>NC_054873.1:28876195-34256195 GCF_018320785.1 Cheilinus undulatus
GCGAGGATTTCTGTGATTGTTGTTCATATGAAACCAGCTCATTATTCAGTGGAGTAACCAGGCTTTTGCATTTTCCTTTCAATATTGAATTGGACTCTGTCATATTGTTATTCCGTTTCCCCTCTCATCTTCCACACATTTACATTTTTCTTCTGTCTTTTTTCTCCTCGCTCTTTTCTCTTTGAATCTGTCAGCCGGTCGTAGGTATGGTGTTCACTCTAACAGGATGATTTGTTGTCATCTAGTCATCTGTCACCAAAAGCTAAATGATGAAATGAGAGACTGAGCGCCACTGTCTTGTCTGTAATGAATTATGCAGGGAAGGGGGGGGGGGTCAGGAGGCCTCTGTTGTGGTTACAGTCCACAGCACAAACACGGACCTCAGGTAGTGCTCTCATCAGTCCTGCTGTTTCCCACCATATGGAGTCAATGAACTGGGACAGCCTCCCACACACACTTTCACACACATTCAGCCGTACACTGTACCTGTGCACGCCTTCACATGATGTGCCTGCAAACAAAACAACATTATGACATAGTAGATTGATAGAGGAATGTGTTCCTTTTTTTAAATTTTGTGAATAGACCCTTCAAAATAAAAGTCAGTCATTCACCAATTATACCTTTAAATTCAGACAGAAAATCAATGTGTAGAAAAATCAGTTAACATGCTTTCTTGCTCTTTTATCAGCCTGAAGGAAAATATTCCCTAAGCAAATTAGGGCTGTTCTTCTTCACTGGTCTCACAATTCAATTCAATTACGATCATCCTGTCAACGAATTCATTTAATCACTATCATGATGATGGTTCCATTCTCAACTTTGACTAACTGCCCATCGAAACTTTTTAATCAATGAAGACAAGCAGTTAGATAAGTATGATGACATTTTTTACTTCTTTAAAAGCACTTTAGATATCAACAAAACTATCTCTGATACATTACGAACCAAGATAAATAAATAATATATATGTGTATAGCTTGAAAATCTACATGAAAAATCAGTCATCAGTCTGTAAATGCATCGATGTAAAACTAGCTACATATCCAGTGAGATAAATTGTAGAAATCATAAATTTCAGCATCCCTATTTAGAATATTATTGCATTTTAACCCTTCAAAGTAAATGTTAGTAATTAGATAGATAGATAGATAGATAGATAGATAGATAGATAGATAGAAAGAAAAAGAAAAGCAATGAAAAAAAGCAAATTAACCCTTCAAAATAAATCAAATTATAAAAAATGTATTGGGACTGTAAAAGCTGCCCTCATGTAAAGGCCAAAACATGCAAATGTCCAAAAATGAATTAATTTGTTGATGAACTGATAAATAAAAAAATCCCTGAAGAAATAATAGCAAAAAAAAAAAAAAAAAAAAAAAAAAAAAAAGATAAAAATGCCCTCCCTTTTTTTGTGTTTAATTGGGTGAAAGGATTCCCAGACAAATTGAATCACAGGTTCCCGCCTCTGTACAATTGAGATATCTGTTACAGATGATGTGCCGTATAATGAATGTCTAATTTATGTAATTAGACCATTAAGCATAATCCGAGCATATGTTGTAAATGCCCTGAGGTCTTCTTGCAGGTACTCCCTCTGATGTCAGCAGACACAGCTAATGGAGGGGGCTGATGGGAGGACAATAATCCAGCTCTTTGATAAAATCAACAATAAATTCGGATGCATTGTGTAGCGATTCTTTCATCCTGGCGTTACAGATGACGCTTTATTCTGAAGTTTTTTTTTTTCACGACTGTTCGTAAAGCATATTTAGATGAGGAGGGGTGAGTTGAGATGGTCTTTAAGTAGTAGTGGATCTCCCGTCAGATCGTCTAAATTTGCCATTGAGGAGGCTGTGGTGAGAGCCCTCTGTCTGCTAATTAATTGTCACTCTACTGAATATTCATACCTTCTCATCAGCGCGTCCTTAATTGCACCGTAAAGCATCTCTGGGGGCTGAAACCACTGCGGACTTCATTAGCAGAGCGGCTGCATTGGCTGAACCAGAGTCTGCAGACAGAGAACTGTACCTGCTCACACATGCACAGGACAGGTAGATTACAAATCCAGAGAATCTGGCAGTTTAATCTGTGTGACGAATTTAGAAATAATTCAGATAGCGAATTAAGACCCATAATTCACCGGGATTATCATATTTGATTTAAAAAACAAAAGGATTCATTTTTATTTATTTGTGCAATTACGTGTCTATTAAAGTTTGACTGGCTGTCTGAGATTTTTTTTTTAATTATAGGCGTTTTTAAAAATAAAGATATAAATTTAAAAAAAAAAATAAATCTGTTTTAAATGTTTTTATACATCAACACTATTTGAACTGTATTAATTAATCTACGTATCCAGACTTTAATTAAATGTGCTTTTTGTGTGATAATAAGCATCACCCTCGCTTTAACTTTCCTTAATCGCTCCCTGAAAAGCAGATTTTTCCTCCCTCGCAGGTCTGGGTGGCAGCAGATCTCAACTCGATTCACTGTGACAATATTGTTTGGCTATCATTCGCTGCTTTAGGCTGAATGGCATCGATCCTCTTTTAACAACATTTGTTTCCTATTGTGTTGGGGGGGCGCAGCAGAGGAGGGCAGACGTGTGAAAGTGGCTGTTTGATTCTCTTTTTCATCCCCATGACCTCAGCTTTTGTGTCTCGTCACCCTGGGAATGTCACGCCTCACTACTCTACTTTAAGATGTTTCAGAAAGTGCCCTTTGTTTTCGCTCCTCTTTTTTTTTCTTAAAGCTCACACAAAATTGTTCTTAGTCCCCCCTCGTGTTATAAAGGATACTTCAGGCTGAGGCACGGTTCACAAGTGCAATGCAATTTGGCTTATCCCAACCTTTGTCCGCGCTTCTACAAATGACCAAACATAGTGCAGACTTGATCTACTGCTGCTTGAACTCCGGAGTTTGGGAGCAGCTAAAAACCCTATTCAGATTCAGAGTCATGGTGGTATTTTCACTGTGTGCATTGGACGGAGACAAAAGGGCCTACCAATATCCCATAACCCTGCAGCTCTAAAAGCCACACCGCCTCTGTGAGAGGAGAGAAAAAACTCACTGCCGTGTGGCTGGTTAATGCAAGAGTTGCAGGTTAACTTGCAACACTTCAACTGGTTTAAACAAATAAACAGGACAAATTATTTCTTGCAAAACGAAAAATTGAAGTCGTGTGTAAAAGTGCATTTTTATTTGCGCACATTTCACAATCATAATTCGAGTAAAAAGTTCTGTCAGTCACAATTCAGATCTAATCTGACCTCTTTGTCTTCAGTGAGAACCAATCATAAGATTTATATGAATGAATGGATGGATTGGTGAATAGGGTAGATGTCAGAAGACGTTTGGCACTTGGCAGTGTGTTGTCATTATCCGGCTCGACTGGGCCACTTCCTCTTGGACTAAACCTTTAGAGCTGAACATTAATGTGAGATGACAGGTGTTAAAAGGCACTGCGGGGACAAAAAGGCTATACACACCAACAAAAAAAACTTTCTTAATTTATTTAAGGTGATAAAAAAGTCCAAAATGTCATTAAACTGTTGTGCGTAATTTGGGCACTGAGACAGCATCTATCTCTTCTGATCTTGGTGTGTTAAAGAGAGAACTCTCTGCAGCCTGCCCCTGTTTCTGGGTGAAAATAGCTCGGTGTCCCCCCGCAATGCGATTCTTTTCGTAATCCGTCAGACTGGTGATGGGGTGCATTGTGGATTTATGGGGGGAAATTAGCATAAATTATGAGGAAATCTGCGTGTGCGTGTGTGTGGTCCCTGGCATTGCAAACCCTCCAAGCGGAAAGGTGGCCCTGGCCAAAAGCTTGAATAGCAATAGCTCAAAATAGGCTTCCCATTTGGTTTTCACATTCATATAATTGACTTATGGATATTTTATACAGTTTTCAGCACACCATCCTCAAGGGTTTATTTGCATTTGTGAAGTGCTCTGGAATCTTCTTTACATAAACACAATAGACCTGGTCGCCTCATGAAGTTTCAGTTTGAATAACGTTGTTTGCATTGTGTTGATGTTTTCATATCGTTACTTCCTCAGCTCAGCTCAGCTCGGGGACAAATCAGCTGAGATTAAACTAATAATTGCTCAGCAACAAACTCGTTCATAGTGAATTATTCTTCGCCAAAAAATGCAAGTTATCTTTTATGATCTTGGTTATTCTTATATACAATATAATTCAGAGCATGCAGAACATTTTTGAAAACCCGACATCCCTGAAAAAAATACATCTATGCGCAAATTTCCCTCACTAGAATGCAAAACAGTTAGAGCCGTATTTATGAGCGATTTTATTAAATCACAAATAAAATTTTAACCGATTAATTTTCCATATCTAGTCCTGAATTGTAAGCGTAAAGTCCGCTGAAGAAGCATGAGCGCATACCTTCACACACTGAGTGCCATCGCAGTTCAATTCCGGTTGCCGAGCCTTTTCACCCCTTTTTCTGTCTTCAAATGGAAATGATTTCCATTGGCCCAAGGTGTCCATGTAAATAGGTGTAAATGAAACCAGATTATGCCTTCTTCCCAGCCCCCCCTCCTCCCATGGCAATTGTCATGTGATAGCAAAGAGGTGGCACATTAATGGAGCGCCTCTACAGGGGTCTTTTCTGCTCATGTCACTACATAAAACTATCAGATGGTTAGAGGAAGGCCATGGAGGCAGCCACTTAGCTCGTCTTACCGAGGACGCCAAATGAAGTCTATTCAGCTCTGCTAGCGGGACAAGCTGACTTACTTTGCGAGAAAGACTTACAGCAGCCGTCACTCCATAAATGTGCACCGCCCGCCCGCCTGCACAGCGCACAGAGACGCACACCCTGGCTCCTTTACGCACGACGCAACTCCAGCTTTGCCTGCTTTTAAACTTTCCTCAGCGGTTGTTTTCATGAAGAGCGAGAAGCCTTCGCATAGGAATTAAAGAGGGACTACTTTTATTGATTTTTTTTTTTTCTGAAAATATCGAGGATGCCTCGTCCGGGGAGAAACACGTACAGCGACCAGAAGCCTCCGTACTCCTACATCTCCCTCACTGCCATGGCGATCCAGAGCTGCCCGGAGAAGATGCTGCCTCTCAGTGAAATTTACAAGTTCATCATGGATAGATTCCCATACTACAGAGAAAACACTCAAAGGTGGCAGAACTCCCTGCGCCACAATTTGTCCTTCAACGACTGTTTCATTAAAATCCCGCGGCGCCCCGATCAGCCAGGTAAG
The DNA here is from genome assembly GCF_018320785.1 of Cheilinus undulatus. Taxonomy (NCBI): domain Eukaryota; kingdom Metazoa; phylum Chordata; class Actinopteri; order Labriformes; family Labridae; genus Cheilinus; species Cheilinus undulatus. The sequence goes on from NC_054873.1 coordinate 28,881,437, forward strand.
GGCAGCTTCTGGGCTCTGCATCCTAACTGCGGGGACATGTTTGAGAATGGAAGTTTCCTGAGACGCCGAAAAAGGTTCAAAGTGTTAACTTCGTCCGATCATTTGGCCCCCAGTAAGCAGTCGGATGCTGCACATTACCTCCAGCAGCAAGCCAAGCTGAGGCTGAGCGCCCTGGCAGCCACCGGCACGCACCTGCCCCAGATGTCAACGTACAACCTCGGAGTGACTCAGACGTCAACTTTCAAGCACCCGTTCGCCATCGAGAACATCATCGCGAGAGAGTACAAAGTCCCAGGCAGCCTGGCCTTCTCCACCATGCAGTCCATGTCTGCCGGGTACCCGCTGCACAACCAGCTGACCACAGCATGGCCCCACATGTACAACACCAGCGTGATTGACACAGCCGCTCCGATCTCCATGGCGAGCAGCGACTACAGCGCGTACGGCATGCCCATCAAGTCCCTGTGCCACGGCGGACAGTCCTTACCCGCCATCCCGGTGCCCATCAAACCCACCCCGACCTCCATGGCGGGCTTCTCGGCGTTACCTCCACACATTCCCGCGTTTCTATCAAACTCTCCACAGTCTCTGAGCCCGACGTCCCCACAGACAGCGACCAGCCAAAGCAGCCCAGCGACCCCGAGCGAGACTCTGACGAGCCCGTCCACACTGCAGTCTGTGGCCGTGCACTGACCACATGAACTGATATTAAAGAAGAACTGCTGGCTGGCTCCCAGGCCCTCTTTATCGATCCCAAAGTTTATATTTTCTGTCGTCGGAAACTATCAAGGCGAGTTGCAGTTGCATATCGATTTATTTGTGTATGTGTTGAATGTGTCGCTTTAAAAAAAAAATCGTGTCATAGAAATCCAGCACAGAATCGCACAGCGAGTATTGCTCTTGAAAAAAATAAATTATTTGATAGTTCTATTTTTCCGTTTTTGTGACATGTGAGTGTTGGGAGTGGAGCCACAGAGGAAGTTTGTTTTGGCACCATCCATCCACTCTGTTTGGCACATTTTTGTCTTTCAGTTTGATCCAATTTTTTGCACCGTTTCTGTGTGACCACTGTAATGTCAATGAATACTGGAATCATGGAGGAGGGAATACCAAATAGGAATAGGATTACATTTGTTCTTACATCCCTGTAAAATAAAGAATAAGAGAGCAGACTGAAATCTTTTCTACTTGGAAAAATAATGTGAGGCGTCCTCGAGATGCAAGATGTGAATATTTGCAAATAACTGATACTGAAATGTTGTAAAACGCACTTTTTAGTTTTATGTTTTAGATATCTATTTTCCAGAAAATGTTCTGTGAAGCATTTAATTTAAAGGCTGTGGTGACCATGTGTATCAAATGATGTAAATTTGTACTCTTTTTTTAGGCAAAAGCATGCATTTAAAACGATTTGTGCTGTTATTGTTGCTGTTATTGTTGTTGGGTTGTTTTTATTTGTTTCTTATTTTTTTTTTGCAAGCATGCGTGCTTTGGAAAAATGTGCAACAGTCTGCAATGAATTTGATTTAAAAAAAAAACAGCTGGTCATCGAATTATTTTCTCATTAAAAGTGAAGTAAACAATCACAAATGTTTCTGCAGAGTCAATGAAGGGAGAGGACACTTTTTTTTATTGTTGTAGCGTTGGTTTTATTTACTGAAAGGGGGATAAACACATTTTTAACTTTAAAAAAATAATAATTATTGTAGAGGTTTTGCTCTTAAAGCTGTATGTTTGGAAGGTTGAGGCGCTGCTGTGCGCAGACGCGCTGCTGCAGAGCATTAGGATGCATGGAGCTGCGATGCCACGGTCACAGCAGACAACCGAGCTCATTCATCAGCCTGCTGGCTAAACACAATTAATCCCAACAATCAACATTTAAAGAAGCTGCACACACATGGATATTGTTGCTTTTTATAAAGGAAGGTTTAATAAATATCACTGTACAGTTGTGGAAGGCTCGATTTTAATTCCCTAAAGCAACAGGTTTAAAAACGCAAACGGAACCATCCGCAATAGAGGCGGATTTTATTTATCTATTTATTCGTTTGGATTCAGGATACCTTAAAAATAACTGGTTCTCTGCCTCCACCATAGAAAGCAGCAGCCCATCTCGGGGTATTAAACAAATACATTAGAATTCCGTCACTTTATGCTATCGAGTAGATCAAATAAAGGCTCTCGGGCCACTTCATTCTCCCTCATTCACTTGAATTGAAAGTGCAAAGAATAGCAAAGTTAGACTGGGCCACCAATGTAGATTTAGCCTTTTTTCAGCGAGACAAAAAGACTGATTTTTCACAAACACATTGCTGACTGGGGAACTAGGAAACGAGCTGCAAGACCCTTTTGGAATTTAAATCCACCCCTCCCCCACGGACTGTTTGGACAACAGTGTTAGTTTTTTTTCTTTCCTCCCCACTTTGTGGCATGTGTGTGTGTTTGTGTGTGTGTGTAACATTAATTCTGACTCTGCATGATTAAATGTATCGAAACTGAAAGGCCAGATTACAAGCTTTAATTTTCAAACACATTTTTCCTGGCTGGTAATCACTATTAGAATAAAAACAAAAATATTATTATCATGGGCCAGTTGAAATCTAAATCCACCTGTTAAAATGCAACAAAATAAAACCAAACATAAGGAGAGTTTTGACTGCACATTTTTCTTTTACCTAGTATTTCACTAAACTAAAATTCTGCATGCAAAACGTGCGTCATTTTAGCTTTTTGGTTACCTCTGTGCAACCTTTTTGTTAATTGATAAGTATGTTTTTACTAGGGCTGGGCAATTAATCTAAATTTAAATGAAATCTTAATATGTGCCACTACAATTTACAAATCATAGATGGTGCAATATTTATTTGACATGAAATGTGTCAAAATAAAAAAACTAATGGCTTTTTTTTTGCAGTAGATATGTTATGCTCTACACATCATGCAAACATTCAAGTGTGATTTTCTTAAAATATTTTACAAAATCCTATTTTCCTTATTTTTGAATGTTTGTATTAAAACAAAAGAAGAAATAAAATCATCATTTCATCATTTCAATAATACAGTCATCACATATTAAATTGCAATTGCATTATTGGGGGAAAAAATGCAATAACAGTAAATTCCCAAATCTTATATATATATATATATATATATATATATATATATATATATATATATATATATATATATAAGATAAGACAATTTCCATCGCCAATAAATAAATGAATATATATAAATGAATATATATATAATAAATCCTCTATTTTTAATTTATTTTTTACATTTTTGAATCATGCTAATTTACCCCTGTGATGAAGCAGGTGACGGATCGTTGAGAAAAAAACATAGATTCAATTGATTAAAATTAAAATCCGACAAAAATAATCTTTTATATCATCCATACAGTATGGCATGAACTGAATAATAACGGAATAAAATCCCCTTTGGTATTTACTTTTTTTTTTTTTAATAATGCCAATTCATGCATTATGCCATGAAGCAGGTGGCTGATATATGAATAAATAAAAAGATCAAATAAGATTAAATAAAAAACTTGACTTTAAATAATCATTTGTGTCACTCAACATTAATGAAATTGCAATCATATTCTAAAAAACACATTTCATTCAAAAATAAAGGACTATTCCAAAACAAATTACTCATTTAATCAGCACACTTAACCCCAAGTGTAAACTTTCACCTTTCTTTGCCCTTATAGATGCACAGACACATCGGCTCATCATCACTATCGGCCCTTTGACCAACATCAGTGGCAAACAGCATGGCATGAGTCTCTGTCAAAAGCAAATGTTTACCTGTTGTGTTGCATCAATTTCATTCCGCCACCAAGCACATCCACCTGCTGATATAGAGAGGATTATTATTAGATGATGATATCACCTGTTGGTCAAACTCAGATCTATTTTCAGTCAAACACCAGAGAAAAAGATGGCATTATGGGAGTCTGTACCTTAAAAAGAATCAGTTCTCGCTGTTTCGGTCTGCACTACACACATTCTTTTCTCCCTCAGCTCAGCAGCATCATGAACTCAGCTCCATAATCCACGTCTTCATCGTCCTTGTTCTCCCCACTATGTTCCACTTAGACAAAGAAGAAGGTCATCTCAGGCAGGGGATGAAATATAGACCACATGCAAACCCTCAATGTTGTAGTTTAATTAAAATAATTCATTAAAGTGGAGGCCTTGGGTAATTAGCATGTATAATTTATGATTTGCTTAATGCATGCAGGCAGTGGCCTCCGCAATAAACTCAACTTAACCTCAAGTAGGGAAGTGATACGGACAGGCTGCTGTTATTTACTGTGTGTTTATTGTTTGGATATTTGTCAAGAGGAAGCAAGTGTTTCATAAAAATAAATACATGGATAAATATATAAATAAATAAATTTTAAAAACGACCGTTAGCCAGCCTGCTCTGCACACACACATCTTATTTGTTTATGAGTTTATCTTGTGGATTTATGCTCACTCAGAAGAGAAGCTGTCAGATTTGTGGTGGGGGGGGTCTCTTTCTTTCTTTCTAAATCTCATACGTGATCACAGTTATCCTTGTGGTCACTGCTGTTGAAAATAGTTTCTCTTAACTGACAGAATGAGGACAGGTAGCAGACTGTCAGTGCTGACTTTTCGAAGTAGAAGCCAAATAATCAGCGATAGACAAAAACCTGCATTAATTCTACCCTGCAAATGTGTCAATCCCTGACAGGATCTTGACATTTTGAAACATGGCCAGTGGCTATATTTGATTATTTCCTGCAAGTATGTGTAGTTTTTAGAAAAACAACAAAGTAAAACAAATATTTTTAGATGGAGCTTTGGGCCATGGTAAACAGATTTATTTTAGTGCTAAATAGACAGAATGTGGTGTTCTGCTAAAGGGTTGGAAAGGAGCTGCTGGAAACAATTTAAACATTTTATAGAATTAAACTTTTTTCATTAAATCCATACCATTTTTAACATATTTTTCCCCCAAAATCAGAAACCACAAATCTTTAAAAATGAGGGATATTGTCCCACATCAGCTTGGTCATAACTCTGTGTGTTTAAGTCATTAGTCATAACATGTGACTCTCAGGCTAAATACATTACATGGCCGTGTCTGAGGTCAGATGTCAGGTATAGTGGGCAGCTGCAGGGACTGCAGGGGAATGCAGCAGCAGCATTCAAGGCTGGCTCAGCCAAACACCCATGTGTGCATGAAATTAGAGTGTCAACATCTGATTCATGCTGCTGGGTGGTGACTGTGAAACAAATTATGTCAGCGGGTGGCAGCGGCACAAAATTCCAGCGAGCTGCAACAGACAGTGGCTGTGTAGACGTTACAGCAGGACGTAGATCCTGGTTTTAAAACCTGTGCTGAAACTTTTTTTTATGGGGAGAAATTTAAAGGTTCATTTCCAGGCTTGTCAGAGAAATTAGTGAATACATTTGCAAGAGCGGTGGATTTGTGATGGAAGTTTACAATGCCGTGAAAAAGTATGCCCCCTCTCTGATTCTTGATTTTTTTGCTCATTTATCACACTTAAATGTTTTGGATCATCAAACCAATTTTAATATCTCACAAAGACAAACCAAGTTAATAAAAAATGCTGTTTCTAAATGATGCTTTTATTTATTTATCCAAACCTATCTGGCCCTGTGTAAAAAAATAATTGCCCCCTGAACCTAATAACTGGTGCCACCCTTGGCAGCAATAACTGAAATCAAATGTTTGTGATAACTGGAGGTGAGTCTTTCACATCACTGTGGAGGAATTTTTGGCACGCTCTTCTTCACAAGATTGTTTTAACTCAGACATGTTGGAGGGTTTTAAAGCATGAACTACCCAGTAAAGGGCACACCACAGCATCTCAATTGGATTTAAGTCCAGACTTTGACTGGGCCACTCCAAAACCTTAATTTTGTTTTTCTTAAGCCATGCAGAGTTGGACTTGCTGGTATGTTTCGGGTTGTTGTCCTGCTGAATAACCCAAGAGCGCTTGAGCTTGAGGGCACGAACTGATGGCCAGATATTCGCCTTCAGGATTTTCTGGTAGACAGCAGACTTCATTGTTGCATCAATCACAGCAAGTGGTCCAGGTCCTTAAGCAGCAAAGCAGCCCCAGACCATCACACTGACACCACCATGTTTGACTGTTGGCATGATGTTATTTTTATCAAATGCTGTGTTATTTTTATGGCAGATGTAAAGTTCAATTTTTGTCTCGTCAATCCACAGAATATTTTGTCATTGTTGCACTCTTGGAGTCGTTTTGGTTGGCCGACCACTCCTGGGATGGTTCACCACTGTTCCTAGTTTTTTCCATTTGTGGATGATGGCTCTGACTGTGGTTTTCTGGAGTCCCAAAGCCTTGGAAATGGCTTAGTAACCTTTTCTAGACTGACAGATTTTAATCACTATGTTTCTCATTTGTTTTTGAATTTCTTAAGATTGTGGCATGATGCGTTTCTTTTTGAGATCTTGTAGCCTACTTCACTTTGTCTGACAGCTTCTATTTAAGGGATTTCTTGGTTCAACAAATCAGGCCTGGATGTGGCCAGGGAGATTGAACTCAGCTTTCCAAAAACTGTGGTTCATCACAGTTAACTTATGATTTAGCAAGGGGGGCAATTACTTTTACTCAAAGGGCCAGATAGCCCCCCCCAAAAAAAATAAAATCATAATTTGAGAAACTGCATTTGTATTTCCTTGGGTTGTCTTTGTGAGATATTAATTTTTTTGATGATCTGAAACATTTAAGTGTGATTAATATGCAGAAGAAGTCAGGAATCAGAAAGATTACTATTTCACGACACTGGGGGTGACAAAAAAATCTGCTGGTTCCAGGAAATGGGGTGATAATTGTTATTCGAGATAAGGATGCTTATTGTCACAGACAGAGTGTGTGAGGTGCAAATGAGAGCTACTGCGGCATTGCAGCAGGAAAACAAGGTTCTTATAGGAAGAAACAATAGTATACAGGAATCACTGGAATTTTAAGTGTAATTTTTAATGTAAAACTTGCAAACAGCAATCCCTCGCCTGCTACTTTTGACATCCCTGTCTTTTAGCCTTTTTTCAGTGAAGTTTCTCCCACATGATACAAGTTTGTTTTGATAAAAAAAAATAAGATGCATTGTCCTTTACACAAGAAACCAGTTAAGCTACCAGTTCTCGGGAAACAAAATGTGATGCAACACTAACTGCAGTGCCTTGTATGCAGATGGATCTCTTGTTATTGGTGTTTGAGTGTCAGGCGGGTCGAGACAAGGTGAGACAGATAAGCAACAGATTCATCAAACTTCAGGCTCCAGTCCTGTCAAACTCAACCTGCAACCATTATATCTGACATTTGTCTCACATGCTCTTCTTGAATTCAGTGTAAAAGTGACTTTGAACTATGGGTCAAATCAAAAAGGTTAGGTTAGTTTGAGGGTTATTCCTTCATTTTAGTTGCAGATGAGTCTGTTTTGCAGCCCTGTGTTTAATTTTGCATGTCTGTGCAGGGCGTGTCCTCACTGTTTGCTTGTCCCATCTTGTAAATCTGATCCACTTTTACATTTTTGGATATTTCTCTCATCTTTTTTAATAGAGCAAAGTCTCACAGCAAAGACTCCAACCAAATGCTGAAGCTCAGTGTGGGAAGGCGGCTAAATACAAACAAGCAGCTTTAATGAAGGTACTTAACAGATTTGACACTGCAATGTTTTCTGTTCTCAAGTGCTTTAGCTGCTAGGTGTTACAACTGTAACAGAATCTGTGGATTTTAGCAGCCTGCTATTTCCCCTTTTAAATGTGGGACGAAAAGCTCATTTATCACCTCTCCTTGGGATCTTATCGTCCCCTCTCCAGCCATAAACTAACACTTACACAGGACTTCAAAGGTGCACCAGATAGCAGAGGTGAGAACATGGGGGCCTGCATCCACTCGGGGCCAGTTCCTTCCAGAGATGAGATGGAGCTGATTAGCAGGAGTGTGCAGCGAGCCCCGTGGGGGCGGCAGCTGGAGTAGCACTCTCGGGAGAGGTGTGAGTTTTGACAGCTCCCGTCTCTCCCCTCTGGATACAGCAGGGTCAGGGCACCCTCAACGGGGCCCGGACTCCTTGCTGGATAGGAAGTCAGCAGTAATTGCCGTTCAGCCAGTGGGACAGAAAGAAGAGGCAACAATAAGCAGCGAAAGAACACACAGCCCGTTTCCTCTTTGTCTGGATGTGTTTGAGGAAGGATGCTAGCTCTTCTCGGACAGAACAAAGCCCCAATAAACTTCAGTTACAATCTTGCAGAAGTTGTAGAATGAAGGACGTATTGGTCTTTCTGCACGCTCTGCGCCGTTTCCTCTCAGGCCCAGATGGCTGCTTGTTGTTGCATCACAATAAGCTGCATTGTTCTGTTAATGTAACTTCATCTGTGTCTTTGATGTGATCTCATGTTGTCGTGGCCAGTGTGAAAATCCCTATCAAGTGCATGATCCGGCACTACGCTCATTGTGATTGTGATAATCTCCTGCATTGAAATTCCACTTTGTTCCTTTGTTTCTTTGTTAGCAGACACAATGTGAGGTTAATTAGCAGCCACTGGTAACCTCTGCGTTCCTGGATCCTTCATCACAGCTGAAGAGTACTCGTCACCGGGGTCTGCTGGCACTGGCGAGACCAAACACAAGAGCTGGAGCCAATTGAAAGTAAGCAGAATACAAACGGAGAAGCAACGTAATCCCTTTCAGGCCTTGCAAGTTTAATTGTTTCTTCTCATCTTTAATTGCTCTCCTAATTGTTGCTTTTCTCTGGCTGAAAACATGTGTTTGCAGAACAGGTTGTAGTGATAGAGGTTATCAAACATTGAATGGGCTTTAATCTGGTTATCATCTGATTCCATGGTGTCAAAGTGCATTTTTCTTCTTCTTCTTTGTTACAGAAGCTCTCAGCACAGTGCATTTATCTGCGATATTGCCCCTTCCGCCACTTCAGAGCTCCCCCATTCCCTGGTGGTCTAATTTATGTTAAGTCACAAACCTCCCCTATGGCTGTTTTGAAATGTTCAGAATGGAGACTGTGTGCTCCAGGTTTATACCAGCACCACAATCCCCTGTATAATTGTTCTCTATGGGAAAGCACATCTCAGTGAAACCATCTGCAAGTCCATGGGGCAGTTTCCGAAGAATGAGTGGACTTCTTAGGGGGGTTCCACTGCAATCCAGTTTCTCTTGTGAAGCAAGTAATTAATTCAAATCTCAGGAAGTCAATGGTTGCCTGGATCAGAGGAGCACGTAGCAGCACACAGCTGCTGATACCTCCGAAACACACCGCTTGTCTTCTCAGGAAGTCACCGCACAATAAGGTCACAATGGGCGCACACACCCGTACGAGGCTCAGATAACACTGATTTTAATCTCTGATTTTTTTGTGTGCTCTCCTCACACTTCATTAAACCAAATTATAGTGACGATAAGAGTCACCAATACTCTTGGGAAACAGGGTTCTTTATGAATGATGTAATATACTGTCATTAAACAAGCTTTCAAGGTTCTGTGCTTCCTCTAGCCACAATTATTTTACCTCACATTGACAAGTTGGTTAAGACTTTTTTTAAAATATGCAAAACATTGATCTAACTTGGCAGGGTCTTTGTTTTCCAAATACCGCCTTTGTACAGAGTTGAGTTCCCAAAATGGTGTGAAAGAAAAGTTCTAGCTTTTGTGATGATGCATTGGAAAAGTGGTGCTCTTGTCTCTTTTTTGTCCTTTTTTGGCTCATTAAATTCATTAGCAAAAGCGCAGAATGATGAAACATGATGAAAGAGCCAGGGCAGCACTTTAAGAACCACAAATGAAACATCACTTGCTCTCTGCTTCCATCTTTTTTTTCTGCAAACATTAAAGTAGAGCAGACATGAGGATGGAGCCACTTTTACTTTGGTCACTGTTAAAGCTGACCTGTGAGGTTTGGTGCACCTGATGCAGAAATTAAAATTTCTTTTGATTGCATTTTAGACTTGGGATCAAATCCAAGTCCCTACAACTCGTCAGGTATATTTGTGTGTGGAGGGAAAGTCTGGGGCAGGGCAGGGCTAAATGCCTCGCTGGGCTGCTCATTGTTATCCCGCCTGTAGAGGAAGCCACTGCTGTGCTTCCAGCCTGTCACTGACAACAAGTGTAAATAAGGATCTAAATAACAAACAGAGGAATGCACTCACTGTGTGACACAGCGAGCTTCACAGAGCTTCAGCTTTAGCTCTGCATTGCCCACCTTAATGACTCAGTCAAAGGGAGCGCGCAACAGTCCGCTAATTTCTTTTCTTTGGCATCATTAGATGGCACTGTAGAGGACAAATGAAAGCAGACCAGCCAGTGTGTGTCTGTGTTTGTCATGCATTACTGCTTTTGGCCCTTTTTCTAGAGCCTGGAGTTGACGGAGAAAATATATAAAAGTTCTTTGCAGATGATATTGAAGTTTACTTGGTAAAACAATTGGGGTTATCACGATGCCTGAATTTTAACCTTTAATATGATACTGGTAAAAAATAAAATTTTATAGAGGTCTTTTTCTTTGCCAATTTCTGGACAGAAAAGTTGCAAATGTGTATGTGAATTTCGGGGTTTACTCCCATGCACCTGTCTTATGAAAAAAAGTTTTTTTTTTTTAAGCTTTAGTATTATTTGATACTCTGGATTATCAAAACTTCAAAAGCCACATCGGGCTTACCCACAGAATTGACTGGGACCCTGAAAACCCAGAAGACGGGCTCTCCCCTGCTGATGATACCAATATGTGTGTGTTGAATCAGTCGCATTGGTGTAAGCATCCTGGCTAACGGTTAGCTCATTTCGAAAGTGAAAATGTGTCAAGCTATTAAAGGGTTCTGATGCACAAATTATTTACTTATGCCACTTTTAACCGCTTTTCACCATTTTCCTGCCAATTTTGCCCCTTTTTTAACCCTTATTTGCTGCTTTATCCCATTTTTTCCTCATTTAGTCAATTTTTGCCACTTTAACCACTGCCATTTTTAAGACTTTTGACTCATTTTTGACAGTTTCTCCATTTATTTTGCAATTATTTTGATTTTCCCTTAAAGTTATTTCAGTTCCTTCAACTTTATCCTCTTTTCTCCTTAATTTTGTGTACATCATGGCTTAGCTATGAAGTCTGACATTACTTTCTAAGTGGTTTAGTCAAAGAAAAAGTATTTCTCCCCTCTATGCCCCCTTATGGGCGGCTTTGTGCCCCATGTGCCCGGTTTCAAGTTTTGCTTGTGGCTCCTGTCTGGCATGCCTCTCCTCCACTCTCTCAACCCTGTTTCTAATTTTTTCCACTGTCTTCCACAATAATTAAAGGCCAAAAAAAGCCCACTTTAAAATGCATTAAGGACTGCAGATTTGACAACGGTCTTTGTAACAAGTCAAATCTTTGGAATACTTTTCTTTCAACACAGCTTGTTCTGCTGTCGTTTGTCCATACCTGTTTGCTGATGAACACCTTTTACAGAAGACGCAGAATGATTGGCACCTTGTCTGTGCCCTGCAGCAGTTTAAAAGCTTTATTTACGATTCACGTGTTAACTATCTCAAGTCAGTGAATAGAGCAAAGGTCGTGCTAGATTCACAGCTTGTGTTAATGTTTTAGTCATTAATGTGAGACATGTACAAAGAGTTATGACTTGTGTCTTCAAAGCTCCTCACGCTGCCATCAGCAGACCTAACACTGGCTTAAAAACTCCCTAAACAGTCATTACTGATGTTTCTCATGAGAGGAAAGTAAATATTTTTGTTTGCACATGATTTTCCAACTGATTTTCCCCACCATGTCACCGCGGTCTCCCTCCACTTGACCTTTGACAGTGTCAAGCCCTGCTCCTCACCGCATGAAGTGTGTGTTGTGCAGCCTGATTGAGGGTCCTCGAGCATATCAGCGAGTTATGAGTCTGCCTCCCCCCTGAGTCCCTCCTCTGGTGTGGCTGAAGCATCGTGCAGGGCTGGAAAAGGGGCTTGCCCTTCTGGCCACAAATCAGCCGGGAAAGCAAGCTTGTATCTTCAAAGAGGTGGGCCCCCCTCCCTCCCCACTCCCTGTGATTTACAGCCCCCACTGAGACGAAGTTAGGCACGGCCACTGTCTCTGCACCTGGGCCTTTATCAAGCGGCTGGGATGAGCTCTTTGCAGAAGACATTCAAATGTACAAGGAGCAGATTAGACTGACTCAATCTTCTTTTGCTGGGAGAGAGAGAGGGAAAGAAAGAGGACTGGCTGACTTCAAAAAGACCCCTCTCCCTCCACTGCTTGAATGAGTGAAAAGGGTCAGGGAATGAAAACAGCCTTGTGTATTCAAAGTGCTAATTCACAACTTATTCCTCTAATACACTCATGAAGCACTTTTAATTGTGTTAGTTCGCATTCCAAAGGCATGTTTGTAGCTTTTAATTGGGGCTCTCTTTGAAATCATTCAAATGTATGACATGCGGGGCCAACTTAAACAGTTCTCATGAGCTTGGCGTGGAGGATCACTGGCTTTTATTCTAAAGCTTGGGAGGCACTTAAATATTGACCATTAGAAGAGCCCCTGACATGATCTAAACATAATGATGGAAGTTTTTCATTCCTCTTAATTTTGGGTCATTTCTGCAGGAAAAGATTTAATGATTGTTTTTTTTCTGTAACTGACAAAAAAAGTACATCAACAAACCTGCACCCTAATCCAATTCTTTATAGCTTGCAGCCATTTAGAACATTTGCAAGTCATTAAAATGTGTTTGGCTTCAAAACAATAAGATGTAGTGCTGTCAAAAGATGAAAGTTTTAATCACGCTTAATCTCAGAATTTCTGAAATTAATCATGATTAATCACACCCTTTCTATGGCCTTTTTAATTCCATCATGTTGCATTTTAATCTGTTTTTGTGTCATTTTTTAAATTTTCTACTCTCTTAAACTAGGGGTAATTAACCTCCTGATTGGATACAGAATTTATCCTGAAGATTTTAACATGAACTTAACTGTGGAAAAGGGACTTGTTATGGATTGAAAATGAAATAAGAGAGAAAAAAAAGGTTCAGATGACTTTTGAATGATCCACTTTTTAAAAAGTAAAAGCAAAATGAGATATTAAGGAGCAGTGTGGGATTTATTTTACATCACTGTGACCTGAAGGAGATGCTGACATGCCTTAGCTAAAGTGTTTTGAAAGGGACAATAAAGCATCATTCACGGTTAAACAATGTGGCGCACTAATTGTGAACCACAATTGATTAAATTAAAATAACTTGATTAATCTTGACAGCCATAATAAAAAGCTTATTTTTTCCCAACAAACTGCAATTTAAATAAAATAAATAACTTACTCTATACCTTTTTCCATCCCTTTTTTTTTTAACCGGATAACATTACACTGATAATTTAGGAACCTGGTAACTTTAAACATAATAAATTTGAAAACTGAAAACTTTAAGCTTGATCACTTCAAACCTGATAATTTAGGAACCTGATAACTTTAAACCTGATCACTTTAAACCTGTTATTTCATTCCTTAAAAATCTTAAATCTGTTAACTTTTTACAGTCATGTAAATGAATGAAGATACGATGAATTAACATAGACCTTACAGTGCATGTTTAAATGCAAAAACAATGAAAAGTTTCAACTTTAACAAGTTTTGGGGGACATTTCAGGATATTTTGCACTGTATTTTGAAATACATTGCTTATGCATGAACGGATGATATGATGGTAACAATGATATAAACTTTATTTATGTTGTTGTATGAGTGTTTCTGTGTGAGATTTGAGGAGTGAGCACCACAGAATATTTCCCTGTCATTCTCCAAACATGTCCGCAGCGCTCAATACACTTTGGCAGCCTCTGCAGGTCTCAGTTACTTTTCTCAGATAAACTATGGACTTCTTTCTCCCTGACTGAATTCTTTCTTAAGCCATTCTGCCTTCCTCCCCTGAATCATCCTTTAATCCAGGAGGAAAAAGACCCGGAGAAAACTGGCTGTCATTTAACGCTGCCACTGCCAGGACTCTTAGCTTAAATAAAGTCAGTGTAGCATGAATCTAATTCTGTGGATGTATGGGCCTGGGACACTGAATGTTGCGTCTGGAGAGCCAGTCCTCCTCCTGAAAAAGCCTCCGTGCGAATGCCTGGCGACTGCACGGTTACCCACAGTGAAAGGACCACCCACTTAGGGCTGAGAGGGGATTTGAAGCAGCTTCCCTGCCTGCTCATTCCTTTGCAGGCTTTTCTGATACTGTTTGCAGCTCATCTGATTGTGCCACTTGTAATGTTAGGTCTGTGAAAGCGAGCTGCAACTGTCAATCTTTCTTTTTATAGAGATTTGCATGCTTGTGTTGATACATCTGAATGGATCTCCCTTGAAGATCTGGAGTATATTTTTTTAAATCTTCAGAACAAAAAGAGACTTCATCAAATATTTAATTTACACTTTATACTCCATGTTTGTGCAGCAAACTCTGCTTTGCATTTATTTAAATATCTGCAGAATCTGATATTTCTAGTATCTATTGTGTTTGTCATAGGAAAAAAGATGCAGAGGATTGATTTATATGGTGTTTGATTTTTTAATTTAAATTTCTTTAACTGAGTTTCTAAAAAGGATGCAGAATAGGCTGCATTAAGTGTTAAATAACTGGACTTTTTATAGAATTGCTCCTGTATTTTGAATTTCAATGCTTCATCCAAAGTGTCCCCTGGGCTTCTGTGTCTTTCTGCTTTTGCCATTTTTTTCTTTGAGGGCTTGTATATTTGGATTTCCCGCTTCACTGCTCCACCCCAACATGTTCATTTCCAACTGCCCATCTCCATTTACAACCTGTTTTTATCAACTTTTCTCACAAAGCAAAACAAAACAGAGGGAGGGGATCCTGGCTGCGTGTGGAGGGAGGTGGGGGGAAACACAGCCAGGGAACATTGTCCATGAACTTCTCCTCATCTCCATCCCCCAGTGTTATACACAAACAATCCTTTCCATATGCAGCGGACGGGGTCACGGCGTTAACAGAAGGAGGAATGCTTTGGGGAGAAAATATTGTTCAGCAATGACACAGAAGTAATTTGGGTCTCACTGAGTGATTTCATCGGGGCCTTTTGTTGCCTCAAAGTGTTTGACCCAGAGGTCCCTGTCAGCCGTGTTGTTAATGGGAGCCGGAGCAGAGTGACAGCCCCAGAAAGTAAAACATTTTACTACTAATAGCGGGCCTCCAGAGGCTTAGGCATAAATATTTAAGCTCCTCTCCCTTGTCCCAAATACTGGGGGGTCTCCATGGTGCATTTATCTATAATGCAAGAAAAAGAGCAAATATATCCGCTAGATGCTACTTTACTGGCCTTTGTGTTAAATGGAATAAGAGGATGTGTTAAGTAAAAGTTTCTTTAACTGTTTGGTAAAACTTCTAAGAGACGATGAACTCTAAATAAAAACCACCATCATTAAGTTCCCTAACATGAGAAAAGCTGCTATTTCTCAAAATAAACTTCATTAAAAGGCCTATGTGGCTTGTGAAGGTGGTCTGACGTGCCCTGAATGATGGTCTCCACAAACAAAGCTGCTACACAAGCCATCGAATTATCTCTGTCAAACTTTGGCGTAATCTGAGCTGATCCTCTTAAAAATATTTAAATGAAAACATTTGCACATCAATGGGGCGCCATGGCAACACAGTGTGTATTCTTCTTCGGGGGTGCCTCTTTAACACTGAGCTTTAGAAAAGCACATCTCCGCCGTTGTGTTGACAAACAACAAAACAAACAATATTAAATGGAGGAGCTGAAGTTATTCAACTCACTGATGGATAGAGGGATGTGAAAGAAGCTGAATGAACACTTCAGTTCAGTAATTATATGATTGGTGCTCGGGACAGGCCGTTATATATGCACTATAAACCCCAGTGGGAGCATTTTGGATAAGATGACCAAGGTTGTGAGAGTGAATCTAATGCAGGACTCTGCATGAGTATTCACTGAGCCGCCTCATCAGTACTTTATAGCTGCATATTATTGCTCTGCAGACCTGTGAGGAGCACCTCTCCCCCTAGTGGAGGAAAATAAATCAGCCTGCATGAACTTCAAATCATCTCCCTGCTCAGGTTTCTACACAAACAGCTCCTTCTGAATACATTAAACTCTGCCTTTTTCCATGTGTGCAACTGTTGCAACAAAATGTGATTATGTTTGTGAAAATAATGGTGCTTCCTCCGCAGTACTTCCTCAGCATTCTGGGAAACGGGCCATGTATTAATATAGCTCGTGGCTTAATTGGGTTTTGGATGGTAGATTAATTAATTTGTGGCTAATAGGCACAAACACGAGAAAACAAACTTCTTTACTTTAAGCCCAGGCTGTACATGCATCTAAGTAAGTAATGTAAATTATGCAGATTGTGTTGATTATTCTGACAAAGAGGTTTTTGTAAGAGGTGCTTTAAAAGATTACTCCTTCCTGGCATTTTATCAATTGTACACTTCCATAAATAAGTTATGCTGCACATTTGAATTATTAGTCTGCTTTGCTCTAACAAATATTGTGGCGTGAATAACGATGGGGGTTGTTTATAAGTGAACTTGTATCATCAATTTTACAGTACAACAGCTTGTTGACAAAATGATACACCACAAACAGACACAGCTATTAGTTCCAACACAAAGTGTTTACCAATGGGCTGAAAGTGTCTCCCTTTGATACAAGTTCACTCCAATCAAATACATAACTTATCTTTTAAAGCTAATTCTACTTTTCTGTTATTGCATTTCCCCCTGGAGCTTCCCTAAAAGAAACTGATGCAATACCAAAAAAGAGAGAAATTAGCAGTTTAGCTCAGCCTTGTAACTCTGCTGCAATATATGCCTGCAAACTGATAGCTCACAGAAATAGAGCCCCCTGGTCCTGTGTATAAAAAGTGCCTTAATCAGCAGAACATCAATTAACAGTTGGAGTAAAATGTCACCTTGCTGTTTCAAGGCAGAGAAGGATTCTCTCCTAAGGCTTAGTTTGGAAAACTTTTAAATTTCTTCTTATGACAATTATTTTGATTGTGCTGCTCAAGTTCTCATACTATTTCTATTTTAATCATGTTTATGAAGTCTTAAAGCTCAACAGAGCTTAGTGCAGAAAATGCTAGTGTTCAAACATGCAGGGTTTGTTGTTATTTAGGTTTTGTAAGGAAGCTTGTACAGAAATAGTCCCCGAAATAACCTACACTGGACTTATTAAATGGCTGAAACAGATGATCTTAATCCTCCACGCCAAAAAAATCTCTGCTCTGTTGTGCAAGATTCAAGAAATGAGCAAAAGTGACTATACAGAATGAATGCAATACCGTATTTTCATTAGACTGATTAAAATTCAAATGAAGCAGAAAGAATCTGGCCTTCTGCTGACCCTGTGTTCTCCATTGTTTGTTTGAGTTTTCCTGTCTGGTATGGCCACTTGAACTCTCAATTTAAGAACAAACTCTCTAAGATTGTGTGGAAAATTGTTGCTAAGAATATTGAGGCAAAATAGAGGGAAAAACCAAAGAAAGCCCTGTCTCAACTGTTTACTGCTAAGACAAAGAAGAAAGCAAGAAGTATCCTGGCAGATAATTTCCATCCTCTCCTTTGCCAGTTTGAGCCTCTGAACTCTGAGAGATGTTAAAGCAGTGATCATCAACTAGCAGCCCAAGGGCCACATCAGGCCCCCCACAGCTTCCATCTGGCCTCCAAGTTATAAAATAAAAAAAGTGAGGAGGGAAAAATGGTGTGGTACTTAGGTTACCTTTATACTTTATCTGGATATTTCGGGAGTTTTGAAGTACGGGGTACTTGGCTAGTGATTTCTGTGAAAGTTGCTCTGTGGTTATTATGAGCTCAGAGAGATCTGCAGCATAATGGCTGTAAATGGGAACGTTTTATCCACGTAGTTTATCGAGTTTTACGTAAAAATAGGCCAAGAAAATATGTTGGCTCGCCTGTACGCTGTGTCGAAAAAATACAAAGCACTCCATTACTCCCAAAAGGCACTACTTTGCGATGCAGCTTTTGCCATTTTGTCTCCTTCCGCCGTGCACTGATATCCTCTGATCAGCGGTGTGAGATAATAACACCACACCAAGCTAAAACAGAGATAACATGAGCGATTTTGACTCCAGTGATGATGATAAGCTGTTTACTGTGAATACGAGAGGATATTTGAACCGAAGTACACCGCAGAACTTATACAGATGGAGAGTTGGCGGGCTGAAAGAGAGAGTATTTTCCACACCTACACCACCAGGTAAGTCGACATCGCCTACTATAGCCAGGTACCTCATATAACCCAACTTCAAAAATCTCCAAATTATCGCTTTAAATCCCTTTAGCTACAGACCCCAGCGCCAACACAGTCACAGAGTTACTCTGATGACCCCTAAGCAGTCAAAGAGTCACAGGGGAGCTGAATGGAAACATTTTTAAGGACTGCAAATTATCTGTGGCTAGAAGTCTTGTATAAATTACATTATGGAGCAGAATATCAATTGCAAAAAGAGACAAAAAGGTGAGAATAGGCAAAAACTGGTTAAAAAGTGGCCAGATGGGCAAAAGGTACAATGGGTTACAGAGGCAAAAATGAGCAAAGAGTGGCAAAAAAGGGTGGCTAAAGTAGTGAAAAGCGGTTTAAAAGTAGCTAAAATTGGTCAAAAGTGGCAAAAATGGGCAGCAGTTGGTTAGAAACTCAATTACAGCTTGACTTTTTTTTCAGCTCCAAAATGGGTTCAATTAGCCAGGATAGCATTGGACGCACCAGTGCAACTGATCCAACACACATGTATTGACATTAATATACAACAAGTGGGGACGGACTTTTCAGGGGCCAAGCCAATTCTGTGGGCAGGCCTGAGGACAGTGCAGCAAATTCAATGTTTTTTTCCTCTGCTTTTATTATCATAATAATCAGTCACATTAGCCAGTATGAGTGCGTACAAGGATGATCCCCTTAGTCATCACTCTTGTAGCATGGCATCACAATTTCACAGCACATATTTGCTCAAAAGTCTCTTTGCTATCTCAGTCTTGTTACAGCTAAGATAGCTACAGAGAATAATAATTTCCCTTGGACAAACTTAGCTACAACAGCCTTGGCTTTCTCATGAATTGTCATGTCCAAACATGCGCTGCGGATGGAGGACACGGGAGTGTACATCAGGCTGAATTTTTGTGACAGAAAAAAAAGGGTGTAATGATTCGCAAAATACATGGCAACAAAATACTCTACTTTGAACGTTGGGGTATAGCCTAATGAAACCAGATTTCCATCTCTGACTTCACATCTATCTGTTTGCATCATCCAAAAAACAGCTGTAGGTGATTTGATGAACATCATCAGATGTCTTTTTAGCCATGACAGCTCATTCACCAGTGACGCTCTGAAATGGTCATGAAACTTAAGAACTGGCCCTTGTACAAATATAGTTGATGACCCCTGCACTGGGGTCCCTTTAGCAACTAAGAATGCATTTAAGAGGTCATTTCTCCCACGTGTGATTTACTGTCTGAATGTTTTTAATGCTGCTATATGTATCTGGAGAGCCTAAGGCAAATTTCTCCTATGGTGGACAATAACAGGCTATTCTTTTCTGTTCTTTAATTATAAAGATCATTTGATTGTCAGTACATTTGGTCTACATGTTTTCAATCCTTTGCTTGAAAATGAGGATTGATATGAGACTGAGTTGAGAAAGGAGTGTGCGGCATATATCAGCCAAGTGCTGCCTATGTGATAATTCTCCAAAGTTAAACAGCCATAAAAGGCTTGAGAACTCTGACCTTCACAATCTAACTAAGCAAGAGAAGCCAATGATGTGGAACAGCCCCATCGCAGCACTCACACAATGATAAACTGCACTCCAGCTTTGCTAAAAAATAACTGTATGTCTTCGATGACATATATAGCGGCAGCATTTCAATACGATCCCAATTTATTTTGCACTAAAATGGTTTATTGTCGGCTATAAAGCATATGCAGCGAGAGGCGGAAGGACGCGGCAGCTTCAGTGCAGCGACTGTCTCAAAGGCGTATTGTTCTCCGTGCAGCTCAAGAGCACATCTCAGTGATGTGCCTCAGCTGCATGAGAAGGCCATAAAAAACTATCAAAACTTATAAACCTTATCATTAGTCTGCCTCTTGTCACTCACTCCTGCTATTTTACTCGCAGTTAGCTGTTTTTGTTCAACGACTTTCTGCAAACTTATGAAAACTTCTATCATCAGAGGGAATTTTGGCACAACAAAAATATAATTTGATCTCATAAGAACAACCTCCCAACAATGCTACACACAAATACCATGAGTTTACAGACATTTAGACTCCCGAGCAGTGTTTGTCACTTTGAGTCAAAAAGTTATCACAGAGAATAAAATGGGAAAAAGGAGCTTTTTGCTTGTTGTTGTGAGACTGTCATAATATGAGGTCATTTACAATCCTATAACATATTCAGACATGGAGCAGATAAGCGAGCGATACATCTTTCACCACGCCTGCCCTTCACACTTGTCATAGCAGCACCATAAACAGCATCCATAACAATCGAGCCCACAGAGGGAAAAGCTCCAATATGCAGAGGAGCCTGGAGCTAGGGCACACTTTGCTAAGGAATAGATGTTTTTCAAGTCTTTGTGAAAATAGGAAAAACATTTTTCTTTTGACAAGCAATATATCCTCTGCAGGAATTTTTATTGTGCTGCAAACAGCTCTATAATTAATGTATAATGCAATGTTTAGTGAGAGTGCTCTATTATTTGTATACTTGGTGGAGGAAATCTTTACAGGGAACGCAATTAATCATAATTAAGAAGATTTTGACAAGAGCTTAGGGACAGAGCAGACAAAGCCCTCTTTCCATATTCCCAAGGAGGGCACTGTGAGATGATGGTAGAGGTATGCAGGCAGCTAATGAGACACTTTTTCACCACTCTAGCTCTTGTTATGATCTTTGGTTTCCTGCATGTTCAGGGAGATCACTGAGAATTACATTGGCTGGCTGGAGAAGGGAGGACGCACACCTCCTTGTTTCTCCTAACCTCCTCCTTAGATCTATTACAGTGCACTTCACGAGGCTAAGTACCATTTAATTTAGTCGCCCTCCCATATTTATCTTCTGCTCATGATTTATGGGGTTAGAACCCATGCGCTGAAATGTAGGCTATCTCTGTCCTGTGTCGCTTTGCAAATTTTCATACTTTTGTTAAACAAGCAGCTCCTCTTTCCTCTGAATAACTAATTATTAATGCTCATCATAATCATTATTTACTAATTATTATTTAGTGTATGTGTTTTATCTCAGGTGGGAGGATTACAAATGGTAACATCATATGAATACCCATATTAAGGGGCCGACCAGTTATCAGCCTGGCTGATTATTAGGACTGATATTCAACATTCAGCCAGTTATCTGTATCAGCATTTTATTTAACTGGTCACCTTCTTGATTTCTTTCTTTTGCATATTTGTCACTCTTAAATGTTTCAGATCAAACTGATTATAATATTTCACAATGATAACCTGAGTAAATACATATGCAGTTTGCAGGGAAAAAAGACATCTTAACCTACTTGGCCCTATGTGAAAAAGCAACCCTCTCTTGGTAAATCATGAATTAAGTATGATTTACTACATTTTTGGGGAAGCTGAGTTCATTTTTACTACAAGCTACTGCCAGACCTGTCAAATCAAGAAATCCCTTAAATCGAGCCCGTCCGACGAAGTGGAGTAGGCTAAGAGACTTCAAAAGCAGCTCATCATGCTGCCATCAAAATAAATTCTACAACAAACAAATTCATAAACATTTATAACTTTATATGTTTCGCAGTTTAAAAGGTGTTGCAACTCCGGCAAACATGTTAGAGCCATTATCCACAAATGGAGAAAACCTGGAACAGTGATGACCCTTCCCAGGGTTGGTAGGCCTACCAAAATTACTTCAAGAGCGCATCGATGCCTCATCCAGGAGGTCACAAAAGAACCAAGAGCTACATCTGAAGACCTACAAGCCTCACTGGACTCAGTTAAGGTCAGTGTTTATAATTTAACAATGAGAAAGAGACCGGGAAAAAATGGCATCAATGGGAGAGTTCCAAGGCCAAAACCACTGCTGACCAAAAAATAACACAAATGCTCATCTCACATTTGTCAGAAAACACCTTGATGATCCCCAAAATTTTTGGTAAAATTTAAAATATGGGAGCGCAAATGGTTGAGTGGTTTAAGGCGCTACCCATGTACATGGGCAGCCCGGGTTCGAATCCAGCCTGTGGCCGTTTACTACATGTCTCTCCCCACCCTCTTCCCTGTTTCCGAGTCTATCCACTGAACTTCCTCTATCAAACAAAGGCATGAAAAGGCCAAAAAATAAATCTTTAAAAAAATTAAAATATAGCTTTAGGACCTGGACAACTTACTGTAATTGATGGAACTGTGAATTCTGCTCTCTACCAGAAAATCCTGAAGGAGAATGACCAGTCATCAGTTTGTGACCTCAAGCTCAAGCACACTTGAGTTATACAGCAGGACAATGATCCAAAACACACCAGCAAGTCCACCCTCTGAATGAAGTAAAAAAAAAAAAAAAAAAAAAAAAAAAAAACAGTTTTGGAGTGGCCTAGTCAAAGTCTGAACTTAAATCTGATTGGGATACTATAGCATGCTTGAAAACCCTCCAATGTAGCTGAATTGAAACATTGTTGCAAAGAGTGGGCCAAAATTCCTCCACAGCGATGTGAAAGACTCATCACCACTACTAATGCTTACTAGCAGTTGTTGCTGCCAAGGGCAAAACAGTCTGGCTGCAGACTGTTCATTTCTGATGGCCACTCTCACAGCCCATTGATCTTAGACACTGTATACCTCAGAATGGAAATACACAGTGAAACATTTGAGATAATATCAGATGTTTAGGCTTAGGGCAGCCATCCCCAAATGGCCACTTTCTGCCTTTCATCAGGTGTCATCTGGCTACAAGGAAGGGTCATAATACCATGCAATAATTAAATTCGATATGGTACAGTGAACTCTCTTTAGAGCAGGGAGAACATCGTAAAAAGACGCACGGCAGAGTGCACAGCAGTACAACTGCTTCACCTCAGCTCCACAAAAATGCTGTCCAAAAAGAGTCTGATACAGACTGGATGATTTTTAAGAGTGAAGGAGAAGGTTTATTTTGTCAAATTTTGTTTTTTATTTAAGATGAAGATTTAACCACCGTGTACAGCTGCACGGACTCTCATTGAGTCCAGCCCTGCCACACCTCTGACAAGTTTTCTGTCGGGGCAGGGGGTATAAACAGCTGCTCTAAGGATAGCAACACTTTCCCTGCTTAATAGTTCATTGGCCACAAACACAGACATTGTATCTTACTTTGGTGAGCGACTCAGTTCAATCTCCAGCCTGATATAACCACTAATTATAAAAATGTATAATGCCAAACTAATATCAACTAAATTTATTTACAAACGATTTAATTTAATGTCAACAAGAAGTGAAATTATGGTCTTGATCACTTATGTTTATATGGGACATCTTTTATAAATCCTGTGGCGTATTTAACACCAGGTCTCATCAAACAGAAAAAAATCCTCTTGTAACGATAAGACAAATACTTTATAATCGAACATTTAATCCTAATCTAGACATTGGCTGTCCTATGACTTGAGAGGTTGGCATTTTTGGTCTTGGTGCAGCGCTTAAAGGCTTCAAAATTGCTTTGTAATAAAATCCCCGAGAAATTAAAGACTGTAGAAGCTGAATTTGTCTTTGGAAAATCAATTATTCTCAGCCGATATCTACGTTATAACAAGACTGATCTTGCGAAGCATTTTTTGTGTTAATATGAGCCGTGAAATTCCTCTGCACAATATGATGGTGATTACAGTGATTATCTTAATGACCAGTAAAAAGGGTAAAAGTAATAATTTCCAATGTTAATAGCATGTGCATTTTCAGGAACTGTCGTTTTCCCTGTTTACACTGAGACGTTTTTAAAAAAATCCAAGGCACCAGAGCGCCATTCTCGTTTAAATGGACCACCAACACGCTGCAAAAGTTTTGCATTTTCACCTGAAAACTTCGTGTAAACACAGCCTTATTCACATAGTGCCAGGTAGGTTTGGATGTTTTTTCCCTTAATAAATGAAAATATCCATTAACAACTGCATTTTGTGTCTACTCGGGTTATCTTTGTCCAGTATTAGAAATTGTTTGATGAGCTTTAACATTTAAAAGGAACAAAAGAAAAAAAAAAGAAATCTGAAGGGGGACAAAAATGTGTTACAGCACTGTATCTGAGGATGACAAAAGTAGAGCAGCCTTCAAACAATGCGCTGCTAAAAGGAAGAGCTGATAAAGATTTTAAAAACTTCTAAATAATTCTAAGTTTTCATATTTGTACTCGGTATTGGGAGCTCAAATCTAAGTACTTGGTCTGAAAAGGTGCCATCTTTGTATTCCTAAAACCTACAACAAATGTAGATATACTGTTTTCTTCTAAATAAAAAAATAAAACCACCTGATTAGCACACATTTCACTCCTACAGATGAGCAGTAAAATGTAATGCCTGTTCAGAAAGACCATACAATAAAAGCACAACAAAGACACACAGATACAGAAAAAATGTGGACGTAAGATTAAAAACAGAAAAATATAAAATGACAATAAAATAGAAAGATATTAAAGTCAGTGTGTCAAAGACCAATGTGCATGTGTTTTTATGATCCAGCGTCTTACATTTAAATCTTACTTTGTTGTTACTGTAACAATCCTAGATGAGCTTCAGTGTTGCAGAACTGCAGGTCTTATTCAAACACGAAATTCGAGCCAGCTTCCTTGTACCTACAAGTAAAAGGGTGGTGCAAACACAGTCTCAAATTATTGAGAGCGAGGCACTGATAAGACAGAGGTTAGTGACCTTAACACGAAGGAAAGTTCCTGAGTGACAGCAGCCTGTCAGCACCTGCGTGTGTCTGAGCGAGCTGTTTGATTAAAGTCCTGACGCTCTTTAAAGTCCAGAGAGTGTGAGATGAAGAGGCGTCCGTGTGATGAATGGCCTCGTCCCCTCAGCCCACCTCTCTAATTTTCTTTTTGGGAGTGAAATGAGCTTGTCCGTGTGTCTTCGCTGCTAGTTAATTGCTCTTCACGAACGGTGTTGAGAAAGTGGATGACAAAGTGAGCATACCATCTGCAGCAGCTGCTTACCGGAGGCTAATGCCCCGAGAGCACACATGCTGTCCTGACACTGGCATTTCTCACTCTGCTGCTGCTGCTGCTGCTCCAGTCAGGAGCAACAACACCTTCAGGTTGAATAATTCAGCCAGCGATCATCCACAAAGACAGCCTGAGCAGGGATAGCCCCAGGTTACAGAGTTTACACATGTTCCATTTGGTTTTGATGCTGTAAATAAAGAAATGTTACGTCCAACTCCAATGAAGAGGCGATTGCCAGCTTGGAGATGATGGGAATGTGATTCTTTCTGGCATTTCACTCTAACATTATTATGAGTTCTAAATAGAGGAGATTTGTTGAGTGATCTGGAGAGCTGTCCCACTTGGCGAAGTGCTGAATAGTGTTTGATTTCATAAATAATTGCAGTCATCAGGGACACACATTGTTTTAGGCTTAACTGTGTTGTTTACCCATGCCACATGTCTGAGGGAGAGACACTGTTGTGGATACACATCGCCCTCAAGGAATCTTACCAAGGGCCCACGGTTGGCAAGTGTATTAAAGGCTTTTCCAGCGAGTGTGTGTGCTTGTGTGTAAGTGAGGAACAGAACTTAAAAGGGGAGAGAAAAACAACATGCATCTACTTCTTGAGGTATTTAGGCGAAGCTGTAAGCAAACACATCCGCAGCTAATGAGCCCTGGCACCTGGAGTGATGATTGGAATTCATCACTGTTAGTGCAGTGCAGACGCACCATCACTTAGACAACCACTAAAGAAAAGCTCCAGTGTTAACAAATTAACCGACACACATGTGGGCCAAAAAGAAAGTTGAAAAGAAAGGTGATTGATTGCTCCCTTGTTGCCTTCCTGTCAGCCCATTTTCTGTCAGTGGAGGATACATGAAAAGATGGAAACCATTCATGCCTCTGGCCCAAATCCCACTTTGCTCTTACAAATGTAGAAATTCTTTGAAAAATAACAGAAAAGCTATAACTTTCCCCGTCCCTATGACCCCAAGAGTTTTCACAATGAGAAGGAGAACAGACATTACTTTTGAAAGTGGTGTGGTGCCCGTTTTAACACTTGTTCATCAGTGCCTTGTGACGAAGTCTCCATGGTCGACTGTGCATGTGTATTCTCATGTTCAAATGTGTACTCTTCAGTTTGTGTGTGTGCAAAGAGAGCTGAGAGGTGGAGGCAGAAGAGAGAGACAGATGATTAGGAATCAGTGTTTTTCACTGTTTTTTGGTGATGGAGATGAAAGGCAGCGGAGGTGGAGGTGTGGGTGCAGGTGCTGGAATCCCTCCGTCTCCCTGCACAGCAGTGGGACTGCTGTGTCCCTGTTATGGGTGAGAGCAGCGATCACAACAGTCCCACTCACCCCTCAAAAACAGCAGCACAATAAAAGCGGCATGGTGCCAATTAGCATGGAGCGAGCAAACACATGCCCCCGTCAAAAAAAAAATCCTGATGAAAGTGCATATTGATGTCATAAATTAAAGGGGCACAATAGATTGTTGGGTATTTGTGTGTAAATATTTAATTAACCCGCTTGCCTACATCACTGCTGTGCTTTGCAGCTAAGGAATCAATCTACTTAGCAACCCATTTAACAATACAAGGCCTGCCGTGTGTGACACATTCATTGGGGACAGCCGAGCAGTTGTTAATGTCTTCAAATTAACAAAGTCATTAACCTGAGTGATAATAGTCTGTTTCATGTGTGCGTGTGCAGGTTGTCCAAGGACGATAACTTGGTTTAAAACCTGGCTCTAATTTTCTTTACAGCTGCTGGTGAGTTATCCATGTTTTAATGATCACAGACACGTTTAAATCAGGATGCTAATTGAGCATATTCACATTGTGGCCATTTAAGTCTGGCATGATGCTCAGGGTGGGAAGCTTATAATGTCATACTGCTGTGTTGTAGCTTATTAGCATTATAAATTTTCAGTAATAGACAAACAATAATCACTTCATCCCTTAATTCATGTAAAAATTCACAGGGAAAATCTGTGTGTAAATCTGGCCATATTTTAATTAAACCTACTGAACCTTTAGTTACCATCAGCTAATGATAGCAATGAGCCACTTCTTCACAACCACCTCTGTTAGCAAGGAAGAGGCTAAAAGTTTTGTTCATGATTCAGCATTAGTATCTGAAGAGTAAACTTCATTCACAGCTAGCTGGTGGAGTACAGACTGCTGATACTTCCCTGCAAGGCCACTCATGAGGGGGGGATAAAGGGGAGAGCTTTCTGGGGCTCAGCCAAATTGTGGGCCCATGGAGGTCAGAAAAATAATGGTCAATTATAAAGTTAAGCTGTGATAACCATATTTTATTTTTCACCTAAATAATAACCACTCTTATCAAAGCAACATTATTAATATTTATTTATGCTGTAGAATATAGCCTTCTTAAAATGTAAACCCCATTTCTCAATGGGTTTAAAATGGGTGGGAATGGTTGTGAAATAGGTTTCAAAGGTTGGTCAAAAGAGGTAAAAGTGGCAAAAAAGTTGTGAAAAGGAATTGCAAGTGGCAGAAAGAGATTTACAGATACAATAAGGGCTATAAAAATAGCTAATTAAGATAACTAAAAAATAGGCATAAAAAGTAGTGAAAAGGGGTCATAGTTACAAAAATTGGTTAACAGAGTTAATAATATGCAGGTAATAGCAAAAAGGGTTAAAATTGGCAAAAAAATGGCAGAAAATGTGATGAAAAGGGTTCACAAATGACAGACATCAATTACAAGTGGCAAAATGGACAGAAAAGGTGTTGAATAGAGTTTTAAAAAAGGGCATAAAGAGGTCTACAGTGCCAAATTATGTTTAAGGTGGTAAAATGGGTTTACAGGCAAAGAGAGTAGGCAGAAAGTAGTAAAAATTAGTCTAAGGTGGCAAAGATGGTAGGAAAAAGTGTGCAAAATTGATGAAAAGTGGCACCAATGCTACTGGTCCAACACACACACATACACCCACACACACCCACACACACACCCACACACACAAACATTGATACTGCCAATAAAACACAACTTGGGAAGGCCCCATTCTCTGGGACTGTCCGGGACAGAGCAAAGTCTGTGGGCAGCAGTGTTGCCAGATGAAAAAAACAACAATATTGAACTGCAGCTTTGAAATTATCGTATTTTACAAATAGCTATCATACATTTACAGAAACGTGAGCAATGACCTAAATACCACAATGAAGCACTGTCCTGCACAAAGCACTGATGCAGCAAGTATACAAGACGGCAACTGTGTGCCTCACACAACATAATGGAGAGCAGTCCATAACGCAAAACAGTACTTCCGTTTTTTTAGTTTACGTGTGATATGCATGAGTCACAAGGCGCATGCGGAGGGTGAGAGGTGATGTTTTGATTGGCAGGTAGAGCCTAACACAAGAGCTGAAGGTGTGTCAGCCAGGTGCTGATGTGATCCCATCTCAGTCAAGCTGACATGATTAGTTGCTCTCAAATCTCACAGTGTTCGGGTGTGGATACATTTGAAATGGCAAAATTATCGTATATTAAGAGTTTTTTTAAACTATTGATCGTACAGAGGACACAATTATCGTACAAATACGATAGTTATCGTACATCTGGCAACTGGTGGGCAGGCTGGCTTCTCTGCTGCAAAATTGTCCTTTAGCACTATTGTGTTGGACACCATGTCCCTCATTTATCAAATGTGCGTACGGCAGAAATTTGGCTGTACTCTAATTTCCAGGCACCGATCGGAAATTACCAGTCTGAGCGTATGATGTGTCCAAATCCCACGACTGGTTTCTGCTTGTTTATGTAAGTTTTCAACTCAGTGTGGATTCACAATGCAGCTTAAATCCAACACGGTTAGACTAAATAAGACGTTTAATTATTATTATTTATTTATTTTTAAATGATGCTGAACAGCAAAAGCCTTCAGCTGATTTCCTTATTTGTAAAATTTTATGAATGAATGATCGTTTATCAACTAATGAAAAAACAAAAGACAGGCAGCTTTCAGAGATTAATAAAGTTACATTGTACACTGTAATGCTGCAGTAGAGATAAGGAGAAAAAACTGAAGTTATTCAGAAAAGAAATGAAACATGAGAGGAAACACATCACATGTGTAGCTTTACGGTGGCTGGATATAAGAATTTATCAGGAAGAGGACTGTTTTACTAAAAACTATTTAACTTATATTGTGCTGATATAGTCTATAGATCTTTGAAAATTTTATTTAAAAAAAATTGATGACCTAGTTCTGCTTTGTTGACTATGTGCTTTCAAATTTTTCAATAAATGTTAAGTAACAACTGGAAAGTTGCTAATTATATTTACTCATGTTTCTGTTACCAAGTAGGTTTTGTGTGCACTAACATTTTAGTAGTTACTTACACAAGTAATTTAACTTTACTTGAGTAAATAAAGTTTGGTATATTGCTCCATTTTACACAGCATCTGTTATAAACTGTAGAGCTCAGCAGTGCATGCCCACTTTTTCAGCAGCTCTGGCTCCAAAAGTAAAATTCACCAGTTAAATCCCCCATAGATATTTTGCAAAGCCCTTATTACATTTTCAACGCATGCAACCAGCTACCTCTACTCATGACTAGAAAACAACCAATTCAGCACAAAAATGGCATTTGAAAACAGAGAAAAGGGCATAAATACAAGACTGCGGACATGTTTCTTTACAAGGAGTAAGAAACTACAATTTGAATCCTACAATCCATTGTGTTTCTTTTTTTTGTTAATGATAGCTTTTCAAGCCTTTAAACCATATATGTACCTCTTCATCTACACTTACCTTTATTGTAATGTTTACATTTGAAATGATACTGTTGTAATGTATTGTAGTTTGGTTGTTTATTGCTTCATACTGCGGTGGCATGTATTGTCATAAACACTGGACGGTCTGTGTTTGAGGGCTTGATAACCCCACCAATCAGAGATGTCACTGTGACACTCAAGTATCATGGGTATTGTAGTATTTTTAGCTGAGATTGCAAATTGTGGTTGATATCTTACAAACTCTTATCTTCTACAGGAGCATATCTCATCACTTTACACTCAGGTATCTCATCGTAAGTCTGACTTGAATACTTAAACATATTTATACTTACTTACATAATATGACTAATAATTAAATCTGCTATGGTGAAAATGAATGGATTTTTTCTGCTGGAACCACACTTTTAAACCCTTTATAAAAACAAACTATCGAAAAATTCTACATGAGAAAAGACAAAAAGAAGAGGTAAGCTTCTGTCATTTGTGTTGACAGCATCCCATGATGGTCAGCTGTTTTCATGATCATGGTAAGCTAAACTTCTGTTTGTAATTGAAATAAATCGCCAGCATTATAAAGACTAGTTAGGAATACTGTCCTCTCTGAGTTACTTTTAGACAGCTTTTTTTGGTCGTTCATCTTGTGGCAAGTTATATAATTTTTTTTACACTCTATAATATGTTCTTCTGCTAGCTAACAAGCCGTATTAAGTTATAATTAAATACAGTTTTTACTGACAAACTGCATTAGACAAAAAAGAGAGAATATTTTTATGAGAAATTTTTGTAAATTTTTTTGCATGAGGGGTGCAGTAGGTTTGTACCCAATGTACATGGGTGGTCTGGGTTCAAGTCCGGCCTGCGGCTCCTTTTCATGTCTCTCCCAAACTCTCTCATTCCTATGTTCAACTCTTTCACTTCCCCTCTCTAAAGGAAATACAGGCATAAACTGCCCAAAATATATCTTACATAACATAAAAAAGACGAGTTTTGCACTGCCACTAGACTGTGATGAATAAATGCAGCTGTTAGATTATAAAATTACAAAGCAGATGTATATACCTGTTTCCATGTTTCTCACTGGTGAATCCATCTTGCAAAGTTCCCATCTGAACCGTTTGGGCCCGATTAGAAAGTGACAGGACCAATCACCCAGACAGCAAGATGACATTAAATAAATGTTGATATTTCATCTGAACTGTCAGAATGGTTGATGTTGATTTCTCATTAGTAAATAAACATTGAATCATCATTGCAATGTCGCTGGTACCTGATGTTGATGACTATGACATTGGAACAACATTGATTTATAATCGGCTATTGTGGTTGATGCAGCGACGTGGGGCAGTACTTTTGAGTGCGGCAGAGTTGTGACGTATGCAAGCAGTAACAAGAGGCCGGAGCAATTATGGCAGAAAACATAGCAGCATGGATGCTGCTAAAGCACCAGTTTTATCAGAGCTTGACTACATTTCTTCATTAAAAGAAGAACAAAGAACAGCAGTGAGTGGTTTTCCTTTCAAAAATGACTAAAGTCATGTACTGACATGTCTACAGTCGCCATGGTTCGTGTTATGCAGTTCGCTATGGAGTTCACTCCCTCAGTAGAGGCGCAGCTTGGTAGCGCCTTCATCATGTGTTTTGTTGCTCTGATTGGCCCATAAAGATGTAACGGACAGAACATTCATCCAATCACCCTTTGAGGTTTTGTTTTGTTTTGTTTTTTTCAAAGGCTCTGCCCTTTCCCAAACTCTGTGTATGAGTGGTTTACCAGATTAGTTAGATTATTAAGCAAACGAAAAGCAAACTCTGAAAGTGCTCGTCAGTTACCCCATATGATTTAGACTTGTTACAGAGAGGCTGTTCGGCACATAAAAGCTCAAATTTCCCTCCAAAATAACTGAAAAGTGGCTGGTCTCTTCATCCATTCGTGCGCACATTACACAGCGCCAAGGGCTTTGATGCTGTATGACACACACAAACACGACACTCACAGACATATACGGACACACGCTTGCACTGACGTGTTGGTTAGACTGAAGGCTTCTATCTGTTTAAGGAAAATGTTTCAGAATTTGCAGGATGAACTCAGACCTGAACTTTCTCTTTCTGCTTTGAAGTGCCTCTCTGTCCATGTGTGTCAGCACCATTTATGTGTGTGTGCACTCTCCAGCTATGTGTCTCTGTCGCTCGTGCGAGCCAGGGCAGGCAGTGTGTCTAAATACTGCTTAATTAATACTCCATCTATATTCTTTGTGTGTTGAGGGCGATCAAAATGATAAAAACCTCTGCAAAGGTGCGCATACTTAAATGTCATGGAAACTTTTAAACATTTGTATATTCAGGGTTAATTATAAATTTGCCGTAAATTGATAATTAATGGTTATAAAAGACGAGAGAAACTCTGAAACTTTAAATCAGTTCACTGAGGCAGTGAGAAACCGAGGCAGAAAGATAAAAGTCTGTAACTGGTCACTTAGGAGTCCAAGAGAATTCAATTAAACGGTGATTTTTTTCTTCTTCTTATATTATACATCCGTTGTTTAATGTTCTCCAAATGTGAACTTCACGCACCAAATGTAAGTCATCTATTATTCAAAGAGATATTTTGATTAGTGTTAGACACACGTATGGAAACATTTCCTCCATACAGTATAGAGCAGAGGACAGGAGAAGTTGGACACTTAATATTCTCTGGTGAAGATTTATCAGAGTGAAAATTAGAGATGTTCTTGTAATCTGCTGTAGCTTTTTCTAATAAACAGCCGGTTAACAGTATTTTAATTCTAGCATAAACTTGATACCCATTAAGAAAATAAAAATCTAAGAGGTCTGACTCTTAGATGACTGTCTCTAACAGTCTGACCCATATCCCAGTAGTGTGCTGTTTCATATGTACAGGAAGAAATGCTTTATTAAGAGGAGAGCTGATATTGATCATATTGGTGATGGAAAGTAGAGCACGTGTGTCATATCATACCCTTTGTACCAAATTTGGCATATAGCTCAGAGTTACCAAACACCAAAGTTGTGGCTAGTGGAAATACTGAGTGGCTAGTAAGTTTGCAGATCCACTAGCCACCATGGCTGGTGAGCAAAAAAGTTAATGTCAAGCCCTGTATAAGATGTAAACAAAGCTAAGCTTGTCTGATAAAGAACCTTTGTCAGTGGCTGTCTCATGTTTTTAATCTATTTATCTCTGCTGCTGTTACAGTCAGCAGGCAGCAGTGGACACAAACACTACTGCAGTTATGCTGACCAATGCGAAATAGAAGCACCCACCAATTGGCTGTCAGATTTGTCTTTAGGTCTGTAAGAACTATTTTTGATGGTTTAAATGTCAGCTAAAGATGGATTATCATTATTTTAACTGGCTTTTTTTTTCAACAATGTTTAAAATTAGCCACCTTGTAGCTGGGAGAGCTAAGTTTGTGGCTTGCAGTATGACTCTGCATTTTCACTTTTGCAGAATGTGGTCTTATACTTTGCAGGGGGGTTTTTGTTTGTTTGTTTTTTACTTTTAACAATAAAATAAATCTAATTCCGTCTTAATTCATATGTATAAAGTGAAATTCTTCAGTAAATGTCTAGTAACAGCTTGTGCTAAATAAAGGACTTAAAATCAAGCTTCACTTTGAATATCAGCAAACCACTGAAAATTTCATATAAAAAATATACAAGCTTAATTTCAAGCTGTCTTTAGATAGAAAGGAATGGAAATTTAGTCTCTCCAAAACTTAGCATAAACTTACAGGGATAGGTTCAGTCTTGACACCAGCTCTCTTGTTGCAAAAACTAGTTTTTTGAATGTTTTGTAGTTTGAAAATGTCTCTTATGTCAGTAAAGACACTTACTTTGAAACATCTTTTTGGCCGTATCCTAATAAGCAGCAGGGAATTCGAAACCTCTTTTCTCATCATCCCACATGTATACCACTACGAATATGGAATAAAGTGTATTATTCCAACATTTTATTAGCAGTGAGCATCCCACTCAGAGTATGCATTGGAGAAAAATGACCATTGGGTGTGAAAAGAAAAGAAGAGCAATGGTTTCTTGTGTCATGTTAAAACATAAAATGTGACATTAGATTTTGGCTTACACAGTCAGAAACAATTTAACATTTCATTACTGCATTTGAGCAGTTTTGATATGGACTAATCTTGATTTTTCACACTTATTTAGTTTTTTTTCTTTTTTTTCCTACTGCCACATCATAGTGAGCAGCCTGCACCCCCCTCCCCTTTTTATAGAGATCACAGAACACAGAGGGGGCCGTGGTGACCCCATCCCAGAGGAGCCCGCTGTTTTTGCCTGCAAGGTAAAGAGTAGGGATGCAGAGGAGTTTTTGATTTAATCACCGTGCTCCACAGTGCGCTCTGTGTACAAGGAGGAGATGGCAATTATAACACCCGTGCTGGCCTGCTGTCCTGCCCGTGTGGTGATGTATTCCCCGGGGGGTGTCGCAGGGAGGCGGTGGCGAGGGGGCAGTGCTACCATGAAAGAGAGCAGAAATCCCCCTCCAGACACACCAGGCTTTATCACTCTGCACTAAGAGCCAATGACGAGCCGGATCACTGGGGCGTGCCACGCTTAGTTAGTGCCTTCGTTTGAGCAGAACAAACAGTTGAAAACAAGGTGTGGGGTGTTTTTGTGTTTTGTTTTATGAGTATTTTTCTGCCAATCGCAGCACCACACTGACCCAGATTCCCTTCCTGCTTCAAATCGATTTGATTACACAGCTCTGTGTGCAGTGGTTTCACATTCCCCTTAATCCTCATATTATTGCCATTCTCACAGTCCGGCTTTAAAGTACCCTTTTGATTGTATTGTTTATACTAAGAGGAGAGGATTTGGTTTTATGATACAATATTGATATTTCCATAAATAAGTACCAGTGCCGGCTCTCCCACATTCTGCATTCGTCAGACTTCTGCACACTGAGAGGAACTAGCTCAACAACTTTTCATATCAGATCAATCCTACAAGGAATATTGTTGTTTATTGGCAAACATCCTGACACATCATCATACACAATGAAGCGGGCATGAATAATTAATATCCCCCCCTCTCTCTCTTTCTCTCATACAAAATATTCACTTGCGCTCCAGTGGTGTTTACTCCCCTGCAGACATCCACACTGAGGATAACCTCTGCTGTTCAGAAGAGCTCTGCGGCTCACTACTCCGCCGCTGAATGCTGAGCATTTACAAGAGACACAGTAACGACATGAAAGCGTCAGGAAATAGATCAGTAAATACACAAGCAGAGCTGTTTAAAGAGAGGCTCGAAAACACTGTGATTGTGTTTTTGGAACCAGGAAAATAGTGCGGTAAAGTAGTCTAGCATAGAAATGGTGACAGCAGGGATAAAACCTGATTACAGGTGAGGCAATAATGAGATTGATCTGAATTTAGCATTAACATTAAGAGAGTGATGATAATAAATCTCTTATGGTAAACTCTATTGTTGTTCAGCTTTGCTTCTTGGGTCTAAAACACATTTTTGGAGGTAATTTTGGAGGCCTTCCTCTTTTTTCAAACACATTAATTATGCTCTAGACAATTACTGTTATTGTTCGTACTTGTGCTACATTCATATTAGAGTTCCTACCTCCTTTAGTCGAAAAACCAACAGATTTTACAAGTGAATTTTGTATACCTTAGTGAGTGTAACCCAGTTGGGTCCTGTAGACCGTGCACAGCTAAATATTCAGCTGCTCACTGACTGACTGATGGAAGTGTGTGCAGCCCTGGGGAGACGTCTTTGTGGGGAGAGATGGCACTCCCCTTGTAACTGTCTCGGAAGTCAATGCTATCACACTGTCAAACTCAGAACTTGCTTCCCCGCGTTTCTTTTTATTTCCCCCCACCATCCCTGCATTCAAAATCATACCCGCAGCCCTACAGCTATAAGCGCAGACTTTTAGTGCACGTCCGCTCTAGACGGGAAGTGTGGGGGACGGGGCGCATCCTGGGCCACCCTCACCAGGGAAAGTGACAGCCTGGATAATTGGCACTAATCAAGTGAGTGCTTGTATTGAAAGTCACTATCTGCACAGAGAGAGGAACAGGGTTGACCCACAGAGGTACACCCCAAGGCCTTAACTCTCCTACAATGGATTCTGTCAATCTGCAGTGTGTGACAGTCGTCATCCAGCAGCGGCGTCTTTCTTTGGTCAATATGCAAAAAAAAGAAGAAAGTCAGATATAAGGAGCGAAAGAGAGAGAGGGGGTTGGTTGGAGAGGAAAGCGAGGAAGGGAGACATTTCCTATCTCACATGAAATCTAGGATGTTATGGAGAGAGTACTACATTATTCTTTTTTATAATTTCTCTTACAGCTATTGCTTTGAATTACAGAGGCCTTTTTGTCAAGAGCGAGAAGGAGATGAATCAAAAAGTTCTGCATAGGGTGAGGCGAATGTACCTCTGGTGGAACCAACATTTGCAAAAGTTCTATCTCCTTAAGCAATTATTAGCGGTGATAGTTTGACATGTACAAGAGTTGTCAACAACTGACTTTAAACAAAGTACAAAGCAGAAGTAAACAGAGCCCTGGGCAAAATTAACTTGGGGGAGTAGCCACCTCATGAATTATAAATGGCGATCTATTACTGCAGTGAGTAGTGCTACCAGGAGGCTTGGTTCGTCGGAATAGACTAACCTATTTTTTAACACATCTGACAGTGAGCCACTGAAGAATGCAGTTGAGGGAAAAATGAGGCTGTTATTTAGTAAACGACTTGTGTAATTTCTAAATTGTACCAAACTAAGCATGGAATACCCCCAGGGGTTTGTGTCATCTGTTGTACACATTTGCCTGCTAACTGCCATTCACTTGCAAATTAATTCCCTTCACAGAGCACATTTTAATCCATCTAATTAGCAAAGTGGCCTATACATAAAAGCCTATGTGTTATCTTTTTAATCCTCACCTCCCCAACGCAGCCTGGAAATAATTGAAATTATGTCAACTAAGATTACATAGAGACAGGATGATTTGACAAACTGGACTCTCACTTTGTCCTCTTTGAGGATAAACGAGCGCTGGTGCATCCTCTGAGAAACAAAGTTTGAACTCATTAACAGGGAAAAAATCTACAAGTTCACACTTCCTCCTCTTTACATACCTTCAGAGTATTTCCTTTGTCAGAATTCTCATGGTGGAAATGTAGTGCATCTACTGACCTGAGATGACAAAGAAGAGGGATTCGAGACGCTCCCTGATGCCGCCGTTCAGGAGCCACAAGGAGTCTGGCTGGTCAACATTGATAAAAGACAGCAGCATGTGCTAACCAGGGACTGGAGTCTGCCTGTGCCTCTCAGGCTCTGCCTCAGAAAGGTTTTGGAGATGTCTGGATTGGCACCTCTCAGGATACATGGCTGAAACCACTGGAGAGCTGTGAAGCCTGAACTGCTGAGACTCCCTGAAGAATGAGAAGAACACCAAAGGCTGCCATGGAAGGAAGTTAGATGCTGAATGTCAATTAAACTAAAATCATAGGCTTTTATTTTTGGATAAAACTTTAGAGCTGCGGTACTTAATCCTGGTCAACAAAGAGCCAAACTGTTGAAAAAAATACCTTTGCAAGAGCCACAAAGAATCCAATAATTACTAAATTAAAACATAATTACCAGAGCACGCAGAGAGCTGGTCTCACCCTTCATTTAATCTTTCTTCTTTATCTATAGTCATTTAAGATTATTATTCAGGTAAAAAAGCTAGTTTAAGCCATTACTTTCTGTCCCCATTGTCAACGCGGTCAAATGCTCCAACAGACAAGGCCGCCCATCAGTGGGCAGTGATAAAGGGGAGAACTGAAGGTCAGCAAAATCATGGTCCATAGTAAAGTTAAACTTTGATAGCGATATTTTCTTTTTAACCTAATGATAACCACTCTTGTAAATCCCTTTTCTTTAAACAAAATTACCTTTTTATTGGTAAAGCTAACAGTGTGGATGGGCACTCTGATCTAAGACCATTTGGAAGGTAAAGTTAGACTTCAAATCAAAAAATTAAGAAACTGAAAAAGGTTAGACAACTCTAAAGGAAAAAAAAAATTACATAATCATGAAAAGAGGCAAAAATACATAAAAAGAGACAAAAATGTCCAAAAAGAATCAAAAATTTGTTAAAAAAATTGCAAAAAAGGTAGCAAACAAAGGCAAAAAGTGGAAAATATAAGTGAAAAGCAACTAAATTGGCAAAAAGCTGCAAAAATGGGATATGGATGTTAAAAAGATAAAATGGCTAAAATTGGTGTAAAGTGGCAAAACAGTAGAAAAATTGGCAAAAAAAGGCAGAAACATTAAGAATTGGTAAATATTAAAAACAAAACGCAAAATTGGCGTAAAGTGGCAAACAGGTTAGAAATGGCAGGAAAGGGCAAAAAAGGATAAGAAATGGGTGAAAGGCTTTAAAAATGGCATATAAATGTCAGAAATAGTGGCTTAAATGAGCAAAAAAGGCAAACGAGTGGAAGAATTGACAAAAAGTTGGGTAAAGTGGGAAAAGAGTTGCAATACAGGGAGAAAAACACCAAAAATTGTTTAAAAATGTCTAAAAGGGGCAGAAACCATAAAAATGGTCAAGAAATGGCAAAAATGGGCGGGGAAGTGTTGCAATGGGGTTAAGAAATAACACGAATAAATAATTCCAACATCAGAGCCCAGT
Source organism: Cheilinus undulatus (assembly GCF_018320785.1). NCBI lineage: Eukaryota > Metazoa > Chordata > Actinopteri > Labriformes > Labridae > Cheilinus > Cheilinus undulatus. The sequence continues at coordinate 28,920,073 of NC_054873.1, forward strand.
AATAGTGACACATCTTTCAGGTCGGAAAATATAAACATAAAAAATGTTAAATTAAAAAACTGTCCCTTCACACAACAGGTAATTAAGAACTAAACCTACACAAATAGTAGTTTTGATTATGGGAGTAAAACAAAAGCACAGTGTCAAATTTGGAACAAGTTTTCTTCAAAAATCAGTGATAACTCTTTCATGTTCTCTCTTGTGAAATTGACAAAAAATAAAGGTTGACAGTCTGACATTTAAAGCCTACTGTAAAAGCATGGGAAACAAAGTGATGTGACTTGCACTGAATCATGTCTGAGTCTAATTTCCCTTTTTTAAGGTTTTTGGGAGAATTATTTTTCCAAGTTCCAAGCCACATATGGCACTTCGAGTATCACTGCTTTAGAGTTTGCTTTATTTGCTGGTGTCAGAAAAGGGGTCTTTCTTTTTTGATCCAGTTGAGATACACAATCTTCAGTGGACAAATGAAGAAGTAGCTGGGCCAAAGCAGAAGGGAGGGATGCTGGTTTCCTCCCCTGTCAGCTTAGCAACAACAAGCTGATGCAGTGGGTACACAAAAACCAAATCTTTGCAACTCATAAATGGGAATGCTTTGCCTGACTTCAGCACACACACAAACAGAACACTAAAGACACAGTTTGCTTTTCCAACCCCACATTCCCTTTCTCCCCTTCCTTATTCCTTTTTGCAATTTGTGAGTCTTTGCACAGCATGTGCATCTTCGCCTCTTCTTCAAAAGAGCAGTAAATACAATCTTTTCTACACCACTGGAAATAAGTACATAGCTGCATACAATAGAAAAACAAGGCTGTGATCTAGCTCTACAAACACGGTGATTGGCAGGTGTATGGCACAAAGTGGGATTCAAGCACAGCTTCACACATTAATTGTAGCTGCTGTTAAAGGATGTTAACCAATATATATTCAATGCTCCCTTTTTAGACTCAGTTCTGAGGAGTCACTCTTCAAGCATGGCAGCGATGTGCGAGCTTCACCGCCGTACATTTCAGGAGACTTGAAATACCTTTTAAAAAGTCGGAGCGTCACTGCAGAACAACATTCCCCGCAGCTGTTTATTGGCAACAAAATAAACTAAAATAACTTCAGTTTGTTTTGATTTGAAAGTCTTCATAAATGAAAATAAACAGCGCTGCAGCTATGTGCTGCCGTATTCTCCTTCCCCTGCAAATGAATATATATTTACTCTGTGTACTTTCCGCGCTTCAATATTTAATTTTCTCTTATTTGATTTGATTGTTTGGATAAGATGGGGAATTATTTATCAGCCTGGACACTGTTTGTGCTTTGTTGGGTCTGATTAAGGCCTTCAGTTTCTATGCTAATGTGAAGAACACAGGCTGTGCTGAAGAACTTTACAGATGAAAGTCGCCGTGCTCTGATAAAAGGACAGTGAACACAACACTGCATACCATTAGCAAGGTGGGGATACTTCTGCAGACTCATAATTGTCCAACATGCCTTGGAGATACACAGATGAGTTCACAGGACGCCAAAAAAGAAATCTCGCCTCTCGTTTTGCATAATATTCAGCTTTGCATGGCAGCAGCAAGGGAGGGGCAGGTACCACTGATCTTCACACTGTCTCCAAGTCATTTTGTTTATCATTCAAATGAAAACCTTGTTCCATTATCCATGAGGGAGCCGGAGTAATGTGTTAATGTCTCTTACTCATGTCTTTAGGTCCGAGCTGACAGCACGGCAGACGTCCGTGTCACTGAAGATGAGAGACAAAAGGCAGACAGAGGGCGGCAAAAACAGGTAATTACCTCATACCTACACTCCCACTCTGCATTCAGATCCTTCCATAATTAGGCCAACAAGGCCAGGGACTCGGGATGCATTTGAGGACACACAGACTTTGATGAAATCTGAGGTGTCAAGCAGACATGAAGGGACGTCGGCTTGTCCTCTTTACTCTGTCTTGTGTCTATGTGGCATGCAGTAAGAAGGAGCCTCCTTGTAGGGACCCTTCATGAAGTGCTATGTGATTGATTATTTAGGTGAAACTGCTGCTCAAATCAGTGTGAAGCCAGCAAATAAAGTCAAATAACAAGGGAGAGTGCAGGTCTGAGGGAGGGAAAGATCTCAAGACGTTTTTGAAGCTAGTTGGAGTAGCCAAAGGCGAGTAGATGTTCACGCTTTCATATCCCCCCTTTTTAATATTTCTGCCCTGTTTTAATGATGTGCTTCCTATCCTTGAGTAAAGTTCTTCATAGCCAGCCTTTTTTGCCAGAAAGGATTTTTTTCTCTTTGAAATAAAATGTAAGTATATATTTAGTCTCCTAGTTTAGAGGCTTACAGGCCAAGGCAGATATTCAAATTTGTGCTTTTATGGATACGCATACTGATGGTTGTCTGGCTATTGCCAAAATGTTAACAATATATTAATAAACAGTGTCTTCTGTAAAGCTTTGCTGGAGGAACATGAAGTTTCAGTTTGCAAATTAACAAAACTAATCACATGAATTAAGCCATTTTTTGCTTGCTTTCATCATCTGAGCACAATAAGAAATACCCTGTGCCTGAAAAGACCGTATAAAAAATATGTAAACATATGAAAATAGAAGTGATTGTGCACACATTGGAGGATGTAGGAGAAAGATCAAATATTGATGATGATAGTGGGAAAACTTACAAAAGAAGAAAACAATGAAAGCCAAAGCAGCATGCAGCTGTCATTATAAAACCTTATTTTAAGTGTTTGAGGCCTAGAAATCAAAGCCGTCCTTTTGATAAGAGCAGTCTCACAGAGGTCTGCTATGCTTGAAACAGACCTATAATGATCCCGTCTCATCACACCCTGTCCGTCTCAATTATCAGCCGAGGTCTTCCACTTCCACTTGCAAACCCTCAGGCCAGGCGAATGTACCTGCATCTCTTTTTCTCCTTGACTAAAAGACACATGAAAGGACAAGCAGCCCGTAAAGTTGGCACATGTGACATTTCTTAGTCTGTATATTAAAGCAGGCGGAACTAACAGCCGGGCTGCTGAAATCATAAAAATGTGTGGACTGAACCGTCGAAATAAAACAGACAATGATGGGACAGACACAATAAAATAAGCTAGATAGACTGCAGACCATTACTGTGATGGGAAACTCATCAAGGTTTAAATGTTGTAAAATGCACAAACTGTCCATAATACCAAAACCTAGAGAAGAATTCCATTATAGCTTTTTACATATTGCTGGTGTTGGGCCAAAACCTTGTATCTCCATTTTTCATTATTTAATTTCTTTTTCAGAAATCAGTGCTATTGGTCACCCTTAACATCTGTCAGTGGGGTTTAAATAGTTAAAAAGGTGTCAAAAAGACTCTAACTATGACCATTCTATATTAAATTATTTTAAAAAGCATTTCATTTTTTCCCTGAAAAGTGGTAATTTTGGATTAAGAGGTTATGGCCTGATGCTTGGCGATATGCTTCTGTCAGACAGCAAAACAGCCATCAAATCAAGATTTTCTTTTCCCCCAGCGTCAAGTTTACTAGGTGAAAGAAACCATTATATTATTACAGTTTAACAGTGGAAGGCTTTAACTGCATACAGGGCTCATAGGATTGGCTGGGCCCCTGGACTCTCTCCAGGTATGTGTTATTGATGATATCAGTGTATGTGTGTTGAATAAGTAGATTTGGTGCTAGTGTCCTGGCTAACAGTTTCTTCATTTTGGACCTGAAAAGTCTGTCAAACTATTACTGGGTTCTGATGATGAAAATACTCATTTGAGCTACATTTTAACCCCTTTTAACTCTTTTTCTACCCATTTTTGCTACTGCATTTTGCCAATTCTAACCTACTTCTGTTTTTGCCTTTTTTTGCCACTTTTAACCAGTTTTAGTTGCTTCACTCATTTTTGCCCCTTGTGTTTGAAAATATTTACCCATTTCTGCTGCTTTTTAGCCATTTTTTTCTACTTTTTGCTTGTTTTTTACAATTATGCAATTCTATTCCATCAAGGTTGTCTCAGTTTTTATATTTAATTTCAGGCATCCTGACGTTTGTGCACATCATTATGTTTTAAGAAAAGGGGTCTACATTTTGAAAAAGGCTATATTTGTACCATAACATAAATTTGAATAAAATGCATGTTTTGTTGCTTTGATACAAGTGGTTATAATTCAGGTTAAAAATGAAATATTGTTTACACAGCTTAATTTGACAGTGGACCAGGATTTTTCTGACCTCCATGGGCCCAAGAAGGCTTTCCCTTTGACACCCACCCCCCTGTAGGCGGCCTTAACTGAGTGGTAGTGCTTCAAGAATCATTAGCTAACTTAAATTCACTATCAACTATGAGATTGAACCCCAACCTTTTAAAAACGTCAGTTAATTGGTTTGTAATGTTTAAACAACAATCATATCCACTATTCATACATATGAACTATTTCTGCTTTCTTTTTCGACTGTCAGAGTAAACAGGGTATTTATGGGTTGTGGACTAAAAAGGCGGGGGCCTCCTGGTCGTTCCAAAGTCAAGACTTTCTTTCTCCTTTTGCTATTAAACGTTTAATGTCTCTTTACTGATAAAGCTTTATTTTACTTGGATTATTCCCCCTTCACTGATAATTTGCTGTTTTTACCAGGTCTTGTTCTGTTTCTCTGATCACATTTGACTGCTTTGACCCTCCTGTAATTCTTATCTCATTGTTTTTACTTCTTTATGCCTCTTTCAATTGATCACTTCTTACATTTTGGTCCCCTCGGTCTATGTGTTGCTGGGTTCCTGTCTTTCTATTGTTTTTATGCTACATACGATGTCATGTGATGTCTAGGCTCTACTGATGTCTTGGTTTGCATGGTGTCTCATGACGCCTGCATTTAAATAATATCCGTGATGTCATAATTTATTTGGGATTTTGTGACATTTTGGCGTCTTATGATGCTACGATCCTATGATGTTAGTTTATTATCTTGATTGTTTTTTTCAGGTTTTTGAACTGCTTGGGTTCTGTTGATGTTGCTGGGTGTCTTCTGTTCTGTTGTCTCTGTCTTGTTTGGGTTCTGTTGCTTTGTTCTTCCGTTTGCTTTCTCATATGTCAAAGCACTTTGAAAACCCCTGTTTTTAAAAGAGCTATACAAATAAAGTTATTATTATAAATGTGCTTTTTAACTGTTGGAGACTCTGGTTGATATTTTTATCAATGACATTTCAGACCAAACAACTTAATCAAGACAATAATCAACACTTTTGCCCACAATGAAAACAGTAATTTCAGCCTCATAGTGTTGTTGAACCTATTGTTCTTTAACAAAATAAGAACAACTTTCTGGCAAAAGCGTTGAAAGGGAAATATGTATAAACGCCCCCCCCCCTTCCCCTGTCTTAAGGCAGAGATAGCCATTGAAAAAGTGCTGCTTCAGTCTCCCTCTGTCTCTGGGCATCGCTTTGATCAGTCCCACCTCAAGTCTTATCCTGGAGGGAGCGCTGCACTCCTATTCTCCGTGGCTAATCATACTTCCTGTCTTTGTCTTTATGTGCTTTAGACAAGCGTCAGATAGAAGAAGCACAGGAACAGATTTGCCCTGAGAACCTGCAGAATAAAGCCTCTGGTTGTGCTGCGGTGCGTCTTCTCCAGCGGGTTTTCCTCATGAATATTTCCTCTGTTTTGGAGTGGTGGATTTCAACCCATTGCTGCTTTAAGAAAAAATGCTTCTGAGAAAGAGAGAAAGTGAGAGTAGAGTTCAAAATGCTATAGTACTTGTACTTTATGTCACCTGAGTGAGGTGGGAGGTGTACCGAGAATGACAGGAGTGATGAAGGCCGAAGGTTAGACTGCTGTTTGATCAGTCTTCACTCCAAAGAGAGGAGACATGAGCAGTGAAACAGTTAAGAAAATAATTTCACATGCACAGCATTTTCTTTGGGCTCAGGCGATATTGCTCTGCCTGCCACCAGTGGCACTTTTCACCAAGAAACGTGCTTTGTGTTTTTTAAACAAGTGCAGAAAAGACCATTTCTGCCAGGAGCTAAAAAGAATGAAAAGAAACAGACAAAAATCCTTCTTTCTTTTTGGGGAAGCTGAAGGCGATGAAAACCATCTTGTGTTCTATTTTTGAACTGATTTCCATATCCATGGCCACCTGAGGGAGGTCAGGCTGCTCCGGCCAACTTCTTCACAGAGAGAGAGGAGACGAACGCTGACAGGGACACAAACCGTATGACATCCTTTCCAACATTCACGCCACTCACCATCCCCACTGGCACCATCAAGACTCTTACATGGAGAGAGGAGTGAATCGCCATTAAAGAAACGGGAAACAACCAAACCATTTCACTTCTTCCTTGCTTTTCCTTCTTCGTCTTGTGCTTCAATGCCAACATCTCTGCTGTGCCCCAGGGTTAATTAACATGAACCAAACAGTGAATGATCAGAGAGAACGGGAAATCTCCAAAGGTTAAGTGTCATAGGGGAAACGTGTTGTCAGGAGAAAAAGAAAGGAAAGAAGGGCTTTTTTCCTGAACGTTCAAAATCAAATGAGAGAGTAGCGTTGGAGAGAGAAAAAATTTGTAGACACCTTTCCAAAGCGTTGCTTTTCTCCTGTCAGAGGAGACAGAACTTCACCGTCTGGCTTCAAACAAGGTCTGTAATTCTGTGACATTTTGATGAACAAAAGAATTCTGCACTTTTCTCCAACTTGCTGATCTTTCATTGGATTTTTTGCCCTTCTTTTTTAAAATTGTTAGAATTCCCTTTAGAGAAGTACACACAACACATCTCCATAATGTGATAAGAAAAAAAAACATCCATCACAAAGTTAATCACTGCTTTTAAAGACCTACTTATTGGAATTGCGTCTCTTCTTGGCTCATCCCAGGAGGGGAAAAAAAGGAAATGACTTCCTGATCCACAGATATCCTGGGCAGCATGTCTTGCAGGTGGAATAGTACGATTTCTCTCTGTAATAATTAACACAGGCTCCTCTTCTCTCCCTGTGGCTTGTGGCTGACATTTGGTTCATGCTTGAGTGTCTGCCTAGCTGATTTCAATCTCTAGCATGAAGGGGAGTCTGTGTGTATGTGAATAGGGTCCAGTGGCCAGTTTCTTCCATCATGAGATGGGATAAGCATCATGACAATACGGATTAGAGACCCACTCATTCTTTTCAGAAACCTCCAACAGGTTAGAGGTGGAAACAAAACGCCGGAGCACAGATGAGTGCGTTTGTGTGTCTGCATTATGTAAAGGGTCATATCTCACTCGCTTCTGAACACATATTTTGACATTTTTCAGATTTATCACACAGATCTCTATACATTTAGTCTGCAGTGACACGTAGTATTGATTTACGGGGTTGAAAACAGCCCAGAATGGTCACCTCATCGGCTGCAGCAACAAGACTTATTTTACATTATTACATTATGTATGCAGGCTTGAGTATGGATAATGGATGAATCTAAAGCAAAGCAGTTTAATTACCCGCCATCATTCTGCCTCACCTTGCTGCAGAGCACACATCTTATTAGCCATGGTGTAAATAAACATTAATATGCCACGCTGATAGAGACTGTCCTCATTCTTTGCGGTGCTCGCTGTAAAATACACACACAAAAACTGATCCTGCCTTGTGTGCAAACAACGGAGGAGCTGCTGACACAGGGGCCAGACATATTACAACCACTTCTCAGAAAATTATCATTAGCACATCTGGCTGGAAGCCTGTTGAAAGATTATAATGTACACACAGTTTGCATACATGCATGCATGTTGTGTTATATAAAAACTAAGTGCTTCCATTATCCGTCTCAGACATTTGATCAAACCAGGTGGATCAAAACAATCTTTGCAAGCAGGCACAGGGGATGAGATGCGTCTCTGAGGACAAACTGAAAGATGGGAGACAGAGCATTCAGATAACACAGGGTGTAGGTTAACAAGCCATGGGGTGTTCTCATTCACTCGGCACGTGGAAATAAAAAGAGAAGCTTCAAGCAAAAAGAAAAGTCAGCATCCAGTCCAGCCCTGAGCATCAAATACTGCTGATCTGATGCAAAAGTCTGCTTCTATCTCCAGGGTTTCTAACAAACTGGATTGTGACTGCTATCAGAGATGATTGACTTACAATTAAAGCAAACTGCGCCTAAAGTGGGTTCATTGTACTGCAAAGGCTGAATTAACGCAGGTCAATCTGTGTGAAAGCAGTAAATCCTTCATGAAAATCTTTTTGGCATCTAAAGCTGACAGAAGCTGAACTCTTCAAAGACACAAACTGTGTTGCATGCACACAAAGATGTTATGAACTTCTCTGTCTTTTTGAGTGTCTGCAGATGGACTGACTGCAGCCAGAACCCAAGAGGAGGAGACAGGCCTTATTCTGCTCTCTTATGTTGTTTCAATTACCAGTGTGCTGTACAAAGGAGGCAGCCTGATGGCATGATGAGTGCACGCCGCTCCTCTGCCTGTGCTGCTGTCTCAGTTTGAGCCTCACAAAAGGAAGCGGGCCTGACGACGCCAGAGGCAGAGGATCTGGCTCTGCGGTCTGAGCGGGGAAACATCAGCAGAGTGCCGTTCTTCAGAAGGAGATGTCCTTCAGTGTGGTGCCAGCTCTCCCTGGGGCAGCAGCATAAGACAAAAAAAGCCCCTCTTATTTACCATATACAGGATCTCTCCTTGCTCCTAACAAGCCGGGAGATTCAGCATCACAGAGACAAAGGCCACGCTTTCACTGAAGACACTCTGCTTCAGCTGAATTAAATAGTGATAATTAAGAAAATATTAATCAAACGGTGGTGACTCTCTTGGCTCTGTAGTTGGGGGAGTGGCTCCTCCAGCTTAGCCTGTAGGAGTTCTCATTTAAGAGTATGCCTGCGACCTATAGAGCTGCAGGCAAACACACACTCACAAACACACACAGATGCACACAATTAAAAGAAGACCTTGGTGGCCCACTGCTCTATAATTAAACACCCTTTGGTGCTCTGCAGAGAGATCCTGGGCTGGGTTCAGATGTGTCGAAGAGGGGGAGACGAGAAGAAAGAAGCTGTTGGTTCTGGAAGTTGCAAGTTGTGTTTCGATGCGATGAATTAATAAAAAGCAACAAACTAATACCTTCCCAGTGTGCAGTTGCTATGTCTGGCGGGGCGGCAGCAGCTACACAGCTGTACTGTGAAACTTTAATGCTGCTGGATGCCTGCAGCACTGCCTGGGCTTTGTCTCTGAGGTGAACAGGGGGAGCTTTTCCACATGTTCAATGTAACTGGAACAAGCATCAGAAAAAGAATCAGGATTAGTCCGACTTGTGAGGCTAAAACCACAATGAACACTGAGCAGGCAGCAGGGAGTGGTCACTGGTAAACAGAAAGTCATCAGAAATCTCCTCAAGTTCAAATGTTATTAGGTGATTATGAGGTATTACTCTTCACCTTTTAGGCTTCTGAGTGCCTGTCATTTGGATCTAGTTGTTATGGTAATGCAAGGTATGCCATCTCCTTTCCAGCACGCTCGCTGTTTGACATTCATGGGGTTAAAGTCCTCTGAATGATGAAGTGCCAGCGTTTGGGACAGTAAATTGCATCGTTTCAATTGAGAAGAGAGTTCCCCTTGGGTTTCCTGGAGGTCCCTACGGGCTGGCCTTGAACAGAACAGCATGTTGTACATCCATATAAAAAAGGGAAAAATATGGTGGTACTTTCTTCTTTATGATGCAGAGATTAATCTGTCACCATATTCAAACATAAATCTCCCTCCCTGCTTTGCAAAATACTGTTTTACCTTACTTTATGCTATATTTTATTTTTTTATTGCCTATAAACATAAACCATCACAAAGGGCTAATGTTCTCATCAATATTATTACAAAATGATCATAAATCTGACGCCTTGTTAAAAGTTGAAGCCGTTTTCTCTCCTCAGCTACTCAACCAGTGAAAATATTGGACAGAAGCATTATTTTATCAGGACATTTCTCTCACAGTAATAGATGATCTTCTATCGCATTTCAGCCACTTTGTTTTCATTAGATTATTAAATCTGTGCGCTTCCCCTCACTTCCTTTTCCTCATCGCTGTGATCAGCAGAACTGATGTTGCCTTTTGGGGCCATTTTTTCTTATACTTCAGTAGAAATGCCTTGACAACACTGTGGTTATTTCATCCTGAGAGACCATGAACTAAACAGCAGAAACACACTGTATAGACACTTGTTTAGTGGTATGCAAATCAACTTTGCCAGGGGTAAAATTAACATTTTTAATTAAAATATTAGCACCAAACAAACACAGAAAAACACACTAATGATTAAATCATCTTGATGGAACCTCAAAGTGGAAAATGAGGAGGATTTCTTATAATTATTTCTTTATTAGATGAAGTGAATCAAAGTATATTTTCAATGACTGCAATGTACAAATGCTCCAACATGACAACTTAAAATATAATGTATATTAAAAATTTTAATCAAAATGTTCATATTTCTTCAGCTACATATCTGTTCTTTATTCATCACTAGTGCAGGTAAAATGCTGGTATTTGTACATTTTTTATCTTCTACTTATGTAACATATGCTTGTTTTTGGACAATGACCATAAGAATCCAAAAATGTGTTAAACCATCAAATATTTTTATTATTCATTGTATTAAAAAGGGAGATCGTCCTCCTTACTTTGTCAGAGATGAGGCCCTAAGACAGATAAGCTAGAGCTACCTGCCCTTCTTTAAATGTTACTCTAGCTCCCTCTAATGGCCATCCAAGCAAACATTAAGTCAGTCTGACTGGAATACAAGTAAAGTAAGGAGCAACACTCCAGCAGAACAACTTTATTGCGGTTTGAGAGTAACAAAGGCTAGGTAAAATTGGTTCTTCATGTTCTTTATCTCCTGGAATGTTGAATTCAAATGTATGTGCAAAAAAGGGGAATGTCTGGGTTTGTCTCCACAGTGACTTTCCAAAGCCTGCCTCTCCTGTGCAGGTTCTCTTGATTCTCCTGGTTCACTCTTACTCCTCTGGTCCACACAGACCCAGCATAACCTTCTGGTAGTCTCCCTTGGTGTGTTCCTGCAGAAAGAGAGCAGGTCAGATTGTCTGTATGTGGGAAATCTTTCTGTAAATCCATCACAGAGCAAAAGGAGGCTGTATCATTCATCTACCATGATTGTCTTCTGCAGAGACTGCCCAAAATTGGTCTTGTATTCAGAACAGATCTTCTTCAGGTCCACCTCACAGCGTGACACAATAATTCTGGTCAGTAGCTTCTCTTTGGCTCCTTTACCCTGAGCAGACATGCACAAGTCAGCACTAACCAAAGTTGTTCATGCTCTGAACTTATCTTACAACGGTGTTGCATCAGCTGCCAACTTTGGATTCTGTGTTCCTGCAGCAAAAGCTTCACTTTCACAAGCACATGTACTTCTTACTTCTATTGAAATGAAAAAACGAGCCAGACCCTCTAAACAGTCACATTTTAACAAAAGAACAGCAGTATAACTACCTTCATGGCTTGATTCAGTTTGTTGGCAAAATACAGCTGTTTGTTTTCAAAGCACTGGACTGGAGAAAGATGGACAAAAAGAAATCCACAATTGCGTTTGATGTATTCATTTCAGTTACATTTTGATTTTTTTTTTTTTTTTTTTGCAAAAAACAGGCTTAGGGGTTAAAAATTTTGCTCAAATAAGGTCATTCTGTTATAAAGATAAAAGTACCTAGTGCCAGGAAGGAGCTTTGGAGGTCTCCTTTAACTTCCTTCATGACGCTCTCTTGCATGTCGTATGGGCTGTAACTCCTGTACTTGTCAAACACTAACAAGCAGAAAAAGAATCAGTGATAAATAATGGATGTATCTGACACATTATAAAGTGGAGAGAAAAAATGATCCTAAAGACAACAAGGTGATTACCTTTCCTCAGGTGGGGTACGCTTCTCTCTGACATAATGGAGATCCAGGTTGCCACATCAGTTCCTTTATTCTTCACCCCAGCCTCATACAGTGCCTGAGTTGGATCAACAAAATAACTTAAACACCAAAATGACTTAACACTGTTAGTTGTGCTGCTTTCTTTTTTTTTTAATATCAAGGACTCAAAGCATCATAAGCCAAGTCTAAAGCAAAATTACTAAATTTCAACCAGATTATCAACTGTTTTTAAACTGCATTTCAGTGAATTTTTCCAAGACAAGAACTTTAAATTCATGTAGTATAGAGGGGGAAAATAATTTGTCAAGATTTGAGTATTAAACCAGTACAGTAACTGGTTAAACTTTAAGAGGTTCTATATAAAATGTTCTCTCTCTCTCTGAACTTAGCACATAGAAAATAATACAAGTTAATAACAGAATTATAAGTAACTCTTAAGTCAATCTGTCTTGATCAAGAACAATTTAGCAAATTGATGGTTGGAGTCTTTGACATGAATGTGATACAGTCAGGAGAATTAAATGTGACAGTTATTCTCATAAAGGATTCATCTTTCAAAGACAAAGTAAAATCTGGAGAACTTACTCTGGCATCTTCATCGATCTTTTCATAGTCTACCACAGCAGATGGTTCTGCTCTCTTTGTCTGCAAAGAAATAAAGTTGGGCTCAGTTCACCTCTGGCTGTATTGTCCATAAAAGCATAAATCAAACAGTCAGGTATATCAAAATTCACCTGCACCAGAGCCAGGAGCAGCTTGGCAAAATTCCCAGACGTGTCACCTGCCACATCTTTATCCAGATCCTTCTTAAACACTGCGGGAAATCATATTTACAGTTTAGCTCTCCTTTAGTCGCCAGGGTAGCTACTGAATTTCTGTTTCATGACTTTGTTAGACTGAGAGAACGGTATTTGATCGATACGGACAGCCTAGATCTGTGTTTTTCAAGGTAGGGGTCCTGCCCCGCTGGGGGGTCACCAAGGGGTTTATTGGTGCTATAAAGCTCATTTAAATCTGTGGTCCCCAGGTAGGAAGATGTAAAACACACAACACAAACTATTTAAATCAATATGCAAACAATAAAACCAAAGCAACTTCACCACAGAACATCTCATAAAACAACATATTTTAATTTACTTTGCATTCTCCTAAAGATTGTTACATTCAAAGGTTACTGGACCATTAAAAAGTACCTATCACTGGCACTCAGCAAAATCCTCCTATCCAAAATATTCCATTCAGGGAATGGAAGAAAACACTGCATTTTTCAAATAATTTAACACTGAATGGTCAAGGTCAGCATCCTCATGACACTTTTTATTGGTTTACAATTTGTAAGAGCCCACAGACAGATATAAAGGATGACCAAAAGCACTGATGCCAGTGCTATGTACTTCCTCTTAAAATTGAAACTGTATGTTAATTTTAAAGGAAATTTATGAAGAAATTGAATTTTTAATTTCAACACATGCCATCACTGTGTAAAAAATATATATTTTTTAAAGAAAGTTCAACAACATAATAGTGCACACTAAAGCAGCTCACACTGCCAGCTATGAGTGAGGCATTGTGTAACATAACGTATAGCCAGGCTTTCATGTGAATACCTGGGATGTTTTGTACTTACACTCCTTGTAGACTTTTTTGATCTCCACCAGCTCGTTGTTACTGCGTGAGCACAGAATCTCAATCAGAGTTTCCTCATCTGTTCCTAAGCCCTAAAACAAACACAACTCTGTATCACTAATTTTTTGACACTTAAATACTTAAAATATGCTCTGGGAAATTTTAGCTTGGTGTGTTACAAATTTGCCAGTAGAGGGCAGTATAACACTTGAATGGATTTCATATAAGATAAGCACCACTGATAGAATCTTAGTCATTTACCTTGATTGATCCCCTGACCTCTGAGGCATCAAACTGAGTAGTGCTCTTCATCAGCCCAAGGACGACTGTCTCCAGAGAGCCAGACAGCGCCCCCTTGAGGGCCGAGATCATGTCCTGCAAATACACCAGTGTTACATCAATGATTAAACCACTATATAATTTCAGCTGTGTTGAGTTGTGAATTTTCATGCAATGTCTAATGTACCTTCTTTGCCCTCTTTTCATAAGCAAAAGCAATTTCTCTCCTCTGTGCATAGGTCCGTTTTGTGAGGACGTCAATAATCGTCTGTTCATCCACTCCTGATATTAGAATGAAATGATAAACAAATGTACATCAGAGATATCAGGTGAGACAGAATAGATACAACTCTGCTTAGTTAAGATACATCTTAGTTGATATTTAAGGATGTTAATCTCAGTGAAATACAGCTGACTCTGTATGAATAAGAAATTAAATTAATTACAAAGTATTGCTAGTATTGTGCTTTAGGAGAGCCCAGCTGATACAATTGTGTTTTTTTAGCAGAGAAATATTGTACAAAGTAACATTACATTTAAAAAAGAACTCAAATATCATTTAGAAAACAGATATAGCTCATTTTCTTACAACCTTTCCATTTGGATCCAGAGGAAACTTAAAGATTTTAGTAAGCTGGTTAGTAAGTTCACATCATTATCCAAAAGTTTAAGACATTCTAGTCCATACGTTGCATAGTTAAGTAAAAGCTTCTGAGTGTGGATTCTGCTTTAATTGGTCTAAAAAATGTAGTTCAAAAGGCTTACAGTCAGCCTTTTGCCAATCCCTCTCAGACTTAAGCCAAAACAGACCAGAGCTGTGCCAGCTCTGAGGCAAAGACTTGGAGGTGTTCCCAGTATGGTCAGAGCATTTTAAGCTGACTCAAAAATACCAGCTCTTCATCTGCACAGAGGAGCGGCAGAACCAAGCACTGTTTTTTTTTTCAACATGTACCGTACTGTGTCTTACCTTTGGTTTTGATGGCTGTCTCTATTCTCGCAGCATCTCTGTCAGGGTCAAAGTCCACTGCAGGTACCACAGTGGGGCATTTGGGTTCATCAGACTGTGGATCCAAAGAAATGAGCACATTACCACCTTTAATTTACAAGTATATAGAATCTCTTTTATGTATTGTGTAATTTACATCATAAAATGTTAAAAGAATTTTGCCTTACCCCAACATTCACACATAGTTGTCCCAGAAACTCTGCTACCATAGCCATGTTGTCTTTCCTGTCAAAGGTGAAAAACTTTCAACATCAAACTTCTCATATTGAAATCAGTGTAATCCTATCACCGACTCTCTTTAACTATTCAAGAGGTCATGTTTGTTTAGGCTTAAAATGTAATCACTTGAGCCACAGTAGAGATATCTTTGTAACAAAGGCAGAAAACCCTTATTCAATTAGGGAGTTGATTTTGAAAATACTGATTCATACAAACAACCAAAAGAGACTTAGGCATACTTTTTTTACTTTGCATTCCCCGCTTTGTCAATTTCAGGAGAGTTTCTGTTACAGATTCAATGGTAGTTCACTCATTCAAATCCTCCTTCAGCCTGTTGCACATCCCGAAAAGAACCTCAGTGAGACACACCCTGGAAAATGTGCTTCTCTGCTCCTGTCTGGTATGATTGAGTACAGAAATGTACACAAAAGAGAAGTGGTTGGAGAGTTCAGGATGGAGAGCAGAAGTTCACCCTTTAATTCAACAAAACTCAGGAAAGTGACCCTTCGTTTTCCTGGCTGAACGCAAATTTTGTGGAAAACACTTGACATGACTCTGCCACAAGTTGGAAATTTCCCTAAAATCATCCTGCAGTGTGAGTTAATCTCAGAGGAAACATTCAGCTTTGTTACATTTTCAAATAAACTTAAGGAATGAACTTACCTTAGTTGTAAAAGTTGAGAAGATGCAGAGATTTGCTTGGCCGATGTTTAAGTGGAAATAGTGTGTTAGCTTTAACTTCTCTGACACAGGAAGACACTTCCCTTTTCACCTCCCCTGACTCAGATTACCTCCCCCTTTTCATGCCCATGTGACTCCACCCTGTTCTACAAGAAGCTACTGGAGGCGTACACTTCTGAAGCTTTGTTCAAACTTTGCACACTGCTCTGTTTCTTCAAGGGATTTTTGAAGGCAATGTCTAATGCAGACTGACTGAACATGGACTAGACAATAAAAACTTGGTAATGTGTGGATTAAAGCAGTCATACCTTAAAGGAGACTTAGAGGAAAGTTTAATGTCTCTGTTTTTACAAAACTTTACAACAGACAACATAACAAACTTTATTAACAAAAATATAAATTCCATATTCTCAAAATGCTTTAACAGTCAAAGTAAACATTACAGTATTTTCCTGTGTAAAATCATTCTTATCAGCTTTCTTTCTAGTACAGGTCCAGCTCCTCTTCTGACTGACCCTGCATGCTGCAAAATGATATGAATGACATTTAAAGTCTTCTTACACATTATTTAATTGACTTCTTTATAAGATTTTGAATGTAATTATTACGTCTTGTTGCACGGTTCTTTTTCTTCTTCTTTTTACCTCCTGCATTCCTGTTTTGGTTCATCTGTCCAGCTCCTTGGCTGTTAGTCTGGGATGGACCATTTTTCACTTTCTAGAGGGAGACAGAAGAGCTGTTAATACCTTTTAATATCTTCAGCTGAATTCAAGAAGCACGATAGCGTTATGCCTCCCCTAAAAAGCAAAAAGGTCAGCTGTAAGTGATGGCAACACAAATGAACATGTGAAAACTGGTTTCATCAGCTATTTTAAGAGTTAAAAGATGTGTTGATGTCTTTGCTATGAGGAATTCCAGACAGGCATCCCATGAATCTCACCGTGTGTACACCATAAAACCCTGCTGAGCTGCTGCTGATATTGCTCTGCTCTCTTTTGTCCCTGTTGTTGGTTTTGGGCTTGTGCAGTCAAACTTTGCCATGGTTTGCTGATTCAGCTTATCTGATATGAAAATGGCTGAGGGTTTTTCACTTACCACAACTTAGTGAAAGACTGCGATCTTGGGGCTTATGGAGAATATGTGTGTGGAAGAATGTCTAATGAACGGTGAGGACTTCCTCACTTTTAACCAATTAACACACAAAAACTTTCAACAACAATGTTTCTTCCTTGACCTCCACTGCTGTAACATTTTCACGTCATAAACAAGACAAACCTTTATGATGGGGGTTAACGGGAAGGTGCAGGGGACACGGCCATGCTTCAGGTGGAAAGGAAGTACCACAGCTGGATCAACAGGTATCCATGGTATGATCCCAGAGGCAGGAGGCTGTGGGACAGCACTGTGGATCTGATGCAGGTTGTAAGACCCCCGAATCACTTTCCCAGTTGCTGCTTTTAATATGGTCACAAAGGGATTACCAGCCTCATGTGTAAGCAGGTACTGCCCTTCCTCTAACCTACAAAACCAAATGAAGTCATTGAGGGTGTGTTAAAGACAAAACAACCCCACTAAAACATGTCATGGCACACTCAGATTTTTGTAGGTGAATGTGGCCTTAAGAAAGCAGAAGGTAAAGCATGAATTGTGTGTCGTTGAGCAATCGATTGAGTAATTCTCCAGCACAGACATGAGGGCAGAGTAACGCCACATATTTAGCCAAAGGCTGTCTGTCAGGATTGACTGTTCAATAATTTCATCATCTCTGGGGTGGGTGTGAGGACAAATGTTTAGAGTCAACTCATCTGCAAATCTTCCAGAAAGACCTCACCCTTATAGACAAGCGATATACATTAGTATCAATTTAGAAAAATAAACTGAAGTCTGAGAAATTAAATAAGGAAATGTTTGAATCAAGTGCAAGCTAATGTTATTTTGTTTCCAAGTCTCAGAAGAAAATGCTAACAAAAAAATGTGGGGGAGGTTAGAACAAATAAACTTAAGGATGCTATATGTCCTGAATACCTTACCCGGTTAGTTTTTTTAGGAGGTGGTGCAGTATATTGAGAGACTTGGAAGGCCTGTGGATTGAAAAGAAACATCAAGATGTCAAAGCTCATCGGCTTTCTCCGGGATGTACAACACAAACTCATAACAAAGGCAGAGTCACTGAGAATGACAAAAATGGAAAGGCTGGATTATATTGACTTGCTAAGCTGTTACAGTGGCCAGATTCCATGTCTGTCATCGGGCAGGTCCATTATGCAGAACTCCAATTTGAAAACGTCTAAAAAATTACAGGACCAATCAGAGGAGAACAAGGAGGTAGCTATGGGCATGGTCTAGTCGAACCGCAAGCCAGGAAACTATGGCTGATGCCTGTGAAGTAATTGGCTCAGATGTAGCTGTAATGGCAGCAATTATCAGAAGGGGATATTTCCATCGGAAAAGAAGAACAAAGAATCACACTAAAAGCTTTCCTTGGAAAAGTTGGTTTCGTTATTTTCCTGACCAACTTTAGTATGAATTTTTTTCACAAATATGCTCCATTGTTAAGAAACAAAGGCACCTGCTGTTGACCTCAGAGACTTGGCAAAAGTATGGTACTCACGTTCTGTTCTTTAGTGGAAGGACAGATAATTGTGTGAAAAATACACTGGTAGAAGGACTGATTCAGCTCTTTTACTGGAGTTAAGATAAAGTACAGGCTCTGAAATGTACTGAAGTACAAAAGTAAGAATACATTTTTACCATTCATGAAACACAATATCTCTCTGATAATTCTGCGAAATGAAAACGTTCCAGGTGCTCAAAATCGGATAGTTTTTTGTTTTATGTTAACAACCTGCATAATGCTGGTACAGACAAAACTAGAAAAGCACTCAGAGAGTGCAGACCTTCTCCATTAGCCCTATCTCCCAATTGTGAAGAACCCTTTAGAAAACTCCTGGATTCGTCCCCATGTGCCCCCCACCACAGCATTCGCCAACTACTCACTCCCCAGTGGGGTGGAAACATGGTGAGGCAAAGCACTGGCTTTGCTTTGACAGTTCTAGAATAAAGGCTGCTCAGACTATGAGTTCATTACACACCTGTCTACCTGTCCGTACGCTGTGAATACGATTTTTGACACAACAAAGCCGTCTGAGCTGAGATCAATTCTGTTATTCAGAAACAATCAGAAGTTTTTCTTCACCACTTAATTCATAGACCAGGAAAATGAGAAACCAGAGACCTGGAAGAGTGGCACCAGCCAGAAAGGAAAAAATTGGGGACGCGCCGGTGGTGAGAAGGACCCATGGTCCACATAGAGATATGAATGAAGTGATGAGGCTGCGACAGAATGTGAGCAGACTGAATCAGGCCCTCAACTGAGAGAGGGGGGAAAGAGCACTGGAAAAGAAGCAGCTAATCAAAGAGTTGGAGGAGACAAAAAAGAAGGTGACTAAATTTGCAAAAGAAAAGAAACATTATCAGAGCCGATGCACTGAGCTGGAGAAACAGCAGCAGAATGGCAACGTCTCCATGCAGGGACAGAATGGAAAGAGAGGCCGCACTGAGGAAGACATGCAGGTGGACAGCAACGACTCCTGATGCGAGAGTTTAGCTGACTTCCGTCTCAAGCGTGTGCAACAAGAGCTAGAGAAAGCCAAAGATGATCTCCAAGCGCTTGACTTGAAGTATCATAGAGACATGCAGAGTGCCACGATGCAGTACCACACCTTGAAAAATGACCTGCAGAAAGAATGGCTGAAAACAACATCCGCTGTCAGCACATGGCAGAAGAGAACAACGTCCTGCTGCAGAAGGTGCAGATGCTTTGGACAGAGGTTGAGAACCTAAAAACCCAACTCACATCCCAGCGTTCCAACCAGAAAGATCTCCAGGAGCTTCAAATGGTTTACAAAAACAATGTTGACCAATTTGAACCTCAGATCCAGCAGGAGAGAAATAACAGCAACCTTCTGAAGGAAAAGCTGCATCAGGCTGAATAGCAGAAAACATCAGAGAGCCAGGTCGTCATGCAGCTCAGGGCTGAACAGGACGCCCTGCATCAGACGTCAGCTCAAGATGTTGCAATGGGTGCCACCATACATCCAATCCATACCGGAAGTCTCAACTGGAAGTTAGTTAATTAGCTTGCTCCCTCCCTTGCCCCCACGTGCTCCTGACTGCTTCTTCCCCTGCTGCAGGTAGCAGCGGACCATAGTTTAGAGTGAAGCTACTGCTCTGCCATGGAATAAACCTGACCATCGATGGCTTTCATACTCACTGAAAAGGTAAGACAATACTTCAAACCACGTGAAATCTATTGTTATGTGTTTTGGAGTTATCTTGCACTCGTTAGTATGTGCGCTAACATGAATGCTAACGAGCTAACACCAACACTGAAAATTATTGAATCTACTCAATAATGCTGCTTCAGTTGTAAATGAGTCATGATGTCTGTCTGCTAGGACTGAGGTAACGGGTTGTTATGCTGTCTGCTTGTTTCCAAATGACTGTATATTATATGTTTACAGCGTAGCCGACCGCTAATGCTCAATAAATACAGCTGAGTGGAGTTACCACTTGCTGTGAAACTTTCACTTTCTGGATCCTGTGAATTATATCAGAGTATGTCTGTTTTATGGCTTTGAACACATAGTTTGTGCTAAAATACAAACTTTATAACACTCTGCTTTTCAAGAGAGATGTTCTATAAGCAGAGCTAAGATACTGTTATGAATGAGGTTTGTAAAGAAATACTAGTTGGTAACGTTGAGTCATCAGACCAAATAAAACATAGAAATGCTGTAGGTAGTACTACAGGATTATTGTAATGTATTACACTGCTCTCTAAATATGGGTGTATTGTTTTTCCAGATACAAGGAAACAACAGTGATGGAGAGTCTGAAGCTCACCTGAACCTCCACCATGAAGCAGATGTGATTATCACATCATCCTGCATTAGTAAGTGGAGATAATCTAAGAGGTGTGCACATGTAAACAGTGCTTCTATGCATATACAACAGGATATTTCTATATCAGATAACAGAAATACTCAAAATCTGTTTGTAACATAACTTCAGCTGAACAATGTCAGGCGTGGCTGGGAGACTCCTAAGAAAGAGGACTCAAATCTCAGCTGACCCCTGGTTCCTGCACTGCTTCCAGGAGTTGTACCCCATAAGTCCCTGATCTGGCTCAGATGATGGTATGTCAAACACATGACCACAGTCCTAACATCTCTCATCATCATATTTGTGACATGCTACAGTGGAGAATTTAAGGATCCAGTCCTTTGTACAATCATACTAAAGCATATTTTACCTACAGTACTGGAAAAACAAAATGTACAGTCTTATTGGTGGGGTGTCATCACAGTATGAATAACATACTTCTCAAAATTATACAAATGTTTATACCTTATATTACTACTGTGCATGTCTGAATAATGCTTTTAACAATTAAATGAGTTGGAAGTATTTTTTTCTAGCTCCTGCACACCTGAGCTTTCTTCTCAGGTAGCTCTGTTCCTACTGTTTAATCAGCATCAAGGTGTTACATGCACCGAGATCTGCAGAGTTGAGCTGGAACAAGTACTTCCTAACAGGAATGCTTTGTAACACTGCATTTAGAAACTCATTTTTTCTCTCCCTCTCCCTCTAGGAGAACACTTCAGCCACTGAAAAAGTCAAGAAGACTGAGCTGAGGTCCCAGCTCACTCTCCAGCTCCAAGAAAACACAAAGCTCTCCAATGAACTCAAGGATTTTAGAGAGCTTTCCATGCCTCCAAAAAGGAAACGTCAGCGACTGGAGGAGCAGTGAGAGGCCAAGATGAAGAAGGGAACGTCTGACCTCAGATATCCACATACACAGCCATACCCATGATCTGTGCTTCATTGCGCAGAGCTCTGGACATGCTTCCAGTCACCTTCAGTCGGAGCAAAACCGTGGTGCTGTGGAGCGCAGTGCAGCCATTGTACATGGAAATTGCAGTTGAGACGAGAAATTCAGAAATGGTGAAGAAATCATCTATCTGAATGGCTCTCCCCTCCACCTCATTACACATTTTCCAAAGGGGGCATGGTGGTGCAGTGTTAAGCACTGTACAAATAACAAAAAAAACAAAAACAATAAAAGACCTTCAATGTTACATTCCTGCATATAAAGTTTCATTGTTAAGCTACAAGTTGTTTTATAATAAAATGATCGAGATCCCAAACTCCAATATTAAACATTGTCTCTGCAATCTTTTAAACACTTCCAGTGTTTGACAAATAATTCCTCTTTGCTGAAAGTTTATAAATAGAAAACATCTTTATTGGTTGATTTCAAATACTTTTTCCCTGTTTTTCCAACTATTGGAAAGACAGGTCCAGGTATACTGTGAACAAAGTCTGTTGAATTTTCAAGACATACGCAAGTATTGGTATAACATTACCAGGTTAAAATGCCACTGTATATGATTGTGAATTGTCATTAGTTTCATCTCTAGTAGGTAAAGGCTGCCACACATAAAGATTTTTAAAATCTTGACCTATTTATAAAATTTTAGAGACCACACATGGCAACAAATTCTGACTAATTTTACTGTAAATTTTGTGTAGTAGTGTGTGGTGTAGACGTATTTCTAACTGTAATCACTTTCACTTGTGTTTACATTTAAAAAAATTCTCCCATCCTCTAGGGACCAAAAAGTAAAAACATAATCACTCTGTGATAAAAAGTCTTTAAAATATTGAGATATTTACAAAAAAGTCCTTGCACATTTTTGAATTGGCCAAACTTTTTAAAGCAGTTCTTTTCTGCATTGACAAAGAGGGCAGCATTAAAGGCTCTCAGCCTCTCTGTTCTTTCCACTATGAGCTATGCTAAAACAGGTTATATCACACTTTATCATCAGTTTTACTCCAGCTGTTCTTTATGACCAAGTGAAATGGTTTGTACATCCTTTTCAAGTAAATACGAAAACATTTATTTCCAGTAACAAGCAGGAGGGTATACTTCACTTTCAGGTGGTAAAACCAGTGTAAACCTGCTAAAAAATGAACATGAAACTCTTAATTTTATTGTAAAACTTTCTGTGCCCACTGTCTAACAAGGACCAAAGTAACAACACCTGTCAATGAATTTGCCTGTTTATTTGAAATGTTTAGTTGCAAATGCCAGTAGGCATAACTAGTGTTTAAGGTGGTGCAATGGCAAAAAGGTGTCATTTTTAAGGAATAAATAATATTCTTTAAAGCTCTAAGTATACTTATTTTACTTCTAATATGGTAAATGAGGTATAGCATATTAACAAAATATACTATATATATATATACACACAATACAATATAATAATATATATATATATAAAAAATATATATATATAAATAATAATATATATATACAATACATATATATACAGTACATTTTTCATGTGAGGTGGTACATCCCACGTAAAAATGTTATTACCATAAAGTTCTGAATTTTATTTTAAGAATAAATATATTCACTTTTTAACTAGAACAATGTCATTGACCCTTTAAGAGTAACTTCAAACTAGAAAAGCACTCGGAGAGCGCAGACTTCCACCTTTGGCCCTTTCTCCCAATTGTACAGAAACCCTTTAAAAAATTCCTGGATTCATGCCCATGTGCCCTCCACCACAGCATTCACCGACTACTCCCTCCCCATGGGGTGGAAACATGGTAAAGCATTGCTTCGCTATGGGTGGACTGTCATGGTGGAAGCACTGCCTGCCGGTGCCAACAGATGCACTGACAGTCTCACCCATGGTCTCACTGGACGACTAAAAGTCATGGCAGAGGGTGAATATTCCTCTGTTCCTCCCAGCATTGTGAGTATTCTCGCTACAATTCGCTGTCTTTCTCTCTGTTATGCTCCGACTCGTCTCCTCGACCGGGCATGCGTCTTTCAAACTCTATAAACTCCAAAACTCTGAATAGAAACACACCCACAAATGCTGCTTGGATTGAAGTTACTCATGTCTGCCATCTCCTGATGTAAAGTGGTAACAGCGCAGACCTCGGCCATTAGTCCTATCTCCCAAAAGTACAGAATCCTTTAAAAAATTCCTGGATCCACACGGTGATCTGGATAAGTCCCAAAATTTAATCAGTTCTTCCTTTTGCCATTTCTGACATTTCCTGAAAATTTCATCAAAATCTGTCCATAACTTTTTGAGTTATGCTGCGAACAAACAAACTAACAAACAAACCCACCCAATCACATAACCTCCTTGGCGGAGGTAAAAAACACTGAATGTAATCTGGTTTTGCTGCCAGGCACATTCCAAACAGAATGATCATGACTGAACTGACCAGAGGTCCTGCATAAGTACCTAGATCATTGTAAACAGCTTTGATCACTTGGTGGGTATAACATCAGAGATATAACAGATTCACTCAGGAGTACCACAAGTTTCTGTACTGGGCCCTCTGTTATTCATTAGCTATATTACTTGCCTTGGACAAAATAATTCCAATTATTCTATTCATTTTATGCTGATGATATGGTTATTCACTGCTGTGCATCAGCTGCAACTTTTTCTAAATGCGGACAAAACTAAACTTGTGTTTTTTACTTCTTCGAGAACAGGCAAAGAATTACATTGTCTGAGAAAATTGTTCCTAAATACGATCATGAAATTACGTTGGTATCTTCTTTATAATAGCGGGCTGCAATGCGGTGCAGCCCCTCACAGCAAGACGGTTCCTGGTTCGCTCCCCCGTTAAGACATTTCTGTGTTGTTAGCAGGTTCTCCCTGTGCATGCGGGTTGAAACAAATAATGAGCCTGTTTACAATATAAGGAGAAGAATGTA
This sequence comes from Cheilinus undulatus, assembly GCF_018320785.1. Classification (NCBI taxonomy): domain Eukaryota; kingdom Metazoa; phylum Chordata; class Actinopteri; order Labriformes; family Labridae; genus Cheilinus; species Cheilinus undulatus. The sequence continues at coordinate 28,944,575 of NC_054873.1, forward strand.
CAGATATTTGTGTCTAAATGTAGGGAGTAAAAGTAAAAAGTTGTAAGACCTCATGTTAAGCAGTTTAGATACCAGAACTGTACATGCCCAATACCTCATTACATCTTCTCGCTCTGATTGGTCCAATCTCATCCGATCACTTCCCAAGAACTTTTTAAAAGGTTCTGTTCTTCAGAGACAGTTTGCATGGGCAGCTGCCCAGATGGATTGAATTATATACCATACATTGGATATATGGAAGTTATTCTGGCATATCATTAACATTTATGTATTTACTGAATGAATTTCCAAACGAAAACCTCCTAGGTAACTTAATTAGAGCAGGATGATTACATTAATCCTAATCATCAGCTCACATCTGTAGTAGTGGCACTCACTTGAACCCACACGAGATGTTCTGTTTCCAGGCGTCGGGCAGCTTTCTCAGCAGAGCTACTTTTGATGTGAATGCATCAATGTGAGCTACGGAGGAAGACAAAGGGGGGTGAGAGATATACCAAGAAAAGAACAAGAGCTAATGAGCACCCACATCAAGAGCTTCATTTCATCATCAATGCCATTCATGGTGCTTATAAAGAAATTAGTCTGTGATGGCTCGCATTGTTGTAGCATTGTTTCAAGCTTGAGTGGGAGGTAAGAAAAGCTTGTTGGTTCTGTCTCCTTTTGCTATTTCCCACTTAAAATGGTGAAGACTGCTTATTTCTGTGGCATCTTCCTTTAATTATAGAGTGTTCAGAGCCTGCAACCAAAGCTGTAAATACACAAATGCCACATGATAAACCACATGCTTGAACCATGATCCTCTAAGTAAAGAAGGAAGTCATATCAGCTGTGCATGTAGCATGACTCCATATGATTAATTTTTCATTGTTGTTATGCCTGTTTTCTCTCTGGTTGTTTCTTAAATGTTGGTAAAAACATTTTTTCAGTATCTTCAAAAAAAAATCCTTCTAACACATTGAAGGTTTAAGATGTCTGATACAAGGTGATAGACACATTTTTGCAAAGCTATTTATAGCAGTGAGGCTGATGCAGAACCAGAATACAAACTTCTATCAGAGATTATCCAGCCCAGTGTATCAAGCCTTTCCAGACTGAGAGAGGGATAATACTTAGGGACTCCCGGGTAGAGGATGACATACGCCACCAAGTAACACCTACACTAGTCAACTACTTAATGGAGCTAGTGCAGAAAAGGATGAGTCTCTTCTTAATCTTAACCTACATTTAATAAACATGTGCAAATCAACAATAAGCATTTAAGGGGTTTCACTGTTGTTGAAAACAATGTCTAGCTGATGTCTGCACACTGCTCTCTTTGTAATTCCCCATAATCAAGCATGACCGTAGCTATGGCAACAAAGTAAACTTATTCAGTACACAGTCACAGCAGGACAGTGAGTCATGTAAAGACTATTTCTCTGGTTTGTGGGAGGATCTACCATGTGGATAAGAGAGGAGAGATCTTTTTTAACCACATATGCACTACTATGATGACTTTCCTGGCAATAAAAAACTCCACAAATTAAAGACTAAAGGGAAACTCTGCTTATGTCATAAATGCTAAGAGCAGTTGGAACATTTATTTTCCGGTTTACACTGATTTGGAAAGAAAAGAAACATGAATGAAATAATCACCAATGTAGGAGACTGTGCTGGAGTGGAGCATTGTCTCAGTCCATAGCTGGCAAGCCTCACTGCTGCTTAAACACTCAACACCATAACAAAGCTGGTACTCCAGCTTGGGCAGGACATGTACTGGTACAAACTATTAAAAGGAGAAAATAAAGAACAGAAAGAGGTCAGCTGACTCTTCAATATGTGAAATGAAAGTGAATCCTGGAGGATTTGTGCAGACATCTATACCTTGTTTTGGGTGCAGCCTACATTTCTGGTATGGCACAGTGAGACAGAACTGCGCACCATGAGCAACATATCCTGCAGACTGTAGAGCTTATAGAGCAGGTTGCCTTCCTCTGGAGGCTCATAATCTCGTTCATCCTCTGCACTGGCCTGCAGGTCTTCTGAGAGTATTTCTGTGTGGGGCCACAGTGGTTCAGATGTTAACTTAACGCACATAAACACAGCTCAAATACAAAAAAAATTAGAATATTTGGACACTAACTTCTGTGCTCTGTGGAAGGGAACTTATCCACAGGTGTAGATTTCTGAGGTAAACTGCAGGTCTCTCTATCCTGGTTCTGGTTTCTCTCTAAATATGATGTTACACAGGGCTTGACCAGGGATGTCGGGTGGGAGTATACCTGGGGTTCTGTACATTGGGTGGGTGGCTTGACCTGGGATATTGCTGAGTGTTTTGCTGAGTCATTGGCTGTGTTGAACATAGCAGTCTGCATTCGCAGGATCTCACCCAGCTGGTCTCCAGATACCTTTGTTCTTTTCGGTTGTCGCTTTTTCCTCATACCTCTCTGAGGGGACAATGACTCTGAATTTACAGGTTCAGCCTCAGAGACAGGCGTAACAGGGGATTCTGCAGAGCTTGGTAAAGTTCTAGGCTGATCTTGATTTGTGGGTGTTGAAACACAAGACACTGCATCATCAATGACCAGTTTCTCATCATCTGAGTCCACTGCAAAATCTTTGTCACCTCCCTGAACAGAGTTCATCGTCATGTGTTCAATTTGTGGCTCAGTGACCTCACACACAGCTGGCTGAATTATCTCCTCTGTTGTGTGATCATTCACTTCTGCCAAAGAGGTGTTTGTATCCTTGTGTGAGCTGCTGCTGGAGCTTTTGGTCTTGCTTAAAGGTGAACAGGCTTTTTTGCATGTAATCAATGTATCCTGCTCAGTCTGTGTCATTTGCATCTTGGAGATTTTGGAGGGTGTTGTCTCTCCAAATGTCTCTAGGTCAGTGAGATCCACATCAAAGTCAAGACCACTTTCAAAAGACACTAAATCCCTTCTTGAATTCTCCTATCAAAACACAAAACAGAGTCTCATTTCCCTACAAAAACAGGATTACGTGCATGATATTATGTAAATCAGCTTACCCACATGTGTGTAAACTTACCAGTGGGAGTTGCTGCTTGCCTGTAGGAAGCTCTGTCATTACATGGAAAACATTTTGACTCCCATTTTTCATGATGGAAAGCTTTAAACTCTCTTCATGGAAGAAATGACTCCTTTCTCTCACGGTCATTTCAGGCTTTAGAAGTGGAGAGTCAACGTAAACCGTCTTCTTCTGACTGCTGCCTGTAAAAATCACATCACATAATATAATGATTGTGTGAAACAGTGCCATCATGAGGCTCCTGAATGTCTATACACTCAGAGTTGTGTCTCAGATTTCCTGACTGTGGTATTTCTTTTGTAACCAAGATTTAAGTGTCTCATCTCACTTAAAAGCTCTTCAGTTTAAGATTTTTTTTCACTCTCTGCTTTTCAGAAAGTGAAAACATGTGGTTGAATTATACATATTGAAACATTTTAAAAGAAATGTTTAATTTTCTGAAAGTCAACCAATACCAAATTGACTGAAACATAAACTGGCACTAAACTTCTGGTGCAGAATCCTGTCATCACTTAGTTTTCTGTACTGTTCACTGTCTGTTTTGTGCCATGTAGGTAATGTGATTAGACTTGTGTATCCTTGGTGCTTTGGCTGTTGATTTTAGCTGCTATATTCCTATTAATCAGAGTTATGTGGCTCCCTACCTACTACCCTGGAATTAGATGGCAAATTAGTGTAAATGGCAACAAAGCAGAGAAGGTAGAAATAAAGAGGGTTAATTGGTATTTTTCTAAGGCAATTTTACCTTTTAGAAGCAAAGCTTTAATTTACTCAAATTAAACATCAAACAGAGCGCCATAAGGGCTGAATAACAGTGCTGTACCTTTCATTTGGTTGCATTTGACCCAAACAGGAAGCTCCCATCTTTCCCCAAAGTCAGGGTCGTGGTTGTCTAGCAGCCGGACAAGAGCATCTCGAGTCAGACACACGTGAGGCTCATAGCGATCAGACAAGGTTTTGGCGTTACTATCGCTACTGATTGTCTGCAGAGGGGAAAAAAAGATTTGGTCACTCTAATAGAAAATCACTGTATCATTCAAACCAACAAAGACAACAACACAACTCTATACAAAAAACTGGACCATGGCAGCACTTGGGTGTGACCTGCCATGTTTCACAGATTTAATTAGTACTGGTTTCACAGAGCAAGACATGAACACCCTCTGGTGTCTTTTGTGAAAACTGCAAGAGCTGAAACAGAGTTACAATAGACCTGCGGTCATGAATCCCATTCTAGCAGTAAAAAATCTTTGTGCTTTTTTTTTTTTAAATCACAGTAATTAAAAAGGGAGACAATTGCTTACAGCGTGCATGTCCTTAGCTTTTTTAGCTGGAGGATTCTCTGATGAAACACTTTGATAATCCCATGCAAGCTGTGCATCAGCAGGCACTATCTTGTGGTCTGTAATATCCACATTGCCCTGGAGAAATAAAAGGGTACAAAGATGTGAATAAGTGAAGTGAATCAACATCACAAAGGCTGATTCTGCAAATCCAGTTCAAGTTAAAAGGTTCAACAGAAAACTGGACAGTGGCCTTAATGAACAAATTGAGAACATGAAGTGTTAATCCTGTACTTTTGAGACTTGAATAGCTCCAGTGTGATTGTAACACTTGTAAACTACATTACCATGATCAGCAGTTGTTTTTCAAAGGTCAGCGTTAGCCCTGGGTTATATGTTCCCCCTGCCAAACTGGTCATCTCATGGATCTGGTAGAGCTGAGGATATGTCATAATACACTCCAAACAGGCCCTGAAGAATTCCTGAAAAAAAAAAACAAATCAAGGTTTCAGATCAAGATAAACAACACAATGGTAATGGGAGCTTTGATTCTTAAAATATCAGTACCTCTGAATGCTGCATGGCTCCGTTTGATATGAAGTTGTAGTCATCAGCACACACTTTGGCAACATTTTGAAGGTACCTTGTAAACTCCATCACTTCAGCGTTTACTCGTGTCTGTAAGGCCTGAAATATTTGAGAAGATTGTTTTTAAGATGTAAGTAGCAAAAAATGACAAAAATAAAATCCCATTAAAGAGTGAATGTTGTTACCTGTGATGGAGGAGCCTTTGTGTTTTTACTCATCAAATAGTTAAGATATGTCCTGCTCTGAATGCTGGACAGACTGGACAAACACGGGTAGGGCAGTCTGGGATCAGGAAAAGCATCATCTGCTTCATTCTCAACACTGTCCACAGACATATCTTCATGATCACAGCTGTCCAAGCATGACTTTATCTTGTTGATGTGACTGTTGTCTTTAAACTCTGCAGCTTCTTCCTTGGAGGTCGAGCAAGAAACTTTCACAGCACTAACATCCTCTTGTTTAGCGTTAGAATTTTTTATGGGGCTGGGGGAGGATAAGAGATTGGTTTAACACTCAATAGTCGATCTTTTTAAAACACACCAAATCTGTTTTGATACTCAATATGATAATAAACTGACAAACCTTTGGAGAGAGGCCCATAGTTCTCTGATGTTAGGGGCAAGGGAATATTTGTCATAGCTATCTCTGGTAAAGAAGGGACCTTCAGGGACTGGAGGGTCTTCCCTAAAGTTAAAATGAGAAACAAACATAGAGCATTCAACAATTACTCCACATAAAGGATGACTCAGGTGTGGAAGCATTTTCTCCACAATGTAAAAGTGCTAAAAAAAATGTTACTAGGTCCATTTAAAGTTTATTTGGTTTAAAAATCTCACACACCAATGAATTTCACAAATATGTCAGCTACAGTGACATAACAGACTGCTGCAATCATTCAACATTCAGCATCAACAAAATGTACTTCATTTGAAACAGGATAAAAATGTAGAAGTGGTAGAAACTATGCCTTAACTTGGTGCTGCTTATTGTGGCTAATATTTATAAACTGACCACTCTGTGAGCTATAGTCAGTGTGGAGATAGAAGAGTCAAATGAACAAATAATACACTTTACAGATTTTTTATGTCAGATGAGCAACTAAACTGACAGAAAATAAGGGAGGGAGGCACATGCATGCCTTAAAATTCATATTTTGGGGACTATGCAAGATGTGGAAAATATTAAAGTTTGGAGAATGAGGCTGACATGTATTGTTCAACTCAAACTTAAATCACTGACCGATGTTGCTCCATCTAGTTGAAACAGATAACATGTATTTTTTCTGTGGTTTATTTTTTTATATTCTACAGCCTCGAGTGATTAATACGATTTTTATTTTTCACATTTTCCTTGTTCCTTGCTTCTGTCTTGCCACTCCACCAACAGCCCAGATCAGTGGAAGGCTGCAGTGATTGTTGTCCCTCTGGAACTTTATTCACTCTCCACACCGAATCTCTGGAGCTCAGTCAGAGTGACCATCGGGTTCTTGGTCACCCTTCATACGAAGGCCCTTCTCCCCTGACTACTCAGTTTGACCTGGCGACCAGCTCCTGTAAGAGTCCTGGTTCCATTTAAGAATTATGGAGACCACTGTACTCTTAGGAACCCCTACTGCAGCCTTCCGTAGATTTGCGCCTTGCAATCCCGTCTCTGGTCCCTGCAGGACATTAATTTTACCTCATGGCTTGGTTTTTGTTCTGACATGTACTGTCAGCTGCGAGGCCTTCTATAGAGAGGTGTGTGCCTTTACAAATCATGTTCATTCAGTCCGATTTACCACAGATGGACTCCAATCAAGGTGCAGCAACATCTCAGCAACAATTTAGAGAAATGTGAGGAACCTGAGCTAAATGTCCCTTGTTGCTTCAAGGGGTCTGAATACATATGTCAATGTGATATTTTAGGTGTTTTTTTTTTTTTTTTTACTTTTAATAAATTTGCAAAAAAATCTTAATTTTGTTTTCACTTTGTCATAATGGGGAACTGAGTCTAGATTAATGAGAGAAAAAAATCTTTTAAACATTTAAATGGCTGTTGCATCAGGCTGCAACATGAAGAAAGTGAAAGGGGCCTGAATACTTTCTGATGCACTGTCTCCACTATCTCCCCTTTCAAAACGTTAAACTTCACCCCAGCGTCGGTAAGATTTATGACATTTGAGCGTTAAGTAAAGGTAACATAAAAATGGACACACTCCTTAAAGCATGACGGAGCTCCAAGTTAACTTCCTACGTAAATACGCATCACATCAAGAATGACACACGCAAGAGTCCGAAATCGTATTTCACGTTAAATAACTGCCATGTATTTTCGCTAGTGATAAAGTAGGATTTGAATAGCTCAAGTATAAAATTTAAATTACGTCGAACCACAACTGCAAAACATTTGCTCGAGTTATCGAGAATTTCCTGTCAAACTGCAGTGGCTCGACTGTCCGCTTACGTCTGACGGGTGCACTTGTTCTCCTAAGGCTTTCTACTGTTTTGACTTTTGTTCCATATGTGACTTTAACACCAAAGGAGGCAGGTTCACTACCCTAAAGAATAACGCACCAAACCAACCTTATCAGCAAACACTTCGTTCGTCTCTATTTACACGAGTTATCAGCCAAAGCACATCTCTCGTGCATACTGCGCTAACTAGCTTGAAAGCTGACATTAGCCATAGCCGTGTTTGTATCTATGCGTCTATGGTATCCATGGACATTAGCGTAGAAAAGTTGATGATGCCAGTTTGGTAAGTTCAGCCCTCCGGATTCAATATAATCTACTGTATAATTTCTCAAGTGTTTGCTTTAAATATATGACTTACCAAACCAGGTCCATTATTATACTGCAACTCTACAGTCACCAGAAATCACAACATTGACGCTAATAGTAAATAATTCATCCAGCGTTAGCCGGCTAATGCTAATAAACGTTCAGCAGCCGATGATGTCCTTCTTCTTTGGTTATTGTAAAGTCGCTCAGAATCCAAGATGTTACATTACCGCCCGCTACTGGTTTAAAAAAAAAAATCTACAATTTCCAGACTACTTTAAAATAAGGAAAAAAAGAGAGAAAAATTAGATTAATATAATTCAAAATTGATGAGCAAAAATAGATTAGTAATAACTCTCGTTCTCCATTTTTCATCCCATCCTTTCACCCTTTCAAGTCTGTTTTTCCCAACATCTGCTTACTTTATCAGTTTTTGTATGACAATACAGTTTTATAATACAAAAGACTGATAAAATCACTGGAATGAGAAAGAAAATGAGAGAACTATAAATAGAAACTATAAGGAGTGCATACATGTTTGAATTAGAAAACATTTTAAAGGCCTTGTTAATGCCCATTGTCCTAGTGGCTTTCTTATTGTTCAGTCCTTCCAGCATTTCAAAGTATATTTATTTTACATTTAATGAATATTTGGTTTTATTTCAGACCATTTACACTTATTAACATGTAGTATCTGTGTAAATAAGAGGATGTGAAGCAATTATTCTTAAGTGGGTCTTTGAACTACCTCCTTCTTAAGTTGTTGAATTTTCACAGCAAAAAAACTATCAGATCTACTTCCATCTATAGCTACAGGTATATGCAAGCATTCCAGGTCAGTTTTTATAATGTCATTTTGTAGTAGAAATTATAGACAAAATATCAGTTGAGGTGGGTTTTGAATGAGTTTCCTGTAGCACAGCCTTGTAAACTCAACACTAGCCCAAACTGCAACCTACAGTTTAAAAAAAAGCCTATAACCATATGGCTATATATATATATATATATATATATATATATATCTCCATTTTGCCACCAGTTCTCACAAATAGTAGGGTACGAGTGTTTATATTCTACAGAATGTTGATGACTCTAGTAGTCCAGTCTGTTTTGTTTTGAAATGCAGTCTAAAACTGCATAAACTACAGAAGTTAAAGTATGAAGCTCAGGAGTTGACAGACAGTTATGATGATGCTTTATTCAAAATGTTCAGGGCTCATGCCAGCACCCTTTTCAGCATGGCGCCCTAGGTGACCACATACATTGCCTATGCCTATCGGCCCTGCTCTCAAGTCTAACATCTGTGATCCTGCCTCCAAGAGGGCCTGGAGGTTTCTCTGCAGCTACCACTGGAGAGTGGAGCAGCAGGATGGTAGGAGTCAACTAAACTCTCAAACAATCTTGTTCTTTTCCAAAGAATTATTTCACAGGCTCTTTGTGTGTTTCCTTTGATGTGTCTCCAGGCTCGTCTTTCATACCAATTCTCATCTTTGCTCCTCTTAACACTGCTGCCCCTCTTTCCTCTTCATATCCCTTACACTGCAGAATCATATGTTGCACTGACACAAGTTGTTATCAATGTGTACACCTTCTAGGCCAGTGTTTCCAAGTTTATACAGCGAATAATTTAACTCATTGTGTCCAATTCTCAGCCAGATAACTCCCTCTTCTTTACAGTTCCTGCCAAGCCTTCTTTCCTAAACCCAGATACTTCTGTATACATGTGTATCAGTGTCATATGTTCAAGTATTCCTGCCTCTGTTTTTCTCTGTGTCTTTTAATAATTAATATTTCTTCTGTTTTAGTCTAGAGGACTGTCATGTTTATTTGGCCAGGATGTCAGCAGCCTCACCTCCCACCCCAACATGAGCAGGATGCCGACCAGTCAAACTCCAACATTAAGGTACATTAAGAATGAGACATGTCAAAATTATGACCACAAATAAATCATCAGACTGTTAAGCTTTTTAAGTTTAATCTTTCTTTGGCCAGAGATGTATTTCAGTTGTGTGTCTGAGGTCATAATCTCTTTGGCTGGTGTGTTTTTGAGGGATAATAAAAAGGCAGGGTATTGTAAGTATTTACTCACAGAATTACATGTATTTTAGAAGAATTTGGAGATTAGTTGAGTGGTTCTAGCTCTGAATAGATATTAAAACACTGATTATGAGTGCTAGGGCTGATAAAGCTGAGATAAAAATGAGATGAGGAGAAAACAACAGAGACAGATAAAGAGGCAGGAAATAAAAGCCCATTACAAGCGGTAAATTTTATTATGGGATAACAGCACATAAAGCACATCTAAAATCGATGTGTCCAATGCACTTTTAATAAAGGTAATATTAAAGGTACAGTTTCTAAGTACAATATAACAACATTCATATTAGAATGAAAAGTATTTAAAAGACAACATTAAATTTCTTATTTTTCTTTACAGCTGTATTTACAAAATGAATCAAAATACTTATTTTCATATTTAAGAATCAGACAAGAAGGAGCAAAACTACGTTTGTGAATAGACTACCTGCTAAAGAGAGTTCAAAAGAGCTGGATAAAAAGGTACATGATCATCTGTCCCCATTTCAACATCAGTAGCAAACATTTGACTTAGAAATTTGTGACAACCACACGCTAGTTTTGGGGCTTTTTCCCATAATTGGAACGGCATTTGCATGAAATAATAAAAACAAAGAATCCACCCCCTGCTCCACCCACCCTTCATGTCATGTTACCCCAACTGACTGAGCGTACATTGAACACAGAACATTAAAAAAATCCAGATGTGTTGTTTGCATCTTTTACAAACACATACAAATACTTGATATACAATGCATCAGTAAATCTGTTCTTCAATGAAATAAAAAAACAGACATGTAGATTGCCTGAAAGTTTTTGCCTGATCAAAAAAAGTGCAGGAGTATTTTTCTGTAATATTATCTGCAAGCATTTATTGGACTGACATTAAAAACATACTTCTTCCCAGTTATGTTTGTCAAATAAGGTGAGAGGTGACATGTACACTTGAAAACGGACCATCAAAACATTGAAGCATTAACCTACATGAAAATGATCAACATCACATAAAGAAAGACCTGAAAAAAGCATGTGAGAGTGAGAATTTATCCTCATGTACAAAATACATTGTCACTTCAGAACACATCTGGAAAAACCACAAAAAAAGACAATCAGAACCATGTATGCATCTTGTTACACCGAGAGGCACTCAGTGTGATACGTTGTAGATTATTGCAAGCATATTCTCACTGATATTTGCTACAAGAGTGGAGAGAAAAGGTCAACTTTGTCCTCAAATGGCAATTCTGTCATGTACATTAGTAACATTTCATGTGGTGCAAAAAGGTTTATGAGGAAATTATTTTCAGGGTGGTCTAAAACAAGAGGATAACAAAAGCATAGCGAGGCTTTGTTTAAGTAAATCCAAGCACCACTTCCCTGCATCAGGTGAAGAACTATGCAGACACAAGAGAGGTAAATATTAAGTATCTTAAAACCTGACAAACTATAGCCTCAGTGAGTGTTTTTTTTACAATCAGACAAAGAAAAAACACAATACTGCTGTTTCAGTTTGAATATTAGCATTTCTCCACGAACCCGAAAAGCATCCTTAAATAGTTTGTTAATTAGCAGATACTAGCTTTGCTATAAGTCAGAAGGAAATAAGTGCCTTATCCCAAGACGAGCACACTGATACAGGTACTGGCTGGGTAAATTTTACCACTATCTTTTTCATTATCATTATTATTTATTGAGTCCTAATATCAATAATACATTAATATGTGATGAAATGAATGAACTAATAGGGTGGCCAGGCTTAGGAATCAATACTTTGTTCACAAAATTAACTTACCTAGCACCACACATCAGGGCAACACAAAATAAATGTCAGCACACCCTATTTCTATCAAACTAATCCTAAAAGAGGGAAGCAAACTAGAAACAGAGTTATTGTACAATAAGGTGTAATTGATAAACAGATAAATATCTTCACTGGGTAGGCCTTAGTAGCAGTATTTTCCTCTTACCTATACAGACAGAAATTACAAAGCTACCTTTATACACGTGATCAATAATAACATTAAATATGGTGAATAAACAGCCGAGAATGAGGGAGAGAGAAAGAGAGAGAAAAATAAGATATACAGCATACAGGCCATGTCAAGTTCTTGGTTCTCCTCCTGGGAACAGAACTCGTCAAATATACAGATGAAAATATCCCCGGAAGAATCAACAACAACAAAAAAATAAAACAAAAAGTGATAAATAAGAGGTGTATTTACATGCAGATGTTCAGAGACTAGTATGCACAAAAGAATCAGGAAAAATAATACACAGACATATATTATTGCTTGACATTCGATTATGGCTAGAAGTTGCTTTTTTAAAAACTATTCTTAAATGTATTTTAAAGTCATAAATCCTTATCAGCTGTGCTTTGGAGGATGTGAAAATGTGACTCAGAATTCTTGGTAACACACCGACACTTCAGCACAACTTTAAGCGTGACATAGCTCCAGTCTTCACAATTTATGGTCGAGAAAATGTACAATTTAGAGGCCAGAATTCAATTCTGATTGGGCTGTTTTAGCACTGTGAAGCTTGCTCAATGTTTCCTCACAGCTTTCTGCAGACCTGTGAATTGTTGAAGGCAGTATGTCACACTTTATAAACCTACACCTATCATGTGTGGATGGATTGAGCTTTCCAAAACCCTGGAAAAAAAAAAAAGTCCAAAAAGAAAACCAGTTCCCCCTTGTCCACATAACCCTGTTCCTCTGTAATTATTAAAGCCTTGTCTGGGGTTTATTTTATTCACACACTGTGAGAACAAACACATTCACACACATACTATTGCTTTATACAAACAGACAACAGAGCAGAGACAGAAGGACCAGCACGTTTACTGAATACTATACACTGATTGAATTGCACACTTAGCATCGATCCCTTACTTAAAGAGGGATATCTCAAGTGATAACATACAGAGGGACATCACTTTACAGGCGCCGTTTATATTATGACACAAGTATCCATGTCTTTGAGGAGCATTTGCTGCTATCCTACAAATATAACAACCACACCAAAAGGTAAAAACAGAGCAATGTGGCTTTATTACTTTCTTAGACTGAGAGTAAGCTGAATCTGCTGGATGAAGAAAGTCAATTCAAAAGGATGAACTGTAGAGACCCGTAATTCTAACACAAGGCATATTGCTTGGTTTATATTGAACATATTACATGCTGTTCAAGCATTTAGACTTGAATGAAACACATATTTTCACCTCATGGTAGTAGACTTTGAAAATACTGAGTTGTTTAACAAACATTTTAAAAGAGCTTAAAGAAAATTACGTTTTTTTGCTAATAAATAACAGAAAATCAGCCAAATCTGTCTCTTCCATTCTTTCTGAACAGTAAGTGCTGCACTGTGTGCTCCTCCTTTCTAATGAGTGCTTTGAAGAGATTTTAAAGACCTCATTAATTCACAAAACCAAGTGTTCTGTGAGCTGCTTCTTCGGTCTACCTGTTTCCTCCCTGAGCATTCGCACCTCGTCTTCTTGCTCTTGCCTGGGCCACAAACTGGGCCTCTTTAACCTGGATTGTCTAGCAGTGTTTCCAGACTGGGTTTGTTTTGCTGGGAGACTGAGGTTTTACTAGTCGTAGTGGGCTTGTGCATATCCAAACAGCATTGGATCAAAACAGAGATTATTACTTAGGTACAGCATCAACCCAAACACAACAGATTTAGTATTGCATAAGAATATTTGGTTTTTCTAACAAAGAGGGTTATCATTTTTTTAAGACCCTGATGACACCATTTGAAACCAAAACTGGTTATTTTTTTAGTGTGACAGGAGTATGCTGTGTGCTGATAAAACTGCGGGTTTTAAAAGTGATGGAGGGGTTTTTGTGTTGTTAGAAATGACCTTTTGTTGAACTTGGCCGCTGTGGCCTTGGAGTGGCCCCCATAAGGACATCAATGACAAAAGAAAAGACTCTGAACCACTCAAGTGATGAATATTCAAACCTCAACCACTTCTCATGGAACATCCCTGACAAAAACAACATAAATTAAATCTAATGAGTACAAACAAATGTCCTCTCGAACAGAAAGCGCAAAAGAAACTCTTCCCTGAGGGGTGACAGCACAAGGCATCAACGCCTTGTACAAATTGCACAGCAGAGGAATGATCGTGTGCAAACAAAACAAAAGACAAACAGCTGGATTCAATGTTAGGGGTCAGTGACAGATGTATTAACATGCTTTGTTGGGTTTCTAAAGGGATATAGTTTTTTTCTTTTTTTGTTTTTGTTTTTGTTTTTTTTTGTTTTTTTTAAAGAAGCCGCTACTGAGATTGCTGGAATGTCTTAGGTATCCATTCTACATTATAGACGAGTAGACTGGAAAGCAGAAGCAACGACTACTGTTTGGCACAACAAGGGTTTTTCTTTTTTTTTTTTTAAACCACTTGACTACCACACTGACAAGAAAGACACACTCAACAAAAACAGAAACACAACAACAAAGCATTCTGAAAATAGCACTTGTCCTACCATTTTTATGTTCCTCCCCTAATCATACAAACAACGGCTAGTCTAATTATTGCGGGAATATAGTTAAGTGCTACCTGACATCTTTTTCTCTCCCTCCTTCTCTTTCATGAGTTTATTAACCAAAACGTGTTACAAAAATAGAAACTTTACTACCAGACAAGGCTTTGAATATTCACTTTTCCCTTCACTGTTCCTTCTGTGCCCTGTAGTGGCGTCGCTGGGCTGAGGCTGTGCTGAGAAGGCGGTAAAGTCGCTCAGAAACAACAACAAAAAAAACACTAAAATAACATTTTGACAGAGGCTCATGAATGTGCTTTTAGGGTTGTGTCTTTGTTGTTACGCTTGCCTGCTGTACCTCCTACCTTCCACTAGATGGAAGAGTTGGATTATAGTCTACATGGGTTTTGAACCAAAAGGATATTCAGATGTGAAGTGGATGCGCCTTTTTTTACATTACATGTGAGGTTTTCACAGTTAAATCAGTACCAAACAACAGTATAATTAAAGAAATATTGCAAGTGTCACCGTACAACACCTAGGCTTGATCATGAACGTAAAGAATCATGGTGTATGTGAGTGCATACTCCCTTTAAGGAGAATCAGAGCTACATTTTGACAGGTGTTGTTGAGGTAACAATGTATTAGAGTGTCTCTAACCTGCCTTCTCATCTGAGCCTCTTTTGTTCACCAGCCAGCCAGCAGTCCTTACAGACAGCCCTTACACTTCACAGACCAGTATCATCTGCAGCTCCCAGGACTAGCCTCTGTGACCATGGTTCAACTTGTATTTCTTGTGCACATGCAACACATCACTAGGTAAATATACAAGTCTTAAATTAAAGAAAGGTGTAAATAAAAGTGCCTTATCAATTCAACAATTAAGAATGGTCTAACTACTAATATCATACATGTTATTTAAAATAGATTCTATAAACATTACTTTTTTTCTGTATAGTAAGTACTTATGACCATATACCCTGTAGTACATTATAAAACAGGTGGAATGGACCCTTTTCATTGTGTTGGTGCCCTGTGCTTCTCCAGGGCACCTGTCCAGAGAAGGATTAATAGCAGATGGCCTTACATGATTTCACTATGCAACAATGGTGGATGGAGTCTTTGACAGCTAAAATCATTGCGTTTTCATTAGAATTACCAGAATTCTATGTTTCTTTTTTAAAACTTTTTTAAAACGATTGTCCATAGAGAGGTGCCGATTGCATCCCCATGCCGATAGACCCTCCCTCAAAGTCGCTGTGAGTTTCAATTCCAAGAACTTTGTCCAAAAGATACGGCTGAACACAAGAGGAAAAAACATGGCTGAACTTGAGCAAAATTTGCGCATTTATGATTATGGAGGGTAGATGCATGAAGCAGAAAGGGGAAAAGCCAATCTATTAATTTTGATAGGAAAATGTTTTTAAATAATGGCCTGATGAATAATACTGATAGTTATTCTTAATCCAAAACTGATTCATGCTTCCTTTAGACAATTATGAGTCATATTATAATCATAACGATGAGGGTGCAATTATTTTGTTGACAGTAAACAAATGGAAAAAGTAAATCACATAATTTATCCTTAAAATGCACAAAAGAGGGTCAAGTTCAGCCAGTCACAAATCATTAGTCCCTATCTCCTTTCCATGTCCAATGGGGTGTTGGGTCCCACAAGTCTTCCAACGAGAACTAAATTCAACAAAGTAAACCTTGAGGATCAACTCCCTAAGCCCTCCCCTCTGATGTAAAAGAAGAACAGCGTGCCATCTGTCCGCTCTGGTTTGTGCAGGGCACCAATAAAGTGTCTCAGATTCCTCCTCCACATTCCCCTACGGTGGGCACACTGGCACCTGGCAGGGCTGCTACCCGTCAACGGGCATGGACTGCTCAAAGTCTGATCCGAACAGCTCCTTGTATAAGGGGGGGAAGTGGGCACGCACAATGTCTGGGTATATTGCTTTGAAAGCTGTTAGCTTCTCTGTATGCCTACTGCACAGCGCTCGCAGTGTCGACACTTTGCATATCAACTGTGGAGAGAGAGGAGACAGGCTGTTTAGATTCACAGGGAGGCAAGGACATGGAGCAGTGGTAGTGAAAAACATTCCTCCCTACAGTGTATTCCCACTCACACAGGGCCAAACAGACTTGTAAATATTGAGACAAGCACTCAGGCACGAGGAAAACTTGACACTTCATATTATGGAGCTGCTACAATTGATAAATTGCTTCTCCTCTACTGATAAAATGCATTTCATGTAGCATTATGAGTGGACTAAAATACTTGTTGCTAGTGGATAAAGATCTAAACAGTAGGAGGTTACATTACTAAAAGTGTAGAGCATGCTGAGCAGACAGCCTGTTTAGGTGATAGTGGATGAGTGTGCACTGTGTAAAACTACCTTTGTAAGTATACCATCCTCTCTGTGGTTCTTCTGCAGGACATGCTGGAGCGCCAGCTGGATTTTCTGCTGGAGTTTCTCCACCTTCACTTTCTCCTGAAGCCAAGACCGGTCTGAAGGTAAAACATGAAATTTCTGTGACTTTACAAGCCCATGTAGGCGTCTTTAAATGTCAGCTTTGCTCATGTGAAAAGTAAAGCCATAGCGCTACCGGGGGAGGATATTAATTGATAGAGAAAAACAGGAGGGCAACAGCGCTCCTTGTCGTGGTGAATGTGCGTCTGCCTCTTTTTTTCCCTTTGCACTGTGAGTGACACCTACCAGCAGACATCAACACAAAGGCGGAGAACAGGGCGATCTCATCCTCAGACAGGTGCATAGAACACAAGTTTTTCCCAAACTCGAAGACGGAGCTGATCAAGTCGTCACAGCCTGCCACAGCAAAGGACACAGAGAGAGGGCTTAGGATGAGGAAGACCAAAGAACAACACTCACTCTTGATCTTTATTGGGAGAGAGGCACACAGGGAGGGGGAGAGGAAGGGGGAAGGAATGAAAAAGAGCGGCATGCTGACAGCACATGGGAGCGTCTTAAGCAGAACAGGCAATGCTTTTACTGAGTTTTTGCCTCCCAGACGAGTCACTTTTGGCAGTTGGGTGGTGTTATGCAAGCCAAAATGAGGTCACTATTGAGGCTTTTAGTTAAATCAATTATCGGGGATAGAGAAAGACAGGCGGATGCCACCGCGGCTCGGGCATAGGGATTCACATACACATGCTCCTTCTTTAACATACACAGGAAGGTATAACAGAATTCAGCATTTTTACTGCCACTATGGGACATATTTACAAATTTCCATCAAAAGGCAGCTTGAAATGTAAGCAAATCCATAGTGGTGAGTCTTCCTAATGTCATGGCAGTCAAACACAAATGCTATTTGCTTTCGCTTGAGATGT
This sequence comes from Cheilinus undulatus, assembly GCF_018320785.1. NCBI lineage: Eukaryota > Metazoa > Chordata > Actinopteri > Labriformes > Labridae > Cheilinus > Cheilinus undulatus. The sequence goes on from NC_054873.1 coordinate 28,962,165, forward strand.
TTCATGTCAGACTATCAATGATGGTTTTGATAGCACTCTCCCTAAAGACACTCCGTCTGGCTTTATTTATTCCACAGTTACAGAAGCCATATGCAGCAGAAGCTCACTAACATCTCTGTTCTACCATAAATAACTACTGCAGAGACAGCAATGCCAGGTGAGACAGGGATGAGTTCTTAGTGTTTGCTTCCAGGCCTTTAGCATGGTGCAGAGCAGAACAGCACACTCTAATTTTGGTTGTTACACCAAAAAAAAGAGGAATGAGAAACTGACAGGAGCATAGCAACACACAGCTCATTCAAACATGAACAATTCACTTACCTAATGACTTGAACACATCAGGTCCGGCATACTTTCCATCAAAATAGACTGTGTTGTTTTGCGAGTCAAAGGCACGGCACATTCTGACAAACACAACTTCCAAAGAGCCTGTGGAGACAGACAAGAACAAGATGCTGAATCTGAGCTTTGTTTTTTTCCCCCCTCACAGTTGCACATCAGTCAGGGATGCAAAACACATGATTGTGCTTTTGTGTTGTTCTTCTACAACACGAGTATCACTACCACTTTGAAATAAGGAAGCCTGCTGTGGGGGAGGGGGGGGGGGGGGGCATGTCTGCAGATGATAATATCATAGACAGAAGGCTATTCTTCCATATTGACATGCCAGGTAAAATTGCACTTCATTCAGTAGAGGCACAGCTTATTCATCAAGGCTTTTATTCACTAAGATAGGTAGGGAATATTTCCCATCCTGCAATTTGTACCACACTGTGGGAGTGGATAAGAGGATCAAGAAAATGTAACAGGAGCCATTATTGCCTCTGAGGGAAGAGCTACTGTTTTAAAATGTCATGTCTGACAAGGGATCTCAGTCTTTGCTTCATTATTCATATTGGCTGTGCTAATGTAAATAATACCCAGGGAGAGACCCAAGGGAGGTGTTTGTGTGTTTGTTTGCTGCATGTGCCGTATGTTTGTATCTGTGAGAGGATTTGTATTTGTGGATAAATATAGGTGCCAGTGTGTGCCGAGCCATATCTGCATTAAATATTCTGTAAGTACGTCTTCATGAGAGCAGTATGAATAAGCAGACATGGTGGGTGTCAAGGAGGAGAGAGAGGGAAATGGCAGCTGTCATGATAGGTATTATCAAGGCTCAGAAACACATTGCTTATCTAATGCTGTGTCCATCCCTGCTAAGTACTGTATGTAATGAATAGAATCGACAGAGACAGAGAGGAAACAGGCAGGGTGGGGTCTCCTCTCTGTGACACTGTCTGTGCGTGTGAAGAAGAGGGCTTTGTGTAGTCAGGTCAGCTACGCCCTTGTGACAATGCCAGAGGGGGGTGGTTGTGGTGGTGGTGGTGGTTGGTGTGGGTGAGTTTGACGGCAGCAGGGCCATGTTGACAGGCTGTCATACCTGCTTTCAGCAGCACTATCTGATCATTCTGACACAGCTCCATGAAGCCGTCGATGCGCTTGGCGAACTCCACCACATACTGAATGGCCTCTGTTATTTTGATAGCACACAGCTGCCACATGACTTCCCGGGGCTAAGACACAGATAGGAAAGAGAATGCTTTATCTGCTTTGAAACAATGGATTTGATTAGTAAAAGTGCTGTAGCTGTGGTTGAGGCTGCTTTACCTTGTTCTGGTAGCTTTCCACCTCCTCCTGCAGGAAGGCCTGCCAGGTCATCTGCTGCAGCTCCTCCCTTAGGTACTGACATGTCTCCATGTGTGATTTAGAGATGTTCTGAGCCAGGTGCTCTGCAACACAACCATCGTCACAAACCAAAAAGATCACAGCTTAGATATGAATGTTGCTCACAAGGCCATGTGAAAGCGGAGACCCCGGTGATGAAATATGCCACAGGAAAAGAAGATTTATTTACTGAGATTTCAAGAAGGAGGAGAGGCGGATACGCGTGGGCTTTTTTTTGACTGGGAAAAGGCTTGTTGACATTTCCTTTTACCGCCTGCAGGAAGCTCATAACTTAAGGTTGAGGCAAAGCCAATCTAGTTATGACACAAATGCATAGAGAGGAGGAGGGGTGCCACGTTGCTCACTCAAACAAAGGTCACATTTTCTCTGAGAGAAATATTGAGTATAAGAATTTAAATGGTTTTGAAAACACATCTGTTAAAAGGAGTTCCTAGGCACAGGGGAGCCTAAAAAAATGATTTCCCCAGACGCCTGCCCTGCTGGATCCTGATTGGCCCTAATTAATGGAAACTAATTACAAAAAAAGAGGCTCTTTTAATGAGTGTTGGAGATGAGTCTCCAACCTCCTGCTATTTTAAGCAACCTTTGTGTCGTTTGCCCCACGGTTGAGTTGTTCTCCCCCCTCCTCCTTTTTGCGGTCTCTCCTCCTGTCTCCCCCTGCCTCTCTCCTGCTCCTTACCTAGTTCAGCCATGGACACGGTGGGGGACGTTTCTCCATTGGTGAAGGAGCAGTAAGGGAAGAAGCCAGAGCCGGGGGCAAAGTCGCAGATGGGCTCCGGCTTGATGCCGTTGATGTCCAGGCCTGACTGGTCAGGAGATGGCTGGATGTCTAGATAGAAGCTGCTGACCGCCGAGTCTGGTTTGCTGCCATCAGGGGTGTGACCGTCCATGTAGCCGCTGAGGTCATCATGGAGCTCTGTGAGACCGTTGGCTGAGAGGCCGTAGCTGGGTGTGAGCGGCTCTGCCTCTCCGGGCTGTTGTTGGTGGTCGCGCTGCTGCTGCTGCAGCCGATGCTTCTGGACCTCAGCGTACAGGCTGTCTCGCTGCTTCTTTGACATACGGCCAAACTTCACCGCTGCAATAAGAAGGAGATGATGTGTCAGACTGGAGTTAAATACACAGTCAGTCAAACAATTCTCAATAGGTGGCACTGAGAGGCTTTTTTTGGAAGAGTTATTAGAATCAACTGAAAATAATTTTTAACATTGAAAAATGTAAAGAAGGTGGTGGTTTTTTAACTTATGCATCCTCTGCAGCTTCTTCTGAGTAATTAAGACAACATTGTTTAGTCTTCATTTTACATACAAACAACTTAAACAATCTAGGCAGTTGTGTTGGCAACCAACTCAAATTAACCTCTTTTCTCGCCTTTTTCTTATTTTTTTAAATCCATGTTGAACAGTTTCTCTTACCTAATCTGATTTTAGGATCCTGACACTCATTTGTGGAAAGTGTTAGAAACAGTGGAGCAGCTCTGGGGCAAATCAAATTATCTCAAACTTTTAGCTGAAGTGTTGCTCCTTTGACAAAAAAACTACAAAAACTGGAAATTAATGAGACAGGGATTTTTTTGGGCACATTCATTAATTTGGGTACCCCTTTCAGAGATCATTTGTCGGTCTGTGCCCTCCTTTGTCACAGTAACACACCACTTCTCTTTCTGAAATTTTGTGCTACATGCACAATAGCAGTCCTGCGCTCCACTAGACAAACAGACTGAAACACAACACAGCGCACAAGAGTGCTATGCTAACAGCGTATGAGCCAATCAAACATGAGGTAGGCTAAGTTGCTGCCTCCTGTTTCAAGGTTTCCAGACTAAACAGTGTTGCCGAGAATGAGACTTCTTGGCCAGGGTTCTGGGGCCTGGCAGTGTGTCAGCTGGTCACACTGAATGTGTGTGTGTGTTTGTCTGTGCTCAGTGGAGAGCGAGTGGAGCGACACTGGGACGAGGGCAGGCAGATGGGCTCTGGTGTGTTGAGTGAAGGCAAGAGTCACCTTCGTCTGTTCTGACCATGTGTGTTTTTGTGCTTGTGCGTGCGTTTCTTTGCACGTGTGTGGCTATGCAAAGGCATTTATGAGCACTAATATACTTATATGCTCATTCATATTCATGAGTTGATGTGCATGTGTAAAGCAAAGTAGCGTGCTTAAATCAGCATCTGTACATGCATGTAGGATCCTTTTTTGGTTCATTTCAGTGTGTTTATTAAAAAAATGTTAATAGATGAGTTCTGCTCTATAATAATCTTCTTAGCTCAGCCCAGTCTGGACCAGCCCGCCTGGACCAGCCGGGCACAGCAGGAGTCCTCCAGCACACCTGTGTGCTCCCATTACTACATCTCAGCTGCAGCAGCCCTAATGACAACCTCCAACAACCCCTATTTCATCAAACCTCGTTTCTATCACGGCAACAAATTAGTCCCACAGACAAACTACTCACCTGCTACTGGCAGACAATGAACGTGGAGTGAAGTCTTAGCGTGTTCATGCCATCATTTTTGTATTCTGTCATATCTCTTTGAGAATAATGGCTGTCATTATCTGTGCCTGGTTTTACTTTCACTCCCACAAGACTCAAAATGCAGCACCAATATTGAGTACTGAATTAACCACGGCATAATAGTGCTGATTTAGGACGTTGTTTAATGCCTAATGGATAATAGACTGTATATACCCATGGGCATAATCCTATTGACATTATCAATTCATTACTGAAGGGGACTTCTGGTTGCCATATTTAAAATGCTGTCTGAACCTATCTTTGAGTCACAGAAAGACTTGGAGCTGAAGCAGACCTTGAGCCAGCTACAACACACCTGCATCCATAGTCTTGCCTTTTTGTTGCATTTTGAATTCCACTATTTTGCATTAAAAGTAGGGCTGTCAAAGGATTAAAATTCTGTAGTTGATCGCAATTAATCGTACCCTTTGTATCACACTCTAAAAGTCCACTATCTTGCATTGGGTCATGGTCATTTTGGGATTCTCTGCTGTCTTAAACCAAGAGCAATTGTCAAACAGTTTGGATACAAAGCTGCTTTTAGACTGAGGACTTTAACATGAACTTAACCACAGAAAAAAAGAAGTTGTTATGGATAAACATGAAATAAGTGTGTAGTTAAAAGGAGACTGTTTGATATTACAAGGTGCAAATGACTTTTGACTTGTCCACTGAGATATCTGGGAGTTTTTTTTATTGAAATGGGACATAAAGGAGTAGTGGTGGACTTATTTGCATCACTGTGACCACAGAGAGACGTTGATGTGGTTTAACCAAAGTGGGCTGAAAGGGACATTAAAGCATGCAATTAACTGTGATTAAAAAAAAGAGCACCAGTTGTAGATCGTAGTAAATCCTAATTAATGAGATTAATCTTGACAGCCCTATTTTAAAGTTTTTGATTGATTTTTTTATTTTTGTTTTTGTACTTTCCTTAACTAAGAGTAATTCACTTCCTGTTTGGAAACAGACTTACTTTTATTTTGAAAGAAAAAAAAATGAACTAGGGTAGCTTGAAGATTATGACATCAACTTTACCAGGGAAAAAGGAACTTGTAATAGTTTGAAATAGGAAATAAGGGAACTGTCAAAAGGTAATTGTCTGGTAACACAGGACTTTTTACTTTTAGACTGTGCTGTCTGTGAGTTTATTAAATTGAAATGGGACTGACGGGGTTTAATGAAATTGTTCTGAAAGGGACAATAAAGCATGCGGTTCATAGGGGTGTAAATCACCTGTTTCACCACAATACGATACAATGTCAATATTTTGGACAACAATACGATATTTCTGATGTCACAAAATCTACCATGACACAATTTCGATACCATAAGAGCCTACAATTGAAATCAGACTATTTTTAAACAAAATTTCACACTGTTACAGAATAAAAGGAGTTTCTGCAGTTTAATTACTGAAGGGTTTTTATATTCAATAAAAGAAACAATCTCTTTTAATAAAAGGAACACAGACCTGCGGTTCACTGTGCAGAACTATTTTTCTAATACTGCAATTGTTCCTGATAACTCAAAATTGAGAGCCCCTAATAACATTTAAATTATGGAAATAACTACAGACAGTTGTGTTAAAATATGATTTTTTTTTAAACAACAAACAATTTCAGAACCAAGCATTTTATGTTCTTTCCTATACTCTGATCACTTTGAGAGAGAGAGAGATGGGGCGTTAGCTTGGTGCAGGCCAGGAGGATGGCCATCAGGAGACCAGAGCAGTTCAGGACTGAGGCTGAAGCAGCGAAGTGCTGAACCAGCATATCTCACATACCTGACCTACCTGGCCTCTATATTAGCTTAATTTGTCCGTGCTGGAGACTGATGTTGGTCTGTTTATGAGACTTATCATTTTAATTTTCTGTGATGGTTGCAATTCTAACGATGAGTGTAAAAATGTTCCAATATCTATTATCCTCACTGATACTAATCCCAACATCATGCCCTTTATCAAGTATTGGCCAATGCCAAATACCCTGGCTACCCATGTGAATGCATTTAAAGGATGTCCGCTGTGTGGGAAAACAGACGCTAATTTACCTAAAAATGTTAATTCATCATTGCATTGGATCGGTGCATTGACTCACATACTAGCCTTACCATTAGATACTGGTATTTGAAGAACTCTGGATAAGATAACCACACTGTATTTCATTATTTCAATCCATCCGACACTAATTATATTGATAAAACAGGGTCTCAGTGTGCACAATCAACAACTTCGAAAAGAAATAAATGAAATTTCGATCCCTATAATGAAATTCTCTCGTCTTTTGCTGTGTTTTAAACAGTGTTGATTTGGTCGACTTAAACTATGACTAAAAATGTTCATCCAAAGCCTTTTTTTCATGAGAAAGACTAGACTAAGATGAGACAAAAATTGATCTTTGATGACTAAAACTAACTAAAAGTAAGTTTAAATTTTGTCAAGATGACTAAAACTAGACTAAAATGTAATTTAGTTTTCATTGGACATTCAAAATCCATGATATTTCTCCACTGTAGGTAACTCTATCAAAATAAAATGCATCTATAACTATTCTGCCTCTCATCTGAAGAAAGCAGGGACCCCTGGTTTTGCAGAGTGCATAAAACACACTACCATGATTTGGTACCAGATTCAGGCAAGAGAAAAAATGCTTGGACTTAAAGTTAAGATTAAAAAGTTAATACTTTTAATAAACTAAAATTAGGCTAAAATGTTTTTTTTGAGTTCTCATCAGCTAAAACAAGACTAAAACTTTAAAGGGTAGAAGTGACTAAATTGTGTCTAAAGCTAAAAGGTATTTAATCTAAAGACTAAGATTGAGACTAAAATTTAAAATAGCAGTCAAAATTCAAATAGGTTTTAAACAGAGCTGGAGTTCACTGGTCTAACGGTACTTCAGCAGAGCGGATTCTTGCCTCTTTACCTCTCTCTAATCACCATGCCATCGTACTGCATGCTCCTACCTCCACCATCCAGCACTTACCATCTCTGGACATGCCCACTGCCAGGCACTTCTGCAGCCGGCAGTGCTGGCAGCGGTTGCGGCTGGTGCGGTCGATCAGGCAGTTCTTCTGACGGGGGCAGGAGTAGGCTGCATTGCTCTGCTGACTCCTCCTGAAAAAGCCCTGTGTGTGGAAACACCTTTGGTTACTGGACAAAACCACTGAAAGGGTAGAAATGATCTGGGACTGATGGATTAATTCATGCCATCATTTCAGTGATGACAAAATGTGTTGATGGAAATTTAATGAATTCCTGGTGTTGATATAATGTAACTGCTTCCAAACCGATAACTAACACTTACATGCGGTATTTTCCCGGCTGTTAGAGCGTTGTGTTTCTGAATGTGTGCAGCAAGAGGGTGGAGTGTTTGGGTAGGACTGATAACACTGGATGGTATTTTTCTTCAGTGGGGTTATTAGCGTTGATTAACGCAGTGCTGGCATGTGCAGTGCTAAAAGATTGCGGGTACACACCGACTGGATTCCTCATCCTTTGACTTAATGAATTGATTCCAGCACATCATTAACATGCCCCACTCTACTGCTCCATACACATATGTCTTAATTAGCTGCTCATTGGCTGTTTAATTACAAGAAAACAGCTGACAGCTGCCAAGTTGCTTTATAATGGAAGCTATTATGGAAACAGGCTATAACTGCCAGTGACAAGCAGCACTCTTTAATAATGCTATGATTTATGGTCCAAACTTTTTTTACTCGCACATATCATTAAAGGCCTCTCTGCCTTGGACTAATTAGCAATCATTAAAGATAGATTTCAGCAGTTTATTCTTTAGTGTTTTGTTCCTTCCAGCTCCTGTGTGAGGGAGAGGCGCATTGGGAAGACTAGCTGAAAGGAACCTCTCTCTCTCTCTCTCTCTCACTCACAGGAGCAAACAGCAAAGGTGCAGGCTGGCTGAGGAATGCTAATGATGTGCCTGGTGACAAGCACAGGGACAAGAATACACTCTAAGCACAAAATTCCCCTTACAGTGAATGGCTGGTGTATTTGAAACAGTACAAAAGGCAGCTTCAATGGAAGCAACACTGTAGCAAACAGCCAACAATCTGCTATAATTCAAAGCACTCTTCTTTTGATCATTTCATTTCAAGAGGAGCAGGCTTCAGCAGTAGCAAAAAGAAAAAAAAAACAGCGAAAAGACATGTTCCTGGGAGGGAAGGCAGAGCAAGGCGGAGAGATGACTTTGTCCTACTAATTGTGTTTTTCTATGATGTCCTGTGCGGTGCTTGACCACTTTAATGATCATTTTCTGTGTGTTTACACTTTGTACTGCCTTCCTGAAACCGTCAAACTTCAGCAGCAGTTTCAAACGTGTTTTCCTTGCAGGCAACTTTCTTAAATTCTACCTTCCTACCCCCCTTTCACAGCACTCCTGTCCCTTATTCATGCATGCACACAGTCTTTCCATGCTTACCTTACAGCCTTCACATGTTATCACCCCGTAATGGATGCCTGATGATTTGTCTCCACAGATCTTGCAGGGAATTATTTCGATTTGAGCTGCAGACAAGAAAAAGGGAATGAAAGAAATGAGGGAAAAAAATCAACATTTTGCTGTCACAAATCACTGTACAACAGCCTCACCATGGATCCATGTTGGTACATGAAAGAGCACTGTGCTGCTAAAAACATCTCATCCGGTGTTTTTTTTTGAATCCTCACTTCAACAGAGCTGAATATTTACAGAGGAGTGTGTGTGAAGGCAGGGAGGCCATTTTAAGTCCTTACAAGCAGCTAATGTAAACATGGTGTCAATTTGTATCCCAAACACAACTTACATAAGCTACCCACAAACTTTAATATACTACCTAGGTAGTAATTCTAGTCTTGTGTGATGACGAACACTCATGATTACACATTTTCTTTGCTGGAAAACTTGACTTCTAAAGCCACTTGGACGTCAAAAGGCCGCAAAGAATCATAACATTCCCAACGCTGGATGGAATAAGTGTTCAGTGGGGGTCTGGCTGTGGTGTTGTGCTGTTGACAAGCATGTGATTTGGCCGCCATAGAGGACAAAAGCACAGAGAGGACAGGCCTCATCCATCGTTGGCCTTCTCTTCAGGAGCCGACCACAGGGCGCCACAACAGAACAGACAGAACACACAGACATCAGAGATGCAGAACTCCCAGCTCGTCCCTCTGCTCTCTGCTTTATCACTGCAGCCACTGATGCTACATCCCTCCCTCTCTCTCTCTCTCTCTCTCTCTCTCTTCCTCTCTCTCTAGAGATCCCTATCTCACAGCCCTCCTCCACATCTCCAACATCTCAGTCCCACCATCCCAACAGTGCAGCAGCAGCCGCAGACGAGCTCTGCTATCTGATCTAAATCGAGGAAAGATCACCGCGGGATATTTTCTCACGATGTAATGCTTTTCTTCTACCAGCCATGCAGCCAGCCAATCAGAGCACGCCGAGCTATTGCAACACACGTCTATGCCAATTAGGGGAGGAATATTATAATTTTTCCTTAATAAGATGCAATAAAAATTATAATAATAATTTTAAAAATGGTGATACATTCACTATGTCAAAGTGTTACATCAGCCTCTCCCCTCTAGCTAGGCCTGACTGTCTGCTATGTTTCCTCCAAATGTCCCTCTAAAACCTTAACATCCAACCTCTTTAAACAAGTTTGATCACATCAAAAGTTCTCTTACGCAGGTTCAATCCAGAGATCCCTTCCCATTTTAATCATCTGCCTCGAAGCTTGTAATGTGTCATGTGGATAATGTCCTTGTCCCTGAGGCATGCCCGCAAGAGGCCCTTAACACAGAGCCTCTAATCCACTAACCCTGGAGCCACACTCTATTCATTTAGGAATCTGCGTCGTTTCTCCTTACGCTGCTGGAGTCAACGAGACCAGCCATGTTTACATGGAATTAGCCTACATTTTAGTAAAATGAACAAAAGGGAGTGGTAAAGCACGCACAGTTAATTCTTCTCCAGACAACACCTCCTGCGATTTGTGATTCGCACATACAATAGAGGGCACAGCACCTCGTCGGCCTGGATTAGAGTGAAATCCAGGCAGGAGGCGGCTGTGACAACCTAACTGAGAGGGTTAATTTATAATTAATCTTTTCCTTAGTGTGCACAGTGGCTTGTTATTTCGGTTAGGTCTGTCTCTGTATGAGTGCACTCTATTGTTTGTTTTTGTGTTCTCCCTGCATGAGCATTAGCAGTGCAGTGTGTTTCAACTCCTTTAGCATTTTCAGCCTCATTACTTACATAATTTGTTCTGACATGCACTCACAACAACTGAAGCGTGCTGTAATTATGACTAGCTGTGGTTATGGTGAACTCAAGGTTGCAGTGACAGGCCCCTACCATTGGGTGGCAGTGCAGGGCTGTGCCTATGGTTGTCTCACCAAGTTAAGCCAAGCTTCCACCCACCCCATCCAGCCCACAGGCTTTTGGCTCTGAGCTCCAGCCTCTGATAGCTCCAGGCTTAGGCTGCTGCTAACTTCCCCACCCCCACAGCATAGCTGTGAGATGCCTTCATCTCTCCTGAAGAAGCAGAGCTGGATGGGCGCTCGCTCAGGCCTGACAGAGGCTGTGCCACATCAGGTGAAAGCAGTGGGAGCAGAGACATGGGGGTGCCAGGCCGGGCAGGGCATACACATACACAAGCATGCCTCACAAAGCCCTATCTGCAGCAGGAAGGCCCTGAGTGCACACAGCCTCACCAGCTAAACCCTCTCCCTCCACCGCTACACAAGCCTCTGGATGCTCAGTGCACTCAGCAGTAAAAAGGGTTTGTCTCGGGGCCGGCTGAGGCAGGCTCTTTGGTGTCCTGTGAGAGAAAAGACCTCAGTCTGAACATATAGTTATTTCCACACTGGGATAAGCTGCTTTCAAAATGATGTGGAGAGGGGAGTGGAAGAGAATTATACAGAGCAATGACACAATGGAGATGAAATACACCATGCATTCAGCGCCATCATCAGCTACAGTCAATATTTGTATATCTGTATGAGTGTGCAACTTGTCCTCTTTAGTGACTGGTCATTGGCCCCCTAAGCCACACTTGAGACACTGAGGATGATTTAAACTGAATTCAGGGGAGTCAGTCAAACAAAAAAGCCTGCGCTTATAAGCACTCCCAATCTGGCAGTCAATATCTATTGACATGAGCTGCGGTGTTAACTGCCTCTTGGTGTGAAACAGGCAGCTGCTGGCTCGCTTGAGCCTGACCAGCGCAGTGCCACTGATCCCATTCACCGCGCCTCCCTGCCTGCCTGTCTGCCCGCCTGCCCGCTTCCCTGCCAGCCAGCCCTGCCTGCTCTGTTTACGACATCAAAGCCAGGCACAGTTAGACCGGCAGCCATGCTAAAGCCCATCCCAGCAGCCTGCTGCTCCGCACAGCTCTGCGAGATGGCCTCTGCACGTAGGCCACTTCAAAGACACCTGCTGAGACGCTGAGATTATGTGTGAATCACACTGCAGCACAATCACACCACGCGCATAACCAGAAGAGCCGGACAGCAAGGCTTGAGACTGATTTCCTGTTTGCGACACTGCAGCCTGGCGTGGGCGTCTTGGACAATGGGCATGGTAGAGAGGGGAGACAGTGAATGCTAAAGCTTGCTCTTTGTCTGTCTGCAGTTGAGCGGTTCAAGGACACTGATTCACCACACTTGCAGGCCCTTTGAGGGGATGACGTGTCACTCAGAGCACATGTACAATGGGGCAGCAAGGTCTCTGCATGTTCACCCAGTGCCCTTCACTGTCTTCTCCACAGCCCTGAGATCAACCCACGGCTAAAGCTATGCTACGCTATCAAAGACCTGGAAAGTGACAGTCAAATGTGAACACCCAGAACAATGTGCCAAATGCACACTAACAGCTTACAGCTGCCCTGTCACACTTTATTTTACTATGAGCATCATGTAGACACACATAGTCAGAATGAACACTTTCTCCTTATTCACTGCACATAGACACAGTATTGCTCCAATCCATGATGTAAGGTGTCATTCACAACACATAGCAAAGGTGTGAAAATAATAAAGGGGGAATAAAATATGACAAGTTCGCACTTAGCATAATTTGCTAACAGTAAAGACAAAGATTTCAATTTATTCTTCTAGGATAATGTTGCTCAAATGTTCAGAAATGGATGCTGGTAACATGCAATAAATATAAAATACAACTGAAAATCTCACAGGCTTGTGCAAACATGGAAAATCACTCGTCCAAATCCCCTGGCTGTTCCCACTGAACCCTTGGACTACTGACATAACGTCGAAGGATTAAGATTATCCCTTACATTACAGACCCATGCCCAGGCCACCGTCATAATGCTGAGAGCTTAACCCATTACTCGATTGGACCATTAAATCATTTTCTCATGGTGTGATGATGCATGATAGATGTGCACAATCAATGAGGTTTGAATTCAAAGCTCCTGCACAGATCTGTGCAAAAAAGCATATCTTATTTTTCTCCATTAACACACATTGTAGGAAAGGAAGCATGTGACGCAGTTGGTGCAAAAACACACTTGCTCTTCTCTGTGCATGATGGTGTTCGAGTGTCAGTTGTGCTGTGTTGACAGCTGTCAATGACGGAGTGACGCAAGCCAGTGGGCTCATGTCAGAGATTATGTAAGAAACTGGACAGCGTGCAGCATTATGAACAGATTAACAATTCCTCCCTCACCAGACTAACTATGTGAAAACATGCTCCTTTTCATTTTTTGCAGCAAAACCAATAAAAGCTTATCAAGGCCGGATGTTGGGACAGTATTTTCTTAAAAAAACAATTATGCAAGGTCAACATAAGCAGCAGCAGGAGCATGAACTGTGCACGATGAAATGCTCCTGCATTATCTTACACTGCTATGTGTTTTTTGCAACATGAAGTCCCCATTTGGCGCTGGAGATCAGCTGTCGGCTGATAAACAGAGTCTTCTCTAAACAGATACCCATGGCAGTCAGATCTAGCTGTAGAGAGACGACAGCCTAACAAGAGCTAGAATCACAATCCTGCCTCTTTTCATCTGCCAGGGCTCTGCTGTCATGTGAAGTCGCACAACACAATACTTTTTTATTCCCATTTATGCAGCAGAAGAAAGGTTATTTGAATGTCAGCAGCAAAGGACAGTGGTGGCACGAAACACAGGCTGAGCAGTATAAATGTGTTATTTGTTTAGGGAGCGCATATGCTGGCATATTACCACAGAGCTGCTCTAATGGCATTTGCTGGTCTGTAGCATAAAAAAGCACACATCCATGCACAAAAAAAATTCACCTGCAGACAGGAGCTCTATATCATCACTTTAAAGAGCGACCATTCAACCTGTAAACACGCTGAAGTCAACAAAAATACTCCGACCACAGGGATTAGAGCAACATAATTGACACATTTTGATGTCTCTATGCTGCTTTTTGCTAATTCCCATCCAATCATTTAGCTGCCTAAGCTGTGATCCCCCTTCACCAGAGACCAGAAGAGATATTTCCGTTTCAAAAGACAGGCTCTTTAAGCCTCTCTCTATTATTCCTCCATAGCAGTGCGGTGACTTTGCTGAAGCTCAGGTCTGGACCGTCGCCCTGGGCTGCTTTTTGGATGAACTCATGCGTACATCTCTGTGTTTGTTTGTGTGTGAGGCCTATTAATATTTCAACACTGCCCAACTCCAGATGCCTGTACAACACAGCAGTGTTCCTCTCTTCATGTCTCTGCCTGTATTTACTTGACTGTTTTATTGAAGTGCATTCTGACACCCTCTATGAAGGGGGAGCAGGATGTATTCCCAAACCACGGCACAAGACATCTCTCTCCGTGTCTCCTTCTCCACCGGCGTAACACTAATTTGGGCGCTAATTTATGTGCTGTTGTGGCAAAGATTGACGAGCTTCCTGACTGGGAGTCTGCACGCCTTCACTCTAGGGGAAACAACAAAAGCCTGGGTTTACCGAGCAGACGAGCACCATGAAGGGTAGCATGTGTGCAGCGCTCCTCTGCCCTCCCTTCTCTGCCGCACCTGAGCTCAAATCTCTCTCTCCCCATCGCTCCTTACCTCCCCTCTATCCACCGTCTCCCCCTCCTCCCACCTTTCCCCTTCTTGTCTGTGACTGCGGTGACAAGTGAAGTTGTGCATGGGTGCTGGGGACCGGAGGGCACGCCCCTTCTGTGTGTGCGAGCGTGTGCATGTGGGTGCGCACGTGTGCCGGGAGGAAAAGAGGCTCACACTGTTTACTCTGATGGCAAAATACAATCTGTAGACAGCACTCACTTATGCATTCTACCAGCCCCTAGTTAGTCATAGAGAGCCATGAGAGCTGAATAAAAAATGTCTGTTGCAAATATTTACATGCTTTGTCTAACTATTTAGATCATTTGGATCGGGCCCTTCATAAATTCAAATGTGATACACCCTGTCTGTTATAATGGGATGCATTTTTGAAGGGAATTTTGAGTCAGAGTTGCTCGTGCATTGTTTTCTTTACTCTTTCACTGTGCAAAAAGGCATTGGGATGCACCAAAACTCAAAATCACTGAGGCTGAAATCACACAGGGCCGACTGATTGACTGGTGCAGGAGCTGCTGTTAGAATTCTAAGATTTTAGCTCAGGATCTTGTGGCGCTCCAGAACTTTCAGTCTGGGCCACCTGAACTAAACAGGCAGTGCTTCAAGCCTTGATTGTGGCACAGTGATGAAGTTAAGCACCTCTCAGCTCTACATCTTCCTGTAAGGATGGCAGCCTCGAATGTTCCTTAGGAAAAACCAAAAGAATATGTAAATAATGAATCCTTCCAAACATCCACTGCAATTACACGCAGAAACCTCTACATAACAACAAAGAGCTTTGTTTCATTGCACCAGGGGAATTTACTGCCATACTGTCCAACTTCCTTCCTCCTATAATTGCTGTATTAGTATGTATTTCTGTAAGACAACCAGGATTCTGCTGTGGGTTTTTGAACACAAAGAAATCAAAACTTACATCCATATAACTTCCTGCATGCTCATTTTGCCAGAGGCAGGACAGACTGTGCAGAAAGAGCATTTTATGGGTCTATTTCAGATGTTTGCAAAGTGCATATTTGGGTGCCTCAGTTGTAGAGGCTGTGGAGTGTAAGGGGGGAGAAAAAAACAGAAGAGGGGCTGGAGGTCCAGTCTCATGCTGCTGCTTGGGGTCAGTGGGTCAGAGGCACGTAGCCAGAACACACATGGAGAGCAGGCTGAATAGTTCAGCTGACAGTAATTGTCCCTCTGTGGTCTCCTTGGGAAAACATGCTTCCAAACAACGCAGACTGGCTGCACGGGCCAGATAGTAATCATGATCTTGATTTGTTCCGTCGAAGAGGGAAGCTCGGCGTAAGCCTCCAGTTATGGAGCGAGTCAGTGTTTCCATTGGAGCTGACATCATGAAGCCGGCTCTGCACAGGGAGGGGGGGCATATGTGCTAATGGATTGAGTGGTGAGCTTTTTTCCTAAACATTGGAAATCAATTCTTTGGAGAGGAAAAAAAAAATATTATGAAATAACTCTGAGTTAAGGGGATACACAGGGCCCCTCATGTAAAAACCCAGACTAGTTCAAAGATAATGATTGAATTTGATTTTAGAATTTTAATTTTCCCTTTATTTAAGCATGTGAGGGTTTTATTTTTATTGTTACTTCTTTAACTAATTACAAAATCTTGTTTACAATACTGATGTGCAGTATTGTGTACAACTTGAAGGCATGTTTGGGCCAAAACTAAGGCTGGAATACGGCATGTAATGGTGAGTAAGCCCACCTGAGGGCACCATCGGATAGGAAGGATTGACACAACCCCGGTCCTGCTCCGGATGTTTTGCATATTACCAAGGGCATGGTAATATATCAAATAATCTGTTAAAAAAATAAGGAAGTCCACATCTTTAGGACATAGAAAGGGGTGGGTGTGGTGAGTAAGCATGGCCCAGGATACAATCCTGGTGGGTAGTAGGGTTGCCACAAGCCCCTAGTCGTGCTGTGCATGTTCCAAGGGCTGGAACCATCAAAAGTCTTCCAGGGGGTGAAAAGGCCCAGACAAAAGAAACGCTGTCAAGCCTGACCTTGGCTGCAGAGGGACATGTGTGTTAACTAGTGTCGAGCTTGATTCTGGCAGCCCTGTCCCCTTCTCAGGTCCCAGGTTGTGGCAAATCAGGCTCCACGTTGAATCCTTAGCTCCCTACATGCCTAAAACGTACGTACACTACTGTTTTATTTGATTATCAATCATTCTTTAAGATGAAATTACACATGGCTAAAAAGGCCCAAGAGGATCAGGCTGCAGACCTCTATAGTGGGCTGTTTTGAGCCCATCTGTTGCAGACCTCTACAGTGAGGCGACCTCGACTGTGGAGCGGTAAGTGACATACATTACCCAAGCCGAAACATGCATGACGTACTGAAGGACATTTTTTCTGCTTGTTGTCAGAGGTTACAGTAAGGGGCTATTTTTCACAACAACAGAATTTTATGAATTTAAAAAAAAAAAAAGTGTTAGGACATCACTTCTTGCCCAACGGCTGAGGTCACCCCATTGTAGATGTGTGCAACGGATGAGCCCCACCATAGAGGTCTGCAGCCAGATGCCTCTCAGTAAAGCAGAGTGATAAACCAAATATTTTTTTAAGGCCTGTTGATCTAAGGAAATTTAATTTATGTAAATAAATCAAACATTTTAAAGAGTGTTAATTTTGGCAGCTATTTTAGATTCAGTATTAGTCTTAAGATGAAAATGTTGTTAAGTTTTGGTCACATTTAGTTGATTTTAACCTTTATAGTTTTACTGAGGTTTTATTTGATGAAAACAAGAAAAAAATGTTAGTTTTTAATTACAAAAAGTCCTTCCATTTTTGTCTTCACTTTTAGTCCAGGCATTTACTTCCCTTGAACTAATTTTATTAGTCGTATTGTAAAATCTGTATAAATGTAAAACACTCATATTAATGGACAATCAGTAGTTAAAATGATTTAAACGACACTGATGAAAATACTGGCCTATTTTATATGCACAGTGGATAAATATCATGGATTTTAACATCCAGCATGTCAGCTCTATCATTTTAGTCTCCTTGAAGGAGCCTTTACTTACTTTTTATTAGAGGTTTTATTATCAAAGACCTTTTTCATCTAGTCTCGTCTTCCTCATGAAAAAAAGTAGTCGACCAACAGATTTAGTCGACAGAATTCATGCTGCTTTTGAGTAACAGTGTTCAGACTTAAGGGCCATTCGACCTATCACTTAACCAAGCCCTCCAACATTTCTTTCAGCTACACAATGAACTCAGACATCCAACTCATAGACCTCCATTTAAAACATTTGAAATGAAGATTTTCTTGTTGTTTTATTAAATCTATACACTCATAACTTAGAAAAATGGTCAAACAATGTAAATAGGGAAAAGCTAATACTGACACAAGGTTAAAGAATGAAGCATATTTAATCCCATTCCCTAAACACTACATAAACATTGTAAAGTGTCCCCTTTGGATTAAGCTACAAGGCAGACCACACTCAGCTCAGTGTAAATAAGATTAACAGGGATGCCCACATTTGTTCTGTGGTATGCAACCTAGTGTTAGCAAAGTTTGCAAAGAGACAAGCATATAAAACCTCCAACATTATGTCAATAACATCATGTGCAACATCACCTTGCAGTCTGTTAATGTTATGGTTAGCTTCAGCTTTGTAACGTTAGCTCATCATATCATCTTTTCAACTCAGTCTAAGTATTTTTGTTCTTTCAGGCATCAGTATTTACTGTAGTGAAAGGTTGTAGTTAAGCCTACCACCAACATTAAGTTGGGCAGCTTGCTGGCTGTTTGGCTGAGTGAGCTCAGAGGGCGGAGTTTACTGATACCTAAATTGTCATGGGGCTTGACAGTACCCACCTCCTTTTTTGGTGGCTGCGGCTCTGTAAGTAAAATTCACCATTCAAATCCCCCCATAGACATTTCATAAAATCCTTATTTCAACACTTTGAATGTATAAACTAAGCAAACTTTGTCTTGTACAGAAGCATATGCCATCATTTTACACTAAGTAGCTTGTGTTAAGTCTGACTTGGATATTTTGGATAAAATGGCTATTTATTAAATCTGCTATGAAAAAAAAGAATGGGATTTTCACTAATGGAACCAAACTGTTGAGCTCTATTGCCGCTAATGCTGTGTACTGAGGGTTGATGGAAAAAGTGAGTTCAGGGAAGAGCCAACATGAAAAAAAAAAACATATAAGTTTGCACAGTTTAATGATAATGCCCACAGAGGAAGAGAAATTAGCATGTGAAAACTAAATTCAGCCACTGAAACACGTGCAGGCATCACCTGTCCACCTTTAATGAAAACGGAGAAGAATACAGTCTATGAATACTATGAACGCTCCACACCTCACCTCTGATACTCAGTTTTCACCAGCGCGCTGATGAGCACTTCTCACAGCAGCTCTGCCATTCTACTTGAAGGTCTTTGGTTTTCATCGGCTGAAAAAGAGCAGCCAAGGACGGGGAAGATGAATGACATCGATGGCCAGCCGATACTTCCAGGGACGTGTGATTGAGAAAAATGAGTCTTGTTACATTAGCTGGGATACTGAATCCTGCTGCTCAAAGATCCACAGCCTGATAGAGCTGAAACCAGAGGCACCCAACCTTTCCACAGATCACCGGTGTCATGGGGAAGAAGAGGTGCTTTCTCAGATCGTGTGGTTTCTGTTTTAACTTGGACCACTTTTGTTTTCTGCCCTTATTTCGTACAAACACACACACACACACACACACAGAACCCTTATATGTGGCCTTCAAAGATGTCCGCAGCCCCTCTTACAGGTGTGGGGAGGAAATTACAGCTATATAAAGTCATTATCTAATCCATACATAGCGCCCTTGGCTATTAGTTTCTTAATAAGTGACTGCGAGCACTTCCACCATGCATCATTTATCCTCAATGCTACAAACTGTTCAAAATGATTAAAGTGAAATGTTATGATCATGACCATTTTAAATATTTACTTGTGATGAAATTTGCAGGGCGTTTAAAAAAATCAATCTGTTTGTTTCATTTTGCTTCTGGCAGTATCAGGGCCATGATAAGCAGACTGAGGCAATGAATTTCAATAGCTTGCGTAAATGTTAGTTAGACGCTAATGAGTCACTTTATCTCTAACATTATGTGTAATGTATGTGCAATATGATGGGCTTTAAAAAAATTATATGTTTGTATGCAGTAATATTGTATCTAATTCTAATTTTTATGCTGTATTTCCAGATTTTTCGACCCAAACTTGTTAACAAAGTCACAGATTTACCTGTCTGCTCCTGTCAGATTTAGATAAAATGCACCTTTTCTATCAGTTTTTATGGATGCATGGTACTAAAACTTTCACGCGGAATACAGTCTAACAACTACAATATCTGCATTAACTGGAGCTGCTGTCAAACATTGCTCCTCATGCATCAGACCATATGAAAGGCATTCCTAGACACAAGGAGTGTCTACTGCCACACAGAGTTCACAGACTGCTTACAGCATGTGAGGCACATTCCCCCTGCACTGCTGTTTTCACAGTCCTACAAACACTGGCCTGGTTTTGTTTAACATGGCAGGATTAAGCAGCCATGCGCAAAGCATGCTTCCTTCCTTGCACGCTTGCTTTGCAGTACAGTGGAAGGCCTGAGAGTTCGCTGCTGCTACCTTTGGGTGAACCAGCCTCACTGACTGCCGGTGAATGCACTGTGGTGCTCTAATCCTGGGCAAATAAACAAGAGCCAAGATTAATGATTGCATAAACACATCCCAAAAGCCCTGGAATAACAATCAGCTCTTCAGCCCACTCCGCTGCCATGCAAAGGCTCACAGAGTATGCTGACAGCCGGTATATAACTCTCTCCCTCTCTTTCTCTTCCCGCTGCTTCACAACAGCCAGGAATTGTCTCTGCTTTGTTGCTTCATTAATGACAAAATGCTGTCAATATTTTCCATGAGAGTGGGGATTTGCAGCCCTGAACTGGGAGACCTAAGGAAGACATAAGATCCCTGACAGTTCTTAATGTTAAAATGATGCTGAACAGTCCATACCTAACACTCTGTGCTCAATAAGCATGCATTTCTATCATAAAACATAATAAAGACAGCATATTTGGGATGAAAGTGGAAATCTCTGTAGACTCTGTGGTTAGTTAGTCAGACCTGTTCCTCATTATGAGGTCCAAAACAATGGCACGTTTGACTTATGAAAAAGGGAGTCAAGTAGACATCTAGGAGGACATTAGAGGTGAGCATAAAGCAATAAATCACAGCTACAACAGACCAAATAAGGCCATTAAAATGACATTAGGAGCCCGGACTGCCCTCTCATCCCTGGTCTGCGGCTATAAGATGAGCTGCTCTGTGATAAGAGAGGAGAGGTGGAGACAGGATTGAAAGACAGAAAGAGGGATGGAGACAGTGCAGTCCAGTGGTCTGGGGCAGGGGAGCATGGGATGTTGGGATGAAGTGGGAGGCCCCCCTCTCTCTCCAGGAGGTTGCTCCTCAGTATGAAGGCATAGGCAGCCCCCCCGCCTAATGAGGGGTGAAGTGGAGCCCCCTGTGGGACCCCCTCAGGCACATTCATTAGGAGATGAAAAAGCGTTTCCTGCGGCAGAGCGAGTGCCTGCCGTTGCTCGGACATGTTTAATTTAGGGCCATATAAAAACACAAGGCCACACCGGCCAGGTCTGCGGTCGATGGTCAGGGGAATCAACACAACATACATGGTCAAGGCTGGACACCTTTGCTGCATGAATGCGAGCAAGACTGCACAACATTTATCCCTTTATAGGGCACCCATCTCATCGAAATACTAGGAACATCTGAATTTAAGCCCTGGAATATTATTGGTGGATATCCAGTATATATATATATACAGTGCTTAAAAAATTTATCAGACCACCCTAACCCTCACCAAAGTAAGGTTTATGCCACAGCTGCCCTAAATTAACAGCACTGGTAATTACCAAAATCATTTTTTATGTTTCTGCAATAGTTAATACACCAATATGTAGAAGCTCTTTAACCCAAATGATATTTTTAATGCTAAAATATAATCATTATTGTTATCCATGAGTTTTCAAATGTACTGATTTACAAAAAAAATGAAAAATAGTAAAGCACATTAATATTTCTTGATTAATATGTCAAATTATAGTTATTTACTTGCATTCCTGAACAGAAAAATTAGTTTTAGTGGTTGAATGTTATGCTTGATTAATTTCTGACTTCTCAGAGAAGCCCAGTGAGCCGGCTCAAATTTGGGTGAATTCAGTTTGAAATCCCTCATTCCTGTTCAAAATGGTAAAAAGTGGAGAGCTCACTGAAAATGAAAGAGTCCGCATTAAAGCACTTCATGATGCTGGATGGTCTTTGATACAAATATGACAGGTGGTCTAATAAGTTTGTTAAGCACTGTATATATTATGGTGACAATAAAGGTCAACTAATTGACCGTACATGGTTCCTTGCCCTTTTATGGTAAAAAAAAAAAAGTCCATAAAGTAGTATGCATATTAAGATGTCAATAATGGAAATAAACGCATATAGAGACTACTGATTAATTCCTATTAAAAATATTTAGATACAATATATTAATTTCACAAGACAATGTGAGGTTGTCTTGAGATCTTGATCTCTGACACAAGACTAGCTTCAGAACACAGTATGGTGGTACCACCAGTTTTACCTTATAACTCCAACAGGACACAATAATCACAAATATTGAATAACAAAGTAAATTTTTCTGGAAGAAACAGGAAGTTTGAGATGTTCTGGGTTACTGCTGATTGGTCAAATGCTGTGATGTCACTTTCCATGATGTTGACTGATCTCCACTGATTGGCTGAGAAAAAAAACATTCTAGTTCTACTGTATTACAGAGAGATGGAGGGGGGCTATGAAGGAAGTTAACTGAAATGACCATATATGGTTCATTGTCCCATAAAGTGTTATGGGTTTGATACCACCTTTTAAGGCCATGACATGGAGATTACTAAAGGTCAAGTGCATGATACTTCCAACTGAGGGTAAAAGAAAAGTCTTTTGTAGACAGGCTATTATGGAGAAGATGTGCTGCTTATCACAAGTTTCATTCCCTTCAATGCATTGCATTTTGTTGCATCTTTACCGCTCCAGGCAAAAATAATAGATTCATTTAGCCAGTGGTGGTTTGTGGAAGGGAACCAAGGATTATGGTAATGCAGCACTGAACGCTGCAAGCAAAATACAGTAAAAGAGAAAAAAATGCTGCAGTAGGAGACACAAGGAGAATAACTGAGGAGGTTAATTTATATGATTGCACAAATCTGCATTCCCAAAATCTCCTATTGCACAAGGTACGCTGTTTATAAAGACAATAAGAGAGACAGTGCTGCTTTCCTTTGGCTGTATTACAGGGGGCATTACAGGGTATCAGTCTGTGGTGATTCCAATACATGTCCGCTTATCACAGCCGTTTATCCTTGTTCCTGATGAATCCCCACATTTATTAAGGCTGTCTTCTTGCCTTGTTAGATATGTATAACCAATCTCCTGTAATTAGCAACTGCTAACCTTTGGGGTGCTAATCCCCCATGAATTGTGGATTTGTACATCAAAGCCCACACTCTCCTATATAGCCGGTGCTTGAAATTACACTCGATTTGAAAACCTGCAATTATTTGTATAGCATGGATGCAAACAGTCTCCTCTTTTATGTCTCTGAGAATCCCGTGGGTTTGCAGTAAAGAATCCTTAATCCACTCCAGTGGAATCCAAATATAGAGTTAACACTAGCTGCCTAAAATTCAAATGCACAGCCAAGAGCCTGCCGTGCACGCAAAGTGGAGAAAGCCTCCTTCTCGCTCTTCTTCTCTTTCTCTCTTTTTGAATAGTTAAGATTAGATTTCTTTAGTGGCTTAGATGCATCATATAAGAAGTGAGGGGGGGATCGCCCAGGGGTGTAACAATGCCTCTACAGCACCTCTTGTAATGATCCCTATCTTTTTCACAAGCAAAAAAAATGAAAGCTAATTAAATAATCAATGGACTGGCCTCTTTGTTATCACATGTCCAGGGCTCTGTCAACAGGGTGGAAGCTCTCTCTCTCACAGTTTTCCCATTCAAGGCCAGGCTAAATCCATCGTGCAAGGAGGGGGAGATTATAGAGAGGGAAAACAACAGAGGTAGCTTCCCACACACACACATTCAAGCAAACTTGATGCACAGCATGGGAACAATAGGGTGGGCTTTAATTCCATCAATCTACTGCATTTATCCGTGTATCACATCGATACCTGTCAGTTAAGCTGGATGAGATAAATCATGTCGAGCAGGCTGAGTCGGGGGCCACACTGAGCTTGGTAAATATGCAGACTTTAAAAGTCGGGGGTGAATATAGTTACACACAGTCGGCGACAAATATAGAGCAAAGGGTCTTAAGTGAGGAAATACAAGAGATTAGGCTTGTGAGACAACATGACACAAAGATCATCCTTCCTGCACTTACTCTGCGAAGTGATTAAATAGCTATGAATTAACAATGATGTTGTTAGGTATTTAGAGGGAAATGTGACACCTCCTCTGTCACCTAAGCCTCCCATAGAAATCTCTTTACTTGCCTGAGTGTAACAAGGATCCCACAGTTACACTTGTTTTACCAGCACAAAATGGGAACTGACACCCCTCCCTCTGACACCTGACATAAAGCGCATGCACAAGTGGGCAAGGTGCTATTGAATGACACGGAAAAGTTGACGGTGACAAGCAGAAATCAAGATCCATACAGCTCTCAGGCTTTGTGTGCAGAGAGATAAGGTAGAGAGTCCTCCTCTTGTAGCATCAGATTTATTGTCAGATCAAGAGGCAACATATAAAAGACGTCGAGGATTGGCTGTGAGCGATAGCAATAACCCCACAGGCAGTCAAATTATGATTTATGTACTTTGGCTTGAGAGTGTGCAGGGCAGTAGCACATGTGTCAGCGGTAGCTGGGCTTCTCACTGTAACACAGACAGAATACATTTGGTGTAAAATTGCTTCATCTGTTTACAATTCCATCCGTGGCTTATGAGAGAGACAGGCAAACACAAGCTGATATATTGCCCCTGTGTCACGGCATGGCAGGAGCATCCACACAAAGATTCATCTCTCACTTAGAAGCCAAATGATACGTCTAATTTGCTGCGAGCACAGTTATTTTTAACCTCTCCAGCTGTCAGATAATGGAGCTTGACTGTCAGCGCTGGTGTGCGCGAGTGTGTTAAAAGGTTGCAAACTCTTTTCAATTTACCATTCCCTTTGAGTGAATTACAAAATGCGCATTCCCATTAGTTCACCTGATTGACATCACCTTTTTTCTTTTTATCAAAACCAAAGGGAGGGCTCAAAAAAAAAGAGAAGACTTGAGATGGAGACTTCCAACAGCAATCTAAATTTGGTTTTCACATGTGTTGTCAATAATTACGACACCTTGAAAACATCTCAGAAATCACAGGGTTGTATTTTGTGGTGATTAATTGGACAATATGATGCCTTTTCCTGAATGATGGAGTCCTTTTATGCAGCAGTGCTGCAGCACCATCCTGCACTAATCTGCTCCTGTTTTTCTCCATTTTTTCAAATCCCCATTTATGAAGGTGAATGTTCAATCCTGCCTGCTTTTATTTCATTTAAGAATTTTCATCTGACAAAGGAAAAGAGGAAAAAAAGTATTCCACAATGGGTCTAACAGGAGAAGAGCAGCACTGTTGAACTAATGCACTGAGCCGGTTACATAAGGCCATTGGAAACTGTTCTTAATCAATGAGCTGGCAGTGGACTGCAGGCCGATGTCAGCAGGTTGGCTGATGTAATTTAGATGGACACTAATGGATTCCCCGGCCTCTTTTTATCAAACATAGGTGTAAATCATTGTGCCTTTATTGTTTAAAGGACATTTCTAACAGACTGCCATCCACAGACTGCACTAACATGATCATTTAATAGGAAAACATTATGTTCTCAAGGAACGAGCAGAAAGAGACAGAACTGAGAGCAGGATGTGGGCAGTAGCACAGAGATACAGACAGAATACATATCAGTTCAGTATTGTTATATATACAGGTTGTGTTCAACATACCCTATACACTAAGTTAAAAAAGCTAATTTAAATTAACAGACAGCATTTTACCACTACAAGAGTGTTTACCAAAAAAACTGTTATAATGTAATATATTAAAATCATCGTAGAGAATTCAACTCCCAAAGTGTTAAATTTAAAACTTTAGGATTTTACATAATTCTCATGAGTTCTGAGTTCAGTTTACACTTAAGTGTAAATATTTTAAAACTCTTATTTTGTGTTATGCAAGATGTGAGTAAAATCATTTGTGCAAGTTAATTACATGCAAAGTCAATGTAAAAACACAAGCAGATGAGAGTTTGGAGTTCACCTTGAGGAGGTCAGATTTATTATAAGTTGTGAAAACATTTGTCAGTTACTTGATTTTAGCCATCTACTACCAAGTAAGCTCCAGGGTTAGCATTTTTCGAGCTAGCATAACCCTGTCAGGCACGCACATTTTTCCTTCACCCCATGATATGTTTGTATGTTTGTTGAAAACTGGCACTCGTGTACATGCAATTTAAGCGAGCTAGTTTTCCGTGCAAGTTTAAAAAAACTAAGCGAGTAAACTCCCTATAGTGGCGCATTCAGATACGTGTGAATAGGCTATCATTCGCGTCTGGTGTGAACACAACATTAGAGTTAATTTTTAACACTCAGAATGTTTTTTTATGAGTCATTAAAATGAACTTTTATCAAAATACTGTGTATTTTTCCTTCCACACTGAGTGTAAATCTGAGGTATTTTAATACAGTTTTATTCACAGTGCAAAGTACTTTACATTCATCATAAGTATAGAGAGTCACCTTATGTTAATGAGCAATGATTCAGACACAGGCCTTGATTTTGCCCTGAGTTCAAAGTTAGGAAGTGACCAACTTAGTAGATAACTTCACTCATGATGGAGAAGTGTTTAACATCAAAAAACAACAATGATTCACCATAAACATGTGGAAGTGAATCCCAACAGTGATCACTGCACAACAGACAATATCTAAATACATTTAAATACACCCAAAAACACATCTAAACACTGCACAAAGGCATGATGGGAAAACTCTGCCATCCAGATCTGAAATAGCAGTGGGCGGAGCTTGGATCAATTGACTCTCTACAGAGTTTAATCAACACTGTCAGTTATCTCCTAACACTAAAGGCCATTATCTATGAGTAGAGTCAGAATTACACTTTGAGTGTTAAAAATTGTCACTGACATATTTAACACTAAGAATTTAACACTCCAGTTTTTGCTGTGAAGTGATTTTTTTTTTCTGTATTTCATGGAATAAGATTTTATCAAAAGGGCCAAACAATGTTCAGAGTTGTACTCATAACAAGCAGAAGAGGCAAAGCCATTGTTTGACTCATTTTTAGAGTAAACAGAGCTCCAGTGAATGACTACATTTCCACTGTCCCAATAACCAGCTGACCTCTAATGTTTGCTAACTCCAGCTTAACAGTGTGTTATGTAAGAGCAGTGAGGGGGACATGAAGGGACGCGGCTCTGCTCACTTCCACTATGCCAGCAGAGGCAGCCGCCTGTCTGCTCTCCTGTCTTCCTGCCTGGTTTTGTGTATCTTTGGAAAGGTATACAACATGCTCACAGTGGGCAACACTTCACTTTGACCAGACATCAGCTCTACGGTAACCGGAGATTCAAACCAAGCTCGGGGCACAACCTCGTCTGCTCTCAGCTCTGTGCTTACATGACCAGAGCTGAGCTCAAGTGAACTGTTATAGAATAGTTCCTGACCTCAGTGTTAAACTATAATCTGCAGTTGTTACTGCCTTTAAATCTCTCTGCGAGGCATTGTATCACAGCTTAAACCTGCAACAGTGAGCGAAAATAAATTCTGTTTTTCAGCAAGAAAAAAACCTGAGGCTTTGACAGGAAATGTTCCCAGTAAAGTGGCAAAATATCTCCTCTAAAAACTTGAAATGTTATTTTATCTTCTTTTTCAAGGTGTCAAATGACAACGTCTTTGGCAGTCATATAGACGCACATTATTTTGAGATGGAAATTAAAAAATCATGTGCCGTGCTGTGAAGTTAATGTGCTCCAAACTAAAAGAGGGATCATCCGTTTTCTTCAAAAGATGCATGCTTATCAAAACAGTTTTTTTGCAAATAGGCTGATGCAGTACAATGCTGTTCTTGCTGAAAAACCTGCTGAAAAAGCCTTTATGTATTCTAACCAAGCACTCACACTTCACGCTGAAGCAAGTGAGCAGCCTCTGTAATGCTAATCATATGCCTGCATATTGGCAGGGTCTCCTGTCTCACTTC
Source organism: Cheilinus undulatus (assembly GCF_018320785.1). Taxonomy (NCBI): domain Eukaryota; kingdom Metazoa; phylum Chordata; class Actinopteri; order Labriformes; family Labridae; genus Cheilinus; species Cheilinus undulatus. The sequence continues at coordinate 28,989,807 of NC_054873.1, forward strand.
ATAGGCAGCTAAGCTTACACAGGTGCCAACTACAGCGCTCTTTAAGGGTTACATAAGTAGCAGCTAATTGTGCTGGGTCAGTATTTGGGATCTAATCCTAAGAGGCAATTTGATCCACCACAACAACTTTCTACATGTTGCCACAGCCCAGCAGGAAATATCAAACACTCTATGAATCGAAACAAATCACATACAGTGGTGACTGGTGTGAAGAATGATTCCACTCACTGTCTTCTTGACACACTAGATCCATTACTCTGCCTGTTTGGTTGGCACAAACATCGCCCCATTACAAAAGAAAACAAGGCTTGGGGAATTTTCTCGAAACCCGTTGCAATTCTTCTCCATGCTAGTTAAATGACAGAAAAGGTCACAGCAGGGGAGTTCGGAACACAGCTACCAATCATCGCCTCAATTCTCCTGGTGTGTTTGTCAACATCGCCGCCTGCTGTAATTGGCATAATTGTCAGGTTAGTGCTCGGAACAAACTGGGCGTCCTCTTGGCGAGCGCGGGGCCGTGTCATTAAAGGGACATGTTTCTGGAGGCGCTTCCGGGGACACAGAACACGCAAGCATGTTGGAGCGACAGCTCGCCTGATAACATGGCTGCCTCTTATCTCGTCTATGCATATGAAAGGCTTATGCCTTCTCCATGACAGATTCTACGCCTCATCACCATGGGATTTGCCCAGATACACCAGAACAGAAGCTGGGAGAAAAAACAATGTATCACATGTGTAGCCTCATCTTAACACTGTCAACTGATGTTTGTGCGAGTGTGTGCACATCTCTGCTCACTTAAGAAAAAGACAGTGAACATGAACTGAATCAGATCTATTGTGTAGTGGAAAACAAAATGTGTCTGTAATTTCCATCCTTTTGGCAGCACGGTGAACTCGGCAATCACTGAGCAGGCTTCAATTATCTTTCTAATCTGTATTTGATAGAATAATGATATAGTATCTATAATTACCATGATGAGGTGGGGTAGAGTGCGCTGAAAAATAATGGTTAGTATCATCCACGCTGGGTAGCATCTTTATTAATCTGACAGCACTCATAAAGCGCTCTGTTTGTTTTCTCTGATTGCTCTTTTACTACCAAAATAAACAACTTGGCTCCTTTGAGTTACAGCGCTATAATTTGCTGGAACAGTGGAGGCATTTATCTATAAATTTATTTTCAATTTGAGGTAAGCTGCAGTCATGAAAGCTAAATCACTACCAGGGAGAAGATTATTCTAATTACTAACCAGCTGTCGCACATGCTGTATGAGCACAGGATGTGTCAGAACACAGAGCAAGCAGTAATCAGTTTCACAGAATCATTTGAGCACACATTTACATCTCGCACTTAAATGTTAAACATGAAATTGTCTTCATTTGTATGGTAATGCTGTAAAACTAAAAGGAGCGTATGCTGCCTGATGGAATTTAGAAACAGATTTTATGGTCAATTTGTGATGCAATCTGCAAACTGGGTGTTTATTTGCAGCTAAAATAAGCTGCATGCTTGTATAAATATGACAAATATGTTGACCAGCTGAGGGCATACTGTATCTCATTTAACGGCTAATGTGTGTAAAGTTTGTGTTCAAAATCAAAGGGAGAACAGAGTATAAAGGTATAATGATGTGACTCAGCCTCACAGTGAGATAGCAAGACTTAGTCAAAAAAATTTTTCTCATATGTCTTTTCTGAGCTTTATCTGAATTAGACCATAATGCTAGCGCAGCTCTGTCCCTGGGGTTTTCTTTGCTATTTGCTCTGCTAGCGCTGCAATCCCCCTGACAGGCCTGTTTACGACTGCTCTGCTATCAGAGGGCTGAGCGGAGCCAGGGACGAGCCTTCATTAGAGATTAAAGTGAACGTCACAAAGTCCAAAATCATCACTGCTTCCCACACAGCAAGGCCAGACAGCGAACTGGCTTAAGTTCATGCATCAACAACAACTCCTTATCAGACAGCTCCACAGTTTAATACACAAGTTCCTCTGAATTTACAATGAGTGTTCATAAATAATATTAACAATCTTATTCTAAATTGGCTATTATGAATCTCTCCACTTGCAAAAAAGTCATGTTTTTTTGGGGGGGGGTATTTAGTCAAACTGTAACTGAGTTGTTGAATATGGACTATAAATTATTTAATAGTGATAAAGAAATGAGGATGTGCTGCATTAGGATGCAGTACTTGTCTCATCAGATCAATCAAACATAATGTCTTCAGCCTAACTATTATGGATATTTTAAACTGATTTCAATATTGAAATCGACATGTGACCAGAGCATGGTGCACTTCAGTTACTTATCCAATCATTTTCTAAATAAAATTCTAAGAAAAATTCTCATCCAAACCTTTAACTTTATATAAATTTGTAAAGCAAAATTATACAGTTGACACAATGTATCAGCTACAATGTTGGCAACACACTGGAGAAGAGACAAAAAGTTTCAAGGTTTATTTAAGACAGGAGTTAGGATGGAGCCAGTATCTGGAGGGAGAGTATGGGGAATGATGTGCTGGAAAGGAGTAATAGGCAGATTAGAACCCTAGCTGTACAGAAACACAGCGCTATCAGCACCCCAGAGAAAGACAGTCTGTGGAAGACGTTCAAACCTCTCACCAAGACGAGGCACCAGGGCCACTGACTTACACTTTTTGTTTGTCTGAGAAAGATGAAGCATCTAAACACTGCTCCTACACGTTTGAGAGATTATGATGACCTGAGCATGAGCATTCGGCCTCCTCTACCACAGAAACTTCTTAAAAAATGAGCCAGAATGTCTGTCTTTGTCCTGGGTGCTTTTATTGTGAAACTCTGTTTGACTGCCATGATATACTTCATTAATCAGTATACACATGAATACATTAACTTCAGTTCATATTAACAGAATCAGATGATAAACTATCTGACTTTTTGATTTGCCCACCTCTGGATATTCTGCCATTGTGGCTGATATTTTTCAAGCTAATAGCTGTTACTCCAATTGTCCTTGACAGCTTTCAGACTTCTTGGGTGTACTGGTTCGAAACTGGTGCCATAATTAAATCATAAATACGTACAGATTATCAATAAAATACCACAATGTTGCCCCTGGCCACCATTCAGGGACTTCCCTTGTATAATACATTCATTTTTCATTTCTCTCTGTTCTTCTTTCACATCCACGATTGGCTTTCGTAGCACCGTCCCTTCTTTTTAGCCATTCTATCAGCCATGCAATGGCCTCATGAAACAAAAGTACAGCTGCAATGTAGCATTACTAACACTAGGTGACACAGCTTATTCATATTTACCAAACATACGGTAATATCAAGGTATGGATAGCAGCACTGGCTTGTGACTTAATATGTAGCATGTTCATTGCCATGCTAGATATCGTTACAAGCCTCACCATATTGTTGGTACGGGCTAATAGTGATAAATGTGTCTGTTTAATACCTGGGTGATGACATAAAATCTAGTTACTTGAGGAAATGTTCTATTGATATATGAATAACAAGGAGTCTGTATCTATTCGTACAATCAAATCTCAATCCTGGTGTTTTATGATATGGCCTTCCTCTGCTCTCTCTCATCTCTCTTTACCTTTCCTATTAGACAAAGGCAAAAGCCCACCTCAGAAAAGTACTGTTCATAGTTGCCTTTTTCACTATATAGGTATTTGTATCTATATCATTTGTAAAAAAAAAACATGACTTACAGAGCCATAAACTAAAGGTTACTCCATCATCTATCATGCCTATTTTTTTCAAAGATCAATCAATAATAGCACATTGAATTTTACAATCAACCCGAGAAAATTAAAGTTCAATTAAGTTTGATAAAATTGGTTGAAATTAAATGAAAATGACAATATCTCTCATGTAGTTTTATCAGCTAAAATACACCGATTAAATCCTGTGTTATAGTACTGAAGTCTACATGTTGATGATTTTATGTTCAGAAATGCAAGGTTGAATGTGTACAGAAAGGAGAGGAAGTAAGGATATCAGACACCATCTGACACACTGCAGAGGTCAGAGAAGTCTTGTGTTTACATTATACTAAAAGGCAAACTGTCATTACAACACTACTGATTGTGAGTGGCATGTTAATATTTAATCCCTGACCAACTTCATGCTAACATATTATCCCTCAGTTTTTGTAACATGTACTGCGGACTGTTGTTTGACACTTAAGACACAACTTTTTTTTCCATCCAGTTTAGCAAATTAGGTCTCTGTCGTCTTGAATTACTGCTCAGTCATTGTTGCTATGGCTGTAATGACCCAACATTGAAACTTCACCTGATACAAACATTCACCTGATACAAACATTCCCTGTTTGGTCCTAATAGGCATAGCCACAGAAGCTATGCTACTAACAGGCTGTTGAGCTACCAAAGCACCACAGCTGATGTCCCATTGTTTTGTTTCCATACAGGTTTTGCTGAAGATAGCACTCCTTCCTCTTACTGGAGAACAGAAACACGGTGTTACAAGCCTTTAGAAAGAATCAACTATGACATTTTCAATCACAGTTAATGATGACATTGTATAGTTGCTTCATCTCTTGCTTAAAGTAACTTGATGTAAAGGGTACCCAGAAGGCTGCTGACAAAACATTAGTGTACAGTGCTAACTAATTCCAGTGCTGACCACCTTCTATGGGCTGTAATCCAAGGCTACATCTGACAGCGGAGTATTGTGTTGACTATGGAGTCTAAGCATGTTCTACCAGATAAACTATGTGATGAAACCTTTGTTAAATCAGCTGAACCATCTCCTGCAACAGGCATTAGCACATTTTGGAAAACCACAATACTAATATATTCATGATCGGCCAAAATTAGAACTGGTCAGGCTTTTATGTTTTCTTTTGACATAATTAAATGGAGCTTTTTGCTTTTAGTTGAAAGCCTAATCGAGAGACATGATGGATATTATTTCTGACAGGAATAAACAGTATAAGATGCAATATTAGCTGCTGCATTGCAATCCTGAATTTAAACCATATAACATAAAATATTGACTGTTACAACTCAAGATGCATTACCCATCCAGGCAACGTATGGCATGTACCCATCGACCTCTCCTAAAACCTTCCCAGGCTCCACATAGAGGAAGATGCTCCTCTATTTAAACTCTGATAGCTTTTCCACAGGGAAAACTCACTGATGAGTTTAAATTCGGAGAGCCTGTGAGCTCTTCTACACCTACACTGTAGGTAACAAAGAGCCATGTGACGCATAACAATACTGCCCGGAAATAATGGCAGACGGAGGTTAAACAAAGCAACAAAGCCTTTATACACGTTGCGCACTCATTCCTCCTTCCATCAAAATCCTTGCTGTAACTCCAGAACAAAGCAGCTGTTCTCCGAGGTACATGAAAGACAGACACCTGTCAATCATCGCTCGTGTGACTCCCTATTTCTTGTGTCAGAGGCTACAGGATGGAGAAATGTGCAATATTCTGATAATATTTCATGCAAACTAATGCAAGTCAGAACACTTCCCTGCTGCCCAGAAGGAGGGGAAATGAGAACAGGTAATTATCGGATTGCCTCAAGGCAAGAAATGATAGAGATTGCAGAGAACGGGGATATTTAGCCCTGCTAATGAAGGCCCATGTTTTGGGAGCACCAGGAAGGGGGAGCAGAGGGAGCTAGGCTGTGGCTCAGCAGGAGGTAGAGCCTGATAAGGCCGTCTTACATAATGGCCACATCCAGGCCTGGCTGGCTGTTTGGACTGAGGCACACTGTCCCTCATGTCCTCTCCCATCCACTCAGCATGGCCGTCCAAGGGGCAGAATATTCCATTTCCCTAAACATTACCATTTAATATATGAATCCATACCGAGTAGTAACATTTACAATGTAGAGGACAAGGGCCTCTTTACAGAAGCACAGATGTACCAGAATAATGCTTGCAAATAAAATGACTCATGTGGCATAGCAAATCAAATGCAGTTTTCCATGTTAAACATGTAAGTCCCAATCATATTGATTTAATAGAGAAAAACTTCAGTGATTTGAGTGAAGGATCACCTCTGCAGAGACTCTGCCCGGTCCATTTAACCCTATTGAAGGGCTTATGTTTGCCCATCGCACCAGCCTTTCTTAAAGTGCTGAAAAATAAAAAGAGATTGCTTATTTTGTATATGCAGCACTTCCCCCGGACAGATATGAAAGTTTAATCATGGCATTAGGATTCACAGGCATTCCCTTGCCAGACCTGCTTGCAGACATCAGAATTGCTAATTCGCTGGTTTGCCCAGGAAGAGCTGGCTGGTGGGTGAGGAGGGGATGAATGGAAACAAGAGTCTGATTTGTCCAGATAACCTTGAACCCCAAAGCTCAGCTTGCTGTGGATGTACGGGGAGCTCAATCAGTCGCTCTTTATCACGTCCATCTGAGCCGCTGTCCTGTGCTGCGGCCGGCGCAGCGCTGCGCTCGCTCTTACCTGACTACTCTCAGAGTGTCATTATCCAAAATCATTTCCTCCTCACTCTCCTGCCAGCTCTGACACAACTATTACCTTCCACTGAAATGCCATGAATGAATAAATACAGCAAAAATAATTGCTTTCACCGGCAATCCTGGCTGTGCAGGAATGTCTTGATCAGATAACAATATTAAACCAAAACAAAGCTTCCAACAAAAATCACAGTAATCTGAGCTCAGTTTCTAATCTGAATAATTAATTCCGATTGCTTGTGATGAGAGTCCACCGGAGGCACCGACATGATAAAGAAGAAAGGTCCTGACAGGGTTATGAGTCAGCAGAGATGTGAAATTCAAATTGGCCAGGCTAAGCAGTTTGGAGCTGATGGTGATTTGAGTGGACTCACTGGTCAGCCCTACAGTACAGTACAAGAGCCCAGGGCTGAAAGATGGTCGACTTACTCATGGGCACAGGTGCTTCATCAGCACACCACGTGTGTGTGTTTGTGTGAGACAGAGAGAGTGTGTGCGTGAGTGGGGGGGCATTAGTAATCATGATACATTTTGTCCAAAAACACTTATTCCCTACTCCCTACAGTGAGCTGTGGATGGTGGACTATAGAATGCTACACTGTATACAGCTAAAACATTCTCATAGATATCCATGACCATGGCTGGAGACTGAAAATAACACTAGAATTTTACTGAAAACCATACATTTATTTCATTTTAGGAGACCTAATGTGCCTATTAAAAGCAATTCATAAGACATTCAAGTATTGAGTATTCACGCTATTTATTATCAACACCTGAGTGTTGAGAATACACCTGTAACTTTATTTTGGAAAGATCTTTGCAAAGATCTAAACAAATCTATCCATTGTTCCCCCTGAATAAGCCAAACACTACAGATTTCTAATATCTAAACAAGTATCAGCCATTCCTCACATACAGGGCTTTACATTAACAACCGCCAATTAGCCAAATGCAGGTGGATTTAGGCCATGGCAGGTCAGGATTGACTCTGACTAGCCACTTTGGTTGGTGGAATTTATCAGTGCCACGACCTCAGCATTCTCTGGTGGAAATTTGTCTGAGTGAGAATTAGATATGTTTATGAAATCAGCTGCATTTCTGTGTGTTTTTTTTTAAGTAACATTAATTAACAGTACGTGCTTTAATATTAGTATAAACCTAATATCCATTAAAGAGGGAAATTGAGCATGTGTTTCATCTCATACCAGACGTACCCAAGTTGGCAAATAGCACATAGTTTCCCAACAACAAATCTGTGGCTGTGGAAATGCTCAGTGGCTAGTAACTTTTCAAAAACAAGTGGCCACAGTGGCCAGTAAGCAAAAAAAGCTAATGTCAAGCCCTGCTCACATATATTATCAGAAAATGTGACAGTCAATAATGCTGATCCCTTAATTCATGAGCCTTCTATTACTGTAAATTAGCTTTTCTGTACAAAACATTGCACATCATTGAAAAACAAAAGTGTAGTTCAGTGGGGAGTGTACAATTAAGATAACTCTCCAGTGAGTTTGTGTTGAATGTGGCGCCTCCTGTAGACAGAGAAGCACATCTTATTCTTCACTGACCTTGTCTTGCACATAGGTTTTCTGATTAAAAATCATCTTGCTTTTGTTCACCAGTCAAATGTGTGTAAAATGTGAAAAATGTGTGTGTTAAAAAATCTCATTCAATGCCTTCCCCACACAAACAGAGAATAGAATTAGTCCATCTTTTCAATGATAGTCTTTAATGCTTTAGTGGATCACAGAGAGGCATCAGTATCAATTCTAGTCTGCTCCTTGTGGCAGCTTTATGTAACTCAATGGCAGTCATTACTGATTTTTTCACAAAGAAAATGTTTTTTCTACTATCCAACTAATGTCAAAGGGATAATCAGTATCAGCAAATATTAAAATCTGGGTATCATAATCCATATCAAAAACATCACTACCCAAAAAATCTTAACGTTGCTTCATCTGGGCACCAACTGGACAGAATAACTTTTTGGACTCCATAATGAGCTCTGGACTCGTGCTATTAACAAAATTAAAGTGTAGATCTATCACTGGCAGGGGAAAGATGAAGCAGCAGGAGCAGAACTCTCACTGTTTCCTGTCACAGCCTCAGCTGTGTGCACACACTCTCCTCTCACACTGCCATCTTTCACTCAGCCGGGCACTTGCCTCCTCGCCCACTGCGCCCACCAGGCCCGGGCAGCACATGCCATCGCCAAACATCCATTTACTCCCAGCAGGTACTCGACGTATCCAAAGTGGGCCTGTCATTGAGACCTGTTTAGACTGTACTGCACTGTACGCCTGGCATACAGGTGAGTATTTGTTCAGCTATAATTTCACAAAGCATGTAATTAAATGTTTAAAATCAGCTTTGATCATTTGGCCGCTTACACCTTGTCAAGCTAAAAGGCTAGACTGGATGGAGGTTTGTAATTGCTTTCCTGAAGAGAGGCTTGTGCGGATACTGTACCACGTCTGCTGAATTCAGCTACAAAACACACAGTGATAGTACATCTTTGTGTACCTCGGTGGTCAGAAGTTCAAGCTGTGTGAGCAAACACACAAACATTAATTGGCTAATATATGAGCAGCATGACCTGATGACCAGAGATGTGTACTCTCAACAAAGAATCCCACCTCCAACATCTTAGCCCGGAGGCAGCTTTAATGCTTACCTGCAGATGCTGCTTTTGTCTTTGAAGTGCTGCGATGGATGCTGCACAACAGATGGAGATGTTGGATGCTTTCAGGAATTATTAATGGCATGCTATGATCCCAAATGACCTTCAGCAAATAGTCTCCCAGCACTGGAGTACACAGGCAGCCCTGCACATCCATATTACATTCAGACAGCACACCTGGGTCAATGGAGAAACACCGAGCCATCATTACTGTACTTGGAGCGCTAATCCAGTCGGGAAACTTCTCTTTCCCTTTTCACTCAAAAGCAACACGAAAGCATCCAATCGCATCAAACACAGCCGCTGTTTCAGGAATAGATTTGAGATTTATGCAGCAAATGCACTAATTCTGTAAAGCCTAATTTGTTTCTCCCACAATAGGAGGCATACACTGGAATTAATCTGCAGAAAGCCTTTCCTGTAGTTTTAAAAATAAACTCTTCATCATAGGCTTTGTGGTTGCTCAAGGATGTACTTTTGTGCCATCAAATCTATCTTACCAACATAGATCAGCAATAGCCAGAAAATATGTGCTGCCAATGAATAATGTTCAGTCGACACACCAGCAGAGAGACACTAAGCTGCTGAAAAACATTTTTTTAAATTAATACGGCTAATAAATGTAAAAAAAAAATCATGGAAAGCTATTTACATTAATGATGCATTTATTTAGGTAGTTCCCCATGGGGAAAATCTCAACACAGATTTCCCTAAAATTTAACTTACAGTTCAAATCCATAATTTTTAAAAAGTAAGACATCAGTTCTGGATGCTTTTTAAAGGTACAGTGTGTAGCCTGGTAGCATTTGTGAAAAAAAAAAAAAAAAAACTTGGTAAAATTAAACATAATATTTACAAGTAGGCCTATTTAAATTAATGTTTAATCACCTGCACATGGAAAATGGTTAAATTTTCATTAGCTCAGCATAAGCTTTTATTTCATACATAGGGAGGCTCTCCACAGCCATTATTTTTTTTTTATGTACAAACTCATACCGGTGGGTGTGTGGGGAGGTTTGACCGCTGATGTGCTGCTGGTGTGTGCTAGGGGAAGCACTTGAAGTGCTATGTCACTGTGGCACCAGTGTGTTTTTTGCTGTAGATGTCACTTATATTCCCAATTTTGCACACTTTACATTTAAACATTACATTGGATGGCAATACAAATGTTATCATCAGATTAAACTCATTTTTACATGACTCTGGACAAATTCTGTGTCCACTACATCTGTGCTATATCTTTGAGGACGGTAGTTTATTTGCACCTTTATATATACAGACTAAGGTTCAATCCCAATACACCCCTTGTTTTTCACTTTTTCACCATCTTGCAAAGCTCCCATCTGAACCGTTTGGGCCTGGTTAGAAAGTGACAGGACCAATCAGCGATGAGGGGCAGTACTTTCAGGCGCAGCAGAGTCGTGACATTAACAAGCAGCAGCAAGAGCTGGTGCAGTCATGGAGGAAGAGATTAGCGTGGATGCTGCTAAAGCACCAGTTTTATCAGACCTTGACAACATTTCTTTGTTAAAAGAAGAACAAAGAACAGCAGTGAGCTGTTTTCTTTTCAACAACGACAAAAGTTGAGTACTTACATGTCTATAGTTGCCATGTTTTGCCTTATACCTCAGTAGCTGTGCACACGCAGCTCGATAGTGGCTACATCACATGTTTTGTTGCTCTGATTGGCTCATAGAGATGTGACAGACAGAACGTGCACCCAATCACACTCCGAGTTTTTTTTTTTTCAAAGCCTCTGCCTTTTCTAAAACGTTTCCCATTGAAGCTTTCCCAGATGGATGTGTGAAACAAATCCATCTGGCGTGTCAGGTTAACGAGCCATAGCGAGATTTGAAAATTATGGCAACAGTCATCTTGGTGTTAGAGATCTCCAGTTTTGTTGTTGCATCTTTCTGTTTATGTAAATATTGTAAACAACTACTGATGGTGTATCAGGAACTTGGGGAGTTGTAAGACTTCACAGAGGGGGAAGGGGGCACTGGCAATCAAGGGGGAGGGGCAAAGGTTAGAAATGGGACTGAGCCTTTTACAGTTTACAGGAACTAATCAGTCAATTCTTGACTGAAACTCCCTCTAGGAACATTTGTGTTGCCATGAAAAAAATGACATTGGCTGCAAATGAAGCAATCCAATGATCGGTGAAAGAATTCTTTTGCATTTAATTCTAATGCCAGGAGACTTTTAGGGCACAATGTGTTTAGAAAGTATTCCTTCCTTATAGTGGAACTGGACATGGTTACAATAAGGAATATTTTACCAGTTAAAGTGACTGAAGGAATGTAAACACTTGATGACCTTTTCTGTGATTTTATATCACATTGTGTCCTTTTAAGACTCAAATCTGTTTAATCACCATACTCAAACATGGGAGACATTGCTGGTATAGGGCCAAAACCTTCTATATCCATTATTCTTGAATTTTTTTTTTTCTTTTAGAAATCAGTGCTATTGTCAAGCCATTACATCTATCAGTGGGTTTTTACAAATTTCAAAAGAATAAAACGTGTCCAAAGATGCTGACTGTAACCATTCAGTGTTAAATTATCTGAAAAATACAGCTATATTTTCATACCCTGAAAAGAAAAATGTTGGAGTTAGGAGGTTTTGGCCCAACACCTGTGATATGCAAATGCATATAGGTCTTTGCAACCCCTGTGCATGGTCTGCCAGGACCTGTCGATCAGTCTTGAAGCTGTTTTTTTAATCTATTACTGATGCTGTGCCCTCAGCAATGACACATTAAATATAAGATTAAATAAAAGATACTGAGGTTAAAAATTATGTTTGCTTATTCCGTGAAGTGATACACAAGTACTTATTACATTACTTCCTTCTTCAATTGACCTTGCCCCCATCATGGAGCCGTGCTCTCAGCTCAGCCTGCTTATTGCAGAGAATAAATGAGTTAATGACAAGCATTTAAGTGATTATTTTACATTTGAAACTATTAGAAGCTCAGGTTCAAAGTCACTACTCAAACACTTCCACAGTGTAAATAAAGAAAAATAAAGAATCTGGAGTAGTTTCTGTGTGGTTTTATCAAACCATCAGTTATCTTTCAGATATTAATTCTATTTCCTTTAGATATATTTGCACTATTGTGCCAATGCACACTGGCCCTACTATTAGCCAATGTTTTTCATATTTCTCTTCACATGCATAATTACAAAAAAGGACTCACAGTGTTTTTGCTCTTTTATTTTTACAGAGATGTGCCTCAGGTTCCAGGAATCATAGTTCCTCAAATACTGTGAATTTTTCCAAGGCAAAAATGGCATCTGGCAGACAGACAAACTCACAACCAGGCCATTTGAATTTAGAGGCACTTTTCTGTGATCACCAACAAGGCAATGCAAACTCTTATAGAAGCTGTGGTGCTTCAAAATACAAGACTGGAGTGTATGTTTGCACTTGTATGGGTTTAATTGGGGTAATATGGTTGCTGTATTCAGGGGGAATTAGGGATATTAGGATGAGGCAACAATGGCCTGCAATGTTTGTACAGTGCATGTGAGATCTACAGCCTTCAGTTTCCACAGAATAAATAGAGTGGTGGTGCTCTCAAAAGACACGGCATGTCTTCAAAGAGCTACATCTAAGGGAGGAATTGATCAGACACTTTTTCTCACACTCAGTAAGAGCAGAAAGGAATAAATTATTTGAACGCTGTCTATCTCACTATATACACCACAGGCTCTGATTAATTACCTCAGGGCTTGCTAATGAGAATGTGTAAATGAATACAATGTTAATCTGCGATGTATACTGTTTACTCAAGTTTGATGAGGCTCAAGAAAAAAAAAACAAAATCCCTTAAGTATAAATTATAATAATCCCACATCAAGAGGAGGAAAAAAAATCCATGCTGAGATCAAAGCAGAAACGACCGATGTAATCATGTGTCAAAAGATGAAAAAAACAACTTCCTTCCCCACTCAAGTGGGCAAGGTGTGTCAAACGTACAGTCGTCTTTCTCTCATCCTCTTCAGAAGGAGGCAAATCTGCCTTTACCTATCAGCTATCAAGTCTTTGACAGCCTGTCCTCTTACCTTTGGCTTATTCATAATCAAGGATTCATGCTGTTGTCTTCATTAATTCTCTGTATCAGAAGATAACAGCACTAAAAACTGATTATTGTGTTGGCAGATATAACAATATCTAGGGACGCAAAATGTTGGATTCATGCCAACATCCAATAGCACTTATATTCCCACACTCATTTTTACTAATATTGACTTTGTTGGTTCTGTATAAAACTCTTCAAACTTAAAGCTTACCTTATAATGTGAAGCAAGGCATATATTCAGTCACTTTTCAAACAAAAATGTAAAATTTAATGCAACTTTTGTCTTAATTTAAAACTATTACAACCCATTTCAAAGACACTTTTTTAAAAAATCTTTCTACGCCTTTATTGATAGAGGAGGATAGAGGATAGAATCAGAGACAAGGATGAGAGAGTGGAGGAAAAGAGCCAAAGGCCAGACTTGAACTTAAGCCACAACCTTACCACTAGGTCATCTGAGTGCCACTAGATTCCCCATTATTTTCACTAGTGCCTGCTTTTAATGTGGTTTTACCACCAGATAGTGGATGTAGCATCCCCTCTCTAAAACAAGCTGTTTGCTAACAGCCACTAAACGACAGAAGAAAGCAGTAATGTCACAATGCTCACAAGCTAATTTACCTCCTCTTAACTTAAAAAAAGATCAATCTTATGAAAAATGTTCATGTAAATTAATCAGTTAGACTATCTTGTGAAATACACTCTAAAAAATCTAATTTGATTAATGCTGAATGAACAAATTATAAATTAATGGGTGCACTTTTAATAACTAAGCAGGTTTATGCAACACAATACTAACTTTCTTTAAGTATGTAAGATACCAAGGGAACATATGGATCTAAGTTAACCCAACATTTTCTTGGGGCCCAGCTTAAATAGTTGGCAAAACTATTTTTTTTTCTAACTTTTGTGTATATTTTTAATGGAAACATTTTCTGCCAACATATTTAGCTATGAACAGGTTATGTAAACGGTAATATAAAGTACTGAGTATTTACCCTTAATTCAAATAAGCTATGAATCTTATTACTGAACTATTTTACATTGGGCCCTTGTATTTGTTTCTCCAGTGTGGATCATCTCTTAAATTTGAATTAGCCCCAGTCTGTGCTAAATCTGTTAGCCTGTTGAAGGCAATTTAACAAATTTAGGTGCTCATCCTGCTCCATCACTTAGAATCTTTAAGAATTTTTATGTCAGCGCCAGTTGTAACTTTCTTATAGATGCACATCCTCCCCACTGATAAATGTAGCCAATAGTTGTAAATATCAGAAGAAATGTTCATTTCTGCTAATACAGATAATTTACTTTAGGCTATTATCCGCCAATACCAACATCATGTACATAAAATCACCTATCCCTAAAATTTTCTGCTGATATAAACAGCTGATATAGCCGCCATACATATCAGCAGAAATCACAAGTGTGTAGTTTAAAGCAGAAGCAGTCTTCCTACCTCGGATCATTGTTTTTCTTTATTTCTTGTGAAGTGTGTTTTATGTCTCATTAAGTTCAGTATGCCATCCACTCAACATTGGTATTGTCCCCCCTCATAGGTGGGACCGTTTTAACTGAGTCAGTAACTTCACTCATGGTGCAAAAGGGTTTAATGTCCAAAGGCATTCTGGGAAAACTGCAGATTAAGAGATGATTGTCAATAAGGTCTGTCCACTCATAAAAACAGAGTTGAAATAGCTGTTTTGGATTTTAAAGTAAACATTTTTTTAACCACCTGTTACCGTTTGGGTCTTACAGTGCAGCGAAAAAAGTTACAAGTTCCAAATACTTAATTTGGTTAAAACAAGTATTAAGTAGATCAAGTTTTTTAGATTTTTTATGGCCAAGGAGTGCAAGTATCCTGTTATAGTAAGTGTTTATAACAGGTTACAAAAAACTGAGTTAGTCCAACTGAGTAAAATTGATGTTGGTTTTTAGAGTGTAAGGACTTAAGTTTTAAGTATGAAATCCACCTAGTTTACTTGCAGTTGAGAAGAATGTGTTTTTATATGCTATTTAAAGCCCTTTGTTAGGATGTTTCAGTGAACCACATTGCTGTTACACCTGTCTACTGATTAAGAAAAATGTATCTTAATATTAAAAAGAATAAAAGCTGAAAAAGGCTCACATTTTAATGATGTGCTTTACAGAGTTCACTGTTTATCAGACGGGTTGTTACAGTGCTTTTTGTAGTCTAGTTTATTTTACTGTTACTATTAAAATACACTGTGTTCATAATGCAATCAATACTGCAATAAAATCAGACGTGGTTTGTCTTGTTTTTTTTTGTTTCTAAAACAAATGGGCCGTTACAATAAGACGAACCGACCAATGCTTGAACACGAGAGACTTGGTGTTCTTCAGAATAAAAGAGGGTGTATATATTGGAAATGTATCAGCTAAAATGGGTTTGGAAATATCGACATGTTGAAAAACAGCACTAATCCATTATGGTGCATCCTTATTTATAATGGCAGATCATATGAGTCAACAGTGAGCTGATCCAGAGCATGATACGTGTAAAGAGCTGGAGCTTGAGACTTAAAAGAAATGATACAGTTACTTTATCATTATTCTGTTTCGGTTATACATTAACTCATGCCTGACAAATACAAACCACATACCCACTTACAGACTTGCACTTACAGACTGGGAGGAGCTTGCCACCCATCATTTTTCAGACGCTGTGGTTAACGCTCTCACAAAGGAACATGCTTGGCGTCTTTCATCACAGCGGTGTTAAACATTTCCTTTACACGAGGAAGCAGAGCTTAGACAGTAGCCATTTGTTTACTGGGACTGCTGGTGTCACATTTGGAGCTCCATTAGCTCTACTGTTGATCCAGACACGGCAGCGTAACCAAAACAATACTTCAAAAATACAAACTGACAGTTTCCCTTTTACTTTATAGGAGCATGCACCTGTGTATAATCAGAAAATATCACTGGTAATGGTTGTGTCTGAGCTGGACAGGTTGTACAACACTGATGGGTAACAAAGCTTTTAAGTATTTAAGTATTAAGCAGTGAAAGTGTGGGTGATGGGTTTGACAGTGGGGCATCATTAGCGCAGGGCTGTGCTGCTTTGATAGTAATTGAGAATGCTCTGTTTGGGCACATTCCTCTTCTGTTGCTCCAAGTCACACATTAAAGGCATTAAAACAGCCATCAGCACAGTCAGAACAGGACTGTCTTCCTTTTCCCTCCAACTATTGACAAAAACAAAACTTGGAGACGACAGCTGCTGATTTGTAACGAAGCGACAGATCCCCGCGAGCAAATAAAGCAGTCATGCCAGTCTTTTTGCTAGAGGACTGTTTGTTTCTTTGCAACAAAAATCCATTGAACGCCACATAAACCCTTAAAAGTTTACACGGGGATACATTCTTTTAAGAGCTATTTCTTTCAATTTATCTGACGCCTTTGTCCTATGCATTGCATCCTGGGAGATCTAAAAATGAGCAAACAAAGACGTTTTTTACATCAGGGATGATGATTTGGGGTTTTTTTGCCCGAATTAAGCTGGTGTAAGAGGGTGATCATAAGCACATCCTGAGAGTTTGAGCGAGGGTCTTTGCTGACGCTGCTCTCGTGGAGGCTAGACTAGGCTGAGCTGAGCAGCCAGGTTGACAAGGACCTGTGCTCAGCACAAGGAAAGCTCTCATCCATAAACAAGCCGCCCAGGGGAACAAAGACAACAATATGCCAAAAGAGAAAAAAAAAACACTCGAAAACAACAAAAAAACAATCCAAAAGCCTCCAAAAGAGTCAGTGGTGGGTGATTGCCAGCTGCACTCCAGATTACCAGGCTCTCTGAGAGTCTTTGAGCAATAGCTGAGAGCTGTAGCATCATCTCCAGCTCCTTAATCAGTTCAGCTGGGGAGGAATGGATCCTGACATGCAAAAGGCTCAGCACGATGGGGAATAAACTCATAATCAGCAATCAGAGATTCCACATTGCTCGAGGGGGCGGAGAGCTCATCTCAGATAGGTCAAGGATCTCTCCACAGCCAGTTAACCCCTTTGCTCCAGCAGGGAAACATGCACGCACTCATTGTCTGGGACACACATTGTTCAGTTGGCTCGACTGCTTGCTACTCGCTGAATTATACACGTGCGGGGAGAGCATCTTTTATTCTCTTGTATATCAACTGTGTAAATACATTTTCAACAGCAAATAATTCTCTCTGACTCCATAAATGGGGTTGGATGTTATTTAAGCAGCATGTCCCTGAATTAGCCATGTGCTGCGCCTTTAAAGCAAAGTTCATTGCCTTGCATATTCTGCTCTCTTTCATCTTTGTAATTAGCACTGAAACAGCATTTCTTTTATTTCAAATGAATGCATGTGCATAAAAATCAATCTTAAGCAGACTGTTCTGGCAAGGCTGTTTTCCTTTGTTATTTATGATGATAAAATTCCTTTCATGCATCTTAGTTGGGGGTGAGGAGAGCCTAACGCTGCTAACCTTGAGTTAGTTCGTGCTGCGGCCTGAACAGGCTCCTCTGGGAAATACAAGCACCACATTGTGTTTCTTTGTGATACCACGTAAACACGGCAAAGAAACTTTCAAACTCAGATGTTCAGATCAGCTGTCTTTCCTTGAAGAGCACCCCCTAGTGCTCCGGAGGATTCTCACTCTGTTTGTTCATCAGCGCAGACGCCTGGATCACATCAGTGTAAATGATGCCATCCTCTGAGTAGCACCTCTAATGGCCTCTGCTGGGACGTGTAATCAAACACCTCATACACTTCACTCCCCCTTTGTAATCAAGCGGCGGTGAGCATGTTGTGACGATCTTTGTTAGAGCGCTGCCTGCTCCCTCATCTCATCAAAATTCCATGCACCTCTCATTTTTCATCTTCAACGTTCCCCACCACGCTCCCAAGATACCATAGTTGCTCTCCATGGAGCGGAGGGGAGTACGACTTAGCATGCTGTGACCTTAGACCCCTTCTCTGAGTCTACAGCATACCTTTGCTGAAATTCTGGCCACGTAACCAATATTTACAGCCTTCCTTTAGAGACAAATTTCAACTATTCCCTTGATATAACCAAGGAAATCATCATAAAAATCTACTGACTGTAATGATCTTGATATATCCCTTAGAAAAGAAATAACGTATCATGTCCCTGAGCTATTAACCTATATCTGTAACAACAATTCTAATGGGTACTTTTTTGCCAGATATAATGAAAATAGCAAGTGATCCCAATCTATAATAATGGTGATAAGCAAACTGTATCAAATTCTAGACTAATTTCTTTGCTGCTTAAATTTTCCAAATTCTTGAAAAATGATTTGTAAAGGGACTCTATGCCTTTGTTGAGAGATGTGATTGATTGAATGACCATCAGTACAGATGTGGGCATAATCGTTAAACATCATCATCAATAGAATTTGTAGAACTTGTAGCAACAGCTAGGATAAGAAACAATACACAGGTGGGCATATTGACAGTTGATCTCTCTTCTACAGAAATGTGAACTATATGGCATAATAGATGTAGCACAACGTTGCTTAAGAAGTAATTGAAATAATGGGTATTAGCATGTGAAAACGAATCATACTAGACCAAATCTTAAAACAGTGACTAGTGGCTTTGCACAAGTTTCACAAGTTTTACTAGGATCTAAGTAATTCATACTTTATTTGAGTTATATTTGTATAGTAACTTTCTAATGTTTGCAGATGACACACATTTATTTTGATCAGGATATGATTGAAAACAGTAGAAATAGAATCAAAAAGGGCAAACTAACATAAAACTGAATTTGTTATAATTGAAAGAGTTTATGAAAGTAAATATTGGGAGTAGTTGCAGATGACACTATGTTGAAAGCCAACGAGTAAAATGGAAATACTGAGTATACTGCGATTATTTACAATGAGGGATTTACTGATGAAGAACTGCCTTCCTATATTGTACTTTTCACTTGTGATGCCTATCACATGTTGTGCTGACATTTTGGGAAATACATATAAAATGAACCAACATCCAATAATTAAACAGCAGAACAGAGCTGTTAGGATAATAGATAAAGTTGGACATTGTAAATCCACCAATATATTTTTAAAGGCTCATCTTTACTACTTCGACATTTAACCCACTTTTATCTCAACCATATCCAATCTTTAATACATCCAGCCTGTACATAACAGCTTATAAATTCCATTTTAGATTTCATGTTTTGTATTTATTTATTGTCTTTAATTGCATACTTTATTTACAATATTTTTATTTTTCCTAAATTTGGAAATTTCCCCTTGTGGGTCTAATTTAGGAATATTTGATATTTTAACCACTTTAACCACTTTCACAATTTTTCCACCCCATTTGCCACTTTTTTGCCTTTCAAAACTAATTTTGAACCTTTTATCCCATTTTTACTTCTTTTAACCCTTTTTTTAAACCACTTTTTAACTGCTTTCCACCATTCTTTCACCCTTTTGGACCCTTTTTTTCCTTTCTCAAACCATTTTGCAGCTTATATCCAATTTTTGCCTCTTTAACCAATTTTTGCCAATTTTAACCTTTTTTTTCTTTTTAACAATCTTTTTGCAATTATTTCATTATTTTTCCCTGTAAATTATTTCAGTTCCTTCTAGTTTATTCTCTGGCACCCTGACATTTGTGCTGATCAAGGCTTAGCTATGAAGTCTTGACATTACTTTACTCCAAATGTTTAGTCCAGTTGTGTTCAACGTGGGGGTTTGTAACCCCTTGAGGGTGGCAAGACACTAAGAGAAGGTTGTCAAATATCTTCCAAAAAAACGAAGAACTTTTAAAATTATTTCAAATTGTGTATTTTACCCATTTTTATATAAAAACCAAATGTATACAATTAGTGTATCTGAAATAATATCATGGTCATTTGGTGAGATTTATGCTGAAATCAAAGTATTATTTTAAAAAAAATCCTTGAAATGTACAGTGCTTAACAAATTTATTAGACCACCCTAACCCTAACCAAAGTAAGGTTTATGCCACAGCTGCCCTAAATTAACAGCATTGGTAATTACCAAAATCATTTTTTATGTTTCTGCAATGGTTAATACACCAATATGTAGAAGCTCTTTAACCCAAATGATATTTTTAATGCCAAAATATAATTATTATTGTTATCCATGAATTTTCAAATTTACTGATTTACAAAAAACCTGAAAAAATAGTAAAGCAAATTAATATTTCTTGATTAATATGTCAAATTATAGTTATTTACTTGCATTCCTGCACCGAAAAATTAGTTTTAGTGGTTGAATGTTTGATTAATTTCTGACTTCTCGGAGAAGCCCAGTAAGCCAGCTCAAATTTGGGTATAAAAAAGGTGAATTCAGTTTGAAATTCCTCATTCCTGTTCAAAATGGTAAAACATGGAGAGCTCACTGAAAATGAAACAGTCCGCATTAAAGCTCTTCATGATGCTGGATGGTCTCTGAGACAGGTGGTCTAATAAATTTGTTAAGCACTGTAAGTCTGCACGACTGTTCTTGAAGTTGCACAGCTCCGTTCAGCTGGGCCCGAGAAAGCTCTCCCCTTTATCCCCCCTTATGGATGGCCTTGGTGCTGAATAAGAAGATTCTGGTTTATACTGAAACATTCTTTAATAAGAGAGGGAAATTCAGTTTAAGGGGATTGCTAATGCTTGAAACTTGATAAGTGAAAATAAATACAGATGTGTCAGTTCTGGTGGTGAAGTTATGGAATGGACTTAATGATGAACTGGGACTGTGTAACTGTTGGATTTAAAAATACTTCAAATGGAAAATAATCAAAGGTTGCAACATGAATTGACATTGAATGACAGTTGAAGATTTCTCATTTAAAGTATCCTGTATTTATTTTCATTATATTGCTGATTTTCTGTGTTATTCCTTGGATGGTACAAGATAAAATAAGCCATTATTCCTATTTTGGTTATTGATTGACAAATGTTATGTAACGTGATATTGTTTGGTAAACATTTTTGTGACCAAATTAGAAAACATTAATTCAGAACATGGTCATAGCATTTGTGAAACTGCTGAGTAAGCTGTACTTTTGACAGCCCTTATCCAGCGCCATCACGAGGAGCTCACACTAGGTCACATTAACACCAGAAACGTACTCTGCTCTCATCTCACCTCTGCTGGGCTGACACAGGAGGAGGAGAAAGGTGATAAAGCACACAAACAATACTCCTCTTCTTGCCTGCTGGCCTTGCAGGGAGATCTGATTACAACTGAGAAGAGAGCAGCTTGGTGTTTCATGGAAAAGCAGGTCAACTGGAGAGTGCTGTCAGAGCTCGGGAGTCACCAGCCTGATGGAGAGGGAGGAAAAGCTATCCGACGTAGTGGGGAGAGAGGCGAAGGTTTTGTCTCCAGCTGTACCATAATGGACTTAATTTAAGATGAGAAAGGAGAAGAGGAGTGATGGAAGAAAGAGGACTGAGAGTGTGACACAAGGGAGAGATGCATTAGTGTTCCTCCTCACCTTCTTCATTTTTTTCAGTTTCTCCCTTGTCTCTCTCTCTCTTTCTCGCTGACACACAAGAGACAGAGCTGGCCCCCACTGCCAACACCTGACTCCTTATGTGTTTTTCTGTCCTCAGTGTTTGAGTCAGACAAAACGCAAAATCAATAATGCTTTTTCTCCCCCATTTCCTCTTTGATGCAACTTCAAAAAGCCAATGGACAGGCCTCCAGAGGCCTACAGAGGCGAAAAAGCCAGTGGTATGATACAAGCTCAGAATGAAAGTACAGGGGGAAAACTTCAGCCTTCACTCTTTAAAAACAGTTAACTTCTGAACCTCCAGTGGCAAAGCCTATGAGGGTAAGACAGGCCATGTGAGGCTTAAGAAATGTGTTTTTATTCCTTTTATGAATCTATGTATTTGTACATTTCTACTCCATATACACTGGTCCTTTCAAATGGCATGTATTAAAATAACAGTTCATCAGAAAGGAAAGCGAAAGGCTTTCTGTGAACACTCCCTTCTCTTTTTACACATCCGACAGTGGAAGTAACAAGAAGAAAGAGGTAAGAAAAAAATGAAAGTAAGAATGTTCTTCAGCTCCGTGGACTGTGGTATATGATTATCTAAGGAGTGCTGACAGAGGAAGTGTTCTATCAGCAGCTAAATGCTGCATGACAGGGAGACACTTCAAAGGATCTATAAGTGACTCCTGAAATACTGAGTGAAAGTAAAGTAGGAAATTACCCTCAAGTTAAAGGCATCTGGCTAAGCCCAGCTCGCTGTTTTACCTGACTGGGGAGTGAAATTGAGAACCCTGACTGAACTCGGTGTGAGTGTTTCAGAATGAACAAAAAAAAAAAAAAAAGTGTCTCTTGATGGTTATCTTTAGCTGCTGTTTGATTGGGCAGAGGACAGGGGAATCATTTAACCTTATGTGGGATTGGACTAATCTGTCAAAGCCAGAAGGTGAGACTGACACGATGAGATGAGTGACAGAGCTGTCTGACAACCTTCAATGGCTTTTCCTGGTGTTAGTTATTGTAAAGCTACACTCAGGTACTAAAAAAAAAAAACGGTGTCTTTGACTTTAAATGGCTACGAATGCTGATATGTTCTGTTTTGGTGAATCAATTACACAATAATCAATGCTTTTACATTAGGAGGCCATTCATTTGCATTAATTAGTAGTTAAAGTGTGAGTATTGATTCAGTCATTATGTAAAATAGCAGGCCTGTTTGTAGACATAAAAAATGAGAACTTAAATGCCACTTTATTAGGTACACCTTGCTAGTGCCAGTGTGGTCTTCGGCTGTTGTAGCTCATCTGCTTCAAGGTTTGATGTGTTGTGTGGTCAGAGATGGTATTCTGCATACTTTGGTTGTAACGATTATTTGAGTGACTGTTGCCTTTCAATCATCTCGAACCATTCTGCCCATTCTCCTCTGACCTCTGACCTCCATAAGACATTTTCATCCACACCCCTGCTGCTCACTGGATAGTTTTCCTTTTTCAGACCATTCTCTGTAAACCCAAGAGATGGTTGTGCATGGAAATCCCAGTAGATCAGCAGTTTCTGAAATACCAAGACCAGCCCATCTCACAACCATGTCACGTGCAAAGTCATTTAAATTCCCTTTTATTCCTGAGTTTAATGCTCGGATTGAACTTCGGCAAGCCATTTTGACAACGTCTGCATGCCTAAATGCATTGAGTTGCCGCCATGTGATCAGCTGATTAGCTATTTGTGTTAACAACAATGGAACAGGTGCGTAATAAAGTGGCTGGGGTGTATTTATACTGTTACATAAAATTAGGAATGTAATAGGAAGTTATATGACTGATTATGATTACTTTTTCATGTATTTTTTTAGGGTTGTCAAAAGATTGAATTTTTAATCTCGATTTACCTCAGGGTTTCTGTAGTTAATCACAATTAATCACACCCTTTAATCACATTAAAAAAATCCACTATTTTGCATTTAAAACTGTTTAAATGTCATTTTTTAAATCTTTCTACAGCAGTGATAATCAAATGAAAGCCTGAGGGCCACATCAGGGCCCCCCACAGCTTTTATCTGGTCCCCAGAAGTGTTATAAATTCAGAAAATGTGAGGAGAAACAATATGTTCCGCTATTTACTTTTTTAAAATAACCAAAGCCGTAAGAACAGCCCAAAACCAATTGAGATTGGAATAATTTTCTTAGACATGACTCAATGTTTATATGTTTACATAAATTCAAGTATCAGTCATTATGTTATGATTAATACATATGAATCAGCCATTCTTGGCTAAAGCTGCCATTTTTGTAATTTTTTGGGGTCATTTTTTGTCTATTTCTTTTTTTTTTTTTTTTTTTTTGAGAGAGAGCACAAAAGAATGCATAAGAATCAGCCTGAGATTTGTTTCCTGCACAGATTTCCCACCAATCAAAATACAGGTTTTTAGCATCAAATGTAGTGATGAGCAGCAAAACAGCCCCAGAAAAATGTGGCAAAAATATCTTATTCGCCCCCTTGTGGCAAGCCGCAGTATAGGTGATCTCAAAGCTAAAGGTTGAATTTACAAGAAAATAGAAATATTTTGACGATAATTCATCAATTAGACTAAAATATTCATATTCGTTCCTCTGAAAGTCTGACCCCAAAGTTCTAAGAATAAAGCTGGACTTTATTCTCATCAACTACAGTTGATGACCCCTGTTCTACAGACTTAAACTAAGGATAACTGACTCACAGATTGACCTGCTTTTATAGGTAAATTGAAGACTTAAGCATGGAAAAGGGAACTTGTTATGGCTCAAAAGGAAATAAGTGAACAGTAAAAAGGTGAATGATAACACAAGATTCAGGTGATTTTGACTAGAACGGATTGGCTCACAGCAGTTAAGATAGTCATAACAACAAAGCAGTATTAACTGTGAGTAAATGGAAACAAAGAAAAACATTAATCTGAAAGCTCTCCTCTCGTCTCGTCTCGTCTCTTCTCGTCTCCTCTCCTCTCCTTTCCTCTCCTCTCCTCTCCTCTGCTCTCCTCTCCTCTCCTCTCCTCTCCTCTCCTCCTAACTTCTATGGAGCCAAATCAAAAATCCATGCTCTCAATGGGCAGTCAATATCTCATTAAGCAGTCCCTCCACACACAGCCAGGCAGCCAGGATGTTCGTCTCAGCGTGCACAGCGCAGACTGGCACACCTCGCACTCTTTAATAACCTGTGGGGACGCCATTCCACTTCCTTAGCCAACTCAGAGGCAAGAAAGAGAGCTGAAACCCACACTGCTGCACACAGAACACACTCTGTCTGCTAAAGGGACTCTTGTTTGTCTACCTGCTCGTATATGATCACCTAAAGAAGATGATATTCAAACAGAAATTGATTTAAAAATGTACATATGATGAGAAATTTGATTTGAAAGTCTGCTAGATTAGATTTTGTATTATTAACAGTGGAAATTGAATTACATTCACATTCAGACTAGAACTATTCTAATCAGAGAATTAAATTAAAGTGTTTCTCTAACACCAGAGCGATAAAAGCACACACCTCTTAGAATATTCTCTCTTTGTAATTGGGTCTTTTATTTTAAATCCTTTCAGGTGACTTGTGCTATATTTGCCTTCACCTTAATCTGTGGCGATTTTCCTTCAGCTCCTCATGTCCTCAGTCCCTAACAAGATAATAGCCAATCTTGTTAACCTCTGCTTTAATGTGTGAGAGCCGGCAGCACTGGGTAGTGAGCACTTCAATCGGCCACTGATAGAAAGAGACAAAGAGTAGAGAATCTCCAGCAAATATTTACCGCCTTGTTAACATAGCCTTAAAGCGCCTTTCACTACATATTTGGCTTTACCTCTCTGCGGCCCCAGAACATTTTTTACAGTCTAGTACACACTCGTGCTAAATCACATATTAATGTGCAGTCTGCATGCACTCGAGTAGCTTCCTGGCCTCGACAACTGCGGCCACATACACCCCGCCACAATAAAGCTCTTTATAGTGGGTTAATTATACGTTGCGAGGATCAGACACAGTTTTTACCTTTTCTGTTGATCCACACATCAAACAACTTTCTTTAATTATGTAATTGGAATTTTTCATCTTAATTGTGCTGAGTAGGCTGGCTAATTTGCATGGGGTAATGAGAGGGATGTTTCCATTACAGGTAATTAGGTGCTTGAGAGGCAGTGGTGTGGTGGAGAGGGCTGAACAGAGAGGGAGAGGAGGGTAGAGACAAAGCCACAGAGACACAACCAGAAAAAAATATTAGCATAATTTGGTGGTAGACTGTGAAAATAATAAAGAATAACCACAAACAAAGGTACATGCAACGTATGTGATTTAAAAGTCAATGCAATAGGAGCAAAGCAGTTTCCAGTTTCCTACTTTCCATTTTAATTAAACATTAGGCAATGCCACAATATTCCACCGTTACATAGGCAGGTATAGTGAAGTGAAAGTGACAGCAAGGGGTTAAGATGGAGATTAAAGACAACACAGACACAGGCAGGAGAACGTTACCTAACAGGTATGGTGACTGCTGAGCACAGATAGACAATACAAGTGTGATATAAGATTAAACTACGTACATCTAAAATACAAAGACACACACAAATAGGCTAGTGGGTGTTCACCACACTTTCACAAAGCTATAAAAAAGCAGCAGGGCAGACAACACTTCATTTGATCTGAAATGAGAGAGATTTCTTGAACCGCTCTGGGATAATTTGCATAAAAAGGACATAGAGTCAAAGGCCAATCTTAATGTCAAATCAATTTTAAAAGGCACCTCTCTTTCTATAGCATACAAGCAAAAACATAAGCCTCACTGTGTAATTGATTTCTAATCATGATGCTGCCTGACTCACACGAGAAGATAGATGCCTAACAGCAGGTAAATGCAGCTTGATAATAAAGAGAATAAAACAAGGACTCACTCATTATTTTCACATTTCAATTAAAAATGCCTCCTTATTAATAATAAAGACATGCTTTTGATGGCTTTTTTGCACTTGTGATCACAGGGCATGCTTGTTAATCAAATTTTGAGCACAATAAGAGCCAAAAAGGCAGCAACAATCAAATGAAATCAACATTTCTGAAATTCTTCATCCAGCGTATGATGACCAGCCTGAGGTCCACTGTGGTCATGCTATCTTTACAGCACCATGAGTGCATATGGGCACATATGCTGCATACAGAAGAATAAAGTGTGCTCATATGTGAGAATAAACATTAATTATGTGTTTGTGAGTGCAGCCATGCAGAAGAGAAGTGTGCTTTCTACTGTATGTCTGACTGCACTCTCACTATCTGTCTGCGTGGAAGTGTATGTGCGCATGTTTGCCTGTGTGATGGAGGGGGAGGAAGAGCTGGGATTAGGCAGACTAGATCAACATCACAGCGACTGGGAGGACCCAGTCCTGCTCTCATGGCCACATATGTAAACCCGACTACCCCAAAAAATAGGTCAGTGGAACACAACACACGCAGATGCACACAGACACACACATGCACCAGTATCAACTCAAAGAATCACTGTCTGCCAGGCGCGCCTGTGCCTCGTTGCCCGTCTGCAACCCACGTTCAACACTGCCACGCACGTCTTCCACAAACGTCCTCTGGACTGGAACAACAGGATTAAGAAGGGGGCAGAAAGGAGGGAATAGCGACACTAACCCACCCCCCTCTATTTGACCCCTGTCCCCACTCTCTCCTCTCTGCATGCTCTATGCCTTAAAAACTTCTGCTCTGAAGCTGGAGCTGCTCTTGTCAGAGACGTGCAAAGATTACACCGGCAGTGGTTTTTACAGCACAGCACACAACAGAAGCAGAGAAAACATGCTGAGAGGAACAGAAGCAAAGAAATCATAGATTTATTTAAAGATTTAAATTACAGCTTCTCTCTTTTTTTAAATAAAATCTGCTCATGCATGCAAAAAAATCTTAATTCTATTGACATGCATGCATTCAGAATCACTGTTTTACTGTATTTCTCTCTCTCTCCCTCTCTCTCTCTCTCACTCTGTCACACTCATGCCTTGCAAATGAAATGCAAAGAGTTGGCAGGCTATGAACAGCCGAGCCTTACTTCCCTTACTTGTTACTCAGGGTGCGGGATCAGCATGCATTTTTTTTCCTTCTCTGGTTGCTCTTACCTTTCATAGCTGAAATCACAAAATACATCATTAAGCTTCGAGTCCATAAGAGAAGAACTATCACCAGCGCAAAGCCCTCCACTGCTGTCTCAGCAGCAGCTGGCCAGCACAGCTCTGTCTCTCAGCCTCCGAGCATGACCACACCAGAATCCATGTGACTGTGACATCAGTGCTCATGTCTGGCTGCTCCCCACCCACTTGCCTTTGATTGGCACAGCGTGCAGCCAGTAGGGGCGCTGAGAGCTCAGGCAGGGAAGCTGGCCGTCTTCCCACTGATTGCAGTCAGAGCCTTGTATGCCGGTGAGCTAGACACAGCACACTCTCCCTATCTCCTGTGCCTTATCTTTCTTTTAAGTGCAAGGAAAGAGTCAGAACCAGTTCCAGCAGAAACCACGCTCTTGCTTTGCTCCTCTTGCTTTTAATAAGTGGTGCAATGTCGAGGATGAAGAAAAAAAGTCAAAGAGGGGATAAAAGGCTAGACAGGGATGACAGAGGGGTGAAGGAGAAAGAGGGCAGAGGAAACAAGAGAGAGAGAGGATGGATAAGAGGGGATGTGTAATTCTTTCTGAGGCTCAAAGATCGAAGCGCTCCCCCTCCTCCTCCCTGTCTGTAGATATGAGTGATCAGTGTGAGGCCAGATGTCTGTGAGCAGCGGTGGGCCCTACATGGAGAGAAGATGAGTGGAGCCCCAGCTTCTTCCCCTGACCTCTCTGAGGACCTGCATGCTCCACTCTCACTCTCTCTCTATCACACTCTTTTTGACAGGTGAAGAAGGCGAGATAGTGCGGGAAGGGTTGGGATGATCCCCTCCACCCCACAGCGACCAGGCGATGAGTTTCTTGCTATCATACCTCCCTCACTCTCTCGCCCCCTGCTTCCCATTCTGGTCCCTACCTTTCCCTCTCTCTCTCTCCCCGTCTCTCTCCTCCCCCTCTCCTTCCTCGCTCATCCTCTCTCATATGATAATCTGTTCTGACTCCTAACCAGCTGCCTCTCTCTGATACAATATTCTGGTTTTAGTGCAATCCAGCCTTGGCCAATAACCACCATGCAGTTGGCATTTCCATGAATAAGCTGGCGCTTGTAGCATCTACAAGACAAACATCATAGAGTTTCAGTTTCATGCGCTGCAGTATTTGAAACCTAAAAATCAAAAGTGAGGAAAATGTTTTCACACCAACAAAAGTTCCATTTTTATATTTCAGGAGCTAATTTAAATTTCCCTTAAGATTTCTGAAATAACAAAGCAGCTATCAAAGAGATCCTGGTCATTTATTTGCACCTGCCTTCCATTAAAACATCTATATTCAATGGATGACTTCTATGATGCTCTGTTCATTGAATAAAGGTTCTTCTAACCACGTATAAAATGGAAATGAGTACTCAGCAGCTTGCAGCATAAATCTTCCCATGGCAATGTTTCATTAGAACCTCTATGATCCATTAGAGACACTAAACACATTAACGCACATTGTGTCAACACTGGTCTCTTATTGCGCACCGTCTAATGAACAAAATATCATTCAGCGACTGATAGCATCAAATGGAGCGTGCCTGGGATACAAACTATTCAAAACAAGGAGATGTCACAGGCAGTGCTTGTGTCTCATTTCGTTATTTGGCTTCTTCCCACAAGATCATCAAAGTTCACCAGATGAGTCAGGGCCAAGGCCCACGCAGGAACATGTTCAACTGCCACTATCTGTGGTTGTCTGGCTGCTGTATCAGTCGGCACACAGCGGCTCAACACACTGTGGCTTAACGCTGAGCTATGGTTAACAAAACAAAACATGATAGCAGGGGCTGAGTCTGTTGCCTGGTTATCTGAGAGGAGGATAACATCCATGCTACCATCGCAGCATCAGGAGGGAGTTGGAAGGGGTGCATGTTTTGTCTGCGTACAATCTGTGTGGTGGATGAGAGAAGATCTCTGAGGAATCGCTAAAGGTTAGAGAAACTACACCAACAATTAAACACTGAAGTTAAACCTTTATAAGTTTGCAACAAAATTCTGCTGAGCATAGGCTTTTTGTTCTTAAAGACGTGGCAGTTTCATTGAATTAGATGTTTACTTCTCCCTAATTTAGTCTTTATGTTTAAAGGGTTAATTCACCCAAATTTAAATTAAAATTCTGGGGACAGAATTTCTTGTGACATTTTCTGCTGCCTTTGCTTGAGTTAAGACACAAATCATGACCCTTTAAGTGGGTGGTTCAAATCTATCTGGGTGTCTTTGTTGCTGTAATTCCCCAACTCTATCCTCACATTTCCAGTCACATTTTTTCTATTACACTCTACAGGAAAGACCCAGCATGCACCCGTCCATCTTTATTTTGTTAAATTGATACTGCAAGTTTGTTATTTAAGGTACATGAGTCCATGGCCACACAAGACATTTATGTAATTGATAAAGCAAATTTAATTCATAAGTTAGGGATGTCACATTTTAACATTTTTAATCTCAATTAATCTCAGACTTTCTATTTTGTGTCACATTTTAAAATCCCACTGTTTTACATTTAAAATGCCTTTCTTCCATTTAGGATTTTTGTACTGTCTGAAACTAAGCATTATGGGTCCCTGTTTGGATATAGACCTGCTATTTTTACATTAATGTATTCATATTTAAATATTAATTTTGGCTGGTTTGCCCTTATTTGGATAGGATGCCCTAACTGCTTTTATTTTGAAAGAAAATAATGAAGTAAAGCTTAACTAAAGTGTGCTGAAAAGGAAAAGATAGCATATAATCAATGCAATTATCAAAAACATTGCACTAACTATGGGCTCTTGTTGCATCTCAGTTAATGCATAAATGCTGACAGCGCTAATACAAACACAACAATTGTTAACAATGTTTCTAGAAACCACACAATCTCTCAATCCAATGCTAGTAATTTTCCCTTCACAAGTTGGATTAACATCTCTCTAAGCCTTAAGCCATTTTCTAACTATTTTGTCTTGCCTACACTTACTGTGTTATAAAGTTTATAAAGAATCACCCTATTGTGCTGAGCCAAGCTCTAAACATCCTTTTGTCAGGCTTAATGCCTCTTTCCATACATGGTTACAGAGGTAAGTCAACGCAAAGTCCATTCATTCCTTTGGGATGTCTGATGTCGTGAGTAGGAAACTCCTCACCTCTGCGATATTTTTGTCCTGAATGTACCGCAAGTATCTTGGAAAAACTGAACTTTTGCGGTACATTTCGTAGAGACTGTATGGCAGTGTGCTAGCTAGATAACAGGCTACGACGGCTCATTTTTAACAGCTTGATATGAAATGCAGTCAACCACTTTGACTTTGATATGAAACATATCAGGATTTATGAGTTGATATGAAGTAATGCAAGATCGTTTAGGTAGTGTCACATATATTTGAACATTTAAATGAACAGGTAGAAGGAATGGTTAGATGAAAAATGGGATATTTAACATTTAAAATCTGAATGGCTAAACAAGTTAGCTTGGCTCGCTGGCTGTTCTTATGTTCTTATATGAAATATTTACTGTGTCCAGGTTGGCCGACTTCTTCAACTATTTCTTGACATGCAGTGTTAGTACTTTTTTCACTCAGTAACTCCAGTAAACACATATTCTAATCTGCTTGAAGGCGAAGATCCAAACAATATCATCCTCTCCCTAGAAAAAGCAGTTCCTTGTGCTGGACACTAGGAGGCATGGTCTGTATATTTACAGATATACAGACATCAGTCATGTGGAAACTTGGTGTAAGAATATGTGTGCTGCAATGATATCAATTTTAAAACCATATCAACAACATTCACATATTTACAAGAAAACTCCCTGCTTTTCTTTGTATTGGCTCTATTTGTGCTGTTATTCAGAGCAGTGGCTGTCTGCAGGGACACAGAGGGACACATCACAGGCTGTCTCTCTTTCTGCCTATTCAGACTGTCCCCTGCATAAAGTGTGAAGACATGTACACTTTGATAAAGCATGACACAATGATGGAACAGCTTGTTGCCTAGGCCTGTTGCAAAGCATTGTGGGATATGAAATGGTGGATAGCATTAGCTGCTAACATCAGAAACGTTCAAAAATAGTTTTAAAAAATGGATAAAAAGAGTTACTTGTGAGTTTTTAATCTTTAAATACCCTGGAAATTCACATCATTTTATTAAAAAAAAAATCCTAATCAGTATCCTAATAAGAATACAACCAACTAATAATCTCATCTTGCTGTTGTTCTCTGTACAGTTGTAGTGCCTCAAACTGAACATAATGGAGTTTAAAAGCCCAAGACTCCCTAAGGAGAAATGTTTCCTGCAAAGCTGCTTCATTTGCTCTTGATCACACTCTCCCTCGACTGCTTCACATTACCAGTGACAGTATGCCAATACCAGCTAATACTCGTTCATTAGGGCATTGATTAAGCCACAAAGGCACTGACAGTCAAATGTCTATGTGTATTAATGTGGTCATCACTGAAGGATGGTCATCAATAGGAACACTTCAGTCAAACATTCCCTTATACTCCTGAGAGCAAACAGACATGGAGATGGGGGAGCTGGTGAGACATCGGGGGGAGAAAGGTTCTGTAAATGTGTAGTTATGGGCAAATAGTTGTGTTGATCCTGTCACTGTTTTCTGTGGCGTTTTAGGAGCTTTTTGTTCATTTTCACTTTCATCCTTCTATTATGGCTCCAAGAAGAACTATAACACTAATGGAAGACAAACATCTCTGTGTTTTATGATAGTAACTGGGTATGAAAAGAGATGTGTAATTTTACACTTCACTATCAGTCCATTTATCCAAGTTTTGGTCTGGCCACCATCTTCAAGTTTTGGGGGCAGAGTGCTCCAATTGTAACCTGACACGCCAGATGGATTTGTTTCACACATCCATCTGGAAAACCTCCCATAGACGGTGTTTGGGAAAGAGAAGAGCCTTTGAAAAAAAGCTCGAAGGGTGATTGGATGAAAGTTCTGTCTGTCACATCTTTACAGGCCAATAAGAGCAACAAAACACATGACGATTAGACTCTTGCCGAATCCAGTCAGGAGAAGGGTAAAAACATCATTTCTGCAAAGAACAGAACTCGGTGCTGTTCTTTGTTATTCTTTTAATGGAGAATTGTTGTCAAGTTCTGATAACTCACTATCCATGCTAATCTATTCCGCTATAATTAAACCGGTCTCTTGTCGCTGCTTGCTTACGTCACGACTCCGCTGTGCCCGGAAGTACTGCCTCTTATTCCTGATTGGCCCTGTCACTTTCTTACAGGGCCCAGTCTGTTCAGATGGGAGCCTTGCAAGATGGATTTGCCAGTGAGAAACACGGAAACGGGCGAATCCATCTGCTTTGCAAGGTTACTCCCATTGTAGAAATATAGAAAACTTCTCTAGGTCTGAAAATGCCGCCTTTATTCTGAATTGATAGCATGACATTTTGGCATTCAGTTGAAGAAGTTCATGCGTCTCCTCATCCTCTTGGATTAATTCAAGCAAATGTATTTACTGTAAACAAGCTCTGTGAAATGGATTTCAATTGAGACGAGGTGCAGAGCATCCACTGGTGCCCCAGGAGGAGACGGGAGGACTGGAGCTGATAATGGCCTCATTAGCGGTCTGTCAGGAGCCGTTCCACGCACATACTCACCATGCAGCTGATCCATGTTAACTCTTACAGCTCTGGACCTGCCTCAAACCTACAGTCTGCACATTTTTGCACCCTGACCCCACGGGATAAACACTTATCGACTTCCACATTTGGCGCCTCCATTCCTGTTGCATGGCATTTTGAAGAGTCGCAGCTTATATTCTACCGCAGAGCCACCTGAGTGTTTGGAGCTGTAGTGCCATGCAGCCTGAAGCAGCAGAATTAACAAGCTCCAACAGGCACTCCATGAAAACAATACAGATCAATTTAATATAGATGCCAAGGAGTGGAGGGCATAATATTAGAGCCATAACAGCACCCGGCCCACACCACACAATCATAAACCAATTTAGGGCCATTCCAGGCAATTTCCTGGGGGCTTCCACTTGTGGGAAGACTTCAATAAATCACACAGACAACAAAGGGAATATCTATTTCAGTAAGAATGGAGGATACTATTGGGTTGCGTCCACAGGATGGAGGAGGGTTTGCATTAAAAGACAAGTTTAAATAAGAACTGCGAGGGTTTAAAAACATGCAACATGCTGCTGCTGTGCCTCAGTTTTATGGTATAATGTGTAGCTACAGGAAATGCTGTTAACTCATTACGGCTAATGGATTTTCCACACAGCATAACAGCGTCTAGTGAGGTAGCAGCTGTGGCTAAGTCTCATGTTTTCTTAACAGTCCCGCTCTGATCAGATGACTCTACATTAGTGACTATACACAGTGGCTGTCCAACCCTTTATATGCACAGCAGCCCCGGGGCCAGCTCAGCACTATTCTCTCGCTTTTCTATCTGTCACTCAACACACACACAAACACAGTATTTATAGAACAGCGGGGTCAAAAAGGAAAAGATTTGAAAGCGTATCATTCCTACATAGGTGAAGTGTACACCTGTCAACTGTCATGTAATCAGGATCAACAACACAGCACTTATAGTGAATGGTTGACAAGGCTGTAGCCTTTTGTTTTACTGCCATGTTATTTATAGAGCTAAATTTAAACCTCTTTTTGAACAAGCAGAAATAAGAGCCTCTGGTAATTCCAACTCAATTGAATCAAATGTTTTCTGACAAAGAATAAAAATAAGCAAGTAGTGTGTCAGTACAAGCAGAGGCAATTTGTCCTGCACGGACTGACCGAGCTGCGCATCATTTCTGAAAAACTTGTGTTAAAATGACCCCTCGCAGGTATAAAAGAGGTGGTGACAAGAGGCTGTGAACAATATGATAAGCAACTTCAAAGCATAAGTCGCCCTCAGCTGCTGTTCTAGCTGCTGTTTTGTTTGGTGGCAAAAGTGGATGTTTAGTTGTCGCTGTTATTTTCCTGCTGGGTGTAAAACTAAGTCGGAAGCGAGGCCTTTTCTTCTGCTATCTGGGCACTTCAGTGACAAACACTCTGCCCAATAGAAGTGATTGTTTAATAGATTGATACAAGCTTGTGTGATAGATTCAACAAAGTTTGTTTGTAACTTGAATAAATCGGTTTGTTTATTTGCTTTATCATATAAAAAGGCAGTGGTAAGGAGAGATCATCAGCACCAGTGGAGTGCTATCATACATCTCACAGAAACATTTTTTTCAATAGATCAATAGAAATCAGACTGAACAATGAATTGCACTGCATCTCTTTTGTGCGAAGCCGCCTTGGGGGAACAGAAAGGAAAAAAAAGGGATAGGAGGATGGAGAGAGAAGGAGCGAGAGGGAACGAGGAGGGGAGATTATCGCAGGCATGGCAGCCTGTGTGAGAGGCTTAGCCTGGCTAGGCAGGGAGGTGGAACCCTGTGAATTCTAATGAACTGGCAAGACTCCCCCCAAAAAACCAGCCCCATTTCTGTGGCGTGAGGACGACAGGAGGGAAGGAGGAGGTGATTAGGGGAGGCGCGGACCCTCTCCTGCAAACCAAACAGAGCAGGTCATTTTCCCTGTGATAATTATGGCTATAACCAGGCATGAGGGATTGGTAATGGACCTGCTTATTCTTCATGCCCTGCACAGGCAACCACTGAGCCTGTCAAGGGGAAAAGCATGATGATGTGTTTTTTTTCCTCCTCTTGGTAGGGTGACTCCAGTAAGAGTTGCAGTAGCTGCTGAAAAGGGCAGCGGGGGAACTTGGCCTTTGAGGGAGAAGTTAACGAATGAACTTCATTATTGAGGAGCATACCAGGGAGACCCCCCGGAGTGTGTGATGTATTACCCAGCGTCAAACTTACACATTCCCCCAACATCACCAATATAGCCCGACATGAGCTCTGGGGGGAGGTGGGCGTGTAAACTAAAATAGTTAACCTTAAGGCTTGAAAAGAAGAAAAAAAGAAACTGTAAAGATTTGCACCAATAAAAATGTTTTTATAAAAGCAAAATCCTATTTTTAAACCTTTTAATAAGTCTCGCTGAGTGCTCTCAGAAGAAAACAGGTTTACCTTAAACTAACACATCTTTAATGTGACTTCAGGTGGTGCAGTCTGTCCACTGAGGCCGTCCACACCAACTCAACTTAGATTACTCTCATTTATTAAAGAAAGCAGCTCTGTTCAAGCATGAAAGTAACTCTTCCTAACTTCTATGGGCTTTATAAATTCAACCTGACCCACAGGAGCGGCTAATGTTTTCCTCAAGATTGAAGGAGATCTTCAGGCTATGTGCCACGTGCACCACTTAGCCTTCTCCCCTCTTGTCCTGGGCCTGGGTGGAGTTTCTCTACGGCGGAAGGGACCAAGGAGCTGTTTTACCGAGCGCACTCTCAACACTTTTTACTCTTGACTTATGAGGATGCCATGGGTGCAGGGGAGTGATTCATCACTGGGTGTGCTCCTCTTGCACCCTCACACATTAGTAATGTGGTCCGCTGAGGAGGAGTCCTGTCATCAGTCTGTACCTGGACCCTTCGAACAAGGTAGGTCAACAGGAGGCAGCGGCGGATGGCCCACTTTTAGTCTTTCACAGCACCTTTAAGTTTCCTCCAGCTGACCCTGATGGACACACTAAGACCATGCTGCTAAAGGGGAGACACTGCCTGGGAGCTCTGATTGGTTCTCTCACTGCAACCGTTGACTCAGTAAAACTCGTCTTACTCGGAGAAGAAACTCAGGAAGAAAAGGAGGAATAGGCTCTCCATTCACATGTTAGAGTGTAAAAGGTAAAAAGGAAGAAAAACAAACAAGAAATGATTCATAGTTTGCATGAAAACTTCCCAGACTTATCCATCTGAAACCGCCTCGGGGAATTTCATCACAAGGCTCCCAAGTCTTCCGTAATACAGCTGTAACAAATAACCACACGATCATCTCTTTCTTCACAAAAATATAACGCCACTTTAAGTCAGTATAAGCCTTTGACCTTAACATCGCAGGTAATGCACATTTAAATACCTACCTCAGTATTCATGTTTGTCATTTTACTTGTGAAGATTAGGTGTAAAAAGGCTATTTGAAACCAAAACACAGGATTAAGGGATAATGCTGCTCTGTGTCTTGTGAGTCGACCTTGATTCTGTAATCCAGCACAATACTGGAGAACAGCACATTTCTCTCTCTCTTGTACGTTCAATACTCCGACTGTAGAACAGCTCATACTGATGTAATGGCAAGAGCATAATGGCAGCACGCTGAAAGAGAAAGTAATCGGAATTAAGGAGAAATTCATTGTTATGACTGTGGTGGAAATAGAATAACAAAATGTGTACAAAGACACTTTTAAGGCATGATTGGGTATAAAGAAGAAGACACCTGGAAGTATTAGTTGATAATGATGTAGGAGAGAAGGAAATAAAGTTAAAAAACCTGAGTAAACTGATTTGAATTAGCTGCTCTTTAATGACCAGGTTGAGAAATGAACATGATCTTTAAAGTGAGCAAACCCGCAGACAGCCACGGAGTTATTAGGGGGTGCGCCATTTAATCAGAGAGGACGCCAATTTAGCATGACGCTAACTATACAGGAGGGGCCCTCTGTGGCAGCAAATATATTATAGAGCCTGGCAAGGCCAAAAATAAGGGGGGGATAAAGGGGAGAGCTTTCAGGGGCCCTGCCAAATAGAGGGGCCATGGGGGTCAGCAAGGCAATAATCCATTGTAAAGTTAACCGTGATAACAATATTATATTTTTTTTATTTATGCCATTGTTTATAGACTTCTTCAAAATGTAAACCCCTTTTTTAAAAATAGAATTAAAATGGGTTAATAGTGGTAAAATGGGTTAACAGAGGCAAAATATGAACAGAAAGTTGCAAAAATGAGTTAAAAGTGGCAAAAACAGGCAGAAAAGTGGTGGGAAGGGTTTAATAAGTGGCAAAATGGCTTTAAAAGTGGAAAAATTGGCATGAGAAAATAGTTAAAAATGGGCCAAATTTGTTTTATTTATTCTGGAAAAATGGGTTAGAGTTGGCAAAAATTGGTTGAGGCAAAAATAGGCAGAGTTGAAAAATGTGGTGAAAGTGGCAAAAATGGGTAAGAAACAAAGTTGCAAAAAAGGGTTAAAAAGTAGCAAACAGTAAGTTGGAAAGATAGTGAAATTGAATTTTAGCAAAAATTGATTAAAAGAGGCAAAAATGGGTTTAAAGTGTCAAAAACAGGCAGAAAAGTGGTGGGAAGGGTTTAATAAGTGGCAAAATGGCTTTAAAAGTGGAAAAATTGGCATGAGAAAATAGTTAAAAATGGGCCAAATTTGTTTTATTTATTCTGGAAAAATGGGTTAGAGTTGGCAAAAATTGGTTGAGGCAAAAATAGGCAGAGTTGAAAAATGTGGTGAAAGTGGCAAAAATGGGTAAGAAACAAAGTTGCAAAAAAGGGTTAAAAAGTAGCAAACAGTAAGTTGGAAAGATAGTGAAATTGAATTTTAGCAAAAATTGATTAAAAGAGGCAAAAATGGGTTTAAAGTGTCAAAATGGGCAGAACAAATAATTCAATGCAATTGAAATAGTTAAAACTGGATATAAAATGTGATTTAAAAAAGTTTTAAAGTGGCAAAATGGGTTAACAGAGGCATCAATAGGTAAAAAGTGGAAAAAAAAATGGGTTAAAAATGGCAAAATCAAAAAAGAAAAAAAAATGGGCAAGAAAAAAAAGTTGTGTAAAGGGCTTGAAAAATAGCAAAAATTTGTTTAAATTGGCAAACTTGGCGGAAAAAGGTAGTGAAATGAAAAATTCTCAAAATAGGTAAAAGTGGCAAAAATCTGTTTGAATTGGCAATAACAGGTGAGAAAAAAATGGGTGAAAAGGGGTTAAAAAGTGGCAAAAATGGATAAGTAATGGCATAAATAGCAGAAAAGGTTGTGAAATTAAATTTGACAAAAAATGGGTGAAAAGTGGGTAAAATGTGTTTAAATTGGCGATAATACGTGAGAAAATCTTATTGTGAAAATAGGTTAAAAATGGGCAAAAACGAGTGAATTATGGCAAAAATGGCAGAAAAGGCTGACCAAAAAAAAAAAAAAAAAGGCAAAATTTGAAAAATAAAAATGGCAAAAATAGGTGGGAAAAAGGTGATGAATATGGATTAAAATGTGGCAAAAGTGGGTGAAAAGAGGGAAAAAATGGGTTTTTACAAAAGTGTGCAAAACTGATGAATAGCGGCAAATAAAAGTAGCAAAACTGGGCAGAAAAAGTGGTTAAAGATTTAAAAAAGTGGCACAAATTTAACTTCAACATCATAACCCAATAATAGCTGGCTTTACTTATCAGCTCCAAAATGAAGCAACCGTTATCCAGGATGCTAGCAGCAATGCTACAGACCCAACCCACATGCATTGATGTCAATAAATCCCATTCTCTGAATTTGTCAGGCCCAGCCACTTCTGTGAGCATGCCTTAGTCAGGTGTCACCTGAGAAGTGCAGGTATGTACGTGCACTCTCTGTCTTATTTTCTTGACTTCATATCTCCTTTCCTGTTTTCTCCCTCTCTCTCTCTTTCTCTCTCTCCCTGCCGCAGACACAGTACAATGAAAACCTGCCTTTGATGTCTGGGATCCTATAATGCTGAGCAGTAGAAATCCGCGTGCCTGTTATCTGTAGAATCTTAATGATGACGGCTAACTTCACAATGGGTTAACCGCATCCCTCTGTTCTTGCATTGCACACCCACAGAAACACAAATTAATAGCAACGGGGGAAAAAACAGCATTTCTCTAATAAAGCAGATTCAACAAAATGTGCACAATGCGATCAGCACAAATGTCAATGTCTAATATCACCGACAGCTTTTGTGAGCACTTCTGCTTTCTTCTGTGTGGATGTAACTTTTTTTCAGTTTCCAAACAGAATGAACCGTATTTGTCGGAAAGATATGATCCTCTCTTCAAATTTTCCTAATTGAGTTTCAATAAACATTTGATGCTTTGTATGCAAACAGTCTGGTTTGTTTAGTTTTGTCCTGACATATTTTTCTTTTCTTTGAAGCAGCGTAATGATCACTATTGATCCTGAAACCATGCTTACAAGATATTTCAAAAGAATTTTATTATATGGGACATCTTACTCACTGCATGGTTTATTCAACAACAGTCTTTTGAATAATGCAGGAATTAAATTATAAATGTTAATTTTACCCACTTTTATTCATGCATGATATTGCATCAGGATTTTCATAAGCTGAAAAATCCATAATGGAATATTTCTGACAATAGTTAGCTCCTCTTCGGTATGGTGTAATTTGTCTGAAAGTGCACTTGAAGGCTATCAGATAGACGCTGGTCAGACGAAACGCTCACAGACTGTGTTTGTGTGTATGGCTGCAGCTTGACGGTGAAACAAGGACATTTAATTATGGCCCCCATCTTAAAGCTTCCCCATCAGCATCAGTCAGGATCATATCTGGAGGAGCTCCATGACCTCCGCCTCTGTCGCCCTCCATGAATCAAACCTTTCATTACATGCTGACACTCTTGTCCTGTGCTGAATGTGTGTACACCATGGGAAAGTGATGAGGCATCGGAAACCTGATGAGTGACGGATAACCTGCGCTTGTGCAAAAGCCTGGCCAAATGTGCGCCGCGGCGAGCCCGAGGCTGTCCGTGTCCTCCCGGCTATGCCAACTGCTTCGCCTGGCAGACGCCGCCATCTCTGTGCAGCCACTCCATCCCTGGCCTCGCTCACCTGAGGTGGCAGACAGCCGGAAGAAGAGAAATCGGCCTGCAGCAGATGGGGGCCACTTACTTTGGCTGCTTCATCCGAGCATTGTGTCCTTGTCACATGTCACTTACTCTTGTTTTCTGGTCTGACAACACTTCAAGACAGGGCCCTTTCAGCTTTGGGTGAGACACAAAAGGGAAAAGGGGGTGAGGAAAAGCTGACGAGGCCTCTCCCCGCTCTGGCTCAAATTCTCTGAAAGAGCCAGCACCAAGAGAAGAACCAGATTAAGAGCCAACAAAAGCAGAGCACCCCAAGAAGAAAAAAGCTGTCCTGCACCCCTATGGTTCCCCTCACCATGCTGCTCCTTATAAAACACCCCCAGAGGTGATAAAAAGAAGCGTCTTACACACAACCCTATGCAAAGAAAGTGCGTGCACAAAGGCCATTTGCAATTCTACGAAATGGCAGACAATGCTTTTACTGAAAAATGAGGACCTGCCATATTGTGCTGGAGAGGGAAAAGTATGGCAGAGGAGGAAAAATGGAGAAAAATCATGCTGGCCTGGTTTACGACAAATAGATAGCTCTATTGATTTCCCTTTTACAGAGACTGTCCATCTCTCACTGTTGTGATTACACTGACCTATTTCAGAGAAAAAAATCGCCGTCTATTATAGATTAAACCAAAATGTCCAGAAAGAAAATACTCTCTTTGTGGAACAAACAAATAGAGTAAGATGAAACATAACCTACAGTACAGAAGGAGAAAAAGATTGTGTCAATTTAAGTGTTCAATGTTGCTCTGGGAAAAAGAGGAAACAACGACTTCTTGTACCACGCTGAGAATCAAATAACTTTCTGCAGAAAGAGCGGCTGTGCTTAGTGGGTCCTGCATTGTCATTTCACTTCCAACAAAAAGGCAACAACATTAAAATGATTGCAATATTGCTGAAGCAGTGTTAAAATATAATAGTGGCATTTTTACAAAGTTGGAGAAAGGTTTAAGTAAAAACAACAAAATGTGTATTAATAAACTAATGTGCAGCCTGTGCTTCTGACTACAGCACAGCTCAGCGTTGTCTGCTTTGTGCTGATGTTTCCTCTGAGTCTGTGCTGCTGCTGCTGCTGCTGCTGCGTGTGCTCGTCCTGCTCCACTATGTCTGTGCTGTACGTCTCACTAGACTCTCTCTCCCTCTCTTTTTCTGTGTGGCTCAGGGGACTCTGGCTGGCTGATCTTCATTATCAGCCCTAGCTTAACAATGTACTGGATGCACTTCCCACATGAGTGCAACTAACAAATCCCCACAGAGCTGAATCAAGGCAACAATGTGATGAAATACCTTCAAACAACCACTGAGCATGGAACACTGAGCTATGCAGAGACAACTCACACTGCCCCGGGCGATTCCACAGGAGTGCGCCTGTTGCCAAGCAAAATTAGACAGCAACTGGGACATATTATTCTCCTAAATTGGCAATGTACAGCACTATTAAGGACCATAAATCTCATGTTTGATTAGCTGAAAATATCACACAGAGCCAATGCATTAGCATTCTAGCACTCAAAAACCTAATATACGTCATTTGGAGGTGCAGCATGATGCTTCACAGGGTAAAAGCTGTCATCCTGCTGCTTGAACACAGAGAGCATTATTGGAATTAATAATGCTGTTAGCATACTTTTCCAAACATGCACCGCACTACTTTTAAGAGTGAAATTTCAAATGCACAAAGGCATGAAATCTACAAACTCAGGCGGTACAACTCTGAGTGAATCTCAATGACTGATATAATTTCTCTGCACTGTTTTTCAGAGGCAGTGCAGAAGAATCTCAATCATCGGGTTGCTTTAAAAACAGATTGGCTGTACTATTACTATGTGAGTGCAGATCTCTGACGAGAGAAACTCAATACAAGCTGCTGGAGACTAAATGAAGATGCAGGAGCATGGCCGTGTTTCTTAATCAGTGTGAGGAGTCTGTCACCACAATGGAGATAAATACAGAGAGAAAAAACTGGAGCTGGATCCATAAGACTGAGGAGAGGAAGCCTTGTCTGTCTCCTTTTTCTCTTTTCCTGGAGTTACATTCGTGCTACTGCCTCCCTCTGGCCGGTCGACTCTCATTCTCGACTCTGAGACACATTCACAGGAAACTGGCAGAATAACAGAAGCAACTGTGAAATATAATGTCAGTAAATACAACCATAAAATAAAAATGCAAGAACTTTTTTATTTTATGATTGCACTTTTATCTGGGTATTCTAGAGATAACACAGCCGATTATCCCTAGAAAAACTGATTAGTGACAGTGTCCGCACTGTAACCTCCTGGTTGTCTAAATCAGTGGTTCTCACGTTTTCGGCCCATGACCCCCCAAAATAAAGGTGCCAGAGACCAGGGACCCCCACTGTACCTGAAAGTGGTTGAACACGCCCATGCACATTTAAGAATAATCAGGTGCAGACAAGGCCGACCATAAGGGGGGATAAATGGGAGAGCTTTCTGTCGCTGAGCCAAACCCACGGGGCCCATGGGGGTGAGCAAAATCATGATCCATTATAAAGTTAAGCTGTGATAACCATAATCTATATCGAATCTGATAAAATAACCACTCTTATCAAATAAACAAATGTCTTTCTTTAATTATTTGTGTAGTAAATAGCCGTCTTTAAAATGTAAATCCCTTTTAAAGAAAAAAAAAAGAATTAAAATAGGTTAAAAATTGTTAAAAGGGGTTAATCATTGAAAGAAGGTGGAAAAAGTGGTGAAATTGGATTTTAAAAGTAGCAGAAATGGGTTAGAAATGGCAACAATTAAATAAAAATTGCAAAAAAATATATCAGTGGCAAAAATGGATTAAAGTGGAAAAAAATGGTACAAATAGTGGTAAAGGGAGTTCAAAAGTGGCTGAAAATGCTTTAAATTGGCAAAAATGTGTTAACTGAGAGAGAGAAAATAGGCAGATATTGGCAGAAATTGGTTAAACTAGCAAAAATGGGCATATCAGAGAGTGAAATTTGGGTAAAATAGGAAAACTTGGGTGTAAAAAGTGGTAAAAAGGGGTTAATAGTGGCAATAATGGGTCAACAGTGGCAACATTGGGCTTAAGTGACAAGAATTGGTTTAGAAGTAGCAGGCAGAAAAGGGGTTTAAAACTGACAAAAATAAGTGTTAAATGGCAAAAATGTGTTACAGATGATGGGAAAATTGATGGAAATGGGTTCAAATTGGTGTGAAGTGACAACAGTGTAATTTAAGAAATATGATTTTTTTTTTTTAGGGCATATGGGGACCCCC
Organism: Cheilinus undulatus; assembly: GCF_018320785.1. Lineage (NCBI taxonomy): Eukaryota > Metazoa > Chordata > Actinopteri > Labriformes > Labridae > Cheilinus > Cheilinus undulatus. The sequence goes on from NC_054873.1 coordinate 29,033,643, forward strand.
TCTCAGTGTCTTGTGGCCTCCAAGGGGGTCCTGACCCCAAGGTTGAGAACCACTGGTCTAAATAAACTTTCAAATAAACACAAAAAACTTTTTGCAGCAGGCGAAATTATTCTTGACCTCATTATGTTGTACTGAAATAAAAACTAACTCAGAGCTGACCTGCCTGTTTATATGATCTCCATGATCACACCACTACTACTTCTTATGCTATACAAAATGATTTGGATCTGTTTCCAATGATAATGATCCTTTCAACAAAGCATCTTTGCATCAGGATAGGAGTTTGTCTCTGTATGTACCACTGTCTTTTAAATGACTTTAAGCATTTTTGGAAATTCCTGGATAACGTTCACAGTACCTGTTATTTAGATAGTCCCCCTGCCCTCCTCCTCATATCTTCACCCACAGCCATGAAAGCATGCAGATGTCCTTGTGTGAGCAAACATGATGGAAGAGAAGGGTGGAGTGCAATAGAGCTCATCTGCTTTTAAAGAAACAGATGATATAGGTATTAATAAACACTGGAATCAGAGGTGATACCAGTGTTCATAAACTCAAATTTGACTTATTTATGGGGTTTTAAAAATGTAGATTAGAGTCCTAATGAAACAGGATCGTATTCCTCTTTCTGTGGCCTTTGGTAAGCTCAGACACTGACAGACAATTAAGATAAAAAGAATACATAAAGTCTAATGTACAATGCCATATTCCTAAAAAAAAATGTTTTCATTATGTCATGCCTATTTGTGAGAATATGGACATAAAAGTATTGCAAAATCAGAGGCCATTAAAACTGAGTCTGAGTCTGATTTGTGACAGGGTCCTCTCTGGAGCTTGGGCTTTCTACTCTGTCATTGTAACATTCAGATGGCTGTTATAATAGTGTAATTTTTGAGGATGTCTTATGTGACCTTTGACAAAGCAAACTGTAAAAAACACAAGCCTTAATGCGCATATGCTTTCCTTTGCTTTGCTCTAAACTGCAGTCCAGTGTATTCTGTGTGTGTGCAGCTCGGACAGAGTGCATTAGTTCTAGGTAATCAGGCGATCTGCTCTCTTAGAAGTGTGTGTAAGCTAGCTTTCTGCTATCCGAGCTGTGAGACAGAGCCCAGACTGCCGATGCTAGATTAGAGGTGAGACGTCTAATCTCAGTGTAATCAGCTGCTGCATCTGATCCTCCGCTCCACACCATCTCTTTCAACAGGTCTGAACAGAAACCCATCTCACGGCAACACAGCCTCACTCGCAGGCAGAGGAGGAGGTGATGGCGAGTATCTTGTGTCCACTATGGGTGGGGAAAAAAACATAGAATATACTCTACAAGACAGATTTGAAGCCCTTTAACTTTGGCTGTCACCTCTGTTTTTGAAAGAATCTGTTTGAAGGAATATATCAAGTGCTACCGAAAGTCCATAAAACAGAGCTTACGTAAAACTGTCAGGGAAATGTACAGGAAAACCACAGCTGACATCTTTCTGAGAATTATAGCCCTGTGGTTGAAGAAAGTGCTGGCTTGGGGCCACCCCTTATGTGGAACGTAGAAAAAAGGGAGCAGAGAGGGTGACAGTAAATCTACATAAGGTCTTTATAGCAGCCTGAGAGGGCAGAGGATGTCACTGTTATTGGCACAATGATATAAATATCTGTTTTCATGGAATACTTCACCTCATGATAGCTCAATGATTAGTCCGTTGGGTTGGATGGAGGAGGGAGGTGGATGGAAGAAAGATGGGAGAGGAGTAGAGGAGAGGAGAGGAGTCTGCTGCCAGTGAACAGCTGCCCCTGTAATTTATATTGATGAGGGGACAGGCATGGCGGGGAGCTTCCAGCAGTTTGATCACTCAGGCAGAGTGGGGAGTTAGTCAGAGACACGGCCCATCCCTGTGGTCTGGGTTGGACTGGGAAGACCTCCTAAAACACACACACAAGCAAGGCTGCCAAACTCACATTACGAGTGGCAGCTTGTAGAAGCTAATGTTTTCACTCTGAGAGCAGAAATAGATCCACAGCCTGGCTATAACCATGTAGGGCAGAGCGATCTCCCTCATTATTACTCCAGCAGCCATATAATCACCAGGCTCCTCTGAAAAAGACCTTCACTCCACATCCTCAATGACCATTAACTGGCCCTTGAACTCCTCCTTGTGCACACAGTTCTGACGAGCTTCTACAGCCGCTTCCTGTCTGCGAGGCACAGCAATCAACCACTTGTTAAGGCGCTTTACTTTGATTTCCTCTCATGGACGAGATTTGAATATTTCTCACTGAAATGAGACAGCGTAGTCCAGTCTCTGCCCAGGGCTTTGAACCCAAGACTCTTAAATCATGCTCTTTGATTTGAGCCCCCTTCCGGTGTAGAGGTGCTTAGCGACGCACTAATTAAGATAGCGGGGCGGTGGATGGTGGGTCAAAGCGTTTCAGTTTTACCTTGAAGATATCCTGATACAAACACACACATACAGACATGTCAAAAAAAAAGGCATAACCCCTCCAGACAAGCAAATAGCTTAACACACAATCATGCTGCTGTTTTGACGGGGCTGTTTGAGTAAGGTAGAGCTGTCTAACATGGAAGATCATATCCTTTGCCCTGCTGTCTGATGTAAGAGAGAGCCGGGATGTTTTACAGGGCGAAAGGCAGCCTCTCACAGTCTGAAACACTCCGACCGCTCTTACAGAAAAGCCCTCTGGCCGTCCCTCTCCACGAGTTTCATCAGAGTGATCAGAGTGAAAGGATAGCCTTCAGGGCTAGTTTTTCACATTCACACAGTGGGGTATGAACACACATGTACACGCAGACATAGACACACCACTGCACACAACACAAAAGTCTTTTTACATGCTTTTTCGATTGCACTTCACACGTGTCAAAATACTGAACAAATCTGTTGGAAATCATTGATTTCTACAGGTTTGACTGTTCATCAATTCTTCATGAGCAGACTTGAATTTAAAAGGCAGCTGTGCTTAGACGAGCCTGTGTACTATTGTTGCAGCAGACAAAGAAGTCTTGCATCTCACATGTGAAACATGTGTCATATAGAATGTCTGTATCTTTCAATTTTTGTGATAGGAACTGTACTTGAAGAAACCCTTAATGCAGCCTCAGAGGTTACAAACCACACAACACCACATCCGTGTTGTTCAGCTGCAAGGCCTTGCAGAAAACAAAGACTTGCTTGAGCACACTGTCTGCCTCTACAGTGCATGATTATCAAACAGTCATAAGACTGCATAGCATTTTAATTTCCTCTCTGGGGCTTTCATCATATTCTCTCCAGGCGGGAGAAATACGAAATAGTGAAAGTGGATGGCACAGATCTAATTGAAGGTATTGATTTATTACAATTCTAGTCAGGCAACAATATGTATATGGGCACTGATGAAAGCAGAGTCTACATAGATTTAAGATGTTCTCTAGTGTTCATGAAGCACAGAGAAATAGTTTGTTTCCACAGTAAGACTGTGTAGACTTTCCATGCATTATTACAGCCTTAAAACTGAAAAGCGACAGAAAAGGAAAAGTAATAAAAACTCTTTGTACTCACAGGTATGTGTCTTCTTTGTAACTGAGATACCTGCAAAGAGAAAACAAAGAAACCATGAATAACAAAACAACTAAAACATGCAGCACAAGGCAAAATTAACACAGAGCTTGCACTTTAGTTAACTAGTTATGACGATGATGATGAGGTGAACCCTGTGGTCCAACAGACTGTCACTGTCCAAGGTCACTGAAGTGGCAGGCCCAGGGCGATGGGTGTGTAGGCTGGTGTCTGACCCACTACCATGCTACGTCAACATCCACCACAAGGTGGTTAAAACATTATCCTCTTAGGGCAATGAATGAAAAATTATGCTTAAACAAACAACATCTGAAATGCTAATGTGCTGAGCGACGATGCTGATTGGACCCAAGAACATGAGTAAGCCCCTGGCCCAGAGCAGGATAGAGGCACACTGACCTCCAGGTTAGTAAGTTAATCCCTCATTTAAATAGATAGCCTTATTCAGATCAGCAGAGTGCATACAAAAACAGAAATACAAAGGTATAATATTAATACAAATTTAAATATTGATTGATGTACTCAAAATTGCCTGGTTCACTACAGAAGAAAAATGTAACAATTACAAGAAAATGTTGAATGGTGCACAGTATGTGAACACCGGCATGTCTCAATCAAAACTAACAAAAGATGAGTAAAGACACATTGTTCAGCTCCATCCAGCTGATTTTCACATTTTTAGGGAAAAATACTGTTAAAGTGGCCTTTCTGGTACACTCTTCAGTAAACTCGTAAAGCATTATGGGATTGCTGGCAGTGTTTTACCTCATCCTTATGTGAAGTTCAGCTACGAAAAATAATCTTGTTTTAACCATACATTCATTTTCTTTCACTAATCTGGGCCTGGGTTGTAGTGGCAGCAGGCTAAGCAAGACAACCCAGACATCCCTTTCCCCAGCAACATTTTCCACCTCTGTCTGGTGAATTTGAAGGCCTTCCCAGGCCAGATGATAATCCAGCCAGCCAGTCCTGTGTCTACCTGAGAGTCTCCTTCCAGTTGGGTGCACCTGGAAAACCTACACAGGGAGTCGTTCAGAAGGCATCCTAATCAAATGCCTGAACCACCTCATCTGGCTCTTTTCAACCCGAGCAGCGACTCTACTTTGAGCTCCATCCAAATGTCCGAGCTCCTCACTCTGAGCCTAGCCACACTCTTGGGGAATCTCGTTTCCAGCACTTGAACTCACCATCTCTCTTGTTTTAAGGATTAGAAATTTTTAACTTATAGAGTGTATGTTTTTTTCTCCCCAGTGTTGTGGAGGTTGTACGGGGGGGTTGGAGTAACATGTTATGGGGGAAGAAACCAAACACAGAGGCGATGGCAGAGAATAACTGTGGTCCATTAAAATTAAGCTGCACAAAACATAATGTGATACAGCTTCTAGTAGCATTTCACACTTCTTTAAGTAGCAATCTTGATCTAATATTCCGGGTTTCCAGAGCAACAATAAACGCTTGATGTCCTTCATGGTGACTCTGTCCTGGTCATTGCGACAAGACATATCCTGATCATAAATTCAAAAATTTTAATGGCCTTGAAAATGTAAAATATTTTCTGTAATGTAATAGTCAAATGAAACATATATAGAGCCACAACACAGAAGAAGTCTTTTTAAATGTAGAGACATGTGGAAAAGGAGCCACAGGCCAAACTGGATCTGGGCTGCCCATTCATATGGGGAGCGCCTAAACCACTTGGCCATCTGCACCCCAGAAAAGAAGCTTAGCATTAGTTCATACAGGACACAATTGACATACAGTCAGTCATGATCAGCTGAAGGCCAGCTGATCCCAATTATCGCCTCCCAGATCCCACAACCAATCACAGCTCTTTTTCTCAACATAGCATTGTATTTAAATTTGACAAACTTCTCATCAACGCAGTGTCACACTGAGCAAAAAAATACAGCTTAAAATTTAAAAAATAAATTCCAATTTGTTATTGTTATTTTCAAAAATGATACCAACTTCTTAAATGTGACAAAAAAGAAGGCCTAAAACAGTCCCCTGTGGAATATCTTTTCAAGCTTTAATTTGTGATTGAAAAAAAGAAAAAAAAAGCAGCCACACCCAAAGCAAAAATTGTATATAACATCACATGTTAAATCATCTCAAATACTTTGGTAGGTTAGTAAAATCCAAATCCAGTAGGTTTCACACTACAGCAATGTAATGAAGCTGTTACTGCACATGGTCTAACCTCCTATGGCTGTTATCCAGCCTGTCTCCAGAAAGTCACATCATTTTAACAGGTGAAGACAATCTGAGCAGCTTCTTGTTTATTTGGAATCAGAGTGAATTTGTACTGAGGTTAAAACATTTACGAGCAGTAAAACAAATAAATTAGCATTATTGCTGGCTTATGAGCAGTGATGAGTCTCATTGTGATTAAGTGTCCAGTCTGACTAGTTTGAGTCAGACCTGGCTCAGGCTAAGGTGAAGCCAAGCTGCTGATGCTCATGCTGTTCCTCCTCACCCCTTCGGGTGTCAACTCATCGAATGAACCACTTTGGTTCTTGCTGTGGCTCTGGCTGCTTCTCCTGTCTGCAACATTGCTCTAATGCCCCAGGAGCCTGACGCGGACGAGTGCACAGCCAGCCATGGTCCCCAGCGGCCTGCTGGATGCTCATGCTTTGCAGGGCGATAGCACACTAATAGATCCCACTTGTCATGCGGAAGCAATGGCTAATTTTTCTACAGCTTGCATTTGAAACTCGGGGGATGGCTAGCTGACATGATTCAATAACTTTCTGTGAAAAGGCGTCTGGCCGGAGATAACAATGTTTCAGACACGTTTGAGGGGGAACGAGTCAAAGAGCAACGAGGGGGAAAACAAATAAGCCCTTCAGCCTCCTACAGACATTCACACTGAAACACATACAATTGATATCAACTCCAGCGAGCAGACAGAGGGAAAACAGTCACCTAGAGGCCAGCAGTCTATGATGGAGCTGGAGCATTGTTCCAGTGCTCAGGGCCAAAAGCTTCTGTGACATTACGCAAGAAGAAAATAAACAGTAATCCAGTTGTAATTCTTTACCTCAATCAAATGACATGGAACCCAGTAAGAGCTGATGGTCCATTAAAAAGCAGCGGTTTCAAGGTGCAGCAATACAAGGCAGCTGTAAAAGCCTGTATTAAGCAGTTATGTGGCTCTGTGTTTTGATGGGTAATACATTTTTATAGACCATGTAGGGAGTAAAGCTGGTGTGCTTAGTGGAAACTGCATTAGAAGGAAATGCAGTCAGCTACTTTTTCCTGGCTTTTTGTCAAACCTTACACTACGATTACATTCATATTAAACAGTCAAAGGCAATTTTGAGTTAATTTTTTCTATGAATTCACCATAACATTTAGAAGATGAAAAAGTGAAAGACAATCTTTTGTTAAAACTGTTGTTTTATCTTCTCAAGTGTTAACATTTTTTTCAGACCACAGATTTTAAAAACAATGTTTTGCACTGCAACACAGGAAGCAAAAGAATCACCTTCTTTGTGAAGGTGTACGTACAGTTTGTGTTTGTGCTTTAGCACAAGGTTAGCCACAGAGACCACACTGATAATATTCACAAGCTGCTGTGCTGTCACCTAAAAAGTCACAAGCAGGTGTGGAAGCTATTTACATTTACTCAAATTACTCTAACTGACTAGTGGTTTTGGACACTTGTACTTTTTGAGTACATTTTAAAACCAGTACTTTAACATCTACTTTAGTAAGTTTCAACCAGAGCAAGTGTACTTTCACATGAGTAAAACAGCTGACTACAAAGTAGCACTGTTGCACACAGCAGAAACCGTAGTGGTGTTTGTGATGTGATGTGAGACACATTTGCACCATGAGTGAGGTTATCCGCAGTCAGAGTTCCCACCAGTGAGTTTAGGAGCTCCTGAAAGATAAAAGCATATTACCTTGCTGTGGGATTGACTCTCTGCTTTGTTGCCAGAGGAGACCCACTTTTCCACAGACTTGCGAGAGCTGAGTCAGGAACACTCACATATTTAACTATTTAATTGCAAAATGGATACATTTTTAGTTGGCAGAGAAGGCTCTGCTCAAAAGATGCTCCCTTGGTTAATGAAGCAGCATGCTTTGACCTTCCAGGAAGCACATAGCTAGAAACCCTTATCTGGATAGAAACAATAATAACAATGTGTACTGAATACAGAATAATAGGTCAAAAGCAATTAATCTATAGTAGCATGGACCTGAATATGAGGGAGCAACAAGCTTTATGCTATAAAGGAGGAGGCTGGGGTGGAGGAGGTGAAGCCTTGCCAGCAGCAGCAACATGGTGCATCAGTATTGATGCAAGCAGGGATTAGTGAGAAGTATGTCAAATATTTGAATGGACTGCTGTGTAGTGTGAAAGAGCTGTGATTGGCTGTATGAAATATGACTATCATGTCCTGCATGAACTAACACTGAGCTTCATTTACTGCAGCTCTGTCATACTGTGACATTTTTAACACTTCAAAAAATGTACGTAGTTTGGACCAATATAGACACTTTTAAAGTGTTAAATTTAACTCTACAGGAGTTTAAGCAACATTGTCAATTTTTCTGTGTATCTAACTTTATTATAGACATGTGACTTTACCTGAACAACATGGTTAGAGATCTGTTCTCTGGTTATTTTTGCCTAGAAGGACTGATCATATTTTTATTGTGCAACTCCTCAGCACTCTGCTCAGTACTTAGTCCTTAATGTAAAGCTTAAATGAAGCAGTCGTGTACATTTCCACTTCTAGTCACAAGTAACAGTTCATCCATCTAACTGAGTGTGGTGTGTATTCCCTTATTATGTAAAACTCCCATTTCCTCACTGAAGTGGAAATGCTTAATTTAAAGGCTTAAGCTTATTCAAGAAGGGCTAGTTGCTGTAAAGGTACCCTTGGGAATTTCTCAGTGCAAACAGAAAGCTTTGTTTACAGGACTTTGGATAATATTGTGTGTCCTAAGGGCCTAAAATATGAAAAAAAAGTAAGTTTGTTTTGAAACCTGCATTGCTTGTTAGTCCTGCAGTCACTGTCTTCCCCTATGCTTGTGACATCCAAGTGTGTCCTAAAAGCCTAACTAATACTTTCTCAACAGCCCCACTAGTAGGTCATAGATATTGGTTGTTAAGTTTGGGTTTAAGTCAATAAAGCTAGATGCACAAATAGAAATAAAATGTACCCAAAATTTAAACAAAATAGTATGGAAACTCCTCTCTTAACTGATTTGTATTGAGCTGCAGACAGACAACTGTCTCTGTCTTGTATATCAAAGGTTGGTCTGGCCTGTTGCTATGCAGGTTAGGGGAAGCAGAAAGGGTGGTATATGGGCCCACTTCCTCCTCTATGTGTCATTCAGAGCCCTGTGATTGGAGGTGGCAAGGAGAAGGGGCCACAAAGCCAATGAATGAGTCAGGCAGTGAGAAAGAAGGAGTTAGCTCTGGGCACTGACATTGGCAATGCCTGCCAGCTCATGTCTTCTCCGCTGGATGGCAGGTTCAGAGGTCAGTGTGGAGGTGAGTCTCTCCTTGGCTGAAAACAGGCCGCTATAAACACGCTTACAACCTCAGTATCGCCTGTACATGTTGCCATTATTTATTTTAAAGCCAAGCTGGCTGTCTGTGTATGAAGTTGCAGCTGAATTTTAATTTCAGTATTACCATTTGTCACAATGGAAGGAGGGATAGTTGTCATTGGCGGCCTTTGATCACTTATATTTTCCCTTGCACCTGTAAACAATGCAGCATATGTTCTCATGAGACTTCAGCTATGCTATAGAGGAAGAGAGATACTTTGCAGGCGACTGGAGGTTAACCTCTACCGCATCTATCGGCAGGGGGGGCACACATCCTGTAAACATGCCATTTAGACAGAAGGAGAGCGAGTGTGGGGTTTGGCAGCCTCAGTGCTGCAGAAGCGCCATGCCATCGAAGGCGACTCAAAGTGACAGCGCTGTAATGAAGTCTGAGGCGCATGGCAGGCTGTACGTCATAATTTCAGGTTCCTTAAAGCCTGACAGGGAATGATTATCATGGATGGTTATTGTCACCCTGCCTCCCTGGGAGACGAGGCGTGCTCTGGGGTTGTTGCACCGTGACATTCAAAGTTACAGTCTCCTTCATATAATGGAGCTGTCCTCTCAGCGCGCTAATGGGAGCGATCCATTTAACCTGTGCCAGAAACACACAGACGAGGAAGTTCCTAATGCGAGGCCTCTCCCGTGGGGACGTCACACTCCCCCCCTGGCTGCTCCCTTCCTGCTGCTTGATTCATTGACTGGCGCTCCTCACTTATCCTCATTCACTGTTCAGTCTGGGGAGACAGGGAGGCTTGCTTCCTGCCGCCTGCTCCACATGCCCCCGCTGCACGCCTGTCGCACACAAGGACACAGCCGGCGCTATGGAGCCTGCTCCGGGAGGAGCCGGCGAAGGCCCGGCTAGGACCTGGCGAGGGATGTGCCAGGTCAATCCTATAGGCCTTTGGACTATTGTGCAGTTATCAAGGCCTCTCAGATAGAGATTACCATGAGTAAACAATGATAAAAACAACGATATGATCTGGTTAATGTCCTGTCTAAATGATGGCAGCTGTTAATTTTAGGCTGCTCCTGAGGTTGTTGGTTAATGATGGCGCCTAAGTCATGGTCATCCTAGAATGATCGATGTAGTCCTATTCCATGGTCCATCTCTTGACTGTGCCTACAGTCTGCCTCATTGACAAATAGCTGCTTCATTCCTGAGAGAAAATAATTAGCAACAATTAATGTGTGTATCCTCTTAGCCATCACTGAGCTCCAATAAAAGTCTCTATTCATTAAGTTTTAAGAATACAACAAATCCTTAAATTACAGCCATCGGCAGGTGATGTTTTCAGATGATTAAAATTTACAGTGTATCTGATTAATCAGGTGGTAAAAAAACAGCCAGCATATAAAGATAAGATCCAAGGATATGTTCACATCCGTGCCCTTCTCATCAGAAGTCATAAAATAAGATGGATGAGCTGATTCAAGGACCTCTGTGCTGTTCTAACTTTGGCACTCTTTGTGAAGGCCAAGTTTCATACACAAAGTCATTTAAACAATCCTCCCTTTTGCAGTGACACACTTAGCCTTATTAACTATTACGCTGCTATAAACTATATGTGCAAAAAATGTAATGATTAAAAAAGCAGAATGATTCTAATCAGCTGCCCCCTAATATACTAAAACACTTAATCCATGGAGAGGCCAACTCTCTGGGGAGGCTCAAGAGAAAAATGACTTCTTTGTCTCCAGGCGCTGTTATTTCTGGTCATTTCTAATTGGTTTTAACTAAAAGCAACCACTCCGAGACTCCACAGGTTACTTCAATGCATCGCTATGGAATTGTCTGCAAATAGAAGATATACATCCAAATTAGTTTTAGAGGACACCACAGTTGTCTTTCAGACGACGAAAGGAGAAAGGGCATTTAAAATAAAAGCCTTCATGTCTTTCAGAGACCAGAAGTTGGAAATCCCAACAGAGCAGCGAGCTATCAGGGTGACCCTAAGATCACAGAGGCACCAGCTGACTTGAGGTACCGTGTCACACGCACCTCGCCCCCTACAAATGTCTCCCAGGCTTCGTGTACAACATTTCCTCCCCCCTGTGTAGTTCTGCATTGCTGGGCCTGCGAGTCTCCAGGTGAGTCCTCAGCGCTGTTTGGTGGCTCGTGAATTATACATTGCAGCAGAGGAATTGACGTGGCCCAGGAGGGCTGAGAAACAGCAGGCATGGCTGGGAGGCAGATTGAAGACTCTGACGGAATTTTAATTGTACCGCAGGGAACGCGGCGATAAGAGCTATTGTTATTGGTAAGACTGTGCTGCACAGGTTCACTTCGCTACAAGCTAAAAAATGACTAGACCAAAGGAATGAGTCTGTAAGATGCGGCTCTAACATCAGCAGTCATGCTGTTAATGGCTTTTTTTTATGGATTCTAGTTTGTATAATCGTCAGACTAATATTTATTATTGGCATCTCCCTGTACTATGGTTTTGTTTGCAACACGCTTAAAGGCCTGATAATGGTGTTAAAGGAGGGAAAGTCCAGGAACTATGTAATAACTATGCAGGGAAGCATTCACTCTAAACCCACTGAGGCATATCATAAAGCTGTTTTATTTGTGTGCTTCTGCAGAGTCCTGCAGGTGAAAAGCCAAAAATGTTCGGCTTTCTGCTGCTCTGATGTTGTTCACTCTGATCCTGGCTCTAGCCGCTCTGTACAGTAATTCTCCTCTGAGTGCAAGTGGGTCCCAGGGGGCCTGACGGATGCAGGAAGGCCCTAAGCTCTGGTCAAAGTGAGGCCAGGGGCACAGGCAGGCCTCTGTGTACTCTCTGCGCCTGTGGTTCCCAGCCCAGCAGTAATCTCCCAGTGATCCAGCCTCAACACACATGAAACTCGATAGCCTCTCAGCCGCACCACAAATAAAGACAAACCACATTCAGGAGACCACCCTGGATTACTGTACTCATACCACTGAACAGCAGTCTGGATAGTAGATTTTATAAACTACTACCACTACAACTAAAATCTTGGTGATGCCTTCATATTCCACTGTAACTTTGGCTGTTCTTAATATTGGTTCTTTGGGGCCACTGTATATTCTGAGCAGGCTTGGGTTTTTGGCTGATTATAGCAGTAAATTAGAGCAGTAAGACACATAACCAATACCTTTGCACAGATACACAGAAAATACGTCCTGCTTCAATACCACAATGTAGAGGTCAGACTTCACAAGGCCTCTTTGGTAAACAACAGTAACCTTCCCCTGAGACGACACTTAAAATCTCTTCTCACATTACAATAAATTACCTGAGCTTTATCAGGTTAAAATCTAAGGCTCCCAAGGCACCAACTTCAGTTATACCTGCTTTAACAATGATGGATTCTAAGAGGGGCCAACAGAGATGTGCCCCCATGGGCTAGCCCATACAGACAAGCTTTAATATTCACAATAAGCAGCACACAGGGGTTGAATACAGAACATCTTAGATCTAAAGCTTGCTTCACTTTGCTTGTTTTCTCTTGTTTTGTTTGTCTCTGTCCCGTGTTTCTATGCATGGTCGCAACGGATGATTCATAGGCCATCCTCAGGAAACCACAGTGATGCGCTGCTTTCACAAAAGGGAAATATGTCATTTAAACATATCAAGTGTTGCACAAGATTTGTTTACTCAAGCCTCCTTGTCTGAGCTCAGGAAGCATTTCACATCAGCTCAAGAACAGCAGTTAGAGGAGATGAGTAGATCGGGCGAGTGGATGTGTGCTCTGACAGTTGGTGACAATCTGTTACCATAGCTGTCCAGGTCTGTCAATAGACTGTACACACAAGGCTGCTTGTGTAATCACCTGGAGGGAAAGGTGGAGAAGGGGGGGGGGGGGGGTAGCTTTGATGACAAACTAACGTCGGCTAATATCAGCTCTAAAAGGCTGACTCAGAAATATATTGGAACCCTTTCATTACCATCACTCATTCTCTCATCCAGGAAAGTAGAGTGCAGCAGGCGCTTGTCTAATGAACAAGGGTCTATAGGGAAGGATCACTCTGTTAGTGTGTTGGAAGTCAAGGTCCCACAACAGTGGACTCGTGGCTCTGCTGATAAGGACTAGGCTGTAATTGCTCAAAAGGGAGGGAACTGCAGCCCCATTAGGTCTGGTCTTAGCACTTGCCAATAAGCCAAACTGCCCCTCTGAAGCCTCCCATGTAATGAAAACTTCCTCTGAGATGAATTACATGTCTGTCAATCCACTAATTAATATCATGGACTTGTCTTTTTTGCTCCTCTGCAGTAACGAACTGAGTCACAGAGAAGGGGATTGAGGTATTTTTGAGCACTGGAAGACATAAAGGAAGGAAGAGCAGAGGCAAACTAGCAAGCGCGCTGCCTCTGTGATTCACTGCAGTCATGGTCGGCACTTAGCGCAGCATCTATTTTTCATGTATTTCATAATTAAAACCTGTGAGCTCTGTAAGCCCTCCATGCTCCATGTAGATCAAAGGTAGTCCTATTAGCAGGGAGTTCATCAGTGGAGCCACTCTTCCATTTCCAGGCAACAGAGCCATGCTTAAAGCACAAATATGCTGTAATTACACACATGTGTGATGACGGGACAGCCGCGGAGCTGGACTATGATTAATAGAACACAGATCACAGTTTCCTCCTCCTTTTTTCAAAGCTAACACAACAGAGGACTTTACACATGAGGATAACCCATGCGTAGCAGATAAAGAGGTTGATGAAAGACTGAATACATATTTCACACATCGCCTCTCGTGGTGCAGGTGGAGTGCGCTTCAGTTTGTTGCTTCCTCCCTCCCCACTGCATTCTCTATGTAAATGTAATCGCAGGATAACACGGGATAAAGCTCTGCAGAGCGGAGACACGATGCCTCCCTTCTGCGGGGATACAAACGTACCTCACATGGTGTAATCAACAGAGCGAGCCATGTTGAGTTATTTATCTATCCCATTGACTACTGGGTAACTGGATGCATGGGGCGCACTGTCTGGATGCTCAGACTGGAGGAAATTCTTTCCAATAACACTGCAACTAGACAGCTGATGAGCTGAGGAAACTTGATCAATTTTTCATTACATAAATAAATAATCACATATACAGAAAATATTGTGACAGCAAACTGACTGATTTAAGCTTTAAGAAAGTTTGTGACCACCAAAGCTACCTTGCTTGACATTTGTATTTGTTCAGGGGTCACATCACAAATAAAATTAATAAATTACACACACATTGGGGAAGCATACATATTTTTCAACTATCCTGTCCTCTTAACAACTTTGTCTCAAGGCTGGTCAGACAACATGAGTTTGCAACAAAAATCTCGTCCTGTCTTGTCCCACAGACTGGCCACACTACAAGAGTGAGCCCAACCAATCAGATGCTGACATCACTAATGTCTCTGCAACGGTGTGCAAGTTCACAGGTCATGGGGGGGGCAGAGAGTGTCAATCATCAATACAACTGAAGAGATCGATTTGATGGATTAGATTGTGAATGATGGATTACTCGATATCAAGAGGATGACATTATGGACTCACTCTCCTTCAGATAGAACTTAAGGTATGTATGCCATAATGGAAAGAAAATAAGCCTAGATAATTTTCACTGTATATACACATAAGACCCCTGGAGGGAGAAAGCTAGGGGACTCACTTTGGTAAATAATGATACAAAGATAAGGAGCAAATGCTCTCCTATTGGTAGGGATCAGGATACATGTTGTCGAGTTGTGGTCGTGTCACGCTATAAGAGCGTTTGTCATTCCCAACACTCATAACTGGGCCTTGCGTTTGAGGGTGAACTGAAATGATGCAGTCGGGCCAAGATCTGGCTAAATTTGTGTAGTCTGAGCTGGCCTTTAGCCCCTCTTCCTCGCAGGCAGGCCTGCCCCACAGAACTGGCTGGTCCCCTGAAAAACCCAGAAATTGGCCCTTCCCACTTGCAGATTATTGATAGCAGGAATACACGTGTGTAAGGGAAGTAGCATCTGTGCTAGCATCCTGGCTAACAGTTACCTCATGTTGGACTGAAAACTGTCACACTGTAACCAGCTGAGATTGTGTTTTCTTTTTAACCACATTTATTTTTGAAAATCTGTTGGCCTTCTTAACCCATTTTTGCTGCTTTTACATATTTGCAACCTCCTTTAGCCTCTTTTGACAAGGTTGGGCCACTTTTGGACATTTCTTAACCACTTTTTACCACCCGTTTTTGCTACTCTAGCCCACTTTTGCCAGTCTTTTTCCTTTAACCAATTTTTGCCACTTTTTCCCCTTTAGTCCATTTTTGGCACTCTGTCCATTTTTGTCTATTTTTGCAACTTCTTTTGCAACCTTAATCCATTTTAAACCATTTTTTATGTCATGTTTTGTCATTTTTATTTCTGTTCTTTTCTATTCATATGGCACCTTTAAAACAAATTTCTGGTGTAAGGCCAATACCTTGTATCTCCAAAATCACCACTGTTCAAGGAATGAAAAAAAAAGTAATTTTTTGCTTCAAGATCTGTTAAAAACCCTCTGAGGCATGTAAAGTGTGACCAATGGCACTGATTTATAAAAATAAAATAAAATAAAACTAAAGAAAAATGGAGACACAAGGTTTTTGGTCCAACACCAGCAAAATGTTTGAAAAGACAGCAAATGCTTAAAAGAATCATCATTACAATAATACAGCTAGTTTCTAAATTTGACTATGTTTTCCTTCTAAAATCTAGTAAAGCAATTTAAAAAGAAGTGTAAATGGCATTTAAAAACTGTGTTTTGCAGTCTTACTTTTCCAATCCTTGAAATATCATCACTAACAATCAAATAAGCCCATAGTGATTTGAAATGCTTTAATTGCACCTGAAATGGCTGCATTTGTATCATTCTGCTTCAAAGCTTCCTGCTATCCATGGTGTTATTCTTATACCATTGCATAACACTGTCAGAGGAAGAACTGGTGCTGAAGTCATATAAAAGAGGGACTATAATTAGCCATACTAGCATTTGCACACTCATAGGAGCAGCAGTGAAGTTGTTTATGCTGTCTTACTGAAAGCACAACAGCTCTCTCTCTCACTCCAGAGCCAAGTTAGCAGCAGGGAGCAAACCACTGAACTTCCTCCGGGGGGCTTATGAGGTCAGTTACAGTTCAGGCTACAACTGCCCCATGCTAACAACTGGACAAGGTAACAGGAAGGGCTGTTGGATCATAAAAGAGGATACGACAATCCTAATATATATATTTGTAATGTTCCACAATAAAAACAGGGCATTTGTCCAGGAGGCAGAGTGAGATAACACATCCTACAGCTCAAGCCAGGTCGCTGTGAGGGCACGCATCCAATCAGAATCAGTTATCACAGCACAAGACTAAAAGGAGGCAGTTGTAACCTTCCCTGCAGTGTTATGGGATTTTTTTTTTTCAAACTCTGGTATGTTTTTAATCTATATTGCATGATTTTTATATCAACATATATGATGGAGATGGTCAGACACATGCCATGTGAGCATAAACTGCCTCATACACTTAAACATCTGCAGCATATGCACAGACAGCCCATAAACACTCACTGCAATCACAAAGTCAACAGGGTCTTATGTTGAAGCTGGGAGTGTATCCATACTGCAGCCACAGCCATATACATCCTCAGCAATGTGAAAGCTTGCAGCCGTGGCCAGCAGTAATAATTAATAGCATAGTCTATAAGCATTCCATTAGGTGCAAGCAGCTGTCATAAACATCTTAATTAATTTACAAAGCAAGCAACTGGGGAATTATGGCGACGTAAAAATCTGCTTCCCTCTGCCGCTCCATAGCACTGGAACAGATCGGGCTTTTAAATTTTTAAACATGCCTTTCATGTTCTCCAGAGCACTAAAAAGCCTTTGAACAGTCAGCTTGTTAGGAGATGCACCTAGCAGCCCAATACCTACGGGTCGTCTTGCTATTCTTTTCATACAGTGACGAGAGGTTTTTGGGATTCTTTTCTGCTTGCTCCGGCTTGACTCAAGGAATCTCTAGTTTCCTGATTCCATATCGGCCCTCCTTCATGTTTTCTCTGTCACCGTGACATAACTGCACTGTTTTTCTTGCACACACTCCACCTGCGCTCTAGCCGCCCATCTTTCTGTTTGCTCTTCTTTCTCTGCTATTTTTATCGGACAAACAGCCACTTTTATCTGCTGTCCTTCAGTCCCAGCTAAAGATTTAATCTGATATTCAACACCAGAAGCATAATCTTTCAGATCAAAGAAAAATAAACCTTCACTGTGATCCTTTTGTGTAAGGACATCCTTCTGAGGATGCTGAATGTTACAGCTGAGGAGAAGGCGGCAAAAAAATGAGGATGCCACATGTGAAGTGCACAGTAATCTGGACAGTGTAGTGCCAAAGCAAAGGTCAGAGTGCTGTGGTAAAAACTGTCTCCTTTACCTGCTCTCACTCTGAGAGGGCAAGATTAGACCGGCCACTCCATTATAGGAGAAAGGCTTAAGAGCATTTCCACTTTCAGAGCTGGGATATCAGCAGCTTCTGACACTAAGCAGGGCTGACCCATCATTTTGGAAGAAGTCGAGTGGAGGGTAAGAGCTGTCTGCCTGGCTACACTAGCAAAAAAAAAAAAAAAAAAAAAAAAAATCATTTCTTAAAGGAAGAAATACACATGAATCAGAGCAAACAGCATAGATGGATCAAGCCTGCACACAGGATTGCCTGGGTTCCTAAAAAAAGTGAATGGGCCCTACCCAGTTGTGAGTAATTGATGATATCAATGCATGCGGATCCATAGCATTAGTGCTAGGGTCCCGACTAACAGTTACTTCATTTTGGAGCTGAAAAGTGTCAAGCCGCTGTTGGGTTCTGATGTTCAAATTACTTATTCCTGCCACTTTTTAACCCCTTTCACATCACTATTTCTGCCCATTTTTTATTGTTTTATTTTTTTACATTTTTTCCACTTGTAACTCATTTTTTCCTCTAATTAATTTTTGTAACTTTTTAACTACCTTTCACCATTTTCCTGCAAATTTTTGTCCCATGTTTACCTTTCTTAATCAATTTTTGGAGCTTACATCCTATTTTTGCCTCTTTAACCCATTTCATCTGATTTTTTCCAATTTTTTTTAACTGCTTTTCACCACTTTCCCCTTTTTGCTTATCATTTGCCTTTCTTATCCCATTTTTGCAACTTTTATTAAAATTTTGCCTCTTTTTACCCACTTTGCCACTTTTAGACAATTTTTGCCACTCTGGAACCACTTTTTACCATTTACCTGTCAATCTTTGCACATTTTTAACCAATTTTCACCATTTTCCCACCCCTTAATTGTCTTTCTTAACATATTTTTGCCCTCTGTAACCACTTCTCACCATTTTTACTGCCATTCTTTGCTATTTTTAACCCACTTTGCCAATTTTCCCTATTTTCTTTATGCAATTGTTTCATTATTTTTCCCCTCAAAGTTATTTCTTAGTTATTTTCCTTCTACTTTATCCTCTGGCATGTTTGTGCAGATTATGGCTTAGCTATGAAGTTTGACATTACTTTCCAATTGTTCAGTCGATCTGCCCATCCACATTGTTAACATTAGCAAAAAAAGTAATGCTATTTTTACAAAAGGGGTTTAAAATGAGAAAAAAATGATATATTGTACCACAAAATAAAGAAATAATGTTCATGTTGAATTTAGAATGTGGTTATCACAGACTAGTTTTACAATCAACCATGGTTTTGCTGGGCCCCCACATTTGGCTGTGCCTCTGAAAACTCTCTCCTGCATCCCCTCTCATGGGCGGCCTTGATGTGCGATTATTCTTTCAAGAACTTTTCCTCATGTCATTAATATATATGCATCTATATTCACTATGTGCAATTATGAGTCGATTTAACTATGCATAACATCCACACTATTCCATTTACCAAGTGGACATTGAATTTTAATGTATCCATTACTCTCTCATGATAGCCAGGCATCACATATCCCTTTTTTCTCACTCCCATTCTAACCTGTCTCTTCCTCCCCATCTCTCTCCATTTCAAGCCCATGCCATATTTGCTTAACCCAGCCAGTGTGACAGCACTCAATGCTAAAGTACTCCCAAGGCAGATGATCAAAGTCAGCAGTCAATTCACATTACAATGCATTGATTTGATGTTTCCTAACCTCCCAGGCCTTTCTCTAATGCTGCCAAAGGACCTTCAGGATATTTCACAGTGTACCTCCTTTTCCTCTCTCTCTTCCTCTGTGTGTGTGTGTGTGTGTGTGTACAGTATCTGCAACTAAAAATGTGGTTGAAAGAGATGTTTCTTCAGCCATGTTTGCATATGATTTGAGTCTATTTCCTGAAACGGATGCAGACCCATACGCCCATGCGAGGCTGACCACCTTTCCTTTTCTAGAGTAATTATTGGCCCTCATTCACCTGCTGCTTCAGATATTGTTTTAGAGCAAATCACCCCCTTGTTCTCGTACACCACACTTCGTTTGCTCCTCATCATTTATTCATTTGAAATTCTTTATTGAGTTGGCTTCTATGCTTTAGTGGCTGCCATTTCTCTCCGAGGGGATGTTCAGAGCACTTCCATGTTTTATTCAATTATGAAAACCTAATATGGTGGAAAGGTGTGCATAAGCATGCATTATTTCACACAAATTTATTCCGCCTCCCTGTTGTTAAGCAAGGGGAAGATTTTAAACTAGTAGCCCAAACAGATGCATGCATGTTGCTCGTCTCGACCTGCGGGGTTGATAGGAAGAACAATAGGCAGTTATCTAATTCATGTCTGGCATCTGAATATAATGCATCAGCCTTCTTTTTGGAGTGATTTTTTTTCCACTTAGAGATTATAAAAATGCATGAACATCACAGCCACGGCACAGTGACACACTGACCTACAAGCACAAAGGAGAACTTTGTCTGCCTTGATAAACACACACAGAAAAAGAGCTAAAGAGAGAGAGTGTGTGAGAAAAATAAGAGCTATCGATTTATGTAAGAGAGGCATTCCTTAAACAGCATTAGTCATCATGGTTGTGTGCAGCAAGCTGGCTCTTTAATTATTCCTCAGAAGCCAGACAAAGTCAGTGCGGCGTGAAGAGCGCCTATTGATTTGTGCCTCACAGATGGGACACACTTACTTATAACCATCCACAGAGCGTGAGGATGATCAGAGAGACAGAGATGCCACTTACCTTCTTTTCTATCTGCAAAGCAACAACAACAAAGCAACATGCTAAGACTGGAGATTAGGAGAGTGGGGCAGGCTCAGGTCAGATTACAGTTGAGGAAACCTGTTGTTTTATTGTTTTATAGCAAGTGTGTCTGACAGGTGACAGGCACCTGTTGTGGTGACAGGGGATGAACTTGGGGTTTGTATGGGTGAAATGAGAGGAGGGTCATGGGACAGATGAGTTGAATATTCGAGGATTCAGCTGGAAGAGCCTCATTTGACTGCTGGCTTACGAGACATTCCAGCTACATGAAGGTGCTAAAGATCTAATTTTTCAAAAAATGTGCCTGTTTACTTTGATTAAATCATGACTCGTTACCCATATTGGTAAAACTATTAACTTCTTAATTCTATTAATGCAATTCTAAAAATAAAAAGACAAATCACATTATTAGACAAAGTCATTACACAGCTAAGTGGGGGGAGTGTTGAATTCTCAGTATAAAACATTACAAAGTTGATTTTAACTCTCAAAGTGTGGGAGTTGACAGTATTAATGCACTCAGTAGAGAGTCAGTTGATCTAAACTTCACTCAATGGCATTTCAAATTGTAAAATCTTCCCATCATGCCCCTTGGGCAAAGTATTTATGGGCTGTCTTTTGTACAGTGAACACTGCTGGGCTTCTGTTGCTCTTGTTTTGTCTTTTTTTGACACTTCTGCATCATGACTGAAGTTATCCACCAAATTAGTGGCTTCCTGCCTATGGCAAGGGCTGGTCTATGGGAAAGAACGATGCACTGATTCTCACCAAAGAAAGTTTCCCAACACTGCATGTGCTCTATCTTCAACAGAAAACCCTGCGGCTTTACCACAGGTATCCAATACAAAACAGTAATCTTCATTCATTACTAAACATCCATTGTAATGAGTCCTTAATTAGAATACTAAAACTTAAAATTTACAGCCACAATGAAATAATATTTTGGTGATTAATTACATGAATATTTACACCTTACAGTTTTTATATGACAATAGTGCTTTAATAGTCAGAGTCAATTTCTAACACTATTAAAAGTGGTGAGCTAAAGTAACACAGGTTAGTGTTAAGAAGAGTCCATTTTTAACTCTAAGAAGAGTAAACACTTAATGGGTATTAACCAACTCTTCAAAATGAGTTAAATCAACACTCTGTAGTGTGGACCCATATAGACACTGTAAACATGTCACTATTGCTATTGCTATTTTGCTGTGCTTTTTATTCTACTTTGCATTGCTGTTGCTTTGCTTAGCAGCAAAAAAAAAGTTTGTTTGATGTTAATATGAGGGAATCATTTATCCTTTAATGTTTATCTCACTTTTACTTTGGTTTATAGCATGAAGGGGTTCACAATGACGTAAAGAGATTAAAATCTCATCAAATGAAAGGCTTTTTAAGACCTGATCTAATAAGTATTAACACCATGTTTTTGCATGGTGAACAGTGAAAAATGAAAGCCCTATAAGACTGTTTATGAAATGTCAATTAGTAACAGGCAAAGAAATATTTTGGTCATAAATGCCAAAACTTGGTATATACATAACACATTAGCAGGTGTGCTAAGCTGGTTGTAAACAATACAACCATTAAAAATCTGAATAACGCTTTTTTTCTCAGGGAAGACCTGTTAAAATAAGGGTTGCATGAATATTAAAGTGGGCAACCTTGGAGCCCAGATGTTAAAGAACTTGACTACAACAGTTCAGAGTGTATTTAATCACATTGAGCCAAACATGGGAGGGGTCTGGGGTCCTCCCCCAGGAAATTTAGAAATTCCAACACTGAATTCTGTGAATTCTGGAGGATATTTATGCCACAATTTGTGGAGGAAGATGTTTAAAACTGCATAAAATGGCTAGAAAACGAAGATTGGGTAAGAACACATTTTAGTCAAAGTGCCTTTTTTGCTTTAGTCGTTTCTCTGTGAGATTTTTCTTTTTTTTCTTTTGCCCAAATATTTCACTGCTTGCTACATGGCAGCGCAGAGGTTAGTACTGTTGCCTCACAGCAAGAAAGCTCCTGGTTTGTCTCTGCTTCTCACCACCAAAGACATGCTCGTTAGGTTAATTGGTGACTCTAAATTGCGGATAGGTGTGTGTCTGAGTGTGCCTGGTTGTTTGTCTATATATGTCAGCCCTGTGATTGACTGGCATCCAGTCCAGGGTGTAACCTGCCTCTCGCCTAATGACAGCCAAAACGGGATAAGTGGTGTGGAAAATAGATGGACAGATTGATACTTCGCTACTTTTCGGGGCAAAAAAGTAGCTTAAAAACTAAGAATGTTTATATTTTTGCACATTGAATGTCTGGCATAGTCAAAACTGCTCAAACGTGGCCTTTTTGGTGCCATTTCTCTGTGCAGAAATCACTACTTGCCTCCAAGAGGTGTTCTCCGATGCTGCATGACCTCATCTGCAGGGAGCCAATTGAAACATTACAGTTAGGTATCAACTAACCCTAAAAAATACAAAATACACAAAAGCTTCAGTATTGGAGTCCATCTGTCTCGCTAGAGGGCCTCTTTTGGAGCTTGTCTTCAGCCTAGTCTGCCTTTTTAAGTGCGACTCGATTGTTTTTTCATGAGAAGGTGCTGAACACAGAGCCCAAGCCCCATCTGAGCCGTGCAGAGAGAATTCCCCTGCATGGCTACACAATACACAGACAGCACATTTAGAGATGTCAGCCCTCTAACTAGAAAACAGTCAGTGAGGTGAACCCACTAACCTTGTGTCTTCACCATGTCTAGCCAGGCTGCTCTGGAAACCCCGGTTTAAAAATGCATTTGGTGTAGCACAAGACCAATGCTTGGCATTGCCAGGCAGTGGGCTAACATGGAAGCCTGGTTAGTGAAATGCCACTACTGTACGCCTCATCAGCCCTAGTTCCCCCTCTGCACTTACATAATTTACACGAGCAGAGGGAGGGGGGTGGGGGGAAGGCGTTGGGGGTTGGGCGGATAGAGGATGGGATAAGCTACGGGGGAAGCTCACGTCCGATTGCGTTTGTCCATGTGGAGAGACAAACACAGGAGGCACGAGGGGAGCTCATGCCACAGCAGGCTTTGATGACTACACGCTGAGACGCCCCCCTACGACATGCTGATAGACAGCAGAAAAGACCCCTCCCCATCCTTTGCATTTACAGAGCCATGCAGAGTATAGACACAGGAACAAGGCAGAGTCGGAGCACATTAGAGGTGCACTGATCCAAGACTGTGGCATGGTTATTTATTAATCAGCTGAGCTTAGCTAACTGCCGGCTTAGATGAGCAGCACTAGCTGGTGGTACACTGCAGCAGAAAAACTGTTGACATAATGCAACTTAAGATAAATGACTGTCAGATAAAGATAACTGTGCATTTTATTATGTTTCTATTAATGATCACAGCGAGAGTGGAAAAATCACAATTTAGCAAAAGAATAAACAATCCAAAGCTTAGCACTGTAAATCCATTTGAGCTTATTTGGCTGCAAACAAAACCTTACAATGTGATCCAGAGTAAATACTGTCAGAGTGTACTACAAACAAAGGATGTTTGCCCATTTGTGCGTTATTCATCTCCTAGGGTGAAGTCAGTGATGAGTAACAGCATGGCGATGTTGTCGGTAAATACGCTCTAACATACACAAATCACTGCTTTCATGTTGTACTTTTTGGAGTTCACTGGCTCCACAACGCCGTGTGCTGACAGTGTTTCTCTTTTTTTTGCCAATTTCAACACCTCACAGTTGGGGTGTCAGCACATTGAAATGGTGTTGAGAAACATAGCCCTTTTAACTGAGACGAAACATCTCTTCTAGAAAAAAAAAAAGAGAAAAGAAAAACAGAATGGGATGCAATTCTCCAGAGTGTATCCCCCGCCTCATGTCTCTTCCACTGCTTTTTGGCAGGGCGGGTAACACACAGGAAAGCACTGGCACACAACAGCTCTCTCTACCTGAACACAAAGGGAAACATCTCAGCCTGGAGACTAATAGGAGGCTTGCACATCACCACAGGGAAAACAGGCTCTCCATTGGCTTGATGCGAGCCTTATAGACTCAAGTGTTTCTGCTTAGTTCTTCATTTCCTAAGGAGGCATTCACGGCGAAGAAGTGGCAGAGGCTTCTGAAAAACTCAGGGAGCAGGCGGCGAAGGAGAGAGGTGGAAATCCGATGTGGTCATTACGAGACTCTTCCTTTCATCATTTCTGAGACTACCTCACACCGACTCTTTCATTCTCCCAGACTTCTGCAGCACTGAGCTGAGAGAGAGAGCCTAAGCCTCTTGGACAGTTCATTTAGGATAATGCAATGATGAGAAATGGAGGAGGGGGAGCCTTCTGTGTGTGCCAAATCATGTCTGATAAATGCATCGTTTCAAAATGTCTCCTCAGACTCAAACGCAGTCAAAGCGAGATGCAAACCACGTCAGAAAAAGACAACATTGATTATTTTCACAACCTGCGATGTATGGTGTCGACATATTCTTATTTGATGAATTCAAACAACACAAAAAGGATATTTCAAAGAAATTTTCACATAAAAAAGATGGAACAGAAATTATCCAGGGGCTTTTTTCCCCTTTCTTCAGACTTCAGAAAAAGAGAAATTTATTTCTGCCTTCATCTCTAAATTGGATGCAATTTATTGCCTCTCCAAAGCTCATTTTTCACTGGCTTGCAGGATCCATGGGCCATGGCAGGCAATGCGTATCTGCCCGCCTCCCCTGGCCTCGGGTGCTAATATGTGGAAACTGGCCTGGGGATACGGAGCCCAACCAATGGAAGAGGAGGCAGAGGGATGGAGGAGAGAATCAATCCCTAATCGCTGAGGAGTAGGCAGTAGGAGGGGTGAAGAGGAAAAAAAAAACAGGAGAGAGAAAAGACAGAGAGCAGTGTGTTTACCAGCAGACATTTGGGTGCTGTCAGCTGACTGCAAGAGCTCCGGGATGTCAGTGAAAGAAAAGGGAGTTATATAACCAGGCTGTTTTAGCGGGGGGGGGGGGCAGAAAAAAAAACAAACATCGCCATTTAAAGTGACAGGGACAACTTGATCAAAGCAAAAACAAACAAGGTGCACAATGCTACCGGCACTGACACCAGACTGAAGGAGGCTAGAAGAGATCTCTAATGAGAGCGAACACAGGTCAAAGGTTTTCACATCCATCATGCATGCATTATCTTAGCATGCAGTCTCATGTAAGCAATGCTCACATTTCCCCTGGAGCTGCACGGTTGCGTGGTTACCTCTCGTTTTTGGGCTTCATCCAAACCTGCAGAGGAATCCCAGAACGTCCTAGCTGCAGCACAAGCTAACAGGCCTTCCAACAGAATTAACTGAGCCCCTGAAAAACCCAGAGAATGGGCCCTCCCCAGTTGTGATTTATTGATGATATTGATGCATGTGTGTTATTAGCACTGGTGCTAGCATCCTGGCTAACAGTTACCTTACTTTGAGCTGAAAGAGGATTCAAGCTATTATTGGACTTCTGCTGTTAAAACTGCTTATTTGTGCCACTTTTCAACCCCTTTTTCATCACTGTTTCTGTCCATTCCCACAACATTTGACCAATTTTTGCTACTTCTACCCTTTTTTCACTACTTTAGCTATTGGTTTTTTACACTGTTTTTTTTTTCTTTTTACAATTTCTAAACACATTTTACACTTTTTGCCTCTGTAGCCCTTTCTTTCCACTTTAAACCAATTTTCCCCACAACTGTATTCAAATCTCAAAACCTAAAGCCATTTTCCCCATTTAAGCCGCTTTTCAGCATCATTTTTGTCACATTTGACATGGTTTTGCCTTTTTTTAACCCATATTTTTGCAATTTTTGCCAAACTGTGCCACTTTTAACCTATTTGTAAAAACTTTTTAACCCCTTTCAATACTGAAACCACCAATTTTTACAATGATTTTGGATTTTTTTTACAATTGTTTCCACTTCTTTGCCTCTGCAGCCTTTTATTGCCACTTTAAACCTGTTTTTGCCTTGTTTTGCCCATTTTTGGCAGCTACTTTTTTTGACACTTTTTCCCCACTTTTCACAATTTCCCTGACCATTTTTGACCCTTTTTGCTTTTTTTTTTTTTTTAACTCATTTTGTTTCTTTTAGCCCATTTTCTGCTACTCTATGACCACTTCCTGACATCTCTTTCCCACCAGTTTTGCCACTTAAAAACACATTTTTTGTCAATATCACATTTCCCTTAATTTTTGCAATTATGTATTATTTTTCCCTCAAAGTTATTTCAATTCTATCTCCTTTATTCTCTGGCATCCTAATGCTTTGTGCACATCATATGAAGCCTGAAATAAATTTCAAATTGTGCCCAATCCACACTGTAAACATTACAAAAGAAATATATATACAAAAGTTTTAAGAAAGGGGATTTACATTTTAAAAAAGACCATATTTTACTGCATCATAAGTAAATAAAATGTGATTTTTGTTGCTTTGACAAAATTAGTTATTATTTAGGTTAGATAAAACACATAGTTATGACAGATTAACTGTACAATGGACCATGATTTTGCTGACCCCTCTGGTCCCCATTTGGCTGCCCCGCCCCCCCCACCCCCCCCACCCCCCTTATGGGCAGCCTTGCAGGAAAATACCTGGTAAGGCTGCTAATAGCATCTGAAAGCCCACTCAACCCTCTATCAACTAGCATTAGCTTTGCTCTTGAGCTGGATTTATTGTCACATTATAAATAATCTTGTGGAGGGTGCAAAAATGAGAGGAAAAATCTGTTTGTTTGACTCCACACACACTCTGCAGCCACACATGAGCATTAAGTACACTTAGCTCAAGGTGCATTCTGTCCTGTGACCTTGCTGTTACACTTGCACAGAGCAATGAATAACTATCGCATTTCTTTGGCTGACAGCTGACACCAAGAGGCCCAGGTGATATACGAGACATGACAAGTGATTCTAATTAAATGTAGAGCTTGTGGATGTAAAGTGGCAGGAAGGGAACAAATCCTGTCCAGGTAGTGAGCGGCAAAGCGGCATGCCTCGCTCGGAAGCGAGATGAGCCGAGGCTGTCAGGGGCTGCCTCAGCTGTCCTGTAAACCTGCGCCCCGGCTCCCCTGGGGAACTGACAGGTTTCAGCTGGAGGGGAGAAGGCACACTGCAAGCCTCCTGCTTCTCCGCTCTTCCACAAACACATGACACACAAACAGGCAAAGCAAAAAGCCATGTGGACCGTGTGCATTTGTCACATAACCGCCTGCTAACAAGGAACAAAGCATGGTCGTCTGTAGCCTGAGCCTAGATGAAGGCTGTCATCCTAGTTCCGGTGACTAAATAAAAAAAACAGGCTACAATCACAAAGAATCAATAGTTACAGGAAGTAAGACACCTCTGTTGATGCTGCATCCCACTTGTGTTTCCACCACGACTCGATTCATCCAGCTCAGGTTGAGAACAAAGGACTAGACATGCTAGGAGTTTTTTTTCCTGCAGACAGAAGGTTTTTTTTCTTTTCAGCACGTGGCAGAGGGCCCAGCGGTACCCAAGGCAAACATGAGTATGTCAGTATATGACACAGGACTGCACTTTACAGAGGACACTCACGGGGTCTTCAGCTTCCCAATCAGACCCCCGGAGACAACCCACACCAAATCAGTTAACCTTTGCCCTCATTGGAACAACTCAGGTCCCAAGAGTCACGGTCAGCTGGCTAAAAGACAATGTACATCACACTCTGGCAGAAGCAGTCATGTTGGTTAGCAAGCGTCCACATCGGAGAATGATAGAAAAGCAGTCCATCATAAGCCCATCTAATGCCTGCCAGGAAGTATTTCTTTGATATTACAAAGTCATGGCTCACTGCCTTCTGTTCTCTTCAGAAAGGCAGTTTGACTTGATACATCTGGCTTACAACCTGTCGATTTTTCTGCAGTATAACATATATCATCTTCAGCATTTCACTGAAATGGATTTAGACATAGTGTGCATTCAAATACATGCACTAAATAGATTAAAGAAATGTACTTTTTATGTCAAGGTTCGTTTTCTTTTTTTTTTTTTCTTTTTTTTGGTTGACAATTTTTAAGCTGGTAGATCTTTCCTGCAGGTTATTCACTGTAATGATTGTCATGCACTGAACCTAGCTGGAACAAGATGATGAAATTTTGGAGAAAATGTTGGTGTGAGCTCCCTTCATTATGTCCCTGAGTCATATCTGGGGAGGAGGAATTTCTACTTTAGATTTTTTGGCTTAAAATTCTGTTAAAACAATGTGATGAAATCAAAAATGTACCATTCCACTACTATTTGGTGTAATTTAAAGCATAATTTCCATAGTGTCCTTGTGAACTGCATTCTGTCTGCTATGGTTTTGCCCTGAATGTTCAAGATAATAACCAACAAACAGCAGGTTACTTTGTCTGTCTGATGCCAATTTATTAAATTTCCTCCTGTTTTTTTTTATTTTTTTTTTTTTATAATGTTGTATTTAAGGGATTAACAATTGGAGACCCAAAGAAAATGATCCTGATTTGCTCAGGAGAGCATGGCACAGATGGAAAGTGGAAATTGTGGGCTAGAGACATCATAGCCAAACTTAAGGGGCAAAAAGGTTGTAAATGCAAAGACCTGATTTACTTTCACTGCAGCAATTATTATCTGACATACCTCTGTTCTCATAATTATAAATACAGTTGTTATGGCCTGTTGTTTCAGAGATGTACTGATGGCAAAAATCAGTGTTAAAACAGCAATTTAGCTAATGGTCATTGCTATCCAAATCAGCAACCGTTTAAAAAAAACCAGATCAGAGTTTGTCCAACAAGTCAGATCTTCTGCCCAATAAATTATTCTCTCTGAATCAGCTGCTAGGTGTGCTTAATGATGTAACACAACAGATAAATATTGGCTTTTGACTTGGTTCATAACTACATTTCTCCTTTTTATAATACTGTGTTTTTGTTCACTGGGGATTAAATTTCCCAGATCTATCAGCCACAGTGGCCTCCAGGTTTTTTAAAGGATCATAACAGAGAGATTTGTGCCAGAAAACAGTAAATTTAGTCCCTAAACTCTGTCCCTCTGACCAAAGTTCACGGTAAGGTCGGAGGGCAGGCTATTTGCTGGAGTGTTTGTCTATTTTTCACTTGAACCAGATGCAGCAGGAGACTGTGGCTTTGTCTCTCTCCAAGCATAAACAGCTCAATCTCTCATGTCTGTTAGCTTTGCGATGCTAAAGTTTAGTAAAATATCTGATAACGGATATGGTCTGTTCCTGCGAAATCTGTCACAATAGAAGCTTCCCATGCCAATCTTTATTGAAGACTAATATTTGGAAGAGGGACATCAGGAAATTGAGCGTTTTCAGCAGCGACTAAACAATGAAGACGTCTCATAAATAGAAACGAGACATAACTTCACAAAACACAGAAAATGAGATAATAGAAATACCTGAAGAGTTAAATACAGGATGAGGAAAAGAATCTAAGATTTGTTAGCTCTAAACCGTCTTCCTGTCATGACATAAATGTAAATGTTGTGTTTTAAACGATCCATCTGTCCTTGCCCACACACTCCTCTGTAATTTTCTGCCTCTGCCCAAGTGAGCTTCTACCATATACAGTGCTTAACAAATTTATTAGACCACCTGTCAAAAAAACAAGAAAACATAAGTATTTTAGAAATCTTTCAAAAACTTGTTTAAAACTAAAAATGTTATTGTTATTTATTTGGCAAATAACAAACTGAAACAACTCAATTGTCCTTTTCCACACATAATAACCAAAAAACTTAATATTTTGTATGGCCTCCTTTGGCCTTGATAACAGCCTGCATTCATGCTGGCATTGTGTTCTCCAGGATCCTTTTTCTTGGTCAAATAGTCTCTGCACAGCTTTCAAGTATGCTTGGGGTCATTGTCTTGTTGATATATGAACCCAAGACCCATCAGATTCAGTCCAGAAGGGCTTCCATGATGCACTAAGATGTTGTGGTAGACGTTCTTGTTCATGATACCGTTGATTTTCACTAATTTGCCCACGCTGTATCCACAAATGGAACCCCATACCAAAATGGAATCTCCACCGTGTTTCACTATCGGTGCAATGCATCTGGCATCAAAACCTTCTCCAGCTTTTCTGCAGACATAAACACGACGATGCTGACCAAAGTGTACAAACTTGGACTCGTCCATCCAGAGCACCTTCTTCCAGTCATCAACAATCCAGTGTTTGTGCTCCCTGGCAAATCTGAGGCGTTTCTGGATGTTTGCAGGCTTCAATAATGGCTTCTTAGCTGCTATTCTTCCCTTTAAGCCTTGTTCTGTCAAGTCGTCTGCTTACGGTCATTCTGGAGACTCTCTCAGACTCTGATCTAGAAGCATTCATCTCTGCCTGAAGATCAGCAGTGGTCTTCCTTCTGTCTCTAGTTCTTAAAATCTTGAGGTGTCTGACATCTGCTTCAGTTAACTTTCATTTCCTGCGTCTTTCTTGGCGCATTGTAAGTACCAGTCTCTGCAATTGACTCCAAAGCATACTTGACCACACTGTGAGAACACTTTATGTCTTTCCCTATTTGTCTCAGAGACCATCCAGCATCATGAAGTGCTCTAATGTAGACTCTTTCATTTTCAGTGAGCTCTCCACATTTTACCATTTTGAACAGGAATGAGGGATTTCAAACTGAATTCACCTTTTTATACTCAAATCTGAGCCGGCTCACTTGGCTTCTCTGAGAAGTCAGAAATTAATCAGCATAACATTCAACTACTAAAACTCATTTTTCTGTTCAGGAATGCAAGTAAATGTCTATAATTTGACAGATTAATCAAGAAATAATAATGTGCTTTACTATTTTTTCAGGTTTTTTTTTGTAAATCAGTAAAGTTGAAAATTCATGGATAACAATAATAATTACATTTTAGCATTAAAAATATCATTGGGTTTAAGAGCTTCTTCATGTTTGTATTTTAACCATTGCAGAAACATAAAAAATAATTTTGGTAATTACCAATGCTGTTAATTTAGGGCAGCTGTGGCATAAACATTACTTTGGGTGGTGGTCTAACAAATTTCTTAAGCACTGTATATTTACATAATTTCCAGCTACTCACACAATATTCAGCATTATTTCCTCCAAAAGTCTGGGTAAATTCCTGCCATTTTCCAAATTCTTTTTATTTTTCGTTGAGTCTTGCTGCTCTATACGTTGAATTGTTGGCTACACTGCTCAACAATGTCTCCTCGATTACTGGTGGCATTGCAACATTTGGTCTGTATCGATAAGCATCCAGAGAACATGCAGAAATACAAACAATAGGAATGCAGAATACTGACAGAAAGCTCTGTCTGTAGTTGTATTTTGAACGTACAGCATAAATGTAAAATTATCTCACTTTCTCTGCCAGTCCAATAACGGCTGTTAACCAGCAGGTCTGATTCTGCTAATGGTTTTTACCTGTTCAAAAGAAGAATTCCCTTCCAGCTGTTGCCAAATGAAATTAAAAGCACTGTTTAAACCTGCTCTCTCTGTAAAATGGCCTGAAAAACTTGTGATTTGGCTCTAAATTAATAAAACATGATTGATTCATTGATCATGGTGGCATTCTGTTCAGTTGAGCCAGCTTGTATTTATCATGGTGGCTCATGGGAAACTTTGATGTTCTCAAATATATCTATGCTTTTACTGTAATTATAGTCAAAGGTCTTTTAAGATGTTAAACACTGCTGGGTTGGTTGATGATTCTCATGACTACCAGTCACAGTAGGAAACATAAATGAAGGCATAATCAAGCCTCATTAAGATGTTTGAAGAGGAATTTCTCAAAATGTTGAGAATACCAGAGAAACTACTCATTTTATGCCAGACAGTAATTTAAAAGAGTCTGAAATTTAATCTAGTATTTAAATAAATGTTGCAGAATTACAAAAGGAGCTGGTAGATGACTTTTATGTAACTGGGGTCAGAGCTATGTGAGGTATTTGTAAAGATACAACAGGCTGTCAAGTCAAGCAAAAGCCATCTATATCTGTAATATAGAATACCTCAAAATATGTTGATTTTGAGAGCTAGTGCTGTAGGCTTTTGAAGGTTCATGAATGACATAATATTAATTGATTAAAGAACAGAATACAATCTTGTAATTATAATAATATGACAATTTAATGATGTAATAAAATGCATTTTGTAAGGTTAAGATGAAATAAGGCTCTGATTAAACATATTTGTTTTCTGAAATTGCCCTGTTTGTGTTAAGTTTATCGCCCTTCTCATCTCCAGACATCTGTCTCTCTCACACTTGGCCCCCATCCATTCACTTTCTTTGGCCCACAGCAGCCAAACCTGTTAGTTTGCCCCGCCCCCGTCCAGCCCACAATCCCCTCTATTTTGGGTGTCTCACAAAGCCACTGATGTGATTAGAAAGGATGATGATTACAGTTACATAACAGAATCAAATTAATTTGCAGCCTGAACACAGGCAGAGGCAGCAGGAAATCACTCTAGCTCTCAAATCTCCCTTTCTCTTGGTTTCTCCTGCGTACCCTATCTTTACCCAACACCCCCCTCCGTCCCCGTCTGATGCACCCGCTGCCCCCTCCTAGAACACACAGACACACCCCTCTCTCCTCCCTGCCCCTCCCTCTAGTCAATTAAAGTCACATCGAGGGATTAAAAGGAAGTAGGTCAGTGGAGCATTGCTGGGGGAAAAAATGCAACAAACCACGTCAGAAGTCACTGTATCGACCTTGTGAAACACAGACTCTACTGGCGTCGGCTTGTGATCTCTTGCCCTCGACCAATGCTGCGGCTCTGCACAGAAGCTGGGTTCAAATCCCACAGACCAAGCTGTGCCCTCACCTTGATTTCTCTGCAGCTCAGAGGAAACCCCCCTGGAGGGCAGCCTAGGGAGCTGGGCTTTGGTGGCGGACACTTGATACCCTCTACAGAGTGCTTTGTCTCTAGTCCCCTGAACAGATCCTCTTCAAATGCAGGATTATAGCAGTGCTACAGGCAATGAGAGCCCCACAGCTCCACTGTGAGAGGAGAATGCCAATAGCCACCATGCAAGGCAGAAACAATACACATGCTGTGACATTTTTAGATCTCTTTCATTTTGCATGCATGTACTGACTGCCCTTGATCTATTCCTACTGTACAATACGGCTGTAGTAGTTAAACACAAATCTGCCATTGAACTCATGCATGCATATATTACAGAAAAAATACACATCACAAGGATTAATAACTGATTAAAGCTGACTCATTAGAAATGATACAACACAAAATAATATGACATGAAATGCTACAAAACAATACAATAAGATTTAATAAGGCATGATACGGTTCGATGATAAATAATAAAATGATGTGATACAATACAAATGATGTGATACCATACTGAAAAAAATGATAAGCATTGTCTCAGTGCTATCAACCTGGAATGTGAATTTGAGTTCAATAGCCCAATGATGGCCATTAATGCTGTTTCAAACTTACTTTCTGTCAAACTAGCAAAAAGCAAAGATGACAACAGCTACAACATGCCCATCTGTCAGCCATACCAACCATGCCTCCAACTGACCAGAATTCTTAGCCCTGATATAATCATAAACGGGTGAGTTATAGAAAATTGACCCTTCATTTATTGTGTACAAATAAAGAAATATATTATTGGACAAAAATGTGTTAGACTCAGACCGTAAACATGCTTATTTCCTTAGAGAAACTGGCCGAGTAAATCAAACTTCCTGGGTTTTTGGAGTCTCAAGTGGACACTTGAGGAAGTGCTGGCTTTTTTTTTTTTTTTTGCGATACGACAAAACAACGCATGATATGGTAAAATACGATACATCATGATGTGATATGATTCAATGCACAACGACACAATGTGGCATGATATGTGTTTTGTCCATGTGAAGAAGTTTTTTTTCAACACTGGACGTACAAAAAGACGCCTCAGAGATTGCCTGGCTGAGCATAAATATGCCATTAGAATCAGGAATCAGGATAACCCTCTGGACAAACATTTTAATGAATCCCACAATACCAATGATTCTTTACTGTGCATTGAAGGTATGGAACATGTAAAACCTTTGGTCTGAGGAGGAGACAGAATCCAGAAGCTCAATCAAAGAAAAGCTTTCTGTATCCATCAGCTGAATGCTTTAAGATATCCTGGTCTGAATGAGGATTTGGACCTTTCATGTTTTTTGTAACGTATTTTAGTGTTCTTTCTGTTTCTCACATACCTATATATTAGATGTTTATGTGTTTGAGTGTATTTTGATTGTTGTTTGTGATTGACTGAAGTTGATTTGTTAATTTTTTATTATTATCATTATTATTTAGGTTCATTCTGTGTTTTTGTGTGTTGCTGATTACTCTGTAACTGGTCTCACCTGCCTTGTCTTTTCTCTGAGTTTGTGGTTGCCTCTGATTGGTTGTCACTGGTATTGGGAGAGGCCACACCATAATGCCTGATTAGCGAGCCCTGTGTGAAGACTCTCACCTGGCTTCTCTTCTCTCTGTTCATCTGACTGCATTCATTGGCTGTAGTCTACATAGAGTTGTGACCACACCACAAATGTTTGTCAGCCCTGATGAATTAATAAAGGCTTTTTAGTATTTCCTTCCTCATTTGCACTGTTTTTGTGTTTGGAGTGCCTGTTTTTCTCCCTTTTATGGCATGATACAATATGATAGGATAAGATACAACATGATATGACATGATACAATACGATAAAAAATCATTTGATACAACAGGACACGGCAAAATCTAAAACAACACAGCATGACATGGAACGATACTAAACCATATTATACAATACAAAATGATAGATGATACCACACAATAGGATATGACACAAGATGACATGGCACCACACAATACAACATGATTACAATACCATAACTGTACGACACGACACAACAAGATAAAATATATACCTTTTCTTTCCTTCTGGAAAATTTTAGATCTCAGATGTAGGGATAGGTTAGGGTTAACCCTAGTAATGGCAGACATTAAGTACTGGTTCAAGATTAGTAGTATTAAAAAAGTTAACAGGGGTGAGAGTAGCTGATAGGTCGCATCAGCATGTTCCATGAACAGGGGCTGTTTATCTCAAAATGGCTGCCCAGGTTCAAATCTGGCTTGTGCCCATCATCCCCACTTTTGCTTTCCAGTTTCTGCTCTAGAAATAAAAAATATATACATTTGAAAAAACATAATCATGGTGGAACAACACTGGTCTCTGTTTTTTTAAACTTACAATAACATTGATCCTTCTGTATACACTAAATTGTAGTATTTGATTTGAGTGAATGGCAGTTTTTTGTGATGTTTTTCTGTAATTCAATAACATGGGTGCACTTATTGGACATGCAGTTTCCAGGCACTTTCAGCAGTAGGCAGATATTAATGCTAAGGTCCATACTGGAGCAATACTAAAAAGGTACATTAAAAGACAGCAACACAATTAAAAATGATGATCTGTAATATAAATCAAATATGCTATTTGCAGAGAAGTGTTTGTTCCATAAAACTGATTTCTTTTCTTGCTCTCTCTCTTCCCTCCTCTCTACCTCTTTATAAATGAGTACAGGGGCTGATTACATGTTCTAATATAAATAACATTAACGTATTCAATTACACTGCTGATTATAAATGATGTTTAGAAAAGCTGTGCAGGGGAGCGTTTATAACGACGTGCAGAGCCACGTTCAGAACAACCTCCGATGTGAGTTTAACCTGCCCAACTGTTCCTGTCTGATACAGGAGCGGTCGGCACTGTGTGATGAAAACTCAGCGGGGGAGGTGAGCAGAGAACGGCCTCCCTTGTGCTGTGCCACGACAGAGTGGTGCTGCTGTCAACATTTTATACTGTATTTGTCCAATTTAATCAGCCTCACACACACCACTCAGTTAGAGGAGTGAATAAGAACTGGAAACACAGCAACGAGCCTGTCACACCGCACATTAAGTGGAAATTATCCTAGCTAGGTCCACACTCACCAGCTGTGAATGACTCGACAAATAATGTTAAAAGTTTTTTCTATTGCAGGCAAGAAGACGAGGCACCACATCTAATCGTTTATTATAACCATCCACTATGATAACAGAGGGTCTGACAGAGAGGGATGCTGCAAATCATTTGTTTACGTTCTTCTTATTAAGCTGATAACTAAATGTTATCGTAAACAGGCTGGACACTAAAAACAGAGGACTCAAGAAACAGTTAATGCAAGAAATCAGACTCAAGATTGTTCATTTAGGCAAATTTATCACTGCTTGTTATTATGGACAGTATCAAGAGGCATAGCACGTAGCCTGAAAAAATGTTTCAGACAATTTTATGTGTACTCTATTTGTTTAAACAACGCTTTTCAAACATGTGAAAAAAATTAAAGATTTTATTTAAAATATGATCATGTAAGAGCTTTTCCTGCCATTAATACTTGCATACATCAAATAAAGTTTGATTGCTTTGAGGCTGGTTGTTGATTGATGTGATTAAACCAAAGGTAGTTTTCAAAATGGCAACTTAAAACGTGTGCACTAAACATAGAGCTTGGCAACCAAAGTCACTTCACCGCGCAATATGGGCTTTGTTTGGGTAGGAACAGGCCAGAACCGCCATATTGGCAGGCCATCAGTTGTACCGGACTAAACAACAGACACTGCAAGCATTATTCTGCCGTTTCCAATAATGCTAAAGAATAGTTTAAGAAAGTGGAAACGACTACCTGATGCAAGCAGATGCTATACTGAAAAGATCAATATTATTGGAAACATAGACCCATATGAAGTGACCGCAGACACCTTAGCCTCCTCTTACATTTCCAAATATTTTCAGCATCTGCGTAGATGTCTACGTGCGTACACTGCTGCCCATTTTTGAAATGTTTAATCTCTGGAAGCCCTCATACAGTTTGCCAGTGGCTGGCTACTTGACCTGTTGTGTAACTTCCCACAAACGTCAACATTCAGGTAACATTTGACTTTACACTTCTTAAAGAAGCTAAATACAATAACAGATGATAAATGTTGGGAAAACATGATCCAAATGTCACAAAGGGGCTGGAAGCCAACTCAAAGAATTTGACTTGAAGGTCAAAGTGAGGCTTTTCAGAACACCTTTAACAACTTTTGGAGGAAACGCTGGAGGAACTGTGGTATGGTTGGTGATTATCTGTTGAGAATGCCCAAAAATACAAACATAATGAAAAATGTCAAAGAACTAGAATGACGTTTGGCAGCAGACCTCCCAATGGACTCTTAGTTTATATCAGATGTGTTTCCTTACCAATAGTTTACCACACAACAACGTTATATATTGCATTCTTTGTTGAAAAATGATCATCATCAGCTGGATAAAGTGTGTTTACATGACGGATTACATGGCTGCCCAGTTGTAGAAAATGGACCCTTATCAGTTCGATTTTATTTAAACTATAAACATAATCATTAAATTTATTTTGATGTTTTATTTCTTCTTTTATGCACGGTGCTTAACAAATTTTTTAGACTACCTGTCTCAGAGACCATCCAGCATCATGAAATGCTTTAATGCGGACTCTTTCATTTTCAGTGAGCTCTCCACGTTTTACCATTTTGAACAGGAATGAGGAATTTCAAACTGAATTCACCTTTTTATACTCAAATCTGAGCCGGCTCACTGGGCTTCTCTCAGAAGTCCAAAATTAATCAAGCATAACATTCAACCACTAAAAACTATTTTTTCTGTTCAGGAATGCAAGTAAATGTCTATAATTTGACAGATTAATCAAGAAATAATAATGTGCTTTACTATTTTTTCTTTTTCTTTTGTAAATCAGTAAATTTGAAAATTCATGGATAACAATGATAATTACATTTTAACATTAAAAATATCATTTGGGTTAAAGAGCTTCTACATATTAGTGTATTAACCATTACAGAAACATAAAAAATGATTTTGGTTTTACCAATTTTTACCAATGCTGTTAATTTAGGGCAGCTGAGGCATAAACCTTACTTTGGGTGGTGGTCTAATAAATTTGTTAAGCACTGTATATTTTTTGACACTGCTGACTCCAGTGAATATCATATGTGCTCTGTCTCCATACAGTATTATTACTACATGATGAATAAAGCCCAAACTCAAGATGTTTTTCATTTCCTCTGTGATGTCATATGCCTGTTGTTGTGCAAATAAAGGCAAGAAAGTTTAAAAAAGAAAATCTTTAAAACTCAATTTATTGCCCAGCTCTAGCCTGATTCAACTATAACTCAAACTCCTAGCACAGAGACTCGCGTACTTAATTTTATTTGATCCAATTGTGAAAAACAGATATAAAAAAGGGAAACAGTATCACTTCAAAATAAGGGTTTTTGAGTTTGCAATTTGTAAAAGAGACAAAATAGTGACTGGTAATCAGTGGTTTGTGCTACTTTTGCTGTTATTTTAACTGATCCAGGGCTACACTGACCGAAGCCCCCAGACCTCTAATGTCAAAAATCTGTTAACGATTCAGATCAGTTTATCTTTAAACCACCAAACTGAATAAGATACATGTTTGGAGCAGCTTTAAATCATTCAGTGTGTATCACATCTTAAACATTCACTATCTGATTTCATTCATTCTTCAGTTTTCATAAGGTCATATTTTGTTGAATCATGCTCATGAGTCACAGATTTCCATCACAGCTGTTTAGTCCCTCCCAACCTGAGGTATGTGTGATGGTAGAGAGTTATGATCCCATAAAAAGGATGAGAACAGTCTTACTTCACTTACATCCATTATGTCATTTAACTACTTTTAATATATAAAATACTTGCTACCCATGCCTTAATCTATGTCTTTAAAACATAGATGTATACTTTAAAAGGTTTTGCCAGAAAACATTATAATTGGCTTAACCAGCTTGAATTTTTATGATAGTATTTTTTCTTCCAGAGTGACAAATTGTAAATGAGTGAAAGCTTTTTTGAAGAAACCCTGCTGCTGTATAAACATAAAGCAGTATGTGCAATCTAAACATCAAACACAGAGCATATGGAACTTCAGCATGTCAATTCTCATCATCAGTGAGCCACCAGACTGATTTAGAGTCTGACAGTAAACTCAGCATGCACTGACAGACAGACACAGAGTAGAAGAAACTGAAGTCATCTTTCTGCTCAGCTGATTTATGGCTGAAACAGAGCTGACTGAAGGTGTGGACAGACGAGCAAAGCTGCAGCCCCACCAAAGTCAGAGGGAAGGATTTACAGCACCACGGCTAAAGCTCCCTGATGACCACTAAAAGGCCTACACTGAGGAGAGGAAATAATTCCCTCTGACATCAAATAGACCAAAAGACTTTCCGTGGCTGGGTTCATAACACAGCTCTCTTACTGCCCATATACTTCTACTAAAACTCTCCAAAACACATATCTGCAGTTTAGGAACTGAATTCAGTCTAGGTTATATCAAGATATATTTGACTTTTATCTGCTATGTCACATTTTCACGTTTTCTTTCCATTTAACAGCACTGTTTAACTTTGCTCATTACCAGTTGGATTATCTTATAATGTGGAGACATTAGGAGTATTCAGTCAGCCCATTTAGAGCACTGGTATTGTATTGTTCTATTGAGAGGAAAGGTTGCATTGTCTAAAGAAATACACTGAGTGAAGCTCAAGTTAGTCATCTATGTGATCCACATAAATGATGCTGCCAAGCTTATGTAAACACAGAGGGAAACAGGCTTAAAACTGTGCAATTAAAGTGCGATTGCAGTTGAAATTATTCAGATCATAGTTATTGTTTTCATGGGTATTGCAAGTAAATGTGCACAAGTATGTTAATACTATTATTGCCATTTTGTCCTCTTGTATTTAATTATTGTAGGGGGCTTTTTCTTTTACATTTGTTATATACTGCTAATTACTTGCCCCTTGAGCTTTAACAACCTAAGTGGGGATTAATAAAGGTATTTGCTATCTTATTTTGGAAAGGGAATGCACAAGAAGCAGATGGCTTAGTGTTTAGGTCATGCTCCATCACGTGGGTGCACAGAAAAAACTGGAGTGTTGAATTCTTAGTGTTAAACATGTCAGTGTTGATTTTAACACTAAAGGTGTCATTTTAACTCCGCTCAGAGTTAATGGCCTTCAGTGTTGGAGTTATCTAACAGTGTTGATCCATTCAGTGTTAATCTAACTGTGTAGACCATTTTCCCATCATGCATTTGGGCAGTGTTTAGATGTGTTTTAGATGCAATTTAGATGTCTTAGATGTATTTAGATGAAGATTGTTAAGCTGAGTTTAGATGTTGCCTGTTGTACAGTGATCACTGCTGAGACTCACTTGCACATGTTTCTGGTGAATTATTGTTGTTTTTGATGTCAGAGACCTCTGCACCATGAGTGAAGTTATCTGCTACGTTGGTCACTGCCTTACTGTGGTAATGAATGGCTTTATAATGGAGGGAGTGCAGACTTACAACATGGGGCATATTCCAGCCACACTACATGTCTTTCTCATTGCATTATGGTTGCACTTTGACGTAGTAGTTTAATGTCAGGTGTAAATCTATATTTGTTGTTAAAATACAGCACTTTGCACTTTGTAAATAACTGATTTAAAAATACCATAGATTTACATCCAGTGTAAAAGGAAGTAACTAAATATTGTGTAAAATTGCTTTTTACTGTGTAAAAACACAACACTGTGAGTGTTAAATATTAACACCATGACAGAGTTAAAGCAGCATATTAACTTAAAAGTGTGGACACATATAAACACTTTTCCAGAGTTAGATTAAAAAAACTCTCTGTGTTCATTAACACTGGTGATTTTGCTGTGTGGCTCTTTCGCCGCATGTCATTTCCCACTCCCATATCCCGCTTTCTTACTCTGTCCACTGCCATTTCTCGAGAGGCAAAGCACTCAAAAATAAATCTTAATCAATCAAAATAATAGAATAGAAATTGGGAAAGCACATGGTAATGATAAAAACAATAAAAAACACAAAGGAAAATCCAGTTAATCATAATAAATGAATAAAAAAAATGATGATTAAATAAATTGCTGTTTTGAACGATTGAAAATAAATGTAATATTTGAATTAAATGGAGCACCATAAGAAATTCTAAAAAAAATTCCGGTTTTGTGCCACTGTTGTGGTCTTACAGGCACCCTTAGATTTATTTAGAATGTTTTTTTATTTTTTCCATATTATAGATTGAAGGGCCTGTGTCAAAAGTGTTTTTTTATGTGTTGACAGCTCTCATTTTAAATACAAAACCACTGTAGTCCAGCTTTTTAAATGCTTGGCACCCTTGTGTGTAAACAATACCCTCTGCATCAGCTGTTGTTTTTTTTTTTTTTTTCTTTTCCGAGCAATAACAGTTTTGACTGCCCTCAGGTTAGCAAATTTAAAATTTTGGAAAGCACCACACTTGTCAAAGTCTCTTCTTCATCCCATGGAGAAGGAGCAGGATTTATAAATACGTTTGGCCAACAATAACGGCGGGGGAAATTTATCTGACTCATCTTTTTCAGGGTACGGTTTCCAGGTCTAAAGCTTCTGCTAATGCCAGAACATGAATTCTTCTACACTGATTTCAAGTTTTATAGGTGATATTTCATTAAATAAATTAAAATATTTAGTGAACAGAGCTATTTAAATCAGACCATATGGATAGAGGGGAGGCTGAGGTCAACTTTTGTAACAACAAACACTGATGAGAAGTGATCTGGAACTGATGTTGTGGGTGCTGCTAGCACAAAGAATTACTGCTGTGGACACATGCACCCTGAGGATACTAAAAGTATTTAGATTGCAAAAAACTGCAGAAGGCTAGAAAATAAACCTCAATATTAAAATCTCATTTAAGGAATTTCACACTGTTTTTGACCATGCATTTGTTGTGATGGTGGCTACAAATAAAGACTTTTTACTACAATCTTACTTTGAGGGATCAGTGTGTATTATGTTTAAACATATCAATTGCCACAATAACATTATGCAATGTAAAACATCTGTAATGTAGTTTAATCTATTTTATTTGCAAATATTCTGCATGTGATGTAAATCATAAATCTAGCAGATAAGTCACAGAAGTCTAGAAAAGAGTTAACCACACTGTCAGGAGGGCTGCTGTGATTTGCTTGAACTTCTTCTGAGATATTCACATTTTCTGTGATGCAGACATTGAGATGCAATCAAATGATTAACCTAATGCTTACTCTTTAGTGAGCTTTCATTAAGGCATCAAAATAAAAATAAAACTGCTCCACTCTCAAACAGTCTTGCTGAGGACAATGTTGCATCCCCAGTAGTGTCAAAGATGACTGGCTAATCAGCTTCCTGGAGACTCAGCCTCTTTTCTGCCTATGGATGTGAGAGGAAATCCTACACTGCTGAAGACATTGATTTCTGATGAATAAAAAAAAAAAAAGTGGTCAAGCCTGCCACATCAACACTACATCAAGGCAAAGCGCCAGCAGGGGTGTTGGCTCAAGTCCATCTCCTCAGACTTCCTCCATAATGAGCACGTTATCGCTTCCTGATTTCAATTAGAGCAGGACACAGATCTAGACAGCTGCATGTTAAAGTGTCTGCACCTCAGGATTCCCCCGCCGTTATCAGATAAGGAGATGACTGAGACAAACCTGATTGGTTCTGTGACTGAACGCTGCAGGTCACGGTTTTAAACAGACTTGAGAATCCATTTGATGTGCCTATCATAGGAAGAAATCACAAGATTTGACGATACCAGAAATTTGATTAAATAAAAGTCGTCGAGGATAACTAATACTTTGCTCTCTCACATTGTGCTCTGTGCAAGGTTGAAAGGCCTGTCCTTAAATAAATGAGTGC
The DNA here is from genome assembly GCF_018320785.1 of Cheilinus undulatus. Classification (NCBI taxonomy): domain Eukaryota; kingdom Metazoa; phylum Chordata; class Actinopteri; order Labriformes; family Labridae; genus Cheilinus; species Cheilinus undulatus. Next base: position 29,076,745 of record NC_054873.1, read on the forward strand.
ATCCCACTCTTAAGATGAAAGACTAATTGTTGACAGAAACCCGCAAGAACAATTATAATGCATTTTTGCAGAAATACACAAAGACAGACTGTTTAGATGCAGCGTGTGATCAAAAAGATTTAAAACCTCCTCATGATAACGCTGCACATAAGAACACCGGCCCTGCTCTTTAATCTTATCAAAGCATCGTCAAACACATAAATATATTTAGAGGTAAAACTGAATGAAGAGAGCATTGATGTTTGCTAGATTAACCACTCTGACCCTTTGTAGAAATGGCTGTGACAGTGTGAAATTCCACAGACTCGTCACTGCGAGGATGAAAGTCTAAGAAAAGCAAGGGATGAAATCTGCATCCCTGAAAGAGCCTGCCTCTCTAATCTTTGCATTGTGAAGGCAAAAGACGAGTGAGTCAGATTTACGTCACTATTTGTTTGCTCTTTTTTACGCCCACAAATGCCTCTTCCTGCTTCCTCTTTCAGACTTGCCTTTAGGAGATGAATCGTTTTACAGTTTAGTTCCTCATTTAAATGAAGTGGGCGGGATGTAGGGAGGGCACTTTAATCACTTATATAAATATTTGCATTCACACGGGCTGACCCTTGGAATAGTCTATTACTTCATCTCTTTCACCCGCTTGGCCCCCACCTCTCATCCAGACACGCTTATTTACCTCTTCTGCTCAGCCATTCAATAAGACTCCAGCCAGCCCAGAGACATTAGCATAGCCACACAGCTCCACAGCGCAGACGGCTATGCAGCTTTGTTCTCCGCTTTGTTCTGAGGGGACAAATAAAAGCCTGCTATGTGAAACGAGGAGCAGGGGAAAGGAAAAGGAGGGGTTGGACCACTGGGGAGACTGGCGAGTCCTCTGTTTCTACCCTCTAATGCTTTGACAGTGAGTAATAAATTGATCATAGCGCTGGGCATGATGCCGACCTTGAGATTTTCTCTTCACGTAGTAGCTGGACAGCGGAGAGAGATAGGTGGTCATCATCATCACCCTGTTGCTATGTGTGAGTGTGATTCACTGGGAAGTCTCGGCGATAGTGATCTGGGATGGATCTCAGAAGAGACAGGGCTCCTGCATCTTTAATTGTTCAGAGGAACAGAGCCTCATCACAATTATAGAGCATTCAGGAAGCCTCCAAACTCATTTAGCTCTCCTCATCTGGGAACAGGAATCCACTAAACACAAATTCCTCTTCTGCAGCCCGCGGCAAAAAAGCCTTCTTTTTTTAAAGATTAATAAGATAAGAGATTTAAGAATATCCAAAAGACAGAGGAAGAAGACTCATTGTTGAAAATGAAACATCTCATTGTGTCAGCATGTGCAGAAAGGAAAGATGCACTTTTATCGTCTATTTCATTAGTTTAATTAAAACCAATGAAAGCTCTAAAAATATATTCTTTTCTCTGTGCAAAATACTCTCATTATGTCTGGTCTTTTGAATGTGCTCATTGTCTGCCTGTCTGCTGCAATCACACTGGGACAGTGAGTGAAACATGAGCACATGAGAGAAAAACATGCACACCCAACGTTCATTAGAAACCTTCCCATCTCTCGGTGCACTCATAATCTACTTCCCCTTTCCAAGCACGAGGTAAATTATAACTATAATTGAAACATTGCTCATGTTAAGCAAATACGGGCTCGCTTATCCATAAGGAGACGGAGGCAGGAGATGCATTAAAATGAATAAACTAATCAAGTCAATGCAGGAAAACAATGCGTCACATAAAGAAAGCCAGGTTTGAAAAACGACGCTGCAGGAATCGCTTTGGGCTTGTCCACAAAATGCTTAAGAGTGATATTCTTTCTCTCTTTAATGGATATGTGGCTGTAAACATGTTGGCCATTGTGATGGATGTCCCTAGGCACTAGCGGTAAGTGCACTCCAGTCCCTCAGTGAGACGCAGCTACACAGGCTGAAGCAGAAGTGATAGAAAGGTGTGACCAGGTATTTCGCTCTCTCTTTCTTCGCTTCTCACGCGAGTATGTCTATATTTTTTCCCTCCAAGCAGTCCCTGTTGAAGCTTTCAAGGGCCATGAAAGTAAATAAATATTTGAGGTTAAGTAAGCACACTGTTCTTTTACTTTTGACTGTGTACATTTTTAATGCTGCCACAGACTGGTCCTCCACTTTACTTCTCCTTTTTAGGAGAAACCGTGTTTATAAGCAGAGGCGGACTTAGCTATTTCAGGGACCACCGTGAACAGGCATGGGGTCCTCCACATTCATTGTTCTCCCCTTTTGAAATTCATATCATAGAAAGAGTTACTTGTAACTTCTTTTAATCAGTCTTCACACAGCAATGATGGAAGGATGTCTGGGACAAAACATATCAACAGTTACACATGCCCTCATTACACTCACGATAGAAACTATGTATGTAATTGTCTTTATTTCTTTGATCTTATTATCCAGTATATTTCATTTCTGATTTCTTTTTGCAGTCTTTAACTCTGTTAAATGTTATTTTGGTAAAGCTGTGATATTTCAGCTTAGAAACTTAATGGATGGGGCACTAAGATGATCTTTCCTGCATGTCTCTCCCCCAATCTCTCATCCCTGTTTCTGGCTCTATTCACTGCCCCACTTTCTAAATAAAGGCATTAAAAATACAAATACAGTCATAGACAAAGGTATTGGCACCCCTGGAATTATACTAGAAAATACACTATTTCTCCCAGAAATTGTTGCAATTACAAATGTTTTTGGTGAGTGAAATTATGTCAGTTTTGGCTTTTTTCAGCTTTTTTTTTGTGTTGTTCCAATGGACATAAAGGAGATGAACATGTGTATACCATAAACACACAAACTTTCTCTCCCTTCTCTCAGGGACCAAAAAGTGGAACTGTAATATGTGTTTGACAAAAGTCTTCAAAATATTCACATTTACAAAAAAGTCCATGCTTTTTTTTATATTGGTGGATTATGAGCCATTATTCAAAGCAATTCCTGTCTGTAATGAAAAAAAGGAACACATCTCAGGCTTTCCATCTCTTTTTCTCTGTCTCTTTTTTAAGTTTCAAAGTGTTTACACATGAGCTGTTCATCAAACCATGATGTGAGGACAAAGCAGCCTGCCATTGGTTGTCCCAGCCCATGTGACATCTGTTTTGGGAATGCAAACTGGGGGCTAATGCTGAGCTAGCGGAAGAAGCAATCGAAAATGGGTTAAAAAAGGGATAAAAAGACATTCAGTGTCAGAGTGACTGATGTAGATTTAATCTTTAAAGATCCCAGAAAGTCACTTAAGTTCCAGGCTCACTAGAAAAGGTACCGTAAGGGCTATGAGCGCATGGATAGCATCATTAGAATGGCAAAATGACGGGCTTCCAGAGGGGAAAAAAAGTAAGTGGCTACGACTCATAGTTCAAAAGTTATTTAACTTTAAATAACTTGTGTCTCTTCTTGTTTTATACAACTACGTCTGTCTCAGAGGGTTAATAAATTGCCCTGGGCAGATATGACAAACAGAAAAGCAACACACACTATGTCCCGTCTGAGTCCAGCAGTGTTTTTGTAGTTTATGATTTTTTGAGTAAGCATGTTTATGGATCTAATTGAAGTTACTGCTTTTGTTTGTTAGAACCTTCAATCATTTGGATACCAGGATTAACAGGGTTGTTCTGATTTTTGTAGTACTATATGACAAAATGGGCAAACACTGTGAGTTTGACTTTTGCTGTTTTCCTCACACTAAAGGGATAGTTTCTGTATCTGTGAGCCTTTACTGCTGGATTTTGTTAAAATCTTGAGGTTTTCCTCCTTCTAACCATGCATACCAAGTCTATCTCATATTTTCATACTAGAACTCAACGTGTAAATCCCTTAAAAACACAACATGACCAGAATACGGGCTGGTGCAGGAGAAAGGTTTTTAAGTTTATTATGTCTTCATGGGGCCCTCTCTGCCTCATGGTCTGCCCCTGTTCACAAGGGTTGCTTTACCCTGGTGGACTTCACTGATAATAAGCTGTCCTAAATCATACAAAAACTTAATCTGCTCTCGTCAGGGTTTGGGATTTTTGTCCTGCAGATTTTTGCAGGACTTTGCACAGATTTAGTTGTGTAAAAGAATGTCACCAGCATGCACCTGTAGAGGGCATCGTGATGCATGGCAGGAACAGCACCCCTGCTATGTGCACTGACAGAAGCTAGAGAGACCACATGGCACAACTGTCACCAGAGTGCGACCCCTTCCCTGCATAATCACATCACCCTGATCTCCACTCTTTAGTTATCATGGTCACATGAGAGAAGGGAAAAGAAGTGACATAATTTGCTCCATTTCAGCACATCTGTTCCACATCTGACCGCCATCCAGACAGAGTTAGTGAGGTTTTCTGCCCCTGCTGTGGAGATTGTAAACAGGCTGCTCAGCTTGTGTTGTTAACTTAAACAAGATGTGAGGACCCCCGGGCCAAGTCTGCAGGGCCTTCTGATTGTGCTGGACTCAGGACAGACTCCCTTCCCTTCGCTGAATGTAAAGCTAAGCAATAACACCTGGTCTGAGATCAGCAAGGGAGCACATAGACAGCAGACGGTCTGAGGAGAGGGGTTTGTCCTCTGTAAGCCAGGGGCTGCTGAGCAGATAACTCGGTTGCGTAACGCTGCCCACTTCAACACCCGCCTTAATAAGGAGAGAGCCTTTCAATTCGCCTCACAATGACGAGCTGTAGAGACGAGAGTGAGAGGAGAAAAGCAGGAATCCCATTTGTATTTTCAAGATGAGCTCTCTCTGACAAAAGGTGTCGCTTGGAAGTATCACTGTGTAATGTGACTAATCTTACGCTGAAAGATATTGTAAATGACTGCTTAAGACCTCTCATTCACGTGCTGCACTGCTGGCACTCATCCGGTTGATCGGCGTCATTTAGCACATAAACATGCAGCCGGTGACAGGTATCAGAGCTGCCTCTCCAATCATACGCATACCCCCATCTATCTCCTGCTCCTCAGAGGCAGCACAGCCTCCCAATCACAGTGGATAATACCCTGTGGACCAACTACCACAGCCTGCATGGACAGAAACACGCCACAGCTGAAAAGGAAAAGACAGCCAAGGCCCATTTAGCATTGCTGTGTTGACACTAATGGACACACGGACTACACCCTCATGTTTGAGAATAAGGATATTATGCAGACATCCGGCTATCCCTTAGGTTTTTTTCCTCCCTGAAGCATACGGTGGCGGGGGAACAATTGGTTTCATGGCTGCTGTGGGGTATCATTTGCTAAGGTCCCCCCTGTCTCTGCCTCGACTTTGTGAGCCGGAGCTGGTGGAGTTTAAGAGGAAGGGGGTATTATCTCAGACTCTTGCCAGCCCAGTGCACTCTTTGGGATAATGTTCTTATTGGGCGTGATCCTCCGACTGCAGAAGTCATGCTGTCTTTACTCAGAAAAGCAGAAGGGGGGGAAACGGAGGTGGGTGGCTGGCTTTGCCCCAACAGATTTAAAAAAGAAAAAAATAAAGTATCTGTTACACTTGCTTGAACCCATATGTTTGCAGAAAATTAGAGAATTAGTGATGACAGTGAAGAGGGTTGGTATTGCTATAATTACCCTTGTGCTGCATGGGAAATGCTGGAAAATACATTCACTTAATAGATCACAGCTGCTTAAAAAGCCTTAAACTTTAAATTTTCTTACATTAATACACATTTTTGTGCTAAAAACTTGGTTTTTCAGTCCCTGTAAGGGGAAATCCAAAATTTGTGTCTTAACACATTTGATAATGAGGTTGCTTTAAACTTGAAAACACTGACACTTATGTGTGAATGTATGTTGGATTTAGATCATTTGAAAGTTTTTCACCTCTTTCCTAGCACTGGTCAATATGGGCAGGGCAAATATAGCAGGCCACATCACAAATCCCTATGGAGAATAACCCCTCCCCTCCATAACCCCACACTACAAAACTATAAAATCACCAGGCAGTTCATCTCATTACAGTCCAATGTAGCTGATGTCACTGCCTTCATTGAAAGCCAGCTACATGCTGAGCTTTTGTTCATTGTGAAGTAATTTTCCCAAATCCATCAGCCACAAAGGTCTGACAGTCATCAAAAGTATCACAACAGAGAGATTTGTGCCAGAAAACAGTAGATTTCATCCCAAACTTCTATCTCTCTGCTCCGGCACAGAGCCAGGCAGCTGTGCTTTTGCAGAATTTCCCTTAAGGCAGTGGGTCTCAACGTGGGGGTTGGGACACCATTGGGGGTCACAAGACATAGCTTCCAAAAGATAAAGAATATTTTTAAATGACTTCAAATGGCAAATTTTAGCCATTTCTATAAAGATAATTGTATAAAACTAGTTAAATGTTAAATAAAAACAAGGTCATTTAGTAAGATTCACATTGTAATCAAAGTAATGTTAAAAAAAATAAAATAAAATGTTGGTCTGCACATGAATATTCTGAAAGAGTTCTGTTTGAGAGCTCTTGCCGTAAGGTCAGGGGGAAGGCTAACTGCCGTAGTACAAGTCTATTTTTTACTTGTATTGGATGCAGCAGGAACAAACATCTTACCTGCTGTAGGTGCATTTGAATTCTTATTTCCCTTGTCTTTAGTCCTGGATGATTGAAAGAAGCTAAAAGGATCAGGCTGGAGACCTCTATGGTGGGGCATTTTGGACTCATCTGTTGCAGTCCTCTAAAATGGGGCAACCTCAACTTTTGGGCAGGTATGGCATACATCATCCAAGCCGAAGCCAGAATGACGTTTATCTTCCACTCGCTGTCAGAGGTTACAGAAAGTCGCAGTTTGTTGCAACTTCAGAATTTTACAAATACAAATTTAAAATTTACTAAGAGAGATAAATTCAAATTTAAGACACCACAAACTCATAGAAACCAAAGGGGGTTAGGCTTAGGCACCCAAATCTTCAAAGGGATACTTCAACATTTTGAAATAATCATGGAACATTACAAGATGGAGATGTTTTAAAGCTAAATGCAAAGCCGGAACTACACTCCAGACACGACTGCTGCACTGTGTCACTCCGCCCAGTGGTTTACTTGGAAAATAGTTCAGAGTATTTGCTTCATGTGTCGTAATGTTACATAATTATACGTTATTATTTTAAAGTGTGGTGAATGTGTGGGTCACAACTTGTCCACGAGAGCGTTTTGGAGTTGTTGGATTGTGTATGTGATGAGTTTGATGAGGGAAAGCTGGAATACCATAAGACTAAAGACACTGGCAGAGCAGCTCCTAACTAGGCAGCACTGATCTAAAGGACAACTAAAGGTAACAGATCTATCAGTAAGACTATAGGGATTATGGCAATGAGTGAATTTGCCAAAATGTTGAAGTATCCCTTTAAGGTTAGGGTCAGGGTACGGGTAAGGGCAAATTTAACTGAGAGTTGTTTTTAATGACTGAAATTTGGCGTGCTGGTTCATAACATAGTGGCCTATCATACAACAAACAAAAAATAAATGTTTTTTATCTATACAGGAACTTTAAGTGTATCTTAAACATATTTTGGGATAAAACAAAGTATACTTTAGAATTTTTTTCTCTTGTGATCTTCATGCACCTGTTGTGCTGTGTTCTGGCTAAACACACAAACCACCAGAGAGGTCTTGCAGACCAAAGAAAGAACACTTCATCTGTTCTCTACACAGAAAACTTTGAAGACTTTTTTTTCTGTTGTAACTATAAGCTATGTCAATATTTGACTCAGACCCTGACAGGATGTTCGGGGGTAAAGCCAGAGGGATATAAAGTTCCATGAGTACATTATAACAGAGGAATGCAATAACAGTGTGAGGCTCTAATAACGCTGTATGGGCATAATGTACAGACAGGTACAAGCTCAGCAGACCAGAACAGGATCAGGAGTTGGAGCCACGATTGTCTCCGAGCTCACAGCATTAAACACAGCATTATGTTAGGGTCTTCCCCTCCGGTGTCAGATCAGAGAGTCTTTTGAAGAATAAATAAACAAATCTCCGAAGCTTCAGGTGACAACGCAGCCGACTGGCAGCTCCTTGGAATCTGATAAAGTCCATCTCCTTGCCTGTGGCTGGCAATCGCAGAGATCAATTTCAATCTGGAGACATGATAAAGAGAGTTGACAATGCGGCCCTGCAGCTGTAAATACACAATGTGATGTCTGAAAATAACTGATGAGAAATGATCTAAGCTCAAAAATGTGCATTGATTTCATTGCCTCAACCACATCCCTGTCCAATGATTTCAGCTATCAATCCTGTCGGCTGCACAACTCAGGGGGAAAAAAAGAAGAAAAAGGTAAAAATCAGTAGCACTGCAGAAGCCTGAAATTCATCAAAATACCCTTCCTGCTTACATAGGAATAAAGGATATTGCATTACACTGACTTTTTTTCAGTGTGGTTTCCCAGATGGCTAATCAAAATGATACAGTGTCATTTCATACAACAAATGTGTTCTTTATTAACCAGCAGACATTCTAGTCAGACTGTGTTTCGCGCCACGCCAAGCTGATTGTGTTATCTACGAGGCCGGCTGTGCAACTCTCTGCCGGGCTCCTGCAGCTCGAGGATTGTCCCTTACCTCTCCACTACCCCGAGCGCTGCTGTCTCCCCCCTGCACTCTAATTGCCTCCATTACTGTATCTGCAGTCAGATAAAATGCTAATTTCACAGCACATTAATTTCTCCAGGCTGAACAATAAGCAACACAAAGCCCAGGCCGCCTGTCTTTGCCTGGGCAGGCACGTCTGCAGCGCCGGGCTCCTTCCCAATGGTAGAGGAGTGAGAGCACCATTATGCACAGGTCAATGAAATGAAGGAAAAGTCCATCGATTCTACATTTGAAAAGAAAACACAGGAGCAGGGCTGGGGCAGGGTGATTTATCAGTCTCAGACGGAGGCTGGCAGTCAGCTCTGGAGAATGCTGAGGAGAAATGCTCCATCCTCATTGGCCTGTTAGGGCCAAGCCAAAATATAGTCACTCTGTAGACTGTATATAGACTGTAGTCTTAGTGGCATCACCCACTGGTTTGAAGAGGCATTACGAACTCCAGTGTTGGTGGTGGCATGACGGAAATGCTGACTCCATCTGACCTTGATTGACATCTCTAGATCAATGAAATGATTATTTTCATTAATATTGAGATCAGACTTTACAAAATGGCTTAAAAACTGAAATAACTGCCGCAGAAACACATTCAGAATAAAGCATTGTTTGAAAATGCAGGTAGTAACCTGACACGCCAAATAGACAGTTTCATTTATCCACTGCATATGATACATGCCACAATTATCTGGGAAACCCACCACACGAAGTGTTTGTGAAGGGCTGGACTTTACAAAAAAAATTATTGGAAGGTGATTTGACGAACGTTCTGTCTGTCACATTCATTACTGGTCAATCATAGCAACAAGACAAAATGAGGTAGCATGCAAAGCTCCAGTAACCTGAGCTCAACAGGCCGGCGCTGCTGTAGTTTATGAACAGTGGAGCTTGTTAGTGGATAAAACGCATGCTAAGGCCTGTCAGGAGAAGTGCAAAATCATCATCTTCACGAAGAGCTTCAGTATGGCTCTTTGGTCTTGTTTTAAGAAAGAAATGTGGCTCAGTTCAGATAAAAATACCCCTGTAGCAGCCATTGTACATACCGGCTTACAGTACAACTAATCTCCACCCATAACTATCACAAACTTATGCCGAAGCAGGTTGGGAGAAGAGCAAAAACATCTTTCTGTAATGGACAGCTTTAAGTGGTGTTCTTTGCTCTTGTTTTAACAAATGTGAAAAGAATGAAAAAACAAAAACTGCCACTGTGCAATAGCTACATTCACGCTAAATGCTACAACAGCTGCAGCCACTGCTGTCTGCTTCCAGAACAATGAAACCCTGCCTGAATCTGGCCAAACCATCTGCTTTGCAAGGTTGCACAGATAGTCTTATCATTGAAAAAAACAGATTGTACTTTTACTTTGAAAAGCATTTAAAAATTGTATTGCAGCTTACATACATGGGGGACATATTAACAGGCAGTAATTCTTTGATATACAGTACCTGTCAACTCCCTGTTCCTCACAGGGCATTAATGCCTATTTAGTTGCTTTAGTTTAAGCTACACTCATGCCGTCTCTCAAGTAAACTAAAAATTTTAACTGTTTACCAAGAATATGAACATTTAGTGCATTAAGGCACAACACTGTGGGCACAGTCTATGCTTTAAGAGGGGATACGTGCACTCCATTTACCACACACGATAAATCAAGCACATTGTGTCATGTAGCATAATCGTTTAGCCTCGATTATCATGTTTTTATGATCACGGGACGCTAAAATCATAATAGAAACTCAATTAATGCACATGGTGCATTGAGTGTGTCCATGTTTTTTGTTTACATCCCACACATCAGGTAGTTGTTTCCCGAGCTCTTTGGTGTGGCCCCTGGAGGTATCCTTCATCAAACAGCAAGTACTTATCTGGTATTAAGCCTCCTAGCAAGCAGCTATAATGTCAGCCCTGCTCCTAAATATGAAAATTTATGTACAACCAAGAAAAATTAACCAAATGGACGAGGTAAAGACAATAAACCCCTTGTAAAATTTGAATAAATTACGAAAGGGGCTAAAAAGACCAAACCCTTTTAAACAAGGCTGTATCTATTAAAATGTGCTTCAAATGTACATTTTTCATGTAAAAAAGGCACAAGAAAACCTGGCCCTGTGGATATTTTTTTGGATTTTGCAATCAGCCTCAAGTGGACACTTAAGGCACTGCAGTTTTTTTTTTAAACACATTACAAAGGAGGTTCATGCTTGAGAGTCTATCAATAGATGAAGATTTCAACCTTCAGAAAAACTATGTGAAAAGAGCTCACAGATATAAGATAATACTTTATTGATCCCCAGAGGGGAAATTCTGGTATTGCAGCAACACAACAAAGGAGAAAGGTGGTAAAAGTAAAAATATAACAGAGCTGAATGACATAACTAAATAGAAGCTAAATATAAAACTCTGGGTCAACTAAAAGTGATCTGCTCTTGCCATTTGGTATCTATATTTCATATCTCCTTAAGTTTTATGGGTTGATTCTGCTCATTATCTATCCATCATTTTTTCCCCTCCGGAGTTCATCGATCATTCCTGTTTCTCTTGCTCAGAAGCACCCGTCTGTGTACATCAACCTAATGTTCTCATATTATATGCATGGCTTGATTCCTCCCTCCAGCATTCCCAACTGTCTCTGGATTAGCAAGTCCACACCCCACTTCACAAATCAAAACGTTTAACATAATAGCTCCCGTCCTCTAATGGCTACACAACACACTTCATTTGTTCAGCCACAGTTTTTTAATAAGTCATTATCAAATTCTGCTTGATTCTATTCATCCCTTCAGGATAGCGAGAACAGGGAGGGAAGTGCTGTTAACTCTGTGCAAGATTTGTTGTTGTGTGCGCATGTGTGCATGTGAATCCTGACCCCAAGACAGTCTCTCTCAGTCTCACAGGGAGAGGCAGATTTCAGGCCTGGAGTGGGGCTGGCCTCGTCGCTCTCTGATAAGCCCTTCACATGAAGAGCACTGCAGGGTTCTCTAAAGTGTGCAACAGCATAAACAAATAACATTTCAATGCTGTAGTAATATGGTAAGAACAAAGATTGTTGAAATGCAGTATGGCACTGATTGTAAAGAAGAAGGCTGGGTTAAATTTTGCTCAAGTGTTCTTTCAGGAAACTAAGAGAAAAATCTGCTATTTTATTCTCCTTGGTGGTTCCTGACCTAGTCTACTCTGCATGCAGCATGAAGGATGCAATAAGTCTTGAAGGCAGACATGAGATTTATAGGTACTTTCAATATGTGAATATATAGGAAGGAAAAGTTTGTAGTCCATAGTGACTTCATGTGTATCCCTGTTGTAGCATTTTATGACAGCTACAAGTCAAAAAAGCCACACTCCCTAACCCCATCAAGCTTCTCCAGACAGCAGACATGCACACAGTGCCAAACAGCTGAATGATCGCATTGAAACTAACTTGTAAGAAGGTGTCTTCTTCTCTAACGCAGAAGATTTGTTCAGCAAGAGCCAAATGCAGGTCAGTCAGTCAAACAGCAGCGTTTCACTTCTCACTAAAAATCACCCAGTCTAAGGGAGACTGTTGTTCTGCAACTCAACAGGCTGATAAATAATGGCAAAGAAGGTAAAGGTTAAGATGCAGTCAGCTGAGATTGCAAACACCATACAATCTGGTGTAAGATGGACTTTTATATCTATTTTTTCATCTAAAAATGTAATTACATCCTTTAAACCACTGCAACCACAACATGCTGAGACATCTACAGTCATTCCTACAAGTGCAGCTGCCACCATCACCCACTCCACACAACCAGACATGCATGACTGAAACCCATAACTGTTTATTGCAATAGTCCCTTTACTGCCAAAAGTCTAAGCAGACCAGACAACAAGTGATCAGCTGAAGCAGGACAAAATTCATGGGCTGTGGGTCTGAACTTCACAACTATCAGCGTGTAGACTCATCAGGAGTGTAAACTCTATATTATAAAAACAGATATTACCAAAGGAGCTACACAACTGCACCAAAGCTGCTAAACTTAAACTTTGCTGAATGCAATGCAATTGTCTCAAAGAAGACACTTTAAATACTTTTCCCTCTGGTAGACCCCAAAACCCGATGGCATCTCATATAGGCTACTGGTGTGATTTACGTACAAACGGAGCTTGGGTTAAAACACCAGAATAAGACATTTACTTGTGTGACCTAAATGTTTGCTTGTATATGAGAGGAAAAAACTAGGGCTAAGTTACATGAGCTGTGTTGTGCCCTACATAATAAGGTGTCATCCTGTGTTCCTAGACAGTTATCATCTCTATATTTATAACAACAATGTATCAAATCACAATGTGGAAACAATGGAAGAACTTATAGTGATGAACACACAAAGATTTATCACCAAAATATGCCCCCATCTCATTGTTTAGCTGTCCAGTCACAACTTTTCTGTTGATGTTCACTCTCAACGTTCTCATTGTGTCATCTTCACGGTCTCTTCTTTTTTTTTTTTTTTTCGTGGGGAAAAAAAAACACAGAAAACCCACTGTACACTACCAGCACAAGTCTGAAGGCAGTTAACAGCAAGCTGATGGACAAAGTGTAGCACTAGAAGCTAAAGAGCGAGATATTTCCCCCGGGAGTTTGTAGAGACCGGAAACAGAGCTGAAAAAGAGTAACAAGTTTCAAAAATCACTTAAAGGTAAAAGTATGTCAATGTTTGTTTTGCTAACCCCAAGACAAAAAAATAGTTGTTGCCAGTCAAACTCATTTTCCAGTGTAACATTTGACAAATAAGACATGACATTTGAGGAAAAGTCAAGCACTGGAATTTAGTCTGGAGGTTACGCTGCCGAGACAAGTCAACAGCAGAGCAGCACATCTGCAACTGGTTTGGAAAATAATCTAAATATTTGTGCAAATGAAGAAAAATACTGAGATTGGGCAAATATCTACAGGAAATAGAAAATCGAAACAAACTGAAGGAGGAAGCTTTGGAAAGGGTTTACATGATTTTAAAGTAAATGTATCTGTGTTATGATCCTAAATTAAAAAAAAAGAACTTTGAGTTTTCATGGTGAAACTTGTCTGCTCATCTGCACTGTTGTCTCAGAGAAGCTTGAAATTCATAACTTGTAGGTTATCTCCAGTCAACAGTAAGCTTGTTATAGCAGAGCCAAAAAACCTCACAGTATCAACAGTCATCCAGCCTGGTGTGACGGAAGATTGACACCAACAGGAAACAAGATTTTCAAAATCTTAAAATGATCAGAGCATCTGGGGGAAAAAATCAAACACTATGATAATAAAATAATTGTACTTGTGTAAATACTTTTAAATGCAGTGGTTATAAAAAGTCCACCCCTTGGATATTCAACCCTTTTATTGATTTCATAAATCAGTCATGGTCAATATAATTTGTCTTTTTTGATTAAAAAAAAAACAATACAAAACAAAACAAAAAATCTTTCAAAAACAGGTTTCTACAAAGACATATCAAACAGAAATTGTGTGATGTGAAATAAGTGACTGCATAATTATATTCACCCTCTTCAAGTCATTATTTAGTAGAGTCACCTTTGGCTGTAATTACAACACTGAGTCTGGAAGACACTGCAATTTTACTCCATTCCTCTTTGCAAAACTGCTCAACCTCTGTCAAGTTGCATGGGGGATTAGGCGTGAACAGCCCTTTTCAGGTCAATAATTCTGAGACTACTTTTACAAGCCTTCAATGGCTGGCTGCCGAGATGCATCCCCACAGCATGATGCTGCCAACACTGTGCTTCACAGTGCTATGGTGTGTTTGCGGTAATGTGCAGTGTTTGGTACCCGCCAAACAAACCAAAAAGCACTATATTGGTCCCATTGGATGGAAGAACTTTCTTCCACTTGGCCATGGAGTCTCTCTAGTCAAGATTTGATCTGAGTTTTCTTCAACATGCCACTGTCTCATAAAGCTTTGACTGGTGAAGAAAACGGCCAACAGTCGTATGCAGAGTTTCTCCTATCTCAGCTGCTGAAGCTTGTAACTCTGTCTTGATGGCCTCTCTCATTAGTCTCCACAGTCACTCAGTTTTGAAGACGGCCTGATGTAGGCAGATTTACAGATGTGCCATATTCCTTCCATTTTCTGATGATGGATTTAACTGAACTCTGGGGGATGTTCAGCACCATGGAAATTTTTTGTATCCATCCCCTGACTAATACTTTTCAATAACCTTAAGTTGGATTTGCTTGGAGTGTTCTTTTGTCTTCATGATATAATGGTAGCCAGAAATACTGAAAGACACAGGTGTCTTCATACTACATCACTTGAGATACATTCACTGCCCTCTGACCCTGACACCCCATTCAATAACTGTAACTCTATTAGCACCAGTTGGCTGGACCTCTGTTGAATATGGTCTGTTACTTTCAATGGGGTTGATAATTATGCAGTTAAGTATTTTGCCTTACATTATTTTGTTGAATGGACATTACTTTCTTGAAATCTGTTTTCACTTTGATATTAGAGAGGTTTTTGTAATTTTCCTTTGACAAAAAAGCCAAATTGTATTGACCATGATTGATTTATAAAAGTAATACAAAGGTTAAACATCCTAGGGGGTAATGCTCGTGCACTGAATGATGTTACCAATGTGAAAGCTAACCAGTGGTGGTGGTGGAGGGGTGCTCAGTCATGGTATGAAACAACCGTACCTAATGTGAAAAGGCCCTCAGACATTTCACTTTACTTTTGATTTTAATTTGAGAATATTCAAACACATACTGTAGATATGAAAACACAGAGTAGGCTAAAATAATTGAAAATGAAAAGCAAACCCACTGATAATTCATAGTTTTCTGAACTCTTTGTGCAGCTTCATGCTTTGCACCATTTAACATAAATGGAGGTTTCTGTTTCCTCATATAATAACAGAAATCCCTCAGTGTCTAATGTAAACCTGCCCTGTGTTAAATGTATAAACATTGTTACTTAACTGTGTCTAAATGTTTACCTTTCACACAACTGGTATGGAGCTCAAAGTCTATTAAAACACAGTCGGCTAGTGAAAGGCTTAAGTGTGGCTGACCGAGTTACATCACACTCCAGATCATATTAACCCCCGCTTCCTTTTTTTCCCTTTTTTTTTATATAGAGGCGTGTTCTGGCAGGTCTGTTTGGAGTGTTGTGGAAGTGTCGACAGACATGAGCACGCCCGCACTGGCTGGCTGGGGACTGGGTGGGGTGGAGAGAGAGCGAGAGAGAGAGGGGCTACTGGAGGAAAAGGAAAAAGGAAGCTGGAGGCCGCAGGCTGCATAAGGGACAATGCACAGACGAGCTCTGTTCAATTTGAGTGTGCATCAGCCGGCATAATGCTAACAGCTTAACATGATATCATGTGATAGTGCTTATCAAAGAGCGTGGAGAACTGCTGATAGATCCAGAGGTGTCTCTGGTGGAGAAACCACTGGGTGCATGTTTGAGAAGCACTGGCAGGTGGGATGCCATGATGCCTGCCCCCCCCCCTTCCCTAATTAAACCATTACTGCAGGGCGTGGAGACTTGGAGGGGGGGATTACATAATGCACTCGGATGTGCAGGAATGGGCCAGTCCCAGTGGACAGCAGGCAGCGAGGAAGACAGACAGAGAAGGAGTAGAGGAGAGAGGCATTTGAGGCATTTGAGATTAAGTCCCTTTCATCTTCAACCAGACTCATATTTCCTAAAGTTAAGTACTAGATGAAGACTGTACGATTACTCTCTCCCTCTCCATCTCTCCCTCTCTTTCATACTCTCTTTCACACACTCTCTCTTGGTCTCTCTCTTTTTTTCTGCCTTCAGTGCAGGACTCACGAAATGTGCATTGAAATGCCTGTGGAAGACTCAGGCTCCCAATCCCCACCGCTAAATACAGGAATTTCTAAGAATCACAGTTCAAAAAGGAGACACTTAGCTATCTGCTCTCTCATTTCACCAGAGAACCAGAGTCAATGGCTGAGCTGGGAGGCTTATAGTAGATGCTTCAACACAGAGTGGCCTATCTCAAATGTTTCAGCAGTGTTTTCTAGCTACAAACAAGATTTAACTGCTACTATCCTTACTTTTTCTCTTTTAAATCAAACAGACAAATGGAAATACAGTGTATGAGCAACGCAAGTGGTGTCTGGTATCCAGGGGAAACTATTTTCACTAAAGTAATCAAAAAAAAGGGGAAAAGAATGACCAGATGGAAAAAATGCGTTATAGCAAGAGGAAACACAAGCATGTGCTTGTATTTAAGGAGGTAGACAGAGCAGATGCATGTTACACTTATTCAGTCTTTCAAACATCCTCCATCCTGAGAAAACACTTTGGTTTCTACCCACACAGGTCAAAAGTCACAGTGTAAAGTACACCTAAGAAAAGCTTCATGCAAACAACATCCTGCTCTAAAAATGCCTCAAAACGCAGCTTTCTGCCTCAAAAGCTGCAGGTAAGAGAATATAGATGACCCTGGATCATCATTCACGTTTCTACACTCTGATAGTGACTGGTAAAACAAACAGCAAAGCTCAGGCAGGTCAGATGTGCAGATGGAGAAGGAGATATTATTCTAAATCTCACGTGATGGAATCGTTTCAGCCAGATTCCAGGAAAAAGAGTAAATCACTGTGATTGCTCACAAACAGCCAGATTCAGCCGAGATGCGCTCAGGTTGGTGAGCTATCATTCAAGCCCCCCGAGAGACAGAACACTCAAATCTGCTCTCTCGGAGCCCTCTTCATGTCAAGTGGAAGAGGGGGGATATCATGACATGAAAAATGTCTATTCTCTGGCTCCAATCACACAGGCTCTCATATGATTAAGGCATTGCAGCAATCAAGCAAAATTTCCGCTTTTGTGTTTGTGTGAGAAAGAAAGAGATCTCTCCACCAGGGCAGGGCTTCTCCACTCAGCAGTGTTTGCTGAAATAAATCCTGCATCTCCGCAGCGGTGCCAGACAGCAGTGGCTGTCTTTGCCAGCTGTCTGCCATGCCGCTCTGCTCCGTTCTACTCGCCGTTTGCTGCCACGACTGCTGTCCGACGCTCAGCACTCAGCCCCTTGTTTTCCTAACAATTCCGGCACGGACGGCTGGCACAGCTGTTCTGCAGGTCCCCACGGCCTTTTAAAAAAGGCAATAAATCAATCTAGGCACTCAATACAAGCGGGAAATTGACCAATTAGAGTGGCCCAAGATGCTTATGTTCAGGCGGACGATTTTACAAATTGGCTATCTATTTATACCAACACAGGCACTCAGCAAGGAAAATTTACTGGCTGGAGTCAGTGCATTAATGTTTCCTTTTTTCCCCTTCTTTCTTTACCAAGGCAATAGACACTGCTTCTTAGTATTCTGAGGCCCTGCTGCTTAATCACACATCCCTCATTCAACACAGCCTTTGTATAGCTACTACACTCTTTAAGGCTCCCACTGTTTCTATTAGCAACACAAAGAAAAGATGTGATCACACATCAAATGGTTTAATCTTGTGTTTGTTTTTGTAGTTAATGTACAAAATTAAAAACGGACTTTTGCAAACCTTTCACCAGCAAGGTCTTAATGATGAAGCCTGTCATTTGGAGTTGCTTAAATGATCATTTGGGTTGTTAGAACAAATTCATTTGTAGTATAATGGGAGATTAAAGGGTGATATTGGAAAAGATGTTTGTTTCTGTTGCCGATTTCAGGCTTAAAGGTGACACCCCTGCAAGCCAGAATCTGTTCAGTGTTAACAAAAATAGATAATGCATCCATCTGCCTTATGTGGGCTTGTCCCATCTCAAATTTTCAACCCTACCCTAGAATGAAAACATATCTCACGCATGCAGGATGTGGCTAACCTGGCACGCCAGATGGATTTGGTTCACACATTCATCTGGAAAACCTATCATTCACAGCATTTGGGAAAGGGCAGAGGCTTTGAAAAAAACGCAGAGGGTGATTGGATGAACGTTCTGTCTGTTACATATTTACGGGCCAAACAGAGCAACAAAACCAAGATTGCGGCTGCTACTGAGGAGTAAACTCTGTACAGAACTGCATAATGCGAACCATGGCAAGTGCAGACATGTCAGTACACGACTTTTGCCGTTTTTGAAAAGAAAACAACTCAATGCTGTTCTTTGTTCTTGTTTTAATGAAGAAATGTCATCAATTTCTGTTAAAACTGACACTTTAGCAGCATCCATACTTATGTCTTCGTCATATCTGCACTGACCTCTTGTTGCTGCTTGCCTACGTCACGAAAATATTGCCCCTTGACGCTGATTGGTCCCTTCACTTTCTAACCAGGCTCAAACTGTTCAGACGGGAGCTTTGCAAGATGGATTCCCCAGTGAAAAACATGGAAACTGGCATATCCATCTGCTTTGCAAGGTTAGGATGTGGCACAAAGAAGGAATTTTGCTCTCTATTTAACATACACCACTGTACAAGAGAAGCAAAGAACTAGATATGATTGATCATATTTTTAGGATACAAGCACTGGTAGAAATTTTTTTCAATGGATTAAAACATGTACTGTCTTAAATATTGGTTTGCAAAAAACTAGCTAAGAATGTAGAACTTCCATTTGCATTTTGTTTGTGGCCTTGACTAAATGGCTCAGTACACCCCCTCAGTATTTTTAAAATTCAGCCCCTGCAGAGTGTTCAACCTAAGTTTGTAATGCTAAGACCTACAAAAAAGCCCCTTGGACCCTTATCGCCAAAACCACTGGGAGTCAGACATATTTAGTTTTTGGTGAACAACACTGGTTAAAAATGGTCATCTCTTGGCCTCATTCTAGGATAAAATACTCCTACTTAGAAAAACAGTCGTGAAGCTCATATACAAAACTTCAGTATCGTATATCTAGCACTTGTCAAAGTTTGATGACAGGAAGTTGCTCTTACTCAAACATAACTGACTCAGCCTGTTCTTGTACCATTAGTGACCACTTCTTAACATTTCTGTGTGCCAACATTACGTCTTATTATAGAGGGCCACCTAGTTAATGGGAAGGTCCATACAAAAATGGCATAATTCAGTTGGTAACTCTGACATTTACACTATCTGCTCTGGTGTCATGCTGTGTTTGGAAGACATGTTCAGAGCTGTGTTCACTTTTTTTGTGACTGATATTAAATGTCTTTTCTACAAACCCTGTGTTTGAAGGTGCAAGAGTCGATTTTTTTTTTTTTTTAAACTCCAAAGTGTAATTTCAGTTCAATTCTGGGTTAAATGGCCTTCAGAGTTGGAGTTATTTGACAGTCTTGATCCATTCAATGTTAATTATACTCTGTAAAGAGTGACTTAATCTAGACCCAGACCACTGCCATTTCAAACCTGGGGGCATAATTTTCCAATGTTGCCCTTGGGCAGAGTGTTTAAGATGTTTTTAAATTATGTGTTCAGGTGTGTTTAGATGCTGCATTTTTGTAGAGTGATCACTGTTAGGGTCCCAAATGTTTTTATTGTTAGACTCTTGTACAACATGAGTGAATGCATCCACTGAATAAGTGACCCCCCCATGATAAAGGATGGGTTCCAGCCACTGTTAACCCATTAAAGCCTGAAAACACAAATTAAAGTCAGAAAATTCTAATTTTTTGGACCTGAAATGTTTTTTCACTTTCCACTGAAATAAAAAAAAAAATCTAAATTTCCATAAAATTTAACATATATATATATTTTTGTATCTCATTTGATACATCAGGTGTTTTTGGTAACTGATAATCCACTTGAGGGCATTTTTTTTTTTTTTTATCATTTATCAGATTGTATTCATAAGTTTTTTTTTTTGGTAATTTATGATCAAATTGTTTAGATAGAGGTATCATAAAAGTATGTATCAAATATGATACAACAGGCTTTAGGGGGTTAATTTTGGCAGCTATTTTTAATTTTAGTCTTAGTTTTAGTCTTTAAATAATATGCATTTTAGTTTTAGTCACAATTTAGTCATTTCTATACTTTTAGTTTTAGTCGATGAAAATTCAAAAACATTTCAGTCTAGTTTTAGTCCATAAAAAGTTCTCACATTTTAGTCATTACTTTAGTCCAAGCACTTATTTTCTTGTCTAAATCTGGTACCAGATCATGGTAGTGTGTTCTCTGCACCCTGGCAAACCTGGGGTCCCTGCCATCTACAGCTGAGAGGTAGAATAGCTACAGATGCATTATTTTTTTTGACAGATTTACCCACAGTGGAGAAATATCACAAATTTTGAATGTCCAACGAAAACT
Source organism: Cheilinus undulatus (assembly GCF_018320785.1). Taxonomy (NCBI): domain Eukaryota; kingdom Metazoa; phylum Chordata; class Actinopteri; order Labriformes; family Labridae; genus Cheilinus; species Cheilinus undulatus. Next base: position 29,097,513 of record NC_054873.1, read on the forward strand.
ACATTACATTTTTGTCTAGTTTTAGTCATTTTGATGAACACTAAACTTAGTTTTTCAGTTACAGATCTATTTTTGTTAGTCTTAGTCTAGTTTTTGTCATGGAAAAAAAGGCTGTCGACCAACATTTTAGTCATAGTTTTAGTAGACAAAATTAACACTGGTTTCAGCAGAAGATGGAGTGGTAAGTGGACATGTTCCTTAGCACCATCCAGGAGAAACTTGATTTGCCACAAGTGTTTAATACAAGTTGGCAATCTCAGTTAAGTATGAAAAGTACAATACAATGTGTTGGTATTTAAAATTCCCTTAATATGTCAAATTTTCACCTTAAATTAAAGGCAGTAACACAATGTTGTAATAAAAGTACATTAATGTGTATAAAGCAACACTGTGAGTGTTAAATATTGACACTACAAGAGAGTTAAAATATCAACACTTTCTGAAGTGTAAATTTAACTCAGAACTGAGGAGAATTATATAAACTCAGAAGTGTTAAAGTGATGGGAGTTGAACTAACACTGATGATATTGCTGAGTGGTCTGTCTTTGTTTAGTAGTCATTACATCTGGTGTAGAATCCTTGTTAATCCTACATTTACCTGGAAGTTCTCTCACAAAATCCATTGTGCTTTGTAAGCTGTGTTTTAATGTAGCCTTGCTGAGCCAATCTCCAACAAAGTGAAATTGAAAAACGTTACGTTCTTGCATCAGGGCAATGCAATGACATTTATGCAAAAGGGCATGATGGCATGATGGACATTTTAATTATAAGATATTTATTTTGAATGCAAGATCAAGTAATAAAAACCATCATGCATTGAAACAACACTGAAATAAGATATTAGATGGATCCTATTTATGGAGAAAATAAATGCATGGTATGATACCATACAGTAAAACATACTGGGAAATTTCTTCAAACACTTGTCGTGGAGTGTCCTTTACAAATTCTCAGTTCAGAGGTCCAAGCACCCCTATCATTTCCCTCTACCGCTATCTCAACAAGAATTCGGATGTCCTATCCCTTCAAGTGAACGCACAAAATGTAGGGTTAGGGGCAAAGGGTGTATTAGGACCTAGCCTTTGTCTGCAAATGATTTTTGTCAAATCTGTTGTTGCTCTAACATCATGATATTTCTCTGTCATTTTTCAAACACCACGCCTGTTTCCTGTCTCACACCTTTCTTCCCACTAAAACAGAAGATGAACTCGATTAGCAGCTACAGGTGCGCAGGCATCTGTTAGCAATCTGTCTGTGTGCAGGCATTTTTTTTCTTGCTCTATCTAAAAAGCATCCAGACTGAACATCATCGTGACGCCTTTGTTGTGTGATTATCAATCTCAGGGTAACAATCACATAACAGGCTGCCTGCACCTGTACGGCTGTATCTCCATATGCTGCTCTCGTTAAACAGGCAACAGTAAAAAGTTAGCATTCAGCCCCCAGAAGTGGCTGATGCAATGCTGGGGCTAAATCATGCACAGGATCCAGAAAAAGGAGCCACAATGGTGGTTTTGTAGAGCCGCTGGCTAAAAGTGGTAAAGCCTAATTAGTGCTACTGTGTAACAAAGTCCACTGACTGTGTTTCTGCAGAATGCCATGAGCACAAGCAGCAGCAGCAGCAGCAGCAGCAGTCCCTTATGTTATGCTAAGTAGAACTCCTGAGCATCATTATCATTCACAGTCTACTCGCCTGCAGACTCATTTATGCTTACATGTCACTTTCCTCCCATACAGTCTAATCAGCTGATTAACACACATATGCACGCACACACACAGTGGAGGCTCTAAAGGTTACTCTTTTTTGAGGGCTAAATCTAGAGAGCCCTGTACAGAGGGGTAACAGAGATTAAAATAAACCGCTAATAAAAACAAATAGGCCTGTGCTGTTTTTCTGCAGCATTCTTTCTCAGAATAAAAGTGGCTCTTGGCTTTCATCTGGAGAAAAGGGGGGAAAAAATCAGCGCTATGTTATGACTCAACTTGGCTGCATGCCACTACACATCAGACGGTCATTTGTGGATTTCAGTCTCATCTAAGACAATTTACGCCACGCACAACAACACTCAAAGGTCAGATTTGTACTTAATTTTTTCACTTTAAAAAAAGGGAGGATTGGTCTGGCAGCATTTTTAGTGCATATTATAGCAACACTTCAAACACTTCCATTCCGATGCTATCAATTACCCTCTTTATTCCTCAATTCCAGCCCCTTAAATATTAATATGATTCCATAATGAGGCTGAGTGGTCGGAATCACTCACTGTCCCTCAAGGCAGCTTCGCAGTGGACGAGTGCACAGACCTCGCTTGATGAATAAAACCATCCCATTAAGCTACACTTCAGCATTCATACATGCCTTGGTGGAAATTTTGTCTTCCTCTTTGTCATGGGGACAAAATGAAAGGCAGTGTGCTTGCTGGGCAGGTGCCTTCTCTAATAACTACATTCTTCACCTGGTGTCTTAAAGCTGCACACTGCCAGGTTAGTTTTCAGAAATTCTAATAGGTTTATGTGAATTATGTGCAGGGCTGCCCACAGATTTGGCTGGGACCCTGACAAACCCAGGGAATCCCCCCCCAAATTTATTGATAGTATCAATGCATGTGTGTTGAATCAGTAGAATTGGTGCTAACATATATCGTATAGATTGTCACTATTCGTCAGTTTTGTGTAATTTTGGCCCATTTTAGTCACTTAAAAAAACTTTTTTTTTTTTTGCCCTATCAATTATTTTTTTCCATCCATTCCTGCCCATGTCATCCCCACTTTTGCCACTATTCACCCATTTTTGCAGCCTTTAAAATTCCATTTAACAACCTTTTGGCTGCCCATTTTTGCCACTTTTTTGAACAACATTTTACCACCTCTATCACCAGTTAATGCATTTTCTCTCTTGAATACCTTTTGCCCCACTTTTTTCTGCCCATTTTTTCTGCCACTTTCCATCTGTTGTTGCCAATGTTAACTCACTTTTGCCACTATTTCCCCTTTTCACCACTCTCTTCCCCCATTTTTGCCACTTTTCATTTGTTGTTGCCACTTAATTTTGCCACTATTTCTCCTTTTCACCACTCTGTTCTCCCATTTTTGCCAATTTCAAATGCATTTCACTATTTATCATACCCATTTTGCCATTTTCTGCCTGGTTTTTTTACCTCTGTTAACCCACTTTAAACACATTTTTTGCACCATCTTTAACTGGTTTCTACTACTCTCTAAATCCACTTTACCAGTTTCAGCCCAGTTGCCATTATTGTTTGCTACTATTCATCAAATCTGCATGATCAATGTCCATTTTGACTCTTTTTTACCCATTCTTGCCACATAAAACCATTTTGCCACATTTGAACCCCTTCTTTTCACTTTTTTCCCACCCATGTCCGCCACTGTCTTCCCCCATTTTTGACAATTTTTAAAATACCATTTTACCACCTGCATGGCCAATTTCTGCCCATTTCTACCACTTCCTACCACTTTTCTACATACAGTATTTCTGTACATGCAGCCTGTTGTTGCCCCTGATGACCCATTGTTGCCACTATTTCCCTTTATTACCACTCCCTTTTCCCTCCCATTTCAACTGCATTTGAATATTTGTCATGCCAATTTTTTGCCACCATAAACACATTTTTGCAGTTTTTAACCAATTTCTGCTACTATCAAAATGCCATATACCACCTTTTCGACCCATTTTTTTTGGCCATTTTTAACCTATTTTAATTCTGATTTTAGAAACAGGTTTCACATTTCTAAAAAGGCTATATAATACAGCATAATAAATTGAAAAAATATTAGTTGCTTTGATTAGAGTGGTTATCTTTTAGGGTTAAAAAATATTAAATGTGGTTATCACAGCTTAACTTGAGCGTTTCTGACTATATGTGTAATTTATGGTTATTTATGAGGGTTTTATTTTCTCTGGTACTAGTGTAACAGAAGAAAAATTCCAACATTTTTTAATTACCCACAAAAATTCTCTCCTGTTCTTTCTTCCTCCTGGTGGGTTTGAAAAAACAGTCTGCCTCCAAACGAACTGGATATGTTAAATTCTATGGGGTCAACGTTTTACAAAAGAAAGGAGGACCTCTCAATTACTGCCTGATGAGGCCTGAAAAGACACAGTCTTCTGCGGAGTGCATGGAGTGAGAAATGAGATGCTTAAGATCAGTGAAATTGTTACATTCTGAAAAGCAATTTTCTTAAATTGCTGAACAAGTTACTAAAATCAGACAGCCAATTAGGATCTGATTTTGGAGGGTTGGAATTAAAGGAGAGACTCGACTATCAGCACCGTCTGGGGTGCAGGCTGCAACTCGTCTCCACAGCGAAGCTTTTATGTGTAGGACCCCATATCATGCAACTCACACAATCTAATTAGCCCCTCTCCAAAGGAAGAAGAACGTTCATTTTAAAATGTAGCAAAAAAAAAAGGCTGAAGATAAGTTGGGCTGCTGTTATTGTGGCATTTATCGGCAGATCCTCCCTTTCATGTGTCGTGTGAAAATGAGTGGCCATGCTACTGAATCATCACTATTTAGACAGTTAGCTAATACACTGTGAAATGAGCACCCCTTTGCTACACAGAGCCAAATAAATCACGCTCTGAATAGAGCTCTGACAAGGGCGTTTATTATTTCCATAATACTGCAGCTTGATACTTCTTGTAATAGTGTATTAGGAAATGATCCTCTCTTGAAACTGCGCTGACCTTTCAGTGAACAACTTAACAGAAAATCCCTCACAGAAATTAAGTGACAGCCACTCTCTTATACATTCAATAGTTACATAAAGCCTCTCCTCACACAGAAACATACATTTCTATATGTGTACACTCAGAGGCATACAGACAAACTGAGACATGTGCGGATTCACCCAGACACACACACGCGAGCCGAGACGAGGCAGCCAGTGAACCATGAAACATCTTCATCCATCTCTGTTCCCATGGCAACAAGTGAAATCATATTCCTTTTACAACTTTGTTCTCCGCTCGAAAAATGTAAGCATCTGCTAAAAACATATAGTCGCGCGGAAAAGTTATGTGATGAATATTTTAGGTCGGGGCTTTGCTTGCGGCTGCAGGCGATATGGTCCCTGGCCAACGTTTTCCTTGCAGGCAGATTTAAGAGAAGAAGAAAAAAACAGCCCCCCCCCCCCGCACTGAGGATGCTGAGGGGGACGTCCTTCTTCAGGAGAGCCCCGGCTGCTTGCAGTCTTGTCCAGCTATAATTCTTCCACCAGAACACTGCAGATTTATAGCTGACCTGTCTTTTTTTCCTCTTTTCAGCCAGACACAATTCGTATCACAGAGTGTATATTTATAGTTTCGAGTTTCTCTGTCTTTGTTGCCCCTCATACAACCAGAGTACTCACTAAAATATTGTCCATATGAACTTGTCAGGATTATGTGTAATTTGGCTTTCTAGTTTGTCATTTTAAGTTATGTATTAATGAGATATAAGGTTTAAAATTTCAACAGAATGCTTCTTTAAAAGTGGAGCCAACATTTCAAAGCAATGATTTCAGACTCAGATCTTTTTTTTCTAGCTTTAAAGCAGCATCAAAATTATTTATGAAGTTTTTTCCCCACTATGTGTAAGATAGGGGTCTCTTGGTGGTTTTAAGACCTGTTTGTTTCCGTTAACTAATGTTTATTATGATAAATTATTGTATTTAAAAGGATTAAAAAAGAAAAAAAATGATGTATGATGTTTTAATACTTGCCTCATATTAACAAGTAGAATTACAAAGTTTACTCTGTCATAACAGAGTTTCCATACACAGAGCTGACTGATTGTGAATGAGCTTGATTATAACGGTATTTTATACCTCAACAGTCTCAGTGATGCATCTCTGTACAGAAGCTTAATCAAAGAAAAAACTGATGTCTTTGTCTCTTTTAGTATCAGTCTTTAAATAGTATTTTCTTCTGCTTTAATTGGAAGCATGAAGTTACTTTCAGTCATCCTCTGAACCATGAAATTATCTTTTTTTTTCCATTAAGGACATGATTTAAAAGTACATTTTTAGAATCTCTACATCACACGTCACAAGTAATGAAATTACACGGAAAGATTCACTATTGTCTGCATTCAAATGGCTTCTTTGTTTAAGGTAACTACTAACAAAGAAAAATCAACCCACAAACCTTTTTTTTTTAATGGTTTATGTCTGCATGTGTAAGCCTGACCAGTAGCTGCAGTACTGCAGCTGTTTTTCAATGTAATTCTAGTGAGCAGATTCCCAAATCTGGCTTGTTAATCATCTTTAATTCCCTGCGCGCCTAATCCTTTTTTAAACGTCAAACCCTGCTCAAATAAAAAAATTCAAATTTTTTAACTTCAATGTTTATTTAACCTTCTACCGAAATCTAAAACAAGAGAAAATGCCAAAAAATGAACATAAATATTTTTTGCATTAGGCATTTCTGGCAATTGATTATCCACTGGAGGCCATTTTAATCAGTAATCAGACCGTATAAATAAGGTTTTAAAGGAAATTATTGAGCATGTTTATCCGACAGAGACCTTATAAAACTATGCATTAAATATGATAGAATAGGCTTTGAGGGGTTAAGAAATAAGTACAATAATCGATATTCATCTGTCATTAAATACTGAAATAATAGAGAGGCTATTGTGGGTCACTGAGAAATGCTGTTAAGGATAAGGTCAAACCAAAGCTGCAGCCAACAAATAAGAACAATAAATATGTTTAAAACCTCCATAGATCTGTGAGAATGGGGTTGATTCAAACAGGCAAGTGTCTTTAGGAGCAGTGTTAATTTTGACAGCTATTCTTTTGTTCCTTTCAGTTTTAGTCACATTTTGTCATTTCTACCCTTTGTAACTTTAGTTTTAGTAGACGGAAACTCAAAAACATTTCAGTCGAGTTTTAGGCCATAAAAAGTCCTCACATTTTAGCCTTAACTTTTAGTCCAAGCATTTATTCTCTAGCCTGAATCTGGTACCTATACATGGTAGTGTGTTCTCTGCACCCTGTCAACCTGGGGTCCCTGCTTTCTACAGCTGAGAGGCAGCAGAGACACAGATACATTGCATTTTGACAGATTTACCCACAGTGGAGAGATAGCATGGATTTTGAATACTAGATGAAAAAAAGTCTTGTTTTAGTAATCTTGATGAAAACCAAACTTAGTTAAAGAATAGAAAAAAGACCGTCAACAAACACTTTCGTCATAGTTTTTGTCACCAAACTTAACACTGTTTAGAAGACTTTTCCTATTAACCGTTCAAGCTCTAAGCTATTTTTTAACCATTTAGTCTCACCTGGACTTGTGAGACAACAACCCTGTTGCACACAGTCAAGCTCTAAACATCCTTTTTTTTTCAGGACAACCAGAGTATGTGTGCTGCAGGAATGCCACTTGAAAGTTATGGAATGATGAAGACTAAAGTAAAAGCTAAAAAATGAATTTAAAACAAGATTTGTATGTGTAACACACAGTAAACTATGATGACTAAGGCTTTTTGTACAAACTTGTTCACCCATCTCTTGGGACCAAAAGTGAAAAAATAATCGTTCTGCAACAAAATATTCACATATTCACAAAAAAAAAAAAAAAAAAAAAAGAATTAATTGTGTTTTCTGTATTAGCTAAATTTGTTCTGTTTTTAAAAGCTGTGCCTGTCTGCAGAGACACAGGGGGTTACATCACGAGCTCTTTTCCTCTCTATTGTGAGCTATTCATGCCATCTAGCTGCCTGCTTGGACCTGCGTAGATTAGCATAGCATGATGTGACAACTGAACAATGCGCTGCAATTGTTTGTCAGCAGTGCATCGCAAAGCATTGTGGGACACAATATGGCAGTCAGCATGCTAAGCTAACAGCAGAAATGATCAAAAATGGATTAAAATGGATAGAAAATACATTTAATGTCTGATTTACTGGTATGTATTTTATCTATAAATGCCTCTGAGGGACACCTAAGTTCAGATGCTCACTGGAAAAGCTTCTTGAAAGGCATGGATAGCGTCATTAGAACAGCACAATGACAAACTTCAATGGAAAAAAAAAAAGTATTTTACTTTTACCATCCCCTAATTTCCTTTTTCGGTACAAGTACCTTTTTCCGTGGTAAGATTAATATCTATATATTACATCTATGAAATCTTCCTTATTTTCTTAAAAAGAGAATGTCTATAACCAAACAGGAAGTCAATAGTTTAAGATGGTAAAAAAAAACAAAAAAAAAACAAACAATTTTTAAAGCAAAACAGTGAAGAGAAGAATTGCTTTAGTCTATAGAGTCTGAGATTCATCATGATTAGTAATTTAATTGTTTGAAAGTCCTTAGTGAAATATATTGTGTTCAACCCTTCTGTAATCTGTACACTGCAGAACATTACACCTGTAATTATGAGCCCAGTATCAAAGAGAACAGACAACTTACAGATGTCTTTTGTAGATGGAAATAATCTTTAAATTGGGCTCAGATTTCAAATTAGTCATAAATTCCCTAGGTGTATTGATGAATTAGGTTTAAAATTGGGTTATTTCTTCTTTTACTTAAAAAAAAAAAAGATAATTGAGACACACTATAAAGTGTAATGCAACAATCCCTGTTGATTCTTGTTCATGTCAAAGCTCTACATGAGAAAACAGGCTCCAGACAGTACAGCTCAGTCCACTCTCACTCCCACCCTGGACCGGTGCCAAAGAGCCCCACATGGGTTGAAACCCCATTGTGTACCAGTGGGTTTGTTGCTAGTGCAATACATCACAAGAGGACAGGACACTGCCGAGGAATAAAAGGGACAACTGAACCGGTATATTAAGTACAACAGCTTCCAATCCATAAAAGTCAGCATTAATGGCCAGGCTGGCCGTTTAATATTTCATCTACAATGAGGCCAATTTAGAGGAGTTGAAATGAGCTGTTGGAAAAATGCCCATTTTTTTGCAGCCCGCCAGAGACACAGCCACATTATTTATTCCACCCTCTGCCCCCTTCACCTGCCGGAATTAATGGCTCACAAAAAGCTAATTATCCACTTTAATCTGGATTATAATGTATGTTCTCCTGACCAACGGCAACAGTTTGTGAAGCATATGTAGCAAGTCTGCCGTGTTCTGCTGACCCCGTGTCCAACATTACTCTGGAGGACTGACACGCTACACACCAGATGGGAAAAGACCGAGCTCACTGTGTTCAGGAGAGTTAGGAGTCTGGTTTAAAAAAAAACACTTGAATTAACACCAAAGTGAACACATCTGTTTCATTCTGTGGCTTGACTCGGATTCCTCTCGTTTTTTTTGATCGTCTGGTAGTGACTTTTAACATGAACGACTATCCCCAAGAAGCAGCATGTGGTCTGGAGGAAATGTTTGCTTTATATTCTTTGAGTGTAATGGAAGGTTTAAGTTAAACCACAGACATATAATTAGCACTATTGTGAACTCCGATGTGTTTCCTCTCTTTCTTTATTTGTATTTTCAGTCTGAATCTGCATTCTTCCCTTGAGATTTAACCTCACAAAAACTCACACCCTATAAAACCCAAATCCAGCCGACTGGAAGCTAAAAAAAGAAAAATACAGCTTTGTCTGGTGATTTCATAACATCACAGCGGAGTTTCTACTTTTACAAGTTTAATTTCCCTTCTTTGTGTGCACCATTAGTGCCACCTGTTGAGTAACAAAGAACGTTATCTCTTTGTGTTCACTTCTAGGCCATAGTCATTGAAGTTGTCCCTGAAAACTAAGAAAAGGAGGAGGAGGTGACAACCCCTGCACATCCCTCTGCACTGAGGAGAGGCTTCTGTCTAACCTCTCTGCCATAATCCCAGATCAGTGGAGGATCAGTGGATGTCCCATCTCCACACAGGATCTCTGGAGCTCAGTCAGAATGACCATCAGGTTCTTGGTCACCTCTCTTACTGAGGCCCTTATCCCCTGATGGTTTTTTAGGACCATCAGTGCAGCAAATGTTTTTGTAGCCTTCCCCAGATAAATTCAGACGAATGTCATTTAGTGCAAATCTATGACTAGATTGCCAAACTGCCAATTCTGGCACGACTATTTCCTGATGTGTTCATTAAATCCACATACATGATACAGGTATGTTTTTACTTTTCTTTTTCCCCATTGGTCTTCAAGTCAAGACACCCTAACTGTATTAAAAACTGTTTTTGAATGCTTTCATGCTCTGGCTCATACTCCCTTTTTACAACATATTTTGTTTGCAAATAACCTGGATAGTCATTTATTTATTTGCAATCTGACTCCATCCCTCATCCATGAAGAGCACCTGAGTCCTTCACATTTCTTTCATCTATTTTTTGACCTTTTGCAGCCCCCCCCCCCCCCCCCCCCCCCCATTCTATCTACAAATGATATAAATTGAAAAGGTTGTTAAAATGTCTTTACTTCAGGGAGTTTTCCACCTTCATATTTCAGTAGTGACATCTTCTGTGTCTTCAGCTGTAACACTGACACCTGCTGGGAGATAAGTGACACCTGGCCAAATTTGGGGACAGGTAGAGCAGCCACATTCACCTGAGAGAAACAAGCTCTGAGGTTTTAGGGGGTTATGAAGTCTGAAGCATTGTTCTCTGCCTTAAGGGGATATAAATATAACTTTCTCCACTCCTTTTGTCTTTAAAGTGTTGAAAACTGGCATCATAACTTCCTGCAAAGACAACAAACTGCAGCATGATGGGGGTTGTTGGGAGTGGTGGGTGCAGGATTTTAGCTTAAATACAAATACTATATCCATCCTCCCCTTGTTGACTGCATCCTCAGGCTTGGAGACAACTTAAAGTAAATCTCAGCCCTCCCTTCAATGCTGCTTTACCACCGCTCTGATGAGTGGAGGTGGCAGTGGGGGGAGGAATAAATCATTTGGCACTTGAGGCCCCATAAGGAGACCAACTTTGCCTGTAAAATAATCACAAATACAAGTGAAAATGTTCCATTTTGAACAGCATGCTTCCTAATGTAAAAGTGGCAGGTGGCATATTTCAAGTGGACTCTGATTGATCCCCAGCTGTTTGTAAAATTGTCTGCCGTCACTGAATTCAGGTCAGAGCGATAAGCATTGTGGGCACTCCTCCTGGGAAGGATGTTCACATGTTCTCATTCAAACATCTGTGTGTGTGTGGCACTTGGACCAACGTGACGTGACAGGCCGGTGCATTGGTCTAGAGAAGAATCAAGAAGTTGTTTAACATGACATTGAAAATTAACCCTAATATGTTTAAAAGTCGAATTCTTGCAGTTAAGATGATTTTTCCATATTAGTGTAAAAATAAAAATTACCTCCACATTGTTGTTTTTCTATTGGTTTTCATTTGGAAGAAAAATCTGCATCTTTAAAGCTGAAAATCATATAAAACCAGAATAAAAATAGATTTAATCTGGTCTAAAACTATTGCTAGTTTTCTACAGAGATAACCAGAGGGAAACAGTTACATCAAAAGCATTAAAAAGGTGAAATTGAAAAAAGAGGCAGCTGTATTTTACTTTATTATTTCTTTTTATTTTTTTCTGCCAACCTGGCAAATAATCAAAGCCTCTGACAAAAGAAAGGGGGGGATGGGGGGACGGGAAAATGAAATAAAAACTACATGAGCAGTCATACATTTCTGATGGGACTCTTTTAATCTTGCTAGGGAGACTTTCAATAGTGAATTAGTCTTTTTTTGTATTCCTTTAATGCTTCCAAGAGAAATATATGCAAATCTCTGGCTAATGCTAACAGCAGTGACAAAAGGAGCCAGCTCTTCTCCTCTGCAACACTCTGTTACCCAGCAGCCAGTGCAGCACACTGGCCGGCATAATGCCTCCAGATTCCAACAAGGCCCCACTGTATCAAAACCAGTAATAGATACATACAAGTGTCCTCTGCTAGAAAGATTTCGATCTTTTACCAACCAGGATCTTATTCAAGGCTTCCTGAGCAGACTGTGATTTTAACCACTGCTGCTTTTAGACAGCAGATGTCTTTATCTACTTTTTATGACTTTAAAAAAAGGAAAATCCACTTCCTTTAGATACATTAAGTCACTGTTTTAAATCACAGGATAAATAAATTCTCAAGAAGATGACCAGCAACAGACTGTAATGACATGTAAAAGCATTAAAGCTTCTTAATTATGACTGTATTTGTGATGTGAATAAATCAACCTGAAAAAGAGAAAAAACTTTTTTTTCATTTCATTTAATCTTTATGTTGAATTCATGATGTTAACAAAAATTTGATTTTAATGTGTGCAGACTCAACAAAAGAGTGAAACTCTTAAAAAAAAACTTTGCAAGAGCCACAGTCAAACAATTGGGGGTGTAAATCCGATAGCTTTTCAAAACGTATATGAACATGCAGAGAGCTTTGTTTCACCTTTCATTTCATAATTCTTTTTAATCTAGGGTCAATTTACAGTACTATTTGGGATTACAAACGATTTGAAGCCATCACTTTTTACCCCCATTGTCAACTCCATCAGATACTCGTTAACTCTGTCAGATACTCGTTAACTCTGTCAGATACTCGTTAACTCTGTCAGGTACTCGTTAACTCTGTCAGATACTCGTTAACTCTGTCAGATACTCGTTAACTCTGTCAGATACTCGTTAACTCTGTCAGGTACTCGTTAACTCTGTCAGATACTTGTTAACTCTGTCAGATACTCGTTAACTCTGTCAGATACTCGTCAGCTCAGATGATGGTTTTGTAAATTTGATTAAAAAAAATGCATTATTTCCTGTTCATTTAATTCTGTTAATTCATAAACATCCCAGCTAATCTATATGCATAAATAATCAATTCATTTCAATATATTAGTTTTTAATAGATAATATTAAAGATTAAGTTAAAAAATCTTGAAATCCAGAGATGAGATACTTCAGATGAGTGGAAAAAAAGAGAAAATAACATATTTTTTCATTTAACAGCATTACTTTATATCAATATTAAATAACCAAATATCAATATTTTGATGATTTCTGGCACATTTAATGCATTTATCCAACCAATAAACAGTATATTGATGTTTACCATTACACATTCTTAACATTTTAACTCTTAAAAAGCAGAATGAAGCTATTTGTCAGGAAAACCCTGTTAAATAAGGGTTCACTACATAGGTTTCTAAATAGGAAACCTGCAAGCCCAGATGTTAGAGATGTTAGAGTTTATTGAATCACAGTAAGTCAGACAGGAAATTAAGAACATCCAACACTGAATTCTCTGAATTATGGAGAATATTTATGCGACTATTTGTGAAGGAAAATGATAGAAATTGTCCAAGCTTTTCTTGAAAACTAATACTGGAAAGGCCTTCTAATACTTCTTTCGTCTCGCAAGTAAAAATCAGACTTTTTAAGGCTTTTTATGGCCTTAAATTTCAAATGTGTTATTGTTATTTAAGACTTTTCAAGGCTCTGCAGGAACTCTGGTATATTTCATTGTCAATATAGTGTTTTCTTCTTTCAGTTGTCTCCAGTATATTAGCAAATGGATCGTACATGCTCTATCTTCTACTTTATTTTAGGGTCGTTGTGACTGATTAACTATTCCGCAAATTTTTTAAAAAATTAAAGAAATTACTGAAACCTCCCCAAAGTAAGGTAAATGAAGATTTTTATCCAGTATCTGTTTCTATTAAATTACTGATTACTTCATAAAAAGCACCCCTACATATGACTTGATGACACACAGTCAAAAAACATTGATGTTTGAAATCTATCTTTTTTCATTTGGAGGGCCTGCCTGGCAAAGTCTAAACGTGGTTAACTAGTAGAGGCAGAGTTAATCCTTTTATCTAGATCCCTGCTGCAGGGGATCCCAAACACACTGATTAAAAAAGGAAACGTTGGCAATGAACAGTTTAAGAATCATGGGCCCTAAACAGATAAAGGCGGAACATCTTGTTGCTATGGCAGTGCATATGGAATGACTGGCGACAGTTCTCTCTCCCCCTCGTCTAATATATTCACATTATTTATGAAATATTTTATAAGTAGCATAGCAAATGCTAAATATAAATCCCAGGGAGATGCTGTGTGCCTTTCCTGCTGGAGTTGTGGAATGCCAGTGCCCGTCTTACACGGCTTCTTCAGTGGAAAGGCTGGGTGTTTGTTCACAAGACACACCAGCTTTTTGATTCCCCCGTCCTCCTATTCTTCAATAAGTTCAAAATAAAAGAAGAAAAGAAAAAGGGAAAAAAAGAAACCTCCATTTTTTTTTACATTGGCAGATAGAAACCATGAACAAAAGAGACAATTTGATCTGCTCATGTGGGAAATCAGATTCCCGTCTGAGATTTATCCACTGCACTCCAGGATATGAAGGAAAGAGACGAAAAAGGAAAAAAACTAAAGGAAATTAGAATATCATATAGAATAGGTAACATGCATAAGAAACAGACATGTCTTAAATGTCCGTACAATTATTGTTGTTTAATGTAAATGAGAAATATTCCACAAAAACAGATTCTAAGGCATGTTTTAAGAGAGTCAGACAGATGTGAACCAGACACTCGGAGTAAGGGCCATTCTTCCCCCTCCTCCTCCTCCTCTTCCTCCTCCTCTTCCTCCTCTATATGCTGTGACAGAACCGGACAACTGCGCTGCTATTTCTCCTGTCAATACTCTCCCGGCATCCATTTTCACCTGGCTGACACCTTTTACTGGTCAAGGGATGAATAAATCACACTTAGTGTACTCCCCCGGTAGTTTGACTAAAAAAAGGATATCAACATGAAGGAGGACTGCAGTGTTTTCCTGTCATCACTGCCCCTGAGGTACGCTGAAAAATTACCGCTGATAAAATATCATTTTTCAAAGAGCCTTATTGCTCTTTTAATCTATCCGCCACAATGGATGGCTTCTGGGATGTGTTTCATTTCATCTGAACACAAACAATCTTTCAAGGGGCTTAATAACAGTTACACAAATGAGAGTCATTAATTACCTGCTAATGGAATAATAGATGTGCCATTGAGTGCCGCCTCCACAACACGAAAGGTGTGGGGGGCTTAAGGAAAAAAAAATATGTAGGACTCCACTTGTCTTTGAGCTTCATTAGTGCTCCAACATGAGCCCCATAATGCAAATACAGGCACAAAAATATGCTGATCATATTCCCGGAGATTCTGGTGATCTGTTTACATAATGATAGAAAAAGTCACGAGTGGGAATCAGAGAAAGGGCAAGGAAAAGAAATAAGGCAAAATGTGCTGCACTCTGATTTCTATTTTTTCCCTTTATTTAAGTGCATTCTGTGGAATTCCTGCTATAAGACACTCCATGAGTCTAAACGCATCCTTTGAAGAAGTTCAAACTTGGGTTTAATGATTGCATTCAATCTTTTTGCAACTTCTGTCGCTTCTATATGACAACAAAGTCCTCGACTGAAGGGAGAATTTCGCTTGGATTATCAAATCAGATCTGACTGATGTGACACACTTGCAGTCAAAAATCGCATTAATCTTCCAGTGGAATCAAAAACTAACACGCAGAAATTTTTCATCCTAACCTTACTGATAAAACTAACAAATAGAGATGGATTTCAGGGCAGAAAAGAGTAGTTAATGGATGATGAATTAGAGACGAGGGGAAACGTCATCAATTCTGACGCGGCGCTGTTGTCTGCCCGATGATAAACAGCTCCGCTGGATGGAATCTGCCTCTGTGTGTGTATCTCTCAGATGCCGCCTGCCACTTTATCTCCTCCATCCTGCTAGATTACACCTCCAGGGTTCAGGTGGGAATCAATCATTGCTATTATTACCTGAAGTCACCAGATGCATCTATCACCACTAAGGTTACCATAACCTCAATATTAACAGAGGAAAAGCCCCCCTCTAATAAACAGCAGAAAGGATGGGCTGGCTGGTGGGATTTCATCTTCCTTTCACTTTTAATAAGGCACTCAGAGGAATAAAGATTACAGGCCATATTTAGCATGCAGAACAAATCAGGCTCTTCCAGGCTCTTCCTCTCCTCCACTTCTCATTCTGGTTAGTCATTAAGACTGAGGAGGAAGGAGAATGGTTGGGGGTGGGGGGGTTCGAGTGAGGGGAGGCGGATCTTGGTTCTGTGATCTGCCACCGCCTGCCGCCGCCGCCGTCAACAGGCCAGATATGAACTTATACCACTGGCTCTCTCTGCTCGCTGTAATGCACAAGCAGACTGATCCAAGAGTGGTTAAAGTCCTGGGGACACAGCCCTGTTAATGTTCATCCTCTCTCTCATAAGCCACCATTACACAATGGTGTCTCTGTAAAACAAGATGCAGAAAGAGAGCGAGCATCAGGGCAAAAAATGGCTAAGCTTCTTTGAGGATTAATGGAATTTAGTCAAGTAGGAGTCTGCGAGTGCATTAGAGTAGCTGACATGGGGTCATGGCACCGCCGAGTGTTTTCACACGCCACCCCTGACATGAATCATTCATTTCCATTCAAATGAATATCATCAGCCGGAATGAAATATCATTAAGCTGCAGCTAAAATCATCCCATAATAATATACCTCCAATTAAACTATGATCAGAGCATCAAGCCTGATAATAGATTCAGACCAATTAAGTTCGAAATTTATTCAAAGGACTTTTCACTTTGAAACCGGTCTTGTTATTCCCCTCGACATCCAACAACAGCACTCATTACAGTGGCTCCAGAACTAGAAATGGAGAGACCATGTAAATATTTAAAACCCTCACAAATATATAAATATTCATTCCAGAATGATTTGATGCGCTAAATAAATAATCCCTTGTTAAATAAATGACACCCTAAATAAAACTTTAAAAACAGGATCTGGGGAAATGAAGATGAGATGAATCAGAGGGGAGGATTCTGGAGAGAGGGAAATGTCAGCTATCACTCCACCCTGTTTGAATTCCTAATGGCAGCCATGCAAACGAGCCAAGCTAATTAAAGCCCGGCAACCAATTAGACAAGCTTTATGTGAACCTTTCGGGGAGGTATGGAGACTGAGCCACGGGGGGGGTGTCTGTCTGGGAGGTGGAGCTACACAGATAACTGAAAATATTCCTCCACTTTTATTCTGTTACATGCTCAAACACAGGGTTTTCATTTCTCTCCAGCCTCTTAGATCAATATACTTAAGGCCTTTTTCTGCGTGCCAAGTGCAGCATCAAGCAGGATGTGCAGGAAGGAGCGGAGGTAGAGAAGGGGACATAAATAAACCAAATGCACGAAACCTCAGCTGCATTTTCACTATGATATTTGACAACTTTGATAAAAAGCCAATTGCGAATTATCTCCTCTAAAATGAGCAGTGGAGGAATATAATGTGACACATGCTCTCTGTAGAAGTCCAATATGACACGACTGTTATCACTTAACTTTTCTTTCCTGAAATTATCGCTCTTCTATTGCTTCGCCCCTGAGCCTGACCTCCTCTGATAGATGTCTGCTCCTACAGGCCTGCGTCTCCCCACATGGTGGAGCAGACATAATCTCGGGTGTCGCCTGGCCCATTCTGCTTCCCATTTGACTGCCTCTTCCAGCCTGCTGGCTCTCTGGAGGGCCGGGCCTTTATGCCGCCGCAGCCTGTCCTATAACACACTGGGCTGCAGGAACAGCGCCTTTGTGATGGCTGTGATTAGTCTTTTGTGTTCCCAGGTAGAATTAAGATGAAATTCTACAGGCAGTCATTGTGTTCCTATCTTCAGGACACTCAAAGAAATATGTTGGGTTTTGAAGGGGTGAAATGAAGCCCGCAGGGCCTTGGCAGACCTTGCTCTGTGGGGAAATACACAGTGGAAACACAATGGGAACAATCTTGTCCTTCAGTTTCCCTTTTGTGCTCTGCTGAACCTTAGTCAGTGCTGCCCATTTACTGTAGCCTCTTTTTAACAGAGCCGTATTGTCTCACTCCAGTCTGCCTTTTCCCTTTTTCTCGCTAGCTTCTGAGAAAGACCTAAAGGCTGATGAGATGACAGCTGCGACTTTGCCAGAGTCTGGGAGACCCTCAGGGTTTATTACCCACATTCCTCCAAGTGCTGGGTATGCAAATAAAGTTTGGGATGGCGGCTTTCAGATGTGATAATTATGGATTTATTTGTAAGCTGTCACTTCCCTTAATGCTCAGGGACATCAAAATAAGTTCAAATGCAACCATCAGAGAGGATCACATTTGCTAGTGTACCAGAGATTAAAACAACATGTGATTCTCCTGATACCAAAGGTCTGTCAATAACCACTCATTTAGACAGCCATGTGCTTTGGAGACCTTCACTGCATGCCGTCCCGCTCAAAAATGTCTGCTAGAAAATATTTACATTTCTTCATTCGGTTAGATATTCAAACATCAAGGCACTTTTATCTGTGGGTAACGCACAAACAAAGACAGAGAACAAATTTCTATTGCCACCTCATCCCCCTGAAACAGACCGTAACTGTGTACAAGTGTTTCAGTCAAACCTCTGATTAAAAGCAGACGCAGTTTTTCAGATTTGTACACTGCAGAGAAAGCCAGTTGGCTTCATGTTGCAACAGTCCTCAGTAAATCTCCTTACCCTTTAACATGTGTAGATTACATCAGCGAGGTTCTTGACAGGAGGGCATAAATGAACAAACACGTTAAAGGATCAAAACCCTTAAAACAAGAGCTGCTGCTTCAGTGTGTGAGTCCTGCCGATGTTTTTGATAGACAACAAAGTGAGTATGAATGAACTGCACGTCTTTTCGTCTGCCTTAAAGTGGTGCCTAATGGGGTGGGAGTAGGTGAGGGGTTTTCAGTAGCAGGTTTCAGCAGTGAGGAGTGAAAAAGGCAGGGCAGAGCGCTGAGCGAAGAAGCCGTCCTGCTGCCAGCGCTGCCTCACATCACAGACTCTCTGATGGAAGAAAATGGCCGGGTCCGGAGAGTGCTATCTCTTTCCAGCTCAATTCTCAAACATTGGTCTGTCGGCCTCTAGGAGAGTTCTCTGTCATTGTGTGAGTGCACATTAAGGCCAGATAAAAAACTATGGAATCCAGCCATCCGTCTTGGTTTGCTGGTGTTGGGGAGTGGAGAGTAAGAGTAGTGAATACCTGGACTCAGTGGAGGAACACCGCAACAATAGGTGGTTAACTTAAGACAAGTAAATGCCATGTCTAAACAGTATGCTACACTGTAAGATCAAACAGTCTAAGGTTGTTAAAAAATATGACTTGTGTTACATTAAAATCCATAAGAGATATTTTAGCTCTATTTATCTGTGATAACAGAACACATACTTTAACAGTACTCAATCACTTTGAGCATCCTTTTGAAATTGTACTCAAATTATCTGACAATCATCCCTTAATCTGCAGAGTTTTCCCAGAATGCCTTTAGGCATTAGACACTTTTGCACCATGATTCAAGTAACTGACTCAGTTAGAGAGGCCCTGACTGTGGGGAGCAACCAGAATACGCAATGGATAGTATACAGTTCATGATGGAAGAGGATTTCCTGTTGCAGTGAAAACCTTTCAGTTGTTGTCACTTGCAGTCACTAAAGCAGGGCTGTCCAATTTGGGGCCCGCGGACCAACTTTTGCCTACAAGCTATTATTTTTGTCCCGCTGCCCGTGTTCAAATTTTTTTTTTTTTCTATTATTATAGTCCCACTGCCAGCAGTCTAAATATTTCTTTAAATATTCCTTTATTGTTGCACTTCCTCTCCTGACCACAAATTAACATTGTGTTACATTGGGGGTAGGGTGGCGCTGTTGAGCTCCCATCAGCTCAGATCTGGAAGCCCATACCCAGAGAGTGAGTCAATGAGAAGATGCTGGGATCATGGCAGAGATGGAGCATGTGAGGCAGTGGCACACTGATAAGAGAAAGTTTAAAAATAGCTGGGAACATGAGTACTTTTTACTGAAATTGATTTCAAGGAGGTATGCCCAATTAGTATTTGTGCCATATGGATGTTGATTAATTTCATGCTGTGAAACACAATAAAGAATAGTGTTATTCATTTTCAAAATTACTTTGTATGAGTTATTATTTTGCACAATTATGCTATAGGCATATTTAATTTCATGCACTGCAACATGAATGTTTAGTTTTGGCCCGCGACCCCCCACCCTGATTCATTTTTGGCCCTTCACTGAAAAAAATTTGGGCACCCCTGCACTAAAGTGGTCTACTTGCCTTGAGTACACCTAAAATAAAGTAAAAATAAAAATAATTTTGACAAAATCATTTGCCTCTAGTGTTCTGAGTTTTATTAACTCATCCAGGGTTACTCAAAAAGATTATTTTATATATGTAGTGCATATGGCATTACAATAACTTAACCATAGCAAAAGGATTTTTGTTTAGGATTAAAAAGGAAAATAAGACAAAAGCAAAAATATTTATTGTTTGATAACACAAGGTGTGGGTAACTTTCGACTTGAACACCAAGCTGTCTGTGAGATTTCTAAGTGAAATGAGACATTAAGGTGCAGTGGTGGACTTATTTTACATCACTGTGGCAGTGATGCTGGGGCAAACCAAAATATGCTGAAAGGACAATAAAGCATGCAATTAATTAAAGAAAGACGTTTATCACAAGTTTAAAGTTCCTTTTCCTGAAAGACAAGAGTCTTTAGTAGTAGCAGCAGTAAGCTGAAATTAGAAAGTTATGTTTACATTGTATTTGTACATTTTTTTTAAGTGACATTTTCTTATGTATTAATTCTGGGGGAGCACCATAATAAACTGTGTCAGGCATAGGGGTTTCAAACCCATATTTCACCCTGGAATGATGTTGATATTTTGGACAACAATACAATATTTTAGGATATTACAAAATCGTGCACAGTATGATTTCAATACAATTCAATATATAAAGGCTCCTATATAGATATTCAACATAGGAGACTAGGATCAATATCAAACAATTTTTATGCACAAATTTCACCGAGTTACAGCAGAAAAAGTAGTTTCAGCCATTTAAGTATTGAAAGTTTTCTGTATTTAATAAAAAACCTCTTCACAAAAAGAACAAAGGCCTTCATTTAGTGTGCAGGACCATTTTTGTAATGTTGGACAATATGAACATTTGTGTTAAAATACGTTGATTTTTAAACATTTTCAATGTCAAAGATTTGTATTTCCTTTCATGTAATCTGATCACTTTGAGGCAACAACATGTACTTTTTCTGCAAGTTTCATGATCATGACAAAGTCTTTTGGCCTCTGTTTTCCTTTTTTTTATTTACACACATGGACTTACATTGTCAGTCCTGCTCTATTTGAGACTTTCATATTCTACATAGGGGCCTTTTAATTTGGCCTATACTTCATTTGTTATTTTGCGATATATTTCAGTAAGATTAAATCCATGGCATGTGATCTTACAGTGATAAATTAATAAAAGTTTAGTTTATTACAATCTTGATTTTGATAAATGGAGGCTTTAGGGCAAAGTTTTATTTCAAAGACCAATCTCTGTTGAGTGACCAGCAGCTGTCCTACGTGAACCACATAGAGATTGGACAGCTTATAATTTCATTGAGACAGCAGACTACAATATCAAAGGAGGCACAAAGCAGCAGACTTTTCCCTCTCTGTTTATCTGTAGAGCCTGTATCAGACACCACTTGCACTACTTCAGCCATAACAAGGCGAGAGTGGGTTTTATCTTTAAACGCTCTCATACGCTGGTTGTTTACAGATAAAAAATGCAGACGCAGTCGGCAAAACAACAAGCATGAGGCCCGCAATGGTGTAGTCTATGACCAAAACATGTCCACAAAGCCGAGAAAGGAATAGACATCCTCTTCATCTTGGCTACTAACTGTTAGCAACTTCTTCTGCTGCTAGCTTGTTGAGGACGTGCTGTGGTGTGGAAACTGTTGATGGGCATGCGTGAAGAATTTCCTTATTTTTAAAGATTAGTTTGGGGGCTTTTTGCCTTTGTTTGGATAGGATAGCTGACATGAGAAAGAATACAAGAGGATAGAATTTTATCAATTAACAAAGAGAGAATGTGGAAAAACTTAATATGTACATTTATACTATACGTGTTAATATATAATGCCATTGTAATGTCTTGTACACTGCTTTTGCAATAACTGATTAGTTCATGCCAATAAAGCAAAATTTGAAACTGAAAAAAAAAATTAGGGAGGTGATGACATGCACCAAGCAGTTCAGAGACTGGGAATGGATCCCACAACCAGTGTGCCAAGAACCATAGCACTAAGCTAACCCGGCGGTCGGCGGGAGGAAGCGTAGCTCAAAGGTGATGTGACTTTCTATCGATCTGATTGGATTTTAGATCAACCAGTCCATGTATCGATATACATGAATGGATCATTACATCCCTAGTTAGGTGTGCCGCCGGTTTGCAGAGGGCCCCCTCTGCCAGATGTGGCCCTGGGTGTGTGTTTGCGTGCATCGACAAACCCATGGCAGAAAAATGCAGGAGGGACACTACGGTAAAATGAACTTTCTATTTACACAAGGGATATCTCACACCCCTGGGTACACGATGTATGTTGGGAATTATGTGAAAAACAAGTCAAAATAAAACCTTACTTCAGCAAAGTCAGGATCAAAATCTCTCCTTTGTTTATCCTGAAAACCTGAGTTACACTTGATGCATTCTGTTGCAGGACTTACCTTATTTGTCCTTGTCTTTAGAGGACAGGGAATACATTTAAGGTGTATAAAAGGCAAAACAAGCTAAATACATAAACCATCACAGTGCAGACATGCAAAAAGCTGCCCTGTAGTTGCACACAGAGTGGTTGATGTATTTCAAACAGAAGTGTGATGTGTGTTGTGGGAACAGCACTTACCTTTAAAGTGTGCAGATGGTCAGATGAGGACAGCGGGCAGAGACAGAGACAGCACCAGCAAGAGAAAGAGACAAATATGTTGAGAGATGTATACATCATTGGGCTAACAAATTCAATATTCTATGTAATGATTCAACATATTCTGTTTATAGAGAATGACATTCCATTTACATTTTAACAACACAGTTTTAACAAAGTAATACATCAGGACAAGACAAAGAGCTTGAACACGTCTGTATCAGCCCTCTGCTGGTTACAATCAGCATTTCAGATGATGAACCAGGCACAGACTTCATCTTCCTATTACGACGCAGTGTGTTCATTGCAAACTAAATTAAATGTAATGATAAGAATCAGTGCAATGACAAACCGAGGTTAAATACTGTACCCTGCTGGCAAATACGTGTGCTATAGTGATAAACAGAGCTAGTTCCCAGAGTCTGTCTCTCTGTGTGTCGGTCTGCTGGTCTCTCTGTTCCTCCAACTCTCTTTCTCTTTCTGTCTCTCTTACACACATGTGGATACACAAACACACAAAGACAAACACAGCTAGATGGAAGAACTCACACACTTTGCACACATACTGAGACTGTGGCTCTCGAGGGGGCTGGTTCACAGTGGTGCTGGGCTGCCTCAGAGCACATTCTATCAGCAGCGCCAGATAGCATCTGATGACTTGTGCGATGTAATTGAAGTGTAGATTACTATCTCTCATGTGCTTGCCAGATCAAAATAATAAAAAATACGGGGAGGGGAGAGATGGAGCGTGGAACGTGAGCGGGGCGACTCCACTGTGGCAGAGTCGGAGAGAAAGGAGAGAAACCTTGCCTCACTTCTCAGGAGGACACTATGCCACTTAGAAAATTGAATCCCCCCCTCCTCCCTTCCTCCTTAACTGCACTATGGATGAGTGTATGACAGGCCAGGACATGTTCCCCTCATACAGACTGAGACGGAAGCCCTGGTAGTTGAGAGATGGAGAAGTGTAGGGGGACATGGGCGTCATTGAGAGATGAGCGACAGCTTTGACAGCGCTCAGGTGTCAGAAGTGGGCTTTACAGGAGTCGGACAGTTCAAGGACACCAAAAAAAAAATGTAGAAACTTCCAGACACATTGTGACTGATTGGGAGGAACTTTGTAGTAAAGAGAAAACTAACAGCATAAATGTTTAAAGGGCAAATAATAGTTAAAGATAAAGAGCAGCCGGAGTGATAACCTTGTACGCAAGCGAGGGAGGATCTCACATCTCAACTCAGCCGAAATAAAGAGCGGATCAATGAGAGGAAATCTGAAGGGAGAAAGAGAGAAGGAGATGAGAGACCGAGAGAGAGAGAGAGAAACAGAGCGTCAGAGAGCAAAAAAAAAAAAAAAAGGAGTGAACGCACACAAAATGAGAAAATGATCGGGTTTCACATGGAGCGAGGCCACCAAATTTGTCGTTGTGTGGAAGAAGCCCTCATTATGGCACCTCTCGGGCACTCGGCGTGGCCTTTGAAGTGCTTTGAGGTACATCATCCCATGAAACGAGCATAGTTAATCCACTTGTTAATCAAGTGTGCTCATGAGCTTATGTCTGAAGTGGCTCTTTCTCCTCGGAAGGCTCGACACGTTCAAAGGAAACTGAGGCTGGGTGAAAAGACGAGGTATCGAGAATTTCAGACTAAATCGGATTGCTGCTGCGTGTGAAAAATGTGCACAATATTCCAAATTCTGTTGCACAATTCTGAGCCAGGATCACTGACAATATTTGGGAAGTTAACTAACTAGAATGCATTTAAATATTCAAATGTGTAGTCTTTTTTTGCGTATTATGACTAACAAGTGTTTTCACTCATTAGGTTCCTGTATGAAGAGGCACTTGGAAGGGCGGAGGCTTGCTCTCATGCTTGTCTTCCTCTTTCTCTTCCCATCCATTCCTGATGAATGGGTTGTCTTCCTTTCTCTACACAGCAAACAGGATACAGACAGGAAAGAGAGAGGGATGGCTGACTCTCTCTCTCTCTCTCCCAAAGCCTGTGGGCCGCTCTGAGGCACAGCCGCGGAGGCCTGGCGCTGCCTCCCCCTGCTGCGCCAACAAGTCTCCTTTTCACTTCAATTAATGAGCCATAAATAACCCAATGAAGGTGTCAACAAAGAGCACCATTTATCATGGCTTTCACCAACTCCACTTCATGTGACGAGGAGAGCTCATTCCCAGCCTACAGCTTGCCCAAACAAAGACAATGCTAGAAAAAAGAGAGAGAGAGAGAGAGAGAGGGAGAGATTTATTCGTGGACCGAGCCTAGAATTCATCTTGCACTGGGACTCTCACAGGTGCAGTGATTTGACAAATATAGTGGGAACAGTGGGCCCGTGCCTTTGTTGGATTTCCACCGTCAGACTAGCAATAAATTTGGTTAAGAGTGGGGGGGACAACAGTCTCCATAAGCTCCCAAGAGGCTTCCAGTGAGCCCACGTTTAAGATACTTCTGTCTCAGTCTACTTCAGGGCTGTGGATCACAAAAAAAGTCGGTCCGGCCGAAAGAAAGGAAAGGGAATACAAATGAATGAGAAAATCTGCTGGAAATACCGGCCTGGTCTGAGCAGCAGGAAGAATTGCTTTATCAGGGTGTCCCATAAATGTCACTTTGAGTCAACAATGAGGGGAAAAAATATACAGCAGTGAATCATAGACCCTCCTCTGAACTGCACGGCTCCTGGAATCATGCAGCAGGCGAGAGGTACAGTACTATAGTGGAGTGCTTTGGAGAAAAGACAGAGAAAAAACTCTCTGAATAATATATGACAGCTTGGGTTTTTTTGAATCCAACATTAAAAGTGATGACGTGGGTACAAACTCAGCTCCACTTCATCTCGGATCGGCAAATCAAAACCCAAGGCATAGAAGTAAATAGTCCATCTTCACAGCGAGAGCATTTATAGCGTTAAAAAATAATAACAATGACAGAAAAAACGCTTTTGAACGCAAGCATTTTTCTGCCTCGCAGCTAAGCCTGGACTAGTGTCTATACCATCCTGCTAAACCAATTAATGGTTCCTGTTAACCCACTCATCTTTAGGGAGGATTGTCTTTCTAAATAATACAGCAACATGTCCCCTATCCACCACGCAGCCCACACACGCGCTCCGACAAACACTAGCAGATTGTCACACGAATCTGCGGCTCCTCTCACACCACAAACACTCACTTCAAGCCATAGATTCGACACAATACGCAGAGTGGTGGAAGTCTTTGTCTGGGCGTGAGAGAGAGAATCCTCGATCTAAACGCCTCCACATGCCAGACACTTTGATGGCGTCTGATACACGCTTCATAAAATAAACTAGCATATGATGTGGAGAATATATTAAGATGAGGGAGAAGAGGTGAGGGAACAAAAATCTAATCCCTTACAGCAAAAGGGATATTAAGTGGCGTTATCAGGGAAAAACATAGCATTTGTACAATTTTCCAACCCACCCCCAGTGATACAAATGTCCAGCAACCATAATCAGTCTGGGTTACAGACACGGCCAGAAAGCCACGATAAATGACATTTCCCAAAATCACGCTGACATTTTCTCTTATCAAGCAGCAGGCACTGGCATGGTGAGAGCAGGCTTGTCAGTCAGAGGCAGACAGGCCTCACACCTTATCACAAGGGCACTCAGCCTCTCTGGAGCGAATGCTGAGGCTGGGGATGGAGTTTAGAGATGGGGCTAAGGGGCAAAGACCAACACTGAGGATGAAACTAGAGACACCCTGCCGAAAAAAAAAAAAAAATATTCACAGCAAGGCTTGGATCTTTGGGTTTTAAGAAATACTAACTGATGATTCCTGGGTAAAAAAAAAAAAAAGAAAAAAGCTAGGCAAAGAAAGACAAATAATGGGCCACATTAGGGTGCATCGTCTCAGACTTAGGGTAAAGGGTTTATGATTTAAGAAGATATATATGTGTATATATAAAGTGCCTCAAAAACTGTTTACATGTCTACTTGTTCTTTAAGTTTTATAAATTACCTGTCTCAAGAGAACATGCAAAAAACCAATGTCTATTCTTTTACCGTAGGAATTTGAGGCCAGCTGACAGCTGTCTTAATCATCAGTCCCAGCAATACAACTCGAGTGATGTATACGCTATACGTTGTGGTAAACCAGTATCACAATAAACCATGGTTGAAAATGTTAATTAATTGTTAAGGCTCTGCTACACTGAGTGTACCTGATGTGATCCTCAAAAAAAGGGCCCCATATTTCTTGTTGCAACCTGCATGGAAAGAAAACAAAGTGATACCAGCTGTCATGTCGCTGCTTATCAAGAGACAGGCTATGCAAAATTAACTCGCACTGAGGAAAGGACACTGCAATGAAGCAATACGTCTACAAAAGGAATGAGTGAGGGTGGAAGTGTGGGTGCATTTTTGGGTCAGCAACAATTAAAAGGAAATCATTCAGGATGACAGATTCACTGTCCACAAAAACCAGGTGGGAAAAAACTAGTGTACCAAACACATCAGCAGGCTTTACAAGGCTATACTAGTCTTGGATCTTTATTCATTTTTATATATATATATATTTTTTTTTTCAGTTTTTATTTTCAATTTTCATTTTGTTTTTATTAGTTTTTACTGCTGGTGGTTAGTTTAGTTTCTGTTTATTGTTTTCTGCTTCCTTTTAGTTTGGTTTTAAAAGGTTTTAGCGTTAGTTTTTTTTCAGTTATATTGCTGGCAATGGGCCAAAACCATGTATCTCCACTTTACATGATTTTATTTCATTAATCAGGACTATTGGTCACCCTTTACATATGTGAGTGGGTTTTAAAGTTGCTGTAAAGTGATGAAAAGAATCTTAATTTTAGGTTTGTTGTATGACAGGCTACTGCTTTATGAACGACTAGGCCAATTTTGAGTCGTGAAAAACATCTCTAAGTTCATCAATCCAGCTTCAAGATCATAAAAATGTAAAGCAGTATGGTGTTGGTGTGTCAGTTGAATAAGGTGAAGCCACACCCACTTAAAAAAAATAAGATCCTCTCAAATAAAAAAAATGCTTCTGATCAAAGCACAGCTGCCTGGCTCTGTGCCAGAGCAGAGAGGCAGAAGTGGGGGACAACATTTACTGTTTTCTGGTACAAATCTATGTTATGATACTTTCAATGACCCGTAGGCCATAGATTTGGGAAATTTACCTCAAAATGACCACTGAGATGAACTGCTCTGTGATTTTATATCATTGTAGCTGTGTTTTCACATGTTTACAGAAACCTTATTCCAACATATCTAGTGTGTACAGACACAAAGTTTAGATGTCACGTTACAGGGAATTGACCAGTTCTACAGCAATAAGAAGTGTCTAAATGTCACCGACTATGACCATTCAGTGTGAAATTATTTGCCAAATACAGCCTTTTTTCATTCCTGACAAGTGATGATTTTGGAGATACAAGGTTTAGGCCTGATGCCAGCAAGGCGGCGATACCGACACAACCAGAAGGGGACATAGGAAACATCACATAATTAAAAAAATATAGTCAAATTGGTTACTCTTCATTTTTCATTCTACTTATCCACATTTGAAATTCAAATACAACTATAGAACTAAAATCACCACTGTGTCAAGTCCACACCAATCAGATCATTTTACATTCACTAGGCTTTGACGGCTGGAAAGGGGTTTGGTGGCCCAGCATATTTACTCAGATGTGTTGTAAATGTGTAAATACATGATATTCACTCATGCATATTAACTTAATGCCACTCTTGCTTAGGTCCCAAGTTTCTAACTTCTGAAATGATTCTGCAATCTTTAAAAATATGAACCATCGTGTCTGAGACCAACCATAAAGGACATACCAGTCAGTCTGCTTCTGTAAAAAAGTTTTGTAATTACACTATACAGTTATAGTCAGTTTCCATTTCTTTTATAAAGTTTTGTTTTTATTCTAGTTTTTTAACTAAAATGATTTTTACTTCTAGTTAATTAGCTAGTTTTAGTTAACTTAAATACCTTGGATCTTTACCCAGCATTACACAACCAAGTTAAAGTTAAACAACTAGAGTGTTATAGTGCAAGGGTTAAGTTATTGGATGCACTTTCAATGCATAGCAGAGTGGTGAAAGTTGGAGTTCAGAATAAAAAACAGTAGTAATGCTGCATGTCATATTAAAGACCAAACAGTCCTCTTAAGATCTTCAGTCAGAACTGGTTCAGTGACACTTCCTATTGTCTGTCAGCAGTAAACACTCAGCACTGCAGTGTAAAATAGCAGGTGTAAACACTAACAGAATATCCGGAGTATTACAGTAGTATTAATAACTGTAGTTCGGTTATCAATAACAGTTCAGGGGAGATATTTTTTCAATCTTTTTTATTACTACACTTCAAACAAACAAAAACTATTAACAGATTTTCTCCTGTCACATGTGATATTAGATTAAAAAACAAATAATTTAAACCCTTCAGTTTATCATCCACATGAGGAAACATTTCACATGGAGGATCAATGCGGTTATCCTCATGTAACAACATAATGATGTTATTGTAATGCTTAAAAACAATATTTTCAATATTAAATCAACTTAAATAATTATTCTATCAGTAGTTTGTTAATCTTTATTAATTTGTACTTTGTTCCATTGTTCACTGTGCTATTTCTGTGTCAAGATGCAGCCACAAAGAACAAATTAAAATTTTAAAGAATATGATTTATATACTAAAGATGTCATAGATTTTATGACTGTATAACTGTGATCATTTATCAGCCTATAATCAGATGTTTAACATTTCAGAGGAATGCATACCTATTTTTAGTTAAATAATTTTGAAGTTTTTGTGGTGTGTTTTTTATATATATATTTAAAAAATATATATAAAAAACTCCAATTCTAAATAAGTTGGGACACTGTGCAAAACAAAAATAAAGCAGAATGCGGTGATTTGGAAATCCTTTTAACCTATATTCAAGCACAAACTGATGCATTTTCTTTTTACATTGACAATATAAACATTCTGAATGTGAGGCCTGCAAGATGTTCCAAAAAAGCTGGGACAAGAGCATTCTTACATGCATGTTTAATATTATGTGTACAGATGCATAAGCAGGTCATAAACGTACTTCTTTCATATACAACACTACACAGGTGACTGAAGTGCTTTACAAAAACTCATTTAACATCAAAAACACAGTAAAAAACAAGTTCATAAAGCTAAAATAAAAGCAATCATAAATGCAAACTTAAAGTGTCACCACACTACCAGGTATTACGAGCCATCCTGGATAAATACGATTTGATTCAAAGAGGCCTGAGTCAGAGATAGCACACATCTCAGAGAGGAGACATTCTAGATCATATTTTGACCTGGGCACTTCCATCAAAAGTTGGTTGAATGACCTCAAAGCCCTGCCATGTTCACAGACAGCTAAAATCTCAGATAAATAGGAAAGGCAAGGCCATTAATTCTAAAATAGACTGGAAGCCAGTGAAGGGAAAAGAGAATGGGAGACATGTGCTCTTGTTTGGTTGTGTTATTTAAAAGCTGCAATTTACACAAGTTAAAGGCATCTAATTGAAGATTGGGAGACGTAAACAGAAGTGCATTACAGTAATCCAGCCTGGAACTTATTAAGGTGTAGAATTGTGTTCCTTATTTTTAAAGCAGTGGCGATATTCTGTGGCCGTCTGTTTAGGATTTATTTCACCAACCTTTTTCAACACTCAAACTAAAACAGTGAATATTTAACATTTCTGAAACCCAACTTAAGAATAAATAACAGCCTGAGAATGGTAAGAATTAATTCTTCAGAGTATGTGGCTGGATAACAAAGATGTTAATTTTACAGTTATTAATGCTGAGAAATAAAGATTTGCTATTTCTCCATCACATCCTCCCACCTGTATGTCATTTGTAAAGTTGTATGTATGAGATCCCTGTTCCATTAAGGCCTTCCGTCTCTGCTGAGGCTTGTTTCATTAGTTTTGCAAAATCAAAGTCTTGAATTATTGACGGCCAAACCTAACAGAGAATTCACCTTTGTGGCTGCCTTTAGACAGATTTTTTCTGTTTGTTTGTGAGTCCTTTTTCAGTTTAAATCCTTCTACATCATGTTTTATCTGTATTTGTATTCTTACATGTGGTTTTTCTGTTCAAATGATTAAAACTTCAGTAACAGAGAGAAATAGCAGCAGGACTGTAGATACAGCCGATGTGGAAAAACACTGCTGTACTCGTGCTTTGGTTGGAGCTGACTTTAAAGCAGCGGATGCAGATAAGGCTGATGCTACAGCACCACTCTTTCCATCCTCTCCCCCCACTCCTCCACCCCCTCTTCTTCTTCTTCTTCTCTCCTTTCCTCACTGCTGCTGCTGCTCTTCCAGTCAGCCTCCCTCGGAAGCAGACACAGAGCGGAAAATTAAATATTTAAGGTTGATAATGACGCTCTTCATTAACATGTGATTCTGAATAAAAAGTGGAATACATAAATAAAGAAATAATAGAATGCCTATAAGCGGACATGTTGAATGAATTTCGGTTGCGATAAAAAGAGAGCAGGCGAGGGAGCAAGCTAGAGGGATTTCTTGGTTGGGGAGAAAATGATTGAAGCAAAGGGGAAGAGATCAGAAAGAAATGGCAGTCTGGGGGAAAAATTGGACATATAGTGTGCATTACTGATTGTCATGGTTTTTCTGTTAACTCCTTATAGATTATTTTGCCACCGTTTTCATTTTTGAAGCGTGGGCCTGTTTGTGGCCTTGCTGTTTTATATTCTCCTTCCAGATGCTGCATTTCTGTCTAGACTCTTACTGGACTTCCACCTCTGTTTAAAGCAGCTGGCTTGGTTTCACAACACTAACAGCTGTCACCAAGCAAGCAGTCACCCGATTTAATGCAATGAGGGAGAAAACCTGGGATATTCTATTTGCCAAGTTACTCATATTGCAGTCTGATTGGCCCTAATTCATGAGGTAACAGACTCAGAGGACAAGTCTCCCATGTGAAGAGGGATCGGAGTTGGACATGGCCGTCTGAGGCCGCATTGTGGCTGTGACACAATGAAAGTGCGGGGTATGAGGAGGGGGGAGAAAGCCTCTATCCCTGGCAGCACATGTTTGAGTCAGAGCAGCAGATCCCGCTAAGCCTCAGTGACTCACAGCACAGCTCGCAGTGCGAATCATCAGCTGTGCTTCTCTGGTGTGTAGGAGATTTTTCAAAGTCGAAAGCATTACCTCAGGAACACAGGGTTAAAAATCTGCATGAAAGGAAAGACTATGCAAACAAACAGTAGTGTTTAAGAGGAGAACACATACAGAACAGGGAACATATGAGAGGATACGGTGGTACAGGGTTTTTTTCCCTGCACAGTGCTGCGATCTCAGCTTGTAGTTAACTGTTCACAGGGAGGTGATGGATGGGTTAACAGGGTATAAATTATATAACAGCCAGCTAAATGTAATACACTCATTAGACTCCAATGCTTTTATTTTCCCCAGGAGTAGCTACAGTAATTGATGTCTCGCTCTTCTGTCTGTTTGTTTTACCCTGACAGAATCAGTGAGATAATTCACACTCTGCTGCCACACCGACACTAAATACAAAGCAACAGTGTTTTTGTTTTCCCTTGACTGCATGCAATAAAAGGCAACTATGGAGAGAAGCTGTCTCAGGATGACAATGGGAAATGTGTTCATAGCAAGAGGAGCTTCGAGTATGTACAGTGCCTATACATACTATTCACCCCTTTGGACGTTTCACCATTTTATTGATTTCATAAATCTATTATGGTCAATATAATTGGCTTTTTGACAAAAAAAAATACAAGAAAACTGCTTTAAAGTCAAAACCAAAACAAATTTCTATGAAGTAATGTCAATTAAATAAAAATATGTGATGTAAAATAAGGGACTGCATAAATATTCACCCCCTTCGGGTAAGTATTTAGTAGATACACCTTTGGTTGCAATCATAGCACTGAGTCTGTCTTGATAGGTCTCAATCAGGTTTGCACATTGGACACTGTAATTTAACTTTTTTCTTCTTTGCAAAGTTGCTCAGGCTTTGTCAGGTTGCAACGGGGATCAGGCAGGAACAGCCCTCTTCAAGTCCAGCCACAAAATTCTCTATTGGATTGAGGTCTGGGCTTTGACTCGGCCACTCCAGAACATTCACCTAGTTGTCTATGAACCATTTCTGCTTTTTAGCTTTTGCTGTATGCTTCAGGTCATTGTGTTGCTGGAAAATAAATTTTCTTCTCCCAAGCCTCCCAAGATTGTCCTCCAGGATTTTCCTACATTTTCTCGAATTTATTTTACCCTCTACCTGTACAAGACTTCAACGGCCGGCAACCACTAAGCATCCCCACAGCCTGATGTTACCACCAACGTGCTTCGCAGTGGGGATTTGCAGCGTTTGGTGTCCGCAAAATATAGCGACATCTCTGATGACCAAAAAGCATCATTTAGTCCCATCAGACCAAATAACTTTCTTCCACTTGACCATGGAGTCTCCTACATGCCTTTTGGTGAACTCTAGTCAAGATTTATTGTAAGTTTTCTTCAACTGGCAGCTTTTTCTTTGCCACTCCCCCATAAAGTTTGTCTGGTGAAGTATGTTGTACACAGGGTCCCTTTCATCTCAGCTGCTGAAGCTTGTAACTCCTTCAGAGTAGTTATAGGTGTCTTGTTGGCTCACTGACTAACACCTTTCAATAACCTTTTCTCTGAGCTGCTTGGGGTGTTCTTTTATCTTTATGGTGTAATGGTAGCCAGGAATACTGATTAACTTGTGACTGAACCTTCCAGACACGGGTTGAATTAAGTCAGTTACTTTAAAGGGGATGAATATTTATGCAGTCACTTATTTGACCTTAAAATGTTTTATTTAACTGACATCACTTTGCAGAAATTGGTTTTCACTTTGACATTTAAGAGGCATTTATTTACTTTTTTTGTCAAAAAAAACAAATTATATTGACCATGTTTGGTTTTTAACATCAATAAAAGGCTAAAATATCCAAGGGGGTGAAAACCTTTATAGGCACTCTACTTGTTTTACTTGAGGTTCTCCAACATTGACCACATGGACCTTACCCAAATAAAAGTGCAAGGGATAAAATATCAAGTAACAACCCATTAAATGATTCATTGAGAGTGGGTACATTAAATAGGCAGCTACTGAGTAAAAAAAGAGCAAAAACAAATGCATGGGTGAAACTATCAACCGTCTTCCTGTCTGAAATCCTCAGCTGAACAGGTCAAACGCGAGTCATTCAAAGCTTCCAAATGTAATGAATCTGAATTCCAGTGTATTAAATTTCAGCACTGACCTACTGTACTGCAGCTAAAGACACAGTTATGTTAGGCTATACACACAGGAAACAGAATGATTTGTTTACTCCTGCCTGTCTCTGGAGTCTCCAGCTTGTTATGGTGTTTATACTGCCTTTGTGCAACAGTGACTTCATCCACTGCTCAGAGACACAGAGAAGTTTTTTACACTGTGTGAATGAGCCCAAAGAAAGCCCCATCTCACCTAACATGAAATTCAATCACAGAATTACTTCACCAAATGTCCCTAAATAGTCATAAACTTGATGAAGAGCCTCATTCAACTATCTCACAAACACTGGCTTATTGCTCTTCACTTAGCCTCGTGTCAATGTGAAGGGATCTATCAACACATTTACTTTGATTTATAGCATCAAGGGATTCACAATAAGTAATGAGCATTCCAAGTAGTAAGAGTCAATGATTAGTCCACTGTATGCAAAACGGACCAATCAGACACTCCTTAAATTAATGACATGACTTAGAGACTCAAAATAAAGATGGAAGGAAAGAGGTCCAGTGGTGACAGGGAGTTACTAAAGTTATTAAAATGCACCCACTGCAGCCACCAGGAGGTGGAAACAGACCTGCGCTTTCTCACTCCCTGTCCATACAAGGAATTCAGAGACAAATTCTTATCACTTTTCACCAGCAAACAAAAGAATTCACCAACATGAACAATACCAATAAAAGTCGTTGAATTTAGTTATTACAGTATCCAACCCTTAAAGCACGTAAACATGAAATATCATAGGTAATGTAAATTTAAGCACCAACTAAAGACATGTTCCAATCCCTGTTAATGGGGTTAAGCCTTCTGGCTTGCTAACTAACATTAACTATGAGTTGTTATCTAGCAGTAATGCAAGCTAACACCACTTTTTCATAGATAGAACATTAAATTCTAAATTATATTTTAATGAGTAGCCAGTGAATTCCCCCACACAGGCCAAAACAATCTTTGCTCAATGAAAAAAATACTTTTTGTTATATTTTATATTATCAATCTGAATCTTGAGAGAAAGTCATAGTTTTGGCTAAATTCAGCTGAATAAACCCTGTGGTGTGTCTCTATTCATTGAAGTTTAACACAGGTATAAAAATGGTGCAAGCTAAAAAAGGCGGGCACTAAAATAAAGAGGATGTGATGGGGATGTTGCCAGGATGCATCAGGGAGGTAAAGATGCTGGTCTTTGGGAAGTGAAAATCCTAATGATGATGATAACTACATGATGGTGGTAATAGCTGTGGTCAAAATAAAAGTGATTTTTCTTAGATTTTGACTAAGTACAATTTTGCTTTGAATGTGTTTCCATTGAAGGGATTTTTGGGCATGAGCCTCGTAATTCTCATAAAATCTCATCTCATGAGACTCCGCTGCAGGGAAGCTAGATGCTCAAAACCTGTTGCGTGTTGGTACTGTTATGATAATAATCTACAGTGGTTGCCTTGACAATTTTGAACAAAGGACGAATGCCATGGATGACAATTCAGAAGCAAAGTCCGTATGTATGGCAAAAGCCACGTATAAGGGTATAAGTATAACGTGAAGAAGGGTCCTGGCTCCTCTTCTGTCCACACGTACGTACCGTGCCATGTTGTCAAACTGGTCATGTGACACCATACGTTGCATCGTGTGACTTGTAAATGCACAAAGTGTTTCCATTACACTTTTGCAATATATTTCTATATCGAAACCTCTGAAAAACCTTCTCATGAGCGTGTAAAAACTTTTTAGTGATATTTGAGAGGGTTTTCAAAAAGTAGGTGTTTCCATTACCAGGGTTTATTGCACTATTTAGATTTTGGCATTTCTAAGGGTAATGAAAACGTAGTGCTTGACTTCCAAAATGCAATATGCAAAAAACAGCAAAATCAATATTTCATTTTCCACAAGAAAATATTTAGGTGTAAAACTCATGCTTAGTATTTCTTACTTTATGTCACAATGTCTTAAAGAGCTGGGCACCCTTAAAATCTGAATAACCCATGTAATACAGACAAGGGCTGAACTGACCAATACCATCTTATTGAACCAGGCTGTAAACATGTTAGATTCTCTGAAAACAAACACTTTCAATGAGTGTGTATGGGATTTCTGGGTCCTTTGCAGCCGGCCTCCAGGGGACACTAGAGGAACTGCAGATTTCTGCATTTTCACTTAGGTGTCATTTTTCAACACTGGAGACTGTCAATTGGGGCTAATATTGTATACAAGTTTATAGAAAGTGGTTTAAGTGATAACATGCCATGCATTCAAGGAAAACTGCAACCAATTCACAACATTTTTTGAGATGCTATTTCAATTTTATCCTCATTTCCATCATCATCCAATTTAGCATACCCTCACACTTGCTCTCCTATGTGAGCAGACACAAAGATATGTCAGAGACTTTTTGTCATTTGGCTAAAATTTGAGCTACATTAAGAGTGGAAGATGTACAATCCAAACTAGTCCGTCTTTGTGTGAGGATGACTGTGCTGTAAAAGAAAGGTGCTGTAAGCTGTAATGAACAGTATGACAACACTTGTTTTTGTCTATAAATCTTGCAGCACAGCTCTCCTCCGTTGTCTTGATCTCCCACTTGCTTCTCTTTAATTGACTCTCTTCAGTGAAGTCATCATCTCAGACAGACCAAACATGACAACACAACAGAGAGGAGCTCCTCATATTGTCCTCAGCATATGGGCCTGCCATTTCTCTTCAAAATCTTCATGTACATTATGGTTTAAACCATCTGTTACGGAGACGGGGTTACTCCAAACCAAGAGTCTGTATGCAGGGGATCTGCTCGGGACATTGGTCCTATTTATTTCTCTCTGACATTCTTTCTTCATTATTTGTTGTGCTGCGCCTGCAGCCAGTCAGCTGGCTCCCTGTCCACTCTCTTAAGTCTCTTAATGGGAGAGTGGATTGAGGAGATTGAGAAAAAAAATATCCGGGAACATACTGAAAAGCGGGACAAGACATAAACAAGACTGATCAGACGTGATCATGTCAAAGAGATTAAATTAAAGCTTTAGGAAAACTAACAGAAAAAAGTTGACATTTTCTTTCAAGATGGTACAAAACATTTGGCTCTGTGTGTGAAGAGGGCCTCTTTAATTATAAAAAAGTGGCGATGCTTACCATTTGACATTCATTTTTCAGGGAAGATATCTGACGCCCAGCACACTAGCTGTGATCAATATCTAATCTGGAGAAATAAATTGGCCCTGTTTGTCTTTCATCTTTGAGGAAATGTATAAGCATTCTGACAACAGCGTGAAAGCATTCATCAAATAATGAAATAATGATTCGGGAGGGGAAAAAAGCAGCCTGCTCTGATATTCACTGTGACCTAGTGCTGTTGACATGCTTGAATCTTGTATCACGTCTTGTTACTTCAGTGCAGTCAGAGGGGGGACTTCAGCACAGATCATCTCCTCTCTTTGTCGCAAAGCAAAGCGATGAATGGATATCTAAGAAAAGGTATAAGTCCCCTGTGTACACTGTGAATAAAACACTGTAACATGCATGGATGTCATACACTTGTGCGTCTGACCTTCCTCTATGTGACAGCAAAAAAAACTCCCTTTTTCCCATTTATTCTCGGCCCCTGTCTTTGCAATTACCATGTTCCAATCTTGCCTTGTCCCCACAGTCACCCGCAATACCCAGAAGGATCGGCAGTCTTTCTTCCCGTGCAGCAATTACAGCCCCCTATCTCTTTGAAACAAAAAGTTTGGTGTAGGATATTAGAAAATGTCAAATTCAGGTTATATTTCACTTAAGTCCAAAGGCAATGCGGTGTGCTCTGAGGAAACACTATTTTCACAGCCTCTGCATTATGCATGAAGCTTGAGGTCCATCATTATTTTCCAGAGGAGGCAAAGGAGAGCTGTTTGCTATCAGCAGCATGTAGAATAAAAAGAGAAACAAGCAGGTATCGGCATTAATAAAAGCATGTCACATCCTTCAAATTTAGCAGCTCAATTAGCAAATGAAAGGTGATTGATTTGAGGGACTTTTTTAGCAAGTCTTTATTAAGTATCACTTTCTGAGAGTTTAGTCAAATAGTTCTTCCTGTGCTGATATGCATGAACTGTGGCCTCTTATCACAATCCTGCAGGACAGACTAATCACATTCCAGTCTTTCACCTGCATGCCTGACATGCTTTGCTAGAGCTCGTGATGAAGCTTCTCAGGCAGGCATGACACCACTCTGTCACCGACGGTGCCAGACTTTCATCTGTCGGATATCATACCGCCACTGCAACTTCTGCCACTTCCACTAGCACAAGTTTAAGCATTAATAACCATTCTAATAATATTCCTTTTCACATCAGTGATGTTTTGTATTTTCCTGTGAGGACATGCACTCGAATTAAAAAGCTCAGAAAGTACATGTCAGCTATTAAACAGTAAATGAGCAGGGACAGTGGCAGGCCAAGTGTTTTCACTGCTCAGACCACACAGAAATAGTAAGAGATTTTTAAAGCGTATCACTTACAGTCCTTACAGCAATGCATTTTTAATCTGGAAATTAACCCTTTCTGAAAATGTGAGGGTGCTCATTCTTTAAATCACTTCATTTGTACACATTTGTCTATTTTTAACCCACAACAGCGTTTAATCTCAATGTTTTAAAATTATACAATATATATTCTACATATGTGATAAATCTGTGTGAACAACGCTTTATGGAGTAATTTAAAGTTTAGCCTAAAGCCCCACCAAGCTGACTGTTACTACCCGAGATAAGTTATATTTATGCATAACGTGTAGAAAAAAAAACATTAATCATAAGACTAAGTTTGACCACAACTTGCTCCCATAGTCCTGCAGTGCGGATGTTTACGTGCCTAGGGGTGAAGAGGTGACAGGCGGGTCAGACACAGCCAGCAGTGATGAGTGAGGAGACAGACCCAGGTCTGCTTAATGGCAATTTTCTTTTTAAAAAGCTGGCAAATGTTAGTTTAGATAAAACCAAAATCGTGTGTACATACTGCAGTGATGAACTGTCTTTACAACAAAACACGAGTTTAAAGTTTCACCTTGGGGCAAAGTACATCTTTGTTAATGTTAGCATAGACACAAACAACAACACGGGATCAAGCCACGGTCATACCACTGTTTTCAGCTGCTTCAGGACAGTTTTCTTCTTAAGCTGCTTAGATAAATGCTGAAAAGTTCTCCAAAACTTTGAACAAGTCCTGTTTGTTAATATTAATCCAGTGAGGAAATCTGCGGGGGAATTAACATAACTGAAGTTAATTGGTGAACTCCATGAGCTGAAGACGGAGAAATATGATGCGCTCAGGTAACCTCAGTAAATTACACGACTGTATTCTATATGTTATGATGTGTTCAAATGTCATATAAAAATGGGAAAAATGTGTTTTTAGTAAGAAAATTCAGTAAATACAGTGTGAATATGTGTTTGTATTTTGTCTTTTTGTCTGCCCTTATTTTGTTCCACCAAACTATAGAAATACTTGACAATAACAACCTTTAAAAAATCTAAACACATAAAAATATACTTAAACTATCAAAAAAATGCTGTGATTAATCATGATTAATCCCTTGATTATTTTTTTTAATTGAGTAACAGCACTACTATGCAAACTTTATTGCTGCTATTGTAGTCACTCACTCTATGTGAAGGCCTTTTTTGTTTCAATTCTCCACATGTCAGTTGTAGTCTTCTCTTCCAGTGTGTAGAAACTCTCGACTAAACACCAAGTTAAACCAATGATAATGAAGACTGAGTCGTAGTAAAGCTTGGTCCACATCAACATAATAGAAAATAAAGTTACAAACCATTCAGTGTTTGCTATGTTAGAAAGAACTGCATCTCACCTGCACATGAAACAAAACTACAAACTATAACAACACATTTGTACAATATCTTATAAAATATATGGTCTAACATCGCTATAATAACATCAAATACTGACAGCATTGCCTGTCTTATGGCACTCAGTGGATGGTAATAGATTGTCCTCAGCTGTCTACCTGAACGGGATGCAACCAATGCAAAATAACACCAGCCCACAAAAGTTTAGTGAGCCACCCACAAAAGCAAAGAAAGCCAACCCCTGAAAATGACAAACACAACTAGGAAACACATCAGTGTCAGTTTGTTATTTAAGCTAGTGTTGTTTGGATGTCCTTGAAGAGGAAATATAATAAAATGTGTTTTTAAAGAGGCGACATGTAACTTTTAGAAAAAAATCAGTGTAAAACACTACTGGCCATTAGGCAAACTACAACAGTATTGTGTTGCTTGTCCACAACGATGCACTCATTGCACATGAATGAGCCTCCAGTTTATCAGCTGATACACATGCAGGCCAAGGTGATTTACTGGCACTATGTATACAGAGGAGGTAAGTGAAGTAACAAAATAAAAAAATAAATGAGCAACGTGACATTAGTGTTGTTTGGATAGCATCTTCCTAAGCAAGCTATTGTATTTCATGGTCCAAAGTCATGCCCTACCTTTTCTACAGAAAGACAACCATCCCTTGATCGGTATTTATCCCAAGCACAGAGCGAAGCTCCCTCCGTTTCTCAAATGCTCCACCGGTATTTAACCTCGATTCCCCCTGCGTCGGTCAGGCTTAGCTTGACAGGCCTCAGCAGATAAAACTATATTGGTTTATATGTTTACGCTGAGTTTGTGTGGATGTTTGGGTTGCGCTAGCCGGTTGTTTACCCGCGGACGCAGCCTTCTCCATTGCAGTTTCTTTCCATTCTTCACACCATAGCCAGGTATAAACAGAGCAGGGGGGTACGCGTACAATGTAGCACCCGACGTTACATCCGTTGAGATTTCGCTGAAAATTCAGCCCGAGTTCTTTACAGATAAATGGCTCAACAGGCTTATACAAGCAAACAAGGAAGAAATAAAGAGCCTCGTTCTTCAAATTGGGATTAAGTGTGCACCAATATATACTCAAAAATGGGACGTGTGAAAGCAGCAAACGTACATATAGCCCCTTTAAAAAAGCCTTTATGCTCTGCTTTGGGCAAATCTTCAGTTTTAATGAGATAATACACACTTTTCCATCCAATCAGAATCGACCAGACACTATAAATGTCACTTACATATCTGAATGTCACTGTGGCTACAAACGTCTTTTTACAATGGAGGCAGCAAAAAAATAAAGTAATCACTGATCTACACACAGAAAGAAGAATTAAATTGTTCTGTAAACTCCCAATACCGTGGATAACATTACAGCCAGTAGTGCACTTTGGCCCTTAGTATCTGGTATTATCATATTACCGCCCATTCCTACTCAGTACCAGTTAAAATAATCATGATTTGGATTTTTGCCAGAATTGAGCAGCCCTAGGAAACACCTACAGAAGTTTGATGCTAATTTCTTTTATATTTGCAAATCATGTACATTGACTTTAAAGCTTTTGACAAAAGGGAGATCCCCGGGGGGGGGGGCTAATTCTTTATGGGGTCTTTGGCCTGGCAGCGTTTGGAAGCCCTCGTTCTACAATTATCCTCAGGATAAACAGTAGCTCTGTGCTTCCTTGGCATTATTCATAAAGAAAGACAGTGATGGTGCATGCTGAACATCATATTGTTTTTAAAAAAATGCCAGCTGCCTTCAATAAAGAGTCAAGATGAAATAAAACAAAAGGGATAAAACAAAGTTTTGTTGTTAAAATTTCTGACTGGACTGTGAGTCTGTAGCTGAAATCACTATGCCTTTTAATTTATTAAAGAACTCTTTAATAAATCCTGTATAATTGTACATACATGCATTATAAAGTACTGTACAATAAAGTTAAGCTCTCTACTATGTTTTTTGAGGGCAATGATGTTAAAAATATGAGGAATTTTTATAAATATGTCAACATAAAGAATTTTTAAATTGATTATAACTTATATTTTAAGAGATGTGTTCTTATCTGCTCTTAGCCCACAGTGTTAGATAACAAATATAATATTAATAAGGTGTCTGACTTTATTTGATATTTCAGGTGTGGCTGAGCAGTAAGCACCGTCACATCAAAGCTGAGGTTTCTATCTGGATCAGTCGGTTTTCATCCAATATGTGCAGGACAGCAGTACATCCCAAACCTATCTAGAAATTTAATGTACACATGCAACTATGAATCTATAATTTTTAATGAATTCTAAACATGATGAATTCCCCCCAGG
Organism: Cheilinus undulatus; assembly: GCF_018320785.1. NCBI lineage: Eukaryota > Metazoa > Chordata > Actinopteri > Labriformes > Labridae > Cheilinus > Cheilinus undulatus. The sequence continues at coordinate 29,139,733 of NC_054873.1, forward strand.
GCATTTAAAGTATATTTTGTAAAAAAAAAGAAATAAGAAATGGTTTCAGCGAAAAGGCAAGTGAAAGTTTAAGCAAGACTTGTGTTAATATTTCAGAGTGTGCTGGGTGACTGCAGTCATACAGTGTGAGTCTCACTCTGGTGAAGTATGTGTGGCCTGATGGAAAAGTGGAAAAGTGTGGTGATGTAACTCCCTCTGAGGCCGACTGCTCCACACCCTGTTCCTGTCTCTGGTACCTCTGTGACCTTCATGACACTTCTTCCTCCCTGATATGTTGTCCAGTTTGCTGACTCTGACAAAGCAGAAAGAGGCTATTGCAACTCTGTGAACCAAACTTATATTTTTTCCTCAATAATGGCCCATAAAATGTCTGCAATTTAATTAAAAGACCGTCCTAATGAGGTCACTTCTCACAGAGAAATTTGATCATGCCTGGAAAGAAATTGTTGATGAAGTGTTATGAAAAGGAATAAAGCTGTGTAACAAAGATTACTTTGGAGTGAACCTGGCAAACAGTCCATGGACATCTGTTTCTTACTAGTTTAGCAACTTTATACTCAGTCCGGCTCAGCGAGGCCAAGTTAAGAGCTGCAGTTGCTATAGAAACAAAACAGGATGGACAGTATTGTCGGTGCTGTGGTTGAAGGTCTGGGATGAATAGGCCGTCATTGTGTTCTCTGAGTGGCTATTTGAGGGACTTTTAGCAAAAAGTAAAAACAGTAATATCCTGTTTTGGCGGTCACAAAGCTTGTTTAACCTTTAACCCGTCATGTAATAATTTGTGAAGAGGACAATGAACAAATTCCCACCAACCGACTCCCAGCCTGGGACTGATAAACCTGGAAGCAGAAGAGTCTGAAACTTACAATTTGCACAAGTCAAAGTGGACAGATGGTGGTGCAAATTCAGGTGAAATCAAGCAAAAGAAACAACAGATTTCCCTCAGAGGAATTCTGTTTAAACACAACAAAGACAGGTTGCTCACTTTTTCCAGCTTACTTCTAAATCATTCTTCTCTTTTTTGTTACATTTTTGTTATTCCTAAAAAATTTGCACCACAGCCACATGAAATGATGAGAAGCTTTCTCCTACCTTTGTGCGCTGCATTCTGAGACACCACCAGTAAACAATAACATCTGTTTTCTAGGACTCCACATACCTAAAGGTGACATATCGTACCCCTTTTCAACCTTTTAGTACACTCCCCTGTGGTCTAAATGAAAGGCAAGTGTAGTGCTTTTGTCAAAAATATAAAATGGATCAAGCAACAAAGGAGGTTTTTGACCCTGTATAAACCAGCTTTAAAAAGTCTTTTTCAGACTGCTCTGCTTTGGTGTGTTTTGGTGTGCAAATAAGCGCCTTATAATCCTGCTCCACTTTTCTACCAGGTTTGCTGACAAGAGTGCAGCTATGTTTTTCTATGGCTGTTGGTGGAGATCTATGGGCCGAGATACCATGTGAGGGACAGGTACTATTTTAATGACTTTGATGTCAAAATGAGAGCAGATTCTGACTGATTACAGAAATAGGTCAACCGCAAATAAAGGACTGGAAACTAAAATCTATGTACTTAAAATACAAAAAAGGAGAGATTTCATAAAACTTTCCCTTTAAATAAGTTATCCTCCAGTTCACACAATCAAATTATACCAATAAACTGAACCTAGATGAACTTTTGGATATGGAAGTGGGTAAAGCCAAGTATTATGGTGAGATTCCAAGACTGAAGACTTTATGAATCAGAACATTTCTTTCTTTTAAAACTTTATTTGGAATAAAACACCACATTTCAGAGTGCTGATTTTATCAGCAATAAGAACGTTTGCAAAGAAGGATTGATACTGATAAATTTACCACTTTTTCTGCCACAGTAGAAAGTATTACAACAAAGTCATTAAAATTGATACCATTCAAAAAGCAACTCTGACCAAGCACTTGCAAGAGCATGGAGCATATCCTGCCTTCATACACAAGAAGTCCATGGATATGGTTCAGTGATATCCTAGATATAACAAGACTGAGCTGGCTAAGTGCATACAATTAACTTCCAATGTGTATTAAGCCGCATTCTCATGTTAACCCTGAGCCAGCGCCAGCGCTGTGTTTTATATGTCCGGAGTATTATTACTGTAACTCTGTCAGAGTTTGTCTGATCAGAAAAATTCCAACGGTGTTGGAAAGCTGTGAATTGTGGGCATGTGCACATATATGGTTCATTACACTACTCGCAACCATATGACGTGGCATTCATAGCAATACACCAAAGCAAAACACCAGAAGTATCACAAGACTGCTACACGGATTCTCAACACTGTAACTCCTCGAAAGTTTGCTCAATCTAAAAAAATCCAATGTTGACAGACAGCTGAAAATCTGTGCTTTCTGGCAATATATGATGTGTGGCATATACAGTGCTTAAAAAATTTATTAGACCACCCTAACCCTAACCAAAGTAAGGTTTATGCCACAGCTGACCTAAATTAACAGCACTGGTAATTACCAGAATCATTTTTTATGTTTCTGCAATGGTTAATACATCAATATGTAGAAGCTCTTTAACCAAAATAATATTTTTAATGCTAAAATATAATTATTATTGTTATCCATGAATTTTTAAATTTACTGATTTACAAAAAACCTGAAAAAACAGTAAAGCACAGTATTATATCTTGATTAATATGTCAAATTATAGTTATTTACTTGTATTCCTGAACAGAAAAATTAGTTTTAGTGGTTGAATGTTATGCTTGATTAATTTCTCACTTCTCAGAGAAGCCCAGTGAACTGGCTCAAATTTGGGTGAATTCATTTTGAAACCCCTCATTCCTGTTCAAAATGGTAGAACGTGGAGAGCTGACTGAAAATGAAAGAGTCCGCATTAAAGCCCTCCACGATGCTGGATGGTCTTTGAGACAAATATGACAGGTGGTCTGATAAATTTGTTGAGCACTGTATGTTACGGTAATGTTGAACAGCACCGCGAAAACGGCAGCTTTGGCAGAAGTCGAGTAAGAAAAGGAGAGTGAAGGAAGAGAGTAAAAGGAGAGCGAGCGAGAGTGGTGTTTTGTATTCAAAAAATAGCGTTAGATGTGCAATAATCGTTAACCAGATGTTGAAAAGTCAAGTTCAAGTACTCCTGGGAAAAGGGACCAAAGCTCTCAGACTTGGGGCATTTCCTTACTATTTTACAGCCATAATAACAAATTATGTCCAAATCGCCGTTTTTAGACTCAGAAGGTAAAGGGTTAAAGAAGCCATAAAAACATTGAAGATGAGTAACTGAAACTCAAGTGTTTTCATGATCTTAACTCTACAAGTGTTTTATTCATTTCCCTTTAGAATATTTTCTTTTAATGATCCTTAATAAACGTGAGGCCACTTAGTGGTTTTTAGCGGTGGGCTGGAAGTGATTTATAGATGCAGAGTTGTTCACACACTTAAATAGTACTGAGTTTCATAAGGACAGATGACCCAATGAAGAGTTGTTTCTTTTTCCTCTACATTTTACAGAATAGCTATCCCTTGGAAATTGTTTTAACGAAATAATAATGAAAAGCAATTAAATCAGTTAAATAAAAGCTGTTAATATTTGTTTACTCATTGTTTGCTACAATGTTTGTTACAAAGGCAACATTCTGTATCTGTGTGCTTGAGTCTCATCTAAGACGCCAGAGGTGCCATAATTTGCTGGTGCAACTAATTTCCAGTTTTAGTTTTTTTTTTTTTTTTAATTCATAAACAAAGTCGGGCAGTTACATTCATGAAATAAACACACAACAAACATTACAGACAAATCATCATTTCATAAAAAAAAAAATAGGTCTATAAAAAGGTCAGGAGTCTAATCTAGGATTAATATATGTTTTAGACTCGTTTTAGAAGGAGTTACACGAACAGTGACTAACTTTGGCTTCATGAGCTTTAGCTAAAGATAATATAACCACTAACTACATAATTAACATTACTACATAAGCCAATGTGGCTAATTTAGCTTTAGCAACTAAGCTTTAGCAAATGTAACTAAAGATAATTTATCTACGTAGCTTGCATAGTTGCTTTGTGAGCTCAGCTTACGTGCTGTTAGCTATGTAGCTCATTCACTCTGCTGTGCAGAGTATTTTAGGATGCAAAACAAATATTTAATGTATCAAACAATTATGTCTACATATTAAGGTTGTTTAATCTTTTGATTATTTTTAATACTATGTGCTTTAAATGATATCAGTTCTGTTATTTTAAGTTTAGTAGTATGAAAAAAGATGAAGCCTTGAAGGAAAAACTGGTATACATTTGTATTTCAACCCAAAGATGGCGTGAGTAAAGAGAGAGCTAGTGCTGGTGTCCTATTGCTAAAACAGAGAAGTGACAGAAAAGATCAGAATACATGTTATTTCCTGATTGTTCAAAGTAGTTACAGTTTAAACATGAGTCTCCCTTTTCTGTGTAAACCTTGATGAAGGTTATATTTTTTCCAATTTTCTTATTGTCGTTATCTTAAGAACATGCTTTTCTTTACTCATTCATGAAATGTGAAGATAAATGACGATCTATCCAGAGAAAAAAACAAATAAAGAGTTTCTGAATTGTACACTAGCAGATTGCATTGCAGTAAGCAGTGTGTGTTACAGTTTGACTTCAGGGGAGATTGTAATGTAGTTCCTTTGCATAATGTGCAAGAATATATAGGTCTAAATCATTTATACAACTTTAGCCATCCCTTTCATAGTGTTCTCAAATACAAGTAGGGTGCTGCTGATGGAAACAGGAACACACTAACCCTAACCATAAACATGTGTATTACTGGCCGACCCTACTACAAAGCCAATTTCCATCCAGAGACAGCAGCTCATCCAAGCAAAAACACAAAAAAACAACATCTTCTTATTACCTGACCTCTGGGATGAGCCATGCACTCTGCCATTAGAGAACGCACATTCAATTACACAGGCTAGAAACAGCTCTGGGGTGCCGATCGGGTGAAGAGAGCCAGACAAGACAGAAATTAAGCTTGTTACAGATTTTCAACATCACTTAACTCAGTTCCCCTTTACAGATCCCTCCCGTACCCCAGCGTTTCTCCTTTTTTTTCCCTTCTTCCCCTCTCTCACTCCTCAACATGGAAGCAGGATTTACATATTGCAGGTAAACTGGGGAATAAAGAATGCAGATCCAATTAAACCTCCAGGGAGCTAATTAGTTACAATTAAGTTTCTGCTTCACTTGTTGTGTGGGATTATTTGGTAAACACCTACAGAGTGTTGAAAGAATCTTGGCCTTTTCCCTGAACTTGAGAAGTGCGCTATTCGTCGAGTGGAAACTTAGCCTTTATGAAGATTTTTTTTATCGCATTAATTAATCTTTGAGGATCTTGTGGTGAGTTTTTGACATCAAAGTTTATCAAGATAATGTTGAAGGAGCGGAGCGCACACTACTTGGCTTTTTGAATCTGAAGGGTAAGTGAGGAGCATGATCCGACACCATGAACACAATGAACGGCCAATGTTTTCATCAAAGAGGTTGAAGGAGGCATTGTACAATCAAGGCTTGCTTTCAGTTAATTGCATGCTGACTTCATTAACCTTGATGCTCAGCATTAAGCACCACTTCCATACTCCCTCATTCTGCCAAAACACATCCTACAGGGAGAGACCAAGAAGCTAACAAATAAAGCACAAAGATAACAGCAGGTTTGAACGCAGCTTGCTGCTCAATTGAACAAAAGCAACAAGAGTAATGTCATAGACATTAAGCAGCAGTATCTTAGGCTTCTTAAGACCAGCCTGCAGCTGCTCATAGGTGTGTTCAGTGGCTTTGTCCTGTCATCACATATCACCATTCATTTGTGCATTACAAGGTTCCACACGGCATGTCCCTTTATGTTACACCAGGCGCTGAGTGACAGGCAGGTTTTCAGCTGGCCTGTCAAAGAGTCGCCCCTTATGCATCTGAGATAAACAAGAGAGGAGTCTCACATTCAGACTAACCTGAGCTGATCTGAGAATGGAAGGTTGTTTTTTAAAACGCTGCACTTCTTAAAACACAGCCTTGTTGGTTTTAGACCCAAAATACAGAGAAGGAGTCTGTGTGACGTTACACATCGGTTTCTAAAGCACACTTCTAGAGTTCAACAGTGGTGATGCTGACTCTGACCAACTTTCAAGCAGCTTAGTGATAGGAAACAAGCTAGAGCTGAGGTAGGTCCTATGACTTCTGGCAAACATGAACAAGGGACCAACTGTTGATCAGATCGGCCATGCTCCCTGTTATGAATAATACTATACATTAAATCAAAACAGATGAGTTATATGTGTGCCAATGAATTATCAGCAAAGCAGACAAATTCACCTTAAGGACCACACTGTTGCTGTTATAAATTCAGTTTATTTTGCCAGTTTTTGAATGGATATGTATGTAACTTATGGGTTTTTGCAGTCAGCCCCTAGTGGACACTTGAGAAACTGCAGTTTTTTTCTCTTTTGTGTTGGCTTTACTTTTCAACACTGTGAGCTGCTCATCCGAATTAGTTCATATCATCTTCGCAAACTACAATTTTTTCCTGTTTTCTTATTGACTGACAAGTATAGTTTTGTGTTACCTTGCAAAACTCCAAAAGTTATTGTCTTTCCAACTCTTCATTTGTTGATTTGGGTTTTTGATACCGTACCATGTACTTATTACTGAGGTATTACATCCCTACTAAAGAAAGACAAAGATACATAAAGCAGTGATTCTGAAAGAAAATCTCATTCTGCTCTGTATAACTGGTCAACAGTCTGTTTCAAATCCAGTGAAAAACTCTTCTAAGTAGCTTTAACTAAGTAGGTTCTAACTTAAAAGAGAGAAATGTATGGCTACACAGACTGAATAGTACCACTCTGTTCCTCCGTATGGTTACAGCTTGATTCTTCTTTGACAGTTTACTGTATTAGATGATGAACAAAAAACTCTTGCCTCCATCCTAAGTAAAGAAAATTATTTGATTTTGAAGTAACTTTTAGGGGAAAAAGAAGAAAACCAACTGAAAAACTTCATATCTTTTCACAATCAGTCTTCCTGTAACTTTGGAAACTCCACAGAATATGCTGTCAAGCGTTTTCATTGGAACAGCTTTCTTAAAGTGAAATAGTCCAAATGAAAACAGTTCACATAAAGGTCAGTGAGTAACTGGAATTTTTTTCTGGAAAAAATATTGCTCTGAATTTTATCACAGAATATTTTAAAGAAATTTCTGAGCCGTATAAATATTTTTCCATTCATGTCTGTTGAGATGGGATGAAGAAAAAAATCTGATGCATTTCACAAAACCTTAGTGAATTAAACCAAAACACTTTAACTCTCTTCTGCTTGAGCTGAACAGCACTAACACTGGTAGAAAAAAAAAGTGTTTTTTTGGTGAGCCAAGTCTTCAAGATTCAGGCGCTAATAGAGTTTAAATCTTCACCTTAATAAAAAGTGACCTTAACAAGCAGCACATTACTGGTTCTTATTCCAGACGTAGGGGAGTGTTTCTTTTTTTTTTTAAACAGAGGTCTGTGAGCTACATGCCTAAGTGGACACTGGCATTCAGCGCGCTAGCAATTCAAAGTGTTTCATATTATGGCAGAGGGGGAAATGGCACCTGCTGGGCAAACACGCCATATATTGTAATGTAGCTTAGCAGCACTTGCCCGGCTCTCTGCACTACAAAGCAGTCCATCAAAGTGAGATCTGAGAGCCAGAGAGAAGAAGATCATGACTCTTTTCACACCTTGTCAGACCGACTCGCCTCTGCCGGTTTCAGACCGGTCAGTGGTTTTTCCTCGGCACTGGAGGAGCATCTCCAAGCAGCACTGAGGCAAAAAAAAATTAAACTACAGACAGCGGAAAAGTTGTAATCTCAAGAATTTTAAATAAAGGTGGGTTTTAGAGTATTGTTGGGTCTAGTTTAAGCAGCAGATCCAAATTTTTGCATGATGCTTTTTCCTGTTGCAAAATATTTGCAGTATGCAAAACCTTTTTACTCGGGATTATATCATGCAAGCTTTTCCTTGTTTACTGAAGGTGATATTTATTTGGAATCAATCAGGAATTTTTTCCCTATGTATGCATTTACATTTAGTTTTAAGCACAACAGGATTCTTGTTTAAGATGTGTTATAAACCAAGTAAAGCCAGATGATATAAGGAGATAAAAGCAAAAAGTCAGTCGAAACTACAGTTACATTTGCATTTCCATTGAGCATAGAGAGGGGCTGCAATAAAGCTAAAGGAGGGTGATTTCCATATTAATGAACAGTTTGATGAAGCTCATTTAAATGGTAAAAATGTTTAGGGAAAACCTAACCTGCTCTCCAAGGGAAAAAGTCAGGGCTTTTCCAACCTGGAGCACACCTTCATCCTGTCATTGATTGTATCCTTTAATAGAAAATGATTATTTAGCCAGTATGGCAATGCTAAAAATAATCTTTGTAATATAATGCAAAGTAGAATTTATTTCTTATGGATTTTAAGCATTAAAGTTGTGCCACTAAAAAAATCAGTGCTACGATGTTAAATATCCTCCACAACAGGCAGATTATAAACCAGACTGAACCTCCCTGCTGTACAGAGGCCTCATAAATGTCAAAGGGAAAGCTTTGCCACATGCCAAAGGCACTCGTCTCCATTAACACTGTGCCAGGGGAGACTTACTTAGACTGACAGGCTGCAACAATACTGAAAACTCTCCCAACTGTGAGAGAAGAGACACCAAATGAAGAGAAGTGAGAAAAATGAGTTTGGAACTTTCATTGTCCTATGCCTTCCCTCCGCACAGATGCGCAGCTGAGCCGGTGCAGCTGGCCGACTGACAAATGGGAAAAAATAGTCCAATTTGAGCTGGTCGTTAGCAGTCGGAGTGCAGCATTCCAGATAAATGAGCGTCTGCCTCGTGTATGGCAGGAGATCTTCCCGAAGCAGTCCTGGGAGACCGGTCCGTACCACTGCAACCCCTTAGCCATGCCTTCGATCCGACAGGCCCGACAGTACGGCAGAGGTGACCTTGCAATGCCGCTCCTGCCGGGCTTCTTATTTTTACACCCCCACCCCCTTGCAGCCCACTCTACTCCTTTGGCCTACACTCTTCTTTTTTTCTAATCCCCACTTAAAGCGACAGTGTGGCGCTTTTTATATCATTAACTTCTCACTACTTTAGTCTGCAGGAGGAAGCAGTGATGGAGGGGGAGTGTGTCTGGAGAATGGAGGATGGGAGCGACTTCTTTACAAGTGTCTATGAGGAACTGAGCTGAGTCAAACACTTACTACAGATGTTTGGTCTCTGACCCTCCCCTTGTTGACGCTATGAAAGTCTGCCTCTCTCGCTGCATGTGTTTCAAGTGTGTATGTGAGAGTGTTCGTGTATATAGCTGTGTGCCAGCGTACGCCACTGTGCCTAAGTATATATGTTTCAGTGCGAGCTGCCAGAGCGAGGCCACTCTTCCTCCGCACTCCCACTGTGGCCTGTGGGAGCGTAATCTTTGTCAATGCCACGCTGGTTACGTTTCGCAAGAGCCCTGAATGGAGTGGGCCAAATAAACACAGACATGCTTCATTCCGCTTGTTTTTCACTCTATTTTCAGGACATAGCTAGTAAAAACCCCAGCTCCAAAGGCAGTATTTAGACATTACCAGATTAGAAATGAATCAAAAGCCAATTTAGTAAGTGGTTAAATGCCCTCAATGAACTGTCTGCAGAGACAACACAATGAAACAATAAGAAGAAGTAAGAGAAATTAACGCTTACACACACTAGCACAGGAACTTCAAAATATTTTTTACATCAGAAGTCAATTTGTGCTCCAATGTGGGAATTTGCCACTGATATTCTCTACATCTGCACATTACTCATTCTTGGCTTTGGTTAAAACAAAGCTTCTCCATCTCTGTGGACATTAATACAAACCAGTGTGTTTGCCTCTCATCTGCCTCTCCACACTTCACACAACCACTTCCTGACAGCTACTTCATTGAATAAATCATGACTATTGATTAACATGCACACAACAGTCTGCGCAGGCACATTCAGAGGTTTGTTTCTTGAGTGCCAAGCTCATTTAACATGGGCTCTTTCATGTGAGTAATTGTGCGCGCTTCCAGCCATCTACAGCTCCCCACCACCACCACCACCTCCCCCAGCCCTTCATATAAAATAGAAAATCCCACAGCTATTTCTCCCACAGAAATTAGTGAATTGTTATGAGGCGAATTGAATCAATTATGGCCCAAAGGTCAGAACCTATTAAAAACATTTTCCCCCTGTTGTCATCAATTATCTGTTGTGATGTACACCATCTCATTCGGTGTGTGAACACAAAGTGGAACACACCTTGTGATTGTAATTATCTTTGAGGATGTATTGGCCTTTTTCTCCAAATTTGAATCATTTCTCACTGCGCTCATGCCTGACTTTACTTTTATTGCATAAATTAATGCTTTTGTAAGAACTTCAAGCAAATATATTCATTGTTTGTTGCTTTCAGATGGAGCAAAAATTTGATATAACTTCATTTTCTGTAGCAACTTTGTTCGAAACAAATGATGCCGTTTCAAAAAACATTTCCAATAAGAAATTTGGGGCCTTTCATTGCAGTGGTTTGTAACTGTCTAGCCTCAGGACAGTAACAAAAAAAGGCTCAAACATGAACAATACACAATAAAAATTACCCCAATTTAAATGGTTGAGGAGGATGTACATAACCCCTGTCAAACTTCATCATAGTCTGTTGATATTCCATCAGCCTGATAGCCAGATAGACTGTTTCATATATCCATTTCATAGCACATATCCCATATTGGGGATGAATGTGAAATATATCCCATACAAAGTGTTTGAGAAGGGCAGGACTTTTCAAACAATTCTCATACGGTGATTGGATGAAAATTCTGTCCGTCACATTCATTTCATACCAATCAGAGTGACAAGACAAAATGACGTAGAAGGCATTCACAGCTCCAGTAGTAACCTGAGCTCGACAGGCAGGTGTAGCCTTTATGAATAGTAGTTTGTTGGTGGATAAAACTCATGTCGAAGAGAAAAAACATCTTAAATGTGAAATGTGGCTAAGTTCTGATAAAAAAATACTGCTTCTCAAGCTAAATCTGAGCTAAATGCTACACCAGCGGCAGCCATTGCTGTCAGCTTCCAGTACAACTAAACACTGTCTGTAGCTACTGCATCATTCTCCTCTAATGACACGGACTGGTCAGGTCCATTTTAAGATCTTGCACATGCATGTCAGGTTGAAGCTTTGCAGGATGGATCTGCCTGATGACAGACATAGAATATTTCAAATCCATCGGCTTTGCAAGTTTAATATTCCAAATATCTTAAATAAAGGTTTTAATGAAAAATACACTCTTCTTCACCATTTATCACAATGTCCAAAGTTTCAAAACTTCTGGAGGGATGTCTAAAAATGTTAAGGTGCTTTGTAGATTTTTGCATTAAAATATCTATATTAATTAAAAAGTGACCACTCCTATACCATATAAAGGCTGATTTACAAAGTAGAAAAACAACGTTTTGTTTTCATCATAACTTTCTCATAATGAAGGAGTAATGCACTTAAAAAGGCACTTCCGTATTTGTGCTGGAAGCGGTCCCTACATTTGCTTCTGGGACCGTTTCCAGCGTGAACACAGAAGTGCCTTTTTTAAGTGCATTTCTACAGACAAACATACAAAACTACTTGGTTTGGGACTTCTTTAAGCCAGGAGAATTATTGCACTATGTTGGGAGAGTATGTATGGGCCTTATTTGAGATTGTGGACAAAGGAGCTTTTAAAATATATTTGACTGGAAAGACTGACTCCTGCTCTGTCTGTCAGACTTTAATTCCCTTTCATAATCTAATAAACAGGAAAATAAATGTCCATGAAAGAAAATATCTATGGCCTCTATGATGCCTTTGATTTGAAGACCAAAAACATATTTTTGTTTGATGATGAATTGAAAAAGAACTCTGTAGTGATAGATTACATGTATTTTAAGATGCCACCTCATCTTAATAGTCCCTTCAAATGTCCATTTAGTGTTTGGTTTTTTCCATTGTTAAACTCAGCTGATGTCTCATGTCTGCAATAACCAATTAAATTAGGGGTCGTCTTTCAGTAAAATAAAAAAATTCAGGAAGTCTGCTCTTGTTTGTCTTCGCTCATCTGTGCTCAGATCTCTATCCTCTGTCCTCAGAGCAGTTTAAGAGTTTTGGGTAGGTCCTTAAGATGAAGGGTCAGAAAAATACTCGTGGTTCAACCAAGGACTGAGAACACATCATGTAAGAGACTTAGGATGCACCCATTACAGAACTTTGAAGAGGTCATGCATTCAAGTTACAATGACACGAACCAGCTGTTATCCAGAAGGAAAGACATAAATTAGTCAAGATGTTGAGAAACCAACCAGAATTTACCTGCAATCATGAGAAAACAAAGCAACGTATGCCTGCTTTTGGCTTCCGTACATCATCAACTGTTTGCCTTTTTTTCTCCATAAAGGCATTTGTGGTATGTCGAAATCAGCTAAGAGATCTACTTTCGGGTCCCAGCAAAACAGCTGAGAACCACTGCTCCATGGTGTTCAGGTTATTAGATACAGGAAAATTTCTATTAGATGGACATGTAAAAATGCTTTAATGCTAATTTTAAACTTTCAAATAACTTTATTTGACTGTGGTTTCTGTAGAACTTTGTATCAGAGGTAGACGCCTACAACATGTATGTAATATTCAACACAAAAACAAGCAAAAAAAAAAAGAGGAGAGGGAGGAAAGGCTCTGACTGTCACAACTGAGAAAAGGGATCCGTCGCTCTGGGACTTCTTCAACCACCTCAGTGCTACATTAAGAATATAGATCCCATCAGCCTTCCATAGGTGCACAGGGTCCTCTAACCAACAAATGAGCCTCCATCCTGTCCAACAGGCAGGCTCATTATAAATGAGGATGTACATGTGCAGGGAGAAATAAGGGAGAGCCCAGGCAGGAACACCAGGACTTTCCTCCCACTCTGTCCGTCCCTTTTTCTCTCTCTCTTCCGCTCTTTTCCTCTTGTGGAAAGATGAAGACCAGAAAAGGAGGGTGAAAGCATCTGGATCATGACCTTTCCTCAGGCGCGCTGAGACAAATTAAAGCCAGACATCTGATGAGAGGAGACTGAGGAGACCTTCCAAGCTGCTCCAAACGCTGCCTCACCGCTTCCCTGCTTTCAAGTCACTGCACAATGAACAGGTTACATTGTCCAGCTATTTTAATAACAAGCTGGGGGGCCTGCAGTGTCTCACCTTTTTCAACAAGGAGCTGTGAAAGGAGATGTTGACTTAATGTTAGGTTTGTTTTATAAAAGAAGAGGAGGTTTCAAATGTTGGAGAAAAAAAGAATTAAAAATCTACTCTTAGGATGTACATTCTGCTCAGTCCTAATGACACAGCAGTGTGAAGACTCTGCGGCTCAATCCAACCACACAACACACTACCTCAGCTATGGAACTAATTGTTTCCATCTCAAAGCCGATTAGCCGCCTGGGGGAAACTCTGACAGTCGGCCACCACAGACCCAAACATCCAGGAAGACGGAGCTGTGGCTTAGGCATCTGCTTCTCTGCACCCTGGCGTAGACAGACTCACAAACCATCATGGTCCATCTCAGTCAAGAGCAACAGAGGCTGCACATTACATCCCGACTAGACTAAATAAAGCCTTCTCCCTGAGGTCGAAGTGGAAAAAGACTCTTTGAAAGTCTTTTTTCCGGGCTCTTTTAATTGCTGAGGAAAACCAAGAGACAGAAAAGGCTATTGCTTAATACATCAGAAACAAGAGCTGAGATTGGCTTGACGTAGATGTAATTAACCGTGGATTCAGAGAGAGAGGACCGGCTATATGAACAGTAACAGAGCATGCAGATTTCAATTTAATGTGTAATTTTTCACTGGGATAAGACTGAAGTAATTGAGCTCAGTGCAAAATGTATTATGCTGATGAAACACCCGGGGAAAGTTTGGGAAATGTGTTAATGTTATTGTTAGGGGTCTGATTTAAAGGACATGTGCTTTGAAGCCCTTCATTCTATAAAAGACTTCTCATGACTAATCTTACTGTAAACTTTATGTTTCAATTAAGTTTTGGCAACAAAAGCAGAATAAGTCCTTGTGGATGAATATGAAGACGATGCTTCCTTTACTGTTTGTAAGACTAAGCCTAAATAAATAATCAGAAGTTAAGCTGTATTTTGGAAATAATATTACAAGAGGTGAGATTTGTTAGGCTTGGTTATTAGTATTCAAAATAAAAAAACAAAAGCACTTTCTTACCTGAGTTTTAGAAGGAAGATGTCATCATCAGGCAGGCAGCAACATGGGGAGAGAAAAGAGAACATTTTTAATCAGTCAATCTGCTCTATATTTTGTCCTTCATGTACAAAGTCCAGTTCCAAGACAGTTGGGATGTTGTGCAAAATTTAAATAAAAACTAAATACAATGACCTTTAAACCATTTTCAGCCTATATTCAATTGGATTCAGCAGAAGGAAAATACATGACATATTCAAACTGATCAAATTTATTTTATTTTTGAAAAAATACACACAATCTGAGTTTGATCACTGCAAAACGTTCCAAAAAGGCTGTGAAAAGAGCAGAAGAAGGCATGGGAAGTTTTTGAATGCTCTATCATCACCTTGAACATTTCATAGGTAAATAGTTAAATCAGGTGACAGGACCATGACTGAGCATAAAAGGAGCACTCCTTAAAAGGATATGTCATTCAAAGCCAATGATGGTGCGAGGTTCTTCACTTTAAAGAAGACTGTGCAGGCAAATAGTCCATGGTTTATGACTAACATTCATCAATGTGTAAATGCAAGAAATTTAGAGATTTTACAATCTACAGTCCATAATATCTATAAAAGATTTAGAGATCCTGGAGAAAACACATGTTAAGGGCAAGGCCAAAAAGAGTCAAAAAGATACTGAATGCCTGTGTGATCCTTCAAGTGGACTGACTGAAAGGCCAACTTCTCTCCCTACTACAAGCCATTCAGGCCTGGTTCAGGCTGTCTCCACCTGTTTCTAGGTGTATACACATAGACTGTTTGGCCAAGCATGGCGTGTCGACTGAAGAGCCTGCCACTGGTTTTCATAGCTCATGTGACACTATTTTGCTAGAAGAAGAAATTATCAAAAATGTCCCTATAATGGATAAAAAGACTTTTCAGTATTGGAGTTACTGGTGTGGATTTAATCTTTAAAGCCGTGTTAGTGTGAAATTATTAGGGCTGACAGCCTTAAGTCAGTTGGTCAATTAAATGGTCGATGACTCCATGTCTGACCAAAATCCAATTGGTCGAACAATCGCACGTGCTACTTTAATTAGAAGAATCCATTTCTTTTTGCAGGGGTGAGAAGGGAGATGTCATGTGTTTTTATTTTTTTAAGTTATCTAGTGTTACAAAATATAATTTACAAAAAATAAAAAATAAACTATGAATATAACTTTTCAAATATAATTTCCGGCCTTTAAGGGTAATTAATGACAGGTTAAATACCCAGAAAGTCAAAACGTCACTAGGACCCTCCCACCAAGGCCCATAAAGCACGTTAACTGACAACACATCGAAAAAGTCAGCATTGTGGCAACATTTTGTTAAAAAAGGATTATCATTTAATTACAACATAAGGCGCTTATACTGCAAAAATCATACGTTTTTTAAGGTTTCATTATTATTATTATTATTTTTTTGTCCATCAAACAACCAATCGATTAATTGATGATCTGGTGCGATTTTAGTTGACCAAGTTTTTCTTTGATTGACTACAGCCCTAGAAATTATCATGTTTTCTATTGGCATAATGTAACATACAGCTGAAGTTAAGTTTGGCTTAGAGTTGGCAGTCTACCAGAAATAGTGCACAAGGAACGTACTTTTATGGGACTGAAGTGGTCACATGGGGTGCCTCCCTAGATAGGGCATCAAGAGTATATAAGACTGTCAAAGTGTGCATTCTTTGTCTTTGGCCTGTGCATCTGTCAATGACCGCAGCTGCTCAAATAAAACTCTGTGACATTTCTGAATCTTCCTTTCGTGTCAATACATTTATTTCCACATAACACCCCGGAAAGTCACCCAAGTTTCAGACTTGCTAGAACAACTACTGTAAGGGGTATGAAGGCGTAGAATGGCAAAACAGATACGACAACGTTGGTCTCAGGGGGTTAGGACTCTAACCTTGCAAAGTGAAAGCCATATATCAACAACATCCAGAAGTGCCATTGACTTCTCTAGGCCCGGGCTCGTCTGAGATGGACTGACCTAAAGTGGAATAGCACACTGTGGTCTGATGAGTCAAAATTTCATTTTGTTTTTGGAAATAATGGCCATCAAGTCCTCCAGGCCAAAGAGGAAAAGGACCATTCAGATTAATATTTATGCAAAGCTCAAAAGCCAACGTATGTGATGTGGGGGGGGGGGTATATTAGTGCGCAGGGTGTGGGTAACTTGCACATCTGTGAAGGCATCAGTAATACTGAGAAGTAAATACATGTTTTGGAGCAACAAATCACTGGCATTGGGCCAAACCCTCATTTTTCAAGATTCTATTTTTCATAAATCAGGTTTATTTGCCATCTTTTACATCTGTCAAAGTGTCAAAAAGATGCTGACTATCACCATTCAGTGTTAAAACTATTTTTTAAAAACCTGCTTCTTTTCATCCCCTTATAAGATGTGCAGCACATTACAGGGCACCAAATACAACTACAGAAACCCTTCACTATTGACTTAAGATGTACATGAAGTAAGAATGACGCTTAGTGTTAAAATATATCCCAACTTTTTAAGAACGCATAGCAAGCATTATACTCAGAATGTGTATATTTCCAAAAAACATTACAGCTTATTTTTCATTTCTTATATTAAATATCTCATCTTTGTGCTGAATTCAGTTCAATGAAGGTTGAAAATGATTTGCAAACCACTGTTTTCTGTTATTATTCATTTTTTTACAAAACATCCCAACTTTTCTTTGCATTAGTGTTTGTACAGAATATAATTAGTTATCACTAAAAATCCTGCAAAAAGCATGATTTCCAAGAGAAAAAGAGTCTATTACAGACTGTGTGGCCTCGACCAGAATTTTTTGACTGAATAAATCTAACTGTTCATAACATGAAACCTTTATGATCCCCAGGAGAAGGATGGAAAACATTCACACTAAACCACAGCTTCCATATGTCTCGCTGCCGCCCTATAGACACAGGCTCATCCCTTTGAAAGGCTCAGAAACACATTTATATATAGCTTGTGAGACATAAACACTCTCCTTGAAGTCTTACCACCTCATTCTGACTCCCATATCCATAAATCCATACAGACAATCTCAGTAGCAGGTTAACACAGCCAAGTAAAAGTCAGTGTGTAGAAAAACACTGTTGTTTGAAGTACAGATTATGCGATGCGGCCAGTTGTTACACTAAAGAAAGGTTTGTAAAGCTGTAATGGAGGGGATGTCTCTGCAGGAGAGCCTTCATCCAGGCCTGAATACTGATGCGTCTGACTGATTGCCACGTCTGTGGGATCTAATTTGAAAGGTGGACAGTGATGAATGTCTTCCCTCCACTTACTGGCCGTCTGATGTATTATGCATCCCCGTCTGATCAGAGAGGCTGATGAGGCGCAGGGAGATGAAGGGTGTCCATGTCCGACGCACCCTGACACTGGTTATATAAATGACTGCACCTCCACGCCTTTCATTTCCCAGCTCACAGGTCACGGGAGGAGCTAATAGGGCCATCGTTAATAGGGGATGACTGACTTCAGCTGGGGCCGCCCGTGCATTTTGATGGGCTGCACATTTGACAAAGTCTCTTAACACAGTGGCTGAACTGTGCTCCCTCCCCTGTCAGCCCAGACTCTAATTGTCAGAGACACAAACGTGGGCTGCAGCCGGAGGATAGTGCTATCGGCTGCCCAAACGCCACTCTGATCATCTGTCTGTGTGCATCTCAGCTCTGCACCGGGAAAGGTGCGCTTACTTCTCTTGTTTGGCAGACAGATGTGGAGGAAAAACGACCCTTATTGTTACAGCCTGTCAGCGACAAAACCCATGATTTAAGACTATTGCTTTGATCCGTGGCTACCGGAGAGCGTATTGTGCTGCTGACATGTTTCTAGCTGTAAAACTGAAGGAGTGAAACCCCTCTATTAGCCTGTCGGAAAAAAAGCCTGTTTTGTTCTCTTACCAGGAAAAAAAAAATTGCATGGGTAATTGTGCCTCTGCTGAGTGAGAGGAGTAGGCTCATTCTTTGTTTGTGTCCAACAGGAGAGCACTCTCTGACACAGCCAGGGCTCCTGAGCGCCCATCATCTGCACATTTTAATGTGCTGAAGCAATATTAAGCACAGCGGCAAATAAAGATGCCCAGGTCCTGGCGGGGCAAGACGTGGGCCCTAACAAGTTTATGGCCGCTCTAATTGAGCCATTTTCACATCAGCTGCTGTTTTTTTTGTCAGATCAGGAGCTACTCTCCCACCTTGGCTGTGATTCTCCCTCCAAGAGTCGGCTCATGGCCCTCAAATCAACCCTGCATGATGGTAGGCCACTGCTGGCACAGATAAACCATTCACAGACACACTTATATAACCTAGGGAGGGTTGTAAACAAGATGAGTGATCATTTCTGATAACTACATGAGTGTAAAAGTTGACATTTTTAAAGTTAGTTGCAACTGAAGGACTAAATCTGATCACATATACTCTGTTTTGATCATCTTACAGCCATTATGTGCATTTTGAATTTCACCATGGCACTCATTTGTATAAATGTGTATGCTGATTATGCGGCAAACGGCAGTGTTTACCAGCCAGAGAGCAAGGAAGCCATCTTTAATTCATTAGAAAAACACACTTTGCGGGAAGACTTTGAGTGGAGGCTTTACATTGCTGGAGCTGCTTTAATACATGCTCAGCATGCAGAGGAGGCCCATGCTAAAGTAGAGGATAATAGGTGAAAAAGGCTGGGATGAAATGCAGTCCTCCTCCAATGAGCCATTAATTAGTGCTGAAGGAGGTGGACGACGTGTTCAAAAGCTGAGGATTCTTCATTAGTCATCCCAGGGCTGCACACCAGTCATACAGTCACACAATTAGCCCTCCCACTCCGCTAGCAGCAGCCCATCCTCTACAGACGGAGCCACTGGTGCAGCTTGATGGACATGATGTAGCTAATGTCCACTCAGTCTACACCCTGCATCTTTGTCAGCGTTACTTCTGTTTCTATCACCCGTCTCTGTCACACAGCCGCTTTGATATAAAATACATGTGTCCCATTATGGCATATCTGGCCGTTATAATTAGACGATGGGAGCAGATTTCAGGAGGAGACACTGCATGTGATCTAATTAGCATTGTATTAAAGCGCTGAATCAAAGTTGTAGCACATGTGCTTTTGTTTGAGAGTTCTTTGATCTTAGGGGGATTGTTGTAAAGATTGTTCATGCCATTTATCTCTCTTCAAGATGTTAAATGAGCCTGAATATTAAGTGCATGATTGACATACTGCAGCCCAACTGGATGTTGAGCACATAGTTTTTGAAGATCTGTTAAAAAATGTTACCAAAGGATGGTTTTGGTATGAATGGGGGTTGCTTTTAATTTATTTTTTCAAGCAATGAGAGCCACAGTTAGATGGAGTAAATCATATTTATACAGTGCCTATAAAAATATTCACCACCTTGGTAGTTTTACCCTTTTATTGATTTTATACAAAAACAACTATTTTATGTGAAAGGGTAACCAGATTTCTATACAGTAATGTCAATTAAAGTTAAAAATATGTGTGCATAAATGTCCACCTCCTTTTAAAGTGACTGACATAATTCAACAGAATGGTGCTAGCAGTCTCACAATTAGTGAAACGAGGATCACCTGAGTGCAACGAATGTGTCTCAAGTGATTGTGGTAATAAGACAACTGTCTCTGGAAGGTCAAGTCACAGGTTAATCAGTATTCCTGGCTACCATTACACCATAAAGACAAAAGAACACTTCAAGGTGGTGGATACTTTTTAAAGGCACTGCATATAGATAAAAAAGCAACTACCAAATACAGAAGTTAATAAGTCTTAAGAGTGAAGTTAAACCTCTAAGGGCCATTTGAAAATCCCTTTATGAAGAGCCAGAATGGGTCATTTAGCCAGACCATTTAATGAGGCCACTACCAGAGTTAATTTTCTGCATGGGTGTTTTTTTCCTCTGACCACTCTGGAATAATCATCAAACCTTTTTGCGTTGGCCATATGGTATTTTTAAGCACAACACTTTCCTTTTAATCTTGTGTTATGTTCACAAAAAACAAAACACTTCAGTGTAAACCTAAATAAATCAGGTTTGAATACAGGTAGGCCTTGATGGTAAACTACAAAAAGCTGCGATATGGACAAGTGTGGCAGCAGCGCAGACACGAGCTGCATCTCAGAGAGGAAGGAAACACAGACTGTTCTGCTGGGAAGGCGACAAGCTTCACTGCTGAGCATATTCCTCCATGCTAATCCAAGACATGCGCACAGGGGTGCTCTCACAAGCACATTCAGTCATAAACAGGCTCCCATCACTGATAGCCCTACATCTTATTTATTTTTTTCCTGTCGTGATACGCCGATAAGTGGCAAAGAGAGCAAACAGTGAAGAGTAAGAAAACAACAGCGATATAGTCATTTAAAGGAGTCTATTTTGAGTCAGGGACAGCTCCTCTCTCCGTTGCTGAATTAATCAAATCCAAAGGACATCATCTTCAAACTCGACATCCCCCTAAAGGCGAGCATCTCATTCTGTATGCAGCTGAGGAAGCTTCACAACATCCTAAAAATACAGCGCTCCTGGAAGAGAGGTGCTCTACCAGTCTGAAGGGAAGCATGAAGCACGAGCAGGCCCATGGGAGTAGACATTGTGATTAGATGCAAAAACTCTGCTTTCATAAACAGCATTAGTTCTTGTTAGACATCCCACCCCTCCTACAGATGCAAGCCCTCTCTGTTTTGCAAAGCAGGAAGACGCCATTATTGTTTTATTTGCATTTTGGTTTCCTGAGCTCTTCACCCCGACGTGTTAAACACTAGTGGGCTAAGGGTGCTGCTGTCAGACAGGTGTTTGGACTGCAGGCTTAGTCTGTGTTTATCAGTTGTTGCTCTCCCTCTCTGGTAACAAGCAGCCATCTGAATGGGGATCCCCCCCCCCCACGTCCCCACCCCCTCTTACCCACTGCCTCTTTGAACTAATCAATTTGCTCCAGGCTATTGCTCTCCTGTGATCATATAATATGAGTGCAATAAAAAGGCCTAATGCAGCGCTTGGACACGGCGTCAGTTTATTTTGCTGTTTCATCATCAATGTTAGCTTGGTGTGCAAAGGAAAAATTAAACACACTGATGAGAGGCTTCATAGTTTAATATTGAACAGTAGCTCCATTTTACTGAATGTGCAGTCACATCATGTCCTGGGTTTGCATATTAAAATCATGCATATTACTACTGTGAAAGTAAATATGATCTATTCCTGGTTAATTATATTTGGATGTTGGCATGTTAGCTTTATTTACTGGAAGTTACACCATATCATTTCAATTCTACAGCTCTTTGTTTACAATCATTTCAGTCAGGTAATGTGAAAGTCTAAAGTTAGGAAGAGGCTTTGCAATGAATACAAATGACAAACCAAGTATGTCAATTCCAAAAGGTAATTTGAGCCGACAATTTTGCTACCCATCACTCAGTGTCATTGTCAGCTATCAACAAATTTGTCTTTCTGCCAGGTTGTCACTCTCTAGACTTTCCCATTACTCTTCTGACTATTCAGGAAAAATATATGTGTTCAAAAGAGAACTGATGCTGTCTGAGACATTAAAAGTCAAAAACATGCAACTGGTGCAACAGGATTATAGTTCATTGAATAAAGATAACATAAATGCACATAAGCAATAACAAAGGGGCACATCTGGAGTTATTTATATTTTTGAAGTATGTTGCTTTGCTAATGTCTGAACTGATTAAAAAAAAAAGACAGCTTACAAAATGAGCCTCCCTAGTTCCTTGGTCCACAATCAGCAGGGACGTTTTTAACCATTGTTTCCTCTTACATATGGTTACCAAATCCAGTTGTGCATGCGAAACTTGGACCCTCTGTTTTATATTTTTTATGATGAAAAAAATTAACAGTGACTTCTGGGAGACCATATGCAAGTGTGCTAGCTCAGTGAACAAGCTGTTTTTATTGACTGAAATATTTTTGTGTTTTTGTTGACTAAAACTAGACTTAAAGGCTAAAAATGATTCAAATGTGACTGAAACTAAAAAACATTTGAATGTAATAAGTAAGACTGGCTAAATTTATAACAGCTAGCAAATTCAACACTATTCACATGGTTATAGAGGTTTTAGGTTTATCCATCCATAAAACAGTTCAACAATGTATAACAACATGAGTGTAAATCTAAGAGAGCTCAGCACCAGCATGGTAACACAATAAGTTTTTTTCTAGTGAATCCTGTCTAAACAAATGGCGATGTGGCAACTGTTGTTGGACAACTTGGGAATTACTGTACATCAGTGGGGTTTAAGATTCAGGGAGAGACCTTCCTTGGTAAGTTTACCCACCATTACCTAACGTATTGTAACTTACTTTCTTGTCTCCTGGGTAAATATAGCCAGATGGTTCTGGCTGCAGATCGTACATCTCTGTACATCTGTATTTTCATCTTCAAGGCAATTCTCAATCTTCTTCCCTCCTACCCTCTAGCCTACATCAGCCAGAAGAGCTCTGGAACCTGATGTTTTCCTACTGTCTGTCCCAAGGGTTACAACTGAACTTGGAAAAAAGGCATTTCAACTTGCTGCTCTCCTTGCCTGGAATTAATTACAAAAGGATCTATAACTTCATGACTTCACTGGATGCTTTGAAGAGGATGCTGGATGACTTAAAGGCAGACACATCTGTTTGGAGACGTTCTGCCTGATCTTTAGATTGTAATCCAGTTCTGATAGATATTTGCTTATTTGATTGTTTTATATTTTTCAAGTATATCTGGCTTAAAAAAAGTTAAATCCCTGATGGCCCCTCTTGCAGACTGTGAGATGCCGTCCGTGTCAAAAAGGAAATATATGCTAAAACTTGTGAAATTAAGTAGCATTAAACTTTTGTTTAGGGTAAGGGTCAAGGTAAGTTAAAAACCTGGCCAGCAAAACATGATTGTAAAATGTTTTATAAAGCCAAGTAAACAGTCTTCTAACAGGAAAAAGGCCGTCCTAGATTAAAACAACCTGACGCAGCACATATCTCTGTTGGCTGCATAAGCTACAAAGATAACATAGCTAAAGTTAAGCTCACAAATCAGCTAGGTATGCTACATAGGTATGTTCTCAACATAGCTACGTTAGCTTTAGCTATGTTTACTAAAGCTCACAGAGCAAAAGCTAACTTAGCTACATTGTCTTATGTAGTATTAATTATATAGCTAGCGTTGCTTTGTTAGCTTTGGCCAAAGCTAACGAAGCCAAAGTTTACGAAGCCACAACTTAAAAGCCACTGCTGTTCTGGTCCTCTTGTAACCTTGCATAGCAGATGGATTCGCAAGTCTGAACCGTTTGGGCCCGGTAAGAAAATGACAGGACCAATCAGCGTAGATGGGCAGTACTTTCGGGCACGGCGGAGTCGTGGCATTTGGAAGCAGCGAGAAGAGGCCGGTGCAGTTGTAGCGGAAGACATTAGCATGGATGCTGCTAAAGTGTGAGTTTTTATCAGCACTTGACAACTTTTCTTCAGTAAAAGAAGTGCAAAGAACAGAATTGAGTTGTTTTCTTTTCAAAAACGACAAAAGTTGTGTGTCATGTCTGTGTCATGTTATACTTTCGGTAGCAGTGCACCTCGGTTTGGGTATACGACGTCACGTGTTTTGTTGCTCTGATTGGCCCGTAAAGATGTGACAGACAGAACGTTCATTCTACCACCCTCTGAGGTTTTTTCAAAGGCTCTGTGCCCCAACGCTGTGTATGAAAGGTTTTCCAGATGGATGTGTGAAACAAATCCATCTGGCCTGTCAGGTTAGTCCTCTTGCATTTTGAAAAACAACTGTACCACAACTGAACATTTTTATTAAAATGTCTTATACTGAAGCTCGTAGACTTAAATTTGAGCGATATATCCATATGGCTTCAAGAAAGATCTCATAGCTGGACTAGAAAATCTTTAGCATCATTTCTTAAGAGCCAGAAGGAAGACGTTAAATTCCCTAATGCATTTTAATTACTACGTCTTTCTATTGAAGTTTTACTACCATCTAACCAAATACTTCTTCCCGCTTTCACACTGAGGCAGTTTTTTTTAGCTCTGATGAGTCCTGAATATGGCTAAAAGGAAATTCTTGTAGCTTACAGTTCAGACGTGCATTGTCTCTTACATTCTAATCTGTAATTTTAACACTTAAGTAGAACTCCAACAAATATTCATCGTGACAAATAATTATAAGTTGAATGAATAGAGTGAATTAAGAGAAGACAGATGAGGGAGAAACCTTCATTTAAATGTTGAAGCGTGTAATTCATGACTGTATTCAATTATTGGCAGATTTCATTAAGGCTGGCCAGTTTCTGCTCCTGCTTGTTAAATTCTTCCTTTCATGTTATGGGAGTTTATTAAAAGCTCAGATAAATAAGACATGTCTCCCCTCTCCTCCACTTCAATTTCTTTATTGCCTCCATCAGGACAAATTGACCGTCACAGATGTTTCTGTAAATGTGAGTGTTTCTGGTTGTTTGCCACATCTCTGCCACTGACTGTAAAATCCTTTTGTCCGTCAGTATTGTGAGGCTTCATGGGATATGGATGGAGCCATTTTGTGAGCATAGTTCTTGTAAAATGAAGTGTATATAAAGTAATAACATGCAGGAGGGTCTCCTCTCTGCACCATGAATGAGTCGCTCCTGCCGTGGGGACTTGGTGACATGATTGTGATTGGACGAGACACAGAGAATCCAGATCAAAGCAATCTCTAGTGTTTTGGCCCCCAGCATAGTGTAGAGCGGGCCCACACACACACATATACACACTATACTGTATACAGACAAGTTTGTACACACTGACATGCGCACAGAGTCTTGCACTAACACTGAAACACATGCATCCTCTCTACCTTTTCACTCTCACACTTGGTGTCACACATTTATGCACTCTGCCTCACAAATTCAGTCTCTACCTCTCCTGACACATTCACACGTGTGCAGGCGACACACTAATGCACTCAGCGGCTCTGAAGTGTCAATTTGGATGAGTTAGCTGCACAAGCTGAAGGACATGGCTTTGTCTTTGCAGGGAAAAAGAAATTTTACAATTATCTCAAAAATAACAAACATTTGTATAACTGAAATTTTTTATTGTGGCTTTTTTTCTGCTTTAGAAGAAGCATTTAGATCAACAACATGAATTAAATTTCAGCTCTGTTTTACTAATTAAACACAGAACAGAATTTTTCTATTAAATAGCATCTTATTACAGTGTTTCTTTTTATGATTCTACTGTCATGTTAAACACAAAACCACACAGTGTCAGGGCCTTGTAGCTCCATATCAGACATATTTTAAAATCAATCCCTCTATTTAGCATTTAAGTCTAACAAAATAACACTGAAATCAAATCACTGTCACTGAGTATTTGTTGTGAGCATGGTGGTTATTTCCCACATTTCTCTTCATACAATTTATAAACTGGTATTTGTTTTGGCATCAAGGGCTGGATTTAATTTTCAGCCTAAAGCTATGGGATGCATTCCAGTGAGTGTCTGGGGAAGGGATATAATGTACTTTACATTACTTACTGACCCCCGTCTCCCGTGTTGTTGGTCACGTCTTCATTATTACGTGTGACAATACTTTCTCATTTTTCTACCAACAACATAAGCTCTATTTCTAAAACACTTTTGTTGCTGACCATTTTGTCAGCTACCTGATGAGCTTTCATGCTCAACAGTATTACACAAATCCTTTGTGTCTCATAGACAGAAGAAAGCTTGTATTGTCAGTTACATTTGTTTTAGGGTTTTTTTTTTTAAGTTTGAGGTGTAAGGCATTCACACATGCACACAAATACAACACAAGTTCTTGCAGAGCTTCTGCTACACAGTGCACACTAGCTACACAACACTAGCCATTAGCTTTTTCTTTAATTACATGGAAATAGGCATGCAGAGTATTTGCTTTTTTCAATATCTAACATGCCAAAATGTACAGTCATTAAAATAACACAACACTGATACTGATACAGATATATTCATGGTTTTGGCTTAAATTCCACTAACTTGATCAGTATTTCCCAAATCGCATACTTCTGTACTAAATACTAAATAATTTGACTACAATAATTATGTTTAAACTGAGGAGAATACTCAAATGCAGAATATTGATGCATTGAAAAGGTTCAAGACTTACATCTGACTTTGCACCCTAAATGAACACCATATCAGTGACGTAGAAGAGGTTGGACTCTTAGCGCGCTAGCTGACATTAGCATGCACCAGCTAGTTGATGTGTCATTAGCAATGGAAGCAAAAGTTTTATTGAAGCATACAATGTTAACATAAAATACGTTATATGAATTCAAAAGTGAGGAAAAATAGCTTTTAAATTTAGAATATAATCCCCTAATGTTTGTTGGACGTCTGCTTTTAAAAAGAAGTAGAAGAAGAAAATAGAGGAGCTTAAACCAAGCAGCAACCTCCGGTCCTGAAAAATGAAGCCAATGCAGAAGTGCAAAAAATTGCAATACAGCGAGTGTCCACTTGAGGCTGGCTGCAGGAACACCGGAAGTCCCGTCTGGATGCCTGTTAAACAGCCGGTTTTTACACTGGATATAAACTGGTTTACAGCCTGGTTCAAACAACCAAACATGTGCTCTCACTTTACGGGGGGTGATTTTTTTGTACCACAATCGTTTAGATTATATTTAAGAAAACCTCACTGTGGACTTATTGGCACGTCTTATTTGATTGACAGATAGCTTGACAGGCAGAAGCTACATTTCTGTCAACCAGAATGCTAGCTAGCTAGCTGACAGGAAGTCGAGCTTAGTGGGTAGGCCGTTAGGTTGATCTAAAGTTTGGTTGAAACCGCGATTTCAATATGGAAGCCGCGGATTGGCCTCAAGAACTGTTTGAGTTTGTAAGCAAACAGCTGATGTCACAAAGGGTTTGTCCCATTCTTTCTACAGTCTATGGGTTAAACTGTCGTCACTTCCTGTTACTGCAAAATGGCTGTATGCTATTGGTGGCAATACTAACCCACTGCAATTGAGTGCTCTGTGCTGCATTTATGTGTACTGTATACTAACAGAAGTATGGGATTTGAGACACATTGAAGAAACGTAATCCTCACCTTATAAAGCAATGTGCTGCATCTGTACTAGGGATGGGCTATGTTTTTCAAATGATAAGTCATTAAAAAAAACCTTAGACTTTATGCAGCTGGTACCATAGCCTAAAACCATATATTTCCATTTATTTACTTATTACCTGGCTTTTAAATAGTATTACCACCAGATGGTGGTTGTGAATGACAAAAGAAGAAAAAACACAACTGAGGTACTGCGAAAAACTAACTTCACTTCTCTTAACTTATGAAATGCTCTGACTTACTTAATATTTTCATGTTAATAAAGAGTTAAACCAGTGTTTCTCAAAGTGGGGTCTAGACACCCCAGGGTGTCGTGAAGCACCAAAGGGGGCTGCAAGATGCTTTCAAAAAAAAAAACTTGGAACATTTTTAAATAATTTAAAATAGTATATTGTGCTCCCTGCTTTCTTAAGTAAATTAAATAAAACATGTATTTAAGACTGCTGTGTTCTTCTTTGTTGTATTTATGCCTGTGCTGAGAAATGTGTGGAGATAGTACATGCCCGTTTGGAACAATATATGTTTTTATGTTGGAATGGTAGGGGCCCTCTGTCTCTGGCACTGTTTGGGAGTCTTGGCCGAAAAGATTAAACTCAGGGAACATCTGAGTTCAACAACTAGTTTAACTTAGTATTGTCACCTGTAACAGAATGATGGCTGTGCCTGAAATCCCTTCCTACTACCTTTATAGTGCACTATATAGTAAATAGGCCATTTTGTAGTGGTGTCCGAATTCTGAGTGAGCACTGTTATTCACTATATAGTGCATTCATTCTATCCCACAATGCATTGTGAAAAGTAGCAAACAACAAATGGTCACTAGCCCAGCAATATTCACCATCATGCATTGCAGTTGCTGCTTTAAAACATGACAGACGAACGAGAGGTTCACAGGAATACATAAAATAACTTTATAAAATGCTATTTTGTTTGTTGGTTTTAACCAAAGTATTTAATCTGTTAAATGTTAAGGATTCAAAACAGAGTAAGTTTTTCCCCCATGAGGATTACAAGACATGAGACAATCATCTTTATGCAAAATTAAGTAATAATAGACACAAAAATGTATACTACATTTTTGCCATTGAAGTCACAACCCTTTTCTATCTATAACTACAGTATTTTCATTTATTTGGGAAAATATGTCAGGTTTAGTATAAGTTTTCAGTGAATTTCTACCATTAATTTTGTCAGCCATTGTCATGGTCATTTGCAAGCAGTTGCTGCTGAACATTTAAACTGTGAGACGGCAATGACGTCATTGCCCGCAGCCAGAGTAGTGTCCGAAAACATTTTTGCGTTTTGCAGTTGAGTCCACTATATAGTCCAGTATATGCTCCTCACT
Organism: Cheilinus undulatus; assembly: GCF_018320785.1. Classification (NCBI taxonomy): domain Eukaryota; kingdom Metazoa; phylum Chordata; class Actinopteri; order Labriformes; family Labridae; genus Cheilinus; species Cheilinus undulatus. The sequence goes on from NC_054873.1 coordinate 29,168,508, forward strand.
ATTTAGTGGATAGGGAGTAGGGAATAGATCTGTGTTTCGGAAACAGCCTTTAGTTTGAGTTAGTATAAAGCAAGCCCATCAATGATCATTTCCATTATGTGTTAACATCAAATCAACAAACTCAGATGTACATCCTGCTCATTTTTTTTCTATTAAATAATTACCAGTGACACTCAAAAAGCAGCTCTCCTTTGATGGCATATCCTACTGATATGTATGACTCATATAATAATTTAGTTGTAAATATCATTGGAAGTTTTTGCGACCACTGATTCCATTAAGGAATTTTTTGAATGATTATCTGTCATACTAAAATATCATGCATCCCTACCAAAACAGTAATGCCTAATTATTCTTTCCATTCAGTTAACTTATTTCCTACAATGTTATAAAATACAAAAACGCTGTGCAAATGAAACACTTGAGATTGTGGCATTTCCGTCTGAATCAAATCTAACTCTTAAATCATTTAAATATTCATTTACAGCCCTGCCATTTTAGTTATCTAATGCTGATGTGTTGCTTCTTGAGGTTTCTTGTTCCTGTAGCGCCTCATGTTGTTGTTGCTCAGATGGTTTGACTGAAAGCTCTGAGGTGAATCAGAGGTGATGATGAGGAAATGTGCTGCCTGTAGCACGTAATAGCCACACACATTCACCACGGCACAATTTTAGTTCTCCCTCTGCCCCTTCACTTAAACGGACATTTACTTTACAAATATATATTTAGCATGGCAGGTAATGATCTCAGAGTGGTGAGCTGCCATGGTACATAAACATGGCACCACAGTTTGAGACTGAGGTTAGGAGTAACATCAGATGTAAGGGCATGTATAAACATTGTGTGTCTTGCCTGCATGTACACTGTGTCACATTTACTGTGAGTATTTCAGGTTTTCTCTGTTTCCTCCCCTCACTGGCTGTGAAGCGCTGGTGTGGCTGTTGAGGGTGGGACAAATCCTGGAGCTGAATGGGAGGATGTAGTGCCTCCTCTGTGACCTTGCTGATGACATCAGAACAGAGACAGACAACCTCAGACTGACATACACACTTACTCCCTGTGCTGAAATAAAGAGCACAGAGTGGTTACAAGACCCTAAGTCCTCTTTCATACTTTCCAGTGGTAACAGTTAAATTGACATTTTCTGTTCCCGTCGTCCCATAAATGGAAGCCTCTGTTTAATTGCTTTCATATGGTTAATCCAAATTAAGCATGCCCACAAAATAAGATATTCCATTTCATTCGGATAGCAGATGATTCCAGCAAATCTCTCTTTTCCTTCTCCATGCGCTTTCAATACCACGGCACTTCTGAATGAATAACTTCAAACCTTGGAAAAGACCCAATTTTGGGCAAAAGTGTGTGTACAAGACAATCCCCTATATTTGCCATGGCATGAGTGCTGATTCCAGCAGTATTGAAGTGTTATAGGGGCTTAGAGAAAGTACATTTCAGATAGAAAAAGTTGCTTAATTGAACCAGATACTCTATTGTGTAACACTCACGTTCTTTCTCTGAAAGCAACAGAGCAGAAATGAATGTGTGAAACAGGCGAAAGAATGACAGAATTATCTTCATGTCGTAATTCATGCGGCTCTTTATGCCTGCTGATTTATCTCAGCAGTGGTCGGATACGTTTCCTCCTTCATAATCAGTGATGAAGAGGGAATTAGAGCTGCGTTCATTAAAATCAAACATTTTCTTTATTCTAAGCCTACTGCTGTGTGCCTTCTTTTAGACTGGAAAAAATGTATATACTCCTGGAAAAAAGTGCATATTTTCACAGGAAATACTAAATCTGAGAGTTTAAATCGTGCTCTATAATAGTCTCGCTACAAGGCTGTACACCAAATGAAGTTAAATTGTTTAAGTGCCTCTGCAGTGTCGCTTTTGGATCATTTCACTGCTCGGCTTATGTCGCTAAAATAAACCCAATGCTGGAAAAAGTGCGAGCCAGATGTTGGAGACTGTAGTTCACAGATATATGCCTGTTCTTTAGTTCCAGGCTATAAACTATTAGTATTAGTTCTGCTGTCAGTTCTGTCTTCACTCATACAAGGCAAAAAAGGGGGACCTCTTTTCTCCTCGCACTGTCACACAGGGAGTGCTACCACTCCTCAAAAAAAGGGACAGGGCCTTCAAGTCGGAAAGTACTCCCTCCCTTCCTCCCTTGCCTCTTTTTTTTTCCCAGCTTCACACTTGATTCCCACAGGCCTCCACTGATTCATGTGCTACAGTGTTGATGGAGAGCAAACAGATATCCCCTTCTTCAGTGTACTCATGTCTGTATTGCCTTTTTAACCTGTCTTCTGATAGAATTTCCTGGTTTTGAGTCTTAGGCATACTCAGTGCAAACCGGCTGATAAAATAGAAAGGCATCCTTCATTTTTTTTCCACAAAAGTGCCTCATTCCAAGCATAAAATCAGCCCTGTAAGCACAAACATTCACTCTGTATTTACTCTGCTGAAGTGGAGGCTTGAATGAGAACAGGGTAGAAGGGGTGAAGAGGTTCTCTCCATTATACTGTGGACAACACGAGACATGGCTTGTATCTCTGCTTAACGGTCTTGAATTGTTCCGATGTCTACAGTTCAGTTCACTGTCCTGGAGTAAAAAAAGGATTCAAGTCCGAGAGAAAGCAGACGAGCCGGTCTCAGGGTGACTCGGTTTACAAGTTCAAGTCAGGACACTCTCCAACAGCTGGCTCTACGGGAGCTCTTGTGCAATTATCAACAGCAGCAGCAGGGAAAGTGAGAACGGGGCCAAACTTTATGTCATCCAACAGGAGAGCAACACAGAATATTCCTGTGTTTGAAATTATGATGAAGTGTTTTTGAAGTGACCATTTCTGTTGATGAAAAATGAGCTTCATCTGGGGATCTTTCAAAATCCTCAAAATGAATAACATATGTGACGGATACTTTGATGAACAGTCTCCATGGTATCTCCATATCTCCAAACAGCTCCATCTTTAAAACTGATAAGCTTAATTGCCTCACATTAACTCATTGCAGGTCCAGACAATGAAGTGCAAACTTTGGAGGCTTCTTATCTGCCGGGGCTGCGTAGAGGAGGAACAGCAGCTGAAAGCCATCTGCTGCGGAGGAAGAACTGGCTGCCTTAACAAGTAGGCAAACTGTCAGAGAGGATTAATGCTCTACCTTAAACCTGAGTTAATAATAAATGGGCTGTTTACTTGTTCAAGGGGGAGGCCATAGATAACAGCGCTCAGAACCCCTCCTCTTACTGCCAAAAAGATAAATTCTGGTTAAGTGGGGGACCTGCCTGCATTGTGGCCTCCAGTTCCCAAATCATTATAAACAAAACAAGAGTTTTTCTCTCATTTACTAATGGAAAAGGTCACTTTACATGCTCATCCCTACACATGCTTGTCTTTAATATCCTATTCAGGCTGGTTAATTACAGTAAAATCTGGAATATCTGTCGTACAGGTGTGTCACTGAAGGAGAGATCTGACCTGTCTTTGAGTCTGATGATTTCAGGTGCATTCAGAAAAGTCCACAAATATGCCGCTCCTTTTACAGCCATCTGTTTTCCCCATGAGGAGTGTGCACTCCTTGTAGCTGATGACATGGTACCTGATTTCACAGCTCTTCTTCACAACACTTAGTTGCCAAGTACAGACCTACAGCCTCAGATTAACGCTGCTCATCTGCATTGGTCAGCTGTTGACTTTAACCTTCTGGTAGCACTTAAGTTTTCTAATATTAAGGCCATCCAGGGAAAAATATAAAATGGAAGGCATTAAAAAATTCTTTTCAGAAAATCAATAAACAACAGTGTAAATAAGAGCAGAAAATGTCAAGATGTCAAAGCTCAACTTGAATTAAAAGCCAGTTCAAATGAAATATTCAATGATTTTGTAGATTTATCTCTTTAAATGTCAGTTTAATTTTGAGATGTCAATATTTTGTATTTAAAAATTCCCTCTTTATTTCATAAGTTGCATCAGTTCAATCACGTATCAGACTGGCATTAAAGGGATAAGATCTTCAGTATTTTTAAGTATTTGGTAGTTCTGATGAAAGCTGAAGTTGATCAAAATGTTCAACACAAAAAAGTTGGTAAAATATGTAGATTATTACCTCCGCCAAGGAGGTTATGTGATCGGCAGGGTTTGTTTGTTAGTTTGTTTATTAGTTTGTTGCCACATTACTCAAAAAGTTATGGACAGATTTTGATGAAATTTTCAGGAAACGTCAGAAATGGCATAAGGAAGAACTGATAAGATTTTGGGAATGATCCGGATCACCGTCTGGATCCCGGAATTTTTTTAAAGGATTCTTTACTATTGGGAGATAGGGCTAATGGTGGAGGTCTGTGCTCTCTGAGTGCTTTTCTAGTTTTTCTGATGTTTTTTTGAAGTGGACATTTTTGTCTCCAATCGTCTTTGAGGGTTTGTACACAGATTATTTTGAAGTAGTAAGTAAAAGTAGGAAGTAAAACTGTCATTAAGTGACAACACTATTCTAGAAGCGTCTCTATGTAACAAAGCAAGATTTGAACAATGAGGCGACACAAAATGAATGGTGGCAAATTTTCATTCATGTCAATTTGCATGCAATGAAGAGGCGTCTGGCTGCAGACCTTACATTTCTGACGGCCCCTCTCATAAACCGTTCATCTGAGACACCTTATATCTCAGAAAGGGTCTTAACTTGCCAGTACATCGTATTTCCAGTTTTAGATATTTATTTTCAAAATTCAGCATTTAAGAAATAGTTACACAAATGGTGACTCACTTTAGCTTTGTTAGCTAAAGCTGATATAGCTATGCTAACTACATAACCAACCTTACTACATAAGCCAATATACTCTAGCTAAGCTAAGGTACGTAAATAGCTTACATAGCTGCTTTGTGAGCCTGGCTTTCGCTACATTAGCTACATAGCTGTGTAGCTCTGTTACCTATAGCTAAATTAGCTTTAGCAACATAAGCTTTAGTTCGCTTAACAATGCAGATAACAGCTCACATAGCTGCTTTGTGAGCTTATCTTTAGCTACTTAGCGTTGTTATCTACATTGTTTATGCAGCTAACAGAGCTATGTAAACAACGTTTGCTATTAGAATTTTTTCATTGAGGATAGGCTTTTTTCCCGTAAGCAGACTGTTTACTCAACTTTCTTAAATATTTTGAAATTAGGTTTTGCAGGTCAGGCTTTTGACTTTTAACTTTTGGTAGATCAAACAAACTTTGAAATTGAATCCCATGTTATTTTGAACGTTTTAGTGTGTATTTCTGCTCTGAGATATTTGGCTTCTCAGATGAACGGTTTGCAGCCAGAATGTCTTGATGCAATGTGTGAAGGTGGCAGCTGCACTTAAAATATTAGCAGAGTGTGTCTCTGCATTTTGGTTGCACACATATACAAGACACAGCCAACTGCTCAGATGAAAAAAATGGGTTTTAATTTGCATCTTATACAGCAGATTTTATGGTACAGATTTTATGGAGTATGCTCCATCACAAGAAGAACACATCAATATCCATCTTTTTTCATTATTAGTTTATGTTGTTTTTGGGGTTGTTGGTGGGAAAAAAGGAAACTGCTCTATAAGTATAACTCATAAAGAGAACTGGCAGGTTAATTAATAAAAACAAATCTTACTTAAATGCTTATTTTCAGTAGTTCTCAGGGATGGATTGGAAATATTGGATGTTCTCATAATTTTAGATTCATGAATAAAGCCTTTTTATTTTTTTATTTTTGGACACAGAAAACACCATTCTTACATTTCTGCTTTCCTCATGATAGATCCATTAGATCCGACCACCAGCATAGCACTTTGCTGCACCTACCCCCTCAATGAAAGGCTTTAACAGAACGCTGAGGGCAGCTTCAAAACCGGCGACGTGCATCACCTTCTTAGCTGCTGATGCATGCAGGAAAATGTGGGAAAGAAACCCCTGAGAAGAAGTCAAAGAAATGTCTTCTTCTCTCCCCCTCTCTACTTTGCTCCTAGAGGGCTGTATTAGCCCACGGTGGGGATTTAACTAATGAGCCTAGCTGCTCTCCACTGAGGGCATCCCAAGACAGCCTTTCTCCTACAATTGGTTCCAAAGGGTTTAAACGTGCTGGTCGCTGCAAAGCTCCATTCTGTCCAGGAGATTATACCGTAATAAAATTGATGGAGGAGATGTTGTCGAGGGGTAACTTTTCACATTATTTGCTGTTATGATGATTGCTGAGCATACAAAGACATCAAGGTAAGTCAATACAATTAATCACTGAATTATTGTTACTCCTGGGTGTCTCATTTAATCGATGATTTGGAAACATCAAGAAAAAATAAAATAGATTTTAGCGTAAGGGTGGAAATATTTCTCATCATCCTAGTAGTCCTTTCCATCCTTGGATGGTTTCTTCTTGATGCTACTGACAAAAGACCGCAATGACTCATGCCAAATCAGACAAAGTGAAAGAGGTCTGCTTGTAAGTAATCCCAGTGGGACATCCTTATTAGAGTCCCCCTGAGATGAATATATATTCAGATGACATTACTGAAAAATTTAATTTCCAACCTCCACGTTTTTCTTTACCAACACTGCCTTTCGCAGTCCAATCAGTGCAATGCAAGCCAAGTTAAAATGGAAATAAAATAGCAGCTTGCTTGTTTTTCTGGACCTCCAAAGATCTAAAAAGTTATCCAAATAACGTCTTTAAAGGATCTACTGAGAGGCTAAATTGCACAGTGGACCTGATTATGCAAAACGATAGACCAAAATGTCTGGAAGAGATAATGAAGTGATACAAAAATGAGGAAGACTTGTGTGGAACTTAGACGAGAGCTGACAACAAATATGCTATTTTATATATCTGTTGGCCATTTGAGGGACTCGCCAAGTTGTCAAGAGTTCTTACTGAGCAACCGTGACGGCTGATATCTTCATTTTTAATCAGATTTATTAAATGAAACATACATGGACCTCATACATTATAAAATATGACAAAACAAAAAGACTGAAGAAAACACCCCAAAGTTTCAGGGAGAAGTATCATAGAAGATTCCTAAAAATTTCAACTCATTCAACATATAATTCCAAAAACTTTCCAGGAAGGTTCCCAAAAGTGTCCTAATGTTTCAAGCAAAAAAATTAAATGAAATAAAAAAGAATCTTCAAATATTCCTGGAAACCTCCTGAGTAACACTGGTGAAAGTTTCTGTGAAAAAGTCATAAAAATTACTGTTGAAAATATCCCAAATTTCCTTGTTAAATTACTTCAGGTGTATATACAGGGTAAGTCCCAGTGTATATTATCAAACCTTTCTTGGACAAAGCCCACAGAAAAACCCAAAACTGAGGGAAAATTTCTTAAACCTTCTTAAGGAAATTATTTAAAGTTTCCTAACTGGGAAAATTCCTCCAGGATTTAAGGAAAATTCACAGCAGACCTAGCACCTGTGAAGCTATGCTCACCAGCTATCTGCTAACTGTATCTCTATGTCATTTAGTGTTGAACAGGCCTACTAAAGCAGGTTTTAGGAGTTACTGAAGGGCGTTTTAGATGTGTGAGTAAATGCAGTGAAGATGGGAGCCTTACAGATACTGTACATGGAAAACTGCAGGTGATGATCCCGTGTTACTTTTAAGACCTCTTGATGCCAAGTAATCCTTGAGTCCACTGTTGACATTAAAACATTGATTATTGTTGCTTTGAAACTAAAAAAAGGCATGCTTGTGAAGCGAAAATGTTGTCTCATCCCATCTTTGCTTTAATTAAGTTTCTTTCTTTTAGTCCAGATTTATAGTTTTTGGCTCTGAGAGTAAAAGTGGACAGGAAATCCATCCTGTGATTTCATTAAAAGCTGAGAGTGACATCACAGACACTACCCTCACATATTTTACAGTCTATGATATCATCACATTACTGCCAAAGAGGCTGACACAGTTACTTGACACTGGCAGACAGTAAGTTTGTGTCTTTTGATGTGGTGATACCACATCTGGGCAAAACAGAACATACTGGAAACTGATGAGGCATGACCATTTTCCTGAAGTGACGTTAGTTTTGAATTAAATGATTTTTAAAGACAACCCAAGCAAGAATGTTTTTGATGGACCTCATTACAGTGAATAAACGGGAAATGAACAACTCTCCAGGGCAAAGTGTGTATTTTCCCCTCACTAAAAAACTCTGTATATCATTATTTATTTAGGATTTTATTGGCTGATCAAAACTGCAAAGGTAAGGACAGGCAAGAGACATGGATGGCAGCTCCAAAATACAGTGCCAATAAAAAGCATTCACCCCCTCAGGTGTTTAATCCTTTTATTGATTCTGAAATCAATCATGGTTGATATAATTTGGCCTTATTGACAAAAAAATACTAAAAACCTCTTTAATGTCAATGTGAAAGCAGATTTCTTCAAAGTAATGTCAAAGAGAAATATGTATTGTAAAATACATAAATATTTACCCCCTTTAAAGTGACTGTCCTAATTCAACAGAGGTCCAGCCAATTGGTGCTAGTAGTCTCACAATTAGTGAAATGGGGATCCCTGAGTGCAGTGAATGTGTCTCAGGAGATTGTAGTATAAAGACACCTGTGTCTGGAAGGTCCAGTCAATGAGAGAGACCACCAAGACACCTATGACTAGTGTGAAGAAGTTATAAGATTCAGTAGCTGAGATGGGAGAGACTCTGCATACAGAGAGTAGTAAAGAGAAAGCTCAGTCCAATAGAGAATATGTGGCTGGACATAAAAAGGGGTTGTTCACACCCAATCAGACATAGCTTGAGCAGGTCTATAAAGAAGAATGGAGTAAAACTGCAGTGTCTAGATGTGCAAGCCTGATTGAGACCTATCCACACAGACTCAGGGCGATTAAAGCCAAACGTGCATCTACTAAACACTGACTTAAAGGGGGTAATAATTTATTCAGCCACTTATTTTACCTTAGATATTTTTATGTTACTGGCATAACGTTGTAGAAATCATTTTTCACTTTAACAATTAAGGAGTTTTTTTTTTTGGTCATTTTTATTGTCAAAAAAGCCTAATTAAATTGACCATGATTGATTTCTAAAATCAGTGTTAGGGTAAAACATCCAAGGGGTGAATACTCTTATAGTCACTGTAAATGAACAAGAGTAGGCTGTGTCATTTATGCTAATATACTGATACAGCCAGTTGGTGTGGTGCTATTTGTCTGCTTTTGTAAACATTCAAATACATGGCAGCGCTGCACCTCATCTCTTTCCTGAGTGACACCTTTGCTCTCTGCATGCAGCCAGTGACCACTGCAGGTGGGTGATGCTCTGAATACCTGAACAGGACATCTGACGGGGCTTTGAGAAAGCATTTCACAAACACAAACATGATGTTGGGTCGCAAACAGTGCAAATATGTCTGTCAATTCATGCCATTATAATTACACCTGTAAGGATATGTTATTATACAACAGCAATATGTTTCTACACATGATTCCTGAGATTAAATCAAACATATTTCTTCCAAAGCATTCTTTTCGGCCAAGACCCATTCATTCAGAAGGATCTATTTCAATCTTGTGTCCAATGTGCAAACAAAACCAGCCCTAATCCTGACAATGGAGAGTGTGTTCATGCGTATGTGTGTTAGGATTGGATTCTCTTGACTGTTGCTGTAACTTGAACAGCTGACAAAGAGATTATCACAGAGGATTAACTGCTGCTTTTCAAGGTGTTTTTCTACATCAAAACTGTAATTTTCAGTTCTCCACCAAAAGGAGCATGGGTGTGGCATGCAGCAAATCTCTTTCTCTTCCAAAATCCCCCCTGTGATGGACGAACCCTTCGACAAGCCTGGCACGACAACGTGTCTGACAGCAAGCAAGGTAAGCTCTTACAAAGAGTATGTGGTAAGGCTTTCTTTATACACAGCACCTTGCAGAAATGAGGCGATTCAAAGGGCTTTAAATGGGCATAGAGGAACATCAAAAACAAGTCATTAAGAATGAAGATCAGAACTGAATTACTGTGTAGATGCAAAGCTTAACATGTGCTAAGGAATGGGTTGTGATTTCATCTACACAATATTCACCATCCCTTTACTGTCTGACTTTATACACACTGGGTGTGTCTGCTTTGCTGGGATATCTCTTCAATAGCTTTGTTTTCATGACAACCAGTGATAAATAAACTTTGACTCATTCCTTGCAAACTACAGGCTTGAGTTACTCAACCCCATCTGAGGAGATAGCTCAGAAAAACCCAAACCCAAGTGTTTAGACTGTCTCCTCTGCAAACAAGGATCAAGGGAGTACAAACCCGCCCCTTAAAAGTGGCGTAATTTCCCAACAAAGCCAGCGAGAGGGCATCAACTCACATTTCCCCGCTCGTCTTTCTCCTATTAGGCATTCAAGGGATGCTCATTTGCACCACTGAAATGATGCTGTGAATATCACCCTCAACTGCTAATTCTCAGAGGTCTTCATGGAGGTATAAATCATTAAGACAGATACTCCACAGAGATGCTATAGTGGTCATACACCTCTTGTGCCCAAATGCATTTGATTGCAATGGCTCGGTCTTTTGCAAACCGCATAACAAGCCGGGTGATGTTTAAATTTAACATCTTGTTGAGATCATTTGCATTATTTTCAGCTCATTTACACGGCAGCGCAAGGTCTGAAGAATGACTGTTTTGGGGTTTGGCCACAGAGAGGATATCAGATTAAATGATATACAATGTGTCAGTGGAGCCATTTACAATCCAAAGATTGATGAACAAACAGGGTAAATTCAGTCTAAAAGGGATGCTTATAGGTGAGCAGCAGATACGGTGATGTGCTATATGGAGGATGCTCATTGTGAGGGGAACCATTGTTCTTCTGCTAATCCTGGCTCAGCTTCTCAACCAACCAGCACTGGAGGCTTAAATGCAGCAGCCCTTTTAATTCTCCACTTTGTGCTGCCGTTGTTGTGCTTCTCGTAAATAATACCAGCAGGCTCAAGAAACAGGCCCGCCATTGAATAGGAACCATGTCTGAAGAAATGTATTGTGACTTGGAAATTAAGTTTTTTTTCTCTCTCCTTTCCTCTGGACTGGCTCTTGTCTCTGCCAGGAGATGTGCAGTGGCAGAGATATGACTCTGGTGTCGAAGAGCACATCAAAGACGGGGCCTATGAGAGGTCTGCTTTACCTTTGAACATAGAATAGGATTGGAGGCTGCGCCAGCTCTCTGCAGGCAGGGCTCAGGCTGATCAGAGGCTGCCCAGCGCAGCAAATGCAGCAACAGTGGGCACAAACACTCGTACTATAGTCAGTTTCAAAGGAGCCCTCTACCCACCACTGATAGCCTACACACACAGGGTGAGAGCAAGCATCGCCGCAGAGGCGAGCTGAAGCTGTACGCCAAAGCACAACACCCTGCAGAGCCAAGGCGGCATCATATAGAACAAAGTTCCTCATTCAACTCGCGTAGTTCCTCCTAAATACTGCATTTCCCACAACGCTTAGCCAGCATGAGGAGAAAAAAGATAAGTGCATACTTGAATAGCGTCTCTCAGAGGGGGGTTCAGAATGTCCACAACATTATTCATTAAAACAAACGGCACGCACACCTTTGTGTCTGCAGCAGCCAAAGGGAGTCGGATAGGAGAGATAAATTCAGCCTGGTTCTCTGACCTGTTCCCAGGGATTGATTCAATTAAAACTAGCTTTATGTTTTGTTTTTTTTTTCAATCCTTCTTCCACATCTTCTGCACAAAATATTAATTACAGGAATCATAGTTCACTGTTAATTGTTCAGCAGTGGAGCATTTCACAGGGCCGCAGCTGAAGCCTGGGAGATGAAAACAGGATGAAGATGAGGGGGATGTGAAGGGTTGGGGAGGGGGGAGGGGGTGATAATGCTTTTATAGCGCCACTGAACTGTAAAAATGCAGATGGGACCCCTATCATGTGTTTATGCTGAGTAGTGAGCAGACCACCTTCACTACTATTAAATTAAGTTTCATTTTTAAGTCAATATATGTCAACAACTTATGTCGAGTAGCTCCGCAACATACCCCAAGCAAGACGTCACAGAAACTCCTTCCTCCTGTAATTTGTTTTAAGTAACATGATAAAGTTCCTAATCGTGGCAGATACTCTTGATTGTTTTAAAATCATTTGGCAAATTATCTCAGAGAAAAAGTGTGGGGGCAGGAAAGTGTTTATGAGCATTATCAGGTTAAGCAGAAGAAAGCCATGAGCTGGCGGTTTGCTTGCTCTGTAATCTCAACCCCCGTATCTTTGTAACAAATTTAGTGTGGACTACTCAGCTCAGAAAAAAGAGGAGCATACTCTGGCAGTAAGCCGCCAATTAAACAGATAATTATGTAAATGTAGCCTTTACTTAGTCAGCGAGTGGGCAGCAGCCAGCGCTTTCTACAGGGCAAAGGCTACGGCTGCTCTCACACAGGAGTCTATAGTCAAGAACAGGACCTGCCCACAGAATTGGCTGGGCCCCTGAAAAACCCAGTTAATGGGCCGGTTGTGATTTATTGACAAGTCAATGCATGAAGACAAGAGGCACTGGAGCTAGCATCCTGACTAACAGTTATCTAATTTTTGGAGATGAAAAGTGTATAAAAAGTATTACTAGGTTGTGATGTTGAAGATATTTAATTGTGCCACTTTTTAACCCCTTTTCATCACTCTTCCTACCAATCTATTAAACTTTTAACCCATTTAATACAATTTTTTGTTACTTAAAACCCATTTTTGCGACCCCTTTTCCCCACTTTTTTTGTTTACCCATTTGTGCTACTTTTAACCAACTTTAACTTTTTTTTGCTACTTAAAACTCTTTTTTAACAACTTTCTAGCCCATTGTCAATTTTTTTTCCGCCTATGCCACTCTAATCCATTTCTGCCACTTTTTTAATCCCTTTTTCACAGCTTTTCCTGTTCATCTATTCAACTTTTAACCCATTTTGGACAATTTTGTTACTAAAACCCATTTTTGCCACCTTTAACCCCTCTTCAACACATTTTCTTCCCATTTTTTGCTACTTTTAGTCCATCTTGGTCTATATTGCCACTACACCTTTTTAAACATCTTTAAGCCAATTATCACAATTTATTAGGCCCATGTAAGAGACTTTAGCTGTTTTGGCCAATTTGGGGGAAATTAAAAGTCATTTTCACCACTTTGAAACCCCTTTTCACTACTTTATCTGCCCCAATTTGGACCTTGTTTTTGTTACTTTCAATTCATTTTTTTCCACTTTCAACCAGTTTTTGCAACCTGTTTGCCATTTATGTTTTGCCACTAAGCACCCTTTTGCACCACTATTTGGCCTCTTTTCACCATTTTTACATCCATATATGCCACTTTAAATCCATTTTGACCAACTTTTTCCCACTTATACTAATTTTTGCACTTTTTTACTATTTTTTTGCAATTTGTTTGCCATTATGAACTGTTTTTTTTTTTTACCACTGTTAAGCTATTAAAAACCCCTTTGTCTTACTTTTGAACACATTTTCACCACTTTCTTGACCCATTTATGCCACTTTATCCAAATTGGCCAATTTTCAGCCACTTAATATGTATTTTCACCACTTTTCAACCCTTTTAAATAACCATTTCTGCCACTTTTTTTTTAACCAATTTTTGCCACGTATTTGCCATTTTTAAATGATTTTTTACTGTTTTTCCCATTTTTGTCACTTTGGACCAGATTTTGCAGCTTCATTGCCAGCTACAATTCATTGATGCCCCATTTTTCACCACTTTTAACCCATTTAGCAACTTTTCACTTCTTTTTGTAACGATTTAATCCTTTTCCCCCTAAAGTTGTCTCAGTGTCTTCAACTTTATTTTCTGGCATGTTGATGTTTTTGCACATTATGGCTTGGCTATGAAGTCTAACATTACTCTCCAAATGGTTTAGTTCAATTTGCTGATCATATTCTTAACACTACAGCATTGAAAAAATTATCCTTTTTTTTTTTTTTTTTTTTTTTTTTTTTTGCTTGATAAGAGTGGTTATCATTCAGGTTAAAAAAAATATATATATATGGATATCACAATACTTTGCTGACCTTCATGGGCCCCCAGTTTGACTTGGCCTCAGAAAGCTCTCCCCTTTATCCCCCTTATGGACAGCGCCTTGGTCAAGAAATGTACTGATGGAGGAGCTTCCTTTTCATTTACACACAAACACACACACACACACTTCACCTTTAATTATCAGGAACAGGAAGCTTACAAGCTCAAGTCAATGACCACAGGGAGAAAAAAGACAGCCCTGCTGACTGTGCATGGATAACATTTCATTTGCCACAATACTGAAAGTGAATCAGTAATGGCTGTTTGCCAGATCTGATAAGGCAAATTTCTCTCTCTAATGTGTGTTATTACTCTTGTCAGATTGTCAACACACAAGCACTCTGCGTGCTTCAAATAAATGAGATGGGAAAACAAAGCAGAATGGTAAAGTGACAAAAGTGCCGATGCAGTTTTAGTATGAAAGCAGCCTCATTAGTATTGGATGTATCGCCGTTTTTTAAGACGCCTGCCAGATTGAGCAGTTCTAGAAGCGCACCGAGCCATTCAAGATGCACACCACAACAAAATGCTAATAGAAGACACAAAGCAGTGTGCTGACAGGATTTCGATACGGGGATTGTTAACAGTCAGAGGGAGAGAGAAGGCTGGATGCCCCACTGCTCTAATCCCACCTGCCTCTCTCTACACTGGAAGGAGGAGAAAAAGAGAAGGCAGCCTCCAGGAAGTTCAATATCTGCATCTGCTTGACCACATCTCAGCCCCTCGCCATGAGAAGCGGCGTCTCCGTGGTGAGAGGGGGGGAAGCAGCACGGCTCAGGAGTGCAGGATTAGGCCAGACTCTCCAGGCAGGCAGACCTCACAGCACTTCCCTGAAACATTCATAAGGTTGCCAGCATGGAGGCGCAGAGGTAGAGGCCAGCGTCTGATCCACAGGCAGAGCCCCCTGCGTGAACCGGACCCCCACCTGCTTCTTAACCAGGTTGAGTGTGACAAGCCCTCTCACACAGGCCATCAGCAAACAGCTGCAGGGCTCTGCTGGGACTCTGCGGGGCTCTGCAGGTACTAGCCACTAACCAGGCCTCTCCTGGGAGGGTTTGGTAGCCACACAGAGGTGCTCCTTAAGCTGAGAAGAGGAGGTTTTCTTTGCTCCGCAGTTGTTTTTTCCTTGGTGACTAACAGAGGCCTGCTTGTGCCTGCGGAAAAGACACGGTGAAGCTGACATGTTTGGATTGGAGAGCAGTCAGGCCTGTCTACATAGTCGCAGTGAAGCGACAAAGGCCTGCCACAGAGCTAATACTGACAGAGGAAATAGTTCTGACTGCAAAGAGCAGGATGTTTTCATACTGTAGCTAGGTGTTCATGGATACTGGGAGAATAACAGAAAGTCAAACATTTGGCAGTAACGCAAACTATTACTTGACTCAATAGCAAGCCTTATTCCTCAAAGACCTTTGGCTATTAATTCTTTCGATCTTTCTTCCTGTTCCCAGAGCTTTAACTTGTTATCACTTGTTAAACAGTCTGTCAGATGGAAAATCATTTCCTCTGATTTCCTCAGTTAACCTAACCTTGGTAAATAGATGAGCCAGATATGTGTCAATTACATTATCATGAGTCATTTCTGCCACCACACCAACAGCAGCTTTCAACGTCTGCCACTGAGGAGCTTGGTTAAGTCTTCTTCCCTGCATAACTATTATTCTATTAAAAAGAAAGAAGCTCAAAAAGCAAACAGTGAAGGAATGCCTGGACTTGGATGGTATAAAACTTATTCAGAGAAAAGTGATCCTACATAATATGCAACTTACAATTTATAACAGAACGGATTTTAAGTAATTTTCCACATTTTGGTTAATTAAGTATACCAAATATCTTTGGACTGAATGCAACCTTGCAACCTTGACCATCAAATGCCACATGTTTCATGTCTGCAGCACTATGTTTACACCATGGTTTTGCTCTGACTAACAGCATCCACCCTTACTCACTTGATGCTTTTCTGAAGTGCAGCAGAGAAGAGTGCATACCCTAATAGCTGGAGAAGAGAGATCACAAGATCACAGGAGGACTTAAAGTTCCTATGGAAATTCAAGATCACTCAAACAAGCCCACTGTGAGAGTTACAAGTTTTAACAACAGGTTACTTTGCATTTCTGAGTCTATTTTCTGTTCATGTCGATATTATTCTGTCATTTTTTTCTGCTTTTAATTTAGTTGAGTACATTAGGAAACTAAAAGATTTATGTTTTCTAGAAAGGATGGAGGTTTTTAACCTTCAAATCGAACTTTTCTTTGTCCATGGTTACCTCTGTGACCCACTTACCAATGAACGACCTGTGGATTGTGTCACAGGATGGGACCAAGTGTTGTTATAGTGATGAGATTTACAGCCGGGAGTTCATGAAATGTGTTGTATTTTGAATGCTTTCTGCATTCTTTTCCCTTGTTTGGGTCATTCTGTGTGGCATGTTAATGGTTCACTATTATCAGATCAACAGCCAGAAACCTAGGAGTTCAATTTGATTCAAATCTCACCTTTGCAGCACACATCAACAAAATCATTTCAATCATGCAACTTTCATTCAGACAGTATTTCCAAATTAAAACCGATCCTCCCCTCGTCAGACATAGAAAAAGTCATTCATGCCCTCATTTTGTCCCATCTTGATTACTGTAACTCTCTCTCCCTGTTAGTCAAAAAGCTCATTCTAGCCTCCAACTTTGTAAATGCACATTTGAGAAGGTTTTCATGTTTACTTCAAAGGGATACTTCAACATTTTGGCAAA
The DNA here is from genome assembly GCF_018320785.1 of Cheilinus undulatus. Classification (NCBI taxonomy): domain Eukaryota; kingdom Metazoa; phylum Chordata; class Actinopteri; order Labriformes; family Labridae; genus Cheilinus; species Cheilinus undulatus. Next base: position 29,185,305 of record NC_054873.1, read on the forward strand.
TTCGCCCATTGCTATAATTCCTAATCCCACGCTATGAAATAATAATGTATAATTACGGAACATTACGACACATGAAGCAAATACTTGGAACTATTTCTTGAGTAAACCACTGGGCGGAGTGACACAGTGCAGCAGCCATGTCTGGAGTGTAGTTCCAGCTTTGCATTTAACTTTAGAACATCTCCGTCTCGTAATGTTCCATGATTATTTCATAGCGTGGTGAATGTACAGGTCACAACTTGTCTACAAGTGCGTTTTGGAGTTGTTGGATTGTGTATTTGATGAGTTTGATGAGGGAAAGCAAAAATTCCATCCGCTAACATAACGTTCAAGGTGCAGCCAGTTTAACGGTCCCCCCAGATCTAGACACAGCTTGCACCAACAACTAAAGGAAACAAACCTATTGTTAAGACTACAGGAATTATGGCAATGGGCGAATTTGTCAAAATGTTGAAGTATCCCTTTAAATGTTTCTACAAACAGGAAGAGTATGTTCCCCATGCTTTTGATTTGATTTGTAGTGTTTTTGATTATCCAGCTTGATGAAATGACAAAAACAAGAAGTGGCAAAAATGGGTTAAAAGTGGCAAATAGAGCAAAAATAGGTAGCAACAGTGGCAAAAAGGGCAAAAAGCAGCAAAAATTGGTAGAAAGAGGTAAAGAAGGGGCAGCAGTGGGCCAAAATGGCAAAATTGATAAAAAGTTGCAGAAATGGAACAAAAATTGGCTTTAAGTGGCTAGACGGTGCAAAAAAAGGGCAGAAATTGGTTAAAAAGGTAAAATACAGCAAAAATTGGTTATAGAGGAAAAAATGGGCAATAAAGTGTACAAAATTGGTTAAATGTGAAAAAAGGTGCAGAAATAGGTCAAAAGTAGCAAAATGTGGCAAAAAAGGGGCACACATTGGTTAATAGTGGTAAAGATGGGCAAACAGTGGCTAACAGAGGCAAATATAGGTTAAAGGTGGCAAAATAGGGCAAAAAAAATGGTTTAAAAGGTTAATTGGGGTTAAAAAAGTTAAAGGTAGCAAAAATGGGTGTAAAAGTGCAAAAATATGGGTAAATGTGGACAATCAGACAAAATAGGTTAAAAGAGGCAAAAGAAAGGGTAGAAATAGTCAAAAATCAGAAAAAAAGATCAAAAGTAGCAACACCTGTCAAAAAAAGGGCAAAAATCCACAAATATAGGTTAAAAGTGGCAAAATTGGGGGAAAGAGGGGGGCAAAGATGGTTGAATGTGGCAAAAAGGGTTAAACATGGGTTAAAAAAAGCAAAGAGAAGTGTCAAAAACTGCTGGAAAAGGTGGTTAAATCACAACTTGGGAGGGGCAATTCTCTGGGTTTTTCAGGGGTCCAGCCAATCCTGTGGGCAGACCAGGATCATCGTGATATGGAATTTTAATATTGTTACATCTCTAGTTTGTACAAGTGGCACTAAGCTTTGATACATATCACTTTATCAAATTTTGATTATTTCCTGTAAAAAAGTAAAGTATGAGGAATTGTTCAGAAAAAAAACTTAGTAGAGAATAAATTCATATTCATAAACACTCCTGCATCATGAGTGTAGTTTAACTCAGAGGTGCCTGACAGAGCGTTGCTTATGCTGAAGTCTAAAAATCCCAGCGTCTCTGCTACCTTGCCACCGTCACACTGCATGACAATCACAGCAGCACAGACATAAAGTTGGGCTGTGTTAATTTGAGCACTACATATCCACAGGCAATCTGCAGAAAGACACCAATTACACAGAGTTTTAAAGTGTCTAATTGAGGCCCTTCAGTCTGAATATGTTATTGCCAGTTCTGATTCAAGGATGAAGACAACATGCTCAGCTGCAGCCTGCTGCTTACTCTTCAAGGGATGTGTGCTGTTAATAGGATGGATGCTCAGCCCTTTGGTTCAGCGTCCTCCTACTGAACCAGCACGCCACAGGGTGATAATCCTTATTTTGTTGCACTGGCTTATTACAATGCTAGCAGTAAATTTGTGCATTTAACCACAGGCCCTATAGCTGCTTGATGTGAGAGCAAGCCTCTGGAGAGAATCGGCAAGTCTGCAGCATATCACCAAAATGGCCTATTCTACTGTTAGGAAAACTTTTTAATTTAAAGAATTATGATTGGAAAAACTGTGCATTACCATTAATGAAAACTGGAGTATGTTTTTATTTCTGATGCAGAGCTCATTCAAACATCTTTTAAGAGTGAAGGGATCAAATTAAAGGGCAGACAGATGTTAAAAAGAAGTATCAAGAATAAATGTGATTTATTTCTAAAAACTGGTGAAATGCTGATGAACTTGGTTGGCCTTCATTCCACTCTCTCCACACTGAGAATGCAAAGCTTTGTCCACAGACTCCAGCAAGGGTCACACTGATTTCCACGACTCTAACTCCAAAGACAGCCACCAGACTCTCATTAGAAAGCCCATGTTGGAGAGCATGAATAATGCAGCGCACTTAGAACACTGGCCAGCGTCTGTACATTCACCAGTGTGTTTGATCTTGTCAAGTTTAGCTCACATTTCTGCATTTATTCTGTGGCGTTTAACTAAGCAAGTTCCCCGAATGCACACAAGGGGTGTCGCAGGCAGTCACTGCCATTTGATGGGTATAAATATGGGACTGTTTGAAGATTAACCCAAAAGACTAATGCCGCTGTAACACTCGCAACGAGAAGATCAGCTAATGAGAAGCCGGCCCTGGTCTTTGGCATCATAAACATTTTTACCAAATGTATTCCAAAGCCCCCTAGAAAGCATCTCCAGAGTTCTTCCCCTTATGTACAGTACTTCATCTCATTACTAGAAGAAGTCAAAAACATCAGCAGAAACTTTGAAGCTCTGAGCTCTTCTGCAAACCAGAAGGCACAGAGGTGAGAGTGGGCATATTTAAATGAAATATAAAAAGAAATTCTCAAAAATAGTCCCTGCAGTGCACCCACTGATGTGTTACAAAATACAAAAATAAGCTGCAAATGCATCCAACAAGTGTTATAAAAGGTAACTTTAAAATGAGATTACACAGTGTGGTTTGGAGTGAATAAAAATAAATTTAGCAATCCATTTATCAATCACATTTAACTGGATCAACAGAAGGAAGACTCAAAAATTGAGACTAGAGACTCGAGATTGACTTTATGTAACTGTTCCTTTCAAGTTTAGCCATGCAAGAAGCCAGGGCATAATTAAAGACATGCATCCCTATAAAAACACCAAGAAATGTGCTTCACATCTCTGGATATGTGATGCTTTTTAAACAAACAAAAAGCCCAAACAAAACTCAACAGCATACTGAACAGACCAGGCCTCTGTTCTCTTTATAGATACTGGTGTTTCTAATACAGAACATAATACACAAGTGTTTACATAAATACTCATCAACAGGGGATTCATGAATGATCGCTATTCAAAAATTCAGTAGTTCAGTACAGCAATTATATGAAGGGCAACTATGCCACATAATTGGAACTTGTACAAGATTCAAGTGAAAATCAAACAGTATGAATATCTGTTCAGTTATAAAGACAACAAACATACAAGTTCCCTGGCACACAGTATCAAATTAATTATTGTTTTAAATTTCCATGAATGAAGGAAAAACTCTCGTTTACTGTCTAAAGCTTCATTTCAAAAAATTCATTTTTCCCCATGGGGGCAATTCAAGGCACTGAGAGCAGCGGTATTACAAAAAGAAAAGAGCAGGAGTCTAACAAAAAATCACAATTGCAAATATAAGCAATAAAGAAAAGAGAAGTTTTAAACCATATGTACGGTACATGTATGTCTTTATAGAGAAATGAACACACTACAAGATAATCATGCTAATATTTGAGCCGAGTACCCCCTTATGAACAAAGTCAGCAAAGGCCCGATCATCGTATGAGTCTAAATTATCATCTTGCTGGATTTGCCAAGACGGGTCTGGCTGCAGACCGTACCTCTCTGACGGCCACTCTCAAAGATCAGAGGTCTAATCCAAGATTAAGTTATGCATAGACCCGTTTTGGAAGTAGCCACTAATGGTGGCTCGCTTTAGCTTTATTAGCTTAAGCCAAAGGCAATTAATGTAACTACATAGGCCAATGTAGCTTTGTAGGCTTTGGCAACGTAAGCTGTAGAAAAAACATAGCTAAAGTAAACGTAGCTATGAAGGTTACCTATCTACACTGCTTACAAAGCTGCTTTGTGAGCTTGGCATTAGCTAAGTAGTGCCGTTATCAATAGCTAAGTTAGTTTTAGCATCATAAGCTTTAGCAAACACAGCTAAAGTTAACCACAAGAAAAACGAAAAGCATTTTTTGTTTTTTTCACACATTTTCCTAAATACAAAGATATTATAGCTATATCCTTCAAAACTCTGATTGTAAAAAAGTTGCACAAGATCATTTGAAACCACAAAAAAAATATTTTGAGTATGTTCATACCTTCATTTTTGAAATACACTCATCTTTATAAACTGTGGCATAAACAAAAATAAAACTAAATTGTTCTCAATTTGCAAAAAAAGACAGCGTCTTTATAAAAACAAACTACTTGTAGTGAAATCAAATCTCTAAGTGTGCCAGATACTTTTGAGCATGCATATGTTTGCAGAAGACCAACAATATAGTACTTTTAGGGATGTGCTATTTTGTTTTTTGCCTATATTTACAAAATAATTCTAGCAGATGTTGATATGGATATTACAATGTGGTTCAGACCTAAAACTTTAGTCCTTAAAACATAATTAAAAGTGTAAGGAAGAGGATGAATGAAGAAAAAGACTTCAGCTGATGTAGTTCTGTTGGTCCAGCCTCTAACCAACTAATTTGTTCATATGGCCAATATTTACAGCTGATATGGGCAGAATTTTAATGTTTTAATATCTGCTGATACCAATATCAGCACCAATAATACTTAAGTACATTCATATATTCTGCCACTATGTAAAGCCGATACATTAGCTATAATTGTTGGCTGAAATGTTAATATCTGCAAACACCAGAATAACCTTTTTAAGCTATTATCTGCTGGTATCGAAATCATGCCAATAATATGTTTATCCCTGATTAAAATATTAAAGATTGTATGGTTATAAAACATGCAATATTGAACAGAATTAAAGTATGGAAAACACTGACACCTCATTTTCATTTTCTCTATTATCAGTTTGAAACATAATGCAACACATGATAACATTAAATTAAGACAAGGCAGTTTTTCTCAGGATTTCATATCAGGGAAAGGTATCTGACTTCATGAAATAACAGACCTTTGGGAAAAGCTGGAAACTGATTGCAGATCGTGATGTTACAGACTGGCTGATTTAAAAAGACTTGAGTGAAAAAGGGGGAAACAGGCATGTCAAGCTGAGCTTTATTGAAGGTCAGAGTAGCCTACTTGCAGTGTGGGCAATCTTCCCCTTAAGTCATTTAGCTTTAATTTCCACATCTGATATCACAAAAACGTGCTCCCTGTAAGAGGGATAAGCTTAGCAGTGGCCGGAGCTAAAAATAATAAGTCTTAGATGTTAAGAGACCAAGGTTTGTTCTCCCAAGTCATTAGCTGAGATAGCCGTTATACTGACTTTTATTCCCTGAGAGGAGTGCTGGAGGAACGGTGCCCTGCCCGCTCTCGCCTTCAAAGTCATTCCAAAGAGTTCGCTCTCCTCGAAACACACTCTCATTTACTTAGAAATATAAAATAAAAGAATAGAAAAGACTTCTCTCTTTGGAGAGTGATGCTAAAATAATACTGCTACAAGTTACTTATTTAGTCACTGAGTCAGAACCTATCAAGTCAATTTAATCATGATAATCCGAGCACGCTCCCCCGATGGATGACAAGCTGCATCAGCCGCATAAAGATAAGAGCATCTTCAATGCACGCTGGGGAGATACTATCAATGCCCCCTGTGAAAGCACAGATGAGAAAAGTTCAGCAGAATTACCAAGTACCCATCCAAGAACTCAATTACAGTAAACAAGAATAGTTAATTTGTTGCCAGCAGATAATCAAACCGGATTAAGCTGATAAAAAGTGATTTTAAGGTGCCGTGGCAGTGAATGCAGCGCGAGAGCCAAGACGTTTCCAGGGTGATAAGTCGGCCGGCTCCTCCTTAAAGCAACACATGAGGTATATTTGATACACAGTCGCTCATCCTGCCCCTTTGACAGCGATGAAGGTAAAAAGTTAGGGGCTATAAAAATGATATACATGACACTGGCTTTTCATCATGTGTTGTACCAGCTCCCAGATACTCGCTGTTAGCTCAGGACCCAGAGGAGCTTCTGTATCTCCATGATAAACTCATCTGGCATGATTTATTAACTAGTGAATCACACTCGACTCTGGCTCCTTAACGCAGACACACATACACACTACTCTATAACTTCTCTGGAACAGTAAGCCTTTCCACAGGGACACTCAAAGTCATTAGCACCTCCAAACTTTCTCCATGCTAATTTTTGCTTTGATATACTGGGTAGCTCATTTAAAACATAGTTCAGAAACAGTGCGCTAATGTCTTCAACTTTCACAACCAATACAACTTCCTACCACCCGACCACACAAGAGAACTCCATACAAATTGCGAGAACTTTAATAATGACATGGCTTTCAAGTTCCACCAGTTAAAAAATCATGACTTGTCTCACTTTCAACTCATCAACTTGTCTTTCTTTGGATCCGAGATGTCTCTCCAATCATCAGCTTTACTGCTGCTCCACTGTGATGCTGAAATGACCTTGTGGAGGTTAGGCTAAGGCAGCTGTCTTATCACATTGGCCCTACCCCTGGTCTCAAGCGGTCCATCGAATGCTCTGCTGGCACTAGACCGCACAAAGAATGCTGGCATCCTTTCATTCTTTTAGCCTCCATCTGCCACAACTCTGACCAAGGGGCTACTTCTTATTTTAGACCATCTATTCACATCCCCACGTCCGTGTCCGCTCATACAGCTACCCCCCCCCACCCCACATGCTCCCCTCCCCAACCGGCCCGTCAAGCCCCCGTCCCATTTACCCCTCACATCCACTCTTCAAACGTGAAAAAAACTTGCGCTCCCAAGGCGTAGTCAGGCTGAACTCTATGAAGTAGACTGGAAACATCCGTGTCCTTCCCCAAAACTTTGTCAGGTGAAGGATAGTGGTTCTGCTCTAATGGATAGAGGAGCCGCTCTGCCCTCGCTCTTACAAAGCACTTTAAAAGGAAATCCCACACAAGCTCCACACTTATCAATTTGAAATGTGTACAATTTTTTAACAAAGATACAATGTGAATCCAATCATAATCCATGAATCTCTTTTTCTAACAATTTTCTCAATACGTTTAGAAAGAAAATAGTTTAAAACTTCTGTGAGGAGTTATAACTGGTTCTGAAACAGACAGATAAATGCCAGAGCCTCATGGCCTACAAAAGTGAATAACATCACCATCAATGACAACCAATGTCTTTATTCTAAATGCCTGAAACTACTGCCATTAGGTAGGCATGCGCCTTTTTTTTTTTCACATTTTCCTGGGTGAAGACTGAATGAGTGATACCGTTGACTTTTAAGAGACTTTACTGTAATGAAATCAGACTCAAAATTGCAAAAAAAAAAAAAAAAAAAAAGAGAAAAAGAAAAAGAAAAAGAAGGTTTTTATCTTGTCTTTTTAAAAATTGTTTAAACTTAATTTCTGGGCTGTTATGTATTTATTGTATAGGACAGTGGATAGAGCCAACAACTAGAGAGAGAGAGTGGAAAATGATATGCTGGAAAGGAGCCACAAACGGGACCTGCTCTGAGGTCAACAGCCTCCAAACATGGAGTAACAGGACAACCACTAAGGTGCCAGCGCTCCCCTAAAAAATCTATCAAATTTCTTGGGAAAATATCTTTTTACACTTTTTGAAAGCAAGTCAATTGCAGACTCTAAACAGACGTATTATCAGAGATATAAAAAGCAAAAACACATAAAAAAACACATAAATGGAAAACACATAAATGGAAAAGTAATGAACTGTGTGGATTGTAAATGGGCTTGAGCGCTGTGTTGCTGGTCGACTGATTACTTAAAGCACTATAATACTGCAGGTCACATTTACTCATACACACCCAATCAAGCCACATTTAAAAAAGGTAATGTAAATGGTGCAGGCTGCCAAATAAAATATCAATCAGTAATAGCAAATCCCATGTATGCCTATAAAAACGTATACACCCCTTTGGGTGTTTAACCCTTTATTGATTTTATAAATCAATCATGGTCAATATAATTAGGCTTTTTTGAAAAAAAAAAAAAAAACTCTTTAGCGACAAAGTGAAAACAGAGTTCTACAAAGTAATGGCAATTAGATAAAAATATATAACATGAAATAAGTGACTGCATAAACATTTGCCCCCTTCAAGCCAATATCTAGTAGATGCACCTTTGGCTGCACTCACAATACTGAGTCTGTGTGGATAGGTCTCAATCAGGCTTGCACATCTGGACACTGCAGTTTTACTCCATTCTTCTTTGCAGAACTGCTCAAGATCTGTCAGGTTGCACCGAGGTCAGGTGTGAACAGCCCTTTTCAAGTCCAGCCACCAATTCTGATTGACCAGACTGATCAGGATTTTTCCTGTACTTTTCCACAGTCATTTTACCCTCTACGTTTATAAGCCTTTAGGGTCCGACTGGTGAGAAGCAACCCCACAGCATGATGCTGCCCCCACCATGCTTCAAAAAGCACCATTTTGGTCTCATCAGACCAAAGAACTTTCTTCCACTTGACCATGGAGTTTCCCACAGCCACCCCATAAAAGAATAAATGAATGAATGAGTAACCTAATAAATAAATAAATATATGAAGCCTGTATTGTTTGGAGTTATTTAAAATATCTGCCCAAGGGATAAGAAATTAACTTGAGTGTCTTGAAATGAGATGTAATGACTTATTTGAGTTATATATCATATTATGAGCTAAATCAAATGTTCCTGCCACATTGCTCCACCCCAAGCAATTCAAGCTTTTTTCCTTTAATTTCACAAAGTATAATTTTGTCTTGATGTGTCAGGTGAATGTGGCTTGATATGCTACATTGCATCAGCAATAGCATCAGCAATCAGCTACAGCCAAGATGTTAGTTTAAACATCTGTATTACAATCCATGCATCTCTACTGACTGGATATCTTTAACCAGAAATTATAAAAAATCACTTTAGATTTAAAGTTTTGCAGTTCCTCCTAGGAAGTGTAACTTACAGAAAAAGGCAGAAATTGAATCTCGATGTCCATCCCCTCTTTTTTTTTTAAATCTCTCTTTACTTTTGTCCATTCATTCATCTTTTCATGCATGCAGCACATACAAATATAAAATATGCACATATGGGAAAAAGACTCACACTGTTCACGCTGGCTGTTAGTAATACTACTGCAACATTCTGACACGCCAAGCAAGATACCACAACATGTGTAATGATATATGGCCTTCATATGAAAAGATATCCCAGAAACCTCAAAAGAAATACATTCTAAGTGACATCTATGCATTACAGAGGGGGAATGGTTGCACATAATTGACTTCACATGCAGCCAGAGTGAGATCTGGCATGCAGCTGACGGCTTTGCGGGGATAGTGAAATTTTACACTACACAGAGCCTGCTGCGGAGGATGACGGACTGTTAGGACCACAAACAGCCACAGTGTGTTTCAATTCATTTTGCACATTCTATTTTAAGGCTTAGCTTTTTTTTCTTCTTTTTCTTGCAAAGCCACATTCTTACACACTGTCAGACACATATGTAAAAAAAGTTGTGATAATGATACGACACCTGCCTGTGTTTGCCGCAACATTGTTGCTTCTTTAACCGCCTTGTTGGCTGGGCTGGTAGGTGCAAACTTAGAGCCAAGTCAAGTGGAGAAAGATTGCCAAAGAAATGTCTGGCAGAAGAAATATTCTCTCTCCTGCTGGATGAATCTCCACGGTAGAAAAAGCACACCCGAGGCCACTACTGTACCAGAAAGGTTGACTTTGACTTTTTTTGTGTTTCCAGTCACACAGGTGGGACCAAATAAAGTGCAATCATTCCCCAAGTTCAAGAAGAAAACATCTATGATGGCACAAAACCTTCATATCAGATGCTTGTCTTCATTTGATATTTAAATACAGGCCAAGCTCTACGGAGCCAAACTCTTACATCAACATTTTTGGACAAATCAATGAACTCCCCAGATTGTTGCTTAGGTACTAAAATCCAGTCCATGGAAAGATGAACTTCTCATCTTTTTCTCCATGTTCTCCACTTCTTGAACTTGTGGCTTTGCAGCTTTAGTTCCTCATGTCCCTTGGCTGCACCATGCATGAATTCTGTCTGTTAGAGAAAACAGGTCTTTGTTGAACCCGATTTGTTCTTCGTTTTGAGATTATTCCCCAGAGTGTGCACCACAGCCCCTCGCCGTTAGTCCTGAATTTAAAGAAGTGCAGATTAATAAATCATAATCCCGATCTCAGCAACTCCTCAGTCACCTTTTTTGTTGTATCTAACACCCCTATTCCCCACAGGCCGGGCACAGAAAGGCGCGTAAGATCTGTGCCGCTCCGGAGAAGGGAAACAAACAGGTGGTGCAAACCTCGGCGGGCCCGGCTTCTCCGCATGAAGCCTCCCTGACTCTGTCCTATCAAAGCAGGTTGTGAGACCTTGCTGCGGTTCTCTGGTATAGTCCCTTGCTATGCACACTTAGCGGCCTCTGGGAAAAGCACTCCAGGTGCTCATTGACTTGCATGAAGGCTGACTTCAGTTCTCACGCTGGTGCATTGGAAAGACTGATGAGCTGCTATTGATCTCTTGCAGTGGATGCTTTTTCTCATGAACAAAGAAGATTATATAATAAGTAATAACAAGACAAGGCTTTACCAATTATCCCCACTGGTTGTTATTCTAGTAAGCCTGGCAAAATTGCAACAAGATAAATATTTAGCACGTGGATCAGCTGGATACAACATATACAAGATGGACTTGGGAAAGTAGACTGCTATTACCCATGAGTGCTGCAAGATGCCCAGCATAAGTGAGATGCCGTTTCTTTCAAGGACACTTGTGATCCCAAGGTACTTGTTGAAGAGGAGGAATATTATTAACCCCAGTGGCACGGCCTTCCATTTCTTTATATTTCACCCGCAGAACCGTCAAACCATTATATTACAACATTTCTCCGAATGGTGAAAGCTAATTTGACTTGGGGAAAATTGTTCTGCGTAAGGTCACAACAATGCCACAACAATGGCGGAAATGGGGCATTTTAAAAATAACTAGACAGGGGAGGAAACTTCAGCAACACAAGCTGTTCTTTTTTTCTAGGCCAGTGTGCACCAGCTTGCCATGACTAGACACTTGTCTAAGTTTAAAAAAAAAAAAGGAAAGCATAGGGGGAAGTAGCATACTTTTACTTTAGAGGAAAGCCAGATGAGAGTTGATAGATGCACAACTCGCTTTCAGATTTTTGGCTTCAAAGTTCACTTTGGGAAACTTTGTGAAAGACCTTGAAAATTCTTAGATGATAAATTTGTCTCCCTCAAAAACCAGTGTAAAGGAGAGCTTTGTTTCAGAGGCATGAGTGTTCATTTCAACAGGGAACACTTGAGTTAATAGAAGCAGAGTGTACATCTACCTTTGTGACTCATGAATCAGGCACTGTTAAACCAAACAATATGAAGCATTTAAGGCCAAACAAACAGCGCTAAGGAAAATCAGGCAGTGTTTCAGTCAACAACACTAAAGTGTAAGTCATTAACACAGAGATCTTCCTGGTATTTATGTCAACTGTGAGCTCAGACTAGTACTGATGAAAAGGTCATTGAATCAAAAAAACTTAGTCCAGAGCACAAGGCCTGAGTAGACTTTGCAGAAGTCTACTCAGGCAGGGATAAACTGAAAAGATTTGGGGACCACAGGTCAAAGTTTCGCTCTGACTCAAGGACAAACTGATTTAATTTTGAAGGCCATAGAAATGTCTAAGGTCATTTGGGTAGTGTTGTTCATTTGCTTTTGATTTGTCAACAAGGCTTGGAGGCATTTTCTTATAACATTGCACAGATGTCCACTCTATTTTAAGAATAAACTCTTTGGTGGCCACAGGCCAAGGATCAAGGTCACTAGGCCTCATGTTCAACCCTAACTTTTGGCTTTGCAAAAATATCCACTCTGACTTATAGATGAACTGATTTGATATTAACCCTCTAAGCCCTAAGCTATTCTTATCCATTTTGTCTCACCTGGACTATTCGTCCTAAAAACATTGTAAAACATCAACCCTGTGGTGAACAGTCAATCTCTAAACATCCTTTTTTAAAGACAACCTTAATTTTGACCCTTATGCATTTAACTAGCACTGTCATTCAAAGTTAGTTACAAAACATGCACCTAATGTAGAGTTAATGGCGTAAGATTTCAATCAGTCACACCACCACAAACCCCCCCAGTCCATCTTCCTGACACCCTACTGACTCTGACTCTGTCCAGCAACTGTAAACCTTGCAGAGGCCTGTAACTGTCAGACAGTAGTTTTCATTCTTAATGAAAGAAGAAATGTGCCAAATATTAAAAATCACTTCCACTTTTAATCACGTCTATAAGATGTGGTACAACATGGAAAACCTAAAAATATTCACTGAGGATGTCAAACACCTCCTGGAAAAATTAAAGGCAAATCAGCCATCAGTTACTTTGTGTGTGTTAGTAATTTGGCACAAGGGTGTCACGAGAGAAAAGGTCACACAGTGACCAAATGAACAAAGTTCCTTCAGGGATAACAGTGCTCAGTAATGCTCATGGTAATCTGCCCTTTACTTTTTTCAGAGATACCATGTCCAAGTGGAAATTTTGACTTGAGGCAGGTGGTGAAGTAAAGGTCAGGGGGTTACCACAGTGAACCATGAATGTGCTCCCCCAGAGGATGGCAGAAGGGGACGACTGGTCTGGAAAATCTTGGCGCTGATGCTGTGGGTCTGAACCCCTTTACTGGAGAGAAGAGATGGAAGGCTTTTCTGACATGAGATGATAGGTTTTAATTTCTCTGAGCTCATGCTGGCTCTGGTGTATGTGTGACAGTAAAACCTTGTATATATCTTCATTTAAAGTGCTTATTTTGGTCTGGTGGCTATGAAGATCTTTTGCTAGAAATCCAGGATAAGTGCTGATTGAGGAGAAACTTGTCAAGGAGAATGTTACAAGGGCGTTATAACAAAGGTCAAGAGATCACAAAATCATTACAAGTTGTTCTCCTGGGATCTAAAATACGTACAAAACCTAATCACAATCCTGTCAGCAGAGGCCTGGACACACCAAAGTTATTAATGTAATCATTAATATAGACCAAAGAATGTATAAGGCAGAAGAGTGATGGACACTAGAATTTAGAAAGTCAACTTTTCCATGGGAAAAGTATGTTTATAAAATACATGGAGCCTGACTCATTTTGTGTGTATTCAACAGTTTGCAGCAGAAATAAATAATCATGATGTATTTACTGAGACTTTTACATCGCAGCCAGTCGGCAGCCTTTTTGACACATAACTCTGGTTTCACTCAGGCTATAAAACATGCCTCAGCACTTTTAAGGTGAGGGGAATTTCGTACACGCCACATGGAAAAAGTCATTTTGGCTCTTGTTTTTGCTCCAGTGAAATCTGAAATGGCCTCTGTGATGACGGCTAAGTTTTTATGGACTGAGACTGCAGAATTTGAAAACAATGTGGTGTGAATATTTCACTATCTAATGACTTGATTTTGATCATTTTGTTAACTATTGATTTCTTGACTGATTTTTTGATTGAAACGATACATTTTTTTTATAAAAGTAGAGGATCTATTCCCATCTGCTTTGCACTAAAAAGATGTTTTTTCACATGATAAAGCACTATAAATTGTGTTAAAGATAATGCAGCTTTTACATTTTTAACTCTTATCAGCTGATTGCAAAGATGTAAATTCACACATGAAAACCTAACGCAAAGAAAACAATTATTTATGCTGAACTTCCCAAATACTTAAATATGAAGACAATTTGTGAGCTTAAGCATATTCAGAACTTGGCAGAGAGAAATATTACTTTTTAATTCATCTGAGGCTTTCTGTTTTAATGATACTGCATGAGCACAGGTCCTTTCAGGCAGGATGGTAGACATGCATTGATCAAGCTGATTAAAGCTGAACAATAAATCGCAAATTAGACTAAATCATAAAATGGCCTGCTGCAATTTTCAAATAACAGAAGTTGCAATATTTCATTAACCTGAAATGTGTCAAATACCAGTTTAATAAATCAACTTTTTGCAGCAGCAGAGATTTTATGCATATTATGCAGACATTCAAGTGTCATTTTTTTTACAATGGTTTACAAAAATCCTCCTTTTTGTGTTTTATGTATGCTTTTCTTATCAAAATGAGTGACATAAAAAAGATAACGCCCTTAAATAAAAGCAAATGACATCACATTTCAATAACAGCAAAAAAGTTAGTTCACTCTATATTAAACTGATGAACCCTAGTGTTACTTCACAAGTCATATTCCAGCTGCGATCAGCTGGTAGCCAGCCTCACCTCCCCCACCCCAGCCACCTCCTTTATAGCTTAAAGCTTGTTGCACCCCTTTATTCAGATTCATGCTACTGTGATTAATGGCTGCATAAGTGAGCTTGAATTTGTCAAAAAATACAAAGATTAACCCAAGAATAATCACATATTAAATCGCAATATTTGGGGGGAAAAAATGCAATTAGATTATTTTTGTAAATCGTTCAGCCCTAGAACTGATTGACTTTCTTTTACCTAAGGGTAGTAATACAGCCATTCAGAAATTATCCAGAACCCCTTCACTTTTTTCTACTTTGTTATGTCGCAGCCCGATGCTACATTAAAAAACAACATTTTTATTCAAATTAATTTACACCTAATAAGAGCAAAATTCAAAAACTTTGCAAATTTTTGAAAAATAAAAAACTGAAATATCACATTGACATGAGTATTCACACCCCTTGCAACAACACTTGAAATAAATCTCAGGCTCTCTAAATCTTTGAAGATCCCCATGAGCACAGTGGCCTTCATAATTCTCAAATGGAGAAAGTTTGGCACAACAAGAACTCCTCCAAGTTACTTGCTAAGAGATGTGACCAAGAACCTGATGGTCACTCTGAATGAGCTCCAGAGATCCTGTGTGGAACGTTCTAGAGGGACAACAATGACTGAAGCCTCCACCAATCTGGGATTTATGACAGAGTGGCTAGACAGGAGCCTTCCCTCAGTGCAAAACACGAGAGCCTTCTTGGCTTTTATTTTACGCCAGGTCAAGCTTCTTCTTACCCACAAAGTCAGCCTACAGTGGCTGACTCAATTTCTTTGTGCTACAGAGTTGTGGTAAGTTAGTTATAGCATTTATGATATTAGAAGGTAGCAAATATAGCCTTTAAATGACTAGCTGCTATCTTAAAGTTTCGTGCTTCTTGATAGATGAAGCAAATAAAAATTAAAAGAAACAATTACCAATCCCTCCAATCAACAAGGAACTTTAAAAACAACATTATACACACAGCGCTTAAACAGATTGTCAGTGTTTTTCTGACTTTAGGGTCACAGCTGACATAAATGCAGCTTAACTGTGTCTTCTATTCAGGTGTCAGATAGAAAGCAAGTAAAAGAAGAAAAAGTTTGACTTAGCATTAGCCTGAGAACAATGGAAGTTATCCGTCTCCAAAACATAACCAGCTCGTTTATAGTGCTATTTTACTGATCACTCCTTCAAATACACTTTAGCAGCCATTTGGCTCTTGGCAACTGCTTCTTTCAGACCTGGAGTGAGATGACTGTGGAAGAGAGAAAGTGTGCAGAAACTCTGGCTGAGCAGGTGTGCTTGTACTCTTGTCTTTTCTGTATAGGACATGGCAGTATGACAATATTCTGTCTCCCATCCTTAGTGACACAAGACTCCGGAGCTCCCCTATAATTAACCCTGGCTGAGCTCCAGCCCAGGTAGTGCAGCAGAGATGGCCCACCGACTGCCAACATGTCTGGCAGACAACATCCATTCCCCAAACCTGGAGATGATCCTGCACAGGAGACACTTTGACACTCTCTGCTGCATGCATGGTGGGCTCAGCAGAGCTTCAGCCAACAAACCCATCTGTGGAACTCATTATTAGATCACTGCTAAAGACTCAAGCAGGACCCTCCTCACTGAAGCTCAGCTCTAGAGAGATTCTAAACTGCCTTTATGCAATTTCTCGATTTCGTTTGCTCATTTAGTAGCTATTTTTGTTGTATGTTCCCAATTTGTATGAAAATTTATTCTATACCTTTGTGCTGGTCAGCCTCGCAATCCTGAAAGGCTGTTTTCTCTGTTTGCACCACAAAAATGCAAATAACAGGCAGCAAAATATGCTCCTTGTTATATGAATAAACATGATTATGTTAATGATGTATAGCTTGAAGAGTTCCAGTTACCCACTGTATATAAAGCACGGAAACATTTCTGCAGCATCCAGAAGTGCGGAGCGTTATTGTGCATCAGCATTTCTTAAAAAGGGCCCATAAGAGCTCCAGTATTCTAGGTATCATCTCAGTCGTCGCTGGATAAAGAGGATCCATAAGCTCCTCATTGTTTGCAGTTTGACCAGGTGCTTGGCACATAAAACCCCTACATTCATCTGCCAAAAACTGCTGGCTCACACACAAGACTGCAAACATCCCACCTTGCTGCTGCTATGATTTTTTTTCTTTGTAGAAACTGCACAGTGTGTGGAAACACAAGCAGTCTATATCCAGATATTTCTATTGAATAAGAAAAGCCTGAAATAAACATGTATCTTTGCTGTGGATGCAATAGTTTTATAACAATGAGCTTCATTTCTCTTTTGTTTCTGCCACTCTGATCATATTAAATGCAAATCATCACTCATTAATCCAAGTTATCACGCCATTTATTTTAATTATTCTATTTGAAAACACTTAAAAGACAGCGTGTTTCAGTGTTGTCTTTTTCTGCTGCTTTATGCTGAATCTGAACCCAGGGTTAACCCACTTCATACAAAGACCACAAATCAATTAATATTTAATTTCTCTGCAAATTAAATACTGGGAAAACAGGAGGCTTTTTTTATAATGTCAACACAGAGTTTTTATTAGATTAATTTAAGTGTTTTTCATCAGGGGTAATATGACACTGAGAGCTGCCACATCCTCCCTGCCTCCTCAGTTTTGGCCGCACCTTTCTTTCAAAGTGATTGATTCATGAATGGTTGACTGCACAGGCCTGGTGAGCTACTCACTGTGACTTTCATGCTGCTAACACAATCTGGTCTACCTAAGAATAATTGTGATAAAATATTTTACATATCTGGTATGAGCAGAATATATTATCTTTTAATCAAATACAGGCTGTTTACAGGCTGACAAAATCTCAGTTGGTATAACTATCCTCAAGTCCCATCAAGCACCATCTCAGGTTGCCAAAATTTGTATTGCCTTGATACACTGAAGCGATACAATCTATGTTTTTTGTGTTTCAGACACGATATATGGTGGCCATATATTGGCAATGTCACAGCATGTTAAAAAGGATTTCAGACAGCCTGCAAGCAATAATCTTAAGAACAGAGGGCTCGCCAATTTTCAGAGGGCCATATTTGCCTTGTTTAAGCTGATAAGCATGTCCACATCAGAGGAGTACATCTGCCATGTATTTCTTGATGGCCCTGACGAAGGCCAAAAGCCAAAACACATCAGTCTAAAAAAGTCGTTCCCTACACATCAACCATTGCTGGGCTTTCTTTTGTGTAACTTTGTAAAGCTTGTTAATTGGCCAGATTCCACATCTGCCATCAGGCAGATCCATCTTGCAAAGCCCCAAATCTGAAGCTATTTTGCCAAGTCTGAAAATGGACCCAACCAATCACTGCCATTTTAGAAGAATGAGGCAGGGCCTATGGGTGTGGTTTAGTTATACTGGACGTTGGCAGCAAGGTAGGGCTGCCAATATTTAGTGACAGTCCCATTCGAATTTCATTTATTATTTATTACAGATTTCGAATTATATTTAAATATCTATGCACATTTTTTAATGTTTTATCTGTAAAATGTTCAGTTGCTTTAATCACTGTGTAGTTACACATTTTTCCACTAGAGGACCCTCCAATATTACATTAAAGATTGCAATGAAGAAATAATTAGCTAAAAACAAAAGTTACATGTTTTTCAGGGCTGGGTATTGTTCAGAACCTCATGATTCAATTCAATATCGATTCTTTAGGTTGCAATCCGATTCGAGATTGATTCATTTCGATAGTGATTTAAATGCTGTCGATTCAGTAAGAAGCAGAAATACACAAATATCCTGTTGACAATTTTTTAATAATTATTTTCATGACCATGTGAACATATGTGGTAAGTCACCTCACATTTTTGAGCAATAAAACATCTGAAAATAAAAAAATGCACAATAATAACTTATTTGTGCATATGGAGTACAAAAGTAAAAAAAACATGAGAGCTCTGTATGGAAATTGTGATAAACCTCACATAACATAGTTATGGTTGGTTGTTGTTTGATTGAGTGAGGCCTCCGTCCATACAATGCAAATCACATGCACAGCGACCCCACTGGCCAGGAGGTGAATTGATTCAGAGGATTTGCTGAATCGATATTGAATTGGAGGAAATGCATTGATTAATTGATATTTTTATCCATCTCTAATGTTTTTACCTAAAAACACGAAGCGATCTACATTTTCTGAATCACGAAACGAGTCCTATAGTCCTAGTCTTGGCGAAAACTCTCTCCACCCTGACAGAGTTGCCAGGATGCACAGGTAACAGTGTGCCAGCTGGGACACGAGAAGATACTTGGACCAAAAATTTTCCACTACTACAGCAGGTTACTGTCCGTGAGCATCGCGGTTTTACAACAATATGGCGATAAACATCCCCAATGGTGGCCATATTCAAACATTTGAATATTAATGAGTTTTTAAATATTCAAATTATATTCGAACCCCAAAATTTGTTCCAACAGCCTTACAGCAAGGGCTGCCACCAGCTTGATGTAGCTGCAGTTTTATCAGAACCAGACCACATTTCTTTATTCAAAAAAAGAGAAAAGAACCACTCTGAAAGCTTTTCATGGCTTTTCATGAAAACATGTTTTTGCTCATTGCTCAACCTGCTTTGGCATGAGTTTTAGATAGATAAGGGTGGGTATTAGTTCCACTGTAGGCCAGTATATCTAATGGCTGCTCGTGAAGTAATAAGTTTGAATGTAGCCTTAGCAACATTTGATTTTATAAGACCTGGTTATTAGACTTTGAAAGAGGAGCAAAGAACCACACTGAAAGCTTTTCTTAGTGGAGACGATGTTTTTGCACTAATCCCATCAGGCCTCAGCATGAGTTTTATCCACCGACAAGCTCCACCATTTAAACCACAGCACCTGCCTGCAGAGCCCATGTTACCTACGAAGCTGTGCATGCCTACTACAGCATTTTGTCTTGTCGTTCTGATTGGTCCCTAATGTGACAGACAGAACATTCATCCAATAACCTTCTGAGGATTTTTTTGTCCTAAGTCCTGCCCTTCCCAAAACCTTTGTATGGGAAGTTTCTATGATGAATGTAAAATACATTCTTGCAATATATATACAAAACAGTCTATCTGGCATGTCAGGTGATTCTTTGTCCACATCAGTAGAATAGATTAGTAGTATGATTACACTTTTCAAAGTTAAACCCTGTCAAGCATTTCTGTGGAGAAACTCACCACGTTTGTATGAAATGCTTTTGTTCTGAAACTTTGCCAACTCTGTTAGGCCACACAACTAATCTAGTCTTTCTTGTCGCTTAAACTCAAACATTTTTATTGCAGTTCTTGATTCTCATATTATTGCACTTGCTATATTTAATACTCTATTAAGGACAACCACTTAATGAATGAAAACTTTATCCATTTAGACCAAAATTACTCCCTAAAACTTTTAAGTCCAACAGTAACACCTTCATCTACATGTCTGCACCACCTCACACTTCAGAAGCACATCTAAAGTTTCTGATGCATTTCAGTCACCCTGATACATGACTTATTCAGAAAACGTGCTCTAGTTTCATCATATGTGTGTCTAAAATCAAACAAAATAACCTCAACTGTCACATCCAGGATCCCAACCTCTGCTGTAACTTTCAGTTGGAGTTTCAGTCTACAGTAAAAGCCTCTACTGAAAAAGAACAGGATTTAAATTATCTTGGGTTTAATGTTTCATTTTGAACTGTCTTTTTCGTGAAAGGCGCATAAGGGAAGAGATAGTTTTTAAGTAAACAATCAAAAGCCTGCAATGATGCTTGTTAAGCTTCAACATGTGCAGTATAGCTATCTGGCAGACCATCATTACACAAACTCAGACATCCATCCAAAACATTTAAAATGATAGCATTTCCTGGTATTCATATTCTCATATCTACATTCAATTATCTGGAAATATAAGATATAAGACAGCATTAGGAGATAGCAAATATATCAGTGATGGCATCTACTTTCACCACGTGGTTTAAATTAAAATGTAAATTCACTTTTTTCCATTAAATACAGCCCCGTATAAATCATTTCTTGGAATAGATGGTTAAACCCGGGCTGCCGTCAAGGGTCAAACAATATCCAAGTGTACGACACAGGTTGAAACCACCCAGAGCTCTGCAAATCAGCTGGGCACAAAATACCCTTCTGTTCCTACTGTCACCTCCTGGTACCTTCACGCTTTGTGGATATATCAGGGAGGGAGGGGGGAAGGCACGGGAGAGCCAGAAACTGAGGGGGCTGAGGCCTAGGAGCCGGGATAAATTAGCCAAACCACTTAGGTGATTTCAGCTAAAATTAGCAGTGCTGCCTGTGGGCTCCATCAATTCTGAACTTGCTCAAACTATGACAAGCATGGGGGAACTTTTTCCCCCCGGCCCCACTATCTAGGAGCCCCCTCCCTCCTGTCTGGCTCGCTCTCCCTATCCTCTGCTTTCCCGCTATTTTTACTATAGAGAGCTCCAATTAGGACTTTAAAGCACTTTGCATACCCCGACTGAACACCCCCATATTTCAAGTTATAATTCCTCTATAGGTCAATCATAAAAAAGGCGGGAAAAGTCTTCCAAGGAAGAAGTATTTTGTGAAGTTTTCTGCATAACAAAAGACGTGAGCGCACAAGAGTTGCTGAAATACTAATTTTTATTGAAAATAAAAAACAAATAGTGTCATCTCAAAACTGTGCCATGGTTTATTTTTAAGGTTCCTATGGTATTAGCCAGTTCAATGGTCACAGGCAGTCCTAACACTGTGTATGTGATCTCGCATCAAAAACCCTCATTGAAAATCCACTCTGACTCTCTGGTCAGCAAATTAAGACAAACTGAATTCATCTAAAGAAACAAAAATAACTTTCTGATGCTTGGGAGGAAATGGATTATTGAGGGTTTTTTTATAGTTTCTGGATATTGGTGACGTTGTCTACAGACCCCCTTGGTGTCCACTCTGAAACCCCTGGTTTCCATTTGTTACTCAGCCCTAACCAGTCTGTAACAATTTGGTTTTGTGTGGCACCAATTCATAACCAAAGTTATTTCAAAACACTTAACAAAGAGGGCAGGTCTAGACCATACTCTCTGTTGTGGCCTATCATAATAAAGACTTATAATAAAGACTGTTATAATAAAGATAAGAGTTAATCACCATGAGCGCAGCACTAGTAGTATTTAGAGCTTTGGCAACAAAAACCTTTCCTTTCAAGGGCAGGACTTTCGAGCAGACCAGACTCATGTTGCCCTCTGCCAAAGCTACATTGGGGTTGGAAAGGGCTAGTATGAGGGGTAGAGGTGGGAGAAAAGCCAGAAGAGGAGAGGGACAGAGAAACAACAACACAACAAATAAAAGACAGCCATAAACTTATCTCCTATTTTGTAAATTGCCATAACTTTGCTGATAGTGCAATATGTGAAAAATCCACAGTAACAGATTTACAGAAAGCAGAGCAATGCAGCTCTTGCACTGGTCTATAAATCTACTCAAGTTTAAGCAAAAAGTGCTAAATCTAAAGTTTACTCACAGTACTAAATTTTGGACTTGAGGGGATTGTAGAGTAAAATATGATCTTTCCTTAATGTACAAAATCAATAATATAATATGGATCCATAATTAGGTTGTTTAGATAGTCACATCTCAATAAAAAGCAACAGCTGTTTTTTAATATAATGTGGACATTTTTTTACTATTTATGACTGTTGTGTATTCAAGCATATCGTCCACTTTCATGTCATAAGCAGAACACTTTGACCTCCTCATTTTAACTTTTCTTGAAACCCAGTATTGGATACTTAAAAAGTACAATAATTCCCCCAAAACCTACAGAAGTAAAATTACTGATTTTAAAAACTACTTATAAAAGAATGATTAAACAGAAAAAAGTCTATGTTATTACAGTAACTTAAAATGTAATTTAGATGTAATTAGTTACAGTCCATCTCTGGTCATTTTAAAACGATGATAGAAACTTACTCTGCCTTTGAATGTAACTATCTTTAATCATGCTGATGCTGATTCTTTTTATTTTTCTGTTTAATACATATTTATTTGTTTTTGCTGTACTCTTGGCATCACTGAAAATGAAGAAATGTCCTCAATAACTCTGCGAGAGAAAATAAAGGTCTTTTGAAACCTCCAAACTCCCCCTGGCAAGCTTGTGTAGGTTAGAGATGCTCTTTAGACTGAATAAGGCCTACAAGAAAAAACAAGAACAAGTCCAAGGCAGCCACTTTCCAAGCCTTTATTTCTTCCCATGGTCATTTAGACCTCAAAATGAAACTGTTATACAGGTTGGTATTAAATTTCCCTTGAAGGTTCAATGAAAATGAAGGCTCTTTAAGGCTGAAATAGGGCCCTCTTTTTAGAGAGTTCTGCACTAATTCATACATGTACTCTGATATTGCATACTTGTGTGGAAAAAAACAACAATCACCTTTAGTAAAATCAGAGTTTTGGGCAGCACATGCAGAATGAACAGCGATACAATTCCCTTTATAATCTGAGGACATATGTGCAACATTTACCTACACCTGGCTCCTCCTGGCAGGATGCTCTCTCCCTCGCTGCCAAATTGCCCATACACTTGAACTGACAGGTGGCCAACCTGAGATGAAAATTTGTAACATATTTTGTATCTAACCAGCGACAAATGTCTGTCTGGAAGTCAAAACCAAAACAATGAATGCTGCATACTAAATCATTGATGGGGCTGATGTGGAGAAGCTGTGAGGTTACACATACAGCAACTAAATACTGAAGTCCATCATGTCCAACACATGATTAAACTCAGTTAGTGACGTAAACATGAATTAAGATTGAAACCTCACAAAACCTCATGTTTGATTAAAGAAGCCTTCCCCTCTTTACATATGTTTAAGACATCAACCAGTCAAATCTTCAAGGTGATTTTTAGTAGCATAATTAAATGCTCACAGTTGTTCAAGCTGCAGGCTGAAAAATGCTTTCACTGCTAATCAGACAGCGGCTCAACAGCACTGAGGCGGCATGCCACTGAAACGAAGCACAGGAGCATAAAACCCCAAACATATGTGCACATAGACATGCACAAACCTAAAACACAACACTCAAAAAGTATACAGCTATGACTCACTAAGTCGTCCAATCAGACATGCAAACATGCATAAAATAGTGGCCGATAACATTAGCTGCTCGAGCGGCTTCTCGGGGCCCACAGAGCAGACCAAGACAAAGACATTTTATAGAAGCAAACTCATGGCTCCGACCAGCCAAGCAGACTAAATTGACCTATTCCTTAATCGCCTTTAATGAAGACGATGTGAGCCCTGAGTGCCGCAGAGACCTCGAGCGCTGGCTGGCGCCACTCCTGTGCGCACTGCCGCAAAACTGGCTGCCACACAAACAAAGCAGAGCAGCTGATTTTTAATTCCAAATTGTGAATTCCAAATCATCGCTCCCAGAGATTACCTTTCTCCCCCAGCAGACTCTTTCTAATTTGTTCAATTAATGGGAATAGTGTTCCAATTAAAATGTCACATCCAAATGAATTTAATTTGAGATGAAACTGCCTGTGACAACTGCTTGGTGAGAGATCTGACAAAGGAAATGAAGAAAGCGGTACATTGACGGCCATCAATTCATTTTATACTCATACTTTTACCTAATTGGGGTCTTTTTTGGATTACGTTTCATGATAACTCCAGATAATGCTCAGAACAGAGATGCATTTTTCTTTTAGAGCCTAATTTGATTCACCACCATGTCCTTATAAGCCAACTCTCTGATTTGTATGAGTAATAAACCAAGCACTTCCCTGAGAAACAACATTATTTAGACCTGTCTCTGTTCTGTCTGATGACACTGTTTTGTAAGTTCAGAGATACCACTGAGACAAAGAGGTCACATCATATTAAACGCTGCATAAAACCACAGCCGGCAACATTTCTTCTTCCCATAATGCAACAGCTAACATCTGTTACTTCCACACAGACATTGTGTGCAGCCTAACAAAGCTGCAACTTGTTTAGGATAAGTTGACATCAACACACTGCTGGAATAGATGGATCATTTACTGACCATATTATACAAGGGTGAAAACATCATGCATCCACATTTGACAACCTTTTTCAATCTCCCAGATGAAATAACTTAAAGAACTGCATGTTCAAGTAACATACAGTTGGAGTCAATAGCAGTGTTGCTGATGAAAACTCTCATTCAATGTTCATTAAAATGACTGACAAAAAAGACATAACTGATATTGTGCACAAATCTAAAAATAAAAAAAAAATCAAAGGACTGGAATGGTTATGATGTGTCCTTGATTACAAAAATTATTGACTGTATTGTTTCTCCACTTAGTTTTATCTGTAATCATTGCCTCATGGCATTAAAATAGCTAAAGTCATTCCACTTTACAAATCAAGTGAAATTACATGTTTTCCAATTATCAATCCACCTCACTGTTGTCACAGTTCTCAGAAATTTTGGAAAAAATGTTTCTAAAGAGACTAAATGATTTCATTTCCAAACATAACATGCTCTGTAAACAACCATATGGATAAAAGAAAAACAGAACCACTTTATTCACACCAACAGATTTCACTAAACAAATAAACAGTCGAGACCAAAATAGAGGGACTGTTATGTTTGTCCCCCCTCATGCCACAGGTGGTTCAAACCAGTATGTCCCGTATGTTTACTCCAGGACCACCACTGGGGTAAGCATGGTAGTGCCAAGTGTCCCAACCGGCCTGATATCTTCTACAATTTTGTAAATAAAGGCCCTGGCCTTAATTTGAGGATTTACTGTATTTTATTTACTGATGACACAATGACCTTTTGTAGCTGGGAACATCTGAAACAACTTCAGGATACAGTGGAGAAAATAATACAAACAACAAATAAATGGTTTGATGTGAATGAATTATAACTTCACCTCAGTGAAACCAAATGCATAATTTCTGGAAATCATCCATCAGACCTTGATTAAAAATGAAGTTAAAATTTAAACAGAATGTGAATATACATTTTTAGGTGCAATATTTGACAATAAACTAAAATGGAAGTCACAGCCAAAATGTCAAAATCCAGCCCAATTCTGTAAAGCTCAAGATTTCTTGAATCTTTTGTACACTCTATACTCATTCATTGTCCCGTACATGATCTATTGAGTAGAGGTTTGGGGAAGCACTTATAAAACAAACACAAACTCTATTTTTCTATCCTGATCCAACCAATCCCCTATTCCTAATACTAAAATTTACAGACTTAGTAGAATACAACACCATACAAATAATGTATATAGCTAAAACTGCCACAAAGTATACAGATGTTTAAAATGAGAAACAGTCAATACAATCTGAGAAGAAGATTAATTTTTTAAAAACCAAAGACAGGAACAAATGTTAAATCTCATTGTCAGTTAGGGGGTGATCCTGTGTCATACTTCTAAAAATGTAAAACTATGCAGTATACTGGTCAAGCTCAAAAGACTACAAGAAACATTTAATTATGAAATATAACAAGGAAAATTAAAGTTAATATGAACATGTTCATAGGCAGTTATTGTCAGTGATTGTTAATAACAATGCATCAGTGCTGTTTTTGCTATGCACCTGTTTACAAAAAATCCAAAATTTTGATAGTTGTGAGCAGGACCACCCCTCCCTATATGCATACCACCCACAGCGCGTAGGGCCTCATCATGTATATGGGAGGCTCTGCCTTTAGCGTCATTTTTTTCCCCTTCTTCACATCAGACCAGTGTTTGCATAATAAATATGATCAAGATAACAACCATAAAGCCAAACATAAAATTTACCTGGGCTTCACACATTCGTAAATCAACCCTCAACATATCTATTGTTGGAGATCAGTGCCATCCATGATCAATTAATAAGTGTGCAGTGTCCGCTCGCTCTGCCTCTCTATTCCATGTAACAAAGGGGAGGGGCTCATACCACAGTCTTCTTGGGGCCTCATTTTGGCCAGAGGCAGCCCTGGGTGTGAGTGATCCAAAATAAATTTTATTTATAAAATGAATTCATTTTGTTTCAACATCCATTTTCTACTGGGCCAGCACTGGTAACCAAAAAAAAGTTCAGACAAATGTTGTCATGTCTTTAGGGAATGTCTAGCAGACGACACATTCTCTGGGAATATGCGAACGTTCTTTATTTGGCTCAACAGCCCCTGCAAACCCATTGTTTTGAGTTGACAAGGTGCTCCACGGAAGCGCGTCGGCTCCTATATCAAATTCAACATTTTGACCCTTACCCTAGTTTTAAGTTGTGGGGGTGGGGGCATAAAGAGAGAGAGCGGAGATAGGAGGGAAGATTTCCAAGGACGACGGCAACTTCCTGATGGAGTTTGCAAAAGGTGGAGAAGTGAACGAGGGTGATAAGAGCAGGTAGCGCTCCATGAAACCAGTTGGAAGGATAACTGGCAAATTTAATGATCCATAAACTGCATAAGTGAAGTGTTAAAAGTTCAGTTTTAAGAGACGCCTTCATTAAAATCACAACACACTCTCTTTCCTTTCCAAACTCCTGTACAGTAGAAGCTCTTGTCATCTCTCTCAGTTTGTGTATATTTCAGATCTTTAAGAGTTTTAACAGCCTGTAAAAAGTATACAAACTGTCAAGGGGCCCAATTTTAAACACAGCTGCTTATTTTGTCATTACAGACTTGGCTGTTCCAGGTTGTGTTAAGAATACATCTCCTGTACTGCTGCTGGAGTTCATCTAGTGTTGCTGAGCAGTAAAAATACCTTTCTCTTAAATAATACATGAACAATGGGGATTTAATTGTTTCTGCTTCCTCATGACATCATAGCGGATTTTGGCAAGGCATTACAGAGGCAGGTACAAAGTCAGACATGAAGAAAGGCTGCAGACTTTAATGTAATGCAGCCTAAACAAAATCAGAATAATGTCTTGTACAAAACAATGTCAGCCACATTACTCATTACTAATAAAAAGTTTAAAAATCTCCGCCGCCTTTTATTTCCATCCTGACAAATGCTACAGCAACACTTTCTCCATATGCCTCTAGACATCATCAAGACTATTTTTACTTTTTATTGGTAAATCATCAACTTTTATTTGAAAGTAAAACAAATGACAGACGTTTGAGCCCCTTGGCGCACCATCATGTGGGCAGGACAGCAAAGCCAGGCAGCCTGACGAATGCCCAGCCAAGGCGAGCTGGAGGGAAGTGAAAAGACACTCCTCAAACGGGCCCGTCGCCTTTCAAAGAAGCTGCCATTAGCGAGCGCTCATCAAGCGGGGAGCAGGGGCCCGTTCATTCCCCTGGTGGAGCAGAGCAAGCGGCGGGGGCCACAATGCTTCTACGGCTAGGAGGAGGAGGGAGGCGGAGGAGGACTACAGAGAGGAGCCCCGGACCCAGTGGTGTTTCCGAGCAGAGTCAAGCCGCACGTCCCCGGCACGCTCAATTCCCAGCCCAACTGTCACTGCTGGCACTCATTTCAGCCCCTTCAAGCACATAATCTGTGCTCGTATGGCTGTTAAACACCACACACTCCGGTCTTCCACTCATCCCGTGCCATGGTATTGTTGTGTCTGCCGTCTTTTTCTTTCTATTATTGAGCCATTAAAGGATTTGGAGGGAGGAGTATTTCTCAGCATATGGTATCTTGATCAGCGACAAGGCAGCTTAAGGACAATAGATTCCTTGCACATTTAAAAACTGATCTTTTTTTTGTTTTTGCACCAGACGTGAAATAGAAAATATCAGTAGCCATCATATCACAGCTCTGTGGAAATCACTTCCTCATTGCTTCATGCAGAGAGGAGCTGTGTGCAGTGATATCGGCGGAAACAGGTGAGAAAACCGGCTGAGATACTTGCAGGTTGGAGGGAGAATCATTGCATTAATCTGAGTGAACGCAGTGGGGTCTATGGTGGCACCGTGCCACGCCGGAGATTCCCCACTTACGGCTATCTCTCCCGATGACAGAGCGATAATGTCGCACAGGTCCAGGTGAGCGAAAAATGGCAGCCTGCTTGATGCTCAGCCGGCCGCTTTAATAGGCTAAAACAAAGTAATTTGAGAGCGATATGGGGGGCACGAGGGGGTAAATGACAGGACAGAAGGTCACTGCTTCTCTTTTACTCTGCTGCGCGCCATCCACCAACACTCCCAGCATGTGCTGCAGTTAATATTGAGATCTATTATACACTAGCCTTTCACCATCTGCTTCACACACTGAGAACCTGTGCAGCAACACCTTGTTATTGAATTAAAAAAAGAGAAAATTTGTTTTTGCCACACTATACGTCTGTTTCAGAGCGTAGCAGTGTACTTTGATTCAGGGGATCAGAAGACACTCAGATGTTACTGATGGTTTAGAAATCATAACAAACATATGATGTAATTGCATCAAAAGAGCTTTTAAAGCACACAGAGGAGGAGGATTTTTAAAATGCCCTCAGTATCCATATGGCTGTCAGAGCAGGCAGCAATCCAGCACGGAGCTATATGAAGAGGTAAGTCTTTTATTCTACACTTCAAATTACACCTCAACTGCGACTGTGGAGTATTTCCATCACGTCTCGTTCTTCTGATTACCTTTTCAATCAATAGATGAATTATTGTCAGGAGACAGAGGGGAGAAGCCCCTAATAGTTCTCCAGGAGCTAAATTGATCAAGTTCGATGATAATTGTTTGTTTTGTCTGACCAACAGTCCAAAACCAAAAGCTTACATTTTAAAAAATTAAAGAAAACACAAAAATTCTCAATCTGTATAGTTGAAAAGTTTGACACAAAGCCAGATTTGGGCATTGGTTTTATTAATCACTGAATTCACAGCTGTTGGACTTTTCTTTTTAATTTTCCATCCACTTTGTTGCAAACAATCTTTATGAATCCAGCGCCATTTTTTTTAATTAAGCCATATTGAAATAGCACACCTATGAAAGCACCTAAAGCATCTCCTCATATACTACACAAGAAATAGCAATATACTGTACACCACTATCAAGCACCTAGGCCATACTTATGTTATAAACTGAAGGTAATACATAATAAAAGTGACCTTTAATTTAAAAAAATCCTGTGTAATATTTTATCGAAACCAGCTAAACTTCAGCAGTAAATGTCACTTAATTCATATCAACTTGCTACATACCATATGCTTTTTTAAAAGATTTTTTGGACCTTTTGTATACCTTTATTTAGAGAGAAATGCAGTGGATAGAGCCAGAAACGGAGATGAGAGAGTGGAGGAGAGACATGTGGGAAAGGAGCTACAGACCGGAATTGTACCCCGGCTCGCCTAATGGGGCTCAGCCCAACCGCCAGGCCATCTAATGTGGTTTAACTGTAAAACAACTAGGACTGTCAGCATCAACGCAATAATTGCAATGCAATTAAGATCCATAATAAGTGCATTCATTTTTTTCTTAATCACATGCTGTGTTGTACCTTTCTGCATACTTTAAATAAGCACCTGTATCATCTTTTTACATCAGTGGTATAAAGTAAGCCCACCACCGAAAATTAATGTCTCTTTTCTGAGGATGGAAGTCATTTATTTTCTATATTGATCCCCTTATTGATACTCCTCTTCGATCCAAGTCCTTGTCAATACCACTACAGTACTTTTCTATTGTTTAGGAAAGAGGAAATGACAATTTATTTTCAACAGAAGTGGTTATGTCTATTTTATACTGCTAAAAAAACAAACTCATTCCTTATCTTCCTGACTTTATTGATTGATTGGTTTGTTGTATGATAAGGCATTGCTTGATGAATAACAAATTTCAGTCTTTAAGGTTTACAAAATAAAGCCTCAAAATCATGAAAAATGAAGCAGTAGCTCTAGGATGGGGTGGGCGTGTCAGTTGAATGAGCAAATGGTTGAATGAAAAATGTGAAAATCAGATCAGAGCACACCATGGCTGATAGATTTGGGAAATTTACCTCACAATAGGGCTGGGTGATTATGACAAAAATTAAAATCATGATTAATTGAACTCTTTATCTTGATTATGATTAATAGGTGGTGGGCCGAGGCCATGTATCTGCTTTAGTTTATGAAAATTACGATCTCCACCGAGGGAGGCGTCAGATTTCTTAAGTTATTAAGATTATTTTACTATTATTCAGATTATGTTTGTTGTCAATGGAAATACTTGCACATTTTTCTACAATCGTAACTTAAAGTTCGTTAATTTTTCAGGCAAGCGCCGCCCCTACTATAATGTTTGGCCAATAGTAGGCTACGATTCTTTCAACGTGGGCGCTATTGCCCAATCAGAGAGTGCGTTACGTTGAGAACTGGTGTTCAACACTAAAGGATGGTGTAGGTAAACCTACACCTACAGAATCACTCACCTGAAAGTCATGCTGTCTGTATATGTGGCAAGTAAAAAGGTAAGTTTATATTATTGCAAACAGTGACTATGAAGTTCCTTTGTCTTGTAAACATGTATGTCGACTCATTGTGAGAGTAAAGATAGGGTGAGCTAATGCGAAGTACTGTGCGTAGCATTATCGTAGCTAGCATGATGTTAATCACAGTAACGATTACTAAAATGGTTAAAGTACTAAAAAACAAAATTATTGGCTTTAGATTTAAAAGTACTAAAGGTAATGATATCTTTACAATAACATCAAGACATTAATTTTAGAAACCGATGGTGGGTTTCTTCGTCACATAAGCCCCGCCTTTTTAGAAAAGATATTTTGAAGCAGATGTCCGTTTGAACTCATCAAAAGCCATAAAATGACCATTTTTATCAGTCTGGTGCAAATGTCAGAAATAACACCAGCATTGATGTGTTTTATCATAGTTCAGTCAGATACTTCAGTGTACAGATGAAAAACTAGAAAAGCACCCATAGAGCGCAGACCTCCGCCATTAGCCCTATCTCCCAATAGTACAGAACCCTTTAAAAATTCCTGGATCCAGACGGTGATCCAGATCACTCTCAAAATCTTATCAGTTATTCCTTATGCCATTTCTGACATTTCCTGAAAATTTCATCAAAATCCGTCCAAAACTTTTTGAGTTATTTTGCTAACTAACTAACTAACAAACCCTGCCGATCACATAACCTCCTTGGCGGAGGTAAAAATGTTAAAGTTTTCACTACTTCTTTAATGAATGATTGTTCCACCCCCCAACCTCCTACTTTGTCTGTTCTGAAAATCTTTTTAGTAAAAAGTCGAATTTTCCAAGAAAAGTAGAAAATAAGCAACTTGTATTTTTTGTTAACGAAATAAATGTTTTTCATACTGTTGTATAAAAAGTAGAAAATAACTTTGCTGCTCACATCGCACAGTCAGCTCTGAGTTTGAGTTTTAGAGGTCTGGATGGAGATGAGCGCACGACTAGTACTTCTTCTTCTCTTAGGTTTACAGCAGGCTGCACGCCTTACAACACCTGGCTACCATGTGACTACACAGCCAGTAGTTTGTTTTTAAGGGGGTGGTACATTAGTAAAGAGAGAATTACAAGGGAAAATAACTGAAATAACTGACACATCAGGCTTATGTCGGTTCTAGGCTCTAAATGTCGGTTTTGATTATTTTTGATCAATTGCCCAGCTCTACCTTGCAATGAACAAAAACACAGCATGACACAAACTAGTTATCAAAAATATCTGTCATATGACAGCCCTAGTGAGATTAATATTTGTGTATGAAAGTTATCAATAAGCATATATATGTAGTTTTATTGATATAATTTCTTGGTAATTCTTGTCAATAGTTAGTTTCAAATTTTTGTATGTCTCTTCAGCTGAACGCATGCAAACTGTTTCTTTACTGAACATTAACTTTCCCAAATGAAGGATGGAAAACGTCTATTTTACCAGTTTTTCTTGTTTTTTTAATCTATGACACTAAAAAGGTAGAAAGTAAAGTAGCAGCACATCAGCCCATGTGAGCAGACAGTATTTCATTAACACTTGTGCATCTGTGCGTACATGTGTGCACTCAGGTATGTGTGTCTCCCTCTGACACGCTCATCCGTGCTCAAGTTTGTCGAGGTACATGATGCACCTGTGCTAAACAAATGACCCCTCCACGCCTGTGTGGCTTTCCTCCCAGGTGTGGCTGATGCACGGATCATGAAGTGCAGAAAGCTTGGGGCCACGTCGGCTCCATCGTCCTGGGATCGTCTTTGAATTTGGCCCCAAAATTTGCATGGAGTGAAGGAGCGGTTCACATCCTCGGCTGCAGCCTTTGGAGGTGTCGGCGGAGCAGGGAGGAGAGTGTAGGAACAAACCCCCTGCAGGCAGAATCAGGTGTTATCTGTCTGACGGGGGACACCACCATCAATCTCTGATGTCCACTCTGCTTTGCCCAGAATCAAATCAGCGCTGGGTAATACATCTGCGCCACCGACATGCGAACAAGATAAGTAATCGAGTATGCCAAAATGTTGCTACGTTTGCCTGATGTTTGAAAGGAGGAGTGATGCTTTATTAATCACTTCCAGCAACTGGTTTAATTTTTTTCTCCCTAAAGAATGCAACTCTTCAATGAGAAAATGTTGCTCTTCATCAAAGTTGTTTTTTTTTTTTTTTATATGAACCAATTTAAATCCCCTTGGATGTTTTACCCCTTTTACTGATTTTATAAGTCAATCATGGTCAAGATAATTTTGATGTTTGGTAAAAAAAAAAAAAAAACAACTCTTGAATGTCAAAGTGAAAAAAGATTTCTACAAAGCAGTGTCAATTACACAAAAAATATGTAATGTTTATAAGTGACTGTAGGCCTATAAATATTCACCCCCTTTAAAGTGACTGACCTAATTCAACAGAGGTCCAGTTAATTGGTGCTAATAGTTTCATAATTAGTGAAATGGGGACCACCTGACCAAGTGATTGTAATATAAAGACACCTGTCTGAAAGGTGTTGTCTCTGGTTAATCAGTATTCCTGGCTACCATTACACCATGAAGACAAAAGAACACTCTGTGCAATTCAGGGAAAAGGTTATTGAAAAGTTTAAGTCAGGAGATGGATACAAAACAAACAAGGCACTGAACATCCTTCTCAAGTTCAGTTAATTCCATCATCAAGAAATGAATGGATACTGCATGTGTAAATCTGCCTAGATCAGGCCGTCCTGACAAACTTGAGTGACTGTGCAAGAAGGAGACTAGTGAGAGAGGCCACCAAGACACCTATGACTGCTCTGCAGGACACAAACTTCTGTAAATGGGCCGTAGAGCTGCAAGCTTCAGCAGCTAAGGTGGGGGAGATTTTGCATACAAGTGTTGGTTTTTCACCAGTAATAGCTGTATGTGAGAGTGGCAAAGACAAAGCCACTGTTGAAGAAGACTCACTTCAAATCTCAACTAGAATTTGCCAAAAGGAATGTGGGAGACTTCATGGTCGAATGGGAGAAAGTTCTTTTGTCTGTTGAGACCAAAACTGTGCAGACAAGACAAACTTTGAAGCACTGTGGTGGCAGCATCATGCTGTGGGGATACTTCCTGGCAGCTGGCCCTGGAAGGCTCATAAAGGTAGAGGGTAAAATGAATGTGGCAATATACAGGAAAATTAAAAATAGGGTAAAACATCCAAGGAGCTGAACACCTTTTAAAGGCACTGGAAATCCTAAGAAGCACAATCAGAGTAATTAAAAGTCAAATAGCAGCCTTTATGGGTTTAATGTATTTACTTGGACAGGGCAGTTTTAGTCAGAGACAAAGGAGAGAGTGGGAAATGAATGAATGAGGACCTTCTGCCTTAAGGACAACAGCCTCTATGAGTGGGGCCCACAAAAATGTACGTGTGTAAATGTTCCTTCTTTTAGATTTTATTAGTGGCTGCACTGAAGGTGAAACTGATAGACTAAAAACTACTGGGTCACATAAAGAACAGCACTTCGTAAAATCGTCCATAGTACTGAACCTTTAAGAATATTCATTATATTCAGAATATTTGCTCACATTACCTGAGCTGCTCTTCAAGGTTTTGCTTTTTATTTTATTCCCCTGTCTTATTTTCCATTTACAGGCGTTCACTTTATATATCAGCAGGAAACTAAATATTTATTTCTTCTGCTGCACTGACACTACACAGATGTCCTCCACTGTTCAAGGCCACAGACTCAAACAGGGTTACATTTTCAGTGTCTCTCTTACATCGGGATTTATATTCAGACAGAGAGCCTTTATTCTTACTTTAAATTTTAAAGCATCACCTCTTTCGGAGCATTTGAGTTTTTTTCTATAATTTATCTGTAAAAAAATATATAAAAGGGAAAAAGTCTTTTATCTTCTCCCATTTAGACAAACTTTCTTCTTACATCAATCACTGCTCTGTTTCATTTCCCAGGATCATTCAAAATTCAACAGTTATGCTGTTAACTGATTCAAACAGACAAAATAACACCAGCCGGGTTCTGCTCTCTCTCTCTTCTTATCGCTGGCTATACCTGTTATATGAAGAATTGATCTGAAGATTTCACCGATTACTTTTACAAGCACCGTTGAGGTCTGGCCCGGAGCTATGCTGCAGACCTTAAAGCCCCCTCTGAGCTCGCCAACAGCCTCAGATTCTCCCTCTTCCTGTTTGAATGCTTCTCTGCTGGAGACTACAGATGACCATGCTTTAAAGAATAGAGAAAGTGCTTTGGGATTAAATTTTCCATTATGCGTTTAATCACTTGCAAATTACTCTGATGCATTTTGTCTGAATTTGGTTCTAAAGCATGCAATACAAGCTTTAGATTGCTTTTCTTGTAATTAATGTGTAAAACAAGGCTTCTGACGCCTCGGGCCACTAGGCGGCACGGGAGTCTAAAAACAACTACAGGGAGAAATGTGAGTTTCAGAAGGAGGTGAAAACCTCTGTTGACACCTGGTCTGTATGATAATCTGATCTGCGTATGATGGCTCGGAGTTTGAAAGGCACTTTGTCCAATTAGAAGTGTGCGGCAAATTTCCACCTGCCCCTGACAGAGATGAAGTGGCTCTTTGAGAAGACGCCGTGGCAGCGAGCCAGCCAAAGAGAGAGCCCAAACACTGCAAGTGGAGCAAGCAGAAATTAATGAGCATCACAAGCCGCACTTGTTTAACACAAGATGACGTCGGATGAATATTCCCCCTCAGTTAAACAGCTCCATAGTATATATTTCAATTACTAAAGCAAAATGCAAAACCTCAACAAGGGCTAATTAAAAGTAGTTTAGAAAAGAGGGAGGAAGTGTTGTCTTTGATTTGTGTTTGGTTTGAATTATGTTTACCTGACAATGCGCCAAAGGCTGTCCTTAACCTCAAAATCACCCAGAAACTTTTTACATTTCACTCTTTTCAAGTCTGTCATTATGGCGGAAAATATTTAGCAAAGTTAAGCGAGAAACAAGTCAGGTAAATATAACTTGAAAGCAACAGGAATGATTATGTGGCGCCAAGTTCTCCTCAAGTTCATGTCTGTACAATAAGCCATGATAAACATCAACCTTCATCTTCCTATTTCTGTACGTCTATTTCTGTCTGTCACATAAAAATAGGCTTTTAACAACCCAGCATGGCGTTTAATTATTGCCTCTACAGCACTGCATTAGTAAAATAAAGCTGCAAATATTGATTGATCAGATGGTTATTTGTCAGTGAGCGCGAGCACAATTCATGTATCAAACATGCTAAAGAGTGACTCTGTCTTTCAATCACTGTCACAAGCAGCAGCACGGCTGCATTGACTGAGCCCCATCGTGCCACACTCCGTCTTCATACGCCTCCTAAAGCAATCAATCCCAACACGCTTTTCCACACAAGGAGCAAATATTCATTAGTGACTTATTCAAAAGCTGCCTTTTCAAAATAACAAAAGAGCAGACTTGTCTTTGACAAGCACAGTACAATGATTCTATGACATACTGTGTGAGGCATGAACAATTGTGATCATCTTCTATTATTGTGCGAGTAAAGAGTTGTGTTCATTGTTGTCTTCTGCCACAAGAGACAATGTCTATAAAAACAAGATTAACTAACAAAGATTACAGTGTTTGGATTCAACAGAAACAGACAAAATGTTCAAATATGAATCAAATACAAAGAAAAGCTGGATTTCTTCTCTCAGATTTGTTTGTAATGGCACAAAGGTCAGTGAAAATATCCGCCTCAGATTTGTGTGAGACATTT
Organism: Cheilinus undulatus; assembly: GCF_018320785.1. Taxonomy (NCBI): domain Eukaryota; kingdom Metazoa; phylum Chordata; class Actinopteri; order Labriformes; family Labridae; genus Cheilinus; species Cheilinus undulatus. The sequence goes on from NC_054873.1 coordinate 29,221,967, forward strand.
CAGGAAGAAGAAGCTAATAGTTTCGCACTCAGTGATTCAACATGATTAATACTTATGGGTATTGTTTAACTACTCCAGCCCATTGGCCCTCTGTAACCGGCAAATTTTAAAAAAGGAGAGAGACAGGCAGCGATGTTAATAATTAGTTGGTTCTGCACTCAAAAAATTCTGTCTAACCTCGCCAGATTTTAATCAAAGGCTGAAAATAGTAGCTGATTGTAATCGGCACTCAGAAGTCACCAGGGGTGTTTGAAGAGCCCGTCAAGCCTGAGAGTGGAGCTAATTCGATTAAGTGGCGGCAGTACCTGGAGGGGACGGATCTCTATCTCTCCCTTTTTTATTTATGAGATTAAGTCTCGCTTGTTATTCCAATATAAATAATCAAGCCAACAGAAATGACACTGATTCTCAAGTTGTTTTTATCTCCCTCGTCTCCAAAACTTTTTTTTGTTTATTCCAGGTGACAGATAAACTTTGTTGAGTAATACTCCAGAGGTACTGATGTAACGAAAATTAGAGCCGAGGATGTGATATCCGTGCTCTGAATCCCTCGGTATTATTACCTCTCCCCATGTGATGGAAGCAGAGGAATAAATCAAAGGACAGGCGCTACAAAAATCTTCAGCTCCTGCGACTATATTATTTATAATATTCGCAAGATTTGAAGACGGGGTTCGTGCAAATGAAAAACAGTATCTTCTTCACATGTGGTGAAATAATGATGTAGAAAAAGTTAAAATACACATTTTTCAGACTGTTTGAAGCAAAGAGTGATTCCTTTGACCACCTTCTCTAGTCTTGCTATGTTTAATACATGCTGAGAATACATGGGTGCAGACGTTGTTCAGTTAAATTATTATTACTCTCACCAAAGGAGAAACCGTGCGGGTTTGTCTACAATGTGCAACAACTGGCTCTAGATTACATCTTCATCCAAAACCGTTGTTCGCCTCTTGACAGTCCTTTAGTAGAGCCGCTGTGAGGACCATTTAGCCTCCAGAAAGCAAGATAAATAACGCTTAAGAGGCTCTCGAGGTGTGCTGTTAGAATAACATACTTTAGATTTAACAGCGCTACCCCTTCCTGTTTCGAAGCACAGGGGAAATTCTCTCAGTTCTTCTCTCAAATGTGTAAAAGATGTCAGAGATCTGCAGCCTGCATGAGGCAGTGAACCCTCTAAGATAAAAATATGCATGCATATTTCCTCTGAGTGTGTTGATACTCGCTGGCTTTTTTAAAATACATGACATAAAGCAGCATGAAAGTATTTGATTTTGTTCAAAGGCCAAGGATTGGTGGTTTCAGTGATACTGCTGGTCAAAGTTTCACACTGAGTTCTGGGATTTTTAACATAAGGAGCTCACCTACCTGCCTGGGAGCTTTGCACCCTCCACACTGCGTGAGATGTGAAAGGCTTGGCCCTGGATGTGACATAAGAATTCCTCGGAGTGATCCTTCAGACCCCTCTCACCACCTCTTTTGCTCCAGGCCTCTTCTAAAGGGGCCCGCTTCATATCAGAGAGGCGCAGAGCAGCACAGAGCCAAGCGGCAGCAGCACCGAGGTCACAGTGTACCACATTAAATTTAGACGCCTTTAACGCCCTCCAATAATGCATCTAGAGTATTTCCGGTCATTACTATTCTAACTTTTTCTATCCCAGACACAAACTTCTGTAAATGGGCCATAGATCTGAGCTACCATTCACCACGGGAGACTTCACATCAAATCTGGTGTCTGTCACCAGTCGAAACTTCCTCGCCAGACCCAGTTAGGCCACTGGTGATTCAAACTCCAAAATAAAACGTCCCACAAGGATCTAACTTTCAGATTTGGTCTGGGTTAAGTTTGACATTTCTAAACTTTTTCAAATTAACAGAGTGCTTTAGGACTTGCATTGCTTGTCTTAAATATAAAGCTAATCAAAATTAACATAGGATGTTAAAATGCAGTTATATCAAAGCATGTGCACCCTTGTAGAAGCAAGGATACTTTTTCATTTTGTTCCAGGATTCCTTTGCGCTTTTAAGAATCAGATTTAAGGCTTTATAAGAGCTTTTAAAGACATAAACTGGACAAGATTAATAACATTTTCATGGTACATGGGACAGAGCCAAATTCTCTGGTTTAATGCACTGTTAGTGAAATGTCAACTGATGTAGGACAAAGACAATTTTGGTCATTAACAACAAAATCTGATGATTTTATGGCCTCTGTGCTAACAATATAACTTATAGTGATATTCATCATAACATACATAAGTATGCAAAAAACACTTAAGATGAAGACTAGATAAAGATATGAATCTGTCTAGGTGCCTTCTACACTTTAAGACCTTTCAGAGTCAGATTTAAGACTTTCCTAAGACTTTTTCTGGCCTTGAATTTCAAAAGTTTAATTTAAGACATTTCAGACTTTCAGTGAGCCACAGGAATCCTGTTGTTCAACCATGTGTTTCCTTCTCCTTGTAACCATTTGTTTTATTACATGCCAGCACTGATAAACACTGTGTACTTCCAATGCACTTAAACTAAAATTCCTGGTCTGATTGGAAGCACATGGACTCAAATTCTTTAGCCATGAACTCTGGCAATCTGCATTTACTGCTTCACATAAGGTGTCAAAGAATAAAGTTCATAGAGGTTTGTACAAGCATGGTATTAAGTACAAAGACCAGAGTTACAGCATTTTAATCTTTGAAGCTTTTGAGCCCAGATGTTTAGGTTAAATGCTTCCACTATAATTATTCTTAGTAAAGGAAACCTGCAACTGCTGCCTCCTGGATCAGTAAGTCTAAATGAACCAAAGCCTGAGAGCACCCCTCATCTTTGCACACCCACAAGCAGAGCTAAACAAGTATTCACACATCTGCTATTGAAACAGAGACTCGCCACAACAGTTTGAAAGATCCCATAAAATACATGTGTGGGTGTATTCTGCTCACAAACTTTGACCTGGTTACCCAAAAATTGATTTTTGGGCAAGACTTGAAAATACAATGTCGCTTACAATATTTGTGAAAATATGTATAGAAATATTAGGGCTGTCAATAGATTAAAATTCTTAATCACGATTAATCTCCCAAATTTCATAGTTAACTCGAGATTAATCGCAAAATAATCACACTTTGTTATCTGTTCTAAATGTACCATACAGGACTATTTCTCAAAATTTAAATATCCTTATCCACACAAGTGGACAAAAGTGCTTTCTTTATGCAAATGTCTGTTTATGTCAACCCAAAACAAAGACAGATAATGTCCAAAAAATTCTCTAGACTAAGCTCAGAGATACTGAATGTTCCAAAAATATGCTGAGAGCATAACATGGTAAACAAGTCCAGCAAGGACAACAGATGGAGATACTGACCTTAATGTAACATTACTGAATAATACCATGATGTAGAGTCCAACTTTAGACTTCTAGAAGTTAATCCTCTGTTGTTCTCAGCAGCTAATCCAGAACAACAGGTCTCATCATCACACATGTACATAAAGAGCATGGTTAGTTAAGTTTAAATCACTTAGAGATCATTCCTGATCTTTCACACTTAAAGCAGAGAATTTCAGCCTCACATTTGGGGGGGGGGGGTAAAAGCTCACAGAAACATCCCTTTATACAAGAGGGCTCACAACAGGACAATACAAAAAAGACAGACTACATACAGTTAGAGAATTACACTACAGATTAATGGGAGAAGTCAAGTCTCAGTGAGAGCTCAGCAGTAAGGCACAGTCACATCTAGTGGTGTTTCACTGTTCTGATGTGGTCAGAGGTTAGATTAGAAAACGGCCAAATGTAAAATAAATGCTGACAGTAAGAAATTAGTCATCATTCCAGTAGATTTACAGGAATAATGTCAATAAACACAAATGTGAAGCTGCATTTCAAAACTCATGAACACACAAAGTAAAAGAAGTCTCAGTGGAGAACTTTTAAGGTGTAGTAAGGGGACTTAACCATCTCTCAATTCTTTAGATCATAGAAGAGCTACAGATTTAATCTCAAACCAATTATTCTTCATAAATAACGGAGACCCACAGTCTAATAATGCTTATTAACTTATATTATGATACTCTACAGAGCTTCTTCACTCTCAGGCTCACCTGTAACCTCTGCTCCCCTGTTACACACCAGCCTCTGCTGCTGCCTACTCCTCCTCCTCCTCCACATGATGCAGCTGTATATTCACCAGCATCAGGCCGTCGTTGACTGCAGTCTTTGACACTTTTGCAGCATCTTGATTGACTGTTTTGGTTTTTGTTTTTTTTGTTTTTTTGTTTTTTTTTGGCGTTTATTTACAGTTCCAGTTGATCGTTTCAGCGCGTAAGTTTAATAAATCATACTGGCCTAAAAGTGCGTCAACCCACCGGGAAATGCCAGGTATGCCAAATAGCAAGTCTATCCCTGCTTGCACAGTTGTCTCAGCATCTCTGATGTTAACAATCCAGCATGGCTAAGGGGGCAGCTCTCAGCATTGGCGGTGTGCTTGGCAAGTGGGTGGGGATATCTAACACTCTACGAACTCCTGGTAACTCAGTTCACGTCGAGAGTAAGAGAAAATAACTTCAGTCTTATCTGGCATGATCTGAAAGCTGAATCTGCCATTCAAAAGTCTCTGTCCTGTATCCATTTCTGCTCGCTAGCACTGCATCACGACGGTGCCACTTCCTGATCTGGCAAACAACAGGATGGGTCAAGGGTCACACAGAACGCGCATGCGTTAATCGTGCAACAAAAAAATGAGTGGTGTTAAAAGTAATTTAGTTAACGCGATATTAACAAGATTACTTTGACAACCCTAATATATATATATAAAACCACTCAAAAATTAGTGGAAAAAGTTCACTCTAAAGCGGGGGTGTCCAAGCTATAACCTGTGGACCAACTGCAGCCCGTGGTTTTAACTGGTGAATTCTAAAAATAAAAAAAAGAAATATGGCCACCATTACAACATGAAGTTCCCTTTTACTTTATTGTACTTTTCAGGCTCAGTTCTACTTCTAAGTTTTATTTCCTGGTTTACTCCTGGTTTTGAGGTGGCGTTGCCCTTAAAAAAGTAGTTATAAGCAATAGTGATGAAGTTGATCCCTATGACACTGAACAGCCCTTCAAGCTCCTAATACATCATTAGTCATCCACAATATAACGAAAAAAGGCATGACTGTAATACCGTATATTTCCACTATGAGCACATTTTTAAAATGCTTATTCAAAATTTAAAAAAAAAAAACAACAACAATGTACTAAAACTACTGCTAGTAATTGATTTAAAAAATTAGGTTAATCATATAAATCCCCTGTGGTTAATCCTGATTAATCACACATTTAAAATACTACCATTTACTTGTATTTTGGTTTGAGATAAAAAGAAGTTCAAGTATGTTTTTAAACTTTATTCAACATCTTGGCTTAGTTGTAATGGTTTGCAAATTAAAATCTTAATTCACTGAGTAATAATATCAATAAACTGCAAACTTAATCAGCAGACAAACTTGTCTCAGTACAAAGTAACTTCTTGAATCCAAACCTTTTAGCTTAAAATCCAGGTTTTCTGCACTCTGCCAGTGTAGCTTGATGACCACAGCATGATCCTGTGTTGACGTTAGCGACTTTGCAAACACACTACTTTGGTTTTATCTAAACTTCTATTCACCAGCTTTTAAATTGAAACTCGCTGTTAGGCCGGCCACACACTACACGAATTTTAAAATCTGAAACAATTTTAAAAGCGTGTGAGACCACAGATATGAGGACAATTTCAAAAGAATTTTCATCTTTAATCCTCTGAACACACACACTAGACAACTCAACCAGACTGTCAGATCACTGGAGACCATATACCTGCCAACCTGCCAACCTGCCAACGACCTCGATGATCACGTGACTTAAAAAAAAAAAAAAAAAACCCACAAACAAACACAGATGTCTGGCGATACCTTCTTGCTGTCCCTCCACAACAGGCTGCCCAAAATCATAAAACATGGGAAAGACTCAGGATGAAATCCTGGCTGGAATTAAGTTAAAGCCGTGTTTATGGTTGTGAGTGGTGAAAGTACGTATGATCCGGCTGTGACGCTACCCCGTCTGCTCGTTCTCACTATGACCTAGAACATTTGATATTACGATTTGGGATTTTGGAGGCTACGACGTGATTTGGAGCAGTAAAACAATCGCGTTGACACCACACATGAGGATTATTCAGGCAAACAGTCGTTTGCAACGAGGCTCCTCTTGGGATACGGCCCCACGATCATCAGAGGAGGCAAATCTCGCCCCAAATCGGGCTTAAAATCCTGTAGTGTGTGGCCGGCCTTAAGCAGACAAGGGTCTGTCTCCTCACTCATCCTGTTCACCTCTTCACCTCCAGGCACATAAACATCCCTGTGGAGGACTACGGGAGGAAGTTGTGGTCAAACTTGGTCATATGATTAATTTGCATAATTACTTTTTGACTTTTTGACAAAATAAGGTTTCCAGTATAGTCATAAGAGTTAACACATTAAGAGCCCAAATTGATAGATCCTTATGTTATTAGATGATTGTCATATTTTCAAATCTTGCTGACGATTCACATGGTTCTGGGAGAGTTTTGGAGTGTGCCTCCAGAAAATCTCCATTTGAAGGGCCAGAAAACTCCTTCATTCTCAGGACACCTTACTCCTTATCTGAACAAGCAAAGGTAGTGGTAGGGCTAAGCGGTAGGGGCAAGGGGGGGGTGGTAGGATTGAGCCTTAGTTTCTATACTAGGCAATGCTGTGTTAACTCTACAAACCAACATCTTAACAAGAGAGAGTTGTAATAAATTATTTTTATGACTAAATTGAGATGAAAATGTAAATCAAATATTGAAAATAAAAACAGTGATTATATTTTGCTTCATAATGCTCTGTTGAATAAAGACAATACAGAATACAGCAACAAACAGCAGCACAAATCAAACCCCTCTGCTACACTTTCTTCTCTGTCCTTAAGGTCTGATTTACATGGTTTATCTTTCACATCATCTTTAAGCAGAAACATCCCTAAAGTTTGTCAGCTTTGAGTAGTTTGATCTTGTTTAGTGTCTGAATGTATTTATGAGCTATCAGTGTTTCCTTTCTTTGCGGCATAGAGCACCACTCTCTTCCTGACCAGCGGCCAATATAGTGGTTGCTTGGATGACCACAGCCCTGCTGAAATCTGATTGGCCACCCAAAAATCTTTAACAACAAGTGGCTCGTTACCTTGTTGGCTATTAATACAAAGCTGTGATGTAGGATGTGACTTTAAGCATATTCATTTGCCAAGCATACCTTGACCTAAAAAGGAAAGTTTTACTGACTTCAATACACAAAGACTATCTTCACACTGCAGTTAAAAAGTGACTCGAATCTGTTTTTTTGCTCACATGTAACCCCTGTCTAACTTTTAGTGAAATCAGATATGTGAATAGCACAAGTGACACTGAATCTGACCTTTTTGTATCAGTTTTGGGCCACTTTAATATTTGGCTCTACATCAGATATGCATCTGACCTTTAGGAATCTGACTGCAGTGGGAGCCAAACAAAAAAAATCAGATCTGAGAAAAGCAGAATTGAGCATTAAGGCCTGCAGTGTAAAGTGCCTAAGTCATACTGGTACTTTTATGTGTGTGACCCTTTGTGGAAAAAGTGTTGGACAGCTCTTCTCTTAAGAATGCTCTAAACCCACTCCTCTGATCAATAATAGTTTAGCATCGATGGCTATAACAGTTTTACATCATTGGGTTATCTTAATAAGTTAAGAATCTGACTGGGTGGAATTATTTTTAAACACAACATGCTTTAGTTTTAACTTCTTAAAAGACTATTTCTTTATATGATTTTAAAAATGCAATAATATATAACAATATTTATCTGCATTTTTTAAAAGGTGGCAAAACTAATCAGGAGGGAAATAAAATGAGGAATAGAGAAAGCAAAATTAACTCAAGGGACCTAAAAGTCATGACTAATTTAAAAAAAAACTTCCTAACTTAAGAGGGCAGTGTGAGTGGATCATTATATCACTACATTTCTTTATTTTACTTTATCTAACAGCTAGAAAAACAGAGTCTAGGCAGCTGTCAAAGTCTTGATCAGTGCTCATTTCACTACCAATCCTGATGACATTCAGTTACATCCTCCTTAGATAAGCATAACAGCACTCGTGTAATTTGACCTTTGAAGCTTATAACAAGAAGACCTTTATTTTTAAAGGTAGTGGTGCCAAAGTGTAAACTGAGAGCATAAGTCCACCTCCACAGCAGCACAGAGTACAATCCATCTAAAATTGTTTGTTTTCTGTTTTCTAGGGGGTTTTTTTTGTTTCAGTTGAGCTTGGTTTTTTATTCTGAAGGATTTTATGTGGCTAGTTCAAATGCAGAGCTTTGGATTGAAATGGGCTGACTGTTAACGTTTAACAATGTTAACAGTCTGACAGGTTCCAATAAAACAGTTTATGATATTATTACCTCACCCACACTTCAAAACGCAGGAGGACTGAAACTCGATATAATGTTAAAGGCAGCCAGCCAGAAAAAAAAGACCTAATGGAGTTTTTTTTCTCAGGGATCTGTCCGAGCTGAAGGCTCAGCTATAAGCCAACACCTGTATCCTGGTGCTCTCCAGCGGGCAGAGAGCCCTCATTCAGTGAATTTGAGAATGCCACAGCCTCAATAATGTGCCTGTCCACTCTAGTGGTGTTCGAGCCCCATGCCAACTCTGGGCTTTCATAGATTATTGTGTAAAAAGCTTTTTATAAAAAGAAAAATAAGCCCGTGCCCCTCATCCATCTTGTGTACACAACAACTAAATAAATGCTGCCACTCCAGCCGAGAGCTCTCATCCCGCTGCCCAAAAATAAAACTGCTGGATGAAAGTCTGGTTGTGTGTTCATTAGGAGGAGGCGGCATATTTTTATACTCTGTTTTTTTAGCTTATGAAAACAGCAGCATCAGGTAAGACTTTCTTCCCTCAGTGATACCAGCATTTAAAACAGGGCCTTTTTTCATCTAAAAAAACTTCTGATGGGACAATCTGTGAATAATTTCACATAAATTAGTATGAAAATATCAAAGATGTTTTGGATCCAGATATGACAACTGAACGAGCTCAAGACACCAGTGTAGAAAACCACACTGCACTTACACTAGTGAAAACTTTCCCACATAATAATGTTATATTTAGCCTTTTATGAGCGGCCATTAGTTCTACTGCTTTATCTGTGACAAAGGAAAATTAAGAGCAGATGGCTTCTTGTTACTGTTTTCTGACTTTGCAGCATGAGGATTCAAGCAAAGTCAGTCAGTGTCATTAAGTGAGGACTTAAACTTCTTCATGTGCTGCACATAGACTTTCAACACCTAAAGACACTCATGTAAACAGAAAATCCAGCACACCGTCTCTGATCTGCAGCTTCCATATCTTTTTACGATTGCGAGGTTTCCATCCTCTGCAGAGACCACGACCTTATGTAAGCAAGCCATTAATATTGATTGTTTCCAAGTTCGCAAACTGAGGAATCTTGCAATATGAAAAATAACAGTTTCCTCTTTCCAGTAATGATATCCACAGCCCTCCAAGACCTGCTTCCCTGACCCACGCACATCTTCCAGCGGAGCTTGTGCTGAAGTAAGCCCTTTCTACTTAAAAGGTATTAGCACTCAGGGTTAAAACGGTAAACGCTCTGCATGCAGGAGGAGAAATGTGCATCCTTAGAAAGTCGAACATAGCTGGTGTAAAAAGGGAAACTGCGCTTGAGCAAAGGGACTGCTGCTATCATTCTCACTTTGTTTACTGTGATTTGAAAAGTCTCACCATAAAGAAATGTAAATGTCTCACTAGTCTGGAACACAACTGGGAGCTATAACCACTCTTTAGTGCTTTATGTTTTAAGTAACCCTGCTCTGAACTGCCAGTACAATAAACCAAGTGCACTTCTCCCTCTTGATAGAACACTTGGACTTTAGTGCTTTATTAAATAAAGCAATTACGCCATCATTTCTGCATGAATGGAAACTTTTCTTGCACTCTTCTGCATGCATGACACTCTCAATATTTCCTACTAAAAACTTAATGTCTTTATGATACAAATAAAGATTGTAGCTTAACAGTAAAACTATTTAGCAATCTTAGACCTGTTACAAACATTTGGTGACTCCTAAGAAGTTTTCACAAAGTTCTCCAAACTTTTCCTCAAGTCTACTACAGCCAAAACTCACCGCCAAACCTTTTGATTTCTTACACAAAGGGTCAAAATAAAGTTTAGAGCTGGGAAACTCCTCTAAAGCTGCAGAGGTTGGTCCCACTGACTGAACATGTTTTTTCACCCATTCAGCATTACATAACAGACTGAAGGCGTTCTTTTTCCTGTCTTTCTCTTTCCCAGACGCACTTTAATCCTGTGCATAAAAGGGTGGGGTGAATATGGGTCAGCAGGTTAGGAGTGTCTCAAAGTCAGACTTGTGAGAGAAAAAAAAAAAGGAAATCAATCCACGAAGCCTCCCAAGTACCTGTCTTTTGCCCCGCTATTACATAAGTGCACCGTCTGTGCCAACCCACAAAGTCACTCAGTTTTTCCTTCTCTGAAGCGTAAATACGCGCAGGATTGCGGTGTTTTTTGTTAATGTTACAACAGTGATGATCACAGAGAGAGGGTGAGCTGTTGTCTAAAGAGAAAAGATCGTCTGTGATGATTTCTGCTCTCAGTTGCGCGCCTCTGTTTATGGCTAAACCTGTTACATAACCAGCTTACATTCCACATTCACCATATCACACTCTAAATATACCCTTGCGCACAGGAGGAGTGCGCACACTAAAACGCATCGTGCAATGAATTAATTGTCGTGCAGGCTATACGCCGGCTCCTTCACTGTCATGTATACAGCAAGTGTGCCTGCCTATCAAGAATGAGCAGAGAATTCACTATTTCTTTGAACTTGAATTGTAGCCTGTGCTGGAGACAGCCGAGAGGGGGTGTGGTTAAATACTGTCTTTACTGTACAACATGGACGGGACGTGGAGGATAAATCATGTTAAATGAAATCAGCTGCACCCATCCACGCAGCTAATTGATAATAAAGGCCTGTGTGGCGTTTACTGTGTGATCAGGTGAAGGTTTTGATCGCAGAAGGCGCCTTCGTGCTCAACAGTGTTGGAGAGCTGCGGCTTAAACAAATTCCAGCTGCTGGGGCGTCTTTTTGCACACATGAATAGCCGAAATCTGTGAGCCGCGGTTGTGTGGAAAAAAAAATAGCAAGACGGCTGTGGGTGCTGTGTGAGGAATAGTGGAGGACACGTCTCTATACAAAGGAGAGGGAGAGAGATCGATAAACTGGCCCACAGTCTGTAAAAGTTCACTTTTGACACTTTGACAATAAGGCGTTTGAGCGGACAGGTTGGCCTGTTTTTGGCACCAGGAGAAGCTCCTGACGGTCAGTTTTAACTTGCTGGGTAATTGATTTATCCTACAGTCAGAGTAAATGTGACATCTGTGACCGTATCACCCCCCTATGATTTGAGCTGTCAGTGAAGCCAGCAACACACCGAAGCACTCTCTACAGCCGATCGGACTCAAAAAGCCTCTAAATGAAAGACACAGTCTCGGTGCTTTGGCGAATTTAGACACAGTGTAGTTATTTATTAGGGATGTGATTTAATTCATTTGGAAGTTTGATTTTAAAAGCATCGATCGGCTCTACATCCCACATTATTTAAAAGCGAAACACGGTCCCCTTACCTCTGTTGGTGCTCGAACAGGTCTGCCTTCGAACCGGGGCTGGATGGTCCGCTTTCCGGAGAGTCTCCAGGTTTACCGGGGTTTCCCTGACCGGGGTAGCCGGCTCCGAGGCGCTGTTGCCCGGGTCGCTCGCTGGATCTGGAGGGGAGTCCATGTTGAATTTCAGATTGACTGTTTTACTAGCTCTAGCACTTCAAACTAATTCTATGCGATGTGTGAGCTCCGGCACCGCGTCTCGCTATCTAATTTAGACTAGAAGTAAGAAATGAGAAATGCGAGTGTGTCTGGAGGTGGGTGTGTGGGTCTGATTGTCCACTAGCAGCGCTAGTGAGAGCTCCACTCATGCAATTTGGAAAGGGAGAGGTTGTCAATAGCCGAAGAATAGATGTAGGCCTGAAAGTAATCCATGCTGATCGACCCCTGTACACTTTTCGTGCTTATGGGAATAGCCTGTTTTATAAGGCTGACATTAACTGTTAGGTTTTATCAGCTTTAGGCCTGTATTATTTTATGAACAAAGTATGATCATGCTAAAGCACTTCATGTTAATGTGGGTGAATTTAAATCTCAAACATAAATAAAAAGGCCAAAATATATCAGAATAACAGGCATGTTCACCATATCACCTCATAGTGAGCGAAACATGGCAGCAGCGCCTATTTGAAAGTTCTGCTAATTTACTAGCTCTGAAGCTCACCCTGAATGCAGCATGAAGCCATCAGAGTCTCCAACTCAACTTTCAAGTCAAAGATTTCAAACAAGGTTAATCAGAGCACTTCATTATTTCCACCAACACCACCATTATCATCATCATCGTCATCATCATCATCATCCCTCCCGTCCTGTGGGAGGAGCGGACTGCATGTCTGAGCAGTCTGCTCGGGCTGATGAAAGGACTCTCTCCTTTCCTCTCACACTAACCTGACCGAGTCACCGCTCTGTAGGATAAAGTTAAGCCTGACAGCAGTATGAAGAGAATATAGACTTTTTTTAGGAGACGACGCCGTCTACAGACGGCTTCAAACGTCAGTCTAGAAAGCGGCAGCAAAGCACCGCTTGTTGCGCAGCAATTACAAACAGCACGCTTCCTGCATGTGATCAGCGGGCAAGCTGCGAGGCGGAACCCCGCCTCTTCAAAGCGGTGCACGTGGACTTTGACATGGTCCTGCCCTCTCAGAGTCAGACTGCACACAGACAAGGCAGGGATAAAGAAGAGGGAAGGCTCAGTTTCCGTGAACATTATACAAACGTGTAAAAGTTACCAAGGTGTTTGATAAACTTTTGTCCCATTTTAATAAAAACTTATTCACATAACAAGTTTAACCATGGTGCAATCACCATGGCTGCCCGTTACAAACAAATCAAACCCAATTAATAACTCATTAAAAAGTATTCAATAGACAGATTCTCACTTTGTTGTAAAAAAAAAAAAGGAACATTGCTAACATTAAAAGTCATGGAAGAGCTTCTAAGTTTTTGGCTGTTATGATGAAACAAACTGATATTAACAAGTCAGGCCATTATTTTTTTTGTCATTAATTTTAATGCCTTAATCTCAGAGCACTTACTCTGTTCACTGTAAATGTTCAGCATAATTTGAACAAATATTTTTAATGTGAATGTTGATTTGAAAAACAATTTTCAAAACCTTTGATTTCCATTTGATTCTTCAGATTTCCTTTTATTCTGCTAATTAAAAGCATGAGCATACAGCTCCTCATTCTTTAGAACAGCGGTTTTCAACTGGTCAGACATCAGGACCCACTACCACCTCCTTAAGAGAATCTGCAAAAGATTTCCAACCGCTCTAATTTATTCAAAGTCCCTGTAAAGTGAAACCCAAAGTTTGTGTCTTAACACACTAAATATGTTGGAATAAGGCTGCTGTAAACATGTGGAAAAAACTGATTCTATTTCTGAATGAATTTTTTATTTAGACCGTTAGAAAACCGTTCACCTCTTTCCTGGCTTGGTTTTATTTGGGCAGGGAAAATTATAGGAGCCCATGACATCACCAGTCTTGATGGGGAATTACCCCACCCCCCTAATGCTGCAATGATATAAAATCATAGAGCGGTTCATCTCAGCACAGTTTGTTGTAAGCTGATGCCACTGCCTTCGCTGAAAGTTAACAGCCAGTCACATGCTGTTTTTGTTCACTGGGGGGTAAATTTCCCGAATCTGTCAGCCACAGTGGCCTATGGGTCATTAAAAGTATCATAATAGAGAGCTTTGTGCCAGAAAACAGTAAATTTAGGGGATCCTATTCCTGCCATGCGCTTCACCACTCCTTCAAATATATATTGTCACGGTGGAGTCTAATCGCCAAGGACTTTGCACAATTCTCTTTCATTCAATTTGTAAAATAAATCATTGTCAAACTTGTATTAAGTCTGCCCTGAATGAACTGATATTTGCCCTGGAGGTCCATAACACAGTGACCTATCATACAGCAAACCAAAATATCTTTTTAAAATCACTTTATAGGGACTTCAATTAAAAAATATAATTTGGACTTCAAATGGAACAAAACATAACTGAACAAAGAGAAAAGACAAAGCATGTTCAAAAAGCAATTTATTGCAATCTCTCTCCCCTTTTAGTTTGAATATGAAATTGTACTATTTTACTTTTCAAACTGTTTTTATCTCCTTTTGGATTACTTCTCTGTCTAAAACTAAGGGTGATTTACTTCCTGTTTGGATAGAGGCCTGTTTTTGTTTTGAAAGAAAATAAGGCACCAAGGGTAGATTGCAGATTATGACAATAAGGGAACAGTAAAATGAAACATTTTGCTAACACAATGTGCAAACTACTTTTTCAACTGAGCTGTCTGTGAGTTTTTGGAACTAAAATGAGACACTAAAGAGTAATGGTATAATTATTTTCCATTCTTGTGTCTGCAATGCGCTGAAAGGGACAATAAAGCATGCAATTAATCATGATTTTAAAACAATAACACACTAATTACAGACCTTAATTAATTGCAATTAATGCCAATGGCCGTAGTTTGGATTACATATTGTACTGGAGGTGGATTGTCTGGATTGTTGCAGCAGGACTGTCTTTGTTGGTATAAATCAATCAGAGGAGTACAGTGCATCTTTAAATGGTTAGTTTAATGTCCATGGGTCAATGACATATAAGTCTTGATTCATTGCAGCTGCACCACCTGATATTTGCAACTAATCTCAAATTAAACAGATAAATACTCTGACAGATATTGTAACTTTTGTTCTCACTAGAAAGTGGACACATATGTTTTAAAAATAAAATCAAGAGCTTCATGGTAAAACTACATTTAGCAGTTCTTCTGGTTACATGGAAAATGTACCTGCCCACCTTTGACTGAAAAGAAATGTTTTTATCTTTTCTTGAAAAGAATCTACAAACCATTTTACTTGGTCAAAAAGGTCTGTTTGAGTTAAATGGATGATAAATTTTGATACAATCTGTTTTAATCACTTCCTTTCAAAACAAAGGTCCCGTGATTACAGTTTCACCACACTGACATTCAAGAGATTGCAAGTTCAGGGTCAAAAGTTTTTCTACAATCGTACTTACGTTAAAACGATCAATTTTAATAACAATTGTTTATTTCAAAGTTTTCAAACATGAAATCATGATAAAGGATTCTAATTTCAATTTCCCACACATAAAATGTAAGCATCAGTCATATGTTCATTTACCCTGATGGTCACACCATCTGGAATTTTAGGGTGTGAGATGCCAAAATCTGAAATTAGTTATTTGAATAAATTGAAAATGTATTCAAACAGTTGGTTTCACAAAATAAATTGATGTATGCAATGAACGGATTAATGTTTTTTCAAAAGTAAATAATAGTTGTCATTGACCCCTATACAAATTATTGTTATTTGGCCCATCTATGCAGTTGTGTAGATTGTAGCTGCCATCTTGGTTTGGCCTTGAAATGGTCAGAATTACAAGTAGCAGAACATTTTATACATTCATGGCATATTACTTATAAAAACGCAGTTATAATTGTGATAATAAGGAAAAACACTGATGGCTAAGGGGTGGACCACCAGACTTTCATAAGGTTTTAACATTTACCTCATTATTTTGTTAATTTTGAAGCAGAATTAACGGATTAATGGATTAACAGTACAGTTACATTTTTGATTAACTGCAACCACCTCACCTAAAACCATTACTCGAGGGGTAGGTGTCACATAAAGACATTAATACAAAGCTACTGAAACATTTTTTCCCAGTGTTTCCACACTTCAGATGTATACAGTTATATTTTTCATCTTAACACACCAATACAGTGAGAGATCATTAAAGAGATATAATGTACACTTTGTCCATAGGGGGGCGCCAAAAGTGACATCACACAAAAGCTCGAAAGAGGAGCTTTAAGTGGAGTTTTCTGATTTTTTTTATCCTTCCCTTTGAGTCAAATGCAAAACACGTATTCATTAATATCTGTGATAATCATAAACAAAAACTGTTTCTTTAGCACATTATTAAATAACTACGCTATGGCAGCAGTTACTGACATTCAAACCAACATATACAGAAATCAT
This sequence comes from Cheilinus undulatus, assembly GCF_018320785.1. Taxonomy (NCBI): domain Eukaryota; kingdom Metazoa; phylum Chordata; class Actinopteri; order Labriformes; family Labridae; genus Cheilinus; species Cheilinus undulatus. Next base: position 29,238,259 of record NC_054873.1, read on the forward strand.
GCATTCAGTTTTATGATAATGTTGTTCGCTTTAGCTGACACATCCGTATTAGTTTCTATTTATTTAACTACAACACTCATCAAAGCAGCTTTTTGGTTTTGCATGCCATTGCCTAATATGGCCAAAATATCAGAACAACACTGTAATGTGTAATTATTAAATCATTTAGAAAAGTAATTTACTCTGATAAAGCCACGGAATGAGGCCCTAAAATGATCACTAACTGGTACAGTGTCATAATTTGCATTTAAAATATTGTGCAAAGAATGGCAATGAAAAAATCAAAGAGTTCGATAACTCGTGTTCAGTAGGATATTGTGGTAATTTAAAATGCTGTATTGGGTCTAAATAAAACTGTTTTTACTTTACTGATAATGTGTAGTCACAGATCTGGCAATAAAGAGTAAAATAAGACATCAAGTCCACAAGAAAAATCTGAACCCATATGAAAGCACAAAGATGGGCAGCAGTTTAAGTTTGGATGAAGTTAGTCTATAAGAATCTGTGTTCATGTTTCCTGTGCAGGAGCTCCTTGCATGCACCAGCGAGAGCATGATATAACTTTTGGAGCGGTGCTGCGGTGAAGGCCGACTTTTTGACAGAAAGCCAGGAGGAATCTCTCACTGCCAAGCGAAGAGGCCGGGCTCCATTCCTTCTGCTCAGCTTCAGCTCCTCCAAATTTCTCTGACCTCCTGACCTGCAGCAATCTGACCATGTGAACCCTGCACTAACATTCCTCTCCTGTTGCATGTTCAGCACTGAGGCAGAGAAACCTGAACTTGAGGGAAACATTAGCACATGCAAGATTTTAAAATGGTAAAATACACACAGGCTTGTCAATATCACCACTCGTGAGTGCATGTTATTATAGTAAGTGAAATAAAGAATGGTGTCTTTTGCATCTACAGAATATAGGTTTAGTATGCCGGGCTGTGTTTAAAACAAACAGGATGCAAGGACAGGTTAGGTGCAGCCTGTTTAATTTCTGAGTTAAAATGAATTATGCTGCTGTCACATTGTTGAGCCGGGGAAGGATGTGGCGGATGTGAAGCGAGTAGAGTAAGCATGCCTGCCTGTGTTTAAAAATGATTGATTAAGCTGACACCAGCTCAGGGGTGCAACACCGCTCTATTTTTCTCCCTCATTATGTAAGGCTATATTTCAAATCAGGAGCGCACTGGAGGAAGACACCAGAGACACCAGACAGGACACCCTTCAAATAAAAAGTTTATCAGACAACAGCCAAGGAGACTGATGAGTTTCCCCTCTAATCTTGTCGAAGGAGAGCCGATAGAGAAGATGGAGAGTGGGCTTACGAAACAGAAGGGGGATCTCAAACTAGTTTGGACTGTATTCACAATGTTTATGTCTGCATATTAGAAACAACTAACTGATGGCTGCATGTATAAGCTATGAATTTTCTTTCCAAAAGTTTGGATTAGAATTAATCCAGATGAGTGCAAACATTTTTAAATTAAAGCAAAAAAAAAATGCCCTCTATAAAATCTACTGATCTCCATGCTCTGCACTAGTTTTATATTTAAAGTGAAGGAAAAGCTACATGATTTCTCAGAAAGACAAATTCCTCTTCATGCAGACATGCTGACATATCTTTGTTGCCTTACAAATCGGACATCAGAACCCCGAGCCCGGCAAACACGTAGTACTCTGCTTGCTCACGCAGTTCAGAGTGCCAGGGTGTAATGAAAGAGACATATTAATGGCCTCTCACTTATTCATGCGTCGGAAATGAAGAGGCACAGTCACATTCTGGAGCCGTTGACAGAATAAAGCGCAAACTTTGGGGAAATGATTGTATTTATGATTTTCGCTCCGACAGATGAAGGCACCAAGAGAGAGGCAGAGTGACACATGTCTGACAGTTCAAAGGGTTAAATGATGTGATGTATGGCAACATACCCGAGCATGGGGGGCACAAGCTCTCATATAGTCTCACTTTAAGAATCAGTGCCTGAGGAGTGCAGACCTGGAAGGCAGGAGAGAAGTCATTGTGGTTATTTTAGATGTACTGTACATTTTACAGTATAAACACAAATCTGAACACAAACACTGAACTTCAGGATGGCTGCTTACAAGGTGGCTGCAGACTTTTATGATTTAGAGGCTTATAGATAAATCTATAACAGCACCACACTCCAAGTGTTTAGTCTCCCTGAGCAGCAGAGCTCCCAACAGCACCACCTAGCAGCAGCCTGACCACAGTATATCAATGTCCACTCACAGTCTTAGGATGCTAAGACATTATAGCATGTCTAAATAAAGATAAATAACCTTGCATATGAAACAATAGTGAGCTAAGGTGGCTAAAACTTATCATTAAAATCTACTAAATCTACATTTTTAGGGTATGTATTGCAAAAATAAGGATAAGAAGACAGTTAATGTGCTGCATCATTTTTGTTTATTCCATATCAATGCACTGTAATATAGTTTCTGCAAGGTTTTCATAAACAATAGAAGTTAATAATGGTAGGGTAAACTGATATTTATGTTTTGTATGCACTTCTCAATGCATGCTGCAACCTCTCAGTCACAAATCTGTGAAATTAAAGAGTTATCACCTTACGTTCATGCACAATCAGTTATAGCTGCATGCAGTGGCTTTAAACATCCCCGACATTTAACTTTAGAAAATAAATTTGCATTAAATAAATAGTGGGGACAGCATGAGCACCTTCCTGTCAGAGTTGGAATTGACTCATGGCATGTGCGTAGAGTTCACCTGACTGGGGACCGGAGTGATTTTCTCCGTTAAAAATCAGGAGGTGAAAAATGGCGTGGTTATTTGTGCCTGACAGAAGTTAAGAGCTTTTCCCCAAGGCCCGCTGCCTCCCTGCTGACCGCATGCAAGGCAGCCTTCTCCTCCAGCATCCACTCACCTTGTGAGATCACACCTCTCTACTCCAGCTGCTGAGCCGATGACACATCCTACAAATCCACAGTCTGTGCATTCTGAAGATGAGACATTTTTCTCCTTTAATTTGTGTATAGAAGTTTGAGCTTTACAGAGTCTGTTTTTGTTTGTGTCTGAAGAAGTTGAAATCTGAGGCAGGTAAATCAAGTGCAAGGTCAAGGTTTTGTGCCTGTGTAATTAGAAGTGTAATTGCTGCCTGCTTCTGAGGCTTATCAGGGAATCCTGTGTGGCACAAACAGGTCCCACAGGAAGAGATCAAAGCAGAGTCTGGGGAAGGAGGATCTCAATTAGAGTTTATGTTTTAAAGGTTCAGAGGATGGAAAACAATCTCGTACCCAGGATTGAACGTTTCATTTAGATTCATACCTGAGTGCATGGTTGGAGATGGGGGAAGACACTAATGAAAGTAAAGTTCAGGAAGTTCAGCTTAAGGCTCATTTATGCTCTGCGTTTGATAAGCATACAGACGGAGCTTTCTTTCTGTACTCTGCCTTTATTTCTGCACATTTTCTAGAGGCTGACAGATATAGACTGTATTGCAATACCACCAGGAGTTGTGGGACCAGTTTAGAGCAGCTTAGCCAAGGGATTAAGCCAGACCAAAGACACAAAGAATTCATAAAAAATGGCAACACTTTCTGAGTTAAGATTTAGCAAGTCAGTTAGAAACTGTAAAAATACGTAATTTTCCCTCTGGTGGATAAATCTGTGACATCCTGCCCAACATAAAGGATGCAAATGAATATGTGGAAAGTGGTAGTTACAATGTTATAACATACTGATCTATTTTTGCACAGACAGTGAGCATGAAGGAGCCTTTAGTGTAACCATGCATTTGTGTATTCATCTATCTGCATCATGAGCATTCTTGCCTATCCTAGTTAATGTCTGGAGAATATCTGTGGAGGGCATTCCAGAGAGCAAAGTCCATGTGCTATTATCTGATGTGTGGGATGTAAACTATAAACATGGAGATACTTGAGGAGGTGGTTGCAATATTAATTCTGAGATCAGAATTAAATTTAGAGTAACATCAATAATAATAAATATTTTCATCAGATCAATCAGAATGATGACTGGTAATCAGAACACTTCGTCTTTAAGCCATTTCTTAAAGGGATACTTCAACATTTTGGCAAATGCGCCCATTGCCATAATTCCTATAGTCTTAGTAATAGGTTTGTTACCCTCAGTTGTCGGTGCAAACTATTTTTAGATTGGCGCTGCCGAGTTCGGACCTGCTGTGCCAACTCGATGTAAGCAGACGGTATTTTTTGCTTTCCCTCATCAAACTCATCAAATACACAATCCAACAACTCCACAATGCTCTCGTGGACAAGTTGTGACCTGCACATTCACCACGCTATGAAATAATCATGGAGCATTACGAGACGGAGATGTTTTAAAGCTAAATGCAAAGCCGGAACTACACTCCAGACATGGCTGCTGCACTGTGTCACTCTGCCCAGTGGTTTACTCAAGAAATAGTTCCGAGTATTTGCTTCATGTGTCGTAATGTTACATGATTATACATTATTATTTCATAGGGTGGTGAATGTGCAGGTCACAACTTGTTCACGAGAGCGTTTTGGAGTTGTTGGATTGTGTATTTGATGAGTTTGATGAGGGAAAGCAAAAAATACCGTCTGCTTACATTGAGTTGGCACAGCAGGTCCAAACTTGGCAGCGCCTATCTAAAAACAGTTTGCACCAACAACTGAAGGTAAGGAACCTATTACTAAGACTATAGGAATTATGGAACTGGGCGAATTTGCCAAAATGTTGAAGCATCCCTTTAAGCATTTTCCTTTACGCATGGATGTAGTGGTCCTGGTGTTTTGGTTTAATCAGTGACAGTGTTAACTGGTGACTTTCAGCCAACTGTACTTATAGATCTTATTTTTAGAGAGGCTGATGAAAACAAGAGTTCTTGCAAATATCTGTATATACTTAATTTTAGTGCCTGAAACTGCTGCAAGGAGGTAGGTGTCAGAGGTGACAGCATGCCACAAAAAAAACTTTAAAAAATTCCTAACCACAGACTTAATTAGAACTACTTGTTAATACATTTGAAATAAAGACAGATAATTGTCTGTTATTATAAATACAGCCCCCCTTTTAAAATGCCCAGAAGAAGATCGAAGACAGTCTGGCATCACTTCATTTCAAACGGCCACTCTCATAGACCGTTCATCTGAGACACTGTGCAGTTCAGAAAGAAAACACACACTAAAACTTTTGGAAAAAAAATATATTAAACTTTGGTTTAGGGTTAAGGTAAGGGTTAGGATACCAAAAATTAGAAGTTACAAACCTGACCTGCAAACTCTGTGTACAAAACGTTAAATAAAGCAGAGAAAACAGTCTGCTTACAGGAAAAACACCTCAATGAAAACATCCACACACAGTAAAGGAGCTCCATTAGCTGTGTAAACTATATGGATAACAAAGCTTAATAACTACATAGCTAACGTAACTAGCACAGCTAGAGCTAAGTTCCCAAAGCAGCTATGTGAGCTAGGTAAGCTATGTATCTATGCTATCTGTGCAGCTAAGTTAGCTATGTTTGCTCAAATTGCCAAAACTAACTTAGCTACAGATAACGAAGTTACATAGCTATCGCTATGGTCAAAAAGCTCCTATGTAAGCTATGTAGGTACATTTTCCACAAAGCTACGTTAGCTTTATCTACGTTTGCTAAAGCTCTCATCCCCAAAACTAACTTAACCATGAACTGCAGAGATACGTAGTTAACATAGCTAATGTAGCTAGTGTAGCTTAAGCTTAGCTCAAAAAGCAATTATGCAGCAAGTGTCTACATAATCTGTTTAGCTACGTTTGCTAAAGCTCATGTTGCTAAGGCTAGCTTAGCAAAAGGAAACATAGCTGCAAAGCTAAAGTAGCTAAAGCTAAGCTCACAAAGAGGCTTTGTAGTTATTTTATCTGCATAGCTACATTAGCTTTATCCATGTTTGCTAAAGCTATTGTCCATTACGTAGCTACTTTGTTGCACACTTAAAGGACTCTCAGTGTGACTTTAAGCAAGCTTCTGCACAGCTCCCTACTACAGCTCAGAGCAACAGTGTGTTGATACTGAGCAAGTAACGGCAGAAGGGCTCACGCAATAGCATACTCCATCTTGTGGCAAAAGTGGTTAACTACAACTCATCCGCTTAATAGTGCTTTCGGCCTGTGATTTCCTCTTTGGTGCACAATAACTACTCATAACAAAAAAAAAAAAAATACATGCAGAGCAGTCTCTAAAGAACACATAAAATGGATTACACTTTTTGACAGAATGAACCGCACTGTTTAACAGTAATAATAATAATGCGTAAAGAGGGGTGCCTTCTTATGTGCTTATAAACTTATTATCCTCACACATAGTTAATGTAGCTCAAAATAAACTCAAAAAACACCTATTCCAGCTTTGTATCTTCGTTATCTTTGTAGCTAGGTTAGCTACGTTTGCTATTCTCAACTTAGGTATAGAAAACATAGCGATAAAGTTAATGTAGCTAGAGATAAGCTCACAAAGCAGGGATGTAAGCTACAGAAGTAGGTTAGCTGTTTACTTAAGATTACATTGCTATAGCAAACTTAGCTGCATTGGCTTTTGTAATAACATTAATTACATAGCTAGAGTGGCTAGTTCAGCTTTAGCTTAAGCTAACAAAGCTAAATTGAGCCATTGTTTGTTAAAAGACTTCTATATTGGGTCTATACATAATTTAATCGAAGATTAGATCTTTTTCTGTTTAATTTATGAAATGTTGCTTCATCTGTAATGTTTGCAATGTGGTTATTTATGAAAATGTGAAAATCCTGCTATGTCCACAGACAACGAAAATTCAACACAACTCTAGAGATCCATATCCAGAGTTTGAATCCAGACATTTGTAATGCCTTTGTCATAAAGCAGGCGTAGATTAAATTTAAAGATAGGCTACTGATAGCCAACATTTCTGGTAATAACCTCTGATGTAGCTTAAAATGTGGTACAAGCAGGTGTGCTGTTTTTGTTATGATACCGCAATACCTGAACCAAATATCCCCCAAAATCAACTATTTTTAAGTAAATTATCAAAAGTCAGTTGATGATTTTTTATTTCCACAGCTCCTGTTCTTTACAAATACTATCCCATGACTTTTAACACAAACGGATGAACCTTTTTAATAACAGTAGTCTTTAAAATTAGTTAAAAGCAACAAAATGTCAGCAAGAAGTCGCTCTTCAACAGTATTTTGCATATGTTTTAATCACACTAGTATTGAAGAGGTACTTGATTTTGGCTCCTATTCACATTAAGATATTTGAATGTAAAAAGGGTAAATGAAAAACCTCTAAGCACATCATAATACATTAATGATATGGTTTAATTGCAGCTCAAGTATGTGAAGCTTTCCCTTTAAGTGTTGATTATTAATGTCAACATACAAAGTGCCCAGACTAGATTTGCTCATCATGCATTAGAGGAAACATTGCTTTGACACGTCAGTCAACACGGCACCATGGTCGCCAGCCCTCACTGCTGCATGTGATGATGAAAACAAGACAGCGGCGCACACTGCCTGCCTGATCCTCTCTGACAATCCCTGCCCATCCAACATTACTCTTCTCTCTCTGATGTTGGGCGGCTGCTAATTTAGCCTTTAGCTCCATGGTACCGTAAATCACAACACTCAGGAAGACAAATGTCAGAACACATGTTGCCAGACTGTGTCTTTGAGCAGAAGATTCCTTTAATTGGGTGTGCAGGGACCGGGTCCAATCCCCAGCACCCTTCCTCTTCTTCCTCCTTCCTCACTCTCTCCTTCTCTCTTTGCCTCTCTCAACACACTAACAAAAGGCGGAGAGATGAAAAAGACAGCGCCAACCTATCCCTACTTTGTGCCATTATAGAACAGACACACTAGGGGTAAAGAGGTACGATGCTGAACATCAAGGAGAGCTTTATATAACTCGCTTTTTATTCGCCTTGTTTCATGTTTATTTTACTTCTTCAAGCTATCATGTCTGATTGACACTGCGCCCTGTCATAACAACCATTATTCATCGAACCAGCTTATGGAATACAGTGATAGCTTCTGGATATATTTGTCTGAGTTTAGGAAAATGTGTAAAGAATCAAAAATGCTCTCCAAAGTATGTTCGGTGTCATCTCATCATCAGTGTTATGATTCCACCCTTCCCCTTCCTCCGCTCACGCACACTCTGAACTTCAGCAGAGGGAATAGAGATCATAAAGAATAGATATTCAAAGGCTTTAACACAAAAAGACTTTCCTCAAAGCCTGCCTCTATCCGGATCTGCCAGGCTTTGGAGGATGAAATGTCCACACAGAGAAATCACAGGGTTCAAGTCAAAAGTAGTCAATTTAATTCGGTTTAAATGTATTGTTCTCAATTTAGACATCATTAGTTTTTGAGCAGCAAATGTTTATTTTATCATTTGCTAGAGCTCAAAGTGTGTACAAATGTAAAATTTATCATTTGGCAAAGATTGTAGTTCAAATGCTCTTCGTTATCAAAACCATACTGTGCAGAATCTCTCAAATGAATTTACGAGGGCAAGACCCGTCTGCCTCATTAGCTTGAACACAGTCAGAGGTTGAAGGCCAACTAAAAACACAGAAATTACTTCATATGTTGTCTTGTTAACAGAAATCTAACTTTATTAACATCCTTTGTACCCAAAGTTTGATTAACACATACAGTTTTCTTTAAGCTTTCACTCCCACCAAAGATATAGGATCTCTAACTGTAAAGACTCCATTCATTTATTATGGGATCAGTGATAACATCACTTTTATGGGATAGTTGAGAATGTTACTAAATTCTATCAGTCTTCTTATAATGTCTCATACTTCCAGCATATGTCCAACTGGAGTGATGGTTTAGTTTTTTTTTGCCACTAGAGAAAAAAGTGGCCTGATGGGATATGCTACACACACTGAAGTCAATGATTTATTTACTAAGAAAACATTACAAATACCATATGTCACATTCAAGTACTACAATATGCCAGAATATAGTTGTTTGTTGCCTGCTACAAATAAATATTTTAGGTGGTTATATAGCCCATGTTTATTTTAGATTGTTATATTCCTGACTTTATTGGTTTTAAAGAAACAGGAACTAGCAAAAGTATCATAACTGTAAACATTATACAGTTTTTTCAAATAGCTTTTTCTTTTACAATAAAAGCTATAAACACAATACATAACTACTACAGGTTATTGTTTCACTTCAATTGAAAGTTTTTTATGGGGTATTAGAGTGGAAAAAAATGTTGATCTATACTATTGCATAGACCTTTTGCATTTGTTGTCACACCTTCTGTTCTGTTCAGAAACTGCTGCATGTTACGTATTGGATGCTAACGCTAAATAAATACTACTGTCAGCAAATTCTGTTTGTGAGCACCCTTTAGGTGACTTACTTCTTTAGACAGAGTCTCTGGCATTTGAGTAAAGTAGCCTAATTCTATTGTGTTACTTTCACTTTATTTATGGATCCTAAATCCACCCAAAAATGTTTTTCAGACTGATGATTAGTAATTCACGAGACCGATAACCCATATGTGGAACTGATATGTATTTATTATGACTTTAGAAAATGTACTCAATGTGACAAAAGGTAAAATTTTCTAATCAACAAAAATGTAGGAAAATAATACTTCAGCACTAGTTTTATCAACATTAGAAACAACTCTGAGCAGCACAGTAGCAGCAGGAAAACAGGAAATGATGCCACAAGCTCACTGTGTCAGTGGTACCAGGTTAAGTGTTGATTGGCTAGTTACAAATAGCCAATGAGGTTTGCTTATATACAGGATATTTGGTGAGACTATGACTATGGAGAGTGAAAATAAAGCAAGAGAGGAACACACACTTTTTACTGGAACCAAATAAAGGAACTTTGATTTATTAATTTTATTAATTATCGGTAAATCAAAGTGTTGATATCGATTATTGGTAAAATAATCAGTCGACCCCTAGTAATTAGCAACTAAACTGCATGATAGCTTAATTTCAACACAGCACTTCAGCTGTTCACTGTGGTGAGTAATGTCATAATAGGGACAGTTCTGAAAAGGTCTAACCAAACACTCCAGATAAACTTCAAATATCCATTGGGATGGGATGTATTTCACATCTATCTCAGCAACCTACCACAGTATGTGTTTTGGGAAGGTGATTATCTGTGCATCCCAAGTCCTTTATTTCAACCAGTTCTGGGCCTTCTGGAAGTTCTCAGCTGTATTTTAAAGACCATTCCAAAGCCCTGGTTGGAAGACCCAGGACTGAGATCTAAGCACCAATGAGTGAAGACATGTAAGAGCAGGCTTCCTGGAAGTCTACTCACCAAAAGACACTCCCGCCTCTATTAGACATCGCTCACTGATTGGACGCTACAGCACAGTAAATTTTAGTGTCACTTTACAGCATCAGCAGAGTTTAGTAATGGAGGAGAAATGGAGCCTAAAATAGAAGTGAAATGTGCAAAACAGACACTAAATGGTTCATCAACATCACCAGTGTGTGAAGTCAATAATCAAAAGGCAATGAGATGTAATTTAGAAATTGAAATATTGAGCATAAATGTAATAAACGCAATATAAAAGAGTGTATCCCATTAGAGTTTTATATCTGATTTGCTTTCTGATTCACCATTAAATGTATTTAAGGTTGAAAAATCCTAAGAAGCATATGTTTAATGATTCATTTTCGATGTTTAGATTAAAGTCTAACATAGTAGGAGTCTTGTTATCTGTAAGAAACATGTTTTATATCAAGATTTTCCTAAAATTACAACTAACTACTTTTATTATGTATGGTACTCTATAAAAGAATCAGTGTTAATGAAACACAGAGATCATTATCAGATCAAATACAGGTAATAATTATTTTATATTAAAGCATGTGCTGGTAGAAAGAGTCCAAATGTTTTTCTAAAAAGGTTGAACCTGATTTATATAGCAATATAAGATCAGATCTCATTTTATGAATGCAATTTTAAAGTTTTTTTTAAAATATGTCTTCAGTATAATAGCCTGTATGTTGTGTAATGAGTCTGTTCAAGTTCATCCCATTAACATAAACTAAAGCCTGCACAGCATAATGATTAATAAAGTATGTGCTCTCTTGATCATCTTTACAACATTAATTACATCTTATGATGTATCGGTTTCTAATTTTTTTCTTCACTTATGAGGCTGATGAGATCTGAATGATGGCTGATTTAGTTTTAATCCAAATCATTTAATCTAAATCATTACATCTACTGACTCTTATTATGTAAAACTTGCTGGGAAATTTTTTTGTCAACTAAAACAAAAAGGTACAATGAGGCCTACACGATACTTTCTACTTTATACTAACCTTTAAGGCTTGTGCAAAAGGTTACAAAGTTTTTTTAAAACAAGAATTAATGTTGTTGATTACATTAACAGTGTCTCTGGATAAATATTTATTAAGCCTGCACTATTTAAGAAAAACATGTAAGGAGTGTATGTGATTGTTCAATATTGCTAGCATAATGTGGACGACAAACTTAAATATTAAGAAGTGGATTGTAATTACTACTCACATTTTCTGTGGCTTTCTGTGAAAGGTATGATTTCATCTCTCTATAGTAATATATCATTGGGACTAGGAATGACCCACTCACTTTTGTTCCCTGTTGAAACTGATGAGATCATCTGTGAGTGACATCGGATACCTATATTGACTATATGTTGCGTTTTGATATAGCAGCTGGTTTTAGCCATTGTTCAGTCCACTTAGATTTTGAGTGCACTTGTATGTTGGTAATTCAGTTAGCCTATTTTACTGCACTAAACCAGAGAGCTTCTATCAGACACAAACCAGAGTTTTAACCACAGGTAATCAGTGTAGGTGATGGCTGACTAAAAATATGAATTTTGATCTACTGATTACATGTTTGTAATGAAAATTAGACCTTGTGTCTTGGGGCCATTTGCACCACTCTGTTGAAAATAGTGGTCCTTTAAGATTAGGTTGCCTGAATGAGGTCTCAGGACATTTCAAAGATTAACGGACTGGCAGATATAGCTTAACCAGTTCATATATCAATAAATAATATATCCGTAACATTTTTTGTTGCTGCCAGTATTGACCAGTCTCACACACAAAGTACCAGCATCAATTGCAAAAACATGTAATTGAGACATCCATGCTAGTGATATAACAGTTATAGATTATTATCAGAAAATATGACCTTTATTGTGGGCTTTATATGTTGTCTTGTGTCATGACTTGCCTGCAGTTCACATCTCCTTTTTATTGTTCTTCATGTTCATTGTTTAACATATTACCTGTGTTTACAAAAGGCTTCTCCTGAATGCAAAATGAATATTCATTTTTATCACTAAATTAGCACAAATCTATTAAGGGGTAGCTTCCTGCTGGAGAGAAGCTAGCCTCAGTTTGTCTGGCTGCTTTAAATGATTTGAAAACAAGGCTGTTATTTCCAGGCCCTTTACCAAAACTTGTCTGCATACTAAGTTTGAAAGCATGGCTTGTTTATATTTATTATATTCTCCTTTGCTGCAAAATCCAGCAGATATGTTAATGCTTGTATCAAAAAATAGCAACACTGTACTTTGCAGTGCAACCCTGGTATTACATACCATATAGTTTGTCATGTCTGACCATTATTATGTTACTTACTATGGTATCATTAAGTTTATTAAAGGCACAGGTGATGATCAAGTACCAACCAGATATGTCCATCACTACTTATGAGAAAAAGTGCACCCATGGATCAGTGGGTGACAGGAACCAAGGGTCAACTGATTATTGGTCTGACTGATTATCAGGCCAATGTCTGACATTTGGTTGATTATCAGTATCTGCATTTTATTTTACCAATAATCATTAAAGTAAAATAATCAAAAGGTGCGCTACTTTGGTTCCACAGCAAAGAGTGTCTTCCCCTCTGGCTTTGATTTTGCTAAATTGGATTTGATAAATCGGAGTCATGATGCTGATAAGATAATTGAATTGATATACCAACCTTTCCAGAACTTACGTCACACAAACCCTGAACTCTGTAGAAACTCTTATTTCCTACAATCACCTGACATGTGATTCAAATCATCTCTGTTTGTTTAGGCGGGAGTCTGTATGGCAGTAGGGAGCGCCGGGACGTGAGCTGCACAGCAACACTCTAATGAGCAGAGCTGGACACAGACAAAGACAGTCTGGACCATGTTCAGCATCTCTGCCCATTATCTGGCTCTGGTCCAATACACAGATATTAATTCCTGCTCCTTTTAGCCTCTATGGTTTCAAGAGTATTACTGAGCCCACAAAGGCTGCACAGACATTAATTAATAAGCCTTAAATCAATAGGACACTTTATGGTCATGTAAAGAGGAAGTAATATAAAAAGAGCACTAATTTCCTTTCATAAATTTAAAAGCAAGATATAACTAATTAAGAGGATCTCAACACTTTATAAATATTAGCATGGAATTCCTTTCTTTTATTTAGAAATTTTATCTATGATACCTCATCACTTTTGTTGACTCAAATTTTTCAAATGAAACAAACTGTTTACTCATCATGTAGGTATAGAAAATTAAGCTTTAAAAAAGTCCTCAGTTCTTAAGCTTAAGTCATATTTTCATGCAACAAGCTGCTGCAATAACTGCATAACGGCTCAGCGTCTCCACACGCCTGTGCGTACTTGTGATGACTGGCCTACAATGTAATAAGGGAAGCATTAAAACTGTGCCTTTTGACTTATTTACAAAGTTTAAGAGCGTGCACTTTACTGTGGAGCTTTAACAAAGTAACAGCACTTGGCTGTGCTGAGACAGACACATATTTAAACATGTTTAAACAGCACCGCCAACCACAACTGACAAATAACAGCAAATAAACAGTGATTTTTAACACTAACGTGTGATAGATCTCCTGTATCATGTCTCCTGTATCATTATCATGTCTAACATGAGCATGGAGAAGTGTTTTAAAGAGAGTAGTTTTTAATTAGGGATCACGGAGCAGGGGTATCATCACATCCAGGTGTGCAGAACACGTTTTCCTTAATGGGTGTTTCAACAATGTCCAGTTATTTTCCACCTCCATCACTTTCTCTCTCAGTTATAAAGAAAAAAACAGAGACATGAGCCCAGTGTAGTTTCCATCTTTTAGTTTCGGTGTTTGAGAGCAAAGGCCGTCTCCTCTTCAGCATTGTGTGGAGTGAGCGTATGTGTTTTACAGGGGGAGTGAGGTAATGAAATGAAAAGTGCAACAATTTCTATATACATTTATGATTGTTTTATGGCATCAGTTTTGAATCAGGACACCCTATAAGTCTTCTGAGAGTAGTAAGGACAATTGGAGCAACAATATGGCATGCAAATCAAGACAGACAAAAAGACAGACAGCCACGCCACCAATTGTAGTACTAAGATTAAAAATAATTGAAATGTTAGACTGGAAGCCAATAAGGCCACTTCACTGAAACATTCTACTACCATTCAACATGTCACATTTTGTTAATTTTAGCTGACTTGTTAATTTTAAACCCATCAGTGAATGTTTAAATGATCAGACTCCTCAGGTTCTCAGCAACCCCATGGTTCCACTCAGAGTATCAGGCTCTGTAACACAACACTTCCCTTTAGTAAATCCTCACTGGGACAGTTTACTGTTTTCATGTGATCATCATGTCAAAGCTCAGACTGGATCCAGACTGGGCTCATTTTAAACCTGGACTGACAATTTTTTAAGTAGACTCAGCCTGATAGTCATGACCTTACAGTTCCTTTTCACTTTGTTATTATATGAGATTTTGTAATCTCTATTGTTTTGTCTCCTAATTGTTGAGCTTCTTTGGTGTTTTATTTTTGTGTATGTATTATTGAGTTTTAGGGATTAAATGGCCTAGCTTGGGCTTATTAGCTCTGATTTTGAATGTGGTAGAGTGTGGAAATGATTTACTCATACTTGTGCTTCATTCTTGTACTTGTCCCTTTAAACACTGGATGCATTTTACCTGTTGGATAGAGGCCGAGATATAATGGGCATGCTTTATCACCACACTGATTCACTCAGATAAAGATCAAGCTAGTTATCCAATCACTAAAGATTAATTGGTGCTAATTTAGTATAAAAACACAGGTTTTATATTGATTTTGGCTTCAGGAGGTCCACATGAGATCTGTGTAAAACATGAAGAACAGCAGATAGAAATAGAAACTGTGAGTTAGAGCTTAAATGCAGTCTTACTTTTAGTCACCACTCTTAATTAATTTATCCAAACATTTAACAGTTTAATCACACATAGCACCTTTTTCTGATACATACAGGACTAATTTGTACATTAAAACTAAGCCATGTTTATCCTGTGTGTTTCTCTAAAGTTTCAAAGATATCACAATGTCAGCTTTTTCCAGTATCATGCAGCCCAAGGGAAAACCCTCTTAGAGACAGTTAAATCATCTGAGATGTAATAAATAATTTAACATGATTTAAAAGTGTTCATCTTTTAAAACACACAACTACTTCATCCTCACTTAACAGTTTACAGAGATAATGAAAGAGCAATCAGGAATTTCTCATTATGTGGTTAATTTTATGCCTTATGCAAGTCTTTGATAAAGTAATGCATCCATACATCTCTTTCAACTCTAGCAAGCTTCATGAATGGATCAAAGCTACTTGTTTAATGTGCTTCTTCAGTTGACCAAACTTGAAGTTTTGGAAACTAGTTTTGTCACAGTGTGTTTTGCTGCAGAACGTCAGTCTAAAAAATTCACCAAGACTAAAATAGAAATCCTGTAAAGAAAATTACACAGAGACAACAGCCAAAGCTGTCGTTTTCCCCCCAGGTTTTCCAAAGCCCGAATTGTTCACAGTAATGTTTGTCTCCGACAACAAAACAAGTCTCTTCTCTTTTTCCTACCTGGGTTTTTTTTTCCCCCAGCCAGACCCCATAGTGAGCAGCAGGCACCTTTTATTGATCAACACAAAGTCCCAAATAAATGAGCGCAGAATGAGAGCTATGCTCCAGGGAGTTCAGGGGAGCTGCGACTCCATAGGTTCCCATCAATTTTAATCACTGCGCTAATGAAGAGGCTCCTCTCTGTTGGGTGTCCATAACTCACCGTGCCAGAGCTACCTCCACTACCTCAATCAAATCATTTCAACACAGCCCGCTTCTCCTCACAACTCTAATGACCTTTTCAAAATAAACAATGGCTGCATTAGCCAGCTGAAAAATTGTTAGATATGAATAGAAAAGTAAAGTGTTTTCACAAAGAAGAATGCATGATGAGGGACAGAGAGAGTTAATCAAGCTCACTTCAGCATGTGAGCCAGGACACAAAGCTTCCTGTGGTACATTCACACTGATTAAATTTTAGAGTATTTTAATAGTAAAAAAAAAGGAGATTAGGCTGTAAAAATACTAAATCATCCATTAAAACTAATTATATACAGAATTATTCTTTATTCAACATTATAGCTGTGATAGAAAAAATATTGGAAAAAATGCACTGCTGCTTGTTGGCTGAGGGTTGAAATTAAGAGAAGCAACAGATTCCAATTTCATAAATTATTCACATGTCAAAGAGTTTTTCTGAATTATATTCCAAGATCAAAATAAAACTGTGCTGTGTACTACTTTTAAAAGCACAGTATGTAAATGACACTTGGAGGGTCCTCAATCAAAACAATAACAAAAGAAGACAAGCAGAAACCTGGTTCTCACCTCTGCCACTCACATCTCGTATTGAATTGAGGAATATTCAATTCAATTCCTTCTCCTTACACTGCCACCAGGATTAAAGTCTGAAAAATTAAGGAAAGTTATATCAGTTCATGATGTTTTTAGTTAGTTAGTTAGTTAGTTGGTCGGTTGGTCGGTCGGTGAATTGATTAGTCAGTCAGCCAGTTGGTCAGTCAGTAAGTTAGTTAATCAGTCAGTTATGAAGTTGCTTGGTCAGTTGGTTGGTCAGTCGGTCAGTTAGTTTCTTGGTCTGTCGGTCAGTCAGTCGGTCAGTTGGTCAGTCAATCGGTCAGTCGGTCAGTCAGTTAGTCATCATTGGTCAGTCTCTTAGTTAATAAGTCGGTAGGCCAGTCTCTTAGTCGGTCAGTTGGTCGGTCTCTTAGTTAGTTAGTTAGTTAGTTAGTTAGTTAGTTAGTTGGTCAGTCTCTTAGTCGGTCGGTTGGTCTCTTAGTTCGTTAGTTAGTAAGTCGGTTGGTCTCTTAGTTAGTTAGTCGGTCGATTAGTCGGTCGGTCAGTCAGTCTCTTAGTTAGTTAGTTAGTTAGTTAGCTAGTTGGTCAGTCTCTTAGCCGATCGGTCGATCAGTCTCTTAGTCGGTCGGTCGGTCTCTTAGTTCGTTAGTTAGTCAGTCAGTCGGTCTCTTAGTTAGTTAGTCGGTCTCTTAGTCGGTTGGTCTCTTAGTTAGTTAGTTAGTTAGTCAGTCAGTCTCTTAGTCAGTCGGTTGGTCTCTTAGTCGGTCGGTCGGTCGGTCTCTTAGTTAGTCAGTTAGTCAGTCAGTCGGTTAGTCGATCTCTTAGTTCATTAGTTAGTTAGCCGGTCAGTCGGTTGGTCTCGTAGGTAGTTGGTTGGTTGGTCTTTTAGTTAGTTAGTTGGTTTGTCTGTTGGTCGGTTGTTTGGTCAGTCAGTCAGTCAGTCGGTCAGTTAGTTAGTTCTTTAGTTAGTTAGTTAATGTAGTTAAAGGCAGTCATATCTGACCAAGTTAACACATTATTTGATGTCGGGATAAAGAGAGGTTGGGCAGCTGAAATTCTATTAGTATGGCTCTGCTGTTTACTCTTCTCTGGGGTTTCCTCTGATGGGGCTCTGCAGACGTATAACCCAGGCCTCTCTCCTCATCAGTTAGTGCATTCAGTTGAACAACAGCTTTCTTTCATTAAAAAAGTACATTTAAAAATACATTTAGCTAAAACTGGCTATGATAAGTAGGGGACTTTTCTATTGTTGGAAGACTTTCTTGCTCACCAGGGGGTTAGTCAGTCAGTGTGTGATGTCACATGAAAGCCTTCCTGCTTATGTCACTAAACACATCCAGTGTAACACAAATGACCTGGGCTATCTTAGAGGGAAAGGGAAGTTCCCTGTATCATGATGGGGTGTAATGGCTCCACCTCATCCTTATTTACCCTCCAAGTATTTCAGAAGTTATTGAAACTGCAGAACTCTGTGAACCACACACGCATATCCTGTACTCATATTTTACTTCTCGTGACGTCCAGAATCTTCCTCCAGCATCTGCTCCATTCACTGTAGGTAAGGAGAAAAATCCATCACCTTCCCCCTGGGTTTGCATAAGCCTCTCAAAGAGGTGACTCACTGCCATAGGGCTGTTTGTTGCCACGTTGTGGGATTTGCCCTGTCTTTTCAAATTTGATATCTGAGCCCTCCCTTGTGGGCGTTGTCACCAAAATCTCGGGTTCGACCTGGGGTGATGAGAAGGATCAGGTATTTGTATTAAAAGCTATTCTTTGCTAAAAAATGTTATGTGATATTCCTTTATTGTTTGATTTTTTTGAAAGTTAGAGCATTGGGATTGTTTGACACAGTCAAACTTTAACATTGTTCAGCAGAGAGTCACAAAGCTCTGAAAGAAAGCCATTACTGAATATGATATTTCATCTAGTTCTCCTGTAGCAGAGCAGTAAAGCTTACACAATATTAAACCAACAACAACACTCTTGACTGAAAACACACACTTAAACGGGAGTACTCTCTGGGTGATCTCTGGACTGGAACACATTAAATTCTGAGAGCCCGTGGTGAACACTGATGTTTGATCTTTTATTTGTGATGTTGCACATGGGGCACTCTTTGTGTGTTGTAGTAGCCTGTGGGCACAGTGAGCTGTGAGCGTGGGTAGGGGCAGTGGGCCAAGTGGACTGAGACTTTGCTCTGGTCGCTGCAGCTGGCCTGACCCATGTAAACATACACAGTAAGAGCCAATATAAGCTGTATAAGCTGCTCTGATGTTGGTCTTTACACACTGGACAGGGAATACTCCAGACACATTGTAGCATAAGTAGAAAACTGATGATTGATGAAGTGATCTTAGTTCATTATTGTGTCATGCATTAACTATGCTGAGCCTAAAACAGACTTATAAAACACCATCATTTAGATTACAGAAAGTTCTGATCTTGTAAAAGTGGAAATTAAAGCTGCAAGACACTGGAAAACCAAAGAAAAGCTATCAACAGGTAGCCTCAACTAGCTCTTACTGCTGTGTCAGTGGCATGTGAACGTGTAAGAAGGTGAATGAATTGGATTTACAGATACTGATGGTCACTTTACAGAGCAGCCTTTATCATCAGCGTGAATGACCTGCAGGGCAAAAGGCACTTTGAGAAGTCAGACATCTAGAAAAGCGGCCTTAAAGCTCAAGTCGAAATACTAGTGTTGTACTCAAGACCACACTATCGGAAACCAAGACTTGCCTGAGACCAGAGTGCCCTGAGACCAAGACAAGACCAAGACTTTTGGGGGTCGAGACCAAGTCAAGACCAAGACAAAGACAAGCCGAGACCGAGGAGACGAAGACCATAAAAGTCAATTTAAAAATAACATGACAAGGTTGAACAGTTAAAGAGCATTCTCTCTTTAATTTTAGTTTTCTTTTTTATAAATCTGACAGATAAAAACAAAGTGTCTGCAACTCTTTCAGAGCACAACATGCAAAAATCTCAAATCTTACCAAATTTGTTCAACTAACTTCTCATAAAAAATAAATCCTTATATGTATATAAAATCGACAAGTTCAGAATTATTTTGAATATTTGAAAATGAGATGTTTATCTAGATCTGTCAGGTGAATGAGGCCTAAAGGTATTCTGACTAGAAATAAGATGGGCTGATGTCCGAGTTTTGCAGGTGTAGCTGTTTGTTGTTTAGGTAGGGGCTGCTCCTTATTATCACATTAATGACAATGAAGAATAGCAGATCAGTGCTGGTTTCGACCAGTCTTGATGGAAATTCCTGAGTCTGGCCAGTCTGAGATCGAGACAAAACAGAGAAAAATGCTCTTGAGTTTGAGACAAGACCAAGACATTCAAAATGTGGTTTTGATACTGGTCTCAAGACCAAGACTATTCTTTAGTACTACAACACTACCAAATACATAACCCATTGGCAGATATACCATGTGACCTTAAGTGTTCAAACAAGCAAGGGGCTTTAAAATGTGTTCTGCATAATACATGAACTTCTGTTAATTCAAAGACAATGTAACAGTATTCCTTCATAACAGTGAAAGTCTAACTGGTATTTATTCTGTTATTTTTGTCTTTTAGACTGGGTTCATTGTATTTTTCAGCATCACTGAAAAATTAGAATAAAAGAGTAAGACAGTGACTACAGGCTAATGTATGAGTTTGTTTGACAGGCATGTGCATGCAAAGATGCTCTGGTAATTATTGATCAAACTAAACAAACTGATGGAGCTGACTGAAAGTCACCTTGATATAATTCTGGCGATCAATCATTTGGAGTGCACTCTTAGTCATGGCTGGCAGTGCCATTAGCATCAGCATGGCATTGTTTGGTGAAGACGACAGGGCTGTTCCGCTGTGATTAACACAATGAAGAATCATATCCTCCTCCTGTCCCGCTGCAGCGTCTATTGTTTCCCATTTAGCTCACTAATCTCCTCTGGATGCTTCGTCTCAGCATTATAACTATCCCAAAAATGTATCAAATGTATACACGGAGAGTGTTTGTTTGCAAAAAGATAGTGTGTTTGTACGTTTAAGCCTTGCTTTGTGGAGCAATTTAATCACAATGAGGAAATCTACCATGGATAATTAGTTAAGAATAAGGTGCAGAGAAGCCAGGACATTGCTTAGAGTTTTTCCAAACAGACCACTTAAGCATTTATTTAAGCTTTGGTAAATGCACTGAGCAGCCAGAAGTGAAATTAAGTGAAATTAGCTTGGACCAGAAATGCAGCTGATCAACTGCGATTAATCTAAACAATTACAGTATTGAACTGAAGCTGCTGTGTGCTGTATATTTGGCTTTATTTTAAACATAGTTTCTCATCAGCATTAAAACATTTGAAAAAAGGGTGTCACACACAAGAACGAAAAACAAATCAAAGGACAAAAAAAGTTATATAAACTTGCCTTAATGCAGCTACAAAATGAGGCAGGGTGGAAGGGTGTGTCTGGTAGCTGGAGTTGTGAGGCAGGGCTGGTCTTAGTAATTTTGAGGCCCACAGCATAGACCAATATGAGGCCCCTACTCCCTTTAGCTACAAGCATTACTAATGAGTGAAAAAATAGGAAGTATCTTTAAGATAACATATTCTTTTAACTTAACCAGTCTAAGTCCAGGTAGAACTTGCACAGATAAAAAATACAGTGCTTAACAAATTTATTAGACCATCTGTCATATTTGTCTCAAAGACCATCCAGCATCATGAAGTGCTTTAATGCGGACTCTTTCATTTTCAGTGAGCTCTCCATGTTTTACCATTTTGAACAGGAATGAGGGATTTCAAACTGAATTCACCCAAACTTTTGCTCACTGGGCTTCTCTGAGAAGTCAGAAATGAATCAAGCATAACATTCAACCACTAAAACTAGTTTTTCTGTTCAGGAATGCAAGTAATAACTATAATTCGACATATTAATCAGGAAATATTAATGTTCTTTACTATTTTTTCATTTCTTTTTGTAAATCAGTACATTTGAATATTCATGGATAACAATGATAATTATATTTTAGCATTAAAATTATAATTTCGGTCAAAGAGCTTCTGCATATTGATGTATTAACCATTGCAGAAACATAAAAAATGATTTTGGTAATTACCAACGCTGTGAATTTAGGGCAGCTGTGGCATAAACCTTCCTTTGGTTAGGGTTAGGGTAGTCTAATAAATTTGTTAAGCACTGTATATGCTCATTATCAGTGACATATCCTTTCTTTTGACGCTATACAGACATTTAATGTAGCCTGTTGCATCGAGTTTAACCACACAATAATCCACCAGTTCATTGTTTCATTTAATTTCAGCTATGAATCTATGGATCTACCTTACATCACTGGTTTTGGATTGTGGCTCTTGAAAGTTTTTTTAAGCCAGTTTGGCCCTTGGCTAGAATAAGGTTGAGTATTTGGAAAGCATGACCAGCCTATTTAAATTTTAGGTATTATATACCACATTTATATGGTATTAAATGCATTAATGGATTTATTTTCCAAGATCTTTCCCATGAACTCACTCCAATATGTAGACTTTTAGATACCTACTCATTAACTCCCTTAGACTGTTATTTTAAAAGGAAGACCTCCTGAAGGCTCAGTAAAGGACAGGTAGAGGGTCTTCCAAAAAAGCAGGGAAAAAAAAGACAGTGAGCTAGATAAAGGTCCTGATAAATGCCCCAAAACTAATAATCAATTAATCAATGAAGCCTTTTAATGTGTTAAAAATAATTTATATATATATGAATTATATAACATTTGGGGCTTATTTTTTATCACTGCAGCTCCTGAGTAGAACAAGGTTAAGTACCACTACATTTAAGTGCTTTCATTTTTGGAAAGGCCAAAGTTGTTTGTTACATTGCTTATTTCACAATGTAAGACACTAGTAAATTACTTTAAAAACTAATGTTACCCAGCACTAGCCACAACTATATGAGCCCCTTTTACATCGCATGTTCAAGATGGAATATTTATACCCACATGACATCTCACTAGAAATGTAAATATCACAGAGTTTAAGTTGTTACACTGCAAACCTGGCATCAGAGGGAGTAACAAAGGCTTAATGAGGGCTGTAAAACATCAGAACAGACAGGGCCAAACAGGGCTGTCGGAGCATTCCCCTTAGTGTGTATGAATATGAAGCTCCCTCTGTTTGTTTACTTGTTGAGGCCCTCATGCTTCCATAACACTGCAACACAATCACACATATTACACCACCATTACACAGATTCACAGTAAAAGTATAAAGGCTTAGTGTTGACAGAGCTGTTATAAACTCCTGTTGTGGGGTCACGATCTTAAAGGGGCTATAGGCATTTTATACTCATCCATTTTTGCACTTTGAACTAGATCCTAAAAGCATAATTCAATACTATCTGCTATCACCACAGCATGTGTAGAGTCCAGGACAGCCAAATAACTTTTTTTAAAATAGACTTTATGTGATATCTGATGTAGAGATTTGCTTCCCATCATGCTGGCTTGTGCAGTTCTGATGACTTTCCCCACATATCTCACTTTGATCACCATATTTAGTGCTTGGCCTGAAACAATGCAGTATATAAGACCTCTGCTCACACCGGTACAAACACTCCTCTGGACATAAGGTCTGGCAGTGTCTTCTATTCATGTTCATTACCTTTATCATACACCACCATCCAATTATAAGCTGTTTTGGTGCCAGTTTTCACAACAGAAGCACCTCGCTCAACACCTGGTCTGGGATCAGAGAGCAGAACACTATTGCTCTCTGGTCTCACATGGACTCAGATTCAGAGGTGAACTATGAACGTCCTAAAGGTTCCGTGTGGTGTGGAGACATATGGCTTAGGCTGGTGTTACGTAACCCTCAACCCCTCACCATCTGCCTGCAGGCCCAGGTGTGCCGAGGCTGCCAGCCCCTGACTGCATCCAACAACCACTGGAACTCTGTCATTCATGGCTTTTTAATCTCGCCACCATCCCTTCCCTTGTTCCAATTACCAGACATGCACGTGTACAAATAAGCTGTATTAATAACTGTGGAAGCCCTTCCCAATTTGGCTCAACAGAAGGAAAGTAGGAAGCAGCGGAGGGGCTTCCAGCATGGACGTGGGAGGGAAGGTGTGAGGGGGATAGTCGTGCCTGGCATTTGTTGACAGGAGGGCCCAGTGCACAGAGCAGGCTGGGAGTTATTGGAAAATAAATCATAAATCATCTCACCCCACTGACAAGGAGAGGTTCCTCACAGAACACATCTCCTGTGTGGCTGGTCTGACTCTGTGTGATCGCCTGCTCCTGTAATACTCATGCTAATACGGCTCTAACAAGTATGCATGCACCGCACCGGGGATGGATCATTAACGAGAAACACTGAGACATGGTTGAGGAAGAAAGACGAGCAGAAATAACTTTGACCTCTCTATGGGCTCCAATAAGAGTTCATCCCACAAACCCCCTCTGTTCCCATGAGGCATCGGGGTTCATTTCCACCCAGAGGTGATTTAGCCAGCAACTCATCCCTTCAGAATATTGAGGGGGATCTGTAGCGGGACTTGAAACAATGTGGGTGGCTTTATATCCAAAGCGATGACAGGCTTGTAGTCAGAGTGCAAATGCAGCAAAACCAACAAATGTATTTGCCTTTACAAACACAGAGCATCCAGTCAGGTGATGGAGCCTTTAGTAAATATTGAGCGGAGGGGTGTCCCAGCAGTGTGGTCTGCAGGTTTTATCTGCAGAGAGAGGAGTACAAAGATGAGGCCCCGTGAGGATTCAGGGAGAGATGGCTCGTGTTTGATCACCCATCAGGTGTCAGCGATGTTTCGGCTGGTAAAAACACAGGAGAGGCTGCCGCTCTTGTTTGTGCCAAGCATATCTCTTCAAAGAGCCTCTGCAGCTCTGTAGCTCCTCATTTAAATGGGAAAGTTTTCTTTCAGCTGATAGCAAACGCTGGTGGATCTCCTGTTGACACAGGACATTTTTTACCCGCTGAAAACACATCCCTGTTGTTTTTCTGCCTGCTGGTGAGAAGGTGATTAATGACCAATTTTGAGATTCTATCAAAGCAACTGCGCTGCTCTGCAAATCCACCTCTAATTACTACACATTGTTACAAGCGTAGGAGAAACTGAATATCACACGGATGCTGTGAAAGAGGAACGAGTGACTTTTTCTATTTAAGATGTATGTTTTTAAATGACTTTAAGCAATGCTGAATCATTTCTACCTAGATAATCACTTAATTTTTTCCTCAAGAGATGACTTTCCTTTTTTCAACCCCGTCTCCGCTTAAACGATGTAAGCTCGCTCTCAGCACGCACTTCATCAAATTTAATTGCCACAGTTCTCACCCCTCCAATGAGAAACAGAAAGTTGAAAGCAAAAGTAAAGAAAAAAGACAGAATGAAATGTATTCCCGCGTACTATGATATGGTAAATGTTAGCGCCCGCTGCATTGCACTCCATATCACTTTGCTCCATATGAAAAATAGTTTGCTATTTTGGAACCCCCTGGCAGCCATAGTGGATCACCACAGACCCAGAGCTCATTTATCTTTTGTCAGAGATGAAGCCAAACTAACGCCATCTCCTGAAGCTGCTAAAGAATGAGGAGGGACGTAGGGAGTGTAAAAATAAACCCGGAGCCCAGGTAGCTACACAAAGAAGTCACTCTACAAGTAATGGGTGGCTTCTGAAAGTGGAACTCTGTTTGGAAGTGTCTCTTTGCTTCAGAAAGGTGATGTCTACTCTCCAAGTTTACTCAACTTACCTTTTCTGGATTCTTGAGATGGAGACATAATGAGATCAGCTGAATGTAACCGCAAGGTTACCTGGCTAGAAGTAACTTTTAAACATGTATTAGCATCTGTAGGGTTTTTTTTTTTTTTTTCAGCTAAAGCAATAGGTAGTTGGAGCTGATTTCCCAACAGTATTACAATAAAGTACTGGGAATCTAAATCAAATTTGCCCGAATTATAATCAGGGCTAATTTGAAATGATAAATACAAATACAACACACTTTATTATTGAGAGGAAATTGAACCTGAAAAAACCAACATTTGTGTCCATGTCTCATTTTTACTCCCTTTCCCTGTCTGACCAGAGTAAACCATCATCCTCTTACAGAAACACACCTCCACAGCTCAGTCAGCAAACCAAGTACATTAAAAAAACTGTTTACATGCACAGGGTAACCTGGCTATCAGCCACGCTCTGCTAAGAATCTAACTTGGCTTTAGCTGTTTACACAAACCTTTGATACCTTGCAAATATATATCCCTGGTGTTGCCATGAATAAGCCAGCTGAAAGAATATTCCTTCACACCTGTGCTGCCCCAGATAGGATGGTCTGCCAGCAGAAAGACTTTGCCGCCAGCTACAGCCTCCCTCTTTGACTCAGCTTGAGTAGAATTCTTCTATTTCAGGGAAAAGAAATGATAAACCTTGTGGTAATAGAAATGTTTAAAAAAAAAACTACTGGTTTTGATATAACCCTGCATTTCAGTTTCAGTAGGTTAAAAAAAGAAATATCAATTTAAAATGAAAGGTTTTGGTGAAAATATTTGTGTGTGGCATCCCAAACTAATTTTCTCTGAATAAATGAGATGAGATTATTTTAAAAAAGCAACTACATTTGCAAGTGTTATTTTATATGACCAACTTTAAGGGGACTTTAACAGCAACAAACCCTCACTTAAAAAAATTATCACTTCTATATCCACAGGTTACAATATAATGAAAATTCCAGATTATTAGTTGCACCAGCAAGAAAGTCACTGTCTGTTTTGGGGGGAAAACAGACATGTATGACTATTTGCAATGCTCACAGCAAAGTCCAAAACATACTGTTGTGCAGCTGTGCAGCACTTTTTAGTAACATCTGTTTTTTCCATGTGGACTGTGCACTGCTGCTAGCTGCTTTTAATGTAGTTGAGCTCACAGCCTACACTGACAGCAAAAAAGTTCTCACAGTTCATTTATTTATTTGTGCAAAAGACAGCAGATTCAAATAAGACAGAAGTACATGTATATACAAAATGCACAGTTGGGACATAAGAAACCCCTTAAGGCTTAGGTAGAAGCAGGAAAACGGTTCCAGATGACTGGGCCTCTGTAACTGATTGAAAACCGTCCCATGCTGGTTCTGTAGAACTGCGTGCCATGTGTTTTATACAGCCTAAAATCTCAATATCTATTTCTATTTTACTGGACACATGATTTTCTTTCTCCATTTAGGCTTGTCATCAGTATTAACACGTATGAATGTAACACATTTAACTGTTTTAATTGCATTATTAGCTATGACAAATAGTTAACCATTACTTGAGAGAGTTTTACAAATTAGACTTGACAAAGATCATTCAAGCACTCTTTTTAACACTGAGATAAATCATTGCATTTGATCCAGAAGTCAGTCCTATCAGAGAGTAAGATAGATAGCTAACAGAGCTAAAACTAAGCTCACAAAGCAGCTACGTAAGCAATGCAACTATGTTATCTGTCCAGCTAAGTTAGCTTTAACTAGGTTTGCTAAAGATCATATTGTTAAGGCTAACTTCTTTAACTGTAGACAACATAGATACTTAGCTAACATAGCTAAAGCGAAGCTCACAAAGCTAGTACATCGGTACGTTTTCAACCAATGATATACCTATCAGATAATTATTTGACACCGATTTCAGCCAATCATATTTGTTGGCCAATCTTTTGTTAGACCATAAGTGTTGGACAATATGCTGCGTTACATTCAGGTGCAACTCCAAAAAGGAGGACATATAAGCATCCGGGTTGAGGCTGAGCTGGACAACGGACAAGGCATTTGAATTCCGAACTGTCCGACCTAAAGCCGGGCACATGGCTACTCTAAATGTAGGCATGTTAAGCTTTAGCCAACATAGCTAGCTAACGTAGCTATGTTAGCTTTAGCTTAAGCCAACAAAGCTAAAGCAAGCCACTACTACTTCTAACTACTTCTAAAACAGGCCTTCAAGTGACTAAATCCTAGATTAGATCTCTGAACTGTTTTTCTGTTTAATTTATGAAATGTTTCTTGGTATGTAATGTTTGCAATGTGGTTATTTAATACATGTATTTTCCAGACTTTGTGTATGAAAAAGTTAAATAAAAAAAAAATCTAAAACTGGACTCACATTGTACTGGCACCTCCTTTCTGAGATATACAGTACGGTGTCTCAGATGAACAGTCCGTGAGAGTGGCCATCAGAAATGTACACTCTACAGTCGGACCTATTTAAGACTATGACCTAATGAGGGAGAAAGCATGATAAAAAAAAGTGGCATTTCCAACCTAGACTGCATTGCAATGGATCCCAGTAGACTTCAAGTAGTGATGCTAATTTTTGATTATATCAGGTTGTGTACAATGTGTGATAGTGACTGCTGCACTAAGGGTAATGTGGCAAATTTCTCATCATTTTTAGGTTTTCTGCACGTTTCCTTGGAACAATCCAAGAAACAAACCTTGCTAAATAAAGGTTAAATAAGTTAATAAAATTAGGGTTATCATAAATAAAACCTCAAGTCCTTCCAAAGTGTTCTAAAGCTGTGTTTGTTCCAGCTCTTGTTCCAGGTTATAAACATGATTGTGAGACTTTATTGGTGGTCAAAGCTATCAGGAAATAGTAAATGTACTGGTGAAGAGACACCAAAAGTAAAGCTGTTCGTCTCTGTATAGATCATTTTCTGCACACATTCACAGGTGATATGTTTAGACTTCCTGTGAATCTTTCTCACTCTCTACATGATTGAGCAGATCTGAGGCACAATAGCTGCAGCATATCTCCCTGACAAGGCAATGATAGACCAGCCTGTGTCTCCTCAGAATGAGCCATCTGTGGGTCCGCCGCCGTGCTGCCTCAGGGACAGCATGACAGTCCTCAGGTATATCTCTCAGCATGGCGCGGGATGATAGTATACGGCAGTGGTGTGATACACTGCTTGGTTACTGTTACAGATGAGTGACCCTGATGCATGCAACTCGCTGTCTATCTCCACCCCCTGTCTGTATCTGTGTACCTGGATGAAGTTTCACTGCAGAGGGGCAGGCAGACACACTCACCCAGAACCAACACACAGCCAGTGGGCTTATCATTGGAAGAACACACCATGACTAAAAGAAGGCCTAGCTGTGATTGCCTCTCCATGCCTGATGTGGTCTGATGATGGCTCATCTTATGCCCGGAGATGACGACCTGATGAACTGTCAGCAGCCAAACAGCCTTAAATGAGAGATCGACAGACAAAAGCTGCAAACAAAGGATGTGATAGACGCGTAAGGATGCTTGGACTCTTGGACCTAGGTGGAAATATGATAGCTTCTCTTTGTCTGCCATACAGCTTCACACAGCTCCACATTCACATTCTTAAATACTGCCTTGTATTTCTCGTCTTGGATACAACAGCCAGCCATATTTTTCACTACAGTGTCTGGTTAATCATAAAACTGCTGAAACAGACCATGCATTGTTTCATGTTGCACAGCTATTATCAAAGAAACGTATTATTCTTTCTCGCAGTACAAAAGATTTCATCACATCTGCAGTGCTCGGGAACTGTTTGACTTTGATCTTAACGTGTCTTTTTAATCAACTTCCATAAAGAGCCGTCGTGATTGTTGCAGGCCCTGGCCAGACAGCACTGGCAGAAATGTGCTAAGTTTATCTTCAGCAAATACATCAGCAGTGCTTTAATATTTTTGCTCTATAATGGTCTTCTTCCTCCTTTGCACTGGGCCCATTTTGGCATTATTTGCTGCCGGGCATGACTTCTTAATAGAATCGGAATTCCAATTTGACTCTCCCGCTTAGCAGCCTAAATTTGAAGAAAGGCCGTCCACAGCTTTGGAAAAGAGGAGGGTGCTAATTTGAGCGGACTCCCCAAGCATTCTAACTAAAGCAGAATTTGTGGCTTCTTGTCTGAAATAAGTGTTTTGACTGTTGAGATAGATTAAGAAGTGAATTGGGGAGCTCATCTATTGGCTTGTCTCTCCCCCCTGCAGACTGGTACAGGGTCAGCAACATAACAGCAGGGCTGGACCTGGTGGAGATTTACATGTTTGCTCAAGGACATTTCAAAAAGGATGGATGTGGTCTGTCATGGGGGCCTGAACTCAGACCTTCTGGATGAAGGACAGTCCAGCAAATGAACATCTAACTTAAGAGGGCTGTTATTCACTCACAGGTGTGTTCAGCATAACAGCAGTGTGATTAAAAAGTGAGTAAAGCTCAAAATAGCTTTTATTTTCATACATGTAAAAGCATTGGGAAAACTGCACATTCCTTTCCAAATCAAAACATGTATCATGAAAAATGTATCAAATTTGTTATTACTTCACAGAAAAGGAAGAAAAAGGAAAGCCATGTCTGCCTCAGAAACAACATTTCTGATGTCACCCCAAAAGTTTTCTATTGGATTACAGTCCAGGGATTGGACTGGCCACTCCATAACATTAATCTTGTCTAGATGCTGCTCACTTACTGGTGAGTTTGGGGTCTTGTTTTGTTGAAAAACCCATTTCAAAGGGATATCCTCTTCAGCATAAGGCAACATGACCGCTTTGAGTATTTTAATTCATTCAAACTGATCCATGATCCCAGGTTTGCAATAAATAGGCCCGACACCATAGCATGAGAAACATCCCCATATCATGATGCTTGCACCACCATGCTTCACTGTCTTCACTGTGTGCTGTGGCTTGAATTCAGTATTTTGGGATTTTCTGACTAACTGCCCCTCGACCCAAAAACAACAATCTTGCTTTGATCAGTCCATAAAATGTTGCACCATTTCTCTCTAGGCTAGTGAACGTGAAAAATGTAACCTCTTTAGCACATGTTGGTTTTTCAATGATGAGACTTTTGTGGAAGATTCTTTCCAGCATCTACAACATTTGCTGCCTTCATCTTGAAATAAGGGACACCTGTTTGAAGCTGTGGAGCAAAGCATCACACCTTTTGGGTGCATGGAGACGGACACATATTTCAACATGTTTAATGTAGCATCGTCAGCTATAACTGACAAATAACAGCAAATAAACTGATTACCAACAGCAACATGACCCATCTCCTGTGCAGAGGTGTCAGAAGTATTCACATTCATTACTCAGGTAGAAGTATAGATACTAGGATTTAAAAAGACTTCTGTAGAAGTTGAAGTATCAACTCAAGATTTTTACTCAAGTAAAAGTATAAAAGTACTGGTTTCAAAACTACTTAAAGTATAAAAGTTAAAGTAATGTAAAGGGGAAAAAATTCCATTAAGGACCAAAGCTTAGGCCGTGCCACAGGAACCAATTCCATTCTACCATTCCATTCCATTCTACCATTCCACCATTCCATTCAATTATACTTTACATTCCATTCTATTCTACCATTCCATTCTACCATTCCATTCCATTCCATTCCATTATACTTTCCATTCCATTCTACTCTACCATTCCATTCCATTCCATTCTACCATTCCACCATTCCATTCAATTATACTTTCCATTCCATTCTACTCTATCTTTCCATTCTACCATTCCATTCCATTCCATTCCATTCTACCATTCCACCATTCCATTCAATTATACCTTCCATTCCATTCTATTCTACCATTCCATTCTACCATTCCATTCCATTCCATTCTACCATTCCACCATTCCTTTCAATTATACTTTCCATTCCATTCTATTCTACCATTTCATTCCATTATACAATCCATTCCATTTCATTCCATTATACATTCCATTCCATTCCATTTTACCATAGTGCACTACCCCACCTCCCCAAAAAAACTTTTTTCTAAAGGCTATAATGACTGTAATGTTAAAATGTTAATGTTGAAAAATTTGGGATGCACCTGTTTCAGCTACATTTATGCCCATTGAAAATGAATGCATTTTTGTACAATGCAAATACATTCAAGAACCATACAGTATGTGTACTACCAACCTCCTCGCTGGTGCTTGGTTGGGACATTTCGCTCCAGTTCTCTTGAGTCTCTGTCATGGACATCTTCGTATTAGGTTACATACATCTGCTATTTCCGATTATTTTTCTATCCAGATGGTGCGATTTATCTGGATAGTTTTTGGGGTTTTTTATTTGTGTTTTTTTGAACGATGACAAGCCACAATGAAAACAAGCTGAAATGAAATATAACGAGGCTTTTTTAAAATGTAAGGAGTAGAAAGTACAGATAATTGTGTGAAAATGTAAGGAGTAGAAGTAAAAAGTTGACTGAAAAATAATTACTCCAGTAAAGTATAGATACCCAAAATTTCTACTTAAGTAAGGTAACGAAGTATTTTTACTTAGTTACTTGACACCTCTGCTCCTGTGTTATTTAGTTAATGCGTGTTATACAGGGGAAGTGGAGATGGGAAGGTGTAAGGGGAGAAACTGATGCAAAAGACACAACAATTTTGGATTTTATAGAAAATCTGTACATATTTATGATTTTGTTATGGCTCCAGTTTTGAACCAGTATGCCCAGGAGGCATTCTGAGAGGTATCAAGGACAATTGGAGCAACAATGTGGTGTGCAAATTGAGACAGACATGCAGTTATAGTAGTAAGATGAAGAAATATAATTTTTTACCAAAAGCAGTGATGGATGTGATGTTGGACTGCTATTATTTTGAACACAGTTGTAATGTAGAGGTCCAAAAAGATTGTGCACTTAATAGCAGAAGCATCGATATTAAAATATTAGCTTTAAGGCAACAGGCTCAAAGAGTCTGCTAATTGAGTGTATAATCACCAGAACATGAAGCGAGGCAAAGTGGCTCATCAGGGCGCTAACAAGCATGTGACCAGTGGCTTCTTCTTTAAATCACTTCTTGCACTTGCTCTGGCAATGTCTCACCACTAATGGAGTGTTAAGAGGAGCAAAAACATTACAATTAACGCACAGTCATGACATTTTTATTTTGGTTTTTATCAAAGGAGAGAACAGATTTAGTTGGAGAAAGGGCTGCATGATTACCAAGAGAGCTGTATCCATGTTTCCCCCTCACCAACAGATCATTTAAAGATGACATCATACACATATATTTACACATAATTAATCAAGTCAATGTAGTGTAATTATACTGATTGTACAATCAGTTATGAAAAGCAGTCAGTGTGTGTAATGTGGATGGATAAAGAGGGAGAGATGAAGAGCGAGATAGCTGCCCAGTCTGCTGGCACTCAGACCCAGCTGGGTTATGGGGGAGGCAGTGGCTGCCTAATGAGCCTCTCTTACCCCAGAGAGCTCACCCCTCTCCTCCCCCTAGAGTCCCTAATATAAGGATGAAGGACTGCACACACTCCATCACAATCACATATGTTGCTTTTCCAACACACAGCGGGGAAGCTGATGAAAACACAATCCTTTAAAAAAAAAAAAAAAAGAAGAAAAAATACTTGCTAGCCAGTAAGCACTACAGTAAGTGCTACATTTCTACTGAGTTAAATCATGAGAGAAATACAGACACCTATCAGGACAAATGCTTACACAGATAAGCCATTTTTGTTCTCCACATGGCTTTCAATAGGACTGTATTCACAGGGCAGGGATCTCTTTCACAATAAAAGACCCATAATGTCATTACTAATGACCACCAACACCACTGTGGCAAAGGTGGATGTGTTTAACAACGCCGTGAACACATTTTCCAAGGCAGTTTTAAAATTCACAGCTTCTCCACAAGGTCCGTCTAGCCTTTCTGAGCCTGTAAAAAACAACCCTCTTTAATGGCCTTTGCTTTGTGAGGCCAAAGCCATAGTTCAACCTCTGCAGAGGAATAGTCCCCAGACAGTTGTAAATTCCAATAAAAGGTTCATGCCAAAGTGAGCGTGAGTGAGTTATTCTGTTAAGGAGGGTGGTGGGCAGAACTCCAGTGGGCCCTCTTTCCATTACTGCAGCTCCCCCAGCACCTAATGGTCAAGGCCTGTCTCCGCTGGGTAAATGTTTACCCTCGGATGAGAAAAAGAAGGGGGCTCACCACAAACAGGAATACAGAGGCCAGCATGGGCACAGAGATAATGAGCTACTATCAGCCTCCCTGCCTCGGCCACAGCCAAAGCTCATTAGAGGACCGATGATGGGCAGGAGAGTTGAATGCACTCAGTCGAGCTCGTCTCTGCTCCTCCACAGAGAGAAAACTGCCTTCATATTCAAAAAGGAGTAAGAGAGAAAGAGAGAGAGAAAGAATCAACAGTAAAAATATTTGAACAATCTATTCAAACACCTTGTGGATTGTACTGGAGGCAGGCGGCCAGAGAGCAGTTGTTGAGAATGGGCAATGAAGAGATGGCGAAGACTCGCAGGCGCTTCAGTGGAGGTTTTTCTTTTTTTTTTTTTTTTTTTGTCATGGGCTGCCAAAATGGCTTTGATTTACTGAGGGACCTATTGATAATTAATTGTATCATCTGTTTCCTCCTCTGCTCAAGCCAAGAAAAAGCGAACCCCCCAACTCTTCATCAGAGGCCCGGGCACAATTCATGCCATCAGAGAGGGCGATTGGACTGAAGCTGGCTGTGCGAGCTGTCAGCAGATGGCAGCGAAAAACTAAACAACTTCACTCTTAGGCCCGCAAGAGAGCATAGACTCATGGGAACTGAAGTTTGCCAAGGTGTGGAGGGAAACAATTAATGGCCAACTTATGAATCCACCACCCTGGATACTACTTCGCCAGTTAAATTAATGGAAGAAGGGTTGCTTCTTCATGCCTCATCCCCTAAATTGTGACTCTCAGACGAGTTTCTTGATTTTTTCATTACTTAATACACCATCAGGATGCACGATATCTGCAGAGATTAAAAAGTTTTATATCTGTATCGACAGATAAGCCTGCACAATTAAATCAATTTAAATCACATTCCTAATATAGGCCTTCCCGCAATCAAAGACACACAACTGTTGTTGATGTTTTACATTTAAATACGTGCTTCACCTGCATAAACTCTATGTGGAGTGGTGATTTATTGAAACTTTTTCTAAAAATAGACATTTTTACGTATGACGCACAGTAAACAATAATGACTAAGACATCTTTTGCACAAACTTATTCCCATCTCTAGGGGACCATAAAGTGAAAAAAAAAATCATTCCGTGATAAAAAAAAAACTCTACCAAATATGTACATTATTATTACTTTATGTTGGCTTTATTTTTGCCATTCATCAAAGCAGTTCCTGTCTGCAGTGACACAGAGGGCCACATCACAGGCTCTCTCTCTCTTTTTCTCCAGATTAAGAGCTATTTAGGCTGCCAATATCATGATCTAAGTGTTTAGACGTGCAGTTTGACATAGCATGACAACAGAGCAGCCTGCCATTGGTTGCCCAGGCCCGTTGTGGGATACAACACGGCAAGTAGCATTAGCCACTAATGAAAAAAAAAGAAAAAGGTGAATTAAAAAAGGGATAACAAGGTGTTTAGTGTTAGATTTAATCTTTAAATGAGCTGGAAAGTTCCAGGCTCATTAGAAAAGCCTCTGTAAGGACTACAAAGGCATGGATAGCATCATTGGAATGGCAAAACAACAGGCTGAAGGAGGGAAAAAATTAGGTGAGTATGATGTAGGGGTCAAAAGTTATTCAACTTTTTTATTCAACCTTTGTCACTTCTTGTATACAACAATGTTGGTGTAAGATAACGATGACTTCATGACTTTAATCTGCTCAAAATTCCTCTCTCATCTTTTCTCAGCAAGCACAAAAACACATACATCAGATTCTCTCTCTTTGCCTCCTTTTTCTCAACATGTGGGATTTTTTTTTAATTCTTCCATATAGACATTCAAATAACAGAAATGTGAGCAGCTTCAGCTGTGATTCCCCAGTAACATATGATTCTAGTAATATTTAATTTTTTTGTTTCTTTAGCTGTAGTTTAGCTATCATCACAACTACCAATGAACTGGAAGTTGGTTTCTCTTTCAAAACAAGAGCGTTTTTCAAAGTGGATGTAAAGTACATTAGGTATAAGACAGTCCAAAAGACATGCACAATGTAAAATAAATAAAGAACTGCAAAGAACAGATTCCAGTTAAATCATCAACATTAAGTAAATAACTTCCAAAAGCTGCCGTAAGCTAAAATATCAAGTACTATTTAATCAAATATATTCTTAGATGAGGATTTATACTGAATAGTAGGCCTTGTTCTTCAACATTCATCTCTTGCTAAGTCTGCTTTTCAGTTCATATATTATGTAGCCCATCTACTACTGGTGCATTTAAGGTCTGTTGCTGTGTCATATTTGACCAAATGTTTGGATGGATGTCAGGGAACAAACTGCCATAGCAGAATTTTATCCCAGTCATGCCCTGGTAGTAGGTTAGTTGCAGGACATAAAGATCCCTCAAATAATATAAAAAAAAAACATTATTAGTAATCTGATCTCAATATTGATCAAAATATTTGTAATTATTATTATGACAACAATTGTACAGCCTGATCCATAGGTAGAAAAATTCTTGCAGATATTTACAGCTTATATCAGCTGTTAATATTGGCAGAACAAATCTTGAATTAGCCTAAAGTATCCGCAAAATGTATTATGAGCCATATACATTATGAAAAGGCCCCAAATGAAAACAACTACCAGTCTGTCTTCTTCTCCACTCTTCTCATCTCTGCTTGACTTGGCCTCTCTTTGCAGTGGTGACACTTGATCTTTTCTACATTAAAAAAGGACCAGCATGGGTATCAGTATCAGTTTGAATGAGACATATTGGCATATCAGATATTGGCATAAATGAAATATTGTGCATTCCTAATTTAGATATTTAATTACGTGTTTCAGCAATCATAGATGTGACTGTCCATGTTTTTAATGATTCCTGTCTGCCTGCTGCTTTCTACAAACACAGATCTCCCACACATCCACAGAGCTAGCGCTGTCTACAGCAAGCTACAGCACATGTCCGTATATGGAACATACTTTTAGCTCAATAATTCATAATCTTGGAGGGATGCTGAATAATTGAAGTGAACTTGGAGGCCTTTCAGCTCAGCGGCGCTTTTGCATGTAGCTGATGGATCTGTGGGATTCAATGCACATTACAGGCAGAGAGGGGAAATATAGTGCTAAGCTGTGTTTCTGTTTTCACTGCACATTCATTGATCAATTATTCAGCCGGGCCCTCTGACTGTGACCCACAGTTCTGAGAAGAGGCCCCCGAATCCTCCCAGCCCATAAAAACAGACGGGTTTGTGACAGCGTTTGCCTCTCTCATTGTGCTGCATTTCAGGCTCCAGCCAGCGAAGAGTATCTCATGAAACACACTCAAAAGTTGTCTGTGAAATGCTCTCATGTCGTTCAGCTGCGGTGGTGGCCGCTTCAAAAATTACAGTAGCTGTCTTTTATCTTCCTAAGTGAGTCAAAGTGGTGAGGCTGCTTATGAAATGAGCAGCATGGCTACTTCAGGCAACTCTGTTCTTTCCTTGTTCTCCTCTAGTCTGGGGAAAGAGGTGAAAAGAGGAGGAGGAGGGTGGAGGGGGTTGGTGCTTTAGGAGAGCTGGGGGGTCCCCCGACTGAGCGTGGCTTCTTTATCACAGAGGCCCTTCTCATGAGTGCTGGGTCTTTTAATCAAAGACATTATTTCACAGCAAAAACCAGCCTCGCAGCCAACATGACTGGGAGTGTCTAATTAACACAAAAGAAAAACACAGAGCTCGGGCAGAGTCCCCTCATAACAGCAACCTCCATGACTGCATCTGAGATCGCCTTACATTCCCCGAGAACGCCACTTTATTCACAGTCTGATGAATGTTTCCACTGTGGCTGTTCTGGCATGTTGGGCATAACTCAGAGCTTTCAAACATCGCATAGGAGGCATAGTTTGTTGAAAATTAGCCATGTGCTCATTTAAATGCAAGAAAAGAACCATTATGTACAGAGTAGGGGTTGAAAAATGGCACAGCACACTCTTACTTTTCAGGGCTGTCTGTAAGAAGTAAAGCAAGAGCCATCGGACAAATCCGATGACGGTTTGTTATGCAGAATCAGCCCTATGGGATTACGTCTGCATTGTTCAAAGCTCAAATAAAGTGTACCTATTGAGGCCAAAAAGACATCCACAGTGAATCAGAATAGCCTGATATACAACCGTTTAGAGGTCAAGCTGAGCTTTGTCTGCTATGATTTATGATCCACTTGCTCACCTACAGCTGTAGGGGAGAATACATGTCATATAACATTGCTTTGTTAGAAAAACACAGTTTGATACCGCTTTGATAGATGGATTTGAAGTTGCTCGGGCTTTCTGACACGAGCAGAGTGTGTTTTAGACAGAGGTGTTTAATCTTCATCCTGACTGGTAGGCTCCTCACGTCCCCTGAGCTCCTTGTTTTCCTGTATTGATTAAAATCTGCCCTATCCACCTTCCTGGTGTAAGAACTCCTTCAAAGAAGGCTCAGTGGGATTATTCACAGAGAAAAACTTACCCCAGTCTTTGTTCTACTGGTTGCTTTACCTTGTTCAAGTCTTTGGGCCAATAATGGTGCAGAAAAACATTGTTTTCAGGAGGATCTTTATGTAAGTGGTTATTTTAATTGGTGGTGTAATGGACCAAAAATCTCACAGTTTAGATTGTGTCATGGATTGGGTTGTTTACAGCAAAATAAAGGTATTAAGAACTTTTCTCCTCAGTAAGCTAAGACTTCAGTTGTGTATATAACAGTACTACAAATCCAAATGCATTTTAGAGGACTTCATTATCACATTCTTAAAACTAGAAAAGCACTCAGAGAGCATAGACCTCCGCCATCAGCCCTATCTCCCAATAGTAAAGAATCCTTTAAAAACATTCCTGGATCCAGATGGTGAGCCGGATCACTCCCAAAATCTAATTCACCGATTACTCCCTCCCCGGTGGGGTGGAGACATGGTGAGGCAAAGCACTGGCTTCTCTACGTGTGGGAGTCATGGCAGAGAGTGAATATTCCTCTATTCCTCCCAGCATTGTGAGTTTTCTCGCTACAATTCGCTGTCTTTCTCTCTGTTACGCTCCGACTCGTCTCCTCGACTGGGCGTGTGTCTTTCAAACTCTATAAACTCCAAAACTTTGAATGAGTTACTCATGTCCACCATCTCCTGGTGTAAAGTGGTAACAGCGCAGACCTCTGCCATTAACCCTATCTCCCAATAGTACAGAATCCTTAAAAAAATTCCTGGATCCAGACGATGATCCCGATCAGTCCCAAAATCTAATCAGTTCTTCCTTGTGCAATTTCTGACATTTCCTGAAAATCTGTCCATAACTTTTTGAGTTATGTTCCAAACAAACAAACAAACAAATGAACAAACAAATGAACAAACCCACCTGATCACATAACCTTCTTGGCAGAGGTAAAAACACACTGAAAACAATCCAATAATAAGTGATAAAGGCACACTTTTATACCTACTTTTTCATGTATACAGTTGGCTGTATGCAATGTACTGAAATAAGATGCTGAAACATGTGGCATCATGTCTGTAAGTCACATATTGCCCGTGAATGTTGAGCAGAGTCAGAGGCTCAAAACAGACTGTGGTATATATACCAGTGTGACCTGAAGTCTGGATTTGAACTTTTTAATTAAAAAAAAACTTCTGAACTTCTGAGCAGTACTGACTGTAATATCACAATTCACTGATGTGTCCATAAACTTCCTCTTTTGCTACAAGCATCTAGTTTATCCTGATATCAAAGGAACCATATTAGATCTCTTTAAGTTAAAAGAAAAGAGGGAAAAACGCTC
Organism: Cheilinus undulatus; assembly: GCF_018320785.1. Lineage (NCBI taxonomy): Eukaryota > Metazoa > Chordata > Actinopteri > Labriformes > Labridae > Cheilinus > Cheilinus undulatus. The sequence continues at coordinate 29,277,662 of NC_054873.1, forward strand.
ATACATAGAAACAGGTCGACTAGGTAACCTTTCATAACTGAGATTAATAGTGATGGTACAATTTTCAGTAATAAAGCATAACAACATGGTGAGCATTAATTACGTTATTACTAAATCATAACTCAATATAGTCAAAGAAATGTTTGATAATGATTTTGGAGATTGTCACAGATATATCAATTTTTTCACCAAGAAAAACAAACTTATTTTTGAAAATAGTTTAAGCAGAGCTTATTACAAATCAGCTTACTACGGGGACTGCCTGGTGCAGGCTGCCATTGATACACAGGCTGCACAGCTCAAGTTAGGACAGAAGGTTCTCCAGGTTCACAGAGTACTAGTCCCAGAGGAAACTTAAAAGAACACATTATAGGTAAGGACACATGATATTACTGGCATGAAATTGGAATTGGCAGATAGAAGAATTTCAATTGATATTTAACCAATATTTTGGCTATAATAATCAGCCTATATCAGCTGTAAATATTGGCTATACAAATAAATCAATCAGCCAGAGTCTTTTTCTTTATTCATAATAATTCCTTATATACTAAAGTGTGTCAAAAGTTTAAAGTGTGAATTACATTCAAATGTTGCCACAGATATCTGTATTGGCTAAAATTAATTTGTAAATATCAGTATCAGGATCAGGATATCAGGATATCAGCAAAAATCTATTCTTGTGCATCCCTAATAGGCAGTTTTGACAGAGGAGTAAACAAGTGCAAATTGTGGCAAATGATAGAAAATAATGGCATAGGAATCATGAACACTGATGCCATGAAACAAAACAGAAAGAAGTTAAAAGAAATGTGTGAAACAAAATAACTTCAAACAATGAAATATTAACACTTAACCAAGGTTGTTATAGTTAACTAAAACTAACAAAATAAATAAAGCTAAAATTCAAGAATCATTTTAGTTAACTGAAACTAAATAAAAACTAAGCTTTACCAAAAAAATGAAAACTAACTAAAACTGTATAGTGCACTTACAAAACTAGACGACTTGGCCAGACTGTCAGATCACTGGAGACCACACACCTGCCGACCTGCCTACACTCAAAAAAAATAACATGTTGACCTTAATTAAATATTTTATGGAAACTTTTTCCACATAAAATGTTTAATTTTATTAAAAGCAAAAATTTTGATTTAATGTTAGTCAATAAACTTGTGCTACAGTAATGTAATGATTTTAAGTTAAGCCAACTTAAAAGATATACTTAACATTAACTAGAGATATTTAAGTTGGCCTAAATTAATTTCTGTATGTTAGACCAATTCAAAAAAGATGTGTAGCATCAACATATAGCATGTTGACCTTAATTAAATATTTTATAGAAACTTTTTCCACGTAAAATGTTTCATTATGTTAAAAGCAAAAATTTTAATTAAACCCAGAACATAGTTCAAAGACCAAACTGTAATTCCCAAATGCATCAAAATACATTCTAAAGTCACTTCACCTGTAAAATAGAAACAGAGTCAGAGCTGCAATGAATACAAGATATTTATTAAAACTTCATAGTTTTACATTACATGTTAAAGCTTTTAAAAAATGATTTGTAACTGCTATAAAATACTTTCTATTAATAACAAACTTGTTTTGATATTGAAGATAGCATCAACCTACATATTTAAAATTAATCTCATTAGACTAAATTAAAAGAAAGCCAAGTATTCTCAAAAGTGACATTAGAGTAGGCTTTAAAGCCAAATCTGAAATCTACATCTAACAATGTATTGCTGTTTAAACAAAGTTACTCTATTGGTGCAAGGAACTACAGTCACTTATTTATTGTCAGGAGAATTATAGATGAATTTAAAAAACACCATGAGTGAGGTAAAAAAAAAAAAAAAAGGAAATCTGAATTATTACTGTAACTTAATTTAAGTTCAACCATCCACATATTCAACTGTAGCATTATATTTTAATGTACAATTTTTAATTTTAGTGGGGAAAATTCTCACCTACAATGCATCAGCTGTTGCCTTTTCCAAATATTTGGTACAGAAAAACAATTGGAGGCTGAGTGGCAGCTGGCTGACTTTGATAACTGTCAGCAGTTATGAGTAATATCAACCACAAATCTGAATTGACATGTTAAAAAATAAAGGAACTACTACTAAAGATATAAGCAAATGTTGTAAAAGCACAATAACCAACGATGTACACAAAAGTCCAAATATTTGGATACAACTCACGCATAGTCCTTAGAGTCAATTGATAGTCTTAAGAGGGGGGATATGTGAGAACTTGCTAGGCTGTTCTTCCTGTCATGGACGTTCCACCTTTTTCGGCTGATGAAGTTTGTTTTCTTGGTGCCTGTCACAGGTGGGGCTAATTCACACTAAAAACCTGAAATCACATGAAAAGAAATAAATGATATATCATTTCAAAATATGTTGTTATTCATCACTCGTGGAAGCAAATTTTACTGAAAGATAAACCCCCCAAATTCTGCCTCCAGAAGAAAGTTACCTTGTTTGATTACAGTGTGATAGAAGCTTGCTCTTGATACAGCAGAGTTAAGTTGTAGAAGCTTCAGGTGAAGGCTTCAAGCCATGCTGCAACGTTTGGATGTGGAGGCACAAGCGCCTAACCCTTGATGCTCAGCATCCCAAGAGCTGCTGGGAGCAAATCACCTGAAAAAATAATCATATTCTTTACTTTACACACGGACAAATATACAGATTATTGATACATGGCTTACAAAAAGTTTCAATTATTGCAATGCTTTCAACATATTAAAATCAAAGTATGCTTACCTCAGACCTTTTGTCTTGGACAGTCAGGAGGCCTGGGTGTCAGCAACTGATGACAATGACTATGACAAAGATGGAGAAAAACAGCAATGAAAATTTACAAGTCACTGTTCTGAGCTTTACTGCTGGCGGTGAAAGAATAATTAAAAAAAAATCTAAGACTACAACATACTGTAATTCAAACTTAATCTGAAGAATTTAAATGAAATGTGTAACGTGAATGACAGTAGATAGCTTTTAATTGTATTGAATTAGCTTCTCTATTTTAGAGGATAATAAAAACCATCTAAAACATATCTTCAGTCCGCTGTGCTCTGAGGAGCCTCAGACAGAGGTGAGATGATGGCGGGGAGATCCTCCTCTCTGATGAACTACAGGCCAGATTTGGTTTCCACTGTGGTTCTTGCTGGTTGATTTTGGTGGGACTGTTTAAACTCTGGTAGGACAGGCAAGCCTGCTAGCACAGCTAGCTCTTCATGATAACATGTACCTGAGGGAGTGATAAAATATTATTGTAAAGTTGTACAGATTTTACTCCATCTATCAGCTATAACCCTTCTTCTGTGGCTGTACTATCAAGAGTTACAACAACAGAATTGAATATATATTTTTCACAAACCAGCTCATTCAGCAGGGTGTAGCAGGGCAAACAAACTGAGCTTAATTTCACTAACTAAACAGTTAAACAATCATTGAGGTCATGGTAAAAAATGTGATCCGACAAGAAAATTAAAACATAGCTAAGTACAGACACAAAACATTAAATGACTTTTGAATGTATTACCTTAAAATCAGGTTTATTTGAGCCCTGTTCCATCAGCTGAGGCTCTTACTGCTTATGTCCGACTGGGCACCTGTAGCTTAATGACACAAATATAGACAGAAAACAGTTTAGGACTTTTATTTCTACGTTTTCAGTCACTTGACGTGTAAATAATATCAAACATCTATCACTAGTTAGTCATTTCATAGACAGGACCCCTTCACTTACAACAGAGCTCATTTGCTATCAAACTAACAAGTTTTTGCCAACTGAGATGATTTATCAGTGACATTACATGTTCATGCTGAGGAATTTAACACCAGCTGAATTGAAAAGTGTTAATAACTGGGTCAAATATATCACTGGAGTCAGGCGATAGTTAGCAGCTTTTAAAGTCAAACTCAACTGTTTTCAGATTACCAGGTTCATTTGAACGGACTTTTATGTCTAAAATAACAGGCTCCACAGAGTGTTTTCACAGTGGAAACAGTTTTTAAAGACATGCAGAGTTCAAGTGGTTTCATGTAAGTTGATAGCTTAAAACATTCCAAAATCATAGTTTCATTGTGTCTCAAAGAAATGTACAAAAAACAGAAACAAATGCGCTCAGGAAAAAATATTCATATTTAGAGCTGTCTCTTACCTCTTTCAGCTCAGGGATAGTCAGACAGTCCGCCAAAATTTGAAGATATGAAGGTGAACTACAATGGAGCAGCTGTGCGCCTGTGCAGTTGTCATCAAGTCAAACGTCTTCTTCTTTGACAGTGATGGGTTTCTGTTCCGCACTACTGCGACCAATTGGTTTTCAGAAGTATTACAGCCCTCTTTGAGGGCTGCTTAATGTCAACCAAACACATAAATTTAGTTTAAAGGGAACAAGTGACAAATTTACATTGACTTTAATAAAAAAAAAATTTAAACCTAACAAAGCATATATTTTAAGTTACCTGAAAATAAAAAATATTATTAAGGTGAACAATTCCTCTAGTTCATTTTTTTGAGTGTACGACCTCACGTGATCACAGGACTTCGGAAAAAAAAAACACGGATGTCTGTTGATACCGTCATGCTGTCTCTCCACAACAGAGTGTGGCATGCGTTACAGGTGCAGCAGCAATCATAAAACAAGGAAAAGACTCAGGATGAAATCCTGGCTGGAATTAAGGTACTGTTGTGTTTATGGTTGTGAGCGGTGAAAGTACGTATGATTCGTCAAGTGACGCTACCCGGTGTGCTCGCTCTCATAAGTTGTTGTGGGTACTCCGTCAGCCGCACCACGACCTAGAATTGTAAATATCAGACATGTTTGATATTTACGATTCAGAGTTTGGGAGGCTACAACGCGATTTGGAGCAGTAAATGAATCGTGTTGACACCACAAACATGCAGACTACTCTGACAAATAATCTTTTGCGACAAGGCTCCAGTTGGTATACGCCCCCACAATCGCTGGGGGAGGCAAATCTTGCCCCAAACTAGGCTTAAAATCCTGTAGTGTGTGGCCGGCCTAACTGAAATAAAATATCTTTCGTTTTAGTCTTTGACACAAGCATACTGACTGGCACTGACACCCAAGTCTGGGGAGTGTAAAATTGCCTGATCTGATTGGTTAAGACTTCACATAGTAGTAGTTTTATGTCTGGAGTTTTATTCAAACATCATCATTAAATAAATAAGTGAAGCGTAGCCTGTTTGAATATGACACTCACTCAGCCCAGACATCTATCCGTAAAAAACTAAAACTAACACTAAAACTTATAAAAACTAAACTAAAACAAAGCATTTTTGCAAAATAAAAACTAAACTGAAAAACCAGCAGTCAAAACTACTAGAAACTTAACTGAAATGTAACACAGAAAGTGAAAAGTGAAAACCAAATAAAAACAAAAACTAATGAAAAATCCCAAACTATTATAACCTTGCACTTAACCACACATTTCTTGTCTAAAAATTATGAAAACCCTAATAAAAATACATTTTAAGGGACTGAACTGTCATTCTATTTGCACACAGATGTCCATGGCACCTACACACACCAAACACTGCCCTCTTGTCACTCACACTCTGCTCAGGGATTTAGTGGCAGCGCATCAATCAGTGGATCACATGTGGCCTGAACAAAGGGGATGAATGTGATCAAGAATGGTTATCTGTGATTCATTTCACTAATTTTCATTCTGTTATCAGGTTATTTATCGTTACTCAACAACATAAAGCTAATTTGGAGGACTTAAACTGCAAAGAGAGACAGCCAAAGGTGACCTTGGTGCAGCTTGCAGGGCCTCTGTGTTCTTTCATTCTGACCCTTGAAGCAGCGGTCTGCACAGAGCAAATGAAGCAGGGATTGAAACAAGGGATTAGTTTGGAAATGAGCCCTTCCCTATCTTTAAACACGGACTGGCTGAGGACTGTATAGCTTACCTCTTATCTCTCCCCCCACCCCCATTGTTGCCGGAGCTGAGAAAATAATTTGAACACACACATTCACAGGTCCGTGTCTGTGGGTATGTTCTACAGAGGTACGATGGCAACAACCACTTAATTCGTGATTAGGGCTTTATTCAAAGGCGTGTTTATTCTCCCAGGAATTCATTAGATGCAGAAGCTGCTTCGTTTTTTCTCCTTTCCTGCGACTCATTCCCCCAGTGAGGTGATTTAATGCTAGTCTCTTGGTGATAAAAAACTGAAGAGCATGACCACAAATACACTGAATACATTAGCTCTTTTTTCCCCACCAAACACAAGGAAGGTTATTCTATCATGCAAATTACCCAGTGCGCCAACACATTTCTCCTGCGTCTCATCCCGCAGACATCAAATTATTTTAGGTTTAGTGCCAGGTGACTTACCTGTGTTGTTTAATGTTGCCACTGAAATAAAAAACACAGTATTACTGTTGTTGTTGTTGCAGCTCAAACTATTTGAAAAATGCTGTGTGCCATGAACTTTTCAGTTAGGATTAATGTTAAAGACAGAAGAGATGGTAAAGGCTTTAAAATGATACACAATGCCAGATTCCAGATGTTACAACTGTCTATCTGGAGTTAAAAATAAATTCACTTCAACCAATATAATTTCTTTTAACTGGTTTACAGTAACATTTCAACTTTATATGTGATGAATGTTGACTGGTGTTTTTTATTTATAAAAAATCCCGAACTTTAATGAGTGGGATCTGACTGCAGACCGCAGGTCTCAGATGCCCCCATGGTCTCGTAGACCAAAACTGTGAGATGCCGCCTATGTTGGGATGGAAGTGACGTAATTTGCTGGCACAAAGTATTTGTCTTTTAATAAGTTTTTATTTTTCAACTTTATTCATATAAGACTGGCAGTTACAATCATGACCTAACCACACTGCAAACATTACAGACTAAGTAACATTTCCTAAAATAAGACCAAAAAGATCAAAAGTCTAATCTGGGATTAAAGTACGCAGGGATGCATAATTTTATGGTCATGATAGTGGAATCTGCAGGTATTAGCTTTAAAAGTTCATCACCAGTACCAGCAGATATTAGGATTTAGGCAATATTTAGGCTATCAAAATCTGCCTACATCGCATGTAAATATCGGCCATTCAAATAAACAAGTTAAATGAGTTTTAGGCTGAAGTATTTTCCTTTATTCATCATTATTTCTTACACGCTCAAGTTTGTTTTAATACATTTAAATATTGGTATCAAATGGGTATCAGGGAGAGTTGATTTAAAAATTTCAGCATATTGGACATCAGCAAAAAATCAATAGCGTGATCCCTAAAATTATGTACAGAGCCATTTTAGAAGTAGTTACTGAAAAAGCGGCTTGCTTCAGCGTTGTTTGCATTAGCTAAGGCTAATTTAGTTACACTAGCTAAGTAGTTAACGTTACCATGATAGCCAATGTAGCTTCGTCAGCTTTAGCTTTAGCAACATTAGCTTCTGCAAAATAGCTAATGCTAACATAGCTATGTAGGTTACGTAACCGCTTAAACGAATTAGCTTTTGCAAACATAGAACCAGCTACTGCCGCTAACGTATTTAGCGCAGATTTAAAATCCTAACAGCAATATGAAGATAATTTGTGTGAGACTGAGGGAGAAAGAAAGAGAGGAACATCTGATAAAACTGATTTAATATGTACTGCTGTTTATAAATGTTTTTGAAAGTTAAGCTAAAAATTAAAAACAAAGGGAGGCAGCCAAGCCATTTTGAAATTATAAATTTAGAAACAAAACAATTTAAACTAAAACAAAACAACTGTACTTTACTTATAGTCATCCTAATTCCCCTTGACCTACAACACTGGAATAATATGTACTGTATAAACCTTATCACACCACAGATAATCCAACACCAGTGCCTTAATAATAATGTCTGTTTTAGTTTTGAAATAATATTTCCTTTTTGTTTGTTTGTTTGTTTGTATATTTGTTTGTTTGATTTTTTGGTTGTCTGCTTGTTTTTGTTGTCTTTTCTTGTTACTGTTCTGTGTATGTTCACTTCATCACCAATAAAAATAAAAACAAAACAAAGAGAAAACCCTTTTTTAAAATACTTTCACAAATATTTTTGATATAATATTTTTAGCGCAAACCTTTTAGCTGAATTAAGAGAGAAATATCTTAATGATTTTTATTGTTAATATTGTTCACTGGCATTTAATAAAACAACATAAAACAATTTTGATTTACAAGCAAAAGAAATTTACATAGACACCAGGAGTTTTTGTTTATCTAACAGTTTGCCTCTATCAATAAACAGTAGTCATGAGTTGTAACAGAGAAAATTGAGAATACAATCCATCTTGATGAACTGTGGGCATCATCAAGTTGAGTCAAATTGAATCATTGGCTTGATAATCGTTATCGAATCGAAGTGGGAGACAAGTCAAAATGCACAGCTCTACCCTCTAGAGTGCTTTCCAATGGACAACCTGGCTCTAGGGAGCCCTACCAGTGGACAAATTGTGATAAAGGGCCCATGAGGGCTGAAGAAACCTAATAAAAAGCCCTCTATGGGTAGCCTTTCAGTGGTTTAATGATAAAATGCCCTCTGGGGTGCTCTCTGATTGGCTCCTCAATTCTGTATCTGCCACATCATCAGCGACAAGTTCTTTAGTTGAGCGGTCATTCGTCAAACTGACGCTGACAACCTTGCATGTGTATTTTTGTGAAATACAAGGCCAAAGAGTTAATAATTCCTCATCTGTTTTCTTGCAGAGATTTAGGAGGTCTAATTAAATTATAAAAAAATGTTTAATCCCAGCCACGATTTCTTTCTATTCCATGATAAATTAATAAAATTTTTTCATGAGCTGATGCCTGACTGCATATTAAATGGTGCTCTTTAATTATTTTTGCCCCTGTCCCTCAACCATCCTGAGTCTGCCACTATCCCAAGAAGTCCTGTAAAAAAATGTGACAATAACAGATAGAGAAGGTGTAATTCAAGCTAACACATTTTCTATCAGCCCCCCAACTTTCTATGCTTCACGAGATATATCAAAGTTAATAGCCTGTGCTTTTTCTCACACATTCTATATTTTATCCTACTCTATGAAATCCAACATTTAGCTTAAAAAGGGCAGAAAATATACCAGAAAGAAAACAACACATTTCAGAGCATGGCTGAGACTCAAGTTTGAACCCCCCATATTCATCCTAGCAAGACCTTTGTTAAACAGCAACATATTGTGTTTAACTACAAAGAGTACTGCATGGGGCCTCATCAGAGCCCCCAAAGTTCATGGATTCAGCAGATGCACAGCATGCAGCTTTTATCTTAGATCACATGTATCCTGGTATGATGAGAACACATCCCATGTGAAAACCATACACAAACATCTAAGAGGAGCATATGGAAAGTCATTTTTTAAAGAAGGATTCAGAGTTTTTTTCTGAGGAACCTATGTTTTATATATATTTAGTTGAAAACTTATCTCAAATATGTATAATGTTTTCAAAGCCAGAGAAATTCTTTATTTTTATAGCTGTAATGGGACACACATATCTTGTCATGGTGCTGGCATGCAGACAGACTTTTATAAATAGTATTTACTGTACATCAAAGAGTGTGCTTGACTGACACATAGATGCACAAACATCTGCTTGCAGAGAAAATTCTTTTGTCCTAGTTTTAATTTAAAAGAGAAACATTGTTAAAAATTACAACATGAGACTACATGAAACCAATTCATATTGGTTCTGTTCAGAATGAGAGCCTGCCTGTGTTAGGATATGTATGAGTTCTGTGGAGATGCTGTTTCCAGACGGCTTTGAGCTGAGCTGCAGTGCACCATCTGTAACGGCATAGGGGACAACTGTTGCTCATTAAATTAGCTAGCTCCATCATCCTGATGCATCAGAGGAAGACCTGGGATCTCTGTGACCTTTCTCTCCCCCACATCCAAGCCCTTTCCTTCACTAATATAGATGCAAACTCAAGTAGGTCAAACACCAGGTATAAATCTTCCTTGGCAAGTTGCTGCGGCGTTTGCCAGGTATGCTCTGCAGGCCGGCGTGACGGACCGTGAGTAGAGGTGTGGCTCGAGCATGAAGCCGGCCCGCTGTTGCTGCTGCCAGCAGGCTGGGACCAGCTTGCCGCTGGCCGAAGGGTTTGCCTCCTACATGGGGACCAGTTGGCTGCTACAATGTGTTTCTGAAAACAGATATTTGTTATATCAGAGTGCAGCTGACGGTGCATTTCTATGGGCTGTTTAGGGTAACGTGTGTCTGTAAAGGTTTCAGGACACAAAAAGGAAAGTAAAAATCTATTTCATACATTTTTACTTATGCAGCTCTAGCAGGGCTAAGGTCAAGGTTGTGACCAAGTTTCTTTTTTATGGATGACCCTAGATGTGCAAAAATGAATAACTGACATAGCCATAAAGCTTTAATATGGTTATAGAGTTTTTTTTAACATCACTGCAATCGATTCTAACCCTCAAGTTTTGCTGCAGACAGAGGTCCTAACCTCACTGGCTGAAAATACAACGTAGGTTCATAAAATAATTTAAATGCACAGAGCTGCAGGACAGACTTTACATGCACAGAAGAGGTGACTCTCCAGTGTGAAATAAAATCCTTCAGAATATAAAGTCAGAATATTTATAAACCTCACAAAAACCTATGTAAAATATCTATTGCCCTTGTTTAAGGTGGATTATCAACAGTGGTTTGTCACTGTATTTACTTATAATTGACGGCAAAGATCTTGAATCCATGTAAAAAGAACCCATCACTCAGTTCTTGTTGTCTTGTCTCACTCACTACATGCCGGCCTGTCTAGCACACACTGTTTATGTAGTTTCACATTTCAGAGCCTCTCTGGAAAAACTTGTACCTGAGGCAAATACATTCCCTTTTCTCCTCTATTACACTTACACAACAGGGCCCTCAGTGATATATGCTAATGCTTGTTGAAAAAGCAGTGAGCCATTTTCACTTGCAGGATTTCCTCAGTAACAGAAAGAGAGACTTAGCAGTCATGTTTTACAGGTCTGAGCCAGGTCAGTATGGAACTGCATTTAATTTTCTTTAGGTAAAATAAGCAAAAGAACAAATTATAGTTCAAACGGATATCCGCTTTACTGATTGAATTAATTAACTAAAGAGTGTTCCACTTTGGTTCTTTACCTACAATGGCACACATACAAATGTAGTTCATTTCTAGCTTTGGAGGTAACAGTTTCTAAAGAGACACACCACCTCACCGCACCACTGATTAGAAGCCATCGTTTGCAGTTATCCAGCCCTCTCTAGCTGGGGGCAGAGCTTCTCACCCCGGCAGTAGTGACTGGATGACGATCTACAGCCAGTCGGCATTGTAAAAACAGTCTATATAAGCTCTACTTTCCCATCTGAAACATTTTAATGATGAACATATTAAAATGGGGGTGTCCAAACTATGGCCCAGAGGCCAAATGCGGCCCTTGGCTCATTTTTAATTGGCCTGCAGCAAATTCTAAAATACAATAGAACATGAAGCTCATGCTTGACCGTAGTGCATATCTTATCTTTGTTTTCTTATTGACAGACAAGTACAGTTTTATGTTCCTTTGGGGGCTCATCCGGGAAGGTAACACAAAACTATTCCTGTCTATCAATAAGAAAAACCAGACAACAATTAAAGCGTGTGAGGATGGCATGAATTTATTTGGATTAGCACAGGTTTTAGTTTCAGCACTAGGCAGTGCTACCCTGCTAATTCTGTAAACAAACATTTTGACAGGACGATTCGTTAATGTGCTTTTCAGTGATATAAACTTCATATCAAATATGCATATCAAATCACTTAGTAACTGTTTCACACATCCATCTGGGAAAGCTTCAATAGTAAACGTCTAAGAAAAGGCAGAGGCTTTGAAAAATCCTCGGAGTATGATTGGGTGAAAGTTCTGTTTGTCACATCTCTACGGGCCAATCAGAGCAACAAAGCACATCACGTAGTGGCTAGCAAGCTGCGCGTGCACAGCTACTGAGGAATAGCACGAAACATGGTGACTGTAGACATGTAAGTACTCGATTTTTGTCATTTTTGAAAGGAAAACAACTCACTGCTGTTCTTTGTACTTCTTTTAACAAAGAAATGTCGTCAAGTTCTGTTAAAACTGGCGCTTTAGCAGCATCCACGCTAAGTTCTTCCTCCATAACTGCACCAGCTCTTGCTGCTGCTTGTTTATGTCACAGCTCTGCTGCGCCTGAGAGTACTGACCCTTGTAGCTGATTGGCCCTGTCACTTTCTAACCAGGCCCAAATGGTTTGGATGGGAGCTTTGCAAGATGGATTCGCCAGTGAGAAACAAGGAAACGGGTATATCTATCTGCTTTGCAAGGTTAATCACTTAGTGTGTCTTATCCTAAACTGGACTGGATTTACTAACTTTGATATCATGAAGGGGAGGTATATAAAAGTGACCCAACCATCCTTAAAATTTTCTGTATGTGGCCCTCAGTGGAAAAAGTTTGGACACCCCATATTAAAACATTTGTTATAACCAAGCAGTACAATACATAAACATTGTATGAGAGTATTTTTTCTCTTTGATATTACTATTTTTCTTGAAGTGAAAAATCTGAGCACTTGTACAACTGGTCAAATACATCAGGGTTTCCCATCACTTGCTTTGACCATGGCAGTCCACCATAGCCTAATCTTTAGCACCATAGAAGTAAACAAAAAAAATGCACAATACAAGTTAAAGGGCTGTGACACAATTTTCAGGTGGAGACTAGTTTTATCATGTAACATCAGATATGGTCATGTGACCTGCTGCAGTTCTAAAGATATTTTTTTTTTTATGAATAAAACGTTGGTAGTCAGTGTTTTCTTATGAACATAAAAATAAAAATCCATAAGAGACAAGGTAAAAAAAAACAATCTATTCGATGTCAATGACATTTTTAAGGAAAACAAAAATCTATATCATCTAAAAACTTTTTTTTTCAGATCAGGAAAAAAATGGATGTTGGAATCAGCCAATCGAATTTAACCAGTACACCACCAACTTTAAGGGAATCTTTTCCCTGCAAGTGCCTTTCTAGTGGTTCACTTACTCTTGTTTCACAACATTTTGACAGGTGCAAAAGACAACTGATGTTGCAACAGCTTTGTTCATGAAGGAAGGATATTAACATCTAGCCTCTTACTACATAGAAATGATCATTGACTTAATAGTATTTCAGGAAAAATGAAACCATTCGTTGTTGCAGCTGCTATTTATTTAGGTAGTGAAAAACAGTAAATTTAGAACATGTCTCATGACACCCCCACAGATACTGTGCAGTTTTGTGGTGAAAAAGTGCTTTTTTTAGTCCACCTTTTTTGCATATTCATTTCTATAAGGAGTGCTTTAATCGTCCCCATTTATTTCTAATTTATGAAACTCTCATGACAGGAAATACACAGGGGTTGTTAGGTTCACAGTAGTTTATTTACTAGAAAAAGTAATAAATATATATCAAAAATACACACAAGTGGTACTGATGCAATTGTATACTCTAAAAAAACATTTAAAACCTGCAAGTCTCTAACAGAAGCTGTAAATAAGAGATGAAAATCATGAGACAATAAGGGATAATGTCTTCAATGACCCATATGTCTCTGTGTAAAATGTATTTGTCATGGAATATGTGAATATGTGACTACTTGTCTGTCTGTGGTTAACTGATGATGACCGGTCCAGGGTGTTCACTGCCTCTGGCCCAGTGCCAACTGGGACTGGCTCCGGCCCTCCACAACCCCTAGTGGGAAACAGGTAACAGTAATGGATGGAGGAACACCCATTAAAATAAATCAACATATCAATACAATTTTGTGTCAATTATTTATAGACATCCATCCATCTGTGTGTTACAACTTTCCTGTCTGACCAGTAGTCAGTATGACAAATGAAATGGTTTGACTTGTGAGATACAAACTTAGACTTGTGATTTAAAAACAAAGAAAATAACAAGTGAATTTAAGGATGGATATGATTTTAAAAACTACCACAAAGGGGCTGACAGCCAAGGTTTATACTGTGATCATTACCATCTTTATTTCCTTTTATTTTTTGGTTATGCGACGAGTTTTTAATAGGGCTGTCAGCATAAGAAACACTTTTTTTTTTAAACTAATTGCATGCTTTATTGTCCCTTTCAACACACTCTGATTAAGCCTCTGCCACAGTGAGGAAAAATAAGTGCAGCATTGCTTCTTAATGTCCCATTTCACTTAAAAATAATCGACAAACCAATTAGTGGGCAAGTCAAATGTCATCTGAATCTTGTGCTACCAAACATTTACCTTTTATAGCTCTCTTTTTCTCCACTAATCTATAAATTACTTTTTTTCTGTGGTCAAGCTCATGTCATAATCTTTGAGTTGCCCAAAGTTTCTTTCATTTATTTTAACCTCTACTTTTACAAGCCTTATAGGGCCATCTGCTGAGAAGCATCTCCCCAGCATGATGCTGCCACCACTGTGCTTCACAGTGAGTGGAGATGTTCTGTTTGTGATGTGCAATGTTAGCTGTCCACCAAACATAGAGTCTTTTCTGATGGCCAAATAGCATCTTTTAGTCTCATCAGACCAAAGAACTTCTACTTGACCTTGGAGGCTCTAGAGTCTTGGTGAATGTAAGTTTAAGCAATTGCCATATTCTTCCCTTTTCTTGATGATGGATTTAACTGAACTAACCTTTTCTCTGAGTTGCTTGGAGTGTTCTTTTGTCTTCATGGTGTAATTGGAGCCAGGAATACTGGTTAACCAGTGACTGGACCTTCCAGATAAAGGTGTCTTTATTTTCAATCACACATTCAGTGATCTCCATTTCACTAATTGTGAGACTACTAGCACCAGTTGGTTAGGGTTGAATTAGGGTTGAATTAGGTCAGTCACTTTAAAGGGGGTGAATATTTATGCAATCGTTTATTCTAAAAAAAAAAAAAAACATATTTTCATTCAACTGACATTACTTTGAATCTTTTTTTTTCACATCGACATTAAAGATTTTTTTTTGTAATTCTTTTGTCAAAATAAAGCTAAATTATATTGAGCATGAATGATTTCTAAATTCAATAAAAAGGGAAAACATCCAATGGGGTGAATACTCTTTATAGGCACTGTATATTTAAACAAATTAAATATATAAGGACTTAAGAAGGAATCTCTGGTGTGTACTAATAAAGAGTTAAGTCTGTTGGAGCATTTATGATTCCTTTGAAAAAGTAAAAAATGTATTCTCTCATATTTCAATTCTAATCTAACATATTTATAATGCCACACAACATGTGTTTTTCCCCTGACAAGTTTCCCCAAAACTAGCTTGGAATTGGAGCACCGGCACAAATAAAATATGTCTGGAGGAGTGCTCTCTGAGTTTCAGAGGTTGAGGAGAGTTAGCAGAGGTTGCTGTGCTTAGCGGGTATAAAAAATGGAGGAGCGTATTGAGTTTGTAGGCCTGCAGCTCCAGGCAGCGGTGATAAATCCACCTGTGAGAGAGCTTGTATCAGACAGGCCCAGGCCACTGGCAGATAAATCGACTGGCCCGTGCCCTGACTGGGAGACGCACCCCTGTGGGCTTCCCTCTGCCGCTGAGAGTTATATTTCCAGCTCCGTCCCTCGCAGGTTGGAGCAGCGCTTCAGGACACGAGCGAGCTAAATGAAACACTAATGCACCAAGTTTCCCATCAGAAATTTCCATAATTCATTTCCACACTTTTTCCTTGAGAGCACACTGTGGGATTTGAGGGAGGGGCTGGGAATCTAAATGTACCAGCTGTGTGAAAAGAGGTGTCTGATCAACAGCTCAGTGGCTGGGGCCTTATGTTAGCAGCCACCACCTGACCTTACAGGTGTATTCCCCATCTTTCAAAAAGAAGGCTATTTTTTTCTCTGGAGTTGCTATAGTAAAAATGTGCTCTGCCTCCTCCTTCAGCCTCTTTGGATTTAGACTTTATACAGTTGAGAAAATCTATTATTTTATGTGCAGCATTTCAAAGCAATCCTCTTTCTCAGACGTTTCATTTTCATCAATAAATAAGCCAGATTTTGCTCTTTTATTCAGCACTTGAATCTATGTTGAATGATTTGTGGGGCTTAAAACTGCTTCTGCTTCTCTTTGTGTTCCTGGTTAAATGTTTCCCTCCATTTTCTTTTTTTTTTTTTCTTTCTTTTTTTTTTTGTAGTCGTTAAACTACTTACAAAAACCATTTGTTCTCCAGAAAAATAATTCTCTCTTGGATCGCAGCTCTATAAAGATATTACTTTTGATGTTGTTCTCTCAGACCAAAGGCTGCTTGTTAGTTTATTGAACCAAAGCCTAAGATGTCCAATATTCAGCTCGTGAAGTTGAGAAATATTTTATAAACGGGCCATTTCAAGTTTAGCAGCCTTTATCTGTCCCACAGCCTTTGTTCATGGATTATTACTTTTTCATCCAGCAACCAATCAGAAATATTGTTAAATAATGGTGAATGTAAATAACCTTTTTATTCTTACAAACAGCATACACATGGAAAACAACCAATAGTTTGTTTTATAATGATGAATTTTAAGATGGGTGCAAAATCCTCCAAGAATAATAGAGCAGTAATGAGGCTTTGCGAGCATTGTTGGATGGAGAACAAATGGTTTGTACCAACAGTGTTTAGAACACAGAAATAGTCCGAACACCAGGTGCTGTACAACAATATTCCCTGCAGTGTGATGAATTGGTTGACTAAAGAGGGTATTCATCCAAAAGCACCAGAGTCTGCAATATGTGATTGTTAAACCTGACAAAGTGGAAGGGAAATGGCAGCTCTGTAGAACTCACAGTACATCAACCTTATTCAGGTTGATGCTTGAGTTGTGGAAAGCTAACAACTTCATATTTTTCTCAATAATCATCCCTGTAAACGTTTAGTAGAAAACGTTATGTTGTCCCTCAAATGGCTTTAGTGGTGAAATTAGTTTAACCCTGTGTTCCATTGTGTGAAAAACAATCCTAATCGTCTGTTTTCCCGGATTAGACAAAAAAGGGGAAAAAAAGCCATCCTCCAGGGGAAGCTTTTGCCCGAGGTAAGACACAGGTGGATGGAGCCCGGAGCAGGGTCACAGTAAAGATTTATATTATGTGCAAAGTAAAGAACAGAAGAAAAATGGCTGCTCGCGGAGCGTCTCAGTGAAGCGAGTGAAACAGCTGTTCACGGAGAGAGGAAAGTGGTCAGGTAAGACAGGCCTGGAAATAATAATCACAGGCCCATCTGCTGACCTGGGACTGCGTGGCCCCCGGGCTCCCAGCACAGGCCCTCCGTATGGAGCGCAGCACAGCCCTCGCCCCGGGAAACCTGGCCACGCCGCACTAGGCTGCTGACACTGCCACATGCTCTTTTTCTGTGGCCGGGTGTAAGTCTA
This sequence comes from Cheilinus undulatus, assembly GCF_018320785.1. NCBI lineage: Eukaryota > Metazoa > Chordata > Actinopteri > Labriformes > Labridae > Cheilinus > Cheilinus undulatus. The sequence continues at coordinate 29,295,054 of NC_054873.1, forward strand.
CATGCTCTGTCTGTCTCAAGCTAAGGTGTCACTGCAGATACTATCTATAACCAACTAGTAAATGTAGTTCACTCTATTTATTTATTTATATCCGCACCCTAAGGAGGATTTTTTAGCATCAAGGAAAAAAAGATCCCAAAACAGGTGATGATGAATTGTTGTTTAAACAGAAGTTCTTTGGATATGAGGACAAACTTTCAGAGCAAAATGACCAACGACACAGGATCAAGGGCCAGTCTTGTTCCTTCCAGCTGCCAAACTTGTTCATTCTGATCATTAATTCAGTGACTAATAGCAGTGTAAGATGGCATTTTAATGTAACGTGGGATTAAAAGACATTTATCATATTAAGAGAGCATATCAGTGATTTCCTGGCTGCGCATCCTTGATGGTTTCTCCAGGAACAAATCAATATGGTGCTGTAATTGAGCGATGAGGAGGGTGAGAAGTGTGAACAGCCTAATCATAATTAAAGAGTGGCCTGCTCAACATGACGGCCAACTGAGGCTCGGAAAGATAAACAGTGTCGGCAAGTGACGATGGAGCACGAGGCAAGCTGTGCGACGACTTTCCTGTGTGGTGTGAATGGAAACCAGAGACTCAGTCAAAAATAAAAGAGTAATAATCGACCACAGTGGATCTGAGGAAACTTTAGAAGAAGAAATTAACTGAAATCTTCAAAGTCAAGTCAGTAGCAAACTAATGAAGTAAAGGATAAAACTATGGACTCTATAAATCTCTCTAAAAGCGACATCTAAATACTTAAAGGTCCCTCTACATACTGTCTGCAGTATGAGTAACAGATAGGACGCACCAAATTAAAAATCAAACGAGGTTTATGTCTTGAAAGCGAGTTCTTCTCACATTAATTTTTGTCCAACAGTTGGTTTCACTGCAAGGTTTAGCTTTAATGAGTTATTTGATGCTTTAAAAAGGGGTATAATGTCATGATAGACTAACCTTGCAAAGCAGATCGATTCGCCCGTTTCTGAGTTTCTCACTTGCAAATCCATCTCGCAAAGCTCCCATCTGGACTGTTTGGACCTGGTTAGAAAGTGACAGGACCAATCAGCGTCAGGGGCTGTACTTTCGGGTGCAGCAGAGTTGTGACTTAAGAAAGCAGCGACAAGAGGCCGGTGCAAGTATGGCGGAAGACATGAGCGTGGATGCTGCTAAAGCGCCAGTTTTTATCAGAACTGGATGACATTTCTTCGTTAAAAAAACAAAGAACAGCAATGAGTTGTTTTCTTTTCAAAAATGACAAAAGTCGTGTGCTGACATGTCTACAGTCCCCATGGTTCGCGTTATTCTCTCGGTAGCAGCCAGAGGTGCCAAGTAACTAAGTACAAATACTTCGTTACCTTACTTAAGTAGAAATTTTGGGTATCTATACTATACTAGAGAAATTATTTTTCAGCTGACTTTTTACTTGTACTCCTTACATTTTCATGCAACTATCTGTACTTTCTACTCCTTACATTTTAAAAAATAGCTTCATTACTGCTATTTCATTTCAGCTTGTTTTTATTCTGGCTTGTCATCATTCAAAAAAACACAAATAAAAAACCCAAAAAACTATCCAGATAAATCATGCCATCCAGATAGAGTAAATTTGACTGTGGTTGGATGAGAAGTATAAACATAATACCATTCTGACACCCTATTGGTTTGTACGATCCATTACACCTTCGGCCATGACACAAATCACGTCACACTCCAGCTAGGAAATAGCAGACGTATGTAGCCTTGTACGAAGATGTCCGTGGCAGAGACTCAAGAGAACAGAAGCAAAATGTCCCAACCAAGCACCAGCGAGGAGGTTGGTAGTACACATACTGTATGGTTCTTGAATGTATTTGCATTGTACAAAAATGCATTCATTTTCAATGGGCATAAATATGGCTGAAACAGGTGCATCCCAAATTTTTCAACATTAACATTTTAAAATAATATTATAGTCACTATGGCCTTTAGAAAAATGTCTTTTTGGGGGAGGTGGGGTAGTGCACTATGGTAGAATGGAATGCAATGGAATGGAATGGTAGAATAGAATAGAATGTATAATGGAACGGAATGTATAATGGAATGGAATGGTGGAATGGAATTGAATGGTAGAATGGAACGGTAGAATAGAATGGAAAGTATAATTGAATGGAATGGTGGAATGGTAGAATAGAATGGTAGAATGGAAATGGCCCCTGTTGGGCAACCTAAGCTTTTGTCCTTAATGGAATTTTTTCCCCCTTACATTACTTTTACTTTGATACTTTAAGTAGTTTTGAAACCAGTACTTTTACACTTTTACTTAAGTAAAAAGCTTGAGTTGATATTTCAACTTCTATCGAAGTCTTTTTAAACCCTAGTATCTATACTTCTACCTGAGTAATGAATGTGAATACTGTTGACACCTCTGGTAGCAACGCACCTCGGTTTGGGACTACAGCGTCCCGTGTTTTGTTGCTCTGATTGGCCCATAAAGATGTGACAGAACGTTCATCCAAACACCCTCCAAGTTTTTTTCAAAGGCTCTGCCCTTTTCCAAACGCTGTGTATGAGAGGTTTTCCAGATGGATGTGTGAAATAAATCCATCTGGCGTGTCAGGTTAATGACCGACAACTTTTGCTTAAAAAAGTGGCTCCTGTGGCGCTGTTTGACAAATACAAACTCAAGAATTGTTGAATTCTCCCCTGTAATTTTCACAAAGGAAGCAGCTAAACTGGAACTCCTGAAAAGGTGTCAATGCTGTTATTACATGCAATTCTCCATATTTCTTAATGTATACCAATGTTAAATATCGTAACTGGCGGAATATACACTGTGAAGTTGTCTCCTGCCTCTAAGCCATACATTAGACCCGTGGTTCTCAACTGGTCCAGCCTCAGGACCCTCCAGTCTGTCTTACAATAGATCATGACCCAAGTTTCCAAAAAATTTTTAACAATGAATGTTTAGAATATGTTGAAGTTTGGAACATGATTGGACCAAAATACCTGATATATAAAAGAAAAGGGACAAAACTGACAGGTTTTTACCCTCTTTTCCCCTTATTATGTGTCAATTTTTGCCAATTTTCCAGAGAAGTAGTGAAGTTACTTCATTGTCATGGGAAAAGTAGACATTTAGTGCAAGAACAGGAGATAAAGTAGCTGAAATATTGATCAAACATTTAAATGTACCCAATGTGACAGTAAAACAGGGTAAAATAAAAGGTATCGATGCATGTCTGGACTTTTCACAACTTTTTTTCCCGGCCACTTAGTCGCGACCCTTTGATAACTGCTCTGCGACCCACTGTTGGGTCCCGTCCCACCAGTTGAGAACCACTGCATTAAACCACATTAATGTACCCTTGCAGATTTTTTTATAATAATAAATATAAAAGTCAGCATCATGAAGAACATCTCTTTGCATACATTTGATTCACCAAATGAAGACACCCTGGTAAAAACTGCTAAACATTTACAGTGTAGACCAAAAAAAATCAGTGATTAGGGATGAAAATTAGACATTTGACTGCCCTAATCAGTTCTGAAAAACACAGATTTTATATAAGCTAGTAAAGCTGACAGAAACAGAGACATTAGCTAGCAAAATGGCAAAATAGGGAAGACATGTAAGAAAATGTAGAGTCCAAAAAATTCGGGGGGCGGGGGGGCTGTTTGTAAGGGCCTGAACATTGAAAACCACAGCTGAGTCGTCACCAGTGCAGCATGTCAGCATCCATCACAGGGGGTATTTTGACTTCACTTTTGTACAACTGAAGGAGGTGGAGAGTGTAGGTCCATATTTATGCACAGAGAATGGTGAAAACAAGCAATCAAAGGGTATTGACAATTGTTTTGTTGCACTATAAACACATTATTATCTTTATAATTACTCCCCTTTTTCACTTCAGTCTGAAAAATGAAGCAAATAAACATCAAAACCACTTAAAGAAAGCAGATGCCTCCTCAGAATCCACCTGCTCACACTTACAGCAAACGCACATAAACAAGCTCTGACTTAATCACTCTCTGCCTTTCTGTCTCTCTCTTACAAACACGCTCACATCACACACACATATTCTTTGCTCTATGACATGCCGTCAAAGCACAAACACAAAAGCACCTTTAATGTATTGGAAGAAAAGTGGTAAACAGATTTGCATCACTACCCCACATTATCTGCTGACACCCAGAAATGATTTGTTTTATGCACACTTGGCCCTTGAAGTTTGCCGGCAGGTTGTCAGTGATGATAGAATTGAGGTAAATGGTGTAGACTGAGAAAACAACAACTTTGCTGAGGTCCCCACTTTGAGCTGGAGGTGCGAAGTGCTTAACGCAAAAAAGGCAATTTTAATTGTATCGATTCAGCCATACAAATGTAGAATTCTCTTCAAAGGTGTGCGAGTCAGCACAGTTTGTGTCTCCTAATGCAGCCAAAAGGAGCTAGTTTATTTTGTAAAGCCCCTGAACTCAAGCAATCATAGGAGGGGAGTTTAGTTTTGCATGATTCGACACAATGCTCCAAAGTTATTTGACAAAAAGAGAGAGCAGATTGTTCAGAGGGCTGTTTAAATATGATCAGCATGGCAAAATGCAAACAGCAAGATAAATATGAATTTCTGCACCTGCAAGTTTGATGTCATTGGCGGGGTGAAGAATAGCAAGGTGGTCTTTGTTGCTCTTTTAATAGCTGAAAAACATCTTCTGTGGTGGAGAAAAGGAATACGCTTCATGAATGTGTTATTAGAAATCAACTTTGCAAGAATAAATGATCAAAGATAAACAACTTTTTGAGCTCAAGCTAACATCTACAAAAGTGTTTTCTTCTTTTCATTTACAAACTATTATGATATCTTCAGAGTTCTCCACTAGTAATCTTATTTTCATTTCCATGTTAGGTGGGACCAGTGGGTTTTTTTTTCGTAAAGATACGACCATGACAATGTGATGCCCTTTAATATGAGGCTGGCATCCTATTCACAACACAATCAAACACTTAAGAGGAGTCACAGACTTGCAATGTATCACACACTCTTATACAGCTTGAAGGGGTACGCACAGACGATCATTAGATGGCCACCCAGGTATATTTGCCAACCATTTAAGAAAAAACATGTATGTACTCAACATCCATCCACAAAAGAGAAGAGAAGCACCCATGACTAAGTTCCACCCAGTGTATAGTTTGTAGAGTGAAGTCTCATATTTAAAACTAGAAAAGCACTTGGAGTGCCTCCGCCATAAGCCCTATCTCCCAATAGTACAGAATCCTTTAAAAAATTCTTGGATCCAGACAGTGATCCGGATCACTCCCAAAATCTTATCAGTTTTTCCTTATGCCATTTCTGTCATTTCCTGAAAATTTCATCAAAATCCATCCTCAACTTTTTGAGTTACGTTGCTAACAAACAAACTGACAAATAAACAAACCCACCCAATCACATAGCCTCCTTGGTAACTAAGCTCCAGAGTTTTCTAGAGTAAAATTTCTAAAGCTGTCCATATCATCATTAAACTGCAGAACTCTAGGATGATAGTTGCAGTACCTCATCAACAATAAGTCTTCCTAGAAAGTGACAGGACCATCAGCGTTGAGGGGCAATACTTTTGGGCGTGGCAGAGTCGTGACTTGAGCAAGCAGCAACAAGAGGCCAGTGCAAGTATGGCGGAAGACATAAGTGTGGATGTCGCTAAAGCGCCGGTTTAAATCAGAACTTGACATCATTTATTCGTTAAATAAAGAACAAAGAACAGCATTGAGTTGTTTTCTTTTCAAAAACGATAAAAAGTCGTGTACTGACATGTCTACAGTCACCATGGTTCGTGTTGTGCAGTTTTTTTATGGAGTTTACTCCTCGGTAGGGGCACAGCTCGGTAGTGGCTATGTCACGTGTTTTGTTGCCCTGATTGGCCCATAAAGATGTGACAGAACGTTTATCCAATCACCCTCCGAGTTTTTTTTTCAAAGGCTCTGCCCCTTCCCAAACGCTGTCTATGAGTGGTTTACCAGATGGATGTTTGAAACAAACCCACCTCGTGTGCCAGGTTAGCAGAGATTAGGAATGGGCAGTAATACTGTAACACCATATCCCCAGGTATTAAATAATAGCCACAGTAGTTCTGTGTAATGCGCATTTATAATAAATCCATGAATATGTGTCTTTTTCCACCAGCAGCTCCACTGTCTTTGTGGGAAGATGCTTTTAAAGTGATTCAAGAGCTCCTGTTAATGGTGTCCGGCCAATTCGTCAAAAGAGGAACACACACATACACAGGTATCCACAAGTGCTGCATCCTGCAGCAGCCACGCCAGGCAAAATTAAAACCATAGAAGGTTGTTTTAAAGCATTTAAAACTTATTTTACCTATTTTGATGTGAAATGTGGATGAAGTTAATCAGTGCTTGTTGGTTATTTTAGTCGTATAACTTTTTATAAGCTCCCCGTAGTAAACTTGCAGCAGGACACAGAAATAAATAATAACAATAAAGACCATCATCATCCATTAAAAAGCACAGGGAACATTACTTCACATTCCCAGAACCTATATGATAATAGGTGATTATCATTACTCATATTAAATCAGGTGGGTGGGAGAGGAAAGAGAGAGGAAATTAAGTATAAGAACAATTCTACAACTATAAATCCAAGCACTCCTGTAAACCTTGCTAATTTGTGGACCTGTAGCATTTTGATGAAAGATTTAATGAAACACCAGAGGAGGTGCAACAGTGCACATGTCAAAGTTCATAGATTCAAATTTTCATTTAATTTAAAATCAGTCACTAAGAACAGCCCTACTCAAAATGTATTTTGATATAATTGATAGTCACAACAAAAGAAAAATTAAAACCAGACCTTAGCTTTGATGAAAAATGGGTGCTAATAATTCCAAAATCATTTTAAACAGCTACAAGGAAAATCTGTTGAACAGGAAGTAAACTCATTCACTTCTGCACAGGCTCAGTTTACAACATTATAACTTTCAGTCAGTTGTTAAATGGGAGAGGGATGAAACTCTGCGGACTCTGCTGGAATTCTTCAAACTTGTTTCTCTGTGTTTGTGCACATGTTTGCCTCTTACAGGTGTGCATATATGCCTCCACTTGCTTGTGCATGCTTTTGTAAGTGCACGCTTTTCATGTACAAGCCAGCAAGCAAGCCTGGGAATGTTTGCGTCTGTGTTTGCACACACAGCCTATCCGACCATATGAGGCTGCCTTTCATTGACATGCAGTAGATGACAGGCCCGGTCTGATGGGGATGGTCATTTCCCAGGTAGATGTGGGCGCACCGTGAGGGATGAGTTCTGTGTGTCTGTCACAAGACATTACCAGACTGCGCACACAGCTCCACACACAGCACAAGCCCATGAAGATGATCACATTTGATACACAGATGACATTCTATCCCTGCTGTGACAACACGGGCTCATTTTTCTGCTCTGACATCCGTTGCTGTGTGGGTGTTATTCAAGTCAAATCTATCATTTTAATGGAGAAGTAGTCAGACCTGAGGATTATTTGAGGGATAAATATATCATCGTGTGAGCGTTCGCTATCGACCGAATGTCATTGTGCCCTGACTAACTCTTTCAAGACGAATACCTTCAGATATCATAAAACATACATACTGTAGAGGCAATAGGCCCCACGCCATAAAACATCCAATGAAGAATAGAAGCAGGCTGCAGAACAATTTGCATAGGCTCTGATAAACTCTTTAACATAGCCACAGAGGGATAATGAACAGGGTAATTATGTTATCCTTAGTGAGTACAAAGAAACAATAGACCCATCAATTAAAAATCCTCAGGACTGCTCTTGTTTAGACCATGAGTGTAACAAAGTGAATTGTCTGCCATGATTTTCGCTTTTTGTAAACGTCTTTAGCACAGTAGATCTGATGAAACTCCAATTTGCCAGTAACCAGTGCACAGGGGCACAATGGAGTATTCCAGCATATTGCTTAAACCACGGCCTCTGAAAGCACCACTAATTGCATCTGGGATTTGGTTATCCAATCCCACAGTGCATTGCAGCCGGAGGAGGAGCAGGGGGGTGAATTAGAGGCTGGCAGGGTGAAGCTTCTGCTTGCTGAAGCCTTGACAGTGCTTTGTACTGAATGATTGTTCTCCAGACAGCTGACGGAGGTAGCGGCGCACGCAGAGTTGTTTGAAAGCCCAAAAGGATATGCAGCTGCATCATCAAAGTCCAGCAAGTCTTCCATGTGTCAGGGAGAGATTAAGCTCTTCCAGAGAGGGCAACGCCTCTGATCACTCCATTCAATCGATGGGATTTGAATAAAGGAATAAAAGATCAGGCTTTGTGTATTTGGGTGCTGTGCAACCGCTGGATAGGATTAAGGCATGTTGGAGCTGTAACAGTGACAGACGCCATCAATCACAAGTTCCCCACACTAGTTAGCTAAAGTTGATATTAGCCCTAAATAGGACACATCTGTTTGTTGCTGCACACTCTCTGACTTTAATTAATTCTCAAGTCATTTTATTTTTAGGCTCGGGTTTTTTATTTGTTGCTGCTCCTGTACATGTGCACAAAAATGTAAATTGCATCCTTCCTTTGCTCACAGTGAGGGGCTCACATACACAGTGATACAGCAAATGAAGCACGCACACAGATGTGTTCACATGCACGCTGGAGCACACGCGCATGCGCACAAAATACACAAACAATATGAAAGTCACTGTGCAAACAAACTTTGGTCTGGTGGTCTGCCTCGGCCTCATTTTCCTGGCTGAGTTTTCTATCATCGCCCCGGCGTCTCCTCCACAGGCTCTGTCAGATAATAGCTTCCTTTCTCCACTTTTCAGCAGAGAATGAGTCTATTCCCTAGAAACGGAGTTCAAGGGCAGGTCTATGTTACCGGAGAGACAGACTCTTGCCAAGACCTTGGCTTCAGATCCTGGAAATGGCCTAACACGTTTTTATGCCTGATTTGAACATGTTCGCCATGATGACCAGGAGAGCTCCGGCTCTCCAAACACCAGGCTGAGGACCCCTGATCCAGTTCAGGTACTTGGACTGTCCTTGCCATCTTAACCTCTACGTCTAACCCACCACTAATTGATCTGGCTATCATCCTCTTGCATCAGAAAAAAGTGGTAGTTTCTTGAGTTACTATGTGTGGTACCAACTTGACTGATGCTCTTACCTGTGCTGGGGGTTTTTTACCTCATTATTGTCGTCTCTCTTTCAGCCTCTTTCCTCTTTCTTTCACCCATCATGTCCCACAGTGGGGCATAATTACTAGAATCCTTTGCCTGGCTATGCTCTCCTATTATTAGCCCGGTGTTGAAGCCCTCTCCGTGGTCAGATGGTCAATGCTTGAGGGCAATATGTCACACTACATGGGCACAAAAGGTAGCCAGACAATGCCTATTGAGTACCAGGTGCCATTGCAAAAATACCATTTGGCTACCATTCACTATTGTGGTGCATGGTGCTTGTTAATACGGCGCATTAATTGCTTGTGGTTTCAAGCGACCATCTTAATTTGTCTACCATTGGACAAGGTGTGCACTCAACAGTCCATAGAAACCATTTATGACAGTTCTCAGGATTATCTAGTTGGCATCCTTGAATGATTCATACAAAGCTGCAATAACAGAGAGGAGAAAAATATGACTGCAAACCCACATAAAAACATACAGAAACATAGTTGTAGCATCATTACAAGGGCTTTTCATCATTATACTGCATGGGGAAAAAGGGCCTGTTTTTTTGCAAAGATATTCTTGGCGATCAAGCCGGCCTCTTTAATGATGTTTTGGAGCTTAGTGCTCACTGAAAAGAATGAATTTGATTGGTATTTTTGACATTTGGGTTCTCTTTCATTTTTAAGTGGGGGTTTTATTTTCAACATGTTTTGACATTAAGCATCAGAATGTAGTGCACTTAATGCTGTAACAGAGCAATTGTTGCTCCCGTTTATATCCAGTTTTAATGAGGATCCAGTGATTTCAATCTAATAACACTACAGACTAATGAAGCATGCCCACTGGTTTGTTTGTACCGATAGAATAGTTCTACTGCATGTTTAAAGGCTGCAACCATAATTATTATCTTATTGCTGATGTGTTTATTATTCTTACATTTATTGATTTATTGTTTAAAATGCAAAGGACTCATAAAAGAGAGAAGATTTAGTCCAAGAAGAAAAACATGAGACTAGACTGTAATCTATAATTAATAGAACATTCATATATTTCACCAGTCCAGTGTTAATCTTGGCCGCTATTCTGAATTAAGTCTTAGTCTTGAGATTTAAATGCCTTTAAGCTGTAGACACGTTTTAGTCATTTTCACTCTCAATAATTTACTCCAGTTTTACTCAATAAAAAGTTCTTACATGTTAGTCTTTACTTTTAGTGTAAAGCAGTCATATGAATGCACAATCAAAACTACTTTAAATACACTGGAAACAAAACTGACATGCCTTAAATGCTCTCTACCCAGTCTCTGCTGGTATTTTTTACCATTTATAGGCACAGTGCAGACATTTTGGAAATTTTAACCATCCAACAGTCAAGCACTGACATTTGAGTTTTGTTTTAGTCTCTGTAATGAAAACTAATGTTACTTGAGTTAGAGTTCAATCACCAAAGATCTATTTAAAGTCATAGTCTTCCTTGTGGAAAAAAGTAGTTGATTAATATCTTAAGTCATAGTCAGGGACACAGAATTGGTTGGGTCCCTGAAAAATGAGAATGGGCCCTCCCCAGTAGTGATTTATTGATGATGTCAATGCATGTGCCTTGGATCATTGGTCATACAACTTTTCAACCACTTAACTACTCCTTTTGCCATTTTTGGTACTTATTTTGCCACTAGATGCCCATATTTGCTGTTTGTTGCCCCAATTTTTGGCACTTTTCCCTCATTATACTACTTGTTTTAGGCACTTTAATCCCATTTTTGCCCCCATTTTGACACTTTTTCATCAATTTTTGCCACTTTCTTTTTGGCACTTCTATCCAATTTTGCTTGCTTTTTGTCCATTTCTACCACTTTATTTTTAACAATTTTGCCACTTTTTTGGCACTTTTGTCCCATTTTTGCTGCTCTCTGGCCATTTTACCATTTTGTGCCCATGCCACTACTTTTTGCCACATTTAACCTATCAAGCTATTGACAATTATTTGACTGTTGTCCAATTTAAAGGTTGCTCTGCTTTTTTATCTGGTGTCCTGATGTTTGTGCACCTTATTACCTTGCTATGAAGTCTGACATTACTTTTTAATTGTTTAGTTCAGTGTGCCCATCCACATTGCCAACACCACCAATAAAAAGGTAATTCTGTTTTCAGAAAAGGGGGTTATATTTTTAAAAGGCCATATTGTACTACAGCATCAATGAATAAAATTTAATTTTGTTACTTTGTTAAGTGTGGTTATTATTCAGGTTAAAAATAAAATATTGTTATCACAGATTAACTTCACAGTGGACTACGGTTTTGCTGTCCTCCATGTGCCCCCATTTTGGCTGGGTCCCAGACAGCTCTCCCCTTTCCCCATCATAAGCGGCCTTGTTCATAGTGTTAGTTGACAAAATTAACACTTACACAATAAAAGTGTACATAGGGCTTTCAGAAGATTAAATTTTTTTAATTGCAATTAACCTCTGAATATCTGTAGTTAATCATGATTAACTGAATGAAAGTAATGGACTGATTTCACGTCAATGTGGCTGCAGTGATTAAACTGAAAGGCACAATAAAGCATGAGATAAACTGGAATTTTCTTTCTTTAATTAAGGTTTATATTTTTGGGGCTTTCGGGCCTTTATTTAGGAAGGAGAACAGTGGTTAGAGTCAGAAATAGGGTTGAGAGAATGAAGGAGAGACATGCGTGAAAGGAGCTACAGGCCAGACTTGATGCGGGCCGCCTACGTACATGGAGCGCCCCATGACCTAACCACAAATTGAGATTTTTGTGCACTAAGTGTGGACCATAATCAATCAACTGATGATGTTCTGCTCTGTGACTCAGAAGTTGGTTGATCTGGGTTTCTTGTGTAACTCTGTTCAATGTGCTGCTACCTGTCTTGGCCGGGAAAGTCCAGTAAATGAGATTCTTAATCTCAATGAGGTTTTCTGGTTGAATAAATTTAAATACAAATAAAAATGAAATAGAATTGACATAAATGTGATTAATCTTGACAGCCCTGGTTATCACGTCATTTCTTCACATATTTAGCATGAAAAATGCCGATTTGAAACACTGTTGATGCAAACCTTTTATTGCTATTTCTAATCTTGTTGGCTGAGAAGTAAAAGTCTCTCCATCTGTTGGTTTGATTTTGGTGAAGAATTTCGTGGTGACTGTGGGTTTGTTGCCTCCTCCACGGACAGACTATGAAGGTGAAGGTGAAGCTGGGATGAAGAGGATGAAGGCCTCTCTATAGGTGAGGGTCAGGCCTCCTGCAGCAGCAGCTTGCCTCCTGGATAAGAGCAGCAGACCCTGGTCTCTTTACTTACAGTCCGCTGGAGCAAGAGGTCGACGCACACCTGAACCCTTCCCAGCACACAGCGGGGCCAAGGGGCCCCCGCCAACACACAGGACAGCCGACCTGCTTTGACCTCTCCTCTGCTCAGGGGCCCTCTGGGACCCCGGCCAATAAGCTCAGGGACTGCTCGCAACCTCTCTGTTAGCACACTCTGCCCACCTCAGCCGGAGAGACGGAGCTGCGCTCTTTAACAACACGCTGGGGCACGTTCACTGTACACATAAACAAAGAGACAAGCTCAAACAGTATACAGGCATCACATACCGCCTCGTGCAAACACAATCTGTCACACGCAGCCATGTAGTGCATCTCTCCCTCTGTCTCTGCGTCTCCCTCTCCTCCTTCAGTCTGTCTGTTTCATGTGCAGCCAGGTGGGAGCTAAGCTTTAAACTGGTGAATATCTCCATCTTGTGGACAGTGTTTGTTTCACTACAAAAGGTTTGATGAGAAAGATGTTCACTATCTAGTATAACTCTGATCATGCAGGTCAGAACACTGATTTTCTATATGTCCTGCACCAGTACAGCTTAATCACTTGATATAGTTTACACAAAGCCGAGGTGTATCAATAGTTTTTTGGAAATTAGCAAAAAAGCAAAGTGTCCTCCTTGTAAACAAAGTATGTTCACGTGTGATAACAATTTGTCCACCGCCTCCCAGGGCCAAAGAGGCGGCAGGGTGACTTTATCTTGAATGTCACTTTGTTTTTGCTTGGTTAGACAGTAGCCTCTCTTGGATTGGCTTCTCGGATGAAGGCACAGGTGAGGCCCACAGAGGAGTAGCCCTCCTCTCTCTGCAGCTTTCCCTCTGCTCAAACAGCCCTACATTTTAATATGCAACATCTGTGCCGGGAGAGCCTTCCAAAATGGCTGCTCCTTAGAGGATGACGGTAGAGTCTGCTCAAACTTGGGGTTGGGGCATTTGGTACTGCAAGGTTCTGCACAGATGTTAGCATTCACAATGTCACCGTGTCCTTTGCTTCAGTACCCAGGGAGGTCTATTTTAAGGGAGGGTGGTGTGTTTTCTTCCTTAGTTTCCTGAGATCACTTTATCTGTGACTGTCACTGTAACAACTCTGTATAGACCTGTAGACCTGAACTGGGACTGCTGGGTCTGATCAGTAAGGTATGAAGGAGCTTTCTGCCTTTAATGTATCATTTGGTGTGATCTTACTAAGAAAGGCCTGTGCTATGTAACATTCAAGGCACGGCATAGGTAGAATATAATGCAGTACATCAGGTAATTACATTCCAAAATCAATGCAAAGAAAATCTTAAAGGATGCCAAGATAAAGCCACCGCTGTCTCTGAAGTCATTTTAGTGGCATTCATGAAGGAGCATTAGCTCAGTCGCACAAAGCTGTGTTTGTGCTGTGCTTTCACAAAGAATTGGGAATATTTTCTGAACAGAGACGCCATGACCTAAAGGCTTCTTGTCAGTCGGATTATTCAACTGATCCTCAAACAACGCTCTCGACAAGTCTGCAAAAGGATCAGGGAAGGAAAGAAGGGGCTAAAAGAGAGAAAAAGCAAAAGCAAGGAGAGAGATGTGTAGGACGCCTAATGCATCGCTTACACAAAGAAGATGTTCATATTTAATGCTCATCATTAAGGCAGGGTTTGAGCATGGAAGACGCTTCTGCTATTTTCCCACACCCCTTGAGCCAAGTCCTTGTGACAGCCCTCCACTGCATCCCGGCAAATTATCCGCATGAGCTGCGGCGAACAAAAACAGCCCAGTGCGGGGGAAGTGAGGCCCAGCCTCAGCTCCACTCCTGTGATGGGGAGACACGTCACTTTGCATCAGCTCCAGCCCTCCAAACCACATCATCTGCAAGTGAGGAGAGCAAGACTGCTCCGTGGGGAGAGGACAGTAGAAGAGAACAAGGCGGATATGAATGAATGGAGAAGAGAAGAGAAGAGAAGAGAAGAGAAGAGAAGAGAAGAGAGTGTTGAAGCTTTATGTGAAGTCAATGCAAATCAGAGGAAATTAAACATTATAAACTAGCAGCACCATAATACTGATTTCTGTAGAGTGATTTGGCCAAATGATTTACCATAGCCTTAGGCTCTTAACTGCATGACAAATGAATCATTTAGATTTGCTAAGTGAATACTGTATTCCCCTGAGCATACATGTACTCTAGGTGTGAAAAAAATAATTAGACACACAACAAGTACTTGCAGTGCATCAATAAATTGCCTCTCATGTTTAATTTATCTGCTTTTATGGCAAACATACAGTACATGCTTATAATACAAATTAAACTGAGAACCTTCCTGTACAGATCTGAATGTAACATCCTTGCTAGCTTGAAAGCTTGGTGCTAAGCAGAGTCAGTGCACTCTCTGCTGGACAATACGAAACTTGCAGGACACTAAAGGAGATAGATACACACTGAGGACTTTATGCATCCCCTGCTTGATTTTAGATGTTTAGAAAAGTACACAAGCCCGTGGCCTCTTTCTCAAGGATATCTCCCGACGGCCAAGGAGACTTGAGAAAAATTGAGTTACACCGAAATAAACCTGTCTTCCAAGATGCATGTGCTCCAAGCCTAAATTGGCCTATTTAAAGGCATAACCATAGACAGGCTTTGAATAATATTGACTTGCTAACTATGCTAAGGTCAAGGACAGGGTGCTAGAACATGTTATTTGGTACAAGAGTGATGGCAAGTAAACAGGATAAATTTGGTACTGGTGCTATGTAAAGGTACCTGTGCTGTGCTATTATTTACAAATTATAAATGACTGGACTTGGACTCAAGATTTGAAAAACAAAAGTTAAGAAAAGTGGAAGGTCAACATTCAATATGTTGTTTTAGCAATGTTATTGTAGCTCATCATGTCATTCCTTGTGGAAAACCCCACAGGAATGGTTTATTTTTCAGGACAACAGCAATCCAAAGAACAATGCTGCAGCAGTGAAATCTTATTTGGAGAAAAAAAGTTAATAATACACATCATTGACCTACAGAAAGCAAAACTTTCATAAAATGAAAAGTTTATCTGAATTCAATGATCTTAACATGATTTTGTTTGTTGCATTGGAAGATTTTTGCACTCTTTGCAAGTAAGTCAGACCTTATGTTTCTAGTTTTTTTCTTGAAATTAAGTGAAGGTAAATTGGTTTTATATAAGTTTAATGACTTTTTTTTACTAGACATTGAACAAACACACCTAGTAAGATGTGAGTTTTTGACCTGAATTTAACAGAGGCTGTATGTGATTAGCTGGACAAGAACTGTGAGCTGTGCTGGCAGAAGCCTGGTCTAATAAATCAGAAGATTACTTAAGAAAACTTTAGGGCAGTCATTCCAAACTAAATAAAAGGGAGATCATACTGCACTGACTTTGGCCTGGGGAAGCTATTTGATTGTGTTTTTCTTTTGTTTATGAGTGTTTTCCGTATGTTTTCTCACTGTATATTTATAAAACAAATTAGCAATGAATGTGGTTAGTCGATTAATCTTTTATGAGGCAAGGAACTAACCTGACACGCCAGATGGATTTGTTTCACACATCCATCTGGAAAACATTCCATAGACGGTGTTTGGGAAAGGGCAGAGCCTTTGAAAAAAACTCAAAAGGTGATTGGATGAACATTCTGTCCATTACATCTTTACGGGCCAATCAGGGCAACAAAACACGTGACGTCATAGCCCCAAACCAAGGTGCATCGCTACCAACCAAGCGGCAACCTCCGGTCCTTAAAAAATGAAGCCAATGCGGAAGTGCCAAAAATTGCAATTCCACGAGTGTTTGACACACAAAATAAACTGGTTTACAGCCTGGTTCAAAACACCAAACGTGTCTCATTAGCTAGTGTCTTATTGTGCTCCCACTATACGGGGGGGGGGGGGGTGATTTTTTCTGTACCACAATCGTTTGGATTATATTTAGGATGAAAGCTGATTGGCGCATCTCATTTGATTGACAGATAGCTCGGCAGGCAGAGGCTCCATTTCTGTCAACTGAAATGCTAGCTAGCAGGCTGACAGGAAGTCACGCTTAGTGGGCGGGTCGTTAGGTTGATTCAAAGTTCGGTTGAGACCGCGATTTCAATATGGAAGCATCCACAAATTGGCTTCAAAAGCCATTTGAGTCCGCCTATTGTAAGCAGACGACTGATGTCACACGGGGTTTGTCCAATTCTTTCTAAAGTCTATGCTACCAACAAATAAACTCCATAGATAGCTGTATAATGCAAACCATAGCAATTGTAGACATGTCGGTACATGACTTTTGTCGTTTTTGAAAGGAAAACAACTCAATGCTGTTCTTTGTTCTTCATTTAACAAAGAAATGTTGTCAAGTTCTGATAAAACTGGCGCTTTAGCAGCATCCACGCTAATGTCCTCCGCCATACTTGAACCAGCCTCTTGTTGCTGCTTACATACGTCATGACTCTGCCGCGTTTGAAATTACTGCCCCTGGACACTGATTGGTCCTGTCACTTTCTAACCGGATTTGAAACACGGAAACGGGCGAATCGATCTGCTTTGCAAGGTTAGCAAGTAACCTGGATGGTTGCCTCGGTCAACTTACTTCGTGGCCTCCCCCATTTCTCTTTGATACAGTGCAACAAGAACAATTTTCCACAGCCAATCAGTGGAGATCAGTCAGCATCATGGAAAGTGACATCACAGCATATGACCAATCAGCAGTGGCCCAGATCGTATCAAACTTCCTGTTTCCTCCAGAATTAAAAAAATATGCCATTTTACATCTCTTTTGGTCCCAAACAAATGTACCTAAAATCATACCTGACTATGGTAAGCTGATGAAACTCACATTGCTCTCATTGTAAAGGTGAGCAGTAGTGTGAAATGTCCTGATAGGTTTTGTTTGATATTTAGCAATTATTGAAAAATGAGAGGATAAAACAGAGGGACCACTATACACTCTAAAGATTTTTTTTAGTTACCATAAACAAGTACAAAACCATATGTGGTCACTTTGTTGACTTTGATTTTTACCATAATAAGGAAAAAAAATACATATAAGTGACAAAAGTAAAAGAAAAAAGAAAAAATTCTAGGACTTACATTTGAGTATTTAAATGAGTGCCCTATAAAGGGTTCAACTCTAATAAAATGATCAAACTTGTGGTGGCCAGAGAATTTTACTCAGTGCTATATATATCATGCATATGGTCAGTGCTTTTTAGCAATATTAAAAAATACTTGAACACGTACTTTGCATGATTAAGGATAAATTATATTTTATGCTTTAAGCAAACTGGAGCTCCAGTCTTCATTTTTACAGTCCATTTCTGCATAACCCTTTGTTTTTTGCTGTAGGATGCTGCTCCAGTGATCACAAGAATCGTTTTCTTTAAAGGAGGATAAAAATATTTCAGCATACTACAAACATCTGATATGCTGCCAACGGAAGAATCTATGGTTTTGAGTCCTTTTGTGCATTATACTAGACTTGAATTCCATTTTAATCTTTTTTTTTTTTTTTTTTTTTTTTTTGGTATTAAGTGAGTTTGTAAAATCTGAAACCAACAACAAAGCAAAAGACATTTTCTCAATCAGCCACAAAATAATGAAGCAAAACTACATTTTTAAAAATATGAGTAGGTAAATTAGGAGATAAGTCAGGATTTCTATGTTGCCTGTCCTGTGATTCTTCTTAAAAAGAAGAGACATGTTCACAGTGGTTTTTCTGATTCTTATTCCTTGAAAGCCTAATGATACTCCAGTACTGGTCCAGTATTTATTGAACACACACAGAGGACGTGCAGCCTGTCTGTCTGAATCATTGCTCTCTTGCTGCAAACCACTCTGTACAGCAGAGCACACTATCCATATTCATGTGATTTTTGCCGGAAGGCATTGGTGTCTACTAAAAATAGCATGGTGAGAGAAAGGGTCTCACACAGAGTATCCTAACATTCATGAGCCCGGGCCCTGTGATTGGCTGTAAACATGCGTCTCTGTGCTGGGACTGTTCTTCATGTTGTTGAGTAAACAAGTGTAAATACTGCTGTCAGGCCAGAATAAAGAGATATTAAAGGCGACAGGGACAAATCAACTGAGTCAGATGTCTCTGGCGCTTCTTTTATTTGTGTCTCCAAATAAAGATATTTGAGTGATTGGGGCTTTTGTGTTAAAGAGTTGTCCTGCCTGGTTTCTGTCTGTATGCAGGAGAGCATGTGTTTAAACCTTTCTGTTATATTTGCAAAATCCATTACAGCAGTGTGGCTTATGGTCTGACTGTTACAGGAGTGGAATGAGGAATTTTAGCTGAGGGAAATCTTAAACTTTCAAGTCTTTAAATATGTTCAGCAGGCAGAGGGAGTGCATTTAAAGTCCCATCACATGTGCTTTGTGTGCTGGGTCTCTACCAAGACAAATTGGTTAAGGTTCAGGCTGAGTTTAGGTCATTTCACCAGCAGATGGCAGCAAACATCAAGTTGATGTTGGTGATCAAACCACCTGCTCACCAAATTTGAAAGCTGATTGCTGTACATTCTGGTAGATGTGGGCGACACTGCAAATTTAATAAAAAGTCATTAATGAAGCAGAAAGTTTAGGTTTAATTCCTTATATCACAAGTCAAACACAAGATTAATTCAAATTAAAATCACACCAAATAGATTATAAAACAGTTTTGGGGAAAACTTTGATATTATTAACAAATAAATGCATTTTTTACTTTAATCAGGTGAAATGAGCTCAAATGTATCTAATATCAAAAGCTAGTGGCTGGTAGCAGTGAGTAAAGGAGTTTTACTGGTCCGTTTGTTTGTAATGTGCTATTTTAAGCCTAATACTTTACATACAGATTTCTTTGTACCAGGGAGGAGTGTGTTAAGCGTGTATGCAGGCATGCACTAATGTGGCAAACATGCAGGTCATTTCCTTCCTGAAGAAATAAAAGGGCAGTGGTGCCTGAGGCAACACTCTGACTTCACTGAAACCCAACATGGAAAATGTGACAGCCAGTTTGTGAGCCTGGGAGACAAAGGAGGTGAAGAATAAGAAGAACTCTAATAGCTGATAAAGACCAGTCAGATCAGAGGTAAAGACCAGATATTTTCAGGTTTTTACTCTTCCTAGTTCTAAACTGGAAACAACATATATTTTTAGTGGTAGGCTAATATCAAATTTACTAATTCTTTACACTGAATTTTATATCCCCTTCTTTTAAAGTCCTGTTGGCCCTGATGATGACAAATAATAGAACAAACCTGATTTTTTCCACCAATCAGACCACAGGACTTGGGGTTACTGTGTTTAATTTCTTGGTATCTGATTCTCATTTGTGTCGTATCTCTTTGTTGATGCGGCATCATTATCTCACACACATGCATTCTGCATCACATTTGCATTTAAAGAGATTTAGACCTGACCCTACCTAACATTAACATCCAATTTGCCAGTTAAATTGTGCCCCTTGTATTTGTTATTTTGTGTTTTTGAAGTTGAACTTCAATTCTCATCAAATGTATAAACAACTTTAAGTAGATTGTGCTTATGGATACACAATATTATCAGCATGATAATGGTATCTATATGAAATTTTCTGCCAATATATCAGCCGCATATATTGGCTGAGTTAATTGTTAAATGTATCGTCAGGAAGAGGTGGTTGTCGAGGGAAGCACACAGTCATGCGGGACCACTTTAAGCCCCGAACATTTGGAATGAAACTCCAAAGGTACCAGACTGTCTGCTTCCTCACTCCTCTCTCAGCTCTGCTTGACTCAGCCTCTCTTTGAATAATCTACTGGAGCAGGTAATAGCTGTAGAAACATTTCCCTTTATTAAGTAGTCTAGAACTTGAATTCTGTAAGTACCACCAAGGAAATCAAGGAATGAAAACAGGAAAATAAATAAATAAATAAATAGAAAAACAAGTAAATTAATAAACAAGCAAACATACTATAAAAAAAAAAG
This sequence comes from Cheilinus undulatus, assembly GCF_018320785.1. NCBI lineage: Eukaryota > Metazoa > Chordata > Actinopteri > Labriformes > Labridae > Cheilinus > Cheilinus undulatus. The sequence goes on from NC_054873.1 coordinate 29,315,480, forward strand.
AAAAGAAAAGAAAGAATGAAACAATGGCCTATCTAGTGTTTAGCCACTGGTTGTGTTGTGTGTCACTCCAATATGCCCTTCCTGTTCTAGGGAGTTCAGTCCCCTAATGTAAGCTGCATCCCTGTTTTTAATACTGTTGACTCATTGATAAACCACAGCTGGAAGAAACTCCTGTGGTTATATTTCAGGCAAACACAAGATGTCCTGTAGCATTCAATGAAAAAATCCCCTAAACCAATTATGCCCTTAATATTGGCCTCCTTAAGTCCAGATCAAAGGGCAACAAAAACCCTGCACTTCACCAGGACTGTCGAGTGGGAACCCCCATTTGCTGGTGTTTCATTCAGTTAGTCCAACAGTTTCTCAGTTTGGCTGAACAGTGAGCTCTAGCATCTCAGAGTCAACCCCCTTCATGCTAGCCCAGTGCCCACCATGCCAACATGCAGATGTTCTTTATCTAACCTTCTCTACTACTGCCCGAACAGTATCATCACCTGGAACCAAGGTTATTAGCCCATAGTTAACTAAAACTAACTAAATGACTAAAACTAAAATGTAAAAATCATTTCAGTTCACTGAAGCTAAAATAAAACTAAGCTTTACCCAAAAAAAAAAAAAAAAAACTAACTAAAACTTTATAGTGCGCTTGAAAACTAAAATAAAATAAAAAATAGAGACAAAATATCCTTAGTTTCAGTCTTTGACAGAACCATTCTGACTGGCACCTACACCCAAGACTGGGGAGTGTAAAATGGCCGATTTGATGGGTTAAGACACAGTGGTAGTTTAATGTCTGGAGTTGTATTCAATCATCTTTAAATAATTAAAGTGATAAGTAAAAAGTAGCCTGTTCAAAAATGGTTTTAAAAATTTATGATGTTGACTCAGCCCTGACATGTATCTGAAAAAAACCTTAAACTAACACTAAGTCTATTAGAACTGAACTAAACTTAACATTTTTGTACTATCAAAATTAAACTAAACTAACAAACAAGCAGTAAAAACTAATTAAAACTATACTGAAATTAAACATAGAAAGTGAAAAAAAAATAATAATAAAAACTAATAAAAATCCAAAAATATTAATACCTTGCCTCGAACAGGCTCGGAACAGAATACTTAAGTCTATAAAGTGTAATTCTGACCACCAGTGATTTTTGTCTTTACAGAAATACAATGTTAATTTGAATTCAAACTTTTCAGGCTCAGCTTCTCTTAAGTGTCTGGGCTGACTTGCTTTATTCCCTGTAAATAAGCAGGAACAATCTCATGGACAACACCTAAAAGCTGATTGTGAGTTATGTAGAAACTAATACTTAATCAACTCAATCATTTACTTCTTCTTTACAGTGGCAGACACCTTTCCTTGGTTTCCACAAAGACATTCGATTGTAACTACACTGCTAGTTTAACACCAAAGCACCCTCCCATTAAGTAATCTTACCTTGTATAAAGCGGTGGGATAAGAGCCCAAATCCCATGCCTTGTACCCAAAGTAAAGGGGGCTCTTGCCAATCATGGGGGGGGGGCAAAGTTTCATGAATCAATGCATTTCACCTCTCCACCACTGACAGATCAGCTAATTTAGCAAGGAACAATCCATCAAATGTGCCTTTATAAGCACACGGCACCTCAAACTAAAAATTAACAGCCCTAGTTCCTTTGACTAAAAACCTGTGTGTTTAGACGGTACAGAAAGAGTCCAGCATGAATACACATAGACCGTACACACAAACCATGTTGCTCTTACTACAGAAGGCTCTGACATGTGTACCAACACATGCAGCCTCACATGGTGAAAAACATGTGCCCTGCTGAGATCTGAGCTTTATGGCCTTTGAAAGTCTAGCTTTCAACTCTCTGCAGAAAGCTAGAGATGCCCTGCTGTGGAAAGCGTGCAGCATTGTAGCACTGAGAGAGAAAGCAGGGGCAGTAATTCACCAGTGGAATCAATTAAAGTCTTGATCAGAGGGGCAAAGAAATGAATCTCGAAGCTTCTCACATATTAGCACATCCCTGTTACTCATCAAAACACCTTATTTCCACTGTGATTTTTGACTGTGAGGCAGAAGAGCAAATGCAGCAAATAATTATTGAACACGTCACAGATACAGTGGTGTGGGGGAGAATGTGGTACAGAAGCTTTGTTGTATAAATCAGCCTGCAGGCACAGCAGCCTCGGATGTCTTCAGGTTTATACTTTGACGACCAGCCCACTGTTTTAAACCTTGGATATGAATACAACATGTGAATACATGCAACAAAAATCACAAAGTTCTCAGCAAATACAACGATGGAGTAAAAGTACAAGAAACGTAAAAAACATAAAAGAACGATTTTGGGAAAAAGTTATGTTTCAGTCATTAAACTGATTCTTAGAATGCATGTGTATTCTCCAGGCAGTTTGAAATTACAACACAACTTTAACTAAGCTGTACATGTTCCTTTTGATGTTTTTACTTTTCCTCTACTTTGTATTTTTTATGTCTGCTTGTGTGCTACCTGTAATTGCTTAATGAGGTACGCCTGGCCTGCAAATGAAATGCATAAAAGAGTACCAGAAAAGAGAGTCCTATCAGATAGGGACTGGCTTGCTGCTTCAGCCTGTATTTTCTTTCTTCTACTTTTAAGTGGCTTGGTAGTTGTATGTTTTGGGATGAATTTCGTTGGCTGGGTTGTTTTTGGCTGATGCCAGTGATTTTTCACAAATTAAACAATAACATACAAAATAAGAAATGAAAAAAAAAATTCTTGTGTTAGATCCCAGTCCAGTCCATAAATACACAATTTCTATTGTTCATTTTATTTGAGTCTTTTTTTCTGACAAATTGATCTTCTGACGCCAAGAGCCTGGGAACAGTTTGGCTGAAACGCTCAGGTTTTCTGATTAAATCAACGATGTCACTTGATGGTGACTGCAAACAAAAAAAAAAATGCAGATGAGTTTAGTGTCGCGAATTGGCTCAGAGTAGGTGACAAAGAAGGGGAGTCATACATGAAATAAGATTTAAAAGAAGTTAATTTATTACAAATTAAAGTTAAGATAATCATAATCATGTAAGTCTGTAAGATCAGTTGTGAATTGATGTATGGATGTGTGTGGAGTGTTGTTAAGTGCAAACAAAACCCAACCAGCTGATGGAGGCCTGGGAGGAAGAGAGGAGAGAGAGATTAGAGTGGGAGCTACTTAAATAAGCTGAGGCCTGATTAACACAGGTGTGCATAGTTAACTGCTTAATCCACTGATGGTCCTCCTGACTCTGCCTCCTGGCTGCTGAACCAGGAAACCAAACCATCCAAACTCATAGGGCAGGCCGTCAGTTTGAGGCCCCAGGTCTAAGTGTTTAAGGGTTGAAATATGATTGTAAAAGACACCAATCAGTTATACACTTCTTGGACCCATGTGCATCAGGCTAATATAACCTACACTCACAAATTTGATCAGAGTCCCTCTTTGACCATATCTTTATGCCATATCTGTTGTGGTGCTAGGAATTGGTAGTAAACAATACTCCATGCATGATTTTCCTCATTCACTCAACATCAAAATTTAACTCTGTGCTTTCACTTAATGCTTTCTCTAAAAGAGAAGAATGGATGGATGTTTCACAGTTCAGTTTCAGACACTCATCACTGCAACTGGTGATTGTTTCCTATGAGGCCACAACCCAAAATGCACTGAGAGCCAATGTTTGCAGAAGTGAGGGGGTGTGTTCAGTGCAGTCCTTTTTTTGTTTGTTTGTTTGTTTTGTGTGTTATTTTTCATAATTTTTTTGTCATTTCTAATATTATTCTATGTCATTTTTTTTATCAAACATTTTTGTCCATTTTTGTTTTTGTTTTTTTTTCTCTGTATTCTTTCATCATTTTCTCCATCATTTTCTGTCAATTTTTTATGGTCTGATTTTCATTAAAGAATATTTAACCTTTTTTTCTGGTCATTGACATTAGCATTACACATTAAAGTTCTTAAGGAATTCACACTAATGTGTTATCTTCAATCGTGGGTTTTTATCATAAGGTGGCAAACGTTCAATGCAATGACAGTGGACCATAAACTAGCAGAATAATATGTTTAAAAGAATGTTTTCACTGATCGTCACCAGCAAAATGACAATAAGTGTATTGTGATTTAGATGTTCTCTTTTCAATGAGAACACAGTAATTTGAATTTCAGAGACCTATTATCAATGAAGTGATGTATACTGTAGCTCAGTTTATGATAAAAAAAAACATTATTTTTTCACATGAACATTGACATAACATGTCTATGCATGCAGTGCAATATGCATACTTTTAACCCTTTCAAACTATTAACACATTTAAAAATAAGCAGATATTTAAAACCCAACCACATAACATCCCAGTTGTTACAGATGTGTAAGGCCAATTGTAACAGATTTTTTTAAACATAGAATATGCTACTAAGATTTTGGTATCAAGTTGAAAAAAAAGCAAAGTTTTCGCATAAATGAACAAGCTAACAGTTTTGGAATGAAGATGGCTCAACATCTGGTTAGTCCTACACAATGATGGTAGCTTCTTCAGTCTGCACTCATGAATAACAGTGTTGGTTGGAGCTACTTTTGCCACCTTTAAAGAGCTTAAAAAGCAAAAAATGACAAACAAATGAAACTCACCAAAGAAGGGTCACTTTTCCACCATAGAAAGCTGCTGCAGGGGCCTTCATCTCCACACGGTTGGCAGACCAGCTGAAAGGTACATTACCCCCACCTGCTGAACTGGAGTGTGGTTCTGGATTAGGCAGGTGATATTAAATAAGCACTAAGCAATGTATTTATGATATGCTTTAGTCGGTTACACAGTGTACTCAGACAAAAGGGTCAGAGAATTCTGCATTTTCTGTATTTGATAGATGTCTCTGCAGCAGCACAGTTTAGTGACTGTGCCACAAGCCAGACGTACACCACAACCCTTCCATGAAGGTGTGAGGGCCTTTTAAGTGCTGTTTACAGCCTTGTTTTTTTTTTTTTTTTTGCTTTAACCCCATGTAACTTACATCAGGGTTTTTTTTTTCTGCCGGTGAAAACAGCAGGCATTACACTGAATCAGATTCAGGACACTTTCGTGTTCACTCTCACATTGTAAACAGCACAAGTCACATTGAATCTCATCTTTTCAAATCAGATTCAGGCCACACATTTCACATAAAACAAGTATTGCACTTTTAGTGACTTGAAAATTGCAGAGGGATATATTGCAGTTTAATCTGAATTTTTACTGCCCAGCCCTTGTTCAGACCTAAAACTTAAGTCCTTTAAACACAATTTAAAGTTTGAGGATGAGCATGTTCACAAATTTCTTTCCTAGACACACTCAGTTTTAAGGATTGATGATGAATAAAGAAAACGACTTCAGCTGACGTAGGTCTTTATGTCCAGCTTAAACTCCACTTACTTATCGTTCCTACGGTCAACGTCTACAGCTGATAGGCAGATTTTTACAGCTAAAATATCAATAGAAATTCTGTTGATACAATAATTCACTTTTTTAGCTAATATCTGCTGATGCCATTATAATACAGATAATATCCTCCATCCCTAATATATAGCTGTATTCCAACCCTTTTAATAAAACGTGATCTTCCTTATTACTATGCAAATACTGATATTGAGCAAATTCAGTTTAAGAATATACTGTTGTACCTTATCAGATGCAGATTCTTCATTTTGTCCTCTCCTATAGAAGGAGGAATATATATATTATCCTGTCTGAGGTGTACAACAGATGACATTTATGTATTTGAAGCACTTTGTGGCACTTATTGATGTTTCTTCCTCCTGTCTAGATCTTTGCTTGTGTTGTACTTTCTCTCATATATATGTCACTCTTGTTACATTTCAATCTCCAAATCACTGTCATAATCAGCATCAGCATCTCGTTATTATGCACAATCCCTGTTTGAAAGGGGCACTGGAAGTCACTCCCTCAGTTAATGAAAATTAAGGGGGCTAGAAATAAGTGGGATAGAATAAATGCATCAACTGAAGTCTGCCATGTAAAAGTATGACATTAAAACTGTTGGCACATGTTTATTTTCTGTGCTTTTTGATTCTGCATTAAACCTGTAGTTGCATTCCAAATTGGTGATGTTAATCATGCTGGTAATACAATATCTTTCATAGATAGAGAAAGCAAGCTTTGACTAATTTTGCAAAGTAGATAGATCTGCCTGGTTCTGTTCTTCTCACTGGCAAATCCATCTTGCAAAGCTCCTGGCTGAACCGTTTGGGCTCAGTTAGAAAGTGACAGGACCAATCAGCGTCGAAGGGCAGTACTTTAGGGCGTGGCGGAGTCGTGAGGTAAGCGAGCAGCAACAAGAGGCCGGTGCCGTTATGGTGGAAGACATTAGCGTGGATGCTGCAAAAGCGCCACTTTTATCAGAACTTGACGACATTTCTTCGTTAAGAGAAGAACAAAGAACAGCAGTGAGTTGTTTTCTTTTCAAAAACCACAAAAGTCATGTACTGACTTGTCTACAGTCACCATGGTTTGCGTTACGCAGTTCTATATGGAGTTTATTCATTGGTAGCTGCACACGTGCACCTCGGTAGTGGCTATGTCACGTGTTTTGTTGCTCTGATTGACCCTTAAAGATGTGACAGACAGAATTTCATCCAATCATCCTCCGATTTTTTTTTTTTCAAAGGCTCTGCCTTTTCCAAACACTGTAAATCAGAGGTTTTCCAGATGAATGTGTGTCAGGTTAAGCTTTGACTCAGTGCTGATGTCTTTCTTTGTTAGAAAGCATTTTTGACTTTTATTTGTTCAGACTACTCACTCTTGTGATTTGCACAGGGAAGTTATGTTCTTCCCTGTTATCGAAGATTTTATTAATAGAGCAAAGATAAAAAGAAGCCGAGCAATTTTGACGGCATTTGTCAACACAAGATATTTTGATAGAGCAATTTTTTGCAAGATTTGAAAAGCTAAACTCTACTCATAGGCTGTCACACTTGCACACTTAATGATGTGAGGTAGCTTTATCTATTGTGTAAAGACATGATAAATTATAATTGAAGCACAGCATTTTATGATACCACCTAGGCAAAAGCAGAAACTTATTTTTAAAGATGGTTAGCTACTTTGATGAATAACCTATTATTTCAGAGGTGTTACACTGCAAAGAGAACTTAGTGTTATTAGTCCTTTGGGGCATGGCATAATTCTGGCACTTTGTGACAAGTTTGAAAGCCAAAAGATCTCTAATTGAAACAGAATTTGGATTGTAGTTTAAAAAAAAATGCACCCACAAGCTCTCAGCTTTGATTTATATAACCTGCCCCAAGACACCTCAGTCTGTGCAGTCTTAACATCAACGACTGAAGCAACATCCTGCTAACAGCCTAAGTCAACACCTTAATTAATTCAGTATTGCAGCCTTAAATGCAGCCAGTTCTTCAGGCATCACATTTATTTAGGCTGTTGTCTGTAACTGTGACTACCATGGATAATGTGGCTTATGCTAACTGGAAAGTGCAGTCTCAGAGCTTGAAGTGTGAATGTTTTAACTTAACCATCTTTCCCAGGGCAAAGTCTGTCCTCGTACAGAAATGACACTGTAATTTACTCTGGTCTGTATCAGTTGGATTCCCAGTAAAGCAAATTGACAAACAGAGACCCATTACCCAGCTTCCATGTTTACCCTCAGTTAGATAATATGACTACAGGCTGTGGATGATTTGTTATCTATAGTCCCTGATGTATTTTTATATTTACAGCCCTGTTATGAATCATATGACAGTACAGCCCATAATCCAGGGGGAATTGATTTTCAAATTCACTGTGCTTCAGCTTGTACAATACTAGAGATGTGTTCATAACACAAAGCCTGTAGTTCAGGCACTTTGATTAAATGTACGCTATCATGTCCTTGAAGGTGGATTTGGATTCATGTCTCTTTTTTATATGTATTTGTGCTCGTGCTTGATGTGACTGATTTCTGTTGTGTTGCATGTTGTTATAAAAGTTGAAAAGTTCAATAAAACGATTTCAAAATAAAATAAAATATCATGCTCACCCCTTATAGTGACTTTAACCTAGTAAACACATTTAAACTAACCTCTGTGACTGAGGATGAGTTGAAGAAACTGCTCATTGCCCTTTCAAATCAGTGAATCCACAATTATGACGGTGTTTTTCGACATTATAAAGCTTGACTGGATTTGTTGGTTATTGTAAATGTAATTTTCTTTATTGTGACACTGACTTTATTTATCTGGAACTTCAATATCATCGTTTTTCTCCTTTAAAATATGTTAATTAAGTTGACAAATGATGCTGGAACAAGTGGCAATCCCCAAATAAACAATTAGTTCAACAGTCCATAACTTCCATATCTCCAAGTCAAGGACAAACAAAGTCGAGGAAATCAGGCCTGTGAAACCCCTCTGTGGTTTGGGTGTTGGTTGTGTAAGTGGACCATTGTAAGTAGGACAGCTAAAATGACATGGACAGGCCTAGATGTGTCTCATTACCTCTCCCTCTCAGGGAACCTGGTCAAGTACCTGGCTGTGTGAGCAGACAAAGAGACAGGCTAAGGACAATAACCATATCAAAGGGTATAAAAAAGGTGCAATTCATTTGAAATAATGTAACACCATCTGGAATAAAACAACATAAAGACTGTACAGTAATTCTATTTAAAGGACAACAGATAAATTACTCTCCTGGTGAAATTGATAAAAACACACTGGACTAAATCTCCATGCTGTGATGGGTGGATTTGTCCTCTGATAATCGTTTTGGGGTGTATGGATTAAAGATGAGATCTAGTTATACAGTATGTGCATGCAGAAGAGCTGGAACATTCTATAACTTTAATCATTTCACCTTTATAGGAAGGATCTATTGACAGAAAGCAGCAACCCAAGTGAAGCCGAGATGCATCTGAATCAAACAGGCAGAGACAGCCTCTATCAACCTATGTGTCAAAATAAAAGCATCTTCGACATGAAAGGCAGGATCTCCATGGTTTCCCTCTGAGCTGGGCCCTTGTTGCCATGGGAGTGGAAGGCGCTATTGAAAGAGGAAAAACACTGCGAGACAGTATCATCTTTCCATGTACAGAACCTAATCATGCGCAGAGTATTTTGCCTTTGGTTTAAAGGTGAGAGTTATTAGGTTCTCTCTTCATAAGAAGTACTAAAATTAGCCGTAGTTAATTATTAAATATGCTATTTATATAATAAACATAACTGTGTTTGTTAAAATGTTCTAGAGTTAGTTATTCAAAAAGATCAAGCTATTTGTGTATCCCCTCCACCTGTCACATGACGTGTACTGTGGCAGACTGTTTGCCTAACAGTTTAATGGCTATTCAAATAATATTGTGCAGGCCCTGTCCTGATTGTCCTAATGCATTTAACCATCCAAACAGCATGTGCCTGTCCAGAAGTGTGATTGGACCCGGGGGGGCACCTCAGAAATTAACCCAAACAAGGGACGTGTCACACAGGCCTCATGATGAGTTATTATTAGGCCTCATTTTTTATTGGTGTGCAGGGGAGATACCCAGTAACCAAACAGCCATGTTTATGAGTAACTGCTGACCTTAAGGCAGACCAAACACCTTGGTTCTGTTTATATAAGTCCAATCCGATGTGAGGAAGATCAACCTACAGTATGTTTTTTGTTTGTTATGTACTGAACAGGTCACGCTTGGAATCAGCTCCATGCAGTTCCTGAGAAGACTGAGTGGGTGGTGTAACATGGGGCAGGTGCATGGGCTCAGTGATGACTCTGCTACGTGCAGATGCAGCATGGTTTGCTCTCTCTGCCTTATCATGAACTGTGAATGTCTTTACAGAAAACAGCACGTAAGACTGTTCCAACAAATTTATTTTGTGTCATTGACAAATAGATGTTGTCAGTACCAAGGCAGAGGGTTTGTATAGGGAGACAGCTGAAATGTAAACAGAAGAATTTATTTAATGTGATCAGTTATTTGTGTTAATTCAACCATGAACTAGATGTCTTCAGTCCTGTAACAACAAAATAACGTCATTCATAGTTTAGGCACATCACACCATGTGACCTGCCATTATTACAAGGAAATGGCAGTATTGTCACATGGATTTTTATTTATTCTATCAGGATTAAATCCTGTGGATTGCAGACGGTCTCGTGCATCATCAGACATTGCCTGCGTATGAGACTGGCAGTGTGTCTGTTCCTCCCAGATCTGGTTTCCTCTTAAGTGATGTGTCATCACACCAACTAATGACGCAGCTTAAACACAGCATACAGCCTGTTCATAGCTTCCATTAATCCAGCGCAAAGATGAGCAGAGAAGGGTGTTTACTGATTTGGAGGGTGGGCTGTAAATAGTGATATCACGGCTTTGAAAAAGAAAATCCTCTGAGCATCACTGCTGACATCATGGAGTATTTAGATGCTTTAAAATCAGAGATTTAATTATAGTTGCGCTTTGATTTTTTGCATTAATTAAAATCATCACAAATACATCCATACAGCCAGCTTTTATAACAATTAAGTGAGTCCCCTGTAATGATTATTTTATTTAAATGTATTTAACCAGGACAAGATTGAGATCAAAAATCCCATTTACAAGAGTGTCTTGGCCAAGACAGTCAGCAGCACATTTAACAGAGCTACAGACATGAAATATAATAGTTACAAGCACAGATCAGCCAATCCTGAGTCATAGAGCTCAAAGTCATTGGTCAAAACAACCCAAAGCATCCTCCTCCAATGCCTTCAACCTGCTTTAAAAAAAGATTTAATGAGACCAGTTCCCAAAGACATAGAGTCTCCTGTAGCAGGTTCCAGTCTGCCAGGACAGTGTACCTGAATATCCTTTTACACATTTCAAGACAGAGTCTGACAGCAAAGATAAGTCTGACTGAGACCATAGCTTCCAGCACTTCTCACATGAATAAAATCACACAAGCATGATGGAAGCGGAATGAAGAATAATATACGCTGTATCCTTGAGGAGCATTTAAAGTCACAAGCAGGAACCGTGACTCAGTAGAAAACTAAACTCATGGTGCAAATGTGTCTCACATCAAAAATAATAGCAAACAGTTGAAACATGAGCAAAAGAACCCAAACAGTGATCACTGTATAGGTAACATCCAAACACAACAAAATGCATGTCATCTAAACACTCTGCCTAAGGGCATGATGGGAAATTCTGCCCACATATCCCCCAGATTTGAAGTACCAGCGTAGTCAACAGAAGTGGAAAAAGTACAACAGTATAGCACTAAGTAAAAGCACTCTGATTAAAACTTAGTCAAGTAGAAGTAGAAGTACGCTTTCTAAATCAGTAAACGTACAGGAAAAACTACTCAATTACAGTAATTTGCCTAAATGTAATTACTTACTTTCAGTGCCCCATGGAAGACAGTGTCTACAGATTTAAGGCATTGAGAGGATGCATGCATGCATAAAACATCAGCATAATCAATCCGAGGCATAAATGTGGCAGAAAAAAATACTTTTCTCAGCAGTAAAAGAAAAATGAGACCTGGTCCTGAAATTTAAAAAAAAGTTGCAGCTTTAACTTACATTTGGCACAGTATGAAACCTAAAAGTCATTGTTAGAAATCAAAATGTTTTTTTTTTCTGACAACATCCTGCATACAACATCAAAAAGCCTTTAAAGGGCGTTTGATAGATTGCAGTGGAAGCTCAATAAAAAATACAAATGAGGTCCACTTGCCTCCGTCACTCCTGTTCCAAAGTTGTTCTTGTCCAAAGAATATAAGAAGGACGGATAAAGGCCTTACTGGTGGCTACACTGGTCAAACAGGGACATTTGAAGGTGTTCATTATGTTTTGGACTGATAAGTGGGCCTGGCAAAACAAAAAGTGTGATAAGGAAACTGGTCTTGACAGACTTATGAACGTAAGAAGCTCTTAGTCAGACGAGTAAGATAGAGTAGGAGCGTTGGAACGTTTACATTTCAAGGTTTGAAAACATTTTCTTTCCATTACAAGCAACCAGAGAACCTCCGAAAGGCCTTAAGATGAACAAAAGCTGAATGGAAGGATTTTCAAATTATTTGGTATACCTGATAACATTAAAAAATGCAGATGTTGTCAATTCCAGTTCATTACTTTGAAATTGTAAATGTGCATCAGCTAGGCGAAGGCATCCTGGTGAACGACGGTCACTAGGCAACTGTTTTCAGACACTTGAGATGAAGCCAGTGCACTTCCCCTGTTCTACATTTACATTCATGATGCAAAGCTTTTAGAGAGGCAGATGTTTCCTACAGATAATATGAAATCACTTCAAGTGATCTGTAATCAAGGAAAAACACTCAAAAAATCATTACAATGAGACAAAACTTGGCTCGCAATCTCTCAGTGCTGCATTTTCTATTCTAGGTAGACAGAATTTAGTTTAAACGACAAATAATAAAAACATATTTAATGGATTTCTATAAATAATCTGTAACTGTTAATGCACATTCTCATCATGGCATGTTTATTGGTTAAATAGGTCAAGCAGGGATTAGTATAATGTGTATACTAACAAGATGTTAGTCAGAGACCTTGGTTTCATTGATAAAGGTGATAGGTTAAAAAAAGATATGCGATTATTTTATTGCTTGGACTTGCAGTATGAGGGTCAATACTGAACATGCAATATTCCAGGAAATAGCCATCATCCTGTAGCACAAGCACCTGTTTAATTTGATCCAAAAGATAATATGAATTTCTAATAAGCCTTTGCTGTTTTTTATTTTGCTCTGGTAGGTAGATATCATCTTTTACAGCCTAGACCAGCTTGGATCAAGGCACTAATACTGCTTCCACCAACAGCAATATAAAAGCACTGAATGAAGGCAGACCTGTGGAGATCCCCCATGAATCCTATCAGTGGTTGACCAGCACTGGAAATCACAGGTAATTCTAATTTATTACAGGGTATTTCACAGCTGAGTCAACACTCAATACAAAAGTGTCCAACAGTATCAGACCCTACGCAGCCTGAAAACATTTTCTGTCCACAAAGGTTTACTGAAACGTTTCAGTTGTCTGTGTAGGATGTTATTAGGTTTCTGTTACAGAAAAAAGGACATGCTCTTTAAACACAAAAGCCAGTGCACTGTATTAGGGTGCATGTTTGAGAAACACAAAACCGTTATTTCCATCATAACAAATTGCAGGTCTTCATGGCTACACTAAATCTGTATATTTGAACCAAAGTGGATCATGAGCTATATTTGTCTAAAGGCTTATCTCAGCAGCGCAATTCAAACTGTAAAACCCAGTAAAATATTAGCTTTATTATACATGCCCAATTATAGTCTGTGAGCTATAAAACCAAACTCCCAGGAGGGCATTATTACAGCTTTGGCTGCAATATCTATTTATATGTTTGTTAATGCAGCCCATCTTTCACATTGCCATATGTTGTTTTGTCATATGCTGTATAACCAGCAGTCGTCAGTCCCCGTCAGAGCTTCTCATAGCCCTGAAAAACCTATTAATCTTTAACTAAGAGCTATAGTGGCAGTCAGTGCTTTTAAGCCCGGTGTTTATTGCTGAAAGCAGCAGGATATTCATGACTGCAGTTCACGTTAAGAGCTGCTGCTCTGTGTAGTTAAGTAAACATGTGTGCATATTACATAGATATGCTGTTTTTTGACCATGACATAAGAATCACTTTTAATTTGTTGGAAATTATTATTTTTTTAAGATTGTTTCCATCAGGTTAAAATAGTACAGTTAAATTCTACACTTCTGACTTTCTAGCTTGGTCTTTTACACATGTTCATCCAGACTCAAAGATAGACTAAACATGTGCCAAATGTAGTGCTGTAAGAGAAAAAAAAGGATTAAAAAGATGTTCAAGTTCGCGGCTACTTCAAAGGGAAGTGCTCTATATCAAAGATTATCTTAAGCAGAGTAGAGTAAGCTTTTATAGATATATTCTATTATAAAAAAAATCAAAATGTGTCTTATTTTACACCAAAAAATAGGACTAGGACAATTTTCTTCATATTCTATCAGATCTTGAGTTGTTTTTCAGTCTTCATGCGACAAATGTTTGTCTTATTCAAAGTGTGGGGGGGAAGCAGATAGAAGCTCTTTGAGCACTGATTAAAACTATGCATACTCAGCTCTCCTCTAAGGTTACCTGTTTCTAGTGATATTTTTAATCATCAGAAAGGTCAGGAAGAAAACAACAGGCTTAGGAGAAACATGAGATGGCTCGCTGATGCTGCAGTAACATTGACACACCAAGGAAACCAAAAAATCCATAATTAAAATTGACATTTGCTTTAAAGCATTATAATACTGTTGACTTTTCTTTTTGGTACATGTGTTTTTCTGAAGTTGTTTCCTCTTGAGCCTTGAATGCAGAAATTACACATAGAGAAATAGTGAGAACTGCTCCCATAAGTCTGCTCAGACACAATTTATGAGCCTACAACAAAAGCTGTTAGCATCGTTTCAAGTATATTAAAGACAGACAACTTTAGCGTTTTACATGATTTAATTATTATAAAATCTAAATTTACAATACAAAAATGATAATAAATAACATAAATATTAAGTTAGGGAAGTACTTTATAATGTGATGATGCTAGAAAGAGGCAAATCACAGTCACCAAGGAGATAGTCTCTCTTCAGGGTGGACATTTTGTTCACCACTTTAAAGCGGAGGGAGCGCTGGCTGAGGTCTTCCTCTGAGATTGCGTCAAAGAAGAAGTCTTCATTGAAGATGGGGTTGCGGCTCTTTCTGATAACTGTGCTGCGTTGCTTCTGGATTTTTCCCGGAACCAGAGAGAGGCTAACACTGCAGTTGATGATCTTGGGGTCTATGGAGTGAGGATAGAGGCCCTCAGCGCTGATCAGTCGAACCCTGAGTCTTTGGTTCTCTGGGCAGTATTCTGCGGAGAGTCTCAGGCTGCCTTCTTTCCCTATGGGTACCATTCTCTCCTTCATTACCCTTTCTCTGTGCAGAGTCAGGTCCATGGGGAAGATGTTGGGCGGCGCTAGACTGTAGCTGTTAGGCAGGCCTTCAACTAAGCCCTCAGATGCCCTCCTCATGACATTGGGGCTGTTATCTGTGGAGCTGCCTTCATCTGTGGACAGGGAATTGTTCCTGGACACCATTGCCTTCCTTATGTTCCTTGACAACAGCAGTTCATGGCTTAGTGCTTTGAAAAGGGAAGACCTGGGAGGGCACCTGGTCAGCAGGGGCGAGCTGAAAGGTGAGGATTCAGTAGAGGAAGTGGTATCACTGTCCAGAGTGGCCTGCCAGTTCAGAGTGTATCCTCTCGGGGAAAGCCTGGAGGTCAGGCTGTTAAGGCTGAATGAGGAAGGAGAGGAGGAGGGCGAAGTGGAGGAGGACACTTTGGTGCACATGCTGGAGCGACTCCTTGGTAACAACAAGGGAGAGGAGCCAGGATCAGAGTGGAAGAGTGACTCCTTCCTCCGTGTGTGTGGGCTCTCCAGTAAGGTGCAGAAGCCATAGCAGGTCTGAGCTTTGGCTAAGTGCGGAAGGGATAGCGCAGCCTGGCTCTGGGGGTCTGCGTTGGTGGTTTCCTCATCACTGCAGCCATCATAAGGGCTCTCATCCACACTCTCCACCTGGATAATGTGTGGGTTGATGGCCTCATGGTGCGTCACCTCTATTTCGGGGCTTGACCTCTCAGAGGGGGACACCTTGATAGCTCGAGCAGCCCGACTCGGCTCTGTGTTCTTCACGTCATGCAGGGACGGGATAGTTGGGGGGATGCAGAACTCAGGGATGTTGTCAGGGGTGATGACGTTAGGACAGAGGGAAATCCTTTTGACTTTGTCAGATTTTTCTCCAAACATGATGTCGCTGATTTTGAAACTGAGCTCTGCAGATGGGATGGGCAGGTTAGATCTCTCCACGGACACACGGATCTTCTCCACCACCCACATGGGTCCTCTTGTAGAAATTAGGAGACACTGTAAAAACAAAAAACCCACAATTTTAAGTTTCCATATTGTGCTCTAAAATCAAAGACACACTTAAAAAAAATGCCCATTACTTCTAAAATAATTAACTTTGTGCTTACTTACCTTTTACTCTGATGATATGGAAAATCCAAAAAGTTGTTCTGTGCAGGATGCAATGAAAGAAAAACTTTGCTGTTCTATTTAGAGCAAATGGAGGTTCCCTCTTGTCAAGACAAGCACATCTGTGCCTGTTTGAGAGATGTAGACAGTTTAAATCAAGCAGAAAACCAGTGAATCTAAAACCCGCCCCCTCTGCTGCTCCAACAGGATCCTCCCTCTTTCCTAAGACACTGGTTCCCATGGAAATATCCACACCACAACAGAGGTCCAAAGCCCCAGTAATAGCCACTAATCTTTTTAGGATAAGATACTATAATGCACAACCATTTCAGACTAATTGCAAGCTGTTCATTTCATTTTATGCAGTTAATCTAATGCAGATGGTTTCACTAACCTTGTTCTATAGACTTAAACAATGTAGTCTGGTTATATAACAAGGAAAATGCAAGCATTTAAATGTATCTTATTAAAGACTGGCAAAGTTTGAGTTAATGAGAGCTGCACACAAAAGTCTCCTTTTTTACACAGCTTTAAATGTTTGCTATAAGCCTGTTTTCGAATATAACTTAAGTGTGATTGGGATACTTGGAATCACCAACATTTTTCTAACTACATATACATGTTATCCTGACCATGCAGCCTTATACATGTTGGATTTGAAATGAAAAATATTAGCATTATGTACAAAAGTACATGATTACATTTTTGTACTGCCCATATTTGCTATGAGTAGATTATTAATTTACCAGCCCATACTTCAGCTACACTGAAGAACTGCATTGTTGTCAAGTGGGACTATGTTGCCTCTTTATCTGTGCTAACTTTTCAAAAGTCAACATCTGTGTTAAACAGGACAATAAGTGTACAGATTTATGAAAAGTCATGCTGAACTTTGAGCCTCAAGGTCCTCAACCTCAGTTTGAACATTTCAATGTCAGTGCTACCCTCTTGTGGCGGGACCTACAATAGCTGTGTCAGAAGTTAACTTTAAAATTCATGACAGATAAATGCAACTGTGATGAATCTGTATTAAAAATTCTATAATAATCTTAACTAATTACTCTTGAGTATCGAGTATAAATAATTTCAGCCTTGTGAAAATGAAACAAGTAAAAGAATAAAAATGCTTGATTTCAGTCCCGATTATTTTCCAAATGTTTAGTTATATTTTAAGATATCTCAGAAACTACTTTAAGTTTGATTCTCTGCTTTCCTTTAAATCATGGTCAGGGAGTTGAGTGATTCTGTCCAACCCCCCCCCCCCCCCCCGGCCAAAGTTCAAGTGCAGTAAATTGGTTACCATGTGTCACCATGCACTTAAGGACATAATGATGTCATCACTAACATTAGACCAGCAAAGTGTCCTTACAGGAGGAACTTCTCAGAAATGTTGTCAGAAATGTTCAAGTCAGATCAGTTATCCAGGTGTTCTTTTTAGACACAGTGTACCTAACAAACCACTTGTTAGTATGTAATCACAGAGTGTAGGGATGCTATAAAAAGATATTAAATCTGTTTTTCTAAAAAAAAAAAAAAAAAAAAAAAGAGAGAGAGAGACCTTAAACATGTTTAAGCTCTGTGTATGATTCTACTTTAACCAAATCTGGCATGTGTTCTACATGACAGACTTTTATTGTTGTGTTGTTGCCATCAACAATAAAATATTGAAACTGCTGAGCATTAACTGAAGTTCAGAAGAAAGAAAGTAAAAATCTGGCAAAAAAAAAAAAAAAAAATCATTGTCCAATATGTAGAAAGATAATCTGTCTTTTTACCAAGTAAGATAAAGATTATAAAGTCAGGTAGATAAAATAAAGAAATAGTGAATCATGCATATTAAGGCTCCTTTAAGTAGTTTTGGTTTACATCAAATTTGGAGCCCCTGTGGACAAAGGGGTACATCTTCTTTCATTTCTGATCTGTTATATGATTGGGCTTTTTTTCAACCTTAAATCTCATCAGGCTGTCTCTTGGGGTCGAATGTATAAACCATTGTCAATATTTCTTTAGTAAAATGTGAATAAGAAAATTTATTCTTCTTTCAAACCACTCACCTGACACCTACCATGTAGTGGAGAGGAGAAAAACATATGAGACATCTGAGAATAAACTTGGGCTTTTTCTCTTCATATTCCTCTAATTTAATCACAGTGAAATACTTAAATGATAAAACATCATTGTGTGAGTTTATGACTTTAAGGATTGAGCTGCAGGAAGACATACCACTTTACAGGAAATATTACAGACACAGGCAGTTTCAACATTAGTGAAAAGTAGAGAGTTGCCTACGGCCTCATGCTCCAAGATATAAAAGTTTGAGGTA
Source organism: Cheilinus undulatus (assembly GCF_018320785.1). Taxonomy (NCBI): domain Eukaryota; kingdom Metazoa; phylum Chordata; class Actinopteri; order Labriformes; family Labridae; genus Cheilinus; species Cheilinus undulatus. The sequence goes on from NC_054873.1 coordinate 29,333,862, forward strand.
TACATCTAAATTACTTAATGATAATGACATGCAAAATTTAATGTAAATAATTGGCAACATGTGAATAAAATAGCAGATTCTGATTGTTGAAAAATGTCCCTGGGGAGGACTCCTAGACCCAACAGTGAGGCTCAAGCCTCCTTTTTATTCTTTTTGTCATATCAAGCAAGTTTCAGTTTGGTACATGCCTATATTGATGGATTGTTGTTTGGGAATGATTTGTGGCAGAGGAACTGAGTTTACCCCGAGTAATGAGCTTATAGATTGGGCTCTGAATTCTATTTGTGCGTCACCAGTTCGTCTTGCAGCCAAAGACTGCTGTTGGAAAGCTTGAAGATTATTCTGTATAATTTAGGTATTTTGTTTACTTTCTATGATTGCTTTAAACGAAATGGGAAAGGGCCTCAAACTGGTCTTTACCTTGGGCCCCTAAATAAATAAAACTGCCCTGATTTTGATTAATAGCACTAATTAGTGGGTAAGAGAAGGAGGGAGACAATCAGAATGTAGATGAAATTGTAACTGATGGCAATTAACTGCTGGATAATTTCTAAAAGAGTCAGAGAAAATACAAACAAACAAACAAAACGTGATAGATGGATGGCAAAAATTAACATCAAATTTAGAAGTTTTCATCATTTAAATCTACATAAAATAGTCCCACAAAAAGGTTTCATTATCAAGAGACCTTTACATCAACTATTCATAAGTGTGTTATCATGATTTTAGTTAGTACAAATAAATCTAATTTGGGCCACCTCCAGGACCCCAGATTGGGAATCGACGTATTAACCTTTCTCGGATGTGAACTTCATACATAAATTTAAGCTATATAATATTTCAACAAATGATTTGAAACATTTGTTTTCAGTTAACAACCATGAATGATAGCATAAAAATAAAAAAGTAATACAGGAAAACATTTTCTGAGGGAGACTTGTTTGACTTCAAAAATAAGAGACAGTCACATAATCTGGTGCAGTTTTGAAGATTTTTCAAAATTAAAGTCAAATAACAGTCAATGTTGCATTATGATGATCAAACCAAATATCAGTTCTAGACACAGAACATTTCATGAGTTGTCTGGCTGCAGATTATACAGTTCTGACTGTCATAGCTCAGAATGAAAGTGCCGGGATTTGCCAGGACAAGGTATTACAGTTTAAATTTTTTTTTAATTCAACTTTATTCATAAACAAAGTCTGGCAGTTACATTCATGAGATAACCACACCGCAAACATTACAGACTTAGAAACATTTCATAAATAAAATACAAAAAGTTCAGAGGTCTAATCCAGCATTAAATTATGAATAGACCCATTTTAGAAGAAGTTACATGAACGGTGACTCACTGTATCTTCATTAGCTTTGGCAAGTGAAGCTACACTAGCTACATAGATAACATTACTGCATAAGCCAATGTAGCCAAAGCAGACATAGCTATGGATAACCTACCTGCCAAGCTTACATGGATGCTTTGTGAGCTTAGCTTTAGCTACATAGCAATGTTTTCTATAGCTAAGTTAGCGTTAGCGATTGAGCTAAAGCTAACTTGACTACAACATAGACATTTAGCTGTTTTGTTAGCTTAGCTTTAGCTAAATAAACTACATAGCTACACTGGCTGTGTTAGACTGTTTTCATGGAGGACAAGTTTTTGTTATTAGGTTTTACAGGGCAGGTATTTTTACTTTTAACCCTTGGTATCCTAACCCTTCACCTAACCTTAATCCAACCATTGAAAGAAGTTTATTTCAATTTTGTTCCAAAAGTTTTCGTGTGTATCTCCATTCTGAGATAGTCTGTGAGAGTGACAGTCTGAAATTAATGGACTGCAGCCAGACTGTTTTCAACTTTTTTTTGTGTTAATAATAGTTTTTTAAGGGAAAGAAAATCAGTATTCCTGGTTAAACCGAGTGGGTGTGTGTGTGTGAAAAAAATCAGTATCAGCCAATGGAACTCCAGTCAGTACATTGCTAGCTATTTCTGACCAGGAATTGAGATTTTAGTTTATTTATTTATTACTGTGAAACAGCTGTAGAGTGACTCAGAACTAGCACGAGCAGAACATTTTCTTGTTGCAAACAACGTGCTTTCTGTTCAACTGTGGTATAATAGAGAGTGATTTATAGAGCAGGGTTAATAAACATTTGTGTTGCACTGTTGGAGCAACTGTTTTAACTGAAAGTATAATGAGATATGGTGAGACTACACAATAAGTGACTGATGTGGATGGAGTCAAACTCATGGCCTGAATTACCAGTATCATCCCTGTCTGCTCCTGGTCATAAAGAGGCCCCCTTATTAATTTCAGTCAGTTTTATAACCAGTTTAAAACTCCATATGTTGCAAGCTCAGAACACTTGTCAAGTAAAACACTTGTCCTCTTTTTTCAGCTGTCTGGGCTGATCTTTGCATGAATGTTTGAGTTTCTCCATAAGGGGGCAGTGTATGCTCATCCCAACTAACAGCAGCACACCCATAGAGATGATAAAGCGGGAGAAATGCAAGTCTGATTAGACAAAATATGTTCTGTACAGCACTAACTCCTATTTAAACGATCTCCTCGTAAAGATAAAGAGAAGAATATGTATTGAATTGTATAACTGAGCTGAAAAGCCCTTTGAAGCACCTTTAAAAATCCTTATAGGGTAGCTACATGCTCTTATGTATCTGACAACACTTTGACATAGTGCATGATTCAGTGTAATATTTTAGTTATAGACAGGATGCCAGTTGTAACATAATCTCCCATGTTTCCATCGATTTTCTGTCAAAGTTGAATAAACCACTAGAATACGGACTGTCCTCCACTGATGGTTACTCTGCTGACACGCTTTCGGCAGGTGGACTTCACTGCACAAATTCAAAGCCTTTTCAAAATAAGAGACCTCCTGTCATTCAAATATTTGGTGCGTTCATCTTTAAATGAGAGCTCAGTCCATGTGGGGTCTATTTTATCTTTTAGGACCGATGGGTTTATCAAGTACTAGTCCGCAGTGACTCTTGATCCGGCTACACGTATGATTACCACAAACCATGGGAGAGTGTGACGCCGCTTCCTTTTTCGGCGCATAGATATGCGGACGTTTTTCTTTTTTCCCTCTCCATCTCTCTCCACTGTACGATAAACGAGGAGGGGCTTGATGCCGTGGAGGAGGCAGGCAAGCAGGCTGAGCTGACCTGCTTGTGGTGTGTGTCGCCTAGCCTACATCTAAGCCTGGTCGCATGCATTAACGAGTGACAGTCATCAGGTAGGATTTCGCCTCTTTATTCGCTGTGTGTTTTTTAAACCCTGGCGCTTGTTTTAAAGGTGCTTGTTCCTCCCTAACGGGCTCACTACGGGAGGCGGATCGCTCGGTGTTGGCTCAGCAGAAGCGCTGAAAACATTTGATATTAACAGCCTGCAGACGACCTTTTCACAGGATGTGTATGCTGTGATCCCACTTCACCGTCTCCCTGCTTTTTCTGTTGATGTGACATATATCGCTTTGCTTCATCCGGGGCGTTATTAGGAGCCTGTGTCAGATCCGTGTCTTCGCCTCAAATGTCACTGACTGCTTTTGACATTGAGAGATGAGAGAATATTTCATTGACCTACTTGTTTGGCGAGGTTGCTGCATGTTAAATATGAAGGTTTGCCGAATTTCGTTTGTAGAAGTGGGCCAAATTGGAAACTATCGCAGTCCAGCTTTAGCATCTTTGCACTGCAAAGAAATGTGCTGTACAGTAACTTGGGCTTGACCTGAATGTTATCTGGATGGGCTTAACATCAAAGCTACATGGGCGGCATGAGGTTGAAGTGCGCGTGCACGGATGTAACCACTGATGATATGCATTTGGCAGAGTGCTAAAGGGATAGGGTGTAATGGTCAGTTTGCTTAAGTTTGTTGAAGCTGCTGAAGCTTTGTAGTCATGCAGAAACATCTGGAATTTGAGATTTTTTTTAACCTGACACCTGCCAGCTTGCAGAGGTCAAAGTGCGTGCTTAACCAGAATATAGCGTGTATTTACCCCCAAACACCAGCAAGGGGGGGGGGGGGGGGGTCTATATCCTGATCGACATCTCCTTGACCTCTCATACAGATGTGTGTGCTGTTTTTACGAAGAGAGGATTTATGAGCTTTGATATGTGGTTGTTCCACACAAGCACCAGACTTTAAATGTGACTCTAACACACAGGTATAAGGGTGAAGGCACCACACTATAAGCTCCTGTGTTTATTTTCATGGTAGCTTTTCCATAGAGTACATCAGTTTTTTGGAACAAATGTATTAATGTTGGGCAGCATCGCTATGCCAAACCAGGCTAACTACACATCAGCCTCTTGTGACGTTCTCATTTACTTAAGAAGCTTTCAGCTGCAACTGTGTGAAAAAAACTACCCCACCCTCTTACAGTATAGAGCAGCTGAGTGTTTTCTGAGTGGCATCTTGGATATTAAGGGTCAATTCAAGGATACTCGTGGCGTGAAGAGGGTTTTCAGTCTGATGACATGTTCTCCCTGAGTGATGTAACTAAAAAAAAGTCTAGCTGTATCAGCAGGATGCAGACAGCTGTGATTCTGGATTGCTTTATACAGTGAGACACATGTGAAGGGAGGACGCTATGGGCTTGATTCCAACTGGGAGTATTCGTACTAAAAATGTACTCCCTGGTGGTACTGTAAGGCACCAGTTAGTGTAGGATAAAAGCATCTATCAATCACACTGTCGGAAACGCTTATTGGCTCAGTAGCAGCTGCATTGTTGCGTGTTGTTGAATGATTTTTTTTTATGATTTCTGCACAATATCTTTTAGCCTTACCTTCATGCGTGTAAAGTGGTTACTTAATGTTTGATCCTGCATGATGATTATGTATTTTATGCCTTTCTGAAAAGGGTAAAGTCAATAGTGTATGTAGTGTCTCCAGAATAAATAGGTTGGAGATGTTGAGCATCACTTATTTTTGCAGTTGTGCTTTGGTCTGCTGCATGTGTGACAGATTTAAGTGTCAACAGAGTATTTATGTTGTTGCAGATAAACAGTTAACCTTACTGCTTACATGTTCTGATTTATAACTTCCATCCACAATCAACAAGCTATTTGAAAGGAAGATTATTTTTAGCAGTCTTGGTTTGGATTGTTATGTAATAGTATTATTTTATCTGTATCTGTGAATCAACATAACAGGCCTACTGAGACCACTTAAAAATATATATTTAAAGATAAAGAGGATCAGTTATTTTTTGAGGGGGAAAAATTTAAAATTTATATTTTGATTATTAGAGAAGAAAATTTAATTTCTATCTTTAAAAGCTGCACAATTGCACAACCCAAAATGTAAACTTTTTTTAAATTCTAAAGATTGCGTGGAAGAAAATTCTGCCAGATTAAGTCATTTTCCTTACAAAAGAGCCTAATTAAACAATTGAATGTATGAGATAAAAATTGTTACCAATTTATGACTTTACAAATTTGGAGTTACTAATTTATTCATTTAATCTTAATTTAACCAGGAGAAAATCTCATTGAGATTAAAAATGTCTTTTTCAAGAGTGTCCTTGCAAAAACACAACTTATAAACTCTGACTTTATAATCTCAAAAATGTTGCCTTTTTTCCTTCAAAAATGAATTGATCCTCTTTATTTTATATCTTTTTGGATGGCCCTACATCATGATTCTTATCTTATTTTGGTAACATCAGAGCAGATGGGGCATCTGCATCCCTCTGACATCTCTTGCCCCCCCCCCCCCCCCCCCATAGGGGTACCTGGACGCCAGGTTGGGAACCATTGCTTTGTAGTATGTAGAAAAAAAAAGATTTGTTAAATGTCATATTGCAAAATGTGCCAATAGAGAATAATCTCCAGATTACACAGTGCTGGAACAGCTTAATGAATGATGAATATCCTTTCCTTGTTATAGAATTGAGCAGGATCTCTGTAGGATTAATGTGTTTATGTTTAGACTAGCCATAACAGATTTGCTTATGTGTGTGCAAATGTTTCTTTCTCTTTGTGTGTGTGTAGCTGCAAGGACACAAAATGTGCAGTAATAAGAGCAGATATGAATTCAGGTATCTCATTTTGTGGAAATACTCAAAGGATTTAATCCCAGCTGTTGGTTTACAGCATGATTTATTGCTAGTGATGTACGATAGAGATGTGGCAACCTTTCCAGTCTTGGCATCTTCAACAAGCACTTTGCATTTTCCTCCAGAAGAGTACACAGGTACAGTATTATTAGATTGCAGCAACACAATGTCACAAGCTCATATGCAGCATACAGCTGCCAGCAGCGACTGATAAAGGCTAACTGCTTCATCAAACAAACCCCTACATACTGTTCAGAGCCGTCAAGGTTAGAAAGGCAATGCTCACAAGTTTGACAGCTTATATAGATCAGAAAGTTTTCAACCAAAATGCAGCAAAAATCTCTATATTGTCAACCTTTCCTCCCACCCAAGCTTTCTAGACACTAAAATCTGCATTTTTGCTTTGCAGTGGTAATTAAGACCATGCTCTTTTTAAATGGTGCCTTTCCCCATTCATTGCAAGCTATTGAAGAGGCCATTACTAAAGTGATTCTGTATTATGGGAAGCTATTAAGTCTATCTCTGCAGCAACAACTTTAGTTCCCACCTTCAACTGAGCACCTAATTTACCGGTAATCACAAGCTCCAAACATGGCTTTGAAAAATGAACCAGGGGTCCTTGTAGTTGGTGTTGTTTAAATTCCACAAGTTTGGGAAGCAATATCTAATCCTCTAATGACTTCATAAATAAAAAACAACAAGATCTTGTCCAAAGTAAGAACTTTGGTCCGCAAAGTGGAGTATTTCCGTGCACTTCATTAGAAAGTGATTTTTATCTCAGCGGGTGTAGCTGCTCCGTCATCAAGAATACATTCCTGGTTGGAATTCCCCAGGAAATGTTCAGCTGGAGGTTGGGAAGTAAGGGGTTTAAAAGTCATCGGAGAGTGTGATTGTTGAACCATATTTAATGCATGAGTGTGTAGGAGGTGGAAAATAAAACACACCCCATGCTGTGGGCTGTGACCCAGCCTTTGTGTTTTGTGTTTACAAGAGAATTAGAGCTCTCTTATGTGTTTTTGCTCCACTGTCTTTGTGATCTCAACCTTTTTAGGGGCCTGGCTCGCCTCCAGATCCGTTTCTATGGAACAAGAGGTAGATGTATAAGCTGGCTGCCATTCACACTCCTCCACCAGTACACCAATCTGAATGCATAATTTCTACTATTTTTCCCAGCAGATGAAGAATGTGGCAGGAAGTCAATATGTGAGAGCTATAATACGTATGGGACGTTGTTTTGTCAGGAAACACTTGACCACATTCCCAGTGTGCTTTCAGATTCTAAGTAAGGTTGATCTTACTTGTAATTAAAGGGTTGTTGTGGTGGGAGATGAAACTGGCTGTATAATCCATTGCTAATGGTCGGCTATTACATCAAACTCTTCAGTATCAGTGTACGCACAGGCCATGAAATTATTCCCCTACAAATGTAAAGCAGCTCAATGTATTTCTGTTCAACTCTTATTGATATTTTGAGCCTAAAAAAAGACACCTTTTGCATTATGGTGCAAAAAAACGTAGTTATTTCATCCTCTAATCAAAAAGCAAATAAATCATTTACAGTACAGAGATAATGCATCACTTTACACATTTAAGCATTTAACAAAAAACATTATTTGACATTGCTTTTATTAGTGGCTGATACACTTAAAAGTATTTACTGTACATGTGGTCTCAACCACGCTGCTGTGCTCGGGATGTGTACGCAGACTCGGGAAGTAGGTCAGTAGATGCCGGCGTGTAGCGCTTTAGGTCAGAGGCAGAGGCTCAGCCTGTGGGGTTTCTCATCAGCAGATCAAATGAGATGCCAGTTTAGGAAAGCAGGTGACAGGTCTGACTTCACGGTAGGTCTGACTGCACTGGGTCCCAAAACTGGGTTAGTGGTATAAAAGCAAAGATGTGTGATCTGAGGGTTCCCTGAGCACCAGCTGTCAGCTTAAGTAAATTTCTGTCTACTTACCTTTGGCTGCTGGGTTGCTTTTATGCCTGAGTGTTCAGAAATCTGGGCACATTTTGTCAATTTTGGCTAATTCAATTACTATTCTTTACCTAATCTCTATGTCTATGTATTAGGAGGTGAGTCATCAAAGATTTCATTAAGCAGTGGGCATATTTGTGCTGCAATAGTTAGCTCTTTTGCTAATTTTATGAAAGGTGCAGCTATTTTTAGCATGAAAACAAAGAGCCTCTGCAGTTGAAATAAATCTGTTTTAGCTTTACAGAGGAGCACTGCAATGATCCGTAACATGACCCCTTCCGCCTCAAGCAAACTGATTATCAATGGTAAAGATCATGTGATACTTGTGCTAAAGATCATGTGATTTATAGCCTCCTTTGGAAAGGGAGAGAGGCTGAATTAATATACCCTGGTCTCTGACATGTCTTTCTCTGTTTTACAAGTCCACGTGAACACAGGGAAGATTTCATTTGGCGAAGACTACACAAAGAGCTCGTAAGCATTATTCTCAAAAAGTCAATACCCTTCCTCTGTTCTTGCTTGCTTCTTTTAGGTTAAATGGTCTCAGAATCCATAGGACACTGTTTCTCACCTGGTAGTCTTTGTTCACCTGTAACAGCTGCTCTTGCCAAGTAAACAGTCGCCTCGTTGTAACATGCCAAGCTTCTTTTTATAACACTGTAGGCACTTTTGGTTGTGCTTCCTACGGTTGGAGAGTATTTCTTTGTTGAGGAGAGTATTTCAAGTCACACTGAAAGAAGACTAAGTGAGTGCATTGATACATCATTTGAATAGCTGTATCCTTACACAGTAAAAAAACATGGTCTGTTTTCTATACAGTACATCTTTGTGAGTGTTTTGTGGCTCGTATCACAAATAAAGCACATTAGAGGTGCAATCTCAACACATGAGCATGCAGTGTTTTCTCCTGGCACGAGGGTCTCCCAGGAGCACCACAAGGAGCCAGAGGTCAATGACAGTAGGGGCAGAGGTTCTAGTGGTTCAGCCATCTACCATCGATCTACATCAGTGATACTTCACAGCTAAATACAGCTGAATGGTCATGGTTCTGCATCACAGTAAACAATAAAGATACTAAATAATTGGAAAACAATGGTGTTTCAAAAATGTTGATTTTTCACCCTTTTCATGCAAGCTTTAAAGACAAATCCAAAAGCATCATTTGGAGTGAGATGGGAGATGTCCGGAGGCTTGCACAGTTTTGGGGCAAAGGAGCAAAGAGGAGATGGAATAACAGACCGATAAAGCCAATAAAACAATATCACTCTTCAATGCTGCCTCTGATTTTGTCATAGATAGAACTGACAAAGCTGCAGCATCACATCAAGGTTAATTGCAGGTTGCTGTGTGTATACAGCAGCTGTCGGTGTGTATTTTTGTGAGGGGAAAGGACTCTCCTGTCTGAACAGCGGCACTGAAATTACTGCTATCCTCTGCTCTGATCCTCTGCAGGCGGTGAGGGTTGCTGACCAAGTGAGAACTCTCTCCTTCCCCTGTCTCTCTCTCCGTCTCCCTCTCTACGCTCAGGGCTCTGTAATGTCAGCACCTTGGGTCTCAAAAGATGACATCTGGACTGCTCTTACACACTTTTGTCCTAAGGATTTCTTGTTCCTCAGGCAGGAGAGCATTTAGCAGCTGGAAGCTGCATTGTAGGAGTGATTATGTTTCTTTAGCTTTGTATATTCAGCTCATCAGCAGTACACTGACCTTGTGGTAAGGGCAGAGGCATTCTCTGGTTACCGTCATTGGAAGGTACTATCTAGTATTACATTTATAGCTTTGTTTTGGAGATGGAAGGAGAATGTTGACTCTGGTGCCTTTGGCATAAATTGGTTGTCTTAATGATACACTTTCTTTTATTAGACTATTTTGAAATCACAAGCTTACTGTCTTAAAAGCTATTCAAAACAATAAAATACATTAATCTATTGGGACCATTTCTGAAGTAAACCTAAATGTATAACAGCATTATTGACAAGCTGGTGATCACTCCTAACCCTTAGCCTTTGCAGACCCATATAGCACCAAGAGTTGTAGAGACCTATGAAGCTGAAAAGAGGAAAATGATGAACGTGTTATCTCCAGGTGGCCCCAAATTTGAAAGAAATACTAATGCAGTGCTATATTTCCACTGTAATGTGTCAGCAGCAAAGGTGGAAAAAGCACACTACTACCTGAGGAGTTGCACAGTGAATTATGATCTTAACTTATTGGAAATGACAAGAGAGTAGATCTCCACCAGTCACACCTCTTTAATAAAGTAATATATGGAGCAAAATTGACATTGTTCATTGAACTTGTATAGTTAAATTTAAAACTTTAAACATGTCTTTAATGGTCCACACTACAGATAGTTAAACTACGCTTACATATCAACACTATGACAGAGCTGCAAAAACTCTTGAGAATCTGTGGTAACGTGGGTCTTCCTGGCAAAAACAAAGCAAAGAGTCAAACTAATAGCAAGGCAATGCATACTGATGAAGAGTATGCACTATATATCCTTAGGGCTCAGGGGGGAACACTAACTCAATTAATAGCCTCACTCATGGTGCAAATGTGTCTCACATCAGAATCAACAACAAGCAACCACACATAAGTAAATGAACCCCAGCAGGGATCACTGTACAGCAGGCAACATCCAAAAACAACTAAACATACATGAACACTTTGCCCAAGGGCCTAACAGAGAACAACAGCTGTTTTGGGATGTGATGTGGAATCACTCTCTCACTGTGCAACTATGTAGTCAACAGAAGTGGAAAAAATACTACAGTATTGTACACAAGTACAAGTACAGTTACTCTGGTTAACACTTAATTAAGTAGAAGTAAAAGTACTGATTTCAAAATGTACTCAAAAAGGTGCAAGTACTCAAAAACTCTACTTAATTACAGTGTTTGAGTAAATGTAATTAGTTAATTTCCACCCCTGTCAGTATGTAATTTTTTGCTAACTAGTTGGCGTCATCTACTTTTAGGTGTAACTTTGTCAACAAAATTCACCTAGTTCATGAATTAGTATACTGACAAACACACTGAAATTGGTTTTAAAGCATAAAATCAATCATGAAAAAAAGAGGGGTACATGAATGAACTACAGTGAGATGACAATTTGTAGTATTCTGGATGTTGATGCCTGAAAGACTTTTAAATGACTTGTTAACACAATTAAGGACACATTTCTAGTCAACAAGTCAAATTAATGCCAAATAAATCAAAAGGTAGTGTCTAAAGTCATACAACGACTGGATGTAGTCATTGTTTCACGCTGTCAGCACCTGGGCTGGGTTGTCAGCTAATATTTTGAAGCCTCTGATTCATCACTAAAGCTGAAAGCAAAGGTGCCATATTTGTTTAGGCAAGTTGGTCCCAGATGCATGTTGTCATGGGCTCGTTTGGGGCGAGCCTCCAGCGGTCAGCCAGTGAACTGCAGTCCTTTGGGCTTGTTGGCTTAGTTTTTCAGTGTCTCAGGCTGCAGCTTCATAAAAATGTATCTGTATTAAAAATCAAACAAATTTGGAAGCTGGCACTGAATGTGGGGTCAGATGTTTCATTTTTCATGCAAAAGCTGCTCAAAGCCGCTTAAAATCTGAGAGTGTTGAGTGAATATATATTAGAAAAGCTATTTATTGGGAAAAAAAGTACAGTTTAAAATACTAAAATATTTTGGTATAATGGGATGCACATTCCCAGCTGCTGTGATCAAGAGCTTGACTATTTTAACGTGCAACTAAGATGCATCATGCAGAACAGGATATCAGCAATTTTTCCATAGTGGACTACAGTATGTTGGTCATAAGCACTGTTTCTTACATCTGTTAATTTTATAACTGTTAACAGTCATCTGCCCTCTTAAATGTGTTGACTCAACCTTAATTGTTATGCTGATTCTCTGGGTCAAGTCTAACATAAATTCTAAATGCTTGCAGTGGGAATAAGATCACCTGGTCTGATGACACAAAATCATTTAACGGAGGACATTTTAATTCAAGTCAGGCATTAATTATACAAAATCCTGATGTTTCATGCTGTAACCTTGTTTGTTGGTAGGCTTTTTTTTTTTTCTCAGAGCTGAACACGAGCTGAATATAAATGTTGACTTTCTTCTGAACATGCATTGTCTGGAAAATCAGATTCGGAGAGCTGACTCGAGTTTGTGTTCAATTTTGTTTAACTGTGTCAGCAGCCACTAAAGTGAGGAAGAAATCAACATTCTCCTGAAGCAGATTCCTGTGTAATCTCCTTTCTCTGAGCGCATTTTTTTACCTTTCATTTTATCAGTACATCCTGGCCTGTTAGTGGCGTCTCATGACATCTCATGCACAATTATTTGGGCCTATTTAGAAGATGGAATGAAGCTTTTTTGTTTTTCTCAGGATGGCTTCCTGGATTTTGTCTGAGTTTTGTTGTAATTTCTCTGAAAATAATACAATTAAACATTTTACAGAATGGAAAGGCTGGATATATTCATCTCCTATAAAGTATAGCATTAGAGTTATGAAGTCATCTGACCTGTACAATCAGGTATCAGACCGACTGCAGGCTATACAAGCTGTTGACACAACCACCAAAATATCATGTTTGATTGTTTTTTCTTCCTCTATGCTATGTAATTTGTGCCCAGCGGCTGTTTTGCTGTGACTCCGGTTTAACCTGCTTGTAAACATGTGCAATGCAGTAAGCTCATCATTCAGCAGAATAATCATGTTATTTATAAAAGTAGTGCTAAATTTAATCCACTGCTCTGAATCATGTTGTCAAAGCCAGTCAGCCATCAGTGGGCACTGTTTTGATGATGTTCAATAAAAGAATACATGAATGGATTGTGTGTTTTATATAAACACGACTTTATCTTGAAAAAGCCCTAAATAGGGCAACCATTATTTTTATGTGAGTGCTTGCACTCTGTCACTGAGCATTTTCTCTGCACTCAAGCTGTTAGAGTTGCTCCTTTTCTTTTTGTGAAAGCATAATATCAGGACTGCTAATAGCTGTGTGCAATATTAATTGGATGAAACAGTGGCTATTTGGACAAAGTAATAGCTGAGTAGCTTTGATTTTTCAGAGCTTTAATGAGGCTTCTCTATGGGCAGACGGCAGCTCTGTCATTAAAAAAAAGGTCTGTGCTACCAATATAGTTGATGTTAAAAGAAATATTGTGGACCCATTGGAATTCATATTTTTTAATATTTTAAAGGACAATGATGAAGTCCGGAGTGTTAAATTTGTCAGCACACACACACACATATATATATATATATATAAGTACAAGTCACATGTGGTTCATTCCTTTAAAAATGGCTTGCAGGCCCAGTATACATGGATAAAGGACTCTTGTCCAGTATACTGGAAACTACAGCTACTGCTTGGTAGTTATATGCCTCCACAGCATCTGTTAGTGATCTGCTGTTTGTCTCATTGTGTTTTTGTCAGCCTAAAGCATAAATACAGAATTAAATTGCTTGTATTTGTTCACCTGCTAGAAATGATCTAGCTCCTGAGAAGCCATAGTGTGTGTATGTTTGCAGGAACCTTTGACTACTTGAATTCACCCTCAAGTCCAAATGTAGGTTTATAGCCAGATGTGGACAAAATCCCTCAATCCATCCACTTTCTACATCCATTCAGGGTCACGGGGGCTGGAGCCTATTCCAGCTTTCATTGAGTGAGAGGAAGGATACAACCTGCCAGTCCACTGAAGGGCTGACACACAGAAACAATAATGATAATAAGTATAATAATAATAATAATAATATTAATAAATGTTTGTTTATAAAGCAATTTTCAAAACAGATGTTACAAAGAGCTTTACAGAATATAAAGGATGAACAGTAGATCAGATTGAAATTCAGCGAATTCCATGGGACCCTTTTTTAATGCACTAGCTTGGTTCATAAAACCTAATAAGATACAAAAAGTGAGTAAAAGTGGATACTTTAAAGACTCGTTGTATTCAAGCCCTACATGAAGTCAGGAAAAGCCATCTAGTAAAAATATGTTTTTAAAAGTGACTTAGAAGAAAGCACACAGCCAGTTGACCAGATTTCCTCAGGCAGGTCATTCCAGCTCTTCAGAGCCTGGACAGAAAATGCCCTGATCAACAACCAAGCATGCTCTTACTCACACCTACAGACAGTTTAGAGTCCAAAATCCCTCAAAGCAGGCTTGAAATAATGCGCTCAAAGAGGTAACATTTACCTTGACTGTGTACCTGTAAAATGTAATTGGTTCATCCTTGAGGCAGAGTCGACATTTATGATGAATTAGAAGAAAATCTCCCCATGCATTCTTGAGATATCACAATTAAGAGATGAACATGAGACCCAATGACCTTGACTTTGACCTATGACCTCAAAAATTAAGAAAGTTCATCACTGAGGTAGAGTGAGTATGCAGAGTTTGAAGAAACTCCTTAAAAGCATTCTTGAGATGTCATGTTCACAAGACTGACAGACAAGTGAATCCACCAGCCCCAGCTGTTGGCATATAGAGTAGCACTGTGAAATCTTCCCGTTTCTTTGATGGATGTTTTGATCTGAAATTATTTCATACAACTGCAGTGAGTTTAAAAAGGCTTTGATATCAGCAATGAGCATTTGAATCATGCAATCATAATTTGACTATTTTTGACAGCCTATTTTGTTTTTGACCAATTTAATATGACAACAGAATGTAATATACTATTTTGCACTATACCAAGCCTGCCAAATGATTTAGCTTGGCGCATGAAAAACCCAGAGAATGGGCCATCCCCACTTGTGATTAATGGATGATATCAATTAATGTGAGTTGGATCATTGGTCATATTGGAGCTGAAAGGTGTGTTAAACTATCATTGGGTTCTGGTGTTGAAATTATTTATTCATGCCACTTTTTTTAACCCCTTTTCATGACTATTTCTGCTCATTTCTGACACTTTTTCCCACTTTTAACCCATGTTTGCCACTTTTCACCCATGATGTGGCTTTTAATCCCATTTTATATTAGACCTAAAACTTCAGTCCTTTGTACACATTTTAATATATAAGGAGGAAAAAAGAAACAAACTTGAGTACTTAAAACACACTTTGAACTTTAAAGAGGATGAACTAGGGATGTTCCGATATCATTTTTTCTTTTCTAATACAAATCCAATACCAAGGTGTTGGGTATCGGCCGATACCGAGTACTGATCTGATAGCAGTGTGAACCTTCTGGACTGACTGTATTGACTAGCAAATTATTTTAGACCTATATTTGACTCAGAACATGGCTCAACATATAGAATCATAATGTACAGCATCTCTGTGAGCCTAAAGTTGTTGCTCTGCTGATTAGTGAGTTTTACTGCTAAATATTAAAGTAACAATAATACTGGGGCTGAATCACAGGCTCTCTCTGTATGATGCTATATTCAGGCAGCATCACGTGATTATAGAACAGCTTGCAGCAAGCTGACAGACCCTCAAAAAGTGAAACATTATAGAGGTTAGCATTCGAGTTAGCGTTCAAGCTAGCGGTAATAAATGACCGTAATTTGATTTAAATGGATAAAAACGACACTCAATATCGGGTTTCTGGTGTGGATTTAATCATTGAAGTCCCCAAAAGTCATACACGTTCCAGGCTAGCTGAAAATGCTGACCATAGGATTCAAAGGCATCAATAACATCAATGGGAAGGAACAACAGTTAGCTTCAAGGGGAAAAACAAGTAAGAGGCAATGATTTATGGTCTAAAAGTTATTTCACTTTTAATAAACTGTGGCACTTTTTGTCGTGTATGACAGCACCAGTCTGGAAGGCGTTTTAACGATCACATTCAGGGAAAATCTCACACAGCCACCATTCCCTGCTGCTGCAGTGGGTCCCTTGATTCTTCTTTGTTGCTCTAAAAATGGTAGCCTGTGCACGCAGTGCTTCCCGAAGAATTGATTTCCGGTTTATAGGCTAACATTTAGCATGGCTAAACAAAGCAAAATATAAAGCTAAGCCAAACAGTATCGGATCGGTGCATAAACTTGTGTACTTGCCGATACCAATACCTGCATTTTAAGCAGTATTGGACATATTTCCCACTCTGGTATGGAAACGGAACAATCCTAGAATGAACAAAGAAAAAGACCTCAACTACAAGCGTAGGTCAGTTGGTCCAGCCTAAAACTTTACAAACATATCATTAGAAATAGCAAACATCTATAGTCCATGTATGCTGATATTCACAGACAAATATACCATCAGAAACGCTGATATCTGCCAATTCCAATAGTTGCCTTTTAAAGCCAGTATCTGCCATTAATGATATCTGGCAGATAATACCATGCATCCCTACTTTTTACCTCTTTTACACAAATTTTTGCCACTGTAATGTACTGTAACACATCTAATAATTTTAGATTTGTTTCAACTAATTAAAAGTATTGAAACACATTTATTGCAAAAGCTCATATTGGGGTTGCAATTTATCGCAATTTATGTTACAGTCCAGGATGAGGGCTTACCACTTCTCTTCTGTTTATTAGTGCAAATGCAGTTTCCAATTCTGCCTTCCATTTTTTTCTGTTCCAACATTATTAGGAATACAAAAAATGCTGCTACATTCTGCCCATTTAGAGACAATTTAGCAAATTATGATGATTGTATCTGGATGTAATCACACTTACAAGTGTCACTACTAGAAGGGTCTTGGAAAATAGGCAGTATTGACCCCATTTTATCATGTAAACATCAAACATTTTTAAATACTGATATACAATAAGCAATCTTCAGCTCCAAATATTAAGGAGTAACAGGAATAAGGCAAAAATATAACCAGTGGACCAAAAATCAGCACCATCTGAGAAGTGCATTTTCCACACGGATAAGTGCTGAAGTTGCTGACATGTATCCTTTTGTCTTAATGGAGATGCTGCGTATAAGATTAAAATGATCTGGCCTTCATTTTTTGCCACCATGACCATCTGTTCAGTCCTCTATGGCGGCTGTTCTCGCCTCTCTGTAGAGTTTTCAGTTTCCTCTGATGGAAGATTGTTGAACCTGCAGCCAGTGAGGGTAGCTGCCTGCTGTGGTGGACATGATACCCCTGTGGAGCTATACCCTTGAGATCACAGCCCCTTACTCAAGTCTGGTGGGTACAGAGTCATATAACACAGCCAGGTGTGAGCGCCAGGCTGAGGTCAAGAGTCATTCAAAAATGAATGACCTCGACTGGCGATCCTCCCTCAGACACAGTATAAAGTGTCGTATGTTCTGCCCGATGTCTCCTGCAATTTCTTTTTTCCTCTGATGTGTTTCTGCTGTGTCCCATTTATTATCCATACTTTGTGCCCTTTCATAATCCAAAATCAAATGTAGTGCTGCCACATGTGGTATTTTTGATGCTGTTATTTAATGACTGTCAGGATCTCTGCCGTTTATCTGTGATCTACGGTCTATGTGTGTCTAGTGCCCATACTAGGAAGCATGCTCTGTATTTATAGTTTGATTTGATTTCTCTGACCCTGGAAAAGCGCTGTGATAAATTACAGGAATCTCATAGAGTCAGATTTTGTGAAGCTTTATAAATTTCCTACTGGGAGGAGGGTCAAAAAGACAGCAGAGGAGGCTGCGCTCTGAAAGGGTGATCTGTATGCAACTTCAGTGGGAGACGGCATCCTCGACACATGGCACAGGCTCAGAGGCATTGCTGAGAACGTGGCCGGCCTGTCATAGGAGGCTCACTTTGCTCCCTCTTAGATTCAGCCTTCTTCTTGCAGTATGTGAAGGGAGTGTTTTAGGAGGAAATGCACCAAGATACCATTTTTCCCCAGCAGACTTTTACTGTGTGAGACTATCTTTAATTCAAACCAACAGCACTAATGATGCGCTGCCAATATCTTGTGTGCGTGCGTAGATATAGCAGGCCTGCACATCCTGGATGTCTCAATGAGATGGATCTGCCTGCCTCTCTCCAGTGCAGAGCCGTGGGACTAATTGAATTACACATCCCCCCCTCCTTAGCCTCTCAGTCCCATGGGAGTGCACAACTAATCACTTGGAATCTCAGTTTTTCAGAAATTGTGAAGGGCAGTGTATATCAATGACTGTCTTATTAGAGCCATGATAGCTTCATGTTGTAGTTTTTCCGAACGTCTCCACTGAAAGAAGAGTCGATGTCATCACTACACAACGTCTTTAACCTTTTGACTCATAAACGCTGTGGTGCTTCTGCAGCTGGTGCAGAGATCCAAAGGGACAAGATGCTTGTTAATGAAAGAAGGATTCAATTTAGGAAGTTAGCTAATGACTTTTCTGCAGAACACAATATTATGTGGTGATATATCATCATCCTGACTTGTGTGATACTATTGTTGAACTGCAAGTGCAGTAATTCAAATCATAAAGTGCTCTAAAACAGTCTCCTTCTGCAGATTTGGCTCACAGGGTCACTACTTAATAACTCCTTTCTGTGGTGCCTTTGAAAGCCCTTACATTATCTCAGATATTTCCAACAGTTTTCAAGGTAAAGTTGTCTAGTATTTTCATAATTGTAGTGAGATCTGTCTTGGCTATCCACCATAACAGACAATAAATAGTTTTTGCTGCCATGCAAACCCTGGACGTTACTCATGGCTGCTACATAAGAAAGCAGATGCTGAGCTGCTTACTTGCAATACACCATGAGCTCCCTCTGTAATGCATTAATGTACAGGTGAACCCAACAACCCAAGAAGACTTTGGGACTATTCATCTTGACTGTGGTAAATTCTGAGTTTATTTTCATCAAGTGGTAGTCGGTAATATAGTGATAAATCACCCCCATGATAACCTGGTACCCTTGATGTCATCTTTTGTTATTGTTTTGACTGAGAGCCCCTAGGTGGAATTTTCATACCGTGCATTGAGGTTGAGGCTTTGAAGATAAGGTTAACTGGCCAAAGAGGGAGAACTAGTAGACAGCATGATAATGTCAGACAATAAAAAAGGAAAGAAGAAAGCATGATGAGAGATGCAGCTGACAAATGTTTAACTGAACAAATTAATCCTGCTCTTACATTTTTAAATGCGTTATATTTTTTATTTAACCAGATATAATGAAGTATCTTTGAATAATTTTCTTGCAATATCAGTTTTCACAATTATTTTCCATCATCGCTTTCTTTGGCTACATATCCTGTACTGAGTAACAAAGTGATAAGTAAAATCCCATTGTTTTTTACTTTTCTTCAGACCACAATATTTGACAACATTTGATAAGGTAGTACAATACATGTGACCTCTCTGCATGCTTTACCTAGTTACTTTACTGATAAAGTAGTGGGTTGGTGGGCTATTACAATAGGCCACAACAGAGAGTAAGGTATAGAACTGCCCCCTTTTGTAAAGTGTCTTGAGATAACTTTGGCTCTTGGCGCTATACGAACAAAGACTGATTGATTGATTAAACACCAAACTTGCCATTAATCCAAAACTCACAGCATTACTGTGTAAGAGCAGGTCAGGACAGGTATGGTAGAATACACCTGTTTGGCACATCATCACATCAGCTTTGGTCCTGTAATGCTCAGGCCACCTGATCCTCCAGGCCTTTGCCCCATACCCCCAAGTATCCTCCCAGCTGGACACATGCAGTCACCCCCAGTGTCTGGACCAACTCACCGGATCCCGGGCACCCACTATGAGGTGAGCTGAATGAGGCCCAAAAAAGTGTGCCAGGTGCCTATAAAAGCACAGCTGCTGTTCCCATATCAAGCAACCGACCCTTCCCATCCCTGCTCTCCTGAGCGCATCAGTATTAAACACACGGTCTTGGCAATGATACCCAAAGGTGTGCTGAAGGGAGTCCAGTCTGTGCCTCTGGCCATAAGTCAATGTCCACAAAAGTATAGCAAGACCTTAAGGACCGAAATACTGACTTTCATCCAAGTGATCAGATACTGTTAACGCCACACCGTCTTGCCCACTGAGCCAATCTTTCCAGCAGTTAGACTATGCACAGAATTGACACACTGAATGCAGGGGAAATAAAAGCACTAAAATGATCATTGATTTTTGCATATTTTCCTCATAATTACCATTAGAGGTCATATTTAACTTACTCTTGCTGTAAACAGCTCATTGATTTTCTAACTGCTTTACTTTATATTGTGATATGATGCTGATGAAAAGATTAGATTAAAATTTGGGCCCTACAGTTTTTCATATAACACTGAACAGTAAAAGTGACATATGAAATACTCCTTTCTCTGCTCTCTGCCACAGGTCGGTAAAGCTTTGGCAAAACAAAGGGCACTGGGTGTCCCTCTCTTCTTCTGTTATGAATCCTTCAGTCTGTCTGTGGTGATTTCGATGTGGCCCTCTCATAAATCAGATTTACCACTACATCTGTACCGCCCATGCTAATGAAGTAGCAGCCAGTGCAGAGACACAGCATTGATTTCATTTCCTGTCTCTCTGGCTGCTCCCTCGGTAGCTAGATGGAGATTACATGTCGATGTCATATAAAAGGAGAGATTAAAGAATCGGTATCAGACTCTGGAGTCACAGCTGTGTGCTCAGCCTTATAATTAGCTATAGAAGTTTAAGAGACAGAAGCGGCGATGGTGCCAAGTTGCCAGCTTCCCTCTTTTACCCGAGATTTTTGGAGCGTAACTTTTTGTCTTGTTAACCCGAGCTGGTTGCGGAGGTTGGCAGGTTCTTTTCCTTCCCTCACATCTCTGCCAGTGATACGGATGATACCTCCCTTGTCAGGGATCTGCGGAGAGGCAACAATGAAATGGATGGGTTGTCCAGTTATTATAGAACAGAGGAGGGTACATTTCATTGCCTGCCTGCATGCTTGTCTGCTTTTATGTTCGTGTGCTCACCCAGTGCCCGCAGTCCATCTGTTTGTCTCTTCCCATCACTGTGGCAGAATGACAAAAACAAGACAAGCGAGAATGGAGAGATACAGCTGTTCATGAGTAAATACCAATATCTACATGTGATAAGTATTGTGTTCAGTACATTAATCAACAAGAGCAGCGTTTAAACAATTTATTAGTCTTTATTTATCATTGCATTATTTTGTTATTGAAAACCAACAAATTCTAGACGTTGTGACAGAATTTCCATCTTTCTGAGTTTTATATTCATCTAAATATGATGCCCGTATTTGTTATGGCTGAAATAACAATTGGGGTTTGAAAATGTTAGCACTATTTTCCAAATAAAGGTTAAACCAATAATTTATAAAGAATGCTAGAATAATAAGGTTTTAGAGTACTTTTTTCATCATAACAGGACTAGCACTTTAGAATAACCGTCAACACTGAAACAGCCTGACTGTTTGAGTCAGTCATTGGAATAGTGCACAAGATGTTGCCAAGCCCAGAATCACTAACCTGACACGCCAGATGGGTATGTTTCACACATCCATCTGGGAAAGCTTCAATAAGAAACATTTGAGAAAAGGCAGAGGCTTTGAAAAAACTTGGAGGGTGATTGGGTGAACGTTCTGTCTGTCACATCTCTATGGGCCAATCAGAGCAACAAAACAAGTGATGTAGCCGCTACTGAGGAATAAGGCGAAACATGGCGACTATAGACATGTAAGTACAAGACTTTTGTCATTTTTGAAAAGAAAACAACTCACTGCTGTTCTTTGTTCTTCTTTTAACAAAGAAATGTCATCAAGTTCTGATAAAACTGGCGCCCTAGCAGCATCCACGCTAATCTCTACCTCCATAACTGCACCAGCTCTTGCTGCTGCTTGTTTGCGTCACGACACTGCTGCGCCTGAAAGTACTGCCGCTCATTGCTGATTGGTCCTGTCACTTTCTAACCGGGCCCCAACGGTTCAGAAGGGAGCTTTGCAAAATGGATTCGCCAGTGAAAAACAAGGAAACGGGCGTATCCATCTGCTTTGCAAGGTTATGGTATCACCAGTTTGTGTGAGGTTCTAAATTAGAATAACTTCTTCATATCTCATTTCCCCTCAAAGTACTGTGAAGTGTAAAAGACCAGATCATTTTTAGAGGGCATCATTGCCCACTCCATATTCCTGTTTCAAACTGCAAGAGGGACATTAGAAGCATCATTGCCATACTTGTGATTTGTTTATCCAATTTGAAGCAAACTGAAATGCCCTGTTTTCTGTGTTAAGGCATTGAAAACAATTGGGGCATTTGAAAACTGCACACTCTCATGCAATGGTAACTGGATTTAACCAATGCAAATGTTTGAAAGTTTTTTGAGTAATCACATGAGTTTATGCCTTTTAGCATGAGTTATTAATTGTACATTACTACTAACATGTCTATTGTAATTTTAACCCACTAGTCTTGAATGTCATTCAAGTCTTGAATGTTTGCTGATGGAGTTTAAAACAGCAATATCCCAGTGATTTTTACCAGAGTTGTCACCATTTGGAAAGGAAAAAGTAAGATTAAAGGGGTACATATTTGGCACAGGTAAATGTGCTAATGTCTGGACAAAAATCCCTAGAAAACAGTCAGGTTCTTCACAGTGTCATTGCATTAGCTGGTGGGACGTTAGCCTGATTTACTTTCCAGTGTGGCTAACATTACAAACTAGCGCCGCCAGCCTTTGTTCCTCTTTGCAGATTAATATGGTGCCTTGATATGTGGCCTATTTTCACTTTGGGTGGAAGTTATACCTGACTTCAACCCTCGACAGCCTAAATACCACTTAATTTCCATTTATTACTTTAAGAAAGGGTCATACCGCACTGTTCCTACTACACACTAACTGCTAAGTCACCACTCTGCATCTCATGTTTACATCTGTGAAGTGCCAGATAGGAAGGCAGCGGCCATTAACTGCAGCTACAGCGGCCTCTAACAGCGGGAGGTTCATAAAGTTTAAAGAGCATTATAGACCGAGATTTTAAGCCTTTGTTTATGAAAAAATGATAGGTAATTATTTTAACAAACTTGTAAATTCTGCAATGGCTACTTTGATAGATTAATTTAACCATTTTAGCGATTAACCACATGCATCCCTATTCAAAACAATGCTAAAAACTGTGATATGCAAAGAAAAACCTTTTGTTTATTGTCAGTTATTTTTGTCCATTATTAGTGTGGTTATGAATGTAATGGTTATTGGAGTTTCTATACTGAGGGATGTGTTAAAACACGTGTGTCTCCGTCTTGAAATGATATACAGCATGAGTATTGAATTGTACTTTCCAAACTTGAGCATTCTAAACTGTAACCATCTGAAGTCTTCAGCGCTCGCTATTACAGTTTGAAAATGCGGTATCTCATGCTGCCTACTAGGGCTGTCATCATGTGGATCAATAGTGAGAATAAATCAAACTTCATAGTTGGTTAGTTTGATGTCATTTGTATAGCTAATCTTAAAATAACCTTGCAAAGTTGATGGATTAGTGAGATTCCAAGTCTGTTTTCCAGCAGATCCATCTTGCAAAGTTTTAGTTCGTTTGTGCCCAGTTTGACAATGTACAGACAATCAGCATTCTTTGAGGAAAAGGAGGCAGTAGTTACAGGCGGGATTTGGTTGCACTGCAAGTCTGTAAACAGTCGCGGCCCGAGTGGGGATTAGCTCAGATACAGTATAAGTTTTTATCACAGTGGTCCACATTTCTTTTTTTTTTTTTTTTTTTTGGTTACCTCTTTTGGGTCTTTTTTTGCTAAATACTGCTGTGCTAATGGTGATTAACACTGGTCTTTATTATAATAGGTTATAGTCTTTATTTTAATATTAATGATTAATGCTGGTCTTTATTATAATAGGCAACAACAGAGGCTTCAGTGTAGACCTGCCCTTTTGGTAAAGTGTCTTGAGATAACTTTGATTATAAATTAGCCCTATGCAATCACTGAATTTGTTGCTGCCCATCGAGCTCATGGGCCTGACAAGCAGCACTACCTTGTGCCCACTAGAAGCACCACTACCTTGGCCCATTATGAACATGACGCACAAAACGTTCATCCAGTTTCCCTCTGAGAAATGGCAAATTACATGACTGAAGATCTGATTCAGTTCTGCCTCACAAGATTTGTTATTGTAGGATATGGAATTTCCAATATTAAAATTATACTTTTTCTTGAATACGCTGCCATATTTATAGCACTGCATCTGATATTTATTACTTGTCATTTGACAGGCTATCCTACACTTTCAGTCAGTGATGGAAACAATAACATCATTACTAAATGCATTCGATCTAAACAACTCTACTGCACTCTACTAAATGAGAGTTGAAATGATAATGAATTTGATTATTTTAAATTTCAGAAGGAATTTGTTTGCCTTATTGCCCAGTGTTCCCCTGTTTGTTCCTGTTAATCCTCGGCATATTTTTTTGTTTTTTAGCAAAAACATGATAAGTTATAGAAAATAACATTCTGAAGCCAATTAAAAACAATCCAGAGCCCTGTTCATTATGTTAATTGGTATCGATCCCATGTAGAGTGAAGTTATGCATGCGAAATGATAAGTAGATAATGCCCAGTCTTTCCTTTGAAAAGATCAAGTAATAAGCAGTTGTAAAGCTTTTTAATGAGGACATTTTTTCTTACAAGGATGAATGGTACACATAAGATATAAAGCTGATCTTCAACTTCAGCTCTTTGATGTCCTTGGTATGTGGAGGTGTATTTTTCCTTTCTGATGTTCTTATTTGTGGATTTTACCTGATGTAATTGTTACTTGGAAATCAAACCCATATGCTCTCTCTCTCTACGTAGCAGATGATCACTATGTTCTGCTATGTTCATTCCCCCGTTTAGGATAAAAGGCTGATAGCTGTCAATGGAAATGCTGGTCTGAACTGTGGTCTAAATAAGCATTTGATAACATACAATTAGTAGTATTTATTTGTTTATTTATTTTGCTTAGAGTGGATAATGAAATGTTATTTTTGTTACTCAAAAAGCAGAAATAATAAGTATTCAAGTCTATCAGCTTCCTAAATGCCCCTACTTATCTAATTACAAGTCTGTGTCAGCGTTAATGAGTTGTGTACTATGATGGTGAATTTCATCGAGGCAATTAGCGAGTCTCTGAAAGCACGATACTCCGCGGCAGATTGCTGAGCTAAACAGTAGCCAGGTCACTCAAAAGTGACAGCGATCAGCAATACAGTGCCCTGAGAACGACCTCTGGTGTACAGACTGTGACAATCAACCACATGAGGATGTTTAACTATCCATCATGCTGACACACAGTGTCATCATGTCGTATGAAATGATATCATGAAGTGTAAAGTCTGTGTCCTGCATGTGCGGCGAGGCAATCTGTTCAGCTGAGTGAGCAATTAAGTTGCCATTGCCAGAAATCAGGAGCAGATGATGAAAATTTGCTATGAAAGAGACTTTTGTGGGGCTTAACATTAAAGTCACGGACTGTTATCTGAAGTATTTGGACCTTTGCACGAGCTGCTCTGAACATGATATTAAAAGTTCAACTACACTGGGACAGATGTTTCCTGTGAGGCAATATTTAACAGTGAACAGTGCAGTGAGTCGAATAAGAGTCTTGTGCTTTATTCCCAAAAATAGTAAAAGGACTAGGAATCCGCAGCTATTCTTCACAAAAAGTAAAGCTTATGACAAAATACCTGAAAGCCTTTGAGAAATCCAGTTTTTATCTGTTGAAAATGCAAAGCAAAGTTATTTATTTCTGGAACAAAGTGGTGGACAAACTCTCCAACAATCCCTGGAGCCATGTGGCTAGCATGTCTATAAATAAGAATATATTCTCTCACAGTAAAGCCTTTGTACTGTATATATGTCATCAGTCAAATATTATACTGTATTTTCTTTGTGAACATTATTTTCTCTGAAGCATGCACAGAGTCTCAAGAGTCAAATAGGTTCAAAATTGGGTCGCAGACAGAAGTGATAAGGCTGTCTCTCTTGCAATTCAATTTCTCTTGCTGAATAGCATTAGTCAGAGAAAGCCAACTGGTGTGTACAGACTGGCATGAAGCTGCTCTGCCTTACAAATGCGCCTGTTTTCCATAAGGTAGGACTAGATGAGGAAACTCGGGTTAGCATGGCAATCATTAGATTTGTCTCAGTGGAATACACAGTATAGAAATTATGCATTCAATCTGGATGCATGCTTGATATTTGCGCTGTAATATACAAGTGCATATTACAGCGCAAAGTGTGATTTGGCTGCATGCAGGCTGACAAAGGTTCTTTTGACTTGCTGAAGAGTCTAGATTGCAGAGGTAGAATGACCTGTTTTTGCAAACTTCACTGCTGTTTGTAGTCTGCACTTTGTAACTGGGATCCTTTACATTCCCTCAGGATCTGTGCACATTACTGATCACTTAGTGGATTTAAGGTAAGTCAACACAGTGAAAAGCATTCTTTATGTCCAGTGAGTTAAAGTTTCACTAACCCAAGGATGCATTTGTTCACTGGCAACAGACATTTTCTTTTACAGTAGAGTGCCTGTAAAAAGTTTTCACCCCCTTGGATTTTTTTCCCTTTTATTGATTAATCACATTCAATATAATATGGCTTTTTAACAATAAAAATGACAAAGGAACCTCCTTCATGTACATGTGAAATAAGATTTCTCACAATTAGTGAAATGGGTATCAGCAGAGTGCAGTGAATGCATCTCAAGTGGTTGTAGTATGAAGACACCTGTGTCTGAAAGGTCCAGTAACTAGTCAGTATTCCTGGCTACCATTACACCATGAAGTTAAAAAACACTCCAAGTAACTCAGAGAAAAGGTGAAGAAAATATATAAGTCAGAGGATGGAAACAAGAAAATTTCCAAGGCACTGAACATGCCCCAGAGTTCTGTTTAATCCATCATCAAGAAATGGAAGGAATATGGCACATGTGTAAATCTGCCTAGATCCATCCTCACAAACTGAGTGACCATGCAAGAAGGAGCCTAGTGAGAGAGACCACCAAGATTACTGCATACAATAACTGTTGCCTGATGTTCTTTACCAATCAAAGCTTTATGCAAGAGTGGCAGAGATAAAGCCGCTATTAAAGAAAACTCTTATTAATTCTCGACAACAGTTTACCAAAAGGCATGCTGGAGACTCCATGGTTAAGTGGAAGAAAGTTCTTTGGTCTGATGAGACCAAAATGGTGCTTTTTGGCCAACAGACTAGACGCTATGATTGGCAGACACCAAACACTACACATTACCAAAAACACACCATCCCCACTGTGAAGCATGGTAGTGGCAGCAGCATGCTGTGGGGATGCTTCTGGGCAGCTGACCCTAGAAGGCTTGTAAAGGTTGAGGGTGAAATGAATGTGGAAAAATATAGGAAAATCCTGGATGACAATCTTGTTCAAGAGAGCAGGAACTTGAAGGGCCATTCAGAATTAAGGGTTACGGTTAGAAATGTGTCCGAGCCTTGGAAATAATTCAGCATGATAATAACCCGCAGTCATGACAGAATTCGGGTTGACAAAAATTTATCGGACATGTATTTTAATCTAAAAGTTTGACCCATGTCCAATCTGTCAACCTGATGCAAGCAGGGTTTATGGTCGACAGTTCACTGCAGCCAGTCAGCAGGGAGAGCTCTAAATATTTTGACTTCATTCCCTGGCAGCTATTGTCCTGTCTACTTTAATACACAGCCTATGAATGACAGAAAATATGATATGGTAATGTATGATTGTCTGACTCTTTGTGATACAGCTATCCAATCACCTGTGCTAAATATTATCTTTTTTTTTTTTTTTTTTTTTTTTTAAAGAACTTTAAAGAAATTTTCCTGCCAGTTTGACCAAATGTACCACCACTTTATGACTCCTGATAGTTGAATTTATGGCATGAAAAGGTTAACATGTATATAAGATAATGATCCAGAGAAGTAGGTAAGAAGATGAGGTATCTAATCAGATTAAACTAACACCAAATGGGAGAGAATAAGTACAACTCTAATTCCCAGTAATTTGGGCGCTGTGTCAATCTAAATATAAACAGAGTGCTTTAATTTGAAATTCTCTTGTGAAAATATATTTTTACAGCAAGATAATGACCAGAAGCATACAGCGAAAGCGACACAGAAATGAAAAATGTTCTGGAGTGGCTGAGTCAGAGCCCAGATCTCAATATAATAGAGAATTTGTGGCTGGACTTGAAAAGAGCTGTTCACATCTGATCCCTGTGGAACCTGGCAGAGCTTAAGCAGTTTTGCAAAAAGGAATGGAGTAAAATTGCAGTTTTCAAATGTTTGAGGCTAATTGATACCTATCCACACAGACTTAGTGCTGTGATTGCAGCCAAAGGTGTATCTACGAAATACTGACTTAAAGAGGGTGAATATTTATGCAGTCACTTTTTTTACATCATGTTTTTCTATTAAACTGACATTTCTTTGTAGAAATCTTTATTCACTTTGACATTAAGAGTATTATTGTGAAAAAAATTTATGTCAAAAAGCCAAATTATATTCACCATGGTTGAATATAAAAGTTATAAAAGGGTAAAACATAGAAGGGGATGAATATTTTTATAGCTACTGTTTACATTAAACACCCTAACACAAAAAACTGTAATGGATAAGATTCGGTTTCTCTTTCACATGTTCCTGTGTGAAGGATAAAGAGAATTAACCTGTAGACCTGTAGGGATAATGAGCAGCATTGAATGAAGCTGCCCAGACACTAATGAATCGTTGTTCAAACAGCAGTAACAAATTCTGTTTTTGCATGGAAAAATCAATCAAATCTTCTCCAAATCTGTTAGCCCATCCCGACAGTATAGCTACTGTCATGTGTGTGTTTATATCGCTCACACCAGGACTGAATGGCTACATATTTCATGGATTTTTAATCAACACAGTATAAGCTATACAAATGTATTTCTTTCAAGGACAGGGTATTCTCACAGTTTCTGTGGATTAGAAACAGAGCTGCTCTACATTTGCCTTGTCCTTCAACAAATGCTCTGTCTTTCACAGCCACAGTAACAAACTTAATTACACTTGGCATTGTGGGGAGGAAAATAACAGCCCCTGTAAATTATAGTTTGGTCTCCAAACCAAACATCTAACTACTAAAATAATAAATAAATGTTCTCACAAACATGTTGATTCAATCTACCATCTATTTTGGAAAGCTGATAAGCAAGGTGGCTCTGAAACATTACCAGGGGCGTCTCACATCCTTTGTCCTTTTCTAGGGTAGTCAGTGCATTTAGATGTAGACTGTTAGTTAAGTTTTCTAAGAAGGACAACAGCGATTCTAAACTGGCTACAAGCCTCTGAGAAATAAGTTATACAAATGCTATTATAAAGTTAAGACTTTAAACAATTTAGGCTGTGAGAAGCTTTCTGTTATTTATACAATATCAAATCTAGTGTAAAGGGAAAAGATAAAGTTCAATCTGGGCTATTCTCAGCCACTCATGAGCAAGCTGTTTTTGAAATTGATATTGCTTAAAACATGTTCACTTTGCTTACTTTACTAAAAATGCATACTGTGAAATATTTTCTCATTCATATTCCTCTGGAGTTGCTCAGTGCACCTGGAGAACTTGGCTATAATTGCTTTGTATGGCTGCAGCTTGAGATAGTCTGTTATTAGTTGTTCACAGGCTGACAGACATTAAATATACTGTTTTGAATGTTCTGGAATCAATCAGAACTTAGAGCTGAGGAGAGGTGTAATATGTTTTACAACAACTTAGCACTTCATGTTGGGCAGTTTTTCTAATGTTTGCCTGGCATTATATTCATTAATATATACATTTATCAAACATTTGTGTTTCATAGCCTGAGCTAGTGAGGCTATTCAGCTTTAAACAAAATGAAGTGTCATCCTTCAGGGAGATGCTGCACTTATCTTAACTTCTGTATTTGTAATGTAATCATTAGTGTCCTCACTGTACAATATAATAGCTTTCCCCTGTAGATGTTTATGTTACTTCTAAAAATGTGCATAGTTGCCTCTGTCTTGCTATCTGTTCTTAAGGTTTCTCAGATTGCTTTAAATCATTGGTTCCAAACCTTGGGGCCACCATAAAAAATAAGGAAATAAAGAGGATCTGTTTTTTTTTTTTTTTTTTTTTTGAGAAAAAATCTAAAGTTTTTGTATTTTTACAAGAAACCAAACCCAGATTTTTGAGTTTGAAAAGTTGTAAAATAACCAGAAGCTCTTGAAACTTCAAGTTTATTAAGTTAGAAATTTATGAAATTGTAAACTCAAAAATCTGAGAGAAACCAGACTAAAACCAAGGTTGGATTACCCAAGTTTATAGAAATGTCTCTTCTGAGTCCAGATGTTAATGAGAAAGTGACAATTCTAGGCTAAAATATTAGGTACTTTCTTATCAGCTAGTCCCAGTTTAGAGTATAATTTTAATGTCTCTCAGCTGACGACTTGTGCTAAGAAAACAGCATAATCTGGTATATTTTCCTTCCTCATAACCAGTCATTTTGGACTGTACAATCTCAAACATTCTAAGATTTGATTCACGTGAGTTTCTGACTATTAAAGAAAGTAAGCTTTTCAAGTGTTTTCTCATAATATACAGCTCTTTAAACTGGGAAGTATATATATATTGTTTTATTTTGAAAATTATTTGATCCTCTTTATTTTTCCAAATTATTTATAGTGGCTCTAATACACTATCTTTATAATGGAAAGTTTATACATAGATCTTTTGGCAAGAACGTATAAAGTAAGTGGGCCTATTACGTTAGGATTTTTTCAATAAAAACAATTAAAATTGATGTTTAATTTTTTTCCCAAGTGGGTCATAGGGGTCCTGTTTTTTCTTAAATGCGAGTAAGGGGGGGCCATAAGAAGATAGGTTGGGAACCTCTGCTTTAAATGCATGCTTACAGATAAAGAGTCAGCACTGCACAACTGAAATAAGCACTTTCCATTTTAAATAGCTCAGATGCTCCAATAATATTTCTAACATTCACAAGTGTGTAAACACACAACAAGAAACTGATCACACAGCTGTAAAAAGGTGGACAGATCTTGATTAACACTTGCCCACCTTTGTGAAAGAGTCACATTATGCATAGACTTGGCTGTTGAATATGTGAATATTGAATGTGTGAATAATAATGTGAACAGCTTACCAAGATTAAAATGTTTCTACTTAAAAGAGAGGTTACAACTTACATCTTTTTAATACACAGATTCAAGCTCATAAATTACTCTGTAATATTTGGCTAGCATCTTTTCCTTGCACTTTAAAATATTCCTTAAAGCTACTTTTTAAATCTGCTTCACCTTCAACAGAATTGCCATGTCTCATCCCCATCTTTTACTCTAATGATTTCCATGGTAAATGAGCCATCTAGCTATGCTGGGTTTCAGCCTGATGATGCGCTGTGCATTCAGCTGTTAGTGAAAGTGAAGAGGGTAAGTGCAGTGTGTTTATCTGCATCAACATTAGATGTTGTGCATCCAGCAGTCTCTAAGCTCATTACAGTAATCAGGTTAAAAAGAGGGAAGCTTGGGAGCACTTGGCCCGCGGCATGTTTCCTCTGGACTTCCCCAAATGAGATGGAGAACCTCTCCCACAGGCTCCGGATGAGCTAGTGAGACCTGGCCCTGCAGACGCCTGCCCATAATGATCGCCTCCCACTGCTCCAATTTGTATGAAACCCACAGCGGGGTTTTCAAATGCACCCATGCTGTCAAAATGACCAGTTTGTATTTGTAAAGTCCTTCTAATACACTGCAATTGTTCTTGATTTTCCAGATTAATTTATTATGATTCAAACCCCATCTTCTGCCATTTACTGTGCTTTTGCTCTGAAGAGGTATAAACAAAAAGGTGAAGATGAATGATTCTTTTGTCTTCACAAAATGCAGGAGTAGCACAGCACAAATTGCATGGAAATGTGACAGTGTTTCCAAATGCTGCATGATGGAAGAGGTCTTTGTTTCCATTGGTTTTGGTGTTGTAGCTTTTATTTTGCTGAGTCACAAAAGCTGTGATTCAGCAGTAATGATAGTGTTGATCTTGCACAAGACTCTTCTGTTTGTGCCTTAGTTTTATTTTCTTTTTGACACTCTTAAATATCTACTGATCTCTTAGAAGAAACAGCTGAACTTTTTCTGTAGAAACTTTCCAGCAACTCAGTGAAAGATATTAAGTGACACTTCAGGTGATCTGTGCTGTAGTAGTGACAGCTTGTCTCTGTTAAACACAGACTGTGCAGCCACTGAAGCAGCTTTCAGTGACCATCTGAAGAAGCTCTAATGAAAGTCACAGCCTTTTATCATTCATTGGCTCCTTTTTTTTTTTTTTTTGCAAACTACGCTGCTTAGAAAAGGCTTTCTTTTTTCCTTTGGAGCTGACAGAAGCCACCTGACCGGGGAATTGCCCCAAAACCAAGTTGCTATGGTAACCAGCAGATGTGGAGCATGAAGTACTGAGCCTGTGAGTCCTTAACTAAGCATGACGGCATCCCATATACACCACTGTGTATCATGTAGCTCCTCTATCTCAGTATAGGTCCAGCTGTGCATTAATAAATGACCCAAGGTTTATCACTCCCTGTCCCTTCCATCCCATCTACTCTGAGTTGGACACATTGCAAGAAGAATTTAAAGCAGTCTGCATGTTTGTCTCCACTTGACCCTGTTGCACAATATGCTAAGGTTATGCATGCTGAGTGTGGGTGGGAGGTTAGTAGACCAGATGTTTATGAGGCGGATTTAAGCCTGAGATGTTTAGTTTCGTGTAATCAGGAACACTTATGCAGAGTTTAAGGCGGTAAATCCAGTAAGAGAGAAACTAGTGCAAGAAATCAGATGGAAAAATTCTATATGGATATTTCAGCTGACTAATTTTTCAGACAAACCAAAATTAAAATTAAATTAAAATTAATTAATTAATTTATTAATTAATTAAAATTAAAATTAAGCTGACTAGTCTGAGGTAAGAAAACACTCAGAAAACAGTTCAGATTGAGCAAATTCAGTCAAAATTTCAGCAGTTAAAAATGTAATGTTTTCTCTTGAGTGTGGCTAACATCAGCAGCACTAACATCACCTGCCTTCTGTCCTCCCTGCAGATTAACGTCTGTATGTCTGTCTTAAGTGTGGTTTTATACCACTGTGGTTGGTAAGCCTGTATAACTGTACACAGTCTACATGCCTAGTTTTATCTCCATTTTCTGGTTCAAAAGACTATCAAACCACACTGTTCCTACAAGATGCGACCTGTTCTGTTTAAATCCAGATAGAGCTGAGAGAGCAGACTAATAATTGGATCTACAGCCAAACAATGGTGACAGCCACAGCTAGCTGCAAGTGGCTATGTTCCAGTTTCAGTTTGCAAGCCAAAATGTTGGCAGAGTCAGTGTCAACACACGTTGACATACCTGTGTTGCTCGGCAGCCTTGGTCAAGCTTAATGGCATGTCTTCTGTCTTGGTCTTTTCACCTCTGGTGATAGGCCAAGAGACCGATGGCCGTTTTCAGGAACATCCACAGCACGACCAGGGGCTCTTGGAAACCTTACTACTTGTCCAGACAGTACCAAAGGCCCCACATCCAACAATCCTGATTCCTGATTGGTCATTGTAGTTCTACTAACAATACTGCTTGCTACATGGCCAACTGCAATTTTCAAATCACAGAAAGTGCATTATTTCATTAACCTGAAATGTGCTTCAAAATACCAGTTTGATTCAATTCTGTTTGGCCAGTCCTGCTGTTGTGGTAAATGTGTGAACATGCCACTTTTTTAAATGTTCCTGACTAACAAAATCTAAATATAGTTGTATTTGCTTTATACATTTAAATATTTGCTTTCTTACAGGTCAGATGGAGAGCAACACATTCAAGATTTTGTTCATGCAATGACTGTACTGCTCTTTTCCTAAAGGTTATACCAACTGAGATTGGAAATCTCCAAACAGGTATTTTTTTGTATACTCACATCTCTTCACCTTTGTGACAGTAGCAGCAGAATTTACCAGAAACCTGTCTTGTTAAAACCACATATATGTCTTTGAAGCCCTCTTCAGGAAAGACTTTCAATTTGTCGGCATGCCCTCCTGCGCTCACCCTCCACTTAAAAAACTTTGTGAAGTCTGAGGAAAGTTCTTGTACGTCCACTCTCCAGCCAATTTAAACATTTGATTCTCCTGTGCTTTTAGTCTGCGCTGAGAGAAAAAACAAAGAGGTGTGCACTGATACTGTGCTTGGAATGTATTCCCACATTAACTGAATAATGTAGTTTTTTGTTTGCTTTGGCCTTGCACAGTTTGTTTTCAACTTTTAATGTGCGCTCTAGATGTTGACCAAATCGTTCATCGTTTGGGTAATTGAGTAAACTCTAAAGGTTATTTCTTAAGGGCTTTTCTGTACAAACTGTGCCTGCCTCTGTGCAGGTACATCTTCTTCACAATGCTGTGGGGATCAGTGCACCAATACACCTCAGACATTTTCTCATTCTCAGCGTGCAGCTCTCCACTCAAAGTGGTACATAATGTTTCTCTGCAGAGGCTTCAGCAAAGTTGAGAAACTGAAGTGACACTTTCACAGAGGGGTTATTTTTTTATTTTCCAGACACGCTATCAAAGTCAATTCCCTCAACCTCCATTTTTCTACTGAACATTTCCGTGCACTTTTGACTGGATGGCTCAAAAGCTTTTTTTGTATAGTCATGTACACAGATAAAGCAGCTCTTAACATTGTCAGAGCACTCTCTTACTCTCTATCTGTCTTTGACCTTGTCTTCATGACATTTTAAAGTTGACTTTAGCTGAAATCACAGCAGAGTGAACCCTTCATGCAGATGACCCTAGAAGCGGTCGGACCCGAGGGCAGAATGGATGTGGCTGCTGCTGCCGCTGTCCAGCCTTATAAGTCCAGGAAAAGGTGGGCACAGCAGCAGCAGCCATGGCAACTGTGGGCGAGTCGCTGATCTGGAAACAATGGGCCAACAACATGGCCTCTCCCTGAACCTCCTCTCATGCAGCAGCACGGGTTGACTCTGCATCAACAGGGGATTTTATTTTGAAGGAGACTACTTTGATACAGTGATACTTTAATACATGTTAGTAAGCACTACCTTTTCTGATGCTCCAGTTCACCAGTGCAGAAAAACACACAGGAACTTTAAGATTGAACTGATATGCCCGTTGATGGTGCTCATAGCTAAAAGCTTAGTTTTGCCTAAAGAGCCAGAAAAGCCTTTGTGTGTCAGGGTTTCTTCCTTTACAGCATGCTGGAGGCTATAAAATGCTGATAGACTACCCCTCGTTGTATCACACTTTGGAGAGAAGCCAGTGTATGTTCCGTTTGACTGCTCCTGATACTGTAATCAGCATGCAAGTGGTAGTCGGCAGTCTGCTACTGAAGTATGAGAGAAAGAGAGAGGCTCAGTGCTGGTGAGGCAGCACAGACCGGAGATTGCAGTCGCCTGATTTACAGGCTATGACACATCAGGCACAATATATACTGATGGTGGGAGCCAGAGGTGTGAGAATGTCATTTTATTCCTCTTCTCACAGCCAACAATAGGACGAGCCATTTTAAATATTTAAGTTAATGAAGTCTGTTTGTGTGCAGAACAGAAACACACATCCAAAACCCACAAACCTCACTACAGATTGGACTCTGCTTGTGCTTCAATCCCAATGAGAAGTGATTTTTTTTTTACCAGTAGATAATAAAGATTGTTTTAGATTCTGCTGAAAAGGCTTTATCAGTTTGATTTTTGTTGTTAGGTGTTGAGAGACAGATTGACTTTGAGATAGTGAGAGTGAGGTTAGCATCTTAATTGTGACCTTTAGTAATTGTGATGCAATGATTTCATGAGCAGGCTCTGCCTTGTTCTAGCATATTCTTACACTAATTACTGTTACATCTGCAGAGTCTGTTCTTGATACTCCTTAATCTCACTCTTTGTCCTCATTTGATGTCTTTCAGACATGTGTGACTGCGTTCACTAAGTCCTGCTGTCACTCTGTGTTTCATACTATGGGTCATGAAGGCCACAGAATAAATGTGTCAGTCTGGTGATGTTCTCCAAAATACATGTGTTGCTGAAGCTTTCTGATTTCATCAAGACTCTTGTGTGTCATGCTGTCTTTGTGTTTTTTTATCTTGACTCAGGTATGTTTGGATAATTTGCACAAATGGAATAATTACAGCCAAGTTATTGGTTGTAAATATTTTCATATCTGTCAATACAGATAATAAACTTTTTAAATCTAATATCTGTTAGGGTTGGGTATTTTCCACAGCCTCGTGATACGATACATATTGCAACAAGTTGATTCAGGATAATAAACATGACATAATAAACATGTCCCACACTAAATGTATCACATCTGCTGTTCTGTATGGTAGAACATTGGTTCCCAACTTGGGGCACCAAAGATCTTGGGGGGGGGGGGTCTGCTCTGAGGCTGCCAAAATTAGATTTGCAAATATTGACTAAAACTGTGATAAAGCAGTTAAGTCATTTATACAAAAGTCTTTTGATAAGAAAAACATGCATAGGCCTTCTTTAGGGTTTTATCAGTGAAACAGTTGTTGATTTTTGACGGCAGTGTGTCACTTTTTCTTCTCTCTTGGGTCCTGGGAGGGCTTTTCTTAGGTACATGTGGCTCCAGGGAAAAATGGTTGGGAAACAGTTCAGCTCAATTAAATTCAGATCATTGGAGATTCAAGTAAACTAAAAGAATGAATTTATAATCATTTGTCTATTACTAAAAACAAATACAGAAATATTCAACTTTTTAGACTTAGAATGACCCTCTCTGTTGTCTCTCTATCTGCTGTTCTTTATACTTGTCATATAATAATATTCCATTTATTACAAGCCCTCTTGCACTTGTATGACTGAGTTTTGCTTTACATCTGCATAAAGCAGCACTGCTTTTTCTGTACAGTACCAACAAGTGAGATTTAACAGCATTACTAATTCAGCCTGAAGCAGCTGCTTGAAGCCTTGTTATCAGCGCCAATGTTCAGTTCCTGATCCTGTTTAGAAGAGAGAAATTTTGACTCAACAGTGTCATTCAGTGCTGGTTGGGATGACATGGGAAAGCTCAGTGAGCCTAGCTGTTGTTGCTAACTGTCATGTGTCAGTGAAGATTGGTGTGTGCTGCAGTGTTTTACCTTGTTTATTGCACAGCTTGCAAGACTCAAATTCAGCTCCTGACTTTCAGGTCTTTGAAAAGGAGAAAACAATCCATTTTTTTTTTTCGTTAGATAAAAACTATAATCCATGCCACCTCTTACTTGTTCTGGTTGTGTATGTAGAAACTGCTGTCCCAACATTTAAGGTTGTAGCAGTTCTGCAAAACCTGTATTGATGCACTTATAAGCAAGGTGCACATGATGATATATTTCTATATCAATTTTTTAAGCAAAGACTAATATCAGCCGTTACAGATGTGATGATAATATTGTGCTTTGTGTTTTGTCCTCAATGCACCTTGACAGCTGATAATGTTTAGCCAGGAAAAACTCAAAAACTTCAGCTCTGTATTGTACCATAATCATGTGTTTTATCCCTCATTGTAAGTCATTATTTAATCAAATCATTGTCAGAGAAGTTTACTGCTTTACTCTCTTTATCTGTAGTCATAGGAATTATGAATTATCCAACAAATAACTCCAATCAGTGACTGTTTACTTTAGCTGTTGATTTAAATGTAATCTGCCTCTCTGCCTCTCACTGCCTTGTTGTACAATACTTGTGCTTCCAAAGGGTTTATAACATTTTTTATATCCACTATTTGCCAATACTAATCATTATTATTTTCCTGCAAGGTTATGTGTCTGACTGCAGTTTAATCTTTTTAATCATCCGCTCACACGCTGAGATTTTTCTTATAAGTCACCCACAGTAACCAAATAAACATAACAGGAATTTTAATTAGATCACATTTCAATATATCATGCTCTCATGAGTGAGAGTAGGAATGCACGAGTATATGCAGGCAAGATGGACGCCATGAGCAGAGGTGCAACAAGAGAAGAAAGTCTAGGGAAATGGGTCTATATATATCCTTAAATGTTCAAAGCTTTGTATTCTACTCATGGACATCTCATGCTTGTAATGTTGAAATGGTAATTTTTTGAGTGTGTGTGGCTGTTGCGTTAGTTTTTGTTTCACTCTGTTAGCCAGACCTGAAACAGCTCGTGTGCATGCATCTGAGATCAGCACAAAATTGGTTATTATTTTTGAGAGGACCTGCAGGTTACTGATCAGGGCAAACCTAGTGAGGGCCTAACAGGCTGAAATGGTCTGGTTCTAGGTACCCAACAATCTATCACCTGTCTCTTATATTAACATATATTAGCTCTCTACATTTGATTAAATTTGAACCTTCTGTCTGGAGTTCCTAGTGTCTGATTTTCTAGGGGGGAAATGTTTCAAATCTGCTGCCTGTTATCCAGATTTAAAGGCAAGAGAGGCCACAGGGACTTTCTGTCAGAGATTACCCGACCTTTCACCATCAG
This sequence comes from Cheilinus undulatus, assembly GCF_018320785.1. Classification (NCBI taxonomy): domain Eukaryota; kingdom Metazoa; phylum Chordata; class Actinopteri; order Labriformes; family Labridae; genus Cheilinus; species Cheilinus undulatus. The sequence continues at coordinate 29,372,292 of NC_054873.1, forward strand.
GGATTTTAAGGATATGTTGGTGATACACTTGAAAGACATTAAATGGAAGTTAGATGCTGTTTAACTGTAACAGGGACAATTTTATTTGTGTGTTTATTAGTGATTGTATTTATTCGTGTAATGGCTCTCATAAGGAAGTTGCTGTGTAGAATTTTTAAAGTATGAATACAAACTAAAAATAGAGTGCAAAAACACAAAAATACAGGAAAATATGCATTCAGTGCACTTCTCACATCCTCCTGTGATTTGTGAAATCCGGGCACATAAATAAGAGAAATGAGTACACTAGGGTAATTGTAATGCATTTCAGATGGCAGCCAAAATCAGCTTCCACATTGTGTTTTTCATCTGATATCAAACATACAGGTCTGTTAATACAAAATGCATGAGAGGGAAGAAGCCAGCACGTTGGGCCTCAAACTCTCATTCCCCTCAGACTGGCCCTGGGTTCCTAGAAACCTGTCTTTTTGTTGAGCAGTCATAATCAACAACTCCAGCCAGCTGTCATTCTTCATATATCACTGAGAATTCTGATCTATGACACTTAAGTCATGGGAGACCAACCCAAAAAGTTCAACATCTAAACCGGTGGCTCTCAGTTGGTCTAGCATTAGGACCTACCGCCACTGCCTTATGAGAAATCACAACCCAATTTCTGAAAATTTCCAACCACTCAAAGGTATTATATGAAAAGTTTTTCAGTTTGGACCTGAGATGGAAGACAACACAATTGAAAAACTTAATAAGTCCACAACCATGTCATCATGCACTATTTTTGTCACGTTATAGCATGAAAAAAAGCTGCATTTTGAATTGCAATTACATTGTGTGAAAGTGTGATTTTAAATCTCTTTATTTTTGTTTAATATTAATAGGTCCATTAAAATAGAGAATATGATCATTTGAATTTAATATAAAAAATAATTTTGCACATGGGGTACAGTGCTATATACTGCACAGGGCTGGTGCTAGTTTTTTTCATAACTTTGGCAATTCACATGTTTTTTTTTAAAGAAAAAAAATCTCCATATTGTTTGACTACCAGCTTTTTGTTGATTCTGTAAAAATGGAGTCCATGTAATTTAATTTTCTGTGTATTTGTGGTCATAAAATACTTAACAGTGGGACAGTTTAAAATAGGTAAACAAAAAAGCCTATGTAAATAGTTGTGTTTTTTGCTGACTCAAAGATCTAAATATGAAAGCATGGATCCATCCTGCCTTGTATCAATGGTTCAGGCTGGTGGTGGTGTGATGGTGGGGGACATTTTCTTGGCGCACTTTGGGCCCCTTAGTACCAATTTAGCATAGTTTAAATGCCACAGCTAGCCGGAGTTTTGTTGCTGACCATGTCCATCCCTCAAACTGGTTTCTTGAACATGGCAATGAGTTCACTGTACTCCAGTGGTCTCCACAGTCACCAGATCTCAATACAATAGTGCACCTTTGGGAATTCGTAAAATGGGAGATCCACATTGTGGATGTGCAGCCAACAAATCTGCAGCAGCTGTGCAATGTGGACCGGAATCTCTGAGGAATGTTTCCAACACCTTAGTGAAACTATGCCAAGAATTATTAAGGCAGTTCTGATAGCAAAAGGTGTGCAAGGCCAGGGCTAGCAAGCTGTACCTAATAAAGTGGCCACTCTTAAGCTTTGTTATCCCAATACCCCAATATAGATAGGTCAAAGAAAAAGAAGTTACTCATTACAATATCAGTTAATATATAGATGTATGTCATCTTAGGCCTTCTGTATATCACAGCCTTTTTGCCACATTTTTCTCAGGCAGATCTTCATGACCTACTGAGTGTTTGACTGCATGCCTTCTAAGTTGAAGGTATTGTGAAAACTGAAAGCCTCAGTTTCTAAGAGCAAAGGCATCCTTCAATGCTTTCATAGCTTTTAAGGTTAACTGTAAGTTGTGATATTCTTCTTTATTTGAAATAGGTGAAGATGCCTTTAAGGTGTTGATAATGCAACAATAAAGTACAATCTGGAGCATTTATGCAGGTCTAAAATTATGTCCCGGATGTAATAGTGTAGAATAAATGCTTTTCAGCTTGAACATATGGTTGTATGTTGAGATCAAACCACCCATATGGTCTCCAGTGAGCTGTAGATAACAACCAAACCTGTGAGGATTAAGTGGTTGAAGCCATTTTAGCACCTGTTCAGTTGTTAGTAAATTGGTTGAATATAGGCATACATACTGCATAAATGGATCCAATTAATTTATTTGGCTTGTTACATAAAATGTGTAAAGAGGGAGACATTTCCTTTACTACTGAGGATCACTATGGTTTGTGTGCTTCACCTCTTTGCATAGAAAAGCTGAGATCACTTCATCTAATTTACTCATTTCACATCTAATGTATGTCAATTTTAAGCCAGCAAATCTTTGGCTTAAAATTATTGTCTTTTCCAAAACACTGAACTTTTGACACCAAACATGGTCCCCATTCTGTAACATTACATCACTGTAGTCTGGCATAGTTATCCGTCTAAAACCAGATGTAGGCTGGCGGACCAAAGAGACGGCATTACTGTAAACGCTCCAAAAGAGATTTATGTTTAAAAATGTGGTTAATAATGATAATGAAATCATCATGGGCTGCAGTCTTTGTTGTTTCAGGCTGATCTGCATCCATCACAGTATGTAATAGAGTAAAAATGTTTGGGCAACATCTGTCAGGGTGAACACTAACCACTCCCACTGAGGGTCTGCCTCAGAAGCCAGGTCAGCCCACAGTCTCTGTGCCGGCTGACTGGCTGAGTGAAAGACGAGCTCATTGGTTGACTGACTGTGGCTGCTGGGTGGAGCGCTCCTCCTCTAAGCTGTTTCTGTCTCCATATATTAGGAGGTCTATTCGTCACATTTTTAAATGAAGGATGAGGAAGGCCACATATTGGATAACCAACTGTGTGTAGCAGGACGCCCTATTGACTTAATGACTGTCTGACAATGTAAACCAATGATGTCTTAATAGCAGTGCTACTGTAGCCAGTGTTATAATTTCCTAAAGGATTCACACTCTGATATCGCATAATTATTGATACAATTTTCTTGAACTACTGCAATAAAGAGGTAGCCATTTGTGAATTCTGTTGTCTTCTGTGATTAAGTAAAAACATTTTATGCTCTGCTTCTGCAGTGATCCTTTGGAAATACTGCTGCTGGAGGACATTCTTCCTCCCTGGATATTTTTAGTGTAAGAAGAACTGCTCTCTCTCTTCCTGTGACAAGGGCAGAGATTCATAATTTCTGTCAGTATCCATACCCTTGGACTCGCTTTCCAGCAGAGTGTGTAGCCCAGGAGCGCACCCTGTAGCCCAAAGACTAGGTCAAAGTCAATGATGCTTGTATTAAAATGTGGGCAAAAAAATAAGTCAGAATAACTCAGTAGCTGGGAATTTATAGGGTTATGTGTTTTAATGGGTTATCTCTGCCCTTTGTTGTACCTGCATCAACAACCACTGCTTGAACATCGCTCTGTTAACTAAGAGTAATACACATGTAATACGACAGCTTGTTCATAGTTACCCTGCTGAACTTAAAATAGCTAAGGTCAGTTCTGCTCTCTGTAATGTCCAGTGATGGCTGTGTTCTGCTGGAGCAAGGACTAATTAATTTATGAGAGGAATGGAGGAAGAGATAAGGGTGGAGGTGAAAGCCTTTGACTTATTAATTATCAGGATTGTGCTCAGGTTGACTCCAGATTCACGAGGGTGTTCTTTGCTAGGAAATGAGCACAAGGACTCTTGGTTAAGGAAAATAAATGGAATATTTCTGTGAAGAGAGTGTATAATTCTGTTTTGTTTTGTTTTGTTTTTTTAATTCATGCCATTTGTAAAGCTTTGACAAGTTAAAGCTTTACTGTGATGTTAAAATGTATCAGTTGATATCAACTCTGTTGACAAGCATTGGCCCAATGACAAATAATGTTGCATGCAACAATGACAGTAGCCAGTAGGATTTAGTGGTATCTGTTTTTTTGATACTGTCATGGCTTCCCCTGACATTTTAAACACCTTGCATACTAATACGGTATTACTGCCAGGTGTTTAAAACACACATTTACATGCACTTGCCAATATGCACAAGCAAGCACAGAGAGCAGAGAGCATGCCTCTGTAGGCGCTTTATTCAATCCTTTAACAAGGAGTCAAAAAAACAAAAAGTCAACTACAGGGGTATATGCACTGGTTTATATGCATTCGTCATTTACTAAATTTGCCAGTCAGTTACACGTTTACATTTATCATATTCAAAGCATCTTCACACAGTGGCCGTGGTGCTGCTTGTAGAGACTGGCACATATTTTCAAGGTAGAGCTGGGAGATATGGCCTAAAATTGATATCCCGATATATTTTTGCTATATCCCGATACACAATATATATTGCGATACTTTGAAATGTTCTCTAAGTGGCTGTGTAATGTTTGAGTGTGTGACTTCAACATCTTTCTTTCAAAGCTGAACCCCTTGGCAGATGACAGACCCAGCGCTGTTTCTTGCTGTCCATCTCTGACCGCAGATAACTAGCCGCTAACTCGCCATGCTGTTCTGTTTACCCATTGTGTTTACCTCCTCTCTCCTCCACTGATACAAAAACATGCATGTGCGGAGGAGGGTTTTCTGGATGGGCGGGAGAGTGAGCTCTCTGCTGTGAGAGATGCGTTCAGGGACAATGGTAGAAACCAAATTCCAGCGAGAAATGCGTGCTGATGGCTTGAAACTTCCACATAATTTATACTCGGATGTTTGCGATATAGACATTTTATACATCAAGTATACTCGGTATATCGCCAACCCCTATTTTAAGGCATTTATTATAAACATGCGCTCATTACACCATACCATCTTCTTGACTGTAATCAAGAAGTTTTTTTTTTTTTATGTACCCCAGGATACAGCATCACCACCCATTCTTAGGAGCCACTGTGTATTTGTTGTGTCAGATATTTATCAGCCAGAGTGAGACATGATATATGTTTTCATGTATGTGTGACACTCGGCAACCAAGGTCAAGCTCGACAGTATTTCTTTTGCCTGGGTCTTTTCACCCCTGGTAAATTGCTCTGAGACTTCTGGCAGTTTTCAGGCCCTTGGGACATCGACAGCACAACCAGGGGCTCATCACCCCAATACCCGCCTGGACAGTACCCTTGGCTGTGCCTACTCACCAACACTTATTCCACCCTAAAGATGTGGACTTTGTCATGTTTTTCCAACAAATTTTTTCCAGTGCTGGTAATATGCAAGGACATCCGGAGCATGACGTGGGTTGTAACAAGCCTCCCTCCCACTCAATAGTGCCCTCAGGCTAAAAATTGAGGCTAAAAAAATTGAGGCTGTACAGCACTCTATGTAAATGTAGTTGAGACCTAAAACTTAGGTACCAAAAAGGCACTTAAAATGTAAAAAAATGAGGAAAGTAAAAGACGGCTGACCTAGGTCTGCTAGTTCTAGCTTAAAAACAACCTCAAAATTATTCATACATAGGGTTGATGGTTACTGCCAATATATCAACATTTTGTTATATGCCAATACTGATAATTAGATTTTTAAGCTAATGTCTGCCAATACTGATACCATGCTTATAGTATGGTGCACTAAGATAACGTCAGTGTGCCACAATCATACTCTCCTCATGTTATTATTATGGTAAAGACAATCTGACAGCATGATGTATCTGCAGCTCCATGAGCTCTTTAAATTACACCTTCAGGCTACTATAAAATGTGTAATATTTTACTGTCATAGGAAATCCAATTTTCCTCATAGACTTTGACAAGATGCATTTATGTTGTTCTTTAAATAACTCTTGCACAGTGATTTGGGTACTATTTGTTAACTTGTTTTTCAGATTTAAACCACTAAAAATTAAGCAGTTCTTACATTTAGAAGCAGCTTTCACATCTGGTAGAAATAACATACCTGACCTTGCCATGTCTCCCTTCCCTCCCCCACAGAGCTGGACCTAAATATAGTTCCTGTTGTGCAGGAATATTGGATTTGAATACACAAATGATCAAAACATCGTCCCTTGTTTGCTGTAATGTGAAACCGCCATTGGCCTGTGTGTGTTCCAGGAAAACACAAAGGTCTCCAGAGACACGCTTTGGTCCTGCAGGAGACTGACCTTGCTTTAATTCAGATGGGGATAAAAGGCTGATGCCATGCCCAGGGTGTCAGTGCGGGATGCACAGAGTAGAGGAAAAAGAGGTGTGGCGTGGAGCAGTTTAGCCAATTAGCATTTCCTCAGTGCGCACATGCTTTAATCCTGCTGTTCTCGACAGTCCTGAGAAGTGCTGACTGTGGAATTACTCTCTGCCTCTCCATTCAATGCCACTGACATACTACACACTCAAATTAAACAATAATAATAGTCCACCAGGCTGGAGATAATACGGTATATTAAATGCCAATTTCAGTGTATTTGCGAGGTTAGTGAAGGCTGCAGCCACACTATTTTCCTGCTGCTTTATGGGCTATTACTTTCAGCTTCGGGGTCATTTTCAGTTGCATCACAGCTTGTTCAAATCTAAATGTCATCCTTTACAATAGGTGTGCTTACTTTGGAGCAGCAATAATAAGCTAGCTTTTATCCCAGCTAGACAATAACACCACCGACAGTGTGATAAGGCCTTTTGCTTTTGCATCAATATTCTGTTTCTGTTTCCACTTGCAAATGCAGCTTAAGCAGAAAGTGTCTTGTTTACCAGAAAATCATTACTGTTTCTCCCCTGATCTTAATTTAATGGGCTGACCTTGTGAATCTTACAGTAAAGTTGGAGAGATGGTTTGGATGTAGTTCAGGAATAAGTAAGTCTACACCTTATGCATGTACTTTTTAACTTGGTTACTTTCCTTTTTTGTTTTCCCTTTGTTTGTTCCACATGTGGGCAAGTTTTTGTCATGACTAGAGTCATCCAGTTACAGGGTTTAAACACCATTTTTTTTTATAAAAATCTCAAATTTGTCTTAACACACTAGATATGTTGGAATAAAGTTGCTGTAAACATGTGAAAACACTGAGATCTGTGTGTGACCAAATTTTTGATTTAGACCATCAGAAAGTTTTTCACCTCTTTTCCTGGCTTGGTTTAGTTTGGGCAGGACAAATATAGGGATCCACCACGTCTCCTGTCCCTATGGGGAACTACCCTGCCCCTCTAACACTACAATGATATAAAACCACCAAGCAGTTCATCTCAGTACAGTCTGTTGTTAGCTGATATCACTGCCTTCATTGAAAGTTAAAAAGTTACATGCTGATGAAGGCGCAGTTCACCTGATTAAACTGCATTAAGTGATTCGTGTGCTCCAGTTTCTTCCTGGGATTCACCTGTGAGATCCATTGATATTCTTGTCTGTATTTTTGTTTGGTGTGGGATAATTTTCCCAAATCTATCAGCCACAGTGGCCTATGGGTCAATAAAAGTATTATAACAGAGAGATTTGTGCCAGAAAACAGTAAATCTAATCCCCAATTTATGTCCCTGCTCTGGCTCAGAGCCAGGCAGCTGTGCTCTGGCCAGAGTTCACCATAAGGTCAGGGTGAAGACTAGGTATGGCACGATTACCCATTTTCATGATTAATTGAGGTATTAAACTTTACGATTAGTTAATCATAACGTTTCCTAAATACCGTCAATTTCCAGAAAAGATTATGCCGGGAACCATATTGGTACGACAGTGCAACTCGCCCGGAGCACAAACAAAGTTACATAACAACCGCGTGTCACCGCCTTGCTTCCTGCAGTTGCGCGCGGAGGTGTGTCACAGTCCCAAACATGCTACAGCATGGAAGAGGAAGAGCTGTTCCCTCCGAATAAACGGTTGAAGTCAGCCGTGAGGGATTTTTGGGATAAAAAAACAAAAATTATGAATTATAGCTTTTTAACTCAAACACTACTCAGCTAAGATCACTCAAGTGGTCCATCCAAATGAGATTATTATCATTTTCTTGTAATTATTGGTTACTTTACATTGTTGGTAAATTATTTTGTTATGAGAGCATCCTAGGATGGAAATAAATTAAAATACAAGACCTATAAGGTGTGTCCATGGGATTTTACTTATTCATGGTAGTGTGAAATCAATTAATGCAAAAATAATTGTGATAATCATAAAATTGCAATAATTTCTCTGACAATAATCACACCTAAAAAATCTGTAATTGTGACATCCCTAGTGAAGACTAGTTGTTGGAGTGCTTGTCTGTTTTTCACTTGATCCAGATGCAGCAGGAACAAACATCTAACCTGCTGAAGTTGTGTTTAAATCTATCTTGTATTTGCCTTTAGTCCTTGATGATTGAAAGAAGAAGACTGTGGCTTTGTCTCTCTACAAGCAGTTACGGTCAATCCCTCCGGTCTGTTAGTGTTACAGTGCCAAAGTGCCACATAACAACAAACCTAAAATACTGTTTTTTAAAATAACTTTACTGGGACTTTAATAATTTGAGAGTTGATGAAAGGAAAGTCTTGTGCAGTCTGGGTGTCACAGACAGCACATAGTTTGCCATTTGGCCTTTAAAGAGCCTGCATTGTATTTTCATCCTCAGTTGTATGTTTAGATAGTCTTGACAGATGTCTTTCAGAATAACAGCTGGTCTTTACTCTGCCTTCCCAGGAATTTTACAGCTATTGATGAAATAAAAAACAACTGAAAAACTGAAGCACTTTCGTACAACATTGTTGCATGGTGTCCTTGAGAGAAATGTTACTCATCCTCATAAACACCCTATTTTGTTTACAAGGATTATTCTGCTTTACACTTGTTGTTTTATTAGAAGCATTTGAATGAGTGGTCCAAGCAAACTGTTCAGGCGCGGATAAACACAATGTTAGTTTCCTGTCGAGATGCCTCCTGGTTGTGGTGTGACAGACTGGTGCAGTAATCACAGCAGTTGTTGCTCTCAGGCTCGGCTGGTATCATAGTCAATCATTAGAGCTGCATCCTCTCCAGATGGCTTCTGCCTCTCCTGGTCTCTATTGAATTGTCCATGTTTAGACTCCACAGCAAGATGCTCTTTGGCCATTTTTTGGCTTAATTTTTAAAGTAGTGGCAAATTAAATTCGAAGCAGGACTCATTCTGCTGCACTGAAGATCGTCATGGGAGATAGCATTTTGAAATTAAATTCTGAGTCTACCTAGTGGCCTAAAAGGGTAATAAAACACACAAGATTTAGCAGATAGTCACTTGAGTTATTTTTTCCCATCACTCCTCTCTCTTAGAAGTAGATTTGTCCATGTTTGAGAGTGGAGCTGCTGAGGAGTTTGCTGCATTGGAGTGTTTGCATGAGGATGATGGTGAAAAATGTGCTCTCACACAACTGTTAGCTCAGGGATTATCATTATCCTCCTGGGTTTCATTATGCGGTTTCTGCTGTACTTACACTCTAAAGTTACTCTCAACAGTAACTGAAGTGACAGTCACTTTGCTGATAGACCCATGCTAACCTTCAGCTCCTATCTGTTGTCAGAGGTTATTCTTTTACAAAGACAGGCCTGTTGAAAATCCTTCACTTTATCCAATCTATATATTTCTGTGAGTGTGTGTGGTCGCTGTGATCCTGCCTGTGTGCCCCTGTTTTGCCTGCCGTGTTGTCAATCTGCTGTCTCAAGCTGCTTCTCTACAAGAGAGTATCTGTGCTAGAACTGGATGACAAAAACTCGATGGGGCTCCTCCACCAGCTCGTATAGAGGAGAGCTCATGCGGCGCCATTACCTCGTCTTCTTTGTGGCTGTCTTTCCCATATTTCATGAGGAAAAACTGAGGATAAGGGGGGTGGTTGAGGGAACCCGTGGCTATGACAGAGACAGAGTCACAGGAGGACTCATTCACAACTCCATCATTATTGAGAATGCAGACTTTTTTCTGCTCTGGTTCAAAAAGAGGCCTGTGGAAGATCTGTGAATCCTGAGCACAAAAAAATCATTGTCTCCAAGTGTGGCTCAGATCTGAATTGTGCAAGTGTGACAGTTTGAACTTTGGCCTTGTGCAGCCATGTAAGGAAACACGAGGATTCTTGCAGGGTTAACGATAAATTTGGCCTGTAAAACAGTTAAGACAATAGACTGCAATTCTTGATATTAGATAAATCGCTTGATTTATTAAAGCTCCAGAGTGGAACTTTCAGTTTGTGTTGATCACCTCATCTCACACCTATCTCACCATAGCTCTTTAAGGCATTAAAAAAATAAATTGAAAAAAATCAACCTTGTCACTGGTGGTTTTATCTCCTTCTGAAAGTCATAGAGACTAGGGCTGGGTAATTAATCAAAATTTAGATTTAATCCCAATAAGTTGTACTGCAATTTTAAAGTCACAGAAGGTGCATTATGTCTCTAATTTGTGTGTCCAAAAATTTGATTTTTTTGAAACAGAGATGTGGTGCTTTACACATAATGAAAAGAATTCAAGTGTCATTTTTCTCTAGAATAGCTCGCAAAATCCTTTCCTGATATCTGTATGTTTGTCATATTAAAGAATGATTAAAAAAATCATTCTCCTCAACATGACAGTTCATGTGGCCCTTTTATAAAATGAGGAACTTCAAAATAATCTCAATTTTCATCAACATTTTGGGAAAAGAAAATTGCAACTTGATTATTTTCCCAAATTGTTGAGCCCTAGTAGATGAACATCAATATTAGTTGAACTTATTTTCATAACCAGCTAAAAAAAACTAACATTTTTAATGTCACACCTTTAATGTAAAAGTATCATGGTGAAAGTTTGCTCTGTCCCATTTTTTTAATAGTCTGTTTTACATATCCATTGCATTAAATATGTCCATCTGTGTAACACCCCACAGTCTGTATTGAGGAAGGGTGAAACCTCCTGTCTGTCATTACAGCCAATCAAATTGCTGAAACATATGATGTAGTTGGAATGCTCACCTCCAGAGTGAATTTGACACAGAAGCTGATATCAGTGCTAATGTTAAGTACAGCCAGTTGGTGAATGAAACTCATGCTGAAGCTGGTTGGAAGATCTAAAACATTTTTTCCACCAAGAAAATCTTTCAGCACAGTTCTTTGCTCTTCTTTTCATACAGAAATGTCGTCCAGTTTAGAGAAAACTGCAGCTGTAGCTACATCCAAGCTAATCACTCCACTGGCAGTCATTGTATAGTGGCTTATCGTACAACTAAAGTTCAAGTACCACAAACTCATGACAAGGCTGGTCGGAGAACAGCAAAAACATTGTGTCTACAAAAAAAAGCCTTCAGTGTGTTCTGTTGCTGTTCTTGTAAGAAAGAAATGTCCAGTTCTGATTTAAAACTGCGACGTTGCTACAGCAAGATCCGACCTAACCACTACACTGGTCTCCATTGTTTACTGGCTTACAGTACAACTAAACCCTGCCGTAGCTACCGCCTTGCACTCCTCCATGGTGCTGATTGGTCTGACTGTTCTCAGACCAGGCACAACTGAGTCAAATTGGAGCTTTGCACAATGAATCTGCCTGATGGCCAATCCGCCTGCTTTGCAAGGTTGTATTTTTTTTTAATTGAACGAATTGTTTGATGATCATTATGGTGATAAACATGTATTTATAATGAAAATAATGGTAGGTGAAGAGATATTGTTGCTTTGTATTTAAGAATAGAAATAAGATACTGTATTTGTTGAATATGATCTTAAGTAAAAGACATCAGCCACCAGGATAAAGATGGTCTTTTTAATCACATTTATCCATCCTGTTAGAGCCAAGGTCAAAGAAGAGTAGAAGCAGTCCCCCCTTCTCTCCTTTTATGCACTCATGAGTCTCAGAATACCTGAATTGATTCTCCCTAATTGCGGCATGTGACAAAGAAAAAAAACACCCACTGATTCGTCTCACAGTGCAGCCTGAGAGCTTCTTTGGGAGATAGAGCAAGTCAGGGGATGAGCGGATAATGATACGGAGCTAGAATGTCATTTTCTGTGTTTTGACTCAGCTCCTGTTATTCCTGATGATTAGAGGGATTTGCACTTATTTCCTTTTTTGCAGCTCAAAGGTTATGTTGCTTTCCCTGCTTCGGCGGATTCTACACACACACTGCAATCAGGCAGGAGCTGCCCCTGTGTTTAACCCTTGAATATCAGGATGGTGGGAAGGAGTAGATGCTGCTGAGGGGGGCATCCAGTGTCGCAGGTAGAAATGTCCCAGAGGAGATAAGAGCGAGATGTTGTTTGGAGTCTATTTTTGTCTCTTCACACTTAAAGGCAGCATTGTAATGACCTTTTGGACACCTATTTAAGATACTCAGATAACTCTAACAAGTTATCCTCTTATATGTTCCAGGTGTGTAGGTCGGTGAGGCCATTATACTACCCACCAAGATGGTTGCTTTGTCACTGAAGATCTGCGTGCGCCAGTGCAATGTGGTGAAGACGATGCAGTTTGAGCCATCCACACCTGTATACGATGCATGCAGAATCATCAGAGAGAGAGTCCCAGAAGCCCAGACCGGACAAGGTCAGTGGAAGACCCCGAACATGTAAATGACATCACTAAAATCTATAGGCACCAACATTTGCATGCCCTGTTTATGTTTCAGCGTCAGATTACGGCCTCTTCCTGTCTGATGACGACCCACGGAAAGGAATCTGGTTAGAGTCTGGGAGAACCCTGGATTACTACATGCTGCGAAATGGAGTAAGATTAAGTCATGTGGTGGTGTGGGGTGGAGAGCTGTCAGTGTAGCTTATCATCTATGAAATGATTTATATTTACGAGTTTGCCTCCCTGCTCTCTGGGAGCAAATGTAGTCTACTTACATTGAATGTTTACTTAGTTGAAGATGTCATTGCTCCTCTTCTTCTGTTTTCTCAGGATGTCTTGGAGTATAAGAAGAAACAGAGGCCACAGAGGATTAAAATGCTGGACGGTGCAATAAAAACCATCATGGTGGATGACTCCAAAACAGTTGGGGAGCTGCTCGTCACTATATGCAGTAGAATAGGTCTGTGATAGTCCTTTTATGAACTCTGTCAAAGCCATTGTTCCTTCTACTGAGTAACCTTTCCTTTCTTTGCTATCAAATCCAGCATTTGAACAGCACATTAAAACATTCATGTATGCTTGATAAAGCACTAATCACTTTTAGTATAAAAGCATTCTGGGCATGATTTATCAAGCTCAAACAAGCATGTTTGGGATAAATATTGTTGTGTTCTTCCTAAAGCGCCCACAGTGCTTTCCTTGCCTGTCACAGACGTGTTCCCTAAGCGGTACATTTCAATTATTATGTGCTGCTATCAAGCTCAATTGGGTGAGGAAGAGAGGGATGTGGGCCTGGCAGATAAATTTATTGGAAAAATGTTTGTTTGGAGTGGCTCTTTTCTGCTTGGCTTCTTTCCTCCTCATCTTCCATTTTTGTTTGCTGGCTCTGTGCCAGCTTTTCTCGACTCCTGTTTCAAAGCAGAGTGAAAGAGATAAAAAGAGAGCGCATGAGGATTGTAGAAAGAATTTCTCTATTGCAGCTCTAAGTCATTGTGTCTGTGTGAGGTCTCCCTTCCTCTGAGAGTCTCCTGGCTAACTTCTTTATTTATTTATTTATTTATTTGGCCTTTCCAGGAATCACAAACTACGAAGAGTATTCACTCATTCAAGAGACGATGGAGGAGAAAAAGGAGGATGGAATGGGGACGCTGAAGAAAGACAGAACACTGTTGCTGCGAGACGAGAGGAAGATGGAAAAGCTCAAAGCCAAACTACACACAGATGATGACTGTGAGTTTGAGCCTGATAAAACCTTCAGAAGTGTTGTTTGTATCTTGATGACTCTGTGCTTTTTCTATTTTCACATTGATGAACTTTACTCTCAGTTCATTATCAGCCACGGCAGATTTATTGCAAAACATGTCAAAGTTTGATAGAGTAACCACTGTTATCTTTTCTCCAGAGGAATTTAATTTCAAAACATGAATATATAAATCACTTTTCATTTTTAGCTGAAAACAAGTTTTCTTTAATCTGAGCTTTGATATTGCAAACAACATATTTACACTATGTCAGACTTTGCCTTCTCTATGAATAATTTGGTAGATTGTTTCAAACTGTTTGTTAATTCCACCATTAACACCCTCTTCTACTTACATCTTTATAAAGTGAAATTCTATTCATTTCAATGGATGTGATAACAAGCTGAATGTATTGATTGGACAGTGAACTGGCTCGACCACAGCAGGACGTTCAGAGAGCAAGGAGTGGAAGAAAGTGGGACTCTGCTACTTAGGAGAAAATTCTTCTACTCAGATCAAAACGTGGACTCCAGGGACCCTGTCCAGCTAAACCTGCTCTATGTTCAGGTAAACCAGTTGCACACAACTTTATGCTGCTGCAGCAAAACACTAAAAAAAGAAAAGACAAGCACTTTTGATGGTATAGCCCTGCAGAGAACAGTCGCGGTGAACTAGCTTAAAGACAAACTGCTGTTTTTTGTGTGCAATTTATTTTTAAATTTAGAGATTTAAAAAAAAATGTTCAATTGCATCTACTTTTCTTTTGGCCTGATCTGGACAGAATGAAATATTAGCAGCTCCTGAGCTGACATGTGTGTCAGAGCTTTTAGCGATTAATTGCCCACGCTGCTCAATGGTTATTACTTACTTAGACTGTCTGACATAAGGTGTTTGGCAGAAAGCAAACACAGGGAGATGATGGTAATGGCATTACAATAATCAGGAACATTCAGGCCATAAAATCCAAAACAGTAAAGTGATAGATGCTGAAATGCATTGTAGTGCTGAATGAAACAATATAGTTTGTTGATACTGTAAAATCTGGTGTTTAAGATGCACTTTTGATATTGTTTTTTCCATTTTATAAGTTGTCTCTAATATGAAAGTGTGAAACGCTATGACATGTACAATCATTACCACAAGTGCAACAAACACCGTGATACCTTGCACACAACCTGGTGCTGCTGAAACTTCACCTTCATTTATGGTGCGTTGCAAGCAGCTGTTTCACAGCTGAAAATATGCTGGGTTACAATAATAACACAGACCAGGCGGTTATTTATTCAGAAGTGGGAAGCATCATGACTCATGAGCTGTGGGTATAAACTACATAGGCAATAGGCTGAGAGCTCAGCTATTATACAGTGCTTAACAAATTTATTAGACCACCCTAACCAAAGTAAGGTTTATGCCACAGCTGCCCTAAATTAACAGCACTGGTAATTACCAAAATCATTTTTTAATGTTTCTGCAATGGTTGATACACCAATATGTAGAAGCTCTTTAACCCAAATGATATTTTTAATGCTAAAATATAATTATTATTGTTATCCATGAGTTTTCAAATTTACTGATTTACAAAAAAAATGGAAAAAATAGTAAAGCACATTATTATTTCTTGATTAATATGCCAAATTATAGTTATTTACTTGCATTCCTGAACAGAAAAATTAGTTTTAGTGGTTGAATGTCATGCTTGATTAATTTCTGACTTCTCAGAGAAGCCCAGTGAGCCACCTCATATTTGGGTGAATTTAGTTTGAAATCCCTCATTCCTCTTCAAAATGGTAAAACGCCGAGAGCTCACTGAAAATGAAAGAGTCCGCAATAAAGCACTTCATGATGCTGGATGGTCTCTGAGACAAATATGACCGGTGGTCTAATAAATTTGTTAAGCACAGTACCTGTAGAATAGGTGTAACAATTCAGTTCACAGTTCGGTTTGTTCCTTGGTTTTGCTTTAAAGAAGGTTGAGTTTGTCCTTACTAACAGAATATTTTGTATTTAAAGGCATTGAATACTTCATCACCAGCATGGAAATGATCATTTCGGGCTTCATATCTTTTTGTGGTCTGTTGTTAAGATTTTATCAGCCTTAGTAAAAGGGGAGGGTGTTGAGTGGGAGGACTTATAATTTAGAGAATATATTGTCTTCCAGATTTTTGAAGGTTTCAAGTGAAGGTTAGGAATTAAAGGCAAAAAAAGTTTAAAAAAATAATCGTTCAGTCTCATTGAGCAGTGATGTTTGAACTGCTGGGGTTTGGGACTAATATGGTTTCATGCTTTAACAATAGCTAGCAGGAGTGCAAACTCCATATCATGGCTGCACATTGAGGGGTCGGCTATCTGGGGTCCATGGAGATTAGCAAAGATATGATTCATCCTAAATTTAAGCAAGGATAGCCTTTTATTTCAAATCTACACAGAATACAGATTTTTTTCTATTGTTGGTCATTTCAAAATATTCCAAATTTATTTTTGCTATAAAGCTGATCAGGCCCTGGAGGCACATGTTAGCCAGGAGGCCAGCACTGTTTTTATTGAACAAACATACACACGTTGATATTATCAGCTGTGATACTGTGAATGACATCTGGGGAGAGCTGATTTACTTAACCTTTCAGGGGCCCAGTTATATCCATGGGCAAGTCTGCTCTACATGATGAAAACAGATGGTACTGAAAATGCAAAGAACCAGTCATGCAGGAGGACAGTTCGAACCTTTGTTCCCTCTTGGAGACATATTAAAGCACCACTGTGACTTGTATCCAAGATGTAATGGTACTTCATTGCTTTTCTGTCACAACAGATGATCACAGGTACATCAGATAATCCCTAATAACATAAATAATGGAAAGCTGTTCTGTAACAATGTAACAATATTTAATAATGTGAGTTTTCAACAATCCCATTGTCTTCCTGATACTCACCTGTTCATCGCAAGTACATTTCTTTTAAAACCATTCATGTGCATGTCAATGTTACTGCTCTACATAAAGGTAATTTCACATTCTGAAATGAACAGATGTTTTAGTGTGGCTACACATACCTTATATCAACGTTTCTCACAGGCACTAAGGGTAGTCAACATCTAAGCTCATGCAGATTTACCCTGCATTAGGCATTTCTTGTTCCAGAGCCTTAGAATGAAACATTGCTGGGCTACATCTGGATCTGAGTTATCATGTGTGTTTAATGAGTCGTTGTCTTCCTCTGGTATTCTCAGAGTATGAATGTGGTTATATTCAGCGGCGCTAGTTGTACCAGTTTTGTAAACTGAGGCGGTCCTGCTGGCATCAGAGGGTTCCCTGAGGGGTGTCAGCTGAGTCCGATACAGCACTACTGAGGGTTTGCTCTGTGCACACATCATTGCATTCAAACAAGCCCCTCTAGCCTGGGGAGGAGAGCTCCCCACCAAAACCTGGACTCAGACTGTGAGAGTGTGGAACTGGCAAATATGTACTTCAGGAACTAGAAGACAAATATTTAATGTATTTATACATAAGTAACTAGAATATTACATGCGTTCCCACACAAAGGCTCTGCAGAATAGAGATATATATGTAAGTATACCATGGTTGAAATATGTATAACGCTGTCTCCTCTGCTGCTGTGATGGGAGTTCCTGAATATGTTCATGAAAGACACCCAGCCATCCATCCTCCCAGCTGCTCTCCTCCCTCCTGTCTGTCTAGTCCTCTTTTTTGCCTCTGTTTTTCTCACTTTCTGTTTCCTTCCCTTCCAGTATGCCTGTCTCCACTGCTCCATCTCCTACACATTCTGACATAATCGCACACATCCCCTCCCAGTTACCCTGGCACACATCATAGCACATCCACAGCTCTGCTTTCAACACACACTCATATTTCCTTTCACAATAACAACCCCGCCCCCTGCCACCTCCTCCTTTTGCACTTTTTTTCCCTACCCTTCCCCATCCATCTCTCCCTCCTTGTCCCTCTGACAAACACTGGGATTGTTACTCAGGCAGATCACAGACTCCTCACATGGACGTGGCGCTAATTTGTCACTGTGTTAAAAAAGGCCAAAGAGAGCTAGTGGAGGGGTTTTAAACAGGGTGGAGCAAACCCTAGGTCCCTCTTTCTTTTGCCCTCTTCTTGTCTTTTTTAAATGTTTCTACACAAATTGTTACACCCTTATTTTCCTCTGTAGCATCCGTCATCATTCACAACTCCGGTAATTCTCAGAAATTCAGCAGTATTGAGTAATTGGATTCAGCTTGCACAGATGATGACATTATTGCTGGCATTTAGTTGACAGAGCATCCCTGAAAATCAGCAATGATCTCAAATGTTTATTAATGATTTCAGACTCCTCCATTCTTTCACCGACACACACACATATGATAAAACCTCTGCCAGGAACTAGATAATCTCCTTTACTGCCTGGCCACTCCCTCCCTGTCATGTATTTATGCTAAGACCAGGATAAACCAATACAGCAAGTAGCATCTCCCAATATTTCATGCTCTTTTGCTTTTACATTATTCAATTTAGTTAAATCTAAAAATAGCATCTATTTTCCCATAACTTAAGGAATGACCTGCTGTCCTGCAGACGGCAACATCATTTAATCATATTTTAAAATTTTCTTAACGATTTAAAGGTATCTGGTGGCCTTAAGGAGGCTTTACATCTTTGTGTTTAACTGAAAAATGAACAACGCAAAGTAATAGAAACTAGTATGGAGGCATTATTGCAGCAAAATGCTAGACTGCATTTTCACTAGAGCTGTCAATGTTTTTTGTTAATTAATCACAAGGGGGAAAAATGCAATAAAAAATGTACAGTGCCATGAAAAAGTTTTTACCCCCTTTCTGATTCTGGAGTTTAGAATAGAATAGAATAGAATAGAATAGAAAATCCAGTGTCTGAATGATTATCTAATTTTTTAAGGGGGGGGGGGGTTGGATCCAAACCTCTGGCCCTGTGTGAAAAAGTAATTGCCCCCCTTGTTAAATCATGAGTTAACTGTGATTAACTACAGTTTTTGGAAAGCTGAGATTAGTTTCACTGGCCACACCCAGGCCTGATTACCGCCAGATATGTTGATTCAAGAAATCACTTAAAAAGAAGCTGTCAGACAAACTGAAGTAGGCTACAAGATCTCATAAAAAAATGCATCATGCCATGATCCAAAGACATTCAAGAACAAATGAGAAACAAAGTGATTGAAATCTATCAGTCTGGAAAAGGTTACAAAGCCATTTCCAAGGTTTTGTGACTCCAGCAAACCGCAGTCAGAGACATTATCCATAAGTGGAGAAAACTGGGAACAGTGGTGAACCTTCCCAGGAGTGGTCGGCCAACCAAAATGACTCCAAGAGAGCAACGACAACTCATCCAGGAGGTCACAAAAGAACCCAGAACCACATCCAAAGAACTGCAGGCCTCACTAGCCTGAGTTAAGGTCAGAGTTCATGACTCAACCATAAGAAAGACACTGGGCAAAAATGGCACCCATGGGAGAGTTCCATGGCCAAAATCACTGCTGACAAAAAAGAACACAAAGGCCTGTCTCACGTTTGCCAAGAAACATCTTGATGATCCCCAAGACCTTCGGAGAAATATTCTGTGGACTGACGAGACAAAGTTGAACTTTTTTGCAGGTGTGTGGCCCGTTATGCTTGTTTTCAGTTATTGCTGCCAAGGGTGGCACTATCAGTTAATAGGTTCAGGGGGCAATTACTTTTTCACAGAAGGCCAGATAGGTTTGGATTTTTTTTTACCCTAATAAATAAATTAAAAAACTGTATTTTCTATTTGCTTGGGTTGTCTTTGTGAGGTATAAAAATTGATTTGATGATCCGAAACATTTAAGTGTGATAAATATGCAAAAAACTCTGGAATTAGAAAGGGGGCAAATACTTTTTCAGGGCACTGTATGCTGATTAATCACACACATATAAAAATTCTCTGTGCGCTTAACTTTTCTTTTTAATGGATAAAATCCACATTCCACGTATTAGCACAATCCTAGATTGACTAGTAAGTGGACAACTTTTTCCTTGTTCTCCACTTCTCCTGTTTCAAAAGCTAGTAGAATGTTTTGGTGCCAGTCAGAAACATGTCTTTTAGGATTGTTTTGTTACTATTATGCTACCAGTAATGCACTCTTTCTCAAATTATCAAACAGGCATACACTGTGTGATTTCCAACTGTAGAAATTTAGCTCATTCGTCACTGTGCGATTAAATCACATAACATTTTATAATCATATCCTACCTAGCTATCTCTGTCTTTCTCACACAAACATCACCATCTGTGTCACATTTTCGGCTCATCAATTTCCTTTATAATGGATGGGTTGGGGGCATTAGAAAGTTTTTCCTGCTGTTTTAATTGGTGAATAAAGATCAAGTCAGACAGTTTACAAAGAAAAAAATGCCTCTAAGTTGAGGATTCTGTTCAGGGCTCTGCTGTGGGAGCGTATGCAGTCACACAGCCAAAATATCAATTATGACAGAAATCTACTTGACCAGTCAGGAGCAGCTGGTCAGGCCATAGTCGGGTCATGGACAGCCATCAAGTCCCTCTGATCCAACTGAAATTCAGTGCAACTGAAATGTTTGTCTAAATACCTTCCAAGTGAGTTTTGTAACTCAAAACTTTTTACGTTCAGCTTTAGTGAGTCTCGACATTCTATCACATATGCACACATCATCTCAGTTGACTTCCAAGCCCTGTAACTCCAGCTCAGTTTCTTTTTATGGCCTTAATTTTTGCTTTAAAATGGAGACTAATTATTTAGCTATTTATGCCTGGTTTGTTTGTTTGTTTGTTTGTTTGTTTGTTTTTTGGCTATCTTTTACAGTTTTTTAATAGCGAACATAATTGGTCCATTCTATACCCGTTAAGTGTTGGTTCATCCAAAAGTCCAAGAGCAGAAACACAATTTGAGCATGCAGAAGGGCTTGATAATTAATCAAAATTTTGATCAAATCACATGTCCTGCTGCAGTTTCTAATTAAAGAAGGTGTTGTTTTTTAACCTGAAATGTTTGTCTAAATACCAGTTTATTACTTTTTGCAGTTAGGCTCTACACATCATGCAAACATTTAAGTGTTATTTTTTCCCTTTTAAAAAAAAAATAATTGCATATTAAATCACAATGTGTGGCAAAAAAATCGAGATTACATCATTTACCCAAATTGTTCAGTCCTAACATGTAGAGAAGGTTTCGTATGTGTGAGGAGAAGTTTTGAATGAGCAGAGGAAGTTTCATAAGCAAGCACACAGGAAAAATCAGAGATTGGCTGTTCCACAAACAACCAGAAGCAAGCTGAGTGAAAAGGTGACAGTGTTGAGCACAAAATCAGTAAGTCATGCTCTCAAAATATTACAGTGTGCTCTTGAGTTTTGCAACAGTAATGACTCCAAACACAAGACGGAGAAAGGGCATTTGAACTAAGGCCAGGTAAGGTTTGATAGAATAGCTGAAAGAGACAATCTTGTTCAATTCATTTTTGTAACTAAAGCATTTAGAATGTATTTAATAACAATGATATTATCATGGATTTGATGCTGTTAGACATTTACATACTCATTGATTTATTGACAACCCTCCTGATCATTCACTGTGTATTTAGTTGCTTTAGTGAATTCCTATATCAGCATTTATTTTAAGGCTGTGTTATATTCTGTGTGTGTGTGCTCTGCAGGGCTGTGGTGGACTGGTTGACCTCAGTGTTTTCAGCCTCTGGCTGAATGTGTCACAGCTTCTGATGTCTTGTGCTTCGCTTCCACTGATGCAACACTGTTAAAATGTCCTAGTACCAGCTCCTATATCATCCACCACATCAGAATGCCATCCATGAAAAATCCAGGGTCTGTCCTCACCATCGTAAAATGACATGTACCTGCATCCCAGCTGCTTTACCTGAGACAGTGTGGGATTTTGAAAGACTACAGCAAAGCCAGAGTCCTTTACCTGCCAAGTACTCCATTTAATCTAATTTTTTTTTTTGAGTTTGATCTTATCCAGTAAATGAGTCATGTTTTCTGGCTCAGCTGTTTCATTTTTACAGCTGTGTGGCTATCAGCTAAACATCAGATAAATGCAGGTTCACTCTGCAGATGTTCTGACTTCGAATTGACCTGCTTGTTTGCTGCTTACACCCTACTTGTACAGCATATTTTGTAAAACTGTCATTTCTGGATTGATTTGGCAGTTACATATGTGCTTAAAGATGAACAAAAATCTGCTTATGATTGGGTGCTGATTATTGTTGTTCTTATCACAAGAAATGAAAGATGAAAATAATAACTAACATGTTCATAATTTTGCATGTAAATTGTGACTACAGTAGTTATCATCCTCTGATGACTGACAGTGAGACCACAGGTGAATTTGCATCTAGAATCTTAAGGTTAACATCCAGTAATCTCCTCTTTTCTTTAAGATTGAAAATACGGGCATGTCTGTCCAGGTTTCCACATCCATATTTATGTGTTCATACAGCCAAGATTCTTCTTAAACCTTCATAACAACATGCATTGTTACTGTCATATTTGAATATGTCAGACTGTGGTATCTACCACAGTCACACCTTGATCTACAGAATATGTAGAACAGAATATAAGCTTCACTTGATCTAAAGGCTTTTTCAGTCATCTTTTGTAAAATCTAAGACCCTTTGATGAAATAAAAATCAATCTACAATAACTGCAGTCACCAGATAAGTACTGACTTTAAAATTTTCAAATCAACATCTTGTTCTCCCATTATTCCCAGTATCTTACAGCACAATAAAACCATCTTGTGAACAGAGTGTACCAGAGTGAATGGCATGTGTGAGGGCTAATTTTAGAGTGCCTTCTTGTATTCAGTGAGAGCTTATGCACTCCACTGTGAATAGCGCTGGGGAAAGGACTTGATTGTGAGTGGAGGAGATTGTTGTCCTCATTACAGCAGTAAGCTGCTGCTTAGTTTTTCATTGATGTAATGGGACATAAGAATGAGCCGGGTCCACGCCGTGCACTGATATGCTAATGCTAAAGCACTGATGGTGCTATTCTCACTGATAGCAAGGCCTCTCAGCTTTTGGGGCCATTAATTTTGCAGCAGTGAACTAGAAAGAGGAAGTGAGAGAGGGCAGAGAGAGAGAGAGAGAGAGAGAGAGAGGCAGAGCTGACTGCCCCCTGGAGAAAACTGCACACACTGACATCCATTTGAAAGATGTCAACAATGGCTTCTCCCTTTCCATCCTCTTAAATGCTGAAGATGATGTAGACAGTCTGACTGAAAATGCATGGAAACATCGGTGATGTCTCAGCAGCACCAAACATAAAAACAAATTCAATGCATTTCTTGGCGACATATTGGGGGTCCATTCTGTAATGCAGATGGGATTCTGTGACCACTGGTGCATTTCTCTAATGTTTTTCTCCTTTTAATAACACATAATGTGGCTGTGATGACAAATAGTCTGAGCTGCTACATTTGAAAGCCAGCAGAATGGCTTTTATTGTCACTAACAAATCTTATTTGTCTCCCCTGTGTGGAGGAGTCTCAGTAGTGATGTCCCGGCTCTAGAAATATACTTACTCATTCAGTTGGGCGATATCCTCACTGTGAAGCCATGCTGCATTCAAAGCACATAAGTGAAGTGCTCATTATGGAGCTATGTCGGCTGAATTTTGGATGTCTTTCATGCCTTTGTAGTCTCATGGTTCAAACTTAAGCTACCCCACCCCTTCTGCTCCCCCCTCCCTCTCTTCATGTCTCCTCTAGGCTAGGGATGATATATTGAACGGATCCCACCCTGTCTCCTTTGATAAGGCCTGTGAGTTTGCAGGGATCCAGGCTCAGATCCAGTTCGGACCCCACGTGGAGCACAAACACAAACCTGGATTTCTAGAGTAAGCTTTTCCTAACACAAACATTTCTTGTAAAACTATACTTCATGTTGTGGTTTCTTTTGTGAGGTTCACAGCTGTGCATGTATAGTAGTTATCTGCAAGCTGTTGCTTCAGGGATTTCCTCCAGTGGAAAGCTCAGGGGTGATGTCAGCTGTTACAACTGTTTTCTGATATGTAGGCAGTAGGGCAAAAATGACCTCATATGTTGAAGTATGTTAACAGAAAAGGAAATGCCTGTAGCTCAAAGGGTAAACGTGTTAAATTGTCATTTTCTCTATAGCCTGAAGGAGTTCCTACCTAAAGAGTACATCAAGCAGAGAGGGTCCGAGAAGAAAATATTCCAAGTATGTACACAGCATTGCTGAAATGTTGCATTTAAAGAAAATAATCTGTTTGAAACTGTGAACAGTGCCTATGGGAATTATAGTAATTTGTTCTCCCTAAAACGCATGTAGATCTCATAACCTTTAGTAACATGTAACATATGCACTGATCAGCCAAATGTGTTGGAGATATAACTGATATTGTTTGTCCAGGATCATAAAAACTGTGGAGAGATGACTGAAATCGAAGCAAAAGTGAAGTATGTGAAGCTCGCTAGGTCACTGCAGACGTACGGAGTGTCATTCTTCCTGGTCAAGGTAAGATCTGAAACCAGACAGATTTAAAGTAAATTCAATTATTCTTTTCTTAAATGTTTATTCCATGTAAATGTTTAGTAATGCAAATAATGTGCTCAAAATAGAAACAAAATTTCTGCCTATAAAGATAATTAAAACCAATTTTTCTTCAGGCAAATGGAGGAGGTGTTAAAATGCAGTTTCAGTGCTTAAAGATGTGAAAGAATGGAAGAAACACAGCCAGATGATAAGGAGGATATAAACAAACCTCTTGTTAGCCATTTCTGGAGAAATGAGTGTGGATCTGCTTACTATCAAAAGGAAGTTTTCCTTTCCTCTTCTTCCAAAGTGTTGGCATTTAGCTGTAAGCTTATCTCTTTTTTTCATTATTTTTCTTTTTTCACAAATTTGTACAATTAGACTCCTTACATTTTAAGCAGGTTTTACAAATTTTAAACAGATAAAAAGTATCAAAGGGCCTGTGCCATGAACGAGTGACTCTTTTAGGTCCCAAAGCCGTCGACCTCTTGGCTCCATCTCTAGTGCACCGTGGGACTGAAAGTAAATAAAAAGGCTTTCCCTGCACTGGAAGACCAAAGAGTGAAGGGTCGTTAAAAAATAGTTGTGTTAACCTAAAAATCAAAGCTAGCTATTCTAGCTCTTTTTTTCCTGAGCTGATAAAACACATGATTGGTTTTTTAAGTAAAAAGAGCTCAATCGCTTTTAGTAGGTTTTGTTATTGCACCCAAATTATTTCACAGTCAACCTTTATTCTGCATAGTTCTCCCAAAATGCCTTTGAGCATTAGACACTTTTACACTATGAGTGAAGTTACTGACTCAGTTAGACAAGTCCCACCTGTGAGGGCCAACCCAAACATAAGGAAGATTTATTGAACTCTGGTAAAAATTTGACCTATGATGTTCATATTGGTCTGCTTGTTTGCATATTTTATTTTTATTTACTTATTCTTCAACATCTACATGAAGTGTTAGATTATCTGGCTGTACCTTGTTCAACATCTAACCTCTCCTTTTTACCCAGATAAATGTTGTTTTAGTGATGTCCACTATAGATTAACTATTGTATTTACAATATGTTGTTACAGTTAGTGATGTAAGATTACAGGGTATGAATCCTCACACGTCCAGCCATATGACTCCAATGTAGACTTCTTCATAAAACAGGCACACACCTGGTCATGATTCTTCTATATCATATATTTATATATTTATATATTTAGTGAGGCTGTGATAAGCATGCTGCTCTGAATTGCCCTGTGCATCCAAACTTTGCAAAAGCATTTTGAAAACACTAAAAACCCCACTCTCTCATCAAATCAGAAGCTTGAGGGTGCAGGCTTACACGTTTGCAGCTCAGCTGCACACTCTGAGCTGTGAAATACTTGTGACAATAGCAATTCTGTCCTGTTCTGGTTTGGTGAACACAAAAGTGGAGTGGAAGTGCAGAGTACGAGCAGGATGAAGTCACACCAGCAGGTATTATAAAAGCTCTCTGACAGCAGCCGATTTAGTTAGCAACATGCAGAAGAGAGGGGAAAAAGAGGAAGAGTGCAGTTGTCTGCTAAGGTCTTAATGGACGCTAAATGGGAGTTTGGCCCTGAAGTTAAAGCAGAGTGTGGGGTTAGGATTTTCTTTGTGTGCAAGCGTGTGAATGGAAGAGTGTGTATGTGCTTCTACATGTCCAGGAAATGTGTTTGATGAGGAGATGCAGTGATGGAGATTTCCAGGCTCTGTTAAATAATTCACTCCAGCTGCACTCAACTCTTGATGCTAGCAAAGCAAAAAGTGCAGGCCTGGCTTTGTTGAAGCAAACTCTGGGTTTATTGTTACCTTCCAGTTATCTGCTAGTCTTTAATTACTGAACATCAAAGTATGAAAGCTTTCTATTGCAGTGAACTTCACAGATATGTAAATACACAGCATTCGATGACAATAAGCATTTATGTGTGGGTTTGCTGCAGCCATCCATGCAGGTGTGCTGTGTATAAAGCTCTGCTTTTACTGGGACATTTTATACAAGATTTTCCCATGAATGATCAAGGTTAAACTATTTGAAATAATATAATACCTCAGTTGCACACTTCAGATTAGAAAGTCAAACTTCCTTTTTACAGCCTTGATAACTATGACGTTCAAGCGACACAACTTAAAACAATGAGGGTTTTTAATAAACCTTTGTTTAAGGCTTATCTGTCCTTGTTTTTAAGAGCACGGAGCCTTGAAGCTATTCCACTTATTGGCCTTTGTGCCATGCTCTGAGCTCTCAATGTAGACCGAGTGATTAAAAAAAAAGCACAATAGCCCGGAGACGGAAAATGTACGTGGACTCCCCCGTCTCTACAAACCGCTAATTTTTGTGTCATCCTCTGCACCCATGGAGGGGAGCCAAGTGTGGGCTCAGTCTCTGAAGTGAACTGTAATAGTTTTCCAGTGGGCAGAGTGCTGAGAGCACTGGAGCCGATCAGGCAGAGTGCTTGTGGAAGCCCCATGCTGGTGTGCTGACAGTGACTAAAGCCTGTGGAGACCCTGTTCAATAAAGCAGCCGTTAAACAAGGCTGAACTCTGCTGGGTCACTTCACAGCTGCCCTTCTCCGCCTCCATTTAGGGCTTAAAGCCATGGACACAGCATGCATATTACAACCAAACTGACTGAACTGCACATCCAATTCGCATTTGCACCTTCAATGAATCATCTGTGTAGGTGTTTAACACCAACTGATGTTTTCCTATCTGACAGGAAAAGATGAAGGGTAAAAATAAGCTGGTCCCGCGGCTGCTGGGGATAACCAAAGAGTCAGTGATGCGAGTGGATGAGAAGACGAAGGATGTGGTGCAGGAGTGGCCACTGACGACAGTAAAGAGATGGGCTGCCTCCCCCAAGAGCTTCACCCTGGTACTGTGTGATGCTTTGAATCACTCCAATGTTATACACAGCTAATCATGTGCACACATTCAATTATTCTTCACAGCTCTGCATCACATTTCAATCTTCCCCCAGTTTTCATTTTCCAACACAAACAGAGCCCTTAAAATGTCAAGACCTCAGACTGCAATATTGAATGTTTTCAGAATGCTAGCTGGCTATTTCATCTGAGTTAACAATAGATGCCTAGGGAAGAATGTGCTGTATTTAGATGCATTATTCATCTGAAAGCATTTTCAATTTTCTTTACCAGATGTTGGATACAGTGCTGTCTGCCCCCCCCCCCCCCAAATTTGGAGAGGGGCTCTACATTTAAAGATTAATAGATTATGCAGATTTTAGAAAATACTCCACGGTATATTTGCCAACATTGATTTAAACTAAAAATATTCACCCTTACATTTTTGCATAGAGCTTTGAAGAGAGTTATGAGATGCACTGCATCTTATTTTTAATCAGCTCTTTAGAGGAATGGGATGCGCTGTAGAAGACAGCCAACTTTTCTTTTTATTAAGAGTAGAAATTAAAAAAGGGTTCACCAAGTTTATTCCAACCTTCAACTCAGTAAGCCTTTTTTATCTGCAAGAAAAATATAAGACTTTAATTAGGTATAGGGTGTTTTATCATTTTTAAATGTATGTCTAAAAAGCTTACCCTAAATCTCTGCTGTCTTCAATTCATCAAAAGGATTTTGGCGAGTACCAAGAGAGTTACTACTCGGTCCAGACCACAGAGGGAGAGCAGATATCCCAACTTATCGCTGGGTATATTGATATCATTCTTAAGAAGGCAAGTAATCAAATATTGATGTCAAACTTACAATAAAATAGTATCCTTTACATCTCATTCTCTGTACTTACTCCCACATTACTGACTTTGGTGTCTTGTATTCTACAGAAACAGAGTAAGGACCGGTTTGGCCTTGAGGGAGAAGAGGAATCCACCATGCTGGAGGAATCTGTGTCCCCAAAGAAGTGAGCTGCACTAGTGTTTTGTTTTATTGTATTTTCTTTTCTGTTGCTGTAGTTATTGATGTAGATGTCTGACCATTTTTAGTCAGGAAGCAAATTCATCTTATTTTTCTTAAATTTACTGTTAAATCGTGCATGTAATTACATTTTGTCTGCCCATTCATACCTTAAACAGAAGTAATGTTGAAATCAAACAAAAATAGCACTAAATTTTAAGATAGCATTAGTACTGATGTTTTTGATACTCTGGGAACTACCTTGTATGATTTTTTGGGTTCGGTGAAGCTAAGCATAAAAACTGCCTTAGGGTAAAGCCACTAAATAATCATCTACTTTTCCACATTTGTAAATAAACAGGTAAAGATATTAAATAATTTAAAGATGTCTTACTGCTTAGTTTGTATCTCTCAGTAGGTAGCTGTCTCTTTTGAGCATACAGCTTCACTCTAACTCTGTGACTAACACATAAATGTAATGCTGACGTTATCAGGGCTCTGTCACACAGAGCTCAGAAATTTGTTGTCACTGGAAATCCACATGGCTCATAGTGAAACGACTCTCTAGCAAAATGGGGCATCATATTCCTGCTGCGTATGGGCCAATTGACTCATGTTGTGGTTCTCAGCACAAAAACATAATTGCTGCCTCTCAAAACAAGCCATAATTAACCATTAGAGTCAGGAGCATCTGTTGAGCTGGGCATAAAAACAGACATCTTTCCGTACAATATTTTTTCTGACAATGCTAACTCACTGCAGGAACATTTGTTTGCGTGATAATTGCTTTAATTATAATTCTGTGACTGTTGCCTTATTAGCTGGAGCAACTACCTGAATTTAAAGAAGCACTCCTAAGTAGCTAAGAGGAAATCTAAGACAGAGAGTGTGCAAATCACAAAGCTGCTGTCAAGATAAAGAGTTAAAAAAGGTTCATTTTGTGTGTGATGGTGAAACTGAGTCATTCTAAAGTTCAGTCTCCACTTTCTGTCCCTTTTCTTTGTAAAGATCCACAATTTTGCAGCAGCAGTTCAATCGGGTGGGCCGAGTGGAGCACGGCTCGGTTGCACTTCCAGGTATAATTCGTTCTGGGTCTCTTGGCGGCCCCGATACCTTCAATGTTGGCACCATGCCGTCTGCACAGCAGCAGATCACCACAGGGCAGATGCACAGAGGACACATGCCCCCACTGGTGAGTTAGAGCGTTTTCACTTGCAAGCACACATGGTGTGCTTAACAAATGTCATATTCCTCCCCTGTCAGCAGATTTTAATTATCATTATAATCTCATCGCCCTGGGTATATCTGTCCAGTTCATATTACTGGAGTCATTATCCTAAATCTGTTTTCATCTTCTAACTTTTTCATACTTTATTCAAAGGATGATTGAGAATATTTACCAATATTTGTGGATAGCACATACAGTCTGCATTGATTGATGTTTGGATCAAATGAAAATTTTCGTCAGACTCCTTTTTCCAATACCCTTGTTTTTTCTTCTTTTTCTAGAACAATATTCATCTTTTTCTCAATAACTATGTAGTCTCTAAAGAGGGATTTAAAGAAACACTATTTGTGCTGGCATAAATGTAGATGGTTCAGTATGTTTTCTGTGTTTCAAAGCTGAGGATTAAGGAGTATAAATAAATAAAATACACAACAAGAATGATGTTTAATGCATGGAATGCATACATTAATGCTTACACTGGTGCTGATAGAAATGAAGCTGTGACTGACACACAATGAATCCCATCTTGAACATGAGAGAGTAAATCTGTTCCTTTGTAAACAAAATGAGATGTTAATCAGCTGTATCCTCATCTATTTTGGGGATCAGGATGCAGCCATCACCTAGTCATGTTTTTTTTTTTTTTACCAACAGATATCAAAATGCCAAATAAATAAGCACTGATGTGCCCAACAAGGCAGTGAACTTTCATTCATGCATTTTTTTAATAAAACGATCTGCAGGAATGGAAATATTGCTTACAGCTGCTGCTGTCATCAATAAGTCTTATAAAGAAGGCTGAGAGTAAATAAGAAATAAAAGTTTCTTGCAGACGCACTAGAAGTCCATCTGCCTCCTGCTGTTTATAGAAATTAGATTGCAGGAATGAATGCATCACAGTTTGTCTCCCTCTTCAAATAAGTTCTGAATATTGATATTGCTTTTGTTGAATTAAATGCATGCTGTGCCTCTGTCGTTATTAGAGTCACGCCCAGCAGGCTCTGATGGGGACCATCAACAGCAGCATGCAGGCTGTGCAACAGGCACAAGCTGACCTGGGACATGTAGATAATCTGCCTCCACTGGGCCATGATTTGGTACGTCTTCACTACTCGACAGTTTTTAAAAATATTTAAGGACAGATAGCTAAACATAGACCTCTTCCACAGCTCATTGTTTAGTTCCTTTTTCACTCTGATATTACAGCCTCTAGCACAGCAAAGACAGATTGCGTAGAAATAAGCATTTACAGCACATCAAAGTCCATCATATTTCATAGATATAATTAGGATGTAGGACTGACTATAAATACAAAAGCTGTATTTTATGCTTGAATGTTTCCAAAGCTGTAGGTGTTGTTCAGCCCTAGTCCTTTAATCCTGCATGAGAAAGTTTATAGGAGCTGAAAGTCTCCCACTGTGATGAAAGCCAACAGCTCTCCTTTCCTCCCATCCAAAAGGCATCCAGAGTTTGGGTTCAGAACAAAGTGGACGAATCCAAACATGAAATCCACTCTCAGGTTGATGCCATCACCGCTGGAACAGCATCTGTGGTCAATCTCACTGCAGGTGAGTGCCCAGGAGAATAAACACACAGCTGAGGGATGAAACACTATCACTTTTCAGTTTTCATTTGCTCCATTTATTTTGCACTCGAAGTCTAGTTTAGGAAACTTCATCTGGAGAACCCACTAAAGCCTTGATTCTCAACTGGTGGGTCCGGACCCAAAAGTGGGCTGTAAAGTAATTTCATTGGATCATGGATGTGTGCCTAGAAAAATATATGTGGCAAAAATATCTATGATGTACTTTTATTTTCTCCATCTCTTTATTCCATCACATCTTTTCTTCCATCTAAAGTTCAAACTAAACGTTTCATTAAAAACATTTGGTGATGATTGACACATTTAATAAATCTGGTCCCCAGTTTGTCATTAAGGAGGTGATGTTGGGTCCTGACACTGGAGCAGTCACTATCCACTGCTCTTAACAAATTTGCTATGAGTATTGCAAGTTTGGTTTAAAAAAAAAAGTGTGATTTTGATAATGCTTTATAATACTGTGATTTACAATTGTGATAACATAATACATAAATGATATCATGAGACTATTTGCTTGGTTATCAAAGAAAATTTAGAGATTAATGGAATTTTGAAGAAAGCTTCTCTCATCTCAAAACATTCAAATATTAAGTAGGACAGAAACCTGAAGTTTAATCAGTACTGCTCTCAAAATAACTTGTTTTTTTTTTCCAGATGGCACAGTTGTAAACTTAAAGGCCTTTCTACAGGCATTTTTGCAAATCTTTCAAGTACTAAGTGCAGTGTGTGAAACTGGGAAATATTAGCAACATGAAACGGTAAGATCCTAGACTGTGATGCAGACTTCTGGTGGTAATCGTGGAAACAAGTGTAATTAAAATAAATAAATAAATAAAAGGTTACTGTTTGCTCTCTTCCATGGTACAGTAAAAACATGCAAGATGTAAAGATCCAAGATTGTGAACTCTATGGAGGGGACCCGCCCTATATACATAGGGAATAAAAGGGCTTATTCTTAGTTATCAAAAAATCAAACAATTTTGTATATTCAGGTCATTAGTTTAGATAGGTCTATTCATATATATTGTGTTTCATTTTACCAAATCTATTCCACTAAATGTTACTAGGTTAAATATTAACCACTGCACCTTTAAAAAGAAATACTTGCAGTCTTTATGCAGCTGTGTTATTGCACAACCTGACATCTTAATTGTGATTAGAACTTGTTTTTGCCTTATTGTAACCCTGAAGTAGGAATTACTGAAAATTAGTGATATCAAACCATTAAAATTTTCAACTGTGATTACTCTCAGAATGTATGTAGTAAATTAGAATTAATCTCCCCTTTATCTTTCTCTTATGTCACTTTTTGAAATACCATTCTTTTGCATTTAAAAGGTTTTTGTCTCTGTGGTTTTTTATCTGCACTGTTTCTCAGCACAGATACAGACCTGATTTTTTTTTTTTTTTTTTTTTTTTTTAAGAATAAGGAACTATCAGTAGACTGATGATAGGACTGGGCACTTAATTAAAATTGAGACAAAATCACAATATGTCCTACTGCAATCTTTAAATGGAAGAAGCTGCAGTGTTTTTTTGACTTGAAATGTGTTTCAGAATACCATTTTGTTAAAATTATTGCATTTAAAATCGCAATAGTGGAGAAAAGAAAAAAATGCAATTACAATATTCTCTTAAACCATCGATCCATCCATTTTCTGTACCACTTGTCCTGTTGGGGGTCACAGGGGCCTGGGGCCTATCCTGGCTGTCATTGGGCGAGAGGTGGGGTACAACCTGGACTGGTCACCAGTCAATCACAGGGGTGACATAGAGACAGACAACCAGGCACATTCACTTTCACACCTACGGCCAATTTAGAGCGATCAGTCAACTTAACCAGCATGTTTTTGGTGGCGGGAGGAAGCCGGAGTGCCTGGAGAGAAGCCACGCATGCACGGGGAGAACATGCAAAGTCTGCACAGAAGGCCCTTACCGGGGAAAAAAAATAAGGGACCCTCTTGCTGTGAGGTAACAGCACTAACCACTGCGCCGCCGTGCAGCCCTTCTCCTAAACCATTCAGCCCTAATAAGGATAATGACTTGAACTTCAGAAAAGAAAAACAACTTGTTATGAATTGAAGAGGAACAGAAACAGTAAACACAATATGCTGGCTACTTTGACTTGTCCACTTAGTGAAATGAGACATTAATGTGCGTTGTTCAGTATTTAGCCTTGTAAAATTTAGCAGAACAAACTTGGTAGAGCAAAAACATAATACATCAGTAGGCGTGTCTAAAGTAGTACTAACAATCCTGAATGTAAAAAATTGTTCTATTTTTATTAACTTGAAATAAGCCTTTTATTCATATTTAAGGAGGGTCCTCTCCATGGGCTCTGCCATCTTGGATTTTTGCATCTTGCATGTTTCTACAGTACCACAGAGGGGAGCAAATAACAGATACACTTGTCTGAAAATTCCCTTTGTTGCCACAGTTACCACAAAATGTGAGATTCACTGTCTAGAACCTGACTGTTGGATATCATTATTATCCCCAGTTTCATACGCTGCACCTTAAAAGAGCAGTGGTGGACTTATTTTACATCAAACAATGTAGTGGCTCAACCAAATTGTCCTGGTTGGGTCAATGAAGCATGCAGTGGTAAAATGTATGCACTAATGATGATCCTTAATTATCACAATTGATGCATTTATGCTGACTGGCCTACTGAAAATATTTAGCGAGTAATTCTGATAATGAGTTCCTGTAATTTTTCTACTTAGAGACAAACAGTGAACTTTTAGTTCTAGCGTTTCTTATGGTATCTGATACAAAATGAGCCTTTTTCACTGTGAAACTATCAGCAGTAGAATCTAATAATGGCACCAATGTGCATGTAACTTTATGTGACATACATTCTTTAGGGAAAATTAAGATGCACAGCAGAGAGAAAGTTTGTAACAACAATGATCACTTGCCTGCAGGTGAGCCTACAGAAACAGACTACACAGCAGTGGGCTGCGCAATCACCACCATCTCCTCCAACCTCACGGAAATGTCTAAGGGTGTCAAGCTGCTTGCGGCACTAATGGACGATGAGGTGGGCAGCGGACACAAGCTCATGGGTGCTGCCAGGATGCTGGCAGGAGCTGTGTCAGATCTGCTCAGATCTGTTGAGCCTGCAGCTGCTGAGGTGAGACCCCCGCAGATTATTTTACTGACTTGGACTCCATCCCCCTTTGTAATCCACAGTAGCCACAAATCCACATTCAGTACTGAAACTCCTGCTTTTTTTCTACCAATGTCCCAATGAAGATAAGTTTTGATCCAGAAGTCTGTTGTGGATAATTCATGGAGTTGTCTGTGTGAGAGCAGCTCAGTGTAATGAATGTGATGATGTCATCCTCGTACAGCCCAGACAGACTGTGCTGACTGCAGCAGGAAGCATCGGACAAGCCAGCGGGGATCTGCTCCGTCACATGGGGGAGGGTGAGACCGATGAGAAGTTCCAGGTTGGACACCACCCACTACTGTTTCTATGACACTGCTGGCCAAACAGGAAGACACAAATACTCTCAGGCCTTTAAAATGTCAATACATGCTGAAGTAATCATCTCAAGCTCTAATATTAGACTCAGACTTCATGTGTATCAAATAACAACGTGCCAGAATGAGAATCTCACACATTTCCTATCTAAAATTCCTACAAATTCATCACTATTTGCTCTTGCTCACATCATTTTTCTTGTTTGCTGCTGTTATTCTTTGTGCATTTTAAGAGCCAGTTCTCAAGCTACATCACCTGAACATAATGAGCTGAAAGCATTTACTCGTCTGCTCCCTTCAGTCACATGTGCGCAGCTGTGCTGTGTTTTAGTGAAGGACATTGATTAATATGTTGCAGGACACGCTGATGAATCTTGCCAAAGCAGTGGCCAATGCAGCTGCTATGTTGGTCCTGAAGGCCAAGAACGTGGCCCAGGTGGCTGAGGACACCGTACTGCAGAACAGGGTGATTGCAGCTGCCACTCAGTGTGCCCTGTCCACCTCACAGCTGGTGGCCTGCACCAAGGTACTCCTTTCAGACTTATTCATCTCAGTGGTCAAGTTGGTAAAGGACATGGCAACATGCAGGCACAATCAACGGCTCTGAAAATATTGTTTTATTTAGGTTAATATTTGGGTAGACTAGATTAAGGTAGGTTTATTTTGAAGGCCTATATTTCTTCTTCTTTCTGGTTGCCTTAACTCTTGTAATCCATCCAACTTTCTGCCAATGATTTTGTGTAACACAGGTGGTGAGCCCGACAATCAGCTCCCCAGTGTGTCAGGAGCAGCTTGTCGAGGCTGGGAAGCTGGTGGACCGCTCTGTGGAAACCTGTGTCAAGGCTTGCCGCTCGGCTAGCGACGATGGCGAGCTGCTGAAGCAAGTTGGGGCAGCAGCAGGTGTGGTGAGCCAGGCCCTCAGCGACCTGCTGCAGCATGTCCGCCACTACGCCAGCTGTGGCGAGCCCATCGGACGATATGACCAGGCCACAGACACCATCATGAACGTGACAGAAAACATTTTCACCTCCATGGGGGATGCAGGTGAGTATAGAAAGAAAGCTTGTTAATACTTCAGCTAAAAAATAAAGTTGGTTTCTGTTGAATTAATCACAAATTCTTTTCTCAAAACATGAAATACAATGAACAATCAGGTGAGCTCTAATGAATCTGCTTTCACTGAAAGCAGGTATTCATTCATTGAGGTATTTTTATGTGTTTTGACAGCACAAAAGTGCCTGAAGATATTTTTGTTCATGTTTAGTGATCTAAAAAAAATCTTCAGAGACGTTTTCAAAGCTCGTGCTGTTTGTTATGGTTCGAGACATGAGGCTGAAGAATTTCCAAACCCAACCAGTCCTCAAGGGGTTGTAGGAAACATGTCATCCAAAACCACTACAGAGCTCTGAATCTGGTCTCAATCAACATCAGCGAGCCTTTGAAACTTAAAAGGAAACACATGACCTGGGCATTTCTGTGAGGGCAATTTTTTTTACCCCCTGTAAATCACCGAGAAAAAAAGAAAAACTGTTGCAATAGCTCAGTATTCAGTGTTCTTCTACTGAATATTGTATTGGTTACTTCCCAAGGCCATTGGATGTAGGTTGTAAAGCACCTGGATGTCTTGTCTCTCTTAGTCTCCTCTGGGTGAGTTATTTCAAGCTGCAGGTGGGTGTTTGGGAAACACAGCTTTTTATAGCAGGTGTGTGGGGAAATGTTACATATATTCCAAAGACTTTTATTTGTGTGAGAGAGGATGACTCACCGGAAACCTTCAGCTATGAAAGTCATAAGGGTGAAAGTGATGAGATGCCGCAGGACCGGGACAAGTTCAGGAATTTTTCAGTGATGTGCAAAGGTGGAGTGATATGATGATAAGAGTATTTTAAGGACTTATGCTGGAAGCAGAGGATTTTTCATTAACTGCCCATTTTATCTTCAGTTTTGTTAATCCAAAATTGCTGTTGTAGCCAAAAAAGACATTCCCATCTGATATTTGGCCTCTACTGTCTCAAGAAGGACACATTTTTTCTAAACATAATCATATTGATTTTGCAGTTTAAACTTAACTGAAGAACATTTATGATATTTGCTGGACTTGTTTTAAAAAAGTGTAGCAACTGGATTTGAAAAGTTGAGCCTTAAATTTGCATTCTCTCTAAAAGCCACATTTAGTGCCTATAAAATGTATCCAGCCCTTGGACGTTTTACTGTTTAATGTATTTTTAAAAATCAGTCATTGTCATTATAATTTGGCTTTTTGACCAAAGAAAAAAAAACCATGGTCAAGCTGATGATGGTCTGGTATGACTAAAATGGTGCTTTTTGGCTGTCAGACAAGGCAGACACCAAACACTGTACATCACCACAAACACACCATCCCCACTGTGAAGCACGGTGGTAGTAGCATCACGCTGTGGGGATGCTTCTCAGCAGCCAGCCCTGAGGGCTTGTAATGTTAGAGGGTAAAATCAATGCAGCAAGCTATCGTATAATCCCGGAGGACAATCTTATCCAATCTGCATGAGTACTTTGGCTTTTTTGTCAAAAGATCAAAATTATGTCAACCACGATTGATTTATGAAATCAATGAAAGGGTAAAACATCTAGGAGGTAAATACTTTTTATAGGCCCTGTAGGGTGTCTCCAGCAGTGTTAAATTTGTCAACTATAACTATGACTAATAATGTTCAGTGACTACTATTTTCAACAAGGAAGGAAAGACTAAGAATAGAAATAGATAGAAGAGATGGACAGAGATAGACAGATAGATTGATAGAAAAGATTATTTCTCTCAGTTCATTTTGGTATTACAGTGTCATCCATGTTGATCCAGTCTTTTATAAAGTTCTAGCTGCTGACGGTCTACCAAAATCTTGACAACAAAAGGACAAAACTCACTGAAAAATTAACAGTTGAAAATAAATTGGCAAAGATGTCTAAGCAGTTTTCTAGCACAAATGGCTCATTTTTGATTTTGTAGAACAAACACCTTTTATACTTACATAATGCTTATTCTGATTGTTGAATAGGTGAGATGGTGCGCCAGGCCAGGGTGTTAGCTCAGGCCACCTCTGACTTGGTCAACGCCATGAGATCTGACGCAGAGGCTGAAGTTGATGTTGACAACTCCAAGAAACTGCTTGCTGCAGCCAAACTCCTGGCTGACGCCACAGCTCGGATGGTAGAAGCTGCAAAGGTGAGTGTAACAGGTTGGCCTAACAATTTAATGCAACAATTTGACTCATTTTAATGTAATTTGTCAGAAAACTACAACTCAACTTAAGAGTCTTGAGACTTTTATTTAGATTAATACAGACGACAGATTTTCCATTCTCTTCAATTGCAAAGAATCAGTTTGACAGTCTTTGTTCCATTTTCTTTTTTCTACACTCTTTATGGACTGAGTTGAATGATTTCTTTAGAAGACAACACATTTTTGTATTGCTGCATGCACTAGTAACCAGCATGATCAAATCCTAAATAAAAGGGTGCAGCGTCAGTGCCTCTTAATAAGCCTTTGGCGCTGCTGAGCAGCATATTATCAGTGTGAAAAACTCATGCAAGTGAAACGCTGCTTATGGCATGTTAGATGTTTTTGATCTTGGATGCATTAATCACCACATCACTGCCATTATCAAAGGGAAGTGGGAATCTGGCTCCGATGGTTTCCCTGGAAACTGTCAGAGAGCAGGCAGAGCTAAATACATATTTTCATCTATTGTACTGCATATAAAACCCCAGTTGTTCATTGTTCATTGCTACTGTCTGGTCACCATTGTTAAATTCTGTCTGTGTGTCATGGCCATATTTGTGTGTGTGTCTTATTTTGAATGTGTAGGGGGCGGCAGCCTACCCAGAGAATGAGGACCAGCAGCAAAGGCTCAGAGAGGCAGCTGAGGGGCTACGTGTAGCCACTAATGCTGCAGCTCAGAACGCAATAAAGAAAAAACTAGTCAACCGGCTGGAGGTGAGTCAGAGAAGTCTACATGTTTTGAAGTGTCACACAGACATTTCCTTTCCATTTCATTATTTTAATATTTAATTTCAATCTCAAGTTTTTCTTTAAATGTTATTGAAAACTTGTAGACATAAGGCTGCCAGAATGCAGATAAAATAAAACGACTTATCATTCATTTGTACAAATGCAACCCATTTAGAGTTGTTTTCCTCTCCTGTAGGAGTGGGTGACCCCATTAGTGCTGTGAGTGAACTATCAAAGTGTAAAGATCTGTGTTTAGCCTTTGTGTCAGTTTGCCCCTGGGTGCTCCAGAGTACCCAACGCTGAATTTCTCAGGCCCATAAAGGATGCTCCACTTAGGGCTGGGATCAGCCTGTTTTCAGATTTACATTTCAGCATGCTTTCTTCCTTCAGAAGTTCATAGTAAGGGTGCTAATGGCCACTGAGGAAATGAAGATCAAAGTGTCATGAATCTGGAAGGCTCTAGGCCCATTAACATGCCCTTAAAGTTGGTTACCTGTGGTCTCTGAATACTCTGCTGTTGCTATGCAGATATGCGGATGTGAGCATGTTTTTTTAAACTAGTAAATTATTCTATTTCGAGAAAAAGTTTTGTCCAATGTTTTATGTTAATTCCACGTGCAGTTTAGTCTTACCTTCCTGTCAATTTACTGATATCATGTGTTCTGACTGTCTTGTTTGATCCTTCCCTCCTCATTCACTCAACAAAGAATGTCTCTTCCCTCGCTCTGTTTTCAATCCTGTCATGGCTTCAAAGCTAGCCTTGTGTCTGCGAATTAATGCGAGCTGAGCAGTATATATTTAGTCATGTAGTTTTGGAAACATAGCAGAAAGAAAGCATTGCTGGTGCTCCCATGAACCCAAAGAGCATTCTCTTCTTACAAAAACTTTAGCCATCTTACATTGATTAGAACGATTCCAAGAGCTAAATAAGACAACATAATACCACACAGAGCAAACTGAAGATACTGAAAGCCTGGTGCTGCTCTCTTCTTTTAACCTAAATGATTTTATCTTTTGTCTCCTGAACAGATAGCTGCCAAGCAGGCAGCGGCTGCTGCTACTCAAACCATCGCAGCTGCTCAAAATGCTGCAGCTTCTAACAAAAATACTGTCTCACATCAACAGCTAGTACACAGCTGCAAGGTACAGTCAGTCCCTTTCTCATGTACTTTTTTTACTTAAGTATTTTAAAAATGTTAAAATGTCTTTGTAGTACTTTTCTCTGTAGTATAGATGATGCTGATATGAAGCAGATCTAAACATCATAGACATGTTGAAATGCAGGCAGTAGCAGACAGCATTCCCCAGTTGGTACAGGGGATGAGGAGCAGCCAGGCCCAGCCCGAGGAGCTCGGTGCCCAGCTTGCCCTAATCATGGCCAGCCAGAGCTTCCTACAGGTGAGACCTTTCTCTATGACGGAAAATAACTCACAAATTTAAGCAGAGCATTAAAAAACTGAGATACTTTCCCTATAATTTTTAGCCTGGAAGTAAGATGGTTACATCTGCTAAGTCAGCTGTCCCAACAGTGGCCGACCAGGCTGCTGCCATGCAACTGGGCCAGTGTGCCAAGAATTTGGCTACCTGCTTGGCTGAGCTCAGAACTGCCACCCAGAAGGTATTTATACAAAATATCATCAGCAATAGCAATATCCATCCAATAACAGCAGAAGATGCAGTCTTATCGCTTGTGAGGAGTTGGATAAGCCGAGTGCTTTGATCTGATTCAGAGATACCAGACACAGTGTATAGGCTGGCATCCTGCCCTCGTTGCGTAACAGTTATTTGTGTGTGTTATGTTATTTGAAGGCCCATGAAGCCTGTGGTCCTCTGGAAATCGATTCAGCCCTCAAAACTGTACAGACTCTCAAGAGTGAGCTTCAGGATGCCAAGATGTCAGTCATTGACGGCCAACTGAAACCTCTTC
Organism: Cheilinus undulatus; assembly: GCF_018320785.1. Lineage (NCBI taxonomy): Eukaryota > Metazoa > Chordata > Actinopteri > Labriformes > Labridae > Cheilinus > Cheilinus undulatus. The sequence goes on from NC_054873.1 coordinate 29,412,678, forward strand.
CTGGGGAAACAGTCAGTACACAGCAAATTCTAATGCTGAAACATCATCCTGTTGAAACACTATCCTGAAATCATGAGGAGGATTTCTTTCCTTTGACTCTAAAGGTCAATTTGTGTGTTGTGTTGCTCACACAGCTGGAGAAGTGTGCTCAAGATCTGGGGAGTACATCCAAGGCTGTGGGCTCCTCCATGGCCCAGTTGCTTACATGTGCTGCACAAGGAAATGAACATTATACAGGTAAGACAGATATATTCTTATCCAGTGATCCCCAGAGTGGGATCATAAGACACCATTGTGGTATATTGATAACAGAATTTTACCTGTTATTATAAAGATATACAGGTAAAATGTGTTCAACTTAAAATACAACCACAGCCATTAGGTGTATGCTGAAATGTCTGCTTCAGTTTATGCATGAAGATTACTTGTGTTCTGCTTCTAGCCTTTTTTGTAATTATTGCCTGTGTCTTTTACACCAGGTCGACTGGTATACAGGGGTGTAGTGATGCATGCAGGAGTGGGTATACTCTTAATTTACTAGTGGGTATACTCTATAGAGACAATACCCAGGTATACCCTGCACTACACTGAGGCCTGTCCTCAGCATTGGCTGGACAAACCCAGAGGATAGGCCCTCCCCAGTTATGAATTACTGATAGTTTCTATGCATGTGTGTTAGATCAGTAACATTGGTGCTAGCATGTGTCCTGGCTATCAGTTACCTCATTTAGGAGCTGAAATGCATATCAATCCATTATTGGGTTCTGATGTTGAAATTGTTTATTTGTACAACTTTTGAACCCCTTTCCCCACCTTCCTTGCCATGTTTGCCACCATCATGAGCCACTTTTCATGAATTTTGTGCATTTTTGACCATTATTTGTCTCTTTTTACCCATTTTTGCCACTGACAAATTTTTGCAACATTTCATCTGTTTTTTCTAACCATTGTGCCAACTAAGACTAATTTTTGCCTCTTTAACCAATTTTTGCAGAATTTTTGTCCAATTTTACCACCTTTTCTGCCCATTTTTGCCCCTTTGACTGAGTTTTTTCCACTATTAACCCCTTTTTCCCCACTTTTTACACCAATTTTTTCCAATTTCAACCACATTTCTCTACTTGTTACGCCCCTTTTTTACCACTCTAAACCCATTTTAATTCTGTTTTATGTCTTTTAAAAGGGCTATACACTACTACATAAATAGATTTAAAAAATATTTGTTACTTTGATAAGAGTGGTTCTTATTATGTTAAAAGAAATAACATATGGTTATCACAGCTTAGCTTTACAATTGACCGTAACTTTGCAGATCTCCATGGGCCCCAAATATGGCTGGACCCCTGAAAGCTCCCCCTTTATCCCCCCTTGGCGGCCTTGACTAACTACACTACTACTTGTACACCAACATATAATGTAAAAACACACATCATTTCCACAAGCTCATGCAGCTGCCCCCGTCACACACTGCAACATAACGTGATTAAAAATTCATCCTCATTCCCTGTTATTGCAAGGGGCTGCTTACGCGTTACTGCTCAGAACATGCTGGGATACATAACGACACAGACGACCCCAACAGTGGTTGATGCCACCTTTGAACCACTTTCCCTCATTGCGAGGTCATAACCGTTCATTTAAAGAAAACGGGGAAGTATGCTGTAAAGTAAATAAACCGCATGGAGCGCTGGTTTGGCTAAGATCCCTCCTCAGTCAAGACAACAGGTGACAGACGGAGGAGGGCAGAGCAACTTGCAGCCTGTGGGTTTGTCTCATCACTGCAGGCTGAGAGTTCAACTACCGTGTTATAGCAAGAAAATGCGCAGACCCAATGAAAAAAAATTATACTAAAAGAGAAACACAGCTGCACAGAAACTGCACATTGTGGACTTGGCATGGTTGTGTGATTTAAATCGTCACAAGGAAGGATGTTTTAACTATTTTCCCCCCTTTGGGAAATTTCAAAAACAGACTGCACCTTATAGACCAGGGCAGCTTGTGTGGTGGATTAGCAGTATATAAAATAATATTGTGGGTTTGAGCCTGTTGTGTTCTTTTGTGTTGTTATTGGGCCAGTGTTTGAAAAAACCTATCGGTGAATGTGTGCAACCATGAGCAATATTACATGCTTTAATCTCCTTCAGATACAGTTGAGGTCCCCAGTCTCCTTCAGTGTTATTTTGGGGGTTTTAATGGGCTGAAAAGTTTGGAAGCTGTCCTTTCTAGTCAGAATCGTAGCTGTTTATCAAACTAAACTTGTATTTTTTAAATTTAATGGTTATTCACTACAGTGCTTGATTTTATACATTTACTGAATATAAAAGGATTGCTGACTGACTAATTCCAGTCCTCCTCTGCTCCACATTGCAGAGTAGCAGAATGAGGAAAAAGCAGGCAGAAAAAGTGATGACTATGAGGATAAGAAAACCTTATGCTTATGATGCTTTCACTTTTGCTTCCTACTTAGCCCCCTAAATTCGGCTTGGTTTGGCTGCTTTTGCACCAAATTTGGCTCAATTTATGATCTCAGGGGAGGTGAGATGAAGACAGATAAGGCAAAGCATTTCCAACAATGAATGCTCCGAGACAGGACTTCATGCTGTGGCCCAGGGTGCTGCTAGCTACTCATTAATCTTATTTTCACTAGATTTAACATTCCATCAGCAAATGGCTCCACTTGGCTGCTTAATGCAATTTGATGCAATTTGCTGCCTTTCTTCTCAGCTTCATGTATAATATGTTAAGGGCACCTCCCGTGTGGAGCAATATATTTATTATATTAACTCATTTATTGAAACAACGAGGGCATTTTGCAATCACAGTTTGTTCACGGCAAGGAACAGCAAGCTCCTGACAGCTGATTTAAACAATGCTATCACAATTATACTAAAGACAAGAAAAACACACACCTGTGGGTGTGTGAGTGCTTCTCTAAATGTGGTGCTGCTCCACTAATAAGACTGAAATTAATGTCATTAGTAAAAAGTATGTTTACATTTTTTTTTTTTTTTGCAATCATGGTAGCTCACACTCCACATTTAACACATGAGGTTTCAAACTTGATAGCTCTTCTTTAGGTGTGGGAAATCTTGCATGTAAGTTTCCATATTTACTGCAGTTGTTGTCTTCATGGAACAGGAGCGGAAATCTTCACATCTCTGTTGGAAGTGTTTCTGTAATTATATTGATATTGTTTGGTTTTTGTAATGATTTTCTCTCTTGCTGGTTGTTTGCAGGTGTAGCTGCCAGAGAAACAGCACAGGCTCTACGCACGTTGGCTCAAGCAGCAAGAGGAGTTGCAGCCAGTACCAGGGAGCCTCAGGCGGCAGCTGCGATGCTGGACTCAGCTCAGTATGTCATGGAGGGTTCAGCCATGCTGATCCATGAAGCCCATCAGGCCCTGGTTCATCCAGGTGATGCTGAGAGCCAGCAACGACTGGCACAGGTAGCAAAGCTCTGAGTATTTAATACCCCTGAGGCAGGGATAGCCCCTCCCCTTACCCCCTCCTCTACTGTTTCTCCTTTCTTTAACAGTCATCTCTTAAGCATTGATATTTTCTCCCCACTCTGCCTTTTACCTCTTATTCCTCTCTCTCTCTCTCAGGAGTGCCAGAGTAAAACTGCTCATTCTCCTGCAGCCCTTTAGGGGAAAAACATATTGTTTGGCATATATCTGTGACAGCAGCATAAATTAGTGACATGGATTACTGTGCACCACTATGAGCCCAATTTGCATCTGAGATTTTTTTTTTTCTCTTATAGCTTTGCTCTGGGACTTCGTATTGTGTAGGACATTGTTAGAATGACTAATGGCAGTCTGTTGACAGAGCATTGTGTTGTGTTTCAGGTGGCCAAAGCTGTGTCACACTCCCTGAATAATTGTGTGAATTGCCTGCCAGGCCAGAAGGATGTTGACATGGCCCTCAGGAGCATTGGAGAGGCCAGCAAGAAGCTGCTGGTGGACATTGTGAGTCCTGATCAGGTTTTTCTTTGATGAGTTTCTATTCATTTTTATTGACAGTGATACATATGTACTATAGACATGCATTGAAATGTCACCCCATAACTCAACAGGTTATTTTCATGCAACTTGATTTTTGATGTGCACCACAGTCTACCCTAAATGATGTGTCTCTTGTCTTTGAAGCTCCCTCCCTGCTGTAAGACATTCCAGGAGGCCCAGACTGATCTGAACCACACTGCAGCTGAACTCAACCACTCTGCAGGCGAGGTCGTCCACTCCTCCCGCGGTACGAGCAGCCAGCTGGCTGCGGCCTCAGGGAAGTTCAGCCAAGACTTTGATGAGTTCCTGGATGCTGGCATTGAAATGGCAGGACACACCCAAGTAGGTTTCATGATCATACAAACCCCTCAACACTCCATTGAATCAGTTCAATGGTAAACCACTGAGACCAGGTTTTACATCATGGAGAGGGCTGTTCAGTCCTTTTATGGGCAAACATAAAAAGCTTAAATGCTGAGTGGACAAGCTCATATTTTATGTCAATTTATTACTGAAGCTATTTAAGTCATTTGTTAATTAGACTTTTTCATCCTATTCACTTAGGCAAATGATTGTCCCAAGAGCACTAACACAGTCAGGTATAATGAGATCATGTGATGTTCTTGTTCTGGTTATTTTGCTCATTAATTTGGAAAGATTGTCTGGGATAGGAGTTAATGTAGCGTGGCACCTGAGCTTTAATCAGGCCCTGAAAGGACTGCAGGGCGAAGATAGAGATGTAGGTAGTAGAGACACATTAAATACCTTGTTGCATACTCAAACAAATGTTGGCTGAATTGTAACAGCTCTAAATCTTTATAAGTCTGTGTACTTTTTTCTTGTCTTTACAGAGCAAGGATGACCAGATCCAAGTCATCAGTAATCTGAAAAACATCTCCATGGCGTCCAGTAAGCTGCTGCTAGCTGCCAAGTCTCTGTCTGTGGATCCAGGTGCAGCCAACGCTAAGAATCTTCTAGCTGTGGCAGCAAGGTGAAATAAAATGTTTTTTTCTCCTGATATGTATCTGATATTTCCCCCACTTTCTGATAAAAAATGTGTGTGCTTGCTGGTTATCTGAACCAATTTTGACAAAAATATGTCTCCAGAAAGTTACGAAGCATCCAATCTTAACTCAAAATGTCATAAAACTTCTCTATGTTGCATCTATATGCCTCTTCTAAGCTGCGTCTGTTTGGCATTGCTAGAGGGAATATGAATCCTCTTCCTAGTGAGAAGCCAAGCAGCTGGTCCCGCAGGGCTTTGGGCCTGACTGACTTCTCTCTGTCTAATTAGGAAGATGGAAGCCTTGGCTTGAGCCTGTCTGTGCTCAGCAAGGCTGAACACAAACTCAAGACAATCTCAGTTCTCCTGTGTGCGTGTGTTAGCCCACCACAGTGAGAGGCCAGCAGTGCCATGCTTGAATAGTAGAACATGTGAGAGAGAGAGAGAGAGAGAGCCCAGTGTGTTAGTGTGAGTGTGCATGTAGAAGACACATGAGAGTTAAAGAGCCTGTGTGGCTTTCTGTGTGTTTCAGGGCGGTGACAGAGAGTATTAACCAGCTGATCACGATCTGTACGCAGCAAGCAGCAGGACAAAAGGAGTGTGACAACGCCTTGAGGGAGTTGGAGGTAGCTGTTGCCACATACACTGCACTGCACACATTTCCACAGAGCCACTCATTGTGGATGCACAATAAATTTAGAACTACAGTAACAATATGAGAGACCATCGCTGAACAAAAGCATTTGCATTCTGGAGCATGTATGCATGCATGGTTAGAAACTAAAAGTGACAGTAAATCTTTGCACATTTAAAGCTTATCCCTCACAATTTACATTTACAGTGCCTATAAAAAGTATTTACCCCCTTGGATATTTTACCCTATTTTGATTTCATAAATCAGTCATGCTCAATATAATTTGGCTTTTTTGACTTTTTTGTTACAAGAAAAGCTCTTAAATGTCAAAGTGAAAACAGATTTCTACAAAGTTATGTCAATTAAATAAAGATATGGCATGAAAAATAAGTGGCTGCATAAATACTCACTGCCTTCAAGTCAGTATTTAATAGATGCACCTCTGGCTGCAATCACAGCAGTGAGTCTGTGTGGATAGGTCTCAATCAGGCTTGCAAATCTGGACATTACAATTTTACTTTATTCTCCTTTGCAAAACCGCTCAAGCTCTGCCAGGTTACACAGGGATCGAATGTGAACAGCCCTTTTCAAGTCCAGCCACAAGTTCTATTAGAGTGAGGTCTGGGCTTTAACTCGGCCACTCCAGGACATTCACCTTGTTACCTTTAAACCATTCCTGTGTAGCTTTCACTGTGTGCTTCGGGTCATTGTCTTGCTGGAAAACAAATCTTCTCCCTAGCCGTAGTTCTCTCAGACTGAATAAGATTGTCCTCCCGGATTTTTTTATATATTGGTGCATTCATTTCACCCTCTACCTTCACAAGCCTCCCAAGGCCTGCTGCCTAGAAGCATCCCCACAGCATGATGCTGCCACCACTGTGCTTCACAGTGGGGATGGTGTGTTTGTGGTGATGTGCAGTGTGGTGTCAACCAAACAGCATCTTGTCTGATGGCCAAAAAGCACCATTTTGATCTCATCAGACCAAATAACCTTCTTCCACTTCACCATGGAGGCTCTCATATGCCTTTTGGCGAACTCTAATCAGGATTTTTGTGAGATTCTTGTCAGAGTTTTTTCAGCATGTCACTCTCCCAAAAAGCTTTAACTGGAGAAGAACCAAGGCAACACTTGTTGGATCAAATTTCAGCTGCTGAAGCTTGTAACTCCTTCAGAGTAGCCATAGGTTTATTGGTGGCTTCTCTCACTAGTCTTATTCTGGTACAGTCACTCATTTTGTGTGGACACTCTGATCAAGGCAGATTTACACATGTGCCATATCCCTTCCATTTTTCAATAATGGATTTAACTGAACACAAGGGGATGTTCAGTGCATTGGAAGTGTTTTGGCATACATCACCTGACATACTTTTCAATCTGTGTTGCTTGGAGTGTTCTTTTGGCTTTATGGTGTAATGGTAGTCAGGAATATTGATTATGCAGTGACTGGACCTTCCAGACACAGGTGTCTTTATACTATAATCACTTGAGACACATTCACTGCACTCAGGTGATCCCCATGACACTGATTGTGAGACTACTAGCACCAATTGGCTGGACCTCTTCTGAATTAGGTCAGTCAATTAAAAGGGGTTGAGTATAAATACAGTAACTCATTTTACCTTAAATATTTTTATTGAGATATTCCTTTGTAGAAATCGGTTTTCACTTTGACATTAAAGAGTTTTTGCCCTTTTTTTGTAAAAAGCATTGTCAGAAAGCCAAATTGTATTGACCAGGATTTACTTACCAAAAAGGGGGTGAATATTTTTCATATGTACTGTATATTCCTTGTTTTTGTTTTGTTTTTTTTTTGTTTTTTTTTAAGTCTGAAGTAAGTGGCTGTTAAAAATGTCTTAAAACTATTTCCGTTGTAGTGAATGATCATTGTGTCTATGTCCAGGCTGTCAGAGGACTTCTAGATAATACAAATGAGCCCGTCAATGATCTCTCCTACTTTGACTGCATTGAGAGTGTCATGGAGAATTCAAAGGTACAGGCTTAAAAAAATTTTGTAAATATTTTCAATTGTTGGCAGCTCAGGAACTTGTTTGTGCTCATTTTCTCTCTCTTTTTTGCAGGTCCTAGGAGAGTCTATGGCGGGCATTTCTCAGCACTGTAAAACAGGAGATGTGTTAGCCTTCGGAGAAAGCGTGGGTGTAGCGTCCAAAGCTCTGTGTGGACTGACAGAGGCTGCAGGACAGGTGAGATCACAGCACGGTACTAAATCACTCTGAGCTAGCATGTTTGTGCTCTCACGTCAGCAACAAGGTCTTATGATCTCTGTTTTATCTGATCACAAACATTACATTTAGGAGAAAAAGATCTTTGTTTTTGGATTGATGGAGGTCTTTAAATATTAAAGAATGATGCAGGTTACATTCCTGAATATCACTGTAGCCTTAGAGGGATGGTTAATGTTAAAAACTATGACAGTGACGCAGGATGAGTCAGGATTCATTGGAGGTTTTACAAGCACCTGGCCCCTACAGCTGCAACATCCTTACCTCAATGCAACATTCAATTTCTTTGTCTGTAAAAGGCCACTTTTTTCCCTCTGCTGTCTGACATGCACGGTTTAATAATAAAAAAGGATGTAGCCTTTATGTTTTGATGTATTTCCATCAGGGATGTTAGACTGCATGTAGAGGTTGTTAGCATATCTGTGAAAACAAATCCTTGTCACAAACATTGAATAAACCCATTTAATGATTGACTTATATATAAATTAAAATGTTTTTGTTTCCTGCCCCACAGGCCTCTTATCTTGTAGGTGTCTCTGATCCCAATAGTCAGTCTGGCCATGAGGGGCTGGTGGATCCCATCCAGTTTGCAAGGGCTCATCAGGCCATACAGATGGCCTGTCAGAACTTAGTGGACCCAGCCAGTAGTCCCTCACAGGTAAGAAAGCCCATGTGGAGCTTGAAAACATTACAGAACCATTCCCTGCCATATGGGCACTGTGCTTGGGACAGCAGTGTACGTAGATCTCTTGTGAGTGGAATTAACCAGCTCGTTGAGTTTAAAATCCACCAGCATATCCTAAATAGTTTACTCCAGACTTTGAGAATACCTCATTTTGTATGACTCCCTTCTCTGTTTTGACTCTTGTTGTCAGGTCTTGTCTGCAGCAACAATTGTAGCCAAGCACACCTCAGCTCTCTGCAATGCCTGCCGCTTGGCTTCATCTAAAACCTCCAATCCCGTGGCAAGGAGACAGTTTGTCCAGTCAGCCAAAGAGGTGGCCAACACTACAGCCAACCTTGTCAAAACCATCAAGGTCAACTCCCCAACTGATCAAAACGTTGAGTGTAAATTTGTTATAGCATTTTTCATCATGTGAGAAGCTGAGTATGTGTGTAATTCAGTCACGTACTGCAAAAATATTATTTTTAATGTGGTGTCTCGTTTCAGGCCTTAGATGGAGATTTTTCAGAAGAGAACAGAAATAGGTGCCGTGTTGCTACCACCCCGCTCCTTGAAGCTGTAGAAAACCTGTCAACCTTTGCCAACAACCCTGAGTTTGCAAGCATCCCAGCACAGATCAGCAATGAGGTATCAATCTTTTTTATTTACAATGCTCTGCCTGTTTTTGCCCCAAAGATCCAGTGATTTATCTAAATAAAGATGTATAGCAATCTTTTATCAGGTCCTCTGCTCTGAGAAAAAATCTTCTCAGTAATTATTTCCACTCATCTTACAGAGGATCTTGGGGCCTCTCTGCAGAGAGATTTAATGAATATGTTTGTGACATCTGCACTCAATCTCAGTTTTATATGAGCCAACAAAAAATGAGGTTTGTACTACGAACACTGTGGGAATTGGATTTAGGTCCAATTTCTGTTTTTCTTTTAATGCCATGAATAGAATTGAGGGGAAAGATGGATTTTTATTTTTCAATCTGAGCGGAACAATTCTCGCACAGTCCTCTAAAAGCTTTATGGCTGTAATCTTTCTGAGGGCAGTGTTTAACTGCACTCTCTCTCAGTGCAGCTGCTCTAATCTTCGGCTTGTTAATCTAATTGTCGAGGGAGGCTTTGGCTCGGATCATAAAGACTGAAGGTGTTTCTTCCTGCATGTGTGTAAAGCTGTCTTTCTAATCTCATCCCTCCCTTTGATTGCACCTTTGATCTCTCCAAGGTAGTCAAGTAATATTAACAACTCTGTCATAGCAATTTGGCTACCTTTACCTCCGCCATTGAGCTGTTGCCTGGGCTGTTGTTTCACCTGCGCTCATATTTTCATTTCCTCAGGGCTCAGCAGCACAGGAACCTATCGTTCGGTCAGCCCGCTCCATGCTGGACAGCTCCACTTACCTTTTAGAAACTGCCCGGTCGCTGGTCCTCAACCCCAAAGATCCTCCCACATGGTCCATACTAGCTGGCCACTCCAGAACCGTCTCTGACTCCATCAAGAGCCTCATCACCTCCATCAGGTTGGTATTATTTTCACCTGTGCCACATCTGTCCCTGCAGGATTATCCCAAATCAAAGTTTATAACAGTTTGCTCACAGCTGGGAGAAGTAATTGTTTCTGAAAGGAAAGGGCTTATTCTGTGATATCTGTTCAGCTGAGCAATAAATTGGCGCATTAGTTTGTATCTGCTGAGATTCCCACTGCTTCGTAATAGATTAGTGAATGTTATAGAGCAGAGATGAGATGATAAGCCACGGTGAATCTGAAACACATTTTATCAAAGGCAGGGCCCCACCCTCTTCTGTCTTCATCATCATCCTCCAATCACCTTCATTCTCTACTCCCCAAGCAGCAGAACAGAACTCCTGCATTTGATTAGAACTTGGCTGACAGAAAACTTTAAAAGAACAAGGATTGATTACAATCGTCATGTCTTTAGGCTAAATGTGAGGATAAGTCAGAAGCCGATACTCTAAGCTTAGCAAAACCTCTTCTAACACCACAACATTGTGTAGAAAAACTAAGATGTAAAATGTTCACAGTGAGCTTTTCAGGTGGTGGATGATGCACATGGTAGATTTTACCTTAATGAAAGCAACCTAACATTATTCCCATGCATTTACTGTGTATGCTAGGCTTATCAGTTGCTTAGTCTGGCTTCAGTTTAGTGTACAGATGTTAAGCTGATTCTAATTTCTCATTTACTCCTGCAAAGAGAGCAGAAATACCACATTGTCAAACATTGTGGCATGCAGGCATTCAAAATAATTGCCTGCTTTGCATTATTTACTCTTAAAAACTCATTTTATATATTTCCACTATAACGCAGTGATGCATTTATGAGTATTTTTTTCATCATTTCTGATAATAGGGACAAGGCACCAGGACAGAGAGAGTGTGATTACTCCATTGATAACATCAATAAGTGCATCCGGGACATTGAGCAAGCATCCCTCGCTGCAGTTGGACAGACCTTGCCCTGCAGAGATGATATCTCCATGGAAGTGAGTTCATGTACCCCAGCAGCTCTATCTCGTCTGAGAGAAAGAACTAAATGGGATCTGTAGTCTTTCTGCTGAGACTTATAGCATAATTCTCTTCTGTTGTAACTTACCAGGCGCTCCAGGAGCAGCTCACATCCTCTGTGCAGGAGATTGGGCACCTGATTGATCCTGTCTCTACGGCAGCCCGAGGTGAAGCTGCCCAACTGGGACACAAGGTGCTGGTCTAATCATCTATCTGCCTGTCCCCTCTGGATTTAGAAAGAAAAACACATTCTGTCTGTTTTTGATCTTGTAGTCCTTCCTAAGCCAGCTCTCTTACACTTATTCTTCCAGGTGACCCAGCTTGCCAGTTACTTTGACCCGCTCATTGTGGCCTCAGTGGGCCTGGCCTCTAAGCTTCATGACCATCAGCAGCAGATGACCATCCTGGATCAGACCAAGACCCTGTCTGAGTCTGCCCTGCAGATGCTTTATGCTGCTAAGGAAGGTGGCGGTAACCCAAAGGTATTAATCCCCTCTTGCAATTGTGATTTAATGTTATTGGGGAGGGAAACAGTGAATCAAGCGACTCCTAACAGATGGAAGAATGTCCTCTGCTTCAACTTGTATAATTCTTTTATATATGTTCTCCTTTCAGCTGCAAATAATCTGCATGCATCAAAAAAACATCCACAGTGGTTTTTAATAGATTTATGACTCCTTTTATTTTTTTAAATACCTTACCAATCATACAGTGAACTTTCAATCCCATTTTTGGGTGATTCTGCTGCTCCCCTGAATACAGTTACAAGGAAAACCACTAAATAATCAATCTTGTCTAAAATTAACTTTTATACTTTTTTGTCTACCCCTGTCTAAGTTTTGATGTTATGTGTAATACCTCAGGTTTTTCCTTGTGCAATTTGATTTGCATGTTGTATCAAAAAGAGCAGAAAAGAGCAATAACAAGTATTGTAAAGCAGTTTGATTATGTGGATAAAGATTGCTAAGGTCGTGCCTGCAACAGTACATAAATGTCATCAATGCCTCCCACTCGCTTGTGGGGAATTTTCTTGAATATTTCTTGCTGCGTTGTCACATCAGCTCACCCTGACTTCCCCTATAAAGTTTACAAGGGTCTGTCAGAAGTGTTGAGGTGAAAAGAAAACTACTGAGAGATGTGTCTAAAGACCCTAGAACAACTGCTGAGACACTAGTGAATGACTTCACAAGTTAAGAGTAGTAGTCTCAAAGAAGACCACTAGAACCCCGCACAGGAATAGACTGAGAGGTTGTAGACCAAGAAAAACTTCTGCAAACTGAAGTATGATAAAGATAACCTGTAGAAAGACTGCAAACTGAAAGCATGTCCGTTGGTCAGATGAGACCAAACTAGAGCTCTTTGGCCACAGAGACATTGTTTATTTTTGGAGAAGAATGGAGAGGCGTATAACCCTTATTATTTTGTGGGGTTGCTTCTGGAACTGGGAATCTTCTAAAGGTGGAAGTATGTGAATATTCTGAACAAAAACCTGAAGAACTCAGCAACAAAACTGGGTCTGGGTTGTCCCTTTCTCCCCCAACACAACAACAACCCAAAACAGATATGTCTCCTGATGAAGAACTACCTCCAGAAGACCAAAGTGAATGTTGTTGACTGGCTGGTATGAAGCCCTTGACTTTAATCCCATTGAAAATCTGTGGGCTGAACTGAAGACCAAGGTCCATGCCAGAAGGCCATCAAATCTGGAGGAGCTGAGAGATTCACCAAAGAAGAATGGGCTGGGTTTTCTCAGGAGATGTGTCAACAACAAATAGTTGCAGGCTTTTATCCAGCAAAAATGAGACATAATTGCTTCAGGGGGCAGTTTTTAGTTTTTTTCTGCAAAGTGAAATAATTCAAACATCAAAAATAAAACTAGGATATCTGGAAAAGCTGTGTTAAAAACACATTTCTCTGTTTAACAGCACTTGGGCAATACTTTAAAAAGAATGACGTTTCTAGGGGGTTCCCAATGTTAGTCTAAACAAAGAACGAGCAACTTATTAAAATTTTGATAAAATCACAATATGGCCTAGTGTATGTATAATATGTTCAAAATACCAGTTTAACTCTTGTTTTGAAGCAAAGATTGTATGCACTATAAATAATACAAACATTCAAGTGTCAATTTTGTCTAAATAGCTTAAAAAAATCATAATTTCCTTATTTTTGTATATGTTTTTCTCATAAGATTTGGTTCAACATAAGAATAATCATTTCTTCTTGTACAACGTTTATACCAAATTTGCAAAAATGTCAAAATAATCTCAATTTGAATGTTTTTCAAAATTGCTCTGCCTTAGTCTTAACCATCCCAGTTATGGATTGTTTGGATACACGACTTGATTAGCGACAAGCCACACAACAGAATGCACGTTGTGTAATTTGGTTTTGTTGATGAGGGAACTTGAGAGGATAGACACATAGAGGCAGAGAAAAAGAAAACAAAGCTGGGTGGTTCAAGCTACTGTGTGTGCTAAAAGAGGAGAGGTGTTGGTAGTTGTGTTTGTGTGTGGATAATAGAGCTGAAGTGACGCAAGATGAGCAGATTACAACCTTGTCCGCAGGTACACAACCATTCTGTTGAAACAATGCATTTGTACAGCAAACTTGGAGTGTGATTTTATAGAAAATAGCCGAGTACTACTCTTTAAAGCTGCAGGAATCCTATTGTTTGCCCCCTTGTGAGGCACAGAGTACTTAAAAGCAGTAGGAACCCTCTAAAGAGGCTGCCATGCTGACACATTTACCTCTGGCTAAACCAAAACAGTGTCACAGAGGCGTTAATCAACTGACTGTGTCCTTAGGCATCCCACACCCACGATGCCATCTCTGAGGCGGCCCAGCTGATGAAGGAGGCCGTGGACGACATCATGGTGACTCTAAATGAAGCAGCCAGTGAAGTGGGCATGGTCGGGGGTATGGTGGAGTCTATCGCTGAGGCCATGGGAAGGGTGAGTGAAGATTGTATGAATATTTGATAGAGGATCCTTTACTGTGTAATACCCTCCCATGAGTCCAGCTGCTGGTGTTTTTGTAGGTTTGGGGTTGACACTTATTCCCTTCCCTAATTGTCTGGAGGCAAAATGAGCTTTTTCCTCATAGACTGATTCCTCAGTGGGTGTGCTTAGAATGCGTCCTTGTCGGTGGCTCTCATTAGTCCAGAAGATGACAAGTTTTAAATCCACAGCTCACTGGTGATGTAAGCTGTCACTCATCCTGCCCGGGGACATGTCACTGTGCTGACAGCATGGTTAATAATTGCTGATGATCTGCTCGTACTTAGACATCTACTCTTAGCTCAAATCTTTACCCTCACTTCACCTCACATTCTTGCTTATCTTTTAAAAATTTATTCTCAATTTAAATGTCACAGTCAAAACAATTAAAAGTCTATTAGCATATATAAAGAGGAAAGCTTTAGAAGATCGCACACATAAACCAGGTTTATATGTCTCACTAATAGCTTTTTAATTGATATGAATTTAAATAGCAGTTAGCAGGCTGTCCTATAAAAAGAACGTCTGTTGCCAATAGATGTGTATCCAGTGTTGAGGTTGCCAGCAATGCTCCATTTATCTTTGCAGGGGTATGCTCTATTAATCATTCTAGATTTAGGCTTTTCAGTCCTTAAGAAAATACTTGCTAGAGACAGACCATGTGGTGTCGGCACATAAATCATTTGTGATGTAAATATTTACATTTGCCGGACAATGGCCTTTATGACTAGTTTTAGTATCAATACCTGCATTTAAGAGTTCAGAATGCTGACAGTGTTTTAAGTGTAAATTAACATCCACACTTTTTGGCAGGGATTACTTAAATTTGGTTTCAGAATTGCTAACCATCTGTTTGTTGAGTTGGATGTATTTAAGTTGAGAAAATAAGTCTGGAAACACATTTTACACCATTTGCATATTATATCCTGGTATTTATGTGCTTTCTTTCTTTAAAAAAAAAAATGTCTGGATTTACTTTGGTCCAGATTCATTTTCCAAATACTAAAGCGCTCAGAAAGTGTCTGTGAAGAGTCTGTTATGGCCCCTTGCATTAAAAGAACAAAGCAAGATGAATTAGCAGGGGATCTTTCAACTTAATATTTCACTTCATTATAAGCACTGACAACATGATCAGCTAAACTGTGTAGTAAGCACAGCAGCATCCTAGCAGAGCTCACATGAATGTGAATAACTTTTATAAAAACACAAGTTACAGCTATTTAATCCCCTACATACCAGTGAGTCATAGAAAATTGGAATATCATGAAAAAGTTTAATTTTGCGGAGATTTAATATTAACAGCTTGTAGCTCATGAAAATCAAAATGTACTATCTCAAAATTTTAGAATATTGTGGAAAAGTCAGGTTGGCAAACGTTTTCTTATTCTGTCACTCTGGTTCATTTCACACAACCACAATCACAGAGAACACTGCTGACTTGATTAATGTCCAAAAGTCAACCACTGACACCCCCCATAAGGAAGGTAAGCCACAGAAGGTCATTGTTGAAAGGGCAGGCTGTTCTCAGAGGCTGTATCAATGTATTTTCATTGAAAGTTGCCTGGAGGGGAAAAGTGTGGTAAGAAAAGTCAGTTTGGCATTTCATTTGAAAATCAAGGTCCCAGAGTCTGGAGGGGGATCAGAGAGGCACAGAAGCCCAGGTGCTTAAAGTCCACTGTTTTCAGTTTCCACAGTCAGTGACAGTTTGGGGTGCCATGCTGGTGTTGGTCCGATGTGATTTATCATATCAGAGTCAACCATGTCAGCCATCTACCAGGAGATTTTAGAGCACTTCATGCTTCCTTCCTCTGAGAAGCTTTATGGAGATACCGATTTACCTTTTCCAGCAGGACTTGGCACCAGTCCACAGTGAAGCCAAAACTGCCAGACATTGGTTTGCTGACATTGTATAACTGTGTTTGATTGGCCAGCCAACTGGCCTAAACTGAACCCCATTGATAATCTGTGGGAAAATTTCAAGAGGAAGACTCAACAATACGGACGAGCTAAAGACTGCTCAGAGCAGCCTGGGATCTAACAACAGCAATGAGTGCCAGAGACTGATTTTCTCCATGACACGTTGCATTGACAGAGTATTTCATGCAAAAGGAGCCGGACTAAGTATTGAGTGGATAAATTAACATAATTTTGCAGGTCGACATTTCTGTATTGTAAATCCTTTTTTGATTGGTGTTTTGTGATAATCTAATATTTTGAGATTGTGGATGTTTGGTTTTTGTGAGTTGTAAGCTGTTATCATCACAATAAAAACAAAAAAAGTCTTGAAGTACCTTTTGTATGAAATGAATCTAGAAAATATGGAACTTTGACCTTTTGAATTAAATCATGTGGAAAAAATGAACTTTGCATGATATTCTTAATTTCTGAGATGCACTAGTATATAAGAACTCTGGTTGCTTTTCACAGGTGGATGAAGGAACACCTCCTGAACCCGAGGGCTCCTTTGTTGACTACCAGACAACCATGGTCAAGTTCTCCAAAGCCATCTCTATCACTGCACAGGAGATGGTGAGTGCTCTAGTGTCTGTGTCTGTCTCTCTGGTTCCTCCCTTACATTTCCAATCTACAGTGACAATATTTGCCAGTGGAGCTCCAGAAACATTAATCAGCCTCTACACATGATGTATGTTCTCTCTGCTGCCAGATGACTAAGTCAGTTACCTGCCCTGAAGAGCTCGGTGGCCTTGCCTCTCAGGTGACAGTGGACTATGGACAGCTTGCACACCAAGGACGTCTCGCTGCAGCCACTGCAGAGCCAGAGGAGGTGAGAAGTCGTACTCTTTGTCCTGTGGAGTATTTGGGAGATTTACACATGTCTGTGTATGCCTTTGCAAGTATGCCCCTGAAATGTTAGAGTGAAATATTAGCTTTTGGTCTCTATTTTTAACCAGAGGCACTTCTAGTTGTATTTACTCACACTCTAATCAAAGCAGATGTTTGCTTTTCTTTGATACAACACCCTGAACCAAAGGGTGCTGCAGATCAAACAGAAATGTGCCCCTCTAGCAAACACTGCTCTTAGGGCCCACATAGTACTTCTTTATAGATTTTTTCAGTAATTTAGAGTACAGCAATGTGTGGAAACATTGAACTAATAAGCACATAGCTCTTATCAATATCTTGTATATGAGAGGGCGCTGGAAACCCTGCTGGTTACCATAGCGACATTGTGCCTCTACAGTCTAAAAGCCTATAGTGATGCTTATAATGAAGTACCACCCACCTATGAATCTCAGTCTGGAAATTAAAGAGGTAGTGCCAGTGTTCCCTCTCTGAGGGTGCTTCAAATCGTTTTCATTCCCCCGCTGCATGCTAGTTTGGGGTAAGTGTTGTGTCACACAGTGACACAATTGAGACGATGGATGCGGTGTGAATCGATGCCTGGTTGTGCTTTCAGGTCGGTTTCCAAATAAAGACACGGGTGCAAGAGCTGGGCCATGGCTGTATCTACCTGGTCCAGAAGGCTGGAGCACTGCAGCTCAGTCCCACTGACAGCTTCTCCAAACGGGAGCTCATCGAGTGTGCCCGCGCCGTCACAGAAAAGGTAAGCTACACAGACAGTAACTAATCCAGCAGCTGTAACTCTTGCAGAATGAGCTTTGTGGTTCGTAGTTTTTATAGCATATATATGAAAGTATATTTAATGTTTCATCTGATTAACATCAGGCTCTGAAATTAATTAACCACAAGTAATCACATACAAGGCATGGCTATTAAATAATGTCTTTAGTTCACTTCTAGCTACTGTTAAAGTTCACGTGTTTTTGCCAAGGCATTAGAAAATAATAAGCTTAAAGTTGAGTGACACATTGATTTGATTTTTTTGGTGAAATTGAACAAAACATTACATTACAGCACGATAAATTAACTGGGATGTAAGGGGAACATGGCATGTCACATGCACATGTGTTTAAATGGCACAAAATGGCACAAGAGAGGGTGTCCAATACGATGAATGTTCTTGGCTCCCACGCATATCAAAACTTCTAAAAAAAAAAAAAAAAAAAACCTGGTCTGCAAATTTCGCATGAAAATTTGAACATGGCAAAAGTATGTGCCAAAGTTGTCCCAAAACATCTGACTCCTGATCAAAAGGAAGAACACAAGCATTTTTGTGGAGACATTTTGGAACAAACTAAATGACCGAAGTTTCTTTGAAAACTTGAATCTTCCAATACAATCCTGAGACAAAATGGCAGTCAGTGCATTTGAAAACACCATTGGGATCAAGGATGAGGAAAGCACGACAAAGCAAGTCCAAACTCAAGGCCACATTGATTGCCACTAAGGGTATAATTGGTGGAGTGGGTTCCAGAGGGATCAAAAGTGAATTAACACTATTTCAATCAGGAGAGACTTAATACAAGTTTAACAATGATTTATTTTACAAGTTTGGAAATGTTTGGCAATATTTGAAATTGTGAAATTTCTTTGGCGTATAAACTCCATCTTGATGTCTATGAATTTGAAGGGGTAGTGAGGCGGACAGCAGGATAGGATGCCTCCCTATGGAGTCTAGGCACTGGTGGTGGTGAATGAAGGAGCAGGATAAGATGAGTAAGAGGAGCAGATTTTGGAAGAGCTTGACACTGATGAGATGCTTGGAAGGGATGCAAGATGCATGAAGGAGCTTGACCTGGACACCGATGAGATGTAATGGAGGTGGCTGGGGAGGAGGAGGGTTGCAGCGATTGCATGGAAACGACAGGCTGGCTGTGAAGGAAAGAGAACAGATTTTAAAATATGGTAGCTGCAGGATGATTGGTTTGAGGGAGGTCGTGGCTGGGAGGGATTGGCTCAAAGCTCAAGTGAGTCGATGCCCATTGATGATTACCAGAGCAGGAACAGGTGTGGGAAAAAGGGGGACAGGTGAGTGTGAGTGGTTACTAATGAATGAAAGGGTGAATGGAAGGGAATGGAAATGAAACAGTCTTCCTGCTTGAACTTACACTGGGCTTCATTACGAACACGTTGTAGAAAAACTTTGAGGAAAAGTCTGAAGAAAGAAAACATAACTGATGAAGAATGGTTTCTTGCTTCATCGAGACATTAGCCAGCTGACAAAGCACTAGCAGTAAGGTGGTTTCTGGCCCAAAAACAAATCAAAATGCCTCATCCCCCCATTCACCTGATCTAGCACTGTAGGACTTTTTCCTTTTTCTTAAATCAAATCTGTGCTCAAAGGAACATGTTTTGAGTCTGTGTCAGAAGTAAAGAAAAGAAAGACAGAGGTGAATACCTGACCTCAATGCACCGCTGTGTTGATGCAGAGGGGAATATATTGAAGGAGAAAGACAGTGAAAAATGTTGATGTTCAATACAATTTTCGGCAGCATTAGTTTTGTATTTATAAGGCCATACCTTGTTTATCGATAACAGAAGTTTTTTACAAAGTTTTGAAACAGCCATATAGATTTATATTCAACAGAAAAGACTGCATGATAATAGATGTACGTTGTAGACATAGTTTGAAGACCTTTCTGTGTGGTTGTGTACTTGTGTATCTTGTTAGGGGCAGACAGGCGACAGGAAAGGTGACACTGAGGGGAGATCTTGTTGTTTGTAGCTGTGAGATTCAAAATGATGCATAGTTCAAGTGTGAAAAATCGTTAATTCTGTAGCTGCTAGGGCAGTGGTGCACTTAGATCATTGTTTGGGTTTATTTTGCTATTTTGGATAGAATCCATAATGGTTTTAACGTATGGTATCTAAGATTGGAATATCTGATACCTTACTGTAATACTGCAGCAGTCATATAGGTCATGCTCCTCTGACCACCCTCACACTGTGCAGTTAATATTAATACTAATGTCGTCCTGCTGTGACACTGTCAGCAGCTTACACTTTAGAATTTCTCCACTCTCAGATTACAATTTGATTCAGGTCTCATATTAAACTTGAAGGTCTTGTGCTTGCTGATATGAGAAGTTCACACTTGTCAGAGCTTTCCATTTTCTTCTGAAAGAGAAAGAGAGAACAGTAGTCATGGTTTGAAAAAGCTCTGGTTGCTAAGACCCCAAGAAAACGAAACCCTGCTGTTTAATCATTAAACATGTGGGATGCATGAAGTAACTGGGGATATTTTCAGCTGTGAAAATGGCATGTTTGAGGCGTTGCTGTGCATTTTTAATGCTATGCTTCACATGTTCCAGGTGTCCTTGGTACTATCAGCACTGCAGGCAGGGAACAAAGGCACCCAGGCCTGTATCACAGCAGCCAGCGCTGTTTCTGGTATCATCGCTGACCTGGACACCACCATCATGTTCGCCTCTGCTGGAACACTGAACCCTGAGAATGATGAATCTTTTGCAGACCACAGGTGCTGTAAAATTAAGCTGAAAAAACTAGACCAAGATGTTATCTGAAATGAAAGTTTTTAATTCCAGAAGCATTTTTCCATATGAATGGGAAATAGATCAATTAGTCACATTTAGATGCTAAATTTGTACACTCCAACACTAGCTCCCTTTTTCTTTGATGACTCACTCCGGGTTTCCCAGTGAAACTACACAATCAGATGCATTTCACATACTAAATGTAACTGAAAATTTGTCATGCTGAACAAACAAACTGTTAGAAAAACAACAGCTTCCTGTCATATTGCTGGTACTTGAGTGTGACTGTGCAGCAGATTGTGACTCAATGTGTCTCGTTCCTCAGGGAGAGCATCTTGAAGACAGCCAAGGCGCTGGTGGAGGACACCAAGCTGCTGGTTGCTGGAGCTGCGTCTACCCAGGAGAAACTGGCCCAGGCTGCCCAGTCTTCAGCCAAGACCATCACCCAGCTCACCGAGGTGGTCAAACTGGGAGCAACCAGCATGGGCTCTGAGGACCCAGAGACGCAGGTAAGAAGAAACATAGGCACAATAACACTGAGAATCACTGGAGAAGCCACAGTTTTCTTTCTGTAATTTTTGTAAAGCATAGAGCTCAATTCCTTCAATGAAAGTTGTCTTAGAAATGAAATAAATTATTACTCATATTTATGACTATATTGTATATGCAGCTATGTATAACTTTAAATGGCTATTCAAACCCATTTTTTATACTCTTTATAGCCTCATTATCTCCAATAATAGTCTGCTATCTTTATAAACACCCACTGTTTGATTCTCTCAGCAATTGCACTTTCATCTGATACACACCTCTCCTCCTCTCTCCCCTATGCCTCTATCTCAGCCCTCCACTGAGTCTGTAGTATCATGACGAGGTGGGCGTGATAAGGGTTGTAGTGTTAAATCCCCTCCCCAGGGTGCTGCTGATAAACCTAAACTCTCCTCAGTGTGCTGTATTGATACAAGCATGTATCTCCTCAGGTGGTTCTGATTAACGCAGTACGTGATGTGGCCAAGGCTCTGGCCGAACTCATCGGTGCCACCAAATGTGCTGCAGGAAAGGCAGCTGACGACCCATCCATGTATCAGCTGAAGGGCGCTGCCAAGGTAAAGAAACAAATTGCTCGAAAAATCTGGTCTAAGCTGTATTTTTCTAGTCTCTGATTTAAACATGTGGCAATGTTTTCTACAAATGCTCTCTTTTTATCCCTGATATGTTCAGTTAGGCGTGTATTGTAGGGCTTTTCAAAAGAATGATATGACAGCTCTTATCAGCGTTTGTGAGGTACTCGCTTTTCCTGGCTGTCATATCTGTATGTGGAACTAGACCCATCACAGTGATGTACATTGTGTGAATTCACTTGCATGTGTGCTTGTGTGTGACGGCTGGTATTCTTTTCTGAGAACTATCTTTAACGACAGGACTCTTTGTAGTGTGGCCATTGAGGCACAACAGCAGTGCAGCTTTTTTGGCTGAATCATATGAAGCTTCATGTAACGCTCAGCTTAACGATACGTCATATCACATCCAGTCAGTTTTATTTATACAGCTGAACAACACAAGTTTGAAAATGAACCAAAAGCTTTCTTTATTTCTTTATTTCTGTCTTTGTGGTCTTTCTCAGTAGTCACATTCTTGCACGGTCACTCTTGTGAAGATGGCCTGATCTAAGGTTTAAACATGTGCCTTATCCCTTCCATTTTTCAATGATGGGTTTAACTGAACTCCAAGTGATATTCAGTGCATTGGAATTTTTTTGCATCCATCCCCTGCCATACTTTTCCATCTGAGGTGCTTGGAGTGTTCTTTTGTCTTCATGGTGTAATGGTAGCTAGGAATACTGATTGACCAGAAACTGGACCCTCCAGTTACAGGTGTCTTTATACTAAAATCACTTGGGACACATTCACTGCACTCAGGTGATCCCCATTTCCGTAATTGTGAGACTACTAGCCCCAATTGGCTCGACCTGTGTCAAATAAGGTCAGTCAGTGTAAAGGGGTGGAATATTCATGTAGTAACTTATTTTACCTTACATAGTACTGTTTAATTGACATTACTTGGAAGACGTTGTTTTTCCCTTTGACATTTTTTTGTAAAAAAAAGAATTATATATATATTATATTTGACCATGATTTATAAAAATCAATAAAAGAGTAGAACGTCCAAGGAATTATTTTTCTGAGGCACTGTACATAGAAAAAATTGCTACGTTTTTCTTTTTGATACATTTTGCATTCTTTTGATTAATAAGGATATTTTGCCGTATGATAAACACAGTGTAATTTTATGTATTTTAATTACATTTTTAATCAACAATTAATGTTTTTTTCCTTCTTTTTTTAGCTTTGTGAGTAATTTCTGATTTCAAATATCACAAACTGGGTCCAGCCCTCTGACAGCATAAGCCCACACACAAAGACATGGTTTAGGTTCTCATCAAAAACAACAGGAGTAGCAGCATGTGATTAACATCCCATGCCCTGCGATGTGACTGTTGTGTTTCTACACTGAAGTCGCAGTTGTAAACAAAATATCATTCAGCCCTGATATGGTTTGATGGTTTAATAAAGGTGTGATATGCAAACATAAATCTGGTATAAAAGCATTAGTTCTAATGGAAATGGAGCACAACAAATGTAATAAAGATAAATTTACATAAAGTAAAAATTAAAGTGTAACAAGAGTAATGTAATAGGAGTCTGAAATATGGAAACAATGTTGACCAGCCTGCCGGTCCAATACCAAGGTTTTGAGAATTGTTTAAAGAGTAGGATGTGTTGTTTATCTCGTGATTGTTATAACCGCTGTCACATCTGCAAACTTCTGAAGAGTAAACACCCAGGATCTGACCTTCTGCTTCTAACCCTGGAGCAGATGTGGTTACTGCAAAAATGGAGCAAGGTTCAAAGTGTTATTTGAGTGACAGAGAGCCTGATATATGTCTGCTGCAAACATCCTTTTATCATTGGTTAAAATGTTCTTACAACTACCATCTTAAAGCCGGTTAACCCAGTTCAAGTTCTTTACTGTTTTTGTGATTTTCCTCACAAGTTTATCAAACTTGAGTTGATCTTGAATCCATTAACCTCTGCTTTCTTCATTCTTTATCTTAACCTTAAAACTTTCAAGTTTGTAGATGTGTGTTGTGTGTCACACATTTAACCACTCTCCTGTAGTGATTTCAGTATTAATATCCATCTTCCCCTTCTCTTCAGTGTACTCAGTGTAAGAGTCTTTACAAGTGTGGTAGGGCACTGAAATGATCTCGAATCTTTACCGTTGTATGCCTACTTTTGAATGCAGCAGTCCATTTATATTTTCTCAATTTTGTATTTCTTTAAAAAATAGACAATGGCAGTTTCTAATGTCTCATCTAAATGAAATTAGGGCCACCCATGGATCTGGTTATGTCGACAGATTGTTTCTGTTCCTCCAACATATGGTGACCTCTAAATGAGACCCTCTCAAACTCCTGGCAATCATGTTGCTCAGATTACTAACCTAATAATGAAGACTTTGCTAAATGTGGAACAGAAAGAAAAGAGTGTGTCACCATGACTAGGACATGGATGTTTTTTTCCATCATCTTCAGAAGTGTATAAACTGTATTGCAAGTAGCAAATAACCCTCTTTAAGTCTGATATTCATCCTTTAGTATTTTCTTTCTACTGTGGCTTAATGTCTTCAATTCCCATTAAATAAGAACTCTTTATACATGTAACTATTATTCTCTGTAATGGAATCTGTAAGAGAGGAGGCAGGAATTAGAGTTTAATAGTATCTTTTTAGCTGAGGAGGAAGAGCTCCACCTCCTGGTTCAGCTGTGAGCCTCATTATACTCTTTTCATCTGACAGGTCATGGTGACCAATGTGACGTCTCTACTAAAAACAGTGAAGGCAGTGGAGGATGAAGCGACTCGTGGGACCAGGGCACTGGAGGCAACCATTGAGTGCATCAAGCAGGAGCTGACAGTAAGGCCTAATTTCTTCTTTATGGTCTTCTGAGAGCCAGCTGATGAAACAGAGTATTGCAAAGCAGCTGCAAGAGGGGCCATGATATCTGTGTCCATTATTCTGAACAGAATCATTGAGCTTTTTCTCAGCTTCTTTCTTCCTTCACTCTCAGCCCTGCAGGTTATAACAGCTCTTATCAGGGTCTAAGTAGCAGGAACACCTAGATTGAAAAAGGAGGGGGATTTTCAGAGCTTTATTTTGGGGGAGTTTACTGTTAATCCTTGATGAAAGACCTCAAGTCAAGAGTATTTCTGGCTTTGTTTTCACGGCGTTTTCCCACATGTGTATGTAAACATGTCCCAGTCCCTGTCATACCTGTTTCTAACTGCCTATGTCTGTGGGACCTCATCCTGTCAGGTGTTCCAGTCCAAGGAGGTCCCAGACAAGTCCACCACACCTGAGGAGTTCATCCGTATGACAAAGGGCATCACCATAGCAACGGCCAAAGCAGTGGCTGCAGGCAACTCTGCTCAGCAGGAGGACGTGATCGCCACTGCCAACCTGAGCCGCAAAGCCATCACCGATATGCTGACTACCTGCAAGGTGCTAATCCACATCGCCCTGCCAGATCGGGGCCTCACACAGACATCACAGGCTGCCAGGAAACATGTGAGGCCAGCACTGCTGAGAGCAGAGAGGACATCAGAGTCTCGTCTACTATATGGCTGCCCCGCCGGCCGAGAGTGACTCAGTCACTTTTCAAAGTCGTGCAGCAGAGCATCAATCAGGATGTCCTTCAGCGACTCTAGTCCACTTGTTTCAAAGCAGAAACGGAGGGAACACAAACTTCTGCAAGCTTAACACACAAGAATGATTAGAGATATAAGGTTTAATTGGCAATGAAATGACATGCCCATGTTAACATACATAAAAACACAGATTCATGGGCTTCACTTTCACTGCTGTCTGTTGTAAAATTCATTTTAAGACTTGATATTCTTTAGAGAAAAAAATGTGTCCTCTTTAAAATGTATCATACAGCTTTGTGTTTTTTTCTCTCCATTTCAGCAAGCAGCTCATCACCCAGAGGTGAGCGATGAGCTGAGGAGTAAGGCCCTGCAGTATGGCACTGAGTGCACCACCGGATACATCAACCTTCTGGAGCAAGTGCTGCAGGTTAGACTGAGACAGTCACATGTCTCATAAATAAAGGATGGAAGTAGCTGCAGTGTGTGTGCCTGTGTGTGTGCAACACTATAACAGAATTTTCATATTTGCCCACAAAGTAAGGTTTAGAGGTGTTATCTGCTGGATAAAATCTTCTGATGCTGAAAAAGCTTTCTCAGACTCCTGTCAATCATGTTGTAAAAAAAATATGCTGGTGATATTCCACATCTTACCTCTTTATAACAAATCCCACATAAACACCAGATACGAATAAAAATCTACTTTGGTTTATGTCTCTGTGCCACTCTTACTTATCCAGAATATATTTAAGATCCCAAAAATGAGATACTCTGGGTGACTTTTTGGTTTCAGATTTTAAATAAAACTGTAAGTGCAGTTCATTTTTGATTAGAAATCCATAAATTAACAGATGTTTGGATAAAGTTTCAACACTTAGCTAGATTTTTAATTGTCTATCATAACATCAGTGTGGGGTTTTAATGCTAGATTTTGGTTATTAGTAAACTATTAGTAATAATTGTTTTTTCTATAAATAAATACAATTATTAGCCAAGATTAATAACTAATGTGGTACCAGCCAGAAAAAGGAAACAACCACCAACAAGAGCTAAAATCAGTCTTAGAAATTAGAATTAAATAACAATATTATTATTTAATAATTATCTGTATTCAAATAAATTGAAGGAACAAGAATCTGTAACTGGATTTATTAAACAAAGCAGCATCAATTGTTATCAATGACAATTCAGAAAATAACTATTATAACTTAACTAAGTGAACAAACTATTTACAAATGAAAGCAAACATAGGTGTATCTGTGTGTGTGTGAAAGAGGAGGAGAGAAAAAAGTGGAAAGAAAGAAGATGGCTAACGCACATGTGGTTTCAGATTTAGCTTTGAAGATGGTGGACATGCAACAAAAGATAGAGAAAGAAACTTTTGCTCTCTGCCACAACTAAATATAGCAACTCCACCACACAGAAACCTAGTGGCCTGACTTTGGTTAAACGGCAGTTACACTGATGTTAATGTAGGTGAAGACATTGTACTGCACTTAAATGTGGACACAGAAAAGTAAATCGACAACTAGTAAGCAGAGACAACAAGACAGCAAATACAGCATTTAGTGAATGCATATGGAACGCTTCCAACAGCTAGATCTGCCCCGATCAAAGACTCTTAAGAAGAAGATATTCCTTTATTAGTCCCACAAGGGGAAATTCACAGTTTGCACTCTATTGTAATACATGCTACACACACATAGGCTGAATTACATGCAAATACAGGATCCCCATGGACATGCACTAATGGAGAGATGTAACAGCTCATTGCCTTGCTGCTCTTGTTGAAGCAGCGGCAATGAGCTGTTAGGGGTTCAGTGCTTTGCTCAAGGGCACTTCGACAGTGCTCAGGAAGTGGCCTGGCACCTCTTCAGCTACCAGACCAAAGTCCAGATATGGTCTGACCGGGACTTCAACCAGCGACCTTCTGATTCCCAGCCCAAGTCCTTCCAGACTGAGCTACTTACTTCCGATCACAGTGATTTGACAGATCCAGAAGTGAGCAGATGTTAGTCAATTAATGTTTCTTCCACAGTTCCAGCAAGTTAAAAGTCTTGTGGCACCAATATTCAGCTTTACAGTAAGATTAGGGCTCAAATCATCCTTCTGTCGGCTGGAGAAGAGTTGGACATCCTTCTTCGTGTACTGGTGGCTTTTCTGCAGCATTGCTGTCCAGAAAGGAAACGAATGAACTCTTGTACTTGACCAGTTAATGCTGACTGCATTAAACCTGGGAAAACAGAACGACAGCGGAAGGCATCTTCTGCTGCTTGAATGGTGGTGGACTTGCCCAAAGGGAGGGAAAGCCACACTGGCTTTTATTACCTGTGGACCTCCTGCGGATTCTCCTCAGGTCTGCTCTTATCAGAGGAGAGAGTTGCATTCTGCAAAGCATACTGGGAAGATGAGTCTCTCAGGCTCCCTTGTTATTTTTGTGAGATTTCACCTACAAACTACAAAAACAGGCCTCTACTCTGCAGAATAGGCTGAGTCTTTGTTTCATGAAATCCACCACATGGCTGACTCCCAACAATATCAGGGTTTTATACAGTATTTTACACCACTGTGTTTCACCACAGAAAACCTGATTAATTTCCAAGCCCCTTGTTGCATAAATCTGCATATTAATCAACAAAATCCTTTTTTATTAATTTCACAGTTGATATTAAAATTCCCCTTCCATTTTGCCAAGGCAACTCAGTCGTTATGTGACAGTTCCTAATTTATGTATTAAGTGGCTTAATTAATTTTTTTACAGGCATTTTAAGTTATGCTGCCTCACACTGAGTTTGGCAGGAGATTTGGCTGCTAATAATGCAGTGTTTTATAATATGTGTCGTGTATGAAGATTATTACTTAACAGTTAATCTAAATGGTAGCAAAACCAAACAAGATAATTCAACTATGCAAGCTGAGTTACTGAAAGAAAGCGCACTCTCCTCTATTACATCAATTATTGTTAGTTTCACAAAGTCAACTTTAATGATTGTTAAGTCATTTTCTCTTATCATCTGTGGTCTGAATCAACTTTAAATGCAACATAAGAAGAACCAATGCTTCTTTGGCAGCTGGATATGCATTCCTGTATTGTATGTGCCCCTATTTATCCCTTATTTTACATTCACTTGTCCTTTCCTCTTCTTTGGTGTGTACCTGTGAGTTGATCATATCTGGGGCTTCTGTGTTTCAGGTGCTGCAGAGGCCCGTGCCTGAGCAGAAGCAGCAGCTGGCCACTCACTCCAAGCATGTGGCCGCGTGTGTTACAGAGCTCGTCCAGACAGCTGAGTCCATGAAGGGTGAGGCCACACACATTGCCGATACACACCGTCACACATTCTTATGCATAGCAAACCTAAGCTAAGTATAACAACCTAAATTTCCTGAATAACCCAATCTGACTGAGGGTTGGATTTTATGGATCATTTTACGACCATGAAAGCTGTGTATATCTAGTATTTGAAGCACCCCTGGTACCTCATGAAACAGTATAAAGTAACTTTTTTAGGAGAAAAGATCTTAACAGTAGCTCATGTGTGATCCAAAAAATGTCTGCAGCAGACTATTTTAAATAATCAGTAGCAAGACATTACAGCCACTGCTGGGTAAAACTGGGTAAGCTGAATTTACAGAATGGATTTAAAGCACAGCGATTCCCATCGGGAGCCAACTCAATTTGATAAAACATAAAAATGACAGGATTTTAGAGATAGTGGAGATTAGTCAAAGGAGCCCTAATCCCCCAGAATGAATAATATGATGGTGTTATTGAGTTGAGCTACCAAACCTGTCGCGTCAGTAATAAAGATAGGTCAGGAAAATCACTTTGGAATATTGAAACTCCACTACGGGGCGATTGCTGCGCAAATTGTTCGAAATGAAGCGCTGTAGAATGGATATGACACAAACATACCACAGAGTTTCTTCTAGAAGAAGCTCTGCCGCATCTGACAGGAGTAATAGATTGTGTTTGGATGAGAATTAGATTCCAGCGAAGAGCCCGAGACCCAGCGGGGCTATCCACTTCACCTCTCTAATGTCCCATGTGCTCTCTCTCTCTTTCCCTCTCTTTTTCCTTGCTGCCTCAGACGGAGGTAAGTGGGATGTGGTGTGTTTTGTTCCTCCGGATCACCTTTCATAAGAGTCAGAGGGGGGTAAAGAAGTGGACAGAGTGTATGAGGGAGGGGGGGCAGAGAACAGATTTCCCCAGAGCTCAACATAATCTATGAAAACATCGTTCCATCTGCTTTACCAAGCTGTTCCCAAACAGCTCCAGTTTATGGGCACTTAAAAACCTATAAAAAAGACAACGATCCATTGAGTGTGCATTTCTTCTAACTCTGAGTTTATCTTATTTAACTTTGAGGAATCACACTCATAGTGCTGGAATATTGTATTTGAGGCAGAGAGAGATTTTGCATCAATGTGAAGGCTAGATTGTCATGATAGTGCATTAAAATAGTTTAAAAAGAGTATTAACCTCTTTTTGTTTTAAAAAATCCTTTCATGCATGTTTTATGTTTGCGCAGTTAAAGCACAGAATGACCAAAGTCTGAGTTTGTGTTTTTCACTTTCAGGATCAGAGTTTGTGGACCCTGAGGACCCCACTGTCATCGCTGAGACCGAGCTCCTCGGAGCAGCAGCATCCATTGAAGCTGCAGCCAAGAAACTAGAACAGCTGAAACCCCGAGCCAAACCCAAGGTATAAGTGCCCCTCTCACCCCTTTCCACCCACACAAACCCACGCACAGCTTTTTGCCATTAATCAGCAGGGACACCAAGTGGGCCAGAGGTAGGAAAAGGTGACACTGACTTTGAAGTGGAGTCATCTTTTTTTTCGGTGACTGAGCGGCGATCACGGTATCATTAAAGGAGAAAAAAGCTGATGTGTTGCACGTACCATGTTGACTCAGACAACTGGTCCAGTGAGCAAACATATGATGCTCTGGAAAACTTTCTTCAAAGGCACTTTTGAACATTATTTTGAGTTGTGTTGCCAGGAGACGCAATTACACCGCTGGGTCCTCAAGCTTATGTTGGAACCAGTTCAAATGAATGAGGAACTGTAGTGACCCTTTCGGAAAGACAGCGCCTCTGCCTTATTGAACTTCTATCCTTTGTTTTATTGCAGTGTTCCTCTTTGCTAAACTACACTGAGGGGGAGGCTTGTTTCAGCCTCTTAGTCATCCCCCCCTACGCTGCAGTGTTGCCTCAAAAAACAAAACAACTTTACCACATCATGTGCAGAGAAAATAGGCCGAAGAAAGGAAACAGCAGTGTTAGAGAAATAAGTTTTATGTTGTTCTGTATGCAATACCGATCTGTGTTTGTGGTGTAAACTGCATGACTGTGTCTTTCTGTGTCTCTGGAGACTGGATAGTTGGATCCTGGTGCTCTTCCCTCTGTGCCTGTAGTGCTTTCCCTCCTCTTCTTTACCTTTTCCTGCACAAAGTGATTGTTAGTCCACCCTTGTCCTATGTGAAATGAAGAGAAGCATGTTTAAATTCTAATAAAAACAATATAAGCTCTGTCTCATACTTTAATTCGACAACTACAGCCTGCATTTATGAGGTCCCTTGTAGGGATTAGGTAGGGAGACTCAGCCTCTTTTAGAGATCAGTGTCTCCCTCTGGTGATCATACAGATATTTAGCCATTTAAAAAAGGGAAAACAACAAAGTTTTCCTCTGTGACAGTTCAGTTCGTATTTATCATCATTCACTAACAGGCCTGAATGTTTGTGCATCCATAATTTTTGTTCATGTCCTGATAAAAGGACAAAGTCAACATTTCAAGCCACCAACTAGTCTTTATTTTTAATATTACACTGTTTGATTATATTTTTCAGAGACAGAGCAAACAAAACAATAAATCCAAGCCTTTAAGCCATTTAAATGTGTAATTTGTCTAAAACAGGTTGGATCGTCATTTTCCTCCTTGTTTCTCCCTCTCCTCTCTGGTCCTTCGTCCCTCCCACCCTGTAAGGAAGGAGGGCTCTCCTGCTCCCAGCATGCCTCCTTGTCCTCCCTCCCTCCCTTCCTCTCTGAGCCGTTGTAGACCTGGAAGCCTTCTCTGCAGGGCTCTGTCTGATATGTTTGATATATTAGGTTGTTATTCAGTCCAACTATATATCAAACATATTCCTACAGTGTCCCGCCCTGTCTCCAGCCACGTGTGCCTTTTGTTGTTTATGGAGCTCTGTGGTCAATCGGCAGAGGTGGCCGTTTGTAAACTGTCTCTCAATCGATGCAGCGTGATTGCTAAAATGGTGTTCAGTTTAGATTTTGGAATCAGGATACTGTATGTAGCTACCACTCTGCTGTCACTGGGGAAAAGTCTTTTTCAGATATGCATTTTTGGAAACTTCATCAGCAGATTTTAGACAATAGCTGTTAGGTAGATTTGTATTTTCTGGACTGTTTCTAATCATCTCTGTGTGAAAGTTCAATTTTTTATTGCATAAACAATTGTATTAAGTCTAAATTAATATGTTTTTACTTTCAGCAAGCAGATGAGACCTTGGATTTTGAAGAGCAGATCTTAGAAGCAGCCAAGTCAATAGCTGCAGCAACTAGCGCTCTTGTTAAGTCTGCATCAGCAGCTCAGAGGGAACTGGTGGCTCAAGGCAAGGTCAGTCAACACATCTATGCAAAAAACACTGTGAAAATATTAGAAATTACTACCTGTAGGAAAAAACAAACACATTTTGTGTCTTATTCATGGCATACCTCAGGTGGGATCCAATCAAGCCAATGCAGTGGATGATGGCCAGTGGTCCCAGGGTCTCATATCAGCTGTAAGTTGCCTTCTAAACATTTCAGTCATGATGTATATCCAACCATAATGCGGACTCTTACATAAGAATGTGTTTTCTATAGGCTCGTATGGTCGCAGGAGCCACCAGTAACCTGTGTGAGGCAGCAAATGCCTCCGTGCAGGGCCACGCCAGCGAGGAGAAGCTCATCTGCTCAGCAAAACAGGTCGCTGCGTCCACAGCTCAGCTGTTAGTGGCCTGCAAAGTGAAGGCTGACCAGGACTCTGAAGCCATGAGAAGACTACAGGTGATCAGAAAACACATTTTTCTGTCCCTGTGTGGTTTTTTCCTTTGATGTTTACTGTTTTCTATGAATGATTTGTGTTGGTGCTTACTCTGGGATTATCTGTTTGCAGGCTGCTGGAAATGCAGTGAAGCGAGCCTCAGACAACCTGGTGAAGGCAGCTCAGAAAGCAGCGTTTGACAAGACTGAAGATGACAGTGTGGTGGTGAAGACTAAATTTGTTGGAGGCATTGCTCAGGTGAGATAAAATCCTCGGAGATGTTTTTGTGAGACCCAGAAAAGAAATCCATCCTGTTGTGTTGTTTGCCCTTTTCACTGCATGTTTGCACCTCTCGCTGATATGCCAAAATGCCACGGCCGTTTATCTGAAGTGATGATGAGGTGCTGCAGATAAACAGCCCATCAGCTCCATTTCAAAGCTGTGGAGCAGTTTAGCCAGACACCCACAGCTGCAAAACATCACATCCAATGAAGTCTTGAGAATCGTCTTCCTTTTCATCTTTGCAAAGATTTGACAGTAATGGAAGAGAGAGCGTCTCTTTTTCAGAAGTGCTGCAGGAAGCTATGCTTTTCATCTTGATTGATTGAGTTCCTGCCTCAGTCAGTAGTGAAGACCAGCTGGGCATCAGCCTGTCAGCTTTTTCATCTGACCAGTGAAGCCCACAGTTTCATTGATGTCTAATCATTGTCACACTAAGAGGAGCGATGGGCAGCATTCTTTCTCTAGACAGTTAAGTTGGGATTGACCATTTCTTATTTTTTTAAAGGTTAATTAGTCCCTCTTATATTAAAGATGAAAAAATCCACTTCTGTCCACTTTTAAATGCCTACAGGGGCCTCTTTGTTATTTACATCTCATTGGACATGACAGAAAAGTCTCAAATGGTTTTAGCGATGGCCTCAGTAGTGATTCAATCATTTACTTAAAAATACTGATGTAATGTCTGGAGTCTCAGTGGGATCAACTCTTTGAGAAAAATTTTAGGCAATATTAACATTATCTTTAAGCTTTCTCCTCAATGATGGACATAGTTTTTATTTCATTTCTTTATAATATTATAATATTATTATAATATTTACCATCAGATATACTGCAGGTGGTTGCCAAGGGCAGCTCACACTCAAGGGGGCCCTCTGTGATTTTAAAGGAAGCCCCAAAAGTAAAAGTTTAGGGAAACTGAGATTGGTATTTGTCTCCTGTTTCCAATTTACAATGATTTTAGGGTTTACTTTTTAAGAAAATAACTTTGATTAATGCTGATTTTTTTTTTTTTTTTTTTTTTTTGATGATTATGAAAAACTGGAGTTTTTCTTCATAAAAGAAACCTTTTCTGTAGCAGATTATATCTGTAAGGCCTAGGAGAAAAGGAAGAATGTATTGTTTATGATTGAGCAGGGAAAAGATCATGCAGCTTTTTAATTCCTTTAATGAATTGATTTTAGAACACTGCAATGGTATTACTGGTGTCATATAAACCCATGAGGGTTTGCACTTTTTGTGCATGACACATAAATTAAGAACAATTATCCTCATTGGTAAAAACCAGACTGTCTACTTCCCAGCTCTTCTCTCGGAACCCTTACACAGCCTCTCCTTCACATTGGAAACAATTGGTGTTCTTTACAATAAAAAGGTGTGTTTTATCAGTATTGATATAGGACAAATTGAGTTTAGAAATAAAGGCCTATCAGATATGGAACAAAAATCTAATTGTGCACTCCCCAAATTGAAAAAACATTCTAGTGATACTGGCTTACAGACACAGATCAGGTTTGCGAGACATGGCATTCTTACATGCAGTCTTAGAGCTCTGAGTGACCGACTAACATGCAAGACAAAATGAAAATCAAGCTGTGGTTCTGCAGAGATGCATGTTTCTCACACCCACTCTGAAATGGGTTTAAGCAGTGAAAATAGTGGACAAGTCTTACTGATGAACTGCTAGTGATCAATATCTAATGTAGCAATGAAGCACCCAAAAATTGTCAGAATATTAACTATAAATACTATCTCATAACATGTAAATCTTTTATGTAATTTTTTTATCACCATTAGATTGTGTTTCCTGTATTTTTCTCCAGTTTTTGTAGCAAAGGTTTAAAATGTGCTCCTAGCACCGTGCTGCTATTGGTTTTTCATACTGTGCTTCCTCTGGGATTAGGATGAGTCGAATGCACATTTTCTGTCAGCTGTTCCCTCTCCTCTCAGATCATCGCAGCTCAGGAGGAGATGCTGAGGAAGGAGCGAGAGCTGGAGGAAGCGCGCAAGAAACTGGCTCAGATCCGACAGCAGCAGTACAAGTTCCTGCCCAGCGAGCTGAGGGAAGACGAGGGCTGATTCACCGAGCCTATGAGACCCTCTTGTCATAGGGAGAAATTGCCGATGTATGACTGGCTGCTTTGCTCTCATATAACCGAAGAATATACAGCACTTGAAAACAGGCCTGTTTGGTGAGAAAAACAAGTGCCTGTGCCCTGTAGTGTATACATGTGCGTGTCTGTGTGAGGTGTGTGTGTATTTGTCAGTGAGTGGTGGTGACAGTCAGACAAGGAGGATGAAGTTGTATGATAAATGTACCTTTATTTTCTGAGTGTTTCTGCATCATGAGCATTTCTGACTGTTACAATCATGAATCAAAGATGTTGAGATTGCAGGAACCCTCCATTATCATTGAATGTTTTTTTTTAATGTTGAAGGTTTAAAGCAAACAGAAAGGAACTGATGATAGATCTGAAAGAGCAAAGTAAGGGTCCATGTCTTGTGCTCTTAACTAAAAACCTCATTATTGATAAAGCAGGAGGGGGTGAGGGGTGCTTCATTTCACCACTGGCTTGCATGCACCATAATGTCTATACATATCAATGAAGCTACTAACCAATAGAGTAGTGTAGAGAGGAAAGGCACTTGTATTTTACTAATAAAATGTGAACATGAGGTTTGCTGTTAGCAGATCCATCTGATTAATTTTTTTACATCCACTTGATGCCAAACAAGTGGCTCTGATTGGACTAATATAAAAAAGATACCACTAGCCAATACTAACTCTAAAGATATTTATTCTTGACTGACGTTTTTTACCAGTAGTTCTCAAAAAGCAGACGTTCATAATCTCAAAGAATCTGGACTGTATGTGACCAAATATGTAATGCTGCTTGTACATTATGTCACTTCCTTTCTGTTCTCAGAGCTGTGTAGGACTCTATGTTTACATCATTTGTCATATTTGTTATCTCTTGTTGTCTTTGGTGTTTTAATTTCACTCCTATCAACACTGGCCAGATATAGTTGGGCTACCCTCTGTAGTGTACACACACAGTCACACACATAGAGACAGATTCTACTCCAGACACTGCCCTGTCATTGAAAAGGCATTTTCACTTTAGACTGGCTGTCTATAGCAATACAAGGCACTGAATATTCTAACAGGATAATAATGAGGCTCTGTGCTGTTGTAAGATTGATTTTGTGAATATTATTTGGGCTCTTAATGAAATGAGCATGCACTGAAGTCTAGCACTAAAGAAGGCAATATTAAGCTTCCATTATTATTATTAATTGTGGGATTTTCTCCTTAAAAACTCGAAAGGAAAAAGCTCTCAACTAAGGGCGTGCTCACACTAGGCCATCCGTACCATCCTGTATTCTAACCCTGCTGAAGCCCATTTGACCCCCTCCCCTGTCCCCCCTTTGGCCCGCACTCAAACTGTAACGCACTGACGTCATCACACGAAGTATCCACCGTTGATGAACTTATACATGTTTGTGACTCAGTATACATGAGTGTTTTGGGGGTTTTTTTGACTGTAAAATAGCAACAGATTCATACGATATCTGATCTGACAACAGCGTTATTTCACCTGACCTGGGATCAGTAGCTACTTTAACTATACGGAACACAGTGAGGAGGGAGAGAGAAAGCGGTTCTTAGCAGAGCGTTATCGCTCACAGCATATATTCTGGAGCCTGATTAGAGTTCCAAGCACTTCTGCTGAATGAAACCTGGACTTTTTAACTCGTATGAGCCCCTACAGTCATTCCTCTCCATGTTGGTGTACTATCTGAATCCCCCTGGCATTCCTTTATGCGCCATGAACTGTGCCATCTCTCCACGTAATTTTGGATGCCTTTCAGTGCTGCACCAAACAAGCTCTCATGTCATAGGACAGCCTGTGTCCAGAGCAGGATTAAATGTTCAGTTAAGAGATATTTTTTTTCCGCGACAAGAGCAATTTTAACTATCTGATGAGAGCTGGAAGGGAAAATGCCACAGGATTAATGAACGATGTTCTGTTCAAACGTCAGCCAGATCACAATTTCACTTCTAGATGACATGAAATAGAATTAAAGGTAATTTAATTCAGTAAATGATAGTATGGCATTATAATTTTATAATAAGAGAGGTTAAATCAGTCATGAGATTAACCCTGGCACACACTTTCCTTGTATTTGGCGGACTCTCCTTTACACACGGAGGATGAAAGGTGTTTGTTATCCTGTGAGCTTCTGTTTGTGACTAAAACAAGGGAGGAAGCTTTATTTCACAAACTAAAAAGACTCTCATGGTTGTTAAAGCCTGACTTTGCAGGAAGCTGGTCAGAAATGTGAACTGGACTGGGATCCATTAGAACGAGGTCTTAGTGGAGCTGTATGAAGTTAAATTCTTCAGCTCTGATAAAATCTTTGTAACTTGTTGAAATACGAGACAAAATATATAGATCTCTCTCTATCTCTCTAGAAAAAAATCCTGCTATCTCTAGTATGCAGCTGCTGCCTGGTGTGCTCTCTGCACTCTCAATCGGGTCCTTTTGTTGTAACTTCGTGTTACATCACATTCCCGCGCTTGTGCTCCTTCATTTGCATCCATGCCGTGCCTAGGCCTCACCTCATCCTTTTGTGCCAGGGCCGCGACATGTGCTGTGCCAAAGCACAGAACGATTGCACTCACACTGGCCAAACGTGACGGACTTTAGGCTGAAACGGGCCCAGGCACAGTACGGATGGCGGAATGTGAGTGCGCCCTAATTGAAGGATTTATTCTTTGTTGTATTAATGTGTAATATATGAGACATTTTACAGTCATCTCCTCAGTCTGTCCATGCCTGTGTCTGGACTGCATCATGTACTAGTGCCTTACTTGAGTCTGCCCTGCGAGCAGCTGGAGATCAGGCCGGGTGGGAGCCTGAGCCTTGTCCTCTCTGGATCAGAACATTATGCCAGTCTAATCCCCGTTGGGGTCTTAATAAACCGTCACCGAGTCCTTTGCCATACAATCCAATGCCTTGGCTGGTGGCTTACTTGCCTCCAATGATATAATGCTGATATAAAAGGGCATGTGTGGACACCTTAGGATTTAAAGACCATGTAGGAAGACTAACACTAGACTGCATTCCATGAGCATGTGGCAATTTGTGTGTGAAGTTGAGAAACCAATAAGCCAAGTCTCTCTTAAAAGCTGGACTAAATAACTTCCTTGTTTAGTTGTCTAACCACTATATTAATTTTTATCAGTAGGTGTAAGACTTATCCTGAAATATATTGTCTAACTGAGTTGTGCGAGTACTAACGGAAACAGAAAAAAGTTACTAGCTCTGTTCTGAATAGGTGTCGTGCTTTCTTTAACAGACTGCGTCAGTTTTATGATTTTAATGCTGTATGTATTATATTTATCTGGTCACAAAAGTATTTTTTGTATTCACCAAAAATAAAGAGTTTCAAACAATCTGGATCTTTAAAAATATTTTGTTCCTTTTCATTTAAGTGCATGTTGATAACAGTGATGTATGATAGAGAAGCTATCTGCATTCTTGCCAGCAGATGTCAGTGTTGTCCTTCATAGTCCAGTCAGAGGGGTCAGAGGATGTTTGGAGAAAATGTTCTCCAGTGAGGGATTGGCAAAGGTGGACAGACCAAATATGGACATAGTGGATGTGCCTTTTTCCTCCTGCTGGTTTACGGACCAGACCTTGAAATATGCAAAGATTCCCATCCCTCATGTTGACTTTTAGTTGCTCTGCTACTGGTGATGAATCTGGTTTGAACTTGAGCTTTCTTTGCTCTGAAGCTGATCCTGACTCTGTGTCAGCAGCATACACAGGCAGAATGAGTAAAGAATAGTTAATGGTGGCTAGCACAATACACTGAGTCTTCCTAATTAACTCCATATTTGGTTGTTTAAATGTTTTGGTCTCATGCAAGGCCAGGCCACACAAAGGAGAGGGAGAAACTGAAGCCATGTGTTACACTGGGAGTGTCCATCTATTTCTCTGCTTTTTTCTTCATTCAGACCAGGAGGAAGTTAGTCTGGTTAACTTTGGCTCTTGTAGGAGCTATTAAAGCCTCACTACAAATGCTGCAAAGCAGCAACAAGGCTGAGTTGAGTTTATTCTGAGGGATTCTCTAGGGTGGCAAACCCTTTTTCCTGAAGTTTTCATAGCGTCTATAAAAAGTATTCAAACCCTTAGATTTTTAACCTGTTTATTGTTTTTATAACTCAATCATGGTCAAAATGATTTGGCTTTTGGACAAAAAAGAAAAAACTCCTTAATGTCAAAGTGAAATCATATTTCTACAAAGTAGTGTGAATCGAATAAAAATATGTAATTGCATGTTCTCCCCCTTTAAAGTGACTGACCTTTAAAGGTCCAGCCAAATGGTGCTCCATGGTGGAAGGAAATTCTTTGGTCCAATGAGACCAAAAAGGTGCTTTTTGGCAATCAGACAGGTCACTATGTTTGGTGGACATAAACACTGCACCATCCCCTTTGTGAAGCACAGTGGTGGCAGCGTCATGCTGTGGGAATGCCTCTCAGCAGCCGGCCCTGGAAGGCTTTTTAAGGTGGAGGGTAAAATGAATGCAACAAAATATAGGAAAATTTATTTTCCAGAAAGACAATGACTCGAACCCTACAATGAAAGCTACACAAAAATGGTTTTAACACACAAAGTGAATGTTCTGAAGTGGCCAAGTCACTTATTTACATCACAAATTTTTATTTGATCAAAATTACTTTGTTGAAATCCATTTCACTTTGACATTAAAGATGTTTTTTTGGGTAAAAATTCTATATATTGACAATAATTTATAAAATCATTCAAAAGGTAAACCATCCAAGGTGATGACTACTTTTTAATGACACAGTACGCCCTACAGGAGAGGTCTTGTGTTTTACCTGATAAATGAAATAAAAATGAAAATAGTAACCCCTTCTGCTCATGTTAATCTTTTCTTTTCCTATAAACGACTTCCTGTCACATGCCATTTTCTTGCCTCAGGTTCAATACAGGACTTTTTTCCTTTAAATCTAATGAAACAAAGAGCAATCTAAAGCCTATACAGTGTGCATTTCATGCAAACTATATGTCTTATTTTGGGTGGTTGAAAGACTCATTTTGTAGTCTGTGTTACTTGTGCCACGCCTAATCCAAACAACCTGGCAGCTTTTAGTTCAGGCTTAGTTCCAGGCTCAGGTTCCCATAAATGAAGCCGTGGTAACCTGTTATAGCACTAATGGATAGTGAGTTCACTTAGCAATAGTAGTCTAATAATAAACTTTTCCATTTTGCCCAGGTTTGTCCCAACATTTCTGATGTTTTTCTCATTTGTGGTCAACAGGACTGTCACTGTATGCTCTGGGGTAATCCAGTGCAGTAATGGAGTCATGTCTTGTGCTAAGAACAGCCTCAGTGAAATTAAGAGTTGTCACACTTGGAAGCTATGCAGCCTGTTTTAGCATGTTAATAGTTCTTGAAATATCAGTGTTTATCGGATGCTCAGCTGGAAGAACTTTCATGCGGTTACTCTACCAGGGTAAACAATGCTTAATTCTTGAGTGAAATAAGTGAATCCAACAATACAAGAAATCTTATGTTTGCTTTCTTTGTTGGACCAATGTTTTTCTTTTCTTGGAACCCAGGTCATGTACAGCTCAGAGACAATTTTCCACCTTGTTAGAAAAAAGTATGCAAAGGAAGTGAGGTTTGGGGGGAAAAGTAATATCAGGAAAGGCTTGAGGCTTTGTCCACTGTATGCTATTGAAATCAGCATCTCTAACATCATATTTCCCCCTCAGAACAAAACTTTGAACAAAAGGTTCCAGTTTGAAACTATTTGGCAATTTGCAGGTTGTTCTCAACACCTATTATCAATCAATCTTTGTGAAATTCATTGATTAACATAAATAATTCTATTTAAAGCTAAGGTTTAGATTTATGTATGCCTGAAACCCCAGAAAAAGCTAAACAGAAGAAACACATTACCATGGTGTTTTAAATGTCACTGTTTTTCTCTTACACTCAGACATCCCTGCTCTCAGCCATTTCTCTCCAACATAAACCTGGGAGACAGCAGCTGATGGATCCAAGAGCACCTTTAACTCAAGTCCTGGGCACATGACTATTTTAGGTCATCAGTGGAGATCTCCCAACAAGCTTGCTTCATAACAACTCCACTTCAGTGTCTGACTCAATGAAAATAGTAAACAGTGCCTGTACAGTGGACTACTGTACTTTTGTTACTCTCAACTGCTTATTATCTCTATGTTAGAGCTTTTACAGTCAAACTCAAAATGTGGCACTGATTCTTACATAATTGTAGTTGATTTCAAATTCATGTCTGAGAGATATTTCAAGTTCTTGGAGGTCAACCAAGAACAAACTGTTGTGGATAAGGCTGAAATGAAAAACCCTGCTTTCTATGTAAAACACACGCAGTTTATAGAGGTAGTGGACTTAGCCTGCAGGGCTGAGGAGTGAGATCATTGTGGAAGTGCTTTTAAACCTGCATTCTTTCTTATTGCCAGAAAAAGAAGTCCTGTTGCTTTTCAAGTTATTTCATACGAGTATAATGCAAACATTTTATACTCTAAAATGTTAGTTTTTAATAAAGCTTGAAGGGTTTTTTTGCCGTAAGACTAACTTGTGATTGACAGGTTGCTGCCTGAGTGCCCTGCTGTTCGATGTGAAGCACAGTTGCATGACCACAAAATCCAAGTGACATTAACTAGTGAATAAAACTAGTCTTATT
The DNA here is from genome assembly GCF_018320785.1 of Cheilinus undulatus. NCBI lineage: Eukaryota > Metazoa > Chordata > Actinopteri > Labriformes > Labridae > Cheilinus > Cheilinus undulatus. Next base: position 29,453,896 of record NC_054873.1, read on the forward strand.
TAATAACTTTTTTCTTTGAAGTTAATGCCACTAAAAAAGCACGACAAAGTTTTATTGTGTTGATTAAACAAAACTACACTTTTTTCAAAAAACCTCCTATATCCTTCACACCGGATGAATTCATCAGAGGTATATTTTGACATACTAGTGAAAGATGCATCTAAATGCACTTTTTATATTTCCTTGTTCACACCACATAGCTGAGGTTATCAAAGAAAGCTTTAGTTTCCAACTGCATGAACGAGACATCCAGTCACAGGAAGTGCTCATTTCATTCATGGCTAAAATGTTAAATATCAAAAACAACAATAATTCATCAGAAACATAAACAAGGGAATCCCAGCAGTGATCTCTGTACAACAGGCAACAGCTAAACTCACCTGAACATATTTAAACACTCTGCCCAAGGGCATCATGGGAAATCCACCATTCTTATTCACCATCACTGCCATGTCCTCAGTCAACAGTTCAGCTATTCCTGATTGTTTAAAAATGTCTTAATGAATTCAATTAAAAAAATCTTCTTATTACTGATTTGGAAATACCCACAATGCAGCACAGGGGACCCTGAAACTCATTGGTAATGTATTTTGTGTTTTTAAATACAGAATGGAACTGAGTAATGATTACATGATCAGGTTTTATATGTGGGTGAATTTAGGAATATTGGCTTCTATAAGGTAAATAATTTTTCAGGAAAAAAAATACAAAGTCTTGTGTTTTAACAAAAAGATATTTAAAAATGAGTTGTTTTCATGTAAAGCTAGAAACTTTTATTTTTATTGTTGATTTCACAAATTAAATTACATTTCATTTACTTTTGCATGTGTTTCCTTTCTCAGTGAACTTCAACTTTGCGCTCTTCTGTGTTCCAACAAATCAAAACGTCTGAGTCAGAGAAGTTGTAGCACAAAAAACACTCACCAGGCTAAAGGCCGATTGGTAGACGAGTTCACATGACCTGACGTGTGTTTGCATGTGATGACGTTGGTCGACTAATACTGACCTTTCAGGGCCAATACCGAATATTTGCGGTTCATGAGACTGATAACTGATATTTGAAACTGATATGCATTGATTATGGCATACAAACTGTATTTAATGTGGCAAAAATGAAACTGCATGATCGAAAAACAAAAGAAAATAAATATTTTAGCCCTAGCTCTAACAGCAAGAGAAACGGCACAAGGCAACACAAGAGCAGGAAAACAAGAAGTGATGCCTTACACTCACTGTGTCAGTGGTACTAAGGCATAAGTATCAGTTGGCTAATTCTGTGACATCTAGCCAATCAGATTGTCTTTTATAATGGGCATTTGGTGAGACTGTGGAGAAAGAAAATAAAGCTAGAGGGGAAGTCACACTTTGCCATGGAACCACAAAGTAACTTTATTGATTATCAGTAAAATAAAATGTCGATACCAAGTATTGGCCAAATTTTGGCCTCGATAATCAGTCGACCCCTAGCACAGACCTCATTTTGAACATCTAACCAGAAACTCATTCAAAACTTCCCTAGACTTTGAGACAAAAGAACCAACAGTGATAAGATGCTAACACATTTCCAGGTTTCAAGACTGTAGCACTCATGAAAGGTTAATATTTTTTGGTCATGGAAGCTTTTACTAGCAAAAAATACTCTCCCAATCAAAAGCACAGTTCCTTTCTAATATAGATGCATCCTGAAAACCAAGCTAGCATTAGCATTAGCGAATTCAACACTCTCCAGTTACCAGCTCCACATTCCTGGCCAGGTGGGTCACTTCTGGCTCCAAAAACTAAAGATGGCTACGATTGTTTTATTTTTTTATCACTGACAATATTTAGGACTTTAAAATGACAAACCACGGTTAGACCGTTACTGTCACAACGACAATTAGTTTTTTTACACGCTTTGGTAGAACAACAAACAAATTTTGACTCACATATTCTTGGCTTTAACCTTGAGGTCAAATGTCCTAAAAGTGACATGTTAAGAGTCAAATTACAGAAAGTGTCCCACATTCAGGCCTTTATGTAACTGTACAGAACAAACATCTAACATAATTAGCTTTTTTCTATTAGTTAACAGCTGGGTGGGCCTTGATGTAAAAATATGAGATAGGTACAGTCACCTTTAGAGTGTCATCCTATGCTGAGTGACAGTATTTGCTATCTATTCCTCTCATGACAGCACAGCGAGTCCTGTATCCATCATGCAAGGAAGGCACAGTATTTCTCAGTCAGCACTGACAGCAGCTATATTGGGTCTCAGTTGAGACTTAAACCTTGGGGGCTAATTTTGGACAGCTCTACAAGTAACATCGGGAATATCTATTAAATCACATCCTCTGACTCCAACACACGCACTCCCAAAGTCTTAAAAATTTCCCAGTGATTGAGAGTGATTTTTCTCACTTTTGCTCCTGCCTCAGACCTAGTGGAGAGTGAGCTGTAGGACATAGGGAGCCATCTGTCCCAGAGTGCGCTGCCGACTGGAACTGATCTGCAGGGTCTCCTGGGATTTAAGCTGTCTAGAGTGTAATGTAACACCGGTCCATCCAGAGACTCTGTCTTAATAAGGAAACTTTGCTCAACACTTGTCAGATGACAGGGAACATTTCTGTAGAAAAAGAAAGTCCTTGGGTGCTTTTCTTCTCTGGATCCTGAAGCCTCCCCGCCCTGTGTTAAAGCTGAATAAACACTCCTCTCAGAGCTCAGCATATTTTTCTCAATGCTGATGCCAATTTTCATGAGAGAATTTCTAACGGGGATTCCCATAAGGATAAACAATTGAAACTTAATTTATACTATTGTATGTCACACAGACAGGTTGTCTTCCTGCCCTTCTTCTAATGTATTCACGCATCTGAGTTACTGATGGATCAAGACAGTGGGAAAAAAAAATCATTTTTCACAGTACTCCTGAGGGAGGAAAAGTACATTAAATCAAGTGCTGTACTTGAGGACAATTTGAGATCTGCTTCCATAAGTGTTTGAATAAGCCTATTGTTCTTGATACAACACCAGCTACTTTCAGTTACAATCAAAATTTAGAAAGTTAAAAGCTTATTTCATGCAATGAATCATTGAACCACTCAAACTTTATAAAACAGGCTTTCAAAGGCCCTTATCAGATTTAAATGAGAAATAGTACAGGTGAAGTTATGAATCCTTAAACCCAGAAATCTGAGCATTTTAGCACTTGTGGTTCCATCATCTCAAAAGTCAGTGGAACTTCTGAATACGTTTTCAGTTAGATGCCCAGAATTACATCGGGGGAAGGTACAAGTTTAGAGATTTAAATATATTTTTCAATCAGATAAAATACATCTGGATATACATCTTCCCCACTAGTGAACTTTGAAGCTTTTTGTCAGTCTTAAAAAAGAAAGTTTCTAATAAGTGGACCACAGACCATCATAAGGTGTGTATTTTGGGCTAAAACATGAATCAAATTTTACCATTGTGATGGTCACACTCAGAGGAACACTAACTTTTGGGTTCAATAAATGTGTAATTGTGGAACCATTGCATTACGCCTACATTAGGCTATGTTAGCTTAAAAATTGTTCATTAAAATTAGGCTAATTAAATAAATGTGTGTTTAAGGTCAACTGTCTGGTGACATCGCAGTCCCTCCTGGGTCTACCGTTTTTATTCAGTGAAGTCTACTCACCTTATCCAAGTGAGTCTATGGATGGAGTTCAGTTGTACAGCAACTGTTCAAATGGACATGAAAAACTTAAAACAGTCAGGTTCATGTCGCCTTGGCCTCTAGTGTGAATACAGCCTTAGGCTGCATAGACAGAGCAATTGACTCCTGGGAGTGACGCCAGATTATTTACTGGGTGCCTGCAGTGTAGATCATAAACCCTTCCTCCTTAATGATAGTATAGGTCATGGGTCAAACCATAAAGTTAAAAAATAAGGCAAAATGTCTGCACACTATTTAGCAGAGATCAGCGAAGAAATGACACTTTACAAAACAGAGATTGGGTAAAGTAAGTAATTAAATTTCACTGACTAATGCCAGGAAATAACTATGACACCTGCCTTTTCTCCTGTGGTCATTTTGTCTCCAAATCCTGACTTGTTTCTAGTCACTTTAACACCTCACAGTTTTTTTTATTAAAGCATTGAGACTACTGTATGCTTATAGATAAATGTTTTCTTCCTTTTCACTTGTAAGACCAGCAATAAAATCCAAGGGTAAGCATAACATAGGTCAGCAGGTCTCTTTTCATTAGATCACATTTGGTTGTTTTTGTAGAATTAGAAGCAAGCCTTAAAAAATGACCTATGGAGCCACTGTAGTGAATTAATTATTACACTTCAAGTATTTCTCCTTTTCCCAATGATGTCATCAGTGCAGTATGTCAGAACTGGTCACTCCAGTATTATAACTTAATTTTGTACAATGGAAGGAGATAGAGGAGCGCTGTACATTGCAATATATTGTGTTAGTTCATGAAGCTGTACGCATTACATGGCCCACAATAAGGATACATGATATAGTGATTCTTGTACAAGCAATAACAATCCATTATTTTGTGTTTCATTTATTTTGGATATTTTTTTTATTTTATGTCTGAAACTAAGTGTAATCGACATCCTGTGTGAATACAGACCTGCTTTTATTTTAAAGGAAAACAAGGAACTCAAGATACATCAACCATTATGACATTAACTTAACCAAGGACAATGGGACTTGTTATGGATTGAAAGGGAAATAAAGGGAGAGGAAAAAGGTAAGTGCCATATTTATCTTTGTTAAAGGTTACACATTATGCAAAATATACTTTTTTAGGCTTTTCTAACAAAAATATGTGCCCCTGGCCTGTCCACAATCCCCCTAAGAATAGGAACCCCCCCTTTCTTTCTCCACCTTTCAGAAATGTGTGCTGAAACAAGCCGTTCTCAAATTTTGAGACTTCCTCATGAAAATACATGTACAGTTTTTTAATAGTAGGTAAGGGTATGTTTATGTGGCCTCACAGCATAATACCCCTCTTATTGCACTGTGGATGGTATGTTGAGACATCTAAGGCCCCAGGGCAGGAATAAAGCAGACCACACCAGCTGAGTGTCGACTTATACTCACATTTTTTCACTCAGACAGCTGTTTAATCAAACTCTCAGTCAGACTCAGACTCATTTCCAAATGTGAGATGACTGGAAGACAGTCACAGCGTCTGATCAAACATGGGGCTGCAGACATGTAGGCTCTGCAGTAAGAATGCAGCTGGTGCAGAGCTGTGGGCTCCCGAGGCATTCCTCACTGCAGGGTGACCACTGTGACCCAGTCACAGCGAACACAGCTTTCAAACAGCCACTCACAACCACACTGGAATGTCTCATCACTGTAGATTCTCACTCACGCTCCACATTATGGCTTTTTGACAGCCTAGCTATGGTCATTTTGTGGTTTTAAGTCCACTTATAAACGTGGTGTAATGCTCCACTTTCTCCTTTAAATTAAGAAGAGCGGATTTTTGTTTACCAGAAACGGAGGCTATAGAGGTTTTGATGATGACTATCCTCCCTCAGAGAAAGCTAAGATAGTCTTCAGGACGTGTGTAGAGAAGTGTGTTGTAGTGACAAAAATAAAACTACCACACAACCAAAGAAGTGGAGCATCCTTGTCCTCCCTGTTGTTTCTCTGACAGTAACAGGGAGAACAGTGGCCGAACTGGAAGTGCATACCAAGAAGTTTTATAGCCCTGTGGAATGGAAAGAAATATCAAGTACGTCTTTGGACCTCACAAAAGCCCCCACTACTTCACCCTCTCCTCTCCTCTGTCTCCTCTACCTCGCTTACACCAGAAAGCCCTTATATGGACACATGTATGAAAGATTCTCCCTCCACGTGCAAACACGGAAACTTCCAGCCCTGTGACATAAGAGGCTAAAGATTGATGGCAAATATTTAAAGAGGGGCTATTGACTAGATGCTGGGCAGCTGTGGACATTCAAAACCAGGAGGACAATTTTAACAAACAGAGAGCATTTAAGTTAAAGATTTAGAGAGATCTTCCAGCAGCCTCTGATCCCTGAGGGGAGATTTCTGAGCAGGACAAACTCATGGTTTGGATGGAATCCCTTATCTGGAGCTGGAAGAAGTTCAAGCTGTATGTAAACAATCGTTTACTCCCTGCCTTCCTCTCAGCATGTCCTTCTCTGTGTACAAATAAACATGACCAAAAAGTGTTGTTTCCCTAAACTGAAGACAGATTTGTTTTGCAGAATGTCCCACAGATTGACTTTTCTGTCTTAGTAATCGTGCTATGACATGTTTGAGAATTTAATTTTACTCTAGGATTCTGGCGGGGCATCCTGCATGAATTTCAAATGAATCGTGACAGTTCCCCCCTAATGCTTTTCTCTCCTCCCCTCTTTTTAGTCGGAGCTGATTGAGCGGCATCAGATATGGCTGACATTCTTTGCCTCTCTCCGTCCCCATCTGTAGAGGGGAACACAAACAAACATTCTGGGAGGAGTCCTGCCGAGGCCACAAATATTCTTCCATTATCCCGCATTTGTGTTTCCAGTACTAGAAGCCTTCACTTTTGGGATTTGGCTTGTTTTCTCTCTGCAAGTTTCAACTGCTTGGACTTCTTTACAAACTTTTTTCTCTTTAATTTGGAACAAATATATTTCTATATCATCTGTGATTAATGCATCTGTATGAGACCACTTACTAAGATCACTTATTTTACCCTAATATTTTGTTTGATTGGTGTTTCTTTGTCGAAGCCTGTTATATTGACCATGATTGATTTATATATCAATAAAAGGGTAAAATATCCAAGGAGCTAAATATTTATTATAGGCACTGTACAATGATAATGTTTGTGCCCCATTCCTGGCCTGTAAGAGATTATTACAGGTCATAATAGCCTGAGAGATGACAGATCCAGTCATTTAACACAGGTTACTTGTACCGTAGTAAAAACTTGGCACCTGAGGAAGGCTTCCCATCTTCAATGGAGCACCTGCAGCTGAAATATGTGACCTTCAAACCCCAGGAATTTGGCTGTGATGAACTGTGATTTTTAAACAGCTAACAGAGCGGTTTGCTTTCCAGTAACTCAGAAAGTTTACTGAATTTACAACTGTCTGGAAGACGCTTTTGTGTGATTTACACATGTAACGACAGATTTATCTTCACTCTGGACTGTGTGAGTCAAAGTGTCACAGTCTTATTGCGACTATTCATCATTTAAAATAGTGTGGCTGTCTGTGTGCAGTGGATGTGCTTAATGTCCACCTGTGCTCACTAATATACCAGTTTGAGTCTCAGACTACCAGTATATGTCATTGGAACATTACGGTGAATAAACTCAGCTGCAATGGGCCATCGCCCAAGCTTGGGTTACAGCTTGGGTTCCACTGAACCCCCTCCCTTTAGCTGCACCCCCTCTCCAGTTTTGCTATGCTAAATGATTATGCCCCTGCATGGAGCTGTCTAATCCCAGGGGGAGCCAAGGAGTTCTCTCTATATATATCTGGTTGATGTCTGCAGAAATCTTCAGATGGTATTTGACATGGTGCATGCCAGCGCTGTCCTTCTTAGAGTTTCACTCAGTGGCCGTGCACTCAGCATGAAGGGGGGACCTACCATTATACATTCAGAGTCTTAACAAATTAACCACAAAATGTCAGCATGGTTAAACCCTAAATGACTTTGTTGTGGTGAGAAGTACACAGTTTTATGTTGTTATTATGTCTGCCTGGCATTGTGATAGTTGTTTTAGCCATAAGACACCTTGCATGTCCTTTGCAGGGGTCTTCTAATGCCAACATGATGTAAAGATCAGCTCCACCCTGAGCGCCTCAGGAGACGTGGGCAGTCCTCATTCATATTGGGTTGTCACTGTAGGCCTAACAGATTAACTAATACATCATTGAAGTATTAGTGTTAAAGCTCCTGCTAAGGCGACTCTGTCACCTTCTGGAAAGAGAAAACCGCATGACCACCTTAAGATTAGAAACTTCAAGCTGAAAGTTTTAGACCTAAGAAGAGCAAAAAAATACCTATGAAATGTGGTTATTTGCTCACTTTTTGAATCACTATTTACTCATTTTATCTCTACAAACAGAGATGTGGCTGCAGAGCCGTCTCATGTTTTAATATAGTTCTGTATAACGTAGTTTTTACAACCTTGTTTATAACCAAAGCTGCCATATAAAACCACGGCAAAGATAATGATAGCGTAGTGAGTGTGAGTATGATTTCGGCTGCACCTGTCTCACTCAGCTGTTCCCTCATGCAGATAAGTGAATCTTTCCAACATGTCAGGGAATCTCAAATCTGGTCTGAAAAAGAGCAGTTGTCTTGTCTTTGCAGTGGAATACACTGAAGGAATTCGTGTTCTATTGCTGTACTTCCCCTCAGCTCTTTGTAGATGAATACTGACAGGATTTTTGGCTTTTTCTGAGGATAAGAGGAGACTGTTGGCAAAGTTTTTGGCAAAGAAGAAAAATTGCAAAGATTTTTTTTTTTTACAAATTTACATTTTGCAGTATTTGTAAAAAAAATTTACATTATAAAAGCTTTTAAAATTAATCCTTGTGTGGTCTAAGAGTCAAAAATTGTTCTGTCCAATCTTAATGATCTTTACATTTTTATTATCTGTTCTTATTTTGTTCATACTCAATAGTATATACTGTTGGTCTGAGCAGTGGCTAAAAATGAGAGAAAACCAATGTTTGTATAATGGGAGATAAAATTAGTTGAACTTACTCATAAAAATATGTAAATTTGTCACCTAGATAATAACAAGTAAACATAACTTGACTTTTGTGAGCTCAAATAACTTTTTATTTCAAACACACTGACTTAAAATTTATTTATTTTATTAAATACAGGTGCAAAATTGACTATTTTAAGTATGCAATAATAGTTTTTAATTATGCTAATTTTGAACATAACTCTATCATACACTCTAATCTTGAACACTTATGTCACTCAAGGTAAGCCAACCAGGGAGTCCCCTGCCATCAAATTCATGTACCATCTGTTGCTCATCATGGGTGGGACTTCTCTAAGTCAGTAACTTCATTTATGGTGCAAAAAGGGTTTAATACCCAAAGGCATTCTGGGAAAACTTTGCAGATTAAGGGATAACAGTCAAATGAATTGAGTGCAATGCCAAAAAACACTTAAATTTTTTAAGAACTGTAAACTTGAAATTAAAAAAGAGTTATGGCAACCTAGAAAGTAAAGTTGAAACAGTTGTTTTTCTTTTTTAAGTAAACACAAAGCAATGTTTAACCATCTTTTACTGTTGGGTCTAATGGTGTAGTAGAAATTCTCATTGGGAATAAATAAAAATATGCAGTATCACTATTTTCACACAGAAAAAACTCAGCGTTTTCCCTTTAAAAAAAATCATTTAAAGCTTATTTCTGCACATTTCTGCTATTTTCCAGGCAGTACAATGATTTAAGCGATAAAGAAAATAATGATAAACATCTGATTTGGTAAAGAAAACACTTATGAGAGGTAACACAAGGGTTAAGTTTCAATGCAATTGCTCCAAATACTCTGTCTTGGGCTTACATGTTTCAGTTACTCTCTTCTGCTGCTTTGGTCAGATTCTTAAGAGGCCTTGAAAAGTATTTTTTCCCCAAGAGCACAAATTATACGTTTTGAGTGGCCTTGAATAAAAAGAACTCTCTCTAAAGCTGTGGTGACTTCACTGCACCACCACGTCCTAAAAAGGGCCTTAAATACTGAAAGGGTTAGTTCCTGCTTATCTTAGAGCACGAATAGCAGAGTGAATAATGTAAATGCTTTGTGTCTCTTAGTTAAGACTTCATTTGTGAGTGCCTTTCAATAGGAAGTTCATAAGAGTGCTTTAGAAAATGTCTGGCTAGAAAGAGAGATTTGTGACGACTTTAATCAAAGTGACTCTGTTTGGCCTGGGGCTATTTTTACTGTGCCAATATGTTGAAGGAAAACATCATAATGGAGCTTCCTGTATTTTCATTCCCAGCATGCCACAGCAAATCCAGGGTGCCATCATAAACCTCCCCAGAGTCCATTATGCAGTTTGAGATAATTAAGATCAAATTGCAAATGAAGATTAAAACCAGGGCTCTACTGTTAGTGGTTATGAAGTTAATGTGAATGTGGCAGAAAGAAACAGAAAAGCTCTCAATCTGCAGACATTTACAGCTTTATTTTCTTTTTGATCATATTTGTAAGATCGATATATTTGGAGCACATTATTAACTTTAATTTGCACACTTGAATATTAATTAAAACAGCTGACTTCAATGTAAAAAGTAATCAATTACCTTGATATGGTATGTCTGCAGAATAAACTACAGCTTCTCGTAATAATGGAAGTTATGACACAATGCACCTTATTTATACATGGAAATCTGTCTTGGATTTACTTGTGCATATGTGAAAAGAAGAAAAAACACTTTTTCTAGACATGTGATCCTAATATTAAAGTGTTGCTTAGGGCTGTTTCTGATCTAGAACTAGAGTAAAGCTGGCAGAAATAAGGCCTAGTCTGTTCCCAGTATTTTACCTGCCAATCACAATTATACAAATGCCAGTCTATTAGAACATGGGCTACACTGAGATCAACAAAACATGTTTCTATTACTGCGCCTGCCAATCAGACCACACTGGAGCCAGAATTACTAGGAAAGTACCTAATGTCTTATAGCTGAGCAACGTCATGTTAAACCCATAAACAACAGATTTGACTACTGTTTGAAGAGTGTTTGAACAAATCTGCCAGCAATAATCTATACAACAGACCAAAGCCATGGCAAGACGAGGATTATTTTTGGGGACATATCTAATAGCATTGGACCTTGGACTGTTGGCACAGAGCCGAGGATCCATATTACAGACCAAGGCAGGTGTGTGAAAGAGAAGGAGATCCTAAAAATATCCTTGAGAATCTTTGGGAAGACACTTGATGTGTCCTCAGTCACTGCAGTTTGTGCTCTTGAGCTGTCCATTAGCGCAGTGCATGTATTTACACAGAATAACAGAAAGTAGCTGTTCAGAATAGAGGGCTCTCCCCTCATATTTAAAGACACTCATAAATTTTGAGCGTATAAAATGTTACAGTCTTTCAGAGCAGTTTGTTTAGCAGTTAACATTTCTCAAATTCCAAGTCAATCAGCAGCTCAGCTGCAGTAATGAAGGTATAATATCATCCTGCACCGGCTGTGCTGGACTCTCTATGGCTTCACACATCAACAGTTTATAGAGAGGATATCTGAAACATTATCAGGTAAACACTTCCCTGTCTGAACCCCCAGACTGTGAACAATGCCTCTAGGGCTTGCTTGGCTTAACGAAAGCATCTCGGCACACTTGGTATCAGCTTCTACAACTTCTCCCAGAGGCTTTGGCACTCACCTTTCCACCAGAACACACACAAAAACCCACCCACACAGACACCGGGCGGTGGAAACAGACAAAAGCTGGCTGAAAGTGTAAATGCAGCTGTCTGTGGTCCCACTCCCAGCCTGTCACTGTGGTAAAGAGACACAGGAGAACACTTAGGTTGAAATCAGAATGAGATCAGTCATAAGGCACAAGCATGTTGAACTCAGGAGACTCTTTAGTGATGAATTGGTGATCTGAGCATTCCCAGTGCATTAAATGGCTTCTGTTACATTAGCATTAAGAAGTCTCCCTGCCTGCTTGTCCATCACAGCCCATATACAGGCGTATCAAAAGTCAAATGTTGGGGAGCAACGAATCACCGAGCAGATCCTTAAAAAACGCCCGGGCAGCCGCACACGCCTCCCTCCAAAAAAGTATTGGATGTCCAAAGGAATCCGGTCTCCCCCCTGTTGAAAGTACATATTTGACAGGGCACAGGAAGGCAGAGCCTGCACTCCAGCTTAGCGTTCAGTTAGGCACAGACGCCCTCAGCCACTCTCCTCTCCTTGCTTTTCATTTGGACGTTTTGTCGGTGGAGCCGATCAGCAAACAGCAGCCATGGATGCCATCAAGAAGAAGATGCAGATGCTCAAGCTCGACAAGGAGAATGCCTTGGACAGAGCTGAGCAGGCCGAGTCAGACAAGAAAGCAGCAGAGGACAGAAGCAAACAGGTCGGCTTACTTTTTTGTCTTTTGTGGAAAAGCCAGAGATAGAAAAAACAGGATCCAAGAAGCAGATTAATACTGCGTTTTAATGGACCGACTCCTAAATGCGGATTAATTACTCTCATGGAAAATCTCCAATCAGGATCATTGATTTTTGGATGTTATTAATCATCTCGTCTGGCTATCTTTATATAACTAAGAAATTGTAGATATTGAACTAGATCCATACATTAGAGTGGAATACTGCTTGATAATAAACAGAAGTTGCATGTTTGTTTCATATTGTGTGTAACTTGAAATGTCTTTTACATGCATGTGTAGTTAGAGGAGGAGATAAGAGAGTTGGAAAAGAAAATGCGAGTTTCTGAAGACGAAAGAGATAAAGTGTTTGAGGAGTTACAAACTGCTGAGGAGAAGCTGCTGACAGCGGAGGAGTCCGCCACCAAGGTACCTCATCCTGACGTGCATGAGCTCTTCTAACTTGTTTCTCTCTCTTCCTCTTCCCCCTGTCCTGTCCTGTCCTCTCCTGTCCTGTCCCGTGTGTGTGTGTCTCTCTGTACGCGCTCTTGCGCCTCTGCGCGCTCACGCACCTCCATCTCCTCACCACGCTGTTCACCTCTGAAATCTTCCGCTCACTGAAACTCACCTCAGCTTGAGGACGATTTGGTAGCTCTGCAGAAGAAGCTCAAGGGAACTGAGGATGAGCTGGACAAGTACTCCGAGGCTCTTAAAGATGCCCAGGAGAAGCTTGAGCTGGCTGAGAAGAAAGCCACAGATGTAAGTAAGGGAGGGATCCACCACTGCACCACTGTAGCAGCACGCTGCCTCACATGTTTCTTTCTGTCAGCACTGTGAGTGTGGGGAATGACAGTTCAACACAGAGAAATAAAGTTACATTGTTGTGGGAGCACAAATTTCCATCATTTGGAACTTTAATTGACTATTTAGATGTAGATTTCTGCACAGCTCATTGGAAAATTAGAAAATTATGAAAAAACCTAAAGGTTGTTTAACTGTCGATTTATTTTGTGGAAGTCCACATGCACAATCACCTACAAGTCTGCCCAAAGAATGCACTGGAAACAACTCACTTTAAGTGAAATGCATCTATATAAAAACACTACACATTAAAGCGAATAGAATTATGTTATAAGGTTTTGGTTCTGCCCGGCCTTAAAGGTCTCAGTCTGAAAAAGTCTCTTTCAGAGAGAAAAGTGAAGTAGACTGATGTGCAGAGTTAGGAGCGCAGAGCGCAGCGCTTGGATAAATATAGCCCACTGCTTTATATGGTCAAGATAGAGCTCACATCTGCGGGCTATGCTCTCTGCTTACCACAGGGAAAAAACACTGTTTCCCATCAAACAGTCCCAGGCACAGCACCCTTTAAAAAATAAGCACATACAAGCCCATCTATAGACAAATTAATCAGAATTTCAAAGTAATATTTTACTGTGGCCATATTTTGAAAAGATAAATACCGACTAGGAAAGTTATGCGAAGAATTTAGATTTTAGGCATTTAAAGGTCGTGACCTCCTTGAGCATATAAAAAATCTCTTTTGTTCTGCATAAACATTTTTCTTTTCATGACAAACAGTCCAGTTCATGGCCGAGTCAGGTTCAAGTTAAAGTGGGGACACTTTGTTCTCACGAGTCAATCAGAGGAATCCAATTTAACTGCCGCCTATAAGATGCTCGTAGGAAAACCAGTTGTAATAATCCTTTAATTGGATTTCTCCTGGGGGTTGGCCATATTGGGTCTCTTTAGAGACTACAGAGGGTTAACATTTTACTCTTGATTTGTATTCCCTTTACAGACGTCTAGGTAGCCTATGAGTGTAGTGCGGAAATGAATTCAAATACTAGGCTATTGTTTTAAGAGCTTGTTTTTTGCTTTCGTATCCTCTGAAAAAGTCGAATTCCAAGTGAAACCTGAATTTATTGTCTCCAGTGAGGACTTATTGAACCGCATGTCTTTGACTCGTATTTGACTTCCACATGTACTGCTTGTAATTGGCCCGCAGATGGCGCAGCCGCCCTGCTAGTTGTCTCCAACAATTATCATTACAGTTACCAATGTTTGAACTGGATGCGTTCCTCTCATTTCAAACTAATTTGTTATTTTATGTCAATAACATTTCACCAACTATTACATATCTAACACAGTGGTAGATGTACATACTTCAGTTTTTACAGCCACAAAAAATAGTTAATTTTAAGCTCTATTTTGTAATCAGTGGTACTTCCTGGACAAACGACATGGCATTGCAGAGTGCGGGTGTAGAGAGCTCGCGCACCGTTCAGCCTGTCTCGCGCAGCCTCTTGCAGTACCAAGGACGTCATCTTGTTGCTTGAAAATTTCTCGGAAATTGAGCGGCAGCTATACGTAGTTCTTTTTTACTAGATAGTTTTTTTTTTCTGAACCAAAAATGGCTGGTGCTACATCGTTAGAGGCAGTTAAACGAAAGATAAAATCCTTACAAGAGCAGGCAGACGGTGCTGAAGAGAGAGCCGAGAGATTACAGAAGGAGTTGCTGGCGGAAAGGAAATCAAGGGAACAAGTAAGCATGTTTACCGTGCGTACAGTCACACAGGAGCTACTGAATGAATATAAATAAGGCTTAATATCCCCCTCTTCCCCCCTCTTGTGCTGCATTCGTGGACGGAGAGAGCTTGAGGTGATAGACAGTGAAATAGCGGGATTTCTTTTGATTCACCGCCGTGCTCTGCAAGCTGAGCTGTACAAGGCTCCTTGCTGTGCCTCACACTCTTACTGAGGTGTTTTGATAGCCTGCTGCTAGCTAAGAGCTTATTATAATTGGTAATGTCAGGCCGCGGATGCACAAATCAAGAGAGTAGAGTAGCCGTGGGTTTTTGTGTTGCCTCGTCTTCGTACTTTGTGACACTTGCTCCTCATTTGATGATCTTTGCTGTAACGGAAATATTCAACCTGCCCTCCTGAAGTTCCGCTTTTTTTTCTTAGCAGGTAGGCCTATACAGAGTGAAGAACTGTATTAAAGTAGCCAATTTTCAGCCATCAGGAAGTTACAAACTGTGGCAACATTCAAGGTGCCAGTCCTTTCTGTGAGCGTTTGCTCTTTGACTTGCCCATATATGGACAACAGGTTTACACAGTGTGAACATAGCGGTAGCTATCTAGACGGGAAATAAATCTTTCTGCAGTATCTTAAAGCTGTCAGAATCCACGCCAGGCTCAGTCTGACAGTCTGTAATTTAAATTAATCAACCAGGAGGAGAATTGAACGGAGCTGAAAGCATTGCTTCAGTTTGTAGGTTAGTTACTTCCTTGTCATGCTTCACTACCTCAGTTGCACTTTGGTCCAGCAGTGCACTTTCTTTCACATGACTTGCAGGGGAGTCAGTCAGACAGCTGGCTTTAGTTGTAGCTTGTTTTCAGGACAATGCAAATCACATCAGGAAGCTGAAGTAGCCACAGATTTGAATAATCTTAGAAATGCTGTGGTCTTTTGTCTAGTCAAAATAATACATTGCTAATTGTCTCCAAAGATAGGCCATGAAGACTACTTTGTTGCGATGTGACGGGTTAATGTGCACTTAAGTGTATCCTGTATTATCCAAGGAGTCCCCTCTGTGGTTGTGTATTTACCTTGTGAGCCTTCACTTACAGTAAATAGTCTCAGGGCATTTGACTCAAGGCTTGTTATGTTCTCTCAGGGGCCTGGTAATGAGGCAGGGTATTCTACCTGCTGTCAGCCAGGGGCATTGTTCTAATCATACATAGTCAATGAGGGGAACAGAAAAGTCTCCAGAAAAACACTTTGATTACACCCATCACTCAAACCCCCCTCTAAAAAAGTACAATTCCCTTCCTCCTCTACATTCTTTGGGCTGACATGTATATGTACACTTGTTCATTTTTAGATGTTATGTCAAATATAAAGATCTTTGCATCCTCTGACTTGTTCCTCTTCTCTCCCTAGGCTGAGGGAGATGTCGCTTCCCTTAACAGACGTATCCAGCTGGTTGAGGAGGAGTTGGATCGTGCTCAGGAGCGTCTGGCTACTGCCCTGACCAAGCTGGAGGAGGCTGAGAAGGCTGCTGATGAGAGCGAGAGGTGGGCCCTTATGAGCAGCACAGACTCAGACTCTCTGATCTCTGACATCTCGCTCTGTTGCTGAACAGAGCAGGTGGCCGGGCTGTGTTTACATCCCTTTGTATGGGGTACAAGCAGAGCCTCTGTGCTGCAGAGCTGGATGTCAGATACTGCAGACGTGTCCTCACATCCTAAATCCTGAGTATTCCATATATTCAATGTAACAAGAAAACATTATTTATTGCGTTGTTTAAGACATAGTAGCCAACACAATGAGAGATTTATGTCCCTAGGAGACTGTAGTTTGTCTGTAAGGTCTCAGATTTTGTTTCCTAACATCCTGTGACTTGTTTTTTCCCTCTCCCAGAGGCATGAAGGTCATTGAGAACAGGGCCATGAAGGATGAGGAGAAGATGGAGCTGCAGGAGATCCAGCTCAAAGAGGCCAAGCACATCGCTGAGGAGGCTGATCGCAAATATGAGGAGGCGAGTTTTCAGCCCCCCTTAAAACTTTAATGCAACAAGGATGATACAGTCTCTAGTGAAATCAGTAGTTCTTCCACAGAAATTTATAACTTTTTAACTTACCATAACAGGCAAATGCTGCTTAAAGTAAAGCATTTATGGAAGTATTTATAATCCCTTCAAAATTTCCTGTCAGCTGTGAAAAAAATATAATGATAAGGACTGCAGACAGTTGTGCTTAGTGTTAACCTTGCTATGTACAGTGCTCAACAAATTTATCAGACCAGCTGTCATAGTTGTCTCAGAGACCATCCAGCATCATGAAGTGCTTTAATGTGGACTCTTTCATTTTCAGTCAGCTCTCCACGTTTTACCATTTTGAACAGGAATGAGGAATTTCAAACTGAATTCACCTTTTTATACCCAAATTTGAGCCGACTCACTGGGCTTCTCTGAGAAGTCAGAAATTAATCAAGCATAACATTCAACCACTAAAACTAATTTTTCTGTTCAGGAATGCAAGTAAATAACTATAATTTGACATATTAATCAAGAAATAATAATGTGCTTTACTATTTTTTTCAGTTTTTTTGTAAATCAGTAAATTTGAAAATTCATGGCTAACAATAATAATTATATTTTAGCATTAAGAATATTATTTGGGTTAATGAGCTTTTACATATTGGTGTATTAACCATTGCAGAAACATAAAAATGATTTTGATAATAACCAATGCCGTTAATTTAGGGCAGCTGTGGCATAAACCTTACTATGGGTGGTGGTCTAATAAATTTGTTAAGCACTGTATGTCACTAAATTTATGAGGAAACTGCCCCAAGTGTATTAGAATTTTCCATTTAAGATATTTGAACAGCCTGATAGATATGATACTTTGTTGTAGATTGAAGTACTCAATAGTTAGTTTAATTCAAGCAGAAAAAAGCTGAGCATGTTTAGGATAATTTACAGAGATTCATTTGTATTTTTTTACTTAAATCTAAACATCATTCTTACAAATATTTTGGAAGGAGCTGTTAAACATATATGTTGATAATTATAGTTAAGTGATGTTAGTGAGGTAGATATTTCAAACACCTGTCACAGTCATTGAGTACCTGTTGTGGTGTAACACTTTGTTGTGCTGCACCTAAAGGTCGCCCGTAAGCTGGTCATCATTGAGGGTGATCTTGAGCGTACAGAGGAGCGTGCTGAGCTTTCAGAAGGGTGAGAAATTTCACCTTTACAATAAACTTGCACCTGCATGTACATTTCCTCTGTCCGAGCTTGTAGCACTAACACTTCAAATATCGGACTTGTTTCCATTTGAACATTGTGCCCTGTGTTCTGACTGTATGTGCTGGTTATTTGCATGCTCTCCATGGTTTGAATGGTCTTACACGTGTGCGCCACTCCCACTAACAGGCGAGCTCGGAGAATTGAGGATGAGCTAAGAGTTTTGGAGCAAGGCATGAAATCACTAAACTCCTCAGTCATACAGGTACTGCAAACTAAAACCTAACATCTTAAATGAGCGTATCTCCCCACTTTGATTCATGCTGCTGAGTCAAGCTTTGGCTTTGCTTGCTGTTCTTGTTCTTTTTCTTCTTCTACTCTCTGGATTCTTGGTGTTTTTTAGTGTCTTTCATGTCTCTAACATGGCAGAAACTGTGCAAAAGTAGCACAAAAGGGAAGCATGTTATTAACATGTAGAAATACTAATCACCAAATTATTGACTTCACTGTAACCCACCACTTTGTGATTACAACTCTCACACTGCTATTGTCACATTCCTGCTCTGTTAAGGCAATTTTTAGGTACTTGGGGCTCCCTCCTTGTTGAATCCCTGTAGTTCTTATTTGTATTGTTTCCTCTCTCCCCTCCTCTGTATCTTTCCTTCCTTCTACCTTTTTGTGTCCACTTCTGGTTCTGTCCATCCTTCTTTCCCTCTTTTCCCTTCCTCTCCTTTGCTACATTACCCCTTGTCTAAAACACCAGCAAATGCTCTGAACTTGAGGAAGAGTTGAAAACTGTGACCAACAACCTGAAGTCACTGGAGGCCCAGGCAGAGAAGGTAAGAGTGACTCTTTGGCAGAGTGCATGCTGTCAAACCCCTCAGATCTCCATTAGACTAGATGGAAAGGAGCAAAGGAGCCTGGGGAACCAAATTAATTATTATTTTGAAAATCTAAATGTTTGATGCTAGGTCGTCCTGAGTTTGCCTCTGTATCTGTTTGTTTGACGCCTGTTGTTTTCGTCCCACAGTACTCACAGAAGGAGGACAAATACGAGGAGGAGATCAAGGTCCTCACCGACAAGCTGAAGGAGGTAAAGTTTCACGATGCCTTATCCGGACTTCCAGGATAATTTAAAGAGGTCACAGGTCCTGTGTTGTACTAACTCATAAATCTGTTTCTGTGACACAGGCTGAGACTCGTGCTGAGTTCGCTGAGAGATCAGTAGCCAAACTTGAGAAGACCATTGATGACTTGGAAGGTATGATTTTTTTGTCCCTTACTTCAGAAAGCTTCTCTGGTTATTCTATACTACCTTTATGTGCCATTGATGGTTTATCGGCAGGTTCTCTTTGCACTCAGCTCTTTATTCTTACCTTTGCTCTGAAACTTTTTCTGTTTTTTTTCTAAATCCTGTTATAATTCTTTTTTAGACACTTTTTTAGAAATGAACCTTGGTCTTTTCAGTGTAGGTGGTTGGTTTTGACCTAACAAGAAATGCTTTGATGGTTGTCAGAGATACCAGGCCCACATTTTGGCTCATTATTGCAAAGAGTGTTGCTGTTTCAATTTATATTTTTAAGACTTTAAGGAATTCTCCCCCATTTTTGTTGAACTTCCATCCCATCTTTTCCTGTTGTAACTCTGTTTTCCTTTTTTTCCCTCCTCTGTCATTTTTTTCCTTTCACCTCTTCCTGTCTTATCTTTGGTCTGGATGCTTCACCCTTCACCACTTTACTATACGCTCCTTTTACCTTTGCTCCCTTTGCTGCAACCTACCCACACACACTCACACACACACACACACACACACACACACACCCCTGACCCACCAATAGATGAGTTGTACGCTCAGAAACTGAAGTACAAGGCCATCAGCGAGGAGCTGGACCACGCCCTCAACGACATGACTTCCATGTAATTGTCTTCTTCACTGTGCCTGCTCGTTCCACCTTCACCCTCTCTCCCCTCTGCACTTCTCATGCCTGTGCACCAACTACATATCCTCAGTTGTCTGTTTGCCTTTTATTTCTTCATAATTCACAAAAATGGAATACCCCACTTTTGCATCTGTTCCTTCACCTTTAATCATTATTTAGCTTTACTTTTCAGTCTTAAAGTTGAATGTCTTAAAACAGATTCTATGGTATCCTATGTTTGTACAATGGAAGCCCACCATTATACCTATGTAGAAATGATCGTTGATGATATCGTTGCAGTTTTAGAGAGCTTTTTATAGGACTTAAGTTGTGTTATGCATGAACAAAACTCAGCATAAGTCTCTGTTTAAGCTGGTTTGATTGCAAATTGTATAATGGTTTTGTTAGGCTGATCTTGCTATTTTTGTAGTTGTCTAATATAAAGTAATGGTACATGTGATTTTTTTTATATCCCTGGCAAAGCATGCATTTTGTCCATTGAAATGTTACAGACTGTTTAGGAATGCATTTCAATGAATGTGATTCATGCACTGTAACGTGAGGTGATTTGTGTTTTCTTCTAACATGGTCTACTTCTGTACAGAAGAAAGGCCCTCTGTGTGTTTGTGAGATTCCCCTCTTATTCAGTCATTATAGCAGGTAAAGGTTGTGTGTCAGCCCCTTGCTCTAAGTAACTGTCCAGCGCTGCTCCTCACATTTTAAGCAGGAATATCTAAACTGATCCATAGGGAGGAGTTTGTCCACTCCCCAGTTTGTTTGCGTGTTCTACCTCACAGTGCATTTCCATTGTGCCTTGTAGTTTTGTGGTAGTTGCTATGAGTCTTGTGGTTCTTTAGTTTTGCGGTGCACATCTCAGTAATTCTACGCAGTCCTACGCACTGCCCCCCTGGTTCATTCTACTTCTTCTCTCCCACACAGATAAATTTTTTACACCTCATCAAAGACGTCTCCTGCCGGCTGAGCGGCATCTGTCTGCTCTCTTCAGCCTGCTCTCCATTTTCCCTTCCCTTCTCTTTGTCATCGCTTTCCTCCCCCCTCATGTTTTCATCCTCACGTCATCATTAAATGCATCCCATCTCTTGTACAGAATCCTAGAATCTTTCTGCATTGTGTAAAAAATAAAACACCCTTCCTTCTATGTAAGCTGTATCTCTTTACTCTGTCTTTTTTGTGCTCTTTTTAATTTCTTTTTATTTTGAAGTGGCTCTAATAAAACCAGGAAGCCTTTAACTTTAAGTTATGTTCTTTAGTTTTGTTTCTCCAGCTTCACTATCCTTAAGTTGAGCTTAACCCTGTTTCATTTTTTTTTCATATTGTTTTTGAAGCTGAGATATTAGGAATATCACAGTAGTGCTTTAAGCACAGAAACTTAGAAAAATGAAAGTGATTGAAAGCCGAGCTGAGTTGTCTTACCTCTGAGTGTTTGAGATTGATGCATGCATGCACTTTTCAACATTTAGGACTAGAGGCAGGATGAGCTGAAGTGAAGGAGTTGAGAATTGAAGGAATTAGAGTTGGATTGTTATGAGGAAGATGGAGACAAGTAAAGTAATGAGTTCAACAGTGGAATAAAGAACAGGATGTCAGATTTGTTGAGTCTCATCTCATTGCTGGAAAATTGGATGAACTTGCTATCAGTGATTATGACACATGGGCTTTGTATGATACGTAGTATCCTGTCATATATTTAAATAAATGTACAATCACACATTCTGAGTGTTTTTATTAAAGTCATTTCAATCATTTCAGATATAGAAGATGAGAGGGAGTGAGTAAGTTTCTTTTGTAGTGCGTACATTAGTACAAATGTGGAGCCTCGTTTTAAAGTTTTAAAAAATTGGAGACAACTGAAGCCACAGAATTTTCATTTCTTAGAGTTTTCTCCTCAAACATGTTGTATCTAAGCATATAAGATGCACCTTATAAAGAATGCTTTAATCAGAGCAGCAGGAACTTTTTTTTGTTGCTACACTATCCAAATTTAAATCTTTTTTGTGAAGGGTTCAACTCGCTGCCATTCTTCTTTCAACCTTAATTCATCATCTCATCCTCTGCTTTAACTCTAAACACTTCTCTGTCATGATTTTAGTCAAATCGCTTAACCAGAAGATTGCTTAAACCTTCTCTCTAAACACATGATCATCTATGACTGCTTGCTCATGTTATTTAACGGTTATTCAGGCATAGAAAGATTTTTAAAAAGTCTCCCAGAGGTTTTAGTAGAGAAGGTAGGTGCTACAAGGCATTGCACTTTCTCTTTTCCTCTGATTTGGTGTCCTCTTTCTGTTTTCCAACTTGCTTTCTGACTGCAAAGATCGCCTCTTCCATCAACTTGAGAAACACCGTCTCCTCTCTAATGAACTACGTGTGGCTTTGAATGATGACTAAATTGAATGTTTTGTTTGTGAAGGTTTTGTTTTCAATGTGTGTACGACAATCAGATACAACATACGGTCCAAAGCTCCTGGATTTGTACTGTCCACATTCAATGCCTGCACTGCTTGAAACTTGTGTGGAGGTGTACATATACTGTAGTGAAAATCAGGGATTACTTCAGTGATATGATTTTCTAGTTTTATAAACTAGATCATAACATCATGCAATAATCACTTTTTGGGTAGTTGTGTTTACGTGTTTATGAGATGTTTGTGGTAACCTGTTTGCATGGTTGCTTGCATTAGTCAGTGTTACGTTAAGTCAGTGTGTTTTTCTTGTTTTTGTCTGTGAAATGTTTTAATGTTTTAAAGGCACTCATATTTAATAGCTGACCTTTATAAAGCCAGCTTGACTGTTAATGCAAGCTAACCTACTGACTTACCTGTTTGCCTGTGTGATATTAAAACTTGTCCATTTTAATGTTCTAACAGAGAAACTGTCACATGCTAAAGAAGAGAACCTCGATTTGCACCAGATGCTGGACCAGACTCTAATTGAACTGAATAACTTGTGAAGGCACAGTCCGATCCCCCACGCACTGTGGTTTTGGCTTTTTGTATGTGCACCTTGCTTAAGATAAACCCCTCTTCTTGTTCGTTGCCCCATGGTGGAGATGAAACAGCCACATGCTATTCCTATTGCACCGTCCTGCCTTCAGAGAGACTCGACCAAGGAGCAAAGTTAAGAGGAAGTAAAGCGAAACCATTCCTTTTAATGAAGCTGAAACTGAGAAACAAGATTGTTTTTGTCAGTTTTTATCTTGAAATGTTTGCCTTTTGCAATCCTTGTTGTTTTTTTCTTTATTGATGAGTCTGCTGGTGAATAACATTTCATGTTGTTGGTTACAAAGATATTTTCTTCTGCATTGACGCTGATCTGGTACGGTCCATTCCACATTTATTATGCACAAACCAAAGGACAAAGTGAGGAAATTTTGCACTAAGTTAAACCTCAACCTTGTGCGCATTTTGCATTCATTAAGACAAACTATGTTTCAAAAGATAAATCTAAGTATACAATGACTATGCCAGTCTTAATGTATACTGGTGCTACAGTTTTGTAAGGCAATGAGTGTAAATGCATTGCAGTATATTCTTAGTTTTCTTTGAAACCACAGTTCAAAATTTTTTCATCTTGTCTGTATCGTATGATTTCGGTCATCTGGTTGTGCATTGTTTTAGCATTGTATTAATGTAGATGTTTTCAAGTGTTTATCATTTCTGAAATGTACAAATTTATGAATATAAATAAAAGCACGTTTTGAAAGTTTTCTAACATTGTTTGTGGTTCATTCAAAGCTTTCCTCTTATCACAGATGTGACTCAAACTAAAGGTATTTATCAATTGCTTGTTAATGCAAAGGATTACAGAACTTATTTATTCAGATTGATTATTGCCTTAAAAAGTTTTCCAAACTGATGAAGATTTTTTTTATATGTCAGCTTTGCTGCACACTACTGTCTTAATTATGTTTTCCCTGTGTATAACTTCTACAAAGGGGAGAAACAAAGTCATGTGTTTCTTTGGTTTTCTGGAGCTCACTTAGCACAGCTGCACCACATCAGTCCTGCTGAGAAGCATCAAACCATGAAACCTTTCATTAAGTCTTTAGACAGTTAATGTGGCAGCACCCTTAGGTCCATAAAAGGTGAACTTGGTTCTAGTATTAAGTTAAATAACTCATACCTAACAACCCAAAGCTGTTGTGGAAAACTATTAAATCATCAGGGACAAAAAGGGTTTATATGCAGATGATGCTGTTATTTATTACTCTGCAAATCTCCAGATTTGGGTTTACTGTCTGTTTACTGTCTCTAAGTGGCCTTTGATACTGTAAATAATGCTTTTTGTGAGCTTAGACTGATTTGAATCCTGTTTAAGACTGAACAAATTATGTACAATCTCAGAGAAAAGGCTACTGATCCTGCCTTTAATGAACAAATTTCAGGGTGATGTTATTGAATGTGTATCTTCTTATAAATAACTTGAATCTTAACTGATGATTGGCTGTCATTCAGGTTTCATAGTGAGTAGCTTGTAAAAAAAAAAAAAAAAGGCACCTGGGTTTTTATTTCAGAAATAAGTTGGGGGTCTTTGGATGATGTATTCCATCAAGGTTCATAACAATCTCAAATGCCCAACTTATTGTACTCTTTGGAACAAGTTGCCTGCCCTTTATTGTCCTAGACAAAATCATTGGCATATCCTTATTTATAAGGCAATGCTAAACTTACTTCTCTCGAACTTGTGTACTTTTTTTATGTGGCAAATTGTGGAAAGCTACAGTCTTCACTCTGTGACCCAGTCACAAGACTTACTTTTGCTATCTTTCCCCAAAGTGCATCTTAAGATGAGTAAAAGGAGTTTCAGAGTCACTACTCCTGAGGCTTGGAATCTGGAAAACTTGCAGAAAAATTTGAGTCTTGTGGAACTGGCCACTCAGTCTTTATAGAGGTAGATTTAAGGAGACCGGTTGTAAATCTTTTGTCTGATTACTTCAAACTGTGTGACCCAGGATTTAGTTGATTTGTGTTAGTAAACGATTTTTTTTCTTTGTATAAATGTCTATAACCTAGCTAAATGCCCTGCTTTCTGTCTTGACCATAGCACTCTTGTAAATTAGATTGCTGATATCATAGAGGCCTATCATGGTTGAATAATACAATGTAAAAATACATGTGCAGTTATAGCTGCCTCAGTGGATAAAAAGAGTTGGAGTTGCTAAATCTTAAACGGCAGAGGTCTACAATAGTTATGACTTGAGTTTAATGATAATGATTAATGTGTAGCCTATGTAATGTACTCTCTGTTGAAGTCAAAGTTCGTTCAGTGGTTCTGGCATTTGATGATGACAGCAGTGAGTGAGTATGACCTCAATGAAAGTCCTGTGTTGCACTTATGAGGAGATAATGATGGTGTGTGTTTGTGTGTGACGGAGTCTTGAGAAAAGCTTGAATGTGTCTTCAGGATACATCTATCCTGCAAGCCAATCAGATATTTTTTTAATATCAAATGGGTTCATTGTGTCAGATTTTGCCAAGTGCTGTAAAGGGCCATTAAAGCTTTCTTTTTTCCTATCATTGATCATTTCAACATTGATTTGGAAACAAGCTGCTATAAAGTGCAGAAGTAGCACAAGAGTAATAGTTGGTCTCTTGTAAAGGTGAATTTGTCATCGCTTTTGTGCAATGTGATGTGTTTTTCTTCCACGAGGAAGTGACAGAATGAACAAAAAAGACAAGAAGTAGGAGATAAATAAAAAAAAATTTGCCCATGACCCACAAGAATAATAAAGCCTTCCTTAAAAATGGACAACCGAAGTCACCCCGGCACTGGTTTTTAAACAGCACAGGTAAAATTAATCACTCCATCACCCATGATTTAGCCTTTGTTTAGTGTTTAGAGTAGTGCAGTGAATTAATTATTTAATACTGGGTGTACGCTGTTATATCCTCTGTTTGAGCTGATTCTTGCTCTTGTGCCTACACATGGGTATTTCTAACAACAGAATAAGACTGCAACAAGCTATTTTCCATTCAGACATTAAAAATAGACTACCAGAATGGGATACATCAGCTTCACACAGTTAGTACTCTACCAGCGATCGAGTTCGTGTGAATCGTGATTTGATTGTTTTGGTCTGAATGCAAACAGGAAGCGGGTTGCTATTCAGTAGTACCACCACTAGAGTTCGTTTCGCAGCGGGGGTGGTTGTAAAAAGGCTAGTCCAGCTACTTATTAAAAATAAAAATGTCTCGTTTATTTCTGCCAAATCATTTTTGTGCCAAATGTAAGCTTCTAACAACGCGAGAGTCTTTCTTGACAGCGCGAGTAAAGCAGCCCCGTTCAGATAAGAGCAATGTTTTTTTTCAACAACAAAGACGATATGTTAGTGGGTCAAGCTCAGACTTTTTTAAAAACGGGCAAAAGTCAAGGATTTGGATATGTGGTGTCGGTGTCGGGATTACTCTAGCTGTCGGACTGAAGTGTCACGCGGACAAATCTAACAGTTCCTGTGATGATAAAGTTATAAGACAACAGAGGAGTGATCGATACAGCCATGCTATAAAAGTTAGCAGAGACCTGCTGGAGCGGATAAAGGTAGGCACTGAGGTATGCCTTTAAGGCTTTGTTTTGAACTGGACTCCTTGTCTTTGCTCTGTTATTTTACCCCTCGTCACTTTCTCTTAAATGGCACTTGAGTGAGTTAAATTTCTATTTCAGGCTGAGGTCGGGGCTCCAGGGTTGGTGGTTGGAGTCTCCGTGGACGGTGCTCAGGTTTGGTGTGAAGGTCGGTGGCTACAGTCCAATTTTTACGTGCATCATTAAAGAAAATACTACAAAAATGTGGCTAGTTTTTGCTCTATACAGTTTTGTAAAGCTACGGTGCTAATACATGAACAATTTGACTGCTATTATCGATCCACAGCACACATTGTGACTGATAGTAAAAAAAATACTATCAATGTACCCGATTTTTTAATTTGTATATGGTACTAAGAAAAATCAACTAATATCAATATCAGTGTCAATGTCATAGCAGTGAAACAAGGAGTGCTAGGCACCCAGTATTTGCAATATTCAGTTTTTTTTTTTTTTTACATTATGAATAAGTGCAAGCAAACTCCTACAAATTTTGTACATTTTAAAATATGTTTGCAATGTTTTGGTTTTTGAAAAATTGTCAGCAAATTTGTGCTATTGAGATAGTGTTTGCTTGGACATTAGATGGATCAATTCCTCACCTATCTGTCTAACAAAATAGATTACATTTTTGATACGTTTTTGAACTTTTGGATTGCATAATTTGTTAAAGTAACAAGAATTATATTGAGTGAACCTATGTTAACAAAAATCTGGCAACTGTTTTAACAGCAATCAAAAGCAAACCTTTTTGTTAATAGTGTGGGCTTAGATTAGCCTCTTTCAAATTTCATCCAAAAATGGTACAGTTAGAGCACAAAAAATATTTTAGTGCTTTCACAATTGGCAGTTTTCCATAGCCAAGCATACTTCTTCTGTAGCTTGTTTTGGAACCCTAACATTTCCAATTGGAACAAAAAATAACCCAACAAGCTGGTATCATATGGCTTAAAAGAGAATGGGATACTGTTTTAGATCAGTGTTGGCATGGTCCATCATCATCAGCTTTTGCATAACAGTGGCCACTTATAAGAGAGACTTATAACTGGTTTACAAACAAATAGCCTTTCAGTGTCAGCTGTGCTTGCCTTGGAACATGTGTTTCCCATTTCAGTTGTCAGCTTAAGTGGGTCTTTGTTAGTGCCACAAAGTTAGCCAGTACAGAGCAGTCTGTCCAAACAGGATTAAATACCTTTTTCCTTTCCGTTTATGAAGCTTAAGCATTTTATTAGAGGTATACTTCCACTCGCAATAAAGAAAATCTTCTGTATTTTTCACCTAAAAGAAACTATAATGTGCATTTAAGTTGTACGTGTAATTTAGGGCTGGGTTATGCTGATTTGGAGAACCGTGTGCCATGCAGCCCAGAGACAGTGATGCGAATCGCCAGCATCAGTAAGCCCCTCACATCTGCAGCAGCTGCACGACTGCGTGAGGAGGGGAAATTG
Source organism: Cheilinus undulatus (assembly GCF_018320785.1). Taxonomy (NCBI): domain Eukaryota; kingdom Metazoa; phylum Chordata; class Actinopteri; order Labriformes; family Labridae; genus Cheilinus; species Cheilinus undulatus. Next base: position 29,481,704 of record NC_054873.1, read on the forward strand.
GATCTTGATGTCCCTGTCCAACAATATGTCCCGGAATTTCCCCAGAAACAATTTGATAGACAGGATGTAAGCTTCTTGAACCAGATGTCAGAGATTTTCTTAACAGCAATAATATCTTATTCTCCTTTTTTTGTGTTTGGCTTATATAATTGTAAATTCTTCTGTTCTTTCAGGTCACAATAACCCCTCGTATGCTGCTGTCCCACCTAAGTGGCATACGGCACTATGAGAAGGATGCAAAGAAAGTAAGGGAAGACAAAGAAAAAGCAAAGCGACTGCTAAAGCCGCCGGTAAAAGAGAAAGAGGATGAAAAGAGCTCATCTGAAAAAGATAAACCTACTGAAGTCGAACAGAAAACTAAAGGTAAAGAGGCTGCTCAGGCTCAGAAGAAAAAAGAGTTCGAACATGAGGAGTATTACCTAAAAGACAATTTTGAAAGTGTCACCCAGGCCCTGGACCTCTTTAAAGATGATCCGCTCATTTTCAAACCAGGTAAAGCATGTTCACCAATGAAATATGAAGTACTATACAAGTTCTCTGTTAGTGTCCTGTTGAATTACACTGTTTTTTTCATTGTGTACAGGCACTACTTTTCTGTACTCCACCCACGCCTTTACCCTGCTCAGTGCTGTTGTGGAACGAGCTGCGGGTCAGCGTTTCCCAGATCTGATGGCGAACATGTTCCGTGAGCTGGGAATGCTAAATACTGTGCCTGATGAGAATGATCCAATTATTTACCACCGTTCCAGGTAATCTGTCATCACCAGTTTTAACTTCAGTCCACATTACTTTGACCTATCACTGCTTAGTAGAGGGTGAAGAAGGGTGTAGCTTTGTAGTGATCTGGTATTTTTTTTTCTTAAAGGTTGTTTTGTTTATTCACCCTTGTCTTTGAGGCCAGAAATTTCATCTGTCTTTATTTTATTGATGCTCCTCCACAGATACTATCATTTCAACAAGAGGGGGCGTGTTGTGAACTGCCCATATGTAGACAACTCCTACAAATGGGCAGGAGGTGGCTTCCTCTCAACTGTTGGTGACCTGCTGCTGTTCGGTAATGCTCTGCTCTACAGCTACCAGGTGGCCCACCTGAAGGACACTCAGGGTTTTCTCCCTGGTTTTCTCAAACCCCAAACAGCCATCGAGCTGTGGGCACCAGTTGACAGGACAGAGGCCAGCTGGGATAAAGATGGACTGTATGCCCAAGGCTGGCTGGTAGTGGAGAAGGAACAGAAATATGGTCAGTGCAGGAAGCGCAGACACTACGTATCGCACACAGGAGGCGCTGTAGGGGCCAGTAGTGTCCTCTTGGTACTTCCCAATGTGGAGATAGAAGTGGGTGAAGGACAGTCACCTCTCCTCCCACAGGGGGTGGTGGTCACTATCATCACTAACATGCAGTCTGTGGGACTCAATAACACAGCACTGAAAATTGCGCATGAGTTTGACAAAACCAGAAGCGAGTAAGAGTACAATGTTTACATAAGCACTCAAGTTTATATTTGACTGATTTCAGAGGATTTTATAGTTTTGTAAAAGCTTTGAAGAAATTGATAAAAAGATTTTTAACTAAAGTTTGTTCTTTTTATTTTTTATGCATTTAAAAGTGCTTAACACAACCCCACTTATTGTTTACTACAACACTTGGCAGTGCAGTCGTACAGCCACTAGGTGGAGGTGTTATCCGCATTTCTAACAAACACAGCCACTGACTTATGACAGCAGTTTATAGGCCGGATACAAATATTCTAGCATTTCAGAATATAAAGCCTACTCCCAGCATTTAAAGCCTAATGGAAAAAATCAGCATTTTAGAGAAGTCAAATAAACCCAAGGGAAAAAGTCATTGCTATTTAAAGCTCAGCTCAGCACATAAAAAGTTTCAATTCCACATGAAGAGAGTTTAAGGGCCCACCCTGCATAGATATTTCCTCATTGCTACACGACAAGTTTCAGAAAAAAGCTTTGTTGCTTGGTGACCCAATACTGTCAACTTGCCAATAATCGTTACGTTGACATTTTCATAAAGTTCCGAGCCAGTTTTCAACCACAAAGAACAGAACGCTGTTGCAATAGTCTGATTTTCTTTTCGATCTGATGTATAAAGCATATCTAGTTTTTTTATCACACTGAAAATTAACAAAAGCCCTTAAACATAATATCCCCACATAAAAAGCTGGTTTAAAGCTACTTTAGTAGAAAACTCAAGGTTTATCAAGAGAACAAGAGGAAACTTAATTCAGTATCAGGGCAACAACAAGAAGTTTCAGGATTGACTTGTATCTGATGGCATCATTTTCATCATTACACTCCTGGGATCTCCTGTGCCCCTGTTTTTAGATTTAAGGAGACTGATGAATGGCTTGGGATGTGCTAATTATACAGCCTCCTGCACACAGAGAGTGTGTGTTCCTGCATGTCCAGCTTTGTGTGAGCCAATTTCAGCTTTAAAACTGCAGTGAGGTCACCCTGGCCAGTTCTGACTGCTTTAAGAGGCAGTTATGGTGAGATTACATGTAGGATTAGGTTAGAAAAACACAAAAGATTGGGGTTAGAAATTAAGTGCAGATAGTCAAGTATAAATGATAGCGTACTAACTAACAGAATGATCCTAAAAAGTGCACAAGTGTTAATGTGCTGGTGTGTGTGGTCAATAAACACATGGTTGAATAATTAAGTAGGGAACATTCCATATATTTACACAAATACACATATTTACTTGAACATATTCATTAATTTCACAAGATTTAATCTAATAAATCCATGACCCTGGTTCAATAATTAAAGTAATAATCTGCTTTATAATATTGATATATATTATGTATTTATGATATTTTTACACAGTTTGAATAGGCTTTATAAATACATTTCAGGTAGATTGAAATGTGACTTAACAAGAGTAACAACTCCAAAGCTGTGTTAAAAAAGGTACTATGAAAGGTGTGATTCAATTCCACCCACTCGTACTTGCTTCACACCTGGTGTGTGCGTGTTAATGAGTTACACTCTGTCGTAGCGATCACAAGGAATCCAGAAATCTCATGCGCCTATTAATGAGCCATAATCTCTTCATAACTGCTTTTACTTTAAAGTCAGTGCAGCAGTTTTCTGAAGAGATATTTAAATCCAGAATAGTACTAGAGATACTCAACTCTGTCGTCATCCAACATACATAAAGGAGGAGAGGTCATACTCTTGGTTTCACTCTCCAATACTGTTGCTGGTTGTTCTGTTGACTCTGCTGTTTGGCTCTCAATGCCCTGTAAGTGAAAACACATCACTCTTATTAGCTTTAAACATAAAAACTACTACCTGAACGACAAAATTACTAACATTCTAAACACATGAAACAGCCACATCCTTATACTTTTTTTAGACACTGTGAGAATCTTTATAATCCAAAGCCATAATGTACTCACTTCCGTATGTAATAGATAACAAATGCCAGCACTATTAAGATGAGGAGGGCAACAATGACCACGGCTGCAATTAACCCGGCCTCCCCTGCATTGGAGGAAATGCTGAAGAGCTGGAACTGCTCACATCTGCTGCCTTTGTAATTTTCATTGCACCTAAAGATACCCAATAACAAGAAAGAAGAAACTTTGTCGTTAAGCAGCAAGAAACCTTATGAATCATTTTAAACATTGTGTCACCTAAAATATTCCCATATAAAACTTAAATGGTTTGAGATGACAATTAAAAGTTGAGTTTTTTATTCAACTTACACACAGGAGAGTGTATTCATTGCATGTATTCTGTAGCATGTCCCTCCATTCATGCAATATGTGGCTTCCTGTGCATCACAAGGAGCTCCATGCTCTGTAAATGCATGAAAAAAATGTAGGAATTACAGCGCCGAAATTTGTTACAACTATTAAAAGATTTATTTGATATTTTTCCCCCTTACCTGCCATCATTTGTATGCTTTTCTTGCTGTTACCTGAGAACACAAGAATCATTTTTGTCACGCTGTCACTTAGTAATCTCTCATTTCCTAAGAACTTCCTAAGAACTTTCACATGCCACTTATGAAAACAAAAACTACATCTATACAAAGATTCTTAAAGTCTGAATATGTTTGTATTTTAATATCGCCTTAAAAGACATATATAGCATCACCTTGACTGAAATAAATCAAAACTCTGTCCTTACCAGCTCTTCAAATCCCAGCTTTTTGTCAGTGCAAGTTCCCAAGGCAAATCATAGTGACGCTTCAAACTAACCCAGATCTACTTTTTGTTGGACCTCTGAAGTCATGTGGGCGTGTTCCTCAGAAAAATGTTGTGATTGCAGTTTGTCCACATTGTTAATGGCAAGCCAAACGTCAGGATACAAGGTAATTTGTAAGTATGTCATTTAAAGGCATGTGAGCAGAACAGACAAGACTATCAAAGGTCATTGAAGAGTCCTTGGAGGAATCTGACAAAGCAGATGTCTGCGCCTCTCACAGACAGTAGATTAACTTTTGTTTTTGTTGTTAGGGCCTCAGTTGATTCCTGAGACCAGGCAGATGGGTGAGGAAGTCACCTGTTGTGTATGTGAGCTCAGCGTGTCTGGGTTTGGTGAGAAACTCTTGAATGACTGGTATGCAGGGTAGGCATGAATGGAATCGTGGGAACTATTTTGAAGTCTAATAACACACCACACCACTTCCTTCAGACGAGTAATTATGGAAGTATACGCAAGACCGTTAGCTGACTCATCCACTGGGCATGTTTTGATTGTTCACTACTTTTCTATTAATAGGGTAACTCATTTGCATTGAGGCAAATTATTATGCAAACAGGGTTAGGTTAATTGTTCAGCATGGGTTGAGCAAGGGGGTGGCTTACACAGCTAAAGCCCCAAATGTTTTCTCAAAAGCCCAGAATCTCCTCTGTAAAATAAAACTACAAAATTAGATGATGACAGTTGAATGGGCTTTGCTGATGCATTGCATAACATTGAAATTGTTTTTTTTTTTTTTTTTGGTTGTTTGTTTTTTTGCAAAATTGACAAACACATATTTCCCCAAGCACTTCAGTATATAATTCATATGGTCGTAAATACAAACATTGTCTGCAGCTCAAAAATACACTGCAACTGTAACCAAACATTATGCTTTTCAAGTCCTTAAAAAGAAAGATGAGTGTCAATTACAACTGTTATACCAAATACCAATTCTACCTGTTTTATGGTCGAAATTTACAAGAAGAAAGAAAAGAAATAAGCAGTTTTGCCTATTTTTGAGAGACAAGTGTGGAAATCATAGTTTTATCAAAAACGTTGTGTTTTTAGACTGATAAAGAAAAACAGTGCAAGTACAAATAGAGAGTAGAGATTGCTAATATGATCATAAAGTGGAGCTATCATTTTTTATAAAATGACTTGAAAATAGTGAACTAATCTGCCTTGTGGGGATAGAATTTACATTTAATAACCCATGAACCTTCTTAAACGTTGGGTAGCCCAGGATGCGGGGGCAGTGATAGACATGTACATTATCTAGGACTAAGCCCAATGGAAGGAGGGTCCAGTGGCCCACTTCCCCAGAAATATTTTGCTAATCGGTCAATGAAATGCACAATTTTAGGCAATGTAAAACAACAAATTTAGCTTTAAAGCACCAAAAAATGTATACATCATTTGAGGGAAAAATCATGCAGTTTGACCTAAAAAACAAAGTCCTTCTAAAATCATAATACACCATGTTGAAGTTTCATAATTTTCATTTCTGCCCTCAAAAATGTCGGATGTTTGTCTTTTTTAAAGTTGCATTGCATGTAGGATAGGAATTTTGCATAAAACTTTAGAATTACAACCATGCCTTTTTAAAGAAGAACATAAAAGGCATTATGTGGGGTTACAGATACTGACTTATATTAAAAATGCTGAAAATTGTAACTTTTGAACAATGTTAAAAGTGCTTTTATACTCCAATAAGTTCATTAATTGTTATTGGTAAGAAGGCATCTTTTTTTCTTTAACTAGATTTGGCTTGACAAATATATTTTCATGTTATGATAAATAAGGCCCAATTGTTTACCCCTCATTTCTTTCTGTATTTGTCTATCATAGCACTCGTAGGCAACATAAACTTAAAACAAAAAGTAAAGCAATTTGTGTTTGGTACTTTATTTCTTTGCTGTAACAATGCTTCTTGGTTATAAATCTTATACACTACATTTGTAAAGATCATGCATTTGTGGGATGAGCAGCACTCAGCTCTGCTGCTCATCCCACAAATGCATGATACTTGCAGATATGGCATCATTTAAAAGGGTAATTAACAGGCTTTCCAATGGTATAAGATTTATAACCAAGAAGCATTGTTACAACAAAGAAATAATGTACCAAACACAAATTGCCTTTCTTTTTGTTTTAAGTTTACTTTTAACCAACTTGAAAGATATGGGCTTTGGAGAAAACGATTGGGGTTAAGCCCCATATGCCCAGATGTTTATGATTTCTAGCTTTGCCTTTGTTATACAGGCACTAATAATCAATATGGTAGACATGCAAAAGTTATGTTAAAGATAATCTTTTTAATAATTTAACATTTTTAATGTTATACAAGCAAGGGCCTCACATCACAGGTCTATCATTTTTTGTCGGTGAATAATGTTGGTTCAAGTAGCCACCTTTAACAAAGGTTTTATAATCACTACATTCTAATCTACAATTTTTACATTATTTCTTAACACTTTATAGTTAGTTATATAAATGTATTGATAGCAAGGTTTGAAAAACTGCGGCTAATCACCGTATTAGTTATAATAACTTTATTTATATAGCACCTTTAAAAACAAATGTTTACAAAGTTTCATATTGATTAGCACTTTCTACAAACTTTTAAGTTGCTGTTAGCAAACAAAAAGGGGTCCCATTCTCATTCTTTTGGGGTTGACTAACCAAAAAATGATAGATAAAACAACAACAAAACAACAACAAATAATACATGATATTTAGACTGTCGTTCAGTTCAATAGCGGAGTTGTTTCAGGGCTCGTGCGTGTCTCATTCTGTCGAATGGGTTTGATGTGTTTCGCGCCTCATTTATAGGACAGAAATGAAATATCCTATAAATGTCTACCTGTGAATACTACAGTGACGATGCAGGGTGACAAATGGCACACCAAGACTTCATAAATTCACAGCTGAGCGCCACAAAAACACGTGAGGTCACTGTGAGAGTATTAGCGATTTTTTTTTCGCGCGGGTGGGTTGTTATCGCGAGGAAAACTGACGCTCAAGAGGTGAAGTGAAGCGAGTGTTCAGTACGTCGACGCTGTCAGGGTGGCAAAGAAAGAGGGGACGTAGGCTCGTTTGAGAAATATTATCAAACCCTACATGTGTGCTTTAGTTGATGTAACTGTCGTGTTTTTGTGTTTAAATCCAGCCGTGTTTCATCTACGTTACGGCTCCTCTCGTCACACATCTGACGAAGCTTGATCCCGGGTTTTCAGCACCTGGACAGCTCCCGGTCGCGAGCCTCTTCTCCTTATTATCGGGCACATGGAGTCCCTGGTGTGATTGTGGGGGAAGCCCTGCAAGCACATCATGCCTCCCTCCGAAATAGACGTCGTTTTTTCCCTGATCCAGTGACAGCGTCGTCGTCTCTGCTGAACGATGCTGCTTTCAGTCCGGAGGAGGTGTTTTCTTCGTGCGCTGTCTTACGGGTGCTCGGCCAACGCAAATTTGGGGGGAATCGCAGCCTACACACAGCAAGATCCGAGCTTCCTTCAGACTGATCATCACCATCATCATCATCATTATCATCATCGGCGAGGAGGGAGATATTACCATCATCTCTGCGAGGGCAAAGGAGTCACGACAACACTTTGCACGATGTAGAGCTCGAAAACAGAAGAGGTTAGTGTGTCTTTTGGCTTCTTTTCGAGTCGCTGTTGATGCATTAGTGTTGGTTTAAACAGGAATGAGACTGTGTGGCCTCTGAGCACAGTGGGAAAATGTTAGCAGCACCATAACTCCTCATGTATCTACGAGTTAAATGGTTGCACATGCACTTTGATAAGGTTTAAAGCACAAAAACATGGATGGAAATAACCCTTAGTGGTTGTTTAGAGACATTAAAAAGCAAGAACATGATGACTTGTGGACATCCAGGTTACAAAGGTTACTGCAGAAATGACTTCAAGTTCCACCTAAATGTCCAGGTAGTGCAATTTGACCTCTGTGATTCATTCATGCTCTGCATTAAATTATTTATTTTGATTTTCCATGCCTCTCATGTAACCTCTACTGATAATTCTTGTGAAACACTTTGATTCTCTTTAGCTTTCTTGTATGAATATTACACTGATCACCACAGCATTTGGGGATCCTGAATTAAAAAAGTGTCACTCTCAGCCTTCAGTGACCTGTGCTGCTTTATCCTGGGTAGCATTTAATCTGCTGTGCTTCACTACATTACTCTGCTGTGGTCTCCTGCGGCTGTGAGTGCTGACTCCTCAGCTGTCCATGTGTGAAGGTTTCCTCTGCTGTTCTTTGTGTCACACATTTCCCTTGAATCCATGTGTACAATCATAAAGGTGTGAACAAGGTGGAGCGTACATTTGCAGGCATGAATCATCAAAGTATCCTAGTATTACATGAACTTTGCCTCCAATAGAAATGGACTTGTTTTATTCTGTAACAGTGGATGTTTCACATTAATGCGGTGACTTTGTGTTTGTGGCTTTCTGGTCTGCTCATGTCATGTCTGTTCTCTGCAAAGCAGCTGGAGCGGTGCTTTCACTGAATGGACTCAGACATCAATGGCTCTCTATCCTGTGGCACAAAGAGCTAGCATCCTGCTGCACTTGCTATGCAAGAGGTGTGATGTTCCTCAGCCCCTGATTCACAGAGCGGAGCGTATATTGGAGGAGATTTAAAATCCATTACAGTTTAGTGCTCCCCGGGAAAACAGTTAAACAGAGCATATAGCTACAGCTGAAGTTAGGACAGGGTGCCTTCAGGAAAAGTAAAAGCGCTGACACTACAATGAAAACTGCATTCATTTGTGTAAAGCTACTGACTGTGTGTTGATATTTCATGATTCTGAGATTCAGTTTTTAACCTTGGGAACAAAAGTAGGAACAACAAAGCTCACTTCCAGGGCTATAAATTGCTTTCTAAAGCTAATCATCATCTCACAGTCTTACCAGGATAACAGAGGTGCTTCATGATTTCCTCTTCTGTTCTGATTTATTGTTCAATTTGTTTTTAGGAGTGGTAGGAGCCAAGTCTCTGCAGTGGTGAAATCACACTTCACACTTGGGGTCGTTTAGCGTGGACGTCTATTTGCAGTGACAAGGCCTCAACATGAGCAACCCTCAGTAAGTATAACCTCCTTTGTTTGCGTTTGAAAAGATTTCTTAGGGAAATAGACATTTTGAAGGGAAATTTCAGTTTTAAACATGAAAAAAATGAATCACTTATATGTACAAAAAGATTGCTCTAGCGAGCAGCTGTAAATCAGGCTAAAACATAATAAAAGGAGCGACACGAGAGAACTAAAAGTTTTGTTTTTGTCAGGCCCAGATTGTTATTCTAAGTGGTTTCTAATATTACAGAAAGAATCCTTGATGAGGCAGACCTTTTGTCAAGATAAAATGCTGATTTAAAACCACAAAGAGCCATTACATCCTTCCCCTGAAAGCCGCCAGACTCCATTGACAAATCCACTAATTTAACTCTGAATTCTTTTGGTTCCTGCCAAATGTTTGTGTTGCACACAATCAAGTAACCATCGTATCAAGGCAGGTGGTGACCAACACCTCCCATCCTCTGCAAAGTTAAGTAACTGTTTTGTCAAAAGAGATCTTTTTAAAAATGTTCCCAGGCACAAAAGCGTTAAAAACCAAAAGTAGACCCCTTGTGAATGACTGTTAATAGGGATCAGCGGGAGAGCGGAGCTTGTCCTGGTCCGGCTTCTCTGAGAGCGAGAGAACGGCCAGCCATCTCCAGTCTCCTCTGGCATCTCTTAGCATTCAGCGGGGATGTTCACTTGTCATCTTCTCTTATTAATAATTACTCCGTGTGTGGTCCTTCAGACAGGCCCTGCATTCTGATGGCAGTCCGGGTTGGGGCTAAGAGAAGGGAAAGAGAGGTAGCCGGGGGAATGGAGCAGAGTGGGAGGAGGTGGAGTGGAGTGGAGTAGAGTGGAGTGAAGGGTGAATGCAGAATGGGTTCAGTCAGCTGCATCTTCTGATTAAAGGCACAGGATGCTGCTTCAGACCCACTGAAATCTCTGTCCAGGCTTCAGACCAACAAGTTAGTGCACATGACAGTTGATAACAAGTCATTTGAAGGAGGGGGTTGGTGCAAGATAATTTAGAGCATGTTTGAATGCTTCGTAATACAAAGGCATGAATTAATGCTGCTGGGAGGTGATGTGGGAAATTGTTAAACAAAGAAAGGTCTTTGGAATTATCATGCTGCTGTAAATCCTCTCTCCACCAGTGCCACTCTCCTCTCTCTGTATCCCAGCTGTAGAAACAATGGATGATGTGATGGGAGAATTATTAGATGCCTAAATACAGAAAATTGAAATGAATACCCCTTACAACAATTTTAAAGACATTTGTCTGTTAGCAGTTTTCATTCAGAAATGGAGAAGGCAAACAAAAAAAATAAATAAAAGTGCAGCATTTAAAGCGGTATACTTCAGGGACGCAGAGATGCACTGATGAAACAGAGCCCTTCCTGTCTGCCTGGTGTGGAGCTCACTGTACAGATCTGCCATATTCAGTTTACAAAGAGGAAACGCCTTACACCTTCAAGAGCCCAGTGACTTTAAAACAGGTCAGCCAGCATTTCTGGGAAATAACCTTATTTGAGTTAGCTGGTGCTATTTGGAGTGTTGCTCTTTATGTCTCAGTATAATGAAGCCTTCTTCCCAATCACAATAATAACTTTATCTACATTAAAGCCCTACTGATATGATCTGCTTGTATATGTAAAATTCCTGCACTTTCCTCCATCTGCAGAAAGATTAAGTCAATTTATTTATTTTCCTTAAATAAGAGACTTTGAATGTCATGCACTACATTATCATTTTGCTTTTTACAGTAATTTCTCATTTACTGTTAAAAAAACTTAAGACAACTTAGTGGACAAGTCAAAAATCATCTGTACCCTGTATTATCAAATATTTACCCTTTTTACATGCCCTTTTTCACTTTTCAATTCATGACCAATTCCTTTTTCCATGGTTGAGGTTCCTTCCTTTCAAAATAAAATCAAGTCTGTATATAAACAAAAAGTCGAGTCCCCTCAGTTTAAGACTGCACATATTCAAAATGAAACAACAACACTTTTAAATGCCAAATGTTAGAGTTTTAAATTGTTACAAAGAGGAGGATTAATTCCAATTAACTACAGAAATTCTGCGATCAAGCACAGTGAAAAAAATGCAATAATTTTACAGCCCTAGTTTAAACCAATTCCTGCTCGTTATCTTTTTAAATTATCATTGAATCAGTAGGGCAAAGCTAAAACTACTTTGTTCCCATGAAAAACTGTTTTTTTTTTTTGTTGTTGTTGTTCTTGTTTTTTTGTTGCCATAACCTAGTATTTAAGTTAATTACTTTCCTGTGTCCTGAAGTCATCCATTAATCTAGATCAGGGGTGTCCAAACTATGGCTGGGAGCCAAATACGGCCCGTTGTCCATTTTTGATTGGCTCGCAGCAAATTCTAGAAATAAATGATGAAATATGGCTCACATGAGATGATGAAGCTTGTGCTCAGCTGTATTGTACTTTTTAGTTTCAGCACTGGACACTGCTACCATGTTGATTCTGTAAACAAACATTTTGACAAGAAGATTTCTTGATTACCTCCGCAAGGGAGGTTATGTGATCGGCAGGGTTTGTTTGTTAGTTTGTTAGCAACATAACTCAAAAAGTTATGGATGGATTTTGATTCAATTTTCAGGAAATGTCAGAAGTGGCATAAGAAAGAACTGATTAGATTTTGGGAGTGATCCAGATCACCGTCTGGATCACTCCCAAAATCTCACTCCCAAATTCTTCACTATTGGGAGATAGGGCTAATGGCAGAGGTCTGCACCCTCCGAGTGCTTTCTAGTTAATAATGTACTCATAAATTATTGCAGCAAATAGCAGCACCAATAGGATTTCAGGGGCGGAGCCAGTGGTAGCCAGGGCCAAACAGGATCCCTTGAAATCTGATTGGCTCCCCCAAATCCTAAAAAATGACCGTCTATTTGCCTTGTCAGCCATAAACAAGTCTTTTAGGTGTATTCAATCAACTATGTATTGACTTACACTGGATTGGTCTTACTTACTTAAATACCCTCAAGGTGAGGCAAACTAAAGTGGCCCCACCATTCTTATATATTTCTGTGTGTGGCTCTCATTGGAAAAAGTTTGGACACCCCTGATCTAGATAATTAGAACCATTTAAAGAAACCCATTGTTAAAGGGAATGGCGTGGTACTCCATTGTATGAACATGGACGCTAGTGTCCCATCCTGGTGCTGAAGATAGTCCCTAAAAATACACCTCCGATGCCAAGCTGTTACAGGAAAATGCTTTGCCGTTTATGCATTAAAATTTTCTTTTAACCCATTTTAAGGTATTTATTTTCAATGTGAATGAACATGAAGAGTAATGACTGCTGTACCCTTTTAAAGTGAGACTATGTGTGAATATTCAAACATACATTTGGCTACTTTAATGCTTGGTGCTGACACTTATGAAGTTAATGCTGCTGCTGTTGTGCTGCTGGCAGAGTAAATCTTAATGTTTGAGGCCTCATCCTCTCTGCCTGCTTATTGAGGTGATGTTGACATAAAACAACAGATTCAAAGCTGAAGCATTTTCTCTATAAACAATAAATAAGAGACTTGAAAGTCCAACAAAATATGCTCCCTCTATATTGATACAGCAGTATTGTCAACTGCTGTAATTTCCCCTCAGACCTTCAAAGAGTAAGCACTGCCTAGAAGATCTGATCTCACAAATGTACTACTGTGTCAGGAGCTCGTATCAGGTCTGCAGCTGCTGTTGGAAAATCTGGCTGGTGCTTGTAGAAGTGATTTGGCGCATTGGTCCCCGCTTTCCTGATGATATCAGGGCAGTGAATTGCTGTGCACCAAGGAGCAGCCAAGTGTCCGTGTACAAACTTATTGGGTGAGACAGAGCGGCCGGGTTGTAGACAGCTGGCTGAAAATACGGTGGCAGTGAGCGCTCAGAATGACAATGATACCAATGCCCTCTGCAAACCTCCGGTTCATGCTGAGGCAGCACTTCAAAACCCACTGAAGTGACAGAAGCTGAGGATTTATCGCTCAGAAGAGGTGATTTATTATAAAATGAGACAGGCATCAATCTCAGCTCTTATCACTTTGATAGAAATGCTGCATTAATGTCTATTTGACTGTTGGTTTGTTCTGTGTGCACAGAATGATGATGTTCACAAGATGTTGGAAACTGTTAGTCTGACTTTGCTTTATGTTCACATGATTTTTGCATTGGTAAGAAAAGGGAAGAGATAGTTTAAACATGCAGCAAAACATTTAAACTAGAGACGATATGTACACAAAGTATTACACATTCATAATTACAGAAGTCTTTATCTTGTGTCAGCATTTACACCTTTTTCATGTGCTCTGGTGTGAGTATTCAGAGTAAAAAAATATGACTTGTGCTCAGTTGAGTTCAGCAGTATCGGACTTCACTGGGATTTGAGTACCTATCTAACAAAAGGCTGCAGAAAACCAAGGCATGAATAGATTACAAGTGAAATTCATTTAAACTGCAGATGTATGGAAATGTAAAGTATTGCCAAGAACATGTTCCCATTGGAAAATCCAATAGGAAAAAAGCTTCCTATTCACATGTAACTGGGGAATATCTGTATAATGTTTTAACTGAAAAGGATTTAGGAAAATGAGCAGCAGTATAAAGACTTTTTATAAATAAAGAAACCCTCTTAACTTGATCTCCTTTCCTCCGGTAATTTATGACTATTCCTGTCATCTAATGAGAAACAGCTTTAAATTTTCCAGTCAATGAGTTAGAATTGGAAAGGAGAGGCTATTATAATTTTATGTTTCTATTGATCACAGCATGATGATTTGTAGTGTTCAATGTAAGAATGCTGGAGGATTAAATTTACAACTCTGTACAGAAATTAGGTTTCAACACCACAGTACTGGGAGAGTTATAAGAGCACAGTGACAATTTTAAAGAATGTAATTTATATTTGAAAAATGCAGTGAGTTTAATCAGCATTACCAGCTTAAATGATTGTTTTTAATACAGATGATACCATTAAAAACAGGAATATCTGAGTTATAACCAGTTTATTTTAGTGTTTGTAAAATGAAAACATGTAGCCACCCCTTTATTGAATAGCTGAATTAAAAATACAATGTAAAACAAGACGAGTCCAGCGTTCAGGAACATTCACTCCTTCAGAGACATGGTTTCTGCGCCTTTTAGGCTTGTTACACAGCGTCGCTCTGACTATATATGGGTGCAAGATTTCCCCCCAGCCTCACATGCCCTATGTTAACCTTTTTGCTGCCTCGTGGCATTTGTTAATATCACACGCCTCTGTAAAGACCCCAGCCTTTAGCATGCTGCTGGCTGTCCTTGGCTGCATGGTTGGAGGGAGCAAAGTGTTCAGATGTGAAGCCTCCGCTCTCTCCCCGGGATGGCAACCAGCCACTCCGTTGGGCCCTGCACATGATGGCTCCTGGCCCGCTCTGTGATTGTCTGGAAATGTGAATTTGATGCACTAAACAGTTTGTGTCTGTCATGAATGATTAGCATCCTTGCTGTGGTTGGTCAGAGGTGCCAAGTCCACAGATAAAACTGGGGTGCGCATGCGTGTTTGTTGATACGAGAGCATTCGACCCTCCAGCTAAACAACACATCTAGCAGGACTTGCGTAACATGGAATCAGATATTTAAAGGAGGAAGGAATTTTATGTAGCTCGGACATGAGAATAGGAGATTGTTTGCTATATTTTACAGCATTGGGACTATAAAGTTCAAGTGATGCTTGTTTTCCTGTGTGAATAACAAAACAGCGCTTAAAGGGAGGCCTTTAAACTGCTTTATTTAAGAAGGAAGTCAGAATAAAGGACATATTCTCCTCTCCAGGCCTGCCTACATTAACATTTAACAGGAAGGTGGATCTGCTCAGTGATCTTCTACTAACCATGTCCTCCCACTTTGTTTCAACTCCAGCACAGAGGTTGTTGAATTCACCAACCCAATGGCCTTTGTTCCCCCTTTGTTGTAATCAATGCCTTCCTCCTCTGTTAAGCACTAGAGTTATTGATGCCTCCACACTGGCTGCACTGGGACGCCTGCCAACACCGTGCAAGACTCCTGCTCCAGGGTGACTTCACCTTGTCTGCTATTGGCTGAGCTTGTGTGATCACAGCCCACCCTGCACACTTAAGTTTTAGGGCATCAGTGACAGAAAGATGACACTTTGTGCCTCTGCCAGAAATAGCTAACCTCAAAAGGAAAAATACTGTCTTTGATCAAAATGGGGAAATCGAATCAAAGGTGGAAAAATCTTTTTTGGGAAATGAAAGTTTGGTATCCTGTGTTGGAGCAACCTTGAGTGCACCAACGGGGGTAGTTTTATAATGGTAACTGCTGGCAACTGGGCAATAGCATGTGTCCAGGGAGGTGTAATAAGTAAAGAGGAAACACCACACACCCATGTAGAGTATTTGTGATTTGTAGTTAAAAATAATATGCAAATTGGCAGATTTTCTGCAGTTTGTGATGAACTCCCCTGCATACTCTGCTAATGAGAAATGCAGATCAGCTTGGCATCACTTGCCAGGTAAATATGTCCTTGTTGAGGATGCTAGCAAACACTGGAAACAACAAATCTCACACCGTGTTTGTGTTTCCATTCATCAAAATTAAGCAAAGTCCCTGTAGTTATTATCACAGTCTGCTACCTTGAGCATTATCCAAGTCGTACAGCAGTTAATTCAAATAAACAGCACCCTAATACAACCTTGAGCTGCAGGTCTGCCATTTTGCTGTGATGTAGCACCCCTGCAGAGGGGTTAAACCATCTAGGTTCTAAAACATGAATGAAACTTGGTGTATAATGTGTCTGATACAACTATGGTTGCCGTGTGTGTCACAGGGCTCCTCCCCAGGCCCGAGCCTCAGAGCTGGAGGTGATCTCTCAGCAAGTGGAGGAGGACAATCAGTGCGTGGCCCCGGCCCAGCTAGTCAGCTTGGCCTACAGAGACTTGCCTTTGGCCGCCCTGGATATTTCCCTCGCTGGATCTCAGCTCATCTCAAACCCGGATGAAGAGGACAACAGAGATGGGTATGTGGGACAAATTCTCTGATAACACAGTTCACCCTCTTTTGTTGCTTCATAGTTTGACTATACAGTTAGTTGAGCAAACTCCTGGTGTGCTGATGATTCGCATGAAACAGCAAGAGTATTGCCATGTAGTAAATACTTTAAAGAGTGTGGGACTTGTGATCAGGCCTTTAGACTTGAATTTGTCATTAAAAGCTTTATGTTAAGGTTTTTTAAAGGTTAGAAACAAAGTAGTAGCACTGTAATCAATGCAATCTCCTCCTACCACTAATAAAAGCATAAAAAGTAAGCATAATGTGAAATTGCCTCTCTTAGTTTTGCAAACAATTTAAGAAAAAATAAGAAATATGGCATTTGAGACATGTGTGAAGTGCTGCATTCATGATTAAAGCAAAATACCAATTATCACAATCTATTATCTATCTCTGCACAGAAAAGCACTGCTGCTGCTCAGGTTATTGCACACGGTAATTGCACCTGGCATATTGGATCATGCTCCAGTTTTATATCAGAGGTTAGCACTGAAGGATTAATTTATTAGTGTCACCATGTTAAATGGACAATGTGTTCACTGATGTGTTCATTTCAGCTCCATGACACAGCAATTTCTCACTACCAGACAGGCTTCTGTCCATAATGTCGATTTCTGGCAGAAACGAAGCTTGCTGTTAGCACCATCGTGTTCCTGAAATGTCAGAGCCCTGTGGCTCTACTTTTTTTTCCTCTTTTTGTTGTTCATGTTGTTTTCTTATCATCATATCCCCATGCTTGGGGCCCAGTAGTCCTAGGATAGGACACGCCCCTTTTCAAGCCTCCCTGTAGCAAGTGTCCATTCTCTGCACTCAGGAAGCGTGACTCACAACCCTTTGGCATGCTGCAATGCTGGCATCCATGCAGACAAAGTCGACAAACAGCATAAGCTTAATTAAAGCATCCGGCATTTCGCCATCCAAGCCCCAGTGTGTCAGCTGACTGCGTCCGGCTGGACTTTGCCTGGCCTGGCCTGGTCTAGGACCGTTGCTCTGTGGGATAGAGGGCAGGGACAGATGGGTCCTGTCCTGAACACCCACTCTTTGATTCTACCTTAGATCTTTCTCTCGCTGTCCTGCTCTCAAAAAAGAGCAGTAAAGGCATGCATGGCAGGACCACAGCAGAGGGCAGGATCTGGCAGCTCTGTGAAGTTATCATCGCAGTGGGCACACTTATCCAGACCCAACTGACAACCAGATCCCATGGGATCTGGCACTGTGCAGTGGAAAAGTCATCAAAGCAAAACATATCGCTGACAGATTTATCGCATCAACAACTTGGATATTCTCTGTTGTGAAAACGATGATCTGATCGGAGAAATAGCCTCTCCACTGTCCAGGAATCATGGATGTCTGTTGAAAACAGAGAGCAATCTGTCCCCCATGTGAGTGTTACAGTAAACTCATGAGGTTTTTAGATTGGAATTCCTGATTTTCAGGTAAAAGGCATTCCAAGATGTACCTGTCACCACAGTTTCGTTCACACATTAGTTCTTCGGAGGCACTCTTGGAAACAGAAACAGAGCGAGCTCATAGCTTCGGGTTCTGGCGGCCTCTGTGACTCATGTGTTTAACATCAGAGGAATGACACAAAGGTGGGATGTGTTGTATCGAGCAAGATTTTAATTTGTAAAGACAATCCAAAGCCCTGATGGCAGAGCAATAAAGAGACTGATTTAAACTGCTATTTCAGCTTTTATTTTGCGTCATGCTTTTGCTGAGGCATTAAGTTTTTTTATGTTGTTAGTTGACTTAAGGAGTTTCTGTTCTGGAGGTTTTTTCAGACAACATACAAAAGTATAGACACAGGACAGGACAAGAAGATAAACACATACATAATGAATACAGTGATAGAAAATATATAAGGTATGAGCAGACCATAACTCTCAGCCCAGAGATCGTCTGACAACATCCCAGCGACCTCTAAGATCCCTATCAAAGTCTTTTCAGAGACACGCAGCTTTCTCCATGTTAAGCCAGTCAACAGCCAGAACTCTGTCTCTTGAAGCATGCTGCTTTTGTTCTGTATTCCTCCAAATTCTTTCAATATTCAAAAATCAAATCTCCTTGGCCACAATTACAAAGCCATTGTGAGGGAAACAGTCATTCATATGAGTTCCTTTATTATACTGACATAGTCATAAGTCATGTAAACCTGCTTTCATTGTCCTGCACCTGATCCTGCAGTGGCGTAGTGCGTCGTTTGTTGTAATTACTGGAAAAGTTTATTGTCTAAATTTACTAGAATTGTCACTACTGACATGATGAAGTCACATTCAGGACATTTTGTGTGTGCCTGTATCTTGTGGTAGCAGGTATGTTCTGATTTCACTCTCTTAATTTTTTTTTAATTGTTTTGTTCAGTGCTTTGGCTTCAGATCTCGACATGGTGAGAAGAAACACCAAGACCAAAGGCATGGCTTCACACTAGTGGTCAGAGAGAAATTAACAGGCTGATTACTTGAGTATTTTGGCCTAAATCTTTGATGAGGCCTTTTGTGTTGTTTTCCTTCATTTGGTTGTGAAAAAGAGCAGGAGAATACACACCAGAGATACACATTTAGCCTTGCATTGCAGCTTCTCGTGGCTCTTTATCAGGAGCCGTGGGCGATCATGTAGGAGGTGGATGTTCTTGCCGACTACAAGGGGCACACACTGTACTTGCATATTCTGTGCAGTGGTGAGCTGGATGGGAGTATTGATAGATTTTGGCAGCGCCACCTTCTGCAGAACTTGCTGGTAAGTCCACAGTGAAGGTGGTGTGATTTTAAGTTCACATTTACACACTTTATTGTTTTAACTTATGGTGGCATCTCCTATTCTTTATTCTTTTTTATTACTACTTGTTTTTCTTTGACAGAATATGACGTTTTTGAGGCAGTTACATGCCTTTTTCTTTAATAACCATTTAATTTATTTGACAACAGTAGCTAAGTTCTTTTTACAAAGCTTACATTTCAATGGAATTATTTTTGAAATTTTTAGAAAAAAATACAAAAGAAGGATTAAAGAATGTTAGAAAAATAATTGCTGAAAATAATCTGTGGTTACATAATGGTGTATGGTTTGTTTCTTCTATTTTTATTCATTTATTTTTGTGGCTCTGAGGGAGTTATTTATTTTCTCTTGTCAATATAGCATGTTCGCCAGTGGCAGTGCTAAAGTGCTAAAGCAGCAGCAACATCAGAGGTTTTCTTGAACAGAAATCATACAAATATACAATCTTTTATCACATTAGTTGAGGGAGATGACAGTGGATAGATTGGGAAACAGAGATGAGAGATCGGGGGAGAGCCATGCAGGAAAGGAGCTACAGACCAGACTTTAACTCAGGCCACCTTCACACACGGGACCAAACTGCTAGGCCATCCTCGTCCCAGTGTCTGGGTTTAATGCTGACACACATTATACACTTCCTTTATGGAAACGACAATAAGATTGTGGACGTCTATTTTCTCAATGTTCAGCTTCATTCTAGTTTTTAAAAGTGTAAAACAAATATCTCTTGGATACAGGACTCTATTTTGAAATACATCAAAAATAAACAGACATCCTACAGTTTAGTCTGATCAGTGTTGTCTGTGTAGGTTCTCATTCATCCAGGTCATGGTGATCCAAATCTTCATCAAGGATGCAACTAGACCTCAATGAAGTTTCCCCCTTGATGAGATTTGAACATCAGGTTTTTTTTTTTCATTCCAAGGCTTTTTTTTTTTTTTTGCACAAAAACCATTGACTATATTAAACTTGATTGCTTGGATTTACCAAGAGTGTCTCTAATCCCGTTTTGCTTCAGCTATTGCAAAATACTTTGTAAATCACAGAGTCATCTTTTTTTGTCCATCTTTTTATTTACATTTTCTAATTGCAACTATAGAGTCATAGCATGAGATGTACCAATTGTGGAATCAAAGCAGATGCTGATACCAATTCTTAAGATAACAATTTGGCTAATTGCTAGTACTAATGTTTTTTTAAATTACTTCTTTTTATGTAAAAAATCCTTATGCCAACATTTTCTCTCAGTTATTACTGTACAGAAAACTCTGTCATGTCCGATAAACATGGCTGGTTTTAAAGAAAGACAAAAAATGTCTTGTCAACTGATATTCATGTCAGATAAAATAGGTTCTTTGCTAAAGACATCACACAGCAGCGGAGAACTCCTCCTGGGGGCAAGTAGTGATTTCTGCGTAGCGAAATGCTACTAAAAGACCACATTAGCGGTTTACCACTGCAAGGGTTCAAAGTGCAAAAATATAAACATTATTGAATCTTTTGTGTCCCAAAAGTAGTGAAATACTCAGGTAAAGAATAAAAATTCATGGAGAAACGGCAGCAGGCAGGTATCTAAAAAGCCTTGGTCTAAAGCATGGATGAGTGGTGTCACACAACGCTTATGTATGGTCTGTTTCCACAAAACTGTCTCTTTTAAGAGATCCAGATCATTCGGAGTGGAGCTGGTCGTCTGGCTCCCAACGATTCTTGATTTGTTACCAGTTTGGCGTTTTAAATGTTGATTAAATAACAAAAAAAGACGGAGGAAAGGAAACTAGCACTCAAACTGAAGCTAGCTACAGTGGCCTACATTAAAGAGCTGTTTCGTAGCACAGGCTCATTCGTAAACGGCACAACTTAACTAGGTTGCTTGCCCCACAAAATTTATTCTGTTGGTAGTATATCACTGTTTTAATCAAAAAACATTTTTTTATTTGTTAAAGGTGCTCAGCTAGCCTCTAAACTCAGTACAAGACTCCCAAAGACTCGCGTCTCCCTTCTGCTGACACTTAAAGCTAGGAGGTCTGCAGGACTTGGTAATTTGTGATATTGAATTGATCGCCTCCAAAGTGACGGGATCATATTCAATGTGTGTAGAAATGTTATGGTGATATTGCACATCATCACTAATGAAGTTTGCTGTGTGCACCTTCAGGCTCTTCTATGTGTACATAAATCAGGTCCATATAAATATTAGGAAGCCTGTTCTATGGTCACATATCAATGCCCACGGTCCACTGTGTCTATGTTAAGAGTATGGATCTTGAAAAAGTCTAAAATGCCTATTTTAAGAGGATATGTTTTCCCTCCATTTTTTGCCTGTTCCTGTTAAGCAGACAGCTGTGTATCAGTATGTTTTGACAGTCTGACAGAGCACGCTGAAAGTGACGTCACTGTATACGCTTTATAATAGCATGGTAGTATCAGTCAACCTGCCATGATACATTACTAATGAAGTCAAACAATTAAACTGCTTCTGTGGGATTTCTCTGAGGTCCAGCTCTTTTATGTACTTCAGAAAAAAGTCCCACATCCTGCTCTCATGGAGCCGTTTGTTGTACATCTGATTCTGTCTAGTTTGGCCAAATGGTTGCATTATATTATCTATAGTGTGTGAGAGGGGGGTGTAGGGAGTTCCTCTTAAATAATATCAGTCATCTGGCATTGAGAATAACATGGGCCACTTCTAAGGAGGAGATCTCGTGGGTGGACTCACACCTCATAGTGAAGTCATAGCATGAGGTTCAGTCACTTCACCAGAAAGCTCTAAACTTCACAGTTCAAGCTCAGTGAAGGAGGCAATTAAAAGAATGAGAGGGCGTGTGTCGTTCTTAGATATGGTCTTAAAAATGGTGTAACAGTAAGATAGTTGTGACCCTTTCCTTCCATCTTAAATACGGCATCCTGTTGTGACCTCCTGGCTGGGTACAGCAGAGGCTCCCGGAGAACGCCTCCCTGCCTGGCTCCAGGCTTCATAGCCTGCACATGTCTGAGTTTGTCATCCACAGTAGCCACAGCATATGCTGTTGATCTCTGAGGGCCCGACTGAGAGGTGTGAGGCTCTGCATCAATGACAGATGGTTCATATGGGTCAACCTGCCGCTCTGACTGGAGGAGAGGGGAGGTGGAGGAGAGGGGATAAAGAGGTAGAGGGAGACACAGAGCAGGCGACACTCTCCACACTTTCATTCACAAGGCTGACAAATCAACTGGATGCATGTGAGGCCTGTCTGTGTTGGACAGCATGGGATTAACCCTGTGTGATGCATTGTGATAGCCACAGTGCTGGTAAAATGTCAGATAGGAGGTAAGCTTAAATTCATACCTAGAGTGATTCATTGCCGAACAGTTTTTAAATAAAGTTCTCCAGCAGCTTTTCACTCACTGAAACTTATTAATCTATCAGTATGTCAACATTCACATAATCAAAGCTTGGATAAAAATACTGAAGGTTGGGGTAAAATGGAATAAATAGAAAAATGTGGACTGAAGGATCTAAAGGATATAGCTCTGAGGGATCTAGCCAGATCCTCGTATGAATCTTGGCAGCAGCAATATTTCACAGGGCTTTAGAAGCAGAGCCATACTACACCTGTTCTCTGTTGATGGATGTCTGAAAAGAGAGTAAAACCACACACACACCCACCCCTGACTCTATTTCAAAATCACAGAGGAACATTCCTCTCCATCAAATTGTCTCTCCTGCCTGGCACCATGTGCGACACAATAGATGACATTTGAGCGCAGGGTTTGAGGGTTTGTTAATATTCACAGACATGCAAAGTGTGAGATTGCTTTTTAGGCTGAGAGCGAGAGAGATCAAGTGTCCTGGTGAAAACCCATTTATCAGGGACAGCTTGTCTGCTGCTCTGCACATGGAACCCCATCCATCTCCATTTGCTTAGTATCTGTGGCCCATTTTTCTGGCAGAGACCAGCTCTGAGGCCCCTCTGCTGGGTTGTACTGCTTTGCAGGATGCAAGGATTGGAGAGGTGATAGCTAAATGGAAACCAGAAGAAAGGCCTAGTTATACTCGAAAAGCTGCATGCATTTTCATAGAAAGAAAAACTCACAGGGAAGGCTGAAGCCAAAACTTCTTTTTATTGGCATCTGTAATTGATTAGCCCCCTTCATCTGATTTGTTTATTTGCTGCAAAAGTGTTTGCCAATTCCCTGGGTGTGAGCCTGTGAGAGATTAATAGCGATGAGACGTGGAAAATCTGAAAAGTACAATTGATTACCCATGATAACTTCACTTTATTCAGCATATTTATTGCTTAGCTGGTTTTCAACTCTCAGGGCATCTTTGCTCCATTTTGGCTGTGATAACACAGATGACTCAGCAGTAGGTACACAGACAGCCAGGATTTAGCCAGTTGTTTTACTTGGCTTTTATCTAGAGTCTCAGGCATCTATAGGCAGATGCCCCACCTGTGCTCTAAGTTTTATTGTCAGGGGAAAAATGCTGATACCAGTTGTCGGAATAAATGCGTCCTCTTGTGTATAGTGGAAGTTAACGGACAAATGTAACACTGTAGGTTTCAAGAGACTGAATAGGATGATGTGCTCAAGCTTCTGCTATGTGGTAGTCTACAGGTGCACAGTTGCGGCCCATTCTCCCCTCAATGAGCCTGCTGAGTTCAGCAGATTGGTGTGAATGGTTTAAAGTTTGTGCTGGAACAACCACATGGCTTTGCAGTGAACAGAGAGGAAAGAGAGATATTTAATCAATCCAAAAGTTTTTCCCCCTGTCAGTCGGAGAATCTGGTTTAATATGATGAAAAAACATAAACATGTTTAAAATCTTACCAGCCTGTCCCTCCAGGATTTCATAGCTTTTTCGGTGATTGCTGCAAAAACACCTGATTTCCTGGCAGCTTTTTTTTTTTTTTTTTTTTTTTAGAATTGTTGCAATACAAGTTGAATATTATGAGGCATTTTGTGTAACACATTATAGACTGTCAGTGATATGTATTTTTACAATATCCATCTAAAGTGTTAAATAAAATGTGTAGAATTATAATGAAATTTTAAACTCCTCATTGCATGTGTCCATTATAGTGCTATCCAAGTGAACTAAGAATAATCTACGTTTCGATACATGCTGTCACAGTGGTCATTATGATTGGAAAAATTTTGTTCAAAGACTGACTGTATCTGTGAGTAGCACTATATCATCTGATGACTACGACTTGATGGCTACAGCTTGATGGTGATAGTTCACTTTCCAGCTTTCATTAAAAAGAAGCCAGTTAGCCTGTATTCTGTTATATATCAGGTATAATGACTGAGACTAAGAGATGGAAGAAGATGGTTGCAGATAAAGCTAAGAAGATAAAAGTAGAAAAAACAGCAATTTGACAGTAGAGCAGAATGCACATTGACTTGGAATTATTTTGGACTTAACTATTAACAGACAGTAACAGCATCAGGCTATATCATTATAGCTATACCTTTCTTGGCTTATGTGCAGTAGCTTTTAAAAGATTTTTAAGGGCGCTTTTGCCTTAAAAAGAAAGATTATTCTATTTTTATTTATTTTTTATATTTTATTTTATGCCTTTATTGATAGTGTAGGAAATTGGATAGAGTTAGAAACAGGGATGAGAGAGTGGGGAAAGAGCCACAGGCCAGACTTAAACCCATGCCGCCTTCATACATGGGGCACAACCTAACCACGAGGCCATGTCTGCTCCTTTTTCCCTTTTTTGATGGGCTGAATAGAGACAGCAGACAGGATATATGGGTAGAGAAAGTGAAGGACTGCCGTCACCAAACATTGAATCGATCCAGCAACCAGCGCATTGAGGACTTCCACCTCAGTATATAAGCACCTGCTCCGACACCTGAGCCAAAAGGTTTCCCATGTTTAGCAGTTTTGAAGGGTACAGTTAGTCATCTCACTCAAGTTATGTCTCAGGCTTGCATCCAAGTAAATAAATATCCAAAAAAGTTTAGAATCTTATGGAGATATCTCAGCTAGCATGTGATAAATTACCCTCTAATGTAACCACATAGCTATGGACTGTGGACACCATGGCAACAGCTGAAGACACATTCACACACTCCACATGCAAACGATTTACAAACAGCAGGTCACAGGTACTAGCAGGGTCAAATTTGCACAGAATCTGGTAGTATTACTGTACCTACATGGTTCTTTCATAACCTCTCCTTGCCAGCTTTCCCTGCCTAGGCTTTTCAACAACACGCACGTTGTCTACAAGGGGGAGGAAACCGCACTATGACAGTGTAGTCGCACTCAGAGAACTACCATGGAAACTAAAACACATGAAGCTGTGTTCCTACATATTATTGCTTTAAAGGCTCCCTCTTGGGGCTTTAGTGGATCATCATGGTTTTAAGGTTGTTACAAAGGTTCACTAGGGTGATAATATAATTTTGCCCTTCTACCCTTTTGAATGCAGTCATTCTGAAAGGGAAATAAAACACAGGGGTTTAATTCAAATAGTTTTTCAAATAATAGTTGCAGTGATGTATGAATAAACAAATGGCAGAGAGCCACAGTGATCTGGAACCATGTCTGTATGAATCATTTAGGAAACAAATGTAATAGTGTGGCAACTGTCACAGGTCTGTGCCCTCATGTACTTTCACTGAGCAAAGTTGCGCTGTTGTAAATGTGCAATCAAGACATCAATCAAAAGTTCCCATCAATTATTTAGAGGCCTTACACAGCAGCGAAGTCATTCAGAGTCAGTCGACTTTAGGAGTTCCCTTTGCAAACATTTTGAAGGAGAGGTTAGTGTTTGCACTTGTTCATTTGCTGTTTATGTGTGTCACAATCAATACTGAAGACAAGTTGATGGAGTCGTTTCAGACTCATTACTACTGAGTGAATTTTTCCCTCAGCAGCACTTTGACTGCATCCTTTAACAGTGAAACAGAGCACCACCTCTGATTTAATTTCCATTTAACTTGTACCTAATGAGTCCACACTGTATTTTATCCAGTCTCAATTACAGGGGACAGTATAATGAATGAGATGATCCTTCTGATAGGAGAGTTACTTATCTGGGGCCTGAGCCAAAGCTCTGTCCTCTGTGTGAATGGGCCCCAGCAGAGTGAGCAGATACTTTCCTCTGTGTCCGTCACTCGCTCTGATGTCTTTGTCCGCTCTTGCCTCTCTGGCCATTCCGCTTTAGCCGGTGTCATGTACGGCATGCCATCGCTTCCATCTCAGGCAGGCCAGTATTGATCAGTCTCATGATCTAATCCCCTCGCTGTGCGCTGCTGTTGGGTGCACTTCGATCTTCCCTCAGTGTGTTACCACAGCAGCTGCAGGCGTCTTGATGTCTTTATGAACCTGTCTGCAGCACATGCCACCCTGCATCTCTCATTTCCTCCCCATGTTATGTTCTCAACCTGTGTGTGTGTGAGTGTTTGCGTGCATGACCAACCTTTAAGTTATTGCCCATTCGATCCGCTCCTGCCGTGACCCGGGGAGAGAGGGAGGTGATTCTTTTTCTCCACCAGTGAAGCAGCCTCACTTCCTTCATAAATACTTCAGGTCCTCAGCGTTCAAGGTTTAAAGTGATTTCCCTAAAATTAAGTTTCTGAGCTGGGAGTAATCCATCACTGCCATTTACTCCGCTTCCAGACAGGGTTTTTCTTTACAGGTTTATTAAATTAATACCTTTCCTGCCCGGCTGTTGGAAGAGGTCTGAATGAATTATGATTCCACATAGTATGAGTTAAATCATGCTTTTTGGTCCTTAAGGTAACCGCTGTCTCTCTTCCATCTTTTAACTAATAGCCCACAATTGTCTGCTGACTGCACGTTAGGTGTATCATTAGGTAAGTGTTGCTTTTGCTTGGCTCTCCTCCATCTACAGATGGGGTTTGACATTGTCCCTTGTAGACAAATCAGCACTAGGGAACGTCTCTGTGGTATCTGCTAATGACACCATTACCCTCCTCCACCCACTGTCACCCCAGGTGTTGTGGTCCTAATCTGCTGGCACTTGCTGCTTCTGAGGGTGGCTGCAGAGGGCCGGCTGCACTGGTTAGCCTCTGGGAGAGCACTGACACTGCGTGGCCGAGCTCCAGTCTCTGTGCTGACCTTGGTGAAGGTTGTAGAGGAAGTGTAGCTGAGCCACAGCGGAGGTTCAGCTTCAAAGTGAAGCCTCTCAGAGAAACCCCTCTTTTTCCATTCTTGATAATAACTGTAGTTATTTTCCCTTAAAACCTCTGTTGATATTTTCTGTCAAAACACCAAAACACATATCAAGAACTGAACATTTTGTGACCAACAATACATTATGCACAGATTTGCAATATACTCACATTAAACATGCATGCATTTCAGTAAATTAAGTAAAAGGCAATGCATTAATACAGTAAGTAGAATAAAAAACTAAAAAATACCCTACAATGTTTAGTTTCCCATCCGGTGAAGCCTATTTCTGCCCTTGTTGATGTTCATGTGTTGTTCCCAGAGCTGACAAAAAAATCTCTCTGCTTGCCTCTAACAATGTAAGTCTGAAAGTTCCTTCTCAAAGATGGAGTATCCATACTCTCCTAGCATAGTGCAGTATCTCTGCAGAACAGTCCAGAGGTTTTGTGCCTGCAGGTATATTCCAAGCACACAGTTTGACATTTAAAGGAGTTTTAGTGTCAAACAGCTCTGACGAACACATAATAAGTATAGTTTATCACATTTGAGGTTTTATTTAGACACTATATCTCTTGATTCTGGCACAGTTATACACATTGCTAAAGTCTGGGCACATGGGACAACTGTATTTCTAAAGACAACTATAGGCTGAGACTCAGTCAAAGTCACATTTTTGCCAAGTTTCCACATAAAATAAATTTGTCTTGGTGTATTGGTGCAATAAGTGAACTCAAATGTAGATAAATGTATAAATCTATCACAGTTATTCTCCTAAAGGATCTGAAATAGATTAAATAACGTTATGAGAAGTCGATGAAATATAACATCAGTTGTATAAGGATGTGTATGATGATAATCAGTGAAAATATCTTTAAAATTAAAAGAAAGTAGGCAATTTAAAAAGACAGATCAATAGAGCTTAAAGTCAGATTCAGAGGCTGAAGTGACCACAGGCCTGGATGAAAGATGTGACGCGTTTGTCTGTGTCCGTGTGTTCGGGGTGGTAAGGGGTTGTTGTTTGGGCTTGGCAGCAGAGGGGAACAGATTGTTCTCATGGCTAGAGGTTTTGGTCTTGATGGAAAATTAGGACAATTAGAGAATGTACAAATCATCCAACTTGGGGCACCGGTTTAGCTCAGTTGGTAGAGCAGGTGCCAAGGTACGGAGGATGGAGTCTTCAGCGCACTGGTCGGAGGATTGATTCCTGGTCTCAGCACTGTTTGGTGCATGCCTTCCCCCTCCTCTGTTCCCAGATTTCCTGTCTTTCTTCAGCTGTTATATCTGAATAAAGGCAAAAAGCCCAAAAAACCCAGTAGGATCAGAAGCCATTTGAGCAAACTGTAGTAGACTTTTAGAATTGACAGTTTTGGTGGAGATTTTCACTTTGCTCATTTTTTAGTTACAAATGATTTTTAAGAAACAGTCAGTCAGTTAGTCGAATGACACAGTAATAAACAAGTAATGACTTTGATAACTTGTCAACTCATAACTCATCCTTTACATTTCCCATTTTCTGTGCACTTTAAATATATATATAAACAGTAGAATGGCATGCCTATTGGGCTTAAGCAATGTTTCAGTGATTCCTAGATACTAGCAATCATGTGTTTGATGAAAGTACTGTTCAAGATAAGAGTACAGAGTAATAATAATGTGGAACAGGTACTTTCTCTTTTATTCTTCCTTCCTAAACTCCTTCTTCTTCCCTGGAAAAGACCCAGTGCCTTGAAATGGGGCCTTCCCCCTCACTCTCTCTGTCCGTGTTTGCCTCCTTTACTCAGAGCTCAACCAAGAGGAGAGGGGAATAAAAATGTATTTTCTCTTGTCCTCTGATGGACATTGCCCATAGCTTTCCTCCTGTGGGGGACAGGTGTCAGCACATAGCGCACACACTCCTTCTTTTTTTCTAAGAGTACACCTGAGTGGCACTGGTGTGGGATGCAGAGCTCTATCAGGGAGGGAAAGCCCTGAGTGACTTTTGGAAGTCTGTCATTATTTATTGACCATAAATCCCCAGGATTGTCAGTCATTCACAGTCTCTGACTGGAGGGAGTAGAAAGGGGGAGCAGGGATGGATTTAAGGCAGGTCTGACACTTATATCTTCAGGCATTATGTATCTGGACAAGGAGCAAGTACACAAGGGACACCGGCACACTACAAACTAATGAAAAATATACAGCAATGTGGAGGGAGATGTATAGAGCAGTCCTGTGCAAAACCTGTGTGGAACAAGTCTGGGGATCAAAAGAAGTCATACTAAAACACAAATGTCTTCCTCAAATTACCAGTCAGGCCAGATGTATTAGAGTATAAACACTGTCATGGAAAAATCTGATGAAGGCATTGTCACACAGCTAAGCAATCATTTTTTTGGCTGTGAGTGATTGCTCCCTCCAGATGGTGCACATGCAGCCCCTCTCTCATGGTGGGTGAGCTACAACGTGCGGTCAGTCACCTCACTAGTCCTTCATTCAGAGCTCATACAGGAGAGAAGGCAAGCTTACTATGAGCCTGTTTGTTGGTTAAAAAGTCTCCATTCATGGAGCTTTTTTTCTTCAGGGACTTTATCTTTACTGAAACAAGAACAATCAATGCTTGAATGCAGATGAGAACAGTTATTGTGAAATTTAGTCCAGATGTAAACACATATAATAGCAATTTTTATAACTTGGCTTTGCTTAGTTGTGCACAGTGTGCTTAAGTAGAAAGTGTGGTTGCAGAAAATGTTGAGGTTAATGATTTCATGAGGAGATTAGGACAGAGATGATGCCTTGAATGCATGTGCAGCATTATTTCATACCTCTACATCACCTCAATGAAGAATTTGTACTTATACTGTGCATTGGTGTAAGATTATATATTGATTTCAATATAAATACATGCTTTGAATTTGCTGATTTTTTTAAGATAGAAGTGTAAAATAATGCCCTCTACTGGAAAATAGAAGAACATTACCTGACTGAAAATGGAGCAGACTCAAGGTTGTATATAGGAGGGCTTCTGGGAAGATGGTGGAGTGAGCGTTCAAACTTTTGCAGACTCTAAAGCCTTCAAATTTAAAAGATAAAAGAATTATCCTAGTTCTGTCTCTGCAGCAATCAAGATTTCACCTTTTCACTGGATGACAAAGGTAAATATGTTGGACAAGCTTAAAAGGATTCTGTTTAAAGGACCTAGCGAGGTTGTGATATGGTGTTAAAAAAAACACACAAAAAAAGCATCAGAGAAACACAGAATATCTAGTAATCCTCCATCATAAGTGGATGAAACTACTGAATAATTACTGTTTAGATGTTTAAGCACTGAACTGTTTTGGTCTAATGACATTCAACATACTGTAGCCCCATTTAGTTCAATGGTATAATCTCTGTGCTGGTCTCCTTAAATGCAGTCTTGTAGGACACTTATGAGTGTGTGTTTTAAAGTAAGATATTGAGTTGCTCGTGTATTTATGTCTCTTGTGTTTTATTGATTTGACCTTGGTTCTGCCTGTCAGATCCACACCCTGCATCATTGCATATGAGAACTAGAAAAGCACTCAGAGAGGACAGACCTATCTCCCAACAGTGAAGAATCCTTTAAAAACATTCCTGGATCCAGACAGTGATCCAGATCACTCCCAAAACCTAATTTGCTAATTACTCCCTCCCCGGTGGGTGGAGTCACAGTGAAGCAAATCATTGGCTTCACTATGTGTGGAGGGTCATAGGGCAGGCATTTCCTGCCTAGCCAACAGATGCACTGACAGTCATACCCATGGTCTCACCGGACGACTGAAAGTCATGTCAGAGGGTGAATAGTCCTCTATTCCTCCCAGCATTCTCGCTACAATTCGCTGTCTTTCTCTCTGTTAAGCTCTGACTTGACCAGGCATGCGTCTTTCAAACTCTATAAACTCCAAAACTTTGAATAGAGAGACACCAAAAACATGCTGCTGGGATTGAAGTTACTCATGTAATAGTAAAGAATCCTTTAAAAAAAATTCCTGGATTCAGATGGTGATCCGGATCAGTCCCAAAATCTAATTAGTTTTTCCTTATGCCATTTCTGACATTTCCTGAAAATTTCATGAAAATCCGTCCATGATTTTTTGAGTTATGTTGCGAACAAACTAACAAACCAACTAACTAACTAACAAATGAACAAACCCACCTGATCACATAACTTCCTTGGCAAAGGTAACACAGTAACTACAGAAGAAACCCACTATTAATCCTTTCTGTACCCACAGCTTTCCTGACAGTCTCTGTGTTTCCCCCCTCTCTCCTCCATCAGGTCAAACTGGTTGAAACCATGCTGTGGGCGCAGGGCAGCGCTGTGGCAGGTCTGTCTGCTGTCGGCAGGCTTTAACTGTGTCCTGGTGGCCTGTGTCATTCTGGTGGTGCTGCTGCTGACGCTGGAGCTGCTCATAGACACCAAGCTGTTGCAGTGTGAGTTTATTTTATTTATTTTATTTTTATTGGTTATTGATTAAAATGGGATGTGGATTTGAAGACATGATTCAGGAGGGAGGTTTGCTATGTTCAGTAAGTGTATGGTCCAGTTTTTTGATCAAAGATAAAATATTAGATAATGTAACCAAGCAGGAAGTATACACAAGCTTGATAAGCCTAAAATGTAAGCAGCAGATGTATCATAAACTTCCTCTGTTGTTAGAGCTTGGATGACAATCAATCAATCAACCAATCAATCATACAATCACTTTTAGTTTGTGTGGCAACAATTCATAACCGAAGTTGAGTCAAGACGCTTTACAAAGCCTGCAGGTCTAGGCCATGATAGTAATAATAATAATTATTATATTAATAATAATTATTATTATTATAATAATAAAAATAGGCATGGTGATTGCAATGATAATAATGATGGTAATAAGGGCAAAGTGGTAAGAGTAAGTCAGAAAACTTTTAAGCAAAAAATGCAAAACAAAGACAAACTAGAATGGCTGCTGAGGCGGCAGACCCACGCCTAAGCAGCGCCACCGAGGAACTCACGCTCCCATTGATTACTATGGTGTTCAAAATTCGACGTGCGAGAAAAACCGAACGGGTGCGCAGATCATCACCAAAATCTAAGTAATTCTTCCCTGTCACTATCCCAATATTCCCTGAAAGTTTGGTGAAGATCTGACTTTCCGTTCTCGAGTTATCTTGTACACATACATACAAACAAACAAAGAAACGAACAAACAAAGATACGGAACCCTTTACATAACCCCCTGCCAATTTCATCGGCGTGGGTAAATATAAAAGACTATATATAGACTATAAAGTTATAGTCCGTGTACAGTTATAGTAACATCAACAACAAAAAAAAAAATCTTTGGTATTGTAGCAACATAGAAAGTCGGCCCTATAACACAATTGACTTGAATAGTAAGCTACTAGAGCTGCAATAGTCAAGCCTGTTTATTAGCCTGTATTTTCTGACAGAATACAAAGTAATGTATAAAATGCATGTGAGCCTGTGCAAAAGTTTCCAACATCTCCTGTTAACCTGACCCTATTATAAACTGTATTAATTTCAGATCTGTTGTAAGAGTCGAGGCTTTGATAGGTCATAGTCTGGGGAATACAACCAATTTCTTTAGATCCCACAAAGAATCAGCTGGCCAAAATATCACTGCACACAACGCCACTTCTTAGTAACCTTCTCCTAACTCACCTGGCATGGTGGAGATACTCATCTATCATTAATGGGAGGCCAGAGGTCCTGTCCTGCTCGGTGTAGCAGAGCTGAGTTAAGAGCACGCAGGGTAGAAATATTGCTCCTACAGTATCCAAATGCTGTCAAGTCTTTAGTGTTCCCCTGGGTCTAACTGACTGACATGATGGGGCAGACGAAGGAGAGGTAAGACAAAAGCATGGCGGGGGATTAGCAGACAAAGAAATTGGGTGATACAGAGTTGGCTGGATGCTGAATGTGGGGAGGACTGGAGGAAGATGAATGGACTGATAGACAGATCACTGAACACGGCAAACAAAGACAAATGGGGGAGAGGTGGTGCATGAAGTAAATGCCTCTGCTGACAGCTGAGCACTGTTTGAGGCTGTCCACAGTTAGCCTCATGAATAAACAGGATATTGACACATACATGTACAGCATGCACTGAATTCTGAATGATATTACTGTGTCTGTCTGTGCTTGAGCTCATTTTTGAACCTCTTTGAAAAGAAACTCTGCATGATCAGACAAATTCACCAAATTGGATAGATATTTATATCACTTATATGTTTACTGAACAAAAAACTCACTAGATATCTGTATTCTGAGAAAGTGTTAAATAAATATTTAAATTAACTCACCAGGACGGCGTCATATCTCAGTCTGCTTTGCACTCTGGGTAGTGTGACGTCATGGGGCTTCAGCGGTCCTCTGCTAGAACTATTTCTCTGTGTTAGTCACCCATCAAATCTTTATATTATGTTCATAAATATACTGTTAGTGAGGAGGAAATCATGATGACCTTACTGTCAGCTTTAATCAAAGTTAATGTAGTCATATGGGCAAAAAGATGACATGTAGACACAATATAAAAAAGATGAACTGGTGTGTTTTTAAAGGCTTTTAAAAGGTGTGAATAGCGGTACTACTTGTTGGATTCCAACAAGGAGGAAAATCTTGATCTCAGAGGTTTTTCTAAGCATATGAATGCTACAGTTCCTTATTTACCACGGCACTCTCAGTGTAGATAGATGACGTGTAATGACGGTTATTTCTTGCATACCAGCATACATCGTAGCCTGCGGTTCAGCGATATTTAGTGGGAGTTGTCATCTTACAGTCTGTAGACTTCAAACTTGATGTCGTATGAGATTCGTGTCACACAATGCATGCCAGAAACGTATAAGACTGCTAAAATCACACAGTCTGGAGGAGGCATAACAGTCTGATCATGTTCATAATATATGGATTTAATGGGTGACTAAAGCATAGAAATATAAAAGGCAGAGAACCGCTTAAACCACATGACATCACACAACCCAGCAGACCAAAACATGGTGGCCTCTTGGTGAGTTTATAACTGAAAATTGTTCTCAAAATGCAGATAGGGATTTTTTTGTTCAATACACATATAAGAGATAAATATATTTATCCATTTAGATGAACTTGTCTTAATGCACCTTATCAGTAACATTTAGATGGTAACAGCTGATACAAACAATACAAAATCATTAACCTTCTGTTCTAAAAACTGGCCTTAAATTGGTTGTGTGTTTATTTCCCACAGTTAATAATGCATTCCAGTTTGCCAGCATCATCCACTGGATCAGCCTGGCTATCCTCTCTGTGTTCTTCACTGAGGTGAGTCTCATAGATGTCCTGTCTCACTTACAGCTGAGGCAGCGGCCTGTCCATTAATGCTATGTTGTGCAGTATGTAGGGCCGCTAAAGTACACCAACAGATCCTCATTAGAATACTAACAACCCCGAGAAACGACCCATGCCCTCTGTCACAGCTCGATTAGATTCTGATGAGGAGACGTGAACTTGTGTACGGCTCCATTTAAAGTCTGCTTAGCAGAAGTGACAACCAAATCACACCAAAGACCTACATCAGTATTCAGATTTTAAAATACTTGTTCACTGCTGTTGTTAGAGCTGGCGCAGTCCCTCCCTCTTGGGTTTTTTTTCATTGATTCACAGCACAAACACTTTAAATGCAGATGGAGCTTTTCTGTGCTGCTAGTTTTAAATAATTTCAAGGCTGCAGGTGTACTCTATTGATTACCATTTTCTTTACTGCAAGCCACATTTGTCTTAGGTCCCTACACCAGACCACCCCGCTGCTAACTTTTGTGTAGCTGGAGTGTTACTTATCAATAAAAGACTCCCCTTGTGATACACGGAAAAAACAGGAAGGGTTTTTGCTTCAGTGCAACCTTGAATATGTGAAATGAGGATGGGGGCTAAGTGATGGATGCGGCAAAGACAAAAGGAGAGTGGTTTGCCTTCTACAGCCCCTGCTGCATCAGCATAAGCAGCTACTTGTGGTATCTCTTATTGTTTGTATGAAATCCTATCACATCACTTGTGATGAGTATGAAAATGATGTCAGTGATGAATGAGCCAAGGCCAGATAAAAGAAATCTGGATTGTAACTGCAATTGTCTTCCACTGTGCCTCTCAGGGTTATCATTAGCAGACACTATGAGGTCTTGGCTGTCATTTAACCTACTCTGTCTTTGTCCTTCTGTCTGTCTCAGACGGTGTTCAGGATCGTGGTGTTGGGGATATGGGATTACATAGAGAACAAAGTAGAGGTAAGCTCCCATGGGTCCCGTTAGTGCTGTTACTCTGGGCCCCTTTCACTGCAGTGTCATTCCCCCAATGTCAAACCACAGTGAAAGCTTCAGACATAAAAGTTACCGTGTGTGTTTTTCTCAAGGTGTTTGATGGAGCTGTCATCGTCCTTTCTCTGGCCCCCATGGTGGCCTCCACAGTGGCCAATGGCCCCAGTAGCCCCTGGGACGCTATCGGTCTCATCATCACACTGCGCATCTGGAGGGTCAAGAGGATCATTGACGGTAAGGCTGGGAGGAGCCGATCCCCTGGTGTCCTTTACTGTCAGGTCACAGAGACAGATACTGCAGTGTGCTCTCTGCAGTATCGTCAACGTTATTATACGATTATTGTTTTTTTTTTATTATTTTAGTTATTCAAACCCAGGGAAGAAGGTAGGACTTCATTAGCTGTAGTAAACCTATCATTAAAAGCTTATCCCATAGCTACAAAGTGCAGAGATGTTATTAAACAGGTGCATACAGAGGAAGAATGTTTTTTTCAGTAAAGTTGCTCCCCCTTGTGGCTTTTCAGTGTAGAGCAGTGCAGACAACCAGGTAAGTGCAGAAGGTGTGAATTGCCTTAAGTATACTGTTGTAAAAGTGCCTGTAAAAATAGTTTAAAAAACAAATAACATAGGTATTTTATTGTCATGAGAAAGGAATGTAAGACAGGCTTTCATAATTGATATTCACAAACACCAAAGGTAAACTGGAAGAAGAAATGAGCAAATCAAGCTGACTTCATGCATGTTTTTAACATAATTTATAGAATCATTTGTTTGCATTTATGACCTGATTATTTTAATCCAACACAGAAATTAATTCTAACCCTGACTTTTTGTTTTAGCCTATGTGCTGCAGGTGAAGGTGGAGATGGAGTTGGAGATTCAGCAGTATGAGAAGGCCAAAGCAGTGAGAGAAGAGCAGCTTGACCGTCTCACCCAGATCTGCCAGGAGCAGGCGGTATGATCTTTGTTCTCTGAAGTATTTAGTGTCTAACTGTCTTATGGCTGCAGGTGACCAGAGGAGGGCAGCAAAATGCAATGCAAGAGACTAAATTAAATCTCAGGCTGCCTGGAGAATTGATCCCAAATCATCACTGCGTTACATTTTTACTGAAGTTTTGTGGATGTTGGATAGTAGCACTGTGCAGTAGATTATTGACTGTCACAGGTTGATAATGGTAGTTCTTTTCCTGTTAATAAGTCATCAAAGTGAATGCGTGCAGTATGTTTAAATGTGGAGATAACACAAAAATGTAATGTTAGTAGATTGTACATTATGTTATATGTGTTGAACTGCCCTAAGAAATCTGCATACGTTTCCTCTGAATATCAGAGAAGTGACAGCTCCTGCTCTTCTATTTGTCCCTCTCTCCTTTCAGTTTGAAATCAGGCAGCTGAGAGCCCACCTGGCCCAGCAGGACCTGGATCTGGTAGCAGAGCGTGAAGCAGCCATGCAGATCCACCATATGTGGGGTAAACAGAGCAGCAGCTTCCAGGAGGTGGACGGACTGGCCCCAGGGGCCTCTGAGTCTCATGGGCCAAATAAAGCCAGAGAGCCCGGGGGGCCTGCAGGTAAATCGTGTGGAACACCAAACTCTCTTGTATAGCAGGAGTTCAGAGACCTCTGTGCAGACAGGTAGTATATGTGAATGGTCACATGCTCAAATGTCCTCAGTGGTTTCTGGACAGGAAGTGGAAATGTTTGGAAATGCCAAAGGGTTTATGGTTCACAGTTTGGACTGGGTTAGATTTAAAATTCTGTCAGAATCAATAGAAAACATGCTAGCTTTTATCAGAACATTTCATGTTATTTGAACAAACAAAGAATAGGCATGAAGGGCACTGATTGCCGAGTGGTTGTGTCCTTGCACCCAGCTGTCCTTGAAGTGGGTGGCCTGGGGTCAGTTCAGATCCGTAACTCCTTTTCCGCAAATCTCCACTCTCTCCCCAATTTCTGACACAATAGCACTGCTATCCTCTCAATGAAGGCATGAAAAAAGTAAAAAATAGAAATAAGCACAACCAATCAGTGTAAATTTCACACTAGACTCAGAAAGTGAAGCCCCCTGTCTTAATGCTCAATGCTGGAGGAGAGGTTATTTTAGCATAGTGGAGACACACCACACACCCAGTGTCCTCTTCTCAAATACATCCATCTCACAATCCACATCAAAATTCTGGTACCACATCTAGATGGACTATGAACCTCTCCCACAGCGACAGGTTATAACTTACATGGCTTAAAGCAACAAAGCGCTGTCAGAGCAGGTGATGTTAGGGCTCAAAACACAGAGGCTTTTCCCTTATCAAAGCTATAAATCACAGCATGAGCTGTCATGCATCTGAGCTCCGGTGATTCTAGTCAGACATCCTTTTAACTGAGGCTGCTCTGCACGTCGTATTGATCATGTGGAGATGGTATCTGTCACAGATAGGGTTGAACAGTGAGCACTCCCTCTTGGGACACTTGTAAAATTAAAATGTGAATCACAAGCAGAAACTAATATGAGACGTCTAGCATCCCCGTGGGACCTCAGCACTTAAGGAAAAACACTGGGACTCATTTAGGAAAAACATTTTCATCAAGTGTCACTCATTTAAGTAGAGTTCACAAAATTCTTGAACTAATCCAGTGGTTCCAAACTTTTTCTGTCGAGCTACCCTTTGGCAGGTAAGAAACAGATTCCTTTTAAGTATTATCAATTAAAATGCCGCCACAATCGTGCAAAAGTTCAGTTCCAATGTTAACACCAGTACAAGTTTACCCACTGCCATTGCCATAGTAATGAAAATAAGAACATTACATATCAGTGACAGCAAACTGTAGAGAAACCAGCACACAATCTTCTTCCTCTACACATAAACGCTGTAAGTGGAGTTACTTTAAGTCTTCCAAAGGGGCATTTTCATTAACCTCAAATGCCATATGTGTATGCATCAAAGGTCAAAACCTCAGTTTTCAAAAATACCCACCGATGTGTGAATAAGGCCATGAGACAGTTTTCTACGATGAAGCAACATGCAATTTGAGGTTGATGTTAAGAAGCTGCAATCAGAAATAATAACACTAAACAGAGTTTATGAATCTAGTTTTTAACATCATCAGGGTCTCATATCAGGATAGATTTTACGGGTTAGTTTCTACTATATTTTACAAATTTCATTTATTATGTCAATACACAATTTTCTGCTGATAGAAGCCAAGAAATGCAGTAATGATTGTTAATAAACATATATTTGCTTTCAACTTCAAAAAATAATGGCTACATCTTAGCGTTTCCACCAACAAGCAATGCCAAGGTCCAAGTACTATAAAAAAGAAAAGGTTTATAACATCTGTGACTGTTCATTACTACAGTTACAAGAAAAAAATTTGAAAATTCATACTGGTTTCACTTATATTGGGTTTGACGGTGAGCTAAAACACATTAAGTGGCTGTATCTTTCTCTCCAGATCACCATGGGCAAGATGACATGAACAACTACATCAGCCAGTACTACAGTGAGCCTAGCAGTGGTGAGCATCAACTACTTCCTGCTTTGTTCCTAAAGCTTGTTTTGCTCCACATTGCTGTACTTTGTGTTTTCTTGTAGATATGGGGATCCCAGACCCTGCACGCGTCATCACCACAGCAGCCATAGATGTTCACCTGCCTAATAACCCCAGCCAGCTCCCCTCTTCCTTGGTGAGTGCTGATGCGGTGCTGTCCAGCCGTCTGCAGCGGACAGGGAGCTCAGTCA
This sequence comes from Cheilinus undulatus, assembly GCF_018320785.1. Classification (NCBI taxonomy): domain Eukaryota; kingdom Metazoa; phylum Chordata; class Actinopteri; order Labriformes; family Labridae; genus Cheilinus; species Cheilinus undulatus. Next base: position 29,521,004 of record NC_054873.1, read on the forward strand.
GCGAAGCCTCCACCACCACAGTGTCCCGTACTAGCTTCAGTGCCCGGCAGCACAGCATCAGCAGCCACACGCTAGGCTCCACCACAGACTGCAGCTCCACTGTGCGCGAGGCCTCCACCTCCACAGATTACAGCGACCAGCGCTGCTATCCGCCACCTTACAGCAGTCCTCTCGCTCTAGGCACCCAGCCGCGAGGGAGTCCCAGCGCGGTGGTGCAGGAGCTGCTTTCCTCTTTGTCTGAGGACTCCTGTCTCACACAGAAGGGCCTGGACCCTGTTAATCTGAAACCACCCAGCCCAGCAGGTTCTACCAAAACCAGCCCTGAGCTGGAGCACAGGCTCAACATCTACAACAAGAGGAACCAGGAGAGCAGAGTCGGGCTGCACTCTAAACCTCTGATCCACCTGCAGAGCACTGAGCCTCTTCTGGAGGAGAAGTACAGGATGATGGAGCCAGTGGACGCTCCTGTCAGCCGCCTGTCAGAGACATAAAGACTGCCTGATGAGGTGACTCTTTCCTCGGATCAACTACAAAAAGTAACGCCCTACTAAACGCTGGTGTTTGTGGTCCCTGGCACAAACCGCGTGTTCTCTTGTTACTGACAGGACTGAGGGGATGAACCAAACACAGCAGCACAAAAACAAAAGATGGAAAACTGGACACGGCAGACTTTTTACCAGGCTCCATTTATCAGGAATCGACTCTCACAAAAATACTTTTCGAGTTTTATAAAAAAATAATTACAGAGAGAAACCAGCAAAAGGGCTCAAGCCCAACATTTTCAGACTACCGCAGAAAAATATCTGGCTTTTGATGTGACGAGTTGTGATTTCTTTCAAAGAAGTGAAGAATTTGCTGAATGGATCAAATTATATATTTAAAGGTCAGAAACTGTGAACAACTTCCTGCAAGCTAAAAGGCATGGATCTCTCACAAGTGCAGTGTATCTGCTGTTTTAAGTCAGTGTAATGTCTCCAAACACATTGAACAGTCCTCTTTGACTGGACTGCAGCAGGGTACATCAGATCACATGTTCTTTCTAACTTTGTCTTTCTATAATAGCAATGTTAACATTTTTATTCAAATTCTTTTCACTGGTGGATGATTAAAAATATTCACAGTTTTTATCTTGGTGCAATGACTAAAATCAGTGCTTACTGAGATTTTGCAAATACAGCATGCCCTTCACAAACCTATTTAATTAAAAGCCTACCTGCATAAGTTAGGCTACCTGATAATTTTAATATCATTCAGGTCTAAAAAGTTACATTTTTAGTGATTTTAATGTTAGGATGCTGTGTTAACAATCCAGGATGTGTTTGATCAGTTATATTGCTGGCAAAAATGTGAGGGGCAAGAAAATGTTGCAGAAAATTTAAGCATGAATTTTCAGGATTTGTCTCTTTCAAAAACTATTGTTCTGTCAGCAGGCATTTTCTATCTCAATCATGGAAAGAGGGTATTGCAAAATGACTCAAATAAAAAGAAAACATGGAAAAAGAGAGCAAGTTATGGGTTGTGAATTTAATACATGGCTTTCCAAAAAGCATCTCAAGAAGTTAAAATTCTCCAGATTAACACAAAGATCTACATCTTACAGTCAATTGTGTCAAAAAATTAGAAATCAGGGGACAAGGCAGGCATTACCGCAGATGTTCTTTACTGCACCAGAAAATTCAAAAATTACAACCAGTACTACTGTAGGCCAAATAGCAGCCTGTGGCATTTACTTCTAGTAAAAGAATGGGCTCCTGTTTCCAGTCAGAGATATTAAAAATCATTTGCAAACGAAGTACATCAAAGTCCACAGCGTTACAGTATGTTAAGGCATTAGCCATGGTATCCTACGGTGGCTCTCTGGTGCTTCATCTTGCCAGCCCAGGTTCTCATGTTTGTCTTTACTTGCTCAGCGCCTCGGTCATCTCAGGTACAGCCTGATGAGAAAACACGTCAGAAACGTCAATGTAAAACCATACATGATTTAAAGCTGCAGTCATGAATGAAGTAAATATTTTCTTCTAGCCTTAAGGCAGCAGAACTGTAGTAGTCTTGATTTCTTTAACTTGAGTTAACCTTTCTAAAAATACCTGTGTACTTAACTTTAACACTTTGTTATAATTAAAATATTGAATATCCATCCTGCATTGATGCAACCTCTGACACTTCACCCACCTATTTATAATCTATGCAGCTTATCTTGCTTTGGGTTGTGGGAGTGGCAACAGATCCCATTTGTCATTGGGCAAGAGGCAGGCACATCCTGGACTAGTTACCCAATGACAGCTCAGCCACAGGCTGACATGTAAGGTGTTTTCAATATGCATTTTTATGACAGCTACATAACAAAAGCTCAGCTATCTATGCATCTTGACACATTCCTACATATACGACAACAGCTTGATATTATATATCTCCATCTTCTGTTACTACTATTTCAGTCACAACCTCCTCAGATGGCACAGGGGGAGTATCACCTCGTCCCTACTTTACGCCGCTTCATGAGGGCACAAATATCATAGCTTTAAATGCCACAAAATTGAGCCTCAGAAACAACCAGTCAAACTCACACCTAAAAGTAATTTAGTTTCTCATCAGCCCAACAAGCATATTTTTGGACACTAGTGATGCAGAACGAGATCCAACACTTCGAGGAAAATGGGCACTAAAATACTAATTTTTGAAATGCTGGGCATTTAGTTTTAAAGAGGACAAATGCATAAAAGTTTTAAGATAAAAATGAAGACAATTATTATACTAGCTGTCCTTGTCAGGGGAGGAACTTCTGGAGGATCTGACTTATCATTCGCTTCCCATATTGTCCAAGGTATCAACTGTCCATTTGAAGAAAAAGTAGAAAGCCCATCCATTTTAATCAGCCATATGAGGAGTGATCACATGTAAGCTGATCTCACCCAGCAGGTTACAACTGCGCTGCCACTAACTACTATTACTAGCCACATCTACAGAGTTTGACAGGACACCTGTGCTGCTTGTGACCCAAAGAGCAGGTAAATAAAACATGACCAACAGGACACACAAGAAAATATAACCTACTACATTTTCACTAGCAGCACTGGGATCCAGTATTAATGCCAACACTGCTGGCTCATTATCCCCAGCTACCAGCTTGCTACAAGAAAGCAACTAGGCGTGTAAAAGGCCTGGCAAGATGAGGCTGAAGTGAAGCCATCTTTTAAGTGCTATTGATCAATTTTTATATCCTTTGTGATGCTAATGTGTTTTTTTTCTCACAGCAAGATCAGCCACTTGACTCTTCCCTGATTAATTTAAGCACTCAATAATTTAACAGTGCAACATTTCCATTAGGTGGAATAAGGCATCGTGCAAAATTTATCAGTGAGAATGCAAATATTATTTTCAGACTGCCACTCTAGACTCAGAGCCATAAATATGTACACAGGAAGTCCAGCAGAACTGGCATGCTGATTGTTCTAGCCTTGTTATCAGAAGTTTCCTGATGTAAGATCACTTTTTACTATAGCAATGTCAATCCTAGACATTTACCTTGAAAAGATCTGCCACCAAACCATAATCAGCCACCTGGAAGATTGGAGCTTCTGGGTCCTTGTTGATGGCAACAATAGTCTGGATAAAAATAGAGCATTTTTAGAACAATACTACAACAAAATCAGAAGCTCAAAGCCTGTATCTGAGGTGGGTACGTCTCCTACTTTGGTAAAACAACATGAACGATGATCAGTTTGGCAGTTTTAGTGAGGAGCAATGTAAAATATAATAAAAAATTAAATCATACAAATTCAATAAGCAATGCAAAAACACTTTGTAGAATTACTACCAAGTGTCTTGAAGACATCTCAAAAGAGATCATGCTAATCTTCATCAAGATAGAAAACTAGTGGGACATTTCTTATGTTTTAAATATGCAGGAAGTGAGTATACCTTGCTGTCTTTCATTCCAGCCAGGTGTTGAATTGCTCCTGAGATACCAACTGCAATGTACAACTCCTGAGGACATGAAAAGAAGAAACATGAAAAGTGTTTCCTTGCATGTAAAAACAAGGTGTGATCTCAAGCTTAAAGGTAAACACCTAAATGACTGTACAGCAGGGCTGACTAATGATATTATGACTACAACTGTGTAATCTATCAGGATGCTGGGGCAGGGAGCACGGGGTCAGTCCCCCCAAATCCCTGGGGGGAAACCAACACTGCCTCTTAGTTTAATGCACAGCCATATGAATATTTCAGTGCTTATTTAATGTAACAGCTGAAGTCTCAGAGGAGCAAAGCATAAATATGTAAACGACAGTTTCTCAACACAAAAGAAAACGCGACTTTTACACTTAGGAGACTAAAACAACAAAAATCTGCTGATTTCTGTTCCTTTTCCACAGACATGTGACAACTCACTCACAAGGTTTGAACCTTGAAAAAGCCCAAAATTTCTGGCTTCTTTAGGATTCACTTTTGGTAATTTCTCAGTGGTTAACCTTACACCTGTGACTTTTAGTCAGCCTCAAACAAAGTAAGCTGTTTAATCATCTACTTTGGAAAATGACACTGTAACTGCTTGAAAAGTTTTCAATTGTGCCTTTTTTAAGGTAGTGAATTCAATTTTTCTTTGACTGAATGCAATTAAAATAATAGATCTGAAAGCTGAAAGATGGGACTGGTTTAAAAAAAATACAAAAAAAAAAAAAAAAAACACGCTTGTCAAAACATTTAGAAAATCAAATTTGGACAGTCTGGCCTGACCTGCAGCTCTAACCAGTTATCCAGTGCACTCTGCTTTAATGGATCTGCTAAATCATTTAGGGCCCTTAGTGTGCCATTCAGTACTCTTTCCGGGGTCTAATGTGTGGATAATCACAGCTGGGGTAACTGGGCTGAAACCCATAATGGGAAGTTAACCTCTTTAAAAGAGCTGAGCGGCTGCTCTGATCGTACTGGATTGCAGGCATGCTGTGTAAAGGGAAACATGCTTCTGTCAAAGGCAACAAACCCATCCGCTCTGATACTGAAAGTGAAGTTAAACACTTCCTGCCTTCAGACATTTTCCGGACGTCAATTGCTGACATTTAAAAATCCTTGATAGGTTATTTTCTTGATCTGTTGTTCAAGATGAAATGTATCCCAATAAACACTTTAGTAGATTAATAACTCACCGGTGCTACAATTTTGCCTGTCTGTCCAACCTGCATGTCATTTGGGACATACCCAGCATCCACTGCAGCTCTAGATGCACCAACTGAAAAAAGAAAGATGCATATTTAGCTGCACCTTTATAAAATTCAAGTGATCTGCTAATTCATAATCCAGCGAAAATCCATTTCTACCTGCAGCATTCAGCTTGTCAGCAAGGTCATACAGCAGCTTAAAGTTTTCTCCACTCTTCAAGCCTCTTCCTGAGAAAAGAAAACATCAGTCCTAATCAACAAAACCAGAAGGATTGAAGTTTTTAACTCCAAAAATGCAAGAACGAATTCATCTTAAAGGTGAGTATTGCTTAAAAAAGAACAGAGACAGTGACTTGAAAAACAAAACAAAAAAATAACTGAAAGTCAGGGCGCAAAGTGATCTCCCACCTCCTGACACCACAACCTTAGCACTGGTCAGCTCTGGACGGTCACTCTTTGTCAGACTCTGTTCAAGCCACTCAGAAACTCCAGTGGTAGCAGATACAGCAACTGCAGTCAACAGAGCAGAAAATGAACTTCAGAAAGTTTAAATTTATTTGTAATGACAACAAGTATCATTTGACAACACAAGACAAGCCATATGCTGGCATCCTAAATTAGCATGCCCTAGGACAAACATACAGCATAGGCTAATGTACCTTCTTCTGTTGCAGCACTTCCTCCCTCTGTTGAAGCTGCCTCAAAGGATGTCCCTCTGACAGTAAAGACCTTGATCGGCTCGTTACATTTCACCGTGCTGAGAGCATTTCCTAAAAATCAAAACATTATTACCCTCAAATAATAAAAGCTTTAAAGAAGTCATCAGTAAAGACCTGTCCTGGGGCGCAGGTGGCAGAATGGATAAGGCGCACACCCCATGCACGCGGACGGCCCGGGTTCATATCCGGCCTGAGGCCCTTTACCGCATGCCTCTCCCCACTCTCTTCCCTGTTTCCGACTCTATCCACTGTCCTCTCCTCTATCAAATAAAGGCACAAAATGCCCAAAAATAAACCTTAAAATAAAAGACCTGTCCAAGCCAAGTCTTGCAAAACTGAGCAGTGGCTGAGTTGAATCTTTTGTCCTATCAAAGCTGCATTAAATCCAGTTTTTAAGATCCAGAAAAGATGAAAGCTCTTTGCCTTCATTGAGTAGGACAGCTGAAGAGAGAGAGGAATTCTGGAAGAGAGAGTGGGGGAATTATACACAAAATAGGGCAATCCTGCAACCAGTGTGTCAAGTACTGTAGCCTCTGCATATGAGCGCCTGCTCTACCAACTGAGCCAAACTGCCACCTTATATCAACTTTCTAAATAATAATACTAGAATATATACTTTTAATATAAAGGCTTACCTGCATATATGGTTCTGACAAAAGTGTCTGGAGACTTGATCTCAATAATGTCTGAAACTGGAGCAACATCCAACTTAGCCGCCACTCTGGGAAGCAGATTCTACAGAGGATAAAGGTGAGAGTGCACACAAAGGAATTTAGAGGAGATTGAGGTACTATAGTTCACAAACAAATTCAATGATGAAGAGAAAGGTGTCTTTATTTTGTAAACAAGAAAACTGTCAAAGTCATGGAAGAATCCACAGCTTTTCGAGACTGTGGTGTTTAGAATATGTGTTAAACTAAAATTAATTCTAAAATGCCTTGCATAATATTTTGTACCATTTTTGTCTCTAACTAACCTTTCCAAAGGCAGAAGCTCCAGCACAAATGTGGGTGTAATTGAACTGCTTTTGTGTTGCCAGGACAAGTGGGGTCAACTCCTCTGAAGAGAAAAAACATTAGTAACAAAATCCAGTAGATCTAGATGTGGCTGAGACACTAGCAGTGCCAGCTTTAGACAGTTTACAGAGAAGAGAAATCAAATAAAAAATAATATTCCCTTCAGCAAGGACGTATGATTCCACTGTTTACATGCAGGACTGTGCAAAAAGACGCTACTTATTTTGTGTAACAGGAACACAATCATGCATGTGGTCTGTAGGTGAAGGTTAAATAAACAGGCATTGAGTGTCCTTCATGAAACATACCTGGAAGGGAACCTTTGTATGACGCATGTTGGGCAACCAGAACTTTCTTTACACCGTGTACCTTGCTAATTTCTTCTGCAACCTGAGAAGACAGAAAACCACTTCTTGAGTCATAATGCCAAACTTTAAATATACTGCAATGTTGCTTTAGATAAAAAAAGAACAGATTTGTTTAACCTTAAATAACTTGAAAGCCTACCTTTGCACAGTCTGTTCCAGCAACCAGACAAGATACCTCTCCACCCAGCTTACTAGCAGCTGTGATGGCATTCAGAGTGATAGGGGTCAGCTTTTCATTGTTGTGCTCTGCAATCACCAAGGTGCTCTGAAACCTCTGAAGGAAGCCGGTCTGTTGGGGAAAAGGGCCACATCTTAATATTTGATGAACAGCTAAACCAAAGCCAGTCATTTAAGACGGATCACTGACAATAGATGCTGCATAGATCAACTTTAACAAATAAAAATGAAAAGGACAAAATGGGGGAGGGTATCAATACACATCACTGAAAACATTTTTTAAGCATCTCTAAAATATATACTATAATTTTCCAGCATAAAATAGTAAATAAATGAAGACTACTGAGAACTACTTAGACGCCTGATCTGTTGTTACCACTCCTTTTCTATGCATGATGTTTGGATGTGATCAGGGTCTACAGGCAAAATGAAATTATTTATGTGTGCAGTCACAAAATAGTTAATATATTACTTAGAAGTTAATACTAGTATTACTGTATTTTGGGGCTACTGTTAGCTCATTTTAGTTGTGTAGCCTTTTTGCAATGTCAAATTTTCTCTGCAAATACTGAGACTGGATCCTTCAAACATAGATTACGCAAGGAATCAGTTCAACCACAAAATGAGCTGCTTTAAGGTCTGTCAAAGTAAAACAGGATCATACCAACCCCATCTGGACATGACTGGACACTTATCAGTTCATAAAGGTCATTCACACATGGGAGTCAAAAGGAAAAATAACTATACACTGCCTGGTATTCAAATCTGAAAAATAAAGCTTACTGTAGTCTTATGTCGCTATAAATCTGTCTAAATATGCTGACCTAAAAGCTTTCAGTAACACCTGCCTCGTCGATGACAATTTTGCACTTTCGTAACAGCTGTTTTCGGGGTTTCATAACTGCTAGCCTACCTGTGCTAACAACAGATAGCAATAAGAAAAAAAGGACGGGAGCAAATTTGAATACGAAAACCCCATACCGCTGCGCCTATATCTTATTTATATAAGTCTGACAGAACAGGTCGACACACCTGTCACATGCAAATGACTGCATGATTTTCCAGGTGACAACGGCTTGTACTAGATACGACTGAATTAGCTAGCAAGCTAACAGCTACTCCAAGAAAACAAACAAGTCATACCGACTACGTTTTCCACGCGCCCTCTGCCATGAATAATGAACACAATGCCTGCGTGTACATGAAAGGTAACAATGCCACAGTCTCACCAACTGTTTCAGACTCGTTCTGTTTAAAGCTCTGTTCATCTTGGACCCTTCTCGTTGCCTTGCTCCTCAATGCTGCAGAGAAGAAACTGTGTCAAAGGTCGTATGCGTGGTGACCAATTCTCGCGAGATTCGCCGATCCACAACGAAAACTTCCGGTCAGAACGATCGCTCTCGCTCTCCCGTCATCCTTCTACCAAATCAATGAGGGAGAGTTGAGGGAGTCTTTTTCATGTTATAAGTTATGAGTTAAATGCATAAAAAACTGTTTTTCAGTCGTATATAGTCCTCCCATAGGGCCTTGTGATGAAATACCATTGAAGATGGGATGAAAAATGTATAAAATATCTGGGAGTTCATTTTCTCCAAGATCTCGACCAGCTGAACTTGATTATAGATCGCCTAACAAAGAAATTCAAGCAGATATTCATGGATAAAGTTTATTACCATATTTAACTCACAAACTGATTAGATCAAGATGAACATTCTGCCAAGGGTTTTATATCTTTTTCAGTCAATACCTATAGATGAACCAGATTAACAGCTTTGAGGATGGGACAGACTATTGTCTAAATATGGTGTGGGGTTTAGGAGGGGGCAGTTACTATAAAGCAGCCCAGCGTAGACTCTAGGTTGATGCAAATGGAAAGAGATTGAACAGTCAGTGGGAGAAGAACTACCAGTTAATACAACGATTGGAGATCCAATGCTGCGTGATCTCCTATAAGATACTGCTAACCCATTGGTCATTAGTTCAGTACAAACTTGGAGTAAAAAGAAACTAAAGTAGTTTAACAGGATGAAGGTAGCAGAAATTCTGAAATGGTTTGCATATGACCCAGAATTTACACCAAACAAACAAGACAATATTTCAAAAGAGTGGACTTCTGCAGGACTAAATACATATTTCTCCCTCTCAGTGAGGTCCATCAGGATTTTTCAAGTTCTTAAAGGAGATATTGATGTACAAAACCAACACTTTTAAAGGTGCTTACAAATAAGAAATTATACGACAAAAAAAAATCATCCAAAACACCAATGCAGGAAATTAATTACTCAAAATATTCATAAAAGTATATGAAGATAACCCCTACAAAAAAGTTATCTCAAATGTATATGTGAGTCTCCAGTCTCTTAAGAGAGAAAATACAATTATTGTTTAATCAAGATGGAAAACAGAGAGCAAAGTGATAATTTCACAAAAACAATGGGGAAACATTTTCAAACAACAGTGGAAGAGAACCAGCTCTCAACCCTGGAGAAAAAAGTCACTGAAAAATGTAATGTTATATATCTGTACCCCTATACAACATGAAGCTTTTTCCAATCAGACAGAGACAAACCACTTCCATATAGTTTGGAAATATTAGAGACTGTCTTTATGACAAGAAAATTATCCTTATTTTAAGCCATTGTATTTGGTAGATTTCAAGGAACTTGAACTGAGAAAGAATGCTAAATACTTGTTAAGAACACTGTGGTGGCATGCAAACAAACAAAAAAAGATAAATGTGTTGAAAATTGGGCAAAATGGTTGACATATGTCTTTTTTTTTCAGATCAGACTTATTGCAAACTTTTTTCTAATTTAACTTCCCTGTTTTCTCTTTATCTAGTCTATTAAGTCTGTAAGGTTATGCTACTTTATGTGAGAAGTTACATCATATAGTTCTGTATGTATTAACTGACCATTTAACTACCATTTAAAATAACTCAAAAACAGAATGACCATGATTATAATTTAGAGGAGAATCCCAATAAGTAAAGACTAATTTTATTTTTTATTTTTCATCTACTGTGTCTTCCTCACACTGATGCTCCCCTCTTGTCCGCAGAGGAATGTGCTTTCATGATCTGACTGATGCAGTGTGGTGATCGCTCGGTGTATTCAAAGTGCTCATCCAGCCAGTAGAGGGCGCTCTACAGTAGGATGAGAACTGATAAACTACTATCGACGCTCCAAAAAAGATAAAACACAAAACTGACCAAGCTGAGCCAAAAATACATGTAAGTTTTCCGGATTATTTTACAGCAAACAGTCAGGTCAACAACAAAGCCAAAGAAATCCAGCTGTAAAATACAAGTATAATAGGAATAGTATTATCATTTTTATCATTTATAAAAGTTTAAAAAGGCAATAAAGCCCTCATATCCTGTAGGCCTATATTTAAAGTTTTACACTATACTGACATAAATCAGAACAAATATAATGGACCCAGAAATAAAAGTCTTATTTCACCTTAAAAACACAAATATCACAAAGTACATACAGACAAGCTGAGCATTCACATATTCAGATTACATAAGTACTGCAAAAGGAAATTAACATATGACTAAAACTTTGTCACAATAAGGCCTGCTGATTGTATTGTAGCCTAATTCAATAATGAGAATTTGCGTTTACTCGTGACACAGATCCACGCAGAAAAAAAAAACCACAAAAAATGAAGGAAAAAAAATCTACGAAGCTGGTCAAAGGAGCAAAGAGAAAAAAAAAAAGAGAGAGCAGGGGTCCAGGAGGAGATTTGCATGGTCCCCTCTCTCCGCGGACCCACAGAGGTTCAGGTCTGCAGACGTCACTGGTCGAGAGGACCTTTGTTTTCTCTCCACCTCTCGTTGGAGGAAGTTTATCACCCAGCCTGGGACGGGACGGTCTCATCTGCCGCTCCTCTCCTCCATCTATCGGCTTGGACACTGCGCTTTTTCTCCTGTATGGTGGATATTCTGCTTCATACTTCTTTCTTGGATGATATGGGGGATCATTCCAAAAGTACGTATTTCCTCGATTATTGCAGCTTTTGCGTTTTTCTTATATTTTTTCTATCATTTATGTTGCGTGTGGCAATGCCGATTCTTCTAGATCATGTAGAAAATTGCAATAATAAAGTCTGCGCTAACGAAGTAACATTTTCCAAGTTTATTTCTTTAATATCATTCTGAACTTCTAGCACGATTTTAGGGTGCCATTTGCTCTGGCTTACAGTGTGATATTTTTAGCCCTCCGTGGTCTCATAATTATCCAGTTATAATTCTGGAGAGATCCACATGTTTGTTGTGATCAAACATTTTCTCTCCTTTAGGTGAAGGGGGTTTAACAGGGATGTCATGGGGATTAAAAGAGCGCGCGCACTGTTGCATTAATACATTCCCCCTCTCACACACATATATACAGAGAAGTCTGGAATCGCAATGTGTGTGGGCTGTGGAAGTCAGATACACGACCAGTACATCCTGAGAGTGTCCCCGGACCTGGAGTGGCATGCCGCGTGCCTCAAGTGTGCAGAATGCAGCCAGTACCTGGATGAGACCTGCACGTGCTTTGTCCGGGACGGAAAGACTTACTGTAAAAGAGATTATGCAAGGTAGGGCTTCTTTCTAAAACTTCCTATTTTAAAGGGAAGGCGCTGTGCATATAAAAAGATATAGAGAGGTGGAAATAAAGGACAGATTTAAAAGGCTATTAGCCACTTTTTGGGCCAGCACTGAAGATAAAAAAGTGCAACATTGTGCATCACATTTAGGGTTGGATCAGTTTTAGAAATATCGTAATAAAATCAGTTTCTTTCTGTCTCTTTGTGTTGTCTGGAACAAAAGTTTACTTCATTCGTTTTAAATAACCTTAAACTGAGAACAAACACAAAATCTCATTTTCAGGCTATTTGGCATCAAATGTGCAAAGTGCAACATGGGCTTCTGCAGCAGCGACCTGGTGATGAGAGCCCGGGACAGTGTGTATCACATGGAGTGTTTTCGGTGCTCGGTTTGCAGTCGACACCTCTTGCCGGGGGACGAGTTCTCTCTGCGGGACGACGAACTGCTGTGCCGGGCGGACCACGGCTTGTTGTTGGAGAGGGCCTCCGCAGGGAGCCCGCTGAGCCCGGGGAACCTTCACAGTAGACCGCTGCACATCTCAGGTAGACTGCATACTTCTTTATAATGATGATTCAAAAGTATAGCCTAGCATAGAGCATTCACAAACAACGTTATTACTATTCTAAGTAGCCTATAATGACTATTTTTTATTTGTTCAAATGCTGGCCTAAAAAGTAAGCTTCAAAGTTTTTAATTTGTCATGTGACTTTAACAGGATAAAACGCTTATATTTGTCAGTAACTGAACGATATGCTTTGCTATTTATAATATTTTCTATTACTGGAAATCCCTCTTGATCAGGGACTATGAGATAAAGTTGAGTCTTTTTCTATTCCTCACTGGATTACATGGAATTTTATTATTCTTTAAATCTTACTTTTTCATAATAGTTAACATGGTTTTCAAGCATTGAAAAGTGTTTATTGGATGCTTTGTGTACTCATATTTTTCATGTATTTTTCTTAAACGTTTATGATTACGTCATACCCTGTCCTGCTTGGTTTTTAAAAAAATATTCAGGTCTATAAAAATACATTGTAACAGTTCTACTTTAATGCACTAAGGCAATGAAGTATCCAAAACTATTTTAAAGAACTGATTCAATGTCCTTCCCTTAGACCCTGTTTCCGTCCGTCATCCCCCTCATCACCGGAACCACGTGCACAAGCAGTCCGAGAAAACGACCCGGGTGCGGACGGTGCTGAACGAGAAGCAGCTCCACACCCTGCGGACGTGCTACAACGCTAACCCGCGGCCTGACGCTCTGATGAAGGAGCAGCTGGTGGAGATGACCGGCCTGAGCCCCCGGGTCATCCGCGTCTGGTTCCAGAACAAACGCTGCAAAGACAAGAAGAAGTCCATCATGATGAAGCAGCTGCAGCAGCAGCAACACAACGACAAGACCGTGAGTGGATCATCTTTTATACTTCAAAATAAAAGCAAGAAAATGCGACTTTAGTTAGCTAGCTTAGCTGTTCGTATCCCCTTTCAAGTGTATTTGCATTTATAATGCTTACTTACTGGGTCAGACCTTACTATAGGCCTAATGCTGTTATTCACCCCATTATTTAAAATTGATTTCATTTATTCAAAAAGTATCAAAAATATATATATTTTTGTAGTGCAATAAATTATGCTTTTAAATGTTGATAAATATTTGCTCATTTAATTATTTTATATTCCTGATGTGATATTGTATGGCTTTTCATGGTCTGTTAGTGACTTTGTGAACTGTGCCTGTTTTGGCCAGGCAATCTGAAAAAAAGATTATTAACTTCAATGAGGTTTTCCATTTTATATACAGGCTGAATATGCTACAACTCCTGTGAGTATCAAAATAAGTCAAAAAGCAACTCTTTTACTTGAAGACAAACAAAGTAATATGGCTGATAATATAAAAAGGCCCACAGATCTAATCTGAAATTTTAAAGGACTGTTTCCCTGGCTGACACAAAGAAGAAGTGTGGACAAAGATAAAACGATTCTTATAGTTCTTAATGGCACACTTTCATTTATCACAATGTTTTTCCAAATTGATGTAGGACCTCTTACTTTATTTTATTTTATTCCTTTTGAAAACTAATTCAAATTGTGTAAAAAGAAACATGTCATTCTATGAACTGCGTTCAGGACATTTGACAGGTGTATCATGTTATTGTGCATTTCTGGATCACTAATTAACCCATTTCACGACCATACATTTCGCCTGTTTTTTAAAATCTCATTGAGGCTACTTTCTGATTATTTTAATGATTAAGAAATTATGATTTTTAATTCAACTGTTCTCACGAGGCCTAACTGTTGAGAACCTTTTTAAAAAAAAAATACCTTAATGACTGTCAGTATCACTGAGCATTAGTTCCCTGATATGAGCTGTTTTCTTGCCCTCTGTAGAATCTGCAGGGCCTGACAGGCACAGCTCTGGTGGCAGGAAGTCCCATCCGACATGACAACACGGTGCAGGGGAATCCTGTGGAGGTGCAGACCTACCAGCCCCCGTGGAAAAGCCTCAGCGACTTTGCCCTGCAGAGCGACCTGGACCAACCAGCCTTCCACCAACTGGTAGGAATGCATTCAGTAAATAAAGAGCTAACCTCTGTGTAACATTGATTTAACAATGGCGCCATAAAACATATATTGAGTTCTTATTTGTCTAATCAAGAAAGGCCTAAAAACAACGAACTGAAAAAAAAAAACATTCTGTGGGAACAAGAATAATTCTTAAATCTAATCTGACTTAAACCTTTTTTGTGTAAAATGATTCATGTTGAACAGCTTGCGCACGTGCCAAATTGTTTCTCAACACTTTGAAAACGTCACTCGCAGGCAGATATGCTGTCAGACTCTCGTGAGATTTTAAGCGCTGATGAACTGATAATAAACTAGGCTATTTGTGTGATTTTAATAGGATGCTTCTCCAGGGGAGAAAAGAAGGAAAGAACAAGGAAAATATAATTTTCCTGCATCTGTCTAGAGCTCCAGCATGACCCCGTTATCAGCACATTCACATATTAATGTGTAATTAAGGGTTTTTTTTTACGTCTGCCACCGGCAGAGCTCGTGATCATCAATTTTAAATTAAACGTTAAACCGAGAACCTGTGTTTTTTTCCGACAGGTGTCTTTTTCTGAATCGGGCTCTCTTGGTAACTCTTCGGGCAGTGACGTGACCTCTCTATCATCGCAGCTACCGGACACACCGAACAGTATGGTGCCGAGTCCCGTGGACACGTGAGGAGAGGCCTCGAGGTCAGCTGGAGCCCCGGAGCGCGCGATCAGGACAAGCGAGAAAAAGCAGCCGCGATGGCGGATTATGCTGGATGATAAATTAAGATTTCGACTGGAAAACTGGAGATCTGCCTGTCACCTGGACTTTTGAGCTCAGTGTTTGCTCAAGGACACCCCGGCAGGTTGTTGATGGACACGAGACTGTGGGCTACACATATCCTGATGCCAATGCCTGAACTGGCCATCACCTGGTGAATACGGGTTATAAACACGTAGCCCGTGTTGGACCTTTAGCTTATTGTATATTGGATCAAATATACAAACTGTGTACACGTGCATGATTTGTAAGTTTGACTCTTGTAAATGAATGGAACAGATAAGAGGAGCATTGTGCGCGTTTCACCAGAAAATAAGTTATTAATATTTATTATGAAGACAGACATATCCGAGCTTATCAATAAAATATTTCTAACTGATTATTGCATGCTAAATCCATTTGTTACCTAAACATTCTGAGGCTTTTTAAAAAGAACAATCGGCAAAATAAATCATTTTTGATCTAGATGGGTTCATCAGCCTCCATTAAACATAGTAGCTGAAATCATCATTGAAAAGCCTACTTTAGCTACAGTACTTAGGATAAGCATAAAAATATCAGATGGTCCTTTGTCTTTTAGAAAGCTGAAAGATTTTTTGCACAAAGCATGCTTATATTTAGGCCAGCTCATTTTCTGAGCTGAGTGGATCAATGACTGATGAAGGCTGGATATTATTGAGCGTTCTGCCCACATGTCATAGGTCAGTGATGGACACACGCTGGATTCACCTTTCCTTTCCTTTATAAATAGGTACTCTATTGCCTCCACATAAACGCGATCAGCATCTGTAGAAAAATAGGCATATTTTAATAGCCTCACCATTGATAAAAACGATCAAACTGGGCTTGTTTGCACAAAAGTCACTTCGCCATAGCAACCCGAGGCCTATTCTTACAAGTCTAGACAGAGGACAGGCAGCGGCGGCCTCTTATCTGCATCTGGCATCACCTGCAAAGGATACACTGAATGGACCCAAAACAAACCGATCAGCACACTGGGGACTCCCAGCCCCAGGACTCATCCTGCCGTGTCTTCAGTTTATTTTCATTTCAGTAGGAATCCTGATCGACAAACAGCCGCCGGACTAGAGAGCAGGCAGGTCAAGCTGGGACTGACACACTACACCTCAACAATTTGTTAGGGAGGATCGGCTTTATCAGTGAGGGAAACGCAGTCTCTTTGACACTCAAAATCCTGTTAAGTCCTAAAGACAAGCTGCTATAGGCTACCGAATCTTAAAACTGGACACAGAAGGAGAGAAGTAGCAAAATCTTTAAGAAACCTAAACTGTACTTAAAGTCAAATTCAATACATCCAGTTTAACTTTTACATACTGTTTGTGTAGCACTTTATAAATTTAGCGTTACTTTTGATTTGCATCAAACTCAAGACAAACTGAACAAAACGGATGTGTATAAAAGCATTTGGCAACACTTTAGGGTGCATGTCTCACCACTAATTAGCTGTTCATCAGCATGCTGAATAGCATCAAAATTACTGCTTATTAGTCAATATTAAGAGCTTGTATGTACTTAATACTACAAGACCATTAAATTAATTAGAATTTATAGTAAATCAAGGTTTTAGATTTTATCTCAACCATTTTGCAAGGCCTCAGTCATGAGTTAAATTTTGTAGAAGCCATGGACATGATGGTTTGCTAAAAGCCAAACAACTCTGAATTAATTCAAGAAGCCCAAAGACACTTTATTGGCATTATATTAGTTATGACTACTGTTATGAGGCATTATGAATAGTCATGAGTGTGTATAGCTAATACATTATAAGTATACTAATACTTGCTTCATTGAAAATCTTACCCATTTCCATTGCCAGGAACTGTAAAATTTGTTATTTAACTACAAAATTTTACAGGAATATGCTCCATCAATTGCATTTGTTGTGGCTATATTTAATCAAGTGCAAAGAGGAAGCAACTTCACAGTATGGGAAAAATTACTGTTATTAAGTGTGACACTACAAGTGAATTAATGAATTAGACCTCACTTTAGTTTGGGGTACATACTCTGAGTTATAAAGGTTAAATCAGAACTTATCTGGACATTATGAAAAATAGGAATAGTATGCTTTGTGTAATGAGAACGGACCATATTGATTTAGAGTAAATAAGGGGGAGAACTATTCATGCGGTAATACTAAGCTATACTAAGCAAAGCATATTAAGACCATAATTCATGTGAAACAGCTTCCTAATTTGCTATCAATATGAAGCAATGAGGATGTTATTAAGGGTTTACTAGCCATAGATTATGGTGTTGCAGAATAAGGTACTAATAAACTCTAAATAGTGACTAATAAGCATCAGTATGCTACTAATTTGCAGGTAATTAATGGTACCTTAAATCAAAGTGTTATCAAGCATTTATCTGCAAAAGGCACTTTGCTTAATTTTTCCGTTATCTTTGGCTGGTCTCTGCTTGCTGAAACTTGCACATGAATAATCAAATGAGCAGAAATCCTAGGAAGCACTGACAGTATTTTGGACTCTTTCAGATCTATAATCAGAACAGGGCAGATACAAAGGTACAAGGCAGGGTTACTTAAATGCACTAGACACACACTTAAATGTCCAAATGTGCAAAGATTAATTTCAGTATATTTTAAAGACCACAATTTTTTCTGGAGAAAACAGGTTATGATGTCCTCAGTCTGAGTACAAATATATTTTTATGCATGCTTTTTAGAGATAAATTTTTTGGGGATTCTTAAAACTGCATCAGCCCATCAAAACATAAACAGTTGCTCTTGGTAAATATTCTTTATCAGTTTATCAACTTAAGTGAGGATCTATCTGACAGAAGTATCACTTAGCAAAAAGACAAAAAGAGTTGACATTTGTGAAGTCGTACTTGTGGCATCAACTTTTACACAAAATAAATAGTTCCAACAATACATTATCATAAGTAATTTTATTTCACAATAAAGGTAAATACATCAATAAATTATATTAATTTGTAAATGCCTTCTGAAGGAAAAACAATGGAAAATGTGTGAGCTTGAAAAATATAAACTTAAGTTGCAATCAAGGCAGGTCCTGTAACTGAACTAGCTTTGTAAAATTAAAGATACATTTCTGGTCTTGCACATTCAAAGAAACAAATACAATACATTTACAAAAACAGTACTGGTGAAATGCTTGGCAAATGATAAATAACAGTGTCAGTAAATTATAAAGGTTTAGAGCATCACTGGTTGGAAAAAGGATCAATTTTTATCTACAACAGCAACAAGAAGAGAAACATACGGCTTGTTTAGACATTAAATGGAATAGTTGTGCGTGTTCTAACTTTAATGTACAAACAAGACATTTTTGTGCAAAATCCTTATAAAGACATTCTGATTTCTATGAAATCAAAACAGACATAGGATAAGGCGTCACCATCTTTACATCTGACAGTATCTGAAGACCGTATTTACTAGTGTGCCAGACTTACAGTATAGAGCCAAAAAAAAAGACCCCCCCCATCACAGTCTCTTATTGTGTTTATGTTGTCCTCATGTAGTCTGAGGACCTTGTGCAACTTCATCACTCGTCTTGTTTCTTCAGGAAAAACTGCAGTGCCGAGTCCCACTGGTCTCTTGGAAAGCGGTTTGACAACTCGCAGAAATCAAGCGGCTGGGAAACTTTGCACAGAAGATGACATAGTTAGTGTCCTTGAACCTTTTATTAATGCATTAAACGTATTTGAGAGATCTTCGAGGGTCAGAACAAAAGAGTTTTCACACAAAAAAAGCCATTTTTAAAACTATATAAATTCCTTTCTAGAATATAAATGATCAAGTTTATACAACTAATCAAACCTTATGTCATGCTTTTGAAAATTGTCAAAAAAACATACCTGTTTGCTTTATTTTGCCGTCTTTCTCATTTGCAGCACAGTCCTAAAGAATCAATACAGGACATTAGTGTCTGCTACAACAGAAATACAGCTACTTGTAGCTCTGTTTGTTTAAAAGCTTACTTCAATTATGCCTCCCAGCAAAAAAACATACATTTTTAAATACTTAAGATGCCAACTGATCATATTCAATGTTTTTTTAGGATAATGATTATAAAGTAAACATCCTGAATCAAATTGTCTCACTGTGAGGAATGTTCATGAGGTTAACTAAACAAAGTGGGCGGTGGGGCAGGACACCATGCATTATTGCTTTGTTTGAAAGAAATGACAATGGCTTGTCTCCTTTTGAATGGAAGCTAATCGGTGTCTAAACAGTGGTGGTTGCTGAGTGGTGAGGGGCGGCTTGTCAGAGGAAGATGAAGGAGACAAGATGTTTACCGGGAGTTGAACCAGTGGCAGGTAAATCCACTGTGAAGGAAGCCATTTATCTTTGTAAAAGCCTGCCTGTTACAGATTCACCGGGGGCCCAAGTTACCAACTATTAATCAGCTGCTGCAGTTTCCCCTCTGATGTGACACTCTTTTATTGAGTTTAGAGGTCTTGTTTTGGAGGTATGCAACTCTTGAGGCTAAAGTAGATGTTTTTGATTATTTTCATGCTTTAAATTTGTGCAACAAGAGTGACAAGAACCCTTTTCTTAATCCTGATTCTTCAATTTATAGCATATTTTCTTGCTTCAGTAGTTTCACCACTGGTTAATCCAGTTATGTTACAACTTTGTGTACAATAATGAGCTATTCAAGTTTATAGTTATACAGTATTTGTGACGAGGCTCTTCTATTTACCTGAATAAATGTAGCCAGTAGCACACAGCTCATCTCCTGCTGCAGGATGACCTTATTTTGGGAGTTGTTGTAGCACGCTGAGATGAGGGAAGGGAAGAGCACTCGGATGAGGCGCGGGTGGCTGAAGTACTGGAAGGGCAGCTGACACAGTTTCTGCAGCACGCTGGGCTGGCGGCCAGACTGCACAATCACCTGGAACACACAGGGAGCACAGGGCCAGTCAGTCACTGAGCCAGTCAGGCGGCCCGTCAGTGGCACTGCTGGCTGTAAATCACCACCCTGAACCCCTCCCACATGTAAATCTGCCACTAAAACAACACACAAACAGCCATTAGGAGGAGACCTGCGGGGCACAGCCTCCTACCACACAATTATGGGCTATAAAACACAATGATGGGATGTTTTGTTCCTCTTTTGTACCAACGGCAAAGGTGGTGTTGCTGTAACATGAGAGGGAAATGAGACCTAATGTTATTATCAGCGGTTAAAAACTTCACTTTCAAGTTTTCTGTTAAGTTCATTTGGCAACAGTGAAAACAGTCAGTGCTAAAGTTGGTTGTTGCCCCAAGTGCACCTCAGGTTGAGAGGGCATACACAGTGCAACAAGGGACAAAGAGGTGGGTGAAAAGCAGGGTGGGCGATGAACAGTGGCCACCCCCACTTTAAGAAATGAGCAATAACATTAATGGTGTTTTCACCCTGCTCTCCATCACAGCCCGTCAATCACACACCATCACATCCGGGCCACCAGTATTACAACCAAATCACTCCCAGCTTCATTTGATTAGAAAGGGGGTTGCAGCAAATCAAGGGGTCCAAGCCTGATGCTCTGGTCATCTCCCCTGGGCCTTAGAGGACCATCAGCACCCATCTGAAAGCCAGCAGGTCAGTCTGCTAAATCCTGGTGGGGGAAAAAAAGGAAAACACTTCTGTGCTTCATAGAAGAAGACTGTAGGACTGGTGGCTCCGAGCCAATAGAAACCAGAAGGGCAAAGTGAGGTCCCCCAGTCACAATGACATAAATTAAGAAGATTTACAAGATTTAAAAAAACACTCTCTAATACTCTGCCTTCAGCTTTTCCTTTGATAATGCACTCCAAGTTTTAACGGTGGGATAAACAAAGTGATAAGTCATCGCTTTTATCAGTTCAAGGTGAAGCTTCTCAGAGCTGCCCTCTACAGCGGCGTTCAAAGGGACACAAAACAGTGCCATTTCCTATCACAGCTTGTTTAAAGAAACCATACGGATGGGTCAAACTATCTGAGCTTGAAAGCATTACAAATACTTGAACATGTGAAGAGCACTGAATTTGTCAAGATGAAGTGTAAGTGTTAATTTTTTGAAGATAAACGGACACTTTGTTTCCGCTCTCCTGTGCCTTACTAAGTCTTAAGTTGAAAAAACTTGAAAGCATAACAAAGATGAAGATCATGCTGTGAATATGTGTGTGTGTAAAACTGAAGAATAAAATCCCAAGTTTCACAAGCTCAATATGTTCTTTTTTTCCATGAAGGAATGTGGGGCTCGGTCAAATTCATCCCCTGCAGAAAAGAAAGAAAAAGGCTAGATCTGGTTGTTTTCAAAAGTAGGGCTGCTTATTTTCAGTGCATGTTTTAGCTTTTGCATGCTACTTTCCACTAAATCCTACATCATCACATTTATCTCGTCTGTTGCAACACAAACTGGCAAGCAGGGGCCATGGATTTATGCATCTGAATTAATTAGAGAGCGCTAAAAACATTACTCTGCAAAATCTAAAATATTTATTCATTCCTGCCTTTAATTGAAAACATTTATGGTACAGGTATCATAATTTAACACCACAGCTAGTGTAAAATATTTGAGCTAGGCTTCTGAGACGATCCAACTCACAAATCATATAGCCAGCTCATAATCCTCCACGATGTAAAGTTTCATCCTTTAGCTGCCTAAACAAACTGTGCACCTCCAAGTGCCTGCCACAGAAAGACATAAAACAAAGCCTGGTGGCAGCAAGAAGCTGGAGGAAACAAAGGCGCCAGGTCCACTGCCAACTCCCCAGACCTTTACTCGGTGAAAAAGACACCAGAACCCAGAGTGCTCTCCAACTCAGACTATGCTGCAGCGTTTCTCCTCCCAGCTCAGCTGAAGTGTCTGCTGCTCACAGCCTGACATCATAAAACTAACAACATGACGACCCATGCATCTGGCCCTGTGTACCACACAGACATTGTAAAAAACTCAGATGATCTGTTCTTCCTTAACTCCAGAGACCTGGCATTTTTAAACAGTGCCAAGTTTTATGACACTTCCATTGCATAACTTCCTTACCATCCTAAACGACAACAAAGAGTGTGTAAAGTTAATGCTCTGAAACGCAAACACATTCCTGGGAAAAGCCGGCGTTGAAGCAGGAAACTGAAGAAGAGGCAGGTCTGAGGGTGGAGAGGAAAACAAAACTGAAGATAATATAACCAGGCTTTATAATGCAGGAGGAAGCACAACGGCAAAAAAATAAAGACGTTAGTTGTCTCATGTTGGAGAATTCTAAAAGGAAATACTGAATCACACAGGTGCAAAGGGACTTCTTGAATGAGGTTGGGAATCTCAGAATAACTTAAATACTTAATATGTGGGCAGTGACAATATCATGACAGCAGTCCTGCAAGACAAATGTATAATTATACATCACGTAAAAGTGCAGGATTGATGTGTCTATTGAGGTGTCTACCACTGCAATGTGGTGCCAGTTTCACCTATTATCATGCCTCATCTTTCTACTTTTTTGCACTGAATCTGCAGTCTTTTATCCACTGTTAACTTCTCTGGCAAATTCTTTTTTTACTCCAAAGGAACCACTGTGAGGAGTCATAAAACAAAGGGACACACTTAATAAAACTGACAGGGAAATCTTTTTGGAGTGCCCTTTTTAAATTGAAATATAAGGGAGTTAGATAGCTTAGAGTCTGTCATATGCTTCTCGTGTATGCAGACCAGCTTTGACTCCAACCCTCGGCACTTTACCACATGTCATTCCCCAGGCTCTCATCCCTGCTTTCAACTTCAACCACTGAACTCCTCCATAATAAAGATGCCCCCCAAAATATTTGTAATAGTGATGCATGATATGGGAGCAGCAGCTGCACTTCTATGGGCATCTGGCGTGCTTTCCCGGGCTTGAGCCAGCTAACCACGTACTGGGTGCCTGGGACCCGGTGGGAGGCCAGAACAGTACAGGACCAAGGGCCACATGCTGCAACACCTGACCTGGCCTGATATAATCTCAGATTTTGCTGACATCCTATATGCCAGTATTTCCAAACTTATTCATGCACTGATATTGGTCCCGATATCTACAAGGTTCAGCCTAAACTCAACAAATGCTCACAAATAAATGCTCACCTAGCAAAAGGTGAAGGTGAGGGAGGTGCAGTGTTTAAGAACATGCAGTATCCTTTTAATAAAAATAGAAGATTTCATGGGACTATTATCCTGAACTAAAACTAGATTTTCTGCATCATCTTTACCAGTGCCTGGTGTTAATATTGTTCCACCACCAGATGGTGGCTGCAGTGCATCTGAAAGCTGTTTGCTAACTACTACTAAAGGACAAAAGAAGAAGGAAGGAATTGTCCAATGACATAACTGAAATGCTGATAAACTAACTTAACTTCTCTTAACTCAAGAAAGAATACCATATACTGATTTTTTTAAACACAAAAGATCAGTGAAACTAATGGCTCTCAACTGGTGAGCCATTAGGAGCCATCATCACCACCTCTTTATAACAAAAAGCAACTTAATAAAAAAAATGAATAAATAAATAACCCACACAAATGCATTTAACTGAGAATGTTGCAGTTTGGACCTTAGATGAAACAAAACACGATTAAATAAAGAAACAGGACCCAAAAATGTATGTCTAAAAGGCACAAAAATACAGAAGGGCATGCATAGCCTTTATTTTTACTTTGTTTTCCTAAAAATGAATGAACTTTTTGTTAATTTCTAGAGGAATTACCTCATTTACTTGGTAAAACCAGCCTTTGTAATTCCAACAAAAAAATGTTAAAATCTTATGTAAATGACTGAAATTTACTCACCAGTTCCACTAATTTGTACAAAAGTGGCCAACTATTTGACAAAAACGGATTTAAAAAGCCCCCAACATCCCCAGCTTCATTAACATTCTATCCTCTGCAACTCACTTTTGGGTCCCGACCCATAAATCCTTTTTTCTCACAAGTGACTTTAAAAGAGTAATTTTCTTCTAAATACCCATCCCCCAGCTAATATGCATTATATACTGGCCGTAAATATCAGCTGAATTTTTCAAAGCTGCCAATAATAATAATAAACTTCTCAAGCTAATATCCACTGATGCTGATATCATGCCAATAACACAACGCATCCCTAATTTGTAGCATCACTGTTTGGCACAAAGACTTTGACTATTACACCTGAAGGAAACGTAATGCATACTGATATTTTGTTCCCACCCTTATTCTTATTTGAGCAGAGAATTCACTGCAGCGTCTAGACAGGTCAATCTCATCAGGGAATGAGTGTCAGGGCAGGGCTGTATATGTGACACCTGAATCCACAATATAAACTAGATCCATCAGTGTAAAACTGTCTCACTGATAAGACATGCAGCAGTGCAGACAAAGCAAAGGTAGTCCAATAGCTGTTTAGAGCCTTTGTACAAAATTTACAATGGCTAATTGAGACGTGCACTGGATGCTGTGTAAATAACCTTTGACAATCACAATCTAGCATCAAAGACATTGACAAAGACACTCCAACTTGACTTATAAGGCAATTGTCAACTGTTTCAAAATCTCATAAAAACCT
The DNA here is from genome assembly GCF_018320785.1 of Cheilinus undulatus. NCBI lineage: Eukaryota > Metazoa > Chordata > Actinopteri > Labriformes > Labridae > Cheilinus > Cheilinus undulatus. The sequence continues at coordinate 29,545,907 of NC_054873.1, forward strand.
GTTGTTTACTCAATAAAGCCTAGTGACTATCTCTCTGAGGTGACGCTGTCATTCAATCCCAGATCCTGCTGCAGATAATCCTGCTGTGAGGCCGACCTGACGACAGCGTTTACAGACAAATGGAAACTCCTCCATGATAGGTCTGCAGGAATAAAAATGTCCTCAGCTTCACTTTAAGTCAGTTGGACCTGCGTTCACCCTTGAGCGGAGTGTAAATCATGTACTGAGCTAACAATAAGGCCCTCTCCTGCCAGTCAGAGAGGAGTGTATCTGTCTGCGTCTCTGCCTCTGTTTACTCTGCTGGGTGATACAGAGGGTGCATTCCCTCACGTTGGCTCCCTGCGGTCTGCGCGAGCTGCACTTACCCTGCAGGCAGTGAAGGCCTGGTTGTCTTGGCGGTAATGGACTGCTGAAGGGAGCATTTCGACATCAGGTTAACAGGAATTACAAGCCTAAAGCTTGGCGTGAGCCTGCGGGGCAGAGTAAACGCCCTCGTAGAGAATGGGAAGAAGTATGACCCCAAAGATAAGGCTGCGCTCTGGAGATGTGTGTGGGATGTTCATGCTACAGACAGACATTGCTCATGTGATGCTTACAGGTAGAAAGAAAACAATTTATAAACCATGAGCACAGAGGAGTCAGGTAATCTCAGGAGCCTGTGCAGAGAAAGCAGTCCCACTGCACTTACAAAACATCCACACATAACATGAAATTAGACCTGTTAGGACTGTCTGTGCAGGTAATTCTCCTCGCGTGTGTGGCCATTCCCTAGACACGGGAGAAAAAGGCGAAGTTTTCTTAAGATTTTCACACTCTCAAATTGCTTCTTAAAAGCAAACAGGAATCAGGCGGGTTAACATGTCAACAGTTTACAATTACAGACTCATCAGTCTAAAGATTCGACAAATCAATCACCGTGGATGAATCAGAAATGAATCACTGTGTTTAAAGACCAGGAGATTACCGGTGCACAGCTTTTCAGGGAAAGAGGAAGAATAGCTACATGTCAGTTACAAGCTCTGTGTCACTTGTATCTTTTTGTTTTGAAAAAGGCCTCTACAGACACGCAATGAACCATATGGCTACATGGCTCAGCAACCCCCTTGAGCAGAGATGCACTTGAAGGACACACAAGCCTACATATGTCACTCTCCCAATGGCTTTTGTGTGACAAGGTGAATTATTCATGCCCAGAGAGCAGAGGGAACACATCACCACGTATAGTGCTGCTTCAAAGTTCTGCTTTTTATGAGCAGCCTTATTTCTAGGGTACATATATATATATATATCTATATATAAACAAAAGCTGCTGTGCTGACAGTGAATCAGCAGTCCTTCTGTGACCACATAGGCCCCGGGTCGGCCCTCTTTTGTGTCCTGCCAATGCTTACATTAGCCTGAGAAAAGCTCAAGCTGCTTGAAATATTCTCCTTAACGCCATCCATCTCAGTGCAGAGCTGAATGTACCAATGCCAGAAACTCGACCACTGGCAAAAATCAACTCTGTGCTGAAGTCGAATGGGATCTTATTTCCCGACAATACACACTTTAATATAATTCTTACAAACCAAATTTTTTACTTCAGCACGAGTCAGGCAATTTTTTGTTGCTTCATCCTAAAGCCCTCTAACACAGTAACCAGTTTATAAAAGAATGGCAGATTTTGCATCAATTTATCAACATGAACTTGTTTTGTTTCTCTGGTAAATACAGTCTGGCATGGCTGCTCTGTCTAAATCTTTTCTGGTGTACAAAGATGAATTATTGTTTCATAATTCAATCATCAGCCCTGATTCCATTTTTTAACATAATATGCAAATTGGATTTACAATACCCAAAAAATGCTAATTCTGTACATCAGAATAATTGAATTCGACAGGAGCAGGGAGAAAAAGAAATGGCAAATTAAAAATAGTCTAGAATCAGTGATTAACCTATAAATTCTTCTGATTGTTACAATGTGAGTATCACAGGTGTGAGATTGAAGCTGTTGCTGCTGTCTGTGTGGCTCAAGCTTAACATAATCGAAGCCCAGCCAACTGTAGCATGGCTAATCAGGGGCCCAGTAGACGAGCCACGCATGACAGCCAATTACACAGCAGCCAGGTCTGCTCCATCACATCCTGCTCACTTCCACAGAGCACCACTAAGTAGCTGTAGCAGTGCAGCCGGCACGCTGCTCTGCTTTACTAGGAGGGAACAAAGAGTCGCTATGAGGGACAAAAAAACAACACACAGGCTGAAAGCAGGAAGGTGCCAAGGCATGAATCTTTAAACAAGTGCTTTTTGTTACAATTACATAGGAACACCCTTTTTCTGACTAATAATACATGAACAGAATAATAGACGGATGATGTTACGAGGCTCAGCAGGCAGCTTTTTACAGCTGAAAGCACAACAAGCTCTCTTATTGAATGTAAATCATCATCAATTCATTTATATTTAGTGGATCCATCACAGTTTTAATTAATATTTCCAAAGTATTTTTCTGAGTAAAAAGGCAGAAAATTATCTAATTTCTGTTCTGCAAGGTCTGAGAATCTGAACTTCCAACTTTAAACAAACTTAGCATATGTGTTGAACACTGCTGGTCTAAGGCACAGCTGTGGTTTTGAAGTTACAAGGGATGTCTTTGAACATCAAGAAATTGACAAATGTTAGAAACCCCAGCAGATGCATTCAATTTTTTATGCATTATTTGGTAACATTGTATTTCTGATTTTTTCCTACAGTTTGGATTTCAGAGTTTGTATTAACATTACATGCAGTAGCCTGTTCCAGTGAGAGAAATGAAAACCACTATTCATAAAAACAGGGATTTTTGTTGATATTACCTTTAATTCTCCACAAATTAAATGACTCACTAAAGTGACTGAACAATAAAGTTGCAACTCTGATGATGGCAAAACATACATTTATCTCAAAGTTCCAGGTAGTTTGTCTTTGTTACACTTCTGTATAATCAGTGCGGGTTCTAGCTGGCTTACCTGGTTGTCAGGATGGTTGACAGTGAAGTATCCCACACAGATGATGACTTCATGCAGCAGCTCTTCAGAGGAATGCTGGGTACAGTACCAGAGCAGAGAGCTGATGATATGTCGGAAAGCTAGAGACAAGCCTTCAGCTCCTAGAACACACTGACAAAACATACAAGTATGTTTTACAGTAAATAAGGCGTAATTTTTCTTTGATTGCGAGCCCAAAGAGCTTCACTCAATAACACAGAGTAATAAAAGATTAAATGTTTAGCTTTAGGGAGGATATACTATGTAAGATTATAAGCAACTCAAGCAGGGTCCCACAATAAAACACCCAAATCCCACTTAGACATTAGCTGCCCGGAGCAGCTCACAGACATTGTTTGTTAAACATGTCAGTGTGACTGCGCACTAAAATATCATCACTGGTCTATGGGAAGTTTAGGTGTGGCAGCGCTGGATGACACAATACCTTGGAAGCATTCTCTTTAAACTTTCACATGCAGTTAACATTTAAATCAGTGAGCAATGTCACCAGCTGTCAAATGAATAAAAACAATAGTTATGATGGCAGGGATAAATGAAGATTCTAATAGATTAAGGTACTGTTTGGATCTGCAAAGGAAGATCATTTCAGTTAAATGTCGACTATTGTGCTCTTTTTTTTGTATTTATTTTCCAAAACTCACATATTTTGTAGGGCATATTTTGTCGACATGCTACCTGAACATACCCAGTTATTTATACAAACTATGTTGAAGCCTTTGAAATTCAACCCTAAGGCATTCTCCAGCACTGCAGCTATAGTGGAGTGAGTTACCAGCCAGAATTTTGCTGCACATATTATCCTGAGCTATGAGGTAATGCAAAACATAAGGTGATTACAACCCTGGACCAAGAAAAGAAACATAATTTAAAATGTTCATAAAACTCCAGTGGTGAAACACTTTGATGCTTTGATTTCCAGCTGTTTTAAGTTGCCTGAATGTGGCGGGTCAGTGAGAGGAAGCTGCTTCAAAGTAATTACCCGAAGACATTAAAATAATTAACAGCACTCTCGTAGGCTCTCATGCCTTTCAGTCTATGTGGTGACTTAGCTCAGTGAAGCTGTTGCCCTCTCCTTCTTGTCCCGGGTAATGTACAGCCCTGCAAACACTCCTAATAACATGCGCTCCATCCTAACTCCTCACCCACAGGGCTTTGGTCAACCCCAACTGCTAACCTGGGCTCAAAGGGTACCTGTTCTCATTTCCAAAGGTCAGATTTGCCCTGAGTAGAGTTACTCCTCTTCTAATGGCTCTAAATAAAGGAGCCAGGATCAATCTGACCATCAACACAACCTTATTTGATCCAGGGAAAGTTCCTCTAAACACATCCAGGCATATTTATAGTAGCCTGCCTTCTCTTTGAAGAGAACAAATCATTTAAATGTGTAATTCAGATGTTTGGCCACTAAAAAAGGAAAACTCCTTTCTCCAGCAGTAAAAAGGAATGATGTTTCAGGACATATATTTGTATTAGATATAAATACCTGGAAGGCAGAAAGGTCAAGCAGGGCAAAATTGTTGAGGAAGCGGATGCCTTGCAAAGCCACCTGGATGACCCCAGGGCCGTAGGGCTCCTGACTATGGGAAGCAGACTCGGGTGCAAAACTGTGCAGCAAGATACAATACAGGGTGTGCACCACTCCCACCAGGTCTGTGGACTGCAGCAGGGCCGTGAGTCCAGTCGGATCCTGACGTTTATTGTCAAAAATACTGGGAGCACTGAAGAGGAAAAAGGGAGAGTTTGTGTTTGTCAGAAAAAACAGAGATATGAGGGATTGAAGCAGTCATTAACAAAGAAACAAACATGGAACTCGGTAAACCGACAAAGAACCTGGGTCATTCTTTTGAGTTCTGTGCTGTTAAATAGTAATGGGAGACTTAACATTTTCACATTTATAAAAATAAAACTCAAAATTAATCTTTGTTTTTTTTTATTTCTTATTATTAAGATGATTGTGAATATCATCAGAAGTGACTTAAAAAGCTGTAGTAAGTAAGGATGCACAATATTAACAGTATGGTATCGGCAGATATTAAAAAGTTAACTATCGGGATCATAAAAACATCTCCAGGTATTTACAAACATCATAAAAATCGACAGTATGTATGAATTAGTTTGTGGATTTTTAAGCAGGACCATCAGAAGGTGTTGTATACTTGCTTTAGTTGCTTTATACAAGTTTATTACTGTTTGTTACTGTATTACTGTTACTGGATTCAACAATACCAAAAAAGTGCCACTTTATTGTCTTAATGTAACATTCTTATGCCTAAGACGAATACAAAAAAACATTTGGACAAGGACTTAAAGAGGATTTTACTTCAGATAAGAATGATAAAAAAATACTACACTAAACTGCAGAGGCTGAGCACCAACTTTAAAATGTGCTGCATATAGACATATTGGATCCCAGCTGCTCCTAAATTCATCCCATACTATTCATGTGTTACTGTTCATCTTTGGAACATGCCCAGTTACTGCCAGCCAGTTTGGTTTGCAAAACCTGCAAGACTTGGGATCTTCCCTTTCTGGAATCAGTAATTCCTTGACTTAAAGCTCAATACATTGACCTGAAGCTGGCAGGCTGTGTTAGACTGCTTGACAAGGTGCTGACTGCTCTGGCACATTTAAAAAAGGCGTGCATTAGAGGATTCAAATTCATGAGTTCCTGAGGCTCCATCAAGATGTCACCCTGTTTGTGCCTTTACTTTACAAAAAGAAGAATCCTTGGCTTTTCTGCTAGATGTGATATACAAGAAGAGGATAATGACAGCAAAGTTTTTTTTCTTAGATCTCTTGAATGAAATAAAGGCTTTATTTTGCTTTGGCACAGGAAATTTTAGCATTATCATTTTTAGTGATTACTTAATATAAAAATTTTAAAAGACGGCCATTTAGGTGGAGAATCCCATGACTGAAAATTAACAGCTTTAACATGTTTTAAACAGCATGAAATGATTTTAAAGGATTAATTTTCCACTTTTATTTCAGAGCAGAACTGACTGGACAGCACATTGAACATGACTGCATTATTCAATCCAAACACCCTGAAGTGATGGTGAAAATGAAGGAGGAAATTAATACAATAATCTTACCAATTTGTTTCAGTTTCAGTGCAGGAGCCTTGTGTGAAAACCCTTGGCTAGTACACACAGACAATTTAAGACTGCAGCAGCAGCTATGATTTGCAACCATGTAGAATGGAGGGTGTATGACCTCTGGATGGATCCTACAGTGCATGCTGATACTTGATGTTAGCCAACAGGCTTTGTGTGAAATATGCTGCTAGGCAAGAACACAGCCTCTAATGCCACTGTAATCCCCTGACACAGCAACTGGCATGGTCAAAGTATTCTACAAGCCCACGGAGCCCTCATATATACATCGCACTGAGACTATTGGCAGAAAACAAAGTTTGCGGCTCTAATCAAACCTGCAAAATGTGGTGCTTTTTACAGTAACAAAGAAATTCCTGCTGATTCTGCTGCTCCTGAGCTGTTTCAATGCAGCTGGTCATTGCAACTGCAGCACCTTGCAGCAGGCTGGATACAAGAGAACGCTAGGTAACACTTAATCACTATTTACAGATTATACATAAATCTGCACACATGGGCAGGGATTTTCAGCATGTTGAGTGCTTTTATTAAAACACTTTTTATTAATAGTCTGAGCTGTATTGGTCAATCACATATAGGGATGACACCTCTGATACCTTCTGTACCGAATTACAAGACAGATTTCGATGCTTCATTTTAATACCTCACAACCCCAACGTGATCCCTGGCGCCCCAAAGGAAATGCATGAAATACATCAAGAGACAGCTTTTATTAAAACACTTTTGTTTTATCTTAAAAGTGTCGATTTAGGCATCAATTAGGCATGGCACCTCTTAAATTGTATTAATTCAACACCAGTATTCGGAAAAAAGCAAAATGATACCCAACCCTAATCATGCACCAGCAGGCTTTGGGGTATAAAGTAGGGAGGCCCAATTCTGGATTTTTTTGATACTGTATATTTATACTGATATAAAGTGAAGCAAGTGATGGGCACAGTTTCTCAAATAATTTGCCATTATTTTTAGATATATAGATTTTTTTTTTTTTTACCATGCAGTCCACTGCCTAATGGAGGCTTCAGTGCACCTGGAGCTGTTGGCCAACTACTATTAAATGGCAAAAGAACGTGAGAGCAGTAATGTGCAGTGACACAAATAAGGTGCTAAGAAGCAAACTTCTCACCTCCTAACTCAAGAAACCATCTTTTTTATTAATTTTTTAAAATGCAAATGAACAATTGCCCCTACAATCTTTTAATTTCCTCATAAGAGAGTTTAAAATTCAAGTTTTTTAGATGCTCAAGATGCACATTTCTTACTTCCAATATGTTAGGCCAATATATTGTCACAGAAATTTTCATATCTGCTGACATCAATAATTTACTTTTTGAGCTATTATCTACTGATATTGGTATTGGGGTGCTAATATTGGGCATTCCTAGGTTAAACACTGTGTGGACAACAATAAACAGGCAAATCATCCAGGCAGGGGGTGTTCTTTTGATGATTTGTTTTTGGATATTTTAGTGTATATATGCATAAATGTGCAGTAAACAATCCATCCAAATCAAACATATAACTTGAGCTTTGCCTTGATGCTGTATGGCGTGAGCTGCTGTGTATCTTACTTTCTACTAAGGCTGGGAAATTAATTGAAATTTAGAATAAATTGCAATTTTGGTTTCTGCAATTTTCAAATCACAAAAGGTGCAGTATTTCTTTGATCTGAAATGTGTATCAACTACCAGTTTAAAACCATTTTTGCAGCAGAGATATAATGCTTTGCACATTATGCAAAAATTCAAGTGTCCATTTTTCAAGTACAGCTTGCAGAAAATACTTCTTCTTTTAACTTTGTATATGCTTTTCTAGCAACAAATGAAAATGATCATTCCACTTCAAAACAACAATTCATATCAAATTTGCAATGAGTTAAAATAAGCACAATTACACATTTCCCTCAAGTCTCTTAGCTCTAGTTAAATCTATCTAATACTGTGTTGGTTATAATATGAAATTATTTATTGATTGTGGTAGTTGAAAAGTACATAAGATAAGGAACTTATAAAATAATTGCATATTAAATTGCAATTGCAGTACGGGGGGGGGTGCAATTACATTTTATCCCGCATCCTTCTTTCTACTGCTGAACTGAGTTTTAAAATGTGAACAGCACTACTCTATGATGTTATAGACAAAAAAAATCACTGCAACGTAAATGTCACACAGAAAAAGAAATCTTGCCTGGAACTTCAGGCTTCACTGGAGATTTACATCAGTCCCAGAAGTATATACCATCTATCAGTCAATGATAATGATGACTGACAAGATTTCAAAATAATGAACTTCAAATGGAAGAAATAATGTACTTCTTAAAGGAAGAGAACCTCATTGGCTGAATTGATACCTGGATCAAGCTCTTCAAAGGCACAACTTCAAAGCCTTTCTGTCCCTAAAGCCACGGTCAGCATTTCTTTTCCTCTTAAGTGAGGAATTGTGTCCCTTGGTGTGACTGTGTGCTTAGCCCCTGTCAGCGGCGCCACTGAACCTCTCTGCGTGGAGGTCACTGTAGCACACGTGGGTGGGCTCCCCCCACACTGCAGGCTAAGGTTTATGGTGAGTGACAGAGCGCTGGGTCAAGTAGATGCCTATCTCAATGTGCAGTAACGACAGCTTAGCCTGCTAGCTGGCTGGAGGAAACGACCTACGGGCTGATTGCAGAGGAGCCACAGTCTTTGTTTGAGAAACCGTGAGCGCCTGTTTTTTATGGATCCTTGTAACTGTCAGTCTCTGTTATTAGAGAAAGGTTTGTGTTTGTGTGTGTCAGTGTGTCAGAGGAGGATCAACAGATCACATTGAGGGTGACCAACAGAGAAAGAGACAAACTCACCGTCCAGTTACGACAAAACACAGCTTGCACATGCTGTGCAGCAGAGCGGAGGCTTGCTGGAGGAACGCAGACATCTTGGGATGCTCGTCTACAGGACCCTGGACTGACAAGAAACAGCCGTACAGCTTGTCGATCAATCCCATGTTTACGACGTAACTGGAGGAAACACACAAGGAGAGAAATAAATGATGTGGTTCTGCAAAAACGTATTATTTTTTTAAGTCATCTCTCACAGGCAGACAAAGGCCTTTACTCTGCTGAAAGCACATACCTCCACAGCTTCCACAGCTGAAAGCAGATACCTCACCTTAGCCCTCCACCCCCTGCTATTACTGTGATAACTCCAATTTGTCTCAGCCAATGACAGGTCTCACGATCATGTTCCCTGTAGTCTTTCAGCCACAAATCACTGCTAATAGTGTCATTAGAGGGCCACTTTGGCCCCTGTGCCAACCAAGCTCTGGGCACTTGACAGTCTGCTGACCTGAGGCCGTCTTCTCAAAGACTTGGTATGCTCGTACCCTCAGGCTTAGCTCAGCCACCAACAGCTTACAAAGACCAACAGACAAGAGCATTACGGGTGCCAGTCAAGACTTTGGAGTAGCTGATATGGTCATTCTGAGGTAGTGGTGCAACTACTTATCACTACCTTGACTCTAAATTCTCTCACATACCTTTTTTTTGTTAGGACTGTCACTCACTGGAGTCCTCTTAAAACAGGTGATTAGGACTGTTTTCAGCCTTCTGTGGAGGTCATTTGACACTTGAACCATGCCTCATTGTTTTGACTTGATCCTCTTCCACAGCTTTCCTTTGGATGAAAGGATATTTCCACACCTCGACTGCTCCATTCAGTGGCTGCTCTCAGTTTGACAACCCGCTTGGTGGTCAAACTTGCCACTTGATGTGTCTCATCAAATAAGCGTGAACATGTATGACAACGATAGGGGCTAAAAGCCCTGAAAGTCGGACTGAGAAACTGTTAATGAGAGAAAAGGAAACTAAAATCTTTCCCTTGTTGTGAAATAAAGCTGTGCATTGTGGGAAAGTGTAACTTCATCCAAAATTGTTTTGATCTTTGGTCCTTCCTCACTAACATATACATCATACAAGGCAGCTGAGGTAAATCTTATGCTGGTACTTGGGATTACCGGTCTGACGACAACATTTTTCTCAGGCCCTCCCCTGTCTCCAGGGTTACGACTAGGTCAGAGGATGAGAGTGGTAGGCCTGCTCCATCCAGATGAATCATGGCTTGTGGGAGGGTTCGTGGAGAGTCTCCACTCTTCCACAAGACTTCATCAGGGCGGGCCTGCCTTTTCTCACGGACCACAATTCTCCAGTACAGCCCCGACTCCTACTACCCACACCAACAAGGTTAGCTCCAATGCCAGGTTCAAGAGGACCTTTTAAAGCCTTGGAAGTGTGCTTTGTTTATACTGCTTTTAAATTTTTTGCTTGAATATGGCGCTGAATGTGGGGAAAATAAGTCCAAACGGGAAAGATGCCAAAGTACAAGCTCATTCTCACACTACCTCTCTGCTAACTTAACACCAGTTGGATCATTTCCAGGAGATCTGACACTTTGTCAGCCTTGTCTTTACATAAAGCACGCTGTTGAGGAAACCAGAGGTTGACAAACTCTCAGCTCAGTCAAGAGGAGTGAAAGGGGGGATGAGCCAGAGAAGGTAAAAAGGTCATGAGATGAGGAAAAGGGGTGCCATGTAGGAGGAGAAGGAGCAGCGTGAGAGTAGCCAAATGAAAATACCTGATGAGGTCTTGTGTGCGGGTGTTGAAGGACTCTGTGGCAGAGCTCTTGACCTTGGCATCTGGGGAGGAAATCCACGTCTTTTCGCCTTGTCCAGTCTCAGGGATATGTGGCCACAGACATCCAAGGATGGTAGCTATGGTCTGCAGCAGGCCAGTGGTCAAACCCTCAAAGACTTGTTTGTTCACACTGCGGCCAAAAATGGATTTATCCTCCTCTGGGACATACAGCTGCAAGAATTAAAAAAAAAAAAAAAAAAAAAAAAAAAAAAACAATAACAGTTATGAATTTATTGAAGATTTTTTTTTTGAATAATCTAATTTCTGTCATTCTGCATTGAAAAGTAAGTATTCAAATACATGAATAGAGTTTTTGGGAAGGGCTGGACTTTTCAAAATATTCTTGTAAGGTGATTTGAGAAACATTCTGTCTGTCACATTCATTACGGGCCAATCTGAGCAACAAGACAAAATGAGTCTGGACGCATGCTCAGTTCCATGAAGCTGGACAGGCAAATGCTGCTGTATCTATCAACAGGGAAACATGTGGCTAGTTGAGGCAGATCAGGAGAAGTGCAAAAACATGCTGTCTGCCACGATGAGCTTACAGTGTGACTCTTCGTTTTTGTTTTAATAAAGAAATGTGGTCGAGGTCTGATTAAACTGCTGCTTCTATAGCTACATCCAAGCTAATCGCTACTGGCATTCAGTACAAGCCCCCCACTCTCTGTAACGATCGCAAACTGATGGGGAAGCAGCAGAAAAGCGATAACATCTCTTCCGCCATGAGAAGCTTTCAATGCTGTTCTGTTATATAAAGAAATGTGTTCCTGTTCTGATAAAACCGTGGCCACTCTAAAGCTACATTTGAGCTAACAGCTACCCCAAGCAGAAGCCATTGCTATGTAGGGATGCAACGATCCGTCACACAAATACTTACATTAAAAGTCATGTTTTTGTATATGGATTTTTGGACGTTAATGGTAAATTGCACAGTTCAATGTATTTTAAGCCACATATCAATATGCTATCCTCCAGTGTCAGTGAGTCAAAACAAAAAGTGCTTTTCTCAGCCAAAAAAGACCCACAAATGACCAAAGACGTTAATATAAGCAGGTTTGGAAATTTCAAGAAGTAGCCAGAAGCCAAAATATGAAAGAAAAAAAAGGTTCCATGAAGGAAATTATGAATGCAATAAGATGAGTATTAATGTATTTACTTTTCAGAAAAATGACACATGCTGAGGTCTGAGCCTAATGGTGAAGTGCTACTGTGTAAAGTGAGGAGCCTTAAAACAATGTAACCCTCTCATTTGGTCTAATGGTTAAGGTGAATGCTGACAGCAAAGGTAAATCCACCGACATTCTCCACAAATCTAATTAAAAGGGTACATGCTCATGTGGCAGCGCAACCCCCACTGCTCTCCTCTGCTGCTTGCACACATACCAGAAACACAGGAAAGGGAAACACTACAACTGCTCGAAAAAGGGATTTTTAAGCCTTGTCCAATATGAAATATTCATGTTTTAGCATGTATATTATCTATGCTTAATTTTTGATCTGCATCGAACAAACGGAGAACAGTTAGTTTGTCTCATGCAGCGCTGCTGGATATGTCAGTCAGCAGAGCAGCTGCTGGGATATGTTTTATATAAACTGAAGCGTACAGGCTAACCTCTCCCTGCATGCCCTCAGGAAACATGACTTCTCTGGATTGGAACTCGGCACTGGAGAAGGAAAGCCCCAGTAGAGTTCATGCATGTACCACAACCCTGAGCCTGTGCCTTGTCCTGTCTGTGATGCCTGGGAGTGTAGGCGGCCCCAGCGCGCCGCCACCGTTAGATGTTTGGAGTGGGCTGATGTTTACAGTCCTTCTTACAGAGTGCTGAAGGATATGGGCTGACATGTCACCGCAGTACAGCCTGCCTGCCTGCCTGCAATCTCACATTCCCTAGTCTGGAAGCATCTGAAGAGGTTTGTGCAAGGGTTTGTTTCTTATTGGCTTGTGTCTTTGCCTGTCTTTCATTAACATTGTGGCAAGAACTGACACCTGCAGAAAAGCAGTTTTTACAGTGGTCAAAGAGCCGTATACCAACAGGTTAAAGCAGGGAGGGTTAAATAATAGATAATTTTTGTCTGAGTTAGAAAAACTTTGATCACGCTATTTAAGTTCTCTTCTCTACATTTAATAAATTAAAGCTTTATGCTTTATGCTTATGCTTTGGTCATGTGCTGTGAGCCGTCTACTTACTGTGAGCTGATGGAGCAGCAGGTCCATGAGGAGTGCTATCTTGTTGCTAAACAGCACATAGGAGCAGTTGAGGGGGCAGCAGGAACACGCCAGGTAGTAGGTATTTACAGCAGCACAGAGGGATCTGGCACAGAAAAATTAACAAAAAAACAACAATGAATTAAAAACACTTCATGTCAGGCGGTTTTGCAGTCAGTGAAAGAACACTTATGGATTTTAAAGTGTAACCTTAGGCATGGACAAGACTATCTGCAGTCATCAGAAACCAAACACACTCTTCTGTATTTGTACTTCTTTAAGGATGTAGTTTGTCTTCACATGTCAAAAGCATATCTCCTCGACAGCCGACAGAAAGGAAGCAGATCTGAGGAATAAAAACACTCATATCAGCTACTTATGTGGATACTCCCCTCACTACAGCCACCTTCAGGGGAGCTGAGCACAATCTCAGTCCCATCTTGGCTGAGATGGTGCAGCATTTCCACTGGAGAGATAAAACTGTTCCTCTCAGCAGCTCCTCAAAGCCGGCAGAAAGCAGCCAGCTAGTAAGCATGCCTCTGTATTATGTCTGCTCCTAAACAAGCCCCAGAGAAGATTAATGCTTCAGATAACTGACCAATCGTTCTGCTGTGACTGCTACTCCCCCTCAGCCCCGTTTCATCAGTTAATATTTTCTGACAACTGTATATTTTAGCCACTGGCGGGATGGCGTGTCCTATCTGCTCACTGCAAGAAAGGAATCTGCCTCTCCAGCGCCTAAAGTAGGCCATGTTTATTTCAACTGGTAAACATTTTGATATCTACCAAAACCTTCACATCTGCTGTACGTTTTCAGTCAAACCACGCTGGCATGGAGCAGGAAAATAGATTAGGCTAAGGCAGACCAAAGTCTGTCAATAACTTCCTTAAATCTTAGCTCTGCATTCACCAGTGGGCCGATCAGCCGTTCTGCAGCGTCATTATTGACATTGCAGAGTTAAGCTGTCAGACATGGAATGTGGTGTTAATGTGAGAAGCACTTTATTTTGAGTGATCGGATTGTGTCCAATTCTAACATCAAAGCTTACTTCCGTCCACCTGAAAACAATAACAGAGCAAAGCCATTTTGCAAACTGTTAATGTCCTGGATGGCAGCTATATGGACAGTAATTTTATTAAAGCATACAGACAGTATAAAAACCAAAGTGCAGTCAGTGCAAAGTAAGAGGGTAGGTAACATGAGACCCCAACCAAACTATGCTGTGTGCAGCCTTTCTGATTTTCAACTGAACATGGGGTAAAAGCCGCTTGGCAAATACCAAAATGACAACTCAACTACTTCTCCTTAAATACTCTTGTATAACATTAACGCTTCAAACAGCTAATGAAATTGAAGCTGTGGTAGCTAACTTGTGCATTTCTCATGAAGAAAGTTACTTTAGATGCCTTAAGTCACTTTTCTGGTATTTTAGATCACATAGAGCACAATGGAGGGGGGTATCAAATGACCTATCAGAGATAAATGACTGTGCAGGACTGACTTGATTACTGTCAAAGAGCGGTTTCACAACAGTCGGATAAAGTTCATCTCTTCAATGGCAGCGTTCAGGTTACACCTATGACAGCTTAGATTTGGTGCCCTACTCTTGACAACTTCTGGTTGTGGAAATGTAAAAATGGTCATTGGGTCTTTTATAAAAGCTTCAATACTAACTGGAATGCTGGTGAGCAAGTCCTAAACTGTTTATGTACCAGTTGAATATTTAATCTATCACTTAAGACTGATTGATGATGGCTGTAATGTGCTTAAGAGTCCAAACTTTTTAAAGATTTTGACAGTGTTTGATAAGAGGAGGCAATGTAAAAGTTCAGATCCACCTGGGCTTTAATTAAAGCAGTCTAAACCATAGACGACTTTTTCCAAAAGATTCAACTTTTATGTAGAGTTTATTTTATTCAGAGTTCCCTTTCACTGGAGATCGTTGTATATTTTTGAAAAACCCTCCAATAATATCAATTATTTTTACATTTGGATTACCAAAAGTAGGAATAATTTAATAATTCCAACTGCTGTCACAATTTCTGTCCTGCTGACTTTTCATTTCACTGGCCAGCAAATACATTTCATTTAGCCTCCTTATCTCGTAAATATGCACACGGTAACACAAATGACTGATGAACAGAGCAAAGAAAACAGACAACAATGTCTCCTAGTCCCTACATTTCTTTACATTTACATTTCTTTATTTACATGGACTTTAAATGCCTTTTAGTTTCAGTCACATTTTAGTCATTTCTACCCTTTATAATTTTAGTCTACTTTAAACTGACAAAAAAAAAAATTAGTCCAGTTTTAGTCAATAGAAAGTCCTCACATTTTAGTCTTTACTTTTAGTCCAAAGATTTAGTCTTTTGCCTGAATCTGGTGCCAAATCATTCTAGAGAATTCTATGCACTCTGCAAACCCCTGCATAGACACAGTTATGTTATGTTTTAATGGATAAACCCACAGTGGAGAAACATCCAGGGTTTTGAATGTCTGATGAAAACTGAATTACAGTTTAGTCTCATTTTAGTTGTCTTGATGAAAACTAAACTTACTTTCATTTAGACTTTTAGTCACCAAAGAACTATTTTAGCTAGTCATAGTCTAGTCTTCCAACTGGAAAAAAAAATGGTAGTCAACTAATATTTTTTGTCATAGTAGTCAATAAAATTAACACATGCTTTGCATATGCACAAAAAATGAAAAAAAAAAGTCAGAAATTGATAAACAGATAAAAATATAGATTACAGATAGCGAGCAGAAACATTTCACTGCTCTAAATCTGCATTATTAATAATAATTCAGAGGTATTATTTTGTTTTGGGAGTATCATACTCTTGAGAAAATCTTATTTACTTCCCCATTTTTAATGGAAGGTATGATATAAAAAATACCCTCATTAGCAAGTTTAGATGTCCAGGGGATTATCTTTTGTAGCAGTGGATTTGCTTTGTATTACATTTTTTTGGAATCATGAAAACTCAACTCATATTTTCTACTTTTTAAATGGCCTTTAAAGATCCCTACCCTGTCTTAATTAGTCCATACATGGTTTGACGCCCTGAGTATTAGCTAATAAAACTTGGTGTGCATGATATCATGATATTGGTAACAGCAGATATAAGATTAAGAAGTCATAGGGTACTATGAACACTTTAGCCAATATCTACAACCAATATACAGTGCTTAACAAATTTATTAGACCACCACCCAAAGAAAAGTTTATGCCACAGCTGCCCTAAATTAAGAGCATTGGTAAATAACAAAATCATTTTTATGTTTCTGCAATGGTTAATACACCAATATGTAGAAGCTCATAAACCGAAATGATATTTTAATGCTTAAAATAGAATTATTATTGTATCTATGAATTTTCAAATTTACTGATTTACAAAAAAAACTGAAAAAATAGAAAAGCACATTATTATTTCTTGATTAATATGTCAAATTTTAGTTATTTACTTGCATTCCTGAACAGAAAAATTAGTTTTAGTGGTTGAATGTTATGCTTGATTCATTTCTGACTTCGCAGAGAAGCCCAGTGAGCCGGCTCAAATTTGGGTATAAAAAGGTGAATTCAGTTTGAAATCCCTCATTCCTGTTCAAAATGGTAAAATGTGGAGAGCTTACCGAAAATGAAAGAGTCTGCATGAAAGCACTTCATGATGCTGGATGGTCTCTGAGACAAATATGACAGGTGGGCTAATAAATTTGTTGAGCACTGTATATGCAGAAAATATTAGCCTAAATTAGCTGTTGATATCTGCTAATATTTATGAATAAGTCTGTGGGATTTTAGGCAGGACAAGCAGACCTACGTCAGCTTAAGTCATTTTATTTGTTCTCCCACATTCCTTAAATGTCAGTTTAAACATAAGTTTGTTTCTTTTGGATTCTTAAATTCTAATGTGTGTTAAAGGACTTAAGTTTTAGGTCTGAACTACACTCATATATTGGTATAAATATTGCTTTTGACTAAAATGAATATGTAAATATCCTTTTATTGGATAGTGGCAAAAATCCAATACCCTGTATCACTAGATCAAAGTTGTCAGGTTTCCTTAAAAGTGAAGCTTTTAACTATAAAAAAAGTCAGAATTTATTTATTTAGGTATTACACAGTTTTTAAACATTACATCAAAGTCATAGCATTATTCCCTCTCTTCAACTGATGAGCATTTTCTAATTAAATCACATCACTTCTGACAAGACAGATCAGCCCCTCTGGCTTCACAATCGACTCACTCAACTGCTCGTGTAATGGGCATGCAATTGCTTTGTAACACAGCTAATCAGGCTTGTCTTTGGTCATCTCTGAACAAATGAGGAGGCTGTCACAGCCATGTTTGAGTTATGCCCTTACACCAGCCTGTACAATGAACCATCACAGTGATCTGTCTTTGGTTTCCTCCCACCTAATTGAGCTTGATGAGTACGACACCTGATAGTCAACCCTCTCTGGGAATCTCACTATCTCAGTACCCTTCAATGACAGCTCCAGTGAAAGATTTTTAAGGAACAATTTGGTAAAGTGCAGTGCTTCTCTGTCTCATGTTGCACTAAAACTTTCTGCAGACTGACAGTTACACAAGCGGGTGAAATTCCTTTAACTACACTATTATTGTGGTTTCTTACTACAGTGACAAATAGTGCGCTACAAATTCTCAAAGTAACCACAACCACTACTATCATCTAATTATCATCGCAGTCTTTACGGTGCACTAATTTGATTGACCTGACACTTATTACAACGACAGATTAAAAACAATGAGCAACAAAATCTGCACACTACACTGCCTACTTTATTTTGTCTCTTTGAAGAGATCTGCAGAGAAATGAGGCCAAGAGGTAGAGGGGCGGAGCACACCTGATCCTGTATCGCCCCCCTTTAGCCCTCTGGAGCTCTGCCTGGGTGGTCAACAAGTTTATGCTCAACAACTGGGACTTTGGGGATAAAAACAGTATCAATATTTACACTCAAATACACGTTAATTACATGTAAAAGATTATTCAGCCAAAAATTTAAAAAGAAAAAATAATAGAAAAAGTATCTTTGAAATGGTTGAAATAATTAAACCTGATAAACTGTGCAGGTTAAATCAAAAATAACCCCTACAAACAAAGATTTCCTTGCAGGAATTGTATGAATCTTTAAGCCACGTCTATTTACTTGGTGAATAGCCAACTCTCAGTTATGTTGACAACAGGACAAGAGGCACGTAAAAAGCTCTTTCTGCCTTTTGTCACTGCCTCCACTTATCAACCCCAAGATCTGTGCTCCTCAACCTGAGTCTCACATTTCTCGCCCTCTCGCTGTGTTTCCTATGTGCCCAGTCAAGCCTGACTGGAGCGACGCTGCAGAAATCCGACCAACTTCCAGATCAGGTTGAGTCCGTGCCTCTTAAACAGGGTAAATTTGTGTTCAGGGGAAGAAAAAGAACCCTAAGCCAAAATAAAAGGTGAGGAGCAAATCCGTTTCCTTGTGCTGTCAAACAATCCCTTCATTCACTCCTATCTAAATGACATTTAATTTGATTCTGCTGTTGATCTCCCTGATACCCTGAGTACTTCCAGGACATCTACTCTGGCTGTCGTGCCACACTGGCCAGGTATGAAGGGGAAAGAAATCTGATGAGCCGTCACACACCATCACGCACAGAAGCATGAATGCATGCACGCACACACACAAACACAAATGGTGGAAAACATCCTGAAATAAAACCACAGGTAGCAGGTCTGATTTCACAGGATACACCAGGTCATGTGAGACAGAGGTGGAAATACAAATTGGGTTATCACTCAATGTCTAAAGGCTTCTACACCCTTCTCCTGTAGATCACCTGTTTGACTCGCCATCACAGCTCTGCTTCTATTTTTAAAACCAACACAACTGTCAACAAACAAATCATCAGAATAGAAACTTTCAGAGAATTTATCTAAACCCAAGCTTTCATAGATGAGCACCTCTTTTCTTTTGGTTATGTAAAGCATAAGTTGTCCATCCATTTTTAAGTGGTACATGAGTTTTTCTTCCTCTCCTCCCTTCAGTGACCCATACTGGTCTGCAGAAGTATAAGTAAGCAATTCAGCTTTGATCCTTGCTTTCAGTTTAAAGAATAATACTAAAAAAATTAGATGATAATTTTCCTCAAACATATTCTTATTGAAACACATCCAAGAAATGCCTTCTCTGGTTTTAACACCAGTGCTTCACTTTTTCGGTATGGAACTTGACAGGTCTCTTGAGCCAATATCTGTAAAGATGATTGCTATCATACCAATCACAACTATTTGTTTAAACATTTTCTACTTTGTATCTAGTTTTTCATGTCAGTTGAATGTAAAAAGTTGGCACCAATAAAGAAACAATGGAAAAAAAATCAGAAATTCTACATCATTTCCTCCTGTGTTTTAATTTTAATAACAGGAAAGGCATTAGCAGATTTAAGTACAACTGGGAGAAATTATTAACATTCATGAAATAAAAAATAATTTAATAAAATGCTTCTATAGGCTAAGATTTTGGTGCTGTCTGTAATGTGATACGGTCGCTGTAGCTGGAGTTAATGACAGTGGCAGCACAAACCCTGATCTCAAAGTTCCAATGACCACAGGGTTACACCAGGACATTAGCAGAGCCTTGCAGAGGAATTAGCTCATTAATGTAATGGTAATAATATAGAATCAGCCTCCCTAGGGAGAGATACAGCAGTAGCATCTCCGCAGCTGCCCTTTTTTGTAAATCACTCAGCTTATCTGGTGGGAGGAGGTGATCAATACGGGAGCATCACTGTAAACAGATAATGTAGCACACTCTGGGGTTAGTGTCTGTGTATCAGCCCATTAGGCCACACAGCGATCCAGATGACAGATAGTGATAAGTAGATAGCCAGGCCATGTCCTTGTGTTGGGCCTTATCACCACTGATCTGTCTGAGCTGCGTTACAAGGTTAAAATGTGTGACCTCTGCTGCATGTTACATGGTTTACAAAACTTAACAAAAAATGTTATGTATCCAAGTTAAAATAGTCTATTTCCTCCTGTACACCACTAAAATAAATGTTTTTTTACTAAAGCTCCTGTGAGGAAGTTATACATCAGACTGAGTTTTAAGGGGTTTTTTTGTGTCTATTTGCTTCCGAGTAGACATACCATAACATGATTACAACTTTTATCTTTGTCATTGATAGCTCCATATCAGTGATATCAATACATGTATGTAACCATTGACTACCTGACACTATGTGGAGGCTAAGCTAGCTTTTTGTGGTACAATGATGCTTGTAAGTGATAACATCTATCTACACAAGTTGTTTAAATTAAGATGTGTCAAGAGTAGCAAAGGCTCATTCACAGTACCGTTTCAAGACATAAAGTATATTCATATCCCTGTGTGGCTCCCACCCCCAAATCAATCACAGAGATGGATTTGGGGGTGGGAGTCACACATCCTCACTCTATGCTGGTTTTAGAGACTGTAACAGACGCATTACAGAGCAAACCATTTTACATTTTGAGCAAAAATGACTATTTTCTTTATTATAGTAATGGGCTGATTTAAAAAAAATGCTACAAATATGCTAAAAAGAATTATGTTGAGCACATTTTGGGAAGCTTTTAGTGTTAAATGATAATTTACTGCCCCTTAATGCACAGCAGACTGGAGCAGATGCTGAATTACCACCTTTTTAAAAGAAATAGGGGATGTGTTGTGAATTAGGAATAGTTTTCAATCGAAAAAAACAAATTCAACAAATTGTGACTATTATATTGTTTCCTGCCATCATTTGCTTTGTTAAAATGCTCTTAGCTAGCATCTTTAATAGCAGTGATATCTGCTATTAGAAACTGTTTCAGAGGCTGTATCAGTTAAAAGACATAGAGTGGCCGAGCATGGAACTGTAAAGACTGATAGTTACAATGAAGCTGCTTTCATTGGGTAGGTACAAAATAATTTACTGTACACCGCTAAAACAGCTTTTCTTTAGTTTCTATGGCTACTTTCACACTGCCTTTCTTTTCCGTGTCTGTTACGCCTTCGTTCCGCCACGCCGTTCTGTATGAAAGCGACCGTTTTGCAATGGGGGGGGGGGGTCCATCTCACCCCACTTCTGATCTGGATCGAGAGGTAGTATCAGAGCCGTAAGAGATTTTTCCGCAAGGAGTGTGAAAGGACATCACGGCATTCTGCAACAGCGAGGGTGCGCTGCTGTCTCCATAAAGATTTAAAGACCAGACCGGTTTGATTCAGCGGCATTTCATCAGGCAAAACAACAGCGGGATAAAACAAAGAATAATGTGGATTAACTGGAGAGACTGCGAGGTCAGACAGCTGATCACAGTCTGGACAGGAGAGGAGAGAGCAGACACATCTCTGCTCACAGCAGCGTCTGAAAAGTTCCATGATGTGTTCAAGTGAGCTCGGTATTCTGAAGTTTCCGACCTCCAACGTAAATGTGTGCTGTGACACTGCTCAAAGTCGGACCTCCAATACAGAAACATGGAGGAAAAAAGTCTGTTGGATCTAATCGATCAAAATGAATGTTCCTGTTATTTTCCCTATATTTCATTTAGAAAATACAACATTTTGAACTGAGAAATCCAGAGTTTCGAGTTTCACTGAAAGCAGCAGCTCGGGCAGTAGCCGCCATCTGATTACGGGACGCCGGGTGTGTGTGTAAGCCCGGGTGTGTGTAGCTCTGTTACACCTTTGTGTGAATTGCTCGTTGCGGAACAGAGACGAGCATTCCTTTCACCTTTATTGTGGAATCTCTGTGTAAAAACGGCTTATGTTTATTTTTCCACGTAAAGATTCCCAATAAGTGATATTTTGAACATCTAAAGAAAGCAGGATGATACTTAAAAAAAAAAAAATGACATTAAAATCATAACTGGCACGTTCAGGGCAAAATGAGCAGAAAGATAAACAATACCTTTCGTCTATTAAGGGAGCAACAACCATTACAAACTGAAAGTTCCTGAAAGGATCTTTAAAAAAAACAGTGATAATTTTCTCATCTGTTTATGTTACAACCTCATTTATCTTTAATGGCGCATTTTAAATCAAGAGCAAAGTGTTATGATACACTATCATATAAAACATATGTGGTCAGAATGAATGTCTCCAAGGCTGGGTTGATGTGTTTATAATGGGCTCATATTTGGTTCTGCTGAAGTGAGGTAATCACCAAATTCTCAACAATCTAAAATAAGTAGGACAAACTGCCAGTGGCTGGTGCTAATCTAGAGAAACACACTTTCTGGGAAACACATTTCAGCATGAGGAAATGGTTTAGATATGTAAGAGAGCTAATTCATACCATTCTTTTATAATTACTTATAATTCACTCCAGAGTTTAAATGGCTAAGTATGCGTAAGGCTGAAGAAAATAAGACTAATCTTTACTGACATTTCCTTTATCTTTTATGTTACATGTTTTGTAAGCTATGCAGGAGTCATTTGCACCCAAACTAACACAAATGAACAAACCAACACTCTGTACAATAAGTCTTTCCATTTAAGAAAGTAACATTTCTCCCAGCTCAGAAGCCTACTTCAAATTCTCCCAGATTACAATGGTTAAAGACGAGAGAGAGGGCAAAAAAAATCAATATGAATGTGATGCTCTTTGAAAGCCTTATAAATATAAGAAGCATTTGTCCATTAGCAGAGATTCAGAGACCAGTAAATGCTAATGAATGGGAAAGTGAGGCCATTTGAGTCCATTACAGAGTCCCACTAGTGAGTACGGCGGGCACTCTGAGGTTATCTACTGGCGGGCCATGCAAACGTCAGACTCACAACTCAAAAATACTCTGCACTCTAAATGATAGATGAGACACATGTGCTTTTTGTGTTTCCGAGGAAAGAACGGACACAAATTGATTACCGAAATGGAAATGTTTTCCCGTTGTAGAAGGCCAGTGCTGTTAACTCAAAAACACATTTAAAGAATATTTATTAAGATGGAGTAAATATAAGCAGTGATGGAGTACACTGGTTGAGATTAGCTCACTTACATTATGGTATTGCAATAAAAATTGCAAAGAGGGAATGAAGTGTGCTGTCAGTGGGTTCAGAGAAAGGATAGAGTTGAAGTGAAGTCATTGGAAGGAAGGAGCTGTTCAAGGCCTCGTGAAAATAAAAAAGAGAGCAAACAGCCATTTAACAGATAATCTTATTTTTTATATTTTGGGAATAGAAAAATGTGCTTTAGGTCTTCTGCAGTTTGGCTAGCATTTATCCTGTAATGTAAAAATGCTCCAGAATAAAACCAGGTTTGTATTTTAGGGATAATATATAACATGATACTACTATGATGGTGTTTTTCAACAGAACAAAAAGTCTTTATCGGCATTATATTGGCAATGTACAACAGAATTACAGCTACTTTTTCAGGCATCCACATTTGTATCACACTAACATGCATTCTAGTAAAAACAAACAAGTAAAAAAACTGCATATTGTGCAGTTGTTGTAACATTGAACAGCAGAGGGCACATTTTGTGTGGTCAAAACTCTAACTTGCACTAAGGAATATAAATTGTGCTGCGTGTGCTAATGGGGTGAGATGGGAGTCAATGTGTGGAGGTTTAGAGTTGGCATGGCTTTGGGTAATTATGTTTGAGTACAGCTTTGATAGAAGACTTGGGTTTATAAAAGATGAAGACAAACAACTATTAATTTTAGATAAAACTCTATGGATGGAAATTGACAAAACATAGACAATGTGAAGCAGATATTATCTATCTATAAGTTCTTAAAGGAACTTAATGAAAAATATGTGAGTTATCAAAGCTGTCATACAGGAATTGTTTATCGTAAAATGTTAATAAAAGAATATCACTTTCAATACATGTTTAACCCTAAATCCAGACATTTATTTATCTAACTAAATCCCACTAGTCTACAGCTCACCCTGCTGGTATGAAATAAAACCTTGATGAAGGTCTGATTAAATAAATTGAGAGGCAAAAATACCCTGAACCCTTACGCATTCAAATATATCATCTTGTGAAAGAGGAAGGAAATATTTTAATCTGGTGACAGTACTCACTTATGAGGGATACGGGGAACAGCAGTGGGTGTGGAGGCAGCAGTGATGACCTGCAGAATTTGTTCCAGCGCCGACAGGCCGCCGCCCACCTGGAAGGCCACTTGGTCTGCATTGTTCTGTTGACAGAGAGAGAGAGAAAGAGACAGTAAAACAGAGGTACAGTCAGGGGAACGACAGGCAACAGGCTGGACGGGGGATTACATGGCTCTCACCAGAGAGGCAACCTCTTTTCTCCTCCAGGAGCGAGGGATTGAAATTTGACACAAAGTGATCCCAGAAGTATTCCTGTTTAATCTCAAAAGTGCACAACCCGACTCCGCCCCACAACAGTCGGATTTCAGTAGAAGGCAAATGCTCTGCAGGCTCAAGTTAGCACCCGGGTGGTCTCAGCGATGACCACAGCGAAGTGTAACTGAGAAAAACACTGCCTGGCCAACCAAAGAGCAGGGCAATTAAGGACTTTAAAGTTAGTTGGGCTTTCTAACAATAAATCGCCTTTTTTTATATTTTGACAAATCAAATAAATTTGTATTTAAAACTGTTTAGTTTCATTTTGGATTTTTGTACTGTTAGGATTGATTTCTTGTTTGATGCAGACGTGCTTTAATTTTGACAGAAAATGAGGAGATTCAGGCAAATTAGAGATATGACATGAATCTGAGCACAGAAGACCTTTGTATGGAAAGGAAATAAGAGAACACTAAAAAGTGATATGTTTAATAGCACAAGGTGCAAATGACTTTTCACTTGTCCACTGAGCTGTCCGACAGTTTATAAAGTGAAATGAGACTTTAAGAAGCAGTGGTGGACTTATTTTGCATCACTCTGGCTGCAGAAACTTAATCACAGTGTATTGAAAGGGACAATAAAGCATGTGAATAATGCAATGTAAAAAAAAAATAATGCACTAATGGACCTTAATAATACCAGGATTAATGCATTAAAGCTGGTAATCTAAAAGTAAAGACATTTATTCTGAAATGCTAAATATTCCTCTTACACACTTGCAGTGAAGCTTCTCTTTCACTTCTAGATACTTCATCTCCAACATTTTGGGGTGTTAACAGATTTTTTTATTATTTAATTACTCCCTTCATACAAGTAATGGGAGTTAATTCAAAGACAGATTGTAGTAAACACACCATGTTGGGCTGTCTTAGGATTTAAGTGAACACATCACTTGCTATTAAATGATAGTTGATACCTCTCCATTGAATAATTAGTAAGACAAATCCTAAACTTGCTTGAATTTAAAGAAGCCTTCATTTCCTGTGAAAAATTTAAAAGAAAAAAAAAATTCAATTAGTTAAAAATGGAATGCTAGGATAATTTAATAATGTCCAAAGCAGTGGTTCTCAGCTGACGTAGCCTCAGGACCCACCAGTTTTTTAAAAGAAATCATGACAAACAATTTGAAACAAATAATGAAATAAAATCAAACAAACAAAATTTGCATGCTTATTTAATAAATAATGTTGCAGATTGGGTCCTCAATAGAACAAAATAAATGAATGAAGAGAGAGGACATAACTAACATGTTTTACACCCTATTTTCCTATGATTATAATGTATTTTCTTGACAAATTTACAGAAATCTTGAGAATAACTTTATCATCATGGGAAAAGCAGGTTTATTATTGCAAGATGCATTATCATGATAAAACAGAGAAAAATAAAATGGAAGTGATTTATTTTTGTGTCCTAATAACCTAGATATTCTATAGTTCTAAGTGGTAATTATCTGTTAATTTTTCTAAAACAAAGTAGTAATTGCATAGAAATAAGTTGGCATTTTACCAAGGTATAACTTTGAAATATGGTTAAATTAAGTAAGTATTTACCTTGTAATAAGGTTTTAATTCCAAGTAATTCCTTGTTATCTTGTGGCAATTCTCTTTAATTTGGTGGTAATTTCCCAAGTAATATCTTAGGAAGGGGTTCAGTTTAGGGCTTAGGGTTATTTGTTAAGATAAAATACCACCAAATTTCCAAAAAACTGCTACAATATTATGAGGAATAACTTGATAATTAATACATTATTGCCAAGTTAATACTTCCTCGATATTACTATATTTCAGAGTTATTACTTGATAAAATGCCAGCTTGTTACTAGGTCATTACCACTAACCAGGTATTTAAGGCCTACTAAAATAAAGTGCTACCAATGAAAGGTATGGTTGTATGTCCACTAAGGACTGCAGTACGTCATAGATCTTTTGCCACTAGCTCTGTAACAAGACTAGGTTAAAACCTAGAGGCTGACTACAACTACCTGGGATGCCTGTTGAAATGCCTGACTGAATTGTGTTTTCTGGCAGAGCTATTTTTCTATTATTATTATCTTTTTAATTAGTATTTTTGCCTAATTTATTGTAACTTGGTTACTTAAATTTTTATAGCTACAGTTTCTATTCTCTCTCACTCTCTCTCTCTCCCTCTGTGTGGGTGGAGATGGAGCCCAGAGCAATATCATACCACCTCCCCTCCTGCTTTTCTTTTTTTATCGCATCTGATTGGTTAAAAGTCATACACAAAAACAAATGCACTGACACAATGAGTCCACCACAGCCGGACATACTGCATATATGAATATGCCGGACAAGCCCAGCATCATGATTGGAAAGCAATGCTGAAACAGAGCAGAGCGAAAACATTTTTTTTCTGTCATGTAAAGCTTTCAGTGTTACTTTCTGCACTTGTTCTAATAAAGACACGTCCAGTTCAGACAAAACTGCCGCTGCAGCCAGGTTCGATCTAATGACTTCCGTGTTGCTCTCTGTGCTTGCTTTAATAAATAAATAAAGGAATGCTATCCATTTTTGACAGAAGTGCTACTGTGGCTAAGTCCGAGCTAATCGCTCCACTAGCAGCCATTGTATACAAGCATTCACACATTCACGCATTTCCCCTTTAACTATCACATAGTCATGACGAAGCAGGTCAGCAGAAGAGTGAAAACGTCTTTCCCCAACATGAAAAGCATTTAGGGTGGTTTATTCTTTATTTCATGCAGAAACGTGGTCCAATTCTAGCAAAACAGACAATGCTAAAGCTATATCTGAGGTATTTAGAGCAGTGGAGGCAGCCATTACTGAGGGCCTTCAGTCCCACTAAACCCTGCCCATAGTGCAACTCTGTATGTATGGCTCTATTTACCACAGTGGAGGCGGCCATTACCGAGGGCTTTCAGTGCAGCCAAACCCAACTCTGTTTGGTACGACTCTGAAAGTAGCATCAGTCACTCAGTCACTCAGTCAGTCACTCAGGCTTTGGGCACACAGACGTGAAAATGATATATTTCCATTTTGTTTTGAAAATGTCTTCTGTAAACATGGGATTGTTTCAGGAAATGTCCACATAAGCATGGAACCACAGAAAAACGACTATAAAAGCTGTAGTGTATATGCCAAGCTTGTAAGTGACGCTGTAATACTGCCACGGAGATGCACCAAAAATAGAGAAGATTATGGAGCATGCATTTGCTGCTTTTGCGCTGTACAAAGACACAAGAACAAGAAGACTGGCTGGACCCAGGCATGCGGCTTGAGTGGGCTATGCTGTGTTTGTATGCCGTTTCCGTGTGGATGAAACGCCGATATGACAAAAAACTTGTGTATACTCCTGAATTTGTCTCCGTGTGGACGGGGCCTCAGTCAGTCACTCAGTCAGATACAGACAGACCCAACTGTACGGCTGACCTCAGCCTTCAGCCAAAACAGCTCTGTGAGCTCTTAAGTTGAAAATACCTCTAAAGGAAAAATACTGGGAATATCAAGGATAAACAATCTTTGTTAAATATGCTCTGTTCTTATTTTACTGTTTATCACATTGCTTGATGTCAACATTTTTCATTTGCCTTATTACTCTCTTAAAATGTAAACTATTTTAACAGGTCAGTTTAAAGATCAGTTCATGTCCCTGTCTAAAAATACCTTGTTCCCTCATTTGACCAAGGATTTAATTAATTACATACTTAATATGTCCTCACGACACCCATATAAAACAACCAAATCCGGTCAGCAGCAATGTTAAGACAGATATTTGGCTAAATTTCTTAAGTTCAAACTAATAATTTTCATTTTTTTACACTCCCCGTCTGTTGATGATAGCCAATATCCTCTCATGTAAAAATGACTTACTAATTAAAAAAAAGGCACTGGCACCACTTAGGCTGTATTTGCTGAGTTCATTGGTCTCTGTCATATCTTCCCTTAAGCATTTCTCTTTTTTCCTCTCCTCTCTTGCATCACAGTTCAATGGATTTATGAACACATGCAAACAGTTAGGTCCCGCTCTCCTGTGATGATGGAGTAATTGGCAGTGGGTCAGATGCTGTTGCTACACTGTCTTATAAATCAACAAGTACAAAGCCAGGAGTGAGCGCTGACTATCAGGCATGTTTGTGCCTGGGTCGACGTGGAGCTGCTGATGGACGTCCTTCCTCACACAACTGCAGAGGGCTATGTTACACTGCAGGTCACTCCTCCACCTAATGAGGTTACAGGCTCCTCCAGCGCTGTGACAGCACTCAAATCCAGCCACTTCACTGTGCTTTTGTTAAGAAAATGGGAAATTGCCAACAAGCCTGAACGCATTGAGAGAGGAGCGCTTTACCAAATTACAGATAAGCTCTTCATCTGTCATTCATGCCCGCTGCTGCAGAGGTAACTGCTCCTTGATTCCGGTGTTAAAACACACAGAAGAAGGAATAAACAACCTGTAAGAGTTTGGGACAAAAATGCTGACAAACATTGCCAAAGACCCTTTGCCTTCAACAGAGTCTCACAGATAGACTCATGAGCCTAAACTATGTTTGTTAACATGACTTCCTTTCTGCGCGTTCTCTCCATGCCTAATCAATTGGTTCTTCGACACTGAGCTCAGCTTAACCCCTCTCTTAACCCTCCCATCAACACACCTACCTAAAAGCTGCCAAGCTAAATGAGAAGAGGCAGCTCTTTCATAGCAGCTTATCAAATGGTATTAAAGGAGGTAAACTAGGACCTGCCCAGTCCTGGCTGTCTCCTGTGAAAACCAGACATGAGTTTCTTGGCCAGTCAGTGCCTCCGCTGCTCTGCTGACAGATTTATCTGTTGTGATGATGGAACAAAACGAGTGAGGGGGATTAACTTTAAACTACATGACATGCTATCTTCAGGTGGTCTCTGCATGCAACCGTCCAAAGAAGACAAAGAAGACACCAGACAAGCAGTATAAGGACAAACACTTCAACAAAAACGTGATGTTTGGGTTTGTTTTGCATGATAACAGCTCTGAGCTTTGTGAGTGTTGATCTTCTTGCAAACTAAGCTGTCGACTTTTTTAAGCAAATGTATCTAGTGATGATATATCCTTTTATAAACCTAACCATGCAGGGCAACAGAGATCATGTTTGTATGTAATTACAGTGACAGAGTACGTACACAGGCTGCTGACTTTGAAAACAAACTGAAGAGCATTTCAAACAATGTCTTAGTCAGCTCAGCTATAAAAGGGATATTCTGGAAAAATCTGGAAAAAACAAATTGTTCTCTTTGGTTCAGACTTCTGGCTGTGTGTAAAATTTCTCAATATGGGAAGAGTAGATTTCCTTTAAATTTGGTAGACCTCTGTCTCTGTAATTATACACTGTAACTTCAAATTTTGTTTTTTCTCTAACGCTTCATTATAGGTAGTCACAAGTTACAAATGTGCTGTGACAGTTTTTCATAAAGATAACTGTTATATAAAGCATCATAATTGTAGTTGGTCAGAGCTACCCTTGCAAATCTGCAAATCTTGTTCTTAAAAAGAATAGAAAAAGGCCACTGGCACTCTGAGCAACTCATAGAAAAGGTTATTGAAAAATATAGGTAAGGTGATACAACTGTTGATCAGGTTCTTCATAGGGATGCACCGATACCGATCCTGGTATCGGGTATCGGCCCAACTTGAAAAGGGGCTGTTCATGCCCATTCCCCATTCAGTCTGACAGAGCTCGAGTATTTTTTGCAAAGAAGAATGGAGTAAAATTGCAGTGTCCAGATGTGCAAGCCTGATTGAGACCTATCCACACAGACTCAATGCTGTGTCTGAAGCCAAAGGTGCATCAACTAAATACTGACTTGAAAGGGGGTAATATTTATGCAGGCCCTTAATTTACATTACATATTTTTGTTCAACTGACATTACTTTGTAGAAATCTATTTTCACTTTGACATTAAAGAAGTTTTTTGTAAGGAAAAATGTCCCCCCCCAAAAAAACAAATCATATTGACCATGATTGACTGATAAAATCAAGAAAAAGGTTCAAACATTCAAGGGGGTGAATACTTTTTATAAACTCACAATGTTTATTTTTAAGTTAGTCTGGACTACCATGAGGATGTGATGAGAGTGATGCCACTGATAAGGTTGATCTGGAGATAATGTTTTTTTAATGAACCCCAACGGCCAATCAACTTGTTGGAGCATGAGTGCAATTTCAGTCAACCAAGTTCTTTGTTTCACTTCAGCTGTACTATTTTCATCAAGCCATATTACATGAAAAAGGACATATGTCCAAATCACTGGTCTATGAACAAACACCAAAACTGCAAACTACCCCACATTCCTGTTAAGTCTGAGCAGCACAGTGTTTGTAATACTGTGAATTAAATACCCTACAGTGTTAGATAACAAAGCTTAAGTATTTAACATTAAACCATATCGGATCTTTTTCTGCATTTATAAACCAAAAAAATGGGACAAACTTAGAATTTGAAGAGGAATTTAACAGGGCCACTGATTCAGAGCTCAGTCACAGCCCGGCAGAAAGTGCAACAAAACACAGCAGCAGGATGAGCGACTGATTGCCCTTAATAAGGACAGTCAAAAAAGCCATCAGTGTAGACAGAGCATTAAGACACAAATGAGTAGAATGGCTCCTGCATTATACAACAAGGTCTATCTTATCCAATTATCATCCAGGGTGACCATTGTTTTCCCAGCTGATGGATGGCCAAAGCAGCTGGTGATTCCTGAGACCAAGTCTGCAGACCAGCAGAGCAGCCAGATTGCACTGTGTAGACTCCTCCCATCAGATTCTTTAATTAACCCAGAGAGGAGGGCCCAGCCTCAGCCGTCCTGCCCTAAACAGATGGACAACAACTGGCAGAGTTCATTCATGACTGCCTTCAAGTTTGATCTGTGCCTTCAAGTCATGTCTTCAGTCTTTTACAGCTAACACTCAGCAATGACAGAGAAGAGTCAGACAAATCATCGTCTCCTTATATGAATGAGTTTCACCATTATAGAGCCTGACAGAAAAACTACAGAGCAGTAAACAAAGCGCTGTGGGCTGTGTGGACTTTAAGCCACAATAAAGCTGCAGGAATAAACAATACAAGGCAGAGTATAAACTTGTGTTTACAAGACAAAGAAGGCATATGATTTAGAAGACAACAAGAGTGCATGGCAAAGAGAGAAACAGATTATTGTACAATCTGTGATTAATCCCAGTTTATTTTACGGAATAAACAAACGCAAGTGTGGCACAAAATCAGACCTGCCACAGAAACCACAGAAAGTCTCCAGTTGTAACTAATACGCCAAGAAGCTCAGAAATATTTCACTCCCTGTTGGTTTTGTGGTGAGGAACCACTGATGAGACTGAAGAAATGACAGGAAAAAATCAGAGCTAAATCCTAGATACATTTTGCTACTGACTATCTTCTTATTTGATAAAACTATTCTGATGGGCAAGGTGGAAAGGACAATAGTCTTTTTTGAGTTTATATTCTGTTTGCCAATTTAAATGATTGATTTTTCAGTAACAAAAGACAAGAAAGAAAGTTGGTGCTAATGTTTTATTGTGTTATGGGACAGGCAGTTGTATTTAATATTAAAAATATAACTAATTGGCCATAAACAAAGAAAAAAAATCCAGTTTAGGATAATGTTTAACAGATGATTTAAAAGCGTTTTAATTGTTCATGTCTGACACATGAGAAAAAGTCAGATTGTGGCAATATAATCCACATTGTCAGTCTTTTTTTAATATTGTAACATTTTAAATAAAGAAGAAATAATATGCAGTGCAATAAAACAAATTTATTATGTTCAGCTCATGAAGTTTAATATCATGCTGCTGACGCCACTGATCTGGGTTCTATCTGTCAGTCTGCTGGAGGCCAAAGCAGCCCTCCCTAGGATTTACTGGCAAAGAGGAGATACAAATGGACACCCCCTAGCACCATGTAAGGGTATGGCTTGCCGTGGAAATGTGAACAAGATCAGAGTTGACTCTACCAAACCGTGCTGAACCAAACTCAACTGGTTGGTGGGAATGCATCATACCTGTCCTACAAATAGGAATAATTTGTTTTTCCAAACTGTTGGTGTTAAAAAAAAGAGACAACAACAACAGGTTAGACACAAAATAAACCATTAGCGGCCACAGAGGGAGAAACAAAGTGAAGTCAGGGCCTAGACGTAGCCTAGAAAGCAGAGGATCAGTGTGGGGGTTGGACCCAAACAGCAATACTGCAGGAGGGGGGAGTGTCGGGTGTTGTCTGAGGAATTAGCAGAGAAAGTGGAGACTGAATCAGATATGGGGGAGAAAAACAAATCTCTAGGTGAGTCAATGACATGAGAGATGCTTGTTAGGTCAAATAATCTAAACGGTCCTGACTTGATGTGACTCAGGGGCCAGACAGCCATGCTGACGGAGACTCTATTTATTTGACTTCGTCTAGGGATTAGAGAAGGAAGAGCTCCCCAGGCTGCCTCACTGGCCAATCACTCTGGCC
The DNA here is from genome assembly GCF_018320785.1 of Cheilinus undulatus. Classification (NCBI taxonomy): domain Eukaryota; kingdom Metazoa; phylum Chordata; class Actinopteri; order Labriformes; family Labridae; genus Cheilinus; species Cheilinus undulatus. The sequence continues at coordinate 29,578,750 of NC_054873.1, forward strand.
CACTCAGCTTTGGCTAGATGTTTCTGTAAGAGGCAGGACTTGACTAAACAGTTCAAAAGTGTGCTTTCAAATGGAGGTAAGGGGCAAAGGAAAAGCATGCAGGCAGGGCCGCCTCTTCAGCGACACCGCTCTTGAATAAAGAACATCTCCCGTGGCCCACTGACCTCTGGCCTCCCTCTGGGAGTATGTGGAGCTGATGGGAGGAGCTGTCATGTAGTGACAGCTTGTGAGCTACTCACACCACACTGGTCCCCTCCTCTCTTCTTACTGGACACTGTGCCACCCACCTCAGCCACCTCTTTCTTTGCATCTCTGGGGAAATTTGGTAATAGCCTCTGCAGCCGTCCCCTTCGTCACTGATGGGACACTATAATCTCTCTGTCCTCCTGCCCAGAGGCAGGCACAGAAGGATGCTGTGATGGCTCCATCCACAACTTGGCAGGAAATTTATGCCTCATTACAGGAAGTGGGCTGTATATTTTCCTCATCATAAACACAGTGGCAGGTGTTTTAATTCCTCCCCTCAGCTTCAAATAGATGTAAATTTCACTGTAAAATAGCTAAACCTCAGGAACAGATGTTTCAAATCAACAACAGTTATAAATATCTGCCATTATAGCTGACGCTTATAAGTATTCAAACAGCAGTAACGAAGAGTCAGAAAACTTAAATCTCTTTAAAAAATGCTAAATGAGCTTGCCCCTGTGCATCCATTGCATTTCAACTGGAAATCAAATTAACTATTGTCTAAACTAGTGACATCTGAGTCGTGTAAGCCACATGGACACAAGACAATGCCAGCTCTCGTGCTGGGAAGCTCCTCTATTGGTACCATGTGCACGATGAAAACACAGCTAATCTGGTCTTCATTAGTCAATAACCAAAGGCAAGTTGGTTTGGAGTAAGCGATACTCTACACTGGGAGGGTGAGACATGGGGAGATGCAGCCAAGAACATCTCATCACTGAAGAGACCAGCCAAAGGGCTGGCATGACCCATGCACTGCTGCAGATGCATAGTTGACAGTGAAGTAACAAAGCGAGGAGAAACTTTCTGCTGAGTGGTACGTAATGCAGCAACAAAAGTGGTGTAGAAATAGGCTAAAAATATAATAAACATCTGAACAAAAAAACAAGGAAAAGATGTATCAAAATCGTTTTATCAAACATTTACAGTCTCTTTTAATATTAATCTATACATCGAAAACATAATAATTTAACTTCATTTTATTTTTGTCTTTATATGTAGGAATGCATTTAGTCATCTACCTGTTTCTCTAAGATGCGTGAGATCTCCCCCAGAGTTCTGTCCAGACCAGACACCTTGTTGTTGGCCCACTGGCCACTATCTTGGCCCTGCAGCTGCTTCAACAAGTCCTTCACCAGGCGCTGCAACCTGAACAGACAGGAACCAATGGTTATTGTAAATACCAGTTCATGTTTCAATAGAACAATTCACCATTAAAAAGGACACAGAGTTCATTAAATAATACATAAACATCTCACTGTGACTGCTATTTCTTAAGGTAATTTTCAACTATATAAAAAACAATAACTCATTAATTTAAGCTTCTCAATTTGCTGGATGTTTTCTGTTTTCAAGTCTGTTTTCCTGAAATCTTTGGGTTTAACCAAATCATTAAAAACAGGACTGAAAAGAGTAATACAAAAGAAAAATGTATCTTTAGCATCACTGAGGAATGAGGCATTGATTAAAGTTATTATGGCAGTTTATGAAACTTAAAAAAAAAACACAAAAGGAAATCAGCTTGGACCTCAAGTTTTAAGAAACTACAGCTGGAACAATTTCAATACTTTCTTGACTTCTTTTTATAACTGAGACGTAAGACTAATTGGAAAACAGATGTAGGAAAAAGATAGAGATAGCTCCAGATTGTTTTTAAGTTACTTCTGAAGTGAAAGTACCTATGTTTATGTATGTATTTATATAAAAGGAGAAACGCTTACTTGGCCTTGTATGGCGAGTCAGGGACCTGCGTCTTTGCCTCCATTGACGTCTCATATTCCTTTGCCCTGCAGAGGGAGAGGTAGGAAAAAGTCTTTGAATCCCAGGAAAGAAGTCTTTGGTCTGTCAGTAAAAACACATCGGATGAAAGTGTGAAGAGAGAGAGAAAGTTCAAACTGAGTCTGTTTATTTTTGCCTGTCAGCCGTTCACCAAGTAACTCGGCTTAAAATAATCAGACACCAGCTCTGTAGGGACGGTGGTTCGCTGCCATCCACTCTTATTATGAAGACTTTAAATCCACCTTCCTTTCAGTCACGTTAAGAAAACGAGGCTCAAGTTCTTCACTTCTCAAATCAGAGGGGTTACAAGCACCGCGGCCGGCATTTGTGACCTCTTTAAAGGTCATGGTCATTAGGGACTATTTTTCTCTGTGGCAATACAGCAGCCAGACTGATTCTGAGAATCACAAACTCTGTGCATGTGTGTGTGAAAGTGGGTGGGGGATTTCATCTGTCAATCAGGAGTTCCCAGACATGATAAGTAACTATTGATCTGTGAAGATAGAGCGCTTTCCGGTTACCCATCTCATCTCTCCACACTGATCGGATCAAACGCTTCCTGGAAGACGGCAGGTGAGTTTGTCAGAGCAGTCGCCAGACACGGGGTGACCTAAGCCTATTTCTCTTTAAAAATTCATCATTTTAGGTTTTCTTGTAAAGACGAAAACACTAATAATTTTAAGAAGATACAATTTAATTTCTCACTGGGGTCAAAATGCAGCAAGTGGTCTACAAGAAAATACATTTTATAATGTAAAACAGAAGAGGAGAAAGCACAATCTTACTGCATTTGAGTTTAACGAGGTAACATTTAAACCAGGGGTGTCCAAACTTTTTCCACTGAGGGCCACATACAGAAAATTATAAGGATGGTGGGGCCACTTTCATATATATCAGTAAAGAGTCTAATTTAGGTAAAGATGTGCTTAGTGATTAGACATGCTTAAATGGCTAGTTAATAGCTAACAACGCAATTAGCCAGTCATTTCAAGGATTTTAAGGAGGCCAGTCAGATTTCATTGTAGCCCTCGTTGGTCTTAGCCACCACCGGCTAAACCCTAGTCAGAATCTGAATGATGCTCTATGTACCAGAGAATTTACAGTGCTTTCTCAGTTTAAGTTGCAACAAAATCATATCAAAACCTTGTCCTGTCAAAAAGGTTTTTTCCAGTCTTAGCACAGCAGCATAGCCTGAAGCTGAAAAGAAAATATATACACTAATCCAAATAAAGTCATCATCTTCACAAACCTTAATTGCTTTCTGTGTTTTCTTACTGATCGACAAGTATAATTTTATGTTCGTCCCTGATGAGCCCCCCAGGTAACGTATCTGTCAGTAAGAAAACACTGATAAAATATAACCAAGCACAAGCTTCATGTTTTGATGTGGGCCATTTTTCATTTATGTTTTAGATATTGCTGCAGACCAACTTAAAATGCACCAAGGGCCAGAGTTGCCCCCCCAGCCATAGCTTGGACACCCCTGGTTTAAGCATTGTGCTACCATTGTGTAGTTTTGTAGGGCCAGTCTTCAAGATAATGAGGCAGAGACTAAGTTTAAATGTGGCCTGCAGTGTGACTGGCCTGACTCATACTACATTATTTAATACAAATTCACCCAATCAGATGAAATAGCTTCAAATAGTTTAAGACTGTAAAGATGCTCATTAGACAATGGATTTCCCTTTCTAATAATATACCTATTTCTTTCCAAAGACTTTCAGTATTTGGAGTAACAAAAACCTATTTAGACTTTTACTTATGAACCACAACAATACAGACCAAAGAAATCAGCCATCAGTTACATGGCAAGAAAGGGGACGAGAGTCTTGAAACCTGAAATTATACCATAAATCATATCATCAATTTGATAACTCAGTGTGCCTCATTCCCATTCACTAATAGCTAAAATCAAAACAAGGCACTTAAGTAAGATTTTTTGAAAGACTTCGATCCATCACTTGGTCCATTGTTTAAAAGCATCAGCTCATAGAATAATTGCACCATCTTATTATAACTATTCTGTAAAATAATATTAGATTTTCAGTACTGTGCAAAAGTGTTAGGTATGTTTGGGCCAAAATTTGAGGCTGAAGTAAGGCGTGTAATAGCGAGTACGCCCACCTGAGGGCCCCATTGGGCAGGAAAGAGGATTGACACAACCCAGGTCATGCTCTGGATGTTTTTGTACATTACCAAGGGCATAGGAAAATAATCTGATTAAAACAAAGCATAAACCACAGTTTTAGGGCAGAGTTATGGGTAGATGTGGCACTTAAACATAGCCTAGGGTACTGTTAGGGTGGGTAGGAGGGTTTTCAACAACCCCCTGGTTGTCGTGTGTATGTTCTAAGCACCTGAAAACTGTTGGTGGTTGCTGGGCGTATTACCAGGTGTGCAAAGGCCCGGACAAAAGAAATGCTGTTAAGCTCAACCTTGGCTGCTGAGCGACACACGTACATGTCAAATGTGTTGACACTGACTCTGGCTGCCCTCCTCTCTTCAGCCTGGTGATGTGGAACATCAGGACCTGTGAAGAACCATTAGTGCTCTACATGCCTAAAACTTCCGCACAGTACTGTAGTCTCTATTCTATTTTGGCTTATTCTCCTGCCAATTTCACCCTTTACCTTTATGTGGTTTTGATTCTTTTCTGATACTAGCAATGTATGGCATTTCTAATGACAGCGAGTGATATCATACCATATCTGACTGTAGCATAACTTTAATTATTTGTATGTTTCATTTCAACCAGCACTATATCCACTTTAGATCTATATAAGTATTTCTCATACTTGAGGTCCAGTGTGCAATTGTTTTGTATTTTATACATTCCTAAAAACTCCTCCACAGTTGACATTAGAGAGGTGTTTCTCTGTAATTACAAAGAAAAAGTGCACAAGTTTACAGCTTACAAGGACATTGCATTCAACAGTTTAATACTACAGTTGTGAACAGAAGGATACAATATTCTCATTACAGTTCTTAAGCACAAATTTAAGAAAAACGTAGGATATGGGTAAATGAGGCCAAATTTTCTAAAAGCCATAAAGCCCAAGTGTGCATTTTGTTTATGTGCAGGCCCTTTTCCCTTCATGTTAGGACGCAGACTGAGTGAACTCAGTTAGTACGAGACTTATTACCTTAATACTGTAGTCCATACTACATACAGAGGTTTCTCTGTATACATACCACCATCCGGGGTCAACAGACACACTTAACAACACACTAGCCACTTTGTTCATATGTTGGTTGCTCAAACCAGAGCATATCAAGTAACTTGGGTTCAAAACTTATCCTACAACTGACAACTTTATGAAATTTTAACGGTCAATTTCCCTCCCAAATAACTTTCAGTGAAGGTTAGCTGTGAGAAAAATAGAAAAAAAATGAACAAATATGAAATTACAAACAAATCCACACCCAAAACCAAAAATCATGTGTGTTTCACTGTGTGCTCACTACTTTATGACTGCACAGACCTGCACCCTGGCCTGGTGAGAAGTCTGGCGAGAAGCACTCGTGTTTTACGGACACCATACCGTGTTCCAATAAAATGGTTCATTTCCACCCGATGGTGAAGTGGCTCACCTTTATGTTTACTGGGACTCTGTGTTATTTATGACCCCTGAAAGCCTGCTGCCTCTGAGTGCTGGTCTTAGCAGCACTGGTGCAGGAGTGACGGAGAACAGAGACAGATCATGTTGTCACTTTTCTCAGGACGCCTGAGCCCTACAGAGCCAAAACCCAGCACATTGAGAATACAGCACTGTAAAGGAATGAGATGACTGTTTTGGTCTACAGCTGCCTCTAAATCCCCTTTCTGAATAAATTGAAATCATAATAATAATAACTTTTTGTTTAAGAGAGCTCAACTAAATGTCGCAAAGACAGGTCAGCTCTCCAACTGCAATGAGCAACAGTTAACATGAAACTACTGGTTGACGAAAACAAAGAAGAAATAGGCAGATGGACAGAAGTTGGATTTTGAAATGAATTTCACAGTGGATGTGACCTTTTGAAGAGTAATACAGAAAACTTAAATCTTAACTATCTTCACTGTTATCATTATCAAAATTTAAAAAATCTTTTAAAATATATTCTTGGGCTTTCGATGCCTTTATTCAGAGAGAAGGAGAGTGGACAGAGTCAGAAACAGGGATGAGAGAGTGGGGAGAGACATGCAGGAAAGGAGCCGGAGATCGGACTTGAACCTGGGCCGTCCACATACACAGGATCTGCACCCCTTTTAGAATTAACGCAGCATTTAAATCCCAACCAAGAACTTAAACATTTCAACAACGGACATGATTCGCAACTGGTGGGTAAGTGGGTCACTCAGCTGCTTTCAATGGGTTTGTGAATGTCTGCCTGGAAAAACATAGGGCAAAGCGTTGACTATGTATGGAAGCCCTTGGTGGACAAATATCCATAGATTTTATTTAACTCTGTCTTGCCATGATAACAATTATTTCTCTCAAGATCTCGACTCATTCATCTTATTATCTCAGGATAACGAAACTAGTCTCCTCATTATTATTAGGGCTTGGTAATTAATTGAAAATTAGATTAAATCACAATATTGACTCCTGCAATTTTCAAATCGCAGAGTGCATTATTTCTTTGACCTGAAATATGTTTCAAAATACCAGTTTTAAACTTTTTTGCAGCAGCAGAGTTGTAATGCATGACATATCATGCAATCATTCAAGTGCCATTTTTAAAATAGTCTTCATTTTTGTACTTTTTTCTTATTAAATTATTGCATTCATATCCAATTTGCTATACAAGTTAAAATCGTCAGAATTAGCTACTTTTAAACAATTGTGCAGCCCTTGTTTGGGAATAAATGAAAGTTAAGGAACAATCGCATATCAAATCACAATCGCAATATTAGAGAAAAAAATTGCAATTAGATTATTTTCCAAAATCGTTCAGCCCTAATTATTATGTCTTGATTTTTCAAGATGTTAAGATAACAACTAAAATTCACAGGTAATCATGGCATGAAAGGCATGCATGTCCATCTAAGGGCTTCTGGAAAGAACCAGATTTTAAATATGTTTGTTTTGTCCTTTCTCTTTTTAAATTATACATTTTTTCCATCAAAGGTCCAAAATGTTCAGTAAAGAAATCAGAGTTCAAAATTTCAAGAAATTTGGCTGGCAATGTCTCATTTAGGAGGTGGTGGTGGATAGTCAGACTACCAGCTGAGAACCACTGATCCACAGTAATTGTAAAATAATGACAGTTTATGTTTGCCCAATCACTCTGAGATTTTTTTCAAAGATCCTGCCCTTCCCAAACACAGGCGATTGCCCAGATGAATGTGAGACAAACCCATGCAATGGACATGTGAAACAGTCTATCTGGCATTACCTTTTTTACCTCTATACACATATGCCATTGTTTGTGTTTAACAGAGGCCAAGTCATACTTACACTTTTTTTTAGGGCTGCGGTAATAGATTCTTTTTGCAGTCGAGTATTCTAACGATTCTTCTGACGATTAATTGAGTACTCTAATAAGAAATATTGCATTTTTAAAATTAGTCACTTTTGCTTTTTCAAGAGAAGTAGTACTAGACAAATGAGACAAAACATTTATCAGATTGTATTCAAAAGTTTTGTTGGGTAATTTATTGAGCATATTGATTAGATAGAGGTACCATAAAAGTATGTATCAAATATGCGACAACAGGCGTTAAGGGGTTAAATAATGACATTAGATTAAGCCATATTCAGGGTTTTAGGGATCATTCACCAGGAATTGTTTGGTGCTCACACTTTATTTCTTTCATTAGTTTATTTCTATTCTCCAAGTTGTCGTTAAAGTAAAGGGAGACTGAATAATTTTAACATCCTCTAGTTTATGCATGAATGTAATATTTCACATTATAGCAAGAATAAAGTTTCATCATTCACACAGTGGTCTGATGATGGCTGAAAGGTGAACCTTTAGATTACAGGAATATGATCTATTTTTCAAAAGGGTGTTCACTTTCAATTTTTGCACATTTTTTGTGAGTTCATCCACCATAAGATAAAAATATGACCTTTAAGATCATCCACTGACATGGAGAACACATTTTAAGGGATCAAGCTGCTTCTGTGACCTGTTGAATCCTGACTGTATGATGATGAACTTTAACCTACTTCGTCTCTGTCACTGTCTGTGGCAATAAGGTGTTTATGTTTAATTGGTGTTAAATCATTATCAATGTAAGTCTTATCAAATCTTTTGGGATGCTTAACATTTTGAAAAATACGCTGCAATCAAGACGTCAGTGCGCTAAATTTTAGATAATTTATAATTCAATGTATAACGTGTGCACGCAGAAAAGAGAGAGAGAGAGAGAGAGAGAGAGAGAAAGAGTGCGAGCGGGAGAGAGGGGAAGCACCAATGCAGGACTTTAATCGTGGAGCCTGATGGTGTTCTGTAAAACTATCAGGTCAATCAGAGAAGTTTATGAAAGTACCTGAAGTCTGCAGACACAAACTGAGCGCTGTGAGTCGGTAGCGCGTAAACTCAGAGACCTGCGTAGGATTACAGGTGCAGACGTAGTGCTGTATCTGCCATGAAGACGCAGCCAGTGGATGTGTAAAAACGCAGGACAAGTGCCTGTAAACATCACTGCATCTCTTTCTCTTCCCTCGTGATTTTCACGCCTCGTATCATGCATGTTACATTGTAGTAACAGCGAAAACAAGGGCATTGTGCCACACAAATAGCCGTCTGTGCGAAACACAGCACGCCGCACAACACACGGCGCGATGTCCAGTCTACAGCATGGCCGTATATAGATACAGGACTGATGTAAGCGAAGCCTCGAGACAGATAATGTGCCTCAAGGAATTTTTTGAATCAAATTACCCTGATAATTTGAGGAACTGTTTCAGCCCTACTTTGTTTATTTCAAGTATCTAACCGTCAGGTTTTTACAGTGTAATTCTAGTATATTAATGTCATCCTTGCAGAAGAATATGTCTGAAAATCTGCATTAATATTAAGTATTATCAACACTGCTTCTCTCTCCCCTCCTCTCCCTCCCTGTTGTGACAGCTTGTTAAACTGATTGAGCTCAGGTCCAGGTTGTGACTCACAGAAGCTCTACCTCCTATTTGTTGATTACTATTGATTTTCTTTGATACTTCATTTAAAAATCAATAGCTCAGGAGAAGAAAAATAAGCGTAGCTCATTCATACTTTAACATACATCCTGCTCACCAAGGAAGGCTTCAGATTTGGCAATGCCATGGCATCAATTTGGAGGAAAGCTCTTTACAGGTGAAAGCTGGGTGAACTACAGATCGATTTGTGGTTTTGCTGCCCAATCACAGAAAGTGGTTATAAATTAAGCTCATCAGTGTTACCTCGTGGACAGAGAGGATACACATAACATCTGCTTCACTTTCCCTGTCACCCATAAAAAGGAAGTCCTGGCACAGTTTTATGTGCTGCGCCTGTGAGTAGAGGAGGATGGAGAGGATAGAAAAAGAGGGGGAGAATGAATGTGTTACCTGGAGTTCATCCTGGCACGGAGCTTCTTTGCCTTCTTCCTCGCCTTCTGCCTCTCCTCTCCATCCTTCATGCTCTCAGAAGACACAGAGCTGTCCGTCACTATATCCACAATGTATTTCTTCAAAGACAGATGCTCCTAGGGAAGATAGAAAAACAAGAATATTAAATTTACCAACAAGAAACTCTTGAGATTACTAATAGAAAACTTTGAAAATAACTATTGTGCCTGATTTAACAGAGCCAAAACTAGGCAAAAATGTAGTAGTGGAGCTTTATAGTCTTGTCATCCATTTTTGGAAAATATACATTTTCTTTGCATGACCTGAGGTGCTCTTAAGGCACCCAAGAGACAGTGACAATAAAAAAGGATTCACCCCTTGCATGTTTTACCCTTTTATCGATTTTATAAATCAGTCATCGTCAATATAATTAGGCTTTTCTGAAAAAAAAAAAAAAACAAACAAAACTATTGAATGCCAAAGTAAAAACAGATTTCTACACAGAAATGTAAATTAAATTAAAATACCCAATGTAAAATAAGTGACTGCATAAATATTAAACCCCTTTAAAGTGTCTGACCTATTTCAACAGAGGTCTAGCCAGTTGATGCAAGTTTCACAATTAGGGCTGGGCAATTTATCGCAAATTAGATTAAATCACAATGTGGCCTGCTGCAATTTACAAATTGCAGAAGTTGCAATATTTAACTTGAAATTTGTCATAATAGCAGATTAATACATTTATTTTTTGCAGCTGAGATTTTATACACATGCAATAATTCAAGGGTCAGTGTTTTTAAAATGGTTAAAAAGAATCCTCCTTTTCGTGTTTTTTGTATGTTTTGTTTTATTCAAAGTTAGTGACATAAAAATGATAATCAAATGGGTATCAAATTTGCAATATGAGCAGAAATAACTAGCTCATTCTATCTAATATTGATGAAGCTTAGCATTAGGTCATACCCCTAGCTGCGGCCAACTTATAGTCAGCCTCACCTCCCCCACCCCAGCTGCCTCCTATATGGCTTAAAGCTTGTTGCACCCTCATATTCAGATTCATGCAACTGTGGATCAATTGCTTCTAAATAATTTCTCTGTTTTTAATGCACATTGTCATTTATGTAACTATTCATATAGGGGTTTCTTGCCATGCACTCCCTGAAAGGTCAATACATGCTGCTTGACTAACCCAGGGAGCATCTTTAGAGCAGAACCATTATATCAGAACCTATATCCATTTTGCAATAAAATGGTTAAATGTATGAGGAGTGCTCCTGACTGATTGTAGGTTATGATGTAGAATTATTTATTGCTTGAATTTGTTGAAAAATGCACAAGTTGAGGAACCTAATAAGAAACGCATATTAAATCGTAATTGCAATATTGGGAAACAAAACCGCAATTAGATTATTTTTGCAAATCGTTCAGCCCTTATCACAATTAGTGAAATAGGGATCACATGAGTGCAGTGAACGTGTCTCAGGCGACTGCATTTTAAAGACACCTGTAACTGGAAGGTCCAGTCACTAGTTTATCAGTATTCCTGGCAACCATTTCACCATGATGACAAAAGAACACTCCGAATAACTAAGAGAAAGGTTATAAGTAAGTAGTATTTGTCAGGGGATGGATATTGAAAGTTTTATATTATATTTAATTGAATTTTGAAATTTTCAAGCAGCTACTTGTCCTCATTTTCTTTGGAAACTTTAAGCCCATTCTGCTGTAATTTCTGTACTTTCAAAATTTTACAGGACCTCAAAACTACTTTTACTTTTAAATATACTAATACTCTTTTACAGAAGACAAATGTGGAAAAAAAAGACTTATGATAGCAAACGTGAGACAAAACCAAATAAGAGAATGTTATTTATTAACGTTTGTTAAAAATGCTGTCTTTTTCCTGGTGAGAAATAAAAAATGAATGAACCAAGTTTTTTCAAACTTTCAATGGAAAGTGAAGCTTGTTCAGTGAAGTAAGAGTAATACATTTTGATTTGGCACTGAATATACTGGGTGTCATGCAGATCTACAGCTCTCAGTAACACCATTGTACTCTCTAATTACCGCCCACACGCTCCAGTCTTTTGAAGTCAAACGCCCACAGACACGCTAAAGGCTGGAGGTGTTGCCTCCTGTCTGTCCCTGTCAGATGATTCTGATACTTTCACCCAGAGAAAGGAGAATGTAACCCAATTTGGACAACATGATGCATGTGCAAGAAACCAATTACCCAATTATGCTGTCATCCAGCACCCCAGAGGATAGGATGGTCTCACAGATAACAGGGTTTCCATTCAGCAGTGGAGCTAGCCCATGTGTGGGATGTTGCACCCTTCGGTGTTGTCAATGCACCTGCTGCCTGAATGGGGTTTTCACTTGGGGTTGTAAAAAACAGGTGGTCTGGGTTGGAGTGAATATAGGAGCCACAAAAAGACTTACTCTGAAGGGCAGAAACTTGTTACCTTCGCCAAGGAGGTTATGTGATCGGGTGGGTTTGTTAGTTTGTTAGTTTGTTAGCAACATAACTCAAAAAGTCATGGATGGATGATTTTCATTAAACTTTCATGAAATGTCAGAAATGGCATAAGTAAGAACTGATTAGATTTTGGGGGTGATCTAGATCACCGTCTGGATCCAGAAAATTTTAAAGGATTCTTTACTATTGGGAGATAAGGCTAATGGCAGAGGTCTGCGCTGTTACTACTTTACACCAGGAGATGGGAGACATGAGTAACTTCAATCCCAGGAGCATTTTTGGTATGTTTCTATTCAAAGTTTTGGAGTTTATAGAGTTTGAAAGACTCACGCCCAGTCGAGGAGATAAGTCGGAGCTTAACAGAGAGAAAGACAGTGAATTGTAGCGAGAATACTCACAATGCTTAGAGACATAGAGGATCACCCTCTGCCATGACTTCCAGTCGTCCAGTGAGACCACGGGTGAGACTGTCAGTGCATCTGTTGGCAACAGCAGGCAATGCTACTGCCATGACAGTCCACCCACAGTGAAGCCAATACTTTGCCTCACTGTGTTTCCACCCCACTGGGGGGGGGAGTAATTGCCGAATGCTGTGGTAGGGGGCACATGGGGATGGATCAAGGAGTTTTTTAAAGGATTCTTCACTATTGGGAAATAGGGTGCTAGTGCTTTTCTAGTATTTTTTTTAATGTGCTTGCTATATAAGCCATCAGGCAAAGTTGAGCAAAAGAATTCAATTTCTCCTAAAATTTGGACCATAGTTTACTTTGTTGTTGGTGGAAATGGGCAAAAATTCTAAGTGTAGTTATATATATATTTTCAATTAGAATAATGCTACATCTTGATGAGAGGATTTGGCATAGCATGCTACTAGAGCCAGAAATGTCATTAAAATCAAATACTGCCAAACCAAACACAAATTAGCTGAGAGTTTGGATGCAATGCTCTTAATGATACTGATTTAAAACAGTGTTTCTGTAGTGTTTATGATTCCATATCACAAATTTTATTCAAGTTTGGAAATGTTTCTGATTTTGATGAGCTTAATGATAAACACGTTGTCGGTTTTTATACAATATAGCAGTCTTGGTGAAATTTTGTTATAAAAAAGTAATTAAGTAAAAAAAGGAAAAAAAGATGAAATCTGTGAAAATGAAAAGGGTAGTGGGAGTGGAAGCCTTGGGTCTCCAAGGAAGGACACATGTGTTTGTATATGCACGTGCACACACCTTTGCCCTCTCCTCCTCAGCACCACGGGTCAATCACCATGACTCATGCTGAAGCTGTCCCGCACTTTGGGAGGCAGCTGTTCAGTAATCTCTCTGAGAGACTGTCCAGTACACTGGCCACTCACTTAATGGAATTGTTTCAGTGACACATCTAAACATTTTTTACACAATCACTCTGGTCACATAAGAGCTCATCTGATATATAAAGCTTTCACACAGACTATGACCCTTTGGGAAATACATTTATAATGAGAACATTCAATTTCATGTTGCAGGGAGGCTGGTATGAATGGAAACTGTGTTTCCATTCATACCAGCCACTTTGAGTTTTGTAAAATTCAGATTTGATGACACAGGTGTCTACAACTGAACTGTTGTTACAGAACAGGAAAGACGATGGTCTGAAAGTACTGTTGACCCATAATACCATCTATTGCCAATGGTGTGAGTAATATGAAACCAGTCTAGACTAGCGCTGAATGACTTGCAAAAATAATCTAATAGCGATTTTGTTCCCCCAAATATTGCGATTGCGATTATTCTTGGGTTAATCTTATGTATTTTTCGACAACTTTAAGCAATAAATAACTATAAATAAGACCATGTGTATTGAAAACAATGAAATTATTTCCTAAGCAAATAATCCATAGTAGCATGAATCTGAATATGGGGGTGCAACAAGCTTTAAGCTATATAGGAGGCGGCTGGGGTGGGGGAGGTGAGGCTGGCTACCAGCTGATTGCAGCTGGGGTATGACTTTTGTGGAGTAACAATAGGCTTCATCAGTTTTAGATAGAATGAGCTAACTATTTTTGCTCGTATAGCAAATGTGACATCATTTGCTTTATTGAAGGGCATTATCATTTTTATGTCACTCATTTTGATTAAGAAAAATGTATATAAAACACAAAAAGGAGGCTTTTTGTAAACCATTATAAAAAATGTGACACTTGAATGTTTGCATAATGTGCATAAAACCTCTGCTGCAAAAAAAAAAAAAATATCAAACTGGTATTTTGACACATTTTAAGTTAAAGTAATATTGCAACTTCTGTGATTTGAAAGCAGGCCATATTGCGATTTAATCTAATTTGCGATTAATTGTCCAGCCCTAGTCTAGACATCTCTCCCTTCACCCGTCATAAAAAGACCTGCTAGTGATCTAAAAGGTAGCCAACAGAAATATAGATTAAGCTTTTATTTGGCAAGTAGTATTTCCTGTTTATCTGAAATGATATTTCCATTCACTGCATCTGAAGTCAAATTCAAAGGCTAGAGATGTAGGCTTTAGGTCCTTACCAAACACCTGCATTTAATGTTGGCAACCATGAAATCTGTGACCCGACTCCAAAAAAAGGTACCATGGCTACAACAAAAAATGTGACATTTTTTAGCTCTATCAGAGACATTGCACAAAATGGAGCCCATTTCATTTGATCTAGCAAATGATCCAGCAAAAAAACCCAGCAGCCTCAGTGCAGTAACTAGACAAATGTGAGAGCTCTCCCAGTGTGAGGGTGTCCAGGCTCACTTCAGCTCGCAATTCTGTCGATTTTATCAAGTTTTCAATTTGTGGCAATCAGAGCAGCTTTTCCTAAACAACTACTTAAAAGCCAGCTCTGATACCCTCTGCATCCTAATGAACCATCTCCTGGCTGTGACTCTGTGAAGATGAGGTATCCAAAAGTGAGCAATAAATAACTCCAGAAGTCAGAAGCTTTAAGTCTATATGTTGCATGCCTCAAACTAAACCATGGCAGGTGGTCTGAAAAAAAAGTGAACTGCCATGTTAAGCTCTCACCCAAAACATTGATGCTGTCCATACAACCATCATCGTATTTTCAGTTTAACTTACAAGTCTTCAAAAGTGAGACAAATGTCTTATAAATGGAACATTTGTCCAATAACCCAGTGAAATAACTGCACATCTATTTTCAAGAGATAAAAACAGAATTTTTACTAAGCCAGGTAGAGAGTGCAATTAGGATGACTTGGAGTATAAATTGAGTATTACAGTCAAAAAGACATTATGCAAGGTGCTAAAACAGTACACTGTTTGGTTGAACAGCAGAATATCATTTCATACTGAGACATTTGGAAAATTATTTTTTTATAGTGCGGGACAAAGTGTCTTTGTCCATTCCTGAGTTTATTATGCTGTAAAACAGAAAAAAATGACCTGCGTTTAGACAGGAATTGATTTAAAGTGAAAGAAAGGAATGGGTATCAATTATTCCTCACTGAAAAAAGCTTTAAATGACAGAGCTACTGAGGCCAAAGGTGCTGCGTATAGCACCAACAGTTGTCAGCTGCACAATGAGCACTGCTGAATAGCCAATCTCATATTGCAGCCTGAGAGGTTACCTTGCATTAACGAGCTGCCTTCCCATGGAAAGGCGCTCGGTGACAAAAACAGCCTGGAGACAAGGAGGTGATGTCACCCGTCCTCTGAAGCATTGAACCCTGACTGTGTACATTTCAAGGCCCATTTGTAATCTCACAAAGCTAGCAACAGAGACTTAGCAGTGTATAAGGGGATACATAAACAATAACAACAATAACCATGTCATAAAAGCTGACGCTGTCTCTTTGTCTTTTTACATGACACATGCAGGGCAGTATTCTTTGACAGGACAAGTGGATGTTTTTTCCTGACATAGTGAGTGTGATACGCACCACTTCCTCATCTGAGAGCTCCCGTCCTTGGATACTGCTACTGTCTCGCACGGCCTGTTGGTGCCTCTTGCCCTTGGTGTGGCTAAACAGGTGCACCTCTGAGGTGATCTGCAAACACAAACACAGTGGTCAGAGGTCATTGCTGCGGACACAAAGGAGACAGAGGCAGGAAAGGGTCAACAGAGCCCCATGGGACACTGGTGAAATGTATACTACATTGGCTTTTCAATAGGACATGACCTGAGTCTGCTGAACCTCATCTTAAAGCAGAGACTAAAATAAAGGGAAATATACAACACTTTTCTGACTTAGCTGAACAGAAAGGATGTGTTTTGTATTTCCTTTATTTATAAAAACACTGAGACTGCAGCAACAGAGTGCAACTGATTCAATGAAAAAACATTTTTACTCACAAAGGATCCCCGTTCTTTGAATTTATTTTGTGTCAAATTTTTCATTTTTTTTTTTTTTAAATAGTAAAAATGTCTGCCATGCAAACA
Source organism: Cheilinus undulatus (assembly GCF_018320785.1). Lineage (NCBI taxonomy): Eukaryota > Metazoa > Chordata > Actinopteri > Labriformes > Labridae > Cheilinus > Cheilinus undulatus. The sequence continues at coordinate 29,595,179 of NC_054873.1, forward strand.
AGCGGAATACAGCTTAATGGACACAGTAACATCATAGATGTCCAAATAAATGTTGTGGAGATCTTAATAATGATTATGACAATAGGCAGGTATATGGCAAGCATTGTTGCCCCATCTTTGGAAACAGGCCCATTTTGAATGGCTTGTGTTTAATGTCATTAAATTAAGTGCATACAGCTGACCAATCCATGAGCTCTGGTGTCAGATGCTGGCCAAGGTCATCTGACATTTAACAAGATTACCTCTTCCACTCCAGACCCCCCTCCCTTTTATCTGATGTTGGTTTGAGGACACAAGGTGTTTCAGTTTTGTTGCTGTGGCAACAGGTCTCTGAGAGATAAATGTGTCTGGTTTTGATTTTGTTGTCTGACACTTTAAAAAGCACAACCATGCCCTGACATAAATCTCAGTAAGAGCCCATGTTTTATGGATGCCGTTAAATCCTCATTTAAATGTGCCCTCTTCCAAAAACTGTCTGAATCACCTTCCCATCAAGGATTTAATGGACAATTAGCCTCCAGAAAAAAAACAGCAGAGGTTTTCTGCTGTAGCTTTCTTCATGTTTTTATAATACATATTTTAGAATAATAGGACAGTTTCATAAAAGAATATTAAAAGCCTGTGAGTAAAGTAAACTTCAGTATCCCATCTCTCTGTTCAGTGAGATCTGTACGTACCACAACACAGCACAGGGAACACTGTTTCTTGCGTTCATACGGTGTCAGTTTTGGTGCGTAGTCTGTGTTAGCATGACGGCCACTGCTGAGCTCAGCAGCCTTCTCCTTCCTCTGCTCAATTTGCTCCATATGTCTACGACTGCTCTCATCATGCTAGGGAAGAAACCAGAAACCTCAGGTCTGATGGGATATTTCATAATGTGGGCCGAAGATACAAGGTGGCGTGCTGTAAATATACCTTCATCTGAATTTTCTTCTGTAGCTCCTCCATGGCCTCCTGTTGAGCCGCACTCAGAGCAGCCAGCCGCTCCTCTCGGTCTCTATATATACAAGGACAGAGGAAAGCAGGGCTAAAAGCTCTGTGTACAAATACAATGCTCATATTCATTGAAAGTGACTGATTAAATTAGGACGGGTGTGATTAATTTATGCCTGTAGGATCACATACCTTGCTCTTTCCCTTGCTGCATCTTCTCTCGCTTTCTCCTTTTCTTGCCTCTGCTGTTCAATTCTGGCCTCCTGCTCCTTCCTACGCACCAGCAGCTCCTCCAACCGTGCTTGCCGCTCGGCCTCTAAGACGCGTTTCCGCTCCTACAAAGTAAGAGGAAGGCCTTGTAGATCTGAAATCTGACAATCAAACGTACAAAATGTGTAAGGAGCATTTTTTTATAAGCACCTGCACAGCCTCGTCTCTGGCCTGTTTCTCCTCTTGCCTCCTCTGCCTCTCCTCCTGCAGCTCGTTCAAACGCTGCTCATACTCATTTAGCTTGGCCAGGGCATCATGTCTTTTGTTTTGAGCTTCCAGTGTGTTGATGAATGCTATTTCGTTCACCTGTACAGACCCACAGACATTAAAACCAAGAATATAAACATGCACAAAATACACACTCAAAATACTACTTTTACATTTTTACAGACTATGAAGCACAGATTCAACTTTATAAGTCAGCCACTTCCCCATCTACAGCTCTCGATGTAAAGGAGGGTTTTAAATGAATGTAACCAAAAATTTGAAGTGAAAATGTGTGCATGAATGAACGTAATAAAACCCTCCAAGTGAGATGTTATGCCTAAAAAATGTCCCCCGTGAGATTTCACAACTGCCACATGCATAGACATTGTTTTCATTGATCCCTTCTATACCTTTGCCTCTTCTTCCTGGGCCTTCTTCACAATTGCCTGCAGCTGTAGCTCTCGCTTAAATTCAGCATGTAACAGCTTTTCCTCCATCATCTTCCGACGCTGCTCCAACAGCTCCTCCTTCCACTTTCTCACCTCCTTCTCCTGAAGAGTGAGAAATGGCAGCGTGTGAATAATCAAAAAAGAAAAATAGTGTGCGTACTCTGAGACATAACAGACAACAGATTCTAAATTCATCGGTTTCTACCATTGCAAGTGTGTCCACATGGGGATTAATGCCAACACACACCACTTCTTGTATTTATGTGGTTAATCCTGATTTATTCTAGGACTCCCTCATCTTTCCATGGCCTGAGGAACAAAAACAAACTTCATGAAAGGCTGTTGATTTTGGCCAGGGGTCTCTCTTATGACTGTCTGCGGCCAGCTGGCTTGGGTTCTATTTGAGGGGGTTATAATATTTAGTGATTCTATCAGGCAGTGTGCTGACAAAACCTCTCGTTATTAGCCAGATTGGGCTCAGCATGCATGGAGTTTTTTTCTTTTCTTTTTTCATGGGTGCTTTCCGTCAGCTTGGCACCTCTTACTCACTCTCTCCAGCAGCTTCTGCAGTTTGAGCGTCTTTTCCTCACGGAGTTTGTCCCTCAGCTGCTGTGCCTTCAGCTGTTTCTCCTCATGTTTCTTCTTTGACTCTGCAATGGTTCTGTCAAATAATGGAAACAAATCATTTATCACCCACTCTTTCTCCTTTATCATAATGCACACAAGGCAGCTATATACTCTGATAGGCACTAGGGCCTGTTTAGACATTCTGGGTGGTATTCTTTAAAAGAAAAAGCACTCAGACTCAGTGAGTAAGTCTGTGACTCAGGATGCTGGGTTAAATTCTTGTCAAAAAAAAAGAGATAGAACTGCAAATGAATAGATCAATCTGCTGTTAAAGAAAGCATTTACACCCAGGCTTAGTCTAAAATAAATTTGCTTTTCTACCTTTTACGTGATGGCGAGGACAATTTCTCGTGCATGTGGATCCCGTGACCTGGAGGCCGAGCAGGTTCCTCTTCTACAATGTCCCCCCATGAGGTGCTCTGACGCCACGGCTCACGAGCTGCAGGAAAGAAAAGCAAGGAAAAATAAATAGACTCCAGTTTAATGTTTGCTATTACAACAAATGAGAGTTCAGTTTTCATTTAGATTTTTAACTCCATACCGTCATAGTCTGCCAGCATGTCACTCCAATCCATGTTCACTCCACAACCTCCGTTGCCGATGCTAGCCTGTGGTTAATATTTGGATTGTTTTAACTCAGATCAAACCTTTAAATGTCAAGCAAAATGTGCCTTATATTTACAGTCTGTGTTATTGTGATTAATCTTACAGAGAAGTCGCTCTCGTTGTCAGTCTCCAGGTCATTATTCTCAGCCTGAATCTCTCTGGTAAGCTGTTCTTCCTCTGCGATGGCACTGGCAATTGCTTCTTCATTGGCCTTCTCCAGTCGGTCTGCGAGCTCCTCTTTCTTGGCCAGAACTTCTGCCATGGACTGGGGCTGAACACATGGCATAGATACCACTTCAAACAAAGCTGTTCATATTTCATAAAAGATAAGTTCAAACAACTATAGCAGAACCAGAACGAGAAATAAGCTGAGTTATTGGTATTTCAAGGACATGGTATGATTTTTAAATCTATACACTGGAATAGTTAATCAAATTACTGATGACTGGATACTATTTTGTTGCTTCACTGTCAGGGTCTTTCTATCATTTATGATGAGTTATGTGAAGCTGTCATGGCTTACCATATCCAAAGGTTTTCTTAACACCTTTTCAAATATAATTAAGTATAGCACTACTGATAAGAATGCTAAACTCAAACTTAGCACAAAAAGCAAGGTGATATGTATTTTGTAGATTTTTTTTAATTGTAACAACGCTTCTTGGCACTAAATCTTCTACCATTGGAAAGCTGGTTTATTTCCCTTTTCAATTCTGCCACATTTGCAAGGAACTTGTATTTGTGGGATGAGCAGCAGAGCTGAGCTATTGACGTTTCCTACCCTGATCAGGACTCGAGTCTTCTACAGACTTGCAGAGCTTGCAGAACCATATGGCCTGCGGCTCTCTGCCCAAACAATCCAGAAAAGACTGCAAGCAGCCATTCTCCGGTCTCATAGGGATGCCAGGAGGCCTGATGTGACTGCCCTTCATCATCAGCAACACATGCACTGGAACCTAAACATGTGAAGGAAAGCTTGGTTTGTAGAGGAGAACACTGTGCTGATTGTTGCACCGATAGAGTAACATCTTTCAGTGGAGGCAGTGTGATGGTATGGGGCAGCATCTCCCTCACTGGAAAAACGAGGCTTGTCATTATTGGAGGTATTCTCAATCTCAAAGGCGTTTATCAGAGACTACCTCCAGAATTTGGGGGTGGAGAGGATGGAAATGCCCTGACCTCAACCCCATTGAACACTTGTAGGATCAGCTTGGGTGTGCTGTTTGTGCCAGAATGACAAACCCAACCACACTGGCTGACTTGCAACAGATGCTTGTTGAAAAATGGGATGCCATCCCACAGAAGTATGTGACCAGGCTGGTGACCAAAATGAGGAAGGTGCCAGGCTGTTGTGGCTGTGTATGATTCTTCTATACGCTACTGAGGCTCCTGTTTGTTAAATTGCCAATATGTCTTGTTTCTTCAGAAGTAAATCATCCAATCCACCAAACAAGACCAAAAAAGAGTCAATGGCAGAATAAGCTGTTTGGGCAGAGAAGATTTGGCTAATTATTCACAGGTGCAACCCACGTACTCAGCTCTGCTGCTCATCCGCAAATGTAATTTACAACTGTGCCACCATTTAAAAGGGAAATAAACAGGCTCTCCATCGATATACGATTTATTGCCAAGAAGCATTGTTACAACAAAAAAACACTCTGCCGTACACATATTACCTTACTTTTTCTGCTAACTTAGATATTTTTTTCATTAAGTTTACATTTTAAAATCTTCAATTAAAAAGAAATGTGATAAATAATTTTATTTAAACTAAAGGTGATTATTGTGTTGCACCAGTAATAATTCATTTTAGCATGCAGCTGACTTGATTTAACTTGTGTGTGATCTAAAGACTCTAGGGAACACCAAATTCAACCCAAATCACAGTTTATACCACACAATCACCACAAGAATCACAAGTGAGGAAGCATTCCAGGTCATGCAGGGCACAATAACTGTGAGGATGATGAGATGGTGGAAGGAGGCAATTGATAGCTTTTCTCTGCGAAACCATTTATGTATTATGGAGATTTATGTATTTTTATGACATGGCAATTACAACAGGCTGACTTAGTTTCTCACAGAGCAGAAAGTCCTTTCCTTAAGGTATTTATGCAAAGGCTAAACTTCTGTGGGCCAACACTTTGAGAATATAGGATATTACATCTGGAAGGTCACTGACCACACTGGTGTTTAGTTGAGGCCAAGCAGCCTTCACAGCAGATTTAAAAATCACAGAATTTCACATTTTTATTCCCGACCTGTCAAAGTTTCATAGAATCGACCTTAAAAAGTGTGGTCATCCTTGACTAAGTGGATGGAGCTTGGTGTTTACAAACTCCATTATACTCTGAAACAGTCAACTTAATTTAGGTAGACAGTCAATGCCTAAAAAGTAAAACTAAATTGGACACAAAGTGGAAAGTGGAAGCTTTTTTGAACATTGCTTTTAAAGTGGCCAAAATAATTTAAGAGATCAGTTATAGGCAACACCCTGGGAGCACTTGCACAAGTATAAAAGTCATCTACTCACAGCTTTTCTTCACAGTGAAATGTGCTACAACACTACATAGAGCTATGCAGAGTCTCGCCTGCACATTTGGTCTGGAAGTTTCTAAAGATTGACTTTGTTTAGGCGGTTAAGAACCCTTAGGGACCCTTTGCTCGCCCCCACCCTCCCCTCCCCTCCCCTCCCCTCTGCTCCTCCATCTCTCAGCACTCACAGTAGAAAGCTCTGTGGGGTCCAGCACACTCTCCAGTTTCACCGCTGCCATGGGAGTCTCAGCCTTTCCTGGAGCAGATGTAGCCATGCCCTGCGACGCGCCCCCCTCAGCCCCACTGTACCCCAAGGCCAACAGTGCACTGAGCCCATCCGTCTGGGGAGGGTCTGGGGATGGGGAGAGGGCTAGAGTGGGGACTGGGACTGATAAGGTCATGTCTGTTGGTGGGGCTGTGGCTGAGGATGGGGTCAGCTCTGGGGCTTGGGAAGGGGTAAGACCCGGCATTGGGGGAGGCGCGTCTTCGCAGGGTGCGTCGACACACTGCCCCGAGTCTTGTACACTCTCTGCTGGGGGCTGCACCGACAGTCACACACAAACACACGCACATTCAATTAAACACATGCATATTTAAAGCAATTTATGAGAGCAATAAAAACAAAAATCAAACCAGTCAATGCTCAACACAATTCAAGGCTAAAAACACAAATCATGCAGGAAAGCTGATACTGACATGCCTTAAACATCCAATTATGATCAATATAGGCTGTAAGACTGGAAGCACTGATATTACTGGTATTTAAAAATCCATCAATGGATAAAACACACACTTACCAAGTGTGTCTGAAGTCACTGACAGAATATTTATTTCATGACAGAGCAAATGGGTTTTCTGCCTCTGAATCAATCAATCGCCCTAAAGTTGATATGCCTGTCTAGTTGGTATGTCTATGAATACCAAGGAGACCAAAACAAAAACAAATGTGGCAGATAAAACCATCTCATGTTACTCCGCTTCTCCTTAATAATTGATATCCAGGGACAGGTCTGGCAGAAAGAGTTTAAAAAGTACTAGACGTCAGTACCTCCATGACGTGTTCATTCTCTGGACTTCCAACCTTCTCTGGTGGGTCAGGCTCTGCAGGGGCTTGCTGCTGAGTGTCCGTCTGGGCTGTGTCTTTATTTGGTGGACAATGAGGATGAATTTGTTGCTCCTTCTGTGATGGGACATGAGGCTGGTTACCCTTGGCACCATTCTGTTTGGGGGTGACATTGGCCAAGACAGGACTGACTTTGGCAACCATGGCGGCTGAGCGTGGTTTGGCAGTGCGTCCTCGCTGGACCGTCTCCCAGCCCTCTGCATCTTTTTTACCTGGGGAAACCGTGAGATACTGTGTCAGTCAAAAAGATTTGTTCACCGGGTTCTTCAAGGGTTTTTTAAAGATCCGTTTAGGAGAGAATTCTTACCCAGCTTTTCTACCGGTGAGCTGGTCAACTGAGAGGAGCTGGGGGCCGACTGAGTGCACTTCACTCTATCTGCCCAGCTGGGGCCTGTGTGGGAGAGGCGAGCTGCAGCCAGTGTAGGTGGTTGACCCCTGGTTAAGACACATACAGACAGAGCTTACATGAGAACAAAGAAGTGGGCACCTTCACAGCATCGCCTTTAATGTCAGCAGATGGGATTGTTTTTACATTTTAATGACATTTCATGTTATCTCTATGCAGAGCTGCCTAAGACACTTCAGCAGCCTGAACAGAGTCCATCTAACACCCTAACGCTCCACTCTGATAGCACAGGACTGTATCGGACAACAGGCCTCCGTCATGATCAATATCCATTTCCTGCAGCATCCGATTACAAAGCCGAGCGCATATTGAACTGATGCTTCAGCACTCTTTAACTGACGCTTTTATCTACACCTTCCACCAAATCTGTGCCCAAAGTGTGAGACACTCAACAAAATGAATTAAACAAATGCGTCACTATTAGTAATCAATAGCTGCTCTGTTATTTAACATAGTCGAAGATTCCTAACCCCTTCAAAAGAAGGCATCATTTAAAAGTGGTTTATTGATAGAGGGATGTCATATAAAAAATCTAAATCAAATTAAATGTTGTGTTGATCTTTACAAAATCAGAAGCGTAATGGTGATGGGCAAAGTGGGTACAGAAAAAGTGCTGGACAATTAACTGAAATTTAACTGGAATCAGACTATCACCCTCTGCACCCCAGGAGGTGCAACATCTCTTTAATGTGTGCCAAAGATCCATTTTCAAGTACCATTTCAATTCAAGTACTTTGCAGCTGAAATGTCTTGGTGCAAGTTTAATCAAAGATGTAAGTATAAATTCTCTCTGTTAATGCAGGAATCTAAAAAAATCATACCCATCAATCATGTTTTATACTCATTTAATTATCACTTAATGTTTTTCAGTTAGAGAATAATGACTTTAGAATTGTCTTTCTCTATTACCCCTTATCATATCAAAATCACAGTATAAATTAAAATAATTGCAATTCAATATTTCATCAAAATTGTTTAGCTCTATACAGAACACAAGCCTTAAAGCAGGACTAGGAATAATGTCAGACAGACATAGCTTACCCAAAATTAAGGGTGCGACGTGCACCTGGAGAAGGAACCATCCTGTCAGCTGAGGGGCTTGGCATCACATGTCGCCCTGGAGACATTTTACGCACCTCCCAGGCTAAAGATGTGGGCCTGAAAAAACAAAAAAAAAAGTCAAATCAGCTGACATGACTTTGATAGCATTAGTTACAATTCCTACTTGTAAAATGCTCAAACAGTAGACTTGGCACACACTTCGGGTAAATGGCTGCCTCACAATTGCTGCATTAAATGCAGCAAGTAAAAGTTTCAGGTTGTCTCATTGATTTAACGTGTGTGGTAATTAAGCAAATTTGGAAGCGGGACTGAGAATTTCATTTCTCAATTAATTTACAGTTGCAGGGGTCACTGTGTTAAAGACAAGCCAATAAACTCTCTGAATTGAGGCCAATGCTGATAAAATGCTCTGTTTGTGACTTAAAGCCAGGGAACAGATGCCATAGCTTGTAGTTTTACCGTGCAAAAGAAAATAAACATCACCTGTTCTGGGCATCTGTTTTCTCCAACTTTTCCTGAAGCTGGATCCAGTCTATGAGAGCTTTGAAATCCCGGACGTAGTTGTCCAACATCATCAACACTTCCTGAAACCAAGAGATAGAGAGTAGAAACTGATCAATGTGTCCTTTAAGAATATCTATTCTATAATCCCATGCATTTCTAACCAGTTCTGATTCAGTTCCTTTTGAATCTAAACAACAAATGAAAGATTTAAACTCTAGAACAAAACTGGTAACACTTTTTTGAAGGGGTATGCATAAGACAAACATGGCACTGTCATAATCATGACATGACGCCTGTCATTCACATAAAAGAGGCTTTATGAATGTTTGTGAATGTGGTCATTAAGTGTCAATCTATCAGTTATTTCAACTGTAATGCAAAATTGACATTGCTTGATCCCTTTTTGCCTCATTATAGAGTAAGGTAAAGCTGTAGCCAGCTGTCGTAGCCTACTATAAAGAATGGAAACAGAGGGGAGAGTGGATTAAGATCCAGTTTTTACTTATGTAGCTCTCCAGGAAAGGAAAAAAGCTATCGGCGTCAACCAGACAGAGAGCAAGACACACCAAAACTTTCACTCTGGATTTGGGATGTCTATTGGTATAGTGGTGTATGTAGAAGTGGGTATGCTCTTAATTTATTGCATTAAATGTGACCTAATTGACCGAATGACACTTAATGACAACATTCATAAAGCCTCCTTCATGAGAATGGCAGGTGTCATGTCACAATTATGAATACCGCTTTAAGAAAAGTGTTACCACAAAACTTAACCCAACTTTCTCAAAGATTTGATGTCTTGATATATGCTGCTGCATAATGTAGATAAACAATGATCTCCCTACATGTATGCAAGTAGTTTTCTCCTTGGGACTTGTGATAATGATCAATCAGTCAGATACAACTGAAATGCTGAATTCAAACCATTAAAAAAATCACTTGTACAAAGTCCAAATATCCTGAGTCAGTTTAAAACTTTACAAATGGGCCTGGACTAGACAAAGAGTGCAAAACCTGGCTTACAAACATGCAAAGACAAACTCTTCATTGAAAGTTTGAGGACAAACAAGGAAGATGAACTCCTAACAGCATATGCATTTTATCTGCACTTGCACTGACTGACAGTTTTTGTTATCCAGAGGTGGAGGGCCATGTGGGGCTTTTTCCCAGAGCTCTAATGAAACCAACTGGACTGATTGATGGGCGGCGTGAGGGGAGTGGTAATTGAGAGTAAAGCTTCACAGTGCTTTTAGTTAATAGACAAGTCAGGATGGTGAAAGATGTGTCCGGCAGCAGGTTCACTGATTACAGCTGGTTAACAGGCAAAGACCACCGCTACAGCCCAGCATTCATTTGGTAATGAAGGCTGAGCTGGAAAGAGCTTTGCTGCTCCTCTGACAGATAAAACAACTGAAGGCACCATAAAGTGGCTTTCAGCATGTTAACAGGCATACTTACCTTAATACAAGCCTCACATAACATTTCACGAGGAATGACAAAATGTTTAACCTTCCAGAGACATTGCCATCTAGCTGGATGGGCAGTAAAAGGCTGTGACCCATGCAGAGGAACAAGAACAAACAGGTAAAACCAATATCCAAGGAAGTGACCTCATGTTAATGATTCAGGGAAAGGGAGCTGGTTTTCTATCACTTTAAACAAAATATATCAATTCAAATAAAACAACTCAGTTGGCTCCCAATAATCATCAACAGCCCATATCTTCATTGTTTAGTCTTTTTAATTAATCAGATGAATCAAAGATGAGATAAAGAAACCGTTAATGGAAGCTAATGAGGTCTTTGTGCAGAGGCTTCAGAGGTGTGGTACTATTGAAAACCACAGGAGACGCACTGATTGCAAAATACAGAAGTTTCATGTAAAAATGTCGCCTAAAGCTGACACCAATAGTTTTTTCATTACTTCTTTTGGTGGGACACTTCCACAGCACACACATTTTCTCATATTTGACCATAAAAAAGGATCAGTGTTTGCCCAATGTTTCATTTCTTCAGCCTTATTCTCTGAATCACTAGTTAGGTGTACTGGATGCAAGTATTGCATTGATATGGCCCAACAGATCAACATCTGCTGCTGAAAGCTATCCCTATTGTTTGCTGTTGTCTGTCAAGAGGGCCAGTATCCGATGTTACCAATGTTAAATCGGCGAAATGGTGCATCCTTATAAAGTTTACAAATTATTCTGCAGGATAAACATTTTCCATGAGTGAGAAAGCATACAACTGCATAAAGATTCTCCTCCAAAATATTAATAACTATCTGGAAGCAGCAGTAAAGTAAGCAACACTTTCAATGATGGGTAGTTTGGGGAGGTGGGGGGTGGCTCTGCACGTAAGAGCTCACAAATTATGCCCACAGTTACACCAGGGCTTTGTGGCTAGGGAAATCAGAGCACTCTGCTTCCCCTCCAGATGACTCCATCATCTATCAGTGTCCATTAGGAGCTGGGTGGGATGGGGGATTACATACAGCACCCAGCTCCTTGACTTTGAGAGAGCATTAGGATGTAGAGAGATACAGTGGTATGATGGGAAAAATAAGTAAAACGGCCAGATGTCAGACACAGGCTGATCAACAACATGCTGATCATCACACCACAGGAAACTGTGCTGTGGCACTGACAGCCTTTCAAACAGACCACAGGGAGCTGAGCAAAGGTACTGACCACAGAACATCACCAGAACCGTGCTCAACATAATGCAGCACGGCACAAGAATCAATAAACACAGGAACAATGGCATCATAACAATACACCCCTGGAGCAACATCACAGTGCCACATCAAGGCTGCACCCAAACAAAACTGGAGAAATTACAAAACTGATATTAATCTTATGTGTAATTCATGTCAAAAAAGAGCTAAATCAGGCAAGTCTTACTGCAGTTAATGCTCAGTGACAAACAATATGTTGTTTTTGTTCCATTATTATTTTTCAGACATGCCAGCCAGGCCAAAGAGAGTCCTGTGTTAATTCTGTCATCAGCGAGTCTTCAGAGAAACGCTCTGACATAAAGCAGAAATAAGAAAGAATGTGAACTGGGATGGAGAAATTTTGTTAAGATCTCAACATCGCCCTCTAGTGTTCATTCTCTGAACTTTCAGTCCCCTGGAGAAAGCAGTTCTTGATCATCAGTTCAGGACCTGAATCCACTGATTCTGAAGCTAGACTTCAGGCAAATCTGTGCAGACTTACCCTGCACTCCACAACGCTCTGATCTGATTCACAGGTGACATAGATTTCATCCACAGCTCGCCGCAGGTTGTCAAAGAGGAAAGCCCAGTAACGTGCCCGCAGGTCCACTTTTCGAGGTTGCCTCGTTTTGGTGGGGCTCTTCTCAGACCCCTTGTCCAATAAGGCACCAGATGCGCTTTTAATGTCGACACCAGCATTCTGTGGAGACAACCAAACATCACGGTTACAAAAACAAACTTATCATGCACAAAAACGTACTCAATTACATATAGAAATGAAAGAACATTTTCCTTTGTTTGCTGAAGCAGAGGCTCAAAGTACTGCTTGACTTAATAGCACCCTTTTTGTTTTTGCCTTAGTTCTTATGCTTTCTTTTTTTTTTCAAAGATTGATTTTTGGGCCTTTTCATGCCTTTATTAGATAGAGGAAGGACAGTGGATAGCCTTGGAAACAGAGAAGAGAGTGGGGAGAAACATGCAGTAAAGGGCCACAGGCCGGATTCAAACCCGGGCCACCCGCGTACATGGGTAGCGCCTTAATTCACTTGACCATCAGTTCTTATGTTTTCAAAGTAAGATGTTATTCATGAATACCACACTGCTAACCTAATTAGCCACTAAACAAATGTGTAAATTATTAGAAACCTGAAATGACAATAAAGTCTTCTTTGTCTTCACAATCACACACACAAAGCTAAAAATTATCATTAGAATGTGGGAAAGAAGTTGCCGTTGTGGTGACACTGATGTGACACATTTTCCTTAAATTGCTGATGATGAAGAGTAAGTATCAATGTGGGACCCATTTCACAGCCTGTTGTAGTTTTATGCACATCCAAAGCTACTTTTTTTCACTACTATCTAACTGACAAAAGGCTACAATATGTACAGTGAGGTATTAAGACAAATACAATGTAAAACTAAAAGATTAAAAGCAATTTCAACTTAATTTACAGTTTAAGGTAAAAAAAAACAGTTATGGCTATGCTGGCTATGGCTATGCTGCCCTCTAGTGTGAGAAGATGGTACTGACCTGTTTCTTATTTCTTTGTTGCCCAGAATTGATCCTCTGAGCTCTTGAACTGCCACCAGAGTTGCTTTTAGATTTTGCTATGTAAAGAGAGAGAAAGAGAGAAAAAAAAACATTTTATAAAATAATCAGTGGTGATCCTGATAAAGTGAACCACCAAAACATATCAATGTTGACTTCAGAAAACTTTTATATCTGTTGTAGTTGGGGTTTTTAAAGTGGTGATATCCAAATGTCACAAACAGCCAACAATAGAAAGTTTTAAACCAGTTGATTTAACAAAAGTAAAATATTAATGAGTAGTTCATGGAGCTGCACATTCACAGAACACCTAATATAAGACCTAAAACTGGAACATAGTTTCAGAAGATTTCTGGCATTCATGGCCCAAACTCAAGAGCAGCAAATAAGCTTTGAATAAAATAACTGCACTGACCCACAAAAGAAGAGGGAGAGGGAGTGTGAGAGTGAGAAAATGTGAGAGGCTGTAGAGGGGGTGTCTAAGTGGGTTGGTGTGACAGGAGCTTTCTTTCATACAAAGCTTGAATAATAGATTGGATCAGAGAAATGAAACAAAGGAAAATATATACCTAAACAATCAAGTTCATGTCAGACACATAACAGAGTTACTCCTCATTGAGAATTTCAAATATAAATCCAATTAAAAGTGTAGAAAATTCAAAGCTATGAATCAGGAGGGACCAAAAATAGGGAAATATTCAATGGTTTCCTCAAAAGAGCATCATTTGACTGTCAGTCTCACAGTCAAACACATGCTTATGAAAGAAGCATCATTCTACTCCAACTATAAGGGGATGCAAAGTGTCTACTTTTACATATACTTGCCTGTTTTCTCTAAATAAATCATGACTCATAGCATACACTGGTATACACATCGGCTTCTGAATACTTTGAATGCAATTCTGAAAATAACTTATGTACTTCAACTCAGTCTCTTTAGTACGTGTATAAATGAATCACCCCAGTAAACAAAGACAGGCTATCTCATTTTTAAGGTGGCACTGTAGCAGTAGCATATTTGCTGGTATTTAAATCTTTTTAGTTTCCTATTCATTTTCTATGTCACGGGAAAAAAATGACGTATGTGATCATACATAAAATACAAGTTGCATCAACAGCTTTGGTTATACCACTTGACATCAAGTGACATGGCCCACCATTTCAGATGGGCAGGTAGACTATAGGCTCACCATGACGATCACGAAGCTATAAGACTTCTGTATTGTAATCAGGCATATGTGATATTGTTACAAGGTCACCATCATGCAGACTTTATGAGTGAGAGAAAGGATGGACCAGTGGTTATCCCTTATGTTGAAAATGAGGATATGGATCAGTGACAAAATTTCATTCTACGTATAGGCTATAGAGCAATCTGACCAATCAAATTCAAAAAAATAAAGCTTTAGTCAGTGACATTCCAATTCTGAATTTTATATTCCACTGCACTGACTGAAACAGGGCGCACAGGATTTTCACCTGAGCCATCACACACATTAGTGCTCTACTAACAGAAATCCAGACCCAGGTGAAAGATTCAACCTGCATAAGAGATTTTCAGCACTCTTTTATCATTTATCAATATAGCTAAACAATGAAAATTGGTCATTGTGTTCCAGTTGACTGTTAAGGTGATTGGGGATGCATTGATGCCGCATTTTTCTAGACCAAGTATAAGACACTTATCAATGCAAAGTACAAATATGAGCACTTAATAGCATAACTGTTCTTTAATTATTTTGAAAGTTCGTTTTATCTTTATTCCTGACTATTTATCAGTGCAGTTTACATTCTTCTCTCCTTTTTCCAACCTCCAATTTTAACTACGCACAAAATGAAGGGCTAACATCATACTTTAAAATGATACTGAGTACATTATCTGCAATGTTATGTGAGTATGAGTACTTAAGGCTTGGTATCAGCACTGATGCCCAATACAGGTTAGGGGTGAGTATTGGCAAGAACCTCACGATACGATATGCATCATGATACTTGGGTCACGATACGATAGTATCACGATGTATCAGGATAACATGATATTGTGATATATTGCGATATTCTACACAGTTAACTAAGAAAAATATAGAGATGTTGTATATGTAAATCACCACAAAACATTGGTGGTGTTCCCGCTATATTTCATGGCAGCAAGACAGAGCTTGCAAACGGCATTTCCTTTCTCTAATTTGCTGTTTGTGCTCCCCATTCTAACTTTGAAGTCTAAATACTTCCAAACGTCTTCTCTGAATTGTGCAGGTATTATTATTTTGTAAACCATGTGGAGATGCGGAAGTCATATTTTACTAACAACTCGGCTAAAATATGAGTTTTTACTTTTTACAAAAAAATCGTTATTAAGAGTTGAAGTATCGATATTGTATCGGATGTCAAAGTATCGCGATATATTGCCGTATCGATATTTTTTCACCGCTCTTATACAGGTACTGGAATTTGTGCATCACTTGAAGTGATTACAGATTTGGAGCATTGTCAATGGATGGTATCATAACACTTGAAAGAATAAACTGAAATTTTATGTTGAAATATACATCAAATTCACAAATTGTTAACATCAGCACATACATCTACTACTGCACAATGAACACATGCACAACAAAATCCTTCTGTATTTACTTGTGTGAAGTTTTAGCTGAGAAAACAGACACAAAATATGCAGCAAGCATATCAGCATGCAGCTACCAACCTTCCTCCTCTTTGTTCTCCAGAGGTACACTCCAGGCAATGAGGTTTCGAGCAGCACGGCCTTCTTCAGCAACGATCTTCCTCACTTTGTCGAGGCTGTTGGAGCGCTGAAAAGACGCCTGCAAGAAAAGGGGAATTGCACATCAATTCTGTAGTTCATCCAGGAAAAAAAGAGTGTGTAGAGCTGTATGACATAGCACACTTGATGATATTTATGGAAAATAAAAACATCACACTACTTATACAACATAAAGCTTCAACACATAGTTCTGACTGGAGTCTGTTCAAAGAGAAACATCTGGGTATATATTGAACCCTTCAGGCTGCAAAGTTAAATTCAGCCTTCTTTGTCTTTGTGGCTTAAGCCTCAGATACTATAACTTATTCCTCTATGCCACAGAGCTTTCTTGTTATCTTAACTATTAAATATACCCATAGGCAACTTCTTCTTGAAGTAGATTTTAACTAATAAAACACACCCCAAGCTCAAAATGTTCCTCCTACAGAAATGCAAACACCTGTTATAGTAATAATACTTGTACTTGTAATAACTCATTAATCAAAGCAAGGCTGATTTGACTGAAATAGCCCATAGGTAAATTTTACCCAGAAAGCCTGAGTATATCAGTTCAATTGTGTTTGTTAATGTTCAAATATTAATCAGATTTATGCAACTTCAGGTTGGCACACCCAGCATTGCTTTTGTTTTGTTTGGTCTCCTGCTGGGATGAGCTAGCAAAAACAGCAAAATATGCCTTAAACCAAAATAGTTTAACTGAGCTAACTGATAACACAGCCTAAGGCAACAGAACTGTTGCTATGGCTACCTCCATTTATACACATAGCACACCGCTCTTGTACAGTAGAGAAAGTACTGTGTTCAGCAGTAAACTGTTACAGCTTTTACAATCGCAAAATATTTTGAGGTAAGATCACCAAGGGTTATCAGCATTTCGTAATGCATCATTTATTTCAATGCAAACAAAATTAAAACACAGATAAAGAGTTCATTTTAGCTATGTATTCTAATCTAAAACTGAATCTGCTATCACATACAACATTTTTAACATTGCTCATAAAGAAAGCCACATCATGTGCTTGAATCTTAGTATTTCCAAAAGAGGTTTACAGCAAATTCAACATAAATCAAAGATTTTTAAAAGGTATATTTAATATCTGCTTTTTTTATTATGTGTCCCATCCTTGTGTGTATTTGTGAGCTGCGTTGAAGTCACAGCATTGCGCACATTACGTCTACTGAAAAGGAACGACTGGCACACACTGTGACAAGAAACAGCTAGAGGCAGAAGCTCTGCACCCGCTTTGTGCCCAGCGTGCATCATGGTTGACCTACACATTGAATATGCATCAGTGAACTTGACTGTAATCTGGGTAGAAGCAGAGCCCCTGTGAACCAAAACACATCTTGAGAGAGATTTTTTTTTTTTATCATATCCTTCACCTACGGGACAACGAGATGCTGGAAGGCATTAGCATTTCTTTTCATCCCCTTCTCACTGTGAAACATTAAGACACATAACAGTTCTGCAAAACATGTATTCATCAATTTTTAAAGTAAACCTGCCTTGCATTCTTTGTATAAGCACTAATCCTTTTTTTTTTTTTTTTTTTTGCAATGAAGAAGACCAAAAATGCCCTTTGCAGCTACTTGTTAACAAGCTTGTTCTTGTTGTTTAGTTAGTTTCTGACAGTCTAGTTTCAAAACAACACAGGAGCTGAAACCTAGAGGTTTATTGTTCTGGATGTTCAGCTCACTGTGCTCCCTCTCTTTCTGTACCATTCATAAATGATTCAATCAAATGTTGACAACATCCACAGCAAACTTAGCTATTTTGGTAGGGCAACATTAAGACAAGATTTTAGACTTAAAATGAAATGTTAGCTAAATCAAACACAATAATGGAGAGCTAGTTGTCTTCTTAATAACAAATGAGTCATAGAACAAACTGTTCTCTCTTTTTCTAGCTGCTCTCTCTAACACTAATATTCAAAGCTACTGCAAAATTATTCATCTACTTGTCTACTACACTTGACTGCATTTAAGAGGGGGTAAACAGGTTTGTGTTTTATCCAGGGCTTTGAGAAAATAACATTTTGCGATGCTTAATATATAGAAAAAACATGCAACAATCTTTTCAGACTATCCTTCAGGGGTAGCTGAATAATGACAATTTTGAGCATGGCTCATTAGGGGTTACATATGCAGAAACAGTATGCGTGTATTGGTCTGATACTACTTAATGTCCCTAAGGGAGATACCCAGCTGACCTACTTTTGCAGAGCGAAGTTCTTTACATGTGGAGTGGCCTGGGCTTTATTTGGCCATGCAGAGAAAGACTACAAAGAGATAAAAGGAACATCAAACAACACATGCAGACCTCGCTTTCATAAACTGGTGAGGTTGCTCAGCATCCATGCTTTGTCTCCTATTAAATAACTGTGGATGTTTACTTGGTGTTCATTAAAAATTGGCAGCTACTACATAGTGGACCAATGTTTTGAGATTATCTTACCTACTCAAACTATGAGCTAACTGTGCATCAGCAGCAGCCTGAGGCAAAAAAAGGCTTACAGCAACATTCTCTTGATCCACTTAATCAGCTACAAACAGGCTGTCTCCTGGACTGCACTGTAGAAGAACAAAATACAATATGGAGCAAAACTCTTGTGTTCCCTTAACGCAGTGAGCCTTTCCCATGCACCAGAGACTGTGCTTACTTTCTAAACTGTGCTGAGTAAGAAACAAGTGTAAGGTTTCCCTTTTGGCAGGGTCCACAAACAGATGCAAGTCATGCACTGCATGCAGCCAGTTTGAGCTAGCTCACTAGTAGAGACACAGAAAATTAAAGGATTAGAGGATACATACACAATAGAAGTACAGTCTGTAAGCAGGTTCCTCGTCCTTATCAACCCCTGACATACTTTTGGAGCCACCTTTAGGCAACCTGCTCCCCCTCACCAGCACTGCCACTTGTGCAAGGTGACATCGTCATCTGACGGCAGGACCAAAATAGACTTCTGCTGTGTAGTCCACACTGTCATAGCAACTTGCCCAGTTGTGTCAACTCTTCTCCCAGTGGCGATTGAGAGACACAAGTGCTCAGTAGCCCGCCAGTCCCGCCTTTCACTTGGACTATTCTGTCCGTAACTGTCTGTAATCTAGTCTGAGCCCTCAAAGCTCTGCTGAGTTAGCAGCCACTTCTTGGGCTTGATTCTCTACCTGCTGTCGTCTATCCGCCTGTTACTCTCCTCTGCATGTAGCCTCCTGTATTTGCAGCCTCTTTCTTCTGCTTTCCTTGCTCTGCATCAAAGCCCCCACTCTCTCTCCGTTGCTCATCTCTCACTCTCCTTCTGCCACAACACTGCGCAGTCATGTGCATACAGCAGGAGTGCCGCTCTGCCCCCCCATCCTGTGTTGCCAGTGATGAATGTAGCTGCAGGCTCAGACTGTGTGCATTAAGCACACAGGGTGATGCTCTGGATCTGATTGGACTCGGCATTTGATGATTCATAAGCTGCTGGGGGACAAAACACGCAAGTCCACATGGGTTGACAGACAAACCATGGTGGACTTAATTAAAACTGAGATCGTTTAAGAAAAACAGTGAGAGCAGGATGCTTTTACATCTAAAAAAGTCTTTCAAATCCTGAGAAGCTCCACTTTCACTTGCCTCTAAGTTAGGCTACATTGTTGCGTGGTTGGGGGGAAATGACAATACATGTGGTACAGCACCTGTTAAACCATTAACATGTTAAACAATGATATTCATGGGCTGAGAAACATTTCATTGATTGGGGAGGTCATAAGATCACACCCACTCAAGGTAAAGTCACGGAAAAGAGCTGCTTTCCCTCTGGAGCAGTTAGCCAACTGAAACCATCAGTGACTTAGCTCATGCTAGCTCTAAGTGTACCAGGATGATGTTAACTGAATCTCCAGCTCGTTTAAGTTCACAGCAATGAGCTAAGAAGTCATCACATACCTTCAAAGCGGAAATGGTTGCATTCTTGCTTTTGCCCCCTCCATGCGAAGAGCCAGAGCTGTTGCTACCCGACCTCTCCCTCCCGTCCCCACCTTGACTAACTCTCGGGCCGAGACGGTGCTGCCCAGCGCCACGCCGCCGTCCATCATGGCGGTTGTCTTTGGACATCGACTCGCCGTATTTTCAATGCTCAGTCTGTGAGAACGAATATAAAACGGACAGCGTCCCTCCTTGTCAGAGTTGATGGGAAAACATGTCAGATAAATACATGGCAGTGAAGACAACCTAACAAAAGCAGGAAGTCCTTTTAATTGATATTTTTGACAAACAACAGGACTATCCAATCACTGCACGGTAAGTTTCAGACAACATACTCGCAAGCCAATCATATGCATTGAAGTTTAGGTCAAAGGGCGGGACATTTAATCCTTGGGAGGGACTTAAGGCAGCCTACCATGGCAACCAAGAAGATCGGGCGGGATGTTTGGTTGATTTGTCAGTGTTTGTAAAGTCGTCTGACTGACTGAAGGAAACCAGAAAATAAAGTCATCTGCCTTCAATATAAAAACGTGCAACATCTCGCGTGAAAATCCTGTCAGCAATGAAAAGACAGCCAAAAGAACGTAAGAAGTCAAACTGTTTAGTTTGTCATTTGCTTGCATACTTTTGTTAGTTCACTTTGTTGTTACTCATTGCTAGACGGTGTTGTTTGTCGCATTTTATGTGTTCTTTAACCTACCTTACTGTGCAAAGCTATTTTGTTTCAGCTTAGCCTCAATAAACTCCCTAAAACCTACTTCATGTTTTACTGTAAAAAATCCATTTAACGTGTATTCTGATCTTTTGTCAAATTTTTTTATTATTGCAGTGTTATTGTCATTACTTGTCTTCGCTATGTGTGTAAAATTTGTGTGCTATCTATCTATCTATCTATCTATCTATCTATCTATCTATCTATCTATCTATCTAAGTGAAGGGAAAAGCACAGTCAACATCATCCGTCTTTTTCAGTTGTTTATAGTAATTCCTGTTTATCTAACACGGTACGTTTTGTTTATATTGAGCCACTCAGCCATCTTGTCTAGTGACAGTATTTTACATTACTTGAAATAATAATAATAATAATAATAATAATAATAATACATGTCAGACATGGGCTTTCAAATAGCACCTATTTGTGCATTACAAAGTGTCACCTATCACCCAAGACTTTTTAAGATAAAACTGTACTTTATTTTGGCGATACTCTTAAAATATTACCATTTTATCCCTGTTTACTCGGCATAATCTCCTGGACAGTGAACAGACGTAATCGCAAGTTTAGGTTACAGAAAGCTTCAGAATACTTTCACACTTATTTTGAAACGTGTTACCGGAAGTTTATCAGTCACTTGCAGAGGAAGGCAGTTGCGTCAACGCGGGTACGGAGAACTTTTCAAGGTAATAAAAGCTTCTGCTAACATTATTGCACAGCTTTAATGAACTCTCTTTCACGTTGTTTTGTCCACGTTGTTATGTCACTTTTATTCTTTCATTTTGACTGAAGCTAGAGGTTGTTTCCTCCATTCTGGCAGTAAATTAACTTGTCTCATTTGTACTCTCTTTCAAACAACAGGTTAAGAGAAAATATAAATCGGAATTAAGTAAACTTTGGGAATAAGTCGTACCCCGTTTACAAGGCCGTTGTTGACACTCGGTCGTCTTACAGTTAGCCCCTTCCCAATTTCTCTGCCATTTCTGTCATCATAGCTTACTTGTTTAGTCGAGGCTGAAATACAAACGTCATTTTCTTTGAACCCTCGGTAGCTGACCGCAAGGTTACACAGCTGTTTGGGAATGCTGTTTACCTTTGCAAACTAGCCTTAAGGGGCTAATAATTAGCACATAGCTGTGCTTTCCAACCATGTACTACGTAGTAATTGCATGTGTTTGGTCAACAGATGGCATCCTTTGCATTGTTGTTGATGGTGGTGGTGCTACTTCGGTTTGAATCTGGACACAGCTCCCATAAACATCATGAAGATCATTACATTGGCCAACAGCACAACCCTGAACATGACATGAACATCCTGATGGGAGATGAGGTTGTTACATATACATCCTACCTGATATTATTTCTTAAACTCACTTTTATTATTCCTCAGTCACCCACTCTTCTATTATGTGCTCTTACAGGACACAGATGAGATAAGGAAACTGAGCCCAACAGAACAGAGGAAAAAGATGATGGAGATCGTGAAGAAGATTGACACGAATGCTGACAGCCTGCTAAGCACAGGTAAATGTCTATTTAAAAAGAAAACACAAATCTATTGATAAGATGTTGTACTCATGCTGATGTGTTGTTTTTAACCAGAGGAAATCACACTTTGGATTCAGCATGTCTACAGAAAATATGCTCTGGATGATGCAAAAGAGCGCTTCCCAGAGTTTGACACTAACAAAGATGGTGTTGTAACATGGGAGGAATACAACAGTGTTGCTCATGACCAGCTCATTAGTTTTGATGACGATGCCATCCTGGAAGATCCAGAGCAAGAGTCTCTCAGACATGTAAGAAATTTCATTTTCTTGGTAAATCACTTTATTAGGAGACAGGTTTATTCATCTGTAACACAGTAACACAGAGTTATATATCCCCATTAGCTCCATTTTAAGGAGAGGAGGCGTTTTGACTTTGCTAACGCTGACAACACATCAGGACTCACTGTGACGGAGTTTCTCGCTTTCACCCACCCATCTGAAGTAGATCACATGGCTGTAAGTCAAGCTTCTGGCCCTGGAAAACCAGATATGTTAAAGCATTCTCCCACCTGTTTTAGATTTATCTTTGTGTTCTCTTAAAATTGATTGATTCATTATTTATTTTTATCTGATAGGATTTTGCCATTGAAGATGTGCTAAATGAATATGACACAGATAATGACGGATTTATCAGTCTAAGTGAATTCATCGGGGATGTTCGTGGTGATGGTAAGGCCTTTTGAAGCACAGAATGGTCTGTTTTGTTCCTTTTTCTACCTTTTCTGGCACAGCCATCATGTAGCTTTCACACTTGTTTGTTATCAGATGATTCTCCTTCTCAGTGGGAGATTGAAGAAACAGTCCGGTTTAAAGACCTGTATGATCAAGACAAGGATGGCAAGTTGAATAGAGAAGAGCAGCTCCGCTGGGTTGCCCCTAATAGCTATGGTTCAGCAAGAGAAGAGGTGAGAGGCAGCAGGAGTTTGCCTAGAATTTGCTTGTTTATACATAAAATCAATACAAATGTTTTGTTTAATTGTATGCACTGTTGGTAATCTTAGTAGAAGCTCATTCAGCTGTTAAAATATCTTAGAACAAAATTCACTTTTCTTTGTTATTAACAGGCTCTTCACCTCCTCAAGGAAATGGACCACGATGGTGATGGGCAGATTTCAGAGGCTGAAGTTTTAAAAAATCAAGAAACATTCTTGCACAGTGAAGTGACAGACTATGGCAGACAGCTACATATATCTCACGATGAGTTATAACCAAAGTGTTAATTTTTGTTTGTTTTCTTAATTAGTCTCATGAAGGTGTAATTTCCTGTTTTGCACTTTGATACTTGTCTTTGGATTTATGTTGCTGATCTTATCCATCCTGGATTGAGTTGCGTCAGTGACTGATGTTGTCAAAGTAACAGAGAGCCATGTATTGCTATACAAGAATTGTGCATCACTATATTGTGCCACTGCAGGATTGTTTAAGCAGTTGCTCATATCAGTGAAATACGAATTACATTAAAAGCTTCACAAAAAGTATGCAATACCATGGTATTTTAATACTCCACATGCTCCCTAAGAGCAGGAGAATTCAAGTAGGTGTAGGACTCTAACCACTTTTGTAGAAAACGGCACATATTTAGTGAGAAAATGTCAACTAATGTTTGTTTCAATTCTGGCTTTGTACTGTCTTTTCATGCGTGCCAAAAATGGTCTGCAGTAACTGCTGACAGGCTGCAGCTCTTCCTCATTTAAATCAAATGAGTGAGAGAGTAAGCGTTGCTGTGTGAAAGCTTGTTTCCTGAATGTGTCATGATCTGTTTCATTTGCATTGAGCGACTGCCTGGTAAACTGCTTGGCGTTTAAGTGTGATTTCAATCGGATTGAATTCTTGAACTTGGATTTTTTTTTTTAACCTTTTGTGAGATGAAATTAGAATTTAAAGATGCCTTTTGGGTAAGTCAAAGTGATGCTACTAACCCTTTAATTTTGTATGTTTCTGTGTAGCGCTGAAGCTGAGCATGAGCTTTTTACCGTGGTGTTATGCAAATGTTTAACATGGTAGTTCACTGAATTTTTGAGGGTATAATCTTTTATTTACTTTATTTATGCGTTATATTTTGTGTTCACAGTTTCTACTGTACCACTGATAACGTGTTTAGCTAAACATGTTTTTCTTCCATTTAAACTAAATGAATTGCTGAATTCATGCTTTTATTATAAAAAGAGACTTTAAATTTTACCTTTGTGCTGATATCACTCATTAAAGAAAATGTTTTTTATTTCAAGCCATACATTTCAATGAACCAGGGTAGTCAAAAAAGAACTAAAAATGTTCATGTAAGCATTGACCAACATATTTTTGGCCAAAACCACAAGAGCAGCACAGGAACTGCCCTGTCAGATACATCAGTTTAACTTAAGTTTTAGTTTACAATGTGAAATTTTGTTCTTCCCTTTTCAGCTCTCACCTGTCAGTATTTAAATCTTTGATGGAACTTCAATTGTAATATGAAAGATTATCATAGATTTCTACATCAGTGAGGTTCTGGCATTAGTCATGTTTCAGGAGAGTGAGAACACTGACATGAGAAGGGACTTTTGGTTGGTTTCTTGCTTGGCTGTTTTCCTGTCAGACCCCGCAGAGAGCATGCAACTATTTTCATTCTAGATAAGATACCACTACAATACCTCTACGTGGGGAAAAACAGTCTCAGAAGTCATCACATTAGAGCTCGCATTGGGGCATTATTATTTCTTACTTGCCATAGATTGTTTTTCCATTTGTTTCATATTTAACAGACATCAAACCAAATGAAAATGGAGAAAAAGTCCACAGAACTTCAGACTAAAAGAGGCAGTCATTTAAAATCATAATGATTACCAACATCCCAGATAAATCTACTTCTGCATTTGCACACATGCAATCAGTGTGTGCCTACAAAATCATTCAAACCCTGTTACACATTAACCTGATCTTACCTCTTCGAAAAGACATGAAAACTTCACACTTTGGCTGGTTGTGGTTAGAGTGTTAATTTGTCTGTCCAGTCTTTTGCCAGAGATGTCTGTCTCTTTATAGTTTCAGCCACTATGTGCAGTCCAGTTTAAGGGGGCTCTGCCAACAGGACATAACAAAACCGGACTGCCAAAAACATCCGATTAATTTCAGTCCAGTCTCTGCGTTAGATATGTTTGGGGAAGGGGGGGGGGGCATCTTAGAACAGACTGTTAATGCTTCAAGACTTTTCAGTGCGCCACTCAAGAATGGCATTACCTCAAGCCCATCAAAGAGTGTCTGGCCTAATGCTACAGTGGAAAAAATTATCTATATTCTCATTTATCTACACCCAGTAGGGGAGAGTGGGGGGATTTGTGCCAAAGGGGAAGTAGTGCCACCCCTTGTTTATAGAAAACCATAGAAGAAATTGGTCATGTGACCACATATTTTTGAAGAGCCATCCATTTTACTCATTCTGCATAAAAGGGAAACACATGGCATCAGAGGTAAGCACATTTTAGCTCAAAAAATTTTTTGCCTTTCAAAGTAAAATTTCTATGATCAAGGTTTTTTGATTGTTGTGTCTGAACAATTACAGACAACGTTGAAAACA
This sequence comes from Cheilinus undulatus, assembly GCF_018320785.1. Lineage (NCBI taxonomy): Eukaryota > Metazoa > Chordata > Actinopteri > Labriformes > Labridae > Cheilinus > Cheilinus undulatus. The sequence goes on from NC_054873.1 coordinate 29,620,729, forward strand.
TTTCACACATGTTTTAGTGCTTTAGTAGGCTACACAATAAGTCTATACAGTTAGCATGATGTTAGCTCTGAACTGCTGGATCATGATAGTTTTTCAAAATAGTAGGGCTGGGGTGATTTGTGCCTAAGGGCCTGGGTTAAGTTGTGCCAGTGGTAACCCACAAACCCAGACCCACAGACACACCAGAACCCTGACACCCACACAACCAGACCCAAACATGCAGACCCACACACCCAGAGACACAAATCCCAGACCAACAGACCTAGACCCTAACCCACACACCCTCCCAGCCAAACCCACACACCCAGTCCCACACACCCAGACACACGAACACAACAAATCCACACAACCACACACTGAGACCTACACACCTAGAACCCAGTAAAGAAAGGCCAAGAACAGAGAAGTGAGAAGTGAGGAGATGGGCATGCCTCATCAGTGTTTGATGTACCTGCCATTTGTTTAATTTAGCTAACACTAATTTCAGTTTTGAGTTTGCACTATGTTATTAAAGAGCAGTTTTATTCAGTTTTTAAGTGGCCTAAGTCACAATGGGATATTCAGAAACTGGCCTAAATCCCTTTATTCATATATGTTCCATAATTGACAGACAAAGTTCTATGTATGAAATGATTAACAAATATATAATGTGTATTTAGGTTTTTTGTGTTTTTCCTAAAAACTAGAAAATATGTCTTATGCCATTAGTTTAATAGGGTGACGATATCTAAATAAAACTTAAAAGAGTAATTTTGTATTGAATTTGTCTTGGTTTAATATAGTGTTACACTTTATGAAATTAAAATGTTCTGTTTTACTTCAATAATCACTGGCACAATTTACCCCAACGTATTCTCCCAAAAAGCACAACTTACCCCGCACCGGGGGCAAGTTGTGCTACAAGACCACTTTTTTTTCTGAAAGCTGTATTTTTTAAACAGTTTATTTCAGATCCAAAGTTACTGCTCCCAGGGATGCACCACATCCTGAAATATATGTACGTACTTAAGTTGGACGCATTACTGTCATGGCCTCACTTTAAAGTCACTTTGAGTAAAAACTGGCACAACTCACCCACCCTCCCCTACCTCATAATGATGAAGTGAAAAAATAATTTTGAGGTTTTTTGCAAATGCATTTAAAAAAAACTGAAATATCACATTGACATAAGTATTCAGACTGTTTGCAAAAACACTTGAAATTTCACATAGGTGCTTCTCATTTCTCTGGATCTTTACTGAGATGTTTGTATACATTGTTTAGAGTTCACCTGTGGTCCACTGATTGGGCAGAAGGCTACAAAAATATTGTGCTGAACTGAAGGCTTCCAAAAGCACAGTGGCCTCCATAATTCTCAAGTTTGACACAACCAGGACTCCACCAAAAGCTGGTCGCCCGGGCCTTGGTGAGAGGTGACAAAGAACACAATGGTCACTCAGACTGAGCTCCAGAGATCCGGTGTGGAGATGGGACGGCCTTCCAGAGTTACAAACATCACTCCTGCTACTACCAATCTGGGCTTATGTCAGGGTGGCAACCATGTTAGAGATGCACCAGTTGGGAAAACTGAGGCAGATACTGATTCTGACGTTGCAAATAATAAATCAGCCGATTGGCGATATGTGCAGATGTTGTTTTCATCACTTCTTCATGTTACTCTCATTCTGTGCCAGCAGTATGGGAGTTGCTGTGTTTGACCATGAAAACAGATCAGAGTTTATCCAAGAAGTGACTACTTCTGTCCTGTAAAAAAACAGATTGACTTCTGCTACTGATAAGTGTTCATACCACAGTATTTGCTGATGGCTGATGTTTGTCAACGAGGCCGATATCAATGCTAAATTAATACTTCAGTGTGTCCTTATAGTTCATTTACTCTAATTTTAAAGTAAGATAAATTTAGACTTTTATAAGTTGTTTGCTATTAGACTGCTATAAAAGGCCTATCTGTAAAAGGATGATTATTATAATGGTGTATTACTGTTCTAGGTGGAAGACTTCATCAGTAATGTTGGATATGACATCATCAGCCAGAGACTCAGTGATGGCCGGCGGACGTGCAAAGACATGGAAGAGCTCCTTAAAATGAGGTGGGCTCTCTTCTTTTTTTTTTTATATTCAATATATATAAATAAAGTAATCTCATTATGGGGTGTGGATTGTGCATGCAGGGCATCAGCTGAGGAGAAATACGGAAAGGAACTGGTAGCAATTGCCCGCAAGGCTGGAGGTTTATATGAGATCAGGTATGTGTGCGTGCATTTATGCATTAATACAGTCAGTCACTAAATTGTATCTGAAAAGATCTGTAACCTACCGTATGTTTATTTTGTTTTTACAGCACTTTAAGAACATCTTTTGACATAATGAAGACACGTAAGCAGCCCACAGTTCTTTCTTTGCTTCAGTACAATTCTCCTGTCTGTTCTGAGTTTTTAATTTGAATTTTGTTGGTGTTTCCCAGAAATTGAAAATGTTGGAAACTTGCACATTCAGCTTTCTTCATTGTTAAAGGAGGAGGTGAAGAGAATGGAGCAGTTCAGAGAGCGGCAGAAGGAACAGAGAAAAAAGGTAATCGTGAAATGCTAAATGTTACTCAGAGATAAAAAAAATACTTACTTCTCCCCCTGTTTTTTGGATTATGACCTTTTAAGTGAAATTATCTTGTCCTTTACTTTTCAGTTTGAGACCATCATGGATAAGGTCCAAAAGACAAAAGTCTCCCTCTACAAGAAAACAATAGATGTAAGGTTGTGTCACATCTTATTATAATGATGGTTTGATGTCATGTTTGTGCGGACCATTACACAGTTTCACAGCTACAGGCATATCAGTTTCTGCTAGTTTATTTTCATCACTGTAAATGTGATTGTTATGCCTGAAATGATCTCATGATCTTTTTTAGTAAAGCTACATCCTGCTGTCTAAAAAACGCATATGAAACTCATGTTGGTCTAAAATATACAAGAGGAAGATGGTTTTGCAAGGCAGTAAGTAAATGTAAGTTATAATACTAGATTGACAGAAACATGATACCTCTCTGCCCAGAAGAAGGAAGTGAGGTCTTACTTTGTTTTTCCTGCAAGTGCATGTCATCCTTCCCCCTCCCTAACCCCCACCTTTTTCCTGTTAAGGGGTTCATAGAGCCATGTGGTGGTGAACAAAGCAGGGGTGTATTAGTTTCGTAAGGTTTCTATTCTGTTTCCTCCACAGTCTAAAAAGTCCTATGAGCAGCGCTGTAAAGAGGCGGATGAGGCAGAACAAAACGCAGAGAAGATTGGTAATGCTCCAACTTCCACTCCAAAACAGATTGAGAAGGTAAATCTGCTTTTCATTGAAGGTCCAGTGCAGAGATGCCAAATCACAAAGGTCTAATCTAGGCTTGCTGCTTCAATCCAGTCCAATCCATAAATCTTTAAAGACTCCTTTGATATGTGGGTTCAGGCATAGAATATAAAACTCTGCTAGTTAATTTATGTTGTAGTTTTAATTTATTGACTAGATTTCATTTTAAAAAATAAGTTTGAAAGGTTTAGATGGAAATTTTAATACAAATATATCCTTTTTTCTACATTACACTTGCTGGACACATGTTTCTAGTTTTCTCTGTACACAAATGAAGTTAAGGATCCCTGCTGTGATGCATGGGCTTTAAATCTAGTTGTGCTGGTTAATAACTGAGATTATAAAAATAGCTCAAGTGTTTTTTCTCATTTAGAAAGACTGCTTATACATGATTCTACTGACTGATTCTTAAATGTGCCTTTGTAATGGAATTCTTTCAGAATGTCAAAAAATGCCATCCTACAGATGTAGGCAGAGTCACTTCAATCTGATGCGAATGACAGAAGATTTTATCTGGTTCAAAAAAAGGGTATAATGACAAAAAATACAAAATGCACTGTCCTACAGTAGGAAAAACTACGTGCTCCCCTGCTTCAAGCAGCTCTTTCTCATCTCTACATCCAAGCCTGTGATGTCACTCAGTCTTAAAGGCAACACGCCACCTGAAATTTACCAATTCTCAACATTTGTATGAATGTACCCAAGCAATCCTCTGTAAAACATACATAGGAACAAAACAATGTATATGCTTGATAAATTTGGCTTCAGGTTTTGGCTCTTACACCTTAATTAAAAAAAAAAAAAAGACTCATTTGAGCCTAACAGAAAAAAAATCCTTTTGTGTGTTTGTCAGATGAATACAAAAATAAGTAGACAAATTATAAACAGTCTGCGTCCGTATGTTTTAACTTTAACTGACTTAAACTATCGCAGTATTTCACAATTTGCTAAAACTAAACAAGTGAAGTTCATTACATTAATTGAGACAGCTATGGAGAATGCACTAATTTTTTCCAAAAACACTTGCACAGTCAAACAGGTGCATAGGAGAGAAGTCCACAATCAAAATACTCCAGCACACTGTCTCCAGCACAATGCCAAGGTTTACTAAGTTGCTTCATAACGTTGTGTTACTCAGTCCTTCGTGTTAACTTATTTCAATATCACAATCAGCATGACGAAGGTCTAAGTACCCAAATCTTGTAAGGCAATTAGAACTGGAAGAGCCCACAGCGTGTCAGGTTCTATGCTTTCTACTATTTTTCAAGAAATGTTAAAATCTCAGTCATAGTTAAAATGTTACATAGCATAAGTAGCATTTTGCCCTCATTGTCACTCCATGAGGAAGTACTCATTCAATCAAATATATCACATTTCTTCTGAATTTCCTCTTCTTGGTTTTGCTCTTTGTTGTCATCTGATGAAGAAATATCGAACTGTCTACTTATATTGAAATGTAGCGTGACTATACATCCCTCATATACAGTAGACTGTAACTTTATAAAGCAAAAAGATACACAGAAGAAGGAAAACTGGGATACTGGGGGTGAAACAGCAGCCAAGAGCAGCTATATCAAATGCTTTCTAAAAAGATAAAATCGTGCACAGTTATGGTAACTCTTTTTTTTTTTTTTTTACTGAACAGTTAAAAACAACTAAAAAGAGTTTTAAAAGGTGTCACAAAGAGTATAAACAGAAATATTTTATAGTAGTTTCCAATTTAATTGTTTTGAACTTCTAGTACGAGTCAGCCACTCGAGCAAATTTGATGTAATGTCTTCTTTAATTTACAGACGAACAACAAATCTAAACAGTGCAGAGAGGCTGCAGAAGAGGCTGGTAAGGACAAAAGTACATAAAATACCGAACTCCTTAGAAAGTCTTTTCTTGGAGAAACCACTTTGGTTTACCAGATACAGTTTTTAGAGATGGTGGTCACATTTACTTCTCTTTTGTTGAGGACTCCAGAAACAGATGTGTATATGGCTGTTAACCATATTACATATTACAATATGATAAAACATTACAGTTTAAATGTATGTCACTGAAAATGTGTGTTTTTAAAATGATTTCTCACTCTTCTTTAGAGAAACAATACCAGTCAAACATTGAGCAGCTTGACAAGAGTCGCCAAGAATGGGAAGCAACACACGTCAGCACATGTGAGGTAAAGTACTAGAGCTGCTATTACATCTATTAAAAAAGAAGCAGTGTACACTGTAGTTGATTGCATTGTAAAATGTACTGACTTAGACCAATAGTGGCAATACCCATGACCTGTTTTGACAGTGAGGATGTGCAATACTTCCTACTAGCAGATTAAAAGTGAGTCACTCATGAAAATGCTTCTGTGCAACAAAGAGTTCCTCCATGTGATAAAATCAACAAAGCAGAGGCAGCCAAAGATGAAACACCTCTGCAGTAGTGTGAAAAGTACACACGTTGAAGTTTTGCAAATGCATCGTACTTTCATGTTTTATCTTTAAAATCTTACTGTTTTGCAGATGTTCCAGCAACAGGAAGAAGACCGCCTGAGTGTAGTAAGGAATGCTTTGTGGGTGCACTGTAACCATTTATCAATGCAGTGTGTCAAAGATGACGAGGTGTGAGCAGCTCTTTACACGCATTCTCTTTCCAGTGTCCCACACTGTATATCGAAAATCTCTATAATGAAATAAAATGTTCTTTCAGTGTTACGAGGAAGTGAGGACAACTCTGGAAAAGTGTGACATTATCAAAGACAACAACTGCTTTGTAGAGATGAAAAAGACCGGCTCAATCCCTCCAGGTATGATTCACTCACCGTGCAGTGCTACTCATTTAGATTTGAATATGTTCCAAGTTGGACATTTTAATGTTATCTCTAAATGACTGCTTAAACTAGAAACAGACTGAAGCATCTGATTTATCATCTTCTGAATGTCATTGGTTCTTCCACAGCTCCAATTGAATATCAGAATTACTATGAGAGGAATAATACAGCAGACAGAAATGGCAGTGCTGGGTTTGTAGGAGGGGTCATGAAAAGGTGAGACTAATGGAAATAACAAATGTTCCCTGCGTTATATTTCTGTGTAATCTCTGCTGACTCTGTCTCTCTTGATTTGTAGGTTTTCAAATCTTCTGCAGGGAAATATTCCCAGTGGCTCCAAAATGAGCCTTAATGAACCAGTTGCACAAACTAATGGTATGTCAGCAAAAAAGAGACTGCAATTTCAAAACTGAAAAAAAAAAATATATATCAAAAGAAACCAACATGTGTCTGAATCTTTATGGTTGAATGGGAAAAAAATGTGTTTGGTGACAAATTTGCATAAACCACCAACCAGAACGGACAAGCAAATAACTTTCCATCAGCCTAAAGAAGCTGTCCTGTTTATACAAGAACTGAAGTTTAGAGTGAAAAATTTAAAGAGAAAAAAGGTTAACAAGTACACAGAGTAGCTATAATAAAAAAAATATTTATTATTCCCTTGTACTAGCAATGTGATGTGAATACAGACTTACCAAAGTATGGTGCAAGGCATTGATTGATTGCACCCACTTTTTAATACTGACAGTCTCTGCTAAGTCTAAGTTTCTGGTCTAGAGAGAGAACAGAAAATGTAACTAGCTTGACACAGCGCTAATCATGCCTTTACATCCTCAACAGAAATGTCAGACGGAGTTTATGCTACCATTCCTGGAGCGCAGGTGTCCAATCAGAAGAAAGATGAGTACAAAGTCATGTATGACTATGTAGCACAGGTCAGATTTCTCCTCTCTACTTATTCAGAGCCTCGAATGCTTGTTATTTGTCAAAGAGATATTTCCTGACTGGGTGTTTCTGTCTTTGTTTTAGGGGACAGATGAGCTCTCAGTGTCTGTCGGGGATGTTGTTGAAGTCACAGATCAAGGGGAGGATGGCTGGTGGACGGTGCAAAGAAACGGTCTTTCTGGATTGGTTCCAGGTTCTTATCTCACCCAAGAGTGAGTTCACTGGAAAGCAACTGGAAGAAGTGCGATACTACAAAAGTCATGTCTTCTTGTGTAAAGCCCTGTCCTCGCAAAATATCTTAGTGTGTTGTTTTAAATAGTTTTTTGTTCATATAAGCCCCCTATACGATGAGAAAACTTAGAACTTTGGCGCCCTCTTTGGGAATAATGCAGAACCAACATGAATGCCTCAGAAAAGATGTGCTTTCTTTAAACTTGTTTTCAAATGTAAAAGGGTATTCATATTTTTAAAGAAGAAACCTACATTTCTGATTTCTCCAACACCACCTGGAAAATGTCTACACTTCTACAAAGACTTGTGGCATTAAAATGAGGGTGTTATAATTTTATTCTACAGATGGGAGCTTTAACTTACATTAGACTGAGACAAAGTTAAATGGTTGAATTATTTATTTCTGTCATGTGTTTGTATTACTTTGACCTTACTGCTTGTGCATTGACTGCTTGTCATTCCAATGACAGCGGGGAGATCTGCTGCACGCGTTTGTTGCATTCAGTTCATTCTTACATTTTTATAAATGTGGTTTTCCTTATATGTTGACTTCTTAATAGTAGCTTTAGAACAATGTTTATTCTATTCTCAATGCTATTTTTAGTGAGAAAATTGTATTTATTATTGGTTGACTTTTTTCCTCTTTAATGCACTGTCAACAATGTTCATAGCCTTGAAGAAAAAACAATGCAAAGACAGAACTCCGTTCTCATTACTCAATTATTGAGGGGAAAATAAATCTGAAAGATTGATCACACTGAAGAGGACCTGACCGGAACAATAATAGGTGCTGAAATGCAATAGGTTACTGTTAAGGGGTCATGTGCTTAAGCAGTTTGCTCTATTTGGTTCAAATGTATTAAGTTACTTTGCCAGGGGTGATACATTTCTTACTCAGTCTATCAAGTAACAGACACTGCATCAGTTTACCTCCAGTGGAAGTAAACATAGAGGTCTGCAATGGTTGTTCAGCAGTTTCAGGTTTTTTAACATGAAGACTAACTAACAGATTATTCTATTTGAAGATGTGAACCCTTTATAACCATTTTTGGAGCTAGTTGATTCATTCTGTCCCTGTCTACAGCCTAATGTCTAAACAAAACAAAGGCAAACGTTGTCTAGCTAAGTAGCCCCAAAGAAAAGACTTTGTCAGGGAAAGACAAACAATCAATAAGGGTACATAGCCTCATATTTTCAAACTTTTCAAATATTTTATTTACATTCTATCCAATGCTACATATCGGCAATTTAAGCTCTAAAACTACCATCAGTAGACTCTTCAGACAAAAAAGAACAACCCAGTAAAAGCACAAGGCTGATCTAGATTCAAGAATTTTCTAAGCATTTCTACTTGAAAAATTCCACGTACTGAAGGGGATTGCAAGATTTACTTCTTAAAGAGAAATCAGATTAGCTGAAGCCAGATATAGTTTACAGAACTTTCTGCAAAAGTGACTTTGGTCTTGGTGTTTCTTTGCCAAATACTGCTGGTGAAACTGGGCTCGGTTAGTAGTTTTATGAACAGAGAAGTAGAAGTAGTGGAGATTTAAGGTAAAACTATACATCTCTTTCCTTCAAGTGTGTGACAGATTTAAATATAAAATATGCAAAGCCATACACAGTGCAAACTAACACAGAAGTAAAATACCCTGTCCACCATTTACTTAACACATGACTTATAAGGTTTCAGTTTGGTAAAATTAAGGTCATCCACCCTCACACCTTCCTCAGAGAATCAGAGTACCTTCAACATCTCATTTACATTGACCATTACAGGATTTGGTCAATAGCTTTTTTAAGAGACTCTGGTTAAATATATCACATTAGTGTGGTTAGTGTTTTATGTTTAGCGTGGTAATAGGTTATTTTCATGCTCTCACCGATTTAACATGTAAATACTTGAAGTCTGCCTTAAGGTGAGAAATGTGTTTTCTTTTATGCGACGGTGCCTCCTGTGATGAGAAGCTCGTACGAGGGATCTCTGCCTCTGCGACACAGCACCACGCACGCACACAACATCCCCAGTATCTAAGAGACAAAGAAAGGCATTCTGTTAGTTAGGAAATTATCTGCTTTCACTATCTAGCTTAGATTTGTACCGTTTACTGATTAAACCCACTATGATTATTTAAAGGTAAATACATAGCTGATGCCAGGAATCTGTTAGCTTTGCTTGGCTTAGAACAAGGACTAGAGATGTCTAGCCTGGCTGTCTACCTGGCGACATAAATTTATTAAGAGGGGAACATTCATATTCATACGACAGTTCAAATTACTGTAAAAAGATATAAAAACAAAGCATTTGTGACTTTAAGACCATTAGAAGACGTGATTGAGAAAAAACAGAAGATCAGAATTTAGAAGATATTAAAATACATCATTAAACTTCATACATTAAAATATCCTCATACTGGGCAGTTCGTAAACTTGTCAGATAGTATTCACAAATCTCCCGTATCCAAATAAAAAAATAAATGGTAAAAAAACATTACGTTTTTTTCACACAAGATGCTGCGTACCAGATTGTTGATTGGCTTGTACTTGTGACTTTATAAATTCTTCCCTTAACCATGTAATGCAGGGTTAATTAATAATCTTTAGAAGTGCTGGTGGGTGCATCCTATATTTTTTGGACAGAGCCAGAAAAACTTCATTCTGTTTTCAAGTTTAAAGGGATACTTCAACATTTTGGCAAATTCGTCCATTGCCATAATTCCTATAGTCTTAGTAATAGGTTCGTTACCTTCAGTTGTCGGTGCAAGCTATTTTTAGATCGCCGCTGCCGAGTTCGGACCTGCTGTGCCAACTCAATGTAAGCAAACGGTATTCCGGCTTTCCCTCATCAAACTCATCAAATACACAATCCATCAGCTCCAAAACGCTCTCGTGGACAAGTTGTGACCTGTAGATTCACCACGCTCAAACTATTAACCTCAAACTCAAGTCCAACTATTAACTCTGTGGCTTAAGGATTACATTTATCAGGCAGACAGTAGGGTGTTATTTATCCTCTAAGGCAGGCAGAAAAATGAAGTAGTCTTTGTGTTTTTTGTAAAATTCATTATACAAGCTTCTCTTTGATGTTAAAAAGAGCAGATAAAGACATTAAACATAACTTACATTACACCCTTTACACCTGGCTGTATTGTTGTGATTAAATCAAACAGGATAGTGACTGTGATTTAGTGGATGATAAATAGATATCAGATAAATGAGAACTAAGGATGAATTAATGTGCTGCATTAGGTCTGATAAGGAAGCAAGATAAGCAAATATCAACAGTTTTGAAGATCTATTAGCCGTTTTTCACCCATAAAAGAAAAATTCCTATTTAATGTTTCCAGTTAAAACAAACTGATGTTTATGAGGAAAATTAAGGACCACAAAGAAATGTGGTTATGCTACAAGGCCCCTAAAGCCCTGATACGAGTCTGCATATAGCCATAACAAAGCCTAGCTGAATCTCCAGACTTTGCGGGTATCATGAGCTGATTGTCTATCTGGCCATATCCAGACAGAGTTTTATGAAGCCTGCTAATGTTTGACTCCATTTAATAATTTACTCGCAGTGTAGAGCTCACACCATCAAGGAGATGAGCCATGACCTCATTAGATTTTGTGGAAATAAAAAATGACTTCCTTAAGAAAAAATCTTTTCAGATAATTAGGTTAGCTAAATAGACTTGATAAAATCTGACAATGAAACAGTGCCTCTCTGCGAGCATATAGCAGTAAATAAATCTGTCAGCTAGCTGCTTCTTCATTAATAAAGTTTGAATGACAGACAACCTCTGATTTGCTGTCAGGAATTAAAGGTAATTTTATGAGTGGCTTTATCAGAGGCCAAAATACCACTCCGCTTTTGTTTGGTTTGTTTCTACTGAGAGCTGGTGTCAAAAATTATGTTGGAGATATAATTAGTGCCCCTCTGCATGAGAGTTTTGTGCCAACACTTCAGACAGAGTGACCGGTTATCCTTCTAGCTGATATTATTATGTTGTTTATGGAGGTGTACTCCACTGGTGGAACTTACTTGTAATTTAATCCACTTAGCAGATTAAACGTATCTTGAGCATACTGATCATGACAAAGTATCCTTATTTTAGCTTAAGTAGTTTTAGTGTTTCTGTTGTTTATTTAATGACACTAGGGAGCATGTAAGTATCTTATTTGACCTTTTATATACAGATACTCACTGAACACAGAACCAGACTGGGGTCAAATAAAAGTGATAGGAACACCCCTTGTCAAATCTTTTCAACTAAAAACTGGTGATGTTCGACACTGCAAGGTATTTTTATGAAGTTCCTTACCTGGATAAAAGCAAATGTCAATGCAGTCCAGATGACATACATCATAATCTCCTTCAGCTTCTTCACAACCAGAGCTTCACAGCCCTACAAACACACATAAAGAGAACATTCTCACTAATGAAAATAAAACTGCTGTTAGAAACAAAATCTTGGTAAACAAAAAAAATTTAAAAAAAGGGAGGGTGGGGGTTACTTCTTGGTAGAGATCTTCAGGACGAGTTAAAGAGCCCGTGCAGCCTACAACGTTAGTTTTGCAACAGCTGATGGGCACGCTGTTGTTTTTGGATTCTTCAAACCAGTGTGTATTCTGCCAGTCTGAGTAGGAGCGGATCCCACAACACTGAAGCTGTTAACAGTAAAAAAGACAAATTAACAAAATATAGGTAAATAAAAGAACATCGTCAAATCTGGTTAATAAAGGAGACAGGATCTCACCTGTCTCTGAACATAGTCGATGGCACGACTCTGAGCGTTGCTGTTGGTGCCATTGTATTCATCGTAAACTTTCCCGATAAATGTATTAACTTCATCTTCGACCTGGTGAATATAAAAATCTGATGACACATTCAGGCTGACACATTAAGAACAATCACTGTGAACAAAGGCAGATTAGATTGACTTGTCTATCAGATTACTCTGGTGTTCCTCTCTGGTTAACAAGTTGAGCCTCAAACAGGGCAGAGAAAAACAAACATGCACCGACTTGTAATTGGCTTTCTTACCTTAGCTCTGTAAATGTATCCTAGAACCACAACTGCTACTTCCGTCATGAAAACCAGCAGGAGAATGACGACAAACTGGGGATTGAATTTCACAATTAAAAATGCACAGACATTTTAGAAACACAAGCAGGCAAATGAAAAGTGGACTAACACATGGGTGTTGACAGGAAAAGATTCTAAGATTTAAATAATAGGCTCAACTACAACACAGAGCATCTGTGATGTTCATCTTAAATCTCCTGATTCTACCTATTAATCTGTCTCTACTGTTCTTTTCTTCTTTTGATATTAGGAATGAAAATACACTTTTGAGGGTAAATTTCCATTCAATAAATCCCAAATGCATATTCATAATCACTTTGTATAAAAGGTACCTTATCTATCAAAGTACTAACCGCTGTAAGTCCGCAGTAGCTCTCTCTCACTGTGGCGCAGCATCCAATCAGCCCAATAATGAAAAGTAGGGCTCCAGCTGCAATAATGGTGACTGCTGGGATGAGGGTGTACACATCTTCGAAAAAGTGATCGTAGTCATCATATGTGATGAACACATAGGCTCCCACGTAGCACAGGATACCAGCAGCAGCCTGTAGGTGACAAAAACATGCAGCGTTGCTTTCAAGCCTGACCACACAGATCAAGTGTCTGGGGTCTGCAGACACACTGATGCAAATGACAATAAACAGCATGCTTTATGCTACACAGTTGCTTTCCTTACAATGCACTTACCGGTAAGGGGACAAAGTAAATAATTCAACAACACTGCTCAAGTACAAGCCTGAGGTTCCCTATTATTATTTTTAAAACTTGATAATATAATATTCATTTTTGGGATGACGCTAGCCTAGATGTTATGTACACACACCTCAAAAGCAGAGGATGCTGTCAACAAAACGAGCAGCCTGAGTTCAAATTCCAGGCTGTGGCTCCTCTCTCGCATGTAATTCCCCATTCTCTCTCTCCTCTTTTTCAGTTTATCCACTGTCCTATCTACATTTAAGGGACACTTAAAGATTAACAGCCCAAAAATAAATCTGTAACAAAAAACAGTGGCCCAGGAAGCTTATCATTTCACCTGTTCTGGATCCGTCCCGAAGACAAAAGTGTCAGGTGCTTAATTCATAAGGAATGACAAAAATACATTTGGGACAACACTTTTTATCATTTGTCTTCTAAGGATTTTTTTCATTATTTTTTATTTTGAAAGAAACCCCAGATTCTAATTGTCATATAATCTTTTTAATTATTTTATTTATAATTTTCTTCATTGTATGTCTTTATCTATCGTTATTATTTTTTAACACATCAGTTTTTACTTGATTTTTCATAAATTAATTTTATAAAACCTAAAAAGAGGTACCAATCTTAAAGTCACCTAATCAATATTGATTGTACGTACATCTAGTAAGGGTGGTTCCAAATTAAATTAAAACATTTACCCCTTAAAGCCAGTTGTATCATATTTGATACATACTATTATGATACCTCTATCTAATCAATATGATCATAAATGACTAATTAAAATTTCTGAATACAGTCTGATACATGATATAGCTAAATGCCCTCAACTGGATTATCAGTTACCAAAACACCTAATGTGTCAAATGAGAGGGAAAAAAACCATATATATATATATATATATATATATATGTTAAATTTTATGGAAATTTTGATTTTTTTTTGGATTTCATTAGAAAGTGAAATAAACATTTCAGTTCCAAAAAAATCAAATGTCCTGGCTATAAATTGTGTTTTCAGGCTTTAAAGGGTTAATACCAATATTACCTAACTTGTAGTGCAGTATGTTTAAAAAATGCTTTTCTCTTTAATCAATATAGATTATTTCTCAGAGGTAGTTACTTTGCAGCACTATATTTAAGTTGCAACAATTTTTAAATATACAGATTCTTTCTCAACTATTGATTTATTCACCAAATGCATGAAAAGATATGTTTGAAAAAAGTTTTAACTAAAATAAAAGTCCTTATTCTTTATTTGCAGCTCATGAATAATTATGTTTTGTGTCTGTTGTTTTCCAATTGAAATAAATCTATAGGGCAGGAGTCATCAACTACATTTGCACATGAGCAATATTTTATTCTGACAGATGCTGTGAGGGCCAAACTTTAAAATGAACTAAACTGACATATCATTGTATTAGTGTTTTTATTTCTTCTATTTTTAGGCATTAACATTGAGATCAGCCCCTACTGCCTATACTGCAGCCAGCCACAAGGAAGAACTGAGATATTTAGGCTTTATATTTCTGGAGTTGCCATGTTGTCCATTGCTGGGGTTCGCACTACTATGCTGTGTCCTGATTGAAGAGAAACATGTGCAGGAAACAAGTCATTTGTTCTAAATCTCAGGAAATTTCCATCACTAAGAGCTGGAAAGTTGACATAAAAACTGCAAATTTAATCAGGACTTGAATGGTGAGTGTGTGTTTATTATGACTCATATTTACTAATGATGGCTGACAGGTGGACTTCTGCCAAAATGTGTAAAACGTAACTCATTCCAGATAAAACTGTTTCAAAACTGATTGTTTTTGGGGGGTTTAGTATCTATACGGAAACAAAACCATACCCTAAAAATCACACGTTTTCTGTATTTAATAGTCTTTTGGGGACCAGATGGGAAGCTTTGGGAGGCCTGATATGGCCCCTGGGCCGCTGGTTGATGATCACAACTCTAGGATGTAGAAGAAAGAAATGACATTTGAACAATTAAGGTGTTGATAAATTAATACACAATTAAAATAATACCTAGTACAGGCCTTCTCCAGCCAAAAAATACCTTGCCAGCATGAGTTGCAGTACACATTGTTTCAAAATTTAAATTACCTTTATGAGAGAGGGAGGGGAAAGGCAGCACTGGCTTATCAATAACACTTACACGTGTGCAAAAATAAATATACTAAGTGACAGCTTAGCTGATAAATGATTCTAAAATAGGTTGTTTATATCCTCGTTTAGAACAGATGAGTTTAATCGGTTAAGCAATGGTTTAAACCGAAAATACAATATTTACATACCCATATTTCTCCAACACCTGTTAAATGCACCGTCACTACTGTACATTGAGAAATTTTTAATCTACACTAAGAAAAAATTAAGCAAGAAAACTTTAAAACGTATTTGAACTGTCTAATGCACTTGTCAAAACAATACTGTATAACTTCTCTGTGGATCAAGGATATTCTGCTGTCCGGGGGAGGGGGCTAAAAAAAGTGGTAGTTTGACTTTGGTCTGCAGAATCACTGCGATTCTTGAGGCTAAAGTGGCCTATTTTGCCCATAAATTGGATGCCGTATGCTTCGTTTGACAGTGTTTTGTTAGAAATAAGGAACCATGAGTACTGAGGAATGCCTTCTCAAACTAATCCCTCCCTGGTTAAACAAAGGTCGGCTGCCGCAGCTAGCAAAGCAGCTGGTCTGACACTCACAGCTAGCTAACTGCTGCACTGTGACGCACGTTTAAAAAGGTCAAAAACATCAAAACTTACCCAAAATATCAGGTTCAGAAAGACCAGGACCGTCTTTGACGATGTAATGCCGCAATGCCCCATCTTCAACACTTGGTTTTAAAGCTATATGTGTTGGAAAATAACGTAGGGTTCTACTCAGACATGTCCCGGCCAGCTCCACCGCTCACCCTCCATAGCTCTACTCTGTCACTGGATCTGACTGCACCGGTGGAGACGCAGCGCCACCAACACGTCCAGAAGTACCAGGGGCGGAACCAGGAAGTCTGAGAGGTCCGGGTAGTACCCACCACAGCCAAAACAAAACACTGAAAAGTTACTAGCCACCACATTTCCACTGGCCACAATTGTGTTGATAGGAAACTATGTGTTACATGCCAAAGTGGGTATGTCTGGTATGAGATGAAGCACATACTCCATTTCCTTCTTTAATGGATACCTAGTTTATACAATTATTGAAACATTGACTTCTAATTAACTTTATTCAAAAAGTCAGAAATGCAGATGGTGTCATCTTATTCTCACTCAGACAAATATCCACCAGAGAGTGCTGAGGTTGTGACACTGATAAATTCCACTGGCCAAAGTGGCTAGTTGAAGTCAATTTGGTACCTGCCACATCTGAAATCATCCCACATTTGGCTAGTTAGCCGGTGTAAATGTCAAACCCTGGTTACATCCCAAAAATTGGGAGCTTTAACCACAAGAGAGAATGCAAGATGTTTTATCAGTTATGCTAATCTATAGCCTTTTTATATTGAATTTTAACATCACCAAATATTTCACACAAAAACAACAGGCTAGTTAGGTTAAGATAAAAACACTTTATTTTTAACTGCTTTATTCTCTGCTTTAATTTCCACTGACTTTGCCACAAAATAAGTATGCTACAAGTAGTGTTATTGGCAAATTAAAGAAAGGGGGGGGGTGACTTTTTTTTTAGTGCATTCTCCCTGGATCTTCGCACCTCTCTCCCTGCACGCCAGAGAAATGCATGCAACAAGGTAGAGGGTCCAAGCCAAGTTTGAAGCAGCAGCCCAGCTTGAGGCAGCAGTGCTAACCACTATCCCAACAGGTGCACTATTACTTACAGGATTTACTGGTTAAGGTTTATGTACTAATTGTAATATGAGGTACACATCACATAGAAACCTTAAAAAAGAAGACTTTGTAAAATCTTAAAATGTTGAACAAAGAGCCAGACAAACAGTCAAATATAGTGCAAACCAAGGCCTCTCTAAGGAATGTTCTTAAGGCCGTCTTTCATGATCTACATCAGTGCTTCCGAAAGTGTAGGCCCACTGCTAAGTTTGCTTTGCAACAAAGTGCATTTATAAATATATGAATATAAGAAAACAAATAGAAAACAAATTTTAAGCGTCTTCACAGAAGCCCACTTAAAACTGATAATAAATGGCAGCGCCCATTAATTTTGTCACTCTACTAATACTTTCTGGTTAATGCTGATCTCTGAAAGCAACATATTTGCACTAAAATCACTTGTTTATGAAACAAAATTATGATTATTAATTGAAGGTAAATAATTAAGTCTTGTGATTAAGTTGTAAAAGGAGTTTTTGGTGGGCCTGAAGATTTTCTGGTCTAAAGCTGGGCCAGGGGCATGCTGAAATTGTGAAAGGCTGGTACAAATGTTGGTCAATTTTACTGAAAAAATTAAACAATTATTATGCATAGAACTTAATCGGGTTCAGCCACTCTTATTTTGACCTTAAAGTTGGAGTAATTCTCATCAGCTATTGTTTTTTTTTCCCTTGATTTTTTTTCTTAACATTATAGTGGATCATCTGCATGCTGATGACAATATCAAAATCCTGCAGAGAAATAACTCAACAATGTGAAGATTTTGTTAATTTTTCTGTTGTAAAATTTAACTCCTATGCAGCCACAATCTACTTCTTCTTGTGATGACATCTAGTGGTGAAATAGTGATTTTGCCCAACTTTCCTTTTGACACACTCTGGAGTATCAGTACCACTCTTACATCATTGATTAGATGGCTTGACTGAAATTACAGGAGGTATATTGGCCTTACGACAAAAATTCAAGTATTAAGTAGCCACTAAATCGTACTCAGTTATAAATGATTTATACACAAACTGGGCAATGGATGCACAAACAATGACCCTTCAATGAGAATTTAGATCAAAGATTTTTCCTTGTTGATCACAATAAAATAAATGAAACTAACTCTAAAGGAAACATCATTAAAAGTGGAAAGCTTTATTTAAGTATGGAAATTCACACAAGGAACATGTATTGTAAGCCAGATACAATAAAGCAAGAATTAGATAGCAGGTTACGGTAACATTCCTTCAGCTGCGTACACAGAATAAGTTAGCCACCTTCTTAACTTTCATCCCTTCACGTTTTTAATCCGTTTAATTAAAATAAATGATCACTGACAGAGAAGAAAGCTCATTTCAAATTTCTCTGAGGGTGTCACAGCTTTCTATTTTATAGCAGCAGCAAAGCTGAAATCAGCATGTGTGCCAAATATTTTATCCCAGTGGGTAAAATGCGGTGCAAAATTGCTGTTAGGTTTCTGATGGTGCACATCGTGTTTGCTGGGGCCTCCATAGATACCAAATGGAATCAGACGCGATGTGGACCAGGGGAAATCATAGCCACAGTGATCTTCGATGGAAACATAAACATGCACCACCATGAAGATCCAGGTAGTGAGGAGGTGGCATCTCAGGATCACAGGATTCAGAGTAGTCCAAAAGCCTACCGTGACCAGTTCCCAGCCACCGAGACACTGAGTGGCAAGAGCAAAGGGTGAAGAGTAGTTATGGTGGATGGCATGGAAAGTGACATACAGCCAGCGAATCCTGTGATGGAGCAGGTGCCAGATGAAGTACTGAAAGTCAAATAGTAGAAGGTTGCCAATCATCCCAGCAATCAGCTCCAGCATGGATGGAGCCTGTTCTGGCAGGTCTATAGGTGGCCTCCATGCCCACTGAGCCACTGATGCTGGCAGCACCAAAAACAAATGGTTGTACAGGGTGACACCTGCACAGTGCAGCAGTGTAGAGGCTGTGGGACGACGGCCTGGTTGGATCTTGAATTGTTGCACCCATGCCAACTTATCACCCATAATGTCACAAAAAAGAAAAGGAAGGCACAAAACAAAGTATGAAGACACAGTCAGAACAACAGGGAAAAGTGGAGATCTCAAATAATCTCTGTAATGGAGCCGCAGGTTGTCCCACAGAGGCTGCAGCAAAGAGTCATTTCCTAAATATTTTATCCAAAGATCTACACTGATGCATGCTGGATCCATCTTGATGAAAAAGTCAAAAAGTGACTATTTATAAATGTCTTTGAATTTTAGATACAGCAAGGAAAGTAAAGACTGTGCCCAACGAGTCTGCTTCTGCTTCTGTTTTGCTCACTGTGTGGTATCAAGTGACGGCTGGGTTCAGCATTACAACAAATTATTCATACACCCTGGTAAACAGGTTACATATAGCTTTCCCCATAATTAATCTGCAGTAGGCTACTGGAATGATTTTCAAAATACTTTTTAGGCCTAACCTTCTGTCAGTGTATGCCTCAATTGAAGCTGTGAAATATATCATTCAGCTTATAGGTGAGAACAAGCACATTCAAATTATTGTGTTGCTTCATACACCAGTGGAGGAAAGACTATACTTAAGGGGGAAATATGTGGTTTTAAACTGAGAATTCTTTTTGATAATTGCACCATGTAACACAATAGCATAAAGGGTAATATTAAAGAAGATTAAGGGAAACATTCTGAGGTTTAAAACATTTTAGCATTTCAGCAGGCACATTATTTGCTTTCTGAGGAGACACTTTCTCAAAGAAGTGTTGTAAAAACCCACCCTTCACAAGTTCTTGTATGTTAATGTTCAGAACTTGCAGCAAGGTTGCTGTCATTGATGAAATTATGATTGTAATACATATTTACATTTTCCTAAGAGCACTTAAGAAAGTCTATTATCTATTTGTGCCTGCACAGACGAATCTACAGAATTTACAGAATGTGTTCTAACTCAGTTTTAATCTTCTTTATTTTTAAAGAAGGCCTTTGGGTTGATGGGGAAATTAAGATCTACATTTCCAGGATTACTGTACACATTTTAAGAGTTTACATTATTGCAGGATTGAGAGAGAACTCAATTTAAACTTCTTTACCAACCTTTATGTGTAGATATTTATCATTAATCAAAACACACCTGTTCATTTGGATTACTTAGGTGCTATTTTCCAAGGGTAAGAATGAACTTTGTATGAAAAATAGCCACAGACCAAGGACAACACAAACTGAGCTTTAACAAATGCACAGAGATATTTCAGCATGTTGTTCTAAAATCCCCGTGACATTTCTGTACAACAGTTTCATTCTTTCAGTTCACTGTCCAGAATGTCACCCTTACATTTTTAATAACAGATTTCATTAAGGAAAACAGTTTTGCAGAGTTAAAAACAAAAAATAAGACCATATGACAAATATATACGGAAGCAAAAGTAAACAGAATATACAAACATATATCAAATGACAGTATGTAAAGTGAAAATCAAACAAACATTTAAAATTTGGATCATTTCAGGTTTAAGAGGTTTCTCTTTCACTGGGCAAGTCCGGTGCAGTCACCCTGACAAATTCGAGACCTTACGTTGTACGTAATGACGTAAAGCCACAGCGCTTGCGCTGTTGCTTCACCGCGCAGCCCTATTTCCTGAAGCCCTAAACGGGGCGTCCAGTTGACAGGTAATTTTAGCTGTGAAAGCCATTTTGATACGGTTTTTTCCCCAGGTTTTAACAACTTTCATTTTATCAATAAAAGGAATTTTCATTTGCGTGGACCCCTGTGTGTATTTGAGGTAATGTCTTCTCCTAAATACAAGTCTTTTGATCTTAAAGAAGCGATTTAACATGAATTAGCAAACCGATTCCCATGACGACTCTGTGTAAGTTTAGCTAGCTAGATGATCATATTACTGTTTTGGGGAAGGTAAAGAAAACTTTGGTTCTCAATAGCTTGACATTAACTCTGGGCGTGAAGTCTTTTGTCGGGAGTGTATTATTTGGGTGTCGACAGATCGATCTATTGAGCAAAATCTAACCAGATTAAACAAACTTTGATTGGCAGTTCACACCTCACACTGGTTTATCATATGACGCAGATAAAAACAAAAATCTGGGTTAAAGTCAATTTGACTGACCTTTGGAGGAAGTGGTTACTCATTAGAATTAGATTATCAGAACAAGTCTGCAAAAAGCCATTTGGACTCCTCTTTACATACATCTCAAACATGAAGTTTTCTGTGGTTTTGATTTGTCCTTTTTATCAAATAAGTATTTTTAAGATTCAGCTGAAATAACACTGAGCCATCCCCGTTAGAAAAAAAAAACTGCAAGTTTATTTTAATGTTTTGTTAACTGTTCATTATAACGTGGAGAAAATGTTTGTTTTATATTTTGTTTAAAGCCATCCTGGAGTTTCAGATAGGATGCAATATTTGTATCTACAAATGTTTTTTTCTGTTTTTCTTAAACAATGAAATAATCAGACACATCTCTTAAATCTGTCACTTGTATCTTTTTATTCTGCTTAACAGTGATGAAGACTGATGATGGAGAAAAGACGGGGGAATCAGCGCCTGCTCTTCAGGCCCAGCCACTGTGTCGCTTCTTCTCTCAAGGAAGACACTGTAATTTTGGAGCGAGATGCAAATTCCTGCACATAAGAGATGACACCAAAGTTACTGAGAAGAAGACTGGATCTCCCAGTGAAACAGAAGTCACATCTTCAAACCCAAAGGCCCCTGGAGGAAATGGGGTGAACAGGCCTCCTCCAATCAGTAATACCAGGGTTGCCTCAGCAGCTGGCCGCCGACCCTGCCGCTACTTTTTGTCAGGGCACTGCGCCATGGATGATAGATGTCGCTTCTGGCATCCACAGCAGTTACCCAGTTTGGAGGATGTACCGGTTTCAGGCCATGATGCAAGACCTGCACAGAGGATGCCACCAGTGCCGCACCCCAATGCCTTCCAGGGGATCAAGCTGAGTGACCTGACAGAGGAGGCCTCCAAGCAGCTGCGAGACACAGAGATCAGGCAGCTGATTAAGCGTTTTCCAAAAGACCAGCTGATTACTCAGGAACGAAGTGATGGAAAAATGACTTATTACAGGGCCAGTGTTGAGGCCACCGATCCAGACTGGGTAAACATTTATTTCTTTGTTCTTTATTTTCCCATCTTTCCCTGAGGTTGGACTGAAAATCCATGCAGTCATTGTTTCCGTGGTACAGTTCAGCTTAGTTTCAGTCATTGTGTTTAATAATTGTATTAATGCAAGCTTTAGACTAATGCTAGAGCCATCAAATAGACATAAATTAGTAGGCCCCTCTGTACTGTCCTTTAACAGCACTAATTGCAAGTAGGTTTTCATCACTGAGTTGTTTATTACTACAGAATAACATGGGATTTAAAGTGAAGTTCTGATAAAAAGTTGGATGTTTTGAGGCTATATTTAAGGATGATGTAACAATAGAAAGATATATTTTCCTGATAAATTCCCTCTTATTCACTAATTGTGAAGAGAAAGGAAACACTGACTTAAAATTATGAAATGTCGAAGAGTTATTTATCTACCTAATCAGTTAATCATCCTGGTAGTGAAAACCATAACCTACAAAGTTTTCTTCTAATAATTTAGAAACAATTCTCTTGTATGTAACATGCCTTGCTTTACAATATGTTTCAGAGATCTACAGCATAATATGTTAAAAATAATAAAATTGAATTTTTACTTGCAGCCTTTTGATCTGAAAGAAATCGACATCATGGTGAGCTTCCCAGACAATTACCCCCAAGAGGTAAGATCAGCTGCTTACAGTTACACTTTATATTTTGTGGTACACTTTACAGTAAAGTGTTCAACATATAAAGAATCATTCCTAACCAACTTCATGATTTTATTAGGTGTTTACGTTGGATATCCCATTAGATCAAGATCTTCCACCAGTAATGGCAAGGTAAAAGAATCTGCAGCTTATAGAAACTTTTGATGCGAATGGTTGTTTTGACATTTTTTTCCCTCTTTCTCAACAGATATGTACAGGAAGCATCCATTGAGTGGCTTCAAGCCAAGCATGCAACCAATCAGCTTCTTGGAAAGGTAGAGCTGCTCTTCCTGCCTTTTCTTCGCTGGCTAGATCGTAGTTTGGAGCGACTGTTCACGGAAGGAGCCCGACAGGTCAGACTTCACACTGCTTGATTGTTTTCCCTTTGATCTAACTGTAATGACCTGTTGAGTAC
The DNA here is from genome assembly GCF_018320785.1 of Cheilinus undulatus. Taxonomy (NCBI): domain Eukaryota; kingdom Metazoa; phylum Chordata; class Actinopteri; order Labriformes; family Labridae; genus Cheilinus; species Cheilinus undulatus. Next base: position 29,643,895 of record NC_054873.1, read on the forward strand.
TTCTTTAGATGTTTTTTTTTAATGCTGATAACAATATTTCTCTTATTTTGCAGTTGAAAAAAGATATTGATCTAGAAAAAGCTGGGTTTCAGTTCATATCATACAAAGAGCTGCAAGCGACAATTTGTGAAAAATCTGGAAATGATATTTCATCTGACCTTGCCTCTGACAACCCAGCAGATGATGTTAATGATGAAGGGAAAGCAGAAAAGAGAGAAGGCAAGGGAACAGTGGAGGGGGAGAAGCAAGAGGGAATAGCCAATGATGAAGGGCAGAAGCAGGAGGATGAGGAGGCCAGTCATCTGGTGGAGAACATAAAGATCAGTGATCCCCGCAGAGGCACAGAGATTAAGCTGCTTGGACTTAGACTGGGAGAGAACACTGCCACTGTGGTTGCCCAACAAATCACAGTTTGCCTTCAATGTAACAGGTAAAGAAAATTAACCAAATTTAAGACATCCATGCCACAAGTTGGTTTGCATGTTAAAATGACCAGGATTGAGAACTTATCTGTGTGTACTGTCTGCAGGTGTAAGGTGACTGCAGACCTGACACTGACTGGAAGGACACCCTGCACAGCTCAGTGTGAAAAGTGCAGTTCAAGCATCAATGCTGCGTTCAGGCCCTGCATGCTGCACCATTACAGTGATGTCCTGGGGTACCTGGACCTCCACAATGCTACACCTGCTGACCTTGTACTCCAGGAGTGTGACCTCTCCGTGGGCTGCCTCAGCTGCTCTCAGGATGGTCCATTGCAGGTGATGAAACAAGCTTACACCGTTTTGGTGCATTATGTAAAAAGTACCTGAAGTATGTCTTAATATGAACGCTGCCTGCTCTGAAACTACTTTTTTGTCTTTCTTATCATCAGAATGTTTCCTATGGTCAGACTAAGGAGTTGAATTGTGAACACTGCCACAGCAAACTCAGCATTCTTGCAGAGAGCACAAGATTTCAGTACATTCCTCCTCGTGCCAACAAAACAGGTCAGAATCACTAACAATACATTGTTATATTTGTCTGTCTGATAATGCTACGATATGTGGTTACACACTGTATAACATGAGCATTCATACATTTACAAATGTTCTTATTCTTAGGCCACTGCAGTGTTTTCAGTCGTTTTCAGTGGTTCTGTGCTTAGATATTTCCTGAAACGATCCTGTCTTTACGGAAAACTTTTTCAAAACGAAACAGCAATATATTGTTTTCATTTCTGTGTGGACGGGGCCTTAGTGTCCCTAAATACACCTAAAAAGACGAGCAAATAACACCCTCCCCCCTCTTTTGCAGGTTCAAGCACTGGTGCTCCCAATTACAAGTCAATAAGAGATCCTGCTGTCCAAAAGGGGAAACCACTGCCTGAAAAGGGAGCATGCAAACATTACAAACAGAGCCATCGTTGGCTAAGGTACAAGCATCACTGTCCTATATTAGTTTCATATTTCTGGCATGGAGAGAGAAACCATGTGAGCTTACAGATCCGAAATGACGCATCTGGAGAACCAGGAGAATAGGTAATACAGGTTGTACTCACAAGGAATGAGAACAAGTGCTCTCACATTAATGAATAAACTCAACTAATTATGTGGTGTTTTATGGCTTAATATATAAATGGGAATAGGCTGTTTGCAAATAGTAGCTATGGTCCAACAAGAACTAAGAGTGAAACATGCTATGTAATGTCTCTGTAGCAGCTGCAGCTCCTCGAACAGTTAGCTGCTGCCCGTGAGAGGGAGGAAGAGCCACCACCACTACCAAGCACAAGCCATGAGCAAGGATTCAGTCAGTGAATGGTGAAGACTAGCTTTATATGAAAAAACATTCAGTGGTTGTTAAATCAAACTCACTTTGCTCAAGAAGGATCGAAAAGTAAACACTTTGTAGGGGAGTATTGTAAAACTGCAAAACTGGTCCTTGTTAAGAAATGATAAACTCATGGTGGTAAGAATTATTAGATATTCATAACTATAAGACAATTTTTAAAATTGATCTTTGTGCCAGTAGCAGTGTCAGGACCCTGTAGCATGTCCCATTCAGTTGTTGCTGCTAATAAAGCAGTGGTGAGCTGTCGTCCCAATGTGTGAAATCTGCACATGATCATCTGAGTTTGAATTGTTCAAAGTTCAAAATATGCTTTAATGGCATGAATGGTTGCCACCTTTGTCACCAGTTAAGAAGAATACTAAATCCACTATTATATAACTCTAGTAGAGGTTGTTACTTAAAATGGAGTGGTCTGAGCGATGAAGCTCCATGGCTGAAATTAGTCCCTCCTGGTACTGTGAACTTACATGCCACTCGTCTTTTCCAGGTTTCCCTGCTGTGGCCGGGCTTACCCCTGTGATGTCTGCCATGATGAGGACCAGGACCATCCTATGGAACTGGCCACCCGGATGATCTGTGGCTACTGTGCCAAAGAACAAGTGAGTCATACAGTTTTTACATTAAGTGACATGGAGGTCACTTTACACAAAGTTTGCTGACAGAAAAGTACAGTGTTGTGAAAAAGTATTGGCCCCTCACCTGATTTCTTTTTTTTTTTTTTGTCACATTTAAATGTTTCAGGTCAAACAAATTTTAATTTTAGACAAAGATAACTTGAATAAACACAAAATGCAGTTTCTAAATGATGATTTCATTTATTAAGAGGTATTTTTTTTCAAATCTGATCTCCACTGTTTGCTGTTGCAGCCTTATGGAAATGGAAAGCCATGCATCAGCTGTGGAAGCATGATGACAAGAGGCACACGCTCCAGCCACTGGGAAGGAGGACTGGGATGCAGAAACAAGGTCAAAATGAGCAGGTACACTTAACAACATAAAGCTCAACATGTTGAAAATATTTTAACAGCAGTAGAAAGGACTCATGAAAAATGTGACTTGCATTTTAATTTACAGACATTTTAATTGTTTTTTTTTTCTCTCTCTAGAAATGATCGACAGAAATATACCAGCACTAACAAAACCATTTCAAGGAAGGCTGCTGCTGAAAAGAAGTAGAAGAGGATCAGATTGTTGCCTTGCCAAAGAAAAAAAAAACACGATTTGATAAATGATTTCAATGAAATTTTTAAGTAAACCTAATAAATCATATTGTCATGATCATTCAGCATGTGAAATGTTGTTTTATTTGATATTAAGAGTCTGAAAATTCTAGATGCTTTTTGTTGAATGTACAACCTTGTGCTTGTAACAGTCTGGAGCTTATCAAGGTGTTATGTCTAATGCATGTTCTTGAACAGTGTTAATCTTCTTGTGAAGGTCTGGTCATTGACACTGAGCTGCTGCTGTAGAAAAAGGCAGGTCTGTACACTTTAGAAAAAAAGTCCCTTGCGTTAGGCTTTCCATATATAAAGGCATGACTCTATCATGATCGAGAGACTTGCAGCAGAAACTTTCAGAGGTACAACAGCGAGATGTTGAATATCAGCGAGCAGACGTCTCTGCAGCTCCTGCCCTCCAGGGTCTCAAACCGTCTTCTGCAGCCATTCTGGGATTATTTGCTTCTGCACCACCTGCCCCTCATCTCATCTCCTTTCTTCCCTGTCCTCCTCGCTTTCTCCAGCTACTTCTTTTTTAGTATACCTTTTGCTGTGCTGGACCTGTTGGGAGACAGAGTGCCCTTTTTCTATCAGTATAAGATCCAACCAGACCGGCAGCCAACACTGGGGATGATGGCAAAGGGGTTCATGATAGCTGTGTATAATCATGTATTCTTTGTTCTGCCAGCTGTCTTAATCAGCATGTTCATCCTGCCTACACCAACCCTGCCTCAGGATGCTCCGACTCTTTATGAGGTTTTTATTGATGGACTGGCTGCACTTCTCCTCTTTGACACTCAGTACTTTATTTGGCATGTCATACATCACAAACATCAACAGCTTTACCGCTGGATCCATGCAATCCACCACGAATATGTGGCTCCTTTCTCCTGGTCCACTGAGCAGCTTAGCATCCCAGAACTGATGACCGTTGGTTTCTGGAGCAACCTGGACACAATTCTGTTGAAATGCCACCCTCTCACTACATGGTGCATCACAGTTTTCAGCATCTGGATGTCTGTGGAGGACCACATAGGCTACGACCTACCATGGACCCTCAACCACTTGGTGCCTTTTGGTTTGCTGGGTGGAGCACCAGCTCATGACATGCACCATCAGAAGCCGAGCAGCAACTTTGCTCCTTTCTTCAGCCACTGGGACAGAATCTTTGGCACAGCTGTCCCTCTGAAGAAAAAAACTGCCACGAATTAAAAACAAGTGAATGCAATACAATCTGTAAATACTAAATGTTTCTTTGCAAGTTGGAGCAATTTGTCAACATCATAATGATGTCCATTGTGTATCTTAAATTACCATTGCAAGTTTTTGGATGTGCAGCTTCCTGCTCCTTAACTTTTTACTTTGTATTCTGCATTCTCAATGACATACCATATGAAGCACAATATAAATCTTCTATATTACATCTCACAACACAAAATCATTAAGTTCTCACTTGTGTACTACTTTTAAATATTTGTTATATGAAATAAAAAATATGAATCTCTTTATTACTTTATTCTTAATGCAGCATGTTAACCATAATTCTGTCAAATCATTCCAGTGATGTAACATGCAGCAATTAATAACAAGTAACATTTCTATAGGCAACTTCCTGCCCATGCAATCCTCTTACATAATGCAGCCTTTGCAAGAGCATTACTGAGCAAAATTTTGCTGACAAATATGAATGGTTAAGGAGCTTTTGAACTAGAAAAGTGAGCAGTTAGTTCAACCAGTCACACAGAGGTCAAGTACAGAACAAGTAGACTCAATGCTAACCCCTACTTAAGAAAATGCTGAGCTCTGACCAGACCAAGTGATCAAGGCTGACTGAGTAGAAATTCTTCCAGCAATGACACAGCAAAAAAATGGAATGGCATGAAGTGGCTGAAAGTTTTTATTCTATATCAAACATGATTCTCTTATATTGAGCTGTGAGGTGATGTAAGGGTCTACAATCTACCGTACCAACCTCTATTCCGGTATTAGACTTTCCTTCCCCTTTCTCAATTTGAGAAATTAGTTTGCAAATTATATTTAAGGGGACTGTTTTTGTCAGGCAGATTTAACTTTACTCTTACACTCAACAAAGTTTTCTGTAGTGAGTCATTTTTATTACAATTCAAAACAAAATGTTTATGAATGGATATTACTAAGCTAAGCTGTAAGCAAACCATCAGGGGCACAAACACAAAAAATATTTAAAAGAATTTATTTTTGACAGGAAATAAAAAACAATGCTTTAAAATGTCAATGTAGACTCTTATTCAAATACTGCACAAACATGTTGGATATTTGTGCGGTGTTCTCTGTCGGATGCATCTTGGTGTAACTGATGAACTGGCGTCTTAACTTCCTCAGCTCTGCCATGTTGATGCTCCGGGTGAGCTCGATGTTAAAGGTCGGGTTAAGGTCAATACAGAACAAGTTGTCTGGAGTGCAAAGTGTTCTCTCAGGAAGAAAGATAACTTGCCTCAAGGTTTCCACAGTACAGCTCAAATACAGAGGGAGGTGATAGCCCGCTGACAAAGTCAAACCATGCACCTGCCATTAAAGGCTGACCAGTGTTCAAAGGAGAAAATCAAAGGGTTTGCTTCGGAGGAGGTCAGACACAGTGCAGCTGCTAGTAAATATCCACTCATCTATGAAATTTGGTTCCTCAAAACATATCCTAAAGAACTTTATTACAGCAAAGACCTTTGAAAATTAATGGCTGCCATGCCTTTCATTTATGCTCTTTGATGAACATGAATTCATCCACCCTACCTTTGAACAAGTTGCTTAATCCAGTACTTTGCCTACTGCTGTAGAGAGGAATGACAGTCTTTGGAAATAAATCATGTAAATGTGGCTGCACAAATCAAGCTTCTTAAAGACATTAGTTTTGAATGAAAATTGCTACTTGCTACAAAGGAAAACAGATCCAGAAAATAAACTTAAAAAGGGGGCATGTAATTGTGTTAAAAGGATATTTTTTCTGTAGCTCCTGGAACTGTGACAAGATCCCCTGGAACACTTGTCTTCTGTGCATTGAAAATTACCTGAAAAACATTTAATATACAGGAATTTTAATTAACCAAGATAAACAGAATGTTTTACTCCAGACCATTAAGATGGGTACACAAACATGAATTCCCATTTGCAAACGACAATTATGAAACCCAACCTGTGACGCAGGACCAAGACCAAATGTAATTACAAAACAAGACAAACAACTCGATACTAATAATGACACAACCATGAAGTTATTAGTCTAAAACTGAAGGACACCGTGGGGATGACGCTGGTCAAATCTTTTAAATGAGCGCTGTAGTGATAATCAGAGTTCTACTCCTGTTTTCACCACTTCACCTTTTTCGACATATGCATGTGTATTTAAAAGATGCTGACACATTTAGAGAAGTCAATACTGACACTGGACAAAATAATAGGTTTCTATTCAGCTAATGTGCTGCTAGTTCTTTTGAAACACTCATCAATTTTATTTTCTTGGGTTTCTTAAAATACCCCCCATTCCTTATAGAGATCTTTAAAGGTATGACGACTGAGCAGTTAGCTGTAATTATTTGCCTGCTTACTGGTTCTACTTAGTGGCATTTGTCTGTTGATTGCTCTCAGCCAATAAGCTGCTGTTTGTTCTCTTCCCTTGATTTGCTGCTCATGAGGTCTTACGTCAAACGACTGAACGGTAGACAAGAGAAAAGAATTATTGGGATTTTAAAAGGATATAGACAACTTAGGTCAACTGGATTGCTAAACCATGACTTGTGCATCCGTGTTTACAGAAACTGTATCATTAAATTATTTTAATTTGTGTTAAATAACCTTAATGACTGATTGGAAAGAGACTTTCTGGTTTTCTGGCAATTCCACAATTTTAAGTGCTAAGCTGGATATATAAGCATCTCTGAGCTCGTTGCCCTCTAGCCATTATTTAAACTTGACAGCTGATGTAAACACTAGTCTCTAAATAAGGTTAATTGCCACAGCTCAGAATGTAGAATTCGTAGACCCTACCAAGGGGCTGTAAATACCCGTTTCAAGATGCAATGTGAAAACTATTATGAAGTATTTTTTCTGAACATTAACTTATATTTCTTTTTTCATCATGAAAGCTGACATTGCGTCAACAGACTGTTAAAAACAACATCCAGGAACAAAGAAAAATCTAATTAACTGATATTAAAATCAGCAAAACATAGAAACCCATACCATTAACACTTCTTGCGTGATTTTGTCCAACTCATACAGAAAGTTTGTGGAAGACAATGGTTGCTGTAGAGAAGAAGAACAGAAAAGTTACCACCTAAAAGTCAAGAGGGTGGAATGATATAGCACACTCTTGCAGCTTTGTCAACTGAGTATTGTGTCCTTATAAATATGACCTTACACTTTGTGTAGACTGGTTCGGTGGGGGTGCTTTCCTTTTGAAAAGTGCATCAGAGATGGCTTCAAATGGCAGGGTTTCATCCTTCGGTATAGTGAAGAGAGGACTATCCCATCTATTTCTGGAGTCTGGAGCTTCAAACCTCAGCACTAGAGCATCAAAGCTATGCAGGACAAAAAAAACACAAAAACAAATCCTGACAATGCTAATTTTTTGACACTCACAGGAAGAGATTCTTACTTACATGTCTTGTGCATACTGCTCAGAAGGATTTCTTTCAGTATTCCACGTTGAGCTCATTTCATCTGACGTCAAACAGTACACCTTTATGAATAGAGATCAGTTATTTTGACTGAGCTTAGGTATTGTTGTAGATATTAAAGCAATCATTTGTCTCTGATACTTACCAGGCAGTGTGGTGTCTGTGTGTGTTTGATGAGACAGAACAGTTCATACCGGTAACCTGAAAAGGTTGTCAGCTTGAGTGTAAAAGCTTATTAAATGTAATATTTTAGCACAGCACACTGTGTTAGCAAGTCTTACCTTTTATGTAATTTAATGAATCCAAAATAACAATGTCATCCTTGTTGACCTTCCTAGACAACAGATACATAGATGTTAAAATGGCTGTAGGGGGAGAATATTACTAAGCAACTTAATGCAAAAACAGACTTGAAAACCCACCTCTCCACTTCAGCTTTCAGAGCTGCTCTGACATTTTTCTCCTTTTGGGAATCTGCAAGGTATCCAGCAATGTTAAAAAGACTACATGCAAATGTCTGAAAACTTGTAGGAATCCAGAACTTGCTTGATTATGCTGTTTGTGACTCCAACATAAAAAAAACTAGAGATGTGCAAAAGGTAAGAAAGGTTATTTCAGTTTTTCATCCCTTTTCTAGTTCTCTTCAGTAAATCAACCATTGCCTTTCACCAGATTGATTCCTCCAGTGACTTTAAGTGATCTGTACATTTGAATACTTAACAGGATTTCTGTCTAACTGATCTTATACATTCCACCCACCTTTATTCTTAAATCAAATAAGTGTATTTAACAGGGGACAGTGGGGACAATCAAACGCCAAACCCCATTCAAAATTTCAATGAAATTAAAATTCGAGCATTTTTGATTCAAAAACACATTCGAGTTGCACTGTTTCGATTAATAGTTCAACACAGGACTTCAGAGTGAGGGTCTTAGAATGGATGTTTTATTAGAAAAGCGTATTGGTTCCTCAATTAAGGTTTGCATTTCACTCATCCTGGTTCACTGCAAAGCACTCGTCCGGTGTTACGGTTTGAAGAGTGACCGTGTTGACATGTGACTGAATTGAACGCGTCTCTGTCTGTCGCAGTTAAAAACGATGTCGAAGACGATGCGCGTCCCAAAATACTGCCTTGTTTTTTATTTATTTTTGTAAAAGGCAATTTCTGGTGGTTTTTTTGACACTATAACAAAAACGAAACAACGAGGCATTTAATATTTTTTTTCTTCAGTATCAGTTGTAACAACACGCGTCCTCAATTAACACGGTGACTTTTTCAACCATAACACCGGTAAAATTATCGTGAAATTTTGCTGTTGTATTAGACATATTGCCATTTTGTCAGTTGTTAACATAAAACAATGAATATCTAAGTTAACATGAAATATTGACAACTCATTGACGGCTATTAAACACGGTATAAACCACATGAATGAGTACAGTGCTAATATTAGCTTAACTTGCCTGCGTAGACAGTGTTTTTCTCAACGTCAAGGGTTCCGTCTCCCACGACATGAACCTTTCTGCCTGTGTTTTGTTTGAAATACTCCTTCAGTTCTTCAGCCCTTCGAGTTTTACCACTACAGGGGTAACCACACATCACAATAAGAGGCATTTCCCTCTCAGTGTATTTCAGCTAACTAGACTTCTGTGACGAAAGGCATGTCTCCACTTTTACCCGGATACAAATGTGGAAGTAATGTCTTGGACAACCGACAGGGGACGCCATAGCTCTGTCATTCTATACATCAGTCACTTTGCATCTATGTTTTTAATTACGTGGACTTTCTTACACAGTATTTTAGTCGTCGCTTTTCATCAAATGATGAATCCCCCCATAAAAATTCAAGAAATAAGGCAGAGCCGAGTGATATGACTGTAAGTATTAGTTTATTAACAGGTGGCTCCAAATAAATATAGTTTGAATAACTGGACCCCGAAATTGATCACATTAAAACGCAGACATTTTGATATTATTTTTCATTTTCCCAGAGGAAAATAATATCTTCTCTTCATCAGAAGGGTTTTCCTTTGTGCCAGTGATAGGAAAACTCAGGCAGCATCTCTTCCATTTCTAAGTGGGTGGAAAATAATTAGTTGTACAGTTTTGGAGATGCGCTACTGAAAATGGAAAAAAATGTGATTATACTGACATGTCCAGTGCTTGTTTTTGTTGAGGAACTTGGGCAGTTTTTAACATCTGGATCAGCAACGCCTGTTGGTCCTCTGCTCCATACAGAGGGCTTTCATCTTCAGTGGGAACCTTTACATCTTCAAAGGAAGACTCCATCAAGGAGCTATCCACAACACTTTTCTTTCCCATGAAATGTCCTTAATCAATTACAAACACATCACAAAATATGTTCAAAGCTCAGGAAAGAACACAACATAACTTCCAACATTAATAACACTGATCTTACCTGTTGCCCACAGATTCCCTCTTGGATTCACTTTGATCTTTGACACTTTATTTCTCAGTTCAGTTAAATCAAGAGTCATTGAAGAAGCCATTGCCATGTATGAGATGAGGATGAAAGAAGACAGGAGTCTTGCTCTGCAGATCGTTGCCAACGTGCCAGTCATCCCTTGAATGTTTTGTTGTGCAATTTGGTGTCAGTTCATTAAAAGCTCATTGCTCTTCTCTCGCTTTGTGGACATGTAGTTATACTGACACAGGATGGGCTTAATATTCAGATAGGATGAAGTCATCTGTCTGTGGCTGGTCCCTTATTGGACAAATGATACCCATTAGGATGCCTTGTGCCTTCTGACTTGCTATCAAGAGTGTGACCTCATTACTAAACCTCTAATTATCACATCCAAATATCGTTAAATGCTTCCCTCTGCTTCCAGTGCTTTTATACACAAGACAGCCTGTCACATAAAAGACAAAACAGATGTGTTATTAAATGCACCAGTTTAATTTGAAGTACTTAATGTAAACATTACAGCAAGGCACGTGGGCCACTGCAAGCTGAATAGATGTAATGGCTTAAGAAATGCTGTGAATCCAGGGTTCATTGGCTACTGTATATACAGAGGGTTTCTTTCCTATACAAGTCCTCACTGTACACAGTATCAAAAGTACAAATATCTTTCAACAAGCATTACAAAATAAGTCGTCAACAAGTCATTCTTTTTAGCATCTGCAGCTGAACATCTGCAGTGGGGTGATTACAGGACTTTACATTACACAGAAACAGAGCTCTTATAGCACTTAAATAGAAAAATGTTGCCAAGCAAAGTCAATATGACCATATAGCCTTAATATCCTTCACAAAATAATTTATAAAATTTAATAATGTGGGATAACACACATTTTATAAACAAATCTTTACATTGCACTTAGATAACCTGTAACTCCTCAAAGCCTTTTGTTAGAAACAATCACTGCCTTTGTCCATGGAGGTAGGAACTGTCATGTATTCAACACAAAACAAGAGGTGCTGCTTTATAAATCAGGACCTGCACACATCAATAGAATCCAATATTATGAAATTTTTTTCCTCAGACCTGATTCCTTATAAATCCTATTAGTATTATACAAGGTAATAATTAACGTAATAAGCAGCTTCATGCTCACAAGTCCTGGTTCATAAAACATGATCTCTGTCAAACTTCACTTTCAAACCTGCTCTGGATCATCCAAAACAATATACCCTGATTTCAAATAACATTGACTGTTCACCTGCCTAAAAAAATACACTTCTGGCAATTTGAGGTAATTTCAACACTGCTGCACCACACATCCAATACCTCCCAAGGTTTCCCCTGAATGCTTTTTCAAATAAAAAAATAAGAAAAATTAATTAGGGGCGAAATCTTAGACAACATGTGCAGCAACTACTCTAACATGTTCAGTAAACACCAAAACAAAAGCATTTAAGAATGCTTAAATAGTCAAAACGAATTTGTATGAGTAGCCAGCCGCCTGCAGATTTTGCTGAATGGGTCTTACTTTGATCATTCCGGAAATAAGTTTCAGATTGTGGTTAATTAACATGTTGGGAATAGAGATGTTAAAGTGATTCTGAATTAAAATATGCTTGTTTTAAAAGGTGACTAAAATAATTGGGTTTAACTGCAAATAAATTGCAAAGCAGCCATGTCAAAGAAGCTGTAAGCTGAATACAATTCGAGTTTTTGTGAGTTGCATAAAACATTTAAAACAAAATGCAAGAAACTGAAATTTCCATCAATAAGAAAGGCAAACACCCTCTACTTCACTGAACCGTCAATCATCACAAGAACTACAAACTAACAGAGATTCCTGAGTCTTCTGTCAGGCTGGATGCAACATTTGGAGGGAAAACACAATAAGTACTTGCACAAAAAGGCTCTGCTAAAAAAGGTGTGCAGTTCACTGAAAGGCAAGATTAATATATTAACAACATGCATCATTAAATAAAAATACTTAAAAGATGGATATAAATTTATGAAAATACTGTTCTTTACTAAATGTTAAGGATCTGTTTGAAAATACTGCATGGGCTCCTAACAATATGAGATAAATTTAGAATTAAAACACTGTACGGCCTCCATGCAGAACACGTCCTGTTGCTTTCATGTAAAAACTGAAGACATTAAAGCAGCTTTTAAGAGGTGTTCAGAGACTTTTTGTGTCTAAGTGACTCCTCGCTTCTGAATTGCTGTCACAGTGCAGACCTGCTGGCTCTTTTGTCTTGTAACGAGTCTTTCTCCTCATCTATATCTGCGTATCTGACTGGCTGACTGTCCTGGTCCTTCTCTCTAACCACTGCTGCAGCAGCAAACTCTTCCTCCTCTTCTTTCTCCTCCTCCAGGTCTTTGACTTTGTGTACAATGAAAAGGTGTCTGTTAAGAGAAAGCACAGACGTGAAACACAGGCCGCAGTGAAGGCACTGAGGAGTGTTTTTATCAGTTTTATGGTGCGTTATGTGCTGCTGGAACTTTGTTTTATCATCTGTGATGAAACCACAATTTGAACAGCGGAAAGAAGCTTTGAGACGCTTTGCAGAAGGAGCTTCAAGTCCAGAAGAACGGCCCCGTCCTTCCTCCTGAGTGTCCTGGGAAGGTCTTTCTGGCACAGGTCCCTGCAAATCACACCAGTAATGTTTTAAATAATGTTTAGAAACATCTGCATTTGTATCAACAACTTAAACTTAATTGTTTTAGCATACTTATGAATGAATACCTTCCGTAAAACCTTTTTAGATTCCAGGACGGATGATTTTGGCATCTGGCTGAGATCGGGATTCTTGATTCCATGCATTAGACTGATGTGGTTTTTCAACATGACACTTGTAGTAAATACTGTCTTGCTATCAGTGCAATACCTGAAGCACACGGAATAGGGTTGAATCACTATCTGATTTTAACAGTTCAGAGTAACATCAGGGATTTTTTTTATTTTTTGTTTTTTTAAATCTTACCAACAAGTGTAATTTTTCTTTTTTCCATCATGGTCACTGCGAATATGTCGTCTCAGACTGATGGCAGCATTGAAAGAGCGCTCACAATGTCGACATGGATACTTCTTTATTGACTAGAGGAAAAAGATTAAAAAAACCAAAGGTTTCACCTTATGGACCAGACAAATAATTGCAGATGTATCACCAGATTTGTTGTTCTCACTAATTTAAGTGGTGAGGATTAGAGTAAGAAACTGGCTAACACTGTTGAGGGGAAAAACATCTGGAGCCTTGTCCCTTGTCACATTGACAAAAGCTTTGTACTGTTTACCTTAAGATAAATACATTTAACATTAAATGATACACATTTCAATAGAAAATACTGCTCTTTCCTACAATTATAGCATAAATCTACACAAATCCAAGTGTGATCTGTTGTTTGAGTTATATAAATTCTACTTTTTTGAGTATTGTTAATTGTAAACAAAGCAAGAAACATTAAAAATGCATGTGTGCATTCAGGCTTTGAGTATGCGCATCAGTATTTCGTCATGAACTCACCTTTCCATGGTTGATCTTTACGTGAGAAACATATGAATCTCTTTCAGGGAAAAACTGGAGGCACTCCCCGCATGTCCAACCAGTAGGTTTCCCACGTGGTCGGCGGTCCTGCTCAGCTTTTTTTCTGGGACTTTCCGTATGTTTAACGGGATTCTTCTGTTGTCGGGTCAAAAGACCATCCTGGTGCCAGTCAGCATCGCCTGGTTCTATACTGGGTTCCTCTGTTTCTCCTGTCATGTTTCCAACATGAACACCCTGCAAAACAGAACATTTTATCCTCTAATATCACAATGACAAAAAAATCTTAATACAGCCCTGTTGGTTATATAAATCTTTATAAAAGTATGATAAATGCTAACCTTAAAGTGCTGCATTAACAGATACTTTTGTGGAAAGACCGAGTTGCATTCTGGACACTTGAACACACATGTAACTCGCTTGTTGGCATTCTGATGAAAATGCTGAAACAGTAACTGCTTTTTCTTGAAAACTGTCTCGCATGAACACTTAAAGATGAGCCTGCAAAAGAAAAGGCTAATCAGTTAAAATGAACCAGAAACAGATAGGCACACCTTTTAACAGCTGGGTCATGAGATGTTGACTTACTGAGGGGATACTTTGCTAGCATTGTGTTTAATGTTTAAATGCACTTCACAGCTGTCTGGGGTCTTGAAGGCAACTGGACAGATGGAGCACTTGTAAAAGACTTCACAGTGTTTCTCCCCAATGTGATTCTTTTGTCCTTGGAGGGTTTTGAAAACCATATCACAGTGAAGACATCTGGAAACAAATAATACATTATGTGATATTTTTGGAACATTGTAGGTGTTCAAAAACGTTTTTTTTCTTTTTGTAATCCATGCATACTTACTTGTACCAGGCCTTGCGTGCGTAGTGAAGACAGTTTTCCTTAATGTGCTTCTGTATATCTACAGAACGACTCATGGCACCACACTCTGGGCAGCTATAGGGAGACTTGTGTGTGTGAAGTCGTCCATGAGCTTTGAAGCTGCACTTGTTGGGTAATAACATGGAGCACACCTGACACATCTGTACAACACAAGAAAAGAGTGAAATAAACAAAAAACATACATGAACGTAGTGAATAAATACACCATAAATGTGTATTTAAGGGATTTCTCTGGTAATATTAAGTAAACAATTTATCACTTGTAACAGTGTAACCAAAAGCAAATAAAGCCTTTCATTCTCATACCACAGACCTCAGCTGTTTGGAAAAATATAAAGTATAAAATTTTTGGCATGTTAAACAATTTTTGTTAACAGTCACTAAGAAAAGTTAATTAAGACAATTCAATCTTGTTTAATAATATTAAGGATATATAACCAAATATTAGTTATAATACAAATTCGATGTACATAAATACAATATGTCCAGCTTTTCCCACTATATTTATTTAAAATATGCACTCACTAGTCCTTCCACGTCTTCTGATGACCTCTGGTAATGGCCTGCGAGTGCTTTGTAGTCAGGCAGCTGCTTGTTACACTCGAGACAACGATGTTGGTGGTTAATGAAATTGTCCAAATACAATGGGAGGACAGGCTGGCTTTTAAGTGAGGATGACCAAGAGGCGTAAGAGTCCACATTTACAGGATCAGCACTCAGGGGTACAAACATTTGTTCCTCTGCTATAGGTTTCATATGAAGCTGTGTGCACTGCATCACCATGCCGCTCTTTTTGTGCTCCCGTGCATGTGCCAACAGGGCACACTTGTTAAAGAACACCATAGTCTTTGCACAGTGCGTACATCCTACTTCAATGTGAACACTCCTCCTGCTGTAATGATACGCAAGACTTCTCTCCACCCCAAATGAGTCCCCACACTCAAGGCAGCAGTAACCGCGTGGTGGAAGTTTGATGTTGCTCTCTGGAGGGGGGTTCAGATTGGGCACATATGCAGGCAAAGGGTTGGCGTTGTTTAACAGCCTGTTTAATGTTCCTGCTGCTGTGTTGTGAATGGATGTGCGTGGGTATGGGTTGGCTGTTTTGATCTGATGCACCAGCGGGACAGTGCTGTACACAGTAGAGGAGAGTGTATGTTTAGTTTGATGATGGGAGGTGGATCGTGCAGCAACTGAAGCAGCAACACTGTGGGGGACAAGATTAAGACTAGCAAGGTGCATTGCTTTGGGAAGAAAGTTTGTGCCTGTTGTTTGGCATATAGTTGTTGATTCTCTCTTTGTTTTCTGCTTATGATGTGCAACAGATTGCTTGACAGGGCCACTAGTGTTGTTAAATATTGTGGAAGACTGCGATTTACTGGTCTTCCTCGTGTTTTCCTCTGATCTGTTAGGAACAACCTTCAGTGAGGATGTAGTGGCTGGTATATTTTTAGTCTGTATTCCAACATCACCAGCTGCACTTTGAGATGGACGTGGAGATGTATTACAGAAAGAATCTTCACTAATCATACTTTGAGATGGAGAGGATTCATAGGCAGAATGAATGTCATCTGTTTCTGAATCAGGCAGCACACTGGTCACTGTACGCTTGATCTGTCCAGATGTTGTTTTTATGGTCTTAATTCTGACCTTGGGTATGGCAGCAGGTGACCCTGATGCCACTGCTGGGGATGCCTTGCCACTACTATCACTGCAGATACTAATCGGACTATCAGAGGGTTTAGTTAACCGTTTCACAGTTTCAAGCGGACTTCTGGGGCTTTTTGGGGATACAGGCATGTTGGGACTTGCTTTCATGCATTCATTCTGACTGGTTGAAGACTCTCTGAGATCTTGTCTAGCATTCAGAGCCACCAGAGCCTCAAGGCAAGAGGACAATTTAGATGTCTGAGATTTGCCAGAAGGATAAGAAGTAGAAACATCTTTTGAGGTTCCTGAATTGCAGTTGGTATCAGTAAAGTTCTGGCTACTACTTGGTGGTGGAAGGGCAGTTTGTATTCTGTGTGTTATATCCATTTCTTTACAGACTAAGAGGTCAGAGGGCTCCTTGCTTCTATCACTGTGTGCTGCTGTCCTCCTATTGTTCTCGGAAATATCAGAGTCCTTAGAGTATTCATCAAACAGGCCAAGATCCAGATGTTTTGTACCATCTGCGACCGAGGGCTCCATCGAAACAGAAGCTTCAGGAAAACAGGGTTTCTCTTGTTTAGGGTGCATCTGAGTGTCTTCAGACTCCGGACTGGAGATGGGACTAGAATGAGAAAGTGACTGTGAAAATATTGGTGTTCCATCTGGTTTGTGCTGAATAGGAGCCTTTCCAAAAAGCTCCTTTGAACTCTCACCATTCAAGGCAGAGACAAATGATTTGGATAAGTCAGTGTTGTCAGTGTCAACAGAAGGTTCTTGTCCCTTGAATCCATTTTGCAAAGCTGGTCCAAAGCCTTCAGATGAATCCTGGCGACTTGTGTTTTTCACAATAACACTTACAGTAGGAATATCAGAAATCGGAACAGCCTTGTTACTCACTAAGCTATCATCCAGGCATATTCCTGTGTGTTTCTGCTGACCCTCGGTCTCCTCATGACCCCCCTGTAGGGGCTCTTTGGCATCCAGCCCAGTGGCATCTGGGATGTCAAAGGCGGCCAGAAGATCATCAAAATCTGGGGTTTTCATGTCACCCATGGCTGTTCAGTCTCATCAACCTACGGGAATAAAAACACACATATGGCTCATCATCCCATACTCAAATAAGCACAAAAGTCACGCCAGAAAGGGCGGAAGGAACTTGATTCAGGGCATAAGTGACAACTAATGTCAAATATTGCACAATAGGAGCTTGCCTGTATCCTCTATGTTAACGTTAGCTAAAGCTAGCAGGTATTCGGCTCTGTGGCTACTATTTTGTACCACTGCCTATACCGACATACACACAAATAAACAAATACTTATTTAATGCAGCATATAAGACCCACTTTTGTTAAAAATATAAACTGTTTCACTACATAGTTGTGACCGATTCTCTTTGTAGCTGGCAGAGAGGACAGCTTGAATACGGACAGCTAGCCCATTAGCCACTTAGCTTAGCAACATGCTATCGCGAAAATCGTTAAACAATCCGAACAACTCGAAACCTATAAATGCAAACACGCTTACCATTTGATCCAGTTACGTTAAACATTGCTAGTAAAGTAATACTATAGTCACTTAACCTTCTACACTAATTTGGCTCGCAACATTGGACTGTAGCAATATTTCATAGCTAGGCTACAAGCTACTAGCACTTCGTTTTCTTTTTCCTGTTTGGGTGTTTGAAGCCCTCATCGTTGTCTTGCAGACGCGAGGCGGTGCCACTTACTGCTTCTGCTACGTCCTAGGAGGATGTATAGTTCAGAGTTTTTGAGTTTGTTGGCGACTCCAACACACAAACGTTGGCATCGTTCAAGTGGTAGGTCTTAAATAGTGGCAGGGAGGTGAGGCATAGGCTTTATATAGTACTATTCAACCGTTTAAGCCTGTAAAACATTAATTTCTGGAACAATGCCAATGCCAGGGACCTTGCCAAGGGCCTCTGCTATAAGGGTTTGCTATGACTGGCCCCTGACTATTCAATAATCATTTCTTTGATCATCCAACTCCACATCCCCCACTTTGTCTTACACTGCTTTAAACATTACATTTGATATTATATTGAAAGAAAATCTATTATTAAAGCTCATGTTATACAATTCTTTGGTGCTGATCATTTAGGCCATTTAAAAACAGACTTTGGATGCAGGGGCCTAGTAGTTTCCAACTTTCCTTCCTTGGAGCCCCCCTTCTACTATTTAAGAGAAGACCAAAATGGAGAAAGTGACACAGTGCTGTCAAAATGTAACAGATTTCAATTGTTTCGTAGATACCCCCCACAGATATATATTCATTTAAAACAAATACCTTTTTGTACATTACTTGTCATTCTATCATGAGTGGGGCTATTATGTGCAAATCACATTTTGACAACCTTAGACCAGACAAAGCCTTTTGCCCCCCTCACACACACACACAGGTATTTGGGGTACCCTCTAGGGGGTCCCAGACTCCAGTTCGGGATCCAATGTCATAACCTACACATCAAATAGGGATAAACACACTCAAAGGCTATAACATATAATCCTGTGAAAGGGAAGTTTGCTGAAAAGGAGTTACGACAGAGACTCAATTTGCACAGGAAGATGCAAGGAATAAAAAATACTATTAAAGTGGACAATTTCTGTGCCAGCTATTCTAATTAAGACAACTGTTCAGTATCCTGTAAGACAGAATTGAGGGCTTAATGAAAAGTGCTAAAATCTTCCTTCCCTCTAGTCAGGCTGAAAAGTTGTGCCATCAGGTCCAGCTTGGGTCCAGCTCAGTTCACAGACACACAGGCCTGCTGAACTTTGGCAACTGATAAATAAAAGCGTATCAGCCCATCTATTTACTTAAACTGTGTAATGATGTAACAGGACATAATAGATAGCCTTTGTTGATCGCCAGTGACATCAGGCAGTGGTCATGGTTATGTAATTTGATGGTAACAGATTCAGTTTAGGTCGACCTATTGCATAATGTTTTTTAAGCTGGTAAACAAATTTAAAAAAACACAATTAGTTGTTCTGATTGATAAGATAATGCATAAAATCCGAGCAATACTGCATAAATCAGAACTATGGTGTTTTTCTTTCTTTCTTTTTTTATTAAAAGTCAAATTTCTGGGGTACTGTGAAAAGGAAGATGAGAGACACCAGACTCAACAATACAGACAGACCGAAGGCTGCTATCAGAGAAACCTGGGCTTCATAAGACCCCAGTGCCACAGACTAATTGGCTCTATGCTACAGACAAAAGGAGCTCCAACCAAACACTGAGTAGGTAAATTAAGATAATTTTCCATAAGGTCAGCATTTCTGTATTAAAAATATTTTTTCTGCTTTTATTTGGTGTTTTGTAATATTCTAATTTGAAATAGTAGATTATCAATTTTCATGAGCTGTATGCTGTAACTGTAAAGATTAAAGAAAAAACAGGCCTTGAAATATTTCACTGTGTGATGACTCTCATTTATAAGGACGTTTCATTTTTTTAATTAAATTATGGGGGGTGTCTACTGTTGAGCTGCACCTGTATTTGCATATCCACTGAGACAGAGTCAAGTTAAGGAGTTGAGCCCTTTAGCCCATATCTGTTTCTCTGAAGCTTTTTTCCCTATGTGTTTAGACAAAAAAGTCTTTCTGTCATGATAACAAGGTGAACACTGAGAGTGCATTTCAGTTATACAACTGATGAGCTTATTTCTTGCAATTATTATCTATATGTTTTTCTTTACCTGCCTCATTGGTGAGTAAAATTGAATATGGTGGCAAACAAGCTGATGTTGTACATAAGAAGACTGTCTTGGTTTAACACACCCGGCATTTAATTTAATGCTTTGAAGTCTGTTATCATGCCATTAACTCTCAATGGGAAACAAGAGTGTCTGAACACACTGTGAGCACAAGTACTGTCCTTATAAACCAGAGTTAATGTTTATCACCTCTGAACAGACTTGAGCCACCACTAAGCATCGTGAACTATAGGCAAACACCATTTTATTGGTGTTCAGAGAATTGTTTTTCTGTGACGAAGTCAAATTTGAAGAGCAGCCAGAAGAACAAATAGCTGCCATTATGTCTAATCATGAATCATTAACCCTGAAAAGTGAGATACAGATTGCACTGCTATATATCTAATGGTCCAGATAACAGCTTTAACTAGTTTCAGATTCTGTAGACCTCAGTGTACTAAAATAATCACCAAAAAAGATGACATTCTGTCATCAAATAAAATGATTCAAGTTAGTGACTTTGAATCACAAAAATACAGTTTTTGTATTACAGCAGAGAAATGACTTCAGAGAAGTATATTTGGGCTATAAAGATAGGGATGGTTTAAAAATGAATCCTTGATATTTCAACCATACAACGTTTTTTTTACTCGTGTAGATTGAAAATCAACCACAAATTCATGGTTCATATACAACATTCATTATTCACAATGCTGATCCTGTTCTGGGTCATGGGGTGCTGGAGCTGATCCCAACTGACACTGGGTGAGAGGCAGGGTACACCCTGAACGGCAGTTGTACAGAGACAAAGGATCAGGCTTAGTATTGGGTAATTTTGAGTCACCATTTAGCATTTCTTTGGTCTGTGGGAGGAAGCAAGAGTACCCAGAGGGAAACCCACATAGACAGGCCCCATCTGAATGGGATTCAAACCTGGAACCTTCTTACTGTTAGGCAACAGCGCTAACCTCTGTATTGCTGTGCATCCCCTTTTCACTGTATTGAGTATGGAAATATAAATATAAAATGACAGAAGAAAAAAACACTGTCTTAAGATAAAGTATCTTTTCTGGGATGAGCCATTGATTACAAATCAATAAGATAAAAACCAAGGAGGGCAGAAATAGCCAGAATCTGGACCTTGCCGAAGTCCCACTAGGATGCAGATTTGACGCAGGACCCCCCTTAGCCTGCTAGCCATCAAAAGTGTTGCATTGTTTTACAAACATTAATGCATTATTATTATGAACAATAATTTCCCTGCATTCATGTGCAGTATTTTTTTTTTTTTTTACAATGGTTACACTGAATTTACTTCTATTATTTCTGGGCTGCCAGATGGGGTGGGGGGTGGGGGGGTGGTGGTGTGTGTGTGTGTGTGTAGGGGGGGGGGTAAGCACTATTCCCTTACAGAAAAAAAGGTTCCTGGTTCCATTCTCAGCACCTTTCTGTGTGGAGTTTGCATGTTCTCCCCTGTGCATGTGTGGCTTCGCTCTGAATACTTTGGCTTCCCTCCACCACCAAAAACAATCTTGTTAGATTTAATGGTGACTGTCATCCTCATCTTGCTCACTATCCCTGCTTTCTTCTCCTCCTTCTTCATTTTGATCTCTGTCCCTACTTTGTTCTCCACCATCATCCTTGTAATCTTGATTTGTGTCCCTGCTTTCTTCTCCATTTTCATCTTGCTCTCTGTCCCTGCTTTCTTCTCCTCTATCATCCTTGTCTCTCTCTCTGTCCCTGCTTTCTTCTCCTCTATCATTCATCTTGATCTCTGCCCCTGTTTTCATGTATTTTATCATCTTTATCTTGCTACCCCTCCCTGCTTTCTACTCCCTCATGATCCTCATCTTGCTATTTCTCCCTGCTTTCTTCTCCTTCATCCACCTCATATTGTTTTCTGTCCCTGCCTTCTTCTTCTCCATCCTCCTCCTCTTGCTCTATGTTCCTACATTCTTCTCCTCCATCATTCGTTTTACCCTCTGCCCCTGTTTTCTTCTCCTCCATCCTCCTCATCTTGCTTGCTATCACTGCTTTCTTCTCCATCATCCTTATCTTACTTGCCATTCTTGCTTTCTTCTCCTACATCATCCTCATCTTGCTTGCTATCCCTGCTTTCTTCTCCTCCATCATTCATTGTACTCTATGCCCCTGCTTTTTCTTCTCCATCATCCTCATCTTGCTTGCTATTCTTGCTATCCCTACTTTTTTCCCTCCATCCTCATCATCTTTCTCTCTGTCCCTGCTTTCTTCTAAATCCTGTTCATCTTGCATTCTGTTACTGCTTTTGTCTCATTCATCATTCATCTTGATCTCTGTCCCTGCTCTCTTGTATTTCATCATCCTCACCTTGCTGTCTCTCCCTGCTTTCTTCTCCCTCATCATCCTCCTTTTGATCTCTGTCCCTGCTTTCTTCATCATCCTCATCTTGCTTTCACATCTTTCCTTAACCCTTATGCATGTCAAGGACCCTTAACGTGCTTAAAGCCTGCACCACTCGGTGCTCGGGCCCTAAATAAAGTACATTAAAACAGATAGTGAGGCTAAATGATGTTAGTGTTGCTGTCAAGCTATCAACTTTAACCTTCTACAACTGCATCACACAATTCTGTTACAGTAATGCATCAAATAACCCTTGTAATGCCACTTTAGCTTAACAACAGTTGGAATATCAGGAGGTCCTAAACTGAAACTCTGTTCATTAACTACAGGCTAGACCTCATATAATTTTGGACACTCACAAAAGAAGCAGATGAGTTATAAATCCAGGACAAAAAATTACATACTGTATTTCAGCAGTTCTTGCTTGAGCAATCTCATATATAGGTCTGTTGGATTTGTAGCAAAATTCTGTCCTGAATAATGAAAAAGAAGTGTCTAGGTGATATGGGTGCGAAAATATATTAGCAGAATAATCAATGTTAGCAGTTAACTTTTTACATGCTAGGATAGCCATTAACAATGTGTCTTGTAAGCTGAATGTCAAAGTAACTATGATTGCAATAGCCAGGTTTGAAAAAAGTATAGGATTTGTTAGCACAGTGTGGAATTAGCTGGCTAAATGTTTAAAGTTGGATATTTTTGTAGTTGGCACCAAAACCACGTCTCATCTACACTAACAAATATCTTGTTTTAATCAGTTCAAGCCCGTGATCCTGGTAAAAGCTTGGTCTAAACTGTATCTCAGCTGCCCTCCACTAGAAGCAAACATAGCTGTTTAATAATGACCACTGCCTTGCTGCCACAATGCTCTTAAATCAGATATAAACAACTGCTAACTGTTAGCACAGATAGCATCTCGTGGCAGTAATGCAGCTTAGAGAAAATGGGGATTAAGTTGTCCAGAGGCTGTGTCAGGTAATATAACTTAGCAGTGAGTGACGATATTCAGTACAGGAATGTGGACGTTGATCTGAAAAGGTAACATCCCTTCCATAGAATGTGTTTTTAAATTGAAAACAATTGCATGTCTCATATGTTTACTCAGAGTTTAATGAACAATACCGCCGCCAACCAGCAGGAGGAGCTCTGAATGCTTTGGCTTTGATTTCAAGAGCTCTTGTGCTGTCCAGTCTTTATACAGTCTATAGCTGTTTTTCAAAGTCTAGGATCCTTCCTTGGCTTTGAGAAACAGCTTATGATTCCTCTACACAGGTCTTTGGAACTCTTGCTTAGAAATGAGTGCGCCAATCATAACTATGACTACATAAATTATGGGTGTGGCCTTCCACAGAGAAACTCCTTTATGATTAATCTAGTGTTTTTAGTTTATTATCACCTATCAGCTTATCATGTTCATAGTCAGCCATAACTAACCATCATGTCTAATGACACAATGACTGCGTTTACATGGACATGAGTATCCTGGTTATGAGTCATATGCCGGTTTTTATCATATTCGGGATACTGTGTTTACATGCGCACAGAGATACTCGGTTATTCATATTCCCATATACATAAAAAAACCTAATATCCCGGTTTCTGATCACTGAATCATATCTGCGCAGGTGCCTGTGATGTTATTTTACAACACCAGATGAGGTAAGTTTGTAATCTGAGGAAATTAGATCACTGTTGGTTATTCTGGGCTAAACCCTCGTAGCATATTCGGGACCAAAAGTGACATTTTGGCTGTGTTTTTTGTTGTTGTTGTTGTTGTTCGGCTCTCAATACAGTGGTCAGTTTAAAGGCTAACTGTATGAAATTTTGCCACTCCTTTTTTTTCACTTTCATTTCCTAATTCCAAAATCCTGTCTACTAGAAGTGTATAGAATAGGAGATTTCCATCACACCGACACTCTTTGTCCTCGTGACCAAATTTGCCACATTGACTCCCATTATAATCACGTATTTTTCATATACTATAATCCTGACATATCATAATGCTTTTTTCATTAATCCCTAATAAATCTAAGCCTCTCACTTCAAAATATACGGAAAACATGTTTTAGGTGTAATGGCCCCCTTTAACCACCAGAGGCCATCACATAAAGTTTCAGGGAAATTTCAGTGAAGGCCTGGATTTCTTACCTTGCCAAGTGCATAGCAATAATAAATCTGAAGACCATAAAATGGTCTTGGTATATTAGCAGTGATATAAAAGAGTGGTGAGAATAAGAAAAAAAACATGAACAGAGCCCATTTGACCTGGGATTTTTCAATTGTCACACACAAAGACATAAAAACAGACATGCCTGTGCAGGGTCCTTATGTGTCCAGAGGGAATGCCCTCTCTAATCGGTCCTGACTCAGATGAATCCTCACTGCTGGTAAAATCCACCTCAGAAACATGCTCCTCATTCTCCTCAGAGGACTGAAAGACTGCAGAAACACACACACACACACACAAACACACCCCCCCACACACACACACACAAACGGTCTATGTTTTCATATCTGCAAAAACATGCTATTCCACACATCCAATAAGGTTTCCTTATGATCAAGAAAAAAAGTGAACTTCAAACACAACTTGGCTGGTCATTTCTCCAGAGGACATCCATCTGAACTTGGAGCAGATTTGATCTCACGCTGATTTTGAGTCAATTGATCACATGACCTGGAAGCTATTGAGCTAAAATGCTAATATTTATAAATAAAAACTGATAGAAATTTTTTAGAAACATGAAATGTAAATTCAAGAGGCGTATCTCATGCAGCCAGCAGAGTACTTTGATCTCACGTTGATTTTAGCTCAATAGCAGCCAGGTCATGAGATCAATTGACTCAAATAAGGCTGAGCTCAGCGTACTCCACTAGCTGCATGATATACGCCTCTTGTTTTTACACTTTTAATTTATTCATAATTTTAAATCATTTTAATACATAAATATTTGCATTTTAGCTCAATAGCTTCAAGGTCGTGTGATCAATTGACTCAAAATCAATTTGAGATCAAAGTACTCTGCTGGCTGCCAGAGACACGCCTCTTGTTTTTACTTTTCAAATCTCTTAAAAATTTCTATCAATTTTTATCTCTAAATATTAGCATTTTAGCTCAAAGGCTTCCAGGTCATGTGATCAACTGACTCAAAATCAACGTGAGATCAAATTACCCCGCTGGCTGCATGAGATACGCCTCTTGATTTTACATTTCATGTCTCTAAAAAATGTCTATCAATTTTTATAAATAATTATTAGCATTTTAGCTCAATAGCTTCCAGGTCATATGATCAATTGACTCAAAATCAACATGAGATCAAAGTACTCCGCTGGCTGCATGAGATACGCCTCTTATTTTTACATTTCAAAACTCTAAATATTATTTATTATTTTTCTATTTAAATATTAGCATTTTAGCTCCACTGGTTGCATTAAATATGCCTCGTTTTTATTACAATTTCAAATCATTCATTATTTTTATTCATGAAAACATTTGCATTTAAGCTGAATATATATTAGGTCATGTGATTTTATATATCAAAATCAATGTCCGAACTTACTGATACGTCTCTTTTTATTGCCTTTGGATGCAGTATCTCTGCTTTAAATATCTCAGATTTTTGTTTTGAAACAGGAAGTCGATACACGCTGTAGCTGTACACTGTGAGTTTACTGTATAAAGTCTGCAATACAGGTGCACTCGAAATGTTGGAGGGGCTAGCTTGGAGTCGGACTTGGTGGTACAGAAGAGTTTCCCCCGGAGCAAATGTCTGTCAAATATCCAACTTAAAACTAACTCCACCGCGGTGCTCAGCTGTCACTCTGGGCAGAGATCAGCTGTTCCTCTGCCACGCAGTATTTACAGTATCCTATCTGAAGTTAAATGAAGTTGAATCAAAGTTGCGCCTTCGCAGGTAGTCTTCAGCTGTGAGAAAACAGGATACTGCATGTATATGGCACAGTATCCCGTTTTCTTTTGGAGTTCTCCAGGTAGCAAAAGCGGGTTTCTCAAAAACAGGATACTGTAATATCCCGTAGAAGAAGACGTATACATGCACAAAGAGAAACCGGGATACTCCAAAAACCTGACAGAAAACAGGATACTTAAGTCCATGTAAACGCAGTCACTGTTAATATCAATCCAACCATTAAAGATGACTTATCTGACGGCTTCATACCGCAAGGATGGGTGACCACAGCAGCACGCTTCAGAATTTGAAACTGCGCTGGGGTGATGAGCATAAATTACTGTTTTTTTTTAAGGGAACATTCAGCCAGAGCGTTGGCCGAGTGGATAGGGTAGTGGCGTTAGAACCGCAAGTTTGCTGGATTGAGGCCTGAGCTCGGCTACGTCGTGCACTTCGGTGTTGTAGACATAGGGCCGTCCACGTCGCTTGCTCTGCTTTTTACCATCTTTGGAAAAATTCAAACATCCAAACGCTTCTTTATTTCAGATGGATATTAACTGGATTTCTCCTCAAAAAAAAAAAAAAAACAATCACTAAACACCTGTGGAAAAACAACACAAAAGTGTGGATTTCTTATCATTTAAGGTGTCAGTTGTCAGTTCCCTGTACGACCCTCTTGGGTTTCTTTCCCCTTTCACACGGTTGGCAACATTGTTGTTACAGGAACTGTGCAAGAGAAATTATGGATGGAATTAAAAAGTTCCACAGCTTTTTTCTCAGAGGTGGTCTGCATGGCAACAAGGTTTTGAAAAGATTGGAGAGTTCAAAGTGGATCGTTGCTTTAAACCAAAGGACTTTGGAAAGTTGATCAGTGCAGAGTTGCGCCATTTCTCTGACGCTAGTCAAGAGGGTTATGGTACTGTGTCCTTTCTCCGGTTGAAGAACAGTGACAACAAGCTGCATGTTGCATTCATCTTTGGAAAGGCCAGAGTTGCACCATTAAAACAAACTACCATTCCCAGGATGGAACTCACAGCTGCTGTTCTTGCTGTGCGAGTTGACAGGATGCTCCAGAAAGAATTGCAGCTACCTGTGCAAAGATCAACATTTTGGACAGACAGTACAACCATCCTCAAGTATCTGAGCCGATTATCTGCCCCTGTTTTCATCTCCTCCATCCTCCCAATCTTGATGGCTATCCCTGCTTTCTTCTCCATCATCCTTATCTTACTTGCCATTCTTGCTTTCTTCTCCTACATCATCCTCATCTTGCTTGCTATCCCTGCTTTCTTCTCCTCCATCATTCAGTGTACTCTATGCCCCTGCTTTTTCTTCTCCATCATTCTCATCTTGCTTGCTATTCTTGCTATCCCTACTTTTTTCCCTCCATCCTCATCATCTTTCTCTCTGTCCCTGCTTTCTTCTAAATCCTGTTCATCTTGCATTCTGTTACTGCTTTTGTCTCATTCATCATTCATCTTGATCTCTGTTCCTGCTTACTTCTCCCCATTCCTCCTCTTCTTGCTGGCTGTCCGTGCTGTTTACATCATCCTCAACTTGTTTTCTATTCCTGCTTTCTTCCCCTCCATCATCCTCTTCTTACTCCCCGTCCCTGCTTTATTCCCCTCCATCCTCCTCCTCTTCCTCCTTATCCCTGCTTTCTTCTCCTCCATCATTCATCTTGATCTCTGTCCCTGCTCTCTTGTATTTCATCATCCTCACCTTGAAGCTAGAAGCTTGGTCTAAACTGTATCTCAGCTGCCCTCCACTAGAAGTAAACATAGCTGTTTATAATGACCACTGCCTTGCTGCCACAATGCTCTTAAATCAGATATAAACAACTGCCAACTGTTAGCACAGATAGCATCTTGTGGCAGTAATGCAGCCTAGAGAAAATGGGGATTAAGTTGTCCAGAGGCTGTGTCAGGCAATATAACTTAGCAGTGAGTGACGATATTCAGTACAGGAATGTGGACGTTGATCTGCAAAAGGTAACATCCCTTCCGTAGAATGTGTTTTTAAATTGAAAACAATTGCACGTCTCATATGTTTACTCAGAGTTTAATGAACAATACCGCAGCCAACCAGCAGGAGGAGCTCTGAATGCTTTGGCTTTGATTTCAAGAGCTCTTGTGCTGTCCAGTCTTTATACAGTCTATAGCTGTTTTTCAAAGTCTAGGATCCTTCCTTGGCTTTGAGAAACAGCTTATGATTCCTCTACACAGGTCTTTGGAACTCTTGCTTAGAAATGAGAGCGCCAATCATAACTATGACTATATGAATTATGGGTGTGGCCTTCCACAGAGAAACTCCTTTATGATTAATCTAGCGTTTGTACTCTATTATCACCTATCAGCTTATCATGTTCATAGTCAGCCGTAACTAACTATAATCATGTCCAATGACACATTGCCCCATGCTATCATTGCTGCATTATCACACTTGTGCCTACATCTTGTTCCTCCTGAGACAAATCAGAGCAGTGGCCTACGTAAGGTGTCTGTTAATTAATGATAAGAGGGCAGAGTATTTTTTCCTGCTGAGTATTTTACAGCACAACATTTGACAGTCTGGCGTAGGAGGACGCACAATGAGTAAGCCATTAGCTCTGCTTTTTCTTTCATTTAAGCTGTTTGTTTTTGTACTTGTGAACTGGTATTTTTGTGCACCGTCTTTGAGAAGATAAGCCACGTGGACTCTGTGGACATATTCAGAGAGTACACAGCTTGTTGCTTGTTTGGCATTTCTGCTTGTTAAAGTTGAAGCAGCTTTCCCAAAGGCTGCTGCACACAGAAGTAAAACAAAAGTTGTCTTTTTCAGCGGAACCCAACGGCGTCCAGCTCAAAAGTGTATCCAGCACACATGGAAATGGTGTGGACAACCCAGGATTTGAAATAGAGGTATGTATCACATTTAATTTTTACAGGAAGTCACTCAGCTTGTCTCTTTTTCCAAAATAACAAAATGCCTTTATTTTCTTAGGAGGACAACATTTCAGATACTAACAGTGTCAAAACCAAGACTCATAAAACTAAAAAGGGATTGGGATCATATTTAAGGTGTGTTTGCTCATGTGACTGAATTTTGTTGTGGGTTTAAATCTTCTGGGTATGCACGAGAAAAGAAAAGAAATCTCTGGAAAGCAATATTCATCCTGCATATCAATGTACAGTATGTGATTGATTAACATACCGGACACAGATCAGACAATCCCTGCTGTTTTGTGTGTTTTTGTAAACTTTAATATGTTGAAGTGCTATGGTTTTCATACAACTGTTCACTTAGGCACATGTGGTTAAAATGTCTGCTCAACAATAATATGAGAGACAGTGTTGGTGATTCACATATATTGTAAACCGAACCACATTTTCCCACATTTTGACCTTTCTGTTTATTTTTCCTGGTCTAGCAAAGTTGCAAAGCCTATTACTGCCACAGAGGATTACGTCAAGGCTCACTCAAAAACCTTCAAATATGTTGTGCTGGGAATACTTGGAGCAGGTAATTTTAAACTCTGCTTAGTAGTGCTTGAAATCTACACTTTGTATAAGTTTACTCAATTGTCTTCTCTTATGTGTAAAAGTGTCAGACAATTTTTTTAACTGAGCAGTCTTTTGTCTCCCATAGGTTATGTGGCGTACTTCATTGCAGCCTGTGTTCTGAATTTCCAAAGGGCTATAGCTCTTGTAGTCCTAACCTCTTTGGCTGTTGTTTCCAAGTCCTATGATCTTATAAAGACATACAAAGGAGAAAGCATCAGCCGGTGTTTCAGACCTGTAGTCAGATGCTTCAAATCTAACTTAAAATGGCTAAAATGGTGAGTGAGTAAGCTTGTTTTTTACAGTGTGATGACGCCCACATATTGGATTTTTTTTTTTCTTTTTTTACAAGTGAAGGTGTGTTTTATTTTGTTCACAGGATTTTCATTGTGGCGATCGTGGCTCTGCTTGTGGCATGGCTGGTCTTAGACACAAGCAAACGTCCAGAGCAGCTTGTCTCATTTGGAGGTGTGCTCATGTTCATCCTGCTTATATTCCTGTTGTCTGCAAACAGGAGAGCGGTGAGTTTTTACACTGACTCTTATAAAGGAAGAGTTATAACTCTGACAACTGTTGTGTAACACACTTAGGCGTTATCTCTTCACTTATCTAAGGCATGCTGTGCTAAGATATCATGTGGCCTTGTGCACCTATCATTTAAAGGGTTTAGCAAATTCGCTTCCTTGTAACAACAAGAAGCTTCATAGAGACTCCCTGATACGCCCATGATCTAATACTTCCTTGTGTTTTTAAATATTTCTCAGGTATCATGGAGACCTGTGCTTTGGGGTCTTGGGTTACAGTTCTGCATTGGCCTTTTTGTGATAAGAACACAACCTGGACTCATAGCATTCGAATGGCTGGGAAATCAAGTGAAGGTGGATGTTTTCCTTATGCAATATACATAAAAGATGTTTAGATAATGATATTTTCCTGTTTTTAAAAGAAATAATCTTAAATGATTAATCAGAAGATGATTAGGCATGTGTAGCCTCACTTTATTGAACTATAGGTAACTTTAACAGCTATTTAAATATATTTTATTAGGAATCTCAGCAGCATATACTCTTCAATTGCCATAACATCATCAGGGTTCGTACGTGCTTTTAAAAATCTAGTTTAAGACTTTTTAAGTATTGAGATTTCTCAATACACCAGATCAGGCCTGAATTGTCTGATTTAACAAATTGTCTGTGAAATGTCAAACAGTACAGGGCAAAAACTTTTTTTGTCATTAAAGCTCAACTTTTTGGCACATTTAATGCCTCTATTCAATCAACATGCCATATGGTGATATTAATCATAACACATATTTAGTTCGTGTGCTAAGCTGATTCTAAACAGTGTCGTACCCCATATTTTGACTTTGAAACTCATGGTTTCAAATGTTGTCATTTTAGATTGATAATTTTTACTTTCTTATATCCCAATTTGACTCCCAATTTTAAATTGAAGTCATTTGTAAAAACTTTTTAAGATGTCATTTTGAATTCTAGCTCAGATTTTAACATTTTCAACTCCTAATTTTGGCTTTTTAATCCCATATTTTGACCTATCAGACTCACAATTTAAAATTTTAAGACATATTTTGACTTTTAAACTCATGATTTCAAATTTGATCTCATATTTTGACCTTCCAAACCTATGATTTAAACTTTCTCTTCATATATTTATGAAATACATTATTTTTCTATTCTTAATATTGTGGTCTGATTTTTTGAACTAATAAGTTGGAATTTTTATCTCAGATTGCCTTCAAACTTATCTTTTTTACTTTTTTGAATTTCCAAATGATTTATCATCAGTGCTGTTTTTGGTATATTTAATATTGATAAAAATGAGGTTGATAGATTATAGTTAAATGTTTACCCTGTTAGGCACTCAGGTTAGACCTAAATCCAGAATCTGGCTCCTGATCTAAATGTATATGGTCTTTATCATGCTGATCCATCCATGAGGACTCATTCATTGAGATTCTGATGCTTAGACTTACTTTACGTGACATGCAGAGTTCCTTATCCACCAGGGTACAACACTGTTAAACCAAGCGGATCATAAGTGCTTATCTTTAGAGCTGTTTATCAGGCAGTTCAGCCTATTGCTGGGTCATACAAAGGTTGAGTTTGAATGTGTGGTTTAGCCTCCTGTCTCTTCTAAGCAGCAGATTTAGAGTGATGACTTCCTGTTGTAAAATCAGTATCAATAAGTAGCTGTGTCTAAGCCATCATAAACAAGTTAATTGAGGAAAGAAAACATGTGATCTAATAAAACTATGTTTTCTCTTTGTTTTATACCAACAGACATTCCTTGATTATACCAAAGAGGGCTCATCATTTGTCTTTGGGGATCTAATTGATGATATTTTTGCCTTTCAAGTAAGTTGATCGGTGATTGATAATGTATGCTATCTGTAGCAACCAAAAGAATAAGCTGCTGAATGTATTCTTACCTTTGACTCTTTTTTCAGGCTTTGCCCATCGTAATCTTCTTCAGCTCTGTGATGTCTGTTCTTTACTTCTTGGGGGTCATGCAGTGGCTCATTCTGAAGGTATAAAAGGGTTAAAATTTATATTACAAAACATCATATAGGTTTCTGTAGGTCTGCTTGTATTTTGCTTACATCTGCAGTGATACTTTATGACCAGGTGCCATGTGTTTTTGTCCACTCAGATCTCATGGGTTATGCAGATAACGATGGGAACCTCTCCTACAGAGACCTTGAGCGTTGCAGGGAATATATTTGTTGGGCAGGTACTCTGGGCAAGGCTTCGCGTCTTTGCAAATCTATAATTAATACCAGTCAAAATACATTCGGTGTGGAATGTCATGAGCTTGAATTGCTGTACATGACTTTTATGGCACAAAAAAACATTAGAACTGTTTTTAAAAATCATTCATTCTGCATATTTTATTTTTCTCCATGACTTTGTGCTAGACTGAGGCTCCACTGTTGATCCGCCCATATCTGAAGGACATGACCAAATCTGAGATCCATGCTGTTTTGGTCGGTGGATTTGCTACAATTGCAGGCAGTGTCATGGGGGCATTTATCTCATTTGGGGTGAGACAAAACTACAACTACACCTGATCATACATCTGTACACACAATACTATGACAATATACTCAACAGCCACTTTATTTGGAATATCTGTTCATTAACTCAAATATCTAATGAGCCAATCACATGGCAGCAAGACATGGTAAGGATGATCTGCTGAAGCTAAGACCAAGCATCAGAATGTGGAGGACAGGTGAAGACTTGTTTGAACATGCAAAATACTGCAGACAAACAAGACTCATCACACGATATGTTTTTCCACATTTCTTTGGCCCAGTTTTACTGAGTCTGTGTGAGGCTCAGTTTCCTGTTGTTAGCTAAGAGAAACAGCGTTCAGTGTTACTGTGCTGCTGTATTCCCATGAAGTAGATCTTCATGGTGTGATGTGCTCTGCATTCAGAGACGCTCCTCCACACATCTGGGTTATAATGTGTCAAAACCTTCTATGAGCTTGAACCAGTCTGGCCCTTCTACCTTCATCCATAAACAAGGCATTTTGGTAAAGAAAACTGTTGGTCAATGGATATTTTTTTCTTTTTAGACCATTGTCTGTAAACCTTGGAGATCAAAATCACTTAAATCAATTCTCTTACAAATTCTGATGCTCAGTTTGATCTTCAGCACATCATCTTCGCCATGTCTACATGCATAAAAGCAGGGGTGGATGATGGGGCTAAAGCCCTGAATGTTTCTTGTGAGACGCAAAGGCCAAGGTCCCAAGAGGGGGGCCAGTACCGGGAAGGTGCATGTGTTGGGAGGAGTCAGGAGGAGACGTAATGGTTAGAATGGTGTGATTTTACTTCACGTAATGATGACGTGTTCTGAGTGTATAAAAAGTTTGTGATTCCTTATCTCTGCTGAACTTTTTATGCTCTTTTTAAGGAGGCAGAAGTGAAAATAATTGATATTCAGCGTGCTGGTTTCACAGCTATGAAGAAACTGACAACAAATTGATTTAAAAAATGAAATTGGCTCTAAAGGATTTCTTTTTAGCTTTGTTTTGCATAAATGGTATGATTTATTGGCATTTTAAATGTACATTTTTAATTAAGTTGGATTGAAAATAGCGTGTATAACTACATAGTTGAATTGACATACCTAATAAAACCCGAGAGCTCTGTTTATGTAGATCAAATATAGGTTGTAATAAACTAGTCTTGGTGTGAGAACCATTAATATTAGGGAATCAGCTGGAATCAGAGACGTATAAACCAGTGATTTAAAGGATACATTGATTTCCCAGAATGCATTTTCAAAAAAGAATGAGACCTAGAGATGTACCTCACTAGAAACACTTCTCTCTTCAACGAAAGACAAGAAAATGCTGACAAAGTTTAGTAGCAAATAAAGGAAAATACGGCTATCTCTACCGTATGCTTAGAAATTATTCATTTAACTGGAATTCAGATGTTGAACAAGGCGAGCTGAATAACAGCCTGTCTATGATGAGAGGTTAAAGTTGCATTCTGCTGTTTATGGCAATCAGAAAAGCTGATGTAGTGTAAGTAAATAAATAAACAATTTCTGCTATCAATAACTTTGTTTGGGCTTTAACTAAATTCTACCGTGCTTAATGATATAAAATGTATTCTTATTTTGCAGATTGATGCCTCTTCCTTGATATCCGCTTCTGTTATGGCTGCTCCCTGCGCCTTAGCCATCTCCAAACTGTCTTACCCAGAGACAGAAGAGAGTCCCTTCAAGTCAGAGAAAAACATCAAAGTGGATTGTGGGTATGTGTATCCATCAATTGTACTTGCCCCCTCCCCTTTATTCATTAAGCTTGTTTGTCTAAAATCTCTTTTTTTTCTTTAACACTCTTAGAGATGAGCAGAATGTTTTGGAGGCTGCTAGCAGTGGAGCATCTGCTTCAGTAGGTCTTGTTGCTAACATTGCGGCAAATTTGATCGCCTTCCTTGCCATCCTTGGATTCATAAATCAAGCACTCAGCTGGCTCGGAGGTATGGTGGGATACCCTCAAATCACATTTCAGGTATGTTTTTGCAGAAGATGGAAAATTTGATCATATTCATATTGAAAAATGCAATATCTAAAAGTATTATTTAAAAAATAAGCAGGTGGTAAAATGTGGTTAAAGAAGAGCTAAAAATAATACTGTTCTGTGTTGACAGCTGATCTGCTCTTACATCTTCATGCCTGTGGCCTTTATGATGGGAATACCATATGAGGACACTTTCATTGTTGCTGAACTGATTGGCACGAAACTCTTCCTCAATGAGTTTGTGGCGTATGAGAAATTATCTGAACTGAAGGCCAGCAGACTCAGTGGAAGTGAAGAATTTATTGATGGTGTAAAACAATGGATAAATGTAAGTGATAATTTGAAAAGGAATATAGTATTTAAAGCTCCTGTGCTCAGTGTTAGCTTGTTATTAAACTACCTTAAAATAAAACTGATGCCTTTATATGACTAAAAAAAGCAAACGAGATCATCAGCAGAAAGACAATTTCTATATGGTTCTTCACCCTGCTGATGTTATACGTTTGAGTGTTAAAAGAAAAAGATGATCATTTTTTTGGTAGATGAAGTAGTTGTACAGGATAAAATCAGCACAGGAGAAAAGGACACCCTTATAATGGATATAAGAGCGTTACAAACACAATTTTGTTCATCATGTTTCAGGTCCGATCAGAAATAATCACCACTTATGCTCTTTGTGGTTTTGCCAACCTCAGCTCACTGGGGATTGTGATTGGAGGCCTATGTGAGCATTTTGTTTTTTTTTTTATTGTGCCTTATGAAAAAATATACCCCCCTCTCACAATGATGTTTTTTTAAACAAAGTATTTTCTTTTCTCAAAGCCTCTATATGCCCGTCCAGAAGAGGCGACATCTCATCTCTGGTGTTGAGAGCTATGATCACTGGGACTTGTGTATCTCTTGTAAATGCTTGCATTGCAGGTCAGTGCTCTTGAATTTTACTCGCATTTAACTTGTTTTTTTACAGCAGTGTAACTAGTTTTCTCTGTCACTTTAAACCTTAGGACTCCTCTTTGTTCCTCCATTCGACTGTGTTGGGCTGTTTCAGACAGCTGCTTTTAATGTCTCAGACGTAAATATAAAAACTTGCTGCCTAGACCTTTTTGACAGGTAAGCATTTTTTCTTTTATTGTTTTAGTTTAGGAGTAGCTCTCTTTGTTAACATACACACTGATTATTGAATAAATTCTTTTGCAGCACTGTAAACAATGGGACCATCTCATTTGAAGGCTCTTGGACCAATGTAGCAAATGTCACTTTGTTTTTCTCCAACTGTTGTAAGTGTTGTGGTATTTCTGAAGCAGTGTGTTATTAGAGGAGCTAAAACATAATATTATCTGTAATTTAGGATTTCGTATGTTTGTATATATTTGTTGCCATTAATGTAAAAATTTTAAGCTGGTATATTTCAAGATGAATGTAAATGTCTTGTATTTTATTACGAAATAATTTGGGTGTTGACTTTTATTCAAGGTGTAAAAGATTAAAAGGACATACCTTAAGAAGTATATACCTCAGGAAATACTCAGGCACCAACAGTTTGATAAATGTAAATATAACAAATGGATCTGTGACTCTATTTTTTATGATGTTGTTGAAAACCTGTGGGAAATAAAATGTGTGCTATACCTGGACACAAATATTTCATGTATTTATTTTTCTTTAAAAATGAACAGACATGACTTTACACAACAGAGACAATGCACGCTGAAAATCACACTTTTTCTTCGTTCTCATTCATTTTCTCTCTCACTCACTCACTCTCATTTTTTCTTTAAAATATTTCTGATATTTAGTCCTTTGACTGTATTTACACATAAATACAATACAACAGTTTGCTTGTATGACAACAAACCTAAACACCAGCATGAGTACAATTTTAAACTCATCTGTCATTAACGGTGAACAGCTTTATGCAGAGGCAGCTGAAGTTAGAAACGGAAATCTCCAATCAAGTGAAGACACATTATATAAAAACAAATGTACAGAAATAGTTGGAGGGGAAAGTTGCACTTCACATCAGTGTAGACTATCAGTGGAGTGCTGAGCCTAAGATCAAAAATCATTTAAAAGTTTCAAAAAAGGCAGCACATCTCGAAACATCAAGTTATGGAGGACAACACAATAACATTTTACTAGTTGTGATGTGATATAAGCCTAATAAACTAGTAAAATTTTATTGTTTTGTCCTCCATAACTTGATGTTTCGAGATGTGCTGCCTTTTTTGAAACTTTTGAAAATGAACAGAAATGTAAAAAGATTTCTGGTCACACTAGTGAAGGATCTGCTAATTATTAATTAATTTCCATGAATTCATGAAAGAAAGAATGATGAAATATCAGTGGTCCTAATGTATTAATCGTATCTCTTCATTAATGAATAATGAAATTTGAATTATCATGGCTCAAGTTATTAATATATAGATAACTTTGTACATAAAGGGACAAGGACAAGGGACCAATCCGACCCTTAAATAAAGCAAATCAATGATCTGTCTTTAAAATGGTTTAAAATCATTTGTGGTGTGATTGTTTTGAGTCAAACTGTTTGGAAGACAGTTTCTTCCATCACTCCCTGCTTGGAAATTTCAATTTGTGAATTTGAAACCTTGTTAAATGGATGATAAGTGATCTGTAAAGCAGCTATAAAATGTTCAAACCTAGCTATGCATCAGTTATATGAGGAATTGAGTAGATTGGTCTGTTTTTGTTTTATTTCTTTCAGTGTTTACCTGTGAGGACATCGTGAACAAGATTAAATCTTGGTTTCATAATGATTCAAACACCTTCGTTAATGAATATATAGAGTCAGGCATGAGATATTAATACATGTGCACTCCTGAGATTTCATAATGCATGAATTCATGTTTTTCATGTAGGATTCATGATAATTCATTGATAATCTGTGGACCCTTAACTAAAGTGTGGCCAGATTTCTTGTCAGCTTTAATTGATTTGTAAAGAACTCTTCATAGGACTGAACTATGACTTCCTGTGTAAAGCCAGACATGCCATTTTAAACTATGTTCAAATTCAAGCTGGCGTTGCACCATATTTAAACAAAGAAACTGTTCTGATTGATGAGGCTGGTTAAAGCTGTCCATCTCTACATTTGTAAAAGCCCTGGTTTCCAGGAAAGTGTGATTTTCAGAGTAAGTAAAACTTCACAGATTTCACACCAGGAGCCTTACTGAGTGATCATCAGACTCCTGGAATTCTGAGTGTGCCTTTAGCCCACAGTCCATAGGTCAGGTCCAAATAACTGTTAAACACTCATTCAGCAGCTTTCCTTGTACCTGGGAAAACATGATTTGCATGTCAATGAGCTTCAGCATACCGCATAGTTAAAGAGTTTACTGGTAAGCCCCCTTTCTGCTCATTGCTTTGCACATGACATTCAACGACATGTATCTGGAAAACTTTAAGAGAAACACAGACATTAAAAAGGAATACAACAAAATAATGCCAAAAACAAGGTGCACACGAACATTTTTGACCAAATGCTGAACTGTGATTGAACGGCATGAGCTCAACTGTGCAGTAAAAATTTATGCTGCATAATCAGTTCTAATGGAAACAATAAATTCAGTTCCCAACAAAATTATGCCCCACAAACATACTGTACATCACAGATGGACATGCAGTGTTCATTATGGACACATCACCCCAGTCTCCTCTGTGACTGTGGCTCTTTCTTTTTTAGATCAAACATGTAAAAGGAGTTTAAAAACAGAAGTAAATTTCAGAGCGACTTCTAAAGTTTGAAGTGCAGTTCAATGATGACTAATTCGGCTTGGAGCTATTTGTCCACTTGTAGAGCTGATAAGACTCTGAAGCATTTGTTTCAAACTATTTCATATATGTGTGTTTAGGCACCATTAGTTTGATTTTCATTCTTCTAGGAGAGAAAATACACTGAATTTACTGTTTGGTGTCTATGAGCTAAAAAGTCATTAAACCCATGCAGACTACTGCAAACATCCTCATAAATCTTTTAACAACAGTAAGAGGATGGACGTCTCTTACTGAAACTGCAATGCTGACAGAAATTCACAGTAATTCTTTATGACAAGAAAGGTCAACAAACCTTCCTATTTTATCTTTCTCTTCAAGTCTTTCTGGCCTTAGAAATTGGAAAAACAGGTAACACTTAAACATTTAAAGTGATAACATTTAATCTGAAACAAAAGAGGCACTTTTTTTTCTACCTCATTTCAGAAGCATCAGCAGTTTCTGCCGGCGCTGGTTTCGTGCCTGATTTAATGTCCTCTGTCTGCAGAACTTTTTTAGTTACCTTTGGGCTAGAATTTGCCTTTCTCAGCATCTGCGGGCTGTTTCCTTTCCGCTGAAGCTGTGGGCTAGAGCCCAACTTGCGGTTTAGCAGGGGGCTCCTGGAGCCTTTTGTCTTGCTTGGCTGCTGCAGACTATCCATGGCCTTAAGAGGATGCAAGCCAAGCAGTCCACAGTAGTAGTTGCACTGATGATGTGTCAGGAACTGTTCGAATATCTCTGGAGAGCCGTTCTCTGTAAGTCCTTGGTATCTAAAACACAAAGGAAAATAGTTTATTCCAGCTATTC
This sequence comes from Cheilinus undulatus, assembly GCF_018320785.1. NCBI lineage: Eukaryota > Metazoa > Chordata > Actinopteri > Labriformes > Labridae > Cheilinus > Cheilinus undulatus. The sequence continues at coordinate 29,683,277 of NC_054873.1, forward strand.
TGAGAGGAAACAAATAATTAAACATTAATGTAGGGGTGCATGTACAAACCCTTTTGACTTGGTCACAACTCTGATATTTGTAATCTTTGTTTCAACACCTGAAAAAAACAGATAATAGCACAATTTTAATTTGGCATTAGTCCCATAGAAAGATAATTACTGCTTTGTTATTAATAAGTATGGGTGTCCTACCCTCTAGTCGGATGACCAGCAGATTTCCATGTGTCCATTGATGGATCCAATGTTGGAAGGTGCAGCATTTCTGCTCCACCTCAGAAGAGGATCTTGTCATTAGTTTGCCTTTAGGATCTATTGAACAGTACTCGATGAATTCACCCTTTAGATCAGCCTCCACTGTGGCATATGGCACAGAGTTTGCAGGCCGGTACATCAGATACTGAGGAATCACTCTGTGGGCATCACATAAAAGTAGTGGGTTGATAAGTTTTTTTTTAGTTTTGTTTTATGACCAACTTTTGATTCATTTTGAGAGAGGTTGCATGGCTCTACACCATCATGATTATAATAGTGTGAGAAAAAGATACACAGTTTTTACACCCTTAAACCTCCCTGTGGGTCTTACTCTGTAATTTACAATACATAAAATATATTCAGAATAATTCACAACTGAAAAACAGTGCTACTAGTAGAACTACAGCTAAATTGTAGATCTGGCAGCGTCCAACACTTCCAATCTGTTTTCAATCATAACCTGTTGTCTGATTTATCCTGAAAGCTCCGTTGTTAAAATTTCAATGAATGAGTTAATCCACAGATGTACATTGAGTATGTGGTGGCTATAGTCTAAAATTTTCTGCATGTTTTAATAGAAAACTAATACCAAAGCTACTGCACTTACTCCAGTGGGGTGCCAAAGTTCTCTCGGACTCTTGCCTCAGCTGAAAATATTTTACAGTATTCTCGAATCATGTTTTGGACTTTGCATTCCTGTCAGCACAAAAAGGGATATAAAAAAGATTGATGTTCTGATATTGTTAATAAGACTTTATTGGGTGTAATTCAGGAATGATTCCTGGCACTAACTCCACCACTTACTTGCTTAGTAATCTCTAGATTTCTCTCTGCAAGGTTGCTCTCCTGTTTGGTCCCGTACGCGATGGGATTTTGGACTTTGATGATGCAGGCGCTTCCAGACTCAAAAATGGGATCCAGGCCATAAATGACCTTAACTTTGCTGGCTTTGTGAGCGCAGCCATTCCCAACATTTGCTGCCTCAGTCATGATGCGGCCAAAGTACTTGCCACCCCAGGTGCCTGAGTCAGCCAGGCCTTTGGTGAACAGCAGCGGCGTCATCTCGATCTCCTCTCCAACTGAAAGAAAATGAAGAAGAGTTTTCAATGAGTACTGACTGACAGAGAATGAGAAAAAGTTCAAAGCAACTTCCAAAGTTTACCTTCCAAATCATCTCGAAGAAGAATCTCAGACAGAACTGTAAAACACAACATGGACACGCTTATTAACACACAACTGCAAGTGCATCAGTGATATTTAAAACTGAAAGAAAATGAAGTTTCTTACTATCTTCACTGAGTAAGAAGTCCGTGCTGTCAGTCCCATATTCATTTTTGATGGAGCAGCCGTAAACCCCACAGTCTCCATTGGATGCAAGAACAATAGCCAGAGCTACTTGGCTTTCATCTCCTCCACTTTAGGATAAAAAAGAAAAAACAGTCATATTTAACTTCAGAGAGTCCTACCAAACTTCACAGAATCATCAACAACCCACAAGGTGTCACTGTAACACCAACATTCATGCTGTGTGAGAGCAGTTTGCTGACGCAGCCGTCAAAGCACATATATAGCCCTTTAATGCCCCCTGCAGATGGGAAAAATATTGTGTCAGGTTACAGTTTCTGTGTCTAGCCAGAGATTCACCTCTCTGTCACAGCTGTGGGGTTCACAGTCATATGAGTGCGACGTCTCTGCAGTGAATTTATGAGATTGACAGAAGGCCATGGTCGGCACCCTGAGTCCTTGTAGCATTATTGATTCATATTTGGAACCTGTCCATTTTTATCAGTCATGCTGTGCTGGAAAGCCTCAAAACAACAGCAGCAAAAAAGGTGACAGGGAATGTTAATACCTACAACATTTTCAACACGGTTTATGTCTCAGGTGGCTAGAATAGTGTTAAGGCTTTAAACAAGAAATGGGAATTTACCTTCTCTTAACCTCAAGTATTTCCTCCTCATCTCTGAACCACTTTATGGTGGAGTCACTGAGCACATTGAAGAACTGGCACCACAGCTTCAGATGTCCCGAGGCATCTGGGAACGGCTCTCCCCTGATCTTTCGGATAACCTGTGGAGCTGTTGGTGTGTGAGAAAGAGAAGTGGAGCCCAAAGTAAATATATGCTGTACTGGAGAGAGGAGACTGTCTAATGTTTCCACTTCCTGTTAAGTGGTATACCTATCAGACCTACTGTATGTTTGACAAACTTATTTAATAGAAACTACTCTAGAAAATGAAATAAAATGTTAAGCTGTAGAATGCTATTTGTCAAAACTGATGAGAATTAAAAAAACAAGTGGTTTTCTGTATAAACTGGGAGGCATAGCTCAAATCCTGCTTCCATATCATTGTATTATCTCAAAAGAACTGCTGATTATTTTACCTTTCAATGGGTCTAGCTTCTTTTCTGGTTTCTCCTCTCGTTTGGAGCTGCTTTGCTCCTCCTTGGGAGTCTCTTCCACCACTTTTGGTACCTCTAGGGTAATCTTCCGGCGGCTCAGCAGCGGGGATCGCCTCTCCATCGGTGGTGTATTCTGTCCAGTGGGAGCTTGTAGTAATGCTGCTCTGCGAGCCTGGCTGGGTGACATGTAGGGGCTCTCTTTCTTTCCCTGCGAATCCAGTGAACCGACAGCAGCCCCTTCATCTTCTTTTGGTTTTGGGATGAATATTTTGCGACGAGCTCCAGAGGCCAACTCCTCTGGTGTTGCGGAGCGAATGAGTGACAGGCTGTCTCTGCGTTTCAGCCGGGGACTGCTTTCACAAGACAAGGATGAAGTTGGTGTGGAGCCTCCGCTTAGATCTTCGTCTGCCTTGTCGCTCTGACGGTCACTCACTAAAGTCACGCTGTCTGTGTCTGGAGCAGCTTTGGACATGAATTTACGCAGGCTGGCTGGGCTCAGTGATGGATATGTGGGGGGTTTCGAGCTGAGTCTTTCAACAGATGATCTGTTTTTTTGCAGGTCCTCCAAAGACATAAAACTTTCTGTCTTGGCCTCTTTAAGAGGTTTTGTTTTTAAAATATCAGGGATAGTGTCATCTTCTGTTGGTTTACTGTCCCCAGCCTTTGGTATTAGAGCTTCAAACAGCAACGAGGGAATTTTCTCTTCTATACTGTTATCTGCCATTTCCTTTAGAATAAATTTTCCACTCAGAGTTTTTTCAGGATTAGTGCTCATATCATTGCCAACATCATTCTCATTTCCCTTTTGCATGCCAGCTGGAGTTTCTGTTTGTGTCAGATCCGTCTGAGTGGGTTGTGTGAGCACAGAATCACTTTCATAACAAGTGACAGATATTGGAGGCACCACAAACAGGGGTACTGCTGCTGTTTCAAAAGGCTGCTGTGTGTCTGAAACATGGCTGTTTGCATACACACCATCCTCCTTGTCATCAGAGCATAAAACATTTATAACAGGAATGGATGCTACTGCCATCTGAGGGAGCTGTTCACTGCTTATCACAGGCGGCTGCTCTCGCTCAAACATTTCAGTCTCGTCATCTAATTGCACAACTTCCTTGACTTTTTCTGTGGGTGAGAGGCTATAATCATTCTGCATACCTTTCTGCATGGGCAGCAAGCTTGGAAAATCAGTCATGTTTTTGTTTTGTGCTATTTCATCAGATGCATGTGCTGAGTCATGTTTTTGCAAAGCTACAGGCTCAGATTCCAGCTTATTCAGTGCTAAAATAGTAAGTGGCAGAGTGTGCTCTTTGTGCTCAGGCTCCATTACTTCAATTTTTGGGATGACAAACTCTTCACTTGGCTTTTCATAGGACACAGTTGGTTTAATATCTATTGTGTCTTTAGTGGTAGATATTTGAATTTGTGGATTATTCTCTGACGGCCAATCCTGCTGCCTCTCACTGCCATCTAGATGTGCACTAGCACTGCCTTCTCCCACACTGCCTTCATTGCTTTGTGCTTCCGGAAGGTTAAATTTTGCTTCCTCTTCTTGATCTCTACTTTCTGCCACCACTTCAAATGGTAAACTATCTTGCCTTGCTTCTGTGTTTTCCTCTAAAGCCACCTGGTCTTGTGTTTTCAGGCTGTTGCACAACCCCTCTGTCACAAAAACAGGACTTTCTTCACTGCTGCTTAAACCTGAGTTTGTACTTTGTATTGCACTAATGCCTTGGCCCTCTTTGCTTTCTTCTTCCGGTGCAGACATGCCCGCTTGCTGTATTTCTAGGTCACCCTCTTCTAAACTCTCTGGGGCTTCATTGGGCGGAAATTCTACAATCATTTCCTGACTCTGTAAAGTTTGTTCAATATCTTCTTTTACATTATCACCGTATTCTGCCACAGAACGCGGTGGTGGTGGCACCTGATCTGATGTTATAGATTCAAGTGGCACTATTCTCTCTTGCACAGAAGGAGCAGTCAGTTCAGTAATCTCAGATCTGTTCACATCCGAGCTCGGCTGTTGGTCTAATTTCATTTCAGCTTTCTCTTCCTCATATAACTGATTCAAAGGACGGCCCTCATCTGCCTTGAGTTCACTTTCCCTCACATCAATGACACCCATCTTATCCTCCTGCACAGTTTCAGTGGGCGCCTCTCTAACGCTGTCTGATGATAAGATAACACTGGGAGGGAGAGTCCAGCTTTCTTCCAGGCTTGTGAGGGTGGGGGAGAATGCTTCTTCAATAGAGGCTTGGATATTTGGTGAGACAGGTTTATCTTCAAGGGCTGAAGAGTGATCTGTTGCTGCCTGGCCAGTGGGCAGTGGTGAGAGCACAGTAGACACAGGCTCTTGCTGGATTAAGGGAACAGCCTGATTGACAAACAACAAAAGCATTTTAGTTGTTATGTTGTGTATTTCACAATGAACTTGCACACACCTTTCATTGATTTTGAGTCATGTGCCTGTAAACTGTTTTTTTTTAGCAGCAGAAACCAACCGGCTAAAACATTCAGTGTCACGTTGAGGAGTTAAAAGTATTTTTAAGAAGCTTGTTACAGGGAACTTACTTCAGTGACCTTTGACAGTGTGACATGGTAACACTTTTAGACTTAGACATGTTTTCCACCATAAATCAACAGGAGCATGACCATAACAGAGCTGAAAATCTGTCATTGAAATGCTGTATTATACTATTGATTCGTAGGCAATAATTCATTCAGAAAAACGTGAAGCAAACACAGTAAATCAACACATTCTTCATGTTTTATGAGATGTCAGCTTATATCAGGAACTTCTTTACTTCATGTCACGTGCAAGGGAGCTGAAGCCAAGTGTTTACTCCTACATGGTTCCTATTAAATGTTTGAATAAGCCTCACCCTTGACAAACAAGAGGTTATCTTTTTAGGTCAACCTCCCTTAATAATTCATTTTAAAATGAGTTTGAGGCAGTTGTGTATTCTAGTAGTTCAGAGAAATCCCCATGTTTGACAAAAGCGTGCCATTTACATGAAGAGGAAGGGCAATTAATTAAAAACAACCCTCTCTGTTAAAACATGGTATTCATTCATGATATTAACCTGTTATGAATGCTTTGATTAGTTATGAATTACGAATAAAAATGTTGGAGAACATGAGGCTTGTTCTTTGTCAGACTAGATATAAGGAATTTATTTTGTGTGTGACAAAGTGACATATTTGATTCGATGAAGATGAGAATTATAAATATAGCCCAAAACTCTTCAAGTGTTGCAGGGCCTTTCCCCTTTCTGTCCCTATTATTGCAACTCACAATCATTAAAATTCATGCGGAAGTGTTGCCACTTTGACTATGTGTTTGGTCAACAGTGGCTGCTAAGAAAAAAAAAAGAAGTTGCTGCTTTCATTGGAAGGAAACAGGTGTCACATTCAGTCTAAAAAAGAAGCTGTGGTCATCACTACACCTCCACGTGTAACAAAGTGTCACAAACGTGAGACGACATTGCTCAAATGCAGGGTCTGACTTCCTCCACGCATTATTCCACTACCACAGTGAAGGAACAGTGTTAGTTCCACATGACAGACATACAATCGCTCTGCAGGTGGATACAAATAGAGTTACTTCAGTTTCCCTTTTCCAGAGTCGTTTTGCATTGCACACTGTGCATGTTATATTTGCAGCATCACTGCAATCAATTCAAAATATTTGCATACACTTGCATATACTGAACCAAAGTTTTACATATTTTCCTGTTTCTGTGTGTATTTTTTCATGTCCCAGTTTCATTTTGTATTTAGGTAATTGTGTGTTTTTGTGTCATATTGTCCCACTTAGTTGTAGTGTTTTGTGTTTTTAAATCCTCCTGTCTCCTTAGATTATTTTCTAGTTGGTACTTTGGTATCTTGTGTGTTAGTTTGCTCCCCCATGTGTGCATGTTCCTTGTTGTTATCCTGTTGAGTTTCCTGTTTTATTTTGTAATCCTTGTCTCCTGTGTTTCATGTCTAGTTTTACTTACTGGTGTTTTCCCTCCACTCTGATTGCCCTCGCCGGTTTCACCTGCGTCTCGTTTGTCACACCTGTCTCCCTGCTTATAATCACCCCCTGTATATTTAGGTTCTTTGTTTTGTTCTGTCCTTTGTCAGATTGTTGTTTGTCTCTGTGATGTGCTCCTGGTGAATCATCCCTTTGTCTCCTGTGTACTTTCACCTTTTTGATGGACTAAGTTTGGTTCTGAATTTGGGTCCTCCTTTTGTTTTTGGATTTTTTGAAGCTCCTGACACATATACATCATCAAAAATAAAAGGGATTTTTGGTCAAAACTGCTCATCCTTGGTTTAAAGTTAAGAATAGAATGTTTAAAAAGTGCATGTTGTAACTTTTTACAATCAACTCAGTTGATTTTTAGGTTAACATTGCCAAATATTTCTTCTTTTTAGGAAATAATCAATGAGTGAAATATGTATTTATTTAATTAGCTAAATATAAAATGTAATTATTTTGTTTGGGACAAAAAGCAGGGGCAATGCTAAAATAAAGTTAAGCTTTTTCACTTCAAAATTCATTCACAAAACACACCAATATGAAAACCCTCCTACAGGAATTTATGATCTTGACTGGAAGTAAGTCAATGCATGCCTGAATAAACAAAAACTACACACCAGAGCATCACAGCATACGTTCGCATTATAAGAACCTTCACTGGACTGTGCATTAATTCCCTCATAGACATGAAACAACACTATGAGATTATCACTGAGATAATAAAAGTACTACCGCCTTCCTCTCACTCTGCTAGTTAAAGGAGGGGTTTATTTTAAGATATGGGGGGGGGGCAGAGAGGAATGCGGCCAATGTGACAAGGCCCTCCTTTCAAGCTGGGGCCTGCCGTAGAAGTCTCTCTACTACTGCTTGTCCAGACCACACGGCAGTCTGTCATACAGAGTCCTGTTTGTAACCTGAGAACCACCTCTAACACTCAGGTTTCATCATGATCTCTGACGCACTGCTGCCCCACTCATCACAGTCAACATCAGAGTTATTCCATGGCCTATTTTACAGTTTTCAGTGCAGAGGCATAACAGCCCCCACCCCCACATAGATTAGGTGCAAGGCTCTTACAGTTTCCCATTAATCCCACACTTATTTGTTTTTTCACGCCTGTGAAGTGAAATTGATGCATTAAAACCAAAGTCTCACATGGCCAGGCTGACTCACCCCACTAGTCAGTGGTATTATACTGTAGGTTAACAAGTGGTTGTGTTCTACAGTACATCTAACTCTGAGTTGTCATAAGCTTCTTATTACCACATTTACCACCAGCAGCAGCTCAGAGACTAAACTGTGTCGGGCATAGTTGACATAGTTCAGGCTTTAGCACTGAAGTAGCTCTTCTTGTACTATCTTGTCACACAAATGCAGTCTAAATATATCCGTCAAGTGGCAGCCAGCTGCCCTGCACGACCACTGTACGTACCTCAGTGAGAACTTGAAGCCCAGACAATGATATTTCTGCAACTGGACTGCTGATCTCTGGCCCCTCAGACACCTCCATGGCCTCCTCAGCATCATCGGCTCCCTCAACGCTCAGTCCTGTGGGCTCATCTATGCTTACAGCTGCAGGCAGCACAATGTGTGGAACACTTTCTTCACGTTTGTGCTCATGTGGCTCCCGTGATACTGTTTCTAGGTGCTCCTTTGGTTTATCAATATCCATTGGCAAAGTGTTCTCTGTAAGAGGCTTACACTCTTGGTTTTGCATAATTTGCAGTCGAAAAGATGGTGGAGTGTCTGGTTTAGGAGGCAGGTGGTCAAGCTCTTTCTCCTTGTTCTCATTGTGATCATGAGAGTCTTTTTTACCCTTCCCAAAGAGAAAGTCTTTGACTGAGTGGAACATCGAGGAGATGGAAGCCGGGATTTTGTGGTGTTCATGATCCTTGTGCGCCTTGCTGTGATGTTTGACTTCTGTGCCATGTTTGGTGTGTGTATGTGACGTCTCTCTTTCTAATTCTTCTTCGCTCTTTTTCTCTTTCTCATGCTCTTCCTCCAGCACTTTCTCTGGTTCCTCTCTCTCTTTCTCTGTATTTGCACCTACAGCAGGTATATCCATCTCTTTTCGTCTCTCTCGAGGTGAGTTCTGTTTCTCCTCAGCAGCCTGAGACTGAAGAGCCTCGGCCAAAAACTGTGCCAAACTGATTCCTCCATCGTAACAATTTTCACCTCCAATTCCCATCATATGGCTTCTGTTAGTGCTGCTGCTGTTGCTAACTGGAACATCTCCTCCGTTTGAAATCTTAATTTTCTTTTTGGCCATGCTTTTCTCAGATGGAGAAGTCTCATTCTCAAGGTCAGTGTCTTTGGACGTCACTGTTTCCTTAACTTCCAAGCTAACTCCATTAGCTTCAGCAGCAGCTCCCATTAGCTCCACAGCCTCAGGCTGCTTGACCTCTGCTCTGTCCTCTGATGGTGGAATGGGACGCTTTCTTGGAGGACGTTCTGGGCTGCTACGTAATTTTTCTTGTTGAATTATAGCTGTCTCTTCCTTCTTATTCTGCACTTCCATTTCGTTTCTCTTCTTCTCTGCTTTCTGTTTCAGCTTAGCAAAGAACCTCTGGTGAATCTTGTACTCATTCATGGTGCCAACCTCTAAAACTCCAGAACATGAGACAATACCTTTGCTATTGCTTGCTGAGACCTGATAGATGGCTGCATCATCCAATGTACAGCTGAAAAATATAAATGTAGGTAAGGTTGCCTAATATTTTTTACAAGATGAAAAAACAAAAAAAGCTTCCTTCCTTTTACTTTAAAGTGATGAAATAGATTCTTTAAATGTTGTTTTACATACTTGAAAATATGGAGAGTGTGGGTTTTTCCATTACGGCGGATTTCATATTTAGGGAGTCCACAATACCGGTCCATTTCCATGTCATCTTTATACCATTTCAGTTCTGGAGCTGGATAACCTAAAGACAGGAAAAGCAAACAGATAAACGATTTATCAACATTGAGGAACTCCAAGTACAGCTAAAAAAATGAATCATTAGAAACATTATTCCACAAAAATGAGACATTAAAATAACAAAAAAAATGTGTTGTAGTATTAGCCAGATAATGAGGGATGCACCAGTGCTGATACCAGGCCTAAGTACTCATACTCATACTTACAAAAATTGTTGATTCTTTACCCCAAATTAGTTACAGTATGATGCTAGCCTTTATTGTTTTGAGTGGGTAGGCAAGTTGCGGCAATGTCTACATGACAACTGTAGAGCAGACTTAACTATGCACTGCTAAGTTGTCAAGGGAAGAGGAGTGGTTTCTGATGAGACTAAAACTAATTTTCAAAACAATCTCAAGACCTGTAACTGTATTATTAAGTAATGGTACTCAGTGAGTACTCAAATGTTAGAACTTGGCATAAAATAAGAGGTATAGGTGTGTCCCTATCAAAGGCTGCCCATCAGGCAGGATAAAGGGCCCTCCATGAGCAAAGCCCAAAGGGGGTCCATCATGATCCATCATAAAGTTAAGCTGTGATAACCATGATTCATATTTGACTTGAATAACTACTAGTCTTATCGAAACTACAAAAATTAATTTTATCTATTTATTTATGCTGTTGTACAATATATCTTGTTCAAAATATAAAAGCATAATTACCTTTTTGTTGCTAATGTTAACAATCTGGATGGGCACATTGACTAAAACATTTGGGTAGTGATGTCAGACCTCATAGCTAAACCATGATCCGCACAAACACCAGGGTGCCAGAGAATAAAGTAGATAATAATTTCAAAAAGAGGAAAAAAAAAAAATTGGCAAAATGGAATGAAATGGCAAAAAATGGCTTATAAAAAGTGGTTACGGAGAGGCAGATTGGGCTCAAAAGTCAAAAATAGGATAATAGCTGCAGAAATGGGTTAAGAATGGCAAAATGGGCAGGAAAATGTTGAAAAGCTGTTAAAAAGTGTCAAAAATTGGGTAACAGTGGCAAAAAATAGGTTGAAATGACAAAATGGGTTGAAAGATGCAAAAATTAGATAATAACTGCAGAAACGGGTTTAAAAAAAGGCAAAAATGGACGCAAAATGTTGAAAAAACAGTTACAAAGAGTCAAAAATTGGTTAAAGGGGAAAAAATATTGAAAAACGTTTGGAAGAAGTAATAGAAGTTATTAGTATATCACGAGGGCTAATTCGCTGGGTTTTTTCAAGGGCCCAGCCAATTCTGTGGGCAGGCCTGTCCCTATCAATAACCATCAATTTAACTTTTTTTAAATATAACTTTTAAATGAATAATTGTAAACAGCACTGCTGCTTATGCTTGCTTTGGATTTTGCCTTTATTGTCAATCTCTAACACAAAATATTTAAAATCAAACTCATCACAGGCAATTATTTGTGTGGGGCCCCACACCATGTGAAAAATCTTTTATTGAGCATTTTAACTGTTTATAAATTCTGTAGGGGCCCTCAACCAAATATGCTGTTGAATTCACATTATTAAATCAATTCAGCTAATTTATTACTTTTAATTCATAAAATGAAAACAACACTCATACTCGGCCTGACTCTCAATTGATGCCTAAATCCAAAGAGAGAGACTGGACAAAAAATCCTTTCATAGAAATAGATTTGGGAATTTGTAAATAAAATAGGCACAGAGGCTTTGGCATGAATGTGTTTATGCTGTTGCATCATGTAGTGTTGTTATGTCCCACACAGAGGAACAGCTGCAGCTGTTAGATGGGCCCACCCATCCAATCTGCCTGCTGTTAAAACACAAAATCTTGAATGAGAATCTTTAATAATATATGGTGTGTTATGTTTACAGAGCAGTTCAAGATGAATAAAGCAGTTAATCTGCACAGTGAACTCTTTCCTTTTGTTTTCAGATTAGTCACATCCTGTCTCTTTACAAGAGAAATGAGTCTAAATGTTTAATTTACTCCATAAAAAAACAAACAGAGGCATGCAAAAGAGGGCAGACCTACCTGACACCACACAGCTGAACTTCACATTACAGTTTTCTGACACTGCCTTGGATTTCAAGGTGGTTTCGAAAGACGGCTGTATGTCTTCAGTCAGCTGAGCCATGACGCTGCACAATGTGCTCCTGGAAGCAAACACAAACGCATCAGATAGTTGTTTCATACTGAAGTGACAGTGTCATTTCAGTGACCTCTTCATGGTTGTGCAGTACATTCCAAGGACTTGCTTCATTAAGAGGAAAGGATGTTAATGGGAATATCTGGTAGTGACGAGAGTGTGAAAGAGTGAAACGAGAGACTTGTGAGATGTCAGGCAAAACAGAGTCGTCAATACAACACTAACATTGATGTCTATCACTAAAACTGAACGCAACACTGGACAAACGGACACTTGCATCGCAGTTAAATTGTATAGGTTTCATTCTTGGGGTCACCCAGTTTTCGTGGTTAAGATGTTAGTTGGGAGGAATGTTTTGAAAGTATGGTTTACCTCGTTGGTCTGTAGTGAGAATACCTTGAATAGCTATTCAAAGAAGAGGCAAATGAAGGGATGTCAATTATTAATTAGATCTTTTTATATTGAACCCAGATAATAAGATAATCTAAGATTTGCCCTCTTCTTTGAAAAAAAGACCACTTTATTACATTTGTAGATTTGAAAAGATACTAGCATAATGTATGTGATACATGTGTTTCTGTGAAAAGAACCCACTGTCACAAATATATGTTTATCATATTTTGTTATTGCTTTAACTCAGCTTGTCTGACCCAGATGATTTCTTGACAGTCATTACATTTGAATCTTTTAGAAGAAAAATTTAACCAGATTTATGAAATCAAAGATTTACATGCTCTCTATAAATGGATTGTAAACAAGGTTGCCTACCTGTTTTCTGGCCTAACATTTGAGAGGTAAGTGTTACGGCTCTCTGAGCGGCCATTGGAAGAGCTGCCCTCCTCTTCACTGAAGCTGCTTGTCCTCCCATTGCCAGAGAAAGAGCGAGTCATTGGCCTTCTTGAAGTCATTGTCCACCGAAACACTTCACAATAAAGGTAAAATCCGTGATAAATGTGCTACCCAAAGTATAAAACTACTCTGTGGTCGTGTCCACAGCTTGTTCAGGAGTCAGGGCTCAGCTTATATGATGTCATCCAAGTAAAAGCCCCTGTAGAAGAAAAAAGAAAACACTTCAGAATGGCAATAAAACTTACTGAAAGTCAAAAACAAAACTATAACAATGTTTTTTACCTTTACAAAACTCAAAGACGTTCCTTAATGCTTATTCTTTTCTAGCCAAGCAAAGTAGCTGCTTTGGAGCAGGTTATAAATAGTGTCAGCTATCAAGTTGAGGAAGGGCTGTTAGTGGTCAAACACTAGCCTAAGATTAGTTATTTACTCGTAGGTGTTAGGAATATTATTTGAATGGTTCTCAGTCTCCTACAAAGTTCTTACATTTTCCAACTTACCATTGAGATGTTTTCAGTGCTGCTTTGGAGCAGGAGTCTGTGGAGAAAATCTCAGTAGCCTCCTATCATAGACAAGCATGTGTTGCCAGCAGGGGCCTATTTATAGCAGCCCTACAAATAGGTGCAAGAGCACATCAGAGTTTCCAAAACTCAGTTTTAGACTTTTACAAAAGAGATGACAAAATTTAACCAAATGTAAGTAAAACCCTCCACACCAGTGTATTTTCATGTATATCTGCCATTTCATTAATGATCATGCTGTAAAATTTCCCCAGCATTGATTCAATGTTGCTAACAAGTTGAGACAGCGGAGACCTATCTTAGCGAGATACAGTAGTGGGTCTGAGGATTATGGTTCATGATGTAGCTGATGACGACCAATGGTCTATGTCCTCTGCTTTGCTCAAGAGTTGCTAAAGGACAGCCCCCCTGACTCTGGATTGCAACACATAGTAAACATAGAGAGCCACTTGCTTCTCAAATTTCACATCAATTAGACAAAAACAGAATCAGCTGATAAAATCTGGACTTTGACAAGAAATTTAATCTCAGAAAACCTGACAATAAATTTAATATTTACATTCCAAACCCCTCTTCATACATTTTTAGACAATCACATCTTCATTTTTTTTTTACTTAAGTCGTCTAAAAGAAGCCGCACCACAACCAAGGAGTGCCAACAGGATTAACAAGTTTTGCACTGCAGTTGAAGCTAATAAGCAGAATAGCATACATTTTAAGGACATAATATAAGGTATAACTGTCTATTTCAGGACACTTATAATACTCTTTCATTCTGATTTTAAGGTATGTTAAAGTCTACAATCTCTTTATTCTAAAATTCAATCACAAAATTTAAGACCTTATGGTGACGCATTTAAGACTTTTTAATACTTTTTAAAAGCTTTAATTTTGTCTTGACTAATTGATCAACTTTTAATACTGTTTAAGACTTGCAGATCCCCTGTCTTAAAGGTACAGTGTGTACAATTGTGATTATCAGCAACAAGAAATAGTCACTTCTAGATTGTGATGTACATTTCTCTAGTGGAAACTGTGGCAATCAAAGACAAAAAAAAAATTGTATTTTTTAGTTTGGTTACTTCTGTGGTACCATAAAAACACACAAAATACAAAATCCAAGATGGCGTGGTGGGGACCCTCCCTATTTATGAATAAAGGCTTCTTCTGAGTTGATAAAAATCATATTTTTTGTATTCAGGTGATTGAACACAAAGTTTGATAAACATCCTTATAAATATTATGTTTAAAATAAAACCTACAAATATACATATATTTTTAATGCTTTCATTACTGTCTGAAAAAGCATTTTACACTTTTAAGAGATTTTTTTGTTACAACTTATCTTACGATGGTTAAAATCATATCATTGCCCCATGACACACTCTAAAAATATGCTACATATTTCCCACAAATAGACAGTATGAAGGAAGTTTTTTGTTAGGCATTTTTTAATCTCCGGACTGATTCTGCACAATAAGACAAGAATAAAGAAACAAAGCCATGAATTAAAAGTTACAGTTCTCTGTTAGTAATTCATCTATCACGTTTCATAACAATGTAAATAATTTCAAATAAGCCACACCAGACGTAGAATAAGTTCTGCTGTGATCACTACAGTTTCTATTTCTTAGTAGAACAACAAGAAAACCTAATGCTTCTGCCATGTTTGGATCCTGTATTGCATCAAAGGGGACAGATTCCTCATTACCGTAATGCAGTTACAAGTGACTCAACTAGTATATCTCACAAAACTTTAACTTCAGCGTGGGTCACCTGCCAGGATATTTTGCAAATACAAATATGATTTTCCTTTCAAGTCAAACCACATAATCGTTTTTACGGGACTAGCAGAAGTAATACAATCTCTAAACTCTCTCAATCCTTCCATATTACGTTCACTACGGTAGTGACTCATTCCGGGAAATGGGAAGAGTTCACTCAATATATTAGAAGTCATAACGATAGTGAGGGTAGAAACCTATCTGAGAACCGACAGCTTCTCAACTGGCACAAGGCTGAAAGCAGGTATTCACTGATACAAGTTTTATTTAAAATGTTTAACAAGTTAAACATTGTAAAAGAGGAAATTGACGATACAATATTATACAGCATGATTTATATTCAAAGCGAGCTTCAGTAAAATGAGAAATCGCGGGCTGATTTTGAACGTGTGACTTACTCGCGTTTTAATCCGCAGATTTTTGTGTTTGGTCGTTAAATCGATGGAGGCAGAGGCAACACTAATCTATACTCTGATTTGACATCCAGCAGTCTGGCAGAAGAAGATTAAGATGCATTGATGAATGGATCTCGCCCCAATTCCGGTCGAATAATGATCAGAGGTATGTTATATTTCTCGACAACACCACACCACACTGTGACCTCGGCATGTTGTCTGTTACTTTCACAAATAAAAGTAACAGTGTTTTTTCAGATGACTGAGACCTGACCTGATTTGTTTCAGATATCGTCATAGTGCAGCATCCCGTCTCTGTTTGTGTGCCTGTGAACCACAGAGTGACTCTGAGCGTTCGTGCTGAGGGTAAAGGCATCCTCAACTACCAGTGGTTTACTGAGGATGAGAATGAGGTGTGTGGATTTTACCTGTGCTATGAATTTGAAATCCTCATTAAGGGGTAAAAAAAAAAAAAAAATCATACTGAAGCATACTTAAAGGCTGCTGTTATGTTTACATGCTTGTTCTGAAACTGTGGGGGCAAGTTATCAAATGTCACCTTGAAACCAGAAAATGCCACTGTTTCTCAACTGGTGGGTTGGGGCCCAAAAGTGGGTTACGGAGTGGTTTTCAATTTGTGTCGCAAAAATGATGCACAGAAGCCATAAGCAGACATGTATTTTATTTGATCCCAATTTGTCCAGATCTCTAGAAAACAACAAGTTTACGTTATCACAGGAAATGAAGAAAAATTAAACACATGTATAGTTGTCCCTCCAAGAGTTCTGAAATCATTCACTTACTTAACAGGTTTGTTTTGCCATATTTCTGTTCAGTCATATGTTTGCTTCAATCCAAGGGCTAAAGCGCAAGATTTTTTATTAAATAAATCTGAGCCAGTGGCCTTGTCACTGTGCTTGTATCTGCATGCCCCATGCACAGAGGCTGTTGTTCTCGAAACAGCCTGACTCCACTCTCATGTCATTCTCTCCATCTCAATTTTCCTATTGTACAATTTCCTATTCTGAAAAATCTTAATATAAATAAATATGAGTGGTTGGAAATGTGCACAGATTTGGTTCTAATTTCTAATTAAGGTCAGTGGTGGTGGGTCATGATGGTTGACCACTTGAGAACCACTGATATATGTTATTAAGAAAATCTTGATCTAAGCACTAGAGTTTTCTTCAACAATATTTTTCTCTGCAAAGAGGGACAGTATTTTATTTTGTTTATTTTCCAGGTTCCCGGTGGCACTAAAGAACACTTGACTATCACGGCTACACAAACACAGCTGTATGTGTGTCGAGTGAGCGACCATCTGTATAACTTTGTGTTCAGCGACTGGGTAAAAATGAAGGTGGTGGACATTGATAAATCAGGTGTGCATTTTGCAATTCTTATCTTGATTTGGTTGTAGTGTGGTACCTGTGTATTCTTGCAATTTTGCTAGTTTATGGTGCACATTTCTTGTTTATTGTTGTGGGTTTGAATGCATCATTTTCATTTCAAACATCATTAGGTTTGCCAGTACACTGGGCAGGGGAGCCCCATATTGCTGTCAACCCAAAACCTCAGAGAGTCAGGAAAGGCTCAAAAATCACTCTGCGCTGTGTGGCCTTTGGTATACCAGCTCCTCGCTATCAGTGGTACAGAAATGGACAGCAACTGGTAGACAAAACCAGTGACACACTGCAGGTAAGGAAGGTTGACAAGTGAGTGTTCATTTACCTCAGTCCTCGCAGAGATTGTTTACATAGTGCTTTATTGAAGGTGTCATTTCCCTTACCCAAAATCAACCTTCACAGGCTATGCTGACAATTGTAAAATGTGGCTAGTATTGTGTATAATATAGTTCGATATGCCAGATCACAGAGAAACAAACAATGATAAATAATCTTGTCTTTTTCATACAGATTGAACATGCAGCAGCTGAACATGAAGGATCATACCTGTGCTCCATATCTAATGTGTTAGCAGAGAGATGGACTGAACCAGCGGATGTTGACATTGGTAAGTCATGACTGAAACTGCTGTTATCCACTTGATACCATTCTGTATATTCAGAATCAAATCACCTTATTGTTAATATCAGATTAACTTCCTCCTTTTAAATGAAATGGCAGAAAATCTGATTTCCTTACACTATTTCATTCCACTGATTTAGCTCTTAGGCTTAAAATTGTTTCCATGATGCTGAAGGTACTTTCCAATTTCTACAGACCAAAAAAGGAAGTTGCTAGACTCCAAATAGTACTCTGTCCGAGCCCCAAACACAAAACAGGAAAGTGATGTAAAATGAAACTAGTTCTTACTGTTTGTTACTGATTCTGTTGAACATAACATAAAGAGCAAATAAACCAACAGCAGCATAAGCGTCAAACTGTAGTCAAACTGCAGTGTATTGTCTGCGTCTTCTGGGCTAAATTTGGGTATTTTAGCTTAAAAAAAAAAAAAAAAATTGACTAAGTGTGGTTCTCTTCGTTTATTTCTTCCAGTGCGAGTGGATCAGATTCCCCCTGCAGCACTCACAGGTACAGTTTAAATTCTTAACCTCTGTTTAAATAAAGTCATGTTTTAAATTAGCTATCACAATATATATCAAATTACTTATTTTGCTATCTATTATCTTTCAGCCACTGATAAAGTTGCCCTACTTATTGGCAACCTGAATTACTCTAACCACCCTGGCTTGATGGCCCCCATCATGGATGTACACAAGCTGTCCAACCTCCTGCAGCACCTTGGCTTCAGAGTGGTGTCGCTGCTTGATCTCACCAGGGACGAGATGCTCGCTGCTATTGACAAGTTCATTCAGCTCCTTGATAGAGGAGTCTATGGTGAGTCCAAACTGACAATACCGCTATATTTGTTAGTTAAAAGTTAGCCTCATTTATCAGTTGATTCAATATTCAGCTGTTAATCAGGTAACTTTTAACTATTTTACATTTTTACATTCAAGCCTTTATTGTTGTTTTGTGGCTGATGATGGCTGAGTGGACTAATAAGGACTAAACAGTAATGTATGCAATGCTACTAAAACTTTATGTAACAGTATTAAGAGCACTTCCTCAATGGCTGTAGTTTTTTTGTGAAGTGTTCATTAATAATCTGGCAATGAACTGAACTTCCATATTTCTTCATGTGATTATCAGTTTAACATATTTCTAACTTTTAGGACCAATAATCTATCCCATATAGTTACATCAGTTACTCACATTTTCAAAGGAGCACAGCAACCGTTTGTTTAAATACAGACAGACATTTTACTCATAGAGCTGCATTATGAAATCATGTTAATGGTGAACTAAAAATAACTTCAGAACCGTCCTGCTGTGTCATTATGATACTGTCTGTTTCTATTCTCTGCAACAATGAAACAAACATCAGAAACAAGAAAGCATATTTATGTAGTTACTCGGTACTCAAGAATCTATTTTTACCTCTCAGGGCTAAAAATAATAACAAATGATTTACCTCAGTATTATAGCAAATGTGCAGTGCAGAATGTGACAAGATTGTAGTTGCTTAATGTGCATTTGATCACCATTTACAGGCCTTTTCTACTATGCTGGTCATGGTTTTGAGCGTGCTGGGAGGAATTACCTGGTTGCTATTGATGCTCCTCAACCGTACCAACCTAAAAACTGCGTCTGTGTGCAGAGGGTCATGCACAGCATGCAGCAAAGACAGACTGCACTGAGTGTCATCCTTCTGGATGCCTGTAGAAAATGGTAAATAATCTTTTTAGACTCACACATGGATTTCAACATGCTTAATCACACATTGTAGGATACTTTATACCAAATATATATATTTGCTCTCTTTTTAATACACTGTATTTCACTTTTTTAAAGGTACAATCAAGATTGTATTCCCTCAGCCATCATGCCATTGTCACCCAGCGGGAACACTGTTTATGGATATGCCACGTATGTACTGTTTATTAGTGTTTATAACTACCTGTATTTACTTGCAACCAATACCCAATAACCAACTCACTGATAAGACATTTCTGGCGCTGACCTTAGAACGGTTTTTGAATGAAGGTGAAGAATGTTTAACTATTTATATCAAAAAGGTAGATTAAGTTTTTTCTATTTAAATAACCTCTCTTTATTAATCATTGCAGGTGTGAAGATGCTGAGGCCTTTGAGGTGCAGGACGGGGGGAAAAGTACTGGAATCTTCACCAAATACTTAAATGCACACATCCTACAGTCTGAGAAAGTCACACATGTCTTAGAAAGGGTGTCTGAGGGTAAGGAATTTCAACAAGGCTGTAGATTAAGTTTCTAAGAATTTACGTAAGATGCTGCTGCAACAGTTTTTTTCTTTGTACTTGGTTTTTTGTTGGTTTGTGGGTACAAACACACCATCGTGGAAGTGGTTTTTATAAATGCAATGTTTTATGGTTTCATTATTCATATACCCCAAGCCTTGTCAGATTGTATGTATCCAGTGAGTTAGTATATCTTGCAGAATGAGAGTAAACAGATCTGAAGGGAACAGGTTGTTCTCTCGTGTGCTCACTGGACTACAGACGAATTTTATAATTGTAAGCAGAGCATTTCAGTGTTATTTACACAGGACCTGCAAATCTGGCTGTGATGGAGCCGGGTTGCTGAAGTTATCAAGTTGTCCTGTCTTAAGAGTGTGTTTGTCTGCTTGATGGGCCTCTGGTAGAATAATTTTTTGAGATACCATTAGCATGTGACCTCATTCTCTGGAAATTTACACTGTTGGCGAGAGAACAGCAAGAAACCTGAGAGCTACAGGGTGCAAGACAGCTGCTCTGCCTTTTAGGCACCCCCTGCTTCTGCTCTCATGGGTTCATGCACAAAATCAGGGCTAGCATGACAGGAAGGCCTCCAGACAGCATTCAGCATGTGTTATTAAAAAACACTGAGTTTTTTTAATTGAGCTGTGTTCTTTTCCCTCGAAACTGTTGGCAGTGATGTGAAAATCCTCGAGCCCCTGCTTTTGATCTCTGCTCCTCTTGTTGCTGACTTATTTAGAGATGGAAAAAGAGATGTTGATGGTGAGCTGCTGGGTGCTCATCCGTTATAATGACAAAGTGAAGACAGTTTGCTCAAAATATCCCTGGCACCAAATCTCCATAAATGCCAAGCATCAAACCATATTCAGTTGTTTGAACACGGTTTCACTGCTGCTGTCAGTTACCAGTAACCAACTGTAGAAATGTGTTTGTTGCATATATTCAGTCTCATGAGGAGGATTTTCCCATTAATCATCATTACGTCCAGACAATTCCTTAGAATACTGAGTGTTTTACTTTCAAATTCAAAGTTCATATTGTTTATTTGAATCTGATTGTTTTCTTAGCAACTCAATTGTTCCTCTTGCCCTGCTGTTGCAAAACACAGGGAGACCCTTTGCCAATAGTGTGTACGTGCTTTGGCTGTTGTTGTAGGTTGTGTTTAAAAAATATATAAATTTGGACATAATAATGGTGTCTCTCAGACGCCAGACAAATGAATTTCTCTTTGGGGATGAATAAAGTTATTATTGTATTGTAAAAAGAAAATCCTAGAAAACTGTATCCAGAGGCCCTGTAGTGCTTTATCTCCAGGCCATTTAAGGTTAAAATTTACCTGCATTTTGGGTTTTTTTTCTCTCCATAACAGATCTGGGAAGAGACCCTCTAGTCAGAGGCAAGCAGGTAGTAGAAATCAAACACACCCTGAAGGAACCCAGATCCCTTGCAGACCCAGTTCGGACTACTGGCCACACAAGAGAGCTTCACTTGCGAGACGCCTGCTGGAGACAAGCAAATGGTCAGTACGGGGAAATCCCCAACTATACATGTTTTTTCCTGTTTGTCAAATTCCATGTCAAATTATGGTAGCATGAAAAAATAGTCATATTTTCATTAGGTTAACCACTATTCCACTTTATCTGATGTTGCCTTGAGCAAGAGATAGAGATTGTCCTATTTACCCCTCCTTACACCACCTACACTCACACCACTAGAGCATGTGAGAAACTGAGTACAGACATTGTGGTTTACTGTGATATTTTCAACACTTTAGTTGGCCAGTCGTCGTCTTTTTTTTGTAATGGAAACAGGGAACTGGTGTATTTCACAAAGTTCACGTTGCTGTTCGATGGAAGCGAGTCATCTCTTACAATGGGATAACTCCCTTAAATTAACTCAAATCCCTTTCAAAAATGTAAATAATTTCATCGCATATCATCTGGGAATCATTAACTGTAAAGACTAAATAGAGGATAAAAATATCTTTGTCATGAATTAATAAAAAAGGTGACAGTTTCTAATGTTCATAAAGTGCAAAATCACACACTTTATCCTTGTTTTACAATACTGTCATGATACACTGTTTTGGGTATTCTTTTTTTAAATCACTTCTTCACATCTCCTTTCAGAGCTGCCACAGAGGAAGCGGCTGATGTTTGTTTGTGGAGTAGAAGTGGAAGTAAGCTTCTCAGCTTTGTTCTCAAATGTCTTGGTGGCTTTTGCCACTGTGAAGACTACAGGCCCCAAAACCCAGGACTGCACCATCACTCTAAGTAGCACACCGGTAAATATTACTGTTTTCTCCTAAGTATAAGCATTACTTTCAAGTATAATTTCAATGAAAAAAAAACACAAACTATACAATGCCAGATTTTTAACACCTCGCTGGTGCCAGACTTTCTTCTGTAGGAGTTACTAAACTCATTAGGAGGTTTTAAAAGTGTGAGTTGTACACATCAGATATTCCATGTTGCTCACTGTAGATCGCTCTCAATTTCCATTAGCCAGCAAGAATTTCTCAGTGATGACTACCCCTACGCCTCACATGTGAGAGGATGTACTGCCCATATATAGACTTCCAGCCTGCTGAAACCACTGACAGAGACAAAGCAGGAAGTAATAACTGCAATCTGTAATACTGAGTGTTGGACATCTATGCTCTGATATTTGACAATCATGCCATCTAGAGGCTGATTTGAGAACAGGGAATGTTGCAGCAAATTTGTAGCAGTGAGTCAGTGCCAGGACAGTGCAAAAACAGGGCAGGGGTGTTGTCACAGTTGGTCAAAATGCTTGATTATACTAACAACATATTTTCTGTTTTGAATCCTTAGACAATGGAGGACTTGTTTTCTGGCCCTGGCAGGTCGGAAGAGATGGACTCCCTTCTGTTTACTAAATCTGATGACTCAGACTGTTCGCTACGACTTTGTGCTCTTCAGAAACTCACGGTATGTCATCACTGACTTGATTTACAGTGCTAATACAGAAAAAAGAGCACGTCTTTGAGAGGAGTTTGGTAAATGATGAGAATTTTTTTTTTTTATCTCTTTTTAGGAACCCCTGGTCATCAAAGTGGATCTGCACTATACACACATGGACAGTAGGCTACGTAAGACAGAAAGCCTAAAGGTGGACATAAGAAAACCTTTGGTGGCATCTTGTAAACTTCACAGGAGAAGTCATACCGTAACAAGCAAGAAGAAAGAAATTGCTGCTGCTCAAAGTATGGGCAACTTTGCCAGTGGCAAATCTCAGCTGCATAAGACTCTGGCTGCTCCTCTTCGCCCTTTCACGAGGAAGGCAGAGTGTGCTCCACAAGTCGACACATCAAGGCACAATGAACCTGAAGAAAACGATGAAAATGAACTGCACGACTTTACTCTTTAGACCTATTTGGTGCTGTTATTTCCCGTATGGAAAAATGTAATGTTTTTGCTTGTGTGATTATAAATAACTGTTGCACATAATGCCTCTTACATGTCTATGACTGGTGATGAATGAATGAATGAATGAATGAATGAATGAATGAGGCTTGTGTTACCAACCCTGCGTATGTGGCCCAACACTGAAGACAGATAACACTTAATTTTGCCAACCACTGATTTTATCATGAATTGTAACATAGTTGCAACATATCACTTTGTAATCAGCAGAGAGCCTAATTTATGAAAACTGGAAACCATTACTGTTAATAATTTATAAAATAAAACTTTCAATCTTTTTGAACTTGTCAGTGTAATCTTAATTTATTAATTGCCAAGTTAGCAATTTGATATTGCATGTAAATGAAAAACAATGTTGATTAATACCGGCTGGTCTTAACTCTGAAAGCAGGAGTTGCGAACTGCCGATAAACTTCAAAGAAGAGGAAGAGGAAAGGATGAGTAGCATGCACGCAGGTGTGAGGCTACCTGAACGAGAAATCATCCTAAAACGGTCAACTCAGTTTTGGTAAGTAACAAACCGCAGGGAAATGTGACACTGGCAATTTATTTATGTTTGGCCCACTGCAGACTTGATTATATATGACAAGCATACAGTATAAGAAAACATAAATGAGGGTGGTGAAGTTGAAACAGCAATCTAGGTTAGTTTCTTGTCAAAAGTACTAGCTAGGTGCGTTAGCTTTATTTTGCACTAAAGCTAGAATGGTAATATTTAATTTAATGCTTTGACAGTCTTTCAGTTTGAATTTGATAAATGGTAATTTAAAATGCGAGCTTTAACGTGGACTGTGCCGTCATTCTGGTTCTAAAGTAATGTAAAGCATGGGAATGCTACATAAACTTTAGCTCGGTTGGCTGCATAACAGCCAGTACAGCGGCTGCCAGAACTACCGCGCACTTGCAAACGCAGGTGCCGCTGTTTAATCCATTCACTGTTGTCTAAAATACAAAAATTGCTTTTCTTCTTAATATGTTGCCTGTGTGGCAGCTGCTGTCTTATCTCTATATCTAACTTACTTTTAGCGTAGTGAGTTGTTATTAACGCCAAAGTGTTGCATTGCAGCTCCAGTCTCCGTTAGCTCGCCGTGATCGTATAGTGGTTAGTACTCTGCGTTGTGGCCGCAGCAACCCCGGTTCGAATCCGGGTCACGGCAGGATGTGAAAACATCCTGGAGACATCCGTTTTTTTCAGGACCTTATGTTGAAACAATCCAAACACAGTGCACATGTAAAGTATTTTTTTAAGCAGCAATACAGACCGCTCATTCTTATTCTAGACTCCAAGAATACATCCATGGATAGATTCCTATTTATAAATAGGATCTTTCCAAAACTAACTTGAATCCATTCCGGAAATAATATGTTGCGGTCCCCACTTTATGTAGTCGGGACGCTTGGGAAGGAGATGACTTGTGTGAAATCTTAAAATCAATAGCCCTTTAGGGACCCGAGAGACCTTAAAACGAAAGAGTTTAATGATTTCTTAAACAAAGACAAGACTACCATTAAAGTGCAATAACAACGTTTGACCACCAGGTCGCAGTCTATTACATTTGATGCACACATCTGCTGCAACAGGATCAGTTATGAGTTCAGCTCATCAGTTCATCTTCAGTTTCATCAGTTATCATGCCTCGCTCCCTTTTTGATTGTCTAAACTTAAAATAACGTGTACATATGAACAAAGCACTTACAGTTATGTCATAACTGAGATCAGTATGTAAGGTCAGTTAAGGTTATGAGCATATCTACCACTTGGCCATGAAAACACAGGAGGGATTTCTTTGGCATCGGGACAGGCTTGGCCCAGACCCCTGTGAAGGGTGTCAGGGGGGTCATCCTCAGGAAAATTATGAGAAACAAACTCAATTTTTGTGCTTTCTTTTGCAGTCTGCTATACAGATTTTAAATCTGCATCTTAATGTTATTGTTTGTTAACCTTGTAAAGCAGATGGATACACCCGTTTCCTTGTTTCTCACTGGCGAATCCATCTTGCAAAGCTCCCATCTAAACCGTTTGGGCCCGGTTAGAAAGTGACAAGACCAATCAGCAAGGAGGGGCAGTACTTTCAGGCGCAGCAGTGTCGTGACGTAAACAAGCAGCAGCAAGAGCTGGTGCAGTTTTGGAGGAAGAGATTAGCGTGGAAGCTGCCAAGGTGCCAGTTTTATCAGAGCTTGACAACATTTCTTCATAAATAAGAACAAAGAACAGCAGTGAGTTGTTTCTTTTCAAAAACCACAAAAGTCGAGTACTTACATGTCTATAGTCGCCATGATCCGCGTTATTCTTCGGCAGCTGCGCACGTGCACCTCGGTCGCAGCTACCTCACGTGTTTTGTTGCTGTGATTGGTCCATAAAGATGTGACACAGTTTTTTCAAATCCTCTGCCCTTTCTCAAATGCTTAGTATTGAAGCTTTTGTGTCAGGTTAGTTCACTGTTACTTCCTGTAAAAAACAAACAAACAAAACATTAGTTAATGGCCGATGACAATCGTTAACAAAAAATAGGTCAAATGGCAGTTTTATGATCTGTTTAGATAATGATTTAATGTGACATCTTTAACATGCATGGAGACCACAAATGTAAATCTTATCCTAATCCTTATTTGAAACTTTACACTTCAGACTTTAGAATAGATGAAAAAAGCTTTGATTTTGACTTTAAAACTCTTGTTGGACAGGAGGAGCTCTGCATTCATACAACAGATAATAGCTCTGCATTCACACAGCCAATAGGAACACTGCTTTTAATGAAGCAATAGGAGAGCTGTATTCATACAAGAAACAAGAGCAGCTTATTCATACAGCCGATAGGAGCGTTGTTTGTGTTTGAGGAGCATTGCATTTATAATACCAATAGAAGTCCTGTGTTCACACAGCCAATAGCAGTGCTGCTATTTTTTAGAGGCAATAGGAGCGACCCATTGACGCAGCCAATAGTAGCACGATATTCATACAGCCAATAGAAGCATATATTCACACAGCCAATAGGAGTGCTGGATTCATACACTTTATGCTAGCACTTCTTTAAAACAGCCAAGAGGACCGTTTTCATTTACTTCAGTCAAACTCGATTTTAAAACATTTTTTTCAGTACAGTATAGTATAGAGATGTGAACACAACAGAACTGCATGAACTTTATCTGTAAATGTCTGACAAGAATTCATACATTACACAGTATTAAAATGCAGACTATTTAACATCCAGTTTTTATTCAATATTAATAATAAATTATAAATAAAACTACAAACCACTAAGTCATCATTTATCAGAAACGTTACGTTTTTATTGAGGTATACTGCAGTTTTTCCATTGTAAGCCTGAAAGCCATGACGCTCATATGAAGTATCCCACTTATGCATTTTTCCTGGAGCTTCTGACAGCCTGTTTACTTTATTTGCTATATAATGTAATCTCACAAGTCTTAGACACCAGCATTTTTTATGTCTCTCAGCACAAAGAAGAATATTTGAATGGATAGATTCATGAATACAGCTTTTGTCTATAAGATATGGAGCTGCAGTTAGTTATGCAGTATGAATAAATATGGAACTCCATGTAAGCGCAAGTCTCACATTCATCAACTCAGTTTATTCACTATTAATTTTTAGTAAAGAAAACCCTTTATAAAGAAAGAAAACTAAAGTATAAATGAAATTTTAGAGAAAAGCCCAACTCTCCGGTTGGTTGACGTTGACGTCAGTTGTCGTTTGGTCCCGCCTGCTCGCTCAATGGTGAGAGATAATCCTCGGCTCCACCACAGACACACAACACGGCTGAGCTGCCGCTGGATCTGGATGCGGGCATCCTTGGATTCTGCTCCGCTTAGCACGGGCCCATTGCACGGACAACTTAAAGGGACAACAATGGTGCTCGCCTCGGCGGCTGAACCCGTGGCTGCTGGTCGTTTAGTGGACCGGGGATTGTGGTCAATGTGACATTCACTTGCACGCTGGTGTTGAGTTTATTGTTCTGGTACTAGACGCAGCAGAGCAGCGTTTCTCTGAGAAGATGTTGAGCAGATTTAAGAGTGGCAGCATCAGGAATCTTGAGCGGGAATACAGCTGCACCGTCAGACTGCTGGACGATACGGAATATACGTGCACCATTCAGGTTAGTCACCTGTCGACTACAGGTTTTTCTCTCTCCGCATATCACTGAAAAGCTCTGCAATTGTGTCTGAGCTGGCAGACGGAGGGGCGAGTGTTGGAGCAGCAGAGGGACCGTGAGTGCCTGCATGTCCCGCTGCTGGTGTCTGCTAAGACAAAGCACAGCCCCTGAACGCGAACATGTAGAGATATTTGTGGTTTCGAGTAATATTAGGGGAGCTTTGGGGGGACGTATTTCCCTCACATGACCCACTATGCCAGGATACATAAGGGGGTTTGATAGCAGGCTGAGACGTCAAGGAGCTCTGTAGGACAGACATGACATTCCCCTCAAGCTCCAGTTGACAGGATGTCAGGAGCACATTGCACTCTTAAGTATATGACTTTAAGGGCTTTTATGTCAAGATTATTTCCCTGTGTGTCTCTTAGCTTTGGGTATTGTTGCTCTCTGGATTAATGCTTGTTGGTTCATCATTGCTTATGCAGTTTCCCTTGAACCTTGAACATCAATTATGCACACGGGGTATCCCATTGCTGCTCTGGAGAACATGCCAACTAAGTTACAATGTGGCTCCTGTAGAAATGTAACTTATAGAAGCCTTTAACTTGAATGAGTTGTTCATGCAGAATATAATTGTTATAATAGGGTAATCCATTCAGTGCATTCAGGACATTTTTTTTAATAAAGATGGACATTTTCCACTGAAGAGAATAACAAGGATGGTCAAAGAAAGATTGTTTGTGAAGATGAAAAAAGAGCCAGGCCCCGATGTTCAAAATCTCACACTACAAGCAATGCTTTGATGATTGAGCCGTTTAAATGCTCATGCTGATTTTCATAAAAGTAGATGAGAGGGCCTGTCACATCAATTACAAGACAAAAATATTGTTCCTTTTGTGGTGGCTCTACAGTTGGAGGTGTAAGGAAATCCTGACATCCTCAGAGAATCCCCTGACTACTAAGTAACTTAACAACACATAAGTCCTCTTCATACAGTACAGGGAAAATATATAATCTGCAGTGTGAAACAGTAAAATATTAGGAAAAAAGATATCACATGCATGATTCCTGTCACTTTAATATCATCACCAGCAAGCTATCCTGCAGTCTCTTTTCCCCCACACATACAAGCGTGAAACAGATACTGCAATTACTGTAGATGGTGACTGTGTGCCCAGGTTGTAAACAGACCTGAATTTCTGCTCTGAGCTGAGCCAGAGATGGAGCTGGGCCAGATGGACTGTGAAGCCAGCAGGTGTGCTGCTTGCAGCAGAGTCGTGTGGTCTGGGTGGCTGACGTCAGCGGGGCTGGAAGGAGGGGAGTGGATTGAAAAAGGAGAATGCTCCGGCTCTGCTGTGACTGTCTGGCAGCTTGACTATCTTTCTGTCTAAGCAGGTCCTGGGAGGGAGCATGCAAATCCACCTGACTATGCCCTTTGCCCTTCCTTTATTCTCTTCTTACTTGCAGGCTCCTGTTTTTGCCAAAATCTAAATCACACAGGATACAGGACACCTAGACTAGGGAATGCAAAGTAAGAGGCATAACTAGGTCATATATTCTCAGCCTCTTATGATCTCTCTCCACCTCTTTCTGTGCCCCTGTCTCTCCTTCTTTCTCTTCTTACCTTGCAGTTTGAAGTTTGCTGAGATTTAACTCCGACTAGACCTGTTTCCGTTACACCGTACATTTTTCAACAGCTCTCTTGACTTATGTCAGCATCCTCTCGGACACTGAACCAAAATCCTCAGTGGTATTGACATATTGATGGTATTGATGTTGACAAAATCCCATTAGAAACAACATGTGTGTGTTACAGTCGAGCGTTAAGCAGTGCTAGGAGAAAAAGGGGAGAAAGTGTGTCTGTCTTTTTAAAGCAGAGGCAGCTGTAATGCATGAGCTTAAGTTTTGCTTTAATGAATTATGGATCCATCCACCATGTTTGGGGGAGGAAAAAGTGAGCACTCGTCATTACACAGGCCTGTAGACTTAACTCTCATCTAGTGAAGGGTTGATGGAAGTGCCTGAAATCCTCAGTTGCCCTCAGGCCTCTTCTGCTCCCTGATTTTAATGCAATGTTGCAGCAGAGTCAGATGGAGACTCCTCACTTTCAGTCACTTACATTTTTATGTTCAATATACAGAGAAATCAAAGAAAAGAAAATAACAGTGTCATTACAAATATAGCATATACTCCCATTTTTTGTGGGTCTGCTCCAGGACTCAAGCATTTTCTAATTTAGTTCTGTTAGATGAATTATTGATAAGTACCAGGCATCTCAATTCAGGTTGTTTATCCTTACATTTTTTTTCTAAAGTCCTGTCTCTAAGCTTGTTTTTTCAAATCTATCTTTTAGACAAGTGTTTCTCAGCTGGTCTAGCCTCAGGACCAACCGCCACCTCCTAAATGAACAGTTGTGACCCAAATTTCTGAAAATGTATAACCACTAAAATGTGTACAATGACAAGTGTTACAGTTTAAACCTTAGATGGAACAAAAAGAAAGAGACCGAACAAAACAAGCATGTTTACAAAGTGTGTTGTTATAGAAATAAAATGAAATATATTTATGGGGTCTGCTCAGGGCTTCTATATATCATGGACATTTTTTCCCAGGCACACATTCATGACCCATTGAAAACATCTCTGTGACCCACTTTTGAGTCCCAACACACCGGTTTAGAACCACCATTGTAGGCCATCAATTCCCAAGATTTTTTCCAGATCTTAAAGTGACTGCATGTCTCTTTTAAAAGTAAATCAGGAAAAGTGTATTGTAAGTGCTGAGTGTGCAGAGGAGGCTGGAAAAGTAAGAAAGACACTCTCTATAGACAATAAAGATCTATTGTTTATCCTTAAAAGGACAGTTATGCTTTTTGCAGTTTTTTTTAAATAGAAAAAGTAGGGTGTGTTTTGTTCTTTCCAAACACGTCCTGTCCTTGAGGGTGTGAATTTAATGTTTTTAAATGATTATTTCTAAAAATGCCTTTACGGAAAAGGACTGTTGAGTTGATCATACTTATTTTCTTCTTCACCGCTGTAAATCTGATAAAGATATGAAATACCCTCTAGTGTTTGGTCATAGTGCTTATAATTAATTTTTGGATTTATTGAATGGCTGTGAGCACAGTGGTCTGGCCCTAGAGTTAATTACAGCTTGCAACTTGTTAAATCTTTGATTTCCCTTGACCTTCTAAAAACTGTTTGTTTGAGGAATCTGTCTGATTTCAGGACAGTGCTACTACTTTTTCAGGGTAGAGATAAGCATTTAATTTTGTTTTTTATTTATATGGTTGTGATTATACACTTAATTCTTTACTCTATCAAATGAAATGTCAAAATATGAAAAAGTGAAATTGTTCATCTGTACATCCAGATTGCAAAGTGCTGTTTTCAGATTCCACCACAGGACTACTACACAAATTACAAAGAAAGGCAAAAGTTTTTTAACATGTAAGATGCTTGAAGTAGAGAATCAGAACTGGGAGATGATAAACAAAGTTTTGGGGCTGCTGTGGCTTAGTGAAATAGTCGGTCGTTTTTCAGTTTGAAGGTTGGAGATTTGTTCTCAGCTCCTTCAGTCCACATATTAAAGTATTCTTGGACAAGATACTAAACCCTTCTGCCATGAGTCTGTGATTGTGGTGTGAAAAGGTGGATGTGATATGGAGCTCAGAAACGTTTTGAGTGATCACCTGCCTTGAAAAGCACTGTTTACATTAGGGCTGGGCAATTAATCACAAATTAGATTAAATCGCAATATAGCCTGCTGCAATTTTTAAATCACAGAAGCTGCAATATTTCTTTAACTTAAAATGTGTCAAAATACCAGTTTAGTAAATCCATTTTTTGCAGCTGAAAAGATTTTAAGCACATTTTGCAAACATTCAAGACAACACATTTTTAATGGTTTAACAAAAATCCTCCTTTGAGTGACATGAAAATCCTAATCCCCTTAAACAAAGCAAATGACATCACATTACTTCACGAAAGTCATACCCCAGCTGCGATCAGCTGGTAGCCAGCCTCACCTCCTCCACCCCAGCCGCCTCTTTTATAGCTTAAAGCTTGTTGCACCCCTATATTCAGATTCATGCTACTATGGATAACTGCTTTGGAAATAATTTCATTGTATTCAATACACATGGTCTTACGTATGAAATTATTTATTGCTTGAATTTGTCAAAAAATACACAAGATTAACCCAAGAATAATCGCATATTAAATTGCAATCACAATGTTTGGGAAAAAAAATCACAATTAGATTATTTTTGCAAATTATTCAGCCCTAGTTTAAATCCAGGATGGGCATGATTAGTTTGCAAAACGGTTGAATTCGAATCCCTTTGTCATTAGCACCAGAATTGCGAGTCTGCTATTTTTCATCATTTCAGGCCCGTACTCCTGGTAAAACTCTGTCTCAACTGAAATGTGGCTGCCTGTTGCCAGTAGTTTTCTTTACAACTACTGCACCAACCACTCACTGCTAAAGAACTGATAGCATCTCAAGGAACACTGAGATTAAGCACTATTAGAACTATAAAAATGAGGATACAGTTGTCCAAAAGCTGTCAGGTAGTATTCACACATAACTGAAGTATTAACCATATTCGTCTCGATGGCCTGTGGCACTAACATTGCTAAGCTAACATTAGTCACATTCTGCAAACCAACTTTGCATTGTTACGGTGTGAAGTTGTTTCACCGTTGCAGTGTGAAGTTGGTTTACTGAATGTATTTACTTAAGACTTGTCTGCTAAATGCTATTTTATTTTGGGTTTAATTCAATGGGGAATTGTACACCAAAGAACACATCTAGTATAAGTACAGCCTTTTCACCATTTTACTTTATCTTTTGACTTCTTATCTTTTCAGAGTTGCTAGAGGGGTCTGCTGACATCTTTTTGGGGAGACAGCTGGGGGACTAGAGCCTGTGTGTGTCTGTGTGTATTGAGGGGCTTTATTTTGAAGCATGGTGCCAGGCTCTCAGCTGTTGCCAAGGTGACTCCACAGTTACTTTAACAAAATGTGGGATTTGTCACTGGTCAGGATTCCCCTTCCAGAAGATCTGACAAAGACTTGGGCCTTACTGCTCTCACAACTAGGTGATTTATTTCCTGGATGCTGTTGGAGGCTGCTGGTGGTAAGGTGGCAGAAGTCATGCTCACACCAAAATGGCCTGTTCTACTGTTCCACCTTAAGGGATGTCATTATTGTCAGAGATTATCTGCTGCTTCAAGCCTGCATTTCTTTATCTTGGGATTTTTTTGGTCTATTAGGGATGAGTGTCCCACTTTGCAAGGTCGCTTGCCTTTGATCAGAACAGAAATGCAGAGCAAGGTGCAGCTGGTGTATGTGTAAATTACGGGTTAAGGGCCTGTGTGCACAGCCTTGTTAGCACTGGCAGCTTGGGTATGTGTTTTGTTTTTTGTTTTTTTGTTCATCTGTTCATATTATTCTTTAGTATGTGGTCTGTACCAGACCCCTAGTTCACTTTAATGAATGAAATGAAATTAGATTTGATAAATTGCAGTGTAAACACACCCAGAAGTTTTTGATACCTACCGATGCTGTATACCCCGCTGTAAGCACAACTGTTTTCTGTTCTTTTGATATGAGTGGATGACTATTGTCCTTCACTAGAAGAAATACACAGCTGACAGCAAAGATGTTTCATTGCACACTGTAAGCAGCAGTGTCCAGTGTAGCACTTGAGAATTCCCAGGTGTTGACTGCTGCTTTTTGCTGACTTTAGACAGAAATGACCTTCAGAAGTGTCCTGTACCAGGTTGTATGAGTCAATGTTGAAAGAGTGCACACTTCAGTTTTTGTCCTTGCAGGTGTATGTGTGTTCAGAGCTCATGGAAGCTAACACACTGTTGCGCTGCCTGATATGAATGATTAAAATGTGTGCTAGGTCTGAAAGTTGCATGAGGAGTAACCTCTGGAGGACGTCATTGAGTTTACCAGCATCACGATAGGCTGGACCTGTGGCGCATGGGCTGCTTATGATGACTATTACATCACTGTAGCAACAATCTAGACCGCAGAGCAGGGCAGGACAGCATTGTCTCACGGCCCTCCTGAATCAATCACTGGGATTTGATCTGTGGGAGCAGCCACTTGCCACATACACTTTATCAGTTATGTCTTGTTGCTAGTGAGAAGGCTGCTGCATCGTGTCATGGTTGCTCAGCTCCTCTGCTCTGTTGCTGCTTTCAGTCATGGTCCTTAATCTCCCCCTTGTATTTCCTTTGCCGTCTCAATCACAGCTCTGATATTCCAACAGAGTATTAGAGGGAAATTAGAAATTGCCTGACCTGCATTGGCTTACTGGGATTGATGCCGGAGCTTAGCTGAAGACGAGAAGCCAAATGACTCTTTTGTTATGAGCTCATGACTTTTCTCTCTTGGAAATGTCATCAGCTCTCTCAATCGGCAATATCTGGAGCTGAGGCCACTAAATGTAGCTTGTTTGAGTTTGTCTCACCAAATGGCCCGCTCATATTCCCCAGTGTCTCTTTGTGTGTGTGCGCGTTTCTGTGTGTGTGGGCTGGATGGAGAGCAGGCAGGCAGTCTGTCAGTGTGTCGGTAGCAGTCTGCTGAGCCCTCTATTGTGCTCTCTGGGATGTATATTGTGTGACAAAGAGAAACACAGAGGGGCCTGAGGTTATGCTCCACCTGGAAGCATGAATATTAAACCTCCTAACACAGCAATATATTCCTTTGGTAACTGGTCTGCTAATAAGATAAGTGGACCAGAGCAGTGCATGGTGGATTATCCTGTTCCCTTATCAGGCCAGAGTTCACTTTACAGAGGCAGCCTACAGCTATAGTAACAAAAACAGATTGCACAGCTTGTTGGTGATATTTATACTCTCCAGTGGCCTCATAAATGACTTAACAGGGTGTAGGCAGTGTAAATTTTTGTGTGGACAAAAACAGGAGATTCTAACTCATTTGAAAATTGGAAAAATCTCAAACTAAGCTTTGATCACTAACAGATAATGAACGGTTTTAGTAATCTATTGTGCAGTTATGATGCACTGAAAGGATATATCACCTCAAGCCAGAGAGTGAGTCTGATAAGAGCCATCTTCAAAAGCTGACCTCAATAGTTTGAGAGAGCAATTTGATATCAAACAGAATTTTAATTGCAGCATTATATCAGGACTCCACATTTCCTGTTGGGAGGCAACCAGCCTTGGTAAATGTTGGATGTTGGGTTTAATGATGAGATTTGTTTGTGCAGAACAAACTTTGTTGTGCAACTACCCTGATATGTTTTCCACTGGAACATAACGCACTGGATTAAAATTATAGTCATCTACTAAGATGGCCCAGGTGTGAATGTGAGCGTGTTACAGGTTATTATCGGTTATTGGCCATCAGGGGTAGGAAATGATCAGTTATTGGTATCGGTTCAAAAAAATACTTATAGTGCATCACTAGTTGTATGCAAGAAAGCAATCTGTGTGGAGATATAAAATGAAAATGTGCCTTGAATGCAATCCTGGAACCCTTTATTCTCATCTGATAAAGATTTTTGCAATTTTTTATGCCAAAAACAAATATCCCCAAGAAGAGCAGATAATAATCCAGACTTGAGTCACAACTCCAACTCCATTCCTGCACCTTATAAGCAGCTAGCTGGTTTATAAACAATTACCAGCGAACTGAAAAATGAATTTCATGGCTACATATATTTATCACTAATTTGCAGTCTGTGGGCTAGGATGAAAGTCTTAAAAATGGCTTTATTTCGAGGGTATCATCATGGTATCTGCTGAGATTCCTGACTGCTTGTGATCAATAGTGATCGAAATGTAATACAATGTCTTGTGTATTTATTTACTGAGTGCCCCATTAGATCAAAAAGTGAAGCCAATGTTTTCTTTCCAAATGTAATTTTTACACCATATATTTTAGATGGCACAGAACACATTGTTTGGAAAACATTTATTTCAGTGAGTTATCATCAATGGCTGAAATTCATTATAACTTGTTCTATTTGTTTTGATGTTCTCTCTTTGCAGCTGCCTCGCTAACTTGTATGCCTTCAGTATGTTTTAATGGACAAAGTCACCATGTTGTTATGGAAAGTCAGACCTTTCTGTTTGTCTTTTGCTCTCTGTGTCCTCTTCATTGCTCTGGATCTGTTTGTCTTGGGGCCACTGGGCTCTCTGCTGTACAAGTGAATCTATCCTTTGTCTCACTCTGTACTTGAGTCCCTGTGGCTCTGCAGACTAATGAGGAAACACAAGGATAGAGTCAAACTCCTACTCTTGCTAAGCAGCAGAACTAAAATTTTAGCAGTCTGCATTTTTATGTGTATTTGACTTGTTTTTTACTCCCACCTTTATACGTTGTTAAACATTTTTTAACTTTATTGGAGCAAGCACCTATTGTTTGATCTTCTCTGTTAGTCTAGCAAGGTTGTCACTGAGCTCTTGGGAACGACACCTCTTGTATCACTGTGCTTGATTTTATACACCTAAATTAACGGGTCTGATTTAAACACCTGACTTCAATAATTAACAAGTGTAGCCAAATACATTTGTCCGTACATTATATGTTGGATAAGACATACTTCCTTATAAAATCAGGTCATTTTCCAAAAGGAGACTTCATTTCTTAATAGAAAATCAAGGACCTAAAAGCCTGTTAAGAATCAGTCTGCAGATGACAGACATCAAAAGGCACATGATAACTTGCTGTCATGCTTAATAAATGGAAAGGTTTGGTGGACAGCTGTGCTACTTTTAGTGGACAAGTTAATGCACTGACAGTCATGAAAAAATGCACCCTTGATGCTAAATGATGATGTTGTCTGTAACTTCTGTTACTGATGTCGAGCAGACTGTAAATATGTGTGGAAACAACATTAAACAGAGCAGGCAGGGCTATGTCTAAGAAATAGTGCTGGATCTGATCATGTCAACAGCTTTGCCTTTTGCTTTTCTCTGGCAATTTTTCGGCAGTTTTCAGATGCCTTCTGAATTGGCACTCTACCAACATTAGCCTTCGGCTTGTTGCTAATGTTAGCGGCTTCTATCGTATCGTATTCCTTTCATTGTCTGTTTATGGGATGATTACTTTTTTGTGACTGATAAAATCCACTGTGTTAAAATTTTGAAGACTTGTTTCTTCCCTTCAAGATCTTTGCAGAACATGTTGACAATTATGTCATCCTCCTCTGAAACACCAATAAACACCAACACCAATAAAGCCATCTTCTTCTCTGTGATTACTGGCAGATCAAACACAGCCGTGCCATCTACTGTTTAGGAATTAGTAGTCTCGTCAGGGAGTTAACCAACGGCTTTCTTATCGGTGGATTTTATTGGTTAATATTATATTACTGGACTCATGAAGTTAGGTAAAACTTAGGCATTATCAGCTAAAATCCCTAATTTTAAACACCTGATCTGTGTCTCTCCTGTGTTGGCCAAGAGAAGAGCAAAAGTCAGAGAAGAACTAATACAGAGTTTAGTAGAGATATTAATTTGTTCTTCATCATCAATCACTTGATGGGTAGCACTTTTCAATAGGAGTTAGTGTCTCATCCTCCTGTTATTTCTCTTTCATCATGCCCTCGTCTGCTCCACAGGTCACCTCTTTCCTCTTTCTCTGTATCATCAGGCTTGTGGTCCTCCTGCTTTTAGCCTCTCTGCAGGGTTTTCTGAGCTAATGACTGCTGTTTCTACCCTCCTTCTTTCATCTCCCTTTCCCTTCATCCAGTCCTCTGTGAGTCGTCTTTATTGTCTCTTCAGCAGATTTACTTGCTCAGTGTGCATTGTTGGATCTTGCTTCTGTAACGTTTTCAGTGAGGTCACTGTTCAAGAAGCTACTGTTGGGCTGTGATTGATTGTCAGGATAGCTGAATGTTTTTAAGGGTATAACAACATCTTATTGCTACTGTCAAAATGAACCCTTTTTGTGTACATATTGTATTTTCCACCTTACCTCGCATTAAACACAACATAACTATATCTGTGTTGATTTTTCTCTAAGTAGGAGTTTTCCAGTTATTGTGTCGTGCCTTCACTCTGGAGCTTTAGTGGGAGAAATATGACTGCTCATCATAATGTTTTCCACGATTAAGCCAAGGCTTATTCCAAGGTTCAGTGTATCCTCTTGCTTTTAGAGTCCATCTTAAGTAGATTTGTGGTTCAGCTGATTCTCATATAGCAGCTAGATTTATGGATCCTGTCTGTCTCTAATTTAGCTTCAGAATAAAGAGATGTGGTGTATTCATTAGACTTAAAAGGGGACTGTTTTGACTGGGTAATGTCTCACATCACCTGCCAGGTTCTTAGAGTAAAGGCTTTTGAACACTGAGTCCATTTTTTTTTTTTTTTTTCAGAATTATTTCTTTCTGGAACAGGTTCGATTTGATGCAAATTTTCGCATCAGTCCAAGTAATTTAAATATGTGATTAATGATTCAGATCACACCTGCTGCTTCCTTCCGAGGTTATAATAGTTTCTGATTTTTCATTAGTTTTTATTTTTATTTCGTTTTCACTTTCTATGTTGGATTTCAGTTTAGTTTTTATTAGTTTTGGCCGCTGGTTTTTTAGTTTAGTTTTTGTTGGTCGCAAAACTGCTTTGTTTTAGTTTTAGTGTTGGTTTAAGTTTTTTACAGATAGATGTCAGGGCTGAGTGAGCGTCATATATTTTTAAACACATATTAAACAGGCTACTCTTCACTTATCGTTTTATTTACTTAATGGTGATGTTTGAATAAAACTGCAGACATAAAACTACCACTATGTGAAGTCTTAACCAATCAGATCAGGCAACTTTTACTCTCCCCAGTCTTGGGGGTAGGTGCCAGTCAGTATGGTTATGTCAAAGACTAAACTAAGCTTAGTTAAGTTTAGCTGAGTTTTTTGGTAAAGCTTAGTCTTTATTTAGTTTCAGTTAACTAAAATGATTTTTAGTTAACTGATTTTTAGTTATTTTGTTAGTTTTAGTTAGTTTTAGTTAACTATAACAACCTTGCTTCCTTTTTTGCTCACTCTCTCTCCCTCTTTCACACCGAAATGTCACTTTAAACACCGTAGTCTTCCTATGTATAATGTGGAGAGCAACCATGGAAATATGACAGATAAAGGCATCAGTTTGTTCTCACAGCCACCTCACAAAGACTGAATTAAAATTTGCTCTCTATCTCTCCAACTTGGCTCAGCTTTGACGCAAGAGCTGATGCCATATAAAGCTGGATGGATCCAGTGTGATTTTTCTAGGGAGTGACAGAGCCACAGGCTCATCCTTACTGCTTATTTTCATCACAGTACAAAACAATTTGCCACATTTCTCTAATTTTCACAGTGGATACGCATAAAATGCAACTGACTGTTGTGTGAAAGAGTATGTGTTTCTTATCATTTATCATCAAAATTGTCTATTTTATAGTTTACAAAACTAGCTAGCTAACATTAGATCAGTGTCCCCCCCCCCCCATATGTACCGAAAGTGGAGCCTCAGAGCAGACAAAGCCTCATGCCCACCCTAAGATCTTTGGGCCCCCCCCCCTGCGGGGTCCCGGACCCCAGGTTGTGAACCATTGCATTACATTGATAGATGTACTCTACTATATGTATTGTGCATATGTGTGTGTGCACAGTAACAGTACATACAGTAATGTTGGCTGGCTAGTGTTAATTTGTTTATACATGATAAAACATACTCTTTTACTCATTAGTCATGAATGTCACGCTGCACACACATTTCTTAGGAAAAAAATGAAGATAATACTTACATGTATGAGATGTTGCTATGTAAAATGATCTTCTTCAGGGCTAACACTTACGATATAGTCTGTGTGGTCCACAGAATATACGATCCTGACAGTCACAGCTGATAAGAATCAGAGGTTGCCATGTAATTCCGTAGGAAATGAATGCAGGTTATTTTTGACCCACTTATGGAAGAGTGGGGTAGTAATACAAAAACTTGAATTTCATAAAATCTATAAAAGGTAAATTAGAATCTCAATGGTATGATATCAATAGCATGTTTTTGAGGAATAGCTGGAATACAAAATTATAACTTTTCATTACAAAGATATAGCAAGAAAACAACCCCCCCTCCTCGGGTCATTTTTGACCCACTTATGCCTCTAAGGGTTGAGGCTTTCTGTTTGTGTGAAAATCCCCCTAAATAACACTAATTGACCTCTGTATATGCCTAGCTTCAGCATCCATTTTGTTGTCTGTTCTGTTCTAAAAAGCATTTAACTCCAGACAGTGAGTCATGTATAAATAAAGCAGAAATATAAAACATGCAGACTGGGTTGAGAAGTTCAGCAACAAACCAAATAGTGCACATAATTTCCATGTCTTAAGGAAGATTTTATGTAAAAGCATGAGTGCTGACAAGAGAACAGTATCTATGAAATGATAGGTGTCCTGAGATCTGACTCAGGATATTAGTTTGCCTGGGGCGTTATGAGGAACAAAACAAAAAATGTCAGCAAAAGCCCTTCATTGATGAGAGAGGTTATACAAGTAACAAGCTTGGTGCAGAGGGTGATTTGCATAAAAGATCCTTGCACAACCTGTCCACTGCAGCTGGAGAGGACAATGGACACACTTGATAAAAGCTCAAACCAAAGGTGGGAGAAAGTCATTGTTTTGCAAGTCTCAAGTAGCTCTCAAGTCTTTAACCCCAAGTCTCAAGTCAAGTCCAAAGTCATAGGCTTGAAATTTTCGAGTCCTTACAAGTCATAAGCACTGTTTACCAAATAAAATGCCATTTTAACAATGTAACAGTCTAATAAATTTGACAAATACAATGAATGCATTTTGAATTGTTTTATTTTTTTAAATAAAATAAGACCTGTGTGACAGAACTTAATCACACAGAAAAAGAGTGCTGACAGCATTCAGGATATAATCAGTGCTAAGGGGTGCAACAACAAATGAACTTCTGAAGACATTGTACAGTCATTTTAACTCATCTAATGTGAGTGTGTGTGTGTGTGTGTGGTGAGTGTGTGTATGGGTATAGGTGTGTGAGTGGATATATAGGGTTTGTGTGTGTTTGTAAGTGAACATGTTTGACTGGTCAACATTAGGTTTAAGGTGTTATAACCAGTTCTTAACCTCTAGTTATGTGTTATGTGTTAAGTTATAAGACCTCAAGTTATGTGAACACAGTGACTGCCTCCTAGTGAATAAACAAAAAAAAAGAGCTGATGAATCATGGGTGTCTGTTTGGGTATTTATATTTAATATTTTGACATTTACTGTATTTCTGTGACTCTGTTAACTTAAAGTTATGCTTTCTATTTTTTGTCTTCCCATTATTATTGCTTTTAGCTAAAGGTGCAAATATAGCACAGATGATGTAGCCAGTAAATGTCCTCATTTTGATGATATTGATGGATTACAAGCCTATTGATTTATATTTAGAGCGAGAGCAGGATTGAACATTATGGGCTACTTTAAATGAATGAGAGAGCGGTACACACTGCTGTCTTTAGGAACTTGTCTCATCAATGAAGGAAAGATGCTCATACTTCCATATAAAGTTGTCTGAATTTTACCTAAGTGAATGTTCTGCCCCTGTCCCTCTTGATAACCCTCTCTTCCATCAACAGCGACATCTCTTCTGCTGCTGATCAAAGTAAAATAATGTGTCTGCAAGTGAGAAGGGGAGGATTTAGACTTTTTGACTGGGGTACCCAACTAGGGCTCAGACTTGCACAGGAATGGCATAAAGTTTGCATGTGGACCTACACAAATGATCATCACTGATATCCCTCCTGTCCCGACAAATCTTATCTACTGTCAACAAATGAGTATCTAAGACATATTCTGATGTTTTTATTTTATAAAGTAAATTTACTAACCCTTGGCTAGGTTTTACCAGGTCCCCACCCCCAACATACAAACCTCATTTACAAGAATAAAGTGAAATATTTATCGGAAGAATCAGCAGCTGGCGTAGCATTTTACATGTTTATGCTGTTGTTTACCTGAATCATCTTGAGCTCTATGACTACACAGGAAAACCATCAACCCTCTCACACGTGAGTCCAGCCTCAAGAGGACTATTACATGCTGTCATCTTAAGCAAAGATGGCTAGGAGCTTGTGAAGAGGGCTAGTTAAAGTTCACTGAGAGTAGGGATGTTCATATTCTGAGGGTCTCACTCCTGTCTTTTATCTCTCTGTTGAAAAGAGCAACAAAACTGTCTCTGTGTTGTACCACAGCACACAGTAGGACAAATCTGCTTATAAAAATGAGAGCGGAGGAGCTTGGAAAAAGAGCCAAGTTTATGGGTGCCACAAGACACTGAGACAAGGTGGGCTGGTTGTTTTTGGTATTTAGTCACCATTTTAATGTTCAGTCTGATTTGCAACACTGATTTTCCTCCAGAGAAGGAGTGGTGTTTTCCACATGGTAGACACATATTGGACTGGGTTGTATTATTAGAGTGATATTTATGTATTTTAGCACTTTATCCTATTATTGTGTATGTTTCTCTGGTTATATCTATATGAATGGATCATCTCATACCATCCAACAGTTTTTCCATCTTAACCTAAAATAAGGCCTAGGTGGCTCCCATTGTTCTACGTGTGTCTGGGTTTGCAGATTACACTTACAGCTATTCATGCATGCAATCAGTCTGCTTTCCCTTTGTGTGTGTGTCAGCTCAGCAGTCGGGAGATGAGTGTCTCTGGAGAGGAGATAGATGAACACACACTGGGAGACAAAGAGGCTGGCAAGTGGAAATACACAACAAAACGCACACACAAAGCCAGCTGTCCGGTGTAGTGTCTTGGACAAAGCAGTAAATATATTTTAGATAGCAGCAATAACTAAGGTGTAGAACTTGCCAGGACAAGATTTAGTCTTTAGTACTGAATTTCAGTATTTTTAATTTCACAGTTAAATGCAAATCCTTTGCTTTTGAACACTTAAACGGCAAGCACGAATGAACTATTGTGCTCAGGGATCTTGGACTTTCTATTAGCTGAAGTTTTTTTTTTTTTTATACATCTTTTGATCCTGGAGAAGTCATGCTATTTGACTTTGCTATTATCTTGTTTGGGTGATGTTCTTTATCACAGTTCGTCCTATTCTGTGTTTTTCCACCACTGAGCATTTTCAAAATGAAATGACGGTTTTTTGTTACGTAATTGAAGAACAATTTGAATCTTTGGCAATAACTCAGTCAGTTAAAGCTTTAGGGCTTTCCTCGTATTTATGTTGCACTTGCACTAACCCTGTAACACTGTCAAGAAGAGAAACTGGGGGTAATTTACACCTTTGCAATGTTACTTCTC
Source organism: Cheilinus undulatus (assembly GCF_018320785.1). Lineage (NCBI taxonomy): Eukaryota > Metazoa > Chordata > Actinopteri > Labriformes > Labridae > Cheilinus > Cheilinus undulatus. Next base: position 29,725,707 of record NC_054873.1, read on the forward strand.
TGGATTACTTAGTGGAATGTCTTTCCAAGTCATCTTTTCAACCTCTGATTCTCTGGACAACTTGAAAACGTGCTAGGCTGGTCTCAATGAACAGGGCAACTGCAGCCTGTCACAACGTATTTCCCAGGTGTCTCACTCCCTTAGCCACAACAGCTGCTGGAAATCAGTTAAGGTGAAACATTTAATGGTTCATTAGGTTGTGTGTCTGAATTTGTTTGACAACAGGGTAAGATAATCTGTTTTGCGGGCCTTTCTTCTTCTTCTCCCTTCTCCTCTCCTCATCTGCCCTCTGTTGGAATAAAGGTGGACTCAATCAGGACTCAATCACAGGCCTCTATTCAATTGAGACTGAATTCTCATTCCTCACTTTATAGCGTTAGTAATTAAAACAGGAGGCTATTCCCATCCCTGGTACAGGAAAATCACATTAGGAACTGTGTAAATGCTGAACTACGCACTGCTGCCTTGAAGAAAATGAGTTTTCAGGCTAAGTAGTGACATGGGTTTAAGGTCTAATAGTTGTGCAAATGATTGTCACTGTGTCTGTGTCTCTGGGGTATTTTTGTCATTTCTGACTGAAAGGAGCGCCTGATATCCTCTGAGCCATCAGGTGCTCTCTCCTGCTCTCTGTTACTAGAGAAGAGATGCTGGTATAGCACCCTTTACTGCACTTTTTCAGTTTCAAACCAAATTGTAAATTAAAAACTCTTAAGGATAACAGTCAGAAGGAAGCATTGTCCCTTAGAATTTTCCTTTGAAAGAATTAGATAAAGGTGCTTAAAAGACAAACATTTCAAATGCTTATAGTGTTATCTTAAAACTAGGGGTGTAAATCACCAGTTTCATATGGATTCTTTGGACAGAGATATATTTTCTGATTACACAAAATTTGCCATGGTACATTTGTGTCATTTTCGTATTGGAGCCTAAGATAAGTCATGTTCAGATTTCACACATTTACCGAAAAAAGTATTTTTGGCAATTGAATTGATGAAAGGTTTCTGTATTTAATAAAAACAATCTTTAACAAAAAGAACAAAGACCACTGTGTCACTGTTCAGGACCATTTCTTAAAAGTTGCAAATGTTTTTAAGTAATTCAAATTGAGGGCCTTATATTAGGAAAACATATTTGAGTTAAAACACGCTGACTTTATAGCAGCAAACTTTTCCGGCATCAATCATTTTATTTCCTTTCATGTACTCTGATCACTATAAAACAGTGTGTATTTTTCTGCAACCTTACATAATCATGATCAAGAAGTCTTTTGGCCCCTTTATTACTCTTTTAGAAATTTACACATGTTAACTTGAATAATTATTCTGCTCTGAATCGGTCCTTTATACTTTACATAGGGGCCTGTTGATGTGGCTTATAGTTCATTTGCAGTTTTGTAATTGTGTGATTTTAATGAGATGTAGGCCTAATCCATGGCATATGATGTTACAGTGATGAATTCACAATTTTTAATCAGCAGACAGCAAGGCTAATGATAATCACAGAAACTCAACTAAATAGAATGATAATGTTTGGACAGTCTTACCTGAAGATGGCTGGAGGGATTGAAGAAGATCACCAAAGTTGTCAGGGTATATGATTGTTTCCACAATGCATAGCATGGCGACAAACTAAGATGTTCATTTTTACGGCTATCACATCCTCAGTATATGCTGCTTTCTTATATATGAATTTGTAATTGAAGATAAATGAAAAAACAAAACTGCAAACACACTGGTGTTATAACATTAAAATTAAAACAGTCATAATGAAACAGCTGCCACTTTGGCTGCAAACATACATCTCAAGCACTAAAATTAAATCATTTTTAGACAACTGACTCCCTGCTTTATTGTCATGTGCATATTAAATAAGCCTTGGAAAAATCTGCAGAAATCGTCCCAAGAAATGACTTCAGGAATTAATTGAGGCTTCTGGTGGCAGCCTGTGTCTTTGTTTTGGCTGAGCATGCAGACAGAGGTGAGCCATATGGCAGCAGAATAGCAGTCTAGAGGGGATTGCTTCAACAGTAGTGCTTTCCTCTCAATAAATGGTGCTCATGAAGCTCCCCACTGCCCCCAGGGTGGGAGACAGGTGCTGCTGATGGGAATAAAGGGCTTTTTGCACAGCTACCCAGCACGTCAGGCTCACAACTCATTTGAAAGGGACGAGTGATTGTTTGCCCAGGGCCTCTTTGGCTGCGCATACAGTGCAGGAGAGGAAGAGCTGCTTCAGTAGAGTTTCTGGCAACCCAAAACTGTAAGACTGTTGTTCTTTAAAATAAAATTAGACTAAAAGGAATATCAGCCTGTTTTGTTGCTTGCCAAAGGTGGTATGATTGTAATGACGCTATAAATCTAAACTGTTTTAAGGGCTTGTTTTTCCCATAACATATCCACCTATGCATCACATGAGCTATCCTAAAGTGACATACAATTTACTATGTTTCAGTCCAGTCAATACAGAGATCAATCAGGTATCCTGTGGGCTGCGGGGACACTGATGATGCTGATGGTGCGGCAGTCCAGTTTGTGGTGAGCTCAGCTATTTTTAGTACAAGTCATTCCTCAGTGCAGGTAGAGAGAATAAATTCTACAGAGGAGTTGGCCTAACCACCTCCGCCCACATGCTGCCTCAAGCACAACGCAAAGCTAATGAATCATGAACACATTTTGTGACTATCATTATCTGATCTCTGTCGGCGCCCCTTCGTACAAGCGCTCTAGGAAGATTTATCTCAGATTGATTGTTTCTCATGCTGCGCTACAGTTTTATTGTCTTTAAAGCCAAATGCTTCTCAACAGTTTACAATTTAGCATAAGATAGCCTCCAGTTCTAATAGAGGGCCATCTGCAGTGCACAAAGAAGATGTCTCAGCTGCAGTTTTGTGGGAGGATTCAGCAACATTAAATTATAAAGATACAGTCAAAGGGAGTTAATAATTGGCAGTAATCCTGGGAAAAAAATTCCAATACAGATCTTCCATTTTGATCAAATAAACAACTTCTAGACACGTGACATCAAAATAAATGAAACATTTTTACAGCGTGGTTATACACACCTAACCTGCATCTGTTTTCTGTGAAAGTATGACTGTTATTGACTCACATTTGTTCTTTTTCTCTGATTGTTTTTTCCAAGTTGTCAGTCGTATTTTGTGTTTTTTCTTTGTAGACTCTGTAAGGCATGGATGTAGTTTAGTAATGTCACTCATTAAATTCAGGGGATAGATTATGAGGCCTTATGATGGTGGCTACCATATTGCAAGTGCTGACTATCTTTCGATTGATCCAAAAACAATGAGTTTGAGCAGAGGAGGGTCTTAGCCTCCTGGCAAACAGCTACAACATGCTCACCTGCCAGTTAAGTCATCTACATCTGGTTATTATACAAATGTATACATATCTCTGAGGGCTGCGTGATGTTAGTCATGTGACCTGAAGCCCGTCATACTGCTACTTCTATGATGTTTGATAAAAATCCGAAACCGTGAGTTTCTCATTTTTATACCTAATCTGCATTGAAGTCTGCCTGATATCTCCATCAGCAGTCAAAGAACTAATAACTGAGCAGGCAGAGTTGGTGTGTCTCCTGCATGTTAAAACATTCAGGCTACAGATGACGCTGCTTCTGTCACTGATACGCATCCATTTACATGGAGTGTAGATACCAATCATTTGCTTTAGAGCTCTAGGTGTGTGATGCAGTGTTTGACAGTCACAGCTGCAGAGCATGGTGAGCTCATGTTTAATCAGTAGTTACTCTAATGAGCTGATGATGTTGCCTAGCAAACTTTGAATGATGTTAGAAATGGTTAATGATATTGAAGTAACAACAATAAGCAACAAGTTTTGTCAGTGTATGCGTCTAAACTTTATGAAGACTCTGGCTGCTCCCTCTTTTCTTTCTCTCTGCTTCTCCTCCTTAGTGTCTGTGTCAGAGCTGCTATCAGAGGCCTTACCCAGTGTAGGATATTTGAAATCCTGATGTTAAGCATAAAAAACAAACTGTTATCTCAACAATATTTTTATTCATTCTGTGTTGACTGAAAAAGTTCTGAATGATCTTGTCCTGGACCTTTGGTTTAACTGTTTATCTTGAGTCAGGGATCATACCCTCCCAGCAGAGTCAGCATTGAGAATGAATTTTGCTTGAGTATCTTCATTGACCACCTCTGTCACTCGCGGCTCCTCTGGGCTTTCCTGAAACGCCTCTTCTACAGCAGGCATTAACTGCCCTCTATAATTAATGAGAGTAGCTAACTGAAGAGTGGCAGCAGAGGTTTATGGAAGGCCCCCAAGAGTGCCCTTCAGAACATCCCATTGCCCCTCCTCTCTAGAGGGAGCAGACTTTTTTCTTTTAGCGTGGTAATAATATAGTGTGGTATCAGTCATGGCTGAGGAGTGCTGGGTTCTGTTGGAGGAAAAGATGAACTACATCATTTTTCATTATATCTAAAAATGTGTTGTCACTGCTGTCAGTCAGGGCTGGGTAATATTACAAGTATGTGTTCATGATAATATTCTCTAAAGTATAGATTTATTGAGATAGTTATGATGTATATAACAGGATATTTACCTTGTTTTGTAATAGAAGTTACAATAGCCAAGTGGATGTTGGCCAAACTCAAGGTGAACACAGATATGACTGTATTTAATGCTTTTGCATGCTGTGATTCAACTTACATACCTGGTGGAAATTATTTGTTGTTTTGCCCATTGATTGATTGATATCTTTATTTTTAACAAACCAACACAACACAATTAGTTGAAAAAGTAAAACAATAAGGGAAGGAAAAGTAAAAAAAGGAGGTTTAAAGTGTTAGTAATGAAGGGTTCCTTTACACAGTATCATCTTCCATCATTGGGATTGGTTAGGATTGACTAATGGCAGTGTGTCTTTTAAAGACTGTCTAGTTAATATTCTGTTCCCTTTTTTTCCATTGATTCCTAAGCTTTGGTGTAAAATGCAATTTTATTTTCATTGTAACTGATTGCCACTGGATCAACAGTTTTATTCCCTTTTTTTTGCTGAGGTTTCTTCACTATTAGCCCAAACCATGTGTAGCATTAGAAATATCCAGATTGTTTTCCCTCGCTCTGTACTGTCACTACATTAAGAATAGTTTCTTGTGTTTAATGCTTTAGATGTTACTTTTCATCCCTTGGTCACTCATGTTATGACAGGGACATATTTTGAAAGGACATTGGAGCAGGGTTTGAACCATTAAGAGCCACCATTTAAGCATTATTTGGAAAGACTGATATTGTATGATGATGTGGTATAGCCTCTGTTATTCTGCGTTAATTACATCATTGCCTCAGCCAGATTTTGGCTGCAAGCAGCTAAATAATAGATGAGTGAATTTATGAATCATGAATTCTTTCTTCCCCAAGAACTGGAGATGTTTAAATTTCAGTCATAGTAACTATTATTTAACAGGATGCTAACAACGCCCTCCTACTTACATTAATGAAGATCAATGAAGACCACTTGTACTAGACTGAAGCCAAGGCCAGTTATTCTGTATTTGGCAATTATCTGAATATTGCCTATCTTTCATTATTTATAGTTTGGAGCTCTCATCTTTTGAACCCTAGTTCATGTAAATATAAGTAGTGGAGTCTCTGTTAAAGCTGCACACTTCTTTGAATGCTGGAGTAATTACACCCTAGCTGTCAGGCCCTGTTTGCTCTGTGACAGTTGGCCAGACTTTGCAGTCAATACTTCACTGCCCACTTCATTCACTGCAAGCATCACCTTGATTTGATTTGCTGCTTGGACTCCTGTTTCTGATTCAAGGCACACAAGATTCGGACTGTGAAGAAAGAGCAGAGTTCTTCTGTGGCTTTTTTTTTTTTTTTGTGCCGTTTCACTTATGAAAAATGATCTTTTCTCCAGGCAGATATTTGGTCAAAATGACAGCTGCACTTTTTGCCTGTTGCCCCTTGTTTAAAAAAGCAAAACTCCTATTTGTTTTTCCTGTAGACGGCATTATGTGACTCACAGATGAAGCACATCTACAGCTGGGATCTGCATGAAACCTGACCAGTTGATCCATCATCAGAACAAAAGATAATAACTTGTTAAAAAAAAGTATGAGCCTGGTAACATAAAAACTACAACGGTGAATGGACCTAAGCTTGTAAAGAGCTTTTTAGTCACACTTACCCATTCATACCCGTTCACGCCATGATGGCAGAGGCTGCTGTGTAAAGTGGCTATCACTTATCCCATTCATTTGCATCCATACACATCCACACGCCACTGACGCAGCAGTGGGAGCAAATTGGGAGAAGTTGTCTTTCCCAATGGCACATTGACATGTGAGTGCATGGGTTCGATCCCAAGCTCCCATGACCTTGCAACTAAGAGATGACCACCTTTACCTACTGAGCCACAGATGTCCCAAACTAGTGTTTAATTAACTTTATCCAAGTATTCCAATGTAAGTTGTGTCTAGTCAAGAAACATTGAATTAAATGCACCACAAAAAGAAAAAAAGAAGCTTAGGACAGCTCTGTTGAGGAAACCAATTTGACTACATATGAAATAAATGAGTTGATAAATTAAATACACTTATAATATCAAGGATATGCATATTGTCTGTATTTAAGCAGCATTGACAGTACAATTTTAAACTATTATTTAGAATAAGCCATATGCTTTGGAACCATCTGCCCCTGGTTTTGTAACCCTGATAGTTACCCCTCTGATTTCTCCTCTTAAGAAGCACTTCTGCTCTGATCTCTTGTAACATGCAGTGGTTTCACAATCAGATAATAAAACAGATCTGTTCCATTTCTCTCCACTAGTAAAGACTAATGCATTATCTTTGTTAATTCCTCAGGAGATGAAAGAAGAGGATGTAGAAGGTCATAGCTCTTTGATATACATTACATTTACTCTCTAGATGTATTAGATGAAGCATCCAGACTGATTACTCCATCCATTCCAGTAAAAGCTGCTTAGCCAGCAGATAGCATTTACTAAAAAGGTGTCTGTCACTTCCTTCTTGACTGCTGATAATGCATGTACATTAGTGTGATTCTGGATAACAATGGCTCACTGCCACTTCACATGCTTGTTGATGGCTTTTATGCAAATAAGATGTATCATATTGTCGTATTACTGTTCTCATTGGCCTCTATAACACCTTAAACACGTCTCTACTGTTTGACAATAAGATGAAGACACATTTCAACCTAAATATCGGCTTATCTTGCACATTTTCCCACAATTATCTAAGATTTTATACCCAATCAAGCAGCTTTGGTCCAATTTAAAAAGGTAAAAGCTAACAATGCTAAACAACTGGTCCTTAAAGGGAGTGCTTGGCAACCTGTCATGCCAGTTCGACTGTTTAATATACAGTTGCAAGAAAAGTATGTGAACCCTTTGGGATTTCTTGGATTTCTGCATAAACTGGTCATCAAATGTGTCACAACAATAGACAAACAGTCTACTTAAACTAGTACTGCACAAAAAATGATATGTTTTCATGTTTTTAATTGCAAAAAACATGTAAACATTCACAGTGCAGAGTGGAAAAGGTATGTGAACCCCTAGGCTAATGACTTCTTCAAGAGCTAATTGGAGCCAGGAGTCAGCCAACCTGGAGTCCAATCAATGTGATGAGATTGGATGTGTTGGTTAAAGCTGCCCTACCCTATAAAAACACACACCAGTTTTGAGTTTGCTGTTCTCAAGAAGCATTGCCTGATGTGAACCATGCCTGGCACAAAAGAGCTCTCAGAAGACCTACGATCAAGAATTGTTGACTTGCATGAAGCTGGAAAGGGTTACAAAAGTATTTCTAAAAGCCTTGATGTTCATGTGTCCACAGTAAGACAGTCTACAAATGGAGAAAGTTCAGCACTGTTGTTACTCTCCCTAGGCGTGGTCGTCCCATAAAGATGACAGTAAGAGCACAGCACAGAATGCTCAATGAGGTGAAGAAGAATCCTAGAGTGTCAGCTAAAGACTTACAGAAATCTCTGGCACATGCTAACATTTGTGTAGACAAATCTACAATAAGTAAAACATTAAACAAGAATGGAGTTCATGGGGGGACATCACAGAGGAAGCCACTGCTGTCCCAAAAAAACATTGCTGCATGTTTGAAGTTTGCAAAAGAGCACCTGGATGTTCTTCAGTACTACTGGCAAAATATTCTGTGGACAGATGAAACCAAAATTGAGTTGTTTGGAAGGAACACACAACGCTATGTGTGGAGAAAAAAAGGCACAGCACACCAACATCAAAACCTCATCCCAACTGTGAAATATGGTGGAGGGGCCATCATGGTTTGGGGATGCTTTGCTGCCTCAGGGCCTGGATGGATTGCTGTCATTGACGGAAAAATTAATTCCCAAGTTTATCAAGACATTTTGCAGGAAAACTTAAGACCATCTGTCCGCCAACTGAAGCTCAACAGAAGGATGGGTGATGCAACAGGACAACGACCCAAAGCGTAGAAGTAAATCAACAACAAAATGGCACCAACAATACGCCTTATGGAGTGGCCCAGTCAGAGTCCTGACCTCAACCCGATTGAGATGCTGTGGCATGACCTCAAGAAAGCGATTCACACCAGACATCCCAAGAATATTGCTGAACTGAAACAGTTTTGTAAAGAGGAATGGTCCAAAATTCCTCCTGACCATTGTGCAGGTCTGATCTGCAACTACAGGAAATGTTTGGTTGAGGTTATTGCTGCCAAAGGAGGGTCAAGCAGTCATTAGCCTAGGGGTTCACATACTTTTTCCACCCTGCACTGTGAATGTTTACATGTTTTGTTCAATAAAGATATGAAAACAAAGCCTTTTTTGTGCAGTATTAGTTTAAGTAGACTGTGTTTGTCTATTGTTATGACTTAGATGAAGATCAGAACACATTTTATGACCAATTTATGCAGAAATCCAAGAAATCCCAAAGGGTTCACATACTTGTCTTGCAACTGTATGTATCTAGTAGAATCACAAAGATAACTTGTTGACGTTAATTGACATATATATGGAAACTATTTTATTTGATTTCTTTCAGCAATAAATAATTGTTTTGAGCCAACATAAAACATTTGTGTTGACCCAACATAACTGAAGAGCAATAAAAACATCTTTAACACCAAGAAAAGCTTTTAGTATTGTTCTTTGCTCTTTTTTAGAGAAAAAAATGCTGACCAGTTCTATTAAAATGAGAGGAGTCTGGCAGGAGCTGTCATACTCCTCTCTTGCAGAACACATCTGTGAGACACACCACAACCGTCCAGATGGCGGTGACGTATCCGTGACAGCATCATAAATATGCATAGATTTTGTATAAAACTCTTCACTTTGCTCCCCCTAATGTCCCCATCCACCCATACAGCTGACGTGCTGACATACAGTGAGTGTATTGCGTCACTTCCTCTTTGTGCGGTTGCTGTTTTTATCTTTTTCTGAGCATCAATAAAGATACAGTTAAAAAAAATTCTTTGTAGTTCTAATCACAACTGCTTTATAGCTGTTGTGCGTTTCCACGTACATATAGTAGTTAATGACAAGCATCCTCACAGTTTAGCTGCTTTTCTCTTAGCCTCCCTTTCCTCTTTTACCACAACTTAGACTAGCTTAGCCTTGGCTGCTCTGCCTCTCCTGCTCGGTGTGGCAGACGCTCAGCTTTTCCCTGTGCTCCTTTACCGATAATGGTATGTGAATTAAATGTAGTTTATTTGTAGCTCAGAAGTTTTTTTTTTTTTTTGTTCCTTCATTTCATCTGCCAAGGAGGCTGAGGCAGGAGGTTCATCGAGAGAGCGTTTCTCATGGACGATCTGCAGCCAGACTGTCGTTATAAAAACTGGCACCATAGTTACATCCGAGCTAAACACTACACTGTTAGCAGCCATTGTTTACTGGCTTGCAGTACAACTAAACCACACCAGTAGCTGCTGCCTTGTTTTGCTTAAACAATGCTGATTGGTCTGTTAATTTTTCAGACCGGGAACGAACATTTCAGATGGGAGCTTTGCAAAATGGATCTGCCTGATGACGGACAAGACATCTGGCCAATCCATGACTTAAGTGCTTGGCATTCTTCTCTCACTATTTCTCCTCCTTGTGTACTCTACACCACAGATAGGAATGCCTTTGATTATTCTCATAATTGACAGTAATCCTCATTTATTTTATATGAATATTAAGAAATCACAGGCATTTATGGCTCAAAACACAATTACATGTTTGAAAAGTTGTTCCAAAAGGAACTAGCTAATCAGCAACAGCATGAAATTGCCCCTAATAATATATTGAGTCATACTATATTATGTCTCTGTAGAACGCTGCCCACAGTTTTATACCAAATTCCTAGATGGAGGTCTCATGTGAACATTTGGAGACCTCTATAATCTGAAAATGACAGGATGAAATAAAGATACTGTAAAGTCTAAAGAGCTTTGTAAACGTTGTTAGTGTCCCTATGCTCTGTTTGAATGTTGGGGGTCATTTGTCAAGGTTATTGCCTGATGATGATTCACTGTTGGCATGCAATTAGAGAAAGGGAAAGGGGGGACAGCGAACTGCCTGACCGCCGATATAATATTATTTAAGTCCAGCCACAAATCCTTCAGTGTCAGCTCCGGGGAAAGATAGACTGACTTTCTTCTTTTCCTTTAACGGAGTAAGCTCACAGAAAAGCAGCATCAGTTTGATTGAAGGAGAATCAAATATGCATGATATTGCAAAGCTGGTTCATATTTAGGCTAACTGAGACAAAGATCTGGCTGTTTAAATCCCAGAATCATTTCATAAAGCAGCTGTTTTGTTTACTGTTCATGCAACAGCTTTGCGTCTGTTGCAGCTGTGCAGGTGGGATCTTGTTTTTGCTCTTCGTCTCCATTGCCTGTGTTTACATCAAAGCCCATCCTGCAGGTTTATTTCTCTGTGACCTTGTTCTAATATCCAGTAGTGTGGATTAATTCTCTCAATCAAGATGTTTTATGTAACCACAAGCCTGAGAGGATTATAGAAAACATTCCGCTTTTATATTTAGCCCAATGAACCATGAAGACGTGGCCCTACTATCTGCTGTGTGATGTATGTGGATGATAATCCTCCTTGTGCCTGTTGAATGTCTCTCATGTATCATTTTACATATTCATAAACTTATTTTCAAATACTTATCAGGAAAATAAATCTGTCTTTGCTGTACTTGAATGGCAGCCAAGGAAAAAAAAATGAAATTTTTTCTTTGTCCTGAGAGTTTCAGGGATGCTGTAGCACCTCATCACCATGGCAACAGTGCATTTCGTCATCACTCCCCAGGTGTGCTGTGTAATGTGTGTGCCCAAACTCTCTCTACTCCTGGCTAAATCTCACCTCATCTCTGCTCACCTTGTGCTATGCTTACGATACCTTTATCATGACAGAGCTGAATGCTAATGACATTAATTACACCTCATTTACTGTCAGCTGTTCCATTAGTTTTCTCACCTTAACATCCAATCCATAAGGCATCACCATAGCTGACATGAAAGCTTCATACCAAACCTTTTATCTCTTAGATTTTTGAATTGGCTCACTTAACAAACTGCTCCCTTCCCTTCCTGTGTTTACAAATTCACCATGCCAGTGAAGAGTAACAAAAAACAACAGCAAGTGGTGGCGCATCACAGTGAGCAATACAGCCTGCAGATGAAAATCCACTTGTTCTGGTACAGTAATTAGTGCCTGAAGGGTGCAGCATTAGCACATTCTGCTAATCCGGCGCCTGTGCTCCAGTGGGCTCAGGGCTGGGAGAGTAGGACTGAATCCTAGTGGAGCAGATGGATGACGTGATCCAAGGGAGGCTGAAAGGGGCCCTCATCATTAAAAAGGCTGATTACATGGTGGTAATGAGATCAGCATTTTGGGCTAGAGGCTGGTGGTTTGCTGAAGATCCAGGTCTCTCTGGGCATCTACCCGAGTTTAAATGACTTTTGTCTTCAAAGGATTTTTCTGATGCTTTGACTCAAGTTGTGGTGCTCTCAAGAGAGTTTGTTAACCTTGGTACATTGTGTTATAATATGGCATTCATAAATATCTGCCTTTATTTGAAGTAAGCACATTGTTTTCTGCTGCTGCTTGTCATGACAAATTTCTCTCCTGATGGTGTTTAGCACTACACAGAGAAAATTATGACGGCGCTACTAATACCATACTGTAAATGAGTAATAATCTATTAAGTCTATTGTTAATTTTTCTTAATATTGTCATCAGTGAGTCACATTAAGCATTGATGGCTGGTATTTAGATAAGAGATGCATCATCGTAAAGAGCTCTTAGTGTAACCTTCATTTATCACTGTCACTTTATAAGACAGCCAGTGTTACAGATGGTTGATGAAGGGCGTGTGTGCGTATGTGTGTGTGCTTTTGTTTCTTGTGTGGCATTGTTTGTGTCTCCGAGCAGCCTACACAACTGAACCAAACCTGCAGATTTGGAGGGACTAATCCTGTTTGGCCTTTTCTGACTTCAGTGTGGTTCTGGCATACATGTTTGCCTTTTTTTGGACTGCTACAGGAAAGAGAAGTTAAACGTGACCCTGCTGATGTATCCATACATCAGCATTTTCCATCTCCATCTTGTCATTGATTTAAAATAATGCCATAATAGCTGAGCTGGCCCCCTATCCATCAGAGAGCAGGGATTACAATTTGATTACAAGTATTCATTAATTAGAAGAAGTCAAAAAGAAGACAAGCCTTGTTTGGCAGGATTAAAACAGATTTAGAGACTGTTTTGTTTTGTGAAAGGGGAAAAAATGGCTAAATTAAGTTTTAGCTTCAAACCAAAGCCTTTATGCTGGAAACAAGCTGCTTCCTGTGAGGACAGAGCTCAACAAATGGACTAATAAGTCTCTAGTTGTTTGTAGTGAGTTCCTATGAAGTGATCTGGGCTTGCATTTAGCTTTTCTGCTTTTCAAGCAGGAACAAATAAGTATCTGGTCAACTTAACAACTAAACGCTACTTAAATACTGAAATAAAGCATTTGTGGCAATGCAGTTAAACAGTCTTTGTTGATATTTGATCAGCAGTGCCTTGTCTGGCAGTTTGATAGAAGTTAGGTCAGCCTGGCTCAGTGTTGGGAAGACTAATTTGCACAAATTACAAGCTTGAGTTGTATTTATGCAAATTCAAACATGGCGAATGGTCCCTTAACTTAACCCTGCAAATCCAACATGTACCTATGATCATGCTTCCATCTCAACCTGCACTAGATGTGTCATCATCGAGATTGTAAGTGTTTCCCTTACTCCTGTTGTCATCGGGACTGGATGCAGTCTAAATCACCTCCAGCCATAAATTCAGGCACACTGACAAATCTATTAGCATACTTTCCAGTTGCAGTTTTTCTTTGCTGACTAGGGAGGTTCTCATTTTATGAGCTGTGAGATTTTACAACAGCTCATCCATCTAGAGCAGCAAAGCAGCAGCAGCAGCAAAAGGAGCAAAGACGGTGATGATAATGTTGAGACATCCTTTTGTTTCTGGGACCACTGCGCTCTGTGGTGATTATTCAGAGGTGGTGGACGTACTCCTGTCATATTCTGTACTCACACCTGTCATAATGTGTAGAGGGAGCACTTCATTTAGCTGCAAAGAGAGATGTTACTAAAGTTCCTACACAGTAATTCTGTGTACAGATGGAGTGATTAGTCTCATAATCCTTCTGCGCTTGCTTCATTTTCTCTTGATTGCTTTTCTGTACTTCTTCCTCTGGGATTTAAGGGAAATGTTTGTGCACACACCATACATTGTTCTCAATTAACCCATGACAAAAATTTGATAAATTACTTGCATGAAGCACGGAGTGCATGAGATAGACACACTTGATTCTTTATCTAAACCTCAAAATTTGATTGTATTTTTAAGTGAGGCTCATCAAGGAGGTTCCCTGCTGCCTGCAACTCTTTATGACATCATTGCCCCTGGAGCTGCATGACTGCCTGGAAAGAAAGGGGGGGCCTGCAGTAAAAAGTGAAGCCTTCCATGCCGCCCTGGTCCTAGTTACACCAGACCACATGCCACCCTGTGCAGCCAAGCCATGCCATTCTAGCTTCCCCCCTGGGCAAACAAAGACCCCTTTCAGGCCAGTCCCTACTGTGATCATGCAGAGCAGAAGCAATCTGTTCCTCTTGGCTGCTCGCTGTGAAGTGACCCAGCCTTTTCCTTGCTACAGCTTTGTCTGTTTGTGCAATGCTCAACCAGGTTTTTAAATTTTCTGCTTGTACCTGTCTGCTTTGAAAAGGTCACGAATGGTGAGAGGAGCCATCTACCTAAGTGACTGGGGGAATGCTCCCATGTTTTAAGTGTGGGTTTTGAGAGGCAGACTTTCCTGGTTTAAATGCAAGGTAAAACAGGAAACAGTTTGGGGTTCTTTTTGTAACTCCTGCCATGAGTTTGATGACGAGTCATCAGTTTATTCACAGGACAAACAAAGTCAAAATTCACCCGTTTGCTTATAATCCCAACGTGATGGGTGAGATCCTCCTGATGAGGTTTATACTCTGTGATTTTATCTCATTTACAAAAACTGTGAGGAAAAATGTCACTGTTGTATAACTGCAGTATAATGCTTCTGACGAAATTCCCACGACAACCAATGAGAACAGGCAGACCGGGGAGCGTCTCCAACAGGATGTTACGTTTTTTTCACCGCTCACAAACATGAACACCACAGTACCTTTATTCCAGCCAGGGTTTCATTAATATTCTTTTATAATTTTGCTGTAATTGTAAAGCAGGCAGGACAGCCTGTTGTGGAGGGACAAGACTTTTTAAATATTGCTTTGATTTCAGCATAAATCTCAACAAATGAACATGTTTAATTTTTAATTTAACCAATTGTATGCATATAATTCAACAGAAATGTGCAAAATACACAATTTAAAACCATTTAAAATACTCTTTGTTTCTTGGAAGGCATCTCGCAACACCCACTCAGTGCCTCGCAACCCCCCAGGGGGCCCGGACCCCCACTTTGGGAACCATTGCTCTAAAATACAAGTGTAGCTGGAGACCTCTGTTTCCTTCAAGACTTTATTCATCCACCATGCAACTTGGAAGTTGGTGAAGTTGTGCCAGAAATGCCTACTTTAGTTCTGTCAATTATGTCACAGCAAAAAAGACCCTGGGGAACAGTTACTCTGGTCTCCCAGGGTTAGGGTGAGGTCTACCGGCCATGCCATATTCTACCAGGCTCAAGGAAAGGGAGGCAGACATTACCTTCTGCAGGTTCCCCTCGTGGCCATAATGCAGTAACACCTTAACTTGCCTGCTGAAGCACAGAGGGCCAGAAGATACTTAAAACAAACATGCAACAAAAACTAGACCTTAACTTAATCAGTGATAGAAAGAATATAGGCAATCTGTGTTTTATTTGTCCCAAACAATTCCTTTTTAAGGTAACTCACAATACTACTGCAGCCATCTTGCAGCTGTCTGTCTCTGCTAATCAGCCGCTGGCCATGAGAGCAGAAAGGCTCGTCCCCTCTCTAGCTTGACAGATACAACCTATCTGGAAGGTGTTTTTGAAAAGATTTAGTTTAAAAGTTTAAAAAAATCAAATGACTAAAATTTGGCTTAAAGGGAACATACAATTTGGTCAAAGACTAAGGCAGAAACAATTAAAAAATGGGGCCAAAATAAGCAGTGTCTCTCTGGATTAAATCATAAGGTTTATTGCAGCTTTTTTTGGAAAAGCTTGTTAAAATGAATTAAGGGAATGTCTAAGGGAAGTATGAAATAAAAGTATAATTTGTCAAATTGAACCTGGTAAATTTATTTTATTGAGTTGTGGCTTTTTTCCATGTTTTTTTTAACAAGACTTTTTCACTGTTTTGTATCTGTTACATGTGTCAAACATGACATATGTTGTCCATATCCTACAGCTGCTGATGATTCCTGTCAGTGAAAGAGGAAAAGAAGCTGAAGATGTTTTGATGATATAAGGTCACCTCTCTGAAGTCACCTTTCTTTTTAATGGTTTGGATGCTCTAGGGCTAGAATGCTCTTTATTTAAAAGAGGAAGTTGGACTGGGCAGCCTAAACCAGCATCCACCTGCACTCCCATCAGCCCTCTGGGGGGATGTCACATCTCACTCTGTCAGTCAGCAGACACCCATTTCTACCTAACTTCGGCATCAATCCACTGGCCCCATTCAGTCAGGTGTTCAAAAAAGCACGAACATAAAAAAATGAGAAAGCCTTTGAGCCCTCGAGACATTTTTAAGGTTATCAGAAAACTTTTGTTTCTGAGAGCAGGAAGGAAATCGCAGGAGGAGGGCAGACAAAGGGGGAAAGATGAAAATTATAGAGAAAAAGTAGAATTTTGAGATTCAGATTTCATGTCACATTGAGGCCACAATGACAATTTTATCTCAAATGGCAACCATTTTGTGTTTTGGCTTTTCATTCACATGACATCAGCATTTTTGTGTGCCTGTGAGAGTGAAAAATGGCAACGTTATTATTGTAATGTAAACTGGCAATATAGAGTTCCCTCTTAAACCGAGACGTCCACACTAGTTTCAGTTCTAGGATGCCAGAGTAGGTGGACTACAACAATGGTGGACTTTGAGTTCTGTCTGCTTGCTCTTAATCCACTGTTTCTTGAAATTCATTCGCTTTGTAGCATAGGGTCAGTGATTTCTTGTGCGTTACAACAGTTACTATGTCAGATTAGTTGCTCATAAGCCAAAAATTGGTGCCGTGACTTGACCAACAGACAATTGACCTAATCTATTTAATTTTCCACCATTCATCTCAATTAAGCCTTTTCATCCAGAAAGGGTCGCTTTGCAAGTTGAAGCTATCAATCACGAATGTATGTGCGCACACATGTAACGTTTCCTTACAAAGCGACATTAGCTAGTACTGGCCTGGCATGTATACTCCAGTGTTTATAATCGTTTTTGCTGACCCATGTTTGGTGGCTGTTGACAAAAAGTTGTCGCCTGTGTGTATTGGGGGATATCATAGATTGCTCAAGCAATGATCCCCTTAACTAATGAGCATGAGGGAGGACATCTGCTGTTTCAGGTCACATTTGTTGTATTCCCCTCTTAGTCAAAACATTTGTAACATTATGTTTCAACACTGTTTCCGCCTTGATTTTATCTAGCTGTGAATAAACAAACTGAACTAAACTACCTATTAAAAACAGCTTTGTGAATTCCTGATAATTGTATATTTACTTACCTTTTTTATTTGTCTGAGTGTTGTTTGTTTGTTATTTTGGAGCCTGCTCTAAAAATGTTTTCTACATTTTTTAGACATCAGTTTGCTGTCATATTACAGCGAGTTTAAAATCAATATTTTTGAGTCAAGCAAACTTTCTTTGATAAGATTTAAATATATTATTTGCGTAGCTGTTGTGCGTTGTCTTACTCACTTGTTTTTCCATTTGAAGTCTGGCACACTCAGATCAATACCTTATGTAAGCTGTGTGGGAGACAGCTGAAGATGAGTTTGAGACTCAGTGAGTGCTATCTTTACATTGTGTATGTTCTGCAAGAAGTCGCCTACCTTCATTCAAAGGGCATGCTCTGAAGAGTAAGGCCCTGAGTAAGAGAGGCTTGTAAGAAGTGCTGCTCATGGATACCGCTGTTGCTATGAGACTGTCAGATATGCGTTTGAAGCACAGATCTGTTTTGAGAAAAGTTAAATTATTTTTAACACCTAATGCTTAGGCCAGTGTGCACTAAAATTATGCTAAGCCCTCTGCTGTGAACATGCATTAGTCTGCCCTTTGAAGGCAGTGAGAATAAGAAGCATTACTGCAGAAGTATAATGTATGTGGAAGGTTTTCTGCTCTGCTCCTCTCATATCTCTTTTACTCTTAGCTGTGGCGTGATCAGCTTATGAGGAGTGATGTTTTCACACAGTAAGAATAAGAGGGAGAAAAATGGGCCATGTATATCCTCCTGCATTTGTGTTAAATTTTAGGAGTTTGAGAGAAATTGTTGCAGGGATACACACTCATTTTCAGTGTCTGGAAATGTCACAAAAACTAGCTAACATAAAGAAACAATTAAAGTTTATTTACATCTGAAGCTCTCTGTACCTCAGCGTGTACGTTTTATTTCTATATCTGCTCAGAAATGTGACATTTTCACACTGACGAGCTAGCCTAGATAAACACTCAATGGCTGCTTAGTCTTAGCTCATAGTGGTGCTGGTGCAGTATCCTGTATGATTTCATGGGGGGTTTCTAACCCTCAGTCCCTCTGGGGCCATAAAACAATCATTATCATGTCTCCACTGAGAAGAACAAGCTAAGCTGTATTGGACTGAGCCTGAAAGTCATCCAAGAGTTCTCACAGCAGCCTTTGTAATGTCTATTTTTGCTTCACATTTTGAGATTCATCCTAAGAGGCTTAATTTATATTAACTGTACAATCTGATTGCTCTCAAAATACCAGCGTCTAATTAAGCCTGCAAACTAATTAAGTTACGCTCTCTGTCATTGTCCCCTTGGTTGACCTCTGACGAGGTTAGATGCTAAAGCCTCCCTGTCACAGGGTTTGTTCTCAACTTTGCAATACAATATGCATCTGCTACATACACAGTGTCAAAGTATAGTCAAAGTATATGTCCCATTGGTCAGCAAAACTTAAGTCCTTTGATATCAGATGCACCAAAAATAAGGAATCATATGTTTTAGGATAAAATGTTTTTGAATAGCTTGGCTTTCCAGTCTTTTTCATTCTTTCTGATTGACTTTTTAAAGACACCTGATCACAGTGTTTTGGAGTCTCTTCAATGTGGATGTTAAAATTTAGAGTGAAGTCAGAGACTATGGCAGGATTTCCCTTTGAAGGTAATATTTGGAGACCAACTGAGTATAATGAAACAGACTCAAAGAAGGCCCTCCCTGCTGAGCTGATGCAAAAACAAAAAAAAGAAAAACATGTTGTGAAATGTTTTATACTACTTTATCAGTATGCTTTGGGATTTGGATCCAGATTTTAAGTCTGTCTAGAAGTGCAACTTTAGTTGGCAGTGTTGAATACAGCACTGATTTCATATCTGTGAGTCTTGGTGTTGTGGTGTGTTTAAAAATCTGTCTTACTCTTAGTTGCTGTGAGCTGAAAACTTCCTATTGATTTTAATTGGATAAGAGGTTTGACATGTGCCTGCATATCCTTTATGGGCCCACAGCTGGAACTTTGACAGAACTGAGTTTATTCACACTCTTGTTCAATGGATTGGTCTCTTCTGCCCTCATTAAAACACTACTTTCTAATATTTCAGCACTTGAAATTTGGTTCTTACACTGTCAAGTATTAGGAATTCAGAAAAGTCCTTCTTTAAACTTCTTAAGTGACACCACACTAAACCTCTCAAATAAGCTGCCACCCCAAATCCCCAGCAAACAACTCAACAGCCCTCTTTTTATTCTTCCTGCCTTCCTGTTTGGTTGCTGAGAACATAACAGTATTTCACTGATGGCAGACCTACTCTTTATAGTTATGCTCGACATGACTGTCGCACTAAGTAAGCAGAGAAGAACCATACTTCTAAAGAAAAGATTTTACCCTCTATTGTGTCTTTATGGAGAGCGAGTAAAGCGCTCATTCAAACCCTGTGCCACCTTTTATAGCAGACAGAACAGTTTAAACAAACAAACTAAATGGCTTCAAACAGGTCAATAAATTTACTGAACTTTAATATTTTAATCCTTTGCAGCTATAAACTTGGTCTACTTTTTTAAAATGTTCAGTCCAAGTCCAAGACCTGAGTTTTGTTCATTAATGTATCCAAAAATTTGATTTTTTTTTTTCTGAATCTAAAAAAATGTTGACTCAGAAGTGGTTAATAGCCATGACGGTGGATGAGGTTGAATGGCTTTGTTGCCTACAGTGCAAGGCCTCTCTGTGGAGTCCTTGGGGAGTTTTCAAAGACGGCTCGGTTTTATAGGCACAGGAGAGCTCGTTGGCATTGTAATGGTCTTTTGTTTCTCAGTAAGTGATCTAATTGTGTGTGACCAATAAAATATCTTTCTAATTTACCCCCTATGTAGGCAGTCTTGGCATTTGGTTTTAATGAGAACTTCTGACTTGTGAAGGTTATTTCACCCTATACCGATAAAACTGATAGTGCTACATCAAAAGGAGAGAGAGAGAGAAATAAAAGCGAAGAAGGGAGGGGAAGTCTACCAAACAGCACTAGGATTAAAATTTGAACCTTCGGCTTGATCTGTGTAGAAGCTCTAGACACTGCTGGTGTTGTTGATGCAGGATCAGATGAGGAGTAAACGTCTGAGAAGCTGGTCTGGCAAACAAATGAGGTGGCTTGGATGGAGGAGGAGGCCGAGGTATGCAAGATGAGATGAGCAGAAGACCTGTGAGGATCTTGACTGGATGCTGATGAATTGAATAAAGGTAGCTGGGGTTGAGGAGGGTTGCAGCATCTGCACTGAAATGACAGGCTGACTGTGGGAGAGAGGACGACAGATTTAAAGTATGACAGATGCGTGATGATTGGTCAAACAAATTTGTGGCAGAATCTGATTAGCTTAGTACTTAGAGAGTGAGCACCCATGATCAGCTGATCACCAGAGTGGGAAGAGAGAAAGAATGGAAGAAGGGATATGAATGAGTGGCGACTAATAAATAAGTAGAAACAGTCTACCTGCTTGATCTTTTGCCGAGCTTCATTTCAGTATGGTAGAGAAGAAGAAGTCATATGGTCACATTAGAGACACCAGAACAGTTTTGGCTTTACAAATATAGATACATTGACTATTAGAGTTATTACCAATCTTCTATCAACTCAGAATCACCGATTAACTAAAACACATGCTTATGTAACCATCTTGATATCTGTTTTTGTTAATGTAGCTCTAATGTGATGCAGATATAGATAGACTGAAACATTCTGCTCTTTAACACCCTCAAACAAAACCACATTTTCAGCTTTGAATCTCTGAACTGAACGTTCCTCTTGACTGAACCGAGTCAATCATCTCTTCAACCATTCAGGGCAGGAGCAGGAAGTTCGATGACCCTCCCTTTGCCAGATTTACCCTTGTCATGACTAGGTGGGAATGCATTTTATGAAATGCTTGTTTCTCTGAATCATTTATTGAGAAGATTGCATCTCCCTTGGGCCTCCATTAGAGCATTGACACGCTGGGGCAGTGGTGGGCGTTTCACGCCTGTGTGCACAGGCAGCTAGTCTCCGGGGCCAAACAGCTTTTCTGCATTTTTATGGCTGGATTCACCACTGGAAAGTGATATTTCCTGAGGCTCTGGAGACAATGGAGAGGGTGAATTGGCACCACAAAGGCTTCCTCTGCTCAGCATGAGATGTATAAAACAGTTTAAGAGTGCCAATTCTGAGAAATAGAGCCACCAGTCAATCAACAAGCATGTCTGCCAGTCACTCATGCTGTCACAGCCGGTACAGATTCTTATTATAGTAAACCCAGCAAGTCCCCAGCTATCTGTGTTGGCTGTGGTTACATATTGTAGCAGGAGAGGTTTACTTCAGAGGACTAAACAGACTCTGATTTACAGTACACTAAGCGCCCCTGGCATGTTGGAATCAGACACAGCTACAAACATGTGGGAGGTCATCATCAGTACTAAAGACACACTGAGTGAACTCCAGGCTTGACTACAGTGAGGAGGCAACTGAGTGCAGTTTACAAAGAAGCACTGCTTCATTGCAAACAAAACCTTTTTTTAACTCTTTATTTTTTCTGATGAGCCCTTAAACCACAAAACTACATAATAACTCATATTGTGCTCACAGTGTTTTCAATTGTCTTTGTTTATAAAATAACTCATAAATTTGTAGTGTACAGATCTTTGTCCAAAGGCATGAATAATTTGAAGCTATGGATTTAGGCTATTTTTGTACCAAAGAAACATCACTCTGGTTGTATTTGATGCTATACCATTTTTATGATGCACTTTGATATGTTTGTAATTGCTTTACTAAATTATCGATATAGATGCTCCTTGTAATTAAGCAACCCTTTCTCAGTTGTATCAACAGATATCTATCAGGATACAGACCAACATCTACCCTAACAGAGCGATTTATCACATCACCTACCCTGGGTATATACGCTTTTGCAATATCGATCAGAAAGGAAGTAACCAGAATATAGAAAACATCCCAACAGTAACATACATTTTGTCTTACTACCAAATTATTTGCTTTCATCTGTCATCTCTCAACAGTTATTTTTGGTTGACTGACAATAACTTCCTCCCTGAGTCCACACTGCAAAGTAATCAGCAGAGCCAGAAAAACCAAGCTCCTTCTCGCCCACTCACTACAGAAAAGCTTGATTTCACTCAAAAGGATTCTGCTGCCTTTGCCTCTTTTTGCTCACTTTAATGTTTTTGCCTTTGACGTTAAAGCAGCAATATGACGGCTGTACCTTAATGACCAAAGTGCAGTTTATCACATTACTAGTTTCAATGTGGGAGGTTTTATCTTTCCTTTTGCTAATTATGATATTTTTCTGTGTGTAAAGGAGGAAGGCTGGACAACATGTTCACAAAAGGCAAAAACTGATATAGCAGATATAGTAAATGCATGGTGTATCTTGGTGATAATTAAAAAGGGTCGTTCAAAGGCTTATAATTAGGTAAAGGGAAGCTATGCCCTGACCACAGATGCCATATTTTTTATCTGTAATCTGCAGATATACCAGAAATAACAAGGACAACAGTATAAGCTTTGTTTGCGAATTACCATCAAGCTTTTTAAATTGGTTTGAGCATACCACTTCCAAAGAAAAATAATCTAAATATGTAATCTAAAATGCTATAATAAGATGTGTGATCTAAGGCTAATAGACAATATGAACAGATACCATATGAGATGATACAACCTAATATTAGTGGATACGTAAGGGACAGTACAATAGTTCAAGCTGCTATCAGGGAACCCTTTTTTATTTATTTAAAATCTGGACAGTGCACATAAATGAGCGTAAACATGTTAATATGCCCGATTATAGCCAGAGGCTAATTTCCATGTAGTCCTTCAGGCAGGTTGATGGTACTCATGTATACAAATGTACATCAAATCTCACAAAGGTAGTACAACAACATGTATAATAGTTTAGAAGACACAAATATAAACACATAAGGTGGCTGTGTTCAAAACACATTAAATGACTGTCAAAGTTCAGACACAGGTGCTAATGAGGCAGGAGGTAAAGTGCTAAAATCATTGTAAAGTGCTGCTGTTAAATGCATATCTGTAATGCCTGTTAATCTATGTAATATGGTAATCAGTATAATATATGCAATATATGACCATCAAATCTGATGTAAGGGGATATAGCATGAGATGACAGTTTTTAAGATGATTTAATATAATATTAGGGGAAATAAGACAACACAATACAATATGATATGAGGGGATATGACAGGAGACAACACAGTATGATATCAGGGCATTAACTATTAAAATATATGATATGAGACAACATTAAATATGATATAATATCATTTGAATGAGGGTGTACAAAATGAGATGCAGGACTTTCCACAGACCAATGTCAGCCTATGGGAAAAAATAACCAGCTACGGGGGTCTGAAAGCGTGCCCCCTTAGTTCACCAAAATAAAGTGAGGGACAATTTTATTTTGTTTATGCGTTATTGTTGTTGATTGTGGGATAACTGAGTTTTTTTAGTTTTCTGTTGTGAGTTTGTTTTATATTCCGTCTTGTCTTTGCATAAACATCATTTTAAAAAAGTGGGGCACAGGTAGGGCATCTTGGGATGCTTCTGTTGGGAAATTTTGAGCATCAAAAACCAAATTAATTGATTCTTGTGAATACTAAGGCAGCAATTTGGGATGAGAGTCCAATTATGTAAAAGGAAAACATAGCTTTATTAACTAGTAGGAATGCACAATATTATTGACCCAATATCAGATATATTTACTACCAACATACAGGTGGTAAATATCAGTCTATCAGCTTTTAAATTGGCTGTATAAATACGTTTGTGGAGTTTTGGGCAAGACCAACAGACCTACGCCATCCAAAGTCTTTGTCTTTTTCATCATTCCTTTAATTTCAAATTGTGTTCTTTTTGTTCTGAAGTCTGAGGTTTGTTTCTTTGGTCATGCTTGAACTTTTAAGTGTGTTTAGTGGACAGAAATTTTAGGTCGAAAGACTTTTAAAATCAGTATCATATGGGCTTAGATAAATATAAAAATATCATTATGTCAGATATCAGCCAAAAATCCAATTTTGTGCATCCCTATGACAATGAATTCAGCTACTTCATATGTATCGTACTGCTGTGAAATTTGATCTGTTATTTCGACACAGCCATTTCAAAAATGTGCAGTCTGATGTAAATGATGATCTCATGAGAGAATTGTTTACCGCCTTAAGTTAAACTTTCAGAATCTAAAACTTAAGTTAGGGAATCTCACATTATAGCAAAACAACAGATATATTAACCTTGCAAAGCAGATAGATTCCCCCGTTACCGTGTTTCTCATTGGAAAATCTATCTCGCAAAGCTCCCATCTGAACCATTTTCTGAACCACACTATAAGATTGATTTAAGAGTGCTGAGGGAAATTTGTCCTAAAATCAAACAATTGCACCAAAATAATTAAACAAGTGAATATATTTAATCATTAATCTGTACCTGAATATCTTATGACATAGAAGAGGCCATCTCAACTCCTTTCTATCTTTTTTTTTTTTTTTCCTTAAGTCTCGGTGATGTGCCTGTCATCACCTCTCTGATCAGTGTTTGTTCGAGGCTCTTAGACAACGTAACTGTTTTAGACAAGGTAGCCTAGCACTGAAATAACTAAATGTGACAGAGAAGGGGTGAAGCTCAGAAACAATAAACTGTGTAGACAGAGCTCAAAGGCTTCTTCTTTCTTTGACCACAATTGACTCTTAGGTGCAAAAGCGTCATTTACTTGCATCTGAAAATGACACAAAGGTGTTGTTCTGTTGTTTTTTTCAGTCAAGTGCTTATCTAAGAAGGGTAATTACTCTCTCTCCTAGTCTGATATTTAAGGAGTTTTTTTATGCTGTGCATCTGTAATTCTGTTGAATTATACAGGTGAGATGGCAAAAGGCCATTAATGTTTTCTCCTGTGTCTTCACATTCACAAAGATAGCACAGGCTATAACTGGGAAATATCCCAACTCAATGTTCATAGAAAAAAATCTGAGAATCATAAGAAGAAATCACAGTTTGACAGTACAAAGGTATCCGTTTGAGTAAATTCTTTTGTTCCCAGAGAGCCTTTTTTTCTTTTTACCCTCCATCTTGTCCAGTTTTGCTTTTTCCTAAAGATCTGACAGCAGTGCCTTATCAAAAGAGGCACAAAACTTTTAAGAGGATGTTTTGTTTGTTCACAGGTTCCTTTAGTCAGGGCAAAGAGGACAGCTTTGCTATTAAACAGTGAAGTCAGATAAAAGCAATGAAATGTGTATTTTGAAAGTCGAGTCCATGAATGCAAAGGAAGCAATTAGAGTTCATCAGTGTAGTTGAGGAGGGGTAGGGGGTTAGTGTTGTGATGAAAATGTGAAGGGTGCACCCTAACTGAGTGGGGTTTCACATTATCAGTTCAGCATTACAAATAGTTGAGCCAAGCAGAGGGTGCCGTTGTAGTGGAACAATTAGGCCTGATGTGTGCCCATGCATATTTTAAAGACGGCGTGCTGGAGACACAGAGGCAGTGATGGAGACTGCTTGTAAGCTCCAGCTGCCTTTTCCTGATGGGGGGTTGGCTTTGGCACAGACGATGAGGAGGGAGCTAAGTCAACTCACTGTTAAAAAAAATCTGAGCCCAGAGCTCACACACTGGGTTAAAAGCAGGAGAGACACTGTAAATCAGCTTTAGGAAGGAACCTCTAAATGTGACTCTGTTTCTGTTGCAGTCTTATTGTAACCTGACACGCCAGATGGATTGTTTCACACATCCATCTGGGAAAGCTTCAATAAGAAACATTTGAGAAAAGGCAGAGGCTTTGAGAAAAACTCGGAGTATGATTGGGTGAACGTTCTGTCTGTCACATCTCTACGGGCCAATCAGGGCAACAAAACACGTGACGTAGCCACTATTGAGCTGCGCGTGCACAGCTACTGAGGACTAACGCGAAATATGGTGACTATAGACATGTCAGATGCCAAAATGGTGCATACACCAGTACTACTATGAGAAAAAGTGTGGGTTGAAAGTCAGCGGGAGAATAAAAGCTGTCTGTGAATCGTAAATGGTTTACAGAAATATCTTTATAGGATATCAGTCTATCATGAGATAAGGAAAGGAAACCGATGTAACTTAACGCATAAATCAAACAATGTCCATATCATTTGTCTTGCCTTTTTTTGGTGGCAGGGTATCGAAATTAAGTATTGATATCTGTGTTTTAATTCAGTCCGGTAGGCATTGGATGTGTTGGTACTGGTACCATGTTGGTACCAGATTTCATTACTCATCCCTAGTGAGGGGTGGATGTGGCGAGTAAGCACGGCCTACGGTATCGTGCGGACTGGTAGAAGGTCTTCCACAAGCCCCTGATCTTGTCTGCCCCTCCCTCCCTTGAGTCCTTGGTTGTGGCACATCAGGCCCCGTGATGAATCCTTAACACCCTACATGCCTAAAATGTATGTATGTGACTGTACATGTAAAGCTTTTCATAGGCTGAGTCACAATATGCTTTAAAATCATCAGTAAATAAAAACAACACAATAATGCAGATTCAGTGTGTTCAATGAAGAAAATGTTTAATAGAAGATTATGTAGAATGACCACCCAAACCTGTCCAAACAGGTGTGTCTTTCTTTAGCCAATTCTTGAAAAAATTTATCTTGATATCAGAGTTTGGAAGTTATGACCTGGAAGAACAGCCGCAGGTTTTAGGGTGTGTGTGGAACAGATCAAGAGGTGTGTTTTGACCTGAGGGAGTGGGTTGCTTGGTCAGGGTGAATGATTAAGGTAATGATTCATACATGATGTGTGTAAGAATTTTGATCTGGATTGTAAAGGTTGGATCAGTGTGGGGAACGAAGGAGAATAGTGATGTGGGATCTTGCTAGAAAATTAAGGTTAATGATTCACAACAGACATTTGTCAGTGTACTCACATTGTGTGGCAAAGTGTCATTCCTGTGAGCTAAACCTTGATTTAGTTCTGATAATATCACATGCTGCATGATTGTCCACTTCTCATTACATGTAGAGGGTTAAAGTGCATGGGACTAAATGTCAGGCCTGAGGAGTTTATAAAGTCTGAGTTAGTGTCGCCGAGTTTTACTGCCCCACAGTGTTTCACTGCGCTGAGGGAGGCTCAAGTGCTTCATCAGAGCTGTGCAGCTGCCAAAAAATGAAGCATTGTTTATATGCTAATCCCAAACCATGACACCAATTGAGCTGCTCATTCTGCTCGTGGGGTATTTGTCACACTTTTTAGTAAGAAAATCTCACCGTTGTACAAGCAGGGCACAACTCCAAAATCACAAAGTGGCCAGAAGTGTGGATAGGAGAAAAAACATTAAAAACTATTCAGCTCTGAGGTTTCTTTGTCACCACTGACTCTACATATTGGTACATATACTCGGGTATATTTTGGAATAGTTGTACCCAGCATGCTCAGCTGTGAGTGTAGCAGAGAGATATGACAGAAAAGCCTGGTTGTTGAATCCATCACTGGTTGGCTAAAAGAGTTATGTCTCAAATATTGAAATTGAGACTCACATTAATTTCCCTCATGCCTGTAGGAGGGACAGTATCAGTCTTGCACACATCACAAACATCTCTATAGATCAGTCAGCTTACATGGAAACACCCATAAAATATCACATCTATTTCACACTGAGAGGGAAAACCATTTGTCCATTCTTCATGACATATGGATAACAGTCCAATCCTGTTCTGTTAACATTCTTAGTTTGTAGTTTTTTCTCATTTGACAGAAATGACTAAATGTAGGACATCACAGCTTTTTAGCTTGAGCATCAGAGTTTAAACCCATGTGTGTGCCTGGGGGAAAGGATTCCCCACAGGATGCCCAACCCCCAACTATTTCAGACAATGCATTATCAGGGATTAAAGACCCATTTTGGGCATTTAAGATACCAAGTGACTACACTTTCGCACATAGGTCCACACTTTGATTTAATGATACGTCCTCAGTGACAATCTGATACTCACTAGCCCGCCTGTTTTGCAAACAACTGCCCATCAGTTCTGGGGTCTCATACCGTGGCCTGGTATCCCTTCAAGATGTGAAACCTCTAGCATTACAAAGGAATCAGGGTAAATAAGCCACAGGCTACAAGGCTAGTTGTGCCTTCTTTAACATTTTTTTAACCTCATTTAGTCATAAATATGCCTTTAAGAATAAGTGTGGTATTTAGCACAGATATCTTGCAGGCTAATGATTAGACTGACATGAGACCTCAGTTCTAGACAAAAAGTTTTAAGGGAGCTGGATGTTTTTTTTTCACAGACAAGCCACTTCTAAGAACAGGCTTTTTTGTGAATAATTGGATCTAGCTCCCATTTGAAAAGTGGTTTACTTTTTTTGTTTTTGTTCTCATAGACAAAAAGGCTAAGTCAAACAAAAGGAAGAGGTGATTGGGAGTCGTTTGGGAGTTTACTTTAGGAATACATTAGATCAAATGATAGAGTGGTCTTTAACGTATGCCACTTCCCTTGTCAACACAACCAGTCCAGCTCGAGTGAAGGTATCCCAGACCACCTCTGTATGTAGTATGAGCTATCAGAGATCAAACTTTTTCAGTTTGCACTAAAGTGCGTCTACACAAAGCCATGATCAACTGAGGGCCAGCTGATCATAACTTTTGCCTCCCAGCTCCCACAGCCAATCGCAGCTCTTCCTCTCAGCACAGCAGTCCGTTTAGATAAGACGTACTTCTCACCAATCCCTGCTTGCATGAATACTAATGCACTACGCTGCTGCTGGCAAAGCTTAACCTCCTCCACCTCAGCCACCTCCTTCTTAGCATAAAGCTGTTGCACAATCATATTCATACTCATGTTACGATGGATTAATTGCTTTTGAACTAATTTTATTATATTTAACATGGATTGTCATAAATGTGTCTATCTAGATGGGGGTTTCTAGCGATGTGCTGCCTGGGAAGTCAAAGCATGCTGCTTGACTAAATCAGGGAGCACCTTTTCAGCAGAGCCTCTTCTGCCAAGTAAAACTGTCTATCCATTTTGCAATAAAATGGTTAGATGTATGGCGAAGTTGAGTTAATTCTTATGAATGACTCTGAATAATGTTACATTTCTCCTTTATTTTGGAGAAATGACTGGAGAAAATAGCTGTGCATGCTGCATTGCTAGGTGGATATCATAGTATGTCAGTCCATTCACCACTTTGACCCTGACTTCAAAAGGCCATGCCAAGTTATTAAAGACAAATTCATTCTGCCATCAGGATTAGTTGTGTTTACTTGACGCTCTGTTTGCATTTAAATGTTACTCTTCCCTCTAAACAGCTTGTTCTTCCATATCTGAGATAATCACTAAGTTAATTATCTCTTTTAATTGGCTGTTTCCCAGTTGTCTCCTGTAACTTATATTCCAAAGCATTAGCAGACAAACTCACTGAGGCTTCTTACTGTAATATATCAAATGAGGTTAGTTATATAGATGCAATAAAGCAGGCAGAACTAAACTTTTGAACTCTTATGGACCTCTGAATGGTTCTGTATGTCTGTTTTGAAACTCTACTCTAACATTGACCATAGATTGGAACATTTATTAAATTCCCTGACACCAGCATGATGGAGTAAGAATCATTTTTTTGAGGATCTTGGCTCTGTATTTAGCTGATAAAACATTACATTCCTCTGTCATGAAACCCCTGTTTCTAATCATAAATGCCAACTCACTCTCCAGCCATTCAAACTTTCTCTACAGCTGAGGAGCTTAAAAAGCAATTATCTGTATCACTCTATCCGCAGCTCTTTTCTGCCGTACTTATTCTCCTGATTCCTTACGTTTCTGGGGCAAATCCTTCCACATTCCCATCGTGTTTTGATGGCCCACTTTTCGCCTGGTGAGATTGTGCTGCAGACTTTTTCCCTGGTTCACAGCAGTGTCTTGTACAGTCATTCCAAGTGCATCACATAATATGTGTGGGAACAATTAAACACCCTTATTGCTTTTATCAGTCAAAATTAAAACATTTTTCCTTTTGTATTCTTGGTAAACTCCCTGGCGACTTTATGGTCGATATTGTTGTGTCTTAAGAATGCACAGTACTTTACTTTGCACTTTTTGCTTTATTCCTCCGGGGCATTACTCTGACATGGTGACGTCTGTGCTGATGTCCAGTTGCTTTAGCACCCTGTTTCATGATTGATGATTTTTATCATTAGAGATGAAGCATTATAATGACTCTTGAGATTTTATGTCACTATCCATTAACTGTTATGTTTCTCCTTTGACTGCTAAGTCTTACATTTACCTTAATAACCCTTTTTAAGAACGGCCTTTGAGCTACAGATGTCCAACCACATACTGATCAATTTGTTCCACACCATAGGAAGACAGGCGTTTTGTTTCATTACACTTTATACGTTTGCATTCACTGTGTCATTCAGATATCTGATTGTTTTGTACTGTTGGCTCCACAGTATTCCTCATTTTATTGTTATGGTGTGTGATTTAATCCAAGAACCAGCTGTGAGGCATAGCTATTTGTTCATAAAAGCACAATAAATTTGATGGTTAATGGAAGGAGGAACATGCATTGACTGTAAGGGGTTGTAGGCCGGCCTGAACATGCTCTCGGTCCCAGCTGTAGAGGCAGGGTCAAGACCTGAACTCCACGTTGCAGGACTCCCATTCGCTCTGACTTATTAACTAGTGGACACATTCTGAGACTACAGAAAGCAATCTGCGTATAAAACCAAAGAAATCACCTCAGGCTCGTCTATGTACAGCCGTATAGAAACACACACAAGAAAAACAAAGAGAAACGCTGCTCACACACAAACATGTAAACATGAAGTCAATGGTATCATGTTCCTGCTTCTCTCGCTATAAAGTGGTTCAATCTTTTATTAATGGTCTGTGCCCTGGGGTCGACATGGAGACCATTTAAAGATTAATCTGAGTGTCCATTGTACACTGGGGAATCTGAAGAGGAGTCACTGTGTTGATCTGTGTTGTTGTTTGTGTCTCAGTTAAACATTTTGAGTTATAATATTGACATAAGAGATCACAGACTATTACGGTAAAAAATGAAATGCAAAATGATCACAAATGACACATGCTTATGCAGGCATAGCCTTTCCCAAACTAATTTGAGGCCAGAAAATCTTCTGGGGCCCACCAAAACCCTTGCACAACCATAACATAAGACTCAAATATTTACATTTAACTCAGAGAGTGGTTGTTGAGTCGCAAAGTACAATTAATGAGCCAATGCCATTTGTTTATGTTTCAATCAAAAAGCTGAATGGCCACTTAAATTTTCTTTTCTAATATTTATCTCTGTGCGATGTGGCCCAGCAAACTCTTTACTAAGAGAATTACAGGGATATTTCAAAGTTGGGTCATATCAGTTGCTTGGCAAACAGAGAAGCAGACAGGTACACTTTCTATAATTTAACGAGTTTTAGCTAAAAATGGGCCAAAAAAGACAATGTTGGTTCAGAACTATGGTCTGTCAGAACGTTTTGAAGTGTTTTATTTTTCACGCAGAAAGTCTCTGTGTTTAGCACTTTTTTGCAATATGAGCTTCAGTTACTTCTGCCTTAACATATCTGATCAGCTGTTTTTACCTGCGGCTTAAAAACAATAGCGAACTATGTTAAAAACTAAAAAAAAAGCACTAGCCCTATCTCCCATGAGTAAAGAATCCTTTGAAAAAGTCCTGGATCCAGACGGTGATCTGGATCACTCCCAAAATCTAATTAGTTCTTCCTTATGCCATTTCTGACATTTCCTGAAAATTTCATCAAAATTCGTCCATAACTTTTTGAGTTATGTTGCTAACAAACTAACAAACTAACTAACAAACCCTTCCGACCACATAACCTCCTTGGCAGGGGTTACAAAACTAAAATTGAGACATTTAGACTTGAGTGATGTTGATGTTCTGTTCACTGTAGATATGAGAAGTTAATTGTATAAAGTCTATAGAAGAACAATATCTACAGATGGAGACTCAGCAGGAAGAGAAACAGTGTAAACTGGTGAGTAAGTTATCTGGTGGTGTATGCATGGAAACTGTGAGCCCATGCCCAAAATCATTGAGAGCTGTTGCTGTCAGGAGTGGATCTTCAGGACCTTTACATCCAGTGGAAAGCAGTTTACATGCCTGCAGTCTGGATCACTGATTGGCAGAATCAGTGCTGAGGCAGAAGAGCACATAGCCAAAGCTTGCGTAGCAAAAATGGCCAAACACAGAGGCTTCTGTTTTGATAGAGCATACCTTTGAAACAATATTCTTTTTTTGCTCTCTTTTACCTAAAACTTGCTAAATTACCCTGAGAAAATCAACCCATCTCCTCTGTGTAGCCTAGCTTCCCTGCTGGAATGACCTGCAAGTAAATGGCAATTGACACTAAATCACTTGAGGCTAGTGCCACTACTATTGCACAGTACCTCACATGACCCAACATCAAAAATACTGAAATTTCCATAATGTTTCTGAGGACACTGAAAAAGTCAAGAAGCAAGCGGCATAGAAGAATGTTTACCAGAGTGTCACTAGTTTATGCAGCAATTGTGACACCAGTTGTGGACATTAAATATCAATTATTTTATGATCTTCTAAATGTGAGGTTTTACACTTTGATGCCTGTTCTCAGTTTGTCTATTGTTATTTTGTATGTAATCTTTCAAATATGATATTTCAAACCAATCGCATTTTTGCTGTGTAGCTTCAGGTCCTGTGGAGACTTATTGAGATGCAAAATAAAGGACAGGAAATTGCTCATTATTGTTCATTAGAAATTTCAGGGAATCCATTCTTTGCATAAATCTTGTAATTAGACCGGTGGGGGGATAATGCAGCTGATAATACACTGTGGGGAGAGGGGTGGGATTGGATGGTGGGTGGGAGTGCTGTTGAATACTAACAGACTTGCTCTTTCCATGCCACAAAGGAGCAGATGTCTTTCCTGACTCAGTGTGTCCTCTCCTTCAGTTTTTTTTTTTAAATTTGGGGTCAGCTTTGTCTCTCCATTTGGCACCCTCTTGAAGAGTTTTCAGACAAAGATAAAATGACTGGATGCCTTACACCTTAAAAATATAATTCTCTCCAATGTAGTGTTCCTTTTTTGCTGCATCTTTACTATCTTTATGTTGATTTCAAACATTTAAGGTTATCAGAGTATAAAATGTGTTTTTTTTGCCAGATTAATCCAGATGGTAAAGTTAGTTTCTTTTATTCCCTACATTGCACATCCCCCACTGTTCCTGCAGAGCTTAAGGTGCCTAATGCATCCTCATGAAAACAGCAGTTAATCACGGTATATATGATTTGTTCTCTTTTATTTTTTATTTTTCCTTCATCTGAGAAAAATCCAAGCACATGGGTTTCTGTGCCTGAGCGAAAAAACAAATCCTTCCTTCCTCATTTTCTTCATTTTGTCAAGACCCAATAAGTGAGCAGGGATGTCACATTGGTTAGTGATGTAACAGGGAGGGAATAATCTCAAAGTGACAATGGTGAGACCCGTACAGCCCATCAGCGCGGTTATAAAAGGCCAGTTTCCTCCGGTTCCAAGCTCCTATCAGCATTTGTTCACAGAGCAACGGTGTTTAAAGGACAAGCTCAACATTGACAGGTCTCTGTCCTAACGAAGTGCCTGTTATCTGAGGTCTAAGTAATGGCGGGGGGGTATGGCTCTGTCAATGACACCTTTACTTCCTGTCACAGGTTCAATGAACAGAGCAGAAGAGGGAGGAGCATGTGGTCTAACCTTGACCTTATCTGACCTCTTCATGGTAAATTATTAGAGCTAAGACTTTAGTGCCCATCACAGCCTGTCACGCTTTCCACAAATCAAACAAGTGATCAAACAAAGAGAACATCAGTGCTAATTTTAAATTTATATCTCAACCTAAGACTGACACATTTATAAATCTTTTTCTACAGTATTTTTCCATTGAATTGGTGCCTGACCTTTTCAGGATTTTAAAGGCTCATACTGATAACGATTGATATGAGCCTTTCACACATGTCCTTCACAGCCGGAGATTTTTCTGTTTGACAGAAGGGGAGTGGTCCCAGGATGTGATGTTAAAGGGATGCCATAGAAGTCAAAGTGTATTATAATATTATTCCCAGTATAGAAAAACAGAATGAAAACATAATCATCCCACCTTCTTGCAGTCTTTTATCAGGGACTGGAAGGAAAATATGGAATATGTTAGGGCGAAAAACTCAGTAGTTTTTTATCATACCATGGATGCACGGATGCATCGTTTAATATCGATATTAATATTTTGACAAACAAGGGGCATCCGCAATTAGTAGGCATGATAGATATCAGTTGCAGATGTTTATTTGTTGTTTCTTAGTTATTTTTAAAAAATATCAACAATGGTATGGGCCATTGGTTAGATATTTCTTTTAAACATCAGCCCTAATTCTTCTCTCCAGCACATACACTCTACCTTCCCTCTAATAAACAGGAGTGTGGAGCAGACCAGACTCTTGTTGACAGCCCTCTGCTGAAGCTGCACTTGGGTTGAAAATGGCTAGGAGGAGGTGGAAGAAAAGCAGGAAGAGGAGAGGGACAAGAGACACAACAAAACAACAAATGAAAGATGAATTCATGGCAGTCGTAGCCATAAACTTGTCTCCCATTTGTAGGAAATTGCTATAAGTTTATTGATGGTGGTAGCAATATGTGAACAATTAGCAGTAACAGCTATGACTGATAGAAAACAGACATGATAGAAACTGAAAACAGGATAATGCAGTATTAGCATTAGCAGCTAGGATGGTAAAAATGTAAAAAATAATCTTTAACTGAAACCAAAGTAAAATGAGGCAAAACCTAACAAGAACATATTGTGTGCTCAAAAAATGAACTCAAAGTAAAAGTACAGAAAAAGTATCCTTAGTTGTAGTCTTAGACACTAACACGCTGACTGACTGATCTACATTTTAGATGAGCTTGCTCATTGCAGAAGTTTAAAATCAGTTTGTCTTACACAGTATTGTTTTTTAATAAGAAAAGAGGGACACAGGGACAGTGATATACAGACTCATGCCGGTGTGGCATACAATTTGTGTTCATGAGTGAATAGCATGCAATTTCACATTCTACATCGTATCTTTGCTAAACATATCTACTTTAACCTGGGCCACTAATGCTGGGCCACCCAATGCTAACCTGATTTGATTGATCAATACTTCATCTAATGGTAGTTTTAGGTCATGAGTTGTATTCAAATATCAAATTTGAGTGAATAAAATAGAAAGTTAATAGTAGCCTATTTGAATATATTATTAATATTTTATGATGCTTAATTTTCTGGCCCTAATAAGTATCCTATATTAACTAAGAAAAACAACACTGAAACTAATAAAAAAAAAAAAAAGCTAAAATTAAACATTTCTGCAAAATAAAAAACTAACATCGCATAAGTGAAAGCTAATAAAAACAAAACTACATTTGAAAACAAAAACTGGAAATGAAATTTGAAAAACAAAACTGAACTATTACAACCTAAGGCTGTACAATCGAAATCAAGAAGGGGCGGGACTCACGATGCCAGCTTTGTGAACAACAGTAGTGGAGGAGAAGCTGATCTGATCCGACACTTCTTGTCAAGTGTTTTCAGGTCTACAGCTGCTTAAAATGCCATGACACAATTCCTTTATGCTGCTTTCATGTTTTCATGGTGATATTTTCTTAAGAAAGGAAAATACAAACTGTCTATGGACACAGGCCCTAAGGTGCTTATATCCTTCCATACTGCTATTTTACCCTTTATTTATCAGAGATAATAGATCAGGCCAGACTTACAGAATCAAATAATAGGTAACTACATGTTGCTTTTACAAAGTTTCAGGATGACTAATACTGCCCAGAAAGTCCTTTTCATTCACTGTGACAGTTTCCTCCGATTGCCCATCAACAGTATGACTCATCATGGGTGTTTGTGTGCGCACTGACTGACCCATTGAAAGCACTCCTCAAAGAAATCCGCCATTGAGACGAGTCTGTGATGTAACACAAGGGCATAAAGTTTGTCTGGCATGGAGGGAGATGGTCACAGCTCTGAAGTGGACCTGGGTTTGATGTTTGCTTTCTTCCTAGCGCTGATTCATCCCACCAACCTTTGACTTCAGATTTAGAGGAAATATGCTCTGCTTCATGTTTGACTCTCTAACAGTGTTTTAATGCTAAAATGGCAGGTAAAATTTAACCAATTAATCAAAATGACATTTTGACTGTCTTAACCTCTAAAAACATGGTCATTGCTTCATGTATGGGGGAATTACTGGATCAAATTCTAGTTTGCATGTTAGTATTGTTCCAGTGTCCCCTACTCCACCTGGTTTACTGCATGGATGTTTTTTCTATGATCTTATACAAATTGTGTCCGCATCCCCCTCCCTGATTTCTGGTTTACAAAACTCTTCCAGAGGGGAAAAGGAGCAAATTATGTTTAAAAGCAGCACTAAATATGCTTCTGTCCTGTCATCTTTTGAGAGGTGTTTCCTATGCTTTAGGGTGTTTCTAACAGTATTATGTGCGACTCTTGGCTCTCTACGAGAAAATCAGTTCCAGTTTGATTCAAATGTTCTGCTTTGAGCTAGAAAGTGCATCAGTGTTGTGCAGATACACTGCTGTGAGAAGAGAGGAGGGTATCAGATATGAGTTGGACTAAGTGGAGAACATCCAGGCTTGTCTCTGTGCTGCAGGATACACAAGTGTTTCTCGAAGGGATGCTTCATCATGAGGCTCAGAATGAAGGGTATTAGCAAAACCCCAGTGGGATCTCAACATATTTAATCCATCCTCCCTTTAAGCTCCTCTTTTTCGCTGTGGATGGGGCCTATTCCTGACACTTGAGATGGCTCTGGCTGAGTATGAATATTGGAAGGATCTGAGATATCTCTGGCAGGATTTGACAACAATCTGAAGCCTGTTCTGCTAGCAGGAATTATTCTCATGTTTGAATTTAGGACAGAGCATTTTCTTTGTTGAAACCTTTTTGGAAACTAGTCAAATGTCCTTGAAATGTTGTCCTGGAAAAGTTTGATTAATTTTTGTTCTTTTTTCTTTTACAGCGGGATGCAAAGGGACAATATCTGTTTGACCTCATCTGCCATCACCTCAATCTCCTGGAGAAAGACTATTTTGGCATCAGATATGTTGATCCAGACAAACAACGGGTAAGTGTCTCAGGGCACAGTACATAGTTTCTGCCAGGGGGGGTCTGTATCAAAACAATAACCAATGATGACTGTAGTCTATCCTTATCCCTGTCTCAAAATCTTCTGTGGCCGTTGGGCTTATCTGAGTTTGACGGGGGACCTTGACAGGCAAAAAATAATCATAATCCATCACAAGTAAGCAGGAAAAATATGAATGAAACACAGCAACAGCGGCAGCTTCCAGTAGCAGCCCCTGTTTCTTTAAGTAGCAGTCTTTGATTGAAGGTACCAGTGTATTCCAAAAGTTTTTGATAGTATTGGTATGTCACTTTAAGTATTTGCATTTGTTCTATTCATAACTATAGAAGAAGATTAGGACCACTGTTTAAATTCAAATTCTGAGATTAAAGCCAGAATACTGAGAAAAATAGCCTGAATTTTGATTTTCTCTTAATCTCTGGATTCTGACTTTCAACTCAAAATTCTTACTTTAAATACAATTGTTAGTCTTTTACTTAAAATTCAGACTTTAATCTCAAAATGTTGATTTTTTTTTCACAATTCTGGCTTAAATCCTAAAATTCTGACTTTAAAGGGATATTTTTCTGAATTTTTGATGATGGGTTGTGTAAGGTACTTGGCTGTAGTAGTGACATAAACCTCCAGAGATTTTAGTGTGCATTTCCCCTTAATTATGAAGTGATTTGAGAAGCTAGGCTATATAGCGCCACAGACAAGTACAGTTTCTCTGTGAAATTTAGAGTTTACCGTAAAAAAAAACAAAAATCAATGCTAGCTTAATTTTAGCTATATCAATCGTGTTTTGAGCGTTTCATTTTCCACACAGAAAGCCTCTGTGTTTGGCACTATTTTGCAACGCAAGCTTCAGCTACCATGCTCCTCCGCCTCAGCGTATCCAGACATCTGTTAAGATTGCAGAAAAAAATGTACTATCTGCCGCTCTATATATCCTAGCGTCTCAAAGTGCTTTATCATTAAAGGGGAAACACTGAAATTTCCAAAGGCTTATGGCACTACTATCGCCAAGTACATCTGACAACCCAACTTTAAAAATTCAGAATATAAACTTCCTTTAAGTTCAAATTTTTCATGTTTGTTTTCTCTCGCTCTGACTTTAATCTTATTTTTCTGTTGTTTTTCCCTCAAACTTGACTTTAAACTCAGAATTCAGACCTTTTTTTAGAATTGGAAAAAAAGTTCAACATTAAAGACAAAACATTTCAGCTGTCCTAAGCCTCTTCTGTACAAATAAAATAGTACGCTTAGCCCACTGGCCTTTAATTTTTCTGTTGTATGATGTCAAGGTTTTTAAATGAACCTGCCTGTAACATGGTACACTTTATAAAAATGTTTAATATTATAGGATCCATCCTCTGTTACTCTCTTGACCAAAATACATAAAACCATTCATACTCCGCTGTTTGGCCACACTTTTTGAGTGTGCCTGGTGTCTGACAGTGATGAATCTAGCCATGCAACAACACCTTATATGAGGTTAAGCTAAACCATTTAAACTTCATCTGATGTATTTATAACACAAAACGTTGCTCCTACATTTTATTTTGAGTAGGGATTAATTTGATTGGGATGTTACTGGATTCAACCACATTTTTTTTTTTTTTTTTTTTGCACATATATGAATTTGGGTATCTGGAGTATCTACCAACCTTGGTATCTACCAACATTTAGAATAAGCCAAAATGTCCTTTGTTTGTGGTCCATGTATGTCTGAGAAAATGGAATCTGACAGTCTGTTCAGAATCTGCTCTCATTTTGAAATTACAGTGATCCATGATAATATTACCTGTGTTCAAAGGTGGGAAAGGGTTTGGATATTTTACATTTTAGTATCAAGCTATTGGAATGTGTTAGCTGACTTAATCTGATCCTTTCGGAAAAAAGAGATGGACTGGCATTGGTCCCATCTTCCAGTTTTTATGCTAATCTTAACCAAGCTAAGATATCCTTGCTAAGCTAAGGGCTTCCATGCTTGAGCTCTGGACTTAATGCACAGACATGAGCGAGGCATCAATCTCCTCAGCAAAGCATTGGCAAATAAAGATTAGAAAAGCCAAGCTGAAAATGTTGAACTTTTTCTTTTGATATTTAGAAGACACCTAGACCCAGACTTCATATTCTCATGACCATGATGCTTTGTGTCCATATAAAAACAGATGTGTCAACAAGCCTTAACTATTGATCAGATTTGATTGAGTTGTAGGAATAAAAGTAGTGCTGGCCAGAGTGAAAAGTTGTGTTCTTCAGTTTCTCTTATTCATGCTGCCCTTCAGACTGCTGGTTGTTCCATCAGGCTCTTCTGCAGGGAGCCCTGTTGTAGCACTGCTTGATTCATGAAGTATTCACATGTTCACAGATCATGTTGTAGCCCTGCAGACAAGAGCCAAGACCTGCTGATGCTGCATTTATGCTATGCTGTCACTCAGGACTATTTTGGTGGTTGTTGCTGTGGGTGGGTTGGGCTGGTGAGAAGGGAATCTGGGAGAAAGAAGGAACGAGGAAATGCTCCATTTGCGAGGAATATGAAAGAAGCCGTCGACACACAGAGCCTGTGTATCTGTTGCCACCAGCAGGAGTTCACAGTTCTGGTCAAAACCTGTTGTCCTGACAGTATCTCAAGAGGTCTCAGCATTCAGGTTTTTAAAACAAAACACCTACAAATCCTTTATACTTGTTGAAGTTTGCCACATTTCTTGAATGATGAATATGTGGTAAGAGCATTTTCCCCAGAAAACTGTCAGTAGTAACAAGTATGACAGCTGGTACTGAATGTGTCAGCTAAGTGATAACAATGACTTTAAAGGATTTTTACGTGAATTGTCTGTTTTCTCTTTATATTACAGCACTGGTTGGAATTCACAAAATCAATTGCAAAGCAAATGAAATGTAAGTACTTGAATTTTGTGTTTCCTCAGCAGGAGTTGATGATTAAATTAATACACAGTATCATTTTTACATCCTAATTGTCTAATACAAAATTGATCAAACAATATAGTAATAATAATACTAACATCTAATTATTGATGAAAAATAGGTATATACTTTATTAAAATACCAAATATTTACTACTTGCCAGATTAAATGTAACTAGTATTCTGCTTGAGCATCAAAGAGGGTAACTTTAAGTTCTTTTTCTTTACCAAAAAACTGCTTTATACTTTAATTTACTTTAATTTTACAGGAAAAGTCCAAAACTTTAATAATATATAATATTCTTAACATAAAAGCTTAAGTATAGACATTTTTTTTGTCATTCATTGATCGAAAATAAGAAACGATTATCTCCTCTTGGATTGATATATGCAGTAGTAAAAATAATTTATAAATGTTTTATATATTATATCATAAAAACATGCACATGGGCCAATTTACTGCAGCACTTTCACTTTGATTATTCTGAGCTCATTTCCCTCTGAATACCTTTTTACTTTTAATCTAATATGCAGGACTCTCACTTGGATTGAAGCTTCATAGGCATCACAGTAAATGAAATATTTTATAGCTTATTTTCTGTCAAGACTATAAACAGCTTCTTTATCTTACATGATTGTACAGCTATCTTTCTCAATAAATGTTGATTCAGTGCAGAAATGGAAGTTTTAGAACAAAAGTCTGATTTTTAATACATACTAGGGAATTGAATTTCAATTCATCAGGATAAATCTTCTGCCACTGAACTCTTCAGACATTTCTACTACACCTCCTGAAATATGTTGATTGTTTGATCTTAAAAAAGGATTCTTGTGCAGTGTTAATTTTGGCAGCTATTTTCAATTTTAGTCTTAGTTTTAGTCGACGAAAACTCAAAACGTTTAAGTCTTTATTTTTGGCCCAAGCATTTATTTTCTTGCCAAAATCTGGTACCAAACCATGGTAATGTGTTCTATGCACTCTGCCAAATCTGGGGTCCCTGATTTCTACAGCTGAAAGGCAGAATAGATACAGATGCATTGTTTTTTCACAGATTTACCCACAGTGGAGAAATATCACAGATTTTGAATGTCAGACGAAAACAACATAACATTTTAGTTTAGTTGTAGTCATCTTGACGAAAACTAAACTTAGTTTTTGTCAGTTTTAGTCGTCACAGATCTATTTTTGTTAGTTTTAGTCTAGTTTTTGTCATGGAAAATAAGTCTGTTGTGGAATGATTTTAATCATAGTTTTAGTTGACGAAATTAACACTGTTCTTGTGCATTTCTTAATTGTTATGTGTTTGTTTCCTGCAGCTCAGCCTCCATTCACCATGTGTCTGAGAGTCAAGTTCTACCCTCCAGAGCCCGCTGCTCTTAAAGAGGAAATCACTCGGTATGAACTTCTTTTGTTTCTTCCACTTCAGATGACTTGATAAAGGCTTTGCTTTTTCTCCTTTAAAGCTACAGCCTGAGCTTGTGTCAGTTAAATACAAAAATAAGGAAAGTTTTGGATGGTTTGTCATTTGACCTGAAAATAGCACCCCTGGTTGTTCATTGTTTTTGTATTTTTTAGACCAGCCTCTAATGCAGACTATGCTCCAACATTTTTAGAAGAGCGCGGACATGTCTCTGTCTAAACATTATTCATGGGCCTTCATAATTAAAATGCCTGAGTACTGTCTAAAACATTATGATAAATATTACACAGAGCAGCAGTTTGCAGGAAGAGTTTTGAAGCATATAAAAATATAAAAGCCTTCCCTTGTAGCTTAGTCCAAAAATGAAAAAGCGACACCATGCAAGACTACGGGGCTCTGTGATACTATGCAGTAATACTTACAGAATGGATGATGGATAATATTGGCAGAAAGGTAATAGTGATAAGCCAGCTGTTCTATTGTATGTGTGCATTCATAGTTTACCTTGTATTCATCAGTGAGGAGTGGGTATGGATATGGAGGCCACTTGCTCTCTCTCTCTCTCTCTGGGGTGTAATGAGCTGAAATGTGCACCACATGTAGAGAGCACATAGAGGATAGAAAAGATGGGGAGCAAAGGGTGCTGATTGAGAGCGGAGAGGAAAAGAGGGCGAATGGAGGTGGGGGAGAGAAGGGTGAGGAGGGGAGAGGGTGATACATGATGATGAGAGCAGAGAGGGCAGACCACTGAGGGAAGGAGAGTGAGGGAAAATAATCAATCACATGCAAAGCTGTAGCACCTGTCATACTGTTCAGCACATCAATACATCAGTGCTGTATGAAAATTGTATGGACAACATAAAGAGGCAAATTTTCCATAAAATGAAGAGACACTTATATGTACACAGACCTTCTCTGTGGAGTTTGTTTTGACTTGCGATAGAAAAGATCAGCCCATGTATTAACAAAGCACTGCATGCATTAAGTACCACTTTTATTTCTACTAATTATGCATGACTTCCATTTGGCATAACTGAGTGTGGCATTTTAGCTGCATCTCCTTGGCTTTTTTGGAGCCAGCAGTGACCATGTTTGGATAAGAGAGTTGATAACCAAGAGATGACTTTCAGTGTCGTCTTAAATCAGCTGTAGTTGATGTGTTGTAGCTGGCAGCACAGGCCTGTTAGTCAAAGCAGGCTTGCCCTTAATTCTGCATCACTTTCAGCTGGTCAGTAATGTCACTGAAGCAGTTATGTATTTAAGTAATAAATATTACTTACATTACTGGAAGATTTTTATTTTTAGTTTCCCTGCATCAGTAAATAATCAAACCTTATTCAGGTAGCACCTTTCAGAGAAATTCAGTAACATTTCAAAGTGATTTACAGAAGAGTGGAAAAGTGATTGACATAAAAAAAAGAATGTCGAAAGAATTTATAGACTAATAAACACCTGTATAAATTTAATTAAACCTTAACAAATAAATAAATAAGCAAACATTGCTTACAGGGAAATTTAACCACAAAAGTCTAAAGCTCTTCTTTGGGCATGCATGTAAATATGTTTTTCTGCTGTAAGGCATGGCATTTTAAATTTTGATCAACACAGGTTGACTCATGTTTAGAGCCATCCTCAAGTGGCAATAAGAGGAAGTGCAATTGAACATAAGATGTTTCTGAATGTTCCAGACCCATCTTTAGAAATGAGGGCTGTCTAACCATTATGTTTTCAGTCCCAAGTAATCTCAGAATTTCTCTAGATAATCATGATGAATGTCTCTCTTTCAAAGTACAATGTCCACAGTATATTTAAAACTTTTATTTTGTATTGTCAACTTGTGTAAGGTGGTAAGATAATGATGTCTCTGGGACTCTGGAGATCACTGTTCAGCCCTCTGGAGGTGTCACTGGACTAACTGAACAAAACACCAGCGTAGGAGGGTTCCCTCTTGACAGTTCGGGCAAAGTGCTGGCTTTTTGCTCCTCATCGGTCGACGGGGTAGACTTGTGGAGGCAAATAATAATGGGTTAGAGATTTATTCACTGAGCACTGATTCTTTTGAGACAATGCAGATTTCTAAACAGCTGTTTTAAAAAATCAGGATGTAGCTCTGCACTGTGCCAAAACAAGTTCAAGGGAAAAATAAAAGTTTGAAATATACCAATGACATTTGCTACATCTCCACTACTAGATGGCTGTTTGTTCAGATTTGTTAAACTTGCCATGCTTTCAATAGATGTGTTTAACAAGCTCCAGAAAACATGGAAATAGTACACAGATTTTTAGTGCATCTCTCCACACAGGAAGTGTTTTTAGCACGTGTGGAAATGGCCTAGATAGAGTGGAGCAGGTTTGCTTGCCTGATAGTGAAAAACAATGAGATAAATGTTTTCCCCTGTTCGGGGTTTTGAGTCTTTGTAAACGAAGAATCTCAATAAATGTATTGCCCTTCCCTCTTACAACAACAACAACAACAGTAATGATAATCATAATTGTCACAATCATCTCCTTTAGGATATTTGCCTCTGATGTCATCTTTGAGAAAATGTCCTGCTTTCATATCTGATTGGTTGGAAAAGACTGAAACTAGGCTGGAGCCTTTAAGAGAAACAGAGTGTCAGTAGCAGCTTCTCCCTCAGGGCCTTCCTATCCTCCTTTCCCCCAAACAAAACCCTCATTTCAGCGAAATCAAAAAGAAATATTCAAAGCACCCATAGGGAACGAGAACTGTTCAGCCTTTGAGGTTTATCAGGTTTGTTGTTTCACTTCTCCTGCTTGTTTTATTCCATCTGTGCTTTCCACAGAAATCTAACTGGATGAGTGGTTTGGGGTATTTATAAATATCATCAGTATTCTTATAAGTAGGTCTGTCACATTGCCTGTGATTTTTGCCCTTTTCTTTGTAGATATCTTGTCTTCCTTCAAATCAAGAGAGACCTCTACCACGGTCGGCTCCTGTGCAAAACGTCGGACGCGGCCATGCTTGCTGCCCACATCCTTCAAGGTAATGGGAGGTGACAGATGGAAATG
This sequence comes from Cheilinus undulatus, assembly GCF_018320785.1. NCBI lineage: Eukaryota > Metazoa > Chordata > Actinopteri > Labriformes > Labridae > Cheilinus > Cheilinus undulatus. The sequence continues at coordinate 29,770,465 of NC_054873.1, forward strand.
ACTTACAACACTCTGCTTTGCACTGCATTCATGACCTCTGTCTAACTGTGTCCTTTAGTCCTCCTACCAGATAAATACTGCAAGGAAAAAAACATTGATTTTAATGTAGGAAGAAGCTGTATTAGGTGATAGAGTGAGACTGTACTCAAAGAATATGCCTGAAGGGTTTTTATTCACATATAAAAAATATTTTAAAAATACATAGCTGTGATTTTTCTTACTGATCTTAACTATAACTCATACAGAGAGAACGGTCATTCTGTACTTTGTATGGTAATCAGAGCAGCCCGCTCTTGAATAACTATGGGACTGCTGTGGCTAATTTGAAGTCTTTGAAGTGCTTATCTGCCATCTTATCATCCTTGGACACTCACACACATTCAGATGTAAACAAACACAACACATGAGGTACGCTGGCAGAACTAGCATCACAGATAGCTCTTCCTTTGAGCAGAGGCAGGTCTTCAGGAGGAGGGGCTGATGAATTAAAGATGGGCTGCCTGGTCAGCTCCTTCTTGCAGATAGACATCACCATCAGGGTCATACGAGGAAGTGCACTGTGGCATGAAGAAACAGAAATAATCCCGGGCATGTTCTGCTCGTCTCCACCAGCTAGAGCACCACTGTGATGAAATCTTAAGAGATCATTTTAAAATTTACTGACTCTAAAGATTTTAACATATGTTAAAAATTCTGTTTTTTTCTAACCCTTCCTCCAGCTGAGATTGGTGATTACGACCCTGGGAAGCATCCTGAAGGCTACAGCTCCAAATTCCAGTTCTTCCCTAAACATTCAGAGAAGCTTGAACGCCGAATTGCAGACTTACACAAGACAGAGCTGATGTAAGAGTGAAAAATGATGAACTGCCCCTGACCTATCATTTTCTGTTATTTTTTCTATACCTGTAGACTCTGCACTGAACAAACATCAAATTCACTCAGACGTTTATGTAATTATGACTCTGCTGGTCTGAATTGGGTTGATGGGACAGAATAGTGGCTTATTTGAGCAGATAGCAGAGAAAGCACTCTCGTCTCCTCTATCAGCTCAAATAACTCTAGCATAGCCTGCCCCTTCATACAGTTGTTAGTAAGGGGTCCAGTAACCTCCAAGGCACACATGCAGACGGGCTATTGAAACTCTCACTGACAGCAAGTAAAAGAATGATTAGTTTCCTTTTGAGTGGATATTTGTAACTGTTATGAGAGTTTAAAGCAGACTGTAAAAATAAAGTTGATCCAAAACAAAATGTCTTTCTAAGATCAAATTTATTTAGACAAAAGAGAGATAGAAGTCCAATTTTGATGCTATAGTAGACAAAAAAGAGACTCTGCTGCCCACTAGTGGTTTCTTTTGTCCTTCACCACTGTGTAAACACAATACCTACTGTACACTGGTGATGTAATGTAGTGTAAACAGACATAAACAATGGATGCCTGTCATCACATATTTATATTAACCTAATCTGATCTTATGTCAGTCTTGTTTAAGTGCAACATCTCAGTATGAATTAGTGTTTTAGATCTTTGGTAATCATTTTGCTTTGAATATCATTTGAAATAATGCTTGTTTGCCACTCAGAAAATTTTACCTTCAAGACTTTGTGTTGCATTTTTTATCGTGATAATATACTGACACAGATGCTCTGGTATGTTGTTGCCTCCCTTCAGTGGACAGACACCTGAAACATCAGAGAGAAATTTCCTACAGAAAGCCCAGATGCTGGAGACATATGGTGTTGATCCGCATCCATGCAAGGTTTTTCTTCCATGTTATTTTTAGACTCCAGATATATAAAATTAAGTTCTTTAAAAATTAAACTCTGAAATCATGTCATAGGATTTACAACTAACACTGCAAGATATCTCAGATTTATGCTTTATTTATATGTAAATGTGTGCTTTTAAGGTATATTTTGTTGTTTCTTCCAGGATGTGTCTGGGAACCCAGCCTTCCTTGCTTTCACACCATTTGGTTTTGTGGTGCTTCAGGGAAACAAGAGAGTTCATTTTCTCAAATGGTGAGCCAAATGTGCAACATTTTACTACACGAGCCAAGACAGCTCGCTTCTGGAGCACTTGCTGCAAACAGACGAGTGTTGCACTGCAGGCCTTGAATTTGTCTAATATGTAGGCTGTTCTACATAAAACGGCATGTGCAGTACAGCTGGCTGTGCGGTCACAGTCAACAAAGCGCATCCATCTGCTTTTACCTGTGACAAGAGCCTGCAGCTAACATGAGCACAGATGGCTAATTAAACCAGCCGCCATACAAGGATGATACCATAACGTCTACTGGTACAAGACGCCTTTCGATTTGAATTGAGCAAGCTGCTTTATGAAAGAAAAATAAATGTATGCACAACTCAATTTTATGAAGTATTTTTTTCTGTTTATTTCTTTTTGATAATATTCCTGTAAGAATTACTAAGGCAGACCAAATATGATTGCAGTCTTTATTTGGTAATTTGTTTGACTTCTGAAGCTCTCAGGTCCCCCATCCATTCCCTGTCTGTGGGGAATAATATCAGTTATTTGTTTTGTCAGGCAGACATAGCTCTCTGTGGCTGTTTATGTGATCTCAAAGTGTTTGTCATGAATTTTTAAAGAGCCTGTGGCTTTCTGTTTCTGCTTGCTGTTTAAGTGTGTAACTGTTGCCGTGCTCTCTGTCTCGGACAGGAACGACGTGACCAAATTGAAGTTTGAAGGCAAGACTTTCCATGTATATGCAAATCAGAAGGAGGTGAGAGCAGGAAATGTTGGACATTTCTAAATAAGAGGATGTTTTCTGTCACAGTTTGTTATATTTTCCTGCACACTTTCTCATTTTAAACGTGCAGGAAACAAAGATCATCTTGACTTACTTTGCACCCACGCCGGAGGCATGCAAGCACCTTTGGAAGTGTGGAGTGGAGAACCAAGCTTTCTATAAGTGAGTCCACACATTTCTTCCCACATGTAATGTTCTTCTGTCAAACTGTCATGATTTAGCTTCCATTTCTGCATCCTTTAGTGCTCTCAGGAAGGTTACTGTCACAGTACAGTGACTTGGTGTCCCCAAAAGCCCGTCCCTCTAGGTTGTTTGTCAGCAGTAAAATGAGGTGTGAGCTGCTTCTGACCTTTAGTGGATGAGAGCGTGCTGGCACGAGACTGCAAGCACTTCAGTGCTCCTTCCCTCTGAGATATGGCTCCCCTGCCCCCATCATTAATAACGATGTGGGTCCCCTTTGCTCTCCCCAGCTCAATAAAGGTGATTTTTAAAAAAAAGAAAGCAGCATGTGAGCTCAGAGGCCTGGGAGTGGTGTAATAATGAGTCCAGCTGATGACTCAGGTGATGAAGGGTGTGTGTGGGGGTGAGCAGATGGAAAGAGGAAAAGAGACGGGGCACTGGAAGGGCAGAGCTTAGCAGGATCATTGATGGAGCTAATATAATTTGACCTTTCAGTGACTCTCTGAAGTGGCAGATTAAATTTTTTTAAGCCTCCCTCTTATTAAAATTTCTTTCCAATAGGAATCTAGAGAACGTACAAGAACATATGTGGTGCACATGATGTCTTTCTGAGAAACACATATATCCCTTGAAAGCAAAATGGAACATTAAACATTAATATCTCACTTACTATGACAATACAAACATATTGAATACTGTATGGAGCTGTATCATGAATACAGCGCCTGTAGTGCAAGAACAGGCCATGCATAATTCAATAGCAGGGTATTTGATCCTGCTTTGTGTTACACGATTCAGAGAGCTGAGATTGATTATATATTAATACTTTGTTTGAGGAAAAAAATGTTTTAGGATGCAGTGAACTTAATTTTCAACTCTGTTTTTTTCTTTTCTTGCCCCATCAGACTTGAGAAGTCAAGTCAGGTTCGCACCGTGTCCAGCAGCAACCTGTTCTTCAAGGGCAGCCGTTTCCGCTACAGGTAGAGTACTCAATAAGACAAAGTGACTGATGTCAGGTAGGGGAGGACACTGCAGAAGAAACCCTCAGCTGGAAGTGGAGAAAGATGCTCCCAGAGGATGTGGCCCTCTGGCCTTCTGTGCTGTAACATCAGCCTGTTTTTGCCCAGAGGCTAACACTGACAGTGGCACAATAGAGAACGCTGAGGGGAAACATAGGAAATGATCACATGTGGAGTTATCTACTTGAGCGAGTCCTAGCCTGTAGTTTTGTTTGGATATCAATGATTTGAAAATGGTTAGGCCAAACAAATTCTACACGTAAAAATGATCACTGTCAGGTTACTTTCTTGTACCAAGATTTATTTATTTTCTCTGATTTTGAGACACCCATTAATGCTTGCCCTTGGTAAAATAAATGCTGCTAATGTGTTTGATTTTTTCTTTATAACTGCAAATTGTGCAGTGAAATCCTTTACTGGAACTAATTTAAAAAACACAATTTCCAAAAAGTTGGGATATTGAGTAAGTTGTGAAAAAGATCAGGATACAATGATCTGAGAGTTACTTTCAATCTGTATTCAACCGAATACAGCACAAAGACAAAATATTTAATGATCAAACTGATAAACGTAGTTTTATTTTGAAAATAAACAAATATCCCAAATTTGATGCCTGTAAAATATTCCAAAATACTTGTGACAGAAACACGACTATCACCGTGCTGCATTATCTTTTCTTCTAACAACAGTATGTAAACATCTGGGACTAAAAATAGTAATTGTTGGAGAGAATTCTTGCTCAAAAGTGCACGGTTTCCACTGGGTGTTTTGTTCACAATTTGCCACACACTTTAAATAGTACACAGGTCTAGACTGCATAAAGGCCAGTCTAGTGCCCTCATGGAATGTCTAGAATTCTGCTGCTTTCCCATGTTTCATGCCCCTGTCCCAACTTTTGTGTCATCAGTTTGAGAATGTGTGTATATTTTGGAAGAAACAATGCTTATCAGTTTAACATGAAATATCTTGTCCTTTTGCTGTATTCAATTAAATATTAGTTGAAAGTGACTTTAAAATCACTGTAATCTGGTTTTATTCACATTTTACACACGTCCCAACAGAACTGGGTTTTGTACATAAAAGAAATTATCAATTTTGGAAATGTAATCAGTTATAACCTAAACTTTACACAGCAAAAGACCACTGACAGAAAGTAAAGTCATTTATTTAGATGATCTATAACTTTAAAAGTAAATAGTCTAATTAAACTATAAGTTTGTTTGAAATTGAAATACTCCTATATGGAAATTGTTCATTTTTCTGCATAACAAGCATAACATATTGTGTTTGTTGTTGAAAGGACAACCATGATCATTGTTTTGATATTTTTGCATGCGAGTTTATGTGTGCATCTGTCTGACTGGTTGTAATTCAGTTACATGAAGCTGAATTCACCGAGTTAACTCAATCATGATACTCATGTTCTGCACTCCTCCACTGCACTGAGCTTTCATAGCATTGGATGACACAAGGATGCCTGGTTGTTTGTGTGTGTGTGTTTGTGTGTCTGTGAAACTCATCCTGAGCGTGGTCTCTGTGCTTTATAACAGTGGACGAGTGGCAAAAGAGGTGATGGAGTCGAGTGCCAAAATCAAACGCGAACCTCCAGAAATACACAGGTACACTCAGGAGAGGTCAGAATGTTCTCAATCACATTTTTGGTTTAATTTTTCTCCATTTTCTTCAGCACCAAGCTACTGTACATGTCATTTTATCAGCAGAAACCTTGTGGCTACAGTACGACTTAGCTGTCCGTCTTTGCACTGATGTCTGTGCTTTTGTTTGATGTGTTTGTCTCTGCAGGGCTGGCCTTGTGCCTAGCAGAAGTTGCCCGTCCATCACCCACGGGCCTCGGCTCAGCAGTGTACCTCGCACGCGTCGACGAGCAGTGCACATATCTATCATGGAAGGTAGGGAATGAAGTGCACCAGCATGCTCTATCAGACCAGCATAGACAACACATCCTTTGCTGGTTGAAGAAGTGTTGCTGATACATTTGCATTCCTGAGAAATCTCAAAGCTTTTATTTATTGAGAATATATTGCTGCAAAAAAAAAAAAAAACATACCAGAAGGCCATTGGTTCTGAACAGGGGAGCTAAAAAACACTCTTGTGCATACACCCACACACATACATGCTGTAACTAGAGCCATTTGGCCCAGTTCATGATCACAGGGCTGGTGGGGCATGCTGCAGGTGTGTGCGTCAGTCAGCCTGCTCCACTTCAGCCTTTCTGGGCTGTATTTGTATATTTGAACAAAAAGTTGTTCTGAAACAGTGACAGCTAAAGTCACCCATTCAGCCCACCTGCAGGCGCTTGGTCCAGAACAGGTGGCCTCACTTTATTTCTGACAGACTCAGCAGGCGCTCTGCCCTGAGTACTTCTAGATAAATCCAGCAGTAAGACCGTCTGGGTCTGCCTCTTAAACACAAACCCTGACTCTTTGTATGCTGGTATAGATGGAGTTCAGGAGCAGGTGTACTGTGAGGGTCTTTTGCTGTGAGTTCAAGAGAGCCATAACAGCTTCCCACCCCCAGTGTGTGCTGACTGGGTGTCTTACAGTGGTATTAATACCCCAGCTGAAAATAGCCTGAGTCTTCTTCTCCATGTAAGTTACTGGTAGGGGTGGGGCCGAACCAGGCCAAGCCAATCCTGGCACTTGTAACACTGCTGCAGAGTACCACGGTGTTACCTCAGACACTCTTCCCTGCTATCTGTAACTATCACACTCACAGCAAGACTGTGGCCTGGACTCCGGGACAGGGACCATAATAACAGGATAAACACGCGAATGCTGCAGCCATGGTGAAGTGTCTGATCCGTATCACCACCCGGGTGAACGTTCACCTGCGTATGATCAACCACTGCTATCGGGATGTGAAGGTTCGCGTGCTGAGCTTGGGGCCTCGTATGCTGGGCAAGGCCCTGGGCGTCCTGCCCCTTTACCCGGCCCTGACCGGACAGCAGGAGTCCACTAGTGTCACCCCTCTTCCTAGTACTCCATTGCCTTACCTTCAGCCCAGCAACCCTCCAGGTAAAGTCTTCACTGAGGAAGCCAGGGCTCTGCTTTACATGGACGTGCCAACGGCTTTCTCTATTTTAGATCTGTCAATTTGGGAGTTGGCAGGGGGAGAGATATCTCATTCATGTGGTCTTCTGTGTCTCCCTTGTAGCTTTGGAGAGGCATTTTGATTCCCTTGTGCTTTCGTTGACTTATATGTAAGGACTTGTTATATAGCCATGGCTGTTTAGTACACTTTGTTTGAAGAGAAGTGAAGGATTGTTTGGGTATTTTCATGATGCTACAATATGTCAAAGCAAGAAAAAAAAAGTGCTAGTTTCACACTTTTCACTATTTTTTGTTGGTTAATAAAATAAACATACAGCAACAGAGAAGAAAAAACAAACAACTAACATACAACAGAACAGGAAATGTAGGAGATATTAGTACAAGGAAGAAAGTGTATTGGTTACCATAGCTGATATATAAAAATTCAAACATTGTCTTTCTGCTAGCTTCCTGACAGCTTCTAGCCTAATATGATCTGAAATAGATCAACAGTGAGTAAAGATGGCCGCTGACACTCATCCAGCCTGTGTGCCTCTGCCTGTCTCTCTGACAGGAGTGTCATGTCAGCAGAAGCTTAGGCACTGGACATAATCCAGCCTACTTTCCCTGATAGTTCTTTTTAAAAAGTCCTTTTCATGATTTGCTTCCTCACCAAAGCTGAATTTTAATCCTTTCTCAGTGCAGTGACGGCATAATGTTGCTGCTTGGACCCTCCTGAGAATGTGATATCGTCAGCAACCACAGCTCAGCTCCTCTCACATGTTCAAAGCTGGGAGACGCTCACATACGGCACAATATAGTTGTTCAGTCTCAGGACAGTATATCTGCCATACCTTGAGGCTTGTTATATAGTTGGTCATCTGTCTCACATTAAATCATCAAAGTGTACTTCCTTTATATCAGGGATGTTGCATAAGAGCACTGCGTTACAAGTCAGTAAGAATCACTCTGTTATATGGGGGATCAAATTTCTGCTTGATTTGGTGTAAGTCCCATAAGGAACATGACATTTCAGTTTTTAATCTGCTACAAATTGCCCTGAACAGACTTGTTTTTCATAAACAGCGTACCTGTATGTGCCATAAAAGATCAGTGGTAAACATTAATGAAAACCATTTGAATTTTTGGTGCAGTTGTGTTCAGGTTGATTATATATTTTTCACAGACATTAAAAGAAAATGTTAAACTTGTTTTTGTATAGTTTTGTTTTGAATACCCATGAAATCAACACTTACAAATTTGCACACTGGATTGAGTTGCAGTTACTGTAATTCCCTCTGCCTGAGGGAAAAACAAGGAAACAAATTCTCCATAACTGACTGTAAACACAGTGACTTCAGAAAATACCCATCAGTGCTGATTGTAATTTTAGGTAAACTTAGTCATACATTTTTTCAGTGAATGATAATAATGTCATCCCTCATCATTTATTTTGAAATCACAATAGGAGGGAATGTCTTTATGTCTTCAAATCAGTTTAAAATAAAACCATGTGATGTGAGTAAAGATGAGTTATTTGGTATTTTAAGGTCTTCATTATCCACACAAGCCACATGATAATGGTCACATAGGCAGCATAAACTTATTGATATTATTGATTGTCTTACTTTATATCTCATTTTAAGATACATAAGTTCATCTAAAAAACTGGATATAACATCCAACCCCATAGGGTGTGACCTAACTGCCCAGTGAGTGGTGTTCAAAGACAGACAAAATGTGTATTCTTAATAAACCATTTAATTGTGGTTTGTAATTGTGTTTGAGGTGACAGTACTCTTTAAAATATTAACTCTTTAAGCGTTTAAATGTTGAGAATAAAATAATGAAATTGAGATCCATGGTTTCAGGCTCAGAACATGTCTGCATATAAATGCAAGGTTCCTGCAGATCCTTAAATAGTCTTAAATAGTCTTAAATTACACATTTTAAAATTAAGGCCATAAAAAGTCTGATTTTTACTAGTAAGAGGTCTTAAATTTTAGAAGGCACTTGTTGACACATATTGTTGCATAAATATTCTTCATAATTCAGGGATTTCAGTGTAGGATGTTCTAAATTTCCTGGAGGAAAACCCCATACCCTTCTCTGATTTTATCCAACTGTGATTTAATAAACTCTTTGCTGTTGTGAAACTCTAGTTTAGTTCTCTAACATCTAAGCTACCAGGTTGCCCACTCAAAATCAGTTTAGTCCATCCTTATTTTGGCAGGTCTGCCCCAACAAAAAGTATTATTCTGCTTTTTATTTGTTAAAATGTTTAGAGTGCACCTGCAAAAATGTGTTATGATAAATATTACCATACAACATATTGATAGAGGCATTAAATGTTCCAAAATCTTCAAATTTGGGCATTTATGACCAAAAATTTATTTTACCTCTACCATTTGACATTTCATTACCAATATGATGTTCACTGTGCAAAAAGTGTATTTAATTTTTTCTGAGTTCAGGTCTTAAAAAGTCTTGAATTAGATTTTTAAAATTGTGTAGGAACCCTGTAAATAAGTTGACAATGTTGATTCTGTCAAGATGCATGCTTGGTTCATTTCTCCTATGAATGAGTAACTAAGTCAGCTACTACTAAATAAACTAAGTAGGCTGCTTAATGAGCTTTAGACTTTCAGTCAAAGTAGAATTAGATGTTTATTCTCATTACTGATGATTATTTTATCAGGCATCACATCAGTTCATCTGTACAATGATGATGCTTCCTTGTGTCTGCTTGACTCCAGGGAAAACATCAGATTTCTGCTCTTCAGTTGGAGCCTACAGGTGTTTCCATGTTCTTTGTTAGATCTCTACTGGAGACCTAATGTTAGAGCATTTACAGCCACAGTCTGTTGTTTGTTTTGAACACTGCAGTGAAGAGTGTCAGTTGTCCTCTATCGTTGGTTTGATATTCTTTCCGTCTTCTCTCTTTTCCTCCCTGATCCTCTCCACCAGGTCTGGAATCATTGCGTGACAGTGCCCACTCCACACCGGTGCGTTCAGTGTCCCATGGGGAATCGTTCATACCACGCTCCCGGAGCCAGGCCACAGACAGCAGTGAGGGCACCGCCGTGATCTCAGATGAGACCTACAGCCCTTCTGACAGCGTGCTGCCAACCCCGGTGGCTGAGCATAGCATGGAGCTTGCTGTGTCTCGGCAGATCAACGGGGCACCCTGCAGCATCGAGGAGGAGAAGGAGTCGGAGGCAGGCACCCCCATGCATGGGGAGGGGGGTGATTTTGGTGCGGACAGTAGATCTGCACAGGAGGGTGCAGGGGGGGACTTGGCCCTCAGCGAGGTGGAACAGGTGAATAAATTTGTCTTAAGTGTCCTCCGTTTGCTCCTTGTGACCATTGGACTCCTCTTTGTCTTGCTCCTCCTCCTCATCATCCTCACAGAGTCAGACCTTGACATTGCATTTTTACGTGATATCCGCCAGACCCCTGAGTTTGAGCAGTTCCATTACGAATACTTTTGTCCCCTCAGGCGGTGGTTTGCCTGCAAGCTCCGCTGGGTGGGCGGGTTGCTCATTAACAAGTGAGAGTGAGGTCGTAGAGTTCGTAAGCCCGTTCGGGGGTCTGGGAAGACGGTTAGGACTCCGCAGTGATGGAGGGCGGCTTCGTCCCACCCATGAACCCTGCTTCTCCCATCATCCTCCTCTGCAGACACACAAAGTGGACCACTCCTGGTAACACCGGGCCAGGATCTCTCTCCCCCTCCTCCACTTTGAGTTAACCCCCCACCCAACCATCCACCTCCTCTTTTTTTGTTTTGTTTTTCTTTTTTTTGTGTTTTTTTTGTTTTTGTTTTTTACAAAGCCACAAGACAATTTTTGCATTTTTTAATTTTGAGCCATTTCAGGTATTTTATTTTTTCAAATAACACAAAGTGAAAAAAAAAGAAAAGAAATCAAAGAACTGAAGAATTTAAAAAGGAACTTACAGGAACGGAAGATTTTGTTGCAGCAGATGTTGCCTCTGTTTCCTATTTATTTCTTTTGACTTGTTTTTGCATAAGAGAAGGAAGAAAGTAGCCGAGGAAGTTGAAGTGTTACTGAAATGAAGATGAAAGTTAGTTATGTTAGGATGGATCGTCGCACTGCTGCCATGTCTATGTGAGGCAAAATAACGTCTTTGGGCATGATTCATCCCCATCAGAATTTAAACACACAAGCAGCAGGTTGACCTCATGATGACAACCTGAACTATCTAAAGGGAATGAACGTGAAGGTTCATGATAGAGAAGCAGATAGGGGATTATCAAATACCTTTCTTTGAGAAATGTTGGCAATATTGAATTTTGTGGATTGTTAAAATACAGTTGCACATAGAACCAAGTGTACCAAGTAAAGTGATGAAGATTAAAATTGGTCTTTTCTTGCATTTTATAAGCGTACAGAAAATAATTCAGTGCTGATTGTGATATGTGCCCCAGTAGTGTGAGAGAAAACTTCATGACAAACACACTGGCACCTTTAGATGGTAGACTAGATCGATGTGCAATGCTGTTTTACTTTCAATAATGAAGCACTTTTGAATGTGCTTAGTTGTTACGTTCTCATTTTTTCTCCAAGGTTTAATTTACATTTTTCATGAAGTTGAAATTCGCTGAATTTCAATTCTTTCTTTCTATAAAGAATCTATAATTTGTTTTGATTTCATATCCACCTTGCTGATCAGTTTATGTATCATACTATATAATTATTAGTAGAATAAGAATGCTGATGTACTTTTGTACAAATTAGTTTGTTTCCTAATATATATTGACATGTTTTCATGTATATTTTAACAGAACTGAAATGTTATTTTGTTATTGAAGATTAAATTATACCTTTTTTAGCGCTGTGTTTCAAGTAAGGTCAGAAGCATTTATGGAAATGTGGAAGAGGGGACTGAAAAACAGGGTTTTTATCCAGATCCACTCAACGCTGACCACACCTCGCATTACTCCACCAGCAGTGAAGTCATCTTCAGTACATAAAACCATTTTAATAATAATTCATACATCAAACACTAAAATATAAAAAAACACATAGTCATTATTCAGAAAACTGTACCTTTTTGAACTTGAAGAATTTGGAGAGGTGACTATGAGCCTGACCAGGACTGGATCTGCACTCAGATCTGCACTTTTATTTCGGATCCAAACCTGCCATCATACTTAAATTTATGCAAAATATTTACAACCAGTGCACAGCATAAGTGTATAATTTGATTGAAATTTAATTAGCTGCTATTTTGATAAACACATGGACAACATATTAAAAACAAACTTAAAGGAAATTAGCTCTCCAGTGTAAGAGCTTGTAAAAAAAGCTGTATAAATGTAAATACAGTTAGACTTAATGGCCTCTAAAAATAATTGCAGATTTATCTATACTTAAACTCTTTTTTAACTGGGTCTGGAAATTACCTTTTTTTTGGTATTTTTGTTTAAGTTCTGAGAAGCAGCATGCATTACTTTCAATATTTTCTTCTTTTTCTTTTTCTTATTCAATTTTAATCAGCCAAAATGAAAGCCAATGCAAATGGTTCAATAATAAGCCAATATTTGGCCCTTATATTAGATGGTCAGGCTCTAGACTCTTCTGCCTCACAGCTCTAGGGAGCAATAAGTATCATGGCTGCTGGATTCTGGGTAAAATCTTTCTTTGTGTGTTGCGTTTCTCCTGTACCTAGTGCAGGTTTAAGTGTTTGAGTATCTGTATACAGGAATGGAAGCATGATTGGAGATGTAAACATCAGAGGTTCATTCATTTAAACTTTTGCAAAAAGGAGAGACGGACTTAAAGTGAAGGAAGGCACAATCAGCAAGAAGAAGCAATGACTGATATCAGAGGCCATAAGAGGAAGTTTTTCTTGAAATTTGTATTTGGGAATGGGAGCCTTTGTATCTCATTTACTAGCTGTACAGGGTTGCTTGTTTTTTTGCCTGCTAATTAAAACACCACACTTTTAAAACCAGCACCTGCGGCTGCTCCACTTAAAGCCAGATGGTGCTACCTTCTTTGTTTGCTCCTGTGCAATCGGAGCATGTCGGTTCTTGGCTAAATCGTAGTCCTGACCACAGAGTAGCATGCACTAGTGTGTTGTGGCTGGATCCACTCCTGTAGCTCATTATCTCTAACAAACCACAGAGAAGGAGGCAGCACAAGACTCAAGAGAATATCAAATCATTAGAGCTAAGATGGCAAGAAACGTGTCAAACACATGGTGTAGGAGCCTATTTATTACGTTATGTAGATGTTCTTCTCATGACTCTGATACATCCAGTTATATGCAGGTGTAAAGACAAAGCACATTTCCTCTAACAGGGACTGAAACAAGAAGGGTGAGCTGACATTTTTCTGTATATCCATACTTTTCGTTTATTACTTCTTTATTGATAAAAGTCAGACCTTTTTTAAGACTTTCAAAGGTGTTCATTCATACATTGATCAGCATTATGTAGCTTCAGTGGTCTCTCTGAACATGCAACAATAACAAAAAAAAAGGAGAAAAGGCAGCATTATTCAATAAGCAATAATCAGTTGTTAGAGCAAAATGATGTGGTTTACAATCTTGTCGATGAAATCCAAGAATGAAGTCAAACATGTTGTTAAATGTCCCTAAAGAGACTCAATAAATTGCTGTTGTGCTGACTCTACAGTGATGTGACCACTGAGACCCTTGCATACCTTGGCATTCAGTGTTTGTCTGAAAAACAAATAATTTTTTTTTCATCATAAACCTCTTGTGTGGATGTTTGTTCTGATGTTTTGTTATTAAAGTGATGTGCCTGGATCCTAAACCTGCAGTCTACCAAAGTGGCAGAGATCAAGGAATGGATTAAAAAGAAAACTTCCCTCAAAACTTTACAAGACTTCTTCATCCTTTAACACGAGAAGGGAAACTATCCAACAGTCAGAAACTGTTATGCACATCTGGCAAGCAGAAATCTGTCTTAAATTGTTTTTGCAGGCATGTTTCTATTACACTTTCTTTTGCTGTCATTTTTACCTCTTTTATAGTTGTTTTACCCAATAGGAGATGGTAACAGTCCATGGTTTAGAAAGTCACACACAGCTCTGCCATCCCAAGACAGCAGCAGTAAAGGTGAGGCCATGCAGGTACAAAGTGGTGCATTATATATGATTCTTGTGTTTCAGTTGAAGTTTGCCCGAGGGGTAGGCTCAGTAACAGAAACATCGATATTGTACATGCACTTATAATAAACTAATATTTGGAAAACTTATTTTTACTAATGTGGCGCCAAAGACATGTTAAAGGTCATTTCTGATGTTATTTTGATGTGGACTGGGCTTTACTGTGAGGTTATGTTAATTTGTCTTCTCCCTGTGTTTTACATACTTTGAGCAATCATCAGAGATACTGTCATAACAATTCAAAAATCAAAGTGTATGACACGAGAACTTGAGTTTTAACAGACTGTCATGGGCTGTCTTTCAAATATAATTTTAAGGGACTTTTGACTTTTGTGATTAGAATATCAAAAGTTCATGAATGAAATTAAATGATTGGCTTCTTAAATTGTGGCTTAAATCCCTGACTGATTAACGAGGGTGATGCATAGAGAACTAAGGGGTTGACAGATGAAAAGATGTGACAGAAGACATCTTAAAATGTGTTTCCCCCCTCTGCTAGCTCCCATTGAGACAGTCCCTCACAAGACCGTGCATACACGTTAATAAGTGTATTAGCATATCCACGTCTGGTGGTGTGTTATGTAGTCTTCATTGTTCTATCCTAGGACTGAAGATTGCTCTTTGATTACATTATATATACAAGTATTTGAATATATATATAAATTCATGTGCCAAATCCAGGTCTTGTTCAGTCTGATCCATTCCAAACCCATGTTTGTACTGTAGGAAACCTTCTGTACAAGTCAGTATAAAATACTGTTTCCCTCCAGTAGTCCCTTGTAACTGGTGCCATTAAATGATGCTATTCAAACTTGAAATAAACATTGAATAGAAATGATGATGTGACTCCCGGTGGCTTTGTGGCATAGTGCTCATGCAACAACACAGCATGCTTTTTTTCCAATAAAAATAATAATAATAACAATGATAATGAAACACTATATGTAGACCACAAAGTAATTATCATTTGTCTTTAATACAAAAAAAAATAAATTTACATTAAAAATTGACATTGAAAAAATAATTTTACAACAGTATGGACAGATATAAAATGAACTGTGCAGAATGCAGTTTAACTGCTGGGATGTGTAAGGTTAATATCTACAAAGACCAGATCTAAAAATGTAGTGAAAAAGTAGTTTTCCATCTTCAGAGGTCAGACCCAGAAGTCGTCTCTAGCTCAAGTGAGAGAAGCTCGGTTTCAAGAAGGGTCTGTAGTTACTCTGAGGGGTGGGGGCGGACAAGATTCCTGGTCTCCTGCCTGCTGATGACTCTCCTGCTGAACTCCTGGACCCCCGGCCTGCAGCTTTTGATCCTCCTCTGGAGCTAGACGATGACCAAGATTTGTTGCCACTGTAGCCACGACTGAATCCACAAACACAGCAAGACATAAGACAGGAACAACTGAAATTTGGCATCAGCGATGAAGATTTTATTGCTTAATTTGATCCCATAAACAGAGAATAAAGTGCAGAAAAGTCACAGTACAGACCCTTTGGAGTTGACACTTGTGTTGCCGTATGATTTTTTCTTCTTTGAGTACTTGAAGAACGGAGCTTTCTTCCTCTTTTGTCCCTGTTGGGCCTGGTTACGGAAGTAGCTGGAGGACTCTGTGTCATCATCGTCATCATCATAATCCACAACGGTGCGGCCTCGTGTCGTGTCTATCCAACTGTCTGCAGCGCTGTTAGCTGGCTCCTCTGCTACACAGAAGATGTTAAATACTACCACATCAAGCACATTTGAATGTTAAATATTCATAAACTTTATTTAGTCTCTTACCAGGCAGCTGCCACTCTGCGTATTTCTGTAGGACCTGCATGATTTCAGCTCCGTACTTGTCCAGTTTGTCTTCCGTCACACCATCGATTGTAAGGAGGACTTCAGGATCAGAGGAGAGCTTCTCTGTTAAAGTAGGTAAAAAGATTCACAGTTTAGAGAATACTGCAGTACACATGCAGTGCAGTGTAAAGTAATTGCCCCCTTTCTGATTCCTGAGTTTTTTGCATATTAATCACACTTAAATGTTTCGGCTCATCAAATGATTTTTTTTATTTTTCACAAAGACAACCCAAGTAAATACAAAATGCAGTGTCTGAATGATTATTTAATTTTTTAAGGGGGGGGGGGAGTCCAAACCTGTCCTAAAAACTGGTTGTGCCACTCTTGGCAGCAATAACTGAAATCAAGCATTTGTGATAATTGGTGATAAGTCTTTTGCTTCGCTGTGGAGGAATTTTGGCCCAATCATCTTCGCAGAATTGTTTTAACTCAGCCATATTGGAGGGTTTTAAAGCATGAACTGCCCGTTTAAGGTCACACCACAGCATCTCAATTGGATTTAAGTGGATTTTTTGTCTCGTCAGTCAACAGAATATTTCTCCAAAGGTCTTGGGGATCATCAAGATGTTTTTTGGCGAATGTGAGACGAGCCTTCGTGTTCTTTTTTGTCAGCAGTGGTTTTGGCCTTGGAACTCTCCCATGGATGCCATTTTTGCCCAGTGTCTTTCTTATGGTTGAGTCATGAACTCTGACCTTAATTGAGGCCAGTGAGGCCTACAGGTCTTTGGATGTTATTCTGGGTTTTGTTGTGACCTCCTGGATGAGTCGTCGTTGCACTCCTGGAGTCATTTTGGTTGGCCGACCACTCCTGAGAAGGTTCACCACTGTTCCCAATTTTCTCCAATTGTGGATAATGGCTCTGACTGTGGTTCGCTGGAGTCCCAAAGCCTTGGAAATGGCTTTGTAACCTTTTCCAGACTGATAGATTTCAATCACTTTGTTTCTCATTTGTTCTTGAATTTCTTTGGATCGTGGCATGATGTAACCTTGCAAAGCAGATGGATACGTCCGTTTCCTTGTTTTTCACTGGTGAATCCATCTTGCAAAGCTCCCATCTGAACCGTTTGGGCCCAGTTAGAAAGTGACAGGACCAATCAGCAACGAGGGGCAGTACTTTCAGGCGCAGCAGAGCTGTGACGTAAACAAGCAGGAGCAAGAGCTGGTGCAGTTATGGAGGAAGAGCTTAGCGTGGATGCTGCTGAAGCGCCAGTTTTATCAGAACTTGGCCATATCTATTCATAAAAGAAGAACAAAAAACAGCAGTGAGTTGTTTTCTTTTCAAAAACGACAAAAGTCGAGTACTTACATGTCTATAGCCATGTTTCGTGTTATTCCCAAGTAGCTGTGCATGCGCGGCTTGATGGTGGCTACGTCACGTGTTTTGTTGCTCTGATTGGCCCAGATGTGACAGAACGTTCACCCAATCATACTCCGACGATTTTTCAAAGCTCTGCCTTTTCTCAAATATTTCCTATTGAAGCGTTTACAGATGGATGTGTGAAAAACATCCATCTAGCATGTAAGGTTAGGCATGATGCATTTCTTTTTGAGATCTTGTAGCCTACTTCACTTTGTCTGACAGCTTCTATTTAAGTGATTTCTTGATTCAACAAATCTGGCAGTAATCAGGCCTGGGTGTGGCTAGTGAAACGGAGCTCAGCTTTCCAAAAACTGTGGTTAATCACAGTTAACTTGTGATTTTATAAAGGGGGCAATAACTTTTTCACACAGGGCCAGAAAAGTTTGGATTCCCCCAACCTTAAAAAATTAAATAATTATTCAAACACTGCATTTTCTATTGACTTGGGTTGTCTTTGTGAAACATAAAAATTGGTTTGATGATACGAAATATTTAAGTGTAATAAATATGCAAAAAACTCAGGAATCAGAAAGGGGGCAATTACTTATTCACGATACTGTATGATACAAATTTTTTGGAGTTCAAAAGGCAAACGTGCTTCAGAAATTACCAGCTATCTTTTTCAGAGAATTAGTGGAGAAGATGTTGAAATAGTGGACGCCAAATGCTTTTCCCAGCTGCTTGCACAGATCCGTCAGCTCCTTCAGACACTCCTGAACCTTCTCCTCTCTCTGTGAGACGTTCTTGTTAACAGCAGCTTTATGTTTCCTGATGCTGGACGCACTCTCCGTCTCATAGAACTCCACCTGGTGTGAAACAAGTGCCAGAGACTGTTATTGTTTGATCTAATGTTAATGTCTAAAAATACCAGATCAAATATTTGATTTACATTAAGTTTCTAGTTTAATGTCAATTCATCAGATTATTGACCTAAGAAGTAAAAAGCAGCTCATAAGCAACAGCGTGGGCCTAAAATAAAAGACTTAAATTCCAACCCATGAAATTATGATTCTAAGTTTTAAATGATAATTGACCATACTTAGATGTTCAGCAACTTATCAACTCTATCATCAACAATCAGTATTTATCTGAATAACACCCCGTATGTTTTTTAGACCGCAGTGTACTGCAGAGAGAAAAGATGCCACAATATCTCTTTTATCCTGATATAGTTCACTCCAGATGTATAAGCTACACTGCATTGCTGTTTGTATCTAAGGTGCTTATTTAACAACAATTCCATAAGAACAACATTTTTTAACTCTGGTTTCATTCATTCATCCGAGAAGTTTTAAAAATAAACTTTTTTTTTTATTTTAGGGGAAACACCCACCCATCCTATCACATTTATAATTTCTAAGCTTTGGCTGGACATGCAACATGACAAATTTGTGCTTAGGTGGTAGCAAATAACTAAGCTATAAGACAAATATGGTGTAATTTAAAGTGTGAGATTTGACATACAACTGTTTCAGTAAATGTATTTAATTATAATCTACTGCTGCTGCTAAGTAAATGTTTTTTTACCTGCATGCTTCCTGAAACAACATTTATGGCTTTTGGTCCAGCAGAGATATAAGACACAGCTTGGCCATTGTTGGTGATGTAGAGGTCCTCCTCCAGGATTTTGTCCAGGACAAGTTTCTTGAAGAGACGATCAGCATTATGCCTGGAGTAAGCTCCTCCCATCCCAAACATTCCTGTCTGTACCTTGGCAGCTTTGGATCCTGACGGAAACATTGGCCAAGACGATCAATTATGGCATTATGTCTGTATCATTTATAGCTGAAAAATTAGGACAATGTGCATCAATTTACCGATAAAGATGTCCACCAGCATATTCAGTGTCAGTCGATTTTGCTGAGCTGTCTTTCCAAACCGCGCTCCAACTTTCTCACAGTTCTCCTGAACAAACCTCACAATCTTCTTCACGTCCTCAGTAACATTTCTCATTTTGTATTGCTGTACAAGAAAGTATTACAATCAACATTGTTGCTCTTTTCCTGACAGCCAGGTAGGTTTTTAAAAACTGCATAAATAAAAGTAAAGATACCTACAGTGGGTTTGGCACAGTTGTCACAGGTAACGTCTGGGTGTTCCTTACAGAAGTTTTTGTTGAATTTCAGCTCCCCAAAGTACGCCAGCAGCTGAATTCTCCTGCACTCCATCAAGTTCTCACAGAAGTGCACCATGCTGTGAAGGTTGTTGAAATGTGTTGCCTTGGCATGTCTGTCACCCTCTCTGTCCACTGAGAAGAAAACAAACATGTCAGTGTGAATAAAATAAAACCATTCTGTATGTTTAAGGGGTGATACAGGAGGGACCCCTGGTTGGTAAACCCATAAAATAAGACAGAGTTTGTATTTTCCACATACTGCTGATAATCCTTTTGATGCGATGGACATCAGTGTAAGAGTAGAAGAGAATACAGTGAGAGATCTCTCCATCTCTGCCAGCTCGACCAGACTCCTGGTAGTACCCCTCTACTGACTTGGGCAGACTGGCATGGATCACATAGCGCACATCAGGCTTATCAATGCCCATGCCGAAGGCAATGGTGGCACAGATCACCTGGGAGACAATTAAATACATTTTTAAAATAAAAGCATTAGATCCTTAAAATCCTGCATCAACTAACTGCTTTCTACTCAATAGTTCTTTTAGTTATCTTCAAGCAGGAGATGATCAAAGATGATTTCACCTGGCAGCCATCCTGATTGATCCATTTAGTCTGCACGTATTCTCTGTCACCATCACTCAGGCCTGCATGATATGACAGAGCTAAAATCCCTGATCTCTGCAGACTCTCAGCCATGGCATCACAGTCGTTACGGGACAGGCAGTATACAATACCAGAGTCACCTGAAACAAGCAGAGATACAGGTTTGCAAGGAAAGACATACAGAAATAAAAATCATCTTTTATTTATTACAATCCTTCTTCCAAAAGTAACTTTGCATTTCAAAAATGGTTTCTAAAATAGTTTCATAAAAGGCCCAAGAATATGACACTCATCTATTAAGAAAACTACCTTTTCCATGGGTGAAAAAGTAACATCTTCCTGGCATGATGTGTCGAATAATATGACATAATCTTGTTGACTTTTTCACCTCAGACTGATAGAGTTTCTATCATTTTTTCAATTTTATTAAAACACTTACAGCAAGGGACTGAAAATAACCAGGATAAAAAAAAAGGTTGTTCTGAATTATTTACGTGGGTAGTGCTTTTTGATCCAGTTGATGCAGTCTTCGTCAACCTTTTTTGGTTTCTTTGGCAGCACAGCGTACTTCAAGTTTGTTCTGTTGAAGCTCATGGTAAACCTGAAATATATCACATAACATAAGAGGCCCATGTCTGAATTCAACATCAGTGAAACAGAACTCATTCAAACATCTGAGACAGAGGCTGCGGCGGAGCACGTACACCTGTGGTTTAGTCATGTTCAGCTGGTTGAGGATGTCTTTCTGAACTCGAGGAGTGGCGGTGGCTGTCAGAGCCATCATTGGCACTCTGGGGAACTTCTGGCGAAGTTCATGCAACCTCTTGTAGTCTGGTCGGAAATCATGGCCCCACTTAAAGATATAACGTTATAGAATCAATAAATGGCTGTGGCAACAAAATGTGGACTACAGATTGAGTGAAATGTAGAGATGCACACCTGACTGACACAATGGGCCTCATCTATGACGAACCGAGACAGAAGGCCTCTTTCAAAGAGGTTCTGCAGGGCGGAGACCAATCTGTTACTGGCAGTTACCTAAAGGAGAAGTAACATCCGTGTTGAGTACAAGTCTTATGTAGTGATAACTGTTTTAAAGCAAACAAGATAAATTTGTACACATTTACAGCATAAATGAGATTTTATTCATTTACTTTTTGTAGTGTTTTTCTTTATGATACAAAAAAATTGTCTTGCTACTCAACAGACAGATAACCGACCAGATATCTATGGCACACATCTACCCCCTAAAACTGGGTCAAACATAAACCTGCAGCATCTCCATGAATACACCTGCTGTCCCACTGTCCATAAATATCCATTCTCAAGCAAAAATATTTAAAAAGTGAATGTCATAAAATGGTTTGATGTTCAGTACTCATCCTCATCTAAGAATGTATTGTATTAATTGGTATCTAATTTTAAGTTTAACCTAACAGCTTTTGCAACACATTTTACATGTTAATAATTGCAGTTGATAATGTCTCTTTGAATGTAGGAAGGCAAAAACAATGCTTATAATTAGAGTATGTTCACTAATGTGCAGCCCCTGTCTCACCTTTTCAGGAGTAATGTAGAGCAGTTTAATGATGGGGTCTTTCCTGGAGAGCTGCATGTAGATCCTGCTTGCCTCACTGTCACTTTTATCACCAGACAGACTTGTTGCAGGGATCTGAAATGTGAAACATAAAAAAAAAAAGATACACTAACACACCTTTATGACAACGTTGACTTGCAAGAGCAAACATACTTACATCCAGTGTGGTAAGTTTCTGGACCTGGTCCACGATGAGGGATTTGAGTGGGGAGATGACCACAGTGACTCCTTGTGACACGCAGGCAGGCAGCTGGTAGCACAGACTCTTGCCACCACCTTCAAACCCGTCAGTTACAAAAAATGAGGAAACTTTTTCATGCAGCTGACAATATAGACCTTGTGTGACATGGTAAGGGAAAACTTGATCATTACTGACCTGTGGGCATCAAAACAAACGTGTCTTCTCCTTGTAGTGTTGCATTAATTGCTTCTAGCTGATTAAACCTAAACTGATGAAGACCAAAACGTTTGTGAAAAATCTTCATCATTTCCTGGGAGTAGGGGAAGTTGAAACCTCTGAATCGATCATGAGCCGGGTTTCTGAAGGTTGGTTCTTCACAGGAAAAAAACATCAACACTGAGTCAGTAAAGAGGACCAACACCCCTAAAACAATCAGTTTATCACAGCCAGGGTGTTAAAGATGAGTTGACATCTACAAAAATGTTCTTCTACTTTAAGAGTGACAAATAGGACTGTAATTACTAAAAACACTAAAACTGCTGTTTTTTGGCCCTCTGATGAATAAAAAAAATCAAAGTATTAAAGGAAAGAACATTAATTGATTGACTTTAATTCATATTCATTTTTTGAGTTACTCATTTACCAACCTCTAATTTAAGCTTTATACATCTGTAATTTAAAAAAAAATCAGTAATTGGCCATCTAAGAAAAGAACTGCATATAAACAAGCTTCTTGTGCCCAAGTAAATATCTAAATATCTCTATCTAAATATCTCTATCACCGAAATAAAATTTCAAACATATTGTACTTTAATTTGAATGCTTTATAAATTAAGTTATTACAAAAAAAAAAAGCACTGGTTGGAAAATTCAAAATCAGATTATACAAGTCTCCCTAATAGGACTTTTCATGAGTATGGGCCCAGATTTTTCAACACCACGCCTCCTTACCTGGAGAGCAGACATTTGCAGGCTTTGGTGCAGACACAGGTGTTGTTGGTTTTCTTTCCCATGTAGATTTGCTTGGTCCCCCCTCTCTCACAGTTGTGGTCAAGGTTTGGGGTTCATCAAAATAATCTGGGATGTCAGAGTCATTAAAGTCATCTATGTCAAAGTCGTCATCGTAAAAGTCATCACGTTCTACGTCTTCTGTTGCTAAAATGTTTGCCTGGGTTCTAGGTTTTCTCTGAATGACAGGCTCTGGTTTCTTGGCTGAGAAGAACAGATCTGAATCATCGAGGGACGTATGTGTTTTCTCAGTGAAATTCAAAGATGGATTTGTAAGGCTGTGGGTTAATGGAGAGTCACAGACACTATCAATGTTCACATATAGATGCCTGCTGTCTGTTTTTTTCGCAGGTTTTACATTAATGATACTGTCAGACTGATCAGAGTTGTAGTCCACAGATATCACTGAAGACCTCCGGATCTGAGGAGCCTTCTTAGAGTCCATGGGTGCAAAGCTGCTGGCTGACCTGTCAGTTGTTTCACAACTAAAAGATTTTTCTTTCATGGGCTCAGACATCACAGTGCTGTCTGGCTGCTGCATCCTTAATAAACTGTCCCCACCAGTTGCAAGAACCCTCTTCCTGTGTGAGAAAGACAGATGACTGTCAAAAATCATCAAACTGGAGGATTATTAACAAAACTGTTCCTAGTTCAGCTGCACAAACCTCTGAGCCCTCTTCAATAGAAGCTCATTTCCACAAGACAAAGCTATTAGTTCATGTTCAGGGACTGAATCAACCAAAGCACAAATGGACTCCATGATACTGAAGAGCTGATCATCTATGATGAGAAAGAAAGTAATTTTAAAAAACATCAGAAAGGCACAGACAAGCACATCTATTAAAGGAATAACACCCACCTGTTTTGTCTTTTGATTGGTTATTAGGGGGTGGATCACGTGTTAATATGGGCTTCTCAGAGTGGACAACAGTCTCTCTGCTCTGAGTGTCAGCTGAGGAAGGTCTGCAAAAAAAACATAAACCAGTTTTTAATTGTGTTGTTAAAAGATTAAATCTTTGTGTTTAATCTCACAGTTTCTATAGTTCGTTTTTAATTCCACTAATTTCCACATAAAACTGTTGTCTACTTCATTTTGGTTTTTTACAGTTTTCAACAAAAGGTAACTGGAATAATTCCTGCTTATATTGTGAAAGAAAATGATGAACTTTGGGTAGATGGAAGATTTAGACAAAGCATTTGTAACCTGTGATTTAAATAGCTATATCAAGTAAAACCCAGGGTTTTTCCTGCATATAAAATTAAGTGGCAGCTGCCACCAGCAAATTTCGTGCCGTCACCAGCTCTCAAAGCTCTGATGTCATGAAAAATTGTATTTTCTGACAAGCATTACAGCAGGTGGATGATATTTTTAACTGAAATTATGGTGTTATGCCAATTGGGTGGCGCTGGGCCCAGGAGTTGCTGCCAAAACTGCCAAAGGAAAAAAGAACCGCAAGTTTCCTAAACTTCCTAGATTGTCTTTGGATCAACACAGCGCAGATGAACGCTGCACCAGACACTCTGAAGGGAGTGCAGAGGAACGCTGCACTCGGTGTGTGTCAGCTAAATACACACAAAATAGGGGAGACTTTTAGCTTTAAGGATAAACACAGGGCTTTATCATCTCTGCATTTCTCCCTCCACTTAATGCTGTAGAATAGGCATAAGACAGCGCGCTGTCCTTATATATGCATGCGCTTCTGTTTCTCTATGTCACGTGTGCACAGGCTGGTAAGCGTGCGTTTATACATCGGTAATGTCCTTTAATTTCAATAATTAAGCCACAACATGTCATTACCAAGACTGAGAGTCAATTAGACGTATCACTGAACAGGAAATATGGATCAGTATTGACAATTAGTAGGTTTAAAACATGATAAAAACTTGTTGTGCGAACCCGTCTAATAAGGCAGAGAGAAGGGAAGAGGAAGTCAGGTAAACGATGTGAAGCAACAGCTGAACCGACCGGTCACTGATTTTATGTTTTTGTAGATATTCCATATTTTCTCCAGGCAGAAGCTGCAGTAAACTTCTCAGTTCCATTAATTTTATTTATCAAAATTATAAGCAGAGAGAAATAAACAAAATGTTGATCCTACTGAACTTAACCCAGAAATCACATTACATATTACTTATATTATTATAGATAATTTGTTATAATAGATAGTTAATTCATAATATCATAACAAACTTAAACACAACACCAGCATTATTAAGGGAATAAGGGTAAAATGAAATAAAGGGTGTGCCAGACAACTTTCTGGTGGAAACTAGTTTCAGTTAAAATCAGAGATGATTATGCAGGTCACATGACCCCTTGAAGTGGACAATGAGTCAATTATTATGACATAAAATTAAACACTCATTGAAGAAAGACTAAAAAAGCTTTTTGATGTTAATAACAGCTTTTTAAGCACAACACTTGTATCAATAAAACCTTTATCAGGTCAGACCAGGAAACCGTTCAAAATTAAAGCACAAACTTATGAAAAGAAAAACATTTTCAGTACATTTAGCCTCTTAAGTCCACTCTCAAAGTTTACTAAATTAATATAATTACTTTTAATATGTACAAAGTTTTCTCCCAGGGGAGCATGCCCCCGGACACCCCTAGGAAAGTCGGGGTACAAATGATCAGAATGGTACCACTGCTGGTACCACTGCTGCCTCAATATGAGCCAGGAGAAACCCTGGAAACTGACCTTTTCTCCAAAGCAGAAGCAGAAGTGTAAGAAATCTCATCCGGGATGGGAGATGGGGGAATGTAATCAAGTTCCTCTTCTGGTTCTGAGTTGTTGAGCTCTATTACCTTTGGGTCAACCAGGGTTTTCTTTTCTTTAAGGCAAAAAAAGTCTTCATTTACATCTCAATGCTTGTTACCTTAACTGCTCTGCATGTACAAGACAATAAAATGCTGAATTAAAGAGCACATTACCTGTATTTAATTTAGAGGGCTCCAACACAACATAATCTTCCTCTTCACTATCACTCAGGACAGACAACACAGGAGGAGGAGGAAGGCGTCTTCTGGTCATTTTAACTGGAGAATCCTCAACTTCAGACCCATCTGGGTCTGGATTCATACCAGGTCCTGGTGACAGTGTGGCTTTGCTGTGAATGTCCTCATGCTTATCCTTTTTTAAACCAGATTTCTCCCTTCTGAAAGGGCCACTCTTGTTTTCACAACTGTCCTGCTTCTTTTCTTCACTAAGGGATAACGATGGGTTTTTGCTCTTGCCTGATAGTCCTGAGCCAAATGAGTCATTTTTTCCTTTGTTTGGAGTTTCAAAATCATCAAAATCATCCCAGTCATCCATCATGATTCCAAGAGATGCATCCCCACTTAAGGAGCTTTCACGTGTGCCACGAGCAGACTGGTTGTCAGATTTAGTTAGAGTCGGTGTCACCTTAATAGCGGACAGTGCTGAAGGAGCCTGCCCAGCAGAACAGTTCCCGTCTGAGCTGGAGTCTGACTTGCCTTTTGAGCTTACAGGAAAGAAGCTGTTGTTTTTGGATTTTTGAGGACCATCAAGCTTGTTTGAAAATGTCAGAGTAGATTTAGTCACCAAACTGTTCTTAGGGACATTGATATTCCTGTTTGCCAAAGGATTAGTGCTGATTACCTTGGTCGGGATTTCAACTTTGGTGGTACCTGCTGAGGTCTTCTTTTTGAAAGAAAAAGCCCTAAAAACAAGACATCTTCAAATTAATAAAACATGTTTTGACATTTCATAACATGATGTCTTGACAATTCAGCAGAGATTAATAGTTTTGTTTAGTGACAATGATATAATAACAATGATAATAATATAATAACAATACTATTTAGTATTAATAACAGTGATGGTTTTATTTATTACAATGCTTTGATTTGCTTTGATTTTATTTTTTTCTGAGTTTTTCTTTCATCAATCATTGGACATAATATGATGGCAAAAATTGTTTTGTATAAGCCAGAGAAACACTTAAAAAGTCTATCTGGGTCCATCCCAGCATTGCATTTCAATATGAGCTTTCAGGTCTCAGCTGCATAACAGTTAATAAGGCAGGAGGAGCCACTGGATGTCAGGTCAGAGCTGTGGTAACAAGGGAATAATGCCAGACACCATTACTAAATCATTATTGTTATGAAATGCACTACTGGTGGTTTGACTGCCTCCCTTCTCCCTAAAGTAGTTAGAGGTCTTTCTGTTTGCAAATAAAGCATAACACCAACCAAACAGACTCAAAGGCTGCATTTAGGACTACTTTTAGACATTCAAATGCAGCATTATTTGCACATACAAATGTATTTAACGTACAATATAAATAGGTTTGAGGGCTTATAAAAGAGGATAAACATCTTGCAGACATATTCTTCTCTTCATGATAAATTAAAATGGTAACATCACGGAGACACACTTTTAACGACTTTTTGAATATCAGTATTATTCTGGCGCTTTAGAGAGGACACAAAGCCCCCACTAAAGAGCAAAGAAACGTTTACTACAATACAGTAAAGCTATGTATCCCTGCTGTACACACTTTTATGACTATTTATTCCCCTTGTCGAGCTGACAGCTCAAAGCTAACTGTAGGTTAGCTTGTGTTGTTTCCTTGCTGTAGCTTGAGCTAGCTGTAGACTTACCCCGTTTTGGGCTTCGCCAGAGACACCTTGCTTTGAGCAGCATTGCTGTGTCTCGCCAGCTGTTCTTTTAAGTTGTTTTGTGGAAGACTTGTCATGATAGAATCGCAAAAAAAATGCTAACGTCAGATGGTTAGCGGTGCAGAGCTCAGTTAGCAAAGTAAAGCGTTTTCTTAGCATGACCCGCCACGCGAGATGTGACAACTGCACGGGGGCTCGCGCTAGGTCGGCCTGGTCTATCTCGTCTCTGGATTATTTTGCATTTGAATACACCAAACTTAAACTTAGTCTAAGCGAGTTGTCACAACCATATTTATCAAAGTATGGAGGCTACAGACAACAGATTTAGCGCCTGTTCAACAAACCGACTCCTCATTGGACGAATGTTCAGGAAGAGGAATGCTGGGAAATGTAGTATTGTGATGTGAATGGCCAAACCACTCAGCTCCATAAACAAGAGGCAGCCTTATTATCAAAGCCAAATAAAACGCTGCCTCTCTCATCTCTTTCAGCATACTGTTGTTACTGATTGATTTTAAATGATCTAGCGTTTCATATGAATAACCCAGTCTCTTTGTAGGCACATTTTTATCCAGTTGAGTTGAATGTGCTAGGGTGCTATGAGAGTGACCATGTTAAGGCAGTGGTTCTTAACTAGTCCAGCCTCAGGATGACCCATTAGTTGCTTGAAAAACACCAGGCATATTCAAAGATAAATATCACAGTTTGAATCTTAAAGAAAAAAAAATGAAGAAACAGAAAGGACAGTGCAAACATGTTTAAAGAGGGCATCATTACACAGGCCCTGAGAGAAAATGCATGCATAGGCATACACTTTATTATAATTCTGTTTCTACACAGTGAAATGCTTTATTTAGTTATTTTCTTAAGATCTTGAGTTATTCACAAACAGCCACTGGCAAACCAGCATCATTGCCCCAAGATAATGTGATAAATAAGTTTATATTTTGAGAAAACTGACAAATTCTATTCATTATCATGGCAAAATGGATTAAAATGTGATAAAGGAATGCATGTCTACTTAAGGTTTTTGGACATTGTAGACTATTGCCACATTTTTAAGGCACACACTGAGGACCACAGACCACTTTTGAGTCCTGAGTCTGACCAACCAGTTGAGAACCACTGTGTAGGACAATATTATTTAACCTTTATTTTACCAGGCTAGCCCCATTGAGATCAAAGATCCTGGCCAAGAATGGCAGCAATGCAGTTACATAATGTAAATTTGAAGTTAAAAACAGGCCTAATCTTGTAAATCATGGTATTCTTATGAGGTAGGAGGGTGTTACAGTACACAACAACAGTTGTAATCCTTATATAGACGTTTTAACACCTTTAGCAGCCCACTGAACTATTGCCTGAGGATCACGAAAATATTTTGTGCAGTTTGTGAGTACTGAATTACATTATGCCGTTGTTTCTTATCTTTTATGTTCTAAATTAACCTGCTTTTATC
The DNA here is from genome assembly GCF_018320785.1 of Cheilinus undulatus. Lineage (NCBI taxonomy): Eukaryota > Metazoa > Chordata > Actinopteri > Labriformes > Labridae > Cheilinus > Cheilinus undulatus. Next base: position 29,799,455 of record NC_054873.1, read on the forward strand.
ATAGGTAAATAAAACGCATAATCTTTCAGTGACTGTATTCTTTCAAGAATTGTGTAAAAGCAACATGTTTGTGTGACCATCTTTCTGTCAGCTGCAGTATATTTTGATGAAGACACAGATACTGATTGGATAGATTTTATTTGAAAACATAACTGCACTGATTGCTACAATTTCAGATTTATAAATCTGGGTATGACATGATACTGCCACTGTGCCATTTCCATTGTGAACAAAGAACATTAAAACACAGCAGGTTATAGATAAAAGTGACCATTTATGATTAAAAAAAGGTGATATTCTGCTCCCTTTTTAGCCCTTTTGTAGTTGCTTTCACTTTGAGATCACACCTCCGGGAAAGATGCGCAGGCAGCCAGTCCACACATGTTCTTCCCACGTTCAATGAAGAAATATCTATGAAAAGAGAGAAAAAATTTATCAACTTTACCCAGTTTGTATGTATGTGTTGGTATTATTTTCCTGAATGTGAAAATAAGAAAACAAACCCTTCAATCCCCCAGCCTTCTCCCCATGAGTTCTTCACTATCCAGTAAGGAGAGCCCTTCATCTGCCCATATCCAACTGCTAATACTGCATGATTCACCTTGTCTGCCGTTTTGTGGCACTGGGTGCTGAAAAGAGGAAGAAGAGAAGTGAATCCGACTGTATTCACACGATTGTACTGATTAAGAAACAGGAACTAACAGTTTCCATGACAAAACACATGATCTACAAACAAGATAGCATTAAGAAATTGAAAATACAAGATAAATTCTGTTCATATTGCCATGTACTGTTTTGTGAGGAACTGGCTTTGCCTCTCCATTTATTTTTTGTCTCATTTTGTTTTCTTTTTTTATTGTCCTTTAAGAGTAAGAGACAAATTATTACACAAGTAGAAGCAGATCAAAATTCAGAAACATCAATCATCAACCAAAAACATGTAACTACCATTTAATGCAATTTTTCTTAAAATATGATTTATTGCTAACAAGTCTTTTTGTAGCTTCAAGTATGCACTTTATCATTAGCTAGTTTAGATTTTTAAAAATGGTTTCTTATTGTTTACTGCAATGAAATGAACTATCTTAGTTCTTTATAGCATTCTAATCAGCAATTTACAGAGCAAGTGTAGTGAAAACAAAAAATAAAAGACTAATACATTTCTTAAAACATACTTGACCATGTTTTTTGCTTTCCTCACCTAGTGTACACACCCTGCGAGTAATGCATAAAGTCAGAGGTCACCTCAAATGCAAAACTGACTGGATTACGTGTGGCGACAGCAATCTCCATCCCCTTCTCATCATTCTGTAACAGAAACACTTCATCACTAAGTGGTTTAATAAGATGGTTGTCTTGAAGAAATAACATCATGTTCACTCACAGCTGTGACGTTCACCACGTTCTTCACAAACGCTGCAGCTAGAACTGGTTTATACACACAAGTGCCCTCCTTATGCAACAAAAACAAGAAAAGCTTAAATGTCTTATATTACAGTGAGTTTTGGTCATAATTAGATGTGTTTTGTTGTTAAGGATTGCATTTGTTGTTTAGTTACAAAAGAAGTGTAGGGATAGTCCTTCTCGCTCATCAGTCCTTTGTTGTACATGATGTATTCAAATGCTTGACTGGGGAGGCCACTAGAAGAATAAAGATTTTGTTCCTAAATTGTGCCTGCAGCAATGCATATTGGAGAATATTTGATCTTAAGTGAAAGGAAACAAATGTTTTGCACTTACCCATTACACCCATGGTTGTTGAAGTCTTGGGCGCAGTCTACCAGCTGTTGTTCTGACTAAAAATGAGTCAAATATTATAGAAGCTTCAACCTTACTGTTTTAATTGAACAGTTTATTTTATTGAGCAAGAGCAGATTTAAAAGAGAAGTGAAAGAAGGTTACCAGTGGTACAAGTTTCCCGGTGTTGATCGCAGTAACGGACTCCAAACAGCCTGTGGTGGAAAAAGCCCAGCAACTGCCACAACCTCCCTTCAGTAAAACAACACATTTAGAAACATAAATGAAAAGAACTTAGCTTTTCTGAAATCTTTTCCCTTACTCTCTATACATTTATGGAATTAACCATCAACTCCTGTCAACAGATTTTAACATGGAATTTTGATTTACCTGAGAGGGAAAATACCCAGTGCTACGTGTTTCAAAATGTCTTTTGTTAAATGTAAGTACTGTATACTCTGGCCCAAGGCCAGACCTTAAAGTCCCTGCAAAGTGAAATCCAAACTTTGTGTCTTAACACACTAGGTATGTTGGAATAAGGTTTACATGTGACAGAAATTTTCATTTAGAAAGTTGTTCACCTCTTTCCAGGCCTGGTTTAATTTGAGGGCAAAACTGTAAGCCAATGACATCACCAGTTTTGATTGGGAATTACCCCACCCCCCTTATGCTACAGCAATATAAACTCACAGAGCAGTTCACCTCAACAGTCTGTTGTTAGCAATAGAAAATGTAATTCACAACTTCTGTCTCACTGGCACAGGCAGCTGCACGCTGTTCAGAAGCACTTTTAAAGGTCACGTTTTACCCTTTTAAGACAGGTTTATGTTGGTCTCAGAGGTTCCCAAAACATGCGTGTGAAGTTTGCTGCTGAAAAACACTTTAGTGTTGGATTTTTGCAAGCCTAAGAAACCCTCTGTTTTTGCCCTGCTCAGAATGTCTGCGGCTTTAAATGCTAAAAACTGTTTGACTCCACCCCTCTCTGGAAATGGATGTGGCTTAATTGATGTGGCTCTCTTGATCCTCCTCTCAGCTGAGAGGAGGGCGAAAAATTCTTCCAAGCATGGAGGGACAACCGAACCTGGGGGCGGTGCTAACTCCCCACATGACATCACGGGAAAATCTGAGAATGGCTTGTTTCAGCACACATTTTCTGAAAGGTGGAGAAAGAGATGTTCTATGACTGAAATCTGGCCTGTGGATTCATAAAATAGTGGCATGTCATACAACAAACCAAAAATAAAGACTTCAAAAATCACTTTACAGGTACTTTAAAAGACAACAGGCTCTACACGTGGAGCAGGGGCACAACCACCAACCTGTTGATGACTGGCTGACATTGTTCTTTAACTGCAGGCTAAACTGCATTTTGGAGACACTTTATTATATTGTTTCTAAAGGGTTTTTAATAAAATTGGGTGTAAAAGTTGTTTAAACAGTTAAAATAACCTGTTTTAATTCACCTACGACTATCCAACGTACTGACTTATGAAATCAATAACAGAGATATGTTCGTGGACATTCATGCAGTTTTAATCTTTTACCTGATTCTTCACTGGTGTTACATAATTTCCTTGCTTTCTCCAGTCAAAGGAGTCTGGAAGAAGTCCGCTGGAGTGGAAGTTGTTTCCTTTAGTAGCAGAGCAGTTCTAGAGAAGGCAGTGAATAATATTAGTACCCTTCAAGTAGTCGAAAATTTTGATATCTATAAATGAATGTATACTGTACCTGGGGTTCAGACCAGAGAAAAGTTCTTTTAAATTCACTAAATGTCATGTCAGAAAACTGGTTCAGCTTCACTGCGGGGACACATGAAACCTGAGTTGATCACATTTGAACTATGAACCATACACTTAAGAAAAGATTGGGTGCAAAAAAGGATGTTCCCACTTGAGAAGGAGTGATTTCCTGCATTGTGATGATCAATCGTCCTTTTGTTTTCAGCGAATATCAGGAGTCTGTCATAATACTCCTCCGGGCTGTACTCCTTGTTGTGCTGCACATGTGAGAGATATCATGGGTATAAATTATATTCCTGCAGATTCGGGGACTTTCCTACCGTGATTTCGATTGTAGATAACTTCCTCATACTGTAGGCCACACCGTCCTGTAGTTTAATTTTCATTAGGCTACAGTAAAGAAAGTTTCCTACCTGAACCATCCATGATTTGAAGTGATGCTCGTCTGAAAATACAAGGCTTCATATTGTCACATTGTTTGCAGAACGAAAGATTAAACATAAAGACAAAAAATGAGCCGAAGCAGGTTATGAAAGTGAAAGCTAGCACGAATAACCAAAATGCAGACCAGTGCACTAGATAGACGGTCATGTGACAGCTTACCTTCTGCAGACAGGTAGAGAGCTGAAGTTGAAGACAATAAAGTAAATACAAGTAAAGTCCTCATGTTGACCCCCCGTCAAGGTTCCTGCTGGTGATAAAGGCAGCGAGTGAGAGTGACCTAAAGTCAATCACGCAAAGTCAAGTCACGAGGTGAACCTCTGCCGAATCAAATTCCACTGATGGTAAAATTAGTCAACCAATCACCTTCAAACGCAACACCGTAAAACAAAGCTTTATTTGTATGCTTTTATCTAGCTTATCGATGTTATGTTAGTCACCTTGATCACCGAAATAACTTGCGAACTCTTACAAAAATTACAATGAAATTTGGAAATGATTTCAAATGATATATTTTACCAGACTATACACTAAAATGAATTCAATGTAAAATATACCTACACCATTCTTTAATATTAAAATATGCTAATGCGTAAAAAATCCTTAAATGTAGCTATAAGTTTCCAAATGTCAGCAACAATGTAGGAGTAAACAGACACACGCAGACATCACCTTAGTGTTATTAAATGTAGTCTAATCCGATTTGCAGTCTGTAGGCTACTCGAGTTCTGTTTCTGGCCTCTCTCATAACCCATGGCTTACAAAATGATACAATCGGCTGAGGCTGATTTGTACTTTTGTGTTGTCCTAATGTCTGTTATTTTTGTAAAGACTGCATGTGTGCACAGAAATGCTTTAATCACTCCAAGTCACATGTGGGGCACCAATGTCTGTTATTTTTGTGTGGACGACTGAATGTTTTGGGGACCCCTACTCTAGATTCTGAGATAAGAGATCTAACTAAAGTCTCATATTTGGTTGTAATCATATGAAAATATCAAGTCAACCTTTAGTATTTAACACTGAGCCAATGTAATTAATAATGCAGTTTTCTAAAACATCCACAAGGTGTCGCAAAGCGCTGGTCATAAGTTCCCCTCGCCTCTGAAGGAAAGAAGACCATGGGGGTAGCATTAAAAGGATTTCTTAAAAAAAAGTTATCCTCGAGTGCCTGAGTTGCTTGAGCACTGTGTTTGCAAAAGGATAATGTAAAAACCCCTTCTTGTGTTTCCTCTGCACTCCAAGGTAAGAACAGGATAAATAGAAATGTTCTATGACACACAAAGTTATGCAGATGTTTTAATTTATCTTTTTTATGTTGTTAGGACTGATTTATAAAAATGAGCAACTTTGAGAAAATGTACATTTTCTTTTCTTTATACTAGACGGAAACAAAGGTTCCATGTGCATCAGCAATACTTTACTTTGTTTGTATGAGATTAATGCACATGCTATATGTCTGTGTTTTGCAGAGTAAAGACCACTGACCTGGAGAGGGAGACTGTCCTTTCAAACCTGTGACACATGAATGAGGGTAATGCTGAGACTACCTTGACTTGTTTTCATGCTTTCCAGAGTTCCCTGCAGTGCTGCATTCCTTCTCATCACAGTGACACATTTTGGGAATTATCCCTAAATGCTTTCCTGGAGTTCCACTGCCAGAGCTGCGCCCAGAACTGGAGCCCTGAACTTCATATGCCAAAGGATCCTTCATCTCAGAGGAAGAGGAGGAGACACCAAGGATGGCGGGGAAGCCTTTGTCCAAGCTAAGGTCTGGAAAACATTCCCTTCTTTGTCCATATACAGGCATTGGACGACAAAATTAATGATGTAAGTACTACGATTAACTTTCAGACTATATCTGTGATGTTGTCTGCTTGATAAATAACTAGTGTAATCCTTGATAAGCCCCCATTCTCTTAAACTGAAGGTAAATTATGCCCAATGTAAGTATGTCATGTCTTCTAAATCTGGCAAAGAGCTGCAATATCTACAACTATAAAGCTGCTTATATGTCTGCTAAAGTTAACTTTATGGCAAAGCTAATTAAAAACAAGTCTTGCTTAAGACAGTTGGCCCATGCCCAACTGCAAATTGAGATATTGTTACACTCTCAGAGAAGATCATAGTATTTTATTTTCTCTTTGAAAAATCGGTATCAGACCACAAGGCTCCTCTGTTGCTACAAAGATACAGATAGTGTCTTCAGGAACAGCCATAGCAGAATATAACCTGCAGACTGAACCTGAACCCTTCAACTAACAACCATATTGTTAATCCAAGATCTGTCAGTGTGTAAGTAATTATCCAGTAGAGGGCGCACTGACTGCTTTTGTTACATGTTCCATATTTACCTTATTACAGCAGAGTGAACTACAGCCCAGAGCAGCTTTGCTGAGCATCAGATTTGTTTAAAGGTTTGCGGTAAACTGTAATTTTATAACTAGTTTGTTAAAGTAATAACTCATGAGTTTCTGGTTTTAATTTAGCCTACTTGTCTGAGTCACAGTGGGCCTTCATGGTTCAGAAAGACAGTGGAGATGAAATGTGAATGCATCTTAGAGTGGTGCAGTTCCAGTCAACCAGTGACTTTTGGTGTGCTGATCTTCTTGTCTATTACAGATAATAATAAATTCATCATTAGACACATCTACCCCATGCAATGCACACCAATACCATGAATTCTATTTCAATGTATTTGACTCTGTACAGTAAATGTTGTTGACACCGCCAGAGATAATTCGTTCTTTACTGAGATTAGTGGGTGTTCCTTTTGTAGAAAGAGGTGTTCCTAATATTTTGGCCCTCTGATGCATGTGAGTGGGGTGAGCAAAATATCACAAACTATTCAATATTTTTTATTATTTTATATCAGTATCGGCCCCCAAAAATCTATATTGGTTGGACCCATTTGGTTAACACAGATAACATCAATAAGATTGAGTTATGCGACATATCTCCAAATTGACTGAATAGTAAATCATGTCATCCTGTCATCTTGTGAACATTTTGTGTACAAAACAAGTTAGCCATACATGGGCGCTCATTACTGCTGACACCTAGGACTTGAACACACTGTTGTCTCTTTTTCATGACCGTGCAAAGCTAATATTGTTAATGGAACTGAAACTTGGTTAATGTTGTATGGTGTGAACCTGTAGCGGCAGCTCTTGACTTGAAAAGTTGTCCCTGTGAAAAACAAAGTCAGTTGCTTGCAATAAGCTGTGCAATTTATCTTATTTTAATCAAAGAAGGTGCAGCTGGAAAGCGTCAAACTATCATTAAAACTTAAATTAATGAAATTACACTGTAAAAAATGTCCGTAGAAAATACGGCAAAAGACTGTCAAATAGCAACAGTAAAAGACCGTAAAACAAATAAACATATATTATTGTATAAAATACACAGAATTCCTGTAAATCAAGCAACGGTATGAAACATAAATTTTTACAATTAAAGTACGTAATAATTACAAAATTGTACCGTTTAAACGAAAGAAGATTGTGAAAATAAAGGAAAAATACTGTAATCTTCAAGACGGGCAATTACTCTAAAAATTACAGTAGTATTTTGTTAAAATTACAGACTTTTCTCTCATGTACATTTAAATTCACAGTAAAAATCTGTGAAAAAAATTGCAATCACATACCGTAATTTTAGCAGGGACAAGAGGTTAAAAATACTGCATGATCAGGAAAGTTCTGTAGAAAATACAGTAAAAACCTGTCAACCTGCAAAACCTGTGAACAAGCACCAATTTGTTGTTATGTCCACATTTGTTTCTCAGTGCTACACCACATGATGCTGCCTTGTGAAATAAACGGACAGTTACAGTTAATATGAAAACCTTATTGAAACCAAGAATGGTACCAAAAATCATTTTGTTTGTTCTTAATTTGATGGATGAAAGTGGTCAATTATTTTAGTTTAACTGATTTATTGGAAAAGAATGATGTTAATTGCTCTCACAAAGAATGCCATTGCATTTGTAAAGCCATTCCACTTCCTTTAATGCATCTAACACAAAATACATTGATGTACTTTAATGTTTCAGTCAATCTTTCAGAACTGAAATTGGATGACACATATTACCGATAGGAAATATAACAAGGTAATTGGAAAGAACTATTTTATATATACATAAAGAGAAAGAGAGAGAGATACATACTGTATATATAATATGTATATAATACAGTTGAATATATAGTATATACATTATATAAATACAATAGTTATTTTTACTGGTTAAACAACTTAAACATGAATGCAAATAGCAATTAGTTTCTGAAATTTTAATTTACTTCTCATACCTTATGTAATTTAATCTAAACTTCTCTTTACCTGTATGTGGGGTTATTTGTGTCTAGTAAATACGTTTTGTTTCATGTGCCAATGCTGTATTAACTATTGGAATCTGTTCAATAAAGTTGTATCAATATAAAAAATAAATATATAAAAATAATTTTGAAAAACTGTTTCCCGTCGCCATTCAACCCTGTCTACACAGGAACGTTTTCTATTCTGTCTGTACTAGAACAGCGATTTGGGTGTTTAAAAATGGAACAATTTGGAAACGAGCTGCAGAGTGAACAGTTTTCAGTCACCTCCTTCCACGTACACAAACAGTGCTGCTTTCTCGAAATGCGTTTGCGCACTGTGGTTGCAGTCAATTGCCATGCGCGAATACGGTTTCGCGCAGGCGCGGGGAAAGAAGGACCTTATACGCATGCGTGTGTGGTTCGTTGGAAAATCAAACCGCCAACGGCTGCCTGGTAAACTACAGCGTTTTCGTGTCTTCTGTGGTCTCGTGTGCGCGGAAATATTTCATAAAGTTGCTGTCTGCTCGTAGAACGAGCTGCAAACGAAGATGGAATACAAAGCAGGACATTGGCGTGTATTAATTCGACGTCACCCGGAGCATCAGCCTACGAGCTATTGGTAAGGTATGTAGAACCTCTTTTGTCGTAGTGTCAAATATTTCTTGAGTTCTTTTCATTCAGTAACACCACGTGTTTATAGGTAGAAGTTAAATGGGTCAGGAGGCATTTTGTTTCAGTTCTAGACCAGCCAACATTGCTGTTTGATTTGTATTTTTTGCTGTCATTTTAGCGTGGAGAACGTTTAACACTTGCTGTGTTGGGGACCATAAGTGAACCCCAAGCTCAGAGCTAACTCCGCCCACTTCAGACTTTTGAAAAATGCTCAAAAAATGGGCGGTTGGATACTGGGAACACTGGGAAGAGGCAAAGAAAAAGGACGGAGTTTTCCAGATGAGGTGGGAGTGACCGTGAGGACCGTGATGTCCCCTAGCCAAAAAGTGAGAGTCCCGCCGCAGCACTGCTGCTTCAGAGCGACCTAAGGTGAAGGATCTTTCCCCTTCAGAGTCACATTCATATCTGTGTTCAGAGTCCCCTGAGGTAGGCTTTCCAGCTTATTCCTACCCCTCCATGAATATGGGCGCAACTTCCGCTCCGTTCTATCTAAATGGGACTTTGCATAGAAACCAGATGCTAAACGTGACTATTAAAGCAATTTTAATACCAAACTACATAAACTTAGACTGCTTCACCTCAGACGGGATAATATTATTATTATTTCTCTAGCCTCTACTGGAGAGTTCAAATTGATGACATTACTTTAGATAACCTACAAGGGCATATTTAGCTAACTTTAGTAGCTTTATATCGGTATAAAAAGATACATTTCTAGTTTGTGGAGTTGCTGAAATTCTCATTTTACAAACTAATCCCTCTTAAATATGGGAATTATATTTATAAAATTATCCATGACTCAAGTTGCCAGCTCTTCAGTTTGGTAAATGTCAAGTTTTGTATTAAGAATTAATGATAAATTAATACTAAAGAATCACATCGATGCACTTAGACAGTGGACAGCATGTTGTGAGAAGACATATTTAACTTTGTCATAATATTAGTACCATGAACATAGCAGCAGGTACTGAGCATTACAGAAAATATGATTAAAACATTTCAGCTCATTGATTTAACAAAAATGAAGCAGTATTTATTACAGCAAATATTTATTTATTTCAGAACAACCACTGTTGACACTAAATCACTTTAGTAAGCCTTTGGAAAAATCATGTTTTGCTATTATTGTTACTGTACTGGAACTTCCACTTCCATTCATAGCTACATTAGACCCACAGGAAGAATGTGGTATCCACCTTATTTACTTATCTACAGCTTATAATACAAACAATGTGAACATGTGATAACAAAAATATAAATATTTACAAATTCCAGAAGAATTCCTATTGAAACAACTGTCGTTCTTTGTTAGCGTCCATAGTTAGTTGCTGTACTAGAATACATGTATTTAATGTAGCCTACTTCCGTTTTGGCACCGGAAGTTTCGCCCATATTCACATTTACAGTAGCAGCCCCAGGAATAAGGGGGATAGTGTGGTGGTGGACTGTGGTGGTCCTGGGCACTACCTGTTGGCTCCAGCACCTCCTAAATGCACAATGGGGATATGTGCACATCAGTGTCATTGCACTAAAGATTTAATAGCTCACTTGATTTTTGCAGGATGCCACAAAGCTCAAGATTCAGAGAGGACAGTTGGAGGGCTGCTCAGAGGACATAAAGGGTATGGTGTTTCCCCTTCTCTCCTGTTTCGACAAAAAAGAAGACAACCTCTTTTGCCTTGTTGAAACATTCTTGCCAGATGGGGTACCAGTGGAAAGCCTGCCCCATGTATTGTTTGTTGTAGTAAGTGGATCTCAGAAACACTTTAAAGACTCATTTGGATGGTAATGGATGATTTGCTTGTAATTCTTTTCTACTTTTATCATCCTCCCAGGAGCCTCTTGCTAGGCTTCAAGGCAGCTCATGCTATGCATTGACCAGCATTGGGATCCACTCAGGAGTTCCTACAGAGGTAATAATTTTTCCTCTTTAGAGGTAGTTATATGGTATAGTGTAATGCTGGCAAAATGTTTTATTTCCTTCCAGCCGTGTGCATCATATGATACAATATCAGTTATTTTTATAACTGTGTTATTGTCACCTGTAACAACTGCTATCCTGAGGAAGACGGTTCAGGACAATAAGAGCCAAAACTAACAGACTGAAAAACAGCACATATCCCAGAGCAGTTGCAATAATAAACTAGAAAAGCACTCAGAGAGCGCAGACCTCCGCCATTAGCCCTATCTCCCAATAGTGAAGAGTCCTTTAAATTCCTAGATCCAGACGATGATCTGGATCAGTCCCAAAATCAAATCAGTTCTTCCTTTTGCCATTTCTGACATTCCCTGGAAATTTCATCAGAATCTATCCATAACTTTTTGGGTTATGTTGCCAACAAGCAAACCCTGCCGATCACATAACCTCCTTGGCAGAGGTAATAATAATTGCACTGAATGGAACTGTGCAAAATTTCGTTGTACTTGTGTACAATGACAATAAAGATTCTGGTTCAGATTTTTAGGTTTGATAGTATCCAAATTTTCAAATTTAAAAAACAAAAAAGAAATAGATGTGCAGCATTTTTTTCTAAACCAAAACTGTTGTGAGCAGAAAAAGCGCAAGGGCAAGCAAGATGACATACAGAGCTGTGGGATCAACACACACTCTAAGTGGAGAGGGTAGCACCAGTCACAGCTTAGTGTTGATTTTAGAAGAACATATAAACACAGCAACACTCGTCTGATAACTGCTTAACAGCTGGATCACTCTACATGTATGTCTGCATTTTGTGTCTGCTGTAGCTTCTGCCACAAAACACAAGGGATGTGACAAGACATTCAGCTCACGGGACAAGAAGAGATTGGGTCCCCTCCTTTTTTGAGTGAATTCAAAAATTGGATAGTACTTTGCAATCAGTGCATACATAAGTGTTCAAAACTTCTAAGTTGACATGATTTGGTGCTTTACCTTGTCTTTCTATTTTTCCTTACTCTTTTTTAAGGTCCTGTTTCTTCTGCTAGTGGTGACTAGGACTCCATTACTTTATACTGTCTCCGGTATTCCACTCTTCTAAAAAGACGCCAGTTATCAAGGAAAAATAATGGTAAGCCTTGCACAGCATTTGTACATACCTCAATAAATTCTTTAGATTAATCTTTCTTTAAGCAACATGAAGCCATTTTATGTTTATTTTATGTAGTTTACACCAAGCACTGCATTAATCTGGTCATGTAGAAATACCCAGAATACTGCCATGCCACTGCTTTGTCCAGCTTGTTCTCAGTGTTCTGATGATCACACCATATGGGGGCCAATACAGTTTTCTGTGTGAGTCATATGTTTTCATTATGATTGATTTAAAATTCAGCGCCCATCATCTTTGTTACAGCAAAATCCTTTTGTACCCCAAAGCATTTAGGGTAAGTGTACCCATTAGGCCCACCAAAATCTAAGTTCACGTATTTTTCATAGATACTAAGATGGTTTATAAACATGATCATTTGTTAGAATGAAGGATTAATCCCTCATTTGAAGGTATGTTTATTTACTTATGCATATTTTAGAGAACAAATTAAAGAAATATTATGAATAAAGTCAAAAGTCTGGCATGGGCTTAATTGGTACCTAAGTACCATTTAAGCCCACGTGTGTTCCAAATAAGCCCACAACCACGTTTATTGACAGAAATTAAAAAAATTATTACATTTTTCAAGTAGTAAACATATATTAATTCAGTAACATGTTATACATGTTAAACACAATTTATTTTTTGAACTTGGATTTAATGTTTGGCTTGTAACAATGGACCACCACAAACATGACTAAGTAGGCCTAAACCTAATTTTCATTGGCTTCAGTATTTAAAATTTCATTGAACATTTTATTTAATATTGACAAAATTTGATTCAATATTGACAAAATAAAGAAAATGTGTTTGTTTTTAAAAGTATTAAATGACATTACAGTGAATCAACAATATCTTATTGAACTTGGATTTAATGTTTGGCTGTAACAATGATGATTTTAGGACAGTTGCTGTAATTCCTCTTTTTTGTTGGCATTTTTCTCACTATAAACAAATTATTATGCAAAATTAACTGACATAACAATTCTTCTGGTCAGTGTGTGATCTGTGATGTACTTGTGTTAATGAAGTTAGTATAACAACATCCAACATGATGACAGCGAAAAGCTATCAAACCTCAAAATTTCATTTTTTTCTATTGAAACACATCAGATGGGCTTAAATGAACACACTGGGCTTAAATGGTACTACAGTGACTACCAGGGAAATGAAGATAATATGTTCTCACCAAAATTAAACAAATGTTTAAAGAAATGCCTGTAGGCTAAATATGCTGCAAAACTTGCCATCACAGTTATTCCTCTTCTACCAAACTTTCTGAATTATCAAGGAATTCTTGTTCAAAGTTTTATGTAAGATTTATGTAAAATGAATCAGAAAACACTTAGTTTGTGTACTTATCATTTTTAATCATTAAGCAGTGTATCTATCAGTAGGGCTACATGTATTGACTAGTGATTAGCTACGCTAGCTAGCATGACTCATCTTTTCACATAAAACTAAATAGTAAGAAATTACAAAAAACTACCTGTTTATACACAAAAAAAAACAAATCAATAATCTCTCAAATTACATAATATGAATGTACTTAACAAGTCAGTGGCTGAAAATGGTTGAAAAGAGATTCTTTCTGAGGGGTCCCAAAACACCAAAGTTTTGAGGCGACTTTATCTGAGCCTTCTTGAGACTGCACAAATGTAGGCGGGCCTTTTTCAATATCTACAAATGTGATTGGTGTCAAACAAAAACTGACATATAATTAAGAAATTGTGTGATTGGACAAAATAATGTATAGCATAAGACAGGCCCCTCTTTTTTTTTTTTTTTAAATTGACTTCAAAGTCACAAGTGGGCTTAAATGGTGCCTGGGCTTAATGGGTAGGCTTACCCTAATACAATACAATAATAACTTTATTCATCCCCGAAGGGAAATTATATAGAAATTATATATAAAATTATATATTATATTTACATGTAAAAGCAAATTCTATATTTATTTGGGTGGTCTTACAAGTAAATATATAAATAAAGAGCATAGTTTGCAAATATTTATCTTGTGGTTCAACTACCTAAAATCACAATATAACCCTTATGAATGGTTCATACCAAGGTCTTTTGCTAACACTTGTGGTTTGGGCTATTGTGTGTAGCTTTAAACCAGTGTTAATTTCGTCGACTAAAACTATGACTAAAAATGTTCATCGACAGCTTTGTTTTCCATGACAAAAACTAGACTAACAAAAATAGATCTGTGATGACTAAAACTGACAAAAACTAAGTTTAGTTTTTGACTAGAATGTAATGTAGTTTTCGTTGGACATTCAAAATCCATGATATCTCTCCACTGTGGGTAATTCTGTCAAAAACAATGCAGCTGTAGCTCTTCTGTCTCTCAGCTATAGAAAGCAGGGACCCCAGGTTTGGCAGGGTGCAGAGAACATCCCACTATGACTTGGTACCAGATTTAAGCAAGACAATAAATGCTTGGACTAAAAGTAAAACCTAAAATGTGAGGACTTTTAGGGACTAAAACTAAATGGACAGAAATGACTAAAATGTGACTGAAACTAAAATTCATTTCACTTAAAGACTAAAACTAAGACTAAAATTAAAAATATCTGCCAAAATTAAAACTTCTTTAAACAATGAAATCAATTCAAATTTATGTTTAGTTTTTACAGCAATAGCTATGTCACTTTTTTTTGTGGTTCCGTATCTTCTTGGATATGTGAAGGAGGGGGGAGCTCAGTGGATACAAGCCTGGGCACCACAGCTCTAAACTATAAAGGAAAAGCAAATTGCAATTAATATGTCATAACTGTCTCATTATAATCAATAACGGAAAAAGTAATTGGCTGTTGTTAGGTGATTGCTGACTTAATAGCTGGCACTTGTGGGTACATTTGCGTTTCTTCACCATATTCTATTATAGAAATGATCTGTATGTACTGTACACACTGTTTATTTTATTCTGTTGTGCTGATTGTTAGCATGGCTTATTAGAGCCTAGTTTTCTCAAATTTACATCTGTGTAGGCATTAAACTGAAGCACTGAATCACTCTAACTTTGTTTTGTATATGTACTTGCTGCAGAGAGGATGGAGCCAGTCCAAAGTAGAACACCTGATGAACTGTGCTCGAGTCTTCAAGAAGATGAAGTTTCTTGGCCATGTGAAGCTTCCCAAGTGGAAGGCCTTCTTCAGTCAAGACTGGACTCATTACTCTTGAATCATTTAGGGGCAAGTGACTTTGTTTCATCTTCATGCATTACACCAAGGACTACCTGTCATACATATGGACACAAGCTTTTTCTTCCAAGATCTAAACTGCTTTGTGAGTATACAGAAAAGTTATCAGATGTGTTGAAAGGTTTTTTATTGCAAACATATAACTGCAGAGTTTCTTATTGTTTATCAGAGAGCTTGAATCTTTTGTTAAAAGTAGGAGTATTAGGGCACTACTGCAAAAATCTAGCAAATTAGCTGAAATTTCACATGTTTTGTCCTGTATTTTTTACAGTAAATTTCTGGTAACCACAGCTGCCAGTAATTTACTGTAAAATTTAAGTAGTTATAATAAAATACCGTTTAACATTATACGGGTCTACTGTTTTTATTACTGAGATAGATTGTATTTAGGTTTACAGGATTTCTGGTGTTTTTACAGTAATTTACCGTAAACAGGTTTGTTTCATTATCGTTATTTTTACAGCCAATCCCTGTAGAAAATGTTGTAATAGAGCTGTAACTTCTACATCAAATTACAGTAAGTTGTACAGCAAATTACCGTAAATATGGTTACAGTATAACTGTTATTTTTACAGCAAATCCTTGTATAAACGGTTACAATATTGTATTTTTTTAACAGAAATTTACAGTTAAAAAAAAACAGGTTTGAACTGTAATATTTACAGTTGTAGAACAAAAACACCGTTTTTTCTCATACATTCTCACCGTAATTTTTACAGTAAATCTCTGGTAACCACAGCTGCCAGCGTTTTACCGTAAATTTAACGGAATTTTTTTTACAGTGTAGGTGCTAAACATCTGCAGGTGTATTTGGGTATAGGTGCAGGTGTATAAACATGTGGGAGTTTCTGATGAACAAATTGAGTACGGGCAGGTTATACACTCCTGATCAAAATTTTAAGACCAGTTGAAAAATTGCAAGAATTTACATTTTGCACTGATGGATCTTAAGAAGGTTATAAGTAGAGCTTCAAAATGCAATTTATTGAAAACAACAATTATTCATCAGCTGATCAAAAGTTTAAGACCACAGCCTCTGAAAGCCAAAATCTGTGCAAAAATGTGGATTCAGTGTCATTTTCTGTTAGGTATTCACACTGTCATGACCTGATGGCAAAGGCAAAAAAGCTTTATGTCTTTGTACGTGGTTGGATTGTTGAGCAGCATAAGCAAGACTTTTTGCAACAAGCCATTGCTGCTGAGGTTGGATGCAGTAAGACAGTTATTTTGAATTTCTTCAAAGATCCTGAGGGTTGTGGGTCAGAAAGTCAAGTGGTAGACCCAAAAAAATTTCACCAGCGCTGAGCCGGAGGATCCAACTGGCTGTCCGTCAAGACACGGGATGATCCTTGACCCAAATTAAGGTGGTTACTGGTGCTGACTGCAGCCCAATAACCAACAGATGGCATCTGCGAGGAAAGGGCTTAAAAAACAAAAAACCTCTTCAAAAGCCTCATTTCTTGCAGTGCCACAAAATTCCCCTTTTGGACTTTGCAAGGGAGCACCAAACATGGGACATTGATAGGTGGAAGAAAGTTTGATTCTCTGATGAGAAAAAAAATATAGCTTGATGATCCTGATGACTTCCAACATTACTGGCATGACAAGGAGATCGCACTTGAGATGTTTTCTACGCGGCACAGCGGCGGGGACGCCATCATGATCTGTGGTGCTTTTTCCTTCAATGGAACAATGGAGCTTCAGGTTGTACAGGGGCATCAAACTACAGCTGGCTAATTGGAGATGTTGCAGCAGGCATCCCTCATGACTGAGGGCCCTCGTCTGTGTGGTAACGACTGGGTTTTTCAACAGGACAACGTTGCAGTTCACAATGCCCGCCTGACAAAGGACTTCTTCCAGGAGAATAAGTCACTCTTCTGGACCATCCTGCGTGTTCCCCTGATCTAAATCCAACTGAGAACATTTGGGGATGGATGGCAAGGGAAGTTTACAAAAATGGACGTCAGTTCCAGACAGTGGATGCCCTTCGTGATGCCATCTTCACCACTTGGAGTAAAGTTCCCACTAGCCTCCTGGAAACATCCATATTAAGCATGCCAAAACGAATTTTTGAAGTGATCAACAAGAACGGTGGAGCTACTCATTACTGAGTCTTTTTTTGAAACTTTTATTTCAGTTTTGAAGGGGTTTTCTGGGTGTTTTGAGCTATAGTCTTAAACTTTTGATTAGATGATGAACACCCTATTTTAGTTTAATTGTTGTTTTTAATAAATTGCTTACTCAAATTTCATTTTGTCTCACTCCCATTTCTTCTTTTTATATTTTGAAGCTCTACTTATGACCTTCTTAAGCTCCAACAGTGCAAAATGTAAATTTTTGCAATTATTCAACTGGTCTTAAAATTTTGACCAGGAGTGTAGCATACTCATGGCTGAATAAGTTTAGACTGTTACCAAGGTAAAGTTGCAGTAATTAACTCCTGTTTTCTCTCTTTTTAGCACTCTGCTGTGTGTGATGGACTTCATGTGACGACGAAGAACCTTGTGATTTGAACCTTGAAGAAATACCAGGTTAGAAGTTGCATTTAACTTCAAGATATTAGTAATAAAACTGAAAAGTTTTCTTAATTCTAATTTATTTTGATTAATTTATTTTCCCCTTATTAGGTTCTTTTGAAGAGGAGAATGGAGTGGTGATCTAAGATGTTGACACACTCAGATCTGTAAGCCTCCTCTGGATGTGTAGTCCTTCTATGAAATTAAAGACAAAAAGGAAAACTCTGGCCAGGAGGACCCTGCCTCCTGCATGAATTTCTATGGAATGACGGCCTGGACTAGGAGGGCATGGTTCCTTCTTTTTAAAGAGGCCAGACGTCTACTCTGGTTACCCAGCAGGCCAAATGTACTGTTGCAGTTACTGTGTGTACTTAGAAAAGTAGCATTAAAAATGGCAGCATGAACTGGGCATGCACAGTCTTGTTCAGCCCTTTAAAGCGATAGATGATTTACAAAAACACTTGAGACAAAAGGCCCCTGATATAAAATGGATTTATTAGCAAGAGGTAACTGGGAAACAATATTTTTTGTTTATTCATTATCATCATCATATCTTTTCTTTAGTTGTCTTTTAATTTTTTTCTTACAAAAGTGATAATATTTCTTGAGGTGTGGAAACATGAGGGTTGAAAGATAATTTTCATACCACTGGGTATTGCTAACAGCAAAATGTTTATTTGTTTATATATCTTATAAGAGTATGTGCATGTATAAGTGTATACAGTATAAGTATATAGTAATATTCTGTCTGTGAAGGTGTTGCATGCCTGCCATATGAGCTTCAAAAGTGTACTGTACATACATAGTAAAAATACATACAAATATTCACAGAATAAGCACTACATTACTATATTCCTGCTAACAGAAATGGTTATAGACAGGATTACAGTATAAATGCAAAACACTTTAAAGTTGTCTCCTACCTCCAAGTCATGATTTCAGGACCACACTATTGTAGCGTTTTTTGTTTAAGCTTGAGCTACAACTTTTTTGTTTGTTTTTTTAAAAGGAGTACACGGTTCCACATTGAGAAATATGCAGGGCTGCATGTACAAAATGTACAGCACATCTCAGTGAGGTGAATTAACAACAAAGTACAAAATACTTTCCCATGTACATAGAAAGAGCAGGTTACTCTCTTATACTACTACAAAAATAGTGTTTGAATGCTGCAGGCAGAGGTCATTCACATACATTTTGATCATAATTTAAACAGCAATGCATATAACAGAGTGATATACAGTCACGTTCCACAATCACTGGAACAGCAAAAAGGACAGATTGTCATTTAATTACAGAAGAGCAACAACCTTTTACTCTACAGAAGTATCGCCAAACCTGAAGATACAACATTTTCCACTTTTCTCATAAGGTGAACCAAAACCAAGAAATTTGAGCATTAGGAGATCTCGTTGTGCTGTAATTTTAATTGTAACGATAAGGTGAGATTTCTAACACCTCAAATCTTAGCAGTCTTTCAGAGAAATCGTACTTTTATGCAAGTATTGAACAAACCAAAATCTAAAGAGAAACGTAACTTACTGTATGTCTAAGGTGGGTTTGGGCTCCACATGTGATAAGATAAGAAAAAAGACATTCAGCAAAGACTGTGGTCTAGATCTGTTCTTTTCGTTACATGTCTTAAAGATAACATCTGTTATGAATTGGTGAATATAAATGAACTGTTTAAGACTAAAAAGTGTGTTGCTTTACAGAAAATCATTCTCAGGTTAATGAAGATGTGTATTTCAGTGCAGAGGTTCCAGACCATCATTGTATGTTACTTTTCAAAGTTTTGTTTGCTGCTGGCAAAGAAAAACTGAATAACTCTGCATTATATCTAGAATAGCTGTGAAGTGATTTTTAAAATCTGCATTATTACTATGTGTGTCATGCTCTCAGTAAAAAGATACTGATTTTAGCCATGCTTGCAGTATAGCTTGGGTGAATGTGATTCCAGTCTGCTGGTTAACGAGAATTACTTATAGGATCTGGACTGAAATATTGCAAATACTCGATGGACTTTACTGAAATTTGGTTCCTAGAGGGTTAACCCTAACCCTAACTTTGCTGACCCCTCCTTTTTTTCCCTCTGGTGCCACCTTAAGCTTTGCATTAATGGTTTTTTCACTGAAATGTCCTTCCAGCTGTTGAATGGCTGTCAAGACCAATGGGTTAGGCATTTATCTCCCCCTTAGGTTGATTTTATTATAATATCAGATGATTGCTTGCTTCTTATCAAGCACTATTTTTTAGTTAGATCTTCGATTAACAAAGATTGCCGAAATGGTAAACTCAACATTTTTTACATTTCCTTTTTGAAAATTTTAGCATGCTTGTGCTAGCTGTATGTTTTTAAATAAGGGTATTATACAACACAATTGACCGTATAAAAATGGTTTGTGGTGTAAAAGTCAGCTATGAACCCCTGACATTAGAGTTTTGAGATGAAATGAAGACAGAAATGCCTTTTTTTTTGGTCTAGGAAGCTCACTGACAGCTATGCTTCAGAAACCTTGCTGTCATTATCTCCACCCATTATCGTTCCTTGTCTTTTAATGGAGTTAAATTCTCTGTGCTCTTTTACCTGATTTGATGCAGTTACATTTTTACAGTGCTACATTGGTTGCAGAGAAACTCAGTCATCAATAAAACTCAAGCAAAGAGAATGACAGCTGGCAGCACAAATGCTCAGAAAGTGCAAAGTTGACACAGTATGAGATGATGCAAAATAATGTCATTGGTCACAGAGACAACATTGTTGTGTTCATTTAGTGACCTCTGTTATTATGCTGTAAAACACAAAGAGAAAATTAAACTCAAGCAGGTTGCGCCATTGCGGCAGTAAGAAAAAAAATCTACTGTAAGGTTTTGTGGTTTCAAACAACCTCAAACATCTACTGTACAGAAGAGTAAATATTAAACATGTACAACTATACAAATGGATGTGTTGGTCAACTCATGTGAAGTATTAGCAGGGAAAATAATGTGGTGGTCCAACTTCAATATTAGTTGGGCACTTTGGGCTCAATTCTGAGTGAGGATTCGTACATGCTTTCTTCATCCAGAACAGAGCTCATATCCAGTAAATACTGGGCTACCTGAAACAGAAACAGAAGAGATGACGTTTATATAGAGTTTAATACACCTTCATGCTCTGAAAAACTGCAAAAAAAGCTATAGCACTAAATACCATCCATTAAACCTGGGGTTTCCGTGATGAACCTTGTAAAATAAAGGAATGACTAGTTGCGACTCACAGCATGAAGGTAATGACAGGTTAATTGATAACAGACATATTTTATTAATGGCTGATAAGGCAAATAGCCAATGTTAACGATGCGCAGATGCATTGGCTCTTTTTTTTACTTTTGAATCAACTCTTTGAACATCGTCATCAGCAAGATTGGCCCCAAGCCATTTGTAAATAATGTGGGAATGAACCAATGTGTGTAGCAGATGCTTGTCTGTTGTTTCCTATCAATAGTGGGAGATGCACACAGATAGCTGACTAAACGATTAAATTCAGATCACTTTTGGTCCGCACCAGAATCGTAAGTCAGCTAAAATAATTATTTGCATTTATCCACAATATGGAAAAAAATCTAACTGCCATTTTCCCCAATATTGCAATTGCAATTTAACATTCAATTATTTTTAAGTTCCTCATCTTATGTATTTTTCAACTAAGACAACCCATGAATAATTCTATACAATAAACAACACAATGTTAAATTTAACTAGGGCTGAAAGATTTTGAAAAAAATGACACTTAAATGTTTGCATTATGTGCAAAGCATAACATCTTTGCTGCAAAAAAAAAAAAAGTTTTAAACTGGCATTTTGACACACATTTTAAGTCAAAGAAATATTGCACCTTCTGCGGTTTGAAACTTAAAGAAGCCAGATTGGGATTTAATCCAAATATCGATTCATTGCCCAGCCCTAACTCAGTCTGCAGTGCCAGCATTGCTAACGTTAGCCCCATTCTGCAAACCAACTTTGCATTTTTATTGTGTGACGTTTTTACTGGTGCAGTGTGAAGTTGGTTTACAGAATTTATTAGCTTAACTTTAGACTAGGTGGGTAAATGCAATTATATTTTATATTTTGTGTGTCAAAATCAGATGGGAAATTATATGCCTGAAAACATCACTAGAATTTAGCACATCTATAAACTGATGCAGAAAAGAGATTTATTTTGAGAAGATGTGACCTATTGTACAAACTCTGACCAACTGGGAGCCATTGGATCTGAGTTGTACAATCAGAACATCTCAAGTCAATGGCCATTGGTTTGCCCCAGCTACTACTGGATCCGCCCCTGGTCAGGATGATGCAGCAGAGAGGGTAAATTCTGAAGACTCATTAACACATCACACACAAACTAAGAGCAAACTGCACAAAGCTGACTAACTTAATTAGAGTGTTGGTTCTCTAAGATGATAAGCATGACATGGTTTGTAAATTGGACCTTAAGATGGAGCAGACAGAGAAGTAAATCTGTGCTGTTTAGTGTTGTAATCTGTCTCTTCTCATTAGGGCATAATGTGTTATTGGGATATGGGTATTGTTATGGTGGTTAGCATGTTTACAGTTTTCATTGTTGTCATGATTTAGTCATGAAAATGAACATTTCAACAAATACCTTTTGTCAAAATGTTTGTTTATAGAATTAACACAGCATTTCTGCCTAGTGTCACCACCAATGACAAGCACAAGTTATATGTCCTAAAGTGGGCCATATTTTATTTCATTTTAAGAATCTGGGGGAGCTGACACTTGGAAAATGAACCATGTGCAGCAGTTGACCGATGGGCCACAGGTTGGACACCCCTGGTATTTAGGTATTTGGTTGAACTAACCACAAAACGAGTCATCACAGATTTCCTGTGTGAGGGGTGGCGAGTACACACTGATTCTTTTTTTTTTGTTTTTTTTAGCCTAGTAGTCCTTGTTAAAGGAAATTTGGAGTATATGTAAACCCAACATGTCTGAAAAATAAAGGTGACTAATGTGAATTCACTTCAGTTTCCACAGGTATTTATAACTCAATTTTTGCACGTGTCTCTACTCGTGTTGCAGTGCCATATCTCATGTAGCAAAAAGACTGCACCCCACTAACCTACAGTTTTTACTATGATTTACCTTTGGTTGCATGTCAATCTTGTATGCTGTTTGCTGAAACTGTCTGATCTCTCTGATGATGTGAGAAATCTGGAAAACAGGGAATATAACATTTTACTCTGACTTTAAAATGTGATTTTGTGCCAATGTGACAATACACCAAACATCTTACCATTCTCATCTTGGAGAAGTTGACCAAGTTGTCTTCCGTGTAGTTTGGTGTTCCCTCCTCGATGAAAGCCAAGTCAGTGAGGTACATCCCTAGATAGGGCACGCAGGGTGGATCACAACTAATGCAGGGGAAAAAACAAAAAATTAATCATTTGTAGTGCATTTTTTCATTGGTAAACAAGTCCTAAACTAGGTCCTAAAAGGGAACTCACTTCTTCAAAGCCTCTCTCAGGTTTTTGAACCTGCCTTCGGATGACACCAGCTTCTGCAGTTTGTCAATCAGTGCTTTTGTCTAGAAAAAAAAACAACAGATATCACTTGCACCAATCACATTAGAAAAAAAAAAGACAAACAGTTAATAGGAGGACACGCACCTGCTTTGAAACTTTGAGCCAGGTCTTCTTGAGGCGAAAGACAGAGCTGCGGTTGAGGGAGGAGGTGATCTCAAGCACAGCGTTGTAGTTGTGGAGACAGCGACAGATGTCGGCTACAGCAACCCATTTCTCTATAACCGATACACGAGTGACCACATCCTCACAGCGCAGGATCTCTGTGGCAATCAGGTTGCTTATCTTTCAGGAGAAAGAGAAAACAAATGGTTTAAATCAATTTTATGTTGACAACCAATAAGAGGAGATGAATTGTCTTGACTCACACATACATCATTGAAGTGCTTTGTCGTTCTCATGATGTATGGCGTCTTCTCATTTTTGTCATTCTTCATCCAGCCTTGCCCAAAGAATTCCCTGTAAGGTTTACAGATTGATAAAATGATCAGGTGGATGCTGAGTTGATGTATTTGTTGCTTTTTGCAGCTCCAGTGTGACGGCACTCACTCATATGGGATGACCTTAAACACCAGGTGGTCCAAAAGAGTGAGCTGTTCTGCAATCTCTAATGCAGAGTGACTCTCAAAGGGTTCAGCCCTCCCTCCTCCCACCTGGAATTCACAAAACCATACAAAAATGATTAGGATTGTAGCAGGGAGCCATTAAAAAAAAGCAGCAGCTAGTAAAAACAGCACATAAATAGTGTGTGAATGAAACATTTGTAAACAGCCACCCTTTCCATCAGTGTGGTTGATGATTAGCTTTTGTGGGGGCAGTTCTAGTAGTTTCTGTTCAGGCAAGAGTACAGCATTGGCTGCTTAGCTCCATAGGAATAAAGCTGTAACTCACCTCACCTGTCCCAGTAAATGACTGGAATTCACGCACACCGGCTAAGGTGGGCAAATTAAGCATGTGGACTAAGTACTTGCCAAACCCCCAAAGAACTGTTTACTGTGCGTTAGTGATGACAACAGCAATTCTGTGATTTGCCCTGTCAAGCTACCTTTCAGTAATAGCAGACTTCAGTACCTCAGCATTATTTTTTTAGTATTTCAAGATAGCGTATCACAATTTTTTTAAATCGAGGACTATTAATTGGAAAAAAAGGCAGTAGGAAATAGCAAATGTTGCTCAGTGAACTCAGCTTTTATGAGCCAATCTACACATTAATAAAAACATAATTCTAATAATTTCTAATGGAAATTAAGTACTTAGTGATGTTGCTTTTTATTTTATGATCACAGTTTTTCTTAACCTTGCAAAACTTATGGATTGGCCAGATTCTGTCTATCTTGCAAAGCTTCAGGCTGAAATCCTTGTTTCCAGTTGGATGATGGCCTGACCAATCAGGATCATTTAGGAGAGCCAGGCTGTAGCTAAATCTATGGTGTTGTTGTACTGCAAACCGGTACACTTGGCTGAACAGATTAGTGTGGATGCAGCTATAGTGATAGCTTAATCAGAACCTCTAAATCAAATCAAAAGAAAAGAAAAGACTCTCACTGAAAGCTTTTCTTGGTGGAAAAGATAGACCAGCTTCAGTGTGAGTTTGATTTACCAACTGGCTCCACTGAGGGTGAACGACGATAATGGCTGCCTGTTAAACTTACATTCAGTATCTTGTTCCCTAGTGTGAAACATACTACGTTATTTTGTTGCCATGACTGACTCATGATGAATATCATGGATTTTTTTTTTAGAGGTCCTGCTCTCCCCTAACACCATCTATGGGCTGTTACCCATATGGATGTGAAATATATCCCATGCCATGGATATCTGAAACAGACTATCTGGTGTGTCAGGTTATTCACAATAAAATTAACAATCATGGAGTCTACTCACCAGAAGTGTCACATCTTCCAGGGATATCTGGTTGTCACCGTGGTCTTCCTGAGTAAGGGTCCTGACAGAAAGTAAAGAAGAGGCCAAGCTCTGAATGTAGAGTATGTGACATCTTACTGGAGCTAAGTTTTAACACACACAAATGTAACTCTTCAGTCAAACCGTACCTGATGATGTTTGCGGCTGCTTTCCTCTCCTGTGTCAGCAGCTCAGGGTCGTGCATTACTTCATCCAGGAAGGCAATAACTTTTGTTTTTAGCTCATTGTTGCTTTCAAAGTCCTGGAAAAATATGAACAAAAGGCGACTTTAGAACAACAAAATGATTTGATGTTACTGGTTAAATGATGTTTCTTATGCCTGCTGCTTTAGGAAAAAATAGAATAAATTATCATTTTAAGTTAATCACGTTGCATTTTTTTCTTGTCAGAACTTGCCAAAGACAAATCAGTTGATTTACAAAGAGTTTAGCAACTGTGAGATAGTTTTAGTAATCACAAATTTGAATGAAGCCACTTTTTTTTAGAGCCAGATGCTTTAGCTCCTTACATCTAACACCATTTTGTAAACTTTGTGCCAATTTAAAGAATGAAGTCAGGATCCCTACTGCATATGAAAATAAATCAATAAACATGTATAATCAACCAAATACATGCTTTAAAGGGTTTATCTATCAAAAGACTAAAATATTTTCAGTTGGAAATCTATTGACTTGGGCCTATGGATAAATTGTGAGGGAATATTTTACCGGAGAGTGTTTGGACACCCAGTGCCTCAGAACATTTAGGACTCTGTTGGTCGCGGCTCGTCTGATCACAAACTCCTTGTCCCCATTTCTCTGATCTGTTGGGAAGCCTACAGAAGAAAGTGTAAAATTAGTCTTTTTATTAATCTTACCTCTCTATGATACTTTTATTATAGACAAATACTAACAAGTTTATGAATCCTTAAATCTAAATTCAATGCTAATGGGACCTGCAGTTTTTACTGTTGTTGGCACTGTGGGTTAGAATAATGGAGAGATGTATGTACCAGTACTGGCAAGGGACATCCGCCGATATTTTTCCTTGGTAGGTGTTCCCTCATTGGCTCCAGCTGTAGCAATAGCAAATGCAGAGGCAGCAGAGAGGGCACTGCGGTTGTTGTCCAGCTCTCGACATGAGGACATCACCATGCCATTGTTGTAGGAAAACAAAGAGAACTCTACAAAGAAGCAATATAAGAGAAAATAACCCTCCAGAAAGTGGCAACAGATCGACTTTTATTGTTTGCAATTTGAATGGGTTTCCTGTTTGAAGAACAACATAATCAATAGAGCAATTTTATTTAATTTGACTCATAATTTATAAAAAAAAAGTACGATTTATATAACTGTCTGTATTGACTGCAAAATGACCTACTTGTTGTTGCACAAACCTCCACTAGGGGGCTCTGTAGGACAACATGACTGTCTCCCTCTAGACTTTCCTTTCCAAGAGGCTTTGATATTCAAGATGGTTGCAGCTAAATATAGCCACCAAATATCAGCATAACAGAGGAATCAACAGATTCTCTGCAGTCTGCTGTGCTTAAATCCTGGAATTGTAGACAGAGCAGCTCCACAATGAGCAGCTAGCAGAGAAACGGTCTCTGCTCTACAATTTCAGTTAATTCTTTGTCTCACACTATAAATGTGTGTCTTGTCATAAGATTTAAAAGGCATAGATAATCTTGGCTCCAGTGAAAAAGCCTTATTGCTGGGGGCGGAAAGGAAAACACGCTCTTGATGCAGTTGCTATGACACAAGTTTCCCTAACACCTACTGAAGCCAAGCATTGGCTTTCCTCACATGATTATAACCATTTACCAATCATATTTTACATAAATTGTTTATCACACTTCCTTTTTGTCCTCTTTTACACAAAAATATCTAAAAGAATGGCTGTGGCAGTTAAGCACAAAAAGAAAGCTTAGTTTACATCCAGAGCAGCCCATAAACTACCTACACAGGGTAAAACGCCTTTATTCCTAGGCTAAGACTATTTATAGCCTCAGGCTTTTGTTTTTATTATGTGATCTGTAACTGGTCTGTGAAAGAGAGAAGAAAACAGTCTGGAGGACTCAGGGAGGAACTGACAGGCATCTTGCTTGGATATCTGTATGAAGGAATAAAAATGTTAGTGCACATTATGAGAACATGCTGTACCTGAGGAGTTTTTGCATTTGATGTTCTTTGGGGTCGTTGGTGACTTGGTTGGTGAAGCCTCTGCTTCCCCCTCATCACTCTGATTTTGATCATTGTCACTTTCTTCTCGTACAGAAAGATCTGTATTATAACAAAAATACACGGGTCATTAAAAAGATAATTGCAGCAATTAATAATGAGAATAATCCCCGAAGACTGACTCCCGCTGTCTGACCTTGTTTGCACATTGATGTCTCCTCTGTCTTGTCCTTCTTGTCCTCGCCCTCATCAGGGATTTTGCTGGTGATCGGGCTGGACACATACAGTTTGTTGATATCCAAGGTGGTCTTGCTGAATGGGGACATGGATGAGTACATGCTTGCATAGCCGTTTGAGGAGCAGCTGAGGGCAGCCAGGTCAAGAGCTTTGCCCCCAGTGATGATGGGGATGTTGAGGGAGAGCTTTCGCCGACGGTTTGGGGATGAATTCTTAGCGATCGCAAGAGGAGGAGGGGAGGAGAACTTCCTGCTGGCCCTGGGGGAACTTGGAGGCTCTCCATAAAGCAGTTTACTGTTCTGACTGCTCGCAAAGAATAACTCCAGGGACCTGCATCAAGGGAGGATGTATGCATTTGAATTTAGGACACAGGAATATATTTCTTTTGATATTTAATACCTAATGTCTGTGTTTCAAGAGCTCCACTAAATACATAACACCTCCTAAATAATTAATCCAAACTGAGTCAGCCCAGCAACTAGAAGTCTCTATGCAGCTGTTTCTTATCGTTTTAGAGCAGAATACAAGCTGCAGTGTTGCAGAAAACCTCTCCCACTCCCTGCCACCCTCCTGGCGACCTCACGGGTTCCCATAAATAGCACAGCGAGTGATAGTGCGCATGGCCACTGCTGACACAAGCAGCCGAGTGTAGGTGTCTCACAGTGACATGACAAGCACCATGGGAGCGCATGCTGCAGGGCGTGGGCATGGGGAGCTCCCCGTGATCTCAACCCCACAGTGAGGCCCCCATGCTCAAGGCCTGTGAATTAACCAGTTAGCCCTCACTCCAACACTGTCAATTTTCACACTAAGCGTCTTTTGCAGAGGAGAGAATGAGTGAGAAAGAAGGAAAGAGGGAGAGGGAGGAGAGGGAGGGATCCTGCAGCACCAAGGTTGGTTGCCATAGAGCGACAGAGCCCAGTTTAGACACTGGACCCATCCACTGCCTTTGACCACAGAATATAGGCATGTTCTCTGTGATACACAGTAAGTGTGAAAGTATCATAGAGCTTTCCTCTGTTGCTTCACCTGCTAGCCAAAATCATCAAAAAAAGAAACCCGTCGAATCCTCAAAAATACCACAAATTGAACACAAATAAGCTGCTGCTGAATTATATTGATTCCAAAAACTGTAACTGTCTATCAGTCACTCTTCAAGGTGGCAGTCCTGTACCCTCTCAATCTGAACCTTAGCGCTAGTTCATGCAGGACACACTAGTCACACGCCAAACCATGATCAGCTGACAGCCAGCTGATCCTACGTACCACCTCCCAACTCCCACAGCCAATCACAGCTCTTTCTCTTAACACATCGGTGTATTTAAATATGACATACTTCTCACTAATCCCTGCTTGCATTAATGCTGATGCACCATGCTGCTGGTAAAGCTTAGCCTCCTCCACCCCAGCCTCCTTCATAGCATAAAGTTTGTTGTACCCTCATTCAGATTCATGCTACTATGTTTTAATTGCATTTAACTAATGTTATTGTGTTCAATACACATTGTCATAAGTGTATTTGTTCTTATGGCGGTTTCTAGCCATGCCCTCCCTGTAAAGTCAAAGCATGCTGCTTGACTAACCCAGGGAGCATCTTTTGAGCTGCTGGAAAGCTTGAGCTGAGATCCTCAAATGAAACTACTCACAGCTAGCTCATTGCAAAAAGAGGAACAAAGCACTTATACAGCTGCAGTTTCAGCTAAAGCAGGCCAGCTCCTTAACTCCAACACATGCTCTGCATCTATTAGAGGACAGCAAAGCTTCACATCACGTTACATTAGTCTCATCTTTATGCTCCACAGATGCCAAACATATCAAATAAGATTTGTTTGTCTATTGTTAAAGCTGCTGACTACCTTCCCATCTGTCCAAATGCAGTGTGACTCACCGTGCAGGAATGGCACTGATGGGCTTCTTGTAGATGGTGATGAGTTTGTCTAGAACCACATCGGCAGTGGTGAAGACACGATAGGAGTGCAGGAAGGTGTTGAGGAAGTCGATGGAGAGAAAACGAAGGTCAGTCAGCCTTTCCAGCAGGCGCTCCACACTGGCATAGCGGATCTGCAGCACCTTGCAGGAGTTCATCATTTTACTGAAGCGGATGTCCACGTCATCACAGTACAAACTTGAATCAGACCTGCTCGGAAAAAAGAGCATGGAAATAAGTGCCAAAACAACTGAGAAGATACAGAGTGGCATACAGTATATAAAAACAAACATAGCTTACTTGATCATTTGTGGCACTGTGACTTTGGAGTTGTCCTCAAAGGCGTTCATCATCAGCCCATTGCAGCGGATGTTGTCTATGCACTGCAGGACATATGTAGTTGAAGTAAACAGAAAGGACAGAGGAAATGTTAGTGAGTTCTGTTACGTGCAGGATTTCTGCAGACATCCTCGGCTTTTTCAACAGACTGCTGGAACTTATGATTCTCGCTGACGTGCCTGGCTGATGTCACTGGTCCATGCAGACTTCTCTTGCCTCGAGGAGGCAACCAGGATGACTGTGAATGACTGGCTGTCCTTTGGCTCAACCACAATCTTGAAGTCCAGGTGCTCCATATCCTGACCGCTTTTGTCTGATTTAGCTTTTAGTCAAACACACACACACACACAAAGATTCGATTGTTAATTTTAGTCTGTGTTATCTGAATCTGTAATTGAGAGAGAACATCTTTCAGTTCTTTTAAATAATAGTTATAAAGATAAATAAATCCTGCCACACTCAAACATTATAAAAAACATCACAAATGGCACATAAGATGCATTTTTCTGAAAGCATCTATATGAATAAAACACTCACACTCATCATCTGTTCCCTCAGGGTCCTCCATGAGAGTACAGTCTATGAGAGAGACGACTCCATTCTGCAAACAATACATAATAAATTCTTCATACAAGACCCATTTCACTCAGCTTTCTATTATATCACCAAATACATCACAGGACATCAAATAACTAAAAATACTTTTGAATGAGTTTGAAAAAGAAATAACTGCATTTTCAAAAAAGACCAAGCAACCTCTCCTCTGCCATTTAATTTCTATGCCATTCATAATTTATAAGTCAAAGGCAATAGATGAATGCAAGTTATTTCTCTTAACTCTAGTTCAAAATGAAAATATTATAACTCAACAAATGTCCTGTATGAGATCTCTTAGGTTCCACCATCATAAGTGGCCTGCTAAGATTTTGGCATTGCCATGAACCTGCTGTCTTTCAGCTCATTTTCTTCTTATAACACAGCTCTAATATTGGAGCCATCTGACTTAACAATAAGGCTGAAATCAGAGAAGTAAAATTAGAAACGGCAATGACTGGATTACACGCATGCATCATTTCCAGTGAATCCCATGTGCCTGTGAGGGTAATTTGCATCTTATGTGGAAATGGTAGATCCTGCAGCCAACAGTGATGACTCAATTTCGTCATAGAGAGGAAATACTGAATGTAAAGTTAATACTACATAAAATCAGAAAAAAACCCAGACATTAAGTGGTGTCTCAGACAGGTGATGATTAATAAATACCTCATGTATTTATTGTTTAACATGTATGCTAATGCTAAAGGGGTAGATTTTTTTTAAATGGTTACGTACCATATGCAATGTGGTTTCCCAAATTAAAGAACTTCAAGAGCACTATTACTGAATCTGATGCTCCCTTAGCACTTAACTTTTTAGTCAGTTTGAGCTCATTGTTTAGTCATTTATCTTTACACAGAGGTTTTTTGTTATCTCTCAGAGTTTCAATTTTGGCACAGCAGGCAATTTTGTTTTAGTAAGAGGGATTTAAAAAACAATTAAATAGAGCTGAAAACTAAGAACCACCTAGTAGATAGACATAGTTAAAGACCAGCTGGTAAAAATAGCTTAGCATGACGCAGCTAAAACCGAGGAGTTTTCTCCCAGAAAACCACAGAGATAAAACATACAGCTCAAAGAGAATTGGCCCTGCACAAATGTCAAAAAAATGTGTGTATATTATGTGCAATTGGTCTTAGTGCCTCTGAGTTAGCATCATAGTAAGTTTTTTGGTGTATCCTGAGGTGTTAGTGGAGCTGTAGCCTTTTCTTGGACTTTAAATATCAACCATCTCTTTATAATGTTTAATAATACATTGTAATTTCACTCCACCTAGACATTGCATAGATATCAGAACTAGGGATGGGTACCTTTCACATCTGAATCGATACCTTATCAATGCCCAACACCTGCAAATCAGTACCGGTATGCAGTGGTACACTATTATGGCATTTTTGCGTGTGTATATGCAATAATAAATGTTATTTAGTTTATTTAAAAATCTCACAACCTTAGAATTTTAAATATTCATTTCTCAATATCAAACACTATCAAATACCAAATACATCAAAACAACAACACCGTTTTGTAATGTAACATCACAAGTGTTTTTACCAACATGAAAAACCTAAACTATTGTAACTACCCAGTGGTTTTTCTTTATATTACATGTAATAAAACTCAGCCCTACTACCTCCTACTCCTCTTCTATCCCCTCTTGGAAAATTGTGTGTAGATGCTGCTATGTTAAAACTGCATGGGTCATAAATGATTTCAAAAGTTCACAATTTCATGTGAAGAGTCTGAGAATGTCTGTAAGGTGAAAAGGGTTAAAAACTGTTAAAATAATCCTGTTTGTATGTAGAACTAATGTTCCGAGTTTTGGTTCCGTTACTACACAATTAAGTGACGGGCCACACTGACGCTGATGCTGCATTCCTTTTGTTGTCCTAACTTGTATTCTGACTTGTTTTTCCGACTTCTGACCAGAAGTGGCAGATGGAACGTCTCCCAAAGTCGTATTTACAACTCATGCGCTCGTTTTTCACAGAGCACTCCAACCTCGACGACACAATATAGTGGCACAAAGCATTAAGTGTAGTAAGAGCTGGGATTTTGACCTGTTTTCAGAATCTTTTGATGTTTCTCAGTGCATTTTTAGAAACGGTAGACACAGCACTACCTGCAGTTGCATGCAGTGTGAAGCAACTGTCTTGCAATGCATGAAGTACTGTGCAATGTGTTGTTTTAATGGCTCATCAGCTAGCAACTGGTCAATTTTGCTAAAAACAATGAATGGGTAACACAAGAACAGCATCCATCATTCTTCCAACTCGGGGTTGTGACAAAAGGAACACAAACAACAAGAAATCCATTTTTTTCAGATGAATGTGACGTCATTCCCACTTTCAACTTACGAGGTAAATGGATTGCAGCATAAGCACATTACCGCCGCGAATTTGTATGAGACATGTATGAGGACTGTTACCACTCACATCTGGAATGAATGAAGAAGATGAAGGACTCCAAACAACTAAAGAATCTCTGTTCAGGACAAGCAGTGCAACAAGGTATTTTGTTTTATATACAGTTTTATTTTATGTTTGCACAAAAATTGAAATCTTACACTTTGTAAATACTTGGATGTCCTTTTGATACATTTGCAGTTCTTACAGCAGTATGTTGGTGTGTTGGAGAGATGTGAGCATGATGATGTTACTAAGATGACGCTCCACAAGATTTCTGTCTGTCTGTTGTCGTGAAGAGATCTACCATGTGTGTTGGGGTACATGGAGGCTGAATACGTTTTAAACAAATAAAAAATTGAGGATGGAGTCAAAATAAAAGTATATAATTTTACAAATTAAAGTATTACTAACTACACATGAGAGGAAACAAACTACTTCTTGCATGAACTACATGTACTGCACATCTTCTTTCCTAGAGCAGTTCTTTTTCAACAACACTAACATGTAAACTGTCTTGGGTAAGAGCAAAGTCCGGCTCACACACTGATCAATCAATTGTGACCACGCAGAAAGCACAACCAAGCCTTAACCCAAAAAAACATCATGCACCTGAACCTAGCACACTAAGTCTTTTGGGTTCTATTTGTATTCACTGCTAACATTTGTAGAATGTGGCAAATTGTTTCATACTGTGATGAAATAAGCAGATGTGGCTCTGTCACTCCTTGAAAATCCCTCTGGATTCATTCATCCTGACAGAGATCTTCATACGGCACCAGCTGTGCCCATTTGGAGAGATGGACTTTTAGGATACACTCAAACTAGGCAATCCATACCGTGCCTGGGCACATTTGGGCTTAACTGAGTGTCTGTTAGTTGGCTGAGAGAACAAACTTGTGCCTTATCTGGTATATTTTCGTGGTTGATATCCCCATGATAAATGAGAAAATTACGGTGTTCAAAGTGAGGTTTCGGGGGAGGGATGAGGAAGGAGTAGCCACTGTTTTGAATCATCACTCATCTCACTGCATCCTCAGATTTGATGTATTGAAGTGGAAAGCCTTGCACTTCACGTCACAAAATGCAGTGCAGTCTGGATCATATGTACAGTCCCCTCCAAAAGTATTGGAACGGTGGGCCCAATCCCTTTATTTTTGATGTAGACTTAAAACAGTTGGGTTTGACATCAAAAGATGAATATGAGACAATAAATCAACATTTCAGCTTTTATTTCCAAGTACTTACGTCTGGATCTGATACACCACTTCGAAAAGCACTCTTGTTTGAACACACCCATTGTTCATGTGAGCAAAAGTATTGGAAAATGTGACTGATAAGTGTGTTTTGTTGCCCAATGACATTGATTATTCACACAATAAACAGTAATAAATGTCTACACTCAGTTTCAGATTTGGGTTTTGTCAGTGCAGACTGCATTTATAGTTGAGAGGTGTGACCAACATGAAAACCAGTGAGCTGTCTATGGGTGAAAAACAAACAACTGTAAAACATTAGCATGATTAACAGAAAGGCCAGGCTGGAATTTGCCAAAGAGTACAGAGAAGAGCCTCAAACATTCTGGGACAAAGTTTTATGGACTGATGAGACAAAGATGAACCTTTTCAAAGTGATGGAAAAGCAAAAGTTTGTAGAAAGAAAGGATCTGCTCATGATCCCAAACATAAAAGCTCATCTGTGAAACACAGTGTATGTAATGTCATGGCTTGGGCTTGCATGGCTTCATCTGGGACGGGCTCATTAATATTTATTTATGATGTAACACATGATGGCAGCAGAAATGAACTCAGAAGTCTTCAGAAACATTTTGTCTGCCAATTTAAAGAAAAATGCAACCAAACTGATTGGGAGTTCTTCCATCATATAGCAAAATAACGACCCAAAACACACTGCCAAAACAACACAGATATTCATCAGAGGTAGGAAGTGGAAGGTTTTAGACTGCCCAAATCAATCTCCAGACTTAAACCCTATAGAGCATGCATTTTACCTCCCAAAGAGGAGATTAAAGGGAGTAACCCCCCAAAACAAACAACAACTGAAAGAGGCTGCGGTGAAAGCCTGGAAAAGCATCACACAAGAAGAATGCTAAAGTTTGGCGATGTCAGTGGATCACAGGCTTGATGCAGTTACTGCAAGAAAAGGATTTCCAACTAAATATTAAGTCTTATTCACTTTAATGTGTTTTAAGTCTATCTGTTCAAATATTTTTGCTCACCTAAAAATTTGGTGTTCCATTACAAATAATGCTACCTCCTAAGTTGTGTATCAGATCCAGATGTAAATACCTGGAAATAAATGCTGAATTGTTGATCACTCACAATGTTTGTGGATAAAAGACACATATTTCTAATTTTGCACTCTTCATCCCCTCTTTATTCCTCTGTTCAGTTTATGAAGAGGAGGGTATTTATACGCAACTCCTCCAAGCTAGCCAGCATTTACCCACCTTGGTGAGATGAAGCTTTCCCCCAGAACCTCTGGTACAGATGATTAAGTGCTTGGAGAAGAGAAAGCACTGCCTTTCCCCTTCCTTCTTCAGGGACAGAGAGCCCAGTCGCCCACGGGTGATCTTTCCCTTCTCACTCATCGGCACTTGGATGAGAGACCCTGTATATTGTGCAAATAAAAGGAGGGCAAAGAAACAAGAAGGAAGATACATATATATATATATATATATATATATATAAGAGGAGAAGATGCAAGAGAAGGTGAGATTTATTCAAAAATAGAACAAGAAGAGGATCTAATAAGACACGATTTAGATAAAATTCTCACTCTGCAGCACAGGGTTGAAGCTGTAAAATGAATCTGTCAGACAGCTAAGGATAGACAGATAATCGCTTCTTCAGTGGAACTACGTCTATCTTCAACAGGACTTGAACACCCGAGTGTGGGTCTTACCTTGTCTCACAAAAGTCTGGCTGGTGTCCAGGAGGATTTCACAGCCCTCCACGATCATGCGCTCTATTGCCAGGTTCTTCCGTATGTTTTCAGTCTCACTCACTTCATCGTGCATAATTCTAGGAAAAAGAGAAATCACACAATAATCATTTGAGGAGAGCAGAAGTGCATAAATTCCACCAGAAAGTAAAACACACAAATAAAGTCTTTAAAAATGTGAATGTCAGTATTTGCGATGACTGTCTTGCAAGCACTTTACATTGTTCATTGTTTATAACATGGATTTAAAAGAACAATTTGGTTGCATTTATACTTTTAAAACATTTTGTCTGAATTGTTTTGGCATACTAAAGTCATAATGTGATTACACACCTGTCTACAAATCATTAGGTGTATACACTGTGAGGTAGGTAAATGTTGTTCTAAAAACTTTGTGCGACTATGTATGAGGCTTGAGAATAAAGCCACAATCAAATTTTAATCCCTTAGTGATACTCTTTTTGTAAGTCTGTGCCAATGTGTTAAGAAGTCTACTGTACTCAGAGTTTTAAAATCTTGAGCGTACAATTTCACCACATTGACAATAAGGGGTCAATAGATAATCAGCCAGGCCAATTATTAAGGCAAATATTTGTCATTTGGCTGATTATTTGTGTCTGCATTTTATTTTTAATCAATAAATCTAATTAAACAAGAAGTGCTATTTTCATTCACTGCAAGGTGTGTCCTTCCCTCTAATCCTGCTTTCCCCTCACAAGTTTTTATGTGTTGTCCTTCAAACACCATCTGGCTGGCTACGTATCCCATGAAAATCTGCAAATCAAAAAAGCCTGGGTGTAACCGGCACTGTATGCTTCTTTTTCTTCTTTTGTTGTCATGATTTGTTCAGATAGGGTCAACAGTCTTTTGAATGACTTTATTAGCTACACTGTAAAATCAATATAGATGCAAAACACATTGTCAATGCTTTGATCAATTCAAAATAAAGTGATGAAACTATGGCAGTTCTCCATTTCACATTCAGTTGGTTGACATTTTAAATGTCCAACAGTCCAGCACTAAAATTTTAGTCCCATTTTTAATTTTTATATGTTAGCTAGTCTTTCTCATTGAAAATAAAGGATGCTGACAAACATTTTTAGAAACATTTTCAGTAGACAAAGTTAACACAGTATTAATAAATGCAAATATGCACTGATTTATCAAGATAAATATTCTTGTGCAACTGAGGCATGACAAGTTCAAATG
Source organism: Cheilinus undulatus (assembly GCF_018320785.1). Lineage (NCBI taxonomy): Eukaryota > Metazoa > Chordata > Actinopteri > Labriformes > Labridae > Cheilinus > Cheilinus undulatus. Next base: position 29,836,504 of record NC_054873.1, read on the forward strand.
TAGTTTGTTTTAAGTTTCTGGTGAATAAACACAACTGTATTGTTTCGGTTGTAAGAAATAATCCATCACCCACTGAAAATGACGTTGACATTAACAACCCATTTTGTAGATTCACTTGCTAAAGAGGCTAAAGGTGAAACATGCTGTATTTCCACTTCATTTTCAGTTTCCCATGCAGCTCCTAAAACCAGCCTTGCAGTTGTCATGTAAAGTCATGAAGGGATTTTAGATGAAACCAGGATTTACCTGGAGAGCTCCTCTAGCTTGGATTTGGCATAGTCCAGACTGTTTCTTTCGATATGTTCATGAGGTGTGTGGGCCAAGAGTTCATGGAGTGTGAGGATGTAGCGAGGAATCTACAGAGAAAAAAGAAACAGGGGGTTCACACTCAAGTATAAGCTTATATGCATGCATGAGCACAAAGATGTGCACAGAGGAGTATACACGTGCATGTAAACTAATGAGTAGTAGATCAATTGAGAGCACAATCTACGCTCATCAGCAAAAATATACCATCAGCACAGCCTGCTGTAGGCCCCAGCAGAGAGAGCCATCAGGAAACTGCTTGCATCATCAGAAAGGGTCCGTTATTAAAGCCTGAGCTCCAAAAGCAACTGCTTTTTATAGACATGAAAAACACTACAGGGATATTCTGGGCCATAGCAGACAAATGCCTGCTGTTTCTGTTCTTGATCAGTGCTGCTGCAATATGGGACATTGCTCAAAGAGCCAACGTCGGGGGCGAGCTCTTTAAGCCAAGTCTGACTAAGGCATCATGGCCAAGTCCTAAACACATTCATGATAGTATTGATAATTGGAAATTAGGGAATGGGTTTAAATTAATCCTATGTTGTGTTTTTAATTTTTAGCAGCAAAAAACCCAAGCAGAAGAAACACTGATCATATAAGGTAAACTTAGCTTATGGACAAGAGACCAACTAATACACTAAAACTTTGAGAAGTTTTGTTATGATGGTAGGATATATTTTTCTTACACTCTCTTACTCTTCACATTTACAGTACAACAGATTCATAATTTAATGTTTAGAAACATGACAGCCATAAACAGTTGAACAAATAGTCTTAATCATTAAATTCAAACACCTGTTGGTTGAAATAACAGTGCCAGTGGGTGAAAACTGATAAAAATAGCCTTGAATTAAAAAAGAACATGAAGGAATACTGAAAAAGAAAGGGACCCCATAGGTAAAGCTGATAAAATAGCACTTCATTATCAACAATCAGGAATATGTGAAATTTAGGATGAGGTCAATTAAACTACTCCAGTTCAGACTTTCGATTTGCATTTACTGGGGTCTTTAATTTCATTTACCTTTGTGATAATTGATTTAAGGAACAACCAGCCATGAATATTTACAGAACAAATCATCAAACTGCTTTACAGACAGCTACACTTTGGTTTCATTGGCATAGCCATATCCAGCTAGTAGCTATTAAGTTGTTGAATTATATGGCTCGAGGGTAACATTTTTATGTGAGGAGAACAACTTGGCCCAGAGTGGCTGTGAGATCAGAATTAACAACAAAATCCCGCTTCAGGCGGCAGCTCTGCAGCAAACAAATTGGTCTGCCTTTATTTCTTGTGTATATCAGTGAGACAAATGAGCCAACCTGGAACATGGGGTAGGTGAGGAAGGTCTCCAGAGTCCTCTCCTCACAGTCAGGCTTGGCCTCATACTGCTTCAGCAGCTTGTCAAAGTCTCGGTTCTGCTTGCAGTGGGCCAGGATCTGCAAGCTGTACTGATGGTTCCTCACAAACTCCTGGTAGATATTCAGCATGGGAAGAAGGATGTCGAAGAGGTCGGCTGGATAGAAATGGACACCAAGACTGTTACAATGACACCAGCAATGCTGAAGGTTTGAAAAAGAACTAAATCAGAGGTTTTCTTACCAAGCACTAATGTTGGCCAGCTGGCTATTCTGGCTTTGAGACCCTGGTAAAATATCTGATGTAGGAACATAATAGTTTCACTGAAAGAACAAAGAATAGAAAACATGTTAAACAGTACAAAATTTAATCATTCATTCAGCATCAATTTGAATTTGAATTTTTTGAGGCAGTTTTCCTTCTTTAGTCAGTTACAGTACGATGATTTATCATTGGGGAATCATCTTAATTATTTCAACTAGATAAAAATGCGATTTCAAGCTGATATTGAGTGGAGATGCTGAGAGCTGAACTGTGGAAGAACTGCTGAAAATAGCTGAAAAAAAGCATAAAAATAGCTAAAAATAGTATAAAAGCTGAAGAATGTGATACCCAATTTGTGAAAAATGTGAAAACATTGCTCAAAAAATCAAAATACCGAAACCAGTAACAAAAACAAAAAAAAAAACAAACAAAACAAAACAAAAAAAAAACAAAACAAAAAAAAAAAAACAAAAGTTGGCCACTGCTTCACTGATGGAGTAGCCTATCGAGTGTAAAAGCTGATGGTGTGTGAGATGGTGCTAAAGAGGTGGAGATATTGTTTACAGTTTTAAAACCATTATAGTATAAGCGACATGTATGAATGAAGTTTGGATGTATTATGATAGACAGACAATGTGAGACAACAGAAAGAAGGTGTCATGGATGTATAAAGGCTTAAAAAAAAACACTTGATGGAGAGGGGAGCATTGGTTGGGAAGAAAGAGGAGGAAGAGATGGAGTCTCATTAGATAAACTAGAAAAGCACTCGGGGAGCGCAGACCTCCGCCATTAGCCCTATCTCTCAAATCCTTTAAAAAATTCCTGGATCTGTCCCCATGTGCCCCCCACCACGGGATTTGCCAATTACTCCCTCCCCAGTGGGGTGGACACACGGTGAGGCAAAGCACTGGCTTTGCTACATGTGGACTATGATGGTGGAAGCATTGCCTGCTGGTGCCAACAGATGCACTGACAGTCTCACCCATGATCCCACTTGACTACTGGAAGTCGTGGCAGAGGGTGAATATTCCTCTATTCCTCCCAGCATTGTGAGTATTCTCGCTGCAATTTGCTGTCTTTCTCTCTGTTATGCTCCGACTCATCTCCTCGACCAGGCGTGCTTCTGTCAAACTCGATAAACTCCAAAACTTTGGATAGAAACACACCCAAAAACTGCTAATGGGATTGAAGTTACTCATATTCGCCATCTCCTGGTGTGAAGTGGTAACAGCGCAGACTTCTGCTATTAGCCCTATCTCCCAATAGTACAGAATCTTTTAAAAAAAATCCTGGATCCAGACGGTGATCTGGATCAGTCCCAAAATCTAATTAGTTTTTCCTTATGCCATTTTTGACATTTCCTGAAAAATTCATGAAAATCCGTTCATAACTTTTTGAGTTATGTTGCTAACAAACGAACAAACGAACAAACGAACAAACCCACCCGATCACATAACCTCCTTGGCGGAGGTAAAAAGGGGAAGATGGTAAGGAGGAGTAGGACCATAGGAAGATGTGGTAACAGACAATGAGGTTGAAGTCTGAAAACCTCCAAAGTTTAAATAAAATCTAAAGGTTGAAGATATGAAGGAATGAACCAACTGTAATAATTAGAAAAATTAAACATTTGGATATCATTTAACCTGTTTAAAGTACCAGATATTACCTATGATCTCCTTGGTTTATGTTGTTCTGTCTTGGCCTCATGATTGGATAATAGCTAACAAATATGTATAGCTTGCATCTATGGTGCATTGACTTATCAAAGTTTCCCCCCACAACACTACTCCATGTCACTAATAGTAAAAAAAACTCCACAAGTCATATTATCTAATGCAATACATGGAAGTGCTTTGTGAGAAAAGAGCATCCAACCTGTTGAGGAATATGCTGCTGACGTCATCATGGGTGATGGGTGGTTTCTTGGAGCTGGCTGCCATGCGGAGCGGCCTCAGGAAGTTGTTCACTAATATATGAAGCTGCTGCACATACTCAGCCTCGGAATCCAACATGCTGAACACCACCTGGTTCCTCTTCCTCATGCTCTCTGCATGTGGTGAACGGATGTAATCCTGGATGATTGTCTTCCACTTCCTCCTGCAGATCCAGCCTCGCAGGAAGCTCTGGACCTGGGATGTCAACACACTGAGGTCAGTTTCTACCTGGAGTGCACACTGAAAATACGGCACCGAGCTTATTTTATTGGTTTTACTTTTTTGATTTTCTTGATTTCAGAGTCATCATCAGATGGAGCGGCCGCAGGACTTGCATGAATCTTCTCATTGTCTTTGAGTAGCCCAGCAATCTGCCAGGGAAGCATCCAGAAAAAAGACTAATCATTACCACTTCCACACTTGTCTTCTTCACACTTACTGTACCAGCATGTAAACAAAAAGACTCAGTAAACAAGACAAGACCTGTCAGCACTGAGGCATGAGCCTGACTAAACTGGCTGCTCACTTGGCTGCTATCGCTGCATTAATGTTTATCTACATTGGTTATTTAAACACAGTATGTACCAGACAGACAACAAGGTAAACAGGCAGTGAAAAAAACATAGACTAGAGCTGCCCTGAACTGTTTGAAGCTAAGTGTCTCTATTTACTCCGTAGATGGCCTGAGAGTTAATTGTCACTACATTTCATTGAAGGGATGCAATTTAAAGCTGCGTTCATGCATATTCAGCACATAATTTGATTTCGAGCAACACATTTGCACATTAAAGTGAAATGGCTATTTGATCTGAAGAATACAGCCTAGTTAGAGGCATTGTTTCTCAGAGGACATACAAGGAGAATGGTTTGGGTGAACAAATCTCTCTGTGTGACTGAGCAGTGCATCCTTATCCATTTCATTACTTTAAACACATATAGAACAAACATAACAATAGTTAGCTAAGGTCATCAGTTTCCCATTGGTCCAGAAAATATTTGTTCTGGCAGGCTAAGTTTAGCATGGGATTTTTTTTTCCTTAAATGACTGTGCAATCCAGGAAAAAGTGATGGCAAAGTATTATTGTGCCCGACTAGGGTGTCTTTTTTATAGCAGTTTTGACTACATAATTAATTTCTGGTGATCCTTCATTATTATGTTGCAGACAGGGAGAACAGTACAGCAAAATATTAACCATCACAAAAACTCAGTCTGAAATACTGTGGATTAGAAGCCTGGTGCAGGGCTATCATGTGTGTAAGGTAAGGCTGTAACCAACTGCCTTTGCCTAGCATAAAGGCTGGAAACAACAGGGGAGAGTGGGGTAAGATCCATTTTTTGCTTATGTGGCTTTCCGTGAAAGGAAAAAAGCTGCAGGGCAACCAGACAGAGTGCATGGTACACTGAACACTTCCAATCTTGATTTGGGCTGTCCAGTGGTGTAGCAGTGTTTGTAGAAGTGGGTATCTCTTTAATTTATTGCATTAAAGGTGACGTAATTGACCAAATGACACCTATAAAAACATTTATAAACATTCGTAAAGCCTCTTTCATGTGAGCGACAGGTGTCGTGTCATGATTATGATTGTGTCATGTCAGTCTTGAAATAAGGTGTTACTTAAGTGACAGACATGCTTCTATTTTGAAAGAAAATAAGGAATTCCAAGTTGATTTAAGATTATAACGTCAACTTCACTGTGGGGAAAGGAACTTTTTATGGATTGCAAAAGAATGAGAAAAGTAAACGTGGAATATTTGGTATCACAGGGTTCAGATGACTTTTGACTCTCCCACTAAGCTGACTTACCTAAAATAACACATTTTACCCAGACATCTTTTTAAAAGCTACACTGAGTCATACACTGAGTCTTGAAGAAAGATTCAAGACAGAAAATTATTCACTTTAACTTAAAAAGGTGTCTGACTTGTATTACAAATGTTTCCCGTCTACTGTGAAATCCCTTAGGTTGGCAGGCTTCATTGGGATCATGAGAACAATAAGAGCTGTGAGACATTTATAAAGCTTTATGCCAAGCTGCTCCACAAATAGGGAGAGGAAAAGCAGAACGTTCTGAAATAAACCAGAACATATGAATACAAAACAACTGTGTCCCTCTCTGTGTTTTGTTCTTTGTAAACCTGCTCTTCAAAATATGAGATCCTGACATGCATGGAAAGACTGAGTCCAGCTGATCGCAGGGTTCAGATCTTACTGAAGTGGTGTGATGTTTGTTTCCATTTCAGTCATTGTGGAGATACAGGGGGAGCAAATATCACTGCAAAATTCAGACTCTTGAGGTTTATGTTCAGGGCACATTATCTGGTCATATGTGGTAGTGTATTCATGCATGTTTACATCTCTTCTCCTCAGTGTAAAGGCATCATGGTGAATATTACCTCTGATTTGAGCCTTTCAATCTCTATTTCCCCATCTTCTATCTGTTGTCGAAGTTGCTTAGCAACTGTTTTCTCTGTCTCCACAATCTGAAGTAGATGAAGATACTTTTGCATGAGAGTCTCATGCTCGGTGGCCAAGTTTCTGTAACTGTAACGTAAGCAAACACACATAGACACACATATTTCTGAAGTGTATGTACTGCCATTTATTTTGTTGTATGTTCTGTTATTTTGCAACAAAAACAACTTGTTTTTTCTTGCTGAACAAAGCAGTTTTATATCATTCCTCATATTTAAACACCAGTTATAAAACCATAGGAACATCCTCCCCATCCTTCTAATGACTATTTTTGCTTCTAACAGTCATGTCTTTACATTTCACTGATGTGTGCTTTTACCTGGCATGTGATATTGCAGCCACCCATTCATCGCAGTCCTTTACATCCTCGGTGCGTAACTCCAGTGCCTTTTGGTTTTCATGGGTAAAGCTGACAGTGAAATAGTACTGAAACAAATTAAGGGGGTGGGGTTGGGGGGTTCTAATTAGAAACAACAGGACTGCCATTAACCTGACACAAAAAAGGGCCATTCATTATTGCACACTCTTTAGATAAAACTATCATATTGTGTCTCAACTGAGGATTCTTCTTCTATCTGTGTGTGTGTCTGTGCCTCTCTGCCTGCTGCCGTGGACATCAAGCAGGTGATTTAAAACAACATAGGGCCTGGGGAAGCCATATCGTCCTCGCCCACCACTGCAATTGATGGAGCACACCAAGGGGGCCTCCCCCAGTTCCTGGTATGTCTCTAGTTCCCAGAAGGTAATCCCATAAGACATGGAGACTGCAGCTTTAGGCAATTACATAACTGCCATAGCTGTTTCCTAGCAACTGAACCTCTGTTATTATTATTATTATTATCATTATTATTATGATGATGGATTTTAGTGTCATTTAAATCAATCTAATTAATCCTAATTATAGGATTTGTAATTAATAAATCGTAATTAATCGCACATGTTTAATAATTTGAGAGAGATTGAATGGTAGATTTCATAAAAATAGTAACAAAACAAACAGAAGGGCTTCTGAATGGCATCAAAATTTTTATTAGCTTCTGAAACAGAAGAAGTGGAGACCAGGTACAGATTGTCCACTTACTAGTCAGTCTAATATGGTATCAGTCTGAAGAATGTGGATTTTATCCATAGATTTAAAGAAATTAAAAACACAGAGGTTTTTGTACACATGTTCCAATCAAAGTTATAAAGCTACTTTAGTCAACTGTGTGAAAGCATCAGCATACTTTTATAAATCACATGTTTCACTCCTTGGCAAATCAAATATTTTTGATTTGCCAAGGTATTAAAACATTTGAATTTAAAATCTTAAACTATGTCAATAAAGGTAATGGATTGACTCCATCAGTCATTAAACACACACTGGTGCAACTACTCAGATAAAAAAGTCAAAAGGCTTTTTTTAATAAAATATGATGTGAGTTGGTTTGCTAAGTAAAAAAGTATGCTATAAACCACTAGTCCAAGAATAATAGTACATCAATTATTTAACTTTTAATTGCATTAAAGCAATTTTTCCTTTAATTTTGGATGTTACACCCATGACTTGTTGGATTTTGTCTTATGAGGCCCTCTTTTGCAAGAACTCAATATAGCATTTATTGTTGTTGAAAACAAAGGAAGAACTCTGAAACTCCCTGAAGAGAAATGTTGTCTTTTCTGTTGATTGTCTGGCCATGTTTAGGGAGACCAGGCCCTAATCTTTGGCCTGCAGATGTTCAACAGGCACCTATCAACCTACGACTGATCATTATTCATGGCTCACCGCTCCTCCATCTTCACATTCATTAGGTATTCATCCTACCGTCAAAGAAAATCTATTTCTGGCAGAGAGGCATGCATGTTGTTGTAGTTTTCCCTCATGATCTCTGTGAGAGCGCAGTGAGTGTCTAGGTTGAGGCGATGTTAAGCACACTGTCTGCTTCCTGCTTTATATTTATGGCTGAGTCACCTTAAAAAAATCATCACTGATCTCAGCAGAGATGCCAGATTGATTCAGCATGGGTAAAAAATAACATGCATGTGTATTATTTGCTCTTTAATCTATGAAACACTTGTTTTGGTGTTGGAACAAAACAGTCTTGTTCGTCCCTCTTTGCTGCAGACATGAGCCGGCAGTAAATGACCATTTGGGATTTTTTTGAGTGATTGTAAATTATATCATTAAAGAAATTCCTTATGTAAATGCCTTCCACTGAAAAGTAGCTCCATTGTCTTGCAGCAGTACAGTTAACAGACTTTCCTGAATCATAGCATGAGATCTATACAGTGATAGATTCCCTGGAGAGATGCTGTTTGTGTTGGTAATCACTACACATGCATACACTTTGATTTTTAATGAGTTTTCTTGATCAGCTATGTTAAAACGTGCAGTTTAACCTATTTATTGGCCTGATCTTTTTAGATTTGTAACACGTTTTGTGCCAAATGAAGCACCTCTTGCTTTGATAGCCTCTTATGTTATTGGCTGAAGTGCTGCTGTTTCCTAGTGTGAGCTGACTGTGTTTTCTATAAATGGACTCTGACCCCTCCAAGGTGCTGCAAGAAACAAATTTAGCCCAGAAAGCGCTCGTATTAATAGGAGAGCTGCGACAAACTCCTCTCTGTTACCCCTCCTCTTTTAACTGCATCATTCTTTGGGATGCAAATAAGGGTTGCCATAGAAACCACAGGCTCAAACGCATAATCATTTTCACACTAACTGCATTTGAGGATAAATATAATGTAAGGATTATAGTGGATTAGGAAAACATCGCCACATAAGCATGAATCCAGGTGGAGATGGGAGATAGAGGAGATTTTTACGCTTATTAATGGTGTTTGTTTACAATCAGAGGCAGTTTTTTTTTAGTGCACCATCATATCACTCACATCACTTGTTTTTCATTTGTGCAGATCTCAGTGCTTTCATGCTCGGTAAACACAATTCAGGAATACAAAGAGAAGCAAAAATCTACTCTGTTTGTTTACACCAAGATTGCAGGAACTTATTTTCCATGCTTTTCTCAGCATGCTCTTATTTAAAAAAACAACAACAAAAAAACAGCACAATGCAGAAGAAGTAGCACTGCTGACAGAAAAAGAAAAATAATTGGGATTGTTTAAGGGGGTATTTTTGTTTGTTTGTTTTTGAGCGTTTAAAACAAGAGCGTGAGCACAGCATTAGCAAGTGTGTTGCATTATGCCTTGTCAGCACAAAGGCAGCTGTTCACAGGAAGAGCCTGGACTCACTTTGGATTACAGCCCTACCTACAGAGTCAGGCACTGAGCCTGGAGAGAGGAGAGCTGATGGCATGAAGGCATTACATCCCTCTACTGTTTGTCACAATGATACTCAGCAACATTCCTCCTTCTGGTTGTCACATTTTTTTGATTTAGGGAGCGGTGATTGGAGATATTTTAAAATGCAATATAGATTGTTCAAATATGTAAATACATCACTTAACCAGTATGCCATGGGTCAATTTCAACAAAGGACATGCAGACTAGTTTAAATTAAATTCCCCCTATTAGAATGAATCGTCTTATTCCAATCATTTGAATCAGAGCTGACTGATCACTGGCTCCCTGCTGTTTCTCGACCTTTAGCTGTCATACCATCATTTCTCCACACGATGGAAACCCTGAGGCAACAACTTTTTCATGTTTTAGTGGAAGCAGCAATAGGTATATCACTCTCCGCCCTAAAACGTCAAAAAATATAACGGCCTAAAGTCAAAATTAAAAAAAAATGTGACAAACCAAATTGCAGACTCTTCCCAGTGAGAACTGAACTATTTAAACTCCACGCGCCAATAAAAACTATGTAATCAAAAACAGAGAGAGAAAAAAGGGGATCAACCTCGGGTTTGCTGCAACCTGCATGAAAACCCTGCAGAGCTCATTACCAGGGCTGCTGTAATACCATTAGGTGTTAATATTGTTACCTCATCATTAATGCCATGCATGGATTACATAACTAGCAATACAGCAATCTGAAACCTCGTGCTTTTCTGCGGCGATGGATTTGAGGTCATCATGCATATAAGCGTAACAAAAGGCTTTTTTCTGACCTACGATAGGGTTAAAATGATACATTCAGCCTTGCCCCTTGATATTTGAACATGAAGCCTACAAAACAATAAAGCAGTTGGTGAGAGAGCGCGCGCGTGTGTGCGCGCAATCTTCATACCTGCTTTTCCAAACACTCCTTGGCTGACAGTGAAGGTTTCGGTGAAGGCGCTCTGTCGCATATGCATCCCTCCAACAGGTATAATCCCGCGGGTCGAGAGCTGGATTCGTTCTCAAAATAAAAGAGCATATTCTGTAACAAAGCGAACCACTTTGTGTGCCATTTTGTGTTGTCTGAGCTCTTTTTGCTCAAGCATCCTCGTCTTGTACCATCCTTTTTCGCCAAAAGCCCTAGGTAGGTGACATGACCATCATTAAGTCGTATTCCCTTCTGCATTTTGATGAGGAGACTTCAGCTGCGCAAGGTGGATCGCTTGTTACATCCTTGTTAAAGGCGCTCCAGAGAAAAATCAAATCAAGAAAGACGAGATGTTCAGAATGCGGACCACTGGCTGCAGGCTCGTCCACTCTGCCCGACGCATTCACCGTGTTGGCATTTAGGTAAAAAGAGAGGAACAAAACGAGCAGCACAAGTCCAGCATCCTTAAATCTTTTGTCATACTCCGAGCGCTTTTATGGGCGACATCTTCCGATTGTGCGTAATAAAAAAACAAGAGCGGAAAGGGAAGGTTAAAAGAAAAAAAACAAAGGAGGAAAAAAAACAATCTAAACAACGCAAGATGAGAGGGGAAGGGGTTCGAGGCTTGTCCCTTTCTCACTTGAAATCTCCAGAAACCAGCAGGCTCGGTGCTGAGCTAGGCACTGCTGAGTGAAGTCACATGACGCATGCTTGGGAAAGCAGGACCTTGGACAGAGACGTTTCTACAAGATGCCGCATAAGTTGAGTTTCCACTCAGTCAGGAGCGATAAAAGGTGGTGTAAAAGAAGAAGAGATGGGATGACAGACCTTCAAAATCCACTTTTAAAAGAAGACAAGCAACTAGGCGAACAGATGTTTATTTCTCCATGACAAATTTTCCTTCTGTTCTTTCTCGCACAGTTTTCACTTTGCATTTGGAGTCTATCTTAAAAGAAGAACCCAGGCTTTTGTAAAACTGTTTTCATTGAAAAGCAACCTCTCAAATACAGTTATCTAAAGTTTCGGAGTTACATGCAACATTATTAATATGTTCAATGGCCAACAGAAGTTATCTTTGGTGAGATGTAGCTTCCAGATCAAATGTTTGGTCTTAAAACTTAAACAAAAACTTTACACATTTCTTAGCTAAAAAGCTCATGTGTGTGTGCCTGGGGTTTACTTCCCATCTGTTTCAGAACTGTCTGTCTCTCCCACCATGAGCTCAAATTAATGGGATTTATAATTATTATTTTTTATTTGAAATCCAAAGGCCATTTTCATATGATTGCAGAGTTCACACAGGTGTAACACTGAAAAGTGCTGCATTCTCTCTGAGAGCTCCAGTAAGGCATGACAGTGAAAAGAGTGAAAACAAAACCAGAGCAACTGAACTCAGCCGTTATGTATTTTAGTTAAGGCTTTTGTCATTAATGCATGGTGCCACCGTCATCAATTAAGGTCCATAACTAGTACATTAATCTTTTAAATATCTCATTAATCGTATGCTTTATTAGCTTCATTTTGGCTTTTAATAAAAATGTTGGAATTTGGAAATGCAAGAGAAGTGGGAGATTAATACCACAATTAACTACAGAAAGTGTGAGATTAATTGTGATTTTGAAAATTGTTTGACAGCCCAAATTTTTAAACTTGCACCAAACTTGCAAGTCCATTTGTTTTTATAACATGAAAAAGTGTTTTCACTGAATGATCCATAAAAACAACCAGATTTTTCAACAGAAGAGGAGTCAGATTAAGGTGGTCATGGCCCCCCTGGCTATCATTTTTGTGGGGCCCAACTTATTCGTCATGTTTCACCAAGAAAGGTAACCTTGTGTAAAATCATGCAACGTATATAACATGTCAGCATACTCTCAGGGCAATATGGGCGTTACATAACTAATAAGGAGGGCTTTAGTATAAAAACAATGTTACTGGGAAACATTTTAAATGCAGGTTTTAGTATTCATATTTTGTCTGCTGACATTCTGTCACGGTAAGAGTGATGATTCTATCTGAAAGCAGAACATGGGCACAGAAGAAGACAGTTGCTGAAATTGCTTATGGAGCTAAAAGAGGGTCATTGTCACTTGCCCTGCCCTGACTTGGGGTGCAGGGTTTGCACCCCCTCACCCTTAAACTGCACTGCAAACAGACACCTATGATTGAAAGACCCACATAAGAATCTTCATATATTGCATGCTGCTAGCTGAGGCATGCCATGTATGAAAGTGGCAAGGCAGGTACAAAGCCCACAGAAATCTCATCGCCAGACTAAGGGGAAATTCCTGTGTGGCAAACATAGGCTTAATATTGCTGGTGGTGCTCAAGCTACGACCACCGGTTTGGGCCATGGGCCTGGCACAGGCCCAAACGAAGGCCATCAGCAGGCTGTAGCAGTGCAGGGCAAAGACTGACACGGCAACATGTGAACCTGAACTGACAAAAGGCCAGCTGCTGATTTGGTAGGCTAATTGTGGTCCATTATCTCTAACCAATCGGATGCTAATTAAAAAAAATCGTGTTTCACATGGACAGTATGGCTCAATAGCGTTATTTCCCTCTGAAATAACTTTACATTATGTATTATGTGGCCAGTCCAGGGGCCCTTGTATAGGTGGGACCCCTCAGCAGTGGCCCTGTTAAGCCTATGCGTAAATCAAGGCCAGAGTATAACAGTATGTTTGAAGATAATGTGAACTACAGTATGCATTGTATTCGCATGCACCATTATGGTTCTTCGACTTGCTGTTGTGCATGGCTGCTGCTCTGTTTTTAAGAGTGCAGAATATAGGGAGGAGTGTTGAATGAGCGATGCAGTCAGTTAAGCAATCCCCCTCTCTGGGAAGAATTTTGGTGCAAACACAACACACCTGAGGTGGATCTTTTTGTTTCATACTCCTCTAATCAGTCCTTCTCCCTCTTCTTGGTACAGAAAGCCAGCTCACTGGGATAGGACTGGGATGTTAACCCATGGTCTGGTGGTCTCTTACATACCATCCCACACTTTTCATTAATACCCTTGACAGGGAGGCAGCCTGACTCCTGCTGGTTATGCCAAACTGTCTTGGAAGGCCCTGTTTTCTAGTAGTGCACAGGCTTCTGGATGGGGCTCCATGGCACCTGAAGAGACCTTCTGTCATATCTGGGGGTCTAGTCTTGTATTCATGCCTGGAATGCCTGCAGGCACGCATATTAACCCTGGGGTCATGGACCATCACTAAGACTCAAGTACTCTATGATCAAAACTATTATGACTTTGAACCCCCAGGTTTTTCCTGTTTAATTGGGTTTCCTCAACCATACTGTGAAAGAAAAAGCGTTACGTAACTACATTTTAACTGGGAATCTGGCTGTGGCAATTCTATAGGGACATCTTTTGTGATGGCATTGGCCTATATAGATATACCCTTTGTCATTACTCATATGACTTAAGATACAGGATTCTTGTTCACCATGTCTGATGGTCATCCAGAACATCTATATCTCACATATCTATAGTTACATGGGCAAATCTTGTTTTGTCACCACTAGTTTTTATGTTTACTACTTCCAAGTTGTTATTCCAGACTTACAGAGATCCTTTATTTTATAAAAACTCATGGGTCTGACCCTTTTTTCATACCTTTACATACTGGTTGCTGTTTTTAACCTTTATAAAACAGTGCTAGAGGTTAGTTAGTTAATTAGTTAGAAAGGCTTATAGAAAAAAAAACAACAACTTGGCATTGTGAGCTTATTTGAACCAATCCACGATGTCATGTGGGAATTGACGGATTTGTGGGTCTCAGTGGTTACAGAGCAGCACTATAAAACATGCTCCAGCACACGGCCAATATGCCTCTCTAAGCACCCAATTTGTTTAAAAGGCACAGACTCTAATCTGATGCTGTCAGTCCTCTGGCTACTTCTCAGAGAGGAGATTTATTTATTACTCCATCTCCATTGTGATCTGTGCTCTCTCTGATCTATCCTGCCATAAATCCCTGCAGGCTTTGCAGCGTCTTCCCCTACAGTGCTCCAGATTTCTTTTAATTAGTCACTCACTAGTCGGATATTAACCAAATATTTAACAAAACAATGCTGGCAAGAGGGAAATACTGTCTTGTTTTGTAACACTGATCACACAGTGGCTGTTTGTGCTACAGCTGGTAATAAATACTGCCTAGTTTGAATAGCTTTGCATGGACACACATGCGAGAGGCTGATAAGACTGTTTTAGTCTGTATGAGACAAGGTGCAACAAAACAGGGCTGTTCAACCTTATGTGGGGATCTCCAGTTCATCCTTCTTGGCTGAGAGCAGCAAATATGAAGCTCTTGGCCTGAAAGCAATATTTTCTAGAGATTTTAATGTTTCTTTGCTGGTGTACTGATGTACATTTTAGATGCACCAATGGTAAAAATCTGGTTAGATGCCTCACATAACAGTTTAGCTGATGGTAGATATCAATACCGTCACTTCTCTGGGTGTACCTCTTGTACAATGCCATCATTTTCTCTCATGTTTTGGTGCCCAGGGGCAGAGCCAGAAGTGTTGGCTCAAACTCAGGAGGGTCCAGTGGTATACCACAATGTTACAATGTAATTTCCAAAAATCAGTCCAAAACAACATCTGAGACAGGTGTGCATGGCTGTAAGGACCATGACCCAAGGGCCCACACCAGACACTGCATGCCGTGGCCAAGATTTGAACACCCCATCTCCCCTAAAGTCAACAAGGATTGAGCTATCCAGCTTATGCTTCCCCATCAGGCAAGTTACATGTAGTATTTTTACTCAATTCTCAAACTGAGATTTAAAACACTAACAAATCTATACATGAAAACATGATACTGTTTCATCTTTAAAAGCATCCTTTACAGCCAGTAACATTTATTTGAAATGCTTTTGTTCTCAAAGTGTACCCATCATCCTAAAACCATAATACTCTGTAATGAAGATCATTTATTTTTACTTCCTCACCTAAAAGGGGCAGAAACGGTCTGATGTTTATTTTTACCACTTTACTTAATGTGAATAGGGTATGAATTTAGTGTAAAAGATTTCGATTGGCACCATTCATTATAAAGGAGCACACAAAGCAACATGTGGGTTCTAGATTTAGATATTTTTTTTAAAAATAGATAAACTATTGATATCTAATATGCTTTAAGTATTTTCATACTGCTGTATAAGATCTTACACGTAAAATAAAAAAGGCTGCTTTTATTCTGTTGGCCTACAAGAATTACATTTCCATGTCTATTTGTACATTATAAAGTATTTCTTTTAACATTTATTGATCATAACACTGGACAAAAAAAATTACTTTTCTCCAGCCTAAAATATTAGGGACTTTTGAAATCCTTCGGGCCTCAAGCCCTGTAAGCTACCCCCTGAGCTCTGCCTATGCTTGTGCACCATCTAGTTATTTACTCTTAAAGCATATTTTATGCTTTTTGAAATATTGATCAGTCTGCTGAATTTAACTTGAAATAAGACACACTACAGATAATTTTAGAGCACAGATTTTTAAGTGTTTTTGACATTTTAGCTATTTAATGGATTTGTTTATTTTCCTAAAAGAATATGATTGTGTATTTCATTCAAACATAATAAAGGCACATGAAAAGTGTGAAATAAAAATCTGTATATTAACATTGTCAAACGTGAACAACAGTAATGATATAATGATTTGTTAGTTTAATATGGTTGGACCTGCTGATCTTTCCAAAGGCCAATAATAAGTCCACATGTTGTATTTTACATGTGATAGTTATAACCTGAGGTCTGTTTTGTGAGCCAAAAGAGAAAAACTAAAACAGTCATGCATCATTGTCAGCCAGGGCTGATGTTGTGATCTCTTGTGTTTCTGTCAGTGTGTAAGTCTTTGTGTGTTTGTCAAATGGTGTTTTCTGTTCCAGCTCATGGTGCTGTCAGGCTTCAGCAGAGGATGCAGCCGCCGTGTCCTCGGCCTTTCCTGAGCCGCCTGTGAAAAGGCTCCCGTCCTAATTACATGATCCACCAGGCTACTAATTCGCCATACTCCTCTGAAATGACATTTACTAATTACTCCTTCCTATTTTAGAAACTGCTTTCTGGATTTGATCCAAGCTCCCTCATGCTCATTGTCATGTAGCAACAAACAAGTTGGCTGTTGTTGCAGTCACAGCCTATTTGATTGAAAGTGAGTGAGCAAACATACAGACATCTGAAATCCTTTAACAGCATGATGCTGTGTTAAACAATCTGGATTATCCATGGAGAGGAATAAAAAAAGGGGGGAGGCCAGAGGAATCTGCAATGCAGTAATGTTGAGACAACAAGCAGAGCTGTCAGAGACCACACAACCTCTTCAGAGGGTCAGCTGACAGCCTTTTTAGTGTACTTGTTTCAAAGATGCTGCAGCATCAGCTCCACTAGAGCTACATTCATGTTGTATGCTAATGATCACCATCTGTCTTTTTGTTTAAAAAAAAAGATTGTAATATCCTCATGAATGACAAAGCACAAAAATGGGAAGTCCAGGGCTCTTAAAAGACTTTGAAATATGTGTCACTCTTGACTGCATGCTGGGAAAACCTCGAGCCAGATGCCAAATAGGCATTTCCAGGTCCAGAAGACCCCTGCCGTCAGCTCTGCCCTTCTCCACAGCTTACGTCTTTGATTTGAAAAGACACCAAATGAGATGTATTTAATACAAAGTATTCTACTATTTTGGTTTCATGGAGGATTTTTAACATACTGAGTGAGAAAAGCTGTTAAAAGTGGTCTTCCTTGGCACCAGTTTAGCTCAGTTGGTAGAGATCTATAATCTTCACACACTGATCCTGGGTTCAACTCTGATTCCTGGTGTTGTTTGGTGGGTGTTTTCCCCCACTCTCTCTCCCCATATATCCTGCCACTCTCCTGGTGCCAAACAAAGGTGAAGAGTCCCAAAGATAACCTTTAATAAACAAAGTGGTCCTCCTGGTCAATCATGTGAGCTCCTCACAAAGCATATAGGAAATGCACTTTTAACAGCTTTTCTCCTTCATTTTGTGAAATTCATTCATAATACCAAAATAACGGTTTACTTTTTTGTAAGTACACCATAGAGTTCAGTCCTCTACTTGTCTTTTTATTTTTGTTACTGTTTTGGTGGTATTAGATTTTACACACCATATGTTTCATAAAGCCTTCAGATATAACAATCTTCTCAAAAGTTTCCAAGGTCCAAAGTTTTGAAGTAGGAGTGGTTTAAGTTTGAACAAAACATAATGAGCATACAGAAAGTGCATTTCAAACAGCTTAAGGATCCCTTGTAGAGTCTCTTTTTGAATAAATGATGAATGCATAAATGTTAATTTTGATGACTAATAATACTTGGAAAAAAAACTTTAGAGATTCGTTTCACAAAATTTGTACACAGACACCTGCCAACAAATTTAAATCATAGAAAAATATGATGATGAAGTTTGTGTTTGTTAAACCAGGCCTCACTGAGCTGCAGTACAGTGCAGCATGGTTTCATGACTTCAGCTGGAATGGAGGCTGACATGTCTGGCTGACAGTCTCCAATGTGGCTGGCGGGCTTTGCTCCCACGGCTGCTCCCTCTCAACTCAGGCTGATTCTTCCATGTCATGACTGGTTATCCAGCCTGCCACTCACAGCTCATGAGTGGGGGAGTGGGAAAAACTGGACCCACCAGACACTGGCTGCATTACGTCCTGGCAGTACACGGATACTGGCAATAGCAAACAGTCAGTAGCTTTCAAATTACATGTGGTAAGTATTAAGCAAGTGCCATTTTTTGGACAAATGAACGGTTTTAGTGGATCTGGCACCGTGTAGTTCCTAGAAGAAAAAAAGTGCATTTTTTTGGACAAATGAACTGTTTTGGTCTTGTTATCTTGTTATCAGATGGCCGTGCAGTGTGTTATTTTCAGAAACCCCCACGCTTACAACTACTGTGTTACATCAGACAGAAATGTTCCAGGATCCCCAGGGGACTCTGAATCTTGGACACACATGGGAAGTCTGGGCTTGCACATATGTAGATTACATAGTAGGATAGCCTTCCCTGACAAGGATTATTTCAGATTTATTTACAGTTTCCTCTTTTATAGGGAGCACACTTACTAGAAATAGAAGAACATACCCCCTCATATATCACACTCCTAATGCTGTAGGTTTTGATTTCTATTTGTGTTGATGTATTCCCTTTCCTTCTGACAATATGTAGCTTTTTACTCCACATGCATGCTTTTATTTTATGCAGCCACAGATGATACAGTGTGTACTGTTTGAGTACTCTATTTTTGGTGCAGGATATGAATTATAGAGCGAAGTGGCCAACAATGTGTATTGCATTCCCTTTTCACTGACCTGAGTGCACTGAGAGAGCGACACGCATGGAGAGTGTCTGTGATGAGTGACCATGAGCTACTCTTGGAGTGTTGGTGGGCCGTATGATGGCAGAATCCCAGCTCTTGGCAGCAGCCCAGGCCATTGTGATTTGTGCTCACTGCTGCCTACAGGGTCGCCACCTGGCTGCTGCTTCCTCCAATCTTCCTGGGTTACACAGAGTGCATCCACAGCAGGTCTGTAATTGAATTTCACACATGTCACAGTCAGCTTAACTGTGTTTTCTGCAAGGTGCATGCAGCTTGAAAAATTTAATCTTGATATGCTGGAGAGTATCTGAGATGAAAAGAAATACACTTCAGCCCCTATGCACACTTCTAACTATGCAGCTACAACACACACATTGTAAAGTTAGCACCAAAGGACTTATGAACTCATAAACATTACGAGAATATCAAATCTATACTTAATATCTTTTCCTTCTTATCATCTTTGACCAAAGACTCAATCATCTAAAACAAAACAAACAAAAAAGGAAAAAGAAGAAAAAAACCCAACAACAACAAAACTTTAGTCAGACTCTACTAGTGTGTATTTACCCTTCCTAGGCCTTACAGGTCCCTTCTCTCAGGCTGTGTGCTATACCCACAAACAACGCTATAATCAGTGTAGCTGATTCAAGATGATAAGTGCAGAAGAAGTAGAGGTGTGTCGTACAATTTTTTGTATCCAGTCCAGACTAAGGGGACAAGAGTCGGCATGTACTGTATGTATGATGTACATGAACAGCCTACCAGGTAAAATGTCATTTGTTCTTCAACATCTCCTGATCTTTCTCAGACCTTCAACTGTTGTTTTAAGGAAGGTTCAAGAAATGTTAGGTTATTACAATGCATTGCAAACCACCAATCCTCACTTCATCATACAAAAAAAACCATCTATTTTCTGTAGCCTTTTTTTTATTTACCTGTAAGAAACTATGATCAATTTCATGAACTACTGCTTTTTCTCTGTGTAAAATCGAGGTGGCTGGCTGGAACCATGAAGAAATCTGGGGTCTCATTTATAACTGATGCACATAATGGAGCCGGAAGTTGGTGTGCGCCACTTTCCAAGCAAAGTTTGTGATCTTTAACCCTTGTGTGGTGTTCATATTTTTGTTATTCAGCCAGTGTTGTGGGTCTGGTGGACCCACTGCATTTGTGGGTTTTTAATTCAAAGTAATCAAACAATTTTATGTTAAAATACTCAACAGCTGTTTACTTCATCCCAATTACAAGCAATATGAAAGCATTTATGCTTAATATTTGCCTTTTGACTTTGTTAGATCACTTATATGAATTAAAGTGCTACTCGTTTTTAATTTGTTTTTTATTAAAATGTAAAATAATCAAGATATGAGTGGAAAAAATTCAACAAATGAAGCCAATTTTTTATAGCTTTTGATTTTTATTTATTTGAACTTCAACAGAAATTTAACCCATTCAGGTTAGTTAATACAACAGAAACTGAATGCATACAGTAACCATGCCAGTTTCGACAACACACATCCATCTGGAAAACCTTCAATACTAAGCGTTTTGGAAAGTGCAGAGAATTTGACAAAAAAACTCGGAGTGTGATTGGATGAACGTTTTGTCTGTCACATCTTTACGGGCCAATCAGAGCAGCAAAAAACACATGATGTAGCTGCAACCAAGGTGGCTATAGACATGTCAGTACATGACTTTTGTGGTTTTTGAAAAGAAAACAACTCACCACTGTTCTATGTTCTTCTTTTAATGAAGAAATGTCATCAAGCTCTGATAAAACTAGTGCTTTAGCAGCATCCACGCTAATCTCTTCGACCATAATTGCACCGGCCTCTTGTTGCTGCTTGCTTACGTCACAACTCCACTGCGCCTGAAAGTATTGCCATTCGTCGTTGATTGGTCCTCTCACTTTCTAACCGGGCCCAAATGGTTCAGACGGGAGCTTTGCAAGTTGGATTCGCCAGTTAGAAACAAGGAAAAGGGCGTATCCATCTGCTTTGCAAGGTTAGCAACTTGGTGCAGGAACGGCAGGGGCAGAAACACAAATTTCACACTTACACTCACACACTCTCTCTCTCTCTCACACACACACTCCACACATACACACACACAGTAGGCCCAGAAAGGAGGTGGACAGAGTGAAGGTACACAGGACCTACAATTTCCCCCCTTTTTTTTTTTTGCTCTGGGTCCACTGGACCCGAACACCCTGTATGTAATACAAATGTGTAGGGGGGGTATAAAGTGTGTGGTCATTGAAAATGTGTTCTGATATATGTTCTTCACAGAAAATGAGCCAAGGCCAATGAGTCTGAGTCTGAAAAAATAATTACTTATATCATTTTTCTTTTAATAAAAAATGAAAATGGGTCCCACAGACCCGAACACCATACACGGGTTAAAAAAAAGAACCAACGGCAAAAGTGTGCACCTGTAAGCAAACTGCATACAAATTTTATTGAGCTAGACGGAAAATATTGCTAAGTGAAAAAATATTGCATCTATATTTTTATTCATCACCTTGTGATTTTTAGTTTGAATAAGTTTAATTTTAATGCAAGATGCACGGACAAAACAGAGACAGGTGCCTGGGTCATATGCATTTATCTTCACCTTCTCATCCCTGAGCAAATCTTTGGTCACCTGTATTTAAATTTATATTTGAGCAAAGTGTGTAAATGAAGCATGGAGAGATCTCCCCCACTCACAATATTCTAATTATCTGTCATAGTTTATGCTGAACTCACCAGAATAAAGAGTAAATAAATAAGTCTTCATACATCGATCAAACTTTTATTTATTTATCCCATAGTGATCGATTAAAACGCTCTTGAATAATTTTGCTATAATGGAGGCGAGAGCTGACATTATGTGAAGAAATTAGAAATCGCAATTGGAAACTGCAGTGATACTCTTGCACAATGATGACAGGTGGGATATGCCATTGTATCCATTGGTAGCTGCCATGGTGGCTGTTAGCTTGGATGTACCTGTAAGAAAGCAAACTGGTGGCTATTTCTTTTTAAAACAAGAGCAAAGAGCCACACTGAAAGCTGAAAAGCACAATTCTATTCACCAAGAAGCTCCGCCATCAACAATCTACATTAGCTGACCTTCTCAAACACTTTCTGTGGGAGTTTTCCCTGATAAATGTGGAACACATTTATGCAATGACATGCATGACAGATTACCCTTACCACCTTGTTCTCCTTAAATTATGCTGATAGGTCATTCTCAGACCAGGCACAAACGTTTCAGAATGAACCTTTTTAAGACTGATCTGCCCAATGGCATACAGGAAATCTGCCTAATCCACTGGACTGCAAGATTATGACAAAATAAGCTGACTTATTTCAACCATTTGGGTCCATGTTTCTTGGTTAATGGTAAATGGTGTTTTTGACAGCAGTGGATACAATAAAGCCAGAAGTGCATAATCACAAATGTCTGGAGTTTGTTTTTATACACAACAGCAACCTTACAAAGCTCGTAAGCAAACAGTATTTATATGTCAGAGAGGCAAAGGGAAAATGCAGTGTGTCCAAACTGCATACTAACATTAGTTTAATTTACTGCAGTACACTTGCTACACAGTAGCCTACTGCGCAACCAAATCTGCAATGCAGATTTTTCTTAGTGCGAACACTCTTTGCTCACTTATGCTCTCTGAAGAAGGTATTTCTGGCACAGCCTGACCAACTTCCAAAATAGAGGATGAAGAAGGTCTTGAAGGAAATAGAAATCTCCAGCAACACTTACAGTTAAGAGAACTAGGCCAATGCGTTTCGGCCTGTAGCCTTTGTCAGGGTCAAAGCAGCTTGAATTGAATTCAAATATAAGCAAATTAACCTCTCGTGATGTTACCCCCTTTTAATTTAGTGACACGTATGTCTAACCCTAAAGGTACTTTCCACAGTTTCAACTGTTACATTAAAGTCATAAGTGTAACTAACATGTTAATGTTTGTTTCTAGTAGGCTAATTAGCCATGCCTTACAGAGTAACTGTGAAAAAACACATCAGTACAGCTTTAATGTTTCCGTGTTTGGTTGTGATGTTTGAAGACAGAGGAGGGGAACTCTACTCTCTAGTAGAGCTGTGAAAAAATATCGATACGGCAATATATCGCGATACTTTGACATCCGATACAATATCGATACTTCAAGTCTTAATATCGATTTTTTTGTAAAAAGTAAAAACTCATATTTTAGCCGAGTTGTTAGTAAAATACGACATCCGCATCTCCACATGGCTTACAAAATAACAACACCTGCACAATTCAAAGCAGACGTTTGGAAGCATTTAGACTTCAAAGTTAAAACGGGGAGCACAAACAGCGAGTTAGAGAAAGGAAATGCTGTTTGCAAGCTCTGTCTTGCTGACATGAAATACAGCGGGAACACCACCAATGTTTTGTGTGATTTACATATACATCATTTTTCTTAGTTAACTGTGTAGAATATCGCAATATCATGATATCCTGATATATCGTGATACTATCGTATCGTGACCCAAGTATCGTGATGCGTATCATATCGTGAGGTTCTTGCCAATACTCACCCCTACTCTCTAGTTTATTTGCATCAAAATGTACGATATTCTCTGTTGGCTATTCAAATTCCATAATCTGAAGCCAACTCTGTTTCCCAAGTTTTTGGGAGGACACAAACAATGGAAAAACCCATCTCTGTCAGATAAGTTTTGTCTTAGAAATTTGTATTGGTAGTCTGCAAAGTATTGACCTTTGACAGTGGGACTATGGAGAAGGAAATCCTCTTTTGCTCACCCAAAACCTGCTTGGCACATCAAAAATACCCAAACTCTTAGCTGTCGTCCTGATGGCTACAGTTGTTTAAAGCTGTCTTAAAATATTAACTCAATCACCAAATGGATATCAATTTTTCAGATACTCATCATTACTCCTTGAAGGGAAAGTAAAGGTTTTACACTTTGTTATTGAACATCACACAGACTAAAATATATGCACAGAAGTCTATAGACATTCACCAATGGAGTGACACCTGAGCAGTTTAGGATGGAATACCTGGCTCAAGGACACATCAGCAGTAAACGGGAAGTGAAGAGGCACCTCTGCAGTTACCAGACTGTTTCAAGATTATGACTTAACCCTCTGCTACCCAACTCAAGTCCTTATAGAACGAGCTTTGCAGGAAACATTATTATATGGATAAATATCTTTAAATGCTCAACAACAGTAGGCACTGTATGATAAAGCTATATGTTAATAAAAACATTTTTACTGTCTAGTAAAATGTTGAGGCACACCTTTGAGCAAAAACTTGTGTACTTAATCATGTATACAGTAATATAAGCATTGTAAATTATTGAAATGTATAATGAATCCTGTCGTGAAATATTGAATTCACATGTTATTATAGTCCCCTACAAACAGCTGAGGAATGATTTTGCTCTTTAGAATAGTGCTCCTAAATAATATAACTGGGAAAATACAACCAATAACAAAAACAAAATAATGATCCCAAACAGATTAAAAGCCTGAAAAGCAGGAGTAAACTGCTAGGTTAGATAAAAGCTGTGTGGGTTTGTCTCTTTGAATTGCCCCTTTTGCATAATTAATATAAATAAAAACACTACTTTTAAAACCATTAGACCAGAAAAGGTTTAATGCAGCTGCTGTAACCTATTGGAGTAACCTTTATTGTTATACCAACCAGAGAAGTCGCTCATTTTAGTCTGGGCTGCACAAATTCATGTCTCAACGCAACTCATTCCTTACAACCCTAATACAAAACAGCACCATTAAAATTTGTGATTACAAATGAAAAATTAGAAAACCAAGCAAACCTGAATTACAAGCAAAAAAAGCCTTACAATTACATGATCAAAGTCAGCTTCTGAAGTATCAGCACAGGATAACGAACTCTTTTTCATGCAATTTTGCATTTTCTCTTGTAGACTCCTAAATCATGAGTTTTTATCCTTTTTTTCTTACTGTACAATCCTTTACAAGAGACGAGCACATGCTCAAAGTAGGCCAATTACCAGTCACTATGAATTATGACACTAATTCAATATGACAGAGCAAGTGAAGAGCTGCAAAGGCAGGGTGTCTTCCTTCAGCTAACATGAACTCAGAGGGGACACATAAACAAGTCCCTCCATTACATAATCGTCCCCCTTTTTCCTTGAAGCATATTCGCTTATTTTACACGCCCATTCCTCATCACGTTCTCTCTCTGCCTGCAGGCTGAAGTAAAAGCTGGAAACAGATGATGTGTAATTCCATAGTTCCTCCTGTATTCCAGTAGCTGCCCTATCTGTTCAACAAGGCATTTTAACAAATATTCCAAAGGTTGGTATATGATATAAATGAACTTATCATGAGTATTGTGTAAGGTTGAGGCTAAATTTTGCATTTCTACTGTCAAAAGGAATTTTAATAATGTAACATATAATATGGCATATGACGCTCTCTATCTGCAGACTATCAATTGAAATAAATAAATAACTAAAGCCCTATAAATGAAGGAAATGTTTCAAATTCATGCATTCATCAGTACTGACAATCAGGATGACACATTGCAAGAAAATAAAGAAATGCCTCTGGGAACACATCTCAGCCTCATCATTATAACCTCAGCTATTCATTTCGAGGAATAAGCAAAAATATGAAACTGATGAACCAGTAAGTTAGCAGCAGCCTCCAATGTTAAGAAATAAAGCCTATGTTGAAGAGAAAAGGAAGTAGTTTATCAAGTGCTCGCTTAAGGCAAGCTGGATATAAAGCAATTCCCATTAAGTCCAATATTAAAAGAATTTTTTTACAGATAAAATAAAAGTGTTTACATCTTGGTTAAATGAACTATTTTAGTCTCCTCAGATCATTTCATTACTCGTAAAATCTGTACAGATGGTGATTTTATATCTGATTTGAATTTGAAAAGGCAAAGAGTTGTATATAAATCAACATAGCTAGGGGTGTGGCTGAATTGCATAAATGGTGGATGCATTGTTGCTTTTTTGTACATTTGCTTATGGCTGCCTTAATTCAAGCTCTTTTCCTGTTCTTAAAAAGGGTTATGGTGCAATTATGACAAGCCCCTTACCTAGAGTTGCCGCAGGCGCTCAACAACGTAAAAAGAGAAAAAGAAAAAACTAAGAGCTGGAGGGTACACATGAGGCAAGCAATATAGGATTTGCATCAAATGTACGTTGGAGTATACACCTTAGGTTTTTGTAGCCATGCATTGTTGGCCTTTTACAATGGGGTGTTTTGACTACCAAATGAGGAAGCAAAGAGGATCTTTATATTTTTGAGAAAGAAAATACATTTTTGACATGAAAGTTTTGATGGAAATTTTAGGGAATCCTATTTCAGAATTTGTTAAAATTTATTAAGTAAAATTGTCAACAAAAAACTTTTCATTTTTGAGGTTGTAAATGTACTACAAAAATACTCAATATAAAACTTGCATATTATTTGCATAAGTAAAAAAGTGTGATGTACCTTTTTTTAAGGTATTGTGCAAGAATCCAGTGATCTGGAGTCAACTTCATGAAGTGCTAAATTAGTATAGCTGACATCGCTAACCCTAGTAACACCATTTAAATCTGAAAGAATGATCTTTCTTGACATGCATGTGTAACATCTTTACTGTGGCTGTCTGCTGCACTGGGAGTTGTAGTTTTCACTCAGGGATCTCCTAGCATACAGTCAACAAAGTTGCTACACCTCATGTTCACAACCAGCTCTAGAGAGAAAGGAGGAAAAGAAAGACTGAAATTGTCTGGCTTTGTAACGCTACCTCAGAGACAAAGAGACAGCCTCACTAAGATGATGTACATTTTTCATAAATTATATAAATATTATCTGAAAATGATCTGCTTTTAAAGCATTGTCTTCTTTAGCATGTCTACATGTCAGTACTATTTTTTTTAGCTAAAACCCCTTTGTGCTTGGATTAAACATCACTGAGCTACAGGCATGATAATGGACTCCTGTTACTCTAGCTCACTGAAATGAGGATGCGGTTTATAGAAAAACCAGTGCCCATGGACAATGGTGACATTCACATGGACATGTTTCTGTGAAAATAAAACTGTTGAGACAAAAGTGTCAGCCTGACACCACTTATGATATATATATACAGTGCTTAGCAAATTTATTAGACCACCACTCAAAGTAAGGTTTATGCCACTGCTGCCCTAAATTAACAGCATTGGTAATTACCAAAAACATTTTTTATGTTTCTGCAATGGTTAATACACCATTATGTAGAAGCTCTTTCACCGAAATGATATTTTTAATGCTAAAATATATTTATTATTGTTATCCATGAATTTTCAAATGTACTGATTTACAAAAAACTGAAAAAACCCTAAGCACATTAATATTTCTTGATTAATATGTCAAATTATAGTTATTTACTTGCATTCCTGAAGAGAAAAATGAGTTTTAGTGGTTGAATGTTATGCTTGATTAATTTCTGACTTCTCAGAGAAGCCCAGTGTGCTGGCTCAAATTTGGGTATAAAAAGGTGAATTCAGTTTGAAATTCCTCATTCCTGTTCAAAATGGTAAAACGTGGAGAGCTCAGTGAAAATGAAAGAGTCCACATAAAAGCACTTCATGATGCTGGATGGTCTCTGAGACAAATATGACAGGTGGTCTAATAAATTTGTTAAGCACTGTATATAATAGAAAATCTTTGTATTTTAGTTTAAAATCTCTTCTTCACTCTTTGAAATTCTGAATGAATAAAGTTGTGAGTGATATGAAAGACAGACAACCTGCTGCAGGTCCATGGCTGCAGCACCAGTCGGACTGTTCAATTTAAGGAGGCACAGGAGAGCATTTTACCACAAAGGGTGGCAGGTCCAGATTTCATCTGAAAGAACAAGGCTATGAGGCAACCTGCAGGGGTTATTGCCAATACATTTTCCGCAGTGCTCAATCACTGTTAAATTAAATCCAAGGATGACAGATGCTGCCAATCAGTGATGGGTTAGTAAGGTCAAATTAAGATCCATACGCTGACCTTTTCCATGGCTGGCTCCTTTCAGAGTGCCTATCATCAGGGCTATCAATAGAGGCTAATGAGCCTTAATGGTCAGATCCTGGCAGAGAGCCATCTGTTACACTACAGCCCAGTGCTCACCAGGCCCAGACAAGGTTATACCACTGTTGATGAGCGCTCTCAATAAAAATGCTATTATCTCAGCTGTTGTGCTGTATACAGCTCCTCAACACGATCTCTCAGCAGACCCAGCAGACCCATCTTTAAACTCCTCAGTTGATTTCTTTGATCGGGACTGCTGGGATTAAAAGATAAGACAGAAGTTACTAGATATGTCGTTATTGCTACTTATTCTGTTAAATGATCAAAATCAACTGTGACCATAAAAGCAAGATGTGGTTGTTTGTTTCTTTTCCTTCAATCCAAAAAAAAAAAAAAAAAAATTGCTGGAAAAAAAATCAAAAAGCAGCATATCTGCACTGGATTACATAATGTTTCACCAAAATGAGCCTGGGTACTGTAGTTCATTTGATCAAATTTCACATTTACCACCCTTTGCAATCAAAATACACTGTATATGGTAAAAGGCTTGAGGTTGTATGGTGCTTTTCTAGTTGTCTGACTACTCAAGGCAGTTTTTCACTTCAGGTTACACTTATCCATTTACTCCACATTCATACAATGATGGAAAAGGCTGCTAATCCCAAAACCCATCTATAAAAATTGACACTCCACTGATACATCAGTGGGAGTAATTTGGGGTTTAGTGCCCATTGACATGTGAAGGAGCACTTCACATGTCAATGGGTACTGAAGGAGCTGGGGATCAAACCCCTACACCTTGTGGTAAAGAGATGACCAACTCTACCTACTGGCCCGCAGTCAACTGATAACAAATTCATATTAATATAAGAATTTCCCTACCCATGCAGTATTTGCCCCAAAATAAGTCACATTTAACAGAAGCAACCTAGCAGACAGTTAGCTGCTAATTTAGCCTTTTGTTTTTATCACCTTGAATCACCAAACCCATCCCAAGTCTGGGACCACTCTGTACTACTGTTATTAAACTAGAACTACCCCCTGGAGGTTTATGTCTGCACAAGGTATACCATTGCCAAAAAAGTGAAAGTACAGTGAGGGTAAACAACAAAGGCAAGGATGGTTTTTGTGGTGTCATAAGTAAGTACTGAACATGATGCCCAGTGACATTGACCTATGACCTCTAAAATCTAACCAGTTCATCTTTGAGTCAGAGTGGATATTTTTGTGAGGTTTGAAGAAAATCCCTCAGTGTTCTTGAGATCATTCGCTTAGGCAATAAACTTGAGAAAAATGACCCCTAAAACCTAATGAGTTCATCCATAATAATAGCTTGGGCTTCTAGAGAGCCTTTCATGGGACCCAAGGTCACTTTACAGAGAGTGGAAAACAAGACAACACAAAAGACAAACACTAAGTTGAGTGTATGTAGGGGGCAGGTTTTGGAGAGACTGTAAGCTGTGGTGAATAGGTGGTGCTTGAGGATTTTTTAAACATGTCCAAGGATGGAGCATTTAGGATGTTTTCAGGAAGGGAGTTCCAGAGGATGGGGGCTGCAGTCCTGAACGTTCTGTCTCCATAGGTGCGAAGTTTGGTGGAGGGAACTGTGAGAAGGCCAGCGTCTGAGGACCAGAGGCTCTGGGTTGGGGTATATGGCTGAAGGAGGTCAGAGAGGTACTGAGGGGCAAGGGCATGAAGGGATTTGTAAGTGAGGAGGAGGATTTTGTATTTGATTCGTAATGTAACTGGGAGCCAGTGGAGGTGGATGAGGATCCATGAGTCAGGGTGGTTGTTTGTGCAAAGCTTAATGGAAACCCCTCAAGGATTCTTGAAATATTGCATGAAGAAAACATGAGGCTTAATGACCTTGAGCTTTGACCAATGACCTCTAGAATCAAACAGATGATGCTTGAGATATAGTGGACATTTGTGTGAAGTTTTAACACAATCCCTTGGATGTTTCTTGTGATATTACATTCACAAGAACTGGTTGGACAGACAGAGGGAACGACTGGACAACCCAAAAATGAAATTCCTCTGGCTTTATGAAAGACAGCTTACAGAGGAAAATTAGATTTTCATTAACACATGCATACATTTCAACCACATAGAAGAAACTGATTCAGTGATGCCAAAAAGGCACAAAATGAACAGCAGTTTGGGAACCGAAAGAGATGGCCCCTCTTGCTGAGAGGAGCCAAGTGCTCTGGATCACCAAAGAGCCATAATTCCCATCGCTATCTACTGCTCATGAGAGAAACCAGATTAAACAGTAAACATGCCCTAGAGCAGGGATCATCAACTACTTTTGTACAAGGGCCAGCTTTATCTGTGGATGCCAGACTTTCAAACAACCTAGAATAATTCAACATTTTGGTCTCATTATTATATTAAAGCTGAAATATTTAGATCTTTTTTTTTTTTCAAATGCACCAGTGAGATCTGTCCCTTCACACAGCCTACAATGCAGCCAGTTGCAAGGGGGCTGTTAAGATACTTTAGATACCTAGTTTCCCGGGTTGTCTTGTTGCCGATCACTGTGTTTGATCCAAACATATTGTGTTGTGACTCAGGAAAAACTTTTGCAGGAAACAGATCTTAAGTTTCCTCAGGCTGTGAAAAATGTACTCTCAAAGAGCCTGAAGTAGAAAGTTGATGTGGAGAACAGCAGTTTTATCACAAATGAACTGATGACTTTATATTTATTATGCATCATATACACTAATGACTGACAGATGGATTCATATAAAATGGAAAAACATGATATGTTTTAATAAAACTGCTTCAATATCAGTCGTTCTGGGGGTTGCTTTAATAGCTTTACATGGATTAAAAATGTTTCCCTCAATACCACAATGTGTTTCTTCACCAAACATTTTCTGTATCTAATAATCTTCAGAGGTCCCGTTGGAAAGTTGTGTGGAGCCTGATGTGGCTCTTGGGCTGCCAGTTGATGTGTTTATCAGCCTTTTCATAATCTGCAAATGGCCCTTGAGATAATCAGATCAAGACGTTTACAAGAGTCTTGAGATATCAGGTGACTCCAGAAATGGAATAATGATCATTGCAGTAGTGTGAATTTAAACATATTTACTGATGGGGTACATTAGAGAACTTTGCTCTTAGCCATCTAAATACTGTACATCAGATATGCAGAATAAATGCACATACTTCACTTATAAATCCATTTTGTTTGAGTTTCTCCTGTGTAGAATGACCATTGTGGATGACTGTGGTTATTATGTACACAAACCTGTACTGAGTTTAAGTTATCTGCCACAGTCATTGGCAGCCAATATCTAATTAAATATCAACCTGTTTCTTCTTCAATGTGCTACTGATTAGATTAAACTAATACATTTTTTTTCCACATCAACGTTCTTTGGTCAGGGTCTTTTTTTGGGTCATGTCCAACAATTTTCACGAAAAAGTATTTTAATCCATCCATCCATCTTCTTCGGCTTTTTCTGGGGCAGGATCTCACTCCCAACCTGGAGGGGGCATTGCACCCTTTTCCGACAGAGGACCATGGCCTCAGATTTGGAGGTGCTGATTCTCATCCCAGCAGCTTCACACTCAGTTGCAAACTGTTCCAGTGAGAGCTGAAGGTTGCGGCCTGATGAAGCCAACAGAACCACATCATTCACAAAAAGCAGAGACCTAATCCCGAGACCACCAAACCAGACCCCATCAACGCCCCGGCTGCGCCTAGAAATTCTGAAATTCCAACTCGCACCGGAAACGAGTCCGACTTACTTCTGGCAATGCGGACCAAGCTCTGACACCGGTCATACAGGGACTGAACAGCTCTTATCAGGGGGCCCGGTACCCCATACTCCCAGAGCACCCTCCACAGGATTCCCAGAGGGACACAGTCGAATGCCTTCTCAAGGTCCACAAAACACATGTAGCTACTCCCATGCACCCTCCAGGACCCTGCTGAGAGTGCAGAGCTGATCCACTGTTCCACGACCGGGGTGAAAACCTCATTGCTCCTCCTGGATCTGGGGATTGGCTATCTGACAGACCCTCCCCTCCAGACCTTTCCAGGGAGGCTGAGAAGTGTGATCCCCCTGTAATTGGATCCCTCCGGTCCCCCTTCTTAAAGAGGGGAACCACCACCCCAGTCTGCCAGTCCAGGGGCACCGTCCCTGATGTCCACGCGATGCTACAAAGGCGTGTCAACCAAGACAGCCCTACGACATCCAGAGCCTTGAGGAACTCAGGAGGATCTCATCCAACCCCGGGGCCCTGCCACCAAGGAGCTTTTTGACCACCTCGGCAACCTCAGCCCCAGAGATAGAAGAGCCCACACCCAAGCCCCAGACTCTGCTTCCTCATTGGAAGGCGTGTCGATGGGATTGAGAAGGTCTTCAAAGTATTCCTTCCACAGACCCACAACATCCCGAGTCGGGGTCAACAGCATGCCATCCCCACCATACAAGGTGTTGACAGTGCACTGCTTCCCCCTCCTGAGACACCGGATGAAAGCCGTTCTCAATAGCCTCTCCGAACTCCTCCCATGTTTGACTTTTTGCCTAAGCAACCTCTGAAGCTGCCAACTGCTTGGCCTGCTGGTACCTGTCAGCTGCCTCTGGAGTCCCACAGGCCAAAAAGGCCCGATAAGACTACTTCTTCAGCTTGACGGCATCCCTCACCACCAGTGCCCACCAGCGGGTTCAGGGGTTACCGCCATGACAAGCACTGACCACCTTACAGCCACAGCTCCTATCAGCCGCCTCGACAATAGAGGTACGGAACATGGCCCACTCGGACTCAATGTCCCCACCTCCCCCTGAACATGGTTGAAGCTCTGTTGTTGTGAGTTGAAGCACCTTCTGACAGGGGACTCCGCCAGACATTCCCAGCAGACCCTCACAATACGTTTGGGCCTGCCAGGTCTGACCAGCATCCTCCCCCAACCGGCAGAGCCAACTCACCACCAGGTGGTGATCAGTTGACAGCTCCGCCCCTCTCTTTACCCAAGTGTCCAGGACATGTGGCCACAAGTCTGCTGATACGACTACAAAGTCAATCATCAAACTGCGACCTAGGGTGTCCTGGTGCCAAGTGCACATGTGGACACCCTTATGCCTGAACATGGTGTTCCTTATGGACAATCTATGACAAACAAAAAAGTCCAGCAACAGAACACCACTCAGGTTCAAATCAGGGAGGTGGTTGCTCCCAATCACCCCCTTCCAGGTCTTACTGTCATTGCCCACGTGAGCATTGAAGTCTCCCAGCAGAACGAGGGAGTACCCAGAAGGAGCACTCTCCAGCACCCCCTCCAGCGACTCCAGAAAGGGTGGGTACTCTGCGCTGCCATTTGGTGCATACGCATAAACAACAGTCAGGACCCGTCCCCCCACCCAAAGGTGGAGGGAGGCTACCCTCTCATCCACCGGGGTAAACCTCAATGTACAGGCTGCCAGCCCGGGGCCAATCAGTATGCCCACACCTGCTTGGAGCCTCTCACCAAGGGCAACTCCAGAGTGGAAGAGAGTCCAACCCCTCTCAAGAGGATTGGTTCCAGAGCCCAAACTGTGCGTTAAGGTGAGACCAACTATATCTAGCTGGTACCGCTCAGCCTCACGCACAAGCTCAGGCTCTTTCCCCACCAGAGAGGTGATATTCCATGCCCCTAGAGTCAGCTTCTGCAGCCAAGGATCAGACCGCCAGCGCCCCCGCCTTTGGCTGCCACCCAGCTCACATTGCACCCAACCTCTATAGCCCCTCCTAATGGTGGTGAGTCCATGGGAGGCGGGGGCCATGTTGCCTCTTAGGGCTGTGTCAAGCCGGGCCCCATGGGTGCAGGCCTGGCCACCAGGCACTCGCCATCGAGTCCCACTCCCAGGCCTGGCTCCAGGAGGGGGCCCCGGTGACCCGCATCTGGGCGGAGGAGAGTGGAATCCACCCCGCTGTTCCGCCATATGAGGTTTTTGAGCCGCATGTCAGCTGGTCCCTCACCTAGGACCTGTTTGCCTTGGGAGACCCTACCAGGGGCATGAATCCCCCACCAACTTAGCTCCTAGGACCATTGAGACACACAAACCCTTCCACCATGATAAGGTGGCAGCTCCAAGAGGGGAAAAGTATTTCTAGTCTTGCCAATAATGATGATAAAATCTTTTGAATCTTTCTTTCTTTATTCTTTGGTTTCATTGTCTTCTTGTTGCTTTGGTCCTGTATTGAAACAATCTCACTTTTCTTTCACTATGGAAAGTTATCTTTATTTTTTTTCTTTAGTTCAAAACGCATTTCTAAACAAATTTAGACACTTGGACAAGATTTTATGCATTATGATACAAATGTGCAGGCTCACCAAAGCTTGCACAGAGCGACTGAGCAATGAACAGAGAAAATGCCAGCCTCTATTAACAACAAGCCTGGATCAAGGATGGAGGACCATAACATCTGTACTTCATCCTGTATGTTTGGTTGATCATCATTAGAGGTCTTTCTATGTCACATAGTGAGTGATATATTTTTTTCCATGACTGTGGCCTTCAGAATGATGCTACAGCCCTGGGACTAATAAGCCTCTCTCAGTCCGCCTCAGTTAGACTCAAAGCTACAAAGCCACAAGGAGGCCGAGCAGCAGCAGCCTGCAGTGCATAACAACAGCTCCAAATCTGATAGAACTGGACAAGTCAATGTGAGGGTGTAATTCTTGTGGAAAGAAATAGAAGTTCCACTTTAAACTGAATGTTTTTAATGCATTGTAAAATTTAGACAGGGACTTGAAGGCTGCAACCATTTCATAGCTCAAATTTGACACTATTTTTGGTTGGTTGACTAATTTTGATGTATTAAACCTTGGAAAGTTTTGGCCACATCTTTAAAAATTTCATGTGCCCAAGGGGAAATAATCAGTTTAATTGCTTTGTACAAACAACAATAAAAAATCTGTCAATTTATTTGAAGTAGAAATCCTCACAAACTTGAATTTTGCTGCTGATCAGACCATTTTTTTTATTCTATTTTACTTACATTTAGGATTTTTTTTAATAGAACTTCTAATGCACAGTGATGCCACAGCATTTTAGAATAACAAATAAATGAATAAAAAAGATTTTTGGAAAGAGTTATTTCCCATCCTGCTGGGTCTGATCTTTCAGCTATTGTGACAGGATTTCCTCCAATAGTGCTGAAGCAAAGCAATGCCATCTTGGTTCACTGGAGATCTTCAAGCAGTGTGCAGATGCCTGAATCTGTTTATTTCAGCCTACACTATGCACATCCTGCCTTAGGGCTAATTACATTTGCACAGTTCAGAGGTCTTCCACTGTCGCCTTTTGGGAGACTTCCCCATCACAGTGGCAGAAAAAGAAAATGATGTTCATATTTGCAAATGATGAAGCTTCAAACTATGATCTACTGGTGTCTATAAAGAGCAAAGAGATCACAGGAAGTAAGGACAAAAAAAGACAACACATGCACGTTTTACACATAGCCTAAGGTTAGTCGTCAAGCCTGCTTATTAGTGAGTCTGCGCTGGGAACTCTCACACATACACTCACATGGGCTCACACATGCAGCAAGAACCATGTAAGATACAGAGGAGCAGAAAGAGACATAGAAAGGGAAGCACAGTCGACTTCCTCTGTCGTTACTCACACCCGCAGTAGGATGCAATCTCCATAGCAACAGGACTTGGCAACACTGTGCAGAGTTGATATTTGAGGTTGTGATCCTTAATACCCCCTTTCTCTCTATTTTTACTGCAGCATTTTGTGAATATGCCCTTCTATGTGCCTTTTTTTGGCTCCTTTATCATTCTTGTGAATGTGTCACAAACAACATGTAAAATGAACACGCTGCTGTCATAAGTCTTCCATACGTCATATGGAAATGATTCTCCAAGTAAAAGAATTGCCTGAAATCAAGCTCATACTTAGGAACCTTATCATTTGTTTGCTCTCAACTCTCATTTCTTTGATGCCTCAGATGTGACACTGTTTAAAGCACATGGTATGACGACATGGAGATCAAATTTGCATATTGTGCTGGTTGTATGGGGATATTTTTCCAGAAACATCCCTTTGAAATTCAAAAGAGTCTGACAGTATTATCCTTAATCAGATACTTGTTGAGATACTTCAACTGGAAAACTTTTTAATGCCTAAACATTGTCTTAAAGGCTATTTAGTCAGTGGAGAAAGAATGATTATCAGTCAGTGTGACATTGCTTTGCTTTTTTTATTATGAAAGAACTACATGTCAGCTCTACAATATTGTTACAGAATCTTTTGTGAGGAATGTAAACATCCTGAGCCTTTTACTATTTAAAAGGAATTAGTCTATGTGTCCTGAACATCCTCCGTCATTATTTTCATGTTTGCCAAAATTATCACATTTCTTCTTCAAAGGCAGTATTACAATATATGTTTTAGTCCATGCTCTAAATACTACTAACTGTATTACACACCAGGCTTTTATTGCTCTGAGATGAAAATATCTAAACATTTGCTCTCATTTCACTGTGACCTTGGATGTCCAGTTTTATGGAATCTGCTGCAACTCGGATCGTTCTCTTTATCCCTTCTAAATATTCATCTGGTAGACTGCCTTTGCTTCCCTGAAGAAGTGCAGCCTCATCATGTGCTAATAATGAGCCAGGTGGCCACACAGCTCCAACCTGACCAAAGGTTGACTTTACACTGCCATCTAGTGGTCCTTAAAGTTGCTTGAAATAACTATGACAAATTTTCTGAAAATGTGACTTAATTTTAATCTGAATTAAAAATTGATTTAAAGCATTGTGTGATATGGTTGTTAACATGTGTAAGGACATTTTAGTGTATATCAATGGTTAATGCTCATCATTTACAGGGTCTTCGTGGTATAAATGGTTGACAGAAACAGTCTCTCCATATATGCCTTCTACATCCTTACACTCCCCTCTAAAAGTATTGGAATGGTGAGGCCAATTCCTTTACTTTTACTGTAGACTGAAAACATTTGGATTTGACATCAAAGGATGAGTATGAGACAGGAGATCAACATTTCAGCGTTTCTTTGCAGGTATTTACATCTGGATCTGATACACAACTTAGAAGATGGCACCTTTTGATTGAACTGGCCCATTTTTCATGTGAGCAAAAGTATTGAAACATGTGACTGATAGGTGTGTTTTGTTGCCCAGGTGTGTCCTATTACATTTATCAGTCACACAATAAATAGTGCTGAGTATCTACACTCAGTTTCAGATTCGGGTTTTGCCAGTGCAGACTGCATTTATAGTCAGAGGTGTAACCAACATGAAAACCAGAGAGCTGTCAATGGGTGAAAAACAAGCAATTGTGAAGCTGAGAGAAGATGTAAAATCATCAGAGCCATTTCACAAACATTGGCCATAACCAGTACAACCATGTGGAATGTCCTGAAGAAGAAAGAAACCACTGGTGTACTCAGTAACAGATGTCGAACGGGTAGACCAAGGAAAACAGCAGCAGTTGACAACAAAAACATTGTAAGAGCTGTAAAAAAAGACCCTAAAACAACTGTTAGTGACATCAGCAACAACCTCCAGAGGACAGGAGTGAATGTATCACCATCTACTATTCACTGAAGACTTCATGAACAAAAGTACAGAGGCTACACCAGAAGATGCAAACCACTCATTAGCAAGAGGAACAGAAAGGCCAGGCTGGAATTTGTTGAAGAGAACAGAGACCACTGTGAAAAATTCTGGGACAAAGTTTTATGGACTGATGAGACAAAGATGAACCTTTACTAAAGTGATGGAAAAGCTAAAGTTTGTAGAAAGAAAGGATCTGCTTATGATCCCAAACATACAAGTTCATCTGTGAAACAGTGGAGGTAATGTCATGGCTTGGGCTTGTATGGCTTCTTCTGGGAAGGGCTCATTAATTTTAATTGATGTAACACATAATGGCAGCAGAAATGAACTCAGAAGTCTACAGAAACATTTTGTCTGCCAATTTAAAGAAAAATGCAACCAAACTGATTGGGAGTTCTTTCATCATACAGCAAATTAACGACCCAAAACACACTGCCAAAACAACAAAGGAGTTCATCAGAGGCAGGAAGTGGAAGGTTTTAGACTGGCCAAATCAATCTGTAGACTTAAACCCTATAGAGCATATTACCTTCTAAAGAGGAGACTGAAAGGATTTTAAGGAACAACAACTGAAAGAGGCTGCAGTAAAGGCCTGGAAAAGCATCACAAAAGAAGAATGCTAAAGTTTGGTGATGTCAGTGGGTCACAGGCTTGATGCAGATATTGCAATCAAAGGATTTTTAACTCAATATTAAGCCTTATTAACTTGAATCTATTCTAAGTTTCTTCGTTCCAATATTTTTGCTCACCTAAAAATTTGGTGTTCGGTTACAAATAATGCTATCTTAGTGTTGTGTCAGACCCAGATTTTAATACCTGGAAATAAAAGCTAAATTGTTGATCTCTTGTCTCGCATTCATCTTTTTGTGTCAAACCCAAATGTTTTCAATCTATAGCAAAAATAAAGGAATTGGCCTCACTGTTCTAATACTTTTAGTGGGAAGTATATGTGTTTACGTACTCCCAAATGTCCTTTTGAGAGGTTCATTTATACGTTTGTCACTTAACGTTCAGATGATTTTTTTGTTTATGTAGATCAGTCATCCCTTGTTTTTTGCAGCTGGTGCAAAATAAGGCTTC
The DNA here is from genome assembly GCF_018320785.1 of Cheilinus undulatus. Classification (NCBI taxonomy): domain Eukaryota; kingdom Metazoa; phylum Chordata; class Actinopteri; order Labriformes; family Labridae; genus Cheilinus; species Cheilinus undulatus. Next base: position 29,875,099 of record NC_054873.1, read on the forward strand.
AGGATCCAGATCAAGATTTTATTCCTTATCATTAACATTTTTTACAGGTTTGCACCTTCTTATCTGAGTTATTGCACTGACATGCTCCAGTCAGAGCAACGCAGTCAACACAGCAGAGAATTTTATATCTTCCAAGGTGCAGACTTAATACCAGAGGTGATGGAGCATTTTTAGTGGCTGCTTCAAAACGGTAGAACGGTTTATCTGTAAATAAGCTGTTCAATCCAAGTTTTAAATCCTTGTTTAAGATACACCCATTTGTGCTGAGCTTGACATTGAAATTTCTGTTATGCTCCTACTCACTGTGTTCTATTTTTTTTTTATGGAGCTTCCATTGCTATTTTTGAATTGTTTAGGCATGTGCAGCAATATGGTCAGCTGAGGTTGCTAAATGTGCCCTATGAATAAACTTCAAAATGTGTAACCATGAAAGAAACAATAAAAATAAAGCTTGTTGGATGGTACAACAAAGTAGTAATCACTTTTTTAAATTTATGGGCCCACAAGCACTTTTCATGCATTTATGAGGATAATTTTATGAAAAATGTTTTATTATGGGTCTTTTATTAACTGACCTTTAATAATAAAAAAAGACTGATAGTCTTTATAGAGTTAGTTTTATCTAGAATCAACACTGTAATCTCTTTTTGACTGAAGTCTTTATACCCTCTTTTGCAACACCTAATGCTTGGTAGCTACATAATTTGGTCCAGGCTACATGGTGACCTCACCACAAAAAGGATACTCATTGGAGTCCTAATAACAATAGCCTGACATGCCAGATAGATTATTTCAAAAATCCATTGCATTAGATACACTATATTGCCAAAAGTTTTCGGTCCCCTGCCTTGACTTGCATATGAACTTAAGTGACAGTCCATTCTTAATCCATAGGGTTTAATATAACGTTGGTCCACCCTTTGCAGCCATAACAGCTTCAACTCTTCTGAGAAGGCTTTCCACGTGGTTTAGAAGTGTGTTTATGGGAGTTTTTGACCATTCTTCCACAAGTACATTTGTGAGGTCACACACTGATGTTGGGAGAGAAGGCCTGGCTCTTAGTCTCCACTGTAATTCATCCCAAAGGTGTTCTATCAGGTTGAGGTCAAGACTCTGTGCAGGCCAGTCAGGTTCATCCACACCAAACTCTCTCATCCATGTCTTTATGGACCTTACTTTGTTCACTGGTGCACAGTCATGTCGGAACAGGAAGGGGCCATCCCCAAACTGTTCCCACAAAGTTGGGAGCATGGAGTTGTCCAAAATCTCTTGGTATGTTGAAGCATTCAGAGTTCCTTTCACTGGAACTGAGGGGCCAAGCCCAGCTCCTGAAAAACAACTCCACAACATAATTCGCCCTCCACCAAACTTTACACTTGGCACAATGCAGTCAGACAAATACCGTTATCCAACCGCCAAACCCAGACTCATCCATCAGATTGCCAGATAAATATGCGCAATTTGTCACTCCAGAGAATGTGTCTCCACTGCTCTGGAGTCCAGTGTACTTTACACCACTGCATCCGATGCTTTGCATTGCACGTGATGATGTATGGCTTGGATGCAGCTGCTCAGCCATGGAGACCCATTCCATGAAGCTCTCTATGCACTGTTCTTGAGCTAATCTGAAGAACACATGAAGTTTGGAGGTCTGTAACAATTGATTCTGCAGAAAGTTGGCAACCTCTGTGCACTATGCTTCTCAGCATTCACCGACCCCACTCCATCATTTTACGTGGCGTACCACTTCATGGCTAAGTTGCTGTCATTCCCAATTGCTTCCACTTTGTTATAATACCACTGACAGTTGACTGTGGAATATTTAGGAGCAAGGAAATTTCACGACTGGACTTGTTGCACAGGTGGCATCCTATCACAGTACCACGCTGGAATTTACTGAGCTCCTGAGAGCGAGCCATTCTTTCGCAAATGTTTGTAGAAACAGTCTGTATGCCTATGTACAGGTCTTGAAATTGCATTTCATTTAAATTACCAAGTTCGTTAAAAAGTCTTTAAAAATGTTAAAGTTGTTGTTTGTGTAAATTCATGTGTATTTTATAAAAGGAAAAGTCATTGAATTAACCAATACCTGTGAAGCTTATGTGCTATATTCAGTTTGTCCAGAAGCTGGTGCTCTGCACACACAGGAACAAGAAGTCTTAGTTCTGGCAAAAGATAAAAGAGCTAGCAGGCAATGAAAATGTCAGAACAAGCTACACAAGCAACTGTGTGAAATCCTGAGGCCTGTAACACTTAGGTGCTTGATTTAATATACCTGTGGCAATGGAAGTGACTGAAACACCTGATTTCAATCATTTGGATGGGTAAGTGAATACTTTTGGCAATATAGTGTATGTTTCACATCCAGCGCACACAGGGTTCTGCAGTTTCCTCCCATTGACTAGACATGTTGACTGGGTTAACTGGAGACGGAATTGCCCATATGTGTGAGAGTGAGCATGAATGTTTGTCTCTATATACCAGCCCTGTGATTGAGAGTGTACCCTACCTCTTGCACAGTGACGACTGGGCTTGGCTCCAGATCCCTGCAACATCTAATTGGATAAGTGGTAATAATGGATAGAAGGATAATGTGCTTAATTTAATCTGTATGAAGTACTAATGGTGTGTTTGAAATGAATTATTTTCAGGGTTGAATACACGGCATTTGATGTAAGATGATGTAAGTGATTTGTTGGATGAACATACATCTTTATCTGTGAATCCCGACAAACAATCAAAGAGCAAAACAATGATATATAATCATCAGAGATATACTGGCATACCTCATCCCCTTCAGTTTATGTTTGTCTCACAGATGAGGATAAGAAACAAGCAAAATAAAAAAAAATAGAAATTCCCCATACATAGTGAATTATTTCAATCTCTCACATATTGCAATTTTTAAATTTGATGAGAACCCATATCAACATACAGAGTTAAAATGAACAGCACATTTATGCAAAAAAAAAAAAAAAAAAAAAAAAAACATTCCACACCTATCATAGACTAAAAAAACTAAAGAGGACAGTATCCCTCCTCCATCTTCATGATCTTAAAATGAATACAATTTCCTGTAACATTTTGTTGTCATGGACACAGAAAAAAAAATGGTTGAAAAGAGAAAAAGAAAACATCATCTGTATCCATAGCAACTGAGCCAAGTTTAGTGCTACCAAAAATGGTTTAGGTTAAAGTCTTTCCAGAAATGGTGACATGTGTGAAAGATTCTTTTTTTACATTTTACATCCAGACAACTTCACATTGAACTAAAATACTCAATATTACAGTGTTAAAGATAATGTGTATTTAAAGAATGCAGCCTCACTGTTTTTTAAGATCATATGCAAAATAATGCTGCTATGTAAACACTAAACAGTTAGTGCTATTATGAAATCCACTCAAAGAGTTACTCTTTTGAATTACAGCATCATCTAATGCTGTGATTAGGATAAAAAAAGGCCTTTTCCCTGAGAACAGAGCAATGCATCCCCAGGAAGCCTCTAATCCCCTTTAGAAATCTTACCCAACTACTATAAATAGAAGGTCTCCATGGTGCCCTCTGCTGGAGAATTATTGGAACCTCTGATGTGCAATGTATTCAATATTTTGGAGCATTAAGCCATTCAACAGAACTATTTAAAGAACGGTGAAATGCTGGATGACATCTACAAGAAAATACTCCTTGCAATGTTTCAAATGAATGTCTCTTTTTATTCATCTGGAACATTTATCTGCTGGGTCTGTACTCTGTAATGTTGAAAGCAAGCATTAAGACATTTTCCCATATTAGGGCCTTCATCAGCCAGTAGTCAGCCAATCCCAAGTCTCTCTCTCTCTCTCTGAGGGCATAATTAGTGGGAATTACCTGGCCTTCTCAGGAAAAAGCCTAATCATGCCTCAACTAAACTGAGTGCCTCTTTTGTTTGCAGACAAAATAGCGAACAAACAATAAAATCTCTCTTTGTCTAATGCCAATCATCTATTGTTATTTAAGAACTGGCATCCACAAGCCAGAAGTACCAAACAGGGGGGTCCAAAGTCTTCTTCAGGCCTTCTCTGACAACTGCCTCCTGCTAAGGAGGACACCAGAGAATAGAAATAGTGGTTTATTCAACCCAGTCTCACCAGTTTGCATACATACGCATCTGTATTTATTTTATGTCAGAGAGAATTGCAGAAATGAAGAAAGGAAACAGTTAAACTGATATAAATATGCGGAGTGCTAACAGCCTAAATGCTTCAGTTTTTTTTTCTACTTTCTTACCCCTTGTGTTCGTTTCTTACTGGAGATCAGCACAGACATCCTGCACAGAGGCAGAGTGCCACTTGTGTTAGGTACCAACCCATCCTGTTTTACCCCTGCAGTTCATTCATTTGAGCGAGTGATAGTGAATCTTGATTTGGATCTTTTCTGGGGGAGCAGTTGCATGAATGTAGAAGTATGCTGTATTTACATTCAGCAGTCAGAGTCACGTCCTGGCTGCATGTTCCCTCCCCTGGAGCCTGTCTCTTCAGCTTCCATTTAATGGAGTCAAAGGGGGGAGGAGAGGGGGAGGTTTAGCTCTGTGGTGACACTTTCTTTTTTTTTTTAATTCTTTATTTTTACTTTTCAGCTTAAAGAGTACAGAACACACAAAAAAGAACATTACAGAACATCAACAAAAACCAACAAGGCAATTTAAAAAAAAAAAAAAAAAAAAAGTGGTGATCACCGTGGGAATTGAGAATCTTAGAACTTTCTTTCAAGGGGTCAGTCGAAAGATCGGCTGCTCTTCTAGGCCTGTTGCCCTAACGTTAAGGAGAAATGTCCTTGTGTTGGCCGACCCACATGACCCCATTGCGGGATCCATAAACCGTGCTATGGCAGTTGCCATTTGCGCTTTCCAAGGTGGAAACATGGAAAGCATTCGACTCATGGGGCCATTTGACGCTACTAGGATGACAACCAACGCTGTACTGACAGCCATCTGTGCCTATGTGTTTGCGATTACAAGCAAGGCGGTCTCATGCCCCGCTGCTGTAATACATCATGCTCTTGCACGAACTGGATTCATGATACATGGAAATACCTCTCGAGATGGTAGCATAGATCCCGGCTACCATCTTGCAGTGCACATGATGAATACCATCGCACACCTCATCTGTGGGCAGATGACTTTGCGCTGGCTCATCGTTGGACTCTCATTAAGCGTCTGGCTAGAACACACTGAGCCCTGGATGAAAATGGTAGAGCACTTGTCCACCTACCTGCAGGATTCTGGTATAGCTGTCTACTTGCTTATTCGGGATCTGCTCGTTGTCAATCGACTGCCAGAGCTGACCTTTCTGTTGTTTACCAGTGATTTGACACTTTATAAAGAGGCCTAATATGCTCATGCAGCACTAGGAGATTATGGCCCATTCGTTCATTTCTTAGAGCTGCCCAAGCCTGCATTGTTCCAAGCCGGTAAGTTCCCAAACTTGGTAGAGTTTATGCGGGGCTTTGCATCTGAGTTTAATCCAAGAGCCGCTGCATTGATCACGGGAGACAGAAGAGACATTGTTATCCATCAAGTCTTCAACAATGGAGTACGTGCAGGAAGACAAGCCACCGCGACTGTCAGTCAAACAATGGTGAAGAAATATTGTTTCTGCCTGAGGAGGCAGAAAGAGCTGCAGCTGATTCAGCCGTGGCACTTGCACAAAATGCCGATGCCAGAGCTTAGGACGGTATGGATGCATTTCTCTACGGAGCGCCTGCACAACGGATCTAGTTCAAGCATCGCCTAGGTTCATTTTTATATATATATATATATATATATATATATATATAAAAAAGGGGAGGTTTAGCTCTGTGACCAAAAGCGTAGGAGGTGAAGAAATTATCACATTATGTTGTGTCCCTTGAGACCTTCTGTCATCTCCAGAACCACAAGCTTCCCTTGGTTCTTTTCAGGGACACCACTGGCAGGTTTGCCGGTATGAACCTGCATGTTCCAAGCATAATGTCACGTTTCTGCAAGTCGCATGATGTGAAGGACAGGGGTCATGGACAGGGAAAGTAACAAAAAGAAAATCTGCACCTTTATACAAAACAAAAATAAGGCCTTTGGGGTCTAAAAGATGGAGTGGAGTTATGCTTCTCCACAGCCACCCACTAATTTTGCCAAACGTTGGCAAACTAAAGTAAAAAGGCCTCAAACAGAGGTAGAATCGCTTGTTGGGGAGAAAACACTAAGTGCAAAAATCTCCTTAGAGCTCAACCCTTACAAAAACTCTAGAATTTACCCTCTTTCCCTCAACACATAACCACTCTCAAAAACACTCATCACACAAACCAAGAGAAACCAACTGAAGGTGTTGGCTCTTTGGTATCACACACCAAACTGAGGGAAAGAACCTCCTTTTATAGACTACCCAGGCTGATGAGCACCAGCTGAGTGCAATGAGGACAGGTGAGCTGAGTGAGAGGCTCGTTAGGAGTGCTGGAGGTCACAGATTACCTCCATCTGTAACAATAACTTGTCCTGGTGTCACATGTTGCCCATATCTTTATGCCATATTTAGACGGCTTGCTTGGCATATACTGTTTGAAAGGGCAGCATCCCCTAAAAGCAACCAGACGCTCATCCACTGATCCATCCTCACTGCCAGTTTCCTGTCCTCTCTCCTCAACACCAATTGGAGATCAAATATCTACTCAAGAGCCTCACTTACTGTATGTCAGCTTAACATGGTAATGCCACAAAATGAACTGAGCAAGGCCTCAAAAAAGCCTTAAATACCAAAGCTATGAGAAAAGTTCAATATTATAGAAACAATGTTGCAAATGTCTGTGAGAACTACCAACATGTAATGCTCCCGTAGGAGAGAGACTCTACTGGATACAGGTTCCTGTAGTGGTTTCCAGGGAACCCTGGTGTTGTGTGTGGGGGTGTGTATGTGTAGGTGATGTGTGTGTGTGTGTGTGTGTGTGTCCATCTGACAAATGAGAATGCACTTGAGCTCAGATTTTTTGTTACACGAACTGTAGTTCCCCCATTCATTTTCTAATGACAGGTCATTTTTGACCAAGAACACCAAGAGTGTAGAAAATGAGAATAAAAAGCAAAAAGTTGTATGCAGTTACATATATTTTATCTTGTGAGTTGAAATCCTCTTTGTGGACAAAGTCATGGAATCTTAAGTCAGTCTGATCAAATTCACTACATTTTTCAGAGATAAAACTTTTAAAAAGGTCAAATTTGACCAGAACACGACATGAGGCTTAAGGTGGTTTATTTGCATATTGTTAAACAAATAAGAACAATGACGTATACTTTCAGAAAGACACCATGCAGGGTAATGCTGTGTTCCAGGCAACTCGTAACCCGGAAATTTCCCAGTTGAAATCTCCAAGTTCCGACCTGAAAGCGTTCCAGGCAAATTACGACTTCGGTTTGAGCGCAAGGAATTCTGGTATGTAAACAAACCAACATGGCAGACATTATAAGATTTATGCTTAATCATTTCAATCACCAAAGGATCCTGCAACTTGCTCATTTGAGTGAAACGGAGGAGGGGAAACAGCGCATAAGGTAACAGAAGCTTATACTTTATATTTTACGGTAATTGTCGTTATTTTGAAACGTATTTTGTATTGATTAATGCACTGAAAAGTAGCTAACGCCAGAGCAGCTGCCAATGATGCGTTAACATTAGCAGATGAAAAACGTTAGAGCTTGCTATGATAAACATTTTTCTAACGTTAGAGGCAGTGATGTGACATCACAAGTTGTAACTCGGAGTACATCGATCTGGTACGAGTTCACGGGTGGGAAGTTATGAGTTCGACTGCTGTTCCAGTGCACATTCAAGAGTTACAGGTGGGAAAAACACGAGTTACAGGTTGCCTGGAACGCAACATAAGTTACAAGCCAATAAGGCTTATCAAGATACCTTCCCCCGATGCAACTTGAGTATCCTCTTCTTATTGTCAGGCAATGACAGGTCAGGGGGTAACATTCACTAGGTATATATTTACATGACATAAAGCATTTCAGCCAGATCTAAAATCAGTTGCATATTTGTGTAAAAATAATGACCTCTTTAATAGCATTATTCTTTGCATCCTGTTTTGTGTTGTCCTACCTGCAATATGTCTTGGACTTGCAGCCCTCACATGCTGCTGTCTGCAGCATGTCATGAACAGTGTTGGGTGTAAAGCATGAAAAAATTAAAATTTTTAAAGATTTTTATATCTTTTTCAGTCCCTCCCATTAACAGTAAATAAAAATCATTTCACAGAATGGGACAAGATGATATCAAGATTTATCTGGCAGGGAAAAAGGCCAAGAGTACAAAATAAAACACCACAATTATCAAAAGACAAAGGAGGATGGGGTCTACCATCCCTGAAATTATATTATATCTCAGCTCAGATCCGCACACTACTGTGTTGGTGCAATCTGGTTTACAATGCACAATGGAAAGATATAGAATGTAATTTAATGTCTAACGTTCATTTACAGGCAGTGTTACCAGATAAAAACCTGCAGAGTTACAGAGACTAGAAAATCCCTGGGTAAAATCTGTCTTGAAGTTATGGAAAGAAGTGATAAAAGACTACAAGTTAGATGATGACATTAAAATCATAAGTTGGTGTGCTTATGATTCTGACTTCTCTCCAAATAACTTCAATAATAGATACAAATATTGGATTTGTAAAGGTATAACAGCTATATGCAACATTGTACAGAAAGAAGAAGTCATGTGTTTTCAGACATTCAAGGAGATCTTCTCTCTGGAACAGCAAGATTTCTTTAGGTACCTCCAATTAAGACATTATTACAACCAAAAAATCAAAAAGAAAGAGACTAGAGAAGCCAGTAAACCCTTTATCCAGTTGTTTGTGAATGCATATAAATCTGATGTTAAAAGAGGTATTATTTCTGTTATATAAAAGCCTTCAGAACCTAAACACTAATTCCACTAAGTATGTAAAGGAAAGATGGGAGAAAGAAAGCACTCTGAAGATAACAGATACAGAATGGCAGGATATGTGTTCCTTTCAATGGAAAAGTATGAAATCTCATGCATGGAAGGAATTTTGCGGGACAAATGATATCTGTTTCTTTATTACTCCACATATTAAAGTAAAATATGACAATGGCAGCTCTCAGTGTTGGAGGAAATGTGGTTGTCAAAATGCAAATCATTTCCATATTTTTTGGGAATGCCAAAAAATACGAAGTACTGGAAAGAAATACATACAGCAATACAAGATATTTTAAAGACCAAAATACCCTTTGATTTCAAAACCATATATCTTAATAATATCTCTCCTGAAATAAAAGGTATTGATAATTATTTGATTGCTGTTTTGTTGACAGCAGGTAAGAAGGCTCTTACTAAAAGATGGATGACACTTGTTGAACCCACAATTAACAACTGGATAGATGTGACAACAATTTAAAACTGGAAAAATTTAAATTGCATTGGACAAAGTGGGTGCAATATGTTAGGCCTCTGAGACCTGATTTTGTAAACATTGCACAGTGAGGGAGCGCAGGCTTCGGCAATTTTGTCAGTGCTTATGTTTTTTTTCTCCTCTTCTTAATACATGATTGTTGTCTTTTGCAAATTGGATGATGAAAACTGCCATTTCTGTTTTGATTGGACTATTATTATTCATTCCTTTTTTCCCCTTTTTAATTACTTATTTTCTCATCTCCTTCTGTATCACTTTCTCTCTTGATGTAAAAAGTTCCTTTTCCTGGTTCCTTGAGTAGCCAAAAAAAAAAAAAAAAAAAAAAAAAGGTCCAGAAAATGCATGTCAACAAAGACCTGGAATTTGGATTTATGTACACAAAGATTTGTTGGACTGATTGATTATGCATAATCTTGTGAAAATGTACCATTTCACATCCTTACATGTAAATGTGAAAATCGGACAACTGGACAATAAAAAAAAAAAAAAAAAGTTAAAGTGAAAATGAAAAATATTTCAAACATGAAATCATTGTTGTGTGGACCAAAATATTACACAAAATATAATACAAATGATTATTCTTAACCAAAAAGACCAAACATACTAATTCTAACAAGGGTCATTAGGGCTATTCAATTACAAATTAAACTGGGCCAAATTTCACAATCAAGAAATGTAGCAGGGCGAGACATGTTCAGCGCCCAGTAAGCAGCTGGTTTTGAACTTATACAGATCAATTTGATGAAAAATAAGCACTTTTTATTCATCGTCTCCCTTTTAAATTTTGCAACATGACAAAAGCACATAAAAAAGTGCATAGAAACACGACAACAGAGCTGTATTTGAACATAACCTGAGGTAGGAGAAATATTTTTCACTTGAATAAAAATAAAATAGAATGAAAAAAAAGAAATTCCGTAAATAATTATTTTGGTCACAACTTACCCAGGTATATCTTAAAGTGCATGAAAAACTAAATTTGCACAGTTGTAGCTACAGTTGAAAAGGACGTGTTTTATACTTGGTATTTTGGTGCTACTTCTGTCAGCATCACTAGCCACGCTTCAAAACAACACAGCACATTGTAAGTAGACTGTTGCTAGACTACGTGGAGTGTTGCATTCATGGACTGAAATACTGTGGGAATTTATGAGAACTTGCAAATCAGGTTGTCCTCTGCATATCTGGCATGACCACAGGCTTGGCCTCTTGGGGGTTGATTCTGGGCCGCATGTGGCCCCCAGGCCGTTTATTGAATAGGCCTGGTGTAGGGTCATCACTCATGCATCTAAGGGTTAAAAAAAATTCTTCAAACTGCAGCAGGTCAGAAAACCATCTCTCATTCTAACTTAAATCAGTCTTCACCACAAAATTGGGTGTCACATCCCTTTTTTCCTGTCTTCTTTTTAAACTTTTAATCCCTAGTTCATGCTGGAATTTGTTTTTTTTGTTTGTTAGCCGGAGTAAAAATGCATCTTTAAAATAGATTATCTATTTCAACAATATCCACACTTAATTTTTGACTTTCTTGTTTACTTTAACTCAGTGATAAATCCGATCATAAAAACTCAAACATTTACAGCAGTTGTACTCTCTGTCTCCTGAGGAAATTGAGAGATCCAATAAATAACTACAATCACTGACTGTTTCATTTAGCTGTTTCTCCACATCTTTTGCTTGCCTCGCGTCTTCTCTCTTTCTCAGTGAACGAGGTTCGTAGGTGCAAAGAGTTTTTGTGAAGTTTTTTATCAGCTACTTATCAATGGAGATCTATATTTCCTTTAAATTGATACATGTGATTAAAGCTCAATCTCTGTAAATACATGTTCATATACTGAGTTTGAAAAATTCAAGAAAGTCATATTATCAGAATAATAATAAAAAAATAAAAATAAAAAATATGAATAAATTCTAATGTTAATATTTTTGTACCATGCTACAAAAGCAGCAGGCACATGTGAGACAGAGAGACAAAGGTGGCATGCAATAATTTATGAGCAGCACACATACATATGCCACATCTACATCCACTGCCTCCAACTTCAACCTTCTTGACTCATGAGCAGACACAAACACAGTTATAAGGTGGGACTTTTGCTATGACAACAGTAATGTGTAAAAAAATCCTTAAAAAGTATGTTTGCATATGACGGCAATGATGTTGGGGTCTGCAGCTCCTTAAAGACTCACACAGACATCATCTGTTCACTGTTACAGAGCAAGTTAAAGTGACTAAATCAGCCTGATTACAACCCCAATTTCAAAAAAGTTGCAATTTTACTAAAATACAATAATTTGAAAATCTCATAACCCCGTATTTTATTCACAATAAAACAAACAACGTATCAGGTGTTGAAAATGAGACATTTGACCATTTCAAGAAAAATATTAAATAATTTTAAATGTGGCGCCTCAAAAGAGTAGGGACAGGGCAACAAAAGGCTGGAGAAGAAAGAAGTAACAATGAAAAACAGCCGGTGGAGCATTTTACAACTAGGTTAATTGGCAATGGGTCAGTAAGATGACTGGGAATAAAAGGAGCATTTTAGAGAGGCAGAGTTTTTCATAAGTAAGGATGGAGAAAGTTCACCAATTGACAAATCACTGCATGTAAAAAAATGTGGAAATTTTTAAGAAAAATGTTCCTCAGCATAAAATTGTTAAAACTTTGTATCCCCCCACCCCCCATTAAAGATTAAAAGCAGGCATGATTCTGTACTGAAGAGTGCTGCATGGGCTCAGAAATACTTCCAGAAATCATTGGCTGACAAAACAATCCACCTTAATGTCCACAAATGCAAGTTAAAGGAGACATATTTTACCCTTTTATGAAAAGTTTATATTGTTCTCAGAGGTCCTAAAGGATGCCTATGAAGTTTATTGCTGAAAAAACACTCCAGTATTGGATTTTTGCATGTCTAAATACCCCTCTGTTTCAGCCCTTCACAGTACGAGCTGTTTCTGTGTCTGTGGCTTTAAATGGTAATTAGCTGTCAGACTCTGCCCCTGACCACACCCCTCTCAGGAAATGGATACAGCACTCCTGATTTTACAAACACTTTTATCCAAAGTTTAGGACCTGACTTGGTTTCAAACCATCAATTTCCCAGTCAGCAGGGTAACCCACTGAGCTATCCAGCATCTCAGCTGGTAGCTGAGAGGGTCAGTAGAGGAGGGCGGAACTTTCCTCCGGGGGGGGCAACCAAACCTGGGGGCAACTGCTTATGCCACTGGTGAGGTCACTAGGTGTAAAATCAGCACACATTTTCTGAAAGGTGGAGAAAGAAAGGGGGAGAGGGAATGGGTTTTTCTGGTACTTGGGGGGATTGTGGACGGGCCAGTTGCACATATTTGTATTAGAAAAGCCTGAAAAAGTGATTTTTGAATAGTATTTCCCCTTTAAAGTTGTGTCATGCAAAGAAAACACCATATGTGACAAATGCTGCTGCTTCTCTGGGCCAAAGCCCATCTAAAATGGACCGAGGCAAAATGGAAAAAATGAAAAACTGTTCTGTGGTCAGATGATTTAAAATATGAAATTCTTGGAGGAAACCTTGGGCATATTTTCCTGTAGACTACAGAGGAGCCGGGCCATCCAGTTTGTTATCACCTTCTAAAAGTCTACATCTCTCTGATGATTTGGGGTTGCATTAGTGCCTATGGTGTGGGCAGCTCACACATCTGGAAAGGCACTATCAATTCAGAAAAGTAAATAGAGGTTTTAAAGAAACATAGGCTCCCATCCAAACAGTGCCCCTTTCAAGAAAGGCAATGCTAATTCACATACCATATCCCTCACAACAGCATGGCTTCACAGTAGGAGAGTCTGGGTGTTGCAAGTCCAGATTTTTCACCAACAGACAGCATTTGGAGGACCAGGACCGTTAAGCAGCTAGAATTCTACATCAGACAAGAGGGGGACCACATTTGCTCTCCATTTGCCCTGTTCCTACTTTTTTTTAGATGTGTTGCTGCCATCAAATTCAAAATAAGCTAATATTTTTCATCAAATTGTAAAATGTCTCAGTTTCAACATCTGTTATGTTATGTTTTATTGTGAATAAATATGTGGTTATGAGATTTTATGAATTATTGCATTCTATTTCTATTTATTATGTACACAGTGTCCCAACTTTGAGGAATTGGGGATATATTGTATCAAAACAGGCCTTTCTACTTTCCCCTTCACATAAAATGAAAAAATAAATACATGCATAAAGAAGACCTGAACAAGGGACACACAGACAGGTGCCCAAGCAATCAAACCTCCCCCATCTCTATGTGAATGGTGATAGAACCCACAGGAAACAAGACTGTTTTCATAGATTTAATAACCTCTTTGGGCCATGTGTGCAAAGTAGAAAAGGTCTGAGCATCTTTGTAACTGTGTTGAAATGCTGGATCATCCACATTATTCCACTTGGTCAAAATGACAGACAGCCTTCAAAATTTCTGTCATCCTTCAAAAAGGATGGACCTTCCTTAAGAGAGCAGAGATTCACTTTGAATACTGAACTCAACACTGTGCTTAGTGAAAGGAGCCCTCTTGTGGCCACCAATCATAACCACACATCATCACATAAAAATGACTTATAATGTGATTATTTACACACAACTGTATCAGATTTATTAATTTCATAATCACACCTCTGAAAGTATTTTACTTAGAACAGTATGCCCTCAGATGTATTTAATCAAAATTTGTTTAACAACAAAAAAAAAAGTTCACAATTTAGTTTCAATAATCAGAAGTGTTTCCATTTATTTTTTGATAGGAAAGTCATATTATAAATACTAACATGATCAGATCACAGCAGATCAAACAAGAAACCCTTTTGGTCAAAATAAATTTCTGATGTACTTCTTCAGTTTATTAGTTATAAAAAATCCTTTATCCTGGCATACCATACAGTCACATAAAAACTCTCCACAGTTTTTATGTGACTCCTCACACACAGTTACCGTACTTCTGCAACTATTCTCTGATCTCATCCCGCACCAGAGTGGCGTTTTCTTTCAGCTTGTCCAGCTACGTGCGCTGCCTCTGCATACACTTCAACCATTTCTCCAGTTCTGCAAGAAATGAAGAGAAACAGAGGTTTAAAATGGATAACAGGGGCATATCTAAAACTGAACATCTTGAAAAATATTATTTAAATATCCACAGGACTTGTAAGGTTGTAAGAGACTCATACAGATGTCTAGGTTATTCACACCTCTTGTTTTGTCTGTATTTTAAGTTGATAAAAGATGTTGTACTTGTTAGATTTGATGAATTGTGGTTGCCTAACTTATGAGGGAAGTAGACTTATAGATGACATTTGTTCTCAGTTTGTTCTACTATTTGTGAAAAATATTTAAATAATCCACAATTTCATTTGGTTTAGTGAGGAATGAGTCACCTTTATATACAACAGATGTGATTTGGCTTGATTTTCTTCCCATTGTTTCATTAGGAGGACAGCTACTCTACAAACTGTCATCATGAAAAATGTGACATTCATATGTTGTGATCTCTGGTGTTTAACATCATGATACAAACTGTTATAACTTTACCAGGCTATCTATCAATTCTTCTTTTTATTGAAAAAGCAGAACTTTAAATAAACATGGTATATTTAAACTGATCCATAAAATAAAGTGTTAAATTAAATCTAACTGCATGTCTGAATACAGACAAACAATGATACTATGAACTGATTGAGCTTGTGAGTAAAACATGAACTTTATTTTTATGTTAAGACATATTTTTGGGCTTTTATGCCTTTGAGAGAAAGGGGGAAGTGGATAGAGTTATTTTTCTTTTACAGTAAAAGATGATACATGTTAAAATAGGTTAGAATCACAAGGGAAATACAGCTAAATCTATACTATATGTGTATTTTAAATCATTCTTCAATTGTGTCCTACCTTTTCTGCAGAGTCCTGGTTCTGAGTGAGGCATGTTGTCACTGGAGACTGCAGGACATGTTTGCTGATGCTGCTGCTTTCTATTTTTGAAGTTTTCTGAGATTTCAGCATCCCCAGAAAATTGTTGCCACAGTTGAAAGGTGCAAGGGGCTTTGCAGTCTCTTGTCAGAGTCTGAGGTTTGAGTTTCTGATTGGAGCATGCAGGCAAACTGCTGCTGTTGGAGTCAGAGGCTGTACATCCATTGCAGGAATAGCAGTACCTCCACAGCTGAATGGCCATAAACTCTTGATGCTGGCACAGGTTGAAGATAGCTGCAAGGAGCTGATGCTGCTTGTGGATTGAAGGCATCGCGACACCCTAATCCAGGAGTTGTTTATTCCTGCTTGTTTTGTTCAGTATTAGCCTGCACACTTAATATTGGGTTTATCTGCTTTCGATGAGTCTTACTTATCACTGAACACACCCCCCCCATTGGAGTACAAAATAAAAATGGATATATCATTTTCATTTTCTACATGATGAAACTACTTCTACACTTATTTTGACGTAATTAGTCTGCAGCATTGGACTGCACAGGTCAAATGAACTTCTTTGGGTTAACCCTATAGAATCCAGGATAGTGCCAGCGCTACCATTAGGATATTCATTTTTGATTGTCAGTAGATTTCAAACCGGATAAGATAGATTGATCATTCTTTTTGCATACAAAATCTGGGGAATTACACTTACATTTCACACATTAACCATGTTTCAGAGCGCTTTGTTGTTGCAGTGATGGCTTTGGAAAAATAAACAATAATGCGTACATAGCATAAATCTTCATAAACAAGACCACAGGTATTTGCATCACTTCCTACATAGAAATACGCATCATTACATTTTGGGCATAACCGTTCACATGATTCTTACGTATCCCTGCCCAATAGCGCAACCCAATCACACAAACACGCACACACGCACACACACAACAGGAAGTGGCATATTTTCCTGGGAATTCTTGTTTATTCCTCGTCTTGTTAGCCATTAGCCTGCACGGGTAATATTGTGTTTATCTGTTTTCTTCAAGTCTTTTGCATCACTTGAACCCGCCACCACCCCCCCTCATCGGAGGACAAATAAAATCTATGCTGTTAACACTATAGAATCCAGGATAGCGCCAGCGCTACCATTAGCATATTCATTTTTGATTGTCGGTAGATTTCAAACCGGATAAGATAGATTGATCATTCTTTTTGCATACAAAATCTGGGGAATTACACTTACATTACACACATTAACCATGTTTCAGAGCGCTTTGTTGTTGTAGTGATGGCTTTGGAAAAATAAACAATAATGCGCACATAGCATAAATCTTCATAAACAAGACCACAGGTATTTGCATCACTTCCTACATAGAAATACGCATCATTACATTTTGGGCATAACCGTTCACATGATTCTTACGTGTCCCTGCCCAATAGCGCAACCCAATCACACAAACACGCACACACACAACAGGAAGTGGCATATTTTCCTGGGAATTCTTGTTTATTCCTCGTCTTGTTAGCCATTAGCCTGCACAGGTAATATTGTGATTATCTGTTTTCTTCAAGTCTTTTGTATCACTTGAACCCGCCACCACCCCCCCTCATCGGAGGACAAATAAAATCTATGCTGTTAACACTATAGAATCCAGAATAGCGCCAGCGCTACCATTAGCATATTCATTTTTGATTGTCGGTAGATTTCAAACCGGATAAGATAGATTGATCATTCTTTTTGCATACAAAATCTGGAAAATTACACTTACATTTCACACATTCACCATGTTTCAGAGCGCTTTGTTGTTGCAGTGATGGCTTTGGAAAAATAAACAATAATGCGTACATAGCATAAAATCTCCATAAACAAGACCACAGGTATTTGCATCACTTCCTACATAGAAATACGCATCATTACATTTTGGGCATAACAGTTCACATGATTCTTACGTGTCCCTGCCCAATAGCGCAACCCAATCACACAAACATTCACAACAGGAAGTGGCATATTTTCCTGGGAATTCTTGTTTTTTCCTCGTCCTGTTAGCCATCAGCCTGCACGGGTAATATTGTGTTTATCTGTTTTCTTCAAGTCTTTTGTATCACTTGAAACCGCCACCACCCCCCCTCATCGGAGGACAGATAAAATCTGTGCTGTTAACACTATAGAATCCAGGATAGCGCCAGCGCTGCCATTAGCATATTCATTTTTGATTGTCGGTAGATTTCAAACCGGATAAGATAGATTGATCATTCTTTTTGCATACAAAATCTGGGGAATTACACTTACATTTCACACATTCACCATGTTTCAGAGCGCTTTGTTGTTGCAGTGATGGCTTTGGAAAAATAAACAATAATGCGCACATAGCATAAAATCTCCATAAACAAGACCACAGGTATTTGCATCACTTCCTACATAGAAATACGCATCATTACATTTTGGGCATAACCGTTCACATGATTCTTACGTGTCCCTGCCCAATAGCGCAACCCAATCACACAAACACGCACACACACAAAAGGAAGTGGCATATTTTCCTGGGAATTCTTGTTTATTCCTCGTCTTGTTAGCCATTAGCCTGCACAGGTAATATTGTGTTTATCTGTTTTCTTCAAGTCTTTTGTATCACTTGAACCCGCCACCACCCCCCCTCATCGGAGGACAAATTAAATCTATGCTCTTAACACTATAGAATCCAGGATAGCGCCAGCGCTACCATTAGCATATTCATTTTTGATTGTCGGTAGATTTCAAACCGGATAAGATAGATTGATCATTCTTTTTGCATACAAAATCTGGGGAATTACACTTACATTTCACACATTCACCATGTTTCAGAGCGCTTTGTTGTTGCAGTGATGGCTTTGGAAAAATAAACAATAATGTGCACATAGCATAAAATCTCCATAAACAAGACCACAGGTATTTGCATCACTTCCTACATAGAAATACGCATCATTACATTTTGGGCATAACCGTTCAAATGATTCTTACGTGTCCCTGCCCAATAGCGCAACCCAATCACACAAACACGCACAACAGGATGTGGCATATTTTCCTGGGAATTCTTGTTTATTCCTCGTCTTGTTAGCCATTAGCCTGCACAGGTAATATTGTGTTTTTCTGTTTTCTTCAAGTCTTTTGTATCACTTGAACCGCCACCACCCCCTCATCGGAGGACAAATAAAATCTATGCTGTTAACACTATAGAATCCAGGATAGCGCCAGCGCTACCATTAGCATATTCATTTTTGATTGTCGGTAGATTTCAAACCGGATAAGATAGATTGATCATTTTCTTTGCATACAAAATCTGGGGAATTACACTTACATTTCACACATTCACCATGTTTCAGAGCGCTTTGTTGTTGCAGTGATGGCTTTGGAAAAATAAACAATAATGCGCACATAGCATAAAATCTCCATAAACAAGACCACAGGTATTTGCATCACTTCCTACATAGAAATACGCATCATTACATTTTGGGCATAACCGTTCACATGATTCTTACGTGTCCCTGCCCAATAGCGCAACCCAATCACACAAACACGCACAACAGGATGTGGCATATTTTCCTGGGAATTCTTGTTTATTCCTCGTCTTGTTAGCCATTAGCCTGCACAGGTAATATTGTGTTTTTCTGTTTTCTTCAAGTCTTTTGTATCACTTGAACCCGCCACCACCCCCCCTCATCGGAGGACAAATAAAATCTATGCTGTTAACACTATAGAATCCAGGACAGCGCCAGCGCTACCATTAGCATATTCATTTTTGATTGTCGGTAGATTTCAAACCGGATAAGATAGATTGATCATTCTTTTTGCATACAAAATCTGGGGAATTACACTTACATTTCACACATTCACCATGTTTCAGAGCGCTTTGTTGTTGCAGTGATGGCTTTGGAAAAATAAACAATAATGCGTACATAGCATAAAATCTCCATAAACAAGACCACAGGTATTTGCATCACTTCCTACGTAGAAATACGCATCATTACATTTTGGGCATAACCGTTCACATGATTCTTACGTGTCCCTGCCCAATAGCGCAACCCAATCACACAAACATTCACAACAGGATGTGGCATATTTTCCTGGGAATTCTTGTTTATTCCTCGTCTTGTTAGCCATTAGCCTGCACAGGTAATATTGTGTTTATCTGTTTTCTTCAAGTATGTTGTAGCACTTGAACCCACCACCACCCCCCCTCATCGGAGGACAAATAAAATCTATGCTGTTAACACTATAGAATCCAGGACAGCGCCAGCGCTACCATTAGCATATTCATTTTTGATTGTCGGTAGATTTCAAACCGGATAAGATAGATTGATCATTCTTTTTGCATACAAAATCTGGGGAATTACACTTACATTTCACACATTCACCATGTTTCAGAGCGCTTTGTTGTTGCAGTGATGGCTTAGGAAAAATAAACAATAATGCGCACATAGCATAAAATCTCCATAAACAAGACCACAGGTATTTGCATCACTTCCTACATAGAAATACGCATCATTACATTTTGGGCATAACCGTTCACATGATTCTTACGTGTCCCTGCCCAATAGCGCAACCCAATCACACAAACACGCATACACACAACAGGAAGTGGCATATTTTCCTGGGAATTCTTGTTTATTCCTCGTCTTGTTAGCCATTAGCCTGCACAGGTAATATTGTGTTTATCTGTTTTCTTCAAGTCTTTTGTATCACTTGAACCCGCCACCACCCCCTCTCATCGGAGGACAAATGAAATCTATGCTGTTAACACTATAGAATCCAGGATAGCGCCAGCGCTACCATTAGCATATTCATTTTTGATTGTCGGTAGATTTCAAACCGGATAAGATAGATTGATCATTCTTTTTGCATACAAAATCTGGGGAATTACACTTACATTTCACACATTCACCATGTTTCAGAGCGCTTTGTTGTTGCAGTGATGGCTTTGGAAAAATAAACAATAATGTGCACATAGCATAAAATCTCCATAAACAAGACCACAGGTATTTGCATCACTTCCTACATAGAAATACGCATCATTACATTTTGGGCATAACCGTTCAAATGATTCTTACGTGTCCCTGCCCAATAGTGCAACCCAATCACACAAACACGCACAACAGGATGTGGCATATTTTCCTGGGAATTCTTGTTTATTCCTCGTCTTGTTAGCCATTAGCCTGCACAGGTAATATTGTGTTTTTCTGTTTTCTTCAAGTCTTTTGTATCACTTGAACCCGCCACCACCCCCCCTCATCGGAGGACAAATAAAATCTATGCTGTTAACACTATAGAATCCAGGATAGCGCCAGCGCTACCATTAGCATATTCATTTTTGATTGTCGGTAGATTTCAAACCGGATAAGATAGATTGATCATTTTCTTTGCATACAAAATCTGGGGAATTACACTTACATTTCACACATTCACCATGTTTCAGAGCGCTTTGTTGTTGCAGTGATGGCTTTGGAAAAATAAACAATAATGCGCACATAGCATAAAATCTCCATAAACAAGACCACAGGTATTTGCATCACTTCCTACATAGAAATACGCATCATTACATTTTGGGCATAACCGTTCACATGATTCTTACGTGTCCCTGCCCAATAGCGCAACCCAATCACACAAACACGCACAACAGGATGTGGCATATTTTCCTGGGAATTCTTGTTTATTCCTCGTCTTGTTAGCCATTAGCCTGCACAGGTAATATTGTGTTTATCTGTTTTCTTCAAGTCTTTTGTATCACTTGAACCCGCCACCACCCCCCCTCATCGGAGGACAAATAAAATCTATGCTGTTAACACTATAGAATCCAGGATAGCGCCAGCGCTACCATTAGCATATTCATTTTTGATTGTCGGTAGATTTCAAACCGGATAAGATAGATTGATCATTCTTTTTGCATACAAAATCTGGGGAATTACACTTACATTTCACACATTCACCATGTTTCAGAGCGCTTTGTTGTTGCAGTGATGGCTTTGGAAAAATAAACAATAATGCGTACATAGCATAAAATCTCCATAAACAAGACCACAGGTATTTGCATCACTTCCTACATAGAAATACGCATCATTACATTTTGGGCATAACCGTTCACATGATTCTTACGTGTCCCTGCCCAATAGCGCAACCCAATCACACAAACATTCACAAAAGGATGTGGCATATTTTCCTGGGAATTCTTGTTTATTCCTCGTCTTGTTAGCCATTAGCCTGCACAGGTAATATTGTGTTTTTCTGTTTTCTTCAAGTCTTTTGTATCACTTGAACCCGCCACCACCCCCCCTCATCGGAGGACAAATAAAATCTATGCTGTTAACACTATAGAATCCAGGATAGCGCCAGCGCTACCATTAGCATATTCATTTTTGATTGTCGGTAGATTTCAAACCGGATAAGATAGATTGATCATTTTCTTTGCATACAAAATCTGGGGAATTACACTTACATTTCACACATTCACCATGTTTCAGAGCGCTTTGTTGTTGCAGTGATGGCTTTGGAAAAATAAACAATAATGCGCACATAGCATAAAATCTCCATAAACAAGACCACAGGTATTTGCATCACTTCCTACATAGAAATATGCATCATTACATTTTGGGCATAACCGTTCACATGATTCTTACATGTCCCTGCCCAATAGCGCAACCCAATCACACACGCACACACACAACAGGAAGTGGCATATTTTCCTGGGAATTCTTGTTTATTCCTCGTCTTGTTAGCCATTAGCCTGCACGGGTAATATTGTGTTTATCTGTTTTCTTCAAGTCTTTTGCATCACTTGAACCCGCCACCACCTCATCGGAGGACAAATAAAATCTATGCTGTTAACACTATAGAATCCAGGATAGCGCCAGCGCTACCATTAGCATATTCATTTTTGATTGTCGGTAGATTTCAAACCGGATAAGATAGATTGATCATTTTCTTTGCATACAAAATCTGGGGAATTACACTTACATTTCACACATTCACCATGTTTCAGAGCGCTTTGTTGTTGCAGTGATGGCTTTGGAAAAATAAACAATAATGCGTACATAGCATAAAATCTCCATAAACAAGACCACAGGTATTTGCATCACTTCCTACGTAGAAATACGCATCATTACATTTTGGGCATAACCGTTCACATGATTCTTACGTGTCCCTGCCCAATAGCGCAACCCAATCACACAAACACGCACACACACAACAGGAAGTGGCATATTTTCCTGGGAATTCTTGTTTATTCCTCGTCTTGTTAGCCATTAGCCTGCACGGGTAATATTGTGTTTATCTGTTTTCTTCAAGTCTTTTGCATCACTTGAACCCGCCACCACCCCCCCTCATCGGAGGACAAATAAAATCTATGCTGTTAACACTATAGAATCCAGGATAGCGCCAGCGCTACCATTAGCATATACATTTTTGATTGTCGGTAGATTTCAAACCGGATAAGATAGATTGATCATTCTTTTTGCATACAAAATCTGGGGAATTACACTTACATTTCACACATTCACCATGTTTCAGAGCGCTTTGTTGTTGCAGTGATGGCTTTGGAAAAATAAACAATAATGCGCACATAGCATAAAATCTCCATAAACAAGACCACAGGTATTTGCATCACTTCCTACATAGAAATATGCATCATTACATTTTGGGCATAACCGTTCACATGATTCTTACATGTCCCTGCCCAAGAGCGCAGCCCAATCACACACACACACACGCACACACACACACGACAGGAAGTGGCATATTTTCCTTGGAATTCTTGTTTATTCCTCGTCTTGTTAGCCATTAGCCTGCACGGGTAATATTGTGTTTATCTGTTTACTTCAAGTCTTTTGTATCACTTGAACCCGCCACCACCCCCCCTCATCGGAGGACAAATAAAATCTATGCTGTTAACACTATAGAATCCAGGATAGCGCCAGCGCTACCATTAGGATATTCATTTTTGATTGTCGGTAGATTTCAAACCGGATAAGATAGATTGATCATTTTCTTTGCATACAAAATCTGGGGAATTACACTTACATTTCACACATTCACCATGTTTCAGAGCGCTTTGTTGTTGCAGTGATGGCTTTGGAAAAATAAACAATAATGCGTACATAGCATAAAATCTCCATAAACAAGACCACAGGTATTTGCATCACTTCCTACATAGAAATACGCATCATTACATTTTGGGCATAACCGGTCACATGATTCTTACGTGTCCCTGCCCAATAGCGCAACCCAATCACACAAACATTCACAACAGGATGTGGCATATTTTCCTGGGAATTCTTGCTTATTCCTCGTCTTGTTAGCCATTAGCCTGCACAGGTAATATTGTGTTTATCTGTTTTCTTCAAGTCTTTTGTATCACTTGAACCCGCCACCACCCCCCCTCATCGGAGGACAAATAAAATCTATGCTGTTAACACTATAGAATCCAGGACAGCGCCAGCGCTACCATTAGCATATTCATTTTTGATTGTCGGTAGATTTCAAACCGGATAAGATAGATTGATCATTTTCTTTGCATACAAAATCTGGGGAATTACACTTACATTTCACACATTCACCATGTTTCAGAGCGCTTTGTTGTTGCAGTGATGGCTTTGGAAAAATAAACAATAATGCGCACATAGCATAAATCTCCATAAACAAGACCACAGGTATTTGCATCACTTCCTACGTAGAAATACGCATCATTACATTTTGGGCATAACCGTTCACATGATTCTTACGTGTCCCTGCCCAATAGCGCAACCCAATCACACACGCACACACACAACAGGAAGTGGCATATTTTCCTGGGAATTCTTGTTTATTCCTCGTCTTGTTAGCCATTAGCCTGCACAGGTAATATTGTGTTTATCTGTTTTCTTCAAGTCTTTTGTATCACTTGAACCCGCCACCACCCCCCCTCATCGGAGGACAAATAAAATCTATGCTGTTAACACTATAGAATCCAGGATAGCGCCAGCGCTACCATTAGCATATTCATTTTTGATTGTCGGTAGATTTCAAACCGGATAAGATAGATTGATCATTTTCTTTGCATACAAAATCTGGGGAATTACACTTACATTTCACACATTCACCATGTTTCAGAGCGCTTTGTTGTTGCAGTGATGGCTTTGGAAAAATAAACAATAATGCGCACATAGCATAAAATCTCCATAAACAAGACCACAGGTATTTGCATCACTTCCTACATAGAAATACGCATCATTACATTTTGGGCATAACCGTTCACATGATTCTTACGTGTCCCTGCCCAATAGCGCAACCCAATCACACAAACACGCACACACACAACAGGAAGTGGCATATTTTCCTGGGAATTCTTGTTTATTCCTCGTCTTGTTAGCCATTAGCCTGCACAGGTAATATTGTGTTTATCTGTTTTCTTCAAGTCTTTTGCATCACTTGAACCCGCCACCACCCCCCCTCATCGGAGGACAAATAAAATCTATGCTGTTAACACTATAGAATCCAGGATAGCGCCAGCGCTACCATTAGCATATACATTTTTGATTGTCGGTAGATTTCAAACCGGATAAGATAGATTGATCATTCTTTTTGCATACAAAATCTGGGGAATTACACTTACATTTCACACATTCACCATGTTTCAGAGCGCTTTGTTGTTGCAGTGATGGCTTTGGAAAAATAAACAATGCGCACATAGCATAAAATCTCCATAAACAAGACCACAGGTATTTGCATCACTTCCTACATAGAAATATGCATCATTACATTTTGGGCATAACCGTTCACATGATTCTTACATGTCCCTGCCCAAGAGCGCAGCCCAATCACACACACACACACGCACACACACACACGACAGGAAGTGGCATATTTTCCTTGGAATTCTTGTTTATTCCTCGTCTTGTTAGCCATTAGCCTGCACGGGTAATATTGTGTTTATCTGTTTACTTCAAGTCTTTTGTATCACTTGAACCCGCCACCACCCCCCCTCATCGGAGGACAAATAAAATCTATGCTGTTAACACTATAGAATCCAGGATAGCGCCAGCGCTACCATTAGCATATTCATTTTTGATTGTCGGTAGATTTCAAACCGGATAAGATAGATTGATCATTTTCTTTGCATACAAAATCTGGGGAATTACACTTACATTTCACACATTCACCATGTTTCAGAGCGCTTTGTTGTTGCAGTGATGGCTTTGGAAAAATAAACAATAATGCGTACATAGCATAAAATCTCCATAAACAAGACCACAGGTATTTGCATCACTTCCTACATAGAAATATGCATCATTACATTTTGGGCATAACCGTTCACATGATTCTTACGTGTCCCTGCCCAATAGCGCAACCCAATCACACAAACACGCACACACACAACAGGAAGTGGCATATTTTCCTGGGAATTCTTGTTTATTCCTCGTCTTGTTAGCCATTAGCCTGCACGGGTAATATTGTGTTTATCTGTTTTCTTCAAGTCTTTTGCATCACTTGAACCCGCCACCACCCCCCCTCATCGGAGGACAAATAAAATCTATGCTGTTAACACTATAGAATCCAGGATAGCGCCAGCGCTACCATTAGCATATTCATTTTTGATTGTCGGTAGATTTCAAACCGGATAAGATAGATTGATCATTCTTTGCATACAAAATCTGGGAATTACACTTACATTTCACACATTCACCATGTTTCAGAGCGCTTTGTTGTTGCAGTGATGGCTTTGGAAAAATAAACAATAATGCGTACATAGCATAAAATCTCCATAAACAAGACCACAGGTATTTGCATCACTTCCTACATAGAAATACGCATCATTACATTTTGGGCATAACAGTTCACATGATTCTTACATGTCCCTGCCCAATAGCGCAACCCAATCACACAAACACGCACACACACAACAGGAAGTGGCATATTTTCCTGGGAATTCTTGTTTATTCCTCGTCTTGTTAGCCATTAGCCTGCACGGGTAATACTGTGTTTATCTGTTTTCTTCAAGTCTTTTGTGTCACTTGAACCCGCCACCACCCCCCCTCATCGGAGGACAAATAAAATCTATGCTGTTAACACTATAGAATCCAGGATAGCGCCAGCGCTACCATTAGCATATTCATTTTTGATTGTCGGTAGATTTCAAACCGGATAAGATAGATTGATCATTTTCTTTGCATACAAAATCTGGGGAATTACACTTACATTTCACACATTCACCATGTTTCAGAGCGCTTTGTTGTTGCAGTGATGGCTTTGGAAAAATAAACAATAATGCGTACATAGCATAAAATCTCCATAAACAAGACCACAGGTATTTGCATCACTTCCTACATAGAAATACGCATCATTACATGTTGGGCATAACAGTTCACATGATTCTTACATGTCCCTGCCCAATAGCGCAACCCAATCACACACACACACACACAACAGGAAGTGGCATATTTTCCTGGGAATTCTTGTTTATTCCTCGTCTTGTTAGCCATTAGCCTGCACAGGTAATATTGTGTTTATCTGTTTTCTTCAAGTCTGTTGTAGCACTTGAACCCACCACCACCACCCCTCATCGGAGGACAAATAAAATCTATGCTGTTAACACTATAGAATCCAGGATAGCGCCAGCGCTACCATTAGCATATTCATTTTTGATTGTCGGTAGATTTCAAACCGGATAAGATAGATTGATCATTTTCTTTGCATACAAAATCTGGGGAATTACACTTACATTTCACACATTCACCATGTTTCAGAGCGCTTTGTTGTTGCAGTGATGGCTTTGGAAAAATAAACAATAATGCGCACATAGCATAAAATCTCCATAAACAAGACCACAGGTATTTGCATCACTTCCTACATAGAAATATGCATCATTACATTTTGGGCATAACCGTTCACATGATTCTTACATGTCCCTGCCCAAGAGCGCAGCCCAATCACACAAACACGCACACTTACAACAGGATGTGGCATATTTTCCTGGGAATTCTTGTTTATTCCTCGTCTTGTTAGCCATTAGCCTGCACAGGTAATATTGTGTTTATCTGTTTTCTTCAAGTCTTTTGTATCACTTGAACCCGCCACCACCCCCCCTCATCGGAGGACAAATAAAATCTATGCTGTTAACACTATAGAATCCAGGATAGCGCCAGCGCTACCATTAGCATATTCATTTTTGATTGTCGGTAGATTTCAAACCGGATAAGATAGATTGATCATTTTCTTTGCATACAAAATCTGGGGAATTACACTTACATTTCACACATTCACCATGTTTCAGAGCGCTTTGTTGTTGCAGTGATGGCTTTGGAAAAATAAACAATAATGCGCACATAGCATAAAATCTCCATAAACAAGACCACAGGTATTTGCATCACTTCCTACATAGAAATACGCATCATTACATTTTGGGCATAACCGTTCACATGATTCTTACGTGTCCCTGCCCAATAGCGCAACCCAATCACACACACACACACGCACACACACACACACGACAGGAAGTGGCATATTTTCCTGGGAATTCTTGTTTATTCCTCGTCTTGTTAGCCATTAGCCTGCACAGGTAATATTGTGTTTTTCTGTTTTCTTCAAGTCTTTTGTATCACTTGAACCCGCCACCACCCCCCCTCATCGGAGGACAAATAAAATCTATGCTGTTAACACTATAGAATCCAGGATAGCGCCAGCGCTACCATTAGCATATTCATTTTTGATTGTCGGTAGATTTCAAACCGGATAAGATAGATTGATCATTTTCTTTGCATACAAAATCTGGGGAATTACACTTACATTTCACACATTCACCATGTTTCAGAGCGCTTTGTTGTTGCAGTGATGGCTTTGGAAAAATAAACAATAATGCGCACATAGCATAAAATCTCCATAAACAAGACCACAGGTATTTGCATCACTTCCTACATAGAAATACGCATCATTACATTTTGGGCATAACAGTTCACATGATTCTTACATGTCCCTGCCCAATAGCGCAACCCAATCACACAAACACGCACACACACAACAGGAAGTGGCATATTTTCCTGGGAATTCTTGTTTATTCCTCGTCTTGTTAGCCATTAGCCTGCACAGGTAATATTGTGTTTTTCTGTTTTCTTCAAGTCTTTTGTATCACTTGAACCCGCCACCACCCCCCCTCATCGGAGGACAAATAAAATCTATGCTGTTAACACTATAGAATCCAGGATAGCGCCAGCGCTACCATTAGCATATTCATTTTTGATTGTCGGTAGATTTCAAACCGGATAAGATAGATTGATCATTTTCTTTGCATACAAAATCTGGGGAATTACACTTACATTTCACACATTCACCATGTTTCAGAGCGCTTTGTTGTTGCAGTGATGGCTTTGGAAAAATAAACAATAATGCGAGCATAAAATCTCCATAAACAAGACCACAGGTATTTGCATCACTTCCTACATAGAAATACGCGTCATTACATTTTGGGCATAACCGTTCACATGATTCTTACGTGTCCCTGCCCAATAGCGCAACCCAATCACACAAACACGCACACACACAACAGGAAGTGGCATATTTTCCTGGGAATTCTTGTTTATTCCTCGTCTTGTTAGCCATTAGCCTGCACGGGTAATATTGTGATTATCTGTTTTCTTCAAGTCTTTTGCATCACTTGAACCCGCCACCACCCCCCCTCATCGGAGGACAAATAAAATCTATGCTGTTAACACTATAGAATCCAGGATAGCGCCAGCGCTACCATTAGCATATTCATTTTTGATTGTCGGTAGATTTCAAACCGGATAAGATAGATTGATCATTTTCTTTGCATACAAAATCTGGGGAATTACACTTACATTTCACACATTCACCATGTTTCAGAGCGCTTTGTTGTTGCAGTGATGGCTTTGGAAAAATAAACAATAATGCGTACATAGCATAAAATCTCCATAAACAAGACCACAGGTATTTGCATCACTTCCTACATAGAAATACGCGTCATTACATTTTGGGCATAACCGTTCACATGATTCTTACGTGTCCCTGCCCAATAGCGCAACCCAATCACACAAACACGCACACACACAACAGGAAGTGGCATATTTTCCTGGGAATTCTTGTTTATTCCTCGTCTTGTTAGCCATTAGCCTGCACGGGTAATATTGTGTTTATCTGTTTTCTTCAAGTCTTTTGCATCACTTGAACCCGCCACCACCCCCCCTCATCGGAGGACAAATAAAATCTATGCTGTTAACACTATAGAATCCAGGATAGCGCCAGCGCTACCATTAGCATATTCATTTTTGATTGTCGGTAGATTTCAAACCGGATAAGATAGATTGATCATTCTTTTTGCATACAAAATCTGGGGAATTACACTTACATTTCACACATTCACCATGTTTCAGAGCGCTTTGTTGTTGCAGTGATGGCTTTGGAAAAATAAACAATAATGCGCACATAGCATAAAATCTCCATAAACAAGACCACAGGTATTTGCATCACTTCCTACATAGAAATATGCATCATTACATTTTGGGCATAACCGTTCACATGATTCTTACATGTCCCTGCCCAATAGCGCAACCCAATCACACACGCACACACACAACAGGAAGTGGCATATTTTCCTGGGAATTCTTGTTTATTCCTCGTCTTGTTAGCCATTAGCCTGCACAGGTAATATTGTGTTTTTCTGTTTTCTTCAAGTCTTTTGTATCACTTGAACCCGCCACCACCCCCCCTCATCGGAGGACAAATAAAATCTATGCTGTTAACACTATAGAATCCAGGATAGCGCCAGCGCTACCATTAGCATATTCATTTTTGATTGTCGGTAGATTTCAAACCGGATAAGATAGATTGATCATTTTCTTTGCATACAAAATCTGGGGAATTACACTTACATTTCACACATTCACCATGTTTCAGAGCGCTTTGTTGTTGCAGTGATGGCTTTGGAAAAATAAACAATAATGCGCACATAGCATAAAATCTCCATAAACAAGACCACAGGTATTTGCATCACTTCCTACATAGAAATACGCATCATTACATTTTGGGCATAACAGTTCACATGATTCTTACATGTCCCTGCCCAATAGCGCAACCCAATCACACACACACACACACGACAGGAAGTGGCATATTTTCCTGGGAATTCTTGTTTATTCCTCGTCTTGTTAGCCATTAGCCTGCACAGGTAATATTGTGTTTTTCTGTTTTCTTCAAGTCTTTTGTATCACTTGAACCCGCCACCACCCCCCCTCATCGGAGGACAAATAAAATCTATGCTGTTAACACTATAGAATCCAGGATAGCGCCAGCGCTACCATTAGCATATTCATTTTTGATTGTCGGTAGATTTCAAACCGGATAAGATAGATTGATCATTTTCTTTGCATACAAAATCTGGGGAATTACACTTACATTTCACACATTCACCATGTTTCAGAGCGCTTTGTTGTTGCAGTGATGGCTTTGGAAAAATAAACAATAATGCGTACATAGCATAAAATCTCCATAAACAAGACCACAGGTATTTGCATCACTTCCTACATAGAAATACGCATCATTACATTTTGGGCATAACCGTTCACATGATTCTTACGTGTCCCTGCCCAATAGCGCAACCCAATCACACAAACACGCACACACGCACACACACAACAGGAAGTGGCATATTTTCCTGGGAATTCTTGTTTATTCCTCGTCTTGTTAGCCATTAGCCTGCACAGGTAATATTGTGTTTTTCTGTTTTCTTCAAGTCTTTTGTATCACTTGAACCCGCCACCACCCCCCCTCATCGGAGGACAAATAAAATCTATGCTGTTAACACTATAGAATCCAGGATAGCGCCAGCGCTACCATTAGCATATTCATTTTTGATTGTCGGTAGATTTCAAACCGGATAAGATAGATTGATCATTTTCTTTGCATACAAAATCTGGGGAATTACACTTACATTTCACACATTCACCATGTTTCAGAGCGCTTTGTTGTTGCAGTGATGGCTTTGGAAAAATAAACAATAATGCGCACATAGCATAAAATCTCCATAAACAAGACCACAGGTATTTGCATCACTTCCTACATAGAAATACGCATCATTACATTTTGGGCATAACCGTTCACATGATTCTTACGTGTCCCTGCCCAATAGCGCAACCCAATCACACAAACACGCACACACACAACAGGAAGTGGCATATTTTCCTGGGAATTCTTGTTTATTCCTCGTCTTGTTAGCCATTAGCCTGCACAGGTAATATTGTGTTTATCTGTTTTCTTCAAGTCTTTTGTATCACTTGAACCCGCCACCACCCCCCCTCATCGGAGGACAAATAAAATCTATGCTGTTAACACTATAGAATCCAGGATAGCGCCAGCGCTACCATTAGCATATTCATTTTTGATTGTCGGTAGATTTCAAACCGGATAAGATAGATTGATCATTTTCTTTGCATACAAAATCTGGGGAATTACACTTACATTTCACACATTCACCATGTTTCAGAGCGCTTTGTTGTTGCAGTGATGGCTTTGGAAAAATAAACAATAATGCGTACATAGCATAAAATCTCCATAAACAAGACCACAGGTATTTGCATCACTTCCTACATAGAAATACGCGTCATTACATTTTGGGCATAACCGTTCACATGATTCTTACGTGTCCCTGCCCAATAGCGCAATCCAATCACACAAACACGCACACTTACAACAGGATGTGGCATATTTTCCTGGGAATTCTTGTTTATTCCTCGTCTTGTTAGCCATTAGCCTGCACAGGTAATATTGTGTTTATCTGTTTTCTTCAAGTCTTTTGCATCACTTGAACCCGCCACCACCCCCCCTCATCGGAGGACAAATAAAATCTATGCTGTTAACACTATAGAATCCAGGATAGCGCCAGCGCTACCATTAGCATATACATTTTTGATTGTCGGTAGATTTCAAACCGGATAAGATAGATTGATCATTCTTTTTGCATACAAAATCTGGGGAATTACACTTACATTTCACACATTCACCATGTTTCAGAGCGCTTTGTTGTTGCAGTGATGGCTTTGGAAAAATAAACAATAATGCGCACATAGCATAAAATCTCCATAAACAAGACCACAGGTATTTGCATCACTTCCTACATAGAAATATGCATCATTACATTTTGGGCATAACCGTTCACATGATTCTTACGTGTCCCTGCCCAATAGCGCAACCCAATCACACAAACACGCACACACACAACAGGAAGTGGCATATTTTCCTGGGAATTCTTGTTTATTCCTCGTCTTGTTAGCCATTAGCCTGCACGGGTAATATTGTGTTTATCTGTTTACTTCAAGTCTTTTGTATCACTTGAACCCGCCACCACCCCCCCTCATCGGAGGACAAATAAAATCTATGCTGTTAACACTATAGAATCCAGGATAGCGCCAGCGCTACCATTAGCATATTCATTTTTGATTGTCGGTAGATTTCAAACCGGATAAGATAGATTGATCATTTTCTTTGCATACAAAATCTGGGGAATTACACTTACATTTCACACATTCACCATGTTTCAGAGCGCTTTGTTGTTGCAGTGATGGCTTTGGAAAAATAAACAATAATGCGTACATAGCATAAAATCTCCATAAACAAGACCACAGGTATTTGCATCACTTCCTACATAGAAATACGCATCATTACATGTTGGGCATAACCGTTCACATGATTCTTACGTGTCCCTGCCCAATAGCGCAATCCAATCACACAAACACGCACACACACACGACAGGAAGTGGCATATTTTCCTTGGAATTCTTGTTTATTCCTCGTCTTGTTAGCCATTAGCCTGCACAGGGTAATATTGTGTTTATCTGTTTTCTTCAAGTCTTTTGTAGCACTTGAAACCGCCACCACCCCCCCTCATTGGAGGACAAATAAAATCTATGCTGTTAACACTATAGAATCCAGGATAGCGCCAGTGCTACCATTAGCATATTCATTTTTGATTGTCGGTAGATTTCAAACCGGATAAGATAGATTGATCATTTTCTTTGCATACAAAATCTGGGGAATTACACTTACATTTCACACATTCACCATGTTTCAGAGCGCTTTGTTGTTGCAGTAATGCTTTGGAAAAATAAACAATAATGCGCACATAGCATAAATCTTCATAAACAAGACCACAGGTATTTGCATCACTTCCTACATAGAAATACGCATCATTACATTTTGGGCATAACCGTTCACATGATTCTTACGTGTCCCTGCCCAATAGTGCAACCCAATCACACAAACACGCACACACACAACAGGAAGTGGCATATTTTCCTGGGAATTCTTGTTTATTCCTCGTCTTGTTAGCCATTAGCCTGCACAGGTAATATTGTGTTTTTCTGTTTTCTTCAAGTCTTTTGCATCACTTGAACCCGCCACCACCCCCCCTCATCGGAGGACAAATAAAATCTATGCTGTTAACACTATAGAATCCAGGATAGCGCCAGCGCTACCATTAGCATATTCATTTTTGATTGTCGGTAGATTTCAAACCGGATAAGATAGATTGATCATTTTCTTTGCATACAAAATCTGGGGAATTACACTTACATTTCACACATTCACCATGTTTCAGAGCGCTTTGTTGTTGCAGTGATGGCTTTGGAAAAATAAACAATAATGCGCACATAGCATAAAATCTCCATAAACAAGACCACAGGTATTTGCATCACTTCCTACATAGAAATACGCATCATTACATTTTGGGCATAACCGTTCACATGATTCTTACGTGTCCCTGCCCAATAGCGCAACCCAATCACACAAACACGCACACACACAAAAGGAAGTGGCATATTTTCCTGGGAATTCTTGTTTATTCCTCGTCTTGTTAGCCATTAGCCTGCACAGGTAA
Organism: Cheilinus undulatus; assembly: GCF_018320785.1. Taxonomy (NCBI): domain Eukaryota; kingdom Metazoa; phylum Chordata; class Actinopteri; order Labriformes; family Labridae; genus Cheilinus; species Cheilinus undulatus. The sequence continues at coordinate 29,909,365 of NC_054873.1, forward strand.
TATTGTGTTTATCTGTTTTCTTCAAGTCTTTTGTATCACTTGAACCCGCCACCACCCCCCCTCATCGGAGGACAAATTAAATCTATGCTGTTAACACTATAGAATCCAGGATAGCGCCAGCGCTACCATTAGCATATTCATTTTTGATTGTCGGTAGATTTCAAACCGGATAAGATAGATTGATCATTCTTTTTGCATACAAAATCTGGGGAATTACACTTACATTTCACACATTCACCATGTTTCAGAGCGCTTTGTTGTTGCAGTGATGGCTTTGGAAAAATAAACAATAATGCGTACATAGCATAAAATCTCCATAAACAAGACCACAGGTATTTGCATCACTTCCTACATAGAAATACGCATCATTACATTTTGGGCATAACCGTTCACATGATTCTTACGTGTCCCTGCCCAATAGCGCAACCCAATCACACAAACACGCACACACAACAGGAAGTGGCATATTTTCCTGGGAATTCTTGTTTATTCCTCGTCTTGTTAGCCATTAGCCTGCACAGGTAATATTGTGTTTTTCTGTTTTCTTCAAGTCTTTTGTATCACTTGAACCCGCCACCACCCCCCCTCATCGGAGGACAAATAAAATCTATGCTGTTAACACTATAGAATCCAGGATAGCGCCAGCGCTACCATTAGCATATACATTTTTGATTGTCGGTAGATTTCAAACCGGATAAGATAGATTGATCATTTTCTTTGCATACAAAATCTGGGGAATTACACTTACATTTCACACATTCACCATGTTTCAGAGCGCTTTGTTGTTGCAGTGATGGCTTTGGAAAAATAAACAATAATGCGCACATAGCATAAAATCTCCATAAACAAGACCACAGGTATTTGCATCACTTCCTACATAGAAATACGCATCATTACATTTTGGGCATAACCGTTCACATGATTCTTACGTGTCCCTGCCCAATAGCAACCAATCACACAAACGCACACACACACAACAGGAAGTGGCATATTTTCCTGGGAATTCTTGTTTATTCCTCGTCTTGTTAGCCATTAGCCTGCACAGGTAATATTGTGTTTTTCTGTTTTCTTCAAGTCTTTTGTATCACTTGAACCCGCCACCACCCCCCCTCATCGGAGGACAAATAAAATCTATGCTGTTAACACTATAGAATCCAGGATAGCGCCAGCGCTACCATTAGCATATTCATTTTTGATTGTCGGTAGATTTCAAACCGGATAAGATAGATTGATCATTTTCTTTGCATACAAAATCTGGGGAATTACACTTACATTTCACACATTCACCATGTTTCAGAGCGCTTTGTTGTTGCAGTGATGGCTTTGGAAAAATAAACAATAATGCGCACATAGCATAAATCTCCATAAACAAGACCACAGGTATTTGCATCACTTCCTACGTAGAAATACGCATCATTACATTTTGGGCATAACCGTTCACATGATTCTTACGTGTCCCTGCCCAATAGCGCAACCCAATCACACAAACACGCACACACACAACAGGAAGTGGCATATTTTCCTGGGAATTCTTGTTTATTCCTCGTCTTGTTAGCCATTAGCCTGCACGGGTAATATTGTGTTTATCTGTTTTCTTCAAGTCTTTTGTATCACTTGAACCCGCCACCACCCCCCCTCATCGGAGGACAAATAAAATCTATGCTGTTAACACTATAGAATCCAGGATAGCGCCAGCGCTACCATTAGCATATTCATTTTTGATTGTCGGTAGATTTCAAACCGGATAAGATAGATTGATCATTTTCTTTGCATACAAAATCTGGGGAATTACACTTACATTTCACACATTCACCATGTTTCAGAGCGCTTTGTTGTTGCAGTGATGGCTTTGGAAAAATAAACAATAATGCGTACATAGCATAAAATCTCCATAAACAAGACCACAGGTATTTGCATCACTTCCTACATAGAAATACGCATCATTACATTTTGGGCATAACCGTTCACATGATTCTTCAGTCCCTGCCCAATAGCGCAACCCAATCACACAAACACGCACACACACAACAGGAAGTGGCATATTTTCCTGGGAATTCTTGTTTATTCCTCGTCTTGTTAGCCATTAGCCTGCACGGGTAATATTGTGTTTATCTGTTTACTTCAAGTCTTTTGTATCACTTGAACCCGCCACCACCCCCCCTCATCGGAGGACAAATAAAATCTATGCTGTTAACACTATAGAATCCAGGATAGCGCCAGCGCTACCATTAGGATATTCATTTTTGATTGTCGGTAGATTTCAAACCGGATAAGATAGATTGATCATTCTTTTTGCATACAAAATCTGGGAAATTACACTTACATTTCACACATTAACCATGTTTCAGAGCGCTTTGTTGTTGCAGTGATGGCTTTGGAAAAATAAACAATAATGCGCACATAGCATAAAATCTCCATAAACAAGACCACAGGTATTTGCATCACTTCCTACATAGAAATACGCATCATTACATTTTGGGCATAACCGTTCACATGATTCTTCAGTCCCTGCCCAATAGCGCAACCCAATCACACAAACACGCACACACACAACAGGAAGTGGCATATTTTCCTGGGAATTCTTGTTTATTCCTCGTCTTGTTAGCCATTAGCCTGCACAGGTAATATTGTGTTTATCTGTTTTCTTCAAGTCTTTTGTATCACTTGAACCCGCCACCACCCCCCCTCATCGGAGGACAAATAAAATCTATGCTGTTAACACTATAGAATCCAGGATAGCGCCAGCGCTACCATTAGGATATTCATTTTTGATTGTCGGTAGATTTCAAACCGGATAAGATAGATTGATCATTTTCTTTGCATACAAAATCTGGGGAATTACACTTACATTTCACACATTAACCATGTTTCAGAGCGCTTTGTTGTTGCAGTGATGGCTTTGGAAAAATAAACAATAATGCGTACATAGCATAAAATCTCCATAAACAAGACCACAGGTATTTGCATCACTTCCTACATAGAAATACGCATCATTACATGTTGGGCATAACAGTTCACATGATTCTTACGTGTCCCTGCCCAATAGCGCAACCCAATCACACACACACACACACAACAGGAAGTGGCATATTTTCCTGGGAATTCTTGTTTATTCCTCGTCTTGTTAGCCATTAGCCTGCACAGGTAATATTGTGTTTATCTGTTTTCTTCAAGTCTGTTGTAGCACTTGAACCCACCACCACCACCCCTCATCGGAGGACAAATAAAATCTATGCTGTTAACACTATAGAATCCAGGATAGCGCCAGCGCTACCATTAGCATATTCATTTTTGATTGTCAGTAGATTTCAAACCGGATAAGATAGATTGATCATTTTCTTTGCATACAAAATCTGGGGAATTACACTTACATTTCACACATTCACCATGTTTCAGAGCGCTTTGTTGTTGCAGTGATGGCTTTGGAAAAATAAACAATAATGCGCACATAGCATAAAATCTCCATAAACAAGACCACAGGTATTTGCATCACTTCCTACATAGAAATACGCATCATTACATTTTGGGCATAACCGTTCACATGATTCTTACGTGTCCCTGCCCAATAGCGCAACCCAATCACACAAACATTCACAAAAGGATGTGGCATATTTTCCTGGGAATTCTTGTTTATTCCTCGTCTTGTTAGCCATTAGCCTGCACGGGTAATATTGTGTTTATCTGTTTTCTTCAAGTCTTTTGTATCACTTGAACCCGCCACCACCCCCCCTCATCGGAGGACAAATAAAATCTATGCTGTTAACACTATAGAATCCAGGATAGCGCCAGCGCTACCATTAGCATATTCATTTTTGATTGTCGGTAGATTTCAAACCGGATAAGATAGATTGATCATTTTCTTTGCATACAAAATCTGGGGAATTACACTTACATTTCACACATTCACCATGTTTCAGAGCGCTTTGTTGTTGCAGTGATGGCTTTGGAAAAATAAACAATAATGCGTACATAGCATAAAATCTCCATAAACAAGACCACAGGTATTTGCATCACTTCCTACATAGAAATACGCATCATTACATTTTGGGCATAACCGTTCACATGATTCTTACGTGTCCCTGCCCAATAGCGCAACCCAATCACACAAACATTCACAACAGGATGTGGCATATTTTCCTGGGAATTCTTGTTTATTCCTCGTCTTGTTAGCCATTAGCCTGCACAGGTAATATTGTGTTTATCTGTTTTCTTCAAGTCTTTTGTATCACTTGAACCCGCCACCACCCCCCCTCATCGGAGGACAAATAAAATCTATGCTGTTAACACTATAGAATCCAGGATAGCGCCAGCGCTACCATTAGCATATTCATTTTTGATTGTCGGTAGATTTCAAACCGGATAAGATAGATTGATCATTTTCTTTGCATACAAAATCTGGGGAATTACACTTACATTTCACACATTCACCATGTTTCAGAGCGCTTTGTTGTTGCAGTGATGGCTTTGGAAAAATAAACAATAATGCGCACATAGCATAAAATCTCCATAAACAAGACCACAGGTATTTGCATCACTTCCTACATAGAAATACGCATCATTACATTTTGGGCATAACCGTTCACATGATTCTTACGTGTCCCTGCCCAATAGCGCAATCCAATCACACAAACACGCACACTTACAACAGGATGTGGCATATTTTCCTGGGAATTCTTGTTTATTCCTCGTCTTGTTAGCCATTAGCCTGCACAGGTAATATTGTGTTTATCTGTTTTCTTCAAGTATGTTGTAGCACTTGAACCCACCACCACCCCCCCTCATCGGAGGACAAATAAAATCTATGCTGTTAACACTATAGAATCCAGGATAGCGCCAGCGCTACCATTAGCATATTCATTTTTGATTGTCAGTAGATTTCAAACCGGATAAGATAGATTGATCATTTTCTTTGCATACAAAATCTGGGGAATTACACTTACATTTCACACATTCACCATGTTTCAGAGCGCTTTGTTGTTGCAGTGATGGCTTTGGAAAAATAAACAATAATGCGCACATAGCATAAAATCTCCATAAACAAGACCACAGGTATTTGCATCACTTCCTACATAGAAATACGCATCATTACATTTTGGGCATAACCGTTCACATGATTCTTACGTGTCCCTGCCCAATAGCGCAACCCAATCACACAAACACGCACACACACAACAGGAAGTGGCATATTTTCCTGGGAATTCTTTTATTCCTCGTCTTGTTAGCCATTAGCCTGCACAGGTAATATTGTGTTTATCTGTTTTCTTCAAGTTGTATCACTTGAACCCACCCCCCCTCATCGGAGGACAAATAAAATCTATGCTGTTAACACTATAGAATCCAGGACAGCGCCAGCGCTACCATTAGCATATTCATTTTTGATTGTCGGTAGATTTCAAACCGGATAAGATAGATTGATCATTTTCTTTGCATACAAAATCTGGGGAATTACACTTACATTTCACACATTCACCATGTTTCAGAGCGCTTTGTTGTTGCAGTGATGGCTTTGGAAAAATAAACAATAATGCGCACATAGCATAAAATCTCCATAAACAAGACCACAGGTATTTGCATCACTTCCTACATAGAAATACGCATCATTACATTTTGGGCATAACCGTTCACATGATTCTTACATGTCCCTGCCCAATAGCGCAACCCAATCACACAAACACGCACACTTACAACAGGATGTGGCATATTTTCCTGGGAATTCTTGTTTATTCCTCGTCTTGTTAGCCATTAGCCTGCACAGGTAATATTGTGTTTATCTGTTTTCTTCAAGTCTTTTGTATCACTTGAACCCGCCACCACCCCCCCTCATCGGAGGACAAATAAAATCTATGCTGTTAACACTATAGAATCCAGGATAGTGCCAGCGCTACCATTAGCATATACATTTTTGATTGTCGGTAGATTTCAAACCGGATAAGATAGATTGATCATTCTTTTTGCATACAAAATCTGGGGAATTACACTTACATTTCACACATTCACCATGTTTCAGAGCGCTTTGTTGTTGCAGTGATGGCTTTGGAAAAATAAACAATAATGCGCACATAGCATAAAATCTCCATAAACAAGACCACAGGTATTTGCATCACTTCCTACATAGAAATACGCATCATTACATTTTGGGCATAACCGTTCACATGATTCTTACGTGTCCCTGCCCAATAGCGCAATCCAATCACACAAACACGCACACTTACAACAGGATGTGGCATATTTTCCTGGGAATTCTTGTTTATTCCTCGTCTTGTTAGCCATTAGCCTGCACAGGTAATATTGTGTTTTTCTGTTTTCTTCAAGTCTTTTGTATCACTTGAACCCGCCACCACCCCCCCTCATCGGAGGACAAATAAAATCTATGCTGTTAACACTATAGAATCCAGGATAGCGCCAGCGCTACCATTAGCATATTCATTTTTGATTGTCGGTAGATTTCAAACCGGATAAGATAGATTGATCATTTTCTTTGCATACAAAATCTGGGGAATTACACTTACATTTCACACATTCACCATGTTTCAGAGCGCTTTGTTGTTGCAGTGATGGCTTTGCTTAAATAACGGAAGAATATGCACCAATTTCCAACTACTCTGTACAATAATAGCTATTAAAACTTGGAAAAAAAGTCTTTAAATAGACTATACCATAAAATTTAATTTAGAATCACTAAGGTGTTGTTACTGAATTGAGCATATACACACAAAAATCTGTTTCATTGTTTTAAATAATTCCCCCAATATGTTCAACAACAAATGCAGTGAATACTTTGTTTTCAGATCCAACATGATTTATTTAGCCACAAAAAGCAACCAAAAACATAAAAGACTGAGCTGCTAGCTTAAACTAATATTTTAGCTTACCTTGCAACCCCGGAGTGAACGTAACTCTCTAAATGTCTGGCTGAATAGGTTCAGACCAGCGGGTCTCCTCTGTATACCTGTGTACAGCGTCAGACCAGGGGAAATCCCCTATACAGCGTCAGACCAGGGGAAATCCCCAACAGACGGAAGCGTTCTAGAATTAATCTCTACCAATCACAAACCTGATTGAATCCTTACATTTTACATCCATATGTGTCACCGCCCTTTCTTAATAACACTGCTTGCTTCAGTCACGGAAGAATATGCAAACAAAAATCCATTTCACTATTTTAATAAAATCCCCCAGTTTTTTCAACAACAAATGCAGTGAATACTTTGTTTTCAGATCCGGGGTTGAACAGGCCCCAGCTTGTGTCCAGGTAGTGCTACCCTACTTGCCCCCCCCCTTCCCTCCTGAGCCACAGCCACCTCGATGTCACTTCTGCTGCGTCAGTGGCCATTTTGATGTCACCGCCCTGTCTTAACAACACTGCTTGCTTAAATAAAGGAAGAATATGCACCAATTTCCAACTACTCTGCACAATAATAGCTATTAAAACTTGGAAAAAGAAGTTTTTAAATAGAATATCACAATAAAATTTAATTTAGAATCACAAGGGTTTTGTTACTGAATTGAGCACATAAAAACAAAACTCCGTTTCACTTTTTAACTAAATCCCCCAATATGTTCAACAACAAATGCAGTCAGTACATTTTACCAAACAAACATGATTTGTTTAGTCACAAAAAGCAAACAAAACATAGAAGACCGAGCTGCTAGCTTAATTTAACCTTTAGCCTTTCAGCATTTAAACAGAATATCACCACGCAATGTTATTTAGAATCACTGAGGTGTTGTTACTGAATTGAGCACATGCACACAAAATCAGTTTCACTATTTTAATAAAATCCCCGTTTTTTCAACAACAAATGCAGTGAATACTTTGTTTTCAGATCCAACATGATTTATTTAACCACAAAAAGCAACCAAAAACATAAAAGACTGAGCTGCTAGCTTAAACTAATATTTTAGCTTACCTTGCAACCCCGGAGTGAACGTAACTCTCTAAATGTCTGGCTGAATAGGTTCAGACCAGCGGGTCTCCCCTGTATACCTGTGTACAGCGTCAGACCAGCGGAAATCCCCTATACAGCGTCAGACCAGGGGAAATCCCCGACAGACGTAAGCGTTCTAGAATTAATCTCTACCAATCACAAACCTGATTGAATCCTTACGTTTTATGTCCATATCTGTCACCGCCCTTTCTTAATAACACTGCTTGCTTAAATAACGGAAGAATATGCACCAATTTCCAACTACTCTGCACAATAATAGCTATTAAAACTTGGAAAAAGAAGTCTTTCAATAGATTTTCACAATAAAATTTAATTTAGAATCACTAGGGTTTTGTTACTGAATTGAGCATATAAAAACAAAACTCCATTTCACTTTTTAACTAAATCCCCTAATACGTTCAACTGCAAATCCAGTTAGTACTTTTTACCAACCAAACATGATTTATTTAGTCACAAAAAGCAAGCAAAACATAGAAGACTGAGCTGCTAGCTTGATTTAACCTTTAGCATCGCAGCATTCAAACAGAATATCACCACGCAATGTTATTTAGAATCACTAAGGTGTTGTTACTGAATTGAGCACATGCACACAAAAATCAGTTTCACTATTTTAATAAAATCCCCGTTTTTTCAAAACAAATGCAGTGAATACTTTGTTTTCAGATCCAACATGATTTATTTAGCCACAAAAAGCAACCAAAAACATAAAAGACTGAGCTGCTAGCTTAAACTAATATTTTAGCTTACCTTGCAACCCCGGAGTGAACGTAACTCTCTAAATGTCTGGCTGAATAGGTTCAGACCAGCGGGTCTCCTCTGTATACCTGTGTACAGCGTCAGACCAGCGGAAATCCCCTATACAGCGTCAGACCAGGGGAAATCCCCGACAGACGTAAGCGTTCTAGAATTAATCTCTACCAATCACAAACCTGATTGAATCCTTACATTTTACATCCATATCTGTCACCGTCCTGTCTTAATAACCCTGCTTGCTTCAATAACGGAAGAATATGCAAACAAAAATCCGTTTCACTATTTTAATAAAATCCCCCAGTTTTTTCAACAACAAATGCAGTGAATACTTTGTTTTCAGATCCGGGGTTGATCAGGCCCCAGCTTGTGTCCACAGGTAGTGCTACCCTACTTGCCCCCCCCCCCCCCTTCCCTCCTGAGCCACAGCCACCTCGATGTCACTTTTGCTGCGTCGGTGGCCAACTTGATGGCCCTTCACTGGCTGGCTCCTGTGATGCCCAGCATCTTGTAGGCCCTGCAGAGGGATTGGCCCACAAATCCTCGGCATCCCACTTCGATGGGTTGGCATCTTGCCACTGCTCTGGCACTCCTCCACTAGCTCCAAGTACTTTGCCCTCTTCCTCTCTTGGGCCTCCTGCTTTGGTCCTCCCATGGCACAGTGAGCTCCAAGAGAATTACTTGCTTGGATGCTACCGAAGTGAGGACGATGTCTGGCCCTGCTGTTGTCTTGGCGACCGCTTCTGGGAACTTCAGCTGCTTCCCCAGATCAACTTTCAGCTCCCAATCACGCACCATTGCCAACAGGCCAAGGGAGGTGTTTCAGGCGGCTGCTGTAGACTTCTCCCCAGCTCTGACGAAAGTGATGGTGGTCTTTACTGGGCAAAGGCTCTTGCTGTGGCTGATCCCACTGCAGTTAGAGTCTGCTATGGCCTTCAGGGCCTGATCGTGTCGCCAGCAGTAGCGCCCTTAGCCCAGGGCTCTCAGACAGCAGCTAAGGATGTGTCACAGGGTAAAACCCTGTTTCTTTCTTTTTCTCTTAGTTCTGGTGGGGAGCACTCAGTCCAAACAGCAGAAAGGCAAATTCAAGGTGTGCAAAACATACAGTTTATTAAAAGCAAGCCACTTAATTAAAACCAGTACAAAGGGCCACAATTAAAAGTCTCTTTTTCTAAAACCAGTGTCCAAGTCTTCTTGTAAGGGGTCCCAGGAGAGGCTGAGTCCAGGGAATGGCCGGTGCAGAGCCTGAGTACAGAAAGTCACGTTAAGGATTGGGTTTCCGTTCTTTCAGTGGCAGCAATCCTGTACACATAGACTACATAAATAAAAAGGCTACAAGTCCATCAGCTCTGGGTCTTCCTAATTAATAAAAACACAAACTATAAATCAAGCAAGGCAACTCAGATTTAAAAGCACAACACAAAAAAAAACTACCCAGGCTTGTAGTTCCTCTGCATAAAAACAGGTCAAATGCAGTCTTATGTGTAGCAGATGTTCCTTAAAGCCAAGAAGAATAAGGAGAGGTACTCAGCTGGTAGGAGAGGGGAAGCGTACTTCACCTCTCCACGTGTCACACAGCGCCTCCTCTCCAACCGATTCGCTGCTGAGGCACCGCCGTCGTGTGTCACCAGGTCCCGCTGTCCCCTCGGTTGGCGTCTCCCACACTGCCGTCCTCCTCGTCCTCGGTCCGCGTGCTATCACCTGCACCCCCTCGATCACTGGCTGCTGCTCCAACCTGATGGTTCTCTCCTGCTGGCTGCGCCTGTGTCTTCAACGTCTTCTGGCCACGTTTCTCCGCTCTGCTCTCGCTCTCCCCTGGCGTCCTCTCGCCTCCGTTCTCTTACACACCTGTGTTCAATCACCCCTCTCCCAGAGAGAGAGCCCACACCCCTTAAGTGCGTGCATCTGACGCACTCTCCCAGTGCAGACAGGTGTTTTAGATGAGAAATTAGACCATGCGCACAGAAGGGGGGGGTTCACTCACGCAGGAGAAGAAAAGCAGTCTCACACATACACACCTTGTGACAGATGTGCTCCAGGGTTCCTTTCTTCTGGCAGAGGGGGCAAGCTGGTGTCTCCGCCTTTCCCCAGGTGAAGAGGTTAGATGGGCTCTGCAGCACGTCGTAGACCGCCTGGATCAAGAATTTTATCCAGTGGGGTTCAGCTTTCCACAGCTCAGTCCATGTGACCTTGCGCTCCACAGCTTGCTCCCATCTCGTCCAGGCTCCCTGCTGCCGCATTCTCACCATCTGGCTGGCCCGCTTCTCCTCTACTCCTGCTCGCACCTCCTCAAGGATCAGTGACCTCCTCTCTTTCCCCTGTGCCTTGTCATAGAGAGGTGTTCTGCTGCTACCTAAGCCAGCTCTTCTCTGTGCCACTGTGCCCACCAGCACCCTTTGCCATAGCCTTGACTCTGCAATATCCAGAGCCTCGGCAGCACTCCACTTACGTCCCCTCCTGACCTCGATCCCAGCCTGGGTGACCTTTGGGTCACTGGACTCCCGGTATTGAAGCAGCTCCCTGGACCGAGATACCATGAACTCCTTGCTCAGGCTGCTGATGGGGAGCTTCAGCTTGTTGTTCTGCCCGTACAGAGCATAGCCTGAGCAGCATCGCTGCTATGCGGCAGTCCCAGCCACCTGCAGAGAAACCTGCTGACCCTCATCTCAAAGCCTTCCACTGTTGAAATGAGGACTTCATAAACCAAGAGGGGCCAGAGGATCCGAGGGAGAATACCATGCTGGTAAATCCAGGCCTTGAACTTGCCAGGGAGGCCAGACTTGTCCACCGCAGCTAGCCAGGTCTCCAGCTCTTGGTTGGTTGCTTGTGTGGAGGCTGCATCTCTCAGGCTGCAGTTGAGTACCTTCCCCAGGCTCTTCACCGGTTCCTCGGTGAGTGATGGTACCTTGGTGGTGCCAAGTGAGAAGCAGAACTTGCCAGTCACCTTCCCTTTCTTCAGCACAAGAGACCTCGACTTAGCTGGTTTGAAACTCATGCGAGCCCAGGAGATCAACTCTTCGGGGCCGTTCAGGATCCACCTGCAGCCTGGAACAGATGTAGTTGTCACCGTCAGGTCATCCATGAAGGCTCGCATGGGTGGCTGTTGGACTACAGACTTGGTGAGGGGCCCCCTACACTGAACTTCCGCAGACTTCACCAGCATGTTCGTGGCAAGTCCAAAGAGGATAACCGAGATCTTACATCTGGTGATGGTCCCCTTTTCAAGCTTGTGCCAGTCGGAGGTTGTTGATCCGGAAGAGACTCTCAGGCTGAAGTTGGCATAGTAGTCCAGGATGAGGTCTCTGAACTTTTCCGGGATGTGATGTCGGTTCAGTGCCTCTTCAACAAGCTTGTGGGGTATGGATCCGTAGGCGCTGGCAAGGTCCAGCCACAGCACAGCCAGGTCCCCCTTGTTCTCCCTGGCTTCCCTGATAAGCTGAGTGACCATGCCCGTGTGCTCCAAACATCCAGAGACCTTCAGGATCCCTCCTTTCTGGACCGAGGTGTCGATGTAGGAGTTTTTCAAGAGGTAGTCTGTCAGTCACCTAGTGACGAGGCTGATGAAGATCTTCCCCTCAGCAGTGAGATGGTTTGGAACTGACCGATGTTCTGAGACTTTTCCTCCTTTGGGATCCACACACCCTTTGCCTGTCTCCACTGGTCTCCTACCTTGCCCCTCCTCCAGATCACCTTCAGAATCTTCCAGAGCCTGTGGAGTAGCCTGGGGCAGTTCTAATATACCTTATAAGGTACTGGGCCCAGGAGCGGAGCTTGCTCTTGCCCTCTTGACCACCTGGATCTCCTTCCCTTTGGCCTCCTTCCCGTCGAAATCCAAAGTTGGTGCAGGTGGGTCAATCAGGGACCTACAGGGGCCCAGGTCTTGCTCTCTTCATTCATCGCTGTAGGTCTCCCTGAGGTGGTGGTCGACCTCGGCTTTGGAGCAGGCGAGTTGACAGCTGCGCTTCTGCCCTAGCAGCTGTTTGGTGAACCCAAATGGATTTGCTAGAAAGGCAGCTCGCTTTCTGGACCTCTCCCTCCTCCTCCTCCTCCTGTGCCACTGGGCCCTCCTCAGGGTCATCAGCCTCTTGCAGATTATGCTGCATAGCTCCACCAGAGGTCCCCTGTCCTCTTCACTGGCCGCCTTGAACTGCTGCCTCAAACTCTTCAGCTCCTGTCTGAGCTCATGGATCTTACTAGCTCTGTTGTTCATGGTGTCGGGTGGCTTTGCTGTACGCTTCTCCTCTAGCCTGAACCTCTCTGTGGCAAGGCTGATGATGATCGTGGTCAACGTCTTGAGGCGTCGTTCAGCTTCCCCTCTGGCAGTTGCTTCCAGGATGGTGTTGGCGTCTTCATCGAACTGGAGCCACTCTTTCTCCTTGCTAGCTTGGGGCCACTTCACCTGATGGTATTATGATGTCCTGTGTACATCTGGTGGTTGCATCACTTGGAGGCTCTGGGCACTGTGGGGTGACTCCAGACCTGGCTCCTCCTGCGTCTTACCAGGCGTAATTCCTGCGCGCTGTGACTCTGGAACCTTCTGCACACACTTCATCTTGGCCTAGTGGATCCACAGGCCATGTCGGTTCTTGCATATCTTGCCACATACACATTCCATAGTCATCGTCATATTTCCATTGCCATGTGTCGACATCCTTTGGTCCGTCCGGTTGGATCCCCCCCCCCCCGAATCCCTGGGGGTATTGACTAGTTTACAAAAAAAAACCAAAAAAAACTTAAATCTACATTTTCAGACTCTTTAACAAACAGAATCACAAGACATAAGCTAAAGATCTATGAGGGTGGGAGGCAGTTCACATCAAAACTGCCGTTCTGGGAGGCTATTCTGGCATCCTGCAAAGGAATTCATGCAGAAACTCTCCAAGAACTCACAAGTTCAATGGATGCAAGAATTGTGATCATGATATCAAAGAAGTTGTCTTTATGTTAACATGTAACTTGGACTGTTAAGATGTTACCTGTTTGGTAACACTTTATTTGAAGGCGTATTCATAAGACTGACATTACACTGTCATTATCATGACATTACACCTGTCATTAACATGAATAGGGCTTCATGAATGTGTCATTAAGTGTCATTCCGTAAATTATGACACCTTTCCCGCAAAGTTGACATTGTTTGGGAAGGTATTGTTATGACAACCTGACATAAGGGAAGGACAAAATAACTTACCTATGTCTTTGTCATGACAACTTGACATAAGGGAAGGAAAAAAGACCTACCGATGTCATTGTCATGACGCTTGACATTAACTAGGATAAAATAACCCCCCCAATTTTATTAAGAGTGCATACAAATGGAAATGGGATTCATTCAACATAAAATATTTGGGTGTGGTTCTGACAGAAGATCTGACTAAATTGTTCAATGCTAATTATAGCCCTTTACTCTTAAAGATTTAAACAGATTTGCAAAGATGGAACACCATTCCTTTTATTTGGAACCTAAATTCTTGTATAGAGTCGATCAAGCAGTACGCTGTCAACACCTTGTATGGTGGAGATAGCACGCTGTTGACCTCAACTTGGGACATTGTGGGTCGGTGGAAGGAATACTTCGAAGACCTCTTCAATCCCATCGACACGCCTTCCGATGGGGAAGCAGAGCATAGGGACTCAGGTGTGGGCTCTTCTATCTCTGGGACTGAGGTCGCCGAGGTGGTCAAAAAGCTCCCCGGTGGCAGGGCCCTGTGGGTGGATGAGATCCACCCTGAGTTCCTCAAGGCTCTGGATGTTGTAGGGCTGTCTTGGTTGACACACCTTTGCAACATCGCGTGGACATCAGGGACAGTGCCCCTGGACTGGCAGACTGGGGCGGTGGTCCCCCTCTTTAAGAAGGGGGACCGGAGGGTGTGTTCCAATTACAGGGGGATCACACTTCTCAGCCTCCCCGGTAAGGTCTATCCAGGGGTCCTGGAGAGGAGAGTCTGTCAGATAGTCGATCCTCAGATCCAGGAGGAGCAATGTGGTTTTCGTCCTGGTTGTGGAACAGTGGACCAGCTCTACACTCTCGGCAGAGTCCTAGAGGGTGCACGGGAGTTTGCCCAACCAGCCTACATGTGTTTTGTGGACCTGGAGAAGGCATTCGACCATGTCCTGCGGGGAATCCTGTGGAGAGTTCTCCAGGAATATGGGGTACCGGACCCCCTGATAAGGGCAGTTTGGTCCCTGTACGACCAGTGTCAGAGCTTGGTCCGCATTACCGTAAGTAAGTCGGACTCGTTTCCGGTGCGGGTTGGACTCCGCCAGAGCTGCCCTTTATCACCAGTTCTGTTCATAACTTTCATGGACAGAATTTCTAGGCGCAGCCAGGGCGTTGAGGGCGTCTGGTTTGGTGGCCTCAGGATTGGGTCTCTGCTTTTTGCGGATGATGTGGTTCTGTTGGCTTCAACAGGCCGTGACCTTCGGCTCTCACTCGAACAGTTCGCAACCGAGTGTGAAGCGGCTGGGATGAGAATCAGCACCTCCAAATCTGAGGCCATGGTCCTCGGTCAGAAAAGGGTGGAATGCCCTCTCCGGGTTGAAAATGAGACCCTGCCCCAAGTGGAGGAGTTCAAGTATCTCAGGGTCTTGTTCACGAGTGAGGGAAGAATGGAGCGAGAGATCAACAGGTGGATCGGCGTGGCATCTGCAGTAATGCGGTCTCTGCACCGGTCCGTCGTGGTGAAGAAAGAGCTAAGTCGAAAGGCGAAGTTCTCAATTTACCGGTTGATCTACGTTCCCACCCTCACCTAAGGTCATGAGCTGTGGGTTGTGACCGAAAGAACGAGATCACGGATACAGGCAGCTAAAATGAGTTTCCTCCACAGGGTGTCTGGGCTCTCCCTTAGAGATAGGGTGAGAAGCTCGGCCATTCGGGAGAGACTCGGAGTAGAGCCGCCGCTCCTCCGCATTGAGAGGAGCCAGATGAGGTGGCTCGGGCATCTGGTCCGGATGCCTCCTGTACGCCTCCCGGGTGAGGTGTTCCAGGCAAGTCCCACTGGGAGGAGACCCCGAGGAAGACCTAGGACACGCTGGAGAGACTATGTCGCTCGGCTGGCCTGGGAACACCTTGGGATCCCCTGGGAAGAGCTGGACGAAGTGGCTGGGGAGAGGGAAGTCTGGGTCTCCCTGCTTCGGCTGCTGCCCCCGCGACCCGATCTCGGATAAGCGGAAGAAGATGGATGGATGGATAGAGTCGATCAGGATGAATATCCTCCCGCGTCTACTGTATTTATTCCAGTGTTTACCAATTTGGATACCACAGAAGCACTCTTCCCAATTGTTTTTTTTTTTTGTTTTTTTTTTTTTTGTTGTAATTAAAAACTTAAAAAAAAATAAAAATTACCAAAAAAAAGAGTAAAAATAACCCCCCAATTTTGTCATTATGACAACTTGACATTAACATGTCATAACAGACCTGTTCATCAAAGTTCAAGAAACAATTTAGTTTTATCTGTTAGCATAAAATTAACCTGTCATACATGGTTGGACCTGACATAGATTGTCATTGGACCATTATGACAGTGTAATGACTCATTTTTTTTACCTGAAGTAAAGTGAGACACTATGGACCAGTTATAAAGAAATTATTAAGTGTTATGACAGTCAAATGATTTTAAAACAGCGCGATGACTCATTTCTTAGACCTGAAGTAAAGTGATACACAATGGACCAGTTACTAAAAATTTACTGAGCGTTATGACACAGTCAAATGATTTTACAACAGTGTAATGACTCATTTCTTTGACCTGAAGTAAAGTGAGACACTATGGACCAGTTATAAACAAATTATTAACCGTTACAACACAGTCAAATGATTTTATAACAGTGAAATGACTCGTTTCTTTGACCTGAAGTAAAGTGAGACACTATAGACCAGTTATTAAGAAATTATTAAGGGTTATGACACAGTCAAAATGTATCATATTATTACTTTTACAAAAGTAACATCAAAGTCAGGAAACTACTATTTTCTATTATTATACTTATCAAAAAAAAAAAAAAAAAAAAAAAAAAAAAAAAAAAACACAAGATTACTTCCACAGAGGGCCCCAGCATATTCTTTACTGTACTTGGGTTAAAACAGAATCAAAAAAGTTTATTTCAAACTTTTTTTTCTACTTGACTTGATATTTAACATAACAGAATATAATTTTGAGGTTAATCTTCAGTGACTCAGGAGTGCGATGTCGCCTGATTATACACTTATAGTTTTGCCATGCCCAACCAGTCTCTGGGTCAACAAAGTTCTTTTTATGGCAGACAGAATACAGGCCATATCCATACCAGGAAAGCGGACCCTTGTAGGCACGCCATTCATCTGTGAGAATGGATGTTCTGGGTCTGATATGTCTTCGAATGTGGCTGATAAGGGTTTGCCTTGATCGGTTCCTGATGAGTCTCAGAATGGGTCTTCTGGAATTACCATCAACCTCCAGCATCCCAAAAACCCACTGGCAATCACTGCACCAAGTGTTTCCACAATGGCCATGATGGTACTAAGAAAAGGAAAGAAAAAATACAAATCCTTGAATTATCCACTAAAGACCAAAATCAAATTATTGGTTGATAAAAAATAAAATATAATCAACAGATCAATCAGTAATGAAAATTGTCATTAGTGCCACGCCTTTTTAATGCTCCCATTTGTAGTTCCCTGTAACTGAGTCCATGAAGTTAAGATTATGTTGTATTTAGTAATTGTGGCTACAATGCACACCTTTTTATCCCATTTTTGCACTCTGCAGAACTGCAGGAGCAATACACCAATAGTCCTATAGTGTGGTATGGGTAGGGCACCGAGTTTATAATCTTAAAATTACCAATATGAGCCCCAGGACAATAACACCGCAGAGGAGTCTGTGTCTTTTGTCTTTCCATCTGGCCACCTAATCATCCCTCCGTGTAACTGGCCAATGATTCCCTCCCTCTCCACCTCAGGCCAGTGTGTGGTGAGCGTTCTGGCTGAAGTGTTATATTGTTGTATGCTGTTATGTTAAAGACACTGGAAGTGATGTTTATTTATCTGTTTATTTTTTCAATAAGATAAGTGTTAAACAGCTCTAAAATCCAACAGTAATCATCAATTGAGAATGTTTGGACAGTTAACGTCAGACCCTGTGCTCTGCAGGCAATAGAAACTAAATTTCCTGGTATCCTGTTCCCAGTTTCAGGAGAGAACTCAACACATTCCATGGAATAAGCACAGAATCAAATGAAGTGAAGACTGTGTAGACTCGTAATTGTCTGTGGTCTAACTTCCTGTGGCCAAGTCTACCTATTCTAGTGTGTGGAGGTCTGTCTCCTGATTGGATAAAGTGGGAACGGGATATTGGAAAATGTCATTTCTTTTTCCTGCAGGGTGGAGGGGTTGGGCACAGCCATGTACATGACCACACTATATGAGAGAAGAATATTGTGGAGTTATCTAATACTTAATATAAGTAAAAAAAATAGAAAGTTTACCTTTTGTTTGTGGGTAAAACAACACCACCAATTTTCATTCCTCTCGCCCTCAGCAGCTTGAGGCCAGCAAATCACACTTTCAGTCATAAAAATGAAACATCAGCAGGTGACAAGAATTCCATGAATTCATGTTAGCAAAACTTTAGCAGAAACATTCTTCTTTTTTATACAATTATATTTACAGACATCTAGTATATAATGCAACAACCTTTTTAAGAACTTTTGTCATTCTTGTCAGTGTCTTGAAACTTGCTGCAATCCCCTGGGTAATCATGGCAAGTTGCTTTAACTGCAAGCCTTGTGCCTTGTGCAAACCCAAAGAAGAGAGAAGTCAATTAGAAACCTGACTGGAGTCACTTGAACTTGTACTGTTGTTTCAATAGAGGCATGGACTACATCATGGCCTGTCATTGAATTAATGTGAACGTAAACCAAAATCAAACAGTACAACAGTATGCAAAACAAACAGAAGCTTTATTTTTCTGCACAGCAACATTAGGTGGAAAATGCCAGCAAAGCTACCACAATAAAAAGAAATTAAAAACAAAAAAAATGACTCAAGGTTTTAAAGTCCAGCAATAACTCCTAAAGTGAGTTCTGTGTATACCAATAAGCCCCAGAGTCCCTAAAAAGGAAATAGAGAAGCAGATCTGAATGAGACAGAACTAATGCTAAGTTAAAGAATTGAACCAATACTGTCCCTTTAGAGATATTTAATAAAATTACAGCATTTCTTTGAACAAGAAAGAAATAGTAAAAGTTGGTGAAAACCTTTCCCTAATTTTTCAGCAAATTCCAGTAACAGAATTTTAGTGTGATAGTGATAAAAGTGGCTTTAAATGTTGAAATCATAAGGGCCTAATGCAAAGTGCATAACGAGAAACATTATCAGGGACAGTGACTGAGCCTCTGGTTGGCTGAATGGTCCAATAATTATTTTTTCTACATAAGCTTAGAGGCAAAAGAAACTAATGTATAATCATGAATAAAATTTCTTAAAAAAAAAATTCCAAACTTTTCCAGGCCTGAAAAAAACACAATTACAAATCACATTACTTTTCAGGGTTTCATGACCATGGGAACCTGTTAGGCTCACAGTGACAGTGTTTGAACAACCTCATATGATCTCACCTCAGTTGAACCTATTCTCTTTAGTTACAGCTTCCTGAAGACGGTGTGGCAGACAATGCAAACACTTTGTGTAAAGGATACAAGTGGGATTATTCTGACCTTTCCTTTTCTCATTTTTTTTCTCTGTTTTAATTATTGTTTAAAACACCTCCATACATAAAGGCAAATTTTAAGTCCTATTTAATATTGTCACTGGGTGGTATGTTAGTTTAAAGTGAGCCGAGTTGCTCGATTCTTATTCAAGTTATAAGCTTTTAGTTTATTAAATTACTGAATATCCATTTCAAGAACTAAATTTTCACTTTGCACCAAAAACAGACAGAAAATCATAAATAAACAAATCATAAAGTAAACTAGTACACAAAATTTGAAAACAGTCCGATAGTAAAGTACCTAATTTTGCAAGTCACAATAAGCATTAACTATTAGCAAACACATTTTCACAACATTAAAGGCAGGAACTTAAGTCGACAAGATTAAAATATTGAGCTTCCATTATTGTACATGCTACATCTTCTAATCATTTTTACCCAAATTGTTGATTCTATTTCCTTTAATTTTGTGTTTTGAATACTTGTTTACTTTTTGCTCATCTGTGAGAATGAAGGCTCCCAGATAGCCATCTCATTAGTACTCGATTTAGAATATTAAAATGACTGTGATTATTATGAATGTATCAATAATATTTAACAATAGTTCATATAATAGTTCTGTGGATTGTTGGGATGCCTACTAAAACAGCAAATTCAATATAGGGTTGGATGAAAAAAAAACACTGAAAAAGAGTTCATACATGTAGAAGGCAACTTTCTCAAAGTCATATAATGCAATTGAATGACTATCTTCTGAATCCTGACAACAATTCTTGGCTGAAAAATAGTGTTTTTAAAAAGGACAAACAGATTTTGTAGGACATACATTAGGTCTTACTGCTAAGAAATTGTATGTTGTAAAGGATATTTCCCAGGATGGGTCTTCAATAATAAATACATATGCATAACTTTTTTTTTTTTTAAATAAAACAAATGGCTACATTTGATTTGTTTCATAGTAAATACTCTTACCTTAAAATGAACTCAAGCCATTTCATCAAAGTGGTGTGAGACCTGAAAAAGATCGATCCTCTACGTTCTGACAGAGGGGAAGCTTTATGATGCTTGCATAACCTGAGGAAAAACAAGACAGACGCAAGACGCTGAAAAAAATTATGTGCACAGTGGTCCCTTTAGAAGTGGGTATACTCTATTTAGACAAAAAAGAGTGAATATATTCCGTATACCTTCATATACCCTGCACAACTCTAATGTAAAAATATCACATTATTCAGGCTAAATTAGCTTGATCGTATTCTGGAAGTTGTCCAAAAGCTCGCATAGAGTAATGCTAATTTCAGACTTGTGGCTCCTTAATAAATAAGGATCAGTTTCCCAAAATCTAATTCACCTATTACTCCCTCCCCGGTGGGGTGGAGACACGGTGAGGCAAAGCATTGGCTTTGCTACGTGTGGAAGTCATGGCAGAGGGTGAACACTCCTTCCAGCATTGTGAGTATTCTCACTACAATTCACTGTCTTCCTCTCTGTTACGCTCCGACTCGTCTCCTCAACCGGCGTGCGTCTTACAAACTCGATAAACTCCAAAACTTTGAATAAGTCACTCATGTCTGCCATCTCCTGGTGTAAAGTGGTAACAGCGCAGACCTCTGCCATTAGCCCTATCTCCCAATAGTACAGAATCCTCTAAAAAATTCCTGGATCCAGATAATGATCCGGATCAGTCCCAAAATCTAATCAATTCTTCCTTATGCCATTTCTGACATTTTCTGAAAATTTCATGATAATCCATGACTTTTTGAGTTATGTTGCTAAGAAACAAACAAACAAACCCACCCAATCACATAACTTCCTTGGTGGAGGTAATAAAGCTTGTTACTGCTTATTCCTTCTGTCACTCATCCCTTCTACAACTCTACAACTACAGCCTGCCCCCCAAGTGAGGGCATGGGTGTCTGTGGAAACACAAACTATTTTGGGGTGTAGTGTACCGAACCATACCAAACCGTACTGAATCAAACCAGACCCCCTGATGGAAACCCAGCTTTAGTTTAAGCACAACTTGCTCCCTTAGTCCTCCACCACGGATGTTTAGGTACCTGGGGGTGAAGAGGTGACAGGCAGGTCAGACACAGACCGCGGTAATCAGCTAGGAGACAGACACAGGTCTGCTTAGTGGCGATTCTTTTTTAAAAAGCTGGCAAATGTTAGTTAAGATAAAACCAAAATTGTGAGTACATGCTGCTATGATGAACTGTCTTTACACCGAACCACAATGAGTCTTAAGCAAGCGGCAACCTCCAGTCCTGAAAAATGAAGCCAATACAGAAGTGCAAAAAATTGCAATACGAGTGTCCACTTGAGGCTAGCTGCAGGAACACCAAAAGTCCCGTCTGGACACCTGTTAAACAGCCAGTTTTGACACTAGAAATAAACTGGTTTACAGCCTGGTTCAAAACACCAAACCTGTCTCATTAGCTAGTGTCTTATTGTGCTCCCACTGTACGGGGGGTGAATTTTTTTGTAACACGATCGTTTGGATTGTATTTAGGATGAAAGCTGATTGGCGCATCTCATTTGATTGACAGATAGCTCGGCAGGCAGATGTTCCATTTCTGTCAACCTGAATGCTAGCTAGCAGGCTGACAGGAAGAGGCGCTTAGTGGGCGGGCTGTTAGGTTGATCCAAAGTTCAGTTGAGACCACTATTTCAACATGGAAGCCTCCACGGATTGGCTTCAAGAGCCGTTTTAGTCCGCCTATTGTAAGCAGACGACTGACGTCACACAGAGTTTGTCCAATTCTTTCTACAGTCTATGGTCTTAAGTACTGCCTTCAGGCAAAGAACAGCTTTGCTAATGTTAGCAAAGACTCTAACAACAACACGGGATCAAGCCATGGTCATACCACTCTCCTTAGCTAATTCAGGACAGTTATCTTCTTAAGCTGCTCAGAAAAATGCTGAAAAGTGCTCCAAAACTTTGAACAAGTCCTGTTTGTTAACAATATTAATACAGTGTAGAAATCTGCGGCGAAATTAGCAAAACTGAATATAATATAATATAATATGATGCATTCAGGTAACCTAAGTAAATTAGATGACTATGTTATGATGTGCTCAAGTGTTACAAAAAAAATGGGAAAATTTAGTTTTTGATGAGAAACTTCAATAAATACAGTTGTGAATATGTGTTTATATTTGAGGGATATACAATAGATGTGACAGACAGAATCATAGCTTTTTAACTGAAGCACTACTCAGCTAAGACCACTTGTAGATTAAATATTTGCCTTTATTCTGTCTTTCCACCAAACTATAGAAAGTATTAATAGTGGTATCGATAAGGACTCAGATCAGCTCTTTCAATGTGCTGTTCATAGAATTAGAAGAATAAAAAGATATCTAAAAACATAAAAATATGAAGAAAGAAGCATGAAGAAATTACTTAAATAGAAGCTGTCAGACAAAGTGAAGTAGGCTACAAGATCTCAGAAAGAAACACATCATGCTACGATCCGATGAAATTCAAGAACAAATGAGAAACAAAGTGATTGAAATCTATCAGTCTGGAAAAGGTTACAAAGCCATTTGCAAGGCTTTGGGACCCCAGCAAACCACAGTCAGAGGGGGCAAATACTTTTTCACAGCACTGTGTATGAAATGAGAATAAAAGATAATGAAAGGTAATAAACATTACAGTCCATTAAATCGCCAGTACATTTACAATTTGCATTATTTATCATACATTGCACAGAGAGCATTTTGGCCTATTATACTACTGTAAAACACAATTGATGGCTCTTGTTTGACATGGAGGCTTTTATTTTGAAATGCTCACCTTTCCCAATGAGTCACATGATTTCCTTTTCCTCAAGTATTTCATTAAATGAGGTGCAGTGGTGTTATCAGTCTATTCCAGTTTATGGTTCAGGTGAACCATGTCAATGTCCCTTCAGATGACCCCTCCCAGACAAGAAATGTGCTATAGTGAAATAATAATAAAGATAAAAATGATAATAATAATTAATTTAATAAAAAATAAGAGGTTGCTTTTAGTTTGGTCATGTTTGAAATGTAAAAATTATAGTTTTTAGTCAATTTACAAACAGCCCGAATCTTTAAGGTGAGGCAATAACAACAGGATATGTTATTATTTTAGTGTATTTAGTCATTGATTATTTACAATTTAAATTTACTGTGATGGACTTATAGGCACAGCGCAGTCGTATTTTATGTACTTACAGATAACCTTTGCACCTTGTCTTTTATCGACTTTCTAAATAATAAGAAATTTATGAATGACATTGAGGGTTGAGAGCGGAAATGCAGCACCACGTGACTCCAACTCAGTTTCCCGCCTGTATTCGTAATGACTAATTTAGGACCCGGAAACTGCAGCAGAGTGGGAGCTCTCTCGCTACAAATGTAACAGTCGTGGCTGCGTGAAGATAAACAGCCCTCACTTAAGAAGAAGACACGTTTACTTCCTCTTCAGCACAGGTGGACCTGACTACAGCGGCCTGTGGATAAATGCAAACGCTTAACGTTTAACAGCAGTCTCCTTCTGCATGTGCACATCACCTGCCTCCTGTCCTGCATTCAAAAGGTTCGCCGTCTGGAGAGAGGTACCGAATGACAGAGCTGTTTACACTAACAATAGCATTGATATTTCTGGCAGCAGACGGGAAGAGAGGGAAATGGAAGAACAGCAGTAACAATGTATTTCTGCAGAGTGGAGCTATGTTACTTTACAGCTGCTGCAATGAAAATGTTTGGCTAAAGTCCAGTTTTACTGTCCCAGCACCGAGTTTCACACGGAGTCTGATACTATCACATAGCAAAACCAGTATAAGTCGGAAATCAAAAGGCTGTTTTCTGAAGGAAAGCCTCAAATGACGAGAGAAGGACTATTAGGAAAAATCGTTCTTTGATTGTTATATTTTATTTCTAGGGAAAGAAATATTCATGCACTTAAAAAATACACTTTTATAAAGCCATTTCGATGGATGTAGTAATTGTCACATCTAGCCGATGTATCTTTGTTTTAAAATAAGATCAATACATATACAAAACCACAGCTTGCTTCGTAATCAGACTTAACAGCATTGCAAGGAAGCACTTTTATCATATAGAGACAGTTAAAAAAACCTAGGAAAATCAAAGTATCAAAATAATAACAACCTTTATATCTGATAATCAGAAACATCAAATCACTTTCACCAACTTAAGGCACCCTTTTTTCCATTCAATAACTATCCACAACTCTTCATGCTGATAGGGTTTCACAGCATATTAATATTGGCAGATATTTTCCCAAAATGTTGATTATTGGTATCAGCAGATCTGAAGATTTTCTCTTGGCATACACAATGCTGGGTTTTTGCCTATGTCTCATATGCTGAAAATTGCAGAATATTTTCTATCCAATACCAATACTGATACTGAAAAGCAGTTCAGACCTAAAACATCCCACTTTATTATCCTCAATTTAAAAGTTAAACTGAACAAATTAACATATTTATCTTCTTTAAACACACTTTAAAGTCTAAATAATGATTATGAATAAAGAAAAGACTTAAGCTGAAGTAAGTCTGTTGGTCCAGCCTAAAACTCCACAATGTTTTTGTTCATACAGCCAATATTTACCCCTGATACAGGCAGATTTTTAAAGCCAAACTATCAGTGGTAAATACTGGCATACATTTTCATACATGCAATACCGATAATTCACTTTTTAAGCTAATATCTGCCAATAACTATTTCACACCGATTACATCATTCATCGCTAAATTCCACAGCTTTTTACAAATGATATATCAGCTGTGAATATTGTTTTATATCAGCTCTAAATATGCTATACAAATAAGTTTGTAATAGTTATTTAATTTTTCCTCGTGGTCTGCTGTCATTAAGACCTCTTCTGTCTTTGCTTTAGACAGCAGATCAGGTGCGGTGAAAATCCTAATGCATGTTTTTCATGTGTAAATGTTTACTAACATACAGGCTTAACCAGTTTTCAGAAAAGTACTCAATTACTTATAGATTTTAAAGTAATAGTAGAGACACCTAAGTAAAGAAAAACATTGCTAGAAGTCCTCCATTTTCAAATTTACCTTAGCCAAAATACAAAAGTATAAACATCAAAATAAATCTAATACCATAAGGAATGACTGAAAAAGAATGTTCAATTCAGAATATATAAATAAACTAGAAAAGCACTCAGAGAGCGTAGACCTCTGCCATTAGCCCTATCTCCCAATAGTACAGAATCCTTTAAAACATTCCTGGATCCAGACGGTGATCTGGATCAGTCCCAAGATCTAATCAGTTCTTCCTTATGCTATTTCTGACATGTCCTGAAAACTTCATGAAAATCCATTCATAACTTTTTGAGTTATGTTGCTAAGAAACTAACAAACCCTGCTGATCACATAACCTCCTTGGCGGAAGTAATCATTATTGGATTATATTATAGTATTGATTAAGTACAAATTACATCTTTTGTATACTGCTGCCTGTAAGTGTTGGGAAATATGCATATATGTTTACTTAATTTTAGGTTATGTCAGTTATGATAATATACAATAATTCAGTTATGTAAACTTTGTTGAAGTAATCTGAATTTAGAAAGTTACTAGTTGAGTAACAACTGCACTTTTCAAATAATTTAACATAGTGTAAGAACAGAAGTTATTTTTCCTCTGAAATGTTATAAGAAAGGTCAACTTAAACGGCAGAAAATGGCTTGGTACACAGAACTACACAGAACGAACCATAATAACACAGCTATCTCATAAGCCAGTATAAGTGAGCACAGTGTGGATGCTGATGGGTTTCATGTGCAGTGAGGTAAAGTTGCCAACAGGTGGCAGCATAGCGTCATCTTGGCTTATCCTCAGCACAGGGGTTCCCAGTCTTCTTTCCTCTAGAGCCCACTAGTGCTGGAAAGTTAAAGCAGTTTCAGTGACTGTTTAGGCTTTCAGTGATAATGAAAACAAAATAATTGAGATGAAACAATGAATGTGCCCCATGCTGTGTTATAATAGTTTTGTCTTTATTTTGTCACATGTGGTGAATATTTCAGCCAGTAAATGTGTTTCATAATCTTTATCTTAAAATCAATGGAAATAATCTGTGATGTTGATCGTTTGCCATAATCAAGGCAGCCTTAGAGCCCACTCTCCTTGTATGTAGTAAAAGTGGAACCCCCCTCCCCATGCCCCCCCTGAAAGGGATGTTTTGAAAAATGGACAACATTTGATTGTTTTCACTGAAAGAAAACACATCAGAAATTGCCTCCCTACCTCTTCTGACCTACAGGGTTTTGCTCTAACTATCCAGTAAATATATTGTCATGATTTTAGTTATGAAATAATTCAGCTTCTGTGGAGCGATAGAAAAGTTTGAGACGCCCAACAACTTTTTTAGCTACCAGGCTAGCTCGGTTAAAAACAGGTAGAAGTAGGCAGTTTTGCTCAGTTGGTAGAGCAGGCGCCCTCATATATAGAGGCTATACACACTGGTTGCAGTATTGATTCCAGGTCTTGGCGCTGTTTGGTGCATGTCCTCCCTGACTCTCTCCCCATGTTTCCTGTCGCTCTTGAGCTGTCCTGTCTGAATAAAAAGAATGGTCATAAAATTATCTGTTAAAAAACATGAAGACTTGGGCTTGTATTATAACTAACATTTAACAAGTAAACAACATTTTGATACAGCGTATAGGCAAAGTAGAATGCCATGCAGAAATCTTGACCGGCCCAGTGAGTGAAATGTGTAATTTTGAGCTTTTTTTTGCTGCTGTACAACCATTAAGTCAATACATATAAGAGATTTAAAATGGTTATGAAACAGACTGGTAATAATATGATAATCTAAAAAAGCATACGAGACCATCAGCAATAAGATTTCTAAGTTTTGCTTTCTAAGAGACAGAATGTGCTGTTCACAAACAATCATTTCCTCACAGGAGTTTTAAAGCTGATGATTTTCAAAACAAGCTGTTTTGACTTGTTCTGTCTCAGGCCTCATCCTGCCTTTTTAACATTTTTATTACAGGGATTGGTCCTTTTTTAAGTCTATGTTTTGAGTCCTTGTCCTCTTTAGAATATTCTCCTCGGCCACACAAATAACATCAACATCAGCAGAGAAGTTCCAGGATGAGAGGAGAAGAGCTCGGCTCCTCTTCCTCTGCGGTGTGAGCAAACGATATACAAACACCAATTAGGACTGGCTGCTTTGTGTCAACAGGCAGTGCAACAAAGATGCTACACACAGCGATATGTCATTAGTGAGCAGGTGGGGACTGAGGGCTGAGAACTGTTGCCTCTCCAACTAAGTAATGAAGAGGTTTCCATGACAACCTGGCTGCCCATCGCCATCCCTGTGTGTGACGGGCAGCCGAGATCAAAGTCTGCTGTCCTCAATTCTGCTGTGAGTGGAGGGTTAAATGGTGGGGTTGTAGGGGAAAAGCCCCTCATTAAACTTAACCATATCTGCTTTAAGACACCACTGACTGTTACTCCAGCAGACCGCTGCTGTGAGCCTTAAACCAGGATCTGATGAAGGATTTAAGTATTATAGCATTGGACCACCAAACTGAACCATCAGTAAAGTTATGTTAACATCACCGATCAATTCATTAAGTATACATTTTCAACTGCTCATTATCTCAAACATCTGATCAGCCAATCACACGGCAGAAACCAGTGCATTTAGGCCTGTAGACACGGTCAAGGTGATCAGTTGAAGGTCAGACTGAGCATCAGGATGGAGAAGAGAGGTGATTAAGGGACTTTGAGCGGGCTTGTTGGTGTCCTGACATGCCTTTATGTTGTTTACACCAGATCCTGACCCTACCATTCAAATATTGCAGCAGAAAAAAAAGACTGATAAGAGCAGGCGACATTTTTCCAATCTTCTATTGTCCAATTTTGGTGAACCTGTGTGAACGGTATTCTCAGTGTCCTGTTGTTAAGTGGCAGGAGTGAGTCTTCTGATGCTGTAGCTCATCTTCTTCAAGGTTCAACATACTTCTGCATACGTTGGTTGTAAGGAGTAGTGATTTTAATTCATGTTTTGTACTGTTCTGGCTGTTCTCCTGTGACTTCTGCCATCAACAGTGCATTTTTGCCCAAAGAACTGCTACTCTCAGGATTTTCTCTTTTTTTGGATAATTTTCTGTAAACACTAGAGATGTTTGTGCATTAAAAATCGTGTTGGATCAGCTGTTTCTGAAATATTCCCGATTCCCCGTTCTTCCCCATTCTGATGCTCGAGTTAAACTTCAGAGGGTCGTCTCTTGATCATGTCTGCAGGTAACCTTACAAAGCAGACTGATATTTCCGTGTTTCTCACTGGCAAATCCATCTTGCAAAGCTCCCATCCAAACAGTTTCAGTCCAGTGTGAAAGTGACAGGACCAATTAGCGACGAGGGGCAGTACTTTCAGGTGCGGCCGAGTCGTGAGGTAAGCAAGCAGCAACTATAGACTGTAGGAAGAATTGGACAATCTCTTTGTGATGTCAGTCGTCTGCTTACAATAGGCAGACTCAAACAGCTCTTGAAGTCAATCCGCAGAGGCTTCCATACTGAAATCATGGTCTCAACCGAACTTTGGATCAACCTAACAGCCCACCTACTAAGCACTTTGACCCCCCAGGGGGGGCACCAAAGATCTCAAGGGGGGGCACAAGGCCTTGTCTGCTTTGAGGCTGCCAAAAATAGATTTGCAAATATTGACTAAAACCATGATAAAACTGTTATCAAGCAGTTCATGCAAAGGTCTTTAGATAATAAAATCAATCGTAGGCCTCTTTTTAGGGTTTTATCAGCGAAACAATTCAAATCTTTGTTCATTTTTGGCGTCAGTGTGTCACTTTTTCTTCTCTCCTGGGTCCTGGGGGGGCTCCGCTTTTCTTAGGTGCATGTAGGGGGGGCTCCGAGGAAAAATGGTTGGGAAACACTGATCTAAACAATTGTGGTACAAAAAAAAATCAGCCCCCCTACAGTGAGAGCACATGAAGATATTGGCTAATGAGACACGTTGGTTTATTTCCAGTTTATTTCTAGTGTCAAAACCGGCTGTTTAACAGGTGTCCAGACAGGACTTCCAGTGATCCTGCAGCCAGCCTCAAGTGGACACTCGTTGTATTGCAATTTTTTGCACTTTGCGGGTTTTTCTTTTCCTGAAAAGTGGTAACCTTGGAGATATCAGCCTAAAAAAGTCTCCAAACAGGCCTGGGCTGTTTTTAAATAAAATCAAACAGGGTGTTTTAATGATTCTTTCACCTGATGAGCATTTTCCCTTTGATAGAGCTGTTTAAAAACCGTGCTCACTACTGGCAGATTTAAAAAAAAAAAAAAAAAAACTATACATTTTAATTTAGTTTTTTTACTTATTCCAGACTGACTCTTACTTGTTTTGGCTTTTGCTCTCAGCCTGTAGTGTTGTAAATGGATTATCCTGACTGTTTGGGGGGTAACGGTGAGCACTGAGGTGTGCCCAGTGTTGTAGGGCAGCTCTAATTAGATAACTGTAACCCTCATATGAGCAGCGACACTGCTGGTGGTCCCGTACTGGGACACTCTGGGCTTGGCTTTTTGACTGTGGAGAGCAGCGGGAACAAGCACAGTGAAAGGCATTACAGGGTGAGGGGGGTCTCTTAAATCCCTTTTAAGCCTTTTGTCATTTATACAGGGATTTATTTATCATTAATGAATACTAACAGCACAATTTGGTCAGATAAAAAAATTGACATTTTCAAAATAAAATTGATCTTTGATTAAAAATAGTCACCTTTGACATATATGATCTTACTTTTAATATAAATTCAAAAAATCAACTCAATCAACCAGTTTGAAGTTGTTGCTGAAGTCTCATAAATTTCACGCTCTAGAGCATCACTACTATGTTATAATTTTTCTTGTTCAGTAAATGAATGATAACTGAGGGGGTTCTTTATCTGTTGTATTAATTCATCTGATTTTACTCTTATTTTCTTAATTTAGTTAATTTCAGATGAATCAGTCTGTCAGCCTGACTTTCCTGTAAACAGTAACTTTTGGAGATTTGACTGGACTTTTCCCATCATGTACAGCTTCACTCCACTGTCTGTGTGAGACCTTAATAACTGTGCTGCTGATTTATTGCCTGTACACAGCAGTAT
The DNA here is from genome assembly GCF_018320785.1 of Cheilinus undulatus. NCBI lineage: Eukaryota > Metazoa > Chordata > Actinopteri > Labriformes > Labridae > Cheilinus > Cheilinus undulatus. The sequence continues at coordinate 29,939,877 of NC_054873.1, forward strand.
CCTTTTTTTTTTTTTTTTTTTTTTCCTTTTTAAAGAGAGGTTCCCGGACAAAAGTGGAGACCGTCGCTCCCTCTCCCTCCTGTTGTTTTTAATAGTTCCTTAGGATGTGCAGGGAAAAGCACTGAGGTAATTGGGGGAGACGGGGGCCGCAACCTTTAAGAAGGCAAAGTGAAATGAATGAATTCTAAAAGGAAAGTTTGGGGAGTGTGAGGGTTTTAAGATGGCTTTGTTGAAGCTTTTATGAAATTAGATTTAAATAGGCTACAGTTTAAGCTTGGTAGGGATGAACTTAGGCCTGGGTGATATGGCCTAAAAATTGATTCCCTGATGTTTTTTTTTTTAAATTTGATATATGATTTTAAACATTTTTTCCTATCCTTGTTTAAAAAACAAACACAAATGACCAAAAACAGAAAAGCATGTTTTTCTTTTATTTTATGAATTAAATGTAAAAAATACCTGAATAACTGAATTTTCCTCTTGAGTAAGAGCAAGCTGTAATTTGGTCTCAAAAATACACCTTTTAACTGCAAGGAGAGTTTACATCAACACAGAAAGGCTGTAATTATTTGCAGAAACCTGTGATGGCATACAGAATTCATGTTTGAGCATAACATGAAAAGAATGTTTTTATTTTTTTTCATTTCTGTATGTTCCATATTGTGTTAACGCTCCTATAGTTTTAGGTTTCACTTCTACAGTGCTGAGGTGAGTCAAGCTGTAATTGACTACACCTTATTTCCCATTGGGGATGGTCACAGTAAAAGCCCTTAATAAATAACAATAGCTACAGACTTTTATTGTGAAGGAATTTTTGAAAGTAGCATTTTTATCATTGTTCAGCTAAGTTTCTGCAACGCTACTGGCGACTTTCTGCAAAGTGCAGTGTTTACAGCTGCATCTCTTCATACGTCCCTGTCCCATTTAACATCACAGCTCGCTTCTAGGACTGAGCATGGACTTTTTAAGCCAGTCAGGAGTTTAAACACATTTCAAACTGCTGTTTAAGTGGAATCACTGCAGCGCTGAGCTAAAAACAAACCATGGCAACCCAGTTTGTGTTAAAGCCCCAGACAGGCCGACAGATAAGCTCTGCAAAGTGAACATGGTCCTTATTATTATAGACATTAAACTAAGAGAGGGAATAAAGAAAATGCACTTAATTGATTTACCATTTGTACCTGGAATGTAAATGGACTAAAAGAAGGTGTTTAAAAAAAAAAAAGGTTCTGGGTCATCTAAGAAAAGGTCTCATCAGATGTTATCTTTCTGTAAGAACTTCACTTTAAAACTGGTGAAATACAACATCTTAAGAGACAATGGGTTGGAGAAGTTTTTGAGTCCACTTTTACATCCTGTAGCGGAGAAGTTGGGATACTAATTAATAAAAAACATCCCCTTTAAATTAAATTCACAATATGCAGACCCAGAAGGTAGATACTTGGTCATAAAATGTGTCATTTTTGGAACTACATATACATTGATCAATATTTATTATCCACCCTTATCAGATGGATCATTTTTATGTAAAATACAGAAGATACTTGATATGTCTCCTACAGGAATCATTATATTAGGAGGCGATGTGACTGAATAATATCTTTTAGTATAAAGGACAGTTCACATAATAAAAGGAAAGTACAACCACCCACACATCTAGTAGAATTTCTGTCAAACGAATTGCAGGATGTGTGGAGGGTAATGCATCCCAAGAATAAAGATTCTACCTTTTATTCCCATGCTCAAAAATCATACAGCCAAATAGATTACATTTTCCTATCTAGTAGAGGATTAGGAAGTGTTAACTTAACTAAAATTCACAATATAGTCATTTCAGATCATGCTGCAGTGACACGTCAAATGAACCAAAAACATTTAACCGATATGTAGAATTTCAGAATTACATTAAAAATCATATTTAGATATTCATGAATACAAATATTGACAACACTACAATTAAAGACAGACCTCAGATGGACATTATTTGGGATGCCTTTAAAGCGTATATTAGAGGAGTATCCTTTTCAGTAAAAAAGAAAAAAGAATTAGACAGAGAGATTGACTAAGTGGAAAAATCCATGGAATTTCTTTGGAATGTTCATAAAAAGACTAATTGCATCAGTGATTTAGAGACACTGCGAAAACTACAACTAGAATATGACAGTCTGTTACTTAAAAAAGTTCAGGATATTAAACAGAACACAAATAAACTGTCACATATATCTGCAAATAAGACGGAGAAACAGCTAAGCAATTTGGTCAAAAAATAGTAAGAAATATGGTAGTTCTAAAGGACAAACTCTCAAATAAGACAATAATGGATAATAAAATAAATGACAGATTAGTGGCAGTTACGTGGCTGCTTTTACTGCTAGAGCAAAACTTACTGCTGACTGGACTCAGAATAACTCATCTCTTTGCTAGCTAATGGCTGCGTCATGCCTTGCGTGGGCTCTACAGCTGAACGCACCCATTTAAAAACTGGTAATGACGGTGATGCAGAAGTCCAATCCGGGGCAGAATTTTCACAGTTGACAGTACTGATACTAGTTTACTGCCCAGTGCCCACCACTAGATTTCAGTGCTATTGACTGCTTTAAGTGTGTTTGATGGATGTAGTGGTCTTGTCAACTCCGTAGTGAGACACACTTCGCACAGGCCTAGATGAACTCTCATCTTTTGCAAAGAAAACTAGAGAAGCATGAATAATTGTGATTTTAAAACGTTTTATGAACCTTGTGCCGTGATACATATATTGCAAGATAAATTAATGGTATCATTAATCCCAGCAGGCCTAGCCTAAGAATCAGTTTTATCAATAAATTATATCTTTGGAGAGCTGAGGTTTTGAAAAATGAAAAACTATTTTTTTCTAAAACATTCTCTGCTGTTCCTCTCAGCTTTGCAAATTTGAGTACAGGTAAACTGGTTGGAAACACCTGGTCAAAATGAGAAACATCTGAGCGTTCCTCGTTGTGGATTGAACAAGTTTAAGAATTAATTTATTCCTAGGTCTATAAAGATCTTAAAGAGTAGCAAATAAGGCAGGAATGGCAATGAACTGGACTGTGATTTCTCCTGCAGTTTTCTAGTGGTGCTCTCAGGATTTAATAGTATTTATATTCTAGATTTTTTTTAGGGGAATTATTTATTGATACTAAATGTCTTATGTCAAAGTGTTTTTCATGTGTAATCTGCTGGTGTTGAGTATTGTCTATGGCTGTAGCATGGTGGAAGAGCCCAAGACAGATATCTTACTCTGAGACAATGAAGTCGATCTTATCTTGTAGGGATGCACAATATGATCAGTATGATATCAGTATTAGTAAATACTGGGTCCTAAAGTTCATTATTGGTATCAGCAGAAATGAACATTTCTGATTTTTCTATTTTGACTGTAAATACGGGCTATGTACAAATAATTTGTGGAGTTTTAGGTTGGAACAACTGAAGTCTTTTTCTTTGTTCATCCTCATTCCTTAAATCGGTGGTTCTCAACTGATCAGGCATCGAGACCCACCGCCACCTCTTTATGAGAAATCTTGACCTAAATTCCTCCAATGTTCAACAACTCATTCATTTATTTAATAAAAGAAAGACAAGTTTGGACCCTAAATGGAACAAAGCATGATTGAACAAAGAGATGTGATACTGTAGGAGAAACATGTTTTAAAAGCAATGCTAAAGCATTTTTAATTTCTTCATCCACTTGTGATTGCTCTTTGGATCAATAAACTTGTTACTAATACCCTCGTTCTCTCTACTACTCCTACTACTACTATTTTAAGGTCACACAGCCTTAATTAGCAGTTACTATTTTATCCTAATCTTTATTTGAAGAATAATTCACAGTTTTTTCTATATTATCTCATGACTTTGTTTTCTGCTATTTTCCTTGGCTGGTGACCCCTCGCTCTCCTCCCCTCGTGTCCCTCCGGAGGGCGATAAGATGCTGCTGGACAGAAGCTTGTCTTATCTCCCTGCTGCCCTCTAAAACAGTCATGTTTTATGGGTTGTAGCTCTTTTGTCTCCTCGTTGGCTCCCTGATCACTCACACTCATTCCTCATGGAAGTTGTTAGAGGGCCGAGAATAGCTTTGGAAGAGGAGCCCCCTCCTCCTCCTCTCCCTTCTTCTTCTTCTCCTCCTCTGTTCCCTCTTTATTGAATCCCTCCTCCATATCATTTATCTCTGCACCCCCTTGTCCCTTTCTCCCTCATTTTGAAGGGGCCGTCAGGGGGCATCCTCTTTTCTTTCCCAGCTGGGTTTGTTGACACACAGTCAATCTACGGATCCCTTTCACCTCTGCCACCCCTCTTTTTTCACTTTCACCCCTCTTTACACTCTCCCCTCCGCTTTTCCTGAACAGTAAAGCTGCCACAGCTGTGGACTGTATTAGCATAGCTGCTGAGGGGCAGAGGAGGGGGTTGCTAAATATATTGCAGCCATTACCTTTTGTTCAACAGTCGACGGTTTTAAAACATTTCAGCTTCTCTGTGTGCAAAGAGAGCCAGAAGTAAAGGATGATTTCAGTGTAACAGCTTTTTAAATATGGGACACAGGAGATGGAGCAGTGTGGAAACAACTCAATAGCTAACTGGCCAAAAAAGAAGCAAAAATAGAAAATAGCACGCAATGAAGTCTGCATTTTCCACCCCAAACAAAGGAAAAACATAAGTGTTACAACAACTAATCCTTTTTTCTCTTGCTGACAACAGGTGTTGGAATGAACAAGTCCAGGTCCAGTTGGGATAAAGTCTCCCATACCCCAGTTAGCAGGATAACCCGCAGCTCCAGCACTCAGGCCCGACACGTTGGCCCAACAGAGAGCAAGGACCCGGGTCCAGGTACATATGGAAAACAAAGGAAGAAGCAGACAGACTCTGCTCTGGCCCAGGACCTGAGTCAAATGAGCGTGAGCGGCCAGGACGCTAGGTGAGGAGACATTACGTACACCATTTAAAAGAACATAGTTCAATTAGTTTAACATATCACATAACTGCATTAGCTCCAGTTATAAAATGATCTTTTTGTCAAAAAAGGAATTATGTCTTCTTATAAAAGTTTATCTGCAAATCATCATTTTAAAAGGTGGTCTTTTCTAATGCCCTGCCTACCTGTGATAAATAGCAGTTAAATGTTTTAAGGGATATTTCAGTATTTTTGAAACTGGTTGTATGAGGTACATGCCAATGGCATAGCCTCCAGTGATTTCAGTGTGAGTTGCCCCTTTGAGAAGTACCCGCCTCAGCATATTGTCATACCCTCATCAGCTGTCTGGGTCTGCGAGCTTTGACAAAGAAATGACAACAAACTTAGCTAAAACCACTTATTCCAGGGCCACTTCAACAGCTGACACAAAGTGTTCAGAAGGTAAACATTGGGCCAACTGTGACTTGTCTAATTATCAGCCATTATAATAATAAAACCACCAAAAATTTACTTGGATGGCAAATTTTCCCTTTTTTCATGTCTTCTGGTTGGGGTTTATTATTATTATGTTTTTTTCAATTTACTCTGATAAAATTGAAGAAGGTCCGTGAAACCAAGTAAGGCAGGGAGCTCTGGATGGAGAGTGATGCAGACTGCTGGCATCTGTGAGTTGCTATCCTCGATCAGAATTAACCTGAAGAAGTGTTGTGAAATCAGTAGCTTGGGCTCGCAGTTTGCACAGCTACACCACAAGGTAACTTGGGATCTCTCCTACAAACCAGTCTACTCTAAAGTTTCTCTCCTCTTTCTTTCTTCCCACCGAGTTTCCATCTGTAGAAGTTCCTCTGTATACTCTGGCTCATTATGATATCCCATCATATCCACAGTAAACAGCATGTAGCTGGTAGGTTAAGCTCTCATTGCAAAATAGTGCCAAACACAGAGGCTTTCTGGGGTGAAAAAAATAGCACTATAGCGTACAATTCATCCAGCGTTGTATTCCTTGCCAGTTTTTGCCTGAAACTTGGTGTATTACACGGAGAAAGTGTACCTGTCTGTAGCGCTGTATATGCTAGCTTCATTGCCAGAGTCTTCTTTAAGAGGCGATGCACACTGATATCACTGGAGGTTTATGCTACTACTATTGTACCTTATGCATCCAAACTTCCAAATTTACGACTTGTATAGAAATTTTCTAGTCTTATCACTCAAAATGCGACATACTGCATGTCACTTTTAACCATTTACACCAAATTAACACACGGATGACAGAGAAATGCTATGCAACATGCTGATAAATATCCCATTCATACCCATTCACACCTGTACCTTCAATCACCTTATGCTTGAGAGATGCCCCAAAAACACTTCATTTCTTTGTGTACCATTTGGCCAGAAAGTATAGCATTACATAAATCAATGATTAGAAGACAAAACATCAAGTAGATAAAAAATGTACATAAATGCAGTTCAAAGCCTATCAATTCAACTTATTGTATACATTTCATCATTCAAAAGAAATATGAATAAATGTCTCAATTCAAAAAATGCTACTTAATACAGAAGATATTTCTGCAAAAACTGTTTCCTGTTTATTACCTGATGTGAAACAAGACTTGAGACTAGGACTTCCCAGCTCTGCTATTAGCTCTGTGCAGCTGTGTAAAATGCTAACATCAGCATATTAATATATCAATGTTTATCAGCTTTAACATTTTAGCATCATATTTTAAATCACTGGCATTAGAACTCTTGCCTTGTTCATATGAGGACTTGTGAGGTTTATTTTTTAATTTTTCCTTCACCTTTTTTTTGTTTGTTTTCACAATGAGTGCCATAATCAGCATAAAAAAGTGTTTTTAAAAAGTGTGCTGCCGGCTTGTTGTGACTCTTGCTTTATAATCAGCTGCTTATTTATAGTGATGTTTTTTTTCTTGTGTTATTTCTTGACCTGCTCTTCAGGCAAGGAAAAATGTCCAAAGATGTTCGAAGTGCTCCGGTGCTGGCCTGTCCATCCTCTGAGTCCAGATCAGATCCATGTAAGCCATCTGCTGTAAAGTCCTCATCTCAGGGCGGTTTGGCCTCTGTGGCTCGGCTGGTGAAGCTCGGTCGCTGCAAGAAGGTGGTGGTTGTGGCTGGAGCAGGAATCAGCACCGCCAGTGGCATCCCAGACTTCAGGTCTGTTTCTCTCTAACATCATCTTTATCTTTTAACTCAGCTATCAAGTGGGACTGAACCTGTAAAATTTAAAGTTGAGAACTGTACAGTGAAGATAGTAGTAGTGTTTGTCACCTTTCTTTAAATATTTACCAAGTTTTACCAAAAAGCCCATTGAAGTTCTTGCGCATCTTTGTTTTCAGAACTCCAGGAACAGGTCTTTATGCCAACCTGGAAAAGTATGACATCCCATACCCAGAGGCTATTTTCAACATTGACTACTTCACCAACAACCCGCAGCCTTTTTTCTCTCTGGCAAAGGCTCTTTATCCCGGCAGCCACCGACCAAACTACATACACTACTTCATCCGCATGCTTCACCACAAAGGCCTGCTGCTCCGCATGTACACACAGAACATCGACGGACTGGAGAAGTGTAAGTGACAAGCTTTGACAAGCTGGACCTTCCAGACGCAGGTGTCTTTATACTGCAATCACTTGAGAGACATTTGCTGCACTCGGGTGATCTTTTCGCTAATTGTGAGACTACTAAAACCAGTTGACTGGACCTGTGTTTAATTGGGTCAGTCACTTTAAAGGGGGTGATTATTTACACAGTCACTTATACTTATTTTACCACCTTATATATTTATATTTAATTGACTTTTGAATTTACTTTGTAAAATCTGATTTCACTTTGATATTAAAGAGGGTTTTTTAATTTTTTGTCAAAACAGCCAAATTTATATTATTGACCTTAATTGATGTATAAAAACAATCAAGGGGGTGCATATTTTTTATACACAGTGTAAATAAACTCTGAGTTTCTCTGAGCATTTCAGCAAACCTGAGTCTTCTTGCGCATATTGAAGAGGTGGAGTGAGTTGTATATCTTTATATATATAAACCAGTCTGCTCTCAGTTCGTTAAATTTCAAAATCTGCTGGTGGCAAACTATTACATGGGATAAAAAAAAAAGTAACAGAAAAATCCAAACTCAAATCAGCACAGCCTCGGCTACATATACAGAAAAAAACTGTTAAATACAATCACACAGGGAATGGGTAAATTTATGATTTCAAAACAGAATGAAGTAAGGATAAATCTTAACTTTTGAATTGCAGATGAAATCAGTACTTGAACAGGCAAAAAGAGGATCGGTGCCATAAAATGATTCCTGAAAGCTTTTTATTGAGACTCTAGAAACACCTTGTTGCTCCTTCACTGTTTTTTAGATGACCTCTTTGTAGTTTCAGTCATAGAAACAAAGCCTGTTTGCCTTTTCAATGATGCGGGGACATTTTGAGTTAAATAGTTTTTATGCCCATCATCTGGAGATGAGCTGGATCTGTTCATAATTTTCCTTTCTCATGTGTTGGTAACATCTTGAAGATTTGACAGTCAACTGGCTCTTTGCTACCTTAACAATGTCATACATTCTTGTTGTCTTTCTTCTGGTCTTATTGTCAATATGCAACATGTAATCATTTTTTTCAGTGTGTGGCATCCCGGATGACAAACTTGTAGAAGCTCACGGTAGTTTTGCCACAGCTTCCTGTCACCTGTGCTACACTGCGTACCCTGTTGAAGATGCTAAGGTATATCTCTGACAGTTAAAAACCTTTCCCTGTAAAGACAGTTACTCTCTGCCTCCACTCTTCTCTATACACCTCAGTAATGCTTCCTTTATCTTTGTTTTGCAGCTTAAAATAATGAGCGACACCATTCCCATATGCTCATTCTGTGCTGCTACTGTCAAACCTGATGTGGTGTTTTTTGGAGAGGATCTTCCACAGAAATATTTCCTGCACACTAAAGACTTCCCTAAAGCAGACCTGCTTATTATCATGGGCACATCTTTACAGGTATCACTAACACATCTGTTTGTTTTTTTTTAAATAGGTTCATAGGACTAGTTGCAAGAAGTCAAACCTGCAGCTCGGTTTATTTAAACCATGATATTATTATTATCATTAGTACTATTTTTATTATTATTATGTTTTTTTTGTTTGTTTGTTTTTTTTCAGATTGAGCCATTTGCCAGCCTGGTGAACACAGTGCGCTCTACTGTGCCTCGTCTCCTCCTAAATCGACACGCTGTGGGTCCCTTTGAAAAGGTCCCTTTGCGCAGAGGAGACCACATGGAGCTGGGTGACCTGGCAGACACGGTGCGGAGGTTTGCTGAAATGCTTGGCTGGAATGATGAGATTGAAGAGCTGATGAGAAGTCAGGAGGCAGTGGTGGGTCCCCACTCAAACACCTTACGCTGCGATAAATTTATGTTAAATCCAGGGGAAAAGGTCTTGTCTATGCACTTTGTACGTGTATTACAGGAATTGTATTATTAGGGAAAAAAACAACTTTATTTTACAAAGCACAGACAACCTTGTCAAGACAGAAGCTTAAATGTCACATTAATGGGACGTGCATATAAATGATGTAGTAGTTAACTCCTCTGTATTTGTCAGACTCACAGCAGTGAAGGCTGGTCCAGTTGTAGCAGAGATTTCTTCCTTTTTTTTTATCTTACATTATTTTCCTAATAGAATTCTGTTTCATTACCACTAAGATATTAACTCCTTTTAAAGCTGGGTTAAGGTCTCATGTATGTCATACTAGAGGCTCCATCGTAGCATCAAGATGTTCTCACCCAGGCGATAACAAAGAGAGCAAAAATGGACAGTTTTGCCTATAAGCTACAGTACAAAACAATACAGTACCACACACTTGGGAGTTCCACTTGAACTACACTGTAAGGACAGAAGTATTTGGCTGCCTGACCATTACACCAACAGAGACTGTAATGACAAAGTATTCACAAACATTTACTTCAATCTGTAATTGGCCCTGCTTTTGCCGCTGTTATAGCCTCGACTCTTCTTGGAAGCCTTTCCATAAGATTTTGGAGTGTTTTTGTGGGAACATGTGCCCAATATGACAATATGATATGCTACATGGGGCCAGCAATGATAATAAAGCTCTCCAATAATTTCTACAACATGAGATCTATTACTAAACATTCATATCATGTTTGATCCTGATATCTGAGTAGCTGAAGAAAACAGTTGACTTTGAGAAGGATTAGGGAATTTATTCAGTGCATACTAGTTTCAGTTTCATGTCTTACTATGCTTCATCTTTTAACCTCTTTGTAACACCATCTGACAGTATCCTTCTCAGTTTATCCCACTGTTTTATGCTCGGGACAGTTGACTTCTGTCCATACTAAAAAAAAACATCCATATTGGTCACCTCTGATTCAGTAATTGCACAAGAATTAGGAGGAAAAATACATTGCCATATTGATATTTTGCTCCACCCCTGCATATGCTTATAGTTACTTTCCCTCTCTACAGAGCATCCCTCCTCTGATCAGCAGCCTTCCATCAGTGAGCGAAAACGCCCCTTTGCAGAGCAGAGGAACTTCTGAGACGAGCAGGTCTAGACCAGGGGCTCATAGAGCAGCTAGCAGTGACAGCGAGGGCACAGACTCAGAGACGGACAGCAAGAGCTCTGTGTCATCCAGCCGCAGCAACTGACAACGAACGTTTCATAAACCACAGGAAATGTTCCAAGTCTCCTACCTTCACACCAAGGCTGTTCTCCTGTTAACCATGTGGAGTTTTTGTCACCTTATATATGGTTGTAGGTGTGTGGTTGACCGGTTGTGGATGTTGAAGATAAAGTTGCATGAGATGTCTTATCTCTTTATGTTGAAGTCACAGTATGAGTCATGTTCATGCCATGTTGATACTTTAACCTAAGGCTCCTTTCACAGTTAAATGGGCATAAAGCACTTAGTAGAGGCAGGGTCCACCCAAAACACTAGAAAGTAAATATGTACCCTGTAAAATATGTTTCTGCAGATGATTTATACGTCAGTAAACGTATTGTTTTATATCTGCACAACACATTGTTTTAAACAGTATTTAATAAAAGTATTGAGTCATTTTTATCTCCTTTTTTTACTTTTCACACATACAGTATGGAACAAAATGTGACAAATGTACTTGATCTCCATTTTTATTTCAGAGAAAGCTTCACTAAATAAAACACGGTGTGTGCTATAAACAGTGAAGTGTGCAAAAGGGACAAAACAAGACATATTCTCTCCAAACAGAGAAGTAAGCAACATGCATCTGATTTATGATTATTGGAGAAAACAGGCATTCACGCAGGTAAACTAGCTAAGAGCTGCAGGACAAATCAAAGGTAAAAAACCTGAAGACACAAGTGGACAAACATAAAAAATGGCAGATTACTATCAACATTTTGTCAGTTATACCTTGGCCTTAGCACTGAAGTTGTTCTTGAGGCTTGTGGTGAAACCACCTCAGTAAGACACTTGATGTGACACATCTGTATATCCAACCAACTCATGGCTCGCCATGTGGGAAAGGAAAGGCGTTTCAGAGAGATGATTAAGACAGGAGAAGTTCTTTTTTTTTTTCTCTCTACTGATCTGGATTATCCATGTGAGCAGGGAGTAGGAATGACTCAGATCAGGTTTAAAGTCTGCTTCAATATTAAACAAGTGTGTGTGAAATAGTATTAAAAATTCTTTAAAGTAGTGGTTCTCAACTGGTCTACCCTCAGGGCCACCACTCCCTCTCAGTTTAGAACTTACAACCCAATTTTCTGCAAATCACATGTATTTCATGAAAAATGTTGCAGTTTAGACCTCAGATGGAAAAAAGGGTGACTGAACAAAGAACAGAGAAGAACATCTTTGTTATTGAGATGAGTGGAGATCTCCAGAAAACTAACTAAACTGACTCATTATGGCAAAATAAATTAAAAAAAAAAAAGATGCGGGTCCACTGAGGGCTTCCATACACTAGCCTCTTTGCCTGAACAGCTCTATCACCAACTTTTGGGTCCCGACCCACCAGTTGAGAACCATTTATTTTAAAGATGTACTCTGGTTTTAAAGAAGTACTCAATTTCTCTCTGATTTAAATGTACAAATGATCAGAAGCAGGGTTCTGGGGCTAGATATGCTGTCAATAGTAGCAGCTAATTTGAAATCAGGTAGATTTAACAAAAACCTAATTATATCAACATATACATTTTTTCAAATTTATACATACATGAGTAAACTTGGGCATTAACACAAAAAATGATTTCCAATCATGCAGATTTGGCAACAGTTAACATTGATTTAGCAAACAATCACTGCAGCTTCAAACATTTTTTGTGACTTTTTGTCAAACAAAAAAAAAACCCAGTTCACTATCATCCATAAAATGTTGAATCCTTCCGTTTAGAGTCTTAAATATATTTTATACCTGGTCATCCCTGCAGTCCATACAAGAGTAGCCTAATATAAACCAAAGATTTAATGTTAACAGTTTCAATGAATTCATGTTTATAATGTGCACTTCAGTTCTCATAGAAAAACAAACTGAACAAAAATCAAAACATCAGAGATAAGAAGTATTTTAAAAAAGTGAAAAAGCACAAAAGGAATGATGATTCAATTACACTTAAACCATAACAGTGTTTTTAACATAACATGATTCATCATGACAATTATATTATTAACTCTGAAGGTGCAGCAGTAACCATGGAGGCCTCCTGTTAATTACAATGTAACTGCAGAGACAGAGTCTACTTTCACTTTAAGCTATGACCTGGCCTCTGTAGTTTCCTCTGACCAGATGAGCTGTGTCCCAGTTCAGACCAGGACCATAAAAAAATCATATATCTGGACTGTATACCTCACCAAACACCAACCAGGCTCTGCATTTATGTCTGATTTAGGCTCTGAAAGGGATGCTGCTTCGTCTCATATCGCTTAGTAGATAAAAGACGTGTTGAGATGGTTCTTATACACCAAAAAAATGGAAATCTGTTGCTTTATTTACTTTATTAACCTGATTTTAAATTTTCATACAAGGAGTAATCAGTGGTTGGAGAATGTATGATTTAAATGAGACTTACCCAGGAGGGTGTGATAAGTGAGGCAGAATCTAACTTGATTATCGAAGTATTGATACACAACCTCTAAAATTATGGGTTATCTGCCGGATGTGCTGTATTTTCCTCATTTGATTAGTCACAAGAAAAAGTCATTTTAAACCACAAAACTTGTTCCAGTCACAAGCAAGGGCACCTTACTGTTGATACAAGTTGAAAAAAAAAATCCTATAGTTTTCAGATCCACACTTTGTACTGATATCAATTTAATTATTTAAGTCAATAGTGTGCAATTTATCAGTCGAAGTGTGAATCCTCTGAAGATCGCTCCTTTAGACTGAGAATCAGCTCCTTGAATTGGGACACAGCTTTAGGTATTGTAGGACCTGGTGAGCTCAGCCTGGATGTTCAGTGCACTAGTCAGAGTCTGATCCCGAGTCATTCACATGCGGATCAGTTAGAGTCTCCTCAAGAGGTGCCAACGTCCCATCCGGTCGGACTCCCATCGGTCGGATGACGTTCTGCCTGTAGACAGGAAAAAAAAAACACTGAAGGATATCCGCTTTTACTGTAGGGAAATGTTAATTAAACTCGCAGTACATCAACTTGGTTTAGACTTTCATGGGAAACAATATTTTCTTAGAAGGTCTTTCACTTGTACATCTTCTCTCTCTCTTACATTCAGAGCTCAAGGACCCTCACTCCATAACCCCACCCCCTTCAGTGACACTCACCCCAGTCAAGCCATCCTCTCTCCCCCTCTGCCCTCCTCCCCTCTCCTGTGGCAGTTTAATTACAGGATCAGCGCTCTGACTAATCTCCTCAAAGCCACGGCTACCCCTTCATCCTAATCCAATTATACCTGCACTGAGTGTCACCACTCCCTCTGAGATGATTTATCAGAGAATTATCCATCAGAGATTTAAAAGGGAGCCATTTACATTCATTTGAAAGAGATTTAAATCAAAATGGATGTGTAATACCTGCTGATTCCTGCAGTTAAATTTGACTTCCCCCGGGAAAACTAAAGGTTAAAGTCTTTGAAAGGAGACTTGTTGTACACCTACAACCACAATTAGTATGCGTTACTCTAAAATACTTATATTAGTATAATTTTAGTGATGAAACCTTAACAAAGGTCCAAGCAGTCACCGGTCAAAGTCAGCAAGTAAACAAAACAAACAACAACATGTGACATCATATATCCTGATTAGAGCAAAAAAAAAACATCCCCTCTGAGCACCGCATGATGAAGGACTGGGGGTTGTAGGGAGAAGAGGGGGCGGTGCAGAATATTTGCTAATTGGAGGACCAGTTAAGCAGTTAGGAGAGCACATTCTTGCTAGGCTCTGACCGATCTCCTGAGAGGCTGTGCTCCACCATCATCACATCTCTTTTACCGATGGAGAGAAAAAAAGAATCTTTTTCCTCTGGGTGCACGTGCCTCATTACAGCTCAACCCCCTTTTTTGGCTTTACAATGACAGGGCCAGCTTTCTATGACTCCACAATTGTTCACCCACGCATCTTCTTCCGTATCCACGTTCCGCCAAAATCGCTTTGTCTACTTTTGCCTCTGTATCAGTCTGATCCCTGTCAGACGAACAAACGACTGACTCCTCAGAATGAAAAGAATAAAGTCAGGATGTGTTATTAAAAGGCTGAATGCGGCACATAAAAGAACCAAGGCCGTGTGTGCCAATTAGGTGATAATTAACGTGGCAGCGGTGATGATGCTACGGTGGCGTGCCAGCAGCCTCCAGCTGAATGCTGCGGCACGCTGAAGTCCAGGACTAATTGAGGCTTCGGCTAACGGAGAGAGATTCTTCCTTTGATAAGTCAGTTGGCAAGGAGCCTCTCACGGTTACCTTTGTCCTGACGTTGTGCTCGACTAACATTAGCCTCTGCTCACTAAGGAAAGGTCAAAAAAGTACAGCAGAGGTTTATGCAGAGGAAACAATGAATAAAATCAATCACTTGGGCTGAAAAGCAGACAGAAAATGGTAATCATATTAGTCCAGCCTTTGTAAATGGAAATACTTCAGAATGTTGTTAAAACATCTTATTTGTTGTTTTGTAAGAAGGATATCTGAAAACATCTTAAAAAGTCATTCTTCTGTTTTTATATATATATATATATATATATATATATATATATATATATATGTGTAAATACAGAAAAAGAATGACTGGAGCCTAAACTGCAAAAACTCTGATATAATGCTGAGGATTCAGACCTCAGAGCATAAAATCATTTTTTGTGAAGATTTACAGAAAAACATTTGAACATTTTCAGCATTTTCCTAAAAGCTACAGGTCTCACTCGAATCAAAATTATCTTTTACTTTTATCAAATGATCACAGATGAGTCACAACTTCTATTTTTTTTTTCCTTATGCAGCCAAAATTAATCTGATTATCAGGTGGATGAGCCAAAGTTGTTAATGTAAAGGATGTAGCATGTAGCTAACAGCTAGCCATATTTAGCTTATTTACTCTGAAATTATGTTATACTGCAAAAGATTTTTGAGTTTTGAGAGTGGAGGCTCTGGATGCTGATGAATCTGTTAGTGTGTAGTGTGCTGTGTTGGTCATCTTGTTGCACACCAAACACTAGAAGAACAAAACATTTAAACCTGTCATCATTTGTCGTCCTGCATTTAAAATTGGTTAATATAAAAAAGATCTTTTAGTGTGAGCCAGGCTTTACGTGCTAAATATCACATTGGAGTCTCTCCAAAGCGACTTGTACAGCCTTTCGTTGTACCTTCCTACTTCCAGCTCCAGTCACATCTCTATGGTAAATGACTAGAATTAAAAGTTTCCTATAAAGTTGTGCTTTTAAAACAACTTAATAGTAATGTTTCTAAATAGTCCTATAGTGCCTTGATATGTTTTCTTTCATAACAAAACTATGTGTTCAGCATATAAATTTACCTTGTTAACTTGTCAAACATATTGGCGAGTATATTTGCTTCATACTCCTTCTGTTCCTCTGTCATCTCTTCAATTGGGTTTGGCATCGGCTCCTCAACGTGACCAGTGATGGGGTTAATGCTGGGACAAGAACAGGAGATATTTTAATGTATAGAAGCCTCAATAACATATTCAAAGATCATCAGCACATACACACTACTATATTGAACAACATTACTACAGACTGTCAGTGTATTGAGTTTAGTGCAGTACTCACAAAGGTTTTGCAGTTTTGTACTCCTCAGTGTCCGAGTCTTCATCCTCAGAGTACTGAGTCTCTCCTCTCCCTCCAGCAAGAAGTCCACGAGCCACCAAGAGTCCTGCTGCGTTTCCATATCCTGTGTACTTCAACAGGTTGTCCACTGCAAAAACACAACACAAACGCACAGGTATGACGATTGCATTACCTCTGAATGTGCACCACTTTATCAGTTTCATCCAAATATGCACCGAATTTCTGGTTAAACACGCTGATACTTCCGCGTCTGCTCACTGCAGCCTCACTCACCGCTTTCTTTACACAAGACAAAGAGAAACTCTGCAGCCGTCTGCTTCACTCCCATATCCACATGTGTCATAAGGCGAACCAGTTTGTTTCTGACAGTGCTACCAATCTCTGGTCTGTTCTTCACATCCTTCAGCGGAGGGAGTACCTGAAATACAAATTATAAGCAGTCCAGATTATTGGTGTTTGGGCCATGACACCTTGTCACTGGCTTGTCAACACACACAAACATAAATGCTACTAAATTGCTATAAACGTAATTCAAAAGAGTGACATTTACTGTTTGTTTCCTTTACCTGAGCTTTGATATATCTGCGGATCTCCCTGTGGTGTCTAGATCCTTCAGTCATTAGGCTGAGCACCGGAGTCAAACCCTCTTTGTAGTTGGAGCCCTGCTTGAAGTGAAAAAAACAAAACAAAACAAAGACTAACACTTTACAAGCTGGAATAGTGGCTGGTTTTAACCCATAGTTCCTACACTGGTGTTACAAAGGACTACAAAGTTTATTTATACAGTATGTGCATAATTTTATTAGTTCACTATGGACACGCAGCAGAAAGTGAATGTTACCTTGTCAATCCTTTTCTCCATGAAGTCTAGTAACACCTGAACTGCATCCAGGTTTTTTCCTCCATATTTCTCTTGTCCTCCCTGGACAGGAAGGTCAATCAGCACGTCCAGGCACGGCACAGGCAAGTTATTCAGCAGGTTGACAGCATGGCTGGAGACAGAAAAAAATTTTACTACCTTTAAGTATTACTGCCAGTACAATAATCAATGTCAAACCATTACTTTGTGCATTGCGTACTTTATTCTTTAACTGTTGTTTCTACTCTATTCTACTTACCAGCATTATACCCTATTCACTTTAGTTATCATATATTTTATGTTTATAAATTTCACACATACAGTTCTTTTCTGTGTTACTTATACATTCTATAAGAAGTGGTAAAAGTTCAGTTACTCTGGTTAAAATTTACATAAGAAGTATTGTTTTGGAAATCTATTCAAGTAAAAGTAAACAGTATTTAATTCAAAGTTCACTTTAAGTACTGAGTAGAAACTCAGGAGTTGTACATAATAGTAATGCCACTGATTTTTTGGAGCAACTTGATGCCAGAATTTCCTTTGGGATTAAATAAAGTTCCATCATTTGAAGGAGTCTGCATAAGATTGACACGACACTGTCATAATCAAGAAATGACAACTGTCATTCACACAAAGGAGACTTTATCAATGTTGTCATTTAAGTCCCTGTAAAAATGGTAAAGAAAAAATCTGTATTTTAGGGTTGTTGTTTGACAGGCCACTGTGCCATGAAATAAATCAAATCACAAGAAAACTATGATATCAAGGCAGTTACAGTGAAAGATGTGGAGACATTTTTCAGGTCACTCAGCACTTGAAGGGGGTAAATATTTGATACATTTAAAATTGCAGAAAACTGCAGATTTAATAATGCTGCTTTTAATTGGGACATGTATTGATTAAAAGTGTTCACTGACTACTTTTTATGAAAACTTAAAGAAGTCAATAAAAGACAAAAAAACGAGAAAGCATGTCTAGAGAGAAGGCTTTTGAAATGACAAAGTTCAGGAAATAAATTTGTGTCTTGAAAAGCGTAGATAGTGGGAATCTTTTAAATATTACAAATCCTTCCACCCTCAGTAAATAAAGAAATATATTTTGGCCTGGAAAGACAATTTTATTGAAATCCACTGTACAGCAAGGCTTTGATGGGCAATATACAGGTACAAAAAAAATTAGAATATCATGAAAAAGTTTAATATTTTTTGTCAGAAAAGTTCTAAGGCCCACATATCCCATAGGGTTGAGTACTGGGTTCTGAACCAAAAATTACATCAGGCAAAACAGAAGAATAAGTTTGATTATTGCCACATGTGATGTTTTGGGCCCTAGCTCTTCATCAGACATAAGCCAGTTTTTGTCATTCGTTCCAGAAAGTGAAACCCATATATTATATAGACTTATTACACATAGAATAAAATATATCAAGCCTTTATTTCTTGAAATTTTGATGATTATGGCTTATAGATAATGAAAACCCAAAGTTCAGTGTCTCAGAAAATTAGAATATTACATAAGATCGATAAAAAAGGATACTTAAAACAGAAATGTCGGGCTTCTGAAAAGTATGTTCATTTCTATGCACTCAGTACTTGGTTGGGCCTCCTTTTGCATGAATTACTGCATCAGTGCGGCATGGCATGGAGGCGATCAGCCTGTGGCACTGCTCAGGTGTAATGGAAGCCCAGGTTGCTTTGATAGCGGCCTTCAGGTCATCTGCATTGTTGGGTCTGGCGACTCTCATCTTCCTCTTGACAATACCCCATAGATTCTCTATGGGGTTCAGGTCAGACTGGCCAATCGAGCACAGTAACACCATGGTCATTGAACCAGCTTTTGGTATCTCTGGCAGTGTGGGCAGGTACCAAGTTCTGCTGGAAAATGAAATCAGCATCTCCATAAAGCTTGTCAGCAGAAGGAAGCATGAAGTGCTCTAAAATGTCCTGGTAGATGGCTGGGTTGACTGTGGACTTAAGAAAACAAAGTGGACTAACACCAGCAGATGCCAGGGCAGCCCAAATCATCACTGACTGTGGAAACTTCACACTGGACTTCAAGCAACATGGATTCTGTGCCTCTCCACTCTTCCTCCAGACTCTGGGAACTTGCATGCAAAATTTACTTTCATCTGAAAAGAGGACTTTGGACCACTGAGCAACAGTCCAGTTCTTTTTCTCCACAGCCCAGGTAAGACGCTTCTGACGTCTCTGGTTCAGGAGTGGCTTGACATGATGAATGCAACATTTGTAGCCCATGTCTAGGATTCATCTGTGCGTAGTGGCTCTTGATGCGCTAACTCCAGCCTCAGTCCACTCCTTGTGAAGCTCCCCCAGATTCTTGAATGGATTTTGCTTGACAATCCTCTCAAGGTTGCAGTTATCCCTTGTGCTAGTGAATTTTTTCCTACCACACTTTTTCCTTTCACTCAACTTTCTATGAATATGCTTGGATACAGCACTCTGTGAACAACCAACTTCTTTAGCAATGACCTTTTGTGGCTTACCCTCCTTGTGGAGGGTGTCAATGACTGTCCTCTGGACATCTGTCAAGTCTGCAGTCTTCCCCATGATTGTGTAGCCTACTGACCCAGACTGAGAGACCATTTAAAGGCTCAGGAACCCTTTGCGGGTGTTTTGAGTTAATTAGCTGATTAGGGTGTGACACCATGACTCCAATATTTAACTTTTTTTTTTTTTTTAATAACATTCTAATTTTCTGAGACACTGAATTGTGGGTTTTTATTACCTGGAAGCCATAATCATCAACATTTCAAGAAATAAAGGCTTGAAATATTTCACTCTGTGTAATGAGTCTATATAATATATGGGTTTCACTTTCTGAAATGAGTGACAAAAATAATTGAACTTTTTCATGATATTCTTATTTTTTGAGATGTACCTGTATGTTTATGAATATGACTGAATCAGGTTTGGTGAATCTCATGTTTTAGATAGAGGTAAATAGATGTAATTCACTGATTCAAAATGGGGAAACTGGTGCTAAAGCAGCAGGTTATTAATGCAAATAAGCAAGATGCAGATAATGAACAAATATATACAACCAGAAATTTAAAGTGTCATTATTAATTAATTATTGTGTATGTATATAGTAATCATAGAGATAAAATTAAAAAAGCTGCAGTTTTGTAAACAAATACAGTCATTAGATGAGCTAAAGTGCAAATACAGGGTGCAGAATCCACAAATAACATGAAAATGTGATAAAATTGATTAATCAGATCCATTGACCAGCTGATATTAAAACATGCAAAAGGATGAAATGTGTAAACTTTTCAGAAGTAAAATGGAAGGCAGTAATCAAGCATTTATCCTGCTCATATTCTGTAATAAAACTCCAGCACACTAAATAGATCAGGCTGTAACACCTGCTCTGTCACACACTTAAAACTACATCATGTTGGTTAACAGGCCAAACTCCAAGGACCAGATCAGCCACGGAAGAAACACTTTACATGACACTGTTTGAATATCAGTCCAGGGCCACACATTCTTGGCATTCCTGCATACAATTATCCAGGAGGAGAATGTGTTGGTGCAAAGTTTAAGAAAACGTTAAATTTTAAAGAAGAAACTTGAAGCCTGTGACTGGAGTTTTGCAAACAAGTCTTACATTAGATGGAAGTTGCACTCTGATAACTTGCATGTAAGTCACAGTAGGCGATTTACAAGAAAGTGCATGAATACAACTTAGCTGAATATATGCTGTGAGCTTGTCTGAGCAAAGGAAGTGATGTCAGAGTCTTGCCTGAACAGCAGTCAGGGTCCGACATTAACGGTTGCCCGAATGCCCCGGGCAACTTCAAAAAGCCAACAGGCAAGCAAAACTTGTAAGGATTTGCCCGATCGGGCAAGCACGACTCTGAGCTTTTCTATTCATTAATTTTATTATTTTCCTCTCTCGTTTCTGTTACTACGGAGCCCCTGAGTAGCCAGATGCAGTGTGTCGCTGCCTCCATTGGCTGAGCGTATCTGCTGACATGCAAACAGCTGCACAAACTTTAACTAAAAACCTTTATGAAGGTAAACTCTGTCATCAGTAAAGATTCACGGTAGGTCACATCAATAAATCTGTTACACAAACAAAGAAGACAGGCTTTAACTTCCAAATTTAAAGGTTTATTATTTCAAATCCGTATTTTATTACCGTCGGATGCACTCAACAGAGGAACGTGTGTAAAGAAGAGAGCAGAGGAAGTCTGCCGGTGGTGCGTCTCTTCAGTTTGCTCATTAATTGAGCTGTGCTGTTGTGTTTAATCTGAAGCTTCCCATTTCCTCGTTTTAACTTTTTCTCCAGCCACATCCTCCCGATGCTCTCTATCACCCAGATCTTTGGACAATTATGCCAATGTGTGTCATCAATGAGCATAACACACACAGTTAACACGTGCAAATAACGTAATATCTAGTGAAAGTTGTCCAAATGTGGCTGTTTTATTTGATCTTTAATGCACTAATGATCATAAATATTGTCAGAAGAGCAGACATTTAAAACCAAAGCTCCAAAATGAGGCAGGGTGTTATGATGTGTCTGGAGAGCTGAAGATGTGAGGCAGGGCTGGTTTTAGTCATTAGGAGGCCTAGGGCAAGTACTAATTTGACGCCCCTCCCCCTTTAGCTAAAGAATTAATAATGACTGGAAAAAAATGAGAAAAGCATCTCTTTCATGTTAATAAAGCCACAGAACTCCAGTAAATGCCCCAATGTGAGATATAAACACCCAAATAGCCAACCATCATTTATCATTTTCTTTGAAAAGCATCTCAGAGCTCAAACTCAGCACATTCTAATATCTTAAAAAATCTTTAGGCCAGGTGGAACTTTCATAACGCTGGTGTTGGGCCAAAGATTGGTATCTCCAAAATGATCACTTTTCAGGGAATGAGTGGTTTATAATTTATAAAAATGATATAAATATGATTTATAAAAACAAATTAAAATCATGAAAAATTGAGATACAAGGTTTTAGCCTGATGTCAGTGATAAATAAAATAATTTATTGTCATTATCAGTGACATATTGGTTCTTCTGACTCTATACAGACATTTGTATCCCATTTAACCTCATAGTTATCCACCAATCCACTGTTTTATTTAATTTTAACTACAGATTAACTATCTATTATCTACCTTACATTCCCGGTTTGGATTGTGGCTCCCACTAAAGTATTTTTTAGACAATGTGGCTCTTTGGTAGAATAAGGTTGAGTATCACTGGTCTGTTACAGTTACTGGGTGGAACTGTGAAATAGCATGTTAAAGGGGGACTATGCAGTTTTGGGGAAGACATTTTTAATCAAACAACAAAAATCTTAATTGGTTGATTTTCACGTGTCGGCAAAATTTCTTCAGTTTCATGATGAATAAACCAAATAAACACAGAAGAAAAGCACCATTTTATACTTGGTGCATATGTAGCAGACCCCACCACCTCTCTAGTGTCAGTGTTTTGCTGACCTCATTTTCCTCTGAGAATAGCTGGTTTCATCAGTTATGAAAAAAGTATTTCTGACTTTGTATTATTACCTTATTAGTATTGTAAATATGAAATTCATGAGTTTGAATTTCTTTGGAAAACAGCCTGGTGCAGCTTTCACATTGCACTGATCTGTACAAAATAGAATACAATTTTCAGTGGGCTAACACATAGCTAATAAATACAGTTTTCTTAAAAAAAAAATGAAGTGTTGTGTATTGCTTTCCACAGTCGACAGGCAATGGATTTTAGTTCTAGGTATATTGTGAGCAAAATGAATGCACTTGACAGCCAGAAAAAGTACCTCCTGGACAGGGCAAGTAGGAATTTAGATGGGGAAAGTAGATTGGGGAAGTACTTGCCCTGAAGGGCAAGTAGGCAAAAACCTTAACGTCGGACCCTGGCAGTATTTCAGTGAATAATGAGTAAAAGACACATTAAAAACTCTGCATATTAAAGAAATAATTTCATCCTTGTTTTGGTTTTCTTTTGCAGCTAGCAGAAAGTAAAGTCCCTTCATATAATGTTGATGATGTAGCTTTTAGTGAATGAAATCAGTGAAGAGCAGAATCCCCACCTGTGTGCTTCCTCTGTTTTCTCCTCTGTCTCGGTCTTCTGCATCAGAAGGTGACGCAAGATGGCAACTATGAGTCGAAACTGGTGGTCATCCTCCTGTCAAATTAAGGATATCAAAACATGACTATCAAGGGCTCAACTTTTCAAACAGTTAAAAGTGAAGCAGAGACACAAAGGTAAAAATTAGAAATTACTTAGATAATACTGATTAAAAGCTACATAGTTACACAGAAAGAATAGCATGGGCTTTTCCAAAGAGTGATGACTTAATTTTACTGAGTTGTTGAAGTGTTAGGATGTTGAGAATGCCTCCCCACTGTCACACTGTCATGACTTACTCACACTGCAAGCCTTAGTGCTCAATTCCAATTGTTTGCTCAGATCCGAATTCTTTGTTTGGCTTTTCCCATTAACCATTATGTGGCCTTGATTAGATATCTGTGTAAACTGGTCATGGTCCTAAACTGACCCACATGTACTAAAGCAGAGACATTAGCAAAGACATTGTAGCATGACATACTTTCAAGCACAAGTCGGTTGCAAAACCACTTAACTCTGCATTGTAGAGAAGAATCATCCCAAACTCTCTCTGTCCTTACACTGACAACCTCCATCACAGCTGTCTTACAAGTTTGTTTTCATTGACTGTGAGTGACGTTCCCTGCTGCCTTTCCAGCAAGCACAGAACTACTACTGGTGTCAACCAATAGCGATGTCTAGGGGGTTGTCTATACCTTGCATTAACATCCACTTTGGACACTGGGTAGTTGGCTGCACCAGGTGAAAGTCACATTTGCCATTTAGCAAATAAGCCCTGAAGGGTATCGTTCAAATCAATTAAAGAATGACAATCTACAAGGCTGGATCATACTTTCTGCTTAATGGCAGACAACCAAAGATCACCAGAGGTGAATGGGAGGTCTTAAACCACCAAACTAATCTGAATGAAGGCATCCCAGACTACCCTTGTATGCTGTTTGAGTTACCAGATATCAGTGTATCATTTCAGATATCATGTAGCATTTACATCTGCAATGTTAACAGCATAATTTCCAGGTCCATAACATTCCTCAAAAGCACCAGTTTCTCTGTTGAAGCTTTGTTTCCACAGATGACAACAGGTTATAAAATGGCTTCACTCTGGCTCACTTCAGGTGTAGGAGCCAAAAAAATACATCTTCATGTGATTTTCTTGTAGTTTTGAAAGTGGAATGTGTTGTATTGTTTTTTCTTTGGGTAATTTTTGGCTTGGAGAAACCTTTATGAAGCAGTATAACATGGACACATGTTAAGGTTTTGCATGAGCTTATCAAGTTTATCAGGTTTATCAGGTTTGTTTAAAAAAGGAGTTGTTTAGTGGTTTACCAGCAATTAAGATTTTGCCAGTTTTCAAAAATTCTATATTGATGTGTAAAGGCTAAATAGATGTGGTGTAAAACAATAGCTGTACCCAAGACCTGTTTATGAGGACTTTCCCCCACATTTGATATTTAATTTCACTATAATTGTCTTGGCTTCACTTTTCCTTTATGTGCTAAACTGGTTGCACTGCTTATTACACAATGCATTCATGTTCCTGAAACTGTGGTTTTACATGTAATACAGTTGCCTCTATTTTTTCCTCTTCGTCATGAAGCACTCGATTTAAAAAAAACCATACATGTTAGGTGTTAAGTATCCTCAGATGGACATTTACAAGACAAATAGTATTCGTATATAATATGAATTTTCTTGGGATCAGGTGTATGATCTTTGTAGTCCATTGCACTTGAATCAGCGACTGATCCTATGGCTGAATCAGACATATTTGGTGTCTGGTGATATTCCTGACCTGCTGTTGACCCCTTAGTGCAAAAAATCTTACTCTTTCTATAATCTAACTCCTAAATTTAAGATTGGCACATCACACTCACCTCACCACGAGTGCATGATAGCGTGAGGTTGAATGCAGCTTTGAGTGCCTCCATCGCCCGCTCATTATCCTCTGCAGGCAAGGGTAGGGCCTGAGGGTCTGGCGGGGCCGCTTCATATGGACCAACCCAGCGCACGTCCAAGGTGTGCTCCAGCACCTCTGTGAGGAGTTTCACAGCATGGCACTCTCTCCTTAAAACCCCTCTCAAATCAGGTCTCAGGGCAGAGAGCAGGAAAAGAAGGCGCAGCGTGAACAGGCCGACTTCGTGGTTCCATGTGCTGGCTGTATGCAGACTCTTGCAAAGGCCATGGGCCAGCTGCACGTCTACGCTGACCTGCTGAGCTGCAGGACTGTTGAAAACCACATTGCATAGGCACTTTAAAGCCTCCACAACCACCCTCTCCTCCTCCTCTGTCTGGGTGTCTTCCTGACAATTTTTCTGATTGTCGTCCCCCTCCTCTCCGGTGTGCAGTCTAGCCATTCGCCCCAGGATCAGCATACCCTCCCTGGTGGCTACAGGTGAGAGGACATGTTTGTCTCTGGACAGGATGCGGAGTGTCTCTAGACAAGTCCTCTGACAGCTGGGCTGTACCTGCCTCCCAAGTGCTGTCAGCACACTCTGACACAGTTTCTAAAATGACCAGGAGTGACAGATTATAGATTACCACATAACTGGGATGCCATATTCATGTAATATACTATTACTCAGAAAATCATACTCACACTACGCAGGGTTTCTTCCTTTTTCTCAAAGTTAAAGGTGAGGCTGTTCTGGAAAATAAAAAGAAGGTGCACAGTGAGGATGAAAACACTGCAGACTGCTATTCAAAGACATATTTACCATGTTTACTTACAAGAAAATTCAGTCTCTTTGACGACATCATCTTGATGTTGCTTATATTTGTTAATACTATTGTTTAACTCCACATTAATATGGTTTGCAAGCAGTGCCGATAGCATTAGCAACATTACCTTAGCGATATAAAAAATATATTAAAATCCTAGATGCCTCTTTCAAATATAAAGTGAGAAATGTTTTATGACGCATATTTAGAAACAGAAAACAATGATAAAGTCTCAGCCAAGCTGTGTTTGAAGCTGTGAGGCTTGCTCAAAGCTGACTGTTTAGCTAAGAAGCTAATGTTAGCATCGCTGTTTGTTTTGGTTGACGTAAAAAGGGAGAGACCCGCGACTCACCTCTCGATTATACTGCTGAAGAAGATTATTGGTTTCCTCCTCGTTGGTATTTTCAAGCTGAGACAAGATGCTGTTTAAGTCCATGGTGGCTTTGTGCTGAAAATGGTGTTAGGTTGCGTTTAGATGTGACCAGTTAATGTTGTGGAGCTAGCTTGCTAGCTGGCAGGCTAGCTGTGAGTGCTACAGTCAGATCGGCTGTCAACGGCAGGGAAACTCCCCTCACTGTCTCCATCACAGACAGGAAAGACTGCTCCACCACCGAGTTCATCCTGAATCTTTCAATAGAACTACCTACATTAACCAGAAGTTTTTATAACACAGTAAAGCAGGTCTGATAAGTAATGGAGTAGGGATCTGAGTATGAATAGATAAATAAATCAGATTAAGACAATTAAAACGTTTTTGCTCTTTCTGATTCATTTGTATGGAAGCCCGAAGGAGATGTCTAAAATATTTTTATCACCTCATTTCCCTGAGTCGCCTTCATTTCTGTCATTTTTTCATTAAACAAGTATTAAGTTATCATTGAGAAACCAGTAAAAATAAAAAATAAAAACAATTTGAGTAATGTTAACACGTGATGGATTATCATAAACAGGCTGTAATTTGCCCCAGACTGGCGCTCAAACTTTAAACCGATCCAACTAAATAAAAGAAATGCTCAACAAAGAAAACATAAATCACATGAAATATAATGAGTAGGAGTTGGTGCATGCTGACAAGGGGTTTACACTTTGGAGAAAACACCAAGAATCAACATGTTAAGGTCCCATAAAGGGAAATTTACAGCTTAAACACATATAGGACAGTAATTGTTTGACCCATAAATTTTGCTTTTCTACAGCCAGTTTATCTCAACAATTTTATCAGAACACATAAGACCACTTCATGTTACAGAAGGTCATCAGAACACAAATAAACACTTCTAAGGCATGGTGTATAGTCTTCCTTTGGAGAAAAACAGGCACATGGTGAAAAGAGAGAATAGCTTAGCATGATAGCTAACTTGTTTACAGTTATTGTAGCAAAATGCCTTCTTAACCAGATCCTTGACAGGAGCTACCTGGTGGCCATACCAATCCTACTTTTAATAAGTTTGGTTTAAAATGGATTTAGCTTCATCAATAACACTCTCAAATAATAACAAAAAAAAACACCACTGATAAAAAAAAAGTATTAAAAGCCTTTTAAGACATTTTAAATCATTGGAATGGTGAGCCATTCTGATTGGCCCAACAGCTCAAAGTCGGGCAGCCCTTCTGAGATTTTCCCAAACTCCAGACAACAAGTCCTTCACTAATGTGAACACATTGATGTATATTTTATATCCATACAGATATTAAAGTTCAAATCCAGACTTATTTAAAATATTTATTTATTCACACAACATTCAGTGTTAAAGACTTGGATCAGAAACAGCCTAGCAAATGCATTCACCTCTATCACACTATTTTCTAATTTTTGCAGTCTTAAAGTACTGATTTTTCAAAGAAAAATCCACCCTGCCCATCTACATTTATGTGGTTCCTAAGGGGCAACCACATAAAGGTTTGGATCCACATGTTTGGAGCACACAGGGCATGCACAAGGGTTTTCTGTTTCATGGTTGGTAATTTTCTGTGGAAAACAAAAAAACTTTGAACGCTTTCCAACTAACCTAAAATTATGCTATCCCATCCAATGATTGATATAAAACAACTTAATTCCAAAGATCAATACAACAAAAAAATAAAACATTGGTTTTATTGCAGTAGAACTTCATTGCAAATTAAAGAGCAGTTTTATATATTTGGCATTTATATGACCTTACTATGAAAATGAACAAATCTGGGTTTTGACTTCATTAACATCCCTCCCCTGCAACACTTTCCAGTTCCTCCTGAGGGATTCCAAGGCGCTCCCAGGCCAGATGGGATATATAATCCCTCCAGCAAGTTCTGAGTCTTTCTTGGAGTGTCCTCCCGATAGGACATGCTCAGAAGACCTCCACAGGAAGGCGCCCAGGAGGCATCCTGGATGCCCAACCACCTCAACTGGCTTCTTTCAAAGTGAAGGAGCAGCGGTTCTACTTCGAGATCCTCTCGGATGTCCGAGCTCCTCACCCTATCTCTAAGGCTGAGCCCGGCCACCCTCCTAAGGAATGTCTTTTTGACTGCTTGTATCCGCGATCTCATTCTTTCGGTCATTACCCAGAGTTCATTACCATAGATGAGGGTTGGGACATTGATCGACTGGTAAATTGAAAGCTTTGCCTTTCAGCTCAGCTCCCTCTTCACCTCAACAGTACGGTACAGTGCCTGCAAAACTGCTGACGTTGCACCAATCCACCTGTCAATCTCACGATCCATTCTACCCACACTCGTGAACAAGACCCTGAGATACTTTTTTTTTTTTTCCAATCATATTGTTATTGGGGGTTTTTCAAATTAAAACAAACATATAAACAAAAAAGAACATGAACAGGGCAGCTCAGACAATTTACAAAAGGACACACTACTAGGAAATAAAAGATACGCAAAACAGGTTGTACATATTACATATGTTACAGGTGGACCAAGAAGATTAAAACGTAAGTTTATCGGTTTGGCACCCCTCATTCATATTTGCTGACAAGTCAGTCCCATTATGGCTATATTCAGGGTAAGGTGCAGTCATTGATCCTATGTGTCCTGGTTGACAGTGTCACTTCTGTTAAGGATCCCACAGTTAATGTGTTGGCTAGGTTGGGATCAATATACTGTAGATACAGATCCCAAACCTTGTAGAAGGTATCAGTTGTTGAGTGCAGCATACATGTAAGAAACTCCATGGGCATACACTGCATGATGATTTTGTGCCAGTGTTTCTTCGTTGGAGGCTTCTCCTTAATCCAGGATAACAGAATGTTTTTCCTTGCAGCATATGTTAAAAGGTTAAACAGACGTTTGTGATGTCTATTGACAAGCTTCCTATCAGGAAGGCCAAGAATAAGGCAAACAGGGTCTGGCTCAACCTCCACGCCAAATATTATACTCAGCTGCTCTACTATACCCGAACGACCCCGAAATACTTAAACTCCTTCACTTGGGGCAAAGACTCACTCTCCACCCAGAGGGGGCAACCCACTGTTTTCCGGCAGAGGACTATGGCCTCAGACTTGGAGGTGCTTATTCTCATACCAGCCACTTCACACTCCTCAACAAACTGCTCCAGAGCCTGCTGGAGGTCCCCAGCTAAGGAAGCCAGAAGAACCACATCATCAACGAACAGTAGTGATGAAACCCTGCGCTCTCCAAACTGGAAACCCTCCTCCCACTGCCATGACCGTGCCTTGAGATCCTGTCCATGAAAATCACAACCAGCATTGGAGACAAGGGGCAGCCTTTGCACACCAGGAACATGGACGACTTTGTGTTAAGGATGCGGACACAGCTCTCACTTTGGTTATACAGGGACCTGATGGCATGCTGCAGCCCGTAGTACCTCCCACATGCACAAGTCCACAAATGACATATAGACTGGATAAGCAAACTCCTATGCTACCTCAGGAGCCCTGCGAGAGTAAACAGCTGGTCCATTGTCCCACGACCAGGACAGAATCTGAATTGTTACTCCTGAATATGAGCTTCGACAATAGGACGGAGCCTCCTTTCCAGCACCCTAGAGTAGACTTTCCCCTGGAGGCTGAGTAGTGTGATACCCTGATAATTGGACCCTCCAGTCCCCTTTTTTAAAAATGGGAACCACCACCTCCGTCTGCCAATCCATAGACACTGTCTCAGACCTCCATGCCACATTGCAGAGACGTGCCATCCATGACAGCCCAACAACATCAAGAGCCTCCAGCATCTCAGGTCAAATCTCATCAATACCTGGCACCTTGCCACTGGGGAGCTTTTTGACCACCTCAGTGACCTCTACCAAGGATATAGCTGAGCTTTCCCTTAGATCCTCAGACTCTGTCTCCTCCTTGGAGAACATCTTAGACAGGTTCAAGAGTTTCTGAAAATGTTCTTTCCACCACTCTTGGGTCAGCAGTTCTCCACCCCTGCTTGTAACAGCCTGAGCCAAGCTCAGCTTTCCCCTCCTGAGTTGTCAAACAGTTTTCCAGAACACCTTTGGGTCCAACCGAAAGTCTTTCTCCATAGCCTCCCCAACTCCTTCCACACCTGGATTTTTACTTCTGCAACAGCCACAGCTGCCACTTTCCATGCCATCCCGGACCTGTCAGCTTCTTCCAGATACCCCTGGGCTAACCAAGCCCGAAAGGCCTCTTTCTTCAGTCTGACGGCTTCCCTCACCACTGCCATCTACCAGCGGGTTCTAGGGTTGCCACCAGGACAGGCACCAATGACTTTCTTGCCACAACTTGTAGCTGCTGCTTCCACAACAGAGGCTTTGAACATGGACAACTCAGACTCCATGTCCCCAGCCTCGTCCAGGATGCACAAGAAGTTCTTCTGGCGGTGGGAGTTGAAGACCTCCAGACAGGGGCTTCCACAGGGGTTCCCAGTTCTTCTGCACTACACGTTTAGGTTTACCAGGTCTGTCCGTGTGGCTCCCCCGCCATCTGATCCAACTCACCACCAAATGGTGATCAGTTGACAGCTCCACTCCTCTCTTCTTCCGAGTGTCCAAAACACACGGCCGCAGATCTGACGAAACAACAACAAAGTTGATCATCTGTCTTTGGCCTGGGGTGCTCTGGTACCAAGTACACTTATGTGCATCCCTCTGTTCAAACATGGTGTTCTTTATTGACAGTCCATGGTTTGCACAGAGGTCCAATAACAAAGCACCACTCAGGTTCAGATAAGCCAGGCCATTACTCCCAGTCATACCCCTCCAGGTGTCTCCGTCATTGCCCACATGGGCATTGAAGTCTCCCAGTATGACAAAGGAGTCCCCAGGAGGCACCCTTTCCAGGACACAACCAAGAGACTCCAAGAAGGCCGGATACTTTGAACTGCTGTAAGGTGCATATGCACCTACAACAGTCAGAGCTTTCCTCCCCGCAACCTGAAGCTGCAGGGAGGCAACCCTCCTGTGCACAGGGGAAAACTCCAACACAAAGGCTGCCAGCTGGGGGCTTGTGAGTATCCCCACACCCGCCCACCGCCTCTCACCCTGGGCAACTCCGGAGTAAAAGAAAGTCCAGAGCTGATGCTGTGCATGGAGGAGGGCCAAAGTATATTTAGCTGGTAACGCTCCACTTCCTGCACCAGCTCCTGCTCCTTCCCCACCAGAGAGGTGATGTTCCTAGAACCAGTCCATGTTGCCCGGGGACAGTACTCCTGGGCCTCCGCCCTTGCCTGCCTCGGAAATATATTTTTTTTAATGTGATTTTCAAAACACTGAATTATTCAGTGTTTATCAAGTACCTTCTGAATGAATCAGCTGTGTTTTAGATAGATATCCAGATGTTTTTAATTTTAATATTCTGGTTGATTTTTCTTTTAACAAACATGTTGCACAGATAAAGTAAGTGTATACCTGTGTGTTTTAAGAAGGGAGCTGTCATTACAACCTCAGGATCAGAGTGTTTTGTTGACGTGTCAGCACACACTCAGCTGACAGAATCCGCCAGCACAACCAGAATCTGCAATCTTTATCTGTAACCTTCAACGGATATTGATATTGACACTCAGGTCAGGTGATTAAATCATATTAGAGGATTGTCATTTTTCACATTGCTGTTAACAAGGGTTCTGTATTCAAAGTGGTGCTTGTGAATCCTGCATTATTCTGTGGAGACACATGGGATCCATATGCCAATGACAGACTATAAAACATGGGCGTAGTTACAGTAACTTGATCCAAGTTGTGAGGCCCATAGAGGTTGACTTCCATATTGGAACAACTGCCTCCCTTTTGGTGAATCTAGAAACAGGCCTTATACCACATCTGTTAGTCAAATATCCCAAGCCCCAATTAACGACTAGTCTCTGAATCAGACTGTATAAGTTTATTTTTATTGTTATAACAGGTACTCTTATAAGGGCCTTTATGAAGTTTCCTTAGTTTTATCAGTGAGCCTTAAGTGGACATTCAGAGAACTGCAGTTTTTTGCACTCTGTTTTGGTCGTGTGGAGGATGTCACTTGTTTCCAATAAACACAAACCTCAGCAGGGGTCAGAGGTCAAAGGTTACGGGACAGAGGTGCAGTGACCCCTTCACAGCAGGACGATTACTCTATAGAAATGTAATTCTTTCTGCAGTGTGGGTCCTGTGTTAGTAGCCCAACCCATCCCCCCACTGTTGTCACCACTTATAGAGAAAGTAAGACTTGGCTAGAAAACTTCCACATCAAAACATAAACAGAATATTGAGGAGGATCATTAAAGAATGCTGTGAGGATCTTTCAGTTTGCTGCAATCTTATCGGCCATTGTGGATCTTTTATTTTTGCCGATTTGTCTTTTCAAATACATTTTATTAAAATAAAAATCTTATTGTTTTGATTCTAACAGTTACTTGTAAAAAATGTTTGACACTGTAAAGGTGAAAATGTCTGTTCATGCAATCTGCTCCAACTATCCTGATATGACACCTGCCCTGCCTGAGTTGTTTAAGATATTTAAAAAACAGAGAAATCATTAATTTTCTTGTTTGGTGTCTTTTTCTCTTTTGTAGCCCATAAAGAGGCATCAGTACATTTCAGTCATTTTTCAGAAATAAACGAGCTAAAAACTCCACACAGGAGTTTTAAAAGAAAGTAAAAAATAATCTAAGTAATATCTACCTAATATAGGGCTTTGAATTCTTTTAATCAACAAAAACTGCCCTATATTCATGCACTGAAGGTAGAGAAAAAAATTGGGCTGTCAGCCTTAATATGATTAATTAAGGTACATAATTAGCCTAGCTTTTTCTTAATCACATTATCTGCATGCTTTATTGTCCCTTTCAGAACACTTTGGCTGAGCCTCTGCAATGTTTCTCTACAGCCACAGAGATTTAAAATAAGTCCACTGTTCCTCTGTGTCACTTTTCAGTTTAAGAAACTCACAATAAAAAGAAAGAAGTCATCTACACCTTGTGTTATGCAACATTTCACTTCTTTGCTGTTCCTTTTATTCTGTTTAAATTCATAAAAATGTCCTTTATCTGAGGTGAAGTTAATATCATAAAAATATGTTCAGAGTTCCTCATTTCCATCCTCATCAGCACATCTATTAATCTTAGTTTAAAACAGAACTAAAATTCAGAGTAAAATCAAGAGTTTTAGAAGCAAAATGGGGAGATTAAACCAGATCAACCACAGAAATTTTGAGGTCTATCACAATCGTTTTAACCGTTTGACATCCCTAGATAATGGTAATTCAAGACTGAACTCCACAGCTGAGTTTAAAAGTGATAACTAGAACAATAAAAACAAGATTTTTTAAAAGACTTTTTACTAAATATGTGAACCCGTTAGCTTATGATATGATGAACTTTGAAACTAAAATTGGAAAGAGAATAAAATAAATAAGACAATCAGGCAACTCATTGTTTTAAATTGAGAAATTATTTATGTGGCATTTTTTCCCACATACACATCAGTTTCCACTGTGATAGTTCGACAGTTACCACAGACAGTTTCCAGTGCTTTTATTTACAGAAAAGTGACTAGATTCCATGTTACTGTACACTTTGATATTTCCCTTTTTTTAATAAATACCCATAGGGTAATAGGTCCTCAGTAGCTTTGAGTGCATTATAAAACACACAACCCTAGGTTAATGCGTCTCTTACTAACCATACAAAACAGAGAAAACAAAGTACCAATTGTAACATAGAAAATAAAGGATACACCATGTTACAAAGTTACAGAATACATACTTTATATATATATTTATATTTACATTGTACAGTTTTTTTGAGTCACAGCATTCAATCATTAAAAAAACTCAAAATAAAGACACCTAAACACAGCACTCAGGAGTTTGTGTCTTTCAGTGTTTTGCTTTGTACCACAGTGTGTACCTGGTGTCCTAAAAGAACATTAAGGCAGTACAGTTCATCCACAATCTGCAGCAAACTAATGTGCTTTGACAAGCCCACGATGAGATGCTGCTCTCTGCAGAGTGACAAGAGGAGACAGCCATGTCACTGAGATTGTAAAGGAGTCAGTGACAGCTACCAGCGTGCAGATCTTGCAGTCATAAAACAGACTGATGCTGCGTGCTCTCACGTGGAGACAGAGGAGGGAAACTGGCAAAGGAGTACATTCCTTAAAGCAAAGGCACAGCTTGGCAGCAGCATTGCACTCATGATTTTGCTGCATGTTGTGACAATCTACATGATTCAAACTGAAATTTTTACCCCAGCAGTGAATTAAGACATTGATTGTTGAAATTTCACTAAACCTCTGCACAAACTATACAACAATCAGCAGGGTATTCTCAAATTGTCAGTACATCCTCACCATGATTCCTAATATCTTGCATTGGTAC
Organism: Cheilinus undulatus; assembly: GCF_018320785.1. Lineage (NCBI taxonomy): Eukaryota > Metazoa > Chordata > Actinopteri > Labriformes > Labridae > Cheilinus > Cheilinus undulatus. The sequence continues at coordinate 29,974,545 of NC_054873.1, forward strand.
GCCTCACTATCTGCTCCTCCTTTTTTGACTTAAATGATTGGAAATGTTCAAAAACTTTGCATTTGGCAGGAAGGTCTCCAGTTATTTGGCCCAGCCGGTGGTGGCCTCTCCATTAATGTAGGCAAAGCCAGGGAAATGCTGCGAGTGTTCATACTCTGAGTTCCTGCGTGAGCCCAGAGGAGAATACATGTCTCCAGAGGTGGCATAACGGGATGAATGCATAGGTGGGCTGGTGTAACAGCTGTTAGCTGGGGACACGTCTGGCCACCGAGGGGCAACAGGTGCAGGGTGCAACCGAGGAGTGCTGCCCATCAAGCAGGGCTCCATGCGAGACATCTGGCCATTCAGCTGGTACTATGGAAAAGAGAAAGGAGAGGACACAAGTTAGAGATCTAGTTATTCATGAAACAAACAAAAAATAAACAGGTGAAGAAGAGGACATAAGTTGGGGATCTAGTTATTAACAAGACAGGCAAAAATAAATGATGAACTGGTAAAGCTTCAGGAAATTATCTGCCCTATCATAATTTTGTGCCAACACCTCACCTTGTTCCAATTTTGAAAACAGTACTGTTTGTTATTGACCTACTTAAAAATCAGAGTACTGATGTCTGTTTTAAGATTTGGACTTCTATTTCATTTTACATATCATATATGTGAACTTTTATTGTGCTTTGTAAATTTTCTATGCATTGTGTTGTCTTTCATCTGGATCTAGAGTATGTAATGAAAGTCTGGATTGAACTTAAATGTGTTTTAAAATCCAAACATTTTCAGTTTTCTATTATAGAGACTGAGAAAAAACATCCAATTAATACATTTAAGTAAGTAGAATAATTTCACGTCTCATGTTTGCATGAAAATAGATCAATAAAGACAAAGGATTTCTGAATGTAATAAGAGCTTTCCAAATTCTTCTACTGTAAGCAATGAAATGTTAAACAGGATGCTGATATGAAAAAAAAAACTCTTCAACAATGAAGAAATGCTGATACAAATGCAATTAAAGCGTATCTTTCAATTCGACAGGGGGGCCGGAAAATCTAAAAAATCGAAATCTAATCTTTTTTCTAATCTTAAAAAAAAAAAAAAAAAAAAAAAAAAAAAGCTTAAATTTCCAGAGGATTTTTTAAAAATAAATTTTTCAATAATTCTGTCTTTATTTATAGAAAAGAACAGTGACAGAGCCGGAAACAGGGATGAAAGAGTGAGGGGGATACATGTGGGTGAGGAGCCACAGGCCAGACCTGAGCCCAGGACAGACAGGTGCTTCTAAACCACTTGGCCATCTACGCCCCAAAATTGTTATTTTCATTCTGATTTTTTGGACTGAACATCTACTGAATGTGTACTTAGTCACTGAAATACCTTTTTTTGGTTTTCAAGGCAACAGCATTTTTGGAAATGCAATTTATAGTGCAGATTAAGTTTAACTGATTCTAGTTACATTACACTTCCTTGACATGTACATTCCCCTGTATGAGTCTGAGAACAATAATGTTGTGACTTAAATCTGACAATTACAGAGGTTCAGCAGAAGTTCTCTGCTGCTCTTTGTGCTTTTATTCATTCAAGAATTAATAAAAGTCGAACACAGATAAATCAGAAGAGAGCTATGGTGTAAAAATGACTGGGTTTAGTGTGGCTTTGTTACACTTTATCTTTTACGTGAGTAGTTTATGTTTTTCTTCATGTTGAATCTCTGTTAAGCTAACAGACCACACACATGGACTGCTGAAGAAAAGAAAAGAAAATCTTGCTGAGTTTGCTGATTACACCCCCTAACCCTAACCTCACAGTGGAAGACTACTTCTCTCTGACAGGAGTCTGGAATCTCAGGAGGTGTAATAATCACGTGGCATGTGATAATGCCACAAATATATTAAATTCTCCACACATGTCATTTTATATGTTATTTGACAATAGATCTAAATAGATCAGCTCTGTATTCTGGGCTGATTGGGTAAAAGCATGTCAAGGAAGCACTAAAACTCATTTATCTCTTCATCTATCAGCACGTTGAACAAAACGCTGACCTGATCATCACTACTTTTGACTTGACTTGACCTGACTCTTGACTGTTCAGACTGATCCAGTAATGATGTAATTAAATGTAATCTCATCACTTAAACGTTAATCCTCTATCTTTTGAAAGAGCAAAAGATTATGAAAGAGTATGGATGATTTTATTAGGTTAAAAAAAAGTAATTTCATAATCTAAATTTAACAGTTTTTCATTCTTTAAAATAATGGAAACAAAGCATTTCTCATGATTTAAGACAGCCTGACGACTGATAATTAAAGGATAATTTTAAGGTTAATTCCACTGATGTGAACGCAGCACACACTCTGGTCTCTCCATTACCTAAATGATAGATTTTATGTTACATTTACTTATAATAGAGGTGTTTCAGTGTCATTGACACTCACCCTGCTTTGCATGGGAGCAGACATCAGTTTGATTTTATTTTCAAAAATAAATTGTTTTGAGTTCATGCACCCATTTTCTAAAGTGTGCAGTAATTTGAACATGTTTGTGAAACAGGTACACATTTGGTCATTTGTGTGCATTTTATTCATATTTCATTTACCTGTTTTGTAAATTAGGGACCCATTTTAGTCATTTACAGTAGTTAAAGTCCTTTAATCTGCACAAATAAAAATATTTCCTAAAATATCAAACTATTTTAGGGTCAAGGGGTGCACGTTTTACCAGGCAAGCCACAGTGTCCCAAACACACCGATCAAACAGTATTCATAAGAAGCACCATGACCCGTCTGACTCTATAATGACAGGACCGTTACTTCCACAGAGAGCTGACCTCTGTGCCCTCACACCTGCATCCCTGCCGATATCTGATTTGATGCTGTGAGAGTCCTGTGTGCTCGGACTCAAATGACCCTGCCAGTGGTAATTTCCTGTCAGGGGAAATTGCTTCACAAGTCCTACCACAATGGTAAAAACAGAAAATTAAGCCACTTAAGAAAATGAGCTGACAAAGCGTTTGTTTTGCTGTTATTTTTGTCGCCAGTAGAGACCGAACTCAAACAGCCTGTTGACGAGGACGTGCTGAACAGATGTGATCGGGCAACTTTTTCTATTCATCTCCACTTCATCCTGTCCTCTGGCATAGACAGAGCAGAAGCATTGTACCCGATTTATCTCAGACAGGCTTAAAAAAAAAAGTGGAAGTAGGATCCTTCTCCCTTTTCACACTAAATATAAACACGACAGTCGCTCCCATTATGAGGGATCACAGCATGGAAAAAGACAGTCAGAGCAGGTCAGAGAGCAGAACGGACGGTCCAGCTGCCTCTTGTTCACGGACAGAAAAGACACCATTGAATAACAATATTTTAATAAACGCCCCCTGGCCCCACTCTGTGGCTGCTGCCTTACACACTTGAAGATACCATTGAGAGTCAGAGAGGGGAGTAACAGAGCAGAGCCCCTCTTTGCCCCGGCTGAGCCACCTTTCACTGTCTGTTTCCGCTGTGTTTAAAGGAGGATTCTGGGACTTTTAGAAAGGCTGCACTGCTGCAGCCCAGCTGATCTCCTCCCACTTTAAAAGCAACAAGGGGGCCAGTAGCCCAGTGCTCATGTCTGAACGCCACATGTACAGACGCTGTTCTTGAAGCAGGCAGCTCAGGTTCAAATCAGGCCTGTTGCTCCTCTCCTGCGTTTCATTCCACCCTCTCTCCCTGGTTTCTGACTCTATCCACTGTCCTATCTACAATAATGCCATAAATGCCCAAACATGAAGCATCAGCATCACTGTCTCTTCTTAGTGTTTAATTTTCCTCTTTAAATTGCTTCTAACTCTCTTTAAAGGACAGTTCAGGCTTCGAAAGTTGCTTTGATTTGATGTCAGTCTTATCCATACTTATGACCCCTATGTATGATATTATTCTGCTGCTCCTAATTGCCAACATAGTACAGTTTGACATCCTATCTGTATTGTGGAAACATGTAAATTAGTTTAGTCATAGTAAGACACTTATTTTCAAACAAATTTTCCCGGCCATAGAAAACATCAAATACGTTTAAGTTTCTTTGTTTGACAGATGTGACACTGAGTTTTCCCTGCCTCATTATGGACATCAGCTGCTTTCTACAGCTACTAATTATTGAGCTTTTTATTCATTTTCATTTACCTTCAACAGGTAAAAACGTTTGTACAAATGGTCTAAGGAACATGCATGTGTGGGATGAGCAGCAGAGCTGAGTATGTGCTACTATTGGGCCTGGGTGGGCCTGGGCCCATCCATTTTAGGCTCGGGCCCATCCATTTTGACCCAGGCCCATACTGATTTCGGACACAGCATTAGTTTTCATTCTGGCTATTCATCCAAAAAGCAGCCTGAGGAAAGCTTTGAGTGAAAGCTTCTCAGCCAATCAGAGGATTGTACCCCACGTGTGGACTCTTAAGCCTGCCCACAGGCTGCATCTTCACCAGCAAGTGATCCAATGAAATGAATGATAATGATGCGCAAGCTTTTCAAGCAGCAAGCTCAACGAGACTGACACAGACGGTAACTTTAGCTATTAGCTAATATGAAATGTCAACATGGCAAAGCAAAGCAGCTTGTTTTTATTTAAATTCACTAAGAAACGCTCCGAGGAGCAGGAGGAGGAAACTCCTGCCATTTTAAGTAAAGATACGAGTGATGAGTTACCGTCCAGCTCAGCCGCCCTCTCCCCATCATGTCCTTGTAGCCACCCCCTCACACCAGCAATTCAAGTAACAGACTAACGTTATCGTTAGTTTCTGGCTGTCTGTATGCACAATTTCTGGAGCGAAAATAATATTGGCAGTAGGCAGAGGTATCTTATGATAGCGTTATGGCGTTATGTATGTCTTTGTCCGCTTCAGCACTGAGCTGAGGATAGCGACACAATAGCCACGCAGGTAGGCTACTGAGTCGCTGTCCTCAGTACCGCAGAAAAGCTCTGAAACGCAGATGAAGGGGAACCCTTTTTTTGGCTTATTTTAACTGGCCCATCCAGTTTCCTGGAGGCCCATCCACAAACAAAATCCTGGCGCTGCTATTGGTTGAGCCCATGAGAAATTTGCAAAATCTTCAAGGTTACAATGGTCTCCCCAAAGGAAGGGTTTATCAGAGATGACCTCCAGAGTTTGGGAATGGAGAGGATGGAACGGCCTGCGGTCCTGACCTCAACCCCACTGAACACCTGTGGGATCAGCTTTGGTGTGCTGTTCATGCCAGAGAGACCAACACAACCACATTGGCTGACTTGCAATAAATACTGGTTGAAGAATGGGAAGCATTTCACAGCAGTGTGTGACCAGGCTGGTGACCAGCATGAGGAGGAAAAGCCAGGCTGTTGTGGCTGTGGATGGTTCTTCCACACGCCACTGAGGCTCCTTTTTGTTAAATGAATAAATTGTTAAATTGCCAATACTATTTTTTCTTTAGACTTCAGCCATCCAATCCATCACACAACACCAAACAAGAGTCAATGGCAGAATAATCTGTTTGGCATTGGTAGAGGAGATTAAGCAAATTTTTCATGGGTGCACCCTACATACTTAGCTCTGCTGCTCATCCCACAAATGCACAATCCTTACAAATGTGGCACCATTTAAAAGTGAAATTGACCAGCTTTCTAATCGTATAAGAATTATTGCCAAGAAGCATTGATACAACAAAGAAAATAATCAACCAAACACAAATTTCCATACCTTTTGTGATAAGTTTCGATACAATTATTTCAGTTTAAAATAAAACAAAACCTTTAGCTGTAATTTGTACTTGAATATAAGTTATGTTTTAAAAGTTCTTCAAATGTGAGTCTACATCATAACTATTCCTAACATATAACGCTTTTAACCACCAGCAGGGACAGTGGGGGATCCCAGTCTCTGGCACTATTACTTTGAAGGGTGGGCCAACAAGTTTGGAACCTGCTGCTGTAAAGGACTAACACTACATGGCATTATAAGCAGTTTATTACCCATGCCGATGAAATCGGCAGGGGGGTTATGTAAAGGGTTCTGTATCTTTGTTTGTTTCTTTGTTTGTTTGTTTGTTTGTATGTGTACAGGATAACTCGAGAATGGAAAGTTGGATCTTCGCCAAACTTTCAGGGAATATTGGGTTAGTGACAGGGAAGGATCAATTAGATTTTGGTGACGATCCATGCACCCATTCGTTTTTTCCCGGACTTCGAAATTTTGAACACCATAGTAATCAATGGGAGCGTAAGTTCCTCGCTGGCGCTGCTTAGGCGTGGGTCTGCCGCCTCAGATGGCCATTCTAGTTTTATTTCATGTTTTATGTTTGAATCTGGGTTTACTTGTAACATTTCCTTTTTTTACCTACAATGTTGAATGTTGTAAAATATTTTTCTAAGTTATTGCAAACGATGCTGTGGTATTTCTAATTTTCATCACAGTTTTATTTCTTTTATCAAAAACATTTTTGAAGACTTGTTTGCATGAGATATTAAGGTAGCTCACTCTGCCTGTGGCTTATAGAGCAAAACTTTAGCCTAGGCTCTTTCAATGGAAAGTTTTGACTTAGAAGTTGTATTTTTTCTTCATGTAATGTTAATTAAACAGCTTAACCTGCACCAATTTAAACCTCAAAAGCAAAGTTTAAAATTCATTGTTATGAATTTGTATTTTTTTAACAACTTCTCTTGAATTGAATTGAAATTATTTTTATTAAACAGCGATGATGCAATTTAACATAGTTTTAATGCAGAATATGAAACTTATAAACTGCATTGTTGCTTAATATTAAATTTTGTCCCTAGTTGGGGCCATTAATATTATCAGGTAACACTCAGCAACAACAAAAAAACATATTAAAAAAAAAAAAACGTACTACAATTTAACTAATCTCTAACTGCATGAAGCAGCATTTAAAAATGGATCTAACATGCAACAATCCAAACATGAGTTCAGCTCTGGTTTAGCAGCACTGACCTGTGCAGATGAGCGGTGGTAGGCTGAATAGTGGAGGGGAGGCGGGATCGTTGACTCATGGCTCAGACTGGGATACTGGCTCTGGATGGAGTGAGGATGCTGGTTGGTGTAGCTGCCATAATTGTAGCTACCAGTGTACCTACAGGGGGTTAATAAAGTAAAAAAATCATTCATAATGTCATCAAGCTAATTCAGAATATTTCCAAAAATGCCTCGATGATGAGATTTAATGTCAAAATGAAAATTACCCATGCTCCTCTCTGTGTGTGTAGACCGGCATCCTATGGGCTGAAGAAGGAGGAGGGACTGGAGCACTGTTCCTCATACAGGACAGCTGCTGGCCGGCCTCTGGAGCGGAGCCTCCTGCTGTTGTCACTGTGTATGTAAGGGACCAGGTATATGACTGAACGGCGCCTGCCACACACACAGAGACACACGTGTTGGCGCAGAGGAGCTACGTGCTTCTGTTTGTCTTTATGTTTATCTTAGTGTGACTGTAGAGCCCGGCTTACCTGTGGTGGGAGTGACTCCCGTGTACTCGGGGGACACGGCTGCTGTAGGGGAGCTGGCTGAGGAAACCCCCACTGAGTGGACCGAGCGGGCGGGGGAGAAGGATCCTGGAGATGGAGAAGTGGGGGTGTTTTCTGTCAACGTGAATTCCTCCTCTCTCTCTGCTGTATGGGTCGACACAGAACAAGTCTTTATAACAAAGTAAAATAAACTCATACCTCAAATAAAAGCTTCACTGTGAAGGTTTTAATATTATTGTGTCCTACATGTAAATAAAAGTAAGAACATCTGCTAATGCAGCGAAAAATTTAACTTGAGTGTCTTGAATTGAGTTTTATATTTTTAAAGGTTAGTACATCTCATTTTAATGCACTACAGAAATGTAGTGTTAAGGTTATATTCTACTGAGTGTATAAAGATATGGATGCTCTAATGCCTTGGTTCTCAACTGGTGGGTTGCAAAGTCATTTACATTTATTTTTCATTTCTTAATAACATTTTTATTCAAAAGGATTCAACCCCAGACATAAGGGAGCATAGCCTCCGGGTTATATGGGGTTTACACTATTATCACTGAGCTACACCAGCACCCCAGTGAATTTTATTTTATTGTTTATTCTTTGGCTTTTTTCTTGAGAAGTAGCTGCTATCCCAAAATCTTCTGAATTTTTTTTCAACTTTTTTCCTCCCTGTTTGTATGATACAATACAGATAATATAATATACATAACCAATAAAACTCTCTAATAACCCAACATTATGTCTTTAAATACAAAAAGTTGGTTTAATTCAAACAAAGACTCCTAAATTTACAAAGTTTTGTTTACTTTTGTAATCAGGAAAAAGGATTTCCTCAACAACACTGATGATTGAAAAAGCAGAAAACAAAGAAAATTGTACATAACATTGTCAACCAATGACACTGTTCTTAACAACAGCTTTATCTTATCAAGTTTTCATGTCTAATATAATCATTAATTCCTTTCTCGATACACCTAATAAAATAGCAAAATATATCACATTTTAAAAAGCACAAGATAAGACCTACACTGCTTGTAAAAGGTACAAAAAAATCTGCTAATGAACCAAAAAATTATTATCTAGTGTCTTGAAATGGGATTACTTTATCTAAACTAGTTAAAACATTTTTGAACAGTCATTCAAAACACAAAAAAGATACATCTAGCTTGGTAGACTTTCCTCTTATTACAAGCAATTCAGGACTTGAAACTAGATGTTTATCCGGACCTGCAAGATAAATGTGGCTTACTTGGTGTGTCATTTTTAGGGCTGCCAAGATTGATTGTATGAATTGCGATTATTTAATGTCCGCAATTAGTGTATTACTTGCAATTAATAGTATACTTTATTGTCCCTTTAGCATACTTTGGTTAAGCCACTGTAGCAACAATGACGTAAAAAAACGTCAACCACTGCTCCTTAATGTTTGTTTCACTTTAAATAAAAAAAACAAACTCAGAAACTGCTCAGTGGACAAGTCAGAAGGCATGTGCACCTTAGGTTATCAAACATTTACATTTTCACTGTACCCTAATTTGTTTTCCAATTCATGACAAGTTCCTTTTCTTTGGTCGAGTTCTTGCTATAATATTTGAGGCAGGTCTATCTACAAACAGACAGTAGAAAAATCCCAAACTATGCAAAAACAGTTTTAAATGTGCTAAAAGGATGTAATTAACCACAGAAATTCTGAAATTAATCATGATTTTAAAATTCTGATCATGTGACAGCCCAAGTAATTTTATATTTTTGACAATAAATTAGAAAAATATGCTTGCTCTTATTTGAATTTTTCCTGTGTAGTTTCTTAGCTAACTTGTGAAACATGTTTTTCTTTTTAGTTTCTCTGTTATACATGATCTGTGTTCTCACCTGTGCTGCCCTCCCCCTTCATGGCCCTCATAAGGTCATTGGCTCTCTCCTGGCAGTGCAGAGACTCCAGCAGATAAAGCACGTAGTCGTCAAACATGAGATGAATCAGATGGAAGGAACCTGCAGCAGAGATGAAAAGTTTTATGTAACAAGGACTAGAAGGGGTACAGAGGTTATAAAGTGACAGATTTAAATGGTGGAAAAACCAAACAAAGGGACAGAAATGATGATGCCCATTAAGATTGGAGCGTGTCTAAAAGCATCCGAGTGATGACATCACATCCTCCAGACTGACAGGACGGCTGCTGTTATTAAAAATGGACCGTGTGCGATTTTTCCGTGTACAGACTCAGTGCCAGAAATACATCCGCTGACCTCAGGGTCACGCAGAAGATTGGACCTTGGCATGTGAGGGAGTGTCACAATTGTGTCATTGTGCCGGTCGCTGCAGTCGCCGTGCGCATAATAAACACTTGTGGCTATTCAGGGGAGCGGGGCCGTAATACTGGCCGGTCATAAAATGGAAAAGACAGGCAAACACATCAGGAGAGGGGAGGGGCGTCTTTTGTTAATTAGCTGTTTGTGCACAGAGACCTGCTTTATCAAAACACTGCAACCAGCTGTGTCTTTGATTTCAACAGCCATAGACACAGCGCATAAGGAGAGGAAAGAGAGGCTTCTTTTATTTTATTTTAACTACTCTTCACTTATTGCTAACCTCTGTCATGCACAACAAGCTGTTACAGCAGCCATTATACTCCTCTTCTTCTAAAACAGGAATGAAATCCTCCAAAATTTAGCTTTATCAGTGTCTATGAGCTTTGAATATCAAATGTCTCTGAGAACTTGTTTAGGTTTGGATTTATCATTTGTAGGGTATCATTCATGATGCTCAGCACAGATTACTTAATTAAAGATTATTCATCAAATTTCTGTAAAAAAAAAAAAAAAAAAAAAAAAAAAAAATCTAATTTAAATTAAAATAATCTTCCCTTACCTGAAAGTCCTAAGAAGCTGTAACGGCAGATACTCTAGCTTGTTTCAAGCAATTCAGGCCGTTTTTTTTTGTTTGTTTGTTTCTTGTAATATCTTGAAATATGATGTTTATCTGGACTTGTTATGTGAATATGGCTTATATTAAGAGAAATGATTAAAAATTAAAAATTAAAAAGTTATAAAAAAAGTTACAGAAACAAGCAGGTGCAGGTGTAATTTTCTCCTTGAAGACTGAACTTATTTGTTTTTTTTTTTTCTCCTTATATGGCTGAATTTCCATCCGGGTGATTTTATAATCCTGTGTTGCATGGGTAGTTTAACGGTAATATACACACTAAACAGCACTGTCAACATGGTATTCCTATATGTTGCAATGATGAAGCATGACAAAGCATTATCTCGGCTCACCAAAGCTGGGTGCGCTGTGGAGGGTCATATCCCGGATGACTCTGGTACCAAAACACGACCACATCAGCAGGAACTGTTGGGCCACCTTCTTCAAGCACCCGGGCCTCTTCCCTGCCACCTAGAGAGAACATTTCCATGAGAAAAGAGGGGGAAGGGTCGGGATGCCGGGGCAGAATTAACCCCTGGGTCCGCATTGGGGCTTAACCCTCAGGAACGAAAAACATGTCAACAAGTCAACTATTTAATTTGCCCCCGGGGACACGCCTTCCCATTGAACTATTGTCTGGGCAGTCCAAGACGTTGCCAGGGTGACCAAATTTTACAAGCCAATATCTGGCACATAATGGACGCAAATGGGAAGCTTGAAGACATCATTAACTGGGAGGATTGCAACGTAAGTGCCTGTGAGGAGAAAGAGGAGCTGAGACGAGTGGCCTGCAGCAGCAGGTGTCTCTTAAGGGCAAAATAATCAAACTTCTGCTGTACAAACACTTCAAATGTTCACTTTAACCATCAGCGATCACAAAGAATCACACAAACAGCAGAAAGAGTAACATGAATGGAGACTCTGAGGAAAAAAAGGCGAGTCAGAAACGTTTTTAACACCCATTATTGAGAAAGGGAATCACTCTCTGACCTTGACGACACAGCGGTCCACCATTGAGTCCAGCCACTCGATGTATGCCTCGATGGGAGACTGCTCCTCCAGAAGACGATCAAACTCCTGATACACTGCGACAGCAAGAAAACAGCTCTAGTTATAATATATTTTTTAGCTTTTAAAAGCCTGAAATAGAAACATCTGGACTTAAACTACATATTTCTACAACATATTCTTCGCATCTGTGACCTCTGCTCTGGTCAGGACTGATTCAGAGGAGTGACGACAAAGATGCTCCATGGGGTGTTTTGGTCCAGAGTGAACTTGTTTAACCTTTTGCTCTTCATCATTAGCTCTCTAACTCTGCTGGTCGTGGGAACGATTGTCTCTCTGTGTGTCGTTGTGCTTCAGCAGAGTGTATTTCTCTTGTTTTCTGTGCATGTTGGAGTGGAATCAGCCTGAATGTTTGGACTTACAGTGGATAATAAGCTGCCTGTGTTCCTCTTGTGAGTCCTCCATGGTGTAAAGTGTCTGCTTGGTGATGCTGTTCAAGTCCACATTCCTCCAGTCTTCCAGCATTTGAAAGGTGATGTCGGCACTGTTTATCACTGTCCGCGATGCCTGGAGGAAAGATAAATCAACAATATTACCCACACAAGCATACCCATACCCCTTATCAGCTGTTTTTGTTCATACGGATTTTATTAAAAAAAACACAGTCAGTACCTGACAGAGATGGTTTAATGAAGTTTGCCGCTTCAGAATCTGAGAAAATCTCCTGGACACTGAAAACAATAAGAAGAGGAAACATATGGTTAACACTGTGAGCATCATGTTTTTAACTTTCTGTAATAAAAAAGATATTTTATACATACATTCAAATTTGATGTTTCTCAGGTTTTCAGGGAGGTCGTGAAGTGCTATTTTAAGCCACTCATCAAGCTGTTTGGCAAATTTTCGAATAACCTGAGTCAAACTGTTGAGTGAGAGAAAAGATAAACAATATTAATTGATTGGTTACAGCAACAACTGACATTTGTTTAAGCTTAATCTTTTTTTGTTTTAATCAAAGAAGCTAAGTGCTTGTTCTTGCAGGACATACGCCTAGCCATGATCAGCTTAGCCTAGCCAGCTGATCTCAATTATCATCTCCCAGCTCTCACAGCCAACCACAGCTGTTTCTCTCAACATATCAGTGTATCTAAATACGACATACTTCTCATTAATCCCTGCTTGCATTAATGCTGATGAACTATGCTGCTGCTGGCAAGTCTTTACCTCCTCCACCCCAGCCTCCTCCTTTATAGCATAAAGCTTGTTGCCTGCTTATATTGAGATTCATAGTACTATGGACTAATTGATTTAGAACTAATTTTATTGTATTCAGTACGCATTGTAGTGAGGGTCCTAATTTTCTTTTAAAATGAAAGCAGGTCTGCATCCAAACAGGAACATCCAACTCGTAATTTAAGAACGTACAAAAATCCAAAATAAAATAAGAATTGTGTAAAATGCAAGAATGGGATTTCAAAGTGTGATAAAAATGGATATTAATTGTGATTAACTACAGAAATTATGAGATTAATTATGTTAAATAAATCTCATCATTGCACCTCCCTATATGGAGCTTTACTATTACACATTTTATTTTGAACCATAGTGCAATGATATTATTCAGCTTAAATAGCTGCATTATACACTTAAATGATAAGTGCAACAGAAAAAGCTAATTTAAAAAAAATTGTTGTACTGATTTGTCCACTGGGACAAATCCTCTGTGACCTCTGACAGTTATAACGCATTAAAATTAACAGTATAGACTCATGTTTGTTGCTCCTAAACCGTGTCAATGTTGTCGACTACAACTATGACTAAAACTACCTTTTTCCTAACCTGACACGTGTATCTTTCAATACACAGCGTTTGGGAAAGTGCAGAGGACTTGAAAAATACTCAGTGTGATTGGATGAACGTTCTGTCTGTCACATCTTTACAGGCCAATCAGAGCAACAAAATATGTGATGTAGCCACGACTGAGGTACACATGCACAGCTACCAAAGAATAACGTGGACCATGGTGACTATAAACATGTCAGTACACAACTTTTGTCGTTTTTGAAAAATGAAAACCAACTCACTGCTGTTCTTTGTTCTGATAAAACTGCTACTTTAGCAGCATCCATGCTAAGCTCTTCCGTCATAATTGCACCGGCCTCTTGTTGCTGCTTGCTTATGTCACGACTCTGCTGCGCCTGAAAGTACTGCCCCTTGTTGCTGATTGGTCCTGTCACTTTCTAACCGGGCCCAAACGGTTCAGACGGGAGCTTTGCAAGATGGACTCGCCAGTGAGAAACACGGAAACGGGCGTATCCATCTGCTTTGCAAGGTTACCTTTTTCCATGAGGAAGACGAGACTAAGACTAGCTAAAAGTGGACATTTAATTTTAAAAAAGCAGAAAACGACGCTTAGTTTTCAGGGGAGACTGAAAATGTAATTTAGTTTTTTTATTGTTGTTAAAAGTGAGGAAGACTTCAGCCCAATTCACTGCAGTTTAAAGCGTAATTTTTACGCTTCCCTGTGACATTTTGCCCTCACTGTCAACGCCACAGAGGCTTAATGGGGGATAAGGTGATCCCCCCTCTGTGTCATCTTAGGAGCTAGAATCAGAGGCGTTACAAACGGGATAAACAAAGTCAGCAGGATAGTGCAGTACTGTTGGCACGGCATACTGTGTGTGTATTTGGAGCTCCTGCTGTGCCATGCTCTCTTATGCTCCTGCAAACACAGAGTTTTTTTTTAAGATGATTTTTTGGGGTATTTTGCCTCTATTTGATAGGACATTTGAAGAGAACCATGAATTGGGGGAGAGAGAACGGGGGTGAAAACATGCGGCAAACAAGTGCCGAGACCAGGAACTGACTCTGTGGCCAGTGCACCGAGGACTTTAGCCTCTGCCTATGGGAGCCTGCTCAACCCACTGAGCTGCTCTGAGGCGAAGCTTCATAGCAGCACTGTCACTGAAATGCACTTAGAAAAACCTTCAGTTTGTGACAATTTTGGCGCCCTCTATGGTCAGTTGGAGGGGTGGGACCAAACTGCTAAGTCATCTGTGCCTTATGAGTAGTGGTTTTGTTGGGGGGGTGTAAAAGGTTATCCATCTGTATTTTGACTGTCAAATGTATTTCTTATTGAGAGTTTCTGCAGGGCAAAATGAGAAAAATACCAGTTTCTGCAGCATGCTGGAACTGTCTTCCAATGATGCCTACCCTATTTCAATTCAGGCATTTTTTTTAATTACACACAAATAATCTGTTTTGTAGCTCATGGTTTTGTTCTCCTTTTTCAGCACATCAAGAGACAACAATATAATTTCAGTCTGCTTCATAAATAGCTAAAAAATCACCACAGAAGCTCATGTAAACTTCAATATTAGATTATTAAAAGTGAAAAAAATACCAGACTGATTTACTCAATGAACTGAATGAAAGCCATGGCATTACTGTTACAGATTATCTTAAATTCACACTAAAGAAAGTAACAAACAGCTGTAATAACCGTTCATGTGCTGATTTGAAGAGTAAAGCTGACCACAGGAGCTCACCTATCAGGCAGTGCTTGCAGGACGGTGGGCATCAGCACCCCAGAGATGGCCTTATAAAGGATGGAGTCACAAACACCCACGATGTTCACCACTGTGGGAGAGCCAAGGACGGGGAGCATGTGGGGAGGCATGCCCTGCCAGAAGTGCAGCAAAAAGCTCTGGACCTGAAACACCACACACATCATCATATTCATTAATACAGGAAGCAAAAGCTCAGCTTCTGTAACTTGTTCCATGCAATAAGAGTTTTGAGACAGATACTGACATGTAAAAATGAAAAACTTGCCTCATCAAAGTTAGCTCTTATTACAGTGTCCAGTATCCTCTGACAGTGCGTTCTGTACATCATGATGAAAGTTGACACCTGTGGGTAACACCAGAGTTTTAATCTCATTGCACCACAAACTTTTAGGGTTTTTCTTTTCATTTGGGGAAGCAAAATAGAAGTGGTGGAAAAACAAGAAAATAAATCTTGTAGAAAGCATGTGAACCAATAAATACATGTAACAGGTCTAGGCTGGAACGGAGTAATATAAAGCAAGCTTTAGAGATCAACAGAACACAAACCATTTAAAATCATGGCCCCTCTTTAAAAGCTGGACAGCTAGTGCCTGTCCTTTGTCCAATGCTAGATCTTATTATCTCCCCCAAAGATTAAGAGTTAGTGAGGAGCCAGCATATAAATCCTCAGGGTCCTTCTCTAAATGCAAACCCAGAGAAGGTCCTGGGGCAGATAAAAGACTGGAGCCAGAGGGGGCGCAGAGATGGCGAGATGGTTTAGGAGAGGTGGGAGGAGGGAGAGATTGTAAGGATGGACTTTTAAAACTCCTGTTTACCCTCTCCTCTGGCAGGCTGGCGGGCAAATTTAGGTCTTTGACATTTGGAAACTCTGGCAGGAGTGTCCCCAGTTTGGAGCGTGGTGAATACGCCACTGTCTGCTTCGTGACCTCTTTCTTCCCCGTCTCGTTCACCCACGCCGCTCCCTTTTTGGAGTACATCACGTCATAATACTGAGAGGTCTCTTTCACCGCTATGCCGTAGTAATGGTACCTGAGGTTGAACAAGTGGAGAGCAGCGGTTAAGGACAAGCAGGATCACTAGAGAAAAAAATTCACTTAAAGAAAAACTGAGCATCACCAATTATTGAATTGTTATTTTCAAAGATTTACATTATAAAGAATACGTCTAAATGCATTTATTAGTGACTCTTTGAATCTGATATTAGATCAGATTCAACGAGCCATTGGGCAAATCAGATTATTTATTTTGCTCAAATTATTTTAGATTTTCTTTATCAAACATATATATGTACTTCCTGCCAATTTGGAGGTGGAAAATTGAATTGTTGTTAGGCCTATATTAAAAAAAAAGTGTGCAACTTTCGCTTAATTACGTTTTTTAGTCTGCTCCCTTTTGTTATCAAACTGTGCTACGCATTTGGAATTGCTTAGTCAAAAAAGTTCATATTACCAGCATTAAATGCATACAGTTCATAGAAATATCAAATAAAATGCATTACAAAAAAATACAGATTTCATTTTTAAAGGAAGGCTGGAGAAGAATAATTCAAATGAAGTGGCATTCAACCTGTTCAACTGCATGGTGCAAAATCTTTTGGAAAATATCAGAAGATGTTTTTGTTACAAAATGCATAAAGGACTTCAGGGTGGTGACAGCAGTTGATGTAGATAACGTGAAATAAATGGCGCAAGCCATTATCATATTTTCTGGAACTTCCCGGTCATTGTTTCTTATTAGCAGCAAATTCATTCAATTTGGAGTCAACATCCCTTTCATCCATATATGGATGATTTTCTATTGGATAAATGGAGCATGTGACTGAAGAAAAATTACGCATATTCTTCCAACTTTAAGCAAAAAAGTTATATAGTGAGAAAATGGCTTAAACCCTTCCCACCTATTATTCATGAATGGATAGACACCATGTATGAAATATATGCCATGGAGCTGCTGTTATGTACCTTAAAAGTCCAAAAAGAAAACAGAATTTGACCAAATGGACTGAGTATGTCAAACCTATACATGCAGCCCTTACTTCAATAAAAAGAGGAAAAAGATTAGAATGCAGAGCACTCTTTATTTTCATTTTCAGTATTCTTTAGCCTGCTTTGTTTTGTTGTTTTCCTCTCTCTGTCTTGTGCCTCTCCAGTATGAAAGCTTCCCATGTTTCTATAGATAAATCACACTAATAGAGTATAAAAAGATAACAACTACAGAAAGAGCTATACTGGAAAAAGGCTGAGAGTTTAGTCTTGCAGTCGATGTAACATGCAATCATTTTTCAGAGAAAAAAAATATAAAAAAATAAACAGATGGAAAAGGTGAGGCTTGAGTTTATTATACCTACACTTTGTACGCAGCATGTACAAAAAGGCAACACTTGCTCTACATATGAATGTAGCTCCATAAAAGAGTTTGCCTACTGTAAAATGATGCACAGTGTACATTAAAAATAGAAAAATGTATATGGTTATTTAAAGTTTTGATGTTGTCAACCAGTGTCATGTTATGACACATTCGTGGTGTGTTTTATTTTGGCGGGAATGTCTATAAACATAGGACGGTCTTTCTCTTTGCATCAGACAGACGTGTTCAGTTGAGGTTGAGTTTTTTAATAGTAAAATTAAACTAAAGCCCACTTGTGTACTATCATGTCTTAGTCTTGAGTTAGTTTGCTTAATTTTGTGATGTCCTATCATAGAGTTTTAGTGTGTTTTTAATGTTTTTGACTGTTTTTAATTTTTCTGTAATCCTTGTTTGTTTAATGTTATTAATGTACATACGCAGTTAAATTGAAAGTGCTTTACAAATAAAGTTTTGCTTTGTCATTTGTACGAGCGTGTGATATATGTGGTTAGCTTATGGGACAAACTCACTTGGACTGCCCTCTAGTCCCCAGTCTTCTGGTAGTTAACGCTGGGAACTGTTGCCTGATGATCTGTTCATCAAAGAAACAGAAAAAGAAAGATAAAAGATGACAAACTTCCTTATTAACTGTCAATTTTTACGGTTATCTCAGCATTTAACAGTGAATCATAACAGTAAAAAGATAAAAAAAAACAGTAACTTTTTGAATTGTTACAAGCATGTTATTATTACATGACCACAGGGAATACAGGATAGGAGGGAAGGTTTTGCATTACTTAACAAGTTGCATTTTTACTTAAAGCTCTATCTCATAAATACTGAACATTTTTAGTCGTGTCAAACTAAGTTTTTTTTGGAGAAGGAAATCAAAGTCTCATAGCAGTAAAAACATGGAGTTTTGTGAAGAACATCTTTTGAGCACTATCCATTTAACATCTGAAGCTATAACTTTTAATTTCTTTCATCTATCCACCGAGCATCATCTCTCCTTTTCCTCTCCTCCTCTCCTTCCTTCTTCCTTTCCTCTCTTTTTGTCCAAAGAGATTGGCTCCTTGGTCCAGCTCCTGGTGCAGAAACTTTAGCAAACAGTGTAGCTCTCCATTGTGTGGGATGAAAAAAGAGGCCAAGCTGTGAAGTTTCTGTCAGGCCCCGCTTGATAAATGAGCAGACAGGGAGGCAGTCCGGGCCCTCTCTCGTTTTTTTGTCCTGAATCAATGAAGCCTTCCTAAAGGACACCCCACACCGCTCCAGCCACTGATCTAACATTCCCCAACATCTCACCCTTCCAAATTTCCTTTAATTACACATTAATCCAGGCCCCTTCTCTTTTTCAATATCTTCCGACAGGAGCTGCACAGGGGCGGGGGTGGGCTGGGTTGGGGGGCTGGGGCCGGAGTCCAGGGTACAGAGGATGGCTGGGGGTAGGAAGGCTGAGGAACTTCTTGGGGTTGTGGGAACAGACGAAAGCACATCTCCTTTGGCTCTAGATTATGTGTTCAGTGAACGACCGCAGAGCTTTGCTCGCTTCACACTGAGCTGAGGATGATATTACTTCAACAGCAGCCAGAGCCGCTGCAGTACAGAAACTAATCCAAGCAAGAGATGATCAGAGTTAAACTGACGAGAGCTTTCATTGGAGAGGAACATCAAAATGTTGATTATAATCTT
Source organism: Cheilinus undulatus (assembly GCF_018320785.1). Taxonomy (NCBI): domain Eukaryota; kingdom Metazoa; phylum Chordata; class Actinopteri; order Labriformes; family Labridae; genus Cheilinus; species Cheilinus undulatus. The sequence continues at coordinate 29,993,563 of NC_054873.1, forward strand.
ATCCTTTTTAGTTTGTAACTTTTAACTCATAGAGAAGTGTAGATGGGCTTTAAAACCCCTTAAATGAGGAGAGAGCTGTCTTTATTCATGATGAGTAATCAGCTTCTTTCCAAATTACTCAACAGCATCAAATGTCTTTAAGACGGTCACTGAGCACAGATGTTAGAGTAAGTGTCCAGCTAACTTTTCTGTGTTTGAAGACGTTGTTAGAGAGTTTTAAGTCAAACTGTACACGTATGAGAGTGATGAGCTGTCTTCATCCTCTCTGAAGTTGGAATCGTACCTTTCCAAAGCTGGCTGCGTTCACAGGCTGCGTGTCGTGCTTCTCGCTGAAGTCAAGGTAATGCATATAGAGGGCACTTCGGGGGATACATACTCCTTCAGCTATCTCATAGTTCTCCTCTAGCCTGTGAATTGAAGCAGGAATGATTAGTTAAAAAATACCTGGAGTGAAAGTTTAAGCCTTGTTCAAATGTTTAAATGGGGATAAAAGTAAAAACTTTAAACAGAACCCTGATGGTAACAGGATTTCTGATGGAGCAAAAAAAAGTAATTTTGGAATGAACCCATATTTATTTATGTCAGGACCGTGACTCATTGCATTGGAATAAGATTTTCATGGCACTGCTGTTGGCACCATGAGTACGTATCACGGCTCCAATGTTTCATAACAAGCAAACAACCTAGTCCTCCAACTAATTGAGTTTCAATTACAATGTTGGCTTTCTGTGATATGAAAAAAACATAATTATGATTAAACATTTACAGTGCCTCATGCTGTCTTACGCCAGTTTTGCCATCCAGTAAACGTTTCAGTGTCTGTTGTGATATTTTGGTAACAAAAGTAATTATCATTGATTATTCATTGTACCATCATTATTTTATATAATTACACTATTTCCACCCATTTATTTTCATTTATGATTTGTTTTTAAAACTGCTGAGTGTTAAAATTCAATAAATGCATGTGGCGCTAATGCAGTAAAATCAGTGAGTAATCGAGCATAATAACATGATCTTAAATCAAAACTATGGTAATTATGTTTTTTTTCCATAACTGGGCAGCCCTTCTGACAACCCAGGTTTTGCTGATATCTCTCTTGTGAGATTTTCTAACATAAGAGGTGCCATTACGCCAAACTTAAAGACATGATAATGTGACTGTTTCTAAGGAAGCAGGTTAATGTGGATAAAAATACCATCTGTTAATTTCTGCACAATTAATTTGCAGTGAAATATTGTGAATCTTTATCTACTTAAATTTCCAGTATGTGAAATGATTTCTGAATTTAAACTTTTCCCTGTAATTTGAGAGTTGTCACTATCCAGAGAGAAACAAAACTACACCCCTACAGCCAGGTCAGAAATATATGTCTTATTTATTCTTGTGCTCTGGTTGCTTGTTTCTTTCTGTCTCTATCTTTCTTCATCTCCCTCTTTACCCTCACATGCACAGCACGGCTTCAGCAGACAACAGTGCAGCATGAGTCTGTTCAAAGAAAGTTTTTCCTTGCCACTGTAAATTTGCCCTGTTGCTTAGAGCTGTTCTCATGGTAGATTATTTTCATATAAAATAACAAAGAATAAGGTCTAGACTTGCCCTCCTTCTAAAGAGTCTTGCGATAACTTTGTTTACGAACTTGCCATTACAAATAAAGATTGTTTGAATGGTTGGTTCAGCTTTCTCTTTCTGTACGTGTCTCTAAATCAAGCAGAGAGTGAAGTAGCTTAAGTTTGTTAGCTCATTTAGCTGTTCAACAGGTAACTCTTTTGTGGGGTCCCACAGGGGTCTGTTCTCGATCACCTGTATTTACAATCAGCCTTTCACCTCTGGAAAAATTCATGTAGAGACATTAACTTGATTAGGATAATACATAACTGTGTCTGAGGTACAGTGTCTAATATTTAGCCTAGTAGTATTTAGCAGAACAAACTTGGAAAAAATGAAATACAACATTTATAAGTAGGTCTATCTAGAGATCATATTAGGTTATCTTTGATTTCTTTTTATTGTATTTCCTTGTTTTTACTATAAAGAGGCTTGAAAAAGAATCTTCTGACAGAAAGTTTTTGAATGTGTACAGTATTTTGCTAAACATATATTATTGGTATGTTTTTTAAGATAGATATGCAAAGCACTATAAACATTTCCTATCACAAAAAAACTCAAAAATTACTAAACAAACTTAAATAACAGACAAGAACAGACCAAAATCTGAGCAACTGAGCTATCTGAAGTACACTATTATAAAACAAATTTGTAGCTTTTGACCTGTGTTGAACCATAAACAGTATTTCTTTAAGGAGACAAGGCTTTAATTGGTCTTGTGGCACTCTTACACACTGATACAATTCTTTCCTCATCACTGCTGATAATGAAAGCTTTCTACATGTAAAAATGAACATACACAATAAAGACTTCTGCCACAGATTATGCAATTAAAGAGGCTGAATTCAAATGGCAGATTGAGAGAAAAACATACTTAAAAAGTGCAAATAGTTGTGTAGTTATTATTGATTAAAACATGATAGCAGTGTATGAAAATGAGCACTGGAGCTGCATTTTTCCACATTTTAAGAACAACCGTGTAACTTATAAATCAACATTGTGAGGTAAGGAGTAGCAACACGTATTTTAAGTTCATATTTTAATAATTATTTATCATTTAATGGATGAAACCTTCAGAGAGCAGTCCACTTATCTGAAGGTCAGAATAGGAAAGAAAAGTCAAAGTTGTGATTAAAATGTCTCTCGTGTCTTTCCAGGCATTCAACAAATGTAGTTCTGGGATTGGAATAGCTGCCTCTGGCATTGTCTTTATTCTTCAGTATATAAAACGTCAGTAAAGCTTTGTCCCGTTGAAGAGCACAGACTCCTGAGCTTATTGAACTTTCGTTCCCTCAAAAGCCTTTAAATTCTCCTCTGAATCAATGTTAGAAAAAATGCTCAAAGGCTTGGGTTTTTAGAAGGAAGTTCATTTTCCACAGTAATTTTCTAAATGTTGTCCAGTGCTGAGCTAGGAGTGGATTTATGATCAGTATTTGTAAATAATATAACATCAACAGGTGTGGTTTAGACCACTTTATGAAAAATGTGGATTGATTAAACGGTTACATTTTCAGTGAAAAAAAAAATCATTAAAAACACCTATTATTTCATTAACTTTTTGGTTAAATAATTTGTACATTTTGGTTTAACAGTTGTTCTCTAATGTTTATTTTTCTGGTTTGACCAAAAAAATCATGTTAATATGTAAGCTTATTATTATTAATTCCATGTCTGCTAAAGAAAAGGATTCCCACTACACAAGGTGACACAAGACCAACTACAGTCACATTTATGTCTGATATTTCATTTTAAATTTACTGAATAATTGAACATTTAAAGTTAGGTGTGCCATCGTCACAGGGCTACGCCATAGACAGACACGTATGACACAGAGACATGAGAGGGGTTTACATTCATACATGCAGAGGGTATAAAAGATATGAAATATGTTAGAGCTGCTCTTCTTCACATGCAGCATTTTCACATTTTAAGTATTACAACATTCCTTTGTGATGACAAATAAAAAGCTAAATTCTGAGCTTATCAGATAATAATGATAAGAAATAATAATAAGATAATAATAATCAGAAAAAGTAAGGCTAAAAGCAAATGTAACACCTCTAAACCCTGCTCCTCATCACTTACAACACAAAATGTTTTTCTGCATTAATAAATAAAGAACAAGAACATTTTAAATTAGGACGTCAATAAGATGTGTCTGAGATCCAACGATAAAATCAAAATCTCCTCAGTAGCTCACATACAGGCTGGTGTTAATGGTGCTGTGGTTCATATAAAACTAGTCAATTAAACGCAATCTTTACACACAAAACTAGCGTTTATAGAGAAATTTCTCTAGGCTTCAACAACAGGTTACGACTGCTGATCAGGCAGAACAAAATGTTATATCTAACATTTGAAATCTTCCTAGATAAGCATACGTTATTAAAGTAATTGTGTTATGGTTTCCTCAAAAATATAATATCAAGGCCAAATAAAAATAGGGTTTGACCTCATTGCTTGCTATTAATTCCAAACATTTCATTGTGACATTTTGACATAAGGTTTTTCTGAGCATGTTTTTGCCTTTTTCTCTAAATAATCGTCACATTTACTGAAGAAATTAGGAACCATTTTTGGAGTACTTACCATTCCAGAGTAGCCGGTGTCGAATGTGGTTTAGAAGCTCTATTGTTTTCTTTTTCTTCATCTGAAACAAAAAATACATCATTTAGAGCAAAATTATGTTTTTGTGGCACCAATGAAAGTTAACATACCTAACACGATAATGTGGAGTAAATTACATTTATCATATAAAATAACAAGCATTTACAATTTAAACTGAGTCTGAAATACAGCAAACAAACAGGGTTTATAGGACTCCTCAGTGAATACTGCAGTTGTTGAGTAGCAGAGTTTTTCTGCTTACGTTCATCGTTGGACATGTTCCCCAGAGACGTGTGGCTGGAGTATCTCTTACTCTCACTCTCGCTGAGGCATCTTTCAATCCAACTCTCTAAAAAAAAAGACACGATGAACCACAGATAAAAAAAAACCTGGACAAAATGTTTGTTATTAGCCTAAATCTAATTCATAGTCTTTATTTATCCATAAAAAGCAATTCAGGTCTCTTTTTCAAGAGTGTCCTGAGCAGGAAAGGCTGAAGCAAGTTAACCAAGTTTCTGACAGAGAGAAGCCATGTATTCAAATATGAAAAAGACACACAACTATAAAACACTAAAGGACACATAACATAAAGTTAAACCAGAAGATATCTGTCAAAAATAACTAAATGTTTCAGGCTTAAAAGATTTTACAGTGGTTGCTCATGAACTCTGTTCTTTTACTCAGACGTAACCGATTATGAGATTGGGAAAAAATATTCTTTTTTTTTTTTTTTAAATGAAACACTAGTATTTTTAATTGTTTAACAAATCGTCCGCTCTTTAGCAGCATTGTCTGGCCTTCACTTTTGCTGAAACTTGAAATCTGAAAAAACACTTTGTGGTATGAACTTATTCTGTCCCTCAGTAGAAAAGAAGCAAAGCTGTATTTACATAAACAGTGCAAATCACTGCCTATAGAGGACACTTTAAATGTCACTAATGTGACAGGCCGAGCTGACAACAATCGATTGTATGGGCAATGGTGGCGGCCATGGCTCTATTTGAGATGTTTTCACCAGGACGGCAGGAATCCAGCTTTGTTCCCAGGGGAGTATGAGCGTACACACTTGCTTAAAAGAGCCTGTGCACATTACTGAAGCAGTCTGCTGGAATAGAGGCCATTGTCCCGTTTTAATTTCTACTTAGAAATAGCTCCACTGGTGTTCTTTTTGTCACCAAGCTGCAGCAAAACACCAAAGCTTTCATGTAGAAACTGTCTGATACAAAGTGGAGAAATCATCTTAAACTCTCACATTTGTTTTAAGAAAAGTATTCGTGGAGTGCTGGATTTAATGAAGAAGTAAAGCAAACATGGCTGCTGGAGATCCTGTTTGGTAAAGTGCAACAAAATTAAGCAATTAAATTTCTAGAACAAGCTTCTTCTTGATGATGTGAAGTCATGAGAAAGTCTTGTATTTTCACAAAACCTAACGAATAAAACAATCAGCAACCTAAAAAATCAATTCAGTTTAGCACAGCCAGAAAGTGGTTCTAACAATTTTTGCAACATGACTATCAAAACAAAACTCTACTTATTATGAAAAACTGTTTATCCTGTTTTTTTACAGCTGATCTACAAATGATCAAATCATTATCTGTGAAGAGAACAAACTGCTGGCAGAACTACCTGTTGTTGCAGCCTGTTATTCAGTGGAGGACTCAAAAGTTTGAGAGCACCCAAAGAGGAATAAAACACTTCAGGGATCGGGGCGTGCTATAGTTTACAGACAGTTTAAAGACGCATTTTTTTACTTTTCAATCTTTGATAGTTAACCACTGTCATCAGCAGACTGTAAATAAATTATCCAAATTAATTCTTTACTCATTTTATCAGATTATAAAACCAACTGATCCTACTTTACCTGCCAGTTCAATTATAAAGCTTTTACCAGAGTTTAAAAAAGCACTCAGCCACGTGTCCCAAGGTTGAATAAATCACTATCAGAGTCACAAATGTGTCTTATCTTCCTCTGACAATTTTGCTTGTAAATACAAAGGAAAATCCAAAAAAAGAAAATAAAATAAGGAAACATTGTAAATTAAAAACTGAACCCACTGAAGTGAAGCTAATTCTCTTCAGAGGCTCTGTGTCATTTGACACAGTGACAGATACGTAAGGGAATAAATAATTGGATTAAATTTGATCAGCACATAAAATAGATGTTCATTCATCTATTAATGCCCATTTAGGGTAAAACTTTTTCTGCAGCAGCAAATGAAAAAAAAATGTCTCTGCTGGTAGTGATTTCAAAAACTTGTCACTTTTCTTTGACTGAACCACTTTTTAGCAGCAAGAAACCACTGTCTAATCTGTTGCATTCCGCCTTTAATCAGATTAAACATAAAAATATAATGTCACTAAACAAAATAAGACAAGATGCCAAAATTATATACACCTAGATACAGTTTTTAAATTAAGTTTTCGAATTCGGGGTCTTAAAACACCAACAATAATGAGGACAGAGCAGGTGCATAATATTCTCAGTGTGTAACAGGATGTCTCAGTTCTAAACATGAAGGAAGGAAGATTTTTTTTTTTCCCACAGATAACCTAACCTACATTTATTTTAAAAAGAAGCTAGTTAGTCAAGCCACTATGGGAGATTACAGGACTTTCTCCCTGCTATTTGTCTTTTCTTTCAATCACTGAACAAGTTTCTCTTTTGATAATTTTCGATAAAACCTAGCAAGAAAAAGTTCTATAACAAATCCTAAAGTCAACGAGGAGTGAAAAAGGTAAAAATCTAAATAAATAAACAGCTGGGCATTGAGGACACCCTCATCAAATGAGTGTAGAGGAAGTTTCCAAGCAGCAGAAGAAGCTCACACACTGTTTCTGAACAGAAGTGAGATTTCTGAGCACATTCAAAGCGAGCAGAGTTGAACAGGACTGACCTGTGGAATCCATATCAGGCTCCTCCAGCAGCCCGCAATGCATCCTCTTCCCATCAACGACACTGGCTCCTCCAAGAAAATGGCTTTAGTGCACGTTTCCCCCTCCTTAGTGGCTCTCCCCTTTGCTTGCTCTGTGTTTCCGTGACCACTGCCCGTCACAGAAGATGTTGAGGATCTGAGGTTCGCCCAGAGAGGGGTGGACTTGGCGGAGGAGAGGAGAAGGGGGAGGTGGGAAGAAGGGAGGAAAAGAAGGTGGGGAGGGGGGGTTAGAGACTCCAGAAATCCAGCGGGGGGAAAGCCAGACCCGTCAAAATGTTTGCTGATGTTTCATGGGAAAGGGGCTGATTTTATAGGAGCCCTGATGGGGACATGTCATTGATAGGCTTGGAAGGCTGATGAATGGCCCCAAGTCAGATGGGGATGTGGCAAGGCTCACTGGAAGTCTTTTGTGGGGCTGTTTTGAATAAGAAAAGCTCCCTCCCAACGAAAAAAAGAGGCTTAGATCTACGCAGTCCTAACACTGTGGCCTCCCCGTCTTCCATTATGGCATTTAATACGTTTTATACACCCCAGAGCTTCATATAAACATATATCCCTTCATAGCAACTGCTCATTCTCATTTTAACTCCCAATCTACATCCTCAGGACACTTGTTGCACCATTTGATCTATTTCTAACTTTGTTCCATGAGTGAAGCATCTTTATGTTTACTTTTTTTGAGTCAACATGTGAGCTCAGGCTCACATCTCAGAAATCCTCAAAACTCCACCGGTGTGAATTTTCTAGTGGAGTTCTCCCCTTCTCTTTCGCTCGCTCTTTCGCTGTGGAAACCTTATTTTTGGTGTGCCTCTGAGAAGAGGGAACCGTCACAAAGGGGGGGAAGTAAAAGTGCAAAGCCCGAGGCTGGGAGGGCTCTGATGGAGTGCCTGAGAGCTGGAGAAGGGAAAGCTGTGATTAGAATATGAATGGAACCACAGGAGAGGGGGAGACGAGAGGGGAGAGAAGAGGGGAGAGGAGAAAGGCGGATTATGGCTGAATTACTCACCACACCATGGATAGCAAAAAGGAGGACTTTCTCAACCAGTGCGCAGGCGTGGGCTCCACTGATGCTGCATCTCAGTGATACACAGCATGCAAACACCTGAGAGCAGGTGTGGGACAGGTAGGCGGCATCATCGCAGTTAGGAGAGATCTGTGCATCAATCCAGACTCAGAGGAAGGAAAAAAAAACTTCAGGAATGAGTGCCAAGTAAGAAAACTGTTATCAACACAAATTTCAACGGAGATGGGATGATATTGATTGATACAGTCAAACAGGATACAGTATGATGCACTATGACTCAGTAAGATAGGATGTTAGGGATATGATAGGATACAATGCAACAGGACAAGGAAAGATAGAATATAAATATAATTACATCTACAGCGCTTAACAAATTTATTAGACCACCTGTCTCAGAGACCATCCAGCATCATGAAGTGCTTTAATGCGGACTCTTTCATTTTCAGTGAGCTCTCCACATTTTACCATTTTGGACAGGAATGAGGAATTTCAAACTGAATTCATCTTTTTATACCCAAATTTGAGCCGGCTCACTGAGCTTCTCTGAGAAGTCAGAAATTAATCAAGCATAACATTCAACCACTAAAACTCATTTTTCTGTTCAGGAATGCAAGTAAATAACTATAATTTGACATAGTAATCAAGAAATATTAATGTGCTTTCCTATTTTTAGTTTTTTTTTGAATCCGTAAATTTGAAAATTCATGGATAACAATAATATTTATATTTCAGCATTAAAAATATCATTTGGGTTAAAGAGCTTCTACATATTGGTGTATAAACCATTTCAGAAACAAAAAAAAAAAAAAAAAGATTTTGGTTTTTACCAATTTTTACCAATGCTGTTAATTGAGGGCAGCTGTGGCATAAACCTTACTTTGGGTGGTGGTCTAATAAATATGAATAAAATATGATACCACACAATATAAAACAATAGGGTACAGTATGATACCATTCCATGCAGTGCAATGAAAAGACATGATACAATACAACATACCATGCAATGCAACATTATACAGTACAATACAATGTGACACAAAACTTTAGGATATGACGCAAAATTATAGAAAACATTAAAATATTTTATGAAATAAAGTCAGACAATACGATATGACATGACACAACAGGATATGATACAACACCATGCAATAGGACACGATACAATGCAATAGGAAAGGAAAATATATGATTTAAAACGATGGGATACAGTGAATAACAGGACAATAAGGACAAAAAAATGACTATGTACATAATACCCACAACACAGAATATGATACAGTAGGGTATGATACCATACCTATAGCATACCATGGAATAAGACAGAGAGCCCGGCTGCAGACATCAGACATACATATACACATGCAGGCTTGTTTGTTTTTTTTAAACTGAGGTGTCTTTTCAGTAAAACTGAACCCCAAAAGGTGAATGTACTAAACAGTAAACCAATGGTTCATTTTTGTGGATGTCACATTTTGAGGGAGAAGATTTGGTTAAAACTGAAGACTTATTCCCAGCCTTGCGCTGCACTGGGTTCCTAAAATGCTTTGTGTTTGGCTGCTGTCCAGAAGCTCAAGCTTGAATACTCTGGCACTTCTAAAACTGCTTTACTTTACTCTATCAGTGTGCTTCTTTATTGATATCTGCGGCCTGGTGCCTCTAAAATAGGATGCAATAGGTGATATAATCAAATTGGATAAGATATAGTGCAACATGTCATGCAATGCAAAATGCAGTACAACGGAACACATTATGATAAAATTAGGCAAAATATACCATGGTAAAATAAGACACAATGCAGTGGGATACAACATGATGCAACATGCAATGGGATAGGATGTGATATCATAAGGGATGGGATACGATACAGTGGGATAGGATACAATTTCTTGTCCTCTTAGGGAAATTGGTCTTGGACTCCAGAGATGCACACATTATCTGTCATCGTAGTTTTTATCTATTTAATTTTTTTTATTCATTATTTAATCAGATGAAAACCCATTAAGATTAAAATCTCTCTCACAGGGATGACCTAGCCCAGAGGTCAGCAGCACACTTGTAATAAATAAAAAACAATAAAAGCAAAAATCCATTTTTAAACTGAAACTATGTATCATGGGCATGCCAATATATTTCACAGTAGTTATTCTAAACAAAAAAAGCCATGTTTTTTTGTTTGTCAAGAAGAGATTAAACAAGAAAATCACTCTAACACATTAACGAGACAACATTCAAAGGCCAGGACAAAGCTGTGACTTTAAAGAGGATCTAATTAATTTCAGTCAGAAAAAGAAGGTGGAGTCTGAATCTCCTTCAGTCGACGTTCTCTGTTTTCAGAGCCGTTATCTTCTTATTAGAGCCTCGTAAAATAGGACAGGTGCAGGCACCAAAAGAGCCTCTTCCACCAGTCCTATTCTCACAGACACTCTGCACACACAAACGGATGTGTACTGCTTTGTTCACTGAAAAGGCCCCAATTGAGTTGTGTGTGTATGTGCAAGTGGGGGGCATGGTTACGCTACATATAACACGGTGGTGAATTTAAAAGAGGAAACCATATGATTCAGACACTCTTCCTGATAGCACGAATGAGCGAAATGCTCTGTTTTCTGCTGTCACTAAACACAGCTATATCAAAACATCCAGCTGTCTGCTCACTAAAGCTCTTTCAGCTATCGACTGATAGATTACAAACATCTCTGTTTGTAAAAACTACTCATTCTGAAGGTTTAATGATCAATAAGCCTCTAATGGACTTCTTTCTGGCAGCAAACATACAGAAATATTTAACTGACACATCAGGTCACCACAAAAACTCAAAATACAATCAAGCAGTACGTAAGGCTAGAGTAGCTTGAACAAATATCTGCTATTTTGGTGAACGTTTTACTTGTTCAATGTCTTTTAATAAGATGCATTGCCTAATTTAGATAGTACATCTCATTTCAACACAAATGAGGAGTAAAACTGGCTTGCAAAATTCCCAAGTTTTTAAAAAACAGGCTTGTTCTCTATTTTTTTTAATTTCAATCTTGTAATATGATTTATAAATGAGGCTTGTTTTAAATACAACATTCAGATTTAAGTTTTGCAGTGTGTATGAATTAATTCGTATCAATCTGTTTTTCTTTGTGAATTACATTTTCTGATCTGAGCTTCTCCAGTGTGAATATTGGCTTTTTAACTTTTTTAACTTCTACAATACAAAACTAAATGTGTACATCTGAAATTTCAACAAATTATAATTCCCCTACATTTCAATAGAAGACTTAATGATAATGCAAAAAGGTTTGATTCAATACTGTTATATTGTCAGCATTTTTTAAACCATTTTATTTTCACCTACAGTCATGTGCATATGATTTAGGCATGCAGGGCGCTATGAATCATGGTGCCCCATGTGCCACACATCCCGGGGCTGCAGGGGGGGCAGAGTCAAGCTGGACACGTCAACACACGTGTGTTGCTTGGCACCCAAGGTCAAGCTCGACAGCATCTCTTTTTTCCAGGCCTTTTCACCCCTGGTAGTACGACCCGAGAACACAGGTGATTTTAGGGCCCCAGACATCCACAGCCAGACCAGGGACTCATAGCGACCCTACTACCAGCCTAAGCCGCACTCTCTCCCCACATCCACTCCATCCTAAAGGTGTGGACTTTACTTTTTCAACAGATTATTGTCCCATGCCCCTGGTAATGCAAGGACATCCAGAGCATGACTGGAGAAGTCAATCTGCTTTCTCATCCAATGGTGCCCTGAGGCGGCTTACTCTACATGTTTGGGCCAAAAATTGAGGCTGATGTTCAAGTTTTGGCCCGAGCATGCCTAAAAATTCTGCACAGTACTGTATTTCTTTAAATATGCGGTTTAATCCATTTTCTTTTCTCTTGTTGTAAACAGCTAAATTTTATCCTTTTTCTTTTCTTTTTATTTCTCTCTACTTCTAGTAGTTACTTTACAACCTTAACAATGGAACAATCTTTATTTTAACACACATGGAGGATTTGGTAGAGATGCCCCCATTGTAAATATCAGGGTTGATGCCAGTTCTATTGTTATAAATAAAAATGTTGCTGGTTCTCACATTGCCAACATTTCCTCTCATGTTTGACCACCGTGAAAACAGATCAGAGTTGGTCGAGCAGGTCATATCTTCTGTCCAGCGAGGAGCAGTTCTTCTCTTTTCTGCTGTATTTCTGTGGCAGCATTACTGCGCCACTTACATGCCTGGCATATTTTCCACGGTTTTGAATGGTTTCATGCTTAAGCAGACATTTCTTGAAACAATCCCGTGTTTACAGAAAACTTTTAAAAAAAGAAACAGAAATATATAGTTTTTGTCTCTGTGTGGACAAGACTTTATACTCATAGTAAACTGATCAATCTGTGCATCCCTGATATTGGCCCACATGGTACAATACACAACAGGGTGACATATTTTAATAATAATTGAGTGAGGGGTTATCTCATTTGGTAGACCAAGTGCCCATATGCTGAGGCTGTAACCCTCAAAACACTGATTATGCGATTCCCAGTCCTGGTGCATGTTTGGTGCAAGTCTTTCCCCAAACTCTCTCCCCATATTTCCTGTTTCTTTGGCTGTCCTATCAAAATAAAAGCAAACAGCCACAAAAAACAAAACACAATCTTTTTTGATTAGCACTTTGCGAGGCTTTTAAGCAGTTTTCAGGGTGGTGGTGAATATTTAGTTTCAATTTATGTGTGAATAAAAATGGAAACCAAATTTAAATATCTGATTTAAAACATTTTATTAGTATTTGACCATAATAAGTATACTCTGACATTAACACTAAATAAAAGGATTGTGGAGAACTAGAAGGATTTGATATGTAACTACTGTCTGCAATTTCATTGAGCTACGGAATAAATAAAAAAGATAAATGAATAAATAAAATCCAGATATCACCTGAATGATTAGGAATAAAGATTTGATCAAGCTTCACTGCAGTGATCACCTAAGAGATTAAAAGAGTTTGAGGTTTCTGACTAGAAATAACAGTTGTTGGCTTAAAAGTGAAAATGCTTTTGGCCATCTTTAGTGCCCTTGCTGTACTAATTTAACATCAAAACATGCGTGTATGTCTTTGTAAACGAGACAGTTTGCTGATTGATAGACACCATTCTGCCTGAAGTCACACTGCTCTTAGTGGAGTTACATCCACAAGGTTAATTTTTTATATGGATAATTTTGATGTAATGATGAAGAAACCCTGATTAGAAGTGGTTCAGATATCTCAGTTGTTGACACTAGCAAGCCAAGTATACTTTGGATGAGACACAGACGATTGCATGACAAAATGAATGGGGATGCACGCTGTTATAAACTGCAGCCATTTGTTCCATGAGTACTTTTAGTCAAACAAATTAGTTTAAACTGCATAGTTAAAGTAATCAGAGTACCACACACAGCGGCTGAAAATGAAATGATTGTTTTTGTGTTTATTATGTACACATACAAAGAGCATCATGTTGAAAAGGTAGCAACAAAAAATCCCATTGTTTTGGCTTCTGAACACTATATATATATATATATATATATATATATATATATATATATATATATATTTTTTTTTTTTTTTTTTTTTCCCCCCAAACTTTCACCTATTGATTACACTCATAATCAGATTTGACATCCAAACAAATGTCCTCATCCAGACAGCTTACATAGTGTCTAACTGTGCACCTGTCTGTCCCTGTTCTGGTCACTCATTGTAGCGCGACAGTTTGAGTCGGGGGATGATGTTCATGGACTGCAGCTCCTGGAAAAGCAGCTTGCAGGCGTACGGGATACGCAGCGAGGAAACATGGCAGGAGGATTTACAGTAGTGACACCTGGAGGATGAAAAACTGAGAATCAGAGTGGAGAAAAAAAAGAGGGATAACATCTCTACTTCAAAGACAAAAAGTATTTTAGAGGCCCTGGGGTTCACTGAAAATTCTTCTGCCGTTCCACTTACCAGCCAGAGTACCCCAACAGGCCGCACTGTCCGCAAACGTCCACCTCAAAGGCATCACTGGAGATCATGAGGCGCTCCAGCAGTAGCATGCTCGCTCCGTAGCCGATCAGACAGTCACGTTCCATCTCGCCAAGACGCAGACCTCCATCTCTTGAGCGTCCCTCAGTAGGCTGCCTATAAATAGGAAAATGCAAGGAAATAAAATAGGTGAGACAGGGCAACAGAACATGCTGCCTGGTTTAGAGCAGTGGTTCTCAAACTGTTTTTGCCCAAGTCACACCAAAAATCAAGCTGAAGTCTCAAGGCACACCGTTTTCATGTCCTTGCAAAACAGCCTCTTTTACATATGTCGCAATATGTCCCAACTTTATGCAACGTGAGTGTGTGCCAGCTACAAAATCAGTTTGGTTACAGAGTTTCCTTTTACAATACAGCTCAATGGTGCGAGGTTTATCCCCAGTGTCTCTGTCCCAATTTCCTCTCTGTTGCTCGCATTGAGATGGACAAGTAAAAAAGGAAGAGGTAGCACAAAGGATGACAAGGTACCAGGAGTGTCCTACCAGAAGATATTCTTAATTTTCTATCACTTTTCTCACTCATTAAACTTGTTATCTTGTTTTACAAAGTGGAGATTGTGATGCATGTGTATTCTCCATATCCTTTCATGCCATTTTATGATCTGACTTTTGCTAACATGGAGACAAAACTATGTGGCTCTCAGCCATTAGAGGTTAGTCAATACTAGGTGCCACACCTCAGACTCTCCATTTTCCAAGTAAAGCATGAAATATCATATTTTTACATGTGGAAAACAGTCCATTTGCAGGGCAGAGAATTGCATATTTAACAGGTAACAGACAGTGATCATGCAGTGTTTCTTGATGCAATGCAATCTCTCATGCAGTATAGACATGGGTTATAGTAGTTTTAGTTGCTGCATAGTTGTAGTAATAATGTATAGTTAGACAAATTCCCAAGGTACACCTAGACTTGCCTTAAGGCACACCATTTGAGAACCACTGGTTTAGAATCAACAAAAAACAATTCTAAAACATATTACATGAAAAATGAAAAGTCCAATCAATAAAAATACCATATAGAGGTTACCTGGTAAGGACGGCTCTGGGCCCACGTGCTCTGGCGTGCATTTTGTCAAGGACCATGTGCTTTAGTTTCTGATAATACACCGGTCCAAAATAGATGTAAGCCTCCAGAGGTTCCCTAATGATGATACAGAAGTCAAACAGATAAAAAGTAAGAACATCTATGAAGAACTAAATCTTTATAACCATAAAAAAATATTATGTTGAATATGTAAATTTGAATAAATATATTTACTGGAATTTTTTTTTTTTTTAATAATTGAAGGATGGCTGACTCATTGTATTATTGAGTTTCATTGCCCCCTCTGATTCCTGATTTTTTTTGCATATTTTTCACACTTAAATGCCTTGGATCATAAAACCAATTTTGATCTCACAAAGACAACCCAAGTAAATACAAAATACAGTTTTTACACTATGATTTTGTTTGTTAAGGCAAAAAAAATCCAAACCTATCTGGCCCTATGTGAAAAAGTATCGCCTCCCCCCCTTTACATCATGAGTTAACTGTGATTAACCACAGTTTTTGGAAAGCTGAGCTCAATTTCACTGGCCACACCTAGGCCTGATTACTACCAGATTTGTTGAATCAAGAAATCCCTTAAATAGAAGCTGTCAGACAAAGTGAAGTAGGCTACAAGATGTCAAAAAGAAATGCCATGATCTAAAGAAATTCAAGAACAAATGAGAAACAAAGTGATCGAAATCTATCGGTCTGGAAAAGGTTACAAAGCCATTTCCAAGGCTTTGGGACTCTAGCAAACCATGGTCAGAGCCATTATCCACAAATGGAGAAAACCTGGAACAGTGGTGAACCTTCCCAGGAGTGGTCGGCCAACCAAAATGACTCCAAGACTGCAATGACGACTCATCCAGGAGGTCACAAAAGAACCCAGAACCATATCCAAAGAACTGCAGGCCTCACTGGCCTCAGTTAAGGTCAGAGTTCATAACTCAACCATAAGAAAGATGCTTGGCAAAAATGGGATCCATGGGAGAGTTCCAAGGCCAAAACCACTGCTGACAAAAAAGAACACGAAGGCTCATCTCAAATTTGCCAAGAAACATCTAGATGATCCCCAAGACTTTTGGAGAAATATTCTGTGGACTGACAAGACAAAACTTGAACTTTTTGGTAGGTGTGCGGCCCGTTACATCTGGCCTAAAAATAACACTGCATTTGATAAAAACAACTCCATGCCAACAGTCAAACGTGGTGGTGGCAGTGTGATGGTCTGGGGCTGCTTTGCTGCTTTGCTGCTTTGGGACCTGGACCACTTGCTGTGATTGATGGAACAATGAAGTCTGCTGCCTACCAGAAAATCCTGAAGGCCAATGTCTAGCCATCAGCTCGTCCCCTCAAGCTCAAGCACTCTTGGGTTATTCAGCAGGACAACGGCCCGAAACATACCAGCAAGTCCAACTCTGAATGGCTCAAAATAAACAAAATAAGGTTTTGGAGTAGCCAAGTCAAAGTCCGAACTTAAATCCAATTGAGATGCTGTGGTGTGACCTTAAACGGGCTGTTCATGCTGGAATACCATCCAATATGGCTGAGTTAAAACAATTCTGCGAAGAAGTGGGTCGAAATTCCTCCACAGCGATGTGAAAGACTCATCACCAGTTATCACAAACGCTTGATTTCCATTATTGCTGCCAAGGGTGGCACAACCAGTTATTAGGTTCAGGGGGCAATACTTTTTCACACAGGGCCAGATAGGTTTGGATTTCTTTCCCCTTAATAAAATCATCATTAAGAAACTGCATTTTGTATTTACTTGGGTTGTCTTTGAGAGATATTAAAATTGGTTTGATGTTGGTGATGTCACTGAGTCTATGTCCATGTTATATACAGTCTATGGCAGAGCCCTAATAAACCAAGTTTTGGTATGAATCAAATATTGACATATTGAGAGTGATCATTCTTTATTGTTTCATTAAAGAGGCAGTAGCTATCTTCTAAAGAAACCATCATTAGAGCTGCATACCATGAAATTATTATGTCACTCTAAATAAAGGGATATTACTGGAATTGCTTTCTTGTCTGTTGTGTTTTATGTCTGCACATGCAAAATTGTGGAGTTGAAAATGAAAAAGAAATAAATGGTAAATAAATTATGGTTATTTTTGAGTGCTTGCTGTGTAAACAAGTCCAGTTGGATCAAACATGGCCTTTTATATACCCTGTGATTCCTGACGTGACGTAGTCTTTGCCCTGGTAGTTGTATCCATAACGAATGAGATCCTCGCACACATCCTTCACCTTGCTGCCTCCGAAGGCTGTGCCATAGTGAAAACGTCCATCCAGGACCCCCGCCTTCCCAGCCAGTAGCTCTATCAGCTTTCCCACCTAAGAGAATCAGAAACATAAACAATATAAAGGCTCTGTGATCTAGACTCACACATAGCACCTTATGTTGTGGTGAGCTTAGATCACACATGTACCCCCTGGGGTGACACCAGCAGTCCTAGGATGACTGATTTCAACAATCCAACTGAGGTCACATCCACAGGACCCCTGACCCTGCCACATAAAAGGAAACATCTACTCTAAGGCCACTGAAACATCCTCCCGGGCCAAACATTTCTCAGTCTTTTCCACGGCAACCACAGAGCGTAAACACGCTGGCAAGGACAACTTCAGCAGTAAAGATCGCTCAGGTTTTTTACAGTGTAAGGGACAAAACAAGGGCAGAATCAGCCAAGTTTCATGGTATTTTCATTCAGCGCCATCCTTCACTTCAGATGTACTGTGCACGTTTGATAAAACTTCCACACTCTGCTACAGGCGGCCGTCTCCTCAGCAACAAATATCTGTTTGTGAACAGTGAGATTGCTGCTTAGCGGCGTCAATAGACGTGTGCTCTGGAGGCCAATGATAACCCTGAGAGGAGAGGAGCGTGGATAATGAGGGTTTTGTCTCAGGAGAGCAACACAAACACATGAAGTGAGACAAAGTTGATTCACAATGAACTCATAGATAACTATTTAAAAGTTACAAGATAAAGTGTAATAACAAAACATTTTCAGAAACAAGGATGAGACCAAAAAGTCGAAGTCTCATCAGAATAAGAGCACTGAATTAATATCTAATAATGATTACCACAGAAAGTATTTGGAAGTCTGTTTGACACTTTTAAAGACCCATGATCAGCCTTTAATGGATGCACCTGCACTTGTTTGGTTGTTTTGCTTTTATTTGTTAGCAGATGAAAGGTTACCTTTATATTAGGGTCTGTTGACAGAAAAAATAAGACATGTAAGAATGCCATCATGGTTCATTTAGAATAGAATTTTTCTTTTAAATCATTAAAGATAATAAATGTTAGTGGGTGCCTTGATAAATCACCTGTGTTTCTGGGGAAGATTTATCAGAATTTTACACGTTTTCATATCTGTCTTTAGAGTTTCTATTTTGCCAACATTTGATGGGACAGCAAAAGGGAAACAAATGCTAAGAGAGAGTCAGAAGGATCAAATCAAATCTTGGGCATCTGCAACAGGACTTTTCATACTGAGCACAATCTGAGCTGAATCAGCACCTCATTTCTGAACTTTTTAAGACAGGTCATTTAAATATGTTGATTCATTTTTTTTGTGTGAGAACCTGCAGAGAAAACATCCTAAATGCTTGTGAAGAGTCATACCGTCATTCTGGAGGGATAGCCATGAGGGTTCATGATAATATCTGGACAGATGCCTGAGTCACAGAATGGCATGTCCTCCTGAGGAACGATGAGCCCACAAACGCCTGACAACACAAAAAAAAAACAAGCATAAATACATTAAAAAACAGTAAAAAGAGTGGGAATGTGAGATATTAGATATGCCGATATTTACAGATTCCTTTTGGCTGATACCGATATCTCATTGTGTATTTCAGTCCTAAAACGTCAGTCCTTTGAACAAACTCTGAGGTTTAAGGATGAACAAAGAAACCCTGCTGTCCTTAAACCACACTTTAAAGTTTTAAGAATGAGGATAAAGAAAGAAAAGGACCTCAACTGACCTAGGGCTGTTGGTCAAACCAAATTCTCCATCCACTTACAAATATACATATTCATATTGGTGCAATAATACATATTCAAAACAAAAAAACAAATATTGGATGCAAATATCTTCTAAAATATTGATATTTGTTGATACCTATATTTGCCTTTATAAGCGTAAATCTGCCGATACTAACATAAGGCCGATAATGTCGTGCATCCCTAAATGTCTTTGATTAATGTTGACGTTTTTTGGTAGGATGATCATGAAAAACATGAGTTTTGCTTCAGAAAAGGAACCTTTTAATAGCAGATTTGATCTGCAAATACTGGGAGAAAAGGCAGAATATATTGTTTATTACCGAGCTGGGAAAAAATTCAACTTTGTAAATGTTTGTAATTAACTGATTTTTATAACACTGCAATTGTATTTCTGGTGCCTTTTAAACTCAAGCGGTTCAGGCACTTTTAGTGCATAACATGTAAATAAAGTACAATCAAGTAAGCACTGACACTAAGCAATAACAAAAACAATCTCTTAGGGGCAGTTTACAAAAAAAAAAAAACCAACAACAACAACAACAAAAAAAAAAAACAGTTGCATTAATATGCACACCCATAGACTAAAACTAACGATTGAGTCCCTTTTGATTTCATTACATCATTCAGTTTTTTTGAGCCCATCAGTGTAACAAATCTCATATGGCATAATTTGCCCACTCTACCATTTCCTGTGCACGGTTCTCTTCGAGTCACCCACAGATTTTCAGCACAGTTCAGGTCTTGGCTGGTCACAAACTAAGACAAATCTATTCTTTCGTAAGTTTGGATGTTCATTTAGGTCACTGTCAGGCTCTAAGGTGGCATTTCCCTTTATCCTCAGCTTTCTTGCAGATACCTAGCATATACCTGCACAGTCTCTAGCATAGCATGGCAGCACCTGCATCAAATTGGACTTATAGCACTCTGTGGGTGCCGGTTTGGTTCTAGGGTAGAGCAGGCGCTGATACACAAAGGCTGTGGTCCTAAACGCACTGGCAGGATCAATACCCAGTCTCAGCACTGTTTGCTGCACGTCTTCCCTGTAATAGAATTTAAAATGTGCTTCTACAAAGTTTCAGTCCAGGTGTGTGCATATTTATGCAACCACATTTTTTGCATTATTTTTTATATTAATTCTTCCTATTAGATTTTCATTGTTTTTTTCTATTCAATTGTTTGTTATACAATACAATACAATACAATAACTTTATTTATCCCCGCAGGGAACATTACATGTTTTATTAAATGTAGCATGTTACATTAAATGTAGACAAACTTCTGAAATGATTTGTCTTTGTCTCATTTCCTACCCTACAAAAATGAGGGCTGTGGAGACAATTAAGGGCCACCGTACCTTAAAGCCTGATCAGATTCTTTGACTAAGGCCAGCCACACACTACAGGATTTTAAGCCCAATTTGGGGCAAGATTTGCCCCCCCCCCCAATCGTGGCTGCGTATCCAGAGAGGAGCTTCGTCGCAAATGACTGCCTGAATAATCCTCATGCGTGGTGTCAACACGATTGTTTTACTGCTCCAAATCGCATCGTAGCCTCCAAAATCCCGAATCGTAAATATCAAACACTTTTGATATTCATGATTCCAGGTTGTAGTGCCTCTGACGAAGTACCACAACAACCAATGAGAACAGCAGAGTAGCGTCACAGCCGGATCATATGTACTTTCACCGCTCACAACCATAAACAAAGCTTTACTAACTAAATTCCAGCCAGGATTTCATCCTGAGTCTTTCCCATGTTTTATGATTTTTGCTTCACCTGTAACACATGCCAGGGCAGCCTGTTGTGGAGGGACAGCATGAGGGTTTCGACAGACATCCGTGTTTGTTTCTTTGTTTGTTTGTTTTTTTTTCTGAAGTCACGTGGTCGTTGGCAGGTCAGCAGGTGTGTGGTCTCCAGTGATATGACAGTCTGGCTGAGTCGTCTAGTGTGTGCGTTCAGAGGATTAAAGATGAAAATTCTTTTGAAATTGTCCTCATATCTTTGGTCTCACATGGTTTTTAAATCGTTTCAGATTTAAAAATCATGTTGTGTGTGGCCGGCCTTACTTAACAATCTTGTAGTAAACCGTTTGTATTTATTCATTGTGCTCCCCTGGCTGAGTTGAGCTGGGTGTGACATTTCTATACTTATAAGGACCAGCAGGTTCGTCTTTTGATTCACATGACATGGGGTGACGAGCACCCTGGTAGCCAGGAGTTTAAGTGTGAGTGCAAATGTTTGCCGAGGGGCCGAAGCACTCTTCCCTGGCCAGGGTAAACAGATTGTCGGCCCATTTGCAAATGAAAAAAAGAGAAGGAGGAGAGGCGAGAAGGAGAGCAGGAAGTGGAGAAAGGTGCTTAGCTTGACAGTGAGACCAGGATTACACATCCATGACTTTCAGCTCAACTCAGAGGAAGTAGAGAGGATCAGCTGGAGAGGAGAAATTGAATCTGTGCACGTGGGAAAAATTCACTATGAGCCCAGTGGTCAGCTACACAGCAGACTGCTGATGCCTAACAGGATGTAGTAACAGGATGTTGACTGGGAACAAGTGCAGCGATTTACTGGAAAGTCATCCAACAGCAGGAAGAAGGTGTAAAAGAGAGGAGAAAAGGCAAGAACACTGGGCCAGAAGAAACATGAAAAGGCGAAAATCAAAAGAAAGAAAAGGCAGTTTACAAAAAAACCCTTAAATGTTGGGATAAAAGTAGAAAATGGAGGCTTGAAGTAATCAGAGAGAGAGAGAGAGAGAGAGAGAGAGAGAGAGAGCGATACTCGTTCCCATAGCAGACATCCTTGGTGTTGTTTGTTTTTTGTGAAAGTGAATGATAAAAGAGGCATGAAATCAGCAGAGAAAGGCAAGACAACAGCAAGGGTCCAGATCCCTCCATCACAGCTCATACAGCTCCACACTGGCGGCTCGCACAATGGGCCCCTACTACTGACTACCGCTGCACCTCCCCCCCCCCACCTCCACAGCTGTGAGTGTGTGTGTGACCGGTAAATAATTAACTTATTCTGCTCTGCTGACCAGGACTTATGAGACTAGTCATGAGGAGCAAAGAGATCTATTGCTTAAGAAAAATTCATGTTTAATTAAATAATAAAACACGAGTCTGCGACTCTTTAAATCTATCTGTGTTAAACGTGAGTAATACAAGAAAACCTGTGCTTTTATATGCAAAAATATCCCACAAGGAGCTGGAAAAAGTTTTGTGTAAAATGAACATAAAAGTAACTTTTAACACCTCAATGTGACGCTCGAGACTCTGATTAAGCCGTCCGTCCATCAATTTCACATCTGTAACTTTCCATTAAAGATCTCCTCTGGTTCACCCCATGGCGACCCCACTCTCTTCGTCACTATCTGAGACAGAAGACATTGTCCCGTCCCAAGCTGACCGCCCAGTGGCCACAGCGTTAATGAGGAGAGTAAATTATGCATGGCGCCAGTTAGCTTTTTGATTAAAACATCATACCAGCCCTCTATAGGGGAGGTGCTGCAAAACAATGGAGGTTGTAAACACTTTTTCCCCCGAGTAGCAGCAGAATACTGCTGGGGTGTAATAAATTTGCATAGTCTGGCACTGGACAAAGAGCCAATTAATTGAAAAGAGCTCTTGAAAGATGAGGACAGGGGGGCAGTGACAGAGCAACAGCCACTGGGACTTGACTCAACAAATGCTCTAGCATTGAGACGACCAAAAGTTTTTTTCTCGAAGTCATTTACAATTTTGGTGAGAAAATTTGGGGCGGAAGGTTGGATGTATGTAATCATGATGCTCTGTGTTTTACAAATTATCTAATATCTAAGGGTATTTATTACACAGAAAAGAGTGGGTGAAAAGTGCTGAGGTCTGCACCTTTCTGTCCATGTCGACTGCTGAATTTGTCTCCAATCTCCGGTCTCCTCGTCTGCCTCAGGAGGATCTTGATGAGGAAAGCATCTTCAGCGTTGGAGGATATCATCACCTTCTCAATGTACGAGTCTGTTGAGCCCTTATAGCTGCAGAGAGGAAGCAAGACAACAGCAAATGTTATTTTCAAGAAATTAAGACAGTTAAGATGATTTCTCTAAGGTCTGGATTAATGGCTGCAGGGGAATCTTTAATATGCACTGATTTTCAAAGAGAGTTTCTCCTTCTACCCTCTTATTGTGACACAGTCTTCTTATAACATCAAATTTGGTTTATCTATTTGTTGATCTTGAAGTTGTGGCTGGACTGATGGACAGAGGTTGGTGAAAATCTGAAATTTCATTTAGATTTTGTTTTACTATTTTTTTGTTCCTTATTTTAAAAAAGTATTCCAAACTACTTTTGTCATGTAATGTGGGAGCTAATTTTTTAACTTGGTCTAGTTGTCAACCTCTCCCATAGGGGAAAAAAGTGCAGTTTCTGTGCATCTCTTTCAGTACCACCTGTTTTGCCACTGAAGTTTGCACCTCTGCTAGCTGTAATACAGTAGTTCAGCTCGAAGCCTGCGGTGATTGTTGTGAAACTGAAAAACTAAATGAGTTGCTCTGCCCACCTCCAGAGTCACCTGATGTCTCTGACTGAAGTGTTTTCAATCAAATCAGCACTCTACAAGGTTTATTTACTCATCAGTATCCCCCTGTTTTCATTAATTACAGGACTCTGATCTAATTAGAGAGAAAAATATCAAAAAAAAAAAAATCAAATGGATGCAAATTTTTAAACCTGTCAAGTTGTATCAGTTTGCGATAACTGCACCTGCTGTAATAACAGCGCACATCCCCAAACTTTATACAGCTGTATTGGTTTCACTTGCAAATAGAATAAAGCCAACTTTTTTAGATTAAAAATGGTATTGAAATTCATTTTATACATTAGATTTCATGGTATCTTAAAACAAACAAACAAACAAACAAAAAATCTGTAACTGCTTTGACATTTCTACGAATGACTTCGACTGAAGCTGAACAGGTATTTTTAGAGAGCGGCACTGAAGTCACATTCAACATGTCAAAGTGGATGTGTGTGAGAGGAGCTAAAATAAACTCACCTGATGGGCACGTCTCTGTACTGGGGCTGGCCTGGCTGGGTACTGCCCTCCAGTGGTGTCTGGGTGACAGTTGGCATGGATTTGTTCACCAACACCTGCTTGTTCTCCACTCTCTCACCTGCACCACACACAGGACATGGACGAGTCATTTTTGTTGAAAAAAACATATTACTGTTTAAAAATAGTCAAGTGTTACATTTGATTAAAGTCCTAGGTGACAGATTGAAAAGATATGCACTGATAAAATCATGAAAAATCTTTGTAGACTTATAATAACTGAAGTGTTTCCCACTGGGTCAGACAGACTGTCTGATGAAGAGCAGCAGTGCTTGAAATGTCACTACTTTGGTGCAATAAATAATTGTATTTTTGGAGCCCTGCAGTGTACAAGACGTTTTCTGTTCACTCCTGTGTCCCCCTTAGCATCTGACTGGCAAATTGTTCTGATCATTACTGCTACAGGACTTATTATTTTCATCCCAAACATATTTCACCAGCATTTAATCACATAAAGCAACTATAAAATTATTTAGGTGCACTGACCTGAGTTCACTACTAAATGATTAAATAAAAACCTAAACTGTCTGCCCATCAAATCCTAGAAATATACTATGCAAGCCTTAGGAGCAACTGCGCATCCTGGGACGCTTTCAGTAATAAGAGGAGACTTAAGTTGGAAACAAAGTTCCAGTTTAAAAACATAAAAGAGAGAAAACATCAAGGGCAACATTTTATTTGAACTGTATGAATTAGGAGAAGTTCGAAAGAGTAGCATTTGTTAGTATTTTTAAATTGTTTTTTTGTGATACCTGCCAAGGAACTACAAATGTAAATTAGCAATTTATATAACTCTGGCATATTCACGTATTTATATTATACTTACATTCGTTAATGTGCTCAGCCCCTTTTAAAAGCATGTAAATAAATATTGCCTTATAATGAGCTAAAAACACCTGTATTATATTGAATGTATGCTGATGATTCTGAGATTTTTAAATACATTACTGACAGAAGAATAAACAGACGATTCATTTGAATTGATATTGTTCTTCTTTATTTTCAACCCTCTCAGCCCATTTTGTCTCGCCTGGACTTATTGTCTTAAAATTTCGTAAAACATCAACCCTGTGGTGCACAGTGAAGCTCTAGACATCCTTCTTCAGGACAGCCTAGGCTTTGTGAATATGTGCGCTGTAAAATGTAATGGGACTGTAAAGACAAAATTTTAAAAAACAGAAAGTAAAATTCAGATTTTTATGTATGACACACAGTAAACGATAATGACTAAGTCTTTTTCACAAACTTGTTCTCCCATCCCTTGAGGACCAAAAAATTAAAAAATAATCATTCTGTGATTCAGTGATAAGTGGTCAAAATATTCACAAACTGACAAAAAAGTCCTTATGTTTTGTTTTTTTCTTTACACTGGCTGATAATGTGCCAGTATTCATAACAGTTTCTGTCTGCAGTGACACAGGGGGCCACATAAAAGGGTCTCTGTCTCTCTTTCTCCCCATTATGAATTATTCAGGCTGTCTCCTCCAGCTTCTTAATGTAAAGACATGTTCTGTTTGGCAAAGCATGACGTGGCAACGAAACAGCCTTGCATTTGTTGTAAGAGTCCATACGACAAAACAACACAATGAACAGCATTAGCCGCTAGCAGCAGAGACGATCAAAAAATGATTGAAAATGGATAAAAAAGCACTCAATATCGGAGTTATTGGTGTGAATCTAATCTTTTAAGACCCCAGAAAGTCACCCAAGATCCAGGTTTGCTGAAAAAACCTCTATAAGGGCTACAAAAGCATGGACAGCATCATTAGAATGGCACAATGGAAGGCTTCCAAGGGAAAAAGCTTAACCTTAAATAACTTTTGTTTCTTCTTGTCTTATATGACAATGTCAGTCTCAAAGGGTTAAATGAATGAGGATACACAAGCAAATGAATTATATGATTTGTAATCTTTGTTTGTTTCTGGTTTCTTTTCTTGGCTGTTGTGTCTTAAAAGGCCTGCTTTAAGCTGGGTTTTATTTCTTTGTGCATGACACAATAACTAACTTAAATGAATCCAGTCTTGTTGGTACTCACCAGGGGAGCAGATGCCATCAGCATCCAGGATGCTGTGCAACCAGATGGGCTTTCTTGTGGCAGCATCTAGCATGGGCCCCATCACCTTATCAAAGGTCTGGTTGGTGTATCGTCTCAGTGTGCACTTGGCATTTTTATAAACTAGGCAGCGGCCAAATCCTACACGGGTACATTCAGATCAGGCTTTCAATATGTTTTTGGATTAAACAGAATCAAAAACTGGGACTGAAATGCTAAAATCCTGTGTGACTGAAGACATGCTCTCACCTCTGTCAAGAGAAGCTTTGTTGAGGACCAGAGCATCCTCAATGTCGTAGCCGCTGTAGCTCATCACGGCCACTGTGGCATTCTGACCGGCAGGAAGCTTCTCAAAGTCAATCAACTCGATGGTTTTTGTTTTGACCATGGGCCTCTGAGGATATGCCAGGAGATACATCAGTGTGTCGATACGATTCCTCTGGTTGTAGCCAATAGTGCCTGCAGACAAAATATAATGAACTTTTCAGTGTTTAGATAAATAGACCACATTTTATGTGCATATGCATTGTCATTTTTGATTTGATCAGGTGTTTAAAAATCAGTTAGTTGCAGATCAAAGTTGTATTGCCCCCCCCCCCCCCCCCCCTTTAGTGTGGGGGTGTCAGGGCTGAACCTGGTTAGGACTGTCTCAGAGCAGGGGATTTGAGGAACAGGGCGAGTTATGGCATAAAGCCCAGCCTCCCGGAAGCTTTGACATTTGTCAGATGCTATTACTTCACAATCAGGCTACAAGCTCAAAGTGTGTGATAATAGGCCCGAGCCACACAACCAGATTTGCACATGTATAGAGCCCACCACACAAAACAGACAAGGCAGAGGATATTGGGCCAAATATAGTTCCAGTCAGTGTTTTTGTAATAGCGGGGGGAGGGGAGGAAGGGGCGGATGGAGGTAAAGCGGTGGGGTGGGAGCTCTTACGAATGTTAGTCAGGCTGTTTGGGGAAGTTTTGGTTACCAAGGAGTTGCGGGTGCGCACTCTGTGGTCTTTTGCAGCTGAGCACACTGACCCCCTGAGCACAGCCAGAGCAGACACAATGAATTGCTAATGACACTCTGGGTGACTGGCAGGGAAAGGGCCTCCGCACACACACAGCACAATAGAGAACCTACGCAAGCGCCCCATGTTTGATGTCCATGCGCATACACACACTGACTCACACACATAAGAAAAACACTCAATCACACATACAAATGTATTCTGACAAGAAGTAGAACGGGAGTGGGGTTTTTTGGGGGAGACTAACCAGCAGGCTGCTTGTATCTATAGTGTTTGTTATTCTAATGTGCTTTTGTATCATTTCAACTTATGCAAATAAAACTGTAAACTCTGAACCAGCAGATTTAAAAGGCTTAAAAACAGAAGATTAGATTACTGTCAGTACACATGCACAAAGGTGAACACTGCAGCTGTGTGGAGGATGTTTGAGAAAGGATTTCAAGTCTCCACAGTTCAATGACCTGTCTGCTGACTGAAGCCACCCGCTCAGCTGACTCTTACCCATCGCCTGCTTGCCCATAGCACACTGGTATGTGTTTCTGGGGGACTGGTTGTGGTGGGGATAGGGAATGAGGCCAGCGCACACCCCTAACAGTGTGAAGGGCTCGATCTCCAAGTGTGTCGTGTCCCTGTGGATATAAAAAAGAATTAAAAAGAGGCATTAACACCCAAGTGTTGAATGATGTAACCAATTAAGGGAAATTTTGATCAATTAACTTTAAAAAATCATTTGACCACTCACTTGTTAATCATGTGCTCATACAGAGCAATCTGACAGTCATTCTCCTCGTTGACATCCAGGTACTCCACCAGGCCCTCATGTAGAAAGTCCTCAAAGGATCTGGAGAAAAAAATTAATGGGATTCAGATTTTTTTTGTATTTCTTGATAATCTTACCAGACAGTTAGGGGAGGGCTCTACAAGAAGATGTAGAGTTAAAAGAACAACACGAAAACAACAAAAGAAGCAGCAAACTTGAAGAACGGTATTTTTTCTTCTACATCAATGCTATGTGTAGTTCAACATATTCATAATTTCAACAAAGAGCAAAAAACAACCAAACACACCAGATAGACTGCTTATCATATGTACTGCGTGAGATATGGGAGGTTGGTGAACATCTAATTCCCCTAAACCCCTTTTTGAACCCCTGACACTGATGGACAGGCAGTGGAGCAGGTAGAGACCTCTAAGCACCTGGGCATAGATACTGACAGGCGGCTGACCTTTTCAAAACTCAAAGTGTACAAAAAGGCATTAATTAAAAATCAGTTCCTGAATCAGTACTTACCTTCAATATAGGAACCTGGTTCAGTTTCATTTCAGTTAAAAATAAATCAAAGCTTTCCTGGATCATTAATAAGTAAGTAAAAAAACTGGAAAAACTCAGCTATCAGAACTTCATACCCAAGCAGTTAAAGGGAAAGCCAAACACATCACTGCAGATCCCAGAGACCCTTGAATCCTTTCAGCTTTTACCATCAGGTCATCGCTGCAAAGTCCCCCCTAGCCACCAACACCAGTTATCGAAATTCCTATTCCTGCTTTAATTTCTTTCCTCCCAATGTGTTTTTTTTTTTATTTCTGCAGTGTTTGTGCTCTTTTTCTGTGTTTTTAATGTTTTAAAAATGTGATATATAAATAAAATGGATTGGATTCCTGCCACCATAAACATCTTAAATAACCAATAAACATTCCTACCACAACTCATGTTTCCACTACTTATTCAAGGTAAATTTGCAACAAAAGCATTTTAAATACATCATCTTATCCGTTTTAATTTATTGTATTAGCCATTTTTACTCTGTTTCTAGGAATGTACGGTTTTAATGTTATGTGTCTTTGTTTTGTATGTTGCACTTTATGTTGAACCACAACTAAAAAAATGTTTGTGTCACGACGAACAGTAAAGTTTTGTGAACCTGAATCCACCTGTGCAACCACCTGTGTCTGTGTCTGTGAGGGGAAGGACCTTTGAAAAAATCTCAGAGCATGATTGGATAAACTTTCTGGCCGTCACATTTGGCTCAATCAGAAAGACAAGATACATTATTTAGTAGGCATGTGCCTACTAGCATTGAGAAACGCTACAAGTGTGGTTCTTTGCACTGTTTATAAAAAGAATTGTCCAGTTCTGACAAAACTAGCACTACAGCTACATCTGAGCTAATCGCACCACTGACTGCCAGTGTTTACAGTACAACTAAACCAAACCCAAACCAACCACAGACTAATGCAACGGCAGGCTAGACGAAGCACAAATACCTATTTTACTGCCAAGAAAAGCTTTGGATAAGGTTCTTTGCTCTTCTTTTAATAAAAAAAGCAGTCCAGTGTGATTAAAAACTGCCACTATGGCTACATCAGAGCTAATTGCCAGTCCCCACTGTTTGCCAGCTTGCAGTATAACGAAATCCCGCTTGTAGCTACTGCCTCATTCTCCTCAAATGATGCAGATTTATCAGGTTATTCTCAGATCAGGCATAAATGTTTCAAATTAAAATTTTGCAAGATGGATCTGATGACAGAAGTCTGGCCGAGTCAATCTGCATTACAAGATTATGATAAGAACACACTGGATAAATAAAACTCAATGAAACAATTACAGTTTGTACATGAAGATCTTCCAGGGGTCTATACAGTCTATGGTTGTAGGCTGTTTGCACAACACCACAAACCCTTCCCACTCACTCACACTGAGTTTTCCAGGAAATTGTCTTCTGCCTTCACACATAAATCTACACTGATTTAATGTGGAAATATGCTCTGGTCTAGTTTTCAGGAGCTTAGTTCAGCTGTTAAAGCATCTTTAGAGTGATTGCTGACATGTTGTCCTCTTACTCTCACCTGTAGCCCTGTGACAGATCTTCAATGTGCTTGTTCTTCACCATCGGCTGTCCTTTCTTTACTATGATGTACGGCCTGATGAAGACAAACAGAGAAGTGAAAAAACAACCTTAAATCAATAATGCATCATATAAAGACCGGTGTAATCAACTATTGTACCAATGTCTGCTGATAGATGTTTCCTTTGATGTTTTTTATGTTAGATGTAAAAAGTGGTTAAAGCTTCCTGACCTGCAGAGACGTCCTCCATCAGAAGAGATGTAGACGCAGCGGTCAGTCAAGTTGGTGGAGATGGAAACGAACTCATTGATGAAACCTGCCCTGCGCATCAGCCTGAATGTGTTGACCAGCTTATGATGATCACGAATCACACCAAGAATGTTACCTTATAAAATTACACAGACAGATGTCCAGGATTAACCTCACTATAGAAACACTTCAGCGATAACCTCATAATATTAAAGATAAACATTGTCCTGAACCTGTGACTCAATCAGTTGTGCACTTGTGTAACTCTTTTGATTGATTCCCTTTTGATGGAGAAACTTTTCTGGATAACATTAGCTTTCTTATAAGGAGTGAGAAGAAAAGATCAATGTGATGTATTACGTCAAGCACATTAGTGAACTCTGTAGTTATGTTATGATTTTTTGTTTTAAAAATGTAATAACAATAATCTGTTACCAGAGGTATTTATGTTGCAGCAAAAATAAACAAAATTAACTCACACTGTTTTTCCACTGCTAGTAAAGCCTGGCAAATTTTATTAGAGGACTTCCAGGTAAATGTGACCGACAGAATGTTCATCTAGTCACCCTACGCATTTTTATTCAAAGGCTCTGCCCTTTCCCAAATGCTGTATATCGAAGGTTTTTTTGTCAGGTTAAAGGAAGGTAGTATCATCATTGTCACTACCTGGAGCATGCATATAAGAAGCCTGAATCTGTTTAAAGTGGTCATGCTGTTTGGGCTGTGATGGCCATATGGGAAATAACGCCTTAGTATTAAGATTATGGGCAATGAGAGGTTGCATGGTAATGGGTGGCTAGGGAACACCAGAGCTCACTGTTCAACCTTTCTGAGGTGTCATAGGACAAACTGGACAAAAACAGTTGAAGGGCGATTTCCTTTTGATAACCCTCATTGTTGTCATTTTGCAAAGAAGATATCTTGATTAATAACATCGCTGGATTATCACAGCAAATAGCAGCAACAATACTTTTTTAGGGGCAGAGCCAGCTGTAGCCAGGGCTAAAGGGGGCCCCATGA
The DNA here is from genome assembly GCF_018320785.1 of Cheilinus undulatus. Taxonomy (NCBI): domain Eukaryota; kingdom Metazoa; phylum Chordata; class Actinopteri; order Labriformes; family Labridae; genus Cheilinus; species Cheilinus undulatus. The sequence continues at coordinate 30,025,115 of NC_054873.1, forward strand.
AATCTGATTGGCTCCCCAAAATCCTGAAAATGACCATGTATCTGCCCTGCCAGCCATTAACTAGCCATTTAGACATACTCAATAGCTGAGCATGTATTAACTTACACTGGATTAGTCTTACTAACTTTAAAATCCTAATGGCGAGGAATATGAAAGTGGCCCCACCCTCCTTAAATAATTCTCCTATGTGGATCTCTGTGGAAAAAGTTTGGACACACCTGGTCTAACAGGACCAAAGGTTTGCCTCTTCGCCACCAGACAAGATGCTTTGTTAAGCGGACACCAAACACTGCACATCATCACAAACACATCATCCTCACTGTGAGACACAGTGGGGGCAGCATCATGCTGTGGGGATGGCAGTCAGCCCGGGAAGGCTTGTAAAGGTAGAAGGTAAAATGAACACAGCAAAATATATGAAGATTGTGGAGGGCAATCTTCTTCAGTCTGCAAGAGAACAACGGCTTGGGGGAAGATTTATTTGCCAGCAAGACACTGACCCAAAGCATAACGTGAAAACTACACAGAAATGGTTTAGAAACAACAAGGTGAATGCTCTGGAGTGGTCGAGTTAAAACCCAGACCTCAACCCAACAGAGAATTTGTGGCTGGACTTGAAAAGGGCTGTTCTTCCCCATTCAACCTAACAGAGCTTGAGTAGTTTTGCAAAGAAAATTTGAGTAAAATTGCAATGTCCAGCTGTGTGAGCCTGACTGAGACTTATCCACACAGACTCAGTGCTCTGATTGAAGTCAAAGGTGACTACTGGGGCTTAGTATTTAACAGTCTCTTATTTCAAATGATATAATATTATTCAAATAACATAACTTCATAGAAATCTGTTTTAACATTGACATTAAAGAGCTTTTGAAAATTTTGTCAAAAAAAAACCAACTTATTGTGATAAATATAGACTTTAGTGAGCCCTTTATTCTAAGTGCTTGCATCCTCATAAAGATGGCATTGCTGCACTACGTTTAAGTTAAATACATAAAACCCCTTAGAATCAGAAAACTTAAAATAGAGACAAAAAAAAGGGTAAAGCCTGTGTATGTATGAATGTATAGTAGTGTACTCTGGAGCGCCTGGGCTGGTAGACTGCTGGGGTTTGTTCATATCGAGTCTGACAGACAAGCAAGTGGAGAACAGAGGAGACACTGTGCTCTGCCTCTGTGTGAGGGCACACGTGCAGCGAACACACTCTGAAGGGCTTTGACACCTGCTGCTACCAACTAATTAAATGGTATGGCAGCTAATATAATTTGACAGTTATCAGTGGCGAGACAAACATATACAGTAATTAAAGGGCCAAGTTCTGACTCAAGAATAATACCTACTGCTGCCATGAAATTAATGACTTATCAGCCTCCCTGCTAAATACTAAATTGCCTTCTGTAAACTAAACAGAATATTCTCCTTCATGTTCACAAGCAATGTTTTCAGAACAAGGAGGATTAGACTTTCTTTTCATGTGATCTAAAGTGACAGCATCCAGTCTTAATTCTCCCACTTTATTTATTCATTATATTTACTTATTAGGCTCTGCTGCTGGGAGTTTTACCGTTGAGGAAAACGAGGAAGACGCTCGGGTATGAGAGCTCCTCCCCGCACAGCAGGTTGACGTCTTCTACCCCGAGGTTGAAGGCCAGCTTGATGATCGGACCGTCCTCCATGTCGGTGGTGATGTGGGTCATTAGAGCCAGGTTCTTTACCAGACCACATGCCTATGAATAGAAAAGATAAAAAAAAACCAACAGATATTTAGAAATTTAAAGCATGTCAGATAAATATTGTACCACACACAACAAACAACATGTACTTCACAGGTGTATTAAAATAATATTCCTCTGCGGTTCAGTACTCTGTGAACATATTTCCTAACCTTGCAAAGCCACTGATTGGCCAGATCTGTCATCTGGCAGATCCATCTTGCTGAGCTCCATTCTGGGATGTTTGAATGAGCGAAGAACCACAATGAAAGATTTTCTTTGTGAAAAAGATGTTTTTGCTCTCTACCAGCTTCAGCAAGACTCTGAGTCACCAACTGGCTTCACTGATATTTTAACATTTGCACAAAAAGGCTGAAATTTAAGAGAAACTGTTGGGAAAAAAATCATCATAGCACTACTGATTTCTCTAACATTTGCATATCCTTATCTTAACAATCTGTCCTTCCTCCTGTAACCTCACCCCCATCTGACTGGAAAAATCACCCACTGCAAAGACATGGGTGAACAAGCAACTCCGGATAATTTTTTGAGAAGCCTAACATAAATTTTATGGAAATTTTGAACTGTGCATGTGAAAAAATGGCTTATTTGACTTCTTCTACCTGGTTGAAGTCCAGAAAAGGGAAACTAAAAGAGCAGTCCAAGCTTCACATTCTGCTCCAATGTAATCCAGTGGATGTTTTATGGCACCCAGTGGAGTGTTGACTGCAGAGCGCGTAATGTGAACCACACGTGTAACTTTACATTTGCTCCAGTGTCCTTTATGTAAAAAACTAAAGCTTATCGAAAAGCTCATTATCCCAAACTACATCCAACATCTTTTATGGTTTAATTAAACAAAATATGCTCCCTACTGCACCTACAGGAATTATAGATTTCTATCAAATCAAAAAAGAGAAACTTGCATAGCAAAATAGCAAAGTGCTAAAAATGCTTTTCCCTATCAAGGGCATTCAGTCCAACAATATATAACAAGCAACTTCCTGCTGACATCTAAGTCAATTTTTCTCATTCCTCTTTATTTTAATTTTATCACATCTAAATGTCTTTATCGCATCCTTTCTAGTGATACTATTTGTGCAGAGTTGAGCTATATTACTGGTTGATTAAACACAAAAAGACCCAATTTTTGTGACATTTGTTCACCTACCATGCCAACAACAGAACATCTAAAAACATGGAGCATTCAGCATTTAGTAGATCTAAAACAAGGAGATCTATTCCTCAAACCTTCTCGCTGCAGCAGCACACTTACTTCTCCCTCAGGAGTGTCAGATGGACACAGCATGCCCCACTGTGACGGCTGCAGAGAACGTGGACCGCTCACTTTTCTGGTCTTCTCAAACTGAGAGGAGATCCTGGTCATCATGCCAAGAGCTGAGATGAAGGAGAGACGAGAGAGGACCTGGGTGACCCCCTGACGGTCCATCTTGAATCTCTTCAGGGACCAATTGCCCTGTGGACAGAAAATTCCTTATTTCACCCACCCCCAAAGGAATTTACAGAAACAAAATATAATCTAGCAGTAATATTTAGGATGGCTCCTGTTTAAATTCTTACGTAATCTTTCTTTTTGGCAAACTGATGTTAGTTCTAGACGTTTGCATTCACAAAATTTCTATTGCATTATGTCAAAGAAACACTGTTTATGCAGCATGCATAGATTGCTTGTACATCACCTTTGTGTTTATATTGCCCTTAGTGCTTATACATACTTTTTTATATTAGCTAAGAAACATACCATTCCCATAATGCTTTCACACAAAGCCCCTAAATATTGTCGGAAACTTTCAGGGTAAACTGCATGTGTAATACAAATGGTCAATTGACATTTTTCCTATTAGCATCCAAGAAAATTTTGCATGTAAAGTCTGATTGAGTCCAAGTGTGAACACAGCAGGTATTATCCAGGAAAACTCCTCGCGGGTAATTTTGAGGGGGTACTAATATTTACTAGTGCATCTGAAACAGTTAGAATATCATGTAAAATTTCTTTTGTTTTGCTATGATTTAAGTCAAAAATTGAAACTTCCACATATTGATCCAGACCGCAGCAGCATGTCTGGTCTTCAACCAACCCATGACAGCTCACGTCACTCCTCGCTACACTCAGCCAGCGAAAGGCGCCTGGTACTTCCAGCACATCAGGCCCCTAAGTCACAAGCCCGATTCTTCTCTTCTGTTGTCCCTCGATGGGGGAACATCGATGCTGCAATTCATGCAAAAGGAGCCAAACCAAATATTGAGAGGATAAATGAACATAATTTTACAGAGGGTCAACATTTCTGAATCACAAATCCTTTTTCGACTGATGTTTAGTGATATCCTAATATTTTGAGATGGTGGAGTTTTGATCTGTGTGAGCTGTAATCATCAAGAATAACACAAAAAAGTCTTAAAATATTTCACTTTGTGTGAGATGATTGTAGAATAAATTGAAGTTTCCCATTTTGAATCAAATCAGGGAAAAAAATGAACATTTTCATGATATTCCTAGTTTTTGAGATGCACTAGTATATCCTGCTACTGACAAACAACCCATGTGCAACTGGGGAAATCTTTGTGCATGAGATGAAAGTTTTTTATAGTGATTTTTATTTGCCAGTATGATATTTTCTGCACTTATGGTGCATATGTGAAAAAACAGCCATCAAAGCTTCAGTCTGTTGTTCCATCTGCCATGTCTGGATTGTTCCTGGCCCCTGCATCAAACTACAAAGCTTTTGAGAAACTTTCAGGATTACTTTCGTGAAAAAGTGACAAACTATCCCACCTGTCTCCTGCAGCACCCCCACAACCCAAAACCACAGTGATTAAATGAAGAGTACATCCATTGCTGGTTGTTGATGTAGAGTGATGTGAATGTTTTAAAATAAAAATGTAGAGAATACAGAGTTTATGCGTGACAGAGGCCTTGCCCCCCTTACTGTGGATATGGCGTTGACCATGCCGTTGGTGATCTGATCTTGGCGCATGTGCTTCACTACATCAAACTGAGCTGCCCTCTGCTTTGGGATGATCTGGTCAGCAATCTTCTTCAGTTCAGAGTTAAACTTCTTGAACAGATCTTCAAACAGCAGAGACAGGAGCTGAAAACACGTGAAGAAACAACATTTTTAATTTACTTTGCATTCTTATTTCCTCTAAAAACTGAAAAATCAAGTGAGAAGACTCATTTCAGATCATCATTTGTTTCCTACAGTCTGACTCTCTGGTGTACTGACACTCCACATCTGTTCTGGTCTCTAGCCGGTGCTGAGGTGTGTTGAAAAGTCAGCTTTAATAACCAGGTGTGGCGGTTCTCTGATAAGCCTGACCTGGCCTACATCCTAGGTCCCTGTCCTCCTGCACCAGGCCTAAAGAAGGCAGTGTCTCCCACAACACCTCCCCCCACCCTTTCACCCACCTCCACCCTTTGCATTAGCATACATCAAAACAAACAGGCATTGCTGCTTGAAATTAATAAAGAAATTAAGCTTCCGTCGCACAGCCAGGCCAATTAGTTGAATGTCAGGGAACCATAATTGGAGAGTGAGGAGATTGCTGGCGTTGTTAGTGTGTAAGCCCCCTATTGAAAGAGGGCTCTGTGCCCCCCTCCTCCTGTCTCCTGCTCCTTATACAGAGCAGGTTGGGGGGGGAAATTAAAGGCCTTAAGACAGCAGTAATTACATTATCAGAGCCGGGCCTGCGGATTAGCTCAATCGCTCCAGTCAAGGCAGCATTTCTATTGTCATGCTGCTGAAAAATCCCCATGCTTCCACAGCCTCTGGATTTTGGTGCCACCTCATATCTCTCTCCTGACAAAGCCAGGCTGAAATACAGAGAGGAGGGGGTGCGAAAACAAAACAGGGAAAAACAAAGCTGAGGGAAAATAATGAGAGTCTTATTAAAAGAACGAGGCAGGAACAAAGATGCAGGTGAGAGATCAGGACTGGAGCAGCCGCTGTCCTCTGGCTCAGCGCTGTGATCAACTGGCACTGAAGCTTTTTTTGTACTTTTCTACACATGTATTATTAACAAGCATATTTTGTACTGGAGCAAAGAACATGCAGGAAATACCTTTTGGCTGACAGAATAAAGAAATGAATTAAAAAGGTTCCTTTTTATATTGGAATTGAACTTATTTCTACTTCCTGTTGATCGTATGGCAAATTAACTTAACATGACAGATCTGCATGTTTTTGTAGGAGGAGAAGTCTAAATGGTGGGTAAATTATGATATTTTAAACCATTGCATAACTATGAAGTATAGAAGCACTGAGCTTACCTGTCCAGCCAACTCAAGACGTTTGTTGCCATAGTAATCTCTGTCATCCACCTTGTTGTCACCTTGAGCCAGGATCACCCTCCGCACCATCACAGCCAGGTAAATGCACTTTGCTCGAAAGTTAAACTCTTTCACCTAGATTAAAAGAGACTAAATGTTAAGACTTTGTTGTGTGTAGCAGATAAAATCCAGTATTTCTCTCCGCCTGTAAACGTACAGGCACATGTGTGAGGATTAAAGATGCCAGTAGCTCTCTGGCCTCCTCCATCTTGGTCTTCTTGGGGCCTCCCCACATGCGCTGTCTGCGCACTTTATTCCCGAGGTACCGCAGAGCCTGAAACACACAGCAGCAGACAGATAGAGGTCAGAGGGCTGAGTCAACTTCTGCAAAAGTTTTACAAGTTAGTGCCAACCTGACACCAAAGTCCTGAAACTTGAACCATGGCAGTTATTAAAGTGATTCATTTTTAGAGAATACAGTACCTTATCAGCATTAGCACACTTCAATAAAACTTCATAAAAAACTCTGGTAAACAAGGAAAACAATCAAAGACAAATAGATCAGAAAAAACATCTATTATTAAAATCAGCCATAAACATAGTATATCTTAATATTGGAGTTAAATAGAACCACGTCTTCATTAACATGACACATCCACATTAAATACTTAACCAGTCTCAAAATTGTAGTCTCTGATCAGATGTAAATCTGGAAACTCTGGATCAATGAAACTTTAAACGTCTTTCATTCTGGTCAGTTTTGTTTAAACTGTTGGCACTTCTTTCAAGGATTTTATAGGAATGCACAGTTTTATCCACATGATAGTGGTATCAACAGACATGTGCTTCAAAAGAATTATTTTATTAAGAGATATGAAAATTGCTGATAAAGTAATGAAGTGTTTTGGTCAAAGGCAGCTGTTAACAGATGCGTCTTCAACCTTGATTTAAAAGAGCTCAGACTCTCAGCAGACCTGATGTTTTCTGGGGGTTTATTCCAGATGTAAGGAGCATAGAAGCTGAACGCTGCTTCTCCATGTTTAGTTCTGAATTTGGGGAAACAGAGCAGACCTGAACCAGACAACCTGAGTGGTCTTTGTGGTTCATATTGTATAAGAAGTCACTGATGTGTTTTTGGCCTAAACCCTCAGTGCTTTATTAGCAATCAGGCATTCAAGAAGATTCACCATGTTTATTGTTGCTCCAATTAAACCAAAATTCTTGAAAGAGTTCATACTAATTACATTAAAAGGCATTAAAATATAATTACCTAGATTTGATGTATCAATGAAAGAGGACTGGTTCTGCTCAAGGTTTTGCTTAAGGTGGATTTATGTTGGGTCTCTGTGAAGTAAAGAGTCTGGTCTAGACCTGCTTTGTTTGTAAAAGTTCTTGAGAAAAAGTTTATTCTGAAATGAGGCAACACAAATGAAAAGTGATTCATAAAAATAAAATGAGGATGTTTTACAAACCGTGCACATTTAGGGCCAAATATTAATTCATAACTCTGATACAGGTAACCTCAACATACATTTCAACTAGATATGTGTTTTTTTCAAAAGTCAGTTTCAAAGTGTGAAGTTTTCTAGTGAGGGTGAAAAAAAAATGTCTGGAAGCCTCAAGTGAACTAAAGGAAAAGTCAAAGATTAAGAAGACCACTTTCTCTGCCAAACATGTGGGACAAAACTATATGAACATAACAAATTTAATTGTAATCATGTAGAAAAACATGAAATTGTCTTATTCAGTCATACCAATAATAAATTTAATTGATTAAATCATGTCTTTAAATCCAATGACTACATTTATATCAATAGGAAAAAAGCAGTTTAATGTTGTTAATGCAGATTACTTATCATAATCTGATAAGAATGTTTCTAAAGCCGTATCTGCCTTTAATTATATAGATTTAGGCCTCATTGTGCACAATACAATGACCCTGTGAATACCATGAAAAGACATGACGAAGGCCGGCAGGCAGGGGAACATGAGCGTTGTGGCGACTGGTTGCTAGGCAGCAAATGTGGCCTCATCAATGCATCAGCAGTGCGTCTAACAACATAATCTTTATGAAAAACAAATTGGCCGATAGCATTCATCTGTAGATGTCAAAGTAAACAGGCGGGCGTCTTGAATGAAACATTACTTAACAAGCTGGTGAGACAAAATCTTAGTCATCTGATGACAGAGACACAAAATATCCACTGCCAAAAAAGGTTAGGAAGAAGCTGCTATTTAATGCAATGAAAATGAACTTTTCTCTCTTTTCATGATACATAAAAATAAATGTTAATATTTCAGTCATTAAAGACCATTTGTTTTAGTCCTTTGTTTTCAGTGGATGGGACAGTTGATGGAGTTGTGAATGTTGAACCCAGGAGAGAGCTGTATCACTGAGCACTGAGTGTCTGCTTTCATCACTGAACTTAACCCAGTCAGAACATTAGAAATTTAAGATTTCAAATCTATGGATGGAGACAATAATAATGCTTATTTTTGATACTATCCTTATAGTTAAGTTCTTCACTGACTAGGAAAATTTGGGCAGATAGCGAGGTTAGATAAAAGAATTTAGCAGATTCTGATGTTTTTCTTTATCTTACTTTTGAGTCTTTTTTATTGTTCAGGGTTTATAAACACTTTTAAGGATCAAATTTTTAGACTTTCAAAGACTTTTTTAAGACCTGAACTGAGAAAAATTAATTCTATATAACATGTTGAAAATGGTCAAAAATTAAAGGAGTGTGGGATTTCTTGGTGGACGGGAAAAAACTGAATTATCCGGTTTAATTCACTGATAATGACATGTCAGTTGATACAGGACAAAGAGATTTTTTGGTCATAAACACATTAAATGCCACTTTCTGTCACTATAAGGTATGATGATGATATTTATCATAACAAATACAACAAGCATATACTAAAAAATTATATATACATCGGTATTTTTTTAAGGATATATTTCTGTCTCTATTTATAGAGGAGGACAGTGGATAGAGTCTGAAACAGGGATGAGAGACATGCGGGAAAAAGGAGCCACAGGCCCGATCTTGAACCCAGGCCGTCAACATACATGAGGCGCGCTTTAACTCCTTGGCCATCTACATCCCAAAAAATAATATAATAAATCGAAATAAATCTAGGTAGAAAAGAAAGACTGATGAAGACACGTGTAAGTCAAAGTGCCCCCTAAACTTTAAGACCACTCAATGGTAAAAAGAAGACTTTTTATGGCCTTGAATTTCTAGAGTCCAATTTAAGACTTTTTAAGGATCTGCAGAAACCCTGATTGTTGTTTTTAATTCCCCAGTCTGGATGAATGGCAGCAGCTAATCAGCATTATGAAAATATAAAAACATCTGTTAAAATTGTTTAAGTCATTCAGGCTGTCATTAAAAAACAACTAAGTAAAATTAAATCATTAAAATTTTGAAAAAACAGCCGTAAATTTCATCTTTTTAACATTAAAAAAATATGTCCGATACAAAAAGAGAAAACCAGGCACTCCAAAGAAGTCGCTCTTAATCAAGGCTTAAAGACATCTGGAGTGGTGGATGAAGACCAACTTGGTAGGAACATGTTGACCTTTTAAATGATTTGGACATTAAAATAAAGGATTTTAAGTATTTTCTTCCTCATTTTTACATGTTTTCATGTTTAGAGTGCCTGTTTTTCTCTTTTCAAGTTGGACGTTATTCCCCCCTGTTCTCCAAGAGCACTTTACTTTGTTTTATAATTCTTACAAATAAGTCACAATGAGCAGCCAGTCCCCCACCTTCTGCTCTATTCATTTAAAAAAGTTTTTCCTTAATAAGGGTAAAATGACTTTATCTGCTTCTGTTTCATACAAAAGCGCATTCACATTTTTCCAAAGAGTTCGGCAATTTGAGAAGCACTGTCATATCTGAACGCTAAATAAGAAACCAGAAGTTTTACTAAAGCATGATATATGGGTCAACAACATGCACAGATCTGTCCAAAGGTTTTAAGTCTGCCTCTAAAAAATTTCAGTAATCACACAGATACTTGTGTTTGTGTTATGTGTACAGGAAACAAAGACTACATGTGACAAATTAGGGTTTTACGAGGTATGACTTCCTAACAGTTGTTGTCACTTCGAGGCTGCCAGGCAACCAGAAAAAGCTCCAATAAATAAAGTTTAAAGGTGCTGAATGTCTAAACTTTGGACGGAGCCAGGCTAACTGTTCCTCACTGCTTTAGGTCCTTGTGTTAAGCTAAGCTAACTGAAAGTTGGCTAAACATTCCTGTTCACCAAAGCAGATAAGACAATTCTAGTCATGTTGTCATTTAGCTTCCAGCAGGGAAATAAATGAAGCCATTTCCAAAAATTTCTGCCTACTTCTTTAAAAAAACAGGTTAAAATGTACTACAGGTTATTAATTTAAAAGTAATGCTCCTATGTGTACTAATTTAATGTAAATTTCCTGCATGCTTTGTTCTCACCAAACTCCTTATTCTGTACCACACAGGTTAAGAAATTTTTTTTTTCAGGATGAGAAAAACTCACAAATATTTTCATTATTTCTTGTTTAATGTGTTTTTTCTGTGGGTGATGGTTTGGCTGCACATGCATTACTACAGTGAACAAAACAGCATTTTTACCGGTATACCAGTCACAGTGATATTAAGGACCAAGCCTTTTTCTGGATGAAAAATATGGTTTTAAAGTGTTAATAGAGCACCAGGTTAAATCTGCATTGACAACTGACATTCCAGATTTAGATAAATGGAGAATAAAAGGCTGAGGTGATGCCCTATCACAAGTGAACTGACTTTTAGCTTTATATTTTACAAACAAGCTGTGGCACAGATGGACCACAGAGGTACCTGAGTCTGTGTGAAGATCTGGGCCTTCTGACACTCCTCCAGGCTCGGGGCGAAGCTGGCCATAACATGCTCCTCTGTGCCGATCATCTGCACAATCTCCTGGTCGCTCTCTACACCCATACCCTGTGTGAATGTCAAACAAAGATTTTACAAGACTAGTCAAGTCTGCATAAAGAGTAGTTAATATATTTCACATGCTTTTATATCAAACAGGCCTTGTTAATGCGATGGATTAATATTTTACAACTTCTAACTTATGCCAGAAGGCGTGAGGAGGAGAGGTGTGTATTTAGGGAGAAGATGGGTGAACTGGGAGTTACAATGTAGTCTGACATTTGCTTATGGAAATGTGGAGCTGTAGAAACTGAATCCTCTGTCCCACACTGGGTCTGATGTTTTTTGTAGCTGCTGCCAAACAAGGAGAAGAAGTCATCCAGGATATAAAAGTTCACAGCAAACAGAGCAGGCAGACGGACTGTGTACTGCGGATATTGACTTGCGCTCCCAACCCTCAACACTGACATGTTGGGAGAGATTTGTCCTCACAGGGAGAAAGACGTTAATGACGCCAGCTGGCTGACTGACATTTTTATCAAGAGCAGGGAGCAACAAATGAATCTGATGAAGAAAAACTGAAACTTCTTATCTCCATCACCACGCTCACCTCATGTAACATGCATTACTGATGGTTACTTCATTTATTACAGCTTATGTGGATGTATTTAAACAGAGTGGATCATAAAGGGTCAAACTATCAGATAAAGCAACTCTGGATAAAAAAAAACTAAAGCCTCTGTTCATACATCTGTGCAAATTCTTGGGAAAAAAAACATCACTCTAACTGTCCTGTAGCACCCCCTACTGGTTGTTAGGTGTCTTCTCATTTACCTTGAATATAATGGCAATAGGAGCATCCTCTGACAGCGTGTTGTGTCTCAGGTAGAATCTTCCTTGTTTGACGATCATGTTGGTTCTGCTTTTCTTCTCATGGGTGGAGCTGGAACAAATCAGAGCAGGGTAAGAAACAGAGGGTTTGACAGAGGAAGTTTCCCAAAACACAGAGACCTAGAAGCTATTGAAACAAGACCAACTTGTAATACATCCACCCATCCATTTTCTACATCACATATCCCAGAGGCTGGAGCTTATCCCAGCTGTCATTGGGCAAGAGGCGGGGTACACCCTGGACAATCAGAGTTGACAAAGAGGCAAATAACCGGACATGCTCACACTCACACCTAAGGCCAATTTAGAGTCACCAATTCACCTAAGAGCATGTCTTTGGTGGTGGGAGGAAGCCAGAGTACCCAGAGAGAAGCCACGCATGTACAGGGAGAACATGCAAACTCCACACAGAAAGGCCCTGACCGGGAAGTGAACTTGTGTGGCAACAGTGGTAATCCATGCGTTGCCAAGCAACCCACTTATAAATGAATCCGTTATTTGCAGCAGAAACAATGGGCAGTTTTAGCTCGTTAAAGGTTTCCTGCAGACCTTTTTCCTATTAAGTAATGTGGGGTTTTTTTGTTTGTTTCATGTGCAAAAACTTTAAAATGATCTCTAGATCATCTGTTGAAGGTACAATGTTTAATATTCACCTAGTAGCATTTAGCAGAACAAACTTTGTAACAATGAAACATAATATCAGTAAGTGTTTAATCGCCTGTAAATACAGAACTGCTTTCTGTATTTCAACTTAGAGTAAGCCTTTTATTCATTCATAGGGAGAGACCCTGTCATTGATGTCACCTTGGAGTTTTGCATCTTGCATGTTTCTACAGGTATACATTTCTTTTTAAATTCCTCTGGTTGCAACGTTTACCACCAGAAGTGAGCAGCTCAATCTTGAATCTGACTCTTAGATGTTGCCAATATTCTGTAATTTCACAGGGTGTACCTTTAAGATGTGTGCCTGCAGTGTTAGGTTACTTTTTTTAATCCAAAGGTAGATATTTTTGTGGGGCTACTGAGTCAGCTTCCTTTTACACAAACAAGCAGCACAGGACACCATAGGCAAAGGGATGACAGTGCTCAAAGATGGAAGCAAACAAGATCACAGTATGCCATCAGTATCAAAAGGGTAAGTAGAGACTAAATAGGAATAAAAACATATCACTAGTAATTGTAAACATAGCAGAATAGAACAAGTTCAAATGTAACATCAGTAAAAACAAGATAACTAGACTCAAACAGTCAATAAATAATTGTGTCAAAGCTTCTACAGCACTGATATGTACTCTGACTTGCTGCTGGAAAAAAAGTTTTTTTGTATTATTTGGTTTGGTATTTTATACCTTCATCCTGAGGAGAGAAGCTGAGCTGATATTTGTTAGAGGAATTTTTCAGTACCTGGTAACTGAGGCTCCGACTGCACCCTTTCTGTCCTGCTCCACAATGATTCTGTTTTTGGACAGCTGCTCTTGGATCAGGATGACTTTCTCCTGACCTTTCACAATAAAATAACCCCCTGTAAAGAAATTAGAGGAGATTGAAGTTCGATTTTTTTTTTTGTCTATAATGGACAGTATCATTTTTGCCTGTGTAATCTTTTGTGTACCTGGATCCAGAGGGCATTCATTAAGTTTTGAAAACTCCATGGGAGTCTTTCCTGTGAGAACACAGTTTGAGCTTCGCAGCATGATTGGCATCCTGAGGGGAAGAAACACATCAGAATACAAAAAAGACTTCTTCATATTGAGTTACATCATTTTGAGTATGTTTCTTGCTGAGTAAAGCATCTACAAAAATGTGGAGGAGACCAGCATTGTGTTGATTTCAAACTCAGCAGATTAAGTTTGAAAAGTTTTGGGATAGGCTGGATGTAACTCTGTAAGATGCTTAAGACAAACTCTGATACCTTCCGATGGGCAGTGCATTGCGGATGATTCTCTGACTGCCGCGAGTGTATTCAATGTCCACAGTAATGGGCGCTGAGTAGGTCATGTCTCTGAGACGACACTGTGGAAACAAACAGGACAGTGGTAAAGATACATTAATGATTAGTTTGCATGTTAAGTATCAAGAGGTGAAAGTGATGTGTTCATTAAGCTTGTAGAAATTAAGAAATGTTTGAAACACAGCATGACTTAAATAAATAGATGGGAGTTCGGTTTGTATGGCCATTAAATAATGTATATTATCAAATATATATATAACAGGTAACATGAAAAACATGCACACTCTCAGACAGTAACGAATATACATAAACATTCTTTAGCTACTTCAGAAATTATACCTATTCATCCGGTCGTTAAACCGAGTGTCTAATAAGATAGGATGTGTATATATATATAGATATAGGAAAAGGAGTACCTCTTGAACTCTAAAAAGAGTGAGTTTGAGGTACTCTTTGGAATGGGCTTCATATAGTCACGGAATTAAAGAAGAAAAAACTCTCTTTAACCGTTTAAATACACTGAATTTAACAACATCAAGTAGTTTTTCTTCTTTATTAATATTCCTTCTTTAACCCTATAACTAAGTACATACTTTGACTTTTGGACATCAGTCAGTAACCTCACTGTTCACAGGCAATAATCTGGCCAACCACCAGTCATATTTCTTTAATGCTGCTCAACAAAGAGCGCTCACCTCATGAGGAGATACTGGTCTGGTAACATTGAAGCTTTCTTCAACATCAGGCATGCCAACATAGATATTGAGGTATCTGAAAGTAAAACACAATAATATTTTAACTCACTTTAAATCTGGAGGCTTGTGTATTTCTGGGGTCATTAGTGTGAGATAATTAAGATTAATTGCAGAAAATCATGTTGACGTGACTTACTTGAGGTACCACATTGGATCAGCATCACTTGTGATCTTTTCATTTGCTTTCATTATTTTCTTTATCTGAAAAATAACATGCCAACATATTTACATAAAGACTGAGCTAAAAAAATGAAACTTAAACAGAGGCAGCATTACAGTAATAGTTAAGCCGTGTTCTACCTCTACATTGATGAAATAGTTGAACGAGTCGATGTGCTGCTTCACCAATCCTTTTACCTGGAAAACACAGAAAAAAAAAGTCAGACAACAGCACAAAACACTGAGATACTTAATGGCACACAAAGTTTGTGTTGTAGGTGGTGGTGAAAGGACTTGTCTGACCAGTAGATTAATAAATGAACCTTTTTTGGACAAGAAAAAAGTGAACATATAAACCATGATTGTCTTTAGAGCTCATCTCTTGTGGTTTCTGGGTTTATAGGGCAGCTTTGCTCAAGGATACGAATCACTGATATGGACTTTTAAGCACAGTCAGCAACAATTGATATGTTCATTTATAAAGCCATTCTAGCCAAATTTCCAGACTACGCTTCCTCTCTTTTAATCTTGAAGGATGGATTGCATAACCTGCTTTTGTTCGTCTTTGTGCAGTTTTTTGTTCACAAAGATAGCACTGAACTGGGAGAGAGGGCCATTTTGGTTTTCTGCCCCTTTTCTGGAAACAACCTGTAAACCTATTTCAAACTGCAAAACCTAGTGAACCTAAATGTTTTAAAACCTTTAGTGAAATCTCTTGAATCCAAACTTTAAGACTGATTATTCATAATTGCTGTCAACGTCTATTGTGTACTGTACTAAGTGTAATGGTTGTTGAAACTGTGCACTGCTGCCATTCTTGGTCAGGTCTTCTTTGAAGGGAGATCCCTGGTCTCAATGGGATTAACCTGGCTATATACAGGTTAAATTAAAAATAATAACAATTTCTTACAGTCATTTATATCATATTTTTTATTTTTACCAAAGTTATCCAAATATTGTTTGGTACTCAAAATATTATAAATAATATGAATAATATTTGTTTTCCAAAGTCCAAGAAGAATGTTTCATTGCCATGTTTTCATATCACTGAATTTGGGTATTTTCAAATATTAGTTATATTTAATATTAATTAAATATAATAATGAAGGTACTTTATAGCTGTTGATTGATTATTAGCTGACAAAAAAAACATCAGTCATATAGCTGTCAAACCTTTTATTAAAAGATTTCTGATTAATGCAATAAAGATCTATTAGTGAAAAGGTTTTAATTTACAGTTAAAAAAAGACTCTGTCTTCTCACTATTAAATTCATCAAAAGCATCTTCTTTTCATTTACAAGGTATTTTATTTTTACTTTATAAATTAATCCTAATAAAACATTTTTAATTCGGGGGATTTATAAACTGTATGGAGGATCAAATTCCGTAAAAATGTACAAATAAATGAACGTTAGCTCTGTTACCTTAAGAAAGGCTGGCAGCAGTTTCCATTTTTCCTGTTAAAAAGGGAAAAATAAATAATTACAAACTAGGATTCATTTAATGTTATACTGTCTTCATGCAGTGCAACTTTACACCTTTAACAAAGCAACGAAGCGAACACACATTCATCCGATAGCGTTTAAATTCAAGTATTTACTTTCATTAAGTATACTGAATGTCAAGAAAGCGACACATTTTACGTGGTTTAGCTTTTCTCTCCTCGCTGTGTGTGAATTAGGATCTACAGCTAGCCACTGCACTAGCTTTTTCGTACTCGTGGTCTGAAATTTCGTGTTTTTTCATCATAAACTCACCGCTACAGTGTTGACAGGAGCCGCCAACTCCTGAGGAGTCATGTCACAAAACTCTCCTCCAAGTACCTCCATTTTTATTTTCTATTTTTCAACAGTAAAACATTAAACTCAGGCCATTGCATCTGTGTTATTCTTCAGCACCGGAACTCGTTCAAGCATGTGTCTCGCTTGTGTGTTCCATCATAAAATTGCCGTGCCGACAGACTCAAATATTTGTTCCGGTTCCGCGTCATAAAAAGAAGTCAATTTATCGATTAACTCTAGCTTTGAAAGGGTTTGAAACGCAAGAGATGTGTAGAAACTCGTCACACTTAAAGATTTAGAAAAAAATACTGGCAGTGGTTTGCAAAAAATGTACCTAAAATAAAACATTTAATAGCAGTCATAGGTAGGGTATCTTACAGAAAATAATACCCCTACTTATACCTCAACTTCTTTACTGATAAAGTAATTTTTTTTTTTAAACTTTTGTCTTCAGAAACAATAAATCACCTAAGTCGGAGCTGTAGACTGGGATTGAGTTGTTTAGTTGGTGAAAAACTCTAAAGCTCTGACATCTTTATTCTTAGTCTATTTCCATATGTAGCCCTGGACGTCGATGTGTCATTACACAATATATTAGGTTAGTTTTCTGGTGTCTGACATTCAAAGACTTAAAGCTTGTCTTTTCATTTGCTCATTAAGAAATTAAACCGTTTTAATTTGAATAGAAATGAAATTAGACATTGCTGTCAATATTTTCTCTCTCTGGGTTACACTGGCTCAAAGAAATTAGCATTAGTAAATCTACAAAAACTTGAAAATACAGCTCTTACTTTGTGCACAGAAATTAATAACATAGTTGATACTTCTTTGATGCGTAAGGATACACTGGTAACTTTACATGCAGAGGCAAAAAATAATGAAGAACATTAACATTTTGTTATAATCAGTTTACTGAAAAAGGGATGGTGTATTTCTTCACAATACTCACAAATTACATTCCAACTAAGAGATGATTAAAATGTGTTACAGGAATTAAACGGTGCATGAATTTGTCAAATATTTGATTTTGAAGGGTGGCCGAATATTTCATCAATATAACTTTATTTCATGGAAAGTTAATCACATGTACAATGGTTTTGATTTAAATGACAACTTGAATGCAGTTTTAACCAAATACACAGAGCTTAAAAAATTTATTAGACCACCATCCAAAGTAAGGTTTATGCCACAACTGCATCATGGAGTGCTTTAATGCGGACTCTTTCATTTCCATGAGCTCTCCACGTTTTACCATTTTGAACAGGAATGAGGAATTTCAAACTGAATTCACCTTTTTATACCCAAATTTGAGCCAGCTCACTGGACTTCTCTGAGAAGTCAGAAATTCATCAAGCATAACATTCAACCACTAAAACTCATTTTTCTCTTCAGGAATGCAAGTAAATAACTCTAATTTGACATTTTACTCAAGAAATAATAATGTGCTTTACTATTTTTTCAGTTTTTTTGTAAATCAGTAAATTTGAAAATTCATGGATAACAATAATAATTCTATTTTAGCATTAAAAATATCATTTGGGTTAAAGAGCTTCTACATATTGGTCTATTAACCATTGCAGAAACATAAAAAATGATTTTGGTAATTACCAATGCTGTTAATTTAGGGCAGCTGTGGCATAAACCTTACTTTGGGTGGTGGTCTAATAAATTTGTTAAGCACTGTACGTATATACATTCCCTCTTAGTTTTATAGCTATTTTAAATGAAGGAGCATATCACAGGATTGTCCACCTCAGTGTGAGTGCTGTCTAATATGCCTGCTGTTGCTGCTGAGCAGTTTGGGATATGCCGTCCCAAGGGAGCGTCCGTGTCTTATGACCACGAGCTCCATCTGACACCGGTCGATATTGACCAGCACTGTGGTGCTCCTGTCTGTGTTCATCAGGAAGACGATGGTGAAGACCGCCATCTCAAACTCAGGGCTGGTCCCAATAAAGGAGCTGCCAACAGGCTTCACCAAACCATGCCAGCTGAACTGGAGGTTCAGGACGTGGTCATCTTGATCAGGCTGCAGAAAAAAAATCACAAATTTTTAGTTAGAAGATTAGTTCCAAACACATGAAGAATGAAACATTTTATCTAGTTTCAGAGTAAAATAGTTCACTGTCGCCTCTACGTACAAGGTCATGATTTCTGGCCTTGTAGCCCTTGTAGTCCAAATGTCTGTTTTTTTCTTGCAGGTAGAACTGGACCCAGTTGTGAAAACCAATGATTTCTGTTTCAGATTTTGTCTCTCCAACAAAGACATGCTCAAATCCACAGGAGTCCAGGCTGGTGAAATACAACACAAAAGTACTTTAAACGCTCATTCACTTGTTGATACATTTGTAGATGATTTTATCACCCGACTACTTCCTATTCACTTATTGATCTGTTAGAAAAATAAATTAGATAGAATCTATAGAATAGAATCTATGATGATGTTTGGGGATCTTACCCTGTGTTTCTCTGTCTGTGGTAAAGGTGGAACCAGATCAGGTGCAGCTGACTCTTAAAGAGGCGCAGGTTAGAGCTGGACTTTCCTTTGCTCACCAGATACCTATGAGCCCGCTGTGGAGAAGACACATCAATAAACATACACATCAGTGCAAACCAGACTGTGGTACAACACTCATTCTCAATAAAGAATACAGTGCCTATAAAATTATTCACCCCCTTAGATGTTTTACCCTTTTATTTATTTTAAAAATCAATTATGATCAAAATAATTGGGCTTTCTTGAAAAAAATACACAAAAACTCCTTCCATAAATTCTCTTTTGAATTGAGGTCTGAACTTTGACTCAGTCACTCCAGCACATTTACCTTGTTGTCCATTTCTGTGTAGCTTTCACTGTATTTTTCAGGTCGTTGTCTTGCAGAAAAAAAATCTTCACCCAAGCTGTAGTCCTCTAGGATTTTCTGCATTTATTTTACCCTTTATCTTTACAAGCCTTTCAGGGCCGGCTGCCAAGAAGCATCCCCCACAGCATGATGCTGCCACCACTGTGCTTCACAGTGGGGATGGTGTGTTTGTGGTGATGCGCAGTGTTTGGTGTCTGTCAAACATTGCAGCTTGTCTGATGACCAAGAAGCACCATTTTGGTCTCATCAAACCAGTGCACCTTCTTCTACTTGAATTTTTTTTGTATCCATCCCCTGACTAATGCTTTTAACAACCTTTTCTCTGAGTTGCTTGGAGTGTTCTACTGTCTTCAAGATGTAATGGTAGCCATGAATACTGACTTACCAGTGACTGGACCTTCCAGGCACGGGTGTCTTTATACTAAAAATGCTTGAGACACATTGACTATGCTCTTTAGGTGGTCCCCACTTTACTTATTGTGAGACTACTACCACCCATTGGCTGGACCTCTGTTGAATTAGGTCAGTCACGTATGTTACATTATGAAATTACATTGATTTTTTGGTCAAAAAAAGCCAAATTATATTGACCATGACTAATTCATTTGATCAATAAAAGGGTAAAACATCCAAGGGGTAGATAATTTTTTATAGATGCTGTAAATCTGCAGCACATGCAATCTCACCATCCATTGTCTGTCATCCTCTGATAGATGGAAAATGCCTTCAAGAACATTTGTGAATTTGTCAGCGATTACGGTAAAGCCACTGATTAGCACTGATTAACTTCCTCATAAGATTTCTTTTTCCATGTAGCAGTTGTGTCTGCAACATGAACACTTTTTTTTTTTTTTTTTTTTTTTATCTAAAAACATTCTTGAGTAGTGCCAGTAGAAAGCTGCTTTACTTCAGCCGTATGAGTATGAATTTAGGGATTAACATTTTCTGAAATAACAACATCAAGATGCAAATCTGTAACAGTCAAGCTTAGCTCTGTCCTCAAAAGGAGAACAAAATAACTTTAGAAAATGCTTGTTATTTTCTTATGAGTTTGGTTTGATAATTTCTGATCCTTTTAATTATGACTTTTAGTCTTTATTATTCCCCATTTGGACATTATAGTGTAATTTCTATAAAATTTTAGTATTTGCTTGTGTGGACCCCACAGAGAGTAGTCGCTTTGGATCCTTCCCATAAAAAAGCAGACTGTTTTGACAGTTTGTTAAGCACCTGGTTTGACACCTAATAAATGGCAGCAGCTCCAAAAAGTAAGAAAAACTATAAAGTAATAAGAGAGCTTCTCGCTAGCTGTCTCTTTTCCTTATGAAAGACAAAAGAGTCATTAGTGTTAATGTTTGTTAAAAACTCCTTACAGGAGCTCTAAGCAGGTTACTTCACATAACATTTGACTTAACACTTTACTCTCATTTGTTTATCTAATGACATATTTTCTTTCTTAAATTCTCCTCTAAAATGTTCCTACTTCTTTTTTTGTATATAGGTTTACCAGATGTTATAACAAGATCCAAATAATTTCTCTGCAATATATCAAAAATAAATACCATCAAGTCAATGTAGCTCACAGTTTTACTACAAATGTCGTATGTAAGTGACACATATGTTTGATTGTGATATTAAGACTTTAGAAATTGTGAAAAACTTTCATTCTGTAGTGAAAAGTCTGTTTGAGAAGTCTCCCTGTCTTACATCAAATCTAGCAGACAGAACTGAATTCTACAGTCTATCACTGAAGATTAACACTTTGGTCTTGATCTGGACTGCTGTCATCAGATCCATCTAAAAAAGCATCTTCCTTCCAAGAACAAAGAGTCTGGGTCCGTATTTCTCAACAGATCATCTTTAGGGAGACCACTGAAGCCAACACTGCATTCCTCAGCTGCTCACAGATGTTTTCAGATGTTTTTTCTCATTATATAACTGTGTAGTAATGTGTTCATCGAGCAGTGAGACAGGAAGAGACAAAAGTCCCTCAGGAGGCCAGCTGCTGCCTCGAACCTACAAAAAACTGGAGAAAAACTAACAGGAAGCAACCAAGGAAAAAAAAATCGAACTTTCTATTATATAAGTGATCAGAAAGATGGGTAAACAGTAGATGGAAGACATGAAGTGTGGTGCATAAATAAACTGAAGTATAATGAAGTATGTCTTGTAAGCTGTCGCTGGTTGGGACATGTCTGATGTACCTTCATGACTTCAGTCTCTAAGACAGCATCCAGGAAGAGATTAGTCTCGGTCAGCTCCTCTGCTGTGACACGTTCAGCCACGCCAGTGGTCCGCTCATAGTTGTCCAGAAGATTTGTTAACCCTGCAGGCACACACGTCAAGATTTGAACAGAGAGGTCTGAGAATGAGTGGGATATAAACGTGTGTAGAAAGTAATGCAGGAACACTCACTGGAGAAAGTGGTTATGTTCCTCAGTTTATTCTCATTAACATTGGAGAACAGAGGAAGTGAGGCATGATCCTGTACAACATGGCTGCCCTGGTTTACAAAACTGGCTCTTCCCTGTACAATCAAACAGAATCCATCAGTGCAGAAACAGCAAGGTGAAGTGTTGCCTGAATGAGGGAGAACCTCCGTACCTGAACAGAGATTGTGTAATCTACACCAGGACTCATCCGATTCACATCCAACCTCCACAGCTCATTGAAGAGATTGGAGAGTTCCTGGTTTACAGCTGGTCTGTGATACACAAACAGGCAGTAGAAATACAGAATCTGACAAAACAAGTCATAAAAAAAGTTTTCATTGGCTACTGTACCTTGATGCATTTAGTCCAGTGAGGAGAGACGTAAGGAGGACAAGAACTCCACAGAGCCTATAAATCATACAAGTATGACACTTTATCTGTAATAAACATCCAAAAGAATAAAGACCTTGTTTCAAATCAGTATGCTCTGCTTTGAATACGAATAAACTGCAAACTGAGCTTGACTCCACTGATGAAATGATTTACTATAGTTTTTAAATACAAACCTTACAGCCATGGTTCTTCTCGCAGGTTTCCACTCCTTCAGTTTTTTGCTACAGTGAAGTTTTGCCGCAGGTCATGTCTAAAATACAAGTCTAGACCCCACCCATAAGCCTTACAGGCGTCTATGCTTACAGACATGTTAAAATGCTTTCCTGAAGTAGCCACTAGATGGCGCTTGTACCTTTGATTTGAGACATTTCAAACTGGTGAGCTCTGAAAACTACAAATGCATTTTTGGCTATAAAGTGACCATTACAGCAAATACAGTCTGTGAATTTAATTTTGTTTGAATAAATAAAAATTAAGAAATACTTGTTGTTGATAATTGTTACCAATAAAATCAAGAACATATACTTTGATATAAAATGTTTTTAGTTTTTGCACAGAGACTCTCAAACTGGCCAATAAATCCATCCTTTCCCCATATACAGTGGTGAAGTGCAGATATATTAAGTATAGGCCTATCCACTGAATATATAAATATGTATATATATATATATATTATTTCAATAAAGCATACCCACTTCCAAATGAAGGGAATACCGAATAAAGAGTGAACAAATTAAAAGTATACCCATTTCTGCATGTACGACTACACCAGTGCCCATACAGTACATTACCTTATGGCAGCAAGACTCATTTAAACTTTTTTATTCCAAATATTTTAAATGTAACTGAATTATATCATATATAGTATATTCTCTCTTAAATGGTTTCCCAGGCCACAAATTATGAAGGTGTTCATTATTTTCTTTTCCCCAAAGGCAAAGGTAGGCTTTTTGCCTGTGGACATTACATACAGTGCTTTCAGACCCTTTTCACTTTCTTCAATCTTATGTTGCAGCCTGATGCTACAGTCAGAAAGATCATTTTTATTCTAATTAATCTGAAAATGTATTAGAATTAAAAAACTGAAACATCATATTAACATACGTACTCAGACCCTTTGCAAATACACTTGAAATTTAGCTCAGGTTCCTGCCATTTCTCTAAATCTTTGCTGAGATGTATCTACACCTTGATTGGCGTCCACCCATAGTACATTAAATTGATTGGACATGATTTGGAAAGGCATGCACCTCTCTATAGAAGGCCTCACTGCTGACAATGCAGATCAGAGCTAAAACCAAGTCTTGAGGTCAAAGGAACTGCCTGCAGAGCTCAGAGACAGGATTGTTGGCAGGCAGAGATCTGGGAAAGGCTACAGAAATCCTGCTGCACTGAAGGTTCCCAAGAGCTCAGTGGTCTCTATAATTCTCAAATGGACGAAGTTTGGCACAAACAGGAATGTCCAAGGTCGCCCATCCGAACTGAGCAATCGGGGGAGAAGGGCCTTGTTAAGGGAGGTGACCAAGAACCTGATAGTCACTCTGAGCTCCAGAGATCCTGTGTGGAGATGGGACAAAATTCCAGAGGGACAACCATCACTGCAGCCCTCCACCGATCTGAGCTTTAGCTTAGCTTTCATGTGGAGGTTTTTGCATATATAGGCTATTTTGTTAACTTCCATTCACTCATGACATCACAAGAGATGGCTGGACATGGTTCGTTTTAACTCCTGATACCCATTTTCTCACATGATTACACTGAAAATGGAGGAAAATAACATGATTCTTTAACAATAAACAAGGATGTTGGAACCTGTTGTGTGCCAACAAATACTGAGCAATGTCAGATTGGGGACATTGTTGCAATACTGCCAAGACTTGAAAACAAAAATCTTATAGAAAGGGGAAATTACAAACGAAACCGAAAAAGAAATGTATGGCCTCTACAGCATCATTTCTAATACATTTAATCATCTGAGCATCTTCTGACAAAGTTACCTTTTATTCTGTATTTATGGAAGATTTGTTTTGCAAACAGCTGAATATAAGTAGTAGTAGCAGTATTATCTGTTTATCTCTGTTGTCTGATTTTACATTTCAGTGAAAACAGATGAAAGGAAATGATACTGGAGGAAGTGAGGCAATTTTTCATGTTTACTATCAATCAAAATTAAATTGGGTAAATATTTAGTAATATGTCACTGGCAAAATACTTATTTTTCAGAACCTTTTTAGCTGTGATTTTTAAAGAAAAAGGAGAGAAGACTTGTGGAAAAACAGTTGTGATATTTGACTTTTTGACTCTTCAAACAATGAAAAAGTGTTGAAGAGTCAAAGAGGTCAAAAAGAAGTCAAAAACGTCTCAGTTTAGTTTTGAGGGCTGACTATGCACTTCTGGTGTTAAGCATTCTTCAAATCCATAACGTTCAAATTTCTGTTTTAAATTATTTTGCAAAGTACAGTAAAATAGCTGTTTTGAAATGAGTAAAAGTCAAAGAAAAGACAAGACTTGTCTTTTTACATAACCAGCCTAATAAGGAGCATGAGGCATTGGGTTGTTCCTTTTGTTTAAACTAAAAACAGACTGTTTATCCGCTTTATTAAACCGAAGACAAAGAATTGGAAGCACATGACTCTTCTCCAGTTTTATATCATCAGATGTGGCTTTGAAATTTGATATCTTGCTTGCATTGTACATATCTTGTGGTTTGCATGTTGTTTTCTGTCCTTGTGCTCTGAAATTCAACAGGTCTCTGCTTTCACCAAGCATGACCACAGCTGAGCTACAATATAAACACTAAATATATCTGTGTGTTAAAGACACAAAACAAACTGATTTAAATTATTTTATTGGTCTTAGAAATGAATAGAAAATGTTTTCCTTGTATTGCAGAGGGATGAATTACCACATTTAAAAAAAACTGACATTATCTCACAATTCTGAACATACGAGCCCTTTCCAAAAAATAACCCCTTCAGAATAAATCCATAGTAAAGATAAAATAAAGAAGCTTTTATATAAATGATTTTCAACATCATGCAATGATATTAATTAGGCTTTGTTTTGTATGATATGCATTTGTGCAAACATTATGTAGAACATCACTTGTGTGTGAAATCAGTAAAAAGACAATTTTCATTGAAATCACAAGGTTAAATTCAGTAAAAAAAAGAAAGAAAAAAAAAACACATAGCAGCCGTTTAAGTTTTTTGTTTATACTAACATCTAAAAATTGGGGATATCCATTGTCTTTTCTGTTTAACTACAGTAAAAAGGCATTTTTAAAAACATATATTAAAATCTATCTATATTGGTGTATTGTAGATGTCTTTAATTCTGCTGGTTTACACCTTTGCTCAGAAATCGATCACTGGTTCACTTTAGATGAGAACTAGAAGGATGCTAAAACACAGCTGAGTACAAAATATCCAGAAACCAGCTGGTAGACAGGCAGTGGTGTGGCCCTAAATGTTCCCTCCATCATCAGACAACAAAACAGCGACAAAGTTCAAGAGTCATAGAGCCCACAGGACTGAAGGCTTTCACAACACCACAGTTTGAAACTGAAATAAAAATCAGACACTGTAATACTTTAGGCTCGTCTTTTAGGGTTACTCCTACAAAAGAACCTGGCAGCATTTTGGGGGGTTGAGGAGAAAAGTCTGTGCATGGGAGAGCTTCATTCACAGCAGGACCAGGTCTCAGGGTGCTCACAGTCTTATGCAGTGGACTCTTCATCTGTTACACTGGGGTTTGGTGAATTTGAAATCTCTTTGAAGAACTCGTCATCTTTCAGCATGCTCTGGTGAAAGACACACCACAGAGAAAAGGATGTTATCCTCAAGAAACAACATTGCCAAAGAGTTTAATCTGGAGTCTGGTCAGCTTTAAGATTCTTACCGTGAGGTTTTGAATCCCCTCAGAGAAAGCTCCGATCTGCCTCACAGTCCCTTCAGAGTCATCCATCTGTGACACAAGGGGAAAGTTTCAAACTCAGAGATTGACTGAAAAAGTTCAACACTGACACTAATACTGACTAAACATCTTAGGGAATAAAGTCACCTCTAAGCAACAACGATGCCGTGAACATAACAAGAAGAATATAATCAAATCATTTAGAAGGCTAATATGTGAATTTTAGAGTGGATGTCCAGTGGGTGTCATCTCTCACTCTAAAAAAGCAACATCATTGCCAACCCCTTCCTCAGTGCACTGACTGAATGTAGCTGTTTTTAGAAGGTCTCCTTGAGTTGTACTTCTGTGATAAAACTCCATACTTGTGTCAACATCCCTGGTGTGGTGCCATTTCCCTTCTCTCATGTGATGTTTGGGCTAACAGTTGTAAAGAGGCAGGTTCACATAAAAAACATGTGCAAAACTTGTTTGAGCCTCTGACTGAAACAAAATCCAGCTAAAGGAACAGTGTAAACATAGAACTGAGAACAACAAACCCAGGGGGAGTTTGACTTGACTATTTTTAAGAAAGTTATCATTGAACAACTTATTTAGTTAGATATACTTGATATCTGCATCATTCATGTTTAAAAAGCCGCATATTAAACCTTTAACACTCGATGATAAACATATTAAATGATTTGGAAAAAATGGATAAAAGATAAGCTGCACATGTTAGACAGTGTTCAGGTGTTTATTGAATAAATCACCTACCTACCAGATGTGCTGTTGCTTTTTTTTGTTTGTGCCTAAGATGTTTTCAATACATCATAAGCGTTTTAATACAGTGGGAGTTTAATTTGATTATTACTGGAGATAAAGCAAAGTTTACTAACTTTACTTTTACTCTACTTTTCCTTTTACTCTACTTTCAGGGGCGACTATGGCTCAGTAGGTAGAGTTGGTTGTCTCGCAATGGGTAGCCGGTGGGTTAGATCCCCAGCTCCAGTCGTATATCGATGTGTCCTTGGGCAAGACACTTAACCCCAGTTTGCTTCCACTGCATCGTCGGTGGCGGGTAAATGAGTATGGATTCATTTGAACGGGATAAGCTAATACTATTGGCCAATACTCCACAGCAACCTCTGCCATCAGTGTAAATGAGGGGTGAATTGCTGGGTGTGACCTGAGGTGTAAAAGCGCTTTGAGTAGTCAGAAAACTAGAAAGGTGCTAAACAAGTTCAAGTCCTTTTACAATTTACTAACAGCCATTTCAGACTGAGCATAAGATATGTGTCTTGGGCACAATAATTTTTAAAATATTAACAGCAATCGGAGAGGGTGTTCAGAATTTTTCTCATAGTAGTGACTCCATTTATTTTTAATGTTTTAACTGTGATTCAGTACTGCTTTTTATACCTTTACTGACAGAGGATGATAGTGGACAGAATCAGATACAGGGATGAGAGCGGTGAGGAGAGACATGCACAGGCCGGATATGAACTAGGGCTGACAGCTTCCATTTGACTGTCAATTGTTTTTTTTGAAAATCTTTTGTCCAATCAAGATCACCCTGGTCGGCGAGTGTTTTTTACCTGAACGACCAATCAATTGGTTGGTGCCTGGGTGTGATTTTGGTCGACGATGTTTTTCTTTGGTTGACTATAGGCCGAGTATAAACCAGGGCTGACAGTGTACATGGGGGACACCTTAAACCACAAGGCCATCTGTACCCCATTCAGTACCTCCTTTAAAGAACCAGCTTACCTGTTCTAGCCTGTCAAGGTCGTCCTCGTAGATTTGGAGCTCAAAACCTTTCTGAAAACTTCTTCCCTTTGGCATCTCCACATCCATTGGACACACGTACTCCTCATTTTCATCCTGCTTCTTCTTCCTCAGACTGCCAAAGTTACCAAATGACAACTTTCTTGGCTGGTGTGAAGGAGAAATGGAAGAAAAAGAAAATCAATACGTTTATTCCACACACACTTCAATTTGATACGCGAGCACATTTTGGCGTTACAGCAGTATCTTGAGCTGCAATGTTGATAAACTTATAGCATTTTCCTCTAAAGAGATTTTCTTTTTCCTCTACCCAGGGAAGCATTACTGACACTTATCTCATAGTTTGGAGTGCTACCTTGACTTTAGTGGTGGCAGTGAGCAGAGTGTAGTCTGGGTTTTCGAGACACTCCTGTTTGAGCTGCTGGGCCTCTGATCCAATGAGCAGGTTAAAATGTGTGGCCAGGTGGCGACGTAGCAGCGTTTTATTTGGGGGGATGTTGAGCAGCAGAGCCATGGTCTCCACGTTGAACCGAGGCTCCAGAACCTGATGGGACAAAAGATGCTTTTAAACCAACCAAATAAAGGAGAAAATCTGTGTTTCTGAGATAGATTGAAAGCTAGACTGAGGTACCATCAGGCCGCCATGCACGCCACTGCCTCTTAGATTGGGAGCATATTCAGCGAGATCCACAGAACGCAGCCACTCCATCACCCTGTGGTTAGTCCACTGTGAGATCTCTGCTGGAGAAACATTGTTCTGCACAAAGAAAGAGACAACAGAAACATGCATTCATGTTTGCAAACTCTCATCTCAAATAATATATCTTTATGTACCTGCTTAAGTGGACATACCTCGTCAGATGGCCTGCGGCGTAAGCAGTTGGGCTCATAGTTGTTGAGGCGGAGTACTTGGATAGCCCTCTTTATACTGAGGTGATGCAGGACGCTCCCCACTTTGAGAGAAAGCAGGTCATCCTGAAGGATGAAGATAGACTGTCATTACTTACTGTAAACTCAACTGGAATATCCATGTTGAAGTTGTACGACTCCAGGAATCAGTCAAGGAATGGTTTACTTGTAAAGATAAGGCTGAGATCCAGGGGTTATATTTGTAAATGAAACACAAAAAAAATCAGCCAGTTATTTATCAAGTCACAGACTTTTGTGAAAAATTTGAAGAAAGGCCCTCCTCTGATTTTATGTTCGAAAGAACTGGATGAGAATGACATTCAAAGAAGTGTATTTTAGGACATAATGAGGATGTATGTTGATGGCTGACCTTTTGTATAGAATGTTGTCATAGTTAGCGTATGAATTATTAAGGGCAAAAACATGTTAGGAAAGATCTCAGGGATTTTTCGAACATTTATGAGAATATTCCCTAAAGGTGTTCCTGTGATATCATGTTAACAAGAATGAGAAAAATGCCCAAAGAGACAATATGAAAACATGAGGAGTTCAGTCATGGGATAATAAAGTTGAGGTTTAATTGGAAATGTGAGAAAACAAAAACAAACAAACAAAAAAACAGAATTAAACATGTCTTACTGCTCCTGCAGTTAAACAAGATTAATTCATATTTAGATGGCTCAAATGCCACTCTTAATAATGTGAAATGTGCCATTCCTCAGTCATTCCAGTGTTTTCAAAGCTCCCTGTTGTGCTCACTGTCACATTTTGTCCTTCCCTCAACTCCCACTGCAGTTTATTTCCTGTTGGAGAGAAACTTTTCCCTAAGGAACCATGAACAATTTCCTACAATCAAATTTTGGGGTTTCCTCCTTGACGATATACTGGGTTATAGGGTAAAAGAAGCTTGGGCTGGCTTGTAGAACTTGTCATTTCTGTCAGTTACAAGCAATGCCTGTCATTGATGTGGTTTATCACCACTCATACCGTTTCTTGCTCTAAATTAGCTCTCAACAAAGTTCTCAGTGTTATCCTTAAAACCAGCCTTTATATGGCCATCTTAGGGAGCCCCGCTTTAATTTGCCATTCTCACCAGGGAAGACTGAAGTTGCTGAATCTGTTTGTTAACATCTGCTGTTACAGATATGTTCTGTCTTTAAGATTTAATTTTCTTTATGTGACTTGAACAAGTGAAATACACCTTCATTCTTAAAAGATTGCAGCCTATTATAATTTATTAGTGTAATTTTACCTCTGAACCTTAACTGGCCCTTTAAAAATTCACTACCTGAAAGAAAGTCCCTAAGAATGATTCCTATCTTGTTTCACATTCAGGTTTACTTTATACTTAAATGCTGTACTTGACTTAGAGTAATTACTAAAGACAACATTTTTGTTTGTATTGTCGGTGCTTTTCTTTAGAGGTACAGTAGGTCAAACTGAGAAAACTAGCAACATCTAACAGTCAGATTCTAGATTGCTTACTTGTTCACCCCTCCTGCTCGATAAGTCACAGTCATGACTTTCAAGGAAAAACAAACAAGTCATCCACAACAGACTCAAGTATTTCAGTTTTTTGTCAATGGAAAACCTTTGGTGGTAGCATTTGCAACTTGGGGAATAAGTAAGGGATAATGCCCAATGAGGCCTCTGCTGTGCACCGGACAGTCCAGGCCTCTAAGTTGTCCATTAATCTCTGATAACTGGACACCTCCTCTGGCATTATCTTGCTTACGCCGTGGTCACTTGCTAGAGAAGATAACTAATCAAAAACCACTAATTCACTATTTCATACATTTTGCATCAAAATAGAAAGTTTTTAAAAAGCAACAACTCTGTTTCCTTTGTAGTGCCTGAGGGCTTGACTAATTACTGGAATAGTCATTACAATCCCGTAGCATTCTTAGGAAATGTACTCCAGTAACTAGTCTGCTCACTAGGCTGGTAATGCTGTACTCACTGCCTGCCTTGGCAGGCTGGATAGCACCATAAAACTCCCACAGGGGATCATTCAGAAAATCAGCAGGGAAGTTTTCGTGCAAGGAAGTCTCTTAGTGTTTTTATTGATCATTTAGTTAATTATTTTGTTTTGATTTCATCCTTCTGATCGTCACATTGATTCAAATCTTCCAGTGTTAACTCAGTCAAGTCAAGTTAAACGAATTAAAATGCATTTCTATTGTTTCCTTGTTTGGCCCATTAACTTCTACAATATTTTACACACTATACCTTTAAGAAGTTTTCTCTCTCCTCTGTGTCTCTTTTTGACAGTTTATGATGGGTGGAAAGCTAAAGAGGGCAGTTTTCTCTCTCTGTTACAGCGCATCAGAAAAAGGGAAAAAATGTTTGGAAATATAGCTTGTACTTAGATTTTGAAGTAACATTTGCCATTTTTAAAAATTGTATACTTGGGGCCCTGGTAGCCTAGTGGTTATGTTGCATGCCCCATGAACAGAGGCTGTTGTCCAAGCTCAAATTCAGCCTGCGGCTCCTTTCCTACATGTCAGATGCTTTGTCGTGACTTTATCTCTGTCCTAAACATTGATGTAAACAAAGAGATCCATCCAGCGGAGCTCATGAGACTGTCTATGCAATAATCCTGATGTGAGATGGCATTGTGCTTGTCAGAGCCCCTCATCCTAGGGAGAAAATGTATCATGTCAACACTCACCACCGTCATGTAGTGCAGCATGCGACCATCCACCCTCCCCTCATCAAACTGAGTCTTATACTGAGGCAAACCAATGTCATCCAGCCACCCTGACAGAAATAGGAAATGACAAAGTGCCATGAGAAGATTATCAGGCTTACAGTCACATATTTCAAAGTTTAACTAGTCAAAGTCTGTAGAAGGTTTTCAGTGACCAGCAGAGCTTTCATCACTTCATTCATGTTTTAGACTAGCAGCTTGTACTCACTGGTAACCCAGTTGTAGTCCAGCTTTCCCTTGTTGTCTTCCTCCTCTGAGCCAAGGGCCTGCAGAGCCAGCTGCAGCTTCTTCCTGTGTAGTGGGTGTTTGATGCCTAGCTCCTAGACATCCGCGAGAAAGGATTTAAGTCTTACTTACACAGAACATCCACATTGACTGTCTGTTAGCTCTAAACTTATTAAATTCTTCCACTTCATCTCACCCTCTCGAGGTCCTGCTGTGAGGCCTGTAGAAGCGTCTGACCAGAGGAGATCCATACACGGGCCATATTCACATAAAGGCCGAGACCCTGCTCCTGCAGCCAGTCACAAACTTGATTCTTTGACCAGCGTGCAAAGGGGGCATCAACATCACTGAAAAAAAGAGATCCAAACTGTCAAAAAACTATTTCTGCAGCCTTGGTAAAGGTGCACAACCAAATACAGGGTCTCTACATACGTCCAAAAACCTAATTTAAGACCTTTGTAAACAGACGTAAACATGTTGGTGAAAATATTTCATCAATATGCCATGTGGGGATATTTATCATAACACATTTTTTAAGGTGTGCTACAATAAGGGTGGGCTGCACAAGTTTAAAGCAGCCGGTTTGATAGCCCAGATGTTAGAAAACCAGACTAGTGTTGTTCAACAATGAAGATTTTTTTGTTTTTTTAAATCACAGCAAGCGTTACAACATAAAACACAAGTTGATGTCCTCACCCAGGACCCTGATGAGTTGTGTTGTTTTTGTGGCTATACGAGACTAAAAATAAATCGCTTATTACAGCTTTAAGACGCTTTATGGCTTTAAATTATGACTTTTAGACTTTTTAAGCCTTTTCAAGGATTGGCAGGAACCCTGTAAATAAATAAATTAAAAAACTGTCATTATACTTCATGCATTTTTTAAGAATTACATGTTCCCTGAGTTTCATAAACTCATTACTCGAGTTGAACGCACAGACTTACTTGTTGACTCGTTGAAGATCACGAGACCAGCCCAGTCTGGGTCCAGCTGTAGCTCGCACTCCACCTCTCTTGAACTCTCCTTCTGGTAGGTTGTCATCCAGATTAAAAGTTGTAGACTGACTCCTTTTCAGCCTAAAAAAATCACATTGATCAATACTATTTTTCAGATCATGTTCACAATTTTAAAAAGTGTATCACCTGTGATTGAACACTGACTGACACAATCACTGAAGAGTCACTCATTCGGAGTAATGAAGGGCCAAACTACTCATGCTATTGCATACTTACTTTCCAAAGAGTTTCTTTATTCCTTTGGATTTTTTCCTGCTCTCAGGGGTCGTAGGGAGTGTGTGGGTGCTATCACTGTTTGAAGATCTCTGTGGAAGTCCAGCGAGGTCCAGATGATCAGTGCCCTGTCGCTCTGTTTCAGCTGTATGAAAAATGCCCACAGAAAATCATCAGCATCATTTAGGCACATGTCTGAGTAGACAGAGCTTCCACACAGGGTCGGTGCAGTGGCCAGGACCAAGATAGGCTGGTAGGTTGTGGTAATGGGCATTAGAGATAATACCCTCTTTAGTACGCATGCATCAGACGTGGCTGGTGTCAAAGGCTGGAATAAAAATAGTTTTATTTAGCAGATAAAAAGGAAGCTCATTAGTTCTACCTACATATTTAATGCTTTCCAGATCCAAAATATTAAAATAATTTGATAATCTGGATCTTGATGCAGATTTGATAGAAGAGAAAAAAAACATGCAGTCACACAGACAAATCAACACACAACAGACTGGCTGTATGTTGGTGGGTATGCTGTGGAACACAGAGTAAAGACAAGGGTGTGGTTGTTCAAGCACAGCAGCTACTAAAACACGAATGTGGTAAAAGATGGGAGCTGATTGGATGAGTTCAGAAAAGGCAGAGATGGACAATGACAGATATGTGTCCTTTGTTTCCTTCAGAGAATTCCTGCAGCCCTACGATGACCTGAGGTCTATACTGTACCTAGCATCGGCGCACTTGCACTCCTGCTGCGGTCTTCATGTGGTACAAAGCACACACAACACACCACAGGATCCAACAGAAAAAAAAACACAACACAAAGGGCAGAGATTATGATTGAAATAACAACAGGATTGGAGAGGTGGAACAAACACAGACACAAATGTGTACAGTACACACAAAACAGCACAAACACAGAAATGAAGGGCAAACGACAGCACAGAGCAGACTTCTGTAATTAAACAGAGACTGAAGTTTGCACTGTGGGCTGAAAATTAAGGTCTTGGTACATGAAGTATATTTCATGGGAGTGGCTTTGGTAAAAGAAACCACGGAGGAGAGAAAAACTCCAGTAAAATTTCACTCTCGAGTAAACAGGAGGAAAAACAGGGCTAGCTTGTTGTCAAAAAAGCATCATACACCGACTTCAGCACCTTGTGAATATCCTCATCCAGCTGCTGACTCATGTGGTTTGCTCTTACCGAGGTTGGGGGTGCTGGATGTTTTTTTGCCCCCACGGATCTTGAAAAATCCTTTTCCAAAAGAAGAACGAGCTTTTCTTGAGCCAAAGCTGTCATCCTGTGTGTTGGCGGGCAGGGTAGCAGAGGGACCCAGGGGTGGCTTTTCACTGATCCTACTGATTTCTTCACTTGTATCCTAAAACGAGCAAAACACATGATCGACCCTTTTATGGTTATTCTAACAGATTATTTGATTAGATTGTTTTCTACAATGCACAAATGCTAAAAACCTAAAAATGCATCTTGGCATCCAACTAAACACCCAAGGCAGATTTAGTGGCAGTATTCAAATAATGAATACAGTAAGTTATGAGGTGTATGTAAAAGCAGGTAACTGTGTTCACTCATAATGTACTTTTAGTACTAGCCAAGAGTGATATTCTAAAGATGTGCCTTTATATCAACATATAAAACTTTTTATTTTCATATCAGTGAAGAATATACATACACAACATGAAATGCATTAAAAAAGGTTATTAACACAGTGTGTGAAAGGCTGCATTTCAAAGACTTTAATTATGAGACAAAGAAGTGAAAGCTAAGTAAAGTTTATATCAACTTTCTGTTTTACATTCATGTTGTCACCTTCTCTCAGCATCCTTTCTCACATAGAATACATGATTTCTACCTTTTCAACACTGTTCCTATCCATCTGGTCCTGGCTGCCGGTCTTTGTGGTATCTTGGCTGCTGAAATGACAAACAACGACAATGCTCTCCTCACTCATAATATCGTGGTTGAAATAAGGAGCCTATTTCACAGGCACATGACAAACAGCAAAGAATGCAGGATATGAACCACTGTCATTCACATTGTTCTTTTGTTTAACTTAATTGAGTCTCCGGAGACACTTCCTCACCATCTTTCGACAATACCAAAGTGAAAAAACAAATAGAAAACCTCCTTACACAAATAAGAGTAATAAAGAGTTAACTTAAAAACATTGAGATCATAGCACTATTTTAGTATCTTGTAAGTATGTCATACCCTAAATATTACCTTCCAAATACCAGTAATTCTGTTTAATGTCAAATTATATTTTAGTAGTAATGCAGAGTTCTCCAACTAGAATAATATATATGTTTAAAGTCTCATGACTGATCTGTTTAAATCTCAAGTGCAATTATTTTTTACAAACTAAAAATCTCTGATAACTACAGTTAATTGCAATTGATCTCCCTTTTTTGCCTTGTGAAATTCTACCGTTTAGCATTTAAAACAGTTTTAATGTCATTCTGGTTTTTGTGCTGTGTTAACCCAAGTTCAGACCAAGGATTTGCAATGCAACGAGACCATCTTAGAACCTTGCAGGAAACACTTGCAGTGTGTGAACTGAGATGCCACATCTTAAATCAAGCCTGCTGATGGGGTTTCCTACAATTTGGTTTGTTAAACTGCCAGTGGCTGCTTTTTAGACACTGCAAGAACATCAGTGTGAAATGGGAAATGTTTTAATAGGCAAGTAATTGTAGAAAGAACAATATTTGGTGGTTATATTTGGCTTAATTTGTTGGTGTAAAACAAACGGCTTGAAGCAGATATCTCTGTCATAACAAGTCTGAGCTTGCAAAGCATTTTTAAGCTAATATGTGCCCTGAAATTGTGCTGACACACTATGATGATTATGACAAAGAGGAATAGTGATGAGCAGGAATGAAACAGCCTCATGTTACACATTATTATGATGATAAAAATACAGAAGAAACAGTAAATGTCCTTCAACTAATGTCCTTCATGTAAAGACAGAAAATTTGCACTGTAAACTAAGAAAAAAAAACCCACTTTAATCTGAGAGACTAAGAGTCGTTGCCTTGAGAATGACACATTGTGTCTCTCTGTTGCAGTGGCGTGAACTTGTAGGCATCCAGAATGTTGCAGAGCGGCCCGTCGCAATCAGTTATGAGTTTCAACTTGTCTTGTTGCAAATATTTGATCTGAACTGGACTTTAAACTTCCTGTTTGGAAACAGACCAGCCTTTAAGGAGTTTTAGGTGAACAAAGATTCTGGCATGAAATTAACCATGGAAAAAGAAACTTGTTATGGACTGAAAAAGAAAATAAAGGAACAGTGAAAAGGTAAACACTTGGTTACACATGGTGCAGATGGGTTTTGACTAGCCTGCTGAACTGTCTTTGAGTTTTAAGTGAAATGAGACATTAAGGAACAGTGGTGTACTTATTTTACACCGTTGTGGTTGCAGGGAGATGCTGGAGTGGCTTAACCAAAGTGTGCTGAAAGGGTCAGCAATTGATGCACTAATTATGGACCTTAATTGCATCATGAGAAATGCATTTATGCTGACAGCTCGACTATTAAGGTTACTTAAATCAGGAGAAAACACATTTGTATTGATTCTAGGGATAGATTTCTCCAACCGTGTCCCAATGGCACATGTACTTGTTTTCTCACCGTCTAAATGAATGTGTGAACATGCCAGTCAATGTCAGCAACTTCAGTACAAAACCTTAGGGTCACACTGATCACTACATCACACCAGTAAAACATGCAACATTTTCTGGACATTATATTCATCCTGAAATTAGCAGTGACATAAAAATGATGAATGCAAAAATGGCAGTAACTAAAAAGAAATTACTCCAATTTAATAGGAGTTAATGTTTGCTAAACCAGTTTTATGCGGTTGATTTTTCACCTTTCTAAATCTTGAGGAGCAGATTCTGATACTTGTTCTGGATCTGACGGGCTCGGTGTGGGTGAAGGTTCCTGGCTCGCCTCATTAAGAGTCTCCAACTAAGCACAGATGGGAGTGAGAAAAAACGGTGTTAAACGTAAAAGAATCTTAAACATTAGCTTGCGTTTTCTCCTAAAGCTATGAGAACACATCAGTCTGACACTTCACACATTCTTCGAGACCTGACAAGAGGTGTTTATGAATTTATTCGATATGCACTTCAACACATCCCATAGGGACATTTAAAGAGTGTGCCATCATCAGTGTTTTAGCAAACATCTGACAGATTAATAAGATTTCAAGATTCTGTGAGGTTGCCATTAAAGACTTAAATCTTAAATAACCTTTTTTTATTGCACACATTACTTGTGATTTGTAATCGCCTTTTGAGTATGCTGATTTACATGTAGACTCTTCTAAATGTGGGACACGTCAGAAAATGTTTCACAAACCTCGTCTGGACTCTTCCTTTTCAACTGTTCAACATCTGACACTGCAGGCTTTTCTGACTCCACAGACACAGCGCTGGTTGATATAGATAAAACAGCTCCCTCCAAGTGACTCTCAACATGCTCCATGTCTTTGGATCTCTCTGGAGAAGACAATAATAAAAAAATGCAATTTAAAAGAATGTGTTATTCAGCATGGAAAATAAAAAATCTGCTAAATTTAGCATTGATCAAGCCGGATAAAGAGAGCTTCAGATCATAAAAGTTGTTTTAACAAATAATGAACAAAATAGTGACATAAGCTATGATACATATACAGCTCTGATGACAACAGATTCAATGTAAGAGCAGCCTTCAACTCATCAAACCAGTCTTCAGTCCTTTTCATACTGCATTTCAGCATTAGTGCCCGAAGCTCTGCAGTCATTACATCTTCAGACAAACATATTGATTCTGCAAGTGTGTGATACTTTGTGCCCCTGTCTGTTAATGCACATTCAATATGATAATGTGCGACCACTGTACAGTTGGAGCTCTCGCCTCTGTAACACCTCTGTTAATATCGCCCTGCTGAAGCCGGCACAGAAGGGAATCACTTTGTTCATTAATTACGCCTCCCTGACACTGAGACGGCAAACATCACTGGGGTGAAAATTTCACACCCGTAACTGCGTCGTGATTCCGCCTTTAAAAGCAGCTGACGTTTTCCTCTATAGATAACAAATGAAGAACCAGTATTTGAGGGTTAAGTGAGGATTTTTCTAGCCTTCTGCTACTGTTAAAAAATGCATGTAAAAAGCATAAACTCTCTGGTGGCATTGCAATATATTGGTGGCATTTTCTGGGGTCTGTTTTTCTTTCTTTCTCTATGTTTAATCCTCAAATATTATTGTATAATAACATTATAATAATAATATAATTTGTAAATGCCCCCTTTGTTGTTTCCAAGCCTGACCTACTTTAGTACTTAAGTTTGATATAACATTTTCAAAATAACAACAACCACAACAACAATAAGAATAGTAGAAATAATAATAAGAGTGCCTGTTTAGCCCAGTTGCTGGAGCAGGCATCTATACACAGAGGCTATAGTCCTCAACGCACTGATCATGTGATCACTTCTTGGTTTCTCAGTGCATGTTTGGTGTTGTCCTATCAAACTGAGGCAAAAAAGCCCCAAAAACAAAACAAAATAAAATAATATAAAAACAAACAAAAAACAAATACACAACAATATGCTCTGTTAGAGGAGTTATCCAACCTTTCTTTCCTTGAACTGACATCACCATGTCTTGAACTTTCTTGTACCGTAGCAAGGACTGCTTCAGCTCCTCAATCTTACGATCCTGCAAAGTAAAGGAATGTGAAAACAACAGTGAGGATGATGACTAAGGATGAGAGTCAATATCTGTTTAGACGCAAACAAATTAAAGCTTGTTGATCGTACCTTTTCTTCATTGGCTGCCATCAATGATTCTACTGCCTTTTTCATTCTCTGCACTTCCACATCTAGTGAGGAAAATACAGTTTTAAAAACAAAAGAACTGAAGGGCTGTGTAATAATGCTGAGGGGATTTAACACTTTCTCAGCATACAGGCTGCAGCATTAGTGACGATCATTTATGTAACAAAAGGCCACAGTTTGTTTTCTGAGAGTCCTTCACATACAGTGCTTAACAAATGTATTAGACCACCTGTCATATTTGTCTCAGAGACCATCCAGCATCATGAAGTGCTTTAATGCGGACTCTTTCATTTTCAGTGAGCTCTCCACGTTTTACCATTTTGAACAGGAATGAGGAATTTCAAACTGAATTCACCTTTTTACCCAAATTTGAGCCGGCTCATTGGGCTTCTCTGAGAAGTCAGAAATTCATCAAGCATAACATTCAACCACTAAAACTATTTTTTCTGTTCAGGAATGCAAGTAAATAACTATAATTTGACATATTAATCAAGAAATATTAATGTGCTTTACTATTTTTTCAGTTTTTTTGTAAATCAGTAAATTTGAAAATTCATGGATAACAATAATAATTATATTCTAGCATTAAAAATATCACTTGGGTCAAAGAGCTTCTACATATTGGTGTATTAACCATTGCAGAAAAATAAAAAAGGATTTTAATAATTACCAATGCTGTTAATTTAGGGCAGCTGTGGCATAAACCTTACTTTGGTTAGGGTTAGAGTGGTCTAATAAATTTTTTAAGCACTGTAGATCCAACATTTGGACTGTATATGATTGACAGATATAATTGATATTTCTCTGTCTGATCAGCTGTTTAACAAAACTCACTTCAGGAGAGCATATTTAGGTTTCAGAATATGCTCAGCAGCAATACTCAGTTCATTCTAACAAAAGTTTTTTTTCATTCTGGTGTCATTAAAAAATAAACCTTTTTGGCATGATTTTTAAAATAAAACAAAATTCGGAGTAGTCAAAGCTGCTGAACTTGTTTGAATATAGTGATGTTTATCCCACATTTCAAACAGAATAAAGAAGTTTTAATGGCTACAACCGTGGCCAGATCCTGAGTCATAATGCCAAGTCTGAGTACTGACATTGTTTGATATCTAGGAGAAGGATCAGTGACAGGAGACAGACACACTTTAAATAAACAACTAACAACAAAGATGCCATCTCACGACACAGAACATGACAAGAACATTACAGGTTAGCAGTGCACACTGGGTGTTGGTGTGAGCGGGAGGTGGGGGGTTAGAGGGGAGGTATTGAGGGGTAGAGGAGGTATTTATTGTTGGATGACAAGAGGCAGGAGGATGAGCAAGCAGCCTGAGCAGTTATGACATTATACAACTCATTCCTCATTCCTGTTGAACACACAAGGCAGAAATTCCTGTCTGGGACATTAAAAACACAGTTATATGACCTTTGGATGACCTTGGTTTTGTTCAGTTTTTAGGCAGAAAAAAAGTTTTACATGTTGGTGATGTGATGCTCCGCGGTCAGGTATTAACACTCCGATGGGTTATAATGGACAAGCAGAGTTCACATGGCTCATGCTCGTTCATGCAAACAAGGCTGCAGATGGGTGCGGTAATAAAGTGGGACAAAAAACACAAGCATAAAAACCCCCCTTACGTTTTTCTTTCAGCCTCTTTCTAAGAGTTTCATCTGGGTGAGAGACTAAACAGGACAAAAACGATTAATAAAATCACAGTTGTTTACAGATGATCACTTGAGAAGAACCAGCAGGGTTTCTTATCATATGGATAATATTGAACATCAAACATCTCTAGTATTGCTTGTGATTTGACGGTGTCTCCCACCTCTCTCTGTGGGATCTGCACTGCTCAAGGCACTGGATTTGAAGCCTGCCTCGTCCTGTAGTTGCCTCATCTCTCCATCTTTGCCCTCCAGCTGCCTCCTCAGTATGGCGAGCTCCTCCTGTCCAACAGAGGAGAACAGTGAGGATCAATCCTCCACAGATAAATGCTTCTGCACCCTGACTCCACACTTCAAACAAACCACAACACAAAGGTTCACAGGTGCTGACGTGGCGTACACCTGCTTTAAAGGGTAATAGTTGTGTGAGGTGGAAAGTGAGCACAGGGCTGAGGTGACAACAAATACAGAAGACTTTACGCCAAAACAAGAAACGCTTCAGCAAACAGAGGAGGAATCAAGCAAGGGGACAAATTATGGAAGTTTAATTGAGAATAACATTGGGAAAAAATGAATGAGTGGAACCTTTCAAAGAGGGAAAAACAGCACAGAAAAAGATAAAACTGCCAACTCTTGGCAAAAAAGAAGCCTAACAAATTATAGCATACCTGTGGTTAGAAAAACTGGTGCACGCTTAATGAAATGGTAATGTTCTGTACTTGAGTTTTTGCATTTTCCTTTCTACACAGTACAACAAATTACATCATATCATTGTTTATGTAAGACAAAAATATTAGAGTAAAAACAAAAGTGAACTTTTTAAACCTTCTGAACACCAGGCTTTAGGACTTTCCACACAAAAATAAAAACAGAAGAGGAGCCAAAGGGTGAGGTCAAAAACCATAATCATACAGCAAGCAACACAATCATCCTGAGAAAGGCAAACCTTCATTGCCTGGAGTTTGTGTTCCTTCCTCTGTTTCTCATACTGCAACTGGCCCATTTTGATTTTCAGGCTAGAAAGCTTGGCCATTACCGACTACCAGCAGAGGAAAACAACCAAGGAAGAGAGAGAAAAACAGAGACGCAAGGAGTAGAATAGAGGAGGAGTCAGGCATTCATCAAAGTTGATCAGCCAAGATTTCAACCAAGACACTTTAAATCACACTTAAAAAAAGACACTGCTGACCCTAAATGAAGGGGCTGTTTTGTTTTGACAAAGACTCCCTTTTTAAAAGAGATAGGATAGGACATCCAATAGCCTGATTCCAAATGAAAACATTTTATCATGATCCAATTACTATAAAACACAAAGTTTAAAGACAGCCAAAACAATCCTTAAGGTGGATTCAATTACATATGGAGCTGTTTTCAGAAACAGGGGAAGCAATGATCCAGCACTGTGGTTGAAAACCTTTTTCTCCCCAGGCCTTCCTATTTGTTCCTAAAAAATCCTGAGTACCTACGCAAAAAATAGAGATACACTGCTGTCAAAAACTAATGTAGTTATAAACTGATTTAATATGTGAAATTACAAGGGTGTTTTAATAAGTAGGGTGAAATTTTTTAAAGGGAGAAAAAAAATAAAATCTTTTAACTCGAGACCTTTTAATACATCATCCAGTAAATGTAATTGTGCAAGTCTAATTTTAAAAAAGGACAGAGCAGCCCCTCCTCAGGCCCCCAGCTGGGAAGCAATGAGCATGCAGACTGGTTAGAAATCGGATTAGCGCAAACATTTTTTATCTAATCTTACAACAAAATTCTAGCAAGTGTTTGGATGCAGGACACCATTCTTTCAAACACATTATAAAGAAGTCAAGAAAGTGTAAGAGGCGTTAGTCATGAAACTTTCTTTAATAAAAAAAGAAAACAGTTGAGCTACAACTCACCTTTGTGGATTTAAGTTTCTTTTCATACTGTAGTTTTTCATTCTCCAGCTCTGTCAGTCTGTACCGAAGTTCATTTATTTCAAGTATCAAATCCTTGAACAAAAAACAGAGATCATATCATAAAAGGGAGTGAAGAGTAACAAAACTCATCAAAATAGTAGTATTGTAGTATTTAAATACTGAATCTTTCTCATATAGATGAAATGGAAGAGTTTTAATGCTAAAGCTCTTGATTTAAAGGGATAATATGAAACATTTTCATGTAAACATTGGTGAACTGATAGCACTGGTACGATTTTGTAAGACAAGAGCGGTTTAGAACTATTCTGATTAAGGGTTGCCCGACCCTACCCTAGTTCATCAGTACGATAACCAATATGCGTTTATTATGGCGTCCATAACATTCTTAATTTGGCAAACATAAAACTGCATGATCTGTGTGTTCTGATGTGAGTGAGTGGCTTTTGGGGTGTGTAATTGTGCTGTCCCTATTGTCTGTAGGTTGAGAATCGAAGGATCCCAAAGGTTTAAAACACAAAGCCCTGTTGGCAGTCAGCTAACCTGACATACCAGATACACTGTTTGATACTGTATTGTATTGGCATATTTCCAATTCATCTTGAAAAGCTCCCATAGTAAGTGTTTGGAAAGGGCAGGACTTTTCCAAAATTCTCGAAAGGTAATTGGAAGAAGGTTCTATCTGTCACATTCATGACGAGCCAATCAGAGACTACTTTGACCAGACAAGACAAAATGATGTTCTGTACATGCGCAACTCTTGAGCTGACAGGCTATCGCTGCCGTAGATTGTTAATGGTGGAGCTTCTCTGTGAATACAACTGATGCCAAGACCGGTCAGGAGACATACAAAAACATCTTCTCTGCCAAGACAGGCTTTCGGTGTGGTTCTCTGCTTTTGTTTTAAAAGGAAATGTGATCCAGTTCGATTAAAATGCCGCTTTCCTTCAGCTACATCTGCGCTAACAGCTATCGCAGCAGCAGCCACTGGATACAGCTGCAAACCCCCACTCATAAAAATCACAAACCTGCACCAAAGCAGACCAAGAGAAGAGCGAAATAATCTTTTGTGTCACGAAAAGCTTTCAGTGTTGCTGTCAACCCTCAGTCCAGTTCTGATAAAACTGCCGCTGTGGCTAAGTCCGAGCTCATCAGTCCACAAGCAGACATTGAATAAATCCACTCACACAACAGCTAACCAACCCTTTTCCCCGTAACTATCACAAACTCATGCCCAGGCAGGTCAGCAGATAAGTAAAAACATCTTTCACATCATGAAGAGCTTTAAGTGTTCTTTTTATTATTGATTTTATACAGAACCGCTCTAGTAAAACTGACGGTATGCTAATGCTACATCCAAGGCAATCACCACATCACCACAGACAATACAAACAGCTTTGAGTACATTTAAAACCCTCCAATAGTGCAACTCTGTATGTATGGTTCTAAAAGTATCATCACTCACGCAGACACATGCAGACCCACATGTAGCTGTCAGCCAATAATTAATTTCACTTATTATCGGTAAGACAAAATGCAGATACCAATAATTGGTCAATGCCAAATATTAGCATCAATAATCAGCCAGGCCAATAATCGGTCTACCCCTAATTTTGATCTTGAAAATATGGATAAAGTTGAATGTAGGCTGTGTCAGGTTATACTTGCATATAACCAAAGCATTGAGTGGTGACATTCAGCTCAGGGATATGGATGATAACCCAAAAAGAGGATTGAAGACCAGCAGCTCTCATGCTGCTAATAATAGCTACATTCTGAAAACCAACTCTGCCAGCTGTTTACCAACTGTTTCTGTGGCATGCCTTAAATAAACTGTTGTCAATTTTGGCAATTCTGGGTGTTTTCTTGGCTTAAGACTAGCCGACTAAAAACAGTTATAATTTGTGTTTAACTAGATGTAAAATTTTTCACCAAGGAACAACAATAGTGCCAACAATGGAAGAAAGACTAGTGCTAAAGGTTGCCATCTACTGAACATCTGCTCTGTAAGTTTCATATTAGACCTTTAAAAGTACAGCACTAACGCTGTCTACAGAGAAACTTACAGAATCGTCTCAAGAAACTGAAATCCTTAGAGATTAGAAACTTTAAAGCAGCAGCAGTGTTAAAACTAGTGAAAGCTGTTTGTGGAAAAGAAGTAATTTATGTGTGCTGAGGCAGGACGTGGACAGCAGCTTTTTGTTCCAGTGGGGTGGAAGAGACGGCTGCGCTGCTCCAACAATAACATGACGTGTTTGAAATCTTTCCAAGTATTCTGCACGGTTCATCAGGGAACAGAAATCTCCCCATCTCCCTGGCTCTAGCAAACAACTGACTGACATCTTCATGTTTGTAAAGTCTCTGACCAGGGGGGGAAGCAGATTCAAATAAAGTCAAAAACAACAAGAAGTCCACTCCACTGTAACATTTTACATTTATAGTCTCATCAAACACAGCAGGCCTATTTTCCATGGAGACATCAGTAAATGTTGACATTTTTCTGAGGTGCTAGAACAGCTGCTTTCAAACTGACAATAAAATAAGAAGTCCCTCTCCCACACAGGTGTCAGACAACATGAATGAGGGTTTGTTTGGTGTGTGTAGGCTAGTGTGTGTGTGTTGAGGTGAGAGAGGAAGGACAAAGAGGATCCCTGTTTTAAGAAT
Organism: Cheilinus undulatus; assembly: GCF_018320785.1. Lineage (NCBI taxonomy): Eukaryota > Metazoa > Chordata > Actinopteri > Labriformes > Labridae > Cheilinus > Cheilinus undulatus. The sequence continues at coordinate 30,070,078 of NC_054873.1, forward strand.
AAGTTCACATACCTCACTATCCCTAAATCTTCCAAAGTCAAGTCTGTCCTTCTCCATGGCGTTCAGGGTCAGCTTCAGGTTGGACACTTCAGATATGAGCTCCAGCTTCTGGGTCTCCAGCGCTGTTCTGCACAAAAGCTCCTGCATAGAAAAAATGTTTGCTTGTAATTATGACTGTCAGCATCAGTGCACATATCATGATGTCATTAAGGTCCATATTTGGTGCGCTAATTTTTAAAAGTAGCTTGCTTTATAGTCTCTTTCAGCAACACTTTTGGTTAAGCCACTGCAGCATCTTCCTGCAGCCACTGTCATGTAAAATAAGTACAACATTGATCCTCTGAATTCTCATTTCAGGTTAAAAAACTCAGCTCAGTGAAGAAGTCATCTGTACGTTTTGTCTTCAATCTACCTGAAGTTCCTTATAGTCTGAAAATAAAAGCAGGTCTGTATCCAAACAGGGAGTCAATTACCCTTACTATACGACAATACAAAAATCCAAAATGAAACCTAAATATTTTGAGATGCAAAAAGTAGAACTTCAAAATGTGAAAAAGGGAGATTAATTGTGATTGAAACATTTTATAGTTTGACAGCCCTGCTTTTAACATAAAAAATGTACTTGCCTGTTGCAGCATCTCCTCTGTGGCGTTGAGTTTCTCCCTGTGCTCATCCAGACACATGTCCAGGTCTCGAATCTTCTCTCCCTGAGCTTCGACCTGGTCTGTTAGCACACTCACCTGCAGAAAACCAAGAAGTCAATTTCTTTTCTCAAGAAAGAGATTTCCCATGAGTCTATCAAGCATGAAACTATTTTAGAGGTTTTATAAGAGTTGGTTTGATATTTTTAGCATTGCTGGATGGTTACCTGAAGAACCAGGGACTCTTTATCACTCTCCAGTCGGGATAATCTTTCTTGGTAGTGGTCGCCCCCACTGAGGGAAACATGCCCATTGGACTGCAGAGAAAAGGGAGTATGTTTTATACAAAGACCCATAAAAGGGTAGTGATGTTTGCCTTTTAAAGACACAGGTTCATAACAGAGCAATGCTAATGTATCTGATCTCAACAGCCTCAACGGTTTCCATAAAATAGTAATAATTTCAGATGGACTGCTTCACATCAAAGCATGACTAGCTACACTACTCTGCTACGCATAAACAAAACCTTACATGGCAGATCAGACTCAGTCACACTGCTGTATGCAGAGTGATTTACAGCATTACACAAAAACTCTGGCATTTCTCTGGCCAACAGCCCATCTCTCTCTCCAAGCACAATTCTGGCTCCAAAAAATGCAGCCCATTTCTCCTGACACTTGCTGAGATATTGACAACAACAGCATTTCATCTTGCATTCCCAGGGAACTCAGCAGAGAAGGACAGTGATGATTTTGCTCTGCAAACAAGTCAGTCTTTGCTCTTCTCGCACACAGGCCTGTTCGCCTCCACTAGGCTTAATTCACATAGTTTAATGCAGCACACACAGAGTGAGCACAATCAAAGCAAAACAGATGAGCTGCAGCTTGTTCACAGCACATTCTGTCCAACTATCGCAGATAAAACTTCTTCCAAGGTCTCAGGATTTTAACTGATTCAGACGTGGTAAAAGCTGCGTACGTCAACATTTTTCAAAGAGTGGAATGCAAATAAAATTTCAAAGTAACCTTTTAAAGCCTTTGATAGAATAAGTGTCAGCTGAACGTTCAGCACAATGAAGCACAACAACAGCAACACAAGTCACTAATTTATTATCTTGTTTTTATAGATATCTCAGTCAAGTGACACTGACCATGAACCTGAGGCTGCACTATTAGGAGTAATATACAAAAAAGGCTATATATGGCTTGATTTCATGAGTTTCACTTCCTTATAAAATACATATAAAGGCTGATAAAACACTTGCCCTAAAGTTTTCACTGGCATTGACTAATCTTTTACATTTCTCACACACAATGTTATTTCACAGATCTCATAGCTTTCATGCATGTTTTTCTTCCATCATGTGAGGCTCTTACCAGATTACCATGGAGCCACTCAACTAGACTGTCAGCCGTGGAGTCAGGAATCTGGCAGCGAAGACTCTCCCTTTCCTCTGTGTCCATCAACTCAAGGACACTCCTCAGGTCCTCCAGAAGGTGAAGAGCACGTAGACTGCCCATAAAAGGAGAGGTGGGTGACTGGCAGTCGAATAGCCCATTAGAGTAGTCCAGAGCCTTAGAACCTAGGACAAAGAATCCCATTAGAAAAGAAAGGAACACATAAAATGAAGTAAGAATCCTAGACAGACTCATTAATATACTTCTCTCAATGGAGGAGAGACAACTAGGGAACATTTTTTTGCTCTGGTACTGAAGTGAAAAAACACACTATAACATGATTTAATGATTCTCACAAATGAAAGTTGCTGACAACAGTCCTGATGAAGACCTAGGTAGTGACAATGTGAGGATTAGCTATTTAGAAATGTATTTGCCATGTTACAGCTGCTGCTGTAAAGGCAACTTAATTCTACATAAATCCCAGAGTGTGTCTTGCACTGCTTTTTTGAAAACAATTGCAGGTTTTTTATTATTGGACTCTGTTTTTACTGATGCAACCCTTCACAAGATAAACAGATCAGGATTTTAATCTTTGATAAAAGTAGATACAGTAGAAATCAAACAATACTGATACATGTTTTTTAAAGAAGAAAAAATGAATACAACTATTTGCAATTTTTTAAAATTGCAAAACTTCACTGAAGACATTTTTGGGCTAAAATGTTTTTTGTTCAGTACAGACAGTATCTTCTCACAGTCACTCCTACACTCACTGTCTGTCTGTGGATTTCTGCCTAAAAATTAGAGTCGTCATTCCACCCTGATTATTCAAAGAATTTTGATTGTTAAAGTGGAAGTAAAATCCTTTGTGTTGTATTTTTCAGTTCCACTGTTTTGCATTTCAAACTGCTTTTGTTTCATTTTAGATTTGTGTACTGCCTAAAATCAAGGGCACTGACTTCCTGTCTGGATACAGACAGACAGATGGAAAAGTGAAACGTTTAATAAAAGTAAAGATGAACTTTGACTCATCCACTTAGCTGAATGTGACCTTTTTAATTAAAATGGGGCATAAGAGAGGTGCAGCGGTGTCTTTGTATACATTACTGTGCCTACAAGGAGACGTTACGGAGGCTTAGTTTGCTGAAAGGGCCAATAAAAAAGTGCCAGAAAATATAACTTTCATTTAACAAGCACCTTAGCCCTGCTTAATGTAAAATATCCCGCACTGTCTCTTACTGCTTCACTGTTTCTCAAATACTGCAAGAAGCCCACTCTGGTAAAATCTGCATCTTATATGTACATATATCAACTGTAACTTAAATCACTGATGTTCTTGTGTTTCAAATACATGGGCCAGATGTGGACGTCGAACAGGCCAGGTGGATCTGGCACCGTGTAGTTCCTAGAGCATCTCCTCTTTTCGCATTCCTCATACAGGATGAAAATAAAGTAACCTTGGTTCAGCATGTTGATCAAAGGTTTGTAGGCATAAAGCAGAAAACCCTCAACAATAAGGATGTGAGTCTCCTCCTCCTTAGTGTCAGATGCTGGGATGATCTCAGTGTCCAGAAAATAGAACTTTCATCAAATTACCCTTGCTTAGTGTAAAATATCATGCACTGGCTCTCACTGCTTCACTGTTTCTCAAATACTGCAAGAAACTCACTCTGGTAAATGCATCACCTCATATGCACATTGCACTAATTAATCTACTTACCGTACCAACTACTAACTTCATCAATTTACTGTTTTGAATTGCTGTTAAGTAATCAATCTATTCACTGTAACTCAAATACTGTAAGAAGGGCCTTCTGTGGTAAATGATAAATTAAAATAGGCATTGTACTGTTTTCCAAACACATGGCACCAAAAGTATCAAATCACAAATATTTTGACAAACCTTCTGGTGAGCATGTCTACCCAATACAAATTCTGAACAAAAGAAAGAAATACTCTCTTACAAGCACAGAGCTCCAGGCATCATGTGATGGCATAACCTGGAAGAGTGATACTTAAAAGTCAAGAAACACCTTTCCTAACCACTTCAAGTCATGAAAGGTGAATATCTTTACCTGCAATGATGCCGTCCATCTGCTCCAGAGCGGCTGCCAACATGTCGCTGGCATCGGACATCATCTTGAGTCACTGGGAAAACCTGGAACAAGAGTTAAAAACCATTTAGACACAGAAGGATACTCTCTTCAAAACACTGTTTTAGTAATTTTGTAAACAGTATATATAGTTTGGCTCTGATTAAAAAAAGTAAAAATTGTGATAACTGCATTGTGCACAAGCAGTGTGACATCACAATAAATCAGTGCTTCTCAAAGTGTGGGGCGCGCCCCACTGGTGGGGAATGGAGACATAACAGGTGGGGCGTGACAGATGGGAGGAAATATTCAATTTAATGCGCCTCTCTTTCTTGACAATAAAGATCATTCACTGGAAACAAAACACCCACACACAGCCTACATGTAGCTGAAATTAAAAGAACAATAAATATTTAAACAGCATTTGATAGGCAACCGGGAGAAAAATCTAACCTGGAACTTAAGTGCAAAACTAATGATTGACGTCGGCATGTTAATTGCAGCGGAACAAAGCAAACTTTCACAAAACACGGCAGCAAGCTACTCTGAACAATACGGGTAGGATTGTGACATGGACCACCAAGGTTGGCGAGCCAGCACACACACACAAGACAGACGGGCAAAAAGCCAACCAAAAAGAAAATATGACAAGACTTATCTAGGTTTTGGATTCCAGGTAACAGTGGTGGGGGCAGAGGAGAGACCCGTGTGTGTTCTGTTTCTGAAACCGTTAGCAGCAGACAGCATGAGGCAGCTGGAGACAACACAACCCAGTCACGTCACCAAGCCACTGGATTTCTTTAAAAGAAAACTCACTGAGTATGGACAGCAGGAACAACGCATGGTAAAGGCTACACCAGTAACCTGTCAGGCACAAATGGCCTCCTACATTACTTGGTGTTAGTTCAATAAATTTAAAAATGTGTAATTTGTCAGGATTTTTGTTGGGACGATCAGGGCAGGTGGGGCTTGAAAATTCCCCCTTGTTCAAAGTGGGGAATGACCAAAAAAGTTTGAGAAGCACTGCAATAAACCAAGAAAGGGCACATGAAGTGTAAAGGAATTCTTGATTAACTTGTCTGTTAATTCAACCACAAACAGAGCAGCATGGTGCACTTTGCATTATCACAGTACAGTCGATTTAATAACAAATCAGTGTTGCAGCTGCTCTGTGTCCAAGATATGAAGTGCAGACTTGGGCACGGTGCAGCAATGGTGGTTTTCAGCTTCTAGGCTAAAATAAGGCAGTAATGTGGGCTTTAAGCATGCCATTAAGAAAAGGTTTCCACCCAGGAAGTAGGCCATGACTGCAGAACAACCTCAACAACCCCCGTATGGCTAAAAAAGGATAGTGCTTGCCTGGTAAAATGGCATGCTTGTAACTTAAGTTTTGGTGAGCTGAGGGAAGCAGTCAATGATGACGAGAGGTCTGTGCCAGAAATAACAACAAATGATATGCATTCTGTTGTGAGAGAGAGTGAGAAAACTGAATCATGTATTTCTGAATATCAATCAGGCCATTTACCTAAAATATTTTCACAATGACGGATCCAGCCAATAGGACACTGGACACTCTGTGTGAAGATACATTTCAGCCTGCCAGTACTGGACATGGGCCAGAGCAGCACAACAGTCCCTTTTTCTTCTAACATTTAATCAAAAGGCTCTGCTGTATATTCGCGCATGCTTAAACATGCATGCACAGGCACTGAGATAGACATGCTCGCAATGCCACACACACACACACACACACACACCCCTTCCTTAAACTGGCTGTCTCACATCCTGGGAGTGCCCGACACTAGGACGCAGCATCATTTTCAAACTTTATGGAAACCACCCACAGACCTCACGCTGTTATTTGAGGATTCCTGTGGTCACACTTTCCATTATGTGCACAATAAGCATGCACTAAATATGAGAAGCATCACAACTCACAGTTGGCACAGGAATCAGAATGCCATCAGCCAGCTCCACTTTAACTGCTGAGATGATAAAACTATTAAAAAAATTAATGTCCTCTCAGGGTGCCTGCAGTCAGACTTCACGCCCCACCTCTTACATGTTACAAGAAAAACACCATGAGATTTAAAAATTTAGAGTAGGAATCAGACTCTCATGGGGCTGAAAAATTTGACAAGTTGGCTGTGGACATTAGATCATTTGCAGATGCTGCATTTTTCCTGGCAAAAAGAATACGTGTTACTACATTGTATTATTAAATAAAGCAAGTCTGGGGAGAGGGTTTTACTCACTTGTAAGTAGAGTTATCATAGTACTAGATTGTTTTCAATTGAGATTGTTACTGGCAAAAATAAACACTAACAATTCCTCTTCAAATACCAAAGCAAGAAAAAAAACAAATCCTTGGCACTCAACATTGGTTTATTTCATCTTTTTGTTACCAAAAATTGCAAATAAACCCCTGCGTTCCATCTTAATTGCACAAAAGCATAAGTAATAGTTTGGAAAATACTTGATCAAAATAAATCATATTCAGACAGTCACATCCCACCTGTTTTTGACTACACTGTCCCTCGAGAGACGCATGTATATTATTAGATAATTTGGAAAAGAAACATGAATCGAGAAACTTCTCACAAAATTTAATCTTGAATTGCGAAAGAAAGGAAGAAAGCTGCAGGTGTTAAAGAAATCACCACCTCTTTCAGACATACTTTACTGTTAGTTCTAATTTTGCTTTTAAGACCATACCGCCCCCTCTGCACCTTATAAATTAATTATCATACCTAATTCAAATTCATCCGAGAATAACCCTAGAGAACCACTGATTTACAGGGGAATCAGCCTTCTTAGCACAGCGTAGAAATTTTATTCCAATATTCTGAATGCTCAGCTGGCTCAGTATTTAGTAGGCGTGTAATGATTCATTGATGTGGATCAATGTCGTTAGGTTGATCAAATATCCACTCTACTTTCAGCAGAAAGTATAAACAGCGGTCTACATGGTCATCTTTCAGCTGTGCTTTGACTTGGTAATTTCTCCCATACACCTGTTTGACAGTTTCCATCAGCTGGATGTCATCCTGAACTATTTAACAAGCTAGACAGACAATTGCTAACAGCTAGCACCCAAGATTAAGGAGTTGAAGAAGATATCCATACCTTTCTAAGCTCTGTGGATTTATTCAGACATAGACTATGGCAGGGATGATTTCCCACCTTTAATACACCCAACATTTGCCCTCTTTATCCGTATATGGCTGCAACATAAGATCATTTACGGATAAAAATAGGATCTACCCATGGCGTTCAATAAAGTAGTGCAGATGATAGAGAGAGGGAAAAGTCTGCTATTGCATGCCTCTCTGTGCTAGACAGGTACATAATTCTGTCTGATATCGATCCCAGACTGTCACAAATCACTCTCTCCGCCAGCTGTGGGAGCACATATGCCTGCTGCGTGCATCACAGCACAACAAAGGCATTTAAACTGGTGATGACGGTGTTGCAGAAATCCATTCCGTTGCAAAAAATTTACCGGTGACTGTATTAATACCAGTTTACTGCCCACCTCTAGCTTGAGTTGAAGTGAATGATTCAGAGTGACTGGTTTAAAACCCTTAGAGTGTTAAACAAGGTAAAGCCCTGTCCACTAGCTTGCACACTCTTTACATTCATGACCGAGCTCTTGAGTTTAATGCTAATTCACTTGAATAATTGGATATTGGGTATCTTACTGCTACAGGTGATCTAGCTCTGCAAGCTAAACCACAAGATGTTTAACAGAATAGGTTACATCTATGAAGGACCTGGTGTTCAAGCAGAGGCTATCAATCAATCAGAATAACACTCAAATTAATTTATTTTAGACAAAGGTACTTAAATCAGCATGAAAGATTTTACATTTGCAAACATGGCATTAGACTGCATATCTGAGTATACATTTTAGGACTTCCTCTTGATGAGTTTAAAAAATGAGGCTGGAGTTAAACTGGACTGGTTCAGCTAGAGGAGCTTTAGGATCTTGTGTTAACAAGTTAAAAATATGTAAAGACTTGGGGTATTAATTACTGAGCACTGATAATACAAAGCAATGTTTTTTTTTCACTTTCAATGTTTAAGAAGTTAGCCATTTCTGCAGCAAAAACCTGTAAGAAACATCAGAATGGTTTATTCATTAGTATTATTTTGTCAAAAATCGATTGTAAGATCTCTTTTTTTCAATAATGGCATCATCCTGTAACCCTTTAAGGGCTGGGCATATTGGTTATGCATTACACAATAATAACATTAAATCCAATCCAATTATGACTAGGGTAGGGCTGGGAAATAGCCTAAAAATCAAATCTCCGATTGTCATAAGAAAAAAATTAATTTATGATTTTAAACTATTTTTCTTAACCTTGTTAAAAAAACACACACACAAACACAAATGACAAGAAATTAATCACAGCAGGTTTTTCTACTATTTTCATGTATTAAATTTGACAAGTATCAACTACATTTGTCTCTTGGGTAAGAGTGAAACCTGTAATTTGGTCTTAAAAAGTGCACTTAGTTTACTGTAAAGAGGTATGTTTACATCAACACAGAAGGCTTCAACTATTTGTTAAAACACCAATGTGAAATTACTCCATAACTTTGAAGTAAAACATTGTCATTTGAGGCCCATAAAAGCAAGTGGGCTTTGCATGGACTTACATTAAGCAAATCATGGGTTAAAACTTGTGATGCACAGATTGTGAAAATCAGAGCTGATGCCGATACTGCTGTTTAAAATGACAGTTGGCTGATACCGATGCAGACACTGATGTTTTTCCATTACTCTGAGAACAGTGTTGTCATATATAAGAATGGGAAAATTAATCTTTATAGAAATTTATACTGTTAGTGATACTTCTTATTGATCAGAGTCCTTCTGATACCACAAATGATAATTTTCTATAGTTTGGGGTAAAGACAAAATGAGGACAAATACTTACAACAGAAATGGTAAAAACTGAGTTGTGTTTTGAGTTAAAACGACATGATTCAGTCTGTGACATTTATGTTATATCTCTCAAATACAATTTCCTCGTATTCACGGCTGCATTTATTAAAGTTCCTTGTCAAAAAGTATTTTTCCTATGTTTTGTGGGACATTTCAACATATCACAACACATAGTATACAGTTGTCTAATTTACTGAGGTTACCTGAATGCATCATATTTTCTGTCTTCCAGCCCGTAAAGTTTGCTAATCAATTTCAATCCTGTTGATTCCAACATAGATTTCTACACTTGATTAATATTTTAACAGACAGGACTTGTTGCAAAGTTTGGTAGCACTTTTCAGCATTTATTTGAGCACATGAAGAGGAAAACTGTCATGGAGCAGCTGTAGAGTTTATGAAGCCCTATTACTCCCAGCACAGGCAGTCTTTCTTCCTCAAGCAGACAGCTGAAGGTACCACATTCTGGTTTAATGTGATGCACAATACTGATGTGATTTTAGTTAGTTATGTGCTATGTAACGCCAGACATTATCCAGCACGTGACTTCCTCTGCCCAATAAAAAAACAAACTTTGAAGGAGCAGGTGCTGAAAGGATTACACAACGGCTATTGTCATCAGCACGTTACTTATTTTGTTGATGTGCCAATGACAGTTCATGAGCCCAACATCGGTCGATGCCGATGTTAAACCAATGTATTGGTGTATCACTAGTTTAAACAAACTTTGAACTGTTGTTTAAGCCAGATCTCTGCAGCTAAAAACCAAGAACAAGCTAACAAACCAAGACGACCCAGCTCGTGTTACAGCCCCTGGCAGACAGACAGACCAGGAGAAGATTCTGCTGCTGTTAGCTGCTTTTTTATTGTGTGCTTGTTGGATGTAGTGGTCTTATCAATTCTTTAGTTAGACACACTCGGCTGCATGTCTTTGTTTCAGATGTTGAAACAAATTTGTTGTGTTGCTTTTTTTTTAGTAGCTACAGCTTTTAAACAAATATTGCAGCGGGCTGTGGTTTGTCCATGGTCCAAAGCTGCAAACCCAAACCAATTCCAAACAGCTGATGAAACAATACATTTCTTAGGAAGAAACAAGATTCACGCTGTTAGCAATGCTGTTGTGTTTGTGTCTCTGTGGTAAGGGAGGGGGAAGGTGTGAACCACAGGTGCCAAAGGGTGAGAGATAGAGGTCCCACGGAGGAATTTCCAATAATCTAGATTTTTATATTTAAAATCGTCCTAAAGAAAAAATGTGAATGAATCAATAAACTCAATATACCACACAATCCTAGAATGAGGATATTTAGTTATCTGTAAAGTTTCAGTATTTTCAATGGTAGACAAATGAGAAAAGATGCTGGGTCCCTTAAATGAACCATTTCTATGTTAAAAATTGGTATTAACAGGTTCTCTAAAGAAAATATATTTTTCAAAGTGCAATGAAGTTCTGATGACAGTTTATATTTCTTAAAGTTACAAGTACAGGAAGTTAAATAATGACATTAGATTATGCCATATTCAGGGTTTTAGGGATACTTTACCAGGAATTGTTTGGTGCCAACACTTTATTTCTTTCATTGTAGTTTATTTCTATACTCCAAGTTGTCATTAAAGTAAAGGGACACTTAATCATTCTAAAATCCTCTATTTTATGCATGAATGTAAATAATTCACATTATAGCAAGAACAAAGCTCCATCATTCACACAGCGGTCTGATGTCTTAGTGGTGAACCTTGAGACTACAGGAAATATGGTCTATTTTTCAAAAAGGAGTTCACTTTCAATTTTTGCACATTTTTTTGTGAGTTCATTCACCATAAGATAAAAATATGACCTTTTAAGACCATCCACTGACATGGAGAACACATTTTAAGGGATAAAGCTGCTTCTGTGACCTGTTGAATCCTGACTGTATGATGATGAACTTTGACCTACTTAGTCTCTGTCAATGCATCTGTTTTATCGTAGAAACGGCTCTACTACTTCTCACTCTTTGCGAGAAGTTATTTCATATCAGGGTTATCCAAACAACGGCTCCTGGGCCAACTGTGGCCCTTTTCAATAAAATTAAAGTTATTTTGATTTAATTAGTGAACATTCGATTCATTTACATAAACAGGACACTCTTTTTTACTGGTAAAATTAGTGGAAAGGTTAAAAATTGAACTCCAAAAAATAAAACGGAAAAAAGAGAATTTGGCAAAAAATAAAACAGATTTCATAGGGCCCTAAAATAGTATCAGAAAGTCTGGCCACCTTGGTTGGTGCAGGTGCCCCATGTACAGGTGACACTGGTCCCAAGCTAATTTGATATACAGCCCCAAACAAATGTCACTTTGCTGTGATTTTAAATATTTTTTTTAGTGACGACAGAATCTATTAAGGCAAATTTATGGTAAAGGTAAATAACATGATATTTGTAAACCTATCAAAATAACCCCATTGGGATTACTTTCTCCAAATATGTAATCTGGTGTAATTTCCCCAAAATATGGGAATCCTCAATAATCTGCTAGCCATTTTAAATGTTTTATGTATTCTTTAGGTCAGGCACAGGCGGGCCAAGATGATTTCATCTAAGCTTTTGGTTCAAAGATGAAATTTAAATGGGTCAATCAGAGGGAACAAAAGCAAACAAAAACAATATGCCCTTGAAAACTTGAAATAATGAGTCAGTATCCCAGTACCAAACCAGTGACATCCCATCAGACAGGCATATAACATTAGACAGACAGAAAAATGAAAATCAAAGAAAATGTGTCTGTGCAGCATGAGATAAACTAAAACAAAAAAATAAGGGTGTAAACAAAAGAACTCTTTAGCAGCAGTAGAAACTGCACAGCACAGCAGAAATGCCCTGTTTAACAACACAGGCAGAGTTTTTGATCATGACTAACAGTGAGACTGGACTGAAGACCTGCAGGGCATCCCCCCTCTAAAACCTGAGTCAGCACTTCTCTCACAGCAGACAGGCAAATATGGGTAAGGTTAACACATGGCTTTCAACAAATGCACTTCAAACACACCCTGCCAAGACCAGACATGCTGCCCAGGAACCTGCTGTCCTCGTGTCAGTCAGTGCTAAACAAGTGTAAAGACCCCTTCTGAGCTATCCCGTAGCTTCATTCAGGATTCAGAGGAGATCTGAGCACAAAGAATGCCTAATTACAGAGAAGCTGGCTTTGTCCACAAGTCCTAGGATGCCCCCATGGTATGTTAGTTAAACAAGTTTGGAAGCAGACAGGCTACCTCTGATGATGTTGTTGTTAATAAAGAAAGGCCATGGGTATTCAATTTGAAAATTTCTCGGAGTAGGAATTTTTGAAAAAGTCCTTATTTTGACTTCTAGAAGTAAAAATGTGGTTATTCATATGGGCAGAGAACATAACACACTTTATTAACCCCTCAAGGGTTATAACAATTCCTATGTTATTGAACATGCTGCTCACACATCAGCTGTAATACATGTACATGCACAAACATGATCCATGGACTACTGCGTTACTAGAGAGATGCCAGAGTAAGCACCAAAGCAGTATGGGGGTTTGGTGCCTTGCTCAAGAACACTCTCCATCTACTACAACATTCTAGACTTTGTTTCCGACCAGAACTTGAATCTGCGACCTTTTGGGTTCTAACCCAAGCCCTTACAAACTGAGCGATTGCTGCCCCTTGTCAAAATTCTGCAGTATGTTTTTGATAGCAGGTGTTTCAGGACAATGCAAAAGTAAGGAATAAAAACTTCTTTGTGATAACAAATATATTTTGATTCCAAATCAGTTATGAATCTCATAAATTACTAATAATTAAACTTAAGTGCGACTCGAGTCCAAGTCGCGGACTCGAGTCCCCATCTCTGATATCTATCATTTGATTTTACCAGGATCATATCCAAGTTAAAGTTGTGGAGCAGCCTCCAACATAAGAGCAGCTTAATGTGCTAGTGAATGCCTGTTTTTCTCTGCTTTAAAAACTGTATTGTCTGACTTATTCAGTCAGACCACAGCAGTTCTACAGGCACCTGGCATGCTTTCCTGGAGCTGATCCAGCTCAATGCAGGACCTGGTGGGCTGGACCAGACGTGGGGGTGACAGCGTGCATCATGGAGGGGTCAGTTGGGAAGATACCTGGAGAGATGGGGCATTGACCTGGCACAGGCCTGGATGATGGCCATCAGGAAGCCAAAGCAGTACAGGTCCAAGGTCGACACGGCAAAGTGCTAAACCAGCATATGCTCCCATACCTGACCTGACTACTTTCACTCTGCTGTCCTTTTATTTAACTTATCTCATAGATGACATTTCTGACCCTGAAGTTTACATTCAATCTGAGCTTACAATCAAAAGAGACATCTCAAAAACCCCCAACGAGCAAGCATCACTCTCAAAAACAAAGTCTCCCTGTCTGCTCTACTATAAGCACCACTTACAACCATAAGACACACAGAGAAGGCTATTGTTCAGGGTACGGGGGTATTTTGACTGAGAGGCATGAGAAGACAAAGGCAGAAAAAAGCCTCCAATGCAACGCTACAGTACACATGGCATTTACAATAACACCTGCCCGTATACTCCTCACTGACGCAGAGCCTCAAACAAAACAAAACGGGGGGGGGGGGGGGGGAATGCAAAAAGCAGTCTGGCCCCGCGGTTATAACAGCCATATAATTCACTGAGACAGCCAGAGAATAATGAATACAAGAGGGAGAGTGGACCATGATAATGGCTTTTCAAATCCTTCAGGCAGGGAGAACCATCGAAACCCCACTCTCGCTGGACAGAGAGAGCAATCCTGGGATAAAAAAGGATACAGTAATTCCCCATGCTCTTTTACACACAGGAAGTGGAAAGAATACTTAAAAGCCTTGAGGCCACTTGTTTCTAAGGGGAGAAAGTGTTTACAGCAGACATGCAACTGGCTTTTACAGCTTATGTCGAGAAAAGATGCACTGGTGGTAAAAAGCCCAGGGAGAGAGGAATTTACAATGAATGCAGGCCTAAGAAGTTTGCTTTACTTGTTCTTTTTCCAGATCTGATTCAAAGTCTGTGGACTTAAATGGATCCAATTCTCACCACATAATGACACTTTCCATGTTTTGAGTCAGGCTTTGACTCAGGCTCTACCTTGACACAGTGTTTCCATGAAAAAGCCTAATTCTGGCAGTTATACCTCATCCTGTTTCACCTCAAACCCTGAACACTGTATTCAAAGACCAACAAAGTTTTCTTTAGGCATCATATTAGAGGTCTAATCATATGCCGTATGCCTTACACAGATGCTTAAAAATGTATGAGCATACCTTCTGCTGTGATTTGATTTCTAAGCAGATCTAATGTTATTGTCTTCAAGCAACAATAAGGAATTCAGACTGCTTTGTTTCCCACTGGAGGTCTCTGGGCGCAACTGCACTGCTGTAAAAAACAGTGTCATTGCACCTCCCAATCATAGACGGCATTTGGTGACTGGCAGAGGGTGGCGAAGTCTGAAAGGACAATATGAGAAGCCAAAGAACCATGTTGATCAACAAGGCAATAGTACAGGATTTTGCCCAAATACATGGTTCTACTGGTGTCTACAATGTGGATTATGTGTTTAACTGTTGACATGATGTCTATAGTGTGTGATCATATGGCAACATTGGAAAGTTGAATTTATATAATAATGGTTGAATTAGTTTTATAAGATTCCAAATATAGCCTAACTTCAGTGGTAATTTATAAACTAGCCAGAAAAACATAAAGGGAGAAGACAACTTTTTGGCATATTATATTTAAGCTACTTGTGTGCAGGCCTAAGACAAAAGTTAGGTTTAACGGCTTTCTGCACCCAGGAAAATTACTACACACAAATTCATAAGGACACCAATGATGGTACAACTTGATTTTATGTCAAAATCTGCTATAACTCTCAAATTCAGCTTTATTACATTGATTCCTACAATAGTAACCTGTCAGTAAGCAAGAGATGTAGCAATGCAGCAGTGTTTTTCACCATTTGCCTCATTCCTAATTTTCTCACTGATGCTTGTATTGAGATGAGCAAGGAACAAGGAAAGAGCGAGACAACAAGGAATCAGGGGTGTCAGACAAAAATATTTCCTCAATCTTCCTTCACAGCAGCAATATTTGTACTTTAATAATATCCATATTCTTATGTGTGCTCTGACTTGTGCAGGCATAGAGGCAAAACTATTTTGCTCAAAGCAGTCAAAGACTTATCAGTACACTCTTACGTTTGTCTACATTCAAAAGAAAAGTACTTGATGCCATAGTATTTACAAGGTGAGCCTAAAATTCACAGGGGAGAAACTTGAAACTTTAATTGATGCAGTGTGGAAAGCAAGTGAACGTTGTATAAAAAAGTACAGAGAGAGGCTGGGTGGCTTCTTTTTAGCTGAAGGCTGGTGTATGAACTAGTGCCTTAAAGCTGTAGGCTACAAACATCTTATGAAAGAACTGCAGCCATTACCAAAGCTAGATAGTGCTAACAGCAGTTGACTTCAGTTCTCTGTGGGATTGGGGTAACTATTCGCCCTGTTGAGAGTTACCGTACCATTATATTGACAATGTTTAAAAAGGTTTATGCTGTAAAATTAAAGGTGACAAGAAGTTAGGCATTGCATGGTGACTGTTGTGCTCGCTGATTCACTGGGTGTAGACTAGACACAGTCAAAATATTCACCCACAGCCTGCAGGGCGCTGCTCAGGAATAACCTGCAGCTATTTCCAACCTGAGCAAGCAGGCGGGATACATCACCACTAATTTTATACCACAAAACAACTAGGCCTGCATGGTGACAAGACGTCTTTTCAACGCTTTAGGAGCTTTTTCTTTATCTTTGGCTGACTGCAATTTAGAATAAGAAAACCACAAGATATATGAGCTATGTGTGATAATATGTTAGAAGAAAACTAGACAAAAGATGGAAGTTGGGTTTCAGGATTAAAGAGATTGCATGTGATATAGGCTAATATTTGAGGGTCTTTTTACGCAGCCTGTATGTGTGCAGATCATGGCAGCAATTTATCCATGTTGGACAGCAGCACACATTCTTTTTATATTACTCCCAGCTGCTTGTACCTCAACTTTACCTATCAGAGATTTTATATTTCACATTAATGCTAAGAGAATAAAAAAAGTGCTGCTGAGAGAATGGTTATGTAAATCAAAACAGCTGGTTTACAAACAGTTGCTGTTTCAGCTTTGCTCCACATGAGCAGAACAAGCAAGTTGGCTATTGTTTTACCAGCTAACTTCAGCATTTTTTTAGGATTCCTCCTGAAGAAATTCCTCACATTTTTGCTGCAGTTAAAAACAGAGAAAGGGGAAATGAAGGACCTTTGCCAGCATCCAAAAAGGTCCTTCATAATTTAGATTTTGAAGGAGTTTTATCACAGTTACACCAAATATTACTCTCCAGTGTAAGCCCACAAGGATTTATGAAACACGGCTGAAACCCAAACATTACTACCTTGAGAGCATCATGTTTCTGTTTTGGCATATCTATTGTTTTGGGAACCATTTGAGAAGGAAGAACAAACGATTTAAAAAGGTGAAGGGCAATAAGCCGTCTGATCAGATTTCATAGCTTAGACAATTCCCAGACAGTAAGCTATAGACACCCTAGTTTAGTTTTGGATAACAACATCGCCCACGAAATCACGGAAATTATCACCTTTCAGAACCAGAAATATAAAACAGTCAACATCAGGTCAAGACAAAGTCAAATAGGATAAAGTCGAGGCACAGAGAGGTGGCCTCAGGCTCTGTTTTTCACCACAACGTCTAACCACAGAGTCTGGAGATGTGGCAAAGTCACAAACTAAAGTTAGACCGACTTTTTCAAGTCAACCGCGTTAAAATAGGCTTTTGCCACACTGTTGTGGGGATTTAATGATAAGGTTAAAAGATTAACGTTACTCCTGCACGAAACTACTGTTAACGCACAGGGATGTGGAGTCGCTTTAGTTACAATGTGAGAAAATAACGTTTGGTTTCTCGTTGTTTTAATGGTTCAACAAGTGACACAACTGCATTTTAACTAGCCTGAGGGCATGTATAACCTCCTGAAGGTATCTAAACACCCCCAAAAACGTCAAGGTTCGGTTATTACAAATTCTCTAAGATATAAGCATGCTGAAAAGCCATTTAAAAGTCTTAACAAGCCATGAAGTTTTACCAGACGAGCCACAGCAGCCGTTTGTTTCGACTGCAAATGAGCAACCTCTGCACCTAACCAAGCCGATGGAGAAAACAAATCACAGGCCAAAACAGCCCACTTTCTTACCGTTAACAAACTCCTGTCGACGAAACTCTGGCTTTCCCGTTAGTACGTTTCCTTTATTAATGTCAAAACTCCACTGTACTAGGATCCTAAACTTCTCCGAGCCCACGAGAACTACCCCCGGCCGACACTCCACATTGCTACGCCATCATGTCGAAGTGACAAGATTGTTGGAAAAGTTGGGACGTCATGGCTGGAAAATCCCGCCCTGCTGCAGTCTGGATTGGCCCGGGAGTAGGAGCCCTGATCCGTTCAGGGAAGATGGGAACAGCGGGACTTACAGGTTTCATGTTAGGTACAACCGATTCACGTCAATGTATGCAACTAATACAATGAACTGGAAAGTAGTCCAGTGTTATTCTAAAATGTACATGTGTGACAGGCGAGCAGATCACGTGTCACAGAAGGCGTTTAACGTGTTTAGGTCAATTAGTAATACGCCTCGCATTTTATAGCGACTCTTGAACTCAGCATATTACTGAAAGTCTAGGAGGTGCCTGCGTGTTATCTTCAAAAAACCCAAAGGCGACATCAGGTGGTCAATAAGGGTCAGTGGAGGAAGAAAGATAGTTTATTCTTACAAAGTGGCAACGGAATAACGCCAAACAGTCCTCCTGAAGTTACGAATGTCAAGTTTTGTTTATCAGAAATGTAAAAATGCTTACTAAAGCTAAGACACTTCTTTAGTTATCCGAATATGCCTGCACTGTGAGGTAAATTCACCCCATAATGTCTGTTAACAGTGTACCATTGAAATGCAGTACTTTAGTGTTGTAAAGCTCCTGGGGGTAGTTATTTTGTGTGTGCTTGCTGTGAAACAAACTTAAATTAATATTGATGCCCTTCTTTCATTTCTCACGTAGAACAAATCCTCGAAAGTACTGTAGCCTTCTACTGCCATCAAGAGGAAATTATCCAGTATTGCTGATATAACTCTTTGGGGGGGTGTCTTGCTTGGCTCTTTGGACTTCTAACCAGAGGTGGATGAATAAATAATAATAATAAATAATTAAATTTTTTTAAGGGTTTTAGGTCCGCACAACATATTGTTGAACTACACTGTAGCTACTGTCATAAATCTGTAACAAGATGGCTCTTCTCTGGCAAAAGAGAGCCAACCTCTAGGGAAAGCAAAGCCTACTGATTAAGAGTACACGCTCTTATAGGAACACCTAAAGTTACAGGCAGACGTCTATTTCAGCGGATAGCTTCAGTCATGGTGCATTTTTTTTTTCACATAAAAAACAACAATCCACCAGAACCATGAGCAAAAGAGCCCCAGCAGAGATAACCATATAACAGGAAACAACACACATTTACTACATATACAACACATCTAAACACTCTGCTCCAGTGCAAGATGGAGCATTTCGTCTACACATCCCCCAGATTTGAAATCACAGTGGGCAAAGCTCGGATTAGTTAACTATTTACAGAGTTTAATGAACACCTGTGGATCAACACTGTGGAATAATTTCAACATTGAAGACCATTTCACTCAGACTGGAGAGCTCCCACTTGACAACCCAATGATATCCCAGCTCTTACTGCTCATCATTCTACATAGTTGAGTTGTAGGATGGGATGTGGTTGGTTGGGGGGGGGGCTCTGTTGAAGCAGGCAACTCTGCCTTGGTTGGGGGAAGAAAGGCTAAAAGGTAGGTTGGAATGTGAGGTTCCTCACTGAGCTCTTATCCCCTCATCAGGGAACAGGGAAATTTCTATTATGAGAATGTTTGGCATAGCACTGACCCTCCCTCTGTTCAGATTTTTAGTCAACTGGTTTATTTTGAGTTCAAACATGTTTGTTTCAATCTGTTTATAGTCCAAAAACGGAGACTAGGCTGCACATAAATAGTGAGGGGTACAACTTTGCTCCACCTCAAATAAAAAGTAAAAAGTGCCTGAACATGGAAACACAAAAAGAACTCTAACTAATGTATACCCATGTTATGTGTGAAGCATCACCTGCTATCCTGAAACTTGGAAGTAGACATACAGTAGTTCAAATACTATAGGTGTGCTAAGCAGAGATTGCAGTACAAAGGACAGCCAAAACAGCTCTTTGCTGATGCTCTTATGATAAAAAGTTTTAATCTGGGTTGTCTTTTAAGTCAGCTGCCAGGTGAAAGTTAATCTGGCCACAAATGCATAAGTCTCATAAATATTCCATGCAACAGGGGAAGAAAAATTTGAAGTTTCACGGTTTTATTCCATAAGTACATGCAGTAAGACACAAAAATACACATCATAAAAATGGCATGAAGTGATGACATAAAGAAAACAGATCAAATGACATGAAAAAAATACACTAATGTGTTCTTTAACACATTACAATTTTGCATTAAATCCAAGATGCTCTCCAGTGTCTGTTTTCAGTTACTCAGTGGGCTGTAAAGCAATTTTTTCACAGTGAAGGGAGACTCTTCTGCTGTAATGAGTCCTGGAAACATCAGTCCAAACATCAGCCGGTTAATTCCTGGGTTGAATAGAATACCTTCCTTAGGTCAACCATGGGTACCCAAATCAGTGTCCCTCCTCAGGGGCCGCTCGACCTTTACAGTGCTGGGGTCACATTCCAGCATCTCCCTGATCCAATCATCATCCAGCGCTCCCTCTATGAACTCGTCCAGACTGATGATGGCTGCCAACATAACAAGGACAGACGGTGATTAGAGACAAAGAGAAGAGGACAGAACCTATCAGGATCAGTTCAGTTCTGTTCCACTTTTAAAGCTTTTGAGATGAGTTTTTTATAATGCCAATGAAAAGTATCCCACCCCTTGGATGTTTTACCCTTTTATTGATTTTATAAATCAATCATGGTCAATGTAATTTGGCCTTTATGACAAAAATATCTTTAATGTGCAAGTGAAACAGATTTCTACAATTTAATGGCAAACAAAAAGATATAAGGTTAAATATATGACTTCATGAATATTCACTCACCTTAGAGTGTCGCTTATTTTACATTACATATCTTTATTGAATTTACATTACTTTGTAGAAATCCATCTTCACTTTGATGTTTAAGAGTTTTCTTGTACTTTCTTTGTCTAATAAGCCAAATTTTGTTGACTGTAATGGATTTATAAAATCAGTAAAAGTGTAAAACATCCTAGGGATGAACACTTTTTATAGGCACTGTAAAAGGATACACTCAGTGATTCATATTAGAGTGTGATTGTGACATCTGACATACCAGTCCACCCTGAATTTATTGTCTTACCATTATTGTCCTTATCTAATCGCATAAATATCCTGTTGGTACATTCTTCAGCTGTCAGTGGGTTGGGTTCAGTTAATGCAGCTGCCACACTCATCTTGTAAACAGCCTGTAAAGACAAAGAGGCAGACCAGTTTGAGTGAATGGGTGATTTTCAGGGGGGGTCATCTCTTAAGTAAGCAGTAGATGAAAACTGAAAGTTTATTTTTGAAGTGAGCCAATGCACACACACCTTCATGATATCAAGCATTTCTTCTCTTGTGATGGCACCATCCCCGTCTTTGTCGTAGAGCTTAAATGACCACTGCAGCTTTTCCACCGCTGAGCCATCGATGAGCATGCTGATGGCCATGACATACTCTCTAAAATCCACCACTCCATCCTGAAGAAAAGAATCCTCATTAGCACTTTGGTTTCTACATTATGAGGCAGTACATCATGAGCGGCCATGCTATTTCTTTAAGAAAATATTGCAGATTCATCATATACTTAAACTCTGTAGGACACTTTCTTACCCCGTTGCTGTCCAAAGTGCGAAATAACTGTTCTGCATACTCAGCTGACTCATTGCCAACAGTACCATTGCAGAAATGCCTCTGAAACTCATGAAGAGTGATCAGACCACTTGGACATTCAACAATAAACTTCCTATCACAAAAACAAAGACAAGAATTTGATTTTTTTTGTTGTTTTAACACAGAGAATAAAGAGAAATTTGAATGAAGGCTCATATTCATAGTAGGAGACACATGCCCTTTAAATTTAGAATGAGGAGAATTAAGGTCAGCCCCATCTCTAGCCTGTGGAGATTACACGTGTTTGAAAGCTTGTTTACACTCTGGCATGTGGGCACTAAGATAATTAGGTCGAATGATTCTGAATCGCTTTACTGAAACATAGAAAGATGGAGCTTATCAGAAGTGTGTCATCATGGAAATTAGATAGGACACTGTTCTTCAAGTTTATGCCAAAGCACAATCAATTAAGTACAGAAAAAAGGCCAAGAATACTTTGTTATAGGCCTCTAATGACATTCAGTGGACAGAAAGGATCTTTATAAACTTCTAAAGGCTGCTTCTCCTATAAAGGGCACTTTCAGCTGTGCCAATGCAATCTTTCCCACTCAGTTTCCACTATTATTTTAATGCACCTATGACACACACAAAAAAACAAACATTAAAAATGATTAGCAGATTTTTCAGAACTAAAATAGCAAAACTGAAAAATTCCTACCTGAACCATTCATACAGCTCTGTCACATAAGACTCCCCTTTCCTACAAGGTAATGTACCAGCTTGACCCATTCTGTGAGGGAGCAGTAGTAGCTCTGCATTCAGCTCTGACTTTATATACACACCAAATCCCAGCTTATGTCATGCTTTCTTAATTGCACCATCCACTACCTTACCTCTTTTGACAAATTACTTGTGGCTAATCTTCTTAGAGAGGGGGGAGACACAAAGGAAGGTTGTAAGACAAATGTAATTACATACAGAAGTCTGCATCTCAATGTACCCCACACAAGAAAAACTGCAGAATTTACAAATATTATGGGCCAATTCTAATTGATGCACATTTAGTTACAGTGTCAGGGTTATGGCCCCCTTTTGGAATCAAATTTATGAGTTTTTAAGAATGCTGAGAAACCCAAACAAGTTAAAACCCCCCACATTTTTAGCTCAGAATGGTGTTAGTGCTTTTCATGTGGGACTGAACCGCTTTGATTCCCATAATCTAATGTATAAACTTTGATTTACCCCATATTAGTGCCTCTCTGACCCTAGCAAACCAAAAAAGGCCCAAGATGACATGCCCTCAGGCAAACTAGGTCAACAACTCTACCAGTGAGACTCATGTGACCACCCAGATCATAAGCCTAGAATAGTCAACAGAAGCTATATTTACAGGTACATCTAAAAAAATAGAATATCATGAAAAAGTTCAATATTTTTTGTCACTCATTTCAGAAAGTGAAACCCATATATTATATAGACTCATTACACATAGAGTGAAACATTTCAAGCCTTTATTCTTGAAATGCTGCTGATTATGGCTTACAGATAACTAAAACCCAAAATTCAGCGTCTCAGAAAATTAGAATATTGTTAAAAAGTTCAATATCGGTAAGTCATGGTGTCACACCATAATCAGCTAATTAACTCAAAACACCTGCAAAGGTTTCCTGAACCTTTAAATGGTCTCTCAGTCTGGGTCAGTAGGCTACACAATCATGGCCAAGACAGCCAGGGCCTTTGGGCAGCTGCTGAGGAGATGTTCTAAGGAGCCTTTTCCAGAGCAAAGGGGGCAGGAAGGTGTCTCGCTCTTCCCCCAGACATGGAGGTTTGCAGGGCTTGGAAGAGCATCATAGACAGCCTGCACAAGGAATTGGTCGTGCTCTCCCACCTTGTCCACACTCTGCTGCCAGAGTCCCACTGCCCTGCTCACTTGCCCTTCTTCCATGCCTGCTTGCACCTCTTCCTGGAGAAGCTGGTGTCTCTCCTTGCCCCTGGCCTTGCTGACCTGGGTCTTTGGGAAGTAGCCCAAGCCTGCTCTTCCTGTTGCCAGGGTCCCCACCAGTGCCTTTTGCTGTAGGGGTGACTCTGCCACCTCCACTGCCTTCCCTGCCTTCCACTTTCTTCCTGTCCTTACTTCGATCCCGACTCGGTCCCTAGAATCCCTATACTATAAGGCTTCTCTCATGTGCCACTTTGAATTCTTTGTTGAGCCCTCTGAAGGCTAGCTGCAGGGTGTTACTCGTCCCATACAGGGCAGCGCTGGTGAGGCTGCAGGGAAGGCCCAGCCACTCCCGAAGAACAAATTTCACTAATATCATACCACAATAACATCTTTCATGGAATGCCTCTGGTTTTGTCAGATTGCTTGGTAATAGTAACTGTTGTGTGATGCATGAATCAATTTTTTATTACCTCAAATTAAAAAAAACAAGCCAAAGTTCTCATTTCTTTAAGTAAACTAGTATTTATTAATGTGACACCCAGGGGAGACAGCCCAGACATGCTGATAGTAGCAGCAATAACGCAATAGACAAATACAGTAAGTGCTTCTTCAGGAGCCCACAAAAACTAAATACCATCAAGGAAGGAGCAAGTGCAATGGCAGAGAGTGGTACCATGGAGGCAGTACGGAGCTCCTGACAGTCCAATGTGAGTCCAATAGGTAAGGTCCCTCCACCTGCGTCAGTGCACAAGCCCGCACACAAATGCTCACCATTCTGTAATAATGATCACAGCCTGATGATGCAACAAATCCAACAAATCATACAAAAGTGGCATGCAAGTTGACACAAAGCAGGGCACGAAAACAAAACACAATGTTCCCTTGCTTAGAAAACGTCCTGTTGTGGTTCAGAGACAGAAGCAAATATACTGTAGACCTCTCAAAGTGTGCTCCTCTGAGTCTCAGCAAAGCTCCACTGAAACCAGTTCAACTTTCTAAAGAGAATGCAGCTACAACAGTGCAATGACTGAACACAAAAAATGGGAAAATTAAGAAAAAAAAAACACACATGAAGGGCGTCTCGACTTAATAAAAAAGACAAGCCTGCATCTGTGGCAGGATTCCATTGCTCTGGGTGCTTCCATAGTAATACTGAAGCCTTCATAGAGCTCCTAGTTCTTCAGCCATGATGTGCACAGTGTGCCATGTGTCATCAAGTTAATCCATTGATACATTTTAGCCCTCCTTTCTGTCTGTGGAGTCGCCACGGTGGGAGAGGTGCTCTCAGCACACCACACGGGTTTGTTGTGTGTCCGAGCAGACATGTCCAAAGGCACTTCGGACTTGTGAGTTCACTGCTCCATCCGCTGGCTCCTCCTTATTCAAGCATTACAGAAAAAGACAGTATTCTTGATTAACAACAACCACTTTTATCTTTAAAACAAGAAATCTTATTGGGAAATCCAAAACAGTCCTATAGAGGCCAGACTCAATCCTGGCCTGATATACCAAAACAAACAATGGCCAGCATAGACGCTACAAAGGTCCACATATTCTACACCTGGGCAGCCAAACAACCAACCAGGGGTAAAAAGAAGTTCTGGCAAAATTCATCACTTAAAGCTCCTGTGAGAAGATTTTAGCCAGTACTAAAACTATTACCAATGCCGCTATATAAACTGGATAAGTAGACAATTTCATCAGTGGCAAGTGATTATTTCTATATGGGTAGTTTAAATGCCTGTCACCCCTGCCGAAGGAAGGTGTCGGATGAGGTGATTCACAGCAATTCTTGCAAAAGACTCCTTGTAAAATGCACATTATTCATTTAAAATTAAACAGGGTTTCTTTTCTTAGAAAACACTGTGGACACAGCGAGAAACATAATTACTCTATCCACAGGGGGCACCAAACAGCATAACCTGAAAGTTCCTCACAGGAGCTTTAACTTTTCAGGTAATAAAAAAAAAAAAAAAAAAAAATATGATCAATTAAATACAAATCAGTCAACAGGATGTCAGATTTTAAATTAATGTATCATATGGCAACAACTATAGCTTGATTTCAGCTTGATGAGTTTTAACTTCTGAATAGGTTGACATGACACTGATTTTGTTCATTACTGTTCAATATTGCAACAATTTTTTCACACGCACTTATTTAACAAATTCACTGAGATATAATTAAAGATATTATTTGGCATGACCAAGGCTAAAATGCCAATTCTTTTTTTAAAAAAAAATCACTCTGTGACAATGATTTGACATGCTTTGGTTGTTCTAAACTCGACCTTACATTGATCCCATAAGGCCAACTGGGTCTACCAGCTGTGGCCCGCTAACAAACTCAAAGTTATAAACAAAATTGCTCAATGTTTGTTGGTAAAACCCAAAGCTCTTTTTAAAAAAAATCTACTCGAGGTAAACTGCAATCCAGTAAATTGTGATCCGCACACTTCAGTCACTTTTTCAAGTTCTCATAAATTATTTTACCAGTAGGAAATTTGTCTTCAGTCTATTCTATACATGATATGGGAGAGACGGTTATACACAGAACCTTAAAATAAAGAATTAATGGAATGACAGCTCTGCATAGCATAATCACTGAACGACTGCTTGAATGATAGTGTTATGTTCCTTTGATTACTGTTACACAACCATGCACATGAAGACTGTCGGTACAGAAGAGGATTAGGGCCATTTTCGAAGTTAGGAATAAAGTAGAAATTTCGAGAATAAAGTTGAAACACAATTTCGAGATTAAAGTCGAAATGACGAGAAAAAAGTCAAAACCTGTTATTACTAACAGCAGATCATAATCATAGATGCTGTGTGTTTATGTGGCAAAGAAAGAGAATCTTTGTTGTTAAATCCAATAATGAGGTATAATTTCACATATTCATTGATATGAGACATAAGGCATTTTGTAGAGACAGTCATGGTTCTCTGTTAATGTCTTAAATACTCACATCAACAGGAGAGACAGAATAGCTCTCGTCTTCCTCTCCGTCTGATCACCTGTAGAGACGCACAGGTGACAGACTCAACCTCGGTAATGAGAGAGAGCAAAGGGAGATTGATCACTCATTTATTGATCAGTGTTTGTTGTGGTGGGATAGACAACATCAATATAAACAAATCTACTGACATATCTGAAGAAAATGTACATCATGTACATGGCGTTTTGAGGTAATATTTTTTTGTGTATCATACAAAATACTGTTAACTAGAGTTTCCAATTGACAACAGGTGACAAAGTGCTCCTTTTTTGCCATTTGTCATTAGCAGCAACTTGTCTATGATCAATAAAGGAGCGATCAATCTCCCTTCGCTCTCCCATTATGTATCGAGGTTGAGTCTGTCACCTGTGTGTCTCTACAGGTGATCAAACAGAGAAGAAGAGGAAGAGAGACACAAGTATTTAGGACAATAACAGAATCGTGACTGTCTCTAAAAAATGCCTTGTGTCTCGTTTCAATGAATATGTGAAATTACACATCATTATTGGATTTAACAACAAAGAGATTCTCTCTCTTTGCCACATAAACACACAGCCTCTATGATCCGCTGTTCGCAACAACAAGTTTCAACTTTTTTCTCGTCGTTTCGGGTTAAATCTCGAAATTGTGTTTTAACTTTATACTTGAAATTTCAACTTTATTCTCATCATTTCGACTATAATCTTGACTTGTCCAAAATTATTTTCTCCTTCAAAAATGGCCCTAATCCTCTTCCGTACTGTTGGTGCATAACAGTGCATGAAAAAATAAAATAACTGAAGCTATGGCTTGAAGGAGAGATTAAATAGCTCATATAAGAACACAGACTTGTACAAGATGATAAATCAAGCAATTTAAAATGCTGCTGTAGTCACTGCAAACGGTATATTTAAAAAGTGGGTATGCTTCCATCACTTTCTTTTTCCCGCCATCAAACCCACTTTTCGACACATTTAGAGCACTGTGTCACTTAGCATTATCTATTACTGCATATCTCTACATTTAAAGAAGTTCTTGTAAGGGTAAACAAAACTAGCTGCTCTCCAGCTAAGGTTGTCAGAATGCATGATTCTTATTAATACTGCCAGGTGTTTTAAAATTATGCCTCTTAAGTTTAAAAGTACCAAAACTTCAAATATCTATGTCTTCTTCAAAGCCAAATGCAAACAATGAAAAACCTCATATCTAAGCAAGTGCACTGGTATAATTTTTCCTTTAACAATGTCTAATCACAATTACTTTAAGCGACAGTTACCTTAATTGTTCAGTAAAAATCTTACTTGCAGTATGAAACGGAAAAATAAGGCCTGCATTACATCAACTTTACTTGTAAAGTGTCTTAAAATGAAATGAACTGACTTATTTCAAAAGTAAATTTTTTTTTTGCCTGACCCACTGACAGATTTTTTTTAACATTTTACCATGAGTGGAAATTAACCAAGAACTAAGAACTTTTTACATTTTCTTGAGTATATTTATAGACCAGAACTTTCACTTGAGTACAACAGTTGTGTACTTTTTCACCTCTGCTTATTACTTTCAGTGCAGAACTTTTTGTGTTTTTATCTCAAAATTAGATTTTAACAAGACTTGCCAAGTGAATGCGACCTTTTTTCCCAGAAAATACACTGATACACTTGCTAAGATGTGGGTTTTTGCATTTTGTAAGAGGAATGAATCAATTTAAAAAAAACTTTAGAAAACAAATTTCTACACACTGGCTAATTACACAAAACAGTCTGAAACTAAAACAGTATGCCACGGTGTTCGATCATCATAGTTACAATGTAGGTATTGTTTGATTTCTTCTAACTAGTATCACATTAAAGGTCACATATTATGCAAAATACACTTTTTCAGGCTTTTCTAGCAAAAATATGTCTCCCTGGCCTTTCCACAATCCCCCCAAGAATCAGAGACAGCCCCCACCCCACCTTTCAGAAAAAGTGTGCTGAAACAAGCCATTCTAAGATTTTCCCCTCATGATGTCATGTGGGGAGCTAGCATCGCCTCCAGTTTCAGTTGGCCCTCCTTGCTTGGAAGAAAGTTCAGTCCTCCTCTCCTAATCCTCCTCTCAGTTGGCAGCTGAGAGAAGTGTCGGTACCTGATCCGTCCCGGAAACCCGATTTGCACTGCGCATGTGCAAACACGTGTCTACATCCGCATCTACATAAATGAATTCTAACCCTAACCCTAACCAGTGGAATATAAATGCTAAACGTAACCCAGGAAGCTAATTAATTAAAATCTAAACCTACCCCAGTGAGCTACCCCTAAATCTAACAAGATAAATTAAAAGGCTAAACCTAACCTAGCTTTGATAGGCTGCCAAGGGGATGTAGACGCGTGTTTGCACATGTGCAGTACAAATCGGGTTTCCGGGACGGATCAGGTACCAACAAGGAGGATCAGGAGAACCACATCTACATCCTGAAATGGGCGTGGTCAGGGGCGGAGTCAGACAGCTCAGTAACATTTAGAGCCACACACACACAGAAATGGCTCGTTCTGAGCAGGACTGAAACAGAGGGATTTTTTAGACAAGCAAAAACCCAATACTGGAGGGTTTTCAGCAACAAACTTCACAGGAATGTTTTGGAGACCTTAGGGGAAAAATATACACTTGTCTTAAAAGAGCAAAATATGTGACCTTTAAAGTTTTTAATGCTGGTATTGTGGCAAACTTGTCTCCAATGTTTCTATCAAGGCGGACCCTTAATGATTAGTGTGGGGATACTAATCCTACACAGCCAACATTGAAGAGAAAGAAAGGTCTCAAAGAAAAAAAGACATTTTTCCTATGCAAACTATCCCTTTAAGAAAGATATGACCTCAACACATGGTTTGAGCAAACAAACTAAACCCACACACATACAATATTTTTAGGTCAGTGTGAGAGGTGGTTACTGGGCCGTTTTCATGGAAAATGTTCAGATACTGACACATAAAGAGAAATCTCTGAGCGGCACATAATGAGTTGACTCTCAAAGTCCGAGGTTATGGAGGTGTGGTATGCCGCAGTAGACTGGCTACAAACGGCTTGGATCCTGAGGGGTCACAGAGATGGGCCAGGTTGTAAAGGTGTCGTCCTTGCATTTTAATTCAAAGTACAGTACCTAATCAGAGTAAGACGGTTTAAAAAACATGAAATCTATTCAGTGCATTTTTTTGCATTGTCACTCCCAATTCTTTTCTCAAATATAGGTAGAGGAGCAAAAGTAAGCTGTGTTTGTTCACAAATTTTTTGGACCAAGTGAGATCTTTTCAGGTGGACAGAGGATGACAGTAGTAGTGAGAAAAGCAGTGAGGAACAGCTTTTCAGGGCAGGCAGACTGCTGCAAGGCTTTAGAGGCACATCCCCCTTCTGAAGAGGGAGCAGGTGTCCCTTATTGTCGTTCATCTCACTACAGTCACAGCAGCCACATGAAGGTACACAGCTTATGTGGAAAAAGTCACTAATAAATAAACCTTGTCCTTAAAAAGGAATGCTGCATCTTAGAGTATGCTTTCAATGACATAACGCCATTAAAAAAAATGGGATGGTTTGAGAGTCTATCAGTGTGTTCACACTGTAAGAGCAGGTTCTATAGAGACCAGTGCATCTCTTCGAAGTCCACAGCCTCCCCCAGGTTTGTGTCAGTCTCAAGGAGGCTCATGATGACCGCCATGGCTGCTTCATCGTTGCTAAGACTACTAAGGCCTGGCCCAACCACGCTGTCCAAGTCCAGCTGTGAATTCTCTGCTGAGGTAGCACGAGATAACAGAGAGAAAAATTCAAGGGGTTATAAAAGCATATCATTGAAAAACATAGCCCTATATTAATGTTACTAGCGAGTGTCAGTGAGCATACCCATGAGTGCATCTCCTCCTCCTGAGAATGCAGCTTCCTGTGGCTCATCCTCTGAGCTTGACTTTCCTGGCACCTCCATGTCTGTCGCCTCTCCATTTGGCACCTGTTGACCCCAACAATAAAGGAGGAATCTTAAACTAAGCAGCAATAGGACAGGAAGAAACAAATCTTTGCAGGTTAAATCGTGGCTTTGAGAAATTTCAACAAGTTCACTACAATTTCTCATTTATACAGCAGAGATAAGATGACATATCCTTCCGCCCTAAAGATGACATCTTTTTCAGGCAGGGACTGAAAAAGATGCCACTTGGGTGGGCCACCCAGGTAAACTGGCGCCCACCCAAGTACATTTGAGGGCCATTTCACCGTTTTCATATTTTCATAGTTTTGGGAACATCTCTTTCAGCTATATACACACCAGCATTTGAGCCAGCTTTGCTTTGCACCTCAACTTCTGTATGCCTCTCCTTCCTGACAATAGATCCATTTTCTTCAGTACAAAGAGCCCCTACGTAGCCCATCCAGGTGAACTTTCAGACATAACTGCCTTTCACGAGAAAATAAACTCATCCATAATCTTCCTTTTCTCCAGAAAACTTTGCGTGCGTGTTGAACAAGTGTCTGACGCACTCTGCATCCTGAAATTACATCAACGAGGCTCATCCACAAGCAGATTACAACGAACATGTTAGAAACATTTCACTTGTGGTAAATAAAGAAACTGATCGGACATAGTGCCGTTGTTAAATACAGGTTCAAGCTCACACTGACAGGTAAAGAGAGAGGAGGAGAGAGTTTACAAGCTAGGGTAAATGACTGGTGAGCAGATTAAAGTTGTGATCCAACCCCTAAATAAGTTTCAGAATAAAGAATGATTTATACAAATTGAGAATAAAACTTCTGAGGACATTGGGCTGCATATGCCCAATAATAATGTAGTAATAATGTAATGATGCAAAAATAATATTATCCATAATAGATAGGGTGATGAAGCCAATTTCATGGATGTTCCTGCACAGCTACACTACCTTATTTTTCTGAATGTTTATGCTGTTTATCTAGGGAAACATTAACTTGTTGATATTGGTGTGTACACTAAGACAATATAATGCCTAATGGTACATCTAATAATTATGCCAGTCACTGTCAACCAGACATTAGACACTGAGACTAAGTGAAAAAGAAAAATATAAGGTTGATAAGAGGTGACTGATCCTTGCTGCCAGAGAAAATCCGAGCTTTTGTCAGAAACTTTGATTTTCTGTTAATTTCAGTGACTCCTATAAACAGAATACTGCATCATTTGTCTCACTCACCCCAAATGGCAAACACTGAACTTAAATGATTTTCCAGTTTTGAAAAATACAGAACAGGGTCCTTACAGAACTGAGTTTGGAACTCCAACCCTGCTCACAGACTGCAAGCTGCCCTGTGGTCCAGCACCTAGCACTTATTGTCCTCAACAGAGGAGTGTTTTCAGCCAAATCAACACTCCACTAAGTTTATTTACTTACTAGAATACTTCCTGTTTTCTTCAAATGTACAAGTATGACCTAACAGAAGAAAAGCAGTTAAAAAGTGGCACCATCGCCTGCCTCTCTGGTCTGCGTGGTCATGTATTCCAGAATGGAGTGCGCTTTCAACTGGATTAGGTCTCAACTAGTGACAGTAGCAGCTACACACAGTGGGATATTGACATCACACTGGTATAGGCTGCAGTCAGCTTTAGTGATGAAGGTAGGTAGGAAAGTAGGTATTAAAAGTGCAGCTTAAACAGCAGAGTTTAAAGAACATAAGCACAAAAAACTTAAGTAACCTGAAAATATTTACACAGCCTTCAAACCGTGACTGAAACAGATGTGCTCATGATCAAAGACAAATAAAAAACTTACATTGTTGCTATTTTGATTGTGAGCTGGTGGACATTTATCCGATGGTAAACTGAAAGGGCTCGCATTACCACTAGAGGGAGATGAGTTTGTCCTAAAAAGACAAGATTTATTGAAAGTGAAAGCGGTAAAATCTAAAACAAATATTAAACAGAGCTGCTATAGCTGTAAAAGACTTGCTGCACTAATGTACCTGTGGAAAATTAATTCAAATGATCTCTGCCACTGTTACAAAATTAAAGAAGATGTTTTCTGAACATTTAACAACTGAAACTATACGAGGCTTTACCTGTTTAAATCCAGAAGTTCATTTGCAATCTGAGTGCCAATGCTTCCAGCATAAATCATCGCTCCAGGCGTGGTGGAGACGCCAGGTATAATTGGAAAGGACTTCTTACCATCTTTGAACAAAAAACATTTGAATTATGATTGACATTAAGAACATTATTGGGTACTGTGACACAATCTGCATTTTACAGTATCACAGAGCATCAGAGGTACCGTCATGGTAATATATATATATATATATATATTTTTTTTTTTTTCCCCAGTGAACTGACCTTCAGAAGTCTTGGAATTGCTCACAGGTTCAGACTTGTTTCCTGACTGAC
Organism: Cheilinus undulatus; assembly: GCF_018320785.1. Lineage (NCBI taxonomy): Eukaryota > Metazoa > Chordata > Actinopteri > Labriformes > Labridae > Cheilinus > Cheilinus undulatus. The sequence continues at coordinate 30,102,481 of NC_054873.1, forward strand.
TGGTTCGACTGTGATCAAACCTAGAGGAAAGATAATGCCTTTAGTATACTTATCTCAGGTACAAAGATATGGAAGTGATGCATAATGAAACTCAAGCATATACTCACGATATAACTGTGTTCGTTGACACTATGTATTCTACTTCTTTGGTCCAGGGATTTACAAAACTAAACCACTGACTCTGCAGAGTGACAAAAGAGCCATGTTTCGTTTTGAACTTGTAACAGTTTGTCTCGATTTTCTCTTTACTTCGCAACACTGTGGAAAGAAAACGAGAGGGTGAGACCAAGACAATATAATCATTAAAAACATGTACATAAAAATGCCTAAAACTGTTGCCATCATTTTACTTTAACTTCAGCTTAAGTAATAAGGATTAGATAGAAGTAATGCAGTAGACTAAATTAGTTAACCTTTTCTATGCCTTTCAGCTAAATGTGGCAGGTCATCTTGATGGAAGTACTCATAGCATGATGTCCCAAGTAATTCTTGAGGAAGATAGCCAAGAATGGTTGTTGCTCTGTTGGAGAAAGGGAAAAGTTGTGGTTAAAGAGCACACTACTAAATCATAAATCTGTATCAGCCAGAGTAATGAATGGACTCCACAGGTCAGGATCTGTTTTCAATTGACCAACAAGAAAAGACAGATGGCGCAAACAGTTTGGACATTTTAACAGAACATATGAGGAATATCTCAGTGAGTGGAAATAAAGTAAACAAGCACTGAGACACTAAAACCTTGTAAAACCTCTGAATTAAAACACAACTTTACCTTTGATCAACAAAGGTGAATTTTCCATCCATGGCATAGCGTGTAGTGAACTCTGTGGGTTTAACTCTGACTTCTCCATTAACCTGGGGAGATGTGTGAGAGTGGACGCGTCCTACTGCAACCAGGCAGCTAAAGTGGGAGCTATCCTGCTTGTCAGCCTCTCCCTCCCCATCCGGTCCGAGCTGGCTGGTGGGCCAGCTGCGCATGTAGCCTGTGCAGTGGACGGTGCAGTACTTCTGAGACTCTGTAAGAACATGCAGTCATAATTAAGAAGACAATTTTGCATCCAGAAAAAAAAAAAAAATTTATTCATGACAGGGATTTGTCAAAGTCTAAAGCCCAGTTCAGGTCAAAGACAAGTCCTATCTTGCAATTGCCTGCAACAGGCCACTCGCTTGAAAGTTGCACTGTCTTTCAGTCTGATTGTGTGTCCTTTGTTTTGTAGTGTTTAGAAAGACATAATGGTTGACTGTGACCTGACCAGCTGCTACCAACTGGCTACAGACTTGTGTAGATAGATTTGTGACAGTTTATTAATGTGCTGAGAATCCATGGAATAATTTCTGCACCTTTCTTTTTGGACGAGCTGGATTGGAATTCTTTGTCTTCCACTTTGACTGAAACTTTGTTATACTTCATGCGGCAGAAGAATGAGCGCCGTGCACCTGAACAAAGCCTTGTTGCTCCGACAGGAAGGTCAGCCTGGACCTGCAGACCGGCTGGAGAAATGACAGGAGAATTAAACATGCTGACTCACACAGCACAATCAAACACCAACTTTTATGAAAACATACAAATGCTTTTTACTTTTTGCATCTATTAGCCGTTCACGAGGGTATAATTCAGAAGCTGAAAGCTGCTCCTTCACTTTTCCAATGTCCTTTTGATGTATGTAATCAAACAGGCTCTGTCCAATCAGCTCCACCTGTAGTCAGAACAGAAAACATGTCAAACAGAGCTAAACATGGCTCTGGTGCTGCTAAATATAAATATCAAAACCATGATTTTTCTGACTTTTCAGGTGTAAAGTTGGATATTTAAAAGAGTGCGTGAATGATTGTAATTTTAAGTCTAAAACCATATCAATATCAATATATTGTGGATTAATTTATATCAATAGTAGAATTATAACACCAGCACAGCTGATAGTGAGCGAGTTTATGAATGAAATTTTCATTGATTTTATTGGTGGGTACTTTTCCCTCTTTTATGCCCTGATTGTTAGAAACTGTATCCCTTTTCGTAGGGAAGTGTTATCGTCATTTTAAATGGGTTTCCTGCTTTCTATTGTGTTGGTTCATGTTATTTTTACTTCTGTTTATTTAATTTGTGTGTCATACCCGATTATAATTTAATATCTTCTGGATGGACTCGGAGACAAAAACTATTTTCCCACGATCACAGCCGACTACAAAGAGGAACCCGTCTGCAGCCTGTAAGAAAGAAAAAAGGGGTGGGGATCCATGTGACAACAATGTTAAGAGAAAAGTTAGTCATTATCTAGTTACCTTGTACTTTTTTGTACAGATTTCACTGTATCTAACATTTTGACCTTAAAAAAGCAACGACACAAGTAATGTGAAAAATACAGTACACGTTTAACTTATGTCTAGTTCAAGTTGAATGTATCACTGAAATAACTTGATGGATTAACAAACAACTTACTTTACAAATAATTTAGAAAAGGCTGAAGAATTGATCCCAATAATAATGGGGGTTCATTCATCTATTTCCTATAGACCTTTAGCATATGACGTCACATGTGTGCACAGCTTAGAAAGCTCAAATTGTCTGTTTAAGATATGCAATGTGGACAAAATTATTTGGCCGACTGACCATCACACCACTAGTATCTGTACCGGCTCATCCCAAAGGTGTTCATAGGGATTGAGGTCAGGGCTCTGTGCTAGTGGAGGTCAGCCTCTCCCTCCTCTCCCTCCCTTCCCTCCCCGGAATCAGCAGAATGTTGGTGACTTTTTACACACCATGCGCCTTGGCAGTTGTTGACCCCGCTCTGTGATTTTATGTGACCTTCCGCTTAGTGGGTGTTATTCCTAAATGCTTCCACTTTCTAATAATATCACTTACAGGTAACAGAGGAAGATTCAGCAGAGATGGAATTTCACAAACAGTCTTGTAGCAAAGATGGCATCCATCACAGTACCACGCTTGAAGACACTGACCTCTCCAGAATGACCCATTTTGTATTATAAGTGTTTGCAAATGAAGATTCCATGGCTAGGTGTTTGATTTTATACACATGTGGTGTGGGTGTGATTGAAACACCTTAATTCAATAATTAACAGGTGTGGCTAAATACTTCGTTCATGTAGTGTACCTTCCAAATATTTCTTTGAGTATAAAATATAGAAAATTAATTTCTTATTTTCAACAGAAGCACTGAATGGTGACCTTTCGCTGGACTTCAACCAAGTAAGATGTTGAAAATAGAAACGGTGCTTACAAATGCCTCTTTATGCCCAGTAAATACATGTCTGATGAAGACATTTTGATGAAAAACTTAAAGTTGTATTCACAAGGACAGCTACATAGGCATCAGGGCTTTTTCATGAGATCACTGCCTGTGTGGTCTTCACGAGTCTCTCTGTTTGAGAGAGCTCTTGAGGTGACAAACCTCAAAGTCAGTAATATTTGTGGTAAGTAGGCTAGTTCTGTTATGTTTCTTTCTGTTAATTTTATGGCTCCAAAATATATGTCAATATCTCTACCTACAAAAATGTATAGTAGCCCCTTGTCACCCAGTTCTTCTACCATTTGCTGTAGTGACTGATGCCACGGTAGTCACATGACTGCAATTGGGCAATACAGCATATCCGGAATGGAGCCAACCCAAGCTGTCATTGAGGGCCGACTCTGTGACAGTGTGGGCTGGCTGGCGGTTTGTCACAGAACTGACATAAAGAAACTACTGAACATTCACACTCATACCTAATGGACATATAAGATAACATAAACCTAACAGACATGCTTTTGGATTATAGGGAACCCAGACGGGACACTGCAACCTCACAACTGCACAATCACGAGGCTTTAAAAAGTATTTAAGAACAGTTTAGGTCCTAAGCCATTTTATGGATGTATTAATGTTAAGCTTCCATATTCATTGGTATCGGTTTACCTTAAGGACAAGGTGTTTAAGCTCCTCATCAGGAAGGAATGATGGTTTGTAGTTGGCTTCAGAAAATGTTGTTCCTGAACCTAAAAACACACAAAAAATGTAAAAAAAAAAAAAAAAAAAAAAAAAAAAGTCCTTTATTGTTATGCCATTTGAATGCTTTCATTGAGAACAGCCACATCGGGAAATTCAGTGGTTTTAGTAAAAAAACTACAGATGTGGTCGCAAACTACCATTACTGAGAACGAAACAGAGAGACTCCTTAAAGCATGTTCCTCACAGACATGATCTGAGAATGCCAACACTTTTTTTTTTTTGGGGGGGGGGGGTCATAGCTAATCTGGGTAATTGCTTAAAACATAAAACATATGCATAGAGCATGATGAGCACCAGGTTACTGGACAAAAAAGGTTGTATTATGACTTAACTCAGTAATAACTTGAATTTCAAGATGCATGAGAAAGGGTCTATCAATTCTGAAGATGATTTGCCATCTCTTGACATGTTACCTTTGAGAGATTTGAGGTGTTGCACAGCCATTCTGAGCACAGTGAGCTTGTCCAGCTTTCTTGACATGGGGTTACAGGTAGGGATCATAGCTGACAGTTTGTCAATGAGATAGTTCATTTTATCCCGTCTTCTCTTTTCTATTTTGCTGTGTGGTTCCCTGAAGAGACATTAAATAATAAAACAACAAGGCAACTTTAGTTCCCTTTGAAAAGCAATGGTTATGCATTACATGCAGAATTTCATCAAACATTTACACTTTTTAGATTGGTGATTATAAGACAAGGAAGCAGAAATGTTATTTAAGAGGGACTGGCAATTCAAACTTACTTGAAGCATTTGATTTTGACATGTTGATCATCTCCATCTGACCTGTAGAGCAGAAAAAGAAAACACATGTAAAATATCTTCAAATAAACAACAGCCCAAATTTCACGTCAGCACACAATACCCATTTTGGTCGTCATCCATGTCTGCATCAAGGATGGAAGTAGATTTTGTATCCCTGAGGGAGAGAGGTTGTTGCCATCATTAGATATGATCAACAATTAATGTCACTTTAAAGAGTTACAGATCTTCTCTGAACCTAATTAGAGTGCTGGTAAATATGCTTCAAACTACTTACAGGGTGTCCATACTGCCCTTGCGCTTCCTAGGCATCTCCATGTTTAAAGACAAGCCAGCAGCTGGGGGTGAGGTCATCAGGCTGGACAATGACATAGAGCTGCATTGGTTTTTCTCAGTCAGAACATCTTCTGAAAAACACAAGAAAAAAGCTCTAAAGCTCAATTGCCAGCATATAAATATGTTTCATTTAACTGTTTGTTAGACCGTACATTTCCATATTAAAGAGATGATGAATCAAACACCTGCTTCACCACATTCACAGTCCGTCCAGCTTGTTAGCGGCCCACACACAATCTAAATAAACAGTTTTTAATGTGTCTGTCACACCAGTCATTGAACACGTATGTGTCAGTTAACACACAAGCAAGAACAGCGTGATTTAAGAAGAAACTGTAACAATATCAGCTCAATCGATATTGTCACACAATGTTTATAAAATAAAAAAAGTTGGAAAATATCAATTTTATCTCTTCCCACCAAATGACAGAAATTTAATTTTAACTTTTCATAATTACAGATGTTATTATCAGAACGCTACTATGGATAACATGAATGCACAATGCTTTGCAAGTATTGGTAAAAAAGGTAATGTGTCAATTGGAGCACATGAATATCGGGTTACTGCAGATATAAAAGTCCCTGATGTAATTTGTAGCCACTAGAATGGTAGGGGTAACCACCTTTTTGTTTTTTTTTTTGTTTGTTTTTTACCTCCTATTTTTGGCTAATGCTTGTCCAAATTTTCATCTGGTTGCTAAGAATTAAATGTGGCATGTCAGGCATTCTCCTAATTCAGTGAAATTCACCTTTAAGTGAGAGGATGCCACTCACTTAAAGGTGAATTCAGTGAAATTCACCTTTAAGTGAGTGGCATCCTCTCACTTAAAGGTGAATTTCACTGAATTCACCTTTAAGTGAGAGGATACCAGTTTCACTTGTTATAACTGGTAAAGCATACTTTGAGCAAAGTTTGAATAAACTGATGAAGTCGAAGCCCATGTGAATATCTTGTAAGCAGTGGGATACAACTGGCTGTTATGGCATCACTAGGTAATGTTTTTTTCTGCACAACTATGTGGACATTACATCCCTATCTATTATTACAGGTATTGTGTCTCAGTACATCTTAGCAAATGCTAGATCCTAATTAAACAGTTACAGTCTCAAAACTTTTTTTCAAATCTGCTAAACTAACATTTTTACTAAACTACTTCACATTGAGTCCACATAATAGTGTAATTTGATAGCTGTAACTTTTCAGAGACTGAGGTGACATCTCCAAATTGCTTCTTTCCTTGACATCCAAAACCATAACACTCTTATTCACTGTGATATAACTGAGAAATATGTTAAGGTACTGACAGTTTTTCTTTCTTTCTTAAACAAAAACATATAAAAGCCACTGAAAAAAATCAATAGAATATTGAAGAACTCTTCGTTGAAAAAACTACTTGTATGATATATCAACTGTTACACTTTTCTGCAAGGAATGGATTAACTATCTGTTTCTTGTTGCCTTATACTGAACTCCTAATCCTACAAGGGATGTTACTAGGTGAATAATTTCCTATCTAATTATACACAAGTTATAACGGCATTTAACTGACTAGCTCTGGACAACTTTATCCCCACAACCACCTCTGTACATTGTACAACAACAGACACAATAGAGCTGAAATTCAGTCAAACTTCCAGACGAGTCATCTGACTCAAAAATCAGGTCAGAATCACCTTGAAAAAGCAGTCGACTCCTGCCTAGCTTATCGTGGACATGTATGACTAGTGTGTGTAATAATAGCTTTCCCTTCTGCGACATGCTGTTCATCACCTCTTTTGAAACCTACTCCCTGGCAGTGGTTTCAGTAATTATATCATCAATCTTGATGCTGCTGGTCTTGATTGTTTGATTAATTTATAAAGAAAAAATCTGTTGTAATTTCAGTATGTCTCATGACCAGATTTTTGCTGGTTTTGAAACCACAAGACCTTTAAGTAGTTGTTTAAACGATTATAAATGTTATTTATTATAAACAGTTCCAGGATCTTTTTTAATATACAGTTCCATGCAGCTTAGTCCTCTGACAGACTGGACAGGCGTTTTTATCACATTGATATCTTCCTTAAATAATGGTCGAAGTCATTTTTTGACAAAAATGATTTCTTTGCCTCAGTCAGCTCTTAAAGAAGCAGTGAACACTTTAACTTTTTTTTCAGCTGAACACTAAGGTATCTGACTGAACTGCGTGATGGCAGACATGGAATCAATCAGCTTTGCAAGGTTATCAGTGTCTTTACCAAGTTATTGTCGGTGCACACACACCATAAAGCACTGAGCACTTAGGCCCTGTACACAACAAGGGCCCTTTTTAAATGTATTTTGTCATTTCTTTCCCAGAGAAGAGTTGAATGTTAAAAAATTAATGCCACAGCTGGTTTTGACAGCCCAGTTTTAAAATAATTTACACAAGCAGCTATCATGTAGGGCCATATTAGGGAAAAAAAGTCTGACCCCTGAGGTCTGTTTAGAACAATACTAGACCTCAAGAGAATAGTCAGCAAAAATGTAGGTTAATCAAATTAACATTTCCTTCCATATCCAAATCACATACCATCACAGTAGACAATAACTGCATGTATTAAACTAGCAGTACCTAATGAAGCCCAGGACCAGTAGGCACCAGCAAACATAAAGAGTAGTTCTGAATTATGGCAAGCTCTACCAGTCTCCAAAAAGAAGACATTTAACTAAGCAGAAATAGTTTTTTTTCAACCTGAATTTCCAAAGAAAATTTCTCTTCCTCTTTAAGGGTTGTCTATCTAGCCCAAATAAGTGACTATTAGGCATATGTTTATTGTCATGTTATAGCCTTTTAACATCACTAAGGATGTAAACATAACACATGAAACATTTGATCAAATCAAGAAAAAAGCAGGATACTCTTCTATGCAGGATGGTTTTGACAATGTTGGATACATTTCATGCTCTAAAATATGCCTACATTATAATAAACTTAGCACAAAAGGTAAGGAAATTTGTGTTTGGTAGATTATTTGTTGTAACAATGCTTCTTGGCAATAAATCTTATACGGTGGAAAGCCTGTTTATTTCCCTTTTGACTGGTGTGACATCTGTAAGGAACATGCATTTGTGGGATGAGCAGCAGAGCTGAGTATGTGGGTTGCGCCCATGAAAAATTTGTAAAATCTTCTCTACCAATGCCAAACAGCTTATTCTGCCATTGACTCTTGTTTGGTGTTTGGTGGATTGGATGATTGAAGTTTGAAGAAACAAGACATAGTGGCAATTAAACAATTTCTTCATTTAACAAACAGGAGCCTCAGTAGCGTGTGGAAGAACCATACACAGCTACAACAGCCTGACACGTCCTCTTCATACTGGTCACCAGCCTGTTCACGTACTGCTGTGGGATAGAATCCCATTCTTCTACCAGCATTTTTCTAAAGTCAGCCAACGTGGTTGTGTTGGTCACTCTGGCACAAACAGCACACATGGACTCATCGCTGAAAATAACGTTCCTCCACATGTTCAGGTTCCCGGGAACGTGTTGCCGACACCAGCGCAAACGGGCCTGATGGTGAAGGGCAGTCATGGCAGGCCTCCTGGCAGCCCTTTGAGACCGGAGATTGGCTGCGTGCAGTCTGTTCCAGATTGTCTAGGCAGAGAGCCGTCGGCCATATCGTCCTGCAAACCTTGACTGTAAATCTGTAGAAGACAGCCTACGGTACCTAAGTGCTGACAGGGTGAGGAAATGGTCATCTTGGGGTGTCGTCTTCTTGGGACACCCACTTCACGGCCTGTCTCTGACATCCCCCGTTATATGGAACTGGGCCTTCAGTTTGGAGATGATACTAGGGCTTACTCCAATGCCGCAACTTGGTTTTGTGGAACACCAGCTTGAAGTTGCCCTGTCACACAGGCCCTATCCAGATCAGTCAAACTTGGCATACTGATTCCTGGAGCAGACCCATACTGACCACTGTAGCAGGGCCTACGCTCACAGGTGCTGCCAATCAGGTGACAATCAGGCACCTGATTGTCAGCACCTGGGGGTACCAGAAGCTCAAAACAAGAGTCAATAGCAACAGCAAAATAAGCTGTTTGGCACTGGCAGAGATTTGGCAAATTTTTCATGGGTGCAACCCACATACTCAACTCTGCTGCTCATCCCACAAACACATGTTCCTTACAAATGCGGCACCATTTAAAAGGGAAATAAACAGGCTTTCCATCGGTATAAGATTTATTGCCAAGAAGCATTGTTACAACAAAGAAATGATCTACCAAACACAAATTTCATTACCTTTTGTGCTAAGTTTATGTAATGGCTGATATCTGTTATAAAATGACATATTGTAAATCTATCACATGATTTAAAAAATATGTTAAATCTGTGAAAAGCTTTGGCTCATCTAAGTCTGAGCTTTGTTATAGCGTTTGTGTTTCCTGCTTCCTGATAAGCACATGGTGTCCACATGTTTACAATGACACCCTTTAAAATCAGCAATAAGTAAACTAAATAGAACAGCTGTAATTATTAAGTTCACATGTGACACAAAGACCCAACTTTATATTCACTGGACAAAATAGTGAGCTTCTGTATAAATATACATGAAGTATTACTAATTAAGTCGCCATTATGTGTACAGATGCACTGTTCAGGGGAACTATTACAGCCAAATTGCAGCATTACCTCGTTTTTATAGCTGAATAAACGGTTGAACTGGAAACTGGTTCAACCGTTGGGGGGAGCGACCGGTAAGTTTAGCTAACCAGTTTTAGGCCTTAAAGCAGCTACTTCAAATACTTTTTTAACAAAACATGACACCATTTCAATGGTAGAGCATAGACTGTCAAACTGTTGAAATGATTCATTTTGACACAGTTTCAGGACTGTAAATACACCGTATGAATCGTCACAGTTGAGCTGGTAAACAGGCCGGGCTGCTATTGCTAAGCTAACATTTGCTTGGCTTAGTTATAATGATTAACATAAACGGACACTGAAAACATAACTTTGCCTACATTTGCTACAGGGTAATCCTTGTCATTACCCATCACAGCGCTGTTTTACCTACTGTTAAATCGTAAAAAAACATCGTGTAAAGTTAACGTTATATAAATAGTGTAGAAAGGGCCAGTTTGCTCTACTGATCTACTGACCTAGTTTTGAATAGCGCGAAGTTACGATCAACCAGTGACATATTTTTTGAAAATGCACCGCTGAGCTTCTTTTCTTCCTGTAAATGTTAACAGCCTACTGACTTTACTTCATCCTGTGTTCGGGTACGTACTGGTAAATATAGCTGTACTGTTTATATTACTACCTGACGGTTCGTCACCCGCTTGGTCACCGCCGCCAGCCGCTGCCTTCCTCGCCGACATGGCTGGAGCCAGAGCCGGTGCACTCAGGCCTGGGACTCCAATGCATGGATGAAGAGGTCGATAACTCCGAGTCAATGCCGTTATAAAAGAACGGGCTTTGGGAGGGAAGAAGAACCAGCAATAAATTGTTATTCCTTGCTTTATTTTTTCACAAAACAGGGAGGTAAGAAGGAAGACGAGCATGCAACGAGATGACTGTTACTGCAATAACAGAGCAGAGAAACAGATAGGACGTAGTCTCCTCCTACCGGCGGACTGGAGGCACCACCGCTGCTTCATTACCCCTGCGCTTCCTCCATATCTGCCGGAAAGTCCATCTACCAATGGAAGCCACTTGACGCCACTAAACACAGGCCTATATAAGGGTATTCAGTAATAAATTTTCTGTTTTCATTTCATATTGTTGATTTTGCATTTCACAGTTATCCCGCAAAGTTATGGTTTGGTTTTTTTTTTTCATATCTTGACCTTTTTCATTCACAATTTTGACTTTTTATCTTGTTTTTTTTTAAATACCTTTTAAGACTCTCAATTTTGAATTTTTAATATTTTGTCCTTTAAACTCACGATTTTAATTCATTTTTCTCACATTTTGACCTTTTTAGCTCCTTACTTTGACTTTTATCTAATAATTTCAAAAGTACCTTGATGCAGACAAGATGGATGACATACATCCAGTCCATACCGGAAGTCCGTATGTCTAAGGTTAGGCTGTAAGTGCATTGTAATAGAGTGGTGTTGTTGTGACGTAATTTTGTAGGCAAACCCGGAAGTTGGCGTTGTATGGGTTCTCTTTCAACACTCGTTTTGGTATCTCACCATGGGACACGCTCCCTGCGCTGTCCCCCAGAAGCAATATTACATTACACCAGTCTTGACTGGCAGACAGGCGTGACATCTGCTACAAGAGGAGGGACTCCCTCCTACTATAAGAGCCTGATGCACCACCTCCTCTTCAGTCTTGATAAGCACACCTCTTCCTCACTCTTAGAAGCAACCTCTCAGACAGCCTTGTAAGCTAACAGGCTAGCTTAACTGTTCACAGAATGAGCTAACCCCTCAGTTGCCGAACGCTGGCTGAAGGCTGCATAGCCAACTGAGTCTAGTAGTTGAGCTGTCACCAAACAGTAGCTACCACAACTAGCCACCAAGCTAGCTGCTATAGTTAGCCACCAAGCTAACCTTTTTCTCTGACGGAGCTTAACCTACCCTCGCTATGGACAGGGGCAAGCTACTGACCAGGCAGTGTGTGTGTGGTAACAAGATAGCCGGGGCGGTTGCCATGATGGTGAGGGCTCTGAGCGCATTGTCGCTACTGCTGGCCTACCAGGCGGAGCTAGAGGACGACATGTCAACCTCACCCACCCCAGCCCTGTGGGACAAATTGTGCATGGTTATGGACCTCTGCCTGTGTATCCACCGCTGTGCTGTGCAGTCCTCCGGAAGAGCTATGGCCCTGATGGTCACTCAGGAGAGAGCGTGTTGGCTCAACTTGTCCAGCCTCTCTCACAAGGAGAAGACTCAGCTACTAGATGTGCCTTTGGACCCGAAGGGTTTATTCGGCCCAGCTGTAGCCACAATGCAAAAACGCTGTGAGGAAAAGAAGAAAGAAGGTGAGGCTCTGCAGCTCTGTCTCCCCAGAAAAGCACTGAGCCCTCCCCCTCCAGCAGCAAGGCATTTGTTTGCACAGGCGGTCTCGTGCCCAACTTACCACATCCCCAAACGCCAGCCACAGCCCCAGATGGGCAACTGCAACCAGAGCAAGCAGCTGGATCTGAAAGGTGCCTGGGCTAGAAAGCCTTTCGCTGCCAGCATGACACCAGGGGACCAAGTGGCTGCTCTTGCCGCCCTGGGGGTGAAGAAAAAGAGAGCTCCGATGGGGTTGGATGCCTTAGCGCACGAGTGGCTCTGTGTCCTTCTGTACGCTTTTCCCCAATTAGAGCTGATCACTCCTACTCTCGCCAGAGTGTGAGAGAGGGGCCTGACTCTGATCTTGTGGCCCCCTGCTGGGTGGGGACGCATTGGTTGGCGGAGATTTACAGTATTGTGGGGTCCTCTGTGGCCCCTCCCTCTCCGCAGAGACCTCCTGTCACAGGCGCGCGGGGAGATTTTTCATCCTCACCCGGAGTGCATGGCTTTATGGGTATGGCCTGTTAAAGGCTGAATTTGACTGCCTCTGGGCTTCCACAAGGTGTTATTGCAACAATCCTGAGCGCCAGGGCACGCTTGACCTGTGTGCATATGATGGAAAAATGGCGCATGTTTGAGGACTGGTGCGTAAAAGCTGGAGTGATTGCTTTTCAGAGCTCTGTGGCTGTTATTTTATCATTCCTACAGGAGCTGCTGGACAAAAATTTGGCTTTCTACACTGTCAAAGTGTATTTTGCCGCTATTTCAGCTTGTCAAATAGGCTTTGGGGACAAGACGGCTGGTCAGCATCCTCTCATATGTCAATTTATGAAAGGAGCAAGATGCCCATAGTGAGATACCGAAACGAGTGTTGAAAGAGAACTTTAGGTTAGGAAATTAACCCTGGTTCTCTGGAACATGAGTGAGATATCTCACCAGACCACCATCCTTGCCTGGAGCGAGGAAGAGGTGTGCTTATCAAGACTGAGGAGGAGGCAGTGTGTCAGGCTCTTATAGTAGGAGGGAGTCCCTCCTCTTGTAGCAGACGTCACACCTGTCTGCCAGTCAAGACTGGCATAGTGTAATATTGCTTCTGGGGGACAGCACAGGGAGCGTGTCCCATAGTGAGATACCTCACTCATGTTTCAGAGAACCCGGGTTAATATCTTAACCTAAAGTTCCCTTGGTTTTGAGCCTATGGGATTTTTCAATGGGTTTTTGGGTTATTGCTGAAAGTAAGCTCTGTGTCCAATAATAGTTTATGAAACTTACACGTTTTGTTCATAAAGATAATCTTCATGAATTGATAATATAGGCAACATATCTGGTTTGTTAATATAACTGTCAAAAGTAAAAAGCTAACGTCGTGCTATATTGAACTACAACAAAACTGACTGAATTTACATCATCACACGTGGATACAACTGAACGGCTCAGTTGCCGCGCTTCGGATGATGAGGTATGTAGTCCTTGTTAGCAATCTTTTAGCATCCGCCTTTATTAAGAAGTGAAAAGATACACAATTCAAAGGTGGGGCACGTTTCAGATGTATTTTATGTCGTAGGATAAAACGTTAAACTTTCCTGAGCTTGTGTTCACCACAGACCTTATTTCAGGCATTTAACCGAAAACGCATTCAAAATCCCATAGACTTTCAGACGAGGGAGCCGGAAGTGCTAAAATGCTAACTTACTTTTGTGTTTTAGGACTCATTCCTGCACCACTCTATTCCCATAGACTGCAGAAAGAATTGGACAAACCCCGTGTGACGTCAGTCGTCTGCTTACAACAGGCGGACTCAAACAGTTCTTGAAGCCAATCCGTGGAGACTTCCATATTGAAATCGCAGTCTCAACCGAACTTTGGATCAACCTAACGGCCCGCCCACTAAATGCGACTTCCTGTTAGCCTGCTAGCTAGCATTCCGGTTGACAGAAACGGAACCCCTGCCTGCCGAGCCATCTGTCGATCAAATGAGACGTGCCCATCAGCTTTCATCCTAAATATAATCCAAACGATCGTGGTACAAAAAAATTCACCCCCCGTACAGTGGGAGCAAAATAAGAAACTAGCTAATGAGACACATTTGGTGATTTGAACCAGGCTGTAAACCAATTTATTTGGTGTTTAAAAACTGGCTGTTTAACATGTGTGTCACTTCCGGTGTTCCTGCAGCCAGCCTCAAGTGGACACTCGCGGTTTAGCAATTTTTTGCACTTCGGCATTGGCTTCATTTTTCAGGACCGAAGGTTGCCGCTTGGTAATTCCTTATTTTACTTTGAAAATACGGTGCTTTATTTTGAAGTAGGTCAGGAACTATCATTGAGCTGCTCTCACGTGACTCTAAGAAGCTTCACGGTAGATTCACACAGCAAGCATGGACTTTTACACACGGATGGAAGTTTGTGATGGACTTTAATGTCTTTCATACAGCATGCGGCTAATAAGTGTTAACGGTGGATAAGAAGGAGAAGCTTCCAGTAAACCCGTTGAAATAAAGCCACTTGTGTCTGCCTGTGCTTGGAAGGAATGATAATATTTATTTTATTGCTCACGAATTGTTAAATGTTATTTTAATGACGTATGTCAGACTTCATATGATTTATTGTTATTCAAACCTGAAATAGTCTTGTTTATTTCAGTTTCACGGTGTTCCATGATGTGAACATTCTTCTGTGAAGATTAGACTTTGTTGTGGACATCAGTGTGAATCGTGGACTCTTTAATGACCAGCAGGTACAGTACGTATTCTCTTATCCAAACACACACTGACAAATACTTATAATAGCTGTCTGTGACTTCAGGCCAGTCAGGCCAGGTCACAGTATATTTGCTTGTAGCCCCATCTTGTGGACTTAAATGGATCTACAGAAAGGATTGCAACAACGTATTCTCAGCAAATATATACTGTATACTGACATGAATTATGTTTGAATGCATATGTGTTATTATCACCTTCATATTGAGGAAAAATCTTGTGAAAGAGTACTTTGAACAGAGATTACAAGTCTTCTTGTTTTTGCACTTTTTCTTATAAATTGAGAACAGGATTTGAAATTTCCCTCCACATGTTAAGTACATAATTTTGTAAGTACATTAAGTGTTGGCTTCAAACTGAACTTTTTAATAGGTTTTATGGTTAGGGCTGGCTTAGACTTGGACCAGCTCTTAGTTCAAGATCCATTTTAGTGTCATTCTGGACACGTGAAAAGAACAAGACTAGACTCAGGTCCAGGAGTGTGCTATAAAGCAGTGGTTCTTAATCTTTTCAGCCCGTGACCCCAAAAATAAAGGTGCCAGAGACCGGGGACCCCCACTGTGCCTGAAGGCGGTTGAACACAGCCATGCACATTCAAGAATAGTGATGTGCAGACAAGGCCGTTCATAAGGGGGGGATAAATGGGAGAGCCTTCTGAGGTCATGCCAAACTGGAGCAGGAAAAAAGCCAAAAAAAAAAAAAAAAAAAGCCAAAAATGTGTTGAAGTGGCAAAAACAGACACAAAAAGTGGTAAAAAGGATTAAAAAGTGCTTTAAACTGGCAAAAATGGGTTAACTGGAGCAGATAAATTGGCAGAAATGGGTTGAACTGGTCAAAATGGGCATATCAAACAGTGAAATGTAGTTGAAATGGGCAAAAAAAAATGATAAAAAGGGGTTGATAGTGGCAATAATGAGACAACAATATATGAAAGTTTTAAGAATTGGTTTAGAAGTGGCGAACCGGCAGTAAAAAGTGGTGTAAAGGGTTTAAAATTGATAAGAATGGGTTTTGAGTGGTAAAAATGAGTTAAAATTGGTAGAAATTGTTGGTAAAAGGGGATGAAAAGGGGTTAATGTGGAGTAAATTGGCAAAAAATATTCCAACTTGTGCAAAATTGATGAAAAGTGACAAATAATAGTCACAAAATTGGGTACGAAAAAATCATTTCAAAAGTATTCTCCATTTTCATCTGGCGATCCCCTCTTAGTGTTTCATGACCCCCGATGGGAGAGATTATTTTTACCGATATGCTTCTGTATTTTCAGTTGTCAGCTTTTATGTTCTGAAGCTTTGAAAGTAGGCATTTATACTGAATGTACATTAATAAATATATGAATAAACTGATTATTGCATTCAAGCTGTACCAGTGATCAATAGGTGACAGGAATAACCCACATTACCTCTGACAAACGCCAATGACACATTTTACTACAAGTAGTATAAATAACATACCCTACTTATCAATGATCAATCAGCCCAACTTATCAATGAGGTCATACCCTATAATAGGGGTCAACTACGTTTGTACAAGGGCCAGCTTATGTCTGTGCAGACACTGTCAGGGCCGGCACGCTAAATGAACTAAATAAAATAAATGTTTCTGTCTAAATAATAGTATTTTGTTCGAAATGTACCTTATTTTCGCATTTAATGGTGAACTCAGTCCCTATTCACACACTTAAATCCCTATACTACAGCAAGCCACAAGGGGGTGATTGAGATATTCAAGCCATATATTTATTTCCACGTAGTTTGATGTGAATACAGTGAGAAACACATGAAGGAAAAAGATTTTTTTTATTCTCAGGCAGTGAAGAAGACTCTTAACCCCCCAAACTATTAAATTTATGCAGAATTCTGCTGCTTTAATCCAAAATGGACATATGTGTTAGTTTCTCATGCATCTTAAGTGCTAGTAATGGTTAATTATAGTTGGATTTTTGTAAAATTAATAATTTGTCCACTAGATGGCGCTACTTCTTCCCATTCAAAGCTTGCCAAAAAATGTTACACTTTATACTGTAGGACACATGCCCTTCAGGGGGCGCTTTATCATCCTCTGAGAGGAGCGTCCTTCATGTTTTACCTGTCATGTTGGCATCCAGACAGGTAACACGCACATGAGGAGGGAACTCCCCACCTCCAACCACCACAGGGTCCAGTCACTTAGAGCGTTTACTCTTCTCTCATAGATATGATCAGCGACGTGTATGGTGTCCGCCCTCTCTCTTACTATTATTATTGGTTTAATAATTGTTGACATTTTAAGTTGGGAGTATATAAAACAAAAGGTGCATAACAGAACAGTGGTGAGGTAGACTTCTAGGTGAGAAGAATACGGTTTTTAGCAACCATCATTCTCAGGTGAGGAGCAATCTGCACATCATATGCCAGACCCAGAGTCTCTGTAGAGCGTCCCAGGATGGCCAAGCTGGGATTGGCCTGAATGTCTTTGGAATAGGCCTTTGAGAAATGCTCAGCAATCAGCAGACCTATAACAATATTCTCTGGGACTGTTTTACGTAAATCTAAAGAAACTACACCAGAAACTGAGAACCTTTTGGAATTTTCAACAATAATTATTTTAACTTAAAAATGAACTGTCTTTTATTTATTTTTATAATATATTTTACTGTACATATGAAGAGAAAAAAAGGGATAAACAGTAGAGAAAAAACATGCAGAGCATGATAATAATGTGAGATGATGAATAAATGTGCAGGAGAACCTCAGAGAGATGAGCAGCCTTTTCCAGGAAGTTTTCAGGAATGTTTCACTGGAAACAGTAGGGAATATTTGGGAGCGTTCCTGGAAACTTTAACTGGAATGAGTTCAAGAACCTTTCAGCAGTCTTTTCTAGGAGATTTCCAGGTACATTTTTGGGATTGTCACTGTGAAACAGTAGAGGGTTGTTGAGGGCCCCAGGACTTTTAACAAATCTTCTTTGATATTTTACTGAGACTGAGAGACTTGTACCAGATACAGAAGAAAAATATAAAGTCTTATATTTACACAAAAATAAACTCAGAATTTTTGAGTTTTAAAAAGTCTTAAATTTTGACATTAGAAACTCAAAAGTCTTTTAATTTTGAAACCATAAATGGACAACAGTGTAGAGTCAAACATTAACAAGAAATCAAACTGAATTATTTTTGATGTTTCGACTTTATAGTCTCCAAAATTCAAGGGTTTTATCCTCCGCTTTTCAAAAAAAAAAAAAAATTTTTTTCTCTTGATTTGTACTCTTTAAATGTGAGATTTTTCAATTTTTCTGAAAATTAATAGATCCTTATCACATTCTTTTTCTAGATTGGCTCCATCCATATCTGTATTCTAGTAAATATAAAATTTCATAAAGTATATCAATCTATAACTGTAATAGAATATATATCTGTATTTAGTTATATCATAACAGTGAATAGTTCACACGTCCATCTTTTGGAGAAGTGTCTTTATTATCTGTCGGCCTGTTTGTTGGGATTTTGTCAAATAAAACAATTAAATTGATGGTAGTTTTTTTTTCTAGAGGGTCCTGGGTAGCTTGGGTCTGAGTAGGGCGGCTTAAATGAAGGGAGGTTTGGAACCACTGCCCCACAGTATCCACTATCCTATCATCTCCACACAAAAGCAAAAAGCCTACAAATCTTTAAAAAAGTGAGAATTTTCTGAATGGTTTTCCTGAACTGTCGTTTCTTCAGTTCTGTAGAAGATCCAATGGTCCTCATAAACGGGACTACAGCTGTTCCCCTGCACTGAGATCAACCAAGAAGAGTTCATCACAGAAAACAAACGGCTCAGCTACAACCCCAGGAACCGTTCAGGGAGCTAAGCAGCAAGCAGAGGTCAACAACAACAAAGAGTAACACGGTAAAAACCAGAAGAGAACATCCAAATGTTCTTATTCCAGTCTGATGAAATACATCAGCACAAGGAGGAGAAAGAAGAGATAAAGCTGACCTCTGGAGAAACACGCCTCTCTCTTGGTTTATAAAAATATCATGGATTCAAAGCGTCACCATGACGACCGGACAGACTGAAGACATACATGGAGGAAGAGAGGAGACTGGGGGGAGAGCTAGCCCGTCATTCACCACCCTGAGCACCATCGCCTTCCAGGCCGGCTAATCACTGATCGTCATCTCTGTCCTCAAGGTAAACGGACCAACCAGCATCCTGAGCTCTGATTGGTTAATTACAGTTGAGAGTATGACATCACTGCTGCTTTAAAACGATGATCAAAGTGTGATAACAGAATTCTAAACTGGGACGTATCAGTGATGACTTAGGCAGGGCATGTGGTTACGTACAGAGATGTTTGAACGTTTTCTTACACCATTAGCTGATGTTTCATGTTTCCTGTGTGTGATGATGAGCGCTGTATTTTTTTCAATGGTTGCAGCATTAGTGAAGAGCCAAACACAAGGTTTTCTCCTTGTCAGACAAAAATCTTGATCTCTCTGTCATTCTAGTAAGGGTTAAACTGAAAGTAAAAAAAAAAAAAAAAACATGTTAAACTTTATGTAATAAAAACAGAATCCAGAGGAGTAAGGAGTTTCCTTCTCTCTCTAGCACCCCCTGCTTTTTCAAATGTTGCCTATGAATTTGTAGATTTTAGACCATTCTTTCTCTCTTTTGTTAGGAATAGAACTAAAGATCTGCACTTTACCTTAAAATGAAGTGATTTTAATAAAACTGTATGATTATAAAGCCTTTGGTAGACAAACATTTTGACCACTGACGGCTGTGGGTCAGGATTTAGAGTAAGTCATCTCTCAATCAGAAGGTCAGGGGTTTCATCTGAGGCTCCTACCCACACAGGCCGATGGGTCCTTGGCTAAAAAACTTAACCCTAATTTTCTACCATTGCTTCATCCGTGCAGTCTGAATGAGTCTGGATGTGTTTTATTAGGATAACTTTGCACTGATGGGGACTCTACAGAGCAGCTTTCTCCATCAGTGTGTGAACGTGGAATGTAGATAGTCGTGGTTGTCCGTGCTGCATGATAATAGAAATAAAGTGCTAGACCATTTACCATTTCCAACTTCAAGCTGCCTACCTAGAGATGATGTTCAGACTGATCTGGGGTCAGTTTGCTCTCCAGCTACTGAGGGAATGTGGCTTTATCCAAGGCTTAACCCAACTGATAAACCTCCAAATAATCCTCAAGTGTGCAGTGTTTTTCTTCTCAGAGCCTCCTCAGTTATGAATAGGGGTCATAAATTTCACGTTTGATATTTTGACTGGTGAAGAACCTGGCCAACAGTTGTTGTCTGCAGAGTCTCTCCCATCTCAGCTGTGACATATTCCTTCATTTTTTCATGATGGATTTAACTTAACTCTGGGGGATGTTCAGAGACTTGGAAATGTTTTTGTCTCCATCCTCTGACTTAGACCTTTTCTTTTAGTTGCTTGGAGTGTTCTTTTGTCTTCATGGTGTAATGGTAGCCATGAATACTGTGACTGGACCTTCCAGACATAGGTGTCTTTATATTACGTTTATATGCAGTCGATATTCAGGTTAAGATCAATATTCTGGTTTCTGAAACATTCGGAATAACCCATTTACATGCGCTAGCAAACAGGGTTACTCCTGTATACATGGTAACTGTAATCAATTGGGATATCCCGATCAAAACCGCGACTCACAGACAACACCTCGATGCACGGAGAATGCCATTTCTGCTTCATCTTTCTGTATCCAAAAACAACAACAACAACAACAGCAGCACGGCGGATATTGAACAGTCCGGGGCAGTAGCAGTCGCCTTCGTTTGCACTTTGGTGCTGGTAATGACCCACCACCAGTACTTTACACTATTCTGTCTCACTTTCTTCATTAATGGAAGGCAAGAAAGTGAAGAAATAGGAAATGGAGCCGGAGCTGTGCCATCCATATCCATGCTACCTGTTTCCACTAGAGCCCCCCCAGACAACACCAGAAGTGTGGTGTTGTGTTGCATTTCGCCATGTTTACAACAAGAAGTTCCTGTACTCAAAAGACCAAGATTCCTTGCAAATAGAACATGCACAGAACACAAATTAATGTTCCTTTCGATAGGGATATCCCGATAGGCGTATATATGACCAAATATTCGGGTTAGAAAAGGAGTAACCCAGGGGTCATATTCGGGTTTTTAAAAACCGGAATATAAGCATATTCGGGTTTTTCAGAAGGGTTATTGGTGTTTACATGGATGTGTGCAACCAGGTTATTGCTAATATTACGGTTATGAAAGGGTTATTGACTGCATGTAAATGTAGTCAATCACTCAGGTGATCCTCATTTCTCTAATTGTGAGACCCTAGCAGCAACTGTCTGGACCTCTGTTGGATTAGCTCAGTCACTTTAAAGGGGATGAATATTTATGCAGTCACTTATTTTACATTACAGGTTTTTATTTAATTGACATTACTTTGTAGAAATCTGTTCTCAATTTGACATTTAAGAGTATTTTTGTATATATATTTTTTGTTGAGAAGACAAATTTTATTGACCATTATTAATCTCTAAAATCAATGAAAATATAAAACATCTGGGCGTGCAGATGGTCAAGTGGTTTATGGCGCTACCCATGTATGCAGGCGGCCCGGGTTTGAATCTGGCCTGTGGCCCTTTGACCGCACGTCTCTCCCCACTCTCTTCCCTGTTTCAGAGTCTATCC
Organism: Cheilinus undulatus; assembly: GCF_018320785.1. Taxonomy (NCBI): domain Eukaryota; kingdom Metazoa; phylum Chordata; class Actinopteri; order Labriformes; family Labridae; genus Cheilinus; species Cheilinus undulatus. Next base: position 30,123,980 of record NC_054873.1, read on the forward strand.
ACTGTCATTCCTCTATCTAATGAAGGCATGAAAAGGCCCAAAAATAAATCTTTAAAAAAATAAAACATCCAAGGGGTCAGTACTTTAATAGACACTGTATGTGCTGTAATGATGTGTTTCCTAAACATGCTAGCTCTGTCCTGTCTCTTGGTTCAGTCATGTATTGTTCTATTTAAGGTCCATACTGCAAATTTGATCAAATAAAAATCTAAAACATTTTCATAAGCTGCTGTTATTAAAGCTGTTATTAAGAAGGTAGTGGTTGGTCCTGAGGCTCACTGGTAGACCTGCTGGTTTAGTGAGTTGAGAGGATTATAATATTTAAAATCATCTTCACCTGTCCTCATGTCTGTGGTCTGAGTCTTGTTTAGAATCTGATTATCATCTGGTGTGTAGTCAGCCTTAGTCTGTTCATGTAAAACTGTATCAGGTCTTCCTGTACTAGCCTGACTCCTTTAGCAGACCCTTCCTGCCTCTTGGACCTGTTTAATGTCCGTGTCTTACAGGATAAGATGTTGTAAATGTTGGCCCTGTGTTTGAGACTGTCCAACCTAAGATAAGTCCAACATTCTGGAGATAGAACCAAAACAAAGTTAAAGCAACATAAACACCAAAGTCAAGGTCAGACGCCACATTTGAACCGCCCAGTCCAGGACTCCACTCAAAATCAACAGTCTTATCCTGGTTACTGTGACATGGAGAACCACCGTCAAGACTGGGTCTAGACCCTTTAATGTCCTCCTGATAGACTTGACATAAACACAACATACTTGTTCCCTACAGAGAGGATCAGTGGTCCATGAAGAAATCTCTAAACCCAGTCAAACCCGTACCACAAGCCTCCAGAGGTGGACTGGGTTAACTGGCTCAGTGGTCAGCTATAGAACCAGCATCACCTGGCTTTGTTGACTTTGGGTTTCTCTGAATACTCTATAAAGGTTTTCATATTTCTATCCATGATTGTTTGAGTCTTTTCTGTGTTTATGTCTCTATCATAGTGGGTCTTTAGTCCAACTCCAGCTGGTCCAGGTTCATCCAGGTCTCAGTGAGATGGGATCAAACCAGAGAGATAGACTTACCCATGCTGCCACGAATTATTTTGAAAGTGTCTCCCTTGTCTCTCTCCTAATCGCTGCTGTCCATCAACCTTTTAGGCTCTCGTCCATTGGGAAATCGTGGAAACTTAAATAAGGGTGTGTTTGCCTGTTCTTTGAGCATCAAGGGACAATACAATGACACTTTCGAGTTGAATATGCCATGATCTAACTATAGTTTTCGGCGACAAGTAAAACTAGTGTACTTTTAATGGGAGTGGTAGCGACCTGGAACTGTTTTTTTCACTGCCTTTCCTCGCTTCTGCTTTTGGAACACCCTGCATGAAAAAGAGCCTTTCTTGTCTTCACATTGATGATGCTCATCAGGCACAGTGTTTAATTTGCAAAGATGTAAAAACTTGTATATAGATACAGTGTTTAACAAATTTGTAAGACCACCTGTCATATTTGTCTCAAAGACCATCCAGCATCATGAAGTGCTTTAATGCAGACTCTTTCATTTTCAGTGAGCTCTCCACGTTTTACCATTTTGAACAGGAATGAGGGATTTCAAACTGAATTCACCCAAATTTGAGCTGGCTCACTGGGCTTCTCTGACAAGTCAGAAATTAATCAAGCATAACATTCAAACACTAAAACTCATTTTTCTGTTCAGGAATGCAAGTAAATAACTATAATTGGACATATTAATCAATAAATATTAATGTGTCAATTTGAATATACTGTTGGGATTTTAAAAGGATTGATAATGTTGGAATTTATGAATGCATTGTTTTGCTTGTGCTTCAGACATCACTGACCATGGTATTAAATCAAATGTTTTATCATGAACAACATGAAACATGATTAGACAACACTTTGACAACAAAACTGAGTGTCTTCCCCTGCTGCAGAGTCACTTCCTCACCTGAACACTGGATGGCAGGCATGACTTATTTTTTCAGGACAGGGTCAAGTGAGGCAGTTTTACTTTTAAGTGATAACTCTTCATAAAAAAATGTATTTAGGTATTTTTCTCAAAAATAAACGATGTGTCTACATAAATATGCTCTTCTTGGTGTTTCTGTAAGTGTATGTTGTTTCATAACACCCCTATTTATGACTTTGCACTGGCTTAAAACAATTAAGAACCCAGAAGACTTGTGCTGGAATGACTTGAACAACTGCAGACTCATTAGAAGTGTTCATAAAGGCAGATTTTTAATATCTAATATCCAAAAATAGGCACACAAAAGGCACATCACTTGGCAGGCAATTGTGTTTTGTGTTGCATGCATGTACCTGCATGACTTGCTGAATCTGTATGACACCAGCTGAATTTGAGGTAGTCTGATGTGATTTTTGTTCATTTCAGACTCAATACTCAAGGAGACAATGCTTTTGAGGTTTTACTTAATTAACTTTGAAAATGTCTGCTGCTGGAATCAAGAGCTTTGGAAACTGGAGACTTACTTTTGTGTCTGCTCTTATGAAATTATCTGCATTAATGTCAGTTTTAATCTGACTCTCAATTGGCTTTTACTGATTATTATGAAGCACTTTGTGACTTCTGTTATCGATATGTACAATTTCACCTTGCTAGTATCTGGTTTGACCCCCTTTTGCCTTCAGAACTGCCTTTATTCTTCAACAAGGTGTTTCAATAAGGTGTTGGAAACAGTCCCCAGAGATTTTGGTCCACACTGACATGATAGTATCTTGCAGTTGCTGCAGATTTGTCTGCTGCACATCCATGATGCGACCCTCCCTTCCACCACATCTCAAAGGTGCTGTATTGGGTTGAGATCTGGTGACTTTGGAGGCCACTGGGGTACTGTGAACTCACTGTCATGTTCAAGAAAGCAGATTGAGGTTATCTGAGTTTAGTGACATGGTGCATTAATTCTGCTAGAAGTAGCCATCAGAACATGACTGGGATGTAACAGGTACACTGTGGTCATAAAGATGAACATGGTCAGCTACAATACTCAGGTAGGCTGCAGCATTTAAATGATGCTTAGTTGTCTCCTTAGTAGGGGTGTAACGATTCGTCGATTTGGATTAATATATCGATTGTTTGAGCAATGATTCAGTCAAATTGAGTCAAAGTATAAACATCAATATCCATCGCCATTTTTACCTTACGCTTTTATTTTGAAAGTCCCCTCGCGCATCCCCTTATTCACTTTGTTGAAGAATGTTTTTCATGTAAATGCCTTTTGGCAATGAAATTCTCAAAACGTATTAATTTTTGTTGGTTTTTTTTTTTCCTTTATGTGAAAAGTAACAAATTGTGGTAAATGGGTTCACAATATCACCTGATATCGATCACAGGCCTCTAAATTTAATCAATTTGAAATCGAATTGTGGCAGACTTTGTGATATTGGCTAATATCGAATCATTGTTCTGAGAATCGATATCGTATCGTACTGTATCATATCGTGATGAAACTGGTGATTTACACCCCTACTCCTTAGTACTAAGGCACCCAAGTTGTGCCAAGCAAATATTCCCCACACCATTACACCACCACCAGTCTGAACCGTTGATACTAGGTGGAATGGATCCACGCTTTTACGTTGTTTATGCCAAATTCTGACCTTACCATCTGAAGGTCAAAGCTGAGATCAGTGTTGTAATTTGCAGCCTCAGCTTCTTGTTCTTAGCTGATAGTAGTGGCACCTGGTGTGGTCTTCTACTGCTGTAGCCCATCTGCTTCAAGGTTCGACACATTGTACGTTCAGAGATGGTATTCTGCGTACCTTGGTTGTAATGAGTGGTTATTTGAGTTACTGTTTACTTTTGATCATCTCAAACCAGTCTAACCATTTGCCTCTGACACCAACAAGGCATTTTCATCCTCACAACTGCCGCTCACTGGATATTTTCTCTTTTTTGGACCATTCTCTGTAAACCCTAGAGATGGTTGTGCATGAAAATCCCAGCAGATCCGCAGTTTCTGAAATACTCAGACCAGCCCGTCTGGCGGTGAGTGTAAATGTATAACACTTTATTTACTTAGTTTCACCTTTTTTAATGGTCTCAATCTATTTGTGTTTGCCTTTATTGATTTGGAACATGTCAAATCATTAATTCATTCTTAGCTAAGAATTAGTCTCATTACAAAGAATGATTCGCAATTCCACATTTAACCTCAACCTTAACCAGGCTGCAGGTTTGTCAGTCTTTATTTGTGGAAATGTAAGGATGTAAGGGTGCTGAGGCATGCACCCAAGAGGGCACCTCATTACATTTTGTCCAGTGGAATGACCCTCTTGAGAGCACTGTATCATTTTTGTTCCCTGAAATGGTACCCTAGAGGACACGTTATCAAAGTTTTTCCACTTGAAGGGCAGCTTTCAGAGCATTTTATCAATTTTTTTATCCTCTAGAATAATACCCTGGATTGTCCTTTATCACATTTTTTTCTCTGGAATGGTTTCATGGAGGGCACTAAGTCAAGTTTGTCCACCTCGAAGACAATTCTTTTTTCTTTCTTGTTTTTTTTCCCCAGAAGGGCACTCTTGAGAGAACTTAGCCATCATGTTTTATGTACCATAGGGGCATCCAAAAGGGCACTTTCACAAAATTAATTTAAACATTAGGACCCCCCATCTAAGTCCACCACTGATATGCAAGACAACTCTTAGTCGCCACCCCTTGCAGACCACTATTGTGAGACACCACTTCTGTGAGTACGGAAATACACACTAAAACTTTCAAAATGTAATCTAAACTTTCAGTAAGGGGAACGGGAAGGGTTAGGATACCAAATGAGCTTCAAAATCTGGTAACAAAATGTTAAATAAAGACAACTAAAAGTGTGCTAACAGGAAAAAACCTTGTCCTCCATGAAAACACTCTTAACCCTGCTAACATAGCTAACGTAGCAGAAACTATACTAGCTGTTTAAGCTAAGTAGGTAATGTAGCTGAATGTACACCTGCAGTTTTGTAAATCTCATAAACCTGTTTTATTCACTTAAAATAGTTGTTGCTAACATGGCTAAAGCTAACAAAGCTAACTTAGGGTATGCTACGTTTTCTAACACTGTCAAAGCAATGTTAGCTACGAAGCTAAGTTACCTGTGTAATGTTAGCATAAGCTACCTTTTACTGCTCACAGTACTTGAGCTTAAGCTAAGGGAGCTCCTTTGGTTTACAAAGTAACTTTTAGCACATAGCTAGCATAGCTGCATTAGCTGAAGCAAGCCACTGTTCGCTTAACTACCTCTAAAACAGGTTTATACTTAAATCCTGAGTTAGACTTCTGACCTTTTCTGTTTATTTGTGAAAAGTTTCTTGGTCTGTAATGTTTACACAATGTGATTATTTCATGAAAGTAAGTGCCAGATTTGTTTATGAATAAAGTTGAGTTAAAAAAAAAAAATCTGAAATGGAAAATACATTGCAGTTGTGGTCTGCAAGTGCAAGTGTCAAAGCTGTGGTCGGCAGCCAGACCCCTCTTGTGAAATGGGGGATTATTTGACATGCCAAAGCTGATACAGATATTTTAGGTGACTGTTTTTATAACATAATGGCTGTAGATGGAGAAAATGGATTTGGTGGCAGATTTACTGGCAATTCCTTTTTTTTTTTTTTTTTTTTTTTCTTTTTGAGAAGGACATTGAAGCTGGACCTTACAGTGTGCCACTTTTGAGAAATAATAGCTGTGACATGAGGATGATATTAAATGTAAGGTATGGTATTGATTGCCTGGGAGGCCCAAGTGTAAAATGCACAACATGCCACTGGTGTAAAATGCTGAGAGATTGGTGCAAATGCTTAGGTTAGGAACCATATACTTCTATGACACCAAGCATTATGGAGGCCTTATGATAGCAACTACTCAATTTCTCATAATTATGTTTAAATTTTGATTGGTTTCTTGAGCTCTTTACTTATTTATGCTGCCAACTCTGGAGAACAATGCTGATCTTGTGTAGATGTCTGTCTTCTATGTATGTATGATACCATACAAACAAATATTGTGTGATTTTAAACTTGGAGCATAACAGCCCAGATTAAGGTTTCAAGTGCTCTGTTTTTACACCACAGTAGCTGAGCTATTCCTGTCTTTCCTCAATGCAACTTGTCAAGCTCATGCATATTTCAATTGTTGCTCCTCTGGGCTGCTATCAGATAGACCAAACTCGCTGAAGAGGCGGTGCTGTGGAGATGATGATGATGATGATGATGATGTGTAAAGCTAGGGGCTGGGTTTTTCAAACACCAGCTACACCTGCCCCTCCTCACCAGGGATGGATGATGATGAAGAGGAGATCTAAGCTGTGCATTCAGTGAAGCCCCAGACAAAAGGGTGCTCACAATGCCTGACTGAAAACCTGGATCCTACACCTTCATTTGCTCTCATCCTTATTCATCAGTCCTTCCCCAAACCAGATCTGTTGGAGGGGACACCAGCTCCGAGAGCTTTAGCTCCATGGTGCTTTGAACATTGAGGAATACTTCTACATCACCTTAGAGTCACTTCCTCATAGAAACCTCCCCTCAAGCAGAGAGGAGTACAGAAACTGAGGGACCTCGGAAAGGTGGAGCAGACCTCTGGTGCAACAAACTCAACAAGAATGAAGAAAAGCTCCTAGTGGATTTTTTTTGCCTTTCTCTCAACCGATTGTGTTAAGGAGCTATCAAGACACAATTTGATATAAAAGGAAAGAGAAAACAAAGACGCAGCAAAAATGCCTTTTGGGTTGGCGGGTTTGAGAGAACAGGTGCTAAAGCCTGGTAAGGAGGAAGTGAAGAACACCGTTGGGGACTCTCTGGGAAAACTGCAAAGGTGAGAGTCTGAAAGTGTTTTTGAGCCATATTTCACTAATCTATGTATGTAGCAACTGGAAAACAGCTTTTCACCTATCATCATTCAAGAGAACATTTATTTAATTTATAAAGGAATGGGACGGGTTTTCAAAGGGATGTGGAGAGCGAGCAGATTAAGCCCAGTGTGTTCCTACAGATCCTGATGATAAATGAATATTTGATTCCACTGCTTCCCAGGCATTACCAGTGATATAATCAGAGATTTTATTTTAGGACATTTATACATATTTCATATCTGATACATATTTCACATAGGGCTGGTGTGGGTGTATATGAGGAAGATTATTGTTCTTTAAGAGAAAGAGAGCTAAGAAGGCAATTTCCTGCCAAAGGAATCATTGTGCAGGTCCTTTGTCATGTTTAATAAGAATGCAATGACTAACATCATGAACACGTGAATTGGGAGCCTGCTTGGTCTTTTCAGTCGATCATTGTAAACATTTTAACACTGTGATTACATTCAGAATCCTGTTTTGTGCCCGAATACATTTACGTATTAGAGCAAATTACTTTTTGAGTTTGGGTGCAAAACAACTGACAGATTTAGAATGAAGAAAAGGTCTGTAACACAACTACTCTACTGTAAAGGAGCTTAAAGTAGACCAAAATTACATGAAGCTCGTTGAAATGGTGTATAAAAACCAAATTACAAAATATTCAGGAACAAAGCTGTAAGGGATGTTGATGTGCATAATTAACATGCATGATCACATTACAGTGATCAATCACTGTATCCCAGAGAGGAAACAGTGATGCCTATGATAATCTAGCACTTCATATATTGTATGAAAAACCAACTACTGACTTGAATCTTGAGCTTTCACTAAGCAGCAACCAGAGCCGTCACAAGGATTGAAAGACGTGATGCTTAGCCCAAATGGTTGCAGGTAATGCAAAAAATTGTTTAACATTATAAAAGGCTGAATTGATTTATTACTGGTTGCAGAGGATTTATCAGCAACTATTACGGTATCTGACTCACTTTCATTTCTTTACCTGATTTCTTTGGAAGAGCCTTTCCTGAGCCTTCAGGAGGTCACAGTCTAAGTGAGTTTATGATTTGGTATTTAAAAGTCTTAATGTTGGGGTGAGTTCATGGAAAAGATGTTAGAAAACATTCAATGCATTTAATAAAATACAAATGTGGTATATTATATCTAAAAATATAGTATCTGTTCTTTCAGGCTGTCCATGTCAAATAAAACTAGTTTATTTCTGCCTGCCACTGAAAGTTTTCTGTGTCTGAAGACAGGCTATAGCAGTGGTACTCAACCTTATTCTACCCAAGAGCCACATTGTCTCAAAAATGCTTTTTGTGAGGGCCACAATCCAAAACGATGTAAGGTCTTCATAGATCAGTTACCTATAGTTGAAATTAGATGAAACAATGAATTGGTGGATTATTGTGTGGTTAAATGGGATGCAATAGGCTATATAAAAAGGTCTGTGTCAGAAAAAAGGACATGCCACTGGTAATGAGCATACATTTGTATTTATGTTAGTTCTACTTGGCCTAAGGACTTGTTGAAATATTAGAATGTGCCAAGTTTGAGCTATGAGATGCTTTCCAAAGAGCTGATGAATTATGATTGGCTATTAATGTATTTTTATCTCACATTTGGACATTTACTGTAGATCCCTGGCTCTGTTAATTTAAAAGAGATACTTTCTATTTATTCTATTTTTTTCCCACTCATTATGAATGCTTTAAGCTAAAGGGGGAGGGGCCTCAAATTGGTCTTTGCCCTGGGCCTCCAAATGACTCAAACCGACCCTGCCTCACAACTGCAGCTCTTCAGACACATTGTTTATGTGGTAGCCTCATTTTTTTTGTAGCTTTGCTTTCCTGTTTCTGCTCTTTTGACAGTCTTTATCATCATTAGTATATTAAAGATCAGATAAAACACCAGTGTTTAACCACATTTTACTCGATATTAAGTTATGTCATTATGTGATCCGTGTTTTAGCCTTATTGATAACGACGTGTATCCCAATAGACATAAAATAAGAGTGTGGAAGAGCATCTGCGGGAAGTGACTGAGGAAAATTGTTGAAACGAGGGCATAAGTAGCCTCAATTTGAACACAAGCCAGCGTACCTTAATGAATGAACTTAGTGAAGAGATGCACCACTAGTGGACTTCCTCTCTTCTTTTTCCCTTACACACAGTCCTCTGCCATGCATGCACCCGACTGTTATAATATACAGATTAAAAGAATAAATGTTTTCACCTTAATTTGGCTGTTTGAGCCTGCTTCTTTGTGTGGGAAATAGATTTATTTATGTGACTTGCAATGACACATGGCACATGGTGTGCTGCATTCCTTAATTAAATTAATCTCTGTTTTTAATGTGATTATTGTTGGGGGTGGGGTGGCTTAAGCCCCCCCCCCCCCCAAAAAAAGGCCTAACAATATCTAAAGCAGCAAACACTTCCTCCAGTTCCCAACCCAAGTCACTACAGACTAAGGTGCCAAGAGTGAACATATATTTGACTTTATCGCTGGAACAACAGAACAGGGGCCACACAGTGGTGCATCCATCAGTGCTGTTGTCTCACAGCATGAAGGTTCCTGGTTTGATGTCTTGGGGCCTCACTATATGGAGTGTGCATGCTCTACCTTTGTAAACATTTGTTCCCTTTGGGTTCTCTGGCTTTCTCACATAGTCCACATGCTTGTTAAGTCAACTGATGACTTTAAAATTGCTTTTACTTGTGAATGAGAGTGGAGGGATTTCTTGTCTCCAGGTATGTCCAATTTGAGGGCCTACAACCTCAGTAGCATACTTCCTTTAAGCTTTAGAAAACATTCTAGTGGCACATCAAAGGTTGTCCCATTTCAAAAGCAGTAAATGCTGCTGTACAATGTGCTTTACTTTTGTGCAAGGGGGAATCCTTTGTGGCTGAATATCCCAAAATTAATTTAAGCACCAGTCCAAACAAGTTTGTGGACTCTTAAGCAGTAGAATAATACATGTTTAAATATTAAGTAAAAGTTTTAAGTTAAACAAATAGTTCCCACTACTAATGTTTCAACTGAAATGGGGCCTTAAAAACTTCATGTTATCTTAGGTCAAGTTATGTAACACTTTTGTTTTTTTAGTGCTAAGAAATAAAAGTGTAAGGTTGTTTCGACTGTGATGCAGATGGGGAATCTTCTGCAGATTTGACAGTCCCTTTTCAGGTTGTCTGACACAAGCTATGAACACTGAGTCCACTGAAGGATGCTACTGCTGATTTGGGACAAAGCATCTGCCTGTCAGCCGTGTGGCTAATTAGACGCCTGTTCAGGTTGTACCCCTTCTCTTGCCCAATGAGAATCTTAAGCACCACTTTGTGTACATCAGTAATGGATGTGCGTTATAACACCTCTAAAACATTCTTTGAAAACTGGTAATCATTTGCTGTGGGCAGATGACAGCCTTTTGTTGAAGTAAAGAGCCAGAGACTGACTAAGGGTTTTGGAACAGGTGTGCAGAGTGATGCACATGAAAGTAACCTGACAACAGCAGTGCTGTGACCTCTTTGGTCTTGGTTTCACCTCCTGCCCTCTGTTAGAGTGCAGACAGACTCATGTTACTGTGTTGTTTCTATTGCCACATTTTTACTGAGTTACAGACAAGTGACAGTATCCTGAAATGCTAATCATGAGAAAATTGGACACAATGTAATTCTGGATGTGCTTGTTTGAACTATGAAGCTTTAAATGGTCAAAGTTTCATGTTAATGTAAGAGTGAACTGAAAGAAGAATATTTTTCATGCCCCCTGCCGTTTGCTTTGTAGGAAAATAGATGGTAGTAACGTAGAAGAAGAGGACAACATTGAACTGACGGAGGATGGGCGTCCTGTGGCGTCGACTCCTCGTGCAGCCCCGCTGCTGGACTGCAGCTGTGGTGGTCTACCCAAGCGCTACATCATCGCCATCCTAAGCGGCCTGGGCTTCTGTATCTCCTTTGGCATCCGCTGCAACCTTGGCGTAGCCATTGTGGAAATGGTGAACAACAACACGGTCTATATCAATGGAACTCCTGTGCTGCAGGTATCTAACTCTACCAGACCATGGCCCTCTTAGGAGTTAAGAAAAAATTCATGGGGTCTTTTGGAATTATTCACCAAGTAATGATACCGGGGTGACCCCAGATACACAAATATGGGACAAATCATTCAAAGAGGGTAATTTGACTCTTTTCTCATATAACATTTGCTTATGAAACAAGGATCATTCCATTCCAACCCTATTGGGGTGGTAAATGTCTTGTTAACATAGATTTGTCTGTTTTCTCCATGAGTCATTGCTATAGTATATCAAGTTATTACAACTCATTAATGCAATATTTAAAAAATGATTTATCTGTTAATCTCCCCTGCAACATTAGGGATAAACTACATAATTTAACTGCATTATCAACTAATGAAAGTTGTTTCCCTGCAGTTATTGTTTAACATTATGCTAATTTGGTGTATAAAATGTGTATAAATGTGAAGAAATCTCTTAGTTCAGTGGTGCACATCCTATTTCCTTTGACACCCCCCCCCCATGTATCTGGGAAGAGCTTTTGATATCCTGTGAGCAGATGAAGACTCGTGCCACCCCTGAGATCCTAGTTTTCTTACATAGCACTGATCACGAGCATTGTTTTTAACAATGGACAATGAACAGCTGATCAGCCAAAGAAACTGAACTGGATCACTGTAGGCTGATGATCCATAAGATCCAAAATCCTCCCAGGAATGATGGCTTGGTTCTGAAACGCCCCCACCATCAGACTCCTCTTCACTTGATGTATCGAGCAAAATGACATATTATTAGTATAACATCAGACAGCAATGTCTATTGTTTGTTTACAGGTATGAAATTAAACAAAGAAAAACCATGTTTTATATGGTTTAATTTTTACCTGCATGGCAGTTCTCTGTAAAAATGCCCATGTTTAAAACTTGTATTTATCTAATCAACCTTAACAACACTAGGTGATACACAACAAACTTTAGAAAAAGTCGGCCTGACAGACTTCAAAACTTTATCAATAAAAAGCTAGAAAGACAGCACTGGATAATTTTACCTGATGGTGGTTGTAGTGTTAACGAGATTATAATCTAATACGTGTGTAAGCTTGTTTGTTATTTGAATGCTCATCGTACTTGTTTTTTTTTTTTCTCGCCTACAGTGGACATGCATACAGTGGTCAATAAGTTGAACAAAGGCTAAATTCTGACCAATCAGATTCGACTATATCCGTGATGATGAACATTTATGACTGCCACTCTCACAGACGGTTCATGTGAGACACTGAATATCTCAGAAAGGAAATGACATCATTTTCTGGAACATTGTATTTCCAATTCAGGTTTTTTTTTAATTAAACTTTATTCATAAACAAAGTCTGGCACTTACATTTATGAAATAACCACATTGCAAACATTACAGACTGAGAAACCGTTTGAAGAGGAGTTACACATATGGTGGCTTGCTTTAGCTTTGCTAGCTTTAGCTAAAGCTATCATAGCTATAATAGCTACGCAATAAATGCTACAACATAAGCCAATGTAGCTGTTAGCTTTAGCAAATGCAACTTAAGCTAACATAGCTTACATAGTTGCTTTGTGAGCTTGACTCTAACTACATTAGCTACATAGCTACATTAGCAATGTGAGCTACCCTATTGGCTGTTAGCTTTAGCAATGTGAGCTTTAGCAAATGTAGCTAAAGCTAAATTAGCTATGCAGATTAAGTAGATCCACATCTTATGGAGATGCTTTAGTGAGCTTAGCTTTAGCTTCATTAGCTACGTAATTCAGTTGTCTACATAGCTTTTGCAGCTAACGGATTTCTGTAAGCTTCCCAGGTGGCATTAAAATGTTTTCATGGAGGAGGAGCTTTTTTCCTGTGTGACTGTTTACTCGGCTCTACTTAGCATTTTATAATCAGGTTTTGCAGGTTAGGTTTTTTACTTTTAACCTTTGCTATCCTAACTGTTACCTTAACACTTACTGTAACCCTAAACAAAGGGTTTCTAATTTTATTTTGGAAGTTTTTGTGTGTATTTCCATTCTGAGATATGTGGCATCTCAGAAGAACGGTAGTGAGAGTGTCAGTCAGAAATGAGAAAGCAGCCCAAAAAAGCTATTCAGTATGGTATCAGAAATTACTTAATGTCTAATGTCTAATCAGTTTTACGAGCCTGTGCTTTAAAAAAAGAAGCTAAAAACAGCCTAAGATGAGTGAAAATAAAACAAATCCTCTTTTATTGCTGCTTGTGGCTTAACTTTCCGTATTTAAAAGTTAAAAAAGACTGGTAATCTCTTGTTACATTTTTTTATTGTTTCACATGCTGTTCTTTTCTAATGTTTTTTATCATTTGTCTTATTTTTAAAGTCCAATATAACCCAACCTTATCAAAAATAGGCATAATATAATGGCATTTTAGTAAGCTGGCATGATAAACACATACTTATCAACTCAGGTTTTTATGTCAACTTCTGCCTCAGGGTCTTTGTGAGTGCAGTTTTCCCTACCTGAGAATCAAATCAAAAGACGTGTTACCTGGATGCTTTTTTCACTTGTCATAACACAGCACATTAGCATCAGACCAAATGATGGACAACATGACAGGGGCAGGCATATGTAGCCAAAATATATTTCTTGCCCTCAGTTGCTGGCAACAGTATAGGCAGAAGTGACTGATTTTACTGTTAAACGCTAAGAAATAACAGATATTTATAAATATTAAATAAAAGATTCTATTTTCAAGATCTGATGAAGAAAAAAACAAAACACTGGCCCTTGTAAAAATGTAGTTGATGACCCCTCGATGATGTAGATCCTTGGATGGGAACACCCCTAAATGGTTCACTGTAATTCCAGACATTTCTTTGACAATTTTAACATGTGTGTGTTTTCTGCCTTTGTAGAAAGCTCAGTTTAACTGGGATCCGGAGACAGTGGGGCTGATCCATGGCTCCTTTTTCTGGGGATACATTGTCACTCAAATCCCCGGCGGTTTCATCTCCAACAAGCTGTCAGCCAACAGGTGACACATCTTCTATTAAGCATCATAATCTGTTCGTGTGTTTTATTTGAGCCCTTCAAATAACTGGTGTTGTGGTAAGATAGATTGTTTTTTTTGTCATTTGTTGATGTTTTGTGAGTTGACATAATTTCGTGGTCATATACACGAGACAGACTCAAAAACATGAATCTTTTTTGATAGTTAGGTCTCCCTCAGTGTGTGTGCTGAAAGGGTTAAAGCTGTACGGTGTGCGTAGCCGTGCTGATGGAGCGGATAGTGCTGTAATAAAAGCCTCACAGGAAAAGAGGACACGCCACTGACAGAGTTAATAATGAAAGATCCTTCCTCTGATTTCTTTCTGAAACACCAGACACTGGAATATTACAAGTGTCACTTACACACTGTTTTGGAAAAAGAGAGGGAAGGGGGGGGGGGTGAGGTGAGGGAGGAGAAAAGGGAGGGAGCTAAGCGTGGTGATGAAGCAGAAAGTTGTGGACTGAATGGGGATGTCTTTATCTCAGCGTATGAAAGGAGGAGATGTTAGATCTGGCTAACTATAGATGCTTTTTAAATACACTGCCTGTCAATATTAGAAACCAACACCACTAATGAGCAGTAGTATGTGTGTGCTTTACCAGCTTATGACACTGTCTGCTTAGAACTCTGGACAATATGTCTCTATTTCTGTTGTGAAAATGTGAAGCCAAAATACCTTTATGGCCAGAACTGGCATATTCCACTGGTGATGTCATTTTGGAGCCAAGATAATATGCAGGAAGCTGGTCAAACTGTGGAAATGACACCGTCCACTAACCAAAAAAAAAAAAAGGCTCTTTAAAAAGTTATGGTGAAATGTCAGCAGGCAGGAATCAAAAAAGCCTCTTGCTAAAGCCCAGACAAGTGGTGTGACACAATGCTCACGTATGGTCCGTTTTCGCAAAGCAATACAGTTTGGATCAGTAGAGTTTTACCATGGTTTAGCACATTAAACTCTGATCTGGTACCCTTGTTTCCTCAGCTGATGTCTGTCCAGCCTTACTCATTGTGACAGGAAATTGGTCTCTTTTTAGAGATCCAGATCATTTGGAGTGAAGTTCGTTGTTTGGCTCCAAAATGGCTCTTCATTTAAGAAGGTATGGCTGCAGACTGTTCATCTCTGACAGACTGTTCATCTGGGAGCCATGTATCTCAAAGGAAATGCTGTAATTTGCTGGTAAAACACATTAGCAGTTTTAGATTTTTTTTTTTTTTCAGAAATTCATCTGTAAACAAAGTCTGGCAGTTACATTAATGAAATAACTACCTTGCAAACATTACAGACAAAGCTACATTTCATATAACAGAAAAAGGTCAGTGGCCTAATCTGGGATTAAATCATGTATAGTTCTGTTTTAGAAGTATTGTCATAAATAGCTTTGTTAGCTTTAGCTAAAGCCAACATAGCTAAGCTAGCCTTGCAATTAATGTTACTACATAAGCCAGTGTAGCTAAGTTAGATTTAGCAATGTGAGCTTTAGCAAGCTTAGCTAAAGCTAACGTTGCTTTGTAGCTATGTTATCTATGTAGTATATGCAGCTAATGGAGCTACGTAAGCTACGTGTTTTCATGGAGAATGAGCTTGGGTAAACAGACTGTTTACTTGACCTTCTTAAAAGTTTAGAAAATAAGTATATCCGGGTTTGTAACTTCTAACCTTTGTAATACTAGCTTTTGCATTAACCTTTACCCATCCCTAACTTTGATACGATTTTATTTCAGTTTCAGTTTGTATTTCCGTTCTGAGATTTATGGCGTCTGAGATGAACAGTCTACAGTCAGTCTGTCTGGCTTCATCTGGTACTAGTTTGGCTTTTTAAATGTGGATTAAATAACAACATAGGATGGAGGAAAGTAAACTGGCTCTCAAATTGGAGTTAGCTACTGTGGCTCACATAAAAGAACCGTTTTCATAGAACAGGCTTCTTGGTGAATAGCTCATCATCACTGGGTTGCTTACCCTGCAAGGTATATTCAGTTAATAGTATATCACAGTTGTAGTTAAAAGCATGTTTATGACAAAATGATGGATGTTTTTATGTTAAATATAGCTTTACAAAAATATATTTGAAAATTATTTGACGTGTGTCTTAACTTTATAGTTTGACTAATGTCCATCTGTTTAGAAGGTGGAGATGAGGTTTTGACCTTCATTGCAGCCAGTCAGCAGGGGGAGCTGTAAATATTTTGGCTTCGCTCCAGGCAGCTGTTGCTCCGTACACTTTATTACGCAGTCTTTGGTTTCTGACTGAACTGATAAACAAGTCAAAGTTTAATTTATTTTTAATCTCTTGGGATATTTTCTGAAAGATCTGCGTAGAGAAAACTTTCTACGCAGAAGAAGGAGCATCCTTCGTTAAATTACAAGTTAAAATTACTTAAATTTATTTTCAGTAACTTGACTGTCAAATTTTAACTTCCTGAGAGACATTTGACCCTTTATATGTTTATTTAGGGTGGCTTTCACACAAGGGGTATTTGGAAAAACTGCAGTTCCTTCAGCATCCACTTGAGGCTCTGAAAAGTCTGAAGGTTCCCATTAACATCTATGTTAGGAGACCTGTTTTTACAGCAGAAGTATACACATTTACAGACTGGTACAAAAACAGTTTTAGCTCATAGCTCATTTGTGTATTAGTTCACACTGAGGAGTTGTTTTTGTATCTTATGGTTTTATTAAGGTTAAAGTCTAACAGACATTGACAGGTTGCTTTTTGCCAAAGACCTGCCTCCGCTCCACCTTTTTTCCCTGTTGGTCCGCTGACCAAAAGTTAGTGTATCAGTATTTACAACATAATAACTGCTGTCATTAGGCTGGAAAATGTTGCTTCAGAAGCCAATGAGGGACATAAGAGACTTTTCCATGTTTTATATTATGTTTAAATTAACATATTTACATCCTCTACATTTTCTCCCTCTGGTGTCAAATCTTTTCTTTTCATGTCATGGCCCCAGACAGAATCATGAGATATCCTGATAGCATTATCTTACCACTCCAGTCAAAATGTTAACATTTCTGCATTTCTGCAGGGTATTTGGAGCGGCCATATTCCTGACATCAGTGCTCAACATGTTCATCCCATCAGCAGCCAGGGTTCACTATGGCTGTGTCATGTTTGTCCGTATCCTGCAGGGCCTTGTAGAGGTAAGACCATGATGTCTGTGAAATAAACAGAAACACTGACTCATCAATTTAACATAATATTCTCACTTCTTGAGTGAATTTTGTTTCCTTCAGAGAGTTAATGAGTTTTCATGTCTTTAACATTTTAGTTGATAGCTGTCTGCCTAGCTATCAAGATTAGCTGCTTTGTTTTGTTTTTTTTTGCAAAGCTAAATTTTATATTTCATAATAGCTTTATATTTTTTAACATATATGTAATCCGTACCAATGCACTCATCAATGAGGAAGATCACAAAATATCAAACTACTCTTTTAAAGCCTTTCCACTTTTTCATATTAACCCTTAATTAACTCTCAAGTTAAACTGGCAGTTATCAGCATGATCATTCAAAAGGAAAAAAACACGTCGTATTTGTTCCTTACCAACTCTTTGCAAATAACAGTATGCGGTCTGAGACAATAATAACTCAGCTTGAATAAGGGCTCTTTACTATATTACAGCAACAGAAGTATAAGATTTGAGACACATTGATAGTGTATTTTGAGGCTGCCTGTGTAGACCTCTCAGATCAAACTGAAATGAGATATCCTGCAGAGGGTGCCTGTGTCACCAGTCCTTACGGTTACATTTCTAAGCATCTGCTATTTCATCTAGCAACCTCAACAGCTTCAGTGCAACTAGCTGATTTAATTTTCTGATTATTATCACCTTATGATTTATGAAGAGCAGAAAACTCTCGTTAATCTACAAAAAATAGCTGACAAACTTCCAGACAGCACTGAAAAGTAAACACGTTTTTGTGATTGTCAAAGCTTTGGGAAAATATATCAGCTCTTGGCGAGTGTTATGACTTCTTTTTTTGACTCTTTTCTCATTTTTTAACTCATGCATCATTGGTAATTGTTAATGTCAGATTGTGATTATTTATACTGGTTTATAAAAGAAAAAGGGAAAAATGTTGTGGCATACAATATGCAAGGCCATGAGGGCTCCACTCTGTCGGATGGCGTTAGAAGTCTGCATTTGCTGGAGCAGCCTTCAGAACAGGACGACTTTGACATTCATAATCAGGCTTCAAATGCATACTGCATCAACAGCATCCTCCTAAATGGGACATAGCTAAAGAAGACTGTTTAAAACTTGACTGTAACAGAACAACCCAAACATTCTCCTTGCAGAGCAACTGTGATTAGCTACTTACGCAAGGGAACATTTCAATCTAAAATTGTTTGTAAACAGAAATAGTTATTTTAACCAAATTCTTATAAAAAATAATGCTGCATATCAAAGCTTTAATCTTTGACCATTGACATTTTCCTCACTCTTTCACTACTAGGGCGTCACCTACCCAGCATGCCATGGGATGTGGTCCAAATGGGCGCCACCTCTTGAGCGAAGTCGACTGGCAACAACTTCATTCTGTGGTGAGCATTTCCTGTGTACCCCTGTGAATATTTCTCAGCACTAAATAAATACTCCCCAACAGATTCCTACTGATACTGGCACTGGTCAGTTCATGGACATGAGAGAGCTGGTTTTGCTTTGCAGATTTGGTCCACTGCTGCCTCAGCTGAAATTGAAATAACCAGGTTGCACTTTAAACTGGTACCATGACAACCCAGGCATCAAAACCCTCTTGACATTGTTTGTAAATGAACGGGCCTCACCTGCGTACTCTAAAGGAGCCTCTGCCTCTATTCACCTTAATGAAGTGTCACATTGCTTACCTATTAATGTACTCTCACTCTCCCTGCTGTGTTCAAAACAGCAGCGAGTTCATAAATCTCTTTTATTAGAGAAAACTCATCAAAACACTCTCATTGACTGTTTTATCAATGGTTCCCAGGATGATTTTTTTATTGAGACTCTTTAAAATATGTTGTAGTTTTTCAGTAATGCTCAATATTTCTGATTTAAATTGTGAAATTACAAAGAGACTCTTTTTGAATGAAAGTAAATCCAGTTATTTGATGAATTCTGATCATATTTCTGATCTGATGTTACTGCTGCTTTAATGATTCCTTGATAATGAAAAATGAAATTGTTCCCAGGCTCGTACGCAGGAGCAGTGATCGCCATGCCGTTGGCCGGAGTGCTTGTTCAATACGTTGGGTGGTCTTCAGTCTTCTACATTTATGGTAAGATTTATGTTTGACTGTTCTTCTTCACAACAGCACTCACACAAATTAAAAACAAAGTGGTATAAAACTTGTTCATTTAACAACAGAAACATTTAAGATAATTATAAAATTAAGAAGGGTGGGATAACCATCCACCTGGGAGTGAGGCCAAAATATTTAGAGTTCCCCCTGCTGACTGGCTTGTCTTTATTGAAAAATGGGACAGGAGTCAAACTGGGAAACTAAGATACACCTATTCTAAATTTTCTGAAACCTGTGTGCTGTTGCCATTGTTAAAAAATTATCACACTGATTTATGTCTATTATGCCCAGTACAGACCAAAGATTCATGACAAGAGAGGTCAAAACTTGCAGCAATTTGCAACGGAGAACGCTGTAACATTTTAAAATCCTGCCAGCTCAGGATGGCATTTTAACTTTAATTCCTGTATCTTTATCATCATGATATATCAGAGCATCAGGCTGTTTGATTCCTGTTCATCACAAACTCACTTATCATCAACATTGTAGGGTGGCAACAAATATAAGGGCACATGGAAACACAAAAATACTTTATGTCTTACATAGGGATCAAAATGGATTTATCTAGGGATGCCAAGGATTTCACATTGAGGAAAGTTTAAAATATACTATATTTGGGAGTGACTTCCTATCCTTAAATGCTGAAAAGGCTTTCGACAAGGTGGATTGGCCCTATCTTTTTAATTGCTAAAAAAGATTTGGATGTGGGAATTCACTCATAAAATGGGTACAGATGTTATCTATGAAACCTACTGCAGAAGTTATAACAAACAGAAACATTTACAAAACAATTGAAATTAAAAGACGATGCCGTCAGAGCTGCCCTTTATCCCTGTTATTTTTACTTTGGCAGTTGAACCATTAGCCATAGCTGTAATAAACCACACTGGAGCTGCAGGAATAACAGTGAGGCAAGTGGAACATAGGCTCTTGTTATACACAGATGACATTATTTTGTTTATTTCACACCTAAGTAGCATCATATCTACCTTGTTAGAGTTAATAAAAGCATTTGGTAATATCTCTGGATATACAATCAATAGAACAAGTCTTCCATTTTATTACTTATGGAAAATGAAAACCCACCAAGAGAAGTGCTTCAATTTACAGTCGTTGACAAATTCACAAGATTGGGAATACAAATCATGTCAAGCTTAGATAAGATTGTCAAAGCCAACTATGAACATTTAATGGAGGAAATTGTGGAGTAAACTACCAGGTGGGTGTCCTTGCTTATGTCCTCGATCGGCAGAATTAACACACTAAAAATGATTATACTCCCTAAAATTTTATATATATTTCAAAACATTCCTCCCCTCCCCACCTGATGGCTTTTCTCAGAAACTTAGAAAGGTATTTCTTGGATGCATATGGAATAATAAAAGTGCCAGAATTAGACTGTCGCTATTATTTTTACCATATGACAAAGGTGGCATGAAATGTCCGAATATAGCCTGGTATTATTGGGCAGTACAACTTAAGACAACAAAAGAAATCTACAGCCTTGAATTTCTCATGTATTAGCTCATACAGTGCCAGGCGCCCTGAAGCTGTAAAAATTAGAGCCTTTTCAAAATGATATTTCCATCATTTCTATTTCCCTAAAAAAAAAAGCTCACATTATTTTTAGAATAAGGGTTTATAATTTGAAATAGTTTGAATTGTTTGAAGCTAAAAATGTTTTTTTAATTGATTTAATAAACTTTGTTGAGTTTTTTTTTTTTTTTAAAGCATTTAGTTATAATTGCCTAAATTTAGTTTGCAATTTAAGAATTTAGGCTGCTTTTCATATACTCAGAAAAAAATCACATAAGTGTGTTTTTATAGCCTA
The DNA here is from genome assembly GCF_018320785.1 of Cheilinus undulatus. Lineage (NCBI taxonomy): Eukaryota > Metazoa > Chordata > Actinopteri > Labriformes > Labridae > Cheilinus > Cheilinus undulatus. Next base: position 30,145,021 of record NC_054873.1, read on the forward strand.
CTAGTTTACAAGTTTTCTATTAGTATGTATAATAGCGGCATCATTAAAGCATGATATATTTAAAGTATTCAGGCTTTTAATGTGATACAGAAAACTTACACTAGCCTGAGGGGTCTTAACATTTGACAGGCAAGTTAAATGTATGATTTCTTTAGTTAGTGGAAAGGGTGTGGCATTAACTCTTTTATTCCATGTTTCAGCCCCTGCTGAGTGGGGATTTTGGCTATACTTTGTTACAAAGGAAGGCAACTTTGGCGCTGTCTCATTTCACTCCCTGTCCCTACTGTTTAGCTCTACTTAGCACTATAGGGTGTCCAGATTCTTGTTTGAATGACGGGGTGGGTTCATGGCCCTTTAAACTGAGATTTTCTGAAAGCGCACTCCAAACCAACTGTTATGGGAAATGTTCCAGAATGCCTCGCAAATCTCATCAACAAGATTTGAAAATTATGACAACAATCTTATATCATAATTTAATGTTTTCTTTGTTTAAAGCATTGTGGTAATTTTGATATCTAACAGCACATAAAAGAATCTCTTGTCGTAGAAATTTCAGGTGTTGTCGTCTCTGTTTTACATCACGCTGTAAATGACAACTGAGGACATGTCAGGAGCTTGGAGGATTGTTCCATGTGGAAGATTTCACCTCTACCCCTGGGAACACAGTGGGCAAGGGGCCAATCAGAAACGAGGGGTAAAACTTAGAGACAGAAATGAACCATAGGCACCTAGTCTGTATTAACATGCAGTGTTACAGACAATAAAGTGGGGTTGACTTTAGAAGTGCACAGACTGAACAAAAATGACCAATATTGGCACCAGTTAAAAAAAAAAAAAAAAACCTCTTTAAAGACATTTGAAGCACAAAGTTTACAACTCCTTCAGTCATCTCTTATTAGAATAAAATAATACAAGCCTTAGTTCATAATATTTGGCACAGTGTTACTGGGCTGGGCTGATTTTCAGATGTTGGTTCATTAGATACTCGAGGTTCAGCTTAGTGACATACATCGTGGTTTTAGTTAGTCCCAGCTGGCAGGCTGATCTGTTAGATTTGTACTTGGTATTCTTTGCATATTATGTGTTATCTGAGCTGCTTCAGATTTGATTAAAAACGATTAACACTGACGAATGAGTCATACCTCACCAAGTGTTCTTTAATAAAAATGTACTCTGGATCTGCTGTGATATGATCTCATGATTTATTGATGTAAATTAGCATTTTCCTGTCTAGGCTCTGAGCCTCACACCTGATTCATTTCATTTTCATAATGAAAGTTTTGGTGGTCCAGAGAAGGTCAGCCTCGCTTTATTTAGTCAAGGCTGCTCTCCAACATCTTACAAAAGCTTGACTTATAATTAAACATCTCAAAGTGAGTATGTACAAAGACAGTGTGGTTTTCTTTTGTTTTTAAAGGTGTTTTCGGGATCATCTGGTACATCATGTGGCTCCTGCTGGCGTATGGAAGTCCTGCTGCTCATCCCACAATCACTGAGGAGGAAAGGACGTACATAGAGACCACGATTGGTGAAACAATGCAGCAGATGAGTGTGACTGAGGTATGTGAGTGTAATTTTTCTGTTACTTTCAGGATTTGGCAATCCTTTGTCTTCCTTACTCCACATGCAAATAATACACCAACCTCTCTCTCCAAACTGCAGAAATTCAAGACCCCTTGGCGTCGTTTCTTCACCTCCATGCCTGTCTATGCCATCATCGTGGCCAACTTTTGCCGCAGCTGGACCTTCTACCTGCTCCTCATCAGTCAGCCGGCATATTTTGAGGAAGTCTTTGGGTTTCCCATTAGCAAGGTTGATCCTGCATTTTCACAACAGCAAAGTTTAAAACAAGTCAACTGAGTGATAACACAACAGCTTCCTGCATTTGTGTGTGATCTCCCAACAGGTGGGCATCCTGTCTGCTGTTCCCCACATGGTGATGACAATTGTGGTTCCTATTGGGGGTCAGCTGGCCGACTTCCTACGCAGCAACAAAATAATGTCTACAACAAATGTGAGGAAACTCATGAACTGTGGAGGTATGTCCTTTAAACCAGAGGCCAGGTTGTTTCACTAGTAAGGACCACACCATCATTTAATATTGGAACAATTCTTTTGAGGAAATGATGTGAAAAGTTTGCTGACATTGGTTTCGAGGAGCTTAGGAGGTCTGCCATAGCTCTCGGGCACGACGAACCCACAAGGGGTGGGAAGACAGAGAAAGGTGGTAAGGATTTGTAAAATTCTTGATGCTGACGTACTTTTAATAGTCGGAAGACAGCTGCCATTAAGGAGTTTATGGAAGAGTAGGACGCCATTCATACAAACTTCAGTTGTTTATGTTTTGTTTACAATCATTAAATGATAGAGGTAAGAGACACTGGTCTATTAAAGTGGGCCACAACAGGGGGTATGGTCTAGACCTGCCCGTCTTAAGATAACTTTAGTTATGAATTGGCACTGTACAAACAAAGGTTGATTGGTAATCAATCAGGTTCTGCTACTGATTTCATATGACAGAAAGGTGGTGTTAATCCTGTAATGATGGAGTTGGGAACTTTCAGACTAACTGGAGAGCTGTTAAAGGAGATAATCTAGGAAATGGTTAGGCTTTTCTGGGTTTTGAGGATTGAAGATTGAAGATGGTTTACCTATTTGACATTGGATTAGGGAAGGGCTGGTGTTGGACTGATGTCTGCAAGAGTGCCAAGCATCTGAACTGGTGACCTGTGGAGAGTGCAATAAATGGAGTGCTGGATGTTACTTATAGATAATATCGGTTACAGTGAGGTTGTCTAGTAGTTTATAAATCAATTGTGAGACCGTTTGAGACCTCGTAGAACAGCTGCAACTATGGCAGGGTGGGTTCTGAAGAGAGAAGAGACTTACACTTGCAGAATTTTTCTGCCCCAACACTAAGGATGATCCCCAATACCCCCCAAATGTCAGAGTGCTCCAGCAAGTGACCTCGTTGGACCGTAAAGCAAAGTGGATATGGAAACATAAAGACCTGGTAACAAAGATTGGTGGATACTTTAGATAGGTGAAAGGCTAGGCTTGAGCTGATTGAGGCCATACATCGGTGATAACATTGTGATGTCAATAGCTCAAAGTGAGACAGAAAGACAGAACAGAAGACAACAGGAGCCATAAGAGTCCTAAATGGTTGATCATGGACAGGGACAGGGGTATTGGCATCCCAGTGCAAATACCCCTGCTGTTGAAGCTTAAATGCTGATCATGATTGGAGATGGAGGCACTGACATCCTGGTGCCACTGGGTAATGTGCAGTTTTTGTTGTCTGTGGTTCACACTTCTCTGTTAATCTTTTACCTCTACTTTGGAGACAGCTAAATGTGATTTCCCACTTCCAGCCAAAGTCAGCAATGGCCTGATTATCAGATGTTTTTAAAGATTATGTTGCCAGATTTTCCTGTAGTGTGAAGAGTGTTTAGAGTGATTTTACCCTTCCATACCTGCTCAGAGGACAGTCAGGGGGCCCCTGTTTTGAAATTGTGAATAAATCAGAAATCCTGTTGGGTGGGGGGAACATGGAGGATGACCCAACATGCACTGGGGATTTTTCGAGGGATGGAACGATAGCCAATCAGGAAACAAGCAGACTTATAAAAGGAAGTCTACAAACATCACCATGGTAACGACAGTAAACACAAAGCATGAAGTCAGATGCACATCAAAAATTGAGCACCTGCTTACTTTAAGAGCTAAAATGTTAAATATGTTATTATTTGTGGTATGTAGATGCAAACATGCATTTTGCTGGCGTTGGGCCAAAACCTTCCACCTCTTTTTTCATAAATCAGCACTATTGGTCACACTTGACATCTGTCAGTGGGTTTTAAAAGTTTTAAACCAATAAAAAGTGCCAAAAAATTGCTGACTACTACCATTCAGTGGTAATTTTTTTGAAAGATACAGTGTTTTTCCCCGCTTCCCTAAAAGTGGTGGTTTTATTGTTAGGAGGTTATGGCCCAATGGCAGCAAATTTCAGCTGTGTGCATTCGAATATCCATTTAATATCATGGAAGACTAAATGTCATTAGCATGCACTTCTGCTTAAAATAATTTCAACTCAGTAAATTCTGTACAAAACATTTTACCAACACTCCAAGTTGACCTTTCCAGATTGAGGTGCTCAGAAAATCTTTGATTGTATGTTTTCATTTTTCTAACTCTTGCTGACCTGTCTTGTATTTTTACAGGGTTTGGGATGGAGGCCACCCTGCTGCTGGTAGTTGGGTTTTCTCACACTCGAGGAGTCGCCATCTCATTCCTAGTTCTGGCTGTAGGGTTCAGTGGTTTTGCCATTTCAGGTATTACAATATTACAATTATTAAAGGTATGGTATCAGATAAAAAAATCAATTTACTAAATTCCTCTATTCTTGCATTTAACCATGCATTTCCCCCTTCACAATAAGACTTGTTTTTTTTAACGTAAAGAAAGAAAGGTTTTGTCATTTTAAATGACTTGTACACCGAAAAAGTATTTTCCTCATTTGATCAACTCCAAACAAAATTTAACTTAAGCCATCACATTTTTTCAGGTATCTCCAAATCAGGAATAATGTCAAAGCTAGCATTTCAAATCATGACATTTTCACTCCCCCAACTAGACTTACCCTCCTATTTACAAATACACCTTAAAACAGAAAACTAGTGTGTAAATTTGTTAGTGCATTTGCAAATGAGACTGCTCCATCCACACAACACCCAAAGGCATCCTGCAAAGAAAAAGATGGGTGTAGAAATCTCAGAAGCGTTTTGGGTTAAATCTCCCCAAAGCATACACTCATGCTAAATTACCTCAAGACATCAGTTAATTCAGAATAAAGTTATACACAGACTCCAGGTGCATGAATAATATAACAGAAAGTTATATTATTCATGCACCAACCTACATTTATATAATTCATCTGTATCACCACTCTGCATTACATGTAAACAATCTGATGGAGTACCTGCATATGTTCTGGTTGAACTCAAAAAGTTCTGGTCCGCAGTATTTTTCTGCTTTTGAATTGTTTATGGACATTTCCCCAAATCCAGAAACAACCATTCTGGGTTTTTTCTCAATGGCTAGAAGCTCTGAGCCACTTCATCAGTGCAATACGGCATGATAATTGGGAAGAAAAGTCATTGAAAACCCTGGAACAAAGAGACATCCCTGTGCTTTGAAGTCTGGCTCATGGATCTCTCCAGTAGTGCTGTAGTGTCGATACTACAGTATCAATATTTACAAAGTATTCGTTTAGTATTGAGTACTTTTAAAAAGCACTGATATTAGATTAGTAATTAAACAAACCCTCTATTCACTGTCCTCTTCTACTTGTTTTTAGTCATTCTCCCTGCCTGTATTAGAAAATGTAAAAGACATTGTGCTGCTGCTCTGCTCCTCATGTCATCTGACAGTGGAGACCAGTCAGATGGAGCAAACAAACACATACATATTCACAGCAGCAGCAAGCATGCACACATTTGGTTTTACTTTACACAAAAACGTAAAGGAGAGTAAACATTTTTGGCTTCTGACAACTTTTCAGTGCCTTTTCAGATCAGTGTTCTGGCTTATTGACTGGCTGAAGAAAACTACAAAGAAAATTACAGATAAAACATTTAAAGCTCTGGTAAACTTTTCTTTATCTCTTCCCTGTTCTCAGTCTTTTCAGGTATGCAGATTTAATAAAAAGGAAAATGCAGTTCTACTTTTCCTTTGGGTGTGAAGCAGTATAGCTGAGTTTACCTGCCAAGGCTCCACACTGACAGCTCTCCTGAATGTTTTATAGCCTGTTGTCAAGGAAACAACCAAAAAATCTTTGTGGATTTAATCCATTCTCTCCTCATGAAATATTCAAATGTAATGAAAAGATAAGATTAATTGTTTCATAAAAATGCCCCATTTTTTATATAATCTAAGAATGAGGTATGTGCTTTGTCTTCAGGCTTCAATGTCAATCATCTGGACATCGCTCCTCGTTATGCCAGCATCCTGATGGGAATCTCTAACGGGGTGGGAACGCTCTCGGGAATGGTGTGTCCTTTGATTGTCGGAGCCCTGACTAAGCACAAGGTATAGCAACTAGATTTAAAACTGCATTATCTTTTATATTGAAATACAAAGTTGATTTGTTGTTCTACCCAGTTTGTCCTAAGGGTTTTCTTTCATGCTGTTACTTTCGATTAATGGATTGAATTATTCTTTCTTATCATTAATTACCTTTATTTTCCAACATCATTTTGCTTTTCTGCCAAAAACCAAATCTGTGTTTAATCTCACATAAATCCAAATATCCCGGTATAATTCATGATGCATAGTGCAGACATAGTTTTTAATGATGCCATGAGCACAGCAGTGCATTTATGGCATAAAATCAGTTATGTGAACTCAAAACTTTAGTAAGTCTGCATAATACCACAAATTAATAGACTCTTCTTTTCCCCACAGACTCGTCTGGAGTGGCAGAATGTCTTTGTCATTGCGTCCATGGTGCATTACTCAGGAGTCATCTTCTACGCCATCTTTGCTTCTGGAGAGCAGCAGGAATGGGCCAACCCCGAGAGCACCAGCGAGGATAAACGTGGCATTATTGACGAGGATGAACTGGCTGAAGAGTCAGAGCTGAACACTGACAACACTGTGGCTCCAAAGAGGAGCTACGGCACCACGGACAATTCATCCGGGCAGAAACAAAACTGGACAAAGAAAAGAGGGGCCTCCATGCAAGAGGAGGAGGAACATTTTAGGAATGGGGACTACCAGGATGGCTACCAGTGAGACACCCTGTGGGCCAAAGGACTTTCAAAACCTTAAAACCCTGTAGAAGCTAACATTTCATTTCATACCTTTGGAAATGTAAAAAACTTCAAGGAATAGACGGCAGCAGATGCTTTATCTGTACCTCATAATGGCCCTTTTCTTTATTTTGACTAATACTCCAGTTTAACTGTGATGTGCTGTCAAATCTACAGCAAGAAATCAAATATAGACAGAACAAAAAGTCAAACTTTTATAGCATTTTTATCAGGAGCAACATTACGTTGAAAGATCAGCATATCGATAATTTAACCAGACATTAAACACTAGTGAAATCTTCACTGACACATACTGTAGACTAGAATTCATCCTTTGATGGAAACTTAACAACAGACCAAGGTTAATAAAGAAATCATTGCAAGCAAAACGTTGACTGAACTTTATGTAGCTTACTTTGCACCTTGTGAAAAGTTTTATGTTTAGTGTCAGCTATGCAATGTGAAAAAGAGGTATGCTTGTTGAATGTATTAATGGGGTTTACAGCAGACCATAGTGTTAATGTAATGAGCCTTAATTTGTTTTCTTTCTGTTTTTGCTTTTATGTATTTGCTGTTGCTAGCACACTCTCATTGTTAAGCTCGCTCCCCAGGTCTGAGCCGGTTTTTATTTAATGTATTCAAGTAACCACTCTCCATCCAAGCAGCACAAGAGGACAAAACAAAGTCTTGCATAACTCCATCATGCATTTTGTGCAGCTGCTTTCCTTGTGTATTTTTTTCAGTTTTTTAGTGTTTCATAACTGGAGACAAAGTTTGTTTCTAAAAAGCAGTACTGTAATGTTTCACTCTTCACTCTTTCACTTTTTCTCTAACTCTTTATCATTGATGCTAAAGAGGCAAAATATGATTTTCAATATTTAATATTTATGTTTTTGTTTGAGAGACCATTGATTTAGCGGCACTTTACTAGAACATAAGGAGGATGTTATAAAACACATTTCTATAATGTATGAAGATTGTTTCAGAGACATAAAATCCTTGAAGAGCTTGACAGTTCAAAATTATTGAGTCATGCATGAGGGAACTATTTCATGTGATTATGTGTTTAAAAAAAGGGAAAAAGAAAGTTTGCATGGTGGCATTGTAGAGTTGTTTTCAGTGTTGACCTTCTTAGTTCAGCTTGTTAGCATGCTAACATTTGTACATTTGACAAAAAGACTGGAGGAAAATCCTACCTGAAAAATTGGAACTAAGGATACACAGTGCATGAATAAATTGATTTAGTCCACTCTAATGCCAGCTGTTAGTAAGCTTTAACCTCTACGGACTATGGCTAAGTCCCATTTCAGGGGAGGCATCCTTCAGACAATGTATTCTTAGACAAATTATGTCATAATGGCAAGTCATAGGCTTTTCCATTTATAAAAGCCTTTGCACACTCAGTCTGTTTTTTTTCCATCCAAAATTGTTGCATGTTAAAAAAAAGACAGAATACCAGGCTGTCTTAATCATGCCTGCACAGTGTCACCTCCATTTTCAATTTCTACACCTGCCTTATGATCCGCTTGTGAAATTTACTGCAGAGCAAATCGCTCCATCTCTTGCAAATCTGAGCAATCCACTGCACGGCTCCAGTCCATCTCCAGTGCGTCCCAGAAGCACCACTCCCTCCTCTCTGCTCGGGGTCTATTTTCAGCACAGTCAGAAAATGTGCAAAGTGTCAACTTACAAAATCTTGAATTGAGGAGTCTTTTCAATAACAAAAATGTTCTCAATTCATTGTCTTTACAAAAAGGTAAACTAATGTTCACAATTTAGAATTCGTTTTTCGTGATGAAGGAGAAAAGCTGTATGAAAAGTTCCGACTTGCATCTCAAACACACACATGCTACACCCAAAGCATTTTGGGAGCTCGGGGAAGGTGTCAGAACTTTTAAACATCTTTTCACTCTCAGTATGAGAAGTTTGACCACGAATATGTAATGTTTTACTTTTCAGTAGTAATACCTGATGGAGTTGAGTTTTTTATACATTTATTTACTTTTGGGCTTTTATGCTTTTATTGACAGTGGATAGAATCAGAAACAGGGTCGATAGAGCTGGGGAGAGACTTGCAGGAAAGTGCCACCGGCCGCATACACAGGTGCACCTCAAACTACTATGCTACCTGTGCCCCTGGAGTTCAGTTTTAAATAAATGACACCTCAGTTAGAAAAAAAAGATAGTTGCCATGTGAGATGGAAGAAGCATGACGCTCGGCTGATCACCGCTTGGGCTTGTTCCATGGGGCTGTACTGTTAGACCACAATATTTTATTTCAGCTCAGCACAGACTGCAAGGGTCCTTTCATGGATGCACCCCCTGAATTGGGACATAACTACCCCAGTAATGCATGAAAGAAATCCCCAAAGTGGCCCTTTTGGGATTAAAGAAATACTTCTTTTTGATGAAATGGGTTGATCAGCTGCCATAACAGCATTGCTGCTAGCTTGGCTAAAAAGACAAAAAATGAGTCATCATAAAAGAAAGTCACTATTCTTGTCCATCTCTCTGGCTCTTATCATAATTTCAGTGATCAAAATGATGCTGTTAGAAAGACGGTTTTAATTCTTCTGTAAACGCTTCATATCAAGCATGTCCCTCATTCTGCTTGTTTATGTTATGAGGCTTAAATTGGACATGTTAAAATCTTCCAAAGGCGGCCCTGTTTCCCATCACACTGTGGTAAACATCCTCTGTCTTATCTGTATTTAAACGCCTGCTCCATTTTCACTGCTGGAGATAATCAGTGGACAGGATATTCCTCACCAGAGTCTGACTCGCTTCAACAAAACTGCAATTAAAAAAGGATGGTCCAAGGATGTTCATCTGTTTTCAAATATTCAAATACACGTTGAAATTGTCTCTTTGTGTGGTTAGCCTTATTGTTTTTGTAACTTCTAATATTTTTTTGTCCTCTATTGTTGAGAAAAATTGTAGGTTTGGGACTTGAATTTTAGGGTTTTGGAAAAGTCACTTTCATAGGTGACCTGCATGCATGCATGCAGTAACAGAACACAACATGTCATCAAAAACTGATTCAAATTAAAGCCATTAAACACTCATAAGGGATTCTGATGTACATTTAGCTAATAAATACATAAAGTGTTGTGTTTGTCTCTTCCCATAGGCCTTTGCTGCCATCTCTTTCCCCACATGCTCTTCCACACAGACCAGTTAGTGGACAAACAGCCGGCAGCCAATGGCAAAGGTTCTGTTTATTCCAGAGAGACCGTCTGTTGACTCAGAAGGGCCTCTTTGGATGGAGCAACAGCCTGTCAATGATTAAACTATCAATCCTGTTTTTGGACAAATTAAGGATTCTAAAGACAGGGAAATCTGGATTTTAAGCGTGGGGTTTGCTTTTCTTTGAAAACACAGGTACGCAAAGATTGGAAAGTGCCTGTACAAACAAATCTGGTGTATATTGGCACTGCGAATGGCACTGACATAATAGAAAGGTTCGACCGGTTCAAGGACACACAACAACTGTCACAGATGCCTGATAAACTGAAAGGTTGAATTGTCCACCAGGTGCGCCAAATTTATCACAAACCAGATGTTCCTCACTTAATTTTATACTTGTGAAAAATATTGTAGAAATTTAATATTGTCCAAATATTATTTAGGAAAGAAGGAAATATTTATATCTAAATAACAAAATAAACTTAAAGCTTTTTGCTCATGATGGCATGTTTGCTCCATGTGTGATGTTTGCGTGTGGGAGTACGATCTCCACTCTGCCTGACAATTCATGAGGCAGCCTCTTCTCGTGATGAGATAAAGAGGGATTTTTTGGGAGGGAGGCTTGGGGGGGGGGGGGGTGACATGGACAGGGATGGACAGTTTAATTAATAACCACCATCCATTTCTCCCTGACCTCAATGGTCACACATGCTTTCACTGGAGCACAGACACAAGTAGTTTAATGTTCATTACATTGATTTCGCTTTAGCTCCCTATGTGGATAACAAAACGAGGCTGAAAGAAAGGTTCTCATTGAGGAATTATAGATCTGCTGGTGAGGGAAAGGTAAGCTCTACACCACTATTTCATTTTCTCAGTGGCGTACGGGTGACTTCTATGAGTCCGTGGTGTGCCACCACGTCTGAGGTATGCTCTGCTGATGTGTGGGCTGCAGGAGTGGACTGACGGTTTTTAGGAGTCAGCGTGGGTTGCATTTGGACCTCTGGGGAAATTACACTGGGTTAATTGAAAGAGTGAGGGAGTTCATAGAGTACTGTTTCATATGTGACAGTTTTGTGGCCTTGAGACCAGAAGTTGCTGTCTGAATGTGACAAAAAAAAGGTGTCTGTTTTTAAATGCAAGGATTGATTGTGTTTTAAAATCAGCTGCATTTGATGGAATTGAATTTAATTCCTTTTGTGTAAAATAACATTAAAGGAAGGGAACACTGATCTGGAAACACATCCTGTAGGGTACAACATGAACTTGAAATCTATTTGATAGAATGTATAAAATATTAAAGCTTTTATAAAGGCTCTCAGTCAGGCCTTAATGCAGCCTCACCTTCCACTCACAGCTGCCTGCAGGCATCTACTGAGTCTCCTCTGTGCTGGGGGAAAAAACCTTAACATTTGTGGATGCAGAGGCTCACTGGCATGTTTTATTACAACAGATGCAGGTTTCAGAAAGTCCAGCAAACCTGTCAAAGTTTGTTAAATAAACTCATCATGACCACCACATCTCTCACCTGTTTTTGCTTTTAACAGGGCTAAACAAAGACTGACCATCATTACAACCACTTTGCCCTGCCCTGCCTTTGTTTTCTGAGTTGGTGTCCAAAGACCCTCCTGAATGAATGAGTGGGTGGGCCCCGACATCAATGTGGTGGGACAGCTGGAGATCCCACCCAGCGATGAATTCTCCATCTCAGAAAGCTCCCACTTGTTCGGTAAGTTCACAGAGAAATCATACAGGACTGCAGGAGAATCACACATAATAAAGAGCTAAATGCTAGCTGTAGCAGGCTTACATGTTCACAGTGATGTGATGTTTGGGTGGTTTTTTGCATGCACTACTGAAAGCTGGGTACTCACCAAGACTGGACTATTTATGGCAAAACAAAGTCTGTTTTTTTTGGTAGTCTTGAGCATTATTTTGTCAGACTTTCCTGTGCTGTGAAGTTTGCTAAGGACGATCCAATGTGCTCAGATGTTTAATTTTTTACCACCTAGTTGTGGTTGCCAGGTCCTCATTTTTCTAGTGAAATTGGGATACTTTTTACGTACTGTCGCAGGTAGATTTTTTTTGTTCTTGAGTTGAGCAGATCCATTTTTTATTCCTTGTGTATGTGTATTCAATATCCATAGCAGAAAAAACTGCTTTATTTACACTCAAATACAACTAAATCAACCAGCAGAAAAGCAGGAAAACATGGAACATGGCACACACACATACACACCAGACACAGAGAAGCAGTATGCCTGTGCACACGCAAGCTATATATGTGGTGTGGTAGGGGTTTTACTGGCTTATTTTGAATTTCAGCACTGGGCTTGGTTTTGGGCTCGTTTTGACCGACCATTGGGCTGGTTTTGTCACACAGACCTGGCAACCCTGCATCTAGTGTCTCGTTGTGTCTTGAGGACTGCAGAGCATGCACTCTATGAATTGTCACAGTAGACAGTAAATGTTTATGGAAGAACAACTTCCACAGTCTTTTTTTTCAGTTTTTGTTTGTGCTTCATGTACAGCTTGTTTATAATAGCTAACTGAGAGGGGTCTGGCTGCAGACCATGCTCTCTCACAGATCTGAGGTGCTGTATATTTCAGAAAGGAAGGGCCAAAATTTCAGTTACAGATTTTTTTCAAATTCAACTTTATTCATTGACAAAGTCAGGCAGTAACATTCATGAAATAACCACACGCAAACATTACAGATTAAGAAACATTTTGTAAAAAAATAAAAGGTTAGATGTCTAATCCTGGATTGAAGGTTATAACATAAGACAATGTAGCTACGTTAGCTTTAGCAATGTGAGCTATAGAAAATGTAGGTAAAGCTAACTTAGCTACCTAGATGATATATCTATATAGCTTAAATAGCTGCTTTGTGAACCTAGCTTTAGCTACGTAGCTGTGTTAACTACGAATCTATGTTAGCTACATAGCTATGTTATCTACAGCTGTTAGTTTTAGCAATGTAAGCTTTAGCAAACATAGCTAAAATGAGCTACCTAGATGACGTATCTATGTAGTTTTTGGCTGCGCTTCCTGTAACTATGCAGCTACATTATCTATAGTCAAGTTAGCTTTAGAAACATGAGCTTGAGCGAACATAGTTAAAGCTAACTTAGCTGCTTAGATACGTAGCTTATTTAGCTGCTTTGTGAGCTTAGCTTTAGCTATATTAGCTGCATAGCTACTTTGGCTATTTTATTTATGTAGCTTATGTCGCTAACAGTGCTATGTAAGCTATGCTTTCTGTTTTTATTAGCTTAATCTATTTAATAGAGCTTAACTTATTAGTTAAATTAGCTTAATCAGGTGTGGTTATAAACGTTTAACTTTGAGTATTCTAACTCCTACCTAAACCCTTACCCTAACCCTTAATGAGAGTTTAATCTGATTTTATTCCAGAAGTTTTAGCGTGTATTTCTGTTCTGAGATGTAAGGCATCTCAGATGATCCTTCTTTGACAGTGACAGCCATAGATGTACAGTCTGCAGCCAGACCTCTCTCAAATTCTAGGCAACAGTACATATTTCTGTTTTTTCTCCCTCCTCTGTAAAAGTGACTTGAATTTTAAAGAAATAATAGCATGGACCAGTCACAGCACTTTTGTGTTCTCAGCCTCGAGCCACAGCACACAGTAGCAGAGGGGGCGCTGCCCAGATCTGGTAATGACTTTTGCACATTAGCCAGCTACTTGTAATGATGTAAAGAAATGTGACTGTGTAGTTAATGAGTAGCTCTGACAACCTTTGCTCCTCCTGGGATTTCTTAAGCAACAGCCATTATAGCTCAGAGTTTGATCTGCTTTTCTCACGTCTTTAGAGGACATTTTTTAAGAGAAATGAATGGAAGACGGTTTGTCAGTAAAATATGAAGAAAGGAGTGATCACCAAAGAGCACCCGGCTGTTGGGATCTGAGAGTAAAATCTGTGAGTAATTTGTGTGACAGGTCACACGGAGATGGCCATGGTCCAGACAAAGTCTTCAAGAGGTCAGTGTTATACTGGAGTGATACTGTGTGTTGAAAGAATAGATTTTGTTTTACTACTGAGGCATCCTAAAAATAGACTGTACATAGCCTTTAACCTTTCACTTTTTTGTTTTAAATAAAATGTCACATAAAGCATGGACTGCCAGCTTGTTTGGAGTGGAGTTACATGTCGATCTGAAAGGCACAGTGTGCTCTGTGAAGGCCAGCTGTTAATCATTTATGGGTTTATAATATGTGTTGTGTGTTGCCAACTACAGCTGAGCCAGTTTACTGTTCTCACAAGCTCCTGTGGAGAAGCTGAACAGTTTACTGATCAGAATAAAGCGATCAATGATTATAGAGGACTGAGACAAATATGTGATGTTAGATTACAATTCAAGGAATTTTTCAAGACAGGATTAGACTGTTTCTAATAAGCAATCATTTTTTGTTGATATTATTTTCTTTAAGTTACAGAATGAATACCAGCTATAGTGATAATCTTACAGACAGTTTTTCGAGGTTGTTCAATTTATTCTGATCGTAGATTTAAGCTTTTCTGTTCACATGGATGCTAAAAGATGCAATCAGATTCAGATGTGTGTGCTCATGCATCATGCATTTGAGCTGAATAAAACTGCTCTGACATATGCAGTACTGTCCCACCGGTCAAATATACAGAAAATTTGCCATAAAAGAGACTTTGTAGAAAGAAAAACTCTGTCACTATACACCTTCAGACCACTTGTTTATTCAGCTCCTTTCCACAGGATTGTTCTTCTCTCTCCTGTCTGTACCTAATATTATCTGATCAACAATTCTTTGCTTTTTCAAGTTCCATATAAAAATCTCGTCTCTTGTTTTGTTTAACTCCTGCCATGTTTCTGTCCGTTCTGGAAAAAAAGAAGCGGAAAGACATCATGTCATGTAAGGCAGACACACACCGGAAGCAAAAAATCACACGACCAGATTGAGTGTTTTCATGGACACAAATCAAACGACAGTCCGCATACTCCGCCCCTCTTGAGTGGAATCAAATTTCTTTCCAAATGAGCCAGATTGAAGAATTTTATTCCAAGTTTATAAGAAGCACTTTTAAGCAGATCAGGCATTTATTCTAATTATATGTGGTCCATGTAAACATAACTGCTGGTGCTAGGATAATCTGACTGGATATTGTAGGTCAAAGGTCAAAGTCACTGTACCTCCAGTTCATCTATTGTTTGTGAATGTAAATTACCAAGAACAGTTACGAACCAAAGCCTGCTCCACACTTAGCTGATACTTTAAAGTGTGAGGGACCCCCCACATGGGGACAAATCACTGTTTTTACAGTTTTGTTTCTGCAGTCTGTGGCATTGAACGAGAGGATCAGCCCAGCACACACTAACAGATTTTATCACCAACTAGGAGAGTCTCGCCAAAACTCACAAGGTCAAACATGACTTCACAGTAACTCAGGTAATTTGGCAAGCTGTTAACTACATACTTCATCCATCGTGGTCGCGACTTCAGTTCAACTCTGTCCCTTGCCAGTTCATCCGTGGTATTTTCTACAGCAGCAGTTCCCAACCTATTTTCCTGCTGATCCACTTTTTACAAGGTACAAGCCATCGAGACCCAGCAGTTTTGTTTTCTGTACATTAGTGCTGATCAAGTCTTCCGTCTGTGTAGTCCTTGGCTGGTTGGTTGTGCTGATGGCTGGTGGTAGCTTGGTTAATTCTGAAATCAATCTGGTCCTGATCTAACCTTGCAAAGCAGATGGATACGCCTGTTTCCGTGTTTCTCACTGGCGAATCCATCTTGCAAAGCTCCCATCTGAACCGTTTGAGCCCGGTTAGAAAGTGACAGGACCAATCAGCAACGACGGGCAGTACTTTCAGGCACGGCAAAGTCGTGACATATGCAAGCAGTGAGAGGATGCCGGCACAATTATAGTGGTAGACATTAGTGTGGATGGTTGGGGCGCACCTCGGATTGGGGCTACGATGTCACGTGTTTTGTTGCTCTGATTGGCCCATAAAGATGTGACGGACAGAACATTCATCCAATAACCCTCAGAGTTTTTTTTTCCAAAGGCTCTGCCCTTTCCCAAATGCCTGTGGAAGATTTTCCAAGCAACCTGGCGTGTCAGGTTAGTCCTGATCTAGACCTCTCTGCTCACTTCACCTCAGTCACACAGGCTTTCTTCACATGATCGACCTCTTGGGCCTTCAGTAGCTGTCTGGTCTTGAACAGTGCACTTCTTTCTAATTAGCCAAGCATCAAATCGTATCGCAGACTTAAATCTTATTAAATACAGTAGGAAAGAAATTCTGAAAATGTATTTGACATGGAATTGGACTTTTGAAATTTAAGGCTACAAATTGTCCTTAAACTCTTATTTTTATTTGTGAGATGTCTTAAGCTTTAGAAGGCACTTTGACTTTATCACATAGTTCTTTATTGCCAACTTTATATCATTTTTATGATTCCTTTTGCATATTTCTTGTCCATGTTACAGATCTTAGGCCTACCAAGTTGGCAACAAATAAATATGTACAGCTCCCCTTAATTTTGGCAGGTCTTACCTGACAAAAAATGTGGTATTTCCTTTTTAACAGTCAAACTGTTGAATATGAGGTTAGTAGCTACATTTTAAAAAAATGTTCTGATTAATATCACCCTCTGGTATACTGATAAACTAGAGGCATTAGAGGTGCCAGAAATTGTCTAATTTGGGCTTTTATGACCGATATATGTCTTTTTGAAAAGTCTCTTTTATGACTTCTTATTTGTTTATTTATTTTAGATATTCTGGCAGAACAGAGCAGTCCTCTCCTGCAGGATCCTGACATCTTACCCTTCACCAGCTTTCCCAGCATGCAGTACCCCTCCATGGAGTCAGCCATGCCCTCCACAACATATTACTCCAGTCAGAACTACTACCCTCAGTATAATGGAGATGAATGGTACTCACAAACGGGGATATATGAACTGAGAAAAGGACCTCTGGAGGTCGGCTATGATGCTGAGATGGAGGAGACGTCTGCTTCAGTGCCAGTCGTGTGTAAGAGGACTCGGCACATGTCACAGATGGGGCGGATCAAAGGAGAGGAACTGTGTGTGGTATGTGGGGATAAGGCCTCTGGATACCACTATAACGCTCTCACCTGTGAGGGATGTAAAGGTGAGAGGTGATACACTACAGCAATGCCACTTTACATTTCAAAACAGTTAAATCGTTTTTTAAACACCCTTCTGTTCTTGCATTCTGGCCTGCACTGATGACGGCTGAATGATTTAAATCTCCTGTGAGGAACTTTTTTTTTTTTGCTAGCTATGAAACAAGCTGAGTTGAAACTGATTCCTTTATATGAACTATGAAGGCATGCAAGACCATCAGAGGGAATACTGAATATCTCTGAGTAGTTCTTATTTATTATGCCTAAAAATGTTGCATTGGAAGTGAATGGCAATATGCTAAAAAAAAAATCCTTTGTAGAAATTTTCTCAATGATCGATGTGATTTTCTGCTGAAAACTTGTGAGTTTTGGCCTTAGGGAAACTTAACTCTTTAAAGAAACTGGATTGCTTACAAAAACATGGAAACACATGGTGGAGCATTGTTCCAGAAACAGGGATATGTCCAGATTTTTAGTCTCAGTTTTAATCAGTTAATTAATTTATTTATTTATTGACTGATGGCTCAGAGGAGCATTGATTTAAGCGAGATTGTCTGAAGTTTATAGATATACATTCGGAAAATAGCAAATAGCATTTTGTATCTACTAATAACAATTTCATGCATGTCTAGTCAAAGATTCTGCATAAAATTCAGAATTTGCTGTGTTCAGGCTTTTCCTTTTAGTCCAAATGGTAACATCTTTCCAAAAGTTTACTTTTAAATGACGTCTTTAAACTGTTATTGTGGGAGGCTGTGGTAAATGGAGTAGAATTCACAGCCTTTGCAAAAATATATATATAAAAAATGTTCTGCACAACATGGTGCATCATTGATGACTTCTCTCATTGGCGTCTGGAGTTGTTGGCTGTGCTTTATTTTCTAAGGACTATAAGAAAAGATGCTGATTTAAAAGTCACTGTATAAAGTATTGACTAATGAAACTCGGTTGCGACTAAAACTGGACTTTTTACTACATATGAACATCCTAATCTGACTGATATTGTACTCAGTCAAAGATAGGCTAACACACCTGGATGATGTGTGTTGGGTTGGTTTTTCTCTTGCATGTATGCACCTCAGTTGGCCCAAAACTTTCCCAAGCATTTAGAAGATGTTCCACAGACCTAGCACCAGACTTTGACCCAAAGATTAACGTCATAAATGTGTAGAAGTGTATGACAGCTCACTGCTGTCATACATGTAGTTTGTTGCATGCTAACTTGTTTGCTATGTGGCTTTAAAGGCTTAACAGACCATTGTTGTAAAGACGAGTTTGGTGGTAGTAGCCTATCAGAGGCAGAAGTTTAGCTAGCATTAGCATGTGGTCTCATCAGATATTTCCGGACGCCTTCTTCAATGATTTTAATCGTCTTTCAGCGGAGCACAAGTTGTCTTACAGCAACAAGCTAACCTTAGCAGATACCTGATTAAAACATAGTAATTAATGGGCAGTGGCCTGTTAACTGTACCTTTTTACCCCACAAACACTTTTCTGGGTGATGTTGGTGTGTTTGAAGCAAAGCATTGAAATTCCAAGTTAATGACAAAAAAAGATAAATGCTAAATAAAATGTAAATATTTTGTCTCAGGTTATGTTTGTACAAATATTTAACTCACTCCTGCTGCTTTTATACAAGGACAAAGAGAGTAGTCCAACTAAATGGCCTAAATGTGCTATAACTGAAACTCCATTGAACTGTGCACTTGAATATACAGAAGTCCCAAGAACTTCCTGCATCAGTCTGATAGCCAATCAAAGTTGAGGGAAATGCTTTGGCCAATCATGTCAGTGGGACCATGCCCCCTCAGGCCAAGACCTGGACCTGGATGTGGAGAGAAGCTACTGCAGTTAATAATCATCTTTTCTCAGTGATAGTTTGTGATCAGGCAAATGTGATTAAATGCTTTTTTTTTGTTTTTTTAAGAATGATTTCAGAAACAGATAAAGGCTAATGCAGCTAGGAGTGTTTAATACATGAGTATATTTCATTTGTTATGAATGTAAGACCATTGTTGGTACTTAATAGGCAACAAGAGAAAGGGGGGCAGGTTTCACTTTAGGAATCTGATTTGCTGCTACATCTGTTGGACAAAAAGTTTTCAATTGGTCTTGATAGTTATCACCACTACATTACTGTTACTGTAACTTTATAGCCCTCCTCCATATAAAAGTGATTCACTTTATGGCTGCAGAGTCACAGCCTCCAGCAGCTCCTCCCCATGTTTTTATTACATGGTGAATATGTTGTGATTCCTGCCAAACTGCAGGTTGAATGTGTTTGACTGTAATTCCACACTGTGTGGCTGACAATGTCAGTAGAGAGGCAGCTGCTCCGTCCTGCCATTGGACTGAGAAAGGGCTCAGGTCTACCCGGTGGAGCTGCCAGATTGGGTTCCCTCTCGGCTTTCTGCTGCACAATGCAGGAGCAACCCGAGCTGCGTTACGCTAATGCCTGTCATTCTGCTCAGAGTCCTCTGTCAGAATGTCTAATAACTGTTCCTAAGTTATTCTACGTGTGTGTGCTTTGCTGCTTTGCTCTGTTGTTCTCTCTGTCTGGATCATTGCCAGCTGTGATCTCCCTCTGACATTATATGAACAATGTGTTTATCAAGGCTTCATCGCCTTGTCATTTATTCTTACTGTTTAAAAAAGCTGCTGCATAATCTATAAAATATTTATAATCTATGTAACAGGGACAAAACTAATGATGTGTGTGGAGAAGGGTTGTGTTTTTCTCCTCCTGCCTCCACCTTTTGCCATTTATCATAGGCGTCTCATGAGCTGTTTTCACACATGCACAAAAATCCAAAACATTTCCAAAAATTTTTCACTTGAACCTGATGACCTCTTCATTGCAGACTACTTTAACACTGACCACAGTGAACACCACATGGATTCATGCTGATATTAGGCTACGTTGCATTTTTGTAACAAACACTGCTTGATGTGTATTTTAGAGCTATAAAAGTAACACAATGTAAAAGAATGAAATTTTCTAACTTAAACTCACAGTCACAGTCAGCCATCTGGGACATCTCAATCAAAATAATAACAAAAGATGACAAGTAGAGACAGATTGCTCTGCTCCACTCACCTCTGCTGCTTACATCTTGTTTTGAATTGAGGACTCTGTCCAATAAAAAAACTGCACTGCATAAAGGATATTTACTAAACCAATGTTTTCATTTCATGGAGGAATTTCACATATTTATGGAGAAAAGCTGTTAAAAATGGCCTTGTTTTTTTTTTTTACAGAAAAAAATACAAAAAACTTCTTTAACGTCAAAATCAACCCAGATTTCTACAAAGTAATATCAATTAAATAAAAATATGTAAGGTAAATTAAGTTACTGCATAAACATTTACCCCCTTTTAAGTGACTGACTTATTCAACAGTGTTCCAGCCAGTTGGTGCAGGTAGTTTCACAATAAGTGCAATGGAGATCACCTGTGCAGTGAATGTCTCTCAAGGTCCAGTTGCTGGTTAATCAGTATTCCTGGCTACCATTACACCATGAAGACAAAAGATCACTCCAAGCAATTCAGAGAAAAGGTGACTGAAAAGTCTAAAAACATCCCCTGGAGTTCAAAGTTACATTATAAAGAAATGGAGGGAATATGGCACATGTGTAAACTGCCTAGTTCAGGCCATCCTTATAAACTGAGTGACTGTGTAAGAGGACACTAGTGAGACAGGCCACCAAAACACATATACATACTCTGAAGGAGCAAAGAGAAATCCACTTTTGAAGAAAACTCATATTAAATCTGGTCTAGGTGTTACCAAAAGCACATGGGAAACTCTGTGGTAAAGTGGGAGAAATTCTTTGGCCTAGTGAGACCAAAATGGGGCTTTTTGGCCATCAGAGAAGACGTTACGTTTGGTGGACACCAGACACTGTACATTACCACAAACACACCATCCCCACTGTGAAGCACAGTAGTGGCAGCATCATGCTGTGGAGATGCTTTCTTGGCAGCCGGCCCTGGAAGGCTTATAAAGAATGTCCTCCAGAAAAATCCAGGAGGACAACCTTATTTAGTCTGCAAGAGAACTACAGCTTGGGAGAAGATTTATTTTCCAGCAAGACACTGACTAGGAGCATACAGCCAAAGCTACACAGAAATGGTTTAAAGACAACAAGGTGAATATTCTGGAGTGACTGAGGCCCTGTCCACACGGAAACAACTTCAGGCGTCATACCAGCGTTTTATCCACACGGAAATGGAGTTTCGGGTGACTGTAAACGATAATTTTTGAAAACGGGTCCCAGAGTGCATAAGTATGTAGACGACTACCGTTTCATCTCCGTGTGGACAGTTATCTGCATCTTTCTTGAATCGATTACGTCACACATAGTGTAGCTCTCTTAAGGCGCCTGCGCGGGTCCGGCCAAAACAATAATGGTGGACTACAGTGTTGTTTTGGTGCTGCAGAAGCTACTGAGCTTGTTATGGCTTTTATAGCAAAATCTGATGCTCCTTTACCACCATCACGACACACATACACCATATGTTCTTAAATCCAAGGCAGAGAACAACCAGAAGGGCAACTAGAAGAAAGTTTGTGTCAGTTTTCTGTGATCTTCTTCTTCTCCTTTGGTGCATTTCTGTGGCAGCGTTACAGTGCCACATACAGGCTTGGCATATGCACCACAGCGTTTTCAGTCATTTCAGTGGTTCTGTGTTTATGCGGATATTTACTGAAATGATTCAAAACGAAAACGAAATGGCAATATCTCGTTTTCGTCTCTGTGTGGACGGGGCTTGAGTCAAAACCCAGAACTCAATCCAATAGAGAATTTGTGGCTGGCCTTCAAAAGGCCACAATGGGCTGTACACGCCCAATTTTCATGCAACCTGACAGAACTTGAGCAGTTTTGCAAAGAAGATTGGAGGAAAGCTGTAGTGTCCAGATGGATACGGTTCACACAGACTCAGTTCTGTGATTGTAGCCAAAGATGGATCTACTAAATACTGACTTAAAGGGGGTGAATATGTATGCAGTCACCTATTTTACATTACATATTTTTATTTGATTGACATTACTTTGTAAAGATCTGTTTCTTCCTTAGACATAACAGAGAATTATTTGTTTTGTTCTATTATGTAAAAAAAAAAGTGCGATTTATAAAATCAACAAAATCAACATCCAAGGGGTGAATATGTTTAATAGACACTGTGAATGCTAATCATGGGATTAGCAAGCAACAATGGACTGGACAGTTTACATAGCAGCATCCACTATCAGTATATGACTGTGCTGTAAATGTGTGAGACCTGCAGCGTCAAAATACCAACTCTCCACAATGTACTGAATATATGTACGTACTGTATGTTATATGGTTTAAAGAAAATCTTACTAGGGTTTTAAAATTGCATCGTATTTATAAAACGTGTTTTCATAGAGCCAGTCTGCAAAATAACTTTTAAACATGGCTGCCATTAATTTTATTTGAAAAAATGATTAAGAGGGAGATTTGGTAAAACAGCAGCATAAACACATAGTAATTAGAATTATTTGTGTAATTACCGAGTGAATTACAGTGTCTGCATTATGTTGATGTACTTCCCAGTCCACATTTGCAACATTAGGTAGAACATCCGTGCCTTGCTACTGATAGTGCTTAATTTTCTCGATCACTTGTAGGTTTCTTCAGACGAAGCATTACAAAGAATGCAGTGTACAAATGCAAGAGTGGCGGAAACTGCGAGATGGACATGTATATGCGCAGAAAATGCCAGGAGTGTCGACTAAGAAAGTGCAAGGAGATGGGCATGCTGGCTGAATGTGAGTATCCCTGACACCCTTTTTCCTGCTTAATGTCAGAAACGTAGGCGATGTAGGAATCGAAGAATTACGTCTGGTATCATTTTAAACCTCTACACACTGCACTGTGTTTCCTTTAGAGAGGCTGTCGTGGGGAGCCCTCATTTTCCATTCTGACACAGCCGGTTCAATTTTACTGAGGGATTGAATGTCACATATCACACAATAGAGCTCAAAGCTTTTGTTACTCTTACAGGAGTAGAAGCAGGTTAATGGGCTCTGTAAACTCAGTTTAGGAACAATTAACACTTTTCAGAGCCTCCCTTGTTATATAAGAAATTAGCATGAAAGTTATAGGCCTTAAGGTATCCTAAACATGAGGCTATGTTAATATAGCAACTCAGTGTTAAAACAGTCTTTAAATGTGGACTTCTGTAGTCCCTGGAGGATTACTGGTTCACAGGTCTATTAAGAGCTGTCACTGAAAAGAGTAGTAGGATGGATTGGACTCGTGTTGCTCATAAATAGTGCAGGGAAGTTGTGATGAATATTGCAGGGTAGCAGCCAGGCATTCATGACTGTACCCACTAGTGCAACAAGAGCTTAACAAATTGGACTTTTTTTTGGTCATGATGTGGAGATTTCTGTCTCATATCTGTGCTTGCTCCCCCGTTTATTGTCATTTGTTAAAGTGTTTGTGTCTGTACTGGCTGTAAAGAGGCTATCTTATTATTGTTTTTAAATCCACTAATTCTCTCACCCTTTTATATTAACATTATAAAGTCAACTACTGATAAAATGCACTTACAAGGCTGTACATGCCTACATTACTAGCCGAGTGAGTTATTATCAGAAAATTTTACCATAAGAGGATATAGAGATAATAATTTAGTAGCAGAAGTAAAGCAGGCACTCAGAAAATAGACTCAGTACTTCACAGTTGGTATGACATATGGTGTTACATTTCTAATTGTATTTTTCTCTCTTTACTTGAATATATCCACATGATAAATCATGATGTTAATGTCCAAATGCTGTTGAATAAAGAGCTGTCAGGTATTTAACACACATAGTGAAGCCTTCATCACCGCTGGCAGGCCTGCTGACAGAGATCCAGTGCAAGTCCAAAAGGCTGCGAAAGAACACAAAGGCCTCCCCGGGACCGTCGACCGGAGACGAGACAGAGGGGGCAGACAACACAGACAGCAAACAGGTCACATCAACCACCAAACTATCAAAGGTAGCCTCTTTTGTGTTATCTATTTATTTGTATTTTTTGATTCCCTGATTCTATATAACAAAAAAACACATTTCTGTTTCCTTTTTGTCTCAAGGAGAAAGTTGAAATCACCAAAGAGCAGCAGACACTCATGAAAGTCATCGTTGATGCTTACAACAAACATCAAATCCCTCAAGATATGGCGAAAAAACTGGTATGTTTCAATTGATAGTACCTAAAGGTTTGCCTTATACAGGTTTACTCTATTTAAAAAAATACTAAAATGGGTAGCTATAGCCTAACATAAGGTCAGCGTTAGCCTACTTTGAATGTAATTTCCTTTTTTTTAGACCGTTTTTAGGAGTATGTACAACCTAACTTGTCAGCACCATAGGCAATTTTACTATCTGGCAAAAGTAGGCTGTTGCCTCTGGCCTTGTGCATCAAACATGGGGTGTATGTCTAAAATTACTTTCAGTGGTTAATATATGTTTTGAATAAAGGTGGTTGTTCACAGGTTGTAATTTTTTATACGAAATGAAGATGGGGCCTTTCATTGGTCTTTACCTTGGGCCTCCAAATTACAAAAGTTGCACCTGATCAGCACAGTCAACTAGATGAAGGTGTTTCAAGCATATGCCACATTGTCAGCATTAGACTTTGGCCTAAAAAATCAATAAGTAAAAATGCTAACTGACTGACTAATGCTGAACATAAACATATTTATCTCTCTTCTTTATCATCATAGTGTGCACAGTTAAAATTTAATGCAAATAGTTTTTTGTAGCTTTTTTTTGGATAGAAAAGACACTGAAGCTTAAGAAATAAAAATCCATGAACATTTAACCGTGAACATCTTGGAATGTTTGCTATATAAAATTATGGCATTCTAGGCATTTAAAACTGATGTCCTAGAACAGTTCATCCACAGATTCTCACAAATCTGAGCACAAGGGTCAATATTTTATGTGCCCCCTCACCTAAAAGCACAACATGTAAAATGTACTTCTCATTTAATAACAAAACAGCCTGGGGTTTTTACAATGTCTTGTGTTGATGTTTGGATTCACATAGAAGTATGCTACAGATGTGGAACTTCTGAACTAAAATTGGAGTTAAGTGTAACTAAAATTGAGCCTGGATGTGAATGGAACTTATTTTCAGCCATGACTCTTTTCAGAGGCATGTAATTCAACACCATAACAAACAATGCATTGAGAAAAATGCTTAACAGTGATTGGTCTAATAAAATTAAAATATCATTTTTGTGGTAGTTTTTCGATCATTTGGATGCTACACTTTAGTTGTTGAGATGACTAAAGTTACAGTGTAGGGTTTAGTGTGGACTTTGCACTATAACTTAATAGATCACTGGTGTCCAACGGTAAAATTAATAAGATTAAAGAGCTCACATCAGAAAGTGATGTTCACTGTTATATCACCTCCAGCTACAGGAGCAGTACAGTGCTGATGAAAACTTTCTCCTGTTGACGGAAATGGCAACAAGTCAGGTTCAAGTACTGGTGGAGTTTACCAAAAATATTCCAGGTATGTTTTCTGGTTTGTTATTTGTTTGCTGGTTTTATGAAGATAACCCAGAATTGGTTTGCTAATTCTACTGAATATATTACAGATGTTGCTTGCTATTGTTTTAGAAAAATAATCCAGATATTGTTTTCTTAATTTACAAAAGTATTTCAGGTATTTTTTGTTAGTATGATTATAAATTACTCCTTATATATTTACTGCTAGTTTTAAAAAATATCTTTAGTTTTTGTTTTCTTGGTTTTTTTTTTAATCTTAAAGGATACAATAAGAGCATAGAGATCATAGCACACCCTACTAACACACTAATATTAATAGAAAGGCAGCTGAGTGATGGGTGTGATGTCTCTGGCAGGCTTTCTTTCTCTGGACCGTGAGGATCAGAT
Source organism: Cheilinus undulatus (assembly GCF_018320785.1). NCBI lineage: Eukaryota > Metazoa > Chordata > Actinopteri > Labriformes > Labridae > Cheilinus > Cheilinus undulatus. Next base: position 30,171,088 of record NC_054873.1, read on the forward strand.
CGCTCTGTTGAAGGGTTCGGCTGTGGAGGCCATGTTTCTGCGCTCAGCACAGGTTTTCAGTAGAAAGATGCCCAGCGGACAAACTGAAGTTTTGGAGGAGAGGATACGCAAGAGTGGTGAGTTAGAAATGTAACACACCGTCCTCAGATACAGAAGCTTCAATCAAAACTCAAGATGCCACCATACAATTTATTAAGTTTGAAGCAACATGTAAGACCTTCTCAAAGTAATCCCTATCAGCGCGCGGTTAGAGTGTGCAGCTGAGCAGCCAGCTCTAGTCAGACCCTCCTTTAATTATTGATCCACCTGATCTGTGTGATGCAGCTGGGAGATGCGTGCTGACCTGTTGATCCCGGCTGGGTGTTTGTTACATGTATACTCACCCTGACTGGGTACAGTTTCACTTTAAGCATACAGACAGGTAAGAGGGAGCATTAAAGGCAAGCTCAGGTCTATACTGTTATATTTAATAAAAACACACAAACGTATATGTTATACATACATCATGTGTTTGCAATGGAAAGCCTTTACCTCACATTTACCCACACATATCAAGTCTTTTTCTGCCTGGTGTTTTTAAAATCATTGATATTAATGTGAGGTGTCAGTGTGTCAACCAAGCTGGACATTTAGACAGACAGCGGCAGTCCCTGGGTGCAGCTCTGCTGTGAATGGTTGAGATATTCCCACTGAGGGCCAGTCTGGGAGAATAAGTGAGCAGAGCTGTCTGAAGAAACTATTGTTTCTTATCTAAACATCAGGAGTGCTTTTGTCCAATTCACTCCCTCTAAGGCCCCTTTGGCATTTCTGAATGCTTGATGATTTGTCAAGGCAGACAGACACCCTCAGCCAGTTTGAAGAGGGACAAAATAAGGACCTGCAGAGAGAAAGCTGAAAGTAAACATTAAAAATCATCTAGAAAAAAAGGCAATCTCTGTCCATTTTTAATTTAATAGTGTCTTGGAGGTATGAACCATTTATAAACAGGGTTGTATGAGGTTCTAGACAATAAAACTTGTATTAGCAGGAAACGGCGGTGAGCTCAGACCCTTTAATAAAAAACCGATGGGAGTGCCTGCACAGAAGTAAGGATACTGAATAAGACTGTGTGATTCAGCTGTATATACAATGACAAAAAAACTGTGTCAGGTTATGTTTATGCTGTATTTAGACATTTTCCAATTTATTGCTCTCTTCAGCAGACACTTTGTATTTTGCAATGTAGTATAATACAGTACATGGTGTACTGTGCAGAACTTTTTGGCATGTTGGGGCCAAAAATTGAGGCTGTAAGGCCTGATTTGACGAGTAAAACTGCCTAACGGCATCATTGGGATGGAGGATTGACACAACCCAGGTTGTGCTCGGGATGTGTTAAAAAAATAAGCAAGTCCCCACCGTTATGGTGAAGTAAGGGGTGGATGTGTCGAGCATGGCCTAGGTAGTAGTGTTGCAACAAGCCCATGGTGGTGCTTTAGATGCCCCAAGGGCCCGAAAACTGCTCTTGTTCTCTGGGTGTATTACTAGAGTTATAAAAGGCCAGGCCAAAGGAAATGCCCTGACAGCACATGATTGTATGTTTCTCTAGCTGCACCACTGATCAGTTGTTTGGAGGAATATGCATTTGTTTCTTCGTGACAGCTCAGCTTATAGACCCTAGTGAATGTTTAAATCATTGAGTTTTCAGGATGATCAACTGTATTTTGACTCATTGTGGTTTTTACCCTGCAGTTCTTTGCATTTTAAAGCATGAGTTTTGTCAACTATGTTAAATTATACAACACTGTGTTCAGTTTTATCTTTGCTCACATTTATCTCTTATCCCTGTAAAAACTTATTGTTTATCTGTCATTATAATTTATTTTGCAGTGAGATTTATAGACAAGCAAAGTCAAATCATGGTAACTTATCTAACAACATTTATTTTGGTATTTGTAACAATCAACCAACCTCTAAATCTTTGTAAATAATTAATTTACTGAAATTAAATGGGTATGGATGATCAATACTTCAGTTAAGTACGCTGTAATGTCAGACAGCTTTTTCTACTTCTTTCTGCTCCTGTGTTTTATTTCTTTATTTAGCCAGATAAACCCACACAACTTCTTGGCCATATTTTTGCAGTTTAACTGTTTGTTGTGCTGCACTGCCTGTCATTACTCATTCATTCATCCAAGCAGCTCATCACATTTGCATTATATAAACTCACACCTTCTGCATACAATTGAAGAGAAAGCATTTTTTGGCAATTTTTTAAAAGTCAGTTTGATATTGGGCGTCGAAATGATTGTGGTAAATATACATATATTATAGTGGATGTTTGATAATATTGTTGTTTGTAGCACCTGGAAGAGCATGGGATATTTAAACCTGAAATGCAGAAATGATGTATTTTTTCAGGTCATCCTAAAGGTTAGCGGGCTCCACTGAGAAAAAAAAACTGTGCTTTTTTCCCCCTAAAGGTTTCTGAATTATTGCTGAAAATAATAAAGAAAATTGGACACTTACATGTTTGGTTCATCAAAATTATCTTCATAAATGATCACTCCTTTCATGATTGGAGTTAAAAGCTAATGTTAGACTATAATGAAACTACAACTTAATCAAATGTTTGTCAACACCAAGCTTCCAACCTTTATTTCATGTCCTTACCTCTACTGTAACAATGATAAATACATAAAAACAAACAAATCTTACTGTGATTAATATATTGCAAAGTTTCAGGGCGAAGCCCAAACCAAGTGAAAGGACGAGTGCTAGAAGAGTTTGCATGTTTGGATGATGACATTTAACACACTCAAAAGGTTGTACAGTCCCACTTAGTCAGTTGTTAGCTCATGCCCTTTATAAGATATTAAAAAGATCCAAAACTCATAAATGGGGCACTTTATAAAGATATGCTATCTATACTGCTCAACCTTGAAATATACAGGCAAACAAACAGTCATACTCACATCTCCAGGCAATTTAGAGTCACCAGTCAACCTAATGAGCATGTCTTTGGGAGGAAGAATCCATATATGCAGTGCGAAACATCCAAACTCTACACAGAAGGGCCCTGTTAGACTAGGAATCAAACCAGGAACCTTATTACTGTGAGGCAACAGCGCTAACCGCTCAGCCAGCATGCAACCTGATGTGTTTTGTCATTAAAGGAAAAAGAACAAAAAAAACCCCACTATAAAATCTCTAAACCTGTACAGTATTTACCAGAGCCCTTATTTGGGTTTCTGATCAAAAACTCATTTAATTTTCCCAGACTAAGGTGATAGAAACAGTACTACTAAAATGCTAACATATTTCCAAGTTATCAGGATTTATTATAATATCACTTTGGAATTGGCCATACAATGAAAAAACAGATTTGAGAACAAAATTTCCCTTGAATTTATCAGTTGACTAGTTTTTTGTCTGATCTAAGACCATGTTAATGCAGTAACTTCATTTAAACTTTTAGTCTGATTGCCTGAGACACATATCTATCAACAAACATAGCAACTTATATCACAGATGTGTAGCATTAATGCAGACAGAATGGGATACTTTTGCAAGGTTGTAGTTATTTACCTGTAATAATTATAAACAAAGTCAGTGCTTAAAGGGCATTTAAGACCATGTGAGTTTTAAGGGGCATTTTAGTTGTAGTGCTTGCATGCTTAAAATAGTACACTTTTTTTTTTAAATCGATTACTGATCATCACCCTGTACTTGGCTTTTTCTTATCATGTTGTGTATCATTTTAAAGTTGAATTTGTGTGTGCAGGCATATCAGAAGAATTCATTACACCCATGTTCAACTTTTACAAAAGCATTGGTGAACTCCACATGGTGCAAGAGGAACAGGCTCTGCTTACCACTATAACCATCCTGACACCAGGTGAGACATTAACACCTTTATGTCAAAGGAAACTGTTTCAATTGTTTCTTTCTCCTGTAAAAAAGGAAAAAAAAGGAACTTTAGATATTTTGTAACCTTTGTGTATCTTCATCCTAATATGTCTCCAGATCGGCCTTACGTGAAGGATCAGGAGTCTGTGGAGAGGCTTCAGGAGACCATGCTGGACCTGCTGAGGAAGCTGTGTGTCCTGCAGCACCCACAGGAGCCGCAGTACTTTGCTCGTCTCCTGGGCCGCCTGACGGAGCTGAGATCACTTAACCACTACCATGCAGAGATGCTCACATCTTGGAGAACAAATGACCACAAATTTACCCCACTGCTCTGTGAGATCTGGGATGTGCAGTGATTCAGAGCAAAGAAGGTGGTGGCATGGGATGACATCACAACAGTTTCAAGTAAAGGACAGATTTTTACAAGATGTGAAGATATGGACCAGCTCTTTTCATCCATGCCAACTGCCCTTGATGGCATTGGTAATGACTGTTTATTCTACTCATGGATTTTATATCTACTGTGATTCCTGAGACTTGTCTCAGGGTGGAGACCTGTGATATCTTATTGTTTTCCTGTTGTACAACATGTAGAGCATCCTGAATTCCCTGCATAAGTAAAAAAAAAAAAAACACTGGAACTTTTTCAAAAGCTGGCACTCATAAAAGCTGAAAAGTTAAAATATTATGGAGCTTAATGATGGATTCTCTTGTTTTTTATTTGATAAACTATTAGCACTTACATGTTATAAATTTACCAGCTGTAAATTTGCGAAAGCTTTATGTTCTGCCTTAATAAATAATAAGATAAATTAATGTTGAAGCATTCTTAATCATTTTCTGTTCCTATAACTATCCATCCATTATCTGTTGTCTACCACTTGTCCTGTTCATGGACACAGGGAGCTGGAGCTGATCCCAGCTGTCATTGGGTGAGAGGCAGAGCGTACTCTTCAGACTGTGTTGAAAATTATTCCACATTTTAGGAGCACAAAATCTGAACACAGTAATTTTGATTGCATTTTTCCATGTTACGTTGTCACTGCAACATCTCCCTTTAGCCACAGTGATGTAAGATTATAAAACTATTAAAAACCCAAAAACTCACATACAGCTCAGTGGACAAGTAAAAAGTCATCTGCACCTTGTGTTATCATATATTTCCTCTTAAACTGTTACCTTATGTCCTTCTTAATTTACCTTAAGTTCATCTGTTTTGCTGTTGAGCTCATGTCTTGATCTTCCATCTACCCAACGTTCCTCTTTTTTTCAAAATAAAAGCAGGTTAGTCTCCAAACAAACTTACCCTCTGTTCAATAATAATGATTATTGTCATTATTTAGCTTATGTATTAATCCCTTGGGGGAACGCTTTACACTCTGTAATTGAGAAGCATACCATTTTAGGATCTGGGCCTATAATACACACAAACAGTACTAACAGACATGCACTGATGGAGACATGTCATAGGGGGTTGCACACAGGAGGCACCCCTGAGGTTTGGTTACCTGCTCAATGGCACCTCAGTAGTGCCCAGGAATTGAACCTGCACCTCTTCTGCAACCACATTAACACCACCCACCACAGTTTGGTCTGTAACAGGGTTTGAACAGTTGACTTTCTGATTCACAGGCCAGAACCTTAAACTGAATGATTTGAAAACCAAGCTTTGTCAGAGTCATGAAAATCTGTAACAGCAGCTACACATTTTTTATTGCAGATATAAACATAGCTGAAATAACATCCTTGAAAAATATGGGCCGAGACAAATCAGGTGTTTCAGATAAACTTTTTTTACCCTTGAGCGATCATGCCACAGACAGCAACAAAAGAAAAATTACACTGTGTCTGACTATCTAGCACTTAGTGATGTATGCATCACAGCTGTGCTGATACTACAGTATGTACAACAGCACTCCCTCCTGTGTATTATAGCTTAAACAAATTGTATTCTGTGCAACACAACAAAAAACGGAACATTTTAAATTCATTAAATGTGTACATTTATTTCTTATTTTACTGAAATGAACATCAGACTTTAAACATACATAGATATACAGAGATCAGGTTATCCACAATATTTAGGTTTGCCCTCTGACATAACAATGATGTACCTCTAAATTACCCTCTTCTGCATTTTTTCTCCATGTATCTATTCTAGTTTTTACAGTAAGTAAATGCTAATAAACTATACACCATTTACATCTTTTCCTTACATGCACTAGTACTTTTGTCATATAACATGTTGTTTTTCTACTTGTTGATGAAGCAATGATGAAACTAAATACCTCTGTGAACCCCTTTGCAAGTTGTCTGTACTGTCTTACTACTAATTGCACTTTAAGGACAAAAACAACATTGCCATTGAATTCTGGCTAGCATTCATACTTGTCTTCTAGCACCATCTTGTGGGAAAAATTGAACATTTTTATGCCTACTTCTATGTATTATAATGATAAAAAAAAATGACAGAGAAGAAATGTACTTTCTCTAAACTGACCACAGGAGCAGGATATTTTCTGCCCCATTCACATAGAAATAACTGACAGTTTTTCAGCCAAAACAACAGAATGATTTTAAACTATTTTCTTTATATAAAAAAGAGGGACAGTTTCACAGGTTAAACATTTAGAGGGGAGTTCTATCCTGGGAGGTGGGAGCACTGAGTGTCTCTGCATCAGGATAAACCAGGAAGCCAGAAAAGGTGGTGTACCTCCCCTGATTGCTGTAAACAGCGTAGCGCTCATCCTGCTGACTGTACAGCCACACACTATCACCCTGCTTTAGAGACAGCAGCAAGCTCTGACTCTGCATCTCCCGCCTCTTTGACGTATCCTCATCAAACACCATCGCCTGCACCTCACCCTTCCCAGTCATCAGCTTCACAGACACAGCCTTGCGAGGGTGTTTCCCCACAGTAAAGGCAAAGAAGTATGCACCAGGAAAGTGGCAGGTGAACAGGCCGGAGGTTCTGTTGAAGTGTCCCCCTATGTTGACATATTCCACATCAAAGGTCAGAGGTGGTTTGTCCTGCTGCCTACTGCTCTGGCCCATGAATGTGGACGTCCGTGCGACAGAGAAGGCCGACTGCGGCCTGGGGTCAGCCTGAGGGAGGCAGTTTGGAAATGACACCCCGGGTGGGGACAGGTGGTTGCTGATGAAGCTGCTCGGGGAGACATCCGGGTAGACAAGGTAACCAGAGAAGGTGATGTAAGGGCCGGCGTTGCTGTACAAAGCAAACTGCTGGCTCTGCTGTAAAAGCAGCCACACTGTGTCCATTTCCTTCAAACTGATCATGACGCTCTGGCTTTGAACTTTCCTCCCTTTCTTTCTGTAGTCATCATACGCCATCGCTTGCACCTCCTCACCATTCTTCACCAGTATCACAGAGAGCATTTTCTTTGGGAACTTCCCCACAGAGAAAGAGAAATAATAAGCTCCAGGGATGCGGCAGCGAAACAGGCCAGTGTCTGGATTGAAGTCCCCTCCAATGTTGACTGTGAGTCTGTTGAAGGTCACAGCCCTCTGCTTGCCTCCCACCACACTGTTGGTTCGTGTGGCAGAGAAAGCAGAGCGAAAACCTGTTGTCACTGGAGGGGCATGAACAGGGGAAACTGGCTGAGAGCAGGAGATCATGATGAATACACAGGCCAGGTAGCAGAAGGTGCTCCACTGAGCTATTCAAAAGAAATTTAAAGGAGAATGTTAGGCACGGACTTAAAACAGAGGTTGCTTGATGCACAGTGCCTGTAAAAAGTATTAACCCCCTTGGATGTTTCACCCTTTTATTGATTTGAAAAGCATCTCCACAGCATGGTGCTGCCACCACTGCTCACAGTAGGGATGGTGTGTTTGTGGTGATGTGTAGTGTTTGGTGTCTGCCACTGATGACCAAAAAGCATTATTTTGGTCTCATCAGACCAAAGAACTTTCTTCCCCTTGACCATGGAGTCTCCAACATGCGTTTTGGTGAACTCTAGTAAAGATTTAACTCATTGTCTTCAACAGTGGCTTTCTCTTTGCCACTCTCCCATAAAGCTTTGACGAGTGAAGAACCTGGCCAACAGTTGTTGTATGCAGAGTCTCTGCCATTTCAGCATGACTCCTTCAGAGTAGTCAATGGTGATCTAGGCAGATTTACACATGCGGCACATTTCCATTTCTTGATGATGATTTAACTGAGCTCCAGATGATGTTCAGTGCCTTGGATTTTTATCATTCCCCTGACTTATACTTTTTAATAGCCTTTTCTCTGAATTGCTTGGAGTGTTATATTGTCTTTGTGGTGTAATGGTAGCCAGGAATACTGATTAACATGAGACTGGACCTTTCAGAAACAAGTGTCTTTATACTGCAATCACTAAGGACACATTCTCTTCACTCAGGTGATCCTCATTTCCCTAATTGTGAGACTGCTAGCACCAACTGGCTGGACCTTTGTTGAGTTAGATCAGTCAATTTGAAGAGGGTGAATATTCATGCAGTCACTTGTTTTAGCTTAAATAATTCGTTTACATTACATTGTAGAAATCTGTTTTCACTTTGATATTAAATAGTTTTCTTTTTATTGTATTTTTTGGTGAAAGAGCCAAATTACATTGACCAAGACTGAGGGTAAAACATCCAAGGGTGTGAATACTTTTATAGGCACTGTATATTGCATTAAATCACAATACACTGTATCCCATCCTATCATCATCAATCATATCATATTGCTACATATCATCTGACAACTAATTGGATTGTATCTTACCTTTGCATGGCAAGGTAGGATACAAGAAAAAAAAGCTGTTTAGTTGACCGGCTTAAAACTTGATAAGGTATATTACATTTGTTGTGGCTTTAACTGTTTTGTACCAGACCAGATCTGCCTGTAATTTCTGTTTAACAAATGAGGAAGTCTAGCCAAGGCCTGTCGAGAACGATCTTGCCACTCAAATCAAGCACTCTAATGTGGCTGATATTGTCTGTTCTCTCTGTGCAATGAGAGCCTGACTAAGATTAGCGACTGGTTCATCTGTTCTAGTGTGTGCTGAACAATGGAAAATTTTAGAGGGTTAGTGAGTTGGTGCAGAAAGCTAAAAGATGCTTCTACAAAGGTTACATGTATCAAAAGGCCTTTAAAGTTGGTAGAGTTAATGGAAAACCTCTCATATCATTATTTAACTATGCATTAAAGATTAAAACACATTTGAACTGCCATAAGGTCAGATTTATCAGACACTGACACTAAATGAGCAGAAACTTTGTATGTATAAGGACACAAACAAGAGTAATAATTACAGATTTAGATTTTACACCTGGTTATTTCCCCAGCTGTGTGTGATAAACATATTTTACAAAACACTAACAATGTGTATTAATGGCTAAAATGTGGGCAAAATGCTGGAATTGCTGTTAGGGAATTAGCAGGCTAAAAGAGAACAGCTTTATCCTACAGTCACAAATCTACAGCTGCTACAGCCAGATTTAAATAAAAGTTTCTAAATAAGAATTTAATGTTGAAAATCAGTCGTCAGTGTCAAGTATTATGTTCAGTTTTCTGTAGAATTGTCATTTTAAAGATAATATATAAACCAAAGAGAGAAACAATGAACCAGATAAAGGGATCACCTAATTCAATAAATTTTAACCAATCTTGAGTGTTTGGAGACAACTAAAATATATTATACTCCTGCCAAGACTTCTATGGCGCACAGAGACTGAAATGGCTTTCCTTGTTCTTTTTCTGTTTCTACGCAGAAAATTCAGGCTAAAAACAGAAACAAATGACAGACACCCACCTGCTGAGATATGCCGGTACAGAAATTGCATGCTGGACTTCTTCTTAGACAGTTAGTAAAAAAAGCTCACTATGAGTTTGGTGCTCTGAAACTTGTGTTACTTCTCTGACACCCTAGAGTCAATGCCTTTGACCGTAAAGATATGCCAGGGGGAGGAGCCCTAAACCCTGTCCAATCTATGGCCCCCAGTCAGTGTAGAGAGCAAGAAAGCAAGAAACATAGAGAAACAAATGCTGCAAATTCTGACCCTATTGGTCATTTAGTGTGTGCCTTGTTAGAGCTTCAAATATTAACAGACTTTGGCACACTTTATGATACAGTTTTTTGTCAACAAATCCTGGAAAAAAGATTTTCATTTGCTGCAATACATGTCTGTCGGTTGGTTATAATACACTTCTACCTGCTAGGCTAAGCTTTATGAAGTTAAACTCATAATTATTGGCTGTAAGGCAAGCTAATAGTTCTTTTTTTTTTTTTTTATAAAAACGCCACTAGAATTCAGGGTGATTCATGTGAAGTTATCATCTCAGCGTTGTTGCACACTTTTCAAAATCAAATCGAAGACACTGTAAGATAAGAACACACTTACTTTTTTGCTCTGCATAGTATTTTTGTTTTTTTGTTTCTGTGGGACTGAATTCTTTTGATTCTCATCACATTATGTTTTAATGTTTTTTTAATTGTTTGCAAGTCATCTCTTTATCACTCTTTGTCCCTGCAACTTACTCCCTGTATTTTCATCTTGAAGCCAAATTTCCTTGGGCTTGCATTTCCCCATGCTGTTTTGTCGTGTCCTAAAAATCAAATCCTCAAGAAATAAAAAAAAAAAAATACACTTACCAGACATTGTAACTTAAATAACTATCTGGGCGTGTCTTTGTAGGTTTTATTACTAGGGCAGTTGCCTGTGGCCTTATGCTCCAAAGGGGCTCAAGAAGTGGGCATCATAGGTTATACCAAGTAGACATCTCAAACTATTTTCTATCATTAAGATGTGTATTTTGAATGTAAATAAGAAAAACCAAGAGTATATAAAAAACACCCATCTAAATAGATTTTGATGCTTAATAAAAAAAGGCATGAGCCCTGTGCTAATTTTTAAATATGATACTCTTCTTAGAGCTGATAAAGTAGGCCTACTGTTTGCTATTTAGGTATTAACATTTTATATTTGGGTGTGTCATATCCTCCTGACTACCAGGAAAAAAAATGTTGTCCAATCACATTTTCTGAAGTCCCCCAATCTTTGTAAGGTAATTAGAATACTGAATTTTTTTTCTTTCTTTCTTTCTTTTTTTTTTCCAAAAAAAAAAAAAGGGGGGGGGAGGGGGGTTGTATTTTTGAGATATCATGTGTCCACTATAGTGGACATCTGAACACCATACATGTGAATCCGTACCTTGATGGCAATCAGTTATTTCCAAAGAAAATACCAAAAAGTCAACATAAGAACGAGTTTAACATCCACATCACGGTCCATCATCACTTTTGTTTTGTTTTGCTTATTTGGTACGATGCTTAAAAAAGCAATTCCCGAAACCAGGGATGTGGCCCTCTGAGCCTGTGATGAGGCCCTGTGAGCCTGTGATGAGGCCCTCTGAGCCTGTGATGAGGCCCTCTGAGCCTGCGATGAGGCCCCCTGAGCCTGTGATTTGACCCTCTGAGCCTGTGATGAGGCCCTGTGAGCCTGTGATGAGGCCCTCTGAGCCTGTGATTTGACCCTCTGAGCCTGTGATGAGGCCCTGTGAGCCTGTGATTTGACCCTCTGAGCCTGTGATGAGGCCCTGTGAGCCTGTGATGAAGCCCTCTGAGCCTGTGGTGAGGCCCTGTGAGCCTGTGATGAGGCCCTCTGAGCCTGTGATTTGACCCTCTGAGCCTGTGATGAGGCCCTCTGAGCCTGTGATGAGACCCTCTGAGCCTGTGATGAGGCCAACAAAATTTCAAGCTAAAATTTGCTCAATAAAAAGTAATATGCACTTACTTTTCTTCTTCCCATAAAATGCACTTGCACTGATGGACACCGTTTTCCTTGAAGAGAAAGAAAAAGGTACCAAAGCCCCACCCCTTCACATCTGGTATCATTGAAAAGCCCTAAATGTCCTCTGTATATGTCAAAATTAGTTAATTCAGTAGTATGCAGTGGGTTTAAAAATGCCCTCCACAGAGGACAAATCTGAACTACTGGTAGTCAGGAGGCTATAGTACCCTGGTTTTGTTTGCTTGCAGTCATTCCTTTTAAGCTAAATTTGGAGAGGCCTCATATTGGTCTTTGCAAGGGTCCTCCACATTACCAAAGCTGGCCCTATTTGTCTCATTCAGCATAAATAAGAACGTTTTTAAATCCCTTTTCTCTTCTCAAGTATGAGAGAGAAAGACATTTAAAGTAAATTGAATAGATTTTTAAAGATCAAAGTATGTTTAACATTGTTTAATTCAGGGTCTTGTTTGGTCCCTTTGCTCTTAAGACATGTTTTATACATGTAAAAGTAAGTTTATAGATATCATTAAAATGACTGACTCAACTTTGTTTTCATGAAAGGCTGATCAAACTTCCATCAACAGGTAAATGTGTTGATTGAAACCCAGGTTTAATCAGATAGGACTGATATAGAATTCAAAAGAAATGCCCCTATTACAGCCTAAATATCTAATACTCTATAGACAGACCTTCTTTTACAGACTTTCGTCCAAAAAACAGGTGCAAAAATCCTCCTTTTGACTGACTGCTCTGATGGGTCGGTTACCTGAAAAACTGGAAAAACGTAGAGTGAGTCTTTGGGCGCATCAGCTGCATTCCTGTCCATCTAGCTGCTCTCATGACGCAAACAACCCGGAAGACGTGTGTCTGCTGTCAATTCCAACGGCTGAGAAGAGCTCTGAAAGCTAAAATCCCGCATTTAAGGCAAGATGGAAGGACTGCCCCGCAGGATCATAAAGGTATTTGTTTTACACTTTAAACTACAGTGTGTGCTGATTATCTGCCATCTACAAGGCTCCACGAACGTGGTTTTCACACCAAATGATCTCCTGGTCCGCCCGGGTTAACAGTTTTGTGTTCAAGCTAACATTAGCATCCAGCCTGCTAACGGTAGTTTGATAAAGTAACTTCCGTTTCAATTTTGAACACGGATAGACCGAGGCTAGATTTGTTATAAAATCGCCAGCGCAATTTAAAACTGTGGATAGATGTGCCACGAGTAAACATTAACGTTGTAGAAATATAATTACAGGCAGAATAGCGTTTGTGAGTCACAACTGATGCGGGTTTAGTGATGATTGAATGGCCGGCTAACCAGGCTAACTGCGCTATCACCGGCTAGTTTGTTAGCCTTGTCTGAGCTAAGCTAGCGCTAGCAGCATGATTCTGGCCGTATTAGACCTTTAATTTATGCAGATATTTTCATCAAATAGTAATTTTACGGTGTATTCTTTACGTTATTTTAAAGCTTTATTGAAATGTATTTGTTGATGAAGTTGCTATACGAGGATTTAAAATTTGTGCCATGAAGTAGTCATAAATGCAGTCACGTACTAACTACCTTACATTGTAACGTAGGTATATGATGATACTTCGACCTGAAATCGCTTTTATTGTTGACATGAGTCGGATCGTTTCTTGAGGTTTCACTAGCAGGTGATTTTAATGATCTAATAAAAGAGGCTTTAGTCAGTCCACAGGAGGAATTGGAGGGGTTACATCCCCTGTCGTATATAATGGCATTAAGTGTTGTCAGATGTCCTTTGCGACCCTCAAATGTAAACCTTTAATTCAAACACCAAAAAGTAAAAGCAGGAAGTCAAACGGACCTTCACGAGGACTGCTGCAATATAAGTTAAAGCTATAAGATATGCCCCGAGGTCATGACAAATTTATACCAAACTTCAACGTTGTTTATCAAAACTATTACAAAGTTGTAAGAGAGAATCAAAATGACTAAAATTAACTAGAAATGTCATTATACCGGAATTTTAAACTTTGACATGATATTAAAAAATCAAATGGTACAGATACCTGATTTGATATGGAAATTGAAGTCTCAGCCACCTTGAGTAGTTTGTTTTCAACTGTCAAGAATTACAGACTGAAGCCTTTTAATACCTTATGCTGAATCTGCATTGTAGCTACAATGTACTAAACCACACCATTATAAACATTACAACTGGTTTGACAACTATAACTATGAGTAAAAATGATAGTGAACAACCTTCTTTCCATGAGGAGGACGGGACTAAGACTAGCTTAAATCGTTGACTAAAACTCTGACTAAAAGTAAGTTTAGTTTTGTTTGTCAGGGGACCAAAACAAGACTAAAATGTTATTTAATTTTAGTCTAACATTTAAAATCCATGATATTTCTTCTCTTCGGGTAAATGCGGCAAAATACAACATATCTGTATCTCTACTACCTTGCTGCTGTACAAAGCAGGGATCCCACTTTTCGCAGAGTGCATCGAAAACACCAGTATGATTTAGCACCAGATTCAGGCAAGAAAATGAATGGTTTGACTAAAAGTTAAGATTAAAATACAGAAATTAAAAAAGAAAAACATGTTTTTTCATTTTATGCTCAGACATGAAATCTGTATGCCATCACAGGTTTCTACAAATAATTGCAGCCTTTCTGTGTTGATGTAAACTCTCCTTGCAGTAAAAAGGTGTATTTCTGAGATCAAATTACAGCTTGCTCTTAACAAAGAGGAACATTCAGTTGGTATTTGTTACATTTAATTAAAAAAATAAAACAAAAACATACTTTTATTTTTTTGGTCATTTGTGTGTTTTTTAATCAAGGATAGGAAAAAATCGTTTAAAATTGTACATATAATTTTTTTTTTAACAGAAAATCAGGGGTTAGATTTTTAGGCTATATTGCCAAGGCCTACTAAAATGTTATAACGCTCTGTGAATTAAAACTGACTCAAAGGTTTTTGAGTTTTCCTCCACCAAGATCAGACTAAAACTATAAACTAGATAAAAACTAAAGCTATATGAAGGGTAGAAATGGCTGAAAATGTGCCTAAAATAAAAAAAAAAACATTTTAATCTTAAGATTAAGACTTAAATTGAAAATAGCTGCCAAAATTAACACTGCTACATACTTTATAACAAGAATAATAATTATAACAATAACAACAATATTATAATGGTAATGATACACTTATTTTTAAAGTGCATTCATTGTGTTTCTCTGCAATACCAGATGTAAGTCACCAGCGGATTTTCATGCCAGTCCCTGGCCCTATTTCCTGCTTGTTTGTGTACAGGGAACCATTGCAACTTAAAAAAAACAAAAACATTATGTAAAGTTGAAATTGGAGCTGATAAATATTTAGCAGCAGTTGATTTTTTTGCTTTTATCACACAGGGAAGAAATTAACGGAGAATTTAAAGGGGGATGGAATTAAATTGCTGCTGAATCAACTTTGGCAGAGGATGTGGGAATTTTTGGCACTAGTTTGGCTACTGAGAGGACTGTATGAGAAAACACGTGAAATTTTTGAATGCCAGCATAGGTGTCTGATTAAATTGTACTGTCAACCACAACTATTTATCTTACGCTAGAGTACACATAATATGCCAGCAGACATTACACAGGACTGGCAGTCTCTCCATGCTACCCAGTGAGCCAATCACAGGGCTTGTGGTCAAGGTTGCTGCGATGCATAGGTACATTTTTGAGGTGCATGTTGGCTGCAGGCCTCTGCATAGGTTTCAGGGCTACTCTGATACTGTTGATCATTAAAATAACAGATATTGTACTGTTTTGAAACATGGAAACAGAGATTGGTCTGACTGAACACCTAACTGTTGTTGATTTTATTGCCTTTGAAAATACACTAACTTTAGTATTTATCTTTAATAGTTTTATCAGAACAGTATACAAGTTAATGCACCAATTAGATACCATAACCCCCCTGAAAACTGACTAGTTTGACGTCAATTATAGCTCGACAGCCACCCCGGTAGCACTAGAAAAGACTTTAATGTTGGTTAGAGTCAACTGAGCAATAACAGTAAGAACAAATTTTATTTGTAACACATTTTATGTTTTATACAAATATCAGTCATTTCTTTTTTTCAAATTTCCCACACAAATTTATGTGCATTTTTTAATAACACTGTTATTGGAGGGTACCTCAATACTCAAGTTTTTTTTTTTTTCAGAATCAGTATGGAAAGAAGAAAATAGTATTAAACGTCCCTATGTTAAATTACAGGTTAGAGAGTATTAAATCAACACTAATTTCGAAGAGAATTTGCACAGGTGGATGACAAAGCAGATGGCAAACTAGTAACTGTGGGAAAGGAGTGAGGGATGGGAACAGTGCTTAGTGGTCCAAGCCCTTGAGCCCTCAGAGCGTGTGACTGGGACTGGGAGCCCCCATCCCGTCTGTGTTTTCACTGCATGGTTTTGTCTATGGGTTATCTGAAACATTTCAGGAATCCCACTCCCAGTTGCAATCAGGAAAGGAAAGACTGAAAACAAGAGTGCTCCTGGCTTTGCCAGGCTTTATTTGACATGCTACCTTTCCACATTTAGGTAATGATACTGTCATTATTTTAAGTCATTGTTTCAGTCAGGTATGGTACGTTTAGAAACTGCTGCATTTTAAACAGGAGGATGGGTGGACTTGTTTTTTAGAAGGGCTACAACCACATTTGGCAGAATCATTTTATTGCCAACGCTAACTGAATGAGTTAAAATAATGATAGCCTGTGCTGTTAGTTTACATATCTTTGTTAAAGGAGCCTCTCTAGTGTGACATTCATGACTCATGCATACTACACGACATGTCAGATACAGGCAGCTCTTTCACAGTAAAGGTGTATTTCTTTTAATTGCTTTGCTGTCACTTTTAGATGGGAGAGGCCTCACTACTGTGGCTGATAGGAATGAAAGCTGTGGTGTCTGGAGTTGCAGTGGCTGAGTCAGTGTCCCTTCTAAAAAGGAAAACCACCTAGCCCAAAAGAGTCATAATAATTTGAGCACTGAGCCACTGTTGCAGACCACAGTCCACATTCACCAAGCCATTTCAGTTTCCCTTAACAACAGTGCTTTCAGAGACGTACAGTATGTGTGTTTTAATAAAAAAATTTCCATCATGTGATCATTTTCAACAATATCCTTATCTTTGGACAACAACAGAAGGTCAATTTTGCAATTGCATTTGTACCCCTGAGAGTCAGTTAATTTTTTTCAGTCGTCATCCATTTTTTTAACCAGCTTTTTGAATCAAGATTTGCATGATGGATGCAGGCAAAACACTACTGACTTACTGTTGCTGCTTTGTGTCTTGTGATAGATTTTTTAGTCAACGTTTCCAAAGGTTAGTCATTTTACATTTTGTTATGATCCCTTTTTGAAAAAAACGCCTGTGTCCCAGGCCTTGATTGTCTTGTACATTTTACTTCAATGCTTGGAAAAGATGTAGATTACCACAAACTATCATTTTATTGTAGTTGTCAATTATGATTTACTACAAAGCATAATACTTGCCCACTGTGGCCCTGCAGGCGCAGTGCAGTGCAGTTTATGACACTGATGTCAATATTTAAATGTAGTTCAGACCCAAAAATTCAGTCCTTAAAACACACAGTTCAGTGTTTGAGGATGAACAAATTAACAAATTTCAGTCTTTATAACTCACTTTAAAATGTGCAGAATGATGGTAAATTAAAAAAAACACTAAGCTTTATTAATTCAGAACATGCAAATATTAGCTAAGTACCATATAAAATACATTAAGTACAGAACTGTTTTCAGAACAACAATATTTAAAAAAAATGTGTTTTTCCTTTTTTTTTTTTAAATAAAGGTACTTCTACAAAGTTTAATAGAGGCACTGTTGTAAAGTTAAAGGCATTTTTGTAAACCTTTCAAGTACTCTTCATACAGAAAATTGCAGCCTTATGCAGTTATGCAGTTCCACAGCCTGACATCAAGATTAGATAAAATGTGCAGCACCAGACCAAAATCATTGTGGCTAAAGGCCACAGAAGACAAGCTATCTATAATGTCACAACATCAGACAGCCATATGTATGTATCACATGTAATCAAAATTTTAGGGAGGAGGGAACCCTGCAATGAACAGGAAGCATGGTTTCAAAGAACTCTGCCACTTGTAGGTTAAAATTAGGTTGCCTTATATCTCGTTGTTATTTCTTGATATAATTAGTATTACTTTTTTTATTTAAAAATGATAGAAATGAACACAAAACAGACAAGGCCAATTACAATGCAGTCTTAGAATTTTTAAGTAAATATGGAAAACACAGACATAGTACATGTGAACACAATCTGACACACATGGATGATAATAACGAGTCTCTTCATTTGAGGCATTCACAGTTTTCCCAATATTTCTCTCCTTTTTCATTTAGAAGGCCCATTATAAAAGTTTTTTTCTCCATACTACAGAAAGAGTGTTTAATGTTTCTAAAACAGTTTCACAGGTGGCTGATTATTCAGAAGTCAGCATTCAGCTTCAAGACTTTTCTAGAGATTTATAATCATACACATCAACATTCATGTCAAACTCCTTAAAAGTTTTTTAAATGTCAGTTTAAACCTTTTTTTTTAACAGTTTTGGAACTTGTGTGTTCTTTTAATGAAAGTGCATGCTGCAAATTATAATAAATTGTACACATACGTGGTGAACCAATACAAAATTAAACAAAGGAGAGAATTTCCCCCCACTGTTCTTGTCCTGTTTATGACATTACACTCCCAAGTTAAAAAATAAGTAACCACATAGCCTTTTCACTTTTTAAAATCTGAAAAACACGTGGTTGTTCAACTTTGTTGTCATACAATTAGGGATAATAACAAAGCAGTTATGTTTGTGGTCAATTAATGTCAATTCATCTTTTTGCAAAGATAACTGAGTGAATGGATGTTACCCAAATGTGACTCCAGTAACTTTTTGAGCAATAGCTCATGGTAAGATCAGGCTTGACAAGGCTGTGTTCAGTGGCCTCTGGGATACAGCAGCTTTTTTGTAAATGGTGCACATGTAGTCAAACTGACTATATCTTAATTTGCATGTGTTCTGTTACACCGCACTGAGTTGGCTCCAAAGGGTATACAGTAGTGTCTGCAGTTAGTGGATAGGATGGTCATTTATAAGACTTCTTCTCTGGAAAAACTTGTCAAGTTGCACTCGTCATATGCAAAAGACAGTCATGTTGTAAAAGTATGCAGGAATGTAGATAAGTTGCTCATGCTGTTTTGTAACTCATTGATTTACATGAGGATTTACTCTGAGCTGTGTGACATCTCCAAGTTGAACAATTTCACTCTTTTTGAGCCTGTGCCGTAGTTTTGCAGCTGTACTCTGCCTTACGTTATCAAATTAGGTTGCATTGCGATATTGGGCTTCTAAGCATTTATAGATGTATTTTTAGGCTTTTATGCCTTTTTTTCAAATAGGACAGTGGAGAGTTGGTAACTATGGAGGGATCAACAGAGAGTAGGAAATGACATTCAGGAAAGAAGCCATGGGCAGGATTTGAACCTGAGCCAGCCACCTTGAAGGCAACGTGGACATAAGCAGTTTGAATGCTATTAATATCTCTGAGAAAGTGAATAATGCATTGCTCATTCAAACACAGTTTTTGGTAAAGGATGGTGGAAGAGTGCATTTGCATTTTTTAAATTACTTCCATTTTGTTTTACAGGAAACTCAGCGTTTGCTGCAGGAGCCTGTCCCAGGCATTAGGGCGGAGCCAGATGAAAGCAATGCTCGCTACTTTCATGTGGTCATTGCTGGACCTCAGGACTCGCCTTTTGAGGGGGGCACATTTAAACTTGAACTCTTTCTACCAGAGGAATATCCCATGGCAGCTCCTAAAGTACGCTTCATGACCAAAATATATCATCCCAATGTAGACAAGTTGGGGAGAATATGTCTAGACATTTTGAAAGGTATGTGCACCTGCTTTTAGCATTAACATTATTGTTTGATGCCTGTCTTCGGTCTGTTCTGTCAGGCTTGTTGCTGTACGAAATCCTGTGTACGTTTTATCCTATGTTGTTGGCCTGGGAGTGACGTGAGATATTAGAACAATCTCAACGGCCTCTCACTTTGCTCGTGTGTCCCTGGACTGAAGCTTTGTGCCACTACTTCCTCCCATCACCACAAATAGAAACACCCATGCTGCTAATTTAGTATTTTTCCTCTCCGTTTATTGTCTTGAACTCTATTGTCCCTCGTCTTTTCTTGTACTATTTTAGTCTCATTAATCTGTCTTATTTTCATCTTATCAGATAAATGGTCGCCAGCTCTGCAGATCCGTACAGTGCTGCTGTCAATCCAGGCATTACTAAGCGCACCCAACCCAGATGATCCTCTAGCAAATGATGTTGCAGAGCAATGGAAGAGTGATGAATCCCAAGCCATAGAAACAGGTGAGATTTACAAAAACAAAGCTTTTTTCTTTGTAGTTTAAAACACATTTTCTTAGGTTTGCCCTTAAAGAGATGATGGAAAACCGTCAATTCACTGTATTTAGGGTATCACCCATATAGCTCTTAACCAACAGATTATAATTTATTGACAAAGACATTCCTTTTTAGAAAGTCTGTCAAAATACTGTTATGCAAAGCAGATGTACATCTGTATTTTTGAGCTTATTCTATTTTCCAGTCATATAATATAATTTTCATTTATTCTGTTAAGATATGAACTGTTTTAAGTCAGTGTCTAGAGAGAAAAAACAGTCTTTTCCCATCATAAGAGAATGTATTCTTGATCTGAAGAAAACAACTAAAATTTACTCTTTATTGTGGGATAAACAAGACTAGTGAAACAACCAAAATATAGTCAGTGTCAAAGAAAAGGCACTAAGAAAGAATTAGTAAATGTTAACTCATCATCTATAATATATTTAAAGAAGCAACAGATTCTGACACCATGGGGCCACAGTTTTTGCCTTTATAATAATGCTACCTTCAACAAATTTACTGTGTCAACAACACCACAAAAACTGAAAGCACAAAAAAGCAGTGGTGAGGTGTACAGAGAACACACTAGTCCTGTGTTAGTGCCATGCTATAGTACATTTTTACCTGCCGTGTTCACACATAGGCTCACAATTTTATTCAGAAATCTGACAGGGGGACGGCAGGAAAAAACACTGGGTAAAGTTGGGTGAAAAACTTGGCTGTTTGGATTCACACATGCACTTCCTGAAAATGTGTAGTTTTGCATACAATAGTAGTGAAAGAACCACTAGTCTAATCCAGGTTTGTGGGTTTTGTCTTTACAGCCAAGACATGGACCAGGATTTATGCTGGAAACAATTAAGCGTAGAGCAGCCCAACATGCAGAGATACAAGTGGAAGTAAAGTGTGAACACAATTCCTCATGTTCTGCCAAGACCTCTTCTGACTTCATTTGCATTTAAAGGACACAGTCTTAAATATATAAATACATATATATTATGAAATAAACATGAATATATTGTAAAGGAAAAAAACAACTGCTGACAATTGGTGATTTAAATGCACACTAGTACTGAAATGACTCGTTGTCGTCCTAACTCACTACTGTTGAAATGCATGGGCAGAGGTTTTAGATCTTCTCACCTGGCTTTCTTTGTCCATTGATTTTCATAGGCTTTCCCAACTGCTACTTACACAAGCACGTTCGGGGGGGGGGGGTGGGGTTGTGTGGGGGAATGTGTCCTAAGTCCCACGTTACTGGTGGAAATTTGGATTTAGAAGCAGCGGATTGGATGGGAAGGGGGGCATTGGCTACATGTGGTCAGTATTGTATACTTAAATAATTTTCTTTTAACTTTGTTTTCTTGTGTCGCTGTTTGCTTATTAAAGTAGCTAACTACTACTAGCCCACTGTATCTAGACACTTAACCAGGAGACGGACCATTATTTTGTTCTGTGTAGATGGACAATAAGGATGCAGAAACAATGTAAAGCCTACTTCCTCTTAAAACCACATCTGGCTGCATTAAATACAAATGATATGACTGAAAACCAAACTGAGCCTGCCACTGTCACATTAACTCGTTCGACCACTCAGTGTAAACTGTAGGCTTGTGAGTGGTGTTGAAGAAAGTTTAGAGGAGGGTGAACATTGAGGACCTTTTTTTAGTTTTAGCACATATGTTTTATCACCATATCCAGTCTTTTATATGTGTATCTTTCGTGCTGTCGCCATACTAACTTCTCTGCTTTCTGATTTACTTCTTCCCATGGCATTTACTTCACAAAGAAGTGGTTACATTTGGTCTGTCAGTTGTGAGAAAGGTTGGAGTGCTGAGGGACCTATCTGTGTGATAGATGCTAGGTTGTTGAGGAACAAAACTCCCAAGTGTTCAATGAAGGCTTTGACTCACCCGTTGTGATTGGTCTTTGACTGAAATATCTGTATTTAATTCACTGTTGTAAAATTCATTCATTCTTTCAATCTGAGGAGGATTTGTTTCCTGTTCTCAGTGTAAGACAGTCCACCTGCTACTTTTTATGTTCTGTAAATAAAATCTGTTGATTAATAAAGAGATTCCTGGCTTTATTTCTTGAAAAACATGACAAAATTGCTGTTGATGTACATTGCTTCATTTTATTGGGGTAGATGGTCAGTTTGTAACGACTCTGAGGCTAGTCTTGTTAAACAGTGCTCCAAAGTAAAGAGTTTTTCTTTATATTGTACTGAATACATAGTTTTTTGAAAGTTTCAATGGAAAAACTGACATTTTTGATTTTGGGTTAAAAATTTAAAACAGAAGTTAAAAATATGTGATGGAAAAATACAAAGAAAGTTTTGAAATAAGTTTATGAAAAATTTGGATGAAAGTTTCAGAAAATGAGCAACAAAAATATACAAAGAAAGTTTGCATGTTTGTGATTATATTTCATATTTTCTGATCAATTACATTTAAACGTAAAAAAATATCAAGTTATACCATTCAATTATAGACTATGCAGCATTTTTTATGTGCTGCAGTTGCAACTTTTGAAGGAGTATTTGATAGTTTTAAGCCCACTAGACTAGGTCTTTCTTTGTTTTATATCAATTAAATGCAGTCCATTATTATTTGATTTAGAT
This sequence comes from Cheilinus undulatus, assembly GCF_018320785.1. NCBI lineage: Eukaryota > Metazoa > Chordata > Actinopteri > Labriformes > Labridae > Cheilinus > Cheilinus undulatus. The sequence goes on from NC_054873.1 coordinate 30,193,829, forward strand.
ACAGTCCCATTTAGAACAGACAGAAGCCAACTGGCTGAATATTTGCTCATTTTTTGTTGCTGTAACTTTCTGACAGCTTTGATAATGTTAAAGGCTTAAGTTTACAAAATCCTTTTTTCCTTAGACCTAAATTCATGGTTTTAAAAACAAGTTAAATCAAACAATGACTTGTTAAAGTGCTGTAGATATAGCAGATTTTTGACTGCAAACCATATGTTTATTTGGGACTGGGTTATTCTACCATAATCGCGAGAATTAAAAAATTACTCTATTCAAAATCATAAAAAGGTCCAATACTCAAAACTTGTCCTGTTCAAGTCTTCCCATTATAATTATTCAATAATGACACCTGCTGGCCTGTAAGGTGTATTCTGACTCCATACTGAATTGTTCAGATTTTTCGTTTTTCCTTTTTTTTATGAACTTTTTCAAAATAAGATGTTGTTTTAAATGTAGTTTAGATGGTATTGAAAATAAGACGCTGTTTCAAGATAAAACAGGGATTTCTGTTTTGCATAGCCACTAAATTCAATCACTTTTAAGGACCAAAACTGGACCACAATTCCTTTCCATTTCATCAACAAAAAGACAAAAGCTATAAGCAGTAGAAATTACTAAAAATAACTAAAGCTATGAACCATTTCATTCTTAAGACAAAAAAACAAAATAGCTGTCAAAATTTGCACTAATCTAAAATGTCAGTGTTGCACTTATAAGACACCCACCCCCCCAGCTTTTAAGGAGGAAAAAATGCCTAGAACGATTCAAAACATGTTACAATACAGCCAAAATTGTACAGTTATGCCAAATAGTCTTTTATAGCCATTAGTAGCTATCATAAATTAAATCAGAGTCCCTCTTTCACCACATCTTTGCACCAACAATGCATATTAAGTATATTACCACCCATTGGTGAGACGCAGTACTCCCTGCATGATTTGAATCAGTCACTTAACGTCACGTTTTTACTGTGTACTCTCTACTTGATGTTTTGTAAAACATATGAGGTCATGGCTGTTTCACTTTCTGACAGAAATTATAGAGCAGGCCATTTTTCCAGCTACGGCACAACTGGACCCGCACCAAACCGTGATGTGCGTGAATGTCTAGAGCCCCTTATTGCTGCTTGCAGCTTTAATTTTAAGTGTTTTCCAATGTCTGGTTACAGACAGAAAGCAGTACAAAGATGCACACAGATCCAGCAACCAGGCGCCTTAACATTTTTTGACTTTGAACATGTCAGCTAAAGCTTTCACTACATGCAAGTGTTTTCACCCATTCTTCTTTAAAAAGAAAATTGCATGAGATAAAACCACTAGCAATGTCAAATTCAGCATGCAAAATAAATAAATAAATAAATAAATTAAAAATACCATAATAACAATAATCCTTTTATGTGTGTACAAATATCTGGAGATATTGACATTTAGACCGAATTTTGTCCAACAACAAAAATCTGCTCAGATTAATAGAGGGCCTAGGTATATCGAGTATTGCAGAGATTGTAAATATTCCCCTTTAGTTCAGGGCACTAAATCTCACCATCTTAACATCTCTGTATTTTACTGATGTAGAAAAGTGTACCAATGAGTTAATCTGTGCTAGTTTATTAAACCAGATTACCTGTTGTTTCTGCAACATTTCTGAGGGTGGCAGCAGAGGGCCAATATACCACACTCTCTGCTTGCAGTGAGAGAACATGACTGCAGATACTGAGTGTTACCAACAGTAATGTTAGGATTGTCCCAGTTCACTTCCCACTGCTATGGAAGCAACCAGCATCCTTACCTTTCACATCACCTTGATGTACCATTTCAGACTGCCTTGATTACTTACCCAGACTCCAATGGTTTGGATAAGTCAAATTAGGTAAAAGAGGATGCAGGACAACTTGGATGCTTTGAATTGTGAGTTGCAACTTGAAAAAAACTAAAAATGAAAAAATCTCAAGAAAGGGCAGGTGGATTTAGACGGCCTACTGATCAGGAAACACGGGCCAATCAGAGCAATGGGGCATATGATGTAGTGGTTATGCGCAGCCTGGCTGAGTAAACACCATAATGTGAGCTTGACAGGTAACTGCAATCAATGCTCACTATCAGTGAAGCCAGTGAGTCAAACAAATTTGAGTAGCTGTGTGTACAGTATACACTGTGTTTAATAATGGACCAGGTCAGGTCGCGCTGTATTATTCTCAGGTCCAGGCAGATCCTGGTATTAAATGGGGAAAAATGCTGGAAATAGGTCAGATCATGGTGTTTTGCTCTATGGGTGTGGATAGGTGCAGGTTTGCAAGATTGGGCCTTGGCAGGACTCTGGCTACTGCCTCATTCTCCTGGTACGGTCATTCTCGGACCAGAGACAAATGTTTAAGATTGACGCTTTGAAAGATGGATCTGCTAGATGACAGACATGGAATCTGGCCAAAATTACCACTCTCTCAAGATAAATGGGGTTTTTGAATGGCTTTTTTTTTTTTTTTTTTTTTTTTTTTTTTTTAGAAACATGAAATGGTGTAGGCCTAGTGGTCCATAGAGATGTGGGTATAGCCTACTCTTAATTTATAAGCTCTTTGTTTAGTATACTCTTTATTTAGAAGTAGGTATACTCCTTATACACACGTATGTATGCCCTGCAGTACACCACTGGTAACATGTTTGAAGTAATGAAGTGTGTGTGGTAAACACATGCTTAAAACTGGGGAGTATTAGCAACATCCAAAAGTCAGATTCTAGATGGCAATGCTTATTTCTGGTGATTATTGTGGCAATCAGTGAAATTTTAAAAACATATCTGTTATGTGGTCTCTTCTGTAGTGCTATGGAAACATGCAAGATGTATGTACCATCATTTTGTATGAATAAAAAGCATATTCTAAGTTAATAATAAAAAAAATTAACAGTTTGATAGATTCTGGTGAATAAACAGTAATTAAGATATACTTATCCAGTTTTTTTAACCAAGTTTGTGAGATTTTAACTTGGTCTGACACCTACCCTGCAACACTTGTTTCAGGCATTAAAAATAATACTACAGAGATAATCAATTTTGTTGGTTATGATCTGGTTCTATTTTGTGGTTCATACAGAAGCATCATGTTAGTCTCAGTCTATTTCAAAATCATCTAAAAACTCCCCACAGGAGCTGACTGAATTTAACTCCGTGTGGAGATAAAACTAGGCTGATGAAGTGTCGAGACATTTAAATATTTTCCTACAACAATAGTAGACCTATTTGATCATTTGTGGAGAATAGCTTTGAACAGATATGCGTATTTAGAAAAGGTTGAAGAGCAAGGGTTTCAGAAAAAAAAGCATAACTGATTAAACTATCAAAAAAGGTCAGCTTTTTCTCTTCCGGTTTGCAGCAGCTGTTGTAACTACGACAACCACAGACGCAAAAGGCTAAAGCGACGCGCGCGCCACTCCGTTGAAATCGTCAGAGCCCCTTATTTCAGCTCATGGTGACAACACGTATGCGCTTTTCCCGACTTCTGCCAGCGGCGTTTCCTGGTATTTGGTCGTTTATAAATGATGAAGTTCAAGCCAAACCAGACCAGGACGTACGACGGCGAAGGGTTCAAAAGAAGAGCAGCGTGTTTGTGCTTCAAAAGCGAGAAAGAGGACGAGGTAAGACGTATCGAAATATGCTTGCAGTTCTCTTCACTGAGGACAGGGCTTTTGCTATGAGTATTAATATAGTCCTCAAGTCACTCCTGCATGTGCTTAATATAAAACTATAGCTCGCTCTGTTTTATCAGGATACTTACAGACTCGGAGGACGCAGAGAGACTGTTCACGTGCCCATGACTGTTACGTTATGCAGAGGTGAATCTGACTTGATAAAGGAGACTAACAAACTGTTTTCCACATCAGAAACAATCTAGACCACCTACAAAAAGAGAGCAGTGTGTACAACAACCCAGATAGCTTTCCTGACTGTGGTATTATCACCATTCAACCCCCCCAAAAAATATATGGTAGTGTTAAAACAACTTAAAATGTCATTCAACTTCGCACATGAAAACAGCTTAGAGTTTTTAATTCTATTTCATGGATTAGTTGTTTTTTAGCTGGCGTTGGCATCAGCTGATAAGGTCATATCAACACATGTCATTGTGATCACTAATCCTTGCATCTCTGGCACTCTGCTGCTGCAGCATTTTACTATAAAGCTTTTGCGGTGATATTGTTTGCTCAAAATATTCTGTGCATATAGGAACTGCTGAAATATTGCAATAATAATGCCATTAAAGCTCCTGTGAGGATTTTTAGCTGGTTAGGTGTAATACAAAACAATTCACTGCAGTTTTTTTCTCTTTTTAAAAATCATTTTTATACTAAATATTCTTGATGAGTTATACGTTTCACTTTGAAATAAAAAAAAACCCACACATGTCCATGACAAAATCAGCAAAAAAAAAAAAAAAAACCCAAAACAATATCAAAGTTTCTCATCAGAGCTTTTACTAAAATAAGGATATCAGAGCTTGTCACAGACCCACTTCGCACTCATTATAATTGCTCTGTTTTAAATGAATGGACCTTTTTTGGTCGTTGAATATCAAATTTGACGTGTCTGAAATTTTAATTGAAATCAGAGATTTTAGTTAGGACTGAGAGAAGTCATGCACTGGTGCAGGGGGTGTCCTAGATCGTCATGTCTGCCCGGTGACGGAGGCCCTTCTCAGGACCACATGTGATATGAGGAGTGGGGGTCGTAGGGGCCTGCTGTGGGGGTGTGTTACACTGTGTGCTAGTGACCTATCGGCTGCAATTTATAGACACAAGGTGCAGGCTTTCTGCCCCCTGACAGATTTACTTTCTTCATACTGCCACCCTCTCCTCTTCACCATCACTCTCTCTTCCACTCTCACACTAAAGGTCGTTTTGATGTTGATTACTTTTGATTGCACCGGATGATGATGAAATAGTCTCAGATTTCTTGTCATGCTGATCTACTTTGTTCACACCATCTCTCCTTATGATTGCATGTGTCATGATTGGTGTGTCAAACTATCTGTCCAGTCTGCATGCCAGGTTTATAGCCACTTCCTCAACATATCAGCTGGAGTCCAGGGCCACTGGAGAAAGCCTGCATAAAAAGACTACATGGGAGGAATTCACAGTGTTTTTTCATTTTGTTGTCTGTTTTTAAATGTTCAGTAAAAGGAAAAATGATCTGATTATTCCCACTTTTTATATTTATTCACTGGTAACTTTCGGAGTTTGGCAAACAAAATGTTATTTCATATCTCTGGTTGATTAGTGGATCTTACAGGAAAGTTTTAACCAACAATACAGCTGGAATCAGAGTCAGAATGTAAGGAGAAATTTAAATCTGTAACATTATTAATAATTCTGGAGAAGTTGCAGACTCCTAGTCTAAGTTCATTAAATAAAACTCTTTGCAAATAAACAACAAAAACCTTAATGGTATAGGCTATATTTTATCATCACATTCAACATGTCAAAGTTATTAAATGTACCAAAAATTACAGCTTTTTATTCCCATTAGTCAAAGATAGTAAACGATCATTGTCAACAATCAGTTGCAACAAGTGACAAGCTTCAGTAGAAATGCAGTAATATTTGTTGAGTGACAGTGAGATTGAAAAGTGGCTTATGATCTGCCGCTAGGGGAGCAGTGACTGGAGGCTGAAAGCATCGCCATATTGTAGCAAAAACAGTTAACAAAAAATATTAAAATATGCCCTGAATGCTGGGGTGACCATGATATTATATGAGATCGCATTTTCTGTCATCGGTTGTTGCGACTGGCAAAAATGGCTAGACTAACTGTGCTAGTTGGGAAGAGCATTGCTATGAGTTAATACCAGCCAGGAGAGGAATTACTATAACCACAGATATGTCTGAAAACTGAAAATCAATTTTCCAACACACCAACTAGACAGGGGAGAAAAATGCATTGATTATTTTGTTATCACTATCATGATTCCCTCATGTTGTCAATAAAGAAAAAAAAAAGTGCATATTCTAAGTCAGTGTATGTGCAAGCAGGACCACTGGCAATAATTTGCATAAGCAACATGGCGGCGAAAGGTAAGGGCGTTGCTGGTGTGACAGGTGATCAACCCCCCAGTTTTCTGCCATATGACTCTGCTGGCTGCTACAACGCACTGTTCCCTCACTGGCAGGCCACAAGCCACTTTATGATCTCAGCACTACTGTATTTGTTCGCATTTTAATTTAACTTTAATGAAACCTGTTGTGGTATTTTGGTTTAGGTCTTTAGGCATTGAATCGAGTATCCTGATTGGGCTGGTAAATTGTACAACAGCACTGGAACTTTTTACTCAGTGTATCACCTCAGTCAGGTGTTCTGAATACTTAAGGTTAACATTACAGCAGACTGAGTGTGCACTGATTTATCGAGCCGTTACCTCTAAATACCTAAACAGAGCCTTATGTAACTAGATGTTTAGGCTGCTAAATTATGGCAAAAATCATAATCACAATTATTTTGAAAGATATTGATATAATCAAAAATGACTACTCCGATGTTGCATAATTTTTTAGAGGAGTACTGACAATACCTCAAATATTTACAACAGTTGTCAAACCCAGAGAAATTTTTCGTTTTCATAACTGTAACAGGATGTGTCTTGTAAGGGTGGCTGCCATGATGAAGCCACTGTGACAGACATGACGTGTTTATCGTTGCAGTTGAAACACTGGATGTTATGTTAAAGAACACTACATAGCAGTACTGTAAGCTGCCTTTCTCTTGCTGCATCTCATTCATGTTTTGTGCTGCTTGCTTGTGATAGACCACAGTTATTCTCTGAATTCAATCGCCCAAGCTCACCCTGTAACCTGGACACCTCCAGTTGTGCAGTTTTTTTGTTTCACCACAGAGATTTCGTGCTAATACTAATTAGCAGAGCATAACATCTACCTATACAAAATATTGTTGCTGAAATGTCAATTGACCATCATTTGACGAATCAGTGCAAAGCATTTTTAATGCTGTGCATGTTATGGTGCTGCCTCTCATTTCCGTTTTCAAAGAGGGTATCGGTAATGCTGTAACAACAGTGACATTGAGTGGTAAAATCATCAGTAACATGTAGTAATACAGTAGGCTACTTTATTGTTGGACGACTGGGATTATTAACAAGTGTGCATCCCAGGAAGGTCATCATAGATTTCTAAGGAATGGACATTTTCACAGGGACATACTGCTGTCACCAAACAGCCGGCAAAACCCTCTGCTGCTCATCATCTTTTGAGTTATCCTGCCATTCTAAACAATTCATCCTGACAGCCATAATTTACAGAGGACTTTAGGTAGTAGTTTTAAGGTTCAAGTTATAACTTAAGCTAATGTTGGAGCTGTCACTGCTGGTGTAGAAAAGAGTAAACTCCACTGTAAGCTACGTTTAAACTAAGCTACTTTGAACTCATTCATAGCTGGTGCAATCCATCACTGGTCATCAGTAACAATAGACACAAAGTAGCAAAAGTGCAAGAGAATGTGAGGGTGGCTCGTCAACAGGCCAGTTTCCATTATTATGTGAAACTAGCTGAATTTATGAATCAATAAAAGTTAAAAAAAGATGCTTTCAACCTGAACATCTTGACTCATGAAGCTTAGTATGAGTCCAACATCTATAACAGTGTTTTATCTGTGATTGTGATAAGGTGTTACATTTCCTCTCTCTGAACTCTCTGTGAGGGGTGTGTGATGTTTGGAGCCCGTCTGGGTCATTAACCTCTTCTACTGAGCTCTTTTGTTGTCATATAGAAAGGCAACTGCTGATCCAGAGGGTTTTGAGTGCCTATGTGATACACATGGCACTCCTGTGAAACTGCATCTGTGTACTGTATGTTGTATTTGTGTCAGTGAGAAAACAGTCATTGCTTCTGCAGCACCCAGACCTTACAAAGTTTAAAGGGCCCATTTCATGTTTTGCATGCCACGTTAATAATTTGCCAACAGCATCAAATGCATGTTGGAGATTGCAAAATAAATGCAAGGCCTTTAGTTCTTAGTTATCAATGTCACTTTTTGGAGGTCTTTTTTTTTTTTTACTTTTCCACTTTGGGATGACATGGGGGTTGTTTTTTTATACTCACCATCTTCTACAAGAAATTAGTGAATGTATGGGGAGAAGTATTGGGGTAGAATCACTACATCACTACATCCACTTCTCTCTCGTGATCCCTCGTGATTTTCATGCCTCACATCATGCATGTTACATTATAGACACAGTGAAAACAAGTGCATTGTGCCACACAAATAGCCGTCTGTGCAAAACACAACACGGCGTGCAACACAGGCACGAAGTCCAAGCTTATAACATGGTCGCAAATGGATACATGACTGATTTAAGCTAAACCTAGAGGCAGATAATTTGCCTCGAGGATTTTTTTTAATTGAATCACTCAAATAATTCGAAGAACCGTTTCAGCCCTAAACCAAACACAAATATTGACGGTCACCCAAGTTAAGAATGAGTCAGCAGAGTTTATGAATGCAGAATAGAGAAAAAAGAAAGTCTTGTAAAACCCTCATCCATTTAAGTGTTTATCAGGAGCATATAAACAGGAGTTCATTGTGAGCTTTAAGGTGGAGTTGTACTGAGTAAAAACTCATGTTGAAGTGGGTGTTTGAAGAAACTCAATAAACAGGCAGGCTGACAGAGCAGAAAAAGTTTAAATGAAACTATCTGAGATTTCTTTTGAATTTTATCTCACTCCTGACCTGACCTGCTTTCAAAAAGAGAAAGTGCCAAGCCACACAGCGTGAGGTTTCACTCATCACTGTCATTCCTTTGCAATTGAGACCAACTTTGACAGCAGTGAAGATGTTGTCACTGGCGGTTTTGCAAATCCGCCATGCTTCCACTATCAGGTCTCAGCAGGAATGCAGACACACTATAACGTTGGTAAACCTCAGCCTCGACTGTTGTGTTTGCAGTTTGTGTTGAATATACAGAAAGATTGATCTTCTGTGCTGGTTTTCCCCCAATCTGTGCTTAGTGAGAGACATTAAGGGGTTATACACATAGTGGTAGAGACAGTTCTGACTGCACATGTCAGGCAGCGTTCAGAAAGCATTCACACGTGAACTCAATGTGGGTCAGTGTGATGCCAGATAGTGTTTAAGGTCAAATGACTGCATCCCCAAAGGGGCAGCGTGCTCAAAAAAGACCAAACTGCATGTGCCTGAGGTCAGTTACACATAGTGTGGCTTTAGTTTGATCACTTTAGACAGGACTTTTGGTTTGCAAAACATTTAGTTATATTGAAAGGCTCCTCATGTTTTTGAATTTGATCAACTCTTTTACCAAACCATACATAGTTTTAAGCATTTAAAGGTGGTCATAGACTTGATGTTTTTATCACAATTTAACCAGTGTAAAATTTTGAGGTTTTTAATGCAGTTGTTTAATTCTTGGGATGTATCAGTACAGTTACCTCATGATTTGATACATATCACTATACTGTGCTCTTAATGTTGTTTTTTCTTAAATTTACAATAAGATTGGAGTTTCAAATCCACTTCCCAGAGTATGTTATTAAAATGTTTTGGCATCTCAAGCTTTGCACTGACACCACGATGTATCATGTTGGTTATGCTATTTAAGACGTTCATTAGTCTTTGCTACATTTGCCCACTGTTTTTGTCTTGTCCATTATGTGCATTCCTCAAACAATGCTCTGGTTTTGAAACAAGATGTGTTATAAACCTCAGATGTTCACTTGATTACGCACAATATTATCAGCCTGATTTTGGTACTAGCAGATATTATCTGCCAATACCAGTATTTGCCTTTTTAAGCTATCAAAATTTCAACTATTTACATTTGATATTTTGGCTGTGAATATCAGCATATATTGACTGTACATATGCAGACCACTTTTAACGGCTTTTCTCCCTTGTTAGGTCATAACTGTACATTGAAAGGAAACTGAGTGTACCATTGAGTAAATAAACCTTGTGGAGTCCTGGTTTAACTGCAAACACCGCATGTTAATGACAACAAGAGACAGGAAGGGACAAAAATTGCAACAGGCAGAGAGCTCAACTACTGTACTTTAGCTAGTAGATCTACAAACTCAATACAGTGAAAACAGATGGTACTAAACATACCAGCAGAGTAACTGCATGTTGGGACTCCAATACTGGCCAATCAGAGTGACTAGACAAAATGAGGTAGTAGGCATGCACAGCTCCAGCATTACCCTGAGCTCTACTGGCTAACAGTGCCGAGTGAACAGCAGAGCTTCTCTGTGAATAAAATTCATACTGAAGTCGGTCAGGAAACATTTAAAAATATCTCTGACAATACAAGCTTTCAGTGTAGCTCTAAGGGTCCAGTTCTGATTAAACTGCCGCTATTCTACAGCTACATCCAAGCTAATTGCCACCACGGGAGCCACCGTAGAAAACATCAAAAAACCCCACCCGTTATGATCGCAAACTCATGTTGAAGCAGTGTGGGAGAAGAGCAAAAACATCTACTGCATTGTTCTCCTTAAATAGTGCTGATTGGTCTGGACTGTTTGGGTTCAGCACAAACATTGTGAGGCTTTGCAAGATGGGTTTGCCTGATGACAGACGAGGTGGCTGGCAAATCCATCTGCTTTGAAAGGTTAGAAATCATCATACAGGAGTGTGAATTTACCCTTTGTCCCTTTTTGGAGACTCCTAAAATCACAGACTGCAGGTTTTATACTGGGGCAACTTAAATTTGGTTTTAATGTGCTTGGAATCTCAACGGTGTTGGAAATTAGGAAATCTCAATGTCCTTTCGAAAATATATAAAGGTTTGAAATTTCAGAATTAACCGTTTTTACGCACATTGTTACCCAGCTTATTACATGGCTTTTTCTTATTTAGGAAACCACCAAATGTTGATTTGGAAATTATGTTGAGGATTTAAAATGAGTTATATCCTCTGCTTAAGAAGTAGTCTGCTGGTATTTTAGTAAGAGCTGTGTTTACTCTGTTGCCCTATAAAATGAGCCAAACTAACTTCATTACTCACATTGAACTGGCCATTTTCACTGATGGTGAGTGAGATGATGTAAACAGATTTGCATGAATCAGCACAGCTCCTGAGTGAGTCTCATCATGTTGAAGTCTGCTGACATTTTCTTTCCCTCTCACTGGTCGTAAAACTGGTCATGTCCCATACCCTGTTCCATTATGTGTTAACCTAGTGTGCTACCTTCAGTTTTCTGTCATTTCTTGTGGTTTTTGTGTCTTTTTACCTCTTTTCAACGCTCCTTTCTTTCTTCCTTCTCTCACAATAAAAACCTTAAATTGAATTAACCAGACTTATTTCCACTGATTAGTATGATTACTGTATATCTCCTAGTTTTAAAGATTAGATCTCTGTCCCTAGAAATGATAGTGGTCTAAAGCCTGAGATCTCACCTGGTGGGTCAGGACCTAAAAGTCGGTCGCAAGTCCATTTTCAGTGAGTTGCAGATGTGTACCTGGCAAAAAATCTATAATGTCCGTTTATCCTTAAAAACATTTGGTTACAATTGAAAAACTTCAAGAAAATTGGGTCACAATTTTTCATTAGCTATGTGGTGGTGTGTACCAGACAAGCTGATAACTGCTAGTTTATGGGGATAGCAGACTGTTGTTGTGCTTAACTGCCCAATCAGAATCAAGGATTTAACACATCCGTGTATCAAAATCAGATAGTGCCCCCAGTTTATACATGTAGAGTAGGAACACGCGGCTGATGGATGAAAAATGACATTCTCATTTATTCTTAAATTATTGTTGCAAAGAGTGTGACGCGCCCAGCAGCCCAGTCTACACCATGCTCAAACTTAAGGAAATAACTGAAATGACTGACTTGAATGGCATTTTAAATGTTTTTTTTACACCCCTGCTGAATGAAAAGCACCACAATCACCAGCCACAAGACATGTTATCATGATGAAGGACTCTAAAGTTGAGCATGCCATAGCCATGTTTTTGGCAGCCTTAACTCAGCTGCCAGACACCTGATGAAAGCCTTTCTCTTTGGAAGGTGCTACTGGTGAGCAGCAGTCGGCATCCAGACCAATGGATCGTGCCAGGAGGAGGGATGGAGCCTGAGGAGGAGCCCTGTGGGGCCGCTGTCAGGGAGACGTATGAAGAGGTGAGATTAGAAATAGACATGTAGAGTTATACATGATGAAACTGTGTGTTTTGTGGTTCAGGGTAATTTATTAAAGATTATTTTGGGGCTTTACCACTGATTTTGTATATATGACTCAAATGCTATACTCTAATACTGTATCCGCATGTTTTACTATTTTTGAAAGGGGTTTGTGGAATCCTGACTCAAGTTTTAAAAGTGGTGGGAGAAAATGTCAGTACATCAATATACTCTATCACCGTCTTGACTTGTAGGATACATGTATTGAACACCAAATATAGATACTGTAGGGAAAAAAGGTGCTGTGAACAGATTACCTGCAAATTTGACTTGGATAATTTTCAGAAGAAGCAGAATAAAAGAAGATTGACCATGACCTCAGTTTAAAAGTGCTTGTCAACAGTTTATTATTATTAGGTTACAAAAACTGACTATGATAGTTCTGTACATTTATTTGTGTTTTCTTGATTAAAGGAATATCACCAAGAAAACATGAAACCAATGTAAAGGAATTCTGTCCTGGCATTTGCTATATCTGTAGACATGGAAATGTTACCCTTTCCTTACCATTGTTGTTGACAAAGCTGGTATTTAACCCTGCCTCTTCTTGATTACTATTGGTCACTAAGGGAGAAGTGGCACTGGTAAGTGCAGCTCTGTTTTGAAAGTTAAGCTGTTGTCAGCTGAAAGCATGGTTATGAAAACCAATTGACATCAAAAGCATATTTACACTCTGGTCGCTGAGTCCTGACAATCCTGGACTACATTGTTTTTGTATTGTAAATTAACATTGCCCATGCAAAAAACATTGCTGTGGACAAAGGTCCTAATGTTCGACAGTAGGGAAATGAATTTAAGAGATAAAGCAGATAAAGCATGACATAAACAAACAGCAGCAAGAGCTGGTGCAGTTATGGAGGAAGAGATTCCTCAGAAGCTGTACACGCGCACAGCGGCTATGTCACGTGTTTTGTTGCTCTGATTGGCACGTAGAGATGTGACAGACAGAGCGTTCACCCAATCACACTCTGAGTTTTTTTCAAAGCCTCTGCCTTTTCTCAAACGTTTACTATTGAAGCTTTTCCAGATGGATGTGTGAAACAAATCCAACTGGTGTGTCAGGTTAGATGAGAAGTGAACCTGACCCCAAAAACCTAAAGACCCTAAAATAAGGTTCCAGAGCCCAGGGACTCCCACTGAACCTGAAGGTGTTTGAAGCATAGTTGAATACAGGTTTGCACCCTTAAGAAGAGTCGTGTGCAGGCTTACATTTTAGGATTTTAAAACATCTCTTTCATTTCAGCATTTATCTCATCAAATGAACATGATTTTATTTTACATTTAAGTAATCGTATGCATATATTTTCCTTTTTTTTAATTATTATTTTAAAATTATTTTTAAATATTCTTTCAGGGGGTCCTGACCCCCATGTTGAGAACAACTGCTTCAGTTAATTCAGTATATGGTATCATATCATGCATCATTAAACAATTGTCTTAAAATGTATCTGTTATTGCAGAATTACTCTATTGTGAAAATACCATTATTATGGGCCTATTCTTGTGTATTATATTATATTGTGAGTTACCATGTGACTCCAACCCAAGTCTTTATTGGGCAGGGAGAGAAATATTCAGAGATAATGCATAGAGAAGGCCTGTAAATTGTCCTGCGGTTTTGTGAAGGGGCTGTTGGTGATTTGCCAGTGTTTTTTCGGAGTGAGCTGTGAGCTTCTGCCTTGGATAGTAGTGTGCTGACAGCTTTGAAGTATGGCAATGACATTTAGGAAGGGTTTCCAGTTACCCACATCCTCCTGTGCCTCCCAGACCAAACATGTGGCTGCTTATGTATAAGCCTCACAACAACTACTATGACGAGCCATCCAAGTAAAACGTGTTAAATATCCTGCTGACAAGAAAAAAAATTCTTCTGAAGTTTCTGCATCATTCAGTATGATTTACTTTGAAAGTGATATCCTTAAGTAAGTTTTTGTAATGTTCTGTAAGGAATAAAAGATGAAAAAAATTTAATCACAAATACAAACACAACGGTGATAAATCTCTAATCTTCTATTATCACTTACTTTAGGTATAAGATGAAGGAGTTTCATGCTCAAGTTCTTTCCAATTACACTCATACAAGATGGGTTTGAGTATCTAATGTGTCCACACACATAAACTGATGAAATTCCAGTATGCTTACAATCATACCACAGCAGTCAAATGGCATAATTTCTTAAGGGGGGTTGATGTGCTCTGTTTTGCAGAAAGGATGTGAAGCAGTCCCACAAAATTAAGATAAAATGAAACTTGTGCATTAAGGTACAACCAAAATAGGTATGTTGATTTCTAATATATTTACTTCATAAATAAATGAATATATGGAAAGATAAATTTAAAATCCGTGTGCACCACCAGTTTCAGGCAGAGTTCAAATTGAAAGCTAGTTTGAATTTTGTCTTATTTTTAGTCTTTATGTCAAATGGCGGCCCAGGGGCCAGATGTGCCCCCCCCACTCCTGTTGCCTTCAAGTTAATTTCAAATATCCTGAAATTGTACAAATGAGGACAACCTACAATCTGCCATTAAAACATCAACATAGGTACATGTATTGATTATCTTTGATTACTAGTGTATGTTCTTAAAATTAGAGATGCAATTGGCCTTAACTGTTTTAAAAAACACTTTGTATGCATTGTTCCGTGCATTTGTATAATAACCTGGATGAAAATAAAAACACTAAAATAACCACACACTTTTATGTTCATTTCATTACAAAGAAACACTTTATATTGGCTTGTCATGATATATAAATAAAGCATTACTTTTTCATGATGAAAGCTATGTATTTTTTCCTTTTTTGATAAAAGTAATTAAAATAAATACATGTTTTTTGAGAATATTTCACAATTTGCAGAGGAAAATACAGAGAGGCAAGTTTCATTACCATGCCTCTCTGTATTTTCCTGCACATTTCTAAAAAAAAGTTATTTCTACATGCACCCGAAGCAGTTTTTCAAACTGAAAAATCCTTGCAGTCACTCCTCATTTTTTCATAAAGATGAATCCTGTACAATTTATTTAAAACACAATGCAATCAAGTCTTAAATCCCTACATGACCCACGTGTTTTCCCTTCTTCCCTACAGTACATGCCTATGAGTTCATGACGTTTTGGTGCTAAATTCAGCAGTCAAAGTAACAAACTGTACACAAGCAGAAATGGATCTAGACCTGTGTGGTGCATATGTACTCTGTCTTGTCATCCTGTCACTCAGACTATGTTTAGTTCCCTCCATGATGTCTCACAGGAGCATGTTGACTCTTGAACAAGGCCACAGAGTTTCCCGTCCTTTTATGAAATGTCTAACTTGAAAAAATGTGAATACTTATTTGAAGAAGCTGATCCTATGGTGTGAATTTTGTTGCTGTTAACAAAAGTTTAATAACACTGTTATGGCTCCAGCATTAATCTATTGAATGTCTCTTGATTAGTTTTCTGTGTTTTCAGGCTGGTGTGAAGGGAAAACTTGGCCGTCTACTTGGGATTTTTGAGGTAAGCTTGTCTAACCATTAGGGAGAATTGTAATAAATTCTCACTTGGCATATAACACATTATACAGCACTGTTTAAATCCTGTATCAGCTTTACTGGTAACCCTACTAACATGCCGAGGATGCCTCTTTAGGCAGCTTACTGCCTGTGAACTTCCAGCTTCCAGCTGATTTATTCTTGTATGCTCTATAATTAACTTGATGTCTTCACAGTACAGGGGAGCTCTGCATGCTTTGTATTTACATTTATCTTGCATTAAAATGAAGGTGTGTCTTTGCCTTACAGCACAATCAAGACAGAAAGCACAGAACGTACGTGTACACCCTCATAGTGACAGAGACTCTGGAGGACTGGGAGGAATCTGTCAACATTGGTATGCCTCTTAAGTTTTCACACAAGTAATGTTAGAAGGAATAACTGACCACTTTAGAGTAATTATACTTTTAAAAGTAATCCATTATATTAACACATTACTGAGAAAATAAACCCTTAGAGTACCTTTGCGTCACCAAACATTAAAAACCCTTAACTACTCATTCCACCTGTTGGTTATAAAAATGGCACAATTGACACCTGCCTTTGAATGTGTCAACTCTACCATCATTCTACAGCAGTGGTGGGTAGAGTACACAGTCACAGTACTCAAGCAAAATACCTGTTACTTAACAATAGCAATTACTCAAGTAGAAGTAAAAGTACCCATAAAAATAAGTACTTGAATAAGAGTAAATAAGTATCTTATTACAAGACTACTCAAGTAGTGAGTAACTTCATGAGCGACTTCATTTTGTGCAATTTATTAAAACGTATTGCATCATGACAAACTATTCAGGGGTAGTAATGTAAATTGCACATTGTCATAAATGAAGTATCATAACTTGCCAAAAGTAAAAGAAATAAAAAACTTAATACATAAAGCAGCAGTCAGATTATGTTTGTTAATCACAATTATGGGATGAAAAATTTAATATAATGAGAAAAGAACAAACTCTTTCTCTCATAATAGTTATCTTATTTCTACATGGTAATTTTAATCTCACATAAATGAATTTGTACCTTGCAGTTCTTACTTTTTAATCACATTATATTCATTTTATCATGTGTTTATGATTTTTGGCTCATATTTATGAAATTAATCTTATAAACTGGCCTCATTTCTGACTTGTTGCCCTTTTTTATTTAATTTTGACTTTTTAGCTCCAATTTAGGAAGTTTTATCCTGATTATCACTCAACAAATTTGGCCTACTAGCCCCACGTTATAACCATGTTAGGTATAATCACTGATATAAGAGATATGCCACACGCACATGATAATGGTATCACTTACGACGTAATGTTAAATAATGCCATGTAAAATCACAATTTTGGCAGAGTTGCATAGGTGATTACACACGTGCCATCATTTATTACTGACACAACTCTGTCTTTGCAGTCTGCAAGTTAAACCAGAAATTTTGAACTTATATGTTCAGCTAACTAGCAGTGTAGTCGTTAGCTTGTTTAGCTTACTTACCATAACATGCTTTCTTTCTGCTGTGAGAGCTCAGCTGAGTGTTAAAAAATACTTAATGAAAATAAATTATAGACGAGTGAAATTAGCGACCAGTGCATGCCCAATGTAACCGAGTAGAAGTATCGTTTTTTTCATAATGAATGTGACGGAGTAGGAGTAAAAAGTTCTCTGCTCATTAACTACCCTCAGAAGTAGGATTAAAAAAAAAAAAAACGACTCAAGTACATGTAACGGAATACATGTAACGTGATTTTTCACGATTTTGAAGATTAATTTTATAAACTTAGATATGTTTTTCAGGACTGAAATTTGATTGTCATACTAAAAAAACACTAAAATTCAGATTTTTGTGATAACTTTACAGGGACTTTAAGGTCAATATTTGCTTGAAACTTGTGGATATTTGGTAACTTGGTAATAAAAGCCCTAAGTAAGGGTGCTCTGCTTAGAAGTATTTTTGATGCTTTTAAAGGGTGAGATTAATATAACAGAGGCCCCAAGAGTTGAGACATTTGCAATATATATAGTGCTTATGAAATTTATTAGACCACCCTAACCCTAACCAAAGTAAGGTTTATGCTACAGCTACCCTAAATTAACAGCACTGGTAATTATCAAAATCATTTTTTATGTTTCTGCAATGGTTAATACATCAATATGTACAAGCTCTTTAACCAAATTATCATTGTTATCCATGAATTTTCAAATTTACTGATTTACAAAACACCTGAAAAAATAGTAAAGCACATTAATATTTCTTGATTAATATGTCCAATTATAGTTATTTACTTGCATTCCTGAAGAGAAAAATGAGTTTTAGTGGTTGAATGTTATGCTTGATTAATTTCTGACTTGTCAGAGAAGCCCAGTGAGCCAGCTCAAATTTGTGTGAATTCAGTTTGAAATCCCTCATTCCTTTTCAAAATGGTAAAACGTGGAGAGCTCACTGAAAATGAAAGAGTCCGTATCAAAGCACTTCATGATGCTGGATGGTCTTTGAGACAAATATGACAGGTGGTCTAATAAATTTTTTAAGCACTGTATGTCAGGCCTCTCAAGCTTTGAACTGAAATGCCTATAAGGTTGTCAAAATCTTTCATAATTTGCTACTTATTAATCATGTTTCAAAACAATTAAGTCTGTATTATTATAATTGTTGATAGTAAGGAAAAATACTAAAGCTTTTTAACTTTTACATTTAACATCTATTTTAAAGGTGCGTTAAAGAGGAATGAAAGAATAAAAATCGGCAGGCAAACTCTTGCACACTGTCTACATCAATGCAGTTCTGTAGTTAAAACAGTACACATTAGTTTCCTGTAGTTTATGATAATTGAAAACAAGATATTACCCATTATTAGGTCTTGTGGACTTCCATCTGTTGTTATGGCTCCAAAACAGATATAAATATTTATTTTGTTTTATTTTTTTTTCTAAATTTTGATGTAAGGTAGAATTTTGTTCTACAAACAAGGACAGGGATGCTCCAACTTTCTTGTGTGCATCCTTAAGATTTAATAAATGTGTATTTCCTAACTAATTGAACACTTGAAGAGCTCAATATAAGTATTATATATCATGAAAAGTTTAAATATGCATTTTCCCTTTTCTTGCATTCGTTTTTCTTTTTTTTTGAGAAGCAGTTTTTGGTTTTCAATAGCGTAAAAACATACAACAAAATCCCAGATTACCATGACAATATAGACCTAAATCAAACATTCATACATATCAGATCATTGTTCTGATCATGTTGTTTCTGTCATACAGAGGACATTTTAACCCTTTAAACAAATTCAGTAGATTTGTTTTTATATTCTCACTATTTTGTTACATCTGATCTAGTCATTCTTGTCTTTTGCAATGAGCATTTTCAGTGTTTTATTGATCAAAATAATCAGTAATAAATGAACAAAAGTTTCCCTGGATACTTAAAAAGTCAGATGTGAGCTATTTCTCACTATCCTGGATAAAAAAAAAATCTGCATTATTTATACAGTTCATGTGCAGAAATAGAGGTAATTCTGTTCAGAAGAGGGAGGAATGTTTGCTGTGCCCAGTTGTTTTCCAGTTATCGTCGCTCACCATGGCCCCCTCCTTACTTGTCCTCTCCTGCTCTGAGTGAGGACTGTGACTGAGTGGAAAGAGCTCACCGCTAGCTCAAATGAGTCTTGTGGTGGTACGCTTCAGGGTGTAAACACGTCCCACACCCCTTCTGATAACCACAGGCCACGCCGAATTCCTTTCCCAAACGGCCACCATCTCCTCCCATTGGAATTGAACAGGAGGAGACGATGGGTTTACAGTAATGTATAAATAACTCCCAACTGAAGTTTTACTGGATGGATTATTTTTGTGGAAGGTTTGGTGACACATAAACACAAACAGAAGTAGGTCAGGAATGTCATTTTCCATCTGGACTTTGGTGTTGCAGTCTGGTGAAGTAACAGAATAGACAGCAGTGCAAGACAAACCTTCGATCATTTTAGAGCAAAGACATCACTCCTTTAAAGACCAGAATGAATTTGGGGCGCTGATAGCCAAGTGCAGTGGCTCTCAACTGGTGGGTCATGAGTGTATGTGGATGGTAGAGTGTAACTGAAAGCAGGGATGTATTCAACTAGGTGACTACAAAATTGATTGTCTTCCCTCCATAATTGGTCAGTTAAATAAATGATTCATTTCAATCATTTCAAGCTGTAATACAGCCACACACTACTAGCCAAGGCTGTACCTCTGGTTAATGGGACCCCTCACAGATGTCATCTCACAGAAGCAGAACAATTTGACAATATTTTAATCTGAAAAATGTAGTAAAGTTGAAATAAAATACAACTACTTGTCTACATCAGTGCGTCACCCCATTCAGCACTCAGACAGTGGGTGATGCAGGTTTTGTGCTGGTGTTTTGGTTTAACAAGTTACCATGCTAACTGGAGACTTTCAGACAGAAGTGTTTGTTATTGTTGTAGGTACAACAATGTTAAAAAATCCTTTTGAATCTTCATTTGTGTACTTTTGTGGTAAAATGTCAAAATATACTTATCACATACAGTAAAGTCATGTGCATAAGTTTTAGGCATGTAGGGTGCAAAGGATTCAAAATGGGCCCAGTGTGCCACAATCCAGTGCTGGAGAGGTGGGGGTAGTGGCTGTAGTCAAGCTTGACACATTTTGACAGGCATGTGTGTTGCTTGGCTGCCAAGGTCAAGTTCGATGGTATGTTTTTTTGTCTTGGCCTTTGCACACGTGGGAATACACACAGAAAGTGCTGGCAGTGTTTGGACTCTTGGGACATCCACAACCAGGGGCTCATGGCCACAGGATCAGGAGAGCCACATCCATTTCCTGGGAGGGGTGTAGTTGGGGGAGGAGTCAGACAGCCCATAAAAGTTTAAAGCCACGGACACAGAAACACCTCATTCTGAGCAGGGCTGAAACAGAGGGGTTTTTAGACATACAGCAATCCAATACTGGAGGGTTTTTTCAGCAGACTTCACAGGTATGTTCTTGGGACCTCTGAAACCAATTTAAACTTTTATTAAAAGGGTAAGATATGTAACCTTTAACATGTGGACTCTAGATTTTTCAACAAATTATTTTTCCATGCCCCTGGTAATATTCGGACAGATCAAGAAGGGTGCCCAGGGTTGTGTCAGTCCTCCCTCCCGCCTGATGGTGCCCTCAGGCAGCTTACTTGCCAAATCTATGCCTACTTCAGCCTCAGTTTTTAGCATAAACATGCCTAAAAGTTCTGCGCAGTACTGTATATATTTTAATGAAAAGCTGAACAAGGAGGAATTTGAGAGGACTTGTGTTTTTTACCATTTGATGTAACTGTGACAACCACTGGACTTGAGATATGGGAACATATGCTGGTTCAGAACTTCAACCCTGGCTCCTGCCTCCTGGTGGCCATCATCCAGGCCTGCACCACGCCCATGCCCTGTCTCTCCAGGTATCCTTCCAGCTGACTCCTCCAGTATGTGGCTGGCCCTGATGTCTGGACCAGCCCACTGGAACCTGTGCACCCACCCTGCAGTTAGCTGGATCAGGTGTGGGAAAGCACACAAGGTGCCTGTAGAAGCCACTGGTGTGAGAGGTGTGCTGACTGAAAGTCCCCAGTTAATATAGCTTGTTAGACCATAATACTGGCTGTTAAGAGTTGGTTTACAACAGCGCACTACTGTTAGACAGCCCAAAAATGTTAATCTGGGCCTTACTTTTCTTGTTTTGCACATCTTGTATTGGTTGTTGTGTGTTCTTTAGCTAATTGATGTGATGTTTTGTGGCAGAATGCAACATGGTTGCAAAGAGCCACATGTTCCTGTGGCTTTTAAAATAACCATCAATTTTATTCCTGAAGAATGTGATGACATTGCTTCAAATAACAAGACATAGTATGGTTTCAGTATGGTTCCACACTGTTTAGTTGTGCTGAACTAACTCTAATCTGTTTTGACTCTTTTAACTTTGCTTTTTCTTACCTTTAGACTAAAGTTAAATAGTCTAAATTAAAAAATTTGTTTAGTTGGACAGGGAGATGAGCACAAGGAACATCCCCAATTTTTTAGTTCAAATGGTTGCAAAGCAAACAACTTCTGTGACAACTTTTCAGTGACTCCAAGAACTTGAAAACCACCAGGTCAATTGGCTGTTATATTTCATAAATGTTAAATTTTAAGTGTCATGGGGAAAAACATCAACCTTGTGTTCTTTTCTTTCGCTGATTGTCTCACAGGTAGGAAGAGGATGTGGTTCAAAGTGGACGAAGCCATCAGAGTGCTGCAGAGCCACAAGCCTGACCACGCAGAGTACCTACGCACACTCACAAACACCTGCAATCCCATTCGCAGTCCTGTTTGCAGCCCGACCAATGGTAACACCCCAAGCTCCCATGTGATGGACAACAACACACCTCACTATGTTATGCACTCCAGCGGCTCAGATCTAGTCAACAGATAGGATCGTCACCACCAGCGAGCAAGTGCTGTAAGAGGAGATGAATATGGACACTCAGAGACTTCTGCATTGATTGCGTCATTAGCACAGCCTCCAACAATATGGACGTCTTTGAAGATGACATGAAACCATTTTTAAGTGGGCTTGAAGAGTGCCGAAATGTTTTCTGGGCATAATTAAGATACTATGTTTTTTTTAACAAACAAAACCAGCTATCATCCAAGTCAAACAGATGAAGGATTTTTTTTTTGTGTTGCTCATTGAAGTTCCCTTTTTTGAATATCATTGTACCATGTTTTTTGTGGTTTCCTGGGGAGCAACACTGGGAAGGGTTTTGTTTTTAAAGGAAGTTATTTCCTAATAGTGACTCAGTGCCAAATAATGCTCTTCAGTGAGCCATTTTGAAAAGGAGTGGCAGCATTTGTAAATTGTTACAACTCTTTTTGAGAGTAAAACTCTGTTTTTTCAGAAGACAGCTGAAACAAGAGGAAACAGCATTACTCCTTTAATTATGGCTGTATAGTGCACACATGTAAGTGCTAATCACTGGTAACCGACAAAGACTCTGACCGCTATAAGGAAATTGAGAATTACAGTATTTAGCCCTTTCTCAAACACTTTTATTTGTGAATTTATGTCAGTTGTGCCAGTATCAGTTGAATGCAAATCAACATGAAAGGATATTTATCAACTACCAACGTGAAACTTTGCTAGTGTGCCAGAAAAATGCAGTATGCAAAACTACAAAACACTGCACCATATCAGTAATAATATATTCTTCTAAGCTACCTGTTATTTTTAGGGCTGTTTTAAGATTATTTTTTTTAAATCCAATTCATCTCAGAAATTCAGTAGTTCATTACAATTAATCAAACCCTTTTTATCACAGTTTGAAACTCCACCATTTTGAATTCAAAACTGTTTAAGTATCCCTTTGGATTTTTCTACTGCCTCAAACTAAACTTAACTTAAGGGTTGTTGAATTCCTGTTTTGACACAGACCTGCTTTTATATGTAGATGGAAGATTTTAACATGAACTTTATCACAGAAAAGGGGGCTTGTTATGTATCTGAAAGGAAATGAGGGGACAGTGAAAAGGTAAGTCTTTGATAGCACAATGTGCAATTGTGCTGTACGTGACTTTTAAAGTGAAATGAGGCCTTAAGGAGCAGTAGGAGGCTTATTTTTCATCACTGTGGCTCCAGAGATGCTACAGCAGTTTAACAAAAGTGTATTGAAAGGGACAATAAAGCATGAGATTAGTGTACTCATTGTGGGCCTTGATAAATTGCGATTAGCTCTTTTAATCTTGACAGCCCTAGTTATTTTTAAGGTGAATTTGAAATATGATGGCTAATTGGTGACAAACAGTGTTAGTAAGGCTTTTTTTTTTTTAGGAAGGGCAAAGTGTTGGAGTCTGATTCTTTTACGTGCCTTTGTAAACAGTTTTTTTTAAAGGTCACATATTATGCAAAATACACTTTTTCAGGCTTTTCTAACAAAATTATCTGCCCCTTGCCTGTCTACAATCCCTACTAGAATCAGAACCCCCCTTCTCTTTTTCCACCTCTCAGAAAATGTGTGCTAAACAAGCTGTTCTTAGATTTTCCCCTCATGATGTCATGTAGGGAGTTAGCACTGCCCCAGGTTTGGTTGGCCCTCCCTGCTTGGAAGAAAGTTCCACCCTTCTTTCCAACCAGGAGAGCCACATCTATTAAGCCCATAGACTGTAAAAAGAATTGGACAAAGCCTATGTGACGTCAGCCGTTTGATTACAATAGGCAGACTCAAACAGCTTTTGAAGCCAATCCGTGGCGGCCTCCACATTGAAATCACTGTCTCAACCGAACTTTGGATCAACCTAACAGCCTGCCCACTAACTAACAATTGTGCTCCAAAATTTCATCCCCCACCCCCATACAGTGAGAGGTCATGAAGACATTAGCTAATGAGACACGTTTGGTTTTTGAACGAGGCTGTGAACCAGTTTATTTCCAGTGTAAAAAACAGCTGTGTTCATGCAGCCAGCCTTAAGTGTACACTGGCAGTATTGCAATTTTTTCACTTCCACATAGGCTTCATGTTTGTAGTCAGGAGGTGGAGTCAGACAGCTCATTTACATTTAAAGTTACAGACACATTAACAGCTCATTTTGAGCATGGCTAAAATACAGGGATTTTTAGACATGCAAAAATCCAATACTGGAGTGTTTTTTCAGCAACAAACTTCATGGGCATGTTTTTTGGGACCCCTGAGATATATAAACTTGTCTTAAAGGGGTAAAATATGTGATCTTTAAATTGATAGACAATGTGCCTCATAAAACGTCTTACAAACTGCCTTAATTGCTGTGAAACCAGTCTTTTACTTAACAGCTGTGGTACATATAAACATATGTTATTAAGAAAGAATTGAATGTACAGTATTTATTATGTCTTGACTGGTTTTATTTATGTGGGAGAGATTGCCTCTCCTACTATAAGCAGGGAACTAAGAGAAGCAGTTCAACAAACATATGCAAGGATTGTTGTCAACATTCAAGAAAGGGAGAGATACATTCTTTGTATTGATTATCATTGACTCGTGCCTGAAGGACAAGGCATAGATCAATGATTAACCTTTATATTGTTTTTATGCATGTGTGAATGGGTATTCTGCTGTTTAGCATCATAATGTAAATAAACCATAAAATAAAAAGTCGTCATTGACGCTCATTGTCCCCTTTGTATTTCTGTTTTATTTTATCTTTTTTCCCCCAGTTGAACAATATTAATTTAATTTTAGCCATACTCTGTACTCCTCAACATCCCCTTGATGACCCGCCCATCCGCCGCCACTGCCTGAGCCTGGTCAGGTGTTCGTTTTCCAGCGACATAAACTTTCCATTTGGAAAACTGATTTGATTTCCTGACCGGACAAACACGCCATGCTACGGAGGATACTTCAAATGGTAAGCATGTGATGTGGCAAAGTCAACCGTTTTGGCCTGTGTGTGGTTAAAACGAGTCATTTTCCTTTGTAGCTACAGGCCTATGCTAGTTTGTTTTCATGGTGGGGGCATCATTTATTACACAGCGTGTGGCGGGTGGACGGGCGTTTTGTTTTATATTTTATCTTACGGGCGTTCGGTCATTCAGAATAAACCCCGCCACCCCGTTCCCACACAGTGAACATATCAAGCGCTCACTGTGTGGGGTTGACAAGGCTAGCTACAAATTGCTAACTTGGGTCAGTTGATTAATGCTAGTGTTGACAGAGATGTAGCAAGCTAACAGAGCACCCGTCAGTGTGTAACTGGTTTATATGTTTCCTAACCTTGCCAGGGTTAGTGGAGTAAAGCGTAACTTGGTTTGCCAACCTGGCTGACTGCTGAATCATTTATTTTTGATGTTTTGCGTTGTTGGCCAGCTAGCCCAGTTACAACGGTTTGTTAATTCATCGTCCAGTCATCACATGCTAACTCTGACGTTAGCTAAACGTTAACTGTTATGAAGTCAAGTGTAGGCTGACTGATGGCCAGATTGATAGAATTTATAAATAGTATTCTCATCTTGATGGCAAAATAGATGTCCGAGTAAAACAGAGGGTAGAAAAATAGAAGGTTTGGTAGCGAACGTTAGCCACCTGATTAGCTTCTAATAAGGACTACATTCACCACAAGCCATTGCCACCGAAGACTGCATCACTGTGTACACTTTGTAGTCCCGGCCTGTTGACCAGGAAAATCCAACATTTCGCATTTTGCTTTTAGATCAGGATTTGTCGGCATTTTACTGAAAATATTTAGGAAGTCAATGGTGTAATGTTAAAAATGGTGATTATCATACTCTCTTACAAAAACACTATCACTGCCGTAGCTTATTTAGTATTCACACAGTTTGGACAAGAGCAATGACCCTACAACAGACTGGAGGGTTAAAAGGGAACAATCTGATGAAAGGGGGAGTCATCTTTTACACTGCACATTAATCCTGAATTTGAGGAAGTTAAGGAATCACTGTCTTGTGATCGTTTTAGATCTACTCAGTCAATTTAGAGCAATATTTAAACGTTCTCGATAGGATTCATAAAGGACATCTTAGTGTGAAAATATCTGAAAAGACTTAGTTATTGTGATTTATGGGTTTCCTCACATGTTAGTGTTGCATGTCAAAGGAACCTTTCTTGGATTAAGGGTTACTACACGTTTGTATTGCCTGCTATTCTGAAATCATTTAACATACAGTGGATTCAAATACACAAAGCATTCCTTATTAAAGAACTGTTTTGTGAAATAATATTTATCAATAAGGGGAAAAATCCCTGCCGAGGTGGCAGCAGCAAGGGTTGCCACAACAATAGTATTATAATATTGATGAGACATTAGTTAAAATCAAAGATGCATACATGTTTTGACATCATTGCAATTGGTACCCAGTATTGAGTCAAATGCCAGCAAACTCCTGCTTACTATCGTAAAAGCACAAATGCATTTGCAATCTTCTGGCATCTCTGTCTTTTGCAGCAGCCTTGAGTTCAAATGACTGTAGGACTTCAATTTTACTTTCAAGCTTTGGTATTGTTTTGATGTTTTCTATCATTTAAATGTGGGGGATTGCATCGTTCTTAAATATGGTATTAGGAAGTAAAACATTTCAACAACTTCAGCCACAGTCAACACCAACCCTATATTAATAACAATGTAAGTTGACATTAATGGCAATTTTGTGGCAATTTCCATCCCCACTTGTGATTATTTATATTAAATGATTTTTTTATGGATATGAGTAGCATTTCTGTTTTGGTTATGTTATGCATGTAACCTGTAAGCCGGGTCAAAGATTGATTCATGATGCAAATGCGTAGGCTGCCTCTAAAGTGCTGTATTTACAACCCTTCAAACAGCTCGGAGATGAGTCAGCTCAGAGTCCATTTCCTAACACAGAAACCCACATAGTTGCCATTCCAAGTTGGAAATCACAAACCCAAAGTAGCTTTTCCTGTGACTCCTTGAACACTGGCGGCAAGCTCTTTTTTGTTTGTTTTTGCCTCAGCCAAATGACTCATTTGAGCTGAGGTGACTACATTGTTTCTTGTTATAAGCTGAGGTAGGTTTGTTATCAGTCCTTCATCTTCCCCTTGCTGTAATCTAAATGACAGGGTGTGTTTGCAAACCTATCCTGGCCAATTGCCGGCCACTCGATGACAATGTTTTACAGATGTAATTAAGGATGTATAAGACAAGTGGAGTCAAATTTATTCATAAAGCTGATATGAAAACAGCAGCAGCTGACTACAGCATATTATCGTTAAAGTCATTGTACATCAGACTGCTATTGCAGAGCACCTTAACTACGGCCCAGTGGTAACATACCTCTTTGAGGTTTACAAATGCCAGACAGTGAAAGTATTAGCAATGAGACAATAAAAAATAATGTTGATTTTTGATACCAATATATCACTTTTTTTTTAAATTCCTTTGGGTTCTGGGGGGCTGAACCTTTCTTAGATATAAGCAGGTGGGGCTTGAAGAAGGAATAAAGGTTGGGAACCACTGGTCTAGAGGAACGGCTTTGACTTGTACCCCCAAAATCTATTCAGGTCATCCTTGAGTCAGAGTAGACTTTTGTGCAAAGACTGAAGAAAATCCCTCCCAGTATTCTCAAGATATCATGCTCACAAGCAAGGGATGGACATGAGGCCCATAGACCTTGACCTTTGACCTATAACATCCAAAATCAATTCACCTGTCATTGAGTGAAGCTTTTTCAGAGTTTGAGGAAAATTCCTCAAAGTGTTCTTGAGTTATCATGTTCACAAGCAAGGAAGGGACATAAGGCCCAATAACTGCAACCTTTTACTAAAATCTGAACAGTTTATCCTTGAGTTAGTGTAGACAAACTGACAACCCAAAAACGAGGGATGGGCTGATGCCTCTTTTTCAGACAGATACTATGTGCAATTATGAAGACTTAATAATACCTTAACTTTTTTTTAAAAATATTTCGAAGTTTTTTTTATTTTCTGTAGATTCCCTCGTCTCTTCTGTTGATGAGTCAGCATTACACGGTTTTCTGTCAGCTCTTCTTTTGTTGTCCTTATTTCAGTTTAAATATTACCAAACTGCAGACATGGCTCCAACTCTGCCAACCTGCTCAAATCAAGAAAGGCTAACATGATTCTGTAAAATTATACCAAGTACAGTATTGGCAGTATCTTGGCAGTTAAAGTTCTTAAGCTTATTGATGCATCTAAAAAATAAAAAATAACTTCTGTTCCTCGCTATTACCAGTGTTGAGGAATAAAATTCTTCACAGTCACAGACTTATGAAAAGCTTTGGACACTTAAACAGAGGGGCCAAGATGCCGGCTGTTTGGTTAAAACAGAGCACTTCCCCAGACCTGCACCAAGACCACCTTAAAGCGCTGGTAAACACACCCAAGTCAAGACATATTATAAAAACAAAAAAATTTAGTTGTTATTATTTAGAATATTTTCTCTTAACAGGATGAAGTCCAAGGGAGAATTTTTCAAAAAAAAAAAAAAGGAAAAGTGATCAACTTAAAAAAAAGGTCCTTAAGGAATGTACAAATGTCAGTAAAAGTTCATGCACATACCACCTTGCTGATACAGCTGCCTAAAATGAGCATACTTTTAGAAAGATTACTATTGAAAACCAGGCTTCAGTCTCTTGAAAGATACTTTCAGCTTCATCAGGCCCACCCATCAACAAAGTTGTTATCGAGATCTGTTGGCCAGGACTCTGTTAAAAGCTTGGAATGAATAATTTCTCCTTGATAAAGAGTCAAACAAAACATCTCAGATGATGACAGCTGACATAAGAAACAGAGACTTCAATCTTTAATTAAAATCCACTCCATCCCATTTCTCTTAGACAGTTAGTAAAACTTTGCTTTGAAATATCTAAAATAATGAATATTTGTTCATCCCACAAGACTCCTGGGAAGGGGGGCTCCCAGAACGCAGAGCCAGAGCAGCCCAGCACAGACCTGAACCATGACCAGACATCAGAGGTAAGGAGTCCGCATGTTTGTCTTCACTGTTAACTCGTTCTTTTTTCTGTCTTCCTTGCTAAAAGAACAGCAGAATTCAACTTGTTCGATATTTTATCACCAACTAATTAATCCTGATGTGGTGTTTCTGCATACAGGGCTTCATCTGTCCTCAGTGCATGAAGTCTCACAACTCTGCAGAGGAGCTCTTCAAACACTATGAGCTATTCCACGACACCGGAGACCTGCCAGCTCATGTGGCCCCGACTCGGTGAGACATGATGTGACATTAATGATGATAAAGAATCTGACTATATATACACTTTAAAGAACTTGTTTTTTTACTCTTTCTCCTCTCAGGGAAGACCTCACAATGCTACGGCAGGAAGTTCAGGACCTGCACGCTTCTCTTAAGGTGAAGATGTTTTCTGACAAACTAGAACTATGTGGATTCTGTGATAATGGCTACAAAGTCCTGATTTTATGTTTGTGTGTCTTCTAGGAGGAAAGATGGTTCTCTGGAGAGCTGAAGAAAGAGTTAGACAAAGTCCAGGGACACCTGAAGCAAGTAATTCCTTCAAGATATCTAATAAGTTTGATAACATCAATTTGTCTCTTTGCTTCAAGAGATATTGCTTACTGTTACTGTACATGTATCTCTCTCCTTTGATTCCACAGAATGATGGGCAGACAGGCTCCGAGGATTCAGGTGAGGGTCTTTATATTTTATAAAGTCTAGGAAAAAGATAAAAATCATTGATTCCTTGTAACCTGGGGTGCTCTTTCTCTCAGCCCTGGAGAGGAAGTTAAATGAAGCAGAGACAGAAAAGTTCAACATCAAGCAGATGAAAGACCTTTTTGAGCAGAAGGCTGCACAGCTGGCTACCGAGATAGTAGGTCAGTGTGGGAAGAGGGAGTGTCACGTAATTCAACAGTACTGAAAAAGTCTAACTCAATCATTGTTTATGCTCAATCTCTTTATCATGCGCTTCTCTGCTTTAGTTTTACACTCCTTTGACTTTAAATCATTTTTACTTTATTTTGTGATCTGCACAAATTTCAGCATTATTAAATTACCTTTTCTTAAATGTCTGAATCAGATTTAAAGTCCCGCTATGATGAGGAGAAGAGCCTGAGGGAGGCTGCTGACCAGAGGCTGGCCAAACTGAGCGAGCAGCTCCAGAAAGAGAAGCAGGAGAACGAAAGACTTCAAACAGAACTGGTACAATGATCCTTAAAGTTACTTTTGTATGTTGTTTAGACCCTTCTTTTTGAAACATTTGAAATGTGAAAGAAAGCCATTGAAAAGGCGCCATGAAATCTATTTAACTCTAAGCTGTTTGGTGGAAGAATCAAAGCAGATCGCCTCACTGTTGTCGTAGAAACATGAAACGCCGCGCTTTAGAGGGGTTTCATACAAATACAGGTTTGCTTTTAGAGTTTCTAGGAGAGGTATCAGCTTTTAAGCTCCAGACCAGTCTTATAAAATGACACACAAGCTGTGTTAACTATTTTGACCAAAAAGTTGAAGATAAGTTTTTACCTTTTTTCTTATTTTTAAAGACTAAACTGAGATGACGGCTGAATAGTAAATGCATTGACAACAGAAATATAGCACAATCTCTGTTGGTCAGTTCACAACACCATGAAAAAATAAAGACTGGTAAACAACCAAAGTTAGATCGCCTGTCTACAGAAAGGGAGCTGCAGTTACAAATTCTCGCTGCTGATTTTTCTGTGTCTTTTGGCCTTTTGTTCACACATCACTAACAGCATTTTAGGTCACTGAAAACACACTTTTGTTAATTTACAGAGTAACCACCCAAAGGTGCAACTCAATATTTGAGAATATTGTGAAAAAGTTGATTTATTTCAGTAGTTAAATTTAAAAAGTGAAACTCATATTATGTATGTAGATCTATTACACACGTAGTGAAAGTTTTAAGGTCTTTGTTTCTTTTAATTGTAAGGATTATGGCTTACAGTTGATGAAAACCTAAAATTCAGAACTTTAAAACATTAGAATATTACATAAGACCAATAACAAAAGGATTTCTAATACAGAAATGTTGAAAAGTATGGTAATTTATATGCACTCAAGACTTGGTTTGGGCTCTTTTTGCATGAATTACTGCATTAGTGCAGTGTGGCATGGAGGCGATCGGCCTGTGGTACTGCTGAGGTATTATAGAAGCCCAGGTTGCTTTGATAGCAACCTTCAGCTCATCTATACTGCTTAACAAATTTATTAGACCACCCTAACCCTAACCAAAGTGAGGTTTATGCCACAGCTGCCCTAAATTAATAGCATTGGTAATTACCAAAATCATTTTTTATGTTTCTGCAATGATTAATACACCAATATGTAGAAGCCCTTTAAGCAAAATGATTTTTTTAATGCTAAAATATAATTATTATTGTTATCCATGAATTTTCAAATTTACTGATTTACAAAAAAAACTGAAAAAATAGGAAAGCATATTAATATTTCTTGATTAATATGTCAAATTATAGTTATTTACTTGCATTCCTGAAGAGAAAAATGAGTTTTAGTGGTTGAATGTTATGCTTGATTCATTTCTGACTTCTCAGAGAAGCCCAGTGAGCCGGCTTGAATTTGTGTGAATTCAGTTTGAAATTCCTCATTCCTGTTCAAAATGGTAAAACGTGGAGAGCTCACTGAAAATGAAAGAGTCCGCATCAAAGCTCCTCATGATGCTGTATGGTCTTTGAGAAAAATATGACAGGCAGTCTAATAAATTTGTTAAGCACTGTATGTCATGGGTCTTATGTCTCTTATCTTCCTCTTGACAGTACCCCAGAGGTTCTGTACGGGGTACAGGTTCAGGACTATCATGGTCATTTAACCAGCTTTTGGCACATTTGGCAGTATGGGCAGGTGCCAAGTCCTGCTGGAAAATGAAATCAGCATCCCCATATAGCTTGTCAGCAGAAGGAAGCATGAAGTGCTCTCCCAAACACAGTGGACCAACACCAGCAGATGACATGGCACCCCAAACCATCATTGACTGTGGAAACTTTATACTGGACTTCAAGCCTCAAGGATTTTATGCCTCTTTGATCCTCCTCCAGACTCTGGGACCTTGATTTCATAAATGAAACCAAAATTTACTTTCATCTGAAAACAAGACTTTGGACCATTGAGTAGTGGTCCAGTTCATTTTCTCCTTAGACCAGGTAAGACGCTTCTTACATTGTCAGGTTCAGGAGTGGTTTCACACGAGGAATGTGACAGTTGTAGCTAAATTCCTTGATATATCTGTGCATGGTTGCTTTTGATGAGCTGACTCCAGCCTCAGTCCACTCCTTGTGAAGTTCCTCTAAAGTCTTGATTGGGTTATGCTTGACAGTCCTCTCAAGGCTGCGATTTCCCCTGTTGCTTGTGCATCTTTTTGTACCATAGTTTTTCCTTCCATTCAGCTTTCTATTACTGTGCTTGGATACAGCACTCTGTAAACAGCCAGCTTCTTCAGCAATGACTTTCCTTGTGGAGGTGTCAATAATCGTCTTCTGGACAACTTTCAAGCCAGCAGTCTTCCTCATGACTATTTACCCTACTGAACCAGACTAGCGAGACCATTTAAGGGCTTAGGAAACCTTTGCAGGTGTTTTGAGTTAATTAGCTGATCAGAGTTTGGCACTATTAGTTTATTATTCTGAACTTTTTCACAATAATCTAATTTTACGAGATACTGAATTTTGGGTTTTATTAGGTGTAAGTCATAATCATTACAATTAAAACACTAAATGTTTCACTCTGTGTAATTAATCTGTATAAAATGAGTTTCACTTTTGAGTTACTCTACTAAAGTAAATTCACTTTTTCACAATATTCTTATTTATTGCACTTGTAGTACCACTATGTTACCTATCTGTGATTGGCTAGTTGACTTTATTTAAAGAGAGAGTAAACTGTTGGACTTGAAAGACAACTAAAATGTGCTGAATTTACTAAATGGCCCAAATTTGGTGGGCAGAAAGTTCTAAACTGACTTAACTAATGAACATCTTGGTCTAAAGGCTAAGTCTGTAATATTTTCTAAAATGAACACTACAAACAAGTGTTACACAGCAGTGTATTGTTGCCATGTATGACACATCTGATAAAGTGCATAGCAGCAGACAACACAGCTGTTAATAAGGACATCTATATTTGTTTTAAACTTCCTAACTTTAACACTTCACACTCCTCTGCCCCCTTCACTCTGACCCTTAGCTGCAGCGACCAGGAGTGGAGGATGTGGAGGTGCTACAAAAGGAACTGGTGCAGGTCCAGACGCTGATGGACAGTATGACTCGTGAGAGGGAGGAGGAGTCTGAACGGCTGAAAAACCACTATGAGCAGCTGCAGAAGAATTACACTACCTCAGAGGTGAGGACAAAAAAATCCACAGGGTATAGGTCTGCTGATTGTCTCACTTTCCTCTGACAGGAATGATCGCTGTTCCTCTTCCAACTCAAATTATTCTGATCACAATCACACACATTTATTCACTTTACATTAATTTTTTTGCATGTTTGTCCTGCTGATGTGTAAGGTTATAGGGGATTTTTTTAGGGGTGAAAGAGTTACTAGTTTTAATGTAAAGCTTCCCTATGGATAGTAATACCATACAAAAATGAATAACGATGAAACCCTTTCCATTACAGTGCTTAAATATCACAGAAAATTTTGTCATTAGAGCATTCAACTTAGGCTTGTTTACTGAGGTGACTCAGAAATCAGTGGTTAAAGGGGATGAAGGAAATCAGACCAGGTGATGTGGCTGTCTCCCTCCTCATCTCTCTCCCTGTTTTTGATCCTGTGAAATGTTGCAATTATACATTTCCATGTGGTTTCATCACAGTCTGCAAAAAATCTGAAACAGCTTGTCTATGTGTATCACAGCCCTATCTCTCTCTGGTCTTAGTATAGAAGAATAAATCTGTAGTCAAGTCTTTGAGTCAGTCAGTAAAATATCAACTTTGCATCTTTAAAAAAGTAACATTTATATTTAGGCTTTGTATAAAACATTTTTTAAATGCTGCAATGTCCAAATGTTGTAAAAATTTCACTAGAAATATATAATGAATTACATTATTCATCCCCTTTCCCAGTAGCTTTCTTCACTGTGTAGATTAGGCTGATGCTGTTGTAATGTGACTCACCTCTGTCTATGTCTCTCTCTCTTTCATCTTCCTTACACATTGTATCCCTCTCCACTTTAACTTCAAGATCTGTAAACTGGAGGTAAAGATGTTCAATTGAAATTGGCCCCATTTTTTTCAGTTTTCTTTTTTTTTAACATTTTGAGTTCCTCTAGATTTGGAACCTGTTTTTTGTTTGTTTTTGTTAACGCTGTTACCGTTTCATATTTTTTGTGAGAGTGATTAAGTCTTTTTGTGACTATTCTATGTTGGGTTTGTTTTCTTTCTTCATGTTACAGTGATGCTTCAGTTCTTTGAATGTTTTCACTAAATGGCTTTCCAGTTTATTTAATTTCTGTCCTGTTTTGTTGCAGTTGACCATATCCCAACTAAAAGCAGAGCTGGAGAAAGGTCCGCAGGAAGCAGCCGTCTACACGCAACAGATCCACGAGCTGCAGAGCAACCTGAATAATCTGCAGCAGCAAAGCCAGGTAGCACATTCAGACTCTATCAGAAAGAAACAGATACAACGGTCCTGTGACATTTTTGTGATTCGCTGCAGAATACTGAACACTTCTACAACACCTTCTGCTGCATATTATACAGATGCTAATCTCTAATTACAGATTCTATTTGAAAATAATAGAATATGTACGTGAAGGACCTTGATATGGAAGTTGCTTTGATTTGCATGTGTAGTTCTTTTGTTGTCCTAGTCAAACGTAACAATTTGAACACTTGCTTTTGACACCTGCATTTATGCATGTACTCTCTGGTTTTATGTTATCGGATAGACAACAAATTTTACCTACCTATCCATCTGTCCATCTATTTTTCTATGTAACTGACGTAACTGAGCTTCTAGCTTCCCTTCAAGTACACAGTAAACTGAGTCTCTGTCCATCTTTCTGTATTGCCTTGCTTCACATTGACATCACCAGTTGTCTATGGTAAAGATGTCACTTTGGCATCTTGTAAAAAAAAAAAAAAAAACATATCAAACACAGCCCTATAATTAAACCAGCAGGGGTGGTGTATGCCATGCCAGCTCTGTAACGTGAAGCTGAAATACTATCACAGGCAGTCACTGAGCAAGCAAGTGGAGGCTTCGGGGTTTCTGTAGGATTAAATCAGGGGGTGCTTTTCCTTCCTCCATCCCTGTCAAGTGGATTTCCAGGTGAAGGAGACTGAAATATTGAGGAGCAGAAAATGAGACACAAAGGATGAGGACAGGGATAGAGAGAACAGGAACAAAGTATTTATTGGTCTGTAACTCCAGGATTAGAGAGAAGTGACCTCCAGACACAAGAAAAGGGCAGCAACAAGGCCATGAGATGCAGAAGGATGAACAGAAGTGGAGGTGAAACACTGAAAATGTCCACAGACGGTTGTTAAAATTGGCCAGCTGCTGTCAGAGATTTGTAGTCTGTCTGTTAAATCCAGGTGCCCTGTCACACTCCCTAGTTAGCAGTACACTTCCCCATTAACAACATTTTGTTCTTTATCACCTTGTTGCCAAGTGTGCAGCTACAGGGCAAGTGCTGTACACATACCACGGTATTTCAAGGTCTGAGTTATTAACCTTCCCTTAGAAATGCCATACCTCTCTTTACTCTCGACTCTACACAGGCGACTGTTCTTTTCCATATCTCCTATCACATGAGGAGAGCGTGTTTGGGCCTTGTAACTGTCACGCTAAGTGTTTTAGTTGAGAAAAGATATGACTCATTAAATAGAGTGGCTTGAATATTGAAACATGTTTTCACACTGTCAACACTGTTAGTCTTTTTCCTTTTACCTGACATCCAACTTTCTCTTGATATTTCAGAAAAACATGACCCTCACCGTCTGCCTTATGTCCTCCTTTCGTCTTCCTACAGAGCCTGTCTGAGAAGCTTGCACATAAAGAGAAAGAGCACCAGGAGCTGGGGGAGCGCCTAGGAGCTGAGAAAGCATCTAAGAAAGAAGTTCAAGACAGCTTGAGGGAGAGAGAGTCAGAGGTCCAGGAGCTTCAGACTCGAGCCTCAGGGGCTGAGGCCTCTCTGCAGAAGGCCCAGGCGGAGCTCATAGAAAGGGCAGAGGAGGTCACCAAGTTGAAGAGTGAGATCACGGAGCTGGAGGTGAAGCACGCCGAGCTGAAGGTGGAGAGGAAACAGTTGGAACAGCAAAGAGAAGAGAAAGAGAGCCAAGGGGCCCAGCAGCAGACAGAGATTGGACAGGTGAGCTTAGAAATCAAATATCACTCACAGATAAACTACAAATCAAATAAAATCATAAAATAATCCTTATAGATTGGGACATTAACATCCTGGAGAAGAACTAGATTCTACACATACCTTGTTCATTCCTATTTGGGCCCTAAAGTTTCTTGTTTAAAGAGCAGAAATGTAAGATTTTTGATTCAACAATGAGAACATAGGATTTACAGAAGAAATACTTAGAATATGACAATTACTTGTTCATCTCAAAGTAAAACACAATACAAAGAAAGAAATTGATATTTATAAGAAGTAAGTCAAGGCCGTCTTCTTATTACAGCACAATCAAACATTTGATTTTGTCTTATAAACTGCGTTCTTTTAGCTTCTTCAGCACACCTAGCAGCACAATCTGGGACGATTTGGTCTTGTTCCATTGTTTAACCCATTTCTCAAATAGATCATGTACTGCTGTCTTTAAAGACTTGATGTTCTGGGGCGCAGGCGACCAAGTGGTTAAGGCACGCCTCATGTATGTGGATGGCCTGAGGCCCTTTACCGCATGTCTCTTCCCTGCTCTTGTCCCTGTTTCTGACTCTATCCACTATCCTCCTCTATCAAATAAAGGCACAAAAATGCCCAAAATAAACCTTTAAATAATAAAAAAAAGACTTCATGTTCTAACAGTATATCAAATGTATTATAGAAAAGTATAAAACTGTATGACTAAATTCAGAGTTTTAGAGGCATGTTTGTATGATTTTCTTTCCATTGGAAAAAATGTTGGACTGTAACGTATGTTATGTGTTGATCAGGGCCATTGTGAAACCAGGGACTTGTTCATCTAAAGATTATTTTAGTTATGATCCCAGCTTGATCCATGCTTCACATGAAGCAATATTTGCACTTTGTACACCCTGTATGCTGTACATACAAGCTGTACTTTTAAACACTGTTAGATCAGTCAGTGCTAGTCTGTTTTTACAGTACCTCTGCAAATTCAACTGCTGTTACATTTAATCCTATGTAACCCTTTTTTGGCAAAAACAACTCTTTACGGTCAAAGTGAAATCAGATTTCAACAAAGTAATATCAATTCAACAAAAACATGTAATTTTCTAGTATAAAGACACCTGTGTCTGGAAGGTCCACTCACTGGTTAATCAGTATTCCTGGTAAGTCTGGTAAGTCTAGTATTCATGTATAAGTCTGCCTGGATCAGGCCATCCTCAGAAACTGAGTGACCGTGGAAAAAGGAGACTAGTGACAGAGGTCATCCTATTGTATTTCAACAGGGTTTCAGAGGAGCTACTTTAATTTATCAACATTCATTTTTATAGTTAAAATGAGAATGAAGAAATCTTAGTTTGCAGCCCAGTGCTGCTCTGCACAGATCAACTATGACAAAAATGTTCATTTAGGCTCAGTAGACCATTTTTTGTCTTTATTTGAACCTTAAAAAAGCTGAAGAAAAGTGACATTTCAGTGAAATAATTTGTTTAAATAACAAAATCTGGAGAAGTCAAAGCATTCATCGCTCTTATTTTAGTATCTGCTGCATTTCTCTCTATTAGCTTACTCTTTTTGTGCTCTGCCTCTTAATAACCCTGTCTTTCTCTCTTCGCTCTCTTTAGCTGCACGCTAAGCTGCTGGAGGCAGAGAGGCAGCTGGGCGAGGTGCAGGGTCGACTGAAGGAACAGAGGCAGCTGTCAGGGGAGAAACTTAAGGATCGGGAGCAGCAAGCAGCTGACCTGCAGCTGAAACTGTCCAGAGCTGAAGAACAGGTAGCCACTGGATGAAGAGTTCATGATTGGCCAGGGCAGACATAGAGCAGATAGATGATCTATACATAGATATGTCTGATGAATAAGCATAATTACAAAATACTACGTATGCTATATTATAAGGAAGTGTTGTTTTGTTTTGAAATACTCCACTACTAAAGGTTAAAAAGAGGAGATGATGAAGATCACCCAAAGCAACAGATCAAACCAAAATAAAATGTTAACAGGCTTCTGTGTTTTATTTTTTAGATGAAGGAGAGTGCCAGTAAGAACACAGACCTGCAGCACCAGCTGGAGAAAGCAAAGCAGCAACACCAGGAGCTGCAGGCGCTGCAGCAAAACACCAACGGCAAACTCAGAGAGGCACAGGTACTGTTCACAAGAACAAATGTTCTGATAAACGATGTTTTTTCAGTCATATGTGGAGAGAATGCAGAAGATTAACTGAAATAAAGCCTTTGTATGTGATAAGCCTATCTGAACAGGGGAGCTGAATCAAGCATTGCATGAAATTAATAATCCTAAATAAATACCCAATTGAATGGTTCTATTTTGTGGCTTGTCTTCATACTGTAGAATGACTTGGAACAGGTGCTGCGCCAGATTGGAGATAAGGACCAGAAGATCCAGAATCTGGAGGCTTTGCTGCAGAAGAGTAAGGACATTGTGAGCCAGCTGGAAACCGAGAGAGATGATCTGTGTGCAAAGATCCAGGCCGGGGAAGGAGAGACAGCGCTGCTCAATCAGCTGAAGGAGAAAAATCATGCACTACAAGAACAGGTCTGTACAACAACTACAACTTGAGGGATAGATTTGATAAGCTTATCACAAGAAGACCTGTCTTATTTATCCAACAAAATTAATTTGAAACATGAACATTTTCTGATTTGTGGGTCTTAAAGGTCACACAGTTGACAGACAAGCTAAAGAACCAATCAGAAAGCAACAAGCAGGCCCAGGATAACCTCCATGAACAGGTCCAGGAGCAGAAGACACTGGTGCGTTCTGCCCAGGATCGAGCCACCACCCTGGAGACTTCAGTCACTGAACTCACCACCCAACTGGCAGACAGCAAGGAGAAAGTAGCACAGCTGGACGCTCAAGTAAGACAATACACAAGCTTATCAATGTGTATAATAACATACACTAGGGTTACAGATGTTTTTCATTCTTTTATTGTCAATGCCTTTAAAAATCTATTACAAATGGCTGCATGTTTTAATTTTATAGTGATTTTTTTGTATTTTGTGGTTCTGTTTCTGTTTAGCTGAAGGCAAAGACAGAGATGCTGCTGTCTGCAGAGGCAGCAAGAGCTGCACAGAAGGCAAACCTTGAAAACAGCCTGGAGACGGCTCAGCATGCATTGCAGGACAAGCAGCAGGTTTGCAGTCATCACTCGTGTCACCGTTAAATTTTGTCTTAAATGCAGGGGTTTTTCCCTTTTTATGTACCATATTTCTAACGTATTTCTGTCATTTTGTCTTTCTTTGACCCCTTACTGCCTTGTACAGGAGCTGAATAAAGTCCAGAAGAAGGCGGAAGAGCAGGCCCAGAGGCTAAAGGAGAGACAGGAGCAGTGCACACAGCTGGAATCAAGTCTGAAGGAGTGCAAAGACAAACTCATGGCATCAGAGCAGAGAATAGAGCAGCTTGAGGGGCTCAATAAGGTTTGTAATAAATCTTTATCATAAGAAGAAGACTGAAATCCTCTTCAGGACACCTGTGTATAAATGAATTGGGTGCTTTAATCTGACAGAAACTAGAGGCGCAGGTTGGAGAATTGCAGACCACACGGGACCAGTTGCAGCAGGAAGTGCAGAAGCTTCAAAAAGAAGGATTAGAGGTTAAAAAGAAAGCAAAGGAGCTGCAGCGCTCTCTGGAAACAGAGAAAGCAGGGTGAGAAAATATTTTCTGATGCATAAAAACTATAGATAATAGTACCAAACACTAGATGCATTTATTCTTTATAATTTTAGATCCTAGTGATTTTGCATTTCTTGAATTTTGTAGTAGAAAGAATGTCTTTCTCTTCTTAAAGGGCTACAACACTACAAGAGGAATTAAAGGCAAAAGCAGCCTCTCTGAGTGACATTCAGCAACAGCTGGGCCGTAGTGAGCAGGACAAAGCTGCTCTGAAGGTGAATCTGGACAAGATGACTCAGGAGGCTAAGACTAAGCATGCAGAGCTGGACAAGAAAGCCCAGAACCTGCAGGCAGATTTACAAAAAGCACAGCAGGAGAAGGAGGCTCAAAGGAAGGACTTCACATCGATGCAGGAGAGTCTAACAAAGGTTAACAAGGCATTAAAAGAGAACCAGAGTCAACTGGACACAGAGAGAAAGAACCACAAGTCAGCCATGGGGGAGAAGGTAGGTTATAGTTGCAGTTAGGACGAAAGATCCAGGAACAATTCAACCTCATTCAGGACTGTGATGGCATTAATCTGTTTGAATCCTCAGGAAAAGTCTTATGAAAAGGCCCGACAGGAGCTTCTAAAAAGTAACGAAGCCATCACCAAGGAAATGAAAGAATCTAAAGAGCAGTTGGAGCAGATGAAAGAGGTAAAATCCTGCAAACAAATTAAAGAAAAACTGTAATGTTTTGGGTGAAACACCATGCAAAGCATTTTTTAATCTATAAACAACAGGCAGAGAAGAAGTTGAAGGTGCAGCTGACCACACTGGAGCAGCAGCACTCAAAGACGCAGGAGGTGCTGAAGGAAAAAGAGAAGGAGTTAGAGAAGTTGCAGGCACAACTTAAGACGACCCAGGGGTCCTTTGGGGAGGAGGTGAAGAAACTGAATAGCAAAGTGAAAGAGTTACAGGATGTTAATGTCAAGAAGGTAAGTGGCATTTTTCACCACATTTCCTTCACACATGCAAAAAACTGAATGATGCAATGGAGTCTGCCATTTAGTTCTAAATGTAGGTGGATTTGTTCAAAGTATCTATGGACCAGTAGAGATGAAGATATAGTAAAGCAGTATATAGACAGAAGCACATTCATTACATGCACAAAGACTGCACAGTTCACTCACTAATCAAGTGATGTTAACATCATCAACTCCTTTTTACCTCCGCCAAGGAGGTTATGTGATCGGGAGGGTTTGTTCATTTGTTAGTTAATGTGTTTGTTAGTTTGTTTGTTAGTTTGTTAGCAACGTAACTCAAAAAGTTTTGGACGGATTTTGATGAAATTTTCGGGAAATGTCAGAAATGGCATAAGGAATAACTGATTAGATTTTGGGTGTGATCCGGATCACCGTCTGTTTTCATGAATTTTTTGAAGGATTCTCTACTATTGGGAGATAGGGCTAATGGCGGAGGTCTGCACTCTCCGAGTGCTATTCTAGTTTTAAGTTTGGGTTGCATTTCCCATTGAGAAGGTGGTGGAGCATCATGAGGTTAGACCAGCTGAGAAGTGCTGATCTAAACTTTGTGTGTATTTATGAATGTGTGAATTTGAATCTTCAGACAGAGGAGGAGACTAAACTGAGGGAGCAGGTGTCTCAAAGCAAGGAAAGCCTCACTAAGCTTCAGTCTGACTTCTACGGCAAGGAGTCTGAAGTGTCTGCCCTACGCCAAGACCTGAAGGTACATTCGTGAAGATTCAAAGTGGCTTAGTTGAGGAAGATGATATCAAAAATGTCTCTCTTGGTCATCTTCACTGACTAATCTTTGAGTTTTCTTTGGCTGCAGGCGTCAGAGGACAAGCTGAAGTTGTCTCAGGAGGAGCTGGCTGCTAACCGGACTCATCAGACCAGTTTGGAGGCTCAGATTCAGGAGCTGCAGACCAGCCGGGGCACATTGGAGCAGGAGCTGGCTAAAAGAGACCAGAAGCTTCAGCAGCACGAACAAACGCTGAAGGACCTGCAGCAACAACAGGTGGAAAAACAGATTCATATACAGATATACAAACACCTATCAACAGTCTTTCACGCTGCTGCTGGGTAATGGTATACCACTCTTGGTGCAAAAATTCAAGCAGATGTACTTTGATGCATGGCTTTTCAGATCATCACTTTATAATTCAGTAGGCCGAGGTGCATCTGTGCTAAAATTTAAAGGGCATTAGGACAGAATGGCTTCCATTCAAAGATGTTGATTTATGGAAATTTTTGGGGGCTCTCCTATTTTTTATATAAAGCGAGTCCTGGAGTTATATATAACCTGATGCAATTGATTATACATCATTTGTCTTGTGTTTCCTTTAGGGTCAGGCAAAGGAGGCACTGGAGAAGGAGAGGAGAAACGTGGAGGAGCTAAACAAAGCCAAGACTGCACTAGAAAAGAATAACACGAAGCTGATGTCTGAAATCAAAGCTCTAACAGAGAAGAGCGAAAAGGTCTGTTACATGTAAAGGACGCTAAAGCTAACATACCTCTGAAGTGAGAGCTAACACATTTCTCTGATTGAAAAGGGATCAGACAGGCTGGATTATACCTCGGTTGTGTTAACTTGAGCTAATGACCGCTGTTTTATGTCAAGTACCAGCTCAAGTGGCCTGCTTCCCATGATTGTGTCTTATGTAAACAGCTTAAGTCAAAGAAACTGCAGGTCATCAGGCCACATTCTTCTGTCACAGCCAGGCATTCAGCCTGAGCCTGGATTCATCAGACCTTCAAAGCTCCTGTGAGGAGTCTTTAACGGGTTATGAAACAGTCTCAAATCAATAGGAATGCCTTTTTATGACCTACAAAAGCAAATGAAATCATCAGAGAGTTTGACTATTGACTGAGGGTTTAAAGTTTGTCCATAGTTTTACCTTTCATCATACAACCGGTTAGCTGCTTGCTAACTCGTTTCTTTGCAAAGTCAACTTGAAGAAGATTCGATGGTAACTAGCTGAAAGGGGGCATGTTGACATCAGTTTTCCTTCTTTGCTTTATACTA
Organism: Cheilinus undulatus; assembly: GCF_018320785.1. Taxonomy (NCBI): domain Eukaryota; kingdom Metazoa; phylum Chordata; class Actinopteri; order Labriformes; family Labridae; genus Cheilinus; species Cheilinus undulatus. Next base: position 30,237,007 of record NC_054873.1, read on the forward strand.
GGAGACAGACAGTGGTCCAGTCAAAGATCTAATAGCTCAGCATAACTGTGTAGAAAGATACTAATTGAGTCATCCGGGGGGTGGCCAAATGGACAGAAACTGAAAGTTCCTTGCTGTTCCTAAGCATCTTAAAGCTGAGCAGAAGCTTTTGTAAGAGCAATAACTCTTCAAACAAATATTGTGCATTAAGCCACTTACAGTATTTGTTTTCTTCCAGGAGCTGGGTGAGTTAAGGGAAGCCAAACAGCTTTTGATCCAGCAGAAGCTGGAGCTGCAGAGTCAAGTAGAGGCAGCACAGAAGAGCATCGAGCAGGAGAAAAAGGAGCACCAGGCCACCAGGAACAGCCAGAGCCAGAGAGAGGAGCAGCTCAAGGCTAAAACAAAACAAGTGGAGGATCAGCTGGTAGGCTCATATGCCAAAACACCATCACATCTTTAGTAATTGGATTAAATATCATTATCTCCCTTTCTGATCTTTATGTGACACAATCAATGCTTCATTCCCTCTGAAGTGTGCAGAAAAGCGTGCTAGAGAAGAGCAGGTAAAGCGCGGGGAGGAGGCGGAGGCTAAGCTGAGCGTGCAGGTGACGGCTCTGAATGAAAATGTGGCCACGCTAAAGAGAGAGTGGCAGGGCAGCCAGCGGAGAGTTGGGGAGCTGGAGAAGCAGACGGACGAGCTGAGGGGAGAGATCGCCGTGCTGGAGGCCACTGTGCAGAACAACCAGGACGAGAGGCGGGCTCTTCTTGAAAGGTCACAGGAAAGTCTAACTTTTTTACAACAGTATCACAGTTCATGTCTTTGTTCTAGATCTATCATTAGTGTCTTACATATTTACATTTCTTTTTATAATCAGGGGGATTTTCTCACATATTTTTAAAATGAGACTTTCATATATCATGAACACAACACGTTAAAAAGATTTTACACTGAAGAAAGTAATTTGTTCCATAAAAAAGTGATTATGAAACCTTTTATATAAGGACTTAATTTATATCCATAATTGTATCATAAATTTTAAGTACCAAACCTTCTCATAATCAGTCATGCTGAGCTGCTGTACTCTCCTTCACGGAGCTTTTGTCCACATCTCTTCTACAACTTTGAATGCGCTTATTTCTTGTGTTAATTTTTAAAGAACTTAATTTCCTTGGGCAGTACAAATACTAATTAAATTATCATGCGAATAAATCATGAATTAGGTTATAATTAAAGGCGTCTGCATGAGTCATTGCAGCCCAAGCACAGAGGAAACAAAGAAAGAACAAATTCATCAGGAAAAAATTACCCTAACATGGATGTATGTCATGAATATGTGAATTTGACTCAGCTGGTTAGATTGATTGATATCTTTATTTCAAACATGTTAAAAACATACAGTAAAAAAGAAACATGGGCTTATGATTTTATAGTTTGTCCATCCAAGAGATCAGAAACATCTGTGATAGATTGAACACTCAGGTATGTCCAAACTACATGTCAGGTGCAGTCTGTACCATTGAAAATAATTCTTGTGTCACTGGTGATGTTTAGTAAACTGTTAAAAGTTCCACTTCCATTCAGTCGAAGATTCTTTTTGATCATTTTGTAAGGTAGGATAGGAATAGAAATAGGATAATCCAGTGGGTCTGCCTTTGATGCAATCCTTTTTATTATTTTATTTTCATGTATGAGATTAATTATGATTAATTGATCACAAAACCTGCTTTTCTTAATAGTGCCTGTATGCAAGTCTTCAACTTGGTGTTCAATCTGCTCATACTCCCCAAGGTTCTTGGGTGAATAAGAGCTTTATAATGAAAATAAAATGTAAATTAGGCAGAAACAGAGTGCTGTGCTCATTCAGCATAACCTAGGAGATCTCATTTAAGCCCTCCTGATCATTGTGCATTCAAAGTATTAATTAACAAACCTATTCTGCTGCTAGCCAAATCACTAAAGTGGTTCGTATTGCTCCTGAATTACAAACACGTCCACACAATTCCTCACCGATGCTGTGTGGTTTTCTTTTAGGTGTGTCAAGGGTGAAGGAGAGATTGAGAAACTGCAGGCCAAGGTGGTGGAGCTGAGGAGGAAGCTGGATGACACGACTGCAGCTATGCAGGAGCTGGGAAGAGAGAACCAGTCGTTACAGGTCTATAATCAAACAATGTCATGTTGGAGTTGTAGAGTAAAAAATGTGCATATGAATAAAGTTTATCTTAATGCTTTATTGTGCTATAAACTAAAATTAGATTGTTACCTCTGTGCTTTCTAGATCAAGCAGTCGCAGTCTCTGACAAGGAAGTGGGCCGAGGATCATGAAGTGCAGAACTGTATGGCCTGTGGGAAAGGCTTTTCTGTCACAGTCAGGAAGGTGAGATTCTTAAAAGTTATTCTGTAATTAAGTTGTATAAGATGCATTTTTAATACCTTTCTTTGGTAAATTGACTTGAGATGGTATAATGCCTACGCATAAAAGACAAAAAGATATAAAAACATAAAAACCTTAGGAGCCTATGGAGCATTTAATAATCTGATTGCAGAGGGAATGAACGATTTTTAATGGTGGTTAGTTTTACAAACCGGTTAAAACATAATGATGTCCTGATGGCAACAGAGAAAATTCCATCAAAAGTACATGATCAGAAGGAGCCAGAATACACTCAGCCTTACAAAGGATCTGCTGGTTACAAAAAGAATTTAAATCTCTCTGTTTCACATACTCAAAGTAAAGTTGTTTTGTTTGAAATCTTCTGAAGTAAATGTTAAGTTGGTCTATAAATTCACTCAGTTAAAACTAAAAACTAGTCTATTTACTTAATCAGAGGACTGAGTGTAAGTAGGTCCCTCAATTGTGTTTAACAAATGTGTGCTTCGTTGCACAAAGCATGCTGGGATGTACGCCGACCAGGCTGGTGTGGCTATATTTAACATATTTTCTTTGCCTAGTAGCATTTAGCAGAACAAACCTGGTAAAAAATAAAGATTAACATTTATGAGTAAGGCTATCTAAGTAAGTGTTTAATTACCTGAATATATAAGATTTTGTTTTTATTGTCTTAGAATGAACATTTTATTTATACATAAGGAGGATGGACTCCTCCATCTTGGATTTTTGCATCTTGCATGTTTCTACGGAACCACAGAAGGGACCAAATGAAAGATGTGCATTTTTTTAATTCCGCTGGTTGACACAGTTTCCTACTGAAGTAAGCATCATTACTTAGAATCTGACTTTTAGATGTTACTAATATTCCTAATTTACACACTGTACCTTTAAAGAAAACGGTACTCCGGGCAGCATGAATTGTAGTCTGAGGGTCTGTTCTTCACAGCTATCAGTGTTAGCATAGGCAGAGCTGAACTACTGCGATAGCTAGCAGGTTAGAAAACTATGAAAGTAGAACTACATGGAAATGACATGTTGTGGATGATGCAGAATGCAGTAATTGTCTCGCAGGAAGGCAGTTTTTCTTTTCTCTCAGAGAGACCCTTCTGAACAAACTGTCTTATGCATCTTTCTAGGATTTTATTCTGTTTTTTAAAAAACGGAGGACATAAATCCTGTTATCTGACCTTTCACTCTCTTTCCCTCTCTTCCTCGTTGAACATCCAGCACCACTGCAGACATTGTGGAAACATTTTCTGCGCTGAGTGTTCAGCCAAGAATGCCCTCACGCCGTCCTCCAAAAAGCCCGTCCGTGTTTGTGAGACGTGCTTCGAGGAGCTCCAAGGATGATCACCACCTCTCATCCCTTAACCCCCCCCCCAAACACACCTCTTCCCCTCCTTTTCCTCCTCCACCAGGCAGAAGGCGGCGTGTCTTTGTCAAATTTCATGTGCACTATAAAGGACAGAGCCCAGTGCAAAGACTCCCACCTTTTTGGAACTCATGGTTCTGGTGTGGAGGGAAATAACTGGTTTTAATGGAGCTGCACCAGAGCTGTGTGATGGGAATGTGGTGGGATTGGTTGGGATTTGTCTGTATCTGTTTTTGTGCCTTTGCTTCTCCTGTGGACTGTCAGAGGGTGGAGACAGTGAGAACTAAACACCACCCATCTCTCTTTGAGTTCACATCTCCATTGTTGTGTTGGCGTCATGAATGAGGCGGTTGCTTTGTATGTTGTAAATATTTTTGCATCAGATGTGAGAAAGTGAACGGTCACTGTGACACTGTAAGAGTGAGGTGGGTAATTATTGTAATAATGATTAAAATCACTGCTGCCCCACAACGGTTCATGCAGGGAACTATATTGTCAAAAAACAAGTAAATTACTCCTCACTTAAAGCACCTGTGAGGAGTTTTTAACTGGTTAAAAACAGATTGATCTGTTATCTCTAGCGCACTTAATAGAGCAAATGAAACTCTGATTCACAAGACTGACTCTTTCTATATGCATATTTTAATGCCTGAAACTGCCGGTGCAGATGTCACTGTAGAAACAGCCTAGTACATTTTCTATACTTCTTTGCTTTAAAAGAGACTTAAAAAGATGATTACCCAGGTACAGGAGAAAATCCCCTAAGGCTGGCCACACACAAGACAATTTTAAGATCTTAAAACCATGGGACACCACAGATAATAGGCTTTCTCCACATGTAGGCAGGTATTTTTGAAAACTGGTAAATTTTATTGACTAAAACTATGGCTGAAAATGTTAGTTGACATACTTGTTTTCCACAGGAAAGACAAGCCATTGACTAGCCAAAAAAAAGTTAGAGCTAGACTGATGGACATTTAAAATCCATGATATTTCTCCACTGTGTATATCAGTATATTTTAAATCAATGTAAGTATTGATACTGCATTGATATTATTATTGTACAGTTATGTTAATTTCTAAATTTGGCTGATTAAATTAACCCAAAGGAAAAAAATGCCTTGTCTAGAAGTAAAGACTCAGTAAAATGAACATTTTAATCCAAAGACTAAGACTAAATTTAAAATAGCTGCTGAAATGATCACTGTTTAAGAATCATAGGATTTCCTCCATCATTTAAAAAAATAATCTTGTCCACATGTGCTGTGTTTAAAATACATCTTGATCCACGTGAAAACATAAAAATGCTACATGCTGTAAAAACAGACCATTTCAATAGTAGTGTGTCCTGCACTTTGCAGGCAAAGAAGCTCACTCACACAGCACACAAGTCCTTGATGTGGAAAAATGATTAGTGGTAATAATTTTTTCTCTGTGTTAACAGTTACTAGTTTGCTCTTTTTAATGTTATTTATATTTGGTGGTGTGGCTGTTCTGGGATCCCCCTGCCCTACCACAAGCCGATGTGGAGAGCATCAAGCAGTTACAGCACACGTTCCTGCTCTTCCTTTGCTTACAAGGAAAGCCTGAGGCAGGGCGAGAAGCAGCAAGAAACCCAGAGCAGAGCAGACATCAGTGACAACAGAATGACATTGTTTAAGTTACATATAGCATGAAGGAGGAGCTGGGGTGGGGGAGGGTTGCAACATGCAGCTTGCAGAGGGAGCGGCAAAGCATAGCCAGGCTAGAGCAGTTAAAACTGGCCATCAGCTGATGAGGGCTTGTGTGAGATCATCTGATCTCAATTATATGGTAGCACTTGACTGTTGCTAGAGCTAATGCTATATGCTCTTTCATTTTCAAACTAAAGTTGTCCCACCAACTCAAACTGGGTCTCATACAAAACCACCAATGCTGGTGGTATGTTTTTCTGTCCTTTCAGGGAATGAAGCAGCAGTGACTTGCTCTGTTCATTCAGGCATCTGTGCATCAACATAGTGGGAAAGCAAATTTGTGCATATGTGTAAGCATGTATAAAGTCCAGTTAGCATGTTAACACCAGTAGTAGTGACATCAGAGTAGAAACCAGTACACAGTGTGATGTTACAACCAAAAAACATTTTCCCATCTTTATATGAACGCTGTAAATGGGGTTTCTAAAAATCTCCACCCTGGAAGGGGTTTTCAAAAAATGCATTTTCAGTGACTAGAAACGGTGTTTGTATTTGTACATAACAAAAATATCCACCTGTGAGTGGACAAGGCCATATTGGCAAACAATTTCTCATTTTATAACCCTCTGAATGCACACCCTAAACAACTTGGCCAGACTTGGTAGTCCACATAGCTGCTGTTTGTTGTCAGGACACTCAGTAAGAATTACACATGCATGAGATCTAACAGAAACTCGATCCATGATCAAACACTAAGGACAGTTGCAATCCTCCACTGGCTACCCTGGTGTGCTAAGGTTGCAGCAAAAAGAGTTTTCTGACATTCTCCCTGCTCGTTATGGGGACAACTCTGGTCTAAAGTTGAGCTCAAAATTGTGCAGTGTGTGGTCAGCTTTAGAAATGAGAGGTACTGCTTTGTCCACAGGGTGGTGCCAAAATCGACAAACCTAAAGTTCTTCATGGGAGCTTTAAATTCAGATTTTTTTTCTAGGTGGAAAATTTAAACCTTAGCAATCAGTATGCCCAAAAGTATTTTGGATGTTTACTTGTTAAAGTTGCATACTCTATTTTAATATTTGTAGAGATGAATGCCATGAAAAAATGATTTTTTGTTTTTTTTTTAGTTTTTTTTTTAGACTTAGCCTGAGTCACGATTCATGCTTTAGCAGAAATACATGCTGTCAACAGGAGGGCAACACTTAGATTTAATCAAATATATATGACAGATATCCTTTAAAGATCAAGTAAATAATTTAAAATGAAGTATTATGTTCTGTAGACTTCTCTTCATAAAAAGCACTCATTCCTCCGTCAAAGTTGTGTTCCAGAGTTTAGCATGACTGAAAGGCCATATCTGGAGTTTTTAGGATCACATTTGATAATTGTTTAAATTCTTGAACTTCAAGTGAAGAAAGAGAAACTGCCCTTTAAGATTATTTGAATGATACACCAGCTGATAGCATCATTACTTCCTGCATGTTTCCTTTGTGCAGCAGTGTGTAAATGTTTTCTGCCTATTTCATGACCAAAGAATGTCTGCAGCAGGTATCCAGCTGACAAGAAAACCCTGACTCTGTTTCCTACATCAGTATTTTTCTAACCTTTCTTTGAAAGATTAAATCCAGGGCCTGACATTTGATCTTGAACGCAGCATGTTTGATGATCTGAGAGACTTCTATGTACAGTCAGTCACTTTTTTTGTAGTTTTTTTGCCGTGCTGCATTTTATTGTGTTGTCATTTTTTGCAAATTGAGGTGCTTTCTGCAGACTGGTGACGCAGTCATTGAAGGTGCCTGCATTTTTATCATTTTTTTATTTCTGCTGCTTGTTTTTGACCAGCAGCTCTGAATACTGCTGGATCTGTGTGAGAGTATGTTTGCTCTGCTTAAAGCAATAACTGTGGCTGTGTGTTGGTGCTGTACCAGAGTGTGTGTTTTTAGTGTTAAAGCCTGCTGTGTTTGGCTGCTGTATGAATGACGGCTGCTCTCCGTCTCTCTGGCACATTGTTCCAGGATGTTGGTGCCGCCTTTGGGTGCAGTGCTGAATTACAGCTCTCTGTCTGCCACTGAGGGTGCTGTCAAAGTTAATACTGCTTTGTGTAACTTATAAATGATGTCATTTATTGGTCAGATCTTTTTGTGCAATTGTCTGAAGAATGGAGCAGGCGGAAACACTGTAAGCCGGGCGACAACGCTGGCATTTTCTTTTTTCAGACTCCGGCTTACCAAATCAAACTTTAATGCTCATAAAAAAAACACGTCCATCTCAGTTTCAAGCTCTTAAAAACACCTGTCTCCTTTTGTGTTGCTCTGGTTTTGTTACGTCTACCTCAGATTGGCACAGGAAAAGCATGATTTCTACATCTAAAGAGATCACCAATACTGCATTGTTGCCTGCATTTAGTGGAGGGGTTTGTGGTTAATCTGTCAAGCTGTACAGTCCATTAAATCTTGAAAGAGATTATCTGCACCTTATTGTATTCTGATCTCGTTCCAGCAGCAAATACATGACCGACCACCAATCAGCATTTTTAGCCCTGTTATGATCATGCTTATTAATACTAAGGCTGTCATAATTATCTTTGTAAATGTTTGTAATGTAAGAGGAAAAGAAATTATGTAACACACATGTGGATGTAAAAACATGACATGAACTCATCCGCCCAAGGTTTTTAACAAATCAGCACCACAAACGTGCACACACTGAATTGTGGCTTGCTCTGTGTAGCTGTCAGTTATCGTGCATGATGACTAAACTGGCCTGTGGCTCACACACGTTATCTCCAAGTCTTCATATGTGATGGTTGTGAAGGTGTGCCTTAGGCCAGCGTCTTGTACGTCTCTGCTCACTGTTAGTGGTGACACGCACTGTGTATGATCAGTCAGGGCGACCTGAAAGAAAAATGACACCATTTCTGTTCACATGCACCAGTTGATTTTCTAATTCATCATGACAAACCTAAATAAAATCTACAGTATGTTTCTACTCTCCTGTGTTAGATCTGTTTGTTGACTAGAACAATAGCATTCAGTGCTCTTTCTTTTATCTGAAAAAGATACCTCCCCTACAACACATATGACAAAAAGTGATGCATTACTGTCAAACATTAAATGTTAAGTGATTTTATAATGATCTGAATTTAGAGACAGGGCTGTCTAAGTACTCTGATAGTTTTTAATGACGAAACTATTTTTTAACAATTCTTAATAACAAACCTTTGAATGAACTGTCCATTAAGTGTTTCATAATTAGATTAGTTTGTGTGGGCACATCTGATTTTGAAAACCTCAGAGCACACGAAGCCTTTTGCCCCCAAGTGGGACCTGGACCTCTGGTTTAGAACACATGGACAAGAAAAACTCCGGCTGCCATTAAGTTGTCTTTAGTTATGTATCCTTTAAAGGTGATATACACCCATTTTCCACCTGCCAACACAGCTCCATCATAAGATGACGTGGACTATGCGACAAAAGAGGTTTTTGACCCTGTATAAACAGGCTGCCTGTCTGAGGTACATCTAACCTGGAATTTCAATAAAAGTCTTTAGAGCATCATAGAAAGGGCTGGGAGGGAGGTGGGATTAGCTAGCCCACCCCGTCTTTCCTACTGTCCCTCATCAGCCACAACATTCAGTTAATGCTCCTTTTTTGATTATAAGCCATGTAAAACAGTGATTCCAAAGCTAGGGCCAATATGATAATTAACTTTTTGAGCTGTTATCTTCCCATACTTTTTCCCCATATTCTGTACATACTTGTAATTAATTTAGTTTAAATTTAAACAGAAATGTGTGATAAAACCTCTAAAGTTGAGGTTTAAAGTTAACCCTCTTCAAATAAGACAGCTATTTGCAAATAAATGTCACCTAAAGGTCCATTAAAACTTCTGAGAAACTTCTGGTCTGTTAAATTTTGACACACCGACTTTACCAATCTTGTCCTGAACATGTTAGAGAAGTGTGCAGTCAACATGTCCCTACTTGTGAATATCTGCAGAGGAAAATGAAACAAAAGGCTGTTTCTTCAGTGTACTGAAAATCCTCTTGCCTGACATCTCTAGCTGCAGTTACAGGCACTGAAAATAAGATAGACAAAGAAATATAGTTGCTGATAATCTTGTGTGCTTCTAAGGTCATAAAAAGGGAGCACTATTCATTTCCATATGTATTATAACCAGTTTGAAGCCCCTCACATGAGCTTTTAGTAGCTTGTTCTTCAGCTTTAAATCTCATAAATCTATCTGACTTGTGATAGCAGTGAGATTTTTAGATGACTTGGTCAGAGCCAGGCCAGCCAGTCTTTTAAAAACATACTTTATTATCTCCCTTCAAAATTTTCATCCTTTTTGTCTTAAATTCTTTGACCAAAAAGCAACATGTGATTTAAATAAAAGCTTAAAAACTGATATTCAATGCAACCTAAGCTGACTTTGCATCATAAAGATCTTAAATAATACTCATGTAGTCTGAATGAGATATCAGAGAATGGAAAAAAGACAAACAGTTTCTACTATAGAATCAGACATTTATTTTACACTACCACAGCAGCTGCCATTAAAGGCAAACATTAATTTAAAAAAAAAGGATTCTAGTGCTGGTACTTTAATTTACAGGACATCAAGCGACAGTGAAGTGCACATTGACAGTAGAGACATTTCTGATGGCTTCTAGTGCTGTTTGATGGCTCAGATCTGTGAAGACTCCAGCCACAGGGAGGAGCTCTTGACCCGTGGCTGCTCGGAGTCCAGCTTCAGCAGTGCTGTCACAGCGCCCTCTATTTTTGAGATCCACGCTCTCTGGAAGAAGCCACACAAGAAGAGTCAGGAAGAAGCTTTCAGGAAGTTAACCATTCAGAAGTCAGCAGACATTTAGATCTACTTCTTGATAAGAATGATGAACACAAATCTTTGCTCCAGATAAACCACATGAACAAAAAGGGACTGAAACAGTTTACAGAAAGGACAAAAACACCACAGAAATTCAGTTATGTAGCAAGTGGTATCTCCAGAGTGAAAGGCATACATCTTTAAGCTTCACTTAACTACATAGCTCTTAAACGATTTGCTGTGTTTCAAAGCATTTTATAAGTTAAGTGCTGAGTCATCTCTTATACAACTGCATTTATTCTGAAACTTTTGAGAGATTCATGGTTTAAGTGATGTACCTTTGCAGCCTCTGATGCAGCCTGCAGGATGAATGCACCAATACACTGCTGGTAACGGTTCTGGTGCATGATGATGAATGAATGAGGCAGCCCTGATGCTACAAAGAATAAACAAAGGACAGTTAACACTAAGGGAGACACAACAATTACTTAGCATCAACATACCAACAACTGCTATCAAAAGAAGAACATCATATCAGAACACCTGTCTGCTAAGTATGCACTACATTTCTCCAACAGTTTGCATGGATGCAACAGTTGGGGGTTTCACTTAAATTAGTGGCCATGTTAACTGTTGACTTTCAGCTGAGTATGTTTGTGGATGTTGTTAAGACAGATGTGAAAACAGAAAGAGTCCAAACTGAGGATGCTCACTGGCCACTCTTTCCCTATCTGGCCAAATGTGCATTTAAATCGCCTTTAACCGACTGGTCCAAAGTATATAAAAAGGCTCAGAAAACAGAAATATTCATCACAGGGTCTTTTGGGGCTTTTCCACTGACTTATGGCTGCGCCAAGAATGATCCTGCTCTGGACCAGTACTTTCTGTTTTTTTTTCACATATTCAGGCATTGATCTCAAAAACAAACATTTCTGTCCCAGCTAGTTTGACGGACATGTTTGGCTCTGTGCGCTAAAATAACACATTTTACAGATGTGGATAATTGTGGACTTGGATTATCAGTTTCTCTGTAAGTCTGATCTCAGTTTTGTTCCTTCTGCTGTATTCTTCTTCACAAGGTAGTTAACAGCAAGTATTTCTCCAGCCTTAACCCCCATGGACTTGACAGTAAAAAAGGTCTAAAACAAGAGTTTTTACTTGAGGCATTGAGCTGATCAATGTTCCTGAGCTGGAGTCGGTCCAGAGACACCGGCTGGTCTAGAACTGTAAATGTGGAGCCTTCCTTCAGCAGCTGATCCAGCTCCATGTTCTGTGGCATCCTCAGTGGGTTCTGCTCAGGACCAATGGACCGCTACAGAGGAGGAAATGTGAAGCAAGCCAATTATGAAGTACACTACTACAACAGCCTATGGCCAATGGTCTTTGCAAAGACAACTGAGTGCTTTACCTTCTTGGTTCTCTTTATCTTTGTGATTAGCAGGAATTCATCAAACAGGAAGACGTAAACATCAACCAGCTTCGTATTCTCTGTGAGCACAAGCTTCCCTTCATGCAGCAGGCTCCTGTGAGAGATGAGATTCTCCAGAGTGACGGCCTTTAGCAGATGTTTCAGATTCTGAAAGAGAGACATTCAATCAAATACATTTTCAACTTCTGACATGTAAACTGAAACTGAGAGATGTGAGTTTCTGATACTAAAGTCACGGCTGATGACAGGCTGCACTGAAAATATGTGAACACTCAAAGTTTGCATTTCATCATATCTGATTTCACATCAAGATAAATGGTTACATCTGCTTATCTGTGCACAAAAGGCACTAGAGGATGAAGTTTTGGTCTGTAAACAATATTCTCAGAGGCATGAAAGCATAGCTATTGCTAAAATAAAGTAACAGAAGCAGACAGACCTCAGGTACGAAGGCACGCTTGTCTCTCTCCCACACAGGCAGCCAAACAAGGGCATCTCTCAGCTGTTTCACTTTCTGGTAGTTTTCAAGCCACTTTACCTTTCCCTCTAAATCACCTGAGAATAGAGAGCCAATATTTCAGTTGTGTAGGTTTGCCATGACATCAGGATTTTAAACTGTGATATATTTGTAAAAAATCAACAATACTGACAAAGGTTGCAATACCACAAAAAGAGAACTTCTGTGCACCTAAAATTGGAAATTTTCATATTTTTAGATTTCAAAAATACAGACAACTCCTGAACACTATCTAAATCAACCCCTTGCTGGCTTCCTGGGTGGTCTGCTGACCCACCAATTCGAGTCCCCTCTTGTACCAACCATTGCTGTGCTACTTGGGTAGACAAACTTTTAAACAGACCAAGTCTGACCAGTACATTGTGATGAAAATATGAGCTTAGTTTAGTCTCTCCTTAACATGGTTAAGAGGTGAACTTGGGGCGTTAGCAAGAGCATTAACATATCCACATCCAAATATGCCATCAACTTTATCCCTTTTCAAAAACCAAAGGTTAACAATGAAAAAAATGCCTTCTTTGGATTGGACTCTATGTTACTAACTATGAAGATACGATTATGCAATGAGGAGAAAGGACAGTACTACCACGCCTGCTTTAAAAGTCATCAATGATTTTATTGAGTCCTTGGACAGTAAGGAACACTGTGCTGCTCTTTCTATTGATTTGTTGGAAGCCTTTGACACTGTTGACCATGTCATTGGAAAAGACAGGCTGTGCTGAATCGGTCTATTTATCAAGTAGAACACATAGTGTGCAGGCTGGGGGGGGGGGGGCTGGAGCCTATCCCAGCTGTCATTGGGCGAGAGGCGGGGTACACCCTGGACTGGTCGCCAGTCAATCGTAGGGCTGACAGGTAGAGAAAGACAACCAGACACACTCACATTCACACCTACAGCCAATTTTAGAGTTACCACTTAACCTAACGAGCATGTTTTTGGTGCCCGAAGAGAACCCATGCATGCACAGGGAGAACATGCAAACTTTGCACAGAAAGGCCCTGACCGGGGAGCGAACCAGGAATTTGCTAATTGTGCTGCTGCCCATCTTGGTCAGGACACTCTTGTAAATGAGATTCTAACCTCAATGAGGCTTTCCTGGTTAAATAAATAAATATAGAAATAATTATCACTACTGAGTGACAACATGTGATTTTCTGATTTTGTTAAGTATGGCATTTCATTTCAAACTTATTAACACTGCTGTCAGCATATGTCAGCATACTGGAATGTTGTTACAGCTTTTCCACAATATTTACTAACCAGTGTTTCCGTATACAACTTATTGTCAATGCTGGTTTATTTAGGTAGAATAGAAAGAGTATGCGATTAGCTCAGTTGAGGGGAGACAGCAACCAACTGTGAGAGAACAGCTAATATTAGCAGACATCACTAGTCTACTGTACAAGAATAATGGCTACATTTTAGTACTGAATCTCTCCCTGTGTTTTTGTGCATTTTCAAACATCTGGTGTCAAAAAGAAAGTATCAAAGCACTGAAAATTCTGATTACTTTATAATTAAGTGAAACAGAAAATATGTATACTGACATAATCTTTTAATTTGGAAATAACCTTTTACGTTTTTAATTGAAGTGTTCCAGCGTGGCTCATAAAACATTTCTCTTTTATGTTGTGTAGTGATGGCTGCTGCCTAACATGGGTGTGGCCGTATCGTGACTGATTGCAGCGCACTCAGCTGTTACAGTAAATTTCCCCCGCACCCAGAGGACATTAGCCTTCTCATCTAAGTGATCCACTTCGTCACCTGTTCAGCCCCACCACACCTTTTAATGGTTATGGGAAAGTGTATGATTAAAGATTTGTGAGCCTTTGCTGTTTGGTGTTGTGTGCTCAATTTAACAGAATAACATTAGGCTGCAGTGCTGCAGTGATTTCCCACAGCCTGTCCCTGTAGTTACAGAGTAAACCCACACAACAGGTCTGCGTGCAGAGGCATGTGGAGCATAAGACAACGGTCACGCTGCTGGCAGGCAGCCAGGACGAGCAGCATGTTTTCACTCTAGGAGACACAAACTGCTCTGTTTGTGGTGATGGATTTAACCCCACTTAGATCTGCTTACCCTGTTTCCTTATCTTGATATATTTGTAAAGCACCTGCTAACAAATACCTGACTGAAGCAACAAATGAAGCGTGATAATTAGGGACAATTTTATTAGCAGTAGCTTTAAGATAGATTTAAACAAGTCCAAAAATATAAAAGGAAGAAAAGGAGACTACAACTAAAGAGTATTTTCTTTAAAAGACTAAAAATTAATATAAAATAGCTTCCAAAATGACGACTGCTTACATATAGATGTGTCCACCTGCTCTGCGATAGCCTGCAGCCCTCTGGTCTCATCTTCATCCTGGCATCTCTTTGCCATGTTCCGCAACAACAGCGGATATCGAGTTAGCCTCTGCAGTGGCACCACCAACAGGTCACGCAGTTGCAGCCTCCGGCACTGCTCATTCCTCTCACACCACTTAAGAAAAAAAAGGGAGAAGAGAAAGAGGGATAGGGTGAGAGGAGGTCAGAGGGGTGAAAGAGCTTGTCACAGTGTTTGTTAGAGGAGAGGGGGGATGGGCCTTAAAAAAGTGAGTGAGGAGAGATGTCACGTGGGAACAAAACATAATAAAGCCAAATAATTAAATGACAGGGAAGGCTGCACAGGATGCACATAACCTTAACTGCTCTCTATGAGACAGTGACCTGGTTGTTTAAGGAAAATGTTTCTGTGTCCTCTCTTAAACTTGGCACTCTCTGCCTGCTGCATTGTAAAGGCACATAGTGTCCTCACCTCTGCTCTCCCTGACTTCCCTCAGGGAGCTCCAACCCGTACCTTCATATAGGATCCAAAGTCCTCCCGGGGCTTCAGGCTGTCCAGATAAAGCAGAGCTGCGGAGTAGTTGAGGCAGTACTTCTGCAGGCAGTGGCACACACTCTCCCGGAAAGCCTGCCAAGAGACAGGAGTGTTACATAAATACACAGAAGCAGACTTCTGTGTCACACTGGCCATTAGGCCACTGATAAACTGATCATCAAAAAAAAGACGCCGATCTAAGTTAAAGCAAAAGACTTTGAAATCTGTGTGAAACTTTGTTTGTTTAATCAATGTGACTTGTCATAGTCTCAACAACCTTTGGACAATGGAGAAACTGAGACTATGACAACTTAAAATAGATCTATGATAATAAAAACTACAGAAAAGTCAGTTTAGTTTTCATCAGGGAAACTGAATAAGACTAAAATGTTAATGCTGGACTGTTGGATATTCAAAACCCATGATACTTCTCTACTTTAAGTAAAATCTGTCAAGATTCAAGAAGAGATGAGAGAGCAGGAGGAGCATGTGGGTCCATTTGTCTGTGTGCCTTCCTGTGTGAAGCAGTGTCACAGAGAGAGCATGAGCTGTTAGGTAGGTGGAATCTGTAACTATTCTGTATAAAACAAGGGTGGTATTTGCATCAAATTAAACCAAAATGTAGTACCTGGTTGAATAAGAACATCCAGACTTATAATATTAGCTGAAGCTTCAAGACAGCTCTCTTCATTATCCTCGCCATAATTATGTGTTCTAGGTCAGCTCAGTAAAATGAGATCTTGGAGAGGGATGTCATCATGCACTGAAATGTGTTTAATGAAATTTTTAAAAAATAGAAAATTCAGATTTTGGCAGGACTTCATTCAGCTGTTTGGAGAAGAGATAGACTTACTTTCCCAGCAATAAAAAAGACAGATAAGTTCTGTTCAAACCAGATGGCTATCTTATTTTCAGCAAGTAATAGAAAAATGCTGATTTTAATCAATAAACACTTGCATTGTTAAGTAGGATCAATAAGGGTATCAATATCAATGAAAATGAGTGATCCCATTTCTGCTGTGAAAGTATGTCACAACACATTAAAGTCCTTAAATCAAAGTAGATCAGTATCTATATTTAATTTTCAAATTCAAGTACTGGTATTATGTTATTATTATTATGTTAATGCGAGTGTTTTACAGTTGTATTAAATCCACCTTTTGGTTAATTAAGTTTATTTAAAGAGAAGAACAGGTTTGGTTTAAGACTGATAACTATACTTTAAAAAATGTTGTTGAATTAAACTGAGACTGAAACCAGTTCAATTTCTTTAGGACCAACTTTGATATGAATGCCAAAATAACACTGGTTTGAAACTTACTACTATGAGGCTACTATGAGCTTTATTTTGGTTCTTCGGCGTTTTTTGTTTTTTTTTTTTAGCAAGAATTGAACAATATGATGAGAAGCTTTTCAATAATTAGGGAAAAAATAAACAAACATAGCTAACAACCATAATAGTAGTCTCATTTTTTTTGCAAAAGATAAGAAACAGAAGATATTGATTTCTGATTGTGCATAAGTTTAGTACTTATAGGGGACATTAAATATAAACTAAACTATATTTTGGACTCCTATTTACCCTATTGATTGATTGTGTTAAGCAGGCACAACAAAATTATAGAAAACTTTAAAAAATCATGTGAAGGAGGATTATTAAAATCTATACCAGAATATGATGTTAGGTTTAACAAACTGTGGTTACAACCTGAGCTGTGTTGTTAGTAAAGTACTTGGTCAGTAAATAATAAATCAATAAAGTTTATAATCAATCACGCAGGAATGCATAACTTGTACGCATCTCCAACAAACATTTACAAAGTTCATCTTTACGTGTGAAGTCATTCCTCACTCTGCAGCGCCTTATCTGTGGAGTTTTATGACGAGCCATTAACTGACTGCGTCAGATTCAGACTGTCGGTGCGTGTCCACGTGTGCACCCCTCACTTGCCTTGCTCAGCAGCTCCAGCAGGGTGGGCCCGCCACCCTTGCTAATCTCCAACATGTCCTTGATGACACGCAGGAGGTTGTTCAGGAAACCAAAGCTCACCTGTGACAGACAAAAAACACTCAGTGTCAAATATCACTGACAATCAGGCAACACTTTAGCAACTCTTACGTAAAAAAGAATAACAACAACTGCGCCCTTATATGAAGGGCTACATGGGATTACACCAGAGGAGTTTGTTTTGTTTTTATTTTTTTCCTGCTTCATCTCTTCTGAATACTTTAACTGGACATCAAAACTTTACCACACAATTAAAGCACTGCTAACAAATATTTAATACAGCTGGGATTAATACAAATAAAATAAATCTCTTTGTAGTCCTCCAGTTAAACATTTCACCTTTTTTTAGCCATAAATAAGTTGATTTTGCACACACTGAAATTTGGCAGAATAAGGGCAAATGTTAGATTGACAAGGTGTCCTTTAACATACATGATGAATGATTTATTAAAAGATTAATAAATGAATAGGCAGAGACTGGACAGCACTCTAAAGTTTCTCCTTCATTTTTGACAGAAAGAGAAAACAACGCTAAGCAGTTGTTTGACATCAGATAAATTTTCGTCCCTGAAGGGAAATTTGCCTCAGGCAGCAGAGCTAAAAACAAATCGCTGTCTGTAACATCATGTAACACAAAAACAAACGCAACACACGAGGCTGACGCCCAATAGAACAAGTCAAGTAAAGAACAAAACATGATACAAACATCAAACATTTAAACTGAATATATGACAAACAAAAAAATGTGTCAACAAATGAGGTGCCTTGGATGATAACTGCAGTTAGCACTTTACATAGTTTCTGTTTGATTTAATAGTTTCAAGCTAAGATTGTCAAAATTGTTGTTGCTTTCCTTCTTTATATTTTAAAATTGTTATTTTAGAATTTTTAAGTCTGATTAATAACAAAAAAACTGAAACTTTCATAAAATGCTAATGAAAAAAATGAATAAAAATAAGACGTCAGACTTTCAGAATTATTTTTAACCAAGAGTTGCAAGAAGAACCAATATGCTGATAAAATGTGGTCTGTTAGCAACATATTTGTGCAGTTACAACAATGAGCTGGTGAGATTTTTTTTAGATTTATTTTAGATTCTTTAGATGGAAAAATATTAGTTTTAGTCACACTTTGATCCTTTTTAACCTTTTAAGTTTTATTCAAGATTTAGTTTACAAAAACTTTAAAGTTATTCTGTCCAGTTTTCTTCAGTAAAAAGTCCTTGGATCAAAGTCATTGGTTCAAGAAAAATAATTCATTGTCTTCAACTTCATTAGCAATGTTTTATATTTTTATATTTGCTTATAATAATGCACAAACTTAAATGAAACTGAACATATGGAATACTTACATGCCGGTAAAGGACTTTTTTTTGTAACCTGACACATCCATCTGGGAAAGCTTCAATAGAAAACGTTTGACAAAAGGCAGAGGCTTTGAAAAAAACTTGGTGTGATTGGGTGAACGTTCTGTCTGTCACATCTCTACCAGCCAATCAGAGCAACAAAACACGTGACGTAGCGGCTATTGAGCTGTGCATGCACAACATGGCGACTACAGACATGTAAGTACTTCGCTTTTGTCGTTTTTGAAAAGAAAACAACTCACTGCTGTTCTTTGTTCTTCTTTTAACAAAGAAATGTCAAGTTCTGATAAAACTGCCGCTTTAGCAGCATCCACGCTAATCTCTTCCTCCATAACTGCACCAGCTCTTGCTGCTGCTTGTTTACATCATGACTCTGCTGTGCCTGAAAGTACTGCCCCTCGTCGCTGATTGGCCCTGTCACTTTCTAACTGGGCCCAAACGGTTTGGATGGGAGTTTTGCAAGATGGATTTGCCAGTGAAAAACAAGGAAATGGGCGTATCCATCTGCTTTGCAAGGTCACTTTTTTTCCAAACGTGGAGTACTTTAATGGCTGGATGGAATCATGGTGTTATTCATAAAGAAAGCTAACCTGACACACCAGATAGACTGTTCCATTTGTCTACTGCATAGATACATTTCACATTCATCCGGGAAAGCTCCCACAGAAAGCCTTTAGAGAGGGCAGGACTTTTCAAAAAATTCTCCGAAGGTGATTGGAGGAACGTTCTGTCTGTCACAATCGTGATGGGCCAAGAGTGACAGGACAAAATAAGACTGAGCAGACACGCTACCACTGTCATAGCTGTGAATAGTGGAGCTCTTCCGTAAATAAATTTACACCAAGGATGGTCAGGAGACGTGCAAAAATGTCTTCTCTGCCAAGACTAGCTTTGGTGTCACTCTTGTTTCAAAGGAAAATGTGGTTCAGGTCTGATTAAACTGTCGCTTTCCTACATCTATATCCAAGCTAATAGCTGCTGCAGCAGCATTTGGACTGACCAGCAAACATCACCCGTAACAATCACAAACCCATCTCAAAGAAGACCGGGAGTGATAAACATCTTTTCTATCATTTAAAGCTTTCAGTGTGGCTCTTTTCTCTCATTTTGATAAAGAAATGTTGTCCAGTTCTGACAAACCCGCCACCTTTTGCTACATCCGAGCTAATCCCTCCTCTAGCAGCCATGGTGCACCACCCTGTAACTCTCACAAACTCATGCCGAAGCGTTTTAGTCTTTATTTCAAATAGAAATGTGGTCCAGTTCTGAACAAACTGCAGCTATGTTGAGGCAGCCATTACAATCAGCTATTACAACCAAACACTGCCCATAACATCCCTGTTCTCCTCGAAATACACTGATTGATCCGAACAGCGTGCTGTTTGTGACAAACGGTGTGGATTGGAGCTTTTTAAGATGGATTTTCCTGATGACAGATATGGAGTCTGGCAAGTTCATCTGCTTTGCTAAGTTAAAAGATACCCTTTATGATACTGATCTTTGTACTTAATAACAATAATTTTCCACACATAAATCTTTTTTTATATTGCTGGAAAAAAACAACCTTGCACGTCGTAAACTGCTGTTTTTAAAAGCACTATATTTAAAAATTGTTATTAATAATAATAATTCTTTAAACACACCACAGTGCCAGTCTATGCATGCCATCTAATGAGCTAATTAGTTTTCTTCTAACTGATTCCAAAGTGGATTTTGACATTGGATCACTATTTGACCTAACCGGACAAAAATAAAGTCTGGAGAGTTTACCACAGCTGTGTGGATGAAGAGAACCATCCAACAGCCTATTATGTTCTCATGCTCATTAAAGCAGCAGCCACATAGTTCATGTTCATTTTCTATAAATTTCTGATGTTCCAACTTAATGTAACTTATGTATTCTGCTTTGAGTTAAGTACCTTTCCTCTATGCTAAATGGTCTATCTTGGAATAAAAAAACAACTAGATTTTAATTCACTACTTTTATTTCATCACTCTTCTATCTTTGACGCTAAACAGGGTTACATAATGCTTCTGTGCTGTATGCTGTTTGTAATATTTACATGGTACATCTTAATAATACAGGCCTTGTGTCATATATTTGCATCATACTCACCAGGCAGAGCTCATTGAGGTTTGCAAACAGCCTCCAGGAGTCGACATCAGTCAGGCAGTTCCTCATCTGCAGGTCTGTAAGCGTAGCCAAAAACACCTGAAAGCCACAAAGAAACCAGAGAGGATGGGCTCAGGCTATCTGCTGTGGAAGCATTGAATTTCTAATCCATTGATGATGTAAAGAAAGGAAAACCCAAAGAGATTTCACATGAACCTCAATGACAGGAATTCAGGGAAAAGCACAAAGCAGCAGGTGTAGAGTTTCGTTAGGGTTTGGTCTGTTTATTTGTGGCCCTCTTTATGTTTGCATGTGCGTGAGCATTATTTGGCTTTGCACGGACACTCACCTCTTTGAGCACCATGAGCTGATCCAGGAAGTAGATACACTCACTGGTGAAGAGTTCCCAGATGGCTTCCTGTCTCTTGAAGCCCTGAGGGTCAGAGCCAGCATCCACCTGGGAGGACTGGTCCCGCAGGAACTCCGCCAGAGAGAAGTCCTGAACACAGACGGTGCAGGAAAGTGATCAGACGAGAACAGAACTTGAAACAGAAAAATGACATTCGATCTTAGCGTAGAAAGTGTGTTTAACATGCCAACTGTTTTTACTGTGGCTGCTAAGTTCCTACCACCATCCTGTCACACTCAGATGTATGTCAGTGTTTGTTTATACATGTGTGGGTTCGACCTGACTGGTTTCTTCCTCGAATTTCTGGTTCTTTCACAACTCATCATTTCAGTGTTGCAGGACTTCCCCCCTCACTGGCGTCCTGTTATTCCTGAGACACTTGTTAAACAGACTGTGATCTATTTGGTTTGGAAATCTGAATCTCCTGGCTGACTTTGCACAGCTTAGAGACCACAGCAAAACCAACATGACGATTTAAAAAGCAAACAAACTGTGTTTATTTCTCACCTTAAATCTTTGAAGGTCGGAGTTTCTCCAGTCTTGAATTTGTGTTGTTGATAGATATTTTTCAACATCTGATGCTGTGCACATCTGCAGCTTCCCTTTAGTCTGACAGGAAAATAAGAGACACACATTTTCTTCAGGTAGGTTATGTAAAGAATCAATGAGTGTGAATCCAGTAAAAGGAAGAATTCCCTTCTGTCCACATTATAGCACTAACCTAACTAGTTTGGCTCAAGTTTGGCATTTCAAGTGCTGACAAGTTAAAAAAAGTTGACAAAGGCAAAAAAGAAACCACTCAATGCTGCGTTCAGGGTCAGAGAACAATGTCCAAACAAATGCCCAGCTCTTAAAGAAAGAACATCAAAGCACGCTCTGAGCATCAGCCCACAACAACCAACACAAAACACACTTACCGTGCTGCGCCTTGAAAAAGGCCACTTTGACTTCTTAGTATCTGTAAAAGTCATGAACAGAGAACACGGGTAATCAATTAAAGAGCAGATAAAGTGAGCTACAACACTGGATTAGAATAAAAGTTTGTTAACATAATGTAAAGATGTTCAAGTGCCTAACTTAGACTTTAGGATTTACAAAGAATCCAGTCATTTTTGCAAATAAGAAAGAATTATTTCTCTACAAAGCTGCACACAAAGGGTGTGGGTGTAGCCTTTTATCTCTTGGACATGATTTCTGGTTCTGTAACACACACACAAACACTGGTGATGATGTGCATCCTTTGAAGAACAGAGACCCAATGAATAACTGGAAACGGGGGGAACTCTTCCAACCTGAGGCCAAAAACTGTGCAACAGTGCTGCCTTCTTTAATCTGTGTCCCAAAGTCTGCAATTAACTTCAAACAGGCCGGTGTAGCACACAGACTCTTTTCAGGATAACCAGGGCAGTTACAAAATGAACACAATTCATGGTAATATTCCTGCTTGAATTTTAGATTAAGGAGAATCAGAATTTATGATTCACTTGTAAATTTATAAAAAATTATGCAGCTGTGAGCTCGTTACAGAGTAGTAATTCTGCTGGCCAATGTCATCTGTGAGGTTGTGGTGAGATAGACAGAAGTTAGGCCAATTTTAAACAACCAGAAGAGCAAGACAAAATGTACAGGTGCAAAAAACAACTTTCGCTCACTTTTTTCAATTTTCTCTGATCAAACTGACTTAATCTGCTGACTATATAGGTCAATACCTAAAGTTTGAAATTCAAAGAAGAAGCAAGTGAAAGAAGAAACTTTGGAAGTCCCCGGAGGACATATGGTCTGTACATTCACAGATGTTTTTTTGACTTTTCTCAAAGTGTGATGTTAGTCATGTGACCTGAGGCACTTCAGGCTAGCGCTTCTGTGTTGTTGGATATTACCCAAACTGCAAAGTTTTCTTGTTTTCTGTGAATAATCTGCATTAAAGCCTGTGTACATACAGGCCACAAGTAACAGACAGTTACACCAACATGACTCTTGAAGCAGATGCTCAAACACACAAATCCTATTCTAGATGAGTTTATTCCCACTATTAGCAGCACCTCATCAAAGTGCTTATAATAATTGATCCATTAATAGCACATGTCAATTGTTTATTTTTGTAGCTTCATGTCTGCACAGTAGTGTGTGACAATAACAGCAGCTTGACACTGTGAGCTATTGTAATCTTAAATTACACTTATGGGGCTGGCCAGGTCAGCTTAACTCAACTTTGAACATGGTTTGAAATGGGTGACAAAATTAAAGGAACACAAGTTAATTTTCAAACTTCATAAGAAAACCAGTCGCTCTGTGCAGCTGTTTTCTCTCTCCTCTTTTCCTCCTCCTTTGTTTGTGTGCATCAGAGTCACTGTCAGAAGGATGCACGGTGTGGTTTATGAAAAGATATGATTGTTAAGAGATCAACACTTCAGCTTTTTATCTCCAGGTGTTTAAATCTGGATCTAGTAAACAACTTGGAAGATAGCACCATTTGTAACACAACACCAAAATTTTAGGTGAGCAGAAGTATTGGACCAGATAGGCTTAAAATAGATTTGAGTGAATAAGACTTAATATTTAGTTGCAAATCTTTTGCTTGCATCAACTGCATCAAGCCTATGGCCCACTGACATCACCAAACTTTGCATTCTTCTTCTTTTATTTATGCTTTTCCAGGATTTCACCGCAGCCTCTTTCAGTTGTTGTTTGTTTGTTTTTGGTGTTACTCCCTTCAGTCTTAGAAGGTAAAATGCATGCTCTATAGGGTTCAAGTCTGGAGATTGACTTGGCCAGTCTAAAACCTTCCACTTCTTGCCCAGGATAAACTCCTTTTTTTGATGAAGTTTGAATCAATTTGGTTGCATCTCTCTTTAATTTGGAAAAAAAAAAAGTTTCTGTAGACTTCTGAGTTCAGTTCGTTGCTGTCATCATGTGTTCGTCATCAGTTAAGATTAATGAGCCTGTCCCAG
This sequence comes from Cheilinus undulatus, assembly GCF_018320785.1. NCBI lineage: Eukaryota > Metazoa > Chordata > Actinopteri > Labriformes > Labridae > Cheilinus > Cheilinus undulatus. Next base: position 30,260,900 of record NC_054873.1, read on the forward strand.
AAGAAGCCATGCAAGCCCAAGCCATGACATTGCCTCCATCGGGTTTCACAGATGAGTTTGTATGTTTGGGATCATGAGCAGATCCTTTCAATCACTTTTGTAAAGGTTTATCTTTATCTGAGGCTCATCTTTGTACTTTTTGGCAAATTCCAGCCTGGCCTTGCTATTCTTCTTAATGAGTGTTTTTCATCTTCTGGTGTAGCCTCTGTACTTTTGTTCATGAAGTCTTCAGTGAACAGTAGATGGTGATACCTTCACTCTGACCTCTGGAGGTTGTTGTTGATGTCACTAGTAGTTATTTTAGCTCTCACAATGTTTCTGTCATCAACTGTTACTGTTTTCCTTGGTCCACCCATTCAAAGTCTGTTACTGAGTACCAGGGCTTGACATTAACACCCGCCAACTAGCCAAATGCGGGTGGATTTCGGCCATGGCGGGTAGCAGTGTGACTCTAACTAGCCACGATGGTGGGTTGAATTTATCAGTGTCACAACTTATGCTTCACTCTGAAAGTGCTTGTCAGTTAGCCCTTATGATTTAGACTTGTTACAGAGAGGCTCTTCGGCACATAAAAGCTCAAATTTCCCTCCAAAATAACTGAAAAGTGGCTGGTCTCTTCATCCATTCGTGTGTATTTTACGCAGCGCCAAGGGCTTTGATGCTGTATGACACACACAAACGCAACACTCACAGACATATACGGACACACACTCGCACTGACGTGTTGGTTAGACTGAAGGCTGTTTAGGGAAAATATTTTAGAATTTGCAGAATAAATTCAGACCTGAACTTTCTCTTGCTGCTTTACAGTGCCTCTCTGTCCATGTTCATCAGTGCCGTTTATGTGTGTGTGCTCTCCAACTGTGTGTCTCTGTCGCTTGTGCAAGCCAGGGCGGGCGGTGTGTCTAAATATTGTTTAATTACACCATTGTTTAAATACTCCATCTATAGTCTTTGGTTGTTGAGGGCGATCTAAATGATAAAAACTTCTGCATAGGTGCGCATACTTTAAATGTTATTGAAACTTTTAAACATTTGTATATTCAGGGTTAATTATAAATTTGCCATAAATTGATAATTAACGGTTATAAAAGATGAGAGAAACTCCAAAACTTTAAATCAGTTCACTGAGGTAGTGAGAAACAGAGGCAGGAGGATTAAAGTCTTTAACTGATCACTTAGGAGTCCAAGAGAATTCAACTAAACGGTGATTTTTTTTCTTCTTATATTATACATCCGTTGTTTAATGTTCTCCAAATGTGAGCTTCACCAACAACTGTAAGTCATCTATTATTTGAAGAGATATTTTAATTAGTATCAGACACACGTATGAAAACATTTCCTCCATACAGTATAGAGCAGAGGACAGGAGAAGTTGGACACTTAATATTCTCTGGTGAAGATTTGTCAGAGTGAAAATTAGAGATGTTCTTGTAATCTGCTGTAGCTTTTTCTAATAAACAGCCGATTAACAGTATTTCAGTTTTAGCATAAACTTGATACCCATTAAGAAAATAAAAATCTAAGAGGTTTGACTCTTAGATGACTGTCTCTAACAGTCTGACCCATATCTCAGTAGTGTGCTGTTTCATATGTACAGGGAGAAGTGCTTTATTAAGAGGAGAGCTGATATTGATCATAATGGTGAGGGAAAGTAGAGCATGTGTGTCATATCATACCCTTTGTACCAAATTTGGCATATAGCTCAGAGTTACCAAACACCAAAGTTGTGGCTAGTGGAAATACTGAGTGGCTTGTAAGTTTGCAGAACCACTAGCCACCGTGGCTGGTGAGCAACAAAGTTAATGTCAAACCCTGCTGAGTACACCAGTGGTCTCTTTCTTCTTCAGGACATTCCTAATAGTTTTTCTGATTATGGCCAATATTTGTGCAATGGCTCTGATTGATTTCCCATCTTCTCTCAGCTTCACAATCGCTTGTTTTTCGCCCACTGACAGCTTTTTGGTTTTCATGTTGATTACACCTCTCAACTATATGCAGTCTGCACTGGCAAAACCCAAATCTGAGACTGAATGTAGACATGCAGTGCTATTTATTGAGTGAATAATCAATGTAATAGGACACACCTGGGTAACAAAACCAACCTGTCAGTCACATGTTCCAATACTTTAGCTCACATGAAAAATGGTTGGTTCAATGTTCCTTAGACTGCCTGAAGAGCATGCAACAGTTTAGTGAAGCATGATATTTCATCTGGTGCGAGGGATCCTGACCGATTCACTGATAAAATCATGAGCAAACTTATCTTCATGGAGGGAGTATATGACGGGCGCACTACTGGGAGAGACAGGGCTAAATCTGCCATTTAGTTTATACGTCAAGTAATGCTTGGATTAAAAACATGATTGATAAAGTAAATGAACATTTTACCAGAGAAGTTTGAACCATTTAGAATGTCAGCTGCTCCGTTGGACACAAAAAGGTCCCCTGGTGAAACATCCAATCCTGGAAGGCTGACCACCACAGAGCTCCGCCTCCTCTCCTGAAGCCTGAAAGAAAGCAACAAACAGGTGAGCATCTTCAGATGGTGTCACGCCTTTTTTTTTACTGAAGGCTAAGAAGTAATGCTTGACATTTTAAACAAGCCTCAATGGCCATCAGAGATTGGCTGCATGTTTTTTTAAAATGTAGTACAGCACAAAGAGAACAGACAGAGTGAGAGGAAATAACAGGATTCCTTTTGTCATTGTAAATGTTTGAAATGCCTCTGAAATACCATCTGCATTGTGCAGCAGATTTGGGATTAACATGAGTATCAAAAATTAGAAAGGCCAAGTGTTTTGTGTCTGGATTATACGTAGGTATCTGCTGATTAATGGATCACCCTATGTGTGTGTAGGAAGGCAAGCTGTGAGTGTGTTGGTTATAATCCTCTTGGTTTCTTTTGCACAGTTACTAACTGAGGCTTTGCTTCGGCTGGAAAAACACAGGCCTACCTTTTAGCCTCAGGGTAAGCTCAAACAGCCACTGTTCTCAAGTGTTTAGACTTATCCTCTGCTGTTGTACTCTCTAGGGATTACTGCCAGGACTAAAAATGTACATTTAACAAACCAAAACTCTTAATAAATGCATTTCTAACTGAATATCTCAAAGGGTCTGGCCTCTTTGATGTTTCTTTTTGCAGCAGGAATAAAAGATTCTTGACACTGTAAAACTTGATGGGTGACTTTCTGACGCTAACAATCCCAATCCAACAACAACAAGAGGCTTTTAGTCATTTAAGACAGCTGCAACAGTCAGCAGAAAAGACCTACATGGCAACCAGACAGGCTGGTTTTTTCTGAAGGTAAGGTTCACTTTCAACACATTGACTCTGATCAACGGCTGGTCAGCAACCTGTGGCAACATAGTGAGGTCTCTCTCATGCAGTATGTCATGCTATGGCATTAAAGACAACAGCATTAAAAACACATGACAAAGAAGGAAATGATTCCCAAGAACAAACACTTCCGAAGGATAAAACAACACCATTACAGTAGGCGAGTTTAAATACTATCTATCTGACAAAGGTTATCAAGATGTGTTCAGACCACAAGGAAGCTATGCTAACAAACAAGGACGAACATCCCCGTTTATGACAAAGGTACAATAAAGCATGGCAGAAGTACAAGCAAGAGGAACAATGCTACTCTGTCCACAATTAAAGTATACCTTATTTGAATGAATGCATGCCCTTTCTTCCTCTTACAGATTATATTTTGCCTTCAAACAGTGGCTGCATTGCTGCTGCTGAGCTCGCACCATTGCACAAGCAGCAAAACTCGAAATACACATGTAGGCTACACGGCTGCAGGAACAACCTGTACAGTTTAAGCTGGACTACAACCGGTACTTTTGTGAAATGAATGAAAGCACCAACAACTGTTCATTACTCTCACTATGCTTCTCTTGGTAAAATGATACATCCCCCTCCCATCTGCCTTCCTAATCGATGTATAGGCAGTTGGTGCTGAATCGACAGTAAAACAGACAACAGTCAGCTGCAGCACCTGGACTGCTGGACAGGATCTGTTGCTAATGGGACGGTAAGGAAAGCCCGATTACCCCTCTAAACCAGGTCAGTGCCTCCTTGCAGCTCATTCCACAGCATCCTCACAATGGCATCCTGTTGCTTTGTGAGAGCTCAGAAAGCTTCCTCTGTGCGCCTCTCTGCCACCGAGAGCACTTGTAAAAATGGATGTTTTGTTCCTGCACAAGAGAAATAATGATGCCCTCAAAAACAAAACTGTCCTGACCAATAGCTCGCAGGGCCCTGGTCACTGTAAGAGGCACAGTGCCAGGGTGTAATTACAGGGACAATAGCTGCCTAATTATCCAGTGAGGGGAAGAGCCCTGCAGCCCATTAGGAGGGGTGTGGGTGGCAGTAAGAGAAAGCCTTAATGAGGGTTTGTCTAGCCCATACATAACCATGGGACTCTCAAAACTTAACTCACCAAGCTGATGCTCTGTTAACAAAGACATGAATGACAATGAATTCACAATGGGGCTTCTTAAAGCAAACATCTAATCATGCTCCCTCATGGCATGGCATTTATGATGCCACAGTGACATGCTATAGCTCAGATTATTCAGTTGTTAAGAAATAATTCAACACAATTGCTCACTGTGGAAATGAGAGATATTGATCCATTTCTTTCCTGTGGTCCAGTTTGTCAGTAGCAGGATAGAGCTTTACTCCATTCCTGATATGCAAATATGATCTGATAAAGCTGAAAGTAAAGGTCCTGGGCACAGGGAATGCAGACAACATGCAAAACAGTCCAAGGTTCACTTACCTATTTAGCTCCCTCTCCTTCTGTAAAAAAAAAGAGGTAAGAGCTGCATTAGTCAGTGCAAAAGCATATTCCAGTTGTCATTCTTCACATTAAGCTTGCTGCAGATATGCATTTCAGTCATTTGCCACAATAATCATTAATGATTTCAAGTTTTAGCATAAATACAATCAAGGTGAAATGTAGTTATAACACTACAGATATGCCATATAAGCAGTGAGTTAGCATGTCCTACTGTACAGTGAGCATTAAACAGAGGCTCCACAGGCCTCCTCCTGCCAGCAACACCACTATATCACTTTCAAAGACACTCAAATTTGAATCAGTGTTTTAAGTGGCCGCTTGGACTCAAAGCCTCTGATATCTGAGGAGAATGTCGGGACTCTATTGAGAATGTGCTCGCTTGAATACCGCGAGCTGATGAATAGATCTCCCCATTATCTTTTTCCATCGCTCACTGACCCCTCCATTATTGGGTGACTGCTGACTGTGGCGAGTGGGGGCCCAAGGAGAGCACTTCCCAGGGCTCTGCGGGCAGTGGGCTTGGTCGGAGCTGTCAGTGCATGTAACTGCTGATTCATTTGCTGTCAAAAGCTTGCATTGTGAGTGACCACCACAGGAGGCAAGGCCCAATGAGGGAGTGATGGTTTTCAGCAAGGAAGGAATGTGTAACCTTTTAATTTATAGATTAAAAAAATGCTCATCAGACTTTGCTGCATCATTCATTGTGATGGTGGGAAGAGGAGTGCAGAAAGGTTGCCAAAATTTTAAATACTACAATCCTTTTTGGGGCCATGCACTTAAAACCAATTAAATCTCAGTTATGCTAACATCAATGGCACCAAAAGTACACGGAGTAACAAAAAACTGATGTTAAGTCATATTTTAACCCACAACGGCCACAAGCAAACTGGCTCAATTGCTTCTTTATAGTGAGAAGGTGTGTATTTATGCAATTTAGACAGTGTGCAGCAGTCTGTCTGCATTTTTATGATTATAGACAAGGTCTTAACTAATTATTGGGTTCTTTGGATTATTTCTTTGTTGCCAAGGTATCAAAACAGATATTGATATCATCTGATTTTCACTAGAGTTGTACTGTTTCTATTGTGGCAACCCTCGTTTGCAGGATGATTAGGGAATCAAATAATTTTCTCCAACTGTGTATGTGAAATCACACGGAAAACTGCTCACCTTTACTTCAATTTCAGTAAATCCAAACTCTTTATCACCAGCAGGATGAGCACTGTTCAGTTCTTGTCTTTTAGAAGTGATGCAGTTGTCAAAAGTCTTTGATCGATGTGATCTTGTTCTCTGTCGGCCGGACGATGAGTTAGTCTGACAGATCTCTCCATCAGAGAGGGGGCTCGCTGCAAGAGGAGACCTGACTTTGTGTCCTGGGGACAGGGGGTTCATGGGTGACGATAAGCTCCCTGAAGAAAACTCCTGCCGAGTGCTGCCCACTCTGACAGGATCCCAGGTATCTGACAGGGGTCGCCTGGTGCTCCTCATTCTCCTCAGTGTCGGAGATGTGGAGATGCGCCCTGGGGCCTGCCGGTCAAACTGGAATAAAGGTGCTACCAAGCCATCAGGGTCCACCAGGGATGAGTGCCTCAGCTTGGAGTGAGTCCGTGTCAGGTCTATGTGCATTATGACCGGGCTGCTGGTCTGACTCTCCTTGTGCTCAAAAGTCTGTACCCATTCTGTTTGTGTCTGTGCGTTTGCCACACCTGTTGTGACAACTTCATTTTCAGCCCACTCGATGTAACTCCAGTCCAGCTTCTTCTCCACGTCCTGGTCTTTCTCTTGTAGGATAACGTGTTTCAGCGCAGACATTATAACCACAAAGGCATTGTAGTGAAGCAAAGATCAGAAAAAGTATGATCGAACGGTCTGGTTGCTTCGTCTCCTCAGGGTTAAGGTCAGATGATAATCCTCTTGCATTCCCACACTGTTCACCTCTAAGGCTTCTGGGGAGGGGGGAGAAGAAAAAGTGTCAATATTCACAAAGAACATGAAACGTACCTTCTAATCTTCTGAGAGTGGATTTCAATTGTTAAAAGCAGTCATTTGGCCGCACAGTAGCCTTAAAAATATGCTTTCTTTATAAGTAGATTAACATGTCTGTGTAACTGTGAAAGTACATGTGGTAAAAACATAACGACATAATTCATACAATTCATACAAAGCACAATAACATCTTACTTTGGTATATAAGCCTGGACAATGTGACACAAAGAACCAAAGGAAGCCATGCACCTTATTCCAGCTCTCCTGTCTCTGTCTATTATCTGGTTCCGTGTTTGTACACTCACTCATATTGATTTCCCCTGAAGCCTGCTAAAGAAACGTTTTCCCACCGTACAAGCTTATTTGTTTATTCAAAGCGGCGCGAGCAGTTAACACGGCACAGGCACGAGGCCACAAAAAAGAACTAGTGTATCCCTGAGTTCACAGCGCTAATTAACTGTACTGAAAATCACCTGTATGAACAAAGAAATAGCGCGCGCGTGCGAAAAATGTCATTAAACCGTAACAAGTGTGGTTTACTTACATCCACCGCTGCCTCGCGACAACTTGGACGACTGGTGGCAAAGTGAAGGGTGACACCGGGAAGGGGGAGAGCCTCTCTGCTGTTGTGGGTGCTGGAGGAGGAGGCGAACTGAGCGGGCTCAGTGTGAAACTCAGAATAAAAGAGAAAAAGTCTCCGGTTGGCGATATTTTCGGTTTGGGGTCAAAACACAGGAGGAGGAAACAGGTCTGTGTGGAGCGGAGTTAAGGAGGGAGGAGACTGTGTCACCGTCCCGAGCTCGTGCAAAGGTGCGACTGCCTCACCGCCCGCATGGGAACATCAATGCTCTCTCTCTCTCTGTCTCTCTCTCTCTCACACACACACACACTCACACACAGAGAACAATAAGTAGGTTATTGCAGCCAAACGTCATGTATCAACTGATAAGAATAATTTCTTCAAACATGATTCCAATAATAAAACTTTGTTATCAAAAATGTTTATTTTAAAAGTTTGTCTTTACTCCGTATTTTCCTACCACATTTCTCTTACTTTTATATTCAGAACACTATGTTCTGGGGACTTGACTGAAAAGTTAACTAAGCCATGTTTAAAGACGATCTCTCGTTGCTGAAATCGTAAATCAAAGTGGATAAATCTCTAAAGAAAAACCTCTTGCAAGTTTTTATCACCAGACTAAAGTGCCAAGAGATAAAGTGTTTTATATTAATTCGCTCCTAGTTGCATTATTATTTGTTAATAAACGTGTAGGCAGACAACTGACCAAGGTGAAGATCATAGTTTAAACTTATAAATAGAGAACTATTTAATTAATTTCTAAATGATGATTCATAAATGAAACTGAGTATATGATATTCAATGTATTGGAGTTATGTGGCACTAAATGGAAAACTCCTCAAAGCAAAATTACCTTTAAATACGAATAAATTGTACTAAAGGATTATCCCTGGTTAAATTAAGGCTACTTCAGTCATTCATAGTAAGAACAAAACTATTCAAACGGATGAGTTGATATCCTCCCATAGGTCACATAGCTTTAACATCAAGCTACTTGCTACCAGAGGTGGAAAAAGTACAAGATTTGACTCAAGTAAAATTACAGTTTCTTTGGTTAAAATTCACTTGAGTAGAAGTTACAGGCCAACAAATCTATTCAACTGAAGGGAAAAAAAACGATTCTTTTTAAAGTTTAGTTAAAGTGCTGAGAAGGCTACTAATACTGGAGAGTTGTACGGTAAAATATTGTATTTCCTTAATGTGCTATAATAAAGTGAGAATATGAATCTTCAACCAGGGAGTTTAGGTCAAGTCACGCCTTTACAATAAAGTGAAATGCAGCAGCTGTTTTTGGATGTGGAGTAATCATTCTCTCATTAAACGTCATACAGTCAAAGCTTCAATCACATATAATTAGAAATTCCTCTATTTGACCTGGAGTTTTTTTACGCAGTAACTGATGCTTTGAAAAATGTAATGCAGTAATACAAAAGTACAAGTAGGCTATACAAAAAGCTACTCGGTTACAGAATTTTGAGTAACTGTAATCTTTTACTTCTCACCCTATACTGTAGGGCCCTGCCAGTAAAACTCGTTTTAGTAACAGCATAGACCCGAATGACAATAATACATGTCAAAGATACAAACTTAATCAGGGAAGGCGTGAACCAGTCTGTGTCAACATAAAATAATTTTACTGCATAAAAAGGTCAGTATAATTCCGCTAAGCAACAGTAAGCCTCACCCAGAGACTTCCTGTAGGCCCCCTTTTCTTCTAAATGAGCAAATTTTTATAGGTTGCTTTCATCTTTTCTGGTTCTCCAATTCCCATATTACGTTTGTATACCTGTTATATAGGCTGGCCTTATTTTAAAACACCTTTTTTTTCATTATAAGGTGAACATTTGCCCTGAAGTCTATCTGGGTGAATTCGTGGATCGTTTTTTAAATGTGTGTCACTGTGTCTTACCTGTAACAGTGCGCAGGTGTACACGCCTGAGTTGTCGGCGCCTGCATGAAAAACCTTTCTGTTTGCATAAAAACAAAGTCAGGGAGCAGTAAAATCTAATAGCTTCATCTAATAGCTTGGGAGAAAGAACACTAGAGGGCGATATAGTTCCGAAAATGGGAGCAGTTTTATTACACTGTACCTGGATCAGTTTCACTAATGATCTCTGGCGACCCCTGGTGGAGTAGTATGAATATTACATGAAAATTGTTCAACCACCTAAAGGAATGTTGTATAAAGAAGAACAAACGATTTCTGAAATTTGAGAATAAATAAATAAGAATGGATTCACATGTAGGTTGCCATTGTTGTACAATGCTCTCTGGATAGTAATGTCAAATGGTTTCATTGTTCTTCTTTTCATATCTTTCTGTTTGTAATCAACCCAATCTGCATTGCTGTAACTTCTTCTTCTTTGTCCTCTTCCCTAAAACTGCACTCGGGTTAAACATTAAAAAAAAAAAAAATACCTTTTCCATAGGAAGAAGAATAATGCAACCATTTGTCATTACTACTCAGAGTGCTTTGCACATCTAAGGTAGCCTGGATGTATATCTATTTTCAATTAGCTGAAAATATTGAAATCTGGTATTTTGGGGGTTTTACGCACAGCATACATTAAAAAAAAGAAAAACAGTAATGTTGATCTAAAAAAAGTCAATATGTCTTAATATATGAAGGGCTACTTTAAGCGTTTAGTTATAGTCTCGATGTGAATCAGGTAAAATAAAACTGAAATATCTGTTCTGATTTAAAAAAAAAAAACTCCTGAAGCTTAATTTTGTAGGATGCCTCACATATAAATATAAAGATGAACCTTTGTTTAATTTTATATCATTTTTTTTCTCTATGTGTCTTCACTGTGTCACTCTTTGAGATGTGTGTTACATTTAGATCAACTTAAAACAGGAGTTATATTTACTGTAATAATCAAAAGAACCATTTTGACATATATGCTTATTGTAGCTAACATTGTTAGATAACATTAAATAATTGTGTAAGCAACGTTTTACCACTTGGTTGAGGTGGAGTAAGATTTATACATTGTCTGGCAATTTCCATCTTAGAGGTCAGGCCCTTCAAAGAGTCACATCTAAGAGGAAAAGGGAAGATAAGCAGAAACTTTAAAAATACAGTTCTGATAAATACATGTGAGTCTTTTTAATGTTGTACCATTTTTTTGTGAAAATGAACACAACAATAAACTTTTAAGTCAAGCTGTAAACGAAATTAGTAATTTATTTCATCCATCCTGTTTTGTCTTAAACACACACACACACCATTATCTTTTCTAAATTATATTTATATTTAAAAAGCTTGACTGCTACTTTTTTCCCCTCAACTTAAAGTACTTGCAAAAACACATCTTGTGCATTTTTGGTGCCTCTGTAGACAAAGTAACTCTTAAAGCTTCTCTGAATTTATACTGTGCATTTCACTTAAAAAAAATCTTATCCTTCTTACTTTTCACCATAAAACCTATCGTTAAATTCGACTCTTTCCTGTGGAAAGTACAAAAGGTTCAATACCTGTCCCTGAGCAGTGATTTCAAACATTCATTATACTTATAAAAACAGATTCAGCACTTTCTTATGGAGGACATGAAAAGGAACACCATTAACATGAATCTGTTTCTAAAATCTCCTGATGGGAGCTTTTAACTGCATTTTTGAAAGAAGATGCAAAATGCTTGGTATACCCAATGAGTTTAAAAATCAAAACCATGTTTAAAATCAACAGTAAAACCACCAGAGATCTCTATATATCAAAAATAGCCAGCAATTAAAATTTACCCTGTGTTTGAGGGTATTGGTTTTCATTAATGGCACTGATCAAGATCAGTTACTTAACTACAGAAAATGATCAGCTCATCAACCACAGAACGAGAACTAACTCACTGTCTGATGATGATCCATCACATCCAAAATCATTTTAGGATTGAATACTCAGTCTCGAAATCCTCACCACTAGATTCTTCTTCACTCAAGCACGGATGTCACATCTATTGACATTTTGCAATAATGAATGCCTTTTTTGCATGTGTTATCCACATCAAAGGCTGATGTCTTCTGATGAGGAAGTACAGTAATAGAAAGAAAGTGTTTCAATGATAATGTGTATTGTTTGTGTGGAATAAAACAAGTGGAGAATTAATTGTTTCTTACAGGTAAATTTCACCTGCATGGCTGTTTTAGTTAGGAATGGAAATTTATAATTTTTAATGACACCAGAGTTCTAGTGTTTAGTGAAATTAAGTAATTCAGTGTTACTGAAATAACACAACACATTTTTTGAGTTAGTGAGAGAGCCAGTACCATGTCATTGAGGTGTTAAGACCAGCCTCCAGAGCAGTGAAACAACTTTCCCCACCTGACGTACTGGCAAAGCTTCAATCCTAACTCCAACATGGCTTTGTGTATGAAATAGGTTAAAAAACATGCTCAAATTGTAGCTACAGCCTCCAACCCCTAATAAAAGATTGCTTGTGAAACGACCAATCACCTTGAAACTTTATTCATAAAAATAGAAAATGGAAATGAAAAAGCAAAACAAAGTGTCATCTTACCTCTAGATGGTCTGTGCCTGCTCCTCAACATTTTAGGGTCCTATCATTTGGTTTTAATGGGAAAACCAACCCTGGTCTCCCCTACAGGGCATTAATCCTTTAAGTACAAACTGTTGCTCTTTTCTTGCGTGTCATTCTTCATAGTTGCCACTTCATTTCCCGGTCTATCCACTGTCCTATCTAATAAAGGCTAAAGAAATGTTGAGGTGGTAAAAAAGCACCAGACTATTGTACTCAAGTATAAGTGCAGATACGCTGGTTTAAATTTCCTAAGTAAAGGTACTGGTCTATAAATATACCCAAGTAAAATTAAAAAGTATTAAATCTAAAGTCTACTTTAAGCACTGAGTCGATACTGAAGGGTTGTACAGTAAAACAGGATATTTCCTTACTCGCAAGAACAACAAGAGAATAGATCTCCAACCAGATTGTTTATGTAAGGTCAGACCTCTAATAAAGTGAAATACACTGAAAAATTAAAAGTGTCAATTAAGCTCGGTTAGAGTTCAAGTTACAACTCTTAAGTGTATTTATTGGTCTTCACAATAGTTAAACTACACCTTTGATAGTTTTAAATATTTTACAGTATGGCAGAGCTGTAGTAACTCTAGAAAATCTGTGGTAAGGTAAGTCTCCTCTGGCATGAACTAAAGCTGGAGTCAACCTCATGGCAAGCAGTGCATTCTGATGCTCTGTGTGTCCTTCATGATCACCTGAAGTCACAGGCAGCACTTCCAACATGGTGGGTAACTTCACTCATGGTGCACACACGTAAACACATGTGAAACACATCGAAACACCCTGCCAAAGGGCATGATGGGGAACTCTGCCCTCACATTTCCTCAGATTTGAAATTGCAGTGGACAGAGCATAGATCAGTTGACTCTTTACGCTTTAGTTAAAATGTTTAACCCAGAGATATCAACACTACAGTTCTTGGGATGTAATCTAAATCATTCTCTCACCATGTGCTACTGTATAGTTAACAGAGGTGGAAAAAGAATTATGTTCAAGCAAAAGTACAGTAAGTCTGGTTAAAACTTGCTTAAGAAGATATAAAAGTACTGATTTTTAAGTACCCAATGAAACTACTCAATTACAGTAAGTTTGATACTTTCTACCCCTGCTAGCAGGTTAACAGTAGGCCAACACTGACCTAAAATGTCCTCCAAAAACTCTCTTACAATGATTAACCGTCTAAACGTGAAGCTATAAGTGTATTTCGACGTAAATCTACCACCAAAAAGTCATGATGTAATGACTTCACCCCCCAGAGGACCTGTTGCATGCGCGTAAACAAGAAAAAGCTGTCATTGACGGATCTGGCTGTGGGCCCTGACAGCAGCAGTCTCCTCCCCCTGAAGGGGATGTGAAGAGGAGCACCCTCCGGTCCGTCTGACATACAGGAAGAAGTTGAATAAGTCTCAAAACACTGCGCTTTTTGGAAAAACTAGTGTCTAGTTTTTGCATTTTCACCTTTTTGTTCTTCCTTTGACTCTGAAACGTGGAGCTAGGAGCATGAATGTGAGGACTGCTGCTAAACTGGACCCTCTGTGTTAACGCGTGGATTTCTGCACTCTTCACGTACAGAAGTATCAGTCCGTCATAAATGGGAAACCAGGTCTAACCTAGAAAGTGAGCGAAAATGTCCGAGCACAGATCCAGCTTTCTTCACATCGGAGACATCGTGTCTCTGTACGCGGAAGGGTCGGTGAATGGCTTCATCAGTACTTTGGGGTAAGTTCCTCCTGCCAGCTCACTGGGGAGCCTCATAAGAAGTAATCCTCATAAATTACCACTTTCACTTTACACCTGGCACCACTCCTACCTCCCTACTTCTTTAGAAGTTAACTGTGCTGCAATCTGCACTATTGTAAAGTTAAAATACGACCTGTGGCCAGGGCCGCGCTGCCTCTCAGGAAATTTGCTCACGTTTACGCAAATGTAACAGGAATGCAAAGCAGCGTGATCAGCCAGGTACACAAGTGCCAGAGCTGTGCACAGAAAGATTTCTTTTTCCATTGGTCTTCTAAGTAGAGCCCGGGGACCTACAGGGTGACATGAGGTGTCAGCCCACCTTGCACTGCAAAATGAGTGAGGAGGGTCCCCACAGTTTCATTCATTTAAAGTGAGGATGCCAGTGTCTGGTCAGATTTTAACTAGCAGCAATTTTAAGACAAAAAACTCCTCACGAACATTTTGATTTTTAATGTGAGTTTGAATGCACTGCACATTATTTATTAAGATTAGATATTCTCTTTTGAGAGTCTTAAGCATTTGTAAGTGTCCTCTATCCTGTGTGAGATAATGTGGTAAGTAGAGAGATCATAGGCACATTTCGGTCAGGAAGGACATAATGTAGAGTTTCCTGCCAGATTCAGTCACTAGCTGTCATTCAAAGCAGGGACCCCTTTAATAAGTCACAAGATCCATCTGCCTGCCAGATCACAAGAGGAGTAATAAGCAGAAGACATAGGAGCTACATTTATATTCAATTTCTGTGCCTTATTATGTCTTTCTTGTGATGTAATTTGTTTACCAGGGCAGTAATCAAGTAAAAAGTACACAAGTAATTTGCAACAAAACTTTTTGAACTACTGCTGAACTACTACAATATGTTTAACCGTCTGTATATCCTAAAGTCTTAGCATTATTTCCAGCCAGCTGCCAGCTTGACTTGTGTAATATTAAAGACCAGGCGCGTTTGATTGAAAACTGCATTACACCGTATTATTCTCCACACAGAAGTGCAAATAAAAGCCACGAGCAGCTTGTTTGTCTGCAGGCTGAAAGCTTCAGTGTAAGGTGAATTGCTTCGGTGGTTCCGGGTGCACTCTGGCCTCTGAGCCTGCAGAACAAGCGTGAAAAGATCGACTGGCCCTGAGGAATGAGACTGCCCCACCCACCTCCTCTCCATTTTCTTCAGTCTCTGTTGCGTTCTCTCTCTCGTTCCCTTTTCCCTCCCTTAAATTCCCTCTTTAAAATGCTACCCCATGACGGCTTGCACCTTGAATTTAATGCCTCTTTGTGCAGTGGAGGAACAAAAAAAGACACTTTTGTACCTTAACTTAAAAGATTATGCATGCTGCAGTGTTCCATACCTCACTTTCTGCAGGAATAAAAAACAGCAGCACATTTTCTTTTCTTTAAAGCTCCAGTAAGTGCTAGGCCTGGGCCACAGCGGCACGCACTTGCACTGAAAATTTTGAAGTGCACTGGTGCCGGGCAATGTTTGTCCCCATCCCCTGTTAACCTGAGCAGAGAAAGTCTTATCAGTAATTCCATAACTCATAGTTTGACAGGAGCCCTGACTGTTATCAGAGGGCTGAGCCATGTCACAGCCCATCAAGGCCCGGAGACAGCAGCTGCAGGACCTAAAGCAAAGACCCTGCAGGAACATCTCTCTGCTGCAGGGAACTGTGAGCTCAGAGTAACCTCCTCAACACAAGGCTCTCATGTCAGTGTTTACTCAGGATTACATTAGATAAGCACCTCCATGCACACCTTACAATATGGACATTTATAAAACTGAATGACCCGTTGGTGTCAGATGAGCTCATTTGAGATGGAATGGATTTCTGACCTTGAGATAGCATGAAATTTTTTCTAAAGGGTTATTAGAAGCTCATGTGAGGAGTATTATGACATGGATTGAAGTTGACATTGATGCCTCTAAATGAGCTACAGACACATGGATTATGTCTATGTGATTGTTTTTAAAGCCTGTCAACTGATGGGTAGGTGTCAGATGAGGCTAATAACAGACATCCTAGAGAAATAAACTTTGTTTACTTTTCTTGAGTCAAATATTCATAGTGAGTTGAGCTGCACAATTAAATGACTTGTTAATGCAATGCCAATATTGGCCACAAAACGACACGACTGATGGCAGTTCTTCACTTTGATGATCAGAGATGCTCCAGTTGTGAAAATTAGGGCCAATATGAGGTTTAGAATGACACTTCAGCCAGTACTGGTGTTTCTGTCATTACTTCTATTCAGATCAGCATTTGTCTAACCGTCACTTCCTCTTCCCTGTGAAAAAAATCTAGATCCAAGCATAGAATTGATTAGACATAACAGATAAACGTTTGTAGAGTTGTTCTGATTCTCATACCAGTACTGGAAATACTGCAGAGACTGCAGAAAATGTGGGGATTGTGTTTATGCACCGTTCCAATACAGTTTTGTTTGACTTTATATTTTGCTTCATCAAGCCTTGCTTTATTCTAACATTGTAAACCAGAAATAAAGTCTTTGCTGCACATATGAACTTTCATTTTTAGAGCGGTGAAAAAGAACCAAAGCATAAAAAAGGACCCAATACCAGTCCAATACCGTGTTTTTCCTTTCCAGTGCCGATTCAAGTACCAGAGCCTTGGGTGTCGACTGATACTGGGGTAAACTTTCTGGACTGATTGGGCTGTGGAAAACAAGGCACATTATTTTAGCCATACAGTGAAGTCAGAACATGGCTCATCAAGTAAAATCATAATGTATACGTCTCTGTGACACCTGAAGTTGTTTTTCCTGCTGATTATTGTGAGTTTTACTGCTAAATATTTAAATAACAATGATGCAGAGGGCCACATCACATGCTCTCTATCTTTCTCTCTTCTATGCATTATTCAGGCCATTTCTATAATGAGGCGCAGCTTCAAACAGCGTGACTTTATGATGAAAAAGCCTGCCATTGGTTGACTGTCCCTCACAGAAGAATTTAAAATTTGCAGATAAACGAATTAACACATTTTGGTCGTTAAAACATACTTTAATGTATGAGGGAAAATGGTGAATAAAGAAAAAGACTTTAACTAATGTAGGTGTGTTGGTACAGACTAAAACTCTAAACAATTCTGTTTGTACAGCTGATATTCTGATACAAGTAGATTTTATAGCCAAACTGATATCATATCGATTATATCGTGCATCCCTAATTGTGATTTTTGTTTTGGCCAAAATTGAACATCCCTTATAGTGAGTAATACATGTGACTGTCAAAAAAGCAGGATCAGATTATAGTTATATGAAAACTACTTCCACATTAAACTAGGGGTGAGTATTGGCAAGAACCTCACGATACGATACGCATCATGATTCTTGGGTTAGAATACGATAGCATCATGATATATCAGGATATCATGATATTGTGATATATTGCGATATTCTACACAGTTAACTAAGAAAAATATAGAGATGATATATATGTAAATCACACAATACGTTGGTGGTGTTCCTGCTGTATTTCACGGCAGCAAGACAGAGCTTGCCAACGGCATTTCCTTTCTCTAACTCGCTGTTTATGCTCCCCGTTTTAACTTTGAAGCCTAAATGCTTCCAAACATCTGCTTTGAATTGTGCGGGTGTTGTTACTTTGTAAGCCATGTGTAGGTGCGGAAGTCGTATTTTACGAACAACTCGGCTAAAATATGAGTTTTTACTTTTTTACAAAAAAATCAATATTAAGAGTTGAAGTATTGATATTGTATCGGATGTCAAAGTATCGCGATATATTGCCATATCGATATTTTTTTCACAGCTCTACATTAAACAGGGGGAAGTTTGCAAAGCAGTACAAGTTTTTGGCTTTTCTACAGTGTCCAAAACCAAGACAATCAAACAGTTCCTCACAGGAACTTAAAGACATTGGTGACCTTAGTGTTTTTAGAGAAATTGCGAAATTCCCCTTTTCCTGCACCTGCAGTGCACAGATAAGAAATATTTTACAATGCAGAGAAAAAACCCCTCTGTAACTGTTATTTAAGTTGTTTAGAGGAACTTATGACTTGTGTTAGTTTAGGCGACCCTAGCTTTATTCTTCTTTGTTGATTTTGTCATTCATATCCTGCTTTATTATTAAATAGTAAAGTCTACCTTTCAATCAGAATATTAGCTGTGAAAAATGGACATAATAAAGGCTGTTTCAGCTCTGTGCAGTAATCCAACACCTACTCCTGGTAGTCATTTAAGTAGCTAATGAAAACATCAAAGCAATAATCAGTTTTGCTGCTGATGGTCTTTCTTGTTTTGATGGTCATAGAGATGCATCAGTTTTAATGTCAGTCTGTTTCATAAGTACTTATTAACTCACAGCAGCTTTAAGTGGTTTATATTATTATTTTACAATTAGAAAAATGACAGGAAATATTACATGATGACTCAGTGAGATTGCTTTGCTGCTTATAGCAAGTCCACACATGCAGCAACACACTTTGGCTGTAAAACCCACTTGTGCACTTTTCTTTCTCCAGCCATTCCTCTTTATTTTCATAAAAGGAACTTAACAGAGAAAATATCAGACCTGTTGCTCTGCATTACATTGTGTATTTTTCCTGTGTCGTTTTCTGAGTCCATTCAAAACAAGCAAAAGAGCTAAAATTAGCTTTTATTTTTGCTGTCCTGCCTTCCGCATTTATCATGGGTTCATGTTTAACTCGCTTACAGAGCAAACTCTCACTGTGGCTATGAGTGACAGCCTCTGTTTGAACTCCAGCCTGGCTCTCTGAGGACTTTTAAGTTACTTATTTATGAGTGTGAGGGACTTTTCAGAGTGCCTTCCTGTTTAGGCATTTAGCACTTGATTCTGCTCCCCATTGGCCTCTATAGTTTCTCATTTAGATGTAATCCTGATACAGGCAGAGGGAATAACACAATCCCAGGGACTGACAGTGATCAGCTGCTGTGGCATTAATAGGAAACGGCTGAGCTCACTTCAGCATTGCTGCCAGCTTTGTATGAATTGGAGGAATTGTGCTTTGCATTATGTTTCTCCTCAGTGGACGGGATGAATGGATAGGCTTGTCCATCTGGGCCTTTGGCACTAATGGGATAAAGGGAAAGGGATGATATGGAGACTTTTAGTATACATTTATAGCAGGAGTATAATGATTTCAGCAGGTTTAAGTTGTAACATTTCTCTTTATTAAGCCCCATGTGCCAGTAAAATTGCATAAACTACAAACACTGACTGTCCTGAACAAAAACACCCTCAGACATTGTGACCACTGTGACCTCTGCCCTCAGCAAACTAGTTTTTCATGCATGAAATAAACCCACTTCCTGACTTAAGTCAGCTCTTACATTAGATTATCCCAACATGCTTTCTCAGACATGGTGCAGTCAGCCTAAACCTCGCCTTGACTTCACTAAACCAACTTCCTAAAGAAGGATTAGAGTTGGTCCAAGACTACACTAAGACTCATGTGAAACCTTCAAGGCAGGTGTAGTTTAAGATTAGTGGATTATTTGGCTTGTTTAATACAGCACCAACTACATAAACACAGATTTACTGACATGGGTAAAAAGATTCAGTCATTTAAGTTATATTATTTTTCTATAAAGGTCTCACAGCTGTTCCCGAGAGTCACAAAAATATTGTTTAGGTATTCTAGTTTACCTTTTCTCTCCTTTATTGTTTCACTTTCCATCTATTAATAATAGTAAATTTATTTATAAAGTATATTTCATGCAAAAGAGCAGCCCAAAAGGGCTTAACAAAACAAGATCAGAACAAAATTACAATCAGAGGCAAACTTATACATTAAAATATTAAATATAACAATAGAAAACTACCAGAAACAAGAAAACAACCAACTCTCTCAACATCCTAGCTCCATTGTGCACCATCACCTTCACCCTCTTACTGTTGACTGCTAACAGTGGTGGCTGAAATCAGCCTTATTCAGCATGCTTTCCTGAAAGTCCTCTTCAGCAAAGGCACTCTATTCTCGATGCAGACTTCCTCCCAGTTTAATTTACATGGAAACAGGAAACTTTCCACTAACAAGCCAAACGTCATGTCTTCAGATATGAGTCATGATTAGCCACTAAGATACATGATAGGTTATGAGAGATAGACACTCTTCCTTTGAAATGCTTCATGATGAATACCAAGCTTGTGCATGCTTGGCTCAGTGTTTATTTAAATGTGAAGCTCTTTTTCAACATTAATCCAGCGCTGTCAGCTCTAAAGCAACATCATTTATTCATGCAAAGTCTGTCAAGAACTCCATAAATCGAACTGAAGTCAACGGGAGAGGTTTACTGACCTGCTGTGTATCACCTAACCTCTCTGGAGAGTAAAACAGTCGATAACTAGCAGATGAAAAGCTCAGTTGTGATAAAAAGGCTGTTCTTAACGAGATGACACCCTTTGAATGCCCTGTAGTCAACCCTGCATGTGAACCACACAGTTTTCTCTGACAGCAGCAGCTCATGCATGCACTAGTGACCTACTGAAGAGTTTAGAGATAAGCACGGCCTTCAATGATCAATACAGCGTTTACCCACAAACTTCATTTTAAACACAACCTCTATTTTGCCATGAAAGGGTCATAAAAACTAGAACCAGACTGACTGATCTGGAGTTACTGAGAATGGTAGAGGTATTAAGACAAGGGTGTCAAAATTCACCTAATTTACCTGTGGCAAGAAAAACTTAAGAGCTTAAAATAAAAAAGACTTTTAGAAACTTTTGCTCTATATTTGAGTCCTCTAAGGCTGCTTTCGTAATTAGATAAGGGTGGGAATTGCAGTTCACAAAACAATACAATATGATATAAAATAACGTACAATATCATACAATACCACTTGATACCATACAGTAAAATGCATGACCCAGAATAACAACATCATGATACTGCAATTAAGTGATTTTTTATTATTGCAAGGCAATAATATAAAGACATGCCCTGATATCAGGTTAATTTCTGAAATAAAAAAAATCCTCCTAGGTAATGTGCAAGATTCATATCTGATTCACCTTAGTTTGTGTGATCGTGTTTTCATCCTTCTTCTTCTTCTTCTGTTCTACGGTTATCTTCCTATTAGGCCAGTTAACTATTGTTCAGGCTACCATCAAAAGAATTATGCACCACATGAATCATAAAGATGACATATTGCCATGTTTTTACACAATTTGTGACATGACAAAAGAATAAGTAACACTATCGCAACCAATTGTAGTCTGGAGTGCCATCTGCTCAGTTTAGATCTTTGGCTTCGTGTGCGGCACTCAGTGTTGAGTGTAGTAAACCAAGAAGGCAACGTCAGGAGTCTGCTTTTTTGGATAAAGTATTTTATCACACAATTTCTAAGTAGCCCAGAGCAAGATATCAGGGATGCATGATGTTTGATTTTTGAAGATATGCGACAAAAAATCTGGGCCCATTTTAGCAGATACCATTATCAGTATGTACACTACCTTTTTAAAAATATTTTCTGGACATTTTATGCCTTTTTTATTTATAAAGGAGAATGGTGGATAGTCTGAAAAAGGAATGAGAGAGTGGGGGACATGTGGGAAAGAGGCATCAGGCCGGACTTAGGGCGCACCTCAACTACTAGACCATCTGCACCCCAACACACCATTTTTTAATTGTAAAGAACACTAACCTCTCCTGTGCAACATTTGATTTGTTCCTTTCATTGTGAAAACCAGACTTACAAGATTTGGTATTACTGACGTACTTTGTTTAAATAAAGACATTGAGTTAGGGAATAACTGCTTACACTGAGAATGAACTTTTTAAGCTAATATCGCTTGTGCAGATATTGTGCTGATAGTATCGGGATCCCCACATTTAGTGATGACAAAGTGGAAGTCATTTCCTTGGATAATATGCACATTATCTGTCAAATGTAGAATAAGAGTCAAACCAAACTTCATCTGCCTTTTTTAAGTGCTAAAAAACACAGTATACAGTGAGCTCTATAGTGCACAGAATAAAAGATTGAGTTGTTGTTATGCTTTATTTAAAAAAATATTGAACAAAAGGGTTAGCAGCACTGTGACAAGCATGACAAAGTGATTGAAATAATATAAAAAATAATTTTTTCCTTAATGTAAAAAAATAAAATAACTGAAGTTCTGAACTAAAACTACAGTCCTCAAACAGAGTTTAAAGTTTGAGAAATGACGATGAAAAAAATAACAGACTTCAGCAGAGGAAGGTCAATAAATTAATTTTAAACTGCTCAAACTTATTCATACACTTTGCTGACGCACAGCTGATCATAAATATCTACAAACTGTTTTAAGCTATTATATTCAGATGCTAATCATACCGATAATGTCATGCATAAGTCATGCAATCTCAAATTGGACACAGCTGATTTGCCCATATTGTAATGATAATATTAAAAGTAATCTCTATCAATCAGTTTTCACTCTGCATGCACAAAAGCTGGTGAAATGCCCGTTTTCAGGTTTTGTCTATTTTGATACAAAGCCCTTTTCCCACTCTGAGCAGATCTCTCCTCTGCCGGCTGAGAGATGTAGATCAGAGAGACATCAAATTAGATGAGCTCTATCCAAAACTGTTAAAAACTCAGAGGATAAAATGGTAAACAGAGCTGTCATTCTGTAAAAGCTGAGCAGAAAAACACACAAATTTGTTCTGCCAGCTAAGGGTTTAAACCACAGGTGACTGATCAGCGGTGAAGCAAATGCTGTTGCAAACCGTGTATTCAAATGACCAGCTTTAGTATGTGGCTCTGCATTCTTTATTTGCATTTGTTGGTGATAAAACAACTACACCACAGTTGTACAATGTAACTATTTGGTTTTAAGGTGAGTGATTTACTGGTCAGCAGAACCACAAAAGTTTAAATGAAGCTGCAGCAGCTGAGCTGATGATGTCAATCTCTTCTTGCAGGCTTGTGGACGACCGCTGTGTGGTCCAGCCCGACGCAGGAGACCTGGCCAACCCTCCCAAAAAGTTCAGAGGTGTGTAGAAATATACTAGTCTTGCTGGTTCAAGGTAACACAGAGGAACACAAACATACACACTTTTAACTGTCAAGGTTGACCAGAACGTTTGCTTTGGATGTTATGTAACAAAACATTGAGGTTTTAGAAAAACCTTACATGCTTAAGTGGCTCCACAGGCCTCTGCTATGTAAATAAGCATTTACACTAAAAATGCAGTTTCAACACATTAAAACCTTGGAGTGGTACTTAAACGCCTGACTCTCCTACTTAAGAGACTGACTCCTGTGTGCCTCTCCTCCTCTACAGACTGCCTCTTCAAGGTGTGTCCCATGAACAGATACTCGGCCCAGAAACAGTTCTGGAAGGCAAAACAAGGAAAACAAGGGAACAACAACTCACAGGGAGACCTGTTTAAAAAATTACAGGTACATCTCATTGCCAAATCCTTATCTGCATTTAGATTTTCATTATAATTGTCATCCCTAGGCTTTAATAAGACTGTGTTTTATTGCCCAGCATGCAGCAGAGCTGGAGCAGAAGCAAAATGAGACGGAGAACAAGAAGCTTCTGGGAGAAGTTGTCAAATATAGTAACGTCATCCAGGTACAGCACAACTCTTCAGCAAACACCTGTGGTGACAGATTGTCTCCAGTCCACAGATTTGGTTTTGTTTTCTTGTTTACTAAGGTTGTGTTACTGTCATCTAACCCCTGACACCTCAGGCAAACTTTGGAGAGACTCGGTGGTTGTGTTTGGTTTCACTGATTATCTTTGTTTTGATTTTGGGCTTAAAAAGAAGATGGAATACGCAACCATAAAACCTCTTTAACACCCAATTATAAACACAATTATAAAACAAACAAACAATTATAAGTACTTCTTAGGATATTGCTTGATTTCTACAAATCTTTCCAATCACTTAAGTAATGGAATAAATATAAAGAATAATTATTCTATTATGTAATAAATATTAGAAGCGGTTCAGACCTACAACAAATACAACATTAATTTAATTTGTTCAGTTTTAGAGATGCACAATATTGAATGGGCTTCAAGAATACTTCATTTTATTTTTATATATAATAAAATATAGAAAATATAGTGAATTCCATAAAATATAGTCAGGAGTAGGCATACAAGATATTGGATTTTTGCTGATATCTACCATGCTGACATTTACAAATTGATTTTAGCCATTACTGATATTGAAATCAGTATTTAGATGTATTTCCTGCCACTAAAATTCAGTCCTTAAAACACATCATTTAAAGTTGAGAATGAACAAATTAACAAATTTCAGTCCCTAAAACACACTTTAAAGTGTAAGAAATGATGAATAATGATGTTTTTTTTTTTGTTTTTTTTTTTTTGCCAAAATATCATTTTAAATATCGGTCAAAATTTTCATACTTACCAATATCATGCCCGCAATATTGTGTGTCCCCAGTCAAGAAATTTACCAGATTCTATTAAATTATCATTAATTTTATCAACCTAGGAAGAAGTTTCTGTTTCTTCACCACTGTGTCCATAAAGACATGTATACAAACATTTAAATTCACTCTGTAATAAATCTGTGTGAGACGCTGAAAGTAGGGGTACCCAGAACCTTATTAAGGAAATCAAAATGCTAAGCTTTACCAAATGAAGCTTTTGAGGTGTCAACTAGGTCATTTTTAGGAATCTGAAATGATTGCCAGTGTTTGTTCAGTACCAAAGCAACTCATCAACGGTTGCACCCACCATTCCAGCTCATTTCAAGCCCTGTCTTTGGAGATAGTAAATATTGCTAGGTGTATGTAAATCTAAACTAGCTTTTTAGGTTTATTTGTAAATGTATTAACTATAGTATTGATATCTCTTCCACACAACACTTGCTGTGACCCAGGCCAGGTCTGGCTCATGGTACTTGGCCCTCATTTGCCATTAGCTTACTAACTTGGCTACATTGAGTTAGCTAGCTATTCAGCATGTAAGTGAATTTGATGACTATGCACTCATTAATTAGCATATTCATTGTATATATTATTAATCTAGTAACTTTTAGTTGTATAATTTGCTTGGCGGTGGGGATGCCGATCAAAACCCAAATTTGTATATATCTGGTTATGCATTCTTCAGATACATGAAAATCAATAACGATTTAGCTTATCAATCCTGCTATCAAGTCTCACAGGCTCTGTGCCGTCATTATTTTAAGATACGACAGGTGTAAAAACATACATCCGTTTTTGCAAGGGGAACATAAGCTAGAGGCACACCAGCATTGTGCATCAAATCAAGCCAAAGTATGGTACCTTTAACTGTCGGCTTGAAGAAAAAAAGACTGCCTGCCACTAACATGAAATCATATCACTGGTTTCAGCTGTTAAAGGAAAATTTTCTTCTTCATCCGCTCAAATTAGTGCTGAAAGTGCTTCCAAACTTTGTAGACAGTTACCTAATAAAGTTAATCCATTGTAAAATTTCTTCCAGGAATCAGCAGAATTGAAGACAATGATTGGACTTAATGAGCTGAAAGAAAGTTAAATATGATGCATTCAAGTAACTTCAGTAAATTAGATACATTTATTCTATATTTTATTATTTGTGAAAATACCACATAAAAAAACGAATATTCAGATTTTGAAGAGACACTTAAATAGTCCCCTTTGTGAATATAGGAGATGTGTTTTATTTCAGGGATATAGAATAGATATAACAGACTGAATCATAACTTTCTAAACCAAGCTCTACTCAGTTTAAAACACTTCTGTTGTAAATTTGTTGTCATCATTTTCGCTTTCTACCAAACAATACACAATTATCGATAGCAGTATCTATGAGGACTTGGTTCAACAAGGAATGTAGATAAGGATATCAGTATCAAAAAAAATTAACGATCTCTGTCCCCACTTAGCCGTGAATATTGTTGATATGTGTGGAGTCCAGTCTGTTCATGATCTACACAAGCACTCGAGCCTGTCTGCAAACTCCAAACTCAATCATTGCTAATAACTACACAATAACCAGTAAATAATTAGTAGTTACCATGGCAAATTCACTTATAAAGGAATCTAGAAACCTAGTTAATATTTTACATCCATGTAGCAGTGTTTATTGACACAAAAAACAGGGTTTGCAATGAGCCGGTGTGGCTGTTTATCTGCCAAGGAGTGGCTTTGGTGCTAAAGAAATGCTTGTGATCATCGGAGGTTGAAAAAGTACTAGACTGTTGTACTCAAGTAAAAGTAGAAATCTATAAATCTACTAAAGTAAAAGTAAAAAGTAAATAATTTGAAATTTACTTTAAGTACTGAGTCCTGAGTGGCTACTTTTGATACCTGAGGGGGTTATACAATACAATTTAATCTTTTCTTAATGTGAAATAACAACAAGAGAATATACATCTATAACCAAACTAGAAAAGCACGAAGAGAGCACAGACCTCCGCCATTAGCCCTATCTCCCAATAGTGAAGAATCCTTTAAAAAATTCCTGGATCCGTCCCCATGTGCCCCCTACCAGGGCATTCGCTGATTACTCCCTCCCTGGTAGGGTGGAAACATAGTGAGGCAACGCATTGGCCTCGTTACGGGTGGACAGTCATGGCAGTAGCATTGCCTGCTGGTGCCAACAGATGCACTGACAGTCTCACCCATGGTCTCACCGGACAACTGGAAGTCATGGCAGAATGTGAATATTCCACTATTCCTCCCAGCATTGTGAGTATTCTCACTACAATTAGCTTTCTTTCTCTCTGTTACGCTCCAACTCGTCTCCTCGACCGGGTGTGTGTCTTTCAAACTCTATAAACTCCAAAACTTTGAATAGAAACACACCCAAAAATGCTGCTGGGATTGAAGTTACTCATGTCTGCCATCTCCTGGTGTGAAGTGGTAACAGGGCAGACCTTCACCATTAGCCCTATCTCCTAATAGTAAAGAATCCTTTAAAAAATTCCTGGATCCAGACGGTGATCCGGATCAGTCCCAAAATCTAATCAGTTCTTCCTTATGCTATTTCTGACATTTCCTGGAAATTTCATCAAAATCTGTCTATAACTTTTTGAGTTATGTTGCTAACAAACAAACTAACTAACTAACTAACCCACCCAATCACATAACCTCCTTGGCGGAGGTAATCATTTTTTTAAAGGATAGATGTAACCTAAAGTCAAATGTACAGCTGTTTTAGAATGAAATGTGGATTCATTTCCTCGATACTGACCATCATGGGCTGGGAAGATCAAACTTTTGGGTATTTTCTTGTTGGCAGAAAGCTAGAACCTCCTCGTTTGGCGTACTCAGTACTTGATTCTTTTTAAAATGTAGTGAAATACAATACTTCCCCCAAAATGTACTTTAGTGATTTTGAAAAGTACTCAAAAAAAGTACAAGTTCACAAAAAAGCTACTCAATTACAGTAATTTGAGTAATGTAATTAGTTACTTTCCACCCCTGGCAATTATTTCAGAATCCTGAAAATACTGATTAGGCTCTGGTTAATCCAGCTTTCAGCTCTCACAGATTTTTCTACAGGAATTAAAATAGAACTTTTAATGCGTTATTAGCAACCTTTATGCACACATGGATGGAGAAATTACTTTTTAATGAATTTTTTTCCCAGATACTTACAATATTATTGTACAGGAAGAGTGCTTCAGAAAGATTAAACATGACTTTATGATAGGATCATGCTGGGAAATCGTGCACAATGAGCAGAACTAAAACAGTAAAAATCACAACGGACAAACAATGGCATACAAACAGACCTGCATGACAGTTAGTATAGCTAAGGGGGAGGCATTATTAGCAGGAGGTACTTGCAAAAACTGTTAAAAATGTTATAATGATTATAAAAGTAAAGAAATTAGGCATCTTGAAGGTATGTGTGTATGGGTTTTGCATCTAAACCCATTTTATTGTGTTTCAGCTCCTGCACATTAAGAGTAATAAATACCTGACAGTGAACAAGCGTCTGCCTGCTCTGCTGGAGAAGAATGCCATGCGGGTTTCTTTGGACCCGTCTGGAAATGAGGGCTCGTGGTTCTACATCCAGCCCTTCTGGAAGCTCCGCAGTGAAGGAGATAACGTAAGTTCCCCCTAAACTTAACTCAACACTTATTTCTTTAAACAGAAACTAATGTTCAACTTCATTTTCCTCTCTCTTAATACTCTAGCAGATGTCATTTGGCGTGCGAGCTGACTTTTTCATCTTGTCAGTTCATTGTTTGTCATGTTTCAGTAACATTTCTGATTTTGTCCTTCCCCTTTGGCTGTAGCATCCTATGGTTAAAGGTATTGCTCTTGATGGTGCATGGTGTTTGTGCATTATTAGTCAGACACTATCATGTATGTTTAAAAGCATGGATGCATTGGCATTTCACTGCATGTAGACTTTAGGCTGAACTTCAGTATTATCTGTCTGCTGGTTGTGACTTTGCATCTTATGGATGCCACTGGGGCTGCTATGTTTATGAAAGTGTCTTAAGGATTGGAATAAATGTGAAAAGACATCAATCTCTAAAGAGTCATAGTGTGCTTGTTTGTGAGATACAAACTGTTTAAAGCCTCTCTAAAGTAGAATAGGTTTCAAAGCATGCATCTGACTATAATGTTAGAATAACAGGTAGTGTATTTTTCATTCAGCACAACTCTGTTGCATTCAGTGTCCCTTCTCCACTCTATGAGCAAACCTGTTGAAAGAGCAGCTCAGCCTTTCTCTGCTGTGGCACATAGCATCTTTTTGGAAATAAGGAGTGTTAACAGACTTTTTTGCATGGTCACCCTTTGCCGTTCCGTTTGATCCATTCAAACCCTGCTGAAAGTACAACATACTGTGTCTGTTGCTGTGATTTGACTCTGTTATTGGGTTCAAGGTGGTGGTTGGAGACAAGGTAGTGCTGATGCCGGTGAACGCAGGGCAGCCTCTTCATGCCAGTAACATTGAGCTGCTAGACAACCCAGGCTGCAAAGAGGTGGGAACAGCTAAAATATAGTCATTATGGTTGCATATATTTAAATTTTTTTGCTGTCATAAGCATCATTGTAGTCTCCACAACAATATTTCATCCTCTAGCTGTGGCTGAAACACAAAAACTACCAGAAAGCTAGTTTTAGATGCAACCTTTGCATGTTTTTTGCAGGTTAATGCCGTTAACTGTAACACCAGCTGGAAGGTCGCCTTGTTCATGAAGTTTAGCGACTACAGAGATGATGTGCTAAAGGGGGTGAGACACTTTATCAAACACAGAGCTATTTCTTGGCACACTTTCTGCACAACTGCATGTATATTGCACCCTCTTGGAGCTAACAGCATGCAGTTGTCATGCAGCAGTCTCATGTTGTGTTTATGCCCTCTATCAGGGAGATGTAGTGAGACTGTTTCACGCTGAGCAGGAGAAGTTTCTGACCTGCGACGAGTACAAAAAGCAGCAGCACGTCTTTCTGAGGACCACGCTGCGGCAGTCTGCCACCTCTGCCACCAGCTCCAAGGCCCTCTGGGAGATCGAGGTAAACACACAAAGCAACGAAGTTTATATTTCTATAAGGGGATCATAATATTCAGACTTACACTATTTTGTTTTATTTTGGCTGTTTCTGGATGGTGATACCTCTGTATTTTATCACTGCTTAGTAGAAACCAAATATTGATAGATTTAGCATAATGTGCTGGTGTTGCTGCCTTAGTGCAATTTACTGATAAAGCAAGATTAAAATATACTGTGTATTTAGTTACATTTAACCAATGTAGTCATTAAAATTAAGATTGTAGTTTAGCCATTTAGTAAACTTTGCCCTGGTTACTTAAAATAGTCATAATTTTGTACACCTAAGGCCTTCAGTTTATAGTTTTGTCCTAAAAGAAATAAACACTTCTCCAACATTAGTCCAAATTTTAGCCTGTGATCATCACAGCTCTGTAATATCAGCCAGTCTGCCTCTCTAACCTTTAGTTCTTTGTCTATTGTACTGTATGTTCCTCTTATCAGGAAGCACTAAATTGAAGTTCCTGTTCACCCTCGGCTGTTTTGGCCAGAACACACTCATGTTGCCCTATCAGCTGTTGACATGTTGTGCCAGTGAGACAAAAAAACATTCCTGCTGTACTTGGCACATGAGATCACTCCTTCAGACTCAGACTGCAGTCATAAACTAAACTGACGTCAGTGCAGCAAGAACTGAAAATGAAACCACACACGACCATTTAATTTAGTTTAAGAGTTACTGTTACTTTGGGATTACTGCTGATTAACTAGAGCTCATCTGCGTGCTAAATACAACTTCGCTGAAGCTGTTAGCTTCCATGTAATACCAATGCAGATATAAACCAGAATCTACTGTTACCATTGCTTTTTTAAATATATTAAGGACCAGTTCAGTTTGTTTCACACATCTGTCTGGAAAACCTTGCATAGACGGCGTTTGGGAGAGGGCAAAGGCTTTGAAAAAACCCGGGGTGTGATTGGATGAACGTTCTGTCTGTCACATCTTTATGGGCCAGTCAGAGCAACAAAACACGTGACGTAGCCGCTAACGAACTGTGCCTGTGCCCCTACCGTTTTTGAAAAGAAAATAACTCAGTGCCGTTCTTTGTTCTTCTTTTAACGAAGAAATGTCGTCAAGTTCTGAGAAAACTTACGCTTAAGCAGCGTCCACGCTAATGTCTTCCACCATAATTGCACTGGCCTCTCGTTGCTGCTTGCTTACGTCACGACTCCGCTGCGCCCGAAAGTACTGCCCCTTGACGCTGATTGGTCCTGTCACTTCCTGCCCAAACAGTTCGGATGGGAGCTTTGCAAGATGGATTTGCCAGTAAGAAAAACTTAAATGGGCGAATCCATCTGCTTTGCAAGGTTATTCAGGATTATGGTGTCTGCTAAACTAGATTACAATACATATTTTATAATAAAACAGACTTATTAATCACTCTTCATTTGACAGGCTGTTTTACCTACATGCAAGGCTGCCCAGAAGGGATGATAAAGGGGAGAACTTTCTAAGGCCCATCCACATGAGGTTCAGCAAAAACATGTACCACTGAAAATAAAGCTATAACAACTATAAGATTCTGTTTTTTACCTAAATAATAACAATTGTTATGAAAGCCACCAAAAAGACCTTTTATTTATTGTTGCTTTCCTACAATACAACTGGTTTTAATCCATAATAATAAAAAAATGCAAACTTTACCACTAAGCCGTGATAAGCACAAACATCAGGATGCCAGAAAAGAGAAAAGGAGAAATAAAGCAACTTTTTTTAAATATTTAAAAATCTTTTTACATATTATAAACATACTTTATTGCTCTAAAAAGGTGCAAATGTTAGCCAAGAGGGTAGCACCACTGCTGTTTATCTGACAAGCATGCTGCACATTGATTGAAGGTATCATATCATAGGAGGGCCTATTCACTGGACTTTATACATGCATGGTTTCAGTTATCTGCTTTTGGAAAAAAAGATCTCATGGGTATTTGATGTGAAATGCATGATTAACTTACAGGCGTGAAAAACAACTGCATGCAGGATTTTGTGAGTAACGTGTGTCCTGTGATTGTTTTGTTTTTTTTAAAGCATTTTTTTCTGATTTTCTTTGATTACACTTGTTGTTTGATACTCAAATTGTTGTTGTTGACATTAAGTCCTTGCTGCAGAAGTGGCAGAATGACTGTTAACTCTGATGTTGACCATGCTGCACTTATGTATGTTTTGTGACTTGGAAGGCCATTGTGCACATCAGAAAATAGGGCACCCTCGAAAACCACTATATTATTCTAGCATTGGTATCAGCAGATACTCATGTTGAACTGTTACACTGGCGCATCACTTCCAGAAACTTCTACACCCACCACCTAAACATAAGACAGACTTGCACTTGAACACAAAGTTTTAGATCAGAATTACATAAGTGCTTACAGGAGTTTAATGCTCTTTATTTTGTGTCTTCATGTCAGGTCGTGCACTATGACCCCTGCAGAGGAGGAGCTGGCCAGTGGAACAGCCTCTTCCGCTTCAAACACCTTGCAACGGGGAATTACCTCGCAGCTGAGGTACATTTTACTATTTTAACCTTTGTCATACTTTAAGAATGCTTCTGTTTTTAAACGTTTAACTTTTGTGCCTTCAATTTTATCATGCCTGTAAAAAAATTTGTCTGGACTACTTTTCTTTTCATTGTGAGAGGAAGCAGATTTGTGGAGGAGTTTGAGGTGATGTGCTGTAGGTGGCAGTGTTCCCACTAATATGGCCAATATCGACTGTCTTTTGCTGATGAGTAGTTTGGATTTGGGTGACAGAGATGATAATGATATTTTTATCATCAGTGCTTTCTTGATTTGAGTTCACTGACTGCCGTGTTATTCTGCAGGTGAACCCTGAATTCAAAGACAACAGTGTGGAGCCCAAAGGAGAGGTGAGTCAGCTCAACAAGCACATTTTAATTCAGAATCAGATAAAAACACAACCTCAGATGGCTGTAACTCACAGGTATTTCCTCCTTTTGGAAATTCTAATGATTAAAGTCATCAGCAGTAAAACAAATATGAGTCAGAATGCTCTGTACTGAAACAACGGGGTGAGAACGGAGTGATTCAGTGGAAAGAAAGATTATCTCAGCAGTTAAATATCATCAGTCTAACTTTGAGCCTTTCTCCGTCTCCTCAGTCTCTGGTTATGCAACACCACCGCTTCTCTCGCTCTCACAAAGTTGTGTGTACACACACAAACTCTGAATCTATATCGAGACATTTCTTTCAGCTCCGAGCTACCTTGCACATTTGTATTCTGGCGATGGAGAAGAACACGAACACAAACTCTCTCAGCCTCACACTTTCTCATGCACATGCTGAATTTCAGACACACAGGGGGCTCCTTACATAACGTCTGGGTGTGGGGGTGCCCTGCGAGAGGGGATGGAGGGGAGGCAGACGTGCTGTCTGCTCCGCTCCGCTCGCCTGTGCTAAGCTGGTGGGGTGAGTCACCAGCAGAGGAGGGGGGGCGTGGAGTGGGAAGATGGAGAAGCTGAGGCATGGAAGGAGCTCTTGGGAGCTTCCCATTGACATGCAGAAAACAGTGGGAGAAATTAACCCTTGGCATTATCTGCTGCATCTGCATCAGCTCAGACTGTACCAGCGTACTTACTGCAGTGTCTCACACAGATGAGTCATGGCTCTCTAGCTGTATTTCTGTGTAATTTGATACCTTATTAGTGGAAGAAGCTGTGGCAGTTTAGTTTGGTTCACATCCGTCTGTGCTCAGTTATAGATTTTATCAACAGTGGGGCTCATTTATTGGTATTTACATGATTGGTTGCAGACATATGACACAAAACATGTCTTAGCTCAGCTCTTTGGTAACTTTTTAGCCTAATACTTCATATAATTTTGTTATTGAATAAATTATGATTATTGTTTACATTACAGAAACATGTTTATGATGCTGACTGGAAAGTATGGCTGCAGTTTTACATCTCTTGTTCTACGTGCTGACCTGCTTTAAGTGCTACAATATCTATCATTTATTCAATAAGAGGAAAGAAAATCCATCTGTATTACTGTCATAATCCAAAGTGATATATGAAATATTTGCTGGGTAGAGTCTGATCAATAGTTGTTTTTTTGTCTTTCAATAGTAAGGGTCTACTTGTAACCAACTTTAAGGTTTCATATTTCCAAAATTAATCCATAAATCATTTAGCATATGCAACCAGTGATACTTTTTCAATTGCTCTTAACACAAACATCTAATCACACATGGTCCAAACCAAGCGTCAGAATGGGGAAGAAAGGGGATGTGAGGGAAGTGCCATGGTTGGTGGTCTGGGATGCTTTCAAGTTGTTTACTATGAATCCCTACCCTACTATTAAATGCTGCAGCAGAAATCAAGACTCACTGGACCAGGCCAGAGGTGGAAAAGTACACATTTGTAATCAAGCAAAAGTACACTACTCTGTTTAAGATTTACTAAAATGAAAAGTAAAAGCCTGGTCTATAAATTTCCCCAAGTAGATGTTTTAAAAAGTGTTTAATTTAAAGTTTACTTTAAATACTGAGTACTGAATAGCTACTTATGAGTTGTACTGTAAAGTATATTGCCTTATTGGCAAGAACAACAAGATAATAGATCTCCAACCAGACCAATCAGGTAAAGTCACACCTCTATAACAAATTAAAACACACAGCAAAACTTACAGTGTTAATTACATTCATAAAGATTTAAATTAAACACTTTAAAAGTGTTTATATTTGTCCACACTACATATAATTAAAGTCCTAAATATTTTACAATGTGACAGCTGCAGTGACTCTTGAAAATCAGTGGTAATGTGGGTCTCCAACCTCAGAGCAAGGGAATACATACTCATAAAGAATACACTCTATGCATCTCTTAGGAGCACCTAAAGTCACAAATGGGAACTCTAAGTCAGTGGATAACTTTACACATGGTGCAAAGAACCTCATCAGGGATCAATGTACAAAAGACAACATGCACCCACAACTAAACACTCTACCCAAGGGCATGATGGGGAACTCTGTCCACACGTCCACAGATTTGAGATGGGAATGAGAAGAGCCTAGATCACAGAACAATGGTGGATCAACACTGTCAAATAACTCCAACAATGAAGACCATTTCACTCAGAGTGGAGTTAAAGTTACACGTTGGGAGTAAAAATCAACTCTGAAATCTTTAACCCTGAGATAATTTGAGCAAATGTAATCACTTTTTTCAATCTTCTACTGTCCAATATTGGTGAGCCTGTTTTAGCTAACAGGAGTGTGTGCTGTTCTGCTGCTATAGACCATCTGCTTCTGGGTTCATTATGGTGTGCGTTTAGAGATGCTCTTCAGCATACCTTGGTCATAATGAGTGGTTCATGGAGGACTGTTGCCTTTTTTATCACTTTGAACCATAGACATGTATGACAGCCATCAACAAAGCATTTTCAGGTAGGGAACCGCCGCTCTGCATATTTTCTCTTTTTCCAGACCATTCTCTGAAAACTCACGAGAAATACTCAGATCAGCCTGTCTAACATGTTTAAAGACACTTATATCCCCTTTCTTTCACATTCTGATGCTTGGTTTGAACTTCAGCAGGTTTTCTTTGCCATGTCTACATGTCTATATGCATAGGTTGCTGCCTTGTAATTGGCTGATTAGCTATTTACGTCACTGAGCAGTTTAACAAGTATGCCTAATAAAGTGATAATAAGAATATTTAATCTTGGAAAGTAGTGACAAATCCCAAAAGAAATTATTGGGACGATGATTACCTTTTAAGAGAAGCAAAACCATTACATTGAACTTTAATTGTTTAAAGATTTTCCTGTAATCAAAAGAGTAGTTGAATGATCTCCTTTGTGTTTAATCAACATTTAGAGTATTTTGTGAGTAATAAATAATAATACGCAATTTGATTGATTATTTCAGGCTTTTTTTTCCAGGCAGATGATATTACTCATGTTACAATTTTACATGAATGATGCAACACAATAACTTAATGAGAACTTTAAATCAGAATAATCAAAGCAATAGTTTTTGCAGCTGTCTTCTGTTCAAAGCTGAGTTCATAATCTTGTAGCAGGGTAAACATGCTGGTGTAGCTCAGTTCTGCATGCATCTCGAATATGGACTGAACCTACCAAGAGATATCCAACTGCTTAAAGGCAGACTTTATGAATAAGATTCTCTGTGTGAGTGTTAAAAGTGATAAAAGGCTTAAAAGTTAGAGATTTCTAAGCTGCCAGACTGCTGACATTAATTTCTACTTTGTTTGCATGTTTGTGTGTTTCCTGCTGTCTGCATGTGTGCTCTGCAGAACGAAACGGATATTGTGTTCTCCAAGAAGAAGCATCAGGCGGCAGAGAAGATTGCTTTTACTCTAGTTTCTGTTCCCCATGGGAATGATATCGCCTCTCTGTTTGAGCTGGATGCCACCACTCTGCAGCGGGCTGACTGTCTGGTGCCCAGGTCAGTCACTCACAGGGGGATATGGTTACAAAAACAAGTTAGTTGTGCTGTATCCTCAGGGGCATTTTTTACAAGAGTGCAGAGCAGAGCAGAGCAGCTTTTGTCAAAAAATCTACCATTAGGGTGAGATAACATCACTTATGTTAAAGCTGAACCATCTGCTTTTGTGAGTTGTGGTCAGCTTAGTGTCATTCTTGTTGTAGTAACACAACAGCCTGTGAAAGCCTACTCTAACATTTTGAGGAGGGTCATTCCTAAAATACTTGGAACAGCATTTGAAACAGTGAAATCTTAATCAGTTGCCAAAATATGCATGCGGTATATTAGCTTTGTAACAGTGACAAGGCAGCCACATTATCTGCTCTGTGGGGCTGCATTTAAACTCAGTTACACACAAGATAAATGCTAACATTAGCATGCTAATATGTTCATGACAGTACGAACCAGTTGATGTTTAGCTGGCTATATGGTTACTATGGTAATATGGGTTTAGTGTGCAAGCAAACCAGTATTTGCTGCTTTTCACTTAACACAAATAACAGTTGAGTTTTGTTGTTTTTTTGCCTTTAACCACAGTTAAGGATAACCACAATTACTGCATTGTTCTGTATCTATTTGTACATTTGATGCTGAGGGGGACATTAGTATCAGAAGCAAGTGCGACACCCGTAA
This sequence comes from Cheilinus undulatus, assembly GCF_018320785.1. NCBI lineage: Eukaryota > Metazoa > Chordata > Actinopteri > Labriformes > Labridae > Cheilinus > Cheilinus undulatus. Next base: position 30,297,136 of record NC_054873.1, read on the forward strand.
TTTTCTCATTTATTATGACAAAGAACTGAAATGGTAATTTCAGGAATCCCAAAGATTTTTAGCTTTATATGTCTGAGTAGAATGACTGTCCAAAATTTCACATTAGTAGATCCAAATACACCCAAGACATATCAGTCTGGAATAATCTAAATGTAGACATTACCATTCATAAAGCTACACTGTTAGCATTGCTAAAATTCAAGATCCTAGATTTGATGTGTGGGAACTGACTGCCCAAGATAGATCCTTTCTTGGTTTAGTTACAGCAGAAAGCATAAAATCAACATACAGTGTGTATAAACAGTATTCACCCCTTGGATGTTTTACTCTTTTATTGATTTTATAAATCAATTATGGTCAAAATTATTTGGCTTTTTTGCCAAAAAATACAAAAAAACAGTTTAACGTCAAAGTGAAAACAGATTTCTACAAAATTAAATAAAAAATTGCAATGTAAAAAAAGTGACTGCATAAATATTCAACCCCCGTCAAATTAGTATTTAGTAGTTCTCTTGCAGACTGAATAAGATGTCTTTCAGGACTTTCCTATATTTTGCTTTATTCATTTTATCCTCTATGTTTACAAGCCGTCCAGGGCTGGCTGCCCAGAAGCATCCCCACAGCATGATGCTGCCAACACTGTGCTTCACAGTGGGGATGGTATGTATGCAGGGATGTCCAGTGTTTGGTGTCTGCCCAACATCCTTCAACAGTTCAGTGCCTTGGAAATTATTTTGTATCCATCACCTGACTTTTGCGTTTCAATAACCTTTTCTCTAAGGTACTCGGAGTGTTCTTTGTCTTCATGGTGTAATAGTAGCCAGGAATACTGATTAACCAGTGACTGGACTTTCCAGAAACAGGTGTCTTTGTACTATGATCACTGGAGAAATATTCGTTGCTCTCAGGTCATCCCCATTTCACAAATTGTGAGACTACTAGCACCAGTTGGCTGGACCTCTGTTGAATTAAATCAGCCGCTTTGACATTAAAGAGGTTATTTGTTTTTTGTTTTTCAAAAAAAGCCAAATTATATTGACCATGATTGGTTTATAAAATCAGTTAAAGGGTAAAACATCCAAGGATGTGAATACTTTAAAAACTGCTTTCAAAGTTTAGTGTGTAACTCTTGTCATCCTTATTCAGAAATTCCTACGTAAGACTGAGGCACCTCTGCACAAACACCTGGGTCACAAGCACCAACGTCCCAATCGATGCAGAGGAGGAGCGTCCAGTCATGCTAAAGGTTTGTACACATAAGCTCTTAAAGCATTGCGTGGCAATTAATAAACTAATACATGTATATGATTGTAATTTGAATACTACTCTTGGCTGTCACAACAGATAGGCACCTGTCCCACTAAAGAGGATAAGGAGGCGTTTGCCATCGTTTCCGTTCCTCTGTCGGAGGTCAGAGACTTGGACTTTGCTAATGATGCCAGCAAAGTCCTAGAATCAACTGTGAGGAAGCTGCAGTATGGAAACATCGCTCAGAATGAGAGGAGGTAGAGACAGCCTGACAGCACATATGACATAAGATGGTGCAGTTAAAGTTTTCGTATGGTAAGAATATGCCTTTATACATAAATTCCAGGTTTGTAACAAAGCTCCTGGAGGACCTAGTCTTCTTTGTTTGTGTGGTACCAAACAATGGCCAGGATGTGCTGTCTGTGGCCACCTCTACACCAAACAGAGAGAGGCAGAAACTCATGAGGGAGCAGAACATACTCGCCCAGGTCAGCAGAAGTCTGGCATATTTTACAGTAACTATAGATTGGCCATAAAATGATGGTTTATCTTCAGTTCATCCCTCATAATCATTTCTGTTCCCGCAGATCTTTGGCATCCTGAAGGCTCCTTTCACTGATCAGGGTGATGGTCCGATGCTAAAGTTGGAGGATTTGGGAGACCAGCGCTATGCTCACTTCAAGTACATGTTGAGACTTTGCTACAGGGTGTTACGGCACTCCCAGCAGGACTATCGCAAAAACCAGGCATGCTTTTTTATTCCACTTAATAAAAAATGATCATTGAATTGCTAACAGTTGCATTTCCATCGTCATTACAGAGGAATAAGGGTGACTTAAGAAAGGAGAGATGGCTTGTTTTCATCAGTGCACTATAGATTCTGTCAGACTATCTGGAAAAATCCATCCGTGGACTGCTTCTGCCATAATGAAGACTCTGATTATAACAGCTAAGTGTTTAATCAATAGATCGAAACTAATGGGTGCTGTTTTCAGAAACAAACATTTTTTACATTTACAGTGCTGTGCAGAACATTTAGGCATAAAAATGAGGCTGAAGTAAGGCGAAGATGAAGCGAGTAAGCCGCCTGAGGGCATCATCAGTTAAAAAATATAATCCAGTTTATTTTAGGCTTTGTAATTAATTAATCCTATATGTTGAAAATTTAAGAAAGATTGCAGTACTGGTCTAATCAATAATAGTAACAAACCAATCTGAAAAGACATGTTTCTGAATGGCATCAAAACTTTTTACTAACTTAAGTAACAGAGGAAGTGGAGACGGAGACAGAGAGCAGATTGTCCACATACTAATCAATCAAAGATGGTGTTTATGTGTACAAAATGGATTTTATCCATGACATTATAAAAATTAAGAGCACTGAGAATTTTCACGTGTTCCAATAGAAGTTACAAAGCTACCTTAGCCAGTTGTGTGATTGCATCAGAGTGTGATTAATCAGCATACATTTTTTAACTGCAATTTCACCCCTGTGATTAATTGATCAAAATTAATTGAAAACTTTTACAGTACTAATTTAAAACATCATTGTCCAGTTTGACTAGTGACTGGTGCTAGCTTTCAGCTGGCTGTTAACAACATTTTGTCTTGTGCATGTTAATGTTTCTTTTAGCATGCCATTTGTGTAATTTGATTTAAAGAAGATTTAAGATTGCTATATTGAAGTTAGCTTGGTAGCTAGCCATTTAACTAAACTTTGACTTACTTTTGCAGCATACCTGGTTGTTCCTTACTTTTGGCTTACAGTGTGGTTTTGTTTTAAGCTCAAGATTAAAGTTGACTTAAGTAAAATTAGCGATGTGAACACTTCTGTTGTTTGCTGTCATTCGGTTATTTAATGATTGGAAAGTAAATTAAATTGACTGACCTTTTACAGAAGATATTAAGTAGCTCTATAATGCAGAAGAAAACGCACAAATGTAAACACTGAAATAAACGATGACACTGTTGTACTCATGCAGAGAACTGAGCCATCAATGTTATCAGCAAAGCTGTGATTTTTCTAATTTAAATCAGATTGTTATGTGATCAGCACCTCAAGGCGTTAATTATCAGTAATTGATAATTAGTCTGCAGATTTAAATCAATCAGTCCAACTTGTTTAGGAAAATATTAACTGAGCAGACCTTTAGTGACCACAAAAGCTGATAGTGGAGATCAGTTCATGAATGCAAACCGAAGCGTCTTCTCTAAAACTATGATGTTCACCAAGCTCTGTCAAAATGGTTCAACAACAAGTAGATGCCGTGATTTTGCATATTTTTATGATTATGTTTTATTTAGATGTTTCCTTTCAACTTCACTGCTGCTTGCATTAAATGTGTTCATCACTGTTTTTAATGTTTTTAATGTAGGAATATATAGCCAAGAAGTTCTCAATCATGCAGTCTCAGATTGGGTATGAGATCCTGGCTGAAGACACAATCACTGCACTGCTCCACAACAACCGCAAGCTGCTGGAGAAACACATCACAGCCAGAGAGATTGAAACCTTTGTCAGCCTTCTGAGGCGAAACAGAGAGCCCAGGTTAGACTTGAAACATCCTAATATTGGCTCACCTGAAGGAACAAATCATAGTTTAAAATAATAAATAAATGAATAAAAATACCTGACAATATGCATTAAGGTTACTGGACATTCATGAAGCATTTCTTAGAAGTATCAAATTTTGCAACACAGGTAATAGCACACTCATATAAGCACAATATAATGCAGAAAAATATGATTAAAAAATGCAGACAACAGCACAGAACAAGCAAACACAGATGGAGACAGTTAAGGGTGCTATACAGTCAGTAAGGATTAACAAACATCTCCCATGAATAGGGACAGCCCATGAATAAATGTGTTGAATCCATTGTGCATAGCATGTACTGAATGTGGGGATTCACATCTGGTGTACTTTGCAGATTCTTGGACTATCTCTCTGATCTCTGTGTGTCCAACAAGACTGCCATCCCCGTCACACAGGAGCTTATCTGTAAATTTATGCTGAACCCAACCAACGCAGACATCCTCATCCAGACTAAGTGAGTCACACCCTGTGGATCTATATTTAAACATTCAAGCCATGCTTGTCATTTTTCAGCCATTCATTTAAAGCGTGTTCTGACAGAACTCTCCCTACGTGTCTGATGTGAATATTTCCAGCTGGTAACTGCTTTCTGTAATCCCCCTCCCCAGGCTGATCCCCAACAATGAGACGACCCTGGAGTCCTCTCTGCTGCAGGAGGAGGTGGAGGAGGAGGAGGTTTGGCTCTACTGGATAGACAGCCACAAGGAGCCTCATGGCAAATCCATACGGCATCTGGCCCAGGATGCAAAGGGCAATCACAAGATGGATGTAGACATCATAACCTACTACAGGTGATCCTGTGATCTTAGTTTAAGCCACCTCTACACATTCTTTGTAGGGATGCTCTATTCCAACAATTCCCTTCCTGATACAACTCAACAGTTTAATTTTGGAAGTAAAAATTCATTTCTGTTTTATACATAGTACATCTGATTATTAGCCATAATGTCATAACCATCAAAAACAGACATCTTAGGAGCTACCTGAGTGCGTAACAACACATAATGTAGAAGATACAAGTTTGTGTGATCAAACTTTTAAAGTTAAGTAAAACATGATTTATTTGCACTGTCTTGTGCCAAAAACCTACATACAATCTTTGAGTGACACAGTGATGTCTCTGAATAGTGGAAATTTTGCCATGAAAATTTTTACTGTGCCAGCTCACTCAGCTGTTTACTGTTGATGACAACAAAGCATGCTGCTGTATAAAAAACAGTGTATAAACACAAACTACAATTTATGACATTATTAAAAACAATATGTACTCTACAATTAAGATATAGACAGAAAGTATTTGTAGGATTTGAAAGCTTGAAAAGCTATTATTAGTAATAAATTAGGGGAATTACAATGGATTGTGGGATGTGTTGTCTCTTCACGCTTCTACAAAGCCTTTAACGTTTTTCTCTGTTTAAGTGCCCTTTTTACGCCAAATCAAACCTTTATTAGTCACATATATTCAGGTTGCTGGTTGGCTTGGTTCCCAGATTAAAATGTTTATATAAGGATGTTGTGAAATGTCAGTGGAGAATTTAAATGGAGAACTTAAATCCCACAAACAGAGCTCCCCAAAAGTGGGTAATTCTGACACCAAACCTTGAGTTTTGGCAGCCTCCTTTGAGGACTGTAGCTTTAAAGCTTCTCTACAAGTGCAATATAATTGCTAGGCTGTCCAGTGCCCCGGATATCTTTAAAATGTTTTTAACATGAAACATAATATATTTTGCATTTTCCAATTATCTATTAAATAAAACAAAGGAACTGGAATGTGAAAAACGCTCATTGCTAACTTTTTGCTAGCTTGTTTGGTGTAAGGTGACCAGATTTCTGAAGTAAAAACTGGGGATGTTTTCTGTTCAGCTGAGTAAAACCACTAAATATTGTCATGATGGCATACTAATTAGGGAGACTTAAAGTTTCATGTATTTTGACAAACGTTTTGCAGGATGCATAAAATACAGGCCTTATTCTAGGGATTGTATTATGTTAACAATTGATCAATGATAGAAATAGTAAAACTAAAGAGTCAATAATCAAATAAAATGTGTTATTAACGTAACTCTGCTGCATAGCTGTTCATCTGTAACTTTTCCACTTTTCCTCTTCTCATGTTAGTTCACTAAATTTCTGTAATTTTTCTTCTCCCCAAAAATTCTGGATCCTGGAATTTTTATTTTACTTTATTTTTTCATTAGAATATTTTCCTTCAAAGAGCCACCATGGTGCTGTGTCAAGTTATTTTTACTGAAAAACAAATTTCCTGCTTTTGCAGGTTCCCACTAAAAACATTCAGCTGACAAAACACAAGTTGACTTTTATTTTAAAGGAACATTAGAGTACTTAACGGGAAATGCCTGAGTTTAGCATTAGAGCTTATAGTCCTCAATGGTTTTTTTGTGCCCTCAACTTCGCCTGGCAGGCAGCGGCTGCTTGGAAGGCACATTCAGCCCCCCCAACTGCCTTCCAAGTCATGAGAAGTCATGAGATTAACTCCTCATCCAATCACCGGTCACCATCGTTTTAGGGGAGCGAGCTTGCTGCTTTTAGGCAGAAGTTTGTTAATACTAGCGACCGTAAGTCAAATCTGAATAATGTCATAGATTTAAAAAAACTGGCACATATTTTTGTAACAGCAGATCAGCTTAAAATCTGTCAGAGGCAAGTTTTAATAAGAAAGTAGTGTAACAAGAAGAACCTTTTAGGGGGGAAATCAGGTTAATTTCTGGGTACGGCACAGGCTGGGAGAGGTCTCTTGAAATGGGGATGTCTGTCACCCTAGTTTAGTGTGAAACTCTCGCCTAGCACCACCTGCTAATGTTCCCTATGCTACCTAAATTACCCAAATTCAGTTTTTCTTAGCTTTTCTTGAAAATTATATGAAACTTTGTCCACTATGTATTCTTTTCTTGTTAAATTTACTGGAAATAAAACAACAGACTGTGACACTAGACTGAGGCTGAGCTTTTGCTGGCTTGTTTGGCATCAAGCACTCTCTGCTAGTACTGCACTAAACTGTTCTCATGGTAATATTCCTGAAATCAGTGGACTCCTTTCTTTTCTAAAACAGTTTATTGTTACGCTGCTGTTCTGAGAACAGAACATTTCTTCAAATTTTTCTCTCCCCTGTCCTTCACCTCTCCTGTAGGTATCAACTCAACCTGTTTGCCAAAATGTGTCTGGACCGTCAGTATCTCGCTATCAACCAGATCTCCTGTCAGCTCCCTGTTGATCTGATCCTGCGCTGCATGTTTGACGACTGCCTGCCCTACAACCTCAGGGCATCCTTCTGCCGCCTCATGCTGCATATGCATGTCGACCGGGACCCTCAGGAGGCAGTGGTGCCTGTTCGCTACGCCCGCCTCTGGACTGAGATCCCCTCTAAGATTACTATCCATGAGTGAGCACCCATCTGTGCCATTTTGTCACAATGTTTAATTTTTCTTGTCAAAAAGTCCAGATATTAAGTGGTTTTTTTTTTGCAGGTTTGAGTACGAGTCCACTGACACCTCAAGAGATGAGATGAAGAGGAAGTTTGCTCCCACCATGGAGTTTGTGGAGGAATATCTCAGAGATGTGGTCAGCCAGCCTTTTCCTTTTGGGGATAAAGACAAAAATGAGCTCACACTAGAGGTGAAATAACACTCTCATTATACAAATGCTTTTAAAACACACCTAAAGGAATTTCTTCATCTATTCTTCCACATTTGTTTTTCATTATGTGCTCATTTCCCTCCCGTCTTAGGTGGTGAATCTGGCTCGCAACCTGGTTTACTTTGGCTTCTATAGTTTTAGTGAGCTGCTGCGCCTCACGCGCACCCTGCTGGCCATTCTGGATATTGTCCAGCATCCGCTTACCTTCATGAACAAGCTCAATAAGAGCCCAGAGGCTGGTCAGTGCTTTTCAGGAATATTGTGCAATATGTTTTTTTTATGTTCATCCACAATGTATTCTTTATGTGGAGCTTTAAACAGCAGATTAAAAGTTTTAAGCTTGTGAAAACTTTCATTTTGTTAAGTAGGTAAAGTGATGAAACAGGGAGCTGGCAGACAAGAAAATGGGTGACAAAAAACAAAGATATAATAAAATAATGCATGTTTCTGGTTGAAATTTTTGGCAAAATTCTTTGATCTATCAGAGTGAAGAGCAGACAAGGACTGTCCCTCTTTTGCTTGATTGGGAATATGGTCAATGGAGTTCATAAGATCATAAAGAACCAAGAATGTGCATTAAAGTATTGAGAATTAGAATAAGATTGGCAATTAAAGAAGGCATGCAAAGTCAGAAATGAATCTGTGTAATCATATGTGGGTTTTTTTGGGGGGGGTATTTTGGAATAGATCAAAAAGCAATAGGCTTCATTAGTTTGTTGTATTATATTAATCTTATCTTGTTTTTTTTATATCTTAAATCATGAAGCAACCCTAAGTATAAAGTTGGTCCATCATCCTCACTGAAAATGTTGGACTTATACCTTGCAGCTTTTCATTCGTATCTGATTTTAGGTTTCCACTCACATCATTGTGTCTTGTCTCAGAAAATTGGTCTGCCTCCTAATACAACAGAAAGATGAAACATTTTATATTTTTATTTGTAAGGCCAATCTACATGAACTGACTTATAAGTTGTGCTCCTGAGTGGCTATAAAAAATGTTAGCTGTTGTAACCTTTGGCCTCAAGGATTGGTCATGAATGAAATCTCTCAAACTCATTCTTACTTTGGTTAAAGAGCTTTTAATGTGTTTCTCCATCCTTGTGGTCTGAGCTACAGGGTCTCCTTAGACAACTGATTCCCAAAGTGGGGTAGGGATCCCTGGGGGTTTGTGAGACACTAAGGAAGGGTCATGGGATGCTTTCCAAAGAAACCAAAAAAATTCAAATGATTTAAAGTGGTGCATTTTATCCATTATTGTGAAAAAATATATGAGGATGAGTCCAATTAAAATACAAGTATAGTTGGTAAGTAAAATGTGTGCATAAATGTAAATAATGTTTACAAAAACTCCTTAAAATGTAGATTTGTACATAATACTTTGTGCATCTGTGTATGCTTCCTCCAGGGATGATGGGTATCACCAGTCTCTAGCGCTGTTCGTCAGTTTGGAACCCCTGCCTTAGACCACCCTAATGTATTAGTTTAAGATTTTAAAACCAAAATTAAAAATTGCTGTTGGAAAGTGTAGATTTGTTGAATGAGTTAGTCTTTGTTTTATGGTCTGTCGTGTATTTGTTTTAAACTTGTAGTGCTCCTATCTTAGTCAGACCCCCATGTAAACGAGACTTTTATATTTAGATAGGAATACACCTGTTACATAGAATACTAAAATGACAGTGAACAGTTCACAGGAAGATTTAAATTGGACTCTTTAGACAATAAATTAAATATTTCAAATAAGTGTAAAATGTACATAGAATCAATGCAGTTTTAATAGACCTTATATTTTAATGTCTGATTTGATATTTTCTGCTGGAAACATTATGTCCCTTCAATGCGATGTCCTTGGGGAATGATTAATATTTAATAAAGTACATGAACTAAAACATTAATGACTGGCTTGCACAAGATAAGTATGTACTTTTCCTCTTTAGGCAACAATGTCCTCCGTACAATCCATGGAGTTGGGGAAATGATGACTCAGATGGTGATGAGTCGAGGTGTCCCTCACAGCCTCCCTGACACCCCTCCCTCCCTGCGCTACGGGAAAGGACATTTCCTGCCGGACAATGAGGATGTGATGGTGATGGACACCAAGCTCAAGATCATCGAGATCCTGCAAGTTAGTACCCCCTGCTGGATATATTATCAGTGTATCCTGATTAGTTTAGTTTTATCAGGTGTTTGATTCTGCATTTGTGTGTCTCCTTTTTAGTTCATCCTGAGTGTGAGGCTGGATTATAGGATTACGTACCTGTTGTCCATTTATAAGAAAGAGTTTGGGGAGAAGAGCATAACAGAAAGCACTGCCTCTGTAGCTGACCTGCTCCCTTTTATTCGTGAGACTTTATTTCAAAAGCTTGTTCAGTTATTTTTCATTGCCCACCACCATGCTTTTTCAATCTAATGTCAACTCTTTTGTCTTCAGCTTCTGAACCTGACATTGATGAGATTGCTACCAAGGCAGAGAGCATGTTTGCAGGAAGGTAAATCACAGGGAAATTGATCAATTTGTCATCCATTTGGAGAATATTACAACCTCTCATAAATTTCTAAGCTTTTTGTGCTTCTTGATTGACTTTGTGCATATGTGTGATTTCAGCTCTGAGTTGAGTGCAGTGGAGCTGGATGATGAGGGTGGCAGGACATTTTTGAGGGTTCTGATCCATCTCATCATGCAAGATTACCCCCCGCTGGTGTCTGGCTCGCTGCAGCTCATCTTCAAGCACTTTAGCCAGAGAGCAGAGGTGCTGCAGGCCTTCAAGCAGGTAGACACACAACAGTGACACTCCAATATTTGATACTATGTGAGCTCACAAAGCATGGCATTAAGCACTTCTTGAGTTAAGTGAGTTTTGTCAGTTTGGATTTGGAGGGTCCTCCAAACAGCAGATGTTTTAAGCAATCTACGTAAGAGCTTTGCAAACTCCTATTTTAACAGTAAGCTGACTTTCAAGAGATACCCACTCAGCAGAGATGTGCTTCTAGACACATTTATTCCTATAATATCATTCAGTCGGGTTATTCTCATCCAGTGTATGTATTTTTGCGTGTTTCCCAGGTCCAGCTGCTAGTGTCAGAACAGGACGTAGAGAACTACAAGCAGATCAAAACAGACCTGGACCAGCTGCGTCTGACTGTGGAGAAGTCTGAGCTGTGGGTGGAGAAGAGTGGAGTCTACAGCAGTGAAGACCTCGGGGTCAGACAGGGCAAGGAGCAGAACATCGAGGTGGTGTATCATCATTTCATGGTACACCACATCTAAAAGAAGATTTCACAACACAGTTTTTAGATAGACTTTTATTTTTCCACCGGAACTTACTACATACATCCTAAACTTCCCATTAGTCATTCAACTGGGCTGTAAATAGCTTCTTTGTTGTTATTGTTCACTACAGCTGATGGAAGGATGTCTTTTGGCTCTCTGCAGAGAGATAATGAATCATAATGTGTGGCAGAACAGGAACCAAATGTAAATATGTTTATATCACTCAGTCCTGTAACATGTTTTGTGTTCCTTTTTACATCAATATTGTAACAATAATGCAATGAGGAAGATGATAGGAATCAGTACAATGGCCTTTTCCCATCCCACTGTGACGAATGCTGCTAATGATGCTAATTACAGACTACATATATAAGGGTTGTTCAAGATGAAAGCTCTTAGTTTGAACACTTAAGCAGAGGTGGAACAAGTACACAACTGTTGTACCCAAGTAAAAGTACAGCTACTCTGGTTAAAATATACTCAAGTCAAAGTAAAAGTACTGGCCTATAAATCTACTCAAGTAAAAAGTATTTCATTTTAAGTTTCCTTTAAGTACTGAGTATTCAGTGACCACTGAGTTGTACAGTAAAATATAATCTTTCCTTATTGGCAAGAACAACAAAAGAATTGATCTCCAACCAGATTGTTCCGGTAACAGCAAAACTTACTGATAAGTTAATGCATATATAGTTAGATTTAGCACTTAAAAGTGTCTATATTGGTCCACACTACATATTGTTAAGCTACACTTTTGAAAAGGTTAAATATTTTCCAATACAACAATCTGAAACTGTTGAAAATCTGTGGTAAGGCAGGTCTCCTCTGGCAAGAAAAAAGCAGAGAGTAGAATACTGGGTGTCCTGTAGGAAGACCTAGAGTAGAGCTGTAACTCAGTGGATAACTTCACTTATGGTGCACATGTGTCTCACATCAAAAACAACAACAATCCACCAGAAACCTGACCAAAAAGAAACATAGAAGCACATATAGATACTTCTAAAATATATTTAAACACTCTGCGCAAGGGCATGGGGGAAAACTCTGCCCACACGTACACAAGATTTGAAATTGCAGTGGGTCGAACTTAGACCAATATACTCTATACAGAATTGAACTAAAACTGGTAGCTCAACACAGTCAAATAACTCTGACACTGAAGACCATTTCACTTAAAATGGAGTTAAAATTACACTTTGGGAGTTAAAATCTCCTCTCCTGAAATGTTTTTTTTTTTTTTTTTTAACACTGAGATATCAACACTCCAGTTTTGCTGTGCATAGCAGCCTTTTTGTGATGAGGAATCATTCTCTTGTTATACTACTGTGTGGTCAACAGAGGTGGAGAAGGTACAAGAGTAATGCACTCAAGTAAAAACAGTTACTATGGTTAAAACTTAAGTGGAAGTAAAAGTAATGATTTCCAAATGTACTCTAAAAGCTACAAGTTATCTTAAAACTACCCAATTACAGTAATCTGAGTAAATGTAATAGTTGCTTTTCCCATTCACATAAGAATAAGTAAGATATGTTTAACATACTGTAAAACATATCATTGTAATCAACATGAACAAATGAATATAGCCTCTAAAGCCTTGATTTCTTCCTCATATGCATCTTTTCAGGAGGTTGTCCTTAGCCCTGTGCAGGATGGTGATATTAAACCTCAAATTGACTGTAACAAAGCAAACAACTACAACATCGTCAAAGAGGTGAGCTTCCTGCTTTTTTCCAGTCTTTTCTTTTTGACCTGTTATGTGTCTATAAAAATGATTTGTGTTTCTGCTGTTTAGATCCTGCTGCGGCTCAGTAAGCTGTGTTACCCCAGTAAGAAGAGTCGTGTGCAGCAGCAGAGGCTCCTGAAGAACATGGGGGCCCACACCGTGGTGCTGGACCTGCTTCAGATCCCCTACGAGCAGGTGAGAAAGTGAAGGATTAGCCACACTTTTTGTACCAGTTAAGTCTTTGTTTATCAAACTTTCTTTGTTGTTCCCCTTAATGATCCTACATTTTTTTATTATGTGGACAGAGTGATGAGAAGATGAATGAGATCATGACCCTGGCACACACTTTTCTTCAGAATTTCTGCAGAGGAAACCCTCAGAATCAAGTTCTTCTGCATAAACACCTGAACCTCTTCCTTACTCCAGGGGTAAAGTGACAAAAATGAGCTTAACCTTTCTCTTGTAGATATGCCTTTCTTTGAAATGTATTAATATAAAGAGAGTTTGACTCTACTAAAGAATACAAGGCCCTTAACAACAGCCTTGCAGCAGAAAATTGATATATTGTCCTAATTTTATGTTAATAAGCCAGAGCAATTGTCTTTGCTTTGTCTTTGTATTGTAGAAAAAAAACTAGTTTTATTGGTGCGAATATCTTGTGTAAAACACTGCATTGTATATCCTGTTCAAACCAGTTGCTGGAGGCTGAGACCATGCGGCACATCTTTATGCACAACTACCAGCTGTGCAACGAGATCAGCGACCGTGTGGTCCATCATTTTGTCCACTGCATTGAAACACATGGACGACACGTTCAGTACCTTAAGTTCCTGCAAACTATTGTGAAAGCTGATGGGAAATATGTGAAGAAATGTCAGGACAAAGTCATGACTGAGGTGCGAATTACATGTTTCATATCTTATCAATTCATACAGTGGTTGCCATAAAGCTTCAGTATGGTTTTAAGCCACTGATCACTTAAAACTGCAAGTTATGATATTACTTTTTCAGTTTCATACATGTTTTTGAAGGATATTGTATCGTCTTTGTGCACTTTGCATTTAATGTTGTGTTTGTTGTTTAATGGTGATCACACACCTCAGGCTAACTTGCCTTGACGTCATGTAACTTTTCTTTCCTGTTTGTATCCTCAGCTGGTAAATGCAGGTGAGGACGTGCTCGTGTTCTACAACGACCGCTCCTCTTTCTCGGTGCTGCTGCAGATGATGGGCTCTGAGCGAGAGCGCACAGATGAAGACGGAGCTCTGGCCTACCACAACACGCTGGTGGAGCTGCTGGCTGCCTGCACCGAGGGCAAAAATGTCTACACTGAGCTGAAATGCAACTCCTTGCTGCCCCTGGATGACATCGTCAAAGTTGTCAATGACGTCCACTGTATACCAGAGGTAAAGGCTGGATAATTTACTAGAAAATGATATTATGGTGGAAGATTTATAGTGTGGATAAAAGCTAACAGTCTTGTCAAAAGTTTTATACTATTTCTGTATAAACCAGTGGTCTTATCTCCAAATTCTTTCCCCTCAGGTGAAAACTGCCTATGTGAACTTTGTGAATCATTGCTATGTGGACACAGAGGTAGAAATGAAGGAGATCTACACCTCCAACCATATCTGGAAGCTCTTTGACAACTTCCTCGTGGACATGTCCAGTGTAAGTCTCCATCAGATTTAAAGGTCACACTAGTCAGAGTGATACTTTTCTAATGAGGCTCTGTATGTGTCAGGATACACTGAGACTAAATCTTGCAAAGAAAATGGGGATTTGAGAATATGATAGAGATTTGATGAAAGGCTTAGCCATTTCAGAACTTTTCCTCTGTTTCATTTTTGTATCTTAGGTGTGCAACACTACCACAGACCGTAACCATGCCGATCTGGCCCTGGAGAAATATGTGACAGAGACAGTCATGGCCATCGTCAAAGGTTTTTTCAGCTCCCCTTTCTCTGTCAACCACTCCAACCTGCAGGTATGGTTCTTTTATCCCAAACACCCCAGTGAAATGTCCCCACAGTGAGAGGCTTACAGTTGCCAACTTTTAGCTACTTTACAGTAAAAAATTTAACAGCAGACTGTCTCCTTCTAAGCACCTTCACCCGAGACATTTTTCATTGTTTTATTGAAGAAATGTGTGGCTAGAGAAGCTGCTTGAAGTGTGTTATGCTGAAATGTGTAATCTTATTAGAGATGATATAGAGGTTTTCCCATCAGTGTTATCTTTTTTTAAATTAAAATGAATCCCTCTTTTTTTTCACAGACAAATCAGTCCATCTTCATCAAGCTGCTCCAGTCTTCTTTCAGGCTCTATAACTGCACCTGGGTCAGCTCAGCACAGAAGAATAACATTGAGGGTTGTATCAAAATACTGGCTGATGTTGGTGAGTGTAATTACTCCGGTTTCCTGCTCTGACAAACATTCAAGTGTGTTAATTATTTTGTTAAAAGTGTCCATTATTTGTTGTAATTAGATTGCGACTGTTTTGATTGATCTAATTTTGTACAAGTATTTATTCAGATATAGGATAATTTAAGCTGGATGAATGCAGGTGTGTAATATCCATAAATCAAAGCAAAATACAGACGTGACACAGGTATATGTGTTCCTCTGCAGCTAAGGCCCGAGCCATAGCGATCCCCGTGGACCTGGACAGTCAGGTCAACACTTTGTCCCTTAAGGTCCACACCAACATGGTGCAGCGAGCAGCGAAGGACTGGAGGATCTCGGCCCGCACACGCCCCAGGAAGGAGCCCCTGGGTGGCCCTGACTACAAGAACATCATTGAGAAGCTGCAGGTGCACATTTTTACAAAAGAGTCTACACTCATGCTAGCTACTCTGAGATTACATGTGGCTAAAGCAGAGCTTTGATCTTAATGCTAACATCAGGTTGCCTACACGATTGCTCACTGTCAGAAAAGCATATTGGCATTTTGCCATTTAGTAATGAGATCTAGGTATGATGGGATTATTTTGCAATTATCTATTCATTGATCAAGATGCTAGACAAATTAGAAAGCTTACATTATGATGGCTTGAAATAAAAAAAATATACAAACTTTATGGTAACATCATGGTGGCACTACAGTAGTGGTAACCAACAGTTGTTAATGTATTTGAAAAAAATGAAATAAATGTGTATAAAAACATTTGTAATTGCAACAGTTTCTGGGAGAAACGGTGTATTTTCTGGAAAAAAATACCAGGGGTGCCAATTCTTATGTCCATGACTGTACTTATGTGGCTAAAGGCCCAAATGCCATTTAGTCTGGCTGCTAAAGTGATCAAAATGCC
Source organism: Cheilinus undulatus (assembly GCF_018320785.1). Lineage (NCBI taxonomy): Eukaryota > Metazoa > Chordata > Actinopteri > Labriformes > Labridae > Cheilinus > Cheilinus undulatus. The sequence goes on from NC_054873.1 coordinate 30,312,934, forward strand.
AAAACACATAGTTGTACTGCTAATTCAGTCAGGATTTTAAAATATATTGTGCTGCTAAAAAATATATTGCCTATTACAATAATGTTTTGCTTATGTGACTGAAAAGCTAAAGCACTGTATTTTACTTCATTATGCTAATTTGGCTTAAAGCTATATTGTATATATTTTTGAGTATGCCTGCTAACATTGCTAAATGACAAAAATTAATGTTTACTGCTAATGTGGCTAAATGGCTAAGTGGATACTTCTGCAGTGCAACCAATTTGGCTAAATGATTGAAATAGAGTAACTTTAGCGATGCTGCTAATGTGGTGCAGTGGCTGAAGGAGATAGGTTCGCTATGCTGCTAATGTGGCAATATGGTATGCATATATAGATTAACTTTGGCTATGCTGCTAATGTGGCTAAAATGTTAAAATAGATGGAGTAACTTTAGCTATGCTGCCAATGCGGTTCAAAGACTAAAGGAGATAGATTTGCTATGCTGCTAATGTGACTTAATGGTTAGAATAGATATTATAGAAGTACTGCTAATGTGGCTAAAACATTAAAATAGATGGAGTAACTTAAGCTATGCTGCTAATGTGGTTCTGTGGCTAAATTAGAGAATTTTTGCTATGCTGCTAATGTGGCTATATGGTTAAAATAGATACAACTACTTTAGCTATGCTGTGAATGTGGCTCAATGCTAAAAAATGTTCAAGTTGTGCTGCTTATTTGGCTAAGGCTAAATATACCTAATCACCAGGTTGTGGAAGTCCCTAAAATCTAAAGTTTTTTTGAGAGTACCAGTGTAGAAACTAAACTGGGGTTATATGTAGTCTTTGGCTGTATCATTTCCTCCTGGACTGCATCTGATGGAGTCTTTGTGTGTCTGTGTGTGTGCGATCCACAGGGGGTCGTTTCCCTCCTGGAGGAGCAGTTCAGTCCAAAGGTTCAGGCCGAGTTTTCTGTGCTGGTTGATGTTCTCCACAGCCCTGAGCTGCTGTTTCCAGAGGCTGCTCGCTTACGCTGTGAGAGTGGAGCATTTATGTCCAAGTGAGTTGCTGTCCACTCCAGAATCTATGCAGTTAATAGTAAAGAAGCACAGATACAAAAACACTTGTGAAAAGGTACGTAGAAAACTACAAAGAGCAATATCTAGCTAGAATAACTTAAAGTATCTGCTATTTGAACCAAGTACAATACATGAAACCTCTAGGGGTGCTGCCGCTCTGCTGCAGCTTTGCCTCTGGAGAATAGGACGAAGATTTCAACAGCAGCGGTCAATAAAGTGCAGTCTTGTTCTTATGTCTAATCCAGTGATTGAATACATCAGGAGCATATGTAATTAATACATTACTTCTCTTGTCGCTTCGTCAGATTGATTAAACACACCAAGAAGCTGATGGACAAAGAGGAGAAGCTGTGTATTAAGATCCTGCAGACACTGCGAGAAATGCTGGACAAGAAGGAGTGCTTTCAGGAGTCTGTGAGTACTCAACCCTGTATGGGGAATGTATCACAAAAACATTGTGTGCATTGAGTTTTTGTCCCTTTTTTGAGTCAAAGTTTAAGATCCAAAAAGAAACACAGTTTTCATCTCCATTACCCTCACTTAAAATGCTAGAGCACTTTGATTAAGTAAGGTTTTGTTAGGATTAAGCCCTGTTTTCTAGTATCAGCACTGCTTTACTCCTATCAGCTATGCTGTGCAGCCCTTGTTTTCTCCCAGGTCTGTCGGCCCAGAGCCCAGACTCCCCTTCATCAGTATGCTGTAGGCCTGTCTATGTTACATAAGGTAGGGAGGCACTTGAGGACACACTCACACTGAGAGGGAGAATAGGAGGGAGGAAGTAAGGAAAAGCAGGAGGAGGAGAAGGAGTGGGGGCAAGCACTGAACAAACAAATCAATACTGCAGCGAATGTGTGTGTCTGTTTGTGTGTGTTTGAAGGGGGGGCGGGGGGTAGCAGGTGTTGCTAGAGGATGCATGAGGAGGTGGCTTCAGGTGTGCATGTTTGTGGATACTGGGTGGATGGAGGATAGAGGCCATAATACGAAAAAGACTCAGGTTTGTAATCATTGTCTGGAGGTTTAGGAGAGTTTGTTCCAGCTTCAGGGTGAGATGAGGTGATTCTAAGCAGACCCAACAAGAAATAAACCACTCAAAAGTCCCTTGTTGTGAAAAAGTTAACTTCAAAATCCTCATTTGTTAAGAAGTCTTGGTTTCAGCTTATCAAACTAAACAATGTCCTGAAGTCTACTTGCAGTAAGCATGCCTTGCTTTCCTCTGACCATGCAGCATTTTATGTTAATTCTGGCTGATAATGCCATTTTAAAAGGTGTTTTTCTTACATGAGAACATCACTTATTGAAATGCATTTTTATATGTATTTCTGTGCCTTAAGACTCTGTGTGTAATTGTTTAGTGAAACTGTCATGTCTTTAATTCTTAGTATAGAAACACCATGCCAGCTGCTGTCACTTTTAGCTGCTCTAAGTTTTTTCCCCCACTTTTTGTGTTTGTCTCGCATGTCAGTCAGACAAGCAGTTTTTCTTTCAAAAGCCAAATTATTCAACAGTTGTATGGAACAGGATCACAGGAATTTAAAGTGAAAAAAACCCAGCCTTTTTTTATTTTAAATGGTTCAGTGCATTCGAGAAGCCAGACAGTGTGGTAACGATATGTGAAATGTCAGTTTGTGTAGGTGTGCGTGAGTGTGCTCAAGCATGTATTTGTGGCCTCTCTTTGTCATATCCCTGTAGCCCTGAGCGTGGAGCTGCAGCCTCGCCTCACAGGAGAGAGAGAGAGAGAAAGGGAGAGAGAGAGAGAGAGAGAGAGAGAGGGAGGAGGATTGATGGAAATAATGAGTGAGAGAGTGGCAGACAGACAAAAAACAGAAGGAGAGAGAGAGAGAGAGAGAGAGACAGGAGTGACAGCATAGGCAGAAGAGGTTGGTGGCTCCCCTGGGGTGCAATGAGTGGGTGGAGGAGAGTGAGAGAAAGAGATGGAGGGAGAGTGATCGAGGAAGGGAGGGAGGGAGGGAGGGTGGAAGGCAGCCATGTGAGGAGCCATGTGAGTGAAAGGGAAAAAAAAAGTGGGCAGCGGCTGCAGGGTGAGGGATTGGAGAGAAGCGGAGTCTGTTCAGTCCATGAGGAGACAGGGCAGGGGGTGCGCTTACGTAACAGCCTGCAGTGGCTGAGCCAGCGTCACGTGGACCATCACGTTCTCCCTCCCTCCCTTCTTTCTCACTCTCGCTTTCTGTCCACTAGCAGCCTCTCTCTTCCTTCTTTGCTCCCTCTGTGATTTGTCTCAGTCTATCGCATTCTGTCTGCCCGCCTGTGTTATTGCCCCCCCCCCGCCTCCCTGAGTCACACCCAGGCCCTTTCTGTGTTTGCCCAGGTCATGCCAGGAGCTCTGGCTGGGCACCGAGTCGCTGTTTAGAGACATGTTGGCCCTTACTGATGTACTTCAGTTGTCTGTGTTGTCAGATTGATATGAGTATTTGGGCTCTCATTTGCCCTGAAATGTTTAATGAAGGAGAAAACTTAAAAGAGAGTTTCATGCTCATTCATACAGTTTAAATATATGAAACGGGAAAATTATTCCTGAATTATAACCTTAAATTTTAATTTTAATCAATGTACAACACAAAAAATAAAACCCATGGGTGCTGATGTGAGATGTTAAGGCCCTTACTGGGCTATACATCTGTTTTTGATTGTACAAAGTCTTATAACACCTCATTTAACAATACACAACCAAGTTTAGTACTGTGTAAATACTGGTGCTAAGCTTGAGGCCATCTCTTCATATTGTCTTCTGATCCTTCAATTGCAGAAGGTGGAGAGATAGTAGCATTATCCCGGTGAAGGTGTAACAGATGACATTCATACATGTATAATAGAGGTCAACCAGTATTGACTTTCAGGCCTGATACTGTTTATTAGTAGTTCACTATATCAATAACTGATGTTTGGAACTTATATGTTCACAATTCAGCAGGTCAGTCACTAAAGGGCAAGTATTTAGACATCTTTTTTCAGTTTTGTGATGTTGCAGCATGATGCTACAGTAAAGAAAACACTTTTTTTCTTTAATCTACACGCAGTATCTCATAATGACAAAGTGAATACAGAATTTAAAAATAAATGCAAATTAATTGAAAACAAAAACATGAATATCATATTTACATAATTATATAGATCCTTTGCAGAAACACTTGAAATTTAGCTCAGGTACCTCCCATTTCTCTTGATCTTTGCCTAGATGTTTGGGCTACAAAAACGTTATGCTGCACTAAAAGTTCCCAAGAGCACAGTAGCCTACAATATTCTCAAATGGAAGAAGTTTGGCACAGCCAGACCCATCCAGATTTGAATCCTATCACCCATCCAGACTGAGCTGTTTTGAATGCACTATGTGTACATCTAGATGTTCAGAAAGCAGCAATTATAAAAAACAGATAAAAGAAATAAAGCAACACAACAGTTTAGCACTAGCTCTATCAGCACAAGAAATTGCACAGTGCAAGCTATGGGAAAAGAGAAAGGGACGGACTGTGTAACAGGTGCTTATTCCTCCTGAGTATCACAGTTTTTATTGATGACTTTAATAAGCAGTCAGTAAAACAAAATGCTGATACAGATAAAAGACAAAATACAGAATATGAGCCCCGAAAAATGGTCAGGCCAATAATCTGTCGACTCCTTATTTGTTATCTTGTAATCGCTCTTATAACCAGAATTAGCATTTTGCTACTATAGAACACTGGTTCTTCATTAATGACATCAATCTGGTGGATACCAGAGATTGTATGTTTTTTATGCACATTGTGTTGACCAGGGTTGAAAATGTTGACCACTGTAGTTTCATTAGTGTCTCAACTATCTGACTTCCCCACCCAGTCACTAAGCAGTAAGCTCATTTGTTGCTACTCAAGATTCAAGTCTTTAAAAGTGGGTCACCAAAACGGTGTTTTTTGTTTTGTTTTTTTTCTTTCATATAAATGCTCTCTAATTTCTTACATCATTTGGGAACTGCAGTTTTCACAAATCCTACTCAGACAGGAATAAATAAACATTATTTGGGGACTTTGAGAGTTAAAAGAACTAAGCTGCTAATTGTTGTCACTTTTACATTTTCAGTCAACTCTTAACCTGTTTTCCTCCAAATACTGAGACACAATTAAACATGTGAACAAGAGCATTTTCATACAAAACACGTACAGTGACAGGCATGGACCTAGTATGCAGTATCTTGTAATAGCTGTTCATCATAATCTAAGTTTTATCAGGCTGAAATAAAACAGACAGTACCTGATAACTGGGTTTTGTTATTGCTATTCTTATACACTTTATCGGATTGGCTGAAAGTATAAAATAATCGTGATAATCTAAAAACTAAAACTATCCATTTCCACAACAAGCTCTTTTCTAACTTTCTTTGATTAAGCTTTTATAGGATGTTTACCTTGAATCATGTACACATGTATCTATGTTGTGTCATGTGTGCATGTAAGCATGTCCTGTTGTTTACAGAGGATTGAAAAGCCCGTTATGTAATGTAAACCACTCTCACACTCTCTTTCACACTCATCCCTGTCATTCACACGCTGCCTGCTCGTCTATCTGTCTGTCTCTTTCTCTCCCTCTTATTTCTTGCTGGCCAAGTTTCACACCACCTGCCCAAGGCAAAGCAGATTTACAGATTACCACCCTCTCTATGCTAAGCCCATCACACGGACGCATGTAGACAGAGAGCTAGCTCAGACACACACTCAGAGAGGCGTGCAGTGCCATGCTGACTGTCCCTGTATGAGCTCATACTGCAGGGTTTCCCTGTTTGTCTGCCTCCTCGTGGGAGTAGGGTAACATGGTTAAGGGAGCTGGTCAGGCTGGCAGGCAGAGAGTGGGGTGAGCTTACAGTTTGACCTTTGGATGGATTCAGGTTTACACAGCATGATGAGTCAACTCAAAAAAGTTTAAGAGAAGAAATGTGGAATTTTTGATGCTGAGTGCCTTTTTATTGAATGTCAAAGAATAATACTGATTAGCGTGAATATCTGTTTGTCATGTATGTTTTAGTGCCTGAGTTTGTACTTTCCTCCCACACTCTACTTCCCACGATCCATCAGTCAGGTGTCTGTTAGTTGAGTATTATGTTTTGGTTTCCATGGTGATGAGGGATTAGCACATGTTGTTTGTCTGTCTGGTCTGGATGTGTCTAGGCACAGGAAGTCAGTGTGCAAAAATGCCGTCAGACCAGGATCCCCCCTGAACTCTTTTCTAGGAAAGAGACAAAAAAAGTCATAAAACTGCAAAAGAGGCCTCACCTTCATGCATCTTAGGGTGTCTATGAATGTTATTATTGTCACTGGGAACAATGATTCGACACAGTTAACAGTGTGCTCTCTGAATCTGATGGCATATGAGTTAGCTCGCTTGTTCTCAGGAAGGCACATGATGAGCGAGAGCTTGAATTACATATAGGAATTGTGACTTGTGGGCACACTGATTGATAATAGCTGTCAGTTTTGCTCATGTGCAGAGCTTGTGAACAACACAATAAAATCAATCTTTAAGTATAACATCAGCCCTTCAGTAGAGGAAAAAAACCCATTAAAGTCTGTCTTGTTGGATCTTTTTAGGTGCTGTCAGAGGTCATTTCCAAGCTGTTTTGCAGAGCCCTTTACTCTGCAAAAAACTTCAATGGTTTTCTCATTCTTAATCAGGAGATCTCGTTACACTTTTTATGAACCCAAGTCCAGACAAACAGCTTATTTCAGGAAATAAAATGCAAAGTTTGGCTGCAAGCAAAATGTACTTAAATGCATTAAATCAGATGTACTAACTCATTTAAGAAAGTCATGCAGAGTCAGATGTTTCTCTGGGCTGTAAATGTTTATGGTGCTTGTACGTGTAATGATATTTTTGACTAAGAATGTTTTTGCACTGCTGGTCATTTTCATCCAAGTCCACCTTTGATTATGGGACATCTTTGCAGAGTTGCAGAGAAATATTGATTGATATCTATAAAAGCTATAGACCTGGATTCACTTATTACTTAATTTTTGGATTGAACTGTGGTTTCAGTGTCAAAAAACACAGAGATATAATGCAAAATAGCAAAGGAAAGTTGGCAAGCTCTGGTCCAAAGAGCATATATAGCGCTAAGACTAGGGTTAACATGCTGATATACCCAGAATATACAATTATGTGCCTAAGTTTTAGGCATGTAGGGCACTAAGGATTCATCGTGGGGTCTGATGTACCACAAAGTGGGGCTGGAGAGGGGTGGGGGGTGGCAGGCAGAGTCAGCTTGATACATGGCGACACATGTGTGACCCTCCGCAGTCACGTTCAACCTCGATGGCACCTAGTTCGTTTTGGTCTTTCACCACTGGTGATAAGCCCAGAGACTGCTGGCATTTTTCTGGGCCCTTGGGACATCCACAGCACAACCAGGGGCTCATCAACCCTACTACTCACCCTGTTGGTATACCAAGGCCTTGCTTACTCATCATCTCCACTCCTGACTCAGCCCTAAAGGTGTGGACTATGCTATTTTTTCAGTAGATTAATTTCCCATGTTCCTGGTGATACGCAAGGACATCCAGAGTAGGACCAGGTTTGTGTCAATTCTCCGTCCCAGTGGGGCAGCTTACTCAGCAATTACACGCCTTAGTTAGCCTCAATTTTTGGCCCAAATATGCAGTGCTTAACAAATTTATTAGATCACCTGTCATAAAAACGAGAAAACATAAATATTTTAGAAATCTTTCAAAACTTGTGTAAAACTAAAAATGTTATTGTTATTTATTTGGCAAATAACAAACTGAAACAACTAAATAGTCCTTTTTCACACATAATAACTAAAAAACTTAATATTTTGTATGGCCTTCTTAGGCCTTGTTAACAGCTTGCATTCTTGCTGGCATTGTTTTTATGTACTTTTCCACAGTCTCTTTTGTTATTAAGTTCCACATAGTTTCGAGCTGTTCCCACAGACTTTCTTTAGATGAAAATTTGTGCAATCAATCTTTGAATCTATTAAATCCCAAATTTGTTCAATAGGATTCAAATCAGGACTTTGACTTGGCCAGTCCATCAGTTCCAGTACTCCAGATTCCTTTTTCTTAGTCAAATCATATCTGCACAGCTTTGAAGTATGCTTGGGGTCATTGTCTTGTTGGTATATGAACCCACGACCAATCAGATTCAGTCCAGAGGGGATTCCATGATGCACTAAGATGTTGTGGTAGACGTTCTTGTTCAGAAAACCATTGATTTTCACTAATTTGCCCACGCCATATCCACAAATAGAACCCCATACCATAATGGAATCTCCACCGTGTTTCGCTGGGGGTTCAATTCATCTGGCATCAAAACGTTCTCCAGCTTTTCTGCGGACATAAACATGACGATGCTAACTAGAGTTCAAACTTGGACTCGTCCATCCAGAGTACCTTCTCCCAGTCATCAACAGTCCAGTGTTTGTGCTCCCTGGCAAATCTGAGGTGTTTCTGGATGTTTGCAGGCTTCAATAATGGCTTCTTAGCAGCTATTCTTCCCTTTAAGCCTTGTTCCGTCAGTCGTCTGCTTACGGTCATTCTGGAGACTTTCTCAGACTCTGATCTAGAAGCATTCATCTCTGCCTGAAGATCAGCAATGGTCTTCCTTCTGTCTCTAGTACATACAATCTGAGGTGTCTGACATCTGCTTCAGTTAACTTTCGTTTCCTGCCTCTTCCTTGGCGCATTTTGTAAGAACCAGTCTCGGCAATTGACTCCAAAGCATACTTGACCACACTGTGAGAACACTTTATGTCTTTCCCTATTTGTGTCAGAGACCATCCAGCATCATGAAGTGCTTTAATGCGGACTCTTTCATTTTCAGTGAGCTCTTGACGTTTTACCATTTTGAACAGGAATGAGGAATTTCAAAATGAATTCACCTTTTTATACCCAAATTTGAGCCGGTTCACTGGGCTTCTCTGAGAAGTCAGAAATTAATCAAGCATAACGTCCATCCACCCATCCATCCATCCACCTCTTCCACCTCTTCCACTTATCATGTGTCAGGTCATGGTGGCATTAGACTAAGCAAGGCAACCCAGACATCCCTTCTCCCCAGCACCATTTTTTCAATTCCTCCTGGGGGATCCCAAGGCATTCCAAGACAAGACGGGATTCATATTCCCTCCAGCATGTTCCGGATCTGCCCTGAGATCCACTCTCAGTTGGCTTTAAAGACCTCCAAGGGGAAGAGCTCAGGAGGTATCCTGATCAGAAGCCCACACCACTGTCCAATCAGAAATCAGGCACCTTGCACTAGATGTCACTAGATGTCAGTTAAGGCATCACTGACAATCATCTAATATGTCCTTTGAGGAAAAAGATCATCTGTTTACATTTTGAGCAGCTGACATGGTTGAAATTCTTTAAAACATTTTACCTCTCTTCTGAAAGGCTTTTTTGGTTCTGAGACAGGCTGGTGAACAGAGCTAGAAAGTCTGTTTTTGAACTGAAGAAGACTTTTAACCAAGGCATGCTGCCTTTTGGATCAAGCCTAGACCATGACCTGGATGAATGACAGCTTTCACAGACAAACCGCAGACATAGTTATTAGGGTATTTCCAGGTGGTCATCAGCTTATGTGGCCAAAATCTGCAGCAGTCAGCATGCCTATACTGCATGTGCTCCATGGTTGTCAATATATATTTCTCTTATTTTTTGTGTACAAGCTCAGGTGCCACTCTGACTCATGTAATGGAATTAGGTTATAGTTAGTTCCAAATACTGATATTTGAGGTGAAGAAAATATGATTGTTCATATTTCTAATTTGACCGCCTCAATCCTTGACTCCTTCCAGTGGTGCTTATGACATAAATGATGTTCACAAGTAGCTGATGGTGGAAATGTTTTCTCATATGTAGTGAATCATGTGTAACACTTTCACCAGAACCAGCCTGCTAACAGTTTGCATTTTTTTTCTGAACACTTGTTTATGCTGCTGTCTTGTATTTTCCTCAAGCAGTCCCACCAATTGCTCTCACATGGTGTCTTAATTTGTTTTGGTGATTTGCTTGTTTTTCTGGTGAAAGCTTCTAATGTGATGTGGATGTGTGCAGCGTTTTGTAAATGGTGGCACGTGAGTCTTGATTCAGCACATGTGTTTCTTGGGGCTTCACCAAACATGCTAGACTTTTAGCTCTGTGTGCTAAGCAGCACAGGTACATGGGGCAGGGAAACCATTTCTGGGTTCCTAAATCTGCTTTAATTAAACATCATCACCTACTAGATCTTCTCACAGCGTGAAATGGTGCATTAGAAATGCTTCCCCCTCTGAATAACGGTATAGTATTTCTCATTAATGCTTCTGTGCACATCTCATCTAAAGTTCCATGTCCAAAATTTCTTGAACTTAAAGGGATATTTCAACATTTTGGCAAGTTTGTCCATTGCCATAATTCCTATAGACTTAGTAATAGGTTTGTTACCTTTAGTTGTCGGTGCAAGCTCTTTTTAGATCAGCTGCTGCCGAGTTCGGACCTGCTGTGCCAGCTCAATGTAAGCAGACGGTATTCCGGCTTTCCCTCATCAAACTCATCAAATACACAATCCAACAACTCCAAAGCGCTCTTAAGAAGGAATTTATTTTTTATAACAAATTAGCCCCTGGAATACTTACACAAATATCTTCTTTCAAAAAAAAAACCATACAAACAAAACCCCAGACTTCCAGAAAAAAATCAACTCATTCCTAGAAGACCAAAGCTAAATGTCTTCACTGCCCTCAGTGGCAGCTGAAGCCTTCAGTTTGTCTTCTCACATCCTTTTTTAACTCTTATTCTTTATGTCCTATTGATGAAACAACTGGCAATTTTGACATGGAGTTGTATGCTTCCTCCACTTTCTGAATTTTTTCCCACCTGTGCAAAGCAGCAATGTAGAGGATCTCACTTACCAGTGTTTGGTGTAATACATATCCTCATTGTACAGACAGAGGCTCTAAGATTTTCCAAAGAACAATTGCACATATTTTCTGAGATCATGATTGAACACTTTATGGATGGATACAACATAGATCTTTTGGCAGTTACATAGGCCTTTTCTGTTGAGATTTTATCAATGAAATTAATTAAAATTTATGATAATTTTTTGTTGTGTGTGTCTCGGCAGCTTTAGCTTTTCTTGAGGTGCTCTTCTACCAAAAGGACCACTCTCTTTTAGTTCCAAGAACTTCTTTTCAAGGAACTAAGGCCTTGTCCACAGGAAGATGAAAATGATATAACAATTCTGCAAACATTGTTTCAAGATATGTCTGCATAACTGTGAAACCTTTCAAAACAACTAAAAACGCTGTAGTTTAAATGCCAGGCATGTTAGTGGCACTGTTACATTGCCACAGAAGTACACCTAAAACAGAGAGGAAGACAGCAGCCCAAGCAACCCAAAAAACCTTCTCCTGGCTGCACTTCCCAATAGATCTAAGAACGTGTAATATGCATTTCTCCATGACCATCTGTTGCTCATGGTGGAAGAAGAGAAGCAGAAGAAATTAACACAGTAATGTAATCTGCAATTATTAATGTTGATAGCTGCACATGTGGGTTAAGTGGGCTGACATAATTGTTTCAGGAATCATGCACTTGTTTGTGCACACAAAAATGAAATGGTATGCGGATTTGTTCACTCAGGGAAACAGTTTTAAAAAGAAGCACTTTTGAGCTTGCAAAATGCCGATTCCATGTGGATGAAACACTGATACGATTAAAATACTTACTCCAAAACTCGTCTTTGGTGCACGGCCCCTAAATAGTTCCTGTGGTCTCCCGTTGTTTGTGTTTCTACCAGGGTCTAAAGTCCCTGGGAGTTTATGCATATCAGTGTCCTGCATGCCTAATTGTGAACTCTAGTTGAGATTTAGTATGAGTTTTCTTCAACAGTATCTTTCTCTTTGCCACCCTCCCATAATGCTTTGACAGGTGAAGAACCCAGGCAACAGTTGTTGTATGCAGAGTCTCTCCCAACCAAAGTTATAATAGTTAACTAAAACTAACTAAATAACTAAAACTAAAATTGAAAAATCATTTTAGTTAACTGAAACTAAGTAAAAACTAACCTTTACTAAAAAACAAACTCTAAAACTGTATAGTGCTCTTACAAAGCTAACTAAAATTTAAAAAAAATATAGAGAAATATCCAAAGTTTAAGTCTTTGACACAACCATGACCCTGACTGGTACCTACACACAAGTCTGGGGAGTGTACAATTGCCTGATTTGATTGGTTAAGACATCACACAGTGGTAGTTTTATGTCTGGAGTTGTATTCAAACATCATCATTGAGTAAATAAAAAAAGTGAAGAGTTGCCTGTTAGAATATCTTTTTAGAAATGTATGACGCTCATTCAGCCCCAGCCTCTATCTGGAAAAAACTAAAACTAACACTAAAACTAATAAAAACTAAACTACAACAAAGCATTTATGCAAAATGAAAACTAAACTAAACTGACAAACCAGCAGTAAAAACTAATTAAAACTAAACTAAAATTGAACACAGAAAGTGAAAACGAAATAAAAACAGAAACTAATGAAAAATCCAAAACTATTATAACCTTGCTCGCAACTTATCTGCTGAAGATTGTAACTCCTTCAGAGTAGTCACAGTCTTGGTGGTCCCTCTCACTAGTCTCCTTCTTGCATGGTCACTCAGTTTGTGAGGAAGGCCTGATCTAGGCAGATTTACACGTCCCATATTACTTTAATTTAGTGTTTATGAATTTTTTTTATTATTTTTTTGAAGATTTATTTTTGGGCATTTTTGTGCCTTTATTAGACAGAGGAAGACAGTGGATAGAATCAGAAACAGGGTTAAGAGTGGGGGAGAGACATGCGGTAAAGGGCCTCAGGCTGGATTCGAACCCGGGCCGCCTGCGTACATGGGGAGCGCCTTTAACCTCTAGGCCACCTGCTCCCCAGTGTTTATGAATTTAACTGAACTTTGGGGATGTTTAGTGCCTTGGAAATGTTTTTGGCATAAATCGCTTAACTTCTACATTTCAGTAACCTTTTCTCGTGTTACATGGAGTTACATGGAGTGTTATTTGTCTTCATGATGTAATGGTAGCCAGGAATACTGCTAAACCGGGGACTTAGCACTGGTTTACCTTGAAACACATTCACTGCACTCAGGTGATCCCCATTTCACTACTTGTGAGACTACGAGCACCAGTTAGCTGGACCTCTGTTGACGTAGGTCAGTCACTTTAAAGGGGGTTTATATTTATGCAGGCATTATTTTACATTATTTTCATTTGATTGACATTACTTTGAAAAATATCGGTTTTCACTTTGACATTTAAATTTTTTTTCTGTAATTTTTGTCAAACAAGCTAAATTAAATTTAACATGATTGATTTATAAAATCAATAAAAGTAAAAAATCTGAAGGGGGTAATAACTTTATATTAATGTAATATAGTATAAAGTGTTGATAGAAATAAAGATCCATATTAAGAGGTACGTTGTCTTGATAGTTGCTGTGTAATCTCAACTGCAAAGTACATCAAATGCACAAAGCATGATATATGGGAGTCCTTGGTGAGGATAAGTTTGGGAAACTGTGTATCAGATTACATGCAACATGTTATCTGTGCTGTAGGTGTTTAGATTGAGTTTCAGTTCTTTGCATCATGAGCTAAAGACAACAATAGAAGGTTGTGGTTTCACTTTATGTTACTTATTTAATGAACAGTGTGCTCCCCACAGTTTCTGTAAATGCTTTCGTTGATGGTGAAGGTGTTAGATGTCACTCGGTTCTTACATCTTCTGTGGGAAAACTCCACTTCTCTGTCCCTGAGTTTTTGATCAGCCTTCTTGCTGTCAACAAAAGACTCACATCCAGAGTCATTTTATTTCTGCTGAAGAAAAACAGAGACAACAGAGTGAAGAAAAACTGATCTGAGCCATGTTTGGATAACTTTCCCCTCCTCGGTGGCCTCAGTATCCTCTGTTACCGACCTTGTCTGACCTGAGCAGCTCCAGCCCCCCTCCCCACCCTCGCGTTTTTGGCTCTGTCTGTCTCGGTTCACAGCTGGTGCTGCCCTCCGCTGCCTGTGTGAGTGTTCAGACCACCTAAAGAAACAGAAAGCGGGCTTTGTCTTTTTCCTCCATGTGTCTCTCTGGAGTCGCTGCAGACAGAAGAGCTTGGAGGAGGAGGGGGGTGGGGGGATTGGAGGGACAGAAAGGAGGAAAAAAGAGGGGACGCAAAGATGCAGGAGGTTGAGAATCAGCAGCAGCTCATCTCCCAGCTTGGACACCAGAGCCGCAGTGTGGCGTGCCGGTGCACATTTTAAAACACCACGACTGTCTGCTTCTCACTGGGTTCTGTTTGTTCCTCTCCCACCCTCCCCCTCCTCCTCTTCTCTACTTCTGTCGGTTCCTCTACCTCTATTTCTATCTCGCTTTCTTTCTCGTGGCTCTTACATCACCTGACGGGAGTTTTTTCTCGTCAATGCAGCAGCGAGCAGATGAGTCAGGCTGTGCTGAATCTCCTCCACCGCCATCCTGCCTCCCCTCTCCTCCTCTCTATCGCTCTTTCTCTCTCTGCAGAAATGAGGTGAACAAGTGCAAACGCTCCAATCCCGTTTTTTTCACCAACTTCCCCCTTCCTAGAGCGTGTCTTTAACTGTCTTCTAGTAGTGAAAACCCAACACATCCTCAGTGAGAAAAGGGGAAATGTTGAGTTAAACACGATCTGATCTTTAATCAGTTAAAAGAGTTCGTATGCTGCTGAGTTTGTGTCTGTCTCAAAAAGCAACTTTAATTGATCCTCACCTTCAGTTCAAGAAGTGTGTGCGCTTTTGAATGTATGTGTGTGTTTGAGACAGTCAGCCAGACGGCGCAGGCAGACAAGTGTCTGTGTTGACTGCAGATGAGATGGAGTGTTTACTGACACAGGGAGCATCTGCTGCACGTGCTCCTCCGTATCTATACTCTTTGGTGCACGCTCAGTTTGAGGCTCTTCAGCCGGACTGAACCTGAGCAGCCTTCTGATCTCTCACTGTCAACATATTGATCCAGTCTTTTTCAAAGTGTGCTGTCTGGAGAGCTGTTAAAAATACACCATCAATAGTGACCGGTATTTCTCTCTCATGATCCAGTGCCATTACTTTTTTGTAGATTTTTTCTGTTCTGCATTTTAGTTTTGCAATGTTTCCAATATAGTTTCATTTTCTGTAAGCAGCAGCAACTATGTATGCACACTCTGGAAAAGACAGCTACACAAATGAGTCATATAAAGCTGAATACCAATTAGAATTATGTGCCAGCTTTTATTGCAGTATGACAATATCACCAAGGGAACTCACAGATGGACAAAGAGGCCAGATAATTGTTTCTGTGAATTGAAAAAGTGTCATCAAATAAAGGTTAAACTTATAACCAAAAGCAGAGATACTGCATTAACTGAGAAAAAACTATTGATTGTTCCCCATTTAATCTAATAGTTAAGTTTTTGATGGATCAATAAATGTGAGAACTTGGTGACATTTCTTCATTAAAAGAAGAACAAAGAACAGCAGTGATTTGTTTTCTTTTCAAAAATGACAAAAGTCATGTACTGACAAGTCTACAGTCACCATGTTCGCATTATGCAGCTCTCTATGGAGTTTATTTCTTCTGTAGTGGCTATATCACATATTTTGTGGGTCTGAATGGCCAGTAAAGATGTGACAGACAGAACATTCGTCCAATCACCCTCCAAGTTTTTTTTTCCAAATGCCATGCCCTTTTTTCCAAATGCCATCTATGGGAGGTTTTCCAGCTGGATGTGTGAACAAATCCATCTGGCTTGTCAGAATATTTTACCCCTTTAAGACAAGTTTATATCGGTCTAAGAAGTCCCCAAAACATGCCTGTTTCAGCCCTGCTCAGAACAAGCAGTTTCTGTGTCTGTTGCTTTAAATGTTACTGAGCTGTCTGACTCTGCCCTTGACCATGCCACTCTCAGGAAATAGATATGGCTTAACAGATGCTAAGATGTCCTGTTTGGTGGCAGCTGAGAGGAGGATCAGGAGGGGAGGGTGGAACTTTCTCCCAAGTGGGGGAGGGCCAACCGAACCTGGGGGCGGTGCTAACTCCCCACATGACATCATGAAGGGAAGATCTGAGAAGGACTTGTTTCAGCTCAGCTGGATGGATGTTAAATAAATCCCATGTCACAAATACATGAAGCAGTCTCTATGGTGTGTCAGGAAAGGTTTCCTGGGTTCAACCACTAACCTGAGTTAGCCTCCTTAATTCATCCTCTATCCACTTTTCTTTCTCTGTAGCAAGCTGTAAAATGTACAAATTTTAAAAAATGCAATTAAAAGAGTAAAGTTCTTCAATAACAAGAAGACACAAAGCAACAATCCTACATACAGAGACGTTCAGTGTTTATGCTGTACCTGTATTACAAAAAAGGAGCAAAAAGACCTACAGTATTTCAGATATTTCAGAGAATGGTTGACATTTTCATCATTGTTTAAAAAATCAATGATTAGTTCAAGGTGGTTTTTATGTACCTGTTGATGATGAGCCTGTTGTTGATTGGCTTATCACTTAATCACTGTTTTGCTCTCGCTGGTATTTTCTAAATAATGGCTCAAACCCACTTGGGCAGATTCTGTAGACTACTCTTTCCAATTGTCTGGGTTGGTACCCATGGATGGGGCGTGGTACATTTTTGGGGGTTCGTCAAATGAGTTTTCAGGATTTTCTTTTTTACTACAATGTTTAACGTCACATTTATGTCTGCAGCGATGGGGAAGTTCCAACCTTTCACCCTCTCCACCATAATACAACTCAAAACAAGACTCTACCAGCCACTGGATGGCAAAAGAGCAATAGTCACTGTTATGGATGATTGGTTTAAAAACATCAAAAACAATTTGTTCAGCTACGGAGGGCCCAAAAGGGCCAAACATGTGAAGAAAGCCTATGTGGCCAAGGTAAAGTGGCTACTTCCTGGCTTGTAAAGTAGAAAGGGCCAGGTCAGGGTCAGACTGAGTCTGGGATGAATGTTATCCTAGCTAGCATCAGACATCAGCTCAACCAAACAGCTGAGGATGATGCAGAGGGCAGACTGGATGAGCAGTAACATGGAAAACGAAGTTGCTGGGTAACAATGGCTTGTACCTCCTAAAAAAAGGCAGTCACCAGAAAAAAAAGTTTGGGATGCACTGCTTTTGACTGCACAGCCTTTATTTAACACTTTGATCAACATTTTTAGTCAGAAATCCAGCGGGAGGCAGGGCTCTTAAGCTAACATTTAGTATAAGAGATATTACATTCCCTTCTAGAGTTGTCATGTAGTAGATTTTGCCACACTTTGATATGATACTAGTAAAATGTTAGTAATACCTGTTTTGATACCACAGCAGCCCAAAGAATAGATCTCTATGCACACAGTTTTGAATAATTCTTGTGTTCATCTTAACTTGTTCATTGTCTAAATTACAAACACACATAGGCAAACTGAAAAATAGACGCATCAAAAATACTGACAAACTTAATCCTGTGAATTTATTTTCTATTTAAAGAATTACACACTGGGGTAGAAATATGTAAACCTTTTTAGTTTTATTTTTTCAGGACGTAAGTCCAAAGTCACAATACAAATTACAAACAGAAGGAAGTTTGCCATGCTATGATGCAAAGAAGGCTACTTGTAGTCTTTATTAAAACACTATTAGGCAAATAGCCAATCACAATCATGGATTATGGATAACTGGATTGCAAAGGTGGGAGGGGGGGTCAGGCCACCCTCAGTCTTCTTGATCCACCCCTGAAACTATAACCTAAAAATATCCATCAACAAGGTGTGATGAACATATCAGCACCACCTCAAGGTGAGCTTCATAAAAGTGTCTATTTTAAAGCTTTAGTATTTTCAGCTGTTTGTTACTTAGTCCACCTCTTGTTTCTATATGAAGGCTAATCATCCTGCCATCGTGTTTTTATGGAAACCACAGAAGCTCCCTACGTTCTCTTTATCCGTCCGCTGTATTTATCCATAATGAAAGCTGTGAAGGAATTTAGTGTTTAGGTTGCCATAGACACGGATGTTGACCTGCCTTAGTGTCCGTACATCCTCTTTGCATGCCATTCATCCATCCATCCATCCACTGCTGCCTCTGGCTGCACAATAAAAATACATATAAATAGCACAATACAAGTCCTTCACCTGTCAATCACACTGGCACTTCGATTACACAACACAGTATGAAGATTATCTCCATGAATCCTTTAATCTTGCTCCTGTTCCTCTGCATCAGATGTCACAGGAGACGCTCTCAGATGTTTGTGAGCGATGTAAAGAGAGGAAAGACTGTCCTTAGATAAATGTGTAGGTAGAAAGAACTTGTGTTGTATAATAAAGTGTTTGGTGCATACAGATGAATTTCTTCACTGCAGTCTTCCTATACGGTTTAAATTTGAACACACTTTTTGTTGAGATATTTGTTTCTCTTTTCTATTTCTTCGCTCAATAAATGCATTTTTCACACTGACAGAAGTCAGTGTTGTGGGTTTTATAATTTTTAAACAGTTGTCACTGAACTTTAATAACATGGTCACAAAATTAAAGTAATCAATCAAAAAAGCAGGAAATAAATTCAAGATAAAGGATGTTGGCTTATGTTTTTGGAACAATCTCAGTTAAGACTTAGACTTTGGACACTTAAACTATTGTGTATCAATGGCTGACATTGATCGTTCATGGATAAGGCCACCCATAAGGGGGGATAAAGGGAAAAGCTTTCTGGGGCCCAGCCAATTTGGGGGGCCCATGGAGGTCAGGAAAACCTTAAAGTTAATCTCTGATAACCATATTTTATCTTTAACCCAAATGATAACCACTCCTATCAAAGCAACAAAATTTATTATTATTATTATTTTTTTTTAGTAGTTAGGGATGGGAACAACTAATCAATGATCAATTAATTGGTCGTTAAGAATTTGGTCAATCGCGGGGAATTTAGTCGATCTGATTTTGGCATTTAATAAAGAGACTAAACACATCTTACTCTGCACTGCACAACATCTACCGTCATGACATTGTGAGTGTGTTTTGTTTTTGTTTGTTTGTTGTTTTTTTTTTATGAGGCCCACTCTCTGTTATATGATGAGCCATTGACTTTGGATTCCTTCTAACTTTATTTTGTGAAAAAAAACAGCAGCCAACTAAGGCTATTGTTTGTTGTGGTTGTTTTGGGGTTTAAATAGTTTTTTTGAGATACTTGCATTAGGTAATACAATAGACCATGCCTTGTTTATGTTCAAGAGCCCTAGGCTTTCAAAAGGTAAAAATAAATAAATAATTGAGAAACACACTCATTAGTTACCTGTTTTTGTTATATAGGTAAATGTTATACATATACAGTGCTTAACAAATTTATTGGACCACCTGTCGTATTTGTCTCAAAGACCATCCAGCATCATGAAGTGCTTAAATGCGGACTCTTTCATTTTCACTGAGCTCTCCACATTTTACCATTTTGAACAAGAATGAGGAGTTTCAAACTGAATTCACCCAAATTTGAGCCGGTTCACAGGGCTTCTCTGAGAAGTCAGAAATGAATCAAGCATAACATTCAACCACTAAAACTCATTTTTCTGTTCAGGAATGCAAGTAAATAACTATAATTTGACATATTAATCAAGAAATATTAATGTACTTTACTATTTTTTCAGGTTTTTTGTAAATCAGTTAATTTGAAAATTCATGAATAAAAATAATTATATTTTAGCAATAAAAATACAATTTGGGTTAAAGAGCTTCTACATATTGATGTATTAACCATTGCAGAAACATAAAAAATGATTTTGGTAATTACCAATGCTGTTAATTTAGGGCAGCTGTGGCATAAACCTTGCTTTGGTTAGGTTGAGGGTGGTCTAATAAATTTGTTAAGCACCGTATATATATATATATATATGCCTATGTATGTATGTATGTTTTTATACATACATAACGATTAATCAATTAATTAAGTCAATTCTATGGGCGGGCCTGTTCATGGACACACTAAGCCACTTAAATCCTACTGGATGTGTATAAATGTGCCTTTCATTTTGAGGTTATTTTTTATCACTTGCTCCAAAAAAGCCAATTTGTTAAAAGGGTAAATCTCCTTGTTTGAGACCTGCACTCTTTCAGACTGTGATATGGATTTAGCATCATGATTTCTGTCTTCATAGGGAAACGACTTGAGAAAGATCCTTCTCACGCGCTACTTTGGAAATCAAAAGCTTCTCTCCAAGTCGGAGCTCGGGAGTGGAAACAGCTCATCTGGCGGCTTTGTCAAACCGTCATCCGGAGGTACTGAGAACCCCAAATAAACCCAGCAGACACCACAATAACCGCTCACTGCAGAGGAAACAACAGCAGTTAACATGACAGTATTCCTCTTCTTAGGAGAAGAGCTGTTAGACAAATGCAGGCAGACTTTAAAACTAGCTTCACTGATTCCTTAACAACACTTCTTATTGAGACTGTTGTGGCATTGAAGCAGAATAGACTAGAAAATTATAAATACTGTGTATAGGTGAACATTTGGAAGGGAAAAGGGTGAAATGTTAATATTTTATCTCTGTAGGGGGCTCTCCCATGCTGGATTCTGACAGGCCCAGCAGCAGTATGGTGGAGATCCAGTGTCTCTTGGACAACGTAGGCGCATCAGAGCTGGTGATCGACCTCATTGTCAATACAAAGAACGACAGAGTGTTTGAGGAGAGCATCCTGCTGGGCATAGCTCTTCTGCAGGGTGGAAACACACAGATACAGGTGAGAAAACCAGAAATCTTCACTCCCATGTACACAGATCAGCTAAAACTTGCATACTTTGACGGTTTAGACCTGTGCTGATGGCCTGTCTCCCTTCCAACCAGAACTCCTTCTATAACCAGCTGTATAAGCAGAAGAAGTCAGAGAGATTCTTCAAGGTTTTCTACGACCACATGCGTCTGGCACAGCAGGAGATCAGAGCCACTGTGTCAGTCAACATGTTTGAGCTCAGCTGCAGGAAAAGAGACGACGATGGTGACGTTAGCGGCATCAGGTTTAAGAAAGGTATAAGTGCAGTAATGATGCTTTCTGGACCTTATTATGCTGAAAATAAACAGAGTGTGACTAATAGACATTTGTCAACTCTGCTACCTTGAAACACAATTTTCCTGTAATACAGGCAAATTAGTGCCAGTGAAGCTGCATAAGTGAGGTTTGTTTGAAGACTGAACTTGTTTAATCATATCAGACACCTTAAAGTGAGCATCAAAATGACATACTGAGTCCCTGAGGTCGTGCCCTAAGCAGCGGCAGAGGATTTCCATAGACGTAGGCCCAGAGTGAGTGCGAAGAAGACAAGCCTGAAACAACAACAATAGTAGAGAAAACTCCAGAACGATCTTTGTTGCTCTGCTGACCTCCGTGCAGACTGCTGTTCCCGGTTCCTGCAGTCACATGTCAGAGGACATGTGAGGGCCCACATCACAAGCTTATCAAAAGACTATTGTATCAAGAACGGGTACTTTCACGCTTCACAACCCTAGTCAGTCCCCCCCCCCCTTTAGAGGGGGGAGGAGGGTCTCTGAAATTGTCTAGAATGATGTTCACAAATCATTAATCTCTTCCTTACATGATGAGCAGTGTCATGTTTTAGGGGTACTTGTCTTACTCGCTGATTGTGCAATAATAAGGACAAAGCATCTCAGTCTTCTTCCATTGTGCAAAAGTCAAGCAAAGATCCTGCCATGATATTTGCTGACGGATTGCACTCTTTCACGGACTAAAAGCCTAAAGTAAACTTGCTGACTTTTTAATTTGTTTTCATGAGGTTTTTTCTTACCTTTCCTCCTCTACTCCTCTAATACATTTGAAACACCACAGAAGCCACATTTGTCAAAAGAGCTGTCAATCATGATTTTATATATGCTTATTTTTGCATTAAAAAACAAAAACAGTCAGAAATGTGAACACTTTAACCTGAATCAGCATGATTACAGCTGACTAAATACAGGTTTGAGAAAGCTAATTTGACCTTTATTCCAACTTTGAAATAATTTTAATCTTTTAACATGGAGGTGATGGGTTAAGACATATGCTGCAGCCAGCCAGTGGGGGAAACTCTAAAATATCTTGGCTTCACTCCAGAGCAGATGCCTCACCGTCCTTCTTAATATACAGTCTATGATCTTCCCCCATGCATTGGCAAATATTGACTATTGTATCCTCTACAATCAAACAGAACCATAAATTATGATTGTTTGTGCTTCTACCTCTATTCTGCACTTTAGTGAAAGACTCAGGGCTTCACATGAGGGAGGACATGCGTGGGCAGCTGAAGGAGGCCTCATCGGTCACCTCAAGGGCCTTTTGCGCCTTCAGAAAGGAGCTGGATCCTGACCTTGAAGGCCTCGGCCAGACCAGTGAGATAATCGGGGCAGAAGAGGCTTTAGAAGAAACTCAGATGAGCCCTGCCATAACAATCATGAAACCAATCCTGCGCTACCTGCAGCTGCTCTGTGAGAACCATAATTCAGATCTGCAGGTACCACCGCTGTTTTGAAAACATTAATGTTGAATGTTACTCTGAATACCGGGAAACTGACGGCTTTGTTTTTCCAGAACTTTCTACGCAACCAAAACAACAAGACAAACTACAACCTGGTGTGTGAGACTCTTCAGTTCTTGGACTGTATATGCGGGAGCACCACAGGAGGTCTCGGCCTGCTTGGCCTTTACATCAATGAGAGTAACGTGGACCTGGTTCGCCAAACTCTAGAGACCATCACAGAGTACTGCCAGGGACCCTGCCATGAAAACCAGGTAGGGGAAGGATTTAGTAATAAGTTGGTGGAAGACTCAGTGAAGTAAGGGGAAAGAGGGGTTAATGTTAAATAGTTCCCTTGTTCTTGATGAAAACTTGGTTGGGCTTTTCATCATATGGCAGGTATAAGCCCTTATCATAATATTTATTTAACTAACTTGCGCTCTGTTCACTTATAATTGCTTAAAATGAAATAAACTAAACTCAGTTCAATGATAACAATGTTTAAAATTGATGGAATTGGAGTTCTAGGTGCATATGAACTGCATATTTTGGATTAAGTTAATAACTGTAAAAAGACTACCAGTACACTAAGAGATCTTATGTCTTGGGTGTTGCCTCTCCTTTTGGATGTCTTTTTTTTTTAAATCGCCACTATTGGTCCAATTCTTTTAACCATGAAAATACATAAACAAGTAGGAAACTTTTCAAAGTACTCAAAGTACCGATAATTATTGAAATGACACAATGAAAATACGTTTAACAATAATGACAATTTAATGTGTGGCATTTCTACATAAACTTTCTCCTTTGAGAAAATCTGTTGTCATGTCTGTAAGCAGTCAGATTTATCTAGCAGAAACTCATGATGAGCTTAAGGGCATCATGTAGTTGACAAAATATAAAAGGTTTGATTGTGATAAAAAATGATAATTCTTGGCACCAGTTTTTGCTTTGATTAGAGTCTTTGACGCACTGGTTGCATGGCTGATTCTGTACCCTGACACTATTTAGTACGTGTCCCCCATTCTTTTTCCCCATATTTCCTGTCTCTCTATAGTTGTCCAATCAAAATAAATGCAATGCCCCAAAAAATGTCCAATCCCCTTCTCTTGAGAGGGTCTTAAAGGAATACTGAAAGCTGTTGCTTTGATGAACTCTCTATAAGGAAATGCAAACAATAAGCTGGCATTGTACTGCTAAAATTTGTCTTATTCTGTAATTTCCTAAATCTTAAAGCTCTCTTGTGTGCATTTAGCTTTGGTTAGAATGTTTACACCCTGTTCCAAATTATTATGCAAATGCTCTTTTCGCTGATTTTCCTAAATAGTCTATGCATATAGTCTTGTGTAGTTTACTCCCAGGGGCTGTTCTCACCTTCTTTGTCCAATCACCGACCAATACATTTTTTGAAAGGTTCTGCACTTCTCAATTACTGTGTAGGGGGCGTTGCCCAGATAGATGTGAAATATATTCCATGCAGTGAATATGTGAAACAATCTAACTGGGATGTTAGGTCACGATATATTGACTGGAATTCCCAAATACACTTAGCTTACCTTACTAAGCTTTATTAAAGATCTGACAAAATATGTGTTCTACTGTTTGTTTTTGTCACATCTTCCTCTGATGGATTTTATGGTTGTCTTTAATTTTCAGACCTGCATAGCCAAGCATGAGTCAAACGGCATTGACATCATCATAGCACTGATTGTCAACTCCATCAACCCTCTGGAGAAGCATCGGCTGGACCTGGTGCTGCAGCTGAAGGTGAGCTGCACATGTCTCTCTCCCTTATCTTCACTCTTGTTTCACTCTGATACTTGAAAAGCAGAACCATGTGGATATACACGAACCTTGCAAAGCAGATGGATACGCACGTTTCCTTGTTTTTCACTGGCAAGTCCATCTTGCAAAGCTCCCATCTGAACTGTTTGGGCCCAGTTAGAAAGTGACAGGACCAATCAGTGACGAGGGGCAGTACTTTCAGGCACAGCAGAGTCGTGACGTAAACAAGCACCAGCAAGAGCGGGTGCTGTTATGGAGGAAGAGATTAGCGTGGATGCCACTAAAGCACCAGTTTTATCAGAACTTGATGACATTTCTTGTTAAAAGAAGAACAAAGAACAGCAGCGAGTTGTTTTCAAAAATGACGAAAGTCGTGTATTGACATGTCTACAGTTGCCATGGTTTGCGTTATTCTCATAGACTGTAGAAAGAATTGGACAAACCCTGTGTGTTGTTGTTAAAAGAAGAACAAAGAACAGCAGTGAGTTGTTTTCTTTTCAAAAATGACAAAAGTCGAGTACTTACATGTCTATAGTCGCCATGTTTCGCATTATTTATCAGTAGCTGTGCATGCGCAGCTTGATAGCGACTACATTACATGTTGTGTTGCTCTGATTGGCCCATAGAGATGTGACAGACAGAACGTTCACTCAATCATATTCTGAGTTTTTTTCAAAGTCTCTGCATTTTCTCAAACGTTTACTATTGAAGCTTTCCCAGATGGATGTGTGAAACACATCCATCTGGCATGACAGGTTAAATATACACACTCACTAGCCAGATGGGCTGTTTTTAGCAGCAGCTCATACCATTGGCTTGTTTTTTGGGGAGAAAGGGTGAGTTGTAGTGCCTGTAGATGATTTAAATAAATTATTTTGTTACATTTGTAATTGTGCGACGCATTACCTACATTGAAAAGAGCAAAATAAAGTACTTTGACATAAACGTAAGGTCATTTAGCCCAGCTCTGTGACACAACATGGGTGATAGAAATAAACAATGGGTCTCTCTAAATCGGTGTTTCTCAAAGAGTGTGGCAAGGCACACTGGTCTTGTGTGCTGTGAGAGTTTGTACACCTGTATGCTATATCTACAACTATTCAGCACTTTAAGTTACTGTAACATGTTTTAAAGGAACTGTTTTATATGGATTTTGTTTGAACTAAAACTGGCTAGATGTTAGTGTGCCTTACCTGCAATTTCCACATTAAGCGGATGCTAGTCTATCAGAGCAGTTCCATTGCCTGCGCTCTAGTCCCTGAATCACCACTTTGCTTTGCTGGGAATACACTGCAGGTCTGTTTTCAGCACTGGCTGCTGCCAAACCACGTCAATTCCTGTCGATCAGAAAGCTCCAAACAGGAAGTCACAAGCGTAGAATATCCAGTTCCTTTAAAATACAACACAATGCACAGACTCCCGATCATAAATCTTCACCATATCAACATTACGTCTCATCCTGCAGCAAAAGCAAAGGGTCACTGGGAGGTCAGTGGGTCACAGAGCTACATCGACACCATTGATGGGGAAAAGTTAACTTTTGAGAAAATCTAGCTACATAAAACCACAAATACTTAAAGCAAACATTAACCTTTTAACTTCCTATTGACTTACCCAATGGCGGAAGCAATGATATCATGGACTCATACTGGAATGGATAGTCCACTGTAAATAGTTCGCTGTTGACATACTATTCCTGCGTGAACTTGCAGTTCTCCCATGATCTCTGCCTGCTGGTCAGGGCTGTCCGCTGCTTCTTATAGAATTACTACCCAAAGTGTCAAGGTGAAAAAAAAAATCCACCAATCAAGTCATTGCTTGCTTTTTTGTTTTGCATGTTTTCACAATAATGTAGAAGCTCATTGATGAAGCCTTTTTTTGTAGAACAATGCCTCCAAGCTCCTGTTGGCTATCATGGAGAGTCGCCATGACAGCGAGAACGCTGAAAAGATTCTCTACAAGATGAGGCCCACTGAACTGGTAAGTGTGGGTCATTATTTACACACCTGGTGTCTAGTGGTAAAATGAACTATTAAGTTAAGTGAAAGGGAGCATTATACTTTTCATAATTTTCTTATTTAGGTGGATGTGATGAAGGAAGCATACGCTCAGGGTCTGGAGAGTGAGGAGGATGAGGACAGTGTTGGAGACCAGATCAAGCCTCGAGATGTCGGACACAACATCTACATCCTGGCCCATCAGGTAATAAAAATACTTCAGCTTTGTTTTTGTCTGTGACAGAGGAATTACTGAATATCCTCTTTCTGTCTGTCTGTCTGACCCTCTGTTGACCTCAGGGCCCTGCACTGCACTTGTTTTTGTGTGTGTCCCCACATGCATGCTCCTTTTGTGTGTCTCCTCTGAGCTAAACACACCCCTCTGCTGCCAGATTTCTATAATTAGCTTCCAGGATGTGACACTGGTTGTGCAGGCAGAGGCGTTCACTGCAGCAGGCCTTAGTCACCGTATCACTTCACAAATGCAATTTGTCATGTCCAGGTTTTCAGCAGTTAAAAGAGGAGAGTGTCACTGAGGAAGTGGTTGTGTTGTGCTTTTCTTAGTAGTTTCTGTCAGTCTCAGAGGTCACCATGTCTGGCAGCGTTTCACTTCTGTATCAGAAAGCCACGCGACAAATGGGATATTTTTGTCAAGTTTCATTATGTCATGGAAAGTTTTTTTAACTGCTAAACTGTTTCACATATCTGGTGACAAACATACTTTAGATGTGAGCTTTTTTACATGTTCTGGAAGACAATATCAGTAACCAGCGTTTATCTATCGTGTCCAGTCAATTAAATGCTGACATCTGGTATACCTAACAGCTGACTCAATGAGAGTTTTTTTCCTTGGCAGAAGAAGTCACCTATTGGACAAACTAATCTGTTTCAATAGTCAAACATTAGAGAAAATGTTGGCATTGTGGGAGTGTTACACCAAAAGTAGCAATCAAAAATTGTATTGTTATGGTTTAAATTGTTGTTTTAAACAAAGGTACTGGTATTGGCCCTAATATTGATGATCAAATCATCTCTAAAATAGAAACAACTTATTTTGTGGGGTGGGGCTCATCCTCTGACAAAGTTAGCTGGTGCTACCTTGCAGTCAGATCACCCTGGATAGTTATGGACAAACGTAAAATAATTGACTGCATAAATATTCACCCCCTTTTAAGTGAACTCAACAGATGTCCAGCCAGTTGGTGCTAGTGGTCTCACACTTAGAGAAATGGAGATCACCTGAGTGCTGTAAACGTGCCTAAAGTGATTGTAGCATAAGAACACCTGGGTCCCGAAGGTCCAGTCACTGGTTAATCAGTATTCCTGGCTACCATTACACCACAAAGGCAAAAGAACACTCCACGCAACTTAGAGAGAAGGTTATTGAAAAGTCAGTGGATAAAAAAAGTACAAGGCAATTCATAGTCCTCTCTAAGAGCCATCAGAGGTGAAAACTTGAATTAAGGAGACATTTCTTCTTTCTTTCCCCTAGCTTGCACGGCACAATAAGGTCCTGCAGCAGAGCCTAAGGCCGGGGTCAGTGTTGGGATCAGCGACAGCAGTCGACTCCGACAATGAGAAAGATGATGCCCTTCATTACTTCGCCAAGCACACAGCTCAGATAGAGGTGAACCTTCACCTCATCACTTCAACCTCTGAATCTTTTAAACTATTTGGCAAACCAATTAATGAAGCCATAATGAGGATTCACTGTATATCTCTTCTTTAGATTGTGCGCCATGACCGCACCATGGAGCAGATTGTCTTTCCAGTGCCTAACATCTGTGAGTACCTCACCGATGAGTCCAAGATGCGAGTGTTCACCACCACTGAGAGAGACGACCAGGGCAGCAAGGTTAACGACTTCTTCCAGCAGTTTGACAACCTCTACAATGAGATGAGGTGGCAGAAGAAGATCCGCAGTAAGTCTTTACATCCTGGATCCAGTGCTTGGAAAATAATGATGGTGGCAGAGGAAGCAGGCTGTAGGATGGTAAATCGTGATTACCATCCACACTGTCTGGTTATTGTTAGTCCAGAATAAATTGAAGTGCCTGCAGCAAGTTTAAAGTGTGTGTCTGTGTCAGGGTGCTCATGCTTCCTGTTGTGTTTGTACAGAGAATAAGGCTCTGTTCTGGTTCTCGAGACACATCTCTCTGTGGGGCAGCATCTCCTTCTACCTGGCCTGTCTGGTCAACATCGCTGTGGCCGTGTTCTACCCTTTTGGTGATGATGGAGACGAAGGTAAGACCTGCTTGTGTTGAATGTTTTGAGGGGCTGACAGAGATGTGAGAAAACCTGTTCTGGCCTGTAGGATGACACCCAGCAGGATGACTTTTATTTTTCAGGATCTTTACCTGTATCCCACTGTTAGTCGGCTTACTTTTGTGTTTGGGACTAAAAGGTTTTCATGTTAGCAGTACCTTAATGGTCTATCTGTGTCTTGCTGACTGACTGAGTGCCTGAGTGAGTAATGCTATTTTCAGAGCCATGAAGAATTGCACTATGGGCAGAGTTTAGTTGTAGTTGGACACCATGAAGAGTACGATCTGTGCATGGTTGGATAACCTGATGAAGTTTGAGAAATCTCATGGCGGTAATCACACCCTGGACACTGAGATTGTCCCAAAGTCTGACACTAAGGAGGAGGAGACTCACATCTTTATTGTGGAAGGCAACCTTTGACCGACGTGCTGAACCAACGTTACTTTATTTCCATCCCGTATGAAGAATGCAAGAAGAGGAGGTGCTTTAGGAACTACACAGTGCCAGATCCACCCAGCCTGTTCGATGGCCACGTCTGGCCCATGTATTTGAAACACAAGAACATCAACAGACATAAAGGACAGCATGTATAAGAACACACAGTTTAGTCTGGCATTTCAACAGTCATCCTAGATAGTTGCGGTCAGCCATATACCAGCTTCTAATGTGGTCTTGTTCAAATGCAACTTATCAGTTTATAAATATTTTAGTTTTTATAATTCTGGCCATTGTAATCTTGTGGTTCATTGTGTACTGATTACCTTGGATCATTACTTGAATGTAGTGATTCCCTGAAATATCAAATGACCCAACCCAAAAACCCACATTTAGACCTTTTTGAGCTGTAAAACGCTTCAGGAATCTTTTAACACCATTAGACAAAGCCTCTTTGACATTTTGATATTTGACAGTTGAAAAGTTAAGTTATAAATGATAAAATTAATAAAGCCACTGAGCTGCTTCATTTCAGGTTCCTGGTCTCGTGCGTGCCGACTCACTCTCACCATGTCGTGGTCTATTTGAATACTTAGAGCTGTTGTAAATGCAATTAGTTACAGTGCCTCTTTGACTATAAGCATTTGAAATGTGAACTGTGAACAGAACAATTTTTCCTGCTCCTGATTTCACTGAGTGTTCCAGTTGAAAATAACTGTCCTGTGTTACCTAAGGTTGTGTTCATTGTAAGATTCTTCACAGTTCACACCTACACCATTGTTTTTTACCCATTTACCTGATAAGACGTCTGTTTAGGAGCAGGCATGTAAACAAGGTGTACAGAACTCCCCTTCCTTTGCGCAGCTGTAATAGCCTTTGAGATATAAGAACTTAGACTTCTGTCATTTTTATTGGTGAGCTGAGATTGTTGACCCTGGGAGGGTAACTGACATTACCTGTACAAGACAATTAAGTGTGATTTATTACTTTATCCAACCAAGCCTTTCCTTTTTGAACATGGCATCAACCATTCTTAAGAAGGAAATTGTTCTTTAAACCTACTTATGAAAAGAATAAGAACACGAGGGATAAGATAAGATAAGACATTCCTTTATTAGTCCCAGGGAGCACTCTCATGCACATTTTAGGTATAATAAAACTGTTTTACTGTAGTAAAAAAGACTAAAATCACATGTATTTCACTAGCTATAACAGGGGTGTCAAAATCAGTCACAGCAGGGGCCAGATTCTAGATTTAGGTCTGACCTGAGAGCCTAACAGGGTCAACATTAACCCATAAACTGTCAACCTCATTTTGACAAGAAACAAAATATGAAATGGACCTAAGAACTGACAATAAATCATTTCTAAAATAACAAAGTCAAAATGCTAAATTTAAAAGCCCAAAATCTGATTAAAAAGTCAAACTCCTTAGTTTAAATGGTCAAAAAATGAAATTAAAATTGAAAATAATGAATCAAAGGTCAAAATAAGGCTTAAAAAATTAAGATTGTACCTCTTAAATGTGAATGTGTAGTATTACATTTATAAAGTAGTGCTGTCAATTGATTAAAAAATAATTAAGTGAATCACATCACTACGCTATGATTAATCATGATTAATCACAGCTTTTTTTTTAGTTTTAGTAATTTTTAGGTTTTTAAACGTTCTTATTATCAAGTGTTTATTTTCATTATTTTAACTTTATGTACATCACTTTGAAAGGGCTTTTTACTAAACATATATTTTTGTCTTCTTCTTCTTCTTCTTATCTCAAATTAACATTTAAAATAATATCATTTACTTTTGATTTTTGGTTGAGATAAATTAGTACAAGTATGGTGTTTAAATGAATAAATATTGAAAAAAATAGAGTTTTTAAACTTATCTGTGGTTTGATAATCAGAGTGTCTTAATCCACTGAGCAATAATATTTATAAACTGCAAATGAGCCCAGAAGACAAACACATCAGGCACAAAATAACTTGTGCTGTAAAGTGAATGATCAGGTGTGCTGTTACCTCGAGGTAGCTGAAGTTGCTGACTGATGTCCAGTGGTCTCTCACCAGTGTAATAAATGTGGCTTGGGCCAGCTGCTCCACTTTAGTTGCCTTTTTATCATGCAGTTCACGGATTCTTGTGACAGTAGCTGTCATAGGTGTTCTGTGGTACGGGTCATCTGAGGCGACCCGGATGATGTCTTGAAGCCCTTTGTCGTCAGCGATGTCAATGGCCTGCAGTCTCTAGCAACCAGCGATCGCATTAGTTAGCTTAGATGTTGTCGTTTTGGGGACAAATCCAGGTCTGCTGGACTGCGCCGGTGTAGCTTGGCATTATGGCTTGGTCCCGTGTTGTTGTTAGCGTCTTTGCTAACATTAGCAAAGATGCGTTTTGACTGAAGGTGGCACTTCAGATTCGTTGTACTTCTGAGTAAAGACAGTTCATCACCGCAGTATGTACACACAACTTTTGTTTTATCCAGACTTCCATTAGGCACCTTTTTAAATCAAAATTTGCCGTGAAGCAGACCTGGGTCTGTCTCCTCACCCATCACTGCTGGCTGCGTTTGACCCGCCTTTAAACTTTTCACTCCAGGGATGTAAACATCCACGCAGGAGGACTACAAGGAGGAAGTTGTGGTCAAACTTAATCATATGATTGAATTGCGTTATTATTTTTTTAATGCGTTAAGCTTTCCAGATTAATCAGGAGTGTTTATATTAACATGCCTAATATAAAGTCAAAATTCTGAGTTGAAAAGTATTAAAAAAGCTAAAATCATATGTTTGTATCGTAATTTGGAGACGCAAATTCAAAATATGAAACGAAAAGAAATTAATTTATTTTCCTGACATTCCTGCATTTTATCTAGCTGATGTGATTTTTCAGGCCAGATAAAACTGTACCATGAGCCTGATCTGGCCCTTGGGCCTTGATTTTGACACCCCGATACCGTTTATTTTTCTATATAATTCCCCCGGAAAACATAAGAAACATCACACATATTACGTGTCTGAATTGATTTAAGCACAAATCAGGCTCATGGTGAAAATAAAAATCTATAATCATCACATTTGCATAATAAAACAGTTTTAAGGTTATAAAGCAGACCAAAAGTCACACCTTATTTTAGTAATTATACCTTGAAAATTTCTATAAATTAGTCAAAATTAACACTAGAACACTTTAATTTTTTACAAACCCATGGCAACATTTTACTACTCCATAGAGTACTATTATTCTACATTATGTTAAGTTTTTGTCAAGAAAATACCCTTAGTAGATGAGTTGTTCGATGAGTTGGCCATGTGTCCCGATATAGACACCACTTTACACCCCTTAATGGGTTTATGTCTAAATACAATTCCTCCATTTTTCATGCATAAATTTCAGTAATTTCTAGAGTTCCTATGCAGACCAAACGTATCATGACATGTTGCAATACTGTTCACCTTTATAATGTGTGAGTTTCATCTACTCATCATGGTAAGTTATGATGCCAGGGCAATTTGTTTGGGATCAAAAGAGACATAAAACTGCAATTTTTTTAGTTCTGAAGGAAACTGGAGGTTTGAGATGTTCTGGGACATTGCTGAATGGTTGGATGGTGTCATGTCACTTCCATGAAGTTGACTGATCTTCACTGATTAGCTGAGAAAAGTCATTCTGGTTCTACTGTGTCACAGAGAGTTGGGGAAGCAACAACGGAAGTTGACTGAAGTGGCCATATATGGTTCCTTGTCCCATGAAGGGATATTTGCTGTTCACTGTGACACACTACAAGAGCAAAAATGAAAGATCAGGCCCAACAGGTCATAAACCCTGTTACTGTTGGATCAGGCTGTAGTTATGCTGAAAACATGCAGTTTTCTACTCCTTTTTCTTATAAATGATCATGACTAGGCAAAGCCTGTATCTTAGTTTGGAAAGTCTGTAGGTTCTCTTTGATTTTACTCTTGCAGTAAAGCTCTGCCGTCGTGCCGCTGCAAACAACATCCCTGTGTGGGTGAGACCTTCTCTCCTCCCCCTTAAGGTAGCATTGCTAATAGTTGGATAGGGAGGTGTTTAGAAAGTCATCACTCAGTGATATACTAGATGAGGATGTTTTATATCTGCTTTCTTGTTATCAAAATGCATGCTATACTCTTTAAGATCAACCAATGTAAGCGAAAAAAGGAGTTGACTTGTATCATAAACATGAAAGACACACAAGTATAGTTCTTTTGTTATGAGTGTCGAGGTACTTTCCTCTCAATAAATCATCAGAGCATCACACTGTCTTTCAAAGTCATGGTTTTAAAAACGGTGGTTTTCATTGCAAACATTAAAAAGTGACGTCCGTTTTAAGTGATGAAGTTAACAGTCCCCACAGACCAGTGTTTGACATTTAAAAGTGTTGCCTCTGACTGTGTTGTGCTAAGTTAAGCTCTTAGATCTGCTGAATTATTCATTAGAGAAATGCCACAGCGTTTCAGAGCGCTGATGTGTGGCACCTTGATTGATGCTTTCTTCTCTGGCCCAGGCATCTTGTCTCGGTTCTGGAATATCCTACTGTGGGTGGCACTGGGGGTGTTCACCTCATTACTGCCTGTCTTACCCAAGCCATGGGGCATCTTGTTCTTCCTGGTCTCCCTCATCCTGCGTGCCATCTACACTATGGGCCTAGGTCCTGCTCTGTTGTTGCTGGGTACTGCCAATGTGAGTAATGAAGGATGTAACCATCTTTTTTCAGGAACATGTTTAGTTCTACCTTCTACCGTTTGTGTTTTCATCTCCTTTTCAGCTCTTCAACAAGTTGGTCTTTCTTGTGAGTTTTGTTGGCAACCAGGGGACATTCACCCGAGGCTATAAAGCTGTTGTTATGGACATGCTCTTTATCTACCATTTGGGCTACGCCATCATCTGTGTTCTGGGGCTCTTTGTGCACGAGTTCTTCTACAGCTTTTTGGTAAGAATTTCTCACACATCTTCTTTTGCTTTTAGACTGTTAAATCAGTTCAAAGAAGTTTATTCCAATCAACTTTTTGCAGATGACTCACTGATATATATTGCTCCCTCTGTAGCTGTTTGACCTGGTGATCCGAGAAGAGACACTGCTCAATGTGATAAAAAGTGTGACTAGGAATGGCCGCTCCATTATTCTGACAGCTGTCCTGGCCATCTTTCTTGTCTACTTCTTCTCTATCATCGGCTTTCTCTTCTTCAAGAACGACTTCCGCATGGAGGTGGACCATCTTCTCGCACAAGGTAGAAACTTCTTGAACTGTCAGGACACTGCTGATAATCATTTGTGCTCTTGGGGCAATGTTGAGCAGTGTAGCTAGCCAGAAGAGACAAGAGCCAGAATAGCAAAGCGCAACAAGAAAATACTTAGGAAAATAGAGAACCTTTTTAGGAAGGGTTGTGCAAGTTGGTTAGAAAGTGTAAAGATATAAATCAACTACATTGTCCAAGGGTTAGATGTTGTGTGTCCAGGATTTGAAGATGACATGAAATATATTTATGGGCTAATAACGATACTATGGGGGCCTGATATTGCCATTAGGCTGCTAGTTGATGATCAATGATGTAAATGATGATATCACACTTGCATGGAGAAACACAAGGACAACAAATTAGCTGGACTGAGGTTAGTAGGATGCCAGAAAAGGAGAAGATTTGTGGGGGACTATGCCCCTGATGCACTTTTAATGTCTCGCCCAATGTAAATGAGACGTGCAAGTGTATGGATAGTGAGGGTTATAGCATTTAAAATGTACATCTCTTTGGGTGCAGATGGTCTATAGGCTAGGCTGCATCCCATGTATGCAGGCTGCCTGGGTTCCAGTCTGGCTTGGGGCTCCTTTCCTGCATGTCTTTCCCCCACTCTGTCATCCTTGTTTCCTACTCTATCCACTGTCCTCTATGAATAAAGGCTTAAAAAGTCACAAAATACAGGTGCATCTCAAAAAATTAGAATATCATGAATAAAGTTTGTTTTTTCCTTTGTGATTTAATTAAAGAAGTAAAATCATCTTCCTCATGACATTTCTTCAGGGATTCTCTATGGGGTTCAGGTAAGGCCAGTTGGCTGGCCAATCAAACACAGTAATACCATGGTCAATAAACTAGTTTCTGGTCATTTTGGCTTCAATGTGGGCAGGTGGGCAAGTCTCGCTGGAAAAGAAGATCAGAAAATCCATAAGACTTCTCAGCAGATGGGAGCATGAAGTGCTCTTAAATCTCTTGGTAGATGCCTGACTGAGTTGACTATGAACTTGATTAAGCACAGTGGACCAAGAGCGGCAGATGACATGGCACCCCAAAACATCACCGACTGTGGAAACCTCACGCTGGACTTAACCTTGGATTCTTCGCCTCTCTGGTCTTCCTCCAGACTCTGGGACCTTGTTTCCCAAAATGAAATCCAAAATTTACTTTCATCTGAAAACATTTGGACCACTGAGCACTGTTCCAATTCTTTTTCTCTTTAGCCCAGGTGAGAAGCTTATAACATTGTCTGTGGTTGGCTTAAAACTAAGAACACAACACTTGTAGCCCATTTCCTGGAACCATCTGTGTTTAATAGCTCTTGATACACTGACTCCAGCCTCAGTCCTGTCCTTGTGAAGATTTTGAATCTGCTTTGTTTGACAATCTGCTGAAGGCTGACCTCATCTCTGTTGCTTGTGCACCTTGTCTTACCACATTTTTTTCTTTCAGTCAACTTTCCATGAATATGCTTTGATACAGCACTATGAGAAGAGCCTGCCCTCTCAGCAGTGATCTTCTGTAGCTTACCCTCCTTGGGGAGGATGATTGTCTTCCAGGCATTTTCAAGTCAGCAGTCTTCCTCATGATTGCAGTTGTGTGTACTGCACCATCGTGAGAGAATAAAGGCTCAGGAAACCTTGGCAAAGTGAACTTTTCCACAATATTGTAATATTTTGAGACAGTGGATTTTAGATTTTTGTGAGCTGTAAGCTGTAATCATCAAGATTAAAACAAAAAAGTCTTTTAAGGTTTCACTTTGTATGAGATGAATCAAGGATATATGGAAATTTAACTTTCTGAAAAAATCCAGGGGGAAAAAATGAATTTTTATATGATAATCAATTTTTTTGAGATGCACCAAATATCTTTTTTTTAAGTACACCTCTTTTTCAAACATAATGGAAGGGGGCTATCGGAATTTATACATTAATTGCTGTTTGATTTGTGCATTAATTCTTTTTAACAGCATAAAACACGTGCTATATCCCCCCCTTTATGACAGTTTGGTTTCCTATTTCCATGGTTCTATTAACATCATGATCTTGAACCAACCCGAAGTTTATTTTCTCAATCAATCAATCAATGATTGATTGATTGATTGATTGATTGATTGTTTCAAAAGAAAAGCAATATCCAAACCGGAAGTCAATTATTGTTAGATTTATACAGTACAAAAATCCAGATGATACAATAATAGTTTGAAATGCAAAATTTTGGCATTTCAAACTATTATTGTAGTGGGGGGAGGGGTGATTAACTGAAGATGACTTGCGATTAGATAGTTAGATTAATCCTGAGGGAAAATAAAGTTTAATCTTGTTTAAAAAAAAAACATTTTCTTGCCCTAAATGGAAGCATAATAAAGGCTACATTGTTGTATCACTGTGCTAAGCTAAATAAAAAGGGACTGCACGTGAGGTCTTTTATTCTCCAGATCCTTCATTTCTCTGATCATTTAATTTCATTATTTTTACTTGAAGTCTCAGTAGAAGTACTTTTGCATATAATATCACCTATTTACCCAAGTAGGCAAATGTCATTTCAAATGTCCCTAGATGCCGTGGAAAAATAGTGTTACATCTTCTTGAGTTGGAACAACGGAAGTAACTTTACCTGGTCTTAGTTATTTTTATGGAGATCTGCTCTGCATGCCCTACTTCTGATTTCAACCTCTGTTTACCTGGAGTATGTCCGAAACCTGTACACTCATAAAGGTCTTTGTGTTGTTGTATGCTCTATACCTATCACTACCCTACAGACTTTATAATCTAAAAGTAAATGAGCTTGAACCTAAAGCTAAATAAAAAATGACTGGCAGACTAGGCAGTGATTTCTAAGCTTTGAAGACAACAATAAAAGGATCCCTTGCCCATGATATATCGACTGCTCCACATGATAGAATTTCATTTATTTTGAATTTTTTCCCTGAAAGAAAATTATACACTGGACAATCAGAGATTTCATTCGAACAGTCTCAACATCAGAGTGGTAGAATATGCACAGTCTAGTGTATATGTGCACCCAGACACATGTTTTGAAAACACAGTGCAGAGCGTGGGCGTGTTAATGAGCTCCGATGGTCAGGAAGACAACCTGCTAGCACATGTGCACCTGTTGCATAACCTGGTGGCCGTGCCATCCTGTGTTTTGCTGAATAGAGCACGGAGCAGACACAGCAGAGCAGTGGTGGGTTATGTAACCAGCCCAGATCACGCCTGTCTATCTGTTAGCTGCGGGGTGAGCTGAGGTACAACCCGGAGCTCTATCGATGCTGAGGAGCACCCTATCCACACGGCTGCCGCCTCCAGGCCGTGACCCCTGCACCCTGTCTCAGCCCCTCCCCGCCACTCTTCTTCTCCCCTAATCTGTCCCAGCCCTGCCCTCTGTGCTCCAGCCCGTCACTGTAAAAGCCCTCTTAGTGACACTCTGACCAGGTGTACAGTTCTGTTTCTGCCTGTCTGGCCGAGCCGTTCACACTAGAGTGCGGCTCCTTTGCTGCTCAGGGCCTCGCCGATGTGCAAATGATTTGTTCAGGATTTTTCAGCAGCACTTCACCGCCCACCCAGCAGCTGCTTCCTTACTTTACATAATGTCTGACTATATCCATCTCACTGATTTGTTCTGAAGCAAATAAAAATGAGGAGGAAGTACTTTGTGCCAGAGTACAATTATACCAACTTGTCTCATTTGTGAACTCTCATTGACGTTATCAATCACAGAATATCATTTAACTCTTTTACTTGTTTTATTTTGGAAAGGTAAAGGGGAATTATTGAGTGGTAAAGGAGTTCCTGACTCATGTACAAAAGACAGCTGCCCTGCTACAACACCTGGTGAGTTTTACAAATGTAGATTTAATCTTACTTTATTTTGTTTTATTCTTATTGGGACACTTGTCATTCACAGCGTTTCTGTGGATTTATCAGCTTTAAAGGTTTTGCGGTCTTACCAGGGTGTTTGTGTGTGACCTTTCGAGCTGTACTTGGTTTATGAAAGGTTACCCACACATATGTGCACACACATGCATCCACACAAAGGAACTTGATGTGGCAGAGGAGGTGACTCACACTCCTGTTTGTTCTGCGTCTCCATGGATCACCTGCACCATAGGGGCTCACACGTGATCTCCTCCACATCCTTCATCTCCGCTTTCTCCTCAGCCAGTCGTGCTGTGCATACCATTTCCTATTTACAGTATAGCTACATTTCATATGTGACATAAATAATATATAACACTCCTTTATTACTTATGGAGCTTTTTCTTGGCATTTTCAGCTTTTTTTTTTTCTCCTGTTGAGTTTGGGAAGTTTTAAACCATCATGCTGATCTTTAGTCTTTGGATTGATTTTGCAAAATGTAGGTTACATTGTAATTAATGAATTGAGAAAATGCCAGACATGTTTTATTCCTTGTTTTATTAAGTTACTTTGGGGGCTTATTTGCCTTTATTTAGAGAGCACACTACAACGGATGATGAAGGAAAATTAGGGTGAGAGTGTGGGGAATGACATGCTGGAATGGGCCGTAGGTTGGGTTTGAGCCTGCCTTGCTTGCTTAACTTTCAAACACAAATTTCAAGAGGGCTTTCTTGCGTTTTGCACTGAGGAGAGGCTTCCGATTAGCCACTGTGCCATAAAACCCAGATTAGTGGAAGGCTGCAGTGATGGTTGTCCTTCTGAAACTTTGTCCCATCTCAACATAGGATCCCTGATACAAGTCAGAGTGACCATCAGGTTCTTGGTCACCTCTCTTACTAAGGCCCTTCTCCCACGATTGCTTAGTTTTGCTGGATGACCAAGAGTCCTGGTTGTGCCAGACTTCATCCATTTGACAATTATGAAGGCCACTGTGCTCTTGCTAACCTTGGGTGCAGGAGATTTTTTGTAGCCTTCCCTAGATAATTGCCTTGCAAAAATCCTGTCTCTGAGATCTGCAGGAAGTTTCTTTGTACTTGGTTTTCGCTCTGATATGCATTGACAGCTGTGTGGCCTTCTATAGGCAGATATTAGCCTTTTAAAATCATGTTCAATCAATTTAATTTACCACAGGTCGACTCCAGTCAAGGTGTAGAAACATCTTTGCAAGATCCAATGGAATGGCAAGAACCAGAGCTAGATTTCAGGTGTTTTTGCAAAGGGTCTCAATACATATGTAAATGTGATAATTCAGTTTTTTATTTCTAATAAATTTGCAAAAATTTTCTAAAAGTCTGTTTTCACTTTGTCAGGGTGGGGCACTAAGTGTAGTCTAATAAGAATAAGAATCTTTTTTTTTCATCTGCAGCATCAGGCTGTAACTTGACAAAATTGATAAAGTGAAGGGGGTTTTGAAAACTTTCTGAAAGCACTGTACATAAGGCACAACTTAAGCTGTACGTCCTCTTCCCCTCCTACTTGTGTGATTTCTGAGATTGAAATTACCCTTCACTCATTAACTAACAAAAAAGGTGCAGGAAATTATCTACCGCATATGTTTTAAATTTCTGTCGGCCAATCTTGTGCTTATTTTGGCTTGTTTGGAGTTTATTTTCACTTTAAGTTAATTTGCTTTAACAGTGAAGTAGGTAATGAGCAGTCATTTGTACAAATTTTCCCTGTTTTGACTTTTGATATGTATTTTCTATAAATGATTTTTATTGTGTCTGTATAGCTTTTTGGCCACATTTTGTCTCATCTCAGCACT
The DNA here is from genome assembly GCF_018320785.1 of Cheilinus undulatus. Lineage (NCBI taxonomy): Eukaryota > Metazoa > Chordata > Actinopteri > Labriformes > Labridae > Cheilinus > Cheilinus undulatus. Next base: position 30,352,930 of record NC_054873.1, read on the forward strand.
GTCTTGTTGTTTTTTGTGTTTGGTTTTAGATGAAAACGATGAGATCGAGCGTGTATGCGACACTCTGCTCATGTGTATAATCACAGTGTTGAATCAGGGACTCCGTAATGGGGGAGGTGTGGGAGACATTCTCAGGAGACCTTCCAAACAGGTGAGACAGCCTCCAACTTACAACTTACAATAACAATTCTTGAAATTTCTGTCTGAAATATCATCAGCAGCATTTGTTTGACAAAAAAAATTACCTCTTTGTCAAAATCACACCTATAAAATCTTGAAGTCATTTTTGAAGAAACAGGGATGCATATTTCTAATTATATTAATTGTGTTTGCTCTTAAAGTATGTTGCACGCCATAGACAAGTCCTTGAGAAAATCCTACAAGTTTCTTAAATAACAGCGCTATCGGTTGAAGGAGAGGCGGTCTGTCCATGAAAATTTTAGCTGGTCATAATGGTAAAAACAAAAACAGGGTGTTGGACTACAGTTTGTATTTTTCCACTAAATCCTGTTAAAACTACTTATCCTTAATTATTCTTAATATCTCTTCAGCAATAAATACCCAGATTATACCACTGGTATGAATCTAAATGTTTTCTACTGCATGTGTCGGCAAAATAAGGTGAGAGGCCCGCCCTGGTTTAGTCACTGTCTGAAATGAATTACACAGCTGAGACAGGTGTGGACATCATCTTAATTTTTGCTGCTAACTGTTGGCACCTGCTGCTACTGCTAGTTTGTTGAGGGTGCACAACTTGGCAGAAACTGTCAACAGGCGTGCAAGTAAGCATTTCAAAATAAAAGTGCACTTCAAAAGTGCAAAAATGTTCGAATTAGATCGATGTTAGGCTGAGAGCTCAGCTATTATACAGTGCTTAACAAATTTATTAGACCACCCTAACCCTAACCAAAGTAAGGATTATGCCACAGCTGCCCTAAATTAACAGCACTGGTAATTACCAAAATCATTTTTTATGTTTCTGCAATGGTTAATACACCAATATGTAGACGCTCTTTAACCCAAATGATATTTTTAATGCTAAAATATAATTATTATTGTTATCCATGACTTTTCAAATTTACTGATTTCAAAAAAAAACTGAAAAAATAGTAAAGCACATTAATATTTCTTGATTAATATGTCAAATTATAGTTATTTACTTGCATTCCTGAAGAGAAAAAATAGTTTTAGTGGTTGAATGTTATGCTTGATTACTTTCTGACTTCACAGAGAAGTCCAGTGAGCTGGCTCAAATTTGTGTGAATTCAGTTTGAAATTCCTCATTCCTGTTCAAAATGGTAAAATGTGGAGAGCTCAGTGAAAATGAAAGAGTCCGCATTTAAGCACTTCATGATGCTGGATGGTCTTTGAGACAAATACGACAGGTGGTCTAATAGATTTGTTAAGCACTGTATCTTTCTTATCACAAGCTCAATAGAGATGTTTGTTCATGCTTTTGTATCTTTTTGGCTCAACAACTGCAAATTCCTTTTCACCTACATCAGTAAGTCATCCCTCGACCACGTCTGGTGATCTAAAATGTTGCTGTGAGGTTGTTAATCTTGCAGTAACCAGCTTGCAACTCACACTACCAAAAGGATTTGAACCACTTTATTTAATGTTTGTACAGTTCCAGTTTTTCTCAGTTTTCAGGTCATGTTTTCATGATAATTTCCACTTTATAAAGCACTTTAATTGGTACTTCATGATAAAATTACTTACTGTTTGTGTGCCATCCAGGAGCCTCTGTTTGCAGCCAGAGTAGTTTACGACCTTCTGTTCTTCTTCGTTGTTATCATCATTGTTCTAAACCTCATCTTTGGCGTCATCATTGACACCTTCGCCGACTTGAGGAGTGAGAAACAGAGGAAGGAGGAGATCCTGAAAACCACATGTTTCATCTGCGGTGTGTACCCTTTTGTGGGCCAACCATTTGTTGAAAAATTAGGGCAGAAATGCATCTGTGCATTTGTAAGAACTCGTATAAATTCAGCTTTCTGTCTTGCAGGATTGGAAAGGGACAAATTTGACAACAAGACAGTGTCCTTTGAGGAGCATATCAAATCTGAGCACAACATGTGGCACTACCTTTACTTCCTGGTTCTGGTGAGGGTGAAGGATCCGACTGAGTACACCGGCCCTGAGAGCTACGTGGCCCAGATGATAGCGGTGAGTTTAGCATACGTATATGCTGCTTACACATAAAAATAGCCTCAGAATACTTATTTATTTCACTTTGTTTTACATTCATCATAAAAGCTGCTCTATAATCCAAACTCTGTGGCTTAAGTTATAGTAAACACTAATTTACATTTTCATAGTGCACAAAATTGTGAAATTTTGATTTACAGACTGCAATGCAGCATTATCTAAAGCAGTAGCATACATAAACGAATGCCTTAGATATTTTCTTTATTATTCTGGGAACATATAGACAAACAAACACATTCATCCCACTCTGTATTTTGCTCAGGATCCGTCCACATCGGCATACAAATACTTCAATGTTTGAGTTTTAAAGTTGTGCAGCCCTCCTTACTTTGCAGACTTGCAGAGTGTGCTAGAGAAGTGTGAGCCTCCACAGCAGACGAGCGATCGAAAAATGAGCCTAAGCCTCTAGGCCTGTGGCAAGCATCCCAATTTATTCTCCTCTCCCCCTCGCAGCTGGAGAGACATGGCTCTCTGTGCTCAGGTAGACTTTACCGTGCTGAGCTCCTAACCTGCTGGGACACCGAGTGGTTAAATGGTAATTAAACTCAGTCCGGCTCTATTATCATCAGTGCACCAAGTTGCTGCACTGACACACAGACAAGAAGTTGAAGGATGTAAGGGCGACTAAAGGTGTTGCCGTGAGGTTAATGGATTCAAATGAAGCCTCGATGCACAATGGCACATTTAGTGATTAACATTTGGCCATGACGGGCATGAGAATGGTGGCATTATAATGAAAAATTTGCATAACAAACAGGTGACAGACATTGAATTAATATGCATCAGCAGGTCCTCTAACAGGTCGGCTCTGTGATTCCAGGCCAAAGTATCGCTGAGTGATGAGGTAATGATGAGTCAGGAATTTGTACTAACGCCTCCTAATGTGCCTGAGAGCCGTTACACACAGAGCATGGACAGACATGGACAGAAACCAATTCTTTTTAAAGCATGCTGTTTGACTTTTTGTGATTTTCTGCAAATGTAAAGTTTTAAAGACCCTTAAAGACTGGGAAAAATCTAAATGTTTTTCCTCAAAAACCTTAAAGCTCTTGTTTGGAATTTGTAGACCATAAGCAAAAAGACATCATATATCCATCCATATAAGATTTGATACCCTTCCACGGAGAGGGTATAACATGAGGGCAAGGCCACCTGTAAGGGGGCAAAAGGGGAGCGCTTTCTGAGGCCCAGCTAAATTGGGGGCCCATTGAGGTCAGCAAAATCATGGTCCATTTTGAAGTTAAGCTGTGATAACCATATTTTATTTTCGACCCCTGAATAAAAAAAACACTTTTATCAAAGCAAAACTTTTTTTTTATCATTCATGCCTCAGTATGTAGCCTTCCTACATATATGAATTCCTTTTCTTAAAACAGAATCAATATGTTTAAAGTCTCAAAAATTGGCAGGAAACGTCGTGAAATGAGATTTTAAAAATAGAGGAAATGGGTTAAAGGATCAAAAATGTGTATAAAGTGGCAAAACAATGGTAAACAGATGCAATAATTAGACAAAAAGTAATAAAAAAGGTTCAGAGGCATTAATGGCTGGAAAGTGGCAAAAACAGGGAGAAGAAGTGGTAGTAAGAGTTTTAGAGTGGCAAAAATTGCTAAAAGTGTTAGAAATGGATGCCAAAGGTGGTGGAATGGGATTTAAATGAGCAAAATTGGTTTAAAGTGACATAAATTGGGTGGAAAAAGTTATGAAAGGATGTAAAAATGTGTCAAAGATTGGTTTAAAAGTTGGGCAAAGAATAGTGACTGTAATAGAGCAGAAAAATAGGTTAAAATTAGTTAAAAAGTGGCACAAATGAAGGATTTCAACATCAGAACCCATGATAGTTCGACACACCTTTCAGGTCCAAAATGAGGTTACTGTTAGCCAGCACGCTGGCATCAATGCTACTGATCCAACACCTATTAATTGATATCAAGAAATCATTACTGGAGAGGGCCAATTCTTTAGTATCTTTTTAATTTTTAGTAATATTTTTTAGCAATCCTAAAGAAACACATTTTTAATTAGCAGAAATATTAACTCAAACATAGAGATGTAACCCGGATTCTAATCTCCATCCTAAAGCCAAGGTAATGAATCCTTACAGACTTTAAATGGTGCCAGGTGTGCAGTGTTATTGCAGGAGTCCAAGAGAGCTATAGACAGCATAAAAACGGAATAATGGGACACTTTATCTAATGTAGAATAGGAACAAAACACATGTTCCTGGTTCTGTTATTGCAGTTTTTATGTATTTAGTCCAAAAATAAAAAAAAATAAAAACATATTTTCTTATACCTTGAGAATATTTGACTAAAAGACAGACAACTCTTTAAATGTGATATAAACAACTGTAAAAAATAAACCAGCAACTTTCACTTTAATGTATTCTTATCATGTCCATGCTTGCTTTCTTTAGAATAATTTTCTAACATTATTAATACCGCTTCAGTAAAGCCAGCATTTGTTTATATTTAGTAGAAATATGATAAAATAATAGCAGCCTGCAGAAACGAAGAACAGTATAATAACTAAAACTCCTAGTCCAACATTATGCAAAAAAAAAAAGCAGCAGCAGAGGAGCCTGTACTGATAGGAAAAATTTGTGGCACTATGTTTTAGTGGACCATAATTACATAGTAATTTTATAGTAACAAGTGGTAATTATACAGTCATTCCTCATCAGTAAGGGGGCAATTACATAGTGGTAGTTTCTATTTTACAAGTAACGACCATGTAATGTTATGGAAGTATTTGCATTGTTATAATGTGGTAATTTCTTCTGATGGTAAGTGTTGCAACCAGTGGAATTAAAAAAAACTGTGCTTCTGTTATTTGCTCCTTTCTGTGGTACTTTAGAAACATGCAAGATGCAAAAATTCAAGATGGTGGACTCCATCGAGAAGACTCTCCCAATGCATGGAAAAAAGGCTTATTCTAAGTTAATATTTTTCACATTATATATTCAGGTGATAAACACATATTTAGATAGGTCTACTTACAAATAATAAGTGTAATTCTCCCCAAGTTTGTTTTGCTTAATGCCACTAGGATAAATATTATGCATTGCACCTTCAAATGACTCATCACAACATGCAACATTGTCTATTGTCTGATTTTGGTGAGGCTGTGTGAAGTGTAGCCTTAGTTTCCTCTTCTTAGCTGACAGGAGTGACATTTGGTGTGGTCCTGTGCTGCAGAAAATCTTCTTCAAGGTTCAATATGTGTAATAAGAGATGTTCTTCTGTGAAAGAGCGGTGATTTCAGTTATTGTTACCTTTCTATCAGCTTGAACCAGTCTGGTCATTCTCCTCTGCCATCATCAAGGCATTATTGCCCATGAGAACTGCCACTCACAGTATATTTGGCCTTTTTTTGACCATTCTCTGTAAAGTCCAAGGATAGTTGTCTGTGAAAATCCCAGTAGATCAGCAGTTTCCGAAATACTCAGACCAGCCTGTCTAGCACCAACAACCATGACAGATTCAAGGACTCCTAAATCACCTTTCTGCCTCATTCTGATACTCAGCTTGTACTTTGGTACACTGTCTTGACCATGCTTACATGACTTAAGCTTAAGGCATGAACAGGCATACCTAATAAAGTGACTGTTTAGTATAAGTGTCTCTGAGGCAGGTGTAGTGTGGGGGAGAAGTTTTAGAGCTAATCTTGTTAAAGCTACAACTTTATTCTAATCTCATGTTCTGTACGGTTATAGTTTTCATCAGTCTCAAATGGAGGTAAAGAAAACTCTGGCTTTCCTGCTCATTGTTTGCAAAATAGCTGAAACTTGATGACCTGGAGACACGTACTCACTCAGACTCTCATAACAGGTGCATGCAGTTGCATAGGACAGAGTGATTTGGTGCCAAGAAAAAGAGCAGGATCGTGTTGGACTGGGTGTCTGTTCTGTTGCTGTGTTGTGTACGTGTGTGATGGGAATCGGCGTGCGGGTGTTTGTGTGTAAAATTATGACAGCGACTACAGGCCCAGCAGGTACTGCAGCAGCCACAACGCTGTTACATAACCCATCTCAAGTGGCCTGCTAATAGCTCAGCCCTGCCTGGCACGTGCTCTCTTGTCCCTTTCTCCCTCTATATGACACTCACACACAACACAACACACGACACTGTCACTGCCACATCACAAACCCTTCATTTACTCTACAATACACATGTGACATGTAGTCCATGACTAAGCAGCAGCAAAATTGTGGAGGAAACTGAGCTGAAACCTGGTGTAAAGTAGGAGGGAGAGGTCAAATTTTTGTAATTAAATGTAATACGACTGCAGATCTTTAAAAACTCAGCATTTTAGTTTGTGTGTTTATTTCTAATAAGTGAAACTGTGAGTGATTAGAGACGCTGTCAGAAGACCAGTGTGGCATACTTTACATGCTGTGTCATCATATATCCTTATTTAAACTTGTGAATAAAATGCACAAAGCAGACCATGTCTTTTACTTTGCACAGAATCCAAATGAAGCTTTACCTTTATTTATGCTATTTTGATTAATCACCCAGCTCAAAATAAGGACAACAGAGTAAACTCGACTGTCATAAAGTACAGAGAACGACAAGCCTTGAAACTGCACATTTGCAATAAAGGCAAAAATTAAATAAATGGATAAAGAAGAAATAAAGTGTTTAAAAAGAAGCTTCATGTTGCAAAGGTGTGCAAATGTACATGTATTTATATGGGCTTCTTGTAAATAACTCAGTAGAAGTCCTTGAAGAGGACTACTATTGATGTGCCTTCAGTTATCCATAATAGTGGCTATGAATGAGAAGCAAAATACTGGATCTGCACATCCCTATGTTTCTATTAATGCCTCTATAGCTACTTTAATTTTAATTTCAAGTTAATTCATTGATAATTATTTATTTTTTTATAGAAGTTATCACTGCACATTATTATTTCTTCAGTTTTATTGTTTAATTCGGACAAGGAGATAAATTAGAAGTTTTATATGAAGAGTCTAGCATTTATTTACATAATATAAAGTAGGGATGCACAATATTGGACTTTTGAGGATATTTACAGATTCATTTTAGTATATACTAATATTGATAAAAAAAAAAATAAAATTATGCATTTTAGTCCTCTAACTTCAGTCTCTGAAACAGTCTTAAAAGTTTGAGGATGAAACAACCTTCAGTCCTTCAGAAAAGACCTGAAAGTTTAAGAAGTTAAGATGAACAGCGAAAAGGGTTAAGCTGATGTGGGTTTGTTGGTCCTGCCTTTAACTCTACAAACTTAATCCTACATATGGCCAGTATTTACAGCCAATATGGGCTATTTAACAGGCAATGAATCAGTTATAAATACTGGCTGAAGTTTTCATATCTGCCGATACTGATAATTCACTTTTTAACCCTTTAAAACCTACCATTGTGCAAGTCCGCCAGGACATATTCTTACGTTTTTACATCCTGTAGTGCCATTTTTGGGAGTATTTTTATTTGCTTTACATCAATATAACCCTTATATCCCAAGTTTTAATAATATGTATTGACTTATGTCTTAACTACTAAACTAAATTGCTTAAAAAGTGCAATAAACCTAAAAAAATGAAAATCCTTTTTGTTTTTTTCACATATATTTCAAAATACAGAAACTGCACAGCTGTATCCCTCAAATTTGTAAATATAAAAGTTGCACAATAGCCTTGGGAACCACAGGAAATTTATTTGGAGTCTGTACATAACTGGCTTTTTGAGATATAGTCAATTTTGTAACCTGTAAAAACCTGAGCCAGATGGGTAGTTGGACTCTTCATCCAATGCTGTAATTAGTTTGAAAGCTGTGCGCTGGCTCTAAACTGTCTGGCATGACCGGGGTTTTGTGAATCCATAACTACATATGTGTGGAAGTGTGTCAAAGGTGTGTGTGATGCATGTCTGGTGTGTGTGGGTTGTGTGTCTGAGTGTTTTTGTAAAAAAGTAGGGGTGAAATGAGAGTAAGGGCGAGTAAGTGTGCAGGCTAAGTTCTTCTGTGTATTCCACGGAAAAAACTACAACTCCCGGATATGCTTATCGTAGCACCGGCACTACGCTGGGTTCTGTAGGGTTAAGCTAATATCTGCCAATACCAATAGAAAAAGATTTTCAACGTTTATTTCCAAAATATCACTTTTTCCCATCATATCCTGATTGTAGTCAACTCTGTCAGACACAAACTTGCATTTAATTTTTAAAAATTATTTCAAGATGAATAGCAAGTTTTCATTTATCTAATACTGGTATTCATGAATAATATTTAGTAATAGATTGCATTATTTTCACTTATTTTTTATTTTTCACTCATCTGAAGTATCTTATCTCTGAATTTCATGATTGTCTAACTTTATCTTTGATAATCAACATATTAAACTAATTTCTTTAAATAAATTAGTAATTATTGTATATAGATTAGCTGGTATTTTAATAAATATAGTGAATGAAATTAGCAGAGGATAATGCATTTTTTGTCAAACGAACAAAACCATCATCTGATAGAGTGGACAAACATCTGACAGAGTCGACAGTTGGGATAAAAAGTAATGGCTTAAATAGCTTTTCAACCCAATAAGTATCTTTACTGACTATAGAGAGAAAAATATATAAAATGAAAGGTGAAATCAGGCTCTCTGCATGCTTTGCTTAGTATTTTGTCAGCCCTACACATGGGTCTGTATGTGACTGACTGTCTGACTGACTGACTGACTGACTGACTGACTGATGACACGTTCAGAGCCATACATACAGGGTTGCGCTGTGGGTGGGGTTTAGTTGTACTTTAAGCTCTCGGTAATGACTACCTGTCCTCCTCAGATGTAGTTTTAGTACTGCGTCAGTTTTACTAGAACTGGACCATGTTTCTGTATGAAATAAAGATAGTATGTGATAGTTACAGGGGAAAGGGTTAGTTGTTGTGTGTGTGGTTATGTACAGTGCCTACTAGTGGAATGATTAGCTTGGACTTAGCCACATTGGTAGTTTTGTCAAAACTAAACATTGTGTCTTTATTAAAATAAGGGAGCAACAAGAAAAGCTTTCCATGACTGATTCTGAGTGTGCTTTGGCATGGGTTTGCGATCATTATGAGTGGGGTCTGCTGGTGTATCCAATGTTTGCTATGGTAGTTGTTAGCTCAGATGTAGCTGTAGGAAAGTGGCAGTTTAATTGAAACTGGACCACATTTCTTTTTAAAACAAGAGCAAAGAGCCACACTGAAAGCTGTCTATGGGAGTTTTCCCAGATTAATGTGAAATATATTCATGCAATGAATATATGAAACTGTCTTGTCAGGTTAGCTGTTTCCTGCTGACAGGGCTTTATGTTTTAAACTCCTGGGGTCCTTCAATTCTCAACCAACAGATATAAAGGACTATTAACACACCCCTAAAACCAATCACTCTGCCAGGACACACAATTCAGTCAAGCATTTCAACAAGCATCCCATATATGTGCAGTCAGCCATGTACTAGGTTTTAACCTAATGTTGTTTTAAGTACTAATCGAACCCCCACCACCACCCAGGTTTTATTGTGGCTCTTTTAGGGGTATTTTTTCAACCATCTGGCTCTTCAGTTGTGCAGGGATAAATAACATTGATTTATTTGATCATTGATTGACATCAATATTAAATCCTAACCTGTTTAAATGCCTCACTTTAAGCCTTTTTCTTTAGTCTGATCTAGTTTATCTCGCCGCATGGTTGGAGCCCTGTCCTGACTTTATGGTGTGTTGTTGTGGCTCTGTGCACAGCTGAAGAACATGATGTACATGTACGTGGTGAAACACAAGGGTGGTGCGTTGACGGCGTCACATTGAGAAGCACATGAATGTCTGTAGATTGATGCTCACTGACGTGTTGTAATGGATCAGTGAAGCAAACCTAAAGCCTCGACTCATTCACACAGAGCAGCAGAGCACACAGTGGTCCAGTGTACAGTTCAGTGATGGCAACGAGACTTGAGCAGATCAATCAGATTCTGCACAGTCACTCTTTAACCGTATCTTAGTAATTTTTTAGGAGGATACTTCCTCTGACATATAAGTTCAAACAGGAAACTGTATTCACACCATGGTAATGCAAGTCTCTTTGCTAGATCTGTGTGGTTACTTAATCCATCAGTTACAGATGACTTATTAATGCAAGCATCACAGTCTTCAGTTTCAGTGATCTTAAGGTTTACAGAAGCACAGTGTCTTTAAAGCTGCAAGGAAGAAACTTTGCTTTTTTACTCCATTACCTCCTTGATGCCGGCGGCCCAAATTAGCCAAAGATTTATATTAAAGTTCCTATAGAAAAACTGGATTCAAACTGTGAAGATCTGCAGCCATACGGCTGACGGCTTCCCCTCTGACCAGGGAATGAAAAGCACACTGCACTAAAGTCAGAATGACTCAAAGTCCTGAAAACAACCAGAACTAGAAAAGCACTCAGAGAGCGCAGACTTCCGCCATTAGCCTTAGCTCCCAATAGTGAAGAATCCTTTAAAAACATTCCTGGATCCAGATAGTGATCCGGATCACTCCCAAAATCTAATTCTCCGATTACTCCCTCCCCGGTGGGTTGGAGACATGGTGAGGCAAAGTATTGGCTTCGCTACGTGTGGACTGTCATGGCAGAAGCACCCATGGTCTCACCGGACGACTGGCAGTCATGGCAGAGGGTGAATATTCCTCTATTCCTCCCAGCATTGAGAGTATTCTCACTACAATTCGCTGTCTTTCTCTCTGTAACGCTTCGACTCGTCTCCTCGACCGGGCATGCATCTTTCAAACTCTATAAACTCCAAAACTTGGAATACCAAAAACATGCTGCTGGGATTGAAGCTACTCATGTCCGCCATCTCCTGGTGTAAAGTGGTAACAGGGCAAACCTCCACCATTAGCCCTATCTCCCAATAGTAAAGAATCCTTTAAAAAAATCCTGGATCCAGACAGTGATCCGCATTAGTCCCAAAATCTAATCAGTTCTTCCTTATGCCATTTCTGACATGTCCTGAAAATTTCATCAAAATCTGTCCATGACTTTTGAGTTATGTTGCTAACAAACAAACAAACAAACAAACAAACCCACCCTGATCACATAACCTCCTTGGCAGAGGTAATAAAGTTAAACATCTCTCTTTTTTTTTTTTTTTTACTCAGATGTACATATGAATGCAGTATAACAATACCCCAGTTTTCTGTCATCACTAGAACCTTCTAACATAAATGAACCTATTTTAAGATCTAGCCTTAAATCTGTTAAATAATTAGAAATAATGGAAGAACCACCAGATAAGCCTAGCACATGCTAAATGTTAGCATAATGCTAACATGGGAAACAGATACACTCCACAGTATCTACTCAGAGAGAAATCAAAGTTTCTGTGTAAGAAATGATTGAGATAAATGTGGAAGCACTGACTCATCTTCCTCAGTGAAGTATAACTGAAAGGAAAAGCTCTTAAATGTCTTCAGTGTGAAGTGAAAACTGCCTAAGAAGGCCGCTTCGACCATCTTCTTCTGCTTACCGTACATCCTCATACTGTAAATGATTAAAGACTCAGTTGGAGGGGAAAGTTGTGCTTCACATCAGTATAGACAATCAGTGGAGTGCTAAGCCCAAGCTCAAAAGTTGTTTCAAAGTTTTATAAAAGGCAGCACATCTCGAAATCCAAGTTAGTATAACAACATTTCACTAGTTAATTTGGCTAACATCACAAACAAACACTTATGCGTTTCGGCACAAGGCCTTCCACAGAGAATTTGTTAGAGTTAATTTACAAATTCCCCAACCTGACATGCCAGATGGATTTGTTTCACACATCCATCTGGTAAACCGGTCATAGACAGCGTTTGGGAAAAGGCAGAGGCTTTGAAAAAAAAAAAAACTGGCAGGGTGAATGGATGAGCGTTCTGTCACATCTTTACGGGCCAATCAGAGCAACAAAACATGTGACGTAGCCGCTACCGAGGAGTAAACTATATAGAGAACTGCATAACGATTAACCATGGTTATAACGATAACCATGGCAACTGTAGACATGTCAGTATACAACTTTTGTCCTTTTATAAAAGAAAAACACTCAATGGTGTTCTTTGTTCTTCTTTTAACGAAGAAATGTCTTCGAGTTCTGATAAAACTGGTGCTTTAGCGGCATCTATGCTAATGTCTTCCGCCATAACGGCACTGGCCTCTTGTTGCTGCTTGCTTCCGTGCCCAAAAGCACTGCCCCTCATCGCTGATTGGTCCTGTCACTTTCTAACCGGGCCCAAAAGGTTAAGATGGGAGCTTTGCAAACAGGCGTATCCATCTGCTTTGCAAGGTTACAGATTCCCTAGACTAGTGAAATGTTACTGTTTTGTCCTCCATAACTTGGATTCTGAAATGTGCTTCCTTTTTTCAAAACTTTTGTAAAAAAAACTTACTTTGCCTCATACCATTATTTGATAAACTTCCACTATAAAAATAATCTAAATAGGGCAGTTCACATAGACAGTTTTAATGTCTAAGTTGAAAACAGCTGGGGCAGAGTTTCACTGTAGTACAAGCTTTAAGAGAGTTTGAATCTAAATTTGCCAGCAGAACAAGCTCTGATATTTCAGATAGGAAGGGAGAAGCTACTCGGGTAAGAGAAATCTGCTTTGGGTTTTTACAGTTGGAAGTAGGTTGTTGTCAGCTTTTGTTTAGGCTGAGTGTCTCTCTCACTGCAACATTAGGTGAGGCAGTTAATGCGTTTCACTACCTCTATTGATTGCTAAAGTGAAAACAGCTGGGGCAGAGTTTCACTGTAGTCCAAGCTTTAAGAGAGTTTGAAACTAAATTTGCCAGCTGGGGCGGTTCCAGCTGTGTGCAGTCATCTCAGTTGCAGGAAATGACGTCATCGCTGTCTCACAATTAAAACATTTAGCAACAATGGCTCGCAGGATCGAAATTAACGGTAGAATTTTACTGAAAACTGATACTGAACGTAATATATTTTCACAAAAAAAAAAAAAAGGATAAAAGAGTTTTGTGTCTTTAGTGGTAAAATAGTATAAATTTTTGTGTATTATGACTTATTTCTGCATAAAGATGATGGTGTCATGTCTGGTAATCCTCATAGGGGAAAAAAGTTACTCCGTTTTGAATCCTTAACATTTTCTTACAGATTAAATATGTTGGTTAAAACCAACAAACAAAATAAAAGGCTTTAAAAAAGTTCTGATATGTGTTTCTGTGTTCCTCTCGTTTGCCCGTCATGTTTGAGAAGAGCAACCATCATTGCCCCAGTGTAGAGGTCTGCTGCTGTTCTCCCCACCATGGAGGGCTGCAGCCAGATACCTCTCAAACTTCTTCCAGCCAGAATATTCTTGCTGAGAATTTAAAACTAAGAGAGGGTTCCCTATCCCTGTCATTAGAGTTTTGTTTTTTCTTTGTGTGTGTTTTAATTTGTTTCTAATATTATTTAAAGACATATGTAGGGTCATAAATAGGGTGAGAGAGGGGGTAAAGTGCACTGGAGTACACATCATAACTGCTCAGCTATCTGGCACTTCATCCTCTCTAAGTATGAACCAAAGCAGACAAAGTAAATCTTGTTTGATGTACTCTGATGTCACAGGTGTCAGCGTGAGGTAAATGTATTGATTAAAAAAACATAAAAAGATAACTCAAACACCTTCTGACTCTCCTCTCTGTTGTGTCCTCAGCGTCTCACACTCTGATACTCTCTCCCCGTAGTCTATTCTTATATAAGAGTAGGTGGGAGAATTCCTCAATCCTCCTACCGGGCTGACTGTGGTGCCTGTCAAATCCCACTCTCAGCACCTTTCAAGTCATTTTTATCAGGAGTGGTAGCTAAAGAATATTACATAAGATCACCTGATGGCAGTGCGCCTGTGTGACACCTATCTCCGATTGGGAGCATGCATGTTGTAAAACACACTCTCCTGTTCACAGTCTGCCGTGTACATATCCACACAAATGCACAGCAACAGTACCAACACCTACACATGTACAAACGCAGACGCACTTAAGGCCATTACATAATGCTATAGGTCGGTTTGACTCTGTATTCTCTCATGGCATCATCATAGAAGGTTTGCTCTGTCTCCTGCTGAAAAAACAACAGATAATAAAGAAAGTTTCTTGGTTTTGCATGACACACACACAAAGGTAACACTAAACTCCCAGTGGGGTTTCCCATAGATGACAGTGACTCATTCACAGTGTGTTTAGGGAGTGGGTGTGAATTGAAATGCCAGTTACTGATGGTTTAGTGTATAATTGCTGTCCACAGAAGAGACGGACATTCTGCTTTAAAACTGAGAGCAGTTCTTCTCTGCTTGAATGATTAACATCAAAGCAATATTGGTGTCTTCATCACCTCTCTGTGTCCTCTCCTCCTGCAGCCAGACTTAAGTTCTGTTACACGCCCTTCATGTCGGGGCAAATCCTCCGCGCCCTGTCTGTCTGTCTGTCTTTTGCTATCTCTCCAACTTACTGAGTCAGCTCAATTTCAGACTTTTTACTCCCTTCACCTTTTCATACGTCTCCTCTCGCATCACGTCCAATCTCTCCCCTCTCTCTCCTCCCAGGAGAAGAACTTGGAGTGGTTCCCCCGAATGAGAGCCATGTCTCTGGTGAGCAGTGAGGGAGACAATGAGCAGAATGAGATGCGCTCTCTTCAGGAGAAGCTGGAGAGCACCGTCACTTTGGTGGCTCAGCTATCGAACCAGCTGGCCGAGCTCAAGGAACAGGTACAGTGCTGCTATATTACCTTCATTTTAGACATTTCATTTGGTCTTTTTTTGCTTTTTATGTTAAAACACAGAGAACAAATAAATAGTAGAAACAGCACATTTGGGGGGCATTGTGACAAAGGAAAGTGCACCTGCTAAAAGCTGACAGTGGTTCAAAAAGAGTCACAAACACGTAGCACCTCTGCCACTTAGTCAACCCCTTCTCTGTAAATGTTGCTCCTTTATGTCTCAAAAGAAATTAAAAGATTTTTTAAGCCTTTCTCCATTTGCTGAAGTTTTTAGGCTCAAATTTGTGGCATTTTCTTGTAATTGCCTGATACAGGTCTTTTTTTCATAGTAGAATCCTCTCTTTGTTTTCTTTTTGAAAAAAATGTACATTGATTATTTAACAGAGACACATACATAGATTCAAATAGCATCCCCAGCTGGAGAAATGAATCGCTCTTCATCTGATGGTTAACGACACCTTTTTATCTTTCTTTCACAGTGCAGTTATCGCAAACGCACCTTATGAGATGTGCAAGAAACAAACATAATCAGAAACATTACAAAACTGTAATAATCATAAAACATAACCACATACACACACAAAATGACACATATTAACAAGACAAACAAAAAGGGAAAGGTATTCACAAAGAATACATTTTACACACTTTAAAACAGTGTAAAGAAAAAGTAAAATAATCAGGACTATACCCAAAAAAGGCAAACAGTCCATAACCTATAATAAAGACCTTAAAGGAATAATTGTTGAATTTAGGGGTTTCATTCAGACCTGTTGCCACAGGTGTATAAAATCAAGCACCTTTCCATGGCCATGCAGCTGCATGCAAGCCTCACATCACCAAGCCCTATGCTGAGGGTCATATTCTGTTTCCAATCAATCAGTTCACTGAATGACTTCATACTGGTGTCTCTTCATATCCTGTTTTATGCAGGTAAGCAGAAAAATTTCTTCAAAATGAAAGGCCCAACAACATGTAGGAAATAAAAAATAAGAACACCAAACCTCAATACAACAATACATAGTAAAGGTTAGCATTTCTTTACATATAGCCCTCTTCAGAGATCCTTTAAACAATGTAATGGTGAATCTGGTCTATAAGATGCACTTTTAATACCTTTTTTTCATCAAAGAAGTTGACTGCTAGCTATACCAGTGCCAACTTCATCACTGCTCACATCTTGCTGTGATACACAGTGATGCAGACCAGACTGGCAAGGGCTGGTACAACTTCCTACCAACATTTTTCCCTCACTTGGTCATAATTCTGCAGTAAAGAAAACATGTTTCCTGAGAAGTGAATCGTCCTCATGGAGTGTTGGTTTGATTAAAAGGACACTCTCAATTAAAGACAACAAGTGAAATCAAAGGTGGAAAGTTCAACTTGCAGACCTTGTGTCTGTTATCTGCTCAACTATTGTGTTATATACAGGCAGAAATGCAAAGACAAAAACAGATGGTAGTGAAAGAGCTACAGAGGAGTAATTATATGCTGTGGACTTTGCTGAACAACAGAAACTGCCACATTTACATCCGCTCCGTTTGCGCCCCATCTCGGGGGGTCTGTCTAAACGTAATTATAAATGAGTTAACTAAAACTTACTAAATAACTAAAATTGAAACATCATTTACTTAACTGAAACTAGATAAAATCTATGATTCCCAAAAAACAAAACTTACTTTAACAAAATAAAATTAGAGACCAAACTTAATTAGTTTTAGTCTTTGACAGCAGCAGACTGGCATGCATACCAAGCCTGGAGAGAGTAAAATAGCCTGATTAGATTGAAGAAGACCCCAGATAATAGTAATTGTAGGATTTGAACTATATTCAAACATTAAATTTGGCAAAAAATGAAGAGTAGCCTGTCTGAATATTTTTATCAAAATTGTATGATGTTTATTTTTTCTGATCCTTTTGGGTAGGGATGTCAAATTCATGTTGAGTCCGGGGCCAGATTTGCTCCGATGAGAGGTCCTGAAGGCCGGACTATTTAGGCCAGGACTGTGAAAGTCAATCGCAGATTCTGCATTCTAAACATAAACTGTCAACCTCATTTTCACCATTAGTAAAATATGAAAAAATATAAATAACACTGATAATCAATCATTCTGAGATGAAGAAAGTGTTTTTGCTATTTTGAAAGTAAACTAAAACAACAAAACATCAGTAAAAACAAATTAAAACTAAAATGTAATTTTAAACAAAAAAAAACAAAAAACAAAATAGAAATGAAAACTAATGAAAAATTAAAAAACTTTTATAACCTTGGTCTGCCACACAGAGTGCCACCCAAACTTTTGAGCGTTGGACTATTAAACCCTCGATCAGTCTGCAACTCTGCACCAAAGCTGACTTACTGAACAGGTGTAACAGCTTTCAATGTTCGTCATGAAGACGCTCTGTCTATAAAAGTTTTGGGTATTTGCCAACACAAACTGAAACATATCTACAAGTTAGAAAAGGTAGGATCAGATCAGATAATTTATTTCACAACTTTAAAACAGAAAATGTGTTTGACAGTAAAGTGTTTCATGTTTACAAGGATTTTCAGTGATTTAGAATCTGATAACATCAGATGAGACCATGGTATGTTTTAAAACACCATATAAAAGTAGGTTTTTTTAACTATATACTTGTGTTGTGATCTTAATGAGCCTGTTTTGCTTTATTTACACATAAATGCTTCTGTGGGAGTGATGAAAGTTTGTTCCAAAGCCTGCTGCTATTTTTTAACCTTCCACCTTAGCCAAGGAAACTTCACTCATGAGATTAGACAGAGTCCAGTCAGTGGTCTGAGTGAAAGAGGAAGGAAAAGTTTGGAGAAGTTTATATTACTTATATTATAAATTCATTTATTGCTTGTGTTTGTTGAAAAATACATAAGATAAGGAACTTGAGAAATATCGCATTTGTAATATTGGCAAAAAAAATCTCAATTAGTCAAGCCAAGCCAGTTAAACTATCCAATCAGCACTGAACCCAAGTAGCACTGACACAGTTACCCTGTGGCATCACTTCCTGTATTTCTGCTATTGCTGTTTTTCATGTCGACAGAGATGCTGCCAGATTGTTTATTTTCCTTCTTTCTTTTTTTTTGAACATGCTATTTTAGTTTTATCACAGAGTAGTGTAGCTAAATTTTGTAATAAATGCATACCAGTTCCAAATATTTGCTTCATGAACTTTTAATAAATGGTATCGGCCCTGAAAAGAACAATAATAATCGACCTACAATCATAATGGCATTATGAGTCCAAGGTAAATATTGCAGATGGCCTCCTAACTGGCAATAAAGAAATAAATGAATGATAAATTGAATAAATAATTTAAAAGTATTGATTTCTCAGAGTTTGTATGCAAGACTGAAGCAATTTCACATTTTGACAATCAAGATGAAGCTTCAGCCAGACAACTAGGTCCGATTGTTTAGTGCCATCTGTTTTCACCAGTGTGTTTATGTAGCACAAACGGGGGAGGAAAATGTCCTCAATGAGGACTGTGCTTAAAAAGAAGACTTAGCTCAGTTGGAAGAGCAGCTGCCCATAATCAGAGGTTGTAGTCCTGGGGGCACTGGTTGCAGGATTTATTCCCAGTCTTGGCGCTGCTTGGTGCATGTCTTCCTGCGTTCTCTCTCCCAATGTTTCCTGTCTCTCTTCAGCTGTCCTTTTTAAATTAAAAGCAAAAAGCCCCAAAAACAATGTTAAAAACAGAACAACTTTTCTGCTAATATGACCTGGTGTTAAGTGAAACTGCAGAACATGATGAAAAAACATGTTGAATGGAGGTCAGATCAAGTCTGATGTTTGTATTTTAGGAAGTCATAATAACAGGTGGAATTTGCTGCACTTGCATGCAGATCAGATATCTGTTAACAGAGATAAATCATCATTGTCAGATTTACACTAATGGGTGCTTGGAAGTCTTTCTTCAAATTTTAGTCCCCCAGCTCTGTGTAAAGCATTTTTTTCTTTGTTTACTAAAGCCAGCCGAATCCTGATTTGTCATTACTACTCTGACTTGTTCTTATTGTAAGATCACCGCAGTTCAGCTAACTTTACCACATGCTTGCAAACTTCTGTAATGCCTGACCTTAGACTCCCTCGACCTAAAAGCAGCCACAGGGCAGGAGGTCCTGTGAAGGAGGTGGTGTCAGCCGTCACATTTCATTATCCCCGACTATTGTGAGTTTAAAAATGTAGATGGCTTCATTCAGACCCACCTCACTGCTTGTAAACACAGCGTGACAGGTGACTACCATGTCAACATTCAACAGTGCTGAGAGCCAGCAGTGAGCCTCTGGTGGTTTGTGTGACTCGCTTTGCTGCTGCAGTGTGACTGATTACTCTCATCACCTGCCTCCCCTGCATGTGATCCCAGTCACAGGCCTGTCCTTGTTCCTGTTCTCCCAGATGTTTGCAAACAGCTCCAATAAACAAAACAACTAGCTCTGCCGACCTGGGTAAACTGTTAGTCTGAAACATCTCCCTGTCTGCCAGGATCCCTCAAGTAACCCCGGAAACAGCAAGTTAGCGTGACTTTGAGGAGGACACCAAAGCTTTATCTCTGAATCTGCAGTTTGGGTCAACTGTAGGGCGTTTATGATTCTAATGTAGCCTCACAGCTCTCTGAAGTGACTAATATGTAGTCATGGGGTAAGCAGGGCTGTCACTCCTCCTTCCTGATGAACAGAAAACAAGGTGTGTGTTTATGCAGACGTAACCACGGCTCAATCATAGGCCTGCACACCAAACCTCCTCTGAACTCCCTCTGACAGGGAGGAAGACTCCTGCAGCGTCTTCCTCCTCACAAACTCTGCTGACCTCAGCACAAGTTGGAGTTTGTGAAATCTACACCCAAACCACGGTTAATGTGATGTTTGTGAGAAACCAGCCGCTTCTGATTCATGAAAACTCCCCCACAGTTATACAACATCCAACACATGATAGTGTTCTGTAACTACTCATCCTAGGACCATTTATTTTCCAGTCTTACCAAAGAGATTAGCAGCTGTGTGCATTTATCTCCTTGTCAGAAAACATGAAATCTGACAGTCTGTTCAGGCATGTGATATCTAAACAAGTCATTATAATAATGCCTGCCCCTCTAGTCATAGATAATAATATAATGTTTATTGGTATAGCACTTGTCTAAACTCATGTAACAATACACTTCACAAAAACATAAAAGTCTAGCAATAGAAACACAATAAAGAGAAAATAATCATGATTTTAAAAGTAAAAGATACAAAAAGCAATAGTAACAAATTAAGAATTAATCTTTAATCTTTAAGAACAATGCCAGTGTTGGGAAATTGCCCAACATTACATGCTTAAATGTCAGGATAGTGGGGGTCCCAAGTCTCTGTCATTATTATTTTTGGGTACCAGGTCTAGATGTTTTTAAACCCCTGATCTAGACCACAGGGGACTTGGTTCAAAGTGGACAAAGGGTATGACAAGTCACCTTTAATATACTAAAACTTTTTTAAGTACAAGATTTTACTCGCTTTTACATAAGAAGTTTTGAGTCATCGCAGAATGGAATTCTGACAATAGCATAATGCATCCAGTATTGCATTGATATATTGTTTTATGTCACGTCATATCATGTTTAGGGCTGTCAAAAGATCATAGATTTTTATCTCAATTTATCTGAGGGTTTCTGAGGTTAATCATGATTAATCACATCCATTTCAATCTGTTTTAAAGTGACACTTTTTTTGCAACTAAAACAGTTTTTGTGTAATTTTGGATTTTTCGATTATCTTAACCTAAGGGTAAGGTGCAGATGAGTTTGGACTAGTCCATTGAGCTGTCTGTGAGATTTTAAAGTGAAATGAGACATGAAGGGGCAGTGTTGGACTTATTTTACATGACTTTTCCTCCAGGGAGACGCTAACATAGCTTAACCAACGCGTGCTAAAAGGCCCAATAAAGCATGAGATCAGTGAAGATTTAAAAATAACGAGTGCACTAATTGTGGACCTTGATTTATCACATTCAATACAGTTAATTTTGACAGCCCTAATTATATTATGATATGATATGATATATGATATAATGATATATCGCCTTATATTGTATTATATTATAAGAGATATTCATATTCACAATATCGATCTGCTATGTCTGTATATCTATATATTATGCAGATATGCTGCGCTGCCATACTGCACCTGTTACACTTTGTTTTTATGTTTTTCACTGCCCCATGTTCATGTCATACCACTGCTGTGTACATAATTTTTTTTCACTGCACACAATGTTGATTCTTTTATTTTAAATTCTATTTTATGTTGCCTATTGTTATTTGAATCTTTTTGTGTTGTTACCACCTTCTTCTCTTGTGTTGCTGAATTTCCATAATTTCCCCTCTGGGCACCAATAAAGTATTATTATCTTATCTGAATATAAGAACACAAAAACATGGTGGGAACTTTTATCATTTGATCCTTTAATTTTGAATGCGTTTTGCTTGTACAAACAAGCAACAGTCAAATTTTTACCTAAACATTTAGCAAACAGTTAAACGGGTAAAGGAAAGCAGGAAGTCGATAACAATAAACACAAGACAAGAATAAAACAGCCATGGTTACAGAAGTCTATTATTTAATTTATTATTTATTTATTATTTAAAAGAGGGAGTAAAAAGATCCAGTGCCTTAAAATTGATCTATTTGCTATTTAATACATTTTATTGTTTCTATTGTACAAATCTATTTCCTTGCCACTGTGACTGCTAGATGCTGCTTAGTGCTGAGCTCGTGGTGGATTAATGTTAGGTCTCTGTAAATAATGCGACGAAGATTATGGTCTAGACCTGCCCTCTTTGTAAAGTGTCTTATGTTATGAATAGGCACTATACAAAGACAGACTGATGGATTGGATACAGTATTTGTATGCCTTGTTGCACTGTAGGGGGATCAGACTAGTTTCTTGTTGTCAATAATATTATTATCAGACAATCATACAGTTCAGAAAGTATCCAGACCCCCTTCATTTTCTCATTTTTCTTATGTTGCAGCCTGATGCTACAGTAAAAAAACATTTTCATTCACATTAATCTACACTCAACACCCCATCATGACAAAGTGAAAACAGAATTTGAGGAATTCTAGCAAATTTATTAAATATAAATAAACCTGAAATATCACATTGACATAAGTATTTAGAGCCTTTGAAAAAATACTCAGATGCTTCCCATTTCTCACAGTCTTTGCTGAAATGTGTCTACACCTTAATTGGAGTCCACCTGTGGTAAATTAAACTGACTTTTCTGATGTAATTTCTCCTCTGCCTTGTTCACAGATGACAGAACAGAGAAAAAACAAACAGAGGCTTGGATTTCTAGGTCCTCCTCAGGCCAACCATCACATCCCAGCCCACTGAGGGTCTCCAGGCTCAGACAGGGCACAGTGATGGGACCCTTAACTGGAGAAAACTGGATAAGAAATGCAGACACTTCAGCCTTACGAACAATACAAGCACACTTCTAATAGTTCAAGAGGCCAGAAGAAGTATGGACCTAACATTTATGACATGGTGCCTTTATTTTGACACAAAAACTGCCTTTTGGGATTAAAACTGTGCCTTATTTACCACTGGGTGCGCTTTCCTGGCTGTCTGTACACACCCTAGTTCAGGGGAGCTGAGTGATTGGCCCGGCACTGCACACATCTGCCAGTGTAGTGTTGAGTGCCAGACAGAGGTCGAGGGTTGTTAAGGAAAGGTTAATGGTTAAGTGCTGTCAAGTCTGTGGACATCGGTGTCTTGGCCGTCTCTTCTCGGCTGTCTCAGCACTGATGTGTCAGAGAGCGAGTCGACTGGCCGAACAGCCAGTGATTGGACCTGAACTAAGAGGTTTGGGGTTCTTGCATGACCAGTTGGCTTTTAAGGGGAAGAGTGAATGCAAACGTAAAGAATTCTGCTCTTTACATTTTAAGTCTCTAATGGTATTTATCTGAGAATGTTCAGTTCATAACTGGAGTATTATTTTTGCATTTTGGAAGAGGAATCATGCTGCCTTGCTTATTAACTTTTATAATCTGTACATCGCTAAAAGTGCACTTTTTTTTAAAAAGGTAAAAATCAAAGCCTATTACTGGAAACAGTCCGTGGATTTGGGTATTATTTTTGTATGCTTGTGTTGTGTTTATAGATGCGTTCACTGCACCATTTCAGTTGCATTACAGCTATATAAATAACATAAATGTGAATAAAAATAATGATAACCTGTGCAAAACTTACTTGAAATTTCTTTTAAATCTAAATCTTGTATCGGTACATAAAGGAGTACTCACTGAGGATAGCCCACAATGTAACTGTGTCTTCTTCTACTGTTTCTTTTGTTTGTAAATCCTCCTCATGTCTCTTGTATTGTGATTAATTATGTGTGGTTTAAAATTCCACAAACTGATGGTAGAACATGAGTTTGTACGTTTGATGCTAACTGTCCTATGACATGATCTGTTGAAACAAAATGTATAGAGGAAATATGTTTTATGTGGTCAGGTGTTGTAATAAATCTGTAACAAGATTCAGTGGCATGCCTTGAGTCAACAGCTTTGTGTCGGCCCTTGTTGTTGTTTGGGATGAATGACCTCCTCTGCACCCAACCACTCAGCAACACCCTCTCTGTGTTTACTCACACTTACACTTGTCCCTGAAGGGAGCCCAGGAGCCATGAAAAGACCAGTGTTCATTCATACAGGATCATATTCCAGCTCCGGCAGCAGGGTTATTCATCTAATATTAAAAGAAAAGTTATGGGAGCTGCTGTACATTCTTCAGTGTACATCTGTTATAGGACTCTTCTTCACATTAAAATGAAGCTCATTAATCGCTGATATGTTGCTAAGAGAGCATACCAGTCTCAGAACGGGTCAACTACCGTCATACTCTTTGAAAGTAGATTAAGGAATCACAACAAAAGAATTCATGCTTTGCAGAAATGAGATATCTAGTCATAGCTATTTATGCCTCATGAAGTGCCATCATCAATGATTGATATGGACAGCTGAAAATGATGGAGCAATAGTTGAAACTGATAAGAACAGGTTCAGTAGTAATAAGGAATGAATAAAAATGTAAAGCAGGCCAAAATAGAGAAAGAATATTTGAAGTGGGTGGGTATGAATGATAAAACAGTTTGACGGACAAAAGTAAAGGGTTGTTGAACTGCAGAAACATCCCATTTGTGCTGCTAGCTGCTCTTAATATAAACTTAAAGCTTCTGAGTGAGCCAAACATAACCAGGCTTTCTTTAAGTAAGTGGGCTCAACAAAGTCTTAAGCTCCAGTTAGAGATGACAGATATCACAAAGCTGATTATGAACCATCTCTGTTAACTCAAGCTTTCTACATCTGGCTGCATGTGAGACATCATTTGAATCTTCTTCGGCGAAAAGAATTGATCTTCAGCTGTCGGAGGCTGTCAGATTAAAATATAAAGAAATGATGTTGGGAATGGGAATGTTCTTGTGGTTAAATGGCTTTACTGCTGCTGTAAGGAACAAAATAAATGTTATGCATCTGCACCAACAATAGCTGAGGCTGGAGGTATTGTTTCCAGTTGTCCACCTGTCCAGCAGTCCATCTGGGTCATTCTTATTAAAGTCATGAATAACTAAAGAAAGTGATACATTGCTGTCAAAAATCAACATCAATTTCAATTGGTTCATAGATAAAACCTTAACAAAACAGGCCTACAAATGTTTCTTCTTATCAAAAGAGCTTTTAGAAACAATTTGAATGTTTATCATGTTTTAGTTGTTACGTGTAAATTTAAGTTTGACAACCTCAGAGCAGACAAATCCTTGCAGCCCCCCAAATCTTTGGTGCACCTCCTTGGGGTCCAGGACCTCAAGTTGTAAACCAACATGGATTCTTTAAACTTTGCATAAACATCCACTACGGCTGGAGAATGAACTGATAAGATGTTGAAGGTCTGAAGTCAAAGTCACTGGGCCTCATGTTCAGCCCTTGCTAACACAGTTTTCATTTCATTTTATTTTTGTGACCCAGACCATGATCACATAGTATGGAGCACAAAAAGAACATAAAATACAAATAAGAAAAAGGTAGCACACAGCATGTCTGAAATACAACAAATTCTAGCTAAATAATGGAAGAGCAATTTTAAAAAGCAAGTAGCACTACTGTAGCATTTTCTCTTTACCATCACTGTATCTTAACTGCCTGGCAACTGAAAACCTTGGGGAGCCAGTTCTAGTTTTAATTCATACAGTCATTTGTTGATTTTGCCATGGCACAAACTGTTACTGCTCCTTTTTTCTTTCTACTCAAGGAGTATGATTGGGAAATGTAACTATGTTGAATGGCCCTTCAGGCCATGGAATATATGGGGAAATAACTGCCAAATCAAAGGCCAATCAATTTATTCATCTGATTAGATACATCTTGATTCTACTACACTAGTCAATTTTACAGTTTTCTTTGTAAAAGCAGGCGTGTTAAACAGACCTTTAAGGATTTGATTACCAAACAGAAAATCCTAGTAGCCTTGAAGATATTTCTTTTTATGGGTAGTTGTTAAATTTTTGATACTTTACAGCCATTTTAAAGCATAACTCGATACCAGCCAGGTTATAAATCTGGAGTAACTTTCCATGGTGATATAACCAGATTAAAAGAAAGCCAACTTTGTGACACAGAAATCTCTGACGTAGGGCTCTACAGACCAGGCTTAACCTCTAATGTCACTTCTTGAAGCATCTCTTTGTTAGAAACCTGGTTTGTGTTGTGTTTGGCAACCCCTGGGGACAAAGTAACACGTCTAAACTCTGCTGATCTAGTCCTGTATAAATACACTTCAAATTTTCTTGCTTTCTTTCAAATGTCAGGCCTGTCACACGCTAAGTTTTTGCTCAAAAAATACAAATGATCAAAGGCTGCTTCTTTGCTGTTGGCTCATTTTACACCCACCTTGGCAATTTTTGTTCGCCATGAAACAAGAAGTAATTTTTTCAAGTGCTTAGCATATGTGTAAAGCCATGAAATTTGGTGGTAAAATTCCCTGTGAGAACCTGTGAAGAATGATATGGCTTTAGCTGGTGGCCGTAGCCTACTGGCTCAATGGTTCCCCTATACAAAATTTAAAAAAAAAAAAAAAAACAGCCCCCAAACCAAAAATCAACCTATGATTTTGAAATTTGGTAGACATAAATATTATGCCAGAACCTAAAAATGCCTCTTAGACCCATATTGCCAAGCCCAACAGAAGTCTTCCATCTTTTTTCTTTTTGTAACAAAATTGGACAAATTCGCCATTTCCAGGAGTACTTCTAGGATTATCTCCGCCAAGGGTTTTAATCCGATACACTTCATCTTTGGTGTTAAGTAAGAAAAGCCCTCAAGGATGAAAACCTATTGAAATCAAGAACAAAACTAAAAGGGTGCAGTGATGGATGCTTGTCAAATTTTGATGTCTGAAAATGACATAAAAACAGGCTTTTTCTTAAACTGCGGTAGTTTCTGCAAAATTAAATAAATCTGCCATAAATTTAGTGTGAAACAGCCAGTAAATTTCCCAATGCTATCTTTTCAAGCCCAGCACTAAAGCTGCTGCCATGGTGACCCATTATTTGCCACGGAAGAGCAAGCAGAAAATCACTGCTTCTTTATTATTAACCACAATTCAAATCACACTCAATATTTGCCCTGAAATATCCAGAGACCTTCACTTTGCACCATGGTGAAGATCATGAGATTTTGTCCAGTGCTGAAGCCGTGGTGATTTTTTTTGCCATGAAACAGGAAGTAGTTTTGTCTGGGTGTAATAGAGCCATGAAACATCACTAAGAAAATTCTTAGAGGGGAAACAAGATTATTGATGTAAATTTTTTGGGTGGGCATGGCTTGATGGCCTTAAGGGTGTTGCCAAGATATACTTTTGTTCTTCCAGCTCAGAGTGTCCATGAGCAAAATACAGTTGTTAACAGTTTTTGAAGGATGTTAAGAAGAAATCATCTTAAGTAAAAATGGCCAAGTGCATAAGATGCAGTGTTTTAATTGTAAAGAATGAAATGTTCAAATTATGAGTCACTGGTTATATTTAGGCCTGTCATCCACATCGTCCACTTTGTAATTTAGCACTCTGTACTTATGAAAATGTAATTTCAAAGCTGTGGCTGGTTGATTGTGTGTATGTTTGAGCTTGTGTAACACATTTGAGATGATAAACTAACCAGAGAAAGGCCTCGGCTGCTCTTGTATCCCGTCCTGTCATTTACCCTCCACAGAGAAGCCCATCCTTCTTGGCTCCGGTTGGCTGTTTACGCTGGCAGGCCTGCATTTTCTCCTGCTGCCTGTGACAGCCATTAAAATTAGCTCACGCAGTGCCATAATGGTGAGCAGCTGTCACTGCGTAGACAAGAAGGCTAAAGTGCAACATTACTGGAATGTATTGGACTCAGAGAAGCAAAGGAGGGGAGAGGATAATAGCTGGGCCATCATTACTGTCTGCCAAAAGTTGTGCTGCCATTGTGTGATACCAAACAAACAAGCACTGCTTCAGTATGCAGGACTTCTTCAACTAAACATTTTATCAGCTGAGATTTAGTATGATGCTTTGAAACATGGAGAGAAACCAGGTGGGGCTTTCATCATATCATGTGTCTTGTCTCATAGTGTGCCATATTGTATCATCTTTGTCATGTATCTTTACATCATCTTGTACCATATCAGATCATATTGTTTCAAATCACTTTGGACTTGTCTAGTCTAGAGTAGTCTCATGTTGCATCGCATCACATTGCATCACCATATCTGGCTTGTCTTATGAGCATAGCTTTTAAAACTGATCCATGTCTCCTTCATTTCTGTGGTGTGCTCTCTCTCATATGATGTGGTGTCATTTTTAATGTATACCATTTCATATCATATCACATAAAATCATATCCCATCATATTATACATCATATCATATCACATCACATCTCATCACATCATATATCATATCATATATTATATCGTATCCAGTCCTAACCTGACACGCCAGATGGATTTGTTTCACACATCCATCTGGGAAAGCTTTATTAGGAAACGTATGAGAAAAGGCAGAGGCTTTGAAAAAAACTTGGAGTGTGATTGGATGAATGTTCTGCATGTCACATCTCTACGGGCCAATCAGAGCAACAAAACACGTGACGTTGCCGCTATCGAGCTGCGCACGTGCAGCTACTGAGGATTAATGCCAAACATGGTGACTAAAGACATGTAAGTACTCGACTTTCGTCGTTTTTGAAAAGCAAACAACTCACTGCTGTTCTTTGTTCTTCTTTTAAGGAAGAAATGTCGTCAAGTTCTGAGAAAAATGGTGCTTTAGCAGCATCCACGCTAAACTCTTCAGCCAATTGCATCGACCTCTTGTTGCTGCCTGTTTATGTCACAACTCCACCGCGCTTGAAAGTACTGCTAATTGGTCCAGTCACTTTCTAACCGGGCCCAAACAGTTCAGATGGGAGTTGTGCAAGATGGATTCGCCAGTGAAAAACAAGGAAACGGGCCAATCCATCTGCTTTGCAAGGTTATCCTTCGTTGTTGTTTTACGGAAAGCTCTGCTTGTGAATATTTACAGCATGAAACACATTTCAAAAGATATATTGAAGACCATTGTGTGTTTATCTTAAAGGGTTACGATGAACTATTGTTTCTGCGATATGGCCTCATAGTGAGTGTTTGTAGCTTTACGATTTTTGGTCCTTTTTTGCAATTCTATAATTTTAGTGAGCAACTTGGCAGTTTATTACGTTGTGATTGAGATAACTGTGTCTGTATTTTACCATTAACACGTCTTTTACCACGTTTATCGAGTAGTACTTGTTCATATGCCTGGTGTTAGTATGAGCAACATCCACTTGTCCATTTTGTCTCAAAACATTCTTTTTTTTGCAGTTTGTTAGTGGACCAATAATTTGTCATAGAGATGCGATAATCATTTTTTTATCTTTGTCAGTTATACTCTTTTGATAATTGAAGGAAACGCCTTGACAAAGAAGATAGTTCAGCTCTTAGTCTGTCCAAGAGTTTTCTGTCTGCATGGCTCTGTTCAAGTCAGGCAGTGAGGGCAGAACAAGGGTGGTATCCTTTCTCATTTTGCATCTCAACATAGTGTTGAGATAAAAAGTACTGTTCTGTGTCGTGTCAATGGTATTGTATCATATTGGGTCATGATGTTTTTTTCATCCTGTTTCAGGAAATTTGAGCTTAAATCTTTTCAATTTAAACTTAAAATTTAAATATGCACTTGACTAAAAACGAACAAACTGTTCAGTTTGTGGTTTTCAAATTGCTGTGGAACTTGTTAGGATTTGTGTCAGATATTGATCTCCTTGTGCTTTAAAGACTCTAGCTGTGTCAGTGGAGGCAGGAATCAGATATCATTTAGGGTTTTGGTTTTCACTTGACCACACAGAAAGTTGTTAAAGAGGGTGGAAGGTCCCTCCTCACTGACATTCTTATAAATAAACATGCCCCCATGATGACTGGCATGTGACTTCCTGTGTCTGGCGGCAAGATTTGAGCCTTTGTAGTCACATGATAAACATCATAACACTGAGTGAGCACATGAAAAAAAAAAAAAAAACACTGAATACTGCGCCTGCTGTCCATCACACAATACTGTATTAACAGTGAGTGAAATGCACCATTTAATAGTATTAATAAATCATTCCTACAATGATGCACTGTATTCTAAACTAGTCCTCTTTGTGTTCAACTAAGCTCAATTACTGAATTAAATAATCAAATCCTTCCTTATACTGGAGAAATTTATAGTAATTATTACAGATGACTGATTCTGTTAAGATATATATTTTCCCATCCATTTTTAATCATAGACTGGCCTCTTAAATATGTACACTGCATCTTTATTTTGCTTTGCTTGGGGTGTAATCAGCTCTTTGTCCTGACTTGAAATAATGCAACCAAACCCATTCGTGAAAATATAGGCACACATGATGTGTTATGTGTGTGAACAGTGTGTTTGATGAAGAAAAGGAAAAGTGAAAATGCATATAAGTGAAACAAAGACTTACATTATAGTAACCACAGTCAATATAATTACCTCCAAGGAGGAAATTTATGTTTAGATATATTTTTTCAAATACAAACCAACCACTCTGTTCCCAAACATCCCATTTCAGGAGTTTGTGAAGGATAAATTATTTTCTTATATCAACCAACTGTTTTTTGTCATAGACACAATAGATTTAACACTGCACAATAATTACACTACTCAGCATATATCAACTGTGGGTGAAAGTAGCACAGAACATAAGAGTTATGTAGCTGAACGATTACTAGGCACATATAACTTTGTTGTGCTTTTTTCCTCCTTTTTGCTCAATACAGGATGATTTAAACCGATACTTGCAAACACAGTAGGATGACATAGTTTCCTCAGTCCAGTTGCCTGTCTGAGTCCCCCTTTCCTCACTCCAGCGCCCTCCCTCCTCCCTTCGCGGCTGCAGTAGTTTGACTCCTACAGGCTGTTGAGTCATGCTGGCCGCTGGCCTGGCATCCACCTTCACGCAGGCCACAGCCCAGCTCAGTCTCATCAAGATCTCTGTGACTGAGAAGTGTTACTGCTTTCAGAATCCTTTATTAGTTGACTTAACTGAACTATTACAGGAACAACAGCTGAAAAGTTTCTATTGTTTTCCATCAGTTAGGCAATATTTACAGAGTTGTGCAAATTTATATAGCATAGAATAATAAGTTCTTTTAAAATTATTATTGTTAATATTATTTGCTTGTCATTCTGATTAAAAGCAGACATAACTAGACCTTCAGACCTCTTTTTTCTGCTTAAACTGTATGCACTGTATGCACATATGCATTTAAAGGTGTTAATTAGCTAGGGTCCAAATCTTATAGACCATTTAAATTTAACACTTTTGTCAGAAAAATGCCTAGAACCTCCCTCTACTGCTTGAAACCTGCTGTTGCAGTTGATTTTTTTCTTTTGGGTGATCTGGAGGCAGGTGACATAGGGGTTCCAGCTTTCAACACCATAAAGCTCAACGGCTGTCTCCATGGTTAAAAAAAATAATGCCAATGTAGAATTACAAAACCACTGCAGTTCCTTTAGTGTCTTCTTGAGGCAAACTACTGAAGTATATGAGGTCACATCCACACCAATGTTAAAATGTGTCTTTTGTGGGACATAAACACGCTGGTTCAGCAAGAAAATGTGTTAGTTTTTGTTTTAAATCTTTATGGGCACACACTGTATTATTTAAACCTGTCTGCTTTGGTTTTAATCAAGATGAAATCAAGCCTTATCAGGGTCATGGCTGATATGATTACAAACCAGCACTGTGTTTGTCAGGTTTAGACCTGCCTCTGAAAAAAATAGACAGAGATGGCCTTTTTGTTGTTTTCCCAGTGAATCTGAAGTTCATTTTAGACTGCATTTTCAACACTGGAGTAACTACACATTGGCCCCTCAGTAGAACCCTCTCAGTAACCAAGAGACTGGCAGTCATCCTGTATTTTCTACTGTCTATGGTTATCGCCCACTTTTTCTACAAACACTGACTTGATAGTAGCAACTGATAGATAAGTTTTGCAGTTAACAGAAGGCCCTTACAATCACAGATGTCGCTGTGATACTCCTGGATTCTGAGTTATGCAATTCTTTTTTCCAGAGATTAAGAAGAAACCCTGTCTTAAAACCATGGTTGGTAGCTTCCACTGGAGCATTGATCATTTTACACAAGTAACTTATGGTAAGTCTTCCTAAGATGATGACAGCATAATAGCTGCAAAAACAAAATAAATTAGACTTCATGATGTTAAAACAGTCTGGCTGCAGACTGTTCATCTGAGACACTGTATATCTTAAATGCAAATACACATTAAAACTTTTGAAATAAAATCTGATAAAACTTCAGAGTTAGGCTGCCAAAAGGTAAAAATGAAAAAACCTGTCCTGCAAAACCTAATTACAAAAAGTTTAACACAGCAAAGTAAACAGTCTGTTTACAGGAAAATGCTCATCCTCCTTGAAAACATTCTAACGCAGCAAGTGTAACTTATGTAGCATGTTAGGTATGTAGAAAACAGAGCTAAAGGCTAGAAAACACTCAGGGAGCGCAGATCTCTGCCATTAGCCCTATTTCCCAATAGTACAGAATCCTTTAAAAAATTCCTGTATCCCGATGGTGATCCGGATCACTCCCAAAACCTAACCAGTTCTTACTTATGTCATTCCTGACATTTTCTAAAAAATTTCATCAAAATCCATCTATGACTTTTTGAGTTATGTTGCTAACGAACAAACAAACTAACCAACAAACCCTGCCGATTACATAACCTCCTTGACGGAGGTAACAAGCTCACAAAGCAGCTACATAAGCTACTTATCTATGTTATCTACATAGCCAATTTAGCTTTAGCTACCTTTGCTACAGCTAACTTAGCTATAGATAACAGAGCTACATAGCTAACCTAGCTAAAGCTAAGCTCACAAAGCAGCTATGTGAGCTTCATAGATGCGTAATCTATGTAGCTACATTAACTTTACCTATATTTGCTAAAGCTCGCATTGCTAAAGCTAACTTAGCTACACTTGCTTTTGTTAATTATGTGACTAGCGTAGCTATGTTAGCTGAAGCAACAAAGCTGAAGTGAGCCACCTTTAATGTAACGACTTCTAAAATAGGTTTATTAATCCTAGATTAGATGTTTGACCTTCCTCTGTTTAATTTATGAAATGTTTCTTTGTCTGTAATGTTTGCAGTGTAGTTATTTCATGAATGTACTGCCAGATTTTGTTTATGATGAAGTTTAACTTTAAAAAAAATCTTAAACTGGGAATACGTTGTCCTGGCAAATTATGGCACTTCCTTTCTGACATATATGACTTCTCAGATGTACAGCCTACAGCCCAACCCATCTCACTGTGGCTGATAGGGACAGTAAGAAGGAGTATATGGGCGTGTCTCTCTGTCCATGATGTTATAGAAGCATATTTTTTGCACTCTGGGGTTTAGTGACTATGAAAATACTTGCAAACACAGGAGCTGCATTATATGATTTTCTGAATTCAAAACAATAACCCATTTTAAAAACATAAAGGTAAAACTCCTGTAAGGAACTTTCATACTGTGTTGTCTTTGGTGCCCCCTGTGGACAAAATTGTACCTCTCATCTCTATGCTAATTTTGTCCTGTACATGCATACAGGTTATTTTCCAACAAAAACATCTCTTCCTGTTATCTTAAACAGTCAAATGAATTAAATATCCAGAAATGGTACATGTCAAGAAGGGCAGTTTTGACAGCATGCTGGTAAATACTTCATCTGGCACCTACCCTGCTGCAGCAGTGTTAGGAAATAAAACTAACAATATAGAAATAATCAGTCTGATCACTGAGAGTCGTCTTTGCTTTAGTAGGTCAAAAAGAGGTGTCTGCATTCATTTCAGTAGACTTCAAACCATTTAAAACTCCTCAAAGGGGCTTTAAAATAACAGAATGTGTTATATATTTTAACTAAATAGCTTCTTCCTGGTTGGGAAAAGAGTGTGATTTATTTTTGTAAACCACACTTTGTCAGTGGAGTGATTCAGTGTGTTATAATGTTGTAGCTACAATGCTAGCTAATAAATAGAATTTTTGCAGAAATTTTGACTATTTTTGGAGTTAAGTGCTTCAGAGTGCTTTGCAATGTATTTTATATGAGCTGCTTTTTTAAAAAGTAAACCAGTTGTTTCTTGCCTTTTAAGGTCAAAATGTTATTAGAATCTCAGCAGTTGGAGGTACAAAGTGACTTATTTGCTTTATAAAACTTGTGCAAAGTGCCTTTAAAGTACAACTGCCACAGAAGGTTAATATAAAGTGATATCAAAGGAAACACACTTAAGGCACACACACTTAAAGGCAAAAGTCCCTGTCCTTCAGAGTGTAATGACACGGTTAGTGTCCTCCTCCGTCCTGATCTGTCTGATCAGAGTCAACTCATCAACTCTCGGATCGCCACATTAAACCTTTTGCCACTGCTGGGATGAGGGAGAGCCGATCTGAAGACCAGCAAAGAAGACCTGGTAACGGTGCTTCCACATGATGAAGGCTCCCACAGCGCACACCAAGGCCTGGGCCAGATTCAGCACGATCTGGATCACAAAGTAAAGTGTGAGAGTGTCAGTGATCTCCCCACAGTCGCTCACTCCCTCGTAGGTGAACGTGCGAGCTATTGGGTCGGTGTGATCCAGTTTGCACACGCAGTCCTCTCCATCCGGCTCACAGCTGAAGCTGCTGGTCTGAGCATGGTGATGTCCAGCAAATGCAATGACCAGCACTGAGAGGACCAGGCCGATTGTGCACAGGATGAAATACAGGAGCTGCAGAGGAAGAATCAAAAGTCAACACTTGGATCAGGAACCCGTCATATTCAGCTTTTATATGTTTTTGGATCTAGAAATCTGGCTCCTGCTTCAGCCTATTGTCCCATGAGTAACCAAAAGTGCCAAAACTGTAGCTTAGAAGCAGACATGCTGGCTCAGCGCCTGTAGCAAGTTCAAAAGATTACCCACAATACTACAAGGCAAGGTCTAGCCCAGCTCTAAGCATAGATGAGACAAAACAAAAACACACGTCTGCCATGCAGCTCCAGCCACTCCCCACTTAGCACTCATCCTGTGTGAGAATCTGGTCTAAAAATACAGTTGCAAAATGTGACAGAAGCTTTGTGTTGTTTATGCAACGGCACAATTTCAATAACACTAAACCTTCATCTTAATCCAGCACTTATATAACAGGAGAGCTCATTCCCTGGTGTATTTCGCTCACAGTTACATGCTGCTTATGGAATTATGCAACTGATGAGCGAGGCTTGATTTGAAAGAGCATTGATGTTAATTTTGGAACAGCTGTGAAATCTGGAGCGTGGATGGTTACAGGGACATGTATGTAAGCAAACAGGTACCTTACTGAACGTAAAGTACGTCACTAAATAGGCATGATACGAAAGCAGGAAGGAGTCACCCACTGTTGCTGTTAATAGTCCATGTCCTGTCCTGAGGCATTTATAAGAGGCAATGTTAGAGAAACAAAGCATCTTGGCACAATAAGTTTTAATTTGAAAGGGTTATCTGAGAGAGCAGCCTTGGCTGACATCATATTTTACTTCTAAATGTCTCCAGTAATTCTCTGCCCTCTTGATGTGCCTCTCGCCTTGCATCAAGGTTAATTGAAATAAATAAATTAACTGTAAAGCCATAAATTCTAAAAATGAATACAGTAGAGCCATGAGGTCATTTAGCTGTTTAAATGAATTGCTTCAATAAATTAGAGCTTGTTTGTTTGTTTGCCTGAGAAAGACATACTGCAGGGTATTAGCATCTATTTTGAGGATAAGACTGTTATAATGGAAAAGAAAGTAAGAAAAACTAGAAAACTTCAAGAAGAGCTTGCAGGAATTGAAAAAGTATCCCACAGAACTGAAGACTCGCTAATGTTACTTAACTTTGGCTCTGACACCTTGGCCTTCTGCATCTACGATTTATGATTTATTTACGGACACATTTTTCTTAATGTGTCTCAGACATGTATACATATACCTTCTAGTTATTAATTATTTTTACATGTTTGAATGTATGCTTGTACATCTGTAGATACTTGCACATGAGATATGTGTTGTAAAATGCAAGTTTTGAAAATATGGATGCAATCCAATATAGAGCACTGAATGACTCAAAAGTTGCTTTCTGTGTGCTTTTAATGATGCCCTCTCAGGGACAGGTATTGGAAATTAGTAATAGCTACAAATGCTGTGGTGTAGTACATGGAAAATTGTTCAGTTCTCTATGTATACTGCATCTGTCCCTGCCAAATAAACCAATATGATGAAAGCAAGACTAGATTAAAACCTAGTATATGGCTTACTGCAACTATCTGAGATGGCTGTGGAAATGCCTGACTGAATTGTGTGTTCTGGCTGAGTGATTTTTTTGGGGGGTGTGTGTGTAATTGTGCTGTCCCTTGTGTTTTTGGGTTGAGAATCAAGGGATCCCAAACGTTTAAAACATAAAGCCCTGTCAGCGGGAAACAGCTAACCTGACACATCAGATCGACTCATATCATGTATGAATATATTTGACATACATCTGGGAAAGCTAATAAAATAATTAATACTGCTTTGTCAAAATATTTCCCAAATAAATCAAACTCTAAATGTAGCATGGGGACAAAAATTTTGAGCTAATTGTTCCACTAGCAGGCCTTGTATACAAGCACTCACACAACAGGTCACCCTTCCCTCTTAACTGTTACATACTCATGCCAAAGCAGGTCGACAGAAGAGCGAAAACACTGCCAAAAGAAGTGCAAAGAACCACACAGAACTTTACACGGTGGGAAAGATGTTTCTGCTCTTCTCACGACCAGCTTTGGCAAGAGTTTGTTTCAACAACTGGCTCCACTGATAGTAAACAATGATAACAGCTGCCTGTCAAATTCACAACATGTAGTTTACTCAACTGGGGAGTGCCCACCTACTACTTCATATGGTTCATTGCTCTGATTGACCCGTATTGAATATGACAGACAGAATGTTCGTCCACTCGCCGTCTGAGGTTTTTTAAAGGTTCTGTCCTTACCAAATATCCCCTCTGTTGCCCAGATGGATGTGAAATATATCAAATGCAATGGATATGTAAAACAGACTATTTAGGGAGACAAACTAAAAATCTATTTATGGGGTGTGTTTTCTCTGAAACATTTTGTTTTAAAGTTGATTGTTAAACCATGAAATGATAAAACAGAGCTTGAGCTATAAGCTGGCAGCATTAGTACATTGAACAGGATTAATTAAGGTCCATAATTAGTGCATTCATTCTTTAAATCACAATCAATCACATGCTTTACAATCCGTCTCAGTACCACTTTGGTGAAGCCACTGTAGCCATAGCAATATGAAATAAGTACACCAATTCTTCCTAAGGTCTGATCTCAATTTAAAAGAACAAAAAAAAAAATCAGACAGCTCAGTGGACCAATCAAAAGTCATGTGCTCCTTGTGCTATTTACCTTTTCACTGTTCTCTTAGTTCCTTTTCAGTCCATAACAAGTTCCTTTTCAGTTTCATAATCTTTGATCTACCTAAAGTCCCTAATTTTCTTTCAAAGTAAAAGCAGGTATTTGTGCAAACGGTTGGTCATATCTGTAGTTTAATACAGTACAAAAATCCATAATGAAAAAGTTTTCAATGCAAGTACCTGAGGACTTAGAGGGCCCCGAAGGTTCCCCACTGATTTACAGCAGTGTGACATAAAAACATTGTCATATTACAAACAGAAAGACATTTACATCATTTTTGATAACTACCTCTTAAGGTTTACAAGCTCTGCTTGGTAAAACATTGCATACAAGGCTGTAAACCCTGTCATTTTGTGATCCAGACAGTCTGATTGGATTTTAAATTGCACAATACAGACACACCAGGGATTTTCTTCTCATCAGACAACTCTGCAAAGATCATTTTGCACATTAAACTGCACTCCAAGCAGAACACCAGTGACATGCTTTCATATTTGAACCTGTTTGCATTTTTAAGCTAGACTCCAAAACAAAGTTCCAACTAGTTCCAAGGACCTGCTTATCAATTACAAACACTTGTGTAGGGATTTTAATTGCCTGGAACTCTGACTGTGTGTACTGTACAGCTAATTAAGCTGTACAATCAAGTCACATTAATGGATGTGCTCATCCACTCATAGGAATCCCTGCAGAGCTCTTAAACATGCGGTTTAATGCTTTTCTCTCAATGCCATTTACTGATACAGATGCAAAACAACAATCTCAGTGAGTAAACATTATCCTCAGCAAAGAACTTCTGATACATTACTGCAGTTGAGACTCCACCGTATTACTCTGGTTAAATAAAAAGACAAAACAGATCATGGGAAGTAAACAGATTTGTTCTTATAATGGTTGTTAGGCAATCAGAATTTTTGGTGAAAATCATTAGCTTAGATATCAATAACTGATTCAGCACTACATTAATAAAAACACAAGAACCAGGCACCACAAATTAAGATGTGTTACAATTTCAATCATCAAAACTGAAGGCAAACTCCCAAACATTTTCTAAAATGCACAAATCCAGTGATTTTATTCTTCTCCTCAGCATCTCTCTTATGAAATAAGCACATCCAGAAAGTATTCAAACCCCCTTCACAGTTTCCAGTTTTGTTATGCTGCAGCTAGATGCTACAATCCTTTCAGGTCATTCTTTTTTTCTCACTCCTCTGGGCTCAGTCCCTCTAGACATGTTTGATAGGGTTCAAGTCAGGGCTCTGGCTGGGCTACTCTTAGACATTCACAGAGTTGTCCCTCAGCCACTCCTGTGTTGTCTTGGCTGCGTGCTTAGGGCCATTGTCATGTTGGAAGGTGAACCTTCAGTCCAGTCTGAGGTCCTGAGTCCTGTTTAACAAGTTCTCATTGAGGATATCCCTGTATTTTGCTCTGTCTCCCAGTCCCTGCTGCTAAACACCCCCACAACATGATGCTACCACCACTATGCCCTGCTGCTGGGATGGTGTTGTGAAGGTGATGAGCTGTGCCTGGCTTCCTCAGACATAACGTTAGAGCTCAGGCCAAACAGTTCAATCTTGGTTTCATCAGACCAGGGAGTCTTGTTTCTCACAGTCTGAGAGTCCTTCAGTTGCTTATTTGAAAACTTCAAGTGAGCTACCACGTGTTTTGCACTGAGGAGAGGCCTCCATCTAGCTACTCTGCTATAAAGCCCATATCAGTGGAGGGCTGCAGTGTTCCTCCTGGAATTTAGAGCAACTGATTTTTTTGTTGCCTCTCCACCATAGATGAATGCACTGTAGTTGTAGTTTTTAAGGAGAATATGCAAAGGAAGGTTGCCAAACTTTTGATACCTAATACTTTTGGTGTCATGTGTTTTTAAATGATATGCTCATTCATCAATATAACAAAGATTGCATCTTTTTGAAGCAAGTGTCCCTGAATATATCAAAGTATCAAAAATGTGGACAGCCTTAGTTAACATCCACACATCTCTGCACTCCTGTGTCAGCATGTTTGCAGACTCACCTTGAGAATGAACTGCAGGGATGTCCTCTCGTCTGGCAGATAGGTGATGAAATACAGGATGAAGCCCACGATGGAAACTATACACAGCTAAAATATAAGAAAAAGAGTAGATATTGTTTGTTTATATTCACTTACATTAAGCTGTTTAGAAAATATCTACAAGTTCCTAATTTTGCAGCCAATAAATTTCACAAAGAGCACAAACCATGCACTGTTTGCAGAGTTGTATGACTTAACAGATTTACAGTATGATGTTATCATATAAGCATATGTGATGTGCCTGTTTGCTGGTAAAACAGTCCTAAAACAAGAATCTTGTTCTTGAAAATATGATGTACCTAGCTTTCCATGGCTGTTTCCTCATATTGCATGATTGCATGATTCAGCAGTAAGCTGTCATCTGATTACATTACTCCCTCTCTCTCTCTCTCTCTCTCTTACTCGCACACACAGACACTCACACTCTATCTCTTCAGTGCAATTGGAGTCTTGTGACTAACGTGCGGCATCTTATTTAAATGTTTTTCCCAGGTTCTTAAGCACTCTCTGGAAAGTTCTCGATGACCTCAGTGTTTTTCACTCGGCTGAATCTCGTGAGGATCTAACTCGGGATGTTCGTGTCCAGGGATGTTTTTCGAGAGAAGATGAGGTCTGAGATAGGCTACAATAGGATGCAAACAGCAACAACACGTTTTCTGTCTATCCTCGAAATGTGACCTGAAATCTTATTTTAAGTTTGGATGATAGCTGGATAATGTAGCTCTCTGTTCTTTGATATTAATCACTTCAGACACAGCCAATTACTGATCATTTTGCACAATAAAAAAGTCAAAGAAGAGATGTTTAGCTGTCTGATCAACTTGCATGCTTAATGACTTAATGACAATCATTTGAAGGATAAATGAAACTTTCAATGCTCTTTTTCAAAAGCTGTTCTGTGACTTTCAGATCCAACATTTCATATGATTTCTTGTTTAGATTTTCTCTCAAATGTCAAATAACTATTCAACAGCTTTTCTTTGTTCGACAACATGCTTTCAGTGTTGCACACAAACTAACAACAGCAGTGTTCAGTGCCTTAAACTTAAGTGGCATTAAAGTTACTCCAATAGATAAAATATAAACAAACATTTCACTTCCTTAGTATGTATAGTTTCATTTCACAAATGCCTTCAAATAAAGCTCCACCATCACAACACTCTTTCACAAGGAGTGACCCCAAATAGTTGAATATTCAGTGGGTTGTCAAAAGGCCCCATTTGACTGCCAATTTCACAAGGCTCAACAAGTATTTTATTCCTGCTATATGGAGACATGCATGGTCTATTTTACACAGATTGAGATATTTAAATAAATCATAATTCATAGCTTATCTTAAAAATCAGCTTATTCATACTTTTATTGTTGGTCCACTGTGCTTTACCAAGTCCACTGTCAGCCTTCATCTACCAGGAGATTTTAGAGCACTTCATGCCTCCATCTGCTGAGAAGCTTTATAGAGAAACTGATTTCCTTTTCACCTGACCACAATGAAGCCAAAATTACCAAAATTGGTTTACTGACCATGGTATTACTGTGTTTGATTGGCCAGCCAAATAGCCTGACCTGAACCCCGTGGAGAATCTCTTGGGTATTGTCAAGAGGAAGATGAGTGACTCAACAATACAGCTTAAAGCTGCTATGAAGCAACCTAGGCTTCACAACACCCCAGCAGTAGCATGGACTGATTGGCTCCCTGCCACATTGCAAAGATCTTTATCATCATCAAGATTAAATCAAAACAAAAAAATCTTTGTATGAGCTGTATCTAGACTATATGGAAGATTAACTTCTTGATTTAATCGGGAAAATCCAACTTTTTGTGATATTGTAACTTTTTGAGATGCACCTGTAGGTAAATAGGTATTCCCATCCTAGAAGACAGATTATATT
This sequence comes from Cheilinus undulatus, assembly GCF_018320785.1. Classification (NCBI taxonomy): domain Eukaryota; kingdom Metazoa; phylum Chordata; class Actinopteri; order Labriformes; family Labridae; genus Cheilinus; species Cheilinus undulatus. The sequence continues at coordinate 30,393,886 of NC_054873.1, forward strand.
TAAATATGATGTCTCAATAATCCCTGCTTGCATTAATGCTGATGCACCATGCTGCTGCTGCTGGCAAAGCTTAACCTCCTCCACCCCAGCCCCCTCCTTTATAGCACAGCTTATTACATCCGCAAATTGAGAATCATGCCACTATGTATTAATTGCTGTTGAACTAATTTCATTGTATTCAGTACACATTGCCATTAATGTATCCATCTGTATGGGGGTTTCTAGCTAGAGTATGCACTCCCTGGAAAGTCAAAGCATGCTGCTTGACTAACCCAGGGACTAACCGCCAAGTAAAACGGTATATCCATTTAGCAGTAAAATGGTAAAGTGTATGACAAGAGCATTTCTGACCAATCAGATTCAGGTCTGTAAACCTCTAGTTGGGGACATCCCTACCTTAAACTTATAAGCAGTACTTTCTTACTTTCATTTTGCTGTACCAGTCTAATTTTTAGTCTTGGGGAGTTGTGAAAGCAATAAAGGTGGGCTGTGTAACCTGATAGATGAGGTCCCACAGTTTAATAAGGTCAGACAGAAGCCCTCTTTGGTAACCACACAAGTTTGAAATCCAATATGGATTTTAAACCTGGATCAAAAGTAAATCAAAGGCTTCTGAATATGTTTGGTGTTTGAAATGTTGTGTCCAGCACTCTAATTATTAAAAAAATTACATCTGATGCCGAGAAGGCTTTTAACTGGTTTTGATAGAACTATTTTTATCCATTTAGGATGGAAAAAAAATGGTGTTGGCCCATATTACCTGGATCAGGACATAATGCCCATTGCTCCTAATTTCAGTCCAAGCTAACAATATTGTATTAACTTCTCCCCATTTTTAGGGGAACCAGGCAGGGCTGCCCAGTCAGCCCCCTGATCTTTGACCCTGCTACTGAGCCCCATGCCACTGTTTTAAGGTCAGATGAGGAGATTATGGGATAACTAAAGAGTCCATTGCTAGTAAATAACATTTTATGCCGATGACCTCTTTATATATATTTCTGATTCTATGGATTTATGGTTTGGCAGGAGCTTCATGGACTGGGTTTACCCTGCATGGGTTTCAGCTGCATGCAAGCCTCACACCAAGTCTTGTGCCAAGCGTTGGATGGAGTGGTGTAAAGCACACTGACGCTAGACGGTGGAGCAGTGGAAACATGTTCTGTGGATTGATAAATCATGGAGAGAACTTAAGCTGCCTAATTGCATTGTGCCTGGTGCCTGGCATTGTTTGGTGGAGGAGGGATGATAGTATGGGGCTGTTTTTCAGGGTTTGGGCTGGGCCCCTTATATTAAGGAAGGCCAACCTTAATGCTTCAGCATACTGAGACATTTTGGACAGTGCAATGCTTCCAAATTTGTGGCAACACTTTGGGGAAGGCCCTTTTCTGTTCCAACATGAGTGTACCCCAGTGTACAAAGAAAGGACTGTAAAGACATGGTTCGATGAGTTTGGTGTGGAAGAACTTGATTGGCCTGCATAGACCCCTGACTTCCCCATCAAGCACCTTCGGGACAAATTGGAAAAGACATTGCAAACCAGGCTTTATCATCCATCATCAGTGCCTGACCATACATGCTCTACAGAATGAATGGGCACAAATTCCAACAAAAACCCTCCAAAATCTTGTGAAAGCCTTCCAAGAAGAGAGAAGGCTGTTATATCTGCAAAAGGGGGGCTAACACCATATGAAAGTACATGTTTTTGAATAAAATATCATTGCAGTCCTTGTTGGTGTGACGTGATGCAGCCAAATACTTTTGTCCAAGTGTATCTTTGAATACGAACTACCACTTAAGCTTTCTTCAAACAGGATTTTTAAACATTTTTTTAGAGTGAACCAGATGAGAGCTGGCATACTGGTCAGCAACACCTTTATCTCTTGCAGGTTGCATAAACAGTATCAAAATCCCTATAATTCCCATTTTTCCACTCAAGTCTTTCAAAAACTATTATTTAAATTGACATCAGCTTTTATCTGGAACAAAATGAATCCACAGGAGATACCTTAAGAGTTCTACAATCATCTGCCAGTTTATTTCAACCTCACTTTTCTGAGTTACTTGACAGCAAATATCGTTAAAATGATGACTGACTGTCCACATCTAATAGTGGCAGGGATCCTGTCCATTCTGACTCAAGGATGAACTGATTAGATTTTTTTGATAGGTCAAAGGTCATTGGGCTTCATTCTCCTCCCTTGTTAATGAACGTAATATCTCGGGATGGGCTTTTCTTCAACCACACACAGATATCTCTTACTACATGAAAAACTAAAGACATTTCCGAGCTAGAAGTTCAAAAACCAAATGCTTCCCAGCTCTTCTTCTTGATCCAACATTGACTTTTGCTACTTCGCAATTTGATACCTGGCTGAGACATACAATCACCAGGTACTGCTTGTAAAAAAGTTAAAAATTCATTAAGTGTAAAAAAAATCATGTCCAGTGTGCTCAATTTCTATATGAATGGAGTCAATCAATCTGTGCATGCTTCAAAACCCTAAGACGGTGCCATCGTAACCTGACATCTCCATCACTTCCACAGCTGAGTAAAGCTGTGTTAACCTTTCTCTCTCCGTACGTTCCATATAGCTGACAAGGTGTAGAAGAGCTATAGTGGTCCCGCCTTGAACAGGTTCAGGAAAAAGGGGCTTCTATCTTCTCTGTGCTGAAATGAAACCTTACTGGCTAACACCACTTTCACTATAAAACTCTGCTGCTTTAAAACCACCTGACATTTAAGAATCTATTATCTCTTATGCCGCTGTTTCTATCTGTTTCTGGGATCGGTGATGACAAACATGATGATTATTTCACTTTGTACAAGGTTTAGACTTCAATTTTACATGTAAGCAAGGGTAACATTTGAGCTGATTTTTAAAGGACTTCAGCAGCACTTCAGACCTTTTTGACCCCTTTGCTTTAAAGTGACACTTCTGTTTACTTCAGCACCTCAGCTTCAACTCCTTTCAAGAGTTTAAACTGCTACTTTTATACATTTATCATCAGAAAAGTTATCATTTTAAGACATTAGTCATTCCATAGCTCTGAAATAAAACTAAAAATCAAGAAGTAAATGAAGTGTAAGGCTTAAGGTGTGCTGATAAGGCATACACCAATAATCACAAACTTTAACAAGTACACTATAGTAACCAGGCATTGAGATGCTGCTTATGTGTGCAGAAGTCAGGTTTGCATTTGGCATGCTATGATTGGCTGGCATATTCATTAGGTCAGATGTTTGGGTACTATTGGATGTACAACAGAGACAAAATAAGGAGCATGCAGGCCTGTGTGACTAGGATGGTTCTGAGATTCAGTTGTTTGCATTCAGCTTCACTGACAGATGGCGACTTGTTAGAACAAGTCTGTCTTGGCCTAACATCTCGATGAGGGAGAGTGTTGACATGCGAGTGGTGACCATGAACGACACACTGAGGACTACTGAGGGTCATGCAGCAGTATCAGTCCCAGGCTTCATGCAAACATGTGGATGTAGCTGCTGATGTTAGAGGACATTAAGAACAGAGCTTACAATGATCCCAGCCCAGTGTGGCGTCTCCCTGGCCAGGAGTGAGGGGCTGATGGCCAACATGAGGAAGGCCACGACTGTAACGGACACCCCCAAGAGCAGCTGGAGCAGGGCTACAAGCAGAGGGAAGCGACAGAACCTGCACTTCTTCCTGTCCTCCGGCGGCGGGCTTTCATCTCTCCTCTTCTTAACCTCCTTCTTGTCTTTCTGCCCCATTTCTCCTTCCTTTCCGAACACTCTTCTCCCTCTCTTTCTGTCTGTATGCTCAACTTTTACTGTAGCTGTGTTTAGGGTGGATCAGCCTGTCTGCCGCCTGCCTCTCTCCCTGTCCCTCACCCTCCCCGCCAAGGCCTTCCCCTCAGCATAAGCCCTGCTCAGCTGCTATTTGGAAACAGAGACGCCTCTGAACTAATATGGAAAACATTTGGACTGGATTCCTAAAGCAGCTCCAGTGCCACATATAGAGCAGGCTGCATACTGTGGAGGAAAGGAAGTGGAGGGAAATGGGGGGGGGTAGGAAGACACATAGGGGGGACTCCAACGTACGACCGTAACATGGTTTCACTTTTAGTGACATTAAGGACAAAAAAAGGAGAAAGTGCAGAGGCGAGTAAGCAGGTATGAGTTAATGAAAAGCCAGCAGAGAGGAGGTCACACTTCATTTGCAAGCCGGAGTGATTGGATCGTTCTTTGTCAGCACTGTTACACAAGAGAGCCATATGCTGCCAGCCAGAAACAGTCACATGACTTACAGGAAGGAGTAATGTGATCATAAGGCATGTGAGGGCATTTCAGGGGCTCAGATTTTACTGTTTCTGACTACTTTCATGTTCACAAGAGGAAAGCAGGTGTCACTGCCGATCAGATTATCCTCCTGGAGTCACTTAGAAACTTTTTCTGTAAAAGTTCTGCCCTCTTTTATCACTTCAAAAGAAAGAAAATTGACTTTAAACTATTTGATCCTCCTTTCAAAGTAAACAAAAAGGCAAACTAGTCTCCTTGTTTTGCAGCTATCTCGCCAGCCTTTGTCAGTATTTTGTTTAAAACCACAGAGGCTCAGATGAAGGTGGGAGAGCAGCAGCAGCAGCAGCACCCATGCTGCGGTTAATAAAGAACCGCGACGCACGTGTCTGAGCACACAGCTGGGCCGGTGCCATGGTTACTGACAACGCAGCTCTGAGCGGCTGGAGATGTGTGAGTAGGTAACCCTGCTCTGCGCAGGTTAACAACATTGAGCTATTGAGGCACACGGTGGCGCGCTGCGTGCACGCGCAAAAGCCTTAAACGTTTGGCAGGGATCCCGTGCTTACAGTGCGTCATTACCACATTACACTGAGTTTTTAGTGTAAAATCATGACTTTACTGATATTGTTTTAGATGACAGCTTAAATAGAAATGTTCTGCGAAAGAAACATTTGAGAACTTTTTTGTGAAACTGAGCAAAATAGTTTGGTTATTTGTGTCTTGGTGTGCGCCACATATCAGGAATTAAACCTTTTGTGACACTTGTTAAAAAAAAACTTGAGTTTCAAAGTTTAAGAGCAAAATTTAAAAAGGACTGTTTAGTAATAACAGACAGGCTATTTAGACCAATGTGTCTCTCTCTGCTCTCTCCGCCCGTGCGCCTTTTCCTCCGCCACATTTTGCGTTTGAATCACGTTTCCCCCACCAGGTCAAAAATGTTTGGACTACATCACTATAGGAACAGCGGCGGTAGCTGCCATTACACACAGAAGGTCTAATTACTGGACTTTGTGCTGGTGCAGGCTACACGTGAGTCGGAAGCTGTTCCCTACCGGAGGCGCGCGTGCGCTCTAACCACAGCACCGACGGCTTTGCGAAGTGGCAGCTCAGGGAACTCTAGACATCAGTGTGAAGCGCAGCTCAACTGGAGGACACGCACCGTGCATCATCTCCCCCAGCCGTCCGTCCGTCTGTGGGTCGTGGAATAACAAACATTCCCCAAAGAGGCAGAAGAGCGGGAGAAGCAGAGCAGGAGAGAGGTGATGGATGAAAGGATACCGCATTTACAGGACAGACAGTTCATGGAGCACGCGGAATTCTTAGGGTGAGTGTCGCTTTGAGCAAACTCTGTCAAACTCAAAGAATCTGTCATGTGAAGCTTCTGAATAATCGGACACTTTTTTTTCTCTACTTTAGGGTGGATTATCCCTCTCTGTACATGTGCAAATCCAAAAGAGGAATAAAGCGAGAGGATGGAGGAAAGGTGCGCGTGCTGACTTATTCAAATAAAATCTAAATGCTTAGTTTGTTCTCCTTAATCATCACTTTTATGTTTTTGAATCTAACATTACGGATAAAGTAACTTTTAACGCAAAATTTACATTAAACAACTGCTTTTGTGCCAGCAGGACGCGTACAAGTTACCACACCGGTTGATAGAGAAGAAGAGGAGAGACAGGATCAACGAATGTATCGGCCAGCTGAAGGATTTGTTACCCGAACATTTGAAGCTGTCGGTAAGATCATGACAACAAAACAAGTCTGAACTTGTACTTTGATCCTGCAGAGATCCTATAAACTTGTGCGTTTTCTCCATAGACGCTCGGGCATTTGGAGAAAGCAGTGGTCCTGGAGTTAACACTGAAACATCTGAACGCTCTGACTGCTGTCACCGAGCAGCAGCACCAGAAGATCATTGCTCTGCAGAATGGTAAGAGGAATAAGCATGAGTATTAAAGGCATGTTTTATTAGAAAAAGTGCCTCTCTGTCGCTTTTTTCGAGGTTAGGTTAGATTTTTTTAATCTGCTTAGCTTTGCAAACTTTATTGCCCCCTTAAGGAGTCAGTCTGATTTTATAGGCTTATCAAGAAATAAACTTAAAAATGCATACACGTGCGTTTGGACAATACTATAACTGGATAATAAACAGATTTTATTTGTTTTTATGATGATGTGTAACACATTTCAGAGGAAACAATCTGTTCATTTTTGAAACTCGTGTTTCGCAGGGGACCGGTCGATGAAATCCTCCATCCATGCAGACCTGGACGCGTTCCACTCCGGGTTCCAGGCCTGTGCCAAAGAGGTCCTGCAGTATCTCAGTCAGTTTGAGAACTGGACGACACGAGAGCAGAGGTGCGCGCAGCTCATCGGCCACCTTCACAAGGTGCTGGCGCAGTTCCAGCCTGGCGCGCCACCACTCCAGCACCAGCTCTCCGCAGGGGACTCACAGAACGGACAGAAAGCAGACAGCCAAGCGAACTGCGTCCCGGTCATCCAGAGGACCCAGGGCGGGGAGCTTAACGAGAATGACACGGACACGGACAGTGGATACGGAGGGGAGGCAGAAAAGAGTGAGGCTAAAGACAAAGAATGTGAGCGCAATAAGGCGCAGCAGGGACATAAAGCAGTGAAGATCAAGCAGGAGTTTGGAGACGATCGAGCTGCCAAGAAACCAAAAATGAACTGGCCTGGGAGTGGGACACGCGGAACGGACCCCAGCAGACCTGACGTGGCGTTTATGAACTCTTTAATGGGAATAAACAGCGTGGGACAGCAGACACCGATCTGCATGCCTTTCTACTTCATCAACCCCTCAGCCGCGGCTTCGTATATGCCTTTTTTCGACAAAAGCAACATTGAGAAGTACATGTACCCCGCGGCTGCCGCTCTCGCCTCTCCTTTCCCCTGGCTTTACCCCGCACACGCGTCAGCAGCGGCGGCCGCGGCTGCCGCTGCCGCCTTCCCCGGCTTGTCTGCGCACTTTGGAGCCTCCCCTCAGCCTAAGGACTCCCACAGTCCAGACAGCGACGAGTCACGCGAGGCTGAGACAGGCTCACCTGAGGAGCGCGAGGAAAGTCCCGCGAGTGACGGCGGGGAGGGTGACGTAGCTGAAACGTCCCAGGAGAGCAACAACAGTTCACATGATCAGCTTTCTGCTTGTTCAACGAGCTAATTTGTCTGTGTTACCTTTCCGTGCATTCTGCTGAGGAGTTTATGTGTTTATTTTTGAAAAGATTAGGCATAAACGAGCTCTCACTGAGGAGTTTCTCATGTACAAAATCTTGGCGTATGGGGACAGTTGTGACGGCGCGTGCCTTTTGCACTTAAGCTAGTTCAATCAAGCTAAAACGACAATGATTGACGTTAACACGCGGTTGTGCTGTGTTGGAGTCAGTTTTTTTATCCTCTTTGATAGCCTAAAAGTATTTTGAAATGGCAACGTTGTGCCAAAACTTTAAGAACTACAACAGTTTCCAAATCAGCGAGCCTCTTTGGATGTATGACGTTGCAACTGACCTCTGCCAAGGTTAAATAGAGCCTGGCCAACTGACTGTAAATATACAGGCTGATTCATGAACATGTAAATGTGCACTAACTGGGCTTATTAAAGAAGTGCAACGCCCACAGTACCTCATCCCCATGGGAGGCACTTTACTGCTGTGTTGTCCCTCCTGACAAGAAATGAATGGTACCCCTCCTATAAACAAACACACACACACACACACATACCTGACACAAAATCAGACACTTCAACATAAACGCATTTATAACAAAGAAAGAATGGGAGAGTTGTTTCCTTGATGCCTGAGTTTACTCTGGTTCCCTTTACTTGTTTGGTCTCGTGAGGAAGGAAAAATAATCACTGAAGTCTTTAGAGTGAAAGTAGAAATCCTGCATTCAAAGGGGGCTGCTCGACCAGCACTTTGTTTGTCTCCTGAATGCAGCATTTCAGCACAGAGGTGAAGTGACCTGTGACTCCTGTACCTCCAGGAAAAAAGCATTGTAGGATAGCACCTTATTGATCTTTGATATTGAATGTACCTGTATTTTCCCAGCTGTTAAAGTTTGTATGTAAGATCTTTACTCTTTGAGACGTAAAGTGCACTTTTCTGCTTTTTCTCTCTCCCAATGTCACCTTGTCATTTTTTAAAAGTCAATCACTGTAGTTCTATTTGAACCCTTTTACTGTGCTGAGTTGTCTCCAAATAAAAAACTTCCTTTGAACAGAGGGAGCAGAGACACCACAGTTTGTATGAGTAGAGTGGTAGGCTAATTGTGTAAATGCCCATACTGACAAAACACTGGTTATTTCTAACTCTTTTAAGGTAAAATTATTCAAACAATAATCAGGTTTGGCAACTTGTCAGACTATCCTTCATTCTGTTCTGTAAAACCTTACTTTACACTTTGACAAAGGTGGTCAGCTGGCCATCAGTCTGGTCGTTTTCGGCCCTTAACTTTGTCTAGGCCTGTTTTCCAAGAGATTAATTCCTGCAAGTGTCGTGTTGTTCAGCTTTCACATGTGACTGACTAAACAGATGATTTTCATTGTATTTTGCATACATGACATTGCTTTTGTAGATTTATTCTGCTGGTTTTTGCCTCAAATCTGTTTTCAGCTGTTCTATGAAGTGGCATGTGCGTCTGTAAATAGGTTTTTGTGAATATACCATAAAGTATACATGTCTTTGTCAATGTTGTAGAAGTTTATGGATTTTTTTAAAGATCAAACTGAGCAACTGTTGCACACTTCGTTAATGCTTTACACATATGCTGTTCTAAATTATTGCTGATGAGTTGTAAAATAAATATCAAAACTAAACTCTGCACGCTTCCTCTTATTTAAGACAATCTCTCTTCCCTAAACTCACTTGCTGGCTAATGCAGGGGTGCTTACATAAAATGTAAAACTCTTACATTACCTGTGTAAGTAATATTAAGGTCATGGGAAACACTTTGTTAGTGTTTGTATAGATCAGAGTACAGCGTTGCTAATAGCCAGCATGGATAAAGGAAACTGGAGGTCCAGTAGATGAAACATGCTGTTACAAAGACTGTAATCAGCTGACAGGCCACAGCAGAGGAATGTACAGTAAGCCAGGGCTTTAAGCAAATGTCATGTGATAAAAGGATGATGAAGTGAGATTACCCTCAGTCTGTACAGGCGGATGAAAAACAAGGGGCCTCCTCCCAACTTGTCAAAATCTTTAAGCATGAGCAAATCCAGCCTTTGTTGTTGCCACTAAATGGTTTAGTGCAATATTTGCTTTTAATCCATATGAATAATTTCAACGTGTCTAGCACTATGCTTTCTAGTAATAATGGCAACAATTTGGTCTGGTAATCACCAGTTCTTCTTTCAAGGTTTACAACTGAACATTAAAATCTCCTTAAGATGCAGAAAAGGTCTCGTTCCTGAAGAGTTTTTGCTTTTTTAGTAAAGATTAGAACAAGGAAGCTCAGCTTTATAACTTTTAGCAATTGAATCTTTCTGTGTAATCCCAAAGAGGACATGCATCCTAGCATTACATTTTACTCTGTTCCCTTCAGTTATATCCTTGAAATCTTGCCTTATTTATCAAGTTATTTAAGGATAACAACTCTGGTTTTACCATGATAACAAATTTGAATCCCAAGAACATTATTTCATATTGGCATGAATTAAATGACCCATTTCTTAAGTTTTAATTCTTCTGGGTGACCAAAAAGTAGTTCCTTTGGAATCTTTCCCTCCCCTATGCGGTCAGTGTTCACCATCACTGAGTGAAGGTCTCCATCTACTGGTGAAAAGCTTTAAAACAGTCAGAGCATTAAGCGTTAAGAGTACACACCCACAGGTAAAACCAGTTACCTCGCGCATCAGATGTGACAAATCTCATTTAGTCAGATGTTTTATTGAATCATGCAACCAAAGTCGTATCAGCAGCCAGTTACAGCCCTACATCAGTCAACACTTCGCAGTATATTAAGGCAGGAAACAATAAAAACAGGTTTATGTACAGTCGACATCTTACAGTTCTACAAAACATACTCAAACGGTTGTAAACAGTGACCACAGCTACCTCTCATTCCAGGGTGGATAATAATGCACACAAGTGGTTTCTTAAAGGGAAAATACACCCAAATACAATGACAACCATAGTTAAAAAAAGAAAACAGGGTCTCCTTTAGTTAAACAGCAGGGAGACATGCTGTGCTGATAATCCTCCAGAGCCTTCTTTCTTTCTGTTTTCATTTCTAACCATGAATTGTACAGCGACAGTACAATGGTGACTTATACAGTATGTGTTGCATAATGAAATAAATGTGTACATGTAAATGCATTTTACAGCACATTACTATGGCTACAGTAATACAGTAACAAGTGGAAAGCACTATTGTAAAGTTCTCTATCAATGATTCTCTAAAACAGATAAAACATCATTCTAGCTTCCTCCTTGCTGCTGTGCTATTTTCATTTCCCTCTGCGTCTATGACATTTGATCTACAATCATTGCTTTATGTCTCTACTACAGCTTCACTGTACATTATTGGAATACAACCACTGTGGAATGAAGTTAAGGCACTTTGACGTGATTAGCAGCTGAACTACAACCTAAAAGGGGCGTCATATCTTGACTACACTGCATACAAACACACTTGCCTCTGTTATTCACACTAGCTATCCATTCGATTATGACATGCCGCCACTTTGACCATAAACTAATTGATTTACTGTTACTGTGGGGGGCCTGCACATCCAGATATGGCTATAGAAACAACAAAATCATGCAACGAGACCCGCTAATCTTTGGCCACTGATCCTTTCAAAGAAACAAGCATAACAGATTTGGCAAAAACGTACTGTGTAGTCATTTTAACAACAAACAGCTTAAGAGGATATTTAACACTGTTTCAGGATGCAGATATTACTGCAGGAATGAGGGCACTCCTTTTTGTCGCTGTGAATGCACAGCCTTGTAGTAAAATAGAATAATTCACTGAATAAAGCTGAAAAGTAAGAAAACATATTTACAGTATCCATCATTTTGGTGCGTACAGACAGTAACATTCTTTAGTAACAAAACTAATACCATTTGTGCATAGTTTCAACATGAACACAGGCAGAGCTACAAGAATTAATTCAGATATGACAGATTATAGACAGTTCTACTACAGACACAAGTCGATCCTTCATTATTTCAACAAGAACCAGTCATTAACTGGGTATAATGTTTTAGTTACATCAGATCTTTTAGAGATATAGTTTATAGATTCACATACTAAGATTCTCAATAAAGGCAATCGTTTTGAATCATGATGCTAGAGAGAACATAATACAAATCATTCAGCAGGTACTAAAGTGAGAGTAAAAGTACATTAAGTGGATATGTTTATATAGAAAGTCCACAAGAGCTGTAAAATTAAATCCTGACATGTTCAGGGGGTTTCTTCTTCATGCTTCAATCTGCCATCCATTCCCACCAAGTGCTCCATGACTTCCATCCAAAGACAATGTTCCTTCATCATGTGAGTCTTTACACTCAAGGCTGCCTTCATGTTATCGAGACAACAGTGCATAGTAGTGTGCTACTGAGGTATCCAGTACAGAGATATCCACTTACAACACAACTGTTCACACATAGATGCCCTCTGGGTTCAGGCCTGAACTCAGAGGACTGTGGAGCACCCTAAGGTGATTGGACATCGGGGTTGATGACATAGGACGCTTCAGGGAGCCGGACAGGGGAACTAAGTCTGGGAAGGGAAACGGATGAATGAGAGAAAATTAGGAAAACAACCAAATTAGTATGTCACAAAAACAGTACGGTCATATCAATACATATTTTTCAATAATGTGTTTTGAAAAGAATATACATGAAGATATATTTGGATTTCTATTAGATTTCTATTTCTATTAGATTTTTAGTTATCATTCAAGTTTAAGTAATTTGCTTGAAATTTTACTTGTAAATGTTCAGGTATTTTCATGATTTTTTGGGGGGTGGGGGTCAGTTTGGGGGAAATCAGCTTTGACTTTTTTTGGGCATTTTCATGGAAATTTGGCCAGTTTCTTTGGATGCTGGGTGAATTTGTTTTGAAATTTTCAGGTGCTCTCATGGGAATCTGGGAATTGAGAGGGTGGGTGTAGTGCTTTTAAATTATCATGAATGCAGGGGATTTGTTTTGGGGGGTTGGCGGTATTTGGTAAATAATATTTAAAGAATAAAATAGTTTCTTTAAGTATTTGGGGAATATTTAAAGAAATTTGGGGGTGATATTTCTAGAACAATTCAAAACATATTTAAAAATTCTCACAGAAATAGGTAATTTCTTTAAAATTCAGGGAAATTGATAACTTAAGAGTAAATTTTGTTGATGCTTAGCCCTGACCCTTTACCTACTGAGTCTAAAATGGCGATTTGGACATATTTTGTTATTATGGCTGTAAAATAGCCAAGAAATGCCCTAAGTCTGAGAGCTTTGGTCCCTTTTCCCAGGAGTACTTGAACTTGACTTTTCAACATCTGGTTAATGATTATTGCACATTATATGGAATTTTCAGCAGTTTAAAAGAAGAAAAATGCAAAAACGGATTTGCTTTTCACGGCTTTTATGAGAAGAAATTTTGTTATTGCTCATGTAGTTTTGATTTGACATTTGAAATGTGAACCTGTACATGTTTAGAACAATCACCAGTCATTTTTTGAGTCTAGGACAGTGGGTGTAAAAAACACAGTACAAAAGATAACTATATACACAGGTGACAATTAGTGCAAATAAAGGGGGAAAATGCATTCTCAACATTCTCAAGTTACATATTGTTATTGCACATGACAGACACGCACAAAACGCTATTTTTTGAAAACAAAACACCACTCTCGCTCGCTCTCCTTTTACTCTCTTCCTTCACTCTCCTTTCTCACTCGTCTTCTGCCAAAGCTGCAGTTTTCGCGGTGCTGTTCGAAATTATCGTAATATACAGTGCTTAACAAATTTATTAGACCACCCTAACCCTAACCAAAGTTAGGTTTATGCCACAGCTGCCCTAAATTAACAGCAATGGTAATTACCAAAATCATTTTTTATGTTTCTGCAATGGTTAATACACCAATATGTAGAAGCTCTTTAACCAAAATGATATTTTTAATGCTAAAATATTATTACTGTTATCCATGAATTTTCAAATGTACTGATTTACAAAAAAACCTGAAAAAATAGTAAAGCACATTATTATTTCTTGATTAAAATGTCAAATTATAGTTATTTACTTGCATTCCTGAAGAGAAAAATGAGTTTTAGTGGTTGAATGTTATGCTTGATTAATTTCTGACTTTTCAGAGAAGCCCAGTGAGCCGGCTCAAATTTGGGTGAATTAAGTTTGAAATCCCTCATTCCTGTTCAAAATGGTAAAACGTGGAGAGCTCAGTGAAAATTAAAGAGTCCGCATTAAAGCACTTCATGATGCTGGATGGTCTCTGAGACAAATATGACAGTTGGTCTAATAAATTTTTTAGGCACTGTATATACCACACATCATATATTACTGGAAAGCACAGATTCTCAGCTCTCTGTCAGCGTTGAAATTTTTTAGATTGAGCAAACTTTTGAGGAGTTACAGTGTTGAGAATCCGTGTAGCAGTCTCGCGATACTTATGGTGTTTTGCTGTGGTGTTTTACTGTGAATGCCCACATTATATGGTTGCGAGTGCTGTAATGAACCATTGATGTGTGCATGCCCACAATTCTCAGCTTTCCAACGCCGTTGGATTTTTTTCTGATCAGACAAACTTTGACAGAGTTACGGTAATGATACTCCGGACACATAAAACACAGCACCGGCACCGGCTCAGTAGGTAAAGGGTTAACAAGCCCTTGTAGTTCATCATCAAAATAACTCCCCCATACCTCTCTCAATGACTAACACCATTTCTCACTGACTGTAGACCCCCAACAACTGACCAATATGCCGAAACAGATGCTCTAATACTGATCCAGTGCTGTATTTTCTGCAGAAACAGGACCTTCAAAGGATTTGTGGACATCCTTTTTGATAACTAATTCCTGTTCAAAGACGAGGCTAAAAATTTAAAAATTATCAGGTCCTACTTATCCCAAATAAGTGGAAGAAACTATTAATTCATTCCAAACCAAAGCTCAGGTCTCAGGAGGTTAATACCCCCTCATAAAATACAAAGCCACCTTTGCTGTTACAGGATAGCATTGCTGTGATGCCACCAGGGGGCAGTACAGAGCTGTGCAGAAATTCTGCCAGTGCAGTAAATTTATGGCCTGGCACAGAAGAGCTTCAGTTTTTCTTTTTTTTCACAGTGAACTGGAAGGTTACGAGAAGGGCATGAATGCTCAACTCATTATTTTTCACTGTTGAAATTCATCAAATTAAATAATTAAACCCACAGCTCTAAATGATGCAATAATGAAGTGCATGCCATGTCATCAGAAAATGATTATGGCTCTTTAAAAAGGTGAGATATTAAAGTTAACAATGTATTAACTGTTGTGTCAAAGGTTTTTAACTTAAATCAAATTATGATGTTAGATTTTCACCTTTAACAGTTAGTGCTACCACTATCATATTTCACAGAACCATTAAACTTGTTACAAAGAAGAGCTGTTTGGATAATTTTCCACTGAAACCTTATAAAAGATACACCAACATGACAATTAAAATGGGGCTTTTAGGGAAGCATGAGGTACTAGTTTTCAAGGCAGCGGGAATATAATAACTTACAGTCTCTGTACATGCCTGAAAACAAAGACTAACCCATTCTGCTTTTATTTGGATTTAAATATCAACTTATTTAGACCAGAGACAGCGTTTTTGTATATTTACCTTAAGATCCGATGTGATACTGGTGTGCTTCTACCTTTAACACCTGATGATATTGTTTTTAAGACACATGACTGACGAATTGCACAGTCGTTCTCTAAAATATGCGCTGGAAGGTAGATGAGATAAAACAATATTTTCGTTTAAGCATCTTAAGCCCCCACACAGAGAAATTGACAGATGAGAAAGTTTAAGATGAGCAGCGACAAAGATGATAGCTGACATATTGAGCGAGGGGAGCAATAAAGAGGCAGACCACAGTAGGATTTTAGATAACAAGAACAACAATGATGACAACCCAGATTAGGATTTAACTGGGGACTCGCTGGCATAGGCTCAGTAGATAAAGAACAAGCTGAGGATGAGACAGTTGATGTTTTTGATTTGGCTGATTGATGATTTTTTCTTTTTAAATGTTTATAGGATTTTGGGCATAAGGAATTATTTATGGTAAAAGCAAAGGGTTTGGGGCTTTCAAAGTTCTTTTTTTATTTCATGTCTATCTGCTAGAAGGGGCTGCGGTTGTTTCTTCAAACAACACCAATGTTTCAGATGCCATTTTTAGGTGGCCTTACGTCTGAATAGTTTAGTTTTGGGCATGCTTACATATCCTTTCAGCTCATATATTTTGATTTTTTCCTACAGTGCATTCAGAAAGTATTCAGACCCCCTTCACTTTTTACATTTTTCTTATGTTGCAGCCTGATACAAACTTCCTTAAGTCAAACTTTGCTTTCTTTTTGCCATTCATGGTGGTGGCAATCCTCTTCTGTTGTGAAGTTTTTAAAAGCTGGCCCACACTTGATTTGGATGGCCTTTATTGCTTTGTGACAGCTCTCCCATAATTCAGTTCTCTCAGACTCTGTCAGCTCTCCTGTAGGAGGACAGAGCTTTGGTCCATTGAGCCCATCACAGAAACTGCTGAGCATGAGATCGAGGGACAGAGTGATGGAAGGAGCGAGGGAAAGATACACAAAGTGGGATGGATGAATAATGCTGGGGCTGCTTGTATCCAGGCAGCTGTTGGCATGGTGATGATAATTGCTACCGCAGTTGGTTAAAGCTAATACTTTACCCTCAGATACCCCCATCTGCCCCCCATTTCCTCTACCACTATCTTTCTAATAGACATATGAGTGTTGGTTCTTTAACACTCATGAGAGACCCACTTTCACATATTACATTCCCTGACCTTCCAACCTTACCCCAAACCTTAACCTGACCTTAAAATCAAGAGTGAACCTTTTCAGACAGCCCTGTGCTGGTTTATCCGAAAAACCAGTTAAAATTTCCTCGCTTTCACTTGCCTTTCTCACTCTTAAAGTCTAAATCTCAAATTGGTTCAGGAAAGATAGCTGTGACTACACACATACACACACTGTTGAGCACTAAGCTGAGTCATTTTTCACTCAGCAGGCTGTCTAAAAATGAGATGGAAAAATAAGAAGTGCCTGGTTGGAGCAGAATAGGATTACTTACACTCAGACTGACTCAAAGACAAACTGCACCTCATTCAATTCATACAAATCAGTCATTTATGTCAACAAGATTATTAACCCACCTTTCAAGTATTTCAGAAAGTGTTACATGGATGCGTCACTGCTTAATTATGGCAAAAATCAGATTCATTATTAATTTGACTGATATTGAGATCACAAATATCTAACATGATTACCCATTGATTTTCTCACTGATGTGATGGTAACACATGCCACATGATCCAAGTGATGATAAGTATGTTAAAACTTGGGTTGCCAAAAGGGTTCACTGGGAGCTCGTCTTTTGCTAGCATGAATGTGACAGCCTCTGTATGGTATTGCCTTAAGAGGCAGCCACGATTTTGTAACAAACTCTGCAAGTTAAAAAGCATTGTTTAAAGTCAAACTACTTCACATCAAATTGGTTCATACTGAGATTATTTTTCCTTCTGTTAACTAATGGCTACCTTTCTGTCATTTCCTACATCTTTCTTACTTTTCCAGCTAACAAAAGTTTGCGCTATGACTCAATTTGCTTCTCACTTAAATCAAAGCAGTGCTGTTTGGGTGTCTTTTCTGTACAGGAAGGGATGGTGCACTCCATTTAGCATGCATGAGAAACCTATGGGAAAAACAACTGTAACACAGAAATAGTTTATTCTCAATTATCTTGTTTTTGTGATTATAGGAAGTTAAAATAGTAACTGAAATTGAAGGTTTTTTAAAAAAATATTTATCTTAATATTCTTTTTATCTCTTTCTCATTGTGATTTATCCTAACATAATGTTTTTTTTTAATTTTTTATCATTTTTATGCATACTTTGTGCAACATGGCTGTATGCAATGTATATTCTTTTTCATTAACTATTGGTATGTGTATTTTTATTGATATGTGCTACTCTGTGTAGATGTTGGTGTTGCTTGTCAATCTAATTTGTTCCTTAAGTTAATATCAGCAGCTAAATGTGTGCACCACTTGGAATCCAAGACAAATCTCCCCAAGGGAACAACTAAGTGCAAACGTACTGTATTGTAACTTGATTTATCGTCCAGCACTACCTGGACTTAAAGATTGAAATGACTGTTCCTCTTTGTCTCGAGCACTGGATTGAAACAATTTGCTCTTTAAAATATCCCTGCAGAAACAAAATAATATTACCTATTCCATGACTGTTGCTTGTGCCGTCTTCCTCAGTAGGTTCAGCGGGCAGCACGGTGACCTTGGTGCCGGTCTGTTTGATGAACTGCTGCAGGTTGACCTGTCTCAGCTCTTTGGTCAGCTGTTCCAGCTCTTGCTGCATGTCCTTCAGTGAAACAGCACAGGAAAGAGAGACAGTGATTCTTCAGCAAACATGAGGGTATTGGCAGCAGCTCAAAACTAGCATCTACAGCTACAGATGATATGAGATGATGCTTGCTTACTCTGACCTCCAGACACTTGTGATATTACTTTAAATCGGATATCTTCCAACAGCATGCACATGATAAAATTTATTTTCATATTTGTAGTATCTACATTGCTGTTTTGTGCCAAAAGCTTTCATTTTTATTGTGATTAATTGCAGAATTTCTTTAGTGAATCACAGTTTAATTTTTAAGTTTATTTTAAAAATTCCACTCTTTTGCCTTTTTAACCGTTTTGGTGTCATTTTGGTTTTTTCTAGAGTCTTCAACTCAGAGTAATTGACTTCCTATTTAGAAAAAGACCTGCTTTTAGAGGTAGATCAACGATTACAACGTGAACTTGACCACAGAAAAAGGAACTTGTTATGGACTGAAAATGAAATAAAAGAACATTGAAAGTGTTAAGATGACTTCTGACTTGTCCACTGAGCTGTCTGTGGGTTTTTCTTTTAAGTAAAATGAGACACTAAGACACCAAGCAGTGATGGATTTATTTTACATCACTCTGGCTGCTGGGAGACACTGACATGCCTTGCCCAAAGTGAGCTGAAAGGGATCTTAATTAATTGCAATTAATTTGATTAATCATGACAGCCCTGATTCTGTGTAATTTTAATTCTTTAGGAATTCTATGTTTCTAAACATACTTATATTTAAAATTTTACTGAACTGTACCTGTCAAAAACCATGATTCATGCTGCAACATAAAAAGAAATCAGGATTTCTGTGTGAACACATATTTTGCTTTGACTGAACCCAGATATCTAAATTTCCTATTAACTCATCAGTCATTATGAGCTTGCTATAGCAGTCTGAGGAGCTCGCTGGACCTTTGTCATTTTTAAACTTATACGGCGGTATTCAGAGGGTAACTAAACCCTCAGACCACTTTTCCAGATGAAGACCTACGTACATACAGTATCATAGACAGTGTGAGTATCTGCTGTTTTGAGTGGCAGAAAGCTTAAGCTGGTGACAGAAATCAGTAGGGACTAGGGAGTAAACGGTGAAGGGCTTTTATTTCAGCTAAAAAAGTGCTGTCATTTTAATAACTACTACTCCTCCATGCTGTTCACTGCAGTGTCCAATTAACACAGTTTTATAGAAGAAAGACCAAAAAGTTGTGAAGTCTGCTGACATTTATCACAGATTAACTGAAATAGAATTTGTAAATTAGGTTTATTTTTATTTGGTTAAATACAGAAGTTTTTTTCCGTTATCACTCCATAAAGGGCACGTATCCGACGCTACAACCGTTTACACAACATAATATAAGAGTTGATAGTTTTACCATGAGAATATGCCACACCTAAAATAAAATAAAGGCTTACTAGGTGTTACAATTGAAGTAGATTAAGTAGGACAGCCAGGGCACATAAATATTGTTTTAAATACACCTTGATTTTTTCAGGTTTTACAGCCACAGAGTGATCTTTTCACAGATTACCTTAAGTAAACGAATCACTGTAATACAGAGAAACAACTGATCTAAAGCTCTGTAATCACAAAACTTCTACTTTAATTCAGTTTCACATCCATCACTGATGAACCAGGCATGTTTTAAGGCTCTGCTTTGTGTACTTTAAATCAGGTCCATATACAGGTGCATCTCAAAAAATAGAATATCATGAAAAAGTTCAATATTTTTTGTCACTCTTTTCTGAAAGTGAAACCCATATACTATATAGACTTATTACACATAGAGTGAAATATTTCAAGCCTTTGTTTCTTGAAAAGTTGATGATTATGATTTACAGATAAGAAAACCCAAAATTCAGTGTCTCAAAAAATTAGAATATTACATAAGATCAATAAAAAAAGGATATTTTAAACAGAAATGTCAGGCTTCTGAAAAGTATGATCATTTCTATGCACTCAATACTCGGTTGGACCTCCTTTTGCATGAATTACTGCATCAGTGCGGCGTGGCATGGAGGCGATCAGCCTGTGGCACTGCTCAGGTGTAATGGAAGCCCAGGTTGCTTTGATAGCGACCTTCAGGTCATCTGTATCGTTGGGTCTGGTGTCTCTCATCTTCCTCTTGACGATACCCCATAGATTCTCTATGGGGTCCAGCTCAGGCCAGTTTGCTGGACAATCAAGCACAGTAACACCATGGTCATTGAACCAGCTTTTGGTAACTTTGGCAGTGTGGGCAGGTGCCAAGTCCTGCTGGAAAATGAAATCAGCATCTCCATGAAGCTTGTCAGCAGAAGGAAGCATGAAGTGCTCTAAAATGTCCTGGTGGATGGCTGGGTTGACTGTCGACTTCAGAAAACACAGTGGACCAACACCAGCAGATGCCATGGCAGCCCAAATCATCACTGACTGTGGAAACTTCACACTGGACTACAAGCAACATGGATTCTGTGCCTCTCCACTCTTCAAGGTCCCAGAGTCTGGAGGAGGAGTGGAGACAGGCACAGAATCCACGTTGCTTGAAGTCCAGTGTGAAGTTTCCACAGTCAATGATAATTTGGGCTGCCATGGCATCTGCTGGTGTTGACCATGGTGTTACTGTGCTTGATAGGCCAGCAAACTGGCCTGAGCTGAACCCCACAGAGAATCTATGGGGTATCGTCAAGAGGAAGATGAGAGACACCAGACACAACAATGCAGATGACCTGAAGGTCGCTATCAAAGCAACCTGGGCTTCCATTACACCTGAGCAGTGCCACAAGCTGATCGCCTCCATGCCATGCCGCATTGATGCAGTAATTCATGCAAAAGGAGGTCCAAGTATTGAAGGGATAGAAATGATCATACTTTTCAGAAGCCTGACATTTCTGTTTAAAGCATCCTTTTTATATTGATCTTATGTAGTATTCTAATTTTTGAGACACTGAATTTTGGGTTTTCTTATCTTTAAACCATAATCATCAACTTTTCAAGAAACAAAGGCTTGAAATATTTCACTCTATGTGTAACAAGTCTATATAATATATGGGGTTCACCTTCAGAAAAAAGTGACAAAAAATATTGAACTTTTTCATGATATTCTAATTTTTTGAGATGCACCTGTAATTTTCAGGAAACCTGATTTGTGGCCACATATTAATGTCAACGGTCCAGTAAACAGTATGGATCTCTGTAGGGTCCAAATATCCCTGATTTAAGCAGATATCAGTCTTATTTTCCTCCCATTTTCAGATGGCTTCGCCACTCAGCTCAGCTGAGCAGTCATGTTGTGTACTGAAACGGATGTCTGTGAATACCTTCCATTGTGTTCGTAGCCGCTAGCTTTTGGGACGGATAGGTAAGCTTGGCACCCCTACAAAAGGGTGCCAAAACCTAGGATCGTGCGGGCCAGTTATTTTGGAATCTCTCCATCTTCTGATAATGGGAATGCATACAGACGTGTTCTGTGTAGCACAAAACTGAAGTGGACTGCTTATTGAAAACAACCTCTACAAAATCCCAGAATAGATGTACCTCAGCTGAAAGTCCGGGGTTGAGTGACTCTCTAAATAAACTTGCCTTGAGTGACATCCCTTGAGGCATTTTATTGGACTTCATGCAGCACCCTCTGAAACCACAAATGGCTACAAGATTTTAGTCGATAAAAAAATGATTACCTTCACCTTCTTCAGATATTCTGCATCATACAGGGATGAATCAATTGGACAGATGCTTTAATACATTTTAAATAAATGATACTTTCCCCAAATCACTGTTTCACTCTGAAATACTGTTTTTACAAGAGAGACACTCAGGGCAAGAAAAAGTAAATCTCCAAATGCATGTATGTCTCACCTGCAGTTTCTTGCTGCTTTGTCCAAGTGATCTGTCCACGGCTCGACAGCTGCTCTCCAGCTGGACAGCTTGTCTTTCTTGAGCCTTCAGTTCAGCTTTGACTCTGAGGACTTGGGCCCGTGCCTCAGCCTCGCTCACCCACTGTGTCTCCTGACGCTCCCTCTGCAGCCTCTCCTCCTCTAACCCTACCTCAACACCCTAAAGATACATATAAAAAATATTTCATTACAAAATGCCCTGATAAGTAACACCTGCACAACTATGATATAGGATAACCACCAATCAATAATTCCTTTGACTCAAATCTTAGCTGCATGTTTGTCCCTCTACAACCAAAACTTCCTTTTAAAGTATTCTTTTTAATTCAATGTCCCCTAAATACCAGGCACAAAGCATACCTGTACCATTGCCAGCTTTTCTTCAATCTCCTGCTCACAGCCCTGCAGACGTCCTCTAAGCTCCTGCAGTCTCTCCTCCAGCTGTCTCTCACTCTCCAGCTCAATCTGCAGCTCTGTGGCCCAAAACTCCTCCTCCTCCATCTCCACCTCGTTCTTTCTCAGATGTTTCTCCAGCCTCAGGATCTCCTCACTCAGCCCTCCTCCTGTGTCTCCGATGAACCCTCCAACTCGTCCCCCTCTCCCTTCAGCCCAGGCCTGCAGCTCTGCCTCATAGGCCTCCAGCTTCTTCTCCAGCACAGTGAGCGTCTCTCTCTGAATACCCACCAGTCTGACCAGATCTTCCATGCGACATGCCCACAGGCCGGGTGATGCAGTCCCAATGGCTGGTCCTGCATGGTGATGGTTCCCACCATTTCCCAGGAGGATTCTTCTTTTTGCCTCAGCCTCAACGATCCGGCCCCCACTCAATATCTCCCTGAGGCCTCTGGGTGCACCAGTGAATGTGAGCGACTTACGGCGTGGTTCACGACGCCGGAGGGAACGATCGTTAGGATGGCGAAGCTTTGCAAGGGGAGGGAGGCTCTGTCGGTGCAGCCCTCGTTCAGGTCCTCTGAGAGGGGGTCCCTCTGAGGGGGGTCGCTCAGTCAGGGAGGGGCCTGTGCGAAGAAGAATCAGCTGGACGTCGCCTGCATACTGACCCCAGGTGTTTAGAGAGGCCACGGGGCTCTCATGAGGGGCAAGGTGACGCTCCGTGTCCCGCCATTTTTCTACTAGAGTGTATCTTCCTGTGCGACCTGTTAATGACACAAAACACATTAAAATAGACCTGCAGATATTATGCTTAGAAGACGGTGAAAGTGATGACATATTAATACCTGAACTGAGAAAAATAAATACCACTTTTTACAGTGGTCAAGAAAGGCATGTTAATTTCTCTGTGTGCGGGACATGGGACGCATGTTTGATTTAATGTATTGATTATGAAATGTCAGCCCTGGTCCAGGGCTCTGTCCAAACTTTCACTGTGCTACCATCATAAATAAAGTTATAGCAATTTCCTACAAAATGGGAGATAAGTTTATGGCCACAACTTCCAATAAATTTGACTTCATTTGTTTTGTTGTTTCTCTGGTCCCTCTCCTTTTCCTAAGGGCCCCCTAGTGGAAGATTTTTGAATTGACTGGTGACCAGTCCAGGGCTCTGGATATTGTCAGCGGGGATGGACCCCAACCCCCACTCAATCCTGAATAGGATAAGTGGTATAGCTAATGGTTGTTTGGATTGATGGATTTTAAAAAGGTAAAATGACACAGGATGAAAATATTTTTGGGTCATAAATTTGGTGATTTCTGGTACATTTAATTCCTCGATCCTATCAACATATAGTTTAGTATTCTGATATTTATCATAACATGTATTAGCAGGTGTGCTGAGCTGATTTATAGTTCAAATATTAATAAAGAGAATTACACCTTTCCCTCAAGGAGGACCTGTAAAAATGAGGGTTATCTATTTCTAAGAGGGCAACTCAGTGTTTCACAAGACAGCACTGTTATTTCTAATTTTTCACATAGTACTACCATCATCATTGAAGTTATCAATATTTCCTACAAAATGGGAGATAAGTTGATGGCCACAATGGCCATAAACTTGTCTTTCAGTTGCTGTTTTGTTGTTTCTCTTGTTCCTCTCCTTTTCTCCCACCCCTACCCTACTTTTAAGCCCGAATTCAAGCCAAGTGCAGCTTCAGCAGAGGGCAGCCAGCAAGAGTCTTGTCTGCTTGACAGTCCTGCTCCATAAGCAAAGGTTTATGACACCACTATAGCAGGGCTAAATACTACTTATGTACCATAGCACCATATTATAATAGGATATAGTCTTTATTATAACTGTAATATTTAGCACTGGTTTATTATAATTGAACACAACAGAGAGTATGGTCTATATCTGCCCTCTTTGTAAAGTGTCTTGAGATGAACTGGCACCACACAAACAAAAATTGATCAACATAAGTACAAGTCTTATTTAATCCCAGTGAGCCATATAAAATGAGAGGGGGTCCTCCTGAGGACAAGTTTGAGCATCCATCACTTAATTCCTTGCATTCTGGTGAAAATTCAGCGAGAAATGCAAAATCATTAATCATAAATCAAAAAGAATGCTAAAGCTCACAGCTAGCTTGAATGTTAAATAATAGGATATCTGTTGATGAGAGAGATGCAGACAAGAGGGAGCAAGTATGAACATGTGGATGGAGACCTTTTTCCTGTGTTTTCCTAGACAGCCTTTAATAACGATCGGTCTTTCTTCTTCTTTTCTTAAATTATTTTGCTAATACTTCTCACACTAAAGTCTTCTCTCTTAAAGTACCATCCAAATTTTAAGACCTCTCCTTAGTAAAAACAAGACTTTTCAATGCCTTAAATGTCAAATGTACAATTTAAGACATTTTAGTCTTTTCAAGGATCTATCTGCAGGAACCCTGAAACAAAGAGACACTGCTATGACACTTGGTCATCTTATAAAATAATTAAGATCTCATTTTCTTCTGCTACATTAAACACACACTGAGTGTAAAATCATCCTGCCATTATAACCAAAAAGGCTGAAATTTCAACAACGGTGTCTCTTTGTGGCTTCTGAAAAAAAGCTCACAGTGGTTTTCTTAAGTGAGATGAGAGCCTTCAATCTCTGTTAAAATGCAGACTGGAACACAGAATAATCAGCTAGAAGAGCCGAAAAGCTGAATAGATCTACAGTGCAGAATGTCTTACATTTGTTTAACCCTTTCAGATGGCACTATTCGTTTTTGATAAAAAAATATATTCATCATTGCTGTTAAAGAAAACCCAGACACAGCTTTTGTAGCAGTGTGTAGACAGAAACTCTTGTTTGATGCCAAAGTACTAAATCAATATTGATGTCTGATTACCAGGAGTGGTGTGTATACGATTTTAATAGAAAAAGGCATAGGAGGGGGTTCAGAGGCGAAGCTTTCTCAGTTTGGCAGGAGACTGAGGAATGAGTCAGACTTTCCCTCCTCTTACTCTTTGCTTTGCGGGAAGTGATGTCAATATAGCATGTTCAAGTGCTCCTACTCCTGAAGGAGCCATATGGGAGAGGGGGGACGCTAAGATCTCAGAGTGTGCCATACAGCCTCTAAGACCTCAACCCAGATTTCTAGAGAGGCTTTTTCAAGAAACTGATTGATTTGCCCTTTAAATTTTAAGTGTGGAAAAAACATGTGAAACTGATAATATTAGAGTGAAATAATTACTCTGTTAACTAACGAAGAAATTCTTGTGCATTAAATTGGAGAAAGACGTTTTGAGATTAGCAGGCAGTACTCATTTGCAAGGACTGTGAGATGGGGTGCAGCTAACAAAGAGGCATAGAACAGTCACTTCAGATGTGACCTACATAAAGAGGATTCACTCAGTGCTGGTAGGGCAGAGCACATAAAGTTAGGGTGCGCACAGGAGAGCTACACTCTGAATTTCACCAATTTAAAAATGCCAACAGCCTACATTGTCTGCAACCTTTTTACACCAAATGAACTGCTTTAATGTCACCATCACTCTAGGAGTGTGACATGGAGAGGCAATTCAGAAATACTAAAAGTAACTGAGAAAAAAGTAGCATTGGATAAGAATTTCAATAAGCTAGGTGTAAGCTTCTCTGTAAAACCAGCTAAACCCAATGATCTCTGATATTAAACATGCCCAATGCACTTTCTGGTTTGCCAACCAGAAAGGCTACCAATAACTGATATCTTTAATGCATTTAGTCTTTAACAGCTGCTTTTGCCTCCTCTTTTGCCCCCCTACGCTGAAGTTCTCAGTGATGGCAGCTCTAGAAAACACCTGCTGGACTTTCCAGTCTGGATGGCCCTGAGCCCTGAAAGTAAAACATAACTCTCCATTTTTGACCCCTGTAGAGTCAGCGGTGGACCTTTCAAGGACCGCCTGCTACCTTATTTTAAACACACAATCACTAATCTTAGTGTAAATATTGAGGGTGAACAGTATTGTTTTTTCAGGGCCGAAATTGATATGATCATTAGTTGTGCATGCGACCGGTGACAAATATTTGGAATTGATATGCACTTGTTGTGACAAATCAATTTTTTATTTTTGTGAATACACATGTTAAAAAATAAAAGAAAATAAATAACTTTGTAATAACTTGTTAACATGAGAAACAGGACAGAGCAACATTGTAGCAGCATGAAACAGGGAGTGATACTGTACACTTCCTGAGTCAGTGCCACTCAGGCCTCACTGTTGATTGGCTGGTAGATTTAAGGCAGTCAGAAAGTGATGTGGGAGAGACATTAGGGAGGACATATATATAAATTGCATTTGGTCGTTTATTGATAGGAGAAAATGCCCATACCGATAATTGGCTAAATGCCAAATATCAACATCAATAATAATTGGTCTACCCCTGTAAAAATCAACAATGATGTTTTCTATTTCAAATATATATATTTTATGCCTTTGTTATCAATAGAGGGGGGCAGTGGATAGAGTCTGAAAGAGGGATAAGAGTGTGCAAGAGACATGTGGGAAAGGAGCCACAAGCCAGATTTGAACCAGAGTCATCCGCATACATGGGACGGGACCTAACCACTAGGCCATCTGCACCCCTTCAACAATGATTTTAAATTGGATCAAAAGATCACTCTTTTGTTGAATCCAGTTTGTATCACTTGAGGCTTTAATCCACAGTTAAATCACTTTAATCTTTTAATGACTCCGAGTAAGTGATTCATGCTTTCATTTCAACACATTTGGACAACCGCAATTCACTTTAGACTTAACCAGGCCTTTGAATTCATTTAAAAAGATAATTTTTTATTTTCAAATCTTACCATGGATCAGCAACCCACCACATTTCTAAGCTATTGCACATCTACACCCCCTCACCATCCCTGAGGTCTGCTGATCAGCTAAAACCAGAATAAAAACCTGAGGTTTCTGCGGTGGCTCCTAAACTGTGGAACAAACTGCCTCTTGAAATCAAAATATTCACAACTTTAACAACTTTAAATCCTGTCTTAAAACGTATTTATATTCTTTGGCATGAGAATTATGTAATCTCTTTCCTTTTGGACTGGATTGTATATCTAGCTAGAAATGATTTTCAAAGATGGGTTTCTATAACATCTTTCTGAATGCCCAAAAACTATTGATTCATTTATTTACATAACACATGAAAAAAATCAAAAGGAACCAGATGATATATTTGAAAAAATCTTGTAAATGGCCGTCAGAAACACGGCAAATAAGCAATCAGATTTCATCAGGGTGGCATTAGTGGGATAAAAAATAGCTCAATCACAGAATCAGATTTCTTTCTATAGGGACGTTTTGAATAGAACTAGAATTAAACAGCCAGGTTGTCTCTGTGTGAGTGCAGGTTTATAGTAGAAAAGATCTACCTATGGCCTGAGCCAAAGCAATCACGACTTCCTGGCAGGTGGTTGCCTCAGTGACCCCGCAGACGACCCTCTGGACTCCATCCACCCAGACCTTAAGCTCCATGTTAGGTCAGAAGCGAGGGGGCCAGTTGTGGTGTGTTGGCCCCGACATTATTGAAGGCTCCAGTGGTGCAGGGCAGCTGAAGCCCCTCCGGCTGCTTCACTGGGGAGGAAACAAAGGGGAAAAACAGGAAGCACTTAGTCAGGATGTGCTCAAGGACATGGCCATAACATGTGCTGCGTGTCCATTACAACAGACATGCTGCAAACAGTCCTTCCTGGTGTTAAGATCTACAAACACAGGAAGTGAAGTAATCTGAAAACATGGGGTTCAGTTTGGCTTTTTGAGCAGTAGCTCATGAATAAAGGACAGCACAGTTCAGATGGACTCTTACAGCCAGGCTGCCAGGACCAGCTGGCCATAACGCTGTTGTTTTGTTCTTCTCTATGAATAGGTACATGTCTGTTGGGGGTGCAGGAAGGGTCTGCCAGCAGACATTCCCAAGTCCAGTTCCTGCTTTTGTACAAAGAATTACCCAGAAGCAGCGAAGACAGAGCAGGAAGATTAACTCGGTGACAAATCGAGGACAGGAACAGCAAGGAAAACAGAGAAGGCATGAAAACGTTATTAAAAAATGAAAAGGGAGAGCTGAAAAATTGTTACATAAGAGAGTAATGTTGGGTTTTCTTTGTGATCTCACATTTATTGCCACAATTCTGTAACACATGAAACACAGAAACTGCAGAATGCATTAGTCCCTGGTGGAAAACATAGTGAGATATGAATATTTACACAGGAAAATATTAAAAACTGTCTGTCTTTAAAGTTTCATAGCACTGTCTGATTACTAAAGCAGTGAGAGTTTCCAGAGCCATGCTGATATGCAAATGTGAACTGGTTAATCATATGGTCATATTTTCAAAGCACATATTAATAGTGTTAACTATTGTTACTGACACAATCTATGAAGCACCCATGGAGGGAGAGACATCCTTCAAAACGTCCTTCAAGGACAGCGTGCAGGCAGGGAATGAATGGCTTCTCCCCTGATCTCTATCACTCTCTCCCTGGATCTAACCTTCACTGCAACTACACTACAGAGTCAAAAGGTCCCTTTGTTCACCAACCACCCCCCCAAACAATTACACCTCCCCCATCCCCAATATTCCCTGTCCACACTCACAAAGTCACCCACACCAGCCTGTCCTTCCCTTCAGCCATTGCTTTTCTAAATATGGTAAAGACATAGCAAGAGCTGCAAGGTAACATTTATAAGGCTGCAATGAAGGATTATTTTCATTATTGATTATTTTAATAGTTTGTCAGCTGATTGATTACTTCTGTGTACTTAATGATAAAAATCAATGACACCAGCGACAAGTATCCAGGGCCAAGAGTGACCTTTTTAAGTGGCGTGTTTGTCTTAAAGTTAAAAAGAGCACGTTCAAAGTGAAAGACAAGCAAGTTTTCCTTTGTACATGAATAAAAAGATCATTAGTGAATTACTCTAGGTTTCAGTGTATTTTTTCAGACTAGTCTAAACTGTAAATTGGCTAAAAAGTGCAGCTTTGAACACAAATAAACAAATATCTCAGCAGTTTCAAAGACTGAGAAAGGTATGACTCAAGTAGATTAAGAGCAAACATTTACTGTATAATCTGATATATGCAGAATGTGCATTGGAGCGTCAAAATTTGTCTGAGGCTTTGCTCTGTATCACTTTCTTCTTCACAGCTGGCTGGAGAGTGTTTTTGTCCTTCTCTCACACTGGCCTTAAATGGCATTAAATGGCTGAAAGTAGAAAGAGGCTTGAGAAAATAGCTCCACAAAAGCAGACTGCAGGATTTTTCTGCATTGACCCAAAACAGCATATTGTGAAAAAAAAAAAGAAAGAGCCCTCTTTTAAGGGGCTGTGGAAACAGTAATAGGGACTGAATATGGCCTTGATGCAAAGCAGACGTAGTGGATCAGCCGGGGAGAAAGTTTTATTCACTAGAGGGGGAAGGGGAAGTGCCTGAAAAATATTACCAAGAACAACACTGAATCAGAGGGATTTTACGAGGTCCACTGTGTGAAAAGTAAAACTGCATTTGCATTAAGAGTAGTAGAGTAGTCTGTTGTTTAAAAACAACAGACCAAGACTCAGAATAGAAAAGACGTCCAAAGAAAACTGAGCATCTCCTCTGTTCCTTTCACAAGCTCAGCAAGACTCAGCGGGGCATTTGAAATGTCATGTGCCCTGGTCCAGGCTTTAAAATTTATATTCATTAACATTAACCCAGAATACCCAAATGACGATACAGACACAGCGGTGTGGGGCAATGCGCCATCCTGAGCTCTGCAGGCTTGATTCCTCCAGCCTGTCAAAGCCTCAGCCTGGGGATGTGCCCACTGATCTGTGGAGCTCATCTTCTGCCAGAGAGGAGGGCTTAAATATCCTGGATTCTACTTAAGCTCAGTCAAAAGATGATCAACTGCAGCAAAACACCAACTCCCCATAGCGCTGGACCGGAGCGTATTTGTTTCAGTCTCGTGTTGGTTCAGTAGTGTTGACTCAAGATGCATTCCTGTGAGAGCAGTGAGGTGTGTGAGCGGCGCTGAGCAGCCTGTCCGCCCGGCTGCTGCCGACTCTTCTCCAGGCCTACAGGAGCACACCGAGCTGGCAGCAAAACGGCTTCAACTGGAGTAAACAACCAGCCATATGCTCCTGTGGGTGTTCCAACACACTCCTGTAATGTACACCATGATGAAATTTACTGTAGGAGTTTTTACTGTATGAGCTTAAATATAGCACTGCTCTGTTTGGGGATTCACAGTCTGTTAAGCATCACAATCTGTGCTCAGAGTCATGCAGTTTAGCAGTAGAAGAAGGGGGTGATCAAGGAAAACAAACTGGGCATTCATTACGTTAAAAAAACAAAAAAAAGAATGAGCTTGAATCAGGAGAAAGCCTGCAGGGAAGCAACTGGAGCAAACTGAGAGAAAGGATTGTCTAGGAAACTCCTTATTTTCCACAAGCACTCTACAAACAGATGCTATTACACTCTGGTTGCTATTCAAACATGCAGACAATTGTTCTGTAAGGAAGAAAACAATGCAGCTATTTGGAGAACGCTTGAAAAAGCCAGTTAAAACGTGTAGCTAATATATAAGTGAAGGCTTCTGACATACTAAACTCCACAAGCTGCTTTTAATTAAACACAATGGGATACTGCTTATAGTGGCAGCAGCCTGTTTGAGAAACCTTTTTGCCTATTGCTAACCAAACTTTAATTCAAATTGCGCTCCCTGTAGTGCAACATGTAATTACCCGCAATTTATACCCTGCTGTAATTGGAAACAGATCTGTTGTGAAATGGATCTCAGTAAGCAGCCAAAGACAGACGCTGGTTTAATGTGAAGGCACTAGTTGGAGCTCACTGGAGCAGTCTTTTCCTTGCTTTCAATTCCTGGAGATTGTCTTCGAGTGGTACGAGTTGAGTTTAATCCCTGAGACTGAAACAGATCAGGGTGGCAAAAGTTAAGAAGCAGACATGCTGAAAAATGGGATCCTTGAGGTTAAAAATTAAGGGCCCTACCGTGGGAAACAGCTGAAGAAAATCTTCATCATCAGATTTCCAGCTTTCCTTGTATACAACACCCTCTGAAATGTAAACATTCCAGAGCAGGGCAAAGACAGAGGCGAGATACAGGCCTTGATCCTGTGAGGAAGAATCTGATAACGTCCAGGGTATGCATTCCTGTGCTGTGAGAATGCAATAGGCCATGACTAACAGACAAGAGAGCTCTGAGTCCGTCTGCTCTGTGATCTTGCAACAGACAGCTGCATTGCACTGACACTTCAATGGACTGCACCCAATCTGGAACTTATTTAAGGTGGAGAATCAGTGCAAAGATTAGCATACATTTCTGCAACACTCCTAAATGTCAATCTTTAATTGACAGATCTGTAAAAAAAAGTAAAAACACAATATTTCTAATTATTTTTACTCTGTTGTGAGATTTCCAAAACCCTGGGCATGTGCATGATGTCAGCATCTTCTCATTAATTCAGTCTTTCATTTGCATTACCCTCTGAGACCTAACGCCTGCAATATAGATGAGTGTTAATTAATGAGCAATTAAAGGAGACACTGTGCAATTACTTAATCAAACACTAAAAGACAGTGCTACTTAATCCAGGCAGTTGGGTTTGATTTAATTACATTTTCAGTCTTGAATAAAGACCGCTAGTTCCTGACTACTTACAGTATCAAAGTAAATCAAAAGGACAAGCCTTCCTCAGGACTTCTTTAGAACTTTTCTCCTAAATCCTCAGCTTCAATTTTAGATTGTGGTGTTAAGGATTATATCTACATCCCGTCACGCTATAGACTGCACCCTGAGGTCCTGTGAGCTCTCTAGAGGCTTCTGCCCTGGAGCCAGCCATCCTCCTTCTATCTGGTTGATATTAAACTATTAGGTGCTGGAACAGACCCCCCCTACCCTCCCATTTGGGAGGTCAGTGCTGGCAGGAGCTTGAACATCTGGACGGCACGTTCATCCAGCAATAATGCCGCCTTTGTTCGCTTGCCATGTTCACTGCTCACTGGCCAGATCTAAGGATGAGGAGAGCCAGCGGGGCAGGCAGTGGGCTCCTACAGCAGGGCCACAGCACAGCAGGGCAACCAGAGGCTTTTGGTGTAGGTTTACATGTTACAGTGGTTTGTAAAACATCATCTGGTGCTGAATCACACTCTCCTGTGTGAGCATTTATAGAAATGAAATGGTTTTCACAGCAGCAGCTGAGATGGCAGCAACACACAAAAAAAGTGGCAACGTTTATTTTTCCAGTCTGTAGGTGGTTCTCTGCAGCCAAATCTTCATGGAGTTGTAACACCACTAGACTCAGCTAAGAGCCAAAGAATTACAGGATTTACTTAACTTATTTAAAAAGTCTGCAGAAGCCCTGAAAGGCATAAATCTTGGCTGAGTGCAGCCACTCCACAGGTTGCTTCAGCTTCACCTGTATAGGCTTAAGATACAGTACAACAAACAGGCTTTAAAATAGAGTTAACTAAAGGCCAGGGGGTTTAAATTAAGTATAACGCTCACGTGTGCCCATTGTTTCAAAGATCATAAGAGTTTCTTAAGTATAGAAGATGCTGAATCTGAAGGGGGACAACAGTTTGAGGCAGAGGAGTAAATGGAAAAATAGGCCTGTATAGATGAAACTGTAAGATAAAGTCTACAACACTAGAAAACGCTTTTATTTTGACGTTGTCTCAAACTGACAGACAAAGCTCTCGTCAAACAAAGTGCCAGCTCGAAATTTTGTTACTCAATATCCTGTCAGTTCTTTTAAGCCATCCACTACGCCCATACACTTCGTGACGAGTGGGACGAGGCAGAAGAAATGGCGATAATGGGCTGTAGTGGTCTCTCAGAGTAGCAGAACTATTCTACTACTGAAATGTTTCCGTTATCTCAGCCTCACAAGTACAGCGGGCTCAGCCGAAGCACAGTCAGCTATTATTAGGTCTCTTTAATGCTCTTACCTCTGAGGAGCAAATAGGATTCAACTCAGTGTTTCCCATCCGAAGTGAAGTTTCGTGTAAAAACACAGGTAAAGGCGTCAGTTTCGCAAAATGTGTCCTTCTTCAGCATTGCCCAGTAAATCACTTCCCACGAACTGCGACAAAGTAACGCTGGACTGCGGGGTAAAAAACGGAACAAAGGGCGATAAAAAACGGCTCAAAATGGATAACTGGCGTTTCGGTACTCTGTCCGAAAGTTTGTGTGTCCTCTCTGTGCGCTTTCGTCTTTTGCGGTCTCCCCAGCAGGCTGCGGAAAAAGCCCCTCTCCCCGTTTCATTACTCCTGCTGGTAAATACACGGCATTGGATCTGGGACACCGCAAGGCATTGTGGACTGTTTAAAGCTGCATAACCCTGAGAGGGGGAGGCTACTACAGCCAACTTTTAAGCATCCAGGGCAACTTAAGTATTGTCGTGAGACAACTAGGATATAAATCGTTTAGGATAAGCCCCTGTTCGACATTTGTCCTTCATTAATAAGTGAATCTACGTCGAGTCTCGTTGTTAACCAGCCATAGGTTGAGATTTTCTGGATTGTTGGTGCTGTTCTGCAGACAAACGGTTCCAAGACGATGTTGCACAGGCTACATTGCTAAAGGAGAATAGGCTGTCATACTACTGTTTACATAAACCACAGTAAGTGAAAGTAATGGCATACAGAATAGTACTCTTCGTAGTAATAGTCTAAAGCCTGGCTATACTGTCATTTTGATAGCCTGTTCATGCCCTCTCTACTTTAAAGACCCTATAGGGGTATTTCCTCTGGTTTTGAAAAATACTAAAATTACTACTGATAGCCTGCCTGGCTACTTACAGTACAATAGCAAAAGACTGATGTTCCTTTATGGTAGTTTCTTACTGCCTGTATCCACTGGGGTAGGTATCTAACAGAAAAAACAGCCCTTTTCTTATATCCTGTGTGGTAGATTTTCATGATATGTGACACATTTAACTTTAAAAACATATTAGGATGAAATTTTTGATTTCACAAAAAGTACTTACACACATGTAGCCTACAGCAGTTGTTCTCAAAACTGGGGGTGATGAGGTTGCCAGATGTTTTAAAAATTAAAAGAAAATTTCTAAACGATTTCAGATGGTTTATTTCACTATTTTTTTATAAAAACGTGCATAAAATTAGTTAAATGTTAAACAAAAAACAGTGTTATTTGTTTAGATTTATGCTGAAATCAAAGTAATGTTTAAAAATCCTGAAACTTTAAGTCTGCACATGGCTATTCTTGAATTCCACAATGTTTCAACCACCTTCAGGTACAATGGGAGTCCTCGATCTTTGACACCTTCATTTTTGGTATCTTGGACTTGTAAAAGTTTGTGAACCCTGGGCTACAGCATAACATCAGCGAAGAAAGAGGATGGAGGCTACCGCTTTGTCCACAAGAAGCGCTAATGTTGACAAAAACAGTAGCTTTAATGTTGCAGGTGGAAAATGTGGAATATGTTTGCATCACTCACTGATAGGGATGCTGTTTATTTTTAGATTGTATGTTTCAATGCCTATCTGTAGATATCAAAAGATGTCAAATAAATGCAGTGAAGTAAAAGTATGGACATTTCCCTTTGAAAATCAGTATTTGTAAGAAACAGTAAATTCCCATTGAGGTACAGGTACCTACAAAAGTCTTTTTTTACTTTGAGTACTTGATGAGTACTTAGACATGTTACACTCTTCAAACTGCTGGCATGGATTTGTTTATTTCCTGGAAATTGTTAATGGGCATGGGAAGTTTGGAGTTCTTCAGGATGATTGCACAGATGTAGATGTAGAAAAAGTAATTAAGGTTTGGATTGGAGAGGTTTTTTTCCAGGTATAGACTACTGTTTGATGTCTGCATACAAATTATGCCTGCAAAAACAAACAAAAACTGTACTTGCAGTTGCATATTGTGATGTCAATAAAACTACATTAAACAGAATTACATATTAAAGATCATAATCAGGAGCTACATCCTTCTATAAAAAGGGTAAGTTCTTTGAGGAGCCCTCAAAATCTCGCTCATGTAGTTGTAATACATTGCTGCATTTTTGGGTTACACAATATGAAAATAGTTATTACATTATTGTGCTTTGCTTTGATATTCATCTAGATTAGACACTATGAAAGGGAAAAATAGTGGTATTAAATGTATGTTTTTTTCATTCCATTATGTCTAATTATCTTTTGTTCTAAATCAAATCCAAATAAAAACAAATTTGTACATTCATAAAACCTATACATCAGCATTGTTAAGGACAATTGTTGGAGCAATGTTTTCCATTTCACGTAAATACACATAGAGGATGAATCAAATCATGCAGCATGATTTGCTCAGGCAGCTGATAGACATTTATTGGTGGGACTGTGTATAAATGGAGGCTTACTGCCCTCTTGTGACTGAACAAACATCTCTTCTAATGCCACTGGATGCTGCTGTGACTCCAATGGTTTTTGAAAACTGAGTCACGGGAAGTGAAATCAGTAGTTTTAAATGCTCTTAGTTGCCAAGTTTGCAGTTTTACTTTCTGACACAAAAAGTGTATTTTAAT
Source organism: Cheilinus undulatus (assembly GCF_018320785.1). Taxonomy (NCBI): domain Eukaryota; kingdom Metazoa; phylum Chordata; class Actinopteri; order Labriformes; family Labridae; genus Cheilinus; species Cheilinus undulatus. The sequence goes on from NC_054873.1 coordinate 30,429,635, forward strand.
TCTACTTTAAAACCATTTAGGTTTTCTATCTAAAAATCACGCCTTTAATAATTTCCCGGCACACGTCTGCTCAGGAAATCACATTTTTAGCTTATAACAGTTCTAGTGGTCCACATCCATTTCAATGAATAACTTTGCTGATTATAGTTTAACTGTATTTAAATATATAATCAAATGTTGGATATGGATATAACAGCACTTGAGCTGCATGGTGTTGCATTATTACTGCCATTACCTAACAGCAAGAGGGTTTCTGGTTCAAATCCAGACAGGGCCTTTCCATGTGAGGTTTGCATGTTCTCCCTGTGCATGAATGGAAATCTCTGCAGGTACTCCAACTTCCTCCTACAGTCCAAAGACAGTAGAAGTAGATGGATGGTAGCACCCGTAGACAAAATGTACCTGTTATAAGCAGCATTTGTTATCTTGTTAAAATACTTTCCAATACCCTAATTTATAATGTGCCGAGGTACAGTGAACGATGAAACACAAACACAAAAAATGAGACAGGTACAAATAAGATCATCCCAGAAGTTTAGTTGTTGAAATAAGAGAAGACAAGAGGAAACTGATTCATCACATCAAAAGGTAAAAGAAAAAGATAAATCCTTCGGATGGTATGGTGATAAAAATGTTTGAAACAAAGCTTAATGCTAGTTACACATTTTCAAGTTTGAGGTGACAGTAAACAGTATCCGTGATGTAAATTGTACAGCGGTGATATAAAAAATGGGGTCACTTTTTGTTCTTTGTACCTCTTTGTCAGTTAAGAATTTACTTCAATTATGAATGTTAAGTTATAAATGTTATTAGTAGAAAACATTGGTAATAGTTTCTTTTTTCCACATACTTTTAAAACTTGTTGGACAGGTCATTTTAACCAATGCAACTTTAAGGCTTACGTTATAGACCTATGTATTTATCTACTTTATTTTTGTGTGATGACAACTGCTACTGCTGTCTACAACCACCAAACAGAGTATAGCAAATGAATCAAGCATTTCAAATAGGATAAGGAGAAAAAAAAAATTAGATATTAGATAGGCCTGACTGAGGGTATGTCACAAAAAGTCATGCTATTCACTTATACACAATGATGATAATCATAAATAGTCTACTCCTCAGGGAACATATGATCATTTAATCTCTGGATTTTAATTAACATTATAAAACAACAGTGAAAATCATTTTTAAAAATCTCTTCTGTTTTTTAAATCCTGAACTCAGCTATGGTTTTAATAGAGGCTGCTCAGTTTGGAAAACTGCCGGACAAAAAGTCAGTAGTGACCTCTAGCGTGTCTGCAGAGGGAAGTAAAAATCGTGTATTTTTTTTTTGTTTTGTTTTGTTTTTGTTTCGGGGTGAATCTTTTTGTTCATGTGTTTTTTCCCCTTCCATTTTCTCTCTGTTTTTCTGGGGGTTAGGGAAAATATGATTTGAGGGATAGTGTCATTTTAATATCATTTAGTTCACTTTGCTAACAACATTCCCACTCACTACCCTAACTCTAACCGCCAACGTAAAATTATTGTGGATCTTTCAAAATATAAAATAAGAAAGTCATTTTTAATTCACTGAGGTGATGATTTCTCTAATTGTCGTCATATTTTTAAATCTCAGTTTTGTTGCGAGGCTACCATGTAAGTGTGATATATGCACAAAGAGTGCGCAGGAGCTATCCTAGTGAACGCTTTGGAAAACTGACAAGGGATTGCCAAATCATTTCCTTGCCTGGGAATGACGTCCCTGCAGCACAGCTCGGTTATATTTAGAGCCTATATATAGTGGAGTCGCCCCCTAGCCTTTGTTGACTCTGCAGCAGGCAGCAGCAGGAGATCACTACACTGAGTAGACGTCCTGAAACTGACACCATGTGACCTACATAGTTACTATAATAAATGTGATCATTACTAAATACATATGAAAATTAATGTCCACCCTTTGGTAAAGTGTGTGATTCAAAAACACAAGAATATTCCCCCAAATACAGCTTTTGAATTAATTGCAATAGTAAAACGAGTGTATTACCACTTATAGCAATGAATTCGATGCTTAAAGTGCATTAAAGGGCAGCAATAAAAGGCATGTTACTGCCCACATCGCATTACAGAGACGACATTTTCCCCAAACCGGTTAAAATCCACTGCTATGCTTTCTGGGTAAAGTGCGCCCCGGTATCCGCCCATATTCGCGTAAAGGAGGCCAACCTGAACAGCTAGGCCGGACGCTGGATCAAATGGAAAGTTCAATCGATTAATTTGCCCACTTTTTCGCAGGTTCCCGCTTGCTTCTGAGACGAGGTAGACTGACTTACATGCGGGTGTTTTGGTGTAAAATAGGAAATGCAGAGATCGTGTGAAAACAGAGGATTATCAGCTTGACTTATTTGGTCGCTACTTCGGACGCGGAACTCCTCACTCGCTAAAAGGTAAAACAAATGGATAAGATTCATACATGTGTGCCACTCCGGGGACTTTATTCCACAGTGTGCTCTGTATTTAGCAGATAGGTCCGCTTGTCTGTCGTGTTACCACTTAGCCTTACTATTACAGTGAAAATATTTGTTTTCGATGTTAGAGCAAACTACGCCCAATTGTTAACCTAACGTCTGGCCCTGCAATGCAGACCTTTGGGTTAGCCTGTCAATGGCGGCTCCAAAACCTGCACCGTGCCCCTGTTTGAATGAAAGATACCGACTTTGTCTGAAAACAAGGGGTAGACGACGCCCCATTCATGAGTTAAATTTATAAGACACACCATACTAGCACACGGGAAAGGTTAGCTTTCTTTAGAGACTGTGAGCGACCTCCCGTGCTAAGCTACAAGCTAACAGCACAGTAGCCTGGTTATTTAAACATAGTGCTTTGAGGGTTTCTCACAACCAATCTGGCAACCCTGCGGGCACACAGCAGTGGATTTAAATCAAATTCCTCCCCATTTTTAAGCTCTAGGTGTATTTTCCTGCTTTGAAACAAGGGTAGATAGGCCCTGTTTAACAGCAGCTAACTCACAAAACTAACAAACATTTATAAAGAGTCCTAGAATGAACATGGCTGCCAATTACTCATTAAAGTTGCTGGTAGCCAAGTGTTACAGGAATATTTCGTTTTTTTCAGGTAGTATTTTGTCTGTGCTTTAATATATAAAAAAGGTGGATAGTTTGTCATTTAAAGGTGTCAATAAGTCTATTTATAAACATGTTAAGCATAGTCATGTCATATTTTGTCCATATAAATGCTATTAACATAATTTTACCACAGTACAGTGGCTGTAAATTGTGAAGTGAATATGTTACTGTTATTTAACTCTGCTACAAAAAATAAGGGGTTTGGAAAATAGCTTTCTTAAGGTAAATAAACAGTGGCCCTGTGTGTCAGCTTTACATGTGATATATTCAGTCAGTCACAGGCAGTTTCACACCCCAGTAAGCTTTAAAGAGATAGTATTTATAAAGGCATGAGGTGGACAACTTTCAAACGTTGTCTGTGGCCTTAACAGTGCTCTTTATCTGCGTACAGATAAGATTTTTCCTATTGACCTGAACCGCCTCTCTGTAATATGTTTAAATCACAGAGTGTTGGGTGTAACGTATAACATGATAATTTCAGGGAGCAATTTAAAGTGTTGAGAACTCTAACAAGCATAGTTAGAGTATACCTTTGTTAGCCAAATACCTATCAAACCACATTCTGGTTTTTTGTTTGTCTAGAAAAGGCAATGATATTCAGTGGAGCTCCTCCCTGACTGCAGGCTGTGCAGGGCCGTGAGCAGTATGTACTGTAACTTCTGAAAAGGCCAGCTGCCACTATTGATGGGTGCTGCTCCACAAAGCAGTCAGACAGCACAGAGCCTCCCAGTTGCCATCAATTCTGGGGCCTTAATGTAATGTCATAGATTTCTGCCTGGGGATAGTTTCTGTTGTGTATCTGCTACTGAGAAAATACAACTGAATGTGCTGCTGGGTTCAGACATTTGATTACAGGGTATTTATAAGAATCTTTATCTCTTTAAATCAGTTGACACTTTTTGTCTGATCAGAGAAGTCCTCAAGGAGTTGGTGAAATACCCATTTTCAGAATAGTTTGATTCTAGTTAGGGATCCATCAACATTCAATATAGTTTTTTTCTGTGCCAAGGAATCAATATGCACACCCCTTGTTTTCTGCAGCACTTTTTAGTGTTTACATTTTCTTTGCGTTTATTTTCTTGCAGGTTAAGCATCATATGATGTGTGTGGTTGCTGTAGTTTTTTCCTGCAAGCCTTTTGAACTAAATTGGGCATTATCTCAATTGGAAGCAACAAACAGAGCATAATAGGGTAAATTTTCCACTGGATCATTTGTGTTATAAAAAGAATAGATAGGCTATTTTTGATTTAATTTTTCCAGTCTTCAAACCCAGAGGACAGTACAGGGTCTTAAAAAGTATTAAAAGTTGATAAATCAGTTTAGCAGACAATTACAGCATCTGTATAGCTTATCAATTGCTACTGTAAAGTGATCATGGGTGCATCAATGCTTAATTTTTTAGACACTTTATTTATAGTTTTTAGTTTAACACAAAGTGTTAACAGTAAACACATTAAGACAGAAAAATACAAGTAAAGTAATACTGTACTGGAGACAGAGTTTTAAATTACCTCATATTTGTCAGGATCACTTGTAGCACTCAACCTTCCTAGTCTGTAATGCTTTAAAATCTAAATTAAAGAATATATATATCCTGAAATGGGCAACAATGCCATGTCATCTTTCTCAAAATTCCTGCTGGCCCGCTTAGTAGATTAAAAGTGCTAAACTTGTAATAGGCTAATACTTCGAGAGTGTGGTATATTTACTCTTGGTCGTTTAACTACAAAGAAAATCAGACCTTTCATTGTCGGCTACTTTGTGGTATCAAACCAAGTTTTCCCCTCATATTCCAATCTCAAAATGCTTCAACAAAGCTCAGTTTGCATACTACAATAATAATTACTACCAACATTTTATTTTATATGTTGTCAAATTTTTATTTAACTATCAGCACAAAAGTTTACAAAACTGTGTCACTGATGAAAGAGATTAGAAATTGAAGATGCGATTGGGTCTTGAAATGTATGAAGAGGGTCATGAAAAGGGAATTTAAACGTTTTAAATTCAAGGTCAGATTTTCTGTATACACCCTATACTGATGTCCTAGAAAACTGTCAGCTTCTCAGAGAGAAATGAAGAGCACAAAGTGAAGCTAGCTCACAAAATTATGTTTTATAATTTGAGTATGAAATGGCTACACTTCTAAGCCTCTTGTTTTCATGGCTTTAACAGTGGCTCAGATGAATTGTTGCTGTGACAGATAACAGCCTGTGTCTGTTGAAATGCCTGAGTATAATTTGTTGTTTTTTGGTCCTACAGGTGAATCATGACAGAATATAAGCTTGTAGTGGTGGGAGCTGGTGGCGTTGGCAAGAGCGCTCTTACTATTCAACTCATCCAGAATCATTTTGTGGATGAATATGACCCCACCATTGAGGTAAAATTAAACTTTTGTGTGTGCATTTGTCTGTCAAGTCCATGACTGTTTCCATGTTTTTTGTGTATATCTTGGTGCATTCAAAACGCCTCTTAAAAGCAGGAGCTGCAGCAGGTTCTTCTGGTTTAAGTCTTAAAAAGAAACCAAACAGGTTATTTAAAAGTTTCCATTTGTGTCTACTGGCCTTCTCTCTCAGGTGGACAATAAATTAAACTGGTTGTTGTCATGCTGTTGCAGATTCAGACTTCTCAAAAGATTATTTGAATACAGAGAAACATCTTGAACATTAACAGTTCACTGGATCAGACGGTGATTATTTGTGTTGGAGCAAACTTAATGTGACCATCAGTGTGATGAAAGGCAGAGTGATTCATCACTGTGGAAATTGGGGCTTCATTTTAATTTGAGGTCTGCTGGAAAATTGAATAATGTAGTGCCCTACTTCAGCTAGAGTAGGCCAATCATTAAAATCAGTCCTGTGATGTCTTTCAGTAAAATCATGCAATGGTAAAGCAATCTTGACAGTTACATCTTGTAGAAAGGTTTATTTTGCTACATTTTTACTGTTATTCATCATGTTGTCTGTATATTTAACATCTGTTAGAAAAAGAGGAGCTTTTTCCAAAATTAGTTTTCATGAAACCATCAGCACCATACTGTCGTCTCAGAAAGGCATGCTTTGTCCTAAAAATAGTTGCCTGCTTTTATACTATGCATGTTCTACATTTAATAAAGCACAACTGAAATTAATCATTCTCAAATAATTTCATCCACATCCAGCTGTGTATTTTTTGATTAAGCTGCAGTTTGCTGACACAAGACTTTGAACGCTCTCTGACCTTCTCTCCGTCCAGGATTCGTACAGAAAGCAGGTCGTGATTGACGGGGAGACGTGTCTGCTGGACATCCTGGACACTGCAGGTCAGGAGGAGTACAGTGCCATGAGGGATCAGTACATGAGGACAGGAGAGGGCTTCCTCTGTGTCTTTGCCATCAACAACACCAAGTCCTTCGAGGACATCCATCATTATAGGTGAGCCAGGCCACTAGGGGTGTGAGGTGCTGATCGTCTCATTTCAGAGAGCTGGCTTGATTCTGGCCAGGATTATTTGCTGCTTGTCATTTCCTTTTTTTAATTTCCTTTCACTTTTGTACAGTCTGATGTCTAAGAATGGCAAGAATAGATAGATTATAAGATGGGAATTTATATTTTTCATAAACAGAAGTCTGTTTGTTATACTCCTGAGCATGTAAAGGTACATACAGTTTCCCCAGGCACAGATTTGGCCTGACTGCAACGTTGCATGCCATCGTCAAATGTTGAGTACGAATATGAGCATCAGGGATGAAAAATGCTCTTGTAGGATGACAAAATTATCAATGTGTCAAAGACGCCCCACGACCCCAACTCAACAAGACTAGCATGTCAGAATTTTTCTTGCATCCTCATCTAGTTTGACCCTGATGTCAGTGACATATGTTCTGACACCTACCAACACGAGAGCAACAGGACTAGAGTCTTGTTGCCTAGTCAGATAAGGAGCCGTCGTAAACGACCGAAAGTATAGAAACTGACTGTTAAATGTCGCCAGTTTTCCAAATTTACACACTGCAACTGAAATGCACGATATTGTTCATAGCTAATGATATTTCAATGTGCATGATTCCTGAATTTCTACCCCTTCCTACCCCTCTACTTCACAAAAACATAACAATCACAAAAATGAGATCATATCAAGAATGATATCAATCATTGGGAAAAAAAAGCATATTAAGATATGCATATTAAAGTTAATGAACATATTCATAATGACATACAATTTACCATTAGTTTAATGGTATTATATAGTGCTTTGTATTAGGGATGAAATTATTCCTCAAATTATTCGAGTGATTCGATTCAAAAAATTACTTGAGGCAAATTATCTGCCTCGAGGCTTCACTTAGACCAGTCCTTTATTCATATACGCCCATGCTGTCAGCCTGGTGACAGTATGGACGCTTGGTGACGGTGTGCTGTGTTTTGCACAGATGGCTTTTTGTGTGGCACAAGCACTTGTTTTTGCTGTTACTATAAGGTAACATGCATGATATGAGGTGTGAAAATCATGAGAGAAGAGAAGTTGACACAGTGATGTTTATGGGCACTCATCTGCGTTTTTACACATTCACTGACCGTGGCTTCTGTGAACCTACGCAGATCTCTGCATTTACGCACTGCCTGCATGACTCGCTGGTGTGAGACAGTGCTCAGTTTGTGTCTGCAGACTTCAGGGAATTCCATAAACTTCTCTGTTTGAGCCGACAGTTTCACAGAACACCGAAAGGCTTCTCGATTCATGTCCTGTCTTGGTGCTTCACCCCCCCACGCATGTTACACATTTAATCATAAATTATTATAAATTCAGCGCACTGACGTCTTGATAACAGTGTATTTTTCAAAAAGATTAAGCATACTGAATAATTTGATAGGACTTATATTGAAAATGAGTTGACACTAATTAAATAAAAACACACTATTGCCACAGAAAGTGACTGAGACAGAGACTTAATAGGTTAAAGTTCATCATCATACAGTCAGGATTCAACAGGTCACAGAAGCAGCTTTATCCCTTAAAATGGTTTCTCCAGGTCAGTGGATGGTCTTTAAAGGTCATATTTTTTTTAATGGTGGATGAACTCCCAAAAAAAAGTGCAAAAATTAAAAGTGAGCACCCTTTGAAACAGACCATATTTCTGTAATCTAAATGTTCACCTTTCAGCCATCATCAGACCGCTGTGTGAATGATGGAGCTTTATTCTTGCTTTAATGTGAAATATTACATTCATTTCAAAAGTAGAGGATATTAAAATGATTAAGTGTCCCTTTACTGACAAATTGGAAAATAAACTACAACATAAGAACTAAAGTGTAGGCACCCAAAATTTCCTGAGAGAGGAGCTCTGAACCCCCAAGTATGGCACAATCTAATTTAATTTAATTATTTAACTTCCTTTTAACTTTGATAAATGCCATCAGAACTGGATTGCACTTTGTAAAACATATTTTCTTTTGAGAACCTGTTACTACCAATTTTTAATGGATGTAGTTCATTTAAGAGACCCAGCTTTTTTTCTCATTTGGTTAGTACTACTTCTCTTGAAAAAAGCAAAAGTGACTGATTAAAAAAATGCAATATTTCTCATTGGAGCACTTGATTAATCGGGAGAAGAATTGATAGAATACTCGATTACAGAAAGAAATGATTACTGCAGCCCTACTTTATATGCTTTATTATTAAGTATACAAGGGTAGTAAATATTTATATCATAATATGTTTGAAATCATGTGTTTCAAAATAATATAATTTCTATAATTACAGGTGTTACAGCAAATTTAAAAACATCTTTTTCATAATAAAGGTGCATAGGAGATGGTTAAGTCTTTCAAAAATTGAACTCCTGTTCACATTTCACTGTTTAAATTTCACAAATCAGTCATCAGTGTTTCAGGTAACGTCTTTCAAAAGGTCTGAATTTGCCGATACTGTTGTTAAACTGACGCATCTGTGCTTCCCTAGTAATGACCCTGAAATTCTCTTGATATGACCTTATTTCTGGCTACTGTAATATGATATTAAAATATTGGTCTGTTGAAACCAGAAGAAGTGTAACCAAAGGCTAATTCAGTCAATTGAATCCCCTGTTGTTTTTGTCCATGCCAGAGAACAGATAAAGAGAGTGAAGGACTCTGAGGATGTCCCCATGGTGCTGGTGGGGAACAAGTGTGACCTCCCGTCCCGGACAGTGGACACCAAGCAGGCTCAGGACTTAGCACGCAGCTATGGCATTCCCTTTATCGAGACCTCAGCCAAAACCAGACAGGTGAGAGTCCAGAAGGAGACGGCCATGCCCTGCACACTCATAACAGTTTAGCCTGTCTGTCACTACTCTGCTGCTGCCAGAATATTCCACTGCAGGTCTGTGGCGCATGTTGGACGGTGAGAAGCTGCATGTGGTCTTGGGTATTTGGCTTGAGGGACGAAGCAATGAAAATCAGTTTTGAATGTTGTTGATACTTACAGAAGGCTTAATTGTCTTTGCACTAGAAGGTTAAGTCTTGGGTTGCTTGGTGCTGTTGATTTGTGTTACATTCAGGGACTCGAATGTTTTGTTTTAATCATGTTGCTGGGAAATGTCTCAGGCAACGTGCTGCCATCATTAAATCTTCTTTGGTTAATTGAATTTTTTATTTATTGGCTATAATGGAATCAATGCATGCTCCTCTGTCATGGATATATGAAATTATATGCTCATTAGGGCCACTCTCACAGGATCCTGCACTAAATCAGAAAATGTGTGTCAAGGAGTCTGCATGAAAGGACAATCTGTCGGTAATCACTCAGTGGGGTGGCTGATTCTGCTTCCTGGTTACTGTGACTGGGTGCTGGAAGATTTGCGGTGGTGTTAGTCGTACTGTAATGGTGTGTGTTGTGAGCATGGCCTCAGGTGTCTGACTGGCTGACAAAGTGATCTGTAAACACATCTTTCCTGGTTTCTGTGACCTGGGGTGAATCATGGCTCCTTCTGGTGCGGGGGAATTAATGACACAATGATTGATTTCTTACAGCTTTGTTCACATTTTCTTACCTGAGTGTAATTCACGCTCCACACTGTGCTGCCGCTGCTGCTGGGAGAGCAGCTGTCTCTTGCATTCATAGCCCTGCAGATTTTTCAAAATCTCAGCAATTTCATTCAGATTACCTGGGAAATCTCCCACTAAGAGGGAAATGCTCAATTACATGTGTGTGCTCTTCTTCATATTAAGATAGGAAATTAAAACCTAACTGTGCTATTTTTTTATTCTCTTACTCGCCTTCTCCTGGTTAAGGTTTCCTTTTTAATTAAACTATAAACAGATTCAACAATAACAATTCTGCTATTCTTTATTTTAAAATTTCCATTACAGCTCATAAAGTACCCTTTTTTCTGAAATTATGCAGAAGAGGCTTCCTTACTTTTGCAGAATGATAATTGGAACATACAAGGGACATTTTCTTTGAGGTTAAACTGATCATGATCCAGCCCATGCTGAAGCCCTAAGCAGACAAAAATCTGGACATTTTGTGTCACTCTGTTTTCCCTTACATTTTTTATTGTTTTCTTTAGGGATGCACAATTTTATCAGAATACTGATACCAGCAAGTGCTGTCTTAAAAAGTTCACCACTATGGGCTAAATATTGGCCTTAAGTACAAATGAATGTGTGGAGTTTTTAGCAGGACCTACAGACCTACTTCAGCTGAAGCTTTTTTTTTTGTTCACCCTCATTCCTTTAACTTTAAAGTACAGGTTGACAGGTATATGGGCTATGCAAGACTGATTCCAATACTGATTATTAGTAGCTATGTAACCAATATTTGGAACCAATATGCAAATTTAATTCAAATTCACTTCAAATTTCAGTTTTCTCAAGATTTTACCTTATTTCTCTTCTTACTTGGGATAACAAAGGTGGTTTTCCCAAGATAATGAGAAATTATCAGAATTTCAATGTTATCTTGGGAAAATGGAGGAAACAAAAATGTATCCATGCACTCCTGTAACTATACACTTTTCAACTATGTTTGTTTAGTCCTGCCTCTTTTCTCAATCATGCCTTTTTCCTTATAAAGTCCAAACTAAGGTTAACCAATTAGTAAAATAATCTTATTTTGATTTTATTTCCCCCTCAATATTGTTGATGCGATTTAAAATAGGATTATTTAAGTAAGTCCCTCATTTTGTGTATATTCTACAAACACAAATAAAAAGTAATTCTACATAGGATTAAATGATTTTGGATTAAAGGTCATAAGAACTGTAGTGTCGAAAGGTAAAATAGTATTTAACTGGTATTTTGACACATTTCAGGTTAAAGAAATAATGCACCTTCTTCAATATGAAATTCCACTAAGACATATTTCCATTTTATCTAAATTGCCAAGGAGTAGTTGAACTGGCAACATTTATATTAAATACATTTATGTGGTAGAAATTTGAGTCACGCTTTCTTTCTTTCTTTTTGTTTTTTAAGATTATTTTTGAGGCATTTTGCTGCTATTCCAATAGGATAGCTGAAGAGAGACAAGAAACATGGGGGAGAGAGAGGGGAAGACATGTACCAGAGACTGGAAATCGATCGAGTTACCAGTGTGTTGAGAACTGCCTTGGTATATGGGTGCCTGCAAAATTGGCACCCTGGATTCCGATTTTTCATAATGGGTCGTAATGGATCCTGATTCCTGACCAGTTAAGAACCTCTGCTTCAAAATGTGATCTAAGTACAAAGGTCTGATTGTTTGTTGATGTTAAACCTTAAAGTTTGTTTTAAGGACTTAAGTTGTAGTCTGAAGTCAGTTACTTAATCTGCAAAGAAACCGAAAATTGTGCATCCCTAGTTTTCTTGATATCTAGACTTAATCATCTTATCTCAGGATAAAAGTGCTGGTTTTCCTGAGGTATGAGTTAATTTCTGTAGATCTCAAGGATTTGACTGAAAGTGATGTTTTTGTCACAGGAAAACCAGCACTTTTATCTTGAAGAAGAGTAATTTAAGAAAACAGAAATGAAGTCATCACAGGAGACTGGAGTGCAATTTAATGTATGGATACATGTCCTTTTAGGGCTTCCTTACATTTCACTGAGAGAGAGGAAACTGCCAATCCTTCCAAATCAAGAACTATTGAGTTTGGTAGATAGAAGATAGATTTGAATTGGATTATATCAGTTTAAAAGACAGGGCTGTCTAAGTTAAACCAGCAGATTTACTTCAAACATGACTTTTCTTTGCTTCTTTGTGTCTTTAAGCTTTAACACATGCACACATACAGTTTGTCCTCATGTAATCCTCGACACTGAGGAAAAGTTGTGTCTCACACTACAGAGAGTGGAGGATGCCTTTTACACTCTGGTACGGGAGATCAGGCTGTACCGGCTCAATAAGCTCAGCAAGGAAGAAAAGACTCCGCGCTGTGTCAAGCTTAAAAAGTGTGTTGTGATGTGAAAGGGGTAAGTGTATGCAGCCGCACCCCGCCAGCTCTCTGTGTCTGTATGTCTGTTGTTAGTGGGAATTGTGGAGGAGAGGATACACGTGGAGAGATGGAGCTCGATGGCTTATTAAAACCTAATCTGCTGGGGGTGTGGTGAGGCTTAAACAGAAGGCTGACATTGCTGATGGTCTCTTCTCTTTTTATTGACTCTATATCGTGGACAATTATTATTGAGGGCTGTTTCAACACTGGGATCCTTTACCTGCATTTGAACACAAATTTGATTGTCCCTACCATTCTGACTAACCCACACAGTCTGCACACTTTTCTACCTCTGTGCTTAAATAATTTGTCATGTTTTCTCATCAAATTGCAGGAAATTGCTGTGATTTCTCCCCCAAAAATGTTGGTGCAAATAAGATTTGTCTGAAATATATAAACAATTGGACATGTTTTTAAAAAGTCCATCCTCTCATTGGACAAATAACCAACTCCCAAGCTTGGCCGGGAGTCTTTTTCATGCTCTTGTTTGGAAAAACTGTCCCAATTTGCAGACAGATTGTGTCCTAAACCAGATGAAACTACCAGTGTGAAAACACCCTTAATCTATTGATATCAACATTAAGAAAAAAAGAGGGTTTGGGCTGGTGAGCCCGCATGCTTGATTTATAGGCGATTGTGGTGAATCTTGGACTAAATCATGGACTGAAATGTTTCTAATGAAGATGTGGTCTAAGAAACTGGAAAATTGTGTGTATGTTTGTTGGTGAGAGTGTTGCTTTCTTAGTCTTTCCTGCTCTTGTTGAAACATCCTCTTTTCTCTGTATCTTCTCCACATTTACATTGACAACCCTTAATAATCTGTTTAGTACTGTAATTGCCTCAGATATTAGCTACATTCACACTGTGCCTTTTATTCAGCCTTAATCTGAATATGAGCTCAGCAAGAATATGAAACCTGTATTTAAACCCCTCCGTCAGATTAAATCGGCCTGGTCAAACGAATAAAAAGCGGTCCCAACCTTTAAAAACTCAATGTTAACCACTTTGGGTCTTTGGAAAAACACCCACTTGGATTTGTGTCTAAAATCAAAGTTGCTCACCTGAGAAAGAGAAGTCCCTCTTCTTTTAATTTGTTACTCAGGAGAGTCTTCTTCCACCCTGTGCAGGTTTCCCAAGTGTACCCATCTTGAAACTGTTTATGAGTTGAAAGAGATTGAACAGAAGGCAAACCTGCTGTTAGATATCTCTGTTGGCTCAATATTTAAAAAGAATCTGTTGCCTCAGTACAACACAGCAGTTAACCAGTATCCCTGCCAAGCACTCAGCTCAGAGCAAGTCTGTCTTTTATTTTTTAATGGTTAAATTGTGTCAGTAGACTGCACAAAGTAACACTAGAATAATATACGATGGCACAAATATGTGCACTACACTCTGTTTGTCAGGGGGGAGCACTGCTGAATTTTGCACTCTACAGTAAATTTTACGTTTCAGCTTTGCCCTCTTATTTAGAAGACGGTATATTAGAAAAGAGGGAAAAGAAGGTTGAAAAGAAATTTTTTTGGAGTTAAAGCTCCTGTAAGAAGACACTAAAATTAATACAGATGCATCCTTATGACCAAGCAAAGATTCTTTCTGATCTATTCTAGGGGTTCAACTTGTCATTATTTTAATAACATGGATGTCACAGAGCTTTTGGTGAAATTCTAAATAATATTTGAAAAATAAACTAAATGTTGAAAAGCTTTTAAACAAAAAGTAGTTTGAAAAGGCCATGGAATAACAGAAAATACAAGTAGTTGTTTTACAATATGTACAAGCCGCTCATTGACATGCCTGTGAACTTTAAGATTCTGAGACAAAACAGATTAAATGAAGCCCTTTAACTTATTGTGGAAATCTATCACAGTATAGTATTAGTATTTGTAACTCTAACACCTGGCATACATTTTAGCACAGATTTAACCAATCAAACAGTTATTTATACATCTTTATGAAGGGAAGTCTTACGCTCACATTCCACATACTCCGTCTGGGCAGTGTTTTCCATGTGAACTGCACTTTGGAGCAAATAACTTCCTCTCCAGTCAGTCTTTGCAATAAGGGCTGACAGATATTGATTTTTCAGGGTCAGTATTGATGCTGCTTCGACTAAGAATTTCTGCCTATATCTGTTATACTTCCATGGTTAATGTCCACATGATACACGAGCAAATCACAGTGTTTAAAGTGAGGGTTCAGTGCAAGAGAGAGAGTGGGGAGAGGGGAGGAGGGCAAGCAGGCAAGAATGAAGGGGCGAGCGTTATCTTCATTAATCACCCACCTAAATGAACTGGACTGATGACAAAATTTGCATAAAATTGAACCTGTCCTGAAAAAAATAATGATGGGAGAAAGTTTCAGCATCAGTGCGCAAACATGATTTGAAACGCATGAGCTCAGTTTTCTTTTTTAAAATGCAAAAAATTTTGGACAAAAAACAGATTCGGTCTCAAGACCAGTCTTGACATACTATTGCAGCTGAACCTGTAACTCTGCTATGATCTTGTGATCTCGTGTCTCCAGCTGCTCCACTGTGCATCGCTCCACAAATACATCCAGTAGGTGAGGGCGCACTCAGTACACAGCACAGGCTGAGTATGTGGAATTTGAGGGTTAGTCTCCAAAGGTTATTGATATGATACATTGCAGATCTTGGTCATTTACAGCTCGGCCACACCATCAGTCATTAAAGCTTGTTCTAATGTTGGCTAGTATGAATAGAGTAGGGAAGATAACTTGTTAATAGCGTGACTAAAAGGAAAGAAAATCAGCAAAAAGGTAAGTAGTGCTGCTTTATCCACCAGAGGAGCCAAAATCAACACAAACAGAAACTTCCTTACTGGAGCTTTAAATAATATAAATCCCCTTTAAATTAAAATATCACCTCATAATCAGTGAACAGTTCTCTAAATGCTACCAGGTGCTTTATCAAGGGTGTGTTTTTTATTTCACTGCACTAAGACTACTGGTATTAGAATAACATCCTATATCCATGATATCCTGATCTCTGTGTTCTTCTTTTTCAGGGCGTTGACGATGCCTTTTACACATTAGTGCGAGAAATCCGGAAGCATAAGGAGAAGATGAGCAAGGAGGGCAAAAAGAAGAAAAAGAAGTCCAAGACAAAGTGCACACTTATGTGAATAATGACCCCTTTTCAAGACAGACTAAAAAAAAACAACCTATGTTGAACAGTTAAAGTAATACATTTTGTACATTACACTAAATTATTAGCCTCTTTCTCAATACCCACCATGCTGAATACTAAACCTGACCCCACTTTTCTGCCTTTATGTTGTTTGCTACGCGGACACCAATAAGCTTTATTTTCAGTTCAGTGCCAGTTGCCCACACGTGTTGGTCCAACAGCCATGATGATGTTTGATTGGATATTTTTTTATAACCACAGAAGCTGTGAGCTAATTGGATCACAGCTCATGTTTGACAAATTATTCGTGAACAATTTAAGTTTTTGCTGTTTTACCCCCATTTGCTTAAAAAGTCTTGGCATGCAAAAGTCCTGTCATGCTCTTTAAGTCTGGGATGCCAAAGAATGATTTTCCATCGTGATTCAAATCTGAAAAAGGACCAGCACTCAGCCAGATGAGATCCAAATGTCCCAGCCACTGTGTAATGTCCCTGTCTCCAATGGCCTCTAGGTATGACTTAGTTTATCACTGATATAAGTATGCATGCAAACTCCTACTCTTCTCCCAGTGTGTTAACACCCTTATTAGCTCAGATTAATTTGTCCATGCTTTGTACTGTGTGGGGAGTGATTTCTTACCTACATGAGATGTTTGTGTTTTTTTCTTTTTGCATGCATTGTGTTCTAAATGACATCGGGGTTTTTGCAAAAACTGCCTCTGGTGGAGCCAGAAATGAGCAACTTTGACCCAAGCTGATATCACACCATTTTTTTTAAGTCTATAGGAAGAAATCAGTACTTGCTTTTGGTGGAAAGAATAGCCGCTTTTGCTTAATTGATTACAAATTAAGGACAGAAAGGTCAGATGATTTTTTAACAACCCATTGGGACTAGCTGTTGGCCAGAGTCTTAATGTAGCAGGGATTCATGCCAAGTCAAACTAGAGTCCAACCACGTTTTTGACCTCTCTGGTCATGTTTTCTTCTTGTCTTTACTGTAAGGCACAAATTCAGTTGTTTTAATTCATCCTGGCAAAATCTTTTTATTGTCTTTTGTTACATAAAATGTCTTGTCAAAATCCTCCTGATCGAGGCGATCAAATTTGAACTTTATGAAGCCTTTAATTAGCTTATTATCAATGTTTATCAGGTTTAAATTTGTGATTCTTGAGTAGCTAGCCTCAGATGTCATGCCTTGTCCAGTTATGAAGCTGTTGACTGTTTCTGTGCGACAGGTTAGAAAGCTGAGAGTATCTTGAAGCAGCTCTCAGGAGTCTTTTCTCTTTGTGTCACAGAGGTTGTTCAAAATGTCGTCCAAATGGAGTTTCAGATTCTTCCTTTAGTGACGCTTTTAAAAAAAGTTTTTAGATTAACTTCTTTAAGTGCTGGAATAGTTTGGAGGGCTGCCTTTCAACAGAGATGATTGTCCAGCCAAAATAATTTGTCATTTACTCTCAGAAAGCTTGTTTATGGAGGTGATGTAACTGGAACTGATGTGTGTAAATGAGGCAATAACTGCCATCAAATTGGTTTTTAGAGAAAATTGTCTCAATTTGTAATAAAAAAAAGTGTTCTTTTTTTCTTCCCGGGTTAAACAACACTTAACATTTTCCATCATATTGCGAGCTGTTCCCCTGGGATTTTTTTATTTGCCTTTTATGTTTGCATTAGGTGCTACTTTTAGAAGGTAGAAAGCCCCCAGACAACTTCTACTATGTCCTGTTTGTGCTCGCACAAAACACTGTCATAGGGGAGCAATGTTGTTGACACAGAATATCCAGATATTATACGTCATTCTTCCAGGATTAATGAATTTTGATCTGGTTTATTATTACCTCTTTTTTCTCATGAAGTAGATAATAACTGTCAATGCGATTTGAATTAAGGATCCCTCTTTGTTAACAATACTGTCTCTGAGTAGTTTAACTGAAATGTTTGAAATGTTCCTCTTCCTTTATTGCGTGCCAACAGCGGATTTCTGAATTGTATCATTTATACCTGGATCATATTTTAACAACCTTTGTATAGTTGTGATACTGAAAGGTGCATATTTTGTAAATTGTGCTTCATTTCGTTGGTGTGTCTAAATGAATGTTGCTTTAATGGAGGTTCACTCCGCTCTGTGTATGTGACTAGAGAGTGTGTGTCTGGGTCCAGGTCTAGGGAAGTGAATGAATGACCACTTCACAGCACACCTGTTGTGGGCAGTGCAGAGTGGTGATCTGATCTCAAATGAGTCTATTTTTTGCCATGAATCTCACCACTCCTATTTAATGTGTAATAAAGAACAAAGAAAAGAGGAATTTCACTCTCTGTCTCTTTCTTCAGATGTCTCTTATTGGTTCTTTTTGTGTAAAAAAAAACATATGGTTTTAAGACCTGAAATTGCTTTTAACCAGGGCTTTCCACAACAGAGCCAACTAGTCACTTAAAATCATAGCTGCCTCCTTTTTTCCCTATTGTACAATAGTTTGACTAAGAGGTTATGACACGTCCGCACATTTGAGATTAATTTTAAAGTAACTATTTAAGAATTTTTTAATTGCAACATAAAAAACTAATGTCAATATTGTGGTGAAATAACACCATATGCTTCTGTTATGTGTGGTGTCTTAAGTTTTGAATTCTGAAAATCTTATTACAGTGTTTAAATAATCTCTTAGGTTGTCTTGCGTTAAAACTCTCATTTTTCAGATGACCAAATGATAAAATAAGATCAAATCTTGTGAGCTTCATTTATGAAGTTGCTGATTTTTAAAATAACTGCTTTTCTTTAATGAAACTTCAAAATGTTGCTTAAATTTTCACCAGATTGCAGGAAATGAAGTGTTAAGTGCTCAACATTTCCTGATGAAGGCTCACAAAATCCACATCTGTTAAAAGCCCTACTATATTCATATTGCAAAGAGAGAATGCCTTTTGTTTATGCTGAAATATAAAAATAATGCATTTATATCTCCCCGTATTATCATACGGACCAAACTCTTGTTGTCCAGCAGGTGGCACTGTTCACTCACTCTGGGAGGTCAGATTCTTCACAGAACCCTCTAGTTGCACTTTCACAGAGTGACCCTGGGTTTAGATTTAACGAGTCACATGCACTGTATTGCCAAAAGTATTTGCTCACCTGCCTTTACTCACATATGAACTTAAGTGACATCCCATTCTTAATCCATAGGGTTTAATATGACGTCGGTCCACCCTTTGCAGGTATAACAGCTTCAACTCTTCTGGGAAGGCTTTCCACAAGGTTTACGAGTGTGTTTATGGGAATTTTTGACCATTCTTCCAGAAGTACATTTGTGAGGTCATGCACTGATGTTGGACGAGAAGGCCTGGCTCTCAGTCTCGGCTCTAATTCATCCCAGAAGTGTTCTATTGGGTTGAGGTCAGGATTCTGTGCAGGCCAGTCAAGTTCATCCACCAAACTCTTTCATCCATGTCTTTATGGACCTTACTTTGTGCACTGGTGCACAGTCATGTTGGAACAGGAAGGGGCCATTCCCAAACTGTTCCCACAAAGTTGGGAGCATGGAATTGTCCAAAATCTCTTAGTATGCTGAAGCATTCAGAGTTCCTTTCACTGGAACTAAGGGGCCAAGCCCATCTCCTGAAAAACAACCCCACACCATAATCCCCCCTCCATCAAACTTTACACTTGGCACAATGCAGTCAGACAAGTACTGTTCTCCTGGCAACTGCCAAACCCAGATTCGTCCATCAGATTGCCAGATGGAGAAGCACAATTCGTCACTCCAGCGTCTCCACTGCTCTAGAGTCCAGTGGCAGCGTGCTTTACAGCACTGCATCCAATGCTTTGCATTGCACTTGGTGATGTATGGCTTGGATGCAGCTGCTCGGCCATGGAAACCCATTCCATGAAGCTCTCTACACACTGTTCTTGAACTAATCTGAAGACCACATGGAGTTTGGAGGTCTGTAGCGATTGACTCTGCAGAAAGTTGGCAACCTCTGCGCACTATGCGCCAAAGCATCAGCTGACCCCGCTCCGTCTTTTTACGTGGTCTGGCACTCCATGGATGAGTTGCTGTTGTTCCCAATTGCTTCCGTTTTGTTATGATACCACTGACAGTTAGCTGTGGAATATTTAGGAACGAGGAAATGTCATGATTGGACTTGTTGCACAGATGGCATCCTATCACAGTACCACGCTGGAATTCACTGAGCTCCTGAGAGTGAGCCATTCTTTCACAAACGTTTGTAGAAACAGTCTGCATGCTGAGGTGCTTGATTTTATACACCTGTGACCATGGAAGTGATTGGAACACCTGATTTCAATTATTTGGATGGGTGAGTGAATACTTTTGGCAATATAGTGTACATTCACCAAAATAAACCAGGACTAGACCTGCTCCTTGATGAGAGAAAATAAACCAGTTCAGTCAGCAGAAATGCGCTCTTTATTTAAAATGCTGGGGAAGACACTATGGTGAAACAGTGACAGTTAAAAAAGCCAGAGGAGAAATTTGCACCTAAAAACCATCACAAATATAACAAAATTAAGAGGAGATTTAAAATGTTTTTACATTTGAGATATTAAAGTAATTTAAGTAGTTTTTTTAATGTGGTATGAGGTACACCTGCAAGTATGATGATTAAATGAACTGACAAACTAATGACATAAAAATAGCTTTTTCTTTTAAGTTATAGAAACATTTTCTGAGCATGAAAAAAATCACTATGATTAAATGTCATTTCTGAAGAGTGATTTTAGCTCAGTCCTCAATAGAAGTGGGAGAAAAAAATTGATTCTTAGATGCATCGTGATGTGGAGGTGGAAGATTCTGAATCGATTTATAAACGTCCAATAATTGATAATCGTTATTTGAATATGTAACACTGTGGAATAGCAGGAACAAAAGGTGGAACTCTAACATGCAGCACGTAAAAGCAAGATAGAATTTAGATTACCAGTTGTTCATCTGTGAAAAAGGACATTTTTATGTCTGTAATTTCAGATATGTCACAAGAGAAGGATGCTGCTACCTTTGGTTCAGTGCAATTGTAACTTTCCAGTTACACAAATCTTCCATTGGAGGATAGTGAACATTTAATTCATCTCTATTTTTCTAAATACAAATGTAATGTTTTATTATGTTTGACACGGTGAGGACAACAGAAATGTTAAAAAAATAAAATGCATCAATAATTGATTATGAATCGAATCGTAGCCCTATGTATCCTAATTGAACCGAATTGTAAGGTGCCTAAAGATTCCTACCTCTAGTCATCAACCCAAATTCTAAAAAAGTTGGAGCACTTTGTAAAATGTAAATAGAGACAGAGTACAATGTTTTGCAAATGACTTGAACACTTTTTTCAACAAAAGAACATAAACAACGTATTAGATGTTGAAACTGAGACGTTTCACAATTTCATTTCAAATTCCAGCGCATTTTGAATTTGATGGCAGCAAAACATCTCAAAAAAGTTGGGACAGGGCAATAAACAGCTGGAAATGTAAATGGTACTAATGAAAAACAGCTGGTGAAACATTTTGCAACTAATTAGGTTAATTGGCAACAGATCAGTAACGTGACTGAAAGAGAGAGGCAGAGTCTCTCTCAAGTAAAGATGTGCAGAGGTTCACCAATTGGCGACAAACTTTGTCTAAAAATAGGGAAACAACTACAGAAAAATGTCCCACCACCTACAGTACATAAGATCATTACGAGATTAAGAGCAAAGAAAATGCAAAAAATGTTGCATCACAAATCACAAGAAGCAGTGATACTAACTTGGCTCACAGGTGGGTAATCATAAGAAGAGTTCAGTTCAGAACTCCATTACTCCATTTAGACCACAGCCCTTCTACAAAATAAAAGCCCATCTGCAGATAGTTTAGTAAACATAGGTATTAAAGGCATATTTATAACAGGACACCTTCTTAGGAACTGTTCAACTTTAATTTTATGCATCATTGCTTTATATTGTTTTGTCTGAGCACAACCATGCTGTTGAATAGGTCCGACATCAATCATACTCCAAAACAAAAAATTCAATTATGTCTGTTATGTTAGCTTTACAATGCACTCTGGGTAATTGCAGTAACTTCTTTTCCTTTAGCTTAAATCCACTCCAAACTGAAAAAAGAAAAAAAGGGACAAGAATGGCACCTTTTCAGAGTACAGTTTATAATATGTGATAATATATACTTTAAAGAGGTCCTCCTGTTAAGGTAGAACGCATACGAAGGAACTGACTTAGTTAGTTATGCTGCTATAGGCTCAAAACTTTCCTGTTGGATAAAGCTTATAGTTATGACTGACTGACTCACTCATTCTTAAATGTAATAATTTTTTTTAATTATACACCATTAGGAAAAAAAAGTATTTCACTTGCTCCACAATGAAATAACAGACACAAAAAGTAAGAGCAGCATTTTGTTACATTATGGACCAGCTATCATATTGAGTTTTATTGCTGCTTTTTCTTTGTTACATAATGCGTTATAGTTACATTATGAGTTGTTACATTATCAGCTATTACATACCAGAATGTAGAAAAATGTAGGATCATTTTTCGTTTCTGTTTTTCAATGTGACCAACAAGTTTCAAGTTTTTTTGTTCACTTCTCCTCAGCTAGGCTTATTTACTCATTTTAGAATCAAAAAACAACACATAAAGCTTCCAGCAGAAGTAGGCCATAAGTTTGAATAAGAAGCCAAAAGTGTTTTCAGCAAAACAGCATCAGAATACTAATACCAGCCTATAAACTTGAAAGTTGTGTTCACTTTTAGATTAATGTGCAAATTCCTGCTTCTACTTTCTGCATGCAAATAAACTTCAGCTGCAGAATGTTTTTTTTTTCTTCCCACAAATATGTTCAGTTTCAAACTGCTGGCTGTAGCCACGTTATGACCATTCTGTCAAGAAAAGCAAGAATCATATTCATTGGAAATTAATCTTTACTGAGGATTACTTTAATATTCACACTGTTTGTTTTCAAAGCATCTGTTTTGAAAAGCAGCTACTACAAGAATGCAATTTACATGTAGCAGATAAAGATAATGATGCAGGCTAGAAAATGAGACACCCTCTAAGACTGGAATTATCCAGTTTAAAACCATAACAGAGCATACTGTTTCTTTAACACAAACTTGGGTGCTTGCATTTCCTTTTATTTTACCTGTATACTTAAACCGTAACCTCAGCCTGAGGCTGCCTGCATTTATGTCTTTGATCCAGTGGTTCTGAATGTGTGGGTTAGGACCCTTCAGGGGGCCATGAGACTTTAGGAGGCAGCTTGGAAGATGCTTTCATAAAAACAAGGAATGATTTTAACTGATATATATTTTTTTAAAGATTTATTTTTGGGCCTTTTCATGCCTTTATTTGATAGAGGAAGGACAGTGGATAAATTCGCTCCCTCTAACTGATATTTTACCTATATATTTAAAGATATAGACATAAAATTGGTTTGTTATATAATTAAACCAAGTCCAAAAAGTAAAGCAAACTGGATTGCTATTTGTCCCTTAATAGGTGATATGTAGTTTCAGAATACTTCAGCACTGTGACTGACTCAGTAAGCACAGCCTCGCCATGGAGACAGGACCACAGATCCCTAAAGAAGACAGACTGTGCACCCACTGCAGCCAACAGGAGGTGGAAACAGAGCTGCACTTTCTAAACACCTGTCCTTTAGACAAGGACATAAGAGACAAGTTCTTTCCACTTTTCACAAGCAAACAAAAAGAATTCACCAGGATGAACAATGAACAGAAACTTCCATATCTGCTGGGTGAGGTACAACAGTGTGCAAACTACTTACTTACACTGCAGAGAATTTGACGGTCACAGTTGCTCCCTACATGTTTTATCCATTTTTATTCTTTATTGTTTTAATTAAAGAAAGTTGTTGTTCTGCTGGATGTATTACTCTATGAAAAAAAGCCCTGGTTATACTTCTACAGAACTACAGCTCTTCTCCTCTGAAAACCAGTGGAAGAATAAACAGCAGGTTAATGCTGTTAGAAGCTCAGCTGTTCCTTTAGGTGAAAAACACTATAACACAGCAAACGTAGCATTCATAGATCCATTAGCGTGAGCATCATATCTAACGTAGCTAACGCTAAGCACACAAAGCAGCTATGTAAACTACATATCTGGGTTATCTGCAAAGTTAGCTTTAGCTACATTAATTAGAGCTCACGTTGCTCGAGCTAACTTAGCTACATTGCCTTATATAGTATATTAATTAGGTAGCTAGTGTACAGGTCTTGAATTGCATTCCATTTAAAGTAACAAGTTAGTTAAAGTCTTTAAAAAGGTTAAAGTTGGTGTTTGTGTAAATTCATTTTATACAAGAAAAAAATCCCTGAATTAACCAGTGTCAGTCAAGCTTACAGTATGTGCTCTAGCTACTCAGTTTGTCCAGATGGTGCTCTGCACACACAGTGGCAAGAGGTCTTAGTTCTGGCTAAGGGTAAAAGAGCTAGGAAGCAATGAAAACATCAGAACAAGCTAGCAACTGTGTGACTTCCTGTCTTTGTTCTCAGGTTGGTAAACTGTTAAAAGGACATAAAAGCACACTTAAAAGGTACAAAATACCAGCAGGTTAATTCACTAACTATGTGAGGAATGTCTCAAGTGACTGGGTGACTATAGAGTGTTATTAAATGTGAGTTTAAGATTAGTCTATATAAATCACTCGTTTATTTCATGCTAACATGTTAGCACATGTTTGTGCTAGTAGGCTGTAGCGATATTGCAATGTAAATTCAAGTGCATATCTAGTTGTTCATGAATGTGTTTAAGTGATGTGTAGAAGCTACAGTAGGTTGATGCTAAAGTGAGTGAACGATAAGATGAAGTAGTAAATGTCACATAGGCTCAAATATGTGATGTTAGGGATACGTTTTGCAACATTTATTACTGACAGGTGGTTAACACTGTCGTAGATACATTGTATGTGTTCCATTGTTAATGGTAATTTTTTATTTAATGTATATTGATAAGTTAGCAGTGAAATCACTGTCTGAAAGCTTTTATTTTGTTTTGGGGCCTCCTAAGAAAATACCTACCTAAACAGTGAATTGATTGGGATTTTGTAACATAATGTTAAACAAAGGACTCAAGAACTAATTTGTGTATGAGAATATTTACAATATTCTAGGTTATAAATGTCATCATTAATAAACAGAACAATCTACACAAGCAACTGTGTGACTTCCTGTCTTTGTTCTCAGCCATTCTCAAGGTGCAATCCTGAGGCCGGTAACACTAGCGTAGCTATGTTAGTGTTAACTGAAGCTAACGGAGCTAAAGCAAGCCACTGTTTGAATTACTACTTCATAATTGAATCCTGGATTAGACAGCTAAACTTTTTATCTGTTTTATTTATGAAATGTTGCTAAGTCTATAATGCTTGCAGTGTAATTATTTTATTTATGAATGTTACTGTCAGACTCAAAAAAAAAAAACCTGGAAAAATGTTGGAATGACAAATTATTGTAGTTCTGCTCTGAGATATATGGAGTTCCAGATGAATTGTCTGTGTGAAAGCGTCAGAGATCTACGGTCTGCAGCCACACTGTCCTGGCAATCAGTGGTAGCTTCTACCGTCCTAACTCTATGTTGACTGAAAGCAATGGATACATGAAGAATTCTTGTTTTCTGCTTCTAGTGTTTCATGCTTCTAGTGTTGGGCAAATGTGCCTGGGCTGTGCACACGTGCCAACACTAGTGGGGGTCTCCAGTCTCTGCACTGTCACTTTAGGGGTCACAGGCTGAAAAGTTAGGGAACTCCTGTCTCATATCACTCAATTTTCAAAATCATACAGTGCTAGAGACAGAATCTCTTAAAACAGAGCATATTTGTGGGATATTATATACCTGCCGGTGTATCTGAGGTCAACATGCCTCTCTGCTGCCACTGTTTCATATAAAGTCTTTACCGGCTCGTTTTTTTCTGTCGCTGTGACAGAAGTTGTCCTCTGGCTTCAGTGTGAGGGTTGGTTGTTGGAGGATGTGCTTGTTTAGTCACATTCTGTGAAGGGAAATGTCATGTAGCATCAAAGATGAGATATTTCCCTTGCAGATTTCTAGAAATAAATGCCTGCTACATCATGACCAAAGACAGTATACAAGCTTCAAAAGGACAGACTTGTGTATGTGTCATATTCTGCGATAATTGGCTGCAAAACAATGTTTGGTAGAGGCAACCTGGAAAAAACTGTATTCTGTTGTAGATGATTATAGCCTAAGCTGTTTATTAACATTGCAGATGATCATTAATGAATCCTTTTTATGCTGTTTGCCAATTATAAATTAAAAGTGCTACTCTGTTTTGTCCTAATATCCCATTTGATCTCCTGTTTCCTACGTAATTATTCTACACTGAGCCACAGGATTGCCTCTTTCAAAGGAAGTTAAGTTGTTTCAAACTGTTGCTGTGAACAATAAACTCTGTTAACATATTGTGACAAGCTCCATTACTCTTTCTTCTTAAACAATGGGGCTACGGCGCCTGCCACACAGCAGCCGAGAGTGAAAAAGAGAAGAGATCTAATGAATTATGCAGAGAGAGCTTTCTCTCAGCCTGACAGTCTGAAACCAGCCTGGAGAAAATTGTAAAAGAAGTACGAGCCAGTGCAGCCATCACAAATCCCCCTCCCCTTCCCCCCAGGGACCGCTGAGGCCAAGGCCTGTCAGTCAAACGCCCCCTCCCTAAACTGTAATCTGGGGACAGCGCAGAGAAGCCTGCAGGTCTGATAAAGCGCTGAAAAGATGCCCCAGAAACCAATCCACGGCACTCTGGGCTCCTGTCAGGGAGACGGGCGATGGGAGGGAAAAGACATAGCAAATGTTCCTAAATTGCTAACAACAAGCCTCAGACTGGTTCCACTCAGGAACCACACAGGCCCAAGCTGGTAAATCCATCTGCTAGTTTGGCCTGTGCACACTCTCTGGATCGAGCTCAATCACAATCACCAGCTCTGACCCCAGTGAACGTGCACAGGAGGGTGAATTCACAATCATCTCTCTGGCTGACCTCTGCCTTGTTAGTGCACAGAGCGAGAGAATTTCCTTTTTATTTTAATGAAGCACGGCTTCCCTTCGCTGGCAGGCGGCTGAGTGCGGGGCAGGAGGAGTGCAGTCCGGTAATGAGAGGCCAGAAGGTTCAGGTGTCTTCAAACCGCCGCACATAGAAGGAGACTTAACACAGAAATGTTTTCCCCAGCCCTGGAGGAGACGGAGAGCTGGATGAATATTCATGAAACGGTGATGAATTGTGTTGCCTACAGCGTCGTGCCACTTTGAAAGCCCTCATGCTGCTTCTTTTATCACAGGAGGTCCTCGCCACTGAACCTCACGGGCCACAACACAGCAGCCCCGGCATCCAACCACCAATTATCATCTGAGATCATTAACTTGTTATGTTGACACAAACACTGCAATTCCTGATGCCCTTCTTTATTCAAATGACCCTATTCACGAGGAGTGGCTGACTGAGTTGATTGGATTTTTTTCTCTCGCCTGCCTCGCAATCACTCAACAAGTGATGTTTGGACACAAAATTAATGAACAGCATGCAGGCGCTTTGAACTGTGTGCACGCTGTGTTTCCAGACGGATAAACAAGCTTCTTAATATCTTTCAAAGTATGCATCAGCACAGATTGATACAGTAATGGCATGCTGTTGAATGTTTAGACTTTGCTCCAGCCTTCTCCTTGTAATGATGGGAAGTAAACAGGCACAGAGAGATGCAGAGAAAGATGGAGGCGTGGAGGAGCGGGGAGGAAGGCCTGGGGATTGAGCAGCGTCATGTTCAGCAGCCCCAGACGGGTGATTCATACCAGCCTCATCACCGGCAACAGACAGGACATCCAGGCCTTTATTACCTTCATCCATCACCATCACTTCATCAATCTGAGCGCCTGTGAGCCAGCTCTCCAACCGGTCCCCAAACACCCATCCCAACGTGTGGCTGGACGGAGATTTACACCCACCCACTAACACCCGTTCCCTCTCTCGCTTTAACACACAAAACAAGAGAGATGAGCTTCTATTCTCGACTTTAGACTTATAGCACACACACACACGGGGAATGAGACAGAGGGAGAGAGAGGGAGAGGGAGTGAGTGGGTAAAGGCCATTCTGCAGCCAGACATGGTGTGAAGCTGCTCCCCTGAGGGCTCCTGGCTGACAGGCTATCCTGCATTCTGAAAGCCACTTACACTTCAGCCACATCAGACCACCTGCTGCTGCTGACCAGCGTGTCAGAGGGGCACATCATGATGGATACACTTAGCTGTTGGAGGAATCATTAAATCAACCCCACTGCTCTCCTTATTTAAAACACTAACGCTTACATACCAACAAAATCCAGGACTTCTTTCCACATGGTCATGTTATGAACGCCATCACAGTCTCATGCAATCCAACACAATGGTCATGCAATCTGTGCTACCTTGTTGTCGTTGTATCAAAGAGGTGTTGAGTGTATTTTGGTAAATGAGCAGACCTTTTGGAGATGTTGCATTGGATTGCATGATGGCTGACATCATTCTCTCTTTTTCTTTTCCCACTGTGTCCCATTAAGAAACGAACAGCAACAATGGGATAGCTAGTTTTTCAGTAGGCTTCTCTACTCTGTTTTTGTTTTTAGTCGACGACTTCAATCTTTTGAATTGTTTTTTTACTTAGTAGTTAAACATTAGGGAGCAGTGGTACAAGCTAAAATTGCGTACTGTGAAAACAGGGGGTCAAACTCAATCACAGCAGTGGCCAGATTCTGAATTTAGGTCTAACCTGAGAGCCTAACAGGGTCAACATTTAACCATAAACTAACAACCATTTTCACAAGTAAAGGATTACAGGGAAAAAAATCTTAGCACAAAATATGTCAGATTTACTTTGATATTTTAGAAAAAGTCCAAATGATAATTTTGAAGGCTCAAAATCTGAGATTTTTCTGATTCTTGGGGGGATTCTGGACAGGCCAGGGGCACATCATTTTTGTTAGAAAACTTGGAAAAGTGAATTTTTCATAATATGTGACCTTTAAAGGAACAAAATTGGATGATTTTCCCTCTTTTGTTTCTTTTAGGTGGACAAAATCTGACATAGTGCCCTTTAAATGTTCAAAAATTGATGATTTTGACTTCTTTTGTGTTTTTAAAAGGACAAAATGTATTTATTTATCCTCTGCTGCTATTTAAGTGGACAAAATTTGACATTTGTACCCTCTCTGGTGTCATGTAAATGAATAATGGATATAGGGCTCCTGGTGTGGTTCTTCAAGCAAAAATCCCATTCATTTTCTTCATAGCAGATTTGATTATTAGCAATATTATCTGAAGTATCGAGACAGAGTTACCATGAGGTACCTGAGTCAGAAACGATGGTGTATGCTCCAGGAGAAGACAGAAGTTCACAAGATTTCAACAGTGTTTTAAGAAAAACAGTTTATTCACAATCTCAGGAAAAAATACAACAGTACCCACAATCCTTGAGTGTCACAGTGACATCTCTGGTTGGTGGGGTCTCAGGTTACCATGAAAACTTCTGCTGATTTAAGAAACTCCATTAATCTCCCCCATATATTAAAAAAAAAAAAAAATTCTGCCCCCCCCCCCCTTATTTGACATATGTTAGTTTCTCCATAGCAACACAAGAAGAGAGGTCCTTAATAATTGAGTCATGCTTGGTTTACTAACATTTTCCCATTTGATAGCAATTAATAGCATTTAGGGGAAAAAAATGCCGGAAATTTTCCCAGGAATTTTTTTTGTTGAAAAATACAATTTTGGCAGGAGTATTTTGGAATCTTCTCAGAAAGTCTCTGGAATTGTTTTATCCTTGAAAATTTAATCCATATCTGTAAATCCCCAGAATTTTCACGAGGGGTGGTTTTTCCTGTAATTCCTTTTAAACCTTTCAGTATTGTCAAGTATGTTCAGCAAAATATCAGGGTATAGTTTTAAAAAAATATGACATGAATTTTTTGAAAAATTTCCTGGGATTTAAAAAACTTTTCAGGAACTTTTTGCAACTTTTTTCCAACCTTTTTGAAAATTTGCCTGGAATTATTTTTTTCATATTCTCTCTAGTTGTGATAGGAACACTTTGAAATTATCCATGCCACCACAGACATGCCTTTAGAAAGCAATCACAGATTTCTCTGAGAATTTTGTGAACTGAGAGGCAGTATTTAATTGTATAAAACATGACATTTCCTTTACCACCAGGAGGCCCTATGACTGTCTATACACCGATAGATATAAACAACAGAAACAGCTTCCCCAAGGCCTTCAAACCACAATTCCCAGACACCCACAGAATAAATGTTATTTCATAAGCTTCATTATTTATTGCCTTCATAATAATGTATCCACCTGCTGCATACACAGAAATTAAAACTATTTATGCAATATGTTATTCTCTCAGTTAATATGATTTCTTAGTGACTAATGTCTTCCTCATCCTTATTCCCCCAAATCTGCTCAGCCAGCAATTTTTAATCTTTTACAGACCTGCAGACCTTCCTCACTTGTATTTATCTTTGTTTGATATTAGCGTCATATTTGGGTGAGGAAAAACATTCTCATAAGACCTTGTTTTATGTTGTGTAAAGCGAAAAAATGGAATGAAAACCTTTTCATATTTGAAAATTGTGTTATATTGATTTATAGCTGTTTTTATATACCTCCACCTCTTCTGAGCATCCGTGAACATGGACCTTTGTGAGGCTGTGTGATGTGCCACAGAGGGTGTCATTAGAGTGTATGAATATAGTCAGCCGTGGAGAGATAAATCAATGCTCTGTGCAGAGAAACATTTGACTCTTTCCCATGTCTGACTATTGATTCAGGCACCATATAGTGCTCAAACAGAGGCTTTAATTTAGAGAAAAAAAATCTAGAATACACACATATTTTTGTCTTAAAGCCTTATTTTTATGATCTGTGCTTAAAATGAAGAAAGAAGGACTGAAAATGAGAGTCCCAGTTTCTCAAAGATGTTTGCTCGCTTCACACAATGATGTAAGTGATGACAGAGGGGGAGAGGGGGAAAGACACTTTTAATGGAAGTGCCCATCAGCATGGGGATGTTTGGGCAACGGTAGTTTCCGTGGCGACAAAGCACAGAGCAAATACACTATGACTGAGACACATTTTGTTCCTTTGGTTGGGAGATAAATTGGAGGGTTTAGGCTTAGAAATAACAGAGTGATGATTTTAGATATTTTCATTGTGTTTTGAGTTATCCTACCATTAGCTCATGCTGCTCTGTGTGGGTTCTTGTGCATCAGGATGTAGGATTTTACATTCACACCCTCACATGCAGTTATAAATAGGCGAGTGAGAATCCAGGAGAAAGTGAATAATAATTTGTTTTGCTGGCAGCTGTTCAAACTTACAGTCTGTCACTGAGGCGTTATGCAGAGCAAGCAGAAACTGAATTTGATACTAGATAATTAGCATGCACGCAATAAATTTAATCAGAAATGTGTTTCGTAGAGTGGATTTGTCTTTTAAAAGATGTGAAATCTTCATATCAGTGTGATGGTTTAATCTTCCCTGCCTCTGCTCTGTGCTCAAATGTTTCTGTGACTACATAGGGAAATGTGCAAGTGGGGACCAAGCAGTGAGGCATGATGAAACATAGTCTTAATATAGAAAAAAGGTTTCTTTTTTTTTAGTTCCTCAAAAGAAATAAAACCCATTCGTTTCTTGGGGTCTGATAAATTACACCTGAAAGGATCTCTGTACCTAAAATCACAGCAGACCAGGGTGGTAACTAAACTAAACCTGGTCTAACACAATCAGACATACAAGATTTTATAAACTTATTAACCTATGAGGTGGAGAGGAAGAAACTGAGTCAAACTTTAGGAACTTACAATAAGATACCATACTAAACCCCCTTAGGGGGGCACAAGAGATCTGGGGGGGGTGCAAGGCTTTGTCTGCCCTGAGGTTGCTAAAATTAGATTTTCACATATCAATAGAAGTCATGATATAACACTTAATAATTTATACAATGGTTGTTGGGTAAAATGATTAGTGTTTAGGGCTACTTTGTTTGGTTTTGCACAAAAAATAATCAAAATGTGTGTTAACTTTGGTCACAAAATATTACTGTTTATTTTTTTGTGTTGGTCCTGGGGGGCACAAGTTTTCTCAGATACAAGTAGGGGGTTCTCAAACGAAAAATGGTTGGGCACCACTGGTTTAAGTCCTCGGTTCTCAACTGCTGGGTCAGGACCCAAAAGTGGGTCGCAAAACCATTTACAGTGGGTCGCCATTGTCTGCCTGGAAAGAAAATGTGCTAAAAATTCTATGATATGCTTTTATTTTGAAGGATGTGTCTATATGTCTTTGCTTAGTCACTTTTTGTTCCATTTCAAGCTCAAACTGCCTCACTTTTCATTAAAACACTTGTTTATAATTGAAAATGTTCAGAAATTTGGGTCGCAATTGGTCGGTAAGAGGGTGCTTGTGGGTCCTGACTCCATGCCAGTTAAGAACTACCGGTCTACCTATAGAGCTCAGAGACAGGATTGCTGCAAGGCACAGATCTGGGGAAGGCTACCAAATAAAGTTCTGCTGCACTGAAGGTTCCCAAGAGCACAGGGGCCCCCATAATTCTCAACTGGAAGAAGTTTGGCACAACCAGGACTCTTCCAAAAGCTGATCATCCAGCCAAACTGAGGAATCAGGGGATAAGGGCCTTGATAAGACAGCTGACCAAGAACCCGAAGATCACTCTGACTGGGCTCCAGAGATCCTGTGTGGAGATGGGAAAAAGTTCCAGAGGGACAAACATCACTGACCCCCACTGATCTCGTCTTATGGCAGAGTGGCTTCTCTCTAGCCACTCTGCTGTAAAACCCAGGTTGTTTAGAAAAAGCTGCCTTGAATTGGCTATATTAAGTCTGGTAGTTCTGCTCAATGGGTAAAGGAATTTTAGGAGGTTTGAAGCCTACCTCAGCCCCAGGTCTGTCCATGTGTCCATGCTGACCATAGTTAGTCTGAGACCATAGTTCCAACATGGTGTGTGTCATTGGCTTCAGAAACCAAAGGGTGACATCACTGAGACTATGCCCATGTTTTATAAAGGTCTATGGTTTTGTTTGACCAGGAAGTGACTCCTTATGACACTGAAACAAAGGAAGAAATGATGTGCAACAGAAATATTTGTAAAGCCCTACATCTGAGAAGGCATTTAAACAAAAAAAGCAAATTAAGTTCTCAAATATAAAAAAGGTTATCAGTATTTAGTGTGATTTGACTGCACATGAAAGTGAATATTTATTGATATGGAGGTGAGAGGGTGTAAGTGCAGTTTTTATCAGTGGCCTTATTGCTTACATGTCCAAAGCCTCTACAGTATAATTGTGTGCATGCACGTTTGTGTACGTCTGTGTATGCGTCACAGTGTGGCAGCCTTATCTCTTCCTCATTCAAGTCATGTCACAGGCCAGACACCATTGTCAGGAGAGGCTTTCATCGGCTGACTTCAGATGTGCCTGTCATCCAGTCCAATTATACAGAGAGAAATAGGTATTGTTACACTCTGGGGATTGATTCAAGACAAAATAGAAAAGTGAAGATAAGACTACACACTCATCTGTGGCCACGCGGCCAAGCTTGGAGTCACACACACTCTCTCTGGCACGCACAGATTTGAAATCACATGGACGAGCAACTTCAATAACTCGCTGATAAGAAATTCTTACAAGCTAACACAGCTCCACCTCTGTCTGCCGTGGAAAGACTCTGACAGGTAGGTTACGGTAATTCGAAAAAGTACTGGATGGACTGCCACGCTTCTGCCCCGTCTGCACCGTCAGGGCGATAGACTGGCTTTTTATGGAGATAACTCTAGGCTGATGGAGCAGCTGAGCTTAAGACGACTTCAACCTGCTGCCGAGAGGCGTTCAGAGCCACTCAGGCGTCAGTCTGCAGCACTGACATGAGCAGCCTCTTTCTGAATTTTCCCTCACTGCTCTTTTGGCTCTTCTTCTCTCTCTGACAAAAAACCAGTAAAAAATGTCAAGAAGCACCACTTACCTGCAACCACTCAGGGGGAACAGCTCCAATTTATTTAATACCAGCCTGTCACTGCGCTCAGATCATGTTTGGCTGCCATGTTAGTCATTGTTAAGCTTTCAGACAGAGCAGAGAGCAGCTGCGGTACAGAGAGGATGAGACGCTCTGGACTTTTTCAAAAGTTTGCCGGGGCTCTTTCAGGATAGTAAACGATTAAGAAGGGAAACATATCGGCTTTTCTTCAAACTTAATTTACCTCATCCGTCATTTCATTAACTTTGTCAGGTGTATCCTTGTTTACACACAAAAAGCTGGGACGGCTCAAGATGGCAGACATCTCAGTTCGAACAATCCCCTTATGTGTAGTCGACCCGGCGTCTCCAGTGTCCTCTCTGCTGAAACTGATTCACTGATGTGGAACGCAGTCTTTCTAAGATGCTGGAGGGCACGGGGAGAAGGGATTTGCTCCTCGGCTAAGTCTTTTCTTTGTGCAGAGTCGTGCCGGGCCACATGAGGAGATCTGAACTCTAATATATACACTTTCAAATGGGCAGAGGAGACACACACACACACACATAACACACACTGTTTTTCCTGCCATCAATCTCCTGAGTCCACCCAGGTTGTTGTGAAAGTGATAAATTCAGCCATTTAATATCCATAATTAATAATTCATTACACACAGAGCGCCACAGGTTTAGATTAGGCAGTATTTTATCTGGCTATTAGTTGTACCCCTGAAGGTCGTTGTGGATGTTTTTCATTATTGCTTCCTCAGTTTATATTCAACACAGCAGAGCAGTACCTTTCTTCTAAAAACACTGAATTACAATATTAGCTAGAAAATGTAAGAAAAACACCTGAGAAAGACACAAAGAGCTGTTTTTTTCTGTCGGTTATCTGACTACATTTCTCTTTCACTGTATAAACTGATGGCCATTTTTTAAATGATTTTTTTTTATATAAAGCTTTGCATATAAGGGAGCTGTAGAAAAAGATGCCTCAATCAAGTTTCAATCTCCACTGATATCAGTGTGGAAGTGCAAAAGCTACCACAACTGGAGTGTTCACTTAAGCCTGGGTGAAGGCCAAATGGGTCTGGTTAATTTTCACAGTAAATAAACACTATCACAACCAAGTTCAAAACATGACATTGCTCTGAATAGCTCATGATTTTATCAGTACATGGCATGTATTTTTATAGCTCATCATTATTATATTGAAGGCAAGAGCATTATTAAGAGCTGGGATGAGTACACACGCCGACAGGCTTGTTGTAGCTGTTTGCTGGTAAGAGACTTAAAGAGAACCCTGCAAATTAATCTTTTATTAGTCTGATCCTTATTGTTCTTATTTGGCCTGTTTATTTATTTGTCAGCCTCATTTCTGTCAGTATTTGTTTAAGGTCTTTGTTTTTCTATCTTTAGGAAAGGATGGTATTCCATGCTTTGTGTTCAAGCTACTCTGAACCAATTGCCCATAGAGGGATAAATAAAGTTGTTTGAATTGAATCAAAGACATATTGACCTTATGGCATTAATGGAAGGTATGGAGTATTTGTCTTTGAAAAACTCAGAAGCAGATTTTTATGTTCTTAGAGCATGGTTTATTTATTTCATTGATCGTTTTTGTTCTAACGTTTCATTTAAACCTACATTTGTGCTCAAAACCTTCATGTGCTTTGATTTTCTCTGTGATTAGAATATGTTGCTTTCAAATCTTTCCTAGCTTGCTCAGATTTCTTGTCCTCGTGCTAAAACCTTTCTTCTCTCATTCATGTAACCAACACTGATATTTCACTGTGCATATGCAAAGCTTTCCCTGCATGCGCTCAAAATGTAACTCTTGACATAGATGAACCAACCGATAGGAGACAGGTTCAACATCAAACTTATGCTTGTTGTGCTCGTTGTCACTGTGCTGTTCTGAGAGAGATCTGGCTGCAGACCGTAGATCTCTGAAGGTCGCTTGCACAGACCGTTTATCTGGGACGCCGTCTATTTCATAACAGATTTGCCATAATTTGCCGGTATAATGTATTTCCAGTTTAAGATTTGATTTTAAATTCAACATTATTCTTACACAAAGTCTGGTTGTTACATCCATGAAGTGGCCACATTGCAGACCTTAAAGACTAAGCAACTTTTCATAAATAAGTTATGCATAGATCTGTTTAGATAGTTTTACAAACAGTGGCCAGCTTTAGCTTTGAAAGCTTTAGCTAAAGCTAACATAGCTATGCTAGCTACATAAAAGAAGTAGCTATGTAGCTCATGTAGCTGCCTTCTTAGCTTAGCTTTAGCTATGTAGCTAAATAGTTTTGTTAGCTCAAAGAGTTGCCACTTTTCCTTAAAATAAGGAATCATTCCTTATTTGGAAGCTAAAGTGCATTTTCCTTACTGAATTGATAAGAAACACATTTTGTTCCTTATTTTTGGATTTATTTAGAATCAAGGTCTTTATAGTTTTTATTCTAATGAAATCATCACAGCAGGGAGACAGGGAGACCACTCCACTGGTGGCCAAGAAGAAAAAGGTGCAAAAGCACTGCAATGATTGGATAAAGGACAACAAATGGCCAGAAAATGTGAGGGATAATCAGCTTTAAATATTTTTTGCACTTATGCATTTCATCCCAAAAGCTATTTAATGAGGTCTTTCATTTTTTAGCTAATTTAATCCATCTGACAGCAATACATGCAGCCCCACCTCTGCACCCCTGGTACCCTGTTCCTTATTTTCATTTATGTAAGTTTGCAACCCTGGCTAGGTAACTACATTTTTCTATGTAGCTTACATAGCTAACACAGCTACTTAAGCTCTGCTTGCTGCATTACAATGTTTGCATGGAGGATGAGCTTTTTTTTTTTCCTGTAAGCTGACTGTTTACTTGCTCTATTATACTTTATATCATACTTTGCAGGCTGTATTAAACATTTTGGAATCAGGTTTTGCAGGTCAGCTTTTTAACCCAACTTTTGGTATCCACCTACCTTAACCCTTACCCTAACCCAAACAAAATTGAATCCAAGTTTCTTTAAAAAAAAAAAAAAAGTGCCTGCATTTCCATTCTGAAATAGACGGCGTCTCAGATGAGTGGTCAATGAGAGTGGCCATCAGAGATGAACGGTCTGCGGCCATGCTGTTTTAGCTGTTCTGCAGGGTGGCTCAGGGGTTAGTGCTGTTGCTTTGCAGCAAGAATACTTGTGGTTTGAATCCTTGTCAGACAGGGTCTTTCTATCCCAATGCACGTGCAAATTCTCTCTGAGTACTCTGGCTTCCTCCCACAGTCTAAAGACGGGCTGACGGGTGGCTGTAAATTTTCCATAGGTGTGAGTGTGGCTTCTTGTGTGTCTCAATTTTTCAGACAGCAAATCCAAAATGGCAACCACCACTGTTAAGTTTCAAAACTTTTTCAGAGACCAATGATTGATGTCACTGAGCCTACGCCCCTGCATGTTTATCTCTTGAAGAAGATGTAGGCCTACTCATCTAAGAAAATCCAAATACAGACTTTTCTAACAAGTAGAAAAGAAATAAAACATTTCAGTCAGGTTAGACTGTATCAAGATTTTGTAAAATACCGTTTTCTTATTTAAACCTGCGAGGAATATTTCAGATGCTCTGGCAACCCCCGCAAAAAGCTTGTGGCACAGTACTTGATCAATTAAAAACTCCCACAGAAACAATAATCTGAGGAATGAACTCACAGTCAGAAAGAACACGCTCCACTGTCGGTGGGCCATATCACACTTTAAGGAACAACAGGTTTATTTTTAGTGAGCTGTTGCAGAGCCATTAGTCAAAAAAGTGAAACAACACTCTCCTGACGGCCAATGAAAAGTGAACAGGGGAAGCAAGAAAACTGTGTGGATTTTTTTCTCCATTTTCTTTTTGTAGTGAATAAATGTAAGTGAACCAAGTTATCTCGCTGTCATCCCCCCCTCCTCCCTCCCTATGCCTGTCTTTCTCCTCTCGGTGTGTCTCTGAAATACACACACGTACTCGCTCGCACAAAGGAGGGAAAGTGTCACTATGGAAACAAGGAGGCGAGATTCTAAAAGCTACCTCTTGAGGCGAGAGTTAAGACAACAAAAAGGAGTCCGCGGTGTGAGTGGCAGAAAAAGCAGCAGCTCTACTTCTCCTTCCTGTTTGTGCTGCTGGGAATGTCATCATCAAGCTACCTCGTGAGCCCTTTAGCTTACTGTTTTTTTTGTGTGTGTGTGTACATGTGTGGAGCATTTTACTACACTCTGCTGCACTAAACTGAGCCTTGTGTTGTGTATGTGTGGGTCTGGGTGTAATATGCACCACACATTTCTTTAATAGGGCTAATCCATTTTAATCCCACCTGCCACTGTTACCTTACAATGATGAATGTAAGCCTAAATGAGTTGAGACGCAGAGAAATGCCCGCGGGAGACGCAGGAGGAGGAAGCTGGGAGATGGATGTAAGTCTCTATATACTTGTGTTTGTGTTGTGTACTTCTGTGTGTCTATTTATCACGCTTTCTGCAGCAGCTGAAACTGTTTTTTTCCCCACCCAACACTGTTCAAGGCTATTCTCCTTAGGTCTGCAGGGTCACTGCTGTCTTTAGTGATGTCTCCTTCAGCTGTAATCAGCACCATGGACAGCAACACAGGCACGGCCGCCACAGCAGGCATCCATCTCAATAGAGGCTCTCTGTGCCTTTCCTTTTTTCATTCCTACTGATCTAAAAGAATTGGATAGCCTTCCCATTAGGCGCCAATCCTTGATCTTAAACAGGGATGGAAAGGTGAGCGCAGGGAGTAAACACCTGCCTATTAATAACAGCTCAGGGATGCTCTGTTAGAAAAGGTGATACACTGCAAGTCTAGACTGCTGTGAATAGCACAAGTCCAAGTTTAGAACTTGTTACTGTGCATAGAAACCCAATTCCAGTGCCAGCGTCTCTCACAGAGGCTGGCTTTGAAAAATAGTAGCAATATGTGAGAGCAATTGAAAGGGAGACGAGGAGGAGCAGGGGAGGGGGAGGTAGGAGGAGAATACTACTGTACAGAGTCAGTGAGTGGCCAAGTTAGGGTGAGAGAGAGAGAGAGAGGGAGAGGGAGATAGAGAAAGCGACACACACATGCAGAGAGAGAGGGTGCAGATAGCGGGAGGGGAAAACCTCCTCTCTGAAAGGGATGATGTCAGTCTCTGCAGCTGAGCCCCGGTCCCTGACTCGACAGGCTCCTCCACAGAGAGGGAGACACAGACGCAAGGCAGGAGTGTGCTGAATGAAATCCTGCAGGTATGTATATCTATCTATATATATATATATATATATATATATATGCGTGTGTGTGTGCCATGCTATCATCCATCTCCCTCTTCATTCATTAGTGCCTTTTGTTGCCTGCTCCTAAACTGCTGCCAGCTTCTCATTATTTCAAAGTGATTATCAGTGTCTTTTAATGTTTCCAACCTGTGTGCACCAGCCTGTGTATGTGAATTAGTGTGGGTGTGGGAGGGGGGAGCTCGCTGTATAAAAGGGGGCACACTCTCAGGCATAAGAGGAAAGTTTTTAATGAAGAGAAAACTGCTGTATCGAGCCCTCTTGGGAAGAAAACAGCAGATTTATTTAAATCTAAATCAGCCACAGAGTTGCCCGGAGCAGAGAGCATGACAGAGATTAGAGATTAGAGTGTGGGGATTTGATCTTAAATAAAGAAAAGAAAGGGGGAAATGCTACTTTTTTTTGTCTGTTGCGTCATCTTCCTGTGCTCTGTCTGCATAAGGGGAATTGCCCGGTTAAAGCAATGCCTTCTGGGATAGTGGTGGTCAGACAGGTGACATAGCTGTGGTGAGTCATCGTGTAACATCTGTACCTGACATCCCTGTGTTGTTTAACTTGGACAGGCACAATGTCACCTGCTTCCTTACGGTAGAGTATAAAGTGGGATGTGTTGTGTTTTATACAGGAAATATTGATTTTCTGTTGCTGAGATTATCTATGAATGTCACAGCAGTCCAACAGCAGCAACAACAAGAGCTGACATTGACAAAAGACAAAATGTGTCTTTGTGTGGGAGAATCCTTCACAGCCAGGGCTTGAATATATGTCTGTGTTTGTGTCCTTTCCTTTCTCTGTCTAATGAACTCACAGGCCATCAGACGACAGAGAGAGGGAGAGAGGGAGGGGGGGGCGTTGGGGGGGAGAAGAGCAGGTCACAGACAGATTTCAGCAGCAGCCATCCATTTACACACTCCGGCTGTTGGCATGCCACTCAATTAGTCACAGCGTGGATTACACTCCACCAGGGGCTTGGGGAGAGAATCACACTGGAAATCCAATTTTGTGCCACATCAAATGTCAGGGTAGATCCTTCAGCTTCTCTGTGATAACCACAGAGACGGCAGGGAGGAGAAGCTCAGGGACGGTACCGTGCAGGAGGAGGAGGAGGAGGAGGAGGAGGATGAAGGATCGGGTAGAAGTAATGAGGGATGGTGAAGGAGGGGCGGGGGTCTCAGATGAACAAGAGGCATCCCTACTGGCCTGCAGGTCATGCTTTGTAAAAAGGGTCATGCTGGTCTTTCTTAAATATGGGAAATCCTGTCTAGTATGCATGAACGCAGCTCAGTCTAGTTTTATAATGGTAAAGAAAAGGATTTTCGCTATTTTCAACTGCTTATTTGCTGTGGAATCTCCTTGGGAAAGAAGGATTTCCCTTAAAAAGAATCAATAAGAAAAGAGGAAGGACTGAATTTATCAGGGTTTCCTCGTTCATCATTTAAAAAAGCAATCGAAGCTAACTTAGCCAGCAATTTAGTGCAGAATCACACTGCAAAAACTGACTATTTGGTCTAATTTCTTGCCAAAAATACCTCATTTCACTTTCATCAAGCAAATTCAGCTGAGGGATTCAGATAGAAGTCTTATTTCAAGACAGCAAAAGAGGCCTGAAAGTTTTTAATAAGAAAAATAAAAAATAGACATGTTGAGTGCCTCTGAATGTAATGCACTTCTTACAATAAAGACATGAGAGTTCAGGAAACTCAACAAAGAAATTTGCTTGCTGCTTTACCTGGTATTTTCACTTATTACCAGCAATCCATGCCTAATTTTTGCCTCCTGAAATTTTATACTCATTTCTATCTAACCTCGATCCAACCAAGAAAACCTTGCTGCGCTAAAAAATCTTTCTTCTTAGAGACTTGACAAATTTTAAAAGCAATTATTCACCAAATATGTTTGTGGCTAGGGAGACCTTTTCGACTGAGAATGAGACAAACACCTTTCCTAAGATGTGAGTTTTTGCAGTGCTGCCGTGCATCCTGTGGCTCTGAAGACACCTGCTGTCGGCTGCAGTGTTCTGCTCACTACAGGCTCTCATTTGTTTGCATAGCCCCTGCAGAGCAACCCCATTTATTCGTGTAAACCTGGAACATCAAACAGGTACTTTTAGCTATTGTGCACATCCTGTTCTCTCTCTCTGCTGCCGGCTGCACTGACAAATTGAGTAGATAAAGGTTCTGCTGGCAGAGAGGGCGCACAACTTGCTGTTTAAAGATGATTAATTAGGAAATCCCACAGAGTGATTGATTTTACTTTATTTTAGCACAAACTCTGGGATTTAATTTGATCTGTTTGTTTGTTATTACTACAGTTGCTTTATCTCCTATTTCAGGTGCCAGTCTTGTGGGAGTGTAGTTTCCCTGTGTGATTTTCTCACTGCCAGAAATCCCATTTGAGGGTTTTACGGATGTACAAAGGGTGTGATTGTCAGGGAAAAATTGGTTTGATGTCTTGATTTCAAAGATTTCTTTGTCGTCTTTGTTCGCACCAGGGGAACGTGTTTATATTGAATTATTCATACACATTCTCGCTGTCGAACAGAAATGATTTCAGATATCATCCCGTTGGAAATTCATCACGATCTCCCCCCTCTGACTGTGTGTGCATGGAGAGATGCTCAGTCACTCCTTCCCCTCTATCTGTCCCCATCCATCCATCTATTTATCTCTATCTGTGATGGCTGAAACCTCACAGTCCCTACAGAGGTGACCCAAGCGGCCCCTCAGCCTGAGTGTCATTACCGCTGACCAGCAGCCCATCTCTATCTGCCCATGATCCTCCATAACCTCCCCCAGAGGCTGCTCCACAGCCAGAGTAGAGAGAGAGAGAGAGAAATAGAGAGAAAGTGAGGATGGAGAGGTTAGAGGGCGATAGGGAAAGATTGAAGAGGGAAAATGGAGGGTAAGGTGAAAAAGAGTGAAGGAGGAAGAAGAAAATTGGAATGCAAAAATTAGAAGAAAGGGTGAGTCAGTGATTGAAAGAGGGAGAAAGGGAGGTGTGGGTGGGTGAGAGGTGGGGGGGAAGAGGGAATGAGATGAGACAGGAAGAGGGAGACCCTTAAAATGGAGAAAAGAGATGCTATTTCAAGACCGTACTCACCGATAATGTCACTCAGCTTCAAAGTGCAAAGCGTTCGTGTCGTGCTCCTGCATGACTGTGCCTCTGGAGAATCTCCTCACAGATCGGATGATAAAAGTCGCCTGACAGAAGGGTGTGTTAGGCTCCCTGCTCGCTCTCTCTGACATGCTCTAAACTGTGACAAAACACACTGAGACCTTTGCTTTCATTTTGTTTTAATCAATACGCAGCTGCTGACCGGAGGACCTGGAGGAAATTCAAAAGAGCACTGAGACTGAGCACACCCACAGGATCAGGTAATATTCAGTGAATTAGATATCATTTTGGATAAATTAGCCCCTGGATGCAACTCAGTCCAATAGGGGAGGGAATACATCAGCTAAAAGACGGAATTAAAAGGAAATATTACTCTAAAGGCGTGTGTCCCTTTTTGTTTTGATTTCTCTCACAATTATTCAGAGGGAGGCATTAATCCAAAACTTTTCATTTGCATGTCCTGATAGCTGGGATGTCCCTGAAGTCATCAGTGATGCAGTTTTCAGGAAGCACTCATACCTGAATCCCTGACTGGCCGAAATCTCTGCAGTGGAATGAATTGAATCTGAGTTTGGAGAATGAATCATGCATTTTCTGTCCAACAGAGTATTAAGATTTAAAATATTCACAGAGACACTCTGGCAGCAACATGTAGGCTCAATCCGGCTCCTAACTTTTACCCCTACCTGTCGATTTGAAGTGCTCCATTGCCCCTGAAACAGAATAACAAGGGTAGTGAGACATGGGACAACCATTCAAGTTCCGGTTACGTCATCAGTAGTCACTGACGGCACTGATGTGCACAGAAGAGACGACAGTTTCAGACGCCACTACTACAAGTGGAACAGTGTGTAAAATTAGGACTGTTAGGGGCCTCTAATAGTCAGATTATGAAAGGGGGTATT
This sequence comes from Cheilinus undulatus, assembly GCF_018320785.1. Classification (NCBI taxonomy): domain Eukaryota; kingdom Metazoa; phylum Chordata; class Actinopteri; order Labriformes; family Labridae; genus Cheilinus; species Cheilinus undulatus. Next base: position 30,472,704 of record NC_054873.1, read on the forward strand.
TATTATTGAGTCTCTTCTGTGGCACTGCAGAGACATGCAAGATGAAAAAAAATCCAAGATGGAGGAGTCTGTAGAGGGAACTATCGCTGGCATCGGGTAAAAAACCTTATATCTCCAAAATCCCCACTTTTCAGGGAATGAAAAAACCTGCTGAATTCATTAATTAGTTTAACACTGAGTCTTTCTGAAACGGTATATTTCTTTAAGATTTGTAAAAACCCACAAAAGATGTAAGGGGTGACCAAAAACAGATTTATGAAAGAAGATTAAAATATTGAAAAATGGAGAAACAATGTTTTGGCCCGACACTAGTGCTATGAATGAATAAAAGGCTTCTTCTGCCTTAATTCAAAATAGAACTTTTATATAATTTTAACAAAGAATGGTCATAGTCATCATCTTTTTGGCACTTTACATTTCTTGAAAATTTAAATAAATAAATAAATAAATGAATAAAACAACTGACAGATGTAAAGGGTGACCAAAAGCACTGATTTATGAAAAAAAAAAAAAAAAAAGAAGAAGAAGAAGAATGGAGGCACAAGGTTTTTTGGTGATAAAGAACCAGTTTTAAGGAAGAACTTCTTACAAGTATTATAGCTGGTGTTGGGCCAAAACCTCATATCTCCAAAATCACCACTTTTCATGGAATGAAGAAACAAAAAAACAAAAATAACAATAATAACCGAACACAGAATGGTCAAAGTCAGCATGGTAACAGTCAGCATGTTTTTGACTCTTTTTACTGCTTTAACCCCATAAAGCCTGATACCTCATATACTAGACACGTAATTCTCATGTTTTGGAATGGATATGTTTATTTAACCTTCTATCCAAATAAAAAAGGGAAAAAAAAAATTGTATCACATTTGATACATTGCGCATGTTTTGCAAGTCTTAACTTTTATGGAATTTTTGATCATGTTGATTATATCAAGGTCTCAAAAAATCATGTATCAAATATGATACAATTGGATTTAAAGGGTTAAAATGTGTAAAAACCCACTGACAGATAAAGGGTGACCAACAGCACTGATTTATGAAAAAGACAAAATAAAATATTAAAAAAATGGAGATACAAGGTTTTGGCCTGATGCCAGCTTTATGTGTCATTTTCACCAAGTTTGTTCTGCTAAATGCTACTCGGCTACCAATAAACACTACACTTTTAAAACGTTTGTTTGAAATCAAAAGGACCATCATGAATTAAGACATTAAGGAATGATTTGAATTATAGTAAAAGTTACTGGCATTCATACACTTTTACAGCCATCTTGCTGATTTTTTGCAAGGCATTCTGGGAGATTTCCCCTAACACTGGGCTTGGAGTGTGTATCTGGAAAACCTTTGTTTGAAGGGTCATGTGCTCCTAGCAATTCACTCAACCCCTCCATTACAACAAGAATGGGGTTGCCCCTAGCCCTGAGACAGGTATTGCTGCGGCCAAGAGACCTCTGGTGTCATACTTGTGTTACCGCTGTAGCGGGGCTAAATAGTGCTGAGTTCATGCTGAAAAATATTCAGTCTTTATAATAATACATCAAAGATCACGCTCCAGACCTGCCCTCTTTGTAAAGTGCTTTAGAATAACTTCATCAAACCCTACCCTAACCCTAAAGGACTTTTAAATCAACATTAGACGTTATCATTTATGGAACAGATGCAAGCTTTTGTTTTGAAAATTAGAAGCTGGTGATAAAGCCCACCAGAGGGTACTAGAGGAGAGGTCTAAGAGGAGAGGTGTCTCAAGTCTGTTTGAGTTGCAGCAATCCACTGTTGCTGCTCCTACTCCTGAATGTTAAATGTAGGGGTAGGGGTAAGGGATTGAGACATAGCTACTTGGATATTGTAGGACTCTCGATAAAGTATGTACGCTACATTTTCCACACTGACATCAAGTTTTCTTGCATTTTCCTTATTTCATACAAATCACTTGTTTTCAAACCAAAGCATTGTGTGAAAAATAGAAATGAATCCTCTTCTTTTCTTTAGTTTTATAATCGTGTTTTTGATAAATGTATATTTTTAGGCAAATTACATATTGTGCTTTACGATGATGCAGTCGCCAGCACTGTCAGCTCAGAGCAGGAGGGTTCCTGGTTCGAATCCCCCATTGGACTGGGCCTTACTTTGGGAGTTTGCATGTTCTACCTAGACATGTGTTCTCTTCTCAGAGTCCAAAAACAAGTACACGAGCTTAACTGGTCACTCTAAATTGCCCGTAGGTATGAGTGTGCCTGGTTGTTTGTCACTTCATATCAGCCCTATGATTGACTAATGACCAGTCCAGGGTGTACAATGCCTCTGAATTCATGCCAGCTGGGATTGGCGCCAGCTAGTAGTGGATGAATAAGTGTTAAATATACAATGCTTAACAAATCTATTAGACCACCTGTCATATTTGTCTCAAAGACCATCCAGCATCATGAAGTGCTTTAATGCAGACTCTTTCATTTTCAGTGAGCTCTCCATGTTTTACCATTTTGAAAAGGGCAGCTGTGGCATAAACCTTACTTTGGTTAGGGTTAGGGTGGTCTAATAAATTTGTTAAGCACTGTATCTAAGCTAAAGATGTGGCTCAGGAAACTAGAAAACAATGTTTTTTGAAAAATATGAAAAGTTAAACTATTGGGGAACTAAGAGAACATGTATCCATGCATGTTGTCTTATTTAGTTTTCCCATGATCAAGAGTATACTGGGCTTATTTATCTTGTCATTGGAGGACAGTAGCACAACCTTTCCCCATGATTAATTACTTTTATTAATTACTTGTTATTACAGGTAAAAAAAAAACAAAACAAACCCCCCCCCCAAAAAACAAAGTAGTATAAACTGTATGGAAAAATGTCCACTCAAAGCTTCAGAAGTGAACAGATTTCTAAGTTCTCAATTTTTGTTGCTGAAACTGATTATGTTAAAGTTTTTAAGTAGTGGAAATAGATGTTTTGAGTAATCATTACTCATAAATCTATGATGGGTTAATTTGACTTTTATATGTTTAACTGCACTGTGGAAAGCTTCCTACACTCTTAAAGTCTGTTTAAATCCAACTAAAAATATATATTTGACTGCTTGTAGTAAAGCTGCATAGTTGACACCAACTGCAAAACTCCCTTATTTGTATCATCACATACTTTGATCTTAAACACAAGTTACTCCCAAGGTAGTCCAACACAAGAGGCTGTAACTGAGTAAGCAGCTTCACTCATGGTGCAGTGTCTACTGCCATAATGCATTTTGGGAAAACTCAACAAAAACTCAACTAAACTGAAAGATTATGGAATGATTGTCAAATAATTTGAGTACAATGACAAGAAAAAAAAAACAAACAAACTAAAAACGATTGAGCTCTGTTCACTTAAAACTAAAAAAGTGTTCGATCTACTCAGAAAAATAGAGCTAAAACAGCTATTTTGGATTTCAGTGTTACCACAACTCATTTTTTAACAACCTTCAACTGGCCAAAGTGCAGAAATGAAAATTAACCACCACAACTGCTTCTAAATTCTTTAACACCAAGCCTGATCATCAGTGTGATTATTATGGATGGGACGTTATAAGCTCTGCCAAAATGTCATCATGACAGCTCCCCCTCTCCTTCAAGGAAACTAAGAGTGTATTATAAATGTTTAATGTTCTGTTCATGACTTTAAATGTACTGTTACAAAGGTCAAGATGTAACACGCCAGTCAGTGTACCTTCAAGCATTTGAATTTCCTCGTCCTGCCGGATAACTTTGACACAGTGAGCGGTTGGAATAGAAAAGTGAAGAGAAATTCAGATCCATAATTCACTGATATTTGTGCCAGCTCTATTTTTTTTCTTGTTGTCGTCAGGGAGTCCAAAAATATGCTCTATGTGGAAGCTGCCAAACCAGTTTCCCTACTAAATTAATTAGAGGAGTTTTTCAACAACAACACTATGGTTGTGTTTTCTCCACACTTCTTTTGAATGGCTGCCATGGTCACTCAACGTGGTGTCAGAATCAATACGTGGATTCATTATCGTTTATACGAAGCATTGCATTATGCAGCCTTAAAGGATGCATTATTCATGTTGCTATTTATATTTACAGTAAAGCAATATGGCTCATAATAAAGGTGGCTTATTTCCAAATGTCAAATATGCCCATGATCAATCAACATATGAAATCTTGGTAACATTTCATTTTAGAAGGTCTTAATTACCTGGTAATTTTACTCACAAAATAATTTTATGGTAATAATTACAATCATAAACTAATTTCTCAAGCATAAGGTGGTAATTACCCAGTAATAACTTTAAATTTAAACAAGTAATAACACTAAAATATAGTATTATTAAGGGAGTTTTAAGTAATAATGTATTATCAAGTAATTCCTCATAATATTGTAGCAATCCTCTGGTAACTTGGTGGTATGTTACCCTCTCCCCAACCCTTAACCGTAGCCCTTGTAATATTGTGGCAATTATCTGGTAATTTGTTGGTATTAAGTAATTTCTTTGAAAAAATATGATAATTTTCTATATAAGTTGCTTGATAATTCCCAAGTAATTTCCTTTTTTCCACCCACTAAAGTGAGCCCTTCTTTCATGAACCCAAGAAATTTCTTTGTAATTGAAAAAAAAAAAAAAACCTTGTATTGTACCTTTACTACAACTTAACACAAAGCCTTTTTAAAATCTAATTTAGTGGGCTGAAATGCAGAAATAACCCAAACATTACTTATGAATTATGAAGGATATTTTTGTGAAATTATGAATGAAAGCATTCAGATATTACCTAAAAGTATTCAGACAGGAATCAGGATTTCTCTAACTGAGTAAGTAACTTCACTCATGGTACAAAATAATGCCCAAAGGGGAATTTAGTGGGCCAAAGATAAGAAACTTCCTGGGAATTATCAAACAACTTATGTAGAAAAAAACCATCATCTTATTTCTAAGAAATTGCTTGGTAATTACCTGCTGATTATCAGAGAAGTGCCACAATATTATGAGACAATTACTAAATATATAATATAAATGATGATTACTGGGTAAATACCTAATTAATATTACATTATAGGTTATTACAGGTAATTATGTTTTAGAACTGTCTAAATAATTGTAATCATTACCACAGAATTACTACGTAGTTGCTCTAAAATTACTCGGCAGTTCGGGTCCCACTAAAATAAAGTGTTACGTAAATCTTTTAATGAAAGCCTCTGTTTGTGTTTGAGCCAATATTGCAATAAGATGATCTTTTTCTGCCTCCCTTTCTCAGGTTTTCTTCAATTCATCGGATGAAGCAAAGGCACTCATCCCAGTGTGTCTCCATTATGCCACTGTGTACTATGGCTTTTTATTCCTATGTGATGATGAAAAAATGTTCATGTAGGAATAGAAGCCATTTTACACGTGGCGAGAGGGCAACATGACAGCAGCGACTCCACCTCTCTACCTGCCTGACAGTCCTTTCTGAGACAAACACAGTGTTGGATAAATGTAACTGTCTTCTGTTCAATGTCTCCCTGTTGTAAAGCTGCATTTATGCTCATTTTTCATATTATCACTGAAGTGCTGATCTGGAGATGAACAAAAAAAAAAGACTTTGTTGTTTGTGCACCTGTTTTTGCCTCTAGGCACAGGCAGCTTCCACTGCTTCCCGTGTTTGATGCATGTGGTGACAGCTGCGGTCCACAGGGATGGAAGTTGGAACATTTGCAAAACTTATCATGAACAAAGGAAGAAAAAGAGCAAGGAGTACCAATTCATATCTTTATTTACCGTCTATAAAAGAGGCACCGCTTTACATCTTGCAAAGGCACTGCAGTTTCCTTTCTTCTCATTCTGATTCTCTTTGCACATTATTAAAATAAAACTTTGACATGAAGCATTACACCAAATAATCCAATATCCTACCTACACTTTTATACAAAACAAGATACATACAGTATAAACAAGATAAAGCACCTTTGTTGTCCTAGTAAATACTCATCATAATTAAACAGTTGGAGTTACAGACACAGATGATTGAGTTTGTGAATTGTGTGTGGTATTATCAGTGCATGGGAAGAACTCCGAATACAGGTCTTTGGACTGTGACGTCCTTGTATGCACCTGAGTTTATACAATGGAAGTTTTCCTAATCTTCTGTCGGCCTACATATGAAGTACTTGGATGGTTTACACAGTATTTGAAACAACAGAGAACCAGTAAAAACAGTTGGATGAATGTACTGTAATTGCTACAGATCTCATGTTCCCTTCCGAGGACATTGGCATTCACATTACAATAAAATACAATGTAGCACCAGGTAATGTTTATACAAAAGGCTAATATGATGAATGTCAATGCATTACAGTAAAGTTAAAAAATAATACAAAAGGAGTATGAAGCATGTACGGAAGGTGCACAGACAATAGTCCAGGTCAGTTATGATGTCATTTGGTCCTTTAGCAGAAAGTCTGTAACTTACATGTCATGAATGCAAAATAAACATGCATTTCTTAAAAGAGAATATTTTACTGTATTTTCAAGTATTCTTTTTTTTCTGTCTTTAAGGTAAATGAAATATAATCTCTGAAATGGATACTATCCAACAAAGAAAAAAAATTCTATGATTTTCCCAACTAGCATATTCATCTTTGACCCATAAATTCATATCTGCCATTCGTCCTCACATTTGTGTCATAAAAACACGTACAAAGAAGACATAAAGTGACTACGTAAGTATTTAAAGATAGCATTTCACAGAAAAGAGCTGTGCAATCTCATTCACCATAATGAATCATTTAAAACATTTATAACTGTGAAATATACAGTCCTTTATTCACAGATCCATCTCGACCCGCTCAGTTAATCGATTCTGACGTGTCCTTCCTTAGAGGAATCTTAAAGCTTGTGAGTTTTTGGCCAAACAGCTGGCTTAGAAGGTGGTTCTGGGACTCTGCTGTCCTGTAGGAATGGCTCTCCACTGACCGCACCCCCATTTTTGGCCGAGATTTGTTCAAAGAATTGTTCATTGGAACTGAAGTCACTTTAGAAATGGGGGGATGCAAAGGCCGCCCAAAAGGTCCCTTCTTGGCTTTGTAGTCCCCGTTAAGATTGGACACAATCTCAGCTTTCTTACAGCCTTCCAGCAAGCTTCTTTTCGACTGCAAGGCCAGGTTTGAAGTCTTACACTTGGAGACAATTTTGTTGCTGACAACGTCATCCCGCACTGAGGAAAGCACGGGGTAGTCGTTGGGTCCGTCTGACTTCCTTTGCAGAGAGGAATTTGCACACTTGTTTGGTCGATGTTTCTTTTTGGCTCTAGAATCAATGCTGAAGTTCTCTTGTGTTGCTGGAGAGGAAACCCTCTGCAGGCTGTGAGGGGGTTTGACGTCTTTCCTCTTCTTCTGTGGTCTCATGGATTCTTTGTCCTCAGTAGACACTGAAGCGTTGGGGGAAGACTTGGAGTGGAGGATGGGCGTCGATTCTGGAGCCTTTGCAGTGCAGTTTTTGGCGTTGTCGGCTGTTTTAGCTGGGGTGACTTTGTCTTTCATGAGACTGCTACATTCCTGCTCAGCACCTTGAGATAAAGACAGCTGTTTGCTGTCATTATTTGAAGCTTTAGTCGTGTGATGCTCATCATCCCTCTGCTCTGTCACATCAGCAGATATTTCATTCTTCACTGACTCAGGTGTCTTTGAGATGGTTTGATTTTCTCTTAAGCTGACAAAACAGTCCTCACTGGGAGGTAGTGAACCTGCTTTTTCTGTCTCAGCTGTGTCACTTTCATCTGTGCCTTCTTTAACTTTAACAACCTCCTCCCCCTCACAATTACTCTCTTTTGACACTGACCATGAGGATGCCTCTGCTCTAATGCAGACTGACTCATCTTCCTCTTTCACATCACACGGTTCAGCCATTGATTTTCCATTTTCTTCTTTATCAAGAATAGGTGAGGTGTTTGAGTCAATTTCCTCTTTCTTTGGTGAAGCAGTCTCTGAAGAGCCGCTATGAATACATTTCTCCAGCTCTACGAGCAGCTCAGAGTAATCCTCAGCAATATCTTCAGTCTTCACATTAGGACTGTTTGTGTCACTGTGGTATTCGTTGGCGATGGTCTGTGTAGAGTCGTCCGCTGTGGACACGGAGGCTTTTGAAGATTGTGTTTCAGAGTTTTGACTCAGGTGCAGTGAGCTGACGCTGGCGATGCCGCTGTCGGAGCTATTTTCCTGCAGACTGTCAGAAAGAATTCTCCTCTTCTTGCTTGCTGGAGAGTCACATTCGTCTTCTTTGGGCGCAGATGCTTTGACTGGTCTGAGAACGCCTCGGAATTTGAAGATTTTGTTCCCACCCGAAAGATGCTTCTCCATGTGACGATCAAACTGCTCCTTCTTGGAGAAGGTGTAGTTACAGGTGCTGCAGATGAAGGATTTTTTAATCACATGCATGACATCAGCGCAGAGCTCACAGGTGTAGAGCGTGGTATGTTTCGAATCCAGCTCATCCACCTCCTCGTGTGCTCTCTTCAGGTGACTTTTCAGCTCCTGGGCCTCCTGATAAGAGATGGGGCATTTGTGACACAGGAAAATCTTTTCCAAGTTGTGAACCACCAAGTGTCTCTGGAGTTTAAACGGTTTGGGGAATTGTTTCCCACAGTGGTGGCAATCTCTAGACGGGTCTTTGCAGTTTGGATGCATTTCAACACTTTTAGGAGTCTCGGTTTTGTGGAGGACCTCGAGCGGGGTTAATGTGCTTTGCTTCCCACCTGCTCCGCTGCTACTTTTAGTTTTGTGAAATTTTGGCTCAGCCCCCTCTGAGGTTTTTCCTCCTCCCACAGTGCCTTCTGCAGCAGCTTTTTCTTGCTCTTTAGTGGCTTTGCTGGACTCTCTGCTGGCTTTGCTCGGGCGGTGCTGCATAATGGAGGTGATAAAGTTCTTCACGGCTGTCTCCTGCATGAAACAGCCTGAAATACCTAACATGGAGCCTTGTGTCTGACCCCTCCGGGCGAACTGAGTGGCATGCTCTCGCAGATGTTCATTATACATCCACACATCTGATATCTCCTTCAAGCACATTCCACAGGTCCAGATACCCGTCTTGTTCTTAGCGTGTTTCTCCCTCAGATGGTCTCTCAGCTGCTCCCTGGAGCTGAACTTGCGTTGGACGCACATGTAGCAGGTTGGAGGTGGAGAGGGATTGTGGGAGAGTTTGTGAAAGTTCAGCTCGCCCAGGGTGAGGAACCAAGTGAAGCACACTTTGCATTTGTACTGCTTATCTTTGACCTTTATTCTTCCATCTTGCCGTTTGCTGCCTCGCCGCTCACTGACTTTGTCAGATCTTTCTTCTTCTCTGTTTTCCTCCTCAACAGTTGCAACAGGTGGAGCCACAGATATGTCTTTACTGGAGTCAAAGAACTGAATCTCAGGGAGCTGAAACGTGGTGTTGATGTTCTGGATGTCAATGCTGTTGAAAGTTTGGATGTTCTCTGGCTCTGCAGAGTAGGGGGTGGAGGGTACGGGAGAAATGGGTACTTCTGGTTTACAGGCGCTGGGGTTGGAGGGCGCTGCTGAGCCTCTGTCAAAGCTGCTGAAGTCACTGGAGCCACTCCATTCAATTGAAGATTTATCAATGGTGCTGTCTAGAGGATCTAAGACACAGTTGCCAAACATTTTAACGTTCTCACAAACATCCTTTTGTTGAACGTCTGACAGCAGCTTGTCATCAGACTTCAATATGGTGTCCTGACACATATTCAACATGACAGCATTATCAATCGGAGTGCTCTCATATTCACAGCTCTTACTCGGACTGTCATTGAACGCTGGCTTGGCTTGGTTTTCCATGTATTGATCTTTATTTTGCATAAAACTTTCTGACGGAGGAGTCACATTCGAGTCAGGCGATAGTTTCTGCCTTTTACTTTTTTTGCTGTAAACCCTCGGGCACTTTTTCCTTTTTGCCTCGTCGTCTCTGGGGAACAGCTGTGAGAACGTGGTGTCGTCATCGAGCAGGGACTTCAGATCAGTACTCAAGCTGGGAGGACTGAGAGGGGACGGATTCAAACAGGGGAGAGGATGTACCTCGTCTGAAGGGCCGCTGCTGTTCTCACTTTTTATCTCCACTGTCACTTTTCTGAGAATCTCTTGGGCGAAGATCTCTTCTGATCTTTTCTGTTCACACATGTCTTCCAGAGCCATTGTTGACTTCTCACACTCTTTGATTGCATCCTTGTCTACAGGTATAACACTTTCTGTACATACTTCCCCATTTGCCATCTCTGTCATGCTTGTGGATTTGTTTTCTGGTCCATCGGTGATTTGATGAGGCCTCGCAGCTTCATGAAGCACATTCAGTCCTTCTGTTGGAGACTGAAGTTTTGTGACAAAGCTAGAGCTCAAAGTGACATGGTGAGAGAATGTCTCTGTTCCACAAACAGCTCTGTCATTTATTTCCACCTGTTCCTCGGGGGATTTGTGCTGCTCTTGTAGTCCACTGCTTTTGAATTCAGGAGTTATAGCTTGAAGTATGTCTGTTTTTAATATATTCAAAAGCTCATCAGAGAAAGGGTCTGGCTTTATGCTTGCCTCAGTATTTTTGTTCTTCCTAGCCTTGTTCTTCTTTGCTTTCATTGGCAGCACAGGGTTCTGGTGGCCTGTTTCATCCACTGCCACTGCACTTGTCTCAGATGCCGTTTCCTCCAGGACTGACTCAGTTTCTGCTGCTTTAGATATGAGAGTGCTTGTTGTCTCAGGCAGCCCGTCTATTTTTGTTGGGTAACAGGTCCGTGAATCATCTTTATGCTCCTTCTCTGTAGTTTGTGATGCTTCATAAATAAGCACAGTCCCTTGGCGGCTTGATGTTGTGCTCTGTGAGCCAATGTGTTTTTCAGTCCTGACCAAATGTTTCATGGCTTTATGTCTCTTTAACCCCGGCACAGTTCTGAAACACATAAGGCAGATTTCACACATCTCTTTCCCCTGCTGAGAGATATTTTGTGTCTTTTTCTGTGCTGTTTCTTTGGTAACTTGGTGTGTTGTTGAGCACGAGCCAGACTCTGTTATTGTCGGTTTCTCTGTCGGGTCTGGTGCAAGAATCATCAGTTCATTTTCACAGTTGATGAGTGGCTTTGGGATGGGTGAACAATCTGAGATATTTTTTCTGTCCTCAGTAGCAGCCATGAGAGAATCCAAAGAGTCTGCTTCCACCTTTTCTGGGATGACAGTCTCAAAAGGCTCAACTGGAGCACCAGCTGAAGAGTCTTTTCCTTTGATTTCAGGTGGGAGACCCAATGAGAAACAGGTAAAATCCAAACTCTGCTGGAGGATAAGCGGTTCATCTGACAGAGTCAGTTTAGCTGCATGGTCTGAGTTCAGTGACGTCGCTGTTTCTGTGTCACTTTTGTTAAAAATCAGTGCAGGGTCGACGCTCAGGACACACGGTTCACAGTCATGTCTGGGACTCTGCTTGATGTTTGAATTCTCCTCCAGTTTACCAGCTGGTGAGATTGGTATGTAGTTGTACTGGTTAAGTTGAGGAGGTTCGTCTGTGATGCTGTCATAGTTGAGGGGGCTGAGCTTGAAATCATAAACTAGATCCCTCTTTTCGAGTTCATCTGGTACTCCTGGTTGATCTGCTGATGTGGTGACTGGCAGTGGAGAGGGGATTGGGATTTCTGAGGTTGGGATTTTACACTCAATTCCCAAATCCAGAGGAGGTGGACTTATCAGAGAGTACTCCATTGCAGCTGTTGTATCCAGTGGTTCAGGGTTGTCGAGACCCTCTTTTCCTTCTTCTTTGTTTACTGGGGATTTCATTTCTTGAACAGGGCTTTGGTGCATGTTACTGTTCTTACTTTGGGAGCCCTCCTCTATGACCCATTTCTGCACATGATCTTGGTGAGAGGCTGGTAAAAGAGGACTGGCTGGTGGTGCAGTAGGTGCAAAAAGACAGTTGCTGTCTTCCACCTCCTCTCTGCATGGTGAGTTATGTTGACTTGCCATGAAATCAATGGGAAGATGCTCTTTGATATCCTGAACATTTAAAAGCTCTTCGTGCTTCTGAATGGTCTCAAAGGGCAGACTGGTTTCAGGTTTAAATGAGGGGCCCAGGGATGTAGCTTTGAGGGAGTTGTGTTTGGTGACGTCAGACTGTGAAGCAAATGACTGAATATGCTGACTGTCTTGAATGGCTGAGCAGTCACTATTGATGTCTGCTTTGGTTTCCACCAGTATGGGGCTGCAAGGCTTGTCTGAAGTGACCATTTCCACTGACATGCTAGCTGTTGGACTTGTGTTGTAGGTGTTAGGAGATGATTCCAGCAAATGATCCCTTTCAACAGTTACTTCCTGCGTTACACCTTCTAAGCACCCCACTTTCACTTCACCAGCACTTGCTGAATCAGGATCTTTAGGGGATTCTTCCTCAAGTGGTTTGATCCCATTCTTAGCTCTGTCCAGACCAGCGCCAGGTAGAACTGGGGATAAAGGATGGCTTTCAGATTGACTAGTGATTCCCTTCACTGCCTCTGCCACCTCATAAGCATCCATGTTTGAATGGTCTGGACTGTTATATAACTGTTTAATGTTGTCAGTTATGTTACTGTTCCCATCAGCCACATGTAGGTCAGGTGTCGCCAAAGTTAAACAATGAGTGGACTCAATTAAATTACCCTTCTCTGCCATATCTTCTTCTAATGTGACTTTAGTCTCCTCTCTGCTATCATTGTTTTCTGTGGGCTCCCTTGGCTGCGATAAAACTGGCTGGTTTCCATCGACTGAGGGGTCAGTGCTGTTAGAGAAAGACGGCTGTGACTCATTCAGAGAGAATTTAATATCATCCTTCCGCTCATTGATATTTGGAGGTGATAATGTATTCTCCTTCCCAGTAATTGCTTCCCTTTCGCTGCCCTCTTCTCTCTCAACTGCATCAGTTTCCTGACATTCAATTTCTTGATGTTGTTGACTTGTGAGAGAGGTGACTTTCGGCTCCTTGTGTTCTGATATAATGGCATCCCTTTTGAATATAGAGTCTGAAATCACTTCCAGGCTTCTCATGAGGTTTTCTGTATATCTCTTCTGTTCTAAAATGTCTTCCTTTGTTTCCCCATTAGTCTTTTTATCAGCTTTTTGCTCCTCTGATTTCTGGTCACGCTGAACAACTTGCGAGGCTGCTGCGATCAAATCTGGTCCCTTTTCAGTAAAATGTTCAAGTGACCCTGCTTCATTGTGAATGGGATTGTGGGGACTGCTGTGTCCCCCCATGAGCTCGAACTGGAACGGGCTAGCCCACGGTTCGGTGAAAGGCTCTGATGGTAAGCTTGTAACAGGTACATCCATTGTTTGCACAGGGCACCTCATATCCAGACTATTGCTTTCACTCCCTGACTCATCGCTGAGGCGTAAAGGTGAAAACTTGCTCATCTGCAGCTGCTTGGGGACATCCTGTGCTAGTAAGGGTGGGCTTTCCAGCTTGGTTGTTTGCAGCTGGTTTTCAAGCTCATTCACTATTCTTTTTATCTCAAGCTCATCCTCTGATGCACAGCTGTTCAGATTTGCACCATAGTCAATTATTTTCTCTGGCAGAGACAAAGGAACGTGATTGTAATCTGGTTTCTTTTCATTTGATTTTTCAGAGTTGCCTTTGTACTGAGAGATCTCATCTGGTAGCACAGGGCTCACTATAAGGTTCCAGTCTCTTTGTTCCAGAAAGGGAGAGAAGGACGACACGAACTCCTCCTTTTTATCATCCGTGCTCTCTAATGAGTGGAAACCCTCTTTCTGAATGGGCATATCTGAATAAAGGCCACTGTCGAATCCTCCGAGGTCGCCGAACATTGACGATGTGTCAAAAGAAAGCGGGGACTTCATGAGACCTTGTTCCTGATCCAGGGGGTAAGGCATGAGGTGGAGGGTGTCTTTTTGTATCAGTGGGCCTTGGCTATCAGTAGAAGAGAGACACACCCCATCCATCAAAGAGGCGCAAAGAGTTGCAGGCTTTTGTGTGTCTAGTTTGTTGCATAAGGTTATTACCTCTTTCACAGCGCAGACGCTGTTGCTCTGTTTTTCTGATGTGCCATTGTCAGATACTTCAGACTGCGTGGCGTGGGGCGACTCTCTTCTTTTACCTTTTGTGTTTCTGTCTATGCTGCTCTCACTTTCTTTGTTGATCAGGGGAGTGTTTGAATCCAGCTGTAGCGACTTTTTATCTGATTCTACTTTAGGGTTTAGACTGTGTGTTCTCTGTGTGGTGTCTTTGTCTGAAATGACTGTCTCTTTCCTGTTGGACTCTTGCTTCTCTCTTGATTTTGTGCGGCTGCTTTTTTCAGTATTTTTGTTTGATTTTTGCAAGGATGTCACTGGAACAGCACCTTCTAGATTTGAATGAAACTTCTTTGAATCCTCCGCACTGCCTCTGCCATCAGAAGAAACTGCTTTGTCAGTGTTGTACTTCTTGACAGATTTAGTGAACGTCAGTGCTAGTGTGCTTGATTCTTTGGATAACTTCTGCGGGGAAGACCTTTCATAGGTTCTTTGCTCTGGGGACTCTTTCTTTTTGATTTCTGTCTTCTTCTCACAGTCTGAGTCAGTGCGGTCAGTGCTTTTGGGGCTGCTGATACAGTCGCTTGAAACACTCACAGATGTGCTGAGCTCACTACTCGTGGATGACCTGCTTCCCCTCCTCCTGAGTCTCTGGTGTTTCTCAGGTGAAAGAGAAACCTCTTCACTTTTTTTCACCTCAAAACACTCCTTTGACTCATGCCTCCATGCTGCCTGGTCCCGCTCACTCCTTGCTCGCCATTTGCACTCTTTGGTGTACGTGTATTTACAGCGGCTGCTCTGATTCAGCCGCCCTTGGCTTGCTATCTTTACAGGCTCACATTCATCATCTGTGTCTGAGACGTAGTCATATTCTCCAAACGCGGGGTTCTGCACAGTGGGAGTCAGTCTCTCCATCACTAAGGAAAACTGCAGGTTTTTGGTACCTTTAACGTGAAGTTTGTGGAGCTTATTTTTCTGCTGAACTATTTTGTGAATAAGTTCCTTGCTCCAGGTTCCCCCTCCGGTGCTTTTCCTCTTGCTGTCTTTCACTGCCGTTCTTGAGGTTGGAGATGCAGAGGGCTGTGAAGGTGTTGACCCTCGAAGTGCAGTGCTTTCCTGAATGCTTTTAACGCCACAACGCTCGGAAAACTTGCTAGATAAGAGAAACCTCTGTGTGCTCGTGTTCTCTTCCTCACCCTTGCACAGTTTTCTCGCCTCTTTCACTTTGCCGTCTTGTTCCCTCGTCTTCTCCCTTGAGGCACTTCTTGAATTTTTATGAGAGACTTCCTTTTTGATGTTGATTTTGTCATCTTTTTCTAAATTCAGAGTTATTTTCTCAAGTTTGCTCTCTGCATAGTGTTTATCCATCTCAGGGCTCTCAGTGTCTGAGTCATAGAAATACTTCCCCTGCGTGAAAGACCTGGCATCCTCTGCTGTTTGTTTGTTTTTGCTCTCATATACCAGGGATTCCTTGGTTTTCAGACATTGTTTGTTTGATGTTGCTTTAACAGTGGTAAGGTCATCATCAGCAAACGCATCAATAAAGCTGCTGTCAATCTCTGCATTGTCTGATTGATATCCGTTCAGGGCCTCTGTGATTAGGCTGTCTAACTTGGCGTCCTCCATTTCCAGCTCAGGGAGGGGGACAGGACCTGAAAACAAGTTGAGTTTCATTTGATCATCCTTACTGTCTCCTTTTGCTTCCCCATCAGATATCAGATCCCCATTTTTATTGAGACCCAGCAGAGACAGGTGAAGGTCAGAGGGGCACCTTGACATCGAAACATTTGGCGCAGATGCCACTACTTTTGTCGTTTCTGCTTGAAACTTCTTGCTTTCCTCCATCTTTGATATGTCTTTTAAGTCATTTTGTGCAAATGTATGGTGAGCGCAGTATTGCTTATGGCCTAGAAAGGAAGCCAGGTTGTTGAAATTCTGATCACACTGCTTGCATGTTAGAAGCACGTCTAACTGGTCCAGATTTGCTGTGGCTAGTGAGGTTGCTAACAGCTGATGTGCAGAGTACGGCGGCGGAGGCTGGTGATGCTCCACCCCAAAACTGTCTACGTAACCTTTGTTACCATCCATGGGAGTCTTTGGATGTGTGCTGTTTTGTAGGTAGCTCATCATGTTGTCTTTGGCTCTGTCTGGTGCATAGGGATGGCTTCGTGGAGCATCAGAGTGAAACTGGTGAGGGTGGGAGCTCATGTGATCTGTCGGTATTTGCGTTTTAGGCTGGTGATAAAACGAGTGAGGGGTTGCTGACTTTGACATTTGACTATCCTCTGAGCTGATGTTAACCGGACTGGTGGATGCAGGAGAAAGGGAAGAGCAGGTGCTACTTGATGCAGCGTTATGGACTGGCGAGGGCAGAGGGGATTCATAAGGGGACACCATCATAAGTCCCATGGGTGGGACCTGCAGTGGAGGGTAGTTGTAGTTTCTCGATGATGGCGCTGGAAGAGATTGGTTTAGTCCATAATATACTGCCTTGTTTTTGGACTCACAAACTTGTGCATGGCTCATCTCGACTTTAAAAGTTGAGACGGTGTTACTGTTGTGTTTTACAGTCTCTTGTCTTTTGTTTGAAAATCCATCACTCGTTCTGCCATTCAGGTATGAGCTTTGGTTTTTCAGGGAGCTGTGTTTATGTGATTTACTGTCATCCTGCCAGTCAGATGGAGAAACCATGTAAGACAGTTTTTGATTGCTTATTTGCCTTGATAGCTCGATTCTATTTTGGGCCGGCATGGGTGCAGTTGGCCGTATTTGTTGCCAGGGCATTCTGTTATTTTTAGAGGGTGGCTGCTGGTTCTGAAACTGAAACTTGTCATTCATATCAGTGTACTGGATCGTGTTTTGATCGACTGTTGTGTATGTCTTACTAGGTCCATCCCAGGAGTGAGGTAGCCTATTTAAAACCTTATTATTGATGTTTTTGTCAAAGGGTACTGAGCCTGTGTGAATGTTACTGACAGGAAGGCTGTTGAAAGATTTGCTAGAAAAGTGCATTTGGGAGGCGGGACCTTGTGAAATATTTCTTGGATGGTGCACACTCCCTTGAATGAGTCTTTGGCTGGCAGCTGTGTCTTTTGAGTGAGAGTTCCTCTTATTTCCAGAGGTAATGGCTGCATCCCTACTCTCTCCCTGCCCCATAGCTTCTGTGCTCTCAGGTGGGACAGCCTTCCCCTGCTCTGACTGCTGTGAGCTGGAGCCAGAACTGTCACTGCTCGCCGAGTCCTCGCTCAAATTTCTGGGACACTGTATGGAGGATGATACCCCTTGAATGAATTGAGACTGTGATGGCTGAGAGTAAGAGTTTCTATCCTCTGGCTGCTGCTTATTCATGAACTGAGAGCCATTCTGAGCAATGCTTTGCCCTTCTCCAGATGTAAAGGAAAAAGAGTTGTGGGACACATGAACAGAACCGAGGGATGAGTCTGTAAAGTCTTGAGATTTCTGTTCACATGGAAAAGAGTCAGAGGTTGATTCCTCCAGGAAGTGATATCCATACTGAAACTGACCAGGCACAAACGCACTTGCTTTATTAGCTTCTGTAAGGGCAGTGGATTTTTGGGACGACACCCCAAAATTAGCACCATTAAAAGTCCTTTCAGGAGACTGCCATGTGTTGGAGCCGCTGAGCTGAAAGTCAGTCAGAATCAGCTGACTGCCAGGCTGTGCATTGTTGTCCTCCATTGATGCAGCCTGCTGCTGCTGTGACAGGGATGGATGTTGGTGGGATGACGTTCCACTTGAGGAAACTAGTGCCTGTGAGGTATAGCTTGGGGAGGTGAGGTTAGAGGGGGCTTCTTGGAAGCACCGGCTATAGTTGAGCTCTTCTTGTTGTAGTTCAGCCTCCCTCTCTGGTACACTGGGAACGTGGAATCTGTAGCTGCCCGAGACTGGGCCACGACTGGTCTCCAATTTCTTGGGTGGTAAAACCTTCTGTTGTGGGTAGGCGATACCAATGTTGGGGTTGGAGCGAGGATTTGTAATGCTCAGTCTGTACAGCTGCTGGGGGTTGCCACGCTCCGTTTTCCCCGACCTTTTCCCCCTCTCCCGGCTGCGGCCCTTTCCACTCGGGGACTGGGGGCTGCCTTTACCGCTTGACCAAGTCCTGTCACTGGAAAACTTTGATCTGTTCTGAAGTGACCTGAAGTCAATCTTTCCTGCCTGCTGTGGCCGGATGACAGCTTCACGCTGCTGAGGACAGTCCCTTTGCTTCTCTAGTTTTTCAACTTTGGCCTCACTGCTGCTGGCTCTGGTCTCAGTGCCTGTACTTGCAAAGTGCTCTGAAGACTCCTTTGTGGTTTTGTCACTCTGCTGTTCCAGCGCCGTCCCCACATCCTGCAGTTTGGACTCAGTGTCCAGCTCTTTGACAGCATGCAGTTGCTGAGTCTCTCCTGCCATGGTGCACGATGCGTGCTGTGAAGGCCTTGTCCTCAGAAGTGCTATCTGGGAGACAGGGGCATCGTCTTCTGAGAGTAAGAATCAGTAAAAGTCCAGTGGCAGGAACTGCAGGGACAGGGCTGCTCGCTGCAGGATCATCTCTTCACTTCCATTGTGAGCTGCTGATCTGGCACCAGGATGAGGCACACCTGTTGGGACAAGAGAAAAGAGAGGATCAGTTGACAAGCTCTCACTGATTTTTAAATGAGGGGTTCAGATAAAACATGCAAATTCAAT
The DNA here is from genome assembly GCF_018320785.1 of Cheilinus undulatus. NCBI lineage: Eukaryota > Metazoa > Chordata > Actinopteri > Labriformes > Labridae > Cheilinus > Cheilinus undulatus. Next base: position 30,491,388 of record NC_054873.1, read on the forward strand.
TCACAAGCAAAGCACTGCAAAACACCATAATCACCACTTAAGACTTTAACAACATAACTATTTATTACATGTTTAGGACAAAAATGTGTATTATTTGATGACTTTATTAGTACTGAAAATACATTTACTTAAACATATGTTAAAAGAACCTATGAGAAACATAGTACATATTTACAATATTGCTATTTTCTGCCAGCAGAGAGCACTAGTGCGACATTTCACACTGGTGCTGTCATTGTACAAAGCAGCAGTGTAATCAATGGGGAGTTCAAAACTCATGCTCACTCACTGAAAATGCTTCTAACACTTTAAATCTTCATTCCTAAAACTACACAAACAATTATTTTCCTAAAAACATCAACTGATTGATGTATTGATGGTTAAACAAGCATCATAATCAAAACCTCAGCCGTAAACTGTCCAACATCCAGTGAACTAGTTTGGTAAGACTTACAACAGCACTAAGAATGAGAAAAATACAGTTCATGGATCCAAAAGGCGCTGCCAGTAAATGAATCACAGAATTTTTAAGAGCAGGGACACAATGCCACAGTGTTCTTTAGCTACATGGGGCTGCAGGTTTAGATCATGGAGGAATATCAGGGATTAGTCAGTGAGGGTTGAGGCAGACAGAACTGTGGGAATGCTGACTTTTACTCCTCTGACATCCCAGACAGTCTCTCAGATACCAGGTTGTTCTTTTTGGTGCTAGTTGGCCCTCTACTTCTGCTTCTTTTGGAGAAGGCCGAAAACTTGGAGTTGCCAGTGTTCGGGGTGGCCTAAACACTGGTTCTCAACTGCAGGGTCGGGACCCAAAAGTGGGTTGCAAAGCTCTTTCCAGTGGGTCAAGAATTTGTACAAAACCTTAAGTGGACATACAGAAAATTCAAACATGTATTTTCTACATTTTCACGATAAGTAATTTTCAGTATTTTTCTTTTGATTTTTACTCATCTATCTAAATTTCTTTCAAATACAATGATGTTTTTCTCAGGTTAGTGAGGAAATTCCTCAGAAAGCTGTTTTGGGAACATGGAGTAAAAAAAAACATGCATGCTCATCCATCTGCAGTTAATGTGCCTTTTAAATATCCCTGGCATCAGGCCAAAACCTTGTATCTCCAAAGTCATCACTTTTCAGGGAATCAAAAAAATGTGTATTTTTTGATTCATTTAACACTGAATGGTCATAGTCAGCATCTTTTGACATTTTTGTTGCTTCAAAATTGGTTCAAACCCACTTACAGATGTAAAAGGGTGACAGATAGCATTATACTATGAAAATAAATCATTAAAAAAATTGAGATATACTGAGATTTTGCTGCCAGCTCTAGTATGTTTTTTTCCATTCAGGGTCTAAACTGCAACCTTTTCATTGGGAGAGGGTGAACATTTTTAAAAGTCTGGGTCAGAATTCTTGGAAGGAGGTGATAGTGGGTCCTCATGCCTGACCAGTTGAGAACCAGTGGCCTAGACCACTGGTTCTCAACTGGTTAAGCCTCATGACCCATGAACCCCCCTTTATACTGTGCAACTCAAGTTTCTGAAAATGTTTAACCAGTTTTACCAATTTCAATGAGAAATGGTGCAGTTTGGACCTGAGATGAGATAAAAGAGACTGAGCCATGTCCTAAAGTAAAGCTACGACTTTTTGATCCTGACCCATCATTTGAGAGCAGTTTGTCTGGTTCCTAACCTGGGGTCCTGGGGATAGGTAGTGAACTCTTTCAGCTCTAAGATTCATTTGCACATAATGATCAAAATATGGCACTTTCTGATCAGGGTTAAGCTTAAACAAGATAAATTAATGTAATGTTTGACAACAATGTAAAAAAAGGCCTTCTCAACTAATATTAAGCTAGATTATCTGAATTTGAGCTTTGATTTGGCCACCATTCGCCCTGAAGGTTCTTTAAGGAGGACACATTCTTCTCTCAGAGACCAAAACCTTCAGTAGAGTGCATCTACCTCTCTGCACTGTACATTTTTAGAACAGCTGGGGTCGATCTGACAAAATGTTTCATTTTCTTGCACCCTATAGGGACTTGAATTGATAAGTCTGACATCCTAGTTGACTTTACAAAAAAAAAAGTGCAGGAGAATTTAGTGTCCTGTCCTGAACAATGGGGAGAAAATGTGTTTGAGTAAACAGAACATCCTTCAGTATCCTCTGATAAATATTTCCTATACAGTTATTTTAGTGCTGAGATGTATGGAAGATGGAAGAGCAGCACTAGAGGTAAAAGTTTTCTTTTAACAAACAAAAGCTCTGTTTTCTCTAGCTTTTCATCAAGATTCCTCTAGTAAAGATCTTATCTGATCATCTCAGCTGTTATGTAACGATAACATCTTTTCTCATGACATGGTTGACTGATTGGTCGTCTGACTGATATGTAGACGTCAGTTCTGTTTATCAGGAGGATGATGACAGACTGATGGCTGCTGAATTCTTTGTGATTCCTATTTAAAGTAACCAGACTACCTACAGACATAGTCATACATACTCCTGGCCTTGATATGGAATAGGCCTAATCAAATTTGAATGTTAAGTTGACTGCTCAGCTTTAAAGATCGAGTGTATAGCGTTAGCTCAGGCAGGTCACATAGTCAAGTGCTGCCATATATTTGAGATCTGCTGATCTCACACAAACCTTCATCAGCTGATGGCCAGCTGATTTGCTCTAAACACGCTATTGGCTAATTGGGCTGCCTTATTCAAACTGCTCTTGCCAAACTATTCTTTGCTGTTCTCTCTGCAAGCTGCTCTTGCAACCCTCCTCCCCCCCAGCTCCTCTCTCATTCTGCTTCTAGCTTAATCAATGCCATTCTGCTGTCATAGATGCTGGCTCTGCTCTGGGGTTTTTGCAGCTTCTCTCCCTGCCTTAAGCTTTCTTTATTGACATAGGAAGAGCATAAATGAGGCAGAAAGCAGAAACATAAATAGCTGCATTAATGCTGATTAATAACTCCTAATAAATAAATATTTCTAGCTGCAATCATAAGTGTTTCTTGATTAAATGGTCCTGACTGAAATCAGAGTTCATAACCGTAGAGAAGAAAGCCAAGGATGCTCCATGTGCCCCTGCTGCAGAAGTCGAGTCCCAAAGGGTGAACGTATCCAATGTTTAGAGTCATACCCCCTCAGAGGCACAAGGACAAGGACAGGACCTGAGGATGTGCAGAGATAAGACAACTCGGCCGGTGGCATACACTGGCAGTAAATGTGTCAGGTACCTCATGACAAATGGAGTACTGAGATTTGACCCTCCACTTTTAACCAGAGGGATCACTCTCTGTCATGTGTTTCCTTGTCTCATCCTCTGGTAAACCTCTCAGAGGCATTTAGCAGGTTGAGAGGGAGGTTCGAGGCTGAGAGACTGACTGAGTTTAGGCCTAGTTGTGAAAAATCACATCCCCTCTACAGCTCCAGAGAACCTGAAAGCCGGAGTGTCTGCGGCTACCCTCTGCCACCAGTTAGGGAATCTGGTATGAATGGCCCTGCCATCATCTCCACCAGGAAGTGCTTGATCCAGTGCTGCAGAGTCAACAGTCACAATTATACATCATAGCCTCCATTGTGTTTGCCCAGACTGGCTGTTGAGGTATGAGACTGAGGATGAATGCCTCTAGCAGCTAAAAAAGCAGTACGAGGATCACAGGAGCCCTACAGAAGTAGCACCAAAGCCTCAGCTGTCACTTTACAAAGAGTAAGGGTTCATTTATATCCTAACAAATGCCATGTCCACTTCCCCTTCAGCCTCAATAACTCTTCTCTTGCACAGCCTCCCTGCTGTAGGGCAGAGTTACTCTACATTGATTTTTTATGAATATCTATCTGCCATTTTGGTGGCGTCTTTGCTTTGGCTTGTATCTTTTAAAGTTTAAACTGCACTTGGACTTTACATAAAGAGTGTGGTGGTGACTGAATTGCAAGCTGGGCATGAGTTGATATCAAATTCAGTGACTGGTCTAAAATTTGTTCTATAAAAGTGCTTTAGTGGAGTTTTACAAGTCAATTAAGGCAGCATGTGTTTGTGCGCATGTGTGTTCTTTAAGGCTTCTGTCAAATCACCAAGTTTCTCAAGCAGTAGCACCCCTTATAGCTTCACCACAACACCACCCTGATGCCTGAGACTGCTGAGTGCTGAGGAACTGGTGTGCTTGTGGTATAGGTGCACATGTGTTTTAATGTGCCTAACTAGACCAAACCTGAAGAAACTAGACTCTTTCCTTATTTACAAGGGCATGTTTAAGTTTCTCAGTGTTGGAAAAGTGGGTGAATGAAACTCAATTTCCTGAAAGTCTTTTTCCTGTCAGTCTGGAGCAGGATGTATGTGGTGTTGGTGTGAGTGAAAATATGCTAGTAGCACTGTGAAAATCTCCGTCCACTCATCACGTGAGTGTCTGAAGTGTTTAAAAGCTTTTGCAATTTCTCTGTTCTGAGAGCCCTGAGTAAGCAGCATGTCGCTCAAAGTCAGTTAACTTGAAAGACTACAGGCTCAGCGTCTTTTTATTCGGAGCTATTCAACATATCTGTTGATGTATGCACTGTAACAGGAGAGCACCCAAAGGTGGCTAAAAGAAATGGTAAAAGCAGACTACAGCTAAGATAAGTGATCTAAACTCTTGTGCAAAACAGTCAGATCCTGGGCAATGACTCTCCAAAGACACAAAGCCTTATTAGAGCCAGGAGAAGGGCAGCAGCAGGCCGAGCAATCCACTTCTTCAAACAATGGCTCTCTTTATAATAATGGCAATCAATAACTGGCACAAGCATGAATTTCCCAGCTTTTTCACTTTTTCCAGATGCTTTTCACTGAAAAATATCACCACACAGTCGTCTCAAAGATCACTGAGTAAGAGAAGACAGATGAAGATGAGGGGTGATGAGATCAGAGTTGGTGGAGAGGGGAGAGAAAAGGAGAAAAACAATCTGGACCGGAGAAGCAGGGAAGGCCATTAAAGAGTGGGAAAATCAAAGGGAATGATGGGTGTCAGGACCTGAAGGGCTGATATTCCGTCTCCCAGAGGGCTGTGTAATCAGAGGGATGCAGGGGGTGGAGGTTCAGATGGCAGAATAAAAGCTGTCTCACTGCCTCTCTCACACCTCTCCCAGCATGACTGGTCCAGCAGAGGGAATGCACAGTGAGAACGGCTGGCCCGGTCCCATGCTGAGGCGTGCCGCCAAAACCTCGGTCAGCGTGCCTGCCTGCTCTTCTGTATTTTTGGAAACATCCATTATGCAAGCAATTTGCCTTTAAGATCTCTGCGTACATTCAAAGGCACACAGGGAGGAGAGATATGTCAGCAATGTGAGGAGGGCTCGGCATGCTTTCACAGCTCCACCGCCGCACAGTTAATAACACAGAAGCTGTGGCTGTGGAAGTGTGAACACTAGTGGCCTGTCAGTGGTTTTAATTTTTCAGCAATGATTTACTAAGAATCACTAATGAGTCATTTGCTGTCCTTTATAGCTGGGTTGTTTTGTTGAAAGACGCAGGAGAAAAGGAAAGTTTGAAGACTTCAGATACTGAAGGAGGCTTGTTATATTCGTGCCTCCCTACCTCCACCAACCCCTAACTCCGCCTTTTACCCAATGTGGTTAGCTGCACAGTAGGGAAGATGGAAGAAGTAAATGTGTGTGGTGTTTGTGTGTCTGAGTGTCTCAGAATTTGTGTGCGTAGAGGGGGGCTTTGGTGTGTAATTCCAGAGGCTCCCCTCACCCCCTCCCAAGTTTTTCCTCTTTCTCAGAAGACTTTTTTCTTGTATTTATTTTGTTCTAACCGCTGGATTCTGTACTCCGTCTGTTTCCATATTGCTAACCACTGCATTCCACAAACATGATGGAATCTCTGTTTGAGAGTCTTTAAAGGTTATTTTTTCCTCTTTGACACAATTTCCCTTATTTCTGCAGGTCAACGGAACATTACTTGTGTGGCTCGGTGCAAAAATTAGGTTAAGTGTGTGATAGGCTGAAAAATGGCTGAGTTAAACAGGATATTACTGAAAGGGAAAGCTAGACAAAATTTCCTGCGTCCCAACTTGAAACCGTGATAACCTGATCCTTAATGGACTAAATCAGTCTTTCGGGTTTTATTTCCCTTGCACTCCTTTTTTTCCCAGCGTATCAATATTTGCTTGTCCCTTCTTTTGCCGGGCCAAAGGATTTGGTAGCCACTCAAAATCAGCAAAGCTTTATTAGATGTAAAAGACACTTTGAGATGGAATGGGACAAGGATTCATTAACAACGACCCTCTCTGACCCCAAACTTAATTATCCGATTTATGTCCGAGGCTATGCACTTCCAGTGTTTGGAGATTTAACCAAGATACAGTTTACGCACACACCAAGAATATTGCCATAGAAAATGAAAACCCACATTGTGGATAAAGATATCCACATATTAAGAGGTAAGAGACACTTTATTCATGTTTTGTTCCCCAAACCACACTCCTTAAAGAAGCATCTTGAGCTTTCAGTAATCAGAAAAAGGTGAAAAGCACAAGTGCCATTTTAAGATGCTGGGTAATATAGAATCTGGATACAATGGGCAGACCCCCACTCACATAGATGAAGGACGAAATATGGAAGCCTTTGCACACTCTACAAGAAAATAATAAATCTCCGTCAGTCTCTCTGCATGCACAGTGAAGTTGAGCTGCACTTATCAAGTCAGTCTGGCTGCAGACCGTTCATCTCTGACAGCCACTCTCACTGACTGTTCATCTGAGAAACCATCTATTTCAGAACAGAAATATAAAACTTTTAAAATGAGATGGAATTAAACTTCTATTTAGAGTTAGAGTAAAGGTTAACTTAAGGGTTAGCATACAAAAAGTTAAAAACCTGACCTGCAAAACCTGATTACAAACTGTTTAATAAAGTCGAGTAAAGTCAAAAGCTCAATCTTCATGAAAACAAACTAACACAGATAGCGTAGCTCACATAGCTCCATTTGCTGATAAGCTACGTAGACATTGTAGCTACGTAGCTATCATAGCTACACAGTGAACTTAGGTAAAGCAAAGCTCACAAAGCAGATATGTAACCTAAGTATCTACTTTATAGAGCGAAGTTAATTTCAGCAACATTTGTTAAAGTTCACGTTGCTAAAGCTGACTTAACTATAGACAGTGGAGCTATGGAGCTAACGTACACAGCTAACTTAGCTAAAGCTAACCTCACAAAGCAGATATGTAAGCTACGCATCTACTTTATCTATGTAGCTAAGTTAGCCTTAGCCACATTGGCTAAAGCTCAATTGCTAAAGCTGACTTAACTATAGACAGTGGAGCAACAAAGCTAACTTAGATAAAGCTCTGCGTTAAGTCCCTACATTAGCTTTAGCTAAGTCTGATAAAGCTTATGTTGCTAGAGCTAACTTGGCTACATTGGCTTATGTTGTAACATTAATTGTGAAGCTAGCATAGATCTGTTAGCTTTAGTTAAAGCTAATGAAGCTAAAGCAAGGCACTGTTCATTTAACCATTTCTAAAACAGGTCCATTGATTAAACCTCTGACCTTTTTTCTGTTATATGTATGAAATGTTTCTGACTCTGTTGTATTTGCAATGTGGTTATTTAATGTGAGGAACTGCTAAAAATTGGTCATAGTGTTTAAAAAAAAAAAAAAAAAGCTTGAAATACCCTAATTATGGCACTTCCTTTCTAAGATATACAGTGTCTTAGATTAACGGTCTGTGAGAGTGGGCGTCAGAGATGTATGATCTGCAGCTAGACCCCTCTTGCAGTTTTGGCTCAGTGAAGTAATTTAACCAGACTACAGTCATTGTTCTAGTATCAAAGCACTGAAAGAAACTATAGTAGATGGTGATATATCCGCTCTCAGCCAGTTACTGTGGACCATCTTCCAAGATGTTGGACTCTGCCTGAGACTGGCCTGACTAGGGCCCCTAGCTCCTCACCCTTATCCTGTGGCCCAGGCTGGGAGGTAAGACTAGTAAAAGTAAAAGTTGTCCTTTTTAGACATCGTGACATAACTGACTTACCCTTGTTTTTCTAAATTTTGTCTATTTTTCTACAACTGCCCCCAGTGGAGACCCACTGCACAAATTATGGCAACCACTGTCCAGGTCCATGGTCATGTTTCTTGTTTAAGAAGTCTTTCAAAACCACTCTCCAAGCAGTACGTTTAATAAATAAAATCACAGTGGGAAAAGCTAACCTGACATGCCAGATGGATGTGTTTCACACATCCATCTGGGAAAGCTTCAATAGGAAACATTTGAGAAAAGGCAGAGGCTTTGAAAAAATACTCGGAGTGTGATTGGACGAAAGTTCTCTCTGTCACATCTCCACAGGCCAATAAGGGCAACAAAACACGTGATGTAGCAGCTATTGAGCTGTGCATGCACAGCTATGGGGAATAACGCGAAATATGGCGATTATAGACAAGTAAGTACTCGACTTTTGTCGTTTTTGAAAAGAAAACAACTCACTGCTGTTCTTTGTTCTTTTTTTAATGAAGAAATGTTGCCAAGTTCTGATAAAACTGGCGCTTTAGCAGCATCCACGCTAAACTCCTCTGCCATAATTGCACCAGCTCTTGCTGCTGCTTGTTTACATCACGTCTCTGCCATGCCTGAAAGTACTGCCCCTCGTCCCTGATTGGTCCTGTCACTTTCTAACTGGGCCCAAATGGTTCAGATGGGAGCTTTGCAAGATGGATTCGCCAGTGAAAAACAAGGAAATGGGCGTATCCATCTGCTTTGCAAGGTTAGGAAAAAGCCTTATGGGGACAACAGTCTCAAAAGATAAAGAGGTAGAAAAGTAAAAGGAGACAAATGTGATAATTGTTGCTACATTTTCATTTTTCACCTCTATATGGATATAAACATATGTGCAATCAAACAACAGTTAAAAACTGGCCATGCAATCATACATAAGCTATGATATAAATATACTCTGTAAACAACAGATATAATTTGGCATTGATCTAAATTTGAATATGTTTAAGTTCAAAGGTTTCCAGTTATTTCCACAAACATTTTGCAACAGGCTCCCATTGATCATTGCTGCTTTTGGACCGTATTACAGAGGAAGCCTTTTATTTCTGCAGGAACTGCATGTTTAGCCCCATAAACATCCACATATCCTCTACCTCAAGGGGGCCAGAGGCAGTGAGAGGACACACTACCACATAGGTGAAAGTCCAGAGAGAAGACTGGGCCTGCAGAGACAGAGTTACAACCTAAGTGTCAATGGCCTCAGGGGACTCAGCCTCTCCTAAGTGACCCGTCACAATTCCTCCCATGAATCAATGAGCAAACACACCTAAGACAAGCATGCACAGACAGGCATGGCTGTAGATAACTTTGTCCTTATGCCACTAACCCCATGAGTTTTAACAGAAGCCCCTTTATCCTTATACATAATGTATTTATGAGAAAACGATAATTTATCAGAGCAAATTCTTCTATTTGTTTAGAATAACTGGGGTCCAGTGTCACATGAGTTTGATAATGGCTTTAACAGGTGGCATGACGCTGGTTCTTCACAGTAAGCGCTAATGCTTTGAGCAGCCAGGAAATTCTATATTTCCCTGCAAAAGAAGCAAATGCAAACCCACCAACATCTGGAATTTGTAGCATTTCATGTGTTCTTGTGAAATAAATAAGTTACAAGTACAGTAAAGAGCATTTGAAGTTTAAAACGTGCTGAAATAGACGTGACACCCTGGTTTCTCTTGTGCAGCCTGAGGGCCGATCTGCCCCCACACTTTCACCCTCTGCTCAATTTTTTTACTTTATGTAAAAACAAAATGACTGAAATGAATAATAGTCATGTTGCCTTTTGAGGGGACATTTGGGAAGAGTTATTTTGAAGTGTCACCAGAGAGATACCCATCTGAAAATGTCAGCTTTGCTTAGTCTAAACCCTGACGTACCTGCAGGCCACACTCGTAACCTTTCACCTTCAGGTAAGACCCCTGCTTGTAAGACTTTGAGAGAGCTTTCTGTGCGTTTATACCTCCAGACAAGGGGACAGACAGTCGAGTTTCAACATGTGACTGTGGAAGGGGCTTTCCTGAAACTTTGAGAGAGTAAGCTACATAAATGCACCTTATATCAATGCCAAATGAATCGAGCTAATTCTCATGAAATACAGTTTCCCTGTGCAAGTGCAGAGCCGGCGGATATACAAAAGCACTATTTGTGAATGAACCCATGGTCTAACTTCATGTTTGCAATTAGGAAAAAAGGAGAGCGTTTCAGTGCGTGTGAGTAGAAGTGAACACTCAATTGAGTATAATTGTATATATGTGCGTCTCTATGACTGCGGGTGTGCAGTACTTAAGTGTGCAAGTGCTTTCACGTATAATTCCAGTATACATTGTGTGAATGACATGATGTTTGTTAGATGGGTTTTTATAGAGCAGCAGGTATAATGTTACTTTCTAAGCCCCAGTGGATGAATAAAAGTGATTTAGTCAAATTCAACGCTGTCTTGCCGGGTCACAGACTGGCACATAGGCATTAAATCAAAGAGGGAACAAACTTTTGACAGGCTGTGATTCATTTTCTATAAACTTGGCAACAGGTTATGTGTGATTTAGAAAGAGGTCGTAAATAAAACCAAGCGGGTGGTCTGTAGAAAAGAATAGGGCCTGCAAGTCATCATCAGTAAACTTCTCCACCTTTAAAGTGCTTCAAAGCACAGATATGGATGCATCCCACTGCTTCCATGCAACTTACTCTTTTCCCTTTTCACACAAGTGAGACAAATCCTCTCCATGTTGGCATTAGAAATAGAGGGGCAGGTGGGCTTTACTGCAGAGGGGGGAAACAAAAACATTTGTAGAAGATTTAGGATGAACATTAGAGGAGGAAGCGCATGGCTGGCAGTCACGGCTTAATGCTAGAAGCAACACAGCTAACTCAGAATAAGACGATGAGCTGGAGCAAAGCGTTTTAGGCTAAACTGAGTGGTTTTATTCTCAAGTGCTATTCCTGTAAGTATGGTGATAGAACAGTGGAAAGGGTAGCAAAGAAGAAAAAAACATTGAGTAATATTTGTCTCCCTTTTTTACTTTTTGGCCCAATTTGCATCAAAGCCAAAATCAGTAGTCCCCTGGCCAATGGTTAAGAGGGAATTCCAGTCACAGAGTGCGTGAGTCAGTACCAGCATTTTCCAAATTCACCCTGCCGGCCTCCTTTTAAATAGTCAAAGGAAATGTCCAAATGACCTAATTACGACTCAGGCTTTCCTAAGTAGCCCATGTCAACACATGACATGGTATTCAAAAATACATAAAGTCACAAAACAGCAGAGCTTTGGTGGCAGCACAGCATGTTTTTCTTCTATTCTCTTTTATTAGCGTTATGGTGGGACAGAGAACCGGGTTCTGTTTGTGTCTATGTGCCTCTTTGTTGTGTTTCTCTCGGCCTGGTCAGACCTTCAAAGACTCAACGCTGCTAAATGGTTCTCCAGAGACGAAGACTCGACTGGGTTGTTTCATCACACTTTAATCTATCCTCCAATAATGCAAACCACAAACTGAGTTTCAGTAATATTCTGCTTTGCTAGAGTTCAGCCAAATGGCTACTTTTGTTCTCATTCTCGCATTTATGGGCACTCAGACACAAAAGCTGCCTTGCCCGAACAAACAGCATTAAATAATTGTTTCTGTTTTTGGGGCCCTGGCTCTTTGGTCCACTTCAGCAGCTTAGCTGCACTTAAAGTAGTTCTTGGAAATAACAACAATGAATGCTGTTCAGACAAAGCCTCATTCATACTGAGTAAAGCTGTCATTTAGTGACATTTCAGCAGGAATCTAACTTTATCCTTTTACTGTGTTTGTTTACTTAGCACAGCGGGAGACGAGGTGGTATACATCCTGCTGAAAACCACTTTATGGTAATGGTTTGGAAATAGCCGAGACATTTAAAGCAAAATGAAGGGGGAACTGATGGACAAGTTGGAGTGTCTTGAATTCCTGGGCAGTGCTTAAACTAAGTGTTTTGTCAATGAGCCACCTTTGTGAGCGAGGCCCTTTTTATTTGCAGCTGCAAAAATACCAAGCAGGAGGGATGATGACCTCAGGGAGTTACAGGATATGAAATTAGACATCAGAGCTCACCTACAACAATTAGCTCACATGGGAAATCAAAAAGCTGCAGGATGGATGGAGGGAGGGAGGAAGGGGCGATACATGGGAAGAGGAAAAGAAGTCAAGCAGAGAGGAGAGAGTTTTTGAGAGGTAACTGGTAACTCTGCCTCAGGATAAAACCTCAGCTTTTCTGCTACAAATAGATAACTTTTAACAAGCTCCTAGGTGATATGCTGCAAAATCTTACCAGCAATGCACCTGTAGCTTCATCTTTCATCTCTGACATCAGTAAGTAGACATACTATCATCATTTCCTGCTATACGGAAATAAAGAAATGGAGGTCAGTGTAAGATCAAGCAGGAAGACTGTTTCTATTCATTCATTAGTCACCATTCGGTTGTGTCTCTCCCTTCTTCATTCTTTCTCTCATCCTGCTCTGGTGATTAGCTGATTATGGACATAGTCTGACCCATCATCATGCATCTGTCGTATTTCAAATCTGTCGTTCTTACTTTCACAGTCAGCATTTTGTTTCAGTGTGGACACTGTAACCCCCCACCCCACCCACCTCCATTCAGTTCATCAGCATCTAGTCCAGATCCTTACAGGTCTTCTGCTCATCTCATCCTGCATACTTAAGCCTGATTTATGCTTCTATGTCACGTCGACGGCGTAGCTACGTGTAGCCCTCTGTGTCGGCGTGGACCCCTACGCCGTAGCCTGACGCGCACCTCCTAAAAATCCTAACTATGCTTTGTGGCAACGCAGACCGCAAGGGCTGTGATTGGTCTGCTCAAAACGTCATTTCATCATCCAGGTCCCTCAGTGGGTGAACCAGTGTGGTAAATTCACCCACTCTCAGCCTCGACTCATTTAGTGGTCATACACACCACCTCCGCAATCATCTTCCCTGTTGCCTGCGCTTCAACATTTGCAACAATTTGTCAGTCGATATAAATGAGCTCTAACTCCAAACAACCCACTCCACCTTGGTCACCATGACTGGAAGATAAACAGGGATTCAGATGTGACCCCTCTGAAACCACACACTAACACACACACAGCCACACCCCTCTAGCGGCATGGTGGTGAATTTCAAAACGAAGCCTTCCCTTGACGCAGAACTTTAAATGGTCAATGACGGCGTACACTGTCAAGGCGACACTGTCAAGGCGACACTGAAGCATAAATCAGGCTTTAGTCTACCTCATTGATTCCTTGTGCAGCTTCTCAGAAGTCTACTCCTCATCTGATCCTGCATCAACACCACCACCATTGTCTAGACTCCATAGGGGGTATCCTATTCATGCTGTTTGCCTCACTGCACCTTCAAGTACATGAAGTCAGACATTGCACATTTCTCTTTCATTAAAATTTGTAAAATAAATTAATATTAAACTCGTATTAAGTGTCCCCTGATTGGAATGATAATTCAAGACAATTCTGACTGTGTCCTTGCCATGTTAAATTCTGGCAACCTTATGCAGCACTCAGCTTAACATCTTTCCCAATCTGATCAGTCACTTGAGAAGCCCAAACTGAAGTCCCAATTTGTTTTGCACTCCGAATCATTCCAAAACTTCTTTCCCCTGCTGTATCTTGTCCTCTCATCTCCACCATGCCTCTACTTTTAGATCCCAAGTGGCTCTGGCCCGCGTCCTGCTGTGGCTGCAGCGGGAGGACTACCTGATGTGTCGCTGTGCAGAAAGCGACCGAGAGGTCTGCTGTTGAAAAGCGGCTCTGTGCTGCCTCTGCAGATCGCCTTACACAACCACTTCCTGCTTCCGACCCACTCGGCACAGGCGGCCCTGTGTGCCAAGGCCGAAAAAAGCGCAAACAGAGGGGTTCAGTCCAACTGGGGGCTGAGCACAGGACCCTATTCATCCTCTCACTGATGCTCCTCCCTACATCCCCCCTAGCAGCTTCAGGATGGTTTTATTTTAAATTTCACAAATATTCCCCTCTCTGTGGAATTGAGATCAACTGGACGCTTGGTGTTGTTTTTTTAGTCTGGCTTTAGAGGTGAGCTGTGTCAGTGCTGCATCCAGTCTGAGGAGGTGAAGTGTACCAGTCTCAAGTATTTGTACCGTATCCATGTGTCTGGTACAGTCATACTTCTGGCATCTTGTTCCAAGAGAGGAGCAAGACTTAGGAAAACTTTATTGGTGCCACAAGAGTGAATAAGTCTTGTATTTATTGCAGGTTTGTCAGAATAGAGGGACACTCAGTGAGAGGTAGGAGCAGAAGAAGCGCAGGGTATGTAAGAACTTCAGAGTGAGGGGGAGGGGAGCAGGTGAGTTTGGATGTTGGAGTCACGTTGCTATTCCTGGAATGCTCACTTTGTCCCATCTCGACTTGGCAACAGTAGGGAGGATGGAAGCTTGGGGATAGGTGACTCCTACTGTGTCTGACTGGGTCCCTATGAGGGCCGAGGGGGCAGGGGTATTTAAGATTCTTGGGGAAATGGGGAAGTGGGCAAATAACTTCTTACACAAACATACCAAAAGCATTAATGATGAGTCTGTCGCTGGACTGGATGTTTTTGCTTTACAGCAAACTGCCTGAGGCACAGAGTGTTTTCACTACTGTCCTTGTCGCTTCTACCTTGGGTCACTGGACACTACCTTGTTTTTCTACTTTAAACGCATTAAAACAGCACCTGATACGTCCATTCCTACCAGGGGGATAGAAAAACATTTAGCCGGCTGCCGGCTCCCTGGGCTTCCCCCTCGGATGTCAGCCTCAGATGAGGGTGAGAAGAATGACGCTCTGTACGGCCGCTGCAAGAAGCCATTCATAAAGCCACAGCTCAACCACAGAGAGTTTGTAGCACTGACCCATGGTGGCTGGAACAGCACCAGTACTCATCCAGTCAATGCTGTCCCAACAACTTACAACACCAGTATTGATCTCATCCATACTAGACAGGACAGGACAGCGCTACCTAAACATAACCACTGATTCAGCAGGATCACTGCTGGGTTTGAGCATAGCCTCTGATTCACCGAGGACAGACCTCTGCAGAGTCAGTCAACACTTGCATTGATTAAAAGGTAAATGAAAAACTCTTTTAACACAGAACCAATGCTGCCTGTCCATCAATGCCTCATCAGTTTCACAGTCATCAGGAGAACATTGCTAAAAATGATGAATCACTAAAGTTTATTTAATGGAAACAAACCTGTGTTTACAGGACCAGTCTTTGGTTAATCAAGAAACTCAGTGGACCCGGACTACTGTAAATTCTTTTCCACTCTCTCTAGTGCCTTTGCCATGTTGAACAGGAGCCCTTATTATAGGTCAGTGGCCGACTCGAGGCTGAGGAACAAACCAAAGCCCCTGGCAGAGCTCACGTTGTTCCCTTCAGACCTGCTAAAGCTCACTGGAGACCACTGCTGAAGGCTCGGTAGAGAAAGTGGCTTCTGTGCTTCATACATGGCCAGCCTCTCTGGCTTCGCATGCCTGCGTGTGAGGCAGGCGGCTGGGGCCAAGGCAAAGATCAGCCAAAAGAAAATGCTATGTACTTTGGAATATTTTTTTCTCAACCTACATCTTATGGAAAATATAGCAGTTCTGGAGCACTTAATACTTAAAATTGACAAAGATAACACAGCTTTTCCCCTGCTGTGATATGTTAGCTTTTCTGAGAGTGTGTTGGATGAATGGGCGTGATTATTCCAGGTACATCAGATGATGCTGACATGAGGCTTTGCACATATGAAGGGCACAAAGGGGCTTCAGACACAAACTTACAGGCTGAAAATCAACAAGTCTTATGGATACCAGTGGGATATCAAAAAATGCTCTCACACTTTAAGCAAAAAACCACCTAAGGTATTAAAAGCAATGAAAATGAAGGGTGTAACTTTAAACCTAGCTTCCTTAGCAGCACCACATCACATCTCTGTAAGCCTCTTTTGAGTTGGATGATACGGCATGACTTGGGCACAACATTTGGATCCTCTTCGTGCTGCAGCATAACAGAATATGCAAGTTGGAGTAATCCTGTCCTCCATCTCGTGAATCATACTTTCCCTCTCCTTCCTATTTTTACAGCTGCAGTGCATCTAGATCTGCTCAAGCACTTTACTTCGCGGTGACTGAGAAAGACAAGAAAGCCAGAGTGTTTGGGACTCAGGTTCCCACAGTCACTCGACTTCCTCACGCTCTCTGCATAAACAACCAGCAACGATTCCCTCTTGACCTTCAAACACATGCAAGACCTCATGCCCACAAATGTGCATGAGCATAATGGTGCATGCATTTTCAGGAAACCCTATCAGAAGATTTTAATTTATAGGCACTCTCTTTGTGTTTGGATTCAGTCAGTTGACTCTGTAGGAGGTTAAACTTAAATGTGATGCTGGCGTGAAGCGTCATAAAAGTCTCCACTTCGAGAACATTAAAGACACATGAACTACTGCTCTGACAATGGCCTGCACTTCAACCTGAGACAGGAAACAGTATATGAGGCTCTAAGGACTATAAGAAACCGTTAGGGATCAGTAGAAATCATATTTTCTTGAATCTGAGATTGTAATACCCATAAATCATGAACAAAGACACAGAAAGCAAAAGAAGGAAACAGTTTGGACCAGGAAAGTTATTTCTATGTCATTTCTTACTTTAACTTAAAAATCAATAACATACATAAAAGAGTGAAGTGAATGTTTCTGCAGCCAGCTTCATTTTCTTTCAGAGATTTAAATAATCTGATGAAAACATCACCATTTGTAAAAGCTGAGGTAAGGACAGCATGCTGTAATCCCTGTGTCAAATTTTATACGCATGACATGTGCTAGTGTTGCACCCATGAGCGCCTCTGATGAATAAACCATTCGGCAGAGCTGTTGGGATCGGAAGCCCTGTCCAGGTCAATTTAAAAAGCCGAGACAGAGAGACAAGCTGGGGTCTGTAACCCCCCTGCCTTTGACCTCCTCAGATCAGTCCTAATGCTGCCTTCATGCAGCTCCTCTAGAAAAAACCCCACCAGTCTAGCCTGCGGTCTCCCTTCTGCCCTTTTGCCCTGGCTTCAATTTGTCATGCCAGCATCGCGTGCCCGACCATTTGTGTTGGCACAGCTTGCATCGCTGGGGCAGCAGGAAGGCCATTAATCTAGGGCTATTGGGTCTTTAGGGACTCTGTGAGGACCATTGGTCACTGAAACACACCCTGATCTTGGTCAAAGATGTAGTCTGAAATAGGAGTTATAATTTAGGAACTGTGTATAAATATTTGAATACACAAAAAATAAATATGAACCCTTCACATTTAAAATGAACTTTGCATGACTTTGATCCTATTTCCCTGCCCTGTTTCCACTCAATAAAGACTGACTATACCTGATGTATATCATATGCTTTATGGGTAATCCCAATACTGCATGCAAGAACTGCCCTCACTGACTTTACCTTCAGAGAAGGTTGGAGCAGACATGCAGCAGCTAGATTTCTGGTAGTTTTCTGAGTTGTAGTTGTATTTCTTTGTTATCTGTTCAGGTGTTAGTTTAAATCCTTTTCAAGTTTTACGTGTTTCTGGAACGAAAGAATCCTTGAATCAGCACTAAAAGGCAAAGAAAGATCTAAAAGTGCTCCACTTTGCATGAAACATATTAGTCATGCCCATCTTCTGCTTTTGCAAAAAAGCAGCTTAGTGTTAGTACATGACAGTCATATGCCCAGCTGTGATTAGCTGATCTTAGTTATCGCCTCCCAGCTCACACAAGCAAATCACAGCTCTTTCTCTCAACAGTGGTGTATTTATATATGGCACACTAATCGCTAATCCCTGCTTGCATTAATGCTGATTCACAATGCTGCTGCTGATGGCAAAGCTTTGCCTCCTCCACCCCATCCTCCTCTTTCATTGCTTGTTATATTCAGATTCATGATACAATGGATTAATTGCTTTTTAACTGATTTAATTGCATTCAAAATGCATTATCAAAAATGTATCTACCCATACTGGGTCTCTATGCTATGCACTCCCTGGAAAGTCCAAGCATGCTACCTGACTAACCCAGGGAGCATCTTTAAGCAGAGCCTCTGCTGCCAAGTAAAACTGTATAGTCATTTCACAATAAACTGCTTAAATGTTTGAGTGTTCCTGCTGAACTGTGTTTCACTGCAAAAGCTCTCCCTACAACATTTACAAGTTCACGTACTGAAGACTATGTGGGGAGTAAATCTTTGCAACAGGTTCAGAGAAGAACAAATGAGTATTTTCCCTTCTGATCAACATTTTTTATCTAGACAGCAGACGACCTGCAGTCCTCGTCTGCAATGCTATCATGTACGCAGACGGAGGAATTAAGATTTCTTACAAGGAAATTTAATGAAGTAAAGTTAGTGCTTAGCTTAGTGTGAAAATACTGACCACTGTCTGTTCAATGACAGCTCAGTGTGTCAAAGGTAGAAATTCACAACCTACGGAGGATATTATGTCAGATATCATCTTAAATCTTACTCTGGAAACTTCTTTGTCGCACTGTCGACCAACATTCATTAAAGGAGCAGTCAGGGGAAAAAGTGTGTCTGTTTGTCCCTGACTATAGTGTCAGACACACACATATCTCCAGGTCTTGTGGCTACGATCTGTGGAATCTGTGAATGGCTCTGGTCAGAGGCTTAGCAACTTTTGTGCTGTTTTGTTTCTTTCTGCTGCTGCAGCTCGTACAGGCTTGAATAACCTCAGTGATGTAATCTCTCCACAGACGCCCAGCTGATGTTCCATTGTTAAACAAAAGAAAAAAGTAGTGCTGGTAGGGGGTTAGTGCCCCTGTTTTAAGGGGGGAAAATGACATCATGCAACCTAGATAAGCTATGTGACTTCAGAAAGGTCCATCTGTCATTTATCAGCTGTGTGGGGTAATTGAACTGCTGTGATTGTGTACTTGGAAGCTAAAGCTGTGCTTTGAATGCTGTCTAAGTGAATATCTGGATAGTGTATAATTGCTGGCAATGACAGTCTGTGTGATAAAAAAGAATGTGGCTGCAGTCAGGATGACGAGATGTCTTTACTAGACCCTGCTAAGGCTGGAATATTGAAATTATATAAACTGAGGTTTGGGTTTTAAATGTAGGTCAGTGGAAGGTACAGTACACTATGAATCCACCTGGTTCAAACTGTGCCAGATCGTCTCCAAAGAGTTTAGAAAGACAAAACCATGGGTGTGTGTAGTCTAGAGCAGTCTCGTTCTCTTGGGCAGATGGTTGTTATAGTATAAGACCAAATACCAGCTAAAGTTTCCGAGGGAGGATCAAAAAGCCTGGAGACTGAGTCTAGTATTTTTAGAACCCATTACGCTCTTTGTCTTCTCAAAGGTCTTTGGCACAAAGACCCAAACCCCAGTCTTTACTTTAAACAAACCAACACTCACCTGTTCCATTCACTTCCACTGGAAATATGGGAGAAAAAGAACAAGGCAGGAGTGAGAGAAATGAGGATGACACATCAGTCTGGGCGGCTGGCTGAACTGCTACAGTAGCCATTTGTGAGTCAGACTGGAAAGCAAGGGAAGCATCTGAAGAATGGCTGACTATTTGGTGAGTGTGATTCACTTCTTGTGAGGTGAAGGGCCTTGCCACCAGGACCTGTAAAAGCTCGTCTGTTATTCCACCTTTGCAGCACTAGGTGCTTTTTCTGCAGCACCAAGACTCAGAAAAGGCCTTAAGGCCAAAGAGGTGTGTAATGGCCTCACATCGAGAGGCGTGAAGAGAGGGAACAGTTGACAGCGAAGGAGTGGGATCCACTCAGAAGGCTTCATGAACTCATTCTCACACTCTTAAAGCTTTGTCTGTCCCACATCTTTCCCACCACACTTCCTTCTGTTGCTCTTTCTCTGTTTTTGCCCTCCCACTTGTGCTCCATTTTCCATCTGAATCCCTCCCTCTCAGCCTCAGCGTCTTTTTTGTTTGGTCCTCTGCAGCTCTTTGACTCCTTCTCTGTGGAGACAGACTCTTTAACAAGCCTGCCCCAGTGGGCAGTAGACAGAGAGGGGAGGGTTATTTTTAGATTGCACCCAGATTAAAAGTTTTCCCCCCTTCATCCTTGTAAAGAGTCCTCTTCACTCTCAGTGTGTAATGGAGTTTAGCATCTCTGTGGGGGATCTCGTGTTACCTCCCCCACATGTACCCTCCTCTAGACTCATCTCAACCCCCCCACTGCTCCACCACCACCGACACACTCATCCTCTCCAAACTCTGACATCATTGGACAGACCAAACTTATTCCTCTGCCTTTGGGGGCTATGTTCTTCTGCCGATGCAGACTGGAGTGGGTGAGTCTCAGCTCCTGATACAAATCAGGAAACGGGAGAGCAAACCAAGCTGTCAGAAAACACACATCCGGTGCAGGAAACAAGCCTGATATATCATTACATCGTCAGTGCAGTTCTCCTCGCATGACCTTTTCCCTTCACAACACCACCACAGTAGACTGGAGGTGACTTATTCACAGTGTTAAAAGGGGCATTAAAAGAATAAATCACACATTAGTGTTGGGTAAAATTAGGCCAGCGCTGGTGAGCTTACTTCAGCGTTTTTCTGTTCTTGGACTGAACCCAATGTCTGACTTTTTCCTCCTGTCTCACACAACACTTCCCACACCATGTGGATCACCTCATCTCTGGCCCTGAACTGGTGAAATGAGAGGGGGAGACATGGCCCTCTGAGTTTTACAGGTCCTACTCTCTCTGACCCATGCCGGGGTTTAAAGTCGTATATAGCTAATGTTACTTTCCTTGAAAAGGCTCCTGTTTTTAGCTGTTTTGGCCCTGACTCTTAACTTGAAGGAATGAGCTTTATGCGAGTGGGTGATATGGCGTGGTAGAAGGCCTGGCAAGCACCACACAGGAAATCTTTCATTAAAACTCACTCAAAGTCTGCCATGACTTGAAGCTCTGTGTTAGATATAGAAAATTAAGGGACATAGAGCAGCTCTGTTCAGGGATTTAAGCTAAGGGGACTTCAAATTAAGAGTCGAGATAAATCTCGGAATAAGGTCATAGCTGTGTTTTAAGATGTGTGCACCTGATCAAAGGGTTTTTCTCGCCTGTGAACTTTCATGATAGTTTCACAATGGAGCCAGCATATGGAGGAAAAACTGAGAGCTAGCTGTTGTAAAATGCAAGAGAGAAATGAGGAGGGAAAGTGATAAAGACAAACCAAAGGAGAAAATGAAGTCTAATCACAGAGCGCTCCGTCGAGTTACAGCACATCAAACCACTTCAAATTGCTCTTTCTCAAGCACATTTTATTGATGCTTTGGGAGCCTCAGTCAGAAAACAAGGAACACATTTGGGCTAATTGTCGATCACACGTAAAAAATATCTACTTGGGACATGTTATCTAAAACACATGTTGAGACTGAGATGTATCTGATTCACCAAAAAACACTGCCACCTCTGCTCCTGCTCTTATCCTGCCCTTCATCAAACTCATGGAAAATAAAACACCAGCAATAATGGTGAACTTCTACCGTGAAATAGAATATCCGAGGCTGGGGCATTATTTCATAATGCACATAAGTGCCTCTGGGAATATGAGCAGCTCTATGGCAGCTCTGGATCAGACCCATGCAGTTTTTGCTGTATTTGAGGGAAACCTGATAATGAAACCCCTGCTTTCTCTCCTGCTGCTCCTTTCACAGACTGTCATTGTAGCTGCAGGAGGTGCCAGCACCACAGTGGCTGTCTAGCATCACATACAAGTATTTAAGGTTTAAGTCCCTGCAGAGTGAAATCTGTGTCTTAAAACAGTAGATATGTTGGAATTAGGTTGCTGTAAGCATGTAAAAACACTGAGATTATTGTGGAACTGAATTTTGTATTTAGACTGTTAGAAAGCAGTTCCTGGCTTGGTTTAATCACTTGTCTCTTTGAGGACATACCAATGTTATGATATTATTGTTCACTGTGAGGTAAATTCCTAAAATCTATCAGTCATGGGGGGTCATTAAAGGATCATAACAGAGAGATTTGTGCCAGAAAACAGTAAATTTAATTCCCAACTTCTTCCTTTCTACTCTGGCACAGAGCCGACAGCTGTGCTCTGACTAGAGTTCACCATAAGGTCAGGGGGAAGGCTAAATGCTGGAGTGCTTGTCTAGTTTTCACTTGATCCAGATGCAGCAAGAACAAACATCTTACCTGCCGAAGGTCTGCATAATCCATTTCATTTGTTTTAGGTCCTGGATGATAAAAAGAAGCAGACTGAGGCTTTGTCTCTCTCAAAGCAGTGACAGTTTAATCCCTCCTGTGTGTTTGCATCACAATGTTAAAGTAAAGTAAAATATCTAATAATAGACATATTCTTTTCATGCCTAGTCTGTCACAATGAAAGCCTCCAATGCTCATCTCATTTCATCTCAGTACAGTCGTTGTTAGCTGATGTAGCTGTCTTCATTTAAAGTTAACAGCCAGGTACATTATGTGTTTTTGCACACTGTGAGGTAAATTCCCCAAAGTTATCAGCCACAGTAGCCTACAGCCTATCAAAAGCATCATTTCAGAAAAATCTGTGCCAAAAACAGTAAATTCAATACTCCACTTCTGTCTCTCTTCTCTGGCAAGGAGCCAGGCAGCTGTACTATGACCAGAGTTCAAAGTAGGGTCAAGGAGCAGGCTAAATGCTGCTAAGTGCTTGTCTAGTTTTCACTTGATCCAGATGCAGCAGGAACAAACATCTTACCTGCTGATGGTGTGTTATAATCCATATTTCACTTGTCTTTGGTCCCGGATGATAAAAAAAGAAGCAGACTGTGGCTTTGTCTCTCTCAAAGCAGCAACAGTTCAATCCTTCCTCGCGGTTAGCTTCACAATGCTAAAATTTGGTATGGTATGTGATGACAGACACATTCTATTCCTGCCTAGTCTGTTACAATAAAAGCCTCAAATTCTCATCTCATTTCATCTCAGTACAATCATTATTAGCTGATGTTGATGCCTTCATTGAAAGTTAACAGCCAGCTACATAACGTGTTTTTGCACATTGTGAGGTAAATTCCTCAAATCTATCAGCCACAGTGGCTGATATATTTCTGAATAAAAGAAGCACTGTGTGACATAAATGTGATTTTTTCCCTTATGGCTTAAAAAAGAGAGTTGTACCAAAGCAGCATAGCAGACAGATGTCTCCTTCATTCAGGCTGTAGCATTTTAAAAATCCGAGAGGATCGCATGTCTTGTGAGTGGGTGTGGCTTCAGTTCATTCAACCAACATGCCCACACCGTCCTTTAACAAAATCACTACCTAATTTTCATGAATTTTAGGCTTAATTCAATAAACTTAGAGATGTTTTTATAACTGAGATTTGGCCTGGTGGTTCATAGCACAGTGTCCTGTCATACAACGAACCTAAAATATTGTTTTTTAAATTACTTTACAGGGAATTTAAAATGACTGATCATTTCCTGAGCCTCTGCTCTTCTCTCCTGCAGCATCAGAGACTGACGGTCTGTGTTTACGTCTGGAGACAAGAGAGAAAGAGTGGCACGGCTGAAAAGACGAGTAAGAAGATAACATCAGAGCTCTCTGCAGATAGTGAGACAGTGCAAGGGGATTCCCTCACCTCTTTCCCTGGTGTACGCCTGTGTCTACAAGACAGCTAAGCTCCTGAGACGTGTTTAAGCTTCTCAAATAAAAAGTAGCCAAGAGAATGAGGCATTTGTGGACCAGTCAATGATCTGCCTATTAGGATTTATATTGTTAGAAAAAATCTGAAGGTTTCCTTTTTCAGTTGTACAACAGGAAAAGCCTTCCTGCTTCAGGGCTGCAGAGCATTTATGTTGTTAGCATACCTGGAGCTGTGCCTCCTGCGGAAAACATTCACTTTTAGCCTGGGGTCTCTGGGAATTACAGGCTAAGGTACATTGTGTGTGAGCTTGGCTGCCACACACAATGACTTGTAGAGTTATAATTTGATTTGCTTGATTCACCCATATTAATGGGCTTTGTCCTTTAAGAAAGCGCTGCTCAGCATATGTGGCAAAAACAAAATATAAATCTTTTAATCTGTCTAATCCTACTCCATTTTAACAAGAGATCATTCTTAAATCCTGCATTGTTTACTTAAGCTGCTTAAGCACAAATATGCATTAGAAGTAAAGTTGTATTACAGCATAAATTTGTAAGGTTCCTGTCTGTTTAATTCCTGCAGGGTGAGAAAATGTCAACACGAAAAAAGCTTACTTAAAAAGTGAACATACACAGCTATGGCACGGTGACACTTCAGAAAGAATCTCAGCCATATTCAGCCATCCAGAGTCAACATCCTTATGATAATCTTGTCGGCATGAAATGATTTAATACTGTGTTAACATGTAGCAGGACGCCCTTCAAAGGGCTAAACAAACAGCACACAACCCAGCGCAGTGCTGCACCTCACACTGATGAGGCCATTGTTAGCCCACTGTGTGAGGATCACTCCCAGAATCTGTGAATACATCCGCCTCCACGGTGATCTATCTGTGTTTGTTGTATTTACTTGTAAAACCACTGTGGATCATGGGGAGAAGCTCTGTTAGTTTAGCACAGCTGCACAAGCCCACTCAATGGATCTGGATGAAGATAAAAAACTTAAAGATTTCTTAAAGCATAGAGAGCAGATCAGTGCATGAAGTGATGTGTTTAAAATGGTTTTATCATGTCAATTTTGACCCTTGCCTTAAAGATTAGCTAGAGGACCTACCCAGATTAAAATCTGTGGTCATTTTCAGCCTCAGTAGCCGTCTCAGAGCTGATAACATCTTGCATTGTCAATCCCACGTCTGATATCAGATAAAGTCTGACCCAGATTGGCAGATGAAGCCGCACTCTATGACTTCCCCCGCCGCTCTAACCTCTCCCATCTGCGTCAGCCGTCACACATGGTTCACATAACAAATCCCTTTCTTCTCCTTCGGCAGTTTTAGGGCTACATGCAAACACGGAAATGAGATATACACTACTGTGCTAGGGCTCCATCGTGAAGGGTGGGCACCGACTTTCTGCTGCAGAGATATAACCAACAGATAGCCGTGGCGAGGCCGTTTAAATAAAAACACATGCCCTAGTACAAACCATCCTACTCATAAACAAAGATCAATGCTCCCACACAGGCTGTCAGTCAGCTGTGTTGATAGAGGTGACCAATCTGGAAGGTCCCTACTGTCAAATGGGTTCAAAATGCTGCAAGAAGGAGGATTGCTATCACAGTGTTAGGAAGCGAACATGCTGCTTTTTTTCTCTTTAAATGAGCTTCTTTTATGTGTTCGGTATTAGCACATATTTACAGCTTGGCATATGTGACTGTCTGCTGGTTAAAAGTGGTGCTTTACAAATTTACAATCTTCCATAGGGTATGAGCAAAAGGAAATTTGGGTATACAATTGGAATGAATAAAAAAATGTGGTAGATTAAAGGTATACTTCAACAAGTCTGACACTCCCCTCAAATGACAATGTTTAACTTTAATTTATACTGCAGTTTGTCATTACTCCACCCCGTCACTTCACCTCCCAGCCACCTGCTTTAGCCCCATAAAAAACAGCGTATAACCCTTGAAAAGTGAGTGTTTTTTTTACAAATCGCATCTTTCCACTACTGTGTGACTCAGACCTCTGTCTTTGTTTCCTGCAATTGCATCCAAATCCACTCTCGTGTGAAAGGAAATAGATGAATGTGAGGGGAAAAGAGACAACTAAGAGGATTTTGAAGAGGTTCAATCTGTTGCGGATCAAGATAGGGAGAAAGAAAAATGTCTATGGTCTTATTTTGGCAGTAGCTGTACAAAGATGAAGCAACCAGTTCATGCTTGGTTTGCATAAAATCAAATAAATCTAATCCAATCTGGTTAAACTTTTTGCAGAATTAATCATTAGAGCTTACTTTCTCATGTGGTGTTATCACACGTTATTTTGGTTACAGTTCCACCGCCAAGGTTGACCTGACATGCCAGATAGACATATTTATGGCATGAGATTAATTTCACAACAGCCCATACACAGGGTTTGGCAAAGGCAGAGGCAAAGGCAAAAAAAAAAAAAAGATAAGATAGATATAGTGCATATGATGCAGCACGTCCTGCTATGGATTGAAGTGTGGATTGAAAGAGTTTCTTGCTGGTGAACTTGGACAATAGAATGTGCATTTGATGGCAGAGAGTAACCATGCTCAATAATGATTAAGCAGCACAAACATGAAAGATAGAGCAACATATCAGCAGCTTTCTTATGCAGCAGTCTTCCACGGCAACAGTAGATATATTGTGTCTGTCACACACTGTTATATCTCTAAAATTCAAAAATTTCTCTGACTCTGAAATCTGTTGGAAATATTTGAGGTAATGTAAGTAGATATAAATAATATGGATATTAGTATTAAACCACACCTTAATTATTGAATTCGGGTGTTTGAATCAGACCTGTTACCACAAGTGTAAAGAATCAAGCACCTAGCCATGCTGTCTTAATTTGCAAGCATTTGTGATACAGCATGGGTCATTCTGAGGAGCTCAGTGACTTCAAGTGTGGTTCTGTGATGGATGCCATCTTTACAATAAGACGGTTTGTGAAATTTCATCCCTGTTGGATATTCCAAAGCCAACTGTAAGTGATATTATTAGAAAGTGGAAGCATTCAGGAGCAACAGCAACTCAGCCAGGAAGTGGAAGGCCCTGTAAAATCACAGAGTGGGGTCAACAGCTGCAATGGCGTATTAATTAGCAGTCATTCTGCTGATTCCATAGCTGAGGAGTTCCAAACTTCCACTGGCATATTCCACACTAAAGTAACAATAATCAACATATTGTACCTTTAAAGACTGAAGAAGCTCTCTCATAGCCCTCCTCCTCCCCTCAAACAGACTCTGTGAATGTTTGGCTGTGCCAGCTGTGTGAGCTTGAGGCTGGGTGTGGGTTATATACAATTGTCTGACAGGCTGCATGGTGTGTATACACAGAGTCATAAACAGAATCTGGAGCGGAAGTGCTGATCACCTAGATGTGCTTGACCCTCTGACACTGAGGCTGAACTGTTCTGCTCTCACTGTGGGGGCCGCACGTCTGGAGGAAGCATGGGGCACTGGATTGGACAAACTTTGTAAAAATCTCTCCTGATTTCATCTTTTGGTTATGTTCTCATACGAGTATAAGTCTAAATGATCCAAAGGTCTGTTTGCATGTCTGCACATGCTGGAGTGTAAACATGTCTGTGTCCAAGTCTTTGAAGCTGACCACAGTGGCACTGCAGTAGAGTGAACTTAAAACTGAAAGAGAGAAAGAGAGAGACCCACATTTCAGTGCTCAAACATCTGCATTTTATAAATAACCACTCCAGAAATACAGCTAAGGAATTATATGGGCTGCTAAAGTGAGGCAACTCAATCTGCAATACAAACTTTTTAAGAGAGGATCTCCTTAAACATATAAAATGACTATAGTTTTGATAGCTCACCTGGGTTTCCAAGGCCATCATTCCACACAGGTGAGGCAACCAGTGCTTTCAAAACACTCAAGACCCTGTTTTCACAAGGTGACAGGCTCACCTCAAACCTGAAGGGTCTTTACCTTTAAAGCACTCATGCTAAGAGCAACAATGCTTTAAAAACAAGTGACAGAGATGCTAAGTATTGCCAGGATGTAGGCCTGATGCGGTGTGATGTAGGTCACAGGAAGGACTGTCTTATCCACAGGCTGCTTTCCCTTTCTCTGTCTGCATTACTGAATGGAATTAAGCCCATCGTCTGCTAACACTTCATGTCATTCCAGTTTTCAACTCCTGAAAGGCCACTGTGAACTCCCTGAGCAAACACCGTGGAAGGAGCGAGGAGAGCCGACAGCGAGGGATGAATACACAGCAAACATGCCCGTTTGAACCGGAAATATTCAGCAGGGTTCAAGCTTCTCGCTGTTTGAACCGGGGACACTAGAGAGGACCTGGCAAATAGATGTGTGTTTGACGGCCAAATAGTGCTGAAGGCAGAGCACCCATGGGGAATCTGACAGGGGAGCCTGATAGTCAGCTGCTGCTGATGGACCACAGTGTGGACAGTTTGAATAAGAGGACACAATAAGCTCAGTCATCGAAAAAAATATCTCTTGGTGAAGAAAAGGTACTATTTCTGACTCTGATAGCTGGAAAAAATTTTGGATTCTTTAGTACTTAATGTGGTCTAGGACTTAGTGTGGTTTTATTCAAAAGTCATGACTTTGTGTGGTGAAGTAATGAACACGACGCTTTCAGAAAACTTCATCTGACAATGTCATGAATACCGTCGAGGGGGTCAATAGGTTGTTTGCCATTGCATGATCCCCAGTATCCATTTGAGGTCACATAGTGGGGGACAGCTGTTAGGAATGAATGGGAATGGAGGAAAGTTATAACTTTACTCAGTCCTCCCTTACCTCCTAACGTCATCTAGTCAGAAAAAGGTAGACAAGAGTCTTTAGGAGTCTGGTACTGAGCTAAGAGGCTAGCTGAGCCCCTTCAACATATATAAAATCCTCATTTTGTCACAAACATGAATCTAATTGAAGCAGCGATGAGCTTTTAACCAAATGTGGGGTAAGAAACCAAGTAAAGATGTGTCGATCATGAACAAGACTGTGCTACGAAATGACTCCATGATGTTAGCTGCAGTAGTTAGCTAGTACCTGTTTGAGTGCCAGTTTCCTTTCCTACATCCTTTGTCATCAAATTTGTGACTGGAATCTAACATGAGTCCAACTCATGTGACTCGAGTCCACACCTCTGCTTTTTATATATTATAATGCCCACTAAGGATTTGGACACCATTACAAAATTATGTAATTTCTACATTGTGAATAGGATGTGATTTTGGATGTGACAACCTATATAAAATGTGGACATTTAATATAGGTTTACTTTTGAGGCCCATTGATGTTTAGTAGCCACAATGGAAGTATAACCCACCTTACTTTTCACCAGTCAATGAGGTGGTGTTATGGTGTGCCTCAAGCCTCCTAGTTGGTATCTACAACGTGCCATCCTGTCGGTCCATCCCCCCATGACCCTTACAATGCAAATTTGTGCATAAATAGTGTATTAGTATATATTATATTATAATAAGTAGTAGTACCAATACCTCTGAGCTGTAAACATTTAAGCCCCCACTTTCTAACAGCGAGAAAATGAGCTTATCAGATGAAAAATGAAGCTCAGCATTAGTTCAAGCAGGACACAGTAGTCATATGATCTGTTTTGCAATAAATTGGTAAAAAGTATGACCAGAGTGTTCCTGACTGAACCATATTTTGTACCCAGGTGTAAATGTGATTACATCTGCCTTTAAAATAGACATTTTAAGATGGAAACTAATAGGGATTCCTTTGGTTTTGCAGCCAGTTTCAAGCTGAAATGACAGGAACTGCAGTGTTTGGCACTTTAGCATTGGCTTCATTTGTATCTCCTAAGGTCACCACTAGAGCGCATCATAATATGCACAAACTGTATGTACACATACTCCACACAGTGAGAGACAGACAGAAAGACAGATTCATTATCCCATTCTTCAATGGCATGAGGTGCCAGGTTTACTGACTGACAGAGCTAATTAGAGAGGCATGAAAGTTTGGCCAGCATGTGACTCCTCTGACCCATGAAAAACCCAACATGTTTGTTGGTTCAACTAAGGACATCGTCTTTTTATTTTATCCAACTATTGTTTCGAAGATGTTCCATAAAAAGCCCAAGTGCAGGCTTCATATAAACCTTAGTATTGTTTCTACATAAGACTGGCAGTTTTCCTTTTAAATTACGAGAGAACTGAGAGAACAGCAAAATGTCCAAAAGGCGATGTGAGATATAACCCAAAAAAATGAATTCCAGCTTTCTGGCTTTTGTAAAACGTGGTTCCTCCTCTTTGAACCATTTCAAAATGACATGTCTCTCAACGCTTTAAATTGAATGTGGTCATTTGTCCATGACACAGATTGCTGTGCCACGGATCACAGTCATCAGACGTCCTAGGCACGAGCTTTGATGTGAGACCACAGCGCTCTCCTTTCCACCCAGTTCTCATGGCTTTCCCTTGAAATAGAGCATGACATCAGACTCCACGCAGGTCTACCGGCCCAAGCCCAAAACAAATGTGTCCAAACAATGCCACATCTGGAGCGAAACGCAGGAATGAGTAGGGGAAGAGCAGGAATGTAGCGGAAAAGGGGTTGAAAAAGGGAAAGCGGTCCTAAAGCTGTTTAGCTCTAGGACCTCGGCCAATACGTCTGAGCTATAATTTACTGGTGATTCCCCTTGCTTCCCTCCCCAAAAAGGGCCTGATGTCACAACTGAGGGTCCAAAAGTTTAACTGCATTTAGAACTGGAAGCACTCCTGCCTTTCCTTGTGTAATACCTGTGTATTACAGTATTGAACTCTGACAGACAACTGCCGACAATGATCTTGTAAGGTTAGACAAACTAACCTTTCAAAGGTTTAGAGAAAAGCCAATTGTTGTTTGATCTGGCTCATTCTTCTGACTTGTCTGTGTAGATGCAGGAGGAGGTCTTCACAGAGTCTTCCAGGGCAGCCTGTTCTTGTTGTCACTGTCAGAATCAATCAGAGCTGCTGGACCTGCCTCCATGCAGCAGACAGAGCAGACAAGCAGGCAAATATTCAGGCCAATTTTCTGCCTGTTGGATAGATTGTCTAATAAACACATGACGGCTGATCACAGTGATTTGTCAGTGAACACGTAGTAAACTGCTTTCATTCTGACAGAGATACGTGGACTTAAAGTCAGGAATGTTTAAAATGAATAAAACAACACACAAACACAAACACGTACATGCACGAAGCAGAAAAGACTCACACAGACATAAGTCTGTGAATGTGGGAGCTCAGGGAGCTCTTTAGATTGAAGGTGTGACGTGACAAATGGAGACATACGGTAGGATGGAAAATATGCTGAATGTGTCCTGTTTGAAGACTCAGATAAGGAGGAAGACAAGGAGAGGAAGAAGGCGAGGAGGGAGCAGAAATGATGAAACCTGGGGGAATCTCCTCTCTGTGAGTTATTAGTTTCACATCCACGCTGTGCCGAGTCTGTTCAGCTTAAGATGCCTGAGCTTTCACGTCGTATTTACTGGCCTGACTCTCGCCGTCAGTGAACTGGATGGTCAAAAGGGGCAACACGAGCTGGGGAGAGCACCACAGAGAGATGGAGGATGAAGTAAGATAAGCCTGATGCACCTTCTTATTCTAAAATCCCTTAAAAGTACCGTGGGATTATCTAAACTGAAAGCAGAGCGGTTCTCAGGTATCTGTTTGTCTGAGCTCAGGAGAGCTGAGCTGAGAGAAGGCTGCATTTCAGGAAGATAAACTCAGAAAGCCTCCTGATGTCACATAAGACTTTTTGGACAAAACCCGTTGTAGAACATGTGGAAAAATGAGGGATACAATTGAAAAACCAAGTATTATGGGCCATAAAGCTTGTTGCTTCTAAAGGCTTATTACACTGGCTTTAGAGACAGGTATCCATGCTTTATACCTACACACGAGCAGACAGAGGTATTTATGTTCAAACTACACATTTGATGATATTAGCAAAGTATGTCACAAAAATCAGTGATGAAAAGCCAAATAAAAAAGTTTTCTACCCATGTATGATTTACATAAAGATGAAAATGACTCATTATAACTGAAATGAGAGCTGATATAAAAAGTTTACCACCCACTGTGGTATTCTCAAAGTTTTAGTAATTTGGAGGCAATTCTGTGGAGCCTTAAAAATAAAATCTAAATCTGATTAAACCACAAAACATTCAAGTAGAAGCAAGCATAAAGTAACGAAATTCTCAGATTGTTACATTTCTTATCTAAAGGTAAGGACAGGGGTGCCCTCTCTAGGAGATGCACTGCATATCTTTCCAAAAGACAGACTGGTAAAGGTGGTTATCCGTCCCAAGTTAAATTATTCTCTAGTTATTCTGTAGTTTTTTTTCTTTTACTTGGGTTAAGATGTACCATTTTTTTTACTGGAAAAAATGCAACACCAGTTTTTAGCCTAAGTTCACTCTGCGGGTTAGATAAGATTTCTAGCGCCATTGTTGTCAGTCTCATGTCTTGTTTACATTTTGCATTACTGATCTGATTTGGGCATTCAGATGCCAACTTGACTGCGAATTCCCACTATGCATTATCAAGATGTCTTCAGAGATGACCTGCAATCAAAACTCACTTGCCCACGTCTTATTCTAACAATACGTCATCTCTATGGCTCTAGGGGTTTTATATGGCTACCTGCATGTTGTGTGCAGTGAAGCTGCTGTCAATACAAATGAATGTGGGAATTAGCCACGAGCTAAGAGGCTACAGCAACACCTCAATAACAGCTATTTCAATAAAATGATCATTAACATGCTTTTAAAAGGGACAGTTATTTATTATTAACCCCTCAAGCTCTGAGCTATTTTTTTTTTACCATTTTGTCTCACCTGGATATATTGTATTAAAGCTTTAAAAATCCTTCATTTAAGACAACATGGGATTTAAAAATATGTGTGCTGCAGTAATGTTGCTTGAATTTTGAAAAAGTTATGGGACCATAAAGAAAAAAACTAACCTCAAAGGTTTGGCCTGTGACAGAAAGTCCTCAGAATATTCACGTCTTTGTGCTTCTTTGTATTGACTGTGTTTGAGCCATTTCTCAAAGAAATTCCTGTCTGTGGTGGCAAAGAGGGCCATATCACACACTCTCTCTGTCTCTCTTGCTCTCCATTATGAGCTATACAGTCTGTCTTCTTCATGATCTTCCCAGTAAGACATGTGGTTTAACACGGCATAACGCCATGATGGGACAGCCTGTCAACAGCTGATGGATAAAAGAATGGATAAAAAGATGTTTCATGTTTGGCTGTTGTGCCACAGGGGGGAAAAGTAAGATGCTACAATTGATTCAAAAGCTAGTCAGTGTTTAATAACCTGTCTCTTCCCGTCATATGGATCAACATTGGGCTTAAAGGGTCAAGCAAGTACACCTTGTTGGGTCCTGGTTAAACTGAAATGACAACTCAATGCAAAATTCTTCTTCCAGTCCCACATAAAATCTGTCACCAAATCTGCATTTTATCATCTTAAGAACATCTCCAGACTCCGACCATCATTTCCAGACGCTGTGGCAGAAACCCTCATCCACTCCTTTATAACCTCCCATCTAGACTACTGCAATGGAGTCCTGTCCGGGGTACCGAGCAAAACCCTGGACAGGCTCCAGTTTGTCCAAAACTCTGCTGCTAGACTTCTCACCTGCACTAGACCCTGGCAACACATCACTCCGACCCTCATCCACCTTCACTGGCTCCCTATCAAGTCCTGAATCAACTACAAAATCCCCCTCCTCACATACAAATCTCTCCATGCCCTGGCTCCTCAGTACCTTTCTGATCTCCTCCATCCATACACACCATCCCGCAACCTCCGGTCTTCAGACACTGGCCTACTTTCCATACCCAAGACCAAACTCGGAACCTATGGAGACCAAGGGTTCAGTGCTGCAGCTCCCACCCTCTGGAACACTCTTTCTGCAGACATCCGTAGCACTCCATCTCTGGACACCTGTTCACCACAGCCTACAGTATTCACTAAACCACCCCTTACACTCATCCTACCCCTCACATAGTTTGTCTATGTCTTATCTGTTTCTTGTAAAGCGTCCTTGGGTTTCTTGAAAGGCGCTATATAAATTCAAGATATTATAATTATAATTATAATTATAATTATTATTAAAACAAAAGTTGAAGAACAGGTAGTGATGTGCTGGGTCCAAGAGCTTGCTCTATCATGTTAACAATGGAAATTTCCCATTTTGTCATTGTTTTTTTAGACATAAATAGCGAAAATGGCACCAAATGAAGAGCAGTTGGAAGCCAAAAGATCAGCTCTTATTACCAAGCCGAGCCAAATTATCCTGCTCTCCAAAAGGAGCCATAATTGCAGTTGCTCCGAGTTATGCTGGACAAAAATACATCTTACACCATGCTCTTTGTTTACTGTTGAACTAGTGCAGATAGTGTCAGCTGATGGGGTGGTCTTTCGGGGCTTTTCCGCAATGACTTTTGGCTGTACCTATCCAAACCAAGCCATACTGATTTACTTTTCCATCAAATCTTAAGCCGCACTGGGCTATTCAGGACCCAGAATGTTCCTGCTCTGGATCAAAGCCAAGCATACCTGTCCTGCCTCCAAGTGTAGAGTAGCTGAGGACGCCTCGCTGACATATGTAGCAACCGCTGCACCAAACGGAAATACCTGCCAAATTATCAGCAGAAGAAGAAACTTTGAAGAACCAAATGGTGCTTCTTCTTCTTCTGGCAGAATAAAACAATGCTTAGTGAGGCGAAGCTATTTAACGACTCAGAATGCCATGTGATCAGCTCTAGATGCACTCTCAAATGGGTAGTCCAGTTGTGGTGGAAGAGCAGATCACCTGCCATGCTGAGTCAATCCAAGCAGCTCAATGTAAAGGCAAAAAAACATTGTAATGCATGCAAGTGGGGGCTGCACAGCAGTGCAGGGGCTAGCGCTGTTGCCTCACAGGAAGAAGGTCCCTGGTTCGCTTCCCAGTCAGGGCCTTTGCATATTCTCCCTGTGCATGCATGGGTTCTCTCTGGGTTCTCTGGCTTTCTCCCACCACCAAAGACATGCTCATTAGGTCAATTGATGACTCTAAATTGCCTGTAGGTGTGAGTGTGAGCATACCTGGTTGTCTGTCTTTATATGTCAGCCCTGCAATTGACTGGCGATTGTACCCCACCTTTCGCCCAATGACAGCTGGGATAGCCCCCCCCCCCCGCAACCCCAAACAGGATAAGCGGTATAGAAAATGGATGGATGGATGCACGCAAGCGCCCGTTGTGTCTACACTACCAAACAAATCCTGATGAAGGCATCCATGCAGCCCGAGCTATTGGATATCAAATCAACTTTGGTATACATTTAGATGCATCCACTTGGAATGCCACATATGAATATTAATCTGCATTAATGCATGATCTAAACTTGGTCTCAAGCTTTTTTTATGACTTCTCTTATTCTTGTGGTTAAAATGTGACAAATGTACATTTGCCTAAATCTATATAAGGAAAGAAATATGAGACATCAAAGATGATCTTGTCCAAATGTTTGCTGGGAAAAACCTCATCTCCAAGAATCAAATAATTCAACCAGTAAGATGCCTTTACTCGACATCTCCTTGAGTAACATCTCAACCTGTTATTCAGCCTGGTGGCATGGGTGATGAAGGGCAAATTAAACCACTGACAGGAGCATTCTGTGGTGCAGCTCACTGCCCAGCCTTCAGTATTGCAGCCTAATGAAAGTCAGCTCAGGCCTGTCAGGAGAGAAGCGGGGGGATCAGAGGTCATGACCATATCACTCAACGTGGGAATTACTGGATGAAAAACCTCCCTGGTGTTATGTAACCTTAGTGACTGGTCTGCAGTGAGCCTGTTGAGCTGATAATGAACCACATCTTATGGCTCTTTTAAGAACTAGACTCAATATTTAGCATGCACAGACACAGGGACAGACTGGTTAAGATGCCAAAGTGTATTAATCATTAAACGAAAAGTGTCTCTCCTTGGGGTGTTGAATCAGACTTCCTGGGGTCATCTGTCTGTCCACACACTCTTTCCGGTTACATGAAGTCATCCAGCCGGCGTTTTCATCCCAACATCCCTGTGGGTTTTCTCTGTGAAGATTTCCTCTAAGACCTACTGTTTCAAGTGTTGATCTTTCCATACTTCTCTCTCCGGTAATCATGCATGAGCATGGTGGAGGAAGAGTTGTCAGGGGGGTTGGGTGAGGGGTTCTAGAGTAACATTAATGGGCTGTGTGAGAGGCGGGAGGTGGTGGCTGGAGTCAGGGGTCAGGCTGCTCGGACAAACAAATGAGCCACCCAGTGAGGAAGTCAACAAGGTCTGCCCCCCCCCCCCCCCCCCCCAACCCACACACACACACACACACACAGCCTTGTCAGAAGCCCCCTAGCAACAGCAGCGGCTGGCAAACATGTGTGTGACAAATGTGCCATCTGAACCACTGACAGGGTCTCAATCATCACCATCTGGGGTTGCCACACAAACATGTCACATAAACACAGAGGACGGGGGCGGGAGGAAAGACGGATCGAGGGGAGAGACAGCAGACACAATAAAAGATAATGAGACAGTTATTGATAGGATACATCCAGTCATGTTTCTATGGGAACAAACTTCCCCACATCCTCTCTGGTGGTCTGTTTACAGTACAGACTCATTCACAGCTGAGCAGTCTGCTTCAGCAGGGTTAAAAGTTATGATGACTCCCTGTTGGGAGAATCATGGGAGAGTTAGCTGGACTGCAATCAAGCAGGTTTAACTGTGGTTTCTGTTGTTGCCCTTTGGGGCTAAATGACCAGCAAACAGTCTCATGATGGCTTCTTCTGTCCTCCTAAAAATCCCCTTTAATCCACAGACAGTCCTGACTGACAGACCAGACTAGAATATCACACATGGTACCACTCATTTCTTCTTCATTTACCTCCATTCCAATGTTTTCAATCACTGCGTTTGGCTTTCCACACTTTCATTCCCTCTGTCCTCTATCTCATTCCTCTTCTTGTATTTTCCTCTCTCTCTCCTTCTCTCCCCCTCTCCAGCTCTGGAAAGTACATTCGCACAGTTCAACAGTGACACAAGGACCGTCTCCTCTATGGCAGACCATAGCTTGTGTTTTTTCAATTAAGTCCGGCTCCTGTACACTATTCATTTGGGAAACCATAATTCTCATGGCCCAGCAGAAAACTAATGGAAAGTCGCTTAGGCTTTTTTTCCAAGAGAGGTATCGGAAAGACCCATTCCCCAAGAAGAAGAAGAAGAAGTCCTACTAATGTGGATGGAGAATAAAACCAATAGGAACTCTGACAGTGAGAATACAGGAGGTGTTGATGGGAGGTGAAGGCCTCACCGAGGGGTACCAGGGTGCAAGAACTCATAGGGTGCAAGAGAGCAGGAAGGAGGTGAGTGAAGGAATACAGATGGATGGATTTCCAAGGGAATGTGGATGAAAGTGAGCGAGTCGCAGGCCGGATCTGAATTGCCCAGCGGGGAGGAGGGCAGATCCACTGAAATCACTTCAAAGCCTGGTGTCACTGGGCTGCAGATGAGTGCAGACTGTCTCCTGTTCCTTTTTTATTTACAGAGATGAGCCCCAATAGCCTGCTGCATCCATCTGCCTTAAACAGCAATCAACTGAGCAAATAAACATCTCCACACGTGGCCACACGCACTGATGCAATAACCCTGCACTGCGCAGCCTTAAACAGCTCATTTAAGTCTCACTCTATAGCTGTATAGTACAATAGCAAACCCCAGACCTGCAATAAAAGTCAAAAGAGTCACATTTAATCTACCTGGCAACAAAGCATCTTTAAAAAAATCCAGCTACGTTTTCTTCTTTTTCACTCTTTCTAAAGTTCCCATCCCATAACTAATGTCCCGTCTTCCTTCTCTAGCCTCAGTCTGACCCTCCTCCTCGCCTGACCAGTAGGATCCATTTGTCACCATTAACATAAACCTTTCACTGCATGCTGACTCAGTCTGCGTTCACATGTAAACAGTTCCTGAGACACAAACACACATAAAGTATACTCATGAGTGCATGCTCACACATGCACCCCTACCTATGACTGCATGCATTTAAAGTGGGAGGGGCTTAAACTGGAAGCCCTCCCCATCACCCCCCCACCCCCACCACAACAATCAACAGAGACAGACAGACAGTAAAAATAGAGCAGTGAGAGTGAGACAGTGTGAAGTCTTACCTCAGGGGTAATGCTGGGGAGTCGATAGAAGGGGAAGCCTCATGACTGTGGCGCTCTCTCTCTCTCTCTCTCTTTGTACCTCTCAGCTGTGTGAGTCAGGCTCTGAGACACACAGGCAGCCCAGCTCAGCTCAGCACAGCGCAGCACTGCTCAGCTCAGCTTGGCACACTTTACAGGCTGAGAAAGCAGCAGAGCCTCGCAGACCCCAGGCCCGTCCGCTCACACTCTGCCTTCTGAGGATGAAAAGAGAAGACTTCATTACCAGCTGCAGACCACGCCTCCACCGCTCCAGTCTCCCTCCTCCCCTCCCCTCCCACTTCACTACCTCCCTGCTTCACTTCCACACTCCCAGCCAGTAGCATGAGGCCGTCCCAGCCAAGAGAGTGGGAGCAGACTGCCAAAGAAAACCTCCCATCCCAGCGGCTGCCAGCGGTGTGCAGTGCAAAGAGAGAGAGAGGGAAATGAGGAAGAAGATTAAGATAGTATATGAGCATATGGACTGACTTCACAAACTGTTGTTTGTTTGTTTTGAAGATTTACATTGGGTGCACAGCCTTGGATTGCATCAATCTTCACAAATTTACAAAAGAAGCCCAATAAGGAATTTTAAAGTGCGTGTGTGTGGGTGTTAAATGAGTATGAAACAAAACAAAGACAGAAAGCGGCAGCATGAGACTCAAATTTGGATCAAGTGAGGCAGGCAGATGGGAAAAAAAAACACAGACGCACTCCTGGAGAGAGACAGAGGATCAGTTTGACAGAAAAAGAGAAGAGACATATTTATTCAGGGCTTCTTGGAACTTTTAATTAAGACTTACAGTAAGAAAGATCATGTTAAAAGCTAAAAGAGAAGAGTGTTGGGTTTATAGGGGTTGGGATAATGCCTCTCACTGTATTTGTTAGTCCATAAACCAGTCTCTAGGTCTCACGAACTTCTCAGTAACAGCATCCAAAATGCGGCTGACACTTTTCGTCCATCTTCCGACTGTCTTTTCATTCCCTGGTCATCCTCTCTGCCTTCTCTTCTTCTGCCAAAGTGAACTCTCTCTCCCATAAGACGGGGAAAAAAGCTCTAGCTGTTTACTGTCTGTAATTATGAGGGGCTGGGTACACTGAACACAGGCAAGCAAGTTCTGCTCCCTGCCCCCAGTGCCACAGAGCATACACAAACCAAACTCTGAGAGTCTGACAGTTAAAACTGGGCCATGGCAGACAGAGAGGTGCAAAGTAAAACAAAGGGAGTGTAAATAAAGAGGAGTTTGAGTTACTGATTTGGAAAAATGTGCTGGAAAAAGGGACTGGGCAGTATTTTTAAACAGCTCAGAGGTAAAGTGAGAGTTCTTTGAACATAAGCAGCAGGAAATGAAGCTCAAAGTTGTGATTTTCTAAAATTTAAGGGACCTTTTTGTTGTTAAATGCATGCAGTTTTACATTACAGAGGTACTTTGATCCTGCAAACTGGACAGACACCCTCAAAAAACTTGACTACAAGCATGTGAAGCCATGTTAGGGATACTTATGAAGGACAAAGTTAATCATTCCTTTAAATAAAGTCAAAAATGTCTAAAATGTAGCATCACTGTTTTGATTGCTCAAGAAGTTAACTAAGGAAAAGCAGGGTACAGTATTGTCAAACTAAAGGAATGAAGGAAGAACTTAGAAGATTAAAAGATCACAAAAACTTCACATTGTTTGGTAAAAAAAAGCTGAAAGTATTTTGGCAGCACGTGATGAGGTAAGCAGGGCTTATACTGATCTCTGGCAATCTCCCACACTAGCATTAACACCTCCCCTCTCTGTGGCAGAATAGTGTCAAATTTAAACGGGTCCACAAAACAGCACTTAAAGTTATGGGCTGCCTTCATTGCAGGTTGTGAAAGCGCAGGCCTGGGGTTGAGTTTTCAGACTGCGTGCTGGAGTGGGTTTGTTGAGAGATGACAGCGTAAAAGGGGAGACGAACTCATTTCAGAGCACTTTACTGCTAAGAAACAGTAATCCTCCAAAAGCAGAGACACGGACAGCTCCTCTCTGCTGCTTTATGTCTCTAATCCAGGGCTTTACAGACAAAGAAAAGACTAATCCAACATCTGAAAGCTGTTGTTTGTTTACTGTCTGCTATGTCACCAAATATTGTCATTATGGGGAGAATAGGGAGTAGATCAAAATGGCTCAAAGTGGCCATAAAATAAGGAAAATTAAAACACTAATGACAGGCTTTTAGTCACACTCTGTAGATGAAAAGATGTGATTGGGGTTCAGCAACTAAAACTGGGATTTAGCAGTGCTTTTAAAAGGCTGAGAGGGCACAATGCTCCATCCAGCCACTAGGGGTGGAGTTGAGCTGTGATGTACATACAGTGCTAAGACAGAGCAAAGTTTGGCACTGAGATTTCTATACAATTTCTCTCCCTCTCTGTCATTTTGGTTCCTGATTCTGATTTTTGGATGAACCTTTGTGCCACCTGGTTTCAATACTAACATTACTGTACTTTGCTTATTTTTAGGTTGGCTCTTTTTCAAGACAAAATCCTCCCACATTTATTTCAACCATTCATTTAATCCAACTCAACACAGGCTGCATATGAAAATCAAAGCGCTGTCTCCTTTGTGCAAACATTTTCTTATTACAAACAGATTTTAGGCTTCATAATGGGCAATATAACGCCAAAAGGAACTAAATTGTCATCTTGATTGCGAATTGAAGTGTCAACTCTTATCAAAAGAAGTAGAGAGCAGATAACTAAACACTGCTGGGTTAAAAACACCTTTCATACAAAGCAGCTCTGAAAGCAGAACAGCACTGTCATCTCACAGGAACTTTAAATTACAGCAAAGCTAAAACAGGCAGCATCTGTGATTGGATTTCAAAAGCCACAGGAAAATGTCTGACTGTCAGGCATCACACACTTTTGGCAAAACAACCAGTGTAGCACAGGCCAAAGGGGAATACAGTGTTATGGTTCAAAACGTCCTAACGCCAATAACTCTGTGGTAAGATTCCATGTGCACACAAGTCTGCTGAAATGCAAAAGGGAAACAAGAACATGCAACAGGTTGAAAGTTTACCTGCCCCCTTCCTGATTTCTTATTTTGTGTGTATTTACCAGACTAAAATGTTTCAACTCATCTTACACATTTTAGTATTATAGACAAAGACAACCTGAGAAAATAAAAAATGCAGTTTTTAAAGATGATTTCATTTATTAAGGGAAAAAGCCATCCAAACCTACCCGGCTCTTTGTGGAAAAATTATTGCCCCCTAATAACTTGTTGTGCCATCCTTGGTGGCAACAACTGCAAGCATTTACAATAACTAGCAATGAGTCTTTCACATGACTGTGGAGGAATTTTGGCCCACTCTTCTTTGCAGGACAGTTATAATTCACCCACTGAAGTTTTTTTGAGCATGTATGGCCTGTTTGAGGTCATACCACAGTATCTCAAACAGATTAAAGACCACACTGTGACTAGGCCACTCCAAAACCTTCATTCTCTTTTTTAGCTATTCAAAGGTGGACTAGCTGGTGTATTCCAGACCATTGTCCTGCTGAATAACCCAAGTTCTCTTGATCTTGAGGTCACAAACTGATGGCCAGACATTCTCCTTCAGGATTTTCTGGAGAGCAGAATTCATGGTTCCATCAATTTTGGCAAGTAGTCCAGGTCCTGAAGTAGCAACACAGCCCCCGACCATCATACTTCCTCCACTGTGTTTGACTGTTAGTATGATGTTGTTTTTATGAAATGCTGTGTTACTTTATGCCACATGTAACAGGAAAAAAGTTCAACTCTTGTCTCGTCAGTCCACAGAATACTTCCCAAAAGTCTCTGGGATCATCAATATGTTTTTTTAAAAAATAAAGCTTTATGATCTTTTTGGTCAGCAGTGGCTTTGGCCTTAGATCTCTCTTATGATCAGATATTTTGGGTTCTTTCGTGACCTCCTGGATGAGTCACTGATGCACAGTTAGAGTAATTTTGGTAGGCAGTCCACTCCTTGGAAAGTTGAATTTCTTTAGATGGCGGCATGATGTGTTCAGATATTTTAGCCTACTTCACTTTATCAGACAGGTTCTAGTTTAGTGATTTCTTGATTCAACAGGGTCCGATAGTAATCAGGCCTGGGTGCTTCAGTGAAACTGAATTCAGCTTTCCAAAAACTACAGTTGATTATAGTTAATTCATGATTTAACAAATAGGGAGCAATTACTTTTTCACACTGGGCCAAGTAGGTTTGAAATGGTTTTTCTTCCCTTGATGAAATCATCATTTAAAAACTTTATTTTGTATTTACTTGAGTCAAGAGAGGCCTGCAGGTCTTTAGATACTGTTCTAGGTTCTTTTGTGACCTCCTGGATCAGTCACTGATGCACAATTAGAGTAATTTTGGTAGGCAGTCCACTCCTTGGAAGGTTTACCACTGTGCCAAGTTTTCTCAATTTGTGGATAATGGCTCTCACCAAGGTTTGCTGGAATCCCAAAGCCTTAGAGATGGAGTATCATTTAAAAGGTGCTGGATTATTATATAAAAACTGCATTTTGTATTTATGCAGATTATCTTCAGGGTTCCTACAAGCTTTTAAAAACAGTATTTTAGACTTTTTAAGATCATTTCAAGACCTGAACTGAGAAACATTAATACCACTTCTTGCACAGTAAATGGTCAAACATGACAAGGAAATTTGATTTTTTGGGAAACTGGAACAGGGCTGAATTTTCTGAGTTGCTGAAGTCTGTTCATGCAATGTAAAATATAAGGCAAAGACCTTTTTGGTGATAAATGGCCAAATTTGATTATTATTGGCACATTTAACACTTTCGTTCTATCAATATGCCTAATGGTGGCTTTAATCATAACACATTATAGCAGGTGTGCTGAGCTGACTCTAAACAATTTACCTATTCAAAGCAGAATAAAGCTTTTTTTGTCAGGGAAGGCCTGTTAAAATAAGCTTGGACTGCA
Source organism: Cheilinus undulatus (assembly GCF_018320785.1). Taxonomy (NCBI): domain Eukaryota; kingdom Metazoa; phylum Chordata; class Actinopteri; order Labriformes; family Labridae; genus Cheilinus; species Cheilinus undulatus. Next base: position 30,534,216 of record NC_054873.1, read on the forward strand.
CCCGTTTTTAAGTAAGCAACCTGGTGGTCCTGATGTTAGAGAACTGAGCTATTGTTTTACCAAATTAAAGAAGGTATTTAATCACAGAATGGTCTGGTATCCTCCCACAGGAAATTTAGAGCATCCAACATTAAGTTCCCTGAATTCTGGAGAATATTTGTGCAATGTTTGTGTATGAAGATGCTTAAAATTGTAAAATCTTGGCTCTGGATAAGGACATGCCTTAGTCAAAGTGCCCTCTAAAATTTAAGACTTCTCACCATAAAAGTAAGACTTTTTATGGCCTTAAATTTCAAATGTACTATTAGACTATTTAAGACTTTTCAAGGATCTCTGTCTCATATCAACTTTTATTTGGTGAGCTGAAACATTAAAGTGTGGAATATATTAAAAAAAAATCAGGAATACTTTTCCCACATCACTATGTACATAGACTCCAGGATTCAATCAGAGGTTATTGTGAAATTAAAATTTCACTCTTAATGACCTGAACTGAGAACAGAGAGAGGAGGGGTGGCAAGAGAGGGGATATTTTGTTTTGGTTTCAAAGTGAATGAGGCTAAGATCCACTAGGATGAATAAGGACAATGTCTGAACACAGCCCTGAACTCTGTGCATATTAGGACACCAATGGCTTGTGTTAGACTAGTCTAAACAAGTATTTTTAGTTTAAAGAGCTACAAAACACACAGTTTATACACAACTCAAATACTCACTCAACTGTCTAAGGACTCTAAATGCTCTCACTCACACTCTGTGGAGGAAGAAGTCTTATAAAACACCAATTGTAAACATATAAAGTGTTTTAATGACATTAGAGCACTCTAACCTGCCCTTGGGGAGTAACACCTGGGCCAGAAAACCTAATTAAACTGAGACTTATAGGAGGCAGCATGCAGGTAGACATTCAGTGACCCACTGTATTTGTATGACTAAATATAACCCCATAAATCTAAATATAGCAACAAGGGGAAAGATTTTCACATTAATCTTTTGCTTATTGCTGCAGAAGTTTGTCCTTCCCTCTGAAAAAAGGAAATATTTAGGAGCTAATTCTGGACTGAATGAATGAAGCAATAGTGCGATGACAGTAGAATTAAGTGATAAAGCTTGGCTGTGTGCCACACCAGCATGCACACTGAAGCACATACACACGATGATACACACACATACACACAACATGATGATGTGGTAACAATGCTGCTACTTGAAATAGACTTGGCGATAAAGATCATACAGCTGTTAAAGAGCATATCAAGCCTCAGGTCTGTGTTTTATACAGTAATTGCTACAGCCTGACATGCATGTAGCTTCATAGTATTAGTCTGTAAAATACAATAAGAGCTCTGTTTTTCTTCCAAGGTTGTAAAATGATACACAGCTGAAGTGAGGGGGTACAATGGCAGGGTCATTCTAGGCCATGCTGCTCCCCCAGTGCACCATTCCTCCTCAATTACGAGAACTGGGGCAGACTATTCTGACTGCTAGACACTTATGAATGTGCACTCAGACGAAGAGGTGCCCCAGAGAAATGAGACAGTGGGTTTCACTTCAGACACCAGTGATGGTGGCTAACCAAAAGGTCTAACACATCCATCCCCTCCCTCTGGGTTGCTCTGGTGCTGCTGGGCTGAGTGTCCAGTCTGAGCACTGGGAATTTCACACCTACAATGGCGATGACCAGTAGAGCACAGCCCATCACACCCTGGTGTGCCATTTCTGACCCAGAAGGCCCAGCGGCCACGAACACATGCTCTCCCCCAAGGGCAAACAGGGGGCACCCCAGCCAGTGTAGACTTAACAGCTGGGCGATGTGTACTCGCCCCGCCATGTGGACTGGGAGTGATGATGTTCCCAGAGAGATGGGGCACGGTGTGTGGCGGGGATGTGAGGTTTAGATTCAGGAGGTTAGAGGTGAAAGAAGATGAGTTGAAGCAGGGGGCTTATCATAGGTTTGAAGTCTTCTTACAGGCTTCTTTTCAGTTCTGAGGCGTCAGATTTATTGTACTATTAAAGATAACATGCTGTGAGAATGTGATTGATCAAGATAAAATGATGGCTAAGGTGTAGTTAGAAATTGGCAGCTGGTTAAATGTAACTTTAGCTTTTGCCAAAAACCTGAGCTCTTGGTATTCACTATTATCAAGCACAGCTGCATTACAAAACTCTTCTCGTACCTCTGTTTGGTTTGGCAGCCAATGGTGACTAAATTAGCTTCCATCATACACCGAGTTTCTGAATTTTATAATGGCATGTGTTGACTGATTACATGATGTCTATGCTGGCCAGCTCCCAGTCTGCTTCAGAAAGGTCAGCTAAGATAGATGTGTCTCTGCATGTTTTAGATAACGCTACCCAAATAACTCCAAATTTAACTCCATGCAGGGCCAGCCATAATTGGGTTGGTGATGGCTGGGGGGGCTTTCTGGGGAAGCCAATACCTTGTTAAAATAACCGGAATACAAAAATAGATTTGAATCAGAACATTCCCTGAAACTTATTTCCTTATTTTCATCATTCCATAAAAGCACTGTAAAAGCACCGGGAGGTGATGTGTAGGATTGCCTGTCCCTGAATAGCCAGACACAAATCTGTTAACATTACAGAGAATGCACATTGAGCAATTGGGCAAGTGCACTGATATGAATTTGTATGATTCAGGAAGGGTCCATTCGCTGGATCTTTGAGGGTCCAGACATTTCTCTGGACAAACCTGACTGAGGCAGCTGTGAACGGCTGGTAGAGTCAGCTATCTCTTAATCAAGAGGTTTTCATCCCCAAGTTCTGCAGTCATACTGAAGTGTGACAGCAAACCCCAAATTGCTCTCACTGCTGCGTCAGTAGTGTGTAAATGGTTATGGATGGGATTGGTTAATACTATTAGACACTTAACATAGCTACTCTGCCTTTTTACTCCTTTGGTGTTAAAAGTGCTTGATAAGAAAAGAGAAAAAAAAGCTCAAGACTTTCTACTCAAGGTCTTTAAATAAAGCTGACTTCTGATTCACTTAAGTTGGAAATAACCAAAAGCAGCCTCTGCCGTTGAAAAATGACATCAATGAAAAACTGAAAAAAAGAGAAACAAAACAAAACAAAACAAAACAAAAAACAAAACAAAACAAAACAAAACAAAACAAAACAAAAAAAAAATACAGCTGTGTCCACTTGAGATTGTTTGCAAAAGTCCATCAACTGTAGATATTATTGAACAAAGCCTGAGGGACATCAGCCATTTGGTGAATGAAGGGGGCTTTAGAGTCCAGAACATTCCATATTGAAAAAGTTTCTCAAAGGAGCCTAGTAAAAGAACTAAAAGGTCTTTAGCCTCCTGATAAATAGCTACATCATGCTGGCTTGCTGTCAAATCAGCCATGCTCCTAATAATGCATAAATCAATATCCTTATGTAAACCAAAATGGATGAGTTATAAAAAATTGACCCCAGTACAGTGTGTGCTACTAAAGCTATGAAGATGTTATATTCAACTTTATCCACTGAAAAGGTCTGGCAGTTAACTACTTTTAGGATGGCAAATAGCTTTAGCAAATGTAGCTTACATAACTTTACATAACTACTCCGACCAAAATCATTCTTTTGCCAGGCTGTAAACATGTTAATATCTGATGTAAACGATATGGTGATGGGCATTGTATGGTGCTTCTTCAACCAGCCTCAAGTGCACACTTGAGGAACTGCATTTCTTCCATGCCCACACTGGATTATTTTCAATCATGGAGGTTGCTTGCAAAGCTGAAGAATCCCTATTCATAAAATAAAATACCCATTTTAACAACAGAAATTAACATGTTTACAGCATGGTTCAAAAAACACATTTGATTTAAATACCTACTTTTTTTTACAGGTACATACAGTACAGGGGATAGTTAAAAGAAAACTAATTTTTTGTGATTTTATTAGACAATAATTATTGGTTAACATTTGCATAACTGGGTCATTGCATTCTTGACCAACAGCTGGACACATTTTACCTGTTATAAAGGAGGCTTCAGGCCCATGAAAAATTCCACTTCTTTGTTTAATACTACATTGACTGAAAGTCAATCCAGTATGAATTTTCAGTATGGCAACTGCCATGATTCAGCTTTAAAACTTCTCTTCAGAAACCAGCAGGTAACGCCTGGTAACGACTACTGGTGGCTGGATAGCTCAGTGGTTTACATTGCTGACAGTGGTATGGGAGATTTGGTGTTCAAATCCCAGTCAGAGCACAAGTGTCCAATGTGGGCCCTTGGGCAAGGTCCTTAACGCCAGTAAAACCTGTCCCAGATGTGAGTCGATGTGGACAAAAGCATCTGCTAAATGACACTGTAATATTGTACTACCATGTGTTATACCATCTAAGACCATTGCATCCATCCAGCACCCTGCCTGAGCTTTATTGTTTTATTTTCAGTGGATGTGCGTGGGGTATGGCTGCAGACTGCTGATCTCAGACCACTACTGTGAGAACAGAAGGGACATAATTTGCAGGTACTGTGTTTTAGAAGATGTTATATTCAACTTTATTCACTGAAAAAGTCTGGCAATTAACTCTTTTTAGGATGGCAAATAGCTGTAGCAAATGTAGCTTACATAACTTTATTAGCTATAGATTTAGATATATTAGCTTTGTAGCAATGTAATCTATGTAGCAAATGTAGCTTTGTTATCTTAGCCTTGGCTACTGTTTGCTCAACTTAGGCTATTTAGATCATGTTCTTGACTTTTTACTTTTGGTATCCTAACCCTTACCTAAACCCTTACCCTAACCTGGACTGAAAATGTAACCTGATTTCATTTTAAAAGTTGTGTACTTCCATTCTGACAAAGGCAGCCTCTAACTGTTGTGATCTAGAAGGGGGACATCTGAGATGTGCATCAAAAAGAAATTCACAAAAATCATATGATTTAAAAAAGTATCCTCACTTGCAAACAGGTTTTGCTATTTGTACAAAGAGCAGTACATACGATTAAGGTACAGAATTTTTTGCATATTGCACAGAAAGTTTGAACATAAACTATGAGTAGTGCCTATAAAAGCCTCTAATTTTTACTAATTTTATAACAAATTCTTTTAGTGAGATATTTCCACATTCACTTAGCATAGGGGTGGACAGCATAAGGACTGTGTTCCTAAGATATTTTAAAAAGCACCTATTTGCTAATCATGTTCACACAGAGAAAACAATATAATCACTATGCTGTGCCTCAGTAGACTGGAGTCTCAGGCTGAACTGAAGCTAATTGAAGGGTTACTCACTCAAAATGTCATTTATCTCTGGATCACTGTGATAAAGTGATAGACTTAAACACATATCAATGTTTCCTCTTTGGGTTCCATCTTCCGGTGCCTTTATTTTGTCTGATTAAGCGTCTGGGTTGAAATAGTGCAGGCTGGATATAGAGCTGCTGTTGAAGTGCAGCCCGAGCCGCAGCAAACCAAACACAGAGCCCTCATCTGCACAAACAGGCCTTTCAATCCTTCACCTCACTTTTGTCCCATCAATACTTCACTCTTCACGGAGACCAAAGCCACCAACTCCAACCTTCCCTCTGCCCCCCATCCAAACACACAGAGAGGTGAATGGTGTCTACTGTACCGTGTGCTCTCCCCTCCCTGTGGGGTAACACGCAGTTTGACAGGCCTGTATTTATGGTCGGCCTGAGTCGAGCTGGAATGAATCATGAAAAGGACCAAAATCATCTTGCTGGATGTTCATTTATATTGAGAGTTGGTCAGCTGTGTGGGTCTGTGTGTGTGGCCTGTGTGTGGAGAGAATGGGGGCTTATGTGAGTGAGAGTGTTAGTGATATGTAGGAGTGAAGGATTAAGATAAGCCCTCTAATGAGCAGCAAAGTGTGTTTGTAACTGTGTTTAGTATCTGTCTGTGTGGATCAAAATACTGTATGCAGTCCTTATTAAGGCTGCCTTCTTATCTGACATCACAAGACTTGTTGCTTTTGAGCAATATAAACTAGCATCAGTAAAAAAATATTAAAATGTCAGTTCAGAATTTCTAAGTTTTTCCTGAACAGCTGTTATATACCAATAAATGCATGGAAATAAGTCACTGGTGCCTGAAGCCATCCAGTCATCAAGAAGAGGGCTTAAGATACATAACTTATTGCAAATGGGCAGCATTTTCCATCTTTACCTCAGATAAAAACCCTTTGTGTGGTGGACAAAGCTCAGTCCCATTTCTTACTTTTGCCCCTACCCCCTTGATTTCGAGTGCCCCCTTGCCCACTGAAGCAAATTCAAAGAGGCAGTGGTGAAATCCTCCTCTACGAAATGGGACGACCCTTCAAGTTCCTGGTACCTCATAGGTAGTGTCCACGGGATTAATGTAAAGAGACGAGACAATAATAATGATGACAGACATTTCTACTGTGAGCAAATTGGCAAAATGCTTGTTTGAAATCAATAATGTAATGCATTGAACAACACTGGATTATAAAATATGATTTTTGTTCTAATTTTTGAATCTTATTTACGCAGAAGCTAAAGACGTTTGAACATCTCTGGAGCAAGCATCTTGCAAAGATTCACAAGGCATTCTCTGAGATTTCCCATGGCTCAAAGAGTAGAGTCTACCTCTAGAAAATGTCTGTTCGAAGTGCTGTGAACCCTTGGCAAAGAATTCCAGCAAGAATTGGAACACCCTTATTTTTTAATTTGGGTGTTTCAATCAGACCTATTGTCACAGGTGTATAAAATCAAGCACCTAGCTATGCAGTCTTCATTTGCAAACATTTGTGATACAAGATGGAGCGTTCTGAAGAGCTCAGTGACTTCAAGTGTGGTATGGTGATGGATGCCACCTATGCAACAATACAGTTCATTAAATTTCATCTCTGCTGGATATTTCACGGTCCACTGTGAGTGATATTATTAGAAAATTAAAAGCATTTTAGAACAACAGCAACCCAAGCCATGAAGAAAAAGACCATGTTGACTCCCAGGGCAGAGTAAACAACTGCTAAAGCGTATGATGCCTAAATTTCACCAACGCTCTGCTGATTCCATAGCTTAAGAGATCAGGAATTTCACATGCATTCACACAAGCGCAAAAACTGTGCAGCAGGAGCTTCATGGTGTGGGTTTTTATGGCTGATAAGTGGCATGCTAGCCGCACATCACCAAATGCAATATCGAGCGTTGGATGGACAGTGGAGCAGTGAAAACGTGTTCTGTGGAGTGACAAATCATGCTTCTCTGTTTAGCAGTCAGAGGGGCAAGTCTGGATTTGACGGATACCAGGAGAGTGTTACATGCCTGATCGCATTGTGCCAAATGGGAAGTTTGGTGAAGGAGGGATATAATGTTACAATATAATGTTATGGGGCTGTTTTCAAGAGTTTGGACTTGGCGGCTTACCTCCAGGGAAGGCCAAACTTAAAGCTTCACCATACCAAGACAGTTTGGACAATGTTATGCATCCAACTTTGTGGCAACAGTTTGGGGAAGGCCCTTTTCTATTCCAACATGACTGTGCCCCAGTGCGCAAGGACTATAAAGACATGGTTTGATGAGTTTAGTGTGGAAGAACATGACTGGCCCACACAGAGTCCTGACCTCAGCCCCACTGAGCACCTTTGGGATGAAGTGGAACAGAGATTGTAAGGCAGGCCTTTCAGTCCAACATCAGTGCCTGATCTCATAAATGGTCTAAGAACGAATGGGCACAAACCCACAAAAACGCTCAAAAATCCTATGGAAAGCCTCCAAAGAAGAGTGGAGGTTGTTATAGCTGCAATGGGGGCCCAACTCCATATTAGAGAACATGTATTTGAATACAATGTGACTACAGTCCCTTTAGATGCAATTGTCAGGCTGCCAAATACTTTGTGCATATAGTGCAGTATAGGAACAAGGAGTGTATCTGGTAAGGATGCAGATGTGATTGTTTAATACGGTCTAACAATTGAACAGTTAAGTTTGTTTATCAAATTAGCCGGCACAAGATTTATGAGTTGACATACTTTTATATTTCATAAACACAGGTCCGAAATCCTGGTCTATAATGATCTCTTAAACTGTAATAAACTTCTCGCCACTAGAAGCCTGTAGCTTCAGTTTGTTGCCACTGCCTCCCTGTCTGAGGTTTCCCCTGGTACTTCACCAGATAAAAATATGAATAGCTTAGCAGTTAGCGTGTTGCAGGAACAGTACAGGATGACTGTCTTTAAAGTGGTATGTAGGCTGTCAAGGGGTGAACTCATGTATAACTACTCAACCAAAGTGAAAAGAGGCCACATATCAAATCATGATAATAATCTGCAATGACAAACGAACTAATCAGTTAAATACAATTCAAATAGGCATTTAGAGGAATGGGGAAATAGACGCATAGAAACATGCCTAGTATCAGCCAATATAAGCAGGCATATAGGCAAAGGCATGGGCATGGACAGATATCATTAGAGATTTTTAAAGTTTATTGAACTCTACGTTATTCACTTATGGTGCAGTCAAAGCTGACAGTTTAAATTTATTGTCTTGCTGTAGTTTATTTCAGGTTGATTGGGCAGAACAGGAGAATAACTCCTTGCCAAGCTCAGCATCTTCTGAGGAAACACTGAACTCGATAAAGACCTGCAGGCTACAGCAGTGTTTGTGTGACATGCAGGAAGATAAGATCATCATGCACCTTCTGCAGCCACCACCTTGTGAATGCACACCTGACAAACAATCTCCTGGCACACAAATATAAAGCAAGATCAGCAAAATTCAGTGCCTGAGTTTCATTAGACTGTGTGGAGAAAGTCAGAAGTTTGTGTCTTTGACGGAGGTTTTATTCCAGTTGAGATATTCTGGAGTGAAAGAAGCACTCTTTGTACTGAAGTGTGCGTGTAGCTGTGTAAATCTTTCTTTATTTAATCAATTAGGACTTTAATTTATTACAGATGAACTAAAACAATGGCACTTTGCTCTAATCTTTATCACATTAGTAAGGGATCTTTTTGGTCAGAAGGGACGAGTAGGACCATTTAACTGACTAATAACTTAAACTGTTCAATCATCTTCTCAGTGTTGTATTAGGACCAACCACGAAAAATGTGAACCTATACTTTAATTATAAGCACTGTAGGGTTTATGCAATGTTAAGCTTGCAGAAAGCCATATCTAAAGGAAAAGAAGGTCACAGTCCTAAAGTAAGCCCTTGTGACTCATCTAATTTGAGACCAGAGTTAAGAGAGTTTCATTTATAAATAGTAGCGATGACGCTGCTTACCTCTACACAACCTTCAATGAGAGCAGAATTCACAAGAGTTTCCCCGTTAATGTCACATTCTGATGTTTATGTTAAACGAATACGTACAGAATCCCGCTCACACTTAAATGACATTTTAGAGTTAACGTCCGCTAACTTACCGATATGTTAAAAATGTAACTTTGACTCTAGAAAAATCTGACTTTAAAACACTTTTGACTTTTTTAACCGGTCCCTGACACCCACAAACACCCGTTGCACGCATCACCCCATGGATCGGTCAGGGTGCACTGTCTCAGTGGCTGTGTGGTAACAATGGGAGCTGGGGTGAGCTAAGGCAGACCTCTCTGGTTCTTCTCCACATAAACCTTTAATATAAGGCCTCCTCAGCACCAGTCGGCCATCTAAAGGCACTGTACCCTGTAATTGACCTTAAAAATACTTTCCGTGGAGGTCGGCAGCCATGTCGTTGGCCTATGGCCCAAGTAGCGGCCGCATCTCCTCAGCCCAGAGGAGCCTGGGAAGGCCTTGCAGGGTATACTTAGTGGCCCTGTCCCTTTGAGTAGAGCAGGAGATGCAGATAATGCCAGTCTGTGTATAAAACCACTCCACCGCCCATGAGTGGGCCGCTCACAGGCACATTTCCCTCTCCCACGGGGATGTGTAACCTGAGGTCAGAGGTCTGCTGTGTGCAAGACAGGTGAAAAACTAAAACAGGAGACCATCATGACATTTACATGCAGAAAGAGAAAGAGGAATTGCTGTTAGTCTAACTAAAACTGGACTTTAAAATATATGGGAGCATGCTGAAAATCGAGTTAAGTTTCTTGAACACCTTCTTACACACCTGGATACTGCTGTTGAGGACGGATTTCCACTTGTATGTATAAACCTCAATCAGATCTGGACTAGGCCTTCTGCACATGCTCTGAAGTCTCCCTGCTGTAGTGATGGGAATTCTGGTGCTTTTTATGATTCAGATCAAGTGGCTCAGCTCATTTTGAGGCAGCAGCTCTATTAACTCTTCATTTGGTATCATTTTAGCGATCATTAAATCAGTCAAATTTCCAAAAGGTGTTGACCTGTGATTGAGCTATGATTTACAGTTGCAAGAAAAAGTATGTGAATCCTTTGGGATTTCTTGGATTTCTGCATAAATTGGTCATAAAATGTGTTCTGACTTCATCTAAGTCACAACAACAGACAAACACAGTCTGCTTAAACTAATACTGCACAAAAAAATATGTTTTCATGTTTTTATTGAACAAACCATGTAAACACTCACAGTGCAGGGTGGAAAAAGTATGTGGACCTTTGGATTTAATAACTGGTTGACCCTCCTTTGGCAGCAATAACCTCAACCAAATGTTTCCTGTAGTTGCAGGAAACCTGACCTGCACAATGGTCAGGAGGAATTTTGGACCATTCCTCTTTACAAAACTGTTTCAGTTCAGCAATACTCTTGGGATGACTAATGTGAATCGCTCTCTTGAGGTCATGCCACAGCATCTCAGTTGGGTTGAGGTCAGGACTCTGACTGGGCCACTCCAGAAGGTGTATTTTCTTCTGTTAAAGCCATTTTGTTGTTGATTTACTTCTATGCTTTGGGTCGTTGTATGTTGCATCACCCATCCTCTGTTGAGCTTCAGTTGGCGGACAGATGGTCTTAAGTTTTCCTGCAAAATGTCTTGATAAACTTGGGAATTAATTTTTCCGTCAATGACAGCAATCCGTCCAGGCCCTGAGGCAGCAAAGCAGCCCCAAACCATGATGGCCCCTCCACCATATTTCACAGTTGGGATGAGGTTTTGATGTTGGTGTGCTGTGCCTTTTTTTCTCCACACATAGCGTTGTGTGTTCCTTCCAAACAACTCAATTTTGTTTTCATCTGTCCGCAGAATATTTTGCCAGTAGTGTTGTGGAACATCCAGGTGCTCTTTTGCAAACTTCAAACGTGCAGCAATGTTTTTTTTGGAGAGCAGTGGCTTCTTCTGTGGTGTCCCCCCATGAACTTCATTCTTGTTTAATGTTTTACTTATTGTAGATTTGTCAACACAAATGTTAGCATGTGCCAGAGATTTCTGTAAGTCTTTAGCTGACACTCTAGGATTCTTTTTCATCTCATTGAGCATTCTGCGCTGTGCTCTCGCAGTCATCTTTACAGGACAACCACGCCTAGGGAGAATAGCACCAGTGCTGAACTTTCTCCATTTGTAGACAGTCTGTCTTACCGTGGACACATGAACATCAAGGCTTTTAGAGATACTTTTGGAACCCTTTCCAGCTTCATGCAAGTCAACAATTCTTGATTGTGAGTCTTCTGAGAGCTCTTTTATGCCAGGCATGGTTCACATCAGGCAATGCTTCTTGAGAACAGCAAACTCAAAACTGGTGTGTGTTTTTATACGGTTGGGCAGCTTTAAGCAACACATCCAATCTCATCACATTGATTGGACTCCAGGTTGGCTGACTCCTGGCTCCAATTAGCTCTTGGAGAAGTCATTAGCCTAGGGGTTCACATACTTTTTCCACCCTGCACTGTGAATGCTTACATGGTTTGTTCAATTAAAAACATAAAAACATATAATTTTTTGTGTGGTATTAGTTTAAGCAGACTGTGTTTGTCTATTGTTGTGACTTTGATGAAAATCAGAACACATTTTATGACCAATTTATGCAGAAATCCAAGAAATCCCAAAGGGTTCACATACTTTTTCTTGCAACTGTATGTGTGACCTTGGTTTCTGGTCACCTTGTTTCCAATTGCTGTTGCTTTGATTAATTTCTACTGTTTTATTCACTGACTGCATTTGATTGTTGTTTTGTTTGCTTGTCCTAATGTGCTTGTAATCTTGATGGCAGTGGAAATGAGGGAAACTGAGAATAAACAAAGGTTTACATGGAAATGAATGTGTGTGAAAATTTTACTTAGCTCCCAAAAAGGAGCTGGTTCCCAGTGTTTCCATAAAAGAGTGGATGCAAAGAGATGTGTCGTTTGCAACAATGCATTATCACATCATCAGGCTTAGACCTGGAAAATGAACACAATATAAGCTATGCGTAGTTGTTGGATAATTGATTTAAGTTAGAGGTATGGCGTCACCTCATTTGTACCTAAAGGAAAGTATAAATTATGTATCTAATGCATAGAAAAGTAAAGTTTGTCAAAGATCTTCCCATGCAACATACAATACCTGTCCTTGTTAGCAAGGTATATTACTAGCCAGCTGAGGGCATATCATCACCTACTTTTGCAGACATGCTCCCATCGATAAACAGATTTTCCTGCAGCGCATGTACAAAGGGACAAGGACAGAAATCCAGGTCTATGTCCCAATCAAGCCCAAAGCATGGCTTGACTTTATTATGCATGTGAACTGACTGAGAAGATGTCCACTCTAAAATGTAAGAAGGATAGGTTCTTTGCAGTTGATGTCAGGCAGCAGTGGAGAACAACCCTTGGAGGCAAGTAGTGATTCCAGTATAAAGAAAAGCTACCAAAAAAAATATGTTTTGAGCTGTTTACAAGTATACCAAGCATTCAAAGTGTGAACATATAAACAGAATTAATTCTTAGGGACTGAGGAGTTAGTGATATGGATCGCCTCCATGCCAGGTAAATCATGGGCCTTGTAAAAAGTGTAGGGCCTGCTGGTAATGTATTTAGAAATTTACTCAAGACAATTTCAGCAAAGAGGTCCATTGAGAACAGTTAAATTAAGTACTAACTTTCATCTGTTTCCATTCATTTCTAATTCATTCCTGATCCCCAACAGACATTCATGATCACATGATTACAAATAACCTATACAACAGGGATTTTTCTATTAAAATCAGTATTGATGGATACAAAAAAGCTACAACAAATACTCTATCATTTGCTACACATTGTGTGAGTTTGAGCTTTGGCATGCAACAGACACAGGTTTGAGAATAGAGGTGATAGCATTTTCCTCTTTGCTTAAGTATTAATGTGCATTAACACCAGTGAATATGGGTGAAAAGTGGGATAAAAGGCTAAGTTATTTTATGTTGGCCAAAGACGTCCTTTAATTCTAGATGAGAGCTCTTCCTACACCACACAGCTGTGTTAAGCTCAGGTCAGGTTGCCATGAAGAGCTCAGACCAGCTGACCAAAATTGCTTGCAGATTTTGAGGGTTGTCAGAGTTGAGCCTGTGCAGGTAGCTGGAAGGCTGTTGTTTGAACTGGGTTGTTTGATGTGAAGAATTCACGAGCATAGCTTAGAGAAAGGAAAGTAATAACAGGAAACATGATTTTTGCATCTTAAATCACTGTCTGTGTCTTGATTCATCTCAAAGTGACACTTTATTAGGACACTCTGGGATCTTATCCTAAATACAGATGTGTTCACTTTATTTGAGCAGAGCTGTCTGCACCATTCACTGTTGCATTTCACTTTTCACATGCATATATTTTTTGTTTTTATCAAACCTTTATCTCAAGGATAGTTCTCATGACTGTTATGCTTTATAAGTGCTGCTGTTGGCAAGCCCTGAATTTGAACCTGAATATTTGGATCACAATGTCAATCTCATTCAAAGCTTCCAGCCACAACAGGTCCACACAGACACTCACTGTGGACATTATCCAAAACTTATGGAAATTACAAGGAACATAACAGGAAACCAACAAAATGAAACTGTTGCAAGTAATATTTTAGCTACACAGCTGTCAAATATGCAAATAGCTGCACATAACTGTCTACTTTGGGCTTTGCATGCACTGCACACCTGCATGATATTAGAATTATTATTATAATCAAACTTCTGAGGGTGGAAATTCAGTTGCACTTGGATTTTGACTCTGAAATAATTTTCACTTGTCAATTACAAGCACTTAAACTTAAGATAGCAAGTAAAGAGTATTACATTTTGCTGATATTTTGGTGATCCTAAAGACAAACTTCCATGATAGAAATGTGTTGTCAGACAGAAGTGTGAGATTGTTCACTTGTTGTCGCTCATACAGACCGTAACATTCCTTCTGGTTTCTGTCCGAGACTCCTGTCAGGGGCATCTGTGAGCTAATTTATGATATCTCTGGACACATCATTGTCAGAGATAAATCACAGCTTTTTCTCTGTCTCATAAAGATTTTAAAGGTGAACTTGAGCTGATGGAAGAACAAAAACACCTCATCCCTCTCACCTCAGCTGACTGAAGTAACAGACAGACAAAAAGCTGCCCTGCGTATACACCGAAGTCAATACATTGATGCAATAACAACTTTTATCTGATTGTAGCTCATCATTTGTACTTTTCACACTGTTCACACTAAAACAGGGTCCTGTATCTGGCAGCCAGAGTTATGGGCCATACACATAACAAGCATTGCATGACTAAAAGCCACTGGTCACTGATGTTACATCATTTATCTTGTCTGCATGATGCTCCTGTCTTTCTCTCTTTGAAGCATTTTTGTCTGTTAGCTGTGTTCAGTTATGGGTGAGAGAGAGAGCAGATGGACTGGTGTTTACCCAGAGCGTGTGCAATCACACCTTTAAATTCCTGGGAGTAGCAGAGAGAGACGCTGCAGCCACTTGTGCCTGCCTCTGCTCCTAACCAGCACAAACCACAAGCCTTGGCAAGCTCTAGTTACACCATAAGCCAGCAGCTCCACTCATCTAACTTTAGATTTCATGGCCTCCAGCGACGAGCGCTCGGATCTCACATAACAACCAGGCGCTAGTACGACAGCGTCCTTAAATCATCCATAGCATTGTTTAAATGCTGTAGAAGGAAGGATCTCTGTAATATTTTAGAATAACAGATCAGCACTTATTATACCCACATCTCTGTTTGGACAATCGGCTCCCCTGACAGTACACATACAGACACAAATGGAGCAGGAAACAGCAAAGACAGAGAAAAAGGGTCTCAGAACCTCTGGATTCTCCTCCACAGATGCTGCCCCTGAGTATGAAACCCAAGCCCAACAATAACAAAGAAACACTTTTGATCCACTGTATAAAAAGGGGGCAGCTAGAGCGTTAGAACAGACCAGGGGTTCATGTGCTCGTCGTGGTCACGGTGACAGATCTGCCGACCACTCCTTGCCCATCTGTGCTGCCGGTGGCGCTCTGCCTGCTCTCAGAGGACAGCGAGTTCAGACCAGTAATTTAGTTCAGATGAGGTGAAGCAATATTTTCAGATTAATACAAGCCATATTCCTTTAGAACTGTCCTTTCTTTCTTCTCCTCCTTCCTGCATTTTTTTTTAACATCTTACATGTCCAAAAACCGTCTGGCAGAGGATGAAAGGAAGGTCTTGAGAAGTGAAAAAAAAGGAGATGTACGGAGAGAAGGAGGATGAACAAGTTTTTATGCAGTGTGAGGCAGATGCACCGAGAAGCTCTCTGACAAGTGCAAATGTTAGAGTTGTTCCTAAAACACCTGATGATGTAATTTCATTTATCAGCTCATATCCTTTTTTTTTCTTCCTAACAGGGCCGATCTCCTCTTGCTCATGCATTCATTCCTTCTTTAAAAAATACACCCCTCAGCATTGCTCGGCTACCTCTATGTCGATGCTCTGAATCCTGAAATACCTGGAACAGACTCAAACAGTGGTGCTTGCATGTACAAAGATGCTACATGCCGCCTTGAGCACTTAATTTTCCTAACCATCTGACAGGTCATAAAATGTGTCTGGGTTTCTCAAGAAGTTAATGTGAGCTGCACCAAATCATATTGAAATGAGGCTGCTGCAGCTGTGATTAGTCTGGCTTGGCAGGACTGTCAGTAGTTAGGATTCAGGAAGTCACAGCTGTCTCTGTCCTGCAGCTGCTGCATAAACATGTGACCGGCTGCACAATCAGCCCAGACTGATGATAAGCAGGGCTGTAAATCTCACCAGCATTCAGAGAGAGGCTGCATTTTTGATACATGCTCTGATAACGTTAAAGCAGATTTAAGTTAGCATGAAGAGGCTAATACCACAGAGTAATTGGTGACCGAGCAGCTGCCTGGATCCCAGCCAGCTGGACCAAAAAGAAGCCTGCATGCCGTGGCTTTCATCAGCTGGCCATTTTGCTAATGTATTTGGAAAAGTGGAGATTAATCAGCTGTCTTCCAAAAGTTTCTGGAACAATAGCTCAGATCCATAGTTCCTGTGCAGAGATCCCCATAGTCTTCAGTTTTGATTCAGAAGGACGTTCCGTCATTCTCTTCATATATGGAGGATAAGCCAAGCAGCCACTTTGGCTGTGCTCCCTGTAAACCTCATGAAGAAAGCACGCTGATGAAGGACTGATGATGGATCTACAGCAATGGCACTCTGCAGGCCTGTGATTATTTTATGGCTTCCCTCTCCTACAGTAACCGTGGAGTGTCACAGTGTTCCTGCCTCATAAGCATGACCTCTGGATGAGTGCCGATGTTGAACCAATTCTGCTGATGACTGCTGGTCTACTAATGAAACAAGAGTTTAACTTCTGCTGTCATGTTTATGATGTTTTTTCTGGATCCTTCCTCTTTATCCATCTACCGCAGTGCATGACTGTGATTTCATGAGTAGGCCTTCTCATCGGCCAGACTCTGTTCACCCACAGCACTTAAATGGTACGATTGAACAGGGGGTTTGAAAGGGAATGTGGAATTAGTGGTGACTCATCTCTGACCGCTATGTTATTATATCTTTTCTGCACCAGTGATGATTTCAATCGATCTAAAGTTCCATGAAATCAGACAAAAAAGCCAAAAATATGTGAGAATCTAAAAGACGGAACAGTTTGTTTTTCTGACCACTTGTCTTTCACATCCTACAGATCTAAGACACTTTGAAGTGGGTACACACTGAAACGTGCAAGATATTATATGCCTCTTTAAATTACAACCAAAAGTCAATAAGCTTCCCCCCTTCAAAGACAATATTTCCACAACACTGTAATTTTTGAGGTGTCAGAGACATGACAAGGAAATTGTATGGTTATTGACAAAGTGAAAACTAATGTGGAAAATGCTGGTTTTACATCAGAAATGGAATAAATTTATGGAAAAAGGAGTTGAACTTTCAGAAAGCAGCTGAAGTTCAAAGGTCACACTCTCAACCACAAGTAGTCTAGGCCACGTGTGGACGTCAACGATTCACTGAAAATGGATTTGTTTTATTGTTTTTGGTTGAAAAAAGTTCAGAGTGTTCTGCAAAAGCATCTATAAATGCGGTAAGAGACCAACAATGACCCACATGTTTGTGTAAATGCTTCCTTCCATAGAGTGGTGAGTTATAAACTTACAAAACTTGCTAACTCAATAGTTTGGTGGGCAATGAGGTGGGGTTTCTACTGAAAGTGACCCTAAACTACAAAGAGAGTTTATCTGAGGGAAATTTTGACTGGGAGGGGGAACCCAAACAGAACTACAGAGCTTGGTAATCACCATCACTGTAGGGCACAGTCATGTTGGGATAGAAACAGGCCTTCCCCAAACTGTTGCCACAAAGGTGGAAGCATTTTCCAAAATGTCTTAGTATGCTGAAGCATTAAGATTGGCCTTCACTGGAGATAAGGGGCCAAGGCCAAGCCCTGGAAAACAGCCCCATACCATTATCCCTCCTCCACCAAACTACTGCACACAGTCGGCACTGTGCAGTCAGGCAGCACGTCCTCCTTGCACTCACCAAACCCAGACTCATCTATCAGACACTCCACAGGACACGTTTCCACTGCTCCACAGTCCAGTGTTGGTGTGTTTTACACCACTCCATCTGACATGGCATAGGACTTGGTGATGTGACGCTTGCATGCAGCTGCTCTGCCATGGAAAACCATTCCATGAAGCGCCCGCCACACTGTTTTTGTGCTTACATTAATGCCAGTAGAAGTTCAGAACTCTTCAACTATGAAATCAGCAGTGCAACTTGGTGACTTTTGACACCATGCGCCATAGCAGTCGTTAACCCCACCCTGTGATTTTACGTGGTCTCCCACTTCATGGCTGAGGTGCTCTTGTTCCTAAATACTTCTGCTTTATAACAATATTGTTTACAGTTGACTGTGGAATATCCAGTTGGGATGAAATTTCACAAACTGTCTTGTTGCAAAGTGGCATTCATCCTAGTATCATGTTTGAAGTCAGTGAGCTCTTCAGAATGACCCAAATGTACTCTGCATGGCTAGGTAGGTCCCGGGGCCTACCAATAGGATAGCATTTGCTCCCTTTATACAAGTTCCAACTCAAAACTTTTTTCTCCCTTTTGAAATAATCTGACACACAGAGACAAGTCCACAATCTTTTCTTCTTTATAGTTGTCCTCTTCCTGGAGCATAAGACAGTGCTTCTAATGCAGCTATGATTGACACTCCTTTACCCAGCTCCACGATGACCCATGAGGTCACTTACAGTCGCAGGGGCACTTGTGACGACGGCATACAAGAATTGGTCAGGGTCACACTTCAACTGTTGCCAGTGTGTCAGCTAAAACAGGACATGATTTCTGTCGATCAATCTGAAATTGGGCCATAGCAAAAGACAAAAAAAACTGTGTAGCCTGGCCTTAACTGAATACTGCTATGAGCAATAAAAGAGGAAGCCCTAAAGCTGTCATAATACCAGAATATTAAACTTGGATATAAAACTAAAATAATTACACAATTTTCTACACTCATTACAATAATGGAGACGGCATCACTTGAAAATGGGGTATTAGAGCATCATAATTATTGAAACAATAATCTAATTGCACAAATATTTGAAAAAAAAATAAGACCACAGACATAAGGAGTGTTTCAATCTATAATATTGCACTGATTACACAAACAGAAATATTCAGTGAGAGAGTGAGATCGCACCTGTTCGTAGAAACGACTTCACAGAGGTGATTCCATAGACGTGAGATCTCACAGAAACATGACCTCAGGAGAAAAATAAACATGGAGGATGATGCCTTGCATTTAGAAATTATAAAGCCATTCAAGTTGTTGCCATTATTCAACAAGTTGGTCTTATTTTAAATACTCCGCTCGTCTCAAGGCACAGTTGTGTTACGCTCACTAAAATGCTTGTGAGTCATGAAATTTTGCAACATCTAGTAGGTGATGCTTCCTGGTCTGCTGGCTCTCACTGGGTATTACACGTATAGTCAGACTGATCGCTGCCTCTGTAGCCTGCAGCCTGAATAGTAAAAGTCTAACACGTTTAATATTTTGAGCTATACAAATGAAAATAATTAGTTGTGACAAGTTTAGAATCAGGGATTGGCCCAAAATCATCTAGAGTGTAGACAGCCTTATACAGTGTGGACAGGTCTGCTTGCATGGTTGTGGTAACTACCAACATTTTGATTTTTAACTGATATCATAACTAAGTTTTAGATTATTTTATGGCAACATCTATTGCATAGTTCATTCAGATGTAACATTAAAACATCTGTAAAGAAACAACCTTGGTAGAAGAAACTGACACTGCAAATCTCCAGTCCATCTGCCCTGCACACAAACTCATCCACACATTCCCTTGTCTGAGCTTGACTTTAACCCCTCTGACCTGTGACTGTGTGTTTGTGTGCATTTACTCTTTATGCCTTCTAGGGCCAAGAGACCACACCAGGAGAACAGAAGAACTTTGCTTTTATAAACACATTTTAAATTCAACCACTGCATCCCTGCAGGATTTTTCCAACATATTTCTCGCCAATCATAAGAAGCAAAAATTTATGGATCTACTGTGACAGTAGCAACATTTAAAACGATTGTGTAACTACTCCAAGTCTTAGTTCTCACATGCTGGCAAGTTCCATAATTACATTCACAGCAACCCATCAATATCACGATTCCCCAATGCAGAAAAGGATTTCAAAACACTTTCTCACACTTCTCACAGATCAATCCAGCATCCTGATCCATGATCAAAACTTTCACCTTCATTCCTTTCGCTGCAGCATATGTGCTTAATGTAAAAGTCAGATCTGTACATAGCATGAGCCGCACATTTCTGTGAGGTAGCTAGCCAGTGCACGTTTAGCCTGACGGAATGCAGCCCTGCATTGCTGAGCTCGGCTGAGATTTATGTGACTGCTGTGGGGTGTGCATGTGGCTAACAGATGGTGGCATCCTGCTCCTCTTTTCCTCCTTTCGGCACATCGCTGCTTACTCAATCACCTCGACGGGTCCTGATCTGCTGCTTCTTTCCTCATTCGTATCTGCCACCATGTGCTCTCTGTCACTTCAGCGCTCCAAACTTGAACCCAACGCTCTAATGGTCAGTTTTGGTTTCCAGAAGTTTTCGAGGACTTTAGTTATCAACGCCATCGTCCCACTCTCACTACCAGCAACTCTCTCCATTCAACACCACTTAAATGGACACTCAGCACTATCTTAACTAAAACAACACACAAACTGCCTCCAGGGGCTTTGAGGCTCTCTATCTCCTTGCTCAAGCACACTCAAGTACACACAGAAACTCGTGAAAGGCTCTCGACCTTGACCTTGCTGCCTGTCATTCACTCTCCATCAAAGTATTTCTCCAACATTTATCTCATGTAACCTCAAAATAAAGTGTCAGTGCTCAAAGAATCCCTCAAACATAATAATCCACATTTTAGCTGTCTATGTGTTCAAAACGATAATTACTTTAAAGATATGTGCTTTGATACACTGTACGACCTTTGTGCTGCACTCACAGAAGCTCTGCCTGAAGCTGTGGGAGATATTGGCTCCTATTAGGATGCCTGTCAGCCACAGTCACAATGGCAGTAATCATGCCACTGGAAGCAAGTGTGGTGTAATTACTTAGTCTGTAGTGACTTCAGTGTAGCTACCCCTGACTGTGTGTGACATGCACTTTATGGGACAAACTGATGCCAAGTAGAGAAGCTGCAAAAATAAAATGAAATTAGAAGAAAAAAAAAACCCTCAGCTTGTGATGACACTCTGCATCTGTTTCGCTCTTTCATCAAAATCCCCACATCAGGCAAGAGCTGTGGAATAAAAGTGAGCCTGCTGCCTCTGATTTAGCTTTCACATCAGATGCCAAAGAACAAAACTCTGGCACACGCTTCTGATACAGTAGAGGAGATATGAAACCACTCCAAAACTGCACAGGTGTGACTTTAGGAAGGAAAACTGCTTCAAAAATCCCCCTTTCTGACTTGAAACTGCCCCTTCATTTTACATATTTTAAATGGAGTCCTAAAAGATCCTGTGAAAGCTTTTGACTTTTAATGAAAAAGATTAAAATGAATTTTAATAACTTTTTATAACCTACAAAAGCAAACTAGACAATAATTATGCAGACTTATTACTTCTACAAAGTTATCTTTTTACGCTTGAATTTGCTGCTGGTGGGTAGATTCAGATCATGTAATTAACAGCCAGTTCTGGCGTTCCTCAGGGTTCTGTCCTGGCACCCTTTCAGTTCATGATCTTTTTACACCCCCTTGGTCATATTTTCCATGAATTCAGCATCAACTTACAGTCTATGCAGATGACACTCAGCTCTATCTGTCCATCAAATCAAACTCCTACCTACCACCAAGATAATTCTCTGATTGTCTATAAAAAATTACATCCTAATTTTATAGTATGTAGTGTAATTAACTAAGAGTTTCTCCAGAATAAGATGGTAATTACCTAGTAATAAATGTGCATTTTACAAGTAGTAACCTGGTGTTATAAAGGAAGTATGTATCAAGAAATAATGGAGTAATTAATAAAGCATCAATTATCAAATAATTCTATGTAATATTGTGGCAAAACTCTGGTATTTGGTGGTATGTTACCAAATTTCTAAGAAATAAAATGATAATTTTCAATATAAGTTGCATGATAATGTTTTTCTTTTAGGCCCTCTAAATTAAAGTGAGTCCTTCCTGAATAATTTTCAAGTAATTTTTAGGGTTAGGGTTAGGCTTCAGGTTTCGGTCTAGGGTCGGGTTAGGCCTAGGTTGGGTTAGGGTAAAATACGACTTAATTACCAGGGGACTGCCATAATGTTACAAGGAATCAGGCACTTCGTCGAAATAATCTTGGTCCTGCACCAGTGTTAATTTTGTTGACTAATTATTTTCGTTATAGTTTTTGTTAATAGCTTTTTTCCCCTGGCGAAAACGAGACAGTTACTAATTTAGTCAACAAATAAAAACAGGACGAAAATGTTTGACAGAGACTTTATCCAATCAGACCTAATTTTGTCATGTAGACAGTAGAGGCAAGATAGGCATATAACCAATCACAGCTACTTTGGCTGTGTGGAAAGGTGGGATGAGAAACAGGGGAGATTCAATCACTACTGCTTTTGCTGAGAGATCAAATCAGTCGACTATATTTACTGTAAATTTCGTCAAGTAAAATGTTGGGAAGTTTCGTCAACTAAAACTAGACTAAAACTAAAACAATTTAGATGACTAAATTCTGACTAAAACTTAAAGATATTTTTGGCAAAAGACTATAACTAAAACTGCACTTCTCTGGCCTCCTGATGCCAATATGCTCCATCTGTCCAGGCACCCTCCCAGCTGTCCCCTCCATTACGCATATTGCCCCCAACATCTGGACCAGCTCACGAGGTCCTAGGCACCCAGGGTAAAGTGAGCTGGATCCAGCCTGGGAAAGCACGCCGGGTGTCATATTTTACTTGTTAAAATGCCAAGTTATTACAAGGTCGTTACCACCTTATTGTGAGAAATGTTTAAATAATTATAATTATTACAATAGAATTACTATTTAAATAGGGCCCACCAAAATACAGTGTTTCTAATTCCTCAGTTTCCCTGTGGTTAAGAGTCTGGCTGTCATCCCTGACAGCTCACTATCTTCCTAAGCTCACATCAGTAATGTTAGTCAGTCTGCATACTCCCATCTATGCAACATTAATAGTCTAAAGCCCTCACACTGAACAATTATGTCATTCTAATTAATAGCTTGATCACTTCCTGGATTGATTATTGCAACTTCCTTCTTTTGGTATACTGTTGTTTACAGGGGGCGCCAAAATCTACACAACCTGGAAAGTCCTCAAAGGAGCTTTAAAGTTAAGAATTTAAACAATGTATCCATTTCTATTCTGAGATCTTAAAAGTAGCACTGAGGCATACATAATTTACTGCATGTCTACAGTCACTCAGTGTAAAGAAATTAAATTATATACCAGCTAAATGGGCATGTGGGACACACAGCCATTAACTCCACCATAAAACACTGACCTATGGGAGCTCACAGCAGATCTAATAAAATGCAGGCAGAGCTGATTGTTCCCTCCCACACACCTTGAGCTGGCATGAATCTCTCATTCAGACAGAGTGTGTTTATGTGCAGACACAGATAAACACACATGCAATCAGACAAACACACATGCTAATGTTCCACTTAGCTAATCTAATCCCACTGTCAGAGTCTGGGAATGTACAGCTGTGCGGTTTTGTGACACACTGGGCACCCTGCCACGGAGAGTCACCTCGAGGTGTGGGTGTGTGTGACGTTCGGAGTTCAGCTAGTACATGAGACCACAGAGCTGCGACCACATGGAGTTAAAGACTTTTGCTATTGTGACAAATGCACACACACTCGGAGACACACAGACACAGCAGAGCGACCGCAAACCCACCCACACCCAGACGTTTACACGTGTTGTCTTACACACGGAAGGAAACTTGGGCTGTATTAGTAACAACAGAGGCTAACCTGCATACAACTGCACACCCTTTTTAAGCCTTTATTTGTCCTTTATTTATTCTTAATGGAAATACACAAGAGGAAAAGGTTAGCCTGCATTTTCCTTCAAGATTGAAAATACTTGGGTAGTGGACAGAAGGTCAACATTGTTGTTTTTCTTCTTATCCTTCTTGTTGAATTTCTGATTGCTAAGCATACTCCCATTTTTTGACTTCACTGCACCCAGTTTACTTTTTAATAACATTTTCACTCATGATCTGATTTGAAACTCACATTGCTCCTTAAAAAGAATAATTACAATGTTGAGTCCTATGTTAAGAGTAATCTAACTAGAAGACAAAGATCACTGTGCGCACAGATACGGTCAGGAACTTCACCTTTAGCCGCAGAGACCGGCAGGTTTAATGCCACTACACAGGAGGACAGAGTGTGTTTGTTGTATAACTTTGGGGAAACTGAGAACAAGATTTACTTTCTGTTCGTGAATGCATGATGCCATGGTCGGTCAGGAGACGAGCACAACAACTAACCCTTTTCTCCCCTTTTCTAGAGCTATATCTAAGCTAATCACCGCAATGGAGGAAGCTAAGGAAACTACTGCCTGTAGTACTGCCTTGTTCTCTTCTATTAACACTAGATGGTCCACACAGCATCCTCCAGCCTCCATGAACGGCTATTAGATGTCGCTACTCCTCTGCTGATGCAACTCTGTACTGCTCTAAAAGTATAGTCACTCACTTTGTCAGTCAGTCAGGCAGGCAGTCACATACTGACCCATGTGTAGGGCTGAACCCGGTGGTCAGTCAAAAACTTGAGTTTTGCTTTAGAAAAGGAACCTTTTTACAGCAGATTTTATTTGCAAAGCCTGGGAAAAAAAAGGCAGACTTAACTGAGCTGGGAAAAGATCATAAAATTTAATAATTGCTTGTAATTAATTGATTTTTTTATACTAATACTGCAATTGTACTTCTGGTGTCTTATAAACCCATGAGGACTGGGCACTTTCCTGTATGACACTTAAATAGTACAATCTATCAAATTATTATAAAGACACAAAAAAAAGGGGGATTAACGTCTATTTCCAGGACACAAGAAAGGTCCAGGATCACGCATACAACATTCTTTTTTTACGGTAAGAAAAACGTCCTGTGAAGAATGCATAACTTCGGCAAAAAAAATATAGAAATTTCCTCCTGCAGTGGTACAAATGTGTTTTAAAAAATCATCTGGAACCAGTGAGATGTCCTGGCTCATGTTGGTTATTAACATGTGCCTGTGCATATGCACACTATGTGGTTATGTGTCTGCACTCCTGGTCCGTCTTAAATTGGGCTATATCCCCTCTTGGCATCTACGCTCACCCTCTCCAACCCCCATCTCCATGGGGTTGCATCTAAATTAGGTGAGGTGGTGGAGGCAATCTGGAGTCTAGCCTGTGTACGACTGTTCACACTGAACGGGGAGGAGACTGTGTATTTTAACAGCAGGAATAATAAACACAAAGCTGATACAGGAGGTGGACTGGCTAAAGCTGTGGGGAAGGAGTTACTTTGGTATATTAAGTGAGTTATGTACCGAGAAGTCAGTGCGGTTGTCAGGGGATGATTGCATTCACGCCCCCGCCTCTGGTGCTCTGAGAGCATCCCAGAGAAAGTGCTGAGAGGGTTCATGGGGTCACGGACTACGACTGAGAGTTTGATGCCTCAGGCTTAAGGGGAAGCTGCATGCACTCGTACTATACAGCATCTTTTCACATTGAACAGCTTTTTCTTGCAAATAACATTTGCTACAATGAACCACATGATCAAAATTTCAGCGTGTGTTTTTTATGCTTTGAACTCACAGAGACCTGGACAGAACACATAAAGCAACCCCACCATTACAGAAGCATTTCCCTCTGCAGAGGATGACCTTTCCATAACGTATTCAACTGTTACTCAACAGGTTTAAATCATCCTCTGTTTGAGCAGTCAGATCATAAAAGGACAGGAACTGGGTATCCTTCCTACAGTGTTAACAGTGATGTTCACTCTGAAGCAAGGCCACTCTAAACAGATTATTAGGTAAGATTTATGTTAGGTTGAGTAAGAGAGAAATGGATGGAAAAAACAATTAAAATCCTTGTCACACTGGTAAACCACAAGAAACGTCTAATGATGAAAGTTGAGGTCAACAGAATGAAAAGTGTTCATGTTTGCTGCTTTTATAAGAGATTTAGGGCAGCCAGAATCTTCTCAAATCAAAGAAAGGAAACACTTATCTGGGAGGAAATGCTTAGCCCGGCTGTATGTGAGACTTTGTGGTGTTTAGTGATAATTCTGCAGCGCTGCAGCTATGTCTGCAGGCCCTGATGCCATTTGTTTCTTATTTCCTGCAATTTACTAGATTAGTGCTTTATTTGTTTGACCGGAGCCTGATGCTCTGATGCCCGTCAGTGAGGGAAACAGGAACAAACATGGGACGACTGAGGGTCTTCCAACATTGCAGTCGGAGCATAAAGAATCACGGCCTGGACACAGCTCGCCGCCCTGTGCCCCTGTGCTCTACACCCTATGAGCCAAAGTGCCTTCAGCTGTTTATTCTGCAAAGCTGAGGCTCTCCTGCTCAGTCTGCCTGGTGTTCACAGCCAACGTTTTTGTGCAGAGGGTGTTAAGTCTGACCTATTAGCTAGGGAAAACTAATTAATATTATATATTTCTGCTTTAGGCTGCTAATACTTCACAGTAATTTACTGCTGTGAGTTTAATTATTTACACTGTGACAGGCCAGTCGCTACATGTATAATGTATGCTTCAGATATTATGGTAATTAGAAGTAGGTACTAGCTATGACTGAGGTTACTTTTGTCTTGGTTGATTCCCATACCAAGGAGTAGATAATCCCACATCCGTAATATTTGAGTGAAACCATGGGCACGGCCTGATTACCACCGAATAAATCCTGCAGGAATCTTTGAGTAACACCCTAGATGTGTTTAGGAAATGTTTTAAGGTTACTGCATTTTTATCTGAGATTTTATTCAGTGTTTGACAGTTTTAATCCCCGCAGGCATATGGTATCCTTTCTCTGCATGCATTGATAAATGCAGGCAACAAGTGAGGGCCTGCATGTGTTGGCTTTTTCCTAACCGTGAGAATGCTCTGTGTATCTTATGCACACATGCACCATAAGGTCGTGTCAGAAAATATTCCTTGAAACTGGCTTGACTGTTAAATTAAAAAAAATTCACATTTAATTGGCATTTTGACCAGAAGTTGTCAAAGCGACTGCTGGAATAAAGATGAAATGTCAGCTGAGATCATAGGGCATAGGAAGCAAATCCCCCCAAAAAAAAAGGAAAAAAGGAAGAGAAAAAAGGGGGTGAATATAGGAAAGAGGGGTGTTTCAGAAAAGCTCCAGAGAACCATACAGCTGCCAGAGAGCCTGGGAGAAGAAAATACCACACAGAGGGGCAGGAGGAAGAGGGTAGAGGTAACATGGGGTAAAAACATGCATTGTGATTTTTATTATTGCAGTATTTACAGGGCCACTGAGGAGCCAACACTGCTGTCATACTCCAGCTCTTTCTCACTCCTTTGCTGTCTCCTTCTTCCGTCACACCCTCCACTTTCCATCCTTCCCACTTCTTTCATTAATGGGCTGTTTTTTTTGGTTTCCATGTCTATCAGTGACACCTTTAGTTTTCTGTTTCCCTCAGTTTCCAGCGCTTTACGTCACTCATTCCTCCCCCAGTCCTTTTCAGAAGACCTTGCATCAGGCACGTTCAGCTCACAACATCGTACACCTGGATGCCTGACCTCACTGCCGCCTCCAATCTCGTAAATCAGTCAGTTTACTTGTAAAGTTTGCAGAATACCTGGGTTTATCCTTTGATAACTGTCACGGCATTCTGATCGCTGACTGATTATGCACTATGATGTCACTGTACTCCTGGGCAGAGTAGCATAAGATGAGATTTTTGATGGATGCTCCAGAGTCTTGATGTGCTCCATTAAGAATGATATATACAGAACCTGTTTTGTCTCAAAGATGCCAGACACAAAGGACCTTGGATTTATGTTCCTGTGATTGCACAGCAACACTTCCCATTTCTCTTGGCAGTCAAAAATAGCAATCAGAGATAATTTTCTAAACAAGGCCAGAAAATGTGTAATACACAGAAAAGATAACAGTTTAATTTCTGTTATAAATCACTAAAGCAGAGATGTCGTGCTCACATACTGTTATATTGTTGTCTCCTGCACTCAGACATGCTGATGGCACACCTGGCAAAGTACACCATTACACTCGCAGGGGGAATGCCACACCTGGCAGCCATGAGGACGATTTTCCACCCTTTTAATGTGTGTGGTAGTTAGGCTGGCACAAGGAGGCAGACTGGCATGACTGAGCAGGTTCACTTGTAGGGCTGAGAGGATGAAGTGGGTGTGGGGAGGGGGGGGGGGGGCGCAGAGTGACGGAACAGAGAGAAGGGTGGGTGTGCTCAGGCTGGATTTGTATGGGGGGGTGTATGCAAAGGAATCTAAAACATTCCTCAATGACCTCTGTCTGCTTTACCTGAGCCCCACCCTGACGTCCCTCCACCACACCCTGGAAGCTCTTAGCTGTGAGCTGTCAGCGGTGGGCTGGAGGCAAAGACAGATAAGGAGGGTGCACCTATGAATCAACGTGACGGTGAATTTGAAACAGAAAGGGGGGAAGAGAACACTCGGAGGTGTGAACCTAGTGAAAGAGCATGTACTAAATGTAAACAGAATTACAGCATGTAGATATGGGTGGAACTAAACCACCTCTGATACAAGCTCTTGGCATTAGAAAGTGTATATTAATGCATGCATGCACGCTGATTCTTAAGATGCACTCTTGCATCAATTGATGACATCTGTTTTCTGCTTCTCATCACTGTCAAAACATCTGATGTCTGTTGCGAATACAAATCTTTTACCAAAGGAATCCAGCACTTTTAAATGTGACAGCAAAATGTGCAGGCGGCCCATATTGCGGCCAGATGAGTTCTTGACTCTGTACGGTCTGGCTGTCTTTCACTAGGTGTCCACTGCTGACAAAGCTTAACAATTCCTTTGTTGTTGGGTAATCTCTCAGCAACCCAGATCGCAGCAGAATCAAGGAGAAACAAACACCCCTGCAGGAACATACATGTGCACCTGCGTGCAGCCTTTTTGCTCCGCTTCACAGGCTGATTCATGCACACACCAAACTGTGATCTCTGAAAGGCAAACCTGTCACACATGCTTCAAAGTCTGATCCCTGACATGAGGATGGCTAACACATACATATATATGAATAGCAGCCTTCACTGAGGGGGATTCAAAGAGAAACTCTCTGCTCAAACACATCCACTGCATGCAGCCGCTTGCTCAATGCTCTAATTCAGCTCTAATCATGCTAACACTCTCACCTACACACGTTTACGTACACTCACACATGCACATGAATGCACACTCAAGCCAAGGGAAAGCTCACGAACTGGTAAGATATTCTCCCCTCTCCTCACCTTTGCAGGCTGCACAGTGATTCCAAACTCCAAAGTGTGATGTGTGTGTCAGTCTCTCCTCTCTGTCTCCCTTTTTCTCTCACTCACTTCTCAACCTGTAGTCATCGCGTGGCTCCAGTTACGCTCTACTGCAGTGAATTCAGGCAAGAGGGAGAATGGAGGAGGGAGAACGGTGGGAGGGAAAGAGGGACAACCGAGTCCTGCCCAGACTGATGAGAGTAGCTTCCAAAACGCCCTCAGGAGAGTAAAGATTAGAACGCTGCTCCACTAAAATTTAAACGCACTCACCACTGCGCTGTTTCCACTGATTTCTTTTTGCCCGGCTCTGTTTCTTTTCTATTCCTTTTTCTCCCCACAGCTTTGAAATCTTTCCTAAGACCACTTTTTGCTCTCTTGAGGTTCTGCCAGTCAGTAAACCAAACCGCTCTCCTTTTGCTTACTTTCTTTTTCAGCCTCTTTTACTTGCAAAATGTTCTTTTCTAGTTCCCTGCTGTCTCCTTCAGTTTGTTTCCGTTTAACCAAGTTTGTCCTGAATCGTCTCATATAAACACACTTTAAGCTCACAGTATGTGTCTCTCTATGCCAGGGTTGTCCAAACTTTTTCCACTTAGGGCAACATACAGAAAAAGATGCTTGGGCCACTTTAAGAATATTAAAGTGAGTAAAACCAATCCAATATGCACTATATGGACAAAGTAGTTGGCGCATGACCATTACACCAACAGGGACTGTAATGACTTGGTATTCAAATACATGTTCATTAATATGGAGTTGGCCCACCTTTTGTAGCTATAACAACCTCCACTCTTCCTGGAAGACTTTACACAAGATTTTGGAGTGTTTCTGTGGGAATTTGTGCCCATTCATTCTGTATAGCATTTATTAAGTCAGGCGCTGATGTTGGACGAGAAGGCTTGGCTGGCAGTCCCCATTCAAGTTCATCCCAAAGGTACTCGATGGGGTTGAGGTCAGGTCTCTGTTAGTGCTTTCAGACAGACACAGTTCTGGCTCCAAGCCCCATTCTTGAGTCTCAGGACTTTGGTGCTTTCTGGGGAACCAGTGAAAACGCAGGGGCATAAAAAGTACATGACTATTGTACTAAAGTAAAAGTACAGTTACTCTGGTTAAAATTTACTTAAATTAAAGTAAAAGTACTGGTCTATAAATCTACTCAAGTAAAAGTATAAAGTATCTAATTTAAAGTTTGCTCAAAGCACTGTGCACGGGGTAGTTACTGACGAGTCCTACAGTAAAAAATTATCTTTCCTTACTGGCAACAACAAGATAATAGATTGCCAACCAGGTTGTTCAGATAAAGTCATACCATATCAAAGTCAAATTGACAGTGTTAATTGAACACATACAGAGTTAAATTTAACACTTAAAAGTGTCCACACTATTGGTCCACACTACATGTAGTTAAACTACACCTATAGTTACAAGTGGGAGGTCTAACTCAGTGGGTAACTTCATTCATGGTACAAAAGTGTCTCACATTAAGAACATCAAAATCCACATGAAAGGACCAAAAACAAAAATCCAAGCAAGTCCAACATTCTCCATTTTCCTGCAGTTCAGGACAATAGCTTCATGTGTGTTTGTTATGCTTTTACAGCACTTCAGTGGTATCTTTCTCACATGGCTGGGTATGACACTATATTTACTGCGTGAACTCCTTGGTCTTGCAGGTCAAGCAGTCTGAGGTGTTGCTCTGTGCTGCCCACTAAAAATGCAGTTGGTGGGTGTTGATGAACGGCGGGGTACGGAGTCAAACTTCTGCGCAGCTGTAATAAGCTGGTGATGGATCCCTTTACTGGAGATTAGGGGCCGAGCCCAAACTCCTGAACAAACACCTCATACCATTATCCTTCACAGTTGGCATAATGCAGTCAGTCAGGGAATAACTGCCGGGATCCTCCAAACCCAGATTCGCCCATCTGACTGCCAGACAGAGAAGCGTGATTCTTCACTCCACAGAACATGTTTCCACTGCACAGTCCAATGTCAGTGTGCTTTACACTACTCCATCTGATGCTTGGCATTGCGTTTGGTGATGTAAAGCTTGCAAGCAGCTGCTCGGCTGTGGAAACCCATTACATGAAGCTCCTGCTGCACAAATTTTGTGCTTCAATTTTCTAATAAGATCACTTTGAAATATCCAGCTGAGATGAAATTTCATGTTCCATTTTACTACAAAGATGACATCCATCACAGAACCACACTTGAGGTCACTAAGCTTTGAGAATGAACCAAAGTGTATCCAAAATGTTTGTAAATGGAGACTGCATGGCTGCTTGTTTTAAACACCTGTTGCAAGGGTTCTGATTGAAACACCTGAACTCAATAATCAACAGGTGTGGCCAAATACTTTTTTCCATATAGTGTAGGTTAAAATATGCTTGTTGATTGGAAATGCTTAAATGGCTAATGGCTGACAAGGCACATAGCCAATCATTTTAAGGAATTTTGAGTGGACTGTCAGATTTTGGGGGGCCCTGGTTGACCTCTGGAATTAACTGACTCCACCCCTTGTCAGGAAGAGAATGATGCTCTGTACAGCTGAGCAGGAAGATGCTGACAGCTCATCTCCACATTAAGACACAAAACAAGAGCAAACTATAAACAATACATTCCTTTTGTCAAAATGTTTGTTTACAGAATTAGCATGGTAGCACTGCCTGGTGCTACTCTTCCTCTCTTGGGCTCTGGAGTGCAGCTGTATCATAAGCGACACACCTGCTGTTATTAAAGCATACAGTAAATGTGCGTTTTAGGGAGCTCACTTCAAGGCTAAAAGAAGGAATCCTTTCAGAGTCCACACTCTTTCAGCTTTAGTTTGATGAGCTGTTAAAGTGGGACTATAAATCTACTGCAGGTATTTAATAGAGGATTCTGAGAAATGCTGAAGTTGGGCTCATGGATGCCCGACTGCCGCATGTGACATTGTGTAATCTGTCTATCCCAGCTGCGGTGCATGCACACCTTTCACTTTGAGGTTTTAACGGCGTTGACACTCTCTTTCCAGAATGTGAGGAATGCGCTGCGCTTATTGGAGAGAGAGCGTGTCCGTTAAAAGGCAAAAACCCGGAGGGAGTCTCCTCAGGGGTCAAGACCTTGTTGAAGGAAAGGAAGAGAAGAGAAAAGAAATGTGACGATTCAAGGTTAGCTGTCAGACTTCACCTGAAAGGCCAGGATATCCCTGTGCTACATTCACAAGGTTGCACTCTCATCTGCTTTGTTGCTGCTTTTAGCCTTAACTTGAACTTGTAGTGAGAACAAAGTGACAGGGTCAAGAGGAGGAGAGTTTATCCAGTCCAGTTCTTTGGTCATCTTGATAAAGAGAGAAACCAGAGCTGTGCTGACACCCTAACTGTGACCTTGACACAAAAAAGCTTTCACAACACGTCCAGACTCTGTGGGAATAGAGAGACCTGCTCAGAAAGAAAACATAAAGTTAGGAGGGGAGTCATCAAAATGATGTTAAGATTACCACTCATCTAAATATCATAAAAAAGGTCATCAGACATCTTCTTTACTTGGTTCACACGTACTCCCCCTCACCTGTTTTCACTTAGAACTGGTAAACTTCATCCTTGCTTCATTTCTGACCCCTCCAAACCCTCCCACAGAGATCACTACTACTTGAATCAAAGTGATGATTATACAGCAGAAACCCAGAGCAGGGTGTATGAGTGCAGTCTGTGATTCAGCACTCGAATTATGAGAAAAATCTTGTTTACAGGCACGGGGGCTTTGACCCATGAGTCATAGAGAAGACTTGGGAATCTGGCTTAGCTTCCTCTCCCTGCTGGTCATCTCTCAATCCTCCACAGCCTGCAAAATTCCCAACTGTGTAGTTTGAAACATTTCAATTTCTCTCTCCCTAATACAGTTTAATTTCTAAAGAAGGGTTCATCTCGGTCATGGATTCAAATGTGCTAAGACCTAACAAATGTTCACATATTTAGGCCAGTATGTCAAAATACTTGATGGACTTTATGTAGCTGTCTGTGTTAGGCTTCAGGTTTTGTGTTTTAATACAAAATTTAATATGGATCAAGCACCAGAGGAGGTTTTTGACCCCATATAAACCAACTTTTCATAGGCTTTCTTTGCTTTCACACCTGAGTCTGAGTTGTTTCACTCTGTTTGTGCTTACAGATGTGCAGACCAAACAACTGTACTGAGACCACTTGAAAAAGTGGGCTTCAGAAATAGTTGCACAAGTGTTTAATTCTTAACTCCTCTCATCGGGCTGCTGGCAAGGAGGCTGGCAAATGAGCACTAATCATTTTCACACACAGACTTTACCTTCTGATACCCAAATACACTGCTCCAAAAATAAAGGGAACACATAATCATCACAATGTAATTCCAAGTCAATCACACCTCCAGGATATCAACCTGTCTAGTTAGGAAGCAACACTGATTGTGAATCAGTTTCACCTGCTGTTGTGCAAATAGGACAGACAACGGGTGGAAAGGAGAGGCAATTAGCAGGACAGCCCCTTAAAGGAACGGATTTACAGGTGGTGGCCACAAGCCATTTCCCTCTCCTCATCCTTTCTGGCTGATTTTCGGTTACTTTTGCATTTTTCCAGTGCTCTCACCACTAGTGGTAGCATGACATAGTATCTGCAACCCACAGAAGTTGCTCAAGTAGTGGGTCAAGAAGGTTTGCCATGTCTCCCAGCACACTGTCAAGAGCACTGAGGAGACACCAGGAGACAGGCCAGTACACCAGGAGACGGGGAGGAGGCTGTAGAAGGGCAACAACCCAACAGCAGAATTGCTATCAGCTCCTTTGTGCAAAGAGGAACAGGAGGAGCACTGCCAGAGCCCTACAAAATGACATCCAGCAGGCCACTAATGTGCATGTTTCTGCTTAAACTGTCAGAAACAGACTCCATGAGGGTGGTATGAGGGCCCGACGTCCAGAAGTGGGGCCTGTGCTCACAGCCAGGTACTGTGCAGCCCGATTGGCATTTGCCAGAGAACATTTTAGTTTAGTTTTAGTCATCTTGACAAAAAAAAAAAAAAATACTTTGAGTCAGTTTTAGTCATCAAAGATCTATTTTTGGCTAGTTTTAGTCTAGTCTTTCTCAACAAAACGAGGCTGTCTTCAAACAGTTTAAGTCATAGTTTTATCCTTCTAGGGTGTTTGGAAATGAAGCCAATATGGAAGAACAAAAACAGCAGTACTCCATGTGTCCACTTGAGGCTGGTTTAATAAAAAAAGCCCCTTTCACACCTATGTTTAGATGCATAATTGTGTTTACTGCCCACTTCAAAACAGCAGTTGTGGTTTGATTAGCTAAGGTTGATATCAGTGGTTGACTTGACCATTGTGAGTTTTCTTATTAATTTTTCTATCCAAAGAGTGTTTTTTAACCTAAATTTCCATATTTAGAGATGTGGCTACTCTAAAGGGCTATCTTAGCTCTACCTGCTTGCTTGTTTGTAACTCAAAATCAGATAAAGACAGAATTTCCAATTTGTCAACCTCCATGAAGAGAGAGTCTGTTGCGCTTCAGCTCCTCCACAGGTGGAGGTCGGTGCTCACAGAAAGGACTAGTGGTGGTTCAATAGATCTATCTCACAGGAAAATCCAAGGAAGACACTGGGGCACACAAATCACTTAGTGCAGTTTAATCAGGTGCAGACGACTAATGTTTTGACACGCACTGCGTCTTCATCAGAGTCAAAAGGTTATGTCAACCTCCATATTTGGGCTCCAAAACTCCAGAAACCAATGCATTCTGTCACTGAGACTACAACCATGTTTAATCCTGTTTTTCATTCAGATCAAATAGGCTCCTAAATAAAGCCTTCACAAAAGGGGGGGTTTCTGTGTAGTTTGAGGTTTACAGGCATCAGACTACAAGTTATGAGCCCAACAAAGGTCTAAACCAATACTAATCTATATAAGACAACAGATTCTTGGAAGCCTCGTACAGCTCAAGCAAAAAAAAAAAAAAGGACTAGCAACTCAGATTTTTGTGACTCACTAGATTATACCCAGATTTAAAACATCTGGTGTTTGGTGATGCTTTGAATACCATGTTGCTGACATTCATTATCCTAGAAATTTGTGTCTCGTCCCATTTATCCAATTATGGGATTTGCAAGAAAGAGAGATTTTACCAAGATTCTAGCTCTAGTTATGTTAAAGGTGGTAAGAGCTGGTTGGTAAGAGTCATGGCCGTATGACAAATTGTATTTGTGTGAGGAATGTGTTAGCGTTTGATTGAGCAAAGGTGAAAAACTGTGTGCCTATTTGTTACATTAAAAAGAGTCTGAGAATCTTAAGTACCACCTGTGTCATACAGTTACATTTTAGCACCTTACTTTGGTAAATGAGGATGCTAAAAACCTGTGAAAGTTAAAAGACTCTGAAGATCTGCATTACACTCCAAAAAACCCAATGGGAGTGCAAGGCTTAGTCTGCACTAGGTTGTCCTATATAGATAAGCACATAAGACACCTATTTAACAGTTTATACAAAGGTCTTTTGATAAGTATAAGGTGTCTTCTATTAATGAAACTATAAAAATCTGTTTTGATTTTTGGCAGTAATGCATCATTTTTTCTTTGTGTTGGTCATTGTGGAGGCTCTGCTTTAATCAGATATAAGTAGGGGAACTCCAATGATAAAAAGTTGGGAACCACTGTGTTACACAATGCACAAAAGGCACTACAAGGCTTAAATACTCTTCTTATAAATTTCAGTTACTCTGTCACCTCTTCACCTATAATTTTTTGTATTGCTTGAGAAATTAGATGAAATTGAAGATGTTTAATCACTGATGTTATTTAACACGTTTGAAATGTTCGGGACTGCCCAGTGAGTCATAAAGCCATCAGAGATTTTTCCATGGGGCGAATCAGGTCATCCAGAGCTTATTGTAGTCTAAACCTAGACTTCATAGGAGCTTAAAGAGTCATCCATTTCATATAAAGAAAATTTTCTGGCCTTTACTAATGCCTGTACAAATGTCATCAAAAGTCAATAAATGAAAAATACATTCCTTAAAAACCTAATGAGGGAAGTCTTAAGGATCAGTGGCTCATGAGTAGTCTACATGTACAAAATTCATCTATGAGACAGTTTGTGAGATATTTTAGTCTGGACAGGGGAGGAACACCAGCAGGCATGCAATTCATTTAGACCCTCAGGTAGAAAGATTGAAAACAGCTAGGAAACCCCCATCTCTGTCCATGTTCAACTTCCCTGTGCATGTCTATCAATGATCACTTAGGGTGTTTTTCCACCTGAAAGTCCAGACAAGGTCCTGACCAAGGTTTGAGTTTTTGTCACATTGTATACATTTCAGTCAGGAACACTCTTGTCATACATTTTATCATTTCTTTGCAAAAAGGATATAGAGTTTGACTTGGCAAAGAAAGCTCTGCTCAAAAGATGCTCCCTTGGTTGGTCAAGCAACATGATTTGACTTTTCAGGGCGTGCATAGCTAGAAACTCCCATATGAATGTGTAGATTTATGGCAATGTGTACTAAATACAATAAAATTAGTTAAAAAGCATTCATGAACAGTAGCATGAATCTTAATATGAGGGTGCGACAAGCTTAATGCTGTAAATGAGAAGGCTGGGGCGGAGGAGGTTAAGCTTTGCCAGCAGCAGCATCTTGGTGCATCAGCATTAATGCAAGCAGGAATTAGTGAGAAGAACGTGATATTTAAATACACCTGTGATTGTAGATAACTGGGATCAGCTGGCTGTCAGTGAATCACACCTGGGCGTATGACTACTCCGTCCTACATGAACTAACACTGAGCTTCATTTGGTTTGGTTGGTTTCTCACTGTGCACAAATGGACTAAAAGATTTAACATGACAAACCTACATGGGATCTTCATCAGCTACTGTATGTGGGCTGCATGTCTCTTTAGTTTACATTGATTGGTTGATTGGCAGGCATCTGCCATTAAATAATGCTTGTATGGTATAAACAATTAATGAAATTTCTGCCAGCGTATTATTGTTGATTTAATACTACCAACAGCGCCAACTTGGAGAGCAGTACACAAAACTAACCCGAGTTCACCTTCTGAGATTCTATGTTAGGAAAAGAGAAGACAGTATGCAATCCTGTAAGACATGACTCGAGAAGGTGAGTGGTGTGATTTGTGGAATCACCGCTTTTCCACAGAGCATCACACATCTTCATCTATTGCTGCTGCTGTTTCTTTATTTTCAGGTGGCACTATTCTACCACCTTCTCGTTTCCTCTCTCTTTCATCCCCTCGGAAAACAGTTGGAAAGTTTCCTGTGTGCTTTTCCAGTTAGCCAGCGAGCCATTTGGTCTCCACTTCTTTTTAAAATAATTCTTTCCCACTGGGCATGAACCAGACTGTGGTTCAGCTTGGTCTGCATCGAGACCACCTCTTTTGGTCAGACCAAGGTCTGGCTGTTTTGTCTTGACCATGGTCCAGGGGAGGTTTCATACCTGTCATTTAGGTTGGGATCAGAAAGCCTGGACCAACCGATGCAGGTGTGAAAGTACCCTTAATCTGTTATAATGACCATCAGAGGGGATGTATGTGTGAAACAGTCAGATAATTCTTAAGGTCTTACTAAGTCAGGGTTTGGATTTCTCACAGTGGACTGTCAGAGGATCCCTCCTCTGCGTGTATCTTTACTCCACTGGTTGGGATCCCAGAACACTTGAATAGACGGGAAATGCTGATGGATTAAGTACCATGATAAATGGTGCCCCCTCTACACACATCCACTACTGGAAACTCTGCATCCCAGTTCCAGTTAACAGTGGGATTCCCAGCATCTTCAGGGGCCATGACAAAGGAAAACAAGGATGACTGTTGTGATCGGAAAGGGAGGAAAATGGGGGGTTTGTGTTTCATGGAGCTGAGGTTTGGAAACTAGAATCATTTACTCATCACTGGTCAGTGTAGGTAAAAGTACATTCCTGTAAGGGTAAAATCTCTGGAAATTATTAAAAGTTTGGCACGTGCTCTAAAAAGTGTCTGTGATTACAACATTTTAATGAGAAAACATGCATTTTTAGCCTCTTTATAAGAGGACCAGCCTCCCAGTTGAGTCATTTTTGGTTAAGTCTCTTTTCTTACTCATCTCCCAAGGCCTTAAAATGCCAAGTAATGTCCAGAACTTTAATGTGATTTGCTGCAGACATCTTTCCAATTTAAATGGACATCTGATCCATCAGTCTTCTGGTGTTTTGTGTTATTCTGAGAGTTAAAGGGAAGATGATCCTTCTGGCCTGTATAATAAGGCCCATACTCACAGTGAACCATTTAAAGCTATCAGTTCATACACGTACATAACCGTAAAGTTAAAATATTCCACACTAACAGGGTCACTTGGCAGACTTAAACAGAGTCAAAGAAAAAGAGGTCATAGAAAGATGAATTACTGAATGTCCTGAGTGATAGAAGGTCTAGAGGTATAGAAAAATAGAAAAAGCAGCCCTCTGGCTATAAAACATGCATATGCGTTACATGGCTGATTTCAGCAGATAATGATTGGAATCCAAGCCCAGTGGTGATAAGTTCTTCGCTGGGTGACTAAACTGAAAGGCAAAGAGAAGATGAAGGAGTGCACGAGTGCAAAAGTGCACATGTGAGAGAGAGAGGAAGATGAGAAGGAGAGCACAGGGAAAGAGAGAGAGTCAGAGTTCTCCCATGGGTCTTTGTTTGTAAAAACACCTGCTCTCACTATCACTTGCCGCAGGAGACAGGCGAGTTGTTGCAGGTAGTGGCTTGAGAACCATGCATGATAGAGCTACAGCACAGAGCTCAACATACACCCACGTGAACCTGCTCTATGCCACATATGGGTTCAGATTTTAATCCTGGCAGCTATAGATTAACCATGACTTCACTTGACGAACAGGTCAGTCACCTTAACATCATCTTCATAACTCATCATGGATGAGTTTTAACACCACAGCAGCACAAAGAGCACCCTGGAAAACAACATGGTATAAGCAGGTCCTCGTTCTGCAAGCTCGCCCTATAACAAGATCCCCTAGATATGTTATGCATTATTATTGAAACAGAGGAGGTAGAGACACCCATCTCTCTAGGATTACAGTAATGCATGCATGCCCAGTCTATTCTAAAAAAAGAAACTGTCAAAAAAGGTGCAAATCCACTAGATATGTGCTTTACTCACAGCTGCAAATAACCTGAGTAATCTCACATTTTTTCCTACTTAACAAAAGGGCAACTACTTCAGGGTTAGGGTTAGGAGGGTTGAGGCAATCCTCTCTGTTGGGTATCTACAAATACTGAAATGTCTGAGCTGGTTTAGACTAACCTGACACGTCAGATGGATTTGTTTCACACATCCATCTGGGAAAGCTTCAATAGGAAACGTTTGAGAAAAGGCAGAGGCTTTGACAAAAACTCGGAGTGTGAGTTGGTGAACGTTCTGTCACATCGCTACGGGCCAATCAGAGCAACAAAACAGGTGACATAGCCGCTATCGAGCTGTGCGTGCGCAGCTACTGAGGAATAACGTGAAACATGGCGGCTATAGACATGTAAGTACTCAACTTTTGTCGTTTTTTAAAAAAGAAAACAACTCACGAAGAGTAGGCTAAGCTCTGCAGAAAACTGCATAACATGAACCATGGCGACCATGTCAGTGCATGACCTTTGTAGTTTTTGAAAAGAAAACAACTCACTGCTGTTCTTTGTTCTTCTTTTAATGAAGAAATGTTGCCAAGTTCTGATAAAACTGGCGCTTTAGCAGCATCCACGCTAAACTCTTCCTCCATAACTGCACCAGCTCTTGCTGCTGCTTGTTTACGTCACGACTCTGCTGCACCCGAAAGTACTGCCCCTCGTTGCTGATTGGTCCTGTCACTTTCTAACTGGGCCAAAATGGTTCAGATAGGAGCTTTGCAAGATGGATTCGCCAGTGAGAAACAAGGAAACGGGCATATCCATCTGCTTTGCAAGGTTAGTTTTATACACAATCAGCCTTTAAATATCAAAAAAGATTCAGACATGAGGTAGGAAAGTTATTGGTTGACATTCTTGTGCCAGGCCAGCGTCTTGTGGAATAACAGCCAGCAAAGGATTTCAATTGTCCTCCATGTTGGTTTGTCTTCTGAAGTCCCATTTGAGAGATCTTATATGTGGGGAATCCTCAGTGAAGTCCTTATTCTAGACAGCAGACCGACAGGTATGTGGTCTCAAGATCTGACAAAGTTGCCTAGTGCACTCATTCCCAAAGTCTAGGTCGGAACCGTAGGTTGGGACGCGAGATATTTAGGGCTCCACCCTTTCACAATCATGTGCTATGTCATAATAAAACTCAAAACAAGGCTCTACCAGCCACTGGATGGCATCATTGATAAAGCAGGCTGATGTGTGCCTTCAGGCTCTGCTTTGTGTACTTGAAATATGGTCCATGTAAATGCCAGGAAACCCGATTTGCATCAGTGGTCCAGGAAACAGCATGGATCTCTGTTGAGTCCAAATATCCCTAATTAAAGCAGATAGTGGGTTTTCCCCCTCATTTTAACAAACTCCTCACAGAGCAGACGGCCATGTTTTGCAGCCAGGCTGAGCAGTGGCGTTGCGCACTGAAAGTGACATCAGGGCAAACTCTTTATTGTATGCAGCTCCACAGTTTTGGGACCAGGGTAAGCCTGGCTTACAGAAGGGTACCAAAAAAGTGGGACAGTACAGATCAGTTATTTGGGACTCTTTCCAACTTTTGATAATGGAAACACAAGTAAATGCTTACTGTGCCATATCCATTTAACAGATCAAAATAGTTCCAGAAATCTCTGTGCTAAGAGCTGCTAATCGTCCACTGCTTTGGTTAACATGAGGGTAGTAGAGCAGTATGGCTGTAGCCAATAATCAGCTGTGGCTGCTTTGACACAACCAGTAATTGTTTAGTTGACTGATCATGTCAGTCCTTAGTTGTTAAATGAACCCCACGTTTTCCTTTGTTCACAGGATTCTTACAAAAAGGTTGTTCAGCAAAAAAGTTCACCATGGTTCATGAGGTTTGTCATATGTGTCTCATCTGTTTAGTAATTCTTGTGTTAAAGACACAGTTATGGATCTACAACTGGAGCAGCACTTTAGAATTTATTTTACAGTTAAAGAAATACCCGAAACAGCACAACCACAAACAGAACTTTGCAAGATATTTCACCATTAAGTTTAGAAGTATTTAAATTTACAATCATTGTTCATGATTTTCATAAATGAAATTTTAGAATAAAGTGTGTTGCATTCAAATAGCACAAACTAGCATATGACTTACTCTCCTTTCATAAACAAAATGCGATGTCCACAGAAAAGTCACAGACAACCTTCAAAAATAAAATCAAACGAGTACAACTAAAGCAAGGTTTAAAATATTTTTGGTTGCATAAATTCTCTAAAAAACATTTATGTAACCAAGGCTGGAACTATATGTCCACAAAACAGGTCCAAAACAAAGATTCTGAACGCTAAGAGAAGTCAAAACAAGTCTTGTAGTAAGTGAGAACAGTTTTATACGGCATGTACAGTCTGACCACTCGCTGTCCTTTTATCTGCCCCCTACTGCGATGTGGGGGTGTGTCAGGCAGGATGGGGATGAGACAGGATAGGATGAGGAGGACGTGCAACCTAAATATGGCTCTTGCAGCCGAGGCCACAGGGAGACAGAGAAGGGGACCACAGACCTCGGTAGTGTACAATTATCCAAAACAAGAGAGTCAAGCCAACCTCCTCTCACTGAGACTCACAAAAGGAGCATAACAGAGTGAAGCCAGTGGGATATTTTACTGTCTTTTACCCCCTGGATCACATACGCATATCTGAGCAAGTGCACATCCATATCTAAATCTAAATCTATCAGATGTCTGAT
Organism: Cheilinus undulatus; assembly: GCF_018320785.1. Lineage (NCBI taxonomy): Eukaryota > Metazoa > Chordata > Actinopteri > Labriformes > Labridae > Cheilinus > Cheilinus undulatus. The sequence goes on from NC_054873.1 coordinate 30,576,453, forward strand.
TAGGCACTGCATTTGTGAGTTTATCTGATACCAAAGTGAAGTGACTTGGTTTTCAACGACACATACAGTGCTTAACAAATGTATTAGACCATCTGTCATATTTGTCTCAAAGACCATCCAGCATCAAGAAGTGCTTTAATGCGGCCGCTTTCATTTTCAGGGAGCTCTCCACATTTTACCATTTTGAACAGGAATAAGGAATTTCAAACTCAATTCACCCAAATTTGAGCCGGCTCACTGGACTTCTCTGAGAAGACAGAAATTAATCAAGCATAACATTCAACCACTAAAACTCATTTTTCTGTTCAGGAATTCAAGTAAATAACTATAATTTGACATATTAAGAAATTTTAATGTGCTTTACTTTTTTTTCAGTTTTTTGGTAAATCAGTAAATTTGAAAATTCATGGATAACAATAATGATTATATTTTAGCATTAAAAATATCATTTGGGTTAAAGAGCTTCTACATATTGGTGTATTAACCATTGCAGAAACATAAAAAATGACTTTGTAATTACCAATCCTATTAATTAAGGGCAGCTGTGGCATAAACCTTACTTTGGTTAGGGTTAGGGTGTTCTAATAAATTTGTTAAGCACTGTATATTACCCTTTAAAAGACCATATGGCAGCTATTTAACCCTTCACCACAGGTGAAAATGTATCACAAATCATTAAGGCTAGAGTCAAACAGATAAATATCGATACTTGTTGCAACATCCCAGCATGCATTTCCCACAGTGTAACATATGGTGCAGATATAAAACCTCTTCTGCCTTTGGGGTGGAGATATCAGGAGTTAAATTGTGAAAGGCTGTCTGGAGCTGGCAGATGCTGGCATTCTTTAGGACCGGGAGCCGACAAAGGTAGACTTTACCTGGACCTGCAGCCCATGAATGCTTACGGATGTTTAAATCTCTACTTGAAGAGCCCAAAGAGAGCCGCAACTTATTTCTGGAGTGACATATTGTTTGCATAGATGCAGTGAATTAGATCAGCAGATCCAGGCTGGACAAGCTCAAGGAGGCTAAAACCTTTGGAGGAGGCCCAGGCGGGGAGAAAGATCAAAGGCCTGCCGGCATGCTCTGGTGTGTATGCCGGCTGGACCCATGAACATGTTACAGATGAGCAGAGGCGCCAGAGAACCATCTGGGATTATATAATGATTCAGAGTTCGGGGCACAATGCTGTGGACATTTAAATACAATAAGGAATACAGAAATAATTTAAAGTTGGTTTATTTGTAAGAAATACCCCTATTTGTTTATTTGGTCAGCCTAAATTTTGAGAAGGTCCTCTAAATGGGCAGCCAAGGTTCATCCCCCTCTCTCTTTCCTGATTTACTCCCCACTGTCATATCTGAATGGTGGCAAATAGCCGAACAATGAATCTAAAAAAAAGGCAGGGCAAAAAGTGAAGTGAGTGTAAATGGCAAAAAAAGAACTGCAATACTCTGAGTGGCCTCTCAAGGCTGGTTCCAAAAGTTAGTCAATCCCTATTTTACCCCATATTTAACCCCCCAACTTTACAGTAGAGTTTAAATGTTTTAAGCCTGTCCATTAGGTTTCATCTCTGCTAATTCTTACTATTGACTGTGTTTGCATTGTTGGAGCCTTTTGGGGATATTTCCATGCATACATCAGGAGAAAAATAAGTCTTCTTAGGAGGTTTATTTTAACTGACTATCCAAAATACAATGTGACGAAGCTTTTCTGGTTAGTGAATATCTAATAACACTTTCATTGTTTCATATCAATACTGCAGTCTGCATTCTCTTTACCCGTTTTGTTGGTTTGTTCAGTTTTTATGTTACAACAATTTAATGCCTCTTAAAGGGATATTTTGGTATTTTTGAAGTTGGGTTGTATAAGGTACTAATGTTAGTGCGATTAGACTCCAGCAACTTCAGTAAGCATTTCTGCTTCAAACAGGACATGCTTGAGGAAGCTAGGCTATACAGCATAGCAGACGGTACAGTTTATCTGTGTAATTTTGCCAGTCTTAGGTAAAAATGGGCAAAAACAATGCTGTCTCAATTTTACACTATATTGACATTTTTTTTGAATCATTTAATTTTAACCCAGTAAGACTCTGCACTTGGCACTATACTGCAATGCAAGCTACCAGCTGCATATTCTTCTGCCTCAGCGTTTCTGAACAGCTGTTTGGGTCTGTAAGCTTTGTCAGAGGAAACAACAGGAAACTAAACTAAAACAACACTAAAATGAAAAATTCTGACTTGACTGATGATGACATGCTGTTTACTGTGGATTATTACATGAACCAGAAAATGCAGAGGAACTTTTACAGAAGGAGACTCAGCAGGAAGAAAGAGAGGGTGAGGAACTTGAATGGAGAGTAATTAGCAGGTTACATCCTGATTTACCTGCTGGTATAGGTGTGGGAACTGTGAGCCCATGTCCAAGAGAACTACTGTTGTCAGGTGTGGGACTTTGTTACAACACTTCTTCAGGACATTTCTGATTGAGGATGGCGGCTCACTCACAGCCTGCATCTCTCCCCATCCAGAGTTCCCTGCCTAACTGAACACTGGTATTTCATGGACCTCCTTCAACTTTTTGAATATAAATTGGAGAAACTGAAACGGTCCAGAAGAGCAAAATAGAAAATTGTCATCCAAGTAAGTTTATGGCTGTCACTTTATTCTTTTAATGGCTGATAAGCAGACAAGCTAGAGTTGGTACCATTTTCTCACTGTATTAAAACATTGTGTCAGCTGTTGAAGAGGAAAACTGAGGTGAGTAGTTTGAGCTTAGGGCATTGTTTTTTCCTCCGACAAAGCCTGCAGATCCAAACAGCTGAGGTGGAAGAGCACGCACCTGAAGCTTGCATTAGAAAATAATGCCAAATGCAGAAGCTTTCTGTGTGAAAAAATAAAACACTTTAAGCATTTTCAATATAGCGTATGATTAAGCCAGCATTGTTTGATGGCCCATTTATACCTTGAACCTGCTAGAATACGTGGAAAAACTGTACCCATCTGCTATGCTGCATAGCCTAGCTTGCCCAAGTGCTTTCTGTTTGAAGTGGCAATGCTTATTAAAATCACTGGAGGCTAATGCCAAGTACCTTACAACCTATCTTCAAAAATACCCAAATTTCCCTTTTAAGGTCTTTACACTTTGGGTCTGTTATTTTTGGATGCATTTTTGTCTGATCTGTAATTTGGAAAAATGTCACACACTTGGACCCTGCACACTGAGTCTAATCCATTTTTATTTGCCTTCACTGCAAAAATTCATAGAATCTGGTAAGTAGTTCCATACTGCAAGCCTATGGCTCTGCCACTCCTTCAAAATCCTGCTGGATCCATCCATCATGACAGAGAGCTAATACAGCACCCACTCATGTGTCATAGCATTGAGCCAAGTTGGAGAGATGGAGAGCAACTTTTTACTTCAGTCTTTGTTATGACCTGTGAGTAGGCTACAGACTTATGCCTTCATCTGTTATATTTCCATGGTTGATAGCCACATAATACGCTGACAAACTACAGTGTGAGTGAGGTTTTGGTGCGAGCGAGGGAAAGAGAGAAAGAGAGAGGAGGGGTGGGGAAGGGGTGAGCAGGTAAGAATGAAGCACTGATCTGAATCAACAGTCAACCATTTAAATGACGTGGACTGTATGAAATTTTGCATAAAATCAAACCTTTCTGAAAAAATTGTGACGAACGAAAATTTCGGTGTGAGTGTGCAAACCAGATTAGATCAACATGAGCTAGATTTTCCTTTTTAATGTGTGAAAAATTTGGATGAAAAAAAAAAGACTCAGTGTGCAAAGGCCTTAAGCCTGATGAAGCATCACCTGCTTCTTTAATAAAGAAATGCTGTCCAGTTCTGGTAAAAACTGCTGCTGAAGCTGCATCTGTGCTAATCTCTTCTCTGGCTGCTTTCACTCCAGCTAAACCATGCACATATACTGTCAGCAACCCTACTTCAATCTACCTCAGTTCAAAACCACTTAAATACACAGCAATTTTCATAACCCATCACTGCTATTACCGCTGCAACTTTCAGCGCTCACTTAAAGCGTCTTCAGTGAATAAGTGAGTAATTTGTTCATTCTGAGTGAGTTACTTTTAGTAAGTACAAAACTTCAGTAGCCAAGTGGCACATGCCAGGTTAAAGCTCAGTCAATTTACACTAGAAATGTCAAATGATGATTGTTTCTTTGGCTGCTGTGGTTATGCTCAGACGCTGTCATGTTATCTTTTGGTTCAGCTCTATTATTGAGAACAGAAATATCACATAAAACTTTCTTTTTCATCATTTTGCTTCTCCATGGCTTCATATAAAAACTATCTGGAGTTGCCTAGTGATATGAATGATGAACTGTCACCATAGTGCTTGAGGGGAAATTGTAAAGAGGTTGCGAGAGAGACATGACATATGAATGCTTTGTTTGACAGATCTTAGGTCTTCGCTGTAGCACATAATTCGTTCAGTCACACAACTTGAGAGGCGCGGAGAGTACAATGAGCTAGTGTGAATCATTGTGGTTGTAAGGGTGCACTATATCAGGGGTTGTGTGTCTATACGTGTCTTCCTGATAGATGCAGAAAAGTTGGGATGATCTCACCTCTCCCTGGAAGCAATAATGCGGAGGGTTTGGGGTTAAAGCTGGGTGCTAAAAAGGGATACCAAAGCAAGCCCTAGCTGGTGGATGGTATCGTGGATGTCCTGTCATCTGAGGAGATGAGTGACAGAGAAAAAGAGATGAAAAAGGTGAGCTTTATGAAGCATTGTAAAGGTCACTGTAACTGATAGTATAAGTGGTGAAAGGAGGGGGGAACACCTTCATTCTTCATATGTCACCTATTTAAGTAAGATATAGAGCAAGTCTCCATCCACATCTGTCAGCAGAGAACAAAAACAAACCAATGGCTTAATAATATGAATAATAAATACTTCAGTCAATAATTTAAAAACCTTTTAATATGGTTTATGGCTACTGGTGTACTTCAACCAACAAAGCCATAAACTAAAGCCAGGTATACTCTGTACAATTAAAAAGACTAGGTAAAAACCTAGTATATGGCTGACCGCAACTATCTGGGGTGCTTGTTGGAATGCCTGACTGAAATGTGTGTTCTGGCAGAGTGACTTTGTCATGATTATTAGTAGTTTATTACTTTCAGCCAAAGGTACAGTAAATGGCTACTGAAATGTAAAAAGCTACATGTTGCCCTCTCTCTCTGGCTGTCTCTTTCAGTGTGTGAGGAGATAAAATCTGAGCAGCACCCCCCCCCCCCCCCCTTTCTTCTACAAGCTGTCGGTATGGCTTTGTGCCCTGATTTCAACAAGAACAGCGCCCAGGTCGGATTAAACAGCAGCGGTCCTACTGCGACATCCAACTGCGACATCCAAGTTAAAAGCTACAGCTAACGCCTGAGTAAACAGGACAAGCTCACCGCCACGATCGGGAAGCAATGCCGAAACAGACCGGGAGTAGAGAGAGAACATTTGTTTCTGTCACAGAAAGCTTTCAGTGTTGCTTTCTGTGCTTGTTTGAATTTAGACACATTGTCTGTTTCAGACAGAAGCGCTGCTGTGGCTCAGTCAGCTAATGACAGGCCTGCTAGTCCTTAGATGGGACACAACAACTCATTAGCTGTATACAACAACTATCACATTGTCATGCTGAAGCGGGGGGCAGAAGAGCGGCATCTTCGTTTTTTTTTTTTTTTTTTTTTTTCGCAGAAAGCTTTCCGTGTTGCTCTCAGCTGTGATGAAGAAATTTGTTGTTCTGGCTAAGGCTGAGCTAACGTTTGGCTAGTCCACAAGCATTCACACAACAAGTTCCCTTTTCCCCCTCAACTATCACACAGTCATGTCAAAGCAGCTCAGCAGAGGAGTAAAAACATCTTTCCGAACATGAAAATCTTATAGGGTTGTTTTAGTCTTTGTCATACAAAAATGCAGCCCAGCTCTGGCGAAACAGAGGCTAAAGCTATAGCTGAGTATTTAGAGCAGTGGGAGCAGCCATTACAGGGCTTTGAGCGTGAGTAAACCCCGCCCATAGAGCAACTCTGTATTGATGAGCCATATATACATGATGTTAACTAGAACCTAGTTAACACAGTGGAGGCAGCCATTAGTGACAGCATTCAGTCCAAGCAAACGCAACTCTGTCGTGTATGGCTCATACAAAAGTGTCACTCACTCAGTTACTTACAGACAAACAGACATACTCAGACACAGACATTGCCATGTGTAGGGCTGATCTCAGCGGTCAGCCAAAAATAACTGTGGTGGGACGTTCCCTGCCTTTAGGGTGGGTATTAATTAATTAGGGTATTAATCTTGATTAATATTTCTATTTATTTATATTAATAATTTCAATAATCTGTAATAATATTCTAAAAATAACCAAAAACTAACATTAAAACTCCAACAGCAGAATGTTTAAAGATGCATAACCAGTTATTTATTATAGCACCAGTAAAACCATGACACCTGCTCTGTACATCAGGCAAAATAAATGCTGACAAGGTGACACATAGGTGAAATCTTCTGGCTTTGCTTTAAGAAAGCATTGTAACATGTAATCAGGTTTTTTTTTATCATTTGAAACTTGTTTTTAATGTTCAAAATTATGTTTATGGTTTTTGTAGTAAAAGGCCTCTTGTGACCCACACTTTGGGAAACATTTGTGTGGTTTGATCATTTTAACAGTCCATAAGAGACAGCGTAATAAAAGCTTTGTATGCCATTAAAATAATATATTTTTTCTATCTGGTAGGCTGTATACACAGATAAAAATAAGAACTCATTTGCAGACTTCAGGATTTTGAGTTCAGTGTCATGAATTCTTCCTTTCTCAAGCCCATTGATTCCCTTTCTTCACAGTTAAGAAGTAAACCAAAATAATTCACTTCAATTTGATAAACCTCTGCAACAAGACCAGAAAAAATGATTTGATTTTCAATCTAAGATTGATATCAGAGCTGTTACTATGAAAATTCTATCAAATGCACATTGGGAATCAGAGTTGTTCCAACAAAGAGACTGATTCGACTTTCTATTTTCCAGCAGCTGAAATCCAATATTCTTGATCTACACAGAATAGGTCTGCAATGAAAGGTTAAGATCTACAATACAGCAATTTTCTGAAGCTGCTTAAGAGGAGTTTTAGTGACCAACTGCATAAGCATGAAAGCTGTATGCAGCAGAGTCTACATGATGTACTTAAATATATAAAGAAATCAGCACAAAGTGTATAATATGCCCCTTGGTTGCCATGATATTCCTCTTTAAATACACTAAACTCTGTATCCAGAGCTGCAGAAAGCTCCCTTTGTTGTATTACTCACTGTGGTCATCTTGCAGTTCATAAAATCAGAGCTGTGTAAAGGCTGTAATTTTGGAGGCATATAATTTACCTGTTTAAGTTTATAGCTAAAGGTTAACCCTTGGTGTAAAACTACGCATGAGTTAACCTTCTGCTCTGAGTAAAGCATTGGTAATATTTTGAACATTGTTAGCATTTTGGTGAGGGTTAGGGTGAGGACAGCATCATCACTGAGCACACACTCCTCATTTAACTTAAAACAGTGTTGAAAACTAGGCTGGGCTTCCTTTTGAACATACAAGGCTTGCGAAGTTACAAACACAACAAAAAAAAAGCTGCATTTATGTTCAGGTAAATGGCCCAATAGAATTAGATTTTAAAGAAAAACCCAGCGATTGGGCCCTCCCTGGTTTTGATTCAATAATGATGTCAGTGCGTGTGTGTTGGATCAGCAGTATCGGTGCCAGCATCCTGGCTAACAGTTACTTCCCTCTGGAGCTGAAAAGTGAGTCAAGCTATTATCGGTGTCTGATATCACATTACTCATACATGCCACTTTAAGACTGTCATTATTGTTTCCACCAATCTTTGGCACTCTTAACCCACTTTTGCTACTTTTTAACCCCCTTTCACTACTTTAGACACCAATTTGGCCACTTCCACCATTTTCCACCCATTTGGCCATTTTTTGCACATTGTAGTCGCTATAAACCACTGTTGGTGCTTCTTACCTGTTTTGCAACTTTAATGCATTTTCACCACTTTTTAACCGCTTTTCTTTTTTTGTTCCAACTATTTTTTGGCCACTTTTGCCTTTCATAGTCCATCTTTGCCACTTGTATCCATTTTTTGCCACTTTTTACTCATAATAGCCACTTTGTAATGACGTTTCACCACCTCTTTTCGGCCAATTTTGCCACTGTTAACCCATTTTTGTTACTTTTTAACCCCATCTCATTACTTTGGATTTTTTTTTCCTTTTATCTTTTTTAACCTATTTGGCCACTTTTTACACATTTTAGCCTCTGTAAACTATTGTTGCCATTTTTACCAGTTTTTGCCACTTCTGTTCATTTTCACCATTTTTTAACCGCATTTCACCATTTTTCCACAATATCCTTTCTTTCTCTCTCTCTCTCTCTCTTTGAATATATATATATATATATATATATATATATATATATATATATATTCCACTCTTTGCCTTTCTAAGCCCATTTTTGCAGCTTTTATCTAAGTTTTGCCACTTTTAACTCATTTATGCTACAATGTGACCACTTTTCACCACTTTTTTCTGCCAATTTTTGCCACGTTGAACCCATTTTTGACTATATTTTGCGATTTTTTTTGCCCCTTTGTGTAATCATTAAATGAATTTTCCCATAAAGTTCAGTTCCTTTTACTTTATTTTCTGGATACCTGGATACTTTACCCATGGAAAGACAGGCCCTGAATGAGATTTAAGAAAGATCCTTGTGGGATGGATGAGATGCCTGAGCTCTGTTGAAACCTGCTTGTGTCAGCACATTGTCAGATCTTGAAGATGCATGTAAAGAAGGCTTTCAGAGGAACTTCTTTGTCAAAATGCAGATATTTCGATAACAGCTCTCTAAGGGGTCTTACATGTGATTTAATGCATTATCATTCTAGATTTGCAGGAAGCATGTGCATGACTGCAGTATGATAAAAAATATTCATTGGTATTTTGTTGAATATCAAATAAGAAATCTTACAATAACAAAGTCACGGTTTAATAAAAAAAAAAAAAAACCTTAGAAGCAAAAGGCAATACTGGATCACAACAAACTACAATGAGTACAATTTGATTAATTAATCCAATTTCAACAAAACAGGATTAGTCTGAGAATATTTTGAAGATATGGGGTATCAAACAAAACCCCTGATTTGTTTTATGGTGAAATAGATATGATATTCATCTCCGTGCCACAGTTCAGAAATTTAAAGTGAAACTGATTGATTAGTCATGAATTCTTCTGTGATTCACAGTCTGATCTGGGTCACAGATCCACACCCTTCCTACACTAATAAACCACTTGTCTGTCACCAGCAAACATAAGACTGGAAAGTCTGCCTGCATGTCCGGTCACGAAAGTGGTCTTACCCCTCAGGTCTGCACGCCTGGTGACCCCCACAATCACTCTCACCTGTCAATCACCCAGCATGCTCTGAAGGGCAGAGGGTTAGAGAGGAGCAAGAACAAACACAGTATCAAAACGAACTCACACCACCGGGCTTCTGCAAACCATTCACACTGACAGCTCAAACAGACTCCAGCAGAAAGGAAACCTCCAGATGGTAAACATTCAGTACCAGGAAGAAAAGTTGGACTGACAGATGCTCACATTGCAGTCACAGATGTCAAAAAGTTAGGATTAGGATGTAAGCTGCCAAAAACTAAGTGTTACAAAGGACTAATGAGATGCACTAGTAGCAAGGATAAAAGTATCACATGTCTGACAACTCAGGTTCACCTAAATGATTAGATGGATTATTTTGGATTAAATCAAATTCAACTATGATGAAAAAATATTTTCTGGGAATTTTACTTAAGAAATCAAACACATCAGCTGAAGTTTACTTGATACACTTGATTTTTCCTTCTTAAAACATCTGGTCCAATCAATACATGATTGAATTATTTTTCCTTTTAAGATGGATGCACAGGGGCTCTTGGGAGGATGATCTCAGTTTAACAGTCCACCAGCACAATTAACATCTCAACTTTTGGATGGATTGTGATCTGAAAATATGTGTGGTCCTTTCAGGATGAATCCATCATGGCTTTAAGATCCTCGGACTCTCCTGTACAGCAGAGATACTTTATATTCGTAGTTTGAGCAAAAATATCAATGAAAAACAGATTATGAACAAACTAAAATATGTAGTAACACTTAGGCAGCCATGAAAATCTGTCATACATTGGCAGACATTTTTGCCATTATCTAATAACAAAAAATAACTAAAGTTTACATACAAAGATCACCATGATTCCTTATTGTTCTGTGAAAAAGTATTTGCCCCCTTCCTGTGTTCTTTCTTTTTGCATATGCATTACACTGAAACATTTAAGATCACTCAAGTAAACATCCAATGCAGTCATAAATAATGATTTCATTTATGAAAGGAAAAAAGCCATCCAAAAAGGAATTCAAGAACAGATGAGCAATAAGGTCATTAACATCTATCAGTCTGGAAAGGGATACAAAGCCATTTATAAGGCTTTAGGATTCCAGCAAACCACGATGAAAGCCATTATCCACAAATGGAGAAAACTTGGAACAGAGTTGAGTCTTTCCAGCTGTAGCCCACCAAAATGACTCCAAAAGTAAATAGAGGACTTAGGTCACCAAAGAACCCAGAACAACATCGTAAGACCTGCTGGCCTCACGAGGTCAGTTGAGGTCAGCATTCATGATTCTACAATCGGGAAGACGCTGGGCAAAAATGGCATCCATGAGAGAGATCCAAGGCAAAAAACAAAAAGAACGCTGACCAAAAAGAACAAAAAGGCTCGTCTCACATTTGCCAAAATAAAAAAAAAAAAAAAAAAAAAACATCTTAATGATCTTTATGACTTTGGGGAAAATATCCTGTGGACTAATGAGACATGGCTGAACTTTTTGGAAGGTGTACGTCTCGTTACATCTGGCATAAAACTAACACAGTGCTTCATAAAAAGAACATCATACCAACAGTTAAACATGGTGGTGGTGGTATGATGGTCGGGGCAGCTTGATTCTTGATGGAACAATGAATTCTGCTCTCTTCCAGAAAATCCTGAAGGGGAATGTACTGCCAATCAGTTTGTGACCTCAAGGTCAAGCACAAAGATCCAAAAAACACCAGCAAGTCCACCTCTGAATGGCTAAAAAAAGAACAGAATGATGGTTTAGAGTGGCTTCATCATAGTCCAGATTTGGATCTGATTAAGATGCTGTAGCATGACCTTAAACAGGCCTTTAAATGCTAGAAAACCATCCAGTGTTGCGGAATTACAACTAATCTGCAAAGAAGAGTGGGCCAAAATTCCCCTACAGCAATGTGAAAGACTCATTGCCAGTTATTCCAAAGCTTATTTGCAGTTGTTGCCACCAAGGATGGCACAACTAGTTATTAGGTTTAGGGAGCAGCTATGTTTTCACATAGGGCCTGTTAGGTTTGGTGTTATCTTTGTCTTAATATTAAAATTTAAGTATGATACATTTGCAAAAGAGAAAGAAATCAGGAAGGGGGCACAAACTTTTTCAAGGCTCTTTACTTCTTGTTTTATATTGAGGACTTTATTTAATGAAAACTGTAGAAAATCCTACAACAGGTATCTACTTGACATGGAAGTGTCTAGAGGGGAACAACACTATAGGGATTGGGGGAAGTTTGGAGGGAGTGTGTACAGTGCATCAGCCAATGGCAGAGAATAATTCTGGCCCATATAAAGTACCGCTTTCGTCTTATATGAGTGTTGATAACTTGATACCATACAGACCTTAGTAACTCCTGCTTGGCCAGCCCACCATAAGCTAATGTTCATAATCTTATCAGCGGTTGCGCTGTCTGTTTGCCTCAATTGCAAACATACATAGAAGCATTTACAAACATGTGCACACATGCACCTCCCCTCTCCTCCTTGTAACATGACAGACAGATGAGATGTGCAGTAGGAGATCAACAACCTACTTTTAGCTACAATTTTTCTTGTCTTGTGACAAAATGTTGCACAGATCCCACATAACTTTCAATGTATTTTTGATTGATTTTTATTTGCTAATTTGAAAACTTTTTTGTATTTGAGGGACATTGTGAAAGTAACGTGGCATACATACCAAAAAAAATAAATAAATAAAACCTTTGGCATGTTAGCATAGCCATTGAGAGTGGTTAGCATGCACCATTTAGCTGCTATCAAGGGGGGTCAGCTCTTACAGTTTATTTAGCTATATAAGCAAACAGAGCACTTGCACAGGGTTAGGAATGTGAGGTATGGTTGAGGTGGGGTTTACGATTGTCTAATGTTCAGGAAAGAACAAGCTCTGAAAAGTTAACCCTGATTTGAGGCATGCAATATTGACATTAAACTTTTCTTTATAGCATTGCTGATGATTGAAAGAATCTAGGGAAAAAACTGAAGTTGACATGCCGCCATTGTCACGGTGGACCTTACCATAACATTCATGTGTTTGAATAACAGCTGACTGAAGAAAGGAGCATTTTTCATTTAGACATGACTTTTCTATGCAACTTTATTTTTGATAACAATGTGAAGGACATCAGGATGAACCTGTAGATCTCTCAGCTGCTTCACTGTTGGGACAAACTTTAGAATGGGACATGCACAACACTTAGGATTGTACTTCAAGAAGAGTCCTCTTTTATAAGTGCAGACACTTTAATACTGGACTAACTAACCACATTAAGGACTAAGATATTCAAGAATAGTATGATGTTTCTGGCCTCTCTGACCGATTTGTGGATGACATTTCGTTATTCATTTAAAGGCAATCAATAAATAAAGGTGGGCTGTCAGCATTACGGCCTGTGTCCACAGCTAGCTTTTTTAAGCAGTGGCAGCACCTATGACCTCATTGTCAGAGCGCTTCTCACCAGCATTCCTTGTTGCATTACAGAAAATAACTCCTGCTTTCCTCAAACCTGTAACATTGCTTAAAAGTAGCTGTGCATTGTCTTCATATAGGAAAAGTATGCATAATAGTGAAATCACATAATTGTTATTCTGAGACATTTGGAAAAGGTTGGAAACCAGATTCTCTTGAAGCCATCTTCAGAGATACAAGCAGTTACTCTGATGACCACTCAACAGTCACTGCTGAAACTTTGTCCTTTTTTGCACAAATACACCAGACAAACAGAATTATAAATGGCAGCAAATGTTGACAGAGAAAACTATTATGATGACTCATTCACTCCCATAGTTTTAAAGTATTGCTTTCACATAAACCCAAGATGTATAGTCTCAGCTTTCAGACCAATCTATAAATCCAGCTGTGAACTTCTACACTAACACATTATCAGCTGACCTGAAAGTGCCACCAGTGAAATGAATAATTTCTACTGACTTTTCATTCTTTCCATCCTTCCTGTTTTCCTAATAAACACATTTATGGGCCCCAGTCACTCACCATTTCCTCCCTGAATCACTCAGCCCCGCATCACACCGTCTTACGCTCACCCTGTGGGACGACTTAAATCTTACACACTCATCCTATCTCAAGACCTACCAGTCATGCCTTGAATCTTACTTATTCTCCCCACCGAGCCTCTTTATCACCCACCTTCCCGTCTCACAGCAGTGATGGATGCCCCATGTCCAGGTCTTGTTTTCTTGAGTTTGATGAAGCCCTTCTTTGAAGTGACGGTGTTTCCAGGTCTGGGGTAGAGAATGCTTCTGGCTAATGTGGACATACTGCAGTTTGAATGGCCTACTTTCCAAAAGTGTACGTTATTGACGACCATTTTTCTCATCAGTGTTTCCAGAATGTGGCTTTTATCTAAGCTGTAAAAGGCATTCCTGTCAAAGTGCTTGGAGTGTGCAAACAGGCTGATGTGTGTTAGTGTGTGTTTAAATCAGTAAAAACAGATTTTAGAGTGCTTTAATGTCAGATTTATGGACATCTAATCTCTGTCATCCCAGCAACCCTGACCATGAGGGAGGCCTGCACACTTAATCATTCACACCCTGAGACCAAGCAGCAAGAGAGGGAGCGATTTTAATCCGCTGAACCGGTTCACAGTTTATGTCCTGTCCCCTGGTATCCCACCTGAAAGGCATCTATTACATTTCCTCCCTCTGCCTGTTTGCTAAATCCCGGCAACTATTCCATTATGCTGTTTTCATAAGCTATAAATCCTTTCTGACGCTCTTCAACATCAGCCTAGAGTCTTGGTTATGTTTTTATTGTGTCATCACACTAGTATGAACAAACAAAAACTAGATCAGGTAAGGGAGTCAGGTTTTGCAAAATGGAAAAGATTAGATAGGATGAAGAGGGAGAAATCTCTCTTATAGTAATGAGGTAATGGGGAAATCTGTGCGGGGAAGCTGTCAAAGATGGAGGACCTCAGAGGAAGAATCATTTGCTGTTGAGAGATGGAGCTGACCAAAATCAGGGAAAATTCCCAGCTGAGACCTCCTACAACAAAAAAATTAGCATCTGAAAAAAGCAAACAACTTGGCCGTACAGAAAGCAGTTAAAAACTAACCGTCGGGTTTTACTGGGGAGACCTAACAGCCTGGGTGGAATAATAAATGTGATGGATTTGGTGGGGGAAGAATTTCACGTTGGAGCGTCGTGGAGCCCGGCTGAAAAGTTGTCCTTGCTGCCTCTGACGTTCTTTAACCTCTTTTGCGGCTTTGAAACCTCATGTCTTTGGCCTGCAGTCACTCTCTATTTATGCAAGAAAATAAAGAAGAGAACGCTGCCCCTCCTAAATCTGTAAACTGCAATTAAGCTAAATTCCAAGTTTATTTCCAAATGCCGTCCTTGCTCCAGACCATGTGAGAGACTTGAGTCTAAAATTATCACACTTTTGGTCAGGAGGCCAAGACGGAGCCAGCACTAGGACTGTCTTCTCACAGGCCGCAGGATCACAAAGATGCTATGGAGGGCTCAAACTATTGTAATAATCGTTTGTGTTGCTAAATATCAATAATGTGTGATTTTAACTCATATGTAACATCATTTAAGGAAGATTTCTGCAGGTGTCTATATAGAAACTACTGCTTTAATGAGAAAAAGAACACTTAGGTGACATATAACAATGGCACAAGTTTTGTTTATTGTTAACTTTCCTGAAAGCCAGCATTGTCATGCTATAAGACATCTTAACTAGAGTCATCATTCCTATTTAGCTTAAGAAGCCCAGCCTAGCTCCCTCTATCTGTCTCTATATCTCGGATTTTCTCTCTCTCTCTCTCTGTCTCTCCATCATGTGTTTACACGTCGGTAGAGTAAGTGACAGGGCTGTAATCGGAAGTCTACAACCGTGTCATTTGAAAGAATGTTGTCTTTTCCTGGGAGCGTGGTGGTCAGCAGAGAAAAACAAGATTTACATCTCACAGGGCGGGGCGAAGAGTCAACCATGCATTATCCCCCATCGGCCGTGGTCAGAAGCGGGCGTTAACGTGTGGGAGAGGTAGACGCGACGATGCAGACGCATTTTCACCCATGGGAGAAATGTTTGTATTAAACTCTGGGGAATCTCATAGCTAGATAATACAAGCTGAGTAAACAAATATAAACCAAGTGATTCCATATGAGGCACTGTCACACTATGCCTCCTCTTTTTGTCATATAGTTTGGGCTGTTTCTTTGTCAGTCAGCAGCAGATATAAACAGAAGGATCGGACCAGGTGTGTGTCATACTCACAGGCAATGGCGTCATTTGTCGGTCAGTCTTTGTGTGAAATGAATACACCTCCTAAAAACAAAAGGAGGAGAGTAGATGATAATAAACATATTTCACAGGACGTCAATCTGTGGTTTTGGAAAAAGGAATGCGGGAATTTTGCGAATTCAATATTTTTGTTTTCTTTGTGATTGCCTTTGATATTTGAGTTACTTTCCACAGTGAAATGGAAACACAAAAAACTAAAGACAAACCCTTCCTCTACAGTGATTTTATTTGGCCTTATTTCTTTTGCCATAATGTTTTTTTTAATTTAGAAATACCAGCAAAAGCATTATTTCATTTTCATTTTACGGGGTAGCTTGGATTTTATTTGTTATGGCTAAATTAAGAATAATAAGATTGCTGCATAGAAAGGGAAAGGATGCAGCTTTCAACTTACTTGTATCAAGAATACAAAAGACAGACAGCCTCACAATAAAAGCAACCTCATGAGTCATCCTTCTCTCATATCTAAGAACAAATACATTTAGAAACATTTGAGGGAACAGAAAACAACTCTGTCATAACAACACAACATCTCACACAATTGATTCGTCATGACTGAATTGTAAATCTACTTTCATAGCAGATGCTAGGGGTAATATTTTGTGAATAATGAAAAACAAAGTGGATGAATATATTCACAACTATTTTATTCAAATTAATGCACAGCACTGAGTCATAATGGGCTGAATGTCATCAAGAGACACGGCAACAATTTCCACTATTATGCTGATGATACTCAGCTATAATTGTGTGCTGCTAACCCTGTGAGCCCTGATGAACAGTACTTCAAGCATTAATGACTGATGAGGGAGAATTTCATTACTGGAACTGAGGCTTGGCAGAGAAAATGATGTCTTGATGACTATCCTGTGTTATCACTCAAAGGCGAGGGTCAATGTGGAACAAGGTCCTGTATAATAATATACACCGCAAAACCAGGGTGGTGACAATCTCAGTGTTAAACGTCTCAGAGCTGGAGTGGTGGAGTTATTCGGCAGTGTTGATCCACCAGTGTTAGCCCAACTTTACAGAGACTCAACTGACCTAACTTCAACCCACTGCCATTTAAAAATGTGGGGGAATATGTGGTTGGAGTTTTCCCATCATGCCCTTGGGCAGAGTATTTAGATGTATTTATATGTGCTTAGATGTTGCCTGTTCTACAGTGATCCCTTTGCTCATATTTTTGATGGACTGTGTTGTTTTTAATGTTAGCGATTTGCACCGTGAGTGAGGTTATCCACTGATAAAGTGACTTCCTGCCCATGGGAATACATAGTTTAAGTTGAAGACGGTGGGCTCTTCTCTTTCAAAGAGTGCTCTCTTGCTTTACATTTGTCTCTTAGATTCATACTTTTTTTGAGGAAACCTTGCCAAAGGTTATCAACACAAGGTGGCCTTCCTAATGGGTTTGAAATACATAATTTTATTTCAATAATATATGTAAATACTTAAGATAAACACCCAGGGTGAGAGTACATTTCATCTTCAATTTTCAAATCGTTATTTGTTATTAATAAGAGTTCCACTATTAAAGAGAGGCTTACTTTTGTAATAGGGGGTAGGAGGATCTGACTTTAATCAAAATGCAAGTTAAATGCAAAAAGCATGCCTTTACAATATCTTATTGAAATACTCATTCAAAAGATTAGTCTCTTGCATACCAGTACCACTTA
Organism: Cheilinus undulatus; assembly: GCF_018320785.1. Lineage (NCBI taxonomy): Eukaryota > Metazoa > Chordata > Actinopteri > Labriformes > Labridae > Cheilinus > Cheilinus undulatus. The sequence continues at coordinate 30,593,871 of NC_054873.1, forward strand.
GAAAGTAAATGAACATGAACCAACCAGAGGGAGTGAGCTGTGATTGGTCAAAGGTTGTGGGGCACAGTAGATCAGTTCTGTTGTGATGTGAGGTCTTTCTTTTTGTGGAGCCCAAATTCCCATGCAGTGCCCTAGTGCCGGGCAACAGGATGAAAACCCGACTCATATTAGACTCCTTTCTACATTTGATGTTTGTAGCCACATCTGTGTTTTATAACATGAAAAATATCTCAGGAGTGTCTCTTATCCAATGATGTTTAAGGTTCTCAGTTGTTGTAGATCAAAAATGATGAGCAAATGTAATCACATTGTTTTGACTCTGTTCATGGTTTCTCTCAGCAACATACAGTTAGTTTTTTTAACATTTTGAATGGAGAAACAGCTTTTGACCCATGAGCAAAGATGCCTGAGCAGCACAATGCCCTGTTTCAGATGAATTCAGCCAGACAGACACGCTTAATCCTACACAGGTTCAAAGCTCCTCCGGAGCACATGTGGCCTCAACCTGAGCAGAGTTAAGGAGAATAAAAGAAAAAGAGGCAAAGAACAAAAGAAGTTAGCAGAGACCACTGTGAGTAATGGACTGATTTGTGTTGTGTCTGTGGAAACTTACAGGACTGCTTATTCTAAACAGCCGTGAGTGTGTGTATGTGGTAATGCACTTCACATGTCATTGGTGGGTGGAGGTGAGCTCAGCGACCCTGCAGAAAGTAACGGTCCTGGTTTTATGTCAGTGCTTGCTGAATATGACTGGGCATCACATCACTAAGTTCCCATGACTCACAAAGCGACAACAACCCCCAATGAGACTCAACAAAGAGCTGATCAGTCACCAGTGAACAACACATACTGAGAACTAGTGCTAACCAAGCAGACAGTCACACAGATACAAGAGAAAAACTCAAAGTCAGACACGCAATGTGCTTGAACTGATTTTATGACAGACTTGGCAAAAGGAAAAACCCAAACGATGGTGCCGTAGGAAGAGAAGTCACAGCATACCTTCTCAGGAACACAAGCCAACACTCAGGAGGACATAAAATGGTTTTGTTCCTCTTTTGAGGGGATATCTCCAACATCTGTGTCACATATTGCATCACATACCAATGTTTCCATATGACACACACTTACTGTATCTCTGCACGATACAGGCGGCTATTTTATTTAGAATTTAACCATGGTTTATTTTGGGGTTTTTTTTGGGTGTTTTTGGCCCATGACGCATGGCCTTGATATCACACCTCTGCACTCTTGTGTTTTCCAGTTTACATCAGTGTATATACACAGCTGAGCCCTTGCGACTCATGCCCATTAACCCCTCCCCCATGCTATGGGACCACCCCAGCCTGTTAGAGTGTGAAGGTAAACATTTCTCAATGAAATCGGCAGGGAAAGCCCTGCATGAGTGTGGCTGCATTCTGAAGGCCAAATAGTGCTACGCTCAATATAAACAGTCACTGTGAGAGCAGGGGGACTGTCAGGGATCACGCTGCAGCTCAGATATGTGGAACCTAGGCAAGAACAGATCCTCAGGCGGGGAACAGCTGCACACATTTTTTTTCCACTAGGCTGATATCATGTGAAGAAGATTTGGATCACCGTTCTATTCAGAAGAGTCTAATTACTCTTGTCTCTTTGTCTCATTTGTTGTACAAGATTTATGATTCTGTGAGGAAACACAAACACTCTCATTACGCAGAGAGCATGAACTCTGAAGCTCATATATCATGTAAAGGAGAGATAACACCAACATTATGTTTTTCCACCACAACAGGATTATGTGACTTAACGTCTTTTTTTTTTTTTTCAGCAGCCATTCTGACTAACCATAGCAGGGAAAGAGCAGGTGTAACAAAAAGCATTGATAATGGCAGTAGTTCATTTTGGGTGTGTCAGTGTCAGAGCCCTGGCTTACTACACGCTGGCTCACTGATACAACTAACTGGGACGAAACAATGGAACACGACCATCAGTTATAATATCAAGGCCACCTGTGGATAAAGTTTAAAATGCCAAAGACAATAAAAACTTGAACACGCAGCTTTCAGACTTTGTCAAAAACAGAATAATAAAATATCTACCTCCTCAAAAGCAAACATCATAGTCTACTAATTCACAGTTCCAGTTGATCACTGAACACGCAGCTTTCAGACTTTGTCAAAAACAGAATAATAAAATATCTACCTCCTCAAAAGCAAACATCATAGTCTACTAATTCACAGTTCCAGTTGATCGGATTGACTAATCAGGACGCTATCCTCTACCATACTTCACCAAGTCAACTCTGCTGTTTTATCAGAATGGGAATCAGTCCAACAAATGACTGTAAGTTCATGGTCAGAACACTGAAGGAGGGGCTGGTGGAAGAGGGGAGCCCGTGTGGTTTGTTTTGATCTGAGAGCCTGGGTTCTTTTTCTAAAAAGGTGAACTTTTTTTCACTTTCCCCTTCGTTTTTTAAAATCTATTTTGAGCTTGAAATGACATCCAGCTGCACCACATGTTGTGTCAAAGGCACAAGTTCTTTATTTAATCCTTAGCGGAAAGGAGTGTCAGAGAAGTGATGGTTTCACAAGATAAGGGCTTCTATTTTGTTGAATTAGTTTAGAAATGTTGGCCATGATTATCTGAGAAAAGCACATGTTCATTACTTTTAAAAGATTACTTAAATTCTGGACCTTTGGCCATGGGCAGTGGGAGATTGGGGGTTTGAATACTCTTAATCCCCCGGCTACTTGACTTGCTATAAACTATACACTTTATGGACAAAATTATTTGGTCGCCTAACCATTACACCAACTGGGACTGTAATCATATTGTATTTAATACTTTTTTCAGGGAATTGCCCTCTTTTGCAGCTAAAACAGCTTCCACTCTTCTTAAAAAGGCTTTTCACAGCATTTTGTAATGCTTTTGTGGGAACTGTGCCCATTTATTTTGTTGAGCATTTATGATGTCAGGCACTGATGTTGGACAGCAAGGCCTTGCTCGCAATCTTCATTCCAGTTCATTCCAAAGGTGCTCGATGGGGTTGAAATCAGGGCTCTGTGTGGGCCAGTCAAGTTCTTCCACACTGAACTCATGAAACTATGTCTTCAAAGTCCTTGCTTTGTCATGTTGGAATAGAAAATGGCCTTCTCCAAACTGTTGCCATGACATTGGAAGCATTGTCCAACAGGTCTTGTTATGCTGAAGCATTAAGATTGGCCTTCACTGGAGATAAGGGGCTGAGCCCAAACCATGAAGAACAGGCCCATACCATTATCCCTTCTCCACCATATTGCACATTTAGGACAATGCAGTCAGACAAGTAAGGTTTCCTGGCATCCGCCAAACCCAGACTCACCCATCTGACTGCCAAACACAGAAGTGTGAATCATCAATCCACATAACGTGTTTCCATGCTCCTCAGTTCAGTGTCAGTGTGCTTTACACCACGCCATCTGATGCTTAGCATTGGACTAGGTGATGTGAGGCTTGCATGCCACTTCTCTGCCATGGAAACTCATTTCATGAAGCTCCTGCTGCACAGTTTTTCTGTGATTTTAAGAGGTCTTCAACATCAGGTGAGCTGCTGTTGTTCCTGAACGCTTCCAATTTCTAATAATGCCACTTAGAGCTGACTGAAATATCATGCAAGGATAAAATTTCACAAACCATCCTACTGCAAAGCTGGCATCCATCACAATACCACACGTGAAGACACTGAGCTCTTCAGAACGACCCATTTAATATCACACATATTTACAAATGAGACTGTAAGGCTAGGTTCTTGATATTTAAGATCTGTGTGAAACCGTCTAAATGAAACACCTAAATTCAATATTTAATAGTTGTGACAAAATATTTTTGTACATAAAGTGTAACATAAAGTGTGACAGTGCAATTCTTTATATTCTTCCTTATACATTTTAAAAGTGCAACACATATATAGATTTCACAGACAGGACAGTGAAAATAATCCTGAAACAACCTGAAGATGAGGTGGAAGACTCAGACGTCTGGAACCAGGCGAAGATGACCATAAGTAAGCATTTTAGTTTAGGCCAAAGCTAAAATTATGTTAAATGAGGTAATCTCTCCTTTTTTAACCAGGGTCAGTGCAGATGTGCATTTACCACCCAAACAGTATCATGTATGTGTACCCATGTGCGGACATGTCCGCCTACAAAGACACACTATGAAGTATAAACACAACCATGTGTGTGTCCATCCTGCTTGGCTGTTAGAGGATATCAGAGTCTAAAGGATCAGATCTTCAGTAATTTTACTGTCTTTCTGACCTCTCAGTGCAGCTCTGTCTGTGACTGTGAGCAGATCAGTGTTTAGTCTAGTCTTTACTGACATTCATTTGATATCAAGTTTTTCATCATGAATCTTGACACAAAGAAGACTTTTCAAAAATGTTTGATCATTTCTTTAAGGTCATTCTGCTAAAATGTATAAAAAGAGGCTCTGGAAGGCAATGAGAAGGAGTGAATAATTAAAGGCTTTTCTTACCTGCTGACATGGTTTTGACAGAGTGAATGAATCAGGCTTATTAAACATAAACACACGCCCATCTCACAGTATGAACACTTTAACCACAAAATTTGACTGTCAACCTGCGGTTGCTAATTATGTCTCTTTACCTTAATTAAGTCGGATGATGTTTTAAGTTCATGACTCATCTCAGATAGAAAATAAATCACTAAGATAAGCCAAAAAGGCAAAGGGAGGCAAAGTAGGACGGGTTCTCTCAGAAACATCACAATGCAAATGGAGCTCCTTGACTTTAAGGTCAGGCAGAAGAAGTTGGTGGTCAATACATAAATTCAAAAGGACTATTTTGTAAGTGTACGAAATATTCAAGAGCAGCCAAACATGCACAGTTTATCCATTCTCTAAACACAATGAAGACAACATTACATAGCTGCACGTTGCATAAAACATTAATATTGAGTCTTAATGGTTCCCATTTGTTGTTTAATCAGAGCAGCCTATCTTATTAGCTGGTAAGCTTTGATCGTAGCTGATTAAAGTCCATTATTAGTCCATTGGCTTTTTTTCCTTAATTATAATTAATTGCATGCTTTATTGTCTTTTCAGGACACTTTGTTAAGTCATTCTCTCCTTGCAGCCACACTGATGTAAAGTTAGTCCATCTGCTCCTCAATGTCTCATTTCACTTTTAAAAATTCACAGACGACTCTGTGGACAAGTCAAACATCTGCACCTTCTGTTATCAAGCATTTACCTTTATAATTTTCACTAATTTTCTTTTCAATCCATAACAAGTTCATTTTTCTATGGTTATGTCCATGATGTAACCTTCTATCCACTGTGTTCCTGATTTTCTTTCAAATTAAAAGCATGTCTGTATCAAAACAGGAAGTCACTTAACCTCAGTTTAACCCTTCCAGCCCTAAGTTATACTATTTTTTCCCTGCCTGGATTTATTCTCTTAAAAATGTTGTAAAACATCAACCCTGTGGTTCACAGTCAAGTGCTAAATATCCCTTTATTCAAGACAAGCTGGGCTTCAAGAATTTGTGTGTGAAGCCTGAATCCTTAAAAAAGTTATGAGACTATAAAGACAAAAGAAAAAACTGAACAGAAATAAACACTCCAAGATTTTTATGTTACATACAGTAAACAAAGATGACTAAGACTTTTATTAGCAGAAGCAAAAGACAGAAAGTCTTTAAAATATTCACATATTTAGAAAAAACAAGTCCTTGTGCTTTTTTTTCATTTTGGCTGTTTATGAGCGATTATTAAAAGCAGGCCCTGTCTACAGAGACACAGAGGGCCACATCACAGGCTCTCTGTCTCTCCTTCTCTCTATTATGAGCTATTCAGGCCGTCTTCTCCAGGTTCCAAGTGCAAAGACATGCACAGTTTAGCAACTCATGACGCGAGGATGGAACAGCCTGAAAATGGTTGTCACAGTGTGATAACCATTGTGGGAATAGCATATGCTAAGCTAGCAGCAGAAATGGTCAAAAAGAGATTAAAAAATGGATTAAAAGACATTCAATATCAGAGTTACTACTGTGGATTTAATCCCTAAAAATTCACCTTAGTTCCAGGGTCACTAAAAAAGCCTCTGTAAGAACTACAAGAGCACAGATAGCTTCATTAGAATGGCACAATGGAGGGTTTCTAGGGGGAGAAAAGTGGCTATGACTTATGGTTCAAAAGTTGTTCAACTTTAAAGAACCTGTGTCTCTTCTTGTCATATATGACAATGTTGGTGCCAGAGGGTCAAGACAGAAAAAAGCCAAAAACGAAAACATGTTGGAATTTACACATGGGAGATTAACCACAGTGAACAGAAATTCTGTGATTAATCAGGATTAAAAGTGTAATCCTTTGACAACCCTGCACATACCTTCCCTTTTGAGTGCTTCTTTTCGGTTTATGTGTGTTACAGACAGTTAGCAGTGACCTACCACAAAGACTGTTAATCAAATTCAACTAAACCTGAATATTTTCCAAAATACACCTTTGCTTTTGTTCACAGAATTTAACCCAAACTCTCCTGCACTTTATACACCAGCCAGCCAGACAGCAATTATTATGAAAGCAGTTATACGCAATATATGTAGAAGGCTCCTTAAATGGCACAAAAGAAAAGAGCTAAACATGCACATTTTGAGATATCCTGATGAATGCAGATGTTGCAGCATCTGCAAATATGAAAACAAACTGGAATGGAAAAAGGAAAAAAATTGATACAAAGAAAGAAGACTGGGATTAAAGTATTGATTGAACAAATAAACCAGTAAAGTCAACAGATGAGGGAAAACAGTTTTGCCACATCCTCACTGGGTAAATAAACAGCCACACCAGATGTCCCCACTTCTCATCCATGCCATTTTTCAGCTTTGCTCCTCCTCTGTTCTCTGATCATGAGCACAAAGCAGAACAAGAACCGAGGCAAGCTCAATCAGTCAGAATGTATCAAGAAATGACAGAATCTGATATACATCTTACAGACTTCCCCTTCCTCTTTAGACTATTTATAAATCTCACCCAGATATGTTTGACTCATTATGAATCATTACTTTTATCCTTCAATTGAACCAGCAGTGACTCACGGCTGTCTGGAGGATTGTAGGTTTTTAAAGGCCTAAAGGTGTTCCCTCAGCATGATCCAGCCATGACCTCTCTGCAGCACTGGAGCTCATGTGGACCAGTTCAATCACGCGCATGGACCACTGATTACATTCTCTACCTGTTCCAATATTCCCCTTTCACGCATACATCTCATTAAAGAGTTAATTCAAACAGCATGGTGCTCTTTCCTTTCCTGCATTCACACCACTGCATGTCTGTTTCAGTGTGTTTCTGCTTATCGAGCAAAGCTAAAACAGACCAAAGTCATTACAGCTCCAGAAGGGCATTCTTTAATGTTTTGTAGGTTTTCATCTTTAGCTCCCAGATACCTTTAACTGTCCCTGACTCTTCGCCTTGTCATACATGTGGGCTAACAGGCCTCACATCACTTACCCCCCTCCAGGGCTGCGGCTGTGTCTCGTGAGTGTTCAGGCTCCGAGTCCAGATAACACAAGCCATCACAACACGCCAGTCCGCAAAGCCAGACTGCAGCCCTCTGGCTGTGCTTTTGGTTAACCTCTCTATCACGCTCAAAGCCTCTAGGCCCTGCTGTTGTCCAGACACAAACACACAACCCACACAGCCAAAATCATAAACACACAGTCAAAACCAGACTGCATCCCAGCTTGAGCCAGCGAGGCCGACACAAAAATACTGATGATGTTGATTTGTCACTGGTCAGTCGTTCAATGTTGTTCTCCAACCCTAAGAGATAAGTAGAAATGCATCCAAACAGGTGTGTGATGCTCGACTTCTAAACAGCTGAGCTGTCTGTGAGCCAGAGACATGAGCGGAGATCTGTGTCTGTCAGACAAATCGCAAAACAGATGAATCTCTGAGGGCACATGAGAATGAAAAGTTATTTCCTGAAACTACACACAAACACTAAAAACATCACAGTGTTGCAATCCAGTGCCAAAGAAAATGTCTGTGCTTGTAAAAATGTACCCAAAAAAGGGCCGGGGAGCAACATTTTTATGAATGAGCAACAGAGCAACAATTCGGCTGGACTGCATAATTACTCAACACACAGGACATTATCTATCATCCTCTCCAAGTGTCTGAGTCACAACAGGCGGTAAAGCCTTTATACGAGGGAAAAAGCATGCTGAAAGGTTAAACCCCAGATAACACTTCTATTTTTGCACATTGAGCCAGGCAGGAAGAGTGAGAAATTCTCCCATACATATAGAATTCATACTTCTAAACAGATGTGCATCCAGCTATCAGATGTGGTTTTTAGGTCATTTTCCTCTCATCCAGCCCATCAGGAAGGTTTGAAATCTTTCCAAACCTGCATGGAGTTGGCCTGACAGCTCCCACAAAACAAAGGACTTTTCAGAACAAAAAGATGAAGAGTCAGCAGTGAGTGGCAGCTGGCCTTGACTATATTCATCATTCTATCCTCTAAGCCCTTTAATTCAGATGTAAAATGTTTTCGCTTGTTACTTGAAAGGCACGTCCTGTTGGATATTCATCTCTCTGGTTTCACCACTCACATCATACCCAAACCGCACTGATCCCTATTTGAATATCTACAGGGAAGTCGATAATCATTCCAAGACAGATCATCTTCAGCACATACGTAATGTGGCCAGTCGCTACATGCCTCATTGGCTACACCACAGCTCTCTTTGTTTCTGGAGTTTTCTTTTTCTCCTCATTTTCTAATCTACCAGTTGACCTTTTATCCTCCCTGCCCTCTTTTATATCCACCGCTTCATCAGCTGCTGATTAGCCGTTCCACTACGGTGCTGTTAGAGAGTCTAGACTTCGACAGACTGAGGTGGGAGGATATACACACCAACCACACTCACACTGATGTGTAATCTCTAAATGCCCTGAGCAGATACACCAGGAGCGTTATGTCTCTGCAGCCAAAGCTCTTTTTCTTTGTGTGTCATTACTGAAAAGCTAATAATGCTCTGCAAATGCTCATTGTCCCACTACAAGTATTTGTTTACATACACAAACATGCTAAGAGACTTCAAATCCCATAAGTTTACATTTGAGCCCATCCATCTTTTTAGCATGCACAGGAGCAGACGACTTTAAACTCAATGACCCCCTAGCATCCGTAGAGATTAACCAACATAAACATTCATTATACTTTACCAGAACTCTAAACTTACCAGTAAAAGTCAGATGATATTAATGCCACAGCAACAAAACTAAAAAATGTAAGATGACTAACACTGGGTAATTTGGTGGGGTTTCTTTTATTACCAAAAATTGCAAGCAAACTGTCTAAATTGCACAAACATATTGGTGACTTGCCAACAAATTTGCACAGTTTGTAAAGTTTTGTATTTCTTTTACTTGCAGCAGCATTCAGTCAAAAATATGGACTGGGGTTTGGCTGCAGACTGCAGATTTCAGATGTCCCCTCTTGCAGACCACGATTGTGAGATGCCACATCTGTAAGAACAGAAGGGACATAATTCACTGGTAAAACATTTTAGACTGTTTTGATATTCAAATTTGTTCATAAATAAAGTCTGGCAGTTACATTCATCAAAAAAAAACCACACTGTAGGACGGTTCAGTACAAAATTGTTAAAAAAAAATCATGAGCTGTGTTACTTGAAAAAAGCCAATTCAGCACTATTTTTCTAAATGGATAGAACATGTTGGGTTTAGAGTAAACACTACTTGATCACTCTATTTATGTTATTTTCCCAGAATGCCTTCTGGCATTAGACGCTTGCACCATGAGTAAATTTAACCTCTTAGTTAGAGACGACCTGCATATGGGGACCAACTTCAGCATGTCAGAGATGATGTTCTGAACTCTGTGAAGGAGCACTTTTTGGTCAAAGGGCACTAGGTTTGGTTAGTTGTAGTCGATCATATTAGTTTGCTTTGGGTGGCATGATTGCTTAAAGCTAAAACATGTGAAAGATATATGGGAAAACTGCAGTGGATGAGAATTATATAAGTTATTATATCATATGTTATTATGTTAAATGTCATATTGTACTATATTATATCATATTATATTATATTGTATTATATTATATTATATTATATTATATTATGTTATGTTATGTTATATTATATTATATTATATTATATTATATTATATTATATTATATTATAACTTGAGTCCTACTAAATTATTTAACATTACTTAAACTGTTAATGTAGTAATTGGATTAACAGAGATCCGCTTGACTTCAGACTTTTAGAGGCGGGGTGAATGGCAGATTCTATAGAGCTATCCAGAGTCTGTATAAAAACAGTTGCATGTATGGATATAAATGGTATGTTTACTTACTGGTATGAAACACCCTATGGAGTTAAACGGGGAGACATTCTTTCTCCAACTCTGCATTATATGTCAATGATTTAGCCATACAGATTAAAAGAGCAAACTTAGGTATTTGTCTGGATAATGTTCAATTAGGTACTTTATTATATGCAGATGATATAATATTACTGGCTGAATCTAAGACCAATTTACAAAGCATGTTAGACTTAGTTAGGTCCTGGTGTTAAAAGTGGAGACTGGAAATTAATCAGAGTAAAACACAAATAATGCACTTTAGGAAGAAAGGTACTAAAAGAAGCACAATGTGTTTTTCTTTGGGTCAAAATGATTTAGAATATGCTGGTGTATATAAATACTTGGGTTTCTTTCTTGATGAATTTCTGAAAAAAATCTAATTGGCAATGCAAGGCAAGACAAGTTTATAGAGCTCCATTCATATGCAGAGAACTCCAAGGTGCTCAAAACAGAATATTTATAGGGAGCATTAACACAAGAAAACAGTAACATTTAAATATATTAAAACACAAGATTAAATGAAATAAATAAAAATGCTAATATGCAACAACAACAAAAAAACTTAAAAAACACATTGACAGGTTCTCAAATTGGGTATCTGCTCTGTGCACCTTACAGTTTCATTCTGCTCTGATTGTACCGACTACAGTCTTTACAGTTCTGGGATAGATATTTTCTGTTGAAAAATCTACCCCAGAATTTCCAAACAAGAGTTTAGGCTCACAGTTTGCTCCATCTGTATAGGGCACAGCTCAAAGCTGCCCCAGAAAAAGAAAAAGCCCACTCACAGTCTTTATGTTTCAACACTTCACCAAGTGAAGGCAAGCAGTCAGAGCATCCTTTACCTTAGCAGTGCTGTTGTCCACAGCCTCCTCTGTTAGCAGTTAGAAGTTCTAACAAGGACTGTTTGTGTTCTGAATGCTAAACCAGGTGCCACAAATGACTAAAATTTGCAGTTTATCTAAATAGCTTCATTTGTCTGTGGTTATCAGGGGCTGTAAACATTTTGCTCTGTAGAGATGCAAAGTGAAGCAGCTTCACAGTGTTTTACAGTTGCTGATGCTTTCTTAAGCTCTCATCATCATGCAGGCCGTCATGCCAGTCATGTGACCCAAAACCATGAATTGCCTAGCCATGAATCAAAAGATGTACCTCACAGGTATTCCCTAAAGCCTGGCACAGTCTGCAGGATAACCATGACAATTTTTGGCTTGGTTCCTCCCTTCCAACCAAAGTCAGCAAAGGCCTGATTATCAGATGGTTCTAAAGATTATCTTGACAGTATTTCCTGTGTTGTGTTCAGAGTGAACTTTTCCTGTCTGATCTGCTCTAAGACGATCAAAGCCACTCCGGCTCGAGATTAAACATGATCAGAAATCCAAATGTGTGGGGAAACACCAAGGCCATAGTCAAACCCACTCTGGCAGCAAGGAAAATCAGTGCATGTCTGGTCACTGCCAGAGTGGGTTTGTTCAAAGAAAATAATGGGTTCCATCATTTCGACACATGTTAGAGAGTGCCGATGTGTTTTGTGCTAAAATGAATAGTAAACCCAATGATAAGTAAAGTGTATTGACTTCTGCATGCACCTCTATACCACTGCAAGCAGGCATGAGCAGGACTGTTTAATGGAATGGGCCAGCAGCCAATTAGGGAGCAAGTCGACCAAAGGAGGAGGCACAACAAACACAGCCATGGTAATGATAATAAACATTAATGATTGTTTAAACAACGGGTCCTGTAAAACATACCACAGTCAAAGTCAAGGAAGGAGATGGACCGAAATTGCTTCAGGAATGGACGTAACTGGGAGCCGATGTAGCTCAGTTGGTAAAGCAGGTGCCCATAAGTGGAGGCTAGAGTCTTCAACGCTCTGGTCAGGGATCAATTCCTGATCTTTGTGCCTGCTTGGTGCATGTCGTCCTCTATTATCTCTCCCCATATTTCCAGTCTCTCTTCAGCTATCCTATCAAAATAAAGGCAAGACTGCCCAAAAAATAATTATTATATGTAATTAATACCTATAACAGCTGGCCAAATTAGCTTGTTTATGCTAAAATGCATCTGATGGCGGTATGTTTTCTTCATCTCATTGCACACCACACTTTAAGAACAAAACAGTTCAGTTCAGTTCAAGTATCATTAAAGGTGGCCATTAAAGGTCTCACATTTTAAAAACAGTGACAATTTCTAACATTTTTAATTTGTGCCAGGCTTTATCCAACCTTTTTTCCCTTAATTGAAACTAGTTCTAATTTTGAATAAAAGCAACACTTAACCTTTAAACAGCTCTTTGAAGAAGCAAAAATTTCCATCCAAAAATGACTCATTCTCATGACCTACAAATGGTCCTCACAGAGATAGGTAGAAAAAAAAGAGCTTGAACAAACACACCATCTCAAATTATTCATTTTACTAATATGACCCTGGAGACCTTGAATCATGATTAGTCAGGCACAGCGATGTTATCTGAAATCTATAAAGTGCTCCTTGTTAGCATCCAATCAAATCCTCATTTATGGACCCAGGGAAAAGAAAAACACCCTTTGGGCTTCAGAGTGAATGTAGACCTTTAGAGAGCTTAATTTATTACCCTGCAGGTTGAGAGGGGGGCTGGGCAGAGCAGGAGGCATGATGGGATGCAACAGCGAGGGGAAGCATGAGCCATGGCAGAGTGCTGCGGGATGAATATGTGTTGCAGGACAAAGGCATTATCAAACAGTAACACTTTGAGCGTGCACATACTCACACATAGAGCATACACGTAATCATGTGCACCGAGGAACAGTCCCGTCTTTATCCTAGTCTTTGGCAGCAGTCGCTTCCTCAGGATATGGACCAGTTTTGTTTAACTTCAAACACCAGCTCTCCCTGGATCCTGCCCTGTCCTGTTCCCTCCTCTCCAGCCCTGTCTCACTCTCTGTCTGTCTTTTACTATCCACTATTATTTATTCAATGTCCATCTTATTTCCTTCAAACTACGGCAGGAAGAAAGAATAAAGGGAAAAGGGACAAGAGAAGGAAGCCGCAGTGCTTTCTAATCTGCAGTAGACAGTCAGGGACATGGCCTGAGCTGCTCACTTCCTCCCATTCAAACCAACAGCAGCCATAACTTATATCCTCACCCCAATACTTACCACACGCTCAACCCCAAATTACCATCTGCCAAGCACAACAATCTAGCAAGCCCACCCACAACTGCAGCAGTGCCGCTACTTAAAAAGCAGGACAAAGACTGAAAACTACCACCTCTGCCACATCCAGCACACTGTAATCAGCCGGGCGATGAATGTGTATGTGTTTCTCTGCATAAGCAGGCGTGTGTTCATTTAAAAACTGGAGGGATTAAAATATCTGATGAGCAGGTGTGTGGGCACAACAGAGAAAAGGTAACGCTGCTTGTCTGCACACCACAAATCCTCTCAACCTTTGCCAGAGTATAGAGTCGTCTCCACCCAGCAACCTGATAGCATCGCTGCCTCTGGTAACACTATCAGGTGAGTTATGATTCACAGCATACACAGTCTTATCTTACTCTTGTTGGGATTTGTTATGAAGTGGTGACAGGAACATGCTTTGAGAAATTAAAGAGAAGAAAGCAAACTGGACATTGCAGCTAGGCAACAGTAATTAGGATGATTTAAAAGCCATTACATAAAAATAGTCTGTCCAAGCATGATGCCAGCATGTTATAGGTCACAGCAGGATGTGCCAGATACATGCATACTGTGATGTCATTATTCCTATGTTAAATTGTCATAAATCCTCCTCCAGGACCAGATCTTGGCAGTAGACATGCTGGGATGTAAAGTCGTTAACTAATAACGGCAGACTTGCTGATTTATTCCTGGAAGTGAGACTAGGAAGCATTTCATTTTTATTTTCGTTTTCTTTGCTTCCAGCTGTGCATGTCCTCTTTGATTAAAGCAGGTGATTCATAGCATACAATAAAGTCTGTTTATTTTTGAGTCATGTTAATATCAAAAGGTAAAACATGCCGCAGCACTGACATTTACTGTAACTAGACCGCAGTTCAGGTTGCTAGGCATCACATTTGAGACTTTTACAGTACAAAACTCCAAAGTAAACTGCTTACTGTGTGGTGTCAGCTTGCAGTGTTATTTCTTCTGCTGAGAGCTAATATGAGGAAATTATACTTGGTAAGGAGTGGTAGGGGAAACTCAGACGCTGCCAAAGAACAGATCATGGTATAGGCACTGAAGCAGCAGGTGCTTGAAGAAAGGATTTGTTTTTGATGTCATTTGTTCAGTAGAGAAGCTGGCACTATAGACGACATCTTGACATGACAGTGAAATAACACAGGTGAAATAATACAAGACTTTTAGGTCAATTTCAGCTGCTTTGGGTCCAGGGTCATTCCAGGTTGCTCCACATCAGGACTCACTATGAAGTAGTTGAGCAGCTTTTTACAGGACTGTCTCAAATTCACATCACAAGTCACAGTGGATACAGGTTATGTCATCTCTCAACTGTACCGCAATAGCTATGTCCCATTCCAGGGACTGCAACCCTTAAAGGGCACAACAGTGACAATGTCACTGTAGCAGGTCAAAGGCTGTCCTGTTTCGAAAGCTCCATAAAATCCTGACAAGTGGCTCCTACCAGCCAGCAAAGGATCCATCTGGTACATCCCTTGTGAGTCAATATAGTCAGAGATTAAGTACACTCCAATTTAAATAAACCATCAGACTCTCAAGCCTAAAGGGATATTTAGAAGTTGGGTTGTATTATGTACTTGACATTTGCCTCCAGAGGGCTCAATGATTATTGTCCTTTTAAGGATAATGAGATTTGGGTAGCTAGGCTATACAGCATAACAGGTTTACTTTCTTCACGTAATTTAACAAGTTTTAGGCAAAAATTTGGCTTTAAAATGATATTGGCTCAATTATACGCCATTTAAAAAACTTTTTCAGTGTTTAACCCTTTGAATCCTAGGGCGTCGCCAATGATGTGCTGTTGAAGCACACTTTGCATGACCATAATTGCATGACTGTTTGTGTTATTGGACAAATTCAAACAGTTTCTGAAAGCTGAGAAACTGTGCTTCACAGCCAGCATGTGGTTATTACTGTAATTTCCCCTTTTCTCACTAAGATTCTAGCATAAATTTCCCCTGTTTTTTGTGGTTTTCATTTTTAACTGTTAAAACACCCTTAACATGCAGTAAAATGTGTTTTATCCATGTTAATTATTTTTCTGTCGTCGAATTATGATTATAAGGGTTTTCTCTGTTTTTTTAAACTTATTTGGCCGGGAGCTCCTTGTTTTAGCTGTCTACAGTCTCATCTACAAACTGGAAGTCCCAACATGCAGTAAAATGTAAATAACTGCCATATATTAAAAGTTCTAAGTATCGTGGAAAAATGGGCAAAAGCACATACTCACAGGACATTTTCTGGGCCTTTTATGGTTAAAATAAGAAAAGAGTCCAGAAACTCAGGTTTTAAAGGGTTACTTTTTCACCCAGAAAGCCTCTGTGTTTGACACTATGTTGCAATGCCAGCTTTGGTTACCAGCTACGTGCCCTCCCACCTCAGTGAATCTAATCAGATGAGCATGCAGGCTTTGTTATAAAAAACAACAACAAGCTCAGACAAAACTAAAATGAATGATTTTGACTCAAGTGGCAATACTGTGTGTGGGGTAGGTGAAGTCAGGAGTGGGACTTTGCAACACTTCTTCCGGCCATTTTTGATCAAGGATAGCGGCTCACAGATGTCTGTAGACAGCATCACTCTCCATCCAGAGTTCCTACCTTACTGAATGCTGGTGTTTTACCAACCTGAAAAATCAACCCTGACCAGAGAGCTAAATGGAAATGTGTCACCCAAGTAAGTTTATAGCTAACTTTTTTCTTCTAATGCCTGAAAACTAGACAAGCTACAGTCTGCACAATATCACTTGCCAGCTATCAAAGTGTAAAACTGAGCTGAAATAACTAGTTTCGGCGTAGTTTGCCATTTCCTCTGATGAGCCTGCAGACCCATACAGCTGTTTAGATACACTAAAGCCAGGTGTACACTGTGCAATTTCAAGCTGACCATACGACAGTCGTGGTAGAATGTCATCTCATACTGTACGACTGAATCGTTTACAACGCATCACCATTGCGCAAGAGTTGTGTGCTCCCACTGTACGATCCGCCGGTCGTGCACAACCCGAGTGCTCACACTGTGCGAATGAAATCGGGATGGACTGTGACAGAAACCTGCGGAATTTCCTTTTAAAAAAGTTTCAGGGTCTGAGGGTGAAGTGTTTCCAGTCATATTCTCTTTCTCTCCCCCCTCTATCTCTCCCACTTTCTCTCTCTCACACACACACACACACACACACCCACACACACACACACACCCCACCACCTCTGTGTCAGCTGCAGGTCCGCAGATAGGAATAGGTAGGTACACTTCTGTTGTTCTATGTGTTTTGAGCTTTTTATAAAAATTGTCATTTATGTCTTTGTATGGCCTATGAGACTATCAGCAGAAGATGGATCATTCTTGGATGGATCATGTCTCAGATAATGTAATTAACAGCACACATCCCTGTAAAACTTTGGTTAACATTCCTTTAATAAGACTCACAATAAATGATGTATTTTACTGTTAAAGAAAGCAGGAGGAGACTTTTCCCTGGAAAACTACTCATGCATTTACAGCACACCATCAATAACGGGATAACACTAATTGCTTAGTCTACAGGATGGCCAAGATTGCGACGAAGTGAGAAGTTCTTCTCAGAAGCCGATACACAGCAAAAGCTGACGTGTTCATATCTCAGTGTTGAACATTGCAGAATTGATTTTAACTCCCAAAGTGTACTTTTAACCTTATTTGGAGTGAAATGGTCTTCAGTGGTGGAGTTAGTCAACAGTGATCCAAGCTCTGCCCACTGCCATTTCAAATCATGGGGGATATAGGGCAGAGTTTTCCCATTAAACCCCTGGAAAGAGTGTTAGGATGTGTTTAAGATGTGTTTAGATGTGCTGATATCGGTTTAGATGTTCCCTGTTGTGCAGTGATCACTGTTTGGACTCATTTGATCATGTTTCAGGTGGATTGTTTTTGTTTTTGTTGACTGAAGTTTTTGAACCATGAATGAAGTGTTCTGCTGAGTTAGTCATTTCTCACCTGTGGACATGAATGGGCCTAATGCTAGGATGGTGTTCTGTTCTTCACTGAGGTGCTCTTTCTTAGCTTTTTATTGTCATTTTGATTCATCCTTGCCATAGGAGTCTCAGTCTAGCAACAGGTGTTCAAAATGACTTGGTAAACTTAATAAAATTCACACCCCAGTGAAAGGAAATAATAAACCCTACTGTTAAAATGACACTTAAATGTGTGATAAATAACACTGAATTCCAATAATTCAAACTAAAAGAGAGTTAATGTGTACTAAAACTTTTTAAGTGTAAATTCAAATCAGAACCAAAGAGAATTATATAAACCTGGGGAAAGTGTTAAATTTAACACTATGGGAGTTGAATTACACTGATGATTTTGCTGTGTATGACAAGCAGACATCTTTATTCAGTGTGTGGATGGAGTTTCCTAATGAAAAAAGAAGCCCACCCTTTAAGCAAAGAGGGTCTACGCTTCATTCTAAGTCTGTAATGATTTTTTCACCAACATGGCTCTGGACACATGCAGGCAGACAGGAAATGGACTGAAGTGTTTGGCATACGCCCTTATTTAACAGCTCATCTCATCCCTGTCCACGGTGCCATCAGACTGAATGCATATACATAAATAATTCCAAATATTTGAAAACAAAATGTCGGGGATCAGTGAGGCCCATCTTGGCCTCATCTCAGAGGCCTGCTGCTCTGGAGGGGTCGAGTTGACAACTGCAGTGTTGGTGCTCGGGGCTCTTGTAAAACCAGGGGGACCTGTCTGCACTTTATAAAAGACATGAGTGAGGCCTCAGCAACACTGGGACTGATCTCTTAGAAATAACAAGCATGACCTTCTGCCTCCTGACGTGGGATTTCAGCACCTACTCTTGGCTCTCTGGTTGGATTGTGTAAGTAAGATGGCCTCGATCTGTCATGTGGACGAGTCCTCTGTAAATTTACATATGATATATAAACAAAAATGAAACAGGCACTGTTTTCCTACATCTGGTCTAGACTAAAGTTGTCAAAATACTGGATACTTTAGTATTTTTGGATGGCATGTTTTCAAATGATATGATCTCTTTTATTCTTCTGATAAAAATAAAACTTTAAAAAACTACATCTATAACATAAGAAAGGTGTGTAGGAGAGTACAGGTCCATTATGAATGTACTGATGCATCAGTTAAATATCAGTATTAGCCAATAACAGATCTTTTGACGGACAGCAAATGATATCAGCATGAACCAATGTCAGTAGCAGAGGCTTATCTGTGTCCAATCGATTTAGTGCTAGCTGAACAGCTGATTCAGGGACGATATTGTTTTACAGGGCAGAAGGTGTGACCTGTCAGACAAACTCGGATCATCGGTATCAGCATCAGCAAGATTTTTACTTTAAACATCTGGATCAGCGTTAGCCCTGATTCGTAGAATCCGTGCATCTCTGAAATCCATCAAAAATAGTTGGAAAACACTTAAAAAGTGTCTGAATTTCACAAGTGTGCAGGAGTTTGCCAGCAGTTTTTCATAATCAAGAAAAAGAAAGGACCAAATATGGGGTGCTGTCACTGGTACCGAAGCAGGTAGTAGTATGGAATGATTTTTACCCGAACCATATTGAAGTTTACTGTTATGGTATTGTGACAACCCTCGTCTGGACTTCTTCAAAATAAGACGAATGTTTCTGTGAAGTTGAACAATATCAAAAAACAAACAAAACTACTAAGTAACACTTTTAAAAGCTTCACTAATAACCCCTTCATTTTATATCTGATTTTTAGGGGTGGGGGGACTCTGCTGGTCCATGCAGGTCTTGGTTTCCTTCTTATTGAGTCAGGCACAAATGCTGATGTGTGTGTCTTGGCTCTCCTCTCGGTGAAATTGAGATGAAAAATGAGCGGAGACAGCAGGCTACCTGTTATCACTTCAAATATTTTCTTTCCACATACCCAGAGTTAAACTTCAACAAATCACTGCAAATTAAATTAAATAGAGCTAATGTCATTTCAATCAATCTCTCTGCACAGATGACGATCTTAAGTCAGCTCAGCAGTCGCAGAGCGGTCACCGCTCTATACTTCATATATTATGACTAATGTAACCCTCTTTGAATTAAAGACCATAATTAAAACATCAACATATCATCTTTTGAATGTTGCAATACAAATTCCATACTTTGTGAAAAAATTTTTGTCGCTGTTCCAGACAAGTGCTCAACAGATGTAACAGCACTTATCAGAGGAAATGTAGGATTTTCCACTTCTCTTTAGATTAAACACATCTGGCTTTCAGTAAGACGTGGTAAGTGCTCTTGTGTCTGCTTTTGCAAATTTCCTGCCGGAAATTTTGCAATGTGTACATTAGTTGCATTAGTGCTTAAAGGATGCAGTAAACATTGGCAAATAGAATTGTTTCTGATTTTATGCAGCCGTGTAAAGTAGTCACAGAGACTCATCAAATCTTGGTTGTTAAGATGTAGCTATTAGCCTTTTGATACCTCTGGATTTCAGTGCTGGAAAATGAATGGCAACATGAGATTATCAGGCAGCTTAATATCCCATCAACGGGCTTTGAGATCATTGTAATGTTTCTGTTAGCTTGTCATTAGCACAAGCTGTGCTGCGGGCCATCTACATACAGAGCAATGTCCTCCCATGCTGCCTGGCTTCAGCTGCCTGTGAAACCAAAAACTACAACCTAATGCCAAACAATCTTATAACAAGCAGCATCCTGCACACAAGAATACAGTGGAACGATGTGCCAAAATCAACAGCAGCAAGGATGGTGAAATAGCAGCACACAGTGAAGCAGAGTCAGTAAGACTGATATGATCAGAATCTCTCCCCCCATGTCATATGAACAGTAGCATGGGGCCACGTTCATACAGAATGAAGAGTAAAACCACAGAGGTTTAGATTGGTGATGACAACATGCCAACCAATCAGAGCAGAAGATCCAGCAGGGTTATACAGTATGTTTTATAAGAGAAAGTCTCTGGCACTTAGTGATTCCTGCTAATAAAAAAACATCAGGGGTCTTCCTGTTTTGTCTTAAAGCCGCTGTTAGAGCTGACAATCATTCTAGCCTGAAACATTCTTCAGTGTGTTTTCTTTACCTGGCTAATAAAGGCTGAAACATGACCTCTGCACGGAACCATGAATACTCCTCTCAAAGGGCTCAAAAAAGGGTGTGAGATGTTGGCTGTAAATTGGACATTTTTTGCTTGTGTGGCCTGTTGGGAGAAAAAACAAGCAGCAAACATGATGGTTTGAACACATCTGTAGGTGTTTTGGTTTTATAATGAATACAAATCTTCCAGTGAAGCTGAAATGAACACAGTTCCAAAAGTATAAAGTTCTCCTGATGGCTTTAGTTTGATTGTATGTTTAATCAAAAGTTCCTATGAAAACAGCTGAAGAAAATGGCTTTTTCATATTTTTAGGAGGGTTTCTTCTTTGCTCTGTTACAGTTTGATCAGAGTTAATGGTCCGATGGTTTAAATTAAGACACTTAAGCTCACATTATTTTCTTTATTTGCAGATTCATTTTCATGGCAGCTCATCACCATGTTTAGAGTAAGGCTTGATTGGCTTCATGATTAAAAATGAATCAGCAATCTGGGCAAATTTATGTTTACTCAAAAGAAAAATGATTTTTGTGATTTTGTTTTTATGAGTATGTGGATGTTTACAAAATTAACAACTGGCAGTAGCACTTGTCTCAGTGATTGGATTACAATTTGCATTTAAAGACATTAAAATTATGTTAGAATTTACTCAAAAGTTGGGCAGGAGTTTGAGAGACAGGGGAGTGTGGGGGGAGGGACAAAATGCCTTGATTTTTTTTTTTAATTACATAATTTACCCCCTATAGAGTAGATATATACTGTACATAAATACCACTTGAAATTCAAAAGACAACCATGCAAATAAAACATTCCCATATTTTGTTTGCCTTTTTTGTTGTTAAATTATGACCTATTAAGAGGTTTTAAGAAAGGATTAGCAACTGCATCATTTTCTGCATCAACATTTTATCATGATTTTTTTTTCATTTTTTGTCAATTAATTTGTCTTTTTTCATGCTTTTTGTAATTTTTTGGTAATTTTTTGTTTTTTTTTTCATAATTTTTTTGTCCTTTTTTTTCCATGTTTTTTTGTTTTTTGTTTTTTTTTTAGTGTGAAACATCCATGCATAAGAATCAGCCACTAAGATCTGTTTCCTGCACAGATTTTCCACCAATCAAAACACAGCATTTTAGCACCAAACTTAGTGAAACAGACCCAAAAATATCTCAATCACCCCCTTGTGGCAGGTTGCACTAAATGTGATCTCAAAGCTAAAGGCTAAATTTACAAGTAAGTAATAAATATTTTGACAATAATTTGTTAATTAGACCAAAATGTTCATATTTGTTCCTCTGAAAGTCCGGCCCCCAAAGTGTCTGCTAAGAATAAAGCTGGCCCTTGTACAAATATAGTTGATGACCCCTGATCTAGGGCATCATTAGAACGGCACAACAGAGGGCTTTCAGAGGAAAAACAAGTAAGAGTTTATGATTTATGCTCCAAAAGTTGTCCAAGTCTCTTCTTGTTAAATACGACAGCATCTGTCTCAGAGTGACAAATGACATGCCACACATTATTTGCTCAATTTTACCATATTTGTAAGTTTGATATAAACATATGTGGTTTTATCGTGGTTTTGGGACTATGTGCTGATTAAAAAGCTAGGCTAGCTGCCTGCCCCTTAGCTAACCCAAGCTCACTGTTTGCTCACATGCTTCAAAAATGCATGGGCTGTCTTCTGGGCAAAATGTCAGGAAGTCAAAACATTCATGAGATGATTAATGTTTATCAGCAAAGTGCCTGAAGAAATAAGTAAAGCCCTGTCTTTGGCTGCTGTGCATGCTGTACAGCAGAGCATCATGTAGTGAATAATCACTGACAACATCATTATATCTCACAAACATCACAACATCTAAGGATGTTTGATACTTTTCTGATGAAATTTTCCCATTGAATTAATTTAAAAGTTAATAGCCCCAAAAATCTGTGGGTTTGACAAATGCTTGGCAGGAAAATATGTACCAGTAATGACAGATCTGTTCGGTTTGGGGGTTTCAGGCTTATATGATAAGTAAACACTTTGAGACTCAAACTGGGTGACACAGGTCAAAGAGGATTTTTTTTTTTATGTCATTGTGACTTCTTTGTCCTCATGCCTCAAACTTTTACAGCCTGTTCTTGAGTTAAAAACTCTCAAAGCTACATCAAACAAAACAATAAATGTCTAGAAATATCAACATAAATATATTACTCTGTGACAGGTTTAAAGCTGAAAAACACATTACAAACAACACCAACATCAATAAATACTTCAGACTCAAACCACATGGAAGATAAATGAAACATCAACAAAGCTTGTGCATACACTACCACAACACAGCATGAGGAGGGTGCCAAAAACTAGGCTAACTACTTTACTGCTTTGCTTAGATGAAGCCCTAGTATATCATAAATATCCGTGTTGTAGTTCAGAGCCAAACACGTCCTGAATTCTTTAAAACAAAAAGCAACAAGGTAAATCAGAGCGAGTCTAAGTGCTTATCTAAAACAGACCGTTTCTCATCTCTTCACTAAACACACTCTCTGTTTTCAAAACTGAAAATCTGACTGTGCCAAGGTCATGGGTGACGGCCTCGCATCTGATTTGGATGTGCTGACATTCACTGACTTACTCTGACCTGCTCCTTTGTTTCCCTCACTCACCAACTCTATCTTTTCCTTACCCGGTTTTACTCACCCGTTCAATTTACCGTCCCCCCATCAGTCCTCCCCTCAGCTACATATTTCACTGATAACAGAGTCAACTGTACATGAAATAATAGTTCATGTACAACCTGGTTAAAGTTAGAGTAAGAAAGACAAAAAGGCACTGTTAAATGTCAGAGGATTCTTACATGTTCACATGCTGATGAGTGATCATTTTTCTCATTTTTACCTTCAGCAGTAACTCTTACTATCAGGAGCTATACTGCTTGCAGTGTAAATTTTTGACCTTTTATCATCACTGCCAAAACCACTACTGATGCAATCTCATGACACATCTCAAGTTTTCTTAATTACAACATTGCAACAATAATAACATCGTCATGAGCTAGGATGACATTATGGCAAATGGTGCACTGCAGGCTTTTGCTCTCCATACGGAATCTGGTCAATAATACTTAGACTACAATATGATTCTAACTAGATGCCAGAAAACTCTTCAAGCCATAACTTGTCCTGCATGTGGGGTTTATGTAGATTCTGAATGTTCTAATATCTGAAAAAAGAGTTTTGAGTGTATTTGCCATTACAACTTTCTCTCCTTGTTAACTTATGGACACTTGAAGTGTTATTTCAGTCAAACGATGTGTGCAAGAAGCATGTATTTCAGCAGCAGAGCACGTGTTTGGTGTCTTGGCTACAACAATTACAACTGTCAGATTTATTCTACATGCAGAGTTTGGGGTGTGATGAGATAACATCTTAAACCCCCATTGGAGCCTATAGAGGAATGCTGGGTGGTGCTGGGTTGAAATCAACAGCACAGTACTGATTCAAGGTAGAGGTGGCAAGTCTTGCAGCTGAAGGCGATCGTCAAATTTGGAGGACGTTTGCCAGGTGATTATTCTTCATGCCATGTCTAATATCAGCATAGCTTGAGTTGTCTGCCTAAATTCACAGGTATTGCTCCATTTCTTTGACTGGATATAATTTACAGTCAGGTCTATAAGGATTTGTGCAGGATCCCATTAAAAAACATTTTTGCTTCTATTCACCATCAAAATGAATGAGAAATAAAGAAATCTAAATGTGATAGAAGTATTGGCTTTCAGCTTCAAGGGTTTTCACAAACATATGTCTTTAAGCAGTGAGGAATCAGAGCTATACTTTATGGACAAAAGTATGTGGCGCCTGACCAGTACACCAACAGGGGCTGTAATCACACTGTATTCAAATACATGTACTTTGATATGGCGTTGATCCTCTTTTGCAGCTTAATAGCCTCCACTCTTATTGCAAGGCTTTCCACAAAATTTTGGATTCTTTTTATAGGAATTTGTGCCCATTGATTCTGTAGAGCATTTATGAGGTCAGACATTGATGCTGGACAAGAAGGCCTGGCTCCCAGTCTCTCCCAGAGGTGCTCAGCAGAGGTGTCAAAGGTATTCACATTCATTACTCAGGTAGAAGTATAGATACTAGGGTTTTAAAAGACTTCGATAGAAGTTGAAGTATCAACTCAAGCTTTTTACTCAAGTAAAAGTATAAAAGTACTGGTTTCAAAACTATTTAAAACATAAAAGTACAAGTAATGTAAAGGGAAAAAAATTCCATTAAGGACAAAAGCTTAGGCCACGCCACAGGGGCCAATTCCATTTCACCATTCCATTCCATTCTACCATTCCATTCCATTCTATCATTCGATTCCGTTCCATTCTACCATTCCATTCCATTCTACCATTCCATTCCATTCTACCATTCCATTCCGTTCTATTCTACCATTCCATTCCATTATACATGCCATTCCATTCTACCATTCCATTCCATTCTACCATTCCATTCCAGTCTATCATTCCATTCCGTTCCATTCTACCATTCCATTCCATTAACATGCCATTCCATTCTACCATTCCATTCCATTCTACCATTCCATTCCATTATACATTCCATTTCGTTCTACCATTCCATTCCATTCTACATTCCATTCCATTCTACCATTCCATTCCATTGCATTCCATTCTACCATAGTGCACTACCCCACCTCCCCAAAAAAAACATTTTTCTAAAGGCCAACATGACTATAATGTTATATTAAAATATTAATGTTGAAAAATCTGGGATGCCAGTTCTCTTGAGTCTCTGCCATGGACATCTCCGTACTAGGCTACATACGTCTGATATTTCCTTGGAGTCTGACGTGATTTGTGTCATGTCCAAAGGTGCAATGGATCGTGTACAAACCAATAGGGTGTCAGAATGGTATTATGTTTATACTTCTCATCCAACCCAAATCAAATTAACTCTATCAGGATGGCGCGATTTATCCAGATAGTTTTTTGGGTGTTTTCTTGAACGATGCCAAGCTGGAATGAAAACAAGCTGAAATGAAATAGCAGTAATGAGGGTATTTTTAAAATGAAAGGAGTAGAAAGTCCAGATAATTGCATGAAAATGTAAGGGTAGAAGTAAAAAGTCGTTTCCACTGCTTCATAGTCCAGTGTCAGAGTGCAATACAAGACTCCATCCAAAGCTTGACACTGGACTTGGAGATGTGAGGCTTGCATGCAGGTGCTCGCCCTTGGAAATCCATTCAGTGAAGCTCCCACAGCACAGCTTTTGTGATTACATTACAGTCAGTGGAAGTTCAGAACTCTTCAGCTATGGAATCAGCAGAGTGTTAGGGACTTTATCACACCATGTGCCTCAGCAGTGGTTGATCCAGCTCTGTGAATTTTAGTGGCTAAGTTGCCGTTGTTCCTTAACACTTCCACTTTCTAACAATATCGCTCACAGTTGACTGTGGAACATCCAGGAGGGAAGAAATTTCACAAACCGTCTTACTACAAAGGCAGCATCCATCACAGTACCACACCTGAAGTCATTGAGCTCTTCAGAACAACCCATTTAGTATCAAAAATGTTTGCAAATGGAGACTGCATGGCTAGGTGCTTGGTTTTATACATTTGTATTAATGTGTCTGATTGAAACACCTGAATTCAATATTTAACAGGTGTGGCCAAATATTTTTGTCCATATTGTGTGTGTTATTTAGAGTACCTCCATTACAAGAAGCACAGTAGTATTTGAACAATTGACTGAGG
This sequence comes from Cheilinus undulatus, assembly GCF_018320785.1. Taxonomy (NCBI): domain Eukaryota; kingdom Metazoa; phylum Chordata; class Actinopteri; order Labriformes; family Labridae; genus Cheilinus; species Cheilinus undulatus. The sequence continues at coordinate 30,620,264 of NC_054873.1, forward strand.
AGAAGTTTCATGGCCAAATGTTTTCTATTCCCTTGTTACTTCAAGAAAATGAAGGTGATTAAAGTTATGGAGATGATGCGAGTGCTGAATTGGCATTTTGACTTGAGGGATGAAAATGAGGTCCATGGAGGTATAAATTCATCTGAGCGACATCATTGTTAGGCTGTAAACAAATCTAATTTAATCTGGTCTAATCTGACCAAGTCTACAACCTAGAGACGTCTTCATTAATGTAAATACAGAGGCTTTACAACGAGGTGTAAACCATTAGTAACATTTAAGAAAGGCTGGATTAGACCTTACCAAAAACATCTGAAAAACCCTGCCAGGTCTGAAGTAAGATTCTTTGGACAGAAGAAAGCAAGATAAACATGCACAAGTATGATAGGAAGAGGAAAATATGGAGAAAGGAACAATATGAAGGAAAGGAACAGCTTATGATCCAAAGAACACCACATCATCTGTCAAACATGATGAAGGCAGTGTTATGGTATGGGCAAGTATGGCTGCCAGTGGAACAACTCAGTGGTGTTTATTGATAATGTGACTGCTGACAGAAGTAGCCAGATGAATCAGCTAGATGAGTCACATATTGATTGTTTTATTTCAGATCAAATGTCTGGGTAAATTGGTTTTCGCAATCACATTGTCCAGAACGCCTGATGGAGGCAAGAAGTGGGGGAAGGTCCTTAGGAATGAATGGGCATGGGGAAAAGCAAGTACTAAAGTGACTAATTCTGCAATTGTCATCAGAAAATTTATACATACATTCAGTACGATCCCTACACTTTACAAAAAAAGTGACTAATTCTGCAGTTAAATAAATTAACCTGGTGTGGAGTTGATCAGTGTTGCAATTGACTCAGTCCTGTTGGCCTCATCCAGTGTTGACTATCCAGATGACGGGAAACGAGTCTTAAGGATGCATATATTGAGCTAAGAGGCTAGCTAAACTCCTCATTTTGTTACAAACGCGCTTTTAATTGAATCAGTGACATCCTTTCAACCTAATAAACCTTGTGGCGTAAGCAACCAAGTGATGATGTGCCGTTTATGAACAAGCCCGTTCTATGAAATGGCTCTTTAATGTGAGCTGTAATTAGCTCTCTTTTGAGTGCCAGTTTCCATTGCTCGATTCTTTGTCTTTATTTAATCCACATTTAATCGGCCAAACTTCTACCAAATGAAGAGCTGTTTGGGAGCCAAACAACCAGCTCAACTAGGCTGGGCCAAATGATCTGGATCTCTAAAAATTGAGGGATTTCAGTTTAATGAGCTAAACCATGACAAACCTGTGCTGGATCAAAGCTGACCACTCTGGCTTTTGATTCCTGCAGCTGCTCTATTAGTCTCTTTAAATTTTTATTTTTTGCCTGAATATTTCACTACTTTTGGTACACGAAAGTAGTTTGACCCCTGAAAGCCTATTGTATAATATTTGATACACAGTTTCATGGGATCTTTGTCTAATCAACATGATTTTTTTTTTTTTTTGGGGGCTTTAGTAGAAGGTAAGATAAGAACTCAGTTCTAAAAAAAATAGAGTTTTCTGTTTAATATTTGAGCTCCAGCTCAAAACATGGTCTTTATTGTAGCTTTTTTCTACACAGAAATCACTTATCCCCCCCCCCATCAGGAGTTCTCCACTGCTGCCTGATGTCATCTGCAAAGAACCAATAGCAGCAAAATGTAAAAGAAAATAGTCACTTTATATAAACAGTAAAACTCAATAACATTGTCCAAAATAAGAAAATATGTAAATCTTGTTCTGCTGTATGTTTGTCTTGACCCTTGCTACAGATGAGCAAACAAACTGGATTATCTTCAGTGTTTACTGCTCATATTTTGACATTTTCCTTTAAATCCCCCAAAACAGATAGATATCTTTCTGAATGTAGGATTTTTTTTTTTTTTTCAGATGACATTTCTTGGCCTGTTTATCAGAAGCATCATACAAAAACCACTGGCCAGATTATAACTTTGGTTTAAGGGTGTATCAAGAGCCAAGGAAGAGTCAACCACATTTTGGATCAGATATGAATTAAGCACACAAACATACAAGCATGCTGAAGAAATCAGAATCTCAAAGTTTTGGAAATATATTCAGGCATATGCTGTGGTATCGCAGCAGATTCACTCATCAGAGAGGAGCTAACTTTTGAGATGAGATCTGCACTCTCCCACCGCCATCATCCACTGTTACTGTGCATATACTGCCTGGTGAGAGAGTTGACAACTTAGGAAGATATTTCGTTTCAGCTGGCAGTTCTTGTTCTTTTCAGCCTACTCAAGCTTAAGTGATGATAAAAAAAGTTAATACTTAAGGTCTGTTGACTAAAAAATTTCAAAAGGATGACATTGTTTCTTCTAGATTATTATCTAAGGGAAATGTTTATAAAAATCAAGTTGAGCATGCCTAAATCTCTGCAAATCTCTTTGTTGATATTTGGTGAATTGATGTAGCAGCTTGTCAACTTTTGGCAATCTTTTACTGATTTCAGACTTCATAATTAAATGATGATGTACTGGCTGCAAAAGACGGCTCTGTGGAATGATGTGATTGTTGTCTTTCTGAACAGCAAAGCTAAAGAAGTGTTTCAAATGAAGAAGGTTTGTTTAAAGATACAGTGACTTTCACACAGACATCACTGTCTTGTACTATAATCAAACAATGTGCCTTAACATAACAGCCTGACAAAAAGCAGAATACTATTAGACTCATTATTGATGATACTTTACAGAACCCGTAGTGTTATTCAAGAGGCCGCAACAGATCTTGGAAAATCCCCGTAGGTGTGACGTGTGAGCAAGTTCACGGATAATCCCACAGTATTAATGTTTCATTGCTGATTGGGCTGGTGTGATGTGTACGTATCATTCTGCTTCACAATGCTGTGTTTGTGTTTGACACAGGCTAATGTGAAAATCCTTGAAGAAACAAGCAATTTGTCTCCGTCACAGCCGCTGAGTCTAACAAGCTAGGGGATGTCTGCTCAAATGTTATTTCTATAAGCACTGACATATTTCTTATGTAGGAGTCAACAGAAGGGAAACTTCTTCAATTACAACAGATAATGAATGTTTGAATCAGTATGGCAGCACACACTTGTAATCTTATGTTGTAATTTTCAATCAAAGTGAAGATGGAGCCTGGGAAAACATCTCAAATGGGAGTTTAGATGTTTCAGAAATGATTTATTGTGGGTATGAACTGCCTGAAGATCACAAACATGAGGATCACAAACATGTCACTCTGTAACGGCTATACTAAATACTGGCTTGAACAAAGAATATACAACTATACAACTCTCAGAGTAGATGTCCTGGACTGATCTGACATATCAGGCATTTTCCCAGTGGACCAGTGCACTTTGGGGTCAGTATGATTTGTTTTCTCTAAGAACTGGCCCAAAAAAGCAGGGGGGACAGCCCATTGGTTGCTTTCTTTATAATGACAGGCAACTGGCCCAGTCATAAATAAAATCAATCAATCATTAATCAATCAATAAATTCATCTTTTTTTGTATAGAGCCAATTCATAACAGAAGTCATCTCAAGACGCTTTACAAATAGAGCAGGTCCAGAACACACCCGCCATCGTGGTCTATTGATATAGACCAGTGTTAATCATCAATAAGGATGATGTCTCTACCATACTAACACCACACTGGTGGTAGCCAGGCTAATTGTTGGAATTTTTTTTTTTTTTTTTTTTTTTGCACAAATTTTTTCTCCCATGTCTTTGGGACCAAAAAGTAAAAAAGTAATTATTCTGTGACAAAGATCCTCCACAATTCACATATTCACATTTTTTGAAAAAAGTCCTCGCACTTTTGGAGAATTTGAGTCATCATTCAAAGTAGTTCCTGTCTGTAGTGACACATCCAGGCTCTTTTCTCCCGTTTCTTAGTGTTTTAACATGCCCTGTTCAGCAAAGCATGACAGGACAACAGAACAGCCTGCCATTGGTTGTCACAGCCAAGTCATTATGTATTGTGGGATACAAAGAGACAATATAGCAGACAGCATTAGTCGCCTGCTGCAGGAATGATCAAAGAATGGATTATAAAATGGATAAAATACATTCAATATCGGAAACACTGGTATGGATTTAATCCTTTAAGACCCCAGAAGGTCACCCAAGTTCCAGGCTTGCTAGAAAACGTTCTGTACGGCATGGATAGCGCCATTAGAACAGCACAACAGAGAGCTTTCAGAGGATAAAAGTAAGGGGCTATGCTTTATGCTTCAAAAGTTACTGAACTTTGATTGACATGTGTCTCTTCTTGTTGTATATGACAGCACCGGGCTCAGAGAGGTAAGATATATTTGACAGTGTGAACAAAGAGAAAGAAAGAGCGAACAATAAACCCCCAAATTATTTTCTAAAATGATGCACATTATACCTTTAACTGTGTAAATAAGGGGGTAATAAATGCACTGAATTGAGTGATAGCTACACCAATAGTTATATTTATAAAATGGTTTAAATTTCCTAGCTTGTGAGATCTAAAACAATTAAGACCATCACAATATAAATTTGATCTACGTAAATTGCATGTCACTGTAAATCTGGTTTACAAATGTGATTTTTGCAGGTAAACTACAGTACAGTGTTTCCGCTAGACGTTTTTGTCCCCAGTCAAAATGACCAGCAGTCTTCAAGAATTCCGGCCATTTAGAACAACTATCGGACATTTGCTTTAACATTATTTTGCTGCATTAACAGCAGCAAAACGCATAAATCTGATATTCTGTGATACGTTGATACATACAAGTCTGCGCTAAACAGGACTGAGGACACATTTTTATTTCCAGACCTGACCCAAAACTGAGACAGTAGAAACCAAGCCAACAGTAAACCTGAGTAATTATTACACTGTTATTACAGACACATGATTAGACCCTAGAACCAACTGCACAAAGACTTTCTTTTATTTTTCTTTGTGTAAGTGGTTTAAAGTTTCAAAATAAAGGCTACATGCTTTTCCTTACACACACAGTCAGTTACACAATATACGCCCACGTTAAACTCATAAACAACAACAGTTAGCTTCACATTACCACCGTTAGCCTGTTAACACATTGGCCGCTACTATAACTTTGCAGCTTACAACAGCCAAATACCATCTTCCACCGACAACAACAAAGCATCCAAACATACCTTCCCAGTGCTCTGTTAACTGGACACCACGTTAGAACTTTACATTTCAAATGAATAATGAGTCTTACTGCCAGTTGTTAATATCAGTCCTCATGATGATATAACTGTAAGCAGTAAATCCAACCATCCTGGTTTATTCGGACTAGTCCCAAAAAGTCAAAAGCTCCACAGCAGATAGTCCGGTTCAGTCCTCCTCTCATTAACGGCCTATCCAAGACTACTTCTGCTAATTAGTCAGCGTAGCCCTCTCTCTCTCTGCTGCTGCGTCAGTGTTTACGACGCTCAGCAGTTCCCTTCGTTTCAGCCTCTTCATTACTCGCAGCGATGACATATTCAAAATTCCTCCATACCGTTGATTATATTAAGCCTTTGTTTAACCACGAACCTCACTTAGATTAAAATTCTGCTTTACAAGAAAGCTCTGGTCAAACCTTCCTTGCAGAGTCTTCAGCCGTACTGAGCATGCTCAGAGAGATAGATTTACTTCAGCGTCATCGTGCATACATAATTAGCCATGTGCTTGCTGTCTGAGGAGATAAACAACCCCAGCACCACAGGACAGTAGATGTAGTAAGATTAGGCAACTTTTAGTTTATATTAACGCATTCTCGCAACATATCTTCTAGGTTACACAAAATATAATCTGCAAGTATTCAGTATTTACTTATCTGGTCATTTGCATGTTTTCTGCCAGACATTTTGACCGGTTATATTTTTATTTGCCAGACTTCTGCCCTTTTTACAGGCCAGTGACTGGCAATTGCCAGCTAATGGAAACTCAGCTACAGTATACACATATAGGGTAAATTCACAAAGCTATCCATATCATGTCTAAGCAAATTTGTCCCCCAAAGTCTAGCCCAGTCCATGGACATGGCACAGATGAGAAAGGTGTGGATTGAAGCAGTGTGGTTGCTCATGCATGTGCACAAGCACAGGTACACAATATGGATATGACATATAATTAATACAACCATTCATTTCAATAAACATTTCAGCCAAAAGAAGTTAGAGGGCTGAATGCAACCACATAGACTCATAACAAGCATCAAAGTTAGTAAAGTTGCTGTCATGTTTTTTCATGTGTTTTTCTCCTGTGATGACTCTGAGACTGTGCTCCTAATTTATTACGACATGATGACTTATGAACAGGGATATCCATGCTCTGGCCAGTTTGGGCCTGCAGCGGCATTAGTGCAGGACATCAAGGTACTGGAGAGGGGGTACAACTGCGATTAAGCACAATAAGGGGCAACTGGGTTCAGTATAAATGCACCCTTAATGTATCCAAATCAGAATATGGCTTCATTAATCTACCTCCTTTTACCATTTTTTAAATTCAAAAGCAATTTACATGGAAAGTATGTCTGCCAGCACTTGGGATGAACATGTTGATGCAGTGCAGGACATTCTAGACTTAAAAAAATTCTTAAATCAACAAACATTTTGGCAAACAATTTTGCAAAATCTAATATCATTATGGAGAAACTGTATTACATCCAGTCCTTTTTACATGTGTTATGACATCTGAGATAACATCAACCAAAAGGAGGAAACTAAACAGCACACAGAGTTCTGATAAAACTGTTTAATGTTTAATAAAAGTGGGATAAACATGATGAGAGTTGCCTGCCACCTTTCAATTTCACACCCTCCTACAAAGCTGTCTTTTCTCCCAGATAATTCCCCACACAGGAGGCCTTTCTGCACTGCAAATGAGCCGTACGCCTGTTACATCCACTTACACACAGCACTGAGCTGATGGGCTGTGATGGCAGCATTGCATCTCCATTGCATCACTGTTGGATAAGTTTGGAAACAGAAAAAAAATAATGCAAAGCACCACAGAGCATTAAGTGATCTGAAGCCTGCAGATTGAAAGCATGCATGTATCCCCAGCCAGACAAACAACAGCGCTGCTTTCATATCCCCCCATGTGAGGACTGAAATCTGCAAACCACCACAACACAATGAGCTGGACCACATGGTGGCCTCGTGGCCACTTGGACAGTAATAGGTCCAGAACCTCACCACAGGTTAAATAAGAGTGTGACCAGACTCGAACCAACAGATCCAAAGTTTTAGAGCCAGAGTCCCCAAGACACGAGGCTGCTTTGGATCTAAAACTGGTGTCAAGGCTGCAGCAAAAGAGGTCAATTACACTGTTAGACAGCCAGGTCAACAGTTCCAAAAATTGCTCACCATTTGCCTCCTGCTATCTGCTCCGTCTCAGGGTGCCATTCAAAAAACATAGAACTTCTTATTTTCATCAGCAAACAAATCCAAAAAAGTCACCCCGCCCCCATGCAGTTTGCTCTTTTTCGGAATTTCAATGTGGAGAAGTTATTTATGCTTTACTCTGCACAGAGCAGAGCTCTTATACTGGCATGGGGATATTTTGTCCACTTAAAGCAGATTTGGTAGAAGGAAAGGGAGACTTTTTCATGTTTATTCTTTCAAGGTTATGTTAAAAAAACGAGTTCTCTCCCTAAATGAGGCAAGCATGGAAAAAAATGTCCGTCCTTGTTGTGTATAACAGATCCAGAGGGTCTCCCCTGACTGCCCTGGGCTGATTTAATCCCCTGATTATGTTCATTATAGGTGTAAATGTAATCTTAGTTCGCAAAGAGGAAGATTTTTCCTGGGTTCTCTTGAATACACTGCATAACTAAATGCTTAGAGGCCATTTATTTGGATGTGAAATCTTAAGAACTCTTAAACAGATTGTCATCAAACTTCAGCTGGACTCAAGGATTAACTGATCAGATTTTGGCTGACTTCGGTTAAAGTTCAAGATCACTGGGCCTTATGTTCATCCCTCGTTTTCTAGGCCATTATTGTGAACATATCTTTAGAAAGCGTTGAGGGGTTTTCTTCAAACTTTTAACAAATGTTTGTCATGACATAAGCATGAGCTGTTTACATTTAGGTGGTCAGAGGTCACAGGGCTTGTGAACAAAATATCCCGATAACACTTTAAAGAGTTTTCTTTAAACTTTACACCAATGTCTACCATGACTCAATGAACTGATCAGATGAACTGATCAGATTTTGGAGGTCAGTTGTCAAGGAAGTGCAGGTATAGCTCAGCTAGTAGAGAAGGCATCCATACACAGAGGCTATAGTTCTTAGTGCACCGGTTGCAAGATTGAATCCTGATACTGTTGCTGTTTGGTGCATGTCCACACCAATCTCTTTTCTGCCCTATCAAAATTAAGGCAAAAAGTCCATAAAAATAATCTTCAAAAAAGGTCAGATGTCAAACTCATGGGGTTCACGTCCCTTCCTTGCTTTTGTATGAAATACCTCCAAAACCCTTTCAGGGACGTTCTTCAAACTTTGCACATACCCTCACTCTCACTTAAGAATGAACTGGATAGATTTTGTCATGGGTCAAAGGTAAATATAGGCCTCATGGTCAGCCCATGCTTATAACATTTGTACCAGAGAACACCTTAGCCCTACTTCTTGAAACACCACTATATTCTTACTGTTGGATTGGGCACTTAACAGAGGAATATAAGTTCTACAGTTTCACTTTAACAATATGAGGTCCTGTCTTTTATAATATACAGTGAGCAGCTGGCTTAATTCCAGTGAAGATTTTTAGAAAACATTAAAAACATCTCTTGCATTCGCTGAAAGTTTTATAAATGAATTATTCAATATTGTGAAGGAAATTCATGCAAAGTTTTCTGTTTACATCAACATTACTTGAGGCAAGAATCATCCACAGAATGGGATTGTAGCTGCAGGGCACTTTGCCAAGAGGACGTCCGGCTGGTAGCAGTGGCAGGGGTGCGGGCTGAAGTTGGGTAAGTACAGACCAGAGACTTGGATTCAGTCCAGGATATAGTATGAGGTTCTGGATGACGTCCAAGCCAGCTGGAGAGCAGCAGAGTCAAGTCCTACAGTAACCTGGATCTGTGTAGCCTGGCCACATCACTGACAGATTTATCAACCTGGACCTGACTTGAAAGAATCGCCTTTTTAAACTGCTATATATCTAAGACAGTATCTCACTAATTCTCTTGCACCTTGCTTATCTTTTCAGAGTTAATTGTTCTATTTTTTGCCATGTAAAGCAGTTTTCCCACTTGATCATGCATAAATATCCTCCAGTATCCAAAGTGCACGTGCATGTGTGCAAACAATTATGCTCTCAACACTGGCCCATTAATTTCCATGACAGTATGAGTCAATGGCACATCTAGTATCCAAGTGATACCTCATGCTGCAGGAAACTTTCCAATAACATCCACTATTATTTTCTAATCCATCAATATTAAAGCAAACTTAATATTACAAGCTATGACTGCAGGCACTTTGAGCTGCAGTAATAAGAATACATAGGGAGGGCAGAAGGCCAGGGGAAGGCAAAGAGTGTGCTGTGCTGCTGGGGTGAGGCGGGTGCCGAGCTGCACACCTGCTTACCTGATTAAGCCGCAGACAAAGAGGCCTCTGTTGCTTCCTATCCACCTGTCTACAAAGTGGAGCCCCTCCAGTCTATCTCTGCTGCCCTGAATTCCTCTATGTCCCTCCATAGCCTCTGTCCACTTCAGGGTCTGCTGGATATTAATAAGTCTGCACTGGCTGTCACGCACGTATGTTGTTGGGAAAAACTGATTAACAAACAGCACGGTCCAGTACGTATCACTGTCACACGGACATATGTGCTTGAAACATCACCTTAACATCTTCAACTGCTACAAAACAAGCAAGTCTAACTCAGGAATCAGGCCCGTTCCCCCTAAGTCCTTCATTAGATGCCTCCATTAAATTCCTATTAAATGGTTATTGATTACAGAGTATGTCATAAACAGCTTTTTCATTCTGTTCTTCCTCTCTTTTCTTCACATTAGTGTCTTTTTTATTGCAGAAACGTGCAGCCCTGCTGTTTCCAGATGCTCTTTTAAAGAGAGGAATTAAGAGTGAGTTTCCTTAAAGTACATGACGAGATGCTAAAGAATTCCTTTAATGCCAAAACTTTCTTCCTTGATGATATAGTATCAATAAATAAAGCTCATGTAGACTTCAAAACAGAAACTGTCAAACGATGGTTGAGCCATACCTGAGCTATCAGCCAAAGCTAACAACATCCTGATTTGCTACAGCCTTGCAAAACCCTGTATCCGCTGTTTTAAACTCATCTCTGAGCCAATCCTCCTCCACATCTGGACCCTTGCCTAAGTTACATGAAGAATTTAAACTAAATTACAGACACCAATAATCAATATGAGACCTACCGTAAGACTAAAAGATCTCTTTATCAGAGTGTGGTTGCATAATGATGCAAAGGTCATCATATTTCTTTGGATGGAGGTAGTCTGGTACCTTGTACAAAGTAATATGATCATGTTAGTATTTGGCAACCCATGACCAGCACAGAAATCTGATAGCAAAGTACCACCAGGATCTAGAGGAGGCAGCACTTGCTCCCATCAAACTCTTGGTTTTTCCATTACTGGCTACAAGGGCCTAACCTGACATGCCAGACAGTCTGATTCATATATCCACTGGGGATATATTTCACAGCCATCTAGGCAACTGTCCATACATGGTGTTTGGAAAGAGAAGAACCTTAAAAATATCTTGAAGGGTGGCTAAAAAGAAAGGTTGTGGTCGTCATATTCATTACGGGCCAATTGGAGCGATGAGACACAGCAGGAATGCACAACCGTGGGGGGTAAACCACATAACGCAAGCTTAACAGGTCATTATCATTATCAGTGGAGCCAGTTTGTGAATCAAACCTATACTGAAGCCAGTGGGTAGGCTTTCAGTGGCTCTTTGCTTTTCTTTTAATAAAAAAGAAAACTGCAGCCTTTTGCCACCAGATCCTAATCATTTCACAGCAGCCATTGTTTACTGGCTTGCAGTTCAACTCAACCTTGCCTGTAGCCACTGTCTTGTTCTCAAATTACGCTCATTGGTCTGGTCATTCTCAGACCAGACTGAAGCTTTGCAAGATCAATCTGCCTGATAACAGACGTGGATTTGGTCAATCCATCAGCTTTGCATGGTCAACAAGGGCTTTGAAGTCCGAGCGCAGAAGTAGAGTCCTTATTTTTAAGTTGTCCAGAGTATTGAGAAATCTGTCTACAGCAAAACATTACATAAGGACTACCAATAGAGAGCATCTCTCAGTAAAACCAGTAAAGGAGAGTCCCTTTAAAGGAGCTTGATGGCAAAGATGAGTCTGCCATTTCAGACTTAGTTTTCAGTCGGCCATCCATCCATCTCTGTACTTTGACCACTCAGGTAACTCCATAGACTGTCAGTCCAAAGGATTCAGGCAAACAGTACAACAGAATATTAGCAGTACTGTACAGAACTCTAAGGCAAGTTTGGGCCAAAATTGAGGCTGAAGTAAGGCATGTAATGGTGAGTGCGTCTGCCTGAAGGCACCACCGGCTGGATGGAGGAGGGAACATAATCTACTGAAGAAATAACACGGAAAAAGAACACCAAAAATAATATGAAAAAGAAACTACAAAAAGACAAACAAGAGCAATAAAAGAATAAGCAGAGCAGGGAAACTTGAAATCAGCCATATCCGACCACTGCAAGAGACAAAAGCACATCATGGACTGGAAAAACGCCAGGGTCATCCATGCCAAAAGCAACACATACCACTGCTGGATCAGAGAGGCCATCGAGATCCACAAACGAGGTTCGAGGAGCATAAATCTTGACGAGGGAGCCTACACCTTGTCACACACATGGGATGCAGTCTTGGAGAAGGCGTCAGACAGTAGGGTGTGTAAGTTTCCCCTACTGTCTGGCAAAACCATGAAAGCAGCCTACAAGACACATCACAGCACCATCACGTGACGCTTCTGACAAAAGCTACAGGAAGTAGCTGAAACATGTAAAGCAGGTAAACAAAACGCTCCTGTCTGACTAAAAGAATTGTTACAGTACAGTCTAAAACAGAAGACAGAATGAATCTCTACCTAAGAATAATTTTTGAAAGCAGCAGACTGACTGACATGTACACCCAAGCCAGAGGACAGTAAAATAGACAGATAATTTGCGGAATTATTGCGTTCATAACTTTTGAGTGGGATTACGGAGGAGTGAATAGTATGCTAACCTATCTCCTGTTAACAAATGAAGAACAAAGACTAGAAGAATAACTTGAACCAACACTAAAACTAATCAAGACTAAGATAAACTAAACATTACAAAAAAGTAAACTCACCCCAACATGTAAAATCACTTACATACTTATCAAAACTTCAATGAAAAAGGAAAAGAAAGAGGCAAATGAAACAAATGAAATAAAAAATCAGAAACTTAAGATTTGCATGAACATCTGCACAACTACTGTGCATCTAATTGATTTGGTCCCGTTTCCCTACATGCTGAATTAAAGGTGAAATTGCAGTCCCTACAGCTATGCTTTTTATTATGTGGTTCTTGTGAATCATTCTAAGTCTGAAGTCCCACCCAGGGACCAGTTTTCCTTGGAAAACATAACAAGAAGCCATTGTTGTTAAAAATTCTGCAGCCAAATTCTCAGGAACATTCACCCATGCATCATGCTAACTCCGAGATTGTTGAGTGTCCTGGCTCTTCAGTGAGTCAAAAAAAACATTATTCAAAATTCAACCATAAAATAGAAATACATGTGGAAAAAACTTCTTGAATCTCTTCTTTGTACTTACCTCTTACCTTTCCTTCCTTCCTTCCTGCAGCCAGTGTCTTTTAATTTTTACATCGTAGTGCTATTCTCACAGGAAGTGCTAGCAGTGTCATCCTGGGAGGTTGAGTATCAGTGGTGGTCTTCCTTTCTACCCGACAGGCCCACATCCTTCACATTATGTGCATTACAGGTAGTGTGGCCATTAGCAAGGCAAATTAGCTCTTATAAATCCCCTCCCATGCTGTGTGTGTTTTAGAGAGTTTGTCATCACGACCTTCTTACCTCATGAGAAAAAGCTGTAATTTAAATGTGCTGTATGCTTAATGGTCACTCATCAAGTTGCTGCTACTGTATTAATCACATTTTAAAAGCATACAGATGCTAGATTAAATGCTTTTGTATAACAATGAGTGTTTTAACAAATGTAGCCATACTTGAGTTGACTTTTAGATAGATGTTTCACTTCTTACTTTAAGAAATGGTGTGTTTACAGTAGATTTAACAAAAGTAATGATATTATGCCCAAGTAAATTTGTCATTAATGGTTTTTCCATGTTTCCTCAAAGTAAACTAATGAAAACCTTTTTGCAGAGAGCTGAGAAAGTGTCTAAAGCTGTATTGTTGAATGCCCACTTTTAAAGCCCTCCCAGCTGTGCTCTGTCGCACTGCCAACCATAAGTTTCAGGAAAAAAAAAAAACCCTCAAGGACTCTAACTTGTATTGTTTTTTGTGAATCTAATACCCAATGTTAAGATTATATGGCCCCAGATTCCAGCTTCACCACAAAGCTTCAGAAACTTTAGTGTGGGTGGAAACTTTGTCACAGGCCAGACTGAAAGGAGGACAGATGAAAGTTGTGGTTTATCCCTATCAATGATAATCCGCTTTCCCACCATTCCCCCATTGTTCACTCACTACCACATCAACACACACTGCTACACGGGAATATTGTGTGGTCAAGTGCCAGACGGGGGTTAAAGCTGGAGCTTTTAAATCCAGAAGCAGTTAAATAAACTAGAGTAACTTTCATTTATAAGCAGGCTTCTTGTTAAGAGTTTTATTAATTGGTTTGCCAGTAAGAGTGGATCAATTTTAATCCTTTCCCACAGTTTGAATAATTTTGCCTTTTGGTCTGTGAGCTACTGAGCTGCCAACAGATAAACTTTAACTTGAATGGATTCTTACTCCAAAGCCATAGCAACAGAGGTCAATTTTTGACTAACAGTACATCAAAAACATCCGTGGGGTTCTTTTATTCCCATATTGTGTTACTTACTCACTATTTAACAACACTGAGCCATTGAGGAATAAAGTGTCTGAGTGGTTTCTCTGCAAATCTATATCATATGAAACAAACTGCACTCTAATCTTTGAATAGAAACACAATTTGCAATGCAGATGTTGGAAAAATGCATATTTGGGATAAAGTTTGCCAGGGCAGAAGGATCATCTTCTCTTTCAAATGAACAATCTTACAGACAACTTCTAAGACCAAAAATTGAGCAAATAGCGTTAGTTCAGGCAGGCCACGGAGTCAAGCGCAGCTGTAATTGAGACCAGCTGATTCACTCTAAGACCGCTATTGGCTGCTTTATTTAAACTGCTCTTGCCTGGCTACTCTCTGTCGCTCTCTCTGCAAGCTGCTCTTGCAACCCTCCTCCACCCCAGCTCCTCCTTGATTCTGTTTTGACATAATCATTGCCATTCTGTTGCCACTGATGCCTGCTCTGCTCTGAGGGGTTTTGCTGCTTCTCTTACTGCCTCCTGCCTGTTGTTTTGTAGGCTCGTGGAAGGGCATGGGGATCTCGCCGGCAAACATAAATAACAGCATTAGTGCTAATTAACAACTGCTAATAAAAAAGTATTTATGGCCATAAAGAGACAAAGTGGTTCTGACTGAACTCATGTTCACCTTGTACAGAAAAAGGCCTTTAAGGAATCCTCACTAATCTAAGAAGACATATTAAAATGATGCTATATATGTGTCTTCATTTGACTTTTTCCAGGTTCTGTAATGAGACATGAGCCATGCTGACATTCATAATCGTCTTTGGCTCAACTGAGAAAATACAAAGGAGCTGCACAAAGAGACTGTCAGCAGAGACAAGAGCCACTACCTGCCCAGCACACTTCACATCACAGCAGATCTGTCCAGTAGAGAGCAGAGTCACAGTGAGCTGCAGAGACTCTCTCTGTTGTTTTCGCTCCAAAAGGCCAATAACTTCAAGATGTAAGTATGTGTTTATAGTAGGGGTTTAAGGATGAATGCATGTGAACATTTTTGTCAGGTGTTTGCATGTATTAAAACATATATAGTGCTTAACAAATTTATTAGACCACCTGTCTCAAAGACCATCCAGCATCATGAAGTGCTTTAATGTGGACTCTTTCCTTTTCAGTGAGCTCTCCACATTTTACCATTTTGAACAAGAATGAGGAATTTCAAACTGAATTCACCTTTTTAAACCCAAATTTGAGCCAGCTCACTGGGCTTCTCTGAGAAGTCCGAAATTAATCAAGCATAACATTCAACCACTAAAACTCATTTTTCTGTTCAGGAATGCAAGTAAATAACTATAATTGGACATATTAATCAAGAAATATTAATGTGCTTTACTTTTTTTCAGTTTTTTTGTAAATCAGTAAATTTGCAAATTCATGGATAACAATAATAATTATATTTTAGCATTAAAAATATCATTTGGGTTAAAGAGCTTCTACATATTGGTGTATTAACCATTACAGAAACAAAAAAAATGATTTTGGTTTTTACCAATTTTTACCAATGCTGTTAATTTAGGGCAGCTGTGGCATAAGCCTTACTTTGGGTGGTGGTCTAATAAATTTGTTAAGCACTGTACATTGTAGCATATTGTAGCATAATTGTCTTGTAAAAAGGTTCATGTGTGCAAATGTGTGCATTTGTGTGGTAAGTCACCTCCAGTGGATATGTTTTCCTCCCAGTCTCATTAGTAGCTGATTAAAACACTATCATGGCCCTCTTCCTCTATTTCAGATCTTCCTCTCCCCATAAAGGTGCAGGCCTGCAGGATGATGGGGAAGTTTATTTGTCTGTCTGTGGACACACACACACCTAGTAAATGTCTTACTTTTAAACCTGAAAATAGAGATATGAGGTACTAGAAAGAGAAATAAAAGTTGTTTTTAGAACACAAAGCAGAAACAGATTTATAAAAAGAACCACATTATGACCCCCACAGACCTCTTTCTCTCTCTCCCTCCATCTCTCTCTCTCTCTCCCTCTCTTTCGCTCACTCACTCTGTTCTGCCAGACACATTAAGGAATGTATCATTCTGTATTCTTTGGCAGCAGATCAGCGCTGGCACGCTCAGCGCAGAGAGCGTGGCTGCAGATGGCTATCAGCCTTATCTGCTGCTAATAAATCTCACAAAAGGATCCTGTGCTCAGACTAAACTCAGTGCCCTTTAACCTGTCCCTATCACCCTACACACCAACTACCAATGTGTAACTAACCTGGCTGGCATTCTCCCTAAAAACTGGCCCTTGTTTAAGCCACTTAACACGTGATTTTCCTGCTCTCAGTCCTCATATCTGAAGAGGGAGGCCTTGGAGCTTTGATTTGAAGTCATAGTTTACAGTGAAATCAGATCTCTGTAAACCACATACAGTACACTGTATAGTCTGCCGCCTATCTAAGTGAAGTCAAAGTACAGTGGATGCTGTATGGGGTTTGCTCTAATCAAGGATAGACTGACAGTCTCCATACATAATAAAGTACAAAGAGAGAAATACAGAATGATGGATTATATATCATTATTTTACCATTATGGCTGATGCCTATATAGAGCTACAGCGTGTTTAACACATTGCCACAACAAACAAGTTCATCGTTATTGCCTTTATGTAATGTTATTCATTTATACAGTACACACCCTACTCCTCCATATTTTGAAGGAACAAACAGACAAAACACAGTTTTGAAATCCTGCAAAGAGTCAGTCAACAAGACAACCATCATGTGTCTGCAGATTAAATATGATTCAGTGGTTAGCTTAGATTAAAAAAGATCAAGACAGGTGGAAAATAGCTAGAATGGTGCCAATAAATGCAACAAAATCTGCCTATTGATATTGTAAAGATAAAACATTACATATTTTTATTATGAATAAAAATGAAACTTGTAAAAACAATGTTACTTCATGTAGTGTCAGCTGGTTACTTCGATATCTCATGGAGATTAAATGATGATTATTACATCGGAAATCACAACTAGTATTTTTAACTAATTTACATTCTTCTGTTTGATTTATTAATTAGTGGTAATCTTCCTGAAGAGACTGAGAGATTCTTAACCCCTTAAAGCCTGAAAACACAAATAATAGCCAGAAAACTCTAATTTTTTGGAACTGAACTGTTCATTTAACTTTCTACTGAATTTTAAAAAAATCAAAATTTCCATAAAATGTAACAATTATATTTTTACTATCTCATTTTGTTCATTAGGTATTTTTGGTAACTGAAAATCCACTTAAGGGCATTTTCATCACTTTTCAGATTGTATTCAGAAGTTTTTTGAGTAATTTATTGAGCATATTGATTAGATAGAGGTATTATAAAAGTATGTATCAAATATGTGACAACAGGCGTTAAGGGGTTAAGTTTTCCAGTCAATTATATAAGACAAGCCTGAAGATGAGAAAAAGGATCAGAAACTAGGTCAAATTGAAGCTCAGGGTCAGCATCTTGTGCAGTTATTGCTGTGACTAACTATGTAACATTTCAGACCAAGTGAAATCATATCATCTGTGTATAAACAATGTTAAATCAGTTTGGGGTGTTGGACAAATGTTAGTAGTGCCAGAACCACAAGCCACTGTATTTGCAGGTAAACTTTCCCATCTGTGCTAAAAATGATTACACAATGCCCAGTTAATATGCCAGTTTAATCTGACACAGGCTTCACACAATTTTATTTCAGTAATCCAGATTGAAATGCTGCCATAATGTTCTGCTTTCACACAATGTACCTATTCACTTTGCTTTTTACATCTACACAAAGGAGCAATGAAAGGTTATCATAGTGAACTAAAACTAACTCAAACTAAAATGGAAAAATCATTTTAGCTTACTGAAAGTAAATAAAAACTAAGCTTTAGTCTTTGACAGCCGCAGACTGACTGACATATACAACAAAGCCTGGAGAGAGTAAAAGTGCCTGATTTGATTAAAGACTTCACACAATGGTAGTTTTAGGTCTTGAGCTGTATCAAAATTGAATAAATAAAATAAAAAGTGCAGAGCCTTTTTTGGTCTCACCCTTGACAGGTATCCTATATAGCAGAAAAAAAAACTAAAACTAACATTAAAAGTAATAAAAAAGAATTAACTGAAATGTATAAAAAAAGGTAAAAACAAAATAAAATCAAAAACTTATGAAAAATCCAAAACTGTTATAACCTTTGGAGCAAGAAGCAAATAAGAAAGACGTAATAACCAGGGCTACAGCAAGTTTGTTGCTATAGGCTGTCAAACAAACAATAAAAAAAAGCAATTTCTCTGTGAATTTCAATAGTTAAGTGTATTTTAACCATGCTTAAATATCAAATATTTTGCATTAAAAAAAGTTTTTTCCATTCTGACAATATGAAGCAGTTCTCATTAGGGACACAACAACAACAACTCAGGAAAATAATCTAATGGTGCCCCCCGCCCCCCCGCTACGGAGACATATGGTATTTCCGGCTCTCCCTCATCAAACTCATCAAATACACAATCCAACAACTCCAGAACACTCTCATGGACAAGTTGTGACCTGTACATTCACCACACTATGAAATAATCATGGAACATTATGAGATGGAGTTGTTTTAGAGGCAAATGCCAAGCCTGGAACTATACTCCAGACATGGCTGCTGGGTGGAGTGAACGAACGAACCTACTCCTAAGACTATAGGGATTATGGCAATGGGCGAATTTGCCAAAATGTTGAAGTATCCCTTTAAGGTTAAAAGTAAAGGGGAGAGATTTCCTCAAGAAAATGTTCTTGTTTGTGCTGTTACTCTGTAATTTTAGTTGTATTAAGCTAAAGGCACTTCACTTCTGATCTCAATAAAACCCTACTTTTATTCTAAGAGAAAAAGAACTCTTGATCAGTCAAAAGTAACAACATTAACTTAACCATAGAAAAAAAGGAACTTGCATTATTTTTTTAAGTAAAGGAAAACAGCCAAAGGGAATGTTTTAAAAAATGAAACATGTATACCAAGGAGCATAATGTTCTGTAAACTGTTGTCAAGCCACGATAGCTTAACTAAGGTGGACCTAAGAGGACAAAAAAGCATGGCACCAATGCAATTTAAAAAATTATGAATGTGTTCATTTCTGACCTTAATCAGCTGTAAAATATTTGTTTAACTGACAAGCACCTCTAATGTCTCTTCGGGTGACAACTTTGAACCTAGCTAGTTTTTACATCCCTAACATTCATCACTGAAACATCAAAGCAATCTCCTGCTTTTTTTTCCAAAATGTAATATCATTGTAAATCGCAGGGAGCCATACAGCAGAGTATTAGTTTAAAATGAGCAAACCTTTAAAGTAAGTCAAGAGAAATGTCTATATATCAAACACCATGCAGAGTTTGGCCGGTCAATGACACTGTGTGACAGCTTCCATTTACAGTAACAGTCACAGACTGACTCCGCTGTTATTTGAACTGATGGAGTTTTAAAGGAAAACAGATGAGATACATTTCTTTAACATCTGCAGCCCAGATAAGTAGATGATCAAAGAGTCAGCTGACCATCACCTCCTGAATGTACAGTGCACTGTGATTTGGCCAAACAGTGTTTACTTAGGCAGACACATCCACGTCCACACATGGCATGGTCCACGGTCTGGATCTGCATCTGTCCACTGACAGGGTGGGCTGTACACCACTTCTGGCCTTTTGGCCTTAATCAGGAGGAGGAGAAACCATAAAATACGAATCACTTTCACCACAACCCGCTGAGTGCATGAATACACACGGTGATTCTGTCACAGCAGAACAATGCCACTACAATCCAAGCACAACATCTGTTCCAGTCAGAGAGTGAGCCGCTGCCAGAAACATGTTCAGAAACCAGTCGCAAAAAAGCAATGGAGTAAAAGAGAAATAAAAGAAAGAGAGACACATGAAAAGGAAAACATGAAAGTCTGTATTTCCATTGATATTCTGTGTTTTTGGTGGCAGTCTCTCATTTTCCAAGTGGTAAGGCTCCCACACAGTCCTGAACTCCAGTCCTGGATATTTTCTCCTAATGACTAAATTACATAAGCATTAAAAGGTGCTAATTGCCAGAGAGGTTAGTGAAGTTCATAAAGAAATTAATTAATAGAAGAATTTACTGAAAGGAAATAAGTGTGTTCATGTGCCCATCCATCAATCCATTTCTGCCATGGAATGGAAAATAAAAACCTTACGCAAGTTCTGGGTTTACCTCAAGGTCTCAGTTCAGTTGGATGTGTCCAGGAGGCTCCCTTGTCAAATGGCTGAACCACTCCATCGGTGTGTTTTCAATGCATGAAAACTGGGGCTCTATGCCAAATCCTTCCGGTTGACCAAACACCTCGACCTATCTCTGACCCTCATCCCAACCACTTCAAACAGTTGCAAACAGCCCCAGTGCCAGCTAAAGGTCCCCAGCTGAGGAAGCCAACAGAACCACATCATCTGCAAACAGCAGAGATGAAATTCTGAGGTCCCCAAACCGAAAACCGTCCTCCCCCTGGCTGAAATATCTATATCAATTTAAAAGCCACCAATTTTTGTTATATTTTTAGTTGAGGTTTTACAGTATATCAAAAATTTCCTAATGATTTTGATGACAGAGAAATTCTTAATTTTTACAATTGTACTGTGATGTGTCTTGTTATGATTATGGACACACTGATGTTGGATGAGAAGGCCTGGCTCTCTGTCTCCACTCTAATTCATCCCAAAGGTGTTCTATCGGGTTGAGGTCAGGACTCTGTGCAGGCCAGTCAAGCTCATCTACACCAAACTCTCCCATCCATGTCTTTATGGACCTTGCTTTGTGCACTGGGGCACAGTCATGTTGGAACAGGAAGGGACCATCCCCAAACTGTTCCCACAAATTTGGGAGCGTGGAGTTGTCCAATATCTCTTGGTATGCTGAAGCATTCAGAGTTCCTTTCACTGGAACTAAGGGGCCAAGCCCAGCTCCTGAAAAACAACCCCATACCATAATCCCCCCCCCCACCAAACTTTACACTTGGCACAATGCAGTCAGACAAGTACTGTTCTCCTGGCAACCACCAAATCCAGACTCGTCCATCAGATTGCCAAATGGAGAAGCGCAATTGGTCACTCCAGAGAACGCGTCTCCACTGCTCTAGAGTCCAGTGGTAGCGTGCTTTACATCACTGCATGCGACACTTTGGTGGCACTTGGTGATGTATGGCTTGGATGCAGCTGCTCAGCCATGGAGACCCATTCCATTAAGCTACAAACTGTTCTTGAGCTAATCTGAAGACCACATGAAGTTTGGAGGTCTGTAGTGACTCTGCACAAAGTTGGCGACCTCTGCACACTATGTGCCTCAGCATCGGCTGACCCGCTGCGTCATTTTACGTGGCCTACCACTTTGTGGCTGAGTTGCTGTCATTCCCAGTCGCTTCCACTTTGTTATAATACCACTGACAGTTGACTGTGGAATATTTAGGAGCAAGGAAATTTCAAGACTGGACTTGTTGCACAGGTGGCATCCAGCCCGGCCCACCAGGAATTCTCACGGTTCTCCTGAATAGCCACTCTGGGCCGGAGTGTATCATTGGCTGCAGCTACTGTCCACTCTGTTGATGAGTTAATACTAAACAGAGATCATTTTCTTATTAGACAGAGCACATTTTCATCTATTTTGATAGGAAACAAAAGATTCTCCTTTGGCAGTCTCTGATAGATAAGACCAGCGGGACATCTCTGCACACTTTGAATCTGATTTAAAGCTTGAGTCATTCAAATGCACTTTATAATTGGACCATTTTATTTAGCCTACATGTAATCAGTTCATCTGGAGACTTTAACCAGAATGACTATAATTGGACTGAAGAAATATTGCACATGTAATAGCTAGAGGTAAAGCACAGAAGTTATACGGATACATTTCCAAGGGAAAGTATTAATTTGCAGCATTAGGTGCGAAGTTGATTTTTCAGTATCATGTGTTAGCAGAACCTTCCCGATTACTACATTTTTCTCCACTAAGAAAAACAGGGGCCTTTAAATATTTCAGTCCCCTCCAAACATTCAAGGAGCTCTAAAGCAGCCGTCACAGTATGAGACGGTCCAAGCTCTGGGTTTATGTCCCACTAAGATTTCTCTCACACTTGGCAGGAAAAGTTTGAGGCAATTACAATAGATTAAACAAACAATTTCTTAAGGGAGGCATGTAAAAGAGGCCGTTAAAGTCAGGTAAACGGTCCTCCTGTGTCAGCCTCTTAAAGCCTTCCCATCTCCTTGCCCTGGACTCTAATCCACAACATATGGACACAATAGGAGCCAAGGACAGGGGAGAGACACATAAAGTCTGTTAAAATACACACAGTCTGGTCAATAATTGCTCTCTGCTATTAATTGTGGTAATCTGTCCCTTCAAAGGAAGATTTACAGTTTTGGTCCTTTTTCTAGAGTGGCTTCACTGACTCACACACCTGATCCATTCACTTTTAATGAGCATTGTTAGATGGGACAGCATTTCCTGTTACAAGTCTTTATCATGAGGATAAATGTAAATGAGCTTACATTTTTACTGCAGCACATCTAAAAAAAATTTTAATTCTTATTACTGCATTGTATGCTGTTATGTAGAAGACAATAATGAGCATGCATCCATACATTTATTTATACCATGTTTACCTATGATAAAAAGATCATTTAACTTGTTTACTTGAGAACTCATATTTCAATTAAGAACACTTGCCATACATTTTACCATTTCACTGAAAAATAGATATATAGTTTTACTTGGCAGACAAGCCTCTGCTCAAAAGCTGCTCCCTGAGTTAGTCAAACAGCATGCTTTGACTTTCCAGCGAGCACATAGCTAGAAACCCCCGATTGATATGTTAATGACAATGCATACTGAAAACTAGAAAAGTACTCTGAGAGCGCAGACCTCCACCATCAGCCCTATCTCCCAATAGTACAGAATCCTTAAAAAATTCCTGGATCCAAATGGTGATCCGGATCACTCCCAAAATCTAATTCACCAATTACTCCCTCCTCAGTGGGGTGGAGACACAGTGAGGCAAAGCATTGGCTTTGCTACTTGTGGAAGTCATGGCAGAGGGTGAATATTCCTCTATTCCTCCCAGCATTGTGAGTATTCTCACTACAATTCACTGTCTTTCTCTCTGTTACGCTCGTCTCCTCGACCGAGTGTGCGTCTTTCAAACTCTATAAACTCCAAAACGTTGAATAAGTTACTCATGTCCGCCATCTCCTGGTGGTGTAGCCCTATCTCCCAATTGTACAGAATCCTTTAAAAAATTCCTGGATTCAGACGGTGATCCGGAGCAGTCCCAAAATCTAATCAGTTCTGCCATTTC
The DNA here is from genome assembly GCF_018320785.1 of Cheilinus undulatus. NCBI lineage: Eukaryota > Metazoa > Chordata > Actinopteri > Labriformes > Labridae > Cheilinus > Cheilinus undulatus. The sequence continues at coordinate 30,643,670 of NC_054873.1, forward strand.
TGACATTTCCTGAAAATTTCATGAAAATCTGTCTATGACTTTTTGAGTTATGTTGCTAAAAAAACAAACAAACAAACAAACAAACCCACCCGATCATATAACCTCCTTGGCGGGGGTAATTAGTTTAACTAACAAGTAATTCTGGTGCCAACTAAAATGTGATCTGACTTAAGCTGTTCAGCTGCTTAACTGACCCTTCACAAAGCCACGCCTACCTTGGTAACCTTTGCTACACACGACAAGCTTTCATACTTACGGAGTTTTCCAATCTATATGTAGGGCATATCCTGAAGGAAAAAATGAATTTAATCTATAGAAAAAAGCATTTGAGATATCATGGAGGTAAACAGAAATGTCCATAATAAACAAGTGAAAGCTACATTTAGGAATTTGTTCAAGACAGTCTGGCTGCAGCAGACAGAAAACTACAACAGAACAGCTGGGCGGAGGACAGAGAAAATCTGGGGCCAGGCTTCCATATACCATCGTCTTCCCCTTTATATGTCTGTTTCAGGCTCTTTAAAAAGCAGTTTTCATCATTTAGTTCTTTAGATTAAACACAGGGGCCCCCATGTTGATTTTTTTAATGATTGAAGGTTAAACATCATTTAGTTTTAGTATTAGGTGATAAATGGAGGGTATAACACTTCCATTTTCCATAATTTGGACCTCTTTTTATACTCTGGGCACTTTTTCTGCTACTGCTTTGGAAGCCAACTTTTTAAAGACATACGCTGATTCATTCTTAATAGCTGCAAGTGTGTGTATGTGCATTATGTCTAAAAATGCTGCTAGAGAATGAACCGCAGGTCATACGGTGCTAGCGTTGATCAAAGAAAAGCTTGATTTGGAAAAGCAGGAAGAGAAGAAAATAAAGGAACAATTACAGGAGCTGGGTTTGATATTGAGATGTTTGAATGCCTTTATACTTAGATTTTTCTTCAGAGGTGTCACATTAAAAAGAAATAAAGATGACAAATGAGATGTTTAGCAGATGGCAGAAAGAAATGATGAGGAAAAATGATTTTTAACTTGAAAAGAGTTATCTCACACACCCTCCCTGTATCTGTTTTGACTCAGGGAGATCAGAGGAGAGCTGTGGTCTAGTTTTCAGTGCGAGGGGCGTGCCGTGTTGTTTAGCTTGTGATGTATAGGTCAAGTGAAAGCCAGCTGTTAGTCTTGTCTCTGAGATCTAGGTTAACTTGACTGTGTAGGAGTCATGGCTGGAGGTGATTTAGGAGTGATATGTGTGTTTGTTTGTCAGGGTTAGGGTGAGTGCAGGGTGACAAATTACAGGTGCTTCACATGTAGACAGCAAGCTCATGCATGGGGGGGATGCTTTAAGTAGAAGCTGAAGCAACAAAAAACATGAAGCAAGACAAAATGATATAAGTGTACAATACTGACTGCATCACTGGGTGTTTTTTTTTCAGGACATCCGTCAGCCGGGCCATGCCCTCTCCCTTCAAAGACCTCCTTGTCAGTAGCAAACATTATTACTCCTGCTGTCATCTACCCAGAAGCCCCTGCTGACCACCACCATCCATCTGTAAACCCTCCCACCAGCAGGCCTTTCAGCACACTCATAAAGGTGGAGGATCTAGGGCATCAACATTGTTACACAAGCCTTGTTTGGCCTGGGAGCGCTTGTTTTTTGTTTCACCTCTACTTTTTTTGAATTATTGCCACAACATTTTGAAGAAATTAAACAGCAGACATTTTTGTGGTAATTTATGAAAGCCCTAAGCAGACATGCATCATTTATATTTGACTGTTTTTATGTGATAAGGAGTTGTTTTCACTGTTTTCTCAAGATCTTGACTTATTCATGTCATTATCTCAAGTTAAAGATGCTAGTTTTACCATGACTAGGGGGTAATTTCTTAAGATGTCACAAAAAATGAACTGAACTCATTGCCATGGCAAATTCTATCATTGGTATCAAAAGATAAAGAATTCCCACCTCCAGAAATTATCCCAGTAAAACAGAATAAAGTATTATGCATGACTTTATGTCCTTTAAGGGCTTCTATAGTGATTTGTTTTGTAATTGTGATTTTTTTTTCAGTGTCCCGAATACCAGAATCCGATTTATGATTTTAAACTCCTGAAGACTGAGCTTTTCTTTTGAATTCATTTTTGCAAAATATGATGTCCACAGATGTCTACAGTTGGACCACAAGGACCAAGGCTGCCCATAAGGGGGATAAAGGGGAAAGTTTTCAAGGGCCCAGCCAACTGGGGGCCCATGGAGGTCAGGAAAATCATTTTCCATTGTAAAGTTGATCTGTGATAACCATTTTTCATATTTAAGCTGAAAAATAAATACTCTTATCAAGGCAAGAAAAAATATATTTTCATGCCGTAGTACAATTTAGTAATTTTCAAAATGTTAGCCCCATTTCCCTAAAACAGAGTAAAGTCAGGCTTCATAGCTAAGCCATGATGTGTGTAAACATCAGGATAACAGAGAATAAAGATGAAGAAACTGAAATATGCTTAAAAGAGACAAAAATGGGCAGAAAAATTGTGAAAAGTGGTTAAAAATTGCAAAAGGGGTTATAAGTGGAAAAACTGGTTATAAGAGGCAAAATGGGTTGCTTAAGTAGTGAAAAGTGGTTAAGAAGTAGCACAAATTGCATAAAAGTGAGAAATGGGTTTAATAGGGAAAAAAATGTGGCAAAAATGGGTAGAAACAGTGAAGAAAGTTAAAAAATGGCATGAATAAACCCAATGAATCAATGAACCCAATAATAGCTTGGCACACTTTGCAGCTCTAAAATGAAGAAATTGTTAGCTAGGACAAATGCTAGCACCAATACTACTGATCCAACACACAAGCATCGATATCATCAATGAATCACAGTTGGGGAGGGCCATTCCCAGGGTTTTTAAGGGGCCTGGACAGTCCTATGGGCAGACCCAACATGGACTTCTTATGCTCAAACACAAACAACATGTCCAACATTTCTGCCACAATGGTAACATAGATTTTGATTGTTTTTGTAGGATGTTAAGATATGAAGACATTATCATTGGAAAAACTTTATTTTTTCAAGATATTTTTGGCCAAGATAGCTGGAAAAATGAGTCAAAGTTTAAAAAAAAAAAACAACCAAAATTAACTAGTCGACTGGCATACCAGCAAAATTAAGGAAATGAAAATGTCTACCTTAACCTTTCATACATGGTATTTTTTTTTTTTTTTTTAAGATTTATCTTTGGCCTTTATTGGATAGGACAGTGGATAGATTAGGATATAGTGCCACGGGCAATTTGCGACCCACCATTTAAGAATCACCACTCTATATTATACAAACATATCCCAAAAATTTCCATGAAAATTCCCCATAATATCCAAAGATATTGACTGAAATTTCTTTTTTTTTCAAGACGATTCACTCAAAAATTCTATTTGCAAAAATGATTAGAAAAGCAAAAATGTAATGTCCTATTTTGTACATGCAGGGTAGGAGGTTTGATTTAAATGTCTTTACTGTAATACAAATGGTTCTTGTTGAGCTTTTTTAAAATGACTCAATAAGAAGGATGTGGCATGAGCTCTTTGTCCTTGGCTTGTTCTGCCTTCAAGGCAAACCTTGACAAGGACTGATTAGCTACAACTTACTAGACAGAGGAAGGAATTTAAGCTCCCTCATTTAGAAAAAAAACAAAAACAAAGGATTTGTAGAGTAAAGGAAAGTAAGCGTGTCTGAGATATTCTGATGATGGTTATCCTTTGAACTGATATCTAGTAACGGCCCAAATACTGTGCAAAAAGAAGGGGAAAAAATGTTTTAGGAGCATCACTAGTTGAAAATATTGTCTGACCTGCAGTAACTCTTCAGCCTAATGGAAACATCATCAAAATTGTAAATAGCAAAGAAGCCATAGTGAGGAAAAAAACCAACATAAAAATTCTGCTTTGGAAAAATCTGCTGTAACCTGAGATCCTGGGGTGAAGAGTCATCTGGAAGCTCCGTTTACCATTTCTCCCTGTTTTTGTGTCCCTGCTCATGTGTGTGTGTCACTCCTGAGTGTGACCCAATGCTTTCCATGTGTGCACGGGGGAAGTCGGCGGTGTCGTTTGTTTTGATGGGATCTGATAGATCACCCGTACGCGGAGGCCTGAGAGCAGCAGCGCTGACTGGTGCTGACGCCATCCTTCACCACAAAGACCAATATCAACAAAGCAGGGACAGAAACCAAGACAGGCTGTGTTTTTGACGTTTAAATTTCCACTATCTTTCCCCGAAAAATCATCATTTAACAATTACAGAGCAAATCCACAACCACTCTTTCTGACTTCCATAAATCTTCTAAACGCTGAGGTTTGACTGTCTCAGACTTTGGCCTCTTTGATCAGCTGTAATGAGCCTAACAAAGGAAACTTTTATGACACCAGATAAGCAAAAAGAAAAAATACTAACCCAAAGTGAGGAACTGATCAAATATTTTGCTGCCGGATGATCATTTGTTTTCTTACACTAAGAATAATTGACCTCCTGATTGGATAGGCCTGCTTTCATAGGTAGATCAAAGATTATGACATGATTTAAAACACAGAAAATAGAAATAAGAGGACAGTAAAAGGTAAATGTTTGATAGCTCAATGCACAGATGACTTTTGACTTGTCCACTTATTTCCCTTCACTGAGGCTGCAGGGAGACATTACAGTGTCTTAACCAAAGTGTGCCAGTAAAGCCAGTATTATAGATAACAATATGATTAATTGCAAAAAAAAATTGATGCATTAATTGATCTAAGTTAATTTCAATCAATGCAATTAATCCTGACAGCCCAAATAACGCTGAGTGAAACCTCTGAAATAAGAAATAAACAGACTTATATAAGGAGGGGTAGAAGAATCCACTGTAAAAGATCATAATTAGTGTACATATGGCCTCTTAATGAATGTAATTTTTGCCTGTAAGGCCAGAACGTGCAACGTAAACAGTGTCTGATTCCTCAGCAGCCCTAGACTAAACAAACAACAGCAATCTGTCAATTTGGTGGTTTTAAAATTAACTTTTTCCATGTTGTTGTAATTTTATTCATCCTATGCTGATCCCCAGCTAATCCCAAAAGTCCTCCCCCTCTGCTTCATGCACACCCCAGTGAAAACAAAACCTCCACTTTTTTTCTCCCTCTGTCACAGAGACTCTCTCTTCTGACCTATGCCAAACTCATCCACATGCGGAAACAGTAGTGAACTCGACGCTGCGGCTAAGGGATCCCAGTCTGTGTGATGTGGAAGCTGAACGTCTGCTGTTACAGAAAATAAACATGGTGGGGATTGTCCTGGAGTAATACACACTCACCGGCAGACGGACTCATAATATTCCCCCCCATCTGGTGACAGCTGGGAGAGTTTTCCAAAGTGATAACAGAAATGTTTTCACACGTACAGTCTCCTCGCTGTGGCACACAGAACCTGTTTGGAGTGAAGTCAAGTACAGTTCAGACTAAATGAAGCTGGAGGCAGTGACAGAAGATCCGTCTGTGGGTCTGGCTGCGACTCTCTGAGTCTAAGAGAGACTTATCTTTGATTTGTCTTTGTTCTGTTTTAAATCAGCCTGTAATACCCCCACTCTTTTGTTTGACTCATTCTTTTGTGAGCCAGCAGTGTCCCAAGAAGAACTCTGAGGAGACACACACCCTTATTTTTCAGCACAAACGCATATGCAGATCTGCTGATACACAACTATACATGTGCATACTGGGTACTGAGGCTGAAGCATATCATATATAGGCTACATATGGACTCAGTGATTCATGTGTTTTATGAAGAGGCCTTCTGAAGCAACGGAAGTTTCCATACTGGAGATGCTGAAATTAGGTGGCGACAGCATAACTCAGCCCAATCAAAGTAGGGCAAGTATGTGTTTAATCCAATAGCCTAAAGTGTAGTGAGTACTCAGCAGTGCAACGTTCAGTTCACACAGCCACAAAAGATCTGAGTCAAGTTCATTTTATAATGAAACATTCATTTATTCATTTAAAAAAATTAACTTATTTCATGGAATGAACTAGTTTGAGTTCATCACATACTTTTAAAATCCCATATCACAGCCTTAAATGCCCATCTTTGCCACTTTAAATCCATTTTTGCCACTTTTTTTTATCCCATTTCACACCTTTTCATCAAATTTTGGTACTTTGTAGTTATATTTTGCCACTTTTGTTGTTACTTCTGTTTACCCATTTTTTGCAACTACTAACACCTTTTCACCACTTTTTACACTTTTTTTTGCCACTATTTACCCCTTTTTTAATACTTATTTGCACTCTTTTAGCAATTTTAACCACTTTTCACGATGTTTACACCCATTTTTACCACTTATATCCATTTTGACCACTTTTAACCCAATATCACAAATTTTCTGCTGGTTTTTGCCACTTGCAATCAATTTCTGCTACTTTTAAAATTCCATTTCACCACCCTTTTCTGCCCATTTTTGCAACATTTAACCTATCTCAATTCTTTTTTTAAAAAAAGGGGTTTACATGTTAAAAAAGGCTATAGATCATGGCATAAATAACTTACAAAATATGTGCTGCTTTGATAAGAGTGGTTATTGTTCAGGTAAAAACATAAAATATGGTTATCAAAGCTTAACCTTACCACTGACCTCAATGTTGCTGATTGTTAGCAGTACTAGCACCACCAGCCTTTGATCCTCATTCCAGGTTAACATCGACATTCCTACACTGAATATCATCACTCTTTGCTTTTTGGTTATGCAAGTATAACTTAATATAGGCTCTAGACAACTTTGTTTTCCATTTTCCATTGCTGAAGGACACTGTTCCATCAAAATATGGCTGATGTTAGCAGTGCTAGCAATGCCGGCGCGATCAGTTCACTGCTGATCACATGGGGTTACAGAACACTGCGGCAGCAAGGCAACAGCTTCAGTGGTGGGCCGCTGTGTTGCAGAGTAGACGGAGAACTTTACTGGGACTTTGGGCCTGAACTGATTAAAAAAAATATCAAGAAGTTCAACCGACTCATAATTCTGCTGCCATCTGCCAAGTGCCAACGTCAACCGCACGCATCCCTCCTCATTACTGCAGTAAAAATGGGTATTTTAATAAAGTATCAGGGGAACCCTTGTCTTTCAGAGCCAGCCTAAAGTGGACACTTTATGAGCTGCACTTTTTCACTTCAGCATCGGCTATATTCTTCAACACAGGAGGCTGTCAGTGGATTAAAGACAGTGGAGGCAACTGATACCTCTACGTTCAACCTCTAACATCTCTCCTTTTTAAATCTATCCTCTGATATTATACAAGCTAACACACTTTCTAATCAGGGGTGCTTCCAGATATTTGTAAGGCTTGAAGTAAGTCTTCTCCTGTGGTAGTAAGTGAAAAACCTAACATTTAAAGAAATTAATAGTATTTTTTGTCTTCCTGTTGTTACATTACTTTAGATTTATCCTGACCTCCCCCTATCCTCATGTAGTGCTCCTGTTTCTACCATGAGACCATTCAAAACTACAGATGAATGATACATCTATGAGCATTCAACAGTCAGGTGAGAAATGCCTGACTTCTTTCTGCCATCTGTCAAAAAAAATGATGCAAGCTTGTCTTTACTGTTCCAGCATGAGCATGCAAGATGCATTTAGTTCCATTCAAGGTTGATACCAAAGACATAACTACAAAATGAATAAATTACAGACAAATATTCAGAGTCTATATATATTGATTTATAAAATCAATAAAGAGGTAAAACATCCAAGGACAGAAATACTTTTGCACCTTTTTCTTTCCTCTTTTTTAAGTCCATATATAACCATTATCCAAGGACAATAGAGAGATGTCCACTAGTTTGTCCCTCAACCAGATGCATCATTTGAGAAGCAATGTCTCATGTTAAAAATGAAGCTGGAACATCAAGTAAAGTATTTTAAAGACAAGTGATTTTATTTGAGCATCTTTAACATACCGCTGATCAATTATGTCCAAAGAACCTTAGACAGGGTCAATGAACCCCTTCTGCCACCCCTAACACCCAAGTATTAGTCCCTGTGAATGCCCCGTATAGCACATGACACCTGATATTTGCTGCACAGAAATGATTGCATTTTTCTGAGGCATCAGACTGGCATAAAAAGCCCAGATTTGTGTCTTAAACAGTTTTAAAAGAATCCCAGCCACTCACAGTTTAATCAGAAGCTATGTAAAGTATGTGAATGTTTGCTTTCTTAAAGTGTAAGTGTACAATATCTGAAATCACATAACTCTGAATGATGACATGATTCCTCGTCCTCTGAATGACAAACCTGCATAAAAAGAGAATATTTGTTTCTGCCCACATTCTCTGTATAAAGCACAAAAATGCAAATGCTGTAGAGTGCACAGTTAACTCTCCCACAGTCGTGTACTTCCTCTCACAAAAGCAGCATGAGTTTGGGGCCAGCAGTGACAGTGGTTTGCCAATCAAACAGATCTCTGTGCTCACCCAGGGCTGTTCAGGAAGACCTGAATATGCAATGAGGACCCTTAAGGTCTCAACGGCTTCCTGTGCGTTCCAGCTGCCCCTGTCCCAGCAGGCTCAGAGCAGGTGGGAGGCTGCTGTTACACACACCTGATTGACTTCATTACTCCCTTCCTGATCGGGGTAAAAGAACCATTAACGTATTAAAAGACACATGAGGGAGCATATAGACACAGATGCATGCATGCTGTCCTGGGCTCACATGAATGCACACCATTAACACATTACCTGCTGACACACAGTGTCCTACATGAGGATTAGAAAACTGGAGCATGTTCTCAATAGCTTCACATCCTTCACTTCATATAGCTCTAAAAACCTCAGAAAAAAAGCATTCAAACTGCCAAGATAACACTAAATATAATCTAATAAAGTGTATCTAGCAGTGTATGTGAGTTGAGGAATGATGTATGTAGGAAATATTTCCACATTTTATCCAAGTAATGCTACAGAGAGGCTGCAGCATTCCAGAGGAGGTTAGATAAGTAAAAAGAGATAAATATACAGCATCTGTCAAGGCTGTATCTTTGGTATGTAAATTATGGTGGTCGTGTTTGTGAAAATGATGAGAAAAAAACTGCAGCTGTTAATGACAAAGACAGTTACAGTTTAAAGTTGTAGTCTCAAAGACCTGTTGTTGTTTTTGTTCAAATACAGGATTGAATTACAGCTGCTAGGACAGGCAGTTTAAAGTCACCTGTTGAGGAAACAACAACAACAAGAGCAAGAAATGTGCCCCAAATATGTGGAACTACTGCCACAGTGACCATAGACAGAGATATTTGATTCTACTTTACAAATGCTCTAAGTTTCTAAACATCAGTGTTTTAAATGTTGCTATTCAGTCTAAAGAAATTAACTCTTCATTCACCTGCTATAATACTAAAAAGTCTGACTGAATGAAATTCTTTCATTCTGAATTAATCACCTCAAACTAGTTTATTCCAGTTTGATCTTTGTTTGGGTGTAAGACATGCAGACACACTTGTAACTTTAAGTTAACAGAAGTTTGTGAATCCTTTGCAAGATTTGATGATTACAACAAAAATCTGATTTCATAAATTAAATAAGTTTCAATGCATTGTGAATTTTGAACATTTGAAAAAATATCACATGTAGAAATGTCCGGTATAGACATCTTGTCTGCCATGTCATGCTGCTGATGACTAAGGATGACATATCAGAAGCTCCCCACACAAAAGGGGGCAACTCTAAGGGTCGCCCCTTTTTGTGTAGGGGTAGGTTTTACCCCTTATAAAGCCCCAAACACTAACCTGACACCCAGATAGACAGCTTCACACATCCATTGCATGGATATATTTCACAGTCATCTGGAAAACCTCCCATACAAAGCATTTCGGAAGGCCAGGACTTTCAAATATTCTCAGAATGTAATTGGATGAACGTTCTGTCAGTCTGATTCATGATCAGCCAATCAGTGACAAGACAAAATGAAGAAGTAGACATGCTCAGCTCCAGTGCTAACCTGAGCTATACAGGCAATGGAGCTTGTTGGTGGCTTAAACTCATGCCGAGACATATCAGGAGATGTGCAAAAACACCTTTCTTTGGCTCTTTGCTCTTGTTTTAATAAAGAAATCTGGTAGGGTCTCATCAAACTGATGTTTTTCTACAGCTACATCCAAGCTAATCACTACAACAGCAGCCACTGTATTCATCAGTACAAGTCAAACCCACCCCTAATGGTCGTAAACTCATGTGGAAGCAGGTCAAGAGGAGAGCAAAAACATTGTTTCTACCATGAAAAGATTTAGGGTGGCTCTTTGCTCTTGTTCTAATAAAAAAAAAAATGGTCCAGGTCTGATAAGACCGCTGCTGCGGCTATATGTGAGCTAACCACTACACAAGCAGCAATTGTTAATACCAACTCACCCTACAACCCACCCTATGATACAATCACAAACTCGTGCCATAGCAGGTTGGCAGAAGAAGGAAAATACCTTTTCTATTACGACAAGCTTTCAGTGTTGTTCTTTGCTCTTTATTTTTTATAAAGAAATGTGGTCCAGATCTGATAAAATTGTCACTATATTAGCTACATCTGAGCTCACCCTACAATGGCAGCAGCCATTGCTATTGGCTTGATGGACAACTAAACCCCACACAAAGCTACTGCCTTGTTCTCCTCAAAAGATACTGATTGGTCCAAACCATTTTTAGTTCGGCACAAACGTTTTAGATTGGAGTGTCGCCGTATGGATTTGCCTAATGACAGTCTGAGGGATTGGAACGCTACTGCAAGTGTCTGCTATAGGGACTGTACTTGAGGCTCATCATACAACATCTTGAGATGCAACTGCACAAGTATATTTTTAGAAAGGGGCAAGGGGGCAATTGTAAATGAGGGGTAGGAGTTAGCCTTAGTCTGTCAACTTTGCACAGGAATCCACAGCTGCTCAGACACAAAGCCCATTCTGAAAAGTTGGATGTTGCAGTGGTCTCAAGTATCAGCTGAAAGCAGATGTTTTATTATTCCATAAAGACCTATCATTTCATTCTGAAGAATTATGTCAGAAAAACACAGCAATTTTTTTCTCATGTAAACACAATCCCCTGCTGTAAAATCAGAACTTTTCAACTTGTGACTTCACTTCTTCTCCCTCTAAGACTTTGCTAAAGAAAACAATCAAATAAAAATGGTTATACTTAACTTCTTAGTGCAGTTTTGGCAGAAGAATGTAATACATAGTGTGTTATCAATAACAGTCAACAGTTACAGCCATTTTCTGTCAACAATAGCTGCTACTGTTATTGCAGAGAATTTAAAGTGCAGATATAACAAAAAAAAATAGTAAAACAGTCCATTTTAAGTCTTTGAATAATGACTGAAATATTTCCCATCTTTGACATTTCGTATATGAAAAACAATCAGTTAATCAAAAAAAAAGAACATAAAATAATCAATGTTAGAAATAAACCTGGCTTTAGTTTTGGGAAAGTTTTGTCATTGAACAGATGTTAATCACAGCTAAGGCTGCATAAAGAAGGAGAAGTTTTCAGAGACTGATCACCTTGTTTCTTTCTTTACATTTGAGCATCTGTATTGCAGTCCTGTAGGAGCGTCCTCTGTCTGTGCAGACAGTTCTGACACAGACTGATGTCTCTGCAGAGCTCGGCACGCAGATAAAGCATGACCACACTCTCTTAACAGCACCACAATGAGTCCTGTGCTGCAGGATCATCCCAGGTCTGTTCACTCACCACAATGGCAGCTAAGAGCATTGACATGGTTGAACAAAGACCTGATTGTGTGATAAAATGCATGATCTGAACCCGAAAAGAAGAGTTTGCCTTGTTTCATTAGGCTCACGTTGAGCCTAGCAGCTCTGATGAAGTCATACTTTCTTTGCTTTATTTTGATGTAATTCAAAAGACTTTGACTGCAGCACACAAGTCATCAATCATGTCCTCACTCGGGCTGCCTCAGGACCAATATGTGGATAAAGCAACACACCATGTGTGTACACACTTGAAAACAGCAGGGGGACTGCTTCTTTACTCCTCTCTCACTCTCAATCTTCTCTTATACCTTCACTAAAGCAGACAAACATCTGCGAGACAAAATTTGTCGATCAGTGAAGCCAAATGGGGCTCTCCATGCATCCTGCAGTAAATTTGAGACAGCAGGGTGCAGGAAGAGAGCAAAGTAAACACTAAGGCTAAGGTTTTTGATCACATTCGACCACAGCGTAAGGAAGAAGATGAGAAAGGAAGACTGAGATTTACACTTACACTTCGAAGAAGGAGTGTAACAGGAGAAAGGTGAAGAATTGAAGGCAGACATTAATAATCCAGTGAATTATATGAAGAGCCTTTCAAGGACAATTAGTGTTTGAATGCCACTAGCAATAATCCAAAGAGAATTTAACTTGTGACAGACTTAGATTTACAGCTGTGTTTGATAACTTGATACTAACACATAATAAAAATTGCCATTAGTAGGCTAAAAGATTTAGCATTACAATATGGTAATTTCAGCCTGAAAAACAATCTCTTTGGCTTGTTGACCAAAAACAAAGATTGTTAATATGAGCTGTCACTCACCCCCTTATTTCCCTCGAACAAACAATCACCAAGCTGCAGTTAGCATTACTGATTTTCAGATGGAAGGGCTTTAATGACACTCTTTCAGCACTGTTAGGACTGATGCCCGATAATCAAAAAAACAAAATACTAAGTTAAAAAGATGATTTGATGAGCTAACGTTATGGAGCTAAGGCAGGCTATAACATTAGTGCCAACTAGAGTACAGAAACATTTTGTTGCAAAGTTCACTACAATGTGATTGTCTTTGGCAGGTAGAGTTGGACATCATGCAACTGGAAGGTCATGAGTTTGATCCCCAGCTCCTGCAAGACACCAAAACCCAATCTGCTCCCCCTGCTTCATCAGTGGCAATGAATGGGATTAGCTCAAACTGATGGCCAGTTCTCCATCTCTCTGCCATCAGTGTTTGAGTGTGGGGTAAATGAGTGCGAATGGGGAGGTGTGACCGGCTGTGTCAGGCCCCGTCCACAAGGGGACAAATTCAGAATTCAGAGACGAATCCATCTTTCTTGAAACGATTACGTCACACATAGCGTAGCGCACTTACCCCGCAGCAAAATCTGATGCTCCTTTGCCACCACCGCAAACAGCATATACCCCATGTTCTAAAATCTAACACAGAGAACAACAAGGAGGGCAACTAGAAGAAAGTTAGTGTCAGGTTTCTGTGATCTTCTCCTCTCTTTTGGTGCATTTCCGTGGCAGCAATACAGCGCCACATACAGGTGTGTCATATGTACTACAGCATTTCCAGTCGTTTTCAGTGGTTCCGTGCTTACGCAGACATCTCCTGAAACGACCCCGTATTTACAGAAAACTTTTTCATAACAAAACGGAAATATAACTTGTCCATGTGGACAAGGCCTCAAAGTGCTTTGAGTAGTCAGACGACTGTAAAAGCATTATACGAGCCCGTTTATCAAATACATAGTACAAACATTTTGTATGGCCACTTTGCAGCGAAGTTGGCCAACAACATATTGCCTTAACACAAATGTAGACAGCCTTGTTGATCATGCTTACATTGAGCTGACAGTGTGGTCAGCCACATAATCCAAAGACACTTTGCTGTGTTTATATGAGATTTAGGGGACAGAATAAAATACATTTCATTCTCTTCTCTTTTAGAAAGACTTGTATAAGTGAAGTATTCACACCATGAACATTATTTGGCCATTTTTCTACATTGAAACTGTATAAAATCCAAAAAAACCTGCAAGAAAATCTGATTTCAATAGCTTTACTACAGAGGACTACTAGGTGGATGGTTGAGTGCATAGGTAGCTGTAAGAAATATGATTCACACACTTGACAATAGGTCAATTGATCATTTATTTAATGGATATCTAGATCTCTTTTTGAATAAGAGATATGATTTTAGCTTCAGCTAAACCTGGAGTGTTGAATTCTCAGTGTTCAACATTTCAGAGTTTATTTTAACTCCCAAAGTGTAATTCTAACTCCATTCTGAGTTAAACGGCCTTCAGTGTTGGAGTTATCTGATAGTGGTAATGCATCATTGATATTTCAACTTTGTAGAGTCAGTTGATCTAAGCTCCAGCCACTGCCATTTCAAATCTGGGGAAGGGGTGGGGTTTTTCAATTATGCCCTTGTGCAAACTGTTTAGATGTGTTTTAGAACATGTCTTTATGTGTTAAGATGCCTTTAAAGTGATCCATGTTGGGATTCCTTTACTCTTGTTTCCATTAGTCTTGTTTTAGATGTAAGGCATTCCTTCACCATGAGTGAAGTTATCAACTGACTTTGCATCTGTGGCATGAGTCAGTCAACTAAAAAGTTTGGGATATTTATTCTCATTAAAGGGTGTTTCCCAACCCTGTATTTGTCTCTTTGCTTTATCCTTTCCAGAAAATACCTGACTTTGCTGTCCAATACAAAATGTCACTCTTCAGTAATTATGAAAAGTGTCAATAATAAATCTTTAATTAAGCAGTATTCTCAATATTTGGGTGATTATTGTTAAACAGAGTAATTTTAACTCCAAAAAGAGTCAGTAATGACACCTATTAGTGCTAAGGTACCAACTCTCCAGAAAGAGTCTGTGGCAAAGACCCATATCAACACAAATGATGGAGCTTGTTGTTAGATAAATCTGCACAGTGGAAAAATATGGGATAAATATGGAAAAAAAGAAAATACCTGAAAAAAATCTGATTTTTTTTAAATTCACTTATAATTTGAATATTGAAAAATCAATGCACAAACCTCTAGTCCACTTAACTATCCCTAGCAACATTATATCACAGCTATATTAAAGTTATATTTTTGTTATCAAAAACAATACAACTATGACACTTGATTAATATTTGGGTCATAATTGAAGCAATCTTTGTTGGCATTTATACTAACACTCTAAATTATTTAAATGTTTGCTGTTTTCCCTCTGAATGTGATTGTGAATCGAGCATCTTTGAATGACTGGTTGGACAAAAACAGAATCTGACACTTCATCTTGTGTACGAGAAATTTCAACCAGCTTTGTTCTTTTATTTTGACATTTCACTGACCAAAATATAAATCATCTAATAAGTTAAATAGTCTACACTTTTATTGACTAGAAAAATAATAGGTAATTGCATTTTTATAGATGGAGCTGAGTAAGAAAACAAGACAAGCTGCAGTGCCAGAGGGGGGATTTAGAAATATTAATGTGGGAGAGAAGCTTCTGCGTCTTAATGAGGGCTGTAAATTGAAGTTTAGTGCGGTTTAAGCTGGCAGCCGGTCGAGCCTGGTGAGTGGATGGAAAACATCGAGATAACTGCAGGCTTTAGCGGTCTTAGGAAACAGCAGAGAGGAGAAGCCTGTCAGGGCCTCTAAAGCCATCCACATCGCTCACTGCAAACAGCTTGTCGGCCTGCAGGAAATACCTCCTTACAGCTCTCTGTTATGGGACATCCACCGGACTTGTCCATTTAATAAAGTGTCCAATCTGTGGCCAGCACTGGACCTGCTTTCATCATAGTTTCCTACCCTCAAAGTCCCTGAAGACCTAGTGAAAAGGTTCCTCATTTTTAATAATAACTGAGTGTATGAGTCCAGGAACAAGGATAAATCTTGTGTATTACTCCAGCTCTCTGGTTAAGGCTGAAAAATCACAACATCCTCTATTATAAAGAAGAACTTCCACCATAGTTCTTTGGTGCTACGGCCTCTCAGCAGGAGCTGGATGAGCTCCCAGAAACATTAAGAGAAACTTTGCATTCAAAAACCCACAAAGAAATATATTTTAAGACAAGCACTGTGCTTTAGTGTCAAAGAAATAGAATCCAGCGCTGGATAGATTTACGGCAGATCGTCCGATTAAAGTTCAATCCTCAAACAAGCAGTCTGTGTTACATCAATTCCTGGCACACATTTCTGTCTATATTACAGTCACTGATCTCACCACTGTTCTTTTCGCACTACTCATCGCCACTTTTGTTTTTAATATAAGTGAACTGTGTCTACAGCAATGTGGAAGTGTGGACTGGGAAAGAGCGGTCGTTGGCAGAGAGCATCTTTCAAGCCAAAAATCCTGATCTTGTTCTTCAACCAAAACCCATAAATACTCTGCTGTGTTTTCATTTCCGAGAGGAAAAGCTGTTTTTACCAGGCGTCCCTCATCTCGGGCAAAACCACTTTTATTACAAAACTTTCACTCCATCAAAATATACAAATGGTATTACAAACATATGCTGTAATAGTATGTGAACGATTAACATGAATACAATAAATCAGGCTGTATCTTTAAGCTTTTTATGAAAGAATGGGCAGTGAAAGCGCTCAAGAGAGTGTTTGGAAGAACAGAAGGGAAAAAAGAGCAGGTCCAAGTGCTTTAACAGTGCTAATGGGGTGCTAACAATGTTCCTTGATTGTTGTTGCAGTAAACCTTCTCATAAATGTCACAAAGCAGAGTGGTATGTATCTGAACAGAAGCGCCACACCTCTGAGTGGCAGGTTTTTCAATCCCACCTCAGTGAAACAGTGCTGATTCTCTCTATAGTGAAACACTGGATGATTTCTGCCATGGATTGCTGATTTGAGTGTTTATCACTTGTTGTACATATACAGAAGCAAATGCAGATGTCTTGTTCCAAAGCTGCCATATTTAGACGTCCAGAAAGCTTTTAAAGGGTGTCAAACTGTCAGGAGAGCATTATAATATAGTTACAGTGTTTATATATAAGCATAGGTTTCCGTGAGATGCAAAAGGCCAGATCACGGTGACTTGGTATACCACACAGAAACAAAAAGAAAAAGTAGAATCTGGTTTGGTTTACTGCACACTTTAAAAATTAGTTCCATCATAAAGCTGGACTCACATACTTAATTTTACAGCATGCAATTTCTGGATTAAATTGCAGGAGACATGGGTTTAATGTTGTTGCTCTTACAAAACACAGACACGGAGGGCTGAAAGGCTGAAAAAAAGAGCCAAACACGATGAAGTTTTGATAGCAAGCAGGTCACATCGTCCAGGGAGAATAGACTGGTGAGTGTGGAGTAAACTGGAAAAGAATGGGATCTGGGATTGGAAAATGGTCGATCATGATCAGTCAAACGTGCAACAAAAGAGGCTTTATGAATTTATCCAAAAGAATATTAGTTGCCTTCTTTGTGTGTCAACCGCTGGCTTTGTGTACACTTAAAAATACAATTAACTAAAAAAAAAAACTCTAAGGGTTCGTCCAAGCCCATGGTGGAGACGTGGATAAAGCCCCAAGGAGGGATGGGAGACGGATGAGACAATGATGGTTTTGAGGAGGAAGGACCGCGCTGGATGCCAGGGGGCTCAATGCCACGGGGAAGAGAGCCAGTCTGTCCAGCGGGCTCTAGAGTACACACAACTCTCCCACTGACTAAACCATCATCAATGTGGTAGCAATCAGCTGTGGTGCTGGAGGAAAATGGAGCTGAGGGGAAAAAAATCCCCCACTCCCGCTACACAAGGCGTCCCTATGTTCCCCCCCTCACCACCTCTCGTCGAGTCAGTGGTGCCGACTGTTCATTTGAAAAGATGAACAAACTAACATGGCTGTTCTGGGCACATGGACAGAGACAGACATGCCAGAGGTTGAGGTGACTGGCAAGGCACAAGACACCGGAGGATCTATTCAAAAGCTTGTTTTCATTCAGCTTCCCTAAAGAGACATGTGAACACTTTACTATCAGAGTAGATGGCCTTTAGGGAAACTCTTTATGATAACTACACACTTTTAACATCATTAAAGCGTTAGTCAAACAGCAGAGTCAAGCCACCATCTACTAACTGTAGTTATAAATGTTTCATTGATATATTGGTGAAGCATTAGTTACCCTAACCCTAACCATACTCTTTCATTAATGCTTCGATAAATCATTTCTAACTGTGTTGGAAATTATTTATTGAAGTTAATGAAGCTTTATAAATTAAGAATTTACAAAAGCTTTACTAATGCATCAATGGCTCAATAATACTTATGTTTCTGATAACAAATAGATAACACAGTAATGCTAAATAGATGAGGATTTAAGTAATCACTAGTGATGGGTCATTTGTGAACAAGCCGGCGGTTCAAACCAACTCTTTTATGTGTGTGTTATCTGTTTTTCTACACTACTCTACCGCAGACACACTGTGCATTAAGGACCTTGTTGGTGTAACATTAATGTTTTAAATACAGCCAAGCCAGAGAGCAGATTTCATCTGACCTGCAAGGTGTTTTGGGGGAGACTGTATATTTTGAAAATATTTACATGATACTTTCATCACTTTAAAAATTTAAGCAGAAATACCAGCACAACTACCAATCATACATCATGACATTGCTGAATTTGGCAGGTCAAATGAAAACAAACTGGTACCCAGATAAATAGCCATTTGGGAGCTGAGAAAGACGGCTCTCCTTGTTGAGCTGAGCCAAATGGTCTGGACTGAAAAAACTGATAACTGAAAAGAGACGTAATTCTCATCATTGGTCTTTACAAATGCTTTCCGGATATATCAAAAAGCATTTATTATTGTGCTTAGAAATAATGAGGCATAATGCTTTACAAATACAGACTGGAAGTCAATTAGTGGCCAGACCCTGTGTTAAAGCCAAGTTGAGAGGGGCCAACCCTCTTTAACAGGCCAGGATATTACCAAAGGTTAGCATGCTAACTCATGCGCATTTTCACTTTAAACATCACTGTTTTTAATGCTTTTCAACCAAGCCTATTTTAAACGGTGCATCTTTTCTTGACTTTACGGTAGTGAGCTTCACACATGTAGCTTCTTAGCCACTGAAATCCTTTACTCAGAGAGGCTGATGAGTAAGGATGGAGTTTATTCTTTTTTATTGATACTGATACCCTTTCAGCACTCCTGATCAATCCAAGTCCTTGCCAATACCACTGTTGATCCTTTTCTGTTGTATGGTGGAAAGACAAAATGATGCGGTGATTTAATCTGTTACATCTATTTTATATCCCTCAAATACCAACATATTCCTCATGCTCACAACAGTATTTATTGAAGTGTCTATTTTCCTTTTTTCGATGTAGTATTTGAACAAATCAGGACATACTGTATAGGATACAGTTATTTAATTTACTGAAATTACTTGAACACATCATATATAACTGTGTTTCAGCTCAATAAATCTGCTGATTAACTTCAATTCTGCAAATTCTCCCATGAATTTCTAAATGGATTTTTATTTTTGACTGGCAGGACTTACTACAAAGTGTCACAAATGTCACAGAGTTTGAGAGACTCAATAGCAATATCAATAAATGTTATTGATTTTCTGGTATTTGGTTTTAATCCCGTACTCATGAGTGAACAACAGACAGGAGTCTGCAAACAGTGAAGTTTACAGAGCAATAACAGAAGCAAGTCAGAGTCAGAAAAGGGTTTTAATCAAAAATGGATGGACAGATTTTTTAAGGGATGCACATTATTATTGGCATGATATCAGTTTTGTTTTGCAGATGTAAGCTAAAAACTTTATTTTCAGTTTTGGCAGGTATGAAACTGGTGTATCACCTGAAAAAAATCAGCTTTATGTACAAATAATTTTGTGGAGTTTTACAGATCTAAGTTTTTTTCTTTGGTCATCCCCATTCCTTAAACTTTAAAATGTGTTTTAAGGATCAAAGTTTTAGGTCTGAAACACCTGTTTAAATACATGCATTGGCTCTGTAAATATTGGCATATTGAATATGGACACAAATCCAACATCATGGATCTTTAAACCAGTGTGTCTCTGTCACAGTGATTAATGCTGTAATGGGAACATCACTTTGAGACAAAGCATATGTCATGGAGCAATAACCCTGACTCCCATCTGATCTAAAGATACAGAAAATAAACAGACTAGGAGACAATCTGAATCCTCATACAATTGTTTACTGACTAGCAACAGCCCAACATTGATCTTTTAAGGTAATTTGATTTAAAATGTACATAAAAATCGTTTCACTGAGCTGAAGATCATTTCTCTTACTTAATGGGGATGAGAGAAGCAGCTGTTAGCTGTTTTAATGTACCTTTTTTCACACACTGGATTTTGTTGCAGACCCTCTTTCAACAAAAAACAATGTTAAAACATTTTATTATTATCTTGATAATGCACACTCCATAAACCATTTTGTTTTAGGCTGTAACTTTGGAAGTTACATTATGATATTTGCTTTGTACTGAAATATGAACAATTATTCCTCCCAGATAGACAGAATTAGAAATAGAGGTCTGACTCTAAATAATAAGCCTCCATCATAAGAAAAAGGCCTGGTACCTTTTGTAGTTTTGTAAATAAAGGCTCCAGTCTTTATTTGAGGATTTACGGTGCTAATACTTCAGTGATGCTTGAAGTGTAGCTGTTATAAAGTGTTTTCATTTTTTGTCACTCTAATGGGAAACGGAACTGTTTTTTAAAATAAATTTATGTACTAATGTCTTCACAAGGTTGTTTTCCTAGCCTGGTATAAAGCACAGAGCCCAAGCTCAGAGGGTTTTCATGCATGGGTGTTGAAAACCTTCAGCCAAGTGAGAAAGGTCTGGCTTATGGTCGCACTAAATCAAATCTGCCAGCGTTTAGATCGAGGAATCACACTGCAGTTAAAAACACACTCTGAAGCCACAAACAGACAGTCCCGACCGTTAACATCGCCCCAGACACATCCCTGCCAAGGAGGCACATGGTAAATCAAACCCCCCCTCCACCTCACCCACACACAGATAATGTAGATCCAGTAATGATTATCTTTACAGACAAGGATCTGCATGCTGCGGTTATTCTAAAGCTTTACCGGCTCAATTCACATTCTGCAGCTTGCATAGAGTGTTTTAGCAGCACATTTTCCACTGTGGAGCGATTTTAAAGCAGTGAAAATAAACAGCGAGCCCTACAGAGGCTCTATATTGCTGCTTTTCCCCATCAGTGTGTGGACGGCATGGCTCTGCTATTTGTCTCTGTTTAATAACCACGAGGGAAGCAGCCACAGATTCAGCATAGTTGTTTTGAAAACCCACCAGTTATGCTTTTTACCACACTGATGTCACCCTTTAATAGCATGCTTTTTGCTGAATTCTTCCATTTCTTGTATCCTCTCATCCGTCTTTGTTGCCTCTCGCTGTCGTTCTGCTTTCTACACAATCAGGAGCACATTTATTAAAATTAACTTATTCAAATTGTGGGCCAGAGCTGAAACCATGGGTAATGAATAAACAAAAAGCAGAGTAGTCTCTAGATGGGATTTCTGTCATTGTGTTTGTATTGAGAACCCAAACCAGACACATTCTCACACATGCACACTCATCCATTTTTATACATGAAAATCAGCTTGGGCAAATTGTAGCCTAGACATAAAACTCAAAGCTACAGGGAAATAAGAAGCAGAAATCTATGGTTAGTCTATGGTTTGCATGTCTGACAATGTTTTTGTTGACTGAGAATCCCCCGATCCGTCTCTCCATCTCTTCTTCTTCTCCAGCTCTGACTCATTCTCCATTACAAGTCCCAGGTCTGGCGTCAGACGGAGCCCTAAGTCAAAATTTCTTAATCAAATAAGCCATTTAAAGCAAGTAAAAGCTGCCTTTTGAGTCTCTACGGTCTACTATTCAGTTGGACTTTCACCATGTCTGCCTCTAGTGGAAAGTCAACCACTAGTCTTTAATAGTGTGGCTTGTGCACAGTTGTTACTGTATGTGTTTGTGCATGAATGGTTTTAATCTTCCACAAAGGCATGAGCTCACTTTGGGTTTTATGTAAATAAAACAAGCAAATGTTCATATCTGTCTGTGTGCTTTTAACCATGTAAATGTGTTGTTTATTGGCAACTCAATTACAGTTTGAGTGTGTTAAAACAGACTGATGACATCACCGGTTGCTAAGGATGACATCCTAAAAAACATTTCCTTTAATTGGCACTGGACAGATACATGAAAATGAGAAAGATCTGATTAGAAGTGTAGACGTTTTAATTGTTTCCACCGGTCTCCGGCTGTAAAGAGAAAAGCACTCACACTTTCACAATACTGGAAAACAGGCCATATTTGAAAAGGTTAGAATGTAAACAAAGCCTAACAGCTTACCTAATCTTCCTGTGAAAGGGGTCACGCAGTTTAAATAACTAGAGAAGTCAATCCATCTCTCTCTTGGATTGGGCCCTGGCTCCATCTGTCCTGAGTCTAACCTCCCCCCCGCTGCTCGCTGCCCTCTCCGACCACCTTCAGCCACTTCAGAGATCAAACGTGGAAGTACCTTTACATTACCATACTTTCTAATTACTGACATTTTTCAGGCTGACAGTTGTGGAGATGAGAAGGGGAGGAAAGATGGTCCTGGCTTAGCTGACTGCTTTCAAGGGTCGCTGGGTTGTCTATTATTTCCCTCATGGCCTTTAAAAAGAGGCTCATCCATCACTCCCTGACAGCATCTGTCTCCCTCTAACCTCTCTGGCCTGATATTAAATAATATTTTCGAAAAGTCAAGTCCGTCACTGTAATGGACAGCTCCTCCCGCTGGTTGGCAGAGCTGTGAAGCGTGTCAATCAGTTATATATAGCTGTGTGTATTTGTGCCCATAATAGAAACAAATACACAGGGGGGAAAGGCGAGGGAGATATACTGTAAGAAAGGAAAACTCAGAGAGAGATAAAACTGTCAGTGCAAAACAAAGATACGTACGTTTGTTGGTAAGTGGTTACCCGAGCCTAGGATTCCCCATTGCATGATGGGAAGTGATGAAAGGCTGGAAGAGGGAAGCCCTGGTAATAAGGAGCTGCAGCCATGTGTTACTCAATGCCATGTGTTGTGCCTACTGAGCTCCACAGACCCTCGTCTCAGTGTAATTAATGCCCCGAGGGGCTATGCTGCAGTTACTGTACAGCCTAATGAAAGAAAGATGGCTCTCTGCAGAACACTCAGCTAATAATCTGTCTGTATATTATCCGTCTCTGCTACAATGCCCCTTTATTATATTCAAATAATGCATGCATGCATGTATATGAGTGCACGGCTGCCAATCAGTCTATTTGTACATGTTGTGTTTGTTTTCTTTTTATGACTCTTACTTGCCTTGACAGAAGCAGCATGCACATGTTGTGGCCTGCACTGTTGTGTACTCCTGCGCCAACGTGAATCCTACTTTTGCAAATTTGTCTCAGTGTTTGTCTGACTTTCTCTGTGTGTGCGTATAGATTGCCTGTGGTGCAGTCAGGGCCCCGTCTGTGCTGTTTGAGTGTTTAAAACCGACAGGCAGGGTTCACTGTGTGCCAAGCTGGCATGCTCCCTGGGATAATGAGAGACTATGCCTGGGTTTGGATTGTTGATTAAGGATTATTCAGCAACACAAACAAGCTACTGTTCAAGCGTATGTGCACACATGAAACATATTGTGCTCCAAAAGCCAGAGTCAGGTTTGGTTTTGGTATACAAAGGAGAGAAAATATACTGAGAACAAGAGGAAAGCTATTACAGCAGATGTGTGTAAGTTATGTCTTCATAAACACTGAATCAGTGAGCTGGCATCCCATCATGCCTGTGCTCTATTTTAGCTCTCTGCTGACACCAGTGATAGAAAAGGCTGCATGTGTCCTGCTGCCGTTTACAAGACAATTTACAACCAGTATGGGATTTGTTACTGCCTATATAAACTTTTCTAATTTTACTAAATGTTACAGTACAAACTGTAAACATAAAGCTGTCTGATACCACACATGTACTCATTAATTTCTTGTTTCACTTTACTAGTCTTTTGGGAAATTTATTGAGCATGGGAAATAGTTAGACAAAGAAAAGAGAACAGAAACAGTTAATAACCTCCAAATTTGATATAGTCTAAGAAATATCTGAAAGCAAATGTCAATGTTATAATGTTAAAACAACAAGAGCACACATTACACTTGGTCCTTATGGAAGAATCAAGCTAAAAAGATAACAAAAAGATTTTACATATTAACTGGCAATAGTCCTATATCAATTCAAAATGAGAGCCATCCATAAGATGAACTGCTGCAATGTGGTGGTGATATTTTCACAGCTCAGTAGTGCTCCCACAGAGGCTGTGTAAAAACATCCAACACTACAAGAAGGTACCACCCAGAGAAAATAAACACACCACACTTTGACCTGATCATTAATAGTGAGTAAGTTCAGAGATTTATATATTAGTGCTGGGTCAGAACGAATCTGTTTATCCAACCGGATACAGCACACATGGATCATAAATCACTAACATTATGTTACATGTAATTAAATAAATATTTGCTCTTTTACTACCATGACAAATACACAGTAATTCATCTAGCCCTGTGTTTTGTGCTAATGACCATTAAATGTCACCATATGCAAACTATTAGAAATGTAATTAAGATGAATAACAATTAAAAGCACTGACCCGTTGTGTTATCTCAGCCGGAACTAGAAATGCAGTGACACAAGACCTCGAGAAGCTAATTAGAAATGAAAAAGTAAATAAAGCCGAAAGACTCACCTCTAAGAGAGCTGTGCCAAGGCTTTCCCCTGACAAAAACCAGCTAGTTCACTGATTGAAAGTTAAAAAATGGTTTAAAGTTATGTTGTAAACGCTAGATGTTTGTCACAATGCAGCCCATTTTAGATTTAGTCGTAGTTTTAATCTTAAGACAAAAATAGTTATGGTTTTAGTCACATTTTAGTCCTGTTCGCCCTTCATAGTTTTAGACTAGTTTGAGTTGACGAAAACTCTGATAACATTTTAGTCTAGTTTTAGTCTACAGAAAGTACTAACATTTTAGTCTTTAATTAGCCTTTAGTTGCAAAAAATGAAACACTCATTTTATACAATCAGTAGCCTACATGTAATAATCTGAAATAAACTGATGAACATACTATTGGATAACAGACTTTTGTGATGAGAGTCATTGATTTTTATTCATAATGGTGCTCTTACTCATGCACCTTAACTATCAAACTCTTTGTTGACAATATTAGTTATATTAAAAGGAATATATTAGTGCATTTGGGGTGGAAAAATTAGATAGTATGTTTTTAACTGAGCTCATGCTTTATATCTTTTTCATATTACTAATTAAGCAAACATTTCTCCTTTAAAGGACCACATTAATTCAGATTTCTTGCTAAAAACTAAAATTCATAATTCTCCATGTGACTTTGAACATACCACAATAAGTTCATTTTAATCTCCTTGAATTGCCAAAAGTCTGAGCCTCTTAAAACACTTCATAATGTAACGGTACGTCGCTTTCTTTGGCTCGCTAATTAGCATTTGTCACGCCAATTTTAATGCGGATTTCAACTTCGGATTAATATTTTTGACTAACGGGACCTAGAACAAGGTTTTGGAGGTTTTCGTATCATTGCTACTCTGACCAAGACTGAGGAGGATTACTGTACAGCAGCAACATGGGCTAATATTAGGAGTCTATGCTACTAAACAGCAGATGGAGATTTTCAGCGATTCAGAGGTAAGCTGGCTGCATTTTAGTTATGTCGTAAAGACCGCCACGAGAATACAGAGCAGAGCTACATGTTTAATCTATCAGCTCCTCTCTCTGTCACGCTGCTTCACACACCCAGGCACGCTGCTCCTCCTGCTCTCTCTCCTCTGGATGTTTTGGCAGACAACAGGTTAGACCCAGTGGTAAATGATCACAGAATCTGAACGTCCGTCAGTCCGACAAGGACATTTTAATCTCGTCTCATCCTTGTAAGAAAAGTAATCTACTTTTCATCAGAGTTTTTATCATCAGTAATCTATTTTTAGCCCGCCCTCGTCCTGTCTTCCTTGTTGAAAAAAGGCAGATAACAAACATTTTCGTCATATTTTTTGTTAACGAAATTAACACTGGTTTGTCAAGCTCAAGAAGCTTGAGCAGAATTGTGTCAAAGAGCTGATGTACAACAAAATATAATGTATTACAAGACATTAATGTATGGTATTAAGTAAAGACTGTTTCGTCAAAGATCTTCAGTTCTTCCAGGAAAAGGTACACTGAAAGATATGCTCTATGGCTTTAATATTTCTGAGAAGTTACCACAATGCTCAGAGTATAGCAATTCAGTGACACTACTGAGTGGCAGTTTCAGGTGTGTGGAAGCTGTGTAATGATATGACTCCACTAATTTATCTGTCTGCCCGATCCAACAGGGCATTGTGCTCTGCCCGTCTCCATCGCCTACTATCTTTTGTGAATTGAGGTGTCTTTTCAATAAAAACTGAACTCCAACACAAGGTGTAGGTACTATACAATAAAAATATGTTTAATTTTTGTGGATGAATTTCACAAATCGAGAGAGAAAAGCTGTTTAGTACGTGCTGACATATTCTGGCTTGTTCTTCTGGCAGAAGGGAGCCACTTGCACAGCATTTTGGGAACCTGATGCAGCATGAGGCTGGAAGGCTTATGCATGTTTAAACATCTTTTCTCTCTTTTTAAGCAAAAGTTATCCATGAGAATGAAACATGGTTTACCTACACCTCATGAAGTTCAGTTTTAGAGAAAAGACACCTCAATTCAAAAAAGTCAAGAAATGGAACTAAATTTTTTCGAATAAAATAAATAATGCTGTAGCAGCCTTCAGCTAAAAATAACGATAATCATGAAATAGTCTAAGAATATTTTATTGTGTAAGGGAAGTTCTGAAATGTTTTCTCTGTTATGTTTACTACTGTTGATTATCAAAAAATGACTATTATTTTCCTCATTAAGGGTGAAGCAAACACACAAAAACGTAGCAATCACAAGATGCAGCTGATGGCCAGAACACTGCAGTTTTGTCCATCCATACAGTTTTGAATACATTAGTCCTGTCATCTGTGCTGATGACTGATGGATGAGTTTCTGACAAGTTCTATGACACATGAGCAACTTCCAGACCTTACGCAAGGAGCTCTCCTGTTAAATTATTGCTAAAAAAGCTCGTCTTGAGCCAATGGCTTATTAACTCCCTCTTGATGTGATGTAGTGTCTGGTTCACTATTAGTCAAATGGGTTTTACCTGAGTGCAGTGAATGTCTGTCATGATCTTAGTATGAAGACACCTGTGTCTGGAAATGCCAGTCACTAGTTCAGTAATCAGAATTATTGGCTGCCATTACACCAACAAGACAAAATAACAGTGCAAGTAATGCAGAGAACTGTTTATTAACAGTCTGGGGATGGATACAAAAAAGTTTCATGGCACTGAAAATCCCCTGGAGTTCAGCTAAATCTATCATCAAAAAATGGAAGGAATATGGCATATCTGTAAATCTGCCTACATCAGGCTTCCTCACAAACTGAGTGACTGTGCAAGAAGACTGTGACTACTCTGAAAGAGTTACAAGCTTCAGCAGCTTAGATGGGAGATACTCTGCGTACAACTGTTGCTCAGGTTCTTCACCAGTCTAAGCTTTATGGGAGAGTGGCAAAGACAAAGCCACTTTTGAAGAAAACTCATTAAATCTTGACAAGGGTTCACAAAAAGGCATGTGGAAGACTCCATGGTCAAGAGGAAGAGATTTATTTGGTCAGGTGAGACCAAAATTGGTGCTATGTTTGGCGGACACCAAACACTGCACATCACCACAAACTTACCATCCCCACTGTGAAGCAGGGTGGTGGCAGCATCATGCTGTGTGGATGCTTCTCAGCAGCTGGTCCTGGAAGGCTGGTAAAGGTAGAGGATGAAATGAATGTGACAAAATATAGGAAAATCATTCATGGTTGATCGGTCACTGACCATAAATGATTTAGAAGATTAATAAAAGGGTAAAAAAAAAATCCTAGGAGAATACTTTATATAGGCACTGTGAGGCATTTATGATCAAACTAGTCATCTAATCTAATTGTAGACTTGGGCAGTTTTCAGATGAGCTGATTTGTGTATTGTATAAAGAGGCAGGTATGAAGCTTTAAATTTACTGTGTTATCGTTTTATGAAAAGTCAGCCAGTCAGCAGATTTTGTTTGAATCCTGGTGTACCATCTTGAGCAGGTGACTATTTCTACACTAATTAAACTGATTAAATAACCATAATTTGACCCCTACTTATATTACTCCAATCTGTGAGAGGTTCACTGAGACAAAGTGTGAGGCAGAGCTGGGGCAGTCAGGATGGTATTAGATGGATTTTGGCAGCAGCACTTTCTGCTGAACCATATGCACTCATACTGAGGCAGCATGTGGGCAGAGCTGGGCAACAATTATTCACAGAGGAAAATAACTCTGTTTACATTCCTCATACCTCCCATTCCCAGAGTCATGTAGGCCACAGCAGAGTCACGTTTGTGTCAAAATGTTTATTTATATTTTTATATTCCACACCCGAATTACACACCTGAAGGCAACCTCTGGTTGAGAAATATTCTGGGTGCAAATTGAAAAGGGAGGAGCTTTTGCTAGTACACTGCTGCCTTGTGTAATCCATCCTGCATCTATTTAGGCCTTGGAGAAGGTTAGAATTCTTCCAGCACATCATTTGCTGTAGTAAAATACATCCGGCATGGAGGCTGAAATCAGCAGCTGTCTCTCCAATGTGTTCTTTGAATCAATAAGCATTTTGTCTAACCGATCTATCCTCTTACAATATTTTAATAATCATGGAAAGCTTAGCCATTCATATATATTAAATGAAACAATATACTTTTTCCATATGAGCATCTGTCAAACAGTCTACTATGAACATGTGCCAAAATGAGGTCCATGTCTGCCGCCATCAATCAGCCAGAGTTTGGTTGAGATATTCAAGGCAGAAGTTCAACAAGACACAACATGGGTCCCTACTGACAGGCCTGGCTGACGTGATCCACAAGGTCAACGAGGAAATATGTTCAGAATAACAGAATAACAAGTACCATACCACGAACCCTCGCCTTGTCACTGTGTGACAGCTGACAATGGCCTCTGCATACAGAGAGGTATGCTGATCACATGGGAATGCTACACAGCTCATTTTAGTGGGGATATACATCATCAACCATGCTTATATATCAAATAAAGTAAATCACAACTTTTCCGGCCTCATCATTAGTGGTATGCAGTTGATGGTTTCGTTTTATGAGCTGACCCACAATGAGACTGCATTGAACTGGAGTTTGATGTGACCGTCTGCAAGTAATTAAAGAAATGTTTCCGCTTCCTCCGTATCATTCTGTAATTAAAAGCACACAAACACACAACTGTATACACACAAACCATGGGAAGGAGACCATATGGTGACCCTGTCCTGTCAGTGCCCCATTTCAAATGTAAGTACATGACTGTCATGCTGGGACAAAAAACACGGCCATGATTCAAAAAAACATGTCATATCTCCATTTTAAAAGAGCAATACACAAAACACAAACACACAAACAGTACATTGCTATCCACATTATTCCTAGCCCCCATGATTCTTTGCGAGAAATATGGGCGCAACTTCCTGTCCCTTATATCTAAATAGAACTTTGCATTGCTTAAGAGATGTGAAACGTGATTATTAGAGCAATTTGGACATTAAAATATGTAACTTTCGACTGCTTCACCTCAAACGAGACAATATTATTATCTCTCTGCCCTCTACTAAAGAGTACAAAATGACGACATTACCTCAGATAACCTAGACAAGCATATTTAGCTTTAGATTTACAACCCACACAAAACAAAAATTGGAAATTGGAGGTTAGGCAACTTTTGTGTCCCAGTCCCAGATTAACCTTGCAAAGCGGATGGATACGACCGTTTCCATGTTTCTCATTGGTGAATCCACCTTGCAACACTCCCATCAGAATCGTTTGGGCCCAGTTAGAAAGTGACAGGACCAATCAGCTACAAGGGGCAGTACTTTCAGGTGCAGTGGAGTCATGACGTAAGCAAGCAGCAACAAGAAGCCAGTGCAATTACGGCGGAAGAGGTCAGCGTGGATCCTGCTAAAGCACCAGTTTTATCAGAACTTGACGACATTTCTTTGTTAAAAGAAGAACAAAAAATAGCATTGAGTTGTTTTCTTTGCAAAAACGACAAAAGTCGTATACTGACATGTCTACAGTCGCCATGGTTTGACTTATTCCTTGGTAGCTGCGCATGCGCACCTCGGTCGCAGCTACATCACATGTTTTGTTGCTCTGATTGGCTCATAAATATTTGAGAGACAGAACATTCATCCAATCATACGCCAAGTTTTTTTCAAAGGCTCTGCCTTTTCCCAAACACTTAGTATTGAAGGCTTTCTAGATGGATGTGTGAAACAAATCCATCTGGTGTTTCAGGTTAGTCCCAGATGTAGTAAAACATTCATGCACAGAGATATAGAAGTAGACATGGATTAAAAACCCCTGTCTTAAGCCTGGAGGAGTGGAGTTAGATAAAACTCACATATCATCCGTTTTCACTAAGCAATATGGTTCAGTTCAGTCTGGCACGGTTAGGTATGGTTTGGCTGGAAAATCCTGATCTTGTTTGTGTTTCCACAGCTGATTGCCATCAAGCCTCACACATATGAAATCCATTTCTTTCTAGATGTGTGGATCCTTTGGCTCAACTGATGCCAGCCTTACATCAGAGGACCTCGTAAAACTCTTAAAAGACACTAAACAGACTGACATCTGAGACCTTCTCACATCCAAAGACAATTTGATGGCAAGCCGTTGAGTTTTTAGCCTCAGACTAAGTTTTGCAAAGACTGCTGGCCACTAACTACAAGACAAGAATATGGTTATTTTAAGATTATTTCCCATCATGCATCTGGTGGAATTCACAACAATTTTTGAGCAGGGAACAAGATGTAGGTCACAGGGATCGCATTTGAGTTATATAATATCTCTTATAATCGGATTTATTTAAAAAATCATTTACATGGAGTGGAAATAAAAAGAAAGTTAAACACCAAAGCAACTTTACATGTTACTGCAAGAACTGAGGAACTATCCCAGAAACACTACAGAATGAAAGTACCATATGAAAACACGAGTTGTCTCACCACAGAAACAAACTGATCGGGCTCTTACTTTGAAAATCCCAGTGGCGGTTTGCCATACCTGTCATGTCAGCCTGGAATGAATTGACAGACAAGGCAGACAAACACACAGGTGCAGAGATCTGACTGCTGCTCTGAGCAGAAAGGTTTTCAGTCTCTTGAGTTCTGAGCGGACATCTAGTGGCTCTAGAATGATCTACGCTTACGTTCACATTTTGAAGAATGAAGTTAACTATTGTGCTTACACACAACACCGGCTCTCATTGGTTGTGGACAATGGTCGTGTCACTGAGAAACACAATTTGCATACAACCAGACTAAAGACTTCAAACAATATAAAACACGTTTGATATTACCGTAACGTCAAGACTGAAGAAAGACAGCCTTAAAACAGCTAAAATCTAGTCTTATGACCTCCTTACAACTTACGACTGAGACGACGGGAACGAGCTGTGACTTTAGCAAGACTCCCATGATTTTACTCTAATTTTCGAATTTTGTCTGCGACTTTGAAATCAAAGGAAAATTCGTTAGATGTAAGGCCACCTTTAGTCAGTCTTTTGGCTCCCAAACAGCTCTTCACTGGGTACCAGTTCAGCTTTTTCTCTAAGGAAAACCTTTAAAAGGCAGTCTCAAAGGCCATTGACAGAGTCCTGTCACACACTGTTTGAAGCCCTCAGATCAGGTTACAAGAAAAAGCACATTTTCCACCTGAACAAAACACAAGTCAGACCACAACCAGTAGAATGAAAAGATTTCAAAGACTACAGTTCCTCTTAACACAGTTTTTTACTGCAAACAAGGCGCCTTCAATACTTTTACAATATTTCATGCCAGTGACACAAGAAATATTTACTCTAAAAGTGTAAACATTTTTAGGCAGAAAAAAAATCAGTTATGCTATTTTCCATCTTCATTTACTCAGTCCCAGTAACTTCTACAGGGTTTGTTTCCTGTTCTTGGTGATGTTTGGTCCATATCTTCCCCCACTCTCCCCAAATGTCATGTCTTTCTTCCACTGTCCTATCATGATAAGGGCAAAAAGCCCCAAAATAGTCTTTTAATATGTACTGAATTACAACAAAATTGGAAGAAGGGATATTTGTTCTCAAACGGGTTTCAGTGGTTCTCAATGACTATTCATTTTTTGATTAATAGTGTGACACTGTTTCAAATAAAAGAACGATTATGACAATACCAGAGAGAAAAGCTGTTAAAGAGGTGTAGCTCGTTGCTTAGTACAAGACTCCTCAAGACTCGTATTTCCCTTCATCTGGCTAGAAGTGTAGCAGGAGGCTTACCGGACTAAACAATATCAGTCACCTCCACACCAGGCTATTAGGTTATTCTTTGGGAAAAATCTCTTTTTTATTTTTGTAAAGTGCAGGGATCGTATCAGGTGTTCTCACTTCCTGCCCCCACCTTACAATCGTGCGTCATCTGGACTGCAGACAGCCTACAGAGAAATGCACGTTCTTTGTTGTCACCTAGTACTAATTACACAAATGCATAAAACTGCCCATATTTTTGTTGACTTTCATCCTGGTGTTAGTATAAGGAGAAGGATTCTCTTCTACTGCAAATATACTGGTCTGTAAACATCACCAAGGCTAGGTTCTGGCATGGACTTTGCTGTTTATGGAGATTTAAACAGTGTCCATGTGTGGTGTGAGGATACAAAATGACAAAATGTACAGTTTAGATAAATATCTCTGGTTTTCTGCAATTTTCAGGTGATGAGAATTGATTGATCCACCTCGTTGTCTATTCTTTAGTCTTGCAATAAAAAAAAAGACTACAATACCACTTAAACTTAATGATGATTTTTAAGGCAAAACACTCTAAAAAGTTTTGCTCCATTCAGTCAAAACCCACAGACTGAGCAAACATGTTTTTATATATCGAAAGAGAAAAGTTAATGACTGACTGAATATGTTCAGTATGAATCATTTTACCCTTTTAATGATTCATTCCAACTGTCATTGTTGCTCTGTTATCTCACAACACAGAGTTTTCTCACAGTGAACAGTGGGGCTTTTCGTTGCACATGAAAGCACACGAGGAACTAATAATATTTGAAATAGCTTTAGTACAATTAGGTGTCCCAGTCCCCGGGCCATGAAATTATGCATGCTGGCTCACTGGAAGGCTAACTGGCACTGAAGGGAGCCATTATTAATGAGTTAGTTCAACCCATGTTTGACAACCTGAAATGCCTGCTGTGACAAAGAACTATTGTTCATTTAAAGGTCCAGTATGATTTGATTTCCCTGTTTTTCTGTTGGCTTCCTTCTGTCCCTGCTACACACTCAGATTTTGTTGCAGGGAGGCAACTTTTAACTGTTTATAAGCAAGCATTTTCAAGGCAACCTGGGGTCCAGTTTTGACAGAAGGCTGCAGGATTGTTTGGGATGGACAACCTTGAATCCTGTTTAAAGTGGACAAGACAAGGTCATTTTTTACTGTCAATCCTGCAACTCCAGAGAGAAAATTGATTTCAAATTGAGAGGTGATGATTGTAAGACAGCTGGAAAATATGATGTTAGCCTGTCAGAGATTTTTAAAGAGCTAAATGAGACCTGATTTGCCTGGTACTCAAGGCCCCCCATAAGGGGTATTAAGGGGAAAGCTTTCTGGGGCCCTGCCAAATTGGGGGCCCTTGGAGGTCAGCAAAATCATGGGTCATTGTAAAGTTTAGCTGTGATAACCATATTTTATTTATTTACCCAAAATGATAACCACTCTCATCAAATCAATAAAAAATAATTTTATTTACTTATGCTGTTGTATAATATAGCCTTTTAAAAAAATGTGAACCCCTTTTCTCAAAACAGAATTAGCTTTTCATTGGCAATGTTAACAATGTGGATGGGTACACTGAACCAAACTATTAGAAAAGTGATGTCAGACTTTATAGCTAGGCCATAAAGTGCACAAACCTCAGGATGCCAGAAACGAAGTAGAAGAAACAAGGTCAACTTTAATAGGAAAATAAAAATTTGAGAAAGAAAAACTAGCAAAATGGGTTGAAAGTCCCAAAACAGGGATTAAAAGTGGCAACACTTGGCCAAAAATGGTGTGAAGGAGTTAAATAGTGGCAAAATGGGTTTATTTGACCAATTTTTATAAAAATATGTGCATTAATTACTTAAATGTAAAATAGAAACATGGCTCTTTGGTGAGGGTTGTGCTGAAATTAAAGGAATGTTCAAAAATGAGGCCCTAAAAATGTAGGTCTGCACATGACTATTCCTGAATTTGCCATCAGTTCAACTTCAACAACCTTCAGGTACACTGGGGATCACCTGTCTATGGCACCTTTATTTTGGGGGCTGTGGGCTGAAAAGTTTAAGAACCCCTGTTCTAATCTACTGTCATTAAGTCTCAGGGGTGGTTCTCACCCAGATGGGGGTGTGGTCCCTCTCGAGAGCTTGAGGTGACGTTGGACTTCTCTTCTCAATATTTCAACTCATTTAGTGTTCTGTGTGTGGGCAAAATTTCTGGTTTAATATCACTAATATACTACTAGTAAAAAATACAAATAACTGGTACATAGAGGTATAACTTCTCCAATCACTGCTTTGACTCTACAAGCTTAGTGAGCCAGATTACAGCCACAATAGTAAAGCAACAACTACTTTAAGACAGACTTACTCTCTAAGGACACGTGACTTAAAAGTGACCCTGTTAGCACCAGTTAGGATAAGCGATGGCTGACAACAGCTTTGAGAGTAGAACAGATGTATGAGGAAAGAGCAGCATGCCAACAAAGTGACTGTCGCTACAAACTCACGGGCAGATCTGTCCATGGAGACCTAAGTTCTGGTTAACAAGTTCATCTCTGAGAGTTCTGGTCTGAAGAGGAGTTGACAGCAATAGCACAACAGAGTTTGGGCCATCTTGTTCATACTAAAGAGTTCTGTGTTGATGATTTTTTCTTTATTTATAAGGGTAATAACCCCAGTAACAGTATCATCTCTGAAGTTCATTCAATTTACCTGTCAAACCAGCTGTTAAATCTAAAATCATTAAAAGAGCTGAGTCACTAGAAACATACTAGGGTTTATATGCTGAATTTGATGACATTACTACAAGTAACCATCCTGTTTTTTAAAAAATCCTGATGATGCCAAAGCATTAATCATTCATTTTTATTTATCAGAAATGCTTTCTGGTGCTGGTTTTGCTAAAAGTGACCAATCAACAGAGGCTATAGTGCTCATTGTAATGATCACTAGTTTAACTCCCTGTCCCGTTGCTCTGTGATGCTTGTTATCCTCCACTCGCTCGTCCCAGATTCCCTATCTCTATCAATCTGTCCTATCAAATAAAGAAAAAAAGGCCCATAAATGATCTGCTCTGAATACCGTAGTAAGCACAGAGAGCCTCGTCCCTGCTCTATGAATTCAAAGGACCAAAGAAACATTCCTGGTGGGAGCAGCAGCGGGGACCTGCCAGGCCCAGCATCCTATGAAGGTCTGAGAGAACAGAGCCGTCTGTGCGACCAGGGACAGCAGCATCATTATGAGTCCCCAGGATAAATAACCCAGCCTTAATGCAACACAGTGTAGCCTGGCCAGGCCTAGCAAACCCATGTCAAACGCTCCTTAGATAGCACGGCCTGCAGCGCCCGACATCTCGACAAGTATACAGGAAATCCAGATAAATACATAAATAAACAGTGGGGTGTTGTATTTGGCAGGCCTGCGTTGTTTGAGAATACCTCTGTATATTTGGATTGCTACTTGAAGCTACCTGCTCTGCTGGATACTCAGTGTCTATACGGCTCTTTCATGGCGTTGGAGAGAGGCTGAATGTGGGGTTTGATGACCAGGAAGGCAATTCAAACGCACCACACTTAAGGTGTTGAATGTTTCAACTGTAAAAATATAGATTTACAATGTTGTCTACATCATTATGCATCATTAATGTTAATGGAAGTGCTACTGCAACACATTTCTATTACAAGCATACATATTTACAGGAACACCCAATCTAAATATCCTTTTACATACAGGAAACTCAGAACGACTCATCATATACATATGAAACTGAGAACACTACTATATTTTTTTCATGTCTGCACATGCCAATTCTTCATTCACTTTTCAAAGTAGATCAAACAAACAAACCTTAGAAAAAGAGAGACATTGGCAATAAAAACTGCTCAACTGAATGGGAATCTTCTAGTCAAACACTGTTCTGTAGTCCAAAGATGTCACTGTAAAGAACTTATGAATAATTTTTCACACAAAGGTTACTATACACTCTCTGGCCATTTTATTAGGTACACCTGTTCAATTGCTTGTCAACACAAATAGCTAATCAGCCAATCACATGGCAGCAACTCAGGCATGTAGACGTGGTCAAGACGACTTGCTGAAGTGCAAATCGAGCATCAGAATGGGGAGGAAAGGGGGATGGTTGTTGGTGCCAGACAGGCTAGTCTGAGTGTTTCAGAAACTGCTGATCTACTGGAATTTTCAACCATCTCTAGGGTTTAAGAAGAATGGTCCGAAAAAGGGAAACTATCCAGTGAGCGGCGGTTGTGAGGACGAAAATGCCTTGTTGATGTCGGAGGTCAGGGGAGAATGGGCAGACTGGTTTGAGATGATCAACAGGCAACAGTCACTCAAAAAAACACGTTACAACCAAGGTATGCATAGTACCGTCTCTGAACACACGCCAAGTTGAACCTTGAAGCAGATAGGCCACAGCAGCAGAAGAGCAGCTAAGAAAAGGAACCTGAGGCTACAATTAGCACAGGCTCAACAAAATTGGACAACAGATGATTGCAAAAATGTTGCCTGGTCTGATGAGTCTTGATTTCAGCTGTGAAATTCAGATGGTAGGGTTACAATTTAGCATGAACATCACGGATCCATCCTGCCTTGTATCAATGGTTCAACCTGGCGGTGGTGTAATGGTTTAGGGGATATTTTCTTGGCACACTTTTGGCTCCTTACCAGTTAAGCATCGTTTAAATACCACAGTCTACCTGAGTATTGTTGCTGGCCTTGTTCAACCCTTTATGACCACAATGTACCCATCCTCTGATGTTCATATCTCTTATACAGTGCATATAAATATTATTTATGGGTTTATAAGTATTTTAAACTGTTGCCATTGTGTCTATAGTTAACCTTGCAAAGCAGATGGATACGCCCGTTTCCTTGTTTTTCACAGGTGAATCCATCTTGCAAAGTGACAGGACCAATCAGCGACGAGGGGGCAGTACTTTCAGGCGCAGCAGAGTCGAGATGTAAACAAGCCTCAGCAAGAGCTGGTGGAGATATGGAGGAAGAGATTAGAGTGAACGCTGCTAAAGTGCCAGTTTTATCAGAACTTGATGACATTTCTTCGTTAAAAGAAGAAGAAAGAACAGCAGTGAGTTGTTTTCTTTTCAAAAACGACAAAAGTCATGTACTTACATGTCTGTAGTCGCATGTTTTGCGTTTTTCATCAGTGCAGAATAATGCACCATGTCACAAAGCTCAAATCATCCCAAACTGGTTTCTTGAACATGAAAAGAGTTTATTGTACTTCAATGGCCTCCACATTTACTTGAGCTCAGTCCAGTAGAGCACCTTTGGGATGTTGTGTAACAGTAGATTTGCATCATGGATGTGCAGCCAATAAATCTGCAGTAAATGCGAGATGCTATCATGTCAATATGGACCAAAATCTCTACTAGTAAGGTGTACCTAATAAAGTGGTCAGTGAGTATATAAAGAACTTTAAAATGAATCTTCAGGTTTGGTGAAGAGGGTTGTGAGTCAGGTCTGTAGCTTCCAAGTTATCCAGAAGAGATTTCTCTAGTGTTTGAGCAAAGCAAATCAAATTCACTTTACATTTTTTGGCGAGGAAGCAGAACCCCACCCCCCCACCCCCCCTTCACTTTATAGAATAAGCTGCTGCATTAGCAATGATAAATATGTTCTTGGTGACCCTTTAAAATCAACAAAATTCATGCAATAACATAATCAAATTGTCCTTTCCTCTGCCTTTGTTTAGAAATGGTTGAATCTTCACCCCTACGTGTTGCTAATGTCTGACTCGGTTCAATAAGTCCTTCAAAAAAACTCTGCACACAATGTCTCAGACTAACTAAATCTGCATGTTGGGAACGACACGCTGCCAGTTTCCTTTCTCTGTTGTTCTATTATTCCCCCTTGTGAACGACAGCTGAGACCTGGGACATGTTTTAAATTTGGACACTAATGTTGGCTCTTTTTACAGCCCTTCTGTAATATGTTTTATGTGCCTCCCCAATATTGGAACAGCGCTCGCATCCCTCTCCCCTGTTTTGTATCCATCTCATACATCACATGGAGGAGCTGCATGTCAACACGCCTGGGGTCCCCTGTTCTTTCTCCTGCTCGCGGCACAAGTCATGTGGCTCGATATGGAAATACAAAGCAATATGGAGAGAGGGAAATAAGGCGGGATAAAATCTAGAGAGAGAAAATTCAGAGAAAGTTAACCATAAATCCTCACTTTTATGTCTTTTCTTGGTAAGAATTAAAGAAGAAACTAGAGAAAAGAAGGGCAAAGAAAGGTCACCATTATTATGCTCTAAATGGATCCAATGTGTCAAAGCTTTTGCTGACCCAAGCAACAAATGGCTGGCCCTTTAATTAAAAACAGAACATATTTGTGGACATGAAATGGAATATCTAATCTCCAGTCGTGGTTGGAAAGAAAAGAGAATGACTCAACTGCCTCTATTTACCAATAATGCACTCTAGTTTGTTTCTCTCAAGAGCCCCAAAACTGAGCTTCATTTTGGTTTGTCCTCAGCGAACTTTGCCTCATCTGAATTCACAAGACTCCACTTTTCTCTTTGCTGAAAAAAGCCAGAACTTTGTCAGCGATATTTTCATTTTAATCCAACTTTTTTATTCTGCACTAAAATGATATGATTTGTTGCACTCGAAAAAACAGATGATGTGCTCCCTCTTAGCTTGAGCATCTTGTTAAGAAGTGCCCATACAGACAGACTTACATGGTGTACGTAAATATGGTGTGAAAAATACGAGGGTTTGGGGGCACCTCCTCTCATGTCTCATCTTTTTCTCCTGGTAAAAACAGGCCTTCTCTCACCGCCGCTGGATTAATGGTGAACACATGTGAGGAGGAGGTCTCTGTCTTCCAGTGGCTGCAATTTAGGATTAGTAGATGGAAACAGCTCAGCTCCCACTCTGCCTTTCACTTAACCCCCCCAGTCCTCCTTCTCCAAAGCCCTCCCCTCATTTTAAGCCCCCTCATTCATTTCCCTCAAATCACCAGCTGAATTGTGGGCCCGTGTGGCTTCTCCTCTCTGAGGAGGAACATAAACAAGACAGTTACACATGAGGTGAGGAGAAAGATGAGTCTCTGGATGCTGGACAAATGCACTGGCAGTTGAATGTTTTGCCGCTCCAACATTAACAATAATAGGCTCTATCACACACTGCATGAATGCATGAATATACCCCTCTATGCTCTCAGTGAGCAGGCCTACCATGGCATCAGTGTGAACAGCTCCACCGACACACATGTGCACGTATCATGATAATCCCTCGCTATCCCCGCTACTGTCATGGAGGTATGAAATCCTGCCAAGGACATGCGAGAATCGACACCAAACCAGAACAAATAAACCACACCGTAAGTTTTTCCCCCCGCCACAGGAACTGTGAGAAAAAGAAAAAATGGAGTGAGAGAAAGGGGAAAAGCTACAGAGGTTTAAAGGGAAGAGAAGCCAGCAGCACGCGGCCCAGAGTGTGCCTCGCATGCAACTGCCTCCCACCCACAGAGCCGGTCTCCAACACGCTAAGCTTCCCGGGCCTCGACTGAGAAAGATGAAGCTGATACTGTAAGATGAGCTAAAATAAAGAAGAAATAAACAAAAGCAGACCTTGATACTCAGGATTATGAGGACAAGATAATGATTTAGGGGCAAATAAGATGAAGGTGCAGAAAAACAGAGAGGAAATTAAAGAAGAAAAGGGGAAACAAGGAGTCGGTGAAGCAGTAAAGGGAAACAAATTGAGTATTTGTTGTTATGAGGATAAAATGCATGCTATTTTAGGTCTAGCATCTCTGTTAAAGTAACTTGACCACCTTGTAATTGAATTTCCAAAATGGATCTGATAATAGGAACATGGAAAATGGCACCTACCCCACTGTCTACCATGGAGTCTACCACAGAGTGCCCTAGTCGCTGCCTTCAGCACTATATAACACTGGCAGTAGGCTGGAGTTCTCTCATGAGAAGTGGACCAGCCTTCAGCTTCGGCCTTCAGCTGTTTGACAGTGACTGAGGCTAAAAGACAGAATAAGACTGTGACATAGGAAGCTAAGGGGAAAAGGGAGAGTAATCGAGCAAGAAGCTGGACCACAGTAAATAGAAGACAGACTTTAAAGCATTAGTGAGAGTAACTGTTTGAGAAACAGTTACTGTCCTGTGCTAAGGTTGCTATGTTGTTACTGGGCAGTTACAAGTGGTTAGACTACTGGCCACCAAGTGGGTATAATAATCTGTCCCATGTCTGCTTTCCTGCTGCTGGTGCAGTACTGCTTCTGTCCTTGCAGGACACACTTCCAAGACAAATCTCTCTCCGGGAACATTTAAGCACAAGTTATCTTGTTGTATCTTACTAGGCTAGCACAGATGGTACAGTGAACATCCTTCTCTTTCATTGTTTATCTCCAGCTCATAACTTTGTAACATATAAACCTATCTTAACTAGCATAATAAAAATTACCCTCTCCATGCAATGCAGTCTTTTAAAAATTCACTATAGACTAACCTGATGTGTTCCACACATCCATCTGGGAAGGCTTCAATAGGAAACGTTTGAGAAAAGGCAGAGGATTTGAAAAAACTCAGAGTATGATTGGGTAAGGGTTCTGTCTGTCACATCTCTACGGGCCAATCAGAGCAACACAACACATGACGAAGCTGCTATCAAGCTGCGCATGCGCAGCTACTGATGAAAAACGCAAAACATGCGACTACAGACATGTAAGTACATGACTTTTGTCGTTTTTGAAAAGAAAACAACTCACTGCTGTTCTTTCTTCTTCTTTTAACGAAGAAATGTCATCAAGTTCTGATAAAACTGGCACTTTAGCAGCGTTCACTCTAATCTCTTCCTCCATATCTCCACCAGCTCTTGCTGAGGCTTGTTTACATCTCGACTCTGCTGCGCCTGAAAGTACTGCCCCCTCGTCGCTGATTGGTCCTGTCACTTTGCAAGATGGATTCACCTGTGAAAAACAAGGAAACGGGCGTATCCATCTGCTTTGCAAGGTTAACTATAGACACAATGGCAACAGTTTAAAATACTTATAAACCCATAAATAATATTTATATGCACTGTATAAGAGATATGAACATGGTAGCAAAAGACAAAAGAGTCTTGTAGGTCTTTTTCTTGGTTCCCAGAAGCAGAATGAGCAAAAAATGTATGTTTTTTTAAATCAAGTAATGAAAAACTATTCTTTATTTGAAGGTAATAAGAAATGATGCTATTTCATATTTCCTTGATTGACAGTATTCAATGAGCATCTCCAAGTGCCCTCAAAAAGTTACAAACAATTATTGCAAGTTTCAACTTTCTATTCAGGTTGGCTATAATATCTGCTGATTAGCATTTTCTGCTTTAAGCAAAGCTCTGCAATATCATGACAGCATTAACACTAGGAAGAGATGCAGTTTTCCATCTTAGCTATTAAGCAGTAGTTGGCACCAGCATTACAAGAAAGTTGACCTAATTCTTAATATCATTATCATTTCACGTTTAATTTTTATCAAATCAGGCCCACCGTCCTGTTCAAATATTCTGGGTCCATTCTAGAAGTCCAAAAAATTACCTCCTAGGTCCTTTCCTATCCACTTTTCCGTAACCCTGGTGAAAAACATCACAGGGTCAAGGAAAGGTGAGAGTGAGAGGATAGGAAAGGAGAACAGTGGTGATTAGGGAATCCGACTGCAGGCAGATGTGCAGACGTGATGTGTGTTATTTGTGTAAAAACTACAATTTAACGTTGATAGACTAAAAAATTTGCATCTACCACTTGGTGCGTTCTGTGTGTTGTCATGTGCAGCGCAAGAAACATGAAAACCTTGGTGATAAATATGAGCTCATTAAGATTTTTATATCCAAAAGTCTCCTCAGGACGAGGAACTGTGTTAAAAATCTAGAACAGCAGAAACATTTCTCGATTGGAACTTTCTGCAAAATCAATAAGACTATGAATAATGTTCAAGTCCTTTAATTTCACAACAATATTAAATTGTTTTGTTTCATTCCCTA
Source organism: Cheilinus undulatus (assembly GCF_018320785.1). Classification (NCBI taxonomy): domain Eukaryota; kingdom Metazoa; phylum Chordata; class Actinopteri; order Labriformes; family Labridae; genus Cheilinus; species Cheilinus undulatus. The sequence continues at coordinate 30,685,952 of NC_054873.1, forward strand.
TCCATCATTTTTTTTATTATTATTCTCTTGTCTCTGTTATTTCATAGTCTACTCTGGTTCTGTCTTTCTTTCAGCTAGTCATTTGAAAATTCTGTGAACCACATCTTAGTTGCATCTTTATCATCATTATAATGATAAATATAATAATCACAATATGGCAACATGCCCACTTTATCACTTGAATTGGTTGTGATTTACAAACTTTTATCACATTTACTAATATTTCAAAATAGTGAAACAAATGCAGTTTGACGTGCAGACTGATCGGTTTACTGTTTGGATAAAAATGGAAATGAGAATGAAATCGTTATCATAAGTGGAATGAAATCGTTTTCATGTCTGTATTATTCCTCTGTTCATCCTCCCGTTTATCACATGAATCATAAGTCTGACAATAGGTTTCACTGTTTAAATCAGGGCTAGTAAAGTTACAGTCACATTGCTTGCATGTTTTTGATGAGTGGTCAACAGGTTCGTCGCTTTAAATGAAGTTTACGTGAAGAATTTTGGGTCATCTGTTCATCTCTCCTTTGGTAAAGGATGATCCAGTGTTTCCTAGGCTAAAGGAGATAATAAAGAAAGTAATGAAGCTACTTTGCTTATCAGTGAGAGAATTCGAACGGCCTTTATCATGGCCAACACTGAAATACTTCTGGGTCGTTTCACTCAGTTAGAAACATTCTCAAGCAAAATGGACTGTTTGAACGGACCCTCTGTCTAAGCTGAAGGTTAATGCAGTCACTTACAGCCACTTACAGCCAGTGTAGCTCTGGCTAAAGGCCACTGCCTTGCTGTTATAATGTTCTTTAATCCAGTATAAACAATGGTTAAAGGATAGCACAGATAGCATCTCAAAAAAACAGTGCAGTTTATCACTATTTTGATCTACAAAGTTGCAATTAAGTTGAAGGGTTAGGTCAGGTTAAACTTACGTATCATTGAAAAATGACGTGGAAATACTAGCACTTGCGTTAGCCCCATCCTGAAAACCAAATTCCTATTGATTTCACACTGCCATAAATAAAGAGTACTTAATTTTGACAGTTTTCTGAGGGTTTCCTTAACTTAAGACAAGTTGACTTAAATCACTTTTGAATTATGTTCAACCAGATGTGAACTGATTCACCTAGAAGCATCTCAACTTTATAAAGCTCTCTTTATCTTTATCAAATGTCACTCTTTGAAACAATTCAGGTCATCAACTCTGTTGTAGGAAAGGGATCCAGTCCTAAACCCCCCTCCAAACAGTCTGTAAGAAGACATTATCTCACAGAAGCAGCTACAGCTCCACAGGAGATCACTATTACAGACCAGAATGGCTACACATGAGGTAAATGCGGCCAAAAGTTGGGGTAAAATGTGGCGTCAAAGGGAAAAACTGCAATTAGACAAGATGTTATGGTGATGGAGTGAGGGCAGATGAGGGGCTCAGACTGGATGTGTGGACTGTGGACAGCGGGGGGAAGGAGGCCCAGGCCTGACCTCAGCTGCCGCTACGGAAATTATCCCACCAATTATCTGGGACGTATTCCTGTAGTGCTCAAAACACTCAGCGGCCGGCTTTTACGACCTTAGGAAACTTTCTGTGTTGTTTTACTGCGGTGACCTCACTCCGACTAGCGTGCTCTACAGCTCTGCTGGGAAGAGGGACTGCTACTTGTCACAGCCCAAAAGGCATGACGTCAGGGGCAGAGAGTTTAAAGACCTGTGCAACCTCTATACAGTAGTCAGCGGAGGTCCTAATGTCTGCGGGAGGCACACTGATGAAAAGTAAACGCTGCAAAGGGAAAAACAATCTCTGAGCATGCAAATGGAGAAACAGATTTTTCAATTATGGTGGGTCAGCCTCTGTAAACAAGACAAACACTGACTGAAGCTGATTTATGTTCTTGCTTAGAAAATAGGAATCTCTGATACAGATTCAATAAAGTTATTTGATGATGACTTAACAGAACCAATCAGGTTTCAGAAACAAAACAATTTCCAAATAATCATAGGAAATTTAAGCATAGTTTAAAAAATAGCAGAGACAGAGTTAGAGTTACACAAAAATAGAGAACCTGTTCTTGGGTGTCTGGATTTTAAATGTAAAATGTTAGTTTCTCATTGTAGAGCTTTTGTACTCTTGATAGTATCGGTCAGCCATGTTTCAGCGACCTTTGTGTGTGCAGAAAAACTGTCCCTGCAGAGAGCAAAGTCAGCAGTCCGTGACTTGGGAGATGATATCCCAACTCCCATCAGCTGTAATCTGAACATGAATGGTTTACCTCCATGAACATATACCTGCAAGTGCAGCCAACAGACTGATTCCTTTATTTTCTGCTTGACATTGTGATGAAAAGCCAGCCCAGTAAATTCAACACCTAAAGAGTTCAATTTAACACTTTGACAGTGTCTGTATTGGTTCACACTACATGAAGATAAAACGTAACTTGTAAGTTAAATTCAACATTGATCTGTGTGGATTTTACATGACACTAGTGTGTAGAGTTAAAAGTTTACTCTAACTAGTGTTATATTTTTAACACTAATTGATAGTTTCCTACATTAACACTACACAGTAAAAACACCAGTGTTAAATCTAACACTAGAAAAGAGTGTTTGTGTGTCCACTCTTTTGAGTGTTAATTGAACACTACAGAAAGTGTTAACATTTTAACTTTGTCATGGTGTTCATTTTTAACACTCAATGTTGTTGTTTTCTTTTACTCATAAAAGTTAACCTTTAACACCATATAGTGTTTTTTTCTTCCACATCAAGTGTAAATCTGATGAATTTATAATGACAATTAATTACACAGTGCAAAGCACTTAATGAAAATTAAAGATTGCCACATCATGTTAAACAACTACAGCAATGTGAGGTGTCTTATAGCAACCATGGAGAAATGAGTCAGATTAGCAATGAGCTTGAATATACCCTGAGTTGATAGTCTGCACTCTCTCTGTTACTGTAAACCATCCATGACCAACTTAGTAGATAACTTCACGCACGGTGAAGAAGTGTTTAACATTCAAAACAACAATAATTCACCAGAAACATGAGCAAATGTATCCCAGAAGTGATCACTGTACAACAGGCAACATCTAAACACATATAAATCTAAAAGACAGCTTAACACTTCGCACAAAGGCATGATGGGAAAACTCTGCCCCTCAGATTTGAAATGGCAGTGAGCTTAGATCTATTGACTCTCTACAGAGTTGAACTAACACTGAATCGATCAACACTGAAGACATTAAGTAAAGAATGGAGCTCAAATTTTACTTTGTTAGATGGCAATGGTAAATCAACCTCAGAAAGTCAAAGTTCTCTGTTTTTTACATGCTTCCGACAGAATTGGCAGTGATCTTGTGATCTCTTGTCTCAAGCTATTTTGGGCTGCACTCTGTCTTGCATGCTTCAGAAACACATCCAGTGGTTGAGGGCGAGGGCTGTTGGTCAGCTTGGAGAAAGCATTGCTGCAGATGTAGAGGATGTGTAATGTGGGATAAAGACAGCAGACTGTTTTTATGGACTTGCAGAGAAATACAACAGTGTTTGTAAGTTTAAAAAATAAAACAGCCCCATCTAGTACAATGTGTATGCTCATTTAGCACAAAGACAAACCCATAAAACTCACAATAAGGTGTCAAGCTAAACTGAGTGCGTTTAGTAATACATGTCTTTTCTTATTTTGGTTCATACAGTCTGCAGTCAGGGTAAAGGTTCTGCATTCATGATAAAAGAAGTTCAAATCCAAAGATTCCTTGTGGTTTCCTTTAAATAAAAAAGTCACTTACTGTATATTCAGTATATGTTGAAAACACATAATTTTTCATGGGAGCTATAAAGCATGGAGAAAGCTTTATTTTTTTACTCAAGTATTGCAAAACCAGTTAATTTTCAACTACACTGAAACACATTAAAAAAATAATCAGAGAGACTAGAAGGTTCTTTCAAGGAGATCTGAACGGTCTCGGCCTGTGATATGTATTATTAATGACAGATATATGAAAATATTTGGATCTGCCATTTAACCATGTAAATTCTAGGTGATGGAAATATAGTAGCTTTAGAAGCACACATAGAAGCAGTGACAGCCAAGTAAAGGAAAAAGGGGAAATGGGTGAAGGCTGTTGGCAAACATCAAGGACCATTTCTCAAAGTGTGGGCCAATCACATTGATGTAATTAGTCTATCACAGCCAATCAAATGCCTCAGTGTTATAACTGGAGGATATCCTAGCTTTATCTATTTTTACAACTGCCTTTGATAGAGGCTGTTGGCTCACAGAGCAGCTAAATGCTGCTTGGAGAGCCAAACTGGAATCTGTTAGAAAACGATGTCAGGATCCAAGGAAATGGATGCCCACACTTAAATCAGCTAATCAATTTAAATGTCAATTGTGTTATTCAGAAGTAAAATAAATTAAATGTGGGTCTGTTTGCCTGTGAAGAGTTTTAAGAGAGTTCTGACAATACAGTGATTTAAGACAAAGCACTCTGTGATATAACACATAAAATAAAACAAATAAGGAACCGTTCATGCCATTTATCATAGTCAGTCAGTGCCAGAGGCTGTAAAAAGTACCAAATACTACCACCTGATGACTCTTAAAGATCAGAACAACCTGATGCTGTTGTCCAGATCGAGTGTTCAAGACATTTCACTCACCAGAACCTGTTGTAATACAATACAAGTATCACATTCATTTTTCACAGGCAGCAGAGCACGATTAATAATCCTGATCCATCCCAGTGAAACCATATGGGCCCTTCAGGATGGGATCCAACACTCAAATTATTAACATCGGTCCTTGTGTGCCTACAGGAGGGGAAGAGCTGGAAAACAGACACAGAGCAGAGAGGAGCTGAAAGGTGCCGATAAGATCTGGACAAAATATGCAATAAACAGAAATCCACTTGTCTGCTCTGGCTTAATGTGCATGCAAATGAAAAACAGAGACACAAACATAACAGCATTGATCACAGCAGAGGAAAGTGTGATATGTAACAGCCAGACTGTAAACTGAAGACAACACAGTCCACGAGCCACAGCCATTGATCAGATCTCTATCTGTCTGAAACACATATCCATGGCTTTAAGCATGTAGCAGATGTACAACCTCATCTGTGAGCATTAGTGTGGAAAAATATTCTGTTTGTGTTCTGTAATGGATGTAGGTATGTGTAAACATGAATTTCATAAGCCCTGTATGAATACTGATGGTTACACACTGGACAATTTAAGCTAAGTTTAAACATTTACTATGCCAAACAAATCGAACTGAACCAAACCAGACTAGTCTTGTCTGACTCAGCTCCTCCATACTTTAGAGCGAGGATTTTAACCTATGTCTACCACATTTTTACATAAACTTAAAAACATTTTGCCCTGCGTCTGACTGGTGACCAGTCCAGAGTGTACCGAACTCTCACCCAGTAACAGCTGGGATAGGCTCCAACCCCCCTGCAACCCTGAATGGGATGAGCAGTGTAGAAAATTGATGGTGTCACCACTTTCAGTACTCAAAAGTAGCTCATTTTTTCTGTAGTTTGAATGGTTGGCAGAGCCATAAACAGCACACTTTGGCATTTGGATACAACTTCTTTATGCAGTAGTCACTTCCTGCCCCACATCTGGAGTTCTGCTGACGTGACGTCATCTGCAAACAACCTGTAGCCAATGAACGTGAGCAGACCGGGTTGCTTCATCAACCAGCTGCTGGTTATCTTAACACATTACACAAGATAGTCATCATCTCAGCCAGGATCCTTTCCTCCTTTCATTTTTTCTGCAAAATGAAACCAAAAGGATTTCAGTCATCCTCCATATTTGTTTTTCTCCGAAGTCACATTTGATCGTCTTTGACATCTTGTGTCAGTAGGGGTGTGATCAGATGCTTATCTCACGAGACAAGACAAGACAAGATTTGGGCCCACGAGACGGGATGAAATTTTACTCTTTTTTTAATTTGGAAAAAATATATGAGTGGAAAATATGTCCTTTATACAACTGAAAGTCATAATTGCGAAGCATTCAGGTCTATTCATAAATGTTTAAACTAACTCCTCTTGTACTGAATAGACTATCAAAGCTAAACAAAGGTTGTCTTGTGTAACTCAAACTGTACATTTGAATGCTCCTCAAATCAAACCTTTCATTTTAAAAGTCTACCACATCTTTAATTTACTACACTACGCACTCATTGCTACAGTTATAATAATAATAAAAGCATTTAAATTATTTTGAAAGTAATTAAAAAACTATTTACAAAAGACTGAAATATAAAGAGCTGCATCAGTAAAATCAAACTATTTCTCATCCTCTTTAAGGACATCCATATTTATGCTCAAAAGAAATATTTCTGTCAATAACGTTTGTTTTTTACAGTAATTTAGAGAAATAGCTTCTTTTATCGTTTTGTGGTCTTTTTTCTCATATGAGCTTTGACAGTGTAGGACATGACGCACAGATGAGCGTGTGTGTTCATGTGTGTGTGTGCTGGTGAGCGAGTGTGTGTCTCTGCTCTGCATGATGTCAGACAACAAAGAGGGCGCATTCAACTAAGGCTAGAACTTCGATTTTTGGAGCTAACCCTGGACTCTGTGGCATTCAGACTGAGTTTGTAAATGCTAAGTTTACTGCTACAGAATACAACTGCCCGGCGCACTACACATGTTAAGCTTCTGACTGATGATACGCACAGCCAACAGCTGATAGATGGATGACTGACACTCATCCATCACTCATGACACTCAGTGAGACGAGAAGGAGACATGAGGAAGCAGCTACTGGATCAAAGTTAAATAGTCACAGATACTGGCACTGTGAGCGTGTCTGTGCCAGTGTTAATTTTGACAGCACTTTTTAATTTTGTTTTAGTTATCGTCTTTTGCCAAAAATATTTAGTTTTAGTCATAATTTAGTCATCTAAATTATTTTAGTTTTAGTCCAGTTTTAGTTGATGAAACTTCCCAACATTTTAGTTGACGAAATTTACAGTAAATTTAGTCGACTGATTGGATCTCTCCCCAACTTACCCTGCCACCACGCAGCAAAAGCAGATGTGATTGGATCTCCCCCATATCTCATCCCACCTTTCCACACAGCCAAAGTAGCTGTGATTGGCTATATGCCTATCGTGCCCCTACTTTCTACATGACAAAATTAGGTCTGATTGTTTAAAGTCTCTGTCATAGATTTTTGTCTCGTTTTTATTTGTTGACTAAAATGTCAATTAATTTAGTTTTAGTTTTTGTTCATGTGCACTTGTTTTTGTTAGTTACTGTCTCAGTTTCGGCAGGGGAAAAAAGGCTATTAACAAAAACTATAATGAAAATAATTAGTCAACAAAATAAAACACTGGTCTGCATGCATACATAAACTAATACAAGACCTCCATGCCCAGGCCAAACCCAACAGATACCTCCACCGGGCTGTCAGTGGACAATGAACCAACAAGTATGGTATTGCTAATCATCTACTTTTATTAAAATAATAAAAACAAATAATTAGAATACAATGATATGTTTATGATGGTAATGAATACTACTACTGCTACTACTAGTACTACTACTACTACTACCAATAATAATAATAATAATAATAATAATAAAGTAATTCATATGGAAGGAGTTGGGATATAACAACTGAAATAAGAGTAAATGACGACTGTGAAAAAATAAATTACTGACTAAACTTTCAGATATTACATTCCTAAAAAAAGAAAAAAAAAGAAAAAGATGAGAAACATTGGCCCACTGAAAGCAGAAAAAAAAGAAGACTTTTTCAAATGAAGTGTTCAATCCAATAAGTTAATTTTCTTTAGGCTGCATTTATTATGCATTCTAATTTTACACATTTTATGGATGAACCTTTGCATACACAACACTCAGACCAGCCAGTCAGGCACCAACAACCATGCCACATTGTTAAATCCCCTTTCTTCCCAATTTTGATGCTCGGTTTGTACTTTAGCAGGTCCTTAGCAGGACAAGCAATTAAATAGGTGTACCTAATAAAGTTGCATATGATTATCTATATATATATATATCTATCTATATATAGATAGATATATAGATATCTATATATATATAGAGAGAGAGAGAGAGAGAGAGAGAGAGAGAGACAGTGCTTAACAAATTTATTAGACCACCTGTCATATTTGTCTCAGAGACCATCCAGCATCACGAAGTGCTTTAATGCGGACTCTTTGAACAGGAATGAGGAATTTCAAACTGAATTTACCTTTTTTATACCCAATTTTGAGCCAACTAACTGGGCTTCTCTTAGAAGTCAGAAATTAATCAAGCATAACATTTAACCACTAAAACTCATTTTTCTCTTCAGGAATGCAAGTAAATAACTATAATTTGACATATTAATCAACAAATAATAATGTGCTTTACTATTTTTTTTTCAGCTTTTTTGTAAATCTGTAAATTTGAAAATTCATGGATAACAATACTAATTAAATTTTTGCATTAAACATATCATTAACAATATCAATAACAAATATCTATATATATATATATATATATATATATATATATATATATATATATAGATAGATAGATAGATAGATAGATAGATAGATAGATATATATATATATATATATATATATATCTGTTTAGCTTTAAGGATTAAGCAAGGGGTTTTTATCTGGTTATGAAACAGGAGGAAATGTATGCTTATGTCTCTTAACTAATTAAAAATTTTAAAAAGTATCATTAGTGAGACGATTTGGTTTTTCCAATGGCATCTGGGTCACAGGATTTTAGGTTCATGCACAAATAAAGAGAACAACATATAAACAGCATGTTGTTTTACTAGTCCAAAGTTCATATGATATTCATTTGATATAATATTGACTTGGTTATGAGGTAAACAATGGGAAGCCTGTTTTGGGTGTTTGATGTTGAAATTAACGGGATGTACTCTTGAGAATGATCTGGGCCGTTGAGCTTGATCGGTGCTAGCAGTGTCTCCATTGAAATGGACTTGGCACAGATTTGACCAAAGCAAAATGGAGTGGTGTTTCAGGCGTGCACCACAAATGAACTGTGACACATGTGGAGGCAATATTGAGATTGGCAAAATGGCAGCAATTTGCTCTAGAATGCAGAGTGTTTTGGCAAGAATGATGTGTAGATGGGTTATGTAGATGTGGGTTACCTTCAAGTCAGAGCTGTAATACTTGGAGCAAAGAGCAACAGATTTCAGACCCACTCCCACTCACATCTACACACACGACAGTGTTTGTTTTCCATTCCTATAGGATGTCAGTAGACATGGGAGTAGAGAAGAAATAACCAAAGCTATGTAGGAAATACCTTCAAAAATAAATCCTGCAGGTGTTTTATTAGTTGACATAACGGTTCTAGTCATATTAATGTCACAAGCCAGATCTTGAGCAGGAAATGGAAACGGTAAAATTAGCAGTGATGTAAAAACCCAAGGATTCATGAGAGTGGCTTTATGAATGGTTTGAGCTCTGCATTGGATCAGTAAGCTGCAGTTAAATGCTTTTGGGTGTAGCGTTTTATATCCTGTAAGGTGTGTTTAACTATGTTAGATATTGATCGTTTTACTGCAATACATAAGGCATTTATGGCCCTGAGTGTACTATTAACTGAATCTTTTGGTGCATGATGTAGCTGGCAGTGTATTACAAGCCTGAGAGTATGACCTCCATCCAAAGATCAATCAGGCGAGTTACGGTTTGATCAAACTCCTTAAGAAAGGAGTGATAAATCAAGACAATTCTGGATGTATGTAGAAGTTTCCCTTCTTCTACAGAATTCTTAATGATAACTCACAAAAACGTGACATAGGCTAATTTATTGCAGGGTGGTTTTATCCATGGTTGATTTCTGTTTTCACACAGATATTAAGGATCTGTGGGAGGGGGTTGTATTGTTAAATAAAAACCAGGAAGGATGACAGAAGAGGGTCCAAATGAAGGCAAGAAGAGGAAGCAGATATGGAAATGTAACATCAAGATGTCACTGAAGTCTGGAGAAGAGAGCTCCATTGATAAAGGCATGCAGTCATCACAGCATGGGGGCTGAGGCAGCTGGACCACTGAGACTCCCAGCTGGGGGGGGGGGGTTCACTCCACAGACAGAAGGGGGGGCTGACCAGGGGGGTAAATGAAGGAGTTTGAGTCCTTTCCAAGAATTCTGATTCCTAGAAAAACACAGATTGGTCCCTCAGTTTCTTCCCCCATCCCCCTCTCATGCCTTTGAGGAAATGATCAATGACTGGTGTTTAAGTCAAGGCAGAGGCAACACTAACCTGCACATTTAGCCACGGTGTCATTATGGAAAATGTGAATACATACACACCTTCACATCTTATGGCCTTTTATGGTGTATGATGGAGGTAGCATTCTTACAGGACAGCAAAGGGTAAACATGCTGCCCATGTTATTTCTTTGAAGTTTAGGAGGCATTAAAAGCTTAAATGAAGTAAAAATTTTGGTGGGCAAAAAAAGCATTGTAAGGAATTTCACAAAAATGTTGCTTTAAAACAAAGGTTGCACAAAAGCTTTCTAAAGTCAACCTCAATTTGATTCAGAAGTTGTGACATTCAAGCTGTTTCAAAACGAAATTATGATGTAAACTGTTGAGGCTGCCTGTAAAACGTCATCCCCCAAGTTTGCCAATTTCTTAATCTTTTGTCGCCACTGAGCTTAAGGGCGAGTTTAGATAAGATTTAATCGACTTCTTTCGTGTCGGTATAACTAACTTTTTGCCAATGAATGTGTGGGGCCTAAGACAGATCACATTTGATCAGTTTTTTCTCCAGTGTCCTCCATCCCCTCACCCTGAACTCTCATGGACTAATTGTTTACTTGTTACTCAGAGCTAGTTATTGCAGTTTGATAAAGCACTGTGAAATTGTATTAACCGCCCTTGGAGAGGACAACTGGACCACAAGGTGTGAACACTGGGGGAGAAGTAATGACATAACTGACTCCACCAACCTCCCAGAGCATATGGTCAGGGCAGAAGCAACAAAGGCCAGTTTGGTGACAAAGCAAAACAGTAATGAAATGACTCATTCAAGGACTCAGTGGACAATGAGGACAATGGGTTATGTTGGAGTAAGCCCCTAAAATCCCTAGACAGCATATAACATGGAGTCTCAGTGATGTCACCTGTTTCTAAAGCTTAATTTTGGCAGGAGCCATACTAGAAATGCTATCTCAAATTAACTTTCAAGAAACTGAATAGTCAGCACACAAAAATGCCCTTTAAGTGTCTTTAATTCTGGCCAGTGGTAGCGTACAGACCACAGAGATAAGATCAAACTCTTTGTCGACAATGCTGACGTGGACAGTGACTGTTTCATTGTTTGAATTGTAAGGATCTACTTTTGTTCAAGTAAATGAAGCATAAATGAGCCTTAAGAGGACTTTTCTGTATTATGATTGGTTAGTTTTTCCAAATTTTTGGTCATGCAGGGGGAAGCTTTTGTCATTTGGAGTGTGCTCTTTCAGTCAACCAAGGAAAAGATGAGGAAGTGAAGTTATAGCAAACAGCTACAAAACAGCAAAATCAGCAGCGTTAATTCAACTCCCATGATGTTAGATTTAACTATTTTCCTAAGTTTATAGAATTCTCACAGGTTGGGAGCTAAATTTAAACTTTTTATTAACCCTTTTTTGCCTTTAGTTAGATGGGACAGCTGAAGAGAGACAGGGAATATAAGGAGAGAGAATGGCGGGGAGGTATGCACCAAACAGCATCAAGACTGGGAACCAATCCTGCAACCATTGGACTACAGCCTCTTTATGGGCACCTGCTCTACCAAATAAGCTAAACATGCAGCCATAGTGTTAATTTTTAACACTCACAGTATTAACAGCATTTATTATGAACACACTACAGGGATCGTTTTACTTAAGCTAGAACTTCACTTTCTGGAGCTAACAATGGATTCTGTGGCACTCAGACACAGTTTGGTTTGCAAAGTTTACTCCCATAGAATACAATGGCCTGTTGCGCTACTCATGTTAAGCTTCTGATTGATGATTCGCAGCTGATGGATGTGTGACTGACGGATGTTGAGAAGAGAAGGAGAAATGAAAAACCAGTGATTGAATCAAAGTTACAAAGTCACAAATAGCGACACTATGAGCGAGTCTGCACGCATACACGAACTAGCAGAGACTGCACAGGTTTCCAGCAGCAGCATTTAATCATTTCAAACGGTTATGAGGAACTTATTATGCATTTGCGGATCATGTATGGCCCCGAGTAGCGCACATGGAGGAGGGGGCGGGAGATGGAGTGTGATCTGAATGGGTCACTGATCAGCTCCGTTTCTTCATTAGCTGTCAAACCAACAATTTTAAAGTGTCCAGGGCATCTTTGCGATCTTTTATAACTTCCAGTTAGGTATTGTTTTCTGTCAGGAATGCTGCTGCTCCAGATGTCTGGGCAATATTGATTTCGCAAGATGATTTTCACCTTGACGAGACATCTCATGACGTTTTGATCTGATCACACTCCTAGTGGCAGGGAAGAATTCAAAATAAAAGCATTTGGTACAAATGAATGGAGTGTGTCCAAAGAAATCCTTAACCAGACGCACAGAAAGTGGCTGTCTGAAAGCTCTGAACATACAAAACATGAGCATTTTTTTTTTTTTACCAGGCTGTAAAAATTCTTATTTCTGCAGTCAAAATGAGACATTTTAAAGGGATACTTCAACATTTTGGCAAATTCACCCATTGCCATAATGCCTATAGTCTTAGTAATAGGTCCGTTTCCTTTAGTTGTCCGTGCAAGCTGTTTCTAGATCAGGGGGGACCGTTAAACCAGCTGCACTGCGAACGCTGTTTTAGCAGATGGAATTCTTGCTTTCCCTAATCAAACTCATCAAATACATAATCCAACAACTCCAAAACGCTCTCAAGGACAAGTTGTGACCTGCACATTCAACACGTTTTCTAACCTATAATTAGGTAACATTACGACACATGAAGCAAATACTCGGAACTATTTCTTGAGTGAACCACTGGGCAGAGTGACACAGTGCAGCAGCCTTTGCATTTAACTCGTAATGTTCCATGATTATTTCATAGCGTGGTGAATGTGCAGGTCACAACTTGTCCATGAGAGCGTTTTGGAGTTGTTTGATTGTGTAACTGATGAGTTTGATGAGGGAAAGCAAAAATTCCATCTGCTAAAACAGCGTTCGCGGTGCAGCTGGTTTAACAGTCCCCCCAGATCTAGAAACAGCTTGTACAAACAACTAAAGGAAACGAACCTGTTACTAAGACTATAGGAATTATGGCAATGGGCGAATTTGCCAAAATGTTGAAGTATCCCTTTAATGTTTGTTTTAACTGCGCCTCCTTGACTTTCACATCAAGCCTCAAGTGGACACTCAAGGATCTGAATTAGTTCTAATTTCCTAAATCAACCAGACTTGAATTTCTTGTTTGAAAACATGTTAGAAAAACCCTGGTTAGAGTAGGACTTTAAAATAGTCATCTTTTCATGGGTCAGTAAAGTTGGTGACATATCCTTTCAGACAGCACACTATATAGATAAAATAATTTTCCTTGACCTTATCCTCCTCTTCCATAGGTCAGTCCATCTTCATTTTTCCAAATTAGCCTCCATTTATGAAAATGAATGAAGGCCTGTCAGAAGAATTCCATATCCCTAAGTTTTCCACACTGATAATTGCTACTGAAACATTCCAGACGAGTGCACGTCATTACGTCTTCCTAATCCTGCATTAGTCTCCATTACTCAGACGTGGCTTAATGATTCCACTATCTCCTTAAATTAGGCCACCGGGGCTTTTCTCTTAAAAACAGACACACATATTTAAGGAAAGATACTTGTGCTTAAATGCAAACCCACTTCACCTCAAATGTCTTCTAACAAGCCGTTAAGTTCAGTGGGACTTGAGGTAACTAGTAACGTACATCTTATGTGTGGAGTATAATGTCAGTCTTAACACACGCATTTTAGTGGGTGATTTAGTGGTGAATAGTTCCTGCTGAATCCCACCCAGCACTACAGAATGAATGGAATGAAATCTAAACATAAATCAGCTCATGGAGTCTCTGTGTAAGGCAAGTCTCCAGTTCAGGGAATTGGGACACACACAATCACACCATGAACACACACATAAACTAAAGCCTAGGATGGATAAGCTGTAGAAAAGACACGTCTGTCCAGATATATCACGGCTTTTACTGCTGCTGGCCTGTGTTCCACATAACGCTCTTTACTTTAACACACACCCTATATCACTTAGCTGCCTCTTAGCTCACTGCTCCACTAATCCAGACAGCCAGTGAGCCAAAGGGGTCACCGTGGAGCCCCCAAAGTCACTGCAGGAGGGGTCAGCAGGCAGGACAAACACACACTACATGTAAATCAGACAGATCTTTATGGCTGTTATATTGTGCAGTAAATTTAAAGCAGAAACATCCACATCTATATGACTCACAAACTATATAAACTCAAGCTGAGAGTGATTTACCTATTTTTTTAATCCTAGTGTCTGGACTTCAACCAGCAATTACTTTCGATAACGATTAATCTTTCACATTTTTATCTACAAATGAATCAGACTTATAAAATATCTGTTACACAAAGAAAACTTGTAAAGATTAATATTACAGCTCCACAAAGCAGAAGGTTGATTTTTAACCACTGCAAAAAAGCAGAAGATATTCAGTTTAAAATGATTTTGGGAATTTTTTCCTTTTAAAAGGTTTTATTATTATCTGATTTTGTTATGAATAGTTGATCTTCCAAGATATTTGGTGATTAAGTACATTTTTTCATTGCTCCTTGCAGATTTATTTTACATACAGATGTTAGAAGTGATGGAACAACATGTTAAACCCTCATGTCAGAGCTTACACGATGATGCCGGATGATGCTGGGGTGGAGGAAAGCTAGAGTACAGCACTGATTGAACTGGCAACCAACCCTTCGCTAAGCCCCTCCCTAAAATGGTCCAGATGTATGTAAGCATAGGAGGCTTGTCAAGCTTTCAGCGGATGCTAGCATGCTGAGGCAAAGAGCTTACAGGACTTTCAAATCTTTAGCGTGTTGCAATGGAATTTTTCTCTTTGACAGTGTGGGAGACAGAGACCACAAGAACAGTGGTAGCAATTTAGTTTAGTTAGCAAAGTGCTAATGTTAACACATGTATTATAAAGGCTTACTCTACATTAGCTTTAAATGTAAATTAAGTTACTCTGCAGTACATGCTGTGTCACTATGTTTGTCCCGGCATTTCAGCTTGAACCTAGTAAAAAATGGATCCACCTGAAGACAGATATGAATCTGGCAAATCCACCAGCTTTGCAAGGTTTGCTATACAGTACATCTTTTTTCCAAATGCCACAGTTTAAAACCTGGGGACTCATCAAAGAATCCTAAGAAAATGTTTAAAAAATAACATAGCAAAAGTGACTGGTGCCATGTCTATTTAATGCTAAATTCCAGCAGACATATATGGCTTCTGACCATTTAAATACTCAAGTTTAATACCCAGCCAAACATAAAACCAAGTGAGAACACTCATATATAAATATACACACAATGACATACACTACACTATAACATGAGCTATGTCACACACATACATACATAAAACAGATTTATGCATGACGTACAGTCCGTTTATATTCCCGTAAACCTCCACACTAATTCATGGATGTGGGCTGAGCTTGGACCACAACAGTAGTGAACGATTGGTGGCACATCCAGAGGGACAGCAGCTGACTGATCCTCAGGGAGACGCCTGAGTCATCCAGCTGAGCAAACAGATGAGGCTGCAGAAACACACTCTTTCAATAATGCTGAGCTCTGAGCTAACACAAGAGCTAATGCAGTCCAGGAGGGCTAGGATTGGCAAGCTGTCTCAAAATGCGAAATCCTAAGCGGGGTTTGCAGGTCCCATGCACAGACCTGAAGAGATAAGCCACAATAACTGCAGATTAGGACGTTTTTCTTCATGCATTGGTAAACAAACATTCTTATGGATGGAAACAGAACTCTTTCACGCACTTTGGATCTCTGTGCTCTGCAGACAAATTTGGTTTTATTATTGTAGTGCAGAAACAGAGGGGTCAAGTCATGATAGTTTATAAGGACATTACCGCTTGTTTCCGAGGACTGTGCCAGTGGTTTAAACATTTTTTCTTTGGAATTAAATTTCACCCAATGCAAAAAAAATGTCAAACAAAAATGCAAGTGGACCAAATCTGAAGACAACCATTTTAACAACACAGAGTAAGGGCTGCATTTCCACACATAATGCAGAACTGTAAAACTCACATTAATCTAAATATGTCTTATTTGGACCAGTTTGTCTGTATTGGCATTAAATTCAGTCAGATTGACAGTGTAAGTTGGACTTTCCTTCTGTAGCTGCAAGGCATGGCTGGATTCTTATTAAAAACATCTCCCCTTCCAGCTGGATACACACATGGCTACACACATGACACAAAATATGCTCCAACAATATGAAGGCCTCAGTAACACCGGCCTGACATGAGGTGGTCTGGTTATAAAAACTTCTGTTGATACTTTTAGCTTTTGTGATGTAAGGCTGACAGCATGAAGAACACCTGAGGGGAATTTTTTTTCAGCTGTCCAATTAATATGAGCACAGCCTTTCAACTGAGCATGTGGAACAATTTCTAGGAGAATATTTTCCTAGTTTAATGAAAAATTAATGCTCAAGCCTGGATGGGAAACTGACTTGTTAAGAAAAGGAGTTTTTGCTGTGTGGGCAGCCTTGAAATGATACGTACAATCATCGCTATAGCTGGAAAATTAGTCTGGAACACCAGAACGGTTCTGAGAATCCCTGTTTTTCCATCCATATGGTAAGTTTAACACTGCATATGCCTCATGTACATTTTTCTCTCCTTCGATTATTTGACACTGTGGAACAACACCGTTAGTGTCCAACACACGAAAAAGTAAAACTAAATGTGATGCCAAATCACATGGAGCTCCCTCTATCAAACCCCTGCCTCCTCCATGTAAACAGATGTGGCATGAGTCAAACTAAAAGAAAATCAAAACAAACATGGATTCTGTTCTTTACATATATTCTTATCATGAAGATTTATGTACATCTGTTACCCATAACTCTTGTCCTGTCTAGGGTTGCAGGGGTGCTGAAGCCAAGCCTGGCCTGCAATGAGCAGTAATGTCAGTAGAGTGCTGTAATGTCAAAATGCTCTCCTTTGCTTTTCTTATCCAGTTATGTAGCTACAGCTCACTAACCACTCCACCAGCAGCTATTGTACACTGGCTTACAGTACAACTAAATCCTGCCTATAACTGCCCCAAAATCATGCTGAGGCTGGTTGGAAGAAGAGCAAAAACATTGTTTCCACTGAGAAATCTTTTAGTGCAGGTTTTTGCTTTTCTTGTAAAAAAGGAATGAGGTCCAGTTCTGATAAAAAAGCAGCAGTTATATTATAGCTACAGAAGAGCTAATCACTACATATGATGTCATTATTTAACAGCTACAATACAACTAAACCGCACCTCGAGCTACCACCTCATTCTCCTAAGATGACAGAGCTCTGAGAGATGGCCCTTCCTGATGACGGACATTGAATCTGGTGAATCTGTCTACTTTCCAAGGTGAACTTGTTGCTATAACTGCCCCAGCCTGAATGACAAAAGGGACATGTAACCTACTAGTGCTAAAAAAATACTTCTGGCCACTAGGGGTGTAACCTCCAATTTTCACATACAGCGAATGCACCGCAAATCGCCAGCAAATCCTACTGCAGAGCAAATCGCTCCCTCTCTACTCAATCATAGCATTTCCAGAGCCAGCGCTTCAGGCCGGCAGCAGCACATGCCTGGACCAACACTTCGCTCCGATTCGCTTGCAATACGCTGCAGGTCTCTTTTCAGCGCCAGCTGCTGCCAAACCATGTCAATACCTGTCAATCAGAAAGCTCCAGAAGAGGAAGTCACAAGCATAGAATATCCAGTTCCTTCAAAATACAACACAATGCATGGACTCCCGATCGTAAATCTTCACTATATCAACATTACATCTCATCCTGCAGCGAGAGCAAAGGGTCACCAAGAGGTCAGTGGGTCACAGAGCTAAAACAGCACCATTGATGAGGAAAAGTGAAATTTTGGGGATATTTAGCCGAAGAATTTTACATAAAACCACAGATCTTTTAAGCCAACATTAACCATTTAACTTCCTAATGTACTCACTCAATGGTGGAAGCAATAATATCATGGACTTAAATTATGGATAAATTGGATAAATTAAGCCCCAAAGGAAAACAGTCCACTGTTGACATACTATTCCTGCATGAACTCGCAGTTCTCCCGTGATCTCTTCCTCCTGATCAGGGCTGTGCGCCGCGGCGTAGTGCTCTAGATTGCTTCCAGTGGATGAGGTCGCTCACCTTCGATTGGATCAAACCTGCAATGCTTCGGTGCGCAGCGCAGTCATCATATGTGGAAATTGCAGGTAAAGGTATGTGTATCTGTACCGTATCCATTTGGTACGGGCCTTGTGGTACGGTACAGATGTGTACCAAACGGATGCATGTTGAATGAAGCTCATACACAGATGGAAAACCAGAGAACAACTCACTGTCACACTGTCCTGGCAACCACAGCAAATGACAGCAGCAGCCCGAATATTCCCAAATAGAAGTGTCCTGATAAGGAACACTTTGTTTCCCAGTAAAAAAAATCTCACCAGCTGGTTATGAATTTCCGATGATTTAAGATCTTTTTATTGTAACAATAGTTCTCTGGTTTTGTGAGTCAAATTATTTCTACCTTTAACTTGAGGAGGGGGGGACATCATGTCTGAAGCTACGTCATAGGTAAAGTTATCCTCACATTTCACAAGGCTCTAACCTCTTTATCCACCAATATGGGCTGTGAAAAGTTCTCCCAAAATTTGTAGTAGGTCCCACTGGTTAAAAAAGTAATCCAGTACTGAAGTCTGTGTTGAAATCGGCAGAACAGACACTAATTAGCATACTCAACAAGCTTACTTACAGTTGTATGAGGATGTGTTAAAGTTGGCTGGGCAATTTTAATGTTTATATAATGGGTATAAATATGTCAACATATCAATTAAAATAACTCAGTAATTCATAAATGTATTTATTTATTAATATTTGTATTTATTTAAAATCTTTTGGAAGGAGGTTGCAGCATTGATAATCATTTAAATGTGATTTATTCAGCCTATTTATTTTAATACAATTTAATACATTTTAATTAAAAAATACATTTTGTTATTTATTTACTTTAATTACTGTTCCGAAAACGTACCGAACCGTGACTTCAAAACCAAGGTATGTACCGAACCAAAAATTTTCCGTGCTGTTACACCCCTACTGTCCACAGATGCCCAACAGTAAATGGTGTAGTGCACATCTTAAACAAGGAAAGTTTAAAAAGCTTGCAATGTCACTATGAGATACCTGCAAATGATATAATTAAACATATTCTGTATTTTCAGAAGCCCTGAGTGGGCTAATACTTGCAATGTCAGAATTGAAGTTCAAACCGTGATTCTGATGTGAACTAAATCAGATGTTGTCGTGAATGTCGCTTTGTGCAGTGTGGCATATTTTGACATTTTAATGAAACACTAAACAAAGAGTTATTCTTATCTACAGCTATGTACGTTTCATGGTTTATTTATTCAATACAGGTCACAATGATGAGTACAAAGATCATCACCAATAATAAAGTGAAGAATGATATATGGCATCCAATGGCTTCAACACAGAAGCAGCTGCATGTATATAGAGAGTGTCTCCGGTCTAAAACTGGCAGTATCACCTGGACTAATTTTATTCTGTTTCTTACTGACAGACAGGACTTATTCCTGCATAGAAAACCAAGTTGCAGCCTTAGTGTCCATGTTGAATTTGAAATGTGAGACCTAAAGGACAGATTTTGATCTAGCAGATACCTAAAGACTTGAATTACTGAACAAATCGAGTTTTACATTATTTAATATACTCAAGGTGGCATAATCAGGTGGCATAGTTTATGATCAATTAGAACATGTTGGATTGCATGAAATCAGACTGTAACTGAGATAAAGCTTCACTGTGTGTGGGTTCTGAGAATATGACACTGTATCATCCACATAAAGATGAACTTTTTATTTTCTGCGATGTTATTGATACATAATGTTGGGGTAGTCCTTTGCTTATCATCTTTAAAGAGACCTTATTTATAATGTAACAATTGCATGAGTCCTATTTGTTGAATAATTATGTCAAAAATATGTATTTGCACTTAGAGAGGGTAAAGATGGAGCACTGATCTTATATACAGTAAATAATCCTGTAAAGAGCTGCAGTCAGTTAAATTGCTCTCTGTTAGTTGCTCTTAAAGAGACAAAAGTCATACATAAACAACATAACAAAAAAGTATTGTTTTGTCAACACTTATGGTACCTTTATGAGAACTGTTTGGGTTCATTTTTATTTGGCAGAGGGATCTGTTGATTGAAAATCACTTCATAAAAGGTTAAAAGGCCTCAAAGTAGACAGATTGCTTTAATAAGGAGTATAACCCAAAAGAACAGAGAACTGGTTGTACACTCATATGATTGCACTAATAGCTAAAGCTGTCTTCATAGATAACTTCTGCCCGACACGTGCAAAGTGAAGAAAGATTTCATCCCATAAGAAATCTCCTTGGTAGCAAATAAGCCATAAAAAGCAGAGGCAAAAATCTCCGGCATCTGCTTTTCAAAAGGGCCATCAGGGAGTCT
The DNA here is from genome assembly GCF_018320785.1 of Cheilinus undulatus. NCBI lineage: Eukaryota > Metazoa > Chordata > Actinopteri > Labriformes > Labridae > Cheilinus > Cheilinus undulatus. The sequence continues at coordinate 30,706,729 of NC_054873.1, forward strand.
CCACTTTCTCTTGGTTACATAAACAATGGAGCTTGAAAGACCAAATGCCTTTAACAGTACAGCTACTGCCTGGACACTAAGGCCGCTTCCTCCCCTCCGTCTGTGCACACACGTGCCCTACAGGCCGAGCCGAACTGGCTGACTGAAGCTGCATCCTAAAATGACCACGAGCCAAAATTCCACAAAGGTTCATAATGCGCAATTGTAGGTATAAACATTTTCAGCACTAATTCAGAAAAATAGGTTGATGTGAGATCTAAATATCACTACATCAAGGTCTAATAGGGTTGCAGGACAGACTAAATTACAGGCAAGGAAAATAGAGGTAACAAATGAAATTAATGTTGACAGGAAAGTTAAATAAAAGATTCACGAGAGAATGAAATGAAAAGAAGAAGAGGGAGTGAGAGAGGTAGAACAATGTATTTCTCCTTTCCAGTCTGAGAAAGGACAACACCAGCCCTTGTTAAATTTGTTTACATCTTTCAAGCAAGTCATTGTGTTTAACAAGGCCAAGAAGTTTCTCAAAAGCAGAAAAATGAGCCTTGTTTTTATTTGAGAGCAAAAGGGAAAGGGAGCATTTCCCCTGAAGTGAGCCAGCGAGCATTTTATTACAAGTGATAGTACATGTGTCTATGTGTGTGTGCGTGAGGAGGGGGAGATGGTGTGTGTTTGTGAGAGTGTTTACACAGCTGGAAGTAGAGAGTGGAATCACTTCACCTAGTGGTGGTTTCTGGGGTGTCTACTGTGATCCCATTAAAAGGCAGACAGGCTCTGGCACTCTCTTTACAAAACAAGAGGACTTCACTTACCAAAATATCCCTGCATTAGAGCATAAAAAGGCAGCCAAATCCCTACAAACCCCTGCTGAATTCACTTAGGGGGCAAATGGTTCCCTCTCAAAGTGCCTGATAGCTGATTGCCCTGGCAGGGTTCAGGTGGATCTGCTGAGTGGCCTCCAGCCCAGTTTCCACTCCATTCAAGTTTCCACTCAGACCCAGACTCGCCTCCACGCCTCCCTCCCCGTCTCTCCCACTCTCACTCCAATCCACCCCCTCTTCACATCCTCCTACTCCGCCCAATCCGAGTGCCAAAAACACTCACAGCAGATTTAGTGTAACCTCCGTATCAGTAGGTGTCTAAGTGTCTGTCTATCCGTCTGAATGCCTCTTGTCCTCCCTCTCTGCTTCCCACCATTGAGCTGTGATTCACCAGTGGGGAGATAGGATAGATGTGTAAGAGTTAACTGAACTCAGCAGCCCCACTCTTTGATTTATCCAACTCACTTAAGCTCCTATGAGTCAGAATCTGAGTAAGAGTGCAGCATTCACAGTCCAGCTCCTTAATGGCCTCACAGTGATGCTTAGGGTTGACACTTCTGTAACAAAGAGATGTGTACAAGCATGCATGCCAAAAGACCCACACAAAGCATGCTCTCTCCCAAACATCCAAATATCAAAACCCATTCGTCTGCAGAGCGTGACATGGAGTCTGTTGCTCACTAATCTTCTGGTCACTGTCCTACAGGCAGGAGAAAAAAAAGTATGGAGACCCAAACCAATTAGCTTTGTGGCTGAAGCAGAGGGAGGAGGGACACTGAGGGAGCACGCTGCGGTCCAACAGGGCCTGTAATATGGATCAAAGCGGAAGAAAATGGGCCGAGTCTCTGTTTCATTAGCTTGCTGTCCCAGCCTCACTCTGTTTACAGGCCTGATTGGGCCGCTCTGAAAGCAGATCACTGGCTGCTCACTTATCGTTTGTGAACTGTCCAGACCAATAAAAGTCATCCATACATAAACAAGCTGCCAAATCCTGCAGGGAAAAACAGTGGTGTGGCTCACAGAGTGAAGCACTCTTGCATGTAATTAAAGCAAAGACAGCGCAATTAAATTCACAGCATCAGATTTACGCCCTGTGAGGTGGAGAGATGGGGATTATGTATTGGAATGATAACCAGCTTTAACCTCAGCAAGAGCCTGTGAATGGGACAGATGTGTGCTGGTCTATTTCTGTGTGCTTTTAGGTGAAATGAAGTGTTTCAGAGCAAAAACAAAGAGTGCACTTTATACCTGTGTGGCTGTGCGTCTGTGATGAATCAGTTGAGGCGAGGGTCAAAGCTGGGCCTGAGGAACACAAAAGGAAAATATGTTATGCAGCTGTGGACAGATGCTGCCAATAAAATGGGTCAACCTTGGGCCATTTACAGAAATCTACAGCACCAATTGCAGCGACTGTAAAATAAGATTTATCTCATCCATTCTTGATGTAAAACGGTAAACTCAGCTGAGATCAAAGTGTACAGACAGCATTGTTTCACTGCACTTAGCAGATTGTGTCATAGGTTTTCATTGGCTAGAAAGATCAGTGGGATCAAATGTATACCTACTTATAAACTACCTTCACTAAAGCAACTCTCATATCTTATGTCTCTGTTATCTCAAACATATAAGCATGCAGAAGTTGAAGTCTTGTGCATTCAGAGACAATGGACAGGTCTCTGCAGCAGAGCTGAACATGTTGTACCTCAAACAGGCTTGCTAATGTGGAAACTGTGATCATGTGGAACACAGCAAAGCGAGAAAAGCAATCATAAATCAGCCTGCTAAATCTTTCTTGTTCAAAGGTATCATTATTTACTAATCAGAGCGGCCAGGAAAAGGTTTGGATTTGTATTGCAAACAAATTCAGAGGAAAGCTGGTTGAGATTAGTGGCTCTAAAGGTTATAAAAATGATAATATTAATAATTATCTCAGCTTTGACAGTGGTATTGTTCAATATTTACATCAGCATTGTTAATATCTTAGGGTTGAAGAGTTTTTGATACTGTGAAGCATGATGCACCAGATAAATCTGGAGTTTTTTTAAGAGCCTTAAATCAGAATAAAAGTAAATAGAGAAATAACTAATAACTGTTACATCAGCGATGAAAAAAAATCCCACATGCACAGTAAGCCAAAATGACATAAAATCTGGGGTCAAAAAGGGCAAATACAAATGCCAACTGTAAAACTTGCGTTTTTCAGTATGCTTAAAATTGTGTAAGACAGCACAGCCAGGCAAAACAAAGGCTTAACTCCAGCCAGAAGTCGCTGTCTGCCATGAGAAGCAACTCTGCTATGTCTGGATTCATGATAGGATCCACACTTATAAACAAGCAACAGTTGTGTTTATTGTTCACATCGTATGTATCTTTGAGAGCACATCTCTGAAATCATAAAACATCTGCAAAACAAATACAGTACTTCATTCAGGATTGCTCACACTTTATTGGCCTAGAGCAACAAGAGAAAAAGTGTGGTCCACGGCCCCCTGGTGGGCCCTGGAGGAACTGTAGGCAAGCTGTGGGAGGTTGGTTATAATAAGTTAAAACAATTTGTGACATTAACATCACATTTTAAGTTTCCTTGAAATACTTCATATGTTTATTTTTTAAGTCCAAGCACTAAAAACATTCTCTGACGTAGCTTGTTTCCGCTTTATGAGAACATATCAGTTCCTTCAGAGACATGACTGTAACTAGGAGGGTTTGAGTAGTCACATAGAGCATTAAAAGCAATGAAAATGAATATTTACTTGGCTGTATTTGCATTGCATAGGCAAAACTAAGCTTTCATGTTGAAATCCCCTGTTTAAGAAACTAATTGCCCTTTGTTAAGACAAATTGTTTAAATACACATTAGTGGAATTTCAAAATGTTGCAAAAAGATTATTTGCAATTAACTTCAGAAATTATTTGATGAAATGGGGTTTAAAACATTTTGATAGTTGACAGCCCTAATATGGAGATACAGTAAATACTTTAAATCTCATAGGGTAGGGGTTTAGGTAGGCACAAGAAGATTTTCAGGTTTAAATAAGGATGCGGAATACATGAGTTTTGGAAAAAAAACTGGCCTTGAGTCTTATTTTTTATTAACTGTGCAGGCTCATCGCTGCGTATCTCTGCATACTGCAAGCAATTATAGGTTGAAGGAAGCCCCAATAAGAAATTCAACCATACATTTAATTTCTTTACTTTTTCAAGTTACAAAAGGTCGATCTTAGTTTCAGCTTTGTTTTCTTGGGATCTCAAGAAATCAACTTGTTATCCAAGAAAAATCTAGCCTTGTAATCATCCATCCATCCACTTTCTACACCACTTATCCCATTCAGGGTCATGGAGGGACTGGAGCCTATCCCAGCTGTCATTGGGCTCGAGACAGGGCACACCTTGGACTGGTCGCCAGTCATTTGCTGGGCTGACATATAGAGACTGACAACCAGGTACACTCACACTCGCACCAATGGTCAATTTGGAGTCACCAATTAACATAATGAGCAGATCTTGGTAGACAGAGGAAGTACCCAGAGAGAACCATGAAACTCCACACAGAAAGGTCCTGACTGAGAACCTTCTTGCTTAATCATTAGATAAATAAATAGATTTGAAGATGTCTTAAAGGAAAAAAGGCAGAATTGTATGGGCATACAGAATCTACACTAAAGAATGGCTCAGACTACATGTATTTTTTTTGGGTTGTCCACGGCAGCATCATGTCAGACTACGCAGCAAGACTCTTGTCCCATCTTGGCCAACAGCCCAGCCACAACCGCTCATTGTAAGCTGATGTCACCACTGTCTCCACAACTGTGTGCAAGCTCTCAGGTTGTCAAGAGAATGAGTCAGATTTACAACAGAAGCTCTCTGACACAAGCGATCTTTTGCTCTGACAAGAAAAAAACCTAAATAAGAAACAAGGAGTGGTATGAAGAAGTAGAAGGATGTTTGTGATTCCAGATGCTCATAATCCGGCTCAACATTTGACGATGAGCTGCAACGTTGCAGTCGGGCCAAAATCTGGTTGAATTTGAAGGTTGACCTGGCCTTCAGAGCTTCTGGAGAAACTAGTGGAATTGTGTGACACATTTGATAAAATACAGAATGTAACTGTTTTGTCAATAAATATATAGGGAGTGTGTAGAAAAATAATTTTTAAACAGTACAAGAGGTCTAAAGTAATGTGTTTCAAATTAAAACAATATGGCTGCCTCCACAACCTATAGTGCCTGAAAGTGCCTGCTGCTATATCATGTCTCACATTTCTACACCTGCAGTGTAGTGGAGCACATCTGTTTTCCAGCAGGTACAGTATCTGCAGCCATCTTACCTGGGTTCATTTAAATTTTAATGTTTATTTTAAGCAACTATGGCTGCCATCTTTAAAATACATCCCTCTTTGTATCCACGTTAAATTTTCAGAATAAAATGTGGAACTGAAAGCAACATTGTACTACTGATTAAGAAACAACTTTTTCTAGTGAATCTTTGTTAAAATTAACAAATTTTGGGTACATGGGACCTAGTGGTTTAAGGCACACTCCATGTACGCATCTGGCCTGGGTTTGAATCTGGCCTATGGCACCTTCCCGCATGTCTCTCCCCAGCACTTTCAGCCCTGCTTCTGGTTCTATCCACTGTCCTCTGCTATCAATAAGGCATAAAAAGCCTGAAAATAAACCTTCTGTTTCCATTATCTTTATTGTGAAGCATCTGTACAGCAGTATACAGTTTCATACACAATGGGCAAATCCTGAAAATAAATCTTAAAAAAAAAAAAAAAAAAAAAAACTTTTACTTGTGTTCCATGCAGTCTAGCAAACTTAAACACAATCCTTTACACCCCAGGTTTCCCACAGCCTGTACAATTCTGTTATATCATGCGAAAAAGTGCCATTAGCTCATAGAACAGGTGATTGATGATTGAAACATGAACGCCAAAACACCTGTACACATTCCATCACAACAAGATATATGGTGAGCGCCTGCAGCGACGCACTGAACTGAAGAGAGTGAAACAACAGGGCACGTGCCTCAACCTCTATACTGGAAAACATCCCTGATATACAACGAGCGTGCACTGACACTGCACAGACACACATAAAACATTCATGCACACAAGTGGCAGAAGGAGCCTGTGCAGTCCTGTTTTGATAGGCAATGAGTTGAGTGTTGGAGATGAGGATGTGTGTGAAAGATCGGGCCTGCTCAGAAGCCGCTGTGCATAAAGCCTTGGAAAGCCCACATGGAACACGTAATTGAATGAGAAACGGTCTCTTGCTGGATCAAGACAGCTGTCTGGCAAGGTAATAAAAGCATGCGGTCGGCGCAGGCTTTGGTTTTTGCTGCCTGTTTGCTGCACTTTTTATTTGGTTTGCCCCTTTGAGTACTCACTCTACACTACGTCCCCCCATGCCAAAGCATGCATAATGTCATGAACCTGTGTTGTTCGGTACTTTACAAAACGCATAAATCAGAGCTAATGAAGAGTGGAAAAGACCTGTTTCCAGGAGTGAGAGAGACGCAGAGAGATTGGCAGAATGGTTGGCTGGCTGCGCTGCTGCTGCTATACTCCCTCTCCAGTGTCACAGGTCTGCTGCCAAGATGGATGAGTGTTGTGCTCCTGATTTCAAAAATTGTATCCAAACACATACAGCCCATCCTCTTTCTGCTTGGCTTCTCAACCCGCACTCAAATCTTATCACTGCCACTCACAGCCCTGAGTGATGATCAAGCAGCGTGCCAATGAGTATTGCGACAAGAGGTGTAGCCGTTACATACACAGACAAAAACAAATGATAATGCGGACAACAGACAAGGGCTGACATCGGCATCGTGATTTACAGCCATGGCCACAGAGAGATAAAACATACGTGTCAACAAGCGCTTAGTTTTACTTGCTTTTTACATGCTGACTGCAATAATCAACACAACATATCTCACACAGAGTCCCTGGGAAAGTTTTAATTATCTCCTAGAGAAACCAAAATAGCAGCCTGGTCCTTTATTTGTATGGGAAGAGTGAAACTGAGGATAGAGAACTGCCCTATGACCTCGGTTTGGACCTTTTTTCACACGTGATTTGTTAATCCTGCATGCCCAATTGATCTTAAATCTGTCTTGGTATAAAAGTGTGGGAAGCTTAAAAATTAGCATTCCCTAGTGACCTTCACCCTAGCTTCAAGTTAGGAAAAGTATACTGCACGGGATAAATTGTAAAACCGCCACATATATATTGGTCTTATACAATCACAAATAAAAACATGGCCGCTGCTCTTAAAAAGGGTATTTTCAAAACCAGATAATAGAACTATATAACAGTAAACACTGGCATGTCCAAAAATATCAATTTAATCTTTACCTCAAATTTTGTGACATAAATTTTGTAAAGTTTAATTCAGTTGTATAGGGTTACATATTCTATGATTTTGTTAATCCACTGTAACAGCATGGAGCACAAACATTCAGTCAGTGATGACTGTCTTTACTGGTTTTGGGGCAGAACATTTTGTTGCAGTGGTGACATTTGTTACCAAAACGGATCACTTGGAAGGTACAACCAGTTCCTGATTTCCTGGCAGCTTCTGTCTTTCTGTTATTTGTAGTTTTTGGAGTCACACTATGTATGACTCTAGTGACCAGATGTTCTGATGACTCCAGACGCATGACTATAAACCAGTCATCCACCTATCATTCAAGAGCGACACTTGAGTCTTTTCTAATAGTCAGAGAGAGTCAGTTGAAGCTTTATGTCTATACCACATACACAGCTGGTGGACGAGAGCCATAAAAAAGTCAGTTATCCTCTATACAGACGACTGTGCTCTGTACTAACACTATAATACATTAACCTTGCAAAGCAGTTTCCGTGTTTCTTACTGGCGAATTCATCTTGCAAAGCTCCTGTCTGAACCATTTGGGCCCAGTTAGACAGTGACAGGACCAATCAGCGACTAGGGGCAGTACTTTCAGGTGCGGCAGAGTCGTGATGTAAGCAAGCAGCAACAAGAGGCCGGCGCAGATATGGCGAAAGACATTAGCATGGATGCTGCTAAAGTGTCAGTTTTATCAGAACTTGAGGACATTTCTTCGTTAAAAGAAAAAAGAACAGCATTGAGTTGTTTTCAAAAACTACAAAAGTCGATAGAAACACGATAGAAACACGTCGCATAAAAAAGGTGCACGGGCAAAACAAATCATCAACAATAAAATGTGTCGGTGCTGGAAGTCATCATTGATTATTGTCAACAACGGAAGTCATCATCGATTATTGTCAACACAGAAGTCATCATCAATTATTGTCAACAACGGAAGTCATCATCGATTATTGTCAGCAATGGAAATGATCATCAATTATGGTCAGCAATGGAAGTCCTTATCGATTATTGTCAACAATGGAAGTCATTATCGATTATTGTCAACACAGAAGTCACCATCGATTATTGTCAACAGCGGAAGTCGTCATCGATTACTGTCAACAACAGAAGTCATTATCAATTTTTGTCTACAACGGAAGTCATCATCAATTATTGTCAGCAATGGAAGTCCTTATCGATTATTGTCAACAACGGAGATCATTATCAATTATTGTCAACAACAGAAGTCATCATCGATAATGGTCAACACAGAAGTCATCATCGATTATTGTCAACAGCGGAAGTCGTCATCGATTATTGTCAGCAACGGAAGTCATTATCAATTTTTGTCTACAACAGAAGTGATCATCAATTATTGTCAGCAATGGAAGTCCTTATCGATTATTGTCGCCAGCGGAAGTCGTCATCGATTATTGGCAACAACGGAAGTCGTCATCGATTATTGTCAGCAACAGAAGTCATTATCAATTATTGGCAACAACGGAAGTGATAATCAATTATTGTCAGCAATGGAAGTCATCATCGATTATTGTCAGCAACGGAAGTCATTATCAATTATTGTCAACAACAGAAGTCATCATCAATTATTGTCAACAACGGAAGTCATCATCAATTATTGTCAGCAACGGAAGTCACCATCGATTACTGTCAACAACGGAAGTCATCATCAATTATTGTCAACAACGGAAGTCATCATCGATTATTGTCAACAACGGAAGTCGTCATCGATTATTGTCAGCGACGGAGGTCGCCATCGATTATTGGCAACAACGGAAGTCGACATCGATTATTGGCAACAACGGAAGTCGCCATCGATTATTGGCAACAACGGAAGTCGTCATCGATTATTGGCAACAACGGAAGTCATTATCAATTGTTGTCAACAACAGAAGTCATCATTGATTATTGTCAACAACGGAAGTCATCATTGATTATTGTCAACAACGGAAGTCGACATCGATTATTGGCGACAATGGAAGTCGTTATCATTTATTGTCAACAACGAAAGTCATCATTGATTATTGTCAGCAACGGAAGTCATTATCAATTATTGTTAACAACGGAAGTCATCATCAATTTTTGTCAGCAATGGAAGTCATTATCAATTTTTGTCAACAACTGAAGTCATTATCAATTATTTTCAACAACGGAAGTCATCATCAATTATTGTCAACAACGGAAGTAGTTATCGATTATTGTCAACAACAGAAGTCATCATTATCAATTTTTGTCAACAACGGAAGTCATCATCAATTATTGTCAACAACGGAAGTCGTTATCAATTATTGTCAACAACGGAAGTCATTATCGATTATTGTCAACAATGGAAGTCATCATCGATTATTGTCAACAACAGCGATGAATCGTTGCATCCCTAATTCACGTGGGCACCACTGCCCTTTTAGTACGCATAGCACTTCTGCTCTGCCTCCTACAGCTTCTCTTCACCTGTGCCTGATCTTTTATCAATAGCCTCTTATTTAGCTGCACATAATTCAAAAACTCCTTGAAGATCTTGTACTAGGACTTAAAGTGTGTGCACAACCTAAAACATTACAGCCACTCCGGAGATTGTGTTTTGCTTTGTTTCTTATAAATCACTGTGAAGCACATATTAGGGGTGTTGACTTGAACAGGAGCCATGATTAAAAAATCATATCTCCTTCAAGTGGTCCCAAGGTTGGACTAAGCCTTCTGGGTGATTCCAGCACTTTAACTTGCAGAAATCCTGACTACAGCAGCATGACATATTTTCATCTCTGTTTCTAATTAGGTCAGGCTCCAACTTTTTTTCTGAATCATGATCCATCTGAGAGTGAGACACTAGAGCACTCCAGTCCCACCTGCGAGAGGAGCGGTTGTTTCAAGACCTGGAAGTGACCCACAAGTCTTAAACGCTGCTCCCCTGCTCAACTAACATGCATTTTTGAAAAAGTTACAAACATAATTGTAAACACATTAAGAAAAAAGCTCCAAGTCTTTGGACACAGGGTTGCCAATAGATAAGAAACAATGAAGCCCATTATAACTGCAGAATAATAACTTCAAGCTCTTCTATAGGGCCTATTATTTACATTTTTTGCCAAATAAGCCATGATGTTTCGGATAAGAGGCCTTCTAATTACTCTAAGGCTGTTCACTTTGTTCCTCACTGCAGGGTTATCAGAACATGTGATCTATCCCACAGGATAGATGATGTTTCATGTATTTTGACATCTTTAAATGCTGCTTGAATTCATTCAATTATCCTTTCACATGCTACAGTTTTGACTAAAACCTCATCTGACAGTACCATCATCTTATAGGAGGCGATCCCTGTTAGGAGTCTAAATTTTTGAGGGAAAAGCTAGTTCAAGTGAGGACGGAACAAATCTGTAAAGTTTTGGGTTTCAAGCATATGTTTTCTATACATTGCTATAACGAGCTCATTTTAAAACTTCCTTCATTCAACAGATAATAATGTCAGCATTCTTTGTATCCTCCAGGGATGTGGTTATCATGTTTGATCAGATCACAAAAAAGGAGGATGTGCAAGTCAAATATCTAAAGTGCTCCTTGTTTGATCTCTAGAGTCACTCACAGTCATCTTTACTGATATATCCAGTCATATGATAAACTGTTTATGTGCACGGTAAATCTGCAGGAAGCATCAGGAGTCTAAATCAAAATCTTACTGTAATCCAAACCGACGTCCCACGTGAAACCAGTAGCCGTGACAGCCCGAGGCCCAATCACACTTTTGCAGGAACAAAAACATTGCAGCAGCCGGCGCAGAAACACAAACACAGACAACAGCCACACCACAATCTATCCTATCATATATCCCTCCACCAGCAGAACTAGAGAGGCCAAGAACCTTCACTACGCTAGACCACGAGTCCCTCAGGAATCGGGCAGAATGAATGAAAATCCAGACACCTTAAACAATACAGTTTACCTTTCTGAGATTGTGGCATTGACATGTAAAAACACATCTGAGTAACAGAGATATAGACATATATGTCTATGATATATGACTATGTCTCATTTTTACGGCTTCATACAAATAAATCATTAGCTTGTGGAATCACAATATGCTCACTTGTGGTTAGAGTTAGCTTGTCTGTTGATTTATAGAGCAAAACAGTGGTATCGCATTCTTGTTCAACCACGGCACTGCTTGGCAAGGAACGCTGCTATTCCAATTCAGAACAGCAAACAATCACGCACTTTACATCTCTCAGTAAACCCTTCCGGCCACCTCTTGGCTACTGGAGATAATGGCCTCCCCCCACTAAGTCAGAACTGTTTTTCAGGCACTGAAACGTAGAATAACAACACTAAAAGTGAAGGTTCCTTTTTAGTTACAACTCAGTCTGCCAACAAATTAAATTTATGAGATGGTTTGTGTACAATAAAACATTAGAGCCCTATGAGACGGGAATGCCTGTTTTTATTCCACCTACTTTAGGATTTTTCAATGGAAAGTATAGGAGAAGAGTAGTTCTGGTTAAAGTCAAAGCACACTGCAAACGTACTTAAGTGTTTTTCGCTGCAGGAAGAGTGTCTGCTGGAATTGGACAGAGGCATTTACTGTATCTCTGAGGGAGCTGAAGGCATTTGGTACCGTGGTCAGGTTGGATCCAGAGCCAGCGTTAAGAGTGTGCCTCGTGTCTAAAACAATGCTTTTGAGTTACAGCGCATTGTTTGAGGTTACGGCCTGCGGTTAAGTAGAGGTCTAGAGCACATTGTGAACTCCACTGTCTGTGCCTCTTCATTAAATCTGTGCAGTCTCAACCAAAAGCAATGGTGGCTCCACTGCCAAAAGTTTATTGGGGCTGACATTGTGTTTGCATCTGTTTATGATGAGTTCTGTCTTGTTTGAGCAATGTTGTCTTTATCCATAAAGATTCAATGGAGCTTTTATACTGCAATATTATTTGTAAATAAAGTCATCTTTGCAGGTCAAGTCAGGCCTTTTTACATATTAGTAGCATGTACTGCATTTAGAGCAGCAAGATGTGACAACAATCCTAGGAGAAAACCTATTTAATGTCAAACTCATGTCAGTGAAATAAAAATTTGTAACTTAAAGTAAGTGATTGCATAAATACTCACCCCCTTCAAGTAAGTATTTAGTAGATGAACCGTTGGTTACAATCACAGCACTGAGTCTGTGTGGATAGGGCTTAATCAGGCTTGCACATCTGGACACTGTAATTTTACGCAGTCTTCTTTGCAAAGCTGCTCAAGCTCTGTCAAGTTGCACAGGAATCACCCCTTTAAGTCCCACCACAAATTCTCTATTGGATTGAAGTCTAGGCTTTGACTCGGCCACTCCAGAATATTCACTTTCCTGTCTTTAAACCATTTCTGTGTAGCTTTCGCTGTATGATCAGGTCATTGCCTTGCAGGAAAATAAATCTTCTCCCAAGCTGTAGTGCTCTTGCAGACTGAATAAGATTGTCCTCCAGGAAATTTCCTATATTTTGCAGCATTCATTTTACCCTCTACCTTTGCAGTTCTTCCAGGGCCAGCTGCCAAGAAGCATCACCACAGCATGATGCTACCACCATTGAGCTTCACAGTGGGGATGGTGTGTTTGTAGTGATGTGCAGTGTTTGGTGTCTACCAAGCATAGCATCATGTTTGAAGGCCAAAAAACACCAATTTGGTTACATCAGACCAAAGAAGTTTCTTCCTCTTGACCATGGAGTTTCCCACATGCCTTTTGGCAAACTTGGGTTGAGATTTAATGAGTTTTCTTCAACAGTGGCTTTCTCTTTGCCACTCTCTAATAAAGCTTTGACTGGTGAAGAACCCTGGCAACAGTTGTTATATGCAGAGTCTCTCCCATCTCAGCTGCTGAAGCTTGTAACTCCTCAGGGTAGTCATAGGTGTCTTGGTGGTCTCCTTCTTGCACAGTCACTCAGCCGTGAGGACGGCCTGATGTAGGCAGATTTACACATGCCATATTCCTTCCATTTCTTGATCATGGATTTAAATGACCTCTAAGGATGTTCAGTGCCTTAGAACTTTTTTGTATCCATCCTCTGACCTTTTCTCTGAGTTGCGTGCAGTGTTCTTTTGTCTTCATGGTGTAATGGTAGTAAGGAATAATGATTAGCTAGTGACTGGACCCTGGACACATCTGTCTTTATACTACAATCACTTGAGACACCTTTACATTACTCATCTGATCCACATTTCACTAACTGTAAGACTACTAGCACCAACTGGCTGAACCTCTGTTGAATTAGGTCAATCACTTTAACAGGGGTAAATATTTATTTAGTCACTTATTTGACCTTACATATTTATAGTTAATTGAAATTAATTTGTAGGAATCTGTTTTCACTCTAACATTAAAGAGTTTTTTTTATAAAATAAATTTTGTTAAGAAAAAAAATTGACCATGATTAACTCATAAAATCAGTTGAAGGGTAAAACATTCAAGAGTGTGTGTTCTTTTTACAAGCACTGTAAGACATATTAAGGAAAAGATAAACAGTTAGTCACAGTTACTACAAAACCAAAGAGGTTCAGCTGTAATTCCATTTTACTGCCAAACAAAAGGGTCATGCTATGTAAGAATAACTTTTTTATCTTCTGATAATGAAGCCTTAGAGGTTTAGGTACATTTTAGATGAAGAGGACAACATAAGCTGCACAAATAGTCAACCAAAATACATCCCAAATTTTACATAGGGAAGCAATCCAACTTTAGACAGTCTATATTTTCTTTTTTGGGTAATATTACATTATGAAATACTGGTCTTTCAACCAAAATCATGCTTCAGATAGCCTACAAAACACAAGAGGGGACATCTTCGCTGCATATCCACTTCTTATACAGTATGGTCTGTTCTAGGTGAAGTAGGTCAAGGATTAACCACTGGAAGGCCACGTCAAAGTCTTCATTATGTGACCACAGAGTTCAGTTTAATCAAATTTATGGTTGTAAAATTAAAGGATGGTCATACCATATTTCCCAGTCCTGTGGGTGACTCGGTAAAAAGATTATTACTGATGTGCCCTTATTTTAGCTGGGAACCTGACCTACACCATCATGGATTAGTGGAAAAAAATCCCCTTAGTCTGATCTACCTGATTTTCCCAGAGGGAAAAGTTGAAAAAACATACAAAAAAGGCTTCAGAGTTTGTTTACCCTGCAGTTCAAACACCCAATAAACCTGTCTGGAACATACAAGTGGAGTTTGTAAAGAGTTCATATATACACAGGGTGACTTCATAAATACAGAGCTTAGAGAAACCAAGGAAGTATGAGTACAAAAATGTTGGTCAGAGGCAGCACATATGTAGAGTAGAGTTTAAATCAAAGGCAGAGGCATCTGCATCAGAAAATACCTGTATTCAGCATCAATGGCAGCTCCAGTGACAGCCAGGAGCCTGCAGCATGGGCTAGGCCTGCCATGGGGCTGGGGGCTTGGTGAAAGAGGATAGCAAAACAACATTCTCCAGCTATGCTAATTGGCATACTTTCACATGGGCTGGAATGCTATGATAACATCCACCTCTATTCCCCAAGGAGGCCTTGATCCTGCAGGCGTTTACTGGGTCAGGGGACCTTGATGTGGATGAAAGCAAGGTAAAGGGGCTCCACTAAGGATCTACAGAGCGGGGGAGGGTTCCTTACTCTTGGAAAGACACATGGTATTTGGATTAGTTTGGGGGGGGATGCTGATGATTCGAGCAATGGTGTTTTGATGCTTTGGGAGATATAAGGAGGCTTTGGCTAAAGTTTCTGTCATTCAGGGGCCTCTGCTGTCAGGTAGCTGTCACGCCCCACACACAGTAGGGGGCTATGAGGTAGGGGGACTAGTTGGGAAGTGGGGTGGGTTTTTGGGACAAAGTGGAGCCCTGTCTCTGCAGGGATGGTTACAGAGGCATGGGATTGATGGGGTGGTGATGAGAGATGGAGATGTCAGGGAACAGACACCCATTCAGTGTGGGACCAGTTAGAGAGGCCTACTGGGGCACTCTGGGGTCCATCATCACCTCGGCTCTCTGGTCTGGGCTTTGGAGGAGGAACTGGGGGTAGGAAGAATAGAAATAAGGGGGGACTGTCCAACAGAGTTCACACACATCACCCCACTGTGGGTTTATTATTCTGGAGTGTGACCTGAGCCAGCAGCCCCATCATCTCCAGATCCTACAGTAGCTGTGTGTCTGCACAAGATGCTGAGAATCAATTACTGCTCTGTGCTGCCTGAGTATAAAACAACTTCACACTGAGTATGTGAGGCAGGCTAGTTGTGGAAAAGAAACAACAAACCTAGCTGGTTTCCTCGCTTGAAGGGCATGACATTTCAGGTCACAGCTCCATCTCTGGGCCTCCCAGATATTTCTGAGAACAGAAACAGAAATATGAGGCCGATAAGGATCAGTCAGTTAAGGTCATACCAGGTACTTAGAGGCAGACTGTAAAGACATCCATAAAAATGGTTAAAATGCAAGTAGAGGGGCATTAGCCCAACTTTGTTTATTTAAATTCCAATACTTCAAGAAGAAAGTCTGCAGACAATGATTATCAGTTAATTAGTAATCAAATTTAAAAAGTCTAACTCACTTACTGGACTCATGTTGGCCATTATTATACCTCTACTGATAAACAGGAGGTAGATGGTGGAAAAATAATGAGTGAGATGTGGATAAGGACACATGACCAAGGTTAGAGGGTGAGACAAGGGTGCATTGGTTTGTTGTAAGCTGTGATCCACATGGCTGACAATTTGTACATTTTGGCACTGGCAGCTTAAAGCCGGCACATACTACACTATTTTCTTTTGGTTGTTATCGCCATTAGCATGTCAGACTACGTGACAAGACTTTTGTCCCATCTTGGCCAACAGCCATGTCACACTACAAGCGTGATCCCAACCGCTCATCGTATGCTACCTTCACGACTGTCTCCATGTCTGCATGCGAGTTTCCAGACCGTCAGGGCAGTCAAAGACAGTGAATCAAAGAGGTGCTATATGTGATGCCAGCGTTTTTCCGCTCTGAGAAAAGAAAAGACAAATGAGAACAGAGGCTGTAGTCCTCAAAGTGGATTCACAACAAACCTAGGGTTCCTTTCCCCACACGGTCTTTCTCCCTAGTTTCTGACTCCATCCACTGTCCTAAGTAATGGCACTAAAGTCCAGAAAGAGGGGCATTGTTTATTTGGCAAAACCAACCAGTCACTTGTACTTGCTTACTGATGGATTGATGATGGGTATAAATCAGTGTTCAATTTCATTGACTAAATCTATGATTAAAAATGATCGTCAACAGCCTTTTCTCCATGAGAAAGACTAGACTTAGACTAACCAAAGACAGATCTTTGATGACTAAAACTGAATTAAAGTTTAGTTTTCGTCTAGATGACTAAAACATGACTAAGGTGCAATGTAGTTTTTCTCGAACATTCAAAATCCATAATATATATCTCCACTGTGGGTAAATCTATCAACATTCAGTGCACCTGTAGCTCTGCTGCCTCTCAGCTGCAGAAAGCAGGGACCCCGGGTTTGGCAGGGTGCATAGAGCATACTACCATGGTTTGATACCAGATTCAGGCATGAGAATAAATGCTTGGACTCAAAGTTAAGAGTCCAAGCATAAATATAAATATTCTGTATAAATTACAGAAATGTGACTAAAACTAAAAGGTATTTAATCTAAAGCATAAAACGAAAATAAAAAATAACTGTCAAAATTAATAGTGTTATAAATGATATGACGGAGAACACTTCATTTTTTGCTATTTTTTTCTTAATAAACTTATAAACAGAGTTATTGCTAACTCCTGATTGGAGATTAATTGACCTATAAACCAGTCTTATTTTGGTAACTTGTTCAGGAATCCTCTTACTGTGTGAATAACAACCATATTTCTGTCTAATCTTTCTTACCATGTCCAGTGTGTTGGTATGTCTGTTTGGGGGATAGTTAAAGCTCTTTCATGTCAGCCCTCCCCTTCCTCTTACAGCAGACAGACAGAGCGATGGATGAATCGGCTATTGTTTGGGGTGCATGTGGCATATACGTCAAGGGACAGAGTAACCAGAGACAGACGCTCTCCACATCCCCACCTGGGAGCTGAGCCACAGAAACTCGAGTCACGTTCAAATAAATTCTTTCCTGTCCAAATTGACACCCTTCCGTTGCCACGTTGTGGCTTCGGTTTAGTTTACAGTAATTTGGAGTCTGGGTGGCACAGGAATGTGGTGAGGGATGGAGGCACTTAAGACGACTTAGGTGCTAAATTATGGGGTAGAATCCCAGCACTTATCACTTATCACATATGCAAAGATATTTACCTGCTGCTCTGACTGGACAAGTAATTATTTACACTAGGTTAATACAAATCGTGAAGAAAGCCAAACTCTAGCTCTGGTAGGAATAAAAATTGCTTATTGTTCTTTTACAGTCTTAAAGCCTTTCATATTTAACCATGTCTTGATATCATAGTCTATTAATTGACCCACATTTCTTTGAAAGTGTCTCAGTCCATGCTGGTTAAAAGGGCCCAAAGCACAGCTTATTTTTTATTACCCCTTTTGACTCAGCCAGCTTTGAACGTACAATATAATTGGACTAAAAGGGGCATAAAAGACCAAGTCTGAGTGTGGGTTAACCAAAGGTGCTAACCCCATGTGAAACATGCGACATTGTGCTCAATCTCAAGCAGATTCCACTTGAAGGGCCAAACATTTCCCCCAGCCAGTGCATCTGCTCTCAATAAAAACCAATGATCAACCCCACCGTACCGTAGATATCCTGTGGTGTGTGTAGAGTTAGCAGCAGGTAAAGTATAGACTGCCTCACAGCATGAGTGAACCTCACTGCTCATGAGTAGTGAAGCTGGCAAACTCATACTTTGCCCATTTTAAACAATGACATGCCTACATGTGGCGCAGTCTTCATTTTAAACATGCAAGATCCAATAAACGTTTCCTATGTACACAGGGAAGACAGACTCATGGTGTTTGAAGTGACATAACGCTCTCCATGCCTGAGGGGAAAGGAATCCCCATGACAAAATGAAATACACACATGGATATACAGTACGCAGCCATTCCCCACCAGACAGCACGTCTTCTGTTCTCTCTCTGACTGCTTTTTCTCCTCTCGACTTTTGACCTTTCACACTCATACTCTGTATTGTTAGCAATCTTTACTAATCCCTGTTTCAAAGTAAAAACACAATCATTTTCAGTTGGAAGGTGAGACAGGTCTGCAAAAAAGCTCATATTTAGGTCAGCTTTAATCTTTTCTGCTATTAAAGAAGTCTATGACCAAAGTATCTCTATAACATGCAAACACCTATGTGAATTCTCGCATTGATCCCAAAGGAATAAGTGATAGCCTATGTATGTATGTATATATGTATGCATGTATGTATGTACATTATATGGACAAAAATATTTGGCCACACCTGTTAACTATTGAATTCAGGTGCTATAACCAGACACAGTGCCATATGAAAAATACACTCCAATTGATTTATATTGATATTTTCCAAGTGCCATTGTCTACATGTACTGTATCAGTGTCATATAGGTATAGGATCCTGAGAGTACTTTTTGGGGTATTTTACTGTGTTGTGTTAATATTAGGAATGACGGCTGAATTTCTAATTGTGTATATGATTTACATTATTTGTAAATTGTACAATGATGTCTGAGCCCCTATCTACAAGCTCCACATCTTCTGAGGAGTCCCATTTCACAAATGAGTTTTTTATGAATTATCATGATTAATTGTATTGCATTTTTATTGGTTTTGTGAATAAACTGATTGATTGATTGATTGACTTTGCAAGGAGACGATTTGTAAAATTTCCTCCCTGCTGGATATTCCACAGTCAACTGTAAGTGATATTATTAATAAGTGGAAGCATTTAGGAACAACAGCAACTCAGCCATGAAGCAGAGGACCACATGAAGTCACAACTGCTATGGTGTGTAAAAGTCAGCAAAACTCTACTGATTCCATAGCTGTAGAGTTCTGAACTTACATGGCATGGAGTGACTCTGGACTATAAAGTCGTGGACCATGCCAACTGTGAAGTTTGCTCGAGGGATGATGGTATGGGGAGGTTTCTCAGTTTGGGCTAGGCCCCTTATCTCCAGTGAGGGGCAATCTTAATGCTTCAGCATACCAAGACATTTTGGACAATGCTATCCTTTTAACTTTGTGGCATCAGTTTGAGGAAGGCCTTTTTCTGTTCCATCATGACTGTGCCCCAGTGCACAAAGCAAGGACTACAAAGACATGGTCTGATGAGTCTGATGTGGAAGAACTTGACTGGCCCATACAGAGCCCTGACCTCAACCCCATCAAGCACCTTTGGGATGAACTGGAACAGAAATTGGGAGCCAGGCCTTCTTGTCCAACATCAGTGCCTGACTTCATAAATGCTCTACAGAATGAATGGGCACAAATTCACACAGAAATACTCACTGTTACAAGTAAATGTATTTGAATACAATGGTATTAAAGTCTCTGTTGGTATAATGGTCAGGCGGTCTAATACTTCTGCCTTATAGTGTGTTTTTAAATAGTTAGCAATATGTAGAACAAGTCTACAATACTTTGCCTCCTACTATTTTTTCATTATCTTGACAGAGATATTTTGGCATGTTTGAGGATAACAGATGAGCTTACCTGTTATGTAATGTAGAGGTTTCTTGAAAAGGATGCATTTTTTAAATATTGACAATTCCTTGCTAGGGGCCCACTTTCCACTGGACAAGACCTACTCACATCACAGGACCCGATACAGCGGTACTTTCTACAGTGTCTACAGTTACACTTCTGGGGTGTTGCTCTGGCTGGAAGACCCTATTTTCTCAATCTGTTGCAGGTGCAGCTTGGAGCAGGAGCAGTTTGCTGGTCCATCAGTCCAGAAAATTAAGTTAAAAAGTACATAGGTGGTGTCAGCTTTAACTGGCACATCAACAAAAGTCATTATGAGCCATATATAGCAGAAGCGTATGAATATCAACCTGCAAGGAGGACCCAAGTGGTAATAAGTGGTGAAAGGTGTAACCAATAGGCAAAAAGTGGGAACAATTATTTAAAGTGGCAATAAAGTGACAAAAATGGGCAACTGACATCATGAAAGGGGTCAAAAAAGTAGCAAAATAAGTTAAAAGTGGCAAAAATTGATCAAATGTGGAAAAATGGGTGAAAAGTGGCACAAATAAGTAATTTGAACATTAAAACCCAATGGTAGCTTGACACATACTGATCCATTACACATGCATAGATATCATCATTAATCACAACTGGGGAGGGCCCATTCACTGGATTTTTCAGGGGTCCAGTCAATTCTGAGGCCAGGCCTGGCTCTTCTGTATTATAAAGATCGAAGCAGTCTGAGCTACGGTCCAGGAACCGGACATTGCAGTGGAAGAAGCAGAGACCTAACCTTGCAAATCAGATGGATACACCCATTTCCTTGTTTTTCCACTGGCGAATCCATCTTGTAAAGCTCCCATCTGAACTGTTTGGGCCCGGTTAGAAAGAGACAGGACCAATCAGCTACGAGGGGCAGTACTTTCAGGCGCAGAAGAGTCATGATGTAAACAAGCAGCAGCAAATGCTGGTGCAGTTATGGAGGAAGAGATGAGCATGGATGTTGCTTCAGCGCCAGTTTTATCAGAACTTGATGACATTTCTTCATTAAAAGAAGAACAAAGAACAGCAGTGAGTTGTTTTCTTTTCAAAAACGACAAAAGTCGAGTACTTACTTGTCTATAGTCAACATGTTTTGCATTATTCCTCAATAGTTGCGCACGCGCAGCTTGCTAGCGGCTTCGTCACATGCTTTGTTGCTCTGATTGGCCTGTAGAAATGTGACAGAACGTTCACCCAATCATGCTCCGAGGATTTTTCAAATCCTCTGCCTTTTCTCAAACATTTCCTATTGAAGCTTTCCCAGATGGATGTGTGAAACAAATCCATCTGGCGTGTCAGGTTAGCAGAGACCTGCTCTGCTTCGGTCTGTTTCTCACCCCAAAATGTTTTAAAAGTCTGCTAGCTTCCAACGGACCAAGACCTCACAGAAAACCTGTAATCTCCAGATTAAATAAATCTAAACGATACTCCACCTCCAACTGTGGAGCTCTGATGGTGTCTGCAACACGGACCACTGGGGCTTCCTATCATTTAGGGACCAAGCAGAGTATGATGTTTATAAAGGAGGCCTATTATATTATCATTGCATATTTCCATGTGCTGCTGCCCCGACCATGACCATGTACTACCTGATTATTACAATAAATCTGTCCAAGAACAGGACGCAGAGCACTTTGCTTCTTTATGGTCACTGATCCCCTTTCCAAGCTCGATCACCACATTGAACAAAAGATCAAATGTGAGTGAGTGCAAGACAGGGACAGTTAATCTATCCATTAGAAAGACAGAAAGCATCTCAAGTCAATAAAACACTAAAGCAATGAAGTGTAGAGTTCACAGCATGTCAGTGGAACAATCTGGCTGTCCTGTGTGTGACAACAAGGCCGGGTTAGGTCCACAACAGTTAACATTAACGCTGGAGCATGAAGCAAAGCTAGATGATCCCAATATATGCTAGAAGGAAGAAATACAGAGTGCTGAGTGGCTGCTGGGAGATTGAATGATGAAGGAGCAAAGCTGTTGTTTTTATGGCCGCAGTCCTGAAGAGAGAGGGATTTAATCCCAACACGTGTGGAAACTTGCTGTCTTCCTTCATTCTCCTTTGGCGTTATTTTTACGTAAGCTTCATGAAAGCTGCATAGATATCCAGGAGGAGACACCCAATAGAGAAATTCCTAAGCAGCAGCACTAAATCAACTGTCAAACATCCTCATACATACACCCATAGTGTTAAGGGGTCATGTAAGAGCATGCAAATGTCTTCTTATTAGAAGGTATGTCTTACAGTTCTGCAGGGGACAACATAATCTGTTTTTTCATAAAGTATAATAAAGGTCCTTTCATATTCTCTTGTCTGAACTCAGCACACAAAATTAGTTCATTTATTAACTAGAAGGACTGAGCTGCAGTTATACGCTTCCATCAAAGTCACTGTTTTAAGTCGGAGTGAACTGGAGTAATGGATGTTGAGAAAAATTCAATTTAAAAAAAGGTCAAAGTTTAGTGAAAGTTGAAGACGAGTGAATCGTTCGACAAAAATGTAAGAGAGGACATCTATGAATACAGGATTTCCAGGAAATAGACATAAGGCCAAAGGGGCGTTGAGTTTTGGCCACCCAATTTTCATTTGTTTAGCAATAATTCTAAGAGGAAGTTTCTGTGTGATGATTTAATGTTAGCTTGATTACAGTAAGATGGACAGACAAGACTAACAGCCAAAAGAAAAACAGGACTTCTCTGTAACAGCATGAGCTTTGCACCATTTCAAAGAAAAACTTGACAAGAAAACAGTAACAGTGTAGCAGTTTGAAGTGCAAGCAACTTTGAAAAACTTCTGGATCTTTTTATTGCATAAAAAAAAAGGTTTGAAAAAATGTAACTGTGCCTTTTACCAATCTTCCTGTTTCTTTAATAAAGTATATGAAATATAAAAGATAATTGTTGTTTGAATACTTTAAGCCCTGCACTTAGAAATACTTCATAATTGAGTACAATGTATTTGAACTGCCACCAAGTAAACAATGTAATTTGGTTTGTTGAGTGACTTAATAACAATGCTAGCACCTCTAGTCATCTATCCTCCCTGCACATGTTAAAATCTACATTCATGTGATGTAGACACTTAACTCCAGTCAATATTCCAGTTCAACCTGGCAAAAACTACATACAAACTCCAATACCAATAAAGTTGGGATACTTTGCAAAATGGGAAAAAGGAAATGCAGTGACTTGCAAATCCTTTTGCAGTTCACATATGACAAACATAATACGTATATTTAATGTCACATATGATAAACGTTAGAGGTGTGACGAGTTCTCATGCCACGAGATCTCGCGAGATCAAAATGTCATGAGATGTCTTATCGAGGTGAAAATCATCTCGCGAAATCAATATTGCCCAGACATCAGGAGCAGCAGCTATCCTGACAGAAAACAATACCAAACTGGAAGTTATCAAAGATCACTAAGATGCCCTGGACACTTTAAAATTGTTGATTTAATAGCTAATGAAGTAACAGAGCTGATCTGTGACCCATTCAGATCACGCTCCATCCCCCATCCCCTCCTCCATGTGCGCTACTTGGGGCCGTACATGATCCGCAAATGCATAATAAGTTCATCATAATGGTCCGAAATTATTAAATCATCTAAACCTGTGCGCTCTCAGTGAGTTCATGTATGCGCGTAGACTCACCGGTATCTGTGACTTTGTAACTTTTATTTAGTCGCTGCTTCGTCATGTCTCCTTCTTATCTCATCATCTGTCAGTCACACATCCATCAGCTGTTGGCTGTGTGTACGGGCCGTTGTTTACTGCAGTGGTACACTTAGCAAAACAAACTGTCTGAGCGTCAAGCACTGTTAGCTCCTAAAGCGAAGTTCTAGCTCCAGTTAAACACACCTTGTTTGTTATCTGACGGATGACTGGATGGATCGATATGATGACAGAGATGAAATCTGGCCAATCCATCTGCTTTGCAAGGTTATGAAAAGATGTTGTTTAAACAGAACCATATGTTGCTTTCAAACCTGTATGCATCTCTCAGCAGTAATGGTGCTTTCACAGATGGGCAATTTACCCAATCCGTGGGCATTGAAACATCCCCACATCATCACAATTGCTGGCTTTTGGACACATCAATAAGTCTGGATGGTTATTTTCCTTTTTAGCCCAGAGGACTAAATGACCATTATTTCTAGAAAAAAACTGAAATGGGGACTTGTCAGACCACAGCACACTTTTCGTCTTTAGGTCAGTCCCTCTTTGACCAAGAAGTCAGAGGCCTTTCCTGATGTTATTGATAGCTGGCTTTTGCTTTCAATGTTAGTCTTACCCTACATTAGTAGAAGCAGAAATGTATTACAATAACTGACAAGGGTTTTCTGAAGTGTCCCCGAGTCCACATCATAATATCCATCACAGAATGTTGCCAGTTTTTAATGCACCTCTGTCTGAGGGATTGGAAGTCACAACCAGTTATTGATGGTTTTAAGCATTGCCGTACATGCTGTGATCCCTTCACATTCCCTGAATCTTTTGATGATGTTAAGGACTGTGGATGGGGAAATCTCTACATTCCTTGCTATTGCATGGTCAGGAACTTTGTTCATAAACTGTTGGACTATTTGCCCACACAATCTTTCACACAGTGGAGAACCTTGCGTGATTGTTGGTTGTGAATGGCTGAGCCTTCCAGGAGTGTTACTTTTTAACTCAATCATGGCACTGTTACTACTCACCTGTGGAATGTTCCGGGTGTTTTTGAGCATTCCACAACTTTCCCAGTCTTTTCTTGTTCCTCCCTCAATTTTTTGGGAACACGTTTGCAGGCATCAAATCCAGCACGTGTGTATATTTCCAAAATCAGCTTGAATATTAAATATATCTTCCTTGTGCTGTAGCAACACTTTAGTGTCTGCTACAATAGTTGACTTTTCTCTGTCTTTGATAAACACTGAACTAAATATTTCCCAACTTAATGGAGAGTGGTAAAGAGTATGTTGTAGGTGCACAGGGAAGAAATAGACAGTTGCCAATGAGGCAGCAGACATTATTAAAACAGTTTTAATGGATCACAAAAGAACTGAAGAAAAACACTTGACAGGTCCTTGGAGAAGATATACAAGTCCTCTGTTCTCCACGTCTCAGCTGGAGGACTAAACAAAAAAATGGCACACGGTTAAGAGTGCGCACCGCAAGCTTTGAGCTAATTTTCATTTTTGCACACGGTTTGAGTTAATGACAATATGTGTATCGTTTCGTAGCTTGAGCCATTGCCTGAGTCCTCTGTGATGGTGGGTGGGAGCCAAGGCAAGGCTCCATTGCTTGCTCTAGGATCTGGCTCTGTTTACCCAGCAGTCCTGATGGAGTCCAGATGGGACTCTCCTCTCCTTTACAGGATCACTGAGTTTGGACCAGCGATTCCAGCAGACAGGCACAGTTGGAAGGATCATCTCTTGATGGGAAAGGAGGAGCAGGGATGGATCTTAATTGGGATGCAGGAGATGGTTCCATTATGGCAAAGCTTGACATCAACTGGAGTATGAAGTCCAGCTAGAGATGGAAGAGAATGAAATCACCGGTGCTTGAGTGTGCTGTTGGTTGAAATTTCATTGACAGAGGACCTGCAGACGAGCCCAGCTCCAACACTAACTTAAAGGATGGAAGAATGAAACATGAAATGGATAAAATAATCCTACCTTCCCAAGATCCTCGACAGGTCATTTCCCTCAAGATTCCACATAACGTCTCATGTCCAAAATTCACACTTTCTTTAAAAAAGTCTCAAAAGGAAACCAGTCTGTCTTCTCCAAACAGACGACCCAGGACTTTAGGGAAAAACAAACCCCTGGGCATTATGCAGCAATGGTCTCTAGCCTTCTCTCTCTCTATGGAACAGCACTGCTAAGCCCTAGGGATAATAGCTTCCATGTGCAGAGCCGAAATGCTCCAACACTGCAATATTCATACAAAACTGTAATAACAACTGAAAATGATCTGTATTGGTTTGATGCATGTTATGATCTTCAAAACAGACACTTCAAATTGTCTGAGAGATGAACCTGTGAAGACTGCAGAGGCCCTAATGTCAGGTCTGTTTAGATATGTCACTGAAAGCTTATTCTTCCTGTCACTCACACATATGCACTCATAAACACACATCTTAGACATATATGAGCTAAACCAAGCACAGTATATGTGGTAAAGTGACAGTCATCAAACCTTAAAACACATGTGCGATTATAAATCTACAACAAAAGTATACAAGTCATTCATGAGATACTTCTTCTATAAGTTCAAAGCAGTATTATGATCAATGCTGAACCAATGCTGACACTGGATGAAGTTTTCCATTGTACTGATCTATTTTATAACACTGTCAGCACATAAATTGAGTGTCAGAAGTCATGCCTGTGATTACAAGCTGATAGCTGGATTGGGTACAAAAGTCTGCAAACACGTTTTTTCCTATGTGACAGACCTGATGGTATTGAAATCCATCCAAATGAAATAAAAAACACGCCCTGGCTTTGATACTTCAAGCCCTCATTTTCAGCCTAGCCTATTATTTTTTTGCCACAGGCTGTTTCTGTGGCTGATGTCAGTGTTACCAACTATTGATAACAGAGGAAGAACACATTTTCATGAACATATGCTGACATTAATTGGGTAGATGGGGCAGCAACTGTGCAAGTACATACAGTACAGAAACCTGAGATTGTTGGTCAGGTTCCACACACTGTCAGTAGGAAAACAAGTGCAAGGTAAACACCTGAAAATATGCACAGGCAAGTGTGCTCTATTCAGTATCACCGATTGCTCACCTTTGCTTCCTGAGTAAGCCCTGAGGACACTTTTCTGCTAGGTGTGATTTCACCACCCTAATATTCACCGATCAAAACTGAAAAAGAATGCTGAAAGTAATCCACATTACACCGGCCTGAGCAAGGTCAGAATAACAACTGTCTGATACAATTCATTCAGGAACATTCTTGTCCCGGGAGCACATAGCTAGAAACCTCAGTATGGATAGATACAGTTATGGTAAATCATATTGAATACAATAAAATTAGTTCAAAAGCAATGAATCCATAGTAGCATGAATCTGAACATGAGGGTGCATAAGCTTTATGCTATAAAAGAGGAGGCTGGGGTGGAGGAGGTCAAGCTTTGCCAACAGCACTGTGTTGCATCAGCATTAATGCAAGCAGGGATTAGCGAGAGGTACGTTATGTTTAAATACACCGCTGTGTTGAAAGAAAGAGCTGTGATTGGCTGTGGCAGCTGGGAGGTCATAATTAGGATTAGCTGGGAGTATGACTGGAATGTCCTGCATGAGCATACGCTAGACTTCATTACATACAGCAGTGGTTCTAAACTGGTTGTGCACCAGGACCCACCACTAACTTAAGAGAAAGTGCGATCCAAATTTTGAAAATGTTCATGCATTCAAATTCATTTAATGAAAATCTTTTTGATCCTAAATGGAAAAATACATTATAAACAAAGAGACAAGACAAAACAGTTTTTTGAAACAACATCATTACAGAAGGATACTCAATTTTTTTCAAGACAACATGGAAATGTGTTTATTTTTTGAGGACTTTCCCTGTTCATCTTATTGAAATCATAGGAAAACCCTAAAACTTCACGTATCATTTAACTATATATCCAGTTAGGGCTTCTGTAGGTAGAATTTTTGCTGCATTTATTTTCCTGGCAAACATTTGCGCCCCACTTAAATGAGCTTCGTGACCCACTTTTGTGTCCCGACCCACCAGTTAAGAACCACTGATATACAGTATATATTGTTTCTTTCATTTAGTGGAGTTTGGATCCTTTAACTTTAACTATCAAGGGCTTTCACTCGTCCTCTATCAATAAATATGGTCTTAGTTTGGATCTGCACAAACAACAGAACTGGAGGCAGAAAAATAATGTATTCTAGCATTCATGTGGTGACAGACACTGCTTTTATTTGTTTGTGCTGAATATATAAAGTGCAAACTAAACACATGTGCCACACAACTGTTTTGAACTTCCCAAGTGTGTGATTAATGTTACACAAGATCGGGGTCGCAAGGAATATCAGCAACACTTTTGATGACAACCAGGACTTTATTTGACCTCTTTAGCATGACATCTGGCAACAATGTCTGTGCATCGATGTCGAAAGAGCCCTGCAGAAAGACTGTAATTGTTAAAGGAAGAACTGGCACTATTTGCTTGCCTGCAGACTCATATGGGGTAGCCATGCTGCAGATGGTTTATTAATCTGCAGGGTCCCATCAAAACAAAAGACACTTTATTGTTGTTGTCACTTCATTTTTCCTGAACGGATGATGTCAGAATCTCAGACTGCAGCACCCTCTGTCCAGCCAAACCCACATCTGTGACAGAGAAAGCGCCAGTATAGCTGATTTCTTTCATCATTACCCCCCTAAAACACCCTGTTCTGCCATCCCTAAAGTGTCAGAGAGTCCAAACACAAGTCTACTCAGGACTAAAGTAAAACCTATAACTTTAATTGAAAAGGCATTCTGCTTTTTAACTGCGTACATAGACATTTATATGCATAAGCATGTCGGCCAACTGCAGAGACGAAGCAAGCCCTGCTGAGTTAAATGACACTTTCCATGACTCCCATTTATTATTCAACACCTGCGTGCCTGGACATTCATCTCAGACTTAATGGACTGGTGTGGCTGTCCAGTAAAAAATGGATAACCACCTTAAATTCTCAACATTTACATGAGCAAAAACAGTAGTCCTTGTCACTTATTAATCTCCCTGTTGAGCCTTACCTTTTTCTTTTCCATTTCCCTTTCCCTGCACATAAGGAAAAAAAAATCACCTGGCATGAATCTGCTCCAAATTTTCTACTTCAGCGATCGTAATTCCAAAATCTGACAGATGACAAATACTGCGCTCGCTATGGGCAGGAACAGTTTTGCACTGGCAGGTAAACTTCCCTTGTGGCTACCTCTGCCTCTACTTCTTATGTAACCAGCTGTCATGACGCTCCAGGAATATTTGTTTAAAATGCTGCGAGCTACAGGACAACTGTAGCTGAGAAATGAGCGTCAGTATCCAGGTGCACTCTGTCCCCCCTCTCTCTCTGTCTTCAAGGACAACTGCATCGCCATCACTCCCCCAGATAACAAAGGAATGATTGGATCTTCCTGAGTCACCAACCTGACGCCAAATTCCATCTGCAGGAGAATAGAGGCGGTATTGTTCCGTTCACACTCCAAAACAAACATGGTGGGCGATCTACCCTCTGCAGTGCTCTCTCAGATATGTCCAATATTTTGTCCTTTGACGGCCAATAATCACAAAAGGTCAGCCTCTTTAGTTAATTTGGATTTAAGCCAGCAGGTCAGTCTCTCTTTCCTGGATTTTCTCCACCATGCGCTAGCCTCTCTCCTTTTGGTCTTTCTTTAAACTGTTCTCCACACCCTCGTATCCTCCTTTCCCTTTTGCTCTTTAATAAAAACAATTTGAATGGTTTAACACACCCCAGTCAGGGTCAAGCAACACCCAGTGTTCACAGGCGACCTTCACAGCAGCTGGGAATGTCAGCACTTTCACAAATACAGTCGGGCCCATAGATGCTCCAGAGAACTCGGGACCTGTGTCCACAGCTGCTGTTTTTTGCCGTGAGCGCCCATGACTTCAGTTTCAAAGCGCTTCTTACTCCGTGTCCTAACAGCATGAGAGTTAGACATTGCATTGCATCACACAACATTGTGCGCTAACAGTCCACACTGAAGTCTTTAAAAGTTAAAATGGTAAAGAGAGTGGGAGCATTTAGGAACAAGAGCAACTCAGGCATGAAGGAGAAGAACCTGAAAAATCACAGAGTTGGGTAAATGACTGCTAAGGTACATGATGCATTGGATCTGCTGATCCCATAGCTGAAGAGTACACTGTAGAAGTGAATTTGAGAGCCCAAGGTAAAACGTTTCAGTAAAAAGTTTCACAGCTTTTTTGAGTTGAGGGGCCCAACTTAATATGTAGTGTTGCCATTTAGTTGTCCCAAAATGCTCGTGGCTAGAGAGTTGGCAGAAAGTTCCTCCAATAGAAATATATATTCAGTTTATTTAGTGAAGTTTGGTGGAGGAGGGATGATGGTATGGGGCTGTTGTCCAGGATTTGTGCTAGACCTCTTATCTCCAGTAAGGGCAATCTTAATGCTTCAGCATACCAAGACATTTTGGACAATGCTATGCTTCCAACTTTCTGGCAACAGTTTGGGGAAAACCTTTTTCTAGTCCAACTTGACTGTGCCCCAGTGCACAAAGCAAGGACTATAAATACATGGTTCAATGAGTTTGGTGTAGAAGAACTTGACTGGCCCCCACAGAGTCCTGATCTCGACCCCATCGAACCGCTATTGGATGAACTTAGATGGAGATTTTGAACCAGACCTTCTCGTCTAACATCAGTGTCTGACCTCATAAATGCTCTACAAAATGAACTGGCACAAATTCCCACAGAAACGCTTAAAAATTTGTGAAAAGCCTTCCAAGAGGAGTGGAGACTGTTTTAGCTGCAACAGGAGGGTCAACTCCATATTCGAGTACATTTGAATACAATGCCATTAATGTCCTTGCTGGTCAGGCGTTAGAATACTCTTGTCCATATAGTGTTGTGTACTTTTTCTTTTATTCAATGTAAAATAACTACAAAAGCATGAAAACGTAAAAGGAATCCTGTCCTGGCATTAGCTGCATATATAGGCCTAAAATGTAAACCTTGAAAAGAAAAACTGGATTTATATTTCCTCCACCTGCAGTTCTGCTTTTGACAAAGCTGATATAGAGTAGTAGGCGGTGGACAAAGACCCTGATGCTGGCCACCACTGAAGAAGAGAATACATGTGTGCATTATTTTGCACAAAAAAAGTCATCTCTGTTTATCAAGCACGTACAAGCAAACAGCAAGAGACAAGTGCATCTGACTGACGTCTCTGAAAGTAAACACTCCACCAGGCTGCTGTTTGACAGGTAGAGAAGGTCCCTGAAAGCCCCCTAAAAAGGATTGTTTTTGTACTTAACTGAGATCATCTTATGAAAGCAACTCAAAATGGGGACCATGGATGGAAAAGTTGAGTTAATAAGAAATGGCACCAGTCCAGGTGCTCTGATGTGTGAATCAGTGGAGCTTGAATCTGAAAATGGAGTTCAGCAAGTTCAAACACAAATGAAGACGGATTAGGCAGCGTGTCTTTACAGTGAGACTGCAAACTCAAACAAGTACCACACACTGCTGTGTATCTTTCGTCGACTATAATAGCATTTGCTTTATAGGTATGAAATCTGTGCTTTTAGAAGCCTGCATGTAGAAATGATGTATTTTTAAAGTGAGCACATACATTGACTGAATTCAGTTTTAATGAATGAGTCATGAGTAAAAGGTCAAGGCAGGTCAGCTGAGAAACAACAGAGGCTTTTTAGAGGGACACTGGATGATTGGTATGTTAGAATAAAAAAGCATATATCAACTCTTAGCTATATTGTTACAGGACTTTATTGGAGAACGGAAGCACTTTTATTGAAGGTTTTCTTCTAAGAGACTAAACAGCCCACCTAAACATTCAGCAAGAGACGTCCCTAGTTTGAACTTCAAGTCCAGTGTTCTGCCAATACAATCCTGCAAGCACAAGCTGCAGCGCAGCCAATACAAGCCAAGAAATTTCTCTTGAGAGTCCGAGTTGGAGCGTGTGACAATGGGCTGACAGTAGGGGGGGACAAAAGAAGAGCTGTGGTTCAAGAAACAATGGGACAAAAATGTTCTGGGTCCGTACACAATGCAGAGATGTGACTGCGGCCATGTGGTGGAGGGAGAAAGAAAGAGAGCGATGCTGTGTGGTGCGTTTTGACATGTCTGAGGAGTGTGAGCATCAGTGCAAGGCCTCGTAAATCAGCACACACATCGCCCAGCTGTCCCTCTGCTCCTACACTCAGGCAGGATGTTTAATGTAGCAATGATCTGACCTAAAGCAGATCATACTTAAGTTTTTATGTGACATATATTTGACATATCACTGCACATGGACCACACTTTTAACAGCTTCTTGGAAAAAGTCATCATATAAATGTTCGAACACTGAGATAATGTTGGTAAGATAGTCCAAAGTTTATCAGCTGAAAGAAAGCCTATTACGCATTTTCTGCTGTGTTTTTGCATGCACGGTTGTGTTTGTGTAATCATGGCTTTTAGTCAAAAAAGAAATGAAACACAACTGATTAGAAGCCTCATAGTGCTGGCAACATTTAGCCATAAATATTCCTGCAAAATTACAAACATCATCACTGACTACATGTGTTTACCTCACTTTATTTACAACTATTTCTCAGCTCAGATTTGTGTAAATATAATGGCATAGCAGCCAGAGAGTGAGCGGCTGATTTTATGGGAGGAAAATAAATGTTGAAATTCTCACCTCCGTCCAATTTAAGCATGAGATAGACTTTGTTACTGCATGGATGAAAATTAATAAAGAAAATGAATAAATAAAGGATGTGAAAGACAGATCTGCTGTTCTTCTCAGGATGTGAAACAAAGTGAAATTCCAGCTTAATCCGAACTTCCCTTCCTGCTGTCATGCAGCATAAGTGCATTTGGCCGAGGAAATCTGCAAGCTGTTACTAATTGATCTCCTTCTCACTCTGCCATTTATTTTCCAATCTCTCCTCTAGGACATTTGTCTTTCTCATGAATATATAATCAGAGGCAGAGCTTGTCTGTCTGTTTCTTATGGCTTTAGAGGAGGGATTATTGAGGAAATGACCAAGATAAGTTGACTCTGATGGGATAATAACCAGGTTCTTACAGGTAATGACCGGGTCCACTTGAGTTTCAAGTCCTCCCTGTCACAATGTATTGCGCTGAAGTGCACTTTAGTGCTGTGAGTGACATGACTGTGCAGACGGGTTTTATGAGGATTTTTCTTTTTGTATTTATGTAGGAGTGAAACCCAAACACAGCATGAAGACAGTCAGCTTAAGAGAGGATACACAGTGTCCTCAGTCACAGTGAAAACAGTTCCATATGTGCACTGAATGTCTACCCCCTTGTGGACAAAAGACAAATTGCTCAGTCTTGTACAATATCAAAATAACAAGCAGGAATCTGAATGCAAAAAGATTTAAAAAAAACAAATAAATAAGACAGGATTAAAAATCTAATCCTGTTTGATATAGGATAAATACAAACTGGAAAGACGCAGAATGTTGAGCATGGAGGTGCATGCCAAGGTATGTGAATCCTCTTCTTCTGCCTTCACTGTTCTTGTGAATACAACTGTCAGGTTAATCTCTATTACCCTGAGACAAACCCTTTGGCTTCCCTGTTTATGCCAAGTATCATAGAAAGCCAGTATTAGCTGCCAATGCCAAGCCCTACAGGCCCAACTCTGGGCAGAGCAGGGATGTGCAGTGAACTAGTTAACCCCCAGCTGCAGAAAATTACACTAATATCTCTGACACCACAAAGTGCTATTTTAAGACTGATAGTCCAAGTTTAGCACAGGTACCCCCACCCTCCTTTCCCCTCACTCACCTCTCACTTCCTCTTCCCATCAGTCAAATGGAGAATGAGGCTGGCAAACCAACAGGGAAAGATTTTTTAAACCAAATCTTGAACCCAGATCGGCTCTTTGCACACACGCAGGCAGATTAGTAATGCTAGGAAAGGTGCTAAATAGTTCTGGCAGTATGGTTAGACTCTGATACTGATCTCAAAGTTATTGCCTACACAGCACTCTCAGAACAAACTAGCTATCATCTGTCTAATATTTAGCCTCTTGGGGTGACAGCCAGTATTTTGGGGCTCCCTTTGTAGCCACCAGACATTCAAGCCAAGATTTCTTCCTCCAAACCATGGTCACGCTTTACAATCGGACTGCAACTTGACACGCAAGAAAAGAGTTTGAGAGTAAAGATCGCATCCTTGACTGGATTTCCTCTGTATTCATGTACAGATATCTGTTTCCCAAGCTAAATGCTCGCCAAACAATAGTGGAGGATTTCCAAGACTGCCAGTCTGCCAATGTGTGCCGCCTCTTTTGTTCTCCACAGAGTGTTTTCCTCCGAGGAAAAAAAGCAAAGTCTTCTCAATTGTGATTGTTTAATATTACTCAGATAGTCCACAAATGGAAACAAGATCGCTTCCAAAAATACCAAATATCTGGTCCCTTGCCGACAGGTTGTGCATTCATGTGCAGATATCTGTTTATAGAGATTATGACTCACCATGGCACAGACTTGGCAGCACCGATTAACCAAAGCTTCCCTTGGCACATCTCCTCCCAAACAGGATGTATTCTATTTGCTCATTCATCTCTTACAATGGAAGGCATTTTTCTGTTCTGTCAATCAAGTTTACTTCAAAATAAGAATCCAGAGCCTAAAACAGGAAATATTGCACATGCACACACAAATGAGATAGAAGATAAGCTGTTACACAATCTAGTTTCTCAGCTTAAAGTGTGTGATTGATGAAACACACTGCACTGGTGGTGCAGAACAGACTTTTGTTACACCACATTTCAAAGCAATAACCACCTTGTGTTTTGGCATGTTGGTTTAATCAGATCCAGGCAGATTACAGTTACTGGACGTTAAACTCCTTCTGCAGGAATCTGTAAGTGATGCCATTCACCCTCATGTGCACACAGCAAACTGTAGTGAAGCTCTCAGCTCTTCCACCTCACCCTCTTACAATCTTGTTTTCTTTCTGTACCCTATATTCTATTTTACATTCTGCTGGCATATTCAAGTTCCCTGTCAAAGTACTGCTGTCTTTTAGCCTCTTGTTAGTTTTATTTTTTGTTGTTTATTTAGCATCCAAACAAGTCAGATCCCTCATATCGCTGGCATCAGGCCAAAACCTTGGATCTCCTTTATCATAATTTTTTTTCATAAATCAGTGCCATCGGTCACCCTTTACATCTGTCAATGGGTTTTTAAAGATTTTAACCAAAAAAAGTGTCACAAGGATTCTGACTATGGCTATTCAGTGTTAAATTATTTGAGAAATTCAGCGTTTTCTTCATACCCTGGAAAGTGGTGATCTTGGAGATATGAGGTTTTGGCCAGGGACATGTGAAAATGTACTTGGAAGTAAAACTGGAATCTGATTCTGATTTTCAGAAAACTGATGTCTCCAAAACCCTATCCATTCTCATATAATAAAGTAATACACAATAAAGTATCTGAAGAAGTGTTTTAATTAGATCTAATTAGAGGGAGCCTCAGATTTTTTCATAAACAGAGGTTTTTCTGTGCCTTTTGGCCTTTGGTACACAGGCAAACAGCGTTTAAGGAAACTGAATACTCAGTTTTTCCAGAAACTTTTTCCATCTTTTATAAACTTAGTTTACCATGTTTACATGTAAATGAGGAAACTGAGTTTAGGGCTATTTAGGTCGCACTGTGCACTGGTTTCTCCTGTTCGCTGTCACTGTAGAGCTTTGTTCTCACTTTCATTTCCATGGCAACGGTGGATGACAAACCTGTGCTGATGTTAGTGTTGCTAACTGGACTTCTGACATACACAGTAGCTTTCCCAGTATGTTGATCAGCACAGACGCCTGAATGGACTATTGAGGTCTCTGTTGCTTCATACAACTCTACGTAGACCAGTGCTGGGGGTAACACACCACAAAGTTAACCATTAGAGTACTCAAATTACTTTTTGTTCTAAGGAGTAAAGTCAATCAGTCAATCAATTTTTGTTTGTATAGCCCCAATTCATAACTTAAGTTATTTCAAGACACTTTACAAAGAGGGCAGGTCTAGACCTTAGCCTCTGATGTAGCCTATTATCATAAAGACCAGCGCTTATCACCTTGGACTTGGCACTCGTATTTAACCTAGTTACAGTGGCATAACAACTTTCCCTTTAGCAGGCAGGAATCTCGACCAGAACCAGAATCATTTTTGGGAAACCTTTTTTTTTTTTTTTTTAAAGAATAATCTGTTATGAAAAAAAAAAAAAATCTATTAAGGAAAGATCCCTGAAGCATCTGCACTGTTTCTGTTTCTCTCTTACCTGTTGGCATGTAGATCTGCCAGCAGAGGGTAAACACAGCTGTGTCAGTGCACGTGTGTCGCTAGCTTATTGAGTGAGTAAGATGGCAGAGGACAGCATGACACAGTTGAATTATACACTTATGTTGAATTTTTGGGTTAAAGGGAAAAATACAACAAAAAGCTCATGCTGTAGTGTTCTCACTGAGACAGCTGTGCAGCCATTCCAATAATTCAGTATGACACATTTGCATAATTGTGTTTCCCACTGCTCACTTTGTTGCAAGATAGTGAGCTTATTAAAAGATCTGTGAAGGTTTTATGTTTATTAGTGATGCTATCAAGCTGCAGAGTGACAATTATGGGCAATAAAAACAGCTGTGGAATGAAGAGACAGTCCACACTTTGAAAGGCAGATGTACAGTTGACTAAGAGTCGTTTTTATCTTTGGGAATGCAAAATGCTCCATAATTTTCTCAGTTTGTAACACAGGTATGCAACAGGTAAGTTTTAAAAGTAACACTACGCAACACTGCTGCAGAATAAACTCTGCAGCCAACATTTGTAGTTTTGGACAAGGACAAGTGTGGGTTGGTGGTACAACTTTGAAAGTGAAATTGTCGTTACAGAGGAATGACAAGAAAGTTTTTGTACATGAAGGACATCACACTGAGTTCTCTGAGCTGCTTCGCTTGCACAGTGCAGGACAGACTACAGTTGACAGAGCATGTTCTTTACACTGTATAACCAGAGTGTTGTGATGCACACATGCAACTTCAGTTTGGTTCAGGATGTACAGAACTGTGCAGAAATTTTAGGCATGTTTAAGCCAAAATTTGAGGTTGAAGTAATGTGTAGATGTGGCAAGTGAGCCACTTGAGAGCAGGAAGGAGGACTGACACAAACCTGGTCATGCTCTGGATGTTCTTGCATATCTCAGAAGGCATGGGAAAATAATCCATTGAACAAAAAACAAGTCCACACATTAAAGGCGCAGTAAAGAGTGGATGCGGTGAGAAAGCATGGCCAAGTGGAACATTATGCCGCATGATGAATCCTTATCGTCTTTATGCTTCTCATTTTGTATAGAAGGTAGACATTTCTAATAGTTCGTGAGATGGCTCCATTAATATTTGGACATATGTTTGACAATCAAGACTAAAACAAAAAGATTTTGTTGGTCAGGACTTTCTATTGTTTAATATTTCCTAGTGTAATGTTAGTGTTAAGCAAAAGCCGAAGCATATTAGAGCAGTAGCGAAGCAAGCATGATCATGATCATTGGTCAGTTCCACAGCGGTGCTCACCTCTACCTCTATGGCCTGTTCACAGTAATTTGGACAATAAAATTTAGTACTAACTAAAGGCTTAATGTAAAGGGGTGCCGTGTATTTCCACTGACTGATATTTATTATCCTACAATAGACATAGACCATGTCAGCAAGGGACCTCAGCCTAAAAATGGATTAAAGAAAGCTAAACCATTTCTTTCCTACTTTTTGTACTTTTAGTTTCTAACTCTGATATGGCTGGTTAAAATCATATTAAAATATGTATTCAATATGGAAAAATGAAACCATCTTAAGAAGATTCTCCTCTTACTTTATTATAAATATCAACAAATTACAACAATGCAAACTTGCCTTGTAAAATGTAAACATCAGCTGTTTAAAGTTATAATGTCATTGATATGTAGTTCATATAGAGTCATCAATAGTAAAATAGGACTGTTTCATAACCACTTAATCTATTATTGCAGCTACTAAAGAATAAATAAAAATTCAAAAATGATTATTAGCAACTTGAGTCGCATAAAAATAAAGGTACAGCTGCAGTGCAAATGCTAACATAAATAATCAAAGATTGTTGGGAGGCATGGTCATTAAAAACATTCTGGATGAACAAAAAAACTTCACTGAGAGCACTAAAATTACAAACATCTACACATCTGTGTCCATGAACAATGACACAATAGATACCTGTTATCTAGCGCCAGTACTATGATGGGGTTTTTATGGTGTCCCCCGAGAATCTCCCCTTTTTCCAAAGATCACTGCAGCTTTGCAAGCACAACACATAAATAACAAGAATAATCTCAATCACCATTCCCAGTCTAAAGCAAATTCAACCACACCAGCATAGAAGACACTGGATCTGGAGATCTTAAAGCAAATCAAATCCAACACCCTC
Organism: Cheilinus undulatus; assembly: GCF_018320785.1. Taxonomy (NCBI): domain Eukaryota; kingdom Metazoa; phylum Chordata; class Actinopteri; order Labriformes; family Labridae; genus Cheilinus; species Cheilinus undulatus. The sequence goes on from NC_054873.1 coordinate 30,744,782, forward strand.
TTCCCTGGGAAGTGTCCCAGGGTCTTTGTTATCTGCCTTCGAACCAGAATGATTCATCAGCTGTGTTATGGATGTTGGTTTTGGCTGTGGGAAATGGTTCCTTCATAACCCAGGAGTACAGCGAGGATAAATACCTTTTACATCACTGTACCTCCATATAAAAATCAAGAGCAGTATTTGTGTTAGCGTTTATGCTCTCACATTCACCCTGAAGGTGCTTTACCTCAGCCGTGAAGTGATAAAGACACCGCTCCTGATCTTTCACCCCATCCCCCTGACAAACATACGCAAAGAACACCACTAGCTGTCAATCATTTTAACTGACCCGGCCCCCTCATATCCCATAAACCTAATCATCAGTGATTGTCAGCCGGCAGGTCTATAAAGACTAGTGTTTACCCCGTCTAGACAGACTTGGGGACTGGCATCTGAGTGGTGTATTGCACCCAGTTTAACCACAGATGAGAGCTTCACTGTCATTTAACACCATAAATCAGCCCCCGCGCACATAAACAGGCTGTGAGGGTTTAGATGTTGGGAAACCAATCTGAGTGATCCGAAAACAAAGTCTCAAAGCATAAGAAGCTCCGCAAAGGAATTCCCTTTTGATCAAACACATTAGCACCCTTGATTCCTCAGGCTAAACTGTGCAGTGCAATAAATCAAGGAGCTGAAGTACAGTATAGTTCCTGTGTCTCCCATATTATGAGTGCATGCTGGGATGTTTTTCATGGATGAATTGAGAGTTGAGGGTGAACTGAACCAATTGACACCACCAAGCATTGCATACACAGAGCTAAATTTTAAGTTATCTGGGCAAATAAGCATATTTCATACTGTTTGTTAAGCGCCCTTCTCTCCAAAAAACAAATAATACCCCCCCTTTAACTGGCAAAGCACATAGAGACACACTGTACTCGGCCTCTCCTCAGTGTTTCCAGCTAAAACCTCACTCAGACCTCAATATAACATGGCTTACAGTGATGCCTGGAAAAAATTATGCCACCACACATATTATCATATTAATTACCACAGTGTATTTTTGCTCACCAGGAGGAGAGATTCCCAAATAAAGAATCACAAAAATGAAAATGCCATCTAACCAGAGGAATTTGTTTGTGCAGAAGTTTAAACTAAAAAAGAGAGAAGAAACAGTAAAAGAATCTTTTTCAAAACACCACATTTTGCAAGCAAGGTTTCAGAAAAAAAAGACTAACTGCAACATGGAGCATGAACATCTGCTGGAGGATGGATTAACACGCCAAGCTGTGCTGTGCTTTCAAGAACTCCAGACTTCTCAAACTAAATATAGAGCTTTTACTGTATATATGGGATTGTGAATACATGGATAAAAGCACTGGGAGGGAGTCTAACTTCCTCACAGCTGTGACAAGGCAACCAAACAATATGGCTGCTGTTACTGTGATGTGTACTGATAACGTCTATCTCCTTTACAGCCCCTCGACTGGAACAGTGCGCCGCTGTATCAGTGGAAGGAAGTGGACATGTTATTGTTATGACCTCAAAGGCTTTGGGTGGTCCATATTCAGACGCACAAACACACATATGAAGAGGGAGAGACGAGAGACAGCAGGGAAACACAATGATTACTAAACACCAAAACTTTGATTCAAGCTCTCTGAACACCTGCCATTTCCTTTGAGCCAATGAAGCAAAACTATTGAAAACATAGTTTTACTATCTGTAACATAAAAGCTTTAAACAAACTCAAGCCTATGATAAGCAGGGAGATGTCCTGTTCTCCTCAGAACCTTCTTGCCTTTGAGCCAAACCTTTTTTTTTTTTTTTTTTAATGGTCCCACCTGGCCTTATTCTGTGTGCTAAACTTCTCATATTTCTGCTCTTTTGCCAGAATTCATCAGCAGTACTTAGCATAAAGATGCTCAAATAACACCACTCTTGAAACGATTCACTTGATGATGTCAGGTGAGCCATGTGTGCGAAGGCTTACTGTTGATTAGGTAGCACATCACAACCATCAACTCCAGATATCAGGAGTACAGGATATCAGCAGCAAAAGCCTGCAGAAAATCTTCATCATTTTTGGTATAAGACGTCCAGCCTCAAACATTACCTGGACTGGAGGGATTTACTGTGGATGTCTCTCTTGCCCATGCTAAAAAAGGAGTAAAAATTGTCATTAATTTGGTGGCTTTCCCAAATAATATGGGAAGTTTTCCAAATGTTTGGAACTTTTCAATACTGCATTTTAAAATAATACAATTTTTGTAATTATATTGATTAATTACATCAAAATGCACCAAAGTTTTAAAAATGACATATAGTTCATTTGACAGGTGACCAGGAAAGGGATGTGACCATGACCATCTTATGGTCAAAACTGCAGAAAAAACAGTGGCATAGTATGCAATTGTGCAATAACAGTAGTTATTTACATTTTGGGGAATTTACTCATTCATTCATTTATTTTAACCAAGAAATCCCCCTTCATTGGATGCCTAAGATTTCTATTTGCATTTATGTGTGAAGGAATCAGTACCATCTCATAATAAACATCTCATAAACAAACATAACTCCTGCATTTGCAGACATTAATTACAATTAATAGGAAGGTAAAATCTTCAGCTTTTATAAATGTACTATGAACATGAAAGCTAAATATTTGCAGTCACTGTTGTTTGCTGAAGCTTTTTTACAACTGCCCGTGTGTTCAAGCTCACATCCGTAAACAGTCATGGCAATTTTTTGTTTGCCATGAAACAGGAAGTGGTTTTATCAGAGTTTCTAAACAATGGTAGGAACATGAATCCTAGCAAAGTGGATTAAGACGTGTCGAAACAGCGCCCTGAGGAAATTAGAATAAAGGAACAAAAACTTTGTTCACCCAGCCAGATGTATTCGTTTACAATGACTTGAAATCCCCGTCCACACAAAATTTGTTTTTAGTCTCCGGAAGTTTGTCACATGTAGCCTTTGTTTAAGACACAGTAACTTGCTTTAAAACAGAGAGACATCAAACCTTGATGAGCCAGCTCAGCCTTGTCCTGTCAGTTTTGTTCAAGTGTGAAAAAAGTTATATTTTTGTCAGGTCTTTATAAACTGTAAAATTACTTATATTTGGATCAGATGAAGCCCCTCTGAGGGCTTAATTCAAGAGGATTGTTATCAATCCTCTCCTTTAAAAACATGTGCTAAGAGTCATGGCTAAACCATTGTTTTAAAATAAAAATAAAAATAAACATGACTCTGTTGTTTGATGTGGCTTGAGCTTGAGCTGACTTTAATTCATGGCAGTTATAAAAAGACTGCAACAGACGACTTCAACTTTCATTTTTCATTACATTTTTATGAAGTTAATACAACTTTGAGAAATGATAATTTCTTCTTCCCAGAAACATAATAATAATAATAAAAAAATCCCTGCAGACATAATAGTTATTACATTTGCAGTATGGAACTGCTATTACGTTTGTTGGAATCTTATTACTTTTGTGCAATCATAACATTTAAAAGCTTAAGATTTGCATTAAGTTTGAGGTTCATTATGTCTGTGGGCAGTTTTTACATTTGCAGGTGTTACAGGAATGAGCAAGATTTTTATGTGTAACAGAAAAACAGCCAATCGGGAAGTAAGATGGCCTTAGGAGGAAGCACATCAAACACAGCCATGGCAATGATAGTTAATGTGAAGCATAAAGTTACATGGATATCAGAAATGAAGTACCAGTTTTTTGTTGACTGACAAGGGAAGGAGTTGCTATTGCAATGGATGAAGGAGTTAGCTAACAGCTAGCCACATTAGCTTGTTAACTCTGAAGTTGCATTTTACTGTGCAAGATTTGCAGTTTTGAGAGAGGAGACTCTGGTTGATGAAGAATGAATCTGTTAGTGGATGGTTTGCCATGTTTGTTATCTCATTGCACACCACACAGTATAAGGACAAAACTGTTATATGTACCTTTATATGTTGCCAAAAAAAATCTGTTAATATTTCAAAAATCTATTAGTGTGTACCAGGCTTTAAACATGTATTAAAGGCAAAAAAGATTAGCTTTTCACAACAAGTTTTGATTATACAGATATGTACACAAACACAGTTTAATGCTGAATACTAAAAACCTCCACTGTCATTTGCAAAATTAATGACTGTGATGTTTTCATGACAATAAACTATTAAACTTATTTATGATAAAACCATCTGCAGAGACAAATCTGTCCATGAACACTTCAAGCACTCATCTGTACATCTAAACCGTGCACATACATGCACACGTAGAGAGATATGCATCTATCCTCATGCTGCCAGTGGATGATGCTGGCTGAGATTCATCATGGCTGGAGTACAACACAGACCTGTCCAAACAGCAGCGTGTTCAACCTCGCCTGAGATGCAGGACGGAGGTAATCCCAAAACAAAAGACACAAAGCTGAGCACATTAGCTCGACAAGTCTAAGAAAACATTAAGGTGCTACTCCTGCCAATGGGTTCTTTTCTCTCGAAGATTATATCTCCAAAATCAGACCCATTAGCAGCTTGCTAAAGTGTAGGTGGTGGCATTACAGCAATGCCCTCAAAGCTGTTTATTTTTGGAGTTCACTTTGCTCTGTTTAAAACACAATCCATCAGCACCCAGCAGAGTGAAACATTACTGTATCCAGTTACCAGGAGTGAAACTTTAGACGTTACAGCACACAGGTCTCACACATGCAGAAAGGAAAACACTCTCACACCCGCACATACACACTGAAAGAGACATGCTCATATTGGCTTTAACAAACCTTTACAGCAGTCCCACTCCTATTTTGTCATGCCCACACACACAAACACACATGCACACAGAAAAATAGTAGCAATCAGTGGGTGGATGTCAGCCCCCAGACAGGAACTGCTCCCAGCATTTGTAGCGGAGCTCATAAATCACTGCTCACATTGGGGTAATGATGCATTGAGAAGGAGAGGTAATACAGGGCCCTTTTTTGAAGACCACACTGCAACATTTAAAGCTCTGCCTCCTGTCAGCAGTGCTATCATTAACAAGACTATCACTGTGAAGGGCTTTGACACAGCCTCAGCACACAGAAGACATGCACAAACATACCACACTGGATAAAGTTTGTACTTGTTGTGCTGCAGTAGCAGCAGAGTTGCTCACTTCACAACATTTGTTGTGTTTTTTTTAAATGTGAACTTTTATTATTGTAGCTCTGAGCCCAGTGGCATGGAAACTTTTACTTCTGTGTCTTACCTAAGCTTTGGAGTGTTAAAAAAACACAAGTCTGAATGTTTTAGGTTAAAAAAATGTTAAGTGCCCAGGCTGGTGTATTCTAAAGAGAGCTTAACCCTAGTGTTTTCTTTGTTTAGGATATGCGTTTGTTGTATTCATGGGTCAGAGTCTGGTTTCTCTGTTTTTAAAGCATGATAGCATTTAGTGTCAACAGTTTCTGTGTTGCATAACTTTCACCAGCCTCTCCTTAATACTCATGAACAAGTACTTATTCATAAAAATGTTACACTTTTATTTACAGTTATGGTCAAAGTACCTCACTCAGATTATTACTTGTTTTTGAGTAAAAAAGTGTTTTTGACCTAATTTTAGTTATGATTACAGGAGTATTTGACCATTGATTTTTTTTAATGGCAGCAAATAATCATACATGTGGTCCTGTTAGGTCTTTTAACGAAGAAATGTCGTCAACTTCTGATAAAACTTACACTTTAGTAGCATCCACGCTAATGTCTCCCGCCATAATTGCACCGGCCTCTTGTTGCTGCTTGCATACGTCACTTGAAAGTACTGTCCCTCGTCGCTGACTGGTCCTGTCTCTTTCTAACCGTACCCAAACAGGTTCAGATGGAATCTTTGCAAGATGGATTCGCAAGTGAGAAACACAGAAAGGGGTGTATCCATCTGCTTTGCAAGGTTAAGCATCCTTGAGTCGACCCCTTATTTCATTGTAAGTGCTGAACAGGAAGGGTACTTAAAAAGGAGATGGTAGGAATCTATGGAAAAGTACATATATCATTGTTTTTTTCTTTTTTAAACAGTCAAAATTAACATAAGGGTCAATCAAATTTTAACTGAAATCCCAACCATTAATGGGACTGTGTTTGGAGTATGATTATTGAAATATTATCTGACTCAGAAGAGCACTAAAAAGTACATTTGTTACAATGATCTTAAAGTTTCTTCAAAGTAATGATATACAGTATATGAGGAATTAAAGTATCTGAATAATTGTTAATGACAAAATATATACCCTTGGTATTAGTTTAAGCAAATTCAAAATTACATTGTTGAGACAGTTGGTGTTTCAATTAAATGCCTCAAGCCTTTTTGCTATCAATAAAATGCTTACTCTGCAAAAAACTTCAATTTGTACGTGTTTGTATAAAATTCATGTTTTAATCATCAATCATTGCAGTTAAATTTATTTTTAATGGCATGTTGAAAATAAACACATAAACACTAACCAAAAAAACCAAGGTTGCAACTACAGCAGCAAGGATGGACAAGCAGCTGTTCTCTCAGGAAAACACTCTGCCAGCCACAGCCTGGAATAGAGCAGAAGGGTAGTGCCACGGTGCAGCGCATCCACATGTATGAGAATACATTTTAAGATCGTTATGTTTACTTTTAAAGCCTTGCATGGTCAGGCACCAGCCTACCTTTCAGAACTCTTAAAACCTTACAATCCTAGCAGGACTCTTGGGTCTTCTGATCAGGGTCTGTTGGTTGTTCCACACTCCAGACTTAAAACCAAAGGAGACTGTGCATTTAAGGTCACTGCTCCAACTCTCTGGAAGTGTCTTCCATCGGCTTTGAGATCAGTAGACATTGTTGATTCCTTTAAAAAGCAAATTAAGACCTACTTGTTAGATCTGGCTTTTACTTAATCTATTTCTGTGTACTGTGTATTCTTTCATTGTACCTTTGCATCATTGCCTGTTTCTTTCTCCACCCCAGCCTCCTCCTTTAGAGCATAAAGCTTGTTGCAACCTCATATTGAGATTCATGCTACTATGGATTAAATGCTTTTGAACTAATTTTACTATATTCACTAGCATTGTCATTAATGCATACATCCATACGGGTGTTTCTATGCACTCCCTATGAGTCCGAGCATGCTGCTTGACTAACCCAGGGAGCATCTTTTAGGCAGAGCCTTCTCTGCCTAGTCGAACTGTATATCCACTCTGCAAAAACATGGTAAAATGTATGATGAGAGTCCTTAACTGTTCTTTGCTTTGTTTAAAGAAAACAGAACTTTCTGGTCAGCAACAGCATCACTTTAACCTAGGAAAAAAAAAACCTGCTACAGATTGAAAAAGTTACAAAAATAGCTAAAGGCAAAAGTAAAAGGTGAAATATTTTATATCACAGTGAACAATCATTTTGCCTTATCCACTTAGTCATCCAAGATTTGCTTCAGTGAAAGGAGATGTAAAAAGGAGTATCACTGTAAAAAAAAACAGGGAGAAGTCATAATAAATGCAATAAATGCAATTGCACAGAAAGTGAAGTTGTTATTTCAGACCTTTACTTGATTGTTAAGTTTTATGAACTTAGGCATTATATCTCATTTCAAGAAGCTCTACAACTATTTTTCTTGCTATAACCAAATTCAGGCCTTACCTTTGCTTATCTTAAAATAAGATGTGTATCTGGACTTGCAAAGTTAATGTGGCTTATACTTAGTACAATGTGATGATTTACATTTAAAAAAAGGACAAATACATTTGGAGCTTAGAGTTGTTGTACTGAAGAGGTGCTTAATTTAAGAGTAATCCCTTCATTTAGAGATATTTTTTTGCTAAATTAATCTCCATAGCTTGAGAAGGAAATCATTTCTTTATTTAAAACAGAATGCTGTGTTTTAGAGGGAGAAGGACCATAAAAGCCTAAAGGCAGATCTTAAAACTGATCTGAAAGCTGGAGTTCATATTCTGTGGATTTCCCCCAACTTAACCTAATCAGTTACCTGCAAACTTCAGGATTTGTGTTTTCTCAGGAGAACAGGGGCACATCCTGGTAGTAATTTAGAAATTCAGAGTGATTAGCATACAAACAGCTCTCCGAGGCGTATTGTAAAATCAGATTCAAATGTGAAGCTCAACAAAGAATGTGGTACACATGGCAGCATGAAAATAGGAGTTTATGAAAAGAGAGGCAGATTAAAGAAAGAATTCATGGACAAGGTAAAATGGTTTTTAAAATCACTTTAACCAGCTAAAAACAAACAAGATCACCTGTGGGCAGATCATCCTCCTCCTGTTTCAGCAGCCTACCATTACAATATCACTGCCCCCTAGTGGCTGGGCTAAGAACCACAGACAGAGTCTCCAGTTCAAACCTGTACAGTAACTTCCCTTTACTGAACATGTATGATGAACTGTGTGACGGTTTTAGCAGTGTGTGAAGCTGCCTGTTAATAAAATTCAACAAAAACAAAAAGAATCACTGCGGCACATTCAGAGCAACAGAATATTTCTAAGTACAACTGGCTGAGCCAAACACAGTTCTGTAACATGCGCACACAATGTTCCTCATCACAGACGGAAAATTCATCTTTGAAAAAGACTCATGTCAGCGTCTTCACAATAAATCTAAAACGCTTTGCTAAAGCTGCACTCTCTCAAGATAAATCCCTCTCCTCAGCTCTTAACATGTGACAGTATGTGAATAAATCATGGGGAAAAGACATTTATTTTTGTTCAAATACTTCTCAGAGAAGTAAAGGGATTTCACATATATTCCTGAAAGACTTATTTAGATGTATAGATGTAAAAAGTGCCACAAATAGCTTCCTGATTGTGTGTTAAAACATAAAGTTAGTGAAGAACTGTGATTTTGGGTATATAGTTGGTAACAAAGATATGTTCCTGCCCCCTGACATTTGATTGAACCCTTTATATACAGAGACAAAAAAGGAAGTCTGTATATTTTTAACTTTGTATGTATATCCCACAATCCATTGAGATCCATTGGGCGAGATACTACTCACAATAACTTCCACAAAGTTTTAAAACATGACTATTAATAGAAAAATCTAAATGTATTTAGCTTTTATCCTCTCAGAGGGACAGCCTGAGTCATTTTCCATGCACACGACATATAAATGTAAATGGTATTAGTTTCAGTCTTGAAACTATAACACACCACATACAGTATATTAATAAGTTATATTAGCTCTGCATCATGGCACATACACTAGAAATTTGTGCCCATTCATTCTGTAGAGCAATTATGAGGTCAGGCACTGATGTTGGATGAGAAGGCCTGGCTCACAGACTCTGCTCCAGTTCATCTCCGAGATACTTGATGGGGTTGAGGTCAGGACTCTGTGTGGGCCAGTCAAGTTCTACCTCACCAAACTCATCAAACCATGTTCTTATAGTCCTTGCTTTGTGCACTTGGGCACAGTCATGATGGAACAGAAAAGGGCCTTCTCCAAACTGTTGCCACAAAGTTAGAAGCATAGCATTGTCCAAATTGTCTTTGTATGCTGAAGCATTAAGATTGCCCTTGCAACACTTGTCATTCGACTTGGTGATGTGAGGCTTGCATGCAGCTGCTCAGCCATGGAAACCCAGTCCATGAAGCTCCTCCACACAGTTGTTGTGTTTACATTAATGCAAGTGGAAAGTTCACAACTCTACAGCTATGGAGTCAGCAGAGTGCTGGCAACTTTTACTAGCCATGTGCTATAGCACTGACCCCACCTTGTGATTTTACATGCTGTTGCGCTTTGTGACAGAGTTGTTGTTGTTCCTAAATGCTTCTGCTTTGTAACAATATCACTTATAGTTAACTGTGGAATACCCGGCAGGGATGATCTTTCACAAACTGTCTTATTGAAAAGGTAGCATCCATCACAGTACCACGCTTGAAGTCACTGAACTCTTCAGAACGACCCATTTTGTATCACAAATGTTTGGAAATGTAGACTGTTTGGCTAGGTGCTTGATTTTATACACCTGTTGCAACAAGTCTGATTGAAACACCTAAATTCAATAATTAAAAGGTGTGGCCTGATACTTTTGTTCATACAGTGTATTTGCTAATCATAATGCAACTTGTTTACATCTACAGAGTTGTGATGCATGCATCATCCACACCTGTACAGCTCCAATAAAACCCACAGTAGGTGCACAAACATATTATGGTGACAATAATAAAACAGCTTACTGTTGGAGTTCCTGAGTGGGTTGTTTGCTCTCTGCTGTCACTTGCTGTCACTTGATAACCCTCTCCTGTTAGTGATAAGAGTAGACACATTAGGCTATTTTAAACACTCAGACATTGTACATTTATATGAAAGAAACATAAAACAAATAGGGGTCATCAGAGCAATCAACAATAAATCATTACCCAGAAGATTTCTTCAAGGCAAATCTCCCAATCTTATTGCGCCTTCCCTCTCCCTAGGAAAGCAAACCATGAAACAGGAGATTGCTTCAGTGCTTCTTGGACATACTTCAAAGTTCAATGACAACCCTGAATATCTCTGGCAAGATAAACAATGCGACAATTCAAACATCAATCAGACAACATGACAACAGAGCAGCACGACCCATCCCATCCAGTGTGTCCAACACTGGATCCCTGTCACTGTAGCACATCATGTGTGAATGCAAAAGCTGCACTTTAAAAGATAATCGGTTAAATATGATTCCCATGTTCCAGCACTGATATAAAGGCAAAGGACTGGAATGTGTTGGATTGACGCTTGAAGCCATGGAAAGCACGCACTGTCAGTCAAACTCAGGAGATCCACAAAGAGTCAGAGAGCCAATGCAAACACATTTGTTTATCCTGACTGTGCGCCTGCACCATAGACTGATGGAGGGACATGTGTTCTTAAGATGGCTTTAAACATTGTTCTTTTTTATTCATGCATTTAATGTGAGAAAGTAGCACACTTAGTACAGCAATAAAAAGCATTATGATAACAGATGAAAAAACAGTCACATATTTGGTGAAGTTCAGCTCTACTTTATAAAGGCAGTGGGATTCTGAGTTTTGGAGACTTGCAAGGAAATGAAAGACATTTATATCAATCCAACTTTCCACACAGGATGAAAAACAGCAACACACGTGCGTATGCTGCATCTATTGTGCAGACAGGGTGTTGCTTCTGACATCATGAAAAGGTCCCTTGAATTAGCCTTGGGTTGAGGAACATTTGAAGCTTACATATTCCTCGCCTGCAGCAAGAAAGGGATGCATTAATGGAAATTTTGATATTGACTTATAAATAGGAACCCTTTTTAATCCCAGCCGAGGTCAGTCCAGTTGGATAGTGTCAATCTGTGATTTATCATCTGCTGGAGTTTGTCAAAAGAGCCATAAAAAAGAAGAAAGGAAACTTAAAACCTTGAAGGAAAGTTTTAAACTATGACTTTTAAAGTTGATTTTCAGCGGTAAATCTGAATCTCAATTGCTTGAAAACGTGCTGTGGCATGTGGAAGAGCAATTAGATTTTCCACGGGGGACTTTATTAAACTGGATTCAGCATGCAGGATTCTGAGCTGCATGTTGTTTTGGTAATAAAGCAAATTATGCTCAAGGTTAAACAGTCAAGGCCAGTGCTGGTATGTCTATATGGACTATTCCAACTGCTGATGAATGTAAACATATCATTTCTTCCGTAAGAAAGAATATCATCTGCTTGCACTTTTGTGATATGTGCTGATTAGTTTTCTAGCTGAGGGAACTACCCCATTTTAAAATATCTGCACAAAGACATGAGGACACTCCCCACCCAGCATGATACTCGTGCTCACAAGGGGACTCCAGGTCATCTCAGTTTCCCGAGCTTGCAAAGCTGTGATGGTAAAAGACAACAACCACATGTGGAAGACATTGCAGGCAATTACAGTACAGTAGTTGAGCCACTTTAACAAGCTATGCAATATGTACACAGGAAAAGCCGCAGCATGCATCTGGGTCTAAAACAGCACAGGGGTGTTTAAATGAAGACTAACAAGGGTCAGGGTAAAACACACTTCAAGGTGCCAAAGCCAAACAGAGGGGCTACAGAAATATGAGGTATATACAATAAATCACTGTCAGGTTGAAATAATCACAACACAAATAAAACATAAAAATAAATCCTAAAGGTTTTGAGAAATCTTAAACTGTCTGATGGACTTGCTGAGAATTTATGACTGATAAGAGTTTCACCAATTATTCCAGAGCTCCTTTAACACATGAACCATAAACTCCTGACATTTCTAAAGATTCATGATATTCACCTCCTTTTATTTTTGGATCTGCCTTTGACACGTGAAACTCAAAGCGTGAGATTTTTAGTGTTGGACCTGCTTTCACAATTTGGAATATCTAGCTTAGGTAAGAGGCTAGAGCTCTTCAGTTATGTTGACTGTATTTTTGTTATAATCACCACAGCATGCATGGGGATAGTAATAGTAAATATTAAATAAATGACTATGATGCATGTTATAACTATTCATAAGAAACACTGTTTTCTTTAAAGTTAATCACCCCATCCTATCACCTCCTCCTGACTTCAAACTGCTGGGCAGGAAATAAAAAGCCTGTTCAAATGTAGGGGAACCGATCCCATTCACAGAAGTATCCGACCCATACAATGTCAGGACATTTTCAAATTTGCAGTGCATGGCGGTATGAGAGGAGCTCATGCTGTATGTGAGGGATGAAAAGTGTCACACCCAAATGCTGGATTCTTATTAATCTCCCTGTATTTTACTTATTGAGTGTACAGCATTAGTTATGGCAGGCCACAGAGTCAGGCACTGCCATAATTGAGATCAGCTGATCTCAGACAAGCCCTCATCAGCTGACAGCTAGCTGATTAGCTCTTCTTGGTGCTGCCTTTTTTAAACTACTCTTGCCTGGCTACACTCTGCCACTCTCTCTGCAAGCTGCTCTTGCAACCCTCCTCCACCCCAGCTGCTCCTTAACCCTGCTTCTAACTTAATCAATGGTATTCTGGTGTCACTGATGCCTGCATGCTCTCCTGCTTATCTGCCTGCCTTTGGCTTTCCTTATCGGCATACCAAAGACAGGAATGTTAGCTGTTCCTGCTTAATGCTTTCCACGTAGGCTCATGGAAGGGCAGGGGGTCCCAGAACAGCCATACTGTCAAACACAAATAACAGCACAAGCGCTAATTAATAACTGCTTATAAAGAAATATTTATAGCTGCAAATCAGGTGTGTTTCTTGATAAAGTGGTCCTAACTGAATTCAGTTTTATGTTGTATTTTAATGCTTTTGTGTTTTATATGTGTTGCCACCAAAAAACACCTGCTCAAATGTGTTTTGTTATTTTTATAGATATTAGCAGAAATATCTATCCTGTCTATTATATTTTATGTGTGTTAACATGCAAGAGCCATTTAAATCAAGAGTTAGGAAAACATGTTCACCCAGTCACTTGAGGGATTTTGAGAGCTGGATTATTTCAGTGGTGTTAGACCAAAACCAATAGCAAAGATTGAAAATTTGCTTCATCATACGATGGCAAAATCAGCGCCATCATTTTTCACTTCACTAAGTCTCCCAGAGGAACTTTCACAGATGAAAACCAACTACTGGCACTCAATTTGAGTTGAGAAACACCTGTTGGAGTCTGTTTCACTATAAGTGTAAGTCACACAATGACAGAACTCCATCTTACTACAGCAGAATAAATCAGCACAAGAAAGGCTTTTTCTTCAGGGTTTCGTTGCAATAATTGGGTGAAAAAAAAAAAAAACATGAAAAAAAAAGAAAAGAAAATCACAAGTTTTGTCAGGTCAAGTATGAACAATTTTGCAGAGCACCCTGTCTATATGTGACTGTATCTGTGGTTCAGAATAAATAATAGCTGCTCATGCTTCCTGTGTGAGAGCTTGTGAAACTCATTCAACTTGTCTGGGAGCCATTCCTCATCATTGCTTGCCACAATATGAAACTAGAAAAGCACTCAAAAATCACAGACTTCCACCATTAGCCCTATCTCCCAATAGTGAAGAGCCCTCTAAAAACATTACTGGCTCCAGATAGTGATCCAGATCAGCCAATTACTCCCTCCCTGGTGGGGTGGAGACACGGTGAGGCAAAGCATTGGCTTCGCTGCGTGTGGAAATCATGATAGAAGCATTGCCTGCTGGTGCCAACAGATGCACTGACATTCTCACCCATGGTTTTTTGAACATTTTGAACTAGCCCCTCCCCTTAAAGAACTAAACATACTAAGTTATCGCAGCTTAGGATGATCATTGCATTGCATCTTTCAGCTGAATAGTACAAATGACGAATTTGATTTAGTAATGTCAACGTTTTTTGAAAAACATAAAAGAATAAGTAATCCTGCTAAAAAGTTTAAGTAGAAACAAAATCCAGGTTTACAGTGTAGTCTGTACTAAACCTTGAGCACTAATAACTTCCTTACCTAGGTACTCTACAAAAAGGAATTTTAGTTATTTGAACTGAAGTGCAGTTGTTCTTTACTTAAAAAGCCTTTTTAAGTACAACGCAAAAATCTCTATTTTACTCTGCTAGGGTCATAAAGTTAAAGTTACTTGGTTTTTTCAAGGCAATCGGTTTGCATGATTTTTTTTAAGTAAGGTTAACTAATTGGATTTTACAGTGTACCAGTACAAAATGCTAGATGTTTACCTTCAGTGCATGATTAACGTCCCAATGGTCCCAGGCTACAGGCGAAGTGTGTGTGTGCAAGATGACAAGGGGTGGAAGGAGGGATGCCGCAAGGGACATGAGCGAAGGGGTGTTAACCCAGAGTACGGTTTACTCTGATATGTTAACCCAGAAATATAATGAACTCAAGCAACCCAGAAATTGGAATTACCCTTTCAACCAGAAAATGGGTTAATTTCAGAAAATTAACACAGAAATATAACCCAACCCCAGCAACTCAGGAATTGTGTTGATTAAATAACACAGTTTTTAGTGTGAAGGCAAAAAAAAAGAAATGTTTAGAATGCAATTTTTTGAAAAAGAGTTGATTTGATCATTTCTGTAGCATGGTTTTTGCTTCAGAGGGTAAACTGGAGTTGTAGTTTGATCTTAAATCTTTGAAAACGCAACCCTGTGGCATCACAAGTTTATTTATGCAGCACCATTTACTCATGGAGGGCAGCACTCTGGTGCAGTGGTTAACACTTCTGGTTCCAATCCTTGTCTCAGAGGGCCTTTCTGTGTGAAGTTTGCATGTTCTTCCTGTGCATGCCCCTGGCTTTTTCTGCTTAGGTTAATAGGGGACTCTAAATTGACAATAGGAGTGAGTGTGCCAACATTTCATCTCATCTGTCCCTGGGCTTTTTCTTTCTCCTCCATGCTACACATTCATCTTGATTCTTCTTTTATGCCTCCCCTGTCCACATCTTTTGATGTGTTTATGTTCAGGATTCTGTCATTTGTGTACAGGTGTATAGTGAAATATTTATCAAATACATGTCCTAAGACATGGGTCTCAAACTTGCGGCCCGTGGGCAGGAAGATATTTTGTGGCCCCCCCACTTGACATCAAAGTGTAGTGTTAGTGCGGGCTGCACCTTTAACACACGCACACTATAGCCTCAGTTACAAAACTCAACCAGTTGCTGCTGCCAATTAACATGCATTTAATTAACACACTGCAGCCGAAAAACAGAACAAACAAACAATCGGACGAAGGCATCATTGAGTTTTGCTTGGTCCAGGACTTGGATTCTGTCTGAGTTTATTGACAGCAGCGCCAGGGTGCTGGTCTGAGAGTCTCCGCTGCAGTTCCTCAACTCATTCTTTAAACCATGCAGACATGAAGACCTGTGATCACAGCTCACTGATGTAACAGGAAGGGTCAGAGATACAGATAGGAATTTAAATAAGTCTATAAAAGCATCCAGAGGTTTTTGCCTTGTAAAACCAAACTTCTTCCCCTGAGTGGGATTAAACAGGTGCGCCCAGGATGACAGATTTTTTCCCTGCATAACTGTCCGTTAGCCACAAACGCAGACACCATGTCTTGTTTTGGTGAGCGACTCAGTTCAATCTCCTGCCTGATTTAATCCCTAATAATTTCAATCTGTAATGCCAAAATAATATCAACTAATTTTATTTACACACAATTTAATTCTATGTCAACAAGAAGTGAAATTTTGGTCTTGATCACTTAAGTTTAAATGGCACATGGTTTATAAATCCTGTGGCATATTTAACTACAGGTCTTGTCAAATGGTAAAAATTCCTCTCATGACAATAAAAACAATACTTTATAACTGAACATTTAATCCTAAATTGGACACAGGCTGTCCTATGACATGAGAGGTCTGCATGTTTGGTCTTGGTGCAACGCTAAAATGTGTCCAAAATGACTCACCTGCAGAAGAATGACTGTAGGGCTCATACATGTGTTTAAAGTCAAGTTTTAAGCAGGTGAGGGTGTGCAGCTATAAACCGTAAAAGTGCAGCAGTGCCATGAATCACCACAGGATCCTCCTCCTCTCTCTCTCCCTCCCTCCCTCCCTCCCTTACTCATTTTTCTCTCTCTCTTTCTTCTCTCTGGACTCTGTGAACTGATCCCAGGTCAGGTGAAATAGGGCTCAGATCAGGTTTTGTGAACAGGTTGCTGTTTTAAATCCATAAACAGTCATGTCGAATGTATATTTTTATTGAATATTCCAGTCTTGTAAATTTATCATCAGTGGATTCTAAAAACGTTAAAATAAATCTGTAAAAATTGTCATATGTTACAAGGGCAGCATATTTTTTCCGTAACTGTTTAGAATACTTGCAAATAAATTCCCTTTCAAAAGTAGCTAATTAACCCTTTTGTGTGCAAACATGCAGCACTCATTAAATGGTATCTGCATCTAATGTTGGATCATTCCTCTTTATAAACATTACAGCAGCCTATATATCAGTTGTTGGTCATATTGATATTGCTAAAAAATTGTCCGGCCCACAGGACATCTCGTTAGACAAATCGGGCCCCCTACCCTAATTGAGTTTGAGACCCCTGTCCTAAGAGATTTAAGAGATTCCTGCTGTCATGGTCCCACCACCATGGTGGGATTTATCCAAGTATGTGTAACAAACCTAGTGAATGGGCCCTCCCCCGTTGTGATATGCTGATGGTACAAATCTATGTGCGCTGGATCAATATCATCGGTGCTAGCCTCCTGGCTAAAAGTTACTTCATTTTGGAGCTGAAAAGTATGTCAAGCTATTATTGGGCTTTGATGTTGAAATTATTTGTTTCTGACACTTTTAAACCACTTTTAACCACTTTCTTTTTATTCAATTTTTTTAACACTTTAGATCCATTTCCACCACATTTTAACCTCCTTGCACTTCATTCTGCCTATTTTTGCCACTCTTTGCTGGTATTTGGCACTTTTTAATCCCTTTTTACTAGTTTTTCTCACTGTTTTGCCAATGCCTGCCTTTTTCTGTCTGTTACCCATCTTGCCAGTTTTAACCCCTTTAACCTCTTTTTCAAACCATTTTTAGCACTTTTATTTGCAATTTTTTAAATCAATTTTTGCTCCTTAAAATCCTTTTTTTGTCATATTGTCACCCCTTTTGTCTCCAAACGACAGCCTTGCGATTGACTGGTGACCAGTCCTGGGTGTACCAAATAAAAAGAAACAAGGCATTAGCCAAAATTAAGAACTTAATAAAAAACATATTCTCAAACTGGTTATCTGCTCTCCAGCCTTGCAGTGTTACAGCAGAGTATTACTTTCCCAGTGGACACAGATTCACATCTGGTCTTGCCTAACAAAATAGATTTTGCACAACTATCCACAGCAAAATATCTTCTCAAGGATTTAGGCCCACGGTTGCTCCTTCAGAGTTGGGCATAGCCCTCAACTTCCAAGGGACCCATGATGGAAAAGTCCACTCACACAAATGTGCAAAATTTGCAACATTGCGTGTTGCCCATCGCAAATTGGCATCACTTACTACAAAACTGCGATTTTACCACTGACAATTTTGATGTTTGAGACACACATATGGCCATGAACCCACTTTTTCAGCATGCTAGAAAAAGACAGGCACCTGTGGTTTATAACTGCTGTATTCTTTAGATTATATGGCCATACAAAAGTGCCCCCCTCCACAAAAAGTATCTCTAGAAGACTATTAATTGAGCCTAAATTCAAAATGACAACTGCTCGCTATAAAAGCACTATCTTGTTGCATGCACATGGTTTGAATCAAGGTGGACTGGCTGCTTTCTGTATTGTAGTGGAAAGCTTTTATTTTTTATTTCAAAAGCCCATGGGCCTTTCTTTTCAGGGTCCATGTACTGCACAATGTTAATTTCCCTGAGCACACATAGGGATGTATTTCTGGAACAGACAGAAAAGATTTGGTTCAGTGCAAGCACAGTCTGCACATGAGGATGCACTCCAGCTCTCTATAGCCCGGCGTCAGTTTAGAGAAGTGACACTGAAGCCAAAGAGCGGCTGCCAAGGCCTGTGAAACAATCCGCTTTTATCAAAATCACTCTAAATTTTGTTATCTGGTTACCAGGAATTGTGCAGCCAGAAAGATGTAGTTCTCACACTTGATTTGCTTTTCACAGAGAAGAAACCAAATATCTTTGGTCCCTGTCAGTCGGTGGAGGTGACGCTGTTCACACGCTTGTCTCAGCTGGCCGGGTAATTGTTGAGCATTGTTATCTGAGAAAGGAGCTGTTCACTGAGCGGAAAGTTCTCTGAGTGCTTTCTTCAAGACTGCAATCAAAGATATATTTGATATCTTTAGGATTAACAATGCAAACTTACAACATAGAAACTGGCAAAACATAAAAATGAAGCCAACACATGGCCTGAATGATGAGAGAAATGTAATTTTGGAAAGAGGCTTTGGTACACAGTTGTTCTCTGCACTTATTTGAAAACAGCCATCAAGCTGAGAAGAGTTATATTTAACTGGTAAACAAAAGGAAAATGGCAAACTCAAATCAGACTGCCGCTGGAAAAAATATTCTCCTATCCAAAGAAAAGGCATGCCACAAATCAAAATATGGCGATTCATGTTGATTTCCTTTCTAGGACTCCTCTTCTCTTTCTCTCCTAAACTTTGGGAGCTCCTTCACCACTGACGCCTCTGGCTTCCCACCACCACCACAACATCTAGCCAGAGAGACGAGCCGAAATAAATTACTAAACACTCTGTCTGTCATTTGATCATGGTACAAGCCATTTTCAGTGGAAAAATGGGGGTGAGAGACTGTTTTTGTGTTTTCATGAATGCCTGCAGCTGTTTTCCCCATTTCTGCGGTGCTTTTCCTGACACAGATCATTTGGGCAGATGTACACTCCACCTGGGGTAGAACTGACAACCACGGCTCCCCTGTGTATATTATGGATGTATGAAACATATCCTGTCTTTAAGAACTATCAGGTGAAGGCTTTTGCTGAACTCACTTGAATGAAATCATGCCCTAATCACTAGGTAATCCGCCTTTCCCAGGGGCTGCACACAAATGTACACACTGTTAACTGCAAACACACACACTTACAATACCTCCAGTGTACAGATGTATACATAAACACAGTGATCTGGATGGAAGCATTTGTTCCCTGCATCCTAAAGATCCAAATTTCTTTGGATGTGTCAGCCCAAATCTTTCCTAAATCTGCCCCTGCCCCTCTAACAACCCTCATATTATCCCACCACCCACCTCTTCATCAGCAGGCTTCTGTGTCCCCTCTACTCAAGCATCCAGAGGGACTCTATGATGGCCTTAGGCCCATTATAGGGGCTCCTGAACCCCCTGCACTCAAGCCCCGTGTGGGCCTGTGGAGCTGAGGCCTGACATGTGGAAGCAATCACAGCAGAGAGATGAAATGATATATAGAGCTAATAGAGAGATGGATCAGTAATGACCAGGATCTAGTGTCTAATCAAAATACATTCACTCAACACCAGCAGTGACTTCACAGAGTCGCGTGTCCAAACTCAGAGTGGAGGCCCTGCTCACTAATGACCTGGATCACATGTCTTACCATAATACATCGATCTGAGTGCCTCTATTATAAATATTTACCAAAACTACTGTTCACACAGAAACTGTCACCACTACAGGGACTCAGTCAGACAGGCCTGTATGAAAACATGACACATTTATGAGAGGTTAAACAAGAAGAACTGGGTAAAATGCCTGAATGTCAAATGCTTCCTTTTTCTAGCCATTAAACCGTCTGAATACCCGAGTCTCTCTCAGTTAAATCACAACTTGTGAGCCAGGCCAACATGTCTGGCATACCCTTCAGAATGACTCTTCTGTAGAGTTGTGTTCAGCTGAGTCAGACGTTCAAATTACACATCATTACACTGAGGTACACAGACTGGGTTTGTAATAGCTGGTTCAATTTCTGATTGGGCTACAGAAAGATAAAATATGCAGAGTTATTAAGTCTTTTTCACCAAACAGTCAGTTCACATGAAAAACAAATTTTCCAATGTTTACACACAGCCCATTTGGGAACCACTGCCTTATGACATGGCATGAGATGGGATGAGAATAGATGGTATGGTATGGTATGGTATGGTGACAAAATCTTATCATAATGTATTTAATCATGTCATTTTGGGGTTTATACTTATACAGTTGTACATTCTGATGCCTGATAGTCTCTGGCCTGAAAAGTTCAAGGAAATGTTTTGGAAATTAGGTTCACTTTCTCTAAGTTAAATAAGGATTTAATAGATTAAATTTAACTTTGAGGTCAGAACAGAAATCATTTACTGAAGCAGATTCATGAAAGTAAAAACCGTTTTTTCCCCCCTTTATTTTACATTTCTACTGCAACTCTGCATCTTTTACTCTGAGTATAATATTCTACACGTGTCATATGGAAATGTCAGCACCAACTATTCATCCCTGTAAATCTAAAAGTTTTCATATGTTGAATTTGGATGTTTTTTCTAGTGTGAGGGAAATTTTATATTCCATAAACACTTGGCTTTAGCTTGCATAATTTCGTACCCAAAGTTATCAAAAGCCACAGTCTATATTTGCACATGTGTGTTTGATTTATTTGAGTGAAACAGTGCAACAATCTAGGCTTTGTTCCCATCTTCATACTGTATGCAAAACTCCCTCATGAGCATCCTGACTCTAGATTCAACTGTGGAAATACTAGACTATTAGAAATCTGCAATTTGGATAATTTTGTGCCCGGAATTATCATTATTTATAGCCAAATGAGCTCATTCATTCACTAAAACAATCTCAGACCAGATATATGAATGGAACATCAGGCACATTTTCAGGTCTTTTGTTTAAAGTGATTCAAAAAGGCATTTTTCCCATCAAACTTAGTCACACAAGGAAAAGCATGCATATGAGGCTTTTCTACATGTGAAGTGTGCACTGAGCTGCCACCCCATATTAAATATACAAGAGGGAAGAAGTTTGGTATGGGCATAGGGAGTAATTTGCCAGATAACTTAAGTGGAGCAAAAGAAAAAAAAGATGTTAAAGGTTTTAGTTGAATTGTTTTCAAAGCTGGAGAAATTTTTAAATTTTTTAGTTGTAACAGCCTGAGAGGCCACCATAGCAGAGCCACTGTGACAGAATTCTCTTGTCTATCTTTGCTGTGGTGCACCAACTTTTTCTGGAAGCTGCCGCTCTATTGCTGTATCTTGTATCTATTCATGTTTTTTTGTTGCTTACCTGTCATGGACCTCTACTATTTTCTCCCACTGACCGCAGGTTCCACACCTAGGTGCCCAAGTGCAAAGGCCGGCTCAGACTACACAAATTCAGCCAGATTTTGGCACGACTGCAACGTCAAGCCAAGTTATCCATGTAGGGAACAACAAATGCTCTTCTGGTGTGACATTTTTAACGATGTGTCCAAGCAGTAACCACCGCCATGATTTCTCAAGACGAGCATGACGACAGAATTTTTCTTGCATTGTCGTCTAGTTTGACACCCTTAATGTCAACACAGCACTTGGGATCACTGCATTAACTAAGAATGATGCTTTTAACAGCTTTTCTACTTTATTAAGTGAAATTCATCCATGAAATGAAACCATGGATGAATTTCTGTGGTATATTGTTCAGTACACCCTAAGGAGTGCAGCTTTTAATGAATAGCTCTCAGTACAAAACAACAGACAAGCAAAAAAGATGGGTGGAGCTGTGCTCATCTTTACGCATCACCTTTTCTTGTTTTGACTGAGAGGCTCCTTGCAGCCATATTTACATACTGTGTGTATAATAAGTTTTTAATGTTGACCTCTGTGTCATGCATTTTTGCTCAAGCTTCCCACTTTATCATCCTCTAGGAAATCATTAGACCAATGTAGTATATCAATATTAACTACATTTAAGGCATAATACTCTGCTTTATTGCTTAAACATTAACCCTGAACAAACAGATTTATTGAATAGATCACCCTTTTGGCAAAATTCTTGAGAACTTAAATGTTTTTGGCATGCTTTGCAGGTCTCATTCACTCATTTTTGTAAAACTAAACACCTTTTTACCTACTAAATTTATTTGTGCTTGTTAAGCATAATGGTAACCAATGGGGGTAGAAGTTGAATACAATAACAGCGCAGTATCACAGCTTGAAAGCTGAGATCAAAGACTGATGGAGACAATCTCAGAGATGATGCAATGTGGAGACTGAGTTGTGAACATTTCTTCTAGGAATAAAAAAAGGACTCCTACACTCTGTCCTTCGCACTTGCAATTCCAAGATTTACTGTACTGTATTGATTCACAGCAATTTGGTTCATCTCTTTGAGCAAATATCATACCAGCCATCACAACTGCATGTTGAAACTTCATGATTTAATCCTTTCCTCCAAAAAATATTCTTAAACAACAGACAAAAAATGTAACTGAAAAATTTGATCAAGATCGACAGTCATCTCAAAATACACACTGTCACACAACAAAGTGCACAAACACACATTCTTGAGAATCCTGTCATGTTTCTGTCAACATATCTTCTAGCAGCAGCCTGTATCATAAACAGGGAATGTCTCTGAGCCTAAAGACGAGTGACAAGACATTCATCTCTTGTTTCATCTCATCAACAGCAACTGACCCCAAACCAAACACCAAAGACAGTTTTGTCACCTAAATCAAATGTATGAGCTCAGCAATTACAACCTGATATAAATGCTTTTTATCGCTACCTGATTCCAGCCGAGGACAAACGCCATAATCTAACTTGAACAGAAGGAAGTAAATCACTAGGTTTTGTGCATGTGTGTGAAGCAGAAGAGAAATAAGACATACATCTGGTCCTCTCCATTCTTCCTCCAGACTCTGGGACCTTGATTTCCAAATGACATGCAAAATTTACTTTCATCTGAAAAGAGGACTTTGGACCACTGAGCAACAGTCCAGTTCTGTTTCTCCACAGCCCAGGTAAGACTCTTCTGACATTGTCTCTGGTTCAGGAGTGGATTGACATGAGGAATGCCACATTTGTAGCCCATGTCTAGGATTCCTCTTTGTGTAGTGGCTCTTAATGTGTTGACTCTTGGCCCTTGTGAAGTCCCCCCAAATTCTTGAAGGGATTTTGCTTGACAATCCTCTCAAGGCTGCAGTTATCCCTTATGCTGGTGCATCTTTTCCTACCACACTTTTTCCTTCCACTCAACTTACTATGAATATTCTTGGATACAGCACTCTGTGAACAACCAGCTTCTTTAGCAATGACCTTTCGTGGCTTACCCTCCTTGTGGAGGATGTCAATAATAATAATAATACATTTTATTTAAGGGCGCCTTTCATGACAATCAAGGTCACCTTACAAAAAGTACAAAAAAGTGCATTAAAACAGGCATAAAATCAGGAATAAAAACAAACAGTAATACAATAGACAATGCCAAAGATCAGAGGGAGTACGAGAGTTTGAACAGATGGGTTTTGAGTCTGGTTTTAAAGAGGGGTAGGGAGTCAGTGTTGCGGAGGTCAGGGGGGAGTGAGTTCCATTACTGGGGAGCCGAGCAGCTGAATGCTCGGCCCCCCATGGTGACGAGGCGAGCAATGACTGTCTTCTGGACATCTGTCAAGTCTGCAGTCTTCCCCATGATTGTGTAGCCTACTGACCCGGACTGAGAGACCATTTAAAGGCTCAGGAAACCTTTGCAGGTGTTTTGAGTTAATTAGCTGATTAGGGTGTGACACCATGACTTTCAAATATTGAACTTTTTCACAATATTCTAATTTTCTGAGACACTGAATTTTTGGTTTTCATTATCTGTAGCTATAATCATTAAAATTTCAAGACATAAAGGCTTAAAATATTTCAGTCTATGTGTAATAAGTCTATATAATATATGGTTTTTACTTTCTGAAATGAGTGACAAAAAATATTGAACTTTTCATGATATTCTAAGTTTTTGGGGTTTTTTTTTTTCAAGATTTGTTTTTGGGCCTTTTCATGCCTTCATTGGATAGAGGAGGACAGTAGATAGACTCATAATCAGGGATGAGAGTGGGGGAGAGACATGCAGTGAAGGGCCTGAGGCCGGATTCAAACCCGGGCTGCCCGTGTACATGGTGCACGCCTTAACCACTTGACTACCAGCATGCAATTCTAATTTTTTGAGATGTACCTGTAGTCTCTATAAAAAGTATTCACCCCCTTGGATGTTTTACCCTTTTATTTATGTTATAAATCAATAATGGTCAATCTAATTTCACTTTATTGACCCCAAGATATTCCTAAAAAACCCCTCTTCAATGTCAAAGGGAAAATAGATTTCTACAAATGAATGTCAGTTGTCGTCATGGTGTAATCGTAGCCAGGCATACTGATTAACCAGTGACTGGACCTTCCAGACACAGGTGCCTTAATACTACAATCACTGAGACATATTCACTGCACTCAGGTGATCTCATTACATTATTGTGAGACTACTAGGGGCAACTGGATGGACCTCTGTTGACCTCTGTTTTTTTTTACATTACATATTTTTATTTAACTGACATTAATTTGTAGACACCTACTTTAACTTTGACATTAACAAAGTTTTGTTGCCATTTATTTGTTAAAAAAGCCAAATTATATCGACCATGGCTGATTTGTTGAATCAATAAAAGGGTAAAACATCTAAGAGGGTGAATACTTTTTATAGCCATCTAGGTGTAACCTGTTAGCTTATGCTATTAAAATGTTTAATGGTTTAATAAAGTACAGAAGCACAATACCAACATTTTCTTTCCTTGAAGTTGCATTTGAACACATCGACTTTACCTTTGCCTAATAATCATTATACCCCCTGAACCTTGTTTGTGCTAACCGCTAACATAAGAAAGCAAATATGCTTCAATCCGCTGGTTTTAACAAGGATTTAAACACAGATGTCAAACAGATTTGAGGTCATTTTAACACAGCTGCAACCTTGCATAGCCAAATTTGCAAGACTCCATGATGGTCATCAGGCAAATCCATCTTGAAAAACTCCAAAACACAACATACATGGTTCAGACCAATCAACGTCAGTCGAGGACAACAAGGCAGTAACTGTGAGCGGCGTTTTGTTGTACTGTCAGCTGAAAGCAATGGCTGCCACTTAGTGTAGTGGTTAACCTGGATGTAGCTTTAGTAAAGTGGCAGTTTTATCAGAGCTCTACCACATTTTTTTTATATTATTAAGAGCAAAGAACAGCACTTAAAGCTTTTCATGATGGAAAAGATGGTTTCACTCTTCTGCTGACCTGCTTCAGCCCCCCCCCCCCTTTCCACCTTTCAGAAAATTTGAGCTGAAACAAGCCATTCTCAGATTTCCTCCCATGATGTCATGTGGGGAGTTAGCACCACCCCCAGGTTCAGTTGGTCCTCCCCGCCTGGAAGAAAGTTCCGCCCTCCTCTCCTGAGCCAAGGAGGATCAGGAGAGCCAAATCCATTTCCTGAGAGAGGCGGAGTCAGGGGCGTAGTCAGACAGCTCATTAAAGTTCAAAGCCACAGACCCAGAAAGAGCTTGTTCTGAGCAGGGCTGAAACAGAGGGTTTTTTAGACATACAAAAATACAGTACTGGAGTGTTTTTTCAGCAACAAACGTCACAGGCATCTTTCAAGGACCTCTGAGGCCAATATCAACTTGTCTTAAAGGGGTAAAATATGCAACCTTTAAACAAGAGCAAAGAGCAACACTGCAAGCTCATGGCAGAGAAGTCATTTTTGCTCTACACCCGTTCACCCTTAACTTTGCAAAGCAGATGGATTCGCCCGTTTATGTGTTTCTCACGAACAATTCCATCTCGCAAAGCTCCCATCTGAACAGACCAGGCCCAGTAAGAAAGTGACAGGACTAATCAGGAGTAAGAGGCAGTACTTCCGGGCGCGACAGAGTCATGACGTAAGCAAGCAGCGACAAGAGGCTGGAGCAGTTATGGCGAAGAGATAAGCGTGGATGCTGCTACAGCGTCAGTTTTATCAGAACTTGACAACATTTCTTCATAAACAGAAGAAAAAAGAACAGCACTGAGCTTTTTATCTTTGCGGAAACAATGTTTTTGCCCCTCTCCCGACCAGAATCGGCAAGAGTCTTGATTGTCACGTGTTTAGTTGCTCTGATTGGCTCATAAAGATGTGACAAACAGAACGTTCATCCAATCACCCTCCGAATTTTTTTTTTTTTTTTTGAAAGGCTCTACCCTTTCCCAAACACTGTCTATGAGAGGTTTTTCACCCTCAGAATAAGTTTTATCCACATCGTGCTCTGCTGTTCACTGCAGGGTTTTCCTATCTTTATTTTCCTTATTTTTCGGGTCACACATGCATGCAACCGTATACTGTCATGTCGCTCTGATTGACCCGTCATGAATGTGACAGACAGAATCACCAATCACCTTTCAAGATATTTTTTCAAAGTCATGCCCTTTCCAATTGCTCTGCATGGGAGGTTTCTATGGGAGCAGTAACAACAGAAGACACAGACCGAAAAGTATTAATCAGTTGATGTAATAACAAAAACACTTCTGATCATTTATTCTTTAATAAATATCGTCCCATCATGATCGGCTTAATCTATACATCTCTCATGATGTTTACCCATGCTGCGAATTAATGACATTCAGTGAAAACAACCATGGTGGTAAATGTAAGAGGGCATTCTATAAGGGACGTGAGTGGAAGTGCAAAAGGCAATATTTCTACAAAGAATATATGTAAACAATAAAATATGTCTAACTTCCTCTCTAGCTTTGTTTTAAAAAAATGACACAAAAACAGGAAATCTTAAACCTGACCTTTAAGTATGCATGTGCAAGTGTGTGAGCCTGAGTGTGTTTGTATTGTAACCAAACTCCTCTACCCACTGAACATGTGATCAAGAAGAGCTGAACCAGATGGCGGAGAGTTAGAGGAATAAATGAATGCTTTCTCTGGAGTCTCCCCATACACATAAACGCACACATGTGTCAGACACCTATGGTATCATTTAAACTGTTCTCTGCAGTGATTAAACGCAGCAGAAACACATCAGTGTAGTTCACAAATATACATCCTAATTGAATGTGTATTCTTCAAAGATTTAGGTCTACAATAACAGTCTGTGGATGGTATTCACTTTTATAGAGCAGTCTCTCTGATTCTTTGCAGCAAACAAACTGTCAGACTTTGATGTTGTGTTAGTGTTTAGTGAGTTCATTTGGTGCAGCCTAATCCTCAAAGTTTACATCATATTCCTCTGTAGACTTTGTGAAGCCCTACTTCAGGCACACTGACTTTATCATATTACCAAGCAGTGACAACAGGGCCTTTGGGTGTTTCCTGATCTTGTCTTTTTAACTTCTAATTGCACTAAACTATCGCTGAGCCAAGACACAGCTGGGTACGACAGCATTCACCTAATTTTCCTGGGCTGAGTATAGCTGAGCCGAGTGGTGCGGGCAGGGCGGATCCTTGAAATGAAAAGGTTCTTGTTCAGCCCTGATTGCAAAGATAATTATCAGAGCTGGAAGGCAATAAAGCCCCCTAAATGTTTCTTTCTTTCAGCCCTGTCTTCACTTGCATCATGACCACAGCACAACCCTGAACCACTGTCTTCTTACAGCTGGGGACCATGATTGGTTCTGATTTCTGATGGCTCAGGCTGAACTTAGAGATTCGCATCACATCCTCCTCCCTGTTTCCTGTGTTTTCATACTCAGAGCGTACATTTGATTTGTTTCAGTGTGAAACATTTAATGAGGATCTGCTTCTAGTTTGCTCTTCTTACAGTTTTGCCAAATTTTATCTGGATGTCATTAAGGAAAACAAAGAGAGTGACATGGTGTTCCAGGCTGAGGCATGAAGGTGCTAAGAAACTCAGTCTAAGTGTTTAGTGAAGCCTATAGAGCAAAGACAGTCTACTGCCTGCTTTCTGGGAAGAATCAGTGACAACATTAATTTAACAGAATACACTTGCTGTTTAGTTGCTGACAGGTTTTAAATATTATGTTGGTACAGCGTGTGTTATGGGGGTGTGGAGCTATGGCAGAGGGGGCCTGGCATGGCTAAAAAACAGTAATTTGCAGTATTTTTACTGCATGCATGTTTTGAAACCTTTTCCATTTAATAAATTTAAGGGTTTTTTTTTTTTTTGTTTTTGCTTTTTTTTCTAATTAATGCCTGGTGTGGATGAACTTACACATCCCATCTCTCTGCTGATTTTGTCCCGTACATGCACATGTAATGTTTAGTGATGAAAAATCTCAACGAGGTTCTTTTAACAGTCACATATTGGACTCACTTACTGAATTTTTGCTGTTAAAATTGGAGGCAAGTTCTGCAGTGTGCTGCAAATCCTTTGATGAGACACCTGTCTTGCAACAAGCAGTAAAAATACTTTAGGCAATAGAAATGGCCATTCTTAATACTTGTTAGGTTATATAGATACATTACTATATATATATATATACATATATATATGTATTTTTTTTCATTTAACTATCTGAGAAAATTAGGAGCTTTAGGCCCTGTTCCACTACACTACACCACAAACTGCCAAAAAAAACAAGACTAGGTTAAAACCTAGTATATGGCTGACCACAATTATCTTGGATGCTTGTTGAATTGTGTGTTCTGGCAGAGTGATCAGTTTTTGGGGTGTGCACAGTAATTGTGCCGTGCCTAATGTCCGTGGGTTGAGAACTGAAGGACCATTAAAGTTTAAAACATTAAGCCCAGGGAACAGCCAATCTGACACACCAGATCGACTGACAATAAAACTTTTCAGAAAATCTTCAGAAGGTGATTGAAGGAACGTTCTGTCCTACACATTCATGAAGGCCTATCAGAGTGACAAATGATGTAGTGCACATGTGCTTCTCTTGTGCAAGCCACTGCTGCCTAAGATCGTGAATGGCAGAGCTTCATGTAAAGTTGATGCCAAGGCTGCTTGGGAGACATGCAAAAACATCTTCTGTGCCAAGACAAGCTTTTGGTGTGACTCTTTGCACTTGTTTTAAAAAGAACTGTGGTCCAGTTCTAAGGAAGCTTCCTCCAGCTACATCTGAGCTAACAGCTACCTTAGCAGCAGCCCCTAGATACACCAGAAAACGATCGCATGCCCAAAACAACGGGGGAGAGGAGCTAGAACAGCTTTTTGTCTAGTTCTGACCAAACTGCTGCTGTGGCTAAGTCGGAGCTAATCACTCCATCAACAGGGATAATATGTAGCTATCCACTCACAACAGCTAACCCCGTAACTATCACATACTCATGCTGAAGTAGGTCGGCAGAAAAGCAAAAACACCTTTTCTGTCACGGGAACCTTTCAGTGTTGCCCTCAGAGCTTGTTGTCCAGTGTTGTCCAGTTCTTGCCAAAGTGCCGCTGTAGCTAAGTCTGAGCTGATCACTGCACTAGCAGCCATTGTTTTCAAGCATTCACACAAGAATTTACCCTTTTCATGTAGCTATCACATAGTAACGCCAAAGCAGGTCGGCAAAAGAGCGAAAAACACCTTTCACAACATGTAAAGCTTTTGGGTAGTTTTTTTCTTTATTTCATACAGAAACATGTTCCAGTTCTAGTAAAACTGACGCAGTGCTAAAGATACATCTGAGGTAAATGCCGCAGTAGAGGCAGCAATAACTAACGGCTTTCTGGACAACTAAACCCCACCCATAGCGCAACTCTGTATGCATGGTTCTGAAAGTAGAGTCACTCACTCAGTCAGTCAGACACATACAGAGCCATGCCTCAGCGGACAGCCAAAAAGTACTTGTACTTGCTCAATTACAGTAATCTGAGTAAATATGATTACTTTCCACCAGTGCTAATTTTATGAAGACCAACTAGAGTGCTTGTGTTACTGAGCCATCGTTAGCTACATTTGTTTCACCTTTAGTAGCTGCCACAGTTTTGACTATAAAAGGTCTATGAATGTGCTGTAGGGCTGTATTTAGCTACATTTAAAATCAGGCCTTTCTTTTCTCTGAGACACAACCTTACTATTTTTTATAAAATTTAGCATTTTTTTGTTGTACAAACTTAAAAATATAAGAAGCATACAAAAATATGCTCACATGCTTTGTTGCAGTATGTGGAGACAGATACAGGCAGATTTGGAGCACTGATAGATTCTCAAATTATCACTTGGCTCGCCATTTTCTCATAAAAAATGTGTGGCTACTCAACTCTTCTCTTTTCAACCTTTTTCTACTCTTAGGCTGATTATAGCAACTAAGAAAACATCAATGCAGCGAGTCAAGGAAGTTTGCTAGCTTAATTAGCACTGTGAATGCTACACACAACCCATAATGCAACACACTTTTAGAGGCATAAGACCACAGAAAAACAGGGCAAAACTTACACCATTTAAAGTCAATAATTAAGTAAAAAGCCTTGTCTTTTAATGTCTTTTTAATGTGCTGTATGACTCCACTCTTTAAACATGGATTCCAGTAAGGGATTTTTAATTTTTTTTAAATAGATTTATGAATTACTCCTCACCTTGTGGTTTATTTGAAATATTATGGAGCATACAGTACATAAATACCTAAATGAACATGGGCAACTTGTTTTAATGAATGTTTGACTGCATGTCAATTGTAAAGTAAACCCCTGTCATTGCTGTTAAATATGTAAGTTTTGAGATGGTTGGTGGGCTCTGGTTTCTATTTAGCACTCCTGAAACTTGAAATCATGTTGCGGATCTTAAGCTATCCGCCCTAACTTCCTTATCTCCCTGTGTAATTCTTTCATCCCATCAAAATCTGTCAGCCACGGATCTTCTTGTTCCCTCCCTGGCCCACTGCGGTGTCAGAAAAGGTCTTTATCTCCACCTAACACTGTGCTTGAGTCATACATGCTGTATCAGTCCAATCATAGCTTTCCCTCAAAGTGAGAACTCATTATCTCCATGCTGCTGTCATTTATCCAAAAAGTCTGGATAGAGACGTGTTTGAAGTTGGAACAAGTATTCGGTCTCTTGTCAGGCTGTCTTAGGTTAAGGGTTGGCATGAAATCTGCACTTGAAGTGCAGGACAATCCCTGAATTAGACAGACATTTTCTGCTATGTGTTAAAGTACCAAAAGGAGGGAAGAGCCTCATATTATTGAGCCCAAAAACAAAATTAAACACCTCTTTATCATTACACACTCTAAAAAACATGTACCTATCAGCAGCACACAAACACACAGCGTGACAGTGATAGGTTAATTTGTGAACATAACCAGAGATAGAGGGATGCTGTGTCAGACACTAGCTCCTAAGACCTCCAAGTCCCTGTTTTTCTAGGCTGACCTCTCGGTACTGTTGGAGGGAAACATGTTCTGAGATTTGACCATTTTGGCTCCAGACACAGTAAAGTACTTCATGCCACATCTGGCATAATCATATTTTTTAACCATAACAAAGATAAGAGGAAGTAAATCAAACAGAGCCTTTCTCAGAGCACTTACATGGCTGCTCAGTGCAAAGAAACTTGGAGCTCCCTTTCATTACGTGAGAGCTTTCTGGCGTTCACAAACAAGCAGTCGTTCTCCCATGCAATCAGAGTCCAAACTGGACCGCCTCTCTCAGTCCCCTAAGTGTCTGAAAACAAAGAACCATTCTGGATGCTGTAACTTGCAAAGTGTGAACAAAAATATACTGCAGGATGCAGTCATTTCCGTCCCTGACCTATACTATAAGAACAATACACGTCTTTCACACCAGGGCTGTCCTGACCCTGATGCATATTTTCACAGACGTTATCAATCTAGAGTTTTCAGTGAGCTGCCATCTGCCAAAAAGCATTCCAGGAGGAAGAACAAGAAGAAGCTGAGGCAGACCCTCTTGACAATGTCAGGTACTGTGTTTCAGGTACAAACAACCAGGTCAGTGTGCTGGGTCCAAATGCAGCTTACTGTCACTTATTACACCGCAAAAGCTTTCACTATTCCTTATTAAAATGCAGTTCTTGTTTTAGAAACAGAGGCAGTGTTGATCCTGCTTAGTGCCCTGCAGCATACAGTATCAGTTTTTCCTCAATATCTTGTAATGAAATTTGCTCATGATGGGATTAGATGCTAATAAAATGGGCTACAGTCACTTGCTCAAACAGACCACAGTGCTCATTGAGTAAGTGCCTCTAGTCCAGACACTTAATATCAGCAAGTTAGATTTGATGTTTATGGCACTGAGGCTCATAAAAACAAGTTTGGCCTCCTAGTTATCCAAGATATGAGTTCTTGCAAACCACACACTAGTACCACAACACAGCCCCAACATTGATAATATCTCCTATAATAAATCATACCATGCCTGTTTGGAAGTTTAAAAACCCAAAAGATCCTCTTACCATAGCTATACCACATAAGCACATATGCATTGTTTCAGGTTGTCCATAATAAGGCAATATTACACCAGAGGGAGTGCAGATATACTGGTTATCACCACAGTGGTGATCTATATATGTGGGAGCATGCTGATATTACATTCAGCCTACCTCCTTTGACTACCTCAAATGATTGCAAAACTATATTTGGCATAGGAACACAAATAAAATACAAATTAATAACAAAAATATCGAGAACACCAGACTGAAGCAAAGGGACATGTAGGCTGAATAAAATTCCCTGTGATTTTTTACAAAATACCGTCACTAGTTGAATCTGTCTTGTCCAGTCTCTCAGACTGCTGAGCCAAAACTGTGATAATTCAGGTTAAGGACCCATAATGAAGCTTTAATGTCGTTACTGTCACTTTATTATTATCTATGCCCCAATAAAGATAAATGGCAACCAAAAGACACAACTTCCTTCAGAGGTTACTTGGTAAAATACACCTGCTGAAATAACCGCATTCAGGCTTGTGTAACCTGGAAACTAAGGCACAGTGTGAGTCACAGCACCATAAAAAACAACTTCAGAATCATGAGGCTGGTTTAGTGTGGCTTCAGTGATATCACAACAGGGAAATTTAAGAAACTCAAGCTAGTGTTCCCCGTTAGGCCGTCAAAAGTACCCTCCACCCCCTCCTGTCGCTCACGTCATCACGTTAGAAGTCCACCTTCAGTTTAGCGACGTAACGCGCACTTCAGTTAACAATACCGACGGAAAGGAAATGTCAAACTTACCTTCGACGCTTAAATGCAAAGAACTCTTTCAAGACCGATGTCCGGGCAGTCATCTTATGCAGAGTGTCTTTAACTAACTTTTTAACCAGGAAGTGTTTGGTAACTGTTCTCTGGATGAGTGTGTACCCCTCCTCTTCCTCACATCTGGTCCTTAAAGTGAGGGAGTTCCTCCCATCCACGCAGCTTCAGCTCTCCTCTGCGCACCCACTCCTCAATGTTTGAACTACTTTTCCTGAGTAAAAGGAATTCCCTTCTGGTTTTAATTCCGCCGTAATTCATATATTTAAGGCTAAGGCTGATACCAGTGTAACTACACAGATGAAGTTATATTGTTTTTCCGGGCAGCTATATTCAGCGCGAGCTCTTTAAAAGCTTCACCCTGGTTGATGCAAGGTTAAATAAGGTCAGGGGTAATAAAAGCGAGGAGAGACAATGAGGTGCAGTTTCCAATTAGTCCAGAGTGGAAAGAGTACAAGAATATCACAACTACGTAAAAGTTCCGTTTTTGTTAACATTTTACATAGGAAGAGTAAAGTCTTTAAAACTGCAAAATGACAGTGAAAAATACTTGGTTTAAAGTAGGCTACCTAGGGGTTTGGGCTGAAAAGCAAAATATGGGCTCTTTAACTGTGCATAGCACAAACGAGAATATAATTCACCCACCAGGTTACAGGAAAGGAAAAGGAAAACGTAATAAAACAGAAAATTTTGTGTAAAATTTAGAATTATCCTCTGGCTGTGAGTGAACACACCATCACGATGTAGTCTGAGCCACACAACTGGCTGGTTTCAGGAAGTTATCAGAAAGACAAAACTTCTTTTTGACATTTTTTGTTTCTTACTGTACTGTGCATTACTAATGGTATGTTTGGGCCAAAAATAAAGGCTGCATCGAGTCGTGCACGTGGCAAGTAAGCTGAGGGCACCATCAGGTGAAAAGGAGCATTGACACAGTCCAGGTCGTGCTCTGGATGTCCTTGCACAGTACCGTGGGCATGGGGGAAAAAAATCTGTCGAAAACCTAACAGAGTCCACACCTGCGTCAGCGTGTCAAACTTGACTCTGGCCACCCTCACATTGTGGCACATTGGGTCCCATGATGAATCCTTAGCACCCTACATACCTAAAACTTACACACACAAGTGTATCTACGTAATCAGTGCAATTTAAAAGGTAGCAAAGTAGAACACTAACCTCAAAAGCGTACTCAGGTAAAAGTCAAATTTGGCAAATATTTTTAAAACCTTAAAAAAAGTGAAAGATACACAAAGAAGCAGCTCAATTAACCAAGTAAATAAAACATAATAAGTAGCCTTTGTATGAGAATGTAACTTTCCACATGTGCAATAAGTACTTGAAATTCAGCCAGTATGAATACAGATACATTTTAGTTAAATGTGGTGGTAATTTGAACATTCTCAATTGTACTAACACAGGTTTTAACGGTTTTCTCCATGGATTAAAGACATCAGTTAGTCGAGTTTAGCTGCCACAAAGTATCTACATTAAAATCTGTCTAACATTGTTAATATCAGTGTCTTCTATATGTACAGTATGTTGATGAAGAAACACAAGATTTCTACAGCTAAAGAAGTACAGCTGCAACTAGATTTTTTTTAAATCATAAATTTTTGGATTGCACTCTTTTTTATTCACACAACCCCTTCAACAGATTACCTAGATTTCTACATTTTGGAGAAAATTGAACAAAGATAGATTCATCTGTAGGCTGAAATTTCTGTGCAATGCATTCTGGATGTGATGTCATCTAGTCAAGTTGTTCTCTTTCCAGTTACTTTCTCCTCACTGCCCTCTTTACTAAACCCACACTTGGTTTTAAAATTAAAACGCTTTTGGAGATGAAACTATATAGGAAAGAGAACGAGTTTGATTACTTGGAAAATCATATATTTCTTTAAAGCTATATTACCTGAATCTTAGAGTTTGAAGAAATAGACCTGGCAGCATGACATATACTTGGTCCCAAATTATTATGTACATACTATTTTTGTTTATTTTTTTTCCTACATAGTCTATATAATTGGCAGTCAATAGGATTTGTAGGATTTTTTTCAATATATTGTAATCTGGAGTTTATTCAACAAAATTACCAATGATGACGATGGCAATTTTAAGCAAACTAACTTAAAATGTAGTGTTCCAAATTATTACGGAAAAACAGAGTTTCAGAACACTCAATAGTTCCAAAAGGATTGAAAACAGAAATCTGTTTGAATGTTTTGCATTAGGAGGTAATTTCTCTTCAATCAAAGCTATATGTCCATAACAGCCATGGCTTCAGCGGGATGTTTTGCAGCATGGGATGGTGTGTTGTCTTGCATGAAAATTATTTTGTGCCAGAAGGCACTATTCTTCTTTTTATACCATGGCAGGAAATGGGCAGTTAGGAACTTCACATATTTTGCTGAGGTCATTTTCACACTTTCAGGCACCTTTAAGGGGCCTGCCAACTCACTTCCTATGATTCCAGCACAAAACATCACTCCACCACCTCTTTGTTGATGCATGGTGGCCATCCACCAACCATCCAGAACTCCATCTGGACCATCCAGTGTAGAACGCCATTCATTACAGAATAAAACTGTTTGAAAATTAGTCTTCATATATTTCTGAGCCCACTGCAATTGTTTCTTCTTGTGGGCATGTGTTAAGGGTGGTTGAAATACAGCTTCAGGCACTTGTGCAAACCTTTGCAGGATCCTGCATCCAGAGGTTCTTGGGACTCCAGAGGCACCAGCAGCTTCTAATACAGGTTTGCTACTCATCAGTAGATTTTTCACAGCTGCTCTCAGAATATGATGAATTTGCCTTACAGAAATTTTCCTTAATCAACTTTATCTGAACAAATCCATCTTCACTCTGAATTACACTCCTCTGCGCAATCTTTACACAATCTTTTCACAGTTCAATGATCTCTTAATCTCTCATTAAATATCCAGTGTTTTTAAACCTTTCGCAATATACTGCACTATTTCACACTTTCCATCAGCAGAAAGATCTTTCTTTTTTCCCCATAAAACCTGTGACTTGCTTAACAATGAGGAACAACTTTTTTAGGTAGTGTCTCTTTAATTAGGCTCAACTGGCAAACTAAAGAACAAACCTGTCTGAGACTGATGTCAATGATGGAAACTGACAGGAGAAGCAGCACAATTTAAAATTCTAATTGAAAAACTAAAAATCACATGCTTTTTTAAATTAGAATTGTATTTGCATAATAATGTGGAATACAGTCTATATCGATACTGCTCTGTATTTTGGGATAATTAACCTTAATCTTAGTTGAAACTATGGTCATAAAATGTACACCAAAACAAACAATGAATGCTACTAAAAAATTAACCAAACCATATCACTTTATA
Organism: Cheilinus undulatus; assembly: GCF_018320785.1. Taxonomy (NCBI): domain Eukaryota; kingdom Metazoa; phylum Chordata; class Actinopteri; order Labriformes; family Labridae; genus Cheilinus; species Cheilinus undulatus. The sequence continues at coordinate 30,781,661 of NC_054873.1, forward strand.
CTTAATAAAAGATGAATATCCAGGAAGATTTATTTTTACAGCTTAGAATTTTATTGCATGACAAAAAGGGCAAGGGGGAAGTGAAACTTAGACAGTTTTACCATCTGATAATTTAAGAAAAAAAAAAAAACATCTAGAATCTTCATTATCAAAATTTGGAATAAAGAATTAAGAAACACAGTTAAGATATGCTGGAAAGTATTACAGGTTTTTTTTTTCCTAATCGTAAGGAAAATCCATTGAGTGAGCCAATAACTAAATGTGTACATGCTGTAAAGTGTGATTTTGCTGCTCTGGTGTAATCTATCCATGTGCCTCAGACAGTTAAATCCTTGATGCTGAGAGCTTTGTTTCCTAAAGATTAACAATTCATGATTTATGATCCTGGAGGCACATCGTGTTTGGACATTTTTGCTCCAACAAATACGTTCACTCATCTTTTTTTACATCCTGACATAACTCCTCCACGCTTGTAAAAGTTTGAGCAGAGGGGAAGATAAGCAGCCAAAGTGAAAGCCAGGTGGGGAGAGGTTGGTACTTGCTTGCTGTAACAGATGCCAGCAGAGCGTCCGTGGCTGCAGGAGAAAACAGAGCTGCTGAGAGAAGGAAGAGAAGGATGCACCGCCTGCTCTCTGTCCATCTCTCCACTCCCTCTCCAACAAACATGCGATACGCTCCCCAACAATCTCATCTCTCTGTCGATCATTCATTTCTGTTTTCAGCAGGTTATCTCCGGGGCAGCTGGAGAGAGGGTCTGTTGCTATGGTTACCGCTCCAGCTCCTGGATGGAGCCCAGGGTTGTAAAAGTGAAGAGAAAGAGGCTGTAACAAGCAAAGTCTGTTCCTTCCAAGTCCAAGATTTAATGGAAGGGGTCATGAGGGGGAGACAGTTGTCAGAGCCAACATTTGAACTCAACTACGGCAAGATTATTTCTAAAGGGATGGACCCACCAGACTATCCCTGTAAATTTTAGCCTGACTTAGTGTGTGATTTTGAAGGGGAGTAAATGGGTTTCAACACCACAAAGCACAAGTTGAGTTTGAGGCACGCAAAGTGGGTCAGAGAAAGCAAAATTCAGACAAAGAGGAAACAAAAGGAAGCAGCCAAGACCGTGGATGTTGTTTTATCAAGTTCATTTTGTCGCCGGTTCTTTCCCCCTCTCCAAAATACACTATTACATCATACAGGGCATGGGAAACTTCCCCAAAGCAACACTCAGACGCAGAGTGTCTCGCTTATCTCTTATTGCTGACTGCACAGAGATTCATCATCAGCTGAGGATCGTTCCAAAACAACACATTTTCTGTCTCAACTTAAAAATAAACCATGCAACGAACAGAAGACTCAGAGATTGTAATCTAAGTAAAGAATAAAAAAGCTGTTTTAACCAAAACAATTTCATAACAACATTTTGACTAAAACTTCAGTCCCACTGAATTGTTATTTCTCCCCCTTGTTTTTGGCAGTACTGTTGACATTATAGTAGCCTCATCCTACGGTTAGCAAAGTTGACATGATGCACATTTACTTGAGAAAATGTAGAAAATCAGCTTGACATTAAACACAACCTCAAAAACCAAACTTGGATTTCCCGCTCTCTTCAACTGTCTGTTTTGGATGAAAGCAGAGTCATGTCTAGGAGATCTTTGAAGCCGTCTTTGGCGGCCATGGCTGTTGGAAATAAAGAGTAAAAGAAAGAAGAAACCAAACGAAAGGGCCTCTTTTTATGGCAACCACAAACATGTTTTATTCACATGAATGTATCTTTCACAGACACAAAATGGGGAAATAAACAACTTCAGGGCTTCCTTGGTATTCTACAAGCAACTGGTACTGTCTACCACTGGCACCATCTCTTCTATTTCATGGTCTTCTACCTCCAAAATTAAAGCCCTGCAAGTATTTTTGCTATGCTGCAATTACATAAATCAAACAAACAAACAAAGCTGGGTGGAAAACAAGCTGAGGAAAGTAAAGAAAAGCAGGGATCACAGCTGGGAGATGCAGTATGGACCAAATCATGGAGAGTGACAGTGAACCAGATTAGTTTCAGCCAAGAGTCGTTGTCCTCAGCTAAATCTACTTTCCACTGCAGTTCATCGTGACACGAGGAAAAAAAAAGCACAGCACTGTTTGTTTGAGGTGGGATTCAGGGGTTTTACAGACCCCTCATGGGGGCTTTTAGGGAGTTAGCCAAGCAGCTTTACTCCAAGTGTCTCCACTGTTTTCCAAGGTTGATGTAAACAAGCACCTCTGTTGATGAAGTGGCAGGGTGAAGGTCTGCCTAAGCACTATCCTCCCTGGATAGATTATAATCCCGATGTGTATTCTGTGGTGGGCCAGGTCCTTCAAGTGGTGAAAACAACAGAGAGACCACAGCTGATTTCATCCTATCAGGGTCTTTTAAGTTCTCTGTTCACATGGTTAAATCTGGTTGGCAACTGTTTGAAGGGGGAAATAAAAAAGGCTTCTTCCCTGTGTTTCATCAGTGTTCGTTAAAAAAGCATTCAGACTTGATTGCTTTTCAGACAGTAAGCAGTTGTTGACCTCTTGATGTTCAATCGACTGGTAAGTGATGTAACGCAGAATGTCGAATCAAATGGGGTCCTCAGGTGGCCACGGACGTGACAATCTGCACCACCTCACCATTCTCACCCTGGATGGCTCCCTGGATGGCCTCTTTCACTTCCATGTCTGCCTGAAGGGCCGGGGCCAGTTCAGCAGCCTGCAACACAGAAACCTGTATGTAGCATGTACTCTTTATGCAGCAAAAGGGTTTTAATAGTTCAGTGACCAGAGAGACAAGGGTGCTCTCAAAAACCACTTTAATAGGTATACTTATTCAAGTGCAAATATCTAATCAGCACATCACAGGGCAGCAACCGATTCATTTAGGCAAGTAGACATGGACAAAGTTGTTTGCTAAAGTTTGAGCTGAGCATTAGAATCGGGAAGAAATTGATACAAGTGACTTGAATATGCTGTGGTTGTTAGCAGGGATGCACAGACACTGATACCAGTATCAGTGCAGTATAGTTGTTGGTGGTCTGGCAAACTTTCGTGACGCTTACAACTTATTTTATTACCATTTGAATCTAGCTGTCGAAATCAAGACTCAAACATTTCAACAATCTTCTCTTGTCCAATTATGGTGAATCTGTTCAAATTTTAGCCTCGGTTTTCAGGTGTTAATTGACAAATGTGGCCATTGGTGATGCTCTGTAGCCCATCTGCTTCAAGAATAATTATGTGGTACTCTTCTGCATGCCTTGATTGTACTGAATGGTTATTTGAGATTTTTAAAGACCCTTTTAAGACAGGGACTGAGAAAAAATGATACCACTTTTTGCACATTAAATGGTCAAAAATGACAGGCATAAACGTTTTCTTTGTACACAGGACCAGGGCTGATTTTATAATTTAATGAACTGCTTATCAAATGTCAAATGGTGTAGGGCTAAGAGATTTTTGGTCATCAACGCCCAACTTGATGATTTCTGGCACATCTAATGCCTTCATCCTTTCAATACGCTGTACGGTGATATTTGCACTTTTTAGTGGGTGTGCTGAGCTGATCATAGACAGTTAAACTAATAAAAAGCAGATTGTGGAGAATCTTTGTGCAACCATTTGTCAAGGAAGATGTTCAGAATTGTATAAGGTTGACTAGAAAATCAGGACTGGATAAAAACATGTTTTAGTCAAAGTGCCTTCTAAAATCTAAGACTCTTTAAGGCTTTTTATGTCTTTCAATTTCATAATCTAATCTAAGGCTATTGAGGACTTTTCAAGGATCTTCAGTGACCCTGGCATTGATTGCCGCCATGCAATTAGCTGATTAGATATTTTTGTTAATGAGCAGTTGGACAGGGGTACTTAATAAAGTGGTTGTGAGAGTATATAAGGAAGATAAATAGCTGTGGAAAAAGGAGCAGAGAGACAGGTGAAGAAACATGCAACAAGTGTTGAGCTTTTTTTGTTTTGATATCCTTTGACTGTCTCTCTGGTTGGTGTCAGACAGCATGAGGTTTTGTGCATCTAAACTCTTAACTACATGAGAAGTTCATGACTCAGTCCTAGATGATGACCATGAGAAGTGACTCATTCCTTCCTCGAATGCACGCCAAAGGTTCCCTCAAACACACCTGCAGCATTTAATCCTCCCCTCAGCTCAGCATGCTGTCACTAGACAACAGCACAAAGCGAAGAACAGCTGCTCCACAGCAGCACAAACAACACAACACATGAGGCAAACACACCGGCAGAAAAAAGTCTAAGTTAAACTAATATCTATCAATGGTTTTTATTGACAAAATTAAGTACTGGACATTTTGAACTGGCCAAGATCTCCATGTGTAAACATGATAAACTGGCTAATTCCTGAAAATTACTCTCAGAACACGGTGGTAGGCCTTTAGCCCAGATTTCATACCAGAGCTCTAAATGAATAACAATACAAGAAAGTCAGTCTAACACAAGCATGCACAACTGCCCTCTGCATGAAAAAAACAACAAAGTCACTCAGTGCCTTTATCTACATTGTGTAATGGAAACCATTAAATAAAGAGAGAGGGAAAATGCAGAGATGAATAAATACAAAAGTCTAAGTAATTTTTGAAGAATTTCTATAAATGCTTTCACATGTCTGGAGACAGATGAGAGCAATTCACTCCATTCAACACTTTTCAGAAAAGAGAGAAGGAATGTGCTAACCTTTGAATGAACTTCAGACTGACAGTCAGCAATGTTTACATGCAGTGACATCAAAACTACACTGTGATAACAACCCAACCTGGATTAGTAATCTATTCCAGGCTTCTTGACTCAACCTGTGCAATATGTCTTTACATAACAAACTGATTTTGATGATGTCAGTTCTATTCTTGCTCCTTTTTGACTTTGCAGAGATTAAACGGTACATATTAGCTCTATGGCTGGATGTTGGACATATAGATTGGTGGGTTATCATTTCATCATTCTGTTTCTTAGCAACAGCCTTATCATGGGCCTAATATCTGGCCAAAGCCTGCCTCTGATGAGTCTCAATCAACAGACAGATCATTGTTAACCTACAGTTATTCTGTCCATGTGCCCTCACTGAACCCAGAGCCGATGACTTATCAGACCTCTGGCCAACTTCGCTGAGTTGTGATGAAATCTGTGTACAATCAAACAAAAGGAAAAAATGACCTCTTTGCAAGTCTTAAAAATCACTTCAAACAAATCAGTTAAGTAAACAAACAGTTTGATTGCTCCCTGTGCCAAGCGGCATGGAGCACAGACCTTTGAAATACACTGCATGGTGTAGAGACCACTTTTATTCCTGTGAAGACTGAAGGGGTATTGGTGTGAATCAGTTTGGTTTGATCCAAACCAAAATTATTGATCAGTACTGGGTGCTTAAATCACCACAGGAATAGACCAATTACCTGGACAACTACGAACAACAAACAAAGAAAACGAGACCAGGTCATACTGAGAGGGCAAAGTTTGAAATGGCAAAACCTGAAAATATACGCACGGTTGATCCTAATTAGTTTACTGCTTGTTTTGAAGAGAGGCAAATATGATCAATCCCACGACAGAGTCTGCAGGGAGATCTATAGCAGGACATGGCTGGTGTTTTACACAGCCATTATTCATTTGAAGTTCTCTTTTGTTTGTCCAATAACACAACAAAGGCTTTACTCACATGAGGGCTAAAGCGTAAAAACCTTCAGACTCAAGGGAATGATGTTGTGAGGAAAAAAGGACAAAATATTCAACAAAATGCAGAGAAAACAATGGTTATATGCTGTTCTTTTAGATTCTTTACAGGGCTAACCTGACCACTTCAAAGACCTCTGCGCTGTGTGTCTGTGCACCATCCTGACTCCACATGTGGCTGCTCTTTAACAAGCTCAATCATCACAGGGTTTCAGCCTTACTTCTATGCAGCTTGGCTAAATAGCAGAAATAACACTAAGATTTATATTTCATCACTATAATAATAATAACAAAAATATAGTTTGATAAATTCTTCCTCATTATTGACACTAATCACTGAGTATTGATACTGATCAAAGCTGGTCAGCCGCACTTTGATTTCCCACAAGAACAGAGTTCAAAAGGTAACATTTGAAACATGAAGAATTCCCAAAATTATGTAAAAATTTAATGAGGCCCCAAACATGCTCAGAAACTCAAGAAACTTTGCACACACCTCTTACAGTTTATTCCAAAGTACACGGCAGAGTATTTTCCCCATATGTATGTAATTTTGTAGGCATATTTATCATGTCCAACTGCAAAATACTCCAGCCTTCCCAAACTCTAAACTAAAAAGGTAGCCCAGTGTTTTGATATAATATTGAAATCTTTTTTGCCTATTTCCAGTGGTCTTTCATTCGATCCATTAAAAAGTTGGCTTACAACTTTACGAAACCTGAATGAAAAACGTCATTCACATCATGTACAAAAAAACACAAACAGAATGGCCATGGCAAGCCCTCAAATTAGCATGTTTCATCAAGAAACAGGAAGTAATACACATATAACTTAGCTGTAGATGCTTCACTCCAACCCAAGCTTTACATGCATGATGAGGTCCCCAGCCTGGACACAATAATATAGCTATACTCTGTACTTATTATATCTACCTACTGGTGATAGATTTTGCTTATTTTCCCCCAGAGAAATACATTTCGTAAATGGTGTCAAGGATGAGATTGTATAGTGTCAGCAAGTTGTACCATACTACTTCAGGATTTGCATAGTTATGAATGTCTCGAGGTGCAGTGGTGTTTGGCTGTTCTTTGGTATGACAGTTTTTGAAAACAGTGTAATTATGGGGCTCTGACTGGCACTGTTAGCATAAACAAAGGGGCAAGGAGAAGATCTGTGTATCTGGCTCAATTTCATAAGACATACAAACAAAAATGACAAGCACAAAACAATGCTGATGTATTAATAGCAGATGGATCATAATATAACTCTTTAGTTCATTCAAATAATCCATTTGACACTTAATAGAGTCAAACTGAATTTCATGGTAAAATTTAAAGTCTGAATTTACTTTGGAAAATGACACTTCTTTCAATCTATCTATCCATCCATCTAAAGATCTTTTTGACTTATTTTTTCAATAGTGACAGCCAAAGAATACATTAATTCAAAATAGGAGAGATTTCTTATCAGGAAGAAAAGGTGCAAATTTTATTGCCGTTAGTGGTATTTGTTGAAAATTCAAGGATTCATATGTTCAGGTGATGCTTTGAGTATGAACTTCACCAACACTGAAAACTGGTCTGTGTATTGTACAGGAAGAAAGAGGATGGGTTAAAAACTAAACATGTGTTGTGGGGCTGATTTAAAACTTTATTTGGGCCTGTTTCATCTCAGATGATAGCTGTATATTGACAGCTTGGATTACAACTCAGCAACAAACAAACTGTGTTTGTGCACATGTAAAAAACCTGAGAAGTTAGTATTTTTGTTTCCCTAGTGTGTGTTGTTTTACCTGTACAGCAGCTGTGTGATCTGCAACAGGGGCTAGTTGAACGTACTGCACTTGGATGTCAGGGGGGAGAGAGGAGCCTTCCACTGCTGTAGCTCCGCCATCAGCTGACGCCACAGCTATGAGCTGGGCCCCACGCAACACCTAGAACAGATAGAGGAAGGCAAAGAAATTCAACCAAAAGCTTTTTTTTTTTTTTTTCAAATCAATTCTAAACATTAGCCACATCAAGTGTGAAAATAACCATCTGTCAGCCAATAGAGTAACCAAACCCCAGAGTTTGAGCTGAGGTACATCCACCTTGGAAATAAAGAAATGACTTTAGAACATCATGGGGAGGGCTGGGGGAGAGAGGGGTGATACACACCTAGTCCCTCCTTCCTGCTGTCCCTTATCAGCTACAGCATTATTCAGTCTATGTTACTGTTCAGATTTGATTATTAGCCATACACTTACTACTGCCTAGGTTGGAAACAACAATAAATGATCAAGTAGAAGAAACAAGTGTGTGTATTACCAACATTTTTTGAGGAAAAAATGTTCATTGCAATCTCAGAAACAGCACGAGATTACCTGCAATCTTAGAGTGACACAGCCAGTGTTAAGTGTTTGAAAGTAACGCCTTACTGTAATCATATTATAACATTTGGCTGGACTTAGTAATAACGTGTTGCTGCTGCTAACTCAGTAATCACTTTACTGTTACTGTAAAATAATAAGCTTGTTACCTGCATTACTGTAAATCTCTCAACTATATGTAAAACGGGAGTACGGATAAAACAAATCAAGCGCCCCTTTCACACATTGATTCAGGTGAATAAAACATTAGCTTGAGTTCACGGAGGAAGGAGAGGGAAACGGCAAAGTAGAGATAAGGCTGTCTTTAAATGTGCTGAGATATGAACACTATTTTGCATATGTTTCGCAAAAGGTAAAGATTTTAACAGTGAAGAGTAAACTGCGCTAAGGTCAGAAACAAGTCAACTACAAAGGCAGCACGCTAACACAAAGCTAGTAAAGTCTATGTTAAAGAGCTACAGGTAATCAAAACAGCTGAGATAACTAGACTTGTGGCAGTATATCAGGGTTCCTGCAGATCCTTAAATAGTCTTTGGCCGGCCACAAACTAGACGATTTTTTAATCTAAAACAGTTTTAAAACCGTGAGAGACCTCAGACTTCAGGACAATTTCCAAAGATTTTTCATCTTTAATCCTCTGAACGCACACACTAGATGACTCAGTCAGACTGTCAGATGTCTGTCGATACTGTCTTGCTGTCTCTCCACAACAAGCTGTTCTGGAGTGTGTTACAGGTGCAGCAACAATCATAGAACAGGGGAAAGATTCAGGATGAAATCCTGGCTGTAATTAAGGTACAGTTGTATTTAGGGTTGTGAGCAGTGAAAGTACGTGCGATTCGTCTGGTGACGCTACCCGGTGTGCTCAATCTCATTGGTTGTTGTGGATACTATGTCAGCGGCGCTACGACCTAGAATCGTAAATATCGATTCAGAGTCTAGGAGGCTACGACGCGATTTGGAGCAGTAAATGAATCATGTTGACACCACACACATGCAGACTACTCAGACAAATAATTGTTTGCGATGAGGCTCCAGTTTGTATATGCCCCCAAAATCGTCAGGGAAGTCAAATCTTGGCTAAAATCGGGCTTAAAATCCTGTAGTGCCGGCCTTAGTTTTAAGCAGGCACTTTGAGTAAGACATGTCCTTATCCAAACTGTGTTTTCTAGCCAACCTTACATGATCATCATGACAATCATCTTCCCCTGCAATTTGTTGCATATGTTCTCCATAATTCAGGGAATTCAGTGTTGGATGTTCTAAATTTCCTGAAGGAGGACCCTAGACCCCTCTCTGATTTTGTCTGACTCACCGTGATTAAATACACTCTGTACTGTGGAAAAACACCAGTCCAGTTCTCTAACATCAGGGGTACCAGGTTGCCCACTTTAAAATTTCTTGCAGCCCATCCTTATTTTAAAAAGTCTTTCCTGACAAAAAGCATTATTTGGCTTTTTTATAGTTAAACTGTTTAGAATCAGCTCAGCACACCTGTTTATCACCAAAAATGTGTAATGATTAATAACAACATACCGTATATAGATTGAATAGAAGCATTAAATGTGCCAGAAATCAGGAATTTAGAGTGTTTATGACCCCCAAACCTTTTTCCCCCTATATCATTTGATATTTCATAGACAGTTCATTAAATAAGAAAACTGAGTCATGGTCTAGTTTAGCAAGAAATCTCATGTCTGTCATTTTCGACAGTTTAAAGTATAGAAAGTGGTATACATTTTTCCTCAGTTCAAGTTGTAAAAAGTCTCTAATTAGATTTCTAGAAGAGTGCAGGAACCCTGATATATGGTGGAGGAAAGTTAGTAACAGAAGATCTCAGGTGACAAGGATTAATGCAAATGTATTGTAACTAGTAGTGTGACTAGTTACTTTTTGATGTGAGTAACTGAGTAAGTAACCTCTTACTTTTTTAGAAAGCAACTACTTACGTGTAATGGATTCCTGTTTTGAGGAATTACCCCAACACTGGACAAGCAACCTCTCTGATTGGTTGATCTTGCTCTAGGAACTTCTATATTTTCCACTTCAGTCATTTTTCAACAAAAGAGAGTTTGAATGGGGGACTAATGTTATATAGTCATGTGAAGGACACAAGTTCGTATATTATATGCCTTGTTTCAGAAAAACACTGTTTATTCTCCAGCAACAGCACTACATTACCCACAATTCTAAAGTCTCTGATTGGTGAAGACAATAATGTCTACTGTCTGCTGCTATGAGTGAAGATTACGGTTGGGGAAAAGTGGGTGGTAGCTGTGGTGATGAAAGATGACTCCACATGTCACCTGCCACCAGATTTGCCAGTAGAAATTTAAAAAAAGAGACAGTAGCAATAGACAGTTGAAACCTGTAGCTATGCACATTTTCAATAAAAAAAATATTGTATTTAAATAAATGTCAAGATTCAAACCCCAACACTCATCTGAGAAAAAGTGGTTTGAGGGTTTATTTACTCTTTAAAAAGAAACTCTGATTGGCCTTTCCGTAATGTGAAAGAGTCAAATAAAAGCAAACAGCAGGAGGCCTCATTCATGTCCTATTTGATGTGTTTATGTTCATGTTTTGATAAAAGCCATCATTGTAAACAAGTATGGTATTAAACAGGAAGAGTCACACGGGGTATCGGAGTGTGGTAAATAAACATTTCACTCCTGCTGTTTTCACATCTTCTTATCCTGCATTTTGTTTTTACATCAAGTCGGAATGAAACGTTATGATCCGTTCAATTCAATTTACAAGTTTTCTTTTCTTAGGTTCCAGAACACGACGTTCTTTTGAGAGTCATTTTTTCCTGGTTTGTTTAATTTAAGTAATATTTCTACAAAGATATAAAGAAGAAGTTGGCAGAGAATCCTGAGTCATCGCGAGGGGATCCTAATCTACCCACAGAATTGAATGTCAGCCAGGCGACATCAGAGCTCTGCGGTTCTGATGCTCTAATTACAGAGCAGACTGGGGCAGCTGGTGTGTTGTTGGGTATTCCTATAGTTTGTTGAGGCTATGCCTATAGATAGACTGCAACCACAAACACAAAAAGGAAAGCATGTGTGTGTTTATATGAATAGCTCACACACATATGGTCGGGGATTAGTGGAGCACTGCTGTTAATTTGAATAGCTCATTTCCCATGTGACAACAGACATACAAATTAACATACAATCATGCTGTCATCGGGGACACAGAGAAAGACAGATGGGGGAAACATTCACTCAGTTTTTTGGTTCTGTGTGTTTGTTTTAATCAGAGAAAGGTCAGAGACAACACTAGCATCCTCCAGTGTGGCCCACAGCTGTCCAACAATAACCGTTTTAAAGAGGAGCCATGAAATAAAAGGCATTCCAGCATGAGCTGACAGTATGGTCTCATTTGATTTTTCCTGGTTTCACAGCCTTGAACTGAACACAGATCTCTTTCAGCATCTCCTGTCTGCCAGGTTTCATATGTATGTTGTCTTTGTGTGCTTTCTCTATGATGTTATATGAGGTCTCAGTCTTCCTTCTTCCAGCTGCATTTGGTGCTGGGACTGGCATAGGCATACTCTGCAGACATTAAAAATTTTAAAGAGAACATGCAAGCCTGAAGAAAAACCCAAACCCTCACAAACCACAATTACAGATGATGTTTGTTGTCCCCTAACCCTTTCAATCCCAGAGTCCCACATTGCCTCCCAGCCCCCAGTCAGACCCCAGCTTTGAAGTTTTGAGAAAGCGACATGCAACAAAGGTTCAGTTTACCCGCCACCACCAAAACCCGACGTCTCACATCATCATCATCATCATCGAGAGAACTTTGCCAGTTTCACCACAAAATCTGCTGTTTCATCACCATAACGTGCCAGGCCCGGGTGAGCCGATGGAAGCTATTAGTTAAAAGGTCTGCCTGACTCATCTGATCAGACAACCAGGATGCTTCAAGACCAGGCAGCCTTATAAACCAAAGACTGTTAGACGATGGTTAAATGAATCAGTGTTTGATCACCCATAGAACATTCCAGATCATTTAAGCGTTAGCCTCAAGGACTGGTGTTACGAGTAGTCAGACGGTAAGAGAAATAGTTTAACGAGTTGGAAAATTCACTGTTTTGATTTTATGCTTCGGTCAGGAGGGGAAATAAAAACCATCCGAATGTTGAGTGGCTAAATTTGAGGCTGGAGCTAGCTGTCAGATGGCCTAACTTTGCATGAAGAGTGGGATCACACACAAACAGCTAGCCTGGCTCTAATTAAGGCTATTTGCACAAATGTACCCCAAAGGTTTATAGAGAATATTAGGACAGGCTCCCCTAAAATCTTACCTCGTCTGTTCTAAATGCACAATAATCACACCAGTTGCCCTCCAGTTGTTTAGTATAAATGTTATTATCCATTCCCACTGGCTTGTGGTGAGTTATCCTGAATATGTCCTTCTGAGGTCGTTTATCATCTCACCCTGACTTCACACAGAAATTGTTCTATGAGTTCACTAGAAAAGCACTTTTAGCTCTCCTTCTGTTGTACAAAACTGAAGCCAGAATATCCCTGAAACAGGGGCTTACATACTGAGCTAGTGGTGTGATATAGAGCCAAAACACGCACATTCATTTTATGGGTTCACTCGTAAGCTCTGACCAAAGGATTTGATTGGCCGAGTTGCATCACATGGGACAATCTATACTGTCAAGCCAAGAAAAGCTGTGCCATTTAAAACAAACTCACGTCTGTGCTGTTTCAAATGGAAACGCACAAGAATTAGCATGTTAATAATTTATATTACCCTGCCTATAAAGGGGGACCGGCCCTTATTTGTTGGTGTGGACATTATGGACAATGACCACAGCTGTAATATGGGGGCTGGCAGCAGTTCACATTACTTGCATTTAAGCAAAATTTCACTACAACTACAAAAGTGTCTTATATTGGACTTATTTCAAGGATTTTTATTTTCATTTTAACCTTTATTTAACCAGATAAAACCCATTGAGATCGAGCTCTCTTTCACAAGGGTGATCTGGCCAAGGATATTTGCACACTTCATATATAATAGATACAATACATTGCTCTACAATGTATATCTATTTTTTTTTTCTTTTTGCATTTTTTAAGTTTTTATCATAGCATTTCACATAACACAGGCTATTCATGTCTGTGTTGCTTTAACAGGTCTTTTGTTTTTTTTGTCTCATATTTAATACAAAACAGGCTGTACCAGCTATTACAGGTAGTTACTGATAACACAAGATGGAACAAAGTGTAGGCTGCACAGCTGTCAGTTAAAAGTAAAAAATTAGGGAAACCTACAAGATTCAGACTGGAACTTTGTGCTTTTTTTTACAAATAAACCAAACCTGTACCAAACCGTGACCCAAAAAGAGAGGCATGAACCAAACAATGACGCTTGTGAACCCCTATACCCCTACTCAAAAGGCAGACAGTTGACCCTATTTGCACTTGTCAACACACCTTGTTGTGATGATACCAGACCAGAAAAGATAAGCCTGTTAACAGAATTAAGCTCAGGTTTGGAGATATACCCACTTACATGTTGTGGAAGAAGATGGCTTCAGTGAGCTGATGGCATCTGTTTAGCTGGAGTAAGCCAGCATCTTGGCTAACAATGGATTCAAGAGTGGAAGGGTATTAAGAAGGGTTAGGGCTCAGCATTAGTTCATGCAGGACAAGTTGGTAGTCGTACACCAAGCCATGATCAGCTGACAGCTAGTTGATCCTAATTATTGCTTCCAATCTCCCACAGCCAAACACAGCTCTTTCTCTCAACACTGTGGTGTAGTTACATGAAGTACTTCTCACTAATCCCTGCTTGCATTAATGCTAATGCATCCCCCTGCTGCTGCTGGCAAAGGTTAACCTCCTCCACCCCAGCCTCCTCTATATGGCATAGCTTGTTGCACCCTCATATTCACATTCATTCAACTATGGATTCATTGCTGCTGAACTGATGTCATTGTATTCAGTAGGCATTGTCATAAATGTATTCATCCATATGGGGGTTTCCTGCTATGCGCTCACTGGAAAGGCAAAGCATGCATGCTACTTGACTAACACAGGGTGCATCTTTGACCCCATGTTCCTATTGACAAGAGGAAGCACAGGCGGAATTGGCCCAATGACCTAAACTGGAGCAAGTTAGCAGGGGGCGCTTCATATTTTGGCTTCACTCCAAGATGGCTGCTCTATGTCCATTTTTATACAGTCTAAGGATTATACATGCACCTAACTTTTCAGGAATTCAAGATAGGTTGATAATCTTGCAGTTTCAATCACTTAACATTTTTCCAAAACTGACTACTTTTCTCTATATAAATCCTAAATAGGCATCCTCTTCTAGATGCTCAATTCATGTCAACAATGCTAAATCAAACCCCTATAGATATAATCCATCATACTTGTTCTTTTTGGGAATCAAACATGGCTTCTGCCAAGTCATCATCTGTCTAGTGACTCAGCGTGAGTGTGAGTAAATTTCCCCGTGATTATGAGTCTATGCTGTCAAACTCGTGTATCTAAGTGTATAATTACGCAGTTCAAGATATGCTATGGTTGATACCCAATATCGTAAATCCTTGTCTTTCTCAATTAGATCCTCAGCCTCCATTTGAGAGCAGTTTGCATTCTCAGCTGTGAGGATCCGAACACAGAGGCTCATAAAAGCATTTACAGAGTTGGAACGATGTGTGAGATCTCAACAGCGATTACACAGGAACTTCTCGAGTCCACATCCTGTCCCACGACTCCGTACGTCAGGACAACTAATCTCCTCTGTTGCGGCGTGCTAATGTCATGCTGGTCTTGACAAGAAAGACTCAATCGAAAGAATCTGTGCCAAAGAGATGAACACCCACTGCATGAAAAAATTCCAAAAAGTATACTCAGTGGATTAATACAGTCATGTAGGGTATTTTTTTTCTGTTAGCATAAATTATCAGTTTGTTATTTATGACTGCGCTGAGGTTTGAAGTGCATTAAAAAGCCTTCTTGAGCAACATTAAGTGATTTTGTGAGCACTGATGATAATTACCTCTCATTCAGCTAATAGGACATAATCATCATCAAGCTGGTTTGCAATGATGCAAAAACAAAAATAATTACAAAATTGCACTCCAGAAAGGGAGGAAGAGGATAGTTAAGTTGAATCAACAACAAGTCAAGATTGTAAGAACAAACTGCAACACTATAAAACAAGAAGAGAAACATTTGTGGAGGCTTTCTTGGAGCACACAAGTCCCCTGACATTAAGAAACTTCACAGCTTTGCCTAAATGCATCAGAGAGCGAGGATGACTCACTTAAAATGTGGCTCGCTGTATTAGCTTTGACACAGTGAGCTCAATATGTCAGGAGCAGGAGCCATCATCTGATCTAAAGAGTATTAACTACTGCTGACCTCAAAGTTTGATGGATAGCGACCCTTAAATAGTCAGCGCTGACTGGCTGCCCACCACCATGCTAGAGGTCCAGGGTCATAGCAGACGAACAGGATTAAAGTGATGGGAAGAGCACTGAACAATCCAGACCATCTTAAATTCTCTGCAGGCTTTGCTTGCTTCCATGGCCTTGAGGATAAAAAGGGGGAAGAAAAAATAAATCTTTTGCTGATGCTGTAATGCTTTCAGTAATGGATCCGGTACATGGAAAGGAAAGGCAGAAAAATGAACAGCGGCTTGATGCAAAAAACATTCAAGACTTTTGATACTGCGAGACAACAACCGACTGCCTAAGCAACATTTTGCCTAAAGACTGGTCTGAGCTTGTTTGAGGAGTGTAGAATGTACTTTTTCTCCTTTTTTAAATTATGAAAGTACTTGTTCATGAGAAAGAACACAACAATGCTCCTGCATTCCCTTGTTAATTCTGTGTTTTGCTCCCAGAGTTTTGTTTGAATCTGAAAATGTGCCTCCGCAACGCGCATATTTTCTGCAGGCTGGTATTGATTCCCAGGCACCCAGGAGGTCTGTTAAACTCAGCTGCTCATCGGACGATGTTATGAGTCACCCGCCTTATAAGAATGTGTTTGTGTCTGAGGATGTTTTCTGAGACTTTGCTACACCCTCATTGCAATTAAGAACGCTAGAATCACCCATAACAGAAGATCCTCCATTAAGTAAAAACAACTATCCAGTCACACAGAACAGGTTTTTTCTGTGCTTAAAGGAGAAGATAAATGTGGTTCCTATCAATCTCAAAGGAATGCCTTTTCTTCTGTCAGATGTGACAAAAAAAAAAAAAAAAAAAACAGAGCAGGGGAACGTTAAAAGAAACATTTGGGCTTTGGAGTGGCTGGAACTTCCTCCCGGGTTCACAGTCGTCAACAACATCTGAATCTGCCAACACTGGACAGATGTCCAGGGAGAAATAATATCTCTGGGTGGGTAGGTGGGGTAGAGGAGGGTGGAGGAGAGGAGGGAGAAAGCATGGCTGTGACTTGGCTGTAAATGTGCCCAGAGACACAAGGATGCTCCAATTGCTTGTTTAGCGTAGACTGGGAAAACAGAAAAAGGAAGACACCAGCTAAGAGAAAGCTCACTGCAGCAATCAATACTTGGCTCTTAAGGCTTTTCTCAATCTGAGGACTGCTCTTATTTCTACAGATGCCCTAAATCCTCCATTTTTTTTATTTTGTTTGCCTGGGATGTGTAATTTCTGTTAATTTTCTTAAGCTCCCCACTTACTGAGCTCATATCCCCAGAGTTGCAAAAGCATAAATAAGCATAAAAACAGGAAATTTCATTGCAAACTGGTAAATGAACTGTATAGTGCTCTTACACTACAAATTCATACAACAATAGCAGAAGAAGCAATGAAAAGTGCCTATAAGTGGACTTTTTCCATTCATACACATTTAAGTCAATGGCTATGTCATCCTGAGCAACTGTGCCTTCTAGGGCTGTTAATATTTATCTACAGTCCTTTCAAATCTTATTTATTATTTTTTTACAAATTTTGAATTACATTTGAATATTTATGCACATTTTTTATTAATATGTATGTAAAACGTCCAGTTGCCTTAATCACCGTGTAGTTACACATTTGTCCTCTAGAGGACCCTCAAATATTACATTACAGATTGCAATGAAAAAATAATGAGCTAAAAGCCAAAGTAGTTAATGTTAATTTTTATGTACTTTTTTTAGTGCAAACAGCCACCTGCACCATTTAGAGGCCTTCAACAGGTATTTTGGTAATGATGGTCAACTTCAAAACAAACAGGTTAGAAATTAAACGTCAAACAAAAATAAATAAAATTGTTCCACTTACGGCGGTGATGACATCATGTTTATAATGAATAAAACATTTAAAAAATGTTGGTACTATCTTGTTCCTACATGTTTTAACCTAAAAACATGAGGCGACCCACATCTTCTGAAGCAAGAACAGAGCACTATCACTATCACTATCATCCCAGCCATGGAGAAAACCCTCTCTGCCCTGACGGAGGTGCCTGGGATGCAAAGGTTAGGGCCTGCCACCTGGGACAGGAGAGGATACATGGACCAGAAATGCAGAGATATTAACATGTATTTGTTCCCCATAAAGTGAATTACTTACTTACTAAAAAACCCAGAAATGTCAGAAGCTGAGATAAAACCCACAAAAATATCATTTTTCACTCCCCTACTGTGTCAAAATTCTGTTTCTGATTTGCAAGTGAATACTCATTCTTACGGCAAGATATGTTGCTCAATATTACCGATTTAATCAATCAAGACCATCTTAAATTCTCGGTGATGTGTCAGTCTCCTTTCAACTCTCTTTAAAATGCTTCCTTAAGATAAATCATTGTCCTGCTTGATCCCTGACCTCATAACCTGAGCCACTTCTTCCCATCTCCACCCACACCCTGACACTGTTTATGACAGAGCTCAGCACCTGCATCCAATCAAACCCTCCCTTGCATCCTTTGCTCTGAAAAACTCCCACCAGCAAACCAGGAGTCAGATTCAGACGAGGCTCATAGAGGTTTTATGACTAAACCATACTGACTTGAATCCTGATCCAGAACCAGCAAATCAAAGGAGGGACTGATGACAAAAATAACAGCTGTAATTAAAAGTCAGGCCCTTGAGAAACTAAATGGAAGAAAAGTCAAGCAGAGTTTCTCTCTGTTCTCTCAAAAGCAAATCCAAACTTGGTCTTCTTAATTGATGAAGGCATTTTTATGGTGTTGGTGGATTTAATGATATAAGATGATGCCTTTATCGTGTTTTCAATTATACTGTTGGATTCAAAGGAGCTGTATGATATACACAGGTTGTAAAATGCAACTAACAAAATACCACAATGCATAAAAAAGCCATCTTAATATGTCATTTGTTATATTATTAAATTTAACTAAGAGACAAACGCAGGTTGATGAATGCGTAACCCTCTCTTAAATCAAATCCAAAGTTTTCAACAAAACTCAAGTGATTCATCTTTTCCTACATTTTAAATACTAAAAACAACAGAAAATGCTTTGAAATTAATATGAAGGCTAGACATCTCCAAATGGCCTAACACTGATACTTAAAGCAGAGCAGGCAAAGCTTTAAACAATGTCTCTAAGAGAAGACTGTGGATCGAAAGTATGGAGCAGCTTTGACAGCTGTAGGTACAGAGTCCAGCTGTTCTACTTCAAGTCTCAAGTCACCTGTCAGCTTATATCAGCAGGTAAAACACTAAAGTCAATACTTCTTACTTGAAATTTGCCTGTATACAATAAACATTTGTGTAATTGTGGGATTTATTTTGCACCACATCCTTCTAAAACATTGTTAGTTTTTAGT
This sequence comes from Cheilinus undulatus, assembly GCF_018320785.1. Classification (NCBI taxonomy): domain Eukaryota; kingdom Metazoa; phylum Chordata; class Actinopteri; order Labriformes; family Labridae; genus Cheilinus; species Cheilinus undulatus. The sequence continues at coordinate 30,800,514 of NC_054873.1, forward strand.
CAATGCTGTTCAAAGGTCACACCTATGTCTAAAAAATGTAGTCTAACAAATACTAAATAAACAAAATTGTATCTTTCTACTTCTTTATGTTCAACAAAAAAAAGTAGAAGCAATGTTGAATGTGTTTGCTATTTTACTGTCATTTCCATTAAATTACAACTTTCTCTGTTTCCTCCTCTGCCAGCACTGATTGCATATTTATGTGAACCATGTGTCTCCATCTTTGTGTCGTACAAAAGTGAAGCCAAAATACCCCTGAGATAGACATTGACATAAAGTTGTGGTGACATAACTTGGATTGAAGACATGAACAGAAGGGAACTGGTGAAAACGTCAGGTTGACACTACACCCAGCACACATTTATCTAACTGATAAAATGCTACAGCCATTTCAAACTGAGTGTGTGGCAGCCACATCTTAGCAGCAGCTAGTGAGGGCTTTCAGGCGTGGGTGCTACTTCTCATGCCCTTAATATGACTGTTTCAAATGCATAATATCCAGAGAAACACAAGGCTTGCTGATTTTTTTTTCTCCTGAAAAACAGACAGATGATAGAGAGCTGTTTAACCTTGTTATGTGATATGTATGCCCACATCGATAGAATCCATTTTCAGTGTGTTTCTAGATGACCTTGATGAAGTCAGCAAGCTGGAAAGCGGTAGTCTAATAGTTATTCTCTGAACTTCAACTGTAGTTGGAGCCCCCTACATTCTTGGGCTGACATCTATCACTTGGATGGTCGGTTGGTTGATTCACATGCTCTCATTTGACGAGAATTCTGCTCACCAGTTTTGTCACACGAACACATGTGCGTGCGAGATTAATACTACAGGAGCACACAGCTGACTGATTGAGAGACACGCAGCAGGAGACAGAGAGGAGTAATGCAGTGCTGGGCAATACAGGCAGAGAGGCACACAAAGTGACGGAGAATATGTTGCGTTCTGATTTTTTTCACAGAGGTTACACTGTAAACTTGGAAATAACGTATCTTACACCCAACAGGAAGGCTGTTTGTATTGTAATGGTGCTGCTTAAAGTTCCTACTCTGCCCACTGTCAGACCCTAAACTCCTGTAGTCTGTAATTCACCGGTCGGCAAATATGTGGTACTAAGTCCCTTTATCATTGCATTACAATGTACACGTCAGCACTAGCATCTGTTACGGACAGACAGAGAGCAGTAGAGACAAGGCGATGTCTCCTGGTCATTAAGTCTCGACCAGCAGACATATTTTCCCCTTCATATGGTAAATAAACGCTGCATGTTGTCTGATATATATGCTCCTAAATGATAACAACACGGACTGAAATTAAATATTTTTTGGCTTCAATTTCAGTGGATTGTGTCTCCGTCTACCATCTATGACTGCAACTCACACTTCTTAATCTTACTAAGATAATACTTGGGATTTATTTCACTCCAAATTTGTTCATGCTAGCAATAAAAATCCAACAGAAATCTGACCAAAGTAATCCAAAAAAACAGATCAGCAATCCATCCAGCTCTATTAATCACAAAATGCTTATTCAGGCTATGATTCTAATGTTCGTCAGATTTCCTATTATAGTTCTTTACATGACAGTACTACTTTAGTTTAGTTTAAACTAAAGTAGTTCTTTAGTTTAGTTTAAACCAAGCAATCTACTCTCATATAAACACACTTGTGCCATGAGAAATTGCGGTCAGAAACATGTTTAAACCAATGGATGATGAGTACTGTCGTCCTGAGACTGCTGAGAAAGGGCTGCACTGGGCCTGTGCTGACGTTGAGTCACACTGAACACATCTGGTCCTTCTTACTCTGCCCACAAACACAAAAGCAAACAGCACTGGGGGTACCCTCCTCTGCACTGCTCCGAAATGCTGAGTAACAAACACACGCGGACACAACTCAGGATTCCCTACTCTGTGACCCTTTATCTCCTAGCCAAAATGCCACAAGGACACAAAGCAGACCACTGCTCCTTTGAAACACAATCCACTGCTAGACCTCTAAATCCAATACTGCTTACATACATCCCACTTACACTAAACATCAGCCATAAAACATCTTGTTTGTATCTTTTCATCTCTCTTTACACTCCCTTCATGCTGTGAATCACAGGAATCTCAACAACCTCCTGCAACATTTCTGAGCAGAGCAAGAAAAAGGGACAACAGAGGAACTTGGGACACAGCCAGCTGTTCGTTTCCAGCACAAATCACACTGATTTCTGGAGATCCCCCCTTACATTGTTCGGGCATCTGCTTTGTGTGTAGATATGACAGCATACCTTTACTAAAGGGTCTGTTTTCTCTGGCATAAAGGCAAAGAAGCATATAACTTCTACATCAGCATTTGTAGTACAACACGAGTTCAGAGGAGGAGCTGAGGTCAAAATACATTAATTCATGCGTTTCCTCTTCCTCTCTATGACCTCACTTTATTCCCTTATGTTTCTCTGCATTAATCCCATCCTTCTTTCACAAAATGTACAGTCTGTTCTTGTCATGGTTTCATGTGAATACATCCAAGCTGCAGAAGCTGTTGAGGGACGAGTGTAGATCTGGACTCTTGTTCTGTGACCCAGTTCTCACAATGACCATGAATAATGCATCTTGGGACAGTCCAACAGATGCACAACAGCATGTGCTGACAGAAAGGGATGGCAGAGGTTCAACTTGGGTGAGGAAGTGAGAGAGAAAGGGGACTGGGTTCAGACTCTTATAAAAGACCCTGATGGGCGGCATCCAGGTCCCTGAGGAGTAAATGACGCAGGGAAGTGACAGGATCAGAAATCTGAAAAAGTAAAGGGCCGTCTCAGAAGATGCGCCTGATTTTTCACACTGGTTTTACAGCTTAGAGAGTGATCTAAAAGCTATGAGATCACAAAACAATGGCTGTTTTGCTCATCCTTACTTGGTTATAACATTGATTTTGTTTTAGCTGCTTCACATGTACACAAAACAGTGACACTTAAGTGACAAAAAAGCAGTCCTGGCCATTTGAGCTAACTAAAGACACCACACCCTTCAGTTTTTTTCCTGCTGCACCTGATGGAACACGTTTATTTTCTGTTTGATTCACAGCTCAACCAGTCTCAGTTTTCAATCACAAACGGGACAAAACATCTTTTCCAGACAGTCTCCCTTTTTTGGCTTTCCTATCCCTATCTTTTTTCCTTTTTTCCCTCCTCCTCATCAGTTGTTTCTTTCATCTTCCAGTGCTCCATTTGGTCTGCATCAGCACTGGGTAAGATCGCAGCTCAGAGAGAGAGGCACTAGATAAGAGGCTATGACAGACAGGGAGTGCAGTAAAAGGCTAGTTATTTTGTAGTTTCATGGATCTGCCTTCTCTTTGGTCCACATAAGAGGGTTTTTATAGGCTCCAGAGAACTCTGGGTTCATTTTGTTCAGACTTTCAAGGTCAATGAAGTACTACTAAAATTGCAGTGATTGCTAGAAATCCTATGCAAACAAAACCAATCATGGCATTTAGCACTACAATTCACCTTTATAAGGCAAGTTTCATCAACTTATCATGGTGAGTCATGATGCTAGGGCCATCTGGTTGGAACCAAAAGAGACGTAAAACAGCATTTCACAAGTTCTGAAGGAAACAGGAAGTTTCACATGCTCTGGGCCACTGCTGATAGGTCAAATGCTGTGATGTCACTTTCTGTGACTGATCTCCACTGATTGGTTGAGAAAAACCATACTGGATCTACTAAATCATAGAGAGTTGGGGGGAGGCCATAATGGAAATCTACCCAAGTGACCATAAATGGTTACTTGCACCATGAAGGGTTACAGATTGGATTTGTGCTAATGAGCTGGACAAAACATTAACACTGAGACATCTAAGATAGAGGTCATGATCTAAATATTTGAACAGAAATTGATTTGGAATAAGTCATAAAGTTCATGATGCTATTATTTCATTAAAAAAATGTATGTTCCCTGTTCTTTTTCTGGTTGTAATGTGCTACCACAGCCAAATGGTGGCTGGAGGGCATCGTGCAGCTGATTGCTCCCCACAGTGTAAAACAGAAGAAAAAGGCAGGTGACAGGTATGGTAAAATGGTCCATGTGCTTTGAGATTAAGAAATGTAGACAAAAGATAAAAATGTAGAGGTGAGCATAAACAATTCTGCCACAGAGAAGATTTTTTGCAACACCATCATCACTGGTTTAAATCCATGTGTCCTGGCATCAGTATAAGAAACTAAACATCACCTGTATGTAATTAACATGAAACATAGTAATGAGGTAAAACATGTTTCTTCACTCTCCAAGTTTGATGTGTGTAATAACAACAACATAAAGTGAGTGAACTTCAGTCCATCTCAGGATTTAACACAAGCTGTGAGCTGCAATGGATCAACTTGGTTTGTCTTTAGCCCAGCGCTGCAGTGATTTGTGTTTTAACAGCTTTAAAACTTTTTAAAGGGCAGTTTTAACTGATGATTCGCTTGTTCTAAGTCCATGATGATTCAAAGAAGTGGGCCGTGGTGTTAAACAAAGTCAGGGAAACAGCTGTGAACACGATAGCTCCGTACACTCACCGGTACCTCTGCTAAAGCTAAATTAAATCAGTGATAAACAACCTTTTTTTCTCTAAGTTCTTCACAATTAAAGTCTTATTTGTTATTTTGCTGAGTGCTATTATGGAGAATGCCCACACCAGGAAATGTGGTGTTGTCAGTAGCAGTTTGACACACCTCAGCAGGAGAGAAATGAAACGTAAAACTAACAGTGCAGAAACAAATAAGAGAAAAGAGACTTATGGAATCATGTTTCTGTGATCATCTGCTCAGACATGCGTTTAGTACACTATCACAGGTTTCTGTTGGGTAGATTTTAACAGCTGAATATGGATTTAAAAGTGCTGTATCTTTTATTTTTGTAAAAGGGCAAGAAATAAAAAAAATAAAAAATTACTGTGGTATAAATTCGAGGTGATATAGGTCAGCCCCTGTCATTTTTTGATTAAATAAGAAGACTGATAAATCTCTATCCAGGTTACAGTCAGAAACAACTGGAACTTTTAGTCAGAACTGAGATCCAAAGAAAAAATTAGAGCCTGTCCACTTCAGGACATAGATTTTGACAATTAATCTCCATGGGAAAAGTACTAAAGTGTAGGAAGACACAAATAAGGCAACAATCAGAAGCTACAGCACATGTGTATAAATCAAGAGATCCTGACGGAGGTTAATGCAGCCAAGATTCCAACTGATAGTGTAAACATCTGACTGCCCATGTGACCTTGAGCGATTGGATGAGACAGGTGGCCTTTATAAGACAGGTGTAAGCACAGCTACTCAGCACAGGGAAGATAAAAAGAATGAGTGAGACTGAGAAGAGGAAAGCAGCCTGAGGGGAAGAAAAAGTAAGCTTATGTGATAAATTGCTTATGCTAGGTTACACTAACACAGCCTCGGCACTTCTCTGCCAAAGTACAAAAACGGTGACATCATACACAGCCTATTTGATCTGAGGCTCTCTGTAAACACACAAATTACAGTAAAAAAAACACAAATCAGGAATAAGTCTGATCTGTATTATCTTTATCCACTGTTCTTAAACTCTGGTCCAAGATACATTACACTGATCATGATAAAGACATAATATTTCATTCATATGCAAGCAGATCTGGGAATAATGATTTATCTCATAAATAAGTGCTATCACTAATATCATACTTGTTTGGGCTCAGTGTCGTCCCCCCCCCAGTGTCCTTGTGTTCTTTTCTGGGATTCATCAGATTTAAGAGCTGACCCAGCTCTGCTCCTTGAGGATATGAGAACATGGAAGTGAGACTACTGCTGTAATGTATGATTGCATGTGTGTGAAAAGCTTGACCTGCAACATGCTGGTTAAAAAAATAAGTGACTGTGTGTTTGTTTTGGCACTGTACTGATATCATTTTACAGACCCAAACAAAGCATGAGCTAAAAAGAAAGGAAAAATATAAAAGCTTTTTATTGGACCAGGCTCCCAGACACTGCCAAGGGAATAGAGGCCTTTCTGCAGCTCTTTGTTCTGAAATCCTGCGGCACTTTGGTGTCTTTCTGCAGAAAAAAACAGTGCATATACAGTGTATTTCTCACAATGCAGTCTTAATAGCTGCTTTTTTAATGCATGTTGTGTTGTGCACAACTTATACCCCACAGACATAACAAATCTGATGGAAATCTGCTAAAGCAGCTCTATGAACTGCTTTGAATAGATGCTGCAGATGTGTGTTGTGGTGCAAAATCTAAACCAAACGCTAGCCAAAACTTGTTTCATGATCCTAGAGAGAGTCAGAAAGGAATGCTGCAGTCGGCTGAGCCGGTAGGTCATGTGAGGACACGAGCATGAGTGTTCATTTATGAGTGTGAGAGAGAAAAAACACAAGGATGTGGGGTGACTGCCTCAATCAATTGGAAACACACGCAGAGTCAAACAGCCCATAAAACAATACAAACAACAACAAAAGAGCTCATATAAAGCAGATGTATTCACACATTATAAATGTGCACATATATACAGTAGATGGCCAATGGCGCCGTGAGCATGAGAGTGAATCGGATGACTGAGGTCTTAATTAGACCATAAAATGGATAACTGAGCAGCAGAGAGTGCGTGTTTCCAGGCTGTGGGTGGCTTGTAACTTATCCTTCAAACCAAATATCAACATGTGTGTTACATATAGAGGTTTTAAGTATAGTATTTCATGTCCTAAGTAGCAATATTTTTCAGTCACATTGCTGCACTGGAACAAGGCATGCACTACTATTCTGAGTGAACACATAGGTAGTTACTTCTTTTACATTCTCAATCCTCTAAAGTCTCTTCATTGGCATATAGTCAATGGAAAAATCTACTTCGCTGTATTCAGCCTTCAGATCAAGCCAGAAATGTATAAATTATGAGCAGGGTGCATATGACTAAGCCAACAAAGTGGCAAATATTACTCAGAACATTTGAATTTATAGCGATAGACTACATTTTTGACTATTTTTACTACAAACCTTGGAAGAGACAGAGTCTTCGAGCAATTTTACTAGGCCTTTAAAAAACACAAGGCTGTGTTGGTTAGGTTTGCTGTCTCAGGTTCGACTGATGACAGGATGAATTATGATTCAATAAGGATGGCTTTTTAGATACCAAAATAAGGCAGAATGGTTTATAGCTCTATGAGAAATAATTTTACAACTCTTCAAAGATGATAATTATTTTGTCTTCACTCACTTCGCAATTTCTGGTAAACAGGAGCATGAGATTTCTGATGTTACTGAGTTATCTTTCATAAATGCATGATGATCCTTGTACTGTATGCCTATCATGCCACACTGCTTTGCAGCACAAGGAAGTTGCACATTTTTTGGTTATAACCCTCAAGATTGTGTGCAGGAGAACTCTATTTTAGCAGATCTGCAAAGTCAACCATAAACCAGTTAAAGACCAACAATGGTGGTTGTCATTAGAGATGTTGAAAATAATCATCTCCAATATGCATGGTAATGCAGATGTGGGTGATGCTGCATCCCAATGGAGAGGCAGCTAATAATCCATGCAGATGGACACTGCATGTGTATTTTCCCCCTGCAGCAGGACCTTCCATAAATACTCAAATAATCTGTTTCCTGTCTAAATGGGGCTGCTTATAATGCATTCCAACTAGGGCTGTTAACATTAACCCATTAACGCTCCTGATCAATTTGAAAAACCTGTGATCTTAGGGATCAATTGAAATAGCTTGCCTTAAAAAAGGAAAAAATAATGTGCACTTTACGGAAATATGATATGTAAAGTGTGTCACATTTAAGAAGAAAAAAAACTCTTTGGCTGTTACATTAAACACCTGTCCCAACAACAAAACACAAACCAGTTTGGCCCCCAGACCGGCACCGTGAGACAGAACTTCCTTCCCTAAAGCCTTGCTGCTGGACAAACATGATGAAATCATGAATGTGTAATTAGGTGTTGGTCTTCAGGCGTCCATATGTTGCCTCCACAGGCCATGCACAAGCCGGCTCTGCTTTGATCCAGACTCACAGGGATCCAAGAGGAAAGAAAGGAGAAACAGGAAGGGCCCTCGATTCAAAACATCCAAGACAGAGATGGAGGAAGGAGAGGGATAAACAAAGACATGGACGCTGGGTGGACATGGATATAAATCCATTTACAGACAGGTGTGAGTGAGTGAGTGCACTTTTAGGACTGTGTGCATGTATGTTTCTAACCTATATAATCTGCATTGCAATTAAGAAATAAATATACTTTTGCATATAACCATATGATGCACTTTGATGTTCTTGAATTGCAAAAATATGTAAAACTTTTTTTTATGTGGTGCCTTACAGCCCAACAATGTTAATGCATTAAGCATCCCTTTTCTAGCTTCACCCTTTTTGTCTATGCTGCCTCCAGTCTTATTTCCTGCCTGCTTGGTAGTGTGCACAATAACACAAGGATTATGGAGATGGAGAAAAAAATTCCATAAAGGGTGTCTGTACCACCAAAACTACATGACAATAATACACAACAATACAATATTGGATGGGGAAACAATAGATGTTTTTCTTAAATGATAATAAAAATCGCTATACCTCATGGCACTTTTGACAACAATGAAGCAGACTCCCATCACCAGTTAAGATAATTCAATCAATTTGTGTTTGTGTCACATATATTGTAACTGACAAACATGACTATAGATTTTTAGACTTTAAACTAGCACTATGATGGATGTGCTCTGTTTTTTTATGAGAAGGTCCTTCCATACTTATTTCTGTAATAAATAAGTTGTGATAATATCCAGCAAAGCATTAGGAAAGACATGGTAGAAAGAGACTGCTATCTATTAAATATAGATGTAAACAATGCTGGATTGGTTTAAATATGTGTTTCACTTATGGTTTATGAGAAAAGCATGTACACTGAGAAATCATTCAAACATGTTATGGCTGAAGGATTTAAACTGTGAGTTATGTTGAAGGCAATATAAATAGAACTTCTGTTTGTTTACATGAAGGCTCAGCCAGCCATTTTTAAATGCGTTATTGTATACCACACCAAATTAAGACATACTCTCTGATTCACTACACAGTGGGTTTTTATTCAAGACTTTTTCATCCGGCCTGGCTGAGAAACGCACAAAGGTTGAAACTCATGCTGTCACTGTGGTAACACGGGCGATTAGTGAGTTTGTGTCTGATCTTATCATAGATTTCACTCATACTACTGTAAAAAAAAAATTCAGAAATGGACACAAGCATTTCTTATCTAAAAAAGTATGTAAATAAAGGTCAATCAGTCCACCTAAGAATATAAAAAGCTCCTCATTCACTTGAAAGTTTTACATCCTTCCTCAAGACCCACATCTTTGCTTTTAATCCAAGTTCAGCTTGCCATGTAGACCTTTTTTATGATGCAATAGAGAATTATACTTCTTTACAGTTTTTTTTTATTGTTTTATTGTTTTATTTTCATTGTTCTTGTACAACACTTTGTAGAAATGCAGTTGTGTTAAATGACTAATATAAATTTACTCTGAGAGGTTCATTCTTTCTTGTATTACATCAATTTTACAGGCAGGTGGTAAGAATTAGCAGTTGTAAAAAATAATCATTGCAATACAAGTATTTGAATGGTATAATTTTTTTTCAACACAATCCTGTTTTCTGATGATTTCTTTATTTGTTTATTTCTTTTTTTGGATGTTTGGGCCTTTTTTATTGAAATAGGACAGTGGATAGAGTCAGAAAACTGGGAGAGACAGTGGGGAATGACCTGCAGGAGCAGAGCTCAAACCTGGGCCACCACTTTTAGGGCAACAGTCTCTAAATATAAGATGTACAAATGATGAGCTAGGCTACTGGCAACCTCTCTCCACTGACTTTATGAACTAGTTTTCACTCACTGCTAGTGCTATCTAGTGCTCTTTAATGAGCAAATTAGAAAATGGAAACACAAGGAACATTTTGTGAGGTGAAAAGATTGTCAAACATTTTGGCTTAATATTCCCCACATAACCACATCAGGATTGCCTCTCTCATAGTGTCAGTACAAGAAAGGCTATGATTAAGACATCACCTTACACAGAGCAACAGAGTTTGTTAAGAGTCACTGTTACACTCCCAAAAAGCTTTGCCAAAGATCTGATGATGACCTCTGTACAAAGCAGACGGGAGCATTGGGCCTTTGCTTGCAAATATCTACCAGAACTCTTCTTCAGACTGCAAGATGTGATTCAAATATGTGGTTTTATGGATTTATTAGTGCAGAACAGCTCATGTCTAGTTAACTGAGAATATATTCTTACCTGCCCATCCTGGCCAACATGTACCTGGTGGATCTGAAGGTTTCCCTGTAGTAAAGAAATGAAAAAGTCATGTTAAAGTCATACATTACATTCACAGTTATGTAGCAATGTAAACCTGAAATATAGACACAAAGAAACCTTGAGGATACATGTTGCCTGTTTCCTGAGATTGATAAAACCAGAACTGCTAAAAGGTGAAAATAAAGCAGAGAGCATGCAGCGTTTATTTACAGAGGGGAGAGGGAAAAAGTTCACTAGTCGGGACTTAATGACCAGCAGACATCACCTTTTACCCCCTCTGCTTTGTGCTCATCTGTAAGAGAAGCTCACGATAACGTGAACACTTTAAGGAGGTTATAATAGGAGATGATACTACGCAGCCTATTTGCCGACAGGTGAAAAAACTGACCGCAGGGGTTGATGCTGTGAGAGAGGGCAGAGCAGAGACACTCTGCAGTGCCACTTCAATACAAACAGCCTGCATCTCTGTGACGGGTTGAAGATGCGTTGATTCTGAGCGTTACTGCTGTAAAAATATCAGAAAATATCCCACTCTGCATCGCTTTGTGTGCTTCTCTACCTGTAATTCCTAGAGCTGCATTGCTCCTCTGTCCCCAGGAGCACGTCTCTCTATATCAGTCAGCTGCACACTAACACTTGTGCCCCCCTGGTCAGCGCTGGGGGAGGGGACTCACCAACCAGGGTGATCTTGGTCGGACAAAAGCTTTTCGACCAACACCCAACCAATCAAATGGAAGCTGTCGGCCCTACTATTTAGACAGAATTCTGCAAATGTGTGGTTTGGCACAGGAGAGTTTGTTCTCAATGACATAAGGCTAATGGGATGGATGTTTCATGCCAGCTTTTCTGTCATTTCTGGCACACCAAAGCTGCTGTAAACATAAAACAGCAGGGATAATTTTGTCATACAAAAATTTGTTCATGAACAATCTTTTTTTCCATGAGGAAGACGAGACCATAACAAGCTAAAATATATATTTGGAAATATAAACTCTGAATAAAAAGGGAGTTTAGGTACTTTCAAGAGACAAGATGAGATCCAAATGTTAGTGCTGGACTGTCAGTAGGGTCACCAAATCCTGACTCACCAGATGTGGGACAAAGACGACGTTTGTGTGGGACAATGTGGGATACAAATGCATCATAGTAGTCTAAAACAACTTTAGAAAGTAAATATTTCTATTCTTCCCCTTTTCTGACTAGTATGAATGGAAGTTTCACAGCGTTTGAATCTCATTTGGGTTTTAGCAGGAATGTATCCATAGAATGGGAAACCTCCTTCTCAGCTACATGTTTTATTTTTTGGATGTCACATTCTCTGTTTTGTCTCAATTTGTATTCACCACCGGGTGAAACAGAAAAATCACTCAGATCAACGTCACAAAAAAACTGTGGATCGCCTTGCACTGGTCTCACCCACAGATAAATAGTTTCCCAGTCCTTATTATAACTGCATTTCCTTCTCTTTATTGTTGTTGTATTTTCCTCTCTTTCCTCCATGATTCTTCATGCTGTTTGTTGTTGCTGGTGGTGAGTGCGCCCTTCCTTTACCTGTCGTGTCCCGGTGTGACTGACATGATCACACAGCCCAACCCTCCCCCTGATGGCAGGCAGCCCTTGCTGCTTTCTACACACAGCCATTTGATGAATGTCAGATTTTAAAACACCCACTTGAAAACTGGAATATGTCAATCACATTGCGGGACAGCATCTCAATTTGCAGGACGTGTGAAAAGTAATGAAAATGTGGGACTATCCCACACAAAGCGGGACACACACACACCCTAACTATCTGACATTCAAAACCCTTAATATTTCTCCACCATGCATTTATGCTGTGTACAAGAGGAGAGGCAACAGAGAGCAAGAGCTTGAGTGTGCACGTTCCTGTGCAGAGCAGAGTGACAGAGAGTAAGAGCTGTTAGGTTGAATCCATGACTCTTATGTAAGTGAAGTGTTTGCATTAAGATAAAAATGAATGCATTACCTTTGGATAGTTGAAAACTTTTCCAGCTCCTACTATTAGCATTCAGACTTATAATTATAGCTATAATTTTAGAGGCTACTGCTGCACAGTCATCCTGCACCCCCAAACATTGTATTAAGTGCTGTTGGTTAAAATACTGTTCCAATTTAGAAATCTGTGTTGAAATCAGCAGTTCATTATTTAACTAAAGGATGTGATGTGTTTAAGGACTGTTAAATGAAGGAAAATAGAACAACATGATGTGTTCATATGTCACATCAATAAAAAAAAAATCATTTTTGGTAAGAAACTTGAATAAACACAGTTTTCAGGAGGAGAAACACTGTATACAGTCATGGATGAAAGTATTGGCACCCCTGTTAATGTCATAGGTGAGTTTAAATGAGCATCACATGCTTGAAATAAAATGATTTACCCACAGTTCTAAAAGGGTGCCAATAATTTTGTCTGGCCCCTTTTTTTGAGTTTTGTGTAAAATTGTGTCAATTTTGTCCTTTTTCTTCAGATTTTTTGTGTTGTTCCAATGAACATAAAGGAAATAATAACATATAACATACAAATAAAAACATTTGTAATTGCAACAATTTCTGGGAGAAACAGTGTATTTTCTGGAAAAATTCCAGGGGTGCCAATACTTTCGTCCATGACTGTACAAGGAAAATAAAAAAGATATATGAGTTCTATTACAAATTTACTGTCTCGTCTTCCAACCAAATGATAAAAAAGTATTGACTGTACTGATAAAGACTCTGATCTTTGGAGTATTGCTTGGGTTTTTTCCAATACCTGTGCAAAATCCATACTTGTTTCTTTTTTTTCTTTTTTTTTTTTTTTTTTAAGATTTGTTTTGGGCTTTTTGTGCCTTTATTTGATAGTGGGGGAATGTGGATAGAGTCGGAAACAGGGACAAGAGAGTGGGAAGAGACATGCGGGAAAGGGCCACAGGCTAGATTCGAACCCCAGAGCCACCGTGAGGCATAACTGACATAAGCAGGAAGGTGAATGTTAACAAGCAGTTCAGAAACAAACTGTAGTGAGATCAGTCAAGCTATGAACGGGAACGAGGTGCCAGGAGTAAAAGTCAAGAAGAAACAGTGCCCCACCTCAGATTCAATAGTTTAAGTCAATGTTTTACATCAGGGGATTCGTATAATGCTGTTTTAGGCTGTATCTCAAGTCTGTTCATTAAAACGAATGTAACGTAATGTTGTTGAACACACCACACAACAGTCAAACAGCGGAGCTGTACAGGCATGATAAACACTAACTAGAGTCCCGTTAAACTTGTGGTGTTCTGAAGTTTCTGTTCCCAAATTACTCCACACACAGTTTTGACCCTTCCCAGCGGGAAGCTGAGCTGTGTAGGGTCTAATTGTTTTATACGGACCGGGAGAAAGGGCATAAAGAGGATAAAAGTTAGCAGGCTCGTCGTCATGCCCCCATACACACAGACAGCATCTGCAGACCACAGGGATGTACGATCACAGGTAAGACACTGTTTAATGAATTTATCCAGATTATGATTAGCAAAATTATTGTATTTAATTATTGTATATTATAATTAGTGTATAGTAATGATGTGACTTTACAGCTCTGTAGCCTATTATTTTTGCATTTAATGAAGAAAACGAAGCTTACATCAAGTCAGTAGTCTAATAGTGTAGTGGAATAATAACTGACTATATGTTAATACTAGGGGTGTGACGAGATCGCGAGATCAAAATGCCACAAGATTTCTCATCGCAGAAAAATCAATCTCGCGAGATCAATATTGCGCAGACACTTGGAGCAGCAGCTCTCCTTACAGAAAACAATACCAAACTGGAAGTTATAAAAGATCACAAACATGCCCTGGACACTATGAAACTGTTGGTGAGAGAGTAAATGAGGAAACGGAGCTGATCCGGTATCCATTAAGATGACCGCTCCAACCCCCTCCCCTCGCGTGCGCTACTTGGACCGCACATGATCCGCCTATGTATCATAGCGGTGTGAATTGATGAAATGCTGCTGGTGAAAGCCTGTGCAGTCTCCATGAGGAGAATACAGCATTTATTTAGTTCGTGTATGCATGCAGACTTGCTCGTAGTGCCGCTATTTGTGACTTTGTAACTTTGAGTCACGGCTTTGTCATGTCTCATTCTTGTCTCACCGTCTGTCAGTCACACATCCATCAGCTAAAACAGGTAAACTTAGCAAAACAAACCCTGTTTGAGTGCCACAGAGTCCAATGTTAGCTCCAAAAAGCGAAGTCAGAGCTTCAGTTAAACGCGCCCTGTTTGTTTTATGACAGCAGACAGAGACACACACTCACTCACCAACTCACACACATTAACAAACGTGCTCATCTGTGCGTCGTGTCCAACACTGTTAAAGCTCATATGAGAAACAGACCAGAAAACGATACAATAATCTATTTCTTTAAATTACAATGTGTTACTGACTTAAAGATTTATTTTAGGTGTTTAAAATGTGGATGTCCTTAAAGAGGATGAAAAATAGTTTGATTTTACTGATGCAGCTCTTTATATTTCAGTCTGTTGTAAACAGTGCTTAAAGTACTTTTAAAATAATCAAAATGCTTTATTATATATAATTAAGTATATTATCAAAAATAGTTATTGTAATTTTAGCGATGAGTGCATAGTATAGTAAATTAAAGATTTTGTAGACTGTTAAAATCAAAGGTTTGATTTGAAGAGCATTGAAATGTACAGTTTGAGTCAAAGTTAGACAAAACATACTCTCTGGAAGCATTTATAGCCTATTCAGTACTTAATTCAAACATTTTTGAATAGACCTGAATGCGTTGCAATTATAGCTTCCAGTTGTATAAAGCACATATTATCCACCCATGTATTTTTTTTTCCCAAAATTAAAAAAAAAAGTGTAAAATCTCATCTCGTCCCGTGTCTCGTGGGCCCAAATCTTGTCTCGCCTCATCTCATGAGATAAGTGTCTCGTCACAGCCCTAATTAATACTGATCATTAATGAGCTGTAAAGTAAATGCTTGTTATATAAAACAAGCTGACAGTTACTGTAGTAGGGTTTATGGTTGAGGTTAAAAGCATGTAAAATAAATGAACTACTAGCCTTGTGTATTGTGTTTTATGTCTCTAAATCCTTCTGAAATGTGATGTTTCAGAAAGAGGAGGATGTGTTTTAAAAGGGAGGGTGTAGGATATCAGCAGGTTTATTTCTGACAGAGGTGGAAAAAGTACTAGAATACTGTACTGAAGTAAAAGTAAAGTTACTTTGGATAAAATATACTTAAGTACAAGTAGCAATCTGTAAATCTACTCAAGTAAAACTAAAAAGTAGGTCATGTAAAACTTACTCAAAGCACTGAGTAGCTATTTTTGATGCCCGAGGAGGGTATGCTGTGAAATATCTTTTCTTAATGTGAAACAACTACAAGAGATATTAATCTATAACCAGGTTGATTTTTATAAAGTAACACTTAACCTAAAGTCAAATGTAACAGCTGTTTTAGGATGAAATGTGGAATCATTCTCTCACTACTGACAGTCATGTGCTGTGAAAGTCAAACCTCAGGCCATTTTCTTGTTGGCAGAAGGAGCTCCTCATTTTGGCTTGTAGTGTTATTTTACTTAGTACTTAATGCTTTTTAAAACACAGTAAAGTATAATACTTCCCTAAAAATATACTTAAGTAAAAGTAAAAATACTGATTTTGAAAAGTACTCAAAAAAGTATAAGTACACAAAAAAGCTACTCAATTACAAATCGTGAGTAAATTAGTTAGTTACTTTCCAGCCCTGATTTCTGTTTGTTTTGTACATGAAGGTAAGTCATTACAATTAACACAAAAAAAATATTTTATTTTTTTAGTTTGGAAGCTTGCTGATGAGGTGGGTCTCCAAAAGAATGACTGACAGATGAGAAAAAGAGGGAGAAGTCCATCTCCTTCACAAGTATCCACTCCTACAGACTTCAGGACCTTAAGGGAACACAACCATCTCCTAAGAGACAGACCACAAAAGAGAAGGGAGACAGGAAACTTTCTCCATCTGTGTGCAGGAAGGTAAAACCCAGAACATCCCAGCAGCGACAGAAGAGTGGAGGACTTCCTGATCTCCTAGAGACAATCACAGTCCTTTCCAGATCCACAACAGTCCAGCTCACAGCCCAATGTACTGGGTGCATGACAGTGGGCCCAGAGTGTGAATCTAATAGTCTCATACCATTATGTACAGGGATGATCATCAGTGGACTAAATAGACAGTTCATACACACTGGTCAAATAATAAAATAAAAATAAAATATGCATAAAAATATGAATAAAATTTGCCTCTGTATCATACATTTTTCAGAGATAAGATGCCAAAGGAACATATAAGTAAGGCAAACAGGCATAATCTGTTCACTTGATGTATTTCACATCATTCTTTTGGAGTAGCAAGGTGGCAAGGTACCAAAATGAAGCACCAGAATCTGTCTTGTAATTTGGTACAGTAGGTATTGGATGTGTTGGTAGCAGATTTCAATTCTTTATCCCTTGGGAACAATATCAATAAAACTAACAATCCCATTCCTGCTGTAAACATCATTCATGACTCTTGAAAGCTTTTTATTCAAGGTTTGACAGTATTTCCATCAGTTATCTAATTACAGTGCATCAGTATGAGTGCTTTATTTTAACAATGTGTCTAATAATTTTTTTAAATATAGAAAAAATCTTTAGACTAAAAGTAAAGGCTACAATGTAAAACATATTTTACCTACTAAACCAGACTAAAATGTCTTCGAGTTTAAGTCAACTAAATAAAGACTAAAACTAAAACGTTTATAATGACTTAAATGTGACTATATCTAATGTCTAATTGTCTTAAGACTAAGACTCTATGTAAAATAACTGCCAGGATTAATACTGAAACAGAAACCCATCCAGAGAGGAAAATAAGCCCAATCATCATATTCATAAGACAAAATGACCATCAGAGAGGATCTGAACACCCACAGTGATGTTAACAAGACCACAAGAGAGAGGACATCAGATAAACCATATTTAACCAGCTCCAAACTTCAGCTGCGCCCTCTTGCTAATTTTATTTCATGTATATATCAAGCAGAGTCTGAGCTGCCATATGGCCAGAGAGCAGTGTGATCTCTCAAACAGCTCAGTTCCTTTTCAAGCACGCAAAAACTGATGTCTTTGAAGAAAGGGGCCCATTCCTAATGAAAACATATTCCATGAGTGGCAGTTGAGAGATTTGGGATTTTGTTGCTAAGCTTTGAACTCCAAAAAAACAAACAATATCAAGGAATAGGAAGGAGAGAGGAGAAGAAAATCTGGGCTCAGGCACAAAGAGCAGGAAAGGCTTTAGAGCTTTTCTGCCTCCAAATCACTCCGTCTCTCTCACTCAATCGTGTATTTTCTTCTCTGAGTGTCGTTTAGAACAACTGAATAGGAGATGAGAAAAACACTTGGTCAAGGTGTCAATAGTTTCCTGCTCAAATGTCATGGCTGTGTGGAACGTATCATTTACAGTGTGTGATTACATGTGTACACTGGAAAACAGACTGGCGCCTCAGAATAAATCTTTCTCCCACATCCTTGAGAAGTCACTAACAATGATGCTGATGCAGAAATTCCTCCTCAGGAGTCGGTGTGATGTGAAGTCCGATTTTGATTTTAGCTGGCTGTGTGCATACAGCGTGTACGTCTGCTGGGGGACAGGAAACATCTGGGCTTTATGAGGAAACAAAAATCCTAACCCCATGCATAACCAACAGATATACCAACATTAAGATGCTCTATGCAGGACATCTGTTTTCGGCTGAATTCACTAATGACTTTAATGTTGTCAGGTATTACTCTGGTGTGTTATGCTTCACTGGGATGGTGTTTGCATGGACCAACATAAACAGACAGAGGTCAAAGGGCACATAAATGTTCAAAGACGCCAACCAAGTTTATTACACAGATGAAAAACCCAGAAAGTGGTTTGTCCTTTATCTTCTTTAGATATGGGCTCTGTTAGAATCTCCAGATCGAGTCATTCTCGTAACTGTGGATCAGTCATGGTAGGGATGTTTCAGTTGTGAAAATCAGGGCCAATACCGATGCCAGCATTGGAACAACTATTTAGTCAATTGCCAAATCTGATGATTTGTCATTTCTTCTTTCTAATTATTTGTAAAATAAGCTTTGAAACTGGATGGACTGCAGGCTTTGTAGACTTCTCCTTTGAAATGTCACTGAGACAACCTAAAGCTCTCACTTTGCTGACATTTTCTTTCACATTTCACCACAAAAACAAATCAGTTTGTCCAACAGGTGACTTTTTTGCCCAACCCCCCAACCTTTTGACTGAATCAGAAGTTAATCTACATGTTTGACAGCATTAGATAGATGCCAAACAACAGATACAAAGCTGCCCCTGGTATCACTAAATGTCAGATTATTTGCTGATGAGCCAGTGTCTCGCAATAAGGCTGCTAACAGCTGATACCAATGTTCAATTGATACATCAAAAGCAGAATGAGAGTCACCGACAAATAGAATAAAACCTTCTTGTCCAAAGAGGTGTAGGAAGATCAATCCTGAGTTTAGGTTTAAAGGAAGGGAAACTGTAGCTTTAACAATGTAAAAAACTCTCCTTGTCAAATAGAAACTACTTCCTGTGAAGGTAACCAAGGACTTGTTTAGTGTGCATGCCCACGCAAATTTAATATTTCTTCTGGCCGGTCAAATAACGAAAGTCACTGGCTCACAAAAGGTTGCAAACCACACTTCCACAAGAACAAGCTGAAATTCCCACACTGAAGTATTTGTTTTTCTTCCTTGTAAACCCCTTTTCTCTTATGCATGACTTCACTGTAACCATTATATTCTTGTTTGGAGACTAATTCTCTTGACTGGCGTGTTTGCTGAGAAATTCAATACACCAAAAATGAGTCAAGAAAAGGAGTGGCTCTTTTCTCCTCTCACACACAAAGACACAAAAACACACACTTGCCTCACTGTCCTGTGTGATCTGTACTTCTTCTCCTTGAGGTACCTGGGCGATGTGCAGCTGACCCTGTGGAATCTAAGAGGAGGAGATGAAGGATGAGCAGCACGCTACTGAAAAAAGTGCACACATTTGATTTTAAAAATGATGAATTTGTTTGTTTGTAATCATGAACCCTCAAACAAGTACAATAATATTTATTAAACAGTTATAACTTGGGTTAAAGGATATGTTTTAAACAATTGTCTGGCATCATGATCTAAAGGGTTTTACTTTAAGTGAATCTTTTTCATATTTGCCATAAAGAAACTTCTTGTGCCCTTTGATTTAATTGATTACTGAATCCAGGCTTCCTAAACACTTTAAAAATCAAATATAAGACTTTTTATGACCTTCTCAAAACATGAACAGAGAAAAATTAATACTACTCATTGCATGGTAAATTGTCAGAAATGAAATGGATGGGATTTTCTCAGCTGATTTAATGACCTGTAGGAAATGTTAAATGGTATTGGGCAAATGAAATTTTTGGTCATAAACACCCAAATATGATGATGAAAATATAATTTCTTCACATTTACTGCCTCTGTTCTATCAATATACAGTATACTGAAACTTATAACACATTTTTGTGGGTATGTTGAGCTTATTCTAAACTATTTAATGCAAAATAAAGTTTTTTTTCAGGGAGGACCTGTTATAATGAGGATGGGCTGCGAGGATTTTTAGGTAGAAACTTGGTAGTCCAGATGTTGGAGGACCGAGATGGTGTTTCACAACAGTACAGAGTTGATCAAATAAGAGTGTATCAGATCAAATCAGAGCAGAATTTGGGATCCTCCTCCAGGAAATTGAGAACATCCAACATTGAATTCCCTTAACTATAGAGAATATTTATGCAACAATTTGCAGAGAAGGATTATTCAAAATGTACAAGGTTGGCTAGAAAACACAGGGTAAGGGTAAGGGGTAAGGACATGTCTTAGTCAAAGAAATTTCCAAAATTTAAGACATCTCACTGCTAAAAATCAGATTTTTAATACTTTTTTTATGGCCTTTACTTTTAAATGTGCAGTTTAAGACTATTTAAGACTTTTCAAGCAACCCTGTGAATCATACTTTGCATTTGCCTGATGTGGAAGAAAATTAATAAAACAAAGAAAATTCTTAGTCTTAGTAACTGACAGCACTAAAGTCTCACATGAGCTACTGATAAACTCTGAATATTTAAAGCTCCTGTGTGGAAGTTTAAGCTTGTGACAAGTGGGGAAAAGGAAGGGGAGGGGGGCAAACTGAAGTGAAAGGCACAACAATTTTGGATTTTATAGAAAATCTGTCCATCTTTATGATTGTTTTATGGTTCCAGTTTCGTACCAGTGCCCCCAAGAAGTCTTCTGAGAGTTATCAAGGACAATTCGAGCAAAGGTGTTGTGCGCAAATTAACACAGACACACAGATGCAAGGAGTAGTAAGATTATTTTGCCTAAATTTCTGAAATCTATAAAATCACATTAACCTTCAAATTAAAATTAAATGTTCTTTATTTCTGAATTCTTTGAAACAGAAATAAGACAATGATCAAATAGTCTGGTAAAAAATGTCCTCCCATCAGTGTGAGCACAGAGCTAAGAAAATCCAACCGGGAATTTTTTTTTTCGCCTTACTGTTGCTACGGAAGTGATTAATATTAATATAATTAATAATTAATTGATATAATTAATATATAATTATATATTTAGTAAGACTATAGAAGATATCTGGTGTGTCTTTTTTTTTAAGTTGTATATTACACCTTTAACCAAGCAGCCTTGGTGTTGTACATTCAATCAGACAAGAAAATAATCCTCATTTGTTCAAATATCAATGAATCTTGCGGCACCGAACCACAGTTAGTAAGTTAACTTGATGTCCTTTGCTGTATTAGCAGCACTCATAAATTTCAGGCTCAGCTGCACCCTCTAATAGCCTGCAGAGCGTCGGGAGGGTAATAACTGCACAGCGAGCTTCTGACAGTCATCCATCTCTCCCACTCCTCCACCTTCTGCTGGACTTCTCTTTTCCTGCCTGTCCACCCTCTATCTTTTATATCTGTTGCTTCCAGTCACCTATCATCAGAGCCTCCAAACCCATGCATCACATAGGAACCTATTAACAGCAGAAAGAAGCTAAACTGTAAATTATGAGGCAGCTTACAGTGCTGTCATTACAAACAGTGGGTGTACCTCCCAGCAGAAAAGGAAATTACTCCTCTAATGCTCACTTTGTATAATCCAATCGTGTTATAATTACAATCACATATTTAAGTTGTTTACACTTAGGCTGCAACTTAAGCAGAAGAATTTGTAGCAGAATGGAAAGAAAATGTAACCAACTTCCTTGAGAAAAACCTTCATTGTCTCACAGCTTATGTGAGTCTGTCATTGACTGAATTCACAGCATGTAAACAAGCTGCTCTCACACTGTAAAAGACTGAAAACCTCATGGTAAGTTAGCCATACTTTGACTTGTATGTCATTTGCCTGATTTTTTTTTTTTTAATATCAAGTCATTCCTTTACTTTTCTCCTAGGATTTTATTTAGTAAATTAAACGTATAGGCACACTTAAACTCATCATTGCTTGTTCCATAGCTTATGTTGTTGTGAGTGATGATAAATATGATTGTACATCAAGATTTTATAAAAAGAAAGAGGTTAAAAAAGATTATTTGATACCTACTGTTAAAGAATTATTTTTAAGATGGTTGCTGCAGAATCCGAGAAAAATTCAGTGACTGACACTCACCACCTGAACTTGTCCATCCTCACCAATTCGGTGGAACTGGACCTGCTGGTTGGCGAGTGTGTAGTGCAACGTCTGCGGAGCAGGGGTCTCAATGTGGGCTGATTCTTCTGCAACGCTTCCTTCTGTTAAGGAAAAATAGGACAGTCAATGATGTTGAAGTGGGTCATGGATGCAAAGCAAAAAAGTACACACAAAGACTGGGCAGTGATACGGTATCCGAGGATATTCGAAAATAGTTGAGATAGCCTATTAACTAATATCATGAAAAAAAATCTGCTTTGTTCTGTGCACATATCTGAAATAAACACCTGCAGAGTGTGTGACTGTTTCCAGCAGCAACACCACTGCCTGCATTTGTCGATGCTGTAAAACTGATGAAAGAACTCCAGTAAATAATACAGAGCTTCTTTGTAGGGTTGCATGATATCGCTTTTTGCAAATATCTGATATGCTAATAGTTACAAATACAACTCAGCAAATACCTATACAGATACTGATATATAAATGTAGCTCAGATCAGAAACTAACTTTAAAGAATTAAATAAAATCTTATTTTGGGGCTTTTTATCTTTAACCAATAGGATAGCTGAAGAGAGAAAAGACACATAGGGAGGGAAGGTGTGGGAAGATATGCACCAAACATGTGCCAAGACTGGGAATGGATCCCACGACAAGTGCATTGAGGACTATAGCCTCAGTTTATTAGGTGCCTGCTCTACCAACTGAGCTAAAACAGTGCCATAAAAAAACTATTAAATTTACAGATGGCCAAAGACACAAACTTCAGTCCTGCCCAAAACTTGTTTGTGCATATGGACAGTATTTACAGCTGATACCAGTTGTTACACTGGCTGAAATTTTCCTACCTGCCAATACAGACATTCAATTTTGAAAGTTAATAGCAGCAGATACCGCCAGTGATTTCATGTACCCCTTCTATTTGTCACAAGTAAACTGTCCAAAAAGGTTGCACTATCAAGTCACATTCACACTCTGATCTCTCCTGAAGACAAACTGCTATGGGGACTGCCTGTTATAATGCGATGCAAGGTAATGTACTGTTTAAAAAAGCAGCAATGAATAATTAAATGCTTAAAACTAAACTCACAATGACGTCATTTTGGCACAAAAATAGAGCTGTCTCATTGGTCCTAATCAAATCACAGAACAAGTTTCATCAGTTTCATCACCCTCTCAGATAGTGTAGCGTAACACATTTTTGCAACAGAGCTTATGGATATTAATACAAACATGCTGGACACAGCATGGTGTTCATGGAAAAGAGCAAGGTAGAGTAAAAGGGCAGGAACAAGGGCTGTTAGGCACAAAGGGGGAGAAAAAAGAGACAAAAATTAATTTGATCCTCTGTCCTAATGTAACACTGATGACTGGTAAAGTTTGTTTACTTACTGCAGACTTGTAATAAATGCCAAGTGTCCTAACAATGTTTTCTAAGTTGATAAAGAAATACTCTTATAGAATTGAATGAATTACATGTGAAGGCGCAACAAGGTTGTTACAGTTAACTAAAACTATCTATAACTAAAATTCAAGAATCAGTTTAGTTAACTGAAACTAAATAAAAAATAAGCTTTACCAAAAAAAAATAAAACTAAGTAAAACTGTATAATGCACTTGGAGTAAGCTAACTAAAATAAAATAAAAATGAAGACAAAATATCCTTAGTTTTAGTCTTTGACACAACCATACTGACTAGCACAGACACCCAAGTCTTAGGAGTGAAAAATTGCCTGATCTAATTGGTTAAGACTTCACATAATGGTAGTTTTATGTCTGGAGTTTTATTCAATCATCATCGTTAAAAAAATAAATGATAAGTGAAGAGTAGCCTGTTTTAATATGTTTTTTAAAAATTATGACGCTCACTCAGCCCCGACATCTATCCGTAAAAAACTTAAACTAACACTAAAACTAATAAAAACTAAACTAAAACGAAGCATTTTTGCAGAATAAAAATTAAACTAAACTCACAAACCAGCAGTCAAAAGTAATAAAAACTTAACTGCAGAAAGTGAAAACGGAATAAAAATAGAAACTAATGAAAAATCCAAAACTATTATAACCTTGAGGTGCACACTCTACTCACCAGAAGCGCACTGTGCATGTCAGCAAGTGCTTGATCTGAACCGCTTATTGTATAATGTGACTATAAATATCGCTGCAGTAATACCATTTATCACAGGAAAATTTGGGAAGGGTTTAACTGTATTAAAAAGTGGATACAGCACAATCCTAACACACACCAGTATACACTCATACATCATGATGTAATGGGACTCAGCGACCTCTTGCAAGGAAAAAAATGGCTAATTCCCAGGCCATCTGCTGGATCATGCTGTGTTTATACTTTATCAAAAGCCTAAATACACAACAAGGTCTCTCCAGCTTGCCATCAAAACACACTTGCAGTCTTGCAGCCAAACACAAACTCCAGGCCTCCACCAAAACATCCACAATCAAACAAAATGTCTTAAATTGTACTGTATTTTTTTTCTCTACCTACTGCAGTATTTTGTTTTATTGTTATTAGATAATACTTAACAAAATTTCAGCTTACTTGTGTTCAGGGTGTTTATATTTCATTGAGCAATGATTGGTGTACCTAGTGCCTCTGATGAAAAATTGTTTAAATAAATAAAAGAGGCCACCAGCTTCAAAAGCACCAGTACTCACTTGAAGTGTTGTCTAAACTTCACAGTAACAAAATAAACAAAACAACACCTTTTGAAAGACAACAGCAGGGAGTTAAGGTCAGTTCAGAAAACTGTAGATGGACTACTTTGAGCATTAAAAAACAAATATAGGGATAGCACTTCAAGTTTAAAGCACAGTTTGTTTAATTTTTCTAAGAGAAAGGGTGTCTCCCAT
The DNA here is from genome assembly GCF_018320785.1 of Cheilinus undulatus. Lineage (NCBI taxonomy): Eukaryota > Metazoa > Chordata > Actinopteri > Labriformes > Labridae > Cheilinus > Cheilinus undulatus. The sequence goes on from NC_054873.1 coordinate 30,825,469, forward strand.
CTTTCGATCCTACTGTGTCATGCAAAATACTCCTCAGCACAAATGGAAGTCTCGCCAGGTGGCTTAGTTTTGGTTCAGTGCTACTTGCTTAGTTCATTGATACAGAGCGGTTTAAAAAGCAGAACATTGCCTCTTTCCTGTCCATTAACATGCCACTGATCAAGGAGAATAATTGTTTGGTGTGTATCTTTGGGTATTTGTGCATTGACCATCTGAACTTGTATTTGTGTTGGATGCTCTCGGGTGTGTGCGGCCTGAAAAGGCTCGGCCTCACAATCCACCCCTGGTGCGTGCACACAGGATATTTGGGTTTCCCCAACAGTTTGACTTTTCCCTGGTCAGAGGTGAGAGGTGATGGCTCACAGGGAGGGAAGGACAGACAGCATTGTGTGCAGATTACAACCATCTGCAGCAACCCAAACTACATGTGCATTTGGGTTCAGGTCTAAAAATAGCTTTTGTTTTATAACTGGTGAAGTAAAATATATTGTACTGTGTGTTAGTGTATTTGATAAACACTTACTTGGTCATTTTCCTGTGAAAAAGTAATACAAAATGATGTAAAAGTAAAGTAAAAAAATCTTCATGTGCAAAGAAGCTAATCAAAGTGAGAAAAATCAAACAAAAATAGGGTGTAAAGTGTTACCAAGACAACCAGCACACTAACACAGATACATCATATCTACTGATGAATACTGGGATGCAAAGTTTTCATATAGAACACATACTGCCAGTAGCAAAAGAAATACTCTCTCCATGTAGTTTGTACAGTAGAGCGCTCTATTTTCATAGATTACATGATTCCAAGCACTATCTAAAGCACATGTTGCAGAGCAGGTCAACAGAAGAACGGGTTGCATCAATTTACAAAACATTCTTTTGCATTTTCATTTTTGCTTTACTGAACCCAATAAAGATCTAGAAATGAAATAAAACAGCGTATGTCTCACTGATTCATGTCTCTTAGTTCCCACAGCTAAACACCTTGTTTGATTAGAAAACACAGAGGAACTAAGCAACGTTATCAGCTGATAAGGCTTATGACAGAGGTGCTGGGAAGGTGTTGATTTTCTAAAATCAACGAGATACATTTTGATGTGATCACGCCCAAAGCATTTCACAAGAAATGTGCTAAAAGGTTCAAAATTGCTTTTATTCCTATAAGTGCAAAGATTCTCAAGCTTAAACACTTGACCTGATAGTGCTTTAGCTTGTTTATCTTATGCCCATGTAATTTTTAGACTGTATTTAACACTTGCCTTTTCCTCAGCAACACCAAAAGAGAAAAGAGAAACACAAGCTTTTCAGTCAGCTGAAATGAACTTCACCTGAAGATGTGCGAGGTGTGCGTTTGGAGAAGCTCTTGACAGCCAAACTCTGGCCACGTTGTTTACGTCTCCACGCAGTGCGACACTTGGAGTCGATGCTTTGCTTGATACGGTACCAATCTGATTCAGAGATGCCAAATTTGTGGAACAAGTGACCTGTGGGAAACAGAGAGGGAAAAGGTAATTGAATACTGAACAGAAAATATATGTCCATTGTTGGCTTCATCATGAATACGTACTTCTCCATTTTTAACATAATACACATGAAAAGTACTTCTAGGGCTTTTAGGTTTAACAGCTGCCTTCAGCTCAGTTCTCTTGTCACATTTAGAAAATAGCATAACGGTTGAAGGTACTGCACTCAGGTGATTTCAGTCCCACTTGATGGATGAGCTCCTCTGTCCACCGGGGGAAAATTTCTCAAACAGCTCCACTTATGTGCGGTGTACCACAAGGTCGAGCTTCAGGCCCCATTTGATTTGTGTTATATACCTATGCTGCCCCTGGGAGCTATTTTTGAGAATAATGGCTCATTATATTGTTTTCATGCCTTTGAAAGCATTTACTTGATTGTCTTTAAATACGGATGGCTTTAAAATCCCTCTGAATAAATGGTAACAAGACACATATCATTGTGTTTGGACACCCTAGGATGTTAAAAGCAGGGCCTCTGGGCACTCTTGTCCAAATTTGCCATCTTCTGTAGAAAGGCTTGATGTTTATTTTGACAATATTTTACAAGGCAAATTTCTTCTGTTGGTATGTTGAGCTTTTATCAGCTAACATTACTAGCCGAAGTTAAACCTTGTCTCCCTCATAATGATTTGGAGATCCTGATAAACGCTTTAATAATTTCTCAACTCTGATGTTATTCTTTGTATGTTGATTAGATCAGTGGTCTGTCCAATGCCTGCAACTAGTTCAAAATGCATCTACTTTCCTTGTCCTAACCTCCCAGGTTTATGTGTCCAAAGGTTTTCTCCCTGTCAGTATTTTAATGTGATTTTTTGCTCTGGAAGTGCTCCCTGTTTTTATTTGACTGCTCCTGTCAGTTTCAATAGCGCAAAGAACAAAACAGTGTTTTGAACATTAGGGAAGTTTTTTTTTTTTTTTAAGATTTATTTTTGGCCTTTTTGCCTTTATTGGATAGGACAGTGGACAGAGTCGGAAACAGGGAAGAGAGCGGGGAGACACATGCAGGAAATAGTGCCACGGGCCGGATTCAAACCCGGGTAGCCCGCACACACTGCGCGCGCCCAAACCACCGGCGCACCTAGGGAAGTATTTATAGAGAGCAAGAGAAGTGAGGCAAAGATCAGCAGCAGTAGAAGAGACTGAACCCAGAATAAATTATCAGCTATGGTATTATAGACTCAGCATGTCCATTCTACAGTTAACAAGGGATGTAGTACAATTACAATCAATTAAAATATGGATAATTGAGACTGATCTGACAAAAATATATATTGATTAATTTTGTTTTTTACCAGCAGAGGGCACTACTTTCATCACTGATATCTGAAGAAGAGAGGCATCTAGACATAATGGGAGCAAGCCAAGATTATAGGTTTAGAACAGAGACTGGTGAAGACAACTAGCGAAACAAACATGAAAAACAATGCCACAAAAAAAATTCAGAGACCAAAACATATGAATGTCACCCACCAGAAAGCTCATATGTAGCCAGTTGTAACAACTCAACCTTTGAAGACTAAAGGAAAACTTATTTAAGGTGACTTTATACAAACTGAAACTTTGATAATCTAAATAGATTTTTCCATTTCTGCTCAAGTTTATAACTGATTCAGGATTTTAATATTTTTATTCTAGTAAAAGTTTCAAAAAGGTATTTTTTTTGTAAGATATGTATCTATTTTTAAGCTTTTTTTAATAAAGAAAAGGGGGATTTTCAACAATTGTACACTCTCTAAATCAACCAGTATTGATTATATTTACAAAGAAAATTGATATGCGTATTATTATGCATCTTCATTTTAATGTTGGTAAATTGAAATAAAAGAATAATGTTACTCTTAAATTTGCTTTAGTCTCATGTCTTTTTGAAAATTGCTAAATTATACAAAATCATCATAAGGTTTATCCTGAAACCAGTATTGTGATACTTAAAAATACTGTGAGTTGAGAGTGTTTATGTTCAAAAAACACCAATAATTGGAGGAGTATGAGCTACCTATCATTATAAAACACAGGGTTGACATGCACTTTTAAACATCAAATTTAAGACTCTTAAAGCACTTTTTAAGACCTGGACGGAGAAAAATGAACACCACTATTTGTGTGACAAAAATGAAAGGCCTGTCAGATTTTTGCAACACTAGACCGAGACTGAATTTTCTGATTTCATGCACTATTTATGAAATGTTGAACAGTATGGGACAAAGAAGTTTTAGGGTTATAATCACCCAACTTTGATGATTTCTAGCACATTTAGAGCCTCTGTTCTATCGATAAGTTGTAAACTGATAATAATTCATAAAAAATATTAGTAGGTGGGCTGTATACATTCTTAATTAGGCAACTTGGTAACTGGGAGGTTTGAAGACTTGGACTAGTGTTTTCATAACAGTATACGCTTTATTTAGTCACAATGATTAATATAATAAGAGCGGGGTCTGGGGGCCCCACTTCCTGCATCAGTGACTGGTTTTATAGCCTTTCACATGATTTGTCTTGTTTTCTGCCGATCATTTATTGATATACTGAGTTTATTAATAGTCTATAATGCATAGTGATGCGTCTCATGGTACGTTGGAGATTTGCTACAATGCTGATTTGTTAATGTGAGATTGCTATTTTCTAAACAGTATAACAGGCCATGGCTGTAAATATCAATTCAGTAACACAATATCAAGGCTCCTTGCTCTACAAAAAGAAGGAAAACTATCCTGGCATGAGGGAGCGAATATGAACTTATGGATACAGAACTTTAACCCTTGCTGTACAGCTGTCATGTTGCTGCTACTGTTTTTCAACCCTTTTTTGGGGCAGCCTTTAACAACGATGAGTCTCGTCTGTGTGGTTGAAGACATTTCTGCTTCATGTCTTCACTTGTTTTGCTAATATCTCTAACACTGAAGGCTTCTCTTGACCCTGCTCACAGGTGGGGCTGATACACATAAGATATATACTGCCGTAAAAGCTGTTAACTGTAACCTGGACAAACATGCACAAAAAAAGCAATTGAAAAAAATTGGCAAAACTTCTAAAATTAAAAAGACCTCTCACAATTAAATTAAGACTTTTTATGGCCTTTTGAAAATTCTGATTTTAAGACCTGTTAAGACTTTTTAAGGATCCGTGGCAACCCTGAAATAAAGAAAATAACAAATAACAACTGTACCACAGATACAGATAGCGGCAGGTCATCATGATGCAAACAACTTTCCTGCACCTTGCAACCATTCACCACCTGTGTAAACATGGGTTTTTTTGTGTCTCATCACTTCTTCAATTGACTTATGTACAGGTGAGACTGGATGCAGCTGCATTTAATGTCTGTCTAACTCACTGTGATAAGCTGAAAGGGGTGAGCCGCTTGACAGCTCATTTCTACATAAATTAAAAAAGCAGCTACAGCCTCGGGACAGAAAAATGAGATGGGGAGACAAGTACAGGGGTATCTTGGGATGTCAATGTACAGCAGGCCTTTTACACTGGATGGTCCTGCACAGGCAGGCAGAGCAGTTCCTCCTTCATTCCTTTTCTTTTTTTATTTTCTTCTGGAAAGGCAGAATGAGTCACCCAAAAGCCACCTGGCCCTGTTCCTACCACTGCATACCTCTACGTCAGGGCAAATCTGCATGTAACCGCACACACCTACAGCACTCATAGGAAATACAGGTAACTAAGTACACAGACAGTTAAGTATGCCATCAAGTTAAACCTCCTGCAGGGGGCACAAGCTGCACAGTGAATGAAAAGTTACAGCTAACACAGCCCCTTATTATGCTTCAGTATAAACCTCATTTATAAAGTGTCTAGCCGAAGTACTTTTATAAATGTCCATCTGTCTGCAGCAGTAAACCTGACTCTGCTCCATCAGGAATCAAAGAGTTTGCCAGATTCAGGGTGACTCCATTAGGATCTTTGTTGCAGACATATGCTTGTCATTTAGAGTCTGGTATGTTATAAAATGTGTTGCACATTTCTGCGTGTGTGCAATGATGAATGCATGTTGTTGTAACCCTGCCTTGGGAATACAGACTGCAGTCTATTTCTGTGTTCAATTTGATGCTGCTTTGTAATGAAACAGGGATGAAATGCAAAAGGGTCTCACAGAGTTCACTTATCGCTGTAGCGGGTGGCACAGCTGAGTGCAATTCATTAATTTTATCTAAACTACAATCATGGAGTTATTACAAAATGAACCGTTCTCTTTAGGCTGCGGTGTAAGTGACATGTGGGTCATTTGGTCATTGAAGTTAGAACAAAGTGGAAACAGCTAAGGGAAATTCTTTACATGAATTTCCAAGCTTTGAAGTTTTTATTTCAGTGCAGATTCTCCTAAATGTAAACGGTCTGGGAAAAATGTCAACTATGAAGTCTTACTCCCAAAAATACATGAAGCATGTGGTGTAATACTGATAACACTTATGATGTCAGCACAGAGGGACTCACAGCGAATGCCATAGATCATGAGCGGGTCTAGCTGCTTCTTCCCGTGTTTGCCCTGACCGGAGAGGTTTGACATGGCCTGGACCTCCCGGTGGAACAGGTAGTCCAGCAGTGTCAGGGCCATTTTCTCTGCTGTGCGGCAATTTGAGGTGATGTGAATCATGTCAGCTGGAGACACTGGGCAACGAACTCGCATCTCTGGGTTGTTTTCATCTCCTAACCACGTGCCTGCTGGGTAATCCTCTGCAAAAACAAGACAGGGAAGATGCAGTCTGTGAAAAATACTGCCATCTATGGCAGTTAATTCTAACGAGCATTCCTTTACTGTACACAACTTGATTCATTCATATACAGGTAGGCAAATACAAGACAGACACAAAGAGACTGAGATACTTCATGTTAGACAACAGCACACCCATGTGGCAGGAAAGTAGAAGTAGGTAAATAAAGGGCAAACCTGTGTTATTGTAGCAGCACAATGTGTGGTTTGGCTGTTTTTTCACAGAGTATGTTAAATGTTATGTCAACCACACAAACAAACAGACAAACAAAGCATGGAACGCAATGCTCTGAGCACCACATGGCACCATCTAAGTCATGCTGACTAACACAGTTTTAATATGGTAACCCACAGCTGCAAATAAATGAATAATAGTTTCTCTTTGAAGATACTAAAAAGCTGCCCAAAATCCGATTCAAATAGCCTAACCCACAATTCAGTGAAATTAACTACAATGTGGGCTTTATTTAACTTTACAGAATTAGAAATTAACCATTCTCTTTCAGGTTTAGCCAGACCAATCAGCAAAGTAACTGAAAAGCTGAAAATACCAATCAACGTGCCAGAGACAAAACCAAAGGACATGAACCTGACACATCAGCACTGCTGGTTTGCCTTCAATATGGTAACCATCTGAAAGAGGCACTGGAGCCAAAACAGCAAAAAACAATCACAAATAAAACGTCAAAAGCAATTATTTTGGTAAGTCTGTGGCTCTGGAGGTAAGGCAGGTCATCAGCTTATCAAATCAGTGTGTGAATGAGAGGGAAGCAAAAAGATTTCTACCATCTGGAGGCCTAGAATACATTTAAGATTAACTTCCTCAGTCATCCACTACAGCACTTAAAAAAGGGATACAGGCAGTTTCTTTCTAAACACCAAATTGATCTGCAATGCTGTTTTGTTTTAAGCGAGACAGATGACTTGAACCTGCTCACAATGTGAGGTTTCACCAGATAAAAAGCCTCAGTTCTGGCCTAAATCAAGAGAAGATGGGTTGTTGCTGAAGTAGGTTCAGCCATGTCAGTATCATTAGGGTTGAATATCATTTAGTTGTTTATTTCCAATAACAGTGCTAAAGCAATACTTTTAAAATGATACCATGGCCTAAACTGTATATAAATCCATATTTTAAGATGAAAAAAGGGGGAAAGGCAATAGTCAACATTTAAAAAGTACTTATTTAATTTGAACTAAAACTTAAGCAACATTCTTTTTAAACAGAACCCCCCCCCCCCCCCCACTATGAACAATTTCACACAGAAAAAAACATATCCATCTTTTTCTACTAACTACTCTACCCTCTGCGCTCAAATAAATCTTCTAAACCCTCTAATTACATATTTTTAGACTTCTAAATGTGTGATGATCCATCTATAACTTGCAAATTTCCCTACAAACTATATTTGTTTCTTTACTTTTTATCAAAAAAGTATTAAATCATTAAGTTAAATAAAGTTAAAAAAGTCGGTAAACTTTTTTTCTATCTCTGTGAATAAGATCAATGATCCACAGAGATGCTGTCACACTGCTCCTGCTGAGCACCAGTCTGTAACAGTCTGGTTTCATAGCAGTGGGTTGTTTGCAGACATTTGTTCCTGATGGCAAAAAAATCTGCATTTAGATTTCGCCCATAAGGTATAAGACGTGTCTGCACCTAATTTCATTACTCTACCCTGAGTATCAGTATAGCCTCTATCTTAATTTCCATCCACTGAAAAATGATAAGAGGACATAACTTATTATCTCTGTGTGCATTTTTCTATACAAGCAGTGTGACTTCATACTAGGGCTGGGCAATTAATCGAAAATTAAATTAAATCGCAATATGGCCTGTCGCAGTTTTCAAATCGCAAAAGGTGCAATATTTCTTTGACCTGAAATCTGTGTCAAAATACCAGTTTAAGACTTCATGATTGCATGACATATGCAATTATTCAGGAGCCATTCATTTTAGAATAGTATAGAAAAAATCCTACCTTCTTTATTTTTGTACTTTTTTCTTATTACATAAAAGAATGAAAAAAAAACTTCAATGCAACAGTTCATATCCAATTTGCAATACAAGTCAGAATTAGAATTAGAAACTCTGACAGACTAAGATGTTTTGTTGTATGAGTTGATGACTGATTTAGTTATTAGAAAATAAAAAATACAAGTCATAAAAAAGAATTAGACACTTTTAAAGAATTGTTCGGCCCTTGTTTAGGAATTAAAGAAAGTTAAGGAATAATTGCATATCAAATATTGGGGAAAAAAATGACAATTAGATTATTTTCCAAAATCTTTCAGCCCTACGTCATACCTTCTGAATTCAGTGTGATCAGTGTAACATTTGGCGTGTTGCTAGAATTTCCACTGTTGGAAACAGAGTCACTGGCCTCTGAGCCGCTCTCTTGGTCTTCCTGGCTCTCTTCAGGACCAGGAACTTTTACTAAGATTGTGTTCTGCCGCCTCCTGGACACACTTAAACAAAACAGAATTATGGTTCAGCAGGTCAAACATTAATAGAGATTGGCTGTGGTATAATTTCAGGAATAATCCTGATTCTGTTTAGTCCTACATTTCCTGGAACAAGAGTTGGATCTACAGCAGATCTGATAACCATTAAAAAAAATTAACTCAAGCATTGTTCATCCACTGAGGCACTTTGATAGGACAGATTTTTGCCTTTAGACTATGTAGTGCGAAAATGTACCACTCACTTGCTGAGCAAATTCTCCAGAGGGGTGTCTTCTTGGCTAGCACTCTTTGACTGTTCACTGCTCACTATCACATTTGTTTCTGGAACAACACTAAAAAAGGTAAACACATCAGTTAACTACCACATGTATGCATGTTATTGCCAGTCTAAAATTTAGACCATAAAAACATTCCTACTAATCTTCTTTGTTAAACTCTAAGCCTGAATTTAGACAGTTTTCAATCAATACAAAAATTATTCTGACAGGCCATCACCTACCATCGCACTTTGTTCCAAGTCTGAGTGGCACCCTGAGGAGACCCTGCAACCATAGGGACCTGGATGGGGCTTTTTGCACAAGGCATCATGCTGTCCAGTTTGCGTCCAAGGGCTTTGCATGTTGCATCCAGAGCTTGTAACTTTGACTCAATTCCCTCTAATCGCTGGCTGATAGATGCAGTGAATGACACCAACAGATTCTAGGAGCAGAGATAAAGTGAGGATATATGTGGGAAATGCATTAATCCATGTAAATAATATGAGGATACAAATGTGAATGTGCTTTTTAGCTTATATATATTACTGAGCTGAAACCTTAATAAAAGATACGTCCTGGTTAATGTTATGATTCTCCAGACCGCTGCTCAACTTTCTTCTTTTCTTGTGAGGCCTTTCCTCATCCTCGTCATGATTGTCCAGCATTTCTGACAGGAAAGAACACACACACATTTAAAGAAACTTGTTACGCATGAGATGCTCCTGCTCCAATACAAGGCACAGGCATTTGTTGAGACTGAGTCCTCGCATTTAACAGCATTTAACTAGATCACATGGGGTCAAAAAAAATTAAGCAGATGTCTAAGTCCAGCAATTTAACACACAATGAGAAAAATACATGGAAAAAAATAAAATATCATGGTAGAAATCTTACCAGTTTGGGCATCCTGATTGAAATCTTCAACAGTTATCTGCACAATCTCATCCAACTCTTGTTCAGACATTGTTCAAAACTGAAAAGGTACAACATGAAAACTTAGTTTTTACTGACAGGTAGCCATAAGGCAACTTATCTTAATGAGCTTGCTGTATTTCAGTATGTATTATGATGAATTTATCAAAACACCAACCATGGGCAGATTTTTAGCCATTACATCCATTTAACATTGATTTTGCATACATATACCAAGGCTGTGTATTGGGTGAATTGTGGCCAAAATGCAGGCGATCACAAATTGCACTGTGAATATATCCATTTTTTTAAGACTCTGATGAGTGACTAAATCTGCAGTGATAATGATGTGCTGCTTATGCTACTCTATAGGTGTTGACAGGATATGAGAAAGGGCTTCGTTTAAGAAGAAACAATACTGTCTCAGGAGCATGATTGCCATCCTCAAGACTTACCATTTGACTGTCGTTATCACTATATTGATAATCATCTCATTGTAGTTATGCCTACAACTTGATGTTGCATATGTGGTCTTTTTTTCCTCCTATGCAGACTGGAAATCCTAAGAAAAACTGCAGGTATACTTTGCATGACATCAGTTATATCCTCTGATCTAGATTTTCTGACACAAAAGTATGTTGTCTGTCTTGTGTCAAGTCAATTACTAAGCATCAAAGCAACCGATGCACCAATGTATATGCATTGGTTATGCAATTATGGGTGTTGATTTCATGATTCTTGGTTGCTCTGTTTTAAGACCAATCAAAACACAACTCTCTGAATGCATGCAATTTGCTGTATATTTGTAACTACAGGACTATGTAATAATCACTTTATTGGTACTTTGTAAGAATGACACTTGATGTAAAGTTCATATTAATATACAGTGAGGTATCTTCAACTTTAGTATGCCAAGATTTTGCAGATTTTTTTCAATAATGTGAATACTGCTAAACACACTTTATATTCCATTTCATTTTAGCACCATGCATTTTCAGCATTATGAAATTTCATATGTTTTTGTGCAGGATGAACCACAACCATAAACAACTCAAATAAGAGTAGTATTGATATGTGAGAAAGACAGCTTGTAAATGCAAAGTAATGCTATGTCGACAATCTGACATGTCGATTCTTCGCAGAAAACCCCATACAGATTTCAATCAACAATGCATGTGGACGTTTCCTTGATGATACGGCAAATAACTTAATTAACAAAAAAAAATCTTTATCCCAGTAAAAGTGAGACAAGAGTGCATGTCTTAGCCATTAGCTAGCCCTATTAGAATCAACTATGCATGGTTTGGCAGGATTGACAAACCTAGCCTCGCGTAATGCTTGTTTGGTGGTAGCCCCTTGGCTTTAACTGTCATATAAATTTCAAAAATCTTGTCAGTCTGCCTCAACACTGTTAGATTCGTGGCCAAATGACGTTATGACCCAGTTAGCAAGACGGCTAACAGTTAGCTTTCAGGGCGGGGGTCTCAAAGTAAATGCAAAATTGAACAAACGTTGACATTTTCTGTAAACTTTTGCGTTGTATTTGTGTAAACTGCTCCAACTGGTCCAAAGTAACGCTAAGCGAAATATCCCACGTTGCATTATAGCTAGTTACCACCCCTTGACTAAAAAAATTAAAGGAAGCTAAAGCTAGCTTGTACTACTTAAGTCGGATTTGGAAGCTTGCGCGCTAACGTTCAAGCAACAGTGCTGAAATTGAGTCGCTCTTTAAGCTAGCCTTGTCGTTAGCATGCTAGTAAGGCCTAAAGGCCGCCGAAACGTATTTCAAAAATCGGAAATTGTTGGAAGAAATAACGATAAAAGGTGGTTTTGAGGGAGCTCCTTTCCCAAAGTGCTGGCACACTACACATGTACCGTGTAAGATTGGGTTATATTACCATGTGAATGATGAATTCTCGTGTTGTTTGTAGAGATTCCGATAACGGCGTCGTTCCTCGCGAGAGATGAGCCTTCGCCTTGGTGTGTTACTCACATGGAGGGTCACCCAGTCATTCAAGGCAGCCAAAACTATCAAAAGCAGTCTTCCAACGGCCCGCATGCAAATCCATAAGACAAAATATAGACAAACTAATTCTGAGAACACGCGTGAACTACTTTATTATTAAAGTTATAAGCTGTTTGGTCAACTAGGCACAATAAAAGGTTAACATAATATTCTTAAAGTGCAGTTTACTAATTTGACGCCACAAAAGCAATAAAACGTGTATGGTAAAGTTTCATTCAAACATATAAATATTTTGGATATCAATGTAGTCTGGGTCCACTTAATTCCACAACTACACCATGAAAATTAGATTTAAAAACCTCTATTGATACCACAGAAAGCCTTATCTTACCTGTACTCCAAGCTAATTTTGAGGTGTAAACTAAATCAGGAAAGCTCAACTCTGTTGGCCAAGTGTGTTTATGCAGACAGGAAATTAAGCTCTTGTTAAATTTACACTCTATGTGCACATTTAATTCCAAACTGATATTAACAATGCTGTAAAATACAAAAGCCCTTACCTGAATGTTTGTCCATCAAGTCAAGATAATTACAGGCACATCGGATGTTGTGTGGGATACAGTATACACTTCTGTTCTAAACAAAAGCATACATCATAATCAAGATTTGATTTAAATATTTACTGATCACAGATTTTAGAAAAAAACATATGTATTACTGTTTAATGTTTGGTAACAGTTAGGACAGATAATAAACAACACAAACTCATACAGTAAAAGTTCTGAAAAAAAAGTTTAAATAAGAAAGCTGATAAAGTATAGATAAGAACATAAACTCAGAATAATTTCAAATTATTTAAAAACAATTGGTGTCTATTTACATTCAGTATTTACATGACATATTTTAAATTTTGATAGACAATTCTTCCTTTAGTGAACCTTCCCAACATCAACCAGTCCTTAGGCAAGCGCCTGAGATCTTTGACCTCTTAATTGCTTAACATCAAACAGCATTTTGGTGATCAACTCAGTACCCAGTGGTTCTTTCCATATGATCTATACCGGCATGTGTGGTGCTCCTCCACAGCCTGCAAGGACAGCTGTAATTCATTACTTAACTAATAATACAGAATCATTTTCTACTTTTATATTTCAGACTAAGTTCTAGATAATACCTGCTATCATTCAACTGGTGAAGCACAGAAGTGTTAAAGAGATAGAGCCACACAGAGGAAGGGTGTGAGAAGGCCGCAAGCTAGGTGGAAGTGGAGGTGAAACTTGCTGCAGTCTGATGGGGAGTAAGACAGTTGCAGGCAGAGGGTGGATGCTGGGACAGGAGCAAAATCAGGTGCAGGTGCTGCCTAAAATGAAACAGAACAGGGCAAGACAGTGGCCGGTAATGAAACAGACATGGCTCTTAAATACACTAAAATATACCGAATATCAACATACAGATATAACTATGAGATAGATTCCAAAGAAAAACAGTGAGAAATCTTTGGTTTTGTGAATTTATTATCTTCCATCATGATATCTATAATATAGTTGTTATTTTAAAATAGCTTGTTATTGTAACAGTTTAATTGTTTTTCTATACTGCTTTGGCTACATGATGCATTTGTTCATGCCAACAAAGCACAATTAAAATAGATAGATAGATAGATAGATAGATAGATAGATAGATAGATAGACTTTCCCAAAGGAACGCAAGATATCCAATAGCAGCTTACAAACACGACATGAGACGTCTCCTACATTTCAGCACCCACCTCTCCCCCATACTAACCAACATATACTTTTCACAAACTTCTACACAGACGTGAAAAAATTTGCCAAATTAAAAACTGCCCCCAAGCCTGTGATGAGCCTGTGAAGATCTTAAAGGGAACACGCCACTTGAAACTTACCAATCTAAACATTCATACAAATGTCCTTAAGCCACTCTGTGTAAAACTAAGGAACAAAAACACTTCACTGCTTAATAAATTTGGGCTCCAGGTTGTGGCTCTTACATATCCGGCCCCTAATGGTTTAGCAGGAAGGTAAGCCATTATCAAAGTCACTCGAACACTAAGAACCTCAAAACTAGAACTCACTAAATTAACTTAAACACAGCTAGACTAGTCATCAATAAAATGTGATTAACAAGTGTAAACATTTGACAGTCCTTTCACACATTTTTAGCATGGGGTCTTTTGCAATCACACTGCTTCTTACAACAAGCACAGTTTATTCACTGATCTCTCCAGAGTCCTTGTCTTGGTCTGCAGCTTCACCCGACAAACCATCCCATCTGAGTCAGGCATGGTTTGGAGTATTCTTCCCATCACCCATGTGTTTCATGGGGAAGAACTGTCTACTACTACCACCATATCTCCAGGCTTGAAGTTTCTCTTCTGTCCTATCCATTTATGGCGCTCTTGGAGGAGTGGCAGGTATTCACGAGTCCATTTGGTCCAAAACAGATCTGCCAGATACTGTACTTGCCTCCATCGTCTCCTGGCATAATGATCATCTTTGTTGAAAGTTCCTGGTGGCCTGTTGGGCTGAACTTTCATCAGTGGCAAATGGTTGGGTGTAAAAGGCTCTGCATTCTGTGGGTCATCTGTAGTCCTTGAGATAGTCCAGTCATTAATGATACTTTCAACCTTGCACATAAGAGTTTGAAGACAGTACAGTATGGATTTGCCGTTCCAAAAACCCCTCCTTGATGTGAGGCAGCTGGGCTATTAAAAATCCACTTTATGCCCTTCTTCTGCATTGCCTTTTCAATGTATGAGTGGTCAAGGGTTTCAGTGGCCTCTCACAACTCCTTTTCTGCACCCACAAAATTTGTGCCATTATCAGAGCCCAGGATGGTGACTTGGCCACTTCTGCTTATAAAAGGGCATAAAGCATTAATGCAAGAGCTGGTGTTGAGACTATCAGCCACTTCTATATGCACAGCTCTGATGGTAAGGCAGGTGAATAGTACACCATACCTTTTGACAGTTCCCGTTTAACATCAAAGGGTCCGAAGTGGTCCACGCCAACATTGGTGAATGGGGGCTTATCCGGTAAGAGACAGTCCTCTGGCAGATTTGCCATCTTTGTTGTCCTGTCGGAGAACTGGATGAATGTTGTGTCTGTCACATTTTTACGGGCCAATCACAGCAACAAAACATGTGACGGCATAGCCCCAAACTGAGGTGCGTTGCCCACTACTGACAGGTAATCTCCATAGAGAACTGCATAATAGAGATGGGTCATTTTATATTTTATTATTTAAGAGGCTAGCCAGGGAGTAACTCATTTTATCTGGGAAATAATCATTGGAAGGAACAATAGGGGACAATTTGGGTCAGAATCATTCAAACATAGACATCCAACAAATATACATATTCTATTGGTGATAAAATCACTGAAAGTGTCTTTAATATTTAGTATATAAGAGAAAAATACACATACCACATACTGCAGTAGTTCTGTACTGTTAGTATTGCATACATGTATGTAGTACACCTGATTGATTTTAGCCCAAATTCTAGAGAAAACTTTTCACACAAGAATATTTTGTTAGAAAAACAAAATACTTTTATAGAACAATATTCCAAGTATTAAAAGATAGATAAAACTATAACAAATTAAAGAAAAATGTGCATACAGCCCACTAGTACTACTAGTATTAACTACTAGTAATAACACTGCAGTGGACTGGTGACCTGTCCTAGAGTGCATATTGGTGTTTTGTTAAAAAAGAAGTTAAACAATGCAGAGGACTCCTGAACTGTTCTTGGGTGCATAGTCTTCTCACTTTGTGGCGTAGCAAAGACAACAACTCAATGATGTTCTTTGTTCTTCTTTTAACAAAGAAATGTTGTCAAGTTCTGATAAAACTTACGCTTTAGCAGCATCCACGCTAATGTCTTCCCCCATTATTGTGCTGGTCTCTTCTTGCTGCTTGCATACGCCATGACACTGCTGCACCTGAAAGTACTGCCCCTGGATGCTGATTGGTCCTGTCACTTTCTAACCGGGCCCAAACAGTTCAGATGGGAGCTTTGCAAGATGGATCTGCCAGTAAGAAACACCAAAATGGGCAAATCCATCTGCTTTGCAAGGTTACTGTTCTATGGCTTGTTTGAAGGCTCTGATAAAGGATCTGTAGGTAAGTTGGTCAGCTATGAACACAATCACATCTTGAACTGGCAGCTGTGCCTGTTTTTGTTGATTAACCAGCATCTCCATAATTGTGTCTTGCCTCTGCATTACTTGCAGAATGCTGTCACCGTGTCTGTCAGACTGGTGCCTGTCTGTGATATCTGTATTTCTTCACCTCAACATCTGTGGCTCAGTAAATTTCAGAGATCTGTGTGTCTGTTTCTTTCAGATACTGGCATGATAGTGGATGGAAACTGTCTCTGTTCTTTCTTTACTTGATCTTTAGCTACTTCCATCATGTGACTGAAGGTAGCTGTTTATGCCATCTGCTATTCTTTCATGTTGCTTTAATACTCTTACTTGAGCTCTTTTTTCAGCAATAGCTGCTTCTAAGGTTAGTCTCTCCAGCTTAGCTTTAATACGATATATTGCCAAAAATATTCACTCACCCATCCCATCAGGTCTTCCAATCACTTCTATGGCCACAGGTGTATAAAATCAAGCACCTGGGCATGCAGACTGTTTCTACAAACATTTGTGAAAGAATGAGTCGCTCTCAGGAGCTCAGTGAATTCCAGCATGGTACTGTGATAGGATGCCACCTGTGCAACAAGTACAGTCGTGAAATTTCCTCACTCCTAAATATTCCACAGTCAACTGTCAGTGATATAATAACAAAGTGGAAACAATTGGGAACAACAGCAACTCAGCCACGAAGTGGTAGGCCACGTAAAATGACAGAGCGGGGTCCGCTGATGCTGAGGCGCATAGTGCACAGAGGTCACCAACTTTCTGCAGTCAATCACTACAGATCTCCAAACTTCATGTGGCCTTCAGATTAGCTCAAGAACAGTGTGTAGAGAGCTTCATGGAATGGGTTTCCATGGCCGAGTAGCTGCGTCCAAGCCATACATCACCAAAAGCAATGCAAAGCATCGGATGCGGTGGTGTAGAGCACACTGCCACTGAACTCTAGAGCAGTGGAGACAAGTTCTCTGGAGTGACGAATCGCACCTCATTGGTGGTTGCCAGGAGAACGGTACTTGTCTGACTGCATTGTGCCAAGTGTAAAGTTTGGTGGAGGGGGGATTATGGTGTGGGGTTGTTTTTCAGGAGTTGGGCTTGGCCCCTTAGTTCCAGTGAAAGGAACGCCGAATGCTTCAGCATACCAAGACATTTTGGACAATTTCATGCTCCCAACTTTGTGGGAACAGTTTGGGGATGGCCCCTTCCTGTTCCAATATGACTGTGCCCCAGTGCACAAAGTAAGGTCCATAAAGACATGGATGAGAGAGTTTGGTGTGGATGAACTTGACTGGCCTGCACAGAGTCCTGACCTCAACCCGATAGAACACCTTTGGGATGAATTAGAGCCGAGACTGAGAGCCAGGCCTTCTCATTCAACATCAGTGTGTGACCTCACAAATGCGCTTCTGGAAGACTCAAGACACACTCTTAAACCTTGTGGAAAGTCTTCCCAGAAGAGTTGAAGCTGTTGTTGCTGCAAAGGGTGGACTGACGTCATATTAAACCCTCTGGATTAGGAATGGGATCACTTAAGTTCATATGCTAGTGAAGGCAGGTGAGCCAATACTTTTGGCAATAAAGTGTACATGCTACCTCTAGTTCCAGCTCTTGTTTCTCCTTTAAAGCTGCAGCTTCCTCATCAACTGCAGATTCATTTTTCTCATGTATTTCAAATTCAGGGCCAGCATCCATCTGCCCTTCTGCTTCCTCTGTAAACTGTATGATGGCCAACATCTTAGATTCATAATAATCGCAGACTGTCAGCATCACTCATCAAACTTTCTCATTTTTTTCTAAAAGCAGTTATTCAAGCTAACCCCTTCTTGCACCGTGCAGTTTATCTTCTCCTGCTTTCTCAGTTATCTTGCTAATTCTTTTAGATTCCATTTCTGCTTCATCGAATGCCTCCATTTCTTCAGCCATCATATCAACAGAGCAATATGTATATTGTGTGCAAATGAGTAAGAGTATTTCCACTTCTCTCATCAAATAGCTGCACCACAACTTCAGACACACGTAGTCTTGTATTGGCTTCGTGTTTTGCAGGCTATCTTGTTAGTATGCAGAGGAATCATAAAATAGCTTCTTCAATGAACAGTTAGCTTCTTTCAGGTGTCAGCCTCAAGGAGCTTGCTTCTTTAGGCAATTAGCATTAGCACGCTCCATTAACTTCTGAATGTCAAATTCCAGTCTGTACAAAGTTCTCAATTCTTTCTTTACCTTCAGTGATGTTCTCTTGCATTGAAGGGCTTGCCACAATGTTGCAGGGAGAACTTCCACTAACGGATGCATCCAACTTCTTTTGGGACTTGTCCAGTAATGATGAAAATAATCCATCTCTTCTTTGTGATCCGTTTCAATAGTCTCCGAGCAGTTTTCCTACTAAATGTAGTGGCATTCTTTCGGAATGTCAAAAAATGCCATCCTAGAGCTGTAAGCAGAGTCACTTGAAACTGACGTGAATGACACAAGATATTATCCAGTTTAAAATATGTTTAATGACACAAAAATAAAAATACACCTTCAAACAGTAGGAAAAGTATGTGCTCCTCCTTAAAGGGAACATGCCACTTGAAAGTTACCAATTTAGACATTTGTACGAATGTTCCCAAGCCACTCTCAGTAAAAATTAGGAATAAAAACATTTATCTGCTTGATAAATTTGGGCTTCAGGTTGTGGCTCTTACTTACAGACAGACATTCGTCAAACAATAGATACTATTTAGCGATATGCTAAAAATAGCATATTTTTCCCGGGCAACATTGTTTTGAATTCCATGTCATCTTCTTGCCATGCATTCAACAATTGGCTATATCAAGTTGGAAAATATATTTCACAATATGAAAACAATTGTGGGAGCAGACTATGGGTGAAGAGAAAGTGGCTCAGTCACTACAGTGCCAGGTGTGTGTGGCTGGTTGAGGTTGATTGCCACAAATTGGGGTCAGGTGTGGTGAGGTCTTATATATTCTTGTGTAGCAGCACTCAGTGCTGACTCATTAACTCACCATCAGAGTTAGTGAGCACATCTCCTTGTATTTTCCTGTGTGTTTGAGTGAGAGTTTGCACAAGCCTTCCTGATACCTTTTCAGAGCGTATTTTCTGTGATTTACCAGTTGATGTTGATAAGTGCTGGAAGCCGTTGTCCAGCCCTTTTGTTTAATTGTACACTGGTCTGGTGACCGTAATGTTTCTTTTGAAGAAAATTTTTCCCTGTCCCGCTTAGAGTTTCGCTTCTAGTTAGCTGCTAGGCAGCAGTGATTTGGTTCTCTTTTCTCAGCACTTAGTAAGTAGGGAAGATTTATAGTTGTGGTTTGTTACCAAGTAGCTTTGTTTTTTCTCCTTCCAAATAATTTTTGGTGGTAATCCTTCTGGGATGATTTTAAGAAACGTGGGTCCACAATTGCGTCCCATTTTCTTCACTTTCTGACGACTGTAACCAACGTATGCAAGGCTGGTACGTATTTTCCGTTAGCCAGTATTTATTGATGAACAGCCTTACTATTAATTACATCTAAGTAAGGCAATAAAACTGATATAAACACGTAAACTACAGCCATTGGCAATATTGTCACCAATAATGTAAACGGTATAATGTGCACTTGAATTAGTAAGTCTAACTTGTTGCATTTATTTATCTTTATCAAATGATATCTGAGTTTCCGTTAGCCGGTCATTGGCCGGTAAAAAGGAAAAGTAGGAGAAAGTCTTTGTGCAGTCGGTTCTAGGGTCTAATCATGTGTCTGTAATACAGGGTAATAACTACTCAGGTTTACTGTTGGCTTGGTTTCTACTGTCTCAGTTTTGGGTCAGGTCTGGAAATAAAAATGTGTCCTCTTTCCCGTTTAGCGCAGACTTGTATGTATCAATGTACCACAGAATATCAGATTTATTTATTTTGCTGCTGTTAATGCAGCAAAATAATGTTAAAGCAAATGTCCGGTAGTTGTTCTAATGGCTGGAATTCTTGAGGACTGCCGGTCATTTTGACTGGGGACAAAAAAGTCCAGCGGAAAAGTTGAATGATATATACATATATATGTACATAACTGAATAAGAGAGCTCTTCCTTGCGTTGAGTCAACACAATGGCAATTTATTACAAAACAAAGTAGTAGTCTGTAATCTTTGTCGGTACTCAGCAATCAAATATATACATATGACAATACTGACAATGTAAATGAGCGCAGCTTGGATATATAATACTTGTGAATTATACATTTATATATAGTTATATACAGCATATACCTTATTATATGAAGAATAATATGTACTGAATAAAATATTACAAAATACAATCAACATAATAGCATAAACATAATACGGTGTAATATATTACAGTGCAATGGACATACAGTTATCAGAAACAGTGAAACAGTATACTTTTTTGAAAGGGCTATAGATAGAAGTCAACATTAGGCAGGTGTTAAATTTAAGTTTTAACTTAGGCCAATGTTTAAAATACCTTTTGCTGGTGTAACACTTTAAACGTTAGTAGAGTGTAAACGCTGTAAATCCTGCTTAGTTTCGATGGTCTTTTTTTTGCCATACCCTCGCTCTTCAAGGGCAGCCCTCCACTCAGCCAGAGTCACAGTGGCTGTGGCCAGTTACTAAAGTACTGCTGGTGGTTGGAAGGATCTCACTCTCTCTGACACTGCTTACATTTCATGCTGTCACTCTTCCTGGTGTATTCACGTTTGGTTTTACCACTCTGCTCCTCCTCCTGTTTTTTCTTCTTGTGATAGAGCTGTGTTGTGTGCAGCACATCGCATGCAACAGAAACAAGAAGTAGGGAAGCCTGTAGGAAAGGAGCAGCGGCTGAGGAGCAGGTAGCAGGGGCTGAGGGGCAGGTAGGAGAAGTGCTCCACACCAGGTGAAACAATGTTTTCATTGCCCTGAATCTTCCCTTTGGAATTGTTTGCTGGCGTCGATGAGGGTAAATAGTGCAACCTTTATAGTACTCTGACAAACAATCCCATAGGGCTATGATTCCTGCAGCCCCCTCTCTAGATAGGGCAAGACTGTGGTCTTTGAGGCCAAACAAGCAATCAGCCAAGTCCTGGGCTGCCTGAATGCCCACAACATTGTCAGAGCCAACCAAGTCCTACATTGAACATAATACAGAGATTAAAATTAGAAATATTCTTCAGAATGTTCTCATATCAAGTAAATTGTAAGTGATTACAGAAGCAACTTTGAAGGACAGAAAATGATCAGACATGTAAACCTTACATCGTGATGATTGGAGCCTGATGATGTTGAGGGCTTTTCCTCTGATGACCTGGGTGGCTGTTTGGACAATCCCAAATGAAAGTTAAGAGAAATGTAAGGCATATCAAGGCAATGCTTGTATTTTGACAGGAGAATACTTTTTTTTGGCATTTAAAATATATTCAGAGGATAAGTTATCACCAGACACATTTAAGCTTTAACTCTGAAGACTGCTGCTTTTCCTGACCTTGATGAGAACGGGGTACATCCCTGGACTTCTGTCCCTGAGTGGACGGTTGAAGCTGGGGGACAAGGCTGAGACCAGATCCCGCTGGTCTCCAATTACCCTCAGGAGCCGGATGATGAACAGTCACAGGGGCTATTGGAAAGACATAAGATAAAAGTCAGCAAATGAAACCACAAGATCTGCCTCTGTAGCAAGAATCCATTTCAGTTTCAGGTTTCAGGTTTCCTTTATTCTTTTTTTTTATTGATTTTTTTTTACACTTAGAGACTTTATTCACCGGGCTTTTGTTACATATGTTTTATCTTCACCTATATAAACAAAAGAACATTCTAAGGCTGTCTAAGTGCTTCCTGCAGGGTAGTTTAGTTGGAAGAAAGGAAACTAAAAGAGAGCATTTTTGTGTACAATTTATATAAGTTATATGTGTTGAAACAGTTCATTAAAACTCACCACTACACACGCTGAAACTTGTAAAGGGCTGTGGATGTAGTGCAGCTGGCAAAGCAGGAGACGTCACATGTGCTGGTGGAGTGCTGTGGGAAACGTGAGCTGCTGAAGTGGGAGGTCTACTAGTCCTCCATTACAGCATTGTTTTGGCTGTAAAGAAACTAATAATAATAATAATAATAATAATACATTTTATTTGTGGGTGCCTTTCTGACACTCAAGGTCACCTTACAGACAACAATAGAGCAAAACAATAAGATAATAGTAAAAACTGCATAAGTATAAAAACAAACAACTAGACATGATATAAAAAAAACACATTAAGATTAAGATTCAGTACACATTAAAAGACATGGATCAGGTGGGGTAGGCAAGGCGAAAGAGGTGAGTTTTGAGCCGGGTTTTGAATATGGGGAGGGACTCAATGGAGTGGAGGTCAGGAGGGAGGGAGTTCCAGAGGTTGGGGGCAGAGCGACTGAAAACTTTAGCCCCCATGGAGGACAGGCGGGCGGGGGGAGTTGACAGGAGGTTGGCAGACGAAGAACGCAGAACTCGGGTGGGTGTGTACGGTTGGAGGAGGTTGGAGAAATATGGGAGTGCCAGGTTATGGAGGGCTTTGAATGTGAGAAGGAGGATCTTGTAGTCAATGCGGAAAGGGACCGGTAACCAGTGGAGCTGTCTGAGGACGGGGGTGATGTGGTCAGCAGAGGGGGTTCTGGACCAGCTGGAGTTTATGGATGGATTTCAGAGGGAGGCCGTACAGAAGGGAATTACAGTAGTCTAACCGGGATGTAACAAGGGCATGGATAAGGTTAGCTGTGCTATGGGGAGTGAGTGAAGGGCAGAGACGGTTAATATTACGGAGGTGGAAATAGGCGGACTGAGTGGTGTTGGAGATATGGGCAGAGTAGGAGAGGGTAGTGTCGAGGACGACACCCAGACTCTCAACCTGAGGAGAAGGGGGGACAGTGGAGTTGTCAATGGATAGGTAGAAACTGTTACATTTTGAGAGAGTGGATTTAGTGCCAACCAGAAGATATTTGGTTCTATTGCTATTTAGACTGAGAAAGTTGTGGGTGAACCAGTTTTTGATTTCAAACAGGCAGTCATGGGGTGGGGTGGGGTGGGGGGGGGTGTGCAATGGCAGGTGTAGTTGAAATGTAGAGCTGGGTGTCATCCGCGTAACAGTGAAACTGAATATGGTGTTTCCGGAATATTGAGCTGAGCGGTAGTAGGTAGATGATGAACAGGAGGGGGCTGAGAACAGAGCCCTGGGAAACACCGGAGTTGACAGGAGAGGGGTGGGATTTGTGATTGTGAAGTTGAACATATTGAGAACGTAAGAGGTGAACCAGGTGAAAGTAGTTGCTGTGATGCCAATTGATGTTAAACGGTTTAGGAGGATGGGGTGGGAAATAGTGTCAAAGGCAGCAGTGAGGTCAAGGAGGATGAGAATGGTGAGGAGTCCAGCATCAGCAGCTATCAGAAGGTCATTTGTAATTTTGGTGAGGGGAGTCTCAGTACTATGAAGGGGTCGGAAACCAGACTGAAACTGCTCGAAGAGGTTATTGTTGATGAGATGATTGTGGACCTAGGCTGCAACTGTTTTTTTCCAGAATTTTGGAAAGAAATGGCAGGTTTGAAATAGGATGGAAATTATTGAAGTTGGATGGATCTAGACCAGGTTTTTTGAGAACAGGAGTGATGGTGGCAGTTTTGAAAGAGGACGGGAAGACACCAAACCTATAAGATCTCCCGAAACAAAACAAAGTATCACACATCATTAACATGACTTAATATGTTCGTTAATCCCATTTAATATAATTTATTACTTTTGTACCAGTGTATTTCAGTGGGGGTGTGCAGTCCACCAGCTGTCTCCCAAGCACCTCCATAGACAGCTTGTTGGCTGCACACCTGAGAAGGCCACTGTAAGAATGTGACCCTGAAAAACGCTACACATTTGCATGCATCGTTAGACTTGGAAGAATGTCCATTTTATATGTCAGAAATAACAGTATTTAGTATTCTGTTATAATTTATTTAGCCAATTTAAAGTGTGATTATTTTCATTTACCTGGGATGAACCTGTTTATGTGCAGGTGGAAGTTCTCAAGTGATGTAGAACCCCTTGCACAGCAGTAGGTTGAGAGGACATGTCAAGCCTTTTTTAGTGTTCCTGTCTGTGTGTGGAGCTGGAAACCTGGAGGGTCTTGGAGGCATGGCAGATGTTTTTGCTGGGCCTTTCAGATTTCTGCCATCCTTGCAGAGTTAATAAGAGGAACTCAGAGAGTGTCACAGCCCTTCTCTCTGTCATATGCCCTGATTAAGTCAGAGAGCATGATCTCCATCTCTGCAGTGTCTCAGACAGCCCTCCTGCAATGAAGCCTCATCTCAGCCTTAGTGATGTGCCGAGTGACATCTTCCTCTGTGGGACGCATGTTTAGCCTTTTTTAGCTCCGCATGCTTGGCGGCCCTGAGCTGCTGCAGGTCACCTTTATCCCACACAAAGATGCAGCGGGTAAGCTGAGCCATGAAGCTGGTGTAAAGTGGATGGGAATCAGTGGAGCGTCCAGTGGCAATCCTCCCCATAAAATGCCAGAAGTCCAACCGGATCTTCATGCCAGGCCATGCTGCAAAAATCTTCTGTAGGTGAGACTTCCCACAGCAGTCTTGATCTACAAAGAGGATCTCTGGTGGCAGCACACCAGTCTCTATAATGCTGAACAAGTCCCTCAGCCATCTTCATCAGGCCCCAGCCCTCACTTGCTGTGAGCACAGACATGATGACTTGCCTGTGCTCGTTGCCAGTGTTGGTGGCCCAAGTAGAGTTGCACGAGCCTGACCAGCCAGTTTCCTCACAATCTTTTTGGTGGAGTCCAGCTTAAGCACCTGGCCAAAAAATGAGGTGATGGAGGCCTTCATTTCTTCAACCCCGCTGAGGACATCTTGGGCGTACACCTGCATAAGCCAGCGATGTTTTGTCCTCCAAGGTGACTGGGGAAATCAAACCAGATAAGACAGCCCATGCAGTTCCTCTGGAAGCAGTTAAGAACCGAATCTGTTTCCCCAGCGACATGTCAGCATGCTGCTCCTCCAACTGTTTTTGAAACTGGCTGCTGCTGTTTCCCAAGCCTCTCAGATGCATAAGGCAAACAACCTCCATGTCACACCCAAACTTTTGTGTTAGCAGACATGGGAACTCAATGTGGTGGCCAATGTCAAGCTGGGACTCGATGGAATGGCTCCAGCCGATGACTTTTTTACAGGCAAGATATTCTGAAGCCAATAATAAGAGCTGCTGATGCCAACCACATGCCTGACTCTCTGGTGTAGTCAGGCAGAGATTAACTCTGACTTGCCATAGTCTGCATGCGGACAGAGGAGTTTAACACGCCAGAGCTTGCGAAGCATCTGCAAGACCAGGGGGTGACCAAAGTACTGCTCCAGAGCTGGCATAGCGCATGAGGTCAGAGATGGTTAGGGGGATACCACCACATTTTGTCCACCTTTGCTTGGTTCAGTTCGGGCTGATTTGTGTGTGACAACTGGAACAGGGCCTTTGAGATCCAGTGCTGGTCAACCTCTGGTAGGGCAGGGATCCACAAACACACAACAAAATACAAAATACACAAGAGGCAATGTGAACAAACAAACAAAAAACAGTCATAGGCTATTCACGAGTTCCTCTATTTTAGCCATAGTTTGAGTCCTGTTAAAATCATTACCACTGTAGAAAATTTACAATATTCTATCCAAGATGCAAAAATGCAAATAGGTGTGTACTTGGAAAAAGACAAGAGAAATTGTGGATATAATGACTTTTGTGAAATTTTATACAGTTGGTATTTAGGTGCATTTGGGAAATTCCCATCATATTAATCATGTATCTGATTACATCAAAAGAATTAACAAAAATAAAAAACTGGAACGTTATTATGAGAAAACGATTGTGTGAGGGACAAAGCAAGAGAAAGAGAGAGACAGAGATTATGATGTTGTACAGGTTTCATTGAATACATACCAGCCAAGTCTGGCTCCATTTGTTAAGCTGCCTCCAAAAGCTCACTGCCAGTGGGTTCAGGCTGGAATGAAGGAGCTGAGGTCAGTCTGACAGATGACAGAGCAGGGACAGCTAGAAAATTAATTGAGAATAGGATAAATTACTATATATAAACATCTAAACCTAAAAATGAGAAGATACCATATTTCAGTTGCATACATACATGGTTGAAATTTCTGGGGTGAAAACAGCCTTTTGACAGACGTGTCAAGAGTCTGCTGCGACCTTCCATTTCCTATCAACAATGACTGTAGAGAGGATATGGGCACTGAGGGTTGTTGACAGGACATGGAGGGCTGTGAGGTGAGTTGTGGTGAGGTGCTGGGCTCCAAGGTGAGTCGTGCTGCTACAAATAAGTATGCTTATTTTTACTTTTTGTCCACTTAAGTATGCATACAGGGATTTAAGTATTAAGGAAAGGTAAGTGTGTGTGGGGGGGTTTCTTTAAAGTGTACTTTATGTTTTGCTAATGCTCAAAATAAAAGTAAATAAATAATTTAGTGTATTTTTTGGTTTAGTTTTTCTTTTGAAAGACTCTGGTGGTGTTACGTTTTACAACAACAAAGAGGATAGCATATACAGGTGCATCTCAGAAAATTAGAATATCATGAAAAAGTTCAATATTTTTTGTCACTCTTTTCTGAAGGTGAACCCCATATATTACATAGACTTGTTACACATAGAGTGAAATATTTCAAGCCTTTATTTCTTGAGATGTTGATGATTATGGCTTACAGATAAGAAAACCCAAAATTCAGTGTCTCAAAAAATTAGACTATTACATAAGATCAATATAAAAAGGATGTTTTAAACAGAAATGTCAGGCTTCTGAAAAGTATGTTCATTTCTATACCTTCAATACTTGGTTGAGCCTCCTTTTGCATGAATTACTGCATCAATGCGGGGTGGCATGGAGGCGATCAGCCTGTGGCACTGCTCAGGGGTAACGGAAGCCCAGGTTGCTTTGATAGTGGCCTTCAGGTCATCTGCATTGTTGTGTCTGGTGTCTCTCATCTTCTTCTTGACAATACCCCATAGATTCTCTATGGGGTTCAGGTCAGGCCAGTTTGCTGGCCAGTCAAGCACAGTAACACCATGGTCATTGAAGCAGCTTTTGGTACCTTTGGCAGTGTGGGCAGGTGCCAGGTCCTGCTGGAAAATGAAATCAGCATCTCCATGAAGCTTGTCAGCAGAAGGAAGCATGAAGGTCTTAAGTGTCCTGGTAGATGGCTGGGTTGACTGTGGACTTCAGAAAATACAATGGACCAACACCAGCAGATGCCATGGCAGTCCAAATCATCACTGACTGTAGAAACTTCACACTGGACTTCAAGCAACGTGGACTCTGTGCCTCTCCACTCTTCAAGGTCTCAGAGTCTGGCAGAGTAGTAGAACTGAAAAGTTCAGAATTACATGTTGGACCTGTTTAATACTTTTGAAAAATTTGAACAACTTGAACAAAATAAACAAACAACCAAATTACAGCAATAAATAAAAACAGTAAATGTATTAAAAACTGTGGTAACTAGAAAAGCACTCAGAGAGCGCAGACCTCCGCCATCAGCCCTTTCTCCCAATAGTGAAGAATCCTTTAAAAACACTCCTGGATCCAGACCGTGATCTGGATCACTCCCAAAATCTAATTCGCTGATTACTCCCTCCCCGGTGGGGTGGAGACATGGTGAGGCAAAGCATTGGCTTCGCTACCTGTGGAAGTCACGGCAGAGGGTGAATATTCCTCTATTCCTCCCAGCACTGTGAGTATTCTCGCTACAATTCGCTGTCTTTCTCTCTGTTACACTCCAACTCATCTCCTCGACCAGGCGTGTATCTTTCAAACTCTATAAACTCCAAAACTTTGAACAGAAACACACCAAAAACATGCTGCTGGGATTGAAGTTGCTCATGTCCGCCATCTCCTAGTGTAAAGTGGTAACAGCGCAGACCTCCGCCATTAGCCCTATCTCCCAATGTACAGAATCCTTAAAAAAATTCCTGGATCCAGATGGTGATCCGGATCAGTTCCAAAATCTAATGAGTTCTTTCTTATGCCATTTCTGACATTTCCTGAAAATCCATCCATGACTTTTTGAGTTATGTTGCTAACAAACAAACAAAGAAACAAACAAACAAACAAACAAACAAACCCACCCAATCACATAACCTCCTTGGTGGAGGTAAAAATAGTAATAGTAGCAATAACAATAATAACTACAAGGTATAATAAATATATTTTAACAATTACAAATATATTTGTCAAATAATTGCTGCTAAATGAACCTTTAACACCGTAAACACTCGATGTCAGCGTGGGATTTGAACCAAAATTACTCCTGATTTTTGGGGCCTCTAAGACACTGGAGGGTCATTTCCTCCTGCTTTTTTTCTCTGTAACCTTGCTTCTCTAGCTCAGTCCTCCATTCAAGATAAGACTGAGTCTCAGACTCTTCACAGTACCAGTTACCAAAATACTGTACATGTGAGGGTGGCTATCTGTCTTTATTGCACTTCTTGCAATTAAAAACATTTGTTTTCTTAACATACTTTCTCGTGACTTCTCCTGTGAGAGCCATCTCCTTTCTCTTCTTCTTTTTGTGTGAAAATGTGGAAAGAAGACATTATGGCAGTAGTTGCATGTGAAAAGATGCTTGCAAAACTAAACAAGAAAAATGATTTATCTAAAGAGCAATGGGACGATTTTGGCCGTCATATTTTGGAAATAAGAACCTGACCTTTTTAAGAAACAGACAGACTGTATAAGCGCATTAGGCTACGTTCGCACTGCAGGCCTTAATGCTCAATTCTGATCTTTTCTCAGATCTGATTTTTTTTGTGTGCCTGTTCACACCGCAGTCAACTTCCAAAAGATCAGATATGTATCTGATTTAGAACCACATTTGAAAGTGGCCTGAATCTGATCCAAAAAGGTCAGAATCAATGTGACTTGCGCTGTTCACACTGTCAGGAAAAAATCAGATACGAGTCACATGTGCGCAAGATTCAGGTCACTTTTAACTGCAGAGTGAACGTAGCCTTAGTGTAATGGTACAGATCTTGCATCAGTGATGCTTATTCATTATAGTATCGAATGTACAGTATGCTTATCAATGTCTGTTATGTGTCCTGCCTGTTTTGTTTGTGTTCATATTTATAGATTTTTTTTTTTTTTATTCCTTGTATTTCTTCACTATGATAAAAGCAAATAAAATTTCAATTATAAAAAAAAGATTAAACATGCATAAAAGTAAATAGCAGAGATGAGTTCATGACTTGGACTCGAGTCGCACTTAAGTCACACACATCAGTGACTTGAGACTTGACTTGGACTCATGCGCAAAGGACTCGTGATTTGGGACTCGTGCACAATGTTCGGTTTTTAATTTTTCCATCATGATCCCTTGTCCCCCTGTCACTCTTTTCCCTTCTCCCCTTCCGTTTGTTGGTTCATGCATCAAATTTCTCACATGGGTGGCATTTCTCACTCCTCCCCATGCCTCTGCAGGCTAAAGGTCAGCCAGTCTCAGAGCAGGGCCTACAGGTGGCCTGGCAAAAATGATGCAACAATCACATTGGTTGTTTTTGTAAAAGACTTGCAGACAATATTTTTATACCATTCGAGTAAGCAACTCATGTTTTAACATTTGATTATTGTTTATACCCTTAACCAACAAAATAAACATTTTTATTACATAATAAAAAAAAAACATTTTTGAATTGAAACGCCCAATCTTTTTTTATACATATTTACTTTCTTACCTGTAGCAAAGAAAGCTATTTAAGTATAACTTGTGCTCCGGGACAAATTCCTTCCCAAATGACTTTTATCATGTTTTAGAAATGAATGATTAATGATGTATGCATGGTACAAAGGTTTCTTTTCAATCGTGGTTTTATTAATGTGGAGCATTTGGGAGAAAGGTAATTCAGTTAGAGTAGACAGGCCTAGTCTTTCATTCAGACCCATATATGGTAGGCTGGTCAGGTTCATAGACACACCCTGAGTCAACTTTGACTGAGAGCTTGCTGCGACACCCACTGAAATCTGTTATGAAAAGTTTTCTGTGTTGTTATACTTTAGTGCTAGACAATCTGTATTTCTCCTGGTGAAATAATTGAGGCAAAATCTGTTTGAAACAAATGGAAAAGAGGTCATTCAGTTGTTAGTTGTTTGATGGTAAATTATTTAGCAAAGACTAAATCATGAATTGAGTCTAGGTTGATAGAATTAAATGATCAATTTTAACATTGTTCTTAATTAAAGTAACATGATTAATTAAATCTTATTGCCTTTTTAAAACAAGCCTAATGGTGCATTTTCTAAATCAAATACATTAAAGATAAAGACCATTTGGTTGAAAAAACAAAACAAAAGAACAATAAAGTTATGGGAAAAAAAACAGCGGATCAGTTGTTGTCAGATTAAAAGGCACATACTGGTTTGACCTTAAAAAGCCAAAGTTTTAGGTCCAAAATGATTGTTCTATGTGTGTTTTTGACCTGAATGTTTTTCTTTATTGGCCCACATCTTGCAGCTCTTGGTGCTGTCTCCCATTGCATTTAATTCTTGCCAGTATATATCAACCCCTATAGTGATTATATTTCATATCATGTAGGTGTTCTCTACCTGCCTTCTTTATGTAATTAGTTGGGCTGTTGTGGTTTTAAGGAATAAGGTTAGTCTGCTGCAAATTCTAGGGCCTTTTAAAGATCCCAGTCCATTACATCTAAAGTATATTTACCTCAATACTTTATTAGAGCCTGTACATTTTCACTTTTTTCTAAGGTAACAAAGTACAGCTTTTCTTTCCTTTTTTATCCAGGATGTAAGGCAGACAATGAAATAAAGGAGTGATAAAATGTATAGAGTGAAATCTTAAAAATAAAAAACATTTACATAAGGTTTTAAGACCAGTTTTACTTATTAATTCATACATTTAAGTATTTGTTCTATAAACAATTAATACACTCCTTATATTTAAATATTGATTTATTCATTGATGTGTGCTTTTTCCATCACTTCATAGCCTTAGCCTTTGATTTCTGTGCTGACACCTCAGTTGTATTATGTCAGCTCTGTACAACAAATGTGAAGGAATATAGCCTGGACTCTTACCTGACAGTGAGCCAATCAGTGCAGTGCCAGGTGTGTGGGAGCTGATTGCCACTGATTAGAGCCAGGTATGTCAAACTGATGTAAACACCTGGACTGTAGCACTCAGTGCTGACCCATTATCTCATTATCAGGGATAAAGAGAGCATTTCTTTGGGTTTTCTGGGGTTCTCTTTTGTCAGCTGCAAGGCAGCAGTGGTTTAGCTTACCCTTTTTTTTATCAGTTTATAAAAAAGGAGCTTTTGTTTCTGTTTCCCCCTCTTCAAATAAATCATTCATGATTTTAGTGATTATCCTTGTTGGGTAACTTTAAGAAACCAAGTTCTGCAGTTGGGTCCCCTTCCCTGACAACAATAGGGCCAATACATCTAAATTACTGTAGGACTTTGACACTGGACCTCTTAACGAGTAAACTTATCAGTACATGATAGAAAACAAGGTCTGGCAGCATGAATGCATTTATCATGATGTGATTGAGGTCCATAATTAGTGCATGAATGTTTTAAATAAGATTGATCTCATGCTTTACAATGCCTTTCAGCAAACTTTGATAAAACCAATGCAATGTCTCCCATTTATAGTGATGTCAACTATGTCAACTCAGTGGACAAATCAAAAGACCTCTGCACCTTATGTTATCAAACATAAAATTACTCTCTCATATAGCTACTTTTCAGTCCATACTAACCTCCTTTTTCTGTTGTTAAATTATAAGACATAAACTTGATCTACCCAGAGTTAATCATTTTCTGACAAATAAAAGTATCTCTCAGGAAATGAGTTATCCTTGGTTTAAGACAGTACAAAATAAAGAAAGATAATTGTGATAGACCACTGAAATATGGTGATGTATCATATATTTGGAATAATATTTCACTAAACAGACATGCTGCTATTCATATAACTGAACTGATTCGAGATGAACTAAGGTTCCCATCAGGTAACCTGACAGGCCATTGGATTGCCAAATGGTGATTTAGTGATTCTAAGTAATTTTAGAGATTGGAGAAAAATCCCTAAAATGGTATAAGCAGGCTAATGAAGTTTTAGGCTTTACATGAAAGTGTTCTTATTTGGAGCAGAGTCATCCGTTTATCTGGTCGTGTCACAACGTGTTTGTGGTTTTCTTTGTTACTCAGCCAAAGTTCAACATTTGACCAACTACAGTTCTCGTGATCCTCTGCAGCCTCTGCCGTTTATGAGAGATTATTGCTCTGATTAATTGTATTGCAAATGTACACATGTATATTGCGTTGTGTTCGGATAGAAAGATAAATTATTAAGTTATATGTGTTCATTCACAAACTGCACGAGGCCACGAGGTCAGTGAAACGGGAGGAGGAAGGGGCAGGAAAGCCTGGTTTGTGTCGAGCACCTGTCATTGCACCATAGGCCCCGCCCTACGTCATGTATTGCGACTAATATTTAATGCAGAAGTTGTTCAGTCAGGGTTAGTAGGGAAGACCAGTGCAGGAGGAAGAATATCTCTTCCCTCTCTGGAGAGCTCAGCTGTGTCGCAATCCCCACAGACACGACCACCATGAGGCTCCCTGCAATACAAACTTTCCTCTGTCTGGCGTCTGTTTTGTTTCTCCGTGTTTCTGCAGACCCCAGCGGTAAGTTTGTTATCTTATTGTGCAACTAACCTAACTTGTGTAGCATTTGTACATGCAGAAAAGACTACGTTTTGATTTTGAACACTCACTATGACAACATTACTCTATTTTGGAAATCTGAATTCTTGTGCCACCATGACGTCACATACCGGTAGTAGTCTTTAGCTGTTCACCTCTTACCTACTGAAGAAAGGCTTACTGGCTAAACTAATAGTGTCCAAAGGTGAAGATGCAAGGCAAAACACCCAAGCTGGATGTGGCTTCTATTTATTCAGACTTATCTTTCTCTCCATGTGACTTAAATTTAATATCATTGGTTATTCACGCCTGGGTGTGAAAACTTACTCAGTGGGGTCTTGCGTTACCAATATGGAACAATATGATTGGCTATTTCATATAGAAGTTTTCTGCTTCTGTATTTTAAGATTCCAGGCTCTTAATCCCAAGAGTTAAAACTACAGTTTTTACTAACACAAAATTTTCAATGGAAAAATCACACCAACCTGTTTTAAATCTCAGGTGACCTAAATGCTCAACTGCCATTGTATGTGCCTGTGTTTTCATTTTCCTGTCAAGTTATTGTCATTTGAGTCACACCCACAAGCTCTTTTCAACTGTTTTGTTTTAGGCAAGAAAACAAAACAAACAAACAAAAAACATGGGCTCTACTCAGCTACCTGTTTGCCTGTTGAGAAACATAGCAACATTTGATAGAGAGAGGTGCAGCACTTGTCCATTTTATTAGGCCTTAGATGATATGCAGATGTCCAAAAGTTATTGCAGCCTAAATTGAAGAGCGCCGATGCTTTGCATACAATCACAGACCAAAATACATAAAAAATTTCAAGTGTCTGTTCTTTTCAGTTTTCAAACAATCAGAAAGGGGTTCTTTGTAATCTGACATACCAGATAATCTGCTTCATATTTCCATTGCATGGGATATATGTATTTTACATCCATCTAGACGAGTGGTTTTCAAAGTGTGAGGCGAGCCTTCCCTGGGGGCCGCCACAGGACTTCAGGGGAGGTGTGGACCCATAAACCAGAAATAAAGATGATTTATTTTGCTAACTTGGCTGTGTGTGGGGCAAAAGAAATTAATAGTTACCACAAAGACTATACTGGAGTCGCCAATTAAAGTTAGGGTTTTCCTGCAGTTGTCCTGATTATGCTCAGTATTGATGCTGTGTACTTACAAAGCTGTACAAGCTAATGACAGCATAAGGCTGTGTAAACCCTGGGGTCATACTGAGTCAAAGCACTAAGTCAGGGGAATTTTGATAGGAAGTACATAAGAAATTTAGTGAGTTAATGTAACTGAGACATTCAGCACCTTAAACACTGAAACAGCTTCTGTAGCCACTACAACTAGGGCAAAATACTTAGTTTTGACTTCTTCACAAATGGCAAAACTACAACAAAAACATTGAAGGCAAACAGCTTCAGTCCAGACTAGAGTAGTACTAGTAATTGTAAACAAAGGAGTAAAAATGTTGGCTGATCTAAACTCAGGGTAAAAGTTTTTTTGAAAGAATTTTTTTTTTTTAATGAAAATCCGATACCGATAATTTATTTTTTATGCTATTATCAGCCGATAATATCGGGAGGCCGATAATATCGGACATCCCTAATATTTTTTACTGTGGTGGGGGTTGAATTGAATAAATGAATTATCTTCTCCTAGGGAGGCTCACTCGCCCACACCTTGAAAACCCCTGATCTAGACAAAAGTCTAAAGTTGGTGTTTGGGGAGGGCAGAACCTCTAAGGCAGTCAATAGAAGATTAAAAACATCTTTTCCAGCAAGAAAATCTTTGGATGGTGTTCATTGCTTTTCTTTTAATAAAGAAATGCTTCCCAGTACTGATTAAACTGCCATAATGGCTGCATCCTTGCTAATCACTTCACTGGCGGCAGCCATTGTTTACCAGCTTGTTTGGGCTGTTTGGTGCAAGGACTACAGCAAAAAAAAAAAAAGACAAAGAAAGGTTTTCTTTAAAATAATTGGCATGTCTAAATTGAATGAATGGAAAAGAGCCCTCTTAAGAGCCCTGTATCATGGTTTCACCACTGGAAGCACATACTTGAAGGCCCCTGATTGAAATTTCTCCAATAGAAGAAAACTCTTTAGAGCCCTGTATTGCACAGTCTTCACGCAAGTTGTACTCACAACAGCCCTGAGTTTCTGTTTTAGTAGAGAGCACTTTTTTTGAGTGCTGTCTTTTTTGTTGGCATAGGGTTTTTTAAGGGCCCTTAATCACACAAGGGATACTTTTTAGTGCCCTCAATTTCTCCTCTGAAACCCTAGAAGGGCCTAAGTTTGCACCAGAATCTCAGTCTCCTTTGTGACCCATGTTTGCATTAAAGGGTTTCCAATTTGCAGTGCATCAGAGAGCGTCGCAGCAAGCTCTCAGTCAAAGTTAACACAGGGTGTGCCTGTGAACCACCAGCATATATTCAGTCCGAAAGAAACCCTGGGCATGTTTTCTCTGACTGAATTACCTTTACCCCAAAATGCTCCACATCAATAAAACAACTAGTTCAGAAACATCTGTACTATTAAACATCTATTTTTACATAATAAAAGTTAGTCCGGAATGTATTTGTTCCAAGGCACAAAGTTTTCCTTAAATCGCTTTCTTTGTTAAATAAATAAATAAAAACACCTTTAGTGGTCACTTCCCAAAAGTTTAATAAGGAACGTCATACTATGTAATGAGCTGGCCTATTTCTTTGGTTAATGGCATGAACAACAATCTAGTGATAAAACATGAGTTGCTCACTCAAATGGTATAATAAAAATGTAGTCTGCAAGTCTTTCACAAGAACATCCAACTTGATTGTCACATCTTTAAGGGAATAATAATGTTACTTACTTTCTATATCCTGACAGCTCCTGAGGTCCACACAGCACTCGGAAGTCTAAAAGGTGAGTATGTGAGTGTGAAGGGGAAGGAGACTGGGGCCTATGCCTACCTGGGTATCCCTTTTGCCAAGCCACCTGTGGGCCCTGCTCTGAGACTGGCTGCACCTCAGCCTGTAGAGGCATGGGGAGGAGTGAGAGATGCCACCAAGCAGCCACCCTTGTAAGTGATTCATGTGTTTTCAGTTAATGCAAACAGCATTAGCAAGCCAAGTCCATTAACTACAAGCATAGTGTTTCCTTTTAAGATGTATTCAACCGAGAGCAATGATCATGGATCTGATTGACAAAATGGAAGGCATGAAGGCAGATCTCCCAGACGCTTCAGAGGATTGCCTTTACCTCAACATCTACACTCCTGCAAACAGAGCCAATGATGCCAAGCTCCCAGTAAGAATCCTTCATAGCACTGTTACTAACATGCAGATTTGAGTGAGGTACTTGATGAAGTTGGTTTTGAAGAGTCACTGATGCAGCTTCAATGAATAATGCCTAGATTTGGAGCAGGGCTGAAAATGGATACCTTTAATGTTTAAAATTGAGTCTGTAGTTGATGAGTCTTTTTATCAATGTTCCTATAAACTCAGGTTTTATTATCCTGTTTTTTTCTTTATGCTGAGTGAAAAAGTTCAAGGTGCTTTCTTGTGTTTCCAGGTTATGGTCTGGATCCATGGTGGAGGTTTTACCATAGGATCAGCATCTGTATATGACGGCTCTGCCCTGGCTGCTTACCAGGATGTGGTTGTGGTTCTGATCCAGTACCGCCTGGGAATTCTGGGCTTTCTCAGGTAAAAAAGTAATCAGTCACTAAACCGTTCAAATGGTCATACTGTGAAAACTGCTTTCAGTGATATAGTTTTCCTCTGCTCAGTTGCTGTATTTAAAGGAGTAAGTTAGCAGTGTTGGCAGAACAGTTTGAAAGCCTCTCTGATTACTGTATTGTTAAACTTTCTATTATAATTTATTATAATAATGGAGTTATGAGGCAGACTCAGAGCCAGAGGTTGTCCTGAGTTGACAGCATTCTCCCCATAGTTACAAGTGAGCTGTCACCAAAGCCAAGACTTGACCAACCTAGAAGACAACTACACTCATGTTGCAAAAGTGTTAACGCATCAAAAACTAAGGAACTCAAGATAATTCAAGAAACATGTGCAAGTGAATCCCAGCAGTGACCTCTGTACAACAGGCAACATCTAAACACAGCTAAACATGTAAATACATCACAAACCCTGCACAAAGGCATGATGGTAAAACTCTGCCCCCCAGATTTGAAATTGCAGTAGGTGGGGCTTGGATCAACTGACTTTCTACTGTTTTGGAGTAACACTGGTTGATCAACACTGTCAAATAACTCCAACACTGAAGGCCATTTACTCTGAATGGAGTTAAAATAACACTTTGAGTGTTAAAATCAACACTGAAATGTTTAACACTGAGAATTCAACACTCCAGTTTTTGCTGTGTATACAAGCAATCAGTGTTCCTATGTTTGTAAAAACAGCTTAATACCTTTTATGCAGAGCTTTGGATTGCATTAAAAAAGTAAAATGTATTGTAATGAAAGACACGTCTGGGTTGTTATACAGGCTAGAGTTCATGTGTTAAGTCTACAACTATGCATTTGCTTAGTCTGGTCATAACCAGTAATGAGAGAAGATAAACTGTTATAGAAATTTGATGTCTTTATCTATTGATATGCAAGTTTACAGGCAAAGTGCATCATGGATGAGGCTCCATTGGAAGGCACTTTGGCTTGTAGTTTTTTATACACAGGACATACAACACCTTTGTTTGTTTGTTTGGGTTTTTTACTTGACACTTCACCAACAACATACTTAGAATCTCTACATTTGCAAGACAGACCCAAACCTTCATTCTCACTACACAGCTGATGTTAGGCAGCCTTTTAGTCAGCTATTGCCTCCCTGGCAATGTTACTTAATGAGGCCTTGGACCTCATACTTGCTGTTCCGTGTAATGTTGTGCTTCAACACTATGGTGTGTTGGAAACTCTATCAACCATACACAGTCTCTCCAGTCTTTTGGCATGTGTGCTTATGTGAGGCTCTGTGATGCATCTTTGAAGGCATTGGCCTATGTGACCCGGTAGGCTTGCAGGTTGCTGTCAGTGCTTACCCTGTCACTATCCCCACTTTCAGACCTTGGCCAGAGAGCCCTCCACATTCTCTCTGTAGTACCTGGACCCATGGGCCCATTTCCTCTGAGGTCTAATGGCACTAAGAAGTGCTGTCTAGCCAATGCCCCCATGCATTGCAGCCACGGAGAAAGTGGCTGGGGGTCTTTCATTGCATTTGTGCCAGGTCCTAGATGTTTACTGCTCCGAACTGCTAAGTGGGTGCTGGATAGCATGCTAGATGACACAGCACATATCAAAATCTTGGTCCAAAGGGGGGAGACTTATTGTGGTTCTTAAATTCAAAATTAAAGTAAATTTCGACACAATCAACCATTCCATCCTGCTTTACCGTCTGGAACATTCACTTAACATCACTGGCACTGCGCCTTCCTGGATTAAATCTACCTCATGGACAGACAACAATTTATTCACATTAACAACTGCTCCTCCTACACCGCTCCCCTGACACAAGGCGTCCCCCAAGGTTCAGTGCTTGAACTCCTCCTTTAATCTACCTCCTCCCCCTAGGTCATATTATTCGCCACCGTGGACTCAATTTTCACTGTTACGCCGATGACATCCAATTATATATCTCCACCACCTCCATCATCCCAGACACACACTCCACATTAACCAACTGCCTCTCTGACATAAAAACCTGGATAAACAACAATTTCCTTTCTCTGAACTACAATAAATCTGAACTCATGATCATTGGCCCCAAATCCCTCACCAAATCCATCCATAACTTCAGCCTTCAAATTGACACCTTCTCCCTGTCTCCCTCCCCTCACACCCAAATCTTGGTATCATTTTTGACAGTCACCTCTCCTTTGATCAACACGTCACCCAGCTCACAAAAACGGCCTTCTTTCACTTGAAAAACATAGCCCACATCCGTCGACTACTCTCCTTCCCTGCAGCTGAAACTCTCATCCATGCCTTCATCACATCCAGACTAGATTACTGCAATAGCATCCTCTGTGGCACATCCTCTACAGTCCTCAATAAACTCCCTCTGAAACTCACTCCCTAAACACATCCAAGACTGTACGGACTCATCCACATTCAAATCACTGCTCAAAACTCACGTTTTTAAAATGGCTTTTAATGTTTGATTCTGTTGTTGTCTTGTCACTTTGACTGCATGCTTGTGTGTTTGATTGTGATATTGTCCTGTTTTAGCTTTTTTTGCAATGTATGTTATTATTTTTTGTACAGTGTCTTTGAGTTCTTGAAAAGCGCTCTATAAATAAAATTTATTATTATTGTTATTATTATTAAAAGCCTAATTCAAGGCCGGTTGACCCCCTTTGGACCAAAGTTTTGGATTACCATGGCTTGGATGAATGAGAACCAGCACAAAAAAATGACACATAAATCCTGTCAGGTTTCTGGCAGTATAAAAATCCTGCCATATTAGCATATATTCTTGTTCACTCCAGTACAAAGCCAGCTGTACCATTTCAGTACCAGATTGAATCTGTCAGTTCAGGGGAACACAAAGGCCTTGTCCATGCTTTTGCATGTACCTGCCAGAGGCCACAGCTTATATCTTGAGGTGGCATTCTGGCAATTTTCAAATCACAGACATTGCAATTAGGGATGCACAATAATTATCGGTACTGATAAGTTACTGGCTGATATTGCATATATTTTACACAAAACAGTAGGTGGCACTGCAGTGCGTGACCCACTGTTAACCACCAGAGAAGAAGAGGAAGCAGCTTCAGTGCTAAGAGGCTAACAAGACAGTGGAGTTATTCAGTATTTACGGGGAGGATAACACAACAGTGTTTGTAAAATTTGCTCTGCAAAGATCCCGAAGAGTGGAAAGAAGTCCTCGAGTTTGAACATAACAAATCTTATAAGTAACTTAAAGTCATTATCCTAATGATGTTAAAATGAAGCGACAGTAGCCGCTAGCCTCAGCCACGGGCATTAGGACAGAGCCAAAGGCTAATACCAGGCAGAGTGCTGAATCAGCAGACTTTAGAAACTGCAGAAAGTTTGACAGAGCCAAAAGGCAACACTAATAATAACAAAATCTGTCTTACAGTCTCTTGATCCACAGCTACTTTCATAGATGTACCCCTGCCTGCTCTGTTTGATGTGGTTTCGTTCAGTCGGATCGACGTTAGGAACAGAAGTTTAGCCACAGACCACAGTGTACTTAACATTTTTAACCTATTTCTGATATGACTTATACCAGTGCATATTTTTAATCTTTATGTAAAACATCAGCTCTCTTTATTTCTGACTTAAGCAGCAAAAAAAAAAAAAAAAATCCCAGACCCCCAAACATTTCCATTGGTGAAGCATGACAGCCTGTTATCATTTGGTTTTATGTCTGATTTGACAAAAGTCAGCTGAATTCTTGTTTAGTTTATTGAAATGTCAGATCTGACCATTTGTCAAGATACTTTAATTCAGTGGTTTTCAAAGTGTGAGGTGGGCCTCCCCTGGGGGGCGCCACAGAATTTCAGGGGAGGCGTGGAACCATAAACCAGAAAAAAAAAAAAAGTGATTTGCTTTACTAACTTCTGCTGTGCATGGAACAAAATGAATAGACTTATTGTAACTTCAAGGCAGTGATACTCAACGTGTGATTATTAGTGGCTCTTTGATGTCTTCATTTTAAATATTATTTCCCCAGAAAACCTTAAAAAAGGGACATTTTTTGCCCCTTCATACCATTTTTTGACACTTTTCTTCCATTTAAGCATCCTTTTGTTATTAAATACAATTTTTTACTACTTTTTACTCATTTTTACCACTTCTTTCTGCCACTTTTTTTTCCAATTTTTGCCCTTGTTTACCATGTTTTTGCCATTTTTCATCCATTTAAGCATCATGTTGTTATCAAATACCACTTTTTCCTACTTTTTGCCCATTTTTGCCATTCTTGACTGCTTTTCTTTTGTCATTTCTTTGCCTTGTTTTTGCCTCTCATTTTTTTTTCACTTCTCACCCATCTTTTTTTCACTTTTTATCCCCATTTTTGCCATCTTTAACCTATTTTTATGGCTACTCTGAGCTGTTTTTGCCCTTTTCACCTCTTAGATTGTGGCTCTTGCAGAGGTATTTTTCAATAGTTTGGCTCTTTGGTTGAGTAACGCTGCTTTAAGGATTATCAGAGCAGAATAATCAGCTAGTATTGGCAATAAATTCATTACTGAAACCAAATAACTGATTACCTGGTAAAGACGGATGTTTATAAACATTTGCAGACAGAAATATCAAAGATATAAAAATGTTAAAAATATTTAAAATTAGACATAAATGTTTGAAAATATGGTAACGTTTTTTGTTTGCCAACTGCGTCACCTTCATTGGAAGGTTTAAATGTGTTTTCCGGCTCTTCAAAGATTTTCTGGAGGGGGGTTCTGGCAAGAATGACTCTTTCAACCAAAAAGGTTCCTGACCCCTGAGTTAGAAAAACAAAAAAGTTCAGGTTTGCATGTAATGCTGGAGCAGTCAAATATTACAGCCTTTAATATCCTGTCCACATCAAGCATGCAATAAAACATTTCTTGTGTAATGACAGTCACATTGATGCTTTAATACTTTTTACCTGTTACATACCTGACAGTTGTTCTGTTTTAAGAATGGTGTATTCTGTAATCATGGGAAGTGTACGTCTTTTTAGTGATCTAGATCATTTTGCTCAGCTCAGCAAGATGAGTTGACTTTTTTATCTCCCAAATAGCTCATTATCTGTACCAGTTTGTTACATTAAATCAGCCAGACTTACCAATGTTTTGTCATTCATAACTTTTTAATAATTTAATCTCATATCATTTACTGAAATATTTTGAATCCCTGAAACATCATTCTGAATTTTGTGAGCGTTTCTGTCTAGAAAAAAAAAAAAAAAAAAAAAAAAAACGCACACAAACAAAAAAAGGTAAACGGTCTCTCAAACAGGATGCTGGCTCTCCCATGTTTCACACAGGAGAGCCAGCACTTTGAACCAGCTCAAACATGAACAAAACATCACTAGTACTCTGCTGTCAAATATAAACGAGTGTCCTGTTGACATTTACAGTGCATCCATTACAGTGCATTTAACTTTAAATAAATTGACTGGACATGATTTGGAAAGGCACATACCTTTCTATGGAAGCTGACAATGCAAATCAGAGCAAAAATCAAGCCATGAGGTCAAAGAAAATGCCAGCAGAGCTCAGAGATGGGATTGTTTAAAGGCATGGATCTGGGGAAGGCTACAAAAAAATTCTGTTGCACTAAAAGTTCCTGAGAGCACAGTTGCCTTAGTAATTCTCAAATAGAAGAAGTTTGGCCAAATCAGGCCTCTTCCAAGAGCTGGTGTCTGACCAAACTGAACAACTGGGGGGGGGCTTTAGTTAGATAGGTGACTAAGAACCTGATGGTCACTCTGACTGCCACATTTCAGAAGGACAAACATCACTGCAGTCCTCCACTGATCTGGTCTTTAAGCAGAGTGGCTAGATGTAATCCTCTCCTTAGTGCAAGACACATGAAAGCCAGCTTGGAGTTTTCAAAAAAAGCCAAATGGATATTTGTAGCACATTTTCAAAAATGTCTAAACATCTGTTTTCGCTTTGTCGTGATGGCATACTGAGTGTAGATTAATTTTAATGAAACTGAATTTTTTTCAAATGTAGCAACAGGCTGCAACATAAAAAAACTGAAACAATGAAGGGGTCTGAATACTTTTCTGATTGCACTGTATATCCTCTTTACTAGCCACAGTTACACTGTAATACAGATGCAAAGGGGCAGAAATTGAAACTTGACTAGTTGGCCTTTGCATCCAAGAACTCTAGTTTCACACTGATTGTAATTCTTCAAAAAATAAGCACTGAAAGTAGACTACCTAACGACTTTAAACCTTGGTTAACCCAAAATCTATTCAGCCCAACTGTTTGTCACATTATCTATCTGATCTGTAAATGCATAAATGAATAATGAAATCAAAACTGGGGGAGCTGGCGATATTACATCCTGATAGACTGAGAATGTACGCTTCATCTAGCACTGGAGATGAACACATGCCTGGGAACGTTGGCCTCCTGGACCAGGTGCAAGCTCTGAAGTGGGTCCAGCAGCACATTCACAACTTTGGAGGAAACCCAGATTTAGTTACTATATTTGGGGAGTCTGCTGGTGGAGTGAGCGTGTCCCTCCTGGTAAGGATCCATCTGCAAAAAACTCCCTTTCTTTGCAAGGATTTTACAACTTTGTCACTGTTTAGTTGGTATGTAGCACAGAAACTTAAATATTTATTTGGTTTGTATCAATAGCTTCTTTCACCATTGACTGAAGGACTTATCCACCGCGGCATTGCTGAGAGTGGTACCGCTGCAATGGATATACTCATGACCAATGATCCTCTGCCAATGGCACAGGTAGATTATCAGGAATTGTTTATGTATAAGCTTTCTCCATTGCACAGTATCTACATAATCACTACTCAACTTTTTTTTCTCTGATATGCTGAGATATCAATCACATTTTTGTCCTTAGTACGTTGCAAATATGTCGGGCTGTAGTCTTGACAGCACACAGAAGATCGCTGAATGCATGAAAAACCTTGATCTTGAAACAATCTTGGACCTTGCGATGGTGAGTTATCCGATGTTTGACTGGTTGACTGGACTCAAAGGATAAAACATTTTTGATCCTTTTTTGCTGTCTCTTCCTCATTTTTTCCCTTCACATTTTTATTTCTCAAGGATCAAAGCGTGAGACTTCCCATAAATGTTGATGGGCACTTCCTGAGAAAACCTGTGGATGAGCTTTTCAATAAGCATGAGCTTCTCAAGATCCCCTTCATGACCGGCGTCAATAATGATGAAGGGGGCTGGTTACTTGTTGATGTAAGTATCATGTAAGTACATGAGTCTGAAAACGGATTAGTTTTTGCTTTTGTTCATGTCTTAAATGTTAATCCCTGCCACTTCCTCCCTCAGTTCATGGCTCCTAAA
The DNA here is from genome assembly GCF_018320785.1 of Cheilinus undulatus. NCBI lineage: Eukaryota > Metazoa > Chordata > Actinopteri > Labriformes > Labridae > Cheilinus > Cheilinus undulatus. The sequence continues at coordinate 30,869,204 of NC_054873.1, forward strand.
AACTGGACAGAGGGACTCGACCTGGAGACTGTCAAGAGCTTGCTCTCTTTCTTTTTTCCTGATCCAGTCCTCTCAGATTTGCTCATTAATGAATATATGGGAAATGGTGCAGATTCTGTGAAGAATCGAAATGGGTATACTGAGCTTATAGGAGATCTGTTATTCACAGTTCCAGCCATCAAGTGTGCAAATGCCCACAGAGGTAGTTAATGCAATAACACATTTCCAGAAAAAAAAAATGTAACTGACACATTTTTGAGAAACAAATGTGAGATATATATTTGTGCCTTCCTTTAGATGCTGGTGCACCTGTGTATCTGTATGAGTACCAGCATCCCCCCCAGTTCCTGCAGTCAAATAGGCCTAGCTTTGTGAAAGCTGACCACGGAGATGAAATCTTTACAGTGTTAGGGTATTGCTTCACAACTAAACATGTGACATTACAAGGTAAGTGTAATATAATTCTTTTTTACTAACCACCAGAAGTCTATCACCTCCCTGGTTCAAGTGTTTACTAGATATTCATTACATTTTAGATGCATGCCCTGAAGAGGAGGAAGAGTTGAGCAAAATTGTGATGAGCTACTGGGGCAACTTTGCTCGCACAGGGTAGGAGTCAGACTTCATAAAGGTAATACTGATGTTTAAATGGGATAAACCTATTATAACTTGAACTCTGTGGTGTGTAGGTATCCTAATGGGGAAGGTCTTGTTCACTGGCCAAAGTATGGAGCAGAAGAAAAGTACCTGAAAATTGATTTGAAGGAGCAGACAACTGGTCAGCAGCTGAAGAAGGACCGCTTCGACTTCCTGAGTCAGACCCTCCCAGAGAAGATGAAACAGCGTAAAGAAAACATGGATCATAGTGAGCTGTAGATACAGTCTCCTCTCCTTTCTCTGCCTTGTGAATTTAGCAGTTGATTCCAGACTAAATCACCAAAAAATCAGCTGGAAACACATTAGATATAGAATAATAATGATAATAATAATACGGGGAAAAGACAACAATGAAAATGAAACAAAGCCAGCAAGTTAGTTCTGCCAGTAATCTTGAGCACATACATTCACACCTGACATGCATCTTAATCAAATCACATGACTCACATCCTCCTAAACTAGTGGGCTATTTAAGCAGCAAGATTTCCTTTCTCTTCCTCTGCTGCATCGCTGCGCCTGGATCGAACACTGTGCTCTCGCCTTCAACCCACCTCCACCCCAGCATCCACTTGTTGGCTCTGACTGGGGATTAAAGCTGTTATATTAACACTCCTCAAATTCTATATGTAAAATCTGTGAGGAGTGATTAAGTCGGAGCCTGGTGCCAAATATATAATGTTGCATAATAAATGCTTAAACAAAATTCAATGTGAGATTATTGGCTGAAATGACACAAGCAGATTTTGGGTGTTAGTAAAAGTAGTCAATGATAAAAATCAAAAATGTAAGAGCCAGTGAGAGATGATAAGATTCCTGTGATAATAGGGCAGATGATATAATATATGGGAGAATAAGAGAATTGTATACACAAACAAACAAACAACCAAGGACATGAAGATGAAGATGATGGCATCACATCGGTGGGGATAAAACAAAATAGGAGGATTCAAAAGAGACAGGTAAGAAAAAAGGGAAAAAGTAAGTAGAAATTAAGTAAAAAAGCATAAAGTAAGCAGACATGAGATAATAAAGATGGGTATAAAAATCCATGAAAAAAGAATAAGAGCAACAGAGTAAATAAACAAGGAGAATTAAAATAAATAAATGGTTAAAAGAGACATCACATAAAAGCAAGTCTAGAAAAGTTAGCTTTAAGGAGTGATTTAAAAGATGATACTAAATCTGCTAGCTTTATCTCCTTGGGCAGGTCCAAAGAAGAGGGGCCCTGACAGCAAAAGCCCTGTCTCCTTTAGATTTTAGTCTCAACTTTGGAACAACGAGGAAGCCCCCGCCCCCCTTTAATCTATGGCAGCACATTGGCTCATTAGGGGTTGACATTTCACGAATGTAACCTGGTGCTAAACCCATTAGAGCTTTGAAAACGATCAGTAAAATCTTAAAATCAATTCTAAAAGTAGCAGGAAGCCAGTGGAGGGAAGCGTGGATAGGGGTGGTGTGATGTTGTCAGTTAAAACCAGTTAAAAGCCTAGCTGCTGTTCTGGACCAGTTGGAGGTGGGAGAGTGATTTGTTTGTGATACCAGAAAGAAGGGAGTTGTAGTAGTCCATGCAAGAGAAGATTAGTAAATGAATAATTTTTTCAAGGTCAGCAGGGAGCAAAATGGATTCAATTTTGAATATGGATCTGGTTTGGATGAAGCATGACTGGACTATTTTCTTGATGTGTGCTTCGACTGTGAGGTTTGAATTAAAAGTAACTCCTAAATCTCTTGCAGTTGGTCTGATGTTAGAAGAGAGTGGACTGAGAAAACTATTTATCAGGCTTGTGTTTGGATTTGGATAATTAAAGAGTATGATTTCTGACTTTGATTCATTTAGCTGTAAAAAACTTTGTGCCATCCAACATTTGATCTTTGAAACCATTAAAAACAGCACCTAGGCTAGTAAAAACACCAGGTCTTAGCAGAAGGTATATCTGTGTGTCATTGGCATAAAAATGGAAAGATATATTATGACATTTAATTATACAACATAAAGGAAGCATATAAAATAAGAATGGACCTAAAATAGAACCTTGCGGTACATCACAAGTAATAGGAGAGGTGGAAGATGAGTGGTTACCTATGGTGACCGCAAAGGTACTGTCTGAAAGATAGGAATGAAACCAACTAAGTGCAGGGCCCTTGACACCAACCCAGGTCTGGAGATGTTCAATTAAAATAGCATGATCAACAGTGTCAAATGCCACACTTAAATCTAAAAAAATTAAAATTGCAATCTCTCCTCTGTCTGCAGCTAAAAAAATATGTAAATTAGACCAAATCTATTTTTCTTTTTTTTATTGTAGTTTATTTGAAAGTTCAGCCCCTAAAATGTCTGTCAATGAAAAACCTGGCCCTTTTATGACCCCAGCAATGCAGGGTGTGTCTGTGAACCACCAGCATATATTCAGTCTGAAAAAAACACATTACCTTCCCCCAAAATGTTCCACATTAATAAAAAAAACTAGTTAGAAAAACATCTGTACTATACGTAATTAATCATCCATTTTACATAATGAAAGTCAGTCAGGAATGTTTTTGTCCCAGGGCACAAAATTTTCCTTAAATCGCTTTCTTTCTTCAATAAATAAATAAAAACACCTTGAGAGGTCAATTCCCAAAAATTTAATGAAGAACATAATACTATGTGATAAACTGTCCAATTTCTTTGGTTATGGCATAAACAACAATCTAGTGATAAAACATGAGTTGCTCACTCAAATGGTATAATAAAAATGTAGTCTGCAAGTCTTTTAAAAGAACAATCAACTTGATTGTTACATCTTTAAGGGAATAATTATGTTACTCACTTTCTATATCCTGACAGCTCCTGAGGTCCACACAGCACTCGGAAGTCTAAAAGGTGAGTATGTGAGTGTGAAGGGGAAGGAGACTGGGGCCTATGCCTACCTGGGTATCCCTTTTGCCAAGCCACCTGTGGGCCCTGCTCTGAGACTGGCTGCACCTCAGCCTGTAGAGGCATGGGGAGGAATGAGAGATGCCACCAAGCAGCCACCCTTGTAAGTGATTCATGTATTTTCAGCTGATGCAAACCACATTAGCAGACCAAGCCCATTAACTACAAGCATAATGTCTCCTTTTAAGGTGTATTCAGCCAAGAGCAATGCTCGTGGATCTGTTTGACAAAATGGGTGGCTTGAACGTAGATCTCCCAGACGTTTCAGAGGATTGCCTTTACCTCAACATCTACTCTCCTGCAAACAGAGCCAATGATGCCAAGCTCCCAGTAAGAATCCTTCATAGCACTGTTACTAACATGCAGATTTGAGTGAGGTACTTGATGAAGTTGGTTTTGAAGAGTCACTGATGCAGCTTCAATGAATAATGCCTAGATTTGGAGCAGGGCTGAAAATGGACAACTTTTATGTTTGAAATTGAGTCTGTAGTTGAGTATCTTTTAATCAATGTTCCTATAAACTCAGGTTTTATTATCCTGTTTTTTTCTTTATGCTGAGTGAAAAAGTTCAAGGTGCTTTCTTGTGTTTCCAGGTTATGGTCTGGATCCATGGTGGAGCTTTTACTATAGGATCAGCATCTGTGTATGATGGCTCTGCCCTGGCTGCTTACCAGGATGTGGTTGTGGTTCTGATCCAGTACCGCCTGGGAATTCTGGGCTTTCTCAGGTAAAAAAAAAAAAAAAAAAAGTAATCAGTCACTAAACCATTCAAATGGTCATACTGTGAAAACTGCTTTCAGTGGTATAGTTTTCCTCTGCTCAGTTGCTGTATTTAAAGGAGTAAGTTAGCAGTGTTGGCAGAACAGTTTGAAAGCCTCTCTGATTCCTGTATTGTTAAACTTTCTAACTTTCCCAACACATACTGATGTAACTTACGTTAAAAGGGAGAGGCAGGCAAACAGGTCAGAGTTCATATACATACAGTCAGTATTCCAATGTTTGTAAAAACAACTTGATGCAGAGCTTAAATAGAAAAATGTAATGTAAAGAAAAACATGTCTGGGCTGTTATACAGGCTAGAGTTCATGTGTTAAGTCTACAACTATGCATTTGCTGAGTCCAGTCATAACCAGTAATGACAGAAGATAACCTTTTATAGAAATTTGATATCTTTATCTATTGATATGCAAGTTTTTTACAAAGAAAACTGAAAATGGTCATTTGTTGAATTTGCAGTGTTAGAGGTCATATTTACTGAAATCAAAAGCTATTTTAATCAAAAACATCTTAACAGGCAAAGTTACATGTTAACTTGGATCCTGCTGCCTGTTTGCCTACTGACGGTAGGATCAGAGGGACTGTCTCTGCTCGTTGTCTGTGAGTAACCCGGTGCTACTAGCACCTCTCTCCCGCTTGGCTCTACCTGTGGCTAGGTCTTCTGCTCTGTGCAGGCAGCCTGTTGCTGTGCTGCATCAGCAGTGAGCCTTTGGCTTTGGAGGCTAACTGTCGTGACTTTTAAAGCAACAAATGTGCTGCGATGCTGTGACCTGAGTAATTGGCCATTGTTCTACTGCCCTGGAGCTTTGGGCTCATCGATCTTTGTCTGGAGAGTGTGCCGGGGAAGGCTCACTCTCCGCCTGTCATACCCGGTGCGCTTACCAGCGTACTTTTCTCTGAGGCACACGAACTCAAACCAACGAGCTCAGTGGCGGAGTTTTCGAACTCCATATTAGACATTCATCTACCTTGCCTTATGATGTTGAAAAGCTATTTTATATGTACTGGCAGCATGGGTGATAACAATATTAATATCACAAATTCTAAACTGGAGGCACCTTCCAGGATGGCAACACAGAAATTATTTATTTCATGTTGTTGCTGATTCCTGGAAACGTTCAGCCTTATCCTGGGCCAGCTGATGTGGAACTGTTTAACACGGAGGGAGTCTCAGGATTTAATACTCCTGCTGATTTTAAATCACAGACTATCCATTTGAATGTACGCAGTTTAATTTCTAAGATTGATCAGCAGCTTATTTGAGTGCATTCAACTGACGCTGATGTGATTGTTATTTCTGAATCATGGTTGAGTAAATCTGTTATGGACAAAGACATTTATATTGATGGATACAATGTTTTTAGGGCTGATCAATCTAGTAGGGGAGGGGGCATTGCCATTTTTGTGAACAATAGGTTTCATGTTAAAGTTTTGTATCTAAGTCCTTGAGTAAGCAATTGGAGTTTCTGGCTCTTGATCTTGAGGTCTCTAAACAGCAACACATCACTGTAGTGGGTTGTTACAGACCACCTTCAGCACTCAGTGATGCACTTTCCTCTTTTGTAAACCTTTTGTCTGAATTGAATCATAATGAAATTGTTATCATTGGTGATTTTAACTGGAACTGGTTGAATTCTTTGTCTGATGATTTCAAATCTCAGTGTAATTCACTCAGTCTTTTCCAAATAGTTGAAAAGGCTACCAGACCAAATATTAAATGTCCTGAAAAATCATCTCCACTTGATCTGATTATAACTAATGTTCCTCATAAGTATTCTCCTGTTTTGATCTTTCTAAATGACCTGAGTGATCATTGCATGATCGCCACAGTGAGGAACACAAAAATTCCTAAAACAAAGCCATGTCTAATTTTAAGGAGAAATCTGAAGTGTTTTGTTGAACAGGCATTTTTTTATGATCTCCTTACCTTTGACTGGGAGAGAATTGGCCTAATTGATGATGTTGAATGTGCATGGAACTATTTTTATGGTGGTTTCCTTGGTATTATTGATAAACATGCTCCCTTCAAGAAGTTCAGAGTAAAAGCTGGTGAGACTCTGTGGTTTACCCCTGACTTGTTTAAGCTGTTGCATGAAAGAGATGCAGACTGGGCTAGAGCCAGGGGTTCTGGGCTAAATTCAGATTGGTTGCATTTTAGACGCCTGAGGAACAAATGTACTGTGGCAATTAAAAATGCTAAAGTGGAGCACTTTCTCAGGGAAACATTAGACAGCCTGAACAATCCAAGGCTTTTTTGGAAGTCTATAAAATCCCTCTCTGGGAATAAGAAAAGTATTGAGTTGCCCCCTTGTATTGCTCATGATTCCAAAACAATCACTGATAAAGCCACAATGTTAAATTTGTTTAATGATCATTTTATTGCCTCAGGGTCACTGTTTGACTCTATAAATCATGTGCAAACAAAAACATCAGTCAGTTCTGCACATCAGGCAACTGTTCCTGCTCTTCAAGAGTTTACTTTTAGGCTGTTTACTGTCGGTGAGGTGCACCGAGCCCTCAAACTTTTAAATGTTAGGAAACCAGCAGGGCCGGACAATCTTGAACATTATTATTTTTTTAAACTGGCAGCTGATTTTATTGCTAAACCTTTGTGGTATATTTTTAATCTTTCCTCGACCGACATTCCCGTATTTGGAAATCTGCCTTTGTTCTCCCCCTGTTAAAAGGTGGTGACCCCTCTCTTGTGAACAACTACAGGCCCATCTCTAAACTTTCAGTCTTAGCGAAGACTTTGGAATCTCTAGTAAGTGACCAACCTAAAGAATTTTTAACAATTAACAGTGTCTTGGCTGATTATCAGTCAGGTTTTAGAAAGAAGCACAGTACAACCACTGCTGCCTTGAAAGTTGTAAATGATTTTGTTGTGTCCTTGGACAACAAGGAGCACTGTGAAGTGCTTTTTATTGATCTATTGATCTATTGAAGTCTTTTGATACAGTGGACCATGTCATTCTGAAAGATAGACTGCGCTGTGTTGGTATGTCTGTACATCCTGTTTGTAGGTTTGAAAATTATCTATCAGACAGAATACAATGTATGCAGGCTGAGGGATTCACCTCTAAATATCTTGAAGTTAAAAATGGTGTGCCTCAAGGCTCAGTCTTGGGACCGCTGTTGTTTACACTTTATATCAACAGTATCGGTCAAAATGTTCCCAATGCAAATGTTCATTTATATGCTGATGACACTGTAATTTATTGCTCTGCTCCTACACAGCATCAGACTCTCTGTCACCTACAGGGGGCTTTTGATATTGTACAGGACTCTTTGTGTGAAGTGAAATTGGTTCTGAATCTTGACAAAACCAAACTGATGATGTTCTCAAACTCAAAGAGAAAATCACTGAACCTGCCTTCTGTCACTACGTCTCAGGGTGATATAGTTGAGGTTGTGCCTTCTTATAAATATCTTGGATTCTTGATTGATGATTCTTTGACTTTTAAGCTTCATGTTGAGCAAATTGTTAAGAAGTTAAAGTTGCGGCTTAGATTTTATTTTAGAAATAAGTATTGTTTTTCATTTACTGCTAAGAAAAGACTTTTTTCTGCCACTTTTATTCATTTAATTGACTATGGTGATGTTTTATACATGCATGCATCTTCTCAATGCCTTAAATCTTTGGATACTGTGTATCATGGAGCGCCAAGGTTTATAACAAACCTTAAGTCCTTAACTCATCATTGTAACCTGTATGGTTGGCTGGCCTTCTTTTTCAAAGCGTAGGCTAAACCATTGGCATGTCTTTATTTATAAGGCTTTACTAAATCTGCTTCCATCATATTTGTGTGATCTTATTCATTTGAAAAGTTATGGAAGTTACAGTCTTCGCTCTGTGACTCAGTCACAACACTTATTTTTGCTCTCTGTTCCCAAAGTCCGTCTTGAAATGGGTAAAAGGAGTTTCAGGTATTTGGCTCCAGCAGCCTGGTATCTACTGCATGAGACTCTATGTCTAGGGGAGATGGTCTCTTTAAATCTTTTTAAAAGTAGATTGAAGGCATTGGAGGAGGATGCTTCAAGTTGTAGATGTTTTGACCAATGACTTTGTGCTCTGTGATTTGTTTGATCTGTGTTTATAACTGTTATTTTTCATATCTGTAACTCTGTTCATTGTGCTGCTGCTTTTGTTGTCCAGGACACTCTGGTAAATGATATTTTTGATCTCAATGAGGTTTTCCTGGTTAAAAAAATTTTAAAAATTAAACAAAAACATAAGGCCCTTCTTTGATATTACCTTCACAATTCTTGCATCCATTGAACTTGTGAGTTTTTGCAAAGTTTCTGCTTAAAATTTCTTTGTAAGATGTCAGAATAGCCTCCTAGAGCTGCTGTTTTGATGTGAACTGCCTCCCACCCTCATAGATCTTTTGCTTGAGGATGCTCCAACGGTTCCCAATAGGTTTGAAGTCTGTGGAGGATGGGGGCCACACCATGAGTTTCTCTCCTTTTATGCCCCTAGCAGCCAATGACACAGAGGTATTTTTTGCAGCATGAGATGGTGCATTGTCATACATGAAGATAATTTTGCTACAGAAGGCATGGTTTTTCTTTTTGTACCGTGGAAGAAAGTGGTCAGTCAGAAACTCTATATACTTTGCCAAGGTCATTTTCACTCCTTCAGGAACCCTAAGGGGCCTACCAGCTCTTTCCCTATGATTCTGGCCCTAAATATGACTCCGCCCCCTCCTTGCTGACTTCGCGGCCTTATTGGGACATCCACCAAGCATCCACTACTCCATCCATCTGGACCATCCAGGGTTGCACGGCTTTTATCAGTAAACAAGACTGTTTGAAAATGAGTCTTCATGTATTTCTGGCCCACTGCAACTGTTTCTGCTTGTGAGCATTGGTATGAGGTGGCTGAATAGTAGGTTTTTGCACGACTGCAAGTCACTGGAGCAGCGGTCAATAACCTTTTGGTTGAAAGAGCCATTTTTGCCCGTACACCATTCCAGAAAATCTTTGAAGAGCTGCAACACACATTTGAACCTTCCAATGAAGGTGACGCAGTCAGTTAGCCCAAGTCTTTTTCTATCAGCATAACTGACTGATGTCCATCCACTGATATGTTTGATCACACTGATAACTTTCTGCTCGGTTGTTATTTTATTCTTACTTGGCATTTTAATCATAATTTTCCTTTTGACCAACTTGTGGGTTTAGAATTATAATATATTAGAATGAAACACAAGATACTTGTGCCCTATAGAGAGGATCAGCGCTCAGTGAAGAAATCGGGTGGGAGGCCCAACTCCCTGTTCTGTCCTGGAGCTGAATGCGTTCTTTTTAAATAATCCTCTACCTCTTGCTTTGATGCTTTAAGCTGCCCTCTCTTTTCCTGAATGAACAACCCTTTAGTAAACTTAAAAGGATCCCTATAAAATGCTGTCCTTGCCCACTCCCTCTGCCTCCTTTTCCTCCTTAGTTGTTCTGCCCTTCTAAGTGTCACTAGCCTATTTCTTAGCTCCTCCTGTAAGACATTAATTCCCTCTCTCTCCTCTTCTGTAGCCTTCCTCCACTATTTCCTTATCTGTCTTGTCTCCTTTACTAATTTATCTATCTCTTTCTGTCTTCTAGATTTAGCTGGCTTCACTCTCTCAATCCTGTTTCTGTTATGCACTCCAAACCTTTCTACACCATTTGCATATATTAAATCTCCTATCTTCTCTAGCTTGTTTACCACCATTCCCTTGATCCTTTCTAACGACATTGCTAGGTCCCTATTAACTGCCTCCCATTCTTTCCTCTCACTTGCCTTAGGCCATTTGACTTTGGCTTTATGCTCAAAGGTTCTCCCTCTGATTGGCAGGCCGTCCTCAGTGTCATCCACATCCCTTCTGCCCAGGCTATCCCCCTCCTCTGCAGTGCCAGAGCTACTGATATCCTGCGGACTGTGGTTTTCTACCTGCCGCTGGACTTCAGCCGACTGACTTGACTGACTTCTCAGGAAGTACTGATCGATGCGGCGACCCTGCACTCCTTTTATCAAACACTTCATTCGCCCCTGATGCGTTCTAAGGCCTATGACTGATGTTACTTTCTGCCAACCACTATGACAAATCTGGAGCTTTGTTTTATTTATAACTCTATTCCTTTCCTCCATCGGTGCATTCATTCTACTCCTAGCTCTAGTTCTGACCCCAGAGGGTAGGTCCATGCCCCGTCCTCCACTGAGTCGCTCATCCAACGTACAGCCTTGTCCATTCAAAAGAAAAAACACAACTGTGTGCATATTTTTTGTCTATAAGTGCTATTATCAGCAAGTGATTATTTGTTTTTATACTTAATGATACTAATATAATCATCATCATCATTATGTCTTTAGTCATCAAAACACACTTCTTACACCTGCTGTCAGACAGAGTTAATGCAGAATATTGTAGTAGCCTGCTGCTCACCTATGGATAAAACCTTCTCCACTTCATCTCCTCTCTCTATGCTGCTGTCTGTCTACATCACATTCAGGAACACAGTAGGAGAGACGCATTTGGCCTGATCAATAAACAATAGCATCCATGATCACTGGGTCACAGACTATATCAACAATACAGTCAGAAGGACAAACCGGAGCGATCACCATAATCACTCCAAATACCCACAAGAGAGTAGAATCAGCTGTTTACAGCCTTTCTCCTTCTCTATGTCAGCACCATGGACAGCACCACATTAACACACGTGACATTTTTGGCATGAACATCAGCAGTCTCATCTTTTACAGCACAAATGCACATACACTGTCATACACTGTACCTTACATTCATTGCACCCCTAAAAATATTTAAAACATCATCAAATGTATCAATCCTCTAAATGATAAGAACGACTTCAATGCAGCAGAGTAGAGAATAACAATAAAACATGAGCTTACCTGTTTATTTGATCCCTTGGCCTCCTTTCTCTCTGACTGATGCTGTTAAGTGTGAGCTTGTCTTTGTTTTTAATGCTGTTTTTGACATTATCAACATTCACATTCTCCGCTGACACTACTTTAGTCCAATGTACGCACTGCTTTAGTATGAAACTTTTTAAAGTTGATTGTCTTTTTCCCACTTTGACCTTCCCTCTTGCTGCTAAACCAGATTTCAGATATTCAAAACTTAACTCGCATTATGAGCACAAAACTCCTGCTTCAGGTGTCATTGTGACGTCCTGACCTTTGTTCCCAATACAGGAAATGGCCAATACTTGCTACGCCACAGAGGCACGATATGACGCATATCGAAGGTGATAAAATAGGCCTATTTGTAAATATGAAGTTGTAATTGGATGAAAGAGCTAAATATTTGATGGATAAAGTATACAATATCTCAATATAGCATTAGAAAAAAATATTCGTTAAATGTAAAAAAAATAGGGCAAGTTTCCTTTATTTCAAATTTCTGGCACAGCTGCAAAGAGCCACCCGGGAGGGGCAAAAGAGCCGCATTTGTCTCTGGAGCCACGGGTTCCTGACCCCCATTTTGGAGGATCCTACACCTTGAGGTTTGTGGGGCTCCAGAGGCACCAGCAGCTTCAAATACCTGTTTGCTGCTTTGTAATGACATTTTAGCAGCTGTTTTCTTAAGCGGATGATTTTTTCTGGCAGAAACCTTCCTCATTATGCCTTTATCTGCACAAACCCGTCTGTGCTCTGAACCAGTCACACAGTTCTTCACAGTATGATGATCATGATGAACATGGTGTATATACAGGACATACAAGACATTTTTTTGTTTGTTTGGGTTTTTTATCTGACGCTTCACCAACCATATACTTAGAATCTCTACATTTTCTAGACAGACCCAAACTCTCATGGAGAAAGTGGCCGAGGGTCATTCATTGCTTTTGTGCCAGGTCCTTGATGTGTACTGCCTGATGTGCTAAATGGGTGCTGGATAGCATGCTAAATGACACAACACATAACCAAATCATGGTCCAAAGGGTGGAGACTGGACCTATCGAGGTTCTTAGATTCAAATACCAAATTCAAGTCCAGTTGACCCCCTTTGGACCAAAGTTTTGGATTACCATGGATTTGATGAATGAGAACCTTCACAAAAAATGCGACAAATAAATCCTTTCAAGTTTCTGGCAATATACTACACACGGCATCAAATTCTACCATATTAGCATCTATTCTTGCCCACGCCAGTACAAAGCCAGCTGTTTAGCTGTACTATTGCAGTACCAGATTGAATCTGCCACTTCAGCAGGAACACAAAGGCCTTGTCCATGATTTTCCATGTAACTGCCAGGGGCCTCAGCTTATCTCTTGGGATGAAGGGACTCTGGAATACTGTGCAAACATGGCACAGCAGAGATAACCCGTTTGCATTAAAGTCTTCCACACACTGCCCTTGGTGGCTGTCTTTAATGGAGACAATGAGACTACAGTGTCCAGCAAATCAACCAATGCCCCTGCTGGCCATCTCAAATTGGCAGAGAGGCCCTGTTTCCCTGTAATGCAGAGCCTCTCCAAGGTTCATAGCACCTGCCAAGGAAGCAGGATCCTCTTTTTCAACTAGGGGGCTTCATCTGGCCTCCAGTTATCCCTAATCTGTTGAACTTTTACAGGAACCCAGAAGCCATTCCTATTAGGATGGGTTCCCACCTGAATTTGTTGGTTCTGCCTCTGACAGTCAGGAAGTATCAAACAGAGCAAGAGTTATATACAGTATGTGACTAATGCCAGCCTTACATCTGAGGACTTTGTTTAAACTTTTAAAAGACTCTAAAAAGACTGACATCTGAGACCACCTCACATCTAAAGACAATTTGTTGGCAAGCCACTGAGTTTTTAGTCTCAGGGTAAGACTTTGCAAAGACTGTGGGTCACTAACTACAAGACTAGAATATGATTTCTTTTGAGATTATTTCCCATCACGCATTTGGTGGAAATTTACAACAACATTTTTCAAGCAGAGATGGAGATCACATTTGAGTTAATATCTCTTGTAATCCAGTTTTTAAAAATCATTTACATCGAGTAGAAACAAAAGGAAAGTTAAACGCCAAAACAACTTTGCATGTTACTGCAACAGCAGAGAAACTATCCCGTTAACATTTCAGAATAAAAGTACCGTGTGAAAACATGAGTTACCATGGAAACAGACTGATCAGGCTTTTACTTTTTTGCAAATTTATTAAAAAGAAAAAATTAGAATATCACACTGACATGATAAGTATTCAGACCCTAAGCAAAAGTAGTTTATATTTAGTTCAGTTGCCTCCCATTAGTCTGAATCTTTGCTGGAATATTTCTACACCTTGATTGAAGTCTCCTGTCGTAAATTAAATTGATTGGACATGATCATGAGGTCAGAGGAACTGCCTGCAGAGCTCAAAGACAGGATTGCTTAAAGACAGATCTGGGGAAGACTACAAAAAATTGTGCTGCACTAAAAGTTCCTAAGAGCACAGTTGCCTTCATAATTCTCAAATGGATGAGGTTTGTCACAACCAGGCCTCTTCCAAGAGCTGGTGTCAACTGAGCAATTGGGAAAAGGGCTTAAGTTAGATAGGTGAACAAGTTTCTGATGGTCACTCTGACTGCAAAGTTTCAGAAGGACAAGCAGCACTGCTGCCCTCCACTGATCTGGTCGTTAAGCAGAGTTGCCAGATGTAAGTCTGTCTTCAGTGCAAGACACATGGCAGCCTGCTTGGAGTTTCAATAGAAGCCAAACAAATATTTAAAAAAAAATTCAAAAATGTTTAAAATTCTGTTTTCACTTTGCCATGATGACATACTTAGTGTGGATTAATTTGGATAGAATTAAATTTTTTCGAATGTGGCATTAGGCTGCAACATAACAAAACTAAAAACAATGAAGAGGTTTGAATACTTTCTAAATGCACTGTATATCCTCTTTACTAGCCACAGTTACACTGTAATACAGATGATGACACAAAGGGGCAGAAATTGAAACTTGACTGGTTTGCCTTTACATCCAACAACTCTAGTTTCACACTGATTGTAAATCTTCAAAAAATAAGCACTGAAAGTAGACTACCTAACTACTTTTAAACCTTGGATAACCCCATATCTATTCAGCCCGACTGTTTGTCACATTAGCTACATATCTGATCTGTGAATTCTTGAACGTATGAAGAAATCAAAACTGGGTGAGCTGCCGATATTACATCCTGATATATTAAAATGTATGCTCCATCTAGCACTGGAGATGAACACATGCCTGGGAACGTTGGCCTCCTTGACCAGGTGCAAGCTCTGAAGTGGGTCCAGCAGCACATTCACAACTTTGGAGGAAACCCAGATTCAGTTACTATATTTGGGGAGTCTGCTGGTGGAGTGAGTGTGTCCCTGCTGGTAAGGATCCGTCTGCATAAAACTCTTTCTTTGCAAGGATTTTACAACTTTGTCACTGTTTAGTTGGTATGTAGCACAGAAACTTAAATATTTATTTGGCTTGAATCAACAGCTTCTTTCACCATTGGCTGAAGGACTTATCCACTGCGGCATTGCTGAGAGTGGTACCGCTGCAATTGACTCACTCATGACAAATGATCCTCTGCCAATGGCACAGGTAGATTATCAGGAGTTGTTTATTTTTAAGCTTTCTCCATTGCACAGTATCTACATAATCACTACTCAACTTTGTTTCTCTGATATGCTGAGATATCAATCACATTTTTGTCCTTAGCACGTTGCAAATATGTCGGGCTGTAGTCTTGACAGCACACAGGAGATCGCTGATTGCATGAAAAACCTTGATCTTGAAACAATCTTGGACCTTGGGATGGTGAGTTATCCGATGTTTGACTGATTGACTGGACTCAAATGATAAAAAAATGTTTTGATCCTTTTTTGCTCTCTCTTCCTCATTTTTTCCCTTCACATTTTTCTATTTTCTCAAGGATCAAAGCGCGAGACCTTTCGTAAATGTTGATGGGCACTTCCTGAGAAAACCTGTGGATGAGCTTTTCGATAAGCATGAACTTCTCAAGATCCCCTTCATGACCGGCATCAATAATGATGAAGGGGGCTGGTTACTTGCTGAAGTAAGTATCATGTAAGTGGGTCAATGACGTGACGCATGTTTTAAAGTAACCAAAAGTTTTAATAATATCTAAAAGGAGTGAATATAATTAAGATGGTGTAACTGGGTACACCATTTGACACCTATTAAAAAAAATCATATTTTATCAATAATCAGAACTTTGTGATGCTAATTAAAGATGTAATAAGAAGAAACTTGCTGTTTAGAACTATTTTCAAGAGTTAATCACTGAATATTTTTAAATATGGGATTTATTCACAACTTTATGTGATTTCTGTTAGGCTAGGATAAAATGATTTTATTAAGTAACCTTTATGTCTGGGAAATGTTTGGTATTAACATTTCCTTCCCTGAAGGAAATGAGAAGTATTTCTATGACTGAAAGTAACAGGATTAAAGCCCTGACTGTTGGTTGTCCTTACACACCAAACAGCAGTTTGGAGAACACAACCTTCTTGGAGTCTGGGTGTGGTCCTGGAGTGAGTCCAGCCTCTGGATCACTCCAGGATCAAGTTGGATCAGATGGTGGAGTAGGCTGTCAGACAGACCTGGTATCCTGAACAGTTTGTGAAAAGAACTGAGAACTTCAGGTGGAGGTCCCTGCCTAAAAGGTTTTTCAACTCCCATCCATAAGAAGTTTTGTGCTACCTGGGGGAGGTTGGGGACATGGAGACCAAGTGGTCCATATTTAAAGCTTCCATACTGGGAGTGGTTGCATCAAGAGGACAACTGGTGCCTTTCATGATGGCAGCCTGAAAACCCACTGGTGGAGGTCATCAGGCTGAAGAAGGAGACCTTTTGGGCTTGGCTTACTCTGGGGTCTCTGAAAGCAGCAGACAGGATGTAATGGCTTGGGGGCCATGGATTGGCAGTTGTAGAAACAAAAAGCCTGGTGTGTGATTAATTTTATTGGGAGAACTTTTAGGGTTCTCCAAAGATGTTCTGGAAATCTCATTGTCTGAGAGAACATGTTCACATACAACATAAACATGTTCTCAACAGGAGTGGAGAAGTGCTGGTCTGGACTGTTGACCCAAAGATCACTTTGAGGAACTCCTTAATCTACCTGGAGAAGTCCTACAATCATGTCCCTCAAGGGATCATGTGGGGAGTACCTTGGGAATATGAACCCTGGGGCTGTTGCTGTGAGCCATCCTGTCTCTCATAGTAGAAGTTATGGCTGTGTCCGAAATCACTCCCCATTCACTGTACATGGTGTACTACTTATATAGTAAAAAAACATTTTGTAGTGGGGTCTGAATTCTGAGTGAGCATTGTTATTCACTATATAGTACACTCATTCTGTCCCACAATGCATTGTGAAAAGTAGTGAACAACCAATGGTCACTAGCCAAGCAATATTTACCATTATGCATCGCGGTTCCTGCTCTCAAACATGACGGACAAACGAGAGGAACACAGGAACACGTATAAAAACTTTTTTTTAATACTTTTTTGTTTGTTGGTTTTCACCACAGAATTTGATCTGTAAGAAAATGTTAAGATATAAAATGAAGTAACTTTTTCCCTATGATGATTACAAGACATGCTAAACGTTGCTAAACGTTTTAATTATGAGATGGCGATGATGTCATCGCCCACAGTTGGAGTAGTGTCCAAAATCATTTTTGTGTTTGTAGTTGAGTCCACTACATAGTCCACTATATGCTGCTCACTATAGAGTGGATAGGTAGTGGGGAATGAGTGTGTGGTTTTAGACACAGCCTATGTCTGCATCCTCAATACCAAAATACAAAATTTACATTCTGACAAAACAAATGCATGCTTTAAAAACTAGTTTTTGGGAAATTTTATTTTTTTTCGTCTTGACAAACCTTGTTTGGCATTGAGTCTGAAAACTGATTTATTTTTGTTTTTGTTCATGTCTTAAATGTTAATCCCTGCCACTTCCTCCCTCAGTTCATGGCTCCTAAAAACTGGACAGGGGGACTCGACCTGGAGACTGTCAAGAGCTTGCTCTCTATCTTTTACCCTGATCCAGTCCTCTCAGATTTGCTCATTAATGAATATATGGGAAATGGTGAAGATCCTGTGAAGAATCGAAATGGGTATACTGAGCTACTTGGAGATATGACATTCTTGGTTCCAGCCATCAAGTGTGCAAATGCCCACAGAGGTATATAATAGAACATTTTCAGGAAAAAAATAGTTAACTGACACATTTTGCATAAACAAGTGTGAGATATCTATTTGTGACTTCTTTTAGATGCTGGTGCACCTGTGTATCTGTATGAGTACCAGCATCCCCCCCAGTTCCTGCAGTCAAATAGGCCTAGCTTTGTGAAAGCTGACCATGGAGATGAAATCTTTACAGTGTTTGGGATTTGCTTCACAACTAAACATGTGACATTAAAAGGTAAGTGTAATATAATTCTTTTTTACTAACCACCAGAAGTCTGTCACCTCCCTGGTTCAAGTGTTTAACTAGATATTCATTACATTTTAGATGCATGCCCTGAAGAGGAGGAAGAGTTGAGCAAAATCGTGATGAGCTACTGGGGCAACTTTGCTCGCACAGGGTAGGAGTCAGGCTTCATAAAGGTAATACTGATGTTTAAATGAGATCAACCTATTATAACTCGTACGCTGTGGTGTGTAGGTCTCCTAATGGGGAAGGTCTTGTTCACTGGCCAAAGTATGGAGCAGAAGAAAAGTACCTGAAAATTGATTTGAAGGAGCAGACAACTGGTCAGCAGCTGAAGAAGGACCGCTTCGACTTCCTGAGTCAGACCCTCCCAAACAAGATGAAACAGTGTAAAGAAAACATAGATCATAATGAGCTGTAGATACAGTCTTCTCTCCTTTCTCTACCTTGTGAATTTTGCAATTGATTCCAGGTTGAATCACCAAAAAATCAGCTGGAAACACATTAGACATAGAATAATAATGATAATAATAATAACTTTATTTATATAGCCCCTTTAAAAACAAGTGGACATATACAAAGTGCTTAACAGACAGCAAAAACATAAAAACAGGGAAAAATAAACATCGACAATCAGAGCAGAACAAAAGAGCTCTGTGACTTCAAAAGTGAGGAAAAGAACAGATGTGGACACATCGGGGGAAAGACAAAAATGAAAATGACACAAGTAGATTTTAGTTAGTGAAAGTAGTCAGTGATAAAAATCAAAAATATAAGAGCCAGTGAGACATGATAAGATTCCTGTGATAATAGGGCAGATGATATAATATATGGGAGAATAAGAGAATTGTATACACATATTCAAACAAACAACCAAGGACATGAAGATGAAGATGATGGCATCACATCGGTGGGGATAAAACAAAATAGGAGGATTCAAAATAAACAGGTAAGAAAAAAGGGAACAAGTAAGTAGAAATTGAGTAAATAATCATAAAGTAAGTAGACATGAGATAATAACGAAGGGTTTAAAAATATATGAAAAATAGGATAAGAGCAACAGAGTAAATAAAAGAGAAGAATTAAAATAAGTAAATGGTTAAAAGAGATATGACATAAAATCAAGTCTGTAAAAGTTAGCTGTAAGTAATCTGCTAGCCCTATCTCCTTGGGCAAGTAGTTCCAAATATGAGGGGCTCTGACAGCAAAAGCCCTGTCTCCTTTAGCTTTTAGCCTCGACTTTGGAACCACTAGGAAGCACCTGCCTGAGGATCTATAGCTGTGCATTGGCTCATAAGGGGTCAGCATTTCACAAATGTAACCTGGTGCTAGACCCATTAGAGCTTTAAAAGTGATCAGTAAAATCTTAAAATCAATTCTAAAAGTAGCAGGAAGCCAGTGGTGGGAAGCGTGGATAGGGGTGGTGTGATGTTGTCAGTTAAAACCAGTTAAAAGCCTAGCTGCTGTGTTCTGGACCAGTTGGAGATGAGAGAGTGATTTGTTTGTGATACCAAAAAGAAGGGAGTTGTTGTAGTCCAGACAAGAGAAGATGAGTGAATGAATATTTTTTTCAAGGTCAGCAGGGAGCAGAATGGATTTAATTTTGGAAATGGATCTGATTTGGATGAAGCATGACTGGACTATTTTCTTGACGTGTGCTTCGACTGTGAGGTTTGAATCAAAAGTAACTCCTAAATCTCTTGCAGTTGGTCTGATCTTAGAAGAGAGTGGACTGAGAAAACTATTAATCAGGCTCATGTTTTGAAACAGCACCTAGGCTAGTAAAATCACCAGGTCTCAGTGGAAGGTATATCTGTGTGTCATCTGCATAAAAATGGAAAGATATATTATGACCTTTAATTATAAAACCTAAAGGAAGCGTAAAAATAGAAAAAACATGGACTTAAAATAGAACCTTGCGGTACACTACAGGTAATAGGAGAGGTGGAAGATGTGTGATTACCTATGACAGGGGTGTCATACTCAATCTCAGCAGGGGCCGGATTCTGAACTTGGGTCTAACCTGAGGGCCTACCGGGGTTGTTATTTAACCATAAATTGCCAACCTTATTTTCACCAGAAATTAATTATGGGGGTAAAAAACTTGGCACTGATGATCAATAATTTTGGGGTTAAAAGGTGAAAATGGTAAGTAAAGAACTCAAAATCTGAGATAAAAAGACAAATATTTAAGTTTAAAAGGTAAAAACATAAAGATTTAAAGTCAAAATAATGTTTTTAAAAGCCAAAATATGAGATAGAACACTGAAACCATTTATTTTAAAAGTCAAACACTGAGATAAATTCAAAATCATGATTTTTAACAAACTATGAGGTAAACATGGAAATCATGAGTTTCAAATGTCAAAATATGAAATAAAATAAAAAATTGTAAGTTTTTAAGGTTAAAAAAATAACATAAAATCAAAGTTAGGAGTTGAAAAAGGTCAAAACGTAAGATAAAAGTCAAAATCATGATTTTAAAAGGTCCAAATACTGAGATAAAATTAAACATCATGATTTTAAAAGGTAAAAAAGGTTAGAAATCGAAAAGTTAGGAGTTGAAAAAGGTCAAAATGTGAGATTAAAGTCAAAATTATGATTTTAAAAGATTCAAAAACTGAGATAAATTAAAAATTATGGTTTTAAAAGGTGCAAAAGATTTGATAAAAGTCAAAGTTAGGAGTTGGCAAAGGTCAAAACATGAAATAAAAGTCAAATCATGATTTTAAAAGGTCAAATATAGGATTTTAATTGTAAAATTTCAAATTGTACAACTATGAGATAAAAAGTGAAAGTTATGAGATGTAAAGGTTAAAATATGAAATAAAAAGTCAAAACCATAACTTTTGGTCATAACTGTGAGATGCAAAATTGAAAATATAGAGGAAACATGAATTTCTTTCCCACATTCCTGACTTTTTATCAAATTATTTTTATTATTTACTTTTTCTAATTTTTATGACTCAACAAGGATATTATAAATCATCATGGTTAAGTTTACATTTTTATTGCTGGAGGAAATCTGCAGACTTCATACTAGTGGGCCTGTTATAATAAAAATATCATATGATCTGGTGGGCCAGGTCTAACTGCATCGCGTGCCGGATTTGGCCCCCGGGCCTTAAGTTTGACACCCCTGAACTTTGGTGGCCGCGAAGGTTCTGTCTAAAAGATAGGATTGAAGCTATCAATAATGGCTAAAATACTGGGCCCAACCATGTCAACTTCTTTGAGAAATTTGGTTGGTATGGTGTCAAGGCTGCACGTAGTTGGAGTTATCTTTGATAAAATATGTGATAAAATTGGCATAGTGATAGGATTAAAACAGTGATAAAAGCGTCAGTGTGGTTGTAAAACAAAGTCAGGAGGGAAAATCTGTGATCTAATGCTGTCAATTTTTTCTGTAAAAAAATGTTAAAAATAACATGTCTCATGTGAGACATCTGTAAAATGACCGGGAGAGAGGTTTGTGATAGAATCTAAAACTTTAAATAAAACGCTGGGATTAGAACGATTGGATAAGATCATATTAGAATAAAAGGATGTTGTTGCTTCTGAATTGCTTTTTGATCATTTTTCAATGCATCATTCCAAATCTCATAAAATACATGTAATCCAGTTTTTTTTTTTCTTTCTTTCCATCTGCAGTCCCTCTTTAACTCTGCAGTGGCTTCATTTAGCTAGGGCTGCAGTGATTTAAGTGACTTTTTTGTTTTGTTTAGAGCAACAGAATCCAACGTGGTCTTGCAGATATCATTAAAATTGGAGACCAGCTCCTCTGTATTAAAATTTGAGTTTAGAGCAGTTAAAGAAGCAGCAGTAAAAAGCACAGAAAACTTGATGGCAGGTAGAGGTAAAAACACAACACGAGATAGGTGTGCAACTAAAAACAGATCAACTAAAACCACACTAAATAAAACCAGTTTTTGTGCTTTAGGGAGATATCTACAAGTAAATCCTTCTGTAAATGCATCAATGGTGAAAATGGCACACATAATATTTTTCTGCAGCTTCTTGCGGCTGAGCTCCTCCTGTACTCAAGGACATTGGTTCTCAGCTGGTGCAGCTTCAGGACCCACTGCAGTCTCTTCAATGACGAATTGCTACCTGAATGTCAAAAATGTCTCTGCCACTGTTATATTTTAAGTGAAAAGTGTTCCAGTTTGGACCTTAGATGGAACAAAACATCTGACTGAAAAAGAGTCTACTTTGTGACCCATGTTCAGGCCACATCAAGCCCATGACATCCTCCCATGATAAAAGTCAGTCAGGAATGTTTTTGTCCCAGGGCACAAAGTTTTCCTTAAATCGCTTTCTTTGTTCAATAAATAAATAAAAACACCTTGAGAGGTCAATTCCCAAAAATTTAATGAAGAACATAATACTATGTGATAAACTGTCCGATTTCTTTGGTTAATGGCATAAACAACAATCTAGTGATAAAACATGAGTTGCTCACTCAAATGGTATACTAAAAATGTAGTCTGCAAGTCTTTTAAAGAACAACCAATTTGATTGTTACATCTTTAAGGGAATAATTATGTTACTCACTTTCTATATCCTGACAGCTCCTGAGGTCCACACAGCACTCGGAAGTCTAAAAGGTGAGTATGTGAGTGTGAAGGGGAAGGAGACTGGGGCCTATACCTACCTGGGTATCCCTTTTGCCAAGCCACCTGTGGGCCCTGCTCTGAGACTGGCTGCACCTCAGCCTGTAGAGGCATGGGGAGGAGTGAGAGATGCCACCAAGCAGCCACCCTTGTAAGTGATTCATGTATTTTCCATTGATGCAAACCACATTAGCAAACCAAGTCCATTAACTACAAGCATAATGTCTCCTTTTAAGGTGTATTCAACCAAGAGCAATGGTCAAGGATCTGATTGAAAAAGTTGGTGTCATGAAGGCAGATTTCCCAGACGTTTCAGAGGATTGCCTTTACCTCAACATCTTCACTCCCGCAAACAGAGCCAATGATGCCAAGCTCCCAGTAAGAATCCTTCATAGCACTGTTACTAACATGCAGATTTGAGTGAGGTACATGATGCAGTAGGTTTTGAAGAGCTTGTGATGCAGCTTCAATGAATAATGCCTAGATTTATAGCAGGAGTGAAATTAGATACCTTTAATGTTTGAAATTGAATCTGTGCTTGAGTATCTTTTAATTAATGTTCTTATAAACTCAGGTTTTATAATCCTGTTTTTTTCTTTATGCTGAGTAAAAAACGTTCAAGGTGCTTTCTTATGTTTCCAGGTTATGGTCTGGATCCATGGTGGAGGTTTTGCTATAGGATCAGCATCTATGTATGACGGCTCTGCCCTGGCTGCTTACCAGGATGTGGTGGTGGTTCTGATCCAGTACCGCCTGGGAGTTCTAGGCCTTCTCAGGTAAAAAAAAAAAAAAAAGTAATAAGTCACTTAACAATTCCAATGGTCATTCTGTGAAAACTGCTCTCAGTTTTCAGTTCAGTTCAGTTTTCCTCTGCTCAGTCACTGTATTTAAAGGAGTAAGTTAGCAGTGTTGGCAGAACAGTTTGAAAGCCTCTCTGATTGCTGTATTGTTAAACTTGCGATGCAGAGCCTCTCCAAGGTTCATAGTGCCTGTCAAGGAAGCAGGATCCTCTTTTTCAACAAGGGGGCTTCATCTGGCCTCCACATATTCCTAATCTATTAAATTTTTACAGGAACCCAGAAGCCATTCCTTTTAGGATTGGTTTCCACCTGAATATGTCAGTGGTCATCCACTGAACTCTCATAATAAATGAAGTTCAGCGCCACTTCATGCAGGACATGATAGCCACACGCCCAGCCTTAAACGCTGACGGCCAGCTGATCCAAATTATGGCCTTCCAGCTCCCACAGCCAATCACAGCTCTTTCTCTCAACACAGTGGTATATTAAATATGACACACTTCTCAATAATCCCTGCTTGCATTAATGCTGCTGCACCACGCTGCTGCTGCTGGCAAAGCTTAACCTCCTCCACCCCAGCCTCCTCCTTAATAGCATAAAAGGTGTTGTACCCTCATATTGAACTTCATGCTACTATGGATTAATTGCTTCTGAAGTAGTTGAACTAGTTGTATTGTATTTAGTGTGCATTGTCATAAATGTATCCATTCATATGCGGGTTCTAGCTTTGCACTGCCTGGAAAGTCAAAGCATGCTGCTTGACCAACCCAGGGAGCATCTTTTGAGCAGAGCCTTCTCCACCAATGAGAATGTTCCTGACTGAACTTAAGTTTAGTGTAACCCAAAACTTCATGGGAACATCTTGTAAACACCGGCTAACATAATATGTCTAAGCCCTTTTATCATCTGAAGTAATAAATGACTTTGTTTATATTAAATGCTTAGCCTGCACATGGACTAATAATATTTAGTGCTAAGCACTGCATCATGCATTCATGCACCCTTCATAGAACCAGTTTTATACAAGAGATTAAATTTAACCGTTGTTTCAGTAGAGTACTTGAGTACTTGTTAATCCTTGTGAATGAGTACTTGAGTACTTGCTAAATATAATTACTGTTATGAAAAATAGAGACATTCAAACAGACGTGCCAATAAACCACTATGTTTTCCTTGCTCTGTTGCTCAACTGGTACTTCAAAATTCATCACTAAATCAAATAACAATAGATGATATTGTAACTGAACTGTTTACCATATAAATATCTATTTAAAAAAATAAATAAAACTTAAACACATAGCCCTGAAGTATGAACTGGATAGTTCATACTGAGTGTGGATTAATTTGAATAAATTTGTTTTTTTTTCAAATGTAGCATCAGGCTGCAGCATAACAAAACTGAAACACTGAAGGGGTCTCAATACTTTCTGAATGCACTGCATATCCTCTTTACTAGTCACAGTTACACTGCAATACAGATGGTGACACAAAGGGGCAGAAATTGAAACTTGACTGGTTGGCCTTTGCATCCAACAACTCTAGTTTTGCATTTCTTGTAATTTCTCAAGAAATAAGCACTGAAAGTAGACTACCTAACTACTTTAAACCTTGGTTAACCCCAAATCTATTCAGCCTGACTGTTTGTCACATTACCTATCTGATCTGTAAATGCATAAATGAATAATGAAATCAAAACTGGGTGAGCTGGCGATATTACATCCTGATAGACTGAGAATGTATGCTTCATCTAGCACTGGAGATGAACACATGCCTGGGAACGTTGGCCTCCTGGACCAGGTGCAAGCTCTGAAGTGGGTCCAGCAGCACATTCACAACTTTGGAGGAAACCCAGATTTAGTTACTATATTTGGGGAGTCTGCTGGTGGAGTGAGCGTGTCCCTCCTGGTAAGGATCCATCTGCAAAAAATTCCCTTTCTTTGCAAGGATTTTACAACTTTGTCACTGTTTAGTTGGTATGCAGCACAGAAACTTAAATATTTATTTGGCTTGAATCAATAGCTTCTTTCACCATTGACTCAAGGACTTATCCACCGCGGCATTGCTGAGAGTGGTACCGCTGCAATTGACTCACTCATGACAAATGATCCTCTGCCAATGGCACAGGTAGATTACTAGGAATTGTTTATGTTTAAGCCTTCTCATTGCACAGTATCTACATAATCACTACTCAACTTTGTTCTCTGATATGCTGAGATATCAATCACATTTTTGTCCTTAGCACGTTGCAAATATGTCGGGCTGTAGTCTTGACAGCACACAGAAGATTGCTGATTGCATGAAAAACCTTGATCTTGAAACAATCTTGGACCTTGGGATGGTGAGTTACAGGATGTTTGACTGATTGACTGGACTCAAAGGATTTAAAAAAAAAAGTCCTTTTTTGCTGTCTCTTCCTCATTTTTTCCCTACATATTTTTATTTTCTCAAGGATCTGAGCGTGAGACCTCTCATAAATGTTGATGGGCACTTCCTGAGAAAATCTGTGGATGAGCTTTTCAATAAGCATGAACTTCTCAAGATCCCCTTCATGACCGGCGTCAATAATGATGAAGGGGGCTGGTTACTTGTTGATGTAAGTATTATGTAAGTACATGAGTCTGAAAACTGATTAATTTTTGCTTTTGTTCATGTCTTAAATGTTAATCCCTGCCACTTCCTCCTCAGGCCATGGGTCCTAAAAACTGGACAGAGGGACTTGATCTGGAGACTGTCAAGAACTTGGTCTCTTTCTTTTTTCCTGATCCAGTCCTCTCAGATTTGCTCATTAAGGAATATATAGGAAATGGTGAAGATCCTGTGAAGAATCGAAATGGGTATACCGAGCTACTTGGAGATATGACATTCATAGTTCCAGCCATCAAGTGTGCAAATGCCCACAGAGGTAGTTAATGCAATGAAACATTTTAAGAAAAAAAAAAAATCAACTGACATATTTTTGAGAGACAAGTGTGACACATATGTTTGTGCCTTCTTTTAGATGCTGGTGCACCTGTGTATATGTATGAATACATGCATCCTCCCCAGTTCATGCAGGCAATAAGGCCTAGCTTTGTGAAAGCTGACCACGGAGATGAAATCTTTACAGTGTTAGGGTATTGCTTCACAACTAAATATGTGACATTACAAGGTAAGTGTAATATAATTCTTTTTTACTAACCACCAGAAGTCTGTCACCTCCCTGGTTCAAGTGTTTAACTAGATATTCATTACATTTTAGATGTATGCCCTGAAGAGGAGGAAGAGTTGAGCAAAATCATGATGAGCTACTGGGGCAACTTTGCTCGCACAGGGTAGGAGTCAGGCTTTATAAAGGTAATACTGACATTTAAATGAGATAAACCTATTATAACTTGAACACTGTGGTGTGTAGGTCTCCTAATGGGGAAGGTCTTGTTCACTGGCCAAAGTATGGAGCAGAAGAAAAGTACCTGAAAATTGATTTGAAGGAGCAGACAACTGGTCAGCAGCTGAAGAAGGGCCGCTTCATTTTGATGAGTCAGACCCTCCCAGAGAAGATGAAACAGCATAAAGAAAACATGGATCATAGTGAGCTGTAGATACAGTCTCCTGTCCTTTCTCTACCTTGTAATTTTTTGCAGTTGATTCCAGATTAAATCACCAAAAAATCAGCTGGAAACACATTAGACATAGAATGAAACGTTTGATATACAAAGTGGATATTGTGTTCTAAAAAACTCACATACTTGTGTTTAAGCCTGTGTAAATCCAGTGTTTTCCACACGCAGACTATATTTAAACAGGAAAGACTTCACACAAGTTTATTTAGCATTTATTTTGCAAATTTAAAAGGAAATATGCAATGTCGTTGGCGATTAGACTCCATCGTGATGACAAAATGTACTTGCTGGGGTAGTATGGAAAATGGCAGGAATAGAACACCCCCCTTTGTAGTCTTGACTCTGGTGGGGGTTTGATGAGGGATGCAGGATCAGATGAGGAGTGGACTTCTGAGAAACTGGACCAGGACACCAATGAGCTGGCTTGGAGGAGGAGACTGAGGTATACAGGGTGAAATAAGCAGTAGACTTATGAGGATCTGGACTAGATGTTGAATGGAGGTGGAGGAGGGTTGCAGCATTGACACTGAAAAGACAGGCTGCCTGGAGGAGAAAGGATGATGGATTTAAAATATGACAGGTACATGATAATTGATCAAACAAGTTATGGCAGAATCTGATTAGCTTAGTGCTTAAGACATTGAACGCCCATAATCAGCTGATCACAAGAGTGGGAAGAGAGAAAGAATGGAAGAAGGGAGAGATGTGAATGAGTGGTGATGAATAAGTCTTCCTGCTCAAACTTTGGAACAAAATATCCGTGTGAAAAAGAGAAAGGACAAAATAAACACATTTTCCTCCGATAATTAAAAAAAAAATTTGGCAGTTTTTCTGATATCTTTGGGGAAAATCTTATTATCATGGAAGCAACTTTGATATACCAAGAATAAAAGAAGTGGGTAAAAAATATTCTACCCATAATCATGGTAAAGTGGAATAATTTAAAATGTAAATGGTGGACTTGATCTGGTAGAGCGTATTTCTAGTCATCTGACTACATAAAGCGCTTTTCACTGCAGGTCACACCTTCTCATTCACACCCTTTCACTCCACATTCACACACTGATGTCTGCCCACTACTAGCTTCAGTACTCCATAGACTTGTTTTCATCATTTTCTTCCAGGCACAAATTTGTGCCCCTCTGTAAACAGCTCCGGGATCTACTTTTTGTTCCCTAAGGTCAGGTCAGGTCTGGGAACATATGCCGGTTCAGCACGTCCCTGCATCAACCTTGGTCCTGAAATGCTCTGGCCATCCTCCAGATACACACAGTTGCCCCTTGCGTCTGGACCAGCCCACCAGGTCCTGGGCACCCAGTATGCTGCAAGCTGGATCTGAAGTGTCCCAACTCACCAGTTGAGAACCACCGCTGCCCCATTGAGAGTAAGCCTTTAGCTCAGCATTTCAAAAAGCAAGTGTTATTTGAGCATCTATTTACATCGTGCTGTTGATAAATACTGTCATAACAGCAGAAACTCAAAAAATGAGGCAGGGCAGGATGGTCACCCAAGTACAGAGTAGTCCTGTGGGAAACACTGGAATGATTTTGTATTGGCAAGTGTGAGCTTCTTTCAAAAGCAGTTGCTTTTTAACTGTAAAGTGGGATCAGGTTTTTTATCTAGTTTTTATGCTGAACATCAATTTAAACCTTCATATGTGTACAAGTCTAACAATTGATGTTCTATTAAATTTAAACCTTTTGACATCGGTGTTCATAACTTCCTTTACATTATATTTTGTTTGCATTCCTCAGTCAATATGCCAAAAATCTTTTCTTTTGTGTAAAAAAAAATTACAGGAAAAACAAATTCTAGAGTGAAAATGGTTAAAATGTGTCACAGATGTCCAGCCTAAATTGTTATCAAGTGAGATTAAACCTCTACATGATCATGAGTTTGTTGGTTATTTTTGGTCTTATATCTCACATTAGTGAGGGGGGATAATTATGGGCTGAGATTTGTGCCACCAGAAACTGAATTTGAATAATGATATTGAATTTGAATAGCATGATTTGAATTTGAATTTAATGTTTTGAAACTGAATTTATTGTTTTGAAACTGATTTTATTTGCTTTGAAATTGAATTTGTTTGCTTTGAAATTGTATTTTATTCACTTGAGCTTTCAACTCTATATATTCCTTAAATTCAAAAATAAAGCATTCAAATTCAGTTCATTCAATTTAAATTCAGTTCTACAATTCAATTTCAGGTCAGCGTGGCAGACGTTTACGTCATCCACTTCCGTGAGGGAGAGTAATCGAGCACAGATAGTTCTCAACTCAGCGGGACTGCCGAAAATACAAGTAGAAGAAGAACTCAGCGGAGCTGGCATCTTTTCCGTGATGTCTCTAGACCAGGGACGCAATAATCACTTTTGTATTAAGCTTAAAATTATTCATATTAATCATCGTTTACAGGATAAGAACGCAGTGTAAGTCCTAACATTACTGTAGCTATTGGAGCTAGCTACTAATATGGTTCAGCATAGCCGCAGTCAATATGGCAGGGGTAGCTGGCTTCCAGTATTTTCCTCCAGTGCATGTAATGCCCAACAGCCAAGTTACCTTAACGACACTTAAAATAGTTATTATTTTGCTATTCTGTGCTCCGTGTATGAATGGGGCTTTTAAATAATGACGGAGCGTAACGAGTGAGTAGTACCCCTGCCAGAGGAGCCTGTTTGATAGTTTATTGATCACGGAGGTAACGCTTTTATGAAATTAAGTAAAGTGCCCAGATGGTCGTCAAAAATCCCTCTCAGGTATAATCGGTCACTGATGTGAAACCCTGCGCTGTCAGACAGCCATCCCCCTGTTCATGCTTGCCTGTTCAGTACCAGGTGCTACTGCAGCTGTCAAACAGCCTGTCTGTTCTGTTTCCTTGCGTGTAAAATTTTTTATTAACTATTTTAAATGGCATTAAGGTAACTTGGCTGTTTAACCCCTTCGAACCCTGCGTCCATTGGAATGGACATGACATATTTCTGTTTCTAAACCAATAAATACTCTGTAATCGAATGATGTCAGCAATGCTGGTTACTGATTGGATCCTGATTATCCAATCATAATCATTTCATGACTTTGAGCATGCTCTGTAAGAGCGACAGGCAGCGGACAAGACGAGCATGGTGGAGGGGCTCAAGAGAGGCAAGAGTAAGTGCCCATTTTCAATCAAAAAAATAAATTTATGTTCATGCTGGCAAAGCAAATTTGCTCTCAGTATAATTTTAACTGTTTTAAGTGATAATTTTTTAAGTTATTTTGAACATTTATCATATCATTAATTTGTAGGATTTTTTTCAAAGTCTGATGTCCAGTGCAGTGGACATCAGGAGTTAGGCGAGTTTAGCTAACACTCACATGCTAAGTGTCAGTTTACAAGGAAACAAAATACTTTTAGCCTTTTGGTAGGTAAATATAGTGTCACAGTTTATTTATTTATGATTGTAAAATTTTAAATATATATTTTTTTGTACATAATGTTCTTGTAGAGTATAAAGTCAAAGACTTCCTTGAACGTCTCGTAAAAGGAAAGTTATCTGAACTTGACTGTTTGGGTTCAGGAAATGAGGAGGATGGTGAGGATAGTGAGATAGGTGGTAAGTTAAGAAATTAAGAGTGTTTATGATTCTTAGTTTCTCGTTTTCATCAATTTTAATGTCATATATAAAATCTAGATGGAATGCATAAGAGTTCAAGAATGAGAATACATAAAATGAGGTAAAATGTTACTGTTTTGTTATTACATTCAGAGAGGGACAGTGGAGAGGTGACATATGCATGTCAGACAGTGGTGTGCGGGGGGGGGGGTCGCCCCTCCTCGTGGCCCAATTGTTGAAAAACACACGCTAAAGTGCCCTCTTTGAAGCAAAAACACATGCTAAAGTGCCCTCCAGAGCCAAAATGCACACTAAACTTAAGTTCAGTAAAATCATGGTCAATTGTAAAGTCAATATGTGATAACCATATTTTACATATGACCTGAATAATAACCAGTCTTTTCAAAGAAACAGATATCTTTTTTATTCATTTGCACTGTAGTAAATAGCCTTCTTAAAATTGCCAACCTCTTTTCTTAAAAAAAGCATGTTTTTTGGGGGGAAATGTATTGCTGTTCACTATTATGATGTCCACCCTGTCATGTCCTGTCCCCCTGTTTCTCCTTTGTCCACCCTGTTACCGGTGTGTTTTTGACATTAAATGAATAAAAAACAAGTATTATGCTTGGCTTTGTGAATGCTGATAGTGAATGAATTAAATGAATCAATCATTTAAAAATGGGGCCAAGTTTCATTGAATTGCTTTCCATTCTTAAAGAAACATGTTGAAATCACATTATGTCTTAAAACAGAAAATGCCTCTTTTCTAGATAATGCTTGTTTATGAATACTTTTTAAAAAACATTTAAAGGGCACAGAGGGAGCAACGACAGCCATTTTTTTATTGTGTTCATGTGTGAGAAGCTTGACTCACATGTATATGTTGATGCAAAAATGCTGACAACATGGATTGCTACTTTGATGCATTCACTTTCTGAAGCACTGTAGGAATTTCCAGATCATTCTCAAGAAATGTGTTTCTCTCTGCTTCTTTTTGGCTAAACCGTGTGCTGGACCACTCGGATATTGCTTCTGGGCAGCATGGAGCCCATGGGCTAATTGAACGGGGCTGGCCTTGGCCACTGGAAAGAGCGGAAAAGGTTTGAACCCGCCAATTGCCGCTTGCGGCTATATTTTCTTTTTACATTTATAGACTTTATTCACAGGGCTTTTGTTACATATATGTTTTATCTTCACCTATATAAACAAAAGAACATTTTAAGGCTGTCTAAGAGCTTCCTGCAGGGTAGTTTAGTTGGAAGAAAGGAAACAAAAAGAGCAATTTTGGGTACAATTTATATAAGTTATATGTGTTGAAACAGTTCATTAAAACTCACCACCACACACGCTGAAACTTGTAAAGGGCTGTCACGTGTGCTGGTGGAGTGCTGTGGGAAACGGGAGCTGCTGAAGTGGGAGGTCTATTAGGTGGAGTAGTGCCTGATGGCTGGCAGAGTTGTGGGGGCCAAATTGTAATCATGTTGGGGACGGTAAGGTCCCCAACAATGTCCTTTGTCTCCATTGCCACCAATGCCAGCTTATAGTCCTCCATTACAGCATTGTTTTGGCTGTAAAGTTACTCCACACCTATAAGATCTCCTGAAACAAAAAAAAGTTTCACACATCATGAACATGAATAAATATATGCATTAATCCCATTTAATATAATTTATTACTTTTGTACCAGTGTATTTCAGTGGGGGTGTGCAGTCCACCAGCTGTCTCCCAAGCACCTCCATAGACAGCTTGTTGGCTGCACACCTGAGAAGGCCACTGTAAGAATGTGACCCTGAAAAACATTACACATTTGCATGCATTGTTAGACTTGGAAGAATGTCCATTTTATGTCAGAAATAACAGTATTTAGTATTCTGTTACTATTTGTTTAGCCAATTTAAAGTGTGATTATTTTCATTTACCTGGGATGAACCTGTTCATGTGCAAGTGGAAGATCTCCAGTGATGTAGAACCCCTTGCACAGCGGTAGGTTGGGAGGACATGTCCAGCCTTTTTTTAGTGTTCCAGTCTGTGTGTGGAGCTGGAAACCTGGAGGGTCCTGGGGGCATGGCAGATGTTTTTGCTGATTTGTGTGTGACAACCGGAACAGGGCCTGCCTTTGAGATCCAGCGCTGGTCAACCTCTGGTAGGGCAGGGACCTGACCAATCTTAATCAATACGTAGATAAAACCACACTCTCCTTCTTAGGCAGAAATAACAACAAAATACACAAGAGGCAATATGAACAAACAAACAAAAAACAGTCATAGGCTATTCACGAGTTCCTCTATTTTAGCCATAGTTTGAGTCCTGTTAAAATCATTACCACTGTAGAAAATTTACAATATTCTATCCAAGATGCAAAAATGCAAATAGGTGTGTACTTGGAAAAAGACAAGAGAAATTGTGGATATAATGACTTTTGTGAAATTTTATACAGTTGGTGTTTAGGTGCATTTGGGAAATTCCTGCCATATTACTCATGTATCTGAACACATCAAATGAATTAACAAAAATAAAAAACTGGAATGATATTATGAGAAAAAGATTGTGTGAGGGACAAAGCAAGAGAGAGAGAAAGACAGAGATTATGATGTAGTACAGATTTATATTTAAATACATACCAGCCAAGTCTGGCTCCATTTGTTGGGCTGCCTCCAAAAACTCACAGTCAGTGGGTTCAGGCTGGAATGAAGGAGCTGAGGTCAGTCTCACAGATGATGGAGCAGGGACAGCTAAAAATATAATCAAGAATAGGATAAATTACTAAAAACATGTAAACCTAAATATTAGAAAATATATTTCAGTTGCATACGTACATGGTTGAAATTTCTGGGGTGAAAACAGCCTTTTGACAGACTTGTCAAGAGTCTGCTGCGACCTTCCATTTCCTATCAACAATGACTGTAGAGAGGATATGGGCACTGAGGGTTGTTGACAGGACATGGAGGGCTGTGAGGTGAGTTGTGCTGAGGTGCTGGGCTCCGAGGTGAGTCGTGCTGCGACAAATAAGTATGCTTATTTTTACTTTTAGTCCACTTAAGTATGAATACAGGGATTTAAGTATTAAGCAGAGGCAAGTGTGTGTGGGTTTTTTTCTTCAAAGTGTTTTTATGTTTTGCTTATGCTCAAAATAAAAGTAAATAAATAATTTAGGGTATTTTTTGGTTTATTTTTTCTTTTTAAAGACTCGGGTGGTGTTACGTTTTACAACAACAAAGAGGACAGCATATACAGGTGCATCTCAGAAAATTTGAATATCATGAAAAAGTTCAATATTTTTTGTCACTCTTCTGAAAGTGAAACCCATATATTATATAGACTTGTTACACATGGAGTGAAATATTTCAAGCCTTTATTTCTTGAAATGTTGATGATTATGGCTTACAGATAAGAAAACCCAAAATTCAGTGTCTCAAAAAAAATAGACTATTACATAAGATCAATATAAAAAGGATGTTTTAAACAGAAATGTCAGGCTTCTGAAAAGTATGTTCCTTTCTATACCTTCAATACTTGGTTGAGCCTCCTTTTGCATGAATTACTGCATCAATGTGGGGTGGCATGGAGGCGATCAGCCTGTGGCACTGCTCAGGGGTAACGGAAGCCCAGGTTGCTTTGATAGTGGCCTTCAGGTCATCTGCATTGTTGTGTCTGGTGTCTCTCAACTTCTTCTTGACAATACCCCATAGATTCTCTATGGGGTTCAGGTCAGGCCAGTTTGCTGGCCAATCAAGCACAGTAACACCATGGTCATTGAAGCAGCTTTTGGTACCTTTGGCAGTGTGGGCAGGTGCCAGGTCCTGCTGGAAAATGAAATCAGCATCTCCATGAAGCTTGTCAGCAGAAGGAAGCATGAAGTGCTCTAAAATGTCCTGGTAGATGGCTGGGTTGAGTGTGGACTTCAGAAAATACAGTGGACCAACACCAGCAGATGCCATGGCAGTCCAAATCATCAGTGACTGTGGAAACTTCACACTAGACTTCAAGCAACGTGGACTCTGTGCCTCTCCACTCTTTAAGGTCCCAGAGTCTGGTGGAGTAGTAGAATTGAAAAGTTCAAAATTACATCTTAGACCTGTTTAATACTTTTGAACAATTTGAACAACTTGAACAAAACAAACAAACAACCAAATAACAGCACTCCTACTACTAATTAAACAATAAATAAAAACAGTAAATGTATTAAAAACTGTGGTAACTAGAAAAGCACTCAGAGAGCACAGACCTCCACCATCAGCCCTTTCTCCCAGTAGTGAAAAATCCTTAAAAAACATTCCCGGATCAAGACAGTGATCAGGATCACTCCCAAAATCTAATTCGCCGATTACTCCCTCCCCGGTGGGGTGGAGACATGGTAAGGCAATGCATTGGCTTCGATACGTGTGGAAGTCATGGCAGAGGGTGAATATTCCTCTATTCCTCCCAGCATTGTGAGCATTCTCGCTACAATTCACTGTCTTTCTCTCTGTTACACTCTGACTCATCTCCTCAACCAGGCGTGCATCTTTCAAACTCTCTAAACTCCAAAAGTTTGAATAAGTTACTCATATCTGCCATCTCCTGGTGTAAAGTGGTAACAGCGTAGACCTCCACCATTAGCCCTATCTCCCAAAAGTACAGAATCCTTAAAAAATTCCTGAATCCAGACGGTGATCCGGATCACTCCA
The DNA here is from genome assembly GCF_018320785.1 of Cheilinus undulatus. Taxonomy (NCBI): domain Eukaryota; kingdom Metazoa; phylum Chordata; class Actinopteri; order Labriformes; family Labridae; genus Cheilinus; species Cheilinus undulatus. Next base: position 30,904,237 of record NC_054873.1, read on the forward strand.
TAAATTTTAACAGATCTTCCTTATGCCATTTCTGACATTTCCTGAAAATTTCATCAAAATCCATCCATGACTTTCTGAGTTATGTTGCTAACAAACAAACAAACAAACCCACCCACCCAATCACATAACCTCCTTGGTGGAGGTAAAAATAGTAATAGTAGCAATAACAATAATAACTACAAGGTGTAATAAATATATTTTAACAATTACAAATATATTTGTCAAATAATTGCAGCTAAATGAACCTTTAACACCGTAAACACTCAGTGTCAATGCGGGATTTGAACCAAAATGACTCCTGATATTTGGGGCCTCTAAGACACCGGAGGGTCATTTCCTCCTGCTTTTTTTTCTCCATAACCTTGCTTCTCTTGCTCAGTCCTCCATTCAAGATAAGACTGAGTCTCAGACTCTTCACAGTACCAGTTACCAAAATACTGTACACATGAGGGTGGCTGCCTGTCTTTATTGCACTTCTTGCAATGAACAACATTTGTTTTCTTAACATACTTTCTTGTGGAACCATCTCCTGTCTCTTCTTCCTTTTGTGTGGTGTAGGGCACGTCTTCACTGGATGTCTGTGCCTGCATTGATTGTGAGATAATAGAAGGTGCTGGGAGGTTAATGAACATCATCTGGGAGGTTCCATGTCCAGGTATAGCCATCATCTGTGAGGGTCCAGGCAAAATGGGAAGCGGTGCAGACTGTGAAATCAAGGGGAGAGAGACAGTGGGAGCTGGTGCGGTCCTAGGTCTTGGGGAATGGTCTGTGGTTGCAACCTCAACTTGAGTTTTTCCTCCCCTGCAGTGTTTGGTGGCAAGATGAAAATATGAGATGGTGCTAAAGTGCTGAAATACAGGGTTGTCACTTTCTGCATAGCACCAGGAAGCTTCTCAGGTCCTGCCGTTGGCGCATCTGGAGCTGAAATACCTTGCGTCAGAGTTGTTTGCTCATGTGTCTTGCAACGCCTGCTGTACCTGGGGAAGCACAAAACAAGTACATTTATATACTCAGTCCAATACTAACAGACATTTTCCAGGAGGCATGGCAATGTGGTTCTCCCCCTGACAGTTTTAATGATGCTATTATATGCCTTATACCAAAAAAGGACAAAGCTCTGACTGACCCAGCTAACTACAGACTAATAAGCCTGATAAATGTTGACTGTAAAATATTGTCCAAAGTGTTAGAAGTTTTTGTAAATGCATTAAAGTGTTATATTCACACCCTAGAGCTGCAGTGTTTATTAATGGGATGATATCTCCATTTTTTTAATGTTTCTAGATCTACCTGTCAGGGGTGTAGTTTAAGCCCACTTCTGTTCACAATTTTTCTTGAACCACTGGCTGTATTAATTAGAAAGGAACCAAGAATTAAGAGAGTTATGGGAGGCAATAAAGAACATAAACTGTTTCTTTATGCTGGTGATATTTTTATACTAAACCAAGAACCATCAGACTCAGTATCACTGCTACTAGAAGTCATTGAAAAATACTCCAAGGTGTCTGGTTATAAAATTAACTGGCACAAATCTGAGGCTATACCTGTATCTCAAACTTGCACCTCTAACACTCACTAGTTTCAATTTTAAGTGGTTTCCTAAAGGTATGAAATATTTAGGAGTAGAACTGAATCCAGAGGTAGGAGAATTTATAACCTTTAACATAGAAACACTACTAAAAAAAAAATCAAAGCTTGAAAACTGGACTAGGTTATGTTTAACCCTATGGGGAAAAGTTAATATAATTAGGATGGTCATTGTCCCACAGATAAATTATTTAACTGGAATGATACCTACGGATATACCTGACCAATTACTACAAAGGTACAACAACATGATAAAACACTTTCTTTGGGAGGAAAGAAAACCTAGAATCAACTTAGACAGACTTTGCCAACCTAAGACAGTTGGAGGCCTTTCATTTCCAAATATAAAATATTACAGCATTTCATTTGAAATGGTTAAAATGTCAAAACACCGGATGGATGGAAATGATGAGTTAGACTGGGTCTTAATAGAACGGAGCTTACTTCCCCTTTCAAACCCGTCGAGGCATTATCACAAACATTCAAGAAAAATAAAAATGTCAGGATAAATTCTATCTTGGTTCATTCCAGGAAGGTAAAAGCCCTCCAAATAATCAGAAGTATGCATCTTTATGGTATAACCCTAAAATAAAAATAGGCAAGCAAACAATTTATTGGGCCAGTTGGCTAAGACAAGGTATTAGAATACTTATAGATCTGTTTAAGAATGGCAATTTTCTCTCTTATAACAGGATGACGGAGAAATTTAGGAGAAATTTAATTTGGAAGACGTGGACATTTTTGGAAGTATTTACAAATAAGACACTGTATGTACAAAACATTTCATTTTCTGCAAGAAAAAAATATAACTGAACAATATTTTCACCTCCCTGTAACTTCAGTTAAAGTATCAAAGTGGTATGAAATATGTCAATGGTTAAACATCAATAAAAAAAGAAATCTCAAGGGGATTTGGGAGAAGGATTGAGGATATACAGTAGATGATGAAACATGGGAAAGGATTCTTTCCAGTAATGGGAAATAATGTTAGAGAAGCCAGGGGAAAAATTATACAATATAAGATGTTAACAGATACTATTACACTCCTACAAGATTACATGACATGGGATAAATAAAGATGGTTTGTGTTGGAAGTGTGAAACAGAATGTGTCACTTACGTTCACGTGTTTTGGGATTGCCGGATGGTCTTCCCATTATGGAAATGTGTTTTGGATCTTATGGAGAACTGGTTAAAATGTTGTTTGCCTAGATCGCCACAGTTATGTCTATCTAAAGAGCAATGGGACAATTTTGGCCATCATATTTTGGAAATAAGAACCTGACCTTTTTAAGAAACGGACAGACTGTATAAGTGCGTTAGGCTACGTTCGCACTGCAGGCCTTAATGCTCGATTCTGATCTTTTCTCAGATCTGATTTTTTTTGTTTGCCTGTTCACACTGCAGTCAACTTCCAAAAGATCAGATATGTATCTGATTTAGAACCACATTTGAAAGTGGCCTGAATCTGATCCAAAAAGGTTAGAATCAATGTGACTTGCGCTGTTCACACTGTCAGGAAAAAATCAGATACGAGTCACATGTGCGCAAGATTCAGGTCACTTTTAACTGCAGAGTGAACGTAGCCTTAGTGTAATGGTACAGATCTTGCATCAGTGATGCTTATTCATTATAGTATCGAATGTACAGTATGTTTCTCAGTGTCTGTTATGTTTCCTGCCTGTTTTGTTTGTGTTCATATTTATAGATTTGTTTTTTGTTTATTCCTTGTATTTCTTCACTATGATAAAAGCAAATAAAATTTCAATTATAAAAAAAAACGATTAAACATGCGTAAAGGTAAATAGCAGAGATGAGTTCATGACTTGGACTCGAGTCGCACTTAAGTCACACACATCAGTGACTTGAGACTTGACTTGGACTCATGCGCAAAGGACTCATGTGCGAAAGACTTGAGACTCGACTCGTGAACAAATGTGAAGGAATATAGCCTGGACTCTCACCTGAGAGCATTTCTTTGGGTTTTCTGGGGTTCTCTTTTGTCAGCTGCAAGGCAGCAGTGGTTTAGCTTACCCTTTTTTTATCAGTTTATAAAAAAGGAGCTTTTGTTTCTGTTTCCCCCTCTCCAAATAAATCATTCATGATTTTAGTGATTATCCTTGTTGGGTAATTTTATGAAACCAAGTTCTGCAGTTGGGTCCCCTTCCCTGACAACAAAAGGGCCAATACATCTAAATTACATCATTTGAGAAGATCCGTTACTGTGGGACTTTGACACTGGACCTCTTAACGAGTAAACTTATCAGTACATGATAGAAAACAAGGTCTGGCAGCATGAATGCATGTATCATGATGTGATTGAGGTCCATAATTAGTGCATTAATATTTTACATAAGATTGATCTCATGCTTTACAATGCCTTTCAGTAAACTTTGATAAAACCAATGCAATGTCTCCCATTCATAGTGATGTCAACTATGTCAACTCAGTGGACAAATCAAAAGACCTCTGCACCTTATGTTATCAAACATAAAATTACTCTCTCATATAGCTACTTTTCAGTCCATACTAACCTCCTTTTTCTGTTGTTAAATTATAAGACATAAACTTGATCTACCCAGAGTTAATCATTTTCTGACAAATAAAAGTATCTCTCAGGAAATGAGTTATCCTTGGTTTAAGACAGTACAAAATAAAGAAAAATAATTGTGATAGACCACTGAAATATAGTGATGTATCATATATTTGGAATAATATTTCACTAAACAGACATGCTGCTATTCATATAACTGAACTGATTCGAGATGAACTAAGGTTCCCATCAGGTAACCTGACAGGCCATTGGATTGCCAAATGGTGATTTAGTGATTCTAAGTAATTTTAGAGATTGGAGAAAAATCCCTAAAATGGTATAAGCAGGCTAATGAAGTTTTAGGCTTTACATGAAAGTGTTCTTATTTGGAGCAGAGTCATCCGTTTATCTGGTCGTGTCACAATGTGTTTGTGGTTTTCTTTGTTACTCAGCCAAAGTTCAACATTTGACCAACTACAGTTCCCGTAATCCTCTGCAGCCTCTGCCGTTTTTGTGAGATTATTGCTCTGATTAATTGTATTGCAAATGTACACATGTATATTGCGTTGTGTTCGGATAGAAAGATAAAATATTAAGTTATGTGTGTTCATTCACAAACTGCACGAGGTCACGAGGTCAGTGAAACGGGAGGAGGAAGGGGCAGGAAAGTCTGGTTTGTGTCGAGCACCTGTCATTGCACCATAGGCCCCGCCCTACGTCATGTATTGTGACTAATATTTAATGCAGAAGTTGTTCAGTCAGGGTTAGTAGGGAAGCCCAGTGCAGGAGGAAGAATATCTCTTCCCTCTCTGGAGAGCTCAGCTGTGTCGCAATCCCCACAGACACGACCACCATGTGGCTCCCTGCAATACAAACTTTCCTCTGTCTGGCGTCTGTTTTGTTTCTCCGTGTTTCTGCAGACCCCAGCGGTAAGTTTGTTATCATATTGTGCAGCTAACCTAACTTGTGTAGCATTTGTACATGCAGAAAAGACTACGTTTTGATTTTGAATACTCACTATGACAACATTACTCTATTTTGTAAATGCATCTGAATTCTTGTGCCACCATGACGTCACATACCGGTAGTAGTCCTTAGCTGTTCACCTCTTACCTACCGAAGAAAGGCTTACTGGCTAAACTAATAGTTTCCAAAGGTGAAGATGCAAGGTAAAAAACACCCAAGCTGGATGTGGCTTCTGTTTATTCAGACTTATCTTTCTCTCCATGTGGCTTAAATTTAATATCATTGGTTATTCACGCCTGGGTGTGAAAACTTACTCAGTGGGGTCTTGCGTTACCAATATGGAACAATATGATTGGCTATTTCATATAGAAGTTTTCTGCTTCTGTATTTTAAGATTCCAGGCTCTTAATCCCAAGAGTTAAAACTACAGTTTTTACCAACACAAAATTTTCAATGGAACAATCACACCAACCTGTTTTAAATCTCAGGTGACCTAAATGCTCAACTGCCATTATATGTGCCTGTGTTTTCATTTTCCTGTGAAGTTATTGTCATTTGAGTCACACCCACAAGCTCTTTTCAACTGTTTTGTTTTAGGCAAGAAAACAAAACAAAGAAAAAAAACAGGTTCTACTCAACTAGCTATTTGCCTGTAGAGAAACATAGCAACATTTGATAGAGAGAGGTGCAGCACTTGTCCATTTTATTAGGCCTTAGATGATATGCAGATGTCCACAAGTTATTGCAGCCTAAATTGAAGAGCCCCAATGCTTTGCACACAATCACAGACCAAAATACATTAAAAAAATTCAAGTGTCTGTTCTTTTCAGTATTCAAACAATCAGAAAGGGGTTCTTTGTAATCTGACATACCAGATAATCTGCTTCATATTTCCATTGCATGGGATATATGTATTTCACATCCATCTAGACCAGTGGTTTTCAAAGTGTGAGGCGAGCCTTCCCTGGGGGCCGCCACAGGACTTCAGGGGAGGTGCGGACCCATAAACCAGAAATAAAGATGATTTATTTTGTTAACTTGGCTGTGTGTGGGGCAAAAGAAATTAATAGTTACCACAAAGACTATACTGGAGTCGCCAATTAAAGTTAGGGTTTTCCTGCAGTTGTCCTGCTGATGCTCAATATTGATGCTGTGTACTTACAAAGCTGTACAAGCTAATGACAGCATAAGGCTGTGTAAACCCTGGGGTCATACTGAGTCAAAGCACTAAGTCAGGGGAATTTTGATAGTACATAAGAAATTTAGTGAGTTTATGTAACTGAGACATTCAGCACCTTAAACACTGAAACAGCTTCTGCAGGTGCAGGTTTTGGCACCAACAATGATCAAAGTGAGTACCAGGCAGGGCTGAAGGTGAAGGATGATCTGCTCTTATGCAAACTCATGGTTCCCACTAATTTAGAGTGCAGAGCATAACATGTTTTATATTTTAGATTCTTCAAAATAGCCACCCTTGCTTTGATTACTGATTTGCATACTCTTGGCATTCTCTCGATGAGCTTCATGAGGTAGTCACCTGAAATGGTTTTCCAACAGTCTTGAAGGAGTTCCCAAAGATGCTGAGCACTTGTTGGCCCTTTTGCCTTCACTCTGCGGTCCATCTCATCCCAAACCATCTTGATTGGGTTTAGATCAGGTGACTGTGGAGGCCAGGTCATCTGGCGCAGCACTCCATCACTCTCCTTCTTGGTCAGATAGCCCTTACACAGCCTGGAGGTGTGTTTGGGGTCACTGTCTTGTTGAAAAATAAATGATGGTCCAACTAAATGCAAACCGGATGGGATGGCATGTCACTGCAGGATGCTGTGGTAGCCATGCTTGTTCAGTGTACCTTCAATTTTGAATAAATCCCTAACAGTGTCACCAGCAAAGCACGCCAACACCATCACACCTCCTCCTCCATGCTTCACGGTGGGAACCATGCATGTAGGAACCATCCGTTCATCTTTTCTGCATCACACAAAGACACGGCAGGTGGAACCAAAGATCTCAAATTTGGACTCGTCAGACCAAAGCACAGATTTCCACAGGTCTAATGTCCATTCCTTGTGTTTCTTGGCCCAAACAAATGTCTTCTGCTTGTTGCTTTTCCTCAGTAGTGGTTTCCTAGCAGCTATTTGAACATAAAGGCCTGATTCGCGCAGTCTCCTCTGAACAGTTGATGTAGAGATGTGTCTGCTACAAGAACTCTGTGTGGCATTTACACTTGAAACCAGAAGTTTACATACACCATATAAAAAGGCACATAAACTTTTTTTCCTCACCGTCTAACATTAAATCAGATTAAACTTTTCCTGTTTTTGGTCAATTAGGATTACCAAAATTATCTCTATTTGCTAAATGCCAGAATAATGAGAGAGATAATTTTTTAGACAATTTTTTATTACTTTCTTGAGAGTCAGAAGTTTACATACATTTCATTAGTATTTGGTAGCATTGCCTTTAAACTGTATGACTTGGGTCAAACGTTTTGGATATGCTTCCACAAGCTTCTCACAATAGTTTGCAGGAATTTTGGCCCATTCCTCCTGGCAGAACTGGTGTAACTGAGCCAAGTTTGTAGGCCGTCTTGCTCGCACATGCCTTTTCAGCTACGCCCATAAATTTTCAATGGGATTGAGATCAGGGCATTGTGGTGGCCACTCCAAAACATTGACTTTGTTATCCTTAAGCCACTTTGTAACCAATTTGGCAGTATGCTTAGGGTCATTGTCCATTTGGAAAACCCATTTGCACCCAAGCTTTAACTTCCTGGCTGATGTTTTGAGATGTTGCTTCAGTATTTCCACATAACGTTTCCTTCCCCATGATGCCATCTATTTTGTGAAGTGCACCAGTCCCTCTTGCAGCAAAACAACCCCACAACATGATGCTGCCACCCCCATGTTTCACAGTTGGGATGGTGTTCTCAGGCTTGCAAGCTTCCCCCTTTTTTCTCCAAATGTAACGATGGTCATTATGGACAAAAAGTTCAATTTTAGTTTTGTCAGACCACAGAACATGTCTCCAAAAATTAAGGTCATTGTCCCTGTGTGCATTTGCACACTGTAATCTGGCTTTTTTATGTTTCTTTTGGAGTAATGGCTTCTCCCTGGGAGAGTGGCCTTTCAGCCCATGTCAGTACAGGACTCGTTTGACTGTTGATAATGACACACTCTTACCAGCTTCAGCCAGCATCTTTACAAGGTCTTTTGCTTTTGTTCTTGGGTTGAGATGAACTTTTCGGACCAAAGCACGTTCATCTCTGGGACACAGAACCCGTCTCCTTCCTTAGCGGTATGATGGCTGGACATTCCCATGGTGTTTATTCTTGCGTATAATTGTTTGAACAGATGAACGTGGTACCTTCAGGCATCTGGTAATTGCACCCAAGGATGAACCAGACTTGTGCAAGTCCACAATTCTCTTCCTGATATCTTGGCTGATTTCTTTTGATTTTCCCATGATGTTACACAAAGAAGCAGTGTGTTTCAGGTGTGCCTTAGAATACATCCACAGGTGTGTCTCCAATTAACTCAAATGTTGTCAATAAACCTATTAGAGGCTTCCAGAGACATGACATCATCATCTGGGCTTTCCCAAATTGTTTAAAGGCATAGTAATCTTAGCGTATGTAAACTTCTGATTTTGAAGTAAGTAATAAAAATTGTCTAAAAAAATCCTTTTCTCATTATTCTGGCATTTAGCAAATAGAAATAATTTTGGTAATCCTAACTGACCAAAAACAGGAAAAGTTTAATCTCATTTAATGTTAGACGGTGAGAAAAAAAAGTTTATGTGCCTTTTTATATAGTGTATGTAAACTTCTGGTTTCAACTGTATCTGGGCTCTAATCTGAAGTGCTGTTGACATGCGATTTCTGAGGCTGGTGACTCGGATGAACTTATCCTCAGCAGCAGAGGTGACTCTTGGTCTTCCTTTCCTGGGGCGGTCCTCATGTGAGCCAGTTTCGTTGTAGCGCTTGATGGTTATTGCGACTGCACTTGGGGACACATTCAAAGTTTTTGCAATTTTCCGGACTGACTGACCTTCATTTCTTAAAGTAATGATGGACTGTCATTTCTCTTTACTTAGCTGATTGGTTCTTGCCATAATATGAATTCTAACAGTCGTCAAATAGGGCTGTCAGCTGTGTACCAACCTGACTTCTGCTCAACACAACTGATGGTCCAAAGCCCATTGAGAAGGCAAGAAATTCCACCAGTGAACCCTGACAAGGCACACCTGTGAAGTGAAAACCATTTCAGGTGACTACCTCATTAAGCTCTTTGAGAGAAGGCCAAGGGTTTGCAACACTGTCAATAAAGCAAAGGGTGGCTTCTTTGAGGAATCTAAAATATAAAACATATTTAGAGTTGTTGAACACTTTTTTCTTTGCTACATAATTCCATATATCTTGCTTCATATATTTGATGTCTTCAGTATGTATCTACAATGTAGAAAGTAGTAAAAATAAAGAAAAAAACATTGAATGAGAAGGTGTGTCCAAACTTTTGACTGGTAGTGTATATATATATATTTTTTTCACCATGGTGGGGGTTGAGTTGAATAAATGAATTATCTTCTCCTAGGGAGGCTCACTCGCCCACACTTTGAAAACCCCTGATCTAGACAAAAGTCTAAAGTTGGTGTTTGGGGAGGGCAGAACCCTGAAGGCGGTCAAAAGAAGATCAAAAACATCTTTTCCAGCAAGAAAATCTTTGGATGGTGTGCTTTAATAAAGAAATGCTTCCCAGCACTGATTAAACTGCCCTTATGGCTGCATCCTTGCTAATCACTTCACCGGCAGCAGCCATTGTTTACCAGCTTGTTTGCACTGATTGGTGCAAGGACAACAGCAAAAAAAAGACAAAAAAATGTTTTCTTTAAAATAATTGGCATGTCTAAATTGAATGAATGGAAAAGAGCCCTCTTAAGAGCCCTGTATCATGGTTTCACCACTGGAAGCACATACTTGAAGGCCCCTGATTGAAATTTCTCCAATAGAAGAAAACTCTTTAGAGCCCTGTATTGCACAGTCTTCATGCAAGTTGTACTCACAACAGCCCTGAGTTTCTTTTTTAGTAGAGCGCACTTTTTTTGAGTGCTGTCTTTTTTGTTGGCATAGGGTTTTTTTAAGGGCCCTTGATCACACAAGGGATACTTTTTAGTGCCCTCAATTTCTCCTCTGAAACCCTAGAAGGGCCTAAGTTTGCACCAGAATCTCAGTCTCCTTTGTGACCCATGTTTGCATTAAAGGGTTTCCAATTTGCAGTGCATCAGAGAGCGTCGCAGCAAGCTCTCAGTCAAAGTTAACACAGGGTGTGCCTGTGAACCACCAGCATATATTCAGTCTGAAAGAAACACTGGGCATATTTTCTCTGACTGAATTACCTTTACCCCAAAATGCTCCACATTAATAAAACAACTAGTTCGGAAACATCTGTGCTATTAAACATCTATTTTTACATAATAAAAGTTAGTCAGGAATGTATTTGTTCCAGGGCACAAAGTTTTCCTTAAATCGCTTTCTTTGTTCAATAAATAAATAAAAACACCTTTAGTGGTCACTTCCCAAAAGTTTAATAAGGAACGTAATACTATGTAATGAGCTGGCTGATTTCTTTGGTTAATGGCATAAACAACAATCTAGTGATAAAACATGAGTTGCTCACTCAAATGGTATAATGAAAATGTAGTCTGCAAGTCTTTCACAAGAACATCCAACTTGATTGTCACATCTTTAAGGGAATAATAATGTTACTTACTTTCTATATCCTGACAGCTCCTGAGGTCCACACAGCACTCGGAAGTCTAAAAGGTGAGTATGTGAGTGTGAAGGGGAAGGAGACTGGGGCCTATGCCTACCTGGGTATCCCTTTTGCCAAGCCACCTGTGGGTCCTGCTCTGAGACTGGCTGCACCTCAGCCTGTAGAGGCATGGGGAGGAGTGAGAGATGCCACCAAGCAGCCAGCCTTGTAAGTGATTCATGTATTTTCAGTTAATGCAAACCACATTAGCAAGCCAAGTCCATTAACTACAAGCATAATGTCTCATTTTAAGATGTATTCAACCGAGAGCAATGACCATGGATGTGATTGACACAATGGAAGGCATGAACGTAGATCTCCCAGACGCTTCAGAGGATTGCCTTTACCTCAACATCTACACTCCTGCAAACAGAGCCAATGATGCCAAGCTCCCAGTAAGAATCCTTCATAGCACTGTTACCAACATGCAGATTTGAGTGAGGTACTTGATGAAGTTGGTTTTGAAGAGTCACTGATGCAGCTTCAATGAATAATGCCTAGATTTGGAGCAGGGCTGAAAATGGATACCTTTAATGTTTAAAATTGAGTCTGTAGTTGAGTATCTTTTAATCAATGTTCCTATAAACTCAGGTTTTATTATCCTGTTTTTTTCTTTATGCTGAGTGAAAAAGTTCAAGGTGCTTTCTTGTGTTTCCAGGTTATGGTCTGGATCCATGGTGGAGGTTTTACCTTAGGATCAGCATCTATATATGACGGCTCTGCCCTGGCTGCTTACCAGGATGTGGTTGTGGTTCTGATCCAGTACCGCCTGGGAATTCTGGGCTTTCTCAGGTAAAAAAGTAATGAGTCACTAAACCGTTCAAATGGTCATACTGTGAAAACTGCTTTCAGTGATATAGTTTTCCTCTGCTCAGTTGCTGTATTTAAAGGAGTAAGTTAGCAGTGTTGGCAGAACAGTTTGAAAGCCTCTCTGATTACTGTATTGTTAAACTTTCTATTATAATTTATTATAATAATGGAGTTATGAGGCAGACTCAGAGCCAGAGGCTGTCCTGAGTTGACAGCATTCTCCCCATAGTTACAAGTGAGCTGTCACCAAAGCCAAGACTTGACCAACCTAGAAAACAACTACACTCATGTTGCAAAAGTGTTAACGCATCAAAAACTAAGGAACTCAAGATAATTCCAGAAACATGTGCAAGTGAATCCCAGCAGTGACCTCTGTACAACAGGCAACATCTAAACACAGCTAAACATGTAAATACATCACAAACCCTGCACAAAGGCATGATGGTAAAACTCTGCCCCCCAGATTTGAAATTGCAGTAGGTGGGGCTTGGATCAACTGACTTTCTACTGTTTTGGACTAACACTGGTTGATCAACACTGTCAAATAACTCCAACACTGAAGGCCATTTACTCTGAATGGAGTTAAAATAACACTTTGAGTGTTAAAATCAACACTGAAATGTTTAACACTGAGAATTCAACACTCCAGTTTTTGCTGCGTATACATGCAGCCAGTGTTCCTATGTTTGTAAAAACAGCTTAATACCTTTTATGCAGAGCTTTGGATTGCATTAAAAAAGTAAAATGTATTGTAATGAAAGACACGTCTGGGTTGTTATACAGGCTAGAGTTCATGTGTTAAGTCTACAACTATGCATTTGCTTAGTCTGGTCATAACCAGTAATGAGAGAAGATAAACTGTTATAGAAATCTGATGTCTTTATCTATTGATATGCAAGTTTACAGGCAAAGTGCATCATGGATGAGGCTCCATTGGAAGGCACTTTGGCTTTTAGTTTTTTATACATAGGACATACAACACCTTTGTTTGTTTGTTTGGGTTTTTTACTTGACACTTCACCAACAACATACTTAGAATCTCTACATTTGCAAGACAGACCCAAACCTTCATTCTCACTACACAGCTGATGTTAGGCAGCCTTTTAGTCAGCTGTTGCCTCCCTGGCAGTGTTACTTAATGAGGCCTTGGACCTCATACTTGCTGTTCCGTGTAATGTTGTGCTTCAACACTATGGTGTGTTGGAAACTCTATCAACCATACACAGTCTCTCCAGTCTTTTGGCATGTGTGCTTATGTGAGGCTCTGTGATGCATCTTTGAAGGCATTGGCCTATGTGACCCGGTAGGCTTGCAGATTGCTGTCAGTGCTTACCCTGTCATTGTCCCCACTTTCAGACCTTGGCCAGAGAGCCCTCCACATTCTCTCTGTAGTACCTGGACCCATGGGCCCATTTCCTCTGAGGTCTAATGGCACTAAGAAGTGCTGTCCAGCCAATGCCCCCATGCATTGCCACGGAGAAAGTGGCTGGGGGTCTTTCATTGCATTTGTGCCAGGTCCTAGATGTTTACTGCTCCGAACTGCTAAGTGGGTGCTGGATAGCATGCTAGATGACACAGCACATATCAAAATCTTGGTCCAAAGGGGGGAGACTTATTGTGGTTCTTAAATTCAAAATTAAAGTAAATTTCAACACAATCAACCATTCCATCCTGCTTTACCGTCTGGAACATTCACTTAACATCACTGGCACTGCGCCTTCCTGGATTAAATCTACCTCATGGACAGACAACAATTTATTCACATTAACAACTGCTCCTCCTACACCGCTCCCCTGACACAAGGCGTCCCCCAAGGTTCGGTGCTTGAACTCCTCCTTTTAATCTACCTCCTCCCCCTAGGTCATATTATTCGCCACCGTGGACTCAATTTTCACTGTTACGCCGATGACATCCAATTATATATCTCCACCACCTCCATCATCCCAGACACACACTCCACATTAACCAACTGCCTCTCTGACATAAAAACCTGGATAAACAACAATTTCCTTTCTCTGAACTACAATAAATCTGAACTCATGATCATTGGCCCCAAATCCCTCACCAAATCCATCCATAACTTCAGCCTTCCAATTGACACCTTCTCCCTGTCTCCCTCCCCTCACACCCAAATCTTGGTATCATTTTTGACAGTCACCTCTCCTTTGATCAACATGTCACCCAGCTCACAAAAACGGCCTTCTTTCACTTGAAAAACATAGCCCACATCCGTCGACTACTCTCCTTCCCTGCAGCTGAAACTCTCATCCATGCCTTCATCACATCCAGACTAGATTACTGCAATAACATCCTCTGTGGCACATCCTCTACAGTCCTCAATAAACTCCCTCTGAAACTCACTCCCTAAACACATCCAAGACTGTACGGACTCATCCACATTCAAATCACTGCTCAAAACTCACGTTTTTAAAATGGCTTTTAATGTTTGATTCTGTTGTTGTCTTGTCACTTTGACTGCATGCTTGTGTGTTTGATTGTGATATTGTCCTGTTTTAGTTTTTTTTGCAATGTATTTTATTATTTTTTGTACAGTGTCTTTGAGTTCTTGAAAAGTGCTCTATAAATAAAATTTATTATTATTGTTATTATTATTAAAAGCCTAATTCAAGGCCAGTTGACCCTCTTTGGACCAAAGTTTTGGATTACCATGGCTTGGATGAATGAGAACCGGCACAAAAAAATGACACATAAATCCTGTCAGGTTTCTGGCAGTATAAAAATCCTGCCATATTAGCATATATTCTTGTCCACTCCAGTACAAAGCCAGCTGTACCATTTCAGTACCAGATTGAATCTGTCAGTTCAGGGGAACACAAAGGCCTTGTCCATGCTTTTGCATGTACCTGCCAGAGGCCACAGCTTATCTCTTGAGGTGGCATTCTGGCAATTTTCAAATCACAGACATTGCAATTAGGGATGCACAATAATTATCGGTACTGATAAGTTACTGGCTGATATTGCATATATTTTACACAAAACAGTAGGTGGCACTGCAGTGCGTGACCCACTGTTAACCACCAGAGAAGAAGAGGAAGCAGCTTCAGTGCTAAGAGGCTAACAAGACAGTGGAGTTATTCAGTATTTACGGGGAGGATAACACAACAGTGTTTGTAAAATTTGCTCTGCAAAGATCCCGAAGGGTGGAAAGAAGTCCTCGAGTTTGAACATAACAAATCTTATAAGTAACTTAAAAGTCATTATCCTAATGATGTTAAAATGAAGCGACAGTAGCCGCTAGCCTCAGCCACGGGCATTAGGACAGAGCCAAAGGCTAATACCAGGCAGAGTGCTGAATCAGCAGACTTTAGAAACTGCAGAAAGTTTGACAGAGCCAAAAGGCAACACTAATAATAACAAAATCTGTCTTACAGTCTCCTGATCCACAGCTACTTTCATAGATGTACCCCTGCCTGCTCTGTTTGATGTGGTTTCGTTCAGTCGGATCGACATTAGGAACAGAAGTTTAGCCACAGACCACAGTGTACTTAACATTTTTAACCTATTTCTGATATGACTTATACCAATGCATATTTTTAATCTTTATGTAAAACATCAGCTCTCTTTATTTCTGACTTAAGCAGCAAAAAAAAAAAAAAAATCCCAGACCCCCAAACATTTCCATTGGTGAAGCATGACAGCCTGTTATCATTTGGTTTTATGTCTGATTTGACAAAAGTCAGCTGAATTCTTGTTTAGTTTATTGAAATGTCAGATCTGACCATTTGTCAAGATACTTTAATTCAGTGGTTTTCAAAGTGTGAGGTGGGCCTCCCCTGGGGGGCGCCACAGAATTTCAGGGGAGACGTGGAACCATAAACCAGAAAAAAAAAAAAAAAAGTGATTTGCTTTACTAACTTCTGCTGTGCATGGAACAAAATGAATAGACTTATTGTAACTTTAAGGCAGTGATACTCAATGTGTGATTATAAGTGGCTCTTTGATGTCTTCATTTTAAATATTATTTCCCCAGAAAACCTTAAAAAAGGGACATTTTTTGCCCCTTCATACCATTTTTTGACACTTTTCTTCCATTTAAGCATCCTTTTGTCATTAAATACAATTTTTTACTACTTTTTACTCATTTTTACCACTTCTTTCTGCCACTTTTTTTTCCAATTTTTGCCCTTGTTTACCATGTTTTTGCCATTTTTCATCCATTTAAGCATCATTTTGTTATCAAATACCACTTTTTCCTACTTTTTGCCCATTTTTGCCATTCTTGACTGCTTTTCTTTTCTCATTTCTTTGCCTTGTTTTTGCCACCTTTGGACCATTTTTTTTTTGCCAACTGTAACTCTTTTTTTTTTTCACTTTTTATCCCCATTTTTGCCCATTTTTTGCTACTTTTTGACCATTTTTGCCATCTTTAACCTATTTTTATGGCTACTTTAAGCTGTTTCTGCCCTTTTCACCTCTTAGATTGTGGCTCTTGCAGAGGTATTTTTCAATAGTTTGGCTCTTTGGTTGAGTAATGCTGCTTTAAGGATTATCAGAGCAGAATAATCAGCTAGTATTGGCAATAAATTCATTACTGAAACCAAATAACTGATTACCTGGTAAAGATGGATGTTTATAAACATTTGCAGACAGAAATATCAAAGATATAAAAATGTTAAAAATATTTAAAATTAGACATAAATGTTTGAAAATATGGTAAAGTTTTTTGTTTGTTTTTTTTAACCTGAATCTTTATGTGGGTGGGGGTCCACCGAATGAATAATTTTGTCTTAGGGGAAGCTCACTCTCACACACTTTGAAAAACCCCTGCTTTAATTCATTTCAAAGGAAAAGGAGGAAAATGTATGTCAGTTGTTTGTGTATTTGTACTGTGGTACACAAATGTTTAACTAAAAAAGTTAACTATAACAACAGTTTTAAAGTCAGAATAGTTCTTTGTTTTTTTTGAAAAACGTGACCCAGCTGACACTAATTATTGCCTCCCAGCTCCCATGGCCAATCACAGCTCTTTCTCTCAAGACAGCAGTCCATTTAAAGATGACTTAGTGCTCACTAATCCCTGCTTGCATTAATGCTGCTGCACCATGTTGCTGCTGCTGCTGGCAAAGCTTAACCTCCTCCAACCCAGCCTCCTCCTTTATAGCATAAAATTGTACCCTCATATTGAGCTTCATGTTACTATGGATTAATTGCTTTTGAAGTAGTTGAACTAGTTTTATTGTATTCAGTGCGCATTGTCATAAATGTATCCATTCATAAGGGGTTCTAGCTTTGCGCTGCCTGGAAAGTCAATGCATGCTGCTTGACCAGGGGTTGGGAATCCGCAGCTCCAGAGCTGCATGCCGATCTTTTGCCCCTCCCAAGTGGCTCTCAGCAGCTGTGCCAAATTTGAAATAAATTAAACTTTTTTATTTAAAATTAGACAAATATTTTTTGTAATGCTATATGGAGATAGTTTTGTACATTTTATCCATCTTTCATTTACTTCTAACTTTATTTTTACAGATAGGTCTATTTTATCAATTGAAATATGCGTCATGCTATGCCTCTGTGACGCAGCCCATACTGGTGCTTTTCTGTCTTGGAAACAAAGGTCTGAACATGGTTTTGTCATGAATGACACCTGAAGCAGGAGTTTTATGGTTATAACATGAGTTATGTCACGGCATCAGTCAGGTATAGAAAGAGAGAAAGGAGGCCAAGGGATCAAGGGATCAAAGAGTGTTAGCAAAATAAAGAAGTAAGCTCACAGCTTATTGTTTCTATCATCATTCAAAAGATTGTTACATTTGATGATTATTTAAATATTTTTGGTGTGTAATGAATGTAAGGTTCAGTGTACGAGTGTGCATTTGTGTTTCTAAAGATCAGATTGTTGATGTTTGAGCTGAAAATGTCACGTGCGTCAATGTGGCGCTGTCCACAGTGCTGGCGTGTCACTCACAGAGGGGGAGAAAGGCTGTAAACAGCTGATTCTACTCTCTCTCATGGATCTTTAGTGTGATTATCGTGATTCGTGATTACTCCGATTTGTCTTTCTGACTATATTGTTTAATTTATCGTTAATTGATCATGCCAAAACCATCTTTCCTACTGCACACCTTTATGTGACGTAGACAGACAGACAGCAGCATAGAGAGAGGAGATGAAGTGGAGAAGGTTTCATCCATAGGTGAACAGTAGGCTACTACAATATCCTGCATTAATTCTGTCTGACAGCAGGTGTAAGGAGTGTGTTTTGATGAATAAAGAAGTAGTGATAATGATTATATCATTAAGGATAAAAATAGATTCTATAAATGCATCAAAATGAAAATTATGATTCAGTAAGAATAAAAGAACTAATAAGTGGAATGTTAACAGTGTGATAAAACATATCAGTTGATGGCTACATACCTTTGCTCAATCAGTTATGTCGACAGACAAAGACTTAGGCCAACAGGGTCACCTTCATTGGAAGGTTCAAATGTGTTTTGCGGCTCTTCAGAGATTTTCTGGAAGGGGGTTCTGGCAAGAATGACTCTTTCAACCAAAACGGTTCCTGACCCCTGAGTTAGAAAAACAAAAAAGTTCAGGTTTGCGTGTAATGCTGGAGCAGTCAAATATTACAGCCTTTAATATCCTGTCCACATCAAGCATGCAATAAAACATTTCTTGTGTAATGACAGTCACATCGATGCTTTAATACTTTTTACCTGTTACATACCTGACAGTTGTTCTGTTTTAAGAATGGTGTATTCTGTAATCATGGGAAGTGTACGTCTTTTTAGTGATCTACATCATTTTGCTCAGCTCAGCAAGGTGAGTTGACTTTTTTATCTCCCAAATAGCTCATTATCTGTACCAGTTTGTTACATTAAATCAGCCAGACTTACCAATGTTTTGTCATTCATAACTTTTTAATAATTTAATCTCATATCATTTACTGAAATATTTTGAATCCCTGAAACATCATTCTGAATTTTGTGAAATTGAGCATGAACCTGTTTAGTGGTTGGTGAGCGTTTCTGTCTAAAAAAAAAAATGCAAACAAACAAAAAAAGGTAAATGGTCTCTCAAACAGGATGCAAATCCCATGTTTCACATAGGAGAGCCAGCACTTTGAACCAGCTCAAACATGAACAAAACATCACTAGTACTCTGCTGTCAAATATAAACGAGTGTCCTGTTGACATTTACAGTGCATTCATTACAGTGCATTTAACTTTAAATAAATTGACTGGACATGATTTGGAAAGGCACATACCTTTCTATGGAAGCTGACAATGCAAATCAGAGCAAAAATCAAGCCATGAGGTCAAAGGAAATGCCAGCAGAGCTCAGAGATGGGATTGTTTAAAGGCATGGATCTGGGGAAGGCTACAAAAAAACTCTGTTGCACTAAAAGTTCCTGAGAGCACAGTTGCCTTAATGATTCTCAAATGGAAGAAGTTTGGCCGATTCAGGCCTCTTCCAAGAGCTGGTGTCTGACCAAACTGAACAATTGGGGGGGGGGCTTTAGTTAGATAGGTGACTAAGAACCTGATGGTCACTCTGACTGCCACGTTTCAGAAGGACAAACATCACTGCAGTCCTCCACTGATCTGGTCTTTAAGCAGAGTGGCTAGATGTTATCCTCTCCTCAGTGCAAGACACATGAAAGCCAGCTTGGAGTTTTCAAAAAAAGCCAAATGGATATTTGTAGCACATTTTCAAAAATGTCTAAACATCTGTTTTCGCTTTGTCGTGATGGCATACTGAGTGTAGATTAATTTTAATGAAATTGAATTTTTTTCAACTGTAGCATCAGGCTGTAACATAAAAAAACTGAAACAATGAAGGGGTCTCAATACTTTTCTGATTGCACTGTATATCCTCTTTACTAGCCACAGTTACACTGTAATACAGATGGTGACACAAAGGGGCAGAAATTGAATCTTGACTAGTTGGCCATTGCATCCAAGAACTCTAGTTTCGCAGTGATTGTAATTCTTCAAAAAATAAGCACTGAAAGTAGACTACCTAACTATTTTAAACCTTGGTTAACCCCAAATCTATTCAGCCCGCCTGTTTGTCACATTACCTATCTGATCTGTAAATGCATAAATGAATGAAGAAATCAAAACTGGGGGAGCTGCCGATATTACATCCTGATAGACTGAGAATGTATGCTTCATCTAGCACTGGAGATGAACACATGCCTGGGAATGTTGGCCTCCTGGACCAGGTGCAAGCTCTGAAGTGGGTCCAGCAGCACATTCACAACTTTGGAGGAAACCCAGATTCAGTTACTATATTTGGGCAGTCTGCTGGTGGAGTGAGCGTGTCCCTCCACGTAAGGATCCATCTGCAAAACACTCCCTTTCTTTGCAAGGATTTTACAACTTTGTCACTGTTTAGTTGGTATGTAGCACAGAAAAAAATATTTATTTGGTTTGTATCAACAGCTTCTTTCACCATTGACTGAAGGACTCATCCACCGCGGCATTGCTGAGAGTGGTACCGCTGCAATGGATATACTCATGACCAATGATCCTCTGCCAATGGCACAGGTAGATTATCAGGAGTTGTTTATATATAAGGTTTCTCCATTGCACAGTATCTACATAACCACTACTCAACTTTTTTTTCTCTGATATGCTGAGATATCAATCACATTTTTGTCCTTAGCACGTTGCAAATATGTCGGGCTGTAGTCTTGACAGCACACAGAAGATCGCTGATTGCATGAAAAACCTTGATCTTGAAACAATCTTGGACCTTGGGATGGTGAGTTATCCGATGTTTGACTGATTGACTGGACCTCAAAGGATAAAACATTTTTGATCCTTTTTTGCTGTCTCTTTCTCATTTTTTCCCTTCACATTTTTATTTTCTCAAGGATCAAAGCGTGAGACTTCCCATAAATGTTGATGGGCACTTCCTGAGAAAACCTGTGGATGAGCTTTTCAATAAGCATGAACTTCTCAAGATCCCCTTCATGACCGGCATCAATAATGATGAAGGGAGCTGGTTACTTGTTGATGTAAGTATCATGTTAGTACATGAGTCTGAAAACGGATTAGTTTTTGCTTTTGTTCATGTCTTAAATGTTAATCCCTGCCACTTCCTCCCTCAGTTCATGTCTCCTAAAAACTGGACAGAGGGACTTGACCTGGAGACTGTCAAGAGCTTGCTCTCTATCTTTCACCCTGATCTAGTCCTCTCAGATTTGCTCATTAATGAATATATGGGAAATGGTGAAGATCCTGTGAAGAATCGAAATGGTTATACTGAGCTTATAGGAGATCTGTTATTCACAGTTCCAGGCATCAAGTCTGCAAATGCCCACAGAGGTAGTTAATGCAATAACACATTTCCAGAAGAAAAAAAAAATGTAACTGACACATTTTTGAGAAACAAATGTGAGATATATATTTGTGCCTTCCTTTAGATGCTGGTGCACCTGTGTATCTGTATGAGTACCAGCATCCCCCCCAGTTCCTGCAGTCAAATAGGCCTAGCTTTGTGAAAGCTGACCACGGAGATGAAATCTTTGCAGTGTTAGGGTATTGCTTCACAACTAAACATGTGACATTACAAGGTAAGTGTAATATAATTCTTTTTACTAACCACCAGAAGTCTGTCACCTCCCTGGTTCAAGTGTTTAACTAGATATTCATTACATTTAGATGCATGCCCTGAAGAGGAGGAAGAGTTGAGCAAAATTGTGATGAGCTACTGGGGCAACTTTGCTCACACAGGGTAGGAGTCAGACTTCATAAAGGTAATACTGATGTTTAAATGGGATAAACCTATTATAACTTGAACACTGTGGTGTGTAGGTCTCCTAATGGGGAAGGTCTTGTTCACTGGCCAAAGTATGGAGCAGAAGAAAAGTACCTGAAAATTGATTTGAAGGAGCAGACAACTGGTCAGCAGCTGAAGAAGGACCGCTTCGACTTCCTGAGTCAGACCCTCCCAGAGAAGATGAAACAGCGTAAAGAAAACATGGATCATAGTGAGTTGTAGATACAGTCTCCTCTCCTTTCTCTGCCTTGTGAATTTTGCAGTTGATTCCAGACTAAATCACCAAAAAATCAGCTGGAAACACATTAGATATAGAATAATTATGATGATAATAATACGGGGAAAAGACAACAATGAAAATGAAACAAAGCCAGCAAGTTAGTTCTGCCAGTAATCTTGAGCACATACATTCACACCTGACATGCATCTTTATCAAATCACATGACTCACATCCTCCTAAACTAGTGGGCTATTTAAGCAGCAAGATTTCCTTTCTCTTCCTCTGCTGCATCGCTGCGCCTGGATCGAACACTGTGCTCTCGCCTTCAACCCACCTCCACCCTAGCATCCACTTGTTGGCTCTGACTGGGGATTAAAGCTGTTATATTAACACTCCTCAAATTCTATATGTAAAATCTGTGAGGAGTGATTAAGTCGGAGTCTGGTGCCAAATATATAATGTTGCATAATAAATGCTTAAACAAAATTCAATGTGAGATTATTGGCTGAAATGACACAAGCAGATTTTGGGTGTTAGTAAAAGTAGTCAATGATAAAAATCAAAAATGTAAGAGCCAGTGAGAGATGATAAGATTCCTGTGATAATAGGGCAGATGATATAATATATGGGAGAATAAGAGAATTGTATACACAAACAAACAACCAAGGACATGAAGATGAAGATGATGGCATCACATCGGTGGGGATAAAACAAAATAGGAGGATTCAAAACAGACAGGTAAGAAAAAGGGGAAAAAGTAAGTAGAAATTAAGTAAAAAAGCATAAAGTAAGCAGACATGAGATAATAAAGAAGGGTATAAAAATCCATGAAAAAAGAATAAGAGCAACAGAGTAAATAAACAAGGAGAATTAAAATAAATAAATGGTTAAAAGAGACATCACATAAAAGCAAGTCTAGAAAAGTTAGCTTTAAGGAGTGATTTAAAAGATGATACTAAATCTGCTAGCTTTATCTCCTTGGGCAGGTCCAAAGAAGAGGGGCCCTGACAGCAAAAGCCCTGTCTCCTTTAGATTTTAGTCTCAACTTTGGAACAACGAGGAAGCCCCCGCCCCCCTTTAATCTATGGCAGCACATTGGCTCATTAGGGTTGACATTTCACGATTGTAACCTGGTGCTAAACCCATTAGAGCTTTGAAAACGATCAGTAAAGTCTTAAAATCAATTCTAAAAGCAGGAAGCCAGTGGAGGGAAGCGTGGATAGGGGTGGTGTGATGTTGTCAGTTAAAACCAGTTAAAAGCCTAGCTGCTGTTCTGGACCAGTTGGAGGTGGGAGAGTGATTTGTTTGTGATACCAGAAAGAAGGGAGTTGTAGTAGTCCATGCAAGAGAAGATTAGTAAATGAATAATTTTTTCAAGGTCAGCAGGGAGCAAAGTGGATTCAGTTTTGAATATGGATCTGGTTTGGATGAAGCATGACTGGACTATTTTCTTGATGTGTGCTTCGACTGTGAGGTTTGATTTAAAAGTAACTCCTAAATCTCTTGCAGTTGGTCTGATGTTAGAAGAGAGTGGACTGAGAAAACTGTTAATCAGGCTTGTGTTTGGATTTGGATAATTAAAGAGTATGATTTCTGACTTTGATTCATTTAGCTGTAAAAAACTTTGTGCCATCCAACATTTGATCTTTGAAACCGTTAAAAACAGCACCTAGGCTAGTAAAATCACCAGGTCTTAGCAGAAGGTATATCTGTGTGTCACTGGCATAAAAATGGAAGGATATATTATGACATTTAATTATACAACATAAAGGAAGCATATAAAATAAGAATGGACCTAAAATAGAACCTTGCGGTACATCACAAGTAATAGGAGAGGTGGAAGATGAGTGGTTACCTATGGCGACCGCAAAGGTACTGTCTAAAAGATAGGAATGAAACCAACTAAGTGCAGGGCCCTTGACACCAACCCAGGTCTGGAGATGTTCAATTGAAATAGCATGATCAACAGTGTCAAATGCCACACTTAAATCTTAAATAAAATTGCAATCTCTCCTCTGTCTGCAGCTAAAAGAAGGTCATTTGTCACTTTGAGGTCTCTGTACTATGTTGTGCTCTAAAACCTGATTGAAATTTCTCAAAGATGTCATTATCATTCATAAAAGCCAAAATCTGGGTTAAAGCTACTTTCTCTAAAACTCTGGATAAAAATGGGAGTTTGGAAATTGGCCTTAAATTACTAGGATCAGAAGGGTTTCTTTTTTTTTTGGTTTCTTTAAAAGTGGTTGGACCACAGCATGTTTAAAAGCAGGCGGCCAGTTAAAAGTGAGCTATTGATAATGGCTAAAATACTGGGCCCAACATTGTCAACTTTGAAATTTGGTTGGTATGGTGTCAAGGCTGCACGTAGTTGGAGTCAACTTAGAATATCTGATAAAATCGGCATAGTGATATGATTAAAACAGCTAAAACAATGTTAAAAGGGTCAGTGTGGTTGTAAAACAAAGTCAGGAGGAAATCTGTGATCTAATGCTGTCAATCTTTTCTGTAAAAAATGTTAAAAATGACATGTCTCATGTGAGGCATCAGTAAAATGACAGGGAGAGGGGTTTGAGATAGAATCTCAAACTTTGAATAAAACCCTGGGGTTAGAATGATTGGGTAAGATCAGATTAGAATAAAATGATGCTCTTGCTTCTTGAATTGCTTTTTGATCATTTTTCAGTGCATCTTTCCAAATCTCATAAAAAAAATGTAATCCAGTTTTTTTCCATTTTCTTTCTTTCCATCTGCAGTCCCTCTTTAACTCTGCAGTGGCTTCATTTAGCTAGGGCTGCAGTGATTTAAGTGACATTTTTGCTTTGTATGGGGCAACTGAATCCAACGTGGTCTTACAGATATGATTAAAATTGGAGACCAGCTCATCTGTATTAAAATTTGGTTTAAAAGCAGTTAAAGAAGCAGCAGTAAAAAGCTCAGATACTTGATGGCAGAGGTGAGAGGTAAAAACATGACACGAGATAGGTGTGCAACTAAAAACAGATCAAAATACTAAAACCACACTAAATAAAACCAGTTTATGATCTGAATGAATTAAACATTTGATATACAAAGTGGATATCATGTTCTAAAAACTCACATACTTGTGTTTAAGCCTGTGTGACTATATTTAAATCAGTGAAGACTTAGTACAAGTTTATCAAGCATTTTTTTTTACAAAATATAAAGAAAGAAATGTGCAATGTCTTTGGCAATTAGACTACATTGTGATGACTAAATGTACTTGCAGGGGTAGTGAGGAAAATGGCAGGAATAGAACACCCCCCTTTGTAGTCTAGACACTGGTGGTGGTGGTGTTGATGAGAGATGCGGGATCAGATGAGGAGTAGGATTCTGAAAAACTGGACCAGGAAACGAATGAGCTGGCTTGGAGGAGGAGACTGAGGTATGCAGGGTGGGATCAGAATCAGCCCTATGAGGATCTGGACTAGATGCTGATGAACTTAATGGAGGTGGCTGGGGTGGAGGAGGGTTGCAGAGTCCACACTGAAAGGACAGGCTGACTGGAGGAAAAAGGATGACAGATTTAAAATTTCGCAGCGTTCCATTTGGGTGGGTCACCCAGATATATTTAAAGCCACCCGAGCATGTCTAATCTCGTATTCTCTCTTTTGAATTTATATAATCACAACCTGTGTGCTTGAGGGAGATATCCACAAGTAAATCCTTCTGTAAATGCATCAATGGTGAAAATGGCACACACAATATGTTTCTGCAGCTTCTTGCAGCTGAGATCCTCCTGTACTCTAGGACATTGGTTCTCAGCTGGCACAGCTTCAGGACCCACTGCAGTCTCTTCAATGGCGACGCTACCTGAATGTCAAAAATTTCTCTGTCACTGTTATATTTTAAGTGAAAAGTGTTCCAGTTTGGACCTTAGATGGAACAAAACATCTGACTGAAAAAGAATCTCCTTTGTGACCAATTTTTGGGCCACATCAGGCCCACCACATTCTCCTATCCAGCCCTCAGAACATTATAAAATTCAAAAAATGTGAAGATTAAAAAAAAAAAATACTGTGTGTTTTTATTTTATTTTATTTTTTTTTATTTATATAAACTCCCTATGGCTATTAAAACTAGAGATACAAGATATTTTTGGCCTGATATCAGCAGATATTAACTTAAAATGGTCATTATTGGTATCAGCAGATATGAAAATTTTTGCCAATATTTAATACAGATTATTTGGCTGTGAATATCAGCATATATCAACTGTAAATTTTTGCATTAAAATGTGTTCAAAGGACAGAAGGTTTTGGTCTGAAATACATATTTAAATGTTTGTATCGGATAAAATTAATCTGTGAATATCAGCATATCAGCAAAATATCCAGTATTGTGTGTCCCCAATTAAAGCAACTCTATGAAATATGGAGATTGAAACCATTTCATCAGGAATGACTTTATGATTCATCGTGTTTTTGGGAAATTCAACTGTCAGCCATTACTAGCAAATATGATGCATGTTTAACACATATTTGTCAGCACACTCTTGGTTAAAGCTGCCATTTTAACTGTTCACTTTTGGTTTCAGGTGTTTTGGAAGTGCAATAAACAAAAATATGTAAATTAGACCAAATCTTTTTTTCTTTTTTTATTGTAGTTTATTTGAAAGTTCAGCCCCTAAAATGTCTGTCAATGAAAAACCTGGCCCTTTTATGACCCCAGCAATGCAGGGTGTGTCTGTGAACCACCAGCATATATTCAGTCTGAAAGAAACACATTACCTTCCCCCAAAATGCTCCACATTAATAAAAAAAAAACTAGTTAGAAAAAAATCTGTACTATACATAATTAATCATCCATTTTACATAATAAAAGTCAGTCAGGAATGTTTTTGTCCCAGGGCACAAAATTTTCCTTAAAACACTTTCTTTGTTCAATAAATAAATAAAAACACCTTGAGAGGTCAATTCCCAAAAGTTTAATGAAGAACGTAATACTATGTGATGAACTGTCCAATTTCTTTGGTTATGGCATAAACAACAATCTAGTGATAAAACAGGAGTTGCTCACTCAAATGGTATAATAAAAATGTAGTCTGCAAGTCTTTTAAAAGAACAATCAACTTGATTGTTACATCTTTAAGGCAATAATAATGTTACTCACTTTCTATATCCTGACAGCTCCTGAGGTCCACACAGCACTCGGAAGTCTAAAAGGTGAGTATGTGAGTGTGAAGGGGAAGGAGACTGGGGCCTATGCCTACCTGGGTATCCCTTTTGCCAAGCCACCTGTGAGCCCTGCTCTGAGACTGGCTGCACCTCAGCCTGTAGAGGCATGGGGAGGAGTGAGAGATGCCACCAAGCAGCCAGCCTTGTAAGTGATTCATGTATTTTCAGTTGATGCAAACCACATTAGCAAGCCAAGTCCATTAACTACAAGCATAATGTCTCATTTTAAGGTGTATTCAGCCAAGAGCAAAGCTCGTGGATCTGTTTGACAAAATGGGTGGCTTGAACGTAGATCTCCCAGACGTTTCAGAGGATTGCCTTTACCTCAACATCTACACTCCTGCAAACAGAGCCAATGATGCCAAGCTCCCAGTAAGAATCCTTCATAGCACTGTTACTAACATGCAGATTTGAGTGAGGTACTTGATGAAGTTGGTTTTGAAGGGTCACTGATGCAGCTTCAGTGAATAATACCTAGATTTGGAGCAAGGATAAAAATAGATAACTTTTATGCTTGAAATTGAGTCTGTAGTTGAGTATCTTTTAATCAATGTTCCTATAAACTCAGGTTTTATTATCCTGTTTTTTTCTTTATGTTGAGTGAAAAAGTTCAAGGTGCTTTCTTGTGTTTCCAGGTTATGGTCTGGATCCATGGTGGAGCTTTTGCTATAGGATCAGCATCTGTGTGTGACGGCTCTGCCCTGGCTGCTTACCAGGATGTGGTTGTGGTTCTGATCCAGTACCGCCTGGGAATTCTGGGCTTTCTCAGGTAAAAAAAAAAAAAAAGTAATGAGTCACTAAACCATTCAAATGGTCATACTGTGAAAACTGCTTTCAGTGATATAGTTTTCCTCTGCTCAGTTGCTGTATTTAAAGGAGTAAGTTAGCAGTGTTGGCAGAACAGTTTGAAAGCCTCTCTGATTCCTGTATTGTTGAACTTTTTAACTTCCCAACACATACTGATGTTACTTACGTTAAAAGGGAGAGGCAGGCAAACAGGTCAGAGTTCATATACATACAGTCAGTATTCCAATGTTTGTAAAAACAGCTTGATGCCTTTTATGCAGAGCTTAAATAGAAAAATGTAATGTAAAGAAAAACATGTCTGGGCTGTTATACAGGCTAGAGTTCATGTGTTAAGTCTACAACTATGCATTTGCTGATTCCAGTCATAACCAGTAATGACAGAAGATAACCTTTTATAGAAATTTGATATCTTTATCTATTGATATGCAAGTTTTTTACAAAGAAAACTGAAAATGGTCATTTGTTGAATTTGCAGTGTTAGAGGTCATATTTACTGAAATCAAAAGCTATTTCAATCAAAAACATCTTAACAGGCAAAGTTACATGTTAACTTGGATCCTGCTGCCTGTTTGCCTACTGACAGTAGGATCAGGGGGACTGTCTCTGCTTGTTGACTGAGAGTAACCCAGTGTTACCAGCACCTCCCTTCCGCTTGGCTCTACCTGTGGCTAGGTCTTCTGCTCCGTGCAGGCAGCCTGTTTGCTGCGCTGCATCAGTGGCGAACCTTTGGCTTCGGAGGCTAATTATCGTGCTTTTAAACCAACAACTGTGCTGCGATGCTGTAACTTGAGTTATTGGCCATTGCTCTGCTGCCCTGGAGCTTTGGGCTCATCGATCCTTGTCTGGAGAGTGTGCCGAGGAAGGCTCAGTCTCCGCCCATCATACCCAGTGTGCTTACCAGCGTACTTTTCCATGAGTCACACGAACTTAAACCAACGAGCTCGACGGCGGAGTTTTTGAATTCCATATTCATCTACCTTGCCTTATGAAGCTGAAAAGCTTTTTTATATGTACTGGCAGCATGGGTGATAACAATGTTAATACAACAAATTCAAAACTGTAGGCACCTTCCAGGATGGAAAAACAGAAATTATTTATTTCATGTTGTTGCTGATTCCTGGAAATGTTCAGCCTTATCCTGGGTCAGCTGATGTGGAACTGTTTAACATGGAGGGAGTCTCAGGATTTAATACTCCTGCTGATTTTAAATCACAGACTTTATCCATTTGAATGTACGCAGTTTAATTTCTAAGATTGATCAGCAGCTTATTTGAGCGCATTCAACTGACGCTGATGTGATTGTTATTTCTGAATCATGGCTGAATAAATCTGTTATGGACAAAGACATTTATATTGATGGATACAATGTTTTTAGGGCTGATCCATCTAGTAGGGGAGGGGGCATTGCCATTTTTGTGAAAAAATAGGTTTCATGTAAAAGTTCTTTAATCTAAGTCCTTGAGTAAGCAATTGGAGTTCCTGGCTCTTGATCTTGAGGTCTCTAAACGCAACACATCACTGTAGTGGGTTGTTATAGACCACCTTCAGCACTCATTGATGCACTTCCCTCTTTTGCAAACCTTTTGTCTGAACTGAATCATAATAAAATTGTTATCATTGGTGATTTTAACTAGAACTGGTTGAATTCTTTGTTTGATGATTTCAAATCACAGTGTAATTCACTCAGTCTTTTCCAAATTGTTGAAAAGG
Organism: Cheilinus undulatus; assembly: GCF_018320785.1. NCBI lineage: Eukaryota > Metazoa > Chordata > Actinopteri > Labriformes > Labridae > Cheilinus > Cheilinus undulatus. The sequence continues at coordinate 30,933,621 of NC_054873.1, forward strand.
CTACCAGATCAAATATGAAATGTCCTGAAAAATCATCTCTACTTGATCTGATAATAACTAATGTTCCTCATATGTATTCTCCTGTTTCGATCTTTCCAAACAGGCATTTTTTTGTGATCTCCTTACCTTTGACTGGGAGAGAATTGGCCTAATTGATGATGTTGAATGTGCATGGAAATATTTTTATGGTGGTTTCCTTGGTATTATTGATAAACATGCTCCCTTCAAGAAGTTCAGAGTAAAAGGTGGTGAGACTCCATGGTTTACCCCTGACTTGTTAAAGCTGTTGCATGAAAGAGATGCAGACTGGGCTAGAGCCAGGGGTTCTGGACTAAATTCAGATTGGTTACATTTTAAACGTCTGAGGAACAAATGTGCTGTGGCAATTAGAAATGCTAAAGTGGAGCACTTTCTCAGGGAAACATCAGACAGCCTGAACAATCCAAGGCTTTTTGGAAGTCTATAAAATCCCTCTCTGGGAATAAGAAAAGTATTGAGTTGCCCCATTGTATTGCTCATGATTCCAAAACAATCACTGATAAAGCCACAATGTTAAATTTGTTTAATGATCATTTTATCAGTCAGGTTTTAGAAAGAAGCACAGTACAACCACTGCTGCCTTGAAAGTTGTAAATGATTTTGTTGTGTCCTTGGACAACAAGGAGCACTGTGAAGTGCTTTTTTATCGAAGTCTTTCGTTACTGTGGACCATGTCATTCTGAAAGATAGACTGCGCTGTGTTGGTATGTCTGTACATCCTGTTTGTAGGTTTGAAAATTATCTATCAGACAAAATACAATGTGTGCAGGCTGAGGGATTCACCTCTAAATATCTTGAAATTAAAAATGGTGTGCCTGAAGGCTCAGTCTTGGGACCGCTGTTGTTTACACTTTATATCAACAGTATCGGTGAAAATTTTCCCAATGCAAATGTTCATTTATATGCTGATGATACTGTCATTTATTGCTCTGCTCCTACACAGCATCAGACTCTCTTTCACCTACAGGGGGCTTTTGATATTGTACAGGACTCTTTGTGTGAGTTGAAATTGGTTCTGAATCCTGACAAAACCAAACTGATGATGTTCTCAAACTTAAAAATCACTGAACCTGCCTTCTGTCACTACGTCTCAGGGTGATGTAGTTGAGGTTGTGCCTTCTTATAAATATCTTGGATTCTTGATTGATGATTCTTTGACTTTTAAGCTTCATATTGAGCAAATTGTTAAGAAGTTAAAGTTGCGGCTTAGATTTTGTTTTAGAAATAAGTCTTGTTTTTCATTTACTGCTAAGAAAAGACTTTTTTTCTGCCACTTTTATTCCTTTAATTGATTATGGTGATGTTTTATACATGCATGCATCTTCTCAATGCCTTAAATCTTTGGATACTGTGTATCATGGAGCGCCGAGGTTTATAACAAACCTTAAGTCCTTAACTCATCATTGTACCCTGTATGGTTGGCTGGCCTTCTTTATCAAAGCGTAGGCTAAACCATTGGCATGTCTTTATTTATAAGGCTTTACTAAATCTGCTTCCATCATATTTGTGTGATCTTATTCATTTGAAAAGTTATGGAAGTTACAGTCTTCGCTCTGTGACTCAGTCACAACACTTATTTTTGCTCTCTGTTCCCAAAGTCCATCTTGAAATGGGTAAAAGGAGTTTAAGGTATGCGGCTCCAGCTGCCTGGAATCTACTGCATGAGACTCTATGTCTAGGGGAGATGGTCTCTTTAAATCTTTTTAAAAGTAGATTGAAGGCATTGGAGGAGGATGCTTCAAGTTGTAGATGTGTTGACCAATGACTTTGTGCTCTGTGATTTGTTTGATCTGTGTTTATAACTGTTATTTTTCATATCTGTGACTCTGTTCATTGTGCTACTGCTTTTCTTGTCCAGGACACTCTGGTAAATGAGAATTTTGATCTCAATGAGGTTTTCCTGGTTAAAAAAATTAAAAAAATTAAACAAAAACATAAGGCCCTTCTTTGATATTACCTTCACAATTCTTGCATCCATTGAACTTGTGAGTTTTTGCAAAGTTTCTGCTGAAATTTCTTTGTAAGATGTCAGAATAGCCTCCTAGAGCTGCTGTTTTGATGTGAACTGCCTCCCACCCTCATATATCTTTTGCTTGAGGATGCTCCAATGGTTCCCAATAGATTTGAAGTCTGTGGAGGATGGGGGCCACACCATGAGTTTCTCTCCTTTTATGCCCCTAGCAGCCAATGACACAGAGGTATTTTTTGCAGCATGAGATAGTGCATTGTCATACATGAAGATAATTTTGCTACAGAAGGCATGGTTTTTCTTTTTGTACCATGGAAGAAAGTAGTCAGTCAGAAACTCTATATACTTTGCCAAGGTCATTTTCACTCCTTCAGGAACCCTAAGGGGCCTACCAGCTCTTTCCCTATGATTCTGGCCCTAAATATGACTCCGCCCCCTCCTTGCTGACTTCGCAGCTTTATTGGGACATCCACCAACCATCCACTACTCCTCCATCTGGACCATCCAGGGTTGCACGGCTTTTATCAGTAAACAAGACTGTTTGAAAATGAGTCTTCATGTATTTCTGGGCCCACTGCAACTGTTTCTGCTTGTGAGCATTGGTATGAGGTGGCTGAATAGTAGGTTTTTGCACAACTGCAAGTCACTGGAGCAGCAGTCAATAACCTTTTGGTTGAAAGAGCCATTTTTGCCCGTACATTTGAACCTTCCAATGAAGGTGACGCAGTCAGTTAGCCCAAGTCTTTGTCTATCAGCATAACTGACTGATGTCCATCCACTGATATGTTTGATCACACTGATAACTTTCCGCTTGGTTGTTATTTTATTCTTACTTGGCATTTTAATCATAATTTTCCTTTTGACCAATTTGTGGGTTTAGAATTACAATATTTGAATGAAACACAAGATACTTGTGCCCTATAGAGAGGATCAACGCTCAGTGAGGGAGGCCCAACTCCCTGTTCTGTCCTGGAGCTGAATGCGTTCTTTTTAAGTAATCCTCTACCTCTTGCTTTGATTCTTTAAGCTGCCCTCCCTTTTCCTGAATGAACAACCCTTTAGTAAACTTAAAAGGATCCCTATAAAATGCTGTCCTAGGGATCCTTTAGTAAACTTAAAAGGATCCCTATAAAATGTTGTCCTAGCCCACTCCCTCTGCTTCCTTTTCCTCCTTAGTTGTTCTGCCCTTCTAAGTGTCACTAGCCTATTTCTTAGCTCCTCCTGTAAGACATTAATTCCCTCTCTCTCCTCTTCTGTAGCCTTCCTCCACTATTTCCTTATCTGTCTTGTCTCCTTTACTAATTTATCTATCTCTTTCTGTCTTCTAGATTTAGCTGGCTTCACCCTCTCAACCCTGTTTCTGTTATGCACTCCAAACCTTTCTACACCATTTGCATATATTAAATCTCCTATCTTCTCTAGCTTGTTTACCACCATTCCCTTGATCCTTTCTAACAACATTGCTAGGTCCCTATTAACTGCCTCCCATTCTTTCCTCTCACTTGCCTTAGGCCATTTGACTTTGGCTTTATGCCCAAAGGTTCTCCCTCTGATTGGCAGGCCGTCCTCAGTGTCATCCACATCCCTTCTGCCCAGGCTATCCCCCTCCTCTGCAGTGCCAGAGTTACTGATATCCTGCGGACTGTGGTTTTCTAACTGCCGCTGGACTTTAGCCGACTGACTCAACTGACTTCTCAGGAAGTACTGATCAATGCGGCGACCCTGCACTCCTTTTATCAAACACTTCATCCGTCCCTGCGTTCTAAGGGCTTTGACTGATGTTAATTTCCGCCACCCACAAGGATAAATCTGGAGCTTTGATCTGTCTATACCTCTGTTCCTTTCCTCCATCGGTGCATTCATTCTACTCCTAGCTCTAGTTCTGACCCAGAGGATAGGTCCATGCCCCGTCCTCCACTGAGTCGCTCATCCAACGTACAGCCTTGTCCATTCCAAAGAAAAGAAACAACTGTGTGCATATTTTTTGTCTAGAAGTGCTATTATCAGCAAGTGATTATTTGTTTTTATACTTAATGATACTGATGTAATCATCATCATTATGTCTTTAGTTATCAAAACACACTCCTTACACCTGCCGTCAGACAAAATTAATGCAGAATATTGTAGTAGCCTGCTGCTCACCTATGGATAAAACCTTCTCCACTTCATCTCCTCTCTCTATGCTGCTGTCTGTCTACGTCACATACAGGAACACAGTAGGAGAGACGCATTTGGCCTGATCAATAAACAATAGCATCCATGATCACTGGGTCACAGACTATATCAACAATACAGTCAGAAAGGCAAACCGGAGCGATCACCATAATCACTCCAAATACCCACAAGAGAGTAGAATCAGCTGTTTACAGCCTTTCTCCTTCTCTATGTCAGCACTATGGACAGCACCACATTAACACACGTGACATTTTTGGCATGAACATCAGCAGTCTCATCTTTTACAGCACAAATGCACATACACTGTCATACACTGTACCTTACATTCATTGCACCCCTGAAAATATTTAAAACATCATCAAATGTATCAATCCTCTAAATGATAAGAACGACTTCAATGCAGCAGAGTAGAGAATAACAATAAAACATGAGCTTACCTGTTTATTTGGCTAAAACAGCCCTCTAATGATCCCTTGGCCTCCTTTCTCTCTGACTGATGCTGTTAAGTGTGAGCTTGTCTTTGTTTTTAATGCTGTTTTTGACATTATCATCATTCACATTCTCCGCTGACACTACTTTGGTCCAACGTACGCACTGCTTTAGTATGAAACTTATTAAAGTTGATTGTCTTTTTCCCACTTTGACCTTCCCTCTTGCTGCTAAACCAGATTTCAGATATTCAAAACTTAACTCGCATTATGAGCACAAAACTCCTGCTTCAGGTGTCATTGGTGATACCTGAAGCAGGACCTTTGTTCCTAAAGGAACCTTTGTTCCCAACACAGGAAATGGCCAATACTTGCTACGCCACAGAGGCACGATATGACGCATATTGAAGGTGATAAAATAGGCCTATTTATAAATATGAAGTTGTAATTGGATGAAAGAGCTAAATATTTGATGGATAAAGTATACAATATCTCAATATAGCATTAGAAAAAAATATTCGTTAAATGTAAAAAAAATAGGGCAAGATTCCTTTATTTCAAATTTCTGGCACAGCTGCAAAGAGCCACCCGGGAGGGGCAAAAGAGCCGCATTTGTCTCTGGAGCCACGGGTTCCTGACCCCCATTTTGGAGGATCCTACACCTTGAGGTCTGTGGGGCTCCAGAGGCACCAGCAACTTCAAATACCTGTTTGCTGCTTTGTAATGACATTTTAGCAGCTGTTTTCTTAAGCGGATGATTTTTTCTGGCAGAAACCTTCCTCATTATGCCTTTATCTGCACAAACCCGTCTGTGCTCTGAACCAGTCACACAGTTCTTCACAGTATGATGATCATGATGAACATGGTGTATATACAGGACATACAAGACATTTTTTTGTTTGTTTGGGTTTTTTATCTGACGCTACACCAACCATATACTTAGAATCTCTACATTTTCTAGACAGACCGAAACTCTCATGGAGAAAGTGGCCGAGGGTCATTCATTGCTTTTGTGCCAGGTCCTTGATGTGTACTGCCTGATGTGCTAAATGGGTGCTGGATAGCATGCTAAATGACACAGCACATAGCCAAATCGTGGTCCAAAGGGTGGAGACTGGACTTATTGAGGTTCTTAGATTCAAATACCAAATTCAAGTCCAGTTGACCTCCTTTGGAACAAAGTTTTGGATTACCATGGATTTGATGAATGAGAACCTTCACAAAAAAATGCGACAAATAAATCCTTTCAAGTTTCTGGCAATATACTACACACGGCATCAAATTCTACCATATTAGCATCTATTCTTGCCCACGCCAGTACAAAGCCAGCTGTCTAGCTGTACTATTGCAGTACCAGATTGAATCTGCCACTTCAGCGGGAACACAAAGGCCTTGTCCATGCTTTTCCATGTAACTGCCAGGGGCCACAGCTTATCTCTTGGGGTGAAGGGACTCTGGAATACTGTGCAAACATGGCACAGCAGAGATAACCCGTTTGCATTAAAGTCTTCCACACACTGCCCTTGGTGGCTCTCTTTAATGGAGACAATGAGACTACAGTGTCCAGCAAATCAACCAATGCCCCTGCTGGCCATCTCAAACTGGCCAAGAGGCCCTGTTTCCCTGTAATGCAGAGCCTCTCCAAGGTTCATAGCACCTGCCAAGGAAGCAGGATCCTCTTTTTCAACTAGGGGGCTTCATCTGGCCTCCAGTTATCCCTAATCTGTTGAACTTTTACAGGAACCCAGAAGCCATTCCTATTAGGATGGGTTCCCACCTGAATTTGTTGGTTCTGCCTCTGACAGTCAGGAAGTATCAAACAGAGCAAGAGTTATATACAGTAAGTGACTAATGCCAGCCTTACATCCGAGGACTTTGTTAAAACTTTTAAAAGACTAAGACTCCAAAAAGACTGACATCTGAGACCACCTCACATCTAAAGACAATTTGTTGGCAAGCCATTGAGTTTTTAGTCTCAGGGTAAGACTTTGCAAAGACTGTGGGTCACTAACTACAAGACTAGAATACGATTTCTTTTGAGATTATTTCCCATCATGCGTTTGGTGGAAATTTACAACAACATTTTTCAAGCAGAGATGGAGATCACATTTGAGTTAATATCTTTTGTAATCCAATTTTTAAAAATCATTTTCATCGAGTAGAAACAAAAGGAAAGTTAAACGCCAAAACAACTTTGCGTGTTACTGCAACAGCAGAGAAACTATCCCGTTAACATTTCAGAATAAAAGTACCATGTGAAAACATGAGTTACCATGGAAACAGACTGATCAGACTTTTACTTTTTTGCAAATTTATTAAAAAGAAAAAACTAGAATATCACATTGACATGATAAGTATTCAGACCCTAAGCAAAAGTAGTTTATATTTAGCTCAAGTGCCTCCCATTGAATCTTTGCTGGAATATTTCTACACCTTGATTGAAGTCTCCTGTCGTAAGTTAAATTGATTGGACATGATCATGAGGTCAGAGGAACTGCCTGCAGAGCTCAAAGACAGGATTGCTTAAAGACAGATATGGGGAAGACTACAAAAAAATTGTGTTGCACTAAAAGTTCCTAAGAGCACAGTTGCCTTCATAATCTCAAATGGATGAGGTTTGGCACAACCAGGCCTCTTCCAAGAGCTGGTGTCAACTGAACAGTTGGGAAAAGGGCTTTAGTTAGATAGGTGAACAAGTTTCTGATGGTCACTCTGACTGCAAAGTTTCAGAAGGACAAGCAGCACTGCTGCCCTCCACTGATCTGGTCTTTAAGCAGAGTTGCCAGATGTAAGTCTGTCCTCAGTGCAAGACACATGGCAGCCTGCTTGGAGTTTCAATAGAAGCCAAACAAATATTTAAAAAAAAATTCAAAAACGTTTAAAATTATGTTTTCACTTTGTCATGATGACATACTTAGTGTGGATTAATTCGGATAGAATTACATTTTTTCGAATGTGGCATTAGGCTGCAACATAACAAAACTGAAAACAATGAAGAGGTTTGAATACTTTCTAAATGCACTGTACAGTTGAAACCAGAAGTTTACATACACTATATAAAAAGGCACATAAACTTTCTTCTCACCGTCTAACATTAAATCAGATAAAAATTTTCCTGTTTTTGGTCAATTAGGATTACCAAAATTATTTCTATCTGCTAAATGCCAGAATAATGAGAGAGATCATTTTTCTAGACAATTTTTTATTATTTTCTTGAGAGTCAGAAGTTTACATACATTTCATTAGTATTTGGTAGCATTGCCTTTAAACTGTATGACTTGGGTCAAACGTTTTGGATATGCTTCCACAAGCTTCTCACAATAGTTTGCAGGAATTTTGGCCCATTCCTCCTGGCAGAACTGGTGTGACTGAGCCAAGTTTGTAGGCCACCTTGCTCGCACATGCCTTTTCAGCTCTGCCCATAAATTTTCAATGGGATTGAGATCAGGGCTTTGTGGTGGCCACTCCAAAACATTGACTTTGTTATCCTTAAGCCACTTTGTAACCAGTTTGGCAGTATGCTTAGGGTCACTGTCCATTTGGGAAACCCATTTGCGCCCAAGCTTTAACTTCCTGGCTGATGTTTTGAGATGTTGCTTCAGTATTTCCACATAACGTTCTTTCCTCATGATGCCCTCTATTTTGTGAAGTGCACCAGTCCTTCCTGCAGCAAAACAACCCCACAACATGATGCTGCCACCCCCATGTTTCACAGTTGGGATGGTGTTCTCAGGCTTGCAAGCTTCCCCCTTTTTTCTCCAAATGTACCGATGGTCATTATGGACAAAAAGTTCAATTTTAGTTTTGTCAGACCACAGAACAAAAATTAAGGTCATTGTCCCTGTGTGCATTTGCACACTGTAATCTGGCTTTTTTATGTTTCTTTTGGAGTAATGGCTTCTCCCTGGGAGAGTGGCCTTTCAGCCCATGTCAGTACAGGACTCGTTTGACTGTTGATAATGACACACTCTTACCAGCTTCAGCCAGCATCTTCACAAGGTCTTTTGCTTTTGTTCTTGGGTTGAGATGCACTTTTCAGACCAAATCACGTTTGTCTCTGGGACACAGAACCCGTCTCCTTCCTGAGTGGTATGATGGCTGGACATTCCCATGGTGTTTATACTTGCGTATAATTGTTTGAACAGATGAACGTGGCACCTTCAGGCATCTGGAAATTGCACCCAAGGATGAACCAGACTTGTGCAAGTCCACAATTCTCTTCCTGATATCTTGGCTGATTTCTTTTGATTTTCCCATGATGTTACACAAAGAATCAGTGTGTTTCAGGTGTGCCTTAGAATACATCCATAGGTGTGTCTCTAATGAACTCAAATGTTGTCAATAAACCTATTAGAGGCTTCCAAATACATGACATCATCATCTGGGCTTTCACAAGTTGTTTAAAGGCATAGTAATCTTAGTGTATGTAAACTTCTGACTTTGAAGAAAGTAATAAAAATTGTCTAAAAAAAATCCTTTTCTCATTATTCTGGCATTTAGCAAATAGAAATAATTTTGGTAATCCTAATTGACCAAAAACAGGAAAAGTTTAATCTGATTTAATGTTAGATGGTGAGAAAAAAAGTTTATGTGCCTTTTTATATAGTGTATGTAAACTTCTGGTTTCAACTGTATATTCTCTTTACTAGCCACAGTTACACTGTAATACAGATGATGACACAAAGGGGCAGAAATTGAAACTTGACTGGTTTGCCTTTACATCCAACAACTCTAGTTTCACACTGATTGTAGAATCTTCAAAAAATAAGCACTGAAAGTAGACTACCTAACTACTTCAAACCTTGGATAACCCCATATCTATTCAGCCCGACTGTTTGTCACATTAGCTACATATCTGATCTGTGAATTCTTGAATGTATGAAGAAATCAAAACTGGGAGAGCTACCGATATTACATCCTGATATATTAAAATGTATGCTCCATCTAGCACTGGAGATGAACACATGCCTGGGAACGTTGGCCTCCTTGACCAGGTGCAAGCTCTGAAGTGGGTCCAGCAGCACATTCACAACTTTGGAGGAAATCCAGATTCAGTTACTATATTTGGGGAGTCTGCTGGTGGAATGAGTGTGTCCCTGCTGGTAAGGATCCGTCTGCATAAAACTCTTTCTTTGCAAGGATTTTACAACTATGGCACTGTTTAGTTGGTATGTAGCACAGAAACTTAAATATTTATTTGGTTTGAATCAACAGCTTCTTTCACCATTGGCTGAAGGACTTATCCACCGCGGCATTGCTGAGAGTGGTACCGCTGCAGTTGATATGCCCATGATCAATGATCCTCTGCCAGTGGCAAAGGTAGATTATCAGGAGTTGTTTTTTTTTTTAAGCTTTCTCCGTTGCACAGTATCTACATAATCACTACTCAACTTTGTTTCTCTGATATGCTGAGATATCAATCACATTTTTGTCCTTAGCACTTTGCAGATATGTCAGGCTGTAGTCTTGACAGCACACAGAAGATCGCTGATTGCATGAAAAACCTTGATCTTGAAACAATCTTGGACCTTGCGATGGTGAGTTACAGGATGTTTGACTGATTGACTGGACTCTAATGATAAAAAAATGTTTTGATCCTTTTTTGCTGTCTCTTCCTCATTTTTTCCCTTCACATTTTTCTATTTTCTCAAGGATCAAAGCGCGAGACCTTTCGTAAATGTTGATGGGCACTTCCTGAGAAAACCTGTGGATGAGCTTTTCAATAAGCATGAACTTCTCAAGATCCCCTTCATGACCGGCATCAATAATGATGAAGGGGGCTGGTTACTTGCTGATGTAAGTATCATGTAAGTGGGTCAATGAGGTGACGCATGTTTTAAAGTAACCGAAAGTTTTAATAGTATCTAAAAGGAGTGAATATAATTAAGATTCATACTAATCCCTTTCACTTATGCCCCTTTTATTGCCCTAGTCTATATTTTCAGGTTAAATCAACTTTGAGAGAATAATCGGGCAAAAAAATGTCAATGTGGTGTAACCCAAAAAAATTGGTACCAAAAAATTCAACTTTTTTAAAAAAGGTGAAAATCCCAACTAAACACTCTATAAACTAGTCTGACATAATTTTACACTAGTACTGTTGAATATTACATGAATGTCTTGAACAACTATTGTTTTGTGTATTTTTGATCATTTGGGGAATCTTTGGAGTCCGGTTGACTTCCTAAATTGTCAGCGTGGTGTAACCACCATTCAAGGGGCCATTTTGCTAATAATTTTCAAAAAGACATTTTCAGAGGAGATGATGTCACAGGGATGAACATCTGATGATCATAACTGGTACAGCTTAAGGTTGGTATCTCTTATAAAAATTTCTCGGGCTTGGCAAGGAATGTCAGTGATCAGATGTCAAATGGTATGACCCAAGAAAAACATCTAGATGTTTCATGATCTTTGTAAAAAACACTATTTACTTTAAAAGTACTCTCTGACATCTTTATACCACGACCATGAGCTCCCATAGGTATCCATTATAATGCCTGTTAAATTTGATTTTAGAATGAAATGTCAGATGGTGTAACTGGGTACACCATTTGACACCTATTTAAAAAATCCATATTTTATCAATAATCAGAACTTTGTGATGCTAATTAAAGATGTAATAAGAAGAAACTTGCTGTTTAGAACTATTTTCAAGAGTTAATCACTGAATATTTTTTAAATATGGGATTTATTCACAAATTTATGTGATTTCTGTTAGGCTAGAATAAAATGATTTTATTGTTGTCTTTACACACCAAACAGCAGTTTGGAGAACACAACCTTCTTGGAGTCTGGGTGTGGTCCTGGAGTGAGTCCAGCCTCTGGATCACTCCAGGATCAAGTTGGATCAGATGGTGGATTAGGCTGTCAGACCGACCTGGTATCCTGAACAGTTTGTGAAAAGAACTGAGAACTTCAGGTGGAGGTCCCTGCCTAAAAGGTCTTTCAACTCCCATCCATAAGAAGTTTTGTGCTACCTGGGGGAGGTTGGGGACATGGAGACCAAGTGGTCCATATTTAAAGCTTCCATACTGGGAGTGGTTGCATCAAGAGGACAACTGGTGCCTTTCATGATGGCAGCCTGAAAACCCACTGGTGGAGGTCATCAGGCTGAAGAAGGAGACCTTTTGGGCTTGGCTTACTCTGGGGTCTCTGAAAGCAGCAGACAGGATGTAATGGCTTGGGGGCCGTGGATTGGCAGTTGTAGAAACAAAAAGCCTGGTGTGTGATTAATTTTATTGGGAGAACTTTTAGGGTTCTCCAAAGATGTTCTGGAAATCTCATTGTCTGAGAGAACATGTTCACATACAACATAAACATGTTCTCAACAGGAGTGGAGAAGTGCTGGTCTGGACTGTTGACCCAAAGATCACTTTGAGGAACTCCTTAATCTACCTGGAGAAGTCCTACAATCATGTCCCTCAAGGGATCATGTGGGGAGTACCTTGGGAATATGAACCCTGGGGCTGTTGCTGTGAGCCATCCTGTCTCTCATAGTAGAAGTTATGGCTGTGTCTGAAATCACTCCCTATTCACTGTACATGGTGTACTACTTATATAGTAAAAAAACATTTTGTAGTGGGGTCTGAATTCTGAGTGAGCATTGTTATTCACTATATAGTACACTCATTCTGTCCCACAATGCATTGTGAAAAGTAGTGAACAACCAATGGTCACTAGCCAAGCAATATTTACCATTACGCATCGCGGTTTCTGCTCTCAAACATGACGGACAAACGAGAGGAACACAGGAACACGTATAAAAACTTTTTTTTAATACTTTTTTGTTTGTTGGTTTTCACCACAGAATTTGATCTGTAAATGTTAAGATATAAAATGAAGTAACTTTTTCCCCTATGATGATTACAAGACATGAGACCATCATCTTTATGTGAAGTAAGTTATGATGCTCACAAAAAAATCTACTTTTTCCCCACTAAAGTCACAAAACTTTTTTTCCGTTAGTATTTTTATTTTTGTGAAAAAATGTTACCTTCAGTATCAGTTTTCAGTGAAATTCTATCTTTAATTTTGATCCTCAGCCGTTGTCATGGAAATCTACAAACTGTTGTTGCTAAACGTTTTAATTGTGAGATGGCGATGATGTCATCGCCCACAGTTGGAGTAGTGTCCAAAATCATTTTTGTGTTTGTAGTTGAGTCCACTACATAGTCCACTATATGCTGCTCACTATAGAGTGGATAAGTAGTGGGGAATGAGTGTGTGGTTTTAGACACAGCCTATGTCTGCATCCTCAATACCAAAATACACTTGTTTTTGGGAAATTTTTTTTTTTTTTTCATCTTGACAAACCTTGTTTGGCATTGAGTCTGAAAACTGATTTATTTTTGTTTTTGTTCATGTCTTAAATGTTAATCCCTGCCACTTCCTCCCTCAGTCCTTGGCTCCTAAAAACTGGACAGAGGGACTCGACCTGGAGACTGTCAAGAGCTTGCTCTATATGTTTTTCCCTGATCCAGTCCTCTCAGATTTGATCATGAATGAATATATGGGAAATGGTGAAGATCCTGTGAAGAATCGAAATGGGTATACTGAGCTACTTGGAGATATGACAATTTTAGTTCCAGCCATCAAGTGTGCAAATGCCCACAGAGGTATATAATAGAAAATTTTCAGGAAAAAAATAGTTAACTGACACATTTTGCATAAACAAGTGTGAGATATATATTTGTACCTTCTTTTAGATGCTGGTGCACCTGTGTATCTGTATGAGTACCGGCATCCCCCCCAGTTCCTGCAGTCAAATAGGCCTAGCTTTGTGAAAGCTGACCACGGAGATGAAGTCTTTACAGTGTTTGGGATTTGCTTCACAACTAAACATGTGACATTAAAAGGTAAGTGTAATTTAATTATTTTTAACTAACCACCAGAAGTCTGACACTTCCGTGGTTCAAGTGTTTAACTAGATATTCATTACATTTAGATGTATGCCCTGAAGAGGAGGAAGAGTTGAGCAAAATCGTGATGAGCTACTGGGGCAACTTTGCTCGCACAGGGTAGGAGTCAGGCTTCATAAAGGTAATACTGACATTTAAATGAGATCAACCTGTTTATAACTTGAACACTGTGGTGTGTAGGTCTCCTAATGGGGAAGGTCTTGTTCACTGGCCAAAGTATGGAGTAGAAGAAAAGTACCTGAAAATTGATTTGAAGGAGCAGACAACTGGTCAGCAGCTGAAGAAGGACCGCTTCATTTTGTTGAGTCAGACCCTCCCAGAGAAGATGAAACAGTGTAAAGAAAACATGGATCATAGTGAGCTGTAGATATAGTCTCCTGTCCTTTCTCTACCTTGTAATTTTTTTCAGTTGATTCCAGATTAAATCCCCAAAAAATCAGCTGGAAACACATTAGACATAGAATGAAACGTTTGATATACAAAGTGGATATTGTGTTCTAAAAAACTCACATACTTGTGTTTAAGCCTGTGTAAATCCAGTGTTTTCCACACACAGACTATATTTAAACAGAAAAGACTTCACACAAGTTTATTAAGCATTTATTTTGCAAATTTAAAAGGAAATGTGCAATGTCGTTGGCGATTAGACTCCATCATGATGACAAAATGTACTTGCAGGGGTAGTGTGGAAAATGGCAGGAATAGAACACCCCCCTTTGTAGTCTTGACTCTGGTGGGGGTTTTGATGAGGGATGCAGGATCAGATGAGGAGTAGACTTCTGACTTCTTTTCCTACCTTAATTTTTTAGTTATGCTATTTTATATTTTAGTTCTTAGGTTTTATTTGTACTGAGGTTTTACTTATTTTTATCCTTTTATCATTTTTAGGATCTCCAGTGTTTCCTCTGGGGGAGCCCTCTGCACCGGGAGCAGTGGTCGGCTATGGCTGCAGGGGTCTGTCTCGTGGGTTCCTGGTGGAGGTTTGGTGTCTCTGCCTCATCCCTCCTCTGGGTCCTGCGTCGGTGTCCTGTAGCTGTGGGTGACTCGCTGCTCCTGGTGCAGACGGCCCCTCTGATGGCGCTTTCTCAACTGGTTCATCTGTACTCAGCCTCTTGTACTCAGCCTAATGTCCACTATTTTAGTGTGTGTGTGTGTGTGGGGGGGTGTGTTTGTGAAACGGTGTGTGTGAGTGGGTGTGAGTGGGTGCACATGTAACTGTTGTCTGTAGGGTGGTTGATAGTGGGATAGGGTGGTTGCGGGTGTGTGGGTGTGAGGGAATGACTCTAATTGTCTATATTACGCAAAAGGTGGGGGTGGGTGGGTTTGAGGGAATGTTTTTAATTTGTCTATGTACAGCACTTTGAGTTACATGTCATGTATGAAAAGCGCTTCATAAATAAAGTTTGATTATTGATTGATTGATTGAGAAACTGGACCAGGACACCAATGAGCTGGCTTGGAGGAAGAGACTGAGGTATACAGGGTGAAATACGCAGTAGACTTATGAGGATCTGGACTAGATCATCTTATTATCATGGAAGCAACTTTGATATACCAAGAATAAAAGAAGTGGGTAAAAATACTCTACCCATAATCATGGTAAAGTGGAATGATTTAAAATGTAAATGGTGGACTTGATCTTGTATAGGGCATTTCTAGTCATCTGACTAGATAAAGCACTTTTCACTGCAGGTCACACCTTCTCATTTACACCTTTTCACTCCACATTCACACACTGATGTCTGCCCACTACTAGCTCCAGTACTCCATAGGCTTGTTTTCATCATTTTCTTCTCGGCACAAATTTGTGCCCCTCTGAAAACAGCTCCGGGATCCACTTTTTGTTCCCTGAGGTCAGGTCAGGTATGGGAACATATGCCGGTTCAGCACTTCGCCGCATCAACCTTGGTCCTGAAATGCTCTGGCCATCCTCCAGATACACACAGTTGCCCCTTGCGTCTGGACCAGCCCACCAGGTCCTGGGCACCCAGTATGCTGCAAGCTGGATTTGAAGTGTCCCAGCTCACCAGTTGAGAACCACCTCTACCCTATTGAGAATAAGCCTTTAGCCCAGCATTTCAAAAAGCAAGTGTTATTTGAGCATCTATTTACTTCGTGCTGTTGATAAATACTGTCATAACAGCAGAAACTCAAAAAATGAGAGGGGGCAGGATGGTCACCCAAGTACAGAGTAGTCCTGTGGGAAACACTGAAATGATTTTGCATTTGTAAGTGTGAGCTTCTTTCAAAAGCATTCGCTTTTTAACTGTAAAGTGGGATCAGGTTTTTTATCTAGTTTTTATGCTGAACATCAATTTAAACCTTCATATGTGTACAAGTCTAATAGTTGATGTTCTATTACATTTAAACCTTTTGACATCAGTGTTCATAACTTCCTTTACATTATATTTTATTTGCATTCCTCAGTCAATATGCCAAAATGCTTTTCTTTTCTTTCTTTCTTTTGTGTAAAAAAAAACACAGAAAAAAACAAATTCTAGAGTGAAAATGGTTAAATGTGTCACAGATGTCCAGCCTAAATTGTTATCAAGTGAGTTTAAACCTCTACATGATCATGAGTTTGTTGGTTATTTTTGGTCTTATATCTCACATTAGTGAGGGGGGATAGGATACACACACAAACAGCAGAAATGAATAAACTGATTTGACGAAAAACTTTCTAGTTTTTATTTTCTTTTATTACTGAGAAGAGCATTTAAGCTGAAAAGCTCCCTGAAGTCTGGAGTGAGCAGTTCAAAACAACAAACTTGGATTGTTTTTCATAAAATCAGGAGTATGGCATTGAAAATAGTACAAAGCAACAGTTTTTAAAAGCAAATAATTCAAATAGCAGAGGGCTTACAGAAAGGATGTGTAAAATAAAAGTACCAATTTTAAGTGGGAAGTATTAAGTGGTCAAATTAAATTGAACATGTTTTAGCAGACACATATTATTTTAATTTTTTTGCAAATGTTAGTAAAGCTGCAGTCTGATATAAAAGTGCAGGCTGATGGATCTTACTGATTCACTGTACAGCCCAGAAAAGTGCACTTGGAGTAGGAAAGCTACTGGGCTTCACCATCAGGCCATAAAGACACATACAGACACTTACTTGGTACTTTGAGATGCACTTTTAGCCGTTGGTTGGTATAATATTCAGCTAGCCTAGTCTCAGGTTCAAAATAAATAAGGAAACTGGAGGGAGAAGCTTTGCAAGTGTAAAGCCAGGCAAACGTTAAGGTCAGCCATTGAAACAAACAACAAATGCAATACATTTCAAAGGTAAGAGAAGCTATTGTTTCAGACCATAAATATATAAGCACATAAACTGTCAAGTTTTGATTAAATCCAGCTTATCAGTATGTATAGGTTAAGTTATTCTATTGCATTACAATACATCTTTCCAGCTTACATAACATTATGAAAGGATGTTTGATGCAAAGCATACAGCTGTAAAAGTTATCGCCTAAGTTCAAAGAGCAGAAACGTATCAGTTCAACCAAAACTGACTGCTGTAGCTACTCAGGTTGATAAGACAGCAAATCCTCTCTTGCCAATGGTTAGAAAAACTGCCCATTGTAAATCTCACACAGAATTTCTACTCAACAAATTAATAAAATGGACGCAACATCTTAAGTTTTTGTTACACACAAAAATACTGAAATGTGTAAAAGTAAAACACCTGAGATGCTGCCCTTTTTAAAAAAAAAATTACGGATCTCTTAAGAAAAAAGTCAAAGAAAGAAAATGAAGAGCAATAAAACACAATGTTAGGATATTTGTTGATTGTAATGTGATTAGATCTAAATAAAATGCAGCATGCAGTTCAATATGTTGGGCACTAAAATTTGTGTAATACTATATAGTAGAATACATTGGACACCTTTATCTTCTTCAAGCACTACCAAGTACAGACATGGTTTTAGAATCAGAGGCACGTACAGTTTGCTCCTTTATAAGTGGTATGAAAGATCATTCCTTCTCTCCTGCAGGGAATAAATAAATAAATAATACAATTTTAATGTGACCTGTTATCATGCTGCGCTGGAGGAGTAAGGTCATACTGAGGTGAGGCGATAAGGGTGACTGAGGAGGCCTTTGAAAGTGCTCGTACAGAAACGAGAGCACAGGTGTGCGAGGTGAGGGTGACATAACTAGCTCCGTTAGACAGTAAAACTGGATGTTTCTGAAAAAGATACAGATAGGACAGTGACTCTTAAGGTCATATGCTATCATGATAGCAACACTGTCAGTGAAGGACAGAGGTGATTCGTGTTTCATGATGTTTCTATGCATTGTGTTGTGGGAGGAGGTTCAAAGCAAGCTGCATCAGGATGTCCAGGACTGCATGTTGCGCAGCATGGCCTCAAATCGCTCCATGTTTGGTGCATGAGCGTGGGCTAGGTGGTCCGTCAGGCGGCTGTACAGACTGAAAGACTTCAACTCCAACCAGATGAAACCAAAACGGTCCTCATCGAACAGCACAAAGAGCCCCGGGGTGCGCTCTGGACTTGTAAAGCCATGCCCTGCAATCAGGCCTGTCCCATAAAAGCTGAAAGGAATAAACATAAATTCAGTAATAAATCAATTTCTGACTCCATATCTATTTCAATGACTTCAAGGTGAACAGAACATGTCTAATTAAAGCTAATACTACTTAAGCCATATATCATTTAACATTATGGATGAATGATATCCTGTATTAAACATCACACTATATTTATCTGTTTTCTTTTGGGGTGTAAAATTAAAATGGTTACAGAAAAAAGTTGTCATTATGCTGCACTGTGGCCCAAAATTTTTTATCTATGGTGTATTAAATGGTCAATTTTCTAATCAGGGTTATGATTGGTGTTGGAAACCCCAATACCTGTTACCACTAGACTGTAGTTACTGGGAGGCTCTCAGTGGCATCCCCATCATAAATATCAGTACATCATCCTTGTTTCACAACAAAAGCTTATTTCCTCTCTTCTTTGAAACGTTTTTTTTTTTTTTTTTTTTTTTTTTTTTTAGATATTTTATATTTTATGATTCATCTAAGGAAGCAATTTACAATGTGGGGCCTGGGGGCAAGTGATATGGGCCTGGCAAGCCTAAATAATGAAAAAAAAGAAAAAAACATTGTGTGCTATTCTGCACAACTTCCAGGTCAGTACAGTGCTAACAATGAATCTTGAGATCCCAACAACTACACCAAAGATAAGAAAATACGCTAATAAATACATATCTCGCCCTCTGCTTCACCTGTATGATGATAAGTGTTAGGACTTATTCAGTACGTTTACATGTTGATTTGTAAGGTAAAGGTTGGGGGAGAGGCTTGGAAATATTGTCATCTGCCATGGAAGCTTGATGAAAAAGTTTGGTAACTACTGATCTAGGTCAACTTCTCTTGTTGTAAAAATTCCAAATTCTGGCTTTATCTGGAAGAATTATATACTGCACTTATCTTATAAACTTTCAAGAATCATGTGGTTGAAGAGAACAAACAGACTAACAGATATTATTTCAGCCTATTGGCTGTGAACTTGAACCAACCTATCTCATAACAGCTCAGGCATATTGTGTCTATCTTTGCTGTTACCAGTGTAAACACAAATACAATCCATACACTTTAACAAGTTCTTACCACTTCCTGCATGTGCGAGGGTACACCTCATTGCGAGCCATGACCCCCATGGGCAGAACAAAGGGCTGGGCATCAGGAGGATTACTGCTTGTATTACTGGGACCAGGTTGGCAGCCATCTGAACATACACTACTGTCTGCCTCGGCCCCTTTTGCTTCGCTTGCACCACCACAGGCTTCCTCTGCTGCTCCTCTGGCTGTGGCAGTCGCCTGCTGTTCTGCCTCTCTCTGTACCTGCTCGTGTACCCCCAGTACCAGCCGGGACAGCTCCTCTATGTTGCGCTGTCGCTCCAAGTCAGGGAGGACCACGGGCCGGCTCAGGTCAATATCCAGGGTGAGTTGTCCTGCGGGAACATTAGGGTCTCCCTGCCGAGAGGAGGAATGTTATAGTCTACAGCACTAGAAGACAGGGTCATTTAATGATGACTTTATAGCTTTAGTACTGTTTATAACAGAGTGTGGGCTAAAGAGAAGTAATTTGACAGGGGGATGATAAAATCCAGGACATTAGGATTTCAGTAAGCAATATGGATGTGCAATGGAAAGAAAACCCCCTTTCCCTCTGCTACCTCATATCACTTTGCTTAACCCCTCTTTCTACATGATACACCAATATATTGTTGATGTGGCAATGTCTGTTCCACTCAGCTAATTTTGTCAGAGTTGAAGGACAGAAACTCTGACAGCTGATAAATACACATTAAAAAAAGGCAAAATGTGTGTCAGGAGCCTAAAGGTTCTGCACACTTCATGTACAGAGGCTATAGTCCTCAGTGAGTGGATAGCATTTAAATCTGACCTGTGGCTCCTTTACCACGTCATCCCATCTCTCTTTCTAACTAGCCACTTGCTCTTTCCACTATCACAACAGCATAAAAACTCAAAAGTAAATCTAAAAAAGTAAAAAGTAGAAGCTATTGTGTGAACAGATTTTGTGCTCACAGCACAACCAAAGCAAAATGAAGAGGTAGAGAGAGATGCACAATTTATCTGAAATCTGGTTTGTACAGAGTCGCTATGATTGGCCAACCAGAAGCCTGCCAATCCTCATTGGTATTAAATCCAAATCAGGTGATCTTTTAATCAAATGCTAAGAGGTGGGCACAGATTAGACATAATTTCAGTTCAATATTTTGTGGCATGCAATAATCTAAATATATTATTGAAATGGCATAATGTTGCCTTCTGTTGCTTTAAGGGGGTTTTACATTAATTACAGGAAAACAGTCCTTTCATTTAAAACTTTTGTCTGACATGTTTATGTCAGAAGGCTGATTAACAGTGCCATTTCAAGGATTGCTATTTATGCTCCTGTGATGTCTTGCCTTCACTATATATGCTGGGGAGACATCAAAGAAGGATGAAGTGATCCCACTCTGAGCCAGCTTTGAAAGTTGTAACAGAGGAAAAAGATCAGCAGAGCCAGCGGAAGAGCGCATCGCTGTGTGCATGTGGAGCTCTCGCCCTGCTGTGTTGTCTTTCACTTTCCTGGAACGCTGAAACATACTGTAAATAAACAGATGTGGACACCCTGTATCATGGGAAACAATGTAAATGCCCCAAGTCCTAATGGCAGCATACCTTCTTTATGGCACTTTTGCAGAAATCTGATATGAAAACAGTGCATCTCTGCTGCCTGAAACTGGACAGTGCAACACGTAAGTGAAGGCAAAATATTTAGGGCTCCTGCTGCTGTCTGCCTCATCCATGTTTAAAGATGGGACACTGAAATGAAGCTTGGCATAAGTACATCCAGGAAGACTACAGCCATGTTCACTCATTGTCCCGTCCAAGGTTATACTAGTTTATTCATTTTCAATTTTTGCTTTCAATTTCAGTTTAATTTTTATAAGTGATGAATGCTGGTTCATTGTTGACTTCAGTTTTATTTTCCAAAAATGCTTTGTTTTGATTTAGTTTGTAATTACATTTAGCTTTAGTTTTTTTCTGATACATGTCTAGGGTAAGTAGAAATCCTGCATTTTAAAACCACGTTGAAATAGGCTGCTCTTTATTTAAAGTTTATGTTTATACACAACTTAAGTCCTTAAAGGGGACATACTTTACCCTTTTAAGACAAGTTTATATTGGTCTCAAAGGTCCACATAACATGCCCGTGAAGTATGTTGCTGAAAAAACCCTCCAGTACTGGATTTTTGCATGTCTAAAAAAAACCCCCTCTGTTTCAGCCCTGCTCAGATCGAGCCGTTTCTGTATCCGTGGCTTTAAATGTTACTGAGCTGTCTGACTCAGCTGGCAGCTGAGAGGAAGATCTGGAGAGGAGGGCAGAACTTTCTTCCAAGCAGGGAGGACCAACTTAACCTGGGGGTGGTGTTAATTCCCCACATGACATCATAAGGAAGCCCTGTGATTGACTGGCAGAAAGTGAAAACGAAATAGAAATAAAAAGTAATGAAAAATCCAAAACATTATAGCCTTGATCTTTACACCAAAATGTTGGTTTACTGTTTAGTGAAAACAACATATAGAGTCCTTAATATAAAACAACAAGTAAACAGTGGAGATGGGTGGAGCTTAGAAGTGCTGGACTCCATCGGTCATATTATGTTATTCTCTTGATTTAAGAAGCATTTCTGTTTCCAGTGTCGAGAAAGGAGAAAGGAGAAAAGGTGACAGACAAACAAAAACAGTATGCAGACACGAGCAGACTGCAGTGATAGGGAATATGCAAAATACAAGGAGCCACTTGGCAAATCATCACCCCGAAAAGATTTGCAAAAATGTAAGGAGCAGAATACAGCCAGGCCAAAATACTCATAAGGAAGTGTTCACAATCCCACTTGAACACAATGGTGCGAGGGCTCAACAGATCACTCGGTGTATCAGTGAATATATTGACAAAGACCCACAGCTGTTTTCAGGGGTGAAAAACAAAGGTTTTGAGGTTAGTAAACACTTGTCTAAGCTTAGATTTATATTTTTAAGCCTAGTGCACACCTACGGCACTGTTTTGCCATATTATAATATTTAAAGTGCAATTGTTTAATAAATGCTGGTGTCACTTACTTCCAAGTCTTCACTTGTTGTTTTTGTGATTTTTTTCATACCGCAATAACTACTGTACTGTGGACTTGTCTGGATATTTGAGATTTTAATATCATTACATCCCTAATCTTTTGCTATGTTGCCGTGTGTTCTTGTTCACAATAGCAGCGTGACATCAATACCAAATCTCTTCTATCCAATCAATGCCTGTAAGAAGGGGTATTTTTTTGACTTTGTACAACAACAGAAGGTTGATGCCTATTGTCTATCTTTATAAACAGTTTATTTCTTATGTAAAAACTTACAGTAAGCTTTGTGGCCCTTGCAGATGTTTCATGGAAACTCAGCATGACAATCTCCAAGCCGTGACTGCCGTAGGTTCCTTTGAAGAGACCTGGCTGCAGCAGATCTGAGGGCATTGCAGGAGGAAGGTAGATTCTCCGGTATGTCAAGCAGTTGCTGGCAAAAGAAAGCAGGACAGGGGATATACAGTCATCCATTAAGAGAAACCAGACTCATTTTTTTAGATAACACAATAGTCTTGTACGAATTCTAAAAGCCAGTGAGGGCATAACACATAGCAACACTTTGGATAACAGCTTGAGATAAAAGTGTGATACAGGAAAAAGACTCACTCATATTGACTTGTATAAATAAACTTCATCAGGATGAGCTCCTGCATGTGCTCATGGAAAATTTCTTCCAGTGTTCGACCCCATTCTTCCTCCAACCATGTCCTGAACTCCTACACACACCCAAACAGACACAGACACAAATGACAGAATGCTGATAGCAGTCTTTGAATTTTAAAATTATCAAAGTACAGAGGCTATAAAATCATACTCAAATGAGATAAGTGACTATCTAGAACAGTGGGAACTGTTCTAGATAACTAAAACTAGAACGAATATTGTAACAGTTATCCAAGTTGACCCACCTCCTGTCTTCCTCCTGGCATACGGTGATGATCCGTCTGGTTACATTTTGTTGAAAATTCGTCCTTTTTCACAGTCTAAAAATAACAATGACACATATTTAAGAATGACCTACTTTATAAGATTATAACCTCAAATGAAAGTGTTCTTTGAGGCGATAAATATCCTAATTTCTTTGGTGCACAAAGAAGCTTTAGAGCCCCACAAGTGTCACCTGTATGTCTCCTTTGTGGGGGCCCTTGTGTCCGTACATGCACTCCACTGTGGCCTTGTTGCTCTCCCACATGTGGATACGAAAAAGCGGTCGTCTTCTCATGGGATCCTCCACACGGGGGTCATGAGGTGGCAAATACATCCAGCCAATGATGAAGAGCCCGTCCACCTAAATGGATCACACTTTTATTCAGTTAATCAAGTGAAAGTAGGTTTCCTGAAACAGTATTAAAAGCTGAATATTGTAGCATCATTCCTGTATGATTTTAAAAGAGGAGTTTGACAAACTTCTCATTAAGTCAAATTTGGAATCATAACTCACCACAACGTTGAGCAGTCCACCATAAGGTCCGATGTCAGGCTGCCATAAGCCTAAGATATGTCTGTATGGGTGAAGCACTGCAACACATAGCAAAACATGACACTACACTGATCAGTTCCTGCAGTGTTGCCCCCATATTTTACCATAGGCTATAATTTTGCAAGGTTAGAAACTCTAGAGTATGTTAAAAAGCGGTAGTTTGTTTAGTGTCTATACGAATGGAATCTATGAGATGTAAACACACAAAGAAGATAGTGTAAACTAGTCGCGCTCTTCTCTAAACAAAGTCTAAACAAAACACACATAACCCAAATTCTCCAGCCTCCTGTTAATACTTAACACAAAAGCAAACAGTCCTGAAAAGATATTTAATTTATTTACAGGATGCATAACACTGCTGCTGCAACAACAACTCAAACACAACCCTCATGCTTCAGCCATGTACATACAGCACGTGTAAATGTCCCTATAGTCCATGTGCTCGTAGTCCGGGAGGAGCTTCATAAAGCGCCCAGACTTCACACGAGGGTTGACACCTGGACACAACACAGGTATGTGTAGGGCTGCTGCTGCTGCTGTCTCAACGCTGCCTTCCAGTAAATGCAGTAAAATATTCAAATCAAATAACTGCCACATTGTTTGGCATGTTTTTAGGTCATACTACATTATGTTTCACATCTTCGGTGAATCACAGGGAGATCTTTTTAGGACACCTACCTTTACATCTACTCAAAGCGGTGCAATAATAGGAGTTCAAGAAACAAAATACTTCACTCGATAAAGACATATGACACATGACAGCAGAAAAAAACTCACGTTTAACGTAGAGGTCCCGGCTCGAAACGCCACCCACTTCCATTTTTCGCAGATCCTCCTTCATACCAAACTCTGCAGAGATGAAACATGGAAAAGGAAAAGGATTAGCATTTACCCCTAGTGCTAGTGCATTCTTAATATCTTGATGATTACAAAGTTTTTCAAAATTCTAAACATCGTAATAACTTGTGTTTAGATCACTGTATGATTCATGGTGTTATGGATCATGCAGGATCACCCGCGGAATGATCCTGGAGGAGAAACATGAACTTTATCAGCAGCAAACTCAAAAAGACTATCATGATTTTTAAGATACACAGCTGGTCTGAGGTAGAAGCAAAATAAGAAGCCATTCAGAGGCCAATAGTCACCTGAAAAAGGTTTGACTCATATTGCAAATGTGATATCATTTTTTAAATGTCAAATAAAACATATAATTTTGATAAAAAATAGGATTTTTTGCAAACTTTTCTAGAAAAAAAGACATGAATGTTTGCATGATGTGAAGCATCTCTGCTCCAAAAATTGTATTAAACAGGTATTTTGACTCAAATTTCAGCTCATAAGAACGTTGCACATTCTGAAATTTATGAATTACAGGAGGCCATAGTGTAATTAAATTTAAATTTCCATAAATTGCCAAGCTTTTATTTATATGCCTCTGACTTTAGCCCAAGAGATGACCTTGAAATTATTTAAAAGGTTAAAAAATAGATAAGCTTCATTCTTAATTTATTTAAAAAATACTGTATAAATCCCCATTGTTTAATGCTTACTACACATGCCAGGTAAACTATTTTATGTGAATCACTTAAGGACACAACATCCTTTAGGGTTCCAGTTCTATCAAACACATTATTTGCCTTGTCCCAACATCCACCTCAAGCTTTATTCACAATACAAAAATAAAAAATAAATAAAATGATTAAAAAGGTCTGATTTGATCTATAAAAGGACAATAACATGAAAAATTAAGTGGCACTGCCTACTATGCAAGCATTGTGTAATGCATTCTAGCTGCTTATTTGTTTAATATCAAAGTTACATTATGTTGTAAAGCTAAGGCAGAAGCTTCTCAGCATAGACAGACTTCATTTTCAGGGATGTTTAGCATGATGAAAAAGTTTAAATGTGTCTACCTACAGATACTTTGTATCACTATGATATTGAGTTATCTATCAATTCAATATTTCTGGATACAGTTGTCAGTCACAATATTAGCTCTGTTTTATTGTTTTTATTCATTTGATTTTTTGGATCAAAATATAAATAGTGAAATCATAAGTGTTAGGACTGCATGATAAACTGCAACATAATTGCTCCTGCAGTATTAGAGCTTTAAAACAAATGGCAAAAGCCAAAAATTAATCTCAGTTTGAAAAAAGAATAACAGTGAAAGAAGCAAGTATTTTTAGTAAGCATGCATATATTTAACCTGTCAGATAAATGTTTAGAAAACATTACTCTATTACTACTCAGATGCAGTCAGATAAGCTATGTGCAATAATATTAGCAATTTAAATAACCAGGCCAAGGGCAAATGAGCAATTTCCTTAAGCACACTCACGATCATGTGCAATACATCAGCACACTACTACAGCACTTTACCATCTGCCTTCACACTCACAACTACAATGGTCACTACAGATGGAAATTAGCCAATGGCTACAATCCAGCACTTTCACATATCCATGTTAGTTAATGTGCATTGTCCCTTATAAAATAAATAAATAAATAAATGAACCTGTGGCAAGCTCTTAGCTACATTCCAAACAAATGGTGCCACTAAAGTGGTAAAATGAATACTTTTAGATTGATTTTGCTTGTTTAAAACACAGGTGTAGTGTAAAGCACCGCAGCTGACAGGCACATCTATAAGTTACTAATGTACACTATGTTTATACATGTAGAAAATGCACTTGTGATGTCGGCACACACTGTATTTTCTACATGTGTTGGTTTGATTTTATGTGTTTTTCAGATTGCATTTTACACAAAAATAAAGAGGTGCTGCATTTGTCCAATATGATTGCATCCCTAACATGTGCCTTGCAAGACAGTTCTATCATTTCTAACTCCTGATTAATAAGTAAATAAATCACATTCTGATAGTTTCACATTTCCTCTTATTGACCTCTGTGTTTCAGAAGCAATTCCAGTAAGTACTGGAACTTTTTAAAGTCTTACTACACAGGATACAGGCTGGTGTTGTGATCAAAATACTACTGAAGGCCTCTAAAAGGCTGAGACCGACCCGGCATCAACACTCTTATCAGCGACACAGAAAGGCTGGCAGAGGCCCAATGTCAGGGAGAGGCCTTGGTGGTCTGTTTTTCTGCAGGAGCTACTAAGGACGCGGGGTTAATGAACATTTGCTACTTAAATCCCGTACGGATCAATAGAAATGCTTTTAAGGTTGCATATTTCCAGTGAGCCCGAGCTGGGTACCGAGCTTGACAAAAACATGTCGACAAAACAAGCAATCTAACATAGTCTTATACTTACATTTAGAATTCTTTATAGCAGTGTAACATTACACGTTGAGGGTACCTGTATGATTACGTGTTACCTTTACAGTCGCAACATTTACCTTCAGTGCACCGCCGTCTCCAGATGGTTTCAGTGTTTACGATTTGCCTGAATTTCTTGCAGACAAGGGCAACATTTGGCAGCACTGTTCCGGGGAGCAGTGACAGTATTTCCACCAGAAGCTCCGGTGGTAAATCCGCTAATGACTGCGGATGTGGAGGTCCCGTGCTGCTGGCTTCCAGCAAGCTTCTTCTGTTGACAAGACCACTGCCATATTCACAAGCGTCACTGGGCCCTGCAGTGGCGACGTCGCTCTCGAGGCCTCCGCAGCCGATACCGACGTCTGCTTGCCTGTGTCCGACGATCCGCTCCTCTTCTTCCTCGTCCATTTCGGAATCGCTTCCCTGATCCTGCTGGTTTTGCCTCTGTCGCCTCCTGCACCTCCGCGACTGACCCACTCCGCAGAGCCTGGCACAAACAGCCATCCGTTGTCACCAAACAGGCAACATTACATCACTAAAACACATCTATCAGCTGCAGTAGGCTCATCTCCTCCAGTCCCCGCGAGCATGGGCAGACCGCTGCCTCTGACGTCACAGTGGCTTACGTACAGAACGTAACAACTTTATTCCCATATGGTTTTCTTTCTACAATCATTCACTAGTATTAAATGTTTGTGACTGTGTAAAGGCAACCCAGGATATTAATCTTTATTATTAAAAATGGCTGTCACTTTAGTTAGCAGCTTCATTCAGTGGTATAAATGGACTGAATGTAAAACTCGCTTTTCCCCAGGTCATTCGAAGTACCCAACATTCATGCACAGCCATGCGAATGACAAAGGTATATTTTATCAGACTAATTGTTGGTAGAAATAACAAAAGTAAAAATAAAAAAACAAGTCATTTCTTTGTTTTTATAACTTTTGAACAAAACCAACAAGTACACTAACTATTTAATTTATTTTGGAGGCAAAACCAGAAACAAGATTTAAGCCCGTTCATTAAATTGTCTGTTTCTACCAATAAATAAAAAACTAATTTACGTGGTGGGTGGGCCTTCGGTGGCCCCTTGCTTCTGATTGGCTAGTGTGCGCCATCAATCGTGTGTCCTCTTCAAAATTAAGGTGCTAGAGTGCAATGTCTTCAAAATAATACACGTGCGCATTCGTATGCCTACATTAGGTCATTTGAAAGGAGCTGGGTAGTTCCCCCCAAGAGTACCTTGATGCAGACAGGACGGCCGACATACATCCAGTCCATACCGGAAGTCCCAACCGGAAGTCCGTACGTCTAAGGTAAGGCTTAGGCATTAAAACCTGAGTGGTTAGGTTCAGGGTAAGGCAGTGGAGAAGGTGATATATTTGAGATCCAGCACCAAGGGTTAGGCTTAGGCGTGAAAAAGACTGACAAACACTGGCAGCTGAGTCCAACACGAAGAAGAAACTTCCGCTTGGGACTTCTGGCATGGATTGGATGTATAGCGATGCCCATGTCGGCCATCTTGACTGCAGTTGGGTCCCTCTCGGTAGTGGGCTTTTCCAGCACTTGGTATTGGATCAGTCCGTAAACATCTGCAGGCAGATGCTACTTCAGGCTTCTGACATGCGTCATGCGGGCGCCATGTTGAAGAGGTGCAGGTGCGGCTGACAAAGAATGTAAACCTATGACTGCGGAATGTCTATCCACTATTGAAATACTAGTAATTCACTGAAAAATAAATCTATTTTAAGCCGTTTGTTTTGTCGCAAACACCAGACATACACTTATAAATCAGGTTACTTGAAACTACAGACAAAGTAAGTTTTCATACCGAAATTTATTTTATATTAGATTCGGGATTCTCTGTAGAACACACAGCAATATATTGATTATACACTATAGGACAGGTTGTTATTAATCACGCTTGGAAAATTACATTTACTTTAATTGCTATAATCGACTGCCTTTTGTGAACTTACATATTTGAGGTATTTGAAATCCGTAATTTCACTTTTATTTTGTGTATTTGGGGATATTAATTGTACTTTATAATTTTTTTTAAAAGCAATAAGCACTAACTTAAAAAACAAAAGAGGAGGAGTGGTATTTTACTGGCAATATTTCACCAAAGGGCACAGTGTATGGAAATTGGAAATTCAGGCGAAGCTACACCTGCTGACTTGTTAGTACCACTGTGATGAATAAAAAAGATTATAGGAGTTTCATAAAAGGCCATTTTCGACATTTTGTTGGCTCTGAAACATCAAAAAGTCTGCTAAATAGACCAAAATACAGACATTATGACAAAAGTTGTCGTCAAGAGATGAGTACATGACAACTGGAGACCTTAGCAGTACAAATATGACATTTAACGACGACAATAGTGGATAAATCGTTAAGATATTTATATATACAAATAGTTTAATACCATTGAGCCAAGATATAATAATTCTAACATGAAAATATCTTCGTGTCTATGTTGGCAACAGGAAAAAAATGCTTTACCTTTAGGGGCGTGCTTTGTGATTGAGGTTGCCAGATAAGTAAAAACGAGATTTCTGTTAACTGTTTCAAAAGGGAATAAGACGCATTGAAAATTTTCCCATGTGTATGATACAATTCCGCTACTTGTGCTACACACTTCAAACCTTTAAATTCGACGCCGTAAGGATTAATCATATAATGTTATTTTGCGGCATTTTGGGTCTAAAGAGGCAACCGAAAAAGCAAAACAGGAAGTGCCCACTGGCGGGAATTACATTCGACATTATGAAAGCGTCACGAACAATACCGATGACTTGACTTTACTCACAAGTTCGGTTAAGATAAATTCGGGGACAAACTTAAAATTTTGCCGACGACAAACCATTGAAAAGAAAAGGTAGAGTGTCCATCTCTGCATGCTGTTTATCAAATGTGACGTTTATGGAATAAACATACTGAGCGTTCTCACTAGTCCTGCTTTTCACAGCACGTTTATCTCCACAGGTAAATTATGAGGGCGGAAATAGAGAAAATAGTTAGCCTGTCGGATGGAGACAGTACAGCTGAACTTCAGAAATACCTGACCTCTCTTACAAATGACCAGGTATAGTAATTCTGTCAGCTCGACTTCCGTCATGAGGCTACTGTTGCTTTGTCAGACTTATTGTTTATATCTGCTTTCCAGCTGATCACCGTCATTACCAACTGTGCACTAAAGGGGAAGAAGGTCGGCTCTATGATAAAAGGCATATTTAAAGGTTAGTCCACTAAGAAAGAGCTTCTCTGCCCTGACAGTCATGTAGGGTGTAGCAGAAGTGAACTGTGTGCTTGTTCATGTAGGCTCACCCTCCAACTCCACTGAGGGATCAAACCGCAGACTCCTTGTTTATCAGCACTGCATCCCTCTGTGTGAATCTGGGGATCTTCAGACTGAGGTGGCAGCTGACATCATTGGACTACTGATGCTGGAGGTAAAAATTAAAACTGTCAATTTTTCTTTTTTCAGTTTACTCATTTATTTAACCCTCAGTATGTGATGGGTGAAGTGATAAAAATGCATTTTAATGAAAAAATGAAGTGATAAATTGTTAGTAGAATCAATTAATCTGAGGTTGATTTGGGGAAAATTGGGACAATTGGATGAAAATAATGGCAAATTTTATCATTTATTGATTGTTTTACATTCACATTTTTATGTGTCATTTAAGGAAAGGGGACTCAAAGGTTGTTGAAGTCACAAAAATGGCATGTTAATGATAAAAAATATTTTTGTTCGTTCATTTCAATTTATATGCCTTTTTACAACCTCAAAACAATCCATGATTTATCCCCTCTTATTTACTTAAAATGCATTATTCAGTTCACATGAGTTTTTATCACCTCCACTTTTATGATTAAATGCTTACTACTTCCATCCTTCATATAAATAAGCCCTATTAACTGACGTGTCTACTCCTAGTGTACTACTTTGTCTTTTCAATGTTGCACACAGACTCATACACTTCCAGGACCCTGCCTTGCACAGCTGGCGTCCCTTTTCGTTGAAGCCATTAAGATGGGAAAAATGGGCAGTGGGAAATCTCTGGAGCTCTTTCCTACTGTGCTGACTGCCCTTTCAGCATGTGAAGCCTTGTCTTATGGCAAAGGTAAGTGCAATGCCTCACTTCCTGTTTTATTTTAAGTCACATCAAAAATCATTTGCATCTCTGAGATGCAAACTGTGTGGATGAATATGAAACTGTGTCTCTTGATGGTGCCTATTATTTTATTTAAAAAAAAAACTTTAGGTGAACTCAATGGTGAGGAATACAAGAAACAGCTGATCAACAGCCTCTGCTCTAGCAGGTCAGAACTCAAAAGATATCAAACTCTACATGTGCTATTTTAAGGAAGAGGTGTTTTTTTCACTGGCTTTTTTCCTAATGACAGAATATCTTTTCTCCAAACTTTTTAGCTCAAACTAATAGATATGGATCAATGAAATAAGGATGCTTTCTTGTTTTTCTTTCTTCAGATGGGACCCGCAATGTGTCATTCACCTCACAACAATGTTCAGGTAGAACCTTAGGCCATGTCCTTAGAAACTGTTCATTTTTATGCAGAATACTGCATTAAAGACCTTTCATTAACTTTTTTATTGTATTTTTTTGGTACTGATTTACAATCATATCACCATGTTAGCTTCGTTTTGTCAGGACATGCAGCATTATTCAGTAATTTTTATGTATGCTTCTTTGTAGGGATGTCCCCTTATCAACAGAGGAGCTTCAGTTTGTTGTAGAGAAAGTCCTGAGGATGTTTACTAAGCTGGATCTGCAGGAGGTCCCTCCATTGGTCTACCAGCTGCTGCTTTTATCTGCTAAGGTAACTGTATATGTGTGCGAGAAATAGCATAGTTCACTTTAGCAACAAGTCATCATGTAATCCATTTTCTTTGAGTATCTAAATGCATGCGCCTCACTTCTGTGTCTGTTAGGGATGTAAGAAACAGATCCTGGATGGAATAATCAATTATTTTAAGGAGCAAGATGCACGTCAGGAGGAAGAGCAGAAACACGGAGAGTGAGCGGCTTCTACTCTAAGATACTGTATCAAATTTAAATTTGATATTTCCAACTTTCTACTCAGTGATTGTTTTTTTATTTATTTATTTATTTTTTATCAGGAGCTTAGATCTTGAGGTTCAGTCCATCCCACAAGACCAGTTAAGGCATGTAGAGGGCACTGCTATCCTCCACATCGTATTTGCTGTACGGCTTGATCACGAACTTGGGAGAGAATTTCTTAAAAGCATTAAGGTTACTTAGAATTTATTTATTCGTTATTTACATACTATTTTTGATATTTATGATGTTAAGTTTATCATAAATTATGAATCACATTTCTACAGACATCATATGGGGACCTGTGCCCGTTCAGTGTTGCCCTGCTGCTTTCAGTGGCACGAATCCAGCGTTATGAAGAACAGGTGAGAAATCTATTTAGTTTTCCCCATGCTATTTTTAAGTCTTACTTTTTGTACTCCTTTCCTTGTACTTGATTCTCTTCTTTCACCTGGTTTTGGCAGGTGTTTGACCTTTTGAAGGGTGCTGTCATCAAGAGCTTTAAGGATGAGCAACTGCAGCAGGGATCAAAGTTCCTGCAGGACCTCCTGCCTGTACACTGCAGTGTGGCTCAGATGATACAGGATACAGTCAAGAACAGGTTGGAGACACTTCATTACTAGAAACATACTACAATTGTTTTGGTCAGATACACTTAAAACATAAGAGGGATTATTCTGATTACTATGTAAATTTAGAATGTAATTAAGATAAAAAGCTTCCAATTGATTCGCAATTTTGAACATGATGTCAAAGTTTCAAATGTAAAATGAATCGTTCTTTTGATTAAACCTTCTTTTAAATGAAGACCAAAGTCAATATACATGACTATGCCTTCTTATGTCTTGATATTCTTCCCATGTCTTCTCCACCTGCTCAGTGTGTTTGGTTGGGACCATGTGACCCAGGGTCTAGTGCAGCTGGGCTTCTTCCTCATGGATAACTTTGGACCCAAACCTGGACCTTTTGGAAAGACCACAGAAGGCTCTGCTTCCATAGCCCGGACCCCCGCTCAACAGGCATGTAAGCTTGGTGGACAGGTGCTCCTGCAGGGCTTCAAGGTAACATGTGGTGTTTATTCTATAGAAGTATCACAATGTGTATGCATTAATCATCCAGTACATGTTTAAATTCAGTTTTTCTTGCTGTGTGATGTGTGTTCCTCCCGCGACAGATGCACGAGCCAATCAGAGGAGAGATACTGGAGCAAGTCTTGAATCGATTGGTTACAAAGACAGCCTCTCCTGTTAGCCATTACTTAGGTAACACTCCCTCAGAGATATAATACACAGATGTATTATTACCTTAATAAGTACATTTTAACTTTTGTTTTTCTTTTCTGTGTCCCTGCCTTCAGACCTTTTCACTGACATTGTCATCTCTGCTCCCATGATCCTCCTGGAGTCATCCTCAAAAGTGACAGAGACGTTTGACCACCTGTCCTACCTGCCGCTGGCCACAGTTCAGGGTCTCCTTAAAGCAGTTCAGGTACCTAAAAACACAGACATATACACTCACTGTAGAGGGCTTTCAGAACTCATAGGTCCTGTGATAAGGGTCTGAAGATGCTTTTCATACCAGACTTAAAACTAAGGAGACTGCATTCAAGGCTGTGGTTTAGAAGCTGTCTCCAAACCAAACTGAGAGCTCTGAACTCTTTGTACATTTTTTCAAAATTCAGTTGAACACACAGTTGTTTCAACTTGCTTTTGTTTAACCTGCCTCAGTCTACCTTTCTGTAATTTTCTTTTTTATTGTGTTGCCTTTTGTGATCTTTTATCGTGAGTGCTTTATGACATCTCTTCTTAAAATGTGCAATATAAATCAACTTTTCTTACCCTCTACGTACTTACTTAGATGTTGTTTTTCCTTATTTAATCCCCAGCCCCTGCTTAAGGTCAGCATGTCCTTGAAAGATGCTTTGATTCTTGTTCTCCGTAAGGCCATGTTCTCCAGGTGAGTGCTGCTTTGCTCTTAATTAGATTAAGATATCTGCTGAGTTACTGGGTCATGATTTCTTTTGCACATTTGATGATTTTTACAGTCATTACTAAGGAAGGTATATCAGATATTCAACAAAGGTCTTGAAATGCTCTTCCTCCATACTCTTTACTAGTCAGCTGGATGGCAGGAAGTCTGCAGTGACTGGCTTTTTGTTGCTGTTGAAGAACTTCAAAGTGTTGGGCAGTCTGGCCTCCAGCCAGTGCAGCCAGGCAATTTCCTCTAGCCAGGTATGGTTCCACTTACAATTTGTGGTCTTTGCAGTAATTTTTTAATGTTGCCTGCAGCATTCACTCATCAGCTCTCTGTGACTTCCTGCAGACATTTTACATGGGGGCTGGCTGTAAAATTCTGCAGAAAGTCAGTGTGAAATTTCTGGATTTACACTTGGATCCCAACCCCCAAATTTTGGGAATTTTTCAGGAGTGCATACACATTTTCAAGGAGCTTTGGTTTAGCTTTCTTGCTGCTTGGTTCTGTAGACTGTATCAATGATGTACAGATTCCTGTTAATATATACATAACAGTATTGTATTAGAAAAACTGTGAAAATATCTGCAGTCTTACACACAGTGACCATCTGCCTGAACAGATTCAAGTGGACGTTCATTCTCGTTACAACTCTGCTGCTAATGAAGCATTTTGTCTGGAGATCCTCAGCAGCCTGCGTCGCTGCCTCAGCCAGCAGGCTGACGTTCGCCTCATGCTCTACGAAGTAAGGATTTTTTAAAAATTTCTAACTTTGAAAATGTTGCTGCTCTGTTTCATTAAATTTTATTGTGTTGTGAAGCGATAATGTACAATACCTAATATAAATGTTTCCATTTGATGCATAGTACCAGAGTTACAGAAGCTATAAAAAGTCTACGGCTCCATAAGAGATTGTTTTTGTGATGTAAAAGATTTTCATTTCAGAGCTTTTTACACCTTTAATGTTATCTATGACATATTGCTGGTGTCAGGCTAAAACCTCATATCTCCATTTTTCATGATCTTTTTATAAATCAGTGCTATTGGTCCACCTTTACATCTGTCAGTGGGATTTTAACAATTTTAAAATGATTAAAAAAAAGTATCAAAGATGCTGACTTTGATCATTCAGTGTTAAAATTAATTGAAAAATAAAGTTTACTTTTTTATTTTTTGAAAGTTGGTGATTCTAGAGATAGGAAATCTTTGCCGACAGCAGCGATGTACAATTCAACTGAAAACAAACCAAATGGAAGCAGCAGTATTTATTCTTCAGCTGGATTTTGGGTCTTAGCTAAGGTGTAAGTGAATTCTGAACAGTCCCAAAAACCAGTTGGTTTTGGCTCAAAACCTTCAGGTTTCTACATGAAAGCTGAAGACAAAGAGAGGGATTTCACCATTCTGCAGTACAGTGACCTAGAGTATAAATCCAAGACTACAAAAGTATGGCTTTGACAGAAGAAGAGAAAAGTTTGGGCTGGCCCGTATGGAGCCAAGACCTGAATCCTGCTGAAACTCTGTGGGGTGACCTGAAGAGGGCTGACCTGTGCGCATAAAAAGCCCTTCTAGGGACGGGTATTGCAAATTAGCATTCGCTACAAACACTATGAGACTTGCATGGAATGCCTGTTCTCAGTTGTCTATGCATACTGTATCTGTCCCTAACAAAAAAAACTTAAATAAACAGAAGAAATGCCTTCACCATCAAACAGCTTTTTAGCCCTTTTGCAAGAAAGAGTTGACAAATGTTGTCAAGTTGAGACCTGAGACCCAAAAAGACTGAATGCTTTAATAAGATCCAAAGGTGTCTACAATTCTGAAATTATATATTTCAAATATGTGGCATTATAGCCAGGGTGGGAAGACTTAGCCACCATAGCTTGAAGCCAATTTACACCTGCAGTCCCTTGGTAGGTTAAAATTAGATCTGACTCACCAAAGTGAGTGTCTTTCATCAGATTTTTCAGTTTGTTTTTAAAGCTGCCAACACAAAAACAGTTCTCAATGTGTCAAGCTTAAATCTACGTCAAGTGGGGTGAAAACATTTCTTTATTGGAAAAAAATCTTTTCTATTTCAGGGTTTTTATGATGTTCTTCGTCGCAACTCTCAACTTGCAGGCTCAATCATGCAGACCCTCTTCTCCCAGGTATGCCTGTCTTTCAAGTGCACACTTTATTATACAAAATTGTTCTAATTAACCTTTCATGTGGCCACCTGTATTTTATTTGAATTGATTTTGTCTTTCAACCTTAGCTGAAGCGATACTATGAGCCTGAACAAGACCTCCTTCCTCCTGTTAAACTGGAGCCATGCATCACTGCTCTCGGAGATCAAGTCTACCTGCAGGAGCCTCTGGTGCTCTTATCTATGTCTTATCAGGCTTTTATGATAGTGTTTTCTTCTGTGTTTATGTCAGTCATAAATAATGTTTCTTCTCCTTTCAGGCCCATCTGGTGAGCTGTACAGTACACTGCCTACAGTGGGTGCAGAACATGCGGCGATCAGTCCGCCGCAACGCTGAGGAAAGTGATGACGACGACGATGATGAGGAGGAGGAGGAGGAGGGATACCAGTCTGAACTGCAGGCAATATTGGAAAGTATGATGAGACGCATGATCAAGAGTGAGCTGGAGGACTTTGAACTGGTATGCAACACAGAGGTTTATACTGTAAAACTGATGCATACAGGAATACACTGAATGACTTTTAAGGTGTCTGCAGACTTAAGTTTTCTTTTAATAGCAGGAGAAATCACTATTGATTTGTCAGCAGTATGCTATAGCCTGGTGAAAGAAAATGAGCTTATGAATACCTCTAGAATGACTACATGATCATGTCCTTGCCATCTTTTGTTTTCATTTCCAAGTGGTCTTTGTGAACATGCCGATGCACTTTTGCAAATTATTAGTTTGTGGCTCTCAAACACCAACTTTCTTTTGATCCTCTTTTGACTTTTCCTATATCGTTACTGTATGTCAAAACTGCGTTAACTGGGATTATATTTAAAGGGGGAAGCAATAAAGTCTGTATTTTTTTTAAATGGGAGGGAGAGATATATTGCATTGAAGATTATGTGGAAAAAAAAAACTGCATTACTGTACCTTCACATTAAGTTGTCCATCAAATTTTGGCTGTAAAAGCCAAAGAGATGATTATGTACATAAGGCACTATATCTTCTGTCTATGTTTCTGCCAGGACAAGTCGGCAGAATTCTCCATGGGATCCAGCGTTGGGGTGAAGAATAACATCTACGCTGTGCTGGTGATGGGCATGTATGAGGTCCTTATGGAGTTCAGCTTTAATAAAGCAAACTACAGGTAACAAACACTTATTTTTCTGTGGGCAGAAGCATAAATGTTGGAAATATTGCAATAATTATTTTGTGTTTTTGTTAGTAAAAGCAACTTCGAGGAGCTCTTGGAGTTCTTCAACCGCTACAACAAACTGTCTGAGATCCTGAAGGAAAAATCTGGAAAGGGTCGAGTCCCTACGAATAAGACTCCACGCAGTTTACTCTCTTTAGGCTTCATATCAACGCTACTCACTGTGCTCTTCAGGTAAATATTTAAGGAGGCTTTGTTAGCAAGGCTTGTTGAAAGAGTAGCTAGCCCTTTTTGAATATAAAGAAGGCATTTTATGAATTAAAACCATAATATACTTCTATTAAGATACAGAACATAAAAGCTATTTTAAGTTAATTCCGTAATAGGCTTGTCTGTGTGTAGGGTGTTTGTAGGCAGTGCAAAATGACAAAATCTAAAATAGTCAACTGGTTTTTCAAGATGTGTGTTCTGTAAGTGGAATATAGAAGTTGTAGGAACAACTATGCAGTATCAGAAAGCACTTCTGCAAACAACTGTAACCAAAATGTCAAATTTCTCTCATTTCAGAGACAGTACTCAGAGCAGAGAGGAGGCTCTGTCAGTGCTTCGCTCTAGTGGAGAGTTTGTGCGTTATGCAGTCAGTGTTGCTGTACAGAAGATCCAGCAGCTGGAGGAGACTGGACACACAGATGGGCCTGACGGGCAGAACACGGATAAAACTTTCCGGTTCCTCTGTGACATGACAAGGTTAAAATTTCTTCCCTTGAAAAAATGTCGGCACTAAGTTTTCAAGTTTTGTCTTCATTTAAATAATTGGAACTCTGTGTACAATTTTCCTCCCAGTGTGCTGATGTGGCGTTACACCAACATCCCCAGCGCTGTGGAGGATGCTGGGAAGAAGGAGAAGCGCTCCAGCCTGTCCCTGATGTGTCTGGAAGGTCTGCTGAGGATATTCACAACCTGTCAGCAGAGATATCCAGACAGGATGCCCCAGCTCCTCTCAACTATGGGTCAGATAGGCA
This sequence comes from Cheilinus undulatus, assembly GCF_018320785.1. NCBI lineage: Eukaryota > Metazoa > Chordata > Actinopteri > Labriformes > Labridae > Cheilinus > Cheilinus undulatus. The sequence continues at coordinate 30,971,992 of NC_054873.1, forward strand.
TACATTAAAAAAACATAAAAGCAGTGATTTCAGGTATTTTCATCTGTGGACTGTTGAAATTCACTCCATTTTGTGTTTCTTGCAGAAGTGTCAGAGGACAATGAAGAGCCAGAGGATGTCACAGAGATGAACTTCTTTTACATCAGACAGTTTCAGGTGCATCTTAAAGCTTTAAATTTAGCTAGGACTGTTTGACCTTTTTTCAGACTTCTCACTAACATGCAGTGTTCTCTCCCTGACACCAGAGGGCGTTGTTCACCCAGCTAAGTGGAGGTGAGGATGAATTTAACAGCAAAGAGGCGCAGCTGCTGGTCAGCATCCTGAGCGTGCTTTCACGTCAGCTCAAGCCATCCTCTCAACAGGTAGGTGTCACCCTAAATGAATGTGTTTAAAGGAAAATATCGTATTATAAGTCCAACTAACACACCTACATCTACAGTTTGTTCAGATGATCACATGGACTGTCAAAGTCTGCAAGGAGACAAGCTTTGGTGAGTGATGTTATCTGATCTTTGTGCCTTTGTGAAGAGTTGTAAGGTGCGCTCTGAAAATATCCTTTTCCTTTTAGAGGATTCAGCGTTTTCCAAGGGCCTGCTCTCTCTCCTCTTCAGCCTACATGGCCTCTACAAGAGCCCAGTAAGGCTGCTCCTGGAGCTCTGCCAGGACATCCACAGCCAACTGGGAGACATTGATCAGGTACACAGGACACAGCTACGCATCAGACTTTAAACTTACTTTCTGTATCAGCTGGGGTTTTCTGTCCGGGCCGTTCTTGTCTATGTAATATCTCAAGCATTCTTAAAGGGATTTTTTTCAAACTTTGCACAAAAGTACACTTGAACTCAAGGATGATCTGATTAGATTTTGGAGGGCGAAGTCATCGGGCTTCATGTTCATCACTTGCTTAAAAGAATTCTACAAATCCCACAACCACAGAAAATGCCTTCTTCTTGTTCCCCCATTGTCCAGCACATGTATCCCTCAGAGATACACAGCATATCCTCTGGGTGGTAGTCTTAGCTTTAATGTGGAAATGTACCACTCATTAAGAATCTTTACTGTGAAAAATATTCAAGCAAATGCTGTTCAGCTACGTGAAACTGATTGCGTGAAACTGATTGCTTTATATGCTGCCTTTCACCCTTGTTGCTGTTAAAGGCATTTACAAAGAAATACAGAGAATTAATAATCAATACTAGCACTAATAGCATTGTTTGCTTTATAAGTTCATAAAGAGATTTTGGCCCTCATTCATCAACTTTTCTTAAGGAGAAATTTATTTAAATGTGCTTACAGTTTATTAGAAGATTCTGACCTTCAATTTTATCCGTGATTTGTTTTTGACCAAGAAAATCTAAGAAGACTAGGGATCTCTAAGCACATTTAAGTGCTGATATGACAGGATTAAATCACTATTATACACATATCAGCACCAAAATATGCTTAATTTAAATTGACACACCAACTTGTCATTTAAAAGTAAATTTTACTGGATTTTTGTCAATGTAACACTTTAAATTGTTAGAAAAATGCAAAAATGTATGACTTAAAAGTGGTTAAATTTGATTTCAACCATGTAGTGTTTGATCCGAAATGCAAAATGTAAAATAATGAATATAAACTTAACACTAAAGTAAAAAATCCTTAAACACCTGTTTAAAACAATAAAAACCTACCTTCACACATGGATATCTGAATGTGTTCAAATTATGTTTTATCATTTAACAGTATCAGCTTTTAGAGTAAATGTAGGCCAATCAAATCATATTCTTTATGAAACAATACCAGATGAGGCTTAAACTAGTGTTTCTGATGACAGCGCTATCTGAACTGACAATCTGATTTATCTGTTAGCAGTGCCAAATGTTTACTTAAAGTGGTCTGTTGTGGTTCAATTCTGAGCAACACTAAATCCACTTTAGAACTATCATACAGGCTATGTACAGTAAATCTGACTTTTATGCAAAACTTAAGACCTTTTTCAAGACCCTCTTTTTACATTTAAAGACTATCTCATCCTCAGTTTCTTAGGAATAACATTAACAAGTTACAGTTACGTATACGTTGCCGAAAGTAAGACAAAAATGTGACAACAGAGAAAAATAATGCCAGCAGTATTTCCTACTGCAGAATATAAATTAGGCTCTCTTAGACAATCTTGAGATTAGACTGAGAAAAATTAACCGACACCATAAGGTAACTGAATGAAATGCCTTATATTTTAATTAAGAAGCCTAAAAGTAGTTATACCACTATCTAGAAGTACCCATTTACAAGCTTGCTCTACAGTTAAAGCTAAAAAGGAAAAACAACATTCCTTTTGGTTGAAGAAAAGAAAAAAAAGATATAACTTCCCATTTCAGGGTACTTATAATACTCTTTAGTTCTTATTTTAAAGCATTTTACAGAAACAACCTCTCAAGGTTACTATAGAAATAAAAAACAACCAAATTCAAGACCTTACAGTCTTGCACTGAAAGACTTTAAATACTCATAAAAGGGGTGTTTCTCTCTGCTCACTGGGGAAAACGTACCAGCTTCCAGCTGCACATGGCATTCATAACTTTAAGAACACAGGAGCAAACAAGCCTGTAGTTTAACAATGTGTCACAAACAACAAGTTGAACAAACTTAAGAAACTCTGAATAAAATATTGAGTGAGGCTTACTTGCATTCATTTAAGTCAGATTCATAACAAGCTTAAATCTCCTCACTGCAGCTCTAATGTCACATGCATACGTGCTACATTTAAGATGATCCCTATTCTAAAATAATCTGTTTGCCCTGATTTTTGCTGTGCTAAATAAATATTTGACAGTAATAGGGAAACTGTATTTTAAATGTGCATTTCCTGTGTTTGATCAGGATGTGGAGGTGGAAAAACAGAACCACTTTGCCATTATCAACATGAAAACTGCCTCCACAGCAGCCGTGAGTGTTTTATTAAATCTCAGATCCTAGTTTGTAATTACACCTGTATACCTCAAAATCCTTTGTGCTCATTACTGTTTGAATCCATCTCTCCAGCTGCTGGTCCTGTCTCAGATTGACCGGGTGCTCGATGAAGTGGACTGGCTGATTGCCAGAAAGAAAAGCCAGACACCCTCTGACAAATCAGGTTGGATTAAGAAGCATTTCACACTGATGCTTAGTTGACTTTAGGGTTGGAGTTGAGAGGTAAAAAGGGACTTAACTTCTGTGGTTTTGCATTTTATAGTTGAATCCACTCAGACCGCAGACCAGCAGGATCCGATTGAGAAAGCTGTGACTCTGCAGCTTGGGACTCTTCTAACGGCATTGAACGAGCTGGTGCAGACAGCTCTGCTGCCTGGCACCTGCACCATTACACTGCTGAGAGAGCTGAGCCGCACCTACACCATCCTCACTACGCTGGTCAAATATGTACGTATTTGTCTGAGATTTCAATATGAAGGTAGATATTGTGATGTGAAATTTATTTTCTGTGTTTCTTTAGCACATTCAAGTGTTTGCTAGCCTGCATGGTGCTCTGCCATCGCGCTTTGAGAAGCTGGTGAGTCTGATGACATGATGTTCCTCTATTTGACACCTTCAGTATACCTGATAGTGAATTAACAGAGCATTTGCTGTGCAGGTCAAACTCTCCGGCTCACATCTAACACCACAGTGCTACTCCTTCATCACATACGCTCAGGTACAGCCCAGTCCAGTTTCATATTTATGTTTTTAATTTGACTGTTTTGAGATTTTAGGTCTTTAATCGAGATTTTCTTTCTATCAGAGTGGAGAACTCAGTGGTGGTGGAGATGAAAAGAAGAAAAAGAAAAGGAATGAAGCAAACAATGCTGCATCTGTAAGGATATTCACATCTTATACCATTAAAATGGCTGATAATTATTACATCTTTTGTGTATCTTTCTTGCCATCTTTAAATGTGAACCTAAACCTAAAGTTATGAATAAAATAGTTTAAAGTTTGATGACCCAGATTTTTTCTCGTTAGGCCAAACTTCTGCGTGAAACCAAGGCCATCCCTAACTTGATCTTCTGCATTGAGCAATACGAGAAATTCCTCATCACACTCTCAAAGAAGTCAAAGGTATTTGTGTTTTTTTCAACACTTAACCTATGGCTTTTAAAAACATGAAGAAACTTGTCCAACAAAGATATTAACGATAAGCCGCCTGACAACCATCAGAATACGTGTTTTTTTTTTTTTTTATAACACAGGGTTTTAGAAACGTGTTTTTACATTTCTGCAGGTGAATCTGATGCAGTACATGAAGCTGAGCACCTCCAGAGACTTCCGCATCAATGCAGCTACTCTGGATGCAGCCCTACAGGAGCAGGACGATGGTGATGAGGTAAATCAGTGCAGGTTTACAGTCTGACCTTTATGAACATTTCTCTGTGCAGCAGTCTCTGTTCCAATAGTTTCCTCCTAAGATCTCAGTGTCCATCATCCTCTTTCCTTTCAGCCTGCTGAGTCACAGGATGCAGAGGAGACACAAGAACCCAAACGGAAGAAGAAAAAACAGTGATCTCCTGCTCCACCCCAATGCACGGCAATCTCTGGTCTTAGGCTGGTTCAGCTGCTGAGCCGCCTGTCGGCACTTCAGACTGTTCTGATAACGAAGCTCCACCCACCAACCTCTGTCTCCCTTTGTTCAGAGAGCCTTTAGTGATGTTGATGATTTGGTAAATGTCCAAAGCCTCACCTGTGGAAAGTTAATGCACAATATTAAAAATGTGGTTGTGTTCCTTTTGTAGTTCAAAATAAATGTGCATATTCTATAACATACCTCTTAAAAAGTCAAATCTCAGTTTTAATGGTTTCTTATGACTGTCATTGCAAGTTTACAGCTAAAAGTTTTCAAGTTCTGTTGCGACTTTGATTCAAACACTCACAATTCTTACTTAAGAGGATCTAGTAGCTGCAGACTGCAATATTTAAGATCTCCCTGGTGTGCCATTACTTGCTACAGCACTAAAGCAACAAGTGCATTACCAGTATAGATGAATCTAAAGAGATGTTACAGCTTTAAAACTTCTGGGTTTTTTTATGCTATTTTGTTTCTCTGCTTTTATTCAATTGACACGTGTTTTGTAGTCTTTTTTTAATAGTATTTTGCTTGGGCTTTTTTCTGAGCCTCAACAGTAAGAGATTATAAGTGTTGGTAGTTTGCCAATAAATACGAAAACATTGTAATTATTCTCTGAAATTAATTACCCTGCTTGATGTGATTAAATATTATATTTTACTGTTTTCAACTGAGGCTGTGTGAAGCAGTGTAAATAAAACGAAAGTGTTTTGGCACAATAAAACGACTTCTCGTGTCTTTCAGTATTGAATTTTTGTGGACACTGACACTTGGGTATAGCTTTGGTTCTTATTATTGGCTGTTTTTTCCACTGGAGCGACCTGCCCAAGGAGATGAGGCTTACAGAAACAGTAATTCACTCCTTTAATCTACATTTACAGACTTGCTTTTATGTTTTTAATTCACTTATTCTATCTCTTTCTTTATGCTTATAATCCTTTTATTTCTGTTTTATTACTAATGGTGTGATGTCATCTTCTTAAATGTGCCAATATGTTATTAGAATTTTTTGTTTTATATAATCTTTTTCTAAATATTTTCATCATTTACTATTTTAACAACATTTCAAGACTGTCATTTCCATTCCTTTTAGTTGTGCTAATTTATGTTGACTTTGTGCTACACCTCCAACTTGTTTGACCTTTAAGACCTCTTCTGTTAATGTTAACCTGAGTTCACATCTTTGCTATGTCTGTTAAAGCACTTTGTAAACATCTGTTTTAAAAGTGCTAGATAAAAACAAAATAAAGTTATTAATATCAAACCTCAGAGGCCACGATCACGCACACATGATGTGCTATTTCTGATTAAAGGAAATATGATCATTTGAATTTGATATAAAAATTAGTTTTACAAATGGGGTGCAGTATTCCAAACTGTGCAGGAATGTCACTGATGATTTCTTTACAACTTCAGCATTTCTGGTAATTTTGGAGGAAAAAAAACTCCTTGAAATTGCTTGCATAAAATATTGTAGAGTGGGACATTCAAAATTGAAATGTATATCATTGTATTTTATGCATTTAGCTTGATGTTGTCTCACATCTTTTTATGTTTAATTTTCTCTGTTTGGAGATCCCTCACAGCGTTGGAATGCAAAGAATGCCATATTGTTCTCCAAATACTCAAATACAAAAATTACTTGGACATTGGTTTAGTAAACAAAAAAAGCCCTATAAATACATATGCATTCTTTAAAAAATACTGTCTTAAAATATGTAATTGTACCACTTTTATGTGTAAGTTTAAAGCATTTTATAAATTTCTAACTCTTGAAATAACATGTTCATCATATTTTGATTGTTTATTGTTTTTCTTTGTTTTTTGGAAGTCCTATATCTAAGAAAGCCGACCTAAAAAAGGAATAATGTGGAAATTACACAAGTAAAAAAAAAAAAAGAATCCCAGGTCCTTATAATGAGATAAAAAGTCATAATTTAAATGTTTTATCTCATTATTATTAATTTTAACCTCATAATTATGACTTTTTATCTCATAATTTCAACATTTTTTTTCATAATTTTGACTTTTTTGATTTCATAATTTCAACTTATTTTCTCATAATTATGACTTAGGATTTTTTTTCAAGAATTGTCTTACTTTCACATTTTTTCTTTTTTTTTGGGTGGGGGGGGCTCATATTTATCTAAAACAGTAAGTTAAAAAAAAAATCATTTCCAAAAGTTGAGGTTGTGCTGAAAAAATTATACCAAACATGAGCATGGTAAACATCTTCTGAGATATTTATATTGTCAAAAGAAAAGTATTGAGTAAACACCAAGCATAGCCCGTGGACTTCCAAGCGTTATTATAAGAATGAATAATTTCATGTTTATTACATTGCTTTTGAACTTCAATGTCCTTCTTCTTACTTTTTATTTATTTTCTGTCTCATCCTACAAATAAAAGTTGATAAAGGTGTGCGGACTGAGGTTGTTAAATGTATTTTACGTTCAAAAGTAGCAAAGTCTTGAAGAAAAAACATGCACATGTGTATTTTGACCCAAAGTGGGGAGAGACAGAGCTCTAAAAACACACCAAAACCTCCGTCCAGGTATGGAAGAAGATTTGAGATTTTGTTGACTGATACAGAAGACATTTCTCTTTCTGCCAGCTGTGTGCCTCTTCACTCCAACCTCCTGAACAGCCTCTATCCTCACTACCTGTTTAATTCACCATTTTCTGTTGCTGTGTTATGGAAACATGTCAATATCATTTAATTTTAGCTGGTATCATATCAGAATTGAAAATTATGGTATTGTGAAGACTCCAGTGCACATTCACCTGATGGAAGGCCGTATCTCCGTTCCAGTCCTGTGGGGTTGGAGGGGGTCACACAGTCCATGTCCACCTCCTTCCTCAGACACTGGTCGATGTCGACTGAACTAAAGAAAGCTACAGACTGAGGAAGATCCTGCATCCCTAATGCATGAGCAAACATACACCTGCAGGACACAGAAGCACATCATTGTCAGGGTTCTTTGTCTATAATGCAACAGATTTGACTACAGGAATGATAGAACATGACAGAGCAGACCTTGTGAGCAGGTTTGTGATCTGAAGAGCCAGCGCTGCTCGGTATCGGTCCTTGCTACTGACGAGGTACCGCACCTCATCATGGATGCTGATGCAGAAGCGGCCGTCAATGTCATGTTCCTCAAAGAGCCACTTCATGGCCACTAGCATCAGATGAAGATAGTCCACTGCAGAACTCTGGACCACCCAGTTTACTCTGCTTGTGATAAACTAACACAAAAATATGACAACCGCTTATCTTTAAGACCATTTAAAACCTCATCAAATATGGACTCTACAGAAAATCAGCTGAAGGCATCCCTTATAAATATGCTTAGTATGCCTTTTGAATTGAGGGTTATTTTGTCCCACTGACCTCATCCTTTACTACTTTGGGCTCCAGTGCTCTGCTGATCCTGCAGCCCAGAACAGGAGTGGCTGGCTCGGCTGAATGAGCAATGCTCTCCAGCTTATTGAACATGTCCGACTCTGTTCCTCCAGCCCAAAAACGCTTGTCGACCATTTCCCATCTCTTTCGTCTAGAGCTGTGTTATATCAAAACAGAGAAACAGAAATGGGTTTTTGTACTCCTAAATGTGGATGTTTTTGTGATTTTTCCCTTGCTCTTCTACCTCTTTGTGGCTAATCTGGTGATCCTCCGCAACTCCTCCAGGGTGATGGCTCCATTCTCCTCTCTCTCCACCTCTATATCCAGCTCATGAACCAGCCAATCTCCCTCCTCTGAGAGATGATATCTGACAAAAACTTAACAGAGTCATTTGAGCTCTAGAAAGTTAAAACTTTTCCCCACCAGCACACAATGGTACCTCTTTTTACCTGCGTGTGCCCTTTGTCAACGCGTACATCTGCCTGGCCTTGCTGGCAGCTTCTATCTGACTCAGGCGGTGGTTGAACTGCATTAGGAGCCTCTCAGCGAAGGGCTGCCCTGCTCCATAAATTCGCCCGTAATTGAACACCTTGGCATGCTCTCGGCTGATTCCCACCGTGTCAGCAGTGCGACTATGCAGGTCAGTGCCCTGACTCTTCTTCCCCTGGAGGGTCATCCATCCAAACGCTGTACACCCTAGAACCAGAAGACACATCAGATGAAGACAGCCCTGCTTCATCGAAGTATGATTGTAAATCTGTGCTTCACACAGAATAACAGTGGACAGCAGGGGTTTAGTGGAGGTCTAACATTTAATTTATCTTAAAGAATTCACAACTGAAGTTCTTTAAGGTTCTTTTTCTATTTGAGTTAATAATACTGTATTAAAAGCCAGATCAGAGGTTCTCTGTAGGTCTATCCTCAGGACCCACCACCAACTCTTCAATGAAAAATCAACCAAAATTAAAAAAAAAAATCCAATTATTCTCAACTACTTCAATTTATTGATACAAAATGTTTCAGTTTAGACCTTAGAGTGAACATATGCTTGAACAAAGCAACAGGACAAAACAAACATGTTTAAAAAGCACATTGTTACAGATGGCGTGGGAGGAGATGCATGCATACAATGCCGTGAAAAAGCATTTGCCCCTTTTCTGATTCCTGGTGTTTTTGCATATTTATCACACTGAAATGTTTCAGATCATCAAACCCATTTTTATATTTCACAAAGACAACACAAGTACATAAAAATTAAGTGTCTGAATGATTATTTCATTTTTTAAGGGTAGAAAAAACCCCAAATCCATCTGGCCCTATTTGAAAAAGTAATTGCCCCTTGAACCTAATAAGTTGTTGTGCCACCCTTGGCAGCAATAACTGCACCTTCAGCAGCAAAGCAGCCCCGAACCCTCACACTGCCACCATCATGTTTGACTGTTGGGATGATGTTCTTTTTATCAATTGCGGTGTTATTTTTATGCTAGATGTAACGGGCTGAACACCTTCTAAAAGTTCAATCTTTGTCTCGTCAGTCCACAGAAAATTTCTCCAAAAGTCTTCGGGATCATCAAGATGCTTTTTGTCAAATGTGAGACTTGCCTTTGTGTTCTTTTTGTCAGCAGTGGTTTTGGCCTTGGAACTCTCCCATTGATACCATTTTTGCCCAGTGTCTTTCTTATGGTTGAGTCATGAACGCTGACCTTAACTGAGGCCAGTGAGGCCTGCAGCTCTTTGGATGTCATTCTGGGTTCCTTTGTGACCTCCTGGATGAGTTGTCGTTGCACTCTTTGAGTCATTTTGGTTGGCTGACCACTCCTGGGAAGGTTGACCACTGTTCCTAGTTTTCTCCATTTGTGGATAGTGGCTCCGACTGTGGTTTGCTGGAGTCCCAAAGCCATGGAAATGGCGTTGTAACCTTTTCTAGACTGATAGATTTCAATCACTTTGTTCCTCATTTGTTCTTGAATTTCTTTATGCGTTTCTTTTTGAGATCTTGTAGCCTACTTCACTTTGTCTGACAGCTTCTATTTAAGTGATTTCTTCATTCAACAAATCTACACTGCATTTTCTATTTACTTGGGTTGTCTTTGTGAAATATAGAAATTGGTTTGATGACACAAAACATTTAAGTGTGATAAAAATGCAAAAAAAACCCCTCTGGAATCAGAAAGGGGGCAAATACTTTTTCATGACACTGTATGTTTATTTCATTTCACTGTTTCCTGTATTAACATACACATGTTGGTTGTTTTATAGCAATCATCATGGTAAAACCAGCTTCAGTATCCCGAGATAACAAATAAACAAGTCTTGAGAAAGGAAGCAAAATGTACACGTTACATGGAAAATCAGAGTAAAATTAAATACATGGGTGTATGACTGGTTTGTATTTTGTACAGTGCCTATAAAAAGTATTCACCCACCTGGATGTTTTACCTTTTATTGATTTTACAAAACAATCATGGTGTTTATAATTTAGCTTTATTTACCAAAAAACCTATTTGACGTTTAAGTGAAATGAGATTTCTACAAAGTAATATCAATTAAAAAAAGAGGTGAAATAAATGACCACATAAAAATTCATCACCTTTAAGTCAGTATTTAGTAGATGCACTTTTGGCTGCAATCACAGCACTGAGTCTGTGTGGATGGGTCTCATTAAGGCATGCACATCTGGACACTAAATGTTTTCTCCATTCTTCTTTGCAAAACTGCTCAAGCTGTGAAGGGTGCACAGGGATCAGACGTGAACAGCCCACTTCAAGTCCGGCCACAAATTCTTTTGGATTGAGGTCAGGGCTTTGACTCCGTCACTCACCTTGTTGTCTTTAAACTATTTCTGTGTAGCTGTTAATGTACAGGAATTAGCTAATATACCTCAGCCTATTAAAGGAAGATGGCCCTTTTTTGTTTGTGTGGGCCCAATGGGCTGTAATAAGGACCCAGCCTCTAATTGACCACAGGTCGTTATTTAAGGATTTACATGAACAAAAATGGTCTCACAGCAATTGGTGCATTTACAAAAGAGCTGTAAGTTTCCTGTTAAGTGTTTGTAAGTGGCAGATTTAACAGGTATAGAAGGGTCAACAGGTGAGGAGGATTTTCCTCTCATTAAGAACATTAAAAATCTAGGAAACATATAAAATGGACAGCTAAAAAGAGCTGATGTGTTGGAAACACCCATTTATAGTCCTCTACTACTTTTTAATTTGTTTTTTTCTAGCTTACCAAAAGCCTACAAGAAGGTTTGATAAGAGATCTCACCATGCATGCCAGCAAAGTGTGCCTCTCCCAACACTGCAGCAATCCACAGCTCCTGAGAGTCAACATCTGCTCCCACCAGGTGATATCCAGGAGGCACCTGCACCATGGCCTTCAGCTCACTGCCCACCCGATCCTTCTGTAAACAGAAAAAGAGCAAACTAAAAATCTCAATTAGCTGATAGGAGCAGCATAGCTCAGACCTACAGCTGAGATGGTGATGTGATGTGAAGTTTTTCTATCAGCTCACCCGAGCGTTACTCGCAGTCAGCCACGTTGGCTCCACAGCCCTCCGTGTTACCGTCCCAGCGGTGATGACCTGAGGTAATATGGCACCGTACTGACCCTTTTCATCAAAATCTTTGTGTCTTTAAGAGACAGAGAGGCTGTTATAGACTGCAACAACGAAATAGCTAGTCGATAAATACAAAAAATGCTACTGATGTAAACAGACAAACCTGCTGACAGTGTGGGGAAGCTCTCCCTTTCGTAGTAACAGCACCATCTGAGAGCTTTCAGAGAAAAACATCTTTGTATATCACTAAACAACAAATACAAAGCGACTTATGACAGGAAATAAAAAACAGCACAGACAGACAAAATCATAGAAATAAAACGAGAACAGCAGTGAGGACAGGTTGGAGGGGATGCATTGCAAAATGAGATCCAGCACAAAAACAGCACACAGACCCACTCATACTGAGAACAAAGAATATGTAAAAGCCTATGGAAATGCAAAAGTCTATTTCCAAAAGAGATTCTTTAAGATTTTTTCAAAAGGTGACAGAACCTATGCAGTGAAAGATGAAATACATGGTTGTTATCACCCACTTAGAGAAACATGGAGTACCTTATACGTTTATGTGCATTCCTCCAGAAGGACATCATTTTGTTGATTTCTAAAGCTCGTGTGGCGTTGGTTCCACCCCGCCCTGCCCTGAGAGTGCCGTCCTCCATCTTTGACAGGAAGTCTTTAGAAAAAGGGCTGCCCACATTGTTGTGATTTCCATCCTAAAATACATTTATATTCAATGAGAATGTTTAAATCGGCATTGTATAAAGAAAAATGTACTCACACTACTATTTCAGGACACTTTAAGGTAACAGTGAAACTTTACCTTATGAGGCAGTTTGAAGAACCAGCAACCAGGGATATCTACATCATTATAAGGGCCATTACCATGGTGATATTGGCACTGACTTCCTTCTGGGGTGATGTGCGGCTCTTTGGACTGCTGTTAATGAAGAATGGAAACTATTTCATACATCACTGTAGCTAAGGTTTAATTTCAGTAAAGTAAAACAAAAAAATAACACCTGCAATAAAAAATGATAATATTTATATTAATACTATCTATACAACGTCTGTGCTAATTGCACAGGAAGAACAACAGAGAATCGGATGATAGCTCTAAATAGAGAGAACTGGATTGTAGTAATTTAACAGGACGGTATAGTGTCATAACATGTTCATAACATCTTCACAAAACATTTCATTAGTCACCTTTTTCCTTTCCCCATTTTTCATCACCCTGACCCCGTTTTCCTCTGTCAGATTTTCCAGAGAACTTAACTGCTCCACCTAGACATGAAGTCAAAAAACATATCTTAGTCAGTATGATTTTTATACTGTATATATTTATAAAAACTCAACATTTTTAAATCCTTCCATAAAAAATAATATCTTGATGAATATTCACATAAAAGTTAGAATGTATGAAATACAAGTTGTTCCTGTTGTCTTAAGTCAGTACATTTATAAAAATGAGTTTTCAAGCAATCAACCAGACTGTGTTCAGTAAGTTCACACATGAAATTGGCAAGCTCAAAGTCATAATTTGAAATAATGACGAAAGTTTACAGTAAGTAACTAGTGTGGGCCCTTAGGCAAGGTATGATTATGATCAAAATGAGAGCTATAGCGGCTTCGATGCTACCCAGGTCAACAAGGTTGTGTTGGGGAACCGAGGAAACCTGATGACAACTGAGTTACAGGAACGAGTCATTCATGGACCAAGGCAGAGAATGCTACTGTGCAATGAACCCCAATGAAAAAGAAAAACTCTGGCATGTAACCCCCAAAATAGGAGAGTGCCTCCAGCTGATTCAAGGAAGAAGATATGAGATCTCTGTCCAGAAGAGCACAGGCAGGGGAAGAGATGTGCACTTAGCCAAATTCTTTCTAATACATGTCAATAAAACAAACATTAATATTTGCAATTTAACAGGCTGTTTGTCATACCTGTGCAGAGGTGTTTCAGTTGTTATACAGGTTCTGGAAATATCTTTTTAAGTAAAATATGGTGCTTCACTTGCATATATACAGGGGTAAAACTGCATGCAGAGAAAAAAGTCAGAGAGCGAGGTATAGAATGGGTTGGACAGAAAACAGCCTGCAATCTGGTATTTTTAAATGATCAACATTATGTATGAAGAGTCAACAAGGTCCAAGATGGTGGAGTTTTGTGCACAGAAAGATTAGCAGGGAAGCAAAGAATAATTTAAAATTAAAATTTTTTGTTTTATCGTTATTATTTCTAAGTTTGTTTTGATCTTTTTTACAGATAAAACTCAATTGTACTGGTCAAATAGCAATAATAAACATCAAGTAATGCTATTTTTGCATTAAAAAACAAAAGATAAACAAAATGCAAGAAAAAAAAGGACTGAAAATTTGTAGGCTGAAGCCTCAACTTAATACCCCTACCCTGTTTACATTCATTTCATCAGCTCCTTCTCAATGTACACAAAATCCCACTGCAAAGGTACCCTATCTTACAAATCAGCCTGAGATGAATTAACAGGTATGCTGCACACAGCAGTGCAGTGAGGTTGACTTCCGGACACAATGCTGACATCTTTCTGTACCTCTTGTGTTTTGAGAAATCTCTATACATTTTAAATATTCTCCCCAGATATTTTATAAAAAGACAGCCCAGACAGTGCAGTAAATCATGAAGTAAGGAGGCGCACCTTGGCCCACACTGTACTGTCAGTAAACATGAGGCCCTCTGAAGGTTCACAGTCCTCATATTCAGGCGGAGTTTTGTTCTTCTGCTCACAGTACTCTCTGTAAATACTCTCAATGGTTCTGTGGGACAAAACAATGTTTAGGTAAACAAACAGACCAAATCTATCCTGTAAAAACAGTAGAATAAACCTTTATGAGCTCATGTTTGGATGTTGTAAGCTCAGTGGATTGAGCACCTGTGTGGGCACACAAGCCCAGCGCTTTCCTCCTCAGATACAATGTTATCCCTGCGTCCAGGTACCAGGTAGCCCCAGCCGTGTTTCTCTGTGTAATGCAGTGGGAAACCATCCCACGTTAGACCCATGAGCTTTGGCGTCACCCTCGTTTGTAGGCTGATGAGGCTGGCTCCAGGTGACCAGCTGTCATCTTCAGACATCTTCTCACACAGCTTACGGTACCACCTGAGGGGACCAGAGAGGAGAGGAGAGGGGAGGCTCTGATGGACACTGAATAAAGAAGTCAGAACTGAAAGATCATAAATATTTCAGAGGGATCTTACTCCGGGTGCCCTGGCAGATGTTGTCTTTTCTTGGGAAGTTGATTCACAGTTTCCTTCAGTTTCTCCACAGCCAGTCTGCTGGGGCACGGGCCAGCCAACTCCTCTTCGGAGGGGGGGCCTGGATCTGGTGTCAAACAAATTACCTGGTTTTACTTCACTGACTTTAGTAACAGTATTTCACCATGTTTGGAACCAATTAAAAACAGAAGCACTGGCTCATTTTCATTCATTTGGACTAATTTTTACCATGAGTCTGTGTTTTCACCATTTAAGACTTTTTATATGGTTTACATTGCCTTACATTACAGATCTTCAGTCACTGAAACATTTTATTTGTTGTTCTTTCTGTAAATCATGCAAAATTGTATCTCCTGCTCTCATTTCTGCCTGTGCATTTTTAAGAACTCTGGCCAGTGAGCTCATATGAAAGTTTCTGTATAAATAAAAGTGAGTTGAATTTAATACCTTCTTCCCAGTCTGGAAGAGGAGTAGCAGTTTGTTTTTGAGCGTTTTTTTTCTTCTTGCTCACTGCTACTTTCTTCAGCTTGAACTCTTGCACATCCCACTCCAGATCCCAAAGCCAGGGGTCTTCTTTGTGCCTTAAATCGGGGGGTAAATTCCCAGCTGTTATCTGAAAAGCTTCAAAGAGAAACACAGTTATAAAAAAGGTGCTCTTCTCACCTGTCATCCTGCAGCAGCTGGCAGGCATCGTCTGCTAGAGCCATCAGAGACTTCTTCATCTCTCTCTGGAGCTCTTCGTAAGTGTCCTCTGAATCTTCCAGGTAACGCTTCCAGTTATGGTTGACAGGAAGGTAGCTCACCCCCATCTCCAGCATTCCTGCTAACGTCACAGGGTGGGGGCACCTTGTAAAAGATGAGATCATGTCAATTTGAAGCACTGTAAGGAAACAACAAATAAGAGATAGTTCTGTCTGGACAATTCCCACATTTAAAAGCTGGAGAAAATTTTTCAGACCTCTCCAGGAAAAGCGGTAGCTGTTCTGTGAAGACTTGATGCGTGGCTTCAACGTCCATGGCGCAGTACCGCATCAGCTCCTGCGGAGGTCAGCAGAGGTAAAATTATAAGTCGATACCTAATGATGATAGCATATAAACACGTTGTGGTCATGGCTGTTGATAATCTGTCACAGGAGTTGAGTTAACATCTGACCTGAAAGTTGTTCCTGACATCCACCATGCTTCCCTTCACAAAGGTCTCTCTGACCTCTTTCTGCAGCGGTGGCCCTCCCACATACAGAGCATGGACGTCACCCAGGTTATTGATACTACTTATATTCACCCAATTCCAGGAGCCAATCTATATATACACAGAAATATCATGGTAAAATCAATTTTACTAGTAATGACGCAAAAAAGGTCACAAAAGACACTGAAACTATTTTGTAAAGAAAAAATTCAATGGTGAATAAAGTATACAAACTGTCGGGCCCTCCTTTTTCTGTCCAGTCTTTCTGATGTGCTCCTTCACCTCCTGAAGACCCCTCCCTTTTCCCAGTTTGTTGGCCATCCATAGTGTGCGCTGAAACCCAGTGAGCCCAGAGATTGCCATGTGAAAGCTCATGGTGTCCAAGAAGCGAACTTTAGAACCCTTAGAGAAAACAATGTTTTGATTGTACATGACATTCAGTTTTATACATCGGCTGGCATATGCTACTACACATATTTACTGTACTCCATAGTTTTTTTACCAGTGTTCCCAACAATAGGTACATATATTTTTTAAAAACATGTATGATTAAAACCAAAGTGTATTAGGGCCAACCTAATTTTTTTTTAAATTAAGAAAACCTGTTAATTTTCTGCAAAAAAGTCACAACATTTAAGAATACAAAGTAATAGATTTACAAGAAATCTAACTTAGAATTTTCAAGTTTAAAAAGTCTTAAATTTTGACACAAGAGACTGAAAAGTGTCAAGTTGTTAAAATCGTACATTTACAACTGTGTATTGTAAAAAATTTCCAAGAAAACAAACTAAAAACAGTAGTTGGATTTTTGACTTTATGCTCAAAATTCTACTTTTTTTGTTGATGTACATTTACAACTTTTAAACTAAAAAAAATTCCTTTTTTTCCTGTTAATGACTTTTGAAACTTGAGAATTTTAATTTTTTTCCTGAAAACTACCAGATCCTTTTTATTATCATTTTTTCTAGAGTAGCATTAATACACGGTCATAAAACATAGACACACAGATCTTTTGTCAAGAACAAGTGAATGTGGGATTTTTGTCAGTAAGAAACAAAATAGATCTTTCCAAGTGGGTCATGGGGGGGCTTTGCTTTTCTAAGATATAAGTAAGGGGTGCCCTAAGGGGAACAAAGGTTGGGAACCATTGATTTATACAACTAGAGTCTTAAACCAAATAAAGAAGGCACACTGAAAATAAGTTAAAAGCTACAGTTAGGTCTGTAAGTATTTGGAGAGCAATTGTTTTGCCTCTATCATTCACCATAGTGGGTCTGGAATAAAACAGAGAAATGTGACTGAAGTGTAGACTTTCAGCTTTCTCTAAAGGGGCGTCGCAAAAATATTTCACTAACCATTTAGCAATTACAGCCATTTTATTTTCAATATAAGGGGCTCAAAAGCATTTGGACAATTAACTGACAAGCAGTTTCGTGGCAGGATGGCAGGCCTTTTCCATCATTACTCCAAGACAAATGAAGCAGATAAAGGTCTGGATATGATGAATAAAGGAGGTGCTCTGAGTAAAATGGCTCTAATTCCTAAATGATACATGGCTATTTTTCTAGAAACCCCTTAAACTAAAGCTTAAAGTCTACACAGTCACATTTTGTTTTATTTGAAATCTGTTGTTATGGTAAATAGAAGGAAAATGATAGAAATTGTGTTACAGGCCTAACCGTGATAAACTGTGATTTTAAATCACTGCTAACAAGGATAAAACAAAATTAATGACTTTGAATACTAACCTTTAGTAGGTATTGCTCCTTAATATAAGATCGATCAAAGCTGACATTGTGGCCCACTATGAGCCTCTCCTTCCACTGACCTCCTGGAGGGCGGGCAGAGTTTAAAGATGTCTCCAGTGGGATGAGGTCTGCTAGTGTGAGCTGGTTTGACCAGCTGTATCGCTCTTCGATCAGACGCTTACTGCACCAAGAGTACCTTCAGCAGCAAAAGAGAAATGTGTCTGTGTAGGTCCTCATTCATCCAGGTCCGAGGTCGACTTAAATTAATCCAAAAGTGCAAACTGAACTTGGTTAAGGTTCTTGGTCTGCCAAAAACTATCTCAGATCATTTGCAGAGGTTTAAAATTCTAGCTCTGGCCCTTATCAGTTACAGAATTGAAGTCTTACAGAGGCCAGGCAAAACATCTTCAAGAGCCTCAACAAGGCCAAGCTGCACCTTCTGGATCAAGCTTTGGAGACGGATGTTAATGGTTAGAATCCCTTTTTTGTGCATGAAAACATAATACCATTCAGAATTTTTGCCTTTATTGGGACAATCATAAAACTTTCTTACCAGTTTGTGGGAGACACAGCTACAGCCAACGTTGGACACCGCCCCTCAGTCATACACACCTCCACATCAAACACCAGCGCCGACTCCTCTGGGAAATCCACCCTCCTATTCTCCCCATTGGGTCCATAGCAGGTCCACCCACCCTCAAAACTCCATTCCTGTGGCATTGGAGGGAGCTCAGCCTGGTGCAGCTTGGTGGCAGCTTCGAGATAGGGAAGACTCTGCTTCTCAGCCAAGATTCGAAAGTGCTCATCAATATTGTTTCCATGCATTTGGGGAAGCTTCAGCTCCACATCAGGTAACAGTGACGCCTCCTTCCCCCACAGGTTGTGTTTCTGCAGGTGCCCGATGCTGCGTGCCACACTATCCTCTCTGTACTCTGGTTCCAGACCATGAAATATCTGCTCATGGAGGTTCCTTGACAACATCTGAATGTTAAGGGGGTTCAGGCGGGTCTCTGTGGAGTCTTCTCCCTGAACAGAGCGAGGCTTTGTGGAGCAGAGGGAGCGCTGACATGTCCATCGCAGAGAGATGCTGGTCCTCTGCAGAGGACAGCGCAACGCATGCAGCATCACCTCATGAGGATTTCACACTGAAATGACAAGATCCTGTAAAAGTATTACCAAAAGGCGGTTCAGCCCAAGTTCTATCTAGTTTCGTGTGATGACAACCGAAAGAACATACATTTAACATGCACCAATGGTGTGGTACTTATTCACCACTAAGTGTGATCTAACTTGTGAGATCCTTCTTGCAAGGTCCTGATCCTTGGGTTGGATTTATGAGGATTTTGAAGACCTTTCTGAAATTTGATCCAAGAACAACTTCCTCAGTAACGTATCATCAAACTTAAATTAGTTCCACGTTAACTTACAAAACCTGCATGAATAACCATAACGAGTCTTATCTGCACTAACAACTAGGTAAGACCTACAGTGTCAATGAATGCATGAGTTCATGACAGACTTGCTGCCATGTTTACTAGCATTTCATCACTCCTCGATGGTACAGTTGCTATTTTTTCATCATCTAACATAAAATACAGCTGCACTCGGTAAGTCTGTTAGCTACGTCGTTGTTTTAAGTAAAAAGGACACCACATCAAATCTGCTGTATGATGTTTAACAGTAAATACTCGAAAAACTATTTAAAATCGCTTCTTTGTACCATGCAGAGACTACCTTGACACGATGCTTTCCTCTGCTTGCGGAGTTCTAATGCTGTAGAAACTTTAGCGACCCCTAGCGGTCCGGACGACTGCTTTTGTATTGAACGACAACAGCACGTAAATTACTTAACTCTACACTGGAGGGGTTGCAATGAGTCAGTTGAGTAGTCCTGAATATGGATGTATTCTGGTCATCAATATCCTTTTATATTTATTCACTTATTCGTCTGAAATACGTCAATATCTCTCATAGACTCCACCTATTGTGTCACGTCGGCCGCGTGGCCTAATGGATAAGGCGTCTGACTTCGGATCAGAAGATTGCAGGTTCGAGTCCTGCCGCGGTCGTTATTTTCTAACTAATAACTGCATTGTTTTTCATGTTTACTATATTGCCGGTTAAATATGACGGCTGTCCCTTTGCTGCTATAACTTTAACTCTTCTGGGAAGGCTTTCCACAAGCTTTAGGAGTGTGTTTATGCAAATTTTTGACCATTCTTCCAGAAGCGCTTTTGTGAGGTCACACACTGATGTTGGACGAGAAGGCCTGGCTCTCAGTCTATGCTCTAATTTATCCCAAAGGTGTTCTATCGGGTTGAGGTCAGGAACATGGATTTCCCCAAGATCTCTCGGTATGCTGAAGCATTCAGAGTTCCTTTCACTGGAACTAAGGGGCCAAGCCCAGCTCCTGAAAAACAACCCCACACCATAATCCCCCCTCCACCAAACTTTACACTTGGCACGCTGCAGTCAGACAAGTAGGCTACCGTTATCCTGGCACCACCAAACCCAGACTTATCCAACTCCAGAAAACGTGTCTCCACTGCTCTAGAGTCGAGTGGCGGTATGCTTTACACCACTGCATCCAACGCTTTGCATTGCTTTTGGTGATGTATGGCTTGGATGCAGCTGCTTGGCCATGGAAACCCATTCCATGAAGCTCTCTACGCACTGTTCTTGAGCTAATCTGAAGGCCACATGAAGTTTGGAGGTCTGTAGCGATTGACTCTGCAGAAAGTTGGCCACCTCTGCACCTCAGCATCCACTGAACCCGTTCCGTCCTGTCTACCACTTCGTGGTTGAGTTGCTGTCGTTTCCAATCTCTTCCACTTTGTTATAATACCACTGACAATTGACTGTGGAATATTTGGGAGCGAGGAAATTTCATGACTGGACTTGTTGCACAGATGGCATCCTATCACAGTAACACGCTGGAATTCACTGAGCCCCTGAGAGCAACCCATTCTTTCACAAATGTTTGTAGAAACAGTCTGCATGCCTAGGTGCTTGATTTTATACACCTGTGGCCATGGAAATGTTTGGAACGCCTGATTTCAATTATTTGGATGGGTGAGTGAATACTTTTGGCAATATAGTGTATCCTCAGGTCAGCTCTTAAAGCATCCTTCAATTACCAACTAGTAAACCCCATACTGAAGCATTTAAAAATGAACTGAAACAGTTTGCAAAGTTTCTTCAATGCATTAAGGAGAAGAATGCTCTAAGGCTCTCTACCTTGCTGGACTTATATTTGTTATTGAAATAAGGCTCTCACATTATTTCTGTTTTGTATTGTTTGACTCTGTATCAGCACCTGATATTGACATTTTCAAAGGATTTTGTGCCTTGATGTTTGTATTGAAATACTGTCAATAAAATGTTCCTTGTGGACACTGTGTGACATGACAAAGTAAAGTCTCAACCTCAGATGAATAGAAATTAGAAGTATGAAATAGTGCTTGACCTTTGTCAACCTCCTACATCCCAGCATCCTCAAAGGAGGTCATGGTTCCTTGCACCATTACCTAAGTTAGACCTATAAGCCTCAATCCTGGACACTTTGTTTGCCATCTTGTGTCACAAAAGCACATTAAACATGGTCAGTGTGCATCAAAGATCGCAGCCATTCAAATCAAAATGCTTGGGTTTGACACAAAACTGTACAAGGCACAAAACCCTTCAGATTTTATGACTGAAACTTGTTCATTGATGCTTAATGATGTTTTTAGTTAAATATGGCATGTACAATTGACAAGTTTTATTAAAAGCAACAAGCTACAACACTGCTAAACAGCAATGAGGGCAGTGTGACTTCATTATCATTTTATCTGTCAGTAAAGCTTGGGAAGATGTTGGAAAGAAACTGTTTACAAGTGAAATTAACTACAGCATGTACATGTGCATGTGATCCAAATTAGTCTTCTCTGATTTTTTGTTAGAATGGGATTATTAGAAATACTCGATTTAAACCTATACATTTCATTTCATCAGAATAAAACTGTCACCATTTTGCAGAATTTCTGTTCAGTTTTTCAAAATTCATTTTTTGACGTACCTATTTCAGAAAGAAGATAGCAAAAAACACATTGATTGTATAAATTTCTTATTTAACATAACAATGCTGAAACAACCAAATCAGTGCTGTAACATGGCATTATGTCTTAAAAATAATAAAATATTGAACCATTAATTATGATTTAAAAAAACCAACAACAACAATTTTTTTGTTAAATGCGGAATTAAACTTATGAAGCCTTAACTCAGAAATAATTTAAAATATTTGTATGCCCTGTACTACAAAAAATGGTATTTAATGGAGAAATACCCCCAAAAATACTTGGAAATGTTTAATAAAAATTTCAGTTACTGAATAGATTTAAAAATGCAAAAAATGCAAATAAAGATTGAAACAAAACCTAAAAACCTTTAAGAGACTCATCTTTATTATCTCATAAAACTTTTTGCTTGGTAGTGAAACATGAGAACAATATGAAACTCGGAAACACACATCAAGATTTAAGTGGAAACGGTTATATATATTCTTTCTTATGGGATGTTTCCAACTTTATTTTGCATGTTTCACAGAACTGCCCATATTGTGCTTCACAATGGTGTCTTTACTGTACAGTAAAAAAGACCCACTGTCCTCATGTGAGGCCATCATTCTATTTTTAAATGTTTAGTAATTATACATACAAGGTCCTACTGATTACAAAATAACTAGGATATATAGATTTAAAAAGAACATGCATACCAGATAAAGCTCTGGTCTCAGGAGGTTAAAGTTTTGTCACCCGTTAATGTTGAGGCAGAGGACCTCCATGCATGTGGATACAATTAAGAAAAAGACAATAAATATTAACCATCACAGGCAGAATCGAAGCCTGTAAATCATTGACAGAACTTTCTTTTCTGTTATACCACTATTTTATCAATTCTATTTTATGATATTGACCAAAATGTGTCAACTTCTTTTTTTTCCCTTGGCATGCCATGAACAATACCTCATGCTGTCCACTAGATGGAGCGCTAACCCCCTCAGAATCCCACTTTTCTATAAGTGGACAGAAGAGGGCGCTGCTGCTTGACTGAAAACAGCATAACACTTTTCTAAGTGTTTAATGCTTTGACGCACATCATAATTTTAGCAACCACCCACAGTGGTAAACAAGTGTTAGCCTAAGAAAGTGGAAAGGGCACTTAACAAGTAGTCAGTAATGGGTCAGTTAGTGGCCAATAAGTGATCAATAATGATTACAATAATGGTTAGTTACTCAGTTATTCCTCTTTTTTTCCTTAGCAACAATGCCAGCCAGTGCAACAGTTTGTCCAAGTGGGAAAACATTGCTGTAATCAACTGGTTATTTATTCAGATATTCAAAAGTACAGTACAGTACAGACAGGCTGCCAGATTTTTAAATGCACCCTCTGAAAAAAAAAAAAAAAAAGATATGTTCGGCCATACCACCCTAAACACACCTGATCTTGTCCAATCTTGGGGCTGGTTGGGGCTGTTTTGTACTTGAATGTGAGACCATCAGTCAGTTCAGTTTATTCACAAACTCAATAAAAATGCAAATACAATCAATCATGACAATTCCTAAAAAGATCATTTCTGAGACTGGATTCCCAAGAAGCTCTGTGGAGTTTGTAAAAAGGGGGGCCAGACATCACTAAACAATTAATAGTTACAAATCACATACATGATCATTCTGAATATAATAATCAGCATTCCTGTGTTATCTCAAGAATCTAAAATTACTTTAAAAATCACTCTACAGATCTTAGATGTATCGTGACACCAATAAAGTAGATGTAGACAATGGCACTCAGAAGATAGTATAAATTAGTTGGAATAAATTTTCCATGTGGCAATTTATTAAGAATTGATCAGAGATCAGCCACAAGAGGTTTAGGATTGAAAATATTTTAGCAGCTGTTGTCTCAAGCTCTTTTTTAAGGACAAAGATAATATTTTTATTGCGCTTTCAAGCTCTTTATACCACACTATACATGTAAGTATGAGAATATGCTTCTTCACTCCTCTCCAGCCAGCAGAGGGTGCTCCAGCGTCCTCTCTGGAAACAGCTCTGAAAATATTGTCAATGAGAGACAAGTGGCAGCTTATGAGTGAGTAATGACGTATGCATCCATTGGTATGATGATTTATCTGGGTCAGTCTTTTGGACAGGTGAAGAAGACACCCTGCGATTCTCTCTGTCTCACCATCTTTTTGATAGAGATGGCCTGTCAGTAGATACTGAACCTCCATCTGTGAGTGGCAATGAAGATATCTGCTGTTTTCTCAGGTCCCTCATATAATGGCAATGTTGCAAAGAAAAGCACTTCCAAGTACATTCAGGCACATAGAAAACACTCATTACATTAACTCCTCCATGCAAAAAACACACTCAGACTCAGGTAGATAAAACTGTTGCCCACACTAGGTTTTGTATAGGTAAAAATATATATCCTTCTTTCCTCGTGATTCCTTCCTCTTTTCTGAGATTCAGAGTTTCAAACACATGGAGGAAAAAAAAGCCCACAGCATAATATTCCATCTACTGTGTTTCACTCTGCCTTTACTCTTTATACATTAAGAGTAGGTGTAATATTCCTTTAAAAAATAAATATATATTTCTATGTAATTAGACTTAAAAATGTTGTAGATGGAGTGCGAGAGAATATTTAAAATTGTTACAATTTGTATTTGGGTGTTCTACACAGTTAAAATGAAGTTTTCTTGTAGAAACAGTGCCTTCATTGCTGTTATGCAGTAATCCAGTAGGTGGCACTGTTGAAATGCTAACCTCCAGGGTAAGGGCATGGCTTTAAGTGTTCACAATTTTAAAAGATTTAAATGTACACATTAACATTACGTGTGTCAAATATGAAACTGAGGATGTCTCTGGCATGATTTATATATTTTTTCTTCCCCTTTCTTCTTGTCCCAGGCCTGTGAGGGCAGTTAATGTGCCACTGTGGGCAAACAAAACTGAATGAGAGGCTCAGCTTTGGTTTCCTCTCGGCACTCACGCTGCTTGTCTATAAGAAAGACCTGGTGTTTGAGTGACCTCTGCATTCTGGACTTGTAATGGTTGGAATAAAAGTGTATTTTCTACAATTAATCTCAAATTTATAATCTCAGAAGGATGCTGTAACCAAGCATGATGTGGCTTGAGGGAGTGTAAAGCATGCATGTATTGGAGGATTATTGCAATTTCCTCACACTTCTCAAGCTGTAAGATGAATATTGGATGTATGAAGTCTTGAACTATGTTGACAGGGGCCTCTCTCATTGTACATTCATGTTGATAAGGAGCCTGTCTGTTAGATGCTGCACTCTGCTTTGCTCTGTGAAACAGTTTGCATGGCTTGAAGAGAGTTTTGTGTTTGAGCTTGTAATATGTCCAGCCTGGCACCAAAAAGAATTTGGGGTGTCTGACACATGCATCCCTTTCTCTACTTTCCCTCTCTCAAGGCAACATCATTCATTCATTGCTTTTGGTAAAATCCATAGAAGAAATAGGAAAATATAGGACATTTTATTTATTTATCAATGAAGACAAAAACTACTCTCTTATGTTTTTTTAAAAGTGTCTGAACTGACAAAACGAGGAAGTGAGCTATTTCATTATTGCTCATTTTATTTGGCCATTTAAGATCTGGCTCATATTTTCTCTTACAGTGGGAATGCTACTTAATTCTTTGATTTTAAATGTTTTTGGCTACCTTTTTTAAACCAGGTACATTAAATGAAACTGTAAGAACAGTAGGTTTATTTATTAGACTTAAATGTTAAAATGGGTCCTAGGTTCCCACAGAGAAAAAGCTATAGGGCTGAAAAAAGGGGGCTTAGGAATTTAAAAAGGGTTGCCTTTGAATTATTATAGCTATTAATTTGAATTCAACATTATCTAAACGTATCCAGTTCCTTTAAAATGAGAATTGATCAAAAATATATGTTTTTATACCTAAGACTTGAAAATATTACACAATCTGATAATGCAGATAACGCGACATGGCTTAAACTCTAGGCTATTTTTAACCATGTAGCAAAGGCAAACTTTCAATTCTGATTCGCACAAATAGAAATGCGAGTCCATCAAAAGTCAAAATCTGGAATTTTCCATAGTCTGGGAAGCTCAACAAGATAAGAGTATAAAAAAAGATAGAAAACAGAAATGTGGTATGAGTGTAGAGGTCGTTAATTATGGTTATTAGCAATAGCTAAACGTTAGGAAAATACCCCCAAAAGCCAGAGAAAACTGTCAGGAGTGAGGAGTCACTTTGAAATGGTCCGCTCTTTGTTGCCGGCGGACTCTCTGATTGGTCAGCTCGCCTCCATGGCTCTGGGATGACGTCAGTGCGGGAGCGAGTAGAGGAAGCGCGCAGCCTGGAGGAGAGGCAGATGCTGGAGGATTGAGGATGAAACTGGACTCACCTGGCAGCAGCAGCACACTGACTCTCTGGCTGGCTTGATGGTAACGCAGACTAAAAATCAATCTGGGGAATTGATTGCGACGAAAAGTTGGGGACTTTTCCTCTGGAAGGTGCTTTGCTCCTGAAACAGGTAAGCTAAGAAACGTCTGGATTAGCAAGGACGGCGGTAGATTTTGTACCAGCTTTGATTGTTTTCATGCCTTGTACGTGTGTGATACGTCGAGAATTAGACACAGGAGATGTTATTTTAGTTTACATGTTACTTTATTTTTCACTAGTGGTAAATATTAGGCTACTCGACCGTCAGAAATGTAAAATGTATTTTTTCAAGTAAGAGGAAAACGTTTTGGCAGGTCTCCGTCCCTAAACGGACAAAAATCCTTGTTTTTAAAGTGCCAGAATATAGCCCATCTCAACACTCCTTAGCCTGTTATATTAATCATTAATACAATGGTTTCTTTAATAGCTTATGGGCCCAGAGATAATCCATGCGATCTGAAATACTAGTCTAGTTTTAGAAGTAGGCCAACTCAAATTAAAAGTGGGGATTCTTTGCCCCCCAGAGAGGACCAGAGCCCAGAGCCAAATTAAAGACTCTAAAAACCCAGCTCAAATCAAATTAAGAAGATACTTCAAAGAGTCAGCTGTTGATCATTTATAACCCTGCATGTAAGGGGAAATTTCTTTAATTCTTACCTCCTTATAAGCTTAATGGTCATGGTTTGCAGGCCGCTGGTCACATGGATGTTTATTTATCGTAGGAAACGGGCTTATATGAAATTGTGCTTAAGCTCTAAGTTGGCAAACCCATATCTGAATGAGTCTCATATAATATTTCTCCCTGCGTAGTTGTTAAATGTCACCAGTCACTCATGAAGAGTATTGGAATAACAGTTATGTGTAATAAGTTAAATTACAGATTCCCAGCGTAAGGAGGTGGTAGTTTCACAGATACAGGCCTGACTCACACAAGTACATTAATTAGGTATTTAATGTGTTCTAGTGAGCAGGTTAGGATTTTGAATGTGTGCTAACACGAGTGACTGAGATTCTGTTTCATATCTGTGATTATATTGTAACTTTTTAAGATCATGCCAAGGACTAATATTTACAGTTCCTCTTTGAAATACTGTATAGTGCAGAATATGCTAACTCACAAGGCCTCAATAAATAGATTTCGCCTGAGTATGTAAAAATTGTAAATTAACAATTTTCCTTTCTCAGACATTTACGGAAGCTTTTCCAAATACCAAATTAAACCTGTGGAAATTCAAAGTTTAATCAGGCCACTTTAATCACAAAATTAACCCTGGCCTTGATCCAGAAACCTTATATCACGACATAAATTCAAGACGACTTTGAATTCTAATTCATACAATGTGCAGCATAATATGCTACACTAAAATGTTCAATTAAACGCACCTGTCCCCTGTCTTCTTATCGTGCACGTGCCGTGTTCGGTCACCTCGTGCTCTCACGTTAAATAAAAAAAAACATACAAGAAATGAGCTGTATGTGTTTTTTGGCTATTACAGGCCTACTAATGTGTCCTTACCTCCTTCTTTAGATGACGCCGGCATCATGCCGGTCTACAAAACGACACAGAGAGAAGATGTCTGTTTTTGTCTTTGGTTATCTAGCTGTATGAGTGTTAAATCCCTGTCATAAAGCTAGATAACCGAAAGTAGAAACGACTTCTATTAGCGTCTATTTACAAGAGAGAGAGACTGAGACATCTCAAACTGTAAAGGCGGATTTTTTCACCTCACAAAGGTAAGACACAATTTTGATTTTTGCAGTTTGATAATTTCATCACTTAAAAAAACATTTAGTTTAGTTAACAGCATCAGTGGTTTGCATGTATTATTTACAGAGCTTTTGGAAATGATTATTTCCTGATAGCATGTTTATCAGACACCTCGGTTCATTTTTCCACCTTAAGAGAGGAGAAGACAATTAAAGTTGAACCAACTTCGTGTTCATGTTTAAAAGCTTGATTTGGCTAGGTTTATTGTTTTGTTTTCCTATTTGTTTTAATCTCACATGGTTTTGTTTTTACAATGTATACTAGATAAGCTGCAAGGCCTGTATTCAGAACTCAGCCTATTTTAGAGCTGATAGCAGTTGTTGTCTTTAATGTACTCAGTACAGTGGTTGGAGAATTAATCAGGAAAAAACTCTCAGGTTTAACGTCTCCCAAATGGGTTCAGGAGAGACCAGAGCTTCAGTTGCATAGGCTAAGAGGATTTTCTTTTATTATTGTGGGGAAATAAAGTCTAGTAATGTAAGAAGGGAGCAATGTTTGGTCAAAAATCAGTACAGATTTTGACCTTTCACTTATAAAACTACGGGTTAACATTATATGGGTTTTATGTTCTTTTTAGGTGTCCCTGTGAGCTATGATAGAGCGACTGAGAGCTAGCATCCACAATACCACCAACCTGAAACTGATGCAGCTAAACCATATTCAGCCATCTTTGATTCAAAGTTTTCACCTTCCTTTTCCTTTTGTCTATGTTTTGTTTTGTTTTGTTGGAGGTTTTTTAGTGTTTATGCCAAGGTGAGAGGAGGAGTCGGGTCCTCCTCATATATGTTTTGTATTCTAGATTTATTTACTGCTGGTTTTTGGTATTATTATAGGATTATTGTCTGTTAGATTAAAAACACACATATTTGATGGCAGCTGTGAGACTGTTTATAGAAGAAAGAAAAGGAAGGTGAATGCTTTATCCGCTCTTTACTTTCTCCCATTCTGTTCATAATAAAGTCGAGTGGTGTGGCTCCTTACACCCACACTCACAGGGTTAATAAGAACACATGGCATCTGCATTTAAAGCTGCAGTGAGTCTTTGGAAATCACTGTGTCTCCTCAAAAAGAGCTATCCTGTAAGACAGGAGCTGAACTTTTCAACTTGGTACTTCAGCGCTGTGCTGTGCATACGCCCGGCCCCAGCCACCACTAAAGCCTAAAGAGCACAAAGGGGAATGAGTTTTCGTCCACTCTCATACAAACTATTGCAGCAGAGCTTGCTGTCAAACCGGGCTAATTGCTTTGTTTCACAGAGAGATATTGGAAATGTGAAAAGGCCGGGGTCCAAGTCTTTACTCGGGCTCTGCTTGGCATAGGTGATGTGATAACATGGCATGCCTCCTTAATGAATATGAAATACTGAGGGTTTATGTGGGCGACGATCCAAGGGCCTCTTTGATGCAATATGTATATGTTTATAAGAACTATGAGTCTTTTTTGTTGCAGTAGAAATATGCATGCATGTGCTCAAAGACCCCAATAATTTAGTTTTCAGTGAACTACATTCATAAAGTATTATGAAGTTGTGTATTTTAAATTTCGAAATCAGGTGTAAAACCACAACAGAAAAGGTTATGATAAAGGGCCCTAAAATTAAACAGTGCATGATTGGCCTCACTGATAACCAAAGGTGTTTTATTCTCTGTTTTCTCTTCTCTATCTGCTCTCGTTACAGACCTCCCATTAACGATATGTAGTGGTGGAGGATTCCTGAAAGAGAGCATAACCATCGTTAAAAGAAAACAAGGCGAAAGGGTGGAAACGCTGTGTCCGGATTTGCCACCTCCTCTTCTCCCCTCCCCCAACTCCTCACCCCTTTTTACCCAAGAGCCTCTTATGCCATCTGTACTGCCAACGGGGGACGACTTGCCCGTGCCAGGAAGCGGACAAAGACCCAGCCGGATCCTGCGAGTATGGGCGCGCTCGGAGGAGCCATCTTGGAAGAGTTGTTGCTGCAACACCTAAAATGGCTGGGGCTGGCATACGAGGTGAGCAGCATCATGGTTTTTCTGTTGGGTACCAGTGGTGGTGGTGATGATGCCTCTGTGTGTGATGATGGGGGGTGGGGAGAAGGAGAAAGGATGAGAGAAAGAAGAAGAGTTTCCCATTTCCTCCTCCTCCACTTACACACGGCCTCTCCCTCCTCTTCTCTATCTCCTGCTCCTGCTAATTAGCAGTTAAGGGTTGATGTGAGGAGGGGGAGCGGCTGGTGGTGAGGGAGGTAGGTTGTGGTTGGTGGTGAAGAGAGGTGGAGGGGGGGCTGGGTAGCAAACAAAATTAATGAGCTGGCACTGGTTGAAGGAAACCTGCCACCCTCTCTAGTCATGGTGCTGCTCTACTCCCTGATGCACACCAGGCAGAGGTGCATGTCGTTTTTCAGCCCGACAAACCAAATGGATTAATTCATGCAAAACAACGTTATTATGGAACCAACATCATCACGATTAGTGCAGCGTTTTCGCTTTCTTACTGTGCTAAACATTTCAGGTGAATTATGCTGAAAGGTGGGGTGTTGATATTCTATCAGAGGTTTGACACACCACTTTTGAACATGGATTCATTACAGTCAGAGTATTAAATCAGTTAATCAGCTTTTTGTCTGACAATGTGATTGCTATTTTCAACCCTAAGTATTTGCAGCTTTTGTATTATGATGCAGTATTAGCAAAGTTTTCAAAGGTTCAGATGGCTTTGCGTTGACATGTCACACATTGGATTTAATGCATTCTTTGTCTCCAGTGTAAGACAAGGCAGGTTTATTTCTTGGGCAGAACTATATGAGCAACTCAAGGAGTTAAAAAACAGCATTAAGATCACCATTAAACAAAAATAAGACAGAATGATACAAATATTTCAAAAATATAAGCCAAACATCATTGATTGTTCTATTCTTTCAGCTTTACACTGTTTAATGCAAACAGGACTCCTGCTTAAGTCTTACACTACCAAGTCTGGTTTCTAGCAGGCAAAATATGAGAGTAATACACTTAACTAATCCCTGTGGGCTGGTTTCTGAACAACATGTTACTGAGCCTTATATCCGAATCCTTATAATCTATCCTTATATATAAACTAGATTCTGTGGGGGCTTGAACCCGATACATCACACATACAAAATACACATGCATATACTTACTAATAATTGGAATCACCTTTAAACACCAGGGATGCACCACTTTTGCCTCTTGTGGATATCTGATATGCCAGTATTTAAAAGTTTATTTTAGCTGATACTGATGTTTAAATGTGGAAAAGACGTAAAAATCAAAACTCCACAAACTAATTCAAACACATGGCCAATATTTACAGCCAGTAAAGTCATATATAAACAGCCAGTATATTCCAATATTTACAGCCAGTATAGGTCGATATTTTCATCCAACATAGTCAAATATTAAGAGCCAGTTTAGGCCAGTATTTACAGTCCAGATAGGCCAATATCCAGAGCCAATATAGGCCGATATTTACTGCCAGCATAGTCTACTTTTTACAGGCAGTATAGTCCAATACTTAGAACCAATTAAGCCTGATATTTAATTCCAGTATAGTCAAATATTTACAGCCAGTAACGGCCAATATTTACAGCCAGCTTAGTCTGATATTTACAGTCGAAATAGGCCTATATTTAAAGCCAGTATGGTCCAGTGTTTAGTGCCCACATAGTCTTATATTTATAGCCAATTCAGACCAATATTACCAGCCAGCGTAGTCAAATATTCACAGCAAGTATAGGCCAAAATTTGCTGCCAATGCAGGCTGATATTTATAGCCAATTTAGGACGATATTTACAGCCAGTTCACTTTACAGTCCAATAATTACAGCCAACACAGGACAGATTTTTCAGCCAATATTATATTAACTGTTACATCATATGTCAATATAATATTGACATACGATATAGCCTGATATTTACTGCCGATATAGACCACTATTTACAGCAGAAATAGGTTGATAATTACAGCCAGCATGTTTGTTGTTGATATCAGCAGATCTGCCAATCCTAGTAGTTAGCTTTCTCGGCTCATATCTGCCAATACAGATATCATGCCAATTATGTCGTGCATGTCCATTAACAGTCAGATGCAACTACTCCTTTAAACTAAGACATTTCCTTCTATGAAAGTGTGAGATTGAACACCACACTATACTGAAGTTGCAATATGTGCTGCGTCTTTAATGATTTTCAAATGCTTAAAAACTTAATTTGACCCTCAAAGATTAAAGAAGCCAGACATCATTGATGTCAAAATTTCCTGTTATCACGTAGAACCCAACAGGACAAAAAAAAAAGGCGGCTTGTAAAGACAAATTTTTAACACTTCCATGCCTGCAACTTCCCACACACTCATAACTCGTATACACACACATACTTGATAGTATTGCCAGTATTTGTCAAAATTTCTTACACTTTGACCATTTTCAATACCAAACATTTTGAAAAGAGACATTCTCCTTTATTACAATGAATGATAGCAGTGAATATTGGCAAAGCTTAAAAAAGACACATGTATTTCAAGAGACAGATACTTAGAAATGGACACAGTCTGAAGTGTACACACCAGCCTATTTGTGCCGTTTAAACAGTCAGCAGGAGTTTGCTTGCAGTTTGTTTATAACAAACTCTATTTTTGTTGCCGTAGAATCAAAACTGTTGTTAATATTATTTGATTTTTACTGGTATCATATCAAAGTTTAAAATTCTTGCATCATGACCTGAGTAATACACACACACTCTCACACAAGGATCTTTGTATTGCCCCTGATCATGGCGTTGAGCCTCTCTGTACTCCTCTGTACCCTCTGGCTGCGACCTGCAGCAACGTAGTGCGACACATGAGCGTGTGTGTGTTTAGGGCCAACATGTGCAGCTGCACTGCTTGTGTGTTAATGAACAGTGCTGTGCATTTTCACATTATCATTCAGCCCCACTCTCTCTCTCTCTCTCCCTCTCTCCTTCCTCAATAGCTGTTTACCCCCCTCCCTTCTACCCCTGCTCCCTCCGTAAAGGCCTGCTTTCCCACCATTGTGGGAGCGGGTGCTGCAGCGGGCCCGGGGCTGGGGGCAGGGTGGGAAAGAGCCTCCAGACTAGACATGAGCAGATGCCTGAGACATTAGACTGTCGTGCAGATCACCAGGGTCGGGTGATCTGCTGAGTTTTAATGTGGGTGCAAGTGTATGTGTTTTTGATACGTGTGAGAGATGGGGGGTGGTCGTCTGGGCCATGACGTGCCACCTGACTGTTCATTAGTCTATTCAGCCTCCTCTGCATGTCTGAGAAGCATGTAGATGCTGTTTTTTCTGTGAAATGAGAAGGATTTCACTGGCATCAGACATGCAGACATGCATGATATGCATATAGGTGCATACGCTCAGGCCAACATCCTAACACACACAAGATAACTGGGTGAAAAAGGTGTGAGTATAATATTTTCACACACATTTATTTATTTATTTTTATTATTTGAAAATGCTTAGTCTGTTGTGACTTTTTTAATGTGAGAAGCATCAACACATCTGTATGTGACACCATAAAAAATCTCACAGGACAGTTAGCATGTCAGGATGACTCAGCTTAGGCGATGGGTGTGCCTAACAAGCAAAATGATGTAACCAGCTGTAATGATTATTAATGAGGCTCATACTGTACATGTGCCTCCACATGATGTGTAAAGTGTATGCAGCCTACACGTCAAAAGATTATTCCCTCTCTTTATTCGTATGAAAGACTCAGAGCTGTCTTTGTAATTGCATTTGCGCTGCTCATCTGTGATATACAGCGCAGTGCTTCGGGCAGACTTGACAGAAGAGAGAAAGAAAGGTGAGGGTGAGGAATTAATCTTGGAGCTGTAGCTCGCTTCATGCTACGTATCTGATGCAAGGGTCTGCGGTATGCGAAAGACGAATGTATAGAAGAATGATGAAGCTTTGCATGCCAAGAAAGGGTTAAAGACAAATGTATGTAAAGGAGGCAGCAGAGGAGGAAGGTGTAGCACGTGGGCGGCCATGTTTGAGCCATCACTGCATGTGCTGATGAAGTTAGCTTCTGCTAGCTTGTGTAGGGCCATGCTAGAGCAGCTGTGAGGAGGACTGTGTGGACACATCTGTGTTTGAAAACAGTAAGAGGAGAGGTTTGTATGAAGCTGTCTGTGGATGCTTCAGCAGTTGACAGCATTTTTGAGAAAGGTAGAGAATTCACTCTACAAAGTACACAAGATATTTATGTTTGTATTTATCTGTCTGTAATTCTGATTATTTCAGTGTACGTTTGGATTGTTAAAACTATGCACCAAGGTGAGCTCATTTAGATTCAAACGTTTTGTGATGTCTTTTTTTCAAACAGCTTAAGAGTCTGGTTTTTAATCTGCTTTGAAACAAAGAGTTTTTCAATCAAGATGGTCTGTACCAGAGCAGCCGACTGGCGAGGTCAGCCGCTTTGACACCGTGTCAGGAGGATTTAGAATGTGAGCGTCCCTGATTCTTCCTTCACACAGTATAGAGATACACCGACTTTAATATTCATCCTTCAAATCCTTCATGTACATTACTAAAAAATGGACAGAAAAATGAATTTCCCCTGCAGAAAACGGCAGAATATAGAAGATTACCTTCCCTTTTTTGCCTCTCCTCTCTCTGTTATTCATTATTAACTATGTACTGCTTTTTCTATGTGGGGTTTTCAGTGCTAGGAAATTATAATGTGTGACATGATGAAGCGACAGTCGCCGGTCTCACTTCCAATCGAGTGCTGGTGAAGCAGCGTAGCCATAGTAGCGATGAAATGTTAATACCATATAGCTCCTGGGTTACCTCTTTGGATTCTCCTCACTATGCGTGGACTGTATGAATGTTTTAACGGCTCTCCTGTGATATATAAAGCCCGCCTCACGGGCCGCCTGTAGTCTTGGAAGAAGTCCAATGTGGGTCAAGCGAGGCTCATCAGGTTTTTTTCATGCAACTTTTGCCGAGACTAATCTAGCACAAAGCCTGACATTAAGTATCTTAGAGGAAGATGGAGAGAAGTTTCTACATCCAGAGCTTTGCAGATTATGTCTGTTGACTGTGGCGTTGCTGCATGGGGGTCCTGTGTGCTCCAATGAAAGTAGAGAAGAATTAGTTGACTGAGCCTTTAATACAGTGGCCTTTTGTAATCAAATCAGGAGATGAGGTGCTAGGGTGAGGAGAATTAGGGGGGAATCCTTGGTGTGACCTCATTTTTGAAGTATTTTGTGATTTATGTATGTGATTTTAACGCAGCTCCAAAGGGAGAAAAAGAGGAACTGCTTCTACAAAAACGCATGAAGTTGAACATTTTTGCACATTTTCTCACATGGCTCTACGATCGTCATCCACCAGAAATCAAGCCAAGTTCAAGTTCGTGGGTGCAGCCGCCCCGTCTGTAGAGCAAAGACAGTCTGTGGCCACCCTGGTGTTGAACAGGAGGGGGAGGTGGTGGTGGCGGAGGTGGGCGGATGGGGGGTACATAGCCTTTGACCTCTGCAAGGGTTGCTATGGGAAAGAGGCCCGTCGGCTCAGTAATGTACGTCTGAAAAGGCCGAACTGTCAGAGCTGTCCAGCAGACGTCAACCCCCTGCCACACACAGACACACACATCCACACAAACTATCTCTAACCCATTCACACTGGCTCACAGATGGCACGGGCCAGCTTGGGAATGTTTGCCGCTTTCTGTTCATCAGACACTGTGATAATTCATCACCACTCTACTCCTCTTCCACAGAGTTGAACTTAGTCTCTCTTATGTTGCAGCCTTATCAAAGCTGTGTGAGTGCACTCAGAATAATGGCTTATAAGACATCAAGTAACAGAGCTGGAGGTGAAACTGTGAAATCACCCCACAAATAGCATTTAGCCCAAGTGCTTTAATCAAAAATGATCCTACGATTAAGGTTGGGTTTCCTTCTTTGTACCAGTAGGTGGATTTGTTTTACTTTAAGTGAGTCTCCATCCTTTAATACAAAGAAACCACACAGGGCAAAACATGATAGACAAAGTGACGATGGAGCTCAAGACAAATAAAACAGAGGGAAAAGAAACATATTCATGATGATACAAGATGGAAACATACAAAAAAATTCACAGCTGTTGCTCCATCTTAAGAGAGGGAGGGATAAACACATAATTGACTGTCGTCACTCTGAAGAAAGGTCATTTTTCTTCAAGGGAAAATAAAAGTTTGTATGAGTTTTTTGCATTTTGCAAATTTATTGGAAAATTGCTTTGTATGAGTTTCTACAGTCTAGTGTTTTAAATAGGCAGTATTATTTTCCAATTCATTGTGTACTAAATATTAAAAAAATGCATTTCTGTCAGAATATTTTTGATAATAATAAGTTTGTCCTACATCACCTCTTATGTTACATTTCCTGCTGTCAGTCTGGAAGAAATCTACACGTACAGACACACACAATAATCTGTGACATCCGTGGATCATACATTCATCTTATATCGAAATACTCCGTGCTCCATGTTTGAGTGACTGCATGTCAGTGAGGGCATGCTAATCCACTGATTGTAATACGTGTGTGTGTCCATGCCCCCTCTGTAACTGTGTGCAAGTGTGTCCTCATTTAAGGCTGTATTCATTCAGGGGAGGGGTCTGAGGAAGAAAGGAGCATGTATTTGCATACGCTGCATGCCGTCTGCAGAGAGGGAGCAGTCCAAAAAAAAAAAAAAAAAAAAAAGATGTCAGAGGTGCACAAAGAGAACGAGGACAAATCCGTCATTGTGGGCTCGGTGGGAGAAAAGGGCTCGTCTGAATTGGGGAGTGGGCGAAAATTGACAGAGAAAGAGTTGGGGCTGGCTCCCTGCAGGGATAAAAGCTTCGAGATCCCTCCGTGCATACAGCCTGAAAATGGGAGAGGAGAACAACACGCAGAGCGCAGGGGAAGGTTTTTTTTTTTTTAACACAACATGAAAAGGAAGTTTGTTTTTCTGAAACACTACCTGTAATTTGTGAACTACGAATGATGTAAAAAAAACTAACTCAGTATCTTGAAAACATCTCATCAGTGAGCTGGTTTGCAGAATCAATATCCTCTTGTATATACTTTGTTTTAAAATCTCCCAAAGCTCACTTTTACAAGTGCATTTTACCCTGTGGTCCTCTCTTCTGTTCTAACGATGCAGATGCCTTATGTTTTAAGAGTGCAACATTTTGCACGCTTTGAAATGCTTTACAATTGAAGCTTTTAAGCATGAGTCTTTTAAGCATTGGATTTGACTTAAATATCTTTTTTATGCTGCAATAGTTGAAAAGAAAGCCTTTTATTTGTATTTTAAGTAATTATTTGGCTTGTATTTTGAAATACAAACTTAAAACTGTCTGTGTAGATTTTAAGTTCATTTGTGATGCTAATAGTTTTCTCCATCATTTCTCCTCAGGATGAAACAGGATCTGCAGGCCGGGGAAGCTTGGACCAAACTCACCAAAATGATGCGAACATGTTAAAATTTGAAAAGAAGCATTCACCTCTTGAAGTTCAAGAACTGCAGAAAAAAATGATATTTTCTCACCCTCTAGTGTTTAAAAATCATATCCATGAAAGTGATGATTTTACAAGATATTGTTCAGGGTCTAGATACTTGAGATACACTGAAATACATACTGAGATGAAATTAAAAAAAAAATGTATTACACTTTTAACTGAAAAAAGCTTTTTACAGTTCCATGTGTACATTTATATGGCTTATGCATGTGTAAATTTTAAGTATTTGTGGTTGCTGTATGTCTAATTGAAATAAATACAGATACATGGCTGTTTAAGGTTATTGTTTTAAGTTCTCTTCTGTAGATGACTTATGTTTGAAATAAATGAATGAAAATGATAACAGTTTTACAGTCTGGTTTATAAGATAAGAGAAAATGAAACTTTTTTGATCCCTCATTTGAAATTTGAATTTTACGACAGCTCAGCAGGAGAGGGAAAAGTAATTGGAAATATATAACAAAAGTAAGAAAGAAAAATATGCCAACAGTACTTAAACACAAGATAACATAAAATATCAATGGTAATAACAGTAACAGTATTGTTTACATATTTACATTTTTACACCTTCACTTGTGGAAGTACCAAGACCAGATTTTAAGAAAAACACACAGTGTGCATCATAATGCTGATCTAATGAAGAGATAAATTTCCAGCTAACTTTACAGATGTGAAATTACAATAATATCAGTAATTTAACATGCAGTTAAAGAGCAAGGGAAAATTACACACTTTGAATAGGTGGCTGCATCATCTTTGAAAATGTAAATACAAATATATGGTGGCTAATAAGATGTTTTATTTGGAAGGAAGGAAATTGAACCGAGAGCCTTTCATTGGATTATTACATTATCAATAAATTGTTGCAGATAAATGCTCAATATTTCTCAGTGTCACATTTTCAGTTGTCTTCGATATTCAGGAAGCAGGGTGTAAATAAATAAGTCTTAAATAGACACAGGCCTATTGGTTCAAGAGCAAAGCCTGCCTGACCTCTTTCTTTACCCCCCCCCCCCCCCCCCCCTTTTTTTTAGATCCACATGGTAATATTTAAATGTGGGTGTGTGAGAGAGGATGGTGAGAGAGCGTTTGAATGACCCTGCATTAAGTTTTAATTAGGAGGAGCAGACAGAGGGACGTGTGTTGAATCAGTTTGTGAAGAAAAAGAAGTTCGTCAGCCTCAAAACTCAGCAGACAAAAATGAATAAATGCCTGTTTAAAAAATGATTTATTAGCTTTGTTTGTTTAATCCTTTTTTTATTAGGACGACTTTTAAAAGGGTTACATAGTAGATATATGGGAAAATTAAAGGTCTAGACTAAGAATAAAACGTATGGCCTTGGCTAAAGATTTAAAATTCTATTTAGAAAAATTACTAGCACCAATTTTTAGTTCTCTCTCAGTCTAAATGGACCACTTCCCACCATGCGCAGTTTTTGCGATTAATCATGTTCGGGGGATTACAAGCCATCCTGGTGTCAGTCGGACCTCAATCAGTGTCCCCCTTATCTGTGTCCGGAGTCAAACAACAGATGGACACGCGCGGGGTCAACAGGGGATTATTTCCGTCTCTGAAGGCTTTATGGAAACAAAACAAAACGCTTAAAAATGACAGAAAAAAAATCAGACAGGTCCGTTAGACCGGAAATGAGTGGTTTCTCTTAAAATAAATAGGTTAGCCAATATGGATTAATATCTTGTTGGATATCGCGTGTAGACGTAAAAAAAATGACACGGAAAAGTCACGTGTTTCAAAGTTAGCCTACATATAAAAAATGTAACATTTTAAAATAAAAATGTTTTTCAAAATAAAACAAATATTCAAATAAAACTAGACTTTTAAAAATCTTGGGTTCAAACTCACTAAAATAAGCCTATAGTGGTTAAAAAATAATCTTTTATGACTTTAAATGCAAGTGCTGATTTTTTTTAACCGCTTGTTGTGTATATTTATTCCATAGTTACACATCATTTATTTAAGTTTTAACACAGTAATTAATTGCAATCTAAGATTTTCTACCTTTCATTAAAAGCATTAAAAGCCTCTCTATCTCCTCTTTCTTCTGATTTTTTTTTTTTTTTTTTTTTTTGAAGTTATTGATCATGCAAGGGGAAAATTGTAAATCAAGTGAAGTTTTTATCAGATAAAACGAGTACTCTATATCAAGAGCACCTAGATCTAGAAAACAGGATGCCTTTTCTGTATTAAAGCAGAAATAAAAGTTTAAGCTTGGCAAAAGATACTCACCAGTATAGTAAAGAGGAAGCTGTAACTAAAACATGTAGTAAAATTGTAACCAATGTGTGTAAAAACACCTTTATTTAACAGAAATACCATTAAATCCTCCTCGTATAGCAGTGGAGATGTATTTTTTGGAGGTCCATGCAGTAGTCAGCATGTTTCCAATCCATCCAAACAGTATACAGCGGCTGATCTCAGTGATTAGTTCCCCTCTGTGGATGAATGGAAACCAATTAGTGAAATCAGCCTGTGTAGAGGTTGGATGGAATGAAAGCTTAAAAATGAGTCTGTGAAAACCTGGTTACACTTCTGTGATTTTCATCATTTAGAAAAGTGTCATATTCTGTTTACTACACCCTAAACCATCAGCAAAGAGTTTAAACACATGTCGGAGGGCTTCATGTCAGGCTCTTGAATCAGCTGCTCAGGTTAAAATACTGCTTTTTAATGAGTGTCAGCTGGTCAGGGACCTGTTGGTGAAGTCTCTGCAGGTCAGCACGGGTCAGGAGGTCAGGGTGTGGACAGTCCCCCAGAGGACAATAAACAGGCTGGAGGGAGGCTGGGGTCAGGGGCCATCTGAGCCACAGCCAAAGGTCAAGGGCCGCTAATTAAGTGGCTATTTCCTGCTATTCCCCAGTGACTACTGGACTCTGAGATGGACTGGAAGGAGTCTATTTGGATCAAGTGAATAAAACTTGGAGACAAGTTAAAATTAGTGACTGGAACAACAGATAATAAAAAGGGAGAAACAACAACAGGCAGGGTCACCACTGCAAGATTTTAGAGCAAGAAATTAAATCAACAATCAATTCTTTTTTTCCCTTTTTTTTTTTTTTTTTTTACAAACAAATACAAAACAAATCTTCACAAATTCAGGTCATTTCTTTTTACACCAATACATTTTAGAACAAAATTTGACTCTAAAAACATTTGATTCAGCTCACTGAAAGAGTTTAAGCTCAGTGATCTTCCTCCTCATAGGAGAGCGAGAGAGGGAGGACCTCACGGCTCTAGTAGAGGAATCCAAACATTTTGGAGGGAAAGTCGCTGGAAGCTGTTTATGCCTTTCCAGCCTCTGAATAAGCCTATGTGCATGATCCCTTAGCATAAGAATAGATATGGGGCCTGTGAACTCCTCTGACACTGACCTTTCTCCCTGGATGTGAATAGTATCACTCAAGAGCTGCCCAGCACCCTTTCAGCACAGACCTGAGCCCTGCCCTCGCCTAAACTCCTAATCAGGCTGATTTAATGTGTCCTACAAGTCCTTCCTCCTCCTCGCACTCACACCAGTGCTGCTTCAGAGGAGTTTTGAACTGGACTGGAGACTCACAGCTCTGCCTCTGGGCCCCTGCTCTTTAGGAAGTTAGAGGAGCTGGTTTGAAACAACAGGGGGCCCCGTCTCCCTCTGTACTGTCTGGGTCTCTGTATAATCAATTGGTTCCTCCTCTAAGGAGCTCATGTTTAATCCAAACTACTCTGGGCTTCTCTCATCACTGATAGAAGTAATCATGACTTAAAATATCTTTTATTAATGATCCTGATACAAAAAACAATGAAAACATGCTTCCAAAATGTCTTACTTACCCTTTACTTACCATAATTTTCCAGTGTCACATGCTTTTAAGGGTGGTTTTAATACTTTGGAGGCCCCCGGCAAAGAGCAATAAGGGGCCCACGGCATTTTGCTAAAGGCAGTCATAGCAAGAGAAAAACATTTGTGACAATTCTTTTAAACTGACAAAACCAGTGAACTACTGGAAATACTCAAATGTGTGTAAACACTAGGCTGCACTTTCATCACCTCCAAATGAGTTACAGCACAACTCAAAGTCTCCACTCCTGAATATTTTAGCATGTCTTGTGGCAAGGTGTGACTTAAAGAAATACTTGCA
Source organism: Cheilinus undulatus (assembly GCF_018320785.1). Classification (NCBI taxonomy): domain Eukaryota; kingdom Metazoa; phylum Chordata; class Actinopteri; order Labriformes; family Labridae; genus Cheilinus; species Cheilinus undulatus. The sequence goes on from NC_054873.1 coordinate 31,013,622, forward strand.
CGACACAAAATATGATTCTAAATCTATTTTATGCCACCAACCACACAATAAGCTGCTTTTTTTCCATGATATTCCTTATACTGGACTATCTTGCTTTAATGTATTTGCTATAAAGAAATAGTGAGGCTTTTTGTGGAACTCAAACTAAAAAAAAAATTTTTAACAATCAAACCGCCTAAGAGGGGCAGATACAGTACTCCTAGTTTTGTCTATGGTGAAAGAAAAAGGAAAGCTCTGATGTGGTGCTGAAAGAACAGCGCCAACAAGCAGCCTACAAACTGAACCCGAATCAGATCAGACTGTTATTAATTTGAAAATGCAGACACGTGATCCTGTCGTTAAATGCCACGTAAAATAATCTAAAACTACACAAAATAAAAAGCGAAATTAAAGCTTGTGTTCATAAAATCGTGCTGTTATTCCTAAATATTCCTGTCAAGATGCTCCCTGATTTGAACTTTTAATCCCATAGATTCCTCAAGTGTCACTCGTTAAAAAAAAGTTTTGATTTTTATTTTTCCAGTGCAAACGAAGAAATGCATTTTTAAACTAAGAAACACATTTGTATGATCGTTAATGTACGTGGTTGTATGAGGCGGCTGGATGATCCCTTTACACCCTTTTAATTACGACCTTACCTCTGTGTTTACAGCCAAAGAGCCCATCTTTGATTAGTGCGTCACTGCGTCATTGCATCAGCATGCGCGCCTCGTGCTCAGTCTGTAATTCAGTTAATGGACAAACAGTGTAATGTGCTGTAGTTCCATTAAGAGCCAACCTGTGCCAGTTCTATGAAGACTGAACTTGTCCTACAGGCCACATGCGCATTAAAAACGGCCTGCAGGTACATTAAATAGTAAGCTAACATGATACTCAGGAATGGTCTGTAACACGAGTTCATTTTTATTAATATTCTTAAACCGCTCTCAGTGCGGGAAAGGTGAGCTCCAGGCCTAGTGGACAGCTCCGTGTCAAGTTATACAGGGCTACGTCTTCGTACTTTTGTGTCTCAGTGCGTAGGCTATAAAAATAAGATTTATTAAGGCTATTATGATTTTAAAAATATTCAACACACTGTGAGGCATTCGCTCACATTGAGGGGAAAATAAAAATAGAAAATACTGTTAAGTAGACCTACTATTCCCACAGCTTTGGGGGCGTTTTAACAGCAACGTAAGCTGGAAAATAGATGTTTCTCCATAAAGTGCAAACTCTTTCACAATAAAAGTCAACGTTTTTTTAATACTTTATTGCAACGGTAAAACAAATTAATTGTTAGATGTTTCTGAATTTGAATCGAGTTCATTGAGTTAAAAAAAAGTTTAAATTAAAAGAAAAGAAAAGAACAGGGAACAATGCAAAAACAAAGAATGAAAGAAGACAAAAATACATAGGAAAAATAAAGAAAAAGGAAGTAGGTTCCTTTTTATTACATGTCTTTGGATGCATTAACATAATTGTACTCTCTACCTAGTCTATTTTCAGACTAAATCTTATTTATTTTCTATAAGTTATCTCTCATTTTTAATGTTAACAGCACCTATGCTGTTGTAAACCAGACATTTATTTGTGGGGAATTTTGTTGTTTTCATGTCCTTGTCACCTGCTTCATGGCTGTCACACAAATTAAAAATATATTAAAAAAAAAAAATGCTCCTCAACCCAATTCACACTTACATTTTAGAAATTAATTAAAAGATTGGAGACAAAATAAAATTGAAAACTTAACGTGACTTAATAATATTCTATTGGCTTACTAAAGCCTAATTTGCTCATTCATCTATCTTTATATATATATATATATATACAGTGCTTAAAAAATTTGTCAGACCACCTGTCATATTTGTCTCAGAGACCATCCAGCATCATGAAGTGCTTTAATGTGGACTCTTTATATATATATATATATATATATATATAAATATATATGTATGTATGTAAATTTTATTTCTTTTATTGCTGATTGTAAGTGATTTAACACAGAAAAGAAAATGTAGTATTATGAATGCCCTCTATATCATAGGGAAATCCAGCGAAAAATAGCGTAATGTAGCTTTCAATTTAAAAAGCCCATACCTGCACTGTGTCAAAAAGACATTACTATTAATGGCAATATATATCTACAATTTTCTGATGAACCACTAAATTACTGAAGCTGTTAAACAAGGGGCTACACAGCAGATGGAGAGAGGGGACGTTGCCCTTGTGCTGCCATTACAAATGATTTTTGAAAAGGTATAACAAAAATGTAAAAGCAGTAATGTCTTCAGGTTTTATTCAGCTGCCTTTCTTTAGTTTGTGAGTGAGCAGAGAAATTGTTGTATGATTTTTTTATGAGTATGTTGTCATATTTGTCATTTTATCTGCATATGTTGTGTATGTGAAAACAGCAGTTAGTGAGTGGAAAACACACCTGGCTTTGTTATGTCCTGTGATGTTGCACTCCCCATACTTTTCAAGTTCAGACAACAAAGGGTTAAATTTTATGGATTAGCTGCTTAAGATCCAAAATATCTTCCAAAACAAATGATTAAGAAATTTACGCCTGAGCAGAAGCTGACTGATGCAGTCTTCATTAGACAATGTAGAAGAAAGTAACTAATGCTGAAAGAACTAGTGCGTATAGAGGTGGTATAGAGACAGCAGGGAATAAAGGGAGTGATGTGATGTTACAGGAAGAAAGATGAGAGTCCATATTGAGACACTACAGCTTCATGCGCATGCCCACACCAAGTGTGTATGTGTGTGTGTGTGTGGGGGGGGGGGGGGGCTCATCAGCAGAGCTCCACTCTTGAGTGGGTTTGCATTTTTCAAAAAGCCATGTGAGGATGCAGCCTGTTCCCTTCTCTCACAGATCTGCGGTGACTCGCTGATAAAGCTCGGCTGTGATTGGCTGAAGAGGCTGTGAGTCAGCAGTCAAAGGTGAGAGGTAAAAGCACCACCCCTGCATGGAGATACTGCAAGTGAACTGATTTTTACATGTGCATTTTTAACCTAATTTTACTTTAACACAGGGTTATTTCTGACAAGTTTTTATCTGTTTGAGCTCTGTCCCCAGGGTACAAACCATGATTAATGTGTTTTAATGCTCTTCTCAATAACTTCTCTCTTTTTCCCCGGGGTCTTTGGGTCCATCTCTGCAGGAATCCAAAGCCACATTCCTACAGGCTGATTTTAGGGTGATTTACCATTCAGCATTCATACGGACACAGGGGACATGAACCGTGTCTGATGTGTGGCTGCTGTGTTAACCTGTGACCCGGGACTGTCTGGAGGGCCACGGTGACAGAGAGTCAAGGTCAAGGGGATGGGGGAAGGGGAACTGGCGGATGACGGGTGGAAGGGCTCCCTGTCTGGGAGTGAAGAAGCCAGACAGTCCCAGACGTCTCTCTGAGGGGAGGACGGTGTTGTGTGTGAACCCCTTTAGATCCCCACATCCTTCCCTGTCTGTTCCCACTCACCTCCGTGGCCCCGGAGGGGGACACAGGGGCCGCTGGTGTCTAGAGATCGGCGAGTTGATGGTTCTCAGGCTGGAGCAGGAAAGAGACACAATCAGAATATTTCTAATCCCAAAGTTTTACATTGTTTATATTATATATATATTCTTATATATTATTATCATATCATTTTTTTCTCCCTTATGCGCACAAAACCTTTCATTTTTACTGTTGTTTTTCTTAAACTTTCTCACTGTTTGCCTGATCAGATAATGATAGAAAGAAGAATAAGTAAAGTTTTATTTATGTATTAATAGTATTTGTACACGTTTCTGTTATATTCTCTCTCTTTTTTTAAATAGTTGATGTATTCCACATTGAAATGTTAAAAATTACATTAACAATGTTTTTGTCTCTAAGCTGGCAGTAGGAACAGAGCAGAGTCAACATGAGTGAAACTCAGACAGTGGAAAGAGTGAGAGAAAATAATTCACCTTGAACCATCCAACAACAAGCAGCTAACTCTACTTAAACTGACTGAAATATGAAAATAAAAGTAGATCAAGGCCCCTCGTCTTCATTGTTTGCCTGCCCTTTCAAACACTGACTGTGTTTATTCATTTATTATCCCTTATATTAACAGCCAACGTTGAACCAAAAATATCTGTAGCCGTAGTTTTTACTACACACTTGAACAACCATCACCTTCAACCATTTCTTTAAAAAGTTTTACTGTAGTGTCACTTCAGTGTTTTTTCTTAAGACTTGTTCATGCACTTTCACAGCTGTTAAAGACAAATGTCTCAACAAGATCAGAACTATTAATGTGCTTCTATGGCAGTGGTTCTCAAACGGTGTGCCATGGAGCACCTTGATGCAAGTCTCAGTGTGCTGTGGGAACAGCTTATACAACGTCACAGTTATAGATACTGTAATACACGTTAAAGAGGCTTTACATGGGTATGGTGTGCATTGAGATTTTGACTGGATCTTTAATGCTTATTGGCTTCTTGAATTTAGCACAGTTTTAGAAAAATTCCAGCTTGCTTTCATTTTTTTTGGTCTTTTTTTTTTTTACAGTTTTTGATGGCATGGATACTTCCTTGATGCATTAGGAGGAACACTTAAAGTTTGTGACCTCTAACAGGAGGTTGTTGAATGTGGAGCACTTGTCATATTTCCATGTACCATTTTAAAATGTGCCACTTGGTTTAAATTTAATACATTGTGTTAAGATTACATGTATTTGCATACAAGCCGAAGACACATTTCTGCCTTTGCCTGCAAAAGTAGAATATTGCAAAAAAAGACACACAAAAAAATCTTTTCTAACAATTTCCATTATCATCTATGCTCTGACCTCTGCATAGATTTCAGGATGTAAAAACTTTGCTGTTTCTTTTGTACTTGAGATCAAATCTTTTAGGCACTTTGGCAGGGTGCTGGTTTGGCTCAGAAGGTAAAGCAAGTATCCATAGACAGAGGCTATCTTTCTCAACACAATGGTTGCAGGATTGATTCTCGGTCTTGGTGAAGTTGGGTGCATGTTCATCCATTCTCATTCCCTGTGTTTCCTGTCTCTCTTCAGCTGCCCTATCTAAATAAAGTCAAAAGCTCCCAAAATGATCTTTAAAATGATTCTGTATTGTGCAGTGATGCACAGAATCGAGAATCTATAAACCAGCATTTCATGCCTGCCCCCCCCTTAATAAAAAAGAACTCCTTTTAATCCCTTTGACAACATTTTGTGAATGAATTAAACTGCATTATTTAAAAGTCTACAGTAAGCACTGAAAGATTCAAGTATAGTGTGAAAATGATCGGTTAAAACTAGTTTTATTATTCAAATTCTGCTCATTAACAGTCAGATACTAATAAGCCAAGAGAAACTTTTAGTCCTCTAGTGTCAAACTCTGCAAAAACAATCATTCACTCTCTAAAGCTCAGAAATTCAAGTTGATTAAATCACATTCTGACCTGAACTTAACTTAAAAATGGAGTATGAACTTTTGATCCTTGCCAGCTGCTCAGCTGCAGGTGAGAACATCAGAAAATGGCTTTATAAACAGGTAAATGAGCATCTTGAAGCAGAAGCAGCTCCCTCTGCAGGTAATAATAAGTTCCACTTTCATAACAGCTGATATCTGATTCAATTTGCCCAAAACCACCTTTTTCTGTGCCAACTGACGTGTCCTGTCTTATACACACACATACCCTCACACATACACCGGTCACAGATATAAGGCCGCCCCAGACCTCCCGGGTGATCCGCAGTGGAGCGTGTAGCCACCTGTCAATCACCAGATCTTGGTCGCCTTAAGAGAGACATTTCGTCTGGGACAACGGCAGCCCGTCCCTCCCCATACATTCTGCCTCCCCTAGCAACCATCACTGTATGACTGAGGAGCTTTGTCCCCTCACAACAGGAGTCTGCCATTGAACCCAGGAGCCCGTAGCAACCAGAATTAGAGGGTGCCAGAAAGGGGTCTTTTCTGTGGAGCTGGGGGTGAAAGCTCTGTTCTTGTCCCTGCGTCTGGGATTCATATCAGGGGTTTGAATGGTGTCCCCTCCTCCTTTTAAATGCTGGTGTAACGGAGCGTATGAAGGGGCTAGCCGTGAGCGGATAGGATCATGGTTAATCTGCTGTTCCTCTCCGCTGTGGTCCGATAGGGACACTTAAGCAGCCTCTGTGGACAGTCAGTGGCGTGGGGAGGCCTGTGGATACCTGGGGCCTTCATCAGTAGGTTTCATGGAGGGATGAAAAAGTGAGGGGCAGTGGTGGAAGTATGCAGATCATTTACTAAACTGAATGTAACAGAAGGCCTACAAATGTACAGAAATACCCCACTACAAGTAACAAGTGCATTGTCCAAGGGCCTGTTTGGCAAAAATTTAAAAAGTGTAGACAACAGCAAAATGTACCAAATGCTTTGTAACTGCTTCTGCAGAAAATGCCAGTAGTGGATATGTGCTTAAATGCTCTTAGTATGCCTTAAAAATACAGTAAGATTGGAAAAAAGAGGTGCAGAATAGCATACTTGAGTAGCCAGCATAAATGTAAATTTGTACATACAGTAAGTCCAGTCTTATTCATTCTACTTCATCCCTTTGGTGATTCTTCTGAGGCCTCTGCTTTGAATTGCTTCCACTCTGCTCATGTCAGTTTTGATCATTTGCCAACTCGATACAAAATGCAGCAGTACATACTTGATTTATGTTTTGCAACAACATTTTTATTCAATGGTTATTTTGTTTGGAAGTCAAGATGAAGCAGAGATACAGTCACAGAAACTGTATCCTTACTGTGCTGGACTAAATTTCTTCTGGCACTTATAACCATTTAGAGGGGAAAAAAGGAGATCTGATGGATCAAATATTGATTGACAGAAAAACACAATACAGACACACACACGTCAGTATTTAGTAGATGCACCTTTGGCTGCAGTCACAGCACTGAGTCTGTGTGGATAGGTCTCTATCAGGCTTGCACATCTAGACACAGCAATTTGTACTCTGTTCTTCCTTTGCAAAACTGCTCACAAGCTGTCAGGTTGCACAGGGATGGGCATGAACAGAACTTTTCAAGTTTAGCCACAAATTCTCTATTGGATTGCAGTTTGGGCTTTGATTAAGCCACTCCAGAGAACTCACCTTGTTGTCTTCAAACCATTTCTACGTAGCTTTTGCTGTATGCTTCGGGTCATTGTTCTACTGGAAAATAATTTTTTTCCCAAGGTGTAGTGCTCTTGCAAACAAAATAAGATTGTCCTCAAGGATTTTTCTGTATTTTGCTGCATTAATTTTGCGCTCTACCCTTACAAGTCTTCCAGGGCCGGCTGCCGAGAAGCATCCCCACAGCATGATGCTGCCAACACAAGCTTCACAGTGGAGATGGTATGTTTGTGGGGATTTGCAGTGTTTGGTGTCTGCCAAACATGCCTTGTCAGAAGGCCAAAAAGCAAAACCTTGGTCTCATCAGACCAAAGAACTTTCTTCCACTTGACCATGGAGTCTCCAACATGCCGTACAACAAACTCCAGTCGAGATTCATTGAGTTTTCTTTCCACTCTCCCATAAAGCTTTGACTGGTGAAGAACCTTCACAACAGTTGTATGCAGAGTCTCTCCCATCTCAGCTGCTGAAGCTTGTAACTCCTTAGAGTAGTCATAGGTGTCTTGGTGGCTTCTCTGACTAGTCTCTTTTTTGCAGGGTCACTCAGTTTTTGAGGACAGCCTGATATAGGCAGATGAAACCATTATTTATTGTTGGTCATCTTCGATTATGCAGACTTTTGATTTTTTACAGTCTGCGTTTGATGTGCAATCTTGTTTAAAAAAATCTTAAATTGGTTTTAATTCCAGACAAAACCAAACTCATGGTGTTTTCTGGTTCCAGTGAGTTACCAGGGAACATCCCATCAGTCTTAACTTCACGAGGTGTTCCCATTGAACTAGTCTCTAATTACAAATATCTGGGTTTTCTTATCAACCGTGAGCTCTCGTTCAAAGCACATATTGTCAGTTTGGTCACCAAACTCAGGGTAAAATTAGGTTTCTATTACAGAAACAAGTCCTGCTTCTCACTCAGAGCTCGTAAATATCTTGTTTCTGCAACCTTTCTACTGTTGCTTGATTATGGTGATGTTCTGTATATGACTGCTTCAGCTAAATGTCTACAGTCTTTGAACACTGTCTACCACTGCGCGCTGAGGTTTGTCACTGGCTGTAGCTGCCTCACTCATCATTGTGAACTCTATGCCAAATCTGGCTGGCCCTCTCTGAGTGCTCGCAGGTACACTCACTGGCTGACTTTGATCTACAAGGCACTTCTTGGCTTGGTTCCCACTTATTTATGCACTCTTCTGCAAAAAACTAAAAGCCACTACGCTTTGCATTCCTGTGATATTCTCCACCTGCTTATTCCTCATGTCAGGACTGAACAGTGGAAAAGAGCGTTCAGATTTGCTGCCCCCTCTGCATGGAATACCCTCCAGACTGATTTGAAACTGACCGAACTCATCTCACTGGAAAACTTTCGCTCCATTTTAAATGATAGACAATGCGAGTCTGTGGAACAGTGCTTGTGTTTCTAAATTGTTATTGTGGCCACTATTCATGCACTTTGAAATGTGATGTAGCTCTATTCTTAATTATTGTTGTTTTAACTTATTGTGTATTATCCGTCTCTTGAATATGTATTATTCATTATGACGTGTGCTGCTGACCTCTTGGCCAGGTCACCCTTGTGAAAGAGATCTCGGTCTCAATGGGTTTTATCTGGTTAAATAAAGGTTAAATAAATAAAAAACATAAAAATGTACACATGCAACATATTCCTTCCATTTCTTGATGATTGATTAAACTGAACTGAAAAACTTATTTACAGGTTCCTTTGTGTGTGTGTGTGTGGGGGGGGGGGGGGGGCTTTTCATGCCTTTATTCACAGAGGAGGACAGTAGATAGCTGAAAACAAGGAGAGACATGCTGGAAAATAGCCACAGGCTGGGCTTGAACTTGAACATGCCGCATGGTGCATGCCTTAACCAGTGAGCTACCTATGCCCCAACCTTTCCATCCATTTTCTATACCACTTATCATGGGGGGCTGGAGCCTATCCCAGGTGTCACTGGGCAAAAGGCAGGATACACCCTGGACTGGTTGCCAGTCAATCGTAGGGCCGACATATAGACACAGACAACCAGGCACACTCACAGCCAATTTACAATGATCAGTTAACCTAATGAGCATGTCTTTGATGGTGGGAGGAAGCCGGAGAGAACCCACACATGCACGGGGAGAACATACAAACTCCCTGAATGGGAAGCGAACCAGGGACCTTCCTACTGTGAGGCAACAGCACTATCTCCCTACCCCAGGCTTTACATTTTTTAATCCAGCTGTTTCACCAACTTTGATCTAGAAACTATCCATCTTTCTCTCTTGATAATCACCTTCACTGTCTTTAATCGAGGGCTTATCTGTTGTCGAGGTATACATGGAAATGTGTTATGGTAGTGTTTCCAGCAGGATAGGCATGGACAGCACTTCCTGACCAAGCACACAGATTGGTCATTGGAGAGAGAGACAGTGTCTGGTCAAACGCACTATTTTGATTCAAAAAATGGGGATAAAGTTGTCCAGAGGCTGTGTCCGGTTATAGTCACACATAACCAAAGTACTGAAGGACAATATCCTGCTCAGGAATATGGAGGATAACCTGCAAGGAGGATCAAAGGATGACTGTGGAAAGCACTGCAAACTTTAGCCACATTTTGCAAACCAACTTTGCTTCATTAGATATTTTGCATTAAATCGAATAGGAAATTATACGCCGAGGAATGTCACCACTAGAAACCCTCCTACAATTATCAAACAGACTGTTAAGTCTGCAAAACGTAAAAAAGAATCAGTCAGGGAGTTTTTTTTATTGTCAGAGCCATGGAAAAGACCAACCTTCAAACAAAAACAACAAATAAGTATTGTTGCGGCTCGGAAGGAGATCTTCGCCTTACACCTAAAGTCATTCTATATGCCGATGATGTTGTGTTATGTATCACCATCACCTGCTATCGAAAATTGCAAACTACGTTTTTGTAGTCAAGTTCAGTATGAAAATGTAAAATGAGGATAAAGGTGGAAGTTCTCTCTTTTTTGGGCTTGCCCTGACAGGACCGGGGATAGGATGGTAAATTTGGAGTAGAGTGTAAAGAATGATATAAAGGAAAGGATCCAAGGCAAGTCAAATCTATCTAGCACAATACAAACTGCAAGACTTCCTCTAAAATGTTGTGAAGTACAAGAACCAAAGAACGGCCTATTAAAATGATTCATGGTGGGAAATTTTAGCCCAATAGAGGCAATCATTAGGCATCAAAAATGTATCTGAATGGTCTTAAAGGTTTGAGGAGTCGGATGCACCTGCTGAGACGTGACTGTTAGGGGGAAACCGCAAGGAGAGAAAATACAGAGGCGGATAAAGAAGTGAGTGCTTGAGTAGTTTATGAAGAGTTCTATGGACTTGTGGTTGCTTTCAGTGGGAGGGATTTTACAGCTCTTTTTATTAGTGAGTGTACATGGATCCCTGAAAGCTTCTCTAACAGCTGTAAATCCTGCTAACTGTAAAGTGAGTTCTGGGGCGTTTTACAGCAGTGACTGACACATATCTGTAAAGATTAACACAATCCAGTAAAAAACTGCAAAGCAACACAATAGCCGTTACTCATATTACGCTGTTTTCTCATAATAATGAGGAAAGAAAGCCAAATAGCCACAACCAGGTGCTCAAACTCGACCTCCCACGTTGTCCTTAGCCCTGCAGTGTTCTGTCCACTTTAAACCACCATGAGCAGAAGATTACAAACTAATCTCAGCCTGCAAACAACAACTCTGGCATGCAGAGAAAACATGCTTTCCCTGGTATGTTCTTTATCATTAATGAGCGTCTCTGCAGCCCCCTGTATGGGAGTATGTTTTGTGCAGCTCCCATTATAAGCTCTGGTCCTGCACCCCTCGTTCCCACCCTCGACCTGTCAATCAAAGATCATGATTGAGCCCGAATGGCAGGCAAGTCAGTCATCAGCAATGGAAGTGAGGCCTCATTCTCTCCCTGTCCCTCCCCTTTTTCATGCCCCTTGCCTCCTTAAGTTTCTCCTTCTCACCTCCTCCGGACTCCCTCAAATCCTTGTACAGTTTGAGGAAGTCACATCAGTGGTCAGTATCTGTGCAGAAAAAGGAGAAGTCTTTAAACATGGCCGCCATAAGGCATGGCTCCCTTAAACTTGGAGGGGAAGGCCAGGCATCATTAATAAATAAGTCTGATCTAGTTTGAACAGGCCTCTGCATTTGCCCTTTGAGCAGTTGATGAATATACATGAGCAGTGTTGGGCGGGAACTGCATGGGGGTAGCATGAGAAGAGGCCCGGTTTGTGTGTATGTATCGAGGAGGAGGAGGAGGAGGAGGGGGGGGGGTATGGAGGGCAGTGGGGCAGCCTTTCTTCCCAGCAGGGCTGCATCTCGTTTAATTGGAGCACTTGTGGCACCATTACCTCCTTTACTCAAACACGTTACTGATGACAAAAGAAAACAGCACTAAGCCTGCCTTTGTTGGCGAGGAAACGGGACGAGGAGATGGATTCCTCACTGCTACTCATGTGTGGGAATCGTTCACACTCCCACCGTAAAGTGCTGCTGCCTCCTTCAACCAATGAAACGGCACACGCAGGCATGCAGCACATGGTAACTACAGCAGATGAAGAAATAATGGACAGAAAGAAGCGCTCAGTCTCATTTACAGAAAAACCAAGCATCATGGAGCAGTTATTTGCTCTTCTTAAAATGAATTTCCTTATGATGACTCATGATGTCTACCCATATGCAAAAGAAGCACCCATCTTCATGCTGTAATGTACAGGAAAACTATCAATGAGTCTATTGAAAATGACTGACTCTAGGCTATGTCTTTAGCCCTGCACATGACCTTGGCCTTTAGCTCCCCTTTGACCCGAGAACATAATGATTAGGTTGGTTTGTTTTGGTCACCACAGCATCCCAAGAGAGCAATAAGGGTGTTTGACCTTAGCCCTCTGCCTGACCCCAAAGGAGAGGAAACACTGAGGAGGTTCATATATGAAGAGGCTTTCTTTTGTGGTACACCCTGATTTGTTATGTATTATTTTCTACTGGTGTTCAAAGAACTTGATTGTAAAGTAGGCTAAATGTACAGCAAACAACACAATTAAGAAACTTGTCAGTAACTTTTATTTAATCATCAAATTTAAATGAGCAGAAATCAACCTTAACAGCAAAAAATAGTTGTACGACTGTTTACAACATCTTACTATACAAAGTTTTGACAAAATCATTCACTATAACATAAAAAACACTTTACCTTAACCTTTCTTTAAGCTGTACATAGCACAGTAATTAATGGCAGTTGTGAGCCAGCCAAAAAATGATGAAACTGTCCCTTTTTGTACTATTTTTGCAAACATCTAAATGAAGTTGTCACAGTAATTTTTTGTAGAAATCTTGTGTCAAAGCGAATGTTTAAAGGGGTTAAAATAAAGAGTTAAAAACTCAGTTTTCAAACTAAAAATACCTTAAATTAAAGCAGGCTTGACTGTAATTTCACAATTTACAGCTCCTTAATCAGTATGTACAATAATTCCCAAAACCTCTCAGTGTAAAAGTATAAATACAAATAAACACAGTCTTTTTTTTTTTTTTTTTGCATAATTGGCATTAATGACACAATTACACAAAAAAAAGAAAAGAAAAGAAAAGAAAAAGTACACGTGCATAAATGAAAAATCCCAAAACTGACAGCTGTTAAGTCAGTCTGTTCTTGTCACACGTTAGATCACAAGAATAGAAAAAAACTAAGAAAACTACAATGTGAAAGACCCCACAAAAACTCCATAAAGTGCAACTCAGAATGTACAGCAAACATACAGGAATATATTGTTTTAAATAGTTTATCTCATCAGGGCTTTCATTTTTTTCTATTGCATGCCTTTTAAAGCTCAGAATGTTTGAAATGCTTTCTTTTTAATGCCATACTGTACTTTTTATTGCTTTATGTATGAATGGCCTCTTTTTGCGCAGGACTTTTTAAATCCAGCACAAAGTAAAAGATAACCACAATCATATGTTAAAGAAAAATAAAAAGAAGTTCCACCATATCAAGCTTATTTCTCTCATTTAACAGATAGTTTCAAGCGAATATCCAATTAAATATTTGCTGATTTTAATTAAAAAATAAATGCAAAAAATATGAATGTTTTTCCCCTCATGCATTCTCTCTACAAATAAAAAACAAACTGATTAGGACACTAGGACTTCGTTTTAGGCTGAACAACCTGTTAAGAGATATGGATTCACTGTGATAAAACTGATGACAGTGTTTGATTGTTGATTGATAATAAATCTTACAACTAAATAATTCAGTCCTGCAGGAGAATTAAAGAAAGAAATTGGCCGTATAGGAAAAACAGAGGATGATGGTGTTGTGTCAGTTCTGATCCATGGTGAAATTTGACTCAGCCCTGAAAAGAGAGAAAGAAAAAAATGTCACATAATATTCAGTCACAGAACTACAGTTTATGTAGTAGGGGTCCTGTGTTGCCTGGGTTCATCTTATTTCGAGTTTTTATGAGTCTGGGTTTTAATGATGTGTTTCTCAGCTTCATGTTATATGTTCTTGGGATTTTATCATTTGAGTCCTGGGTTCAAATGTGTGCTGAATTTCTCATGGGTTCTTTTGGTGTTGGGGTTTTGTCTTTCTGTTGTGTTTTTGCTTTGTTTTATTTATGCCTTACTTATTTTCAAAGCATTTTTTAAACTGTTTTTTAATGTTCTATACAAATAAAATAACTAACTTCAGTTATTACAGTTTTATTTAATCATAAGTGGTGTAGTAAATGGATGGCTGGATATGTATCTTAAAATAAAACAGAATGTAATGTCAATATTTGAACAGATGGTATTTGTGCATAAAAAATATCCAATCATCTTTGATTATAACAGAGTTCACGCTTCATTTTTCTGATAGTATCATTTCCAGTAAACATGACTAATGTGGGAAAACATGAAGGTGACTTTGAAGAGTAGCACGTGTGGAGCTGTGCTGTGAAAATCAACAAACAGCACAGGTGAGCCTCGTGTGGAGACACATGGCTCAGGGTCCACATCAGCGTTTTATGACATCGCCCTCACAGAGCCGTACTGTCTGCAGACATCCTGGCTGTATGTGTTCACACTGTAATCAACACTATGGACACAAATACCCAACAAAGGACATGAGTAACACTGAGTCACGTGCATCTTGAAAAGTTTGAATCTGCTGCCACCAAGAGGACATTAGATGTATCACATGTAGCAGCAACAAAGGCACTTATAGAACGAACATCATGTGTTTGTTGAGAGAACGGCGTGTCTCCATAAACAGAGCAGTGTTGACAGATAAAATGAAGGGACACTTACATTTCTTTGTTCTGCATGTGGTTGTTGTACTGAAGGATCGGAGGAATGCTCTCCTCATCATCAGGAAGCTGTGAAACATAAATCAGAATGATTTCAGGAGGACACAATCATCCAACAACAAAACATTGTACGCAATTCTTAAAGTCATAAAAGGCAACATTATAAATGCATTCTCTGTAAATTGTGAATGCAGAGTGACATTGCCCACTTAGCAAAAAAGAAAAAAAAAACTAGAACAAACAGCCTCCTAGGAAGGGACACAGTAATAGTAAATATTGCAGGGCAGAAACTGCAAAACAAATTGTACATCACAGCCTTTTCTCCATGTTTATAGTTTGTCAAAGGCAGAACATTTTGAGTAATGTGTTACTGGGTCTTGATTGGCTCCTTACAGGATTAATAACTACAAAATTTTCAGGTCAAATAAGAACAAAATAGACAAACAGAAGAACCTCTAATCTACCATCTGAACAAAAGCAGATGATTGTCGCTGCAGAGTGTTCATTTTCATAGTTGTGCTTCCTAACTTACGCACAAAGTTCTGTCCCTGAGATTGGCCGTCAGAGATGAACAGTCTGCAGCAAGACCCTTCTCATAGGCCCAGCTCTGTTTAGTGATAATATTAACGGGATTCCCTCTTACCTCCTCATTGCAGCAGGTTACCAAAGACAGGCTGTTTTATAGCAAGATCAAATTTTTAATTTCTGATTTGTTCAGACATATCCTATCTTTGTACATAGTTGATGAAAATCTATGGTTTTGCAAGTCTTTTCTGCACAAGAGTCTTGTTTATATTGAGACTTTAAATGCATGATATTTCCTTGACTGAAGTAAATGAAAGCCTGGGGTAACAACTGAACTTTTACAGTAGTTATCCCTCACCTCCCAGTAGGGCTCATCATCAAAACAGTTGTCATCTGCAGGATCTCCCCAGATAGGTAACCTTAAAATACATCCTGAGAAGAAGACAACTACAGTCAGTATCCTATCACAAACAATCTAATCATTGCTAAGTATCAACACTCTTATTTTACTTCAAACATATCATAAGACTTACTATGTTATGTATGCTTTGAGCTGAAGTGTTTTATTCCCTTACCTACAATGATGCCTCCCCCTACACCAAAGCAGATGGCTACACAGAGACCTGCAGCCTGGAGACCACCCTGCCGGGTGGGATCTGTGTTTTTGAAATCACCCTCAAAGTCGAAGGTGTTTGCCAGCCTTTAATACATAAAACAGAGTGAGAGAAGACCACATTAGGCCACGCAAATACATGATAACATGCATTTTTACTGACTGAAAAAAATTTCTATCCTTGCAGATAGATGACATGCTGCTAGTCTTGTTGCTGTTTCCTTTTCTGTAAGCAGGGACCACTCACCCTTCTGCTCCATAAACTGTCTCTGATGCAGCTGCAGCAGTGATGGCTCCCACAATGCCACCTATGACCCCTGGCATGGCGTGCAGGTTATGGATCCCACACGTGTCCTGGATCTTCAAGTGTTTCTCCATGAATGGCTGAGAGACAAAAACATGTTTTATCTGACTTTGTCTGGGAAACATAGACCGTGACCAATAGTTATTCTAAAAATAATCTCATAAGAATTCAAATGCGCACCGTGAGGTAGATATAGCCCAGCGTGGAAATGATGCCACAGCAGAATCCTACAATCAGAGACCCATAGGGCATCAGCATAAACTCTGCTGCAGTTCCCACTGCAACACCTCCAGCAAGAGTGGAGTTTTGGATGTGAACCTGACAAACAAACAGAAAAAAATACTTTACAGAAACAGTCAGTGTTAACGGCCTGCTCTCTCTTCACTAGACAATGTGAGTAGACAAACAAACAGGGTAGCTACCATATCCAGTTTCCCATGCTTCTGAAACAGACTGGAGATGGCCACAGTGGTGAGCACAGTGGCAGCCAAAGCGAGGTATGTGTTGATAGCTGCTCTGTGCTGCCCGTCACCGTGGTCGGTGATGGCTGAGTTAAAGCTTGGCCAGAACATCCACAGGAAAAGAGTGCCTGTATGTGGAAATCAAGGTGGACCTTACAAATCAAGTAGTTTCTTCCAGAAACACAGGAAATATCAAAAAACATTAAAATGTAAATGAGTCATGCACACCAATCATTGCAAAGACATCTGAGTGGTAGACGGAGCCCTGGAGACGACTGCTCTGGTCCAGGTTTGGCCGATAGAGCATCCACGAGATGGAAAGACCGTAATAACCTCCAAATGTGTGGATCACCATGGAGCCTCCGGCATCTCTAGCCTTTAGGAAAGGAAACAAAGACCTTAATAGTAGTAGCAATATAAGACAATGTTAATAACTGTCTACACACTGGTAGTTTTACTATCAAGTTCTGGCTGTTTGTTTGCTGAAATGTTTTATTTTCTTAACAAATGACCCCCATAATTGACCCGTCAGAGGCTATTCCCCTCTCATACTTAGACACAGAGTACTTATGTCACTTATTTTACTCTGTTAGAGTCAGATTATAGTGTGGATTATGAAATATTGTTTGAATGCAATATAGATATAGAACTGTACCACACTTTGTGGCAGAGTTGTCATCCCATCTACATCATTTTGTTGGTTTATTTTTTTGTGTCACTGCTCTTTTGTCAGCACCAGCAGTACTTTGTATAAATAACATCTCTCATCTTACGAAAATGCTCCACTTGGCATTTAGTAATCATTGCAGGTGAGCTTTGTGTGTAAAGGCTTATCGTTGATGAGGTAGCAAATTGCAACCATTATCTTGTAGTGCAGGAGTACAGGATTATATCTGCATCAAGCTGCTGCAAAAATGTTTCAAAATCTACGTAAGAAGCCTTATTTTTTACATGACATGTCCCTCCTCAAATGGTGCACTTACACAAGGGACATACCAGAGTATGCCTCTCTATCTCTCCATGGATGATGATTATATACCAATAAAAATGGTGAGCAAATATACTTGGGTTGCTGCAATTAAACCTGTGTGGCCCATCTAAGTAAGGTCTGAAACCCTGAATCATTTCAAAGGAAGAGAAAAGTTTGAACTTACATGTATGAGATCTAAGATAATATATTCCTCCACTGCAAACAATGTGATCCCAAACAGAGTCAGAACCATCAGCTGGACTGGACTGACTTTACCAAGCACTGCACCGTAAGCGATTAAACAGCCGGCCACACAGAAGTCAGCATTAATCAGGCTGAAAGAAAAACAAAGAAGTGTCAGGGACAAACATATTGTAAAGGAAAGTTGGGACATAGTCATAAAATGTAACAAAAAAAAAAAAAAAGTCTAGCATTTTTTGTGCATATTGTAAACATAAATGGTAAATCTTGTCAACCGTTTCTAATTTCTAATTCTCTTCCACACACTCACGGTAGAACCCCTATCAAATATATAATCATCTGCCCTCCTCATTAGCCAGAGTTTTTGTTTACCTTCCAGCAGGGACACACTGAGTCTAGAGTTTCTGGAAATATCTTTCTGGGATGTACGCAGTCAGACTGGTTTCAGTAGCTAATGTCAGCGTTTATCCCTGTGATTCTTTTGCAGAAACCATGCAAGCAGAACAAGTTTTTGAAAATAACTTCAATTCTCTTCATGCTTTATGAATTGACTTGATTAAAATCCTCAACCATTACTTTTCGACTCCAATTTTGATCTTTCCATCAGTGTAGTCCAGGGCGTGGAACCAGCCTTGCATCAGTAGTGCCCACTGAAGGCCGAAGGCTGCGATGAGGAAGTTGAAACCCACGGCTCCAAAGCTGTATCGCTTTAGAAATGTCATCAGGAAGCCAAATCCAACAAAGATCATCACATGGACGTCCTGGAAACCTGTAAGACAAAGAGAGATACAGTAAAGAGGGTGAGTGGATGGAGCAGGAACAATGAAAAGGAAAGGAATCTCTGGTCCTTTCTGTGCAGGGTTGGCATGATCTTCACTTGTGGATTATATCCTGGGAAACAGAAGCATATGCAGGCTCATGTTTTACTTGGCTTATATTTCTAGACCCATTCCTAGTCAGTAAGATTTTTATCTGCCCTGATTTAGGTCAGGCCGGTCACAAATGTTTGTCAAATAAGGGGTAGATTTATAAGATGATTGACAGGTGAGCACTTTATAAACTGATGGTAGTGACAGAACCTCTGTAAATGGGCGTATTATTAACAAATATATGGTACTTTAGATTATGAATTATAAAAGCGGAAGTTTCTAAACCATATGAATGAGAATTTAGAGCTAGCAGCTAAGCCAAGGTGTTTTTTACTTATACCTTTTGTCATTATGACTGGTTGTTGCATCCAAAGAAACTTTCCTGATATTTTAGTTTCAGGTATGCTCCGTTTTGAATGTATTCAAATATATCTGTAGTAAACAATTTCTGTAAACTACAACTGGGCTAGAGGTAAAGCTAGTGATCTGAGTTAAAACAGCTGATTGATATGGAAGCCCAAAGTGGACACAATCCATATAGTTTACTTTGCTCAGTTTTACTAAGATGACAATTATAAACAGTACTGTGCAGAACTTTAAGGCATGTTTGGGCCAAAAATTGAGACTGAAAAAAGGAGTGTAATGGCGAGTAAGCACAACCTATAGGGCCTTGGTACCCAAGTGTGTTGGAGTCACTTAAAATAAGATCTGAACATACTAGCTAAAATCATGATGAAACACCTATGAATATCGTATACAGAGGTCTCTGGGTAAGAACATGCATGTTTAGGGCTATTTTGTTTAGTTTTAAAAAATGAAAGAAATAAAACTGATGGTAATAATTGACCACTATTTGTCACTTCTATCTAAAACGCAAGTAGTGGGGGACTCAAAGGAATAAAGTTTGGAACCACTGGCCTAAGGTTGCCACAGGCCAGTAGTAGAGCTGCAACAAGCCCCTGGTAGTGCAATGCCATTGAGCTTGACCTTGGCTGCCAAACTTAGCTTAAACTCAACTTATTTCTCAAAATAACATCAACGGATTTCCTGTGAAAATGAGTTTATCCTTCCGGATCTCAAGAAAATGACAGAAGTTAACTTATCAAAAAACAAGTGAACAGATGGGAAAACAGAATAAAACAAATGTTTGGATTGATGCACTTTTAAGCTTCCATAGATTAAAAGAAATAACATTTACATTATAATAATTTTTTGAAATGTCAGTGGCATTATAAGTTATTTTAATATCTGTTTTTTAATCATGTCACATATAAACAAGTAATTAAAAAGATTATCTGGAAGCTTTTTTACAATATTGTTATAAATATCAAAAGTATCGTCTTATAAATTTGTATTGAATAAACAGAACGTTCTTATGAATGAATGGACACGCACGTGGAAGCACTGTTTACAGACAGTTTGCTTTGACAACATGATCGACAGTGCAGGGCCACGTGATGACATGTTAGGTAACAGGGGGAAGTCAGGTGGAGATGACAAGGGCATCACTAACAATAACATTAAAAATGTTTTCACACTGTCATTGAATAAATCTATACCATCATATTGAGACATGAACATTAAGGCACTAAATCAAAATACTAGAACACAAAAGAAAAACGAAACCAAACAGGATGAATACAGCACTGGTAAATGGCATTACATTTTGCATAGATGTCAATGAAATCTCAGCTTAAGATATAAAGTGAGACTGTGCTGTGATTTTCTTTGAGCAAACATAATCGTTGAGCCTCATTAACCAAAAGAATAACTATGATAACATACTGTGATGATCACAAACCCAGAGCTTACTCTGTTGTTTGAAATGAACAAACCTTAAATCATTTAGTAACAGGCGTCTCCTCTTTGTGAAACAGGAACTGTCTGCTTTAAGCATCAAACAACAGAATGTGCATGCCTTCATAAACAAGCCAGTATCCTTTACAATGTAACTCTGTAACTGTTTGACACACCTCAGGGCACAATGGCCTCCGACTACTCGGTACAGGTATGGATTTCATTGAGAATTTCACATCAAGCAGGGTGTAATATTTACCATCTAACAAAAAGAAAAAGCTTCAGACATGTCAGACCTTCCTTTTGTCAACACAGACGGAGGTTTTCATGTTAGAAAACAGACTGGCATGATATAAGTATGTGGCCTTATTGGTCTCCAGGTAGCAAACTGTCCCAGGACATACATTTATCATCTGACATCCAACACCATATCAGATAGTTTCATGATAGGCGGACACTGAAACTTTGGGAAAGCATTCAATACAACCACACCTATACAATACACTCACATCCACATGACAAATACACAAGCAAAAGTGTATTTCAGCTAAATTTAAATCATGAAAAGCCTTAGCCTCTGGGGAAATGTGCACCTGTGAGATTAAGATAGGAAGAATCTAAGAGGTTGTGATTTATAATCAGCTCGCTATTTCAATTAGAAATATATGCAACTTAAAAAAAACAGCAAAATCTTACTAAAATGAGACAGAAAAAGAGGGATATATAAGGATGTAGATGTTTATTTCATACTTTAAAGATAGATGAGTCAAAATTAGGAGTTTCTATATATACTTAAAAAACAAGTTGTGATTTTTAAATGATTTTATAACAAAGGTGGACAATAAAGAACACTAGTAAAACATTATTAATAAGAAATGCAAAGTTACTTACTTGGATATCTGAAGTAGAAGTCGTTCTCTATATCACTCGATATATTGTTATATTTTCTGTGCTCTACCCAGTGTGTATCTGATTCTTCGTTGTATCGAATAAAAACCCCAAATAAGATGATCATGGCTATTTGCCACACGAAGCAAACTGCTGGAAGACTTAGACGGACATTGGTATTTTTTTCACGGTCACACATGTCCCTGAAGCTTTGAACACAGCCCATTGTTCTTGGTTAATATTAATTCCAAGTATTACTATAACAGACACTGAGCATCTCAAGCACAAGTGAAGATGAGCAGAGATGGGTGCTTGCTTTATTTTGAGGACACTCCCCCTACCACTCCCTCCACTCATGCACTTGAAATGTACTTGACTTTCTTCTTTAGTGGTTAGGCATTCAAAGTAAGATAAATCAAACATATTTTTTATGCTTACTGGGAATATATGCATTCCCCAAAGCTCTCTGTATGAATTTATATTTTAGTTGAAAAGATGATGCTCTGACATACCACTTATAAAACAGGACAGAGGGAACGTGCCTCAGATCCTGATCAAACTTAAGAGAGAAGATACCTATTGTGCATCCTGTAAACAGACTGCATTGGTTATATTACTCTGGTAAGGTTACATAAGGTTAATGTTAATCCACTTCAGATGAAGAGGGATAACATAGTTATGAAATCTTCATGAATCCTCCTTCCTTAGCACAAACACTCTGTCTCAGAAAAAAACAAACTTTTAACCAAAGATTATCCAATAGTAAATATGCAGACAAGCTTCTACAGCACTTGTTATTTTTTCCTTTAAGAAGTCAGAGGGTGTGGGATTTCTCATCTCCTCTACAGGGCTGATCCCTGAAGCATTAACTGTAAATAATGTGTATCCATGCTGGGCCCCATTAGAAAGATGCACGACAGGTTTGCCACAAGTCAACCATCACAGCAGCAGGTTCAAGGTTGAGGCAAGGCTATTTTTTTCTTTCTGATTTCCTTCTATAACATTAAGAGTCTAGTATTTCTGCACTTTTTAGGCACAGTATAAGATTAACTTTAACCCCATTGGTAATCTTTTAAAAAACAAGTTAATGATTTAATTGAAATTATAAAAATGTTTTTAGTATCAACTGGAAAAATATTTTCATTTTGGATTTGGTAGACATTGTTGATGAAAATGAAAGAAACCCATTTGAGTAGATTCTTTTTCATTTAGAAGAAAAACTTTGAATAAAATCATAACTCAAGTTTGGTATGAAAAGAAAGTCGGAGGTTCAGTTTTTAAAACTATATCTTACAGCCCTTCATTATAAATGGAGACTCATTATCTTGTAGTTTCAGCACGTCAAAGTAGCTATGCAGTAATTCGAGCAAAATTTAAATGATTTAGCTAATTTTTTACTTTTACTTCAGTAGATTTATAGACTATTTCTTCTACTTTAGTATATTTCAACCAATGTAACTGTACTTTTTCCACCTGTGTGTGTGGGACTACCTTGTCAAGCTAGCATTTGTAAGATGATTGCAGATTTTTCCAGGTGTTTTTTTCCAACTGTTATGAATTCATCCCCTTTTGATAAATTAAAACAAAAGGTCAATAGTATAGCCTATGGATATTTGTGAGGGATATTTCGGCCATGTTACAAGCCAGAACATAAAATTTAGCACCTTTAAATCACAGCAAAGCTAGCAAGAAGTACATTTCAAGCTAGGAAATTCATACTAAGTAGCGTTGCTATCTTATAGTTAATTAGCTGATAATTTACACCGCTTATGGTTCAAAATAACCAAACTTCCAAGTTTACTACATCACTGAATGCTATCTCTTTCTAAAAGACAACTGTGCTAACATTAGGGTTGAAACCTACACAGGTGATGCTGATACTGTTGTTTTGTGTCTTTGCTCTCACAGCTATTGTAGTTTAAGGAGTGGTTCCTGCCTCATGATGGACTTTGTAGATGTGTTGCTCCTTTCTCAGTCTAGTCTAACTTAGAGTGTATAGAGTAAACTTCCTCTGTTCCTCTTGAACTACGTTAAGTTTACAGTGAAAAATGGATAAACATACACACTGTCAAATGTAAATATCAAGGATGACTCTTCTTTGTTGTGTCACGAGCGCTTGGACGTGTTACATAAGATGCAAAACACAGCAGTCCATGAATATCGTGATTTTCTCTAATGTCATCTAATGATTGTGAAAGGACAAAACTGCCTAAAAATGAAATGTTAATGTGTTAAATATAGTTCAAAGACCTGTTAATATACAGTTTGTAACCCAGTGACTTTCTTCATAAAAAGCAAGCATTACTACATGATGTCTAGCTCTTATTTTCTTTTACAAATTCCAGATGAATGATTAAATATTTTACACAAATATGTATTTAACCATTTAAAGATGAAAATCTTGAGTTTTGGGTTGTATGGTTTGTTTGACTGCTGCAATTTGCTATTGCAACAAAATTTTAAAATAACTTAATCATGGACTGTATTTTCTGCTCTGCCAGTAAAATTCCTTGAAACATCAATATAAAAAGGATGATTAACAACAAAACTATTCATTTGAATTTTTCATGAGTCTACAGATGATAATTTGTACATTGCTGGCCACGGTGTGAAATCTAATATGTTGACAGCTAAAATACAGGCAGACCATGTCCCCACCAATAAGGAAGTTCATTAATTAAAATGAGTGAGCAGGTATCTGAGCTCATTGATCTTACTGCTCAACTGAACACTGCTACCTTGGTGATGTAATTCTGGCAGATGATGCGCTCTTTGGGGATGATGTGTAGCTCTGAGCAGTTCAATTTTTGCCCTCCAGCAGGCTTGCTGAAGCAGCTTTTCTACATTTAAAATATAGGGGGAGAAATATAGTCATGTCACATAAGGTGAATTAAGCTAATAAGGCTTCACATGCAATGCATTATGTAGTTAATTAAGCTGAACAACCTTTTAAGTGGAAAAACTGTCAGAATAAGGAGGACAGGTGGTCAATATGGAAACTACCAGTGAATAATGTGCACAAATCTCTGTCCGTCAAAGCAATGACAGTGAGCCAGTATTTACTGTGACATATGGGCCAATTTTTAACCTCTGGCAATCAGTGTTTACCTAGGTGTTTAATGATAATAGTAGAATAAACCTCTGCTTTAAAACCTTGCTGAGGAAAGAAAGAATGTATGCAATAAGGAGCTATTTGGACATGACAGCAGACACCTTCTGTCTTTTATCTTTGTTTTCTACCACATAAGGTTAATCTGACACATACTGTTGTCACATCATGAAAGATTTCCAGTTTACACAACTCTTATGTTGAACCATCCCACTCATTCGGTTGTTTCACTTTGATACAAGCCAACAGCACACATTGTGTTTTCACTTACCTTCATTCTGTATCAGAATATATTACAATTCAGACTAAAACACAGTCTAATCTCATCCTGATGCTTGTTTGAGAGTTTTCCTTTACTGACCACCTACTGAAGAGTGATCTTAGGGTTATTAGGATGATCACTGCCTTGGAAAAATAGGCCTCTATGCACCTTTGTTACTATCAATAAATGTTACACTGTGGGTCTTTCCACAACAGATACTTGCTGACCTGCTGACGAGTAGCATCAACAAAGATGGTAAAGTGTGCTTTATCATCTTTGAAAAGCTAAAACAAGCCTGTCTAGCAAGAAATTCATGAACAAGGCGTCTTGTATATAAATAAAACATGTTACTAGAAAATAATAACATAATATCTGTGCATTTTCTGAACAATTTCTTCTGGTATTTATCATTTTTAATCATTTCTTAAGCCCAAATACATTAGTTCAGTGAATATATTAAGGGGATTTCCAGGGTGGGAATTTGTGAAATTTATCTTGTTTTATATCCAGTGCAGGTGAATACATACAGTTTACTCCCTTAAGTATGACAGGTAGTGAAGATACTTGGCCATTTTTATGTGATTGTCACAAAAAAGTCTTTACTTGATTTGGACTAAAATGTGAAATGTGCAGCTCAAGTACAGGACTCTTGCATGTATGAGTTACAGAGCCATCAAACGACTTAAAATCTGTTTTTCCAAAGCATGAAACTCCTCATCAGGCAGGAGGTACTTCTGGATTATTTCTATCACAACCCTCTCAGTTGTGAGCTCATAGTCCTTCTTGTTTTTAAATGGTAAATGTCCAGCCAGCTCACAAAGAGCAACATTAAAGGCAGACTCCTCCTTGGCACCAAAGCATGATATTCTCGGCCATACAGCGATTCGAACACCTTTTCTTGAGCAGGGATCCTTTTCAGACATGGGCAGACATCCTCTAGTTAAGAAGAGATTATGAGCAATGTTACACTCCACAAAAAAGTTTGTGACCACACAGACGGCTCCGGCCACTTTCTCCACCTGCTCTGACTCTGTGTAAAACAAAAAGCCAACAGGAAAGTCCAACAAATGATAAAATCCCTTTTCAGGAAGCAGTGGCTTTACTGGCGCTGATTCTATCTTGAGCTCATGGTCCATGTAGTACCCATGCAGGTGTAAATGATTGACCGATGCAAATGCTCCTAGACTGTTGAACCCCACACGGAAGCCAGGATCAGCGCTGAGGAGCACAGATTCAATACCAACCTGGATGGCGAACGGTGTCAGGACCTGTGGGAGACAGTGTGAAGGATCTGGAACAAAGAGACAATGCCCAAACTCAAGAGGGCTGATGTTGACCAGCACAACCATCCTACAGGGCTGATGCAGCTGGCCCCTCTCACTTCCTCCCTCAGTGTCCTTTATCATCTCAAATATGATTTCTTCTGGATTGATTTTGTTAAAATTGAATTGTTTGGCATTGAACTCCTGTTGAATGCTCAATATCTCCTGAGGTTTTCTTCTCTCTGTTCCTCTTTGAATGTTAAGTTGGGCAATGAAGCCGTGGTGGCCTGGCAGGATACGTGTTTGTAAATCCCCAAGGTGATAACGGAAGAGTCCTCTGTCCATCCTGTCTCTCCAGCCACCTTGGATAGTTGTGTCAAACTTGGTTGGCACGAGACTGCTTCCTCTGGTCCGGTGCACATCAGTGACAAAGTCCTGGCTGCTGTACAGAAACATCAGAGGCATGGTGGGATCTGTGGGTGAACAGAGAGGCAGGGGTAATGTGAGAATTGGGACAAAAGGCAGACAAAGGCCATGCAAGTTCAACATGTTAGTTCAAAATGGTGCAATTCTGCTGAATCATCACGCAGAGAGTCTGGTTACATGTGGCTACATGGCTGAGGGAAAACCATCTGTATCAATGTAATTATTTGTCTGTTAGGTAAAGGCATTTTGTATGTTTGTGCTTGGACCTCCTTGAAAAGGAGATGCTGCATTTTCATGGGTGTATCACATTTTTTTGGACATATGGTATCAATCTGCTCATACATCTACTAATACATAATTTGGTACTAGAGTCCTAAGTAGCAATCAAAAAAAAGAAAAGACAGGAAGTGGTTGCAAATGTAAGTGCTATCATAGGTGAAAGAAAATGGATGAAATCAGCCATCAGCCATAAAGATGCATCTAAAAAAAACATTAGAATATTGGTAAAATGTTTATTGTTTTCTGTAATTTAATTCAAGAAGTGAAACGTCCACATATTCTAGATGTGTCTCACTTAAAGTTTAGCTAATATTTAAAAACTGAAGTTTGTTTCATTTTGATGATTATGGCCTAAAAAATCCTCATCTAAAAGAACACCACAAAACATCAGTAAAAAAAAAAAGAATACAGAAATGCTGACCTTTTGAAAAATTTACATTTCACTTTGTATGAGATGAATCTACAACATATGGAAATTCAACTTTCTGAAGTAAATCACAGGAAAAGGGAAGTTTTAAATTATATATATATATTTTAGATGCACCTACATATTACCACCAGTAAGATGGATTCATGTATTAAATCAAATATACTAGCCGGATCCCATGTTGCTTATAGATTGGTCCTCGATCCCACAGATTCGCTCGAACCGGAAGTAGTTTCCGATCCGCCATCTTAACAGCTGTGCCAAAGTGCTTACAGGGTTTTAAGACTCAAGTCATAAGACTGAGGCCTGAGATTTGAAGACTGATGAGCAAAGACACCTGAGAGCAGGCTTCCCGGAACTCTTTTTACTCAGAGGCACGCCCCCTTAGTGGATATCACTCTCTGGTTGGACCATAGACTGTAGAAAGAATTGGACAAACCCCGTGTGACATCAGTCGTCTGCTTACAATAGGCAGAGTAAAACGGCTTTTGAGGCCAATCCGTGGATGCTTCCATATTGAAATCATGGTCTCAACTGAACTTTGAATCAACCTAACGGCCCGCCCACTAAGTGCGACTTCCTGTCAGCCTGCTAGCTAGCATTCCGGTTGACAGGAACGGAGCCTCTGCCTGCCGAGCTATCTGTCAATCAAATGAGACGCGCACCTCACCGTGAAGTGAGGTTTATCCTAAATATAATTCAAACGATCGTGGTACAAAAAAATTCACCCCCCGTACAGTGGGAGCACAATAAGGCTCTAGCTAATGAGACACGTTTGGTGTTTTGAACAAGGCTGTAAACCAGCTTATTTTGTGTGTCAAAACCGGCTGTTTAACATGTGTGCAGACGGAACCTCCGGTTTTCCTGCAGCCAGCCTCAAGTGGACACTCGTGGTATAGCAATTTTTTGCACTTCTGCAATGGCTTCATTTTTTAGGACCGGAGGTTGCCGCTTGGGTTGGACGCTGATACACAGTGGATGTCTAAAACTTCACAGCAGCAGAGATAAATAATGGAGGAGAAAACGGAGTTTATTACAGACTATAAATGGTCTCAATGGACTCTAAACAGAATATAAACATATAAACGGGATTGAAAAAAAGTGTTTGACATAAGCATTTACAGTGAAATATTGAGAATAAATTTCATACAATCAATAATAAAGAGTGAATCAGTATGGAGTTTAATATTTGATTCGTTTTCTGATTCACCTTCAAACATCAAACATGTTAAAAGCTCACAAAACCAGAGGAATAGTCATTTCTGTTTATTAGATCATGAAGAGAATTAAATTCAGACAGCAGCAGACTGTCTGTCAGGAAGAAACACGTTTTAAATCATTGCAGGGTTAAAAGTTTCTATCAGTCTCAGTGAACATCAGGTTTGATCAGTAGCCTTCACGCTGAATAATTCTGATAATTTTATAATATAGCATTTACTGGTAGAAAAAGTCCACAATCCGCATGTTTTTTGATATCAAAAAATAGTTTAAAAGACGTTAAAAAAGGTCTCCACTATGTCTAAACAACATCTAGATTTAATAGCAAAGTGAAAGGTTTAAAGATGTAATTTTCAGGTGGTTGAAAAGACATCACTGTATGGTCATATTTTTAACGACTATTATTGGGCTAAATTTGGACTAAATCAGAAGGACAGAATAACTTACTAATTCCCTATGACTATCTTTTGTCTAAATTCAGGGATATGACGGACCGAATGTAGAAAAAATCCTCTAAATGATGTTGGTGTTTGGTGGGAAAGGGAAGATTTATATCTAATTCTGTTGATTTTATGAGCTTTTAACATGTTTTATGCTTAAGGGTGAATCAGAAAACGAATCAAATATTAAACTCCATACTGATTCACTCTTTATTATTGATTTTATTAAATATACTCTCAATATCTCACTGTAAATGCTTATTTCAAACACTTTTTAAAATCCCAGCCCATCATTTATCGAGCTTTTAAAACTTCTGATGTTTACTGCAGGTTTCTCTTCATGCAAGTGTTTTCTGATCACACTGAGACCAAACACTGTAAATGTGGAGATTTGTTTAGAATAAATACAGAACAAATTAGGCAGACACAGCTGTTTCTGACTCCTGACAGATGACTGGTGATCAGCTGATTGATGATCAGCCTGCACCGTCATCATAAACTGACGTAGCTTCAAGTGACGCTGCAGAGAGAAGGACGTCCCATGGACCGTTAAACATCGGTCTTATGGCTTCAGTCTTCCACGTCGATTCCTCGGTCTCTCCACGATCTTTAAGGGGCGGAACTAAGATTCAAGGAAAAGACTCAAGGAAAAGACTCAAGCCTTTTAACAAGAGACGTGAGAAGCACCCAGAGTCAGCTGTACAAAAAGATACAGCTTTGACAAAACGCGCTGTAACATTTATGGAGGGTAGAAACACTAAACAATCAAACTTTAAACCCATGAAGGTTTGTGAAGGAAAAATTTGGATCGAAGTAAGCTAAAAAAAAACGATCAAGGAATAACACTGTTTTACAAAACTAACTAACCTGATCGTACTGACGTTTAATTCATTCATTCATTTAATTCATTGACTTTTTACCCGTGAGACGAGATAGCATGAGACAAGACGAATTCTATTTCCAGTACTTACCTGAGTATTTGTCACCCAAAATCAAAATCAGCGTCCTCAATCAAAAAATAGATTATAAAACTTAAAAAAAGACCTGTTAACTCATGCTTTCGTTCGTATAACTTGTATTTACAAGCTTTCTTTTTCCTAGCACCGGTTTACCAAGCATGTCAGCGTGGAATTGTTCTTCTTCGTTGGTGTATACAAGTCTACTTCCGGTTCAGTTAGCCAAAATAAACGCTAATTATAAAGAACTTTCCGGAGAATTTAGTATTTAAGGACTTCTGTGCGTATTTACACCCAAACAATGTTCTCAATGATAGCCTAATTTAAAAAAAAAAAAAAAACAATAATTTGTTTTGTTTTATTTGTGTATTTGCCTGGTAATTTTAGGTGAGTCATGACAGGAAATGGTCGTTAAAAATGTCTATTAATTTAATTAAAAAAACAAAACTATAACATTAGCATAGTGTCAAACAAGTAAGCCACATCCCGTGGACTACATATAGCATTGTTATACGTGAAAAAATAAACTTTATTACTCATTTAAAATTTTGAGTTAACCTATGATAAAACCAACCAGCACTAACTTATTAACAACACACAAAATGTGGCTCTTTGAATATAAAGACATATGGTAACCCCCTAGTACTGAAATAGTCTGTCTGCAATATTTAACTGTTGAGCAGCTCTCCAGTTTTTCCCAGCTGACACATGTAGGCTCAACTAACTTGAGAGAATGAGCAGCTGGCCAATCGGGTATCATGGTTATTTCAGTCACTGCATGCTTTTAGAGATAAAGCAGGCAGTGATTGGCAGGGCTGTGTAGTTTAGGCTCTCACCAGTCTATGCATGTTCACAAACTGATAGCTGAATTCTGACATAATAAGTACGAGAAACGATGGAAGCCAGCAACAATGAGGTAAGTATTTTGTATGAATACTTGAAATTTCTTTAATAACATCTCAAGAGTTGTTATACTGCAGTTGCTCTGGAAAACAGCTGAGGGCACCAGCGAAGATCTCTCTTTCTTGTGAAAAAGTTCATTCTTATGATACCTTTAAGAGTAGGATTTTTTTTTTTTTTTTAGTTTTTGTGTTTGGTGGAACAGATGGCAGCTGTCATTCCTCTAGTTATTCTAAACACCAAGTGTCTGTTACCAACACTAACTCTCATTAACCTACATACTAGCTTGTTGTGAAACACCAGTTATTTTTGTCTTACTCTTATTAGATTGAGCACTCACCTCTTTCTATCCACGATGCCTTAAAATATAACAATGGAAATTCTGAAAAAAGGATCATATACTGTCATTACCATGTAAGCTTATTTTCAAATATTAAATATTGCCTTCTATTTTTCTCATTTACAGACGAGAAAGAAAGCAGAAGATAAAAGTCACACTCTAAATATAAATGTGACACCAGACACTGATGCCTGCCTCACAGCGAGGGATGCCCAGTCATCCACAACAGTCATTGTCCAAGGTATGTTGCATCCATTTGACTTAATATGGGTGAGAAAGTTGAAACAAATAGTTATGTACACATTGTTTATATACATAGCAAGCAAACCATGTTATATGCTTTCATAGGCCTACATTAAAAGTTATAGATGCCCTCTATCTCATCATATTGTAACCTGTATATGTTGTGACTTGTGATCATAGGTGAAAAAAATGCACATGACTGTTGTACTCAAGTAAAAGTACAGTTACTCTGGTTGAAATTTAATGAAGTAAAATTACTGGTTATAAATCTCCTCATGTAAAAGTAAAAAGTATTGAATTTAAAGTTGACTTAAAGTCCTGAGTAGCTAGTGCTGAGGAGCTGTACAGTAAAATAAGATCTTTCCATATTGACAAGAACAACATGAGAATAGATCTCAAACCGTGTTGTTCAGGTACAGTCACACCTCAATAATAAAGTAAAATACACAGCAAAATTGGCAGTGTGAATTGAACTCACATGGTTAAATTTAACACTTTAAAAGTGTCCGTGTTGGTCCACTCCATGTATCATTAAACTATACTTGTAAAGTGTCAGATATTTTACAATATGACATAGCTGCATTAACTCTTGAAAATCTGTGGCAAGGTGTCTCTTCTGGCAAAAACAGAAAAGCAAAAGCAGAGAGCCGATGTCATTGCAAGGCAGTGTATTCTTGTGAACTGTGTGTCCTTTAGGAGTACCAAAGGCCCTGGCAACAAACAAGACCAAAAAGCAGGCATAATCAAAACACAGCTTAACACATACAAAACACATCTAAACACTTTACCCAAGGGCATGATGGGAAACCTCTCCCACACATTCCCCCCAGATTTGAGATCGCATTGGCTGGAGCTTAGATTAGTTGACTCTTTACAGAGTTGAACCAACATTGGTGGATCAACACTGTCTAATAACTCCAACACTGAAGACCATTTCACTCAGACTGAAGTAAAAAATTACTCTTTGGGAGTTAAAATCAATTCCAAAATCTTTAACTCTGAGATATCAACACTCCAGTTTTGGATGTGATGTGGAATCATTCTCTCGCTATCTGCTACTGTGTAGTCAACAGAGGTGAATAAGGTAAAGGAGTATTGTACTCAAGTTAAAGTACAGTTACTCTGGTTCAAACTCACTTCAGTAGAAGTAAAATTACTGATTTTAAAATGTTCTCAAATAAAACGAAACCAAAGGTATTATAGTAATCTGAGTACATGTAATTGGTTACTTTCCAGGCCCTACTTGTGATACAGGACAAAGATTTTAGAGAACAGACTGAATCTAGATAAATTAAGAACCTAACTGATCAACAGTCAAATATTTGTTACTTTAACAGATTTATCTGTAGAGTCAATCAATTAAAAAACACATGTTTATTTGGCTAACAAGAACACTGCTAAGACCTTGTGTATATAAAGTCTGACCACACAGTGATCTCAACTAATGTTCTGTTTGGTTAATGTGTTTAATCCCTCATTCTAGGCCAGCCTGAACCTGACCCTTTGGTCCAACCTAGAGCCAACACGGATGTGGAAAATGCTATTAAGCCAAAGCTCCAGATAACTTTTAGCACATTCACTGTCAAGAATGGTGGAGATATAAAAGTAGAGATCCCTGTTGTCGGGCACCCAGCACCAAAGATTGAATGGAAAAGAGATGGTCAAGCAGTCAAGGAGACATCCAGGCTAGAGGTTTTAAACAAGCCATCATTAACAGTTCTTCATATCAGACATGCTGCTAGGGAGCACTCTGGTCAGTACTCTATCATTGCAAGCAACAGTGCTGGGAAGTATTCGGGAGAAATCACAGTGGTGGTTCTTGAAAAGCCTGACCCTCCAACAGGCCCTGTGAAGATTGATGAGGTCAGTTCTGATTATGTTACCATTTCCTGGGCGCCACCAGAGTACACGGGAGGCTGTCAGCTAGACAACTACATTGTGGAGAAAAGGGAAATCTCGAGCACTGAATGGCAAACTGTGTCAGCGACAACAGTAAGAACCATGATCAAAGTCACCAAACTGAAGACAGGAAATGAATACCAATTCAGAGTGAGTGCAGAAAATAGATATGGAAAGAGTACTGGAATCATCTCACCTATTGTGATTGCACAGTATCCTTTCAGTGTGCCCACTGCTCCTGGCACCCCCTTTGCATCCACAGTGACAAAGTACAGTATGGTGGTTGAATGGGATCCTCCAGCCAAAGATGGAGGAAGCCCAGTTATTGGCTATCACCTTGAACGCAAAGAGAAGAACAGCATTTTATGGACCAAATTGAACAAGCTTGTGATACCCGATGCTCGCTTCAAAACAAGTGGACTTGAGGAGGGCATTGAGTATGAATTCAGAGTCTTTGCTGAGAATATTGCTGGAATCAGCCCACCAAGCAAAATATCTGAAAGCTATGTGGCAAGAGACCGCTGTGATCCACCAGGTAAACCAGAAGCTGTTGTTATATCAAGAGAGAACGTAACACTGCAATGGGCAAAACCAAAATATGATGGTGGAAGCACCATTACAGGCTATGTTGTTGAAAAGAGGGAGCTCCCAGATGGCAGATGGATGAAGGCAAATTTCACAAATGTTATTGAGAATCAGTTCAAAGTCACAGGTCTGACAGGAGGTGAACATTACGAGTTTAGAGTAACTGCTAAAAATGGGGCTGGTGTTTGGAGTATGCCTTCGGAAAGTGTAACCATCATTGCTCAGGATGTTATCGAAGGACCAACAGCAATCGTTGATCCAAAGTTCAAGACAACATCTATTGTCCAGGCCGGGGAGACATTCATCATTGATGCTGATTACTTTGGAAAGCCCCTTCCCGAAGTCACTTGGCTGAAGGATGGAAAAGAAATTGATAAAGTAACACCAAGAATGGAGGTCAAAAACACCCTGACCCATACTACTCTGACCATCAGGGATAGTACACGAGTGGATGGAGGACACTTTCTCCTCAACCTCAGTAACATTGGTGGAACTACATCTATCCCATTTAATGTGAAAGTCCTTGACAGACCTGGTCCTCCAGATGGATCTCTGAAGGTGAAAGTTGTCAGTGCAGAGAAATGTAATATTTATTGGAACCCTCCTGTAAATGATGGTGGTGCCAGCGTTTCCCACTTCATCATTGAAAAAAGGGAGACAAGCCGTGTTACATGGACAGAAGTTGATAATCACGTTGAAGCTGTCAGTTACAAAGTGACAAAACTGGTGCCTGGGAAAGAATACATATTCAGAGTTGCTGCTGTCAACAAATTTGGTGTTGGAGAATTTCTGGAATCAGACTCCTTCATTGCACAAAACCCTTTTACAACACCTAGTGCACCATCTACCCCTACAGCAAGTGCTGTGACTGGTGATTCTGTGGTGTTAACATGGGAGAGGCCTGAGACTGATGGAGGCTCAGAAATTGATGGCTACATCCTGGAAAAACGTGACAAGGAAGGCGTAAGGTGGACTAAATGCAATAAGAGAAGACTGAATGACTTGCGTTTCCGATGCACAGGGCTCACAGAGGGACATTACTATCAGTTTAGAGCACTGGCTGAAAATGCTGCTGGTGTTGGTGCACCCAGTGAACCAAGTGAGTACATCAAAGTATGTGAAGCCACCTACCCTCCAGGTCCTCCAACCAACCCAAAAGTGATAGACTACTCCAGCAGAACTGTCTCTCTGACTTGGTCAAGGCCCATCTATGATGGTGGCGCAGCCATCAGTGGGTTTGCTGTTGAGATGAAGCAAGCAACAGAAGATGAGTGGAACACATGCACACCAAGGACAGGTGTGGAGGACACAAACTTCACTGTAAAGGGACTGAGAGAAAATGCATCTTATAATTTTCGTATATGTGCTATGAACGCTGCTGGAGTTGGAGAACCTGTGGATCTACCTGAGACTGTGGTAGCTGCTGAAAAACTGGAGGCCCCAGATATTGAGTTGGACAGTACCTTGAGGAAGATTGTCAGTGTTAGAGCCTGTTCAACCCTGCGCCTCTTTGTCACTATAAGAGGAAGGCCAGAACCCGAGGTTAAATGGGCCAAGGAAGGTGGTGTCCTCAGTGAGCGTGCTCAGATTGAGGTAACAAGTTCCCACACTGAGTTACTGATTGAAAATGTCAATAGATATGACACAGGGAAATATGTATTGACTGCTGAGAACCATAGTGGCTCCAAGTCAGCTTTTATCAATGTTAGAGTATTGGACTCCCCCAGTGCACCTATTAACTTAAAGGTAACTGATGTAAAGAAAGACTCTGTCTCAGTTTCCTGGGAGGCACCTCTCATTGATGGAGGATCGAAGATTTCACACTATATTGTTGAAAAACGAGAGGAGGCTAGGAAGGCATTCACAAGCGTGTGTAGCAACTGTGTGAGAAACTCATACAAGATCGACAGTCTCCAGGAAGGTTCCTGCTATTATTTCCGTGTCCTTGCTGTAAATGAGTTTGGCACTGGCTTGCCAGCAGAGATCGCTGATCCTGTTAAAGTGTCTGAGGCTCCACTTCCTCCTGGCAGAGTCACACTTGGTGATGTTACTTGCAACAGTGCAAGGATCTCATGGGAGAAGCCTGATCATGACGGAGGAAGCAAAATCACAGGCTATGTTGTAGAAATGCAGGTGAAGGGAGACGACACATGGACCACATGTTCGGGAAGTAAAGCACAAGAAGTGACTGTTAATGGGCTGGTGAAAGGAAAAGAGTATTTCTTTAGAGTGAGTGCTGTGAATGAAAAGGGAAAAAGTGAACCAAAGTCACTTTTGGCACCTGTTAAAGTTACTGACAGTAGTGCTCAGCCCATTATTAATCTACTTTCCAACACATTCACTGTGAGGGCAGGAAACGATTTAAAGGTTGATGTTCCTTTTAAAGGCGTACCACCACCTACTGCAGAATGGAAGAGAGAGGGCAATGAGCTGAAAGAGACAAGCAGGGTAAATGTGCACACATCTGACACATCATCCCAGTTGGTCATTAAAGATGCAAGCAGATTA
This sequence comes from Cheilinus undulatus, assembly GCF_018320785.1. Classification (NCBI taxonomy): domain Eukaryota; kingdom Metazoa; phylum Chordata; class Actinopteri; order Labriformes; family Labridae; genus Cheilinus; species Cheilinus undulatus. Next base: position 31,049,519 of record NC_054873.1, read on the forward strand.
GATGGTGGCCTGTATGAGATAACCGTGGCCAACTCAGTTGGAACCACATCTGCTGAAATCTGTGTAAATGTTGTTGAAAGACCTGGACCACCAAGTGACCTCAGCATGGATGAAGTAAGTGCTGACTTTATATATATGTCATGGCAGCCCCCACATTATACAGGCGGATGTCAAATTAATAATTATATTGTTGAGAAAAGAGATACCGGCAGCACATCATGGCAAACTGTGTCAGCAACTGTTGCCAGAACATCAATCAAAGTTTCTCGTCTGACACAGGGTGCAGAATATCAGTTTCGTGTTGCTGCAGAGAATCGCTATGGGAAAAGCCATTTTGTTGAGTCAGAACCTGTTGTTGCTCAGTATCCCTTTAAGACTCCAGGTCCCCCAGTAAATCTCCATGTTGTAAGTGCATCAAAGTCTTTCATGCTGATCTCATGGAGAAACCCAGAGCATAATGGAGGAAGCCCTATCATGGGTTATCACATTGAATGCAAAGATCAAAGCAGTATCTTGTGGACAAAGTTGAACCGAAATCTTGTTACTGACAACCAGTTTAAGGTAACAAGCATTGAAGAAGGATTGATGTATGAGTTTCGGGTCTGTGCTGAGAATATGGCTGGTGTTGGACCATGCAGTAAGGCATCAGAGCCTGCAGCAGCTAGAGACCAGTGTGATCCCCCAAGGAACCTCACACTCACCAATATAACTGACAGCTCTGTTTGTCTCTCATGGGACAAACCAGAGTATGATGGTGGGGCTAAAATAACTGGGTACATTGTGGAGCGTAAAGAGCTGCCAGATGGTTGCTGGCTCAAATGCAACTTCACAAATTTACTGGACACCTTCTTGGATGTCACTGGCCTCACAGAGGGTGAACAATATGACTTTCGAGTGATTGCTAAAAACTCAGCTGAGCTGTTTAGTGCACCCTCTGAAACAACAGGAGCTGTTACAGTGCAACATGATGTAGAGCCCCCCAAAATTATGATGGATGACAAATTCAGACAAGCGGTTGTGGTAAAGGCAGGAGAGCTCATAAGAATAGATGCTGACATCTCTGGCCGCCCTAATCCAACTGTGTTTTGGTTGAAGAATGACAGAAATATTGGCACCACGGGAAGGGTTGAAATAACTGCAGCAAAAGGGCATACCTCTCTACTTATCAGAGACTGTGTCAGAAAAGACTCTGGACAGTATACACTGACCTTACAGAGTACAGGAGGTACAACATCTAGAGCTGTTACTTGCAAGGTCCTGGATAGGCCAGGACCACCTGCTGGACCCCTGGAAGTGTCTGGACTCACAGCAGAGAAATGTACTCTGTCATGGGGACCCCCGCATGAGACAGGTGGAGCAGAGATCTTGTACTACATTGTTGAGAAATGTGAAACCAGCCGTGTTTCTTGGATAGTGGTGTATGGTGACATGATGGCAACTACCTGCAAAGTAACCAAGTTACTCAAAGGAAATGAATACCTGTTTAGGGTAAGAGCAGTGAACAAGTATGGTGAGGGCGAAACGTTGGAAAGTGAGGCAGTAAAGGCAAGTGATCCCTTCACAATCCCATCTCCTCCAACGGATGTTGAGGTCACAAGTGCAACCAGTGATTCTATGACTATCTGCTGGAAGAGACCTGCCAGTGATGGCGGTAGCCGCATCAGTGGTTACATCATAGAGAAGAGGGAAAAGCAGGGTGTTCGCTGGGTCCGTGTCAATAAGAAACCGGTTTATGACTTGCGCGTGAAAGCCTCTTGCCTACATGAGGGATGTGAGTATGAATTCAGAGTTTTTGCTGAGAATGCTGCAGGGCTAAGTGAGCCAAGTTCTCCATGCCCACTCACGCTGGCAGAAGATCCAAAGTTTCTACCTTCCCCTCCAGCAAAACCCACCATAGTTGATTCATCCAGGTCCTCCATCACTCTGTCATGGAATAAGCCGCTGTTTGATGGTGGAGCAGCAGTCACTGGCTACAAAGTTGAGTACAGAAAATCCACAGAAGAAGAGTGGACTGTTGGTGTTCACAACACAGATCAAACTGAGCTCACAGTCACTGGACTCACATCAGGGAAAGAATATGTTTTTATTGTTAGATCCATAAACAAGATTGGCATCAGTGAGCCAAGTCCTGAAACAGATCCTGAGGTAGCAATGGAAAGAGAGGAAGAGCCAAGGTTTGAAATAAGCCCTGAGATGAGGAAGACCCTGCTTGTTAAAGATGGAAGCTCCTTCACTTTGACTGTGCCCTTCACTGGAAAACCTGCTCCCAGTGTGACATGGGACAAAGCTGGTGTGGACTTGAGAATCAGAGGACTGATCAACACTGGCAACTCTGTGACCTCTATTACAGTGGAGGGGGCAACACGTGATGACTCTGGCAAGTACACAGTCAAACTGCAAAATGTTGCTGGATCTGTGTCTTTGACCCTGAATGTTAGGGTTTTGGATTCACCTGGCCCACCAACAAATATTACAGTAAAAGATGTGACAAAGACCTCTGCTACTGTATGTTGGGATATCCCAGAGAATGAGGGAGGAGCCTCTGTCAAGCACTACCTTGTAGATATTCGGGACATCAGCAGAAAAGGGTGGATGAGACTCACAGATAAGTGCCGCCGACTGTCCTATAGGGTGTCTGACCTGGAAGAAGGTGGAATCTACTTCTTCAGAATCACTGCAGAGAATGAATATGGAATTGGGGTTCCAGCTGAGACCAAGGAGGGAACAAGAATGACAGGTACAAGTGTAAAGATTATTGAGTAGGAAGAAAAAGTGTTGAAATATTCATGTCTCGCTTTAAGCATTCTTTCTTTTGTGTATTTTCATTTCAGATACAACAGACTGGGAGACAGACCAAGGAGCTTAGCTCTTCTTTTCCTTCTGAGCCTGATGTGACCATCTCCTGAAACTTTTGAGAAAATCTTTGACAGTTTTTCTCATTTTTATTCAGAAAATTCAGAAAGCAGATGCAATAAGGTGATACATTACAGGAAGCTGATTTTTTGTAGCTATAATGACAATTTTGTTTCATAATGTTTCACAAGTAAAATTTATTAAAAACAATTTTAATTTTTAAAGTAAAATTATTGATATTGTTTGCTGTAGCTTTTTGCCCAGATCATAACTCTGGTGTTAAGATCTAGAATAAAGATAACCTGATCAGAAATCTCCCTGACTTTGGATTTGCTTTTGAAGTATGAAAGCATGCAAATGAGACATAAAAATAAAAACAAAGAAAACAAGTAAATAGGCATTTATGAAAAATGTAAACGTTTGCTGATGAGAATTTGGAGGTAATTTTTTTTTTTTTCATTTTTCAAGATGTAGTTCATTTAGGATGCTGCTGGTCCATTGGATAAGCCTAACAACAAAATGTTTAGAGACTGTTGTCCTTGAAGCCAGCAGCCCTTGGGTTCAAGTCTCCTTTCCCTGACACCATTACCCTCTCTCTCCACAAAGTTTCCAAAACTATCCACTATCTTATTCGGGTTAGGCTTTTTTAATTTTTCATGGGAAACACCCAGAAAATAGCTTTTAAAGATACGGCTTATTTTTGCATCACTTGAGCTAATTATCAATCCAGTACATCAAAAAGAAAGAAAATGCCAACGAGGGTGATTCTATAATTTGAACAATTTATTTATTTAAATCACACTTTAAATTAGAAAAAAAATGAGTCTTTTCAACGCAATGCTTTTGATTCTCTGGGGTGGGGCTGTAATGGGATTCACCAAAGTTCTGTTTCAGACATAAGACTGTATGTCATTACTATGTCCTCTCTACGGAAGAGTATTAGGGCCACTGAGACAAATTTCTTTTTTTCAATTGTGAGAAAAAAGTCAGAATTCTGAGATTAAAGTCAGAATTCTGAGAAAAAGTCAGAATTCTGAGTTTAAAGTCAGAATTCTGAGATTAAAGTCTGAATTCTGAGAAAAAAGTCAGAATTCTGACTTTAATCTCACAACTGAAAAAAAAAGTCTCAAATTATTTTTTTTTTTCAGTGGCCCTAATACTCTTCCGTACATCTCCGTAGCCTGTAGAGTAACTTTTTTCATATTTCATACTTCTTCTCTTATTTTTTTCTAAACAAAAAGCCCACAAAATAATTATAATGTAATAAAAACGCCACCAGTTGCACTCTGAAACGCCAAAAGGTTTTGATACTTAGAGGAAAGGTCGAATTTGAAAATATTTTGAGTGCTAAATAGAACTTTTGGCTTTTTTAAGAGCCGTTGCAAGTATGTCACCATGGAAATCGTGACGTAACCCGATAGTGGGAAGGGAACACATTGGTGCGATACCGGAAGTACGCCATGTAAAACTAGTCAACAGTTTGCTGAGGTAGAGTTGACAACAAAGTCGTTTTAAAGTCGACAACATCAAAATGGGGACTACAGCAAGTCAACTTGGGAAGGATTTACTTTCGGAATACCAAGTAAGTACCCGGAGCGCCACCCGAAAGCAGCGTATATCATTACGCTTATAAAGTTTGCCGAGTATCTAAAACTGGGAGCAGTTGTTACGACCCGTAACTGCCAATGATAACATTGTAGCTATTTTCTAATTAAAGCATGATAAGCCTCGATCAGCTTAATGTGTGTTGTTACATTTAATTTATAACTTTTAACAAACACCGTAGGGTTATTTTTTTTGGTAAACATCCGGCAGTTATGACGCTTATATCAGTAGGAAGTGCTAAGTTGCTAGTTTGCATTGATGGATGGGTACATTTTCAAAGGAAGACTCTTAAAAGCAATTCATTCACTATACATATATATTTATAAAAGTAATGATAGCTGTTTGATTTAATTTGTGACGTTTGCCAATCTAATTACTGTACTTTGACTTTTAGGAACTGACGTTTTTGACAAAACAAGAAATTCTTCTGTGAGTAAGAGACAGCGAACCAACGATACAGACTTTGGCATTTTGAAACAGAGTTCTGTAAATCAAACACAGCATGTCGGAGCATTTACAAAGCTTTTTTCTTGTTTTTAGCGCACACAAAAGATTCACTGAACTGCTCACGAAAGAAGAGAAGGATCTTCCAAATACCAGAGTACCAATGGACAGGATTCTGACTCTGCCAGAGCTCAAGGTGAAAATATATTTCTTAACAAAGCAGAAACGTATGGGGGTATGAAAAGTATTTGTTTTTCGGTTTACAAGACACTAGAACTTTCTGTGCTTTGTATTGAGGAAGTGCCACTAGTACTGATAAACTGAATTGACCCTTGCACCTTTCTCTTCACAGTCCAACCCTTTCAGGAAACGAATCTGCCATGTATTCTCCACATCTGAGCAGAAAGATGGAAGCCTCACATTTGAGGACTTCCTGGACCTTTTGAGTGCCTTTAGTGACTCTGCAACCCTGGAAATCAAATCCCACTATGCATTCCGTATATTTGGTGAGCAGTATTTTTTTTATGAAGGGACTGAAATCAGTGCAAGGGATTGCAATGTGTGTAGCATGCTTTATAATTTTTACAGACTTTGACGATGATGGAACTCTTGATTGTGGGGATTTGGAGAAGCTGGTCAACTGCTTGACTGGTGAGACTGATGAAACAAGACTGACTACTGAGGAAATGAGGCAGCTCATTGGCAATGTGAGTTGACTCAGGCTTTCCATATTTAAAATACTAAGGTGACTTCATAACTATAGCACATCATGGTCACACGTTCATCAATTGTTTTCTTTCCATGATTTTTAGATTCTCGAAGAATCAGACATTGACAAAGATGGAACTGTTAACCTCTCAGAGTTTCAGCATGTCATCTCCAGATCACCCGATTTTGTCAGGTGATTAAAATTTCATCATTTTTCATCACTTATATGAAGTTAACTAATAAACATTTATTCTAACTACTTCTGTTATATTTTGGTTTTCCACAGTTCTTTTAAGATTGTGCTGTGAAGACCTAACAGGATGTGGAGACCCACCACTTTTTAAATCTTATGGTGTTTAATTGCAAGTAGAACAATTTTAGATGTTTGCCTTAAATTATATTTACATTTACTGCCTCACCGTTTTTATGTACTGTTTGTGAAATATATGAACTGTTATTTTTTAATTTCTTAAAAGACAATTAAAATGCATCTAAAACTACCAATTTAACAAGTTTTCTTTTTTTTTTTGTAACAAAAGAATGAAAAACTTCCTATTTGTACAAAATAAATTTAATTCAAAGCATTCTATTTGTTGACATAATTTACACTTCCAGATATTTTGTCCAAAGTCCACGGGCTAATAATTTTAGGTGCAAGCTCCTTCTTCCTCCTTGACAACAGCAGCAAAAGTGTTCCACTCCCCACACACAACATCAGTCACATGCATGTGCTGCTCCCTGAAGAACTCCACGTGCTGCGGCTCATCAACACTAACTAAATGCTGAAGTCCAAGTTGGCCGTAGTCGCCTGAAATAAAAATGAAGTAAAGATAGAACATGCTAAAGATGCTTCTAATTTGCAGCAGTATCTTTTTGTCAGTGTAGCTCCAAATTAAATTAAACTTACCCCAGCCCCATGTGTAGAGGTCACCGTTGGCTGATGAATGAAAAGAGATGATTAACAGACATTGATTTGCCAAGAAATATGTATTGATTGTCAAATGAGGTTTCTTACTTGTCACAGCAGCTGTATGTCGACAGCCACAGCTGACTTTCCTTATTTCACATGATGGAGTGACATCCAGCAGAGCTGGGAACGCCTGGATCGATATGAATACCTCATCATGTTTCTCTTCCTCTTGCAAATCTTCAGCAGAAGGTGGGTTGGCAACTTGGCATAGAGCTCCAGATTCTGGGTATTCAATATTTAAATGCTTAGGACAACATATTTTATCAATGTAGGAGGCTTATATGAGCAGTACACAACAAAATAAACAGTTGAACAGATTGTGCATCTGTCCAAGTTTGCATGTACAATACACTGGTGACAGAGAGGTGCATTGAGTGGCTATATGTGCATCACATAAAATTTAAAGACAACAGCATAAAAAGAGGTATGCCAGCACAATCGCTCAAAAAACGTTTAGTAAACAACAGCATTTCAACCAGAGGATTTGTTCAGGCTAAACCTAAATGTTGCACTGAGCAAGTGGGCAGTCATACCTTACCTTTTCAGCTTCAAGTATAAACAATAAATCTCAAAATATGTAAACAATGATGTGTTCTTTGAGACAAATACACTGAATCAACAAGCTGAACGACATTAGTCATCTGTTGTTCTGAGTTCACAAACTGGAAGCATACCTTACAGATACAACTGAGATGTTTATACTGAAACTTACATTTTTAGGAGTTTTATGCCCTATTTTATATTTCATTAACATGTTTGTTTAGAAAACATATTTACCAGCTTGATGGCTCATTTTCTGCAACTGAGTTTTTCTTAAACCTTGTGATGGAAGTCCAAGCTGGCCGCTTTCATTCCAGCCCCACACATAAAGGTCACCTCCATCTTAAAAAAAGGAAAATAAGACATTTTCAAAAGTCAAGATCATGTTATAAACCGTTCTAACATCCTGTAGGACACGTACCACTGATGCAAACAGAGTGCCAGCCTCCTGAAGCTATACTGCTCATGGGCATCCCCCAGAGAGCCTCCACTGCCCTGGGCTCCTCCTCAGAGGTAAGACATCCATGCCCCAGCTGTCCATGGCTGCCAATTTAACAAATCCACAAGAAAAAATACCAAGGAATGCATGAAGCTCTTGTAGCCTGCGTTCCTGATAAAAGAGGATGAGGATGAGTATGAGGTCTACCTGCCCAGTCCCCACGTGTATACAGCTCCAGAGGCAGTGAGGAGGATGGCATGCTCTGCACTCAGTGACAGACTCTTGGCTTTTAGATGAGGTGATAGGGTATGGTAGAAAGGTGGTTTCATGGCTATGTAACCCCCAGGCACCAATGGGAGAGTCAAAGGTTCTGGAAAGCAGCAATAGGTGGACAGTTTAGCCAGTTAACACGACACACAAAGCAGCTGCCAAATGCTTCTTAAGACATTTTATGCTATTTTGTATCTCACTGGTAATATTCCTCGTATAAGTTAAAAATATAAAACAGGAGGATTACCAGAGGTCTCAGAGGGTGATTTGGTGTCCATGCTCCATGCTGGGGTCTTCTCTCCCTCCCTCTGCAGATCCCAGGACTCAACTCTGTCCGGGAAAGTGAGGGTCAGGTACGATTCACTGATGAAGGCATCTGAACAGCCACGACTGTTTTTAACACAGGAGTCATTGGAGAGGACTGCACCGAAACCTGCCAAACTCACACAGCTGTTTCCTAACAGAATAAAAATAATATACAAGTCGATCATTATATAAAAGCTCTGACTTCATACACGTAATAATACTGTCAAACTATAGCTGTTAAGATTACCTCACCACTGATAGACTTACCACTCAAATGTAAAGATACTCTTCGACTCCAGCTGGCTTTAATCTGAACCACAGGTTTTAAGCAGCAGTCAGTGTTCGTAGTTAGCTCTTTCGGGCTACTCACTTTAACGTACTTCACAGGGTCGCTACGCTCTTCTTTACTTGAGTTTTCATGGTTGAATATCTGCCCAAACGCGTTGAAGCCAAAGCCAAACCACCGCATTGGAAAATCTTTAGCTTCTTCTAGCTACTCATTGAAAGGCACGTAAACACATATTTAAGCATTGTTGTTAGCAACTAGGCGTACTGCGCATGCGCTCTCACGTAGCAGAAACCACAGCAGGGAGAGAAACTTAAATTCAGGAGCAGTTTTATTTTACTACCCATATGTTCAGTCAGTAAAAGTCAACAATAACCAGCCATAAAGGCATCACACTCGAAAGTGCCGTGGAGTGATAATGACAATGTTACTGGCATGAAATACAGCAGACAGGTATAAAAGGGTATGATTGTGTGTTTGCTTTGTTTCTTTTTAAAGTTCATTATATTTGAAAAGAACGAATATTAAAGTGGATACACTTTTACATTTGAATATAAAGACAATGTGGAATGATAATTATGGTTATATTTTGTGTCCGCATAATAAAAAATGACAGCATGCCAATCTTCAGTGAAGAATATAAAATGCTAGTTTGGTCTCAGTAGAAAGTAATTATAACAAAGATAAATAAAACCCATGTAAAAGCATTGTGAAACAAAAACTACAGGCTAATCTGTGACACACTGTAAGTATCAGCCGGTTTTTTATTGAGTGTTTTTCCTCCCTGTCCTTTTTTATTGCTTTAAATTTCTGGTTAAGACATTTGAGTGTTTCAGCTTGTGCCTGTCCAAACTGTGCAAACTGAAACGACTTCACTGGTCCCATCTAATGCTTAGAGCACTTTTACTTTGCTAGGAGGCACATTCACACACGGCAGAAGTGCTTTCATGGTTCAAGTTCTTTGCCGTTTTGCTCTCTGTCCCTGGTCATTATGATGTTATACTCCACAGCCTTATCGAGACAGTTCTGAGCGATCTTAGCAACAGGCCCAGGCGTGCCCTCCCCTCCCTTTGCCAGGACAGAAAGAATTTCCAGAGCTTCACTCCCCATGAGCGTCTCAGCCAGACTCTTCTCTGCCTGCATCATATTGTAGACTATGACTACTCCGCGATGACGCAGGTCTGATATTTCACAGAGCAAGAGCGCCTGTACAATCTCTAGCCAGTGGGTTGTCTGAAAAGAGAGGACAACAAAGGGTCATAAAATAGAAAAAAACGACTCATAATAGTATGTGACAGTGCTGCGCTGGCGGATGTCAGGGGACAGTGGTATGCTTACTGTTCCAGGGATTCGAGCACAGAGCTCAGGCTGCTCAGCTGTCAGCATTGCCAGAGTTCCTGCAGCAGCTTTCCGCAGCCTCTCGTCCTCCTCTCCACTGTACAGCACAAGCAACTTCAAGCGATCATTTCCTGTGGCCAGGTACAGCTTCTGCACCTGAGGACAATCACAAAAAATCATTACTTTAATTTTTCAATCTACAAGAATATATACATCTGCAAGAATATAACCAATGACTGTGTTTTCTTTTTGTTTTCTACCTCTGTGCTTAAAACCAGATTACACATGCACTCTGTGGCAGCAGCTCGGACCAGGTCGTGCTCCTCAAACATGTAACCTTCAATTTTTGGGACAGCCTTCTCCTTTATGATCTTTTGTCTGTGGAATAATATCAGCCATTGACATAAGAGAATACAAAACACACTGAACAATATAAAGAAAATAACATTGAAGACAAAGCTGTATTATATACAGACATAAGTATCTAGAGACGTTAACTGAAGTGACGTCACTTCAGCTATGTAAGAGAATAAACAGTAGTATCTTTTTCGAACAACACTCACAACTTTGGTAAAAAAAAAAAAAAAAAAGATGGTCAGCATTAAATGACTAATACTTTCATTTTGACCTTTATTTTTACTTTCAAAATGTAAAAAAAAAAACATTTATAGTACAAATATTTTACAGCTTGTTCATTTTTTAGGTGAGAACTGTGATCACATGTGTTGAACAATGAAATGCAACATTTATTAAACTGTTTTTTGTTTAAGAAAAGTTGATTTTCAGAAAATATTAGAAATTTAAAACAATATTAAATCAAGATGTAGTCCCTGCCAACAAGATTAGACAGTCGCAAAGCATTCCCTATCACATCTGACTTTATCATATCTACAACAGTTAATTTTATGGCATGCAGCATACTGTGTACTTGGGGGACACTTCCCCCTAGTGGCTAACCTGAGTCTTTCACTGATGCCAGCCAGGTTGGTGAGAGCCATGAGTGCCTCAAAGTTCTGCAGCAAGGTGCATTCAAGACTCAAAAGACTGACCAGGGGACGCACCACTTCATAGATCTGACAACAGAAAATACATTCAATACAAGGATTCTTTTCAACTGAGCAGTCTTTTTTACAGCATTTATTTCTTACCCGTTCTCCTGGGAAGGCGATCTCTGGGTTAGATGTGATGGTTATTTTTGCCAGAGCTTGTGCTGCTTTGATTTTTCCAGCATCTGTGTTGTCAGATGCCAGTGGTATCAAAGCCTATGGAGGGAAAAATAAAAGATCAACACAAACCTGCCAAAGCAAGCTGTTTAGGCAAGGGTGCAGAAAAATGTTTCTTATTTTCATCAAGGTGCTCTACCTTTCCTCCTCCCTGTGCCACCACTGCGCCTCTGTCCTCCTGCCGCTCCACCAGAGCAAGGAAGACCCTGTCGCAGGAAATGGCAATAAGAGAAAATTTACAGAGTGAAAACAGTTATTTGGAAAAAGTAGGTGCTATTTTCCCACCTGCCAATACACTCCCTACAGGCCTCAGTGAGGGCAGGATTCTCATGTTTGACCATACACACCAACGCAGACACCACACCAGCTTCCAGCAGCTTCACCAGTCTTTTCTCCACAAAGGAGGGAGCATCCTGAGACATAAAGAGAGACAGACTTATTTAGCACAGACATTATTTAAAGAGAGAGTGGATATGAAATAAATTAGCACTAAAAAGATAAGTATAAAGTTGGAAAATTAAAGAAACTGTGATAGAAAAGTGATACACTTCTTAAATGGTACCTTGGGGTGCTCCTCAGGCACGTGTTGCTTTGCATACTTGGCCAACTCTACCATCTGTGGATCTGGCTTCTCCACATCATAGCTGTTGGTGCAATTTACTAATGTGGAGCCCACAGCAAAGAGCACAGTCTTATCTTCAGACTAAATGAACACAGGAAAGTTATTTTTAAACCTGTTTCAGTCAACACCGCATAAATGTTTAATCTCCTGAAAGTTTTAAATGTAGCAAAAAAACGCTCTTCTGAGATAGATCTGGCATCATGGGTAGTATTACTTTAAAATACCATCATGAGACAAACCTTTGCTAGTTCAAACATGGCCAGGAGGGCGTTCTTGTCCTCTACCAAGTCCTCTTTCACATCCGCATCAAATGTGAGGTAGGCGAGGCCTTCCACTGACCATCGGCGGGAGGTTGCGGGTAAAGACTCGTTACACAGCCACCTACAACAAAGAAAAAGTTACAGCTGGTTTCTTTTTCTAATTCCAAGAACAGACACGTCTTAATTTTCATTTTCATTGAGCTATGTGACTATGTGAAAACATTTCCTCTATATCTTTATCTGTGTTCAACTTTCAACTCATGCAAACATACTTCCTGCACTGCTTGGCAAGCTTAAGAGTGGATCCCTCTGCAAACTGCTTCATGCTGAAATCTGTCCCTCCTGCTGATCCAAGCTTGCACAAACCCTACAAAATAACCGCCACAAGCCACAGTTTATTTACTATTATTATGCAGAGGTGTTCTTTCTCCGGCTGTCTAAACAGAAATACCTGCTTGGCTGTGACACTCACCACCAAGGCTCTGACACGTATCCTGTCATTCTCACTCTTTTTGTAGAGGTCCTTCAGAAGAGCAACACCGTTGGCTGTGATGAAGGAGGCTCTCTTGGCCTTCCCAGCAGCATGGATAAGAGCCTCCACTGCCACCTGTTGGTGCGTCACATCTTCGGAAGCACACAAGGAGATCACCGCATCCATCATTCCCGACATCTCTAGAGTTCTGTTGCCCACCTCGCTTGGTCCCTGGAGGAGCACAGATACAGTCTGGATAGCCCGCAGCTTTCCGTCAAGGCCAGGTCTGCTAAAGTGTTGTCTATCAAGAAAATATCAGACAAAAAAGTCAGTACAAAATGAAAGTGTTCATGTATATGTGTGGTTTAAAGTGACTTAAATGTATGAAATTCTCAGAAATACTTATGTGGCTGACTCACTGCACATATTCTTCACATAGCTTGTTGAAGTTATCCCTCTCTTTGTCGCTCTTTAGGTCATCATAGAGTTTATTAAGCAAGACAGAGCAACTCATGTGGGAATTTTCTGTAAGAGGTGGTCCTTCTGAGAGCTCAGGGACAGTACCAGCCACGTCTAGGATTTTCTTTAGTCCTTAAAGGATGAAAAGAGTTCATAGACATCTGATAAGTTAGCAACATAGTGTCTGAAATAGACTTGCAATAGCTAAGCTGCTATTTTACATGATGGTGTAATTGTATCAAAAATAACAATAGATATGCAGAGGGACTACATTTGTTTTGTTTCCATCAAAGCATGAGAGCTATGTGCATGTGTGTTTTTCATACCCTGGTCTATCACCCATAATGTGAGGGAGTTATCTGGATTTTTCAAGGACTTGCGGGGAACTTGTTTGACCAGGAGGTTGATGGCGCTATCTCTGCCTTGCCCTGACACATTGGAAGCTGGCATCATTTCCAAGAGGTGGCGTAGCATAGATCTTAGCTCTTTGGATGGCTCTGTGTTAAAAATTAAAATCAAATATCATTAAAACAAAAAGAAAGAGCAGAGACAAAAAAGCACTTGTGATAGGTCAACTTTCATGTGTAGCCAACTTCAAATAAAAAAAACTGATCAGAGTCCAAACTAACCTGGAAGAATGGCCTCATCTTTTCCTCTAATCTCTTTTTTCATGCCCTCTGTCAGAGCCTCAAACATAACCTGCAGCAGGTGGCAGACAGCCAGAGACACAGCAGAGGCTCCTGATCCCATTACTGCACACAGCTGCTCCATTCCCAACTCATTCACTATGGCCATTGTCTGGAAACAAAACAGAAGATGTCAGCTGTAAAAAGCAGCAAATCGACTGATGAGCATGATGCTGAGTACAGTAATAGACCTACACGGATGTAGAGTTAGATAAACATCTATACTTAGCTCTGCTACAGCAGAAATGGAAACAAATTAATAAAGACAGAATATATAAAATTCAGATACAACAGTGTTTTAATTGTATTTTCAAGCAGAAAATTAATGTTGGTATTTTTTTACTTTAATGAGGATGAATCCATAGTCACACTTACTCTGGACTGATGCCCTGTACACATCCCAACAAGGGTCCTCAGAGCAGAAAGAACAACATCCTCCAGCTTTGACTGAAGTAGTTTTTGTATAAGCTTCACACCATCATTTCGAAAGATCTGTTCAGCTCCTGCATCTTCTCGAGATAACACAACTAGATTCTGAGCAGCCTGGAGTCAAAAAACGGAAAATATTACACTGGTGCAGTACAGCTCTCCACTCAAATAACAGATGCAAAGAAAAAAGATCAAAACACAAAACAAAAGACTGAAATAATGTAGTGAGTTTTTTGTATTATTTTAGAGCTCTTCTTACCTTTTGTCGATCTGAGTCACTGGCAGATGCATCTAAGAGGAGTGAGAACATTTGCTGCACACGAGAATCTGTGGAGTTTAACTGTATCGACTGCAAGATAAAGAGACAATACACATATCAGCAACACTTTTCCAGGTTTAATGTTTAATTAAAAACACAAAGTCAAGTGGGATTTTACAAAATAGATAAGGATTTTTTTTTAAAAATCACCTTTTGCTGGATCTGTGCTCCAAGCTGTCTGAGCAGATCCTGGAAGGCTTTGTTTTTAGGCTCCAGTTGGGCACATCTTTGTGCATCCATGAAGGCCTGGTCAAGACGGCCAAGCTTCTGGAAAGCCTGAGCTCTCCTGAACCTGGCCTTTACATCTCCTGGGTCAGTGTCTAGAGCTTAAAACAAAACAAATCATAATATTTAATGTAAGGGTTCACGTAGATATTTACAGGATATAACCAACTGTGGTGTGTGGTGGCATTTGATAGAACAATAAAACAAAATAGTCTCTGCTTTTTACCTGTAATGTAAATTTTTTTTGATATCTCCTCTTTGAAACCGTATGCTTTGGAGTAATAAAACATCTGTCACCTCAATGATCTTTACTGATAATCTGCACTGAAGTTTTAAAAAAGTAAACATCTTCTGTTCTACTTTTAACACAAAGCTGTCACAGGTGATTAAAAAAGCAGCGGTGATCCATTTAAATTCACAGGTAAGCAAATATTGTCCTTTTGGCATCTAACAAAGGTGGAACTTCATTCACTTTTGGATGACTCAGACTTTAATTTTTGTTATCATGGCATCCAACAAGGCATGGATATCATTTAAGAGTTAGCATCATATAAAAGCATAATATTCTGGTACTGTGGCTTCTCTGGTGCAAACCACTAACTCTTAAGTTACTTGCAAACATTTTTTTCTCATCACTTTTAATTACTTAAGGAAGTGTTCAGGTACACTGTGACCAAGGGTCAAATTATCATCAATAGCATCTCTGTCATAGTGTAAGTTGCTACTGAGCAATTCAAGTGCACAATTTGGAAACTTTTTGCAACCTAAACCTCAAGGTGAAAAGTAACTTATTACATTTACACAAATTACTGTAATTGAGTTGTTTTTTGGATTCTTAAACTTTTCTGAGTACATTTTGAAATCAGTAATTTTATTGGGGGAAGTATTGTACTTCACTACATTTTAAAAAGCATATATTATAGAGGGAAAAAAACAACTAAAAATGAAAACACGGAGGCTCTAGCTTTCTGTCAAGAACATGAAACTGGCCAGTAGTTCGGCTTTGACTGCACAGTAGCACAGCTGTTGCATTTCACTTAGTTATTTTAAAGGTGTTACTATTTCTGAAAAACCTGACTGTAAATCCATATTATGTTGTGATTTCTGATAAAGTAAGATTGTATTTTACTATAAAACTCCTCAGTATCTACTCAGTAATTTAAGCCACCTTTAAATGAAATACTTTTTAATTTACTTGAGAAGATTTACTAGCCAGTAATTTTAATTCTAATTTACTTGAGTACAATAGGCTTGTTCTTTTCCCACCTCTGCCCAAATCCAAGTCAGTCAGGGTCCCTATTTAGGAAAAGACAAGTCTAGGGATTGAGGATGTTGTGTGGTTAAAACATATCTGACACAGGTTTACCCCACCTTTGGATGCATCAGCCTCTGCCTTGTTAAAGTCCTCCAGTTTCAGGTAGCAGGCGGATCTGTTGCGGTAAAGGACAGCACTTTCTTCTCGGTTATCACTCAGCCTTAAAGCTTTGGTGTAACAGCAGAGAGCGCCCTCCATATCTCCTGCCTTGAACAGGGCATTGCCCTCCTCCTTCAGGGCTGCAGGTCTCTGAGTTCAAGAGAAAAAGTAAGCAACAAGAGGTCATGATGAGGGAAATTCTCCAACTAAATCCATCTAGCTCATATCTGCTAAGCTAAAAACGGTTTCTTCGCTACTTTTATTGTCTTACCTTTTCTTTGTCGCTGGTTTCCATTTTCAGTGTGCTACAGTCAATACGAAGTTACTCTATAGGAACATAAGCAAAGAGAAATTCTTCGATACTTGTTCACAAACAGTGGTCATTTCAGCTTAGCATGTCACATCTTGCTCTACTTCCGGGAGTCCGTAGCACTTTGATGACGTTTCGGTAACGGGTCCGCCCATCTCTCTACGCTACATGACCATATAAGGAAGAAGGGCGCCTGAGCTTCCCTTGCTCCATCTCTGCTTTATTTGGTTACATACCTATTCTGTGGCTTTCTTCAGACTACACAGGCACAGAGAGATTATCAGGCTGTCATGAAATTGAAATAAAAGGGCTCAGAGAGCCTACCAATAAAATACTTGATGCTCTATCTGAAGAAGTGTTTTACTGATGTTAATATGTTTAGTGTAAGAAAGCTCAGCAATGCCTGGAATTTTGTGGGCTTTGTGTCTCCATTTGGCAGGGGTGGAAAAAGTAGGTATTTTACTTATATGAAAATACAGTTACTCTGGCAAAAATTTACCTGGACATTAAGTACAGTTAAAAAAACAAAACCTGACAAACTCAAGTAAAAGTAAAAAGTATTTGATTTAAAGTTTACTTTCAGTACTTGAGCGCTAAGTAACTGCTAGTGCAGAATGATTTGTGATGCAATTGCATTTTTTTCCAATATTTCATTTGCAATTGGGCATGCAGTTATTTTTTAAGCTCCTGTATTGTTCAACAAACGTAAGCAATAAATCAGCCTTAATTATAGCTACTATACTATAAGCCCAGATCAGTGGAGGACTGCAGTGATGGTTGTCCTTTTGGAACTTTGTCCGATCTCCACACAGGATCTCTGGAGCTCATTCAGAGTGACCATCGGGTTCTTGGTCACCTCTCTAACTAAGGCCCTTCTCCCCTTATTGCTCAGTTTGGCCAGGCTACCAGCTCTTGAGAGTCCTGGTTGTGCCACACTTCTTCTATTTGAGAGGCCACTGCTCTTGGGAACCTTCAGTGCAATGGAATATTTTGTCAGCCTTCCCAAGATCTGTGCCTTGCAGTAATTCTGTCTTTTAGCTCTTTGAGCACTTCCCTTGACCCCATGGCTTGGTTTTTGCTCTGATATGCATCGTCAGCTGGGATGCCTTCTATAGAACGGTGTGTGCCTTTCCAGATCATGTCCAGACAATTTTATTTACCACAGGTGGACTCCAATCAAGGTGTACAAACATCTCGGTAATGATGTAAGAGAAATTGGAGGAACTTAAACTAAATTTAGTGTTGTTGCAAAAGGTCTGAACACTTATTTTTAATACATTTTCAAAATTATCAAAAATTCAGTTTTCACTTCATCATGATGAGGCACTGAGTGTAGATTAATGAGAACAAAAATGATTGTAAACAACTGAAAAAAGTGAAGCGTGTCTGAGCATTTCCGTATGCCCTGTATATAAATAGTTCTGATACTTATTTGCTTAAGCCTCTCACCTTGATGCCTCTACTGTAGATTATTTTTTGTGTTTGTGTGTCCTGCCTACCTGCCTGTCAACAAAAATCAGTATCTTTTAAACTGGAATGACTTGCAAATAAACTGGAGCTATGACACACTATTTAGGATCAACATCAGGATGATGAGAGAGAGAGAGAGCAGTTTATTTTTAAGAAAGAAATGAAATATAGACAGCAGTAGTTCATAGAGGCTAAACAGTGCAGCATAACACTGCACAAGTCCAAATTCCAACCATAAAAGTTTAATGATCTTGATCGTAAATTAGATTTAAGGCACACATTTCAAATATTCAGTGACTAATTCAAGGTGCTCGGAGTGCATAAAATACCATAAAAATAGAGCTTTTTATAAAAAAAAAACCCAAACCCCTTGAGGTTTGGGCTGAGCTTATGACTTCCTTGGTAAAGAAATGTTTAATACAGTTAAACAAATTTTCTATGCCAATTTTGATGAGTTAACTTAATCAACTTCCTCCGAAGTGATGATGAAGTGCTGGGGATTGAAGGCACCAAACTGGAATCTCACCTTGGGTCATAAAACGGCTAGAGCCGGATAGTTTTGACAATTAGAAGATAAGAAATAAGTTAACAACATAACATACCTGTAATGATTTGAAAAAATAAAAAGTTTTTCCACTACTTAGAAATGTTGACATCAGTTTCAATAAAGATTTTTAGAGTCATTAAAAGTGTTTTATTATGCAAAACAAACTTTTTCAGGCTTTTCTAACAAATTATGTGCCCCTGGCCTGTCCCCAAACTCCATGAATCAGAAAAATCCCCCCCACACACTTTTCAGAAAATGTGTGCTGAAATGAGCCATTCTCAGATTTTTCCCTCATGATGTCATGTGGGGAGTTAGCACCGCCCCCAGCTCATTCTGAAGAAGACTGAAACAGAGGGGTTTTTTTAGACATGCAAAAATCTCATATTAGAGTGTTTTTTCAGCAACGAACTTCACAGGCATGTTTTGGGGACCTCTGAGACCAATATAAACTTGTCTTAAAAGGGAAAATATGTGACCTTTAATTACACATGGTTTTATCATGTGCTTCTTGTAATAGTGTTACTAGACACTTTTGCACCACGAGTGACGTTAAACATTCAGTAAGTCACTTTCTGCCTTTGGAAGTAGCTGTGACCTTTGTTTGACAGATGTGCTTAATTCAATTGAGGAGCCCTTCCTAGGTCAGAGTTCACCTGTCTGTATGGCTGTACCACCTTGGAGTGAATAAATAGTTCGAAATTATACTGTGTAAAGCCAGTTCATTATAAATGCACAAGATTAAACAGTTTTTACATAAAAATAAAGAGTACATATTAATAATCTCCATAAAGTAATAAGTTGTGGGATCTAATTAGAAATGTTGAGTTAAAATTTACCCAGTTTATTTGTGTATATTGCAGTGTTTATTTGCTCAAAATATTAAGTAAAAATAGGTGCAAATTGTTTCCTGAGTAGATTTTATAGCTCGTTTTTTCCAGTGTAAGCTTATGACAAGTTAAAGAGATATTTTAAAACTCAGTCCAGTAATATAACACTTGAGTTCAGTGTCAGTGTGTATGAATGTTTTTTGTTTTCCCTAAAGGAAAAAGAAAACGAAGAGAAAAAGAAACTGATACAATCGTCTAACAGAGTCTAATCCTGGGAGTTTCAAATGTACAATTCATTCACATTAACATACCACTTCAGGAAAGAAGCACAAAAGGAAATGTCCTGGTGTGGTGTTTCCTGCATTAGTCGCTTGGGGACTCTCGTTTTCCAGGAAAGGCAATCATCATTGTTGTACACCTTTGTTGCCATAGAGACGAGGTTCTTCCCTTCAGGCTCTGCACTCAGGTACACCCATTCAGGCTCTCCAGTTTCGATGGCGGCTTTGTGGCTTAGGAAGAAGATCCTCCATGGATGTGGTAAATATTTTCTAAAGGCTGGGCTTGCTGTGAGACCTCTGAGCGGATCCACAGGAGGTCTGTGGAGCTCAGCGACAGCATCAGTCACCCAAAGAGAAGAGCCCCAATCAAAAACCAGCTGTGTAAACATTTGTTCCTCATCACAACTTTGTTTTGAGAGGGATAAACCTTTAAAGTAAGATTCTGTCATCACCAAAACTCATCCTGAATGCACAAATATCTTTCTCAACTCTCTTCATAACACTTTTCACTTTTCAGTCGTACAAAATTTACTGCAGCTTTTTGGTTCACACCAAAATCTATCAGCCTCTCATGACGAAACAAAACCAAAACAACACCATCTGTCCATGTCGTGTCCCACACAATCTGTTTAATTAATTAATGAAGTGTCAGCTAAGCTCCAGTTTCCATAAACACATAAAGAGAGATGGTCCTTTGAAAGAACTTCACAATGGACACACCTGCAAGGTATCATTATGTTTTCTACAATGGATGCTCAGGGTAAATTTACCTGCAGAGTAATGATCCATTCTTTTCAGCAGTCATGAAGATGCTTGGTTATATAATAATCATAAAAGGCTGCAACGTTTGAGCCAAGCAGTTTATAGGAAAGTACGTTAGACATACATAAATGCTGCATGATAACACAAGTTAAAATTGGTTTTAAGCATCCAGTAATGGTCATTTTTAAAAATGTGAATCATTAATCATAAAAAATAAATAAATGCAATCAAATGGAAACTGATCTGAGAGCAAAGAAAGTTCCTTTTTTAAAATCTGTATCTTTATCAATCATTCAAGACTTGTATGTACCTAAATCTATCTAAATAGCTTGGTTTCACTCATTCAAGCCTGTTGGGACAGAATAGATAAATGTACTACTGTGGTCTCAACTGGAGATTTGTTTTCTCATGTTCCATGTGATGTTTTAATTGGACTTTTGTATTTTGGACCCTGTGTTGTTTATCAGAGTAGATGATTAAACCAGATACTGCTGACTTACTATCATGGGTACAACCCACACAGTAATCGGCTTTGTGATTCTTCTCGCTTAAAGGCTGATCACTCTGCACTGGAAACAAAAGCAACCACCCCCGTACAATATTTGGATCAGGAAAGTAAGTTTTCTGTGTCTTTCTTGGTATAATTCCCAATAACTGACATTTTATTTTGTTTTGGAGAATTCTTTTTCATTTACTTAGTTTTTCACTAACCATTTTAGTGAATTAACTTTAATTCAACTGCTTTATATTTTAGCCATCCTATTCCATCTTATTTTCATTGATTGGACTATATTTTACCTTTTTGTCATTATGCTTTGTTTTATTTTCTTGATATGTGGTATTTTATTGTCTTATTTCCCTCATTTCATTTACTGGCTCTTGATTTTTTTAGTTTGTCCTCAAGTTTTTACATTACTGCTTCAAACAGAAACACAATATTTCTTTCCACTGTTATGCTGATGTCATACAGTTGTATTTTCCAGTGAAACCAAATAACAAAACACACTTTTCAGGCTTTACAGATAAATTTCCCTCTCAATAAATGTAAAACCAAATTGCAGACACCTTTGAGTACTTTTTGGCAGCAGCCTTACTTTTGAAAAACACAAACAAAATCATCCAGTCCTGTTATCATTACCTCAGCTATGTCCTGTCATGTGCTTTTATAAATGTGCTCAATAAACTAAAATGAACAGAGATATATTGCCAGAATAAGATTGGTGCTTATTCTTAATGACACACAAATTATTCAATCTTTTATCTGTTGATTGGCTTGATCACTGTAATAGTCTTTTAACAGGTGTAAATCTTCAAACAGTCAAAATCTCACATACAAGATAAGAAGATCTCAGACAAGCTACAGGAGTGTCTTCCCTTAAATCACTTTTAAAAACATATCTTAAAGCCTCCTTGTAATTTTTTTTTATTCAAACACACATCTAGGTTTTAAATATTTTATCTAATTATCAGTCCTCTTTTATCCTTCCATATAGTCAGTTTTAATTTTTTACCATTGCTTGTTGTATGTACTTTTAAATCCCTGATTTTTGGCTTTTAACAGGGTTTTTATCACTAGACTTTAATGTTCTGTGAAGCACTTTGTAATGTTGGCTTTGATAAGTGCTAGACAAATAATTCTTTTTTATTATAATATTACTATTTGGGGTAAGGGTAAAAATTTCAGTTGCGATTAATAGTAGGATTTCTGTAGTTGGTCGCAATTAACTGCACCCTTCATATCGGATTTTAAAATCCCATTATGTTGCATTTTTCTGCTGTCTAAAACTAAGGGTATTCTGTTTGGATACAGACCTTTATAGGCAAGTCGAAGTGTAAATGAACTCAACCACAGAAAAAAGAGCTTGATATGGACTGAAAAGGAAGTAAGGTGACAATAAAGTAGTTACATCTTTGACACCACAAGGTCCAGATGACTTTTGATTCATCTGCTCAGCTGTCTGTGAGTTTTAAAACTGATATAAGACATCAAGGAGCAGTGGTGGACTTATTTTAAATCACCATGGCTGCAGGGAGATGCTGATACGGATTAACCAAAGTGTGTTGACTGGAACATATAGCATGTGACATAAAGCAGGGACAAAAAGCATGCAATAAATTAATAGTTTAGTTAGAGTTTCAGTTTTTATTAGTATTTTATTTTCATTATATCAATAATAACCCCTTGAAGACTGTTGTATCAGATTTGATACATACTTTTAAGATACTTCTATCTAATCAATATTATCAATAAATTAAAAAAAAAATCTGAATACAATCTGATAAATGATAAAAACGCCCTCAAGTGGAATAGTAATTTAGGAATAATTTGCACTCCTAGCTTACACTCAAATGTGTAGGTCTTGCAGTTTAAATTGTTGTTGATGTATACTAGTTGTCACTTAAATTAAGTTTCTATTAAATTCTTCCATATTATTGTACTGCTAACTGCACACAGTCTATGTTTACATGTCAGTGACTCACTTCTTTGCAAATAATATGCGCCTCTCCCTTTCACTCTGACTTCAAACAGCATACTCGTCTCCACACCAGGGTTACGGTTCGTATTTTAGTGCATATTTATCTCACAAGCTGAGGCCGTTGGCCAATCACGGACTGATGCGCAGCTCCTCTCCTCCCATAAGCCTTTGCAACAGCTCAGTGGCGCTAGCTGCTAAGCTAGCTGGTTCAGTTGGTAATCTGTCAGCCTGGAGCTAAAAGCACGCTCACCGCTGGGCTTTACACTCTTCCGGATTACTCGCATTTGATAGGTAACGTCAGATTTCTTCCTCTGGTTCACAAAGAGATAGGGTCCCAAGGTCGTTTATGAATATAAACCGAGGCTGAGATAAAAAAAAAGTAAACGGTTAGCCAGGGCTTATCAGTCACGTATTGTCTTAATGTTATCATGCCGTTACTTGCTATCGTCTGTACCCTTAGATTTCAATGTACCGTGCAGCACTGGTTTCTCAAGACAGCTGTTAATGTATATTAATCACAAAAGCAAAAGTGTTAAGTGTATTGTTAAAGAGCTAGCTCACAAACCATGGGATGTTTAAACTAAATGCTGTGAGGTATCGTTGCTAACGTTAGCTTGTTTAGCTGCATATTTGAAATATCCAGTATATCTTAAAGTATTCGCGATTATTGAAGCTTGACAGGCTACGTTAATGTTGTCAATGGGCTACACAGTTAAATACATTAACAAGTCGCCGTATATCTGAGTTTATACTGGGTAATGACAGTATGACAAGTATTTTAATGCTCTTGAGTTGAAACATCGTTGTGTTAAATGGCTAACTGCCCTGTGATAAAAGTCTGACAAGTTGAACATTAACACAAGAGCCATCACCGAGTCAGTCACAGGAACAGTGTGTTTTGCAATCTGATTGTCAATTTTAGGAAGTGTGAATTAAAATAGAAGTTGATTATCTGTGGTGTATTTACACGTTTTTTTCTATAGAGCAGGGCTGTAGTCTCTGTCAAACACAACTAACAAAGCAGGTCTATATGGTCTGATATACAGTTGTATTTCTGCAGACAGTGAGGCTATTTGTTACTCAGTTTAAGAAAATAAATGCCAGATTATTATCCCACCTCACTGTAGGAATGCTAAAATCGTCCCAGCTTGAAGAGAGAGCGGATTAGGATCCTGTTGGATTTGCACAAAGAGGAAAGTAGGGGAACACCCACTACAGAAGAGAGACGAGACTGTGCTGGGATTTCCAAGATGAAATTACATTTTAGATCTTTAAAGTACTCATTCTACACAGTTTCAATATTTATGCTTGGTCACTGAAAGTTTCTGTCAAGATGGCTGTGTACATATTTTTGCATGCACCATTTTTTTTAATCCAATCTTTCCTTACAGCTGAAGAGGTCCCTCTAAAGTGATTACAACTTGAGATCAAGAGCAGACGCACCACCCATGCTGCCACAGTGGATCTGCTGTCACTATGCTACAGAGAGAAGAATAACATTTGTCTCATTTTAATTCCTGGAGTTGCTTCAGACAGAGTTGAGACCTGCATAAAAAGCTGCTGCTCTAAGCCAAGTTGCTCTTTTTTTTGCCTCAGCCTATTTCTTTGCAGCATAGTGTGCAAACTGTTATGGCTCTGGAGGCCAACTAAGCTAAAGGACAAAACTGGAGGATTATACTTTGCAGTGGGAGTGAGGACTAGAGCAGTAGAGCGGGCCCACAGTGACAAACATCATGCTGTGGGGACACTAGGGTCCCTGTTTGAGCCCCCCTCTGTGTGGTGTTTGTTTTTTCTTCTTCTCTGCAGTCTCCTCAGTTTGGATGGTTGAGTACAAGGGCTACTTTGAAGGAGACCACCGGTGGCTGTGGTTTGGCCAAAGCTGACAGACTGCTTGCCAGCTATTGCTGATTTAAAACACTTGTCCAGTAATACCACTGCTGTAGCCCACTTCGCTGTGGTCTCCAGTATGGTGAGCGGAGGCTGGAGGCTTCATAGGACTGGAACTGAACCATCAACACTGGTGTAGCTTGTTACTTTCCATATTTTTTTCAGCACTGTGAAGGATTACATTCCACTTTTCAAGGACTTTTTCCCTTTGTGTGGGGAAAAAACAGACAAGGTCATTTCTTAAAAATCGAAACCCGGAAAGTGGACTGCTGCAGGGGAGGATGAAGCTGAGGAAACAGGTGACAGTTTGTGGAGGGGCCATATTCTGTGTGGCTGTGTTTTCACTGTATTTGATGTTGGATCGAGTCCAACATGACCCTGCAAGGCGACAGAATGGCGGGAACTTTCCACGGGTAAGGACATGATTGTAGTGGTATTTTGCATGACTTGTGAAACCTGCTCTTTGCACTTAAATTTGTTGCACTGATTTTCTGTTGTTTTGTTCTGTGTAGAGGTAGACATAAAGAGTGCTCTAAGGCCCGGAAGCTCAGGCATTTTACAGATCTTTACACTTAGCCTTACTGACTTTGAAGTGTATTTTTTTTTAGTTCAGATAACCATATGACCAACATGTCTTAATGTACATTTTATAAGGCCTGACTGTTCTCCCATGACTTTTTGTTTCAAAAGATTTAAAGTTTTTTGTGTATAACAGATCATTCGATTTCTAGTCATGAAACTGCAACAGAGAAGAACAATGTGTGTTTGTTTAACAGATGCTTTACGATGTTCTACAGCTGTGTATGATTTTTTTTTTGTGTGTGCGCTTTTGTCTGTAGAGCCAAATCTCTGTTCTGCAGAACCGGATAGAGCAGCTGGAGCAGCTCCTGGAGGAAAACCACCAAATCATCAGCCACATAAAGGACTCTGTGATGGAGCTCACAGACACAGGAGCTGTGTCTCCCAGTGGCCACCTGCCTTTCAGAAGTGCCAACGGTTCCTGGGTCCTTCCCTTTGACGGCCGCCCCACTTTCCTCGCTGTAAAGCCCCAGGATTGCCAATTTGCTGTAGGCAGCCGTAGTCAAACAGACGTTCAGGTGGGCTGAATACATAGTGATATTCTTTATTGTTGCTCGGATTTGGATTTTATAGCATAGTTATTTTTGGGTCGGATTGTCCTGGAGCAAATGATGAGTTTGTGTTTTGTTTGTAGATGCTGGATGTGTACTCTCTTCTAAAGTTTGACAACCCTGATGGAGGTGTATGGAAACAAGGCTTTGACATTACTTATGACCCTGAAGAGTGGAATAATGAACCGCTGCAAGTGTTTGTGGTCCCTCACTCCCATAATGACCCAGGTGAATGCAGAGGACAAACACAAAGCAAAACTTACTTGAAAACTTATTCTTTTCCGCAGGTAAAAATCATTCTGGTGTGCAGATAAAGTAGCACACATGAGGCTTTTACTAATTTTGAGCAAGTATTAGGCTCCCAGAAATAATTAAAAATGGTATTCATTCTTTGTCAATATTATTATTAGCATATATTCGACAGGATTTACAGCTTAGCCACAAACAATGCAATATGAAAGATACCGGCATTAGTAAACTCTAGCTATTTAGTTAGAATGCCTTGATTTTTTTTATTGAATAACATTCCCATTCCTTTTTTTCTCCAGCCTGCCATATGCTTGTGACAGGCACTGACAGTTATTGATACGTTGACAAGCTGAAAAATGTCCTCAATCAGCTACTGAAATAAGCTTCATTCGGGAGCTGAACTTAATTAAACTCCTCGGAGTTTTGCAGTTTTCATGCTCCTATGCTGACTTAACCGATGATAATACAGCCAGGCTAAGCTGCCATAATGTGAGAGAAGGTTAACTGGTAATGGATTCAAGTTTAAATCCACATAAGATTTTAATCTGTTTAATAAAGCAAAACGTTCTAATGCAGTCATGCACACCTTACCAAAAGCTCTGATTTTTCCTTAATATCACCTCAGTTGTGTTGGTTTTGTTTATACACACCTGCAGAAAGGTCTCTTTGTATGTGAGGCCTTAATCGGCAAGAATCGACAGGACATTTATTGTTCATGGTATGCTGCACAGTTCAGTACTGAAAGTGCATAGAAAGTACATTTTATTCACTTTCTTTTAAACTACTCTGCAGCTAAATAGCTTTTCTGAGAGGGAACAGCCATACCTAAATAAAATATGACTTTATTTTTGACCCACTGCTGTGCTTTTTCTGCAGAGTATGTTACCTGCCCTGTCTTTATGTCTTTGTATTGTCCAGCTAGATAGAAATGTTGTAGGGGAGAAGGTGTATTGCTTCCCAAATAGTCTCATTTTGTTGTACAGACTGTTGGAAAAAAGTGGTGTGAAAATTGCTCATATTCATCCACTTAATCTCGTTAGGTTGGATCAAGACTTTTGACAAGTACTTCACAGACCAGACACAACACATTTTAAACAACATGGTGGTGAAGCTGGCCGAGGATCCTCGGAGGAAGTTCATCTGGTCGGAGATTTCATTCTTCTCCAAGTGGTGGGAGAGCGCAGACATACACAAACAGGAGGCGATGCGCAAGTGAGTCACAGTTGATGATTCCCCATTGGCTGTTGGTGCCTTAAGTCCAGTGTTTAACACAATGGGTAGTATCCGCTGGCAGAGTGTGGTAGCTCTAAAAATAGTTTGTTATCTGCTTTAATGTGACTCTGTCTCTTTAGGGCTAGATTATCCTCACCTTGCTTTCTTAATCCTCTCTGTTCAACAGACTGATCCTCGGAGGGCAGCTGGAGATTGTGACAGGCGGATGGGTGATGACGGACGAAGCAAACGTTCACTACTTTGCCATGATAGACCAGCTTATTGAAGGGCATCAGTGGCTGGAGAGAAATCTTGGTACACAGAGATAACTTAAGACTTTAAGTATAGTTAAAGTTTTCCTTTATCTTTAGATCTAAAATTAAGATGATAACACTGCTTTGTTCTTGATGATAAATCTGAGGCTTTACCCTGCATGCAGCAAGTGTAGCATCTCACTCAGTGGGTAATAAAATGCTTTGTGCTACTTTCACTGCTTCCTGCTGAGGAGAATTGTTATCTCAAAGATGCATCTCTTCTTTTATCTTCTCCTTAACCTGAAATACTCGCTTCCTGCTTGCTGTCCTAGGCATAACTCCCCGCAGCGGGTGGGCTATCGACCCTTTCGGCCACAGCTCAACAATGCCCTTCCTGCTGAAGAGAGCCAACCTGACCAGCATGCTCATCCAGCGGGTCCACTACTCCATCAAAAAACACTTTGCCTCCACCCGGAGCCTGGAGTTTATGTGGAGGCAGGCATGGGGTGAGTGGCCCGGAGACGAGGATGTCATATGATTCATATGCTTATCTCAGTTAAGCTCATTGCAGGATGAGTCATGCCTTCTTATCGTGGCATTTGAAAGAGGGGGGGAAATGTAGATGCACAATCAGTGTGTAACAGCTTAAAAACAGCCATCTTCATTATTATTTCTTAATGAATTGAACATCTGCTGAAGATTTACAGTCCATTTGTTCGTAATGGAACAATCCTCTGATACTGCACAGTTAGATACGATCAATTTGAGATAATTAGTTCTTTTGGGGATTCATTTTGTAATGAAGAGTTACTGTTTGCAGTTTGATCCAGAATTACTATGGAGCATCCCCAGTGAGCACTTTAGATGTAAATGGAAATTTTCAACATGTTGATGAGCACAGTGTGTCTTCATACCTTAATTGTATTAACATGACGTGTATCTTGTTTTGTAAATCAACCCTCTCCTATGAGGCTACTGTCAACAGTAGATGTCTCTCAAGTCAAAATTGTAGGGGTGTAACAGTACAGAAAAATTACAGTTCGGTACGTACCTCGGTTTTGAAGTCACGGGTCGGTACGTTTTCGGTACGGTGATTAAAACAGATAAATAAAATGTAATTTTAATTCTTTAATTAAATTGTATTAAAATAAATAGGCTGAATAAATTACATTTAAATTAAAAATAATGCTGCGACCTCCCTCCAAAAGTTCTTCAGTGATTAAACAAATTAATAAATAAATACACTTTTGGATAACTAGGTTATTTTCATTGATATATTAACATATTTATACCCATTCTTTAAACACTAAAATCTCCCAGCTAACTTGAACGCATCATCACACAACTGCAAGTTAGCTTGTTAAGTATGGAAATTAGCATCTTTTTTGCCGATTTCAACTTGCACTGGATTACTTTTTTAACCAATGGGACCTACTGCAAAGTTTGGAAGAACTTTTCACAGCCCATCGTGGAGGATAAAGAGGTTAAAGCTGTGTGAAATCTGAGGATAACTTTACCTATGACACAGCTGCAGAGTCCCTCTCTCACTCCTCCAAGAGTGAAGGTGAAGTTAATATGATTCACAGAGCCAGAGCACCATTGCTATATGGGTGATTTAAATGAAGCCGGCGGCTCTTCTAACTCCACACGCACCATCACTCATCTTCGTTTGTTTTTGTAACTGCTCCTTCTTCTGTAATGACGGTTGCTGGCAGCTTTTAGGGTCATTGCCGTCACCTGGACTGAAGTGAGAACTCGACTTTTTTTAATACTCACTCAGATGTATTTGTCGTATTACTGCATGCACCGAACTGTGACGGTCATACCATGATGGTACGAGACGAATACAAATACCGTTACACCCCTACAAAACTGTATTTATTTTTTGCTGCTTTGACAGACACTGGATCCAGCACGGATATGTTTTGCCACATGATGCCATTCTACAGCTACGATGTGCCTCACACATGCGGGCCTGACCCAAAAATCTGCTGCCAGTTTGATTTCAAGAGGCTACCAGGTGGTCGCATAAACTGTCCGTGGAAAGTGCCACCAAAAACTGTGGTGGAAGCCAATGTAGCAGAGAGGTGAGACTTGTAACTTTATTGCCTCTAACTTTGGTTAAGTGCTATATCTGTTTTCATGTCCAGTTTATTTTGTGCTTCTTATATTTATTTATATTAATTTTTTATAGATTTAATGTATTTCAAAGGTCCATCTGGGGAAGGGCATTGCAAATAAGCTTAGACTATAAATGCTACAGAGTATGGCATTGGTTTACTCCACAGTTGTCCAAACAAACTCTTGTAAAACAAGAGCTAAGGTGAGCTAAGGTAAGCAAGTAGCAGCTTTACATTTATTTTGTGCCTACTTATTTCTCTCAGGGGACAATAAAGTTAAAGTTGAAGCCCTGGACTTGCTTTAAAGAATAACTTTAAAGATCTCTATCAGCACTGTAAAGGCACTTGGTCTCAATTGGGCTGTTATCAGCTTGAAAATAGTGAATTTATTGTTATTTGGGTGTATTAAAGCTCAGAATTGAGCTATTAAGTCTCAATTCAGTACTTTAATCTGCAGCTCTTTTGATAATCCATAAAGCATTTAAGAAGAAATACTTGGGTTTCAGCCTCTTAAAGGCCAGGATTTTCACATTTTTTAGTCCTTTCTGAAAGCTGAATGGCATTACACAGTAGTTAAAGATATTAAGTTGTGTAAAGGATACTGTGTGGCCTAGTCACTCTAAAATGTGGTGTTTAAAATGTACTGTTATTTCCCTTTACATTATCTAAAGAGTTTGCTGCTGCTTCATTGTTAAAAACGAGCTGGAGTTCATTATGACATGGACCAGAATGAAGGTGTCAGTTTTTTTAAACATTGATTCTCCCTCATTGAGTCATAATCATG
The DNA here is from genome assembly GCF_018320785.1 of Cheilinus undulatus. NCBI lineage: Eukaryota > Metazoa > Chordata > Actinopteri > Labriformes > Labridae > Cheilinus > Cheilinus undulatus. Next base: position 31,079,694 of record NC_054873.1, read on the forward strand.
CATTTAAAGAAAACTATGGCATAGTGCTAAAGAATTAAACCTTGTGTAGAGCTGGTTTGTTGGTCAATTATAAACAAGGGACCAGTGGAGGTAGACTGACCAACTTGAGGGCTGTGGGTACGTACTTCACAACTATCAACATTAGGCTGAAAGCCCAGCTGCTGTGCCAGTCGGGGATACTGGATTTTTGCTGGTATCTGATGTGTTGATATTTACAGATTATTATTGGCTAATACCAATATTGACACAAACATTTAGATACGTATTTCAGACTTAAAATTTCAGTCCTTTGAATGCACTTTAATGTGATGTACAAAGAAACAAGTTAAACTTGAGTGCTTAAAAGATTTTGAATAAACAAAGAAAAAGACCTGGACTGGCATAGGTCTGTTGTTCCAACCAAAAACTTTACAAACTTATTAGTAAAAAGGGAAAAATTACAGTAGAGATATGCTGATATTCACAGCCAAAGAATCAGTCGTCAGTATCGGCAGAAGTGTTGCTGTCTGCCAATACCGATAAGCTAATATCTGCTGGTATGACAAAGTGACAACTGATGGTACTAAAAGTGCTACACAGCTACATAGAAACTGCATATTTAAATCTGTGCGAGGCCTCTGTAAACAGACTGCATTGTTACTTGTGCAATTCATTATGTGGTCTTTACCATGATAAAAATGGAACGGTGAGCACACCAAACAAAAAACTTTTCAGATGCATGACAGAAAAGAAGACTGAATCATCAGTGTAAAAAATACCCTTTTTTTTTCTGATTTGGGACAGTGGCAGTGCTGATGAAGGCAAAGCACTGAAAAATGTTTGTTTTTGTCTATATGCTACCACTGCTAAGAAATTAAAGACTTTAAAAATAGATTTTTTTGTATGCTGACTACTCAGCGTTCTTGTAAGGATCGTATGGTAATCCCAGAAAAGGTAAAAAATCCGTCCTATTTAACTGACAAATTAATGGGCAAAACAACCGATGATTAAATTATTAGTGAGAGATGTGCTGGGTTTTTGCTGCTGTAATGATAATGAGAGGTAGTACAGAGGTTACTCTTAAAGGTGTTTTAAATATTTAGTTTTAATTTTCAGATTAAAAACCCACCATTAATTGGGTTTATAGTATTTACAATACCAAGGAAGTATTCCTTTTTCCTTGTAGAATTTAACAGACTGGTCAGTGCTGTTGCAACCACATTGTTATCTCTTCTGGTCTCTTCCAAATAAACTAAACTTGAAACTGTGCCAATGCTAACAGCCAGAGAAGATGCCAGAGTAGATGAACAAGGGTAGACCCACACTAACTGCACGGAGTCTTGCAGTGTCATTAAACCTTTTTTAGGAGACCTTAAGAACTTTTCAGAAGACATATTACAGCTGCTAATGGAAAAAGCCTCCAGGGCCTATTTGATCCTCCTCTTTCCGAGGTCATAGTGTTTTTCAGCAAATCTGGTGAATGCAAAGTGAGGTAGTTTGAATGCCAAGAAATGTGACCTTTCAGCGTTTTCACTTTTTCCCCCTCCTACTTGCTCTTCCTATCATTTCTTTTAGGGCAAACCTGCTCCTGGATCAGTATCGTAAAAAGTCCAAACTCTACCGCAGCAAGGTGCTCCTCGTCCCCCTGGGAGATGACTTCCGCTATGATAAGGCCCTTGAGTGGGATCAGCAGTATATGAACTACCAGAAACTGTTTGACTACATGAATTCCCACCCAGAGATGCACGTACAAGTGAGTGATAATTTGTCATCTGTCGTATACACAAATTTACATTGTTGTTTTGCGTCTTTTTGATTTTCCTCTGTGTCTCAGTGTGTGATGTTCTCAGCATCTGAATGTACAATCTTACTTGTGATATTGAATCATGCAGTGGTATTTAACTCCAACAGAACAAAGAATCCATCACAGCTCTTTTTTTTTGTTCAGAAGATGCCATGCAAGATGACAGGTGCATGCATAGTAATGAGGAGTGTTCTTTATCTGTTTGCTCAGCTGCGTTTGAGTGAAGTATTTTTGTGTCTGTATGTGCCTCTTTTAGGCTCAGTTTGGGACTCTCACAGACTACTTCAACGCTGTATACAAAGAACACAAAGTAGCTCCAGGATCCAGACCTGCAGACTTCCCAGTGCTCAGTGGAGATTTCTTTGCCTATGCGGACCGTGAAGACCACTACTGGACTGGATATTTCACATCCCGGCCTTTTTACAAGAGCTTGGACCGTGTGATAGAGTCACACCTCAGGTGAGACAGATTAGAACTAATCTCCATAACTGACACACCTGTGGTGTAATATGAATGCTGTAGCTGTTAATGTGAGAGAGTCTTACAATAGACTCTTTGTTTTTTTATCGGATGCAAAACAACGTGAAGATGTGGTGTGCTCCTTTAGGTAGATAATTTTACCTCATCCTGACTGATCCTGTTAAACAATTAAAACACTGTCGCGCCAGAGCACCGGTAAGCCTAGTGGTTATGTCTGCAGGCCCCAGAGGCTCTTGTCCTCGAAGTCTGTGGCACGGATTCAAATTCAGCCTGTGGCTCTTTTCTCACAAGTCATTTTCCACTCCCTCTCCCCCAGTTTCCTACTATATCCACTGTCCTATCCACAATACAGACATAACACAAAATAAGCCGAAAAAAAAACAATGAAGAAAAACTGGCTGAATGCAGAAGTTATAGATTAGAATCTAATATCTCCCACAAATGTATAGAAAAGTCATAATTACCTGGCACTGGTATGAACTTCAATACACCTAACTCGTATTCACTTAAAATATTTTTTTCCATATGTCTAATTTATCTCAAACACATCAGAAGAGCAAGGTCACGTTAGGAAAAGTTTTTTTTATATTACAGGTAACCAACTCTTGTTAGATTACGTGAATATACAGTACCTACAAAAAGTATTCACCACCTTATATGTTTAACCCTTTTATTGATTTGATAAATCATGCTTGATATCATTTTGCTTTTTGGGGAAAAAATTCCAATAAACCTCTTCTGTGTCAAGGTGAAAACAGATTTCTACAAATTAATGTCAATTCAATAAAATATGTAAATTAAAAGTGACTGCATAACTATTCATCCCCTTCAAGTTAATATTTAGTAGATGCACCTTTGGCTGCAATCATAGCACTGAGTCTGTGTGGATAGGTCTCAGTCAGGCTTGCACATCTAGACACTGCAATTTTATTCCAGTCCTTCTTTGCAAAACTGCTTAAGCTCTGTCAGGTTGCACGGGGATTGTGCGTGAACCCTTTTCAAGTCCAGCAACAAATTCTCTATTGGATAGAGGTCTGGGCTTTGACTCAGCTACTCCAGAACATCCAGCTTGTTACAGCTGAACAATTTCTGTAGCTTTTGCTGTATGCTTCGGCTCATTCTCTTGCTGAAAAATAAATCTTCTCTTAAGCCGTAGTTCACTTGCAGACTGATTAAGGTTGTCCTCCAGGATTTTCCTATGTTTTGCTGCATTCGTTTTACCCACTACTTTTACAAGCCTTCCAGAGCTGGCTGCCAAAAAGCATCTCCACAGCATGATGCGGCCACCACTGTGCACCACAGTGGGGACGGTGTGTTTGTGTTGATGTGCAGTGTTAAGTGTCTTGTGTGAGGGCCTAAAAGCTCAATTTTAGCCTCATCAGAGCAAAGAACTTCCACTTGACCATGGAGTCTCCCGCATGCCTTTTGGTGAACTGTTGTCCAGATTTAATCTGGGTTTTCTTCAACAGTGACTTTCTCTTTGCCACTCTCCCATAAAGCTTTGACTGGTGAAGAACTTAGGCAACAGTTGTTGAGTGCAGAGTCTCTCCTGTCTCTGCTGCTTAAGCTTGTAACTACTTCAAAGTAGTCATGGGTGTCTTGGTGTCCTCTCTCACTGGTCTCCTCCTTGCACAGTCACTCAGTCTGTGAGGACGGCCTGATCTAGGCAGATTTTCACATGCACCGTATTCCTTCCATGTCTTGATGAATCAGCCATTTATGGAAAACATGCAAGATACGGAATCGAAAAGAGATAAGGGACCGAAATGAAGTTTGAACATTCACATTGACATATCTGTAAATTCATCTTAAAAGTGTCCCCTGAGAGTAGATCATTAAGTCTCAAGTCTTAATGGAGTTTGTGTCAAGCAAAGGGAGCAGCAAATTTAAACATATGGATGACAGACAAACATAATTCAAACTGATGTTTTCATGATACTGAAAGATCCAACAACATTATCATTAAAAGATTTCTTTTTTCTTTTTTTATCATCAATGCCTGAAACTGCTGCCACATAATAGGTGTCAGACACGTTAATTAACTTCAGGTTTGTGGAAAAAGCCTTTTTGACACATTTTTTCAGGTTAAAGGCTTTTTGTTGAGTGACACAAAGGACTGTGAAAAGGACAGCAGGAGGGGGTTTTTCAAATCAGAAAACACTAATTACACTGTTACAAGACATAATCAGCCAGAGGTACCACTTTTAACAAGGGTTTCCACATTAACCAGAGTTCCTCTTGGAAATTTAACCCATGATAAGCCAGGAGCATTATTTTAGAATCTGATAACATAACAGAGCACTGCATGTGTATATGAATTGTAATAGATACCCAAAGGGTCGTTTCCAAATAATCTGTAGTTGGGAATATGCAACATTAAGTTAACACAGCTGACTTCAAGAAGCTATGATGTCTCTCTTTATATGGCTTGTCAATGCTAACAACTCATTGATGCTCTTCAGGGGGGCAGAGATTCTCTACAGCTTGGCGGTTGGGAATGCTCGCCATGCAGGTATGGAGGGGCGGTACCCGGTCTCAGATTATGCCCTGCTGGTCGATGCAAGGCGGTCTGTTGCTCTCTTCCAACACCACGATGCCATTACAGGCACTGCTAAAGAAAATGTTGTTGTCGACTATGGCACCAGGTGAGGAGTAAAGAAAAAGGACTGTGATTACATTTTATAGTATTTTATGTAACAGACAAATAGTTCCCCACTCTTTCTAATTTCCCATCTCTGTGGCTATTTTGTTCTCCTCTGTTTAGTTCTTTGAAACGAAACAAAATGTTGTTTGCTGAAGCAAGCCTTTTAATGATTCTTCCTTCTCCACCCTAGATTACTGCGTTCACTTATTGGCCTGAAGAGAGTCATCGTCAATGCTGCTCATTTTCTGGTGATGAAGAACAAAGAGTTTTATCGCTTTTACCAGACAGAGCCATTCCTAGAGACGGTACTAAGAAATATTCAGGAACATTTCCCTTGCTGAATCAAGAGCAGTCTGAAAACATGTATGTTCTGTTTCTTGTGGAAGTACTCAGTGTGTGTTTTCTGTGCTCTGTTCTTTATTTCTGTAGGATGACAGGCGGGCTACACAAGACTCTCTGCCTCAGCGCACTTTAATCGAGCTGGACCCAGCAGGGCCGAGGTATTATCTGCATCCCCACATATCTTTAATCTCCTCTTCCACCCTTCTTTGACCACTCCACCACCACACTGTGCATCTGATTGCTTTTTCCCTCTCCCCACAGGTATGTGGTTCTGTTCAACCCCATCGAGCAGGAGCGGCTGTGTGCGGTGACTGTGTTGGTCAACACGGTCAGGGTGCGGGTGCTCACAGAGGACGGACAGACTGTCCCTGTGCAGCTGAGTGCTCAGTGGAGCTCTGCCACTCAAATGAGTGCAGAGGTGTTTGAGGTAAGAGATGAAATTCATAAGGCACTGCGGGTTTCCACATTGTGAAATTGGCATACTATGAGCACAGCAGTGGTGTCTCCCATTATGGTCTGTACTGACCACTGCAAACTGCTTTGCTCTTCAAGCAGTTTTCCCCACACTTAGTACAAAGTTATTATTATTAGGTGCTTAGATTAAAAGAATGTAGTCCTGAGGCCTTGGTCTAAGTGTGAAAGTGATGTAGGCAGGTGTGGGTGGCTGCATTATTCTATAGAAAGGTATGACTATACAGGTGCATCTCAAAACTTTGAATATCATGCGTTCATTTTTTCCCGTGATTTAGTTCAAGGAGTGACACTTCCAGATAATCTATCTTAATCTCAAACAGAGTTAAATGTTTTATGACTTATTTGTTTAATCTTGATGATTTAATCCACTATCTCAAAATGTTAGAATAGCACTAAACACCAGTCCAACAAAAGGATTTATAATACAGAAATTTTGACTTTCTGGAAAATGATGCTCATTTGATGCACTCAGCAATTGATTGGGCCTCCATTTGCATGGATTTCTGTATCTGTGTGATGTGGCATGGAGCTTATCAATCCATGGCTCTGCTCGGGTGTTCTGAAGCCCAGGTTGCTTTGATAACTGCCTTCAGCTCATCTGTATTTGTGAGTCTGGCGTCTCATATCATACTCTTTACAGTCCAGTTCATACATGAGGCAAATCTTGTGTTCTAGGTTAAGTGTCTTTATGAGATTTTTTAAATCCTGGCTTTTCAACAACACTGGGCTCATGTCTTTAGTGACGTGTTGTGATACTGCCGCCATTATCTCGGAGTCATCTTGTGGCGTATATTAACGAATACCGCGCGAGTTAGACCTCCTCCTTTTCAAAGTTGAACGACTGCTCAACGCTGCAGATCCAACGCAGTTTCTCATTGTCCGTCTTAAAAAGGCATCTGAAAGGCATCTAACTACCTGTAAACTGGCCACATAATTTATACTCGGATATTCGCGAAATAGTCATTTTAACGACGCTACATTCACAGAGTGAGGGCGAACAGTCAGTGCCTAATTTATTTGTGGCGGACCGCCACTGTATGGGAAACACTGCCTTTTAACTTCCTAATGTACTCACTCAATGGCAGAAGCAATAATATCATGACCTTATACCGGACAGCATGATAAATTAACCCCAAAAGGTAAAATAGTCCACTGTTGACATACTATTCCTGTGTGAACTCGCAGTTCTCCCATGATCTCTTCCTGCTGATCAGGACTGCGCGGCGCTGCGCTCTAGACTCCTTCAGTCTGCTTTGTTTGACAATCCTCTGAACGCTGAGCTCATCCCTGTTGCCTTTTCTTACCATACTTTTCCTTCCAGTCAACTTTCTATGAATATGCTTTGATGAAGCCTCTTAGAACAGCCTGCCCTTTCAGCAGTGGCCTTCTGTGGCTCACCTTCCTTATGAAGGATGTCAGTGATTGTCTTCTGGACAAGAGTCAAGTCAGCAGTCTTCCCCATGATTGTGGTTGTACCAAACTAGAGTGAAAGAATAAAGGCATGTTGACTTTCCACCTTCCTCAGGTCATGTTGGGGTTAAACCATATTTTCTCTTGGAAAGATTAAATATTAAAACTAAAAGCCCTATCTTAGCTTTTCTGAGCACAGTTATATAACCAGTGGAGTGTTAGGATAGAGTGTGTTTATTCTGTGGTAGTTTTTTGGGCCAGTCCTTTTCTGGGATTTATTAATCCAAATTCAGGCAGCACTAGTGTGAACCTATATCTGGACAGCTGTTTGAGGGTTTATGGTCCGTGGATAAACAATCAATCCTCAATTAGATTAAAGGCATTTTAGAGTACATCATGTAAAAATTCACCAGTGTGAAACTGTCGCTCCAACAAGAGCTGCACAGAATCTAAAAAAAAGGCCTCAAGTGGTGTATCTTGTGTCAGTGTCTGGAGGTGCAGAAAACGGCAAATCCTGAAGTGAAAATAATCTGGGGATTTGGTTTTCCCAAGGTGCAGATTTACAAGACTTTTATGCATGTTCCTCATTCCTGTTTGAGGCTCACATCATTAGACTACTTTAGCTGCTCAAATGAAGACACAAATCTAAAATTCAACCGTCATAGATAATACCTTTAGAGGAGGTGATATGCTAAATATTGTGAAGTACTCCTTTAATTATCTCTGTATGTCGTAACTGTGCAATGTGCTGCAAACTAAACGTCACTAGAAAATACTTTTGAAAAAAACTTTGAATCTCTCCTTTTTATTTTCTACATCTCTGCACATCTTTTATCCTTCAGGAGTCAGAATAATTTATACAATATCTGCAGCAGTACTTCAGAAAGAGCATGTGGGTTGGTTGTTTGACTCCTCTCTCCAAATAGTTTTAAAAGTATTCTGGTGGTAAATTGTAAATTGCTTCAGACTGGCATTTAAAGGAGAGAGTTTTTATTTTTATGTAAAAAATAAAAAAATAACAGTACTCAGAATAAAATTAATTGCAAATAAAATGGTGTCACAGTTTTGAGTGTTCTTCCACCTCCTTCTTTTAGATTTGTCCGCTAACTCACTCGTGTGTATTAAATTTTCACAAAATTAAATCAAAAACAACCAGTTGAATCAGAACATATATTGAATCTGCACTGCAGTATGAATAAAACATCCTATTTTCCTCCCCAAAACTTTAAATTGATTTGTTTGCTTGAATAAACTTCTCTCTACCCATGGTGAGTTATAAATTCAAGTGAGACGGTCAGACACACAGACACATTAACACAATCACTTATCTCATTTTAATTATAGCACACTGCTGCTGATGTGTAAATGCTTTTAACTTTTAATGACTGCTTAATGGTCAACACTCGCTGTGCAGATAGAGGGGGGAAATTAATTTAGAGCTGAAAGAACACAAGCTTTTACACACCAGAGTTTGTTTATTTTCTGTTTTAATTCATTTTTATTCAACCCCTCTTCCATCCTGTTCTTCTGTCCAGGCAACGTTCATGGTTCGCCTGCCACCCCTGGGTCTTGCTGTTTTCCATATTTACGATGCTCCTGACTCGCCCATGACGTTACGCTCAGACACCCTGCTGAGGCTGCCCGGTCGGGGTGCCACCGCTCGGGCTGCTGATCCCCTCCCTGTTCGCTCGCAGCAGTCGGACCCTCAGACCTTCTACATCAGCAGTCAGTCTCTCACTCTAGGCTTCTCTGGATCCACTGGCCTTTTGGAGGTTTGTAATTTATCGACCTGAACTTCTGTCGAGGAAATCCTTCGTTCAGATTCAAAGTCGTCCGTAGCGACTTTGATCTTTTGTAGGATAAAAAGAAACCCTGAGTTTGATTTCCCAATAAATCCCAGCTGTTTGATCAAAGTGAACATGGCATGCGTTGTTGCTTCTCAAACATCCTTTCATCTCTTTCTATACTTTTTTCTCCTTTTTCTTTATTTTATTTTAATCCCCAGAGTATCAAGCGTAAGGATGATCCTCAGGAAGTAAAGGTTCAGATGCAGTTCATGGTTTATGGTACTCGCCCCTCCAAAGACAAAAGTGGAGCGTACCTCTTTCTACCTGATGGCAAAGCGAAGGTATTCTCTCAGTAGTTGTTGTTCGGATGTTTTCTTGCTGCTTTGATAGTGTTTCCTCTGTGAATTGTCGCTGTGTCATACTGGGACGCTCGGGGGCAGGAAGGCAGGCACACTAGGGTGCTTATTCATCTTTTCCTTGATTTTTATAGACAACATTTTAATGGTTTCCTTTCCTTACTGTACCTCAACACTTGTTTTTCCTCTTGCATTTTTATGACTCTTCCTACTTTCAGCCCTACAACCAGAAAGAGCCTCCGGTGGTACGTGTTGTGGAGGGGCCCCTCTTTTCGGAGGTGGTGGCACACTACCAGCACTTTCAGCAGACCATTCGCATCTACAATGTGCCAGGTAATACACACACCACCAAATGGATTCAGTTCAAATGGCTTTCTGAAAGCTTTTTCTGTTTAGTTAAGAGGCACCAGATGGTCCATTGCAAAAAGAGCCAATATGTTTGACAAAATTACTATTTATAATTCAATTAGGTAGGCACTTTTCCTGTCAGAAGCATATTAATACTTCTAGAAGTCAAAATCCCCATGTAGCATTTGAAAAACACAGTTTTGTTCTGTTTTATTTCCAGGCGTGGATGGGTTGTCTATTGAGATCAGTACCATGGTGGACATCAGAGATCAGACTAATAAAGAGCTGGCCATGAGGCTGGTCACTGACATCCAGAGTGGAGGCGTCTTCTACACGGATCTTAACGGCTTCCAGGTCAGTCACAGCCTCTGCTGAAGAGAGGACTAACTTTTAACTTTTTGAAAATAATTACTTGACTTTGTCCATAATCTTTTTGAGACTAAGGCCCAGATATAAAAAAGGAATATATGGCTTTTATACCCTCTAAACCTACACAAATGGGACATTAGCCTCCATCTCATTCACAGAGCAAATGTAAAGAGTTTCATGCAGCTTTTGATGTGCTTCAGGGCAAAGAGGATGTCTGCGGACTGGTGGTGTTGGTGCTTATTTAAACAAATTATTACAGTCATTAAGGGAAGAATTGGCTTCTTTCTCTGCAAATGAACCTCATAACAAAAGTCATCTCAGTCAAAAAAACTCAGCTCCAGCAGTCATATCCAGTTGGAGGGAAATTTTCTCAGTCTATTGAGAGCTGGTTGTAACTGCATGGCAGAATTTATAACTCCCTAATTCCACATAGTCCATCTGTGCAGCATGCTGACCACGCCACAGTTTCCTTTCGACCTACGATGCACGGCCTCATCCACTGGGTCCGTTTCTGAAGCGGAGCTCAGCACAGAGCAGATGGATTATTAGATCACAAGTTCACATGGGAATAAAGAGAAAAACATACAAACAAAATGTTGCCTCGCCTTTCAAAGTTTGATTTGTGGGTCATTCGCTTTCTGTTCTGTCGAATCATGATTTAGTAATGGAATAAGCAGTCGGCAGTCTGAACTTGGTGTTTTGTTTTTCATTTATTTATTTGTTTTATCTGCTCTGTGCAAATTGAGGCATGCTGGAAGCAGGCTCTACTGAAAATAGTCACAATGTGTATTGTTGGTGAAGTATAGCAGTGTGGTGCTTCTGGTACAGGCCAGAGACGGGCCGCAGTGCATGCTGTGGAAATCTAAAGACTGACAAGAAAGTGAGGGATGTGCTGATGGACTATTTAAAAACTGGGGTAAAACGTGTTGTGCAGCTTTTCAGTGATTAGGACAACAATTTTGTCTCTGTATGACTCAAAAATACATTAAATCTGCTGTAAATAAGTCCATTAATGTAACTACCATGACTGTTATTATAAGAAGTCAATCAGTTAGTCAATAGAATCAGTCAATAGTCAATAAAAATTCAACAGTAGAGAAAATCAAACAGAAAATTGACACAAACACACACATATATAACACGGCAGTGAGAAAAATTATGATAATTACTTTAACAATAAAAAGTTAATTAAAATGAATTAAATACAGAGTCCAGGGCGCTGGGCTTAGGACTCAAAAGCAAAACTGTAAAAGTATTTTTTGAGATGGGACGTGAAACAGTTGACAGAGGGAGCAGACCTGATTGAGGGTGAGGCTGCTACTCCACAGCCCATACTGTAATAGCTTGGTCACTTTTAAGTTTCTAATTAGAGCGAGGGACAGCCAGGAGGCCCATGCTTGAAGATCGAAGGGGCCTGGAGTAGTGTAAGGCCTTAGAAGGTCAGCTACACAGGAGGGTGCAAGGCCAGGGATGACTGGCTGATTCCCGCCGAATACAACAAAATCAGTGGCACAAATGTGACAAGATGAAATTATGCATTACGCTCTCTGAGTGATAAATAGAAAGGATTGGCTCTAATTTGACAATAGTTTGCAGCTGAAAGAAACTGGTTTCAACTAGTAACCATTTCTTTGCTTTCTATTGTAAAGACAGAGTCAAATATCACTCCAAGATTTGTAGCCTGGGGCTTGATGGGGGAGGACAGATCACTTAAGCTACTCAAGACCTGTTTGATAGCATGAGGTGAGCCAAAGAGAAGCACATCAGCAATCAGTGTCATCTAGAAACTGTTTGAGAGTGTTTAAGTCTGTTTGTTTGGCTTTATGGATGGACAGAGCTTTTTCTATACTTTTCCCTAATGGAAATATGAATATAGAGAAGGAAATGGGGCCTAGGATGGAACCTTGAGCTACCCCACATCTAGGTTTGACTGTAGATGAAGTAGAACTGCCTTTATTCACTGAGAATGTCCTGTTTTCTAAATGGGAGATGAAACACTTTGGGGTAACACCTCTAAGTGGTGGAGGCTGTTGTTGGCACTTAAATAAAATGCCACGATCACCCGTGTTGAATGCGGTGCGCAGGTCCAATAGAATCACGACAGCACAGTTGTCTGCGTCAACAGTGAGGAGGGGGTCATTTTTGACTTCATGTAAGGCAGAATTAGTGCTGTGAGCAACTCTGAAACCTGACTGAAATTTGTCCAGTATGCTATTTTGGTGAAGGTAGGGTAACAATTTGTGAGTGACTTTTTCTAAAACTTTAAAAGGAATCATCGTTGTGTGATGGGACTATAATTAGAAAGCGACAAAGGTCCAGGTTAGGCAGAGGCTACGGTACTGCAGATTTTGTCAAATTAGTTCAGGGCTACCAGAGGCTCACCCTAGCATGTTGTTACACCTTTTGTCCATGTGTGGAGACTGGCTGGCTCATTAATCAGGACAAATGGAAGGTTTTTTTTTTTTTTTTTTTTAATTCTAGAATGGGTTGCTTTTGCCGACTCACTGCAGGGAGGAAGAATTGTTTTTGAAGTGAAACTTGTATCCCATCTCTAGAGTTCATATCATGATATGCTCTGCAAATGGGATTTTAGGATGGAGCACATAGCTGGTACAATTCATTCAAATTAATTGGGCTATTAGTGACTTAAATCCTGTCTACATGAATTTCTTCCTGAGTTTAGGGCCATTTTTGTCTCCTAAGGTAGCTATCCCTGATCTCTTTCATATTAATTTATTCAGTATTTGATCTTATTCTTCTAGATTCAGCCTCGCCACCATCACCTAAAGCTCCCCCTGCAGGCCAACTTCTACCCCATGCCTAGCCAGGCGTACATCCAGGACAGCCATCACCGCCTCACACTGCACACAGCTCAGTCTCTGGGCGTCAGCAGCCTGGAGAATGGTCTGTATTGTTTAATGTGTCATTTTTTATAATTTCTCATCTTTTTTCTTTATTTCTCTGTCCCTTACCTTTGATGGTATTATGCCTCTTGCATTATTCCCTGAAGATCTTTTCAAAGAGCAAACCAGTTCATGCTCTCACGTTAATGTACTGTGCTAATCCTTTTATCGTGGTTATGTGAGTAATGGAGGCGCCTGTAAAGGGCGAATAGCTAATAGTGTTTTTTATCTCAGTTGAGTGATGTCTTAAAGTTCAATACAAAGGCTCCGTATAAAAGCCATTGTCCTTGCTCTTCTTCCTCCTCCTTCTTCAGGCCAGCTTGAAGTGATTATGGACCGGCGGCTGATGCAGGATGATAATCGTGGGCTGGGTCAGGGCCTGAAGGACAACAAGAAGACGGCAAATCGCTTCCGTCTGCTGCTGGAGAGGAGATCCACGGGCAACAAGGTCAGGAAGATGACAGCGAAGGCGGTTATTGAAGCCAAGCGCTCTTGAAATTCCTGCCCACATGTCTGAGTCTGCGCTGCTGATGAGCTCTGAGCACGGCTGTGGAATATAAGAGCGTCATGTCCTTCATTCTGTCTTCATTAACACCTTTCTTCATGTTTTTTTCTTATTATTACAACCCTTCTGTCTCTTGCTTCATCCTCTCTAACTTTGCTTTCTTCTTTTTCCTCCTCATTATCGTCAGCGTGCTGGCTTCTTTGCCAAACTCTCCTCCCTGTTTCACTCTTTCCTCTCCAAAATCTTGAGTGATCGAGTTCAAGAGGTAATGTTGCCTTGGCAACAGAAAGGATGCTTGTTAGATGCCATCATAGCTTGTGCTCTCCTCCACCTGGTAGCTGTAGGCTAACCGGTCCATCTTCACAACAATGCCTGTCAGTAACAATAACAAATGATTCAATCTGTAAAGTAAATTAATGACATGACAGAGAATGAATGGCTTTGGCTGCAGTTTGATCATCTGGCTTTGTGGAGAAACTGCTGACTGTGTTTGGGATAAAGTTTCTCTGGCCTGATGCAAAGCATCAAACACCATCCTTAAGATATCTGAAAAAAACATCACAGTATTTGAGCTGCATCAAAACATCAAAACAAATCAAGATAGATTAGTTCTGTCTGGACCAGATTTAGACATCTAAGTAATTAGAGCTCTCTCCTCCTCTAGCACAGTAAGAGCTTAAAACCTCCCTAGAAGTGAGTCGTAGTTGTTTTCATAGCCTCACTGCCACTCATTAGTGTGGTGTTAACGTGCTTCTGTCCTCCTCCAGATGCAGGACAGTGCAACAACCAGCTTCCCATCCATACTCAGTCACATGACCAACGCCTTCCTGAACCACGAGGTCCTTGCGCTGCCCGTCCTGCCTAAAAGACGCGGGATCCCTCCTCTGCAAACCTTCGCCCCTCTGAAGTCCATCATGCCGTGTGACTTCCATCTCTTGAACCTGCGCAGCATCCAGAGCCAGGTAACTCCACCAGGCTAACAAATAATCATGGTTTATTTTTGAAATATTCATGGGACTGACTGTAAAAATGTTCCTTGTGGTGATCCTGTGTTTGTGTGAGCAGCAAGACCCCCACTCTCCGTCTCAGTACACAGCTATGATTCTTCATCGTCTGGCACTGGACTGCGGCATTGAGGCTCAGAACCTGGGCTTCAACTGCACCACCACACAGGGGCAGGTCAGTGTGGAAAACACACACACACACACACCCCCACACACACACACCCCCCCCCCCCCACACACACACACGGTCTACAACTGTAGACCGACAGTGCTGCAAGCTGCTCTTATTGCTCTCTCTCCTTCTCTCTCTCTCTATCTGCAATCAGTTAACAAACAAAAATTCATGCTTCTCATCAAAGGAGAGAATTTTCCTGCTTATAAGTCAAAGAACAGTTTCCTTATTATTGATTTGTCTAAAGAGCAGAAAATGAACACAATCATATTTTTGGAGTGGGCAATGAGAACTGCATGCTTTACTAGCGCCAATTAATAAATGAAAGACTGACTTTCATGGGTGAAATGTTTCGAACATCTCCAGCATTTTATTTTTGAAGTCTAGAATTCATTTGGAAATGGTCAAACTTTTGTTATTGATAGGTGCAGAAAAAGTTGTATTGCTGGATCTGCACCTGGTCCTTCCTGATCTCACTCATTACTGTGAGAAGCCATGTGCAACTATTGGACCGTCGTATGCAAAAAAATCTAAAATTTTGTTTTTGTGTCATAAATGTTTCAGTCATAAAGTGCTGACACCGCTGTAACAGAGTTATGGACAGCTGGAGCAGAGATAAAACATATCTCTGTCTCCCCGTGGAGTTAAAATTTATCATGGAGGGGTATTGGTAGCAGAGGGGGTAAATCCCTCCAGCAAATCGGACCTCGTGAAGTGCTTCAACGTCAGCATGGCGTGCTTGGAGATGGGGCTGGCCTGCTTTGAGCGCAGCTTGGCGTGGCCTCAGTGATGATGGATATGCAAATCAGCACAGCTTGGTTTGGCTCGGTGCAGCCAAACCCCTAGTGGAAAAGCCCCTTAAGTGTTAAAACGTTCAAATGTTACTTTGTCCCATCACATACGTATATAATCCAGTCCATGGTTGTTTACTGGCATAAATGAGCAGTGGTTTTAGCATGAATGGGCACTGCAGCCACTGTAGACCTACATCTGTGATCACACACTTAAAAAAGAAAAAGAAATATAATCATCGCTCTATAAGACATGTTTTTATTGTCTTATTTTTGACATTTCATTTATTTGATATTTTCAGAACAGAAGATGTATTTATTTTCATAAAACTTTTTTCCTCTTTTTGTTTAATATTTCATACCCTACAGGCTGTAAAAACTATCATTGGTAGTTCTAAACAGCTCAAGATACAAGAAGCAGTAACTTGCACTGTCATGTTATGAATAATTTAGACTTTTTGTCCTGCTTAACTGAACTCATACTGAACCCTAAAACCAAGGCACAAACTGAACCATGACCCATGTGAACTGTTAAACTCTTCACTGGTAACTTCTTTGAGGCCACAGCAACAGAAAATAAGGCAACCATTACTGGGAAATTTCTTGTATTTTTACCTAAAATTGCAAGGACAACCTCTTTATACTGATGCAGCGTGAATATTGGGGTTCAAACTGATGTTAAACATAATGCCAGTACCAGTGCTTTCCTCAGTCTTTCTTTTTGGGTAAAGACTTCCACTATGACAACATTTTTTTTTCTCACTTTTGAGCATGGAAATAGAGTTTTTTCTAACTGGCCACTTCTTCTGCCCTGTAAAAAAAAAAAAAAAATCTCTTTATTATAAGCAGTTAGATATACTAGATATCAGTGTACAATTGATTGGACACAACAGAAAAACAATGCTTTTTAGTATATATTCCTTCTATTTTTCTATGCCTTCTGCATTATTTGGCCAGTAGCTGATGTTTGTAACTAAGGAATATATTAGCCAATGTTAAACCGAAGCATTTGTGCCAATATAACTATACCAGTTATACAAAAGCGTTGTCAATGTATTTGTGCAATTCAGTCTGTGTACAGGTGATTGTTTGGTGTTTTTAAATGGATTTATTCCTCTCTCACACGCATCTTATATAATAGTTGTAGTTTTTTAAGCTCTGGCACTGTCGTTAAAATATCAGATTATAATGGTTAAGAATACGTGGTGTCAAAATTTGTAGTATTATGAATTTTGACAACCTTATCTTCCACTACTCTATTATATCTGCACAAGGTCAGATTTTTTGATGGAAGAAAAAGAAATTAACTGGGGAAATGTAATTTGTTACAGGTACTCAAGTGGAATTTAAGAGCACAATTTTGTATAAAAGTTGTCTTTGGTATTTGGTATGGATTTTGTTTCCACTTTTGCTTCAGTCACAATGATTTTAGATATTTACTTTACTTTTATTTTTAGATAAATGTGTAATATAGACTCCTTCCTTCACGATAATGCTTTATCATAATACTGTGTGCAGGATATAAAGCAGTTAAAAAGGGCTCCACTGTGTTTCACGACATTTTAGGAGCAGGGCTCGACAGTGCGAGCGTTTCACTCACATTTGTGCCTAAAAATCGGTGTGTGCGAACTGTAAAAAATATTTAGGGGCACATGTGCGCATAAAAATCAGCCGAAGGAGAGATCCATCCAGGGGGCCCTCACTTTGAGCGTTTCTTGCTTCTGTCTTTCTGTACATCAGACTGGTTTGTGTATGACTAAAATGATTAAAGTATGTATATACAACGCTGTCTAAACATAAATTTTACCTGGTCTTCACACCTTAGTAAATTAACCCTCAAGATATCGTTTTTTTGGAGATCGATGCCATCCGTGACCAATTATGTGCGCGCAGTGTCAGCTCGGTCTGTCTGTCTGTCTCTCTCTCTCTGTTTCTCTCTCTCTCTCTCTCTCTCTCTCTCTCTCTCTCTCTCTCTCTCTCTCTCTCCGTCTCTCTCTCTCTCTTTTACTGAAACTCTGGTTACGCCTGTCCCATATTTTCACCTGCTGTTCTGCATCCTCTCTTGTCAAATGTCACCTTCTACAATTGTTTAGTTTGTGAATTTATGATGAAACTCCATAAAGTTGCCGCCCTCAGGGTCCGACATTAACAGTTGCCCGAATGCCTGGGGCAACTTCAAAAAGCTGACGTGCAAGCAAAACTTGCTAAGGACTGGCCCGATCAGGCAAGCACGACTCTGAGCTTTTCTACTCATTAATTTTTTGATTTTCCTTTCTCGTTTCTGTTACTACGGAGCCCCCAAGTAGCCAGATGCAGTGTGTTGCTGCCTCCACTGGCTGAGCGTGTCTGCTGACGTGCAGACAGCTGCACAAACTTTAACTAACTAAAACCTTCATGAAGGTAAACACTGTCATCAGTAAAGATTCATGGTAGGTCACATCAATAAATCTGTTACCCACATAAAGAAGAAAGGCTTTAACTTGCAAATCTAAACGTTCATTATTTTAAATACGTATATTATTACTGTCGTATGTGCTCGACGGAGGAGTGTGTGTAAGAGAGGAGAGCAGAAGAAGTCTGTCGGTGCTGCGTCTCTTTAGTTTGCTCATTCATTGAGCTGTGCTGTCGTGTTTAATCTGAAGCTTCCCATTTCCTTGTTTTAACTTTTTCTCCAGCCACATCCTGCCGATGCTCTCTCACACCCAGATCTTACGACAATCATGCCAACGTGTGTCATCAATGAGCATAACACACACAGATCACATGTGGAGATAATGTAATATCTAATATCTAGTGAAATTTGTCCAAACGTGGGTGTTTTATTTGATCTTTAATGCACTAATGATCATAAATACTGTCAAAAGAGCAGAAATATAAAACCACAGCTCCAACATGAGGCAGGGTGAGGCAGATGTGTCTGGAGAGCTGCAGGTGTGAGACAGGGCTGGTTTTAGTCATTTGGAGGCCCAGGGCAAAGCCCAAAATGAGGCCCCTCCCCCTTTAACTAAAGGATTAATAATAAGTGGAAAAAATGAGAAAGCATCTCTTTTATGTTAATAAAGCCACAGAACTACAGTAAATGCCCCAATGTGAGATATAAATACCCAAATAGCCAACCATCATTCATCATTTTCTTTGAAAAGCATCTCAAGGCTCAAACTCAGCACATTCTTATATCTTAAAAAATCTTTAGGCCAGATGGAACTTTGACAACGCTGGTGTTGGGCCAGAGACTGGTATCTCAAAAATGATCACTTTTCAGGGAATGAAAAGTTTATAATTTATAAAAAATGATATAAATATGATTTATGAAAACAAATTAAAATCATGAAAAATTGAGATACAAGGTTTTAGCCTGATGTCAGTGATAAATCAAATAAATATATGCTTATTATCAGTGACAGATTGGTTCTTCTGACTCTATACAGACATTGTATCCCACCCACACCTCATACCAGAGTCTGCTTAGAGTCGGCCTCATGACCATTTTAAGGACTGGGACAGAAGTGTACCTAAGTTAAGTATTATTATTCAGAGGACCTGGAGAATGTTTAAGGATAGATGGAGCTCTTGTACCCACGATTACTGTCAGATAGCCTAAAAATTAGTAACATTAAAGACAAAATTAAATTGCAATACTTTTTCAAAACTTGATGATTTTACCATTCTGTACATTTTGTATACAAATTCATTAAATAATTTTGTTTTTAAATGGGTATTTGCATGACGTTTATTATGAAAACATTATTTGATCAATTTTCATTGTGCCCCTAAATTTCTTTATGTGCTCCTAACTTTTTCAACTTAGGAGCACATGTGCTCCTTGGGAGAAAAGTTAGCGTCAAGCCCTGAGGAAGGCATTATTCCATTTAAGTTTTTGCATGCAGTAAATAATGAAGGGAGTGGCAATACTTAAAGCTCCTCTAAGGAACTTCTGGCTTGTTTGGATTTGGCGCCCCCTGTGGTTAAACCTGCTTATCTGTTGTCTTTGATGTATGATCCTGTACATATTCAAGAAGTGCTTTTTAACATCAACAAAAAAATCTTATCTGGATGTTTTTTTAGCATGCAAATTTATTTCCCTGCTGAAAATGCAGTAAAAGGCTGTTATCACAGTGTGCTGTTAATTACTGTATCTGACTCCCACTCACACGCAACAGTGGTATGAGGCATTAAATTACAAAAATGAAATAGTCGGTCTTCCCAAGGCTCCGGTTTGCTTTTGTGGCCCATCTAAAGGCATCAGTATTAATTTCAGTCTGTTTCTTAACCAGTTTAAACTCTTCACGGGAGCTTTTAAATTCACTTTGAGTGTTGATATTTCTGTTTTACTTAACTGAGTATTGAATGCAAGATTCTCACTTCCAGTGAAATATTTGTAAAGCTTGTTGTGTCTAATTTAACTCGGTCAGACTCCTTTTGTTTCTCTATATTTGTATTTTCTCTTGCACATAGCTGTATCTAATGCCTCCTTGCTCTCCTCTTTTGCAGCTGAATGTATCAGGACTTTTTAAGAATCTGGATGTGCAGCTGCTGCAGCCCGTCTCCCTGACTCTGATGCACTCCAGCACGCCTCTGGCCAACGACTCGTCCATAAACCTCGATCCCATGGAGATCTCAGCCTTCAAGCTCAAGCTGCGCTAAGAGCTGTCCGCACTCAGAGGCAATAAAAAACACCAAAAGCAGACTCCTTGGAACCAAGAACCAGGCCCACGCCAGCCACAGACTGGCATCAGAGAGGTCTGAGTCTCTCTGTTTTTGTTGAGCAGAACCACAAAACACCAAGGATGGGAGAGGACAGTCAACTGTAACAGGACTGAGTGCACAGCAGGGGGCAGGTGGTGGCTGTGGATCTCTATGAGAGAAGATAAAAACTGAAGCTGGCAGAAACAGACTGCACAGATCAGAAGCAGCCGTGAAACTCTCTGTTATCAAGTCCTCTTTGTAAGAACTCGTCTTTTTCTATCTTCACTCCATCCTGGACTGAACTACTGAATGTAAATATATCCAAAATGACCTGAGGGTTGGGGGCTGGGACTCGTGCCACATCAGAGTGCAATTTAAAAAGCTTTATTTGATGTATTGGTTTTTATTTTTTTTTCTATGTACGCAGTGAAGAAGACACATCACAGCAATTCCTTTTTTTGTACTTGACTGCAATTAATTTTTTGTTCCAGACAGACTCGAATGCAGCAAAGAGAATGTGTTGTCTCTTCATCTCACCTGCGCCGCTGCGGCTCTTTAAGCTAACGATGTCCTGAGAGTGTCACGTCGGTCACTATGCGATAAAAAAATGTGATCTCTTACCATATCAGACGACTGTTTGCCTTCTGTTGGCTGCTTATAGATGGTCTGAACACTTTTCTTTCACCCCTTCTGCCGATAGTAGAAAATCTGTGGAGGAGGATCTGTGTTCCTGTCAGTCATTCCTGCGCTTGTACTTCACTGCTGAGAGTTTGGCTGCGTTTACCACGCTGTATGCAGTAGAAGAGTAGACAAAGACTATACCTCATTTATTCCACGTGGCAGATATATCAGTATGTGTGCTGTGTGTGTATGTTGATGTGAGATTACAGTGTGCACTATCAGGGACCATTCACAGCACTGTCAGGTCTACTAGGACTCTTTGGGAAGTGGGGGGTGGTCATATCATTTCGGGAGGCGTTGATAAAAAAAAAAAAAGTGAGGCAAACTTCGTCCAGTTGCATCATTATCTTTAAGCTGGTTTTATTTTCTAATATCTGCCTTGAGCCTCCTTCAACATTTGTTTGCATAATTGATTAACCCTTGTGAAAAATGTCGAAAATACTGAAGTTTGCCCGAAGCTATCAGTGAACTCTGATACATAGCCACAAGTAGCACAAACTCATTTGAAAGGCAGAAATCTAAGAGGAGGTTTCATTCTTTTCTCACTAAATGAACCTGAAACTTATTTAAATTATTGAAATTGCTGTCCATAAATTTTCCTTCCCTCATTTCAGCACTTTATCTGACTTTAACACCCACATACAGTGAAGATAATGGAGTCTGATTTTTTTTTGTGCGCAATACATTAAAAAGTTTTATTCAGAAAAAAAGAGACAGCATCCTGTCATTCCTGAAGAATTGCCCCCGTAGTTTGAGATAATTCACAAACCATGCTGCGAGTACAAAATTAGATTCTCTTTTCAAGTAATTTTTAATCCTGTTGTCCTGAAATTGGAAAGTGGTTAGAAAGCATACAAACAGCAATAGGAATATTAAAACATGCTTGATTTTCAGTGAGCTTGTTGACTTTTATACAACCACACATCTCAAACGAGATCGAGCTGCTGCTCAAAATGAAACCAGCTCAGCTTAAGAAGCATCCCCAAAACAATCAGAAGAGGATTTTTGACATTCAGATGTTCCAGGCTGCACATATTAAACACTAAACTATGTTAATTTCCTGTATGATGACTGATATGTCTTATCCAAATGGGAAGCTGTGTTTCCATGTGTGAAAACTGTGGGTGGGACACTTTCTGGAAGATGTTGCTGCTAAATTTTTAGATGTAATTTTTCAAAGCTGTGAGTGCTTTGAGCCCAACTCCATTCATCTCCATCGGTGGCAGAAATCTCCAGAGGGATTTCTCAAAAGCTCGACACATGAAACAAAACTGCCTTTCAAGGCACGACTAAATTACTTGAGAGGGAGAAATGTGTTAATTTGAGTGAGACGGCCCTTTTAAGTTGAGTCTAAACAAACAATCCTCAGCTCCTCCAAATGGAGCTTTTAATTTGAGTATTTCAGCTCCACACTTCTTCTTTTCTTGACCTAAGGCATTTTTTCCACCTCCTCAGCAGCCGTGGAGGATGTTGTCATCTGTGTCCAAGGCTGAGACCGGACGCCTCATGGCTTACCTGTGTCGCACTTTGTGCTGCACCAGCATCTCCCCCTTTCCCCCGCTGTGTCCCATCACTTTAACCACTCATCTCCTTCATTCTCCAAGAGGCCTCCTGCTGCTCCCCACTCTCTTTCTCCTCTGCTTCACGTCTGCTTTCTAAAGCTGAATAAACCACACTTTCTCCTTCGCTTAAATGTTTCTGTGAGACCAGACTCCACTGCTTCCTGAACAGCACTTTCTCCTGCCGTCTTATGACCTTGCCTCCGTCTTTTCTGTGTGTCTGAGTCTGTATTAATGTCTTTCTTTTTTATAAAATGTGCTATCTGTGTAGCGCTATTTCTGTTTTTTTCAGAGGTAATATATGAAGGCAAGTTCTCGTCTGTGTCTATTAATTCATGATGGATTAACGCTGCAGGGGAACAGAAGAATAAATGAATAAAAATCACTTTATCCGAAACTAATTAGATTTCCTTAGTCTTAATGCACCTGTAAATCCTGACTTTATTCAGCGTGTTTCTGGGTTTCCTTTGTGTGAGTGAGGAGCTTCTCTTTTCTCTGTCAGTAGGGGGCAACATTGAGTCAGTGTGGCTGCAGAGTCAATGCCTTCATGTGTTGTTAGTTTGAGGAGAGTGTTGGGGATAAAAGCAGGGCTTTAATTACCAGTAGTGACAAAACAGAGCAGGGAAAGAAATCCCTTATTAATAAAAGAAAAGCAAAATCAGAGTTTGTTGCTGTAAAAGTTTAAGACAGAACCAGCAGTTTTTTTATACACATATTAATGTGTATGTTTATTTGAAAAATAATGATCAGATCTTAAAATTTCCTTATCATTTTGTAAGCATGTGCATACTAGCCTGTGTACTATAGAGCAGTGAAGGAGGGCTGCAGGATGCTTTCCAAAAAAGACAATGTGAAATGCAAAATGATTCATAGGGGTATATTTTTTCCATAGAAAATATCCTTTGAATGTGTCAGATTTGAAATGAAACATAGTTATTGAGATGCTTGAGTACAGGTAATTTGTAAAAAAAAATGCACTACAGTGTAAATTCGTACATGATGCTTTGCGCAACATCGTACACTCAAACCACCTCCAGGGGTGATGCTGGTCTCCGCTCTCTGCTGCTGTTATTTTGGGGGTCACAGGCTAAAAAGATTAGGAACCACTGCTTTAGAAAGCTTATTGAATAATAAGACAGAATGCCACAGGTGCTTTTATTATGAAAGCTTTTTTAACTTTATGAAGTCAATAGCTTTCTCCTGGATCTCTGCCAAGCTACAACTAATTATATCAACATTTTTATTCATAGAAAATAATTATGAATGTCATCTGTTTAGATGAAATCCTTTACTGGATTTGGATTGTCAGAAAGATTTTTATGCTGTTTTTATCAATCAAGACAGAAGTTGAGATTCTGATGGTGACTTTAAAACCATTGTTTTGTTCTGACAAATGTATAGAGCAGTGTTACTCAACACGTGGCTCTTTTGTGATGATTTGTGGCTCTTTTATGTCTTAATTTGAAATATTATTCCCTTAGAAAACCTTAAAAAATGGAAACCTCTAACCCCAGAAAAGATCCATTGACAGTCACTTTAATCCGTTTAGTTCCCACACTTATACAGTAGGTTTTAATTGCCAAACTTAATTGTCAAGCATTATTTTTTGTCTGTATATTTTGATTGCCCTTATTAGCAATTTTTCCTTTTTTTGCCACTTTTAATCCAGTTTGGCTGCTTAAAGCCATTTTTTGCCACTTCTATGTTCATTTTTTTTTGCCCATTGTTGCTATTCTCTCTCTTTGATGCTTTTTGCCCAATTTTTCCCACCTGTAACTCCTTTTTGTTACTTTTTCTCTCCATTTTTACCTCTTGTCATGCATTTTTGGAGTTTTCAGCCTTTTTTTCACCTTTAACTTATTTTAATTGCCACTTTAACCCTTTTTGCCACTTTTCACCACCTAGATTGTGGCTCTTGCAATGGTATTTTTTGGCAGTTTGGCTCTTTTGTTGACCAGGGTTGAGTAAACACTGGTGTAGTGTCACTGGTCTTTGTTGGATCTTAGCTGCAACCCTCTGTGGTTGAAAATGAAGCCAATATGGAAGTGCAGAAAACTTAAAATGCTGATTTCTCTCGCAGAAATGAACATTTTAACCGCCTGGTTCAAATAACATTTTGGTTGGAACAGGTTGTCTTCATGGGCACACACTGTATGGGGGACACATTTTTATAACTCCTCTCTTTTTGTTTTAAGAGGTTCTGAAAGGCGCAGTTCAGTGAGTTGAGTTGTAGCTCACAGTGACTTGCAATGGGACGCTCTTCAACACACTGAAAGCCTACCTGTTCAGGGGGACAACGTGCTGTTCTTAAAGCAATGCCTCTCAAAGTTACTCAGTTTTAAGTGATTTATTTCTTAAGTCATTGCACAATAAATCTGTCTTTGGAAGGGCAGTACTGCAAATCTGCTGTTTTTTTTGTATTTTTTATAACCGTGAGAATATAAACCATGAGGCTGTATGAGGATAATTCATCACTTATTCCACTTAATGTCACCATCATACTGTAGCAGTACAATCACACAGCACATATAAACCAAAAATGCTTTGCTGTCCTAGTGTTGTCATAACTAAGGAATCTGTGGAAAACTTTTTTTTGTCCAGACAAATTTAGCTAGTGAAGCACTGAATTTTTCATATATTAGCAGGTGTAGTGCTGCACATCCTGCTTGTGTGCACAGATGATGGAGGTGACAGGAGTATTTTTTCAGGCTGAAGTTTACTCTGTATAAAGTTTACTTAAAACAAAAAACTCACAGCCTGATTTCATCTAAAGAAATATTCGGCTTTAAAAATATTTGTTGATGTTAACAGCCATTCAAAATGAGGTATCCATCTCCCATTTATAGGCTCGCAATATCCAAAAACCAGCTGTCTGTGATTTGAAAAACTAGATCCCTCGATTTAAGGTGATTTCAGTTCACTCTGCTACATTTCTCCTCAGCGACACTCTAAAATGCTCTTATTGCGACGTGAATCTTTCATCTGAACTTTGCTTCACAGGCTTTGAAAATGACATTTTGAGTACACCGCTTTCCACATTATTAAGCAAATGACATTTTTCTCTTATTTTCCAAAATATTAATGCAAGTGACAGTCAGGGTATTTTTCAAGTCATCAGCCATTAAAGCATAATTCAAATGTTTTTGAACAGACTTCATAATGATAACCTTTTTTTTTTTAAATAAAAACCCAAAATGCACTTTTCCGTATTATTAAGCACAACAGAGTTTTAAAACATTTTATAGGTTGTAAAGAACTGAAAATGGTCATTTGTTGAATTTGCAGCATTAGGGGGTCATATTTACTGAAATTAAAAACATCTTAACAGGCATAGTTATATGTTAACATAAAGACCACTTCTTTGATATCACCTTACTTTTCTTGCATCCATTGAACTTGTGAGTTTTTGGAGAGTTTCAGCTTGAATTTCTTTGCAGGATGCCAGAATATCCTCCCAGAGCTGCTGTTGATGTGAACTGCCTCCCACCCTCATAGATCTTTAGCTTGAGGATGCTCCAAAGGTTCTCAACAGGGTTGAGGTCAGGGCAGGATGGGGGCCACACCATGAGTTTCTCTCCTTTTATGCCCATAGCAGCCAATGACACAGAAGTATTCTTTGTAGCATGAGATGGTGCATTGTCATGCATGAAGACAATTTTGCTATGGAAGGCACGATTCTCTTTTTGTATCATGGAAGAAAGTGGTCAGTCAGAAACTCGAGGTCATTTTCACACCTTCAAGGATCCTAAAGGGGCCTACCAGCTCTCTCCTCATGAACCCAGCCCAAAACATGACTCCACCCCCTCCTTGCTGATGTCACAGCCTTATTCAGACATGGTGGCCATCCACCAAACATCCACTACTCCTCCATCTAGACCATCCAGGGTTGCATAGCACTCATCAGTCAACAAGAGTTTGAAAATGAGTCTTCATGTATTTCTGTGCGCACTGCAACCATTTCTGCTTGAGAGCATTGGATAGGGTGGCTGAATAGTAGGTTTATGCACAACTGCAAGCCTCTGGAGGATCCTACACCTTGAGGTTGATGGGACTCCAGACGCACCAGCAGCTTCAAATACTTGTTTGCTGCTTTGTAGGGTATTTTAGCAGCTGCTCTCTTAATCTGACGAATTTGTCAAGCAGAAACCTTCCTCATTATGCCGTTATCTACACGAACACGTCTGTTCTCTGAATCAGCCACAAATTTCTTCACAGTGCTTTGATCACGATTAATTTGTCGTGAAATATATAATGTTTTCATTCCTTGTCCACGGCATTACACTATTTGACACTTTTCGGCAGCAGAGAGATCCTTTTTCTTTCCCATTTTGCTGGAAACCTGTGGCCTGCTTAATAATGTGGAACAGTGTATTTTGAGGTTTTTATTTAAAAAAAAAAATAATGTTATCATTGTGAAGTTTGTTCAAAAACATTTGAATTATGCTCTGGTGGCTGATGACTTGAAAAATACTCTGACTGTTATTTGCATAAATATTTTGGAAAATAAGAGAAAAATGTCATTTGCTTAATAATGTGGAAAACGTTGTTGTTTGTGATGCGTCTTTGCATTTGTAGGTCAAAAGGAGGCTTCAACAGTTTCATGGCTTTATTTTCTATTCCAGGCAAAACACTATTTGTTTACACTATGCTATTTGTTATATGTTCATAAGTTCAGTTTTCTCATAATTGCAAATTTTGTTTTGTGACAAATAGAGCTGAATAATATGCAAAAAAATCAAAATACCATTTTTCTCCAATATTGCATTTTAATATGCATTTTTTCTTTTTAGTTCCTCATTTTTATTTTATTTATTTATTTTACCAAACACAAGCAATAAATATTATGGCCAACACAAAATTAGATTGATTATAAAATAGGGCTGAAATATTTTTGAAAAATAAAAATAAAAAAATTGTTATTATTCAGACTCATAATGCATATTATTATTATTTTGAAGGAAATGATCTTTTTTTTTTAATGATATTTTCCCTTTCAATAAGAAAAGAAATATACAAAAATAAAGAAGGATTTGTTGCCATCTTTTTCTGAATAACTAACACTTGAATGTTTGAATGATGTGCAAAGTAAAACGTCTCTATGCAAAATATGTGTTAAACTAGTATTCTGACTCTATCCATTTTCTATACCGCTTATCCAGTTTGGGGTTGCGCCTATCCCAGCTGTCACTGGGTGAGAGGCGGGGTACACCCTGGACTGGTCGCCAGACAATTGAAGGGCTGACATATAAATTGACTCATGGCCAATTTTATAGTCACCAATTAACCTAATGAGCATGTTTTAGGTGGTGGGAGGAAGCTGGAGTACCTGGAGAGAATCCATGCATGCATGAGGAGAACATGCAAACTCTGCACAGAAAGGCCCTGACCGGGAAGTGAACCAGGGACCTTCTTGCTGTGAGGCAACAGCGCTAACCCCTGTGCTGCCGTACAGCCCTGGTATTCTGACACATTTCAGCTAAAAGAAAAATTGCACCTCCTGAGGTTTGAAAACTGCAGAAGCCTAAATAGCAATTTAATCTAAATCTCGATTTATTGCCCGGCCTCAGTGACAACGTATTTTGTTACCTGTGATTCAGCCATGGCAATTTCAGATACAGCTACTGAATTCACTGGCAGAAGAGTTCAGTTATCTGTGACTTCCAGAGATCAATGCAGCATCGATATGCTTTCATGAGGAAGCAGGTGAAGGAAGGAGGGAGCTCTAGAAAAAAGGGAGAGGAGTGAGGGAGCAGTCACTTTTATGAGTCTTGATGAGATGGGCACTGAAGCTTCAAAGGGTCCTGATTTTAAAACGTATTATACACTTAGCTTTATCTATTTTTTTATTACCAACTGTGGCCTTGTGTTTGATAATAGACTTCTAATGAATAACAAACTTAGAAAAATCTTATTCTATTAATAAACACGGCAGAAATGTTCCACCCATGTTTGCCCCTGAGTGTCAGAGATGTTAAGGCTTTAAGTGACTCTGTTTAACTAGAGTTCAACATTAAAATAATGGTTTCTTTGTTCTTGCTCTGTAAACACGAATAAGAGCCTTAGAAGAAGAAGAGATGGTGGTATCAGGGTTGCCTTAGGCCATCCTGTATGTGTGGTGGTGGTTGATGAAGCCTGTGGTGGCACCCCGGGGACATCCAGCCTCTGCATTTTCTTTCAGACTCTGCTGTTGCTGCCAATTCTATTTTCCCATGAAGGAGGAACAAACAGGCAGCTGGGTCACAATCTAACAATGTCTGAGCAGCTGGAATAATTAAACTGGAACCTCAGTGTCCAATTGATCCAAACATGAAATCAGCTAATGAGGAACTAATTTGTTGTTGTTAAATTAATCTAATATTTGTTGTTGTCAAGGCATGTTAGTGGGCAGCATTGTGCTGAACATGACAGCTAATTAATACGAGCTAAAGGCCATACAATGTGAAAGAATGTGTAATAATGGTGTGAATGTGGAGATAAAAGGCTTTCAGAGTTAACACCTTCCTCTGCTACAGGAGCCAATTAACAAACACCTTTACATTCAGCATACAGCGTTTATAATGCAGAGCTTGACACTTCACAAGGGTGCTGAATTGTGCAGCGAGTTCTCCCGGCAGATCTAATTATGGACCACAGAGTGAATGTACCTTCACCCATGAACCCAGTTACCTGCCTCTGTAGAGCGTGTTATTGTGGAAAGCTGCTAATGAACAAAGCTGCGACTGGCGGGCATTGTTTTCCCACATGCATACAAACCTGTTCCATTTATTTTCATCTAAACTTTTACAGGGCCGTCCCTCTTGAAGCCTGGGAATACACTTTTTGAAGGAATGTTGGCAGGAAGAGGAGAAGATGTGAACGCTGGCACCCTTATAAAGCGAAAAAACACCTGGAGTGAAGGAAACACAGTCGCTACGATGATTTACAGCCATGAAGAAGAGAAAAGCCATCTGTTCTCCTGGGTGCCGTTTGAGTCAGGAGGCTGGATTTAAAAAACATAAAAGTTTTAAAACGTGGCAGTAAAGACATGAAGCCTGTCTATGCAACAGCCAGTTTTTGTTTTATTCCAGCATGAAACTGATCTCCACAATATTCACATCCACTGTCAGTTAAATAAAAAAGGATATAAAACAAAGATAGAAAAGATCTCTGCAGGTATTAATCTCTGTAACCATTCTGCTCTTTAGATTCAGAATGTGCAGCTGTGAGGCCACACTGCTGGAGATGGGAAATAAAGCCTGTGTTTGTCTTTTAATGTATGGTGCTGAGAATAAAAAGGGAAAGAGGTTTATCCTGATGAAGACGTTCTGGGAGAGAAGCCCCAAAATCAATAAATACTCCTTGGGGGAAAATGAAGAGAAAATGATCTTTTTTTCTTACCAGCAAGAAGAAAAATGCTGTAAAGGTCAACCGAACTGCTCTGGGTTCAGTATTTTTTCATCTGACGTGGAAACAGAGCTACCCCGCTACAAGTCAATGAGATTTTGTGACTGATATATCTGATATGTCAGTGCTGCGGCAGCAATCCCCGCTGTGCTATGATTGAAAAGTGAGCATCCTCCACAGCTCCCTCCTTATCAAACAGCCTGCGGGGTGTTTTATTATGCCGTCCCAGTACGCTGCAGAAATCTTCAATTTAAAGTTTTCTTACTATTAATGAGCAGCGTGCCAACTTCACAACCCCTAGCCTTTAAATCTGCCAGGAATCTGATAAAAGAGAACAACGCAGTTTATTAGAGCTCCTCCTGCACTGATGTTTGTAAGAGGGTCAAATCGAATGTGGATTTTGGAAAGGGATGCACTTTACTCACTTTACACTTCAACTTCAGCTCACTTATTATAGTGAATATTTTCACTTCTTAACCTGCTGTAAAATGTGCCCAAGGATATTTGACAAGCAGTCAGCGATGCATCGTCAAAGTTTCACATGTCAACATATTAAGCTCTGATTTGCTTCTGAGACAAAACATTCTCGCTGCAAAACTCAAGCCCTGAAAAGTATATTTGTCTACATAATGTCTCATTATGCTCACTATAAGCCACATTGTCCTGACAAGTCCAGATAAACATCTTATTCTGAGACATTATGAGCAGAAAAATGCTGCAGTGATTGCTTGTAAAGAGTGAAATTGGCTGCCGATGCAGCAAATGTAACAAGTAAATTTGTTTGCTGCAGTGGCAGCCTGTTTCACTTCTGAAAAGCAATTAAATCCTTTTTTTTGCTTGTAATGTCTATAAATAAGATGTTTATCTAGACTTGTCAAGTGAATGTGGCTTAAAAAAGTGTAATGAGATGATTTTGATGAGAAATCAGACAAATAAATATGCTTGGATTTGAGTTCTTGCAGTGTTTTTCTCTCAGACTGGGGTACATATTAGGAAAGATGTAGTAGATGAAGGATTCAAGGTTGACCTTTACCTGGGGTATAGTCAGAAATCAGGATATCTTACCCACTGCTTTTGATTTTAACCAAAATATTTCTAAAAAACAGGACCTTCACTTTAAGAGCATGTTACAAATTTCTGAAAATCCATTTAACAAATAAGATAAAACTTTGAAGGAAGATCGTAAAATTAAAATAAGTTAAAGATGCATAAAAATGCTTCTGAAATAAAATAAAGATAAATAATGACATGTAAATAAATAAAAGCAAATGGTTGATTCTGTGACATATTTGAACGTCTTTTTAGATGGACATTAAGGCCTGTGTTTCTGATTCTGTGTGATTCTCTTTCGTATATCACCTCCACACGCTCAGATCTAAACTCTTGAGGTGATCAAGCAGATTCAGGATCAGTTAAATCGAGCTCTGCGTCTTGATGAAAGCTGTCCTCTCACTGTGAGCGTCCACCTCCTCGCTGTCTGATTCAGACTGGTAGGCGATCATGTCCTCGTCCCCCCACACAGTGGGGATCCCTCTGTAACATATCCGGGCCTTCCTCTCCTGTCCTTGGCCGAAGCCAAAACCAAAGCCCACCCGCACCCCCCTTGTCTGAGGGTACACAGAAGGCAGTTTGGTCCTCCAGCCCAAAGAAGCGCCACCTGAGCGCACCTGCAGCAAGAAGAAGACCCCGATGAAGGCGGCCAGGATGAAGGCACAGCTGAGCACGGCCACG
The DNA here is from genome assembly GCF_018320785.1 of Cheilinus undulatus. Taxonomy (NCBI): domain Eukaryota; kingdom Metazoa; phylum Chordata; class Actinopteri; order Labriformes; family Labridae; genus Cheilinus; species Cheilinus undulatus. Next base: position 31,111,102 of record NC_054873.1, read on the forward strand.
ATGGCTGGCAGTGGCGTGGACGGAGGGATGCTGAGCCCCGGAGGTTCTGCTGCGTCTCCGCTGTCGTCTGCCGCTGAGAGGGGCTCCTCCTCTAGCTGTGCTGTGTCACCCTGAAGTCCTCCAGGTAGTGGAGATTTCCTCTGGACCTGGTTCTGGTGCAGACAGGAAGTGAGGACCAAGTGGCTGTGCGGTGGGCAGGACAGGCAGTCTGTAGGCCCCGTGTCAGAGCAGGTGAGGCAGGCGGGGTTGCAGGGCAGGCAGGCCTGGACGGAGGACAGGTCCACCCAGTTCTCCAGGGAGAGGTTGAGGAGCTGTGGGCCTGAGGTGAAGCCTGGCGGACACATCTTCACACAACCCTGCAGGAAGAGGGAGAAGCCCGGGCTGCACTCTGGAGAGGGAGATGAAGGAATGAGAGAAAAGTTAGTGTCAGGAAATCCAATGAAATTCAGAACTTTAATGTAAAGGTATATAATGTGTACTACACATGGGTGCAGCATGTTTTTAGGAGGGGCTTTTTGCCTTTTTTTTTTTTTTAATAGGACAGCTGGAGAGAGACGAGAGATATGGGGAGAGAGAGCGGGAGAAGACATGCACCAAACATGCACCTAGACTGGGAGACAATCCTGAGACCAGTGTGTTGACGACTGTAGCTTTTGTTTATGGTTGCCTACTCTACCCACAGAGGGTTGCCTACTCTACCCACAGAGCAAAACCAGCGCAAACCACACTTTTTTTTAAATGATCAATCAACTTTGTTGGATCACTGTTCTGTAAAAGCTATGAACACTGGAAAAAAGCCACCAACCAATTTCAGTTGTGTCCCAATTTTTTCTAACAACAGTCAACATAAGTAGTAGATGACAAAAACTTTTTATTTGTAATCTTTCTACAGAAATAGTGTTTATGATCTACTATTAAAATTTTTGACAACATATGCCATTGTTTTTTGAATAAACAGACAAAATTACTAATTTATTTGAGCAAAACAGTACAAGAAGTTCCCCTTTTGTTGGTCTTAAATTTGGAAATCAAAGTTTAGAGCTACTCAAATGTTAATCAAAATGCCTTTACTTGCTCAGGGAGGTTCAAAATGGTCCCCATCTGCCTTTACAAAGCTGCAAAAAGGTATTCACATAGTTTTTAAACAGCAAATATATATTCAAGAAAAGGGGGCCAATCATCTAAAACATTTACAAAGATCGAGACAGGATTAAAAAAAAAAAAAAAACATTATTTATTTTTTGTGAAAGGATACTCTAGCAGGGCTGCTAATGAGTGCATAAAAACAACTCAGGATCTAAAACAAAGAAATTAAAAGAAAAGAAGAGATACCATGTTCCTGGTTTATTGTGCAGATTTTAATGTATTCTCTTTGTAAGAGTCTCTTTAATCTGTCTCCATCTTCTTTCTTATTGAGTTTTCTATGAGTTCACTGCTGGATATCTTTAAATACCTGCAGCAACACTGATCAGCCTATTTGTAATGTGTAGCCATCAGCCATAAATGGTTGCCAGTTTTTAAAGCATCTTTGTGATCAGATCATTTCACCTTCATTTTTAGGTTTGTTTACTTTTTTTTGTTGAGATGTGTGTCTGCTGCACTGAAAATAAAGGCTTTTTTCAAAGCATGTGCTTAAAATCTATTGTCTCTGTTTACATTATTATTCCTTATATTCTGTCGATAGTATTCTTCCCCATAATTTACATCCACTTGACACAGAATAAGATGTTTCGATTTTTAAAACAAGGCCATGAGTTGTAAGTGGAGCACATTTTCAGCTCTGTCTTTCAAAGTCCTCTTAGGAAATCTTTCAATTAATTTTTTTGGAAGTTGATATGAAACTGGGACACTGTATAATAATGTTTCTGCTAACACTTGAAATGTATATTGTAAATAAATTATGGAGAAGTCTGGGATGATTAAGAGGAGAGCGTCTGTGTTCTTTGGAGCAGAACAAGCATCCGACCTCATCTGCCTCTCAATAAGGGACTCATCTTCCTCAGCAGTTGTTGAAGACGTTGCACCTCTTGCAGTGATGCAGTTTTTAATTTTCCCCTGCTGCTCCTCCATACGTCCCACACTCTGATTCAAACTAATATGGCATATGGCAGCGTGCATATTCACCGACTGTGTGCAAACAGATGCACGAGAGGCTTGAAGATGGGCAATCTGTATTCACAACATTCGCTTTCACAAGTTGAAATACCCAAAACAATCTGACCAAAAGCCTGTTTTCGTAACACAAACTGTGGGCCTGAGCCAAAAAAGATTAAGCTCTGGTTGAACCAAAATCTCACCGATACAGATCTGCTGGGCGTCAAATGTCTTGCAGCTGTTATTTGACGGTCTAGGGAAGTCAGACGCCGAGGGGTTGAGGATGCTGGGTCCCGTGCCCCACAGGATGAGGGTGAACTGACTCAGCATACCTGGGAGGACAGGAGAGAAGAAGAAAGAAGTGGGAGAATATCAATGTAACACCGCTCAGAGAGGGAACAGTGTGAACTCAGTGAGAAAAGGATATGGGGGTGGAAGGAAAGGAAACAAGAGATGAGGGCAGACTGAACCCAACCGTGGAGGAGGATCAACATAAGCAGAGAGGAAGGCATGTGTTTTTATATCATTTCTCTACCTAACACGACAAAAGGAAAGCTTTACAACTTAATGAGTTAACTCTTCTCCACAATGTGCTGCTATTTCTGCCTTTTGGAAGCCCATAAGTGTTATACATAAAAACATCCTCAACATAATCAAGTTGATCGTCGAAACGCTGCTGACAACATTTGTACAGAAGAATTGTTCTGAGCACTGCTTCCCTTGATACCAAAAGTGATTAAATCTCAGAGATTTGAGAAGAAATTGAACAAAAAATTTAAATCTGTGCAGAGAAAACATTCAGAAAAAAACCCTGAATAATATGCAAGAGGACTTAGGCTGATGAGGGGGCCGTGAAGGCTGGCATGAGAGTAGGTTTGACAGGATGTGAGCAGACTGTACAATTAATGTTGATTTGCAGGGTTACCATAATCACGCCCATTAGGAGATGCGTTCTCTATTTCCAGTGTCCATTCTCCTCGAGGATCCTCATCCCAGGAGTGGGTGGTCATAAAAGCCCAGTCGTTGAATCCCTCTGAGGAGAAGTCGTTTGGCCTGAAATAAGAAAGGACAAAGCTAAAGTGTCTGAGGTGTTTCAGAAATAAGGGAGTCAAACCGTTTTAGTTTACTGAAACTAAAATAAAAATGATGCTTTGAAAAAGTGTTTACAGAACTAACTAAAATAGAATGAAATTAGGGACAAATCTCCTTAGTTTTTAGTCTTTGACAGCAGCAACACATGTTCGACCAAGCATAGCAAGTCTGAAATGGACTATTCCGATTGGTCAATTTTAGGTCTTGAGATGTGTTCAAATAGTACATCTGAACAAATAAAACAAGTGAAGAGAAGCGTATATGATTTTTTTAATCATATGATATTGACTTTTTCTGGATCATTTGGGACTCGCTGCTGACAAGTATCCCATATTCCTGAAAAATAGTGATGCACCAGTACATCAGTAGAGAATCTCCATGGGCCAAAAGGTTGCCTTGTTATCCCTCATCGGATTGGCCGACGACAGATGCTGATGTTTTTTCAAATGTTGAACCCAAATCTGAACTGCATGCTGTTGTGAGAGTCAAAGCCAAAACACGACAAAAGCAATGAAAGACACTGGTTTGACTAATTCTGCTTCATAATGTGCACACACCCTCCAGCTGACTGTCCTGATCTGCCAAGTTTGCAGCACGCGGCATTCTTGGATGTGGCTGCAATTGTCTGAAAAAATAGTGGTACACTTTAAAAATTCTCCCGTTGCCCACTAGTGCGAGCAGGCTGTGCAACTTCAGTTGGGAATGAAGCCAAAAAAGCTGCAGCAGGACGTCTCAACTTGGTTGAGTAGTAGGCTACGTTTTCCAAGGTGCAAAACCTATTCAAACAAAAGCACACTTGCCAAAGATGCACTGTTTACTACGATCTCCCTGCAACTTTAACTTCACAGCAGTTAGCCTGAAAACTTTATCATAGTTTTCTACGACTGAACAGCTGACAAGAAAAGTCAGCAAATTGGCTGCTCACGAGATTCCCTCAGAACCCTGAAATGACTTTTTATGCACGGAGAAAGCTGCTGATCATGTTGTTCAGAAACAAACAAATAGAGGCTTCTAAGCAAAAGGTTTGAACAAATAGAGTCCGATCCACTTTTCTGCACTGCTACTTTGTTAGATCCTGGTACAAGGACTGTTATTTTGATGAGAACATTAAAATGCGTGAGCACAGCTTGATGCACCACTGATGGGCATACTTGCTGGTTCAGCCACTGGGGCTGAGCTGCAACAAGGAAGAGAGGCTGATGTTTGTAGAGAAAAACATGCTTCCAACCAAGAAGTAGACTATGGGGTAGGTCTACGGTTTAATTTTTCTATTCTCTAAAGTAATAAAGAATGAAATTATACTTTGTTGAACAAGAAAATATAATTGGGTCCCTGGCTTAAATGAGGTGGTTAACATTCACAAAAATTCAACCAGTAATAACAGTTACTGAAAAAACATCAGCATTGGTTATGGTCGATATTTATCGGGCCTGATTTTTACAATCAGTGCATCAATACTAAAAAAGACTGAAACCAACACTAAAACTAAAAAAACCTCATGTTAAACAAATAATTTTTTCAAAATAAAAACCTAACAAAAAAACAGATTTAAAACCTAATTTAAACCAAACTGAAACACACACACAAAAAATAATGAAAAATCCAAAACTATTATAACCTTGTGTGCTCAGCTCAAAATGAAGCATACGTGCATGCACACTGTGTTTTTGAAAGAGACAGAGATTCACTCAAAGCTGTACTGTTGTTGTGTGTAGTGATGTGTTTTACAGTGTACCTGGGGAACAGCAGGGTGGAGCGTGTGCCCAGCGGGCTGATGAGATGAACGGCCAATTTGCCTCTCTGGTTGTGGGAGAGAGTGAGGCGAGCCTGAACATGTTCCAGAGAGCTGACATACTCTGGTCGCCCCCAGCAGGCATCCACGCTCTTGCTGAACACCAGTTTGTTCCCAATGTCTCTGCAGGTTTTGACACAAGGAGGAGGAGGTGGGGAGAGAGAGGTTAATGTTGTGTGGCTGTATAAAGTGGACACACACAATAAGACAGTGCTACAAATCTACAAGAGCATCCAGGCTTCGGGGCCAGGCGAGGTGACATCCATCAGGCTGAGCTGGATGATAGAACAGCAAGTGCTCGTAATGAGAGTAAAAACTCAGTGTGGTACATGCACAAACACACAAATACAGAGAGAGAGAGAGAGAGAGAGAGAGAGGTCTGAGTTGGCCCTCTAACCTTGGTTCTGTCAGCATGCTGTGAACACACTGATGCTGTGGCCCCAAAGTGGTCCAGTTCTGCGCCATAGCCACCATCGCACCTGCATCCAGGAGACCGTAACCATAGGAGTGACTTACTGTGGAGAGAAAAAGGTGGAAAAGCAGGCTGGTGATGAAAATGATAACCTAAAATTAAATTAAAATTACAGTCAGTTCATAATCCAGTCTTTACAGTGATATTAGAGGTATACTTTTATTCATAACTGCATTGCTTTTAATGACACCAGCTTCCACAACATTATTTTAACTAACATTGTCAAACTGTAAATGTTAATGTGACTCTAAGACCTAGTTTACATCTGGTATTAACATTCAGTTATCTGATCACAAGTGAACAGAACTTGAATCAGACTGTTCACACTTTGCATTAACAATGTGTCTCCACTGACCTTGCATTTTGAACTCACTGGCTAGAAGTGTATGCAAATAAGTACCTGTATGCTTCAAAGATCAAATGTGTCATTGTTTCAGCCTAGTGGAAAGTAGCATTGTTCTCCCACTTCTCAACTGGTAGCCACATATCAAATCACTTAAGGGGCCAGTCTGCAATGTGGTCCAGGACACATGACGTTCACGCTACTAAAACAATGTGGACAAATGCCCTCCAGACTACCTCTGAGAGTGACCTGAGTGCTCTAATAACACATCAAGGTGCTTCACACCAAGCATTAAGGCTGTCCTAAAGGTGTAAACAAGGCCCAAACCTGGTCATACACTGTGATTTCCAGCTGCCTTTCAGCCTGGTGGTCCATCATTTTTCGTGCAGTGTACAGAGGGACATGACGGCTGGCCACAGCCTGACTAACTGCTCCCGACTGGTCAGATGTATTTCTGGCAAGTTTGATATTTTGGTTGTACGGCTTCATTGACTTACACAGTGGGAGCAGAGCCAGAGCAGAATCCCCAACTTTGGAGTATTTTATCAAAATCAAACCATCAAAAAACATCTTAAATCACAATGAAAACTGCAGGAATGCGGGTTTTGATACGCTGACCTCTAGCTGATACTGAATATTTATTATTATTTAGCTGCTAGATGTATTTCCTGGAGATACATTTAAGTGTGTGGGCGGGAGATGGTGAGAGTGTTTTTATCGCTGCTTGAGGTCACTGATGCGTGAAAAGGAGACAATATGATTTCAACCTCAGTGTGTAAGACTTAAGAAAAACAACAATAACATTTGCCAAAGTCCATTCGGACTCTACGTGTACAGCGTGGGCGCATAAATCTGAATTTATTTATTGTTGTTGTTTCCCTGTTTTTCTGTCTCTTCCATCTCTCTCTCTGTAAGCCCAACACTGTTGCTAAAGATGGCTGGTTCTGCCTACCTGCCTGTTAAAAGGAACTTTTTTGCCTCTGTTACTTGCTAAACACTGCTAAGTTTTCTGCTCATGATAGATTAATGTTGAGTCTCTTCAAATAATAATGAAAAAATAATACAGAGTCTTGACCTGCTTTTTTGTTGAAATGGGGCCATGCTTTACAAATTAAGACCGTTTCTTGAAAGAACTGATTGATTAACTCAATAAAACTTGACCAGATTGACAGTTTGGGAACCACAATCTATTCTTATTTGGTTGTACTTTTATATTTAGCAACATTGTGTTGTATATTTATTGTCAGATGCTTGCTGATAAAATGAAAAGGAAATATCAAATGTATTTTTCTTTCTAGTAGTCAGCTGAGAACCAGCGGGAGAAATATAAATCATCAAAGTTAAGCTGTGGCTCACAGAATAACGATGGCAGCAACATTAAAAGGTCCAAAGTCATATTTGAAGCTATGTTTACATGCCAGTTAGTCTGTTGCAGCTAAACAAGGACAAGATATGTGATCATGCCTTTATGCTGAGTTAGATTGTGACTTCAGAGACAAAGATAAAGTTGGTTACTGTGCAGTTGATGCTGATGTTAATCAGTGTGACCATCAGCTCTGCCTACAGTGGAACTCCAACAAACTTCCTGCAATTAGGGTAAAAAAATTACATGATTTGATTGGCTACGTGGAAAAAAAAAGATGCCAATTTATCAAGGGGTCTATATGATGCAATAAAACATGGGTTTCTCACAATGAAAATATAATAATAAACGTCTCCCTTTTGGCTTCTGATTTATGTTTGAATTCAAATCATAATGCATTTTCTGACTGGCTGAAATAGGGTTTAAAGTAATGTGTTGTCAGTGTGGATAGGAACAGAGAGCCCATAGAGATGTTAGGAGAGCAAGTCTCAGAGGAGTAAGGAGGTAAGGAGTGCACAGATAAGGGAGCTTGAGACTAAGTGAGAGGGGTTATTATTATGTGATTATGTGCATAATAGCAGGCACTCACTTAAATTTACTTTGCACATGACAGATTTTTGTTTGCTCTAATTAAGCGTCTCTCTGCATGCTAATGAAGTGTCTGCAAAATAATTCACTTGCTTACAAACTCTTCTCCTGTGCTCAAAATGCTCCACTATGTACATGGGATAGAAGCACATATATAACCCCTCATGATACCATCTGTGCCTGGTGTGTATTAGTCAGCCTCTACCTCTGCGCCCCACTCCATTGGTCCTCCAATCCCCAGCACTGAGGCGCCCGGGCTGGGACGTTCTCACAACCAGGTGCTGCATGTCCCTCCAGGTCAGGTTCATGCTGCAAATAAACAGGAGGAAAGCAGAGTGACTGGGCTGACTCTGTGTGCTATGTAACAGCTGGTGGTATAACTCTCTACATCATGCACATTATGAAAAGTCAGCTTTTGCTGACCTCAACTGTATGACAATACAGAGTAGGAAATGTGAAGAGCTATGGGATGTGAAAAAGGTCAGGAAGAGGCTGTAGACACCTGAAATGTGATCTAGCACTTTTTATGTATAGAAAGGACAGCTCTACATTTATGAAATATTACACTGAGAGGTAGTGGACGCCCTGAGGGATGTGTCAGTCAACCATAACAAAGGTGTGGGTTCACATTACACCAGTATGAAAGTTACATCATAACCCATTGTGTTGAAAGGTCAGGGAACGAAGTAAAACAGTGAATACAACACCACAGAGGACTGTGTGGACCTCTCTGTAATGATAGTTCTAATGAGGTCTGGGATTCAGGGGATGGAGTCACCTTCCACAGAATAGAGCCCAATAAAAAAAGAGTTTTATTAGGAGTCACAGCAGAGAAGCATCAGAAAGAGAAGTCTTTGAGTGAAGAGAAACTACTCCGTGGGTTAAGATAATCAAACCATGAATCACTCAGAGCAACATCAGAGCTGATAGAAAAGGAAACACAGAATGCACTGTGGCGCATCACCTCCGCCACTCTCAGCATCAGCATTCACATCTCACATCCTCTCATGTGTTATTAATGGACAAGATCCCCCAACCACTCAATGTCACCTCGGCTAAAAGTGAGTAGGAGAAGGAGGGGGAAAAATAATAAAATAATAAAAAACAGCAGAAAGCCAAAACACCCTGCCTATTAAATGATTCCATCTCTGTGCTTCCAGTGTGGTCCCAGTCTGATAAACTAGCTACCCTGTTATTATGGCTGCCTGTCAGAGAAGGGTCGGATGGTGATGGGAAGAGAAGGGAGGGGGAGCTGCTCAATGACAAACCCTGACTCTGGTTTGGTGTTGAAAGTGAAAGATAGTCTACATGTTGTAAACATTGGCTCTGTCAGTCAGAGCCCCTCTCTTTTCATATCAGAGGTGACGGAGCGGAGATAAACCTGTGACACTGCCAGTGTTTTCCTGAACTGGGCTGTGAGGAGAGACTGGATCTGATGTGACACCTGTCAGCTAATTGCTTATGTGGAAATAAAAAAAGAGTGAATCAGAATGAAAGAGTGTTGACAGATAAGAGGACTCAACATGCACGAGATATGACTAAAGATACCAACATAATAGAAAACACATTAAAGCGGCTGACAAGAGCTTAGATTGTGACACCCGAGTGAGTGATAACGAGAGACATCTTGAGTTTAAAATCCCTTCAGGTATTCACGTGTCTGAGTGGGAGGCAGTTGCTGGTTTGTCTTGCTAATTAACCGATTATCAAAAGCTTCATTTGCTGAGGAAAAAGTTGTGGGCTGGGACTGGGGCCAGCTCTGACTCCCAGACGAGCGTGCAAACTTTCAGACGTGAGTGCCAGACAAACACGCACCCATATGCACACACACCTCCCACAGGAGCACAGTGGAGGATAACAGATAAGGTCTATAACTAATTCAGATTTTTAAATGTTTTCTTTAGCTCTTCTGTAGTGTTAAAACCAGCTCAGTCTCACACCTAACTTGACATAAAAAGCTGCCTGGCCTTGTTCCTCAAACTGTTACAATGTAGGTATCTGTTCAGCTCCTTTTCTGGATGCTTTCACAAAGCATAATGTTTCAAAGGCATATGAGTTATAAAAAGCAATAAAAGTTTGCACTGGAAGGATGTGAGGTGTTAGAATAGGTCGTTCAAGGTACCTTTTCCTTGTTAAAGGACACTTAAAAGAGACAGGAAATGTGGGGGAGAGCGTTCTGAGCGACACATCAAATAGCATCAGGACTGACAGCCAATCCTGTGACCAAAGCGAAGAGGACTGCAGACTCTGCACATGGGACTCCCACTCCACTAACCGGGCCAAACCAGCATCCCGGGGTTATACTGAAATTTTACTGAGGAGACCAAAATTTGAAACTCATATGACCAAAAGTCACAGTTGATTTAATGTAAAAAGTTACTACTACTTCTACTTAACTCATTTCTGAACAACTGTATTTATAAAGGTCCTAAAAAAAACAAAATCAAGACCTGTAGGATTCTGAACCTCATCAAACTATGATTAACTACTCCAGCAGAGTGAGGCTGTTAATGCATTGGCAATTTATATACTTTTTCGATACAACGTGTTTTCAAAAGACTAATTTTGTATTATATGAATGACCCACAGTGTTGAAATTTGCAGGAGGTTGAAAAGAAACAGCATGTAATTTAAAAGACAGTATTAGAAGAAGAATAAATAAGAGATTGAGTGATATTAATTTTTCAGGGCTGATACCCATGCCAATTCTTAGTAGTCAATGAAATCAATAACTGATATGTGTCAGTGGTACTCAGGCTTTTGCAGTGATTGGCAATTACACATGATATCCAATATGATGGTGATGCGGGCAGGAAAATTAGGTGGGACTCAAGTCAGGTAAGGTCAAGCTAGGTATGGGAGCACATGCCGCTTTGGCACTTTGCCACATCAGCCTTGGTCCTGTACTGCTCTGGACTCCGCCCTGGACGTCTGGACCAGCCCACAGGTTCCTGGGCACCCAGTACGCAAGGAGCTGGATCAGGCCCTGGAGAACACGCACCAGGTGCCAAAGGTGCCAACAGTCTTGCCAACCACATCCAAAGATGTGCCAAAGAGAAGTTGTCACAATGGAGTCTGGTCGATACCTCTGGACATCAGTCAACGTCCAGGCCTCACAAGAGTATTGTAAGACTGGAAGGACCAAGAAGTGAAAGACTTTGACTTCCCCCTGCACGCTCAGATACGGGGAACACCACACTGTGTCGCAGTCACATATCGATGGATTACCCTGCCAAGGTAGATGAACTGCTCTACAACTGCCATGCACTCACCATTCACAGACAGAAAGATTCCATGGCAGCATTCAAGGCATGCCCAAACACCTGGATCTTTGTTTTGGCCCTGGAGAAGTACATTCCCAGCCTCCTCACTCAGCAAGTTAAGAACACCCAAAAGGACATCCACATACAAGGATCACAGCATCATCAGCAAAGTCCAGATCAGTGATCTGGACATTCCCAAATGAAGCTCCACAGTTTTTTTCCAGACTGGAGAGTCAAAAAAGAGCCAGAGGGGAAGGACACACCTCACAGAGTCACAGTGGTGCACTTTTGAATGAATTATTTTATTGTTGATCAGTAACTGCATCATTAATACAGATAATCTGCCAAATGCTGACAAATGGCTGGCTGATAACCAGTTGACCTAAATACAAGCAAACCTGCAAGCAACTCAGGCAAACTGTCTAGATTGACTTTTCCTGCCTTTTTGACAGCAGAAATTAAGAATTTGTCTTATTATTGACTATATTTGCTACCCTGGCATCAAAACTGAGTCAATATACAGTAAGTTGATCTTTAATGGAAGTGTTTCAAAGTTTGAAATTCTAGTATTGTGACAGATCCTGGTCTGCAGGTAGATGCAGGGGTAGCTGTCGCCTCACAACATGAACGTTCCTGGTTTGAATCCTTGTCGAGCGTTGCCTTTATGTTCAAACTTGTTGTCTATGTGCATGCCTGGGTTCCTCCTGGGTACTCTGACTTCCTCCCACAGTCCAAAGACATGCTTGATGGGTTAACTGGTGACTCTTTTGCCTGTAGGTGTGAGTGTTAATGATTGTCTGTCTCTGTCTGGAAATAGTTTATTTCTAAGCTGATGGTGTCTTTTACTTTCGTAGGTCATTAAGAGACATCAGTATTCACAGTTTTTCACAATAGCTAAGACACATGTCAGGAAATCCTCCTCCCTTTTCTCTAAACTGAGAACACAAAACTCAGTTTTCAAACTACATTTACAAAACCTCTGATTCTTGGGTCAAAATCAAACTGTCACATCAAATCAGATTCATCTGTGCTCAGAACTAAACAGTGTTTTCAAATCAGACACACTGCAGTCAGCATATAACACTACAGAGCAGCCATTACACACTACATTACAAAACAGAAAACAAAGCGTTCAGGGAATTGCTCCAGAGAAACATTTGTTTTTAAGTCAGTAGTGACTAAGTTAGTAAGGAAGCGAAGTTCATTACAAGAAATAGGTAAAATTCTGAAAAGGAAATTACATTTTCCAAAAGATTTGTTCATAGAACAAAAGCTGGACAGGTGTATGGAAGAGAGGCTGACAATAAAAACACTTCAGCACTCTCTCTGGCACAATTCCAAGACTTACTACACTGCTTCCTGACATTTCCGTACTCAGACCTTCGTCAGGTTGATCAGTTGTTAGAAGAAACATAATGGATGTTTGAGAACTGAAATGTTGGGAAGCAATTTGAATAGCAAGAACAGACAGGGCTGTGTCTGAGTCTTTGTTCTCTACTTTTTTAAGGAAATCATTCACATCTCAATCAGATTTTATACATTGCATAGTAGTAGCATGTGATTTTTCATGCATCTACCCTCTTCGTTAAGAGGAAGAATGTTGCAAAACAAAGCAATTGAAATTTCATCTGAAATTATTTCTATTCTTGGCCTTAGTCTTCCTCGTCTTCTTCCTCCTCCTGGTAATCTGCTGCCTCTCTCAGTCTCCCAGATTGTCTCCATCCATCTTTCAAGTAACTTTTGCTCTCTGAACTGGCCTAAATTGGTTCCACATGATAGAAAACAAGTGTTTTTTAGTTTTGGTTGTGTTAAATGGTGTTGTACTGTGCTTTGATCGTGTTTTTGAGACTGTGACTGTGTTGAGGGTTTTTCAAAAAAGTGAATGAGTTTTGCAAATTGTGCTCAAGTATGCAAAAGGGTTGTTTAAGGATTAAGTGTTTTAGTAAATGTAAAAAACAGTAAATTCAGTCTGCTTCATGGCCAATTTAAAAAAAACTGCTCACAGGAGATCTGACCTCTTTTTATTTATCATGTCAACAAAACTGAAAAAGATGTCATTCTAATGGGTTTTATTTCACAAATCTAAAGTGATGTTGTATATTTGACTTTGGTAATTGTATTGCAGAGTCCCTTGTTTCAAGTGCCAACCTCCTGTGTTGACAAATTAAGCCAATGTAGGAGTGCAAATACAACTTTAGCTCCAAAATAAACAACGAATCCCTGTAGTGCCCATAAATGCCAATTATACAACACAAAAACATGTTTGCAACCTGGTACAAAAACATTTTGGTCTTTGCAGCACATTTCTTCATTCACATGCACAGTAAACTGATCATTTCTTTTTCTTATAGTGTATCTGCTCAGGACAAAGAGTTCTGCAAACATTTGCATAATTAGGTTTGTTGATTATTTAACTGAAAGGTGAGCTTATTTAGCCATTTGCCCATGGACTTAAAGTAAAACCGGCAGGAAAATAGACTTATAAAAATTTACCATCTATGCAGTTGGAAGGTGTCTTTTTATGTTGCTACATAGCCTAAGAATTTCCAGAATCAAGGCTGAATTTTTCACATACGGCTAAAGGCTTCAAATACTTCAACACCCAGAGTGTACTGGGGTTGATGCCTTCAGATAAAAAGGCTGTTCTTATTGGATGGGTGTGGCCTGTGCTTTCATGTGGGTGGTGTGAATACAAAGCTGACCTGTCAGGGAGGGAAAGTACCAAGACAATGTATGTATATAAAAACTAAAAGCCTCAGGTTCTTCTTATGCAAATATAAAATAAAATCTACAAGCTTCTCATCCAAGCTTTTCTTACACATGTGTCTTGCATGTTTTCTGAGGCCTATAAGAACCTAAAATAAAACACACAACATTTCTAAGCAATTATTCAAACCATTGCCACGGTCATAAAAGCTGAGGCTAAAACTAATTTCATGAGTGTTGTTCCCCGGCTACTGCTTGTAACTCAGTTCCACTATAATACTCCAGATTTATTTATGGAAACTATCTGAATGAGCAGAGAGGCATACACACAAAGACTGACAGCCTACATGCACTCAAAACACCAAAGAGAGGATTTACTGAAAGACATTTGAAAGATGCTTTGGCAAAGATTGAAGAGATAATTATTTTTATGAATCATTTTTGTGGGATAAAGCAAAGAGTTATGAAGCAGCACTGCCACTTGAGAAACTGTGAATGGTCCACAAACTATAGGCTATAAACAGCAGTCTTTACAATATCTAAAATCAGCCTCACTAACAGCATCAGAGTAGCTATAATGTACACTAGTGACGTGCTCTCTTTTGTCCTGTTTAGAAATAAAACTGGACTCTGAGTGCTCTGACGTTACCTTCAGGTAGAAAAAGACTATACTGTAATACTATTCTGCTTGTTTTGTTTGATGTCAAACACAAACAAATAAACAAGGATTTAATGTGTCCTCTAAAACCTAATGTATTAAATCAGAACAGTGAATCATCAGCAGACAGCAGCCTGGCTTGACTGTCAGACGCATCGTCTACAGAAAGGGTTAGAGATGCTCTGATGGTAAAACTTAGGGCTAAATTGCTATGTTTCACAACCTGATGCTAATTCTGATACCCCACTTTTGATGTAACACTACTACTGCCAACATTTTCAGCAGGAAAACAGATCAAAGTTTGTCTAACTGGTCACATTTTCTGCCCAGGAATTTAAAAAAATTAATTCAGCAGCTAGATATAAGAGGTATCAGGACAAAATGAATTGCCGTTCATGTTTTTTCCATCCAACCATCATCTACATTACTTAGGCTGTTTGGGGTAGCAGGGGGCTAGAGTCAATCCCATTTTTACTAGGAGAGAAGTTGGTTACAACCTGGACTGGTCACCATTCACTTACAGGCTTGATATACTGAGACAAACAACCAGGCAGGCTCCCATTCACACCCATGGACAATTTAGAGTCACCATTTAACTTGGGGAGCATGTATGGCCTGTGGGAGAAAGCCAGATTACCTAAAGAGAACCCACACATGCATAGGGAAAACACCTAAGTACAGAAAAAAGGCCCCGCCTGACCGAGATTTAAGCCAGAAACCTTCTTGGTAACAGTGCTAACCCCTGCACTGTGAGCCCCATCATACTCTATGCTCTTATATTTTCAGTTATCATACCATTTTCTTTAACTTCATCAAAGGCTCACTGCTGCTGAATGCTTCTGTGGTGCAAACAGTGACATCTCACATGACTGACTGGCAGACCATTGTGGTGTCTGATGTTGTGTTAGAATGCTGGCTGTCGTGGAATTAAAATTACATATTTAAATACACAGTTTTCATTGCGGCACCATTAACACAGCTGCACCACCAGCTGTCCCCACCTGAAGTCATACTGCAGCAGCCACAGTGCCAATGAAAGTATTCATTCCCTTGGATGTTTTACCCTTTCACTGATTTTATAAATCAATCATGGTCAATATAATTTGGCTTTTCCTAATTAATATTACAAAAAACCCTCTGTAATGTCAGAGTGAAAACCGATTTCAAAGTAATGTCAGATAAACAAAAATATGAAAAGTAAATTATAAGACTATATAAATATTAACCCCCTTAAAAGCGACTGACCTTTTTCAACAGAGTTCCAGCCAAGCCAGTTGGTGCTAGTAGTTTCACAATTAGTGAAATGGGAATCAGCTGAGTGCAGTGAATGTGTCTCAGGTGATTGTAGTGTAAAGACACCTGTCTCTGGAAGGTTCAGTCACTGGTTTATCAGTATTCCTGGCTACCATTACACCATGAAGACAAAAGAACACTCCAAGCAACTCAGAGAAAAGGTTTTTGAAAGAATAGAGATCAGTTAAATCTATTATCAAGAAATGGATGAAATATGGCACCTGTGTACAAGCTTCAGCAGCTGATATGGGAGAGACTCTGCATACAACAACTATTTCCTGGGTTCTTCACCAGTCAAAGCTTTATGGGAGAGTGGTAAAGAAAATTCCACTGTTGAAGAAAACTCATACTAAATATGGACTAGAGTTTGCCAAAAGGCATGTGGAAAACTCTGTGGTCAAGTGAAAGAAAGTCTGATGTGACCAGAAATGGTTCTTTTTGGCCATCAGACAAGATGCTATGATTGGAGGACACCAAACACTGCACATCACCACAAACACACCATCCCCACTATGAAACATGGTGTTGGCAGCATCATGCTGTGGGAATGCTTCTTGGCAGCCAGCAAACCTGGAGGGCTTGTAAAGGTAGAGGGTACAATGAGTGGTAAAATATAGGAAAATCCTGGAGGACAATCTTAATCAGTCTTCAAGAGAACTACATCTTGGGTGACAATTTATTTTTCAGAGACCCGGCACTAACCCGAAGCATACAGTCAACGCTTAAATAGAAACTGTTTAAAGACTGCAATGTTCTGGAGTGGCCAAGTCAAAGCCCAGACCTCAATCTACTAGAGAATTTGTAGCTGAACTCTAAAAGGGCTTATCCTTGTGCATCCTGACAGAGCTTGAGCAGTTTTGCAAAGAGTAATAGGATAAAAACTACACCCTCCAGATGTGCAAGCCTGATTGAAATCTATACACACAGACTCAGTGCTGTGATTGCAGCACAAGGTGTATCGATTAAATACTGACTTGAGGGGGTTGAATATTTAAGCAGTCACGTATTTTACGAATCTTACCAGAATCTGTTTTCACTTCAACTTTAAAGGTGTTATTTTGTCAAAGAAGCCAAATTATATTGACCATGATTGATTAATAAAATCAAGAAAAGGGTAAAACATTGAAGGGGTGAATACTTTTTACAGGGCCTGTACATGCTCCCTTACTCACTATAAATCCTTCACTCTGTATTCTGGCTTGTAGTAACCCTGTGTGTCTGCCTCCAACATAACTGTACTAAAATGCTTTGAGTGCACTTCTTCAGTAACACTGCTTTCTGTCTTGTTTTTTCAAGCTGATTTTAAATGTGTTTGGTTTTAGCTATACCCCTCTCTAGACTCAAGACTCCATGGGCCCTGAGCAACAGACCAGCACAGAAAATATGCAAAAGAGTAGGCTGACATTTACTTGTCACATCAATTTTCTAGTAATATGTTGCTGATTGAAAATTGGTAAATTTGCATTCTATGGCCCATTTTTTGTGTATGACCGTTTCTAGGCTCTAAGTAGCATCTCCAGTGCCACTGTTTAGAACACCTCTGGTAACCAACAGGTGATGTCCATGTTGTATACATTCTATTATTCACATGAAAATTGATGCTAAAGGTTGAAAAGAGGCTGTTTCCGCTGCAGGGATAAGTAAAATAAAAAAAAGAGTGTGTCATGCTCACTCACTTTGCCTCCAGAGCCAGAGCGATGATCCCAGCAGCCAGTGGAGCTGAGGCGGACGTCCCTGTGTGAGAGTCTGTGCACTTTTGCCTCAGGTCTGTGGTCACCTTGGCGACAGGAGAAGAGAGAGAAGTGTGAGGAAATAGAGAGGGAGACACACATTTAATCTGACACATTCAGCTCCCCACTTTAATATGACTGAGGCAGGGGAGGGGGATGGGACGGTGTGAGCTCTGCCTGCAGCGATCCTAGACTGTAAGGAGGAGGAGGAGGAGGGTTCATTCTCAGGACTGTGGATCCCTGCCAAAGGGTCGCAGTCAGGGCAGGGAATGTCAGCCAAATAAGTCCAGCCAGGTCGACTGATGGTGAGAGAAAGTATGTTATCACTCCAGGCTGACTCTGCTCTCGCTCCTGGCCAATGCCAGAAAGCTAATGAGGCCCGCCTGGGTCATGATGGAGACACGTCAGAGACGACAGTAGGCCAGAGGGCAAAAAGAGCTGTGAAGGTTAGGGAAATTTTCTTGATATTAAACTTTTTTGCCTAACAGATTGTGTCACTAATGACCTCTATTAGTTAAAAGGAATCAAAATTTCAAAGGAGTAAACAAAAGGAGGGCAGATGTCTACACAAGCCAACTGTTGGTCTAAAAAAAAAAAAGAAGCTGCCATGTTTTATTAATTGTTTTTTTAAAATCAGTTCATTAAGTTAGGGCTGAGTAATCTGATGGGATCGTGATGTGATTTTTAAAAAAATTCTGATATATTTACTGGGCTAAGAGATTCAGTTCAATAAATTGGTAGCAGCCTTACACAGAAAAAATTATTTACAAGAAAACTAACTAAAAGTGTATCTTTTTAGTTTGAAAATGCTGCATAGAAAAGATTAACAGATATCAGACGTCACTGCATTGGTCCAGTAAATTAGACGTTTGTAAGTCAAAGTGGGATTTATCAAAAAATATGGTCTGCTTGTGGATGCTTACAAAAATCTGACAAAGCAGGCATAAATACAAGTTAGGGATGAAAGAAATCTGTATGTACTCACCCTTACAACAACTGACTGCTTCTGACTAAAGCAACAATACAAAGAAAGCGCTGCGGTGCATTTCAAAAGCACTTCAGTTTCATCCATTTGATGAGTTGTGTTTGCTCGCCTGCAGCGTGCCTCTGGTGTATTTTGGAGCGAATGGCAGATTCATGGTTGTTTTATGTTATCCGACGTCCCTGAGGCAAATCTTTTTCTTCAGCTGACAAGCAGCTTGAAGGAAGCATGTGGCATCTCTCAGTGTTTGTCAGCTTGGCTCACTGTATGTTACACATCAGTCACTCTGATTCTGACAGTTTGATGCCCATGTTTGATTTCAGACACACAAGATTAATGTGAATGTGCACTTCAGGAGGATTCACTTTGATGTACCCACATCAACTTTTGGCCAGTACAAAGTTGAAGATTTATGGTTATTTTTGCAGAGCTGACTTTTGCTGTTGCCACGGATCCAAAGTATAAAAAAGATCCTACACAAAATCTGAGAAAAAGTTTGAGTTTGTGTGTGTTTGTGTGGGCACCCACTATCTGTTTCTCCCCTGGGTTTCCAGAGCTGAAGGTGGTAGCGAGGGTTGATGAGCAGGGCTCGCTGTACCAAGGCACGCTGCCGGACTGCGTGGTGCTGCTGATTGACAGAGTGTAAATGCTGTTGGTGTAACCATCGCAGTTGCAGTTGTCCTGCTCCCGGCCACCATTACCCGATGCCCACACAAAGATGGAGCCAAGTCCACTGCGTCCCTGTGGAACAGAAACAAATTTATACTCTCATGAAGCTGGGATCCAGAGAAATGCACTGAAAAATAGACTAACAAGAGCTTGTTGAATATGAAAAATTGCCTTCAACTAAGTCTACTAAAATGCCTCGTCGTTTATGTGTTCAGAAACAGTGAACTGCTGTAGGCACAATCCTTATTAATACATCATAATGTCAGGCAACTTACTGCGGCAGAACATCAGATAACAAACAAGAGAAATGTAATTACAAGATCTACTCATGCTGAATAGAATTAAGGTGTGACAAACGACTAAATGATGCCTGGCAGTGAGACTAGGCTCCTAAAACACACAACACAAAACACTTTCACTTAGTCCAGTTGGACCTAGACTGCCAACATGAGGCCTGACATCTCTGGGAGGTTTATGACTCAGATTAAAATTTTATGTTCAAGCAAAGCAACAAAGAGAGTCATTTGTCAACTCAGAGCATTACTAAGATTAGATCGTTCTTTTTGTTCAGAGTCGCACGAATCTTTTGTCATACATTTGTCTCCAGTAGATTAAATCAACATAACTCTTCATTTGATGAAATGCCATAGAAATCGATGCACCCCTCAGTTTGTACCAAACACAGCTGCAAGGTTGTTCACAAGTTTGGAAAATGTTTTGAAAATGTTCTCATCCTCTGAGAATAAGTTAAACATGGCTTTAAGAATCAGATTTAAGCCTTACTGCTTATTTGTACAGAGGATCGCTCTGCCTCCTTCCTACATAGCTGACCTTCTCTCTCACATTGCTGATCTTGGCCTGAGGTCTGCTGGCCGCTTGGTGCTGACTGTCCCCTTGGGGGGTGGGGGGGTGGGGGTGGGGGGCATGCTGGACACAGAGGGCAGAAGGGCATCTGCAGTCAGAGCTCCACAGAAATATCCTCTCAGTGCAGAGCAACCTCAATGCCCTTTTGTTGGAGTCTTATAGACATATCCTTTATGCTATTAATAAGATTTATCTCTGCTGACATAATGTACAGTGTTAGACTGTATTTGCCAAGTATATCTTCTCTTTGTCTGACCTATTGGCACTCTTTTTTTAATGGGTTCTTCTGCTAAGCACTTTTTGAGTGTCAATGAAAAATGCTGTATAAATCAAAGTAAAAATGTCCAATTTACTCCAACTTTATTTGCATTAATCACAACCTATTTTTTAAAAGTTCAAGATCTGAGGTCAAATATCTCAACATGGGTGAGAACAGCACTCCAGTGTATTGACTTTTAAAATCAGAAGTGCACTTTGGAAATGGAAACCTCTTTCAAGGCCACTACAACCTCTATTTGTGTCTGCACATTGGAGATGTAGCATTACATTTAACTCACAATACATATTATAATACTGTTATCAAAATCAGACTGATTGCGTCTTGCTTCGATGTCTGCATGCTATACTCCTTCAGCCACTGACGACAAATGAGAAAAGCCAAATTCTGACTGCACCTTCTGCTGATTAAAAAGGAGTATTACAGTGTATATTTTTGTCCGAGTTTAAATTTAGATTTACCATATTTTAACAGATTTTATATTGTATTGAAAGGTATTTTTGCACCACTAATTTATCTGTCTCCAAACCTATAAGAATTATGCTTAAAATGTTTTTTCCCTTAGAGATCAGTCACAATCATAGCAGAATGACCCGATGAATTTCAGTTACCCATAAATTGCACATACTCCACTGGCCCCTCTCTTACTGGACACACAATGTGCAGTGGAGTGCAGCCCTGGGCTGCAGGATAGGAGAGATTACAAGATCACTGAAGAACTTCAAGATCATGTGGGAATTGTATGTTAACAACAAATTACTTTGCCTTTCTGAGGATGATTTGTTGAAGTTCAACCTGTCTTGTAGTACTCGAGTCCCGGACTCTGACTGGAGTCTAACTCGAGTCCTGATTTGGAGGACTTGTGACTCGACTTGGACTCATGACTCGACTTGGACTGAAGACTATTTTATTCTGTAATATTTATTGTTTTTGTGTGAGAAAACCCAGCATAACTGATCAGTGTTCATGCAGTACGTGGTGCATGCATTCACCTGCATGCGCGTTCATGTGAGTCTAACCTGCTGTCTGTGAAAACAACCAGAGGAGAGAGAGCAGGAGTAGCGGGGGAGCTTGGGTGACAGAGAGAGGAGCTGATAGGTTGATAGGTAGTTTAAACCTGTGGCTCTTCTCTGTATTCCCACGGTAATCTACAAGAAATTAAACTTAAATGCAGCCAGCCTACCTCTGAATCCCAGAAAATCTCCATCGGCTGCACAGACTCATTATATCAGCTGCTGTTGCTGATATACAGTAATCCTCCTCAGTCTGGGACAGAGTGATAAAAACTCTTAAACCTTGTAGTGAGTCCTGTCAGTTAAAAATGTTAATCCAGCGTTGAAATCTGCGTAAGCATTGGCAAGATAATGCTGATTAGTGAGCTATAGGGGTGGCACCTTTTCGTGATGTGTTCAAATGTCCCACAGAGAAAATTGGAATTTTAGATTTTAGTGAGAAATCTGAACAAACCCAGTCATTTTAAAAGAGGAATATTTTGTATAAAATAGAGGTAAAGCATGAGTTCAGTTAAAAACATGTCTCATTTTTCCACCCTATATACACAAATAATCCTGTTAATATCACTAATATTATCAATGAAGAGTGTGATCATTAAGGAGTATTAATAAGAGTACTAATATCAATAAAAATCACTTACCCTCATCCTGGACTGGAATGTTTTTGAGTTTTCATCAACTAAAACTAGAGTAAAACTGTGAAGGGTGATCAGGACTAAAATGTGACTAAAATTAAACATATTTTTGTCTAAAGACTAAAAATAAAAACGGTTACCAAAATTAACACGGTCTCTAAGTCTACTCCACCACAGGGTCAGAGATGTTTGGTTTTGTTCATGCACAACTGCTGTTAACAGTTCCTCTAGTCCTTTAGAATAAAAAGTTGAAGAAATTCATACATTAAAACACATCAGCATAGCTCACCTGAAAAGCTGGAATGGCTTAAAAATAATTAATAATTTGATTTAATATGACTCTAGGTTTTAGGTACTGGGGACTTGTCTAGCACTCGAACACGGGCAATGGGGACTCGACTCAGACTCAGATATTGGGGACTTGACTCTGATTTTTCTTTGGTGACTTGGACTCGACTCAGACTTGAACACTAGGGACTCGGGACTCGACTCAGACTCAAGGTTTGGTGACTCGACTACAACACTGACTTCAACATTTTTCTCTGATTCCTTCTGCTCCTACCATGGGTGAGCTCATCAGGAAGTTAAAAAGTTGATGGTTTATAGAAAGGATGTTTGTTTTCACATAAAATCATATGATTTTCAACTTCAAAATTATCTTTTCTTTGACCATGGGGTCATGTTACTCAAATGAACCTCTGACCAACTGATGACCTTTGATTTGTACCATAGGATGGGACGTAATGTTGATAATAATGAGGACATTTACAATTGGGAGTCTGCGTATTGTGTTGTATTTTGAAACTGACTGATGTTTCGTATACTTTCATGTTTGGGTCAATCTGCTTTATGTAGATTGATGCATTTCAGCAGCAGCCTCTGATGAAAATAGACCTGGTGCATATCTCCAGTGGAGTGACAAGGAGTAGCGCTTCTGAAATGCATGGGGGCTACAAAGCAAATTTCCCTGAGGGGACAATAAAGTTAAAGTTGAGTTGAAGTTGAAAGACAGACTGGAGCGTTTGCAGTGGGACTCCAGAGCACACTTCACATGTGGATCGCTGCCCAGACGGTGTATGTGGAATTTGAGGGTCAAGAAAACATTAAATAATTCATAGGCTCCTTCCCATGCCAGGTGGATGAAGGATGTCATGTTCCATCTAAAACTAGAAAAGATTAAAAGGTCCAGCAGAATGTGGTTTCTTTTCAAATCTTCTTTTATAGCTGCTACTGGGATAAAAAAACTGGAATGACTCATACCATATGATTCTGGGATTCAGTGTGTGAGGCTGCTCGACCTTTATTGTTTGCTCACTTATCTTTGTTTTGTGAACAACACTAACCTTTAGGGGTGGGACAGGGGGATAGGATTAGATGCTGGGGTAGTTCGGGAGAAAAAGTGGGAAAAACAACTGGAGTTAGAAGGAGGTGTTTGTATGTTGTATCTTATTTTTTCACACCACACTGTGATATTCAGTGACTGTGGAATTCCTTTGTGTTTAAAACTGAAAACTAAAAAAATATGTTTACAACTATACCTGGCAGCAAGCATACTATAGTTATACCAGGAAAACCATTGTACTACTGATATCTGCCAATATAATTCACAGTCTACCGTGCTATCTAAAGCATCCAAACTTTTTCCCTAAATATCTATCAGTGCTTGCTGCTTTTAGCTTCACCTGTATGAGTGTGCACTGAGTTTTTATTTACAAAAAGGCTTGGTCAGAGAGCAGACTAATTTTACCTAACATTCATTCCAACATGAAGATTATTGTCGTGTATCTACCTACTGTACTCAGAAAAAGTATTCAGTATTTATTCAGTGTGTTTAATGTTGTCAGACAAATGTAATCTTGCACAAGGTCAAAAGCATTTTTTTTTAAGTTTTAATGTATGAATGTGGTTGGGGTGGGGACTGAGCTGTGTTGAAAAAACTAAACAAAACAAAGGAAGGTAGGCAAAATGTAGGCATGTATTAAAAATGGCAGCTTGTTTAAAAAAGCTGTAATGAAAGACTAAGTACAAGGTAGACATTACTGAGTTACAATTATAGCGTGTTCTGTATAATTGCTCATAAGTGGGCACATCATAGATATAAGTGATATCAGAAAAATATTAAAAAATAATCACATTGTTTAATATTGCAAATACAATATCAGATGAGAAATAGCAACAAATGAAGAGAGCATAGTACTGCAACTTCAGTTGTTTTTCTCTATCTGCTGTTCTTCATTTTTTACACATTGCCTGTCTTTGCAAAATTTTCCCTCCTGAGTCCAGACCAAATCTCGGAGCTTCATTTTTCCACCACTGGATTTTCACCAGAGGATTGCAAAGAGCCAGCTTGAGCTTCATCTGACTTCATCAAAATGTTGTGAAATCACAGCCATTATCTTCAAATCTCCATCCAGAAGACAAAATGTAAGAATGCTGAATGATGAAGTGTTGCTTGTTAACACTTTCTTTATCTACTGAAATTGATTTAAACTCTTGCAATGTCTTGATTGTGTACAGAGTTTCTAAAGGAATATTTACTAAAAAAACAAAGTTTGTGGTTATACACCAGAAAGTTTTGAGTGAACAAAAGATAGTATTTTCTTGTGAGCATGACATACAGTCATCGACAAAAGTATTGGCACCCCTGGAATTTTTCCAGAAAATACACCATTTCTCCCAGAAATTGTCGCAATTTCAAATGTTTCTGGTATACATCTGTTTATTTCCTTTATGCGCATTAGAACAACACAAAAACAGAAGAAAAAAGCCAAAATTGACATAATTTTACACAAAACTAAAAAATGGGCCACACAATTATTATTTACACCCTTTTAAAACTGTGGGTAAATCATTTTATTTCAAGCATGTGATGCTCATTTAAACTCACCTGTGGCAGTAACAGGTGCTGGCAATATAAAAATCACACCTAAGGCCAATTAGAATGTATAAAATTTGACTCAACCTTTGTGCTGTGTGCCTGTGTGTCACACCGAGCATGGAGAAGAGAAAGAAGAGCCGAGAATTTTCTGAGGACTTAAGAAACAAAATTGTGGAAAAATAAGAACAATCTCAAGGTGTCAAGACCATTTCCAGAGATCTTGAATTCCTTTGTCTACTGTGCATAACATAATCAAGAAGTTTATAACCCATGTAACTGTGGCTAATCTCCCTGGACGTGGAAGGAAGAAAAAAATTGACAAAAGAATGCAACGCAGGGTAGTTGGAATGGTGGATAAACATCCTCAGTCAACTTCCACACAAATTCAGGCTGTCCTGCTGACTCAGGGAGCAAAAGTGTCAGCTTGCACCATATGTCGTAATCTGAATACGACGAAGCGCTATGGCAGGAGACTGAGGAGAACCCCACTGCTGACAAAGAGACATAAAAAAGCCAGACTGGAGTTTGCAAAAATGTACCTGAGTAAGCCTCAATCCTTCTAGGAGAACATTTTGAGGACAGATGAGACTAAGGTAGAGCTTTTTGGAAAAGCCCATCATTCTACTGTTTACAGAAAACAGAATGAGGCCTAGAAAGAAAAGAATACAGTACCTACAGTCAAACATGGTGGAGGTTCAAAGATGTTTTAGGGTTGTTTTGCTGCGTCTGGCACTGGGTGCCTTGAATGTGTGCAAGGAATCATGAAATCTGGAGATGATCAAAAGATTTTGGGCTGCAATGTAGGGCTGAGTGTCAGAAAGCTGGATCTGTGTCAGAGGTCATGGGTGTTCCAGCAGGACAATGACCCCAAGCATACCTTAAAAAGTACCAAGAAATGCTTGGAGACAAAACGCTGGAGAATTCTGAAGTGGCCAGCAATGAGTCCGGATCTAAATCCCATCGAACACCTATGGAGAGATCTTAAAACTGCTGTTGCAAGAAGCAACCTTCAAATCTGAGAGACCTGGAGCAGCTTGCAAAAGAAGAGTGGTCCAAAATTCCAGTTGAGAGGAGTAAGACGCTTATTGATGGTTATAGGAAATGATTGGTTTCAGTTATTTTTTCCCAAGGGTGTGCAACCAAATATTAAGTTGAGGATGCCAACAATTTTGTCCAGCCCAGTTTTTTAAGTTTTGTGTAAAATTATGTCAGTTTTGGCTTTTCTTCAGTTTTTTTGTGTTGTTCCAATGCACACAAATAAAATAAACGTGAATACCAAAAACATTTGAAATTGCAACAATTTCTGGGAGAAATGGTGAATTTTCTGGAAAAATTCCAGGGGTGCCAATACTTTCATCCATGGCTGTAGTTTATGATGCTCGCCTAAAACAATTTTTTTCCACCCATGTCCCTTGGAGGCACCGTAATTTTGAAAGTTCATGCCAGGATAATGATGTAATGAAGATGTATAGCCCTATAGTGCATATGTAATACAAGATTTAATGAAACTTTCTTTGCTCAGGCTTCACCCGTCCAAAGTTTTATGAAAATGAGGCCATTAGTTTTTCTGTAATCCTGCTGACGGTGAAACAAGCTGCACTGAACCATAACTTCCTTATAAAACTTTGAGATGAAAACTTTTCCTCTTCCACCTACAGTCTGAACCAAGTGAGCCGATGACACATTCATTATAGAGCAGACAACAAGAAAGCAAGAAATGCGTATGATGCAGGAAAGAGATAAAAGAGAGTGGAGGGACCTCTTTTACATCTCTCATACAAAGAGCGGAAACAATGAAACAGGCAATGGTGAGGAACAAATTAATAAGGTGAAAGAAAACAGATGTGTTCCCTTGCCTCCTCCTCCTCTCTTCATCACAAACAGAAACAGAAAACCTGAAAGGGGAAAGTTACCTTGCTGCTTTCAGGGAGAGTGTTTGATGGAAAAAAAAGCAAAGAACATGTTTTGCTGCTCCTGTTTTTGTTAGAGATTGTGATTGTCTGTCTGTTCTGCTCTCTGCCTGCTCAAGTCTTGGCCCTGGCTGTTAAGAAAATAAAAGTCCCATTACACTGTCAGTTCCACTATTTTGGCTTCACACTCCACAGAAACACAAAGACACGGGGAGTTTCGCTTCCTTATGAATGCTGTCATGGCAGTGTTGATCAGATTGTAAAGGATTAAGAATCACAGGGACCTCAATTTGCCCTCATCACTGATTCTAAATTATCTTGTTTAGAGGTTTTTTTTTTTTAACAGGATTATCCATTTCATGTTTCTAATGGACTGTGACATTTATATCCTTGAAAAAGCAGTGTGTATGATGCTGTCTGAATCATACAGTATCCTTGTAGCACAGAGTCCTGAGCTTTTAATAATACTCTAAACCTTTCATCCGCATTTCCAACCTGATGCTGCTTTAACTACAGGTTACACCAACCACATGATAACACCTCAGTGCCAGGGGTTATCTCTCCACTAGGAGAACACACGCTGAACCAGATAGATCCTGTTGTGCTGCTGACAGGCAATTTTTCCTCACTAACACGCCGTGATATGTGGAGCGCCTCACATTTTGTGATGGGACTTATGAATCATTCTTTTCCACAGAAAATCTGTAGTTTCACTCATTTATACGCTAATTGCTGCCTTCTTTGAATTCTGCTATTGTTCGGCGTCAGTGCTCGCTGCTCATTTTCTATTTTCTCCCCCTTTACATTCATCATTCAGCTGTGCCACTGAAGTCTCTGATGTAGCATGCTGACACATGAGGAATGATGACATTAGCCTGAGACAATAAGTCATACTCTTTAATGTCTCACTCTACCAAACTCTGAAGGACTACTTAGAGGGTAATTAACAAGCTAACCTTGAGTTGTCCTTTTCTACAGTACATCTCACAGACATTCTAGCTTATGACTGAGTCAGCAGGGTTGTGCATTTGGATATACAGTACGTTCACACCTCAGATTTTGGTAAGATGTTTTTAGTAGCAATACAGAACATTTTTCTTTATGCAACTTAGAGGAATTGAAACTTTGGGTAACTTAAGTTACACTTCTTACATACAGCTGAAGCTAGCATTGCTAATTTTGGCAAATATTCTTTAAATTTAGTTTAGTCTTTTGAGGAAATACTGATTGGTTTTAGTCACATTTTAACAGAGATGTAACAGTATTTTTATGATCACAGTATTGTAGTAGCAGAAGCATCTCAATGTTGTCGTGGACATGTGGCGGTTACACAAGATAGATAGGTAGACAGGTCCCCAGGGCAAAAAGAGGTTTTTAGTGGAGCAGAGCGAAGGGATGTAAGAACCCTTTCAGACCCATCATCCTTTGCCCTCCATTGACTGGCTTGGTCTAATAGCGTGCAAATGGTTGATGTTACGATTAGCAAGAGAGAACTGAGTGACAAAGTTTTTGAGATTGAGGTGGCACTAGCAATATTTACATCTGATGTGTGACGTCTTTCATAACAGCGCCATATCAGACTATGCAACAAAAATTCTGTCCTGTCTTTGCTGACAGAATGACCACACTACAAGTGTGATCTCGACCAATCATAGTATGCTGTCGCCACAACTATCTCCACTACTGTGTAGTAGGAGGCGGGTCAAAGACTGTCAATCATCACCACAACTGAAGCGCTCTTTGTGATGCCAGTCTTTTGTTTTGAAAAGAAGAAAACAACAAACAAGAAACAATTCAGGACTAGATTATGGATTATGGATAACAATTATGGACTAGTTCCAATGTGTCAAGAGTTGGAAAGTATGGACCAGCTATCCTTCAAAAAGAACATGAGGTATGAATGTGATACAAGCCCAATTAGCCTATCTAAAACAAATGTTTTCACTCTATGTACACATAGGATGCCATGAGGGAGAAAAAGTGAGGACTGCTAAGTGATGATGCAAAGATGGAGAGAAAATGCTCTTCTATTGGTAGGCGTCAGGATACATGTTATTGAGATGATGCAAGAATAATTCTGACATCCTAGACTTGTTGAATTGTGATCGTATGGCATCTTGAATGCATCCCTGATTATGTCAGACTACAAGAGTGCTGGTCTTCCCCGACACTCATAATCAGGTCGAATGTTTGATGATGAGCTATGATGATGCAGTTGAGCAAAAGTCTTGGTGAATTTGTGTAGCCTGAACCGGCCTTGACTCTGACTCAAACTGAGCTTTTTAACAGCACTTCAAATCAAATCTCCATGTATTTTTTTTGTGTGTGTGTGTGTCACATCTTCAATTAACACTGTGCACACACTATGCAATGTTTGCTACAACTACAATAATAAAAGAAGCACTTAGAATAACTTAAACTCTCTTTACTTCTCTATCTTTGGCTGACCACCAGAGCTGCACTATTGGCAGGGTTAGTTGTACTCAAAGCTGTATGTAATGGCTGCCTCCAATGTGGTGATTTCCTTGGATGTAGCTTTAGCATAGCATCAAATTAACTAGAACTGGACCACGTTTCTGTATGAAATAGAGAATAAAAACAACACTACAAGCTTTTCATGATTTGAAAGATGTTTTCTCTCTTCTGCCGTCCTGCTTCAGCATGAGTACATGATAGTTCTGGGGGAAAGGGTTAGTGGTTGTATACAATGACTGCTAGTAGAGTGATTAGCTCAGACTTAGCCACTGCAGCAGTTTTGCTAGAACTGGACAACGTTTCTTTATTAAAACAAGGGCAGGGAGCAACACTGAAAGGTTTTCATGACAGAGAAAGATATTCTCGCTCTTGCCCTAGTCTGCTACAGCATAGGTTTGCAGTCGTTACGGATGGGGTATCCAATGGCTGCTGCTGTGGTAGCTGTTAGCTCAGATGTAGATTTAGGACAGCAACAGTTTAAGTGAAACTGGACCACATTTCCTTTTAAAACAAGAGCAAAGAGCCAAACCATAAGCTTATCTTGGCAAAGAAGATGTTTTTGTACGCCCCACCCACCGGCCTTGGCATCACTGTTATTCACTGAGATACCCTGCCATTCAATGTACGGTAGCAGTAGCCTGTCAGCTCAAGAGGGCGCCTGCGCACAACGTCATTTTGTCTCGTCACTCTGATTGGCCAGTCATGAATGGAACAGACAGAACATTTCTCCAATGCCCTTCCCAAACTCTTTCTATGGGAGCTTTCCTAGATGAGTATAAAATATATTCATGCAATGGATATATGAAACAGTCTATCTGGTGTGTCAGGTTAACTGTCTACTGCCAACAGACCTTAATGTTTTAAACTTTTGGGACTTCAATTCTCAACCCACAGACATAAAGGACAGAACAATTACACACCTCAAAAACCAATCACTCCACCAAAACACACAGCTCAGTTCAGCATTTCAACAGGCATCCCAGATAGTTGCAGTCAGCCATGTACTAGGTTTTAACCTTGACTTATTTTCATTAATGATTTGAACACTGGAAGCCATCAGTTTGCCAGCTTAGCATAAAAGGAAGAAACAAAAAATTGTCTAGTTTTGCTCTGTCCAAAGGTGACAAAATTGCTGTCACTGAGAATCCGCTACAAAATGCCAAGCTACTTTTTTTTTTTTTTTTTTAAGAGAAGCACAGGTGTAATATTTTCTGGCTGAAACCAGCTGCCAGGCTCTCATTTGAAATGACAATTATTTTACCTTTCCTTGTGTAGCCCAAAAGTCTGTTTTTTTTTTAATTTTCCAAGACTTACAATGAGTCCAAACTTATTTCTTCCCCTGACCAGTTATTTCATGCAAATTCCAACTTCAATTCAACGTTCCTGTAGCCAGTTTTTGAAGAAGTGATTGACTTTGACACTAAACTTAAAAAGAAAAAGCTAAGCTCATGAGACATGTAAAATGTCAAATTATGTTTTTATGGTTTAGTTTTTGTACCGGCTAAGATCGGTGACCTTTAGAGAAACTCTGGTGGATTTTGTTATGCAGTTATTTTCACATGCTGACAGTTTCTATAAAGCTCAGACAACTCTCTGCTGGCTTTAAAGTCATACTTACAAGACAGAAATGGTATTCATATTTTTATCTCTATTTTAGAACAAAGATTAAATGCTAAAATATCAAACTGGTACAATCTATTTCTAACCAGCTGATGTGAGTTTGATAGTGATGCTAAAGTTGTTCATGATTAGCTCTGACTGACCTTGGTGATTCCCTGGAGGAAAGCCTCTTTAGCCAGCTTGGCAGGACCGTCCAGTGACTTGCCGTCGTCCTCTGGGCCCCAGCTGGCACTGTAAATATGGATGTGCTGAGAGTTTAGGCTGAGTGAGTGAGCCTCCACCACGTCTGTCACCTCCCCATCCAACATCCGAACTCCTGTAAGAAGAAACACTTGCTGCAGTGAAAATGAGGTTTATAAAACTAAAGACATGAAAAGTAGTGGAGAAAGTGACAGAATGACAGATGGTAAAGAGATACTGAGCGTATGAATTTAAGCCTCCGATGGGAGGAGAGGTGTCAAACCTGAAAAAATCACAGCGTGAGATGACAGGAACAGAAAACTTGTCAGAACAAAACCGAAAGAAATCTCTGGACCGCAAATGCCAGTTTTATCTCCTGCTACAAAAACAAACAAATACACAACAAACCACAGAAAAAAGTGTCTAACAAACCGAAGACATCACAAGAAAAACCAAAGGCTTTCCAGAGTTCTAGTTTTAATGACTTAGCCTACAAAGCTGCTCTGACAGATACGACACTGTTCCGCTGTCACATAAACAAAAAACCCAGCTGGCTGTTAAACCAAGACAGGCCAGTTCCTGACCCCTGTGAAGGCACAGAAAGGACAAGGAGACTGGAGATAACAGGGAGCCACACGTACACTCCCACCACCAGAGTGTACAAAGCCCCCAGCAGACTGCTGTGTCCACGGGGTAGCACCAAATGTCACCTTTCATCTGATCATACCTGAACGTGGCAAAGTCTGAGCTCTTTGAAGTGAGCAGCCTCAGATCAGTCCCCTGAACATTAATAGCTGTAGAGTGCTGTGAAATGAAACCACCCTCCACCAAGGTCCATTACTGGGAGAGGACCCCTAGACCTCCAAGGCAACAGCACAACTGCCGACGTCTGCATTAAGACTTCAATAATCCATTCTAGACAACCTGTCTGGCCCTGCAGGCACAAACACACGCCAGTGGGGAAGGAGCCAAAGCTGTAATCACTCAGTTGGCGTCGCGACTGTGTGTGGCCCAAGTTTGAATACTGAGTAGTTTAAAAAAATACAATTAACTGGGCTAAACATGCGACTCAAAGCACAGTGTTTGTTTGGTGATCATTATGCAGCGGCTGTATTGCTGCAGTAATGATAATAACTGTCGTAACAATTCCCATCAACTTCCTGCGGCTCGACGGTTCCTTATTAAGAAACTGAAGTGTGAGTTCCCTGCAGCGACTGAGTCAGAGGTAGCAGGTAGCAAAGCAGCTATCAGTGTGTAGGTGCATGTGTAGTACACACAAGTACAGTAGGAGGGGGAGGAACACAATCTGAGCCAAGTAGGGTCAATTACAGGTTTTTAGCTCTAATCACAGATCACTGCTCAGGCAGGATACACACATCTAGCCATCCTCGTGAGTTCACATGCTCTCACACACACACTAACAATTGTATTTGGAAGTAAATCGCAGCTGTTTATAAACAATCCAGTGACCCCAAATGACGTGAACAGATTCACAGTGGAGTTATTTATGAGAGCGGGGGCCAAAGCGTGGCTCTGTCGGGAGATGAATAGTAATGAAGACAAAGAAGGGGAGTTATGAGGAACATCTGTGAGCGAGGCTGCTCAGGGCTCCGCTGAGTCCTGTTGGCTGCCATCGTGTCACTGACAGATTGTTTGGTGACAAAAAATCCAAAAGCCTCCATGGAAAACTTTATCAAGCGCAAAGATTATTTAATAGATGAGACAGAAAAAAACATTTCAGACTTAATTTGTGATCACAGCTTTAATTTTAATGAACCTCTGTGAATATCTTTGTTTTAATGCATATCTGTGTGATGACAGCTTCATTACTGTTTAAACAAGACACTGCTCTGAGAGGATTGCGCTTTTCTTAGGTAGAAGATTTACAGGGCTGTATGAGAAGGGCTCCACTGTGAGTGAGGTTTTTTTGGCTTCTGTATAATACTAGACTAAAGTTGTTCTCTTATCACAAGGGACTCAAGAAAACTCTTAAAAAATTGAGTTTGCTTTTATGAAATTGGCAGAGGAAAGATTTAAATTTCAGGCCAAGTTTCAGAGGTTATTTGAATATAAAAAAGGTTGAACTCACCTTGTAATAAACATAATGCTTAAGTCTTAAAGGTATAGTTCATTTTTTAAGTGGGTTACTGGGGATGGGACATGATTTTAGGGTATTAATATTCAGTATATCCAGAATACACTGCTGTGAAAAAAAAAAGTATTTTCCCCCTTCCTGATTGCTTATTTTTTCACATTTGTTACTTTAATGTTTCAGATCAAACCAAATTTAATAGACAGAGATAACCTGAGTAAATACCAAATGCAGGTTTAAAATGATTATTTAATTTATTAAGGGGAAAAAAGCCATCTAAACCTACCTGTGAAAAAGTAATTGCCACACCTTGATAAATCATGAGTTAACCACCTTTTTTGGAAAGCTGTTCAATTTTACTTGCCACTCAGGCCTGATTACTGACCTGTTGAATCAAGAATCTTCTCTTTCCACCGTGGTTATCTCTATAAGTAAAATTTATTTGATTATCTAAAACATTTACATGCACCAAATATGCAAAATAAAATTGTTAATAAAAATTAAATATTCCAGGTTTCTTTTATCTTATCTAAGTGTATATTTTGTCTATTACTTTATTTATCACCACATGGCTGTGATGCTGTACTATAGCCAGACAATGGTTGCAGGGTATATAAATTCTGTTTGCTAGCCAACATTAAAGAACAGAATAATAACAGAACTAGATAACTAACTCTGTCAGCTGTCTACCAGGAGATTTTAGAGCACGTCATGCTTCCATCTGCTGAGAAGCATTATGGAAATACTGATTTCCTTTTCCAGCAGGACTTGGCACCTGCCCACAATGAAGCCACAACTACCAGAATCTGGCCTGCTCACCATGGTGTTAATGTGTTTGACTGGCCAGCCAACTGGCCTGACCTGAGCCCCATAAGGAATCTCCAGGGAAATGTGAAGAGGAGGATGAGAGACACCAGACTCAACAATACAGGCGTGCTGAAGGCTGCTTTTAAAACAACCTGGGCCTCAAAACAATCAGCAGTGCCACAGACTGATTGGCTCCATGCCACATCGTATAGATGCAGTAATTTGTGCAAAAGGAGCTGTAACCAATTACTGTGTGCATAAATGAACATCATTTTCCAGAAGGTCAGCATTTCGGTATTATAAATGCTTCTTTGGACTCTTTAAGATAGTGGATTTTAGATTTTTGTGAGCTGTAAGCGGTAATCATCAAGTTTGAGACAAACAATCTTGAAAGTTTCAAAAACCTGAATTTAATCACAGGAAAAAAATAAACTTTTTCATGATATTCAAAATTTTTGAGATGCACCTGTATTTTAATGCAGTACAGTTAGGATGTATGATAACATAGATCTCCTTACAGGAATATAAAAGTAGCAAATCACATGTTACTACCCTACTCAATTGTATTTCAAAAGAATTAGTTGTACATAAAAGCATGTAGTCCAAAGTGCCTCTCAAATGGCCCCATTTGAGATGCAATGCCTGTACCTGCTGGTTCCTCCATTAGGAGGCCATGCTGACCAGCACTGCTTATGACTAATGCACTTACAAGTAAAAATATCTTATAAAACCCCTTCAAAGAAAAAAAAAATCCTTTCAACAAGCCATGATGACATTCTCATTTTTTCTTGCAGTTATGTAAGATGCATGACACTGGCAAACATCAGTCTTAAAGAAGCAATGATCTACTTTCTAGAGGAAACTGTCAAAAAAATGATCAAAAGCTTTTCAGCTCTTAGGAAACAGATCAAGGACAGTTCAGTGTGCATTGTGTCCTATCTCTGCAGCACACTGTGCATCTGAACAAAGGGAGTCAGTCAGCCAGCTGAAGACAGTCAATGGCTCAGGAAAAAAAATCTGAAAATCAGCTCTGAAATCTCTCAATGAATCTGTGAGAACATCTTCATATGATTCCAGTTGAAATCCCAGCCTCAAGGGAATTAATAAGACTAAATCTGAATTTTTATTGTGTTTTTAATTTCCAATTACAAATAATAAAGACTCATTGAAAATAGTTTAATTATGATAGACTCCGAGATTAAGAAAAATAATCCAATGCAACACTCACCTCCAATTCTAGCATTATAAGCCACACCCACACCGCACACACCGTTGTTGGCTGCAGCAGCAACTTCTCCTGCACATCGAGTCCCATGTCTGGGGAGAGAAAGATCCACAGATAAGATACTGTATATAGAGTAGGAAGATAAAAAAGAAAGTATTTACACATAAAACAGTGGCATCCCAGTGACTCTACTAAATACTGACAGTTAAAAGAGGTAGTTCCCTTGACTGTGCCAAGCTTTTAAACAATACAGTAGCTGAAGTGGTGCTAAAAATACACCACAGGCAAAAGAGGAGCATAAACCCAGTGGCCCTTTTGGAGATGTAGTACTTGTGTTTGCAATGAAACATCAAGTGCAAGAAAGCTTGAAGAATCAAGGTATAATAACATGGTGTGAATACCCTTTGAGCTGACTATGAAGTAGTAATGAAGAGCCAGATTTACAGTGACAAAGGCTGTAAAATAGGCTTCATTTAACTACAAATCAAAGTAGTACCTACACTGTAGGATGTTGAAGAAATTAAAGAAAGGCCCTCATGATTGCACAACATTGAAAAATCAGATTATTTACATTTGTATCAGACTCTGATGACAACTGTGAGGTTATCGCATCAGTTACAGACACTGTATCTCAAATCTGACCACACACACCCACACACTCATGGTGCAGAATTATGACTAACGTTTTAATAAAGCCTGAACAATAAACTACATTTTCATCATTATCAAAGGATGAAAATGCACAATGACCTAATCCTAAAGTACACCTGAGAGACAACTAATAGAAAAACACACATACAAAGACCCCATAAACACAAGCTTTCAGCATGTAACTTATGACTAATCAGGTGGAGCCCTTGATACATTAACCAATCACATTAATCTCCAGCTAGTCAGCATTTTCCTGGGTACAACTTGACAGAGATGTTCCTTAACCTGGTGGATGAGAGAGAAGGGACAAGTAAAGTAATGCTGAATACAAATAGACTGAGATTCAAAAACAACAACATCTCTGCCATTTGGAGATAATTTGGATTCTGTAGAGACAGCGTGTTAAAAACAGATGTGCTGTATAAAATTTGCTGGTCAGTTGTGGCTACTTCCAGGGAAACCATGTTATGTCTGCAACACAACCATAAAGAAGTACAAGAAACACTCAAAAGCCTTAAACAATAAAAACAAGAATGCTGAGAAGCAGAAAATCCGAAACCTTTAAGTCATCAATAGTCAGTAAAAAGAGGAATTCTTAGACAACATCACATCTGCTTCACACTGAGGGAGGAAAACAAACTATTAACCCCAATGCCCAAGAGATATTGTAAAGATCTTCTGCACTACAAATAAACTTCAATATCTGAATCTCTCATATTCTAGTTTAATATTTCACCTGTGAAGCTGGGGGAAATTATTTTCTCTGGTAAGGACTGGAGGATTGCTATCTCCATATGGTGAAATACCAGATAATACCAGAATAGATGCACAAAAACTCATGCCCTGGCCTCACTGAAAACTGTCCTGCACTATTTCCCCTCTAGGAATCTTCAAAAAGCCAGTGTGACCAGTCTCCCCTTCTCTATCTTCAGGACCCACCACTATATTTTTATGAGAATTTACAGCCCCAATATGCAAACAATTTCAACTACTTACATTTATTAAATACAAAATGTTGCAGTTTGGATCCTGGAACAAATAAGACAAAACATGATTGAAGTGCCCTGAGAGGACATGCATGCAATTTTTTTTTTTATTTATCCTAGGATAATGTGTACATTTTAGTTGTTTTCAAGAGAGCTAAAGAAATTTATCATGGGAAAACCAGCTGTGTTTTCTAAAATGATGAAACAAATAAGTGAGATGTCAAAGAAATAGTAATCAAAATTTCCACAGTAACAAGAAAAAAAAACACCTAGAAAAAATATTTAGGATATGTCCGCTTAGGGCTTCCGTATATCATAGAATCTTTGTCACAGTTTTTCCTCCCAGGCTCACATTTGCAACCCACTTAAAGCAGCTCCATGACCTAATTTTGAGTCCTGACCCACAAGGAAAAAATGTGGCAAAAGTCTGATGTCGAGAAGCACTAAGCAGACACATTCAAATATTTTATTCTACTTAATTTTACCATGATAAGGAGGACATTTTTGTTCTTTTCTTAAGATATTGACATAGATCTCTTGATATACAGAAACCCTATGTGGCCTTACATTTTTATAGTTTCTTCTCCTTTTGTTAATCATTTATTTTTCGGCTTGTATGCCTTTATTTATAAAGTACAACAGCAGAGAGAGTCAGAAACAGGCATGAGAGTGTGGGAAACAACTTGCAGGAAAAGAGGCACAGGCTGAACTTGATCCCAGGTTGTGCACCAATAGGCAATCTATAGCCCCTATACTGGATATTTCCTATTTCCATCCATAATCTGGTGATAATGAGTAAAAATGGGTTATTATCCTGAGATATAACCTTTTCTTAATCCCATCATCTTGGATAACAATGCTGGTTTTCCAGTAAAAATTTGTTAATATCTTGAGACCTCTAGACAGAAAATGCCTGTCCTCCATGACATCTTTAATAATGTTCTTTTAAACATTTTTGTTTTGCCCTGTCTCTTTGTTCAAATATAGTTTTGTTCCATCTAAGGTCCAAACTGCAAAATTTTTCATTAAATAAAAATTCCCTAAATGGTGGAATGAATTACCCAACTCCATTCGATCTACAGACTCCCTGTCTACTTTCAAGAGAAGGCTAAAGACCCAGCTCTTCAGAGAACACTTTGCACTTAGCTAGGCAATTCTCTACTGTTGTCCCCAGTAGTAGATTGAGTCTCAGCCAGACTATTCTCCACTGCTGCCCCCAGTGGTTGAATGAGTTTCCCAACTATAGTTAGCTCGCACTGTCCTGCTCTACTTCTGGGATTTCTTTGCCCAGCTCTTTGGGAATGATCCAGCACTTGGTACTTGGTAAATAGTTGTTGTAAAGTCTAATGAATGGCGATTAGTGATCCCACATTTTCCTTGATTCATTGTTGCTGTCTAATAACAAAAAAAAACCCATAAAAACAAAAAAAACAAACAAAAAAAAAACCAAAAAAACAAACAAACAAACAAACAAACAAACAAAAAAACTACATAAACAACGTATATTTTAGGTACTCTGCCTTAAACTCTACACGGCAGCACTTGCGTCCAATTGGACCTGAAGCACTTGATGGCACTTACTGATGTTGTTTCTTCTTGTCTAGATCATTGCTTGTGTTGTTCTTGCTCTCAAATGTACGTCGCTTTGGAGAAAAGCGTCTGCTAAATGACATTGTAACATTGTAACATTGTAAATACAGTGCCTTTAAAAAAGTATTCACCCCCTTGGAGTCTTACTCTTTCATCGGTTTTACAAATCAGTCATGATCAATATAATTTGGCTTTTTAACTAAAAAATTACAGTACATCTCTAATGTCATAGTGAAGGCAGATTTCTAAAAGTATATAGTCAAATAAACAAAAACGATATAATGCAAAATAAGTGACTGCATAAATATTCAATCCTTTAAAGCCACTGACCTAATTTAACAGAGGTTCAGGCAAGTGGTGCTAGTAGTCTCACAACAAGTGAAGTGGGGATCACCTGAATGCAGTGAATGTGTGTCAGTGGATCGTAGTATAAAGATACCTGTGTCTGGAAGGTCCAGTCACTGGTTAACCAGTATTCTTGGCTACCATTACACCATAAGGACAAAAGAACACTGCAAGCAACCCAGAGAAAAGCTTATTGTAAAGTATAAGGCAAGGAATGGATACAAAATCATTCCAAGGCACTGAACATTCCAAGATTTCAAATCCATCATCAAAAATGGAAGGGATATGGCACATGAGTAAATCTGCCTAGATCAGGCCGTCCTCACAAACTGAGTGACTGCAAGAAGGAGACTAGTGAGAGAGGCTTGCTTTTGGCCTTAAGACAAGATGCTATGTTTGACTGACACTACACAGTGCACATCACCACAAACAGACAATCCCCACCTTGAAGCACTGTGGTGGCAGCATCATGCTGTGGGGACGCTTCTGCGCCTTGGAGGGCTAAAGCTACACAGTAACAGCCTCTGGACTACAACATTTGGGCATATTTCATGAATAGCAATCAACCAGTTCTTTATTCTAGTTTATAAGTTTTTGTAAACAGGACCCATCATGAAACAACATCTGCAGTAAATATAATGCCAACACAGAAGTCTCACAATGTTACATAATAAAAATGGTATCTTAAATCAGCTTCTACCTTAGCTTATGTTTTCTCTGACTGTACAGGCTACGGGCGGCAGGATGAAGGTTCTTCCAATCAAAAATAACCTGAGGATAAACACATAGACTACACAAGCCAAAGACTTAAATAACACAGCCTAACCTTGATGTTATTGATGTACATAAATTATTCACTGAGTTGCTCATTAATATCTTAAACCAGCCTTGTGTTCCAGAGATCAGAAAGGCACCCCAACGCATTGATATCAAGATGTCAAATACCTTACAAACAAACAAACTCAGACCCCTCAAATGTGCTCTTTCTAACCACAGATTAGATCCTAAAGAAGACGGAGAAAAATGTGAAAACCTGCGCTGCTGTGCATTGTTCCAGACGAGGATTGTTAGCAAAATGGGTTAAATGTGTCTTATCCACTCCTGGGGGTGAACCGATGTGATCAGACAGCAAATACATGATGCAGAGTGACCGTTTGGTATTTCACGCAGGTCATTAAGATTGCTTCCTGATTAAAGAGCAGATACCTGATTAGGGGGTGTATGGATTCACGCCCCAGTCTGGGTCACACTGCGTAAATGTTATCTGAACAAAGCTAATTACATGGACAGCACTGTTTGAGAAGAGCCAAAAACAACTTCCTTTTTGATCTCCACACCTTCCCTGATAAAGAGGCAGGGGACGAAGTGGTTTTAACAGGGTCAGAACATGGCGACGCCTCCAGCTGAGATGCTGATTAGGACTCTGTAGAGCACAGTCATATATTAGCCACCTGCTAATTTTCAGTTTTATTCACTATAAAAACACTGTAGCAGACGATCACGGCTGCTTTCGTCCAAAATGTACTCCTGTTTTTCCTTTTTAATGAGCTGAGGATTTAGGACATCAAAGAACAAAATGAAACAAAGAAGGAGGATCATGTA
The DNA here is from genome assembly GCF_018320785.1 of Cheilinus undulatus. Lineage (NCBI taxonomy): Eukaryota > Metazoa > Chordata > Actinopteri > Labriformes > Labridae > Cheilinus > Cheilinus undulatus. The sequence continues at coordinate 31,151,297 of NC_054873.1, forward strand.
GAAAAATGGTGCAGTAAAATCCTGCCTCTTAACAAATTATTTATCACATCAACTGAGCTGTCAACAACTACAAGCATCAAAGTGATGACTAAACAAGCAATCAGCAGGTGTGACGAGCTTGTTTCTCACTGCAGATATGCATTCATACAGGGACCTTCGTACAATATAATGGCAGGGAGTTATATATCAAGAAGACAATTAAAATCTGAGCATTGCTATCAAGAGGTTTAACTTCATAGCTTCACTGCTACCTGGCTGATTTCACACTGTATAAATGGCTGTAGCTGACGGAGAGTTAAACAGCTCCCTGAAGAATTATTTCTGTACCCTGGTTAAATCAGGACTCATTATATAGTGAGCCATTTCCCCCAATTATATGTACCACCAGCAGCTTTAAATGTCATAATGCCCTAATGAGGAATTATTACAGTCCATCTCAAAATTTATCTAATCATTAAAGAAACATGTAACGGTTGAAAGAGCTCAAGGCATAGTCCACAGTCTCGGTTATTCATATTCCAGATATGTTGATTTCTGTTTCGGCAGGACATCTCTGTCTGCATGTTAAGTGGTGAGCAGAGCTTTCAGCGGGTTTTTATTCGTAGCACTAAAGAGGAACAGACCTGCCCACTCATTACATTTTAGCTCACCACTGTGTGCCTGACAATCTCCGACTGGCTGCCTATACAGGCTCGTCCATACAAATCAGTCATGTTATTATGTGTGGAAATACTACGGCGTGGGTTCTGAATGGTAACTGTCAGTCTTAAAAAGACAGAAGAAAAAATGCTATAAGACCAATAGCTTTTGTTTCAGTGACTAGCATTTAAGAGTTTCGCTTTACTAGAGAAAAATACTAGTGAGATTTTATATGCTGCAGGATGCTGGAGGGAGAAATATCTGCCGTCATTACTCAGTAAAAGCTGGCACAGTTTTACAGACTGTCTGTGCTTATTTTTCTATACCTGTTTTACATGAAAATGTGGATTAGATCAAACTTGGAAGACATCACTGCTTTGTAAGGTTGTCAAAATGTGGGATGTTTTAAACAATAAATTTAGCATTCATATCAAAAAAGTGAGATGCCTGATGGTGGATTTTTGTTGTCTGATATGCATGTATATATATATATATATATATATATATATATATATATATATATATATATATATATATACACACACACACAAACTTTTTTTAGGCCAATACAGATATACACCCTTTTTAAGGAAAAAAAAAAAACGCAATCTCACGTGCAAAGACAAACTGACTTAAGCAGAGCTGAGAGAGGAGGGTGGAAGTAGATTGCCTCGTAGTTGTTGATTGTGCAGTTTCCTAGCCCACCACCTATACCTGATGTTTTCTTTGTACTTTTTGATGAGGTTTAAGGCTTATACATGATTTATACTGCTGATAGGTATGGTAACATATCAACTATAAATATCGGCAGAAATGTTCATATCTTTGAAAAATTTAATTTTTTTCACAAACATAATCTGGCAGTTATATCATTGAAATAATCATGTTGCAAACAATACAGACAAAGCAAAATTTTTGAATTAAAACAGAGGAAAGGTCGGAGGTCGAATCCGGAATTAAATTATTTAAAGATCCACTTAAAATGTAGAAACATTAATGGTGGCTCACTGTAGCTTCGCTAGATTTAGCTCAAGCTGAAGTTAACGGTACCACATAGGCCTATTTAGCTAAGTTAGCTTTAGCAATCCGAGTTTTAGCAAGTATAGCTAAAACTAACATAGACACATAGATAATGTACCTTCATAGCTTACATAGCTGCTTTGTGAGCTTTAGCTATGTTAGCTACATAGCTATGTTACCTATAGCTAAAGTAGCTTTAGCAACATGAGCTTTAAAAATGTAGCTAAAGCTAATATAGACACATACTGTAGATAAAGTACCTTCCTAGCTTACAGAGTTGCTTTCTGAGCTTTAACTATGTCCGCTACATAGCTATGTTACCTATAGCTAAGGTAGCTTTAGCAACATGAGCTTAGCAAACATGGATAAATATAACTTAGCAATACAGATAATGCAGGTATGTAGCTTCTGTAGCTGCTTTGTGAGCTTGGCTTTAGCTCCATAGCTGCATTATCTATGTTGCATCATCATCTACGTAATAACTGAGTTATGTAAGCTATTCTTGCTGAGTGTTTCATGGAGGATGAACTTCTTTCCTATAATTACACTGTTTACTCAGCTTTATTAAATGTTTTGTAATTAGGGTTTTGCAGGTCAGGTTTTTGACTTTTGCCTTTGGTATCCTAAGCCTTTCTCTAACCCTAAATTGAACTTTAATTGAATGCTATTTGGAAAGTTTTAGCGTGTATTTCCCTTTTGAGATGTCAGATGTCTTAGAGGAATGGTCTGTGAGAGTGGCTGTCAGAAATGAACGGTCTACAGCCAGACTGTCTTGATTACATCCAGCAGCCCAACTAAAAAGGCTGCCACTTTTAGAAAATAAATCTGTTTCATAATACAGATGTACAAGAAAGGAATGAATTGAAAATCATAAGCAAGCTTCTAAATACTAGGCATCATCAATTACTGACCCTGATATTTAGCATTTGACCTATTTTTTTGCATCAGTTTTTCATTTTTCTGATAATTTATAAAAGTGCACTTTGGCTCCACTAGAAGGCGCATCTTCTCCCTCTTTCTCTGTTTTCATTCACCAATGACTCAAGTAATATCCCATCCACAACCCTGTCTGATTAGCTAGATATCACACAAGCACTAGCCAAAAACACTGAAGCCCAGGTGCCTCTAACACAGTAAGCGTAAGCCATCACCTCCTGTTTTCCTGCAGCTACTATGTTGCTCTGTGCTGCAGAGCTCTTGCTAAACTCTTTAATTTTATAATTTTTGGTTCGTGCAATTTTACTTTTATTACATTAAGCACATTTTGTTTGCCATAATAAATGCATTTCAATTCAAAAATTGTCTTTTGGTCTCAAGACCTACGAATAATTGTCTCTATCGAACCTGAAATACCATTATCAGTGGACTTCTGCTAAAAACGGTCTAAATTTTACAAATAAAGTTATGGTATAGTTATGTTTCTAATGTCACTGTGCAATCTAAACAGTAGGAGTATCCTTGCTTTCTCTATCCAGTTATACACAGGCCAGAAAGCCTGCAATCACTCACTGCAGCCAAACATACACACACACCCACACCCACACACACACCTACACATACACTCACATACAAACACAGTTAGCACCACGGCCGGCCAGATGGCTTGGCCCTGAAATACAACATGCTTGCTCTGTGTAGAAATTTGCAGTTGAACTGAACTGCAAATAGCAGCCTGAAGTGTAACCTGTCATCAACTTCAGATGAGGAACAAAACAAACAAAAAGCTTGGCTTGGAGTTTTGCTTTGTACATTAAAGCTGTCCTAAATCTGCATCACGGAAATGTATCTACAGGTTTTTTCTTTAAATTTAAGATCTTATCAGCTGGAATTTCACCGCTGTCAAACCGAAACCAAAGCAATCCGTGGTGTTACATTTTTGGTATGCTGGTTGTTGTACATGCGCAGGTAATGACTCATCTCCAGCATACTAACACAGAATTTTTTGCTCCAGACTGCACATAACCCCAGACTAAGGAGCTGTGGCCACAGATGTGATGCCAGGCTGTGGATTGAGCCAGGCCGAGCAGAGAGTACACAGAGCCAGAGGCCTAGAAAGACATTTAAAGGGAGGCAACACACACACCAAGATAAAGCTGAGTACCATCTGCATGTGCACGCACACACGTGTGTGAGCAAATGAGTGATTGGCCTGGATTGAATTCAGCTAACACAGCCAGACAGCTTAATATTTCCAGAGAGGCTCAGATGTGCCAGAGCAGACAAAGTGATTTTAGATGAAGCCACAATTTTATCTGTCAAATTCCCATGAAATTAAATGATTTCCAAGACATTTTAACGAATGCCTCCATTCTATATCCATCCTACATGGATCTGTAAGATGTCGACGGTGAGTCATGAGGTTGGAAGTTTTAGAATAGTCTATACAAGAGATGTCGGAAAACAACAATGCAAAAATAGCGCCTCATTTTAGAGGAACATAATCACAGTAAATAAATCATCAGAGTGTCAGCAGGAGGATGGTATGGATTGTATGTTTTGTCTGAAATTCAAGCTATGGAAAAACAGCAGTAACAAAGCCTAAAGAAAACAGAGATAAAGGCTGCTGAGCTGAAGACGCTGTGTTTTCACAGCCAATGTGACCTTTTCTTATCTGCAGAGTGAAGGAACAGAATCAGGTTATGCTTTTATCTCTGCTCCTCAGGACAAGGCACCATATTTGGTCAAGTCATTGCTCTGACATTTACTGGAGAATGTAGACATGTTGCCAAACACAATCTCTGAACATGATGCAATGTAACCACAGCCCACACAGAGTCAATAAAATGGACAGTGCAGTCTGTCACAGTGCATGTGGGTGACACTTACTGTACATCCAGCTCTGTTTTTTACCTAACTCTTCACTCAGTCTACTCCTAGGCTCTCAACTGGGAAAAAAAAATCCACATTTTTTTTCATATGTATGTATTTATATAACATGTACATTCAGTTATTGGTATCAACAGATACCATATAAAAGGATTTCTGCTTATTTCGACCACTGATTTATTGTCTGTGAACATCGGCGATATGTATTTTGTACATGTGAAGTTTTGTGCAGGGCCAACATACCTATGTCAGCTGAAGTCTTTTTCCTTAAACTGTAGAGTGTTTTTTAAAGACTGTCTTAAATGCATACATATTGATACTGATATCAATATCAGCTTAAATTAATTTGTAAAGGTTGTTTCAGATACTAGGAAAAAAAGAGATACTGTGCTTCCCTAGCCATAAATAATTTGTTGAAAAAAATACAATGAAATCTCTGTCAACAACTATTTTTTTATGACTATAAACGAGGCAATCACAAGTAAAAAGAAAGCCCTTTGACAACTAAATCTCTGAACACACAGTTTCATCTTAGCAAGACAAGACAGGACTATAAAGTTGGTTGTTGAATATTCAAAATCTGTCATATTTTACGCAATCATACATTTGATCTGTCACAATACAAGCAGGAGGGATCAGAGATGTGTGAGGCAGCAGGCAGAGAGCAGGAGGTGTGTATGTTTGTCTGTGTTAGTGATGGAGAATAGGGATGGCACGATTACCCGTTTTCACGATTAATTGCGGTATTAAACTTTATGATTAGGTAATCGTAAAGTTTCCTAAATACCGTCAATTTCCAAAAAATATTATGCCGGGAACCATATTGGTACATCAGCGCAACTCGCCCAGAACGAAAACAAAGTTACACAACATCCGCGTGTCACCGCCTCCTGTTGCTTGCCTGCAGTTGCAGACGGAGGCGTGTCACAGTCCCAAACAAACTATGGCATGGAAGAGGAAGAGCTACTCCCTCTGAATAAACGGTTGAAGTCAGCCGTGAATAATTTTTTGGATACAAAAAATGACCAGAGTGTCATTGTGGAAGACAGCCAGCCTAAATGTAAAACATGCCACAAAAAAAGATGCCGTGAAATCAGGCAATATTTCAGCACCTGCGGGATAACCACCCGGCGTTGTACGCCAAAGTAAAGGTAAATAGTAACTGGGTTAAGTCATGTCAATGTTAGGGATGGGGATCAAAACCCGGGTCTTTAAGGACCTGGTTCTGTGTTTTTGAAATAGCCGAAATCAATAACGTTTTAGCTTATCGATACTGCTATCGAGTCTCACAGGCTCTGTGACATAACGTCATTTTAAGATAAGACTGGTGTAAAAACATACATCAGTTCTTACAAGGGGAACATAAACTAGAAGTGTCATGCATCACATCAAACAAGAATGTACCTTAAACTGTCGGCTTGAGGAAAAAAGACGCTTCCCGTGAGTGGCATGCTATCATATGGTATCCTGCTGCTATCCAGTGCTGGGAGTAACAGGCTCATATCCCTCACTTCAGCTGCTTCAGGGCAATTTTCCTCTTCAGCTGCTCAGATAAAAGCTGAAAAGTGCTCCAAAACTTTGAGCAAGTCCTGTTTGTTAACAATATTAATCCAGTGTAGAAACTTTAAAGCTGAAGACGGAAAATATGATGCGTTCAGTAAATCTCAGTAAGTTAGACAACTGTAGTCTATATATGTTCAAATGCCAACTAAAAATGGGAAAATTTAGTTTTTGATGAGGGACTTTAATATATACAGTTGTGAATATGAAGAATGTGTTTATATTTGAGGGATATAAAATAGATGTGACTGCATTACAGCTTTTTAACTCAAACACTACTCAGCTAAGACCACTTGAGTGGTCCATCCAAATGGGATTATTATCATTTTTCTGGTAATTATTGGTTACTTTACATTGTTGACATATTATTTTGTCATGAGAGCATCCTAAGATGGAAATAAATTAAAATACAAGACCTATAAGGAGTGTTCATGTGATTTTACTTATTTATGGTAGTGTGAAATTAATTAATGCAAAAATAATTGTGATAATCATAAAATTGCAATTATTTCTCTGACAATAATCGCACCAAGAAAATCTGTAATCGTGACATCCCTACTAATAATCCATTTTTGTCACTTTTAACAAATTTTTGTCACTTCTAACCCATTTCCTCTTACTTTTTGTCTCACCCTCATGTCCTCCCTGTGGCCTTGGGCAGAAGTTTCTGTCATACATAGTAAAAGTACTCAGCTATAAGAAAAACACTTTTGCATCTTTAGTATTTATTTTTACAAGTATGGTGTCAATGACTTCCTTTTTATTAACTAGAAATTGACATCCAATAGATTTACATACTGTCTAAAACATCTGCCCGAACTTACACTGATGTGTGCTGTAACTCATTTCAAAGCTGGAGCTGCATTTTTGCTGTAGTTGACATGAGGGGAAAAAGGGAAGGTTTTCAAATGTACTGGCAGGAAAAGGTTTTATTTCACACCGGCATCTGATGTCAATGCTTGAAATCACCATGGCAGCACAGAGAGTGAATATCTAAGGGTTTCTAATTGTTTTCTTACTTTGTAAAACTCTCCATGTCTAAAAGCGAAACATGCACACAACCCACGCTGACCATTAATCACTCTTCTTTCTCTCTCAGTGAAGTACCCTCATAAGTCCTTGAAGAATAGCGACATTTATGATAGAGGCTCAGTTCAGCTACAGTGCACCTCTGTTGTATCAATGGGTTCAATGCCCTGATGAAAAAACTACAAATGCAACTGAAAGAGGCTTCTTCCATAAAGTTTAGGCACTGAGAAATGAAAGAAAAAAACGTCTGAATGAAACTGTTTTCTACATTTGCCAACTTAACGACCTCATTAATCTATACTCTCTTGGATCCTTGATCCTATTGAAAGGTCAAGGATATCATGCACTAGAGTGGATCAATGTGATAATCTCATTACATTTCCTATGTTCTTAGACAAATAATCTGATATGACCTTTACACACAAATTATAATGGTGTTTAGCCGAAACTAACCTCACACTGTAACAGTGAAGGACCCAATAACCATTAATGAAACATGGTTACCAAAATAAAGCTAGCCTTAGCAGTGCTAGCACAGCTGACCTTGGATCCTTTTGCAGGTTAACTTCCACATTCATGTGCTGAATAACCTCACTCAATACTTAATTTATACGTGAGTATAACTGTCTGTGTGTGGTGGCTCTTGATACATTGAAGCCAGCCTCAGTCTGGTCCTTGTGATGCTCCCCTAAGTTCTTGAATCTACTTTGAAGTCTGATTTCACCCCTGCTGCTTGTGCACCTTTTCTTACCACTTTTCCCTTCCAGTCAACTTTCCATGAATATGCTTTGATCAGCTCTCTGAGAGCAGCCTGCCCTTTCAGCAGAGGCCTTATGTGGCTTACCCTCCTTTTGTGTAACTTTCTGAGGTAAATTATGGGGGAAAATTAAACTTTTAGATGATATTCTAATTTTTTTTAGATGCACCTGTATAGCAGACTCTGTTGCTTTGTCTTCAACTTTGATATCATTCTTTTTACCTCATCTCTGATGACGTGTGACACCCACCCCTCTTGTCTGACAGGGATGGTCTCTCGCTGTAAGGTACATGTGAGAACAAACAACTAAGAAAAGGAAGATTTCAGAAGCAGTCTGCCTGAAATATTCTAAAAAAATTTCAGGGGTGCTTATGTGAAGCACCTTAGGTCTGCTGTCTTCACATCATCAAAGTTGTACATATGCCGATGACAACCCTGTGCTCAAGCAGTACGAAAACATAAAACTGTGTGGCTGAAAGGGGTAGGAGAAAAGAGCAAAAGCAAACCTTACAAAACTTACATAACCTTTAAGTTTTCTATATCTTAGGTTTGAAAAGCATTTGAAGTTACTTCAAGGAAAGAGATCAGAATAAGCTCTTATAAAAGAAAAAAAAAGTGGGAAGGAAAAATGTGCTTCGTTCAAATATCTTTTGTGGTACCGAGAAACACTCTGGTTTGTTTCTATATTCACTACTTTGGATCTATATGTTTTGTATTTTGTAAGATGTGATGGAAAAACAGATTTTTTAACATTTATGACAATTGCAATGCTGTCTGAGCCAATGACGATTTATTCATTTACACAAGCTTTTACCTTTAGACAGCAGGGTGATGCTTTTGAAGTTACTTAAGAAATTGTATCACTATTGAAACCATTTTTGGTGCACACTTTTAAAGGTTGTCACCTTTTATGTCTATATCTCAGGCCTATAACAAATGGTTTATGTTCAACATACTCTCATGATGTATTTGGGATTTAACAAACAAACTATATAAAGCTGCTCCTGAGTCACTGAAACACTGATATTTTAACCGACTGAGTTTTACTCTTTGTGATGAGTAACTTGTAGGTGTTGGTATTTACGGATGTGAAGGAGAAGCAGATTTTATATCCATGCTGACATGGCAGTCTTTTTCATATGCTAGTTTAACAGTAAGATGAGAGGTCAGTGTAAGTAGATAATATATAAATGTGATCATATTAGAGTGTTGTTCAGTCTAGAGCTTGTCTATTAAATAAATGCCACCATGTGAGACTGATGTCTAACTCCTGCTCAGTTTAACTGCTGGATCTGTGTGCTGGTGTTGCTTTGTTGTTTGATATCTGTTTTTAGAGGGGCTGAATGGGGTCTGTTCACTCAGGCTGCCAAAAGGATTAGACTATTTTCTGCTCGGCTCAGCTCAACTATGGCCTTAGGCAGGTCTGTTCAAATGGTTACACTGGAGTGTGAAGTGGATGTCTCGCCATTGTGCAGACAGACACAATGGTGCTGTCTAAAGCCTGGTGAAGAGGATGAAGTGTCATATTTTAGTCTTCTGTATGGAAAAACACCAACATGGAATAACATTTGCCTTTTATTTTCATAAAACATTCAGGAGAGGGGGGGAAAGAATCAGAATCAATCAAGTTGTAAGTCCATATGAAATGAAACCCTAAAGTCTGCACTTTGCATTTCTGTATGTGGAGGGAAACTCCTGTGGACATCACGGAAAAAATATCAAACTTTCCAAAGAGGAGGAGGGACATAAATCAAAGTGTCTTTTATACTAGAGGGGAAGACTTTCTTCAGTATCATGGCACAGAGGTTATCCAGTTATTTACAAATAAATAGACTAGTAGACACAACAGGGCAGAAAGCAGGGATCCCAGGTTTGCAGGATGCATAGTACACAAGTATGATCTGGCATCAGATCCAGGCAGAGAATAGGGAGTTACACATAGCATTTTTAGATCTAGCAAATGCGTTTGGGTCAGTACCTCATAGTCTTATCTGGAGGGCATTTGATTTCTTTAGAGTGCCAGAGATAGTGATAAACTTAGTGAAGATGTATTTCAGAGATGTTAGGATGTGTATTAGTACTGGGAACTTCATGACAGGCTGGGAAATACCAGAGGTAGGTATTATGGCAGATTGCACAATTTCCCCTCTAGCCTTCACAATGGCGATGGAAGTCAGTGTTAGAGCTTCCAAGTGGGTGGTAGGAGGGGAGAGATGGCAGGATGGGATGCGCTTCCCACCAATCAGGGCTTGCATGGATGACATGACGCTGGTGACCACGACAGTGCCATGCACGAGAAGGCTACTGGAGTGGCTAAATAATAATCTCAAGTGGGCTAGCATGAAGATCATGCCTAGTAAGTCCAGGAGCATCTCAGTATCCAGAGGGAAGATTGTTGACAGTTTTTGTTGACAAGTTTTTTGTAGATGAGGAAGAAATAGGGACAAGCCAGTAAAAAGCTTAGGGAGATGTTATAATGAAGACCTTGATGATAGTGAACAGGTGGAGCAGTTTAGAAAAGATGTAGTGGAGAGATTAGGGAGGACTGATAAATCAGGGCTCCCATGAGTTATGGTGTTTGTAGTTTGGGCTATTTCCTAGACTGATGTGGCCCATGTCAGTTTATGAGATCCCAATATCAAAGGTAGAGAAGCTAGAAAGAGTAATTAACTCATATGTAAGGAAGTGGTTGGGTGTTCTTCGGTGCCTTAGCAGTGTGGCAAAAGGATACTCCAGCTCCTGATCACTAGCTTGACAGAAGAGTTCAAGTGCTCAAAGGTTAGAACAGAGTTGCTGTTAGCAGGGAGCAAAGATAGAATAGTTAGCAGTGTAGTTCCAAATCCAACTAGGGGAAGGAACTGGAACCCAAGACAGGTAGTAGAGGAGGCAGAGGCAGCTCTTAGGCATGCTGAGATTGTAGGCAATGTCCAGATAGGCTGGGGAGGCCCGGGGCTTGGCTCAGGTAGACCAGTGTGGAACAAAGCAGGTCCTAAAGATAGAAGGAGACTGGTAGTGGAGCAGGTATGTAGACAGGAGGAAGTAGTAAGGTGTACTAAAGCTGTGGTTCAGGCTAAGCAGGGACAGTGAATGAACTGGGAGAGTGTAGAGAAGAGGAAGCTGAGTTAGAGAGTATGGAAGATAGGCAGATCAAATTCCTGCAAGGGTCTACCTATGACGTCCTACCATCACCCCAGTACCTGAAGTGCTGGGTTGACGGGGACCCATCGTGTCCTTTGTGCTCCAAGACAGCAACCTTGAGGCACATTTTGACAGGATGTAAGATCAGTCTGTCACAAGGTAGATATACATGGAGACATGACAGGGTTTTGAAAAGTCTAGCAGCAGGAATTGAAAACAGAAGGCGATAGGTGAATGCAGGACATAATCAGGGAACGAGGACAGTTCAGTTTGTCCAAGGAGAGAAGGTTAAAGGCAGTAGGATTTTAGGTAGGCACCAGTCAGGCCAGTTAAAGGATGCTAAGGACTGGGAGACACAGGTAGATTTAGGAGGGAAACTTGTTGTGCCACAGGAGATAGTTTGCACCAATCTTAGGTGGTGAGAGCTGGCATGGAGGAAGGTGGCTCTGGGAAGCTGGAGATCACTGTTCAGCCCTCTGGAGGTGTCGTGGGACTAACTGGACGAAACACTGACGAAGGAGGGTTCCCACTTGACAACCCTGGTGAAGTGCATGTTTCTGACTGCCCACTGGCCTGCACGGTTGACTTGTGGAGGCAAATAGTAATGGATGAGGGACTTCTTTACTGAGCGCTGATCCTCTTTATAGGGCACAAGTGTCTTGTGTTTTATTCAGAATCCGAGGCAAAACAATACCAGCTGTGCTTCTCCCCAAATAAAATATATGATGGCTCTGCTGTATGGAGCACTATGGCAGGAGAGGAAATAAACTTCTTTAATGGGGCCATTGTAGTTGAAAGGACCATTGCTCAGTGATAAGGTATCTGAAAAGGAGATGAAATAAAAACTAAAGGACTCAGTGTGAGCTGCTGAAAACAAATTTTAGTCGCCAAACATCAAAAAATATTAAATGGCTTAAAGTCTAAATAACATTGAAACAGCAAACATCTTGGCATATCAGAACTAGAATCTCCTTTAACGTCATTTTCTATGCTTCCCTGATCATCAGAGGATAGCTACAAGAATAAAGGACAGCACATCATCTACATGAAACTGAAGCCAAAATCTTTACAGAGCCTATAAAAAAGTATTCACCCCCTGGAATGTTTTGCCCTTTTATTGATTTTATAAAACAATTAAGCAGTTTGGCTTTTTTAACAAAAAACAAAAAGGTAATGTATGTAATCTAAGTCAAGTGAGTGTAGAAATATTAACCCCCTTTAAGAAAGTAATTGTGGGTTCATCTTTGGCTGCAATTACAGCACTGAGTCTGTGTGGAAAGGTTTCAATCAGGCTTTTGCTTTTGCTTCAAGTCATTGTCTTGCTAGAAAATAAATCTTTTCCCAAGCTGTAGTTCTTTTGCAGACTGAATAAGATTGTCCTCCAGGGTTTTCCTATATTTTGCTATATTCATTTTGCAATCAAACTTTACAAGCCTTCCAGGGCTGGCTGTCAACAAGCATCCCCAAAGCATGATGCTGTCACCACTGTGCTTCACATGTGCGATATCCCTTCCATTTCTTGATCATGGATTTAACTGAACTCTTGGGGATGTTCAGTGCCTTGGACATTGTTTTGTATCCGTCCCCTGACTTGTACTTTTCAATAACCTTTTCTCTGGGTTGCTTGGAGTGTTCTTTTGCTTCATGGTGAAATTGTAGCCAGGAATACTGATTAACCAGTGACTGGACCTTCCAGACACAGGTATCTTTATACTATGATCCCTTGAGACACATTCACTGCACTCAGGTGATCCCCATTTTAATAATTGTGAGACTATTAGCACAAATTGGCTCGACTTCTGTTGAATAAGGTCAGTCTTTTTAAAGGAGTGAATACTTATGCGATCACTTATTTTACATTACACATTTTATTTAGCTTATATTACTTTGCAGTAATCTGTTTTCACTTTAACATTAAAAAGCTTTTTTTGGTAATTTAATTTGTCACAAAAGCTTGACCATGATTGTTTTATAAAATCCATCAAAGGGTAAAACATCCAAGGAGTGAATACTATTTATACGAACTGTACAGCTTCCCATACTATCAAGCTGCAGTTTAAATCATAAACCCCGCCTCCTCCATGTTAACAGATGGGACATGGGTCAAATTCTTCAGTTAAAATAAGCCCCAAATTAGTTTTTTTTTTTAAACCCAGTGTTATATTGTGATAGTAAATATCATACTTACCCAAGTGTTTGCTAAACATGTAATATTATTCACTTCTTGCAGCATTTTCAAATGGATTAGCAGAGTTGAGAGGGAAAGGTGAGACAAAATGTTCAAGCTGTACCATTCGCAGAGATCTTTGACTTATTTGGCAAGGTAAGGGTGTGCTACAGTTTGCATAAGGGGGCTGATAATCACTCCTGAGGCTGCATGAGCCAGCTCCCTTCTGCACATTTCTTGGCTCAAAATAAATTACTAGTGCAGCATTTAAGCATCAATTGTGCAATATTTTGGCTTCACTTTTGTAAAACAGAAGTCCAGATTAATTAGCAGTCAATTATCACCTCTAATAACCATGGGCTTTACAACTTTGAACTGTTAAGAGACTGGCATCTTTCACTCTTTTCCTCCAGCAAAAATAGTTTGCTGGACAACAGGCAGAAAGCCAGAAGAATCAGGTTTTAAGAGTGAGGTTCCTGCCAACATCGCGTTGGGAAAGACTGCCAGGCTGTGTGGAATATCAACAAGCAGTCCCCAACACAACAAACAAGAGGAGAGGAAGTCGAATTACATTATTCAGGCCTGACAAAGGGTGGCAGCTTTGTAAACAATAATTGATAAACTTTGCGTAAACAGGAAGGAAGTAATCTGCAGCATGTGATGGCCGGAGAAAACAGAATTTTTCGTGTTTGCAGGTGCTTTACTCTTTCGTGTTATTTTTGTTCCTTCTCTTCTCTCATAGCACAAAGGCATCTCAGAGTCCTTTGTCAAGTTGTCAAGCATTAGCCCCACAATGATGAATGAGGTCTTATAAAAGGGCTTACAGAAGTTTCTCTTTTCTAGTATGTTCACTTTGTACTGACTGAAAGCTGAGTTCACCTGCTGGGTGGTCAGAAAAGTTTTTTAGCAACCTTGGCATGAGAAATATATGCAACGTTTTAGTTCTACAAATGCTGCACGGAATAAAGTTGTTTTTATTTGAAAATCTCTTCTACTTCCCTAGCAACTAAATGAACAATGACGCCTTTTATAGCTAAGCTCATTCTTAGCATAACAGCATAAATGTGGAGGCTTGAGAATTGTCCATTTCACTTAATGCTTTGTTTGGAAAGTCAGCACAGGTGAGACCTGCTGTGTCAAACACTGCAACAGAGGCGCTGAAGCAGACGACGCAGGAGGAGGCTGTCCTCTTTGATGTGAGCTTTCCTTCAGTCTGACTTGTCTCATATCATCCCCTGATGACTCAGGTTAACTTCATACAAACATGGATAAGCATGCAGCGCGTGTACAGCTGGGCTGTGGATTTACCAAGCCCAGGACAGGCGCTGTCATTAGAATTTACATATTTCATTAGGCAGTGTTTCAGGCCTCAAACAACTCTAGTCTGGCAGAGTTTGGCAAAAGACACAGTGCCTGCAGGTAGATTTTAAACCCTGTTTTCAATGTTTCCTTTTCTGGTGCTGCAACAGAGGGAGATTTCTTTTCTTTTAGCTAAGTACAAAAATACTCCACAGTGACATGACTGAAATGTGTTGACAGTGAAACAGAAACATTTCACCTCAACATCAGTAAGCTGTCACTTTTTGATTTAGGTACCAGGGGATGAAGGTCTTTGCTGAAGCAAGTGCAGCTTTATAATAACTTTGAATGTTTTAATGTGTAAGTCATTAAAGATTTCAGAGTTTTGAGGTACTCTATAACACTAATAACAAGCATATGCACTCTTTTATCTGCAACATTTTAATTAATTTTAGAGAGCAGAGTCTTCTCAAGCATGAAAACCTTTTAGAAAACACTCTACTGCATCAAATTAAAATATACCCTAATAAAATGTACCAACCTCTTCATCATTTAAGGGATTCTTCTAACTATCTTCCACAGGGGATGCATGCCTGGCCTTGACTAATTGAATAAAATATAAGAATTAAATCAAATTAAACTTTAGATGTGTATCTTCTGTAGCTCGAGTGCAGGTTTATGTTCCATTTTTCCTCTCCAGTGTGTTTCTGCTGATGAAGCAGTTTCACGGTCAGAGAAACAAATAGCCATGTGCCACCAAGGACAAAGCAATTTGGTAGGGTGAGGGAGGCGAGCAAACACTTCATGGCCTTCCCTTAATGCCATCTAACACCAAAAAAGCTACCGCATGTCTGCTTCATGATGTTACTAACCTTGAGTTAGTCACTTTAATAATCATGTGTTAATGGTTTGATTTGGACTGAAGGTTACAGTGTTACACACCATGCTTATCACTTCTAATAAAGGCTGCTGACATTCAGTGTTAATGTGGAGGCCTGTGGTTCCCAATTAATGGTTCCCAGTGAAAAGTGCCTCCGCTAATGGCTCTCTATGGAGAGGACAGGCAGTGTGTGTGTGTGTGTGTGTAAAGTGTGTGTGTGGCTGACTAAATTTGAGGAAGAGGGGGTAGAATGCAGGTGACTTAATTTGTTTGGTTATTCAAAGCAGCTTTGAGGAATTTAAACCATTCTCTCTATTCATAATTATTCAAACAAGAGATTTACAAAAGCTATTATAAAAACCCTGAAAGAAAAACGTATCCCTACACCAATTTTCTTCTACAAATTAAAATGGATCAACTAAAAATTGCACATCAGTGTGCACATCTTAGATTTAGAAAATACTTCATAGCCTAAATGCGCTCACCATTCTGGATTTTATTATTGGCCCATAACACCATTTTACTGATTGCAGATAATATTTCACACCCAAAAAAGTAAAAGTACAACATTTATATGTTTTCAATCCATTTATGCAATCTTAAATAATGTCTTATTTCTCCTTTAAGCTGATATTTCTTCTCACTTCAATATATCTCAAGCCTGACACGTCAGATAGACTGTTTAAACCTTTGTTCTGGTATTGTTGGATGAATTTTTTTAACAGACAGATCCCAGTCTGTCAGAGTGAACGGCTCTCTCTCTGATGTGTTCTCCTCCACTGCTTCCCCACAGGGCTGTGTCTTCTCACCTATTTTATAAATCTTGTACACTGATGACTGCAGAAGTTCTGAACCAGAAAGATACATTCTTAAGTTTACAGTCATAGTAAGTCTGCTGCAGGGGAGGATACAGCACCTGGACCACTGGTGGATGATTTTATTCAGTGGTGTGATGATTCCTTTATCCTAAATAGCATATGAACGAAAGACATGTGCATAGATTTTAAGAAGCCAAATCCACCTCTTAAACAACAATCAAGGTGGAGACAGTGGACTGCAGTCCTAGCTACAACAACTTTGGTGTTGTCATTGATAAGCAGCTATCTTTAAATGCTGATGTAGTTTATGAAAAATCACCATAGTGACTGAAATTCTTCCAGAAGCTCAACCAGTTTAGGGTGTGCGGGACACTTGTGATAGTCTTTTCATTCTATGGTTGAATATGTCCTAATCTTTACCATTATCTCCTTGTTTGGTAGCCTCTCATTAGTAGACTAGAAAAGCACTTGGAGAGCGCAAACCTCCACCATTAGCTCTATCTCCCAGTAGTGAAAAATCCATTAAAAAAATTTCCAGGATCCATCCCCATGTGCCCCCCCACCACGGCATTTGCCGATTACTCCCCCCGCCTGGTGGGGTGGAAACACGGTGAAGCAAAGCAATGGCTTTGCTAGGGTACCAACAGATGCACTGACAGTCTCAACCATGGTCTCATCGGACGACTGGAAGTCATGGCAGAGGGTGAATATTCCTCTATTCCTCCCAGCATTGTGAGTATTCTCGCTACAAGTCGCTGTCTTTCTCTCTGTTACGCTCCGACTCGTCTCCTCGACTGGGTGTGCGTCTTTCAAACTCTATAAACTCCAAAACTTTGAATAGAAACACACCCAAAATGCTGCTGGGATTAAAGTTTCTCATGTCCGCCATCTCCTGGTGTAAAGTGGTAACAACGCAGACCCCATTAGCCCTATCTCCCAATAGTAAAGAATCCTTTAAAAATTCTGGGATCCAGACGGTGATCCTGATCACTCCTAAAATCGAATCAGTTCTTCCTTATACTATTTCTGACATTTCCTAAAAAATTTAATCAAAATCCGTCCACGACTTTTTGAATTATGTTGCTAACAAAAGACCAAACCCACCTGATCACATAACCTCCTTGGCGGAGGTAATAAAAAGGTCAGAACATATTGTTAAGGTTACCAGTAAAATTACTGATGTTAAAGGGGACATATTTTACCCTTTTAAGACAAGTTTAAATTGGTCTCAGAGGTCCCCAAAACAGGCCTGTGAGGTCTGCTGTTGAAAAAACACTCCAGTATTGTATTTTTGCATGTCTAAAACTCCTCTCTTTCAGCCCTGCTCAGAACGAGCTGTTTCTGTGTCTGTGGCTTTAATTGTTACTGATCTGTCTGACCACACCCATCTCAGGAAATGGACATGGCACTCTTGATGTTACAATATTATTTGGCAGACTCTTTTATCCAAAGTTAAGGACCTTGCCCAAGGGCCCAAACTATACTTGGATTATGCACTGATTGGGATTTGAACCATCAAATTCTCAGACAAGAGTAACCCTTGTCTCTTGGGTAACCCACTGAGCTATCCAGCATCTCAGCTGGCAGCTGAAAGGAAGATCAGGAGAGGAGGGCAGAACTCTCTTCCGAGCAGGGAGGGTCAACTGAACCTGGGGGCGGTGCTAACACCCCATATGAGGTCATGAGGGGAAAATGTGAGAACAGCTTGTTTTAGCACACATTTTCTGAAAAGTGGAGGGGGGGTTCTGGTAATTCAAGGGGTTTTGCACAGGCCGGGGGCACATATTTTTGTTAGAAAAACCTGAAAAAGTGATTTTTGCATAATTTGCCCCCTTTAAATGGCCTGATCTGTCTGACTTTTTACAAGAGAGTAAAATCTAAGACTCAGGACATCACATCATACAGTCCTGATCATCCTCTTCATGATGAATTTGAGCTCCGAGCCTCTGGCAAACCTAACAGGACGAAAAACTCTTTCAACACTTGAGCCATTACACAACAACATTCTTTAAAAATCCGCAAATATGGTGCACTTTTCTCGCTACAGATGTCTAATGATACCTTTCAATGATGGGTTTACCTTCAGTTGACCTTTTCCATATTTTTGTATTCATGCATTTCAGTGTTGTGTCTGAATGTCTTTGATTTAGTTTCTCATGTTGTTGTTGTTTTTGGCGCTTCTGTCTGAACCAAACCTTGGTCTAAATAAAACAAGCTCAGAGAGCAACACTGAAAGCTTTCTGTGACAGAAAAAAAATGTCCTCTCTCCATTTCCGGTCTGTTTCGACATGGCTTTCGGATCATGGCGGTGGGCTTGATCCGTTTAGTCCACCGTTAGCTGTTAGCTTGGACAACGCAGTAGGACCGCTGCAGTTTACTCTGACCGGGACCGCTGTTCTTGTTAAAACCAGAGCACAGAGCCACACCGACAGCTTGTCTTGTGCAGAGTTTTTGCTCTTTTCTTGTAGTCTTGTCTTCCCTTTGCGCAGTAATAGCAAAGAATACAGAGAGTGTCGGCTGAGCCGATGTGTGGCTTTGTTTAACCAATCAGATGTGGTAAAACAAAAGCAGGAGGGGAGGGGGGGATGACATTGCTCAGGGTTCATCTCCACACACACAGAAGGAGCCAGACAGAGGGAGAGACAGGGTAATGTGTAGCTCTTTACATTTCAGTGCCCACTTACTATACCTTTGGCTAAAAATAATAAACTACTACCAATCATGACAAATTCACTCTACCAGAAAACACATTTCAGTCAGGCGTTTCAACAGGCATCCCAGATAGCTGCGGACAGCCATATACTTTTAACCTTGTCTTGTTGATAAGTATACACACACATACATGTATAATTTATAAGATTTATATGATTTTGATCATTATTACTTCCCTGAATATATAAAAACTTGAGTCACAATTTATATCAGAATTTCAGTAGTTAATTGTCATTAAACTCCCTTTTTTTCTGCATTTTGGAATTCCACTATTTTGCATTTATAGCAGATTTTTGTTCATTTTGGATTTTTTGTACTGTCTAAAACAGTAATTGGCCTCCTGTGGAGCCAGTTGGTGGATCAAACTCATGCCAAGGCTGGTTGGAATAAGTGCAAAAACATCTTCTCTGCCAAGAAAGGCTTTCTGTGTAATTCTTTGCGCCTTTTTTAATAAACAAATGCTGCGCAGATCTGATAAAACTGCTGCTATACTATAGCTTAATTCAAGCTAATTGCTACACTAGTGGCAGTCATTGTTTGCAGTCCAACTAAACCAAACCCATAGCTACTGCCTAGTTCTCCTCAAATGCCGCTGATCGGTCTGATTTCTCCTCAGATGGATCAATATTATTTCAGATTGGAGCTTTGCAAGATGACAAATGGAATATGACCAATCCATCTGCTTTACAAGGTTAGTTTAGTTCTTCTCAGAGCATAAATGCAGCACTACCTTCTTCACTATTGTCAAGTTTTAGCTCTTCCCAACAAGCCAACTGGACCTCAAAGATGTTGAAAAAAAAATACACCAGTTACTTTATTAATATTTAAGACTCTGTGTCAATGCCCAACAATCAATTTTTAAAATCTTACTGTCTTTCATTCTTAGTCAGTTTTTACCAGTAGCCAGTCTGAGGCCTCCCTCGCACCCTTTTCACTTTCTTTAGTAGACAGATACAACAGAAGTGTAAGTTCTGTGCTGCTAACATCAGCTAGCTCTTAAAATCAGCGAAAAATGTTTTAGTTTAACATTCTGACAGACTATCAGTATTGTTTATAAAGTAAGTGAGTCATTCAGCCTGTGCTGTCTTTACTTACAGTAAGTGTAAAGATGTGCTTGGATGTTATAATCTCCCAGGTTGAGAAGAAGGTTGATCAGATCTATTCAGAGTGCATCTCATTTAGAAGACCTGTGTTCCTCCACTATCATCAACAATAAGGCTTTAGATTTATTATTACATTATTTTATTACTTGTAACTTCCTGAATAAGTTAAGAATAACAAATGTGATCTTTGTTCCTGTTAATTCTTTTAAGAAAATATTTTCAAAATGTCACAAAATAAAGCTGCATTATCTTAAACTATTGGTGCTTTTTAATATCAAATAATTTCAGCATCTTAGTGTACAACATTGTCTCATTAGGACCTGATACAAGCACCCTTCTGTAACAAACAGGAAATATATTGTGACTCAATCTGAATAATGAGGACTCTGTAAAGACATAAAACACAGTTTTTTTTCAGTTAAAATACTAAGAGTTTGGTGGTATATATTAAAATGGAAAACATTTTACTTCTAAAAATCATTATCCTTTGATATTATGGCTGCTCACTGCACTGCCCTTTTGTCAATCCTTCCATTTTTTTCTATAAATATTATATACTGTTCTGCTGCACTGACAGGCTGGGGACAGAAGGTGAAATCAATCATGCCCTGCCCCGCCCTCCACATCCACATCACACTGACACAATCAGATGAAAATGGAGAAATAAGGTCAGAGTTGTTATAATGATAACGTACAAACAGATTATGTGTTTGGCCAGACTTCAACCACCCTTCAAACTAGCCTGCACCCTCTTCTACGAAACTTCCCCGAGCTGTCAACACTTGGGTACAGATCATCTCTGAGGGAAAATCAACAGATGAAAATTCAAAAATCAGCCTTGCGTGTCATCTGTACAAATGAACCGGCCTTCGCAGCAATGGAAAACGCCTGCATCTGACTTTTGTTGTCCTATGAATATATTCATATAATCTCAGTGTGAGGGGGTTGTATGCATTACTCACTGTCAGCATGTATTACTCCATGATGATTTACATAACTCATTGGATATAATTTTTCCACAGGTCGATTCAAACAGCACAGCTCTGTGCTGTGGACACACTCTTGCTTTCACTGCATGCCCATAAATTGATCCAGTCCAAGATAATTGCTTTGCCACTTCCACTGACACGAGTAGAAAAGTGTGCATGAGTGCAAATCTGTGCATGCTGTAATTCTATTACATGACTGTATGAATGTGTGTGTGTGTCTTTCAGGGGTAAAAGCACTCTGCAGTTGGGGAGTAGAAGTGAACCAGAAGCGGAGGAGTAATCCCCTCCAGTAGTGCTTTGTTCCATCAGCAGGACAGAGTGGGATCTACTTCATACTGGCAGGAGGAGCTGGGGTCGCTCTGCATGGCTGCTCGAGCTGACGGCAAGGACGGGGAACGAGGCCACTGCTCAGAAACCTGCTGATGCTAACCTCTTTCAAGATAAGTAGATTCTGCAGATGAAAAGATCACATTAAGATGAGGAAATGTTATCTATACAACAGATGCAGCTTAAAGAGATAAACAATAAGGAAGTTTGACTCAGCTCAGAAGGCTAAGACATGATCCAAGTCTCCAGCAACACTTTCAATAATAATGTGAAAACTTGTTCGACTCACAGTATTTAGCTTCTCTCTCTTGCTAACTTCAAGTGGATGCTGTGATCTGAAACCCATACAATGAACAACAAACAACAAGCTGCAGAAAAGAGCGAGATTTGGGACAAATCCTGCTGTGCGTTTCAGAAGCGAGACATAGCTTCTCATCTGCTCCACTGGGATTGGACTAATGCAGAGGACCAAAGTGTTTGGACAAACGGGGAGAGGAGGGAGCAGGCTGAAGATTTAGGATTGGTCCCTCTCTGAAGCTTTAGAGTTCCATCATTAAATCTGGGCAACCATGTTTAATGCGATCAACAAACACCGCAAGGGAAGTGCATGAATCGCTGAGGGCAAGTCAACAAGCATTGTATTAGCAACAAATACGAGCTGAAGTGGCTGCGGAGCTGTACCGACTGGACCTTGAAAAGCAGCCATAGCAGCACAGCTTGTGTACCCAAGCAAGCAAAAAAAGAGCTCTTTCACATCTTTGCAAAATGCTTGCACCAGTGCTTCAAACCTTTATATAATTGGTTTATACGGCAAATAGATCAGTTGAAAGCTGTACCAAAATATATTTCATTTCTTACTGTATCATTTTCTATCAACTATTTATTTACTCTCTTTAGCTCTTTCAGAATTCAAACTCAAGGGTGAACCAGGGTTTTGGCTAAAAAGAAAATCCTAGGCCCATTACCTGTTCTCATTACGCTGTGTGTATCTTGGCTGGGGGTCTGCATCTCCATCATTAACGTCGTAGCTGGCCTCAGGGTCCTGAGAGAGACATGAAAAGCTGTCAACACAGAAGTTGCATCACTTTCCCTTCACGCTCTGGTTGAACTTTTTCTTGGACTTTTTTCAGCCGTAAAGACTGTTTTCAAATGAAGAGTCTGCATTTTTCCCTTACATAATTGGTGATGAGGTCAGGATGGTCTTTCTCGATGCCGTCATCCAGGATTGTCACCACTACACCTCTGCCCGTGTAACCTAGAGCCCAAGCTTCCTTGGTATTCAAGTCTTGATGTGTTGGTGTGGACTGAAAGAGACACAGAGCCTTAGTTCAGCTGTCAGTCTGCTATGACTGACACTTCACAGACAAACTGAAAAGGTGAAAAAAGCTGAAATCATCCCCAAAGACCTTTTTTTACTTGCTGCAAAATGTCATGTTCACAGAGAGAACCAAAACGCTCTGTTCACAAATAAACAATGTGACATAAAAGGAAAGAGCAGAGGTGCTTCATGGACACTAAAAATCCAATTTTAACACGTCAACCTGACGTGTGTGAGCTTCCTGCTTTAGTTGTGTTGTCAGAAAGAAGACAGGAAACTTGTTGAAGGTCCATGGTAAGGATGAAAAATATCTGTGAACTTCAAGATGAGAAGGGGAGCAAATATCAGGAGCAACAGCATGCTTTGTATAAATTAAAGGCTAAAGGGTATCTATACAGTTGAAAGTATAAGAGGTGAAAAGATGGTTATAGATAAATAGGCAGATGCAGCAGGGGAAGACTTCAGACAGACAGACTTATCTATTCCCTCCTGTTTCCTGCTAAGATTCTGCCGCAAGGCAAAACTCTAGCATGTGCACTTCTGTGAGGATGCTGGGGTGTTAAGTAGCTAAAACTCCTGGATGTTGCTTTTGAACTGTCACAGATGACATTCAACACTAAATCTGGTATTCAGTATAAAGGATGCACTCAGATAAATCAATACAGAGTGAAAGCACTCTGAATACAATCAACTGATTTTACAAAAGAAAGAAGTGTCAGCACTGAAGGTATATTCTATAGAATAAGCCTTTTTTGTGTGGTGTTTAACTCGATGCTTTGTAGGATGTGTTAAATAAGAGTAAAAAGGGTTTAAGTTATCAGAAGATTAGAGGTCTAATGCTGAGCGGCAGTGCTGCCTTCACAACTTCTATTCACTGGTGATTTATGTCTGGGATAGTCAATGTTGTCATTAATCCGCTGCCCTGACAGAGGTTTTGTGCATATAAAGAAGAAAAAAGCAAAGATTAGGGCAAATTGAAGCATCTCCAAGAGAAGCTTTGAATAAAAAACAGACAGAGCCAGGACCGTTCGCTATCAATGTTTCACAGGTGATACAGCTCAGTGGTGGATCCGTCCTGACACTTAATTCTACATTCAACACAGCATCCCTGGATGCATTGTATTACACGGTTCGCCTTGTGTTGGTGGTGAAGCTGATGTAACCAAGGCCTGAACGACAGCAATTCAATTTATGCTTATCTGACTGACCATAAGGGAATAAATAACTCCTGCAACTGCCATGATGAATACATCTTCAGATTAGGTGTCCTTTTCAGGGCTGCAGCTATCAGGGCTCAGTGAGGGCTAAATAAGAGACGTTCAAGATTTCACATCAAAATGTAAGAAAAGTGGGGAAAAAAAGTTACCAAATCTCACAGTATAAAAAAGGTCTTTTTGGTTGCTTCATGAGTGGAATACTAAACACATGGAAAATCAATATGTACACTTTTTTTTTTAAATTTCTGACTACAATTACGTAGCGTTTATACGACCAGCATACGACTACATTTTTTTCCCCACTTTTCAAATGAACTCACGCTGACTGTGTGACTGAATTCTCAATGATAAAAGATAAATAAGGCTTTAAAGATAGGAGAGCATCACACACCAGGTACCACTGCTTAGGAAAATCAGGGTCTGTTGGGTCTTCGTAGATATCTCTCTTCTTCCTCTTTTTCACCACCTGCTGCTCCACCCACAGGACCTGGGGTGCCCAGACACGCACACACAGAGACACACACACACACAGAAAAAAATCTCATAGTTTATATGATTATTTTCACATGATATTAAGTCATTACAAATGTTCTAGTCCCAGACGATATTGTCGCGTCCTGTAGTTTGCAGAAAACACGACCCCAGCTGTGTTCAAAAAGTAATAACTAGAAAGAGAGGCAGAGATGTGCAGCAAATCTAATTTGTCTCATTCCTGAGATGTAGAGGAAAAGTGGCTAGTGTACAGTGTGCTGAAGTAGAAGCCTTTGAAGTCCTGGAGGCTGCAGGGATATGCACAGCATGGAAGGGGTGGGTGACACTAATTGCTAATATCACACATAGTTAATGTCATTTAAAAGTTTTGTTTCTGAAGTTACAGAAAACAGTTCCAAACATCCTTGCCAAAAGCCACACAATACAAATCATTAATGTCTGTCAGCTTGCCAGACTGTGCACTGCACTACACTTTTCCCTGTTCTTCTTTCCTGCTAGTATGTCTTTGTTTCTGACAGGTACTTTGGCACTGTGAGCATGACTGAGAGTAAAATTACCCAATAATATTTTCATAGTATTAAGAGAAAAAAATAAAGTAGTGAGGGGGCACACAACAGATTGAGCTTTTTATGTCACTGGCTAATACATATACAGTCCCTTTAAAAGTATTCACCCCCTAGGATAAGTGACTGTAGGCACCTGTGTCTGGAAGGTCCAGTCACTGGTCAGTCAGTGTTCCTGGCTACCATTACACCATGAAGACAGAAGAACACTCCAAGCAACTCAGAGAAAAGGTCATTGAAAAGTATTTCATAAGATGGATACATTTGACATTATGTTCTATAAATCTTTTTCACTTCGGCATTAAAGAGTTTTTTATATATATTTTTGGACCAAAGAAATAAACTAAATTGACAACGATTGATTTACAAAATCAATAGAAGGGTTTAACACCCAAGAGTTGTGTCTCCTGCAAATGTAGCAGCTACAAATCCACACATCCATGTCACTGTCAGAGCCCTGACACAGATGAGATTAAAAAAATGACTCAAGTCAATTGAATCTTTATCCCAGGCAAATCCAAGGAAGAAACTGCAGCACATGAGTCACTTTTTGCAGCTTATTAGTACATTGAATCATCTTTTAATGTCTCTGGTCCTTTTCTAAGGGCACTGACCTCCACCTATGAGGGGACCTTAAGCACAGGAGACCCCGTATTTGTCACCTTTATTTTCACAGTTGTAATACTGGAGTTTCACTTGCATATGTCAACTGAGCATTTGCTGTGAAAGCTGAGTAAAACAGGATAAGGTTACAAATGCCTCCACAAAATTGTGAAGACAAGTACTACCTGTCTGCTGCTCATTTACTGTGAAGTTTGGGAGCTCATTAAAATTTTTCACTGCTCTGTCTCCATGAGGATCATGCAGTATTAATCTAAACTCAGAGCGCAGTAAACATGCTTCCATGTTTTGCCACAATTTAAACAATTTGCATAGATTTTGTGAAACCTGAGCAGATACGTTTATCTTCTAAGGCAGTATAAGCAAACAGCTGTAGTGTATTATTACAGTTCATGTTAAATACATCCTCAGCTAAATTCTTGCTTCAAGTAATCCCACTTTTGTGCGAAGAACACGAGCACATTGTGCCAAAACCTTTCAACTTCAGATTCAGAAGTACAACTTTCATATAAGTTTTAAGTTCTTTTTCGTTCTGCTCTCTTGTTGCTGTCAGAGTTGTTTGTAGTGGCGAGGTTTCTTTCCTTGCTTATTTCATGATTACACGCTCCTACAAAGCACCCGGCCTGAATAACATCACACTGAGCTATGGAGAGTTGTTTCGCTCCTAACCTTGTTAAAAACTTTGCCTCAGAGAATCAAGCCATTAACCTTATGCAACTGACCCTAGACTAATTAACATTTATCTCATTTCATAACATTTATAACTGCACAAGGCCGACCTCAATGCACTACTGCATGCTGTGCAACACATTATTATCGGAGCAAATTACAAGTGAAAGCATGAACCAGGCCATGGCCTTTGTAAAGCCATCCACTATCAGAATCAAAGTCTAAAAAATATAACCATATTATAACTACCTTATATGCTTGCTAATACCAAATCACCTCAGAAAAAGTGTCATTCAGGGTGACAGAATTATTAAAACTCTTCAAGTATGAAAAACGGAGGGATTATTTGTGCATAGTCATGAAAGACAAAAAGTAACCTCGCATTTTAGCCACATTGCCAAGCTCTCTGTCTCAAGTACATCAAGGTTTAGTCAATAACCCTGTAAGACCAAGTTGAAACAAATAAGAGCACAGAAAAGCACAATAAGCATGGCCTCGAGGTCTAGGCCGAGGACAAAGAGCAGCTGAAACAACTGCAATATTGCAATCATGAGACGAGAGGGAGTTGTGCACATGGCCTGAGTTGGTAATCCACTTGAGTAATAAACGATTTGTTCCATCTCTTGCATGGTGTCCTGAGGGCCTTCCTGTTTGATGACTAAGAAGAAGCCGTGCTGGTATTGTTTGTGACGCCGAGAGAGAGTGGTGGAGGGGAAAGCTTGTGCTTTGATCTGCTAATCTGTGTTTCCAGACTACATGGAAAAATGTATTCGGATGAGCCTGATGATAGTATGTAAAATGATCAAAAGTAACAATGCAATGTTTTGTTTTTGTATACCAAATGTATTGAGTTCTTCCTCTGTGTCATACACCTCTATTGATTTCCAAATTCATCCATGAGCAACACAAGTGAATTGTGGGATAGGGCTGAGTCATAATTTTCAAATATTCGAATAGACGTAAAAAAAAATCCCATGCAGGTTTTAACTCAACTTTAAATGTTTTTCCCCATTACTTTTACTGCTGTTGAGCACAACAACCATCAGACTGTGGCAGTATCATCAGAAATGTGTTGCTAAATGCTACTTAATACCAATAGAGGAAAAACCGGATTAGAGTCAGGTGACACAGCAGTAGCATTACTGACTGAAAAGACACTAAGTAACTAGCTCAGCATCTCTTAACCTAGATGATCTATTAAACCTTGCGTTGTTTAGGAAGTAATCAATTACACAGTCTCTACTACTTACTAATGTCAGGTGAAATACTGTATACTAATACATTATAAATGTGATACAAAATATGGACACAAATGCTGTGATGGCTGTTTTGAAATACACATCCCATTGCTGAAATTAAAAAGCCAATAAAAAGCAGCCAACACTGAACTGTCTGATGGAGCAGGGGCTTCAGATCTAAACACTAATACGGATGGGAAAGTCTATCTGCTGCCAGCAAGACTGAAAGCAAACATACTGGTTTATTTCAGGTTTCTTTAAACTGCAGGAAGTTAGGAGTTGGACATAAAACAAGGTGAAATACTGCAGCAACACAACAAACCTCCATCTACACATGATAAGACATCATTCTTATCAGTCGACCCGACTAATATGGATAACTGTGGGCCGATGTCAATGTTAAAGACAATCACAATCTATTTTATAAACAATCATGAAATAATTGATTATAGTTACTGTTTTTAAGTTCCAGAGTGAAGTCCCAGTGTTATGGTTTAGCTGGTTTTGGAATAATAGACACTCTGTTTAACACTTTATCCTGCCGCTCACTTCAAGATAACAAGAATTCATCAATTCAGATTCCCTTCATATTTGCCTCTAAATCTTACATTATTTTCATGAATGTTACTAGGAATTAG
The DNA here is from genome assembly GCF_018320785.1 of Cheilinus undulatus. NCBI lineage: Eukaryota > Metazoa > Chordata > Actinopteri > Labriformes > Labridae > Cheilinus > Cheilinus undulatus. The sequence goes on from NC_054873.1 coordinate 31,179,317, forward strand.
TCTGAGGAGTCATAAAGTACATTTAGAGAGATTTATATGAGAAAGGAAAATAAAGGTGACTTTGCATATGCTTGGTAAAAACAATACAAATGATGAAGGATTATGAATTGTGCTTTGTGACCCTGCAAAAGCGTTCCTCGTATTAAAGTCTCTGAAAACCAAACAATAGCAATTCATGTGAGAAATAACCAGCCCTACTGATGGAAAAATCATGAAACAGTAATTCTGTGATGGCTTATGACATGTCATGTCATGATATCTGATGAACCAAACATCCTTAAATGCCCCTGAAAAGGTGTTGCAGTAGATGTTTTTTACTTTGTTTACTGCAAGTTCATGTTTCCCTCATTCATGTCTTAAGCAGCACCATGGCACATCATGGAGAAGAGACCTAATGGGAAACATTTCAGGGAAAATCTGTTTGGAAAACAGTTATTTTTTAAATGAAATATTAAAAATTGGCAACACAGGTTAAAAATTTGCATCACTCATGTAGGATGATATAAAATTGATACATTATCCTTTCTTGTTGCTTTGCTTTAATGTAGTTTTACTGTTTCTGTTTTCCCTTCTCTTTCTGTTATAGATATGTTTTAAATGTGTTTAATTGATTTTAATTGTGCCACCTTGCTTAAAAGCATTACCTTGTTTTAAACGACACATGCAAGTCAAAAACAAATTTGTCTCCTCTAATCTTACTGTGGCAGAGTCCTATATTTCTTAGTTAATCCTCCTCATATTATTTTGCTTTCACAGATTAGAGCTCCAAATTTAGAGCACAGCACTCCAAAGAGGGCTAGCATGACACATTTGAGAGGCACCAGATGATATTAGACTTTCGCTTAATATTTTCCTCATGAATTACTCGATATTAAAAGAATCACCTTTTCAGACTGAAACAAAAACCAACAGGTACTAGAAACTAGTGGTGAGGACTTCTACCTTAAATATTGCAGCTGCAGCAAAGGTACTGTCTAAAAAGTCCTTTCTTTGATTTATATTTAAACATCATCTTCAGTAGGAACCAAAAACCCGAGGACTGAGCGCAGTAGATAAGCAGTAAAGTCAGACAATATTTGGAGATAAACAAATGCATTGTTGGAATTTTCTCCTCTCATGGGATTTGTTGACAAAAGAAAAAATACAGAAAATCACAGGCTTTATCTTTTAACAAAAAAAAGCCTCAAAGGAGAAAAGGCAAAATGCACTCTCGCAGCCAGAGACAAACCCTGGTGCAAAAACTGCGAGAGAAAAGAAAGGGAGAGAGGGAGATGTCGGGCAAGGTCCCTCTGAAACCCAGCATGCAGTAAGCTGCCTTATGCCGAGGTTTGTACAAAACCCAACAGCAGCCACCCCAAAACAAATCGATTCTTCCCCTCATAGAGAAGGTAGAGTGGGGTGTGGAGGGAAAAATGACAAGCAGCCCTCACAAGCTTGTGTGGCTGCCAGTGTCGTCTTGCTGCTTTGCGATTATTCAAAGGGTCTGATGATAAGCAGCATGTTAGCAGAGGCAAAGATACAATGGGGGTAATGTGTGAAACGGCAGCAGGATTACAGAGAGGAAACACTATAACAAGCTCAAGCAAAGCACTGACTAATCCAAATCCAACCATTATGTTTTCACTGTCTTTTTAAATCAGCTTTCTTTCAACCAGGTGAAGCGGAACCTTTCTTTTACCCTCTTCCAGGGACCAGATGATCTCGCTCACACACGCATGAATATCCCAACGAATACACATTAATAAACACATGTAAACACAAACCCACTCACTTATGCTGCGGTGGGTTTTGGCAGTGGCTGTGCTTCGCCTGAGGTTCGGACTGTTTCTGGTTGTGTGGGTGGGAAGGTAACCTAGGGACAAACTGTTGCTCCTTAGCCAGAAAACCTGCTGCCCTGAATTGCTGCTGGTTCATGCAGGATGTTAGCTTAAACCACTCGCTGAGATGATCCTGTGAGATGGAATCTCTTCAGTCAAAAATGTCTTTATCTTCCTCGCTCTGCTGCGAAGGCTTCAGATTTAAATTCAAGATGTTTTGCTCTGGTTCAGATTGCCAAACAGCATATACAGTATTAAGGAAATGCTCAATCTCAACGCACAATAAATCTCTCCTTTCCATTTTCCAGATTAATTCCAGGCCTTGCCAGCTGCTAATTATGCGCCCATTCCTTTTCCTCTGACTTTTCCTTATTAGTTTAGTTGTTCTGCAAACATTTTGTTCTGCCTCCTTTCCCTCAACAATGCATACAACTCTAAAATCCACTATAGCAAGTCATTAAATCCTCTTCTGTAAGAATGACTAAATCCCTGCCAATCCCTGCCTCTGTCAGTGCTCATACTAAATCCTATTAGTTGTAGATTTTGGAGCTCTCCAAACAAATCTTATAAACATTTGAGTTCCAGTTCCGTCCCTTCTCCCACAGACACCTGTACCTTAAGGGTTGTTAGCATCCTTTTAGCTTGACCCCTGACATCACTGGCCTCAGTGAGTGTCACCATGTCTCACTAATGATGACTTGGGCCTTCAGCGACTGTCAGACCACATCAGTCCTCGGTAAGCCAGCTTGATACGGGCTGGAGAAAAAGCCAGACAGCAGTCCTTGGGCTCTGCTTGCTACAATATGACCCCAGTCTGTTTTCCACCTTGTGACTGCCCTCTTTTTAGCACCAGTCAGGTACCCTTAAGAGGCTTTTAAATAGCAGCAATTACCAACGCTGCCTCCAGTGTTTCCAATGTAAACATTTCAGCAGTGTGCTGCTGAGTCAGGGGGCAGCAGCACTGAAAGAGAGGCTGCACAGTAATTTGCTGCGGCTGATGCTGCCTGGAATTTTTTTCCCAACTTTTGTAGCTCTGAGATATGTTTACTTTCTATGACAATAGACAAAATCCCTGGCATGATTTTTATGCGCATCACTATTGAGAGTTTAGGCAGATTCATTAACATATGAGCAGTCTGTACTCGAGAAAGAACAGAGTGTTATCTGACACATCTCATATCCTCCACACAGAGTTATGAGCTCTTCTTCAAGCAAATAGTACAGATTCCCTCAATGCAAAATGAATTTCATGTTTGTTTCACCTGTAGGGCTGTGCAATAGTGTCGAGTTCTTTCCCTTTTCCTTTCTTCAGTAAATATTCTTTGTGGTTTTCATTGGTACCTGCTTCTCTGTTTACATGTGGATTGTTGTTTTTTTATCAGCTGATTTTACTGTGAGAGGCAGCTAAATGTTTGCAGCACAACACTGTCTAGGACAGTGGTTCTCGACCTGGGGTCTGGGCACCCCTTAGGGGGCAGGACCCTATCTGCTCTAATGTTATCAAAATAATATGTACATATCGCTGCTGTTGGGCCAAAGCACCTATCTCCATAATGACCACTTTTCAGGAAAAAATAAGAATGCTGTATTTTTCATTTAGTTTAACACAGAATGGTCATAGACAGCATCTTTTTGACATTTTTATTGCTTGGTTTAAACCTGCTAACAGATATAAAAGGGTGACCAACAACAATGATCTGTGAAAAAAAAAACATTAACATAATTAAGAGTGGAGATATAAGGTTTTGGCCCAACACCAGCAATAAAGTTACATATCTTTAAACAGAAATAAAATGTGCAAAGATGTAGGGAAAACTTAAAAGATAAAAAGGAAGAAAATCTGTTTATTTTGAGCAAAAATAAAAAAACCTTGTGAAACAATCTATTTTTTTAGATCATAAAGTTGTAGATTTGCAAGAAAATGAACTCCGAATTTCAGTAAAAAAAAAATTGGAATATTACAAGAAAAAAACTGCTATATTCTCAGTTTGATAAGTCTTAAATTTTTTTTACATCTAGATTAAGCTCAAATTTCAAAAATGTACAAGAAGTCAAACTGAAAAAAACGTGGTTTGATTCTGGACTTTATGATCTTTAAAATTCTTTACAACTTTTACAGTCAAACATTTCTATTTATTTCTCATAAATCAGCTTTCTAAACCTGAGAATTTCACTACTTTGTTACTAGAGTGGCCCTAATACACTGCCATAATAATATTTAGATCTCTCTTCAAAAACAAGTTTATGCAGGCCTATTATGCTGGGATTTCAATTAACACATTTAACACTGATGCGTACTTTCTTCAAGTGGGTCCCTGGGGGGCTTTTCTTATACATGAATATGTATGAATATGGGGAGGGGGGTCTAGGGGAAAAGCTTGGGAACCAGTTGTCTAGGATACCAATGAGGGTCATATCATACTGCAATAATTCCCAACCTTTTTTCCTCAAAGCCCCTTCAACCTAACCTGACATACTAGATAAACTTTCATTGATCCTTGCATGGGATATATTTCACATCCATCTGGGCAACTGCCCATAGTGGTTGATTATCAGCCTGGCTGATTATTGATGCCAATATTCATGTAATGGATAATCAGTATCAGCATTTTATTTGACTGATAATTGGAGGTAATCAATTCATTCAATTGTATGCTACTTTGGTTCCACTGCAAGGTGTGTCTCTCCTTCTGGTTTTGTCTTAATTCTCTACAGTCTCACCTGATATCCTGTTCACAGCGTTATTTGGCTAGCTTGATATCTAACAACTACCAGCCAAGAAACACTGAGGCCTGGGTGGCACTGACACTGGGAGTGTAGGGTATCACTTCCTGTTTCCTGCTGCTACAGTTTTGCTCTGTGCTGTTTCTCTTGTTGTCGTTGTTGTTATCGATATTGGCCCTTGAAAAAAAAATGAGGGTCGATCTTTACTCATGACCCCCTTAGATTCCGTAAAGATCCACTTAGGGGGTCCTGAAACCAAGGTTGGGAACCGATCTCATACCGTAATATTGTTCCGTGGATTGAACATGTTCAGTTCAGCTAATTAACAAAAGTTTTCCCTTTTCCAGTTCAAACATGAATGAGCTGATGATCAGTTTCACATTTTTGCATTCAACACAGTAAAATGTTAATTAACTGAAGCTTCAGAGCAATTTAGATGATGAATACTAAGCAACATCTCTTGGCCTCATAAGCTTATCTGTGGATGAAAATAAAGTTGATAGCTTTCAAAAGGAACTAATATAGTATTGGTATGATATTTTTGCACAAAGACTACAAAATCTTTGTACTACTGTGTTCCTGAACAATGTGACCTGCCTGTGTGAATAGAGACATTCAGATTTTCCCTCCAACTCTACCTGTAACTTTTACAACCAGCCTGGTGCATGACATCAGGGTGAATTCAGAGCTGACTGGATGACCAGTGGTAAGAAATATTTTGATCTTTGCAGTGAAGCTGTTTCATACACCATACTAATTCATCTGCTCTTCAGTTTATATCGGAAAAACATTAAATTACACATAAAACTGATCTAACGAAAAAACTGTCATCAAAGCACTGAACTTAATCCAACGTTTCCATGTGTTCCACAGACCCCCTGCCATATCTGGTGTGACAGAGAATCTCTTTTCTGTGAAGTGCATGTGTGAACAAGAAACAAGGAAGATTTCAGGGGAAGCCAGTCTGAAGTGCTCTAGAAGCATGCTGTAAAAAGGCTAGACTTCATTAAATTATTCTTGCTTTAGTTAGTGAAATTATAAATGTAATTTGAAAACTGTACTTGCTTTGCTCCCTTAAAAGCGTCTGTGAAGTCATGAGGACTCGAATGATGTGAGCTTCTTATATCTAATTAACTACATTTTTTAAACAGACATGCCTTTGCATGTGTCCTCCTGCCCTTTCCTTAACAACACAGCGGCAGATTTATCTTTAAATTTCTCATCTAATAACTGTTTTTATGTGAAAGGAAATGGATTTTTAAAAGATGTTTTCTCAAGGATTATTTTTCTGGTAGTGCGAGGCGGCTAAAGTTGATGTGCTTTGATCTGAGGCCAAGTGCATGGCAGATATCTAATTTTATATAAGAATCAAAAACAACATGTTTTTCTGGTGTGAATTCAATCAGAGTATAGGCTGTTAAACAAAATTAACCAACATATTCAATCCCGGCCAGTGCATGGACGTCATTTTGTGAAGAACGCCAAGAACCTTTTAAATACAGAAACAGGTTTTTGTTATTCATGAAGGCTGATTTACAACGAGACTGACTAAGTGCTTTTCCCCTCCTCCACTCTCTCCTCTGGCTTCTAACGTCATTTTCAAAGTCACAGAATGTGAAAAAAAAGCTACTTGCTTTCTGCATAAGCTTTTTTATTTGCAACTTTGACAAGAGTATTTTTTTCTCTCGGCTTCAAGAAAAACAAATCAATAAAAGACTGTTTGTTTTTTAACCTATAACAAAGAGACAGTGGATACTGGCGGATCTTTCTTCTGGGCAAACATAGTATGGATATACGTGCTGTGATGTGAGACTGCTTATCTCCTCATTCCTAGCAAGAAAAAAATCCTTTATTTATGTTGGCATCTCTGTGCAGACTCAATTCTGTCTGGTATAGACAGAAACATTTAGTATACTCATAGGATGCCAGGTATAAATTGGTGGCTGGGCTGCGTGCAAAATGAGAACCAGATGTCCAAGAAAAGATGGTGTTCAGTCACTGAAAATGTTTTCTAATTTGTTTTTGGATGTCCTACTTATGAATGCCAATTTCCCCTCTGGTTAGAAATAAAGCAAAACCAAAGATTGTGAAAACTGGGAAAGAAGTGACAACAAAAAAAAAGCTGCTGTGTTCTTACACGGAATTTGTTTTGCATATTTACAGCGATGTGGCACCACTGATAGGGTCATGTGGACCGATAGGAGGATTGCTGTGGACTACAAAGAATACAGAGTTTGACAAGCTGTCATTGACACTGGCACCCGTACCTCTTTTGATATATACCTCCTCTTTGTGTAATCCAATCTGTCTTTTGGCCTTTTGTTGCCAACAGGGACTGCTGCAATGAGCTGTGTGAGAACTGACACTCGTCGTACCTGTGGTTCTCTTTGCAGTCTGATGTGCATACCCCTGTGGCTGGACAAAGCCCTCTTCTCCACTGCATGATGCCTGAAGTGATAATAATCTCCAAAAACCTGCAAACACAAAGAGGAAAAACACTGAGTTTACCTGCAGCAAAGTGACAGCAAGATAACACGCTGTGTTCATGAGGGCATTCTCAAGGACATTTAGACACAGTGTATAATGAAGAAAGTGCTTTAAAAGGCATGCACATATCCATTTAGCCAAAGGAGCCTATCATTTTCTGTCCACATTTAAAATGGAATGAGAAGCTATCACTACACTGGCTACCAGCCACATGAGAACCTTTTCTCTTTATCACAGAAAAAGCAGCCATTACCTGATCAGAACTTATAAAACGTTGCATGAATCTTAGCCACAGAAGTGCTGTAAAAACCACATGAGAGTAGTAGTCATTTAATGCTAACAAAATGGGTCTTTTATCATTGTTTAAATGAGGTGTTAAAGTTTCACTAGCCAGCACGGTGCAGATATCCATTTAAGGGCTTCAACAGACCAAAGATTCATGTTCTGCATTTTCACAAAGAATGATAAAGGAAGCTTCAGAAACCATGGAGCTTCAAAACAAAAAGAAACAGAAGCTAACCTAGAGGTGGAGGTGCTGATTGGAGAGAACGTCGGGTACGAGCATGCACAGATAGAGGTGTGTCAACATCAAGCAACAGATGGACAGCATCTTTCAAAAAACATTAGCTGCATCCATTAGAGGGGGAGTCACTTCAAAACCATTCAGTTTGCCGCTGTCTTTGTTCCCTCACACATATTGGGCATAAAAGAGCTTTTAAGGACAAGCGTATGGGTGACAGCTGTCACCAAACTGGCCTTAAACCTCAGGGAGAACTTTCTTTTTGTCAGTCCTGCTATTAAGTGACGCACTGAGCAATGTGTCCCCTTGTCACGGTCAAGGACGACTGACCTGAAAAGCAAGATTGAGCTTAAAAAATACAGACATCCTTGTAAAAAGTGTGACGACAGAAACATGTGAACAAAAGGTGGCTCAGCCACTCTACGCATGGGTTTATTCACCAGAGAGGGGCCTCCATTTGAAAAGGAAGTATTGCAATCTGTACAGTAGTGCCATTGGGGACTGGCTCACCTTCACAAGCCCAGTGGAGCGCAGGAAGAGAGAGGGGGGGAGGGACAAGAGGAGGGAGGCATGGAGACGAAGGGTTTGACAGGCGGACCAGGCAGGATGGATGTGTGTGAGGACGCAGAAGAGCAGACGCAGCAGGATGGAAGGCTCTCCTGGGGCCGCGGGCTGATTCTGCCGGCCGACTGTCTGTGCCTGAGCCATCCAGGCTGGAGGCTGGAGCTCACAGGCCTTTCTCTGGCAGAGTAGATATAAAGCTGCCAACCTGGTGCCAGCCAATTTCGCTCCATTTGTCAAATATTTGCAATTAAGACTTGATTGTTAAATCATTTTCTGTGATAATTTCCACATAAAAGGAGTGACCATTGGTCTTAAATTACTTGGCGCTCTAGAAAAATAATCTCTTTTCCCCCTGAGTTTGTGTTGCACATAATTATGAGCAGAAAAGATGAATAAGGCTGCTTTTGTGGGGGGACTGCTTTGCAGCATGACAATCCTTGAGTGATTAAAAATATGGCTACTGCAAGAGAAATTACTCCATAAAATTGGATTTCACAGACATCAGAACATGCAGGAAAAGGCAGTCCTATATGGCTGAAATATTTTAGTTAAGACAAGACGGGATGGTGGGTTTTATCGCTCTAACTGGATATTCTGTTCAGATGATGCTGGCTTTATGACATTTTCAGTGAATTAGACAATCAGTGCCTGACCTTACAGAGACCCTGTCTGGAGAGTAACGTAAAAGCCACGCAGGAGGAAATGGCCTGTGAATGATGCAAGATTGAGGTGTGATGAAAGATGTGACCCGAGAAATTAATGAGACCCAATTTCACATTGATTGCGACGGAGCAGAAAGCTAATTCGTGCAGCACTGGGGTGGCTTTTCTGTGGTACAAACCTATTTCCTAGAGTGCTGATGTCCTCATTTAGACCAAGAGTCTGTGGGTCTTGGGAAATTGAGATGGAGATAGAAATGTTGCTGTAGCTGCCCATAAGTGCGGCTGAGTCATGCCTCTCTTAAGTCCGAACCAGAATGAATCATATGGTGTGTGTATGTGTGCCAGCAGTGATAATTGAGAGCACTGGGGGTCATTAGTCACCCTGCCACTATGTTCCGAGTCTGCATAAGAGGCATATTGCCCTTTACACTCTTCACTGGGCAGTGCCAGAGGCTGCATTTTCAGACGCTTTTAACTTTTACTGTCTATAACTTCATGTAGATTGCATGCAAATCTTCAGAAACAGTCAATGTAACTTTATACACAGATTTCTCACAAGATAAGGCAGGAATCAAGTTTATAATAGTATTGGATTTTTCATTAGTTTTAATTTTTATTTTGTATTGACACTTTTTGAAATTTTAGTTGACACCTGATAAGTTTTTACTGAGTTAACTTAGTTTTTATTTTGTGTTTTTATTAATAGATTAGAGTTTGTTTTTCAGTAATGTTGAAATACTTGTCAGAGGAAAGTCCCAAAAGTGCCGGAAAAAGTAAACATTATATAATTTCTCTATTCAAATAGGCTTATCTTCATTTTTCAATTTCATTATTAAATACGATTTGGCCAAAAAATTACCTTTGTGTGGCCAATCACATCAGGTCATTTTACTCCTGAGGCTTAGGTGGCTGGGTAAAGGGTTGGGCGCTCCAAAAGACTTCAATAATAGAGGTTTAAGTAGACACAGGGTTCCTGTACTTTTTCTAAAAATCCAATTATAGACTTTCTGAGACCTTTAAAAGACCTCAGCTAAGAAAATTAAAACCACTTTTTGCAAGGTGTATGGTCAAAAATGAAATAATATGATTTCTTTGTACACCAGACCAGGGCTGAATTTTCTGATTTAATAAACTATTTATGAAATGTCAGATGGTACAGGGCAAAAATATTTTTTTTAGGTCATACAATGCCCAAATTTGACCATTTCTGGCACATTTAATGCCTCTATTCCATCAATGTCTTACTTTGATATAATTATAACACATTTATGCAGATGTGCTGAGCTGATTCTAAACAGTTCAACTATTAAGAGCAGAATAAAGCTTTTTGTCAGGGATGACATGTCACAATACTAGTGGGTTACACTGATTTTTAAATGGGCAACCTGGTGCCCTGTTTCACAACAGTACGCATTTATTAAATCACAGTGAGTTGAATAAAAACAGAGTGGTCTGGGGGTCCTTCCCCAGGAAATTAAGGACATTCAACACTGAATTCCCTGAATTATGGAGAATATTTATGCAACAAATTGTGAGGGAAGATGATTTAAACTGTACAAAATTGGCTAGATACAAAAATGAACATCATATATACTGGCAGAAATAAACAAATGTTCCATAATGAATAATCTTATAGGGTGAAGCATTAAGTTTGAGGAGTTTTATGCTGAATCAACAAATCTCAGTAGAAGTTTTCTGTTTTCTATTTCCTTAAACTTTACGGTGTGTTCTAGGGACCGAATATTTACTGTAGGTCTAAACTTAAGCTAGTTTAAATTTTTGCACTTGATAAGAACGTGTTCTTTGGGGGCAATCTCAATGACTTTGCCAGGATTTTACCAAGGACCCATATAAACCTCTTAATTAATTAAATCAAGTGTAAGCTGAAAAAAAAGGGTCACATTTTTTGTGCACTACACTATAGGTCTGTCAGCAGGTTGGTACAGTGTTGTTTGTAGCTCTTAAAAAAGGTACATAAAGCTTTGTTGGACTTAAGAGTTTCCATTAGCTGGCATTCACCAGTCTTCGGCCAGTTTCACAGGTGGATGTCCAACAGATAAAAACATTAACCGCTAAAATGTCTGGCTCAAAAATATTTCAATTACCAAAATAAGTAAATAGTGAATAATTAGCCTACATATTATACATTGTGTTAACTGGAATATATACTGCAAGAATTCTTTAATATAAACACAGTCAAATGAAAATAATTTGACTACGACCCTCTACCTGTGCTGGGGTTGTTTATCTACATAGGCAGCACATGGATAATTCAGGTGGTTAATATTCATGTGATCATTGTGGGTGACTTCAAACAAAGTCTATCTCTGGGGGGACTTTGAGCTACTGAAACTATGCAAGGAAATCGATGGTATGGAAGGATTTCAGTTTGTCATAGATGTAAAAAAGAAGCTGAAACAAAGAGAATTTCAGACAACTGAGCTGCATAAACACTGATGTAGGGGAGGACAGGCCTGGGCTGAGCGGAGTTGTGGAGGAACTGTATTCAACACAGAGACAGGTGTAATGGATATTGGCAATAATCCAATATTATGCATCCCTGAGATTTTGTTAGATGTAGGTAAAACTTATTCTCCATAGTTCATGCTTAACATCTTACTTTGACCAATAAAATATATATCTTCATGACTCATTTTCGAGAACAAAGTTAGGTCAAGTATTTTAGAAAATCAAAAGACATTGGAAAATTTCTGATTTTGTAAAAAGTTTCAACAAAGTTTATTGCAAACCAAACTCAAATCTGCACATGGTGAACTCGAGGGGTGGGGACAAAACACTGGGTTAATCTGAGCTAACGTCAGAGTGTTTTTAATTAGATTAAAGGGAAAATAAGATCGCACCAGCAGGAATGTTCTGTCTACCAAACATGTGAAATGAAACACAAAATCACACCAGCAGATGTGACCTTTAGCTATCAGATTTCCAAATCATTTTCAACACACAGTTGGATTACTGAGAGCTAGAGGTTTATTCAAATGGCGTTGAAGTCTGTCTTTGAAGGTTGTAAAGTAGCAATTGAAATGATTTTGTTTGTAGAATACATACTATGAAGCATATTCTCCTTTTGACCTTGAACGACTTCAACTTTTGACAGCAACTGAATACAGATAGTTGTGAGCTGCATAAGGTCTAAAGTGAAGTTTCTTTAAAATACTTCTCGTTGCATTTCAATGAAGTAGACGTCTTACTTTACTTTGGTAAATGAGCATTTCAAATGTTTCTTTTAGTACAGACCTTGTGAGCTGATTGCTCACTGCTCCTATGAAGACCATCCATCCATCCATCCTGCTTGTCCTGTTCAGGACTACAGGGTTTGGGGGCAGCAAGTGGATTACACCCTGACTAGTTCATTCATCACAGAGCTAACATACAGGGACAAAAAAACATTCATGCTCACACCTTCTGGCAATTTAGAGTCACCAATCTGCATGTTTTTGTTCTGCAGGAGGAGGCTGGAGTACCTGAAAAGAACCCAAGGATGCAGGAGACCCGGCTAACCACTGCACCACTGCGCAGCCCAGCAAAGGAAATATCTACAAGATTATACAAACCTTTTTACTTTTAACTTAAGTAAATTAAGAATTAGATTCTGAATGCTTGAATTGGAAGCTTAAAGATATCAGTGTATGATGATTAAAGATTCTTATCACATAGGAGAAAAATGTCAAAAAAAACCTGAAAGGCTCAAAAGCATTGTGCTACTTTGGCATATGATGAGAGCTGTAGCCCTGGAAACCGGCAATACATTGGTATTCTGCTTTGGCTCATCTCAGCTCATCAGTAAAACATATAACTACAATCTGATATTGGATTTATTCAGTCTCTTAAATGCAGCCTTGTGATGAGACAGCACTAATGTGACTGCAAGCCTTTGCATAGGTGAAAGTACTCCACTGCTTTGAACGCCTGTTGAACCCTCTTAAATATGTGTTGTAAATGAAATTAGCATATAGTGTGGAGAGATATTCCTCTCTCCCCACTTTTGATTTGAATCTTCTTTGCAGCCAAAAGAAAAAAACTAAATTCAGTGACAGTTTAAAAACATTATTCATGAACCGAGATTTGTCTACATTAGGTTCATCTGATGTGAATGTCAAGTATTTCAAGTGTTAAGGTTGGAAAAGTTTGAACTTCAAAGAATGCAAACTTGTGAAACCGACAGATGTGGGTGTCTAAACATTGGCTTGAGTCTGAGTGCAACTGGCATTGAGATGACTTATCAAAAGCTTTCTGCCAGTCCAAGAGATGCATGTGAAACATCAACAAGTTGATCTAGAGTTTTTTGAAGATTTCTTCAGCCCACTCACCACATTCTTTTTACTCTATTCTAGTCTCTAATAACCCTCTACATACTCTCCTTGCTACCTAGTGCTCCTATTTGGCATTGAAAGTATTAACACACAGTTTACAGCAGCATGTTCCATATCAGAGGTCAAACTCAGTATTTTCTACACTCCAATGGGGAATTCAAGCCATCTGCTGACAATATCAGTCAGAGTGGTTGTCAAACTTCAAGGTGACTGAAAGTAATGTCATGGTCTTCCTCTTACATCCCCTTTCTGCTGCGTCCTGTCCCAGTCTCCTCGCTGCCTGGTGGCTGTCTCGCTCTTTCGCCGCCTCCTGCCACAGTTGTTAAGCCAATATTGGCCATGGGGGATTGGCTTCAGATCAGTGATGCCGAAAAGAGAAATGTACCGAGCTTTGGCTGGGCTGTAACCTAATGTTATTACACAAGGCAGTGTGTGCACACGAGTGTTTAAGCATCTCCCAGATGTTAGACGCTGATTTGAGAATAAGCTATGGTTTCTTTTCCCTCTAATCAAACTGGGAGAATTTTTGTGCTGCAAGAAATAAGCTTGATATTTGTGTCATGCCAGACTTGCTGTGCTTGTCTCAAGAGTAGCGACTGTAAATGCACACAATAAAGTCTCATTTAACTCATCTCCAAACTGAAATCCTGCTGGGACGCTCTAAATAATTCCAATATTCAGTGAAGAGGTTTTGTAGAGATGGCTAAGAATGAGAGTATGGGTGCAGATTACAGCGAGGTAATGCAATGATACACAGGGCTTTTGTGCTTGTGTGTTTTGGTGCGTTTACACAAATTCAGCTCGAGGATGAATATAAATCTTCAGTACTGAGCACTGGGAGCTCAGAGGTCCACTATGCTGATATTGACAGTGACAAAGTTCTACATTAAGCGTATTCCCAAAGTGCAAACAGGCAAATCCCCCTTATTGGAATTGGCATCAATCAGATCCTTCGTTCAAGGAAAAACAGCAGCATCAATGGAAGGTTAGAGACGGCAGTAACAGTGATTCACTCCAGACAAAGAGATCTTAATACACAGCCTGCGACGGCTCATTCCACTAACCATGATAAAAGAGGCTACAGTGTGCTAGACACATATAGAAAACACGCACAATGCTTTCAGCTCGTCTGTACAGTGTGAAAGCCCTCAGCGGCAGCATAAGGGATAGAAATGTCAGCAGTGCTGCTGAGTTCATTGATTGCCACACAACCCAACAACCATCTCTTCCTCGCTTCTGTTTTTAATATGCTTCCTCTCCTTTTATTCATGTTTTGTCATTCAACCAAAGCACACCGCAGTCCATGAACCCCACAGAAACATTTGCTTTACATAGCTAATGTTGTTGGGTCGATATACTGCGATATTTGCTGTTAGGCTTATAAAACAGTCATGTTATTATCGTCCTCCAAGCCACTGGGCTGCCATCTTTTAGACTAATTGCAAGGGAAGCTCTAGGGTTCAGCTTTGTGGTACCAGCTCATTATTTTGCTCTGAAATAGAGGCTAATTGAGTGTTTTCAAATGAAGGGTAATTATTTGTTTGCATCTTATAGCTCTGATTCTGCATGTTCTCTGCCTCGGCCGAATTCACCCACTTGGGGGACTTGTTTTCTTAGAAGAAAGGCAAAAAACTCTTTTGGCTAATTATGTGGCTGAACAGCAAGGACATTACAAAATACCCATGGAAACCGTGGCACCAGTTGTGGCTAAGTAACGAGACAGAAGCGGCAGGGAAGGTGTGAAAAATGATTAAGTCCAGTGAATACTTTCTCTTCAACAGGAATTATGAAGGGGTTATTCAGGCAGTTGTGGGAATAGCACTAAGACCTGGGAGGTAAGGAGGATCTAATAGCGTGTCCAGCTCGGCCTAGTCCTATTCTTGGTAGGTCACAGAGGAATATGGAAGAAAGGAGAGGCAGGAGAAAGAAACATATCACAGGGGGAAAGATGAAGAGAGACAGTGGAGAGCTAAGAAAAGGCATGCATCATGACAGCATTAAGAGGGTAGAAATAAAGAGTCCCTATGGATAGCTAACCTTAGGCTAAAACCATAAAACTCAAATCTTACACTTCTTATCACTGAAAATGACTACTGAAGTGTCATGCTTATCAATAATGCTGCCGCCCTCCGTGATTGTACTCATGACTGGTGGAAATACACACCTTAATACTGTAGATTTAAACTCTAATCAGACCAGAAAATTAAATTGCCTGAAATATGGATCTCCTGCAGAAATGAAAAATGCAGTAAAAGTAGCATTACTGATGTTGCTTATCTCTGTGATTTCTACAGGAGCGGATAGGGCAGGGTTTCTCAAACTTTTTGGGGCTGGGGACCCCTTACAGGGCAGAAAATTTTCCAAGGACCCCCACATAACCCTCACGCTAATTAAACATAAATTACTGCCATTAGTACTCCTAGATGCTTTATTTTAAACTCTTCAACCAAAATACAAGCTTTTGCCAGTTGAGTGTGGCTTCTTACTTTTTGTGGTCCTTTGAGCAGCCAAATTAGAAGCCCTCTGTACTTTTTCTTGTGCTTCTTTTTATGCATGATGCGTGATAATTTACGTACCCCCCCCCCCCAAGGGGTGGTTTGAGAACCACTGAGATAGGGGACAGGGGACAGAGCAGGAAAATGAGGGCTTATCAAAATTCTGCATACACTATGCATACAGAGGTACACCATCACTCAGCCAAACCTTTCTCGGAGTGGCATCCAGCCGCCACCTCAAATTCACAGGTGTTCAAAGAAATTCATGGACACATACACTGAAAAAACCTCCCTGAGCTGTAGCCTTGAGAAAGAGAGACTGAGTCTAGTGAAAAAAGACCTTGCATGTGAGCAGGAGAGAGTGTATATGTGCAAGAGAGAGACATATTAAATATTTCAGATCCCCTCTTGCCATTTTAATGTGATATTTATCCCACTGAGTTTCTTCCTGAATCAAATCCTGGACTTGGATGGAGAAATTAGCTAACCATTTTAGTAAACACCGAACTTTAGTCATGCTCCACCAGAGCGTCGAATATTCATGGAGTCAAGGGACACTGAAATCTATTGCTTTTAGCGTGTTGGGACCTGCTTTCGTCTTCTATTAGTAACATAAGTAATCATGCTATTAAATGAGTCTAATAATTCAGAGTGATGGCCTGTGGAGCACAGGGACAAAGGAAGCTCAGCAGCCCTCCATGTTACCACTCATTGAGCAAGAAATAGAGGCAGAGAGAAGACAGGAGATAGATGAATTTAGACATAATGGTCAACAGAATCTTTACTGAAAAAGGGGCCACGTGCTTTGCCAAAGGTGCAGCCAAGAACATATTGTAAGATACATGAAAACAACTTCAGCGGAAAGCAGATCAAACGGGGTTAATTTTGAAGCTGTCTGCAGAGGGGTTGGGAGAGAGCGCAGACATTTTAAACAGATAAACAGGATCAGCGCTCTCTGGATCTAGGAGAGCTGCGGAAACAAATGTGCCACCACTGCTGTGCGTGCATGCGACAAAGAGCTTAGGCAATGAAGCAACACATTATGCAAATAAGTAAGAGGATGAAAAAAAAAAGCAAGAGAATGAATTTAAAAGGAAAAGGCTTGTTGTAACAGGAAATCTTGTGAAATATTGAGGATGTTCCAGTGTTTGGTATTAAAATTTGTTTTGTTGTGTAAGTACAACCTGGGTACTGTTGGCCTTCTGTTTGTACCTGCATGCAGAACATTACCTTGTTTGCCTTGTCATAAAAATTTAAAATTGTGATCTGAAGTGAAGAGCACAAACATGCAGCACTTCACTTTGTCAAGCAAAAAAAAAGAGTATTTTTTGCTCTGCTTCCACCAGTTATCTTTCTTTGCTCTGGTGGTTTTGTTTCAACCTGTTGTCTGCAGAGTCATGAAAGAGCGCCTTCTCCTGCTGAATGAAAAGCCTCTTCTTGTTAGTACAGTAAATACAGTCCATAAAAATCAATTTGAAGAGCACTCAAATGGTTGTCCTATTGATTTTTGTTCAGTCAATCTATCAGTGGTTGCAAGGGGTGAGGCAAGAGCACAAAAGCACGGTGGGTGTGCAGCAGCAGCAGGGGTGGACCACTGGATGGGAAATGTGCAAAATGCCCTCCGCCTGGTGTTTGCCCTTCAATTTAAGAGCTCAGATCAGGGAAATGGTAGCTGTCAGCACCTTCAGACATTCAGCGAGGAGATGCAACCCTGCTGCAGAGAGAGAGAGAGAAAAAATCACCTCACACTCTTGCTTAAACATCACAAGAGCATGAGGAAGAAACACATGCTCACACAGTCACGCCTCCGTATCTCTGTCTTCCACTTGATGCGCACGAAGAGGTCAATAAAAAAAGACAACCGCAGCCTCCAGCTGTCCCCTCCGGCTTGCTCCTCAGACGGTGGCCTGTTTAAAGAGCGTCGGGATCCTGTGAGGCTGCTGGATTATTCATTTGCAGGGTGTAACTCAGCCCCACTGCTCTTTTTCCACATCACCTATGCTGAATTCCCTGGTGGCAGAGAAGCCTCCGTCAGGCTCTGTCACCCTAGTTTTTCTGGAGCTGAAGTAAATAGGCTCCACTTCCATTTTCCATTCAGCACTCGTCAATTTAATTCCTTTACTCTGTGTGTCTTTCTTTTATTCCCCTGTGAATCGTCCCCTGGTTCCATCTATTAATACTGACATATTCAGTGCTTATATTTTATCCCTCCCCTCATGCTGAGCCCCTTATTAAATCATTCTTATCTCCCCATCTATTCAATGTAAATTGGGTAGAAAAACCCATGAGATTCAGGCTGCATGTAAAATAAATGATCATATTTTCCAGCCCAAACTCTGCTGTTTGTACATCAGGACATCTTGGTTTGTAGCATTTTCCTGAGGTGCAGTTATTTCATTTTCCCTGCACAGTTGAACATTCAGATTGCTCGCCTGGCACAAAGGTAGGTCAAGAGGTGCAGCAGGTTAGAAGTGTCACTGGCAATTCAATGGCACACCTCAATTGTGGTGTCGGGACTGTTCTGTCTGCTGCCTTTTAGCTCAGAGTTGGCTGCACTTTGATACCTACTTTTATTCTTTGCTCTTTTAAAACTTTGTATAGCATGCACTAAGGCCACCACAAACCTTTTGATTTTTGTCTCATGTTAACATTTATTATGTACATCCAATCTTTTCTTCTACTACAATTTGTTAGTTTTGCTTTGCTTGTTATTCATTGCGAGGAAACAATGACAGCTACCAAACTGTCTTCTTTAAAAAAGACAGACATCATCTAACCTTGGCAGCATATTTGAGCAGTAGAACAAAGAGGCATCTACAAGCTGTTCACCTCCTATAGGACTGTAATGTTGGCTCTGTCAGTACATCGTATTAGAAACACATTGCTCCTACATAGAACGAGCTGATTGTTCAAACTTTAGATGCACTAATTAAAAATGTATGTAATAGATTCTTCCTAATCCCAGCATGCTGCCAATGCCTCCCCAGGGGACAGGTGGCACACTTGAGTGTGCACTCTGTTCGTGCATTGTAAAGGGCTGAGTGGAGCAAAGCTGGTTTAACAAGAACAGAGGGCCCTTATGAAGCAAGGATGGGGAATAATTAGTACCATCTTTTCTACTCTTGCTGATTAATGTAGGAAATTATCTCTTCTCTCAGGTATCTGCTTTTAATGTTGTGTCACATAAGTGGTTGTAAAAGACCATTTTTTAACCATTTTCCTAAAAACTTGGGACACTGTGTTAAATCTAAATAAAAACTGACTGTGATGACTTTCTTTATCTGGACTAGAGAAGTAAGGCCATCCAGCACTCAGTTTAAGATGCAGCAATGGGATGACTAAAGATTCCCCAAATTTTCCTGCAGTATATGTTATTACGTCATGTGATAAAAAAAATCACATTATACAATGGGGACACCTCGAGGTGCCAGGAAAAAAATCAAATCACATGTATTACTTTCTACGATTCAGAATCAATTCAAAATGTCCATGAATCGATATTTTTACATACTTTATAAAATGCTGAGTGCATTTTTAAATGTAGACCAGATGCAAGTATTTTCCTCCCTGTTAGCATTAGCAGTGCAAGCTAGTCTACAGAGCCCTGAGTTACTCAGCATATCCTGTTTTCCCAAAACAAAAGTTTTAAAACTCACTGTGGATTTTACAATCCCAGTTAGAAGCCTGACCTGATGTATCTGCTTACTGTGCTAAACTAAAGTAATATAGCCTGCTTTAGGTATGGTTCATATACCCTAATTCACATCATACACATATATACATCATACATACACTTTTACCTGGCAGAAATATTTACCAATAACTGCTGACCAGCATGGACAATAATATAACAGATTTTATCGTCTCCTTCACATCAAAGACTGGTGTATGGTTTAATGAGTGACCATGCTAACTGGTGACCAAACATCAAATGTGTCCAGTTTAATAACCACTGTCAAAAACTTAAAGGGCCACTTTGTTTAGTTTTTCAGTAAATTAATATCTGCTTAGCATTTCTTTAACCTTGCAAAGCAGATGGATACGCATGTTTCCTTGTTTTTCACTGGTGAATTCATCTTGGAAAGCTCCCATCTGAACTGTTTGGGCCCGGTTAGAAAGTGACAGGACCAATCAGTATCAAGGGGCAGGACTTTCAGGCGCAGCAGAGTCGTGACGTAAACAAGCAGCAGCAACAGCTGGTGCAGTTATGGAGGAAGAGATTAGCGTGGATGCTGCTAAAGCACCAGTTTTATCAGAACTTGATGACATTTCTGCATTCAAAGAAGAACAAAGAACAGCAGTGAGTTGTTTTCTTTTTCAAAAACAACAAAAGTCGAGTACTTACATGTCTATAGTTGTCAAGTTTCGCATTATTCCTCAGTAGCTGCGCATGTGCAGCTCAATAGCTGCTACATCACGTGTTTTCTTGCTCTAATTGGCCCATAGAGATGTGACAGACAAAACGTTCACCCAATCACACTCCAAGGTTTTTTTTAAGCCTCTGCCTTTTCTTAAACGTTTCCTATTGAAACTCTCCCAGACGGATGTGTGAAACACATCCATCTGGTGTGTCAGGTTAGCATTTCTTAGAATTAATAGAAAAAGTTTAGTGTTTCAACAATTTTGTAATGACAACCGCTGACACAACTGGAAGGTCACCAGTTAACACGGCCACTTTCTAAAAGTCAACACCTGCTCTCCCACAGCATCATTTACAGTGAATGCTTTAGATTTAGGGCTACAATTATTTCTGATAAATATGCTTCCTGCTTAAGCCCACACATTTAATTCATATTAAAATATTTTCCAAGTGGAGCTAAAATGACTGTTTTCTTGGTTGTTATTGTCATTAGTTTGATTTAAAAAAGCTAATATTTAATAAAAAGCATAACTTTGAGCACATTTAAAGATTTTTTATGTGAAACACGGATACAGATACCAGAATCAGGTATTACTGCTGACACAAAACTGGCAGTTCTTGTATTAGCAGTAGTACAAAAACAAAGCAGATACTGTCACAGGTATTATTTGAAAGCAAAATGTTAACCTCTCGTTGTCTAAAAATAAAGGGCTGAACGATCTGCAAAAATAATCTAATTGTGCAATAAATCACTCTTTATTCAAACAAGCACCATATTAGATAAATAAAATTAGGAATGAATGAATAAAACGTGATTTTGGTTCATATGGCAATTTGAAATCAATTGCTGTATTGAAGGGGATGATAATATTTTTTGTTATTCTTATTTTGAATAAGAAAAACGTACACATGAAGAAGAAAGTTGGATTTTTATTTTAAAAAATGTTTGCATATGGTGTAGAGCATAAAACTTCTACTGCAAAAAAAAACTGTATCTGGTATTTTGACACATTTCAGGTTAAAGAAATATTGCACTGTTTGCGGTTTGAATATTGCAGCAGTCCATATAGCGATTTAATCTAATTTGCAATTAATTGCCCAGCCCTACTGAGAATGTAGTCAAAGTTGGAGTTATGTCTACCGTTTGGTGATATTTAACATAAGTGGGGATGACAAAAGTAGAGAGGAAAATGCCACACAACACAATCTGACTGGCTTGATGTCACACAACCACCAGCCAATCAACACTGAGGCCTGGGTACCACTGACACAGGAAATGTTCAGCATCACTTCCTGTCTTCTGCTGCTACAGTGTTGTGCTGTGCTGTTTCTCATTTTGACAGAGCTAGTTTTTAAATTTTCCTTAGTTTTTTTAACATCCTGTTTTACTTTGCCACGTAAAGTAGATTTTGTTTGTCATAACAAATGCATATCAGTCACATGCACTACTTATAAACAAAATTGATATTAGTCTTGAAAGCTGATATCAGCCTTGACAACCAGTATCAGTTGACCCTTAATTTTGATAAAGATGTTGAATGCGTGGAAAACAATGGCGAGCTCCGTCTTGCTGTGAGTTGGGTACCAATGCAGTTCAACTGATCTTCCCATCACAGATTGACCCCCAGAAAGAAGAAATAAAGGTATTTTTAAAATGTAGATTTAATTACAATGGGCGGTGCCTGCTGCAGTATGACCTTGTTAAAGACCTCAGTGCTGTGCCGCACGGTGCCATCGTGTGACGTGCAAATGGCACATCTAAAAAGGGAGTCCTTTTTTTGACAGGTTCTCTATTGGACAAATTAGGCCAACATCATTAAAATGAGTGCTGTTACCACTTTTACAGCATCCTCAAAGTGATGCTGCTGCTGGAAACTGGCATGCACTCTTAAAGCATTTATCATAAACATACTCTGATTAGAGAGCATTTTTTCATGATGGGATTTAAAGCAATACTGTGGCTATTTAAAAAAAACCTGGGATACAGTGTTGCATTATGGCCCAACTTTACACACAGAACGCTTGGAGACATTAACTAGAGACTGGCCAGGCCAGAGATTTATCATCAATGCACTCACGGAGCCACCTCACTTCACTGGACCTTCTTGTACAGAAAGTGCTTTGAAGTGTGGTGGCTCCACCTTTAACTTCTTGATGTTGGGGTAAGGCAGGATTGCGCCTTAGCCCCTTTGCTCTTCGGGGGGGGGGGGGTCTTAACTTGCTGAGTGAGGCTAAAGCATCAGGAACGGAGGTCTCCTGGGCCAAAACAAAGATCCAGGCATTTGGGGATGCCTTGGATACTGCCATGGAATCTATGTCTGTGAAAGGAGGAAGTTGTAGAGCAGTTCATCTACCTTGGCAGTGTAATCAATCGATTCGCTGACAGTGAGGCTGACATCAACCCCAGACTTGGGCTTGCAAATGGGTTTTGCTGGGCATGACAGCGTGGAGTCACAGGTATCTGGGCGTGCAGATGAAAGTCACTAGTCTTTCAGTTCTTGGTCCTTCCAGTCTTGCTGTACTCTTGTGAGGCAAGGACACTGACCAGGGATGCTGGCAGGACTCCTTGTGATGACTTCTCCTTAGTACATTTTTGGGTATCGTTGGCAAGACTGTGTCTAATGCTCACGTGCTCAGGAGCGCAGGGATGAGAAGGGTCAGCTGCCTGATACGGGAACAGCAGCTACACTTTTATGGGCACCTGGCACACTTCTCTGGGCCTGATCCAGCTCACTGTATACTGGGTGCCCAGAACCCACTGGGCTGGCCCAGACGCCAGGGGGAACTCCGTGCATCATGGAGGGGGCAGCTGGGAGGATACCTGGAGAGATGGCAGGATGGCCATCAGGAGGCCAGAGAAGTACAGGACCAAGGCTTAAGTGGTGAAATACCGAACTGGCATGTGCTCCCATGCCAGACCTGAACTGATTTGTGAAACCTTCACAAATGTGCTTAACAATGTATGTTTGGACCAGCTTATGAGGTCAAGTAGTCAGTGTCTTTTTCAGTTTATTTTTTTTTAACCAAGAACCACAATGCCAAATCCCTCACTGCATGTATGACATTGCTCCACTGTAAAAAAGTCTGGGTGCTAAACTGGCTTTGGCAGTCATGAATTGTCTCCCTTAAAAATATTTGGTGCAAGAGATGGTGCATCTATGTGATAAACACAATCTTGTACAAACTTATTCAAATATATGTTGCATCACAAAATATATATAAGCACATAATTTTTTACAAAATGTATAAAAAACTTCAGTTTCAACAATTGACATGCTGTCAGTGCTATTTTCAATCAAATATGGAGCTTGAATGTGCTGAAAATCTTGGCAATCTGTTTTATTCACATTTGACACAATTTCCTAGCTTTAAGGAAAGGGGGTTGTAAAACAATGATAGCAGTAGTTATAAAAAGCCCAAAGTAGGTTTGCTGTAATAGATTTACATGTGCATATTAAACTATACACACAGCATTAATGATAACATACCATGATGTGATGAATCTGCTATTAATACATTTCCAACAGAGAGAGAGAAGAATGTCCTTCACTGAAGAATGTTTTCAATTTCTAGTTTTCATGCTTGTGTTCATTTATTTACCCGTTATTTCTGAAAGCAGTATTTACTTTTTTTCAAGAATTTCAGCCTGCTGAAGGGGTTTCTCTGTATTGAATAAACCACTACTAGGCAACTCTTTGAAATGCAACACCAACCTGATGAAACTGAAATAAAAGATTAGGCTAACCGAAGCTTTCACAACAGAGAAACACAATTTCACACATCTACAACACATGTTGTATTGATCAAATTATTATGCTGTTCAAATGGAAGGGTTTGGGTTTATACAGTTTAATAAGAAAAGATTCCCACAATGTGCACACCAGAGAAAAATGGATCTTTCACAGTCTTAGATTAAATAAAAGATTTTTAAGACTTGGAACTAAGGCGGCCATGGCACTACAAGAGAAAGCTGGCTACAAGACAGGAAGGGTGTGTGCATCTTTGAACCGAGCCTCGTTCAAATTCATGGAACATTAAGCCCCCTTCCTTGAGCCTCAGATGCACGGAGATCAAAAAAATAGTGTCTTAGGAGTTGTCTGTGTATTGGGAATGAGAACATGTGCTTTGCATAGCTTCATGAGAAGCCTGAAATAACCTTTGGAAGGGAGCTGGCTTTGTGCCCAAAACTGGTGGCATGGTGGAGCAATTTGAAGCTCGGGGCTGAAACGAGTCACTGCACAAATTCATCAGAAGTTATACGTACCATATCATCCATGTTAAATATGTGAAATGATTTATCACATTTATATCTTTATCTAAAGTCTCCAGATACTATTAAAATGTAGGAAATCTGGCTCAAATAGTAATATGGATACAAGATTTATATAACATATTAAAGTTGATAGTCTCATCAAGGACCTAGTAAAACCTGAGTGACAATCAGTGCAGGGTGACTGTTAACAGGATATTCCAGTCATCTGGCTCAGACTTGGGAGTAAAAGCCCTACTAACAGAGAGTGTTCATTTCAGCTGGTCTTGGAATACTGTATAAAATGGATGTAGCTCTAGAGAAACCACCCAGAGTTTTCCTGAAGCTGTTTCAATGGTGAATGATGTTTGTCGCCATCATGGAATTGCTGCCTCAAAGTTAAGTTGAGGTTGAAACCTCCAGTCAAATTTGGGGGATTGAATATCTCAGGCTTAAAATGATCAAAAAATATTACCAGTAGTTATAAAAAAATAATTAATGTCCAAATATATTTAGATGCCTACTCTGACTCAAGAGTTATATAATTAGATTTTGGTCAAAGGTCATTGGGGCACATGCTCATCCCTGGCTTGTGAATGCAATATCCCAAGAATGTTTATTTCATATTTAAATCTGTATTATTTTCCTATGAAAATATTTCAATGCAAAGGTATAACACAAACCAAAGAACAAACCAAGGCCCTGTCCACACACAGACAAAACTGATCTCTTTCGTTTTTGTTTTAAAAAAGTTTTCCATAACCATGGCATAGTTCTAAAGATGTCTGCATAAGAACAAAAACATTAACCTGACACGCCAGATGGATTCGTTTCACACATCCATCTGGAAAACCTTCAATACTAAGCATTTGGGAAAGGGCAGAGGCTTTAAAAAAACTTGGAGTGTGATTGGATGAATGTTCTGTCTGTCACATCTTTAGGGGCCAACCAGAGCAAAAACACATGTGATGTAGCCACGACCGAGGTGCATGAGCAGGTACTTAAGTGGCACTGTGACGCTGCCACAGAAATACACTAAAAACAGAGAAGGAGATTGTGGAGCATGTGCACCCAAAGTTTTTCTCTTGCCCAAAAATTTCTCCTGTCCTACACTCCGTGGTGGATCTAGGAACATGTGGCGTATGCTGTTCTCCAAGAGCATTTGTTGCTCACGGTTGTAGCAGAAGAGCAAAGGATTTTGCTGTAAAAGTCACAATAAGCTCAGTAGCTTCTGCAGCACAAGCACAATCCTGTAATCCACCATTATTGTTGCTGTTAGCGGGTTAAGGGAGTTATGACATGATCGTTTCAGAAAAGATGTTTCTGGTTGTACACAGAGAGGCACAAGGGTTGCGTATATACATATTTGTCCACTCTGGAATCTGCTTAAAAAAAAGGTGTTTTTGGGCTACCAAAATGCTGGTTCTCTGTGGATGGAACATCACGATATAAAACTTTTGTGGATACTCCCAAACGCGTCACCATGCGGATGGCCCCTAAATGTATGTATGAAAAATACTGTAAACATATGATTGCTGCTGTCATTGTTGATGTTTAAAATTGAAGACTTTTTAAAAAGAGGACAATGAATTGCATGCGTGAATAACAAGATAACTGTTTATCAAAATAAGGAAACATTTCATGACTTTATTAATTACTGATATTTGCTACTGCACTGTGCAAGGGAGATCTGACATTTGCAAGTGGGGAGGGCGCTGCTTGTGCAGGTGAATGTTAGTGTCCTAACCTTTGCCTTTATCTCCTGGCCTGTTGGCCTTTCATAAGGAGATAAAAAGAGCTTAGAACACATTTTTAAGGCTGCCAGTAAAATTATTGGTATTAAATTACCTGCTCTGTGTTCGACTTTTTATAAAAGGGTAAAGTCTCTCGGGCTCAGGACATCATACAGCGCCCTGATCATCCTCTTCATGATGAATTTGAGCTCTTACCCTCTGGCAGCATATTCAGACTACAAAAGACGAAACCCAACAAAATGATAAATTCTTGCATCTCTCAAGCCATTACAAAACACAATTTTAACAATGATCAAATATGAAGCACTTTATTTTCACTACAGATGTCTGGAGAAGTCTTTTAATGATGTTTTTGCATTCAATTGACCTTTTATGAACTTTTGAATTTATTCATTTCAGTGTTGTGTCTGAGTTTGTGTGATTTTGTTTCTTATGTATCATGTTTTTGACTGTCTGCAAAGCAAATCTTCCCAGGGGACAATAACTTTGAGGTTGAAGTTGAAGTTGAAATGGGTGGGGGTGTCTCCATCACAGATTAATGTTATACTGAGGTTAGAAGTGGCTTTCATGCTTGAAAACATCACATCCACCTATGATTGCACTGAACTGGCTGAATAACAAGAGGAAAAGAGCTTTATAAAAGAGCTGCTGCAAGTTAAAAAAGTATTTAAACAGTAATAAAGAACACTTTTAAGGTAGTGACTAATCTGCAGAGGCACTGACTTCTCAGATTTACATTACCAATACAAAATATAAACAACAAGAAATTAAAAACATGAAATTCTGATACAAGACATTCTGCATTATGAGTAATTTTACCTCTACTAAGCATATGAGATTAGTTATACCATACAGCTGTTTAATTAATGGAGTTTTGAATGCAGGAATTTTACTTGCAGTAAATTATCTGGATCCCTTTCCCACCATTTAAGTAACATTTTTGTTAAGATAGCCTGTTGTTTATTTATCCCACTATAAATAGCCTACCTCCTGTGTTTTTAACCTTTACCCAGTGCTTTTTGGGGGTTATTTGTAGGTATGATGTATGGAATTGGTGGGAAAATATACCAAATGGAAACAGTATTTATCATTACTACACACAGAATTACAAAAAAAGAAAGAAACAAAAATATTTAGATCAGAGAAAAACTTAAATGTTAAAAAATCTGAGGGGTCTCCTGCACAGGGTTTCTGTGAAAACAGTTAACATTTTAAGTGAATAACTAGCAAGGTCTCTGGTCTGGCATTTATCCATTGCAGGTATACCTTTAATGGTGTCATTCCAGGTAAAACGTGCCTGTGCTTGAAAGGGCATGGCATTTACAACTATTTTAACCCAACACCACATGGTGGGTTGAAAGGACGCCTGCATATTTGCCTGTAATGATGTGACAACGAAAACCCTGGACACAGACTTTAAAAAGAAGAGAAATCTGGCATTAATGGAAGATTATAAAAAAAAAAAACAACAACCAAGAAAACAAAAAGCATGTAGACATGTTATTGATTTTGGTGATTTAAGAGTAAAGACATCATATATTAGCAGGGTTTATATATCTAATGCAGCTGAAACAAAAGACTAAACTACTACTCATATTTTCTGTGTGGTGTGCATTTGTGTGGCAGCACTGAAAATATGGGAGAACAGAGCACTTATTATAAAGGACTCTTGTGCAAGGTCCCATGATAGCCTTCATAACAGTGATAAATGACTCAAGCATTCTGCAAAGCTACATCATATGACTAGCACCTTTGGACTTTTTTTCTCTTATGCTTCGGAGAGGAAGATTTTCTGCAAAACAGAACAAGGGATTAACATCCTGGGAACCTTTACATATTTTCTAACCTCATTCTGTTTTTCAATTTCCTCCCATACATCAATAACAGAGACACAGACAATTTCAAGGCTGGATCTAGACAGCATGGTGTGCTGGGTTGTTTTTTTTTTTTTCCTTTCCTCAATACTCCCACAAAACAACAACAACAAGCACTAGAGCTGGTGGCAGAATGTCATTAGGTTTATGATGAAAAGCTGAGGAAAAAATTTCAGTCATCTTTGACAGCCTCTTTGATGCATTTGGGTAATAGATTGAATAAATCTTCTCTGTTGTGTTGTGATCTCTCAGACAAATTTATTCCAGCCCACAATGTTTCAGAGGGGTGGCTCAAACACGCTGTGACATGCCATCTTTGATGTCCATTTGCTTCATAAACACACAAAAACTGTTTTTCTGCACAATCTAACTTAAATGGATCAGTCATTATTATTCAACAGCTATGTGGCAAAACCAAAGTGTGCATAATAGCCTAAATATGTATACGAGTTTGAAAAATGAAGTATCAGTTCTACTGTACAACTTCTTGGGTGAGATAGCCTGCAGCCTCCATGGCAGTATAAGCCAGTATAAATGTATGATGTGTGGAGCATTGCAATAGCTACAAGTGAATACAAAAAGCAGACATAAATAATGCAGTCATCTTTCCCATTACAGTATAATGTAGACCAAAAATTTATAGTGCTCCCTATTCCACCCAACCTTTTAATGAGGAGGCATTTAAGTAGCGGGTACATTAGTTCTTATTATGACCAAGTAGCACACATAAATAAACGTGCGTGTCCAGTATGTGGTATAAAAGCATAAATCAAAATGGGTGCAAATGGTGTTTCTTTTAAGCTCTCTGAAGTAAAACAAGCTTTTGTGTGCAGAAGAGAAAGTACGCTCTGTGTCACAAGGGATGACCATCACTGGATAAGGGCTGTAAGTGAATACAGAAAGCAGGTCCCGCATTCAGTATCATCCATAGTCCCAGCTTAAATGACTGTGTATCTGAGACAAAGTCTTTATCAAGAGCTAAGAGCCAGAAGTTTATAAGTGCCATTTGAACAAAAAGCCCCTGGCATTTTCTGGGTCAATTGCTCCATTCTTTAATGTCACTTTGATTTTAGAGAATACCATCTGAAGAACCACAGTGGCGTTTAAATTTTGGAGAAGGAGCCGATCATGCGGCACCGCTGGCAGTCTTTGCCCACAAAGGACTCCAAAGGAGAATGAAAACGAAATAAACTCTGAAAAGTATTCTGCACTCATCCTCTACTGTGAGTGCTGCTCTTTTCACATGGAAGGCAATCTTTCTGCGTTAGCAGGCTGGCATGAGCTAATTGGATCATACTGTAATTACTCAAAAATCTAGTCTCTGACTATGGTCCTATACAGCATTTATCCATCAGTACAAAAGAGCTCATCTAGATTATTATTAAAACTAGATTATTTGATCTTTTATGGTTAAATTAAAGTTTGTCCAAATTTTCAATGTTATACTTATGGGTGTCAAACAAAACAATTAAAACTTTTAATTAGTTCATCTCAGAATTTCACAATTATTTTTTCTTATTTATCAAATACTGGAACCCCACTATTTATTTGAAAGTGTTTTTTTTTTTTTTTTATAAAATTAGTGACAATTGACATTCTGCTTACATACAGACCGGCTCTTATGAGAAAGAAAATAAGGTGTTGCTGACTTTGGACTTAACTTATCTTGAACTGTCAGATTTTTTTAAGTGATATGAGACATTAATGTAAAGTTAAAGCTCAAATTTGTGTCTCAATACACTAGAAGGAATAAGGTTGCTGTAAACGTGAAAAGATCTACAGTTGAAACCAGAAGTTTACATACACTGTATAAAAAGGCACATAAACTTTTTTTTTCTCACCGTCTAACATTAAATAAGATTAAACTTTTCCTGTTTTTGGTCAATTAGGATTACCAAAATTATTTCTATTTGCTAAATGCCAGAATAATGAGAGAGATCATTTTTTAGACGTTTTTTTATTATTTTCTTGAGAGTCAGAAGTTTGCATACATTTCATTAGTATTTGGTAGCATTGCCTTTAAACTGTATGACTTGGGTCAAACGTTTTGGATATGCTTCCACAAGCTTCTCACAATTGTTTGCAGGAATTTTGGCCCATTCCTCCTGGCAGAACTGGTGTAACTGAGCCAAGTTTGTAGGCCGCCTTGCTCGCACATGCTTTTTCTGCTCTGCCCATAAATTTTCAATGGGATTCAGATCAGGGCTTTGAGATGGCCACTCCAAAACATTGACTTTGTTATCCTTAAGCCACTTTGTAACCAGTTTGGCAGTATGCTTTGGGTCATTGTCCATTTGGAAAACCCATTTGCGCCCAAGCTTTAACTTCCCGGCTGATGTCTTGAGATGTTGCTTCAGTATTTCCACATAACGTTCTTTCCTCATGATGCCATCTATTTTGTGAAGTGCACCAGTCCCTCCTGCAGCAAGACAACCCCACAACATGATGCTGCCACCCCCATGTTTCACAATTGGGATGGTGTTCTCAGGCTTGCAAGCTTCCCCCTTTTTTCTCCAAATGTAACGATGGTCATTATGGACAAAAAGTTCAATTTTAGTTTCATCAGACCAGAGAACATTTCTCCAAAAATTAAGGTCTTTGTCCCTGTGTGCATTTGCAAACTGTAATGTGGCTTTTTTATGTTTCTTTTGGAGTAATGGCTTCTTCCTGGGAGAGTGGCCTTTCAGCCCATGTCAGTACAGGACTCGTTTGACTGTTGATAATGACACACTCTTACCAGCTTCAGCCAGCATCTTCACAAGGTCTTTTGCTTTTGTTCTTGGGTTGAGATGAACTTTTCGGACCAAATCACGTTCATCTCTGTGACACAGAACCCGTCTCCTTCCTGAGTGGTATGATGGCTGGACATTCCCATGGTGTTTATACTTGCGTATAATTGTTTGAACAGATGAACGTGGCACCTTCAGGCATCTGGAAATTGCACCCAAGGATGAACCAGACTTGTGCAAGTCCACAATTCTCTTCCTGATATCTTGGCTGATTTCTTTTGATTTTCCCATGATGTTACACAAAGAAGCAGTGTGTTTCAGGTGTGCCTTAAAATACATCCATAGGTGTGCCTCTAATTAACTCAAATGTTGTCAATAAACCTATTAGAGGCTTCCAAAGACATGACATCATCATCTGGGCTTTCCCAAATTGTTTAAAGGCATAGTAATCTTAGTGTATGTAAACTTCTGACTTTGAAGAAAGTAATAAAAATTGTCTAAAAAAAATCCTTTTCTCATTATTCTGGCATTTAGCAAATAGAAATAATTTCGGTAATCCTAATTGACCAAAAACAGGAAAAGTTTAATCTGATTTAATGTTAGACAGTGAGAAAAAAAGTTTACATGTGTGTGAATTTTGGATTTAGACCGTTCTTAAGTTTTTCACCTCTTTCATGATTTGGTTTAATTTGGGCAGGGCAAATATAGCAGCTCACAACGGCACAGGTCGCTATGGGGAATTACCATAACGTAACGATATAAAATCACCAATCGCTTAATCTCAACAGTATGCTGTTAGCTGATGTCACTGCCTTCGTTGGAAGTTCACAGCCAGCCACATGTTGTGTTTTTGTTCTTTGTGTGGTAAATTCCCAAAACTATCAGTCACAGAGGCCTATGGGTCCTTACAAGTACCATAACAGAGAG
Source organism: Cheilinus undulatus (assembly GCF_018320785.1). Taxonomy (NCBI): domain Eukaryota; kingdom Metazoa; phylum Chordata; class Actinopteri; order Labriformes; family Labridae; genus Cheilinus; species Cheilinus undulatus. The sequence goes on from NC_054873.1 coordinate 31,210,810, forward strand.
ATTTGTGTTAGAAAACTACATTTAATTCCCAACTTCTGTCTCTTGGCTCTAGCACAGAGCCAGGCAGCTGCTCTGGCTCTGGCTCTTCATGATAAGGTCAGGGGGCCGCCTAAATGCTGGAGTGCTTTTCTATTTTTTTACTTGAACCAGAAGGAATAAACATCTTACCTGCTGAAGGTGTGTTTTAATCCATATTTCATGTCTTTAGTCCCCGGGTGATTAAAAGAAGCGCTCTGTGACTTAGAGATGTTTTCCACGACTGAGATTTATCCTAGTGCTTCATAACACAGTGGCCTGTCACACAACAAACCTAAAATACAGATTTTTTAATCACTTTACAGGGACTTTAAGGAGAAATGTACTTATTTTACATTGGTGTGTCGCTACAGTGGCCTCAACAAAGGACAGGGACAACAAAGCATGAAATCAATAGCATTATTTTTTATTTGAATGCACTATGGATCTCTCATGATGAAAGCTCTAAGTATAATACTTCTTCAAAATCATGCAAGTAAAACAATATAATCTGCTATTTTTATGATGGATACCAGTGACAATCCTCAGACCTTTAAAATAACTTTATCAGAGTTGTAGGTGTAGGAGAGGAATGATCAGTTAAAAATTTCCAGTCATACCTCAGTACACCTTATTCAAATAAAAAAACCCACAAGAGTTGGCAATCATCTGGTTGATGACTGAAAATAAGAAATGAACAACTACTGAAAGCCTATGGATTCAATTGTTGCTAATGTGGCACTGAAACAGGCGTTTATATAATTTGATTTCTAAAAATTCATACAAAAAAGATTAAAAGTCTGGTATCATAAAAAGTCCTTGTAAACAACACAAACTAAAGAGAATGTTTTGTTTTATCCTTGCATTCCTCTCACTACAAACATATAATTTTATAGTTGTGACAGCCTTTCTTCCTGCCAAAATTTTAACAAATGCTTATTACTTTCAATTAAATAATGCATGCTGAAGCTACTGTAAAATGCCACTGTTGAAAAACTAACCCTCCAACTTTCTGCAGCCTCCAGGGAGAAGCTACCAGATCTCCAGCAGTGCCTGTGTCAGGGATTCAGGGAGGGCTGGCTGCCTTGTTATTTCACCATCACTCTCTGTCTTGTCTCTGCTAAATCACATCAGCCTGCAATTGACCAAGTGTCACGCTTGAGAGGGGAGCCTGATACCTCCCGCACTCACAGACCCTTTACTTCTCCATTCTGCCTTCCTCTAAAGGTCATATTTATACTTTTACAGCAGCACCAAAGTACATATCGCTCTGCAGAACTTTCTCTGCCATCTTATCAGCCACCTCTTTGGATGAGGGGGAATGAAAGTGAAAAAGACACTCGTGGAGTGCGGTCTGATGCCTGGCAGTGTAATGATGGGTCCTTCTGGATACTTTTAGTGCTTGCTGATAAAGTTTTTGCTTGATCCGTGCTTTACTTAAAAATGGAAAATGAATAAATTATTTCTGCTAAAATGTAGAACAAAGCTGGGAGGTGAGAGAACATGGTCATTTGTATTCTTCCAGAGAAAAGTAATGCTTAATGACTGATTTATGCTTCTCTACTCAAAAGACTGCCTGAGGTTAAATAGAAAAGATGGCATGCTGGTCCTCTATCGACGTAAAAGACTCTTGTGGAAGATCACAGACATCAAGTATCAGACGCATGCAAAGTGAAAATTCATATTTAAAACAGCCTAACAATGGATGACTTTTTTATTCGGCCTTGTCCTTCTAAGGTTTGAAGCTTCATGGGCTCTGTCCTCAAAAGGATGTGATTAAATTTGTCATAGCATCACTTTCAAACAACTACCAGTCATTCCAGTATGCTTCTTAAACTAGAGGAATTAAATCTTTAACTCTTACTGGTTATTTTTAAAATCATAATCTACTCAAATGAAAGACATAAATTCAAAAAGGAAGCATTATGAATGCAGCACAGCCATTCTACATGCAACCATAAAAGCCCCTGTTGAAAATCTGCGCATCTCTTCCTTTTATCTAAATTAACTCTGTGCACTGAGCTCTGATTTACATTTCATGGGGTCTTGAAATATTCATACCACTGCAACTGCAAACAGGATATGAAATATAAAGAATGAAAAATGAAAAGTGGAAAAAAAAAAAAAAAAAAAGAAAACCAAAAATCAAATAAAAAGACATTTCACAAGCGACAGAATCTGGGCACACAGCAGAAGAAACTAATAACTTTTTGATAACTTGTCTCATGTCCTCAATAACAGTCAAATTACTTATTATTTGTACAATTTGCTGGCTTTGGCTTGTCTTTTCTCTGACATGTTTTATTGGAGCAGGGATAGAACAGAGGGCTTCACAATGTAATACTGGCTGAGCACTGATCTGATCTTTCTCTGGCACCTCTGGGTAACAATTTCCCCCTCACCTATAACCGCATTATTTCATTCCCGACTTGTGTTTTTCATTCCTGCCCTTGTTATTCACACACATTACATTTTTTGAAATATTTTCTCATGAGCAGAGATTAGAATGCTTGCATGTGAAGGGAAACAATGGTTAAGACAAATGCTATTGTACTCACAGTGGGAAAAGAAAACACAGTTGTGCAGTGAGTTACTTTTTGCTTGCATTGCTTGAAAAGTTTCGCCGTCTGGCATGCAGAAAGCTTCGAGGTTATTCCCCATGAGGGGTTCCCAAGGCTGACTCAAGGTCTCTGCATATTGTTCTTTTTTTTCAACCTGTGTTCAAGATAAGGGCTGTGCTCCCGAGCTCTGCATTAAAACTGCAAAGAGAGGCTAGCTTTTAAAAAAGGCTCAGTGGCTTTGTGGATTACTGGCTTGACAGCAATTTAATTCAATTATTCAGGCTTGCAATGTGTTTGAAGAGAAATTATTATTTTGTTCTTGGTGTGATTCTGCTCTGTCTTGCAAAAAAAGAGAGCAACAAATGACCTCAGTAATAGTTACCAAAACGGTTTCTTCCATACTGATTAACTACAGCTAATTAACAGCCGCACACTTTCCAGAAATGTGTTTACTTATGACTGCCTTCAGAGAGTTTGGCACACACATTTCTCACTGTGCAGTAACATTACTTGCTGTTGTGACAGCAGTAGCAGCAGTGGCCTCAGTGGAAGTGGCATTCGTAGCTGCAGCATTTATTTGACTGTCAGAGGCAGCAATAGTTGCTGCAGTAATGGCTGCAGTTTCACAATCTGTTTAAAAAAGTGAATTCATTTCAGTTTGAGTATTGCATTTCTAAGCATTCCAGATGATAACAGCTTAAGCTGGGCTGATTTCTTTCAGCAGATCGAGGCCAAAAACTGGCATTACTGTAACTGCTGCAATTAATGAATTATTACCTACAGAGCAAGTCAGAGGCTTTTCTAAGTGTTTCACAGTGATATAATAAATGTCTGCAGGCAGCCTGACATGATGGTGTTCACAAGCCTGAAATACTGCAGGAAAACATCTCTGACTGCACGCCATGCAGGCTACATTTAACCTGTCCATCCTGTCTCTGGCGGTTACACAAATCATTCTGCAACCTACACCTGACTGCTTTGAGCTCAGTGCAACCAAACACTATGACAGTACAAATGTGCACCAATATATACAGTAAGTATAATGCCTATGTTTGACAGTCTGCTCACACACAGCTCTTTCTTTGCTGCAAAAAGGTATTCAGGAACAATAAGCTAGCAGAAATATTAAGGACCACCAAGGGCAGCGTGTATTAAATCTTTTATTTCAAATTCTCCAGCCACCAGAATTACCTTTTTAAAACTTTAGAATGTTATTTTAAGTTTAGTCTCTGCCAAAAAACTTTTCATTTAACAGTGAAGAGTTTGAAGGATTTTTTTTAAAGCTAACCCCTGTCAACCCCACCACTTCAAATCAACAACACCAACTAAAGCCCCTGAAATAACCACACAAGTGGAACATCAAGTCGCAACTCAATGCCAGGATTAGAAGTGTTATAAATACTTTCTGTTAGGAGATGTTTAATTGAAATGCATGCCATTGAAGTCTAAATAACAGGTTAAAAAGTTACCTACAAAAGAGCTCTTCAATAAGCTGGAAAAATAAAGATGGCTATTATCAAACTCTTTATTGATACTTGAATTTAAGAGTGCCAATCTGTTTTTCACATGTTGTATGCAAAAATACATTTTTAAAAACCTCTCAAAGATAATAACGTAGCCAGCAAGGCCCTAGTAGCCCCAGCACAATTTTTACTACAGTGATAATTGCAGGAATTAAATATTCAGTGTATCCCAAGGGCCAACAACTGCATGATTGCAGACACTGACATAAATGTGGAAACAAAAATGCACTTGAATGACTAACAACTGACAGATGTGCAAGCAAACAATAAACTGCTTGCTTTTAACAAACTGTGCTTCCACATCATGAAGAAGTTTCAATCTAGTCACAGGAGGAAAAATACTGTGGCTGAGAAGAGCAACCCAAACTCATCCAGCTGTAGCTTTAGCAGCTGAATCTCGGGCTGTATTCTATTGTATCCTGGACAAAAGTCGATGCTGCACAAAGGGAAAGTTCTATCTTCAATTTACTCAAAGAGAGCCTGAGTCAATAATGGGGCCAGATTATAAATGTGTGTTGTGTTAAAAAAACAAGATCTCACTGAAGAAGAAAAACATGAATGGAGGCAGACAAAGCACATGTGTGGCTGGCTCCATATCTCAGAGGAACAGAGAGCACCCCCATAGACTTTATCCTGGCCCACATTGATCTGCCTAGGTTTTCACTTAAGAACCAGACTCTAAACTGCTTAAAAAAAGGGCTGATGTTGACGTCAGATCTTAAGTTTGCTTTTACTAGATTGCGTGGATTTTAGTGCTCTATATTGAATTGTTTATGCTTCTGTGTGAGTCCCAGAATGTGAAATCATTCTTTTACTCAAAGTGTACCAGTTTAATAAATCAAACTAAAGAGATACTGGACTTTGCATGCTGAGCGGACATCCTGCCTACATTTGGTTATAATAGCTAACATGGAGCTATTGAGCTAATGGGTTTGTTCTGGGTGAAGCTGGCTCAAGCTTTTCCTGCTGTCGGCAACCAGTCAACAGGCCTAAGCGATATTGTCTCAAATTGATTTCATGGTATTCTGTATAACAAAATTAAAAGAGCTTAAATTAAAATTAAAAGAAAGGAATCATCAAATTATTGCAATATTCTTGACCAATTTGGACAATGGACACTAGATTAAGCTATCAGTATCTAGATGTCCTTTCTAAAGCTGTTTTTTGGGCCAGTGACAGAAAACCTGCACTCGCCTAAAGTGCACTGAGGTTAGACACCTTGGTGCAATCTTGGACTCAAGTCCTAACTTTAGAAGTTACATTAGATAAATAACAAAATCCTTTTTTTAAAAACAGCTCAAAAACATTGCTAGTATCAGAGAGATGATATCACAACATGATCTGGATACTTAAACATGCTCTAATCTCTGGCAGGCTGGACTACTGCAATGGATTATTAACTGGTCTGTCAAAGACGGCAATCAGACAGCCCCAGTGGATACAGAATGCTGCTGCCAGGGTTCTAACAAGAACAAAAAAGCTTAGCTCAAACCTCCAATTCTCAGATCTCAGCACTGACTATCAATATCTCAGAAGATTAACTTCAAAATTCTCTTGCTTGCCCATAAATTACTTAATGGGTAAGGGCCTAGATATCTGTCAGACCTATTGACCCAGTACCTTCCAGGCTATACTATACTTCCCGAATAAACATGGTGAAGCTGTATCTGGTGTTGATGCCTCTCAATAGCCTTCAGAGCTGGGTCTGGAGACAGTGCTTACTATTCTTAAATCCAAGCTAATAACTCTCCTGTTTAACAATGCTTTGAAACAAATATCCTCATCCTCGTTGCATTTTATTCTAATTGATCCTCTTTATTCTATTGTTTCATCTTGCAGGTTTTCACTGTTTTTAACAGCTCTTTCTTTCTTTGTGTTTGTTTTGCCTCGTCTTGCCATGTCTTGTAGCATGTGAAGACAGCGTCTGGCTTTTGCAAATTAAGAAAAATTAAAAATCCCATCTTTTTTTGTCATTAAAAGTTTAGACTACCTCCAGAGTGATGAGTTTTGTGGATTTCTGGAACAGTGCCACCTCAATTTCAGGGGACATTTTTGGAAACTGCTAAAAGGTTCATGGGCACAGGCTTCATATAATGAAGTGGTGCATTTAAATGAGAGAAAGCTGAGGGGCTACGAGTACTCTTCACCCAGATCAGTAAACAATGAGGGAAAGGAAAGGCTAGACAGTGAAGAAAAGAGAGAGGACAACCAGAAGAGGGGAACAAGATCCCAGAGGGGGAGTGAAAAAATAAGGGAAACTGCCTTGAGACCAGACCTGCAAACCACCTGCAAACATCGGAAGTTTTAAGAGAGGATGAGATTAAAAAGGTTAGCAGGTAAAAATGGCAAAGAGCCACAGAGGGAAATGAAAAGATTGCAGTGGACCCAGTGGTGTATTGGGGATGCAAGAGGAAGATGCAGTTATAAAAAACCCCTCATATACAGCATGAGTAAAGCAATAAGGAAGCAAAAACAAGAAAAAAAAATGGCTGTATTGGGAGACTCATTTTAATTTTGTAATTAAGCACAAATACCAGAAGGAGGACAGTTTTTTGAAATGCCAAGTGGCCTTAAGATCTCAAAAAACACATGGTGCTGTACTGCCAACAAAAGCATCCCCTCGCCGCAAACACTGGAATCAATCTTCTGGAAATAATAACGCTGGTGGTTTTCTCCATAGTAACCATGTTGCCAGAAAAGGCTGTAGTAAGGTGTGCCAGTGGGCAGGTTCTAACAGTATGGCTTTGAGGCAGTGAGCAGGCAGAGTGGGTTGCACCCAATCCAGAGATAACTGACACAAAAACCTAATGTGTTCACAAATACCCATACCCGCACACAGAGAGGGAGAATGAAGAGAGCAAGCAGCAACTAAATACACAGAAGCAACCAAAGCTGTCAGGATTAATTATTATTTTTTCAGAGCTGATACTGATACTAATATTAGTAGATCATGACATCAAGTACCAATATTTGGAACCGATATTCATTTATTACGGTGTACAAAATGAACTTAACATGGAAAAAAATGAAGGAAAATGAACAGTTTAGCCCTAGCTTCTCCAAATGAGAAACGGCACAGAGCAACACAGTAGCAGCAGGAAGTGATGCAACACACTTACTATGTTAGTGGCACCCAGGATAAAATGCTGATTCGCTGCTACACATGTAACAGCTGGCCAATCAGATTGTATTGCATAAAGGAATTTTGCTCAGACTGTGGAGGGTGGAAATTAAGCCAGAGGGGACAACACACTTTGCAATAGAACCAAAGTACCAATGGATTATTGGTAAAATAAAATGTTGATGCTGACAATCAGTGAAATGCCAAACATCGGCGTCAATAATTGATCTAGCCGATAATCGGTCGACCTCTAGGCTCACACCTAGTCAGGATACTAGAATTTAAACCTTTAATACAAAACTAATGAAAAAATCTAACAATATCGATGCCTATTTAGATACCATAGAAACTAAAACTGATGTTCTAGACGACCGTTATTTGGTCATTTCTTGTATTTACCAAATATACAAGCAAATTTTCCAACACTAATCCCACTAATTTATTCACAATGTTTTAGTGCCATTACTGTAATTGGAAATCTCTGTATATTTGTACTTACTACATTTTTAAAGTACCTATTAATGTGTAAAAACAAACAAAAGCAAACAGTTACTGGCTGCAATATTGGGATCTGGGCCTGATCTTACTTTTTATACAATAATATGCTCATTTGACCCAAAAATGTATTCTACTTTAGTTTATGTGGAAGTTAGACCCCCTAGTGTCTATCCATAAAAGCTGGCCCTTGTGCAAATGTAGCTGATGATCCCTGCTCTGAAAGATGCCAAAAGGAGGTGAGAACTGCCTTTTCACTGTCATTGCAAATTTCAATGGACTATGACCGCTATCTCTTTTGCTCGAGACAGCTTTTAATTAAAATTATTCAGTACATTTTGGTACAGATTTAATGTAACAAAGCTTGCGAGTGAGTTCAGTCAGGAATCTCGAGCCCAATGATTCGCACCTGACATGCATCTTGATCAAATCACATGACTTGCATCCTTCTTATTTAGTGGTTTATTTAAGCTACAAGATTTCTGGACATTTTTGCTCTCACTTTAACCCACTTTTACCCCAGCATACACATGTTGGCTCCAACTGTGGGGTTTAAGCTGTTAAGCTGCTCATCACTCTTCAAATTCTGCATGTAAAATAAATCTGTGAGGAGTGTTTAAGTGGGGGCCTGATGCCAAACATGTTATGTTGCCATAATAGATGCTTAAACAAACTACAATGTGAGATGACTGACTGAAATATTACTGCCATTATATCATTTGAAAAGATGTATCTTGAGAAGTATCAAAACAGGAAAAACTTTAAAAACCTTAAAAGCAACAGAAGGACAACAGGTTAAAGAAAATAAGGTACTTACTTGGCTGTGCATTCAAAATGTAAAAGATGAACAATACCAATGAATATATACTTACAAATTCTAGAAACATTGGTATTTCTATCTAGTTTAGAGATGCACTGATTGTGAAAATGCCAATGTTTAACTAGGCAAGATGCTGATGCCAGTGTTTTTCATTTCTTCTTTTGGTGTAACACGACTAGTATGCATCATTTCTTTCCCATTTGACAATAAAAGCAGATGAGAGTTTTTCTACCTTTGGTTCAGCAGCTAGATATACCAGAGGCCAACATAAAATTGATTGGATATGACAATTAAACACTGGTGATATCTTTTTATACCACATCACTTAGACGATGGCTGCTGTCTGTAAATGGGGCCAATATCGATTTATACTGAAGTTAGACTGATGCATCCCTAGTTTAACTGTTTGTAAGTTTTATGACAGATGTGAAAAGACTGCATGCATACTATAAGTCATACAAGCTAATACATAAACATGACAACTAAACACATCCCACAAAACAAATGAGTTGTAGCATTTTCAAATATTTTTTGTGCTTATTCAATTTAATTCAACTTCTTCACTATTAAATGAAAAATAATCTAAAACCAGTGCTCAATCTTATGAATCCACTCATTTATCTTATTTGAAAGGACCTCAGATTGAGGCAGCTGCTGGGTGTAGAGAAACAGCTGGGGCTTGCAAAATAAGAAAAGAGAACTTTTCTTCTAAATTCTCATGGGATCCAGCTATCGACATCTCATGCTTTTTTCCTCTATTGATTCAACAACAAAAGCTCTGCAGCCATGCTGTGCTTCTGCACCATGAATAAGAAATTACAGACTAAAGATTCTTACAACAATCAAGCTTACTGACATTTTTACTTCACAAACTAATTACAAACTCACATTCAAATTTTGTTGTACATCCTGGTGATATTAGTATTGTATTGGTAGTTATTTAATGTGTCTATTGATGAAGAGTGACTGATCCACATTGAAACGTCTGTTAGTCAATGTTCATTTACAAAAACAGTATTATCACATTTCCTGTGGAGTATGTCCAATTTCTATGGACATGCTGCTATGTATGTCTCCACAGGATAACTATCTTAATCAGTTAGTCTCTGTGAAGATTACACATTTTTATTTAAAGAGGAAAAAGAGTCTGCATGAGATGGAGGAGGGAGCAGCAGAAAGGATGACAGAAAGAAAAAAAAACCAGGATCGATACTAGGGAGTCTTGGGGCCCTCATCCTGAAAATTGTGGGTTTTTATCATGCAGCTTAATGATGTTTGGAGGAAATGGTGCTGCAAGAGCAGGAATGAATCAGGGCAATGTTTTCCAATCAATCTGTATGAAATTTAATATTCTGAATTAAGTACAAATACACTTAAATATACACAGAGGATAAAAATATAGACACTGCATTTCTCAGCTTGACTTTAGCCAAGAGCAAACACTTTGAATATTTCATAGTGGATGTGCTTTAGTGCCAGGTTGCTTTTATTACTGTGTTTCATATGTCAGTTTATCATTATCTGAGATGACATCAAGCTAGTGCTGGGCAATTCATCAAGTTTTAATGTCAATAACAGTTTTGGCTCCCCATGAACATGAAAACATGATTATGAAGATTCAATTTTTACTGCGTCACATGCCATGTTTGGCCCATTTTGTCCATAAGTTATGTAATGTGTGGTAAATGGACCGCACCCCTCCTTACTTTATAGTAGGGATGCACAGATGCAGCTGTTCCACATGGGTATCTGCCCATATCTGCCTTATTTACAAACAGTGTCTATCAGCCAAACGATATATCAGTTACTGGTGTTTAACTATTGTGTCCAATGAATTTTATGCTAGCATCTTGTTTATCGACTGCTCAAGCGAAATACTTATTTTTCCGGACAGAAAAAAGCAACCTGTCAGATAAAATGATCTGATTCTGTAGTGAAATGTGTAAAAAAATGTTGGTACACTAGGAGTTAGGGGAGTGAATCTCTCCTTCTCAAGATGATTCGATTTGAATCTTGATTCACAGGCTATGATTTGATTCACTGACATCTCATTACAACACAGAAAGACTTGGTCCCATCCCCACCAATCTGGTTTGATTCCATCCGGTACAAAATAATTATGGAATTAAAATTACTTTTTACTCTAACAAAAATTTTAAAAAGAGGAAAAACAAGATAATTTCCTAATTTCTTAAGTGTCATTGAGCTTATTTATAACATAGACTAAATCCCATACTGCAAACATTATGAAATTATGTTTAAGAAAGTTTTTATCACACATATGCCCAAGTATTTTACTTTGATGGTTGATTTGAAGATTACTAATAAAATGAGTTTTTACTGGTCCATACATTTTTGTCCTTCTCTACTTGTAACTTGTATTGTAACACAAATTAAAGCTAATTTAAAAAACAAAAGAAGATTTGGATAGACAGAACTCTGTGTGTCTGCTAGCACAGGAGAACAAAGGATTTTATCATATTCACTTTTTTTCTAAAGCGTATAGATGGGCAGAAATTTCAAAAGTTAGTTGTCCTTCATATTAAGTCCACATGACATGATTTGTGAGGTGCAGAACTGTAACTGAAAGACGTTTCGGCACATCCAGCTACCCATATGCAGCTGCCTACAGAGCTCCTACAGCTAACCTAACACTTGTAAAAGGTAAAAGGTCACTGTGGGTCACACGAGATTACATACGCTGAGCCACAGAATGGCCAAAATGTGATAATAAGCTGCAGAGGCTCAGGCCTTGTCCACATGAGACGAAAACATTATATTTCAGTTTCGTTTTGAAAAAGTTTTCAGTAAATCGTTTCAGGAAATGTCTAAGCACGGAACCACTGAAAACGACTGGAAACACTGTAGTATATACGCCAAGCCTGTACGTGGCGCTGTAACACTGCCACAGAAATGCACCAAAAGAGAGAAGAAGATCACAGAAAACTGACAAAAACGTTCTTCTAGTTGCCCTTCTGATTGTTCTCCGTGTTGGATTTAAGAACATATGGTGTATGCTGTTCGCAGTGGAGGTAAAGGAGCATTGGATTTTGCTGTAAAAGTCATAATTAGCTCAATAGCCTCTGCAGCACAAACACACCCCAATTATCCGTCATTGTTGTTTTGGTTCGATATGCTCATGCAGGGTAAGTGGCCTACGCTATGTTTAACGTAATCGTTTCAAGAAGATGCGGTTGGCTCTCCACACGCAGACGAAACAGTAAGTGTTTACAGATTTGTTCACTCTGGGACCAAGTTTCAAAAAGTAGCGTTATGTCACGTTTAGTTTAAAAAGTGAGAAGAATAAAGAAAACAGGAAGGAAAAAAAAACCTTGGTGATGCCTGATGTTTTAGCTGCATGATGTGTTTATTAAGAAACTTTATCACATTTCATCACTGATTTACACCAAGAAAAAAGAATGACCCCAAATGTCCACTGTGACCTAGATGAGAATGCAATGTTGTAACGAAATATATCTCATACGGTTATGTGAAACAATCTATCTGACTTGTCAGGTTACAAAGTTTTAACAGGCCCTATTTAATAAACTATCCAGTGAGTTATCATTATTCTGGTTCATATGGAAAAATCTTACTTTGAATGCCTAAGAGCATTATACTCCCCTGGGATCTGCCCCCATAGCAGTGCCCCAGCTGGGCCTGGACCCCTGGTTGGGAGCCAGTGGCTCGAAAACCAACATGTCATATATCAAACGATGTCAAATATTTGTATTAACTTGCTCTTATTCCATACTGAGTAAGTACATTTTGATATTAATATTAATGGTGTTTACATGGGGGATTAAACGGTTGCAGAAAAAATCCTGCATTTAAGCGTAAATATTCACAGCCAACGTTTAGGCAATAAGACAAACATTCTGAAATTGACTGGAGACCACAGTCTGATAATACCTAAAGATCAGTAGTTTAGGAATCTAACTCTGTCTTTATGAATTCTCCTGGTAACATTGTAATATATTAGCACATCTACAGTCTCTTTCTATCAAGATTCGTTAATGCCAACGGCAAGACTTCACAGCTTTCATCCAAAGAGGCTTCCTTCTTTTTCTCAAAAAGTCCTTTGAGGAGTAGAATATAGCCAATACTGGCAGTGCAGACTTTGCCTGTCTGTCTGGTGCATAACAGTGTGGTATGGGCTGAATTCTGACTATAGAAATGTCTCAGGATGGGTATGCACAGGAGAAAACTACAGGCAGACAGTGAAATGAAGGACCACAGAGAAAGAGAGAGAGATAGAGAAAGAGAAAGAGAAAGACACTTTGATTCTCCATTAAAGAGACTATTACCCTAAATTATCACTAAACATCAGCAAGCTTAAGAAACAAATTTTAACACGCAAAGACTCACACAAAAGAACATAAATACCTTCTTGATGCAGTCATGGCAAATGGAAGTGCAATAAAAGCATGACACTACACAACACAACATAATCATCCAGACAGAGCTTGCTTTACAAATCTCATTCACATAGAAAATAATCAAACTCTCCTCACCCACAAAACTATCTGCCCATGGACATTCTTAAAAGCATTGGTGTCATTTCTTTACCGATGTAACACTAACTCAATCCTGCAGAGCTGGGGCAATCTCACAGAGCCACCATGTAAGTAGACTGCAGAGAGAGAAAAAGGCGAGGTATATTTCATGTATTTATTTTGTTACATTTCATGCCAATACAGCTCATTTGGATTGAATTGGATCCACAAAGAGAAATGAGAGAAAAAGGGAGAGAGAATTGGCCAGCAGGTGCATGCATCACACAGTTGGCAGGGAATCATGTGCAGCAGAGTAATGAACAATGGCAATAGAGCACATTACATTCTACTGAGCACAGAGCGGGGATCTGTTTATGTGTGTTTGAGGCTGTGATGGTATGAAAAACAGATAATTTGCTGCAGTAATATTGAATTTTGGAGGAATATATTGTGTAATTACCTAGTACAAGGGGTACTGGTATAAAACCACCACCTGGAGATGACCTGTTGCCCCTGCAACACAAGGGAAGTGTTTTCCTGCAGCATGTACTATAAAAACTGACTGCAGCTGGAGCAGACAGTGGGAAGCAGGCTGGTTTTACTTTAGATTAGGAGTGGTATTGAGCCTTTAATAGAAAGTGACAAGGCAGATGGAGGGATACAGTGAGAGAAATAGAAAGACACAGGGGACACTGAGAAAGGAACTGGCATTCAATGTCTAATCCACACAGTGGGTTGGTTTGGTGTGTCAACACCCACAGAGCTTGCCCATCCTCATAACCACAATGATTCTGACACTTCTCACTGAGAAAACAGCATGCAGTTAGGTCTATACCCAAGTATCACACCCCTGTGCTGGCACAAAAGTACTATTTAAAAGTAAAAGAAAGACACTGCAGAAAAAATCAGGAGGAAACTGACAAAACAACCCTTCTGTGATCGCTTATAAAATGTGGTCACCAGAGAAAGACAGTCTTGACGATGTTTACACTCAGGCATGTTTTCCCCAAGAGACTTGAAAAGGAAGCTGAATCAAAGAGAGTGATGCTGCAAATGCGTAGAAATGTGCCAAGATGAGGCATTTCTGAGCACTGAACAAATAATCTGATATGTGATGATCCCATAATCACATTAGTGATCAAAATCCCATTACCTGCCAAAAACACATCAGCCTCTACTTTCTTCAAGTGCCCTGTAACAACCTGCAGTAATGGAAAATGACTAAGTTGTTTACCCCTCGGTCTTACCTAACTCATACTTTTACATAAGCCACACTGCTGTCGGGGTACAAACACTGCACATCACCTGAAGTGTATATCATCCTTCTCCGGCAGCAACCACTATGGGACCAGCGAGTAAAATAAAACTTAGCTGTGTCCTCTGTGAAACAATGACTGAGGATAGACTCCCACAAAATCTAATTCCAGACAGTGGATAATACTAAATTTTGCCCTTCCAGCCATCCAACGCTCATGCTTTTTGGTCCATAATACTATGCTCCATTAGCCAACTTCCTCTTTTTGTCTCCCACACGCCCTCACAGGCATTTTTCTACCACCAAATGTCTCACTTGTTACATTTTCTTATTTTACAGATGGAAATCTGTCATTTATTTCAATAGTTTAACCTTTAATTATCCATCCCCACCCTCTCTACGCTCACAGAAATATAGATGAATATATATCCACTGCCAGGATACGTGCCACTCAAATAAAAACTGCAAAAAAGAAGCTGCAGTCTAGCATATCTTCAGGGTGAAAAACCACATCTGTAAAAGCGACAGACATCTTGTGGGCTATGGTGTCAGGCACCAGGAACCATGGGAGGGTACTGTAGGTTGGCTGGGATAACGTGGGAAGGGTGTTTTTTTTTAAAGAAACCACATTGTGAAATATGGCTACGCTCCTCTTTCACGCTCAGGGACCCCAGTGACTTGATGTCACATCTCACATACTCTAAAATGACAAGCTGCCATATGGCATCAGATTTTCAGTAACAGACAGCCGTCTTAGAGACTTGTGCCTGTGGCTAACTACAGCTCGACTCCTCTGATGCAATCACTGATTAGCAGAAGGGGAAAAATACAGCTTCAGTTCTTCACATTAATCTGGCGGTTTGTCTGAGAGAAAAAGGGCAGGAGATGTCTCTGTGGTTTGCGTAAATTAGGAAGGAGAGATAAACAGAAGAAAGGCAGCCAAGGTTTTTTTTTGGAAAGTGATCACAAACAAGGGATATGAAAGAAAGATAAATTGCTTCTTCTTTTTTTTCTGCTCCTTATTGATGTGTCCTTGGATGATTGTCTAGAATATTCAAGTGTGTTCAGTAGTGAGCAGAATATTGAACATTTCATTTTACCAAAATCACTAAAACCTGAGATTGATTTACTATCTAAGAATTCACCCAAGCAATTAAGATTAAACGCCTGTTAAGGGCCATTACACCTAAGTGCATGCTTTCTTTCTCACCAGAACAATAGTTTTAGACGGTTGGAACAACAGCAAATATCCAAATCGATACTAAATGAACTCCAAACTCAAGCAGAATGGAAGACCAGCCAAGGCATGGATACAGTTTAATATAATCGACTGGACAGAAAAGTGCATCTAATAATGACACACATCTAATCTCATCCAACCTGACATAAATCCATGTGACAACTGTTCACTACGATAAGAAGGAGACTAAAAACATCTAGCTTTGCACTCCAGACAAAGCTTAATCTTTGACATATAAAGAAAGCAAAGATAAGCCCAAAATTAATTCTGAAAAATCTCTCGTTTAGAAAATCCTCTTTATTCGAGGTACGGAGAAGTGCAGTGGGAATATGCAGAACCTCCTACGCATATTCCTGAGGAGTAATCCAGAAGGCTGTTCACTGGGGTGTTCAGCACTCAGGCAGCTCCACAAAGATGCATGCAAATGAAGTTTAGTCTCAAGTGGAGCAACAGGGGGAGAGGGGACCAAGAAGAGACTCCCTGCATCCGCTGAACACAAACATGGAAAAGCTTAGACAGGAAAGCAGTTTAATATTCAAGGGACCTGACACTCCACTGAAAGGACTATAAGTCACTACAACAACCCCCCCTCCCAATTCTTTACCTCGGATTACACTTGTTTTCCTTCCTCACATATGGAAACTGTGTTACACAACTTGCTTTATTAAAATGACTTGCAATCTCCAAAACAGAATCTATAGTAGGAGTGATAAAATTCAACTAGCTACATTATTATAAAATATAACAACCTTCCTTGAGACCCTAAAATAACAGCCTTATTATTCCAGTCTATTCCTAACACTACTCTGTAAACACAAGCGTCTGCCAGTGTATTAGGAAGCCATGCATGCCCCACTTTAGCTACAAGAAGTGGAGGAGGCCACACTTTTGCAATCCGCTACACAAACAGGATTGCCTGGAGGTGTTGTGTCAGGTTCTCTGATGCTCAGCTTTGATGTACAACAGCTTTGTAACATTGAAATTCACCTACAAGACTTAAGATTTATCAGGTTACAGCCCCACATGCAGAGATTAACATGTTTGAAGCTACAAACATGGATATTTACTTAGACATACAGTCAACTTACATTGCCGTGGTTGATAAATCCATGCTCTCTGGCGATGCGGTCTGCCTCCTCGGGCCCTCCCTCAATCTGGACAGCCCAAGCATTGGTGTAGTGCTCGGCAGCATCAGTCCACTTCAGCTCTGCTGTCAGAAGGACAAGGACTGCCCATAAGTGCAGCAGGACCACCCTGGCATCCATGAAAAGGAGAACGCTTCACTGGGTGGTCTAACTGTCCGTCTTCCCAGTGCAGAGCGGTACTGCTCTACCTCACAGCAGCAAAGTGGAACAGTGACCTGGAGATGAAAGAAGAGGATGGAGCTGTTAGAAACACAAACATGGCCTTCTTAACTGGGTCACTCTTGGGCTTGCATTACCTACTGCAGATACTACTCAGAAAAAGAAGCCCAAAAATAAACAGCACACCCACAGCTTTATCATGCATCATACTTTGCTCACTGTCAACTGTCAAACCAGTGAGAGAAGAAGACATATCTTCACAAATGTGCAACGCATAAATATCAGGTCAAAATAGACAAGGACTCTGCTGTAGTCTGAATTACATTTTTCAGCCCCCCTCATCTTTTTCCAACCTCTCATGGTAATGTATGATAATTATATGCACAAGGCATGTTCTGAAACACAGGACGAGCTAGTTGCATCACTAGCAGTAAAATATACTAAAACACCAGGCATCTGAGGAGAGTGCGTCTTGAGCGCTTCTACTATTTTAGGATGTTTAAATGTTTTATCTCGACCACTTACTTATTAGACCACAAAAGGTTCTGTCCTGCTGACTGCTGCTGACTGAACAGTTAAAAAAAAAAAAAAAAAAAAAAAAAAAAAAACAAGCAGGGTGAAAACGACCATTATAACAGCAGAGGTTCAAAAAGATCCCCTGACAGTGACATTCTGCTGGCTTTTCATTTGTAGCTCTTTTGCATCAAAGGGAAGGAGCATGTAAGTCAAACATAAAAAGGAAACCTTTGTGATAAGTTAACTGACTCTGAGTCAGAAAAAGATGATAAGGTGAGGGAATCTGCTAAATATATCTGTTCATCTGATAAGAAAAAAGAAAAGGGGGAGGTGAAATGGGGGTCCAGCACACCTACATGGTCCCAGCAGTGGGCTAAATAATGAACAGATGTGAGAGGAATTAGAAGCAGGTTCAGAGTCCAATCTGAATCTTTATTAATTCAACACACACATGAGCTGTGTCAGCATAATTGAATTTCCTTCAGGATTAATAAAGTATCCATCTATTTAACCTCCCACGTCAATTACAGATGCACTGATTCACTTTTTTGAAGGGATACCGATACTGATTCTTGTACTTTTATAAATCCTAATAAAAAATCTTTTTGTTTCTGGTAGTATTATAGTTCATTCAGGAACACTCTTGTCATATATATTACCATTTTACCGCAAAATGGATATACAGTTTTACGTGGCAGAGAAGGCTCTGCTCAAAAGGTGCTCCCTGGGTTAGTCAAGCAGCATGCTTTGACTTTCCAGGGAGTGCATGGCTAGAAAGCCCCATATGGATATGGGGTAGGTACATTTATGCAAACTGAATACAAAAACTAAGTTCAAAAGCATTTAATCCATAGTAGCATGAATCTGAATGAAGGTGCATAAAAACTTATAAAGGAGGAGGCTGGGGTGGTGGAGGTGAAGCTTTGCCAGCGGCAGCAGCGTGGTGCATAAGTATTAATGCAAGCAGAGATTAGTGAGAAGTACATCATGTATCATACCCACTGTGTTGAGAGAAAGAGCTGTGATTAGCTGTGGAAGCTAGGAGATGATAATTGGTAATTGGCTGGCTGTCAGCTGATCATGACTGGCAACTGACAATTGTGTCCTGCATGAATTCCAGGCGTCATTTAAAATGAAACATTGTTTTTTCATTCAAAGATCAAAGAAACATTTAAAATGCATTAAACTTTGTATTATTTCAAATAAATGTATTTTAACTGTGTGCTGGCTTCACATAGAAACAGATAGCAGCAAAAAAAAAATTGATGTTTTTACATTTGAAACTGAAGTACACTGTAGAAATCCAGATGTAAACAACCAACAGGACGTCAGGGCTACTGGAGCAAAGTGAATGTTTAAAATAAAGGTGAAATACTAACCCAGCATGACAGATGGATGTGTTTCACACATAAAACCACTCATACACAGCGTTTAGAAAAGGGCAGAGCTTTTGACAAAAAAAAAAAAAACTCGGAATGTGACTGGATGAATGTTCTGTCACATCTTTACGGGCCAATCAGAGCAACAAAACGTGACATAGCCGCTATCGAGGACTAAACTCCATAGGGAACAACTCGCTGCTGTTCTTTGTTCTTCTTTTAACGAAGAAATTTCATCAAGTTCTGACAAAACTGGCGCTTTAGCAGCAACCATGCTAATGTCTTCCACCATAATTGCACAGGTCTCTTGATGCTGCTTGCTCATGTCATGACTCTGCCGTGCCAGGAAGTACTGCCCCTCGTTGCTGATTGGTCCTGTCACTTTCTAACCGGGCCCAAACGGTTCAGACGGGAGTATTGCAAGATGGATTCATCAGTGAGAAACAAGGAAATGGGCGGGTCCATCTGCTATGCAAGGTTAGTGAAATAATGTATTGAAAGTAAATATGTAGAAATGAATATAGACCAGAATTAATCTCAAATAAGTAAAAAAAAACAGTTCCTCCAGCCTCTTGGACCTTGAAGAGTGAAGAGGCACAGAATCCACATTGCTTGAAGTCCAGTGTGAAGTTTCTACAGTCAGTGATGATTTGGGCTGCCATGGCATCTGCTGGTGTTGGTCCACTGTGTTTTCTGAAGTCCACAGTCAACCCAGCCATCTACCAGGACATTTTAGAGCACTTCATGCTTCCTTCTGCTGACAAGCTTCATGGAGATGCTGATTTCATTTTCCAGCAGGACTTGGCACCTGCCCACACTGCCAAAGGTACCAAAAGCTGGTTCAATGACCATGGTGTTACTGTGCTTGATTGGCCAGCAAACTGGCCTGACCTGAACCCCATAGAGAATCTATGGGGTATCGTCAAGAGGAAGGTGAGAGACACCAGACCCAACAACGCAGATGACCTGAAGGCATTTCTGTAAACCATAATCATCAACATTTCAAGAAATAAAAGCTTGAAATATTTCACTCTATGTGTAATGAGTCTATATAATATATGGGTTTCACTTTCAGAAAAGAGTGACAAAAAATATTGAACTTTTTCATGATATTCTAAGTTTTAGAGATTTACCTGTATATCTCAGCTCTAAATGCTACATAAGACCACAAAATCCAACAACAGAAACAGAAAGTGGCGTTTTTGCCTTTTATGATTAAATCACAGACAGTGTTCTAAAAGTAAATGCGGAAATGCATTTAAATGCATGGCAGTGTTTGTAAATAGTGTGTCGTTATAACACGATGGATGCTACTGTGCGGTGTGGTCACGGTAGCATTCATAGTGTAATGCAAAACTTGAATTTGTATCGGTGACGTGGATTGGCGCTGTCAGTCCGATGTCCAAAAAAACCCCCCAAACAATGACATTAATATCGGATGTCATGTATTATACTGGCTTCGTCCCATCTCTACTGACAAGTTAGTGATGTCAGTCCAACACGCTGGTCTTGAGTATGAGCATCAAGCTGGAGTTAAATAACTTGACACCAATGAGCAATGAAACTGACTTAGCACATCCTTGAAAAGATGATCCCTTTATTTTGACAACTAAAGAAGCTTTACTTGCTCCGATCTTGCATCATACTGGCATCTCATGATCTAGTTTCCATACAGTCTTGATCTTTCCTCAGCAGTTTTGACTTCTAAGAAGATAAACCCTTTTGATTGTCTTAATAACCACATGCTTTTTTTTCTCCATGGCCACCCACAGAACAAATTAACATTTTTATCCCCACTCCCTTAAGGCTGGGAGAAAAGCAAGATCAGCAGTGTGGTGTTCATTCTGTCAAACTGTCACAAATTGTGGAGGGTAATGAACATTGCAGGTTATGGCGGCTGCGATGGAGCCGCAGACTTTCCGTCTCATTAATGGATTTTGGGAAACAATGGGAGCCTTTTTCTTCTGCAAGGTAAGGGAAACCTGCAGAGGAGCCGACTGTTTCTCAGGGTTCACATGTAGTAGAGGGGAAAAGAAAACATATCTATCTTAACAGTGCTTTTCAATTAAGAGGGGGGTATTCTGGCAAGGGGTGGCGAAATCTAAAAGGTCTATACACGTCCCAACACTGCTGCAATGAAAAACAAAAAAAAAAGAAAAACATGTCAGTTCTACCCAAAAGATGAAATGATTACAAAAAGGGCTCATGCTGCACACATATAATAAAAACCAGGGTAAAAAATAGAGGTATGAAATATGCATGACAATGTATGAGAAGTCTGAGTCATATACAAATTTTAAGTTATATGGGGAAAAAACAGTTACCAATATGATCCAGGAATTCTGCAAGTCTTGAGCCCTATTTAGATTGTTAGTTCAAGGCCTGATATTTACTACCCTCAGAAGTCTCACCTTCACTATGAATGCCAAGGAAATGTAATAGGAGGACGAAGAGATCCCACCTCTGTGCCAGCTTTAGAGGGGAAATAACAGAGGTGTAAGAAAGGTGAAAAGAGGAAGCCAAGGGGGATAGTAGCACTTTTTGTGTGCATGTCTGACTGTGCATGAATGTGAAGCTCCCACTGCTTGATTACACTCTCCCATGTTTTTACCACATTATGTCACAGTAGAATCAGTATTAAAGAATGAAGGTATAAAGGCAGCAGAACTTGGCTACAGAACTTTGGCCGAGTCCCTCTCTGAGAGGGAGTTTAATCAGGTAATTTGAATGGACAAGACACATTCCATGAGCACTGATAAAGAGTACAGGAGCACTGGGACTGTTAACCAGATGTATCATCTTGTACTTTTCAGGCACTCTGAATATCATTAATGTAGGTTACAAAAGGTTTTTGTTTTGCTTGATCAAACTGGTACCTCTGAATCCACCAGGCAGCAAAAGCAAATGTCAGCAGGATCTTACTTTAGCATTCCCACAGTAAATAGAAATACTGTAGCAGTAACTGTTCCAATATACAACAATCTAGGTCCAACTGTTGTACTGAGTAACACCACAGCCATGGTTACCTTCAACTCTTGGACTGGGGCAATTTACTGGGGCTGTTACTCTGAACAATGATAATAAACTGTTTTCAAGTGCAAATTGTTCCCAGAGTGCTCACCAATATAGCAATTTGGGATAGCGCCCATATAGAGGCGGTAGTCCTCAAGGCACTGGATCAATTTCCTGTCTCACCTCCTGTTTTTTTTTTTCTTTTAAAGATTATTTTATTGGTATAGGATAGCTGAAGAGAGACAGGAAATGCAGGGAGAGAGACATGCATCAAACATGCAGAGACTGGGAATCAATCCCCAGCCAGTGTGTTGAGGACTACAGCTTCTGCCCATGGGCGCCTGCTCTACCCAATGAGCTACAGCTGCGCGACCAGAATCTCCTGTCCCATCAAATGATAGAAAAAAGCACTGCAAATAATCTTAAAAAAAAAAACGAAAAGTGTGATTGCGATTGTACTAGACACTGGACAATATCGTTCTTTGTAATAGCAATTACGATACAAGACATAATTTGTATCATGAGTCTACTTGCTTGATTATCAAGGAAAAATGCAGATAATAATGATAATTTTAAAGTGTGTATTCCTCAACTCTAAACATGCACATATGAAAGGTGCAGTGTGTAATCTTAGACAGGTAGCAAGTAACAGAACAAACTTGGTAAAAATGAACCATAATGTATATAAATAGGCCTATCTGTATGTTGGGGTGAGTTCTTGAAAAAGATGTTAAAAAACATTTATTTATGCATCTAGTAAAATTTAAAATGTTCAGCATCTACATGTATATATCTTTCAGTCTTATGTTTAACTGAAGCTGTGACTTGTGCTTTCCTTAGACTTGAAGCTTTTCCTGAGACCTGATGCTTTTTATCTGAGATCTGACACCTGCATCTGAGACCCGAGGATGTTCTAAAATGGACACACTGTAAACAGGAGAGGGCAGGGTAGAAAGCTTAGAGTCTGCAGATTCAGAGGACATTCAAACCCTGTTCCTACACATTATTAGCATAAAGAAATGGACAATTTTAGGCCATTTTAGAAACATTTTAGGTCTAATGACATCCATGGCAACAGAGTTGACATCAAAAGTGAGCGTCACTATCTAGAATCTGATTCTTAGATGTTGTATCATTCCCCAATTTTACACACTGCACCTTAAAGTAGCATAAAAAGTACAAAACATTACTTTCCAAAAAAAAAAAAAAAAAAAAAAAAAGTACTGTGATTTAATACTGGTTGTGATATTGGGATAGGCCTTTATAAGGAAATCGGCATTCAGAGTTATCAGTCTTTACTCTTAACTTCTACATTTACAATAAGACTTAAAACATTTCAGCCTTACTTTCTTCTAGAAAACAGTGCTGAGGTTCATCCCAATAGCCTATGCTTGCATTGTGTTAATCTTATAACAGGTTAAAAAAAACGCTCTCCTTTTAGCGAGCCATCTATATTGATTTTACACAGTGAATATGGAACCTGTCAATTTAACTGGCCCTCTCTTACAGAGTTGAAAAATGAAGCTAATTTGAAAAATGCCTTCCTGTCGGCAGTGGGCAATTTGCAATGTAACAACGTTTTTAGGTGTGCACATAAGCTTTCGAATTTCCCTTAATTTCTCAAAAAAGTCCATATGAGAACATTCTGCCAATAGAGAGTGGCCTTGCCTTTAAAACACCTTAACAATTAACCACAGCATATGGAAGCTTCTATTTTAGAAGAGGCCTACTGATACATCTGTGACTTCACTGATACATTTAAGAGTGGGTGTGATTGGAACGCAGCAGGAGAGGTGGTGGAAACATGACCAGGGGCTGTCAGTCTTCCTGTGGAGGAATTCTTCTAAGCTCATTAGATGCTGATCTTGAGTCACAAAAACTGGAGCAGGGGGTCTGCTGTCACTTAGAGGACTGGGAGGAAAATAGAGAAGAGAGAAAAGCGGGGGGTTCCGCTTCTATATAACAGCATTGGGGAAAATAATGAGCACATGAGAACATAACGCCCAAAACACCTTGTCTGAAAACAGAGCCTGGAGAACAAGAAGCTGCTTACTCCTACATTATACATCAAAGGCTTTAAACTTCTTCTTTAAAAACACCAAAGAAGTTAAGACTTTGGAATCTAGACTACAATGAAAAAAGAAGAAAAAATGGTTGCATAACCTCTCAGGATCAGTACCCTACTCCAGTAAGTGAGCCAGTCTAGATGCAGGGGTGGAGAAGTGACCTGTGGTATTCTAAAATAACACGACAGCTTTAAATTATTAATTCAGCACCTTCTGTTTGGTGCTATTGACAGAACTCCAAGAGTAGCTCAGCATCTCATGGTGATAAGGATGGTGAGAAATGTTGATCAAAGATTCCCGCTCTTCAAAAAATGCTCTCTCATTTAGGAGACAGAGCAGAAGCAGCAAAAAGACAACAGGTTGTTCCTCTCAACACACTTTGCTTGGATGTTCAGTCTGGAAAATTAATAACGAGCATCCCTCTCCTCTGTCCCAGAAACAGAAGCAGAGATGCCCTTGAGGAGCACTCTCCAGCCCTTAAAGTGTTCCACTGGAGCTGTTCAGTGGCCAACATGACAAAGCTGTATTGTACGGACAAATCACAGAGTAATCCCTGTCCTGCAACGCCCCCTCAATATCCCTTATGCGCCAACACTGTGCATCTATTATTGTCTTGATATCAGCTTTAAGCCCTGGGGCAACAGCCTCTACGCTGCTGGATGCTCTACTAACTCTCAGCTTTGAGCAACATGAGCTATTCAGACCCGTTAGGAGGCAGACAGCAGAGAACTAAGAAAGGGTTAGAGAGATCTGGGGGTGGAGAGTGGTGGTGCTGAGGTTTCAAATACAGCAATACCAACATGAATAATGTATAACAATGTGTTGTCCTCTTACCATATAGACTTTCCTTTAACTATATGATATGATGGTCTAACCTGTATCTAAAGCTTAAGAAAATCTACATACGAATCATCCATCCATCAATTATCTATACAGCTTATCCTTTTTGGGGTTGAAGGGGGCTGGATCCTCGCTGTGACCGGATGAGAGGCAGGGTACATCCTGGACTGTTTGCCAGTCAATCACCTATAATAACATATAAAAGCAAACAACAAAGCAAGCTCACACTCATAGCTATGGGAAATTTAGAGTCACCAATCAGCCTAACAGGCAAGTCTTTGGTCAATGGGACAAAACCAGACTACAGAGAGAGCCCATGCACGCAAACTACCAAACTACTACTACAGAAGGGCCATGCCCAACTGAGATTCAGACCAGGAACCATTGAGGCAACAGTGCAAACCATCAAGCCACCATGCTCCCCTGAAGACAAATCAGCAGGAGGTAAATTACCTGGAAATATACTAACTTTTGCAAAGTAATGTAACAATTCAAGCATAATTTTCAGGTCTTTAAAATTCAATGCTCAGCCAAAATATGCTGCAATTGTTCTAAAAATCGTGCAATAAAATATTTAAATGGTTTACTTTTAACTTCCTTCATACATTATATTTAAAGCTAACACAATCACAACAAAAACTTTCTCAGAAATCTCAAACAAAATTTTGTCACACATCATCTACTACCAGATTCAAGGGATCCTTGCCAGGGAGAACTTAAAATAAAAACATAAACTTTAGCCAGTACCTCATGAAACTTTACTGTAAAGGTGCAGCAATCTCAGTTTATCATCTATCATTCTATGATTCAGGGTAAGAAACTCGCACCTGCCACCAGCCACAAGTTGGTATTTTTGAGCAGTGTCAGGTGAATTTGCTCAACCTACCAGCCACTGGGGAAGTTAAATGAAGAGTAACATAACAGTGAATAAGTTAGTTAAAAGCATGAACAGAATCTTGGCTTTCTGCTTATTCCTACTTACTTTATGAGCAGAGCCAATCTGACCTACAGAGCTTAACAAATTTATTAGACCACCTGTCATATTTGTCTCAAAGACCATCCAGCATCATGAAGTACTTTCATGCGGACTCTTTCATTTTCAGTGAGTTCTCCATGTTTTACCATTTTGAACAGGAATGAGGGATTTCAAACTGAATTCACCCAAATTCAAGCTGGCTCACTGGGCTTCTCTGAGAAGTCAGAAATTAATCAAGCATAACATTCAACCAATAAAACTCATTTTTCTGTTCAGAAATGCAAGTAAAGAACTATAATTTGACATATTAATCAAGAAATATTAATGTGCTTATCTATTTTTTCTTTTTTTTTGTAAATCAGTAAATTTGAAAATTCATGGATAACAGTAATAATTATATTTTAGCATTAAAATATCATTTGGGTTAAAGAGCTTCTACATATTGGTGTATTAACCATTGCAGAAACATAAAAAATGACTTTGGTAATTACCAATGCTGTTAATTTAGGGCAGCTGTGGCATAAACCTTACTTTGGTTAGGGTTAGGGTGGTCTAAAAATATGTTAAGCACTGTACATGCTTGCTGACCAAAAGCCTTACCTGTAGTTAACATTACTGCAAGATGCTTTTAGTTGGTGTTCAATTTTTTTCAGAGCCCTGTAAAGAAAAAAGTACAGCACGTTTTAAAAGAAGGGCTTCCAAGTGTCTTAACATATGCAGTAGCAAATAGAAGAACAAAATATAAGCTTCTAACAATAAGTTCTTTATCTTGCCTCTCAGTTGGGATTTGGTTGCAGTTAAAGCTGCATTCGAGGACCTGACTGCAATGGAAACTCTAACCAGCCTCAAAATAACACAAAAGTAAATTTATTTCTTTTTATGAACAAAGCACAGAGCATGCCAGTATATTTTTCATAGTTAGAAAATGTCCATTTATTAAACAGCCTTGAATACTATAGGCCTTGACTATCGTTAACTCCTGCTGCTTGTTAAAATGAACTGGCTGCTAAAAAAGTAATTGGCGGGTAGATTTTTTAATCCACCAGCCACAGTGGCAGGTATTTCCAACCCTTCTATGAGTGCACCAGTTTCACTTCAGTATCTACTGACATCTGGCCTGTTGACAGACGTGGCAGAAAAAAAGGCGAGAAATTGTATCTGTTCCAAATGTTTATCTGTTGTGTTGCACCAATTTAAGACGTGGAAACTTTTATACCCAACTGCTGACTCAGAGAAGATTTTATTTGGCAGAGGAAGACACCTGTTGGACAAACTTATCTGTTTTCGGAGAGAAAATGGCACTGAAATCAGCCCACCAGCAGTGTATTTCTACATGATACTTAGATACAATAAAATAAGACACAATATGATACAAAATATTTTTTTACAATAAGTGTTGCACTGCAAGACAGTCAGTTGATGATAAATCACAACATCTGATTAACTGAAGAATATAAAATGGCCCTAAAAAGGTAAAGTGCAAGATTCATGTACAACACATAATCCAAAATCTTTGGGGCACTGTGTAAAATCTCTCTGGACCGCAGGCAGGCCAGTTCAGCACCTGGACTCTTCTACTGTGAAGCAAAGCTGTTATGATGGATGAACTGTGTGGTTTAGCATTGTCTGCTGAAATATACAAGGCCTTCTTTGAAAGAGACGTCTGGACGGGTGCACGTTGCCCTTAAACATCTACAGTATACAGTATGTACTTTTCAGCATTGAAAGTGTCTGAACAGTTTTCTATTTTGCCTCAGTCCATTTAAATGAGCTTTGGCCCTGAAAAGCCAGGAGCATCTCCAGATCATGCTCACTTATGGCTTTGTCATTGCATGATAGAGCTTTAAAGGTGCAGTGTGTAATGTTTAGCCTAGTAGCATTTAGCTAAACTAACTTAGTAAACATGAAACACAATAAACAGAAGTAGATCCATCTAAATTAGTGTTTAATCATCTTTAAATAGAAAACTATCTTGTTTTTATTAACTTAGAATGAGCCATTTTTTTATACATAGGGGAGGGTCCCCTCCATGGAGTTCGCCTCCATGGATTTTTGCATCTTGCACGTTTCTACAGTACCACAGAAGGGAACAAATAACAGATACACAGGTTTTTAATTATACTAGTTGCCAGAGTCACTACCAAAAGTGAGCATTTCAATCTACAATCTGACTGTTTGATGTTAGCTATATCCCCTAATTTTACAAGCTGCACCTTTAACTTGCACGGTGAAATGTAATGACAGACAACTCCAGTACAGAATCATGCCCGTTTATCATGCTGTGCTGCCTTTAGGATCTAAAACTCACGAGCATTCAGTATTGATCTTCGGCCTTGTCCCTAGCACAAAGGGATTTCTCCAGATTCTCAGAGTGTTTTGATGATATTATGTACTAATGATGGTGGGATTTTTAAAACCTTTTCACTTTTCAGACAGAAGTTTTTTGCAGATTGGTGAACCTCTGCCCATCTTTACTTGCGAGGGACTCTCCCTCTCTAAAATGCTCCTGTTATACCCCATCATGTTTCCGAACTGTTGCCACCTAACCTAATAAGTTGCAAAATTCTCCGTTACATCAGTATCACCTACTTCTTCTAGTCTTTTGTTGCCCTGTCCCTACGTTTTTTAAGATTGTTGCCACCAAATTCAAACAATTTTCATAAAATATCAAAATGTCTCTGGTTCAACATCTGATATATTGTTTATGTCCTACTGTTAATCAAATATGGGTTAACTGAGATTTGCAAATCATTGCATTCTGTTTTATTTACATTTAGACGGCACCCTAACTTTTTTGGAACTGGGGTTTTATAATCCCTGTAAGTTTCACCTCTTGTCACGCTTTATCCTTTAACCTAATGGCTGTCCAAAATAACCCAGGTGTCATCTTCTTTAGAGCCCTGTCAACTTCTTTTTAGACGGCTATCTTTCATCCGTTAATGCCATTCACATCCTAGGCACTGCTGTGAGGAGCCGGAGACATGATATTGCTATATCGATATTTTTCCTCTTCTTTTTACTTTCTAAAACATATCCAAACTAAGTAAGAAAATGAATCAGGGAAATGGAGCTCAATTAAATGATCTTCCCAGAACATCATGAACACTTACGTCACCAACCGTTTTGCTGAATATTACCAACATCATAGCACTGAGTCATGCACATGAGAACTGATTTTAAAAGTTAAACTCAGATCCTGATCTTCTACTCTATTCAAAAAAAAAAGGTGTATATTCTGCCTGTTCCAAGCTGAAACTAAGGGAATGCAATTGAGAGCTAAAAGTTGCCTCTTTCCTTTCCACTTGGAAAACATGTGTGACCTGAAAAACACTTGACCCCCAGCAACAGCAGAGAAACAGCTCAGTGAACAGCAGCAGGGGCCCTGGGTTATACATCAACATGTCCAGTCCACTTCTGAAAAATATGATGTATCCAACAAAAAGTATATTCATTCAGTTCCTTTTCTCTGCATGTCTGGCAGCATAATGGACCTGCACTTGATGGGGATGAACAGGCTCTCTCCATTGCTAATGACAAGCATGCGAAGCTGTGACGGACCATATGCAGCACTCCAGCTCTATTTTAGGCTGCCCACCAGCCAAATCAACACCCACCATGTGCTCTGTGCTGCCCTCTCATAGGAAAAAAGCCAGGCACAGGGGAGAACTGCTGCATTTGTGAAACACTGCTGACAGCCAAGCATCCTCTCCTGAGAGGATAATTTGCTCTACATAAGAGTGCGATTGGAAAACCAGAGATGTTGCACAGGCACGTTGTGCTCTGTCTGGACAGCAACACGCAGCTGGAAGTGAGCTGTACTGCGTTCATCTGAGGCGCACTGTGAAGTAAGAGAGAGGACGCTGTGACTGAGTACCACTAAACCCTGATCAATCTTAGCTCCCTCAGCCTACGAGCTGCGGAGATGGAAAAGCCTGATAAAATGTTGTCTAGGGCAGCAGCAATGTGTCCAGGAGGAGGAATCAATTCTCTAAGTGATGTCCCACTGAGACATCCAGCCTAGTTTTTAACAACCATCTGAATCTTGGCATTTTTCCCTGTGTCAAACTTCCTTTCTCTGCCCTAGTTTATAGATGAGTTATATTGTTGACAAGTTTGTCTTCCTACTTCTTTTATCCTCCACTGCAATCCCATTACATGCTTCTTTTAAAATGTGAGAATCGTCATCTATTGTGCAGTTAAATCCAGAACTGGTGACAAATAAAAAGAGCTTGAAAGGTGGTGTCTGGGGCGAAGTGTTTGTGAACCATTCAGCCTAACTTCCTCTGGCGACATAAACAAAAACGCTGGACCAACCCTTTTAACAGCTTTAAACTCTAAACTGGCTTGGGGAAGATTTCAGTCTAACACAAAGGGTGAAAAAATAATTCTATAGGCTGATCTTTGATGTGGTGAGGTAAGCCGATTGAGGAGGAAGCTTGGATCTGAGCTGTTTGCCTCAGTAGCTGGTGACCTTGGCTTCCTCTCTCTTGTTGAGATCCCAGTGGGAGTTGCACCAGAAGTAAAAAATAACACTGGCAACCAGAGGACAAAACAGGATGAGTTAGATTACTTAAAGTTTTTCCAGCGTGTTGGTTCAAACTGAGCTTACTTTGCTTGTCTCAAAATAGGCACACATATCTGATGCCAGGAGGAAGAGTTATAGCGAGCATCAAGGTTTTAAACATGTCTGACAAACAGCAATTAAGGAATTTACTTAAGTTAATACCACCTTGCACAGATACAAGCACTTAATTGGTGAGTTTATAGGGGTGAATAAGTGAGAGAGCGCGAAAATATAACAGAAACACAAATAGAAACAAATAATATAAATCTGAATAACCACACTCAATTAAGATATTTCAAATGGAAATAATACAATAAAAACATGCCGTTATCTTACCAGCAATAAACTTCAGAAATGAAGCGGCGAAAGCTTAACCGTTATCAGGCTAAGCCATGTTTCCTATGGCAAATTAGGTCCACCACCTAGAAAGCCCGTTGTCTACACCAGTGATGGGTTTGCCTGACTGGGAAGACTGGTGAGGACTGTCGGCAGCGCTGGCAAAGTCTTTATGGTGAAACAGCCGTCACGCTTTCAGCAAATACTCCCATTGTTCCCACCCACTCTGCCACGGCTGCCCTCCCTGCTTTGAACACATCCAACTAACTCTTGGATGCTTCTACAACAATGAAGATGCCAACAAGAACCGAGACGTCATGCCTCCTCATCCTCTTCCACTGTCCTCCGGGCGGGCGGGCGGAGACTCCCCTTTCTCCTGCGGTTCGACTTGCAACTTAACATTTAACCTGACGTTCTACGTCCTCTTCTTGGTCCAAGAGGCGAATAAATAATGTTACCCGCACACTGCCATCCTCCTCCAAAAGCGCCGAATCTAACTATCACGTCTTGCGTTGAATCCGCCCCCAACTTGCCATCAGCGATATCATGGTTATATTATGCCAGTTAACTTCAACCGTCGCGCCCATATAATTATTTCTCGGTTTCTTCTTTCAGTTTCAGTTCATTCTTGTGTCTTTTCGGGAGTGTGCTATGGAGTCAAACTCGCAAAGAAAGTACAGGGCAAGAAACAGAAGGGGAAATAAAGGGCTACGTGCCTTTACACTATAACGGTTCACTACTGGATGGAGATGACAACAAACTGCCACAAATCCTCCTTTTCTCCAGGAAATACGTCACATGTAGCGCCTGGAATATCGTGTGTGCTTGATTCGCTTTACTGTGTTCGTTGAGTAGGGCGGGTCACTGTTGCTTTGTGGATTGATGAAGGGTAAATTACCCACCGTGTCACTGTGGGGTGTTTTTGCGTAAATTGGGGAGCGTTTAGCAGGTGCGAAATGTATCGTTGTGTTGCAGTCTCAAACAATAAAAAACACATATATTACATTTTTTAAAGAATAACTTAAAGTCAACGTACCAGGATATCATATAGTATGCGAAACCCTCTACATATTTTAGAGTGACGTGAAAATGGTTGATTTTCCCTTTTAGAAAATATTTTTGATACCTTACGGTGTTCCTATTTATATTTGTATCGTTAAAACAGAACACCGGGGCACGCCTGTAAAGAAAACGTGCAACGTGCTTTGCTTCCCAGCCTGGGTCTAATTCGTATCGCTATATGCGACCGCCATCTTGTGGCTAACCGTCGAACTTACACACACACATGTAAAACACCTCACCACACGGTAGAGGGGGACATATCACAGAGCTCTCACTTCTACTCTGACTCGCACGGCTGTCTACCCTGATACAGTCTAGTATGAGCGAAATCCAGCCCGCTTTCAGCAGCCACCACCCCCCTCTTTAGCACGGACCAAAGTTATCCCGGAATAAGGACAGCACGCATGTGCCGTCAACCCGGATGTAGAAATACGTGTAAGCGTCTATTCCCCATTTCATCAAGTTATGACAAATCCTGCATTTTAGAATGTCTCTTATGTTTTAACCCCGGCTGGTCCAGGCTCTGCAGTTCTAAACCAGTCCAAACCGGGTTAACCAGCCACATGACTACTCGTGTGACTGACTACTCGTATCACATCTGAGTGACAGCTGGACAACAAACGGAGAGCAGCACTTAAGATTTACGCTGAAACATTAGAAGTGGGTAAATTACATTCACGTTTATACTCTTCGCGTGAACTATAGATATTTGTAAGCACTTATGCCTTGTGTTCCTGAAGTTAGGAGCCGAACCGTTACATGTATGTCTTTTGTTGCAGAAAACGT
Organism: Cheilinus undulatus; assembly: GCF_018320785.1. Classification (NCBI taxonomy): domain Eukaryota; kingdom Metazoa; phylum Chordata; class Actinopteri; order Labriformes; family Labridae; genus Cheilinus; species Cheilinus undulatus. The sequence continues at coordinate 31,243,177 of NC_054873.1, forward strand.
CCTATAACTTAAAGGATGGACTTTCGCGGCAGGAGGCACGAGCGAGGCAGCAACTGGACCGACCCGGAGATAGTGGAGCTGCTCCAGCTGTGGTCCGACGAGTCGGTCCAGATTGAACTGGAGAGCTCATTGCGCAACCAGCGTGTCTTTGACCGCATAGCCCACATCTTGCGTGAAAAGGGCATCTATCGCACCGGTGACCAGTGCAGGGAGAAGATAAAAAAGATGAAGCTGGAGTACCGTCGCATTAAGGACAACTACAAAATAAAGACGTGGAAGTTCTTTGACGTCATGGACAGGGTTCTGGCAAACAGACCTGCCATCACCTACTCCTCTCTGGGCGGTGCTGTCATAGCTCAACAGGTGATGCAGACTCCTGTAGGTTCTGATTCATTCACGCAAGGGACCCCACCAGACGCCTTTGGTCCTGTTTCCTCAGGAGGGTTCCTGTTTGGACAGCCTCCAAAACCTGGAGATCCTCTGGATATTAAATGTGAGGATGTTGATGAAAGCATGCTGAACTCAAGTGTTGCACCACCTGAGATGTACTATGGCTCTGGAGATGACCAGGAGACTGATGGTCAGTCTCTGCTGGAGGCAGACAACACTCTGGGCCCAAGAGATCACTCAACAAATGCAAGAATCTCACCTACAGGTTAATAGTGCAAACACTATTAATGTATTACTATTATTACTGCATAACTCATATCAAACCAAACTCTCGAGGCACACCATATTCATATCCAGGCAAGATAACTTTTTAAATTAATTAATTAATTAATTATTATTATTATTATTATTTTCCATGTTACAGTATCAAAATCCTGGTCCAAAAGGGGGGAAACTGGACTTGACTGTGGGTCTTAAAGAGAGTACACCTTTCCTTCTTCTTTGGGTCATGTGGAAGCCTTTTTGAGGAGAGGCAAAAAATCTTTACAAACCTCAATCAAGTCCAGTTTGAACCATAATTTGGAAAACCACAACCTAGATGAGTAAGAATGTATACAGACATTTTAATACAGTACTTTTTGTTGTATATTTTTAGTAGGGATGCACAATAATTGGTTTTTGCTGTTATGCCGATATTTACAGATTCCTTTGAGCTGATATAGATAATTGGATAATTTATTCAGACCAAAGATTTCAGTCCTTTGAAGACACTTTAAGGTTTAAGGATGAACAAAAGAAACAAACTTTAGTGTCTTAAAAAAGCACTTTAAAGTTTAAAGGACAAGGATAAATAAAGAAAATGACATTGACCTGTTGGTCAAGCCTAAAACTCCACTAATTTATTGATATATATATGGCCAAAATAAAAGATGATATATGCTGATATTCACAGTCTAAATATCGGCAGGAATATTTATATTTGCTGATACTGATATTTGCTTTTTTAAGCTAATATCCCGATATCAGACCGATAATATCAGACATCCCTAGATTTAAGTGTTAATATATGGTTGTACAAAATTCTAGGGCACACTAAGACTTTCTTCAAGGCACACCAGTGTGTCAGGCACACCACTGATCTATAGTAGGGGTGGAAATCATAGTATGACTACATTATAAGAGGCCCACAATAGCAATAACATCCCAGTACAAAGTTTCGGCTTTGACACATTGCAAGACAATCATATAATCTTACCTCACGATATCAGATTAATCAAATAATTTATTTTTAATCTTAGTGGGTTCACAAAAAGGGGGCATATGATTTAAACACTCTATTCTGAGAACTTTGGTGTCAGTTTCCTCCTCAATTGCCTTTCATCCTTTCATTTATCAGCTATCAGACATTGTCTTTTTTCTTCTTTTATCCATTCTCTTGGATATTTTCTTTGGCAAAATATCGTTGATTCATGTTACCCTCATATGCACTACAGTATAAGGCCATAAAGTAGTGATGCAGTGAATCAAATCGGCAGGAAAATCTGTTAAGAATGTGGTATTTTTTAATCAAAATAGAAATATTTGGCACCTGTGATTCAGTAATTGTGTCATGAGTCAGAACAATGATATGTTATTCTATCAGCTTTCTTCCACCTTTGATCAGTGTCACTGACGTGAAGTAAGAAAGTGATATAAGTGACTCTTCTGTTTTATTTCCCTAGGTTTCAGTGACCTGAACATTGCTGGTCCGACTGCAACTGCCACCCAGGCTGTTGGTGGTCCGATGACAGGGGACACATCTGATCAGCTCAGTAAAGGGAATCCTCATTCCCGCCCCTTTGTGAGACAGAGGAAGCGTCGCCTCAGTGGCAGAACATCATGGTGCCACAGCGGTGCTCGATGTGGCAGCCAAGGCCGTCTAGATAAAGCCCTGGTCAGCTTCCTGAACTGGCAGCAGTCAGCAGAGGAACGCCTCCTCTCCATGGAGGAGACGCGGCTGGAGAGAGAGTTTGAAGCAGAGGAGCGGAGGGAGCAGAGGGAGGACCGAAGGGCAGAGCAGGAGCGCCAGCATGAGCTCCGCCTGTTCAGCATGCTCACAGGGGTTTTGGCTGCAGTCAGACAGAGTCCAACAGCACAGACTGACCCCTCCCTCTCACCGTCTGTTCATCCTTCAGCTTCTCTAGTGACCACCCCCTCTCTTTCCTCTTTTTTAACTCATCCACCTTCACAAACTCCCATATCACAGGCTGCTCCCACTCAGGGCAGAGTAAAAGCTAACCTGCCTGCTTCTGGGAAGACCTGCAAAATGCCTCAGAGTGATTTGGCTGCAGAGAAAGTCTCTGAAACTCCTGGATGTAGCAAGTACCTGTCCAACCGGGGAAATGGCATCCAACAACATAAGTGCATTCTCTCAGAGGGCTTCTGCGTGTATGAAATGGACAAATTCCACATCACAGAAAACCCTAATGTAAGTCTCAGTCCTGCTGGCTTGTATGTGTAAAAAATTACACTATCACCATGAAATTCTTGTGCTGTTTTTGTCTCTCTTAGGGGATAATTAACTTGGGCACCAGTGAGAATAAACTTTGCTATGATGTTCTTCACGAACGGGTAAGATAGAAACAACGCACCTTTTATCCAGAGGTTATGCAAAAGCAAATATAACATGTTTACCACTTATTTTTGGTTGCGCTCACATTTTTTCTTTGCAACAGCTGACCAAACCTGACATGCTACACGTTGAGCCATCCCTGCTGCAGTATACAGACACAAATGGACACGCATTGTAAGTTATTAGACTGTAGCCATGCTTACCATTTATTTTAGGAGTACATGCACATACGTTCATGCTAGATTGTTTTTGAATTAAAAATTAACTCTCTTAAAACCTCTCAACTTTGCTCTCATTCAGCCTGAGACAGGAGGTTGCAAAGTTCCTGACTCACTACTGCTGCTCTCCAAAGCCGCTGAAAGCAGACAACGTAAGTGATTTTAATCAATAGGAAATCTGATGTCATTTTAAAACCCAAGTTAGGTATTCACTGGAGGCACAGAAAAAATGTTAAAGAATGTAACACCTTATCACATTAACAAAGTTACATCACAACACAATACATGTGAGGAACACAGTTTTCTTTGTACAATATAAGTGATATGTCTTCATAAGTAGTGGTAACTTTGAGTATGTTTTGTTTTTGAAGACATGGGTAATGTAAAGTATACTAATAACTAATCTCCAAGCCTTGATTGTTCTAGGCTATCAAAATGGAATTAATTTTGAAATCCAATCCTGGTTTTAATCTGGTGCATCTCTAGTAAAACTTAAAGCAGGATTGGTATTTATTTGATGCCAAAAAAATCAGGGTTGTCCTCATCCTGTGAAAGGGCTAGATTCAGACTAAAGCACTGGAAGAAAATGTAAGAAAACTCTTCTGTTTATCAAATAATCTGTCACTTTTACAAGGTAGCTTATGTTTTAAACATTAGTAAATAAAGTACACATCAGGATTGCATGAAAGGAAGGATTTGGTCCTTATACAACATTTCACTAAATAACATAAGTAAATTAATATGTTGTTTAATTTAAAGCTTAGTTTATAGTGTTGTGTCCCATTTAAAGCATTGCTAAAACAAATTTGGTAATCTTTAAAAGCTTGTATCATGTTGATCATATGCATTTTTTCTTTGAACAGGATAAAAATTAGCTGGATGGCATAGAATGGGTTAAGAAATCCAGGTTGTTTTCACTCAAAACTAGCTGAACTAAGGGGCCAAAGCCTTTCAGTCAAGATGAGCATGATGATTTGTGCTTTAACCGCTTAAACCACACATAGTTCTCATAGTTTTGACTCATCAGTTGTGCACTGATATTACAAAGTTCTACAACTATAAGGTCAACAGGACTTCTTTATTACATGTTACTATTATATAGATATGTTTTTTCAACAAAGGAGAATTTTCAGTAAGACTTTACTTGAAATTAATATTGACTCAGCTTTTTTTAAATCTAAACAGACAGTACAGTTTAAGTTCTAAAACTGAGCATGAAACTTACGTACTGCACAGTTTGAGGCTTTAGCTAATTTTTATTTTTTGTCTCACGCTGGGCCTTTAAATACTTAGTTTAATAGAATATCATCTTTTAGTAACATTAAACTTCATATCACAACAGAAATGACACAAAACAACCCCAACACATTCTGACATACCACCCTTCTTACAATGATATAATGTCATTTAGCACCATGGTTCTCAACTGGTCTAACCATGGGATCTACCACCAGCACCTTAGTGTGAAATCTTTACCCAAATTTCCCAAAATTTTCAACCACTAAAATTCATTTCACAAAAATGTTGCACTTTGCACCCTTGAAAGAGAAAGAAACATGCATCTGAACAAGATATTGGAAAAAACATGTCATTTCACTCTGCTTTGCTATGAAAAAGTAAATTTTTTTTAAGATTTAAAAAAAAAAATCCTCATAGGAAAATCAGTTTTCGTGATAATATTTATACCCAAAAATAATAGGATAAATAAGTCAAAATCTCAAGAAATTAACCAGAATTTACTGGTTGTCAAGTAAAACAGAGGGAGATAGAAATAAATGGAAACATGTTAGCCTACAACTTTTGTACATCCTTGCTACTTTGGTACATTGTTTTTTTTCCTGCGCACCCGTTTGCGACCCATTGAAAGCTGCTTCATGATCCACTTTTGAGAGCTGGGTGCAAAAGCCCCCAAAAGCAGAGTGGGACACTGCAAGCCAGCTGTATTTGAGCGACTCATTCTACCACTGGGGACAACAGCAGACAGGAGTCTAGCTAAATGCATTGCGTTCTAGAAAGAGCACAGCGTTCTTCAGGGAGAGTGATAAAATGCAGTTTTACTATAAAACATTCACTTTTTTTCTTGTTTTTGGTTCTTTTATAACTAGTAAATGTGGATTTCTGTCGTTTGAAAAAAAGGCCAAGTCAAATGACTGATATGGAGTCACAGTATTGAATGTAATTACTAACAAAAACATATTTTTTGTCATGTTTCATTCTGCCTCAGTAGACGCTCTGGATTACAGCCATTCATTTCCAAGAAATGAAGGCAGAAGATTCAGTTCATTTACATGATTTACACCGTAATGATTATTAAGAGGCCAAATGTTGCAAATTAATGTATTTTTTTTTCCTGGAGTGACCACCTTAATTTGCTGGTGTAACAAATGACTGTTTTAGTGGGTGGATGAATTTGTAGCTTATTTATCAGCCTCCTTCTGTGCCTTAATTGGGTCTTTTATAACATTGTGATGCGTGTGTTTGTTCAGGTTGTGGTGATGAATGGCTGCACTTCCCTGTTGTCATGTATTAGCACGGTGATTTGCGACCCTCAAGGTAGGTTCACAATGCACTGAGATACACATACACATCCATAAAACTTCTGCATCAATACAAATGTGTGAACATGAAATATTACCAGGCTTTAAGTCTGTTTGTACCAAGAATTATTCTTGTGAAATTAAAAATAAAGAAAAAGAGAGTCATTTAAACATAACTAACAGTATCCTTAAGTCAAAGAGCATAAACAAAATTGGAATCTTTAAGGAAGTGGACCCTGGATACAGCTGCCAGAACATTTTGCACATGCACAGTCGACGTAGATTTATAAGTGTGAATTCATACAAATAAATATTAGCATAGAGAAGAGGCATTTCATTGTGTTTTTTCCCGTCACAGATGCTGTTCTCATATCTACTCCCTTCTATGGTGCAATCACTGCAGATCTGCTTTTGTACAGTGGTGTTAAACTCTTTCATGTTCCTCTCGACTGTGAGGTAAGAGTACAATGCCTGAATTACTTCCAGTTTGGGCTAAACAATACATTGCAATACAGTGTCTCCCATAAATGACACTTTGCTTGTGTATTAGGGATGGCCTTCCTGGCCTGTTTCATTTTGTTTGTAAATCTTTTTTGTTTCCATCCTGTTTTTCTTCCCTTTTGATAGTAATCATTAACACTATGTTGTATAATCACAAACAAATAACATCACTCACCTTTTGAATTGTACACTAGATTGTCTGTAATCATAGCTGCATGTGTGAAAGGCTTATTGTTGATGAGGTACTATCATCCTTGATCGCAGGGGTACAGCATAATATTGGCTTCAGGAAACAGATGAAAAATCATGAAACAATGGCATACAAAGCGATGTTGCCCCTTAGTTGATGCATTTACAGGAGGGATGTGCTAGCTGATGCACAAATGGTTATTATACAAATGCAAAAATTCAAGAAAGAAAAAATGCTGTGCAAATATACTTATGCATCTGTAAATATTCAGCACCTATGAAGAAAATTAAACTCCTTGGATGTTTAACCCTTTGGTTGATTTTATAAATCACTCATCTTCAATATAATTAGGCTTTTTTGACAAAAAGATACAGAATCAAAACTCTTTAATATTTACTTGGAAACAGATGGGTTTTTTCCATCACTTGGTTTGACTCGGCACGGCAGCCCAACGCAGCAGGGGATTTGCTTTTCCACCACAACTGAGGTACCCATTTGAGGGCGCATCAAGGGCTGATGAAGTGGCGTTTGATCTCTCCACACTGTATTATCTGATTGACTTTACATTGTTTAAAAGGAAAAATCAAACTGTAGACAGACAGTGCTGCACGCTGCTCTTTTCACATTCTCTCTCGCTCTCTCTCTCTCATTCTTTCCACGATCAATGAACAAACAATAATTCACACTTTGTTATTAGTAGGTGCCGAAAAAATTGGAATCCTGAATCTGTGCCTGGTCTGTTCTGCAAGAACTCCAGCTGTGCGCAACTATTGGACCATAGTATAAGCACATAAATCCCAAGTTTTGGTCGTGTGACATAAATGTTTAAGTTTTACAGTGAATGCTGACATTAGACCACCACTGAAACAGAGGTATACAGCTGGAGCAGAGGCAGGAATAAAATGTATCTCCCCATCTCCCAGTGGCCTAAAAAAAGTATCATGGAGGGGTATCAGTAGCAGAGGATGTTTATCCACCTGACAAACCACACCCTGTGAACCACTTTGATGTCAGCACGTCGCGCTTGGAGATGGGGCTGGCTTGTTTTAGCTCTGCTCATGAGCAGGACCATTTCAGCACAGCTTGGTGCTGCCAAATTGGTGATGGAAAAGCAAATCAGCACAGCATAGTTTTGTTTGGCATGGCCAAAAGTCATAGTGGAAAAGCCCCAAGATTTCTAAAAAGTAATCTCATTTAAATAAAAGTATGTAAGCAAAATAACTGATTACATACATATTCATCCCTTTAAGTCTGTATTTAGTAGATGCGCCTTTTGCTGCAGTCACTGCACTGTGTCTGTGGGGATAGGTCTCAATCAGGCTTGCACATCTAGACACTGCAATTTTACCCCATTCGTTTTGCAAAGCTGCTCAAGCTCTGTCAGGTTACACAGGGATCAGGTATGGACATAACTTTTCAAGTCCGGTCACAAATTCTCTGTGGGACTGAGGTCTGGGCTTTGACTAGACCACTGCAGACCATTCACTTTGTTGTCTTTAAACCATATCTGTGTAGCATTTGCTGTCCTTCAGGTCATTGTCTTGCTGGAAAATAAATCCTCTCTCAAGCTGTAGTTATCTCTCAAACTGACTAAAATTGTTCTCCAGGATTTTCCTATATTTTGCCACCATCACTTTACACTCTACCTTAACAAGCCTTCCAGGGTTGGCTAACGAGAGGCACCCCCACAGCATGATGCTGTCACCACTGCCCTCCGCAGGATGCTGTGTTTGTGTTGATGTTGACCAAATTATATTAACCATGATTAATTTATAAAATCAATGAAAGGGTAAAAACTTTATGGAGATGAATACTTTTTTCAGGTACTTTACCTGGGCATCCTACTGCCCAGATACATGTATGGGAAACACTGCAGCTGTTATCACAATATGAGTATTTCCAATAAATGCATTGTATTGAATGAATTGATCTCAATAGAAAAAAATATGAGGTTTAAAGAGGAAATTATCTCTCATGTGCACATCTTTCCTGTTTGATGGAGGCCCAGCTTTAAAGGTTATGTTTGCACACCAAATTCAATTCAGTCAGGAGACTTTCCACTAATTATTAGCTACTTCACTTTAATTGGTGCAAATTTAGTAGTGAAACATCATTATTAGCTTCATGTTTAAGCACAGTGTTCAAGACAAGGAACTACGGATAAATATAAAAACTGGGTTTTTGCCAAAATACACTTGTTAGTATTTGTTCCTGAATTTCCTTCTATTATTGGAATACTGAATAAAGTAATCACATATATTCCAATTCTTAAAACTCATGCTGACTTACATGAACATGAGAAACATATTACATGTTTTTGGTTTGATTTTCTGTGTGTACACATCACAAGATAAATCACAGGAAAAAAGATGTTTTCAGTTTTCCCAGTATCATGTTCCAGTTCCAGTACTTTCCAGTATGTTCATATGTTGCCTTAGTTATTGTTCACACTCAATGTTACTTGTGTTACATTGAGGACGTCATATCTCAAGCATTCAGTTGCGTTGGCACTTGTTGATGATTTCTTAGCATTTTTCTCTGTCTACTTTTTTTTATTTATTTTTTTTTATTTAAAGCCTGATGGAAAAGATAGCCGACCCTTCCATCTCACTGTGGAAAAACTGGAAGCAGGACTAAAAAAGGCTAAGCAAGAGGTAACTCGGGATTTTTTCCTTGAACACTTACATAAATTTCGAGAGAGGCCAATGCACTCTAAACAAAGTTCTTTATTTAGATAAATTCCTCGGTTGCTCAATTTATCTCACCGATTTCTAATTCAGACTTATCTTTATTTATTCCTTTGTTACTCTGTGGAGATGCAATAGTTCAGTTTATTAGCATATAAAAGCTATTTGTCTCTTTAAGGGGGTGATCATCCGAGCTATTCTGCTGATGAACCCTCACAACCCTCTGGCTGAGATCTACACCCTCAAAGAGATGACTGCCTTCTTGGAGTTTGCCAAAAAGTATGTTTACTCCACCTTTATCTCCTACCTTTGCCTTTAACACAGGAGGCAGAACAATCCTGCATGTTTTCAGTAATGTTTGGCTTCCTGCATGCAGTGCCATGGCACACTGCCACTGCATACACTTTCTTGATGTGAACTCTTTATTTTATGAAAAGGAGCTCTGTCCCATGTGGAATTTGAAGCACCCATGATGGAGTTTTATCACCTCTCCTCACCATAACATATTGTTAAGTGCAGCCAAGTTTCAAGGAGACTCTGTCAGTGATTTGTTGGGGTTATTCCCTTCATATAGCCATGTAGGCACTTGGATTATGAAATCAGAAACTACAAAGGATGTTGAAGAAGCTTTGTTTTGCTTTATAAGGTCATTACCATTGTAAAACCCATAGTTGTCAGTTCGGCACTGTTAACATTCATCTTATCCTTCCTCTCCTTTATTTCCTCCTTTAGCAATGAGCTCCACGCAATCATTGATGAACTTTACATGCTGACAATCTTTGATGAATCTTTCACATTTAAAAGCGTCCTCAGTCTAGACAGGTACTGCACGAACTTACATCTGCATTATAACTCTAAAGCCTTAATTGCCAGCATCTCAGCTGCTAATGGTCTATCTCTTTTAGTTTGCCAGACCCACAGAGGACATATGTGTTGTGGGGTATGAGCAAGGTATGTACTGGCTCTGTGAAACTTTTCTTACATTTTAAAGCACAGTAAAATCTCAAATTTTCTTGAGTGGTTATTTTTCAGTTAAAGACACTTTATCTTCTAGGACTTTGCAATATCAGGAATGAGAATTGGCACTCTGTACACTGAGAACAGAGACATACTGAAGGCTGTGGCCCAGCTTGGCAGGTTTCATACCATCCCTGGAATCACTCAGCACCAGACAGCACAACTGCTTCGGGACAGAGGTATGGATTTCACTTCACATGTGCTTCTGCAAACATACTGTAGAACCTAAAATCCATAAATCAATCCCTGTCAAAATCTTGTGTATACCTAAAATTATTAGGGTAAGGTTTAAATGGGTAGTTCCTAAAATAAAAAAGCACTTAAAAAACACTGAGTTAAGTAACAAAAGTAACCAAAGACCAAACACTACTGTATTGGCAGTTATGCTGAGGGCCCGGTTGTCATGTTATTGTCAGTACTAAGGTATATCAAAATATGATACATGTTCAATAAATAATTTAAGAGAATTTTCTGATTCTCTATGCTTTTTAAAATCAATTTCAGTCGATATGATTGTTTCATTGTTAATATTTGACAATTAAATTGCAAAATTTAATTTTTCTTATGGTTTTTCATTTATGTAATACTTTTTAAATGTATTCAGTGCCTATAAAAATCATTCACCCCTTTGGATGTTTTACCCTTTTATTGATTCTATAAATTAATCATAGTCAATATAATTTGGCTTTTTGACAAAAAAATACAAAAAATCCTTAATGTCAAAGTGAAAACATATTTCTATAAATTAATGTGAGTTAAATAAAATGTTTAAAATGAGTGATTGCATATACATTCACCTCCTAGGTATTTGACCTTACTCCACAGAGGTTCAGCCAATTTGTGTTCATAGTCTCACATTTAGTGAAATGGATGTCATCTGAGTTCAGTGAATGTTTCTCAAGTGATTACAGTATAAAGACACCTGTGTGTGTCAAAGATTCAGTTAATGGATTATCAAAATTCATGGCTACCATTACACTATGAAGACAAAAGAACACTCCAAGCAACTCAGAGAAAATGTGAAGGAAAAGTCTAAGTTTAAGTCTGGACTGAGTTTAGTTGAATCCATCACAAGGGGGGAACGGAAAATGCTACATGTTTAAATCTACCAAGAAGTGCTAGAGGATTAGCGCGAGAGGCCACTAAGACACCTATGACGTCTCTGAAGGAGTTTCAAGCTTTAGCAGCTGAGATTGTAGAGACTCTGCATACAACAACTGTCAAAGCTTTATGGGAGCGCTGCAAAGAGAAAGACACTGTTGAAAAAAAACCAGATGAAATCTCAGCCAGAGTTTGCCAAAAGGCATGTGGGAGACTCCATGGTCAAGTGGATGAAAGTTCTTTAGTCTGATGAGACCAAAATGGTGCTTTTTGACCATTAGACAAAGCATTTTGTCAGACACTAAACACTGCATGTCACCAAAAACACACCATCCCCACTGTGAAGCACAGTGGTGGCAGCATCATGCTGTGGGATGCTTCTCTGCAGCCCGCTCTGGAAGGTCTGTAAAGGTAAAATAAATATGGCAAATTCTAGGAAAATCCTGAAGGACAATCTTATTCAGTTTGCAAGAGAACTATGGCTTAGGAAAAGATTTACTTTCTAGCAAGACAATGACCCAAGGTATACAGAGAAAGCTACACAAAAATGGCTTAAAGACGAGGTGACTATTCTGGTGTGGCTGAGTAAAAGCTGAGACCCCAATCTAATAGGGAATTTGTGGCTGGACTTGATAAGGGCTGTTCACCCTCAATCCCTATGAAACCTGACAGAGCTTGGGCAGTTTTGCAAAGAAGAATGAAGTTAAATTGCAGTGTCCAGATGTGCAAGCCTGGTGAATAATTATGCAGTCAATTATTTTACATTACATATTTTTATTTAATTGAAATTACTTAGTAGAAATCTGCTTTCACTTTTACATTAAAGAGGTTTTTTTCTATTTTTTTTAAAGGTTTATTTTTGGGCATTTTGTGCCTTTATTTGATGGAGGAGAGGATAGTGGATAGGGTTGGAGACGGGGAGGGGAGCGGGGAGAGACATGCGGTGAGGGGCCTCAGGCCAGATTCGAGCCCTGGCCGCCCGCGTATGTGGGTTGCGCGCCTTATCCATTCTGCCACCTGCGCCCCTTTTTTCAATTTTTTTTTTGTTAAAAAAAAGCCAAATTAGATGGCCCATGATTGATTTTATAAAATCAGTAAAAAGGTAAAACATCCAAGGGGTGAATACTTTTTATGGGTTCTGTAGACTAAAAAGTATTCTTTGAAATAAAAGCAATTTTTTAAAATAAAAAGTACTAACAATATTTTATATAAGACTTTTCTGAAATACTTATCTGAAATAGAGACGGGATTGTAGAGCAAATCCTGGATCAAATAAAGAATTGTATAACAAAAATGGAAATTCCTATCTCTTTGAGTTATCAGATGTGCTGCTTGTGTTTCTAGAATTGGAGCACAGACAGGTTTTAAGAGACAATGAATTCTTTTCAACAAATAATCTGTTGACACCTTATATAAGTTACCATTGACATTCTTGTAATGCTAGGGCTTTACACTTGTCCCTATTGTGTTAATCATTAGCCCAAATTTCTAAAATACCAATGTGTGTTGTAATCTCTGTGGCTCTTCCACTCATTTAGTTGGGCAGGGTTTCAAATTTGCTTCCAGTCATTTTTGGTTTATCACTTTCATTGTACACTTTGTACCAGTATGTACACTTAACCTCAGATAATGAGAGGTCTTAAACAACTAAAGTCATTAAACATACTGTATGTGTACATTAAGCAACATCTGTCTGGCCAGTAAGCACTTTCCTGGTTGAGTAAGAAGAATACATGAATGTAATTGTTTTGAATGCAAGAGCCTCAACTATTTAAATATTTTCTTGCTTGTGATTTCCAAGTTTCCGAGAGACATCATTCAACCTTTTATTTTCCTCTGATGTAACAGGTGCCAGCTATGGACTTCTGCGACACCTCATTCTGCAAAAAGTTAAACAAGCTATTTACATTTACCTTTTTCATTTTTTCTGTAGAGTGGATCAACAAAGAGTTTTTGCCAGAGAACAGACGCAGACTAAAAGCTGCTCACAGTTATGTAAAGAGTGAGCTGGAGAGTATGGGCATCCCTTACCTGGACTGGCCTGCTACACTGTATGTCTGGGTCGACCTCAGAAAGGTATGCTTGGATGTTTGAGCTCATGTTTTATTTATTCATATTTCTTTCTGCTATTAAAATGGAAATAGCTTTGCATGATTTCCTTTTTTGTGTAAGCATTTGCAAAGGTTTTATACCCTAATTTCTCCCTGGTGTTTCTTTAGTACCTCAGAGAGCCATCGTTTGAGGAGGAGCTTGCCCTGTGGAGGAGTATCCAGAGACACAAGGTGTTTATAAGCTGTGGTCAGGCCTTCTTCTGCTCCACACCAGGCTGGTTCCGTATCATCTTTGCAGAGGAACAGCATCGCCTTGAGCTTGGTCAGTATAAAGTGAACAATCCAGAATAACGTGCTATTTCCTTTTCTTTTTATGACCACTGAATGGTTAGAATACCCCCATAAAAGTGATGGTAGCTGGAGAGGTGCCATCACGTCCTGAGCACTGCCGAAGTGCCCTTGAGCAAGGCACTGAACCCCCCACAGCTCATGGCAGTGCTTAGCAATGAGCAGCAAGGCCATCACTGTATATGTGTGTAATATGTAAAAAGCAACAAAACAGTGTAAACTATGAATTTCCCTATGGGGATGAATGAATGAAGTACAACTTTAATTCTGACCTAGGTATTTAAATATGTTGTTTTTTAGGGTTTTAAGTACTAATTCCTTCCCATTTATTCCCATTTATACCATATTCTACACATAGATTAGATAATACCTATTTTTACATTTGTTCAGTCAATGTGTGTTATTTCAGCTCATCCCCAGATTAGGGCCATAATCTCTGTATTGACTAGATAATAGTTATTTAGCTGATTTGAAAATGTTTGTTTTATTTCAGGCCTGAAAAGATTCAAGGAGGCTTTAAAAGAAATCAAAGAAAACAGCACCAGCTCTGAATCAAACTGCATCAGAGAAGGCAGTAAGGAGAGGATAGAATCAGTGAAAGAGGACAGTTCAGATTTAGACAATGCTGTGATTGTGAATTCAGCATCATCACCCTGGAGCAAGTCATCCGACCAGCTGAAGGAGAAGGACAGTCCTGTTCCTGACACAGCCTCGCTGGCCACCGAGGAGCTTGTGTTGCTGGACTGCCAAGCATCAAAGCCTGAAGAGGGTCTGGACTCTCTGATTGGTACTCTCAGGCACCAAATTCGCTCTTCTGATTGGTTGGAGAAAAACACTCCAGAGCTGTCTGCCGGGGAGGACCCAGAGATTCTTGATGTATTCAAGGCTCTGCTACAGAGAGCCAGAAAGTAAGCTCAGGACAAACAGACATGCATGTAAGCTGCCAGATTTCAAGAGGCAGCACTTCATTGCCCAGCATTTTCCCCTCAATTATTGTGAAGAGCTTGATACAAACACCTGACATGGGGTCAAATCTGATGCCTGTTTGTGAGTGAAGAGGAAGCACTCAATGAGAGGAGGCTAATGAGAAGGGGGAAACTGATGCAGGCATGACCAGGATGGAAGAACTGAAATAATTACTTATCAATCTGTATCTTGAGGCCTTATTTCTAAGCTGATATACAATATGACCTTGCTTTTTTGCAATACGGATATAAAAGATACATGTTTATTTTGTCATATTTTAAGAGAATGCCAAATGCATACGTTCTATTCTTATATATTTCAAGTCTTTAGATCAAAGTTGCATTATTATTTGATTATATACACTTTATCACAATGTTGTCATTTCCTTTAAAGATAAGGATCTGTGAATAAAGTGATGTATTATTATATCCTTATGTGACCATATGCTGTTTTTCTACAGTAAATCTCATTATCTGTTTATAGATATCTTGCAAATACCTTAACTATCACTGGGCAACTTATACTTTTTCATTGTACACCGTGTCCCAAATTATTATGCAAATTGAATTTTAATGTCATAAACATTCAAATTTTTGTTTTTCAATTAAACTCATGAATGGTATTGTGTCTCGGGGCTCTCTGGATCACTGAAATCAATCTCAGACACCTGTGATAATTATTTTGCCAGTTAAAGGAAAACTACTTAAGAAGGATGTTCCACATTATTAAGCAGGCCACAGGTTTCAAGCAATATAGGAAAGACATAACCTGACACACCAGATGGATGTGTTTCACACATCCACCTTGGAAAGCTACAATAGGAAAGGTTTAAGAAAAGGCAGAGGCTTTGAAAAAAACTTGGAGTGTGATTGGATGAACGTTCTGTCTGTCACATCTCTACGGGCCAATCAGAGCAACAAAACACGTGATGTAGCCGCTATCAAGCTGCATGTACGCAGCTACTGAGGAATAACGCGAGACATGGCGACTATAGACATGTAAGTACTCGACTTTTGTGGTTTTTGAAAAGAAAACAACTCACTGCTGTTCTTTGTTCTTTAAACGAAGAAATGTTTTCAAGTTCTGATTAAACTGCCGCTTTAGCAGTATCCACGCTAATCTCTTCCTCCATAACTGCTTCAGCTCTTGCTGCTGCTTGTTTATGTCATGATTCTGCTGCACCTGAAAGTACTGCCCCTCATCACTGATTGGTCCTGTCACTTTCTAACCGGGCCCAAACGATTCAGATGGGAGCTTTGCAAGATGGATTTGCCAGTGAGAAACAAGGAAACGAGTTTATCCATCTGCTTTGCAAGGTTAGGACAGAAAAGGATCTCTCTGCTGCCAAAAAGTGTCAAATAGTGTAATGCCTTAGACAAGGAACTGAAACATTAGATATTTCATGAAAAATTAAGCGTGATCATTGTACCGTGTGGCTGATTCAGAGAACAGACGGGTTCATGCAGATAAAGGCATAATGAGGAAGGTTTCTGCCAGACAAATTCATCAGATTAAGAGAGCAGTTGCTAAAATATCATTACAAAGCAGCAAACAGGTATTTGAAGCTGCTGGTGCCTCTGGAGTCCCACCAACCTCAAAGTGTAGGATCCTCCAGAGGCTTGCAGTCGTGCATAAACCTACTATTCGGCCACCCTATCCAATGCTCACAAGCAGAAACAGTTGCAGTGCTCCAAGAAATACATGAAGACTTATTTTCAAACAGTCTTGTTGACTGATGAGTGCTATGCAACCCTGGATGGTCCAGATGGATGAAGTAGTGGATGGTTGGTGGATGGCCACCATGTCCCAACAAGGCTGTGACGTCAGCAAGGAGGTGGGGGAGTTGTGTTCTGGGCCAGACTCATGAGGAGACAGATGTTAGGCCCTTTAGGGTCCTTGACGGTGTGAAAATGACCTTGGCAAAGTATATAGAGTTGCTGACTGACCACTTTCTTCCATGGTACAAAAAGAAGAACAGTGCCTTCTGTAGCAAAATTATCTTCATGCATGACAATGCACCATCTCATGCTGCAAAGAATACCTCTGTGTCATTGGCTGCTATGGGCATAAAAGGAGAGAAACTCATGGTGTGGCCCCCATCCTCCCCTGACCTCAACCCTATTGAGAACCTTTGGAGCATCCTCCAGCTAAAGATCTATGAGGGTGGGAGGCAGTTCACATCAAAACTGCAGCTCTGGGAGGATATTCTGACAGCTTGCAAAGAAATTCCAGCTGAGACTCTCCAAAAACTCACAAGTTCAATGGATGCAAGAATTGTGAGGGTGATATCAAAGAAGGGGTTCTATGTTAACATGTAACTTGGCCTGATAAGATGGTTTGATTGAAATAGCTTTTGATTTCAGTAAATATGACCTCCTAATGCTGCAAATTCAACAAATGACCATTTTCAGTTCTTTACAACCTATAAAATCTTTAAAAACTCTGTTTTGCATAATAATGTGGAACAGTGCATTTTGAGGTGTTTTTTTAAAATAATTATCATTATGAAGTTTGTTCAAAAACATTTAAATTATGCTCTAATGGCTGATGACTTGAAAAATATTCTGCCATTTGCATTGATATGTTGGAAAATAAGAGAAAATATCATTTGCATAATAATTTGGAGTGCAGTGTATTGTATAATTCTGGTTTAAGATAACATCTCTTAGTTTGTAGGCAGATTTCTCAAAGGGTCTCTCAGTGTGAGATTAAAACCTTGCCTTTAAGTGGGCTTACAGCTGTTCCACTGTCAAAGGAAAGTAAAGGGGAGGTGATGAAGAGGAGTGATAATAGGGGTTAAATCATCAAAAGCCGCAGTACGCTGTTCCTCCACGCATTATGTCAG
Source organism: Cheilinus undulatus (assembly GCF_018320785.1). Classification (NCBI taxonomy): domain Eukaryota; kingdom Metazoa; phylum Chordata; class Actinopteri; order Labriformes; family Labridae; genus Cheilinus; species Cheilinus undulatus. The sequence goes on from NC_054873.1 coordinate 31,260,639, forward strand.
TGGGATTTCCTTTAAACTTGCATATTAACTCGCTGTCAGCCCACCCGAGACAAACACAAACACAGCTTCTGCATTTGAATTCACAGAATCAGCCATATTAAGGATTTTTCAAGACTTCCTTTAAATTATTTAAAAGGGTATTTTGTTCATAACAGATGCTGTTCTGCTTCCTCATTTACTGAAAGGGTCGTTGTTGTTGCTGCTGCTTTCACTTTCTCTACAGTGTGAGCTCATGAGACTCAGTGGAGAATTCTCGGGGAAATTTAGCCGCTAGCAGGGGGAGTTTCCATTGCAGCAGAGGAGGAGAAACACTGAAAGGGTTTGATCTGCGAGTGAGGGCTTGTGGTCATGAGTAGTAGGAGTACAAAGGTGTCAGAGTGTTTAAACTATTTGTACATCAGTAAACATTCGAGGTTCCTACTGTATAAACTGCTCTTCCTGCAGACACTAACCGAACAGGTTTGTTCCTGAGACTTCTCTACAGAAACAAAGGTAAGACTACACTTCAAGTAGTCTACATTTTAAAGCTGATTTATCTGGAATTATTAGTTGTTTTAGGGCTGGTTTTTATTGTTTTTAAATTGAATTAACCCCCATTTTTAATTTACTTCTCCCTGTCTCTCCAGGTGTCCTTACTCTCTCTCTGGACGTTCATGAACATGAAGTTTCTGGAGCTGGGCGACTCCATCAGTCGCTTCAGGGTTTCTCAGTCCTGTGTAGGGCTGGCAGGTTGCCTGTGTGTTTGCTACGCAGTCTGGACACCGTTCTGGCTGAATGACAGAGGACTCTGGGCAGAGTGGAATAACACTAAAACTGACCAGATAATTCGTGAAGATGGCATCGTCTTCAACGGTGAGCAACAATCTGTTATGTCCTTCCTGTCATTTGTTTGCTGTCAACAAATGAGTCACCTGTCTCAAGCTGTCTCTCAGGGTTAGGTTTAATGTGAATTCATGTGCAAAAATATTAAAGTAAATGTACAATGCAGGATGCAGATTGAACAAAGCATAAACAGGTTTCTGTAGGCTGTGTTGATGAGGCGCTGGCTCTCCTGGAGATTAGCCTGAGGGAGATGTTTTTAGCCTACACTTCTAAGTCCTTAAAAGGGATCAGCACCAGGAGGAACATTTTGAAATACTCTGGGTTACAGAGCTTCTCAGCAGAAGTAAACAAGTTTGAGCATGTGCCTTTGCCTTCGAAAAGCATTCTTTGAATCTGTTGAGACTCACACATACCTGAAGAAAAATGAGCTGAGTTCATGATCAGCTGAAGCCTGGTTTTACCAGCTTTGTCAGATCGATTGACTAAAAAGTTAGGCCTCTTGAAAGCTTGAGTAAACCTGTCATTTCCATTTGTGCTCACTTACTCACACTAAGACTTAAACCAAGAAGTCATCTGACCTGTCTATACAAGCAGGAAGCTAATGCACCCCAAAAAGGCTCTGTTGAAACTCCCTAGAAGCTTGTTGACAATGCATATAAATAAAAAAAAAACAGTACTGAAAAGGTAAGTAAAATACAATTTAAGAAGACTATAGTACAATGAATGTACTAGAGATTACAGTGACATATTAAAAGCTGGAAACACAGTTCAGACTCTGCTGAGTTGACAGAGCTGCACTATTCCCAATGTCATGAGGGAAGCTTTACATAACAGCAGAGAGTCTCAAATAGTGTGACAAGGCACAATGGTGTGCCTTGAGTCAAGTCTAGATTTTGGCTTGATCTCTGGTGTGTCCTGAGCAAATAAAGTGTGACAACTGCTGTGTAAGAGGCCAATATGAAGTAGCCAACTCAGGAAGTACAACAAATAATAATAATAATAAAAAAACACAAGGAAAAAGGTTACATTCATACAGTACATACAATAGAGTCAGACTAGAAGTAACTGACATGAACTTTAGCAGGTTTGTAGCAAATTTAAGAACAAATTAGCTAACAGGTGGCAAGATTTCAATTTAATTCTTCACCAGCCTGCAAAGTTCACCAGCAGAAACCTGAATGATGGAATGATTCACACTGGGATTAACATTAACAATACAGCTCTTACATAAGGTGAGCAGATGATTCTCCAAAAGAAGAGACATTCAGGAAAAAGAATGATTATCAGTATTCATCTACCTACAGATTAATTGTAATGGAGGGTGTAACAATGTTAGCTCAACTGTTATAAATTACTACCAGGAGAGTATTAGCATCTACAGCCAGATGCTAACTGTGTTCTCTGAGACACTTTCATGTTGAAAGTTGCACTGATTTAAAACGTAGTTGTAACTTGAGATGATACAAGTGGGTTTACAGTAGAATTAAATTTTGGAGGTTTAAATATGGTCAGCCTAAGAAAAAATAAATGTTTATAAAATATACAGTCACTCCAAAAGGGACATTTAGGGACAAGATAGATTATTATCAGGACACTGTCAGGTTAAGAGTGTTTGCTAAACTATGGTTAGTAATAGTACCAGGATAGCACATTAGCCTGAATCAGCTTGCATTGAATTATCAATAAATGAAACAAAAGATGTGTCAACTGAATTATTATAACTTATTTTAAAGGGGCTATACCTATTTATCCAATGCCCTATTTTACACATTTTAATATCTTCTAAAGGGTTTTACATCCCAGCAATGTAGCCTATTTGCATTTTTGCACCTGATTAAATTTGATCAAACTAAAGGCCTAGTGAAAAAATTCAATATTTGTTTTGTAGTGCACTATTTTAAAACATTTTAGCAATACACTTTGACACTCTCTACATTGTCCTAATTATACATATATTGTTTTCTTGCGCATCATTATTATACTGTATTTGGCTACACAATTATTAACTGTACATATTACAGAAAAAAAAATTTAAAAAAGGGTTTTATGTCATCAGCAGTGTCTGTCCCCACGGCAAAATGTTAAAGTATTTTATCCAGAATCAATATTTTCTTCACCCTCATGTACTTAAACTATGTTTTTAAGGCAGGGGTGTCTAATCCTTTTCTGCTGAGGGTCGCTTAAAAAAATATATGTGTATAAAGGTTCCACTTTCATTTACCTTACCTTGAGGATATTATAAAGCAAAGCTAATGTAGATTAAGATACGCTTCGGGATTGGGTGTGTTTAAATGGCTAGTTAATGGCTGAAAAGAGTGGCTCTGCCCCTGGAAGGCCATTGGTACTTCTGTTTGCTGCCATGTTCCTTCCAGCAGGGAGCTATAAATCCAGATAACATTACTAATTTGGGTCTCAATATGTTTACCATTTACAGAGTTTTGTCAATTTAGTTTAAATTAATTAGATTAATTGTTTTTGCCTTGTGATGTAACGGGAAGTTCAATACAGTCCAGCACAACCTTCCTCAAATGTGGGCCATATTTCAATTTAAAGAATTTGCTGTGGGCTAATCAAAAATGGACAGTAGGCCACATTTTGCCCACAGGCCATAGTTTGGACACCCATGTTTTAAGGTATTATACTATTCAAAAGCTATGCTCTCATTTTATAGGCAATACTAAACTTTAGATATTGACATCTAGACAGTGACTAAATACATTTTTACCATCAATGTTTGATGTATTTCAGTGAGTCATACATGATTGCACAGACGCACATTCAGAACGATCCGAGTGTTGTGTGACATTAACCTGATTTCCCCTCATGCACAGAAAATACCATAAAAAGTTCATGACCTTTGGATTTTACTGAGCTGGTTTCAGAGGTAGAAAGTGAAATAAAGCATTAGGACATCACTGAGAGTGTGTCAACAACTCAGCCTTTTTGTCTTCATCATTCTGATCACTATGGTTGATGTATTTCATTGTTTTGTGTATGGTTTTTATGTCTCCCAGCCCTAGAAGCAGAGAGGGTGTTTGGAGTTCTTGCCTTCCTTATGGCCGTGAGCACTGGTGCTCTGTGTTTGGTGTTCGCCCTCTGCTGGACGTCTGAGACGGTGCGCTCCTACTCCAACACTCGCTCTCTCCTCATGGCAGGACAAGCACTTTATCCCACCACACTGCTGCTGCTCACCATGGCCTCCACAGGTAACATCACTGCACTGATTTAAAATGTGTAAAGCACTTGTCTGCCTGAGCCTCCAAACATGTTTTTGTGTTTCACCTCATTGATAGTGAAAAACTGGGGTTATGGGAGTTTAAAAAAAAGAAATAGAATAAAGTCCCATTTCTAATTAACCTTCTTATAGCCTTTTGGTTTGTGCAGTTCATGTCAAAGCGAAACCTCTAGAAAATCTTTTATGTACTGCTCATTTACATACCCTGCAGGGCAGCACTTTTGAAAGAGACTTTTTCCTTGGAGTTGCAGTTCATTATCATACAAACTCTTTTCTAAAGCCTGAAGCACAAAATAATTGACCTTAATGACTTTTTTCTTTTCCGCACAATGATACTTGAGTTGACTCATTTTCCTCTTTTATCTACAGGTTTCTTCTTCCTCCTAAGCTGGTCTTTTTTCACTTATCAACACAGGGAAGAAATCCATCAGGACTTCTCCAGCCTCGGTTCCTCCTGGTGGCTGGGGGCGTTAGGATGGGTCCTACTTTTGGTTGTGGAGGGGATTGTCTTTATAGCCGAACAGGCTATCGTGCCAGACATCCTGCCAGACTTAGAGAAGGCTGTGGAGAAGTGGCGGTATGCCTCTCAACTTAAGGCTGCCAAACGAACTTTCAGTGATAGTTATCTCCGTGGTAACAGCGAAAGCAGCGTGCCTTTGGAGAGGTATATGACAGAATCTTGAGGGGTGAAATAAGGACATAACATGTAAAATAAATGTGGCTGTCTAAATTGTGCATGACCACACACAGAGTCAGTGAGAAGCCAGCATTCCCTCACTGGCTTAAAGATGTGTATGATCTGACATTTGTTAACTTTTAAGTGTCAGCTAGAGGAACTGAGATCCTACATTACAGAAGTCATTGAGGTTGAAGACTCCAGCTTTCTGAAGAGCTGATCAAGGTGGAGATTTTACTTTTTTGCACTCAGTATGGTATGAGAGAAAAAAGCGAAACACTAAAGACCAATAATATGACTGAAAGTTGACACTTTCCTCCTTTTTTCACATGTGCTCAGTGGTGTCATGCGTTTACCCACGTCTATATCCCCTCTGATGCATATCATTAAGTAGTATGCTGTTTCTTTTTTCCTAAGATGGGGGTCTGTCTTACTTTTCCTCTCATGGGCTAGTAGCTCTTAATTGCCCTTGTTGGTTGGCTGGGTGAGAATATTACAGTAAGCCAATCAGAACTGAAGTGAGGCGGGTCATACATTGTGGTCCTCTGGGATTCCTAGCATAGTGAACTGAGCTGGAGATGCTACTTTCTATCAGCTTGTTTCCTTCATCATAAATTCCCATTTGGATCCTACTACCTACCGGGCACCACAACACCACTGTGTATGCACTCCTAAAAATTTGTAGAAAATGTCATGAAGGCTGCTTTGCTTATTCCTGAGTTTCTTGTTCCCACGTGCACTTCAAAGCAGAAAAATATCCCTATGAGACATGAGATGAAGCGAAAAAAACCCAACAACAATGCACAAATAGTGGAAAAAACACTGGACACTATGATGTGATTTTTGCTCTTATATCGGTGTGAAGTGAAGTTTGACATACTTTGCGTATCATCAAAAGAGCAGAGAAGACTATTATAGCAAACAGAAACATGATTGAGTTGTTTCATGACATATAGAGAGATGGTATGGGTCATGCATGGGTTCCCCTTTCACTCCAATCACTAGTGGAGAATTGTCTTGAACATTTTCTGCTCTGTTCTCACAGTAGTTCACTCAGACTTTACAAGGAAAATTCCCTTGACATTTAGCTTCCTCCACTTGCATTAGGCATGCATTTCACCCTGAAAATGTCAGGAAATGTTTACTTTTGAGTAAGTGTGGCAGCACTAAAAGTGTTTTGATTACAGTTTGGTTGATGTTGTTGTTTTTTACTATGATTGGTTGTACGATGACCAAATGACACAAGGGTTTTTTGATTTCTTCTGGGCTTTTTGCCTTTGTACAAGGATGGGATCAGGACTCAATCCTGCAGCCAGTGTATTGAGACCTGTAACCCCTTTATGGGCACCTGGGAAGAAGATAAGTTTGTCATTTCCTCCTTCAGTAGTTGAAATATGTGTTAGGAGAATTACCTAGACAAACACAAACACAAGTAAGGTAAGTCAAGAAATAAGTCAAAAATCTGGCCAGCAAGGAATGCAACATATTCCAAGAAATAAACATCACACAAAAAGGAAGGAATGTGTTTGTGTTTGGAAGATTATTTCTTTGCTGTAACAATGTTTCTTGGTGATAAATCATATACCACTGCAAAACCTGTTTAATTCACTTTTAAATGGTGCCACATTTGTAAGGAACTTGCATTGTGGGATGAGCAGCAGAGCTTAATATGCGGGCTGTGCCCATGAAAACAGCTTATTTTGCTGTTGTTACTGACTCTTGTTTAGAGCTTCTGGTACCACCAGGTGCCTGGTTGGCAGCACCTGTGAGCATGGGCCCTGCTACAGTGGTCAGTAGGTGTCTGCTCCAAGATTCTGCATGCCGCATTTGACTGATCTGTACTGGACCTTTCTGATAGAGCAATTTCAAGCTGGTGTTCTGCAAAACCAAGTTGCAGTATTATTTGGAGTGAGCCCTAGCACCATCTCCAAACTGAAAACCAAGTTCCATATGTCAGAGGACAGGCTGCAAAGTGGGCGTCCCCAGAAGACGATACACTAAGACGACAGTTTCCTCACCCTGTCAGCCCCCAGGAAGTGTAGGCTGTCTTCTTCAGATTTGCAGTCAGGGTTTGCAGGATGATAAGACCTACGGCTCTCTGCCCAGACAATCTAGAACGGACTGAACGCAGGCAATATCGGATCTCATAGTGCAGCCAGGAGGCCTGTCTTCAGATTTCAATCATCCAATCCACCAAACAACACCAAGCAAGTGTCAATGGCAGAATAAGCTGTTTGGCATTTGCATGGAAGATTTAGGTGCAACCCACTTACTCCGCTCTGCTGCTCATCGCACAAATGCATATTTGTTACTAATGTTGCACTATTTAAAAGCGAACAGGCTTTCCAGTGGTATAAGATTTATCACTAAGAAGCATTGTTACATCAAAGAAATAATCTACCAAACACGAGTTCTTACTTTTTGTGCTAAGTTTATTTAGACCTCTTCTCAGGCATATGTTACAGTGTATACATTTCACTCACAGCTCATTGTATCAAAGATTCTCTTCATTGCTTCACCTATTTTATTTTGCCCTGACCTTATCAGCCAGAGAAAAACACCTGTGTGGGTGTCCAGAGGCTTGAAGTGACAAAAAGACTATTTTCTCTTCCTATTTGTTGTAATGTGTCAGAGTTCCACCAGAGGACCAAGAAAAATGTGCTGTTCTCCTGATTACACTTGTTCAGAATGTCCTATATTCTATTTCAAATTAACACTCAACTGCATGGACTGTTACTAAGCTAAAATGTGCTGTACTTGTGCTGGAAACAGCTAAATAAAACTTTACATCCTTTTGTATCCTAGTGTCTCTTTACGTAAAAGAGAAAAGCTTAATAAAGCTTTACATCTGTAATAATCTGTCTGTATTGAAGACAAGCTAGAGCCATTTTACAAAGGAGGAAAAGTGTGAGCAGGCATCTGAGTACGAAGGTTCACTGCTCGGATAGTTGTCCCACACTGGCCCACCAGGAGTTTCACGTGTAATGAAACAGATTTTTTGCCAGCTTGTCTCCCTTTCTGAAAATACTCTCCTCATGTATTTCCAGCCCACTTTTTCCCAGCTCTGCAGTAGATTTGGACCACCAGACAACAGACTGCCTCCAAAGTCGTTATTTACTCTTCTCTCACGCGTTCCCATGAGAAGAGGAAGCACTCTGACGCTGGACCGCTTATGTTTATGCTTGCAACCTGCCAAAGTGGTGGAGAATTAAGTGGCTCCGGCTCTGTTAATTGGGCGTTAATCAGGTGTTGCTCTAATTAAAAGGCAGTTCCGCCCTGTTGGGCCCTGGTAATGAGTTTGTTATTAAATCCACAGAGGATTTTTGTCTCTTTTTCAATTTACCAACAGGGTAGTGCTTAATTGCTGTGTAAATGAGGGGAATGTCCTTGAAGGTCGTCTTGCATCAGCATGCAATCCATGAGCAGAATTGTTGTAAAGACCTTTCCCTGAAAAACTTCAAATCCATTCAGCCTACTGTCTGTTGACCTCTTGTGTCCAGCTGCACCCTGACTCTTATTAAGCTCCAGATTTTTTCCAGAATCCTCTTCAAAGCTCATCTGCAAAATTGAATGAGCAGGTGACCCAGTTTCTTTTGTAAATAAAAGTCTTTTTAAAATTGATTTCCTTTTCATAAAAAGTTGCTTTATTCTCTCTGGTAGGTGCCGTCTGGGCTATTGAAAGCGCGCCGTCTTTTATGGATGCCTGAACAAACCTTCTGCTTTTTCACCTCCCATCACCCTGCTCCTTCCTCTTCCTGAGAGAAACACCGCAAAGGTTGAGAACGCCTTCAGAGAAAGACAGGCGGAATCAATGTGGAGATGGAGAGAAAGAGATAGTAAGACGTTTAGGCACAAAGGGAGAAATGACGGATGAATGGTAGGAGATGTTATACACAGATAGACAGGTGGCCTGATAGACACAGAGAGATCCCGAGTGCTGATTGTTGAAGGGCATTTCGCTACAGAGACATCAATCAGAAGATGGCACAAAGATTGAGCAGGCCACCGTTGTTTCCTGCCTGAGGCCGGCAGCATGTGTAGAACATAACCTGGCTCCAACCACAGCTCTTCATATCAATTAGAGACCAATTATACAGCCATGTCCTACTAATTACGCTGCACCGCCAGTGTGCCATCCCCCCAGTAGAAATTGTGTGTTTTTCCTCTCTCATGCGGGTCTGTGGTTGTGTTCAGCGCGATAAATAAATAAACTTGCCGCCTGCCAAGAAGAAGCATCCTTAATCTGATTTTTCAGTGCTGTAAATTTGTATTTTGGATGGGAAGAAAAAGAGAAACATAAAGTGTTGTTTTCAGTTTTACCTTTTGGTGGTGCTGGAGTAACATCTATGTCTTTGCCTCTTGCAATGAAATCTGGTGAAATGTGTGAGACACAGCTCCCATTTGATGAGCAATGCAACCACGGGAAAAAAAATCTGTGCATGTGTGCCTCTGTGTGTGAGTGTGTTTGATTTTTTATTTGCGAGCTAGACAAAGTGTGATTAATATTCTCAAGCATATTTCTGAGGATTTTCAGCCAGAATGTGCCGGACTACTTAATAAGTCAAGTTTTTATTTGGCTGGATCTTTGAGTGTGATGAATTATAAAATAAAGTGAGAACTCCATGCTTTTTTTTTGCAGTTTTATTTCTCCATGGTTTACATAATTCACTCAGAACATTTGTAACTTTCTGACAGGTTAATGCTGTCGGGTTCAAAGTGAAAACACTGAAGAAATACACAGAAAGACAAGACAGCAGGGGGAGAGACAGACATAAAGATGAGAGGCGGCGAGAACAAAGGGGGGAGAGAGGATTGGAGATGTCACACAATAGTTTCACACTGTCCCTGAATTCTGCACAGCCATGTGAGGTGTCAGATAGTGACGAACCCCATACCTTTTCTCTTCCGCCGGCTCTCTCTTTGGGACTGAATGTTTTCATGCAGTCAGAATCAGAGCTTGAGCACATGTGCCTTTCCTCTGCATTGCCATCAGTGTAAGTGGACCCTCTTTGAAAATTGGAAAAAAAGGGAAATTTGATGTCGGCAGCGCTACAGCCTCAGTAAAAAGCAGGCAGAAGGAGGGAGACGAAGAGAAAACCTTATGTCCTTCAGTCGTCTTTTCTTGCAGGGACTGAGTTCATCTCGCCTGCAGAATCTGCAATGAGCCATTGCTCTTTGAGACTGACATCCCACCCAGACCACCCTGCTGATTACATTTGTTCGGAGGAGCTGAGTGCTGACAGAAAGAAGTGAGACAGAGCTTGCATCAGGGAAAAAGACTTTCTTGATTCTTATGCTTTTTGCTCCCATCGATTAGGTTTGTGAGTGCAGGTGTTCCTGCATTGTCGAACTCTCTTTGTCTGCTCTGATGCTGTTTCTGTGTGTTTGAGTTTACACTTCTCTACCTTGTGTATGCGCCATATCTACACACCAGTACCCTTGTTCGTAAGTGTTGTCTTTTTGGACATCTCAGTTCATACAATGAAGCTGTAGTCCCATTCTCGTCACTCTATTCATTCCTGGCCAACTGTAGCCGCTCCCTTCTCTTATCTCTGTGTGACTAAGGAAATTAAATTACAAATATAATCACTTGGCACGAGTTTCTCCAACAGTGCGCCTCTACTTTGCATATAGAGTGTGCTTGCTATGGAGACACGTTGTGTGAAGTTACTTACTGGCCTATTTACGATAATGGGCTATGCTCTGCTAGAGGAGTCACACACCTTTTTTTACAGTGATGGTGAATGGCACAAGGTAGTGAAGCAGGAGGAGAAAGGAGAGAAAAGAAAGACACAGATTATAGTGTTGACTGTCTGGGAATATGGAGATGGCCTCCATTTTTGCAGCCATAATAGCTTCCTGCCCCTCTCTTGGAAGGCATTCACAAGGTTTTGGAGTGTTTATGTGCAATTTTGTGCCCATTCATTCTGTGGAGTATTGATGAGGTCAGGCACTGATGTTGGACGAGAAGGCCAGCCAAGGGCCTTCTCAAAACTGTTGTCACAAAGTTGGAAGCATATCATTGGCCAGGAAGTCTTGGTATGCGTAAACATTAATGAACAGGGCCCAAACGTGCCTTCACTGCCTACAAGCACATGGCAGTGACATGGTTTGTCATCATTTGGGGGCGTCTCACAGACGTTTAGAAGTAAACCACAGCACCAAACTTTAAAATGCCTGCTGGATTACCAATAAAAGAAGAAGAAGAAATTTTAAGGTAGAAAAAATGGGGGTTTCTTCTTCTTCTGGCTGAATAATGCTTACTGAAGCGCAGCTATTTAAGGTCATCAACTCAAAACCCTGCGCCATCGGCTTTAGACGTGACCTCGGTTGCTCATACTGAAAAAGTTAATCCCTGTTGCATGGGTTGGCTGTTCTGAGTCAAACAAAATAGAGCCATGCTGCTCAATGTAATGGAAAAGTCAGGCAGATAACGTTCTCCCGGTATCCGCCTTACCCAGACTCACCCATCAGACCACTATGCACTTCCCAATCTGATGCTTGGCATTAGACTCGGTGAGGTGAAGCTTACATGCAGCTGCTCGGCCAGAAAAATCCATCCATGAAGCTCCTGTCATTCAGTTTTTGTGCTTACATTAATTTCATTGGAAGTTCAGAAGTCTAGAAATATAGAATCAGTAGATCGTTTGTGACTTTCACGCACCATAGCCTTGGCAGATCCCTCTCTGGGATTTTAAGTGGTCCTCTGCTTCTCTACTGAGTTGCTGTTGTTCCTAAACGCTTCCACTCTGTAATAATATCACTTACAGCTGACTGTGGAATATCCTGCAGGGATGAAATTTCACTAACCATTTTAACGATATGCGCATGTTTTATCTGTGCTCCTGTTTACATGTTGGAGTAACACAGGTTTTAAGCTCTGTAGTAGCAGTAAAGTAATTAATATATTAGCAGCACTAATGTTGTTTGTATAACTTATTCTGTCATACATGTTTATGACATCTAGTTCTGCCTATGACAAAATACCCAAAAATAGTTTAAAACTGTTTTCAGCTGTACTAGATGATTTGTGCTTAGTTCCTGGCCTGTGAGCACGTTTAAATCAAACATTAACATAGTTAGCCACAGGAACACACCACCCAAAAGCCTCACAGCTATGGTCCATGTATTTAGGGTGTTTATAAAATGCTAAAAATCTATTTTTAAGATTTCTATTCTGTATTGTAAGTTTGTTAATTAACACAGCAGCTGCTAGCAGAGGTTCTTTCCATTAGCTAGTTAAATGTTTTAACAAACACAAATTTAAAAACGGTTCTTCCCCTCTGAAGTTAAGAATGATTTCTCATGGACCTCTGGTACAGGGTTTAAAATTGTTATATCAGTTTTTGATTTTTATGACATGATTTATTAGTTGATTCAAAAATAACTGAAAGGATAACCCCATGGCAGCTTTCAGCTAACGGCATCTTTAGCAGACCTCACTGCTTTAAGCTAGCTTTTGATAGATGCTTGTTTTGTGTATCAACCTTGTGGTTATTTCAGGATTAGTTGTGTAAGTTTGATGTATGATTTTGGAAATGGTGCGGAGTGTCAGCACAGAGTTTAGTTATACAATAAACTATATTAGGTGTTGCTATACAACTGTCTTTTACCTTTGCATCATGGCCATAAGGCATTTAGGACATCTTAGCTACTCTCTATCTGTGTCCTAAATGCTAAATTTGATAAAGGAAGGATTTTGTAACAAACCAGTTTGGACCAGTTCAAGTGAATACTGTTCAAAACTATAGTATGTAACTTTGAACCTTAAAATAGTAGTTTAAAGTTTATCTAATATAACCTATGTGGCTGTCACATAGTGTGCACACAGCTTTACGGCACTGGTTTTCACACTAGTATTTAACTAAAAAGATACCAGTCTCTATACTGTTAGATGCAATGATACAACACGGTCTAGAGCAGGTAAAGCAGGATTAAAGCTATTTTTATTTATGTCTTAATAGTTAAGATGCTCAACTTAGACATCATGTAGGCCTATGTATTTCTACAGTATAAAGCAGATGTCTAGAAGCTCTAATGCTGTCTCTGCCACGAAAAAGACACTGAGAGCAGCTCCAAGGTTTAGACTCTGGGTTCTGCTGCCAAATATACCACGATGCAATGTCTTGCTTTAAAAAAACTGCAATAAAACAACCCTACACCTGTCAGTTAAGATGGTGATTCAGTGACTAAAATATCAATTAACTACTCACTAGAGAGTGAAGTGAATTTGTGAACCAGGGAGTGATTTCAGACGCAGCATCTTTCACTCACAGATGCCAACTGCCATTGTGTAGACAGCTTCCTCTTCAGCTCGAATCTATTCCCCACACGTTAGACCATCTGACTGAATAAACAGTCCTCATCTCTCTCCCTCTCCTCTCGCTGCCTCTGTCTGTTTTGCAGGTCTCTCACAAAAAAGGAATGGATGAAAACCTGTGTATATTAGAAGATGTGTGTCCCTCGGGAGCACAAAAAGGAAAGACGGTAGACGGGGAGTGAGGGGAGTATGAATAGAAGAATAGCATTTTTATCATTGTTATGAAAAGGCCATCACATGCTTCCCATGACTATATCCCTTATTCCCTATTCAGCCAGGAATGTACTTGCCTATGCAGAGGCTGTTGCATTTGCTTGTAGAGGCAGAGCAGCAAATGCAAAACTGTATCAATGCCTTTGGCTCCTCCTGCACCCAAAGCACTCCCCAAGCAGGCAGACACCTCATTTATTTGTGATCTTTATACATTCAGTGCTAGGGACAAGAATTGTCGTGATACAGATACTGAAAAATGTCTACAATATGGCTGAAAACATAACATAAAGCACAGGTGTGTGTGCCAGTCAATGAACAGAGCCTATACAGCCACAGCATCTGGGTTTATATAGGCTAAGCAACAAGTAGAGTGAGAACATAGAACTAGTAGTACAGATAGTATTGTTAGCTATAGCTAAATGGATTTGTTTGTTTGTTTGTTTGTTTTTTAAAAAAAAAAAAAAAGACACGGAAGAAAGTCTTTGTATAATTGAGGTGTCTTTTCATTTAAAAATGAACTCCATAAGGTGTAGGTACTCTAAAGTAAACCAACGTTTCATTTTTAAGGATAAATTTCACATAATGAGAGAGAAAAAAAGTTTTAAATTCCAGACAGCTCCCAGCCTCGCACTTCTCGAGGCTCCCAGAATGCTTTGTGTGTAGCTTGCGTCTGCTGGAGGCACAAGTCAGAAGGTGTCTGCATTTTCAAAGTAGCTTTTCTCCTTCAATGTAAAAAATGAGTTCATGACTGGACGTTTACCTGTTGGTCAATACACATAATTGGGTGTGTTTTTAAGTGAAAAGACTGGGGACGGATGTCCAAGTGTGCACACATTTGTTGATGTTTGATGTCTGCCACCATGACTTTTAGAAATGGCAAGCTTGTGGCACAGTATAAAGGTTACCAGCGTGTCACCAGTTAATCCAATGCCAGTTCAACCAAGACACCGTCAGAAAAAATAATTTATTAAAAGTTGATATGAGTTAAAATGTCTGACTGTGTTTTGTTACTTCTGAGACTTAATAAACATGTAATGAAGTATTTTATGATCATTTAATACATGATTCAAACATTTTTAAATTTTCTCTAGTTTTAGTTACTGTACATGACCTTTTGCGGCCCACCTACAGTGCCCACTGGTGAGTTCAGGATAAAAACTTCAGCTGTTAGCGGAGATTGTAGCGTTAGCTAGCTAATGTTTATGCTAATGCTTTTTTTGGTCAACTTTAAAGTAACAAAATTATTATTTGTAAAAACTTTCAAGTATGGGGCTTGAATTTGAAATAACATTTATTTTCTATTGAGAACAAACTCCTTTAATTAAGGTCATTGATATCTTACAGTAATGCTAATAGCAATAGTCTACATTTTTTTTCCAGTGACTGAAAGTGACTTAGTACCAACAGCAGTTGTTTAAAAAGGGAAAAATCCTAAACTTAATACTGCTTTATGTTTTTTTAGAATCAGTCATCCAGCTAAATATTATCATAAGCTGAAAGTAATATCTGTTTTCTGTAATGCTTGGTGCATCTTACTATGTCTGTGGTACTAGACAGAGTTGAATATGTACCTCTAACAACTGTGTTTTAAACAAGCTGTTTGAATGCATAAGAGATTTGTGAGTCTTTTAATAATGATTATTAATAATTATTAAAACTGAATTTTAGATCTGTAAAACTGAAGAGTTTACCAAGTGAATTGTGGATGTTAATATAATTCACATACAAATATGGACTAGTCAGTTAGATAAGAATTTCAGAAAACACACAAAATAAAGAACGAAATGTTAAAGCTCTGACTGGGCTCTATTTTATCTTAAAAGCATCTGAGGTCAACACCTTAAACAAATCACGATCAATCTTATTGCTATTTAAATACAGATATAAAGCCAAAAAAATAAGTTAAATATACTAGTTTACCTTAATGGATGCAATTTCTTCATTTTGTCCTCTCCAGTAGACGTTGGAGGGATAATAATATTTGGCTGTAATATTAGGTAAGCTATTTGGGGGTAGCAGATAACATTTAATCTTCAAATCTTCAAGAAAGGACCTGAAGTTGCACCCACATTTCACACAAAATATCATGGGGGCTAGGAATAAGGTAGCTATGGGCAGGGTTTAGCTATACTGGGAAAGGGTAGCTGCTACTGGTGTAGCGATTAGCTCAGATGTAGCTATAGTACAGCGGCAGCGGGCCACATTTCTTTATTGAAACAGGAGCAAAGAGCTACACTGACAGCTTCACTTTGCAGATGTTTTTTCACTTCTCTCAACCGGCCTCGGAATGAGTTTCATCCACCAACAAGCTCCACTGTTCAGTAGCTACAGCAGTGCCCGTCGTGCTCAGGTTACAACTGCTGCACGTGTCTATCTCATTTTGACTTATCATTCTGACTGGCCTGTAATGAATGTGACACACATAACATTCATCCAATCACCGTCCTCCCCTTCCCAAACGCCTTGTATGGTAAGTTTCCCATGAATGTGAAATATATACTATGTAACAGATATATCAAACAGTCTATCTAGCATGTCAGGGATGAATGATGTTCAATTCAGTGGATGGATGATTAGTTGGATTTTTCTACCAGCTAAAATCAGTACTTGGAAAATTTAACAGTGACACAACTCCTGACGTTACCTGTTAAAACTTTTTTTACATGCAAGATTGGGATGGATATTTCAGAGTAACTTGGCATTCCTTACCAGCTATTAACCGTATGTGGAAAAAAAGCCTTTAAAATGACTTGCCAGTAAGTGTCAGTGTATAGAATGATGCAGCAGTGCACTCTTCTGTTGCTGATGGACAACTATGTCATAAAAAATAAGCTGTCAAAATATTTAAAGAATTAATTGTGATTAATCTCAGGATTCCTGTTGTTAATCCCAAAATATCGCACAATTTTAATCAAATTCTCCTGTTTGGATACAGACCTGCTCTATAAGTATTGAAGCCTGTAACACTAACTTAACCACAGCAAAACGAATTTGTAATAGATTGAAAAGGAAATAATGTGACAATAAAAAAGTGAAGTCTTTGTTAGCACAAGGTTCAGATGACTTCTGACTCATCCAATCCGCTGTCTGGGAGGTTTTTTTAAAAGTGAAATAAAACATTACTTAATTTACAAATCTGTGGCTGCAGGGAGATGCTGACATGGATTAACCAAAATGTATCAACAGAGAACAGGGACAATAAGGCATTTGATTAATCAAGGTTAAAAAACTGGTGCACTAGTAGTGGATCAGAGTTAATCACAATTAATGCGCTTAATCTTGAAAGCTGTTATAAAAACCCATGCATATGACAGCTTTAAATAGCTGTCCATTGTAGTGACCTCCATGCATCAAAGGGTCAATAAAATACTTTGTATACATAATAGTCCTGTCTAAGACTTAAAATCAGGGGATATTGGAAGAATAAGGCCTCTACAAGTTCCACCTCTCCAACTGCAGACCTCGTTTGTCTGTCCTTTCCTCTTTCATGTGTCTCAGCAGTGAATAAACACCATACGACCCTCTGTGTCGTCCAATCCACGGACTTTGTATGAATTCTGAAAGGAGACAGGGACTTTCCAAACTATTATCCTTGATAAATTACTGTGTATGTCTGCTCCTGTGCCCATAAAGCCCACAGCTATCATCATCCTCACTACCAGCAGGTTGCCGTGAGAGACCGGGGTGGTAAAATAACGGCTCCCCGCTGGATCGTGTGAATCATTGCGATGACTGGTTGATAAATGCTTCACCACCAAGGCTCTGGCTCCAAATGTAATTTCTCTCTCCAACTGGACTGGCTGCCAAATGACAACAACCTCCCTACTCCAATCCCCTCCCTCCACCACCACCACCTATCCCTAGCATTCCTTCACTGCCCATCCCTTCTCCTCCTATAATTACTGTACTCTGTAAGTCGGGTTTAAGACCAGTCACTCTAAATCAGCCTTGAATCACAGTGCGTTAGTGGGTCCATTGTTCCCTTGTCTGAGTTCTGGCAGAGCTAGTGCAGAAAAGGGCATGGCTGTCCTGGCATTTTCTATAATGGACTTTATAGTTAAAAGATGGGGAAATAATAAGCAGATCTACTTGTTGGAAAAGAGTCCATTGTGTTTGGTGGGAAGTTAAGACCGTGCACGGTCGGGGGTTAGAGTTGACGGACAACGGCGCTGCTCTTTTCACACTCTTCGACACATAATGGGACCAATCTTTCTCTCTACATCTCTCCCTGGGGGCCGTGATTTGCTCATTACATTGATGGAAGGAGGCTGGGGATGTGAGTAAGGAAGGGAAAAGAGGCAGAATGACCAGTCAAGACACAAATAGTGTGAAATTTATTACCGCTTCGGATTCTGTATTGCTCTCAAACTGTACAGCTAACCCACTTATTTAGGTGTTTCACAACTTGCCAAGAAATCCTCCCTCTGAGGATGCTGGATGCTTGAAATCTTGAGGAGTTGTTTGCTAAATGCTATCCCTCAGCTGACAGACCTGCTGTGTAAACCTGCACCAGACAGTTTGGGGAAAAGAGGACTAATACGTGGTTAAACACGAGACAAAGCCAGTGAGTGGATGTTTATGTGACTGGAGGTCTCCAGGCATCAAGGGCACCGCTGTGCAATCAGGGAAATCTACATTTAATTAACATAGAATTAAAGAGTATTGTTAGTTTGATTAAAGACACCGGTCCTGTTTCCCCCACTCCACTCTAGTGCTCCTGAATCCAGCTCAGGGTTTAATTTCATTTGCTTTACTGCGAGTGGATCAACATCCATCTGGATTGTCTGCTCAAATGCAGGTCTTGCTTTATTCAGAGGGCTGTAATGTAAACTCCAACACAATCACACTGTGAATTCACTGCAATCTCAGCATGTTATTGCCCCCTTTGTAACCTATCTCGCCATTGTAATAGGATTTACAATAGAAACCAAAAAAGGACACTCTCTAGCTTAACTTGTTCTCCTTATTGTCCAACTCTCAAGAACAGAGGAGATGAATGGAACTGGTCCAGAACCAAAATAACTCTGCAGTGCCTCAGGGAAAGTTATAAAACAAGACTTGGAACAAATTAATGCAGTCCCCAGACTATTCTATCCAATAAAATGAATATTTGGATAACTGGACGTGGCAGATATTGTGGTGTCAGGCTGTCAACTGCTTGTGGGGATGTTGTGGTGTGTCTGGGCTCTCCGTTAAAGCTCCATCAGTCAGGATGAGCAGACAACAAACGCAGCCGAGTCATTTGGGGTCATACGAGGCCTCCAGACGGCATCGCTCAACCCAGCTGTCCCCTGGCTGTCACTGTGTGATTATAGGCACATTACAGAGGGACGGAGAGCCAGTAATTAATCACCTCATTGGGATAATCACATAATTGATTATTAACAAAAGCAGAGTAGAGGGTATAAGGAGAGAGGAAACAAGACTTTGAGAAGGAAAGACAGGGAGAGATGGATGATGTGGGATTTGAGTGGTGGGGTAAGGGGTTTGTTCTGGCAGGTACCTTTGACAAATAGCTCTGCATTAAAGTCCACCTCTTTGAGTATTAATCCTTCGAATCATGTCTCCAGATGAGGGATGGGAGAGGTGGACAGTGGGGAGGCGACTCAGCTGGGAATTGGCAGGGCGAGGCTGGAGAAGTTTGTCGAACGTGCAATGAAAATGCAATTAGAAATTTGCATACCCGACGCTTCATATATTGCATAACGCTCAGTGGGAATATGAGAGTGGAATGCCCTCTTTACCCTGAATACAATCACAAAGATGCCTACATTCTGCATGACATTTAGAAATATCATGCAGCAATTTTGGTCGGTCTATTCAAATGTGGACGATAGTGACATTTTATTCCCCGTGAAGAAGCTACCGAAGCTGCATATGGAATTCATTCACCCATCTCTGCTATTGACACTTTTCCTTAAGCTGCTGTGTGACTTCAGCTGTCTTTTTTGGACCTTTGGCTTACATAGTTCTGCCTGGAAGGCTTGATCTCTTCCCCCCTTTTCTTGTCACAGACTGCAATCAGCCTTAAGCCTTTTTGTGTTCTCCTCCCTGAGCTAAGCCTGTTATCCTGTGCAACTCCTTTACACAAGATCACAACTATATCCCCCCTTTCTCTGTCTCTCACCTCTTACACCTTTCCCCTTGTTCCCCCTCTTTGTTTTACACACACTGACCCAAATGTAATGGCTCTGAAGTTTCTCAAGGATGGATTAGAAGGACTGCTTTGTATTTATTTGCTCTTGTTTCCAGGTGTTGGCACACAGCTTTTATCCTGGCCTTTATTCTCCCCATCTCTCCCCAAACACATGCACAGCCCCTGTCATATCCCTACTAATCCATCCCATTGCACACACCTGCAGTGTGCTCATGCACACGTTTCTCGCTGCTGTTTGGATTTATCACATAAGAAAAAAACACCCCCTCCCAGTGCAAGATGTCAGTGCACTGGTGCATTGCAAACTCCTGTATGTCCTCCTAAACTGCAGCCTCCAGTCCCGCGGGGTCTGCTCCTCACATTCATAACACTCCGCATTGTGCCAGGTGGCTGTCTCCACAACTCGTCTTCCTCATAAATCAGACTGTCTTTGAGTTGATCAATAACAAGTCAATTAGCAGGCACGGAGAGATGAGGGTCTCCAGGGGGGTCAGCGCTTGTTTGTCATGCAGACATCTGTAGCGCCGTCCCTGTCTGCTGCGGAGCGAGGTGTGTCGTTTACCTCTGGAAACATGTGGCTTAGTTGGCGATCATAAATCTAAATATCATCTATAAATAGGATGAGAACATCTTGCTACAATCCATCATTTGCTTGTTCTTTGATATGTAATGAATCAAGTATTGCGTACTTCAAATCACCCAGCTGTGTCTGATGGATTTGCCGGGAAAAAGGCCCTTTTTGACACTTTTCTGTGAATAAGCATCGCTGTCACAAAGGAACAAACTAGTCTGCCATTGCCGTATGAGGTCAAGTATGACCATATGCACCAAATATAAGCTGCAAAGTCTGCCTGTTTTCATTCTGCTCCCCTGTTAAGCTGACAAGAGTGGGAGAGACCCAACTGTTGTTTGGTGCCCACTGACTGTGTATCTAATGACTTGGCTGGCAAATCCAATGCAACAGCAACAGACTCCTGTGGTGAAAACACCAGATTAATCCCCCGGATAATTACAAACAAGAATAATCTTGGGCAAATACTCCTCATACCTACTGAGATGTTAGATCAGATAATGTTTCCAATTCTAACTCAGTATGAATGGCTATAGACACAGCTTTTGGAGAAGCAGAGGTGATAAATGCCGTGACAATGCATGAAGTATGTCTGCATAAAAAGAAGGTCCCACACACTACAACCAATGCAGCTATTTTAGAAAAGACAACATTCTGGTCTTCTTATGCATCATTAATTCATGTTATGGCTCTGTGCATCTATGCAAGCACCTTAATAGACTTCGAAAAATCAGTGATCAAAGTGGTTATTCTTAGACGAACACTCAGAGCACGCACTGCTAATTGGTATTCAACCTAACATGACTCACTCTTGAAGCTACCTTTTGTCATTTTAATTCACAACAGTCACCACCCAATGTGCTGCTGCATCAGTTACAACAGAGAAAAAAATGACATGTTCTGACGTTGAAATGGCTCAGTACATTTTGAATAGAAATATGCATCTAAGCCTAGACCATATGAAGGCACAACATACTAGCCCTGACATGAGGAGCGTGTAAAGGAAAAGAGATAAACAGTCAGGACTGGAAGGGACTGGTTGAGCTCTCCTCACATGTGACAGAGTCCTGCAATCTTTGTTTAAAGGTTCTGCCCTTTGCAGACAGTCTTTGAGGTGTTACCTCGATTAAAAGCATATCCCAAGCCACAGATATATGCAACAGTGTTTCTGGCATGTCAAGTTAGCTTTTTTCATCCTGCAATAAAGTACTGTTACACTGCCCCATGTTCACCACTCATTGCCACTGCTGATAATATACACTGCCTGTAGGATTAAGATATAGGCTTTGGCTATCACCTGTTGACAATTCTTTGACATTTTTTTACATACATTTTGTCACTGTTTGTTGATTAACATTGGTTAACAGGAGTTAACCATTTCTCTACTCAGAGATAATACAACATGAGAGACAGGATGGTAAAGGGCCCTAAAAAGGGCACATTCATGTTTTGTCCTCTAAAAAGGCAATAAAAAGGTTATTTTTGTTTTCAAATTTTGTCTACTGAGAGGGCCCTAAGTGGGTCACATTTTGACTTCTAAAGGAGCACCAAGGAGGGCATTTTGTCAGATCTTGTGCACTTAGAAGTGCACCAAAAAAGCAGATTTGTCAGATTTTGTCCATAAAGGGCACCAAAGAGGGCACTTTATCTGTGTGTGTCCCTTTAGAGGTCACCAAAATGGACACTTTGTCCAATTTTTCTCCTCTCAGAGGAACCCCAAAGAGGGCACTTTGCCACGTTTTTTCCTGTTAGAGGGCACTGAAGCAGTCATTTTGTCAAATTTGCCCACTTAGAGGGTATCGGAGAGGGCACTTTATCTACTTATGCTGTTTAGAGGGCACCAAGAAGGCCACTTTGTCCACTTTTATCCACTTCAAGGGCACCAAGAACAACATCTTGTCACGTTTTGGTCTGGGGGGCACCAAAGAGGGCACTTTGTTCAAATTGACCACTTAGAGGGCATTAAAAAGGGAACTTTGTCAAATAAGTGCACTTTGAGGACAATCTAGAGGGCATTGTTAAATTTTGTCCCTTTAGTGGACACCTGAAGGGCACATCAAAATGACTCCCCCCCACCACCACCACCACCACCAACACTTATCATTTGAATGAAGTAAAAACATCATATCTGTGAAAATATTATAGTTAGTTTGGATGCTGTGATGAGATGAACTTCATATCTCACTGCTGTGACCAAACAATGACACAACTTAAGTGACAACTTAATGAGTTGCTCTGGGTTTAGTGTCGACTTTAGCATAGCTGGAGCTACAGGCCACAGTTTATCATCGTTCTAATCCCTTCTCAAAGCTCCTGTGAAGAGATTTTAGCTCATTATGTAACAGACTGAAACTAATACTGATGACTGTATGTGACCTTAAAAAGCAAGTAAAAAGATGAGCAACAATACTGAGGATTTCTGTTGTGTTTTTTTAAATGCCTGCAGAGCGTTTGTCAGATGAGCACTCTAGAGAAAAAAAGCATTTATTTTATATTTTACATTTTGGAGCTGAAAAATGTCTCGCTATCATTGGGTCTGATGTTGAAACTGTGTAATCGTGACACTTCTTAACCTTTTCACCACTTTTGCTGCCCGATTAGCCTTCTATGATTGATTTTCACAACTTTTTCTTGCAACTTTTAACACCTTTCTGCACACTTCTAGAACTTTTAAGCCAATTTAACCACCTTTTATATTTACCCCTTTTTTTTTGTTGTTTTTTTTACCACTTTACACCTATACTGCCACTTCTTACCCATTTTTACAACATTTTTGCAACCTTTGAAAATGTTCTGCCAATTTTTTTTTTGCCACTTTTAATTATTTTTCACCATGTTGTATGCTCTTTTTCACTTATTTCTGACACTTTCAACCCATTTTTGCCAACTTTTAACCCATTTTCAAGACTTAATGCCATAGTTAACCCATTTCTGCCACTTTTCAAACCTTTTTAGTGCAACTTTTTACCCAGTTTTGTTTCATTTGTCAATTATTGAACTATTTTCCACTAAAATTGTCTCAGTTTCTTCTACTCTATTCTCTGGCATCCTGTCTGACATTACTTTCCAAATGGTTTAGTTTATTGTGCCCATCCACATTGTCATTATTACCTCAAAGGGCCATTCTGTTAAGAAAAGGGGCTTACATCTTGAAAATGGCTGTATTGTACTGCGGCATAAATGAATAAAATTATTGTCTGTCGCTCTGATAGGTGAGGTTGTTCAGATTAAAAATAAAACATGGGTATCACAGCTTAACTTTGCAATGGACCACGATTTTCCTGACCTCCATGAGACCCCAGTTGGCCGGGGCCCTGGAAAGATCTCATCTTTATCCCCTTATATGGGCGGCCTTGTTTATAATTACTGAAACATTTAGGTAACCATATGGCAGATTTATGTCAGAAAACTTTTCTTAACATGGGAAAAAACAGCAAATACATCAGAGGTTTCACGACAAGGTGGTGAGGTAACAACTCTGAAAATGAACCAATAATCAACTTTGGAAAAAGGCTCTTAGACAGACTCGAGTCTGTTTTGATGCAGATTTTTCATAATTAATTTTCATATAAATGCTTTAAACTTTAATCTTGTAAAATATGTTCTAAATGTAAATTCTTAGTGATGTTTGGCAGCTTAAGTTATTTTTCAGGACACATGAATGCTCAGCAGTTGTCTTTGGAGTAAGTTGAACAGTAATCAGATAGAGACCACCTGGATGAGCTCAGGCTGCAGTTACATAAGCTTAGATAAAGTGACATTAAAGTGTCTCCGGCTGAGGATCACTGTGGTTGGTAGAAAGTGTTTTTTTTTGTTTGGGTTACTGCTGTTGGATTCTGTACGTGCATAACTGTTTACATCTGTGCTTTGGGGTTGACCTTGTTTTTTTTTTTTGTTAAAATCAGCTGCATGTATCAGGTGTCAGGAGTTGACTGTTGGGATCCCACCAAAGGGTATAAATACAAGACACAAGGAGACAGACAGGAGCAATCCCACTGTATGGAGCCACAACTCCTGGTAACAGATGCTCCACGCTGCGACAAACTCAAACATTTACTGTATATGCTGTGTGAAAAGGCCTGGCTTCAGGGCTTCCCTTGTGCTCCCATGCAGAGAGACCTCCCCGGGGGATTTGACGCCAGCTGAGACTGAAAAACAAGGTAAGAGCCCAGCTGACACACATGCAGGCAGGCTCAGCTGTTTGTCTTAAAGGAGAGTTTAGTCTGTGAAGAACGCTGAGGGCTGGGAAATGAAGGAGACTGCCAGATTCAAGGCTTCGGGCAGGGAAATGTAGAAGGATGCTCAAAGATGGATAGATGGAGGATCCTGGAGTGTGTGGACTATGTGTGTAATGGTAAGATTGTTTGCTTTATTGTGTGAGCTGGTAATGGAGCCCAGATAGAACAGTAGGAGATGAAATAAGGTCTGTCACAGCAGCTGTATCATTGATCTTACCTGTGCCATATCATAACAGCACTTGGCTGCTGAAATATGGTTTTTAGATTTAACTGGTTTCTGTTAGGAATAATTCTCTTGGATCTTTATTCAATATGATGTTTTTTTTTGTTTTCTTTTTCCTTTCTTGGTTGGTCAATACCCATGCATTATGAAATAAGTTCCCCATGTCTCCAGTTTTTTTCCCTCCACATTTAAAATGCCAGTCGAAGGCTCCCGGGGGCTCCAATTCTGTCTCCAGCCAAGAAAATGACTAATATAAATGATTGACAGCCTCACAGGGATAAGGTTGCCCATTTAGCAAACTCGCTGTGTCAAAGGAAAAAAGTCACAACGTCTCCCTGAGCGATGGGATTGGAGATGAGAGAAATGAAGATTTTTTTTGGTGCTGTATCGATCCCAGCAGCACTTGTCTCATGCATTTTACACTAGATCTAAATGCCACTTATGATATAATATAGCACTTTGGTTCAGGGATTTCTACTCCCTTTTCAGTGGGATTTCAGTGTACCTGGTGTATAAATTCGACAGGAATCGAGTAAAGCTGTTAGATTGTGTCATAGGCTCAACTCTGACGAGACACCAGGGATGTCTGAGCGTTTGAACCATCAAATCTTCTCTCTTTATCCAGTAATAGGCCTCACATGGACAGCAGACATTATTTTCATGGTTTTCCGAGGCCTCATACCAATCTCTCCTCTTCTTTCCAGGGTCTAAGGTCTGAATCTCATCATGGCCGAGGAGAGCCTGGAGACAGATGACCCCAGATGCTCTGTGCCGGCTGAGCTCCACCATCCCCACTCCGCGTATTCTCAGTGGAAGTTCAAACTGTTTCGAGTGAGGTCCATGGAGAAGGCCCCTCTCCCCGCTGTGACCCAACCTGAGAAGGGAGTCTTGTTAGGGATCTCACCTCCTGCAGCTCCAAATATAGAGCCAGATAAAGATGCGGGTCCAGAGAGCATCATGAAAATGTGCCTAGGTGGAAAAAGCAAGGAAAATGTGGAAGGGCCGGGCCAGAGGGTTGATATGAAGCTCCAGGAAATGGACGCCCATATGAGCCATCTCAGGTAATCAAATGTCTAATCCATCTACGTCCATATGAGGATATTACAGTTTGGCTTTACCACAAGAAGGGCCCTTTGCCCTATGTTTTCAAGATTATTGTCCATGTCCATTTCAACTGAGGTAGTTTGCTTGAAATTTTGGGAGAATGTGCAGTAACTCTTTCAGTAATTTCAAGGAAATTTAAAAAAATTATATGTTCATTTAGTTTGGTGAGTTTCATTTGAATTTTGAGGAGAAGGTATGTGAAGTTGAATGGACTTTTTGGAGGAATTTGTTTAGAAACTTTTATGTATTTTCATGAAAATTTGGAAATTTGGGAAAATTTTGGGAATTTGTTTGAGAATTTTGGGGTTGGCAAGGCCATCTATACGGGGGAGAAAGGGGAGAACTAAATTGGGGGCCCATGGGGGTCAGCAAAATCATGGTCCACTCTAAAGTTAAGCTGTGAAAAACACATTTTATTTTCAATAACCACTCTGATCAAAGCAACAAAAAATAAATGTTATCTATTTATGCTGTAGTACAAAATAGGCCTTTTAATAACACAGGCACATTTTCTTAAAACAGAGTTTCTTTTTTAATGGTAATGTTAACAGTGTGGATGGGCACACTGAACTCAATGATTTGGAGAGTAATGTCAGACTTCTGAGCTAAGCCATGAGTTGCACAAAAGTCAGGATGCCAGAAAAATAGTGGAAGAAACTGAGATAAATTTAATGGAAAATATTTAAATAGCTGTCAGGTGAAAAGTGGTAAAAAGTGGCAAAAAAAGTGGGGAAATTTGGTTGAAAAGCTACAAAAATGGTTTTAAAGTGGCAAAAAGGGCAAGAAGGAGCAGAAATGGATATATACTGTAGTGTGAAAAAGTAGTGCCAAAAAGCTACTTGGGTTAACAGTGGTAAAAAGTGACACAAATGTAATAAAAGTGGCAAAAATGGGTGAAAAGAAGCAAAAATGGGTTAACAGTAGCCAAGATTGTTTGGAAAGTGGTGAAACAGGTTAAAAAGTAGCACAAATGAATGGTTTTATCGAAATGCAGTAATAGTTTGTCACACTTTTCAGGTCCAAAATAAAGTGACTGTTAGCCAGGACACCAGCACCAATGCACACATGCACTTACTCTACATCCTCAATAAATCACAGCTGAGGAGGGCTAATTCACTGGGCTTTTTAAGGATTTAGCTAGTTCTGTGGGCCAGCCTGGGGGACAGGGGGATTAATGGAAATGTCAGGAGCTACATTTTTGGGATTAAGTTCTGAAATTCAGGTGGAATGTGCTGTGAAATTGAAGGAAATTTGCAAGACATTTTTCAGGAGTTTAAATGGATATTTTTGGTAAATTTCTGTTGGAATTTTAGGCTACATTATAAAAATCCACTGAAAAATTTTGGAAATATTTGAAGAAATTTGGGAGAACTATTACTACTCTGAGATTGAGATGAGATGTAAAGATTTTTTCCTAGAAATTCAGAGAGTTCCATAGAATTTTTGGGGGATATTTGCATTTTTTTAGCATTCTGTGGGAACTTGTTCAGAAATTTTTAAGCACTTCAATATATTTGTAATTTTGTGAATATGATTTGGCTTTTGGGGGGATTTGCTTTGAAATTTTTAGGTATTTTCATGGAAATTTGGGAAATTTTCTATTTTTGGGGCAATTGGTTATGAAATTTAAGGAGAATAAGCTTGAAATTTTATTTGTGGAAAGAAAAAATTCTAAGAAATTAAGAACTTTTGGTTGAAATTTTGTGAATGCTTGGCTTTAATAAATCATTTTTCATTTTCAAAATAAGAAAGGTATACCTCCCCCAGTGACTGATACCATTCTTACTGATTGAAGACCCCTGAAGATTTTTCCATTTCTGGAAAAAAAAAACAACTAATTTCTGTTTAAAGACAAGGCTGAGCTTTTAAACTTATCAGGTCCTACTCATCCCAAATCAGAGAGAGAAACTAAAATGTGCCGCAACCAAAAGCTCAGATTTCAGCAGGTTACTACTAAAACAACTATAATCAGTGAAGTGAATTTGGTTTCAAGAATTGACACACTTTCCTCTCTTACAGGTGCCTGTGCCGTCTCTGTGGAATGACCTTAAGTAAAGTCAAAGGACCGGTTCATGATGTTCACGGTATTCTGGATATGGTGAGCAGAGGCACTCTGCGTAAAATGGGCTCAAAGTTGACCAGCTGGCCGGAGGTCATACTCAAAGTCTTCAAAGTGGATGTGTCAGAGGACACAGAATCTGCCCACCCTCAGTCTTTCTGCCATCGCTGCTGGATGGTGGCCATACGGGGAGGGGGTGTCTGCAGCTTCTCCAGAACGAGGGTCCCAGATTGGAAACCTCACTCTTCCCACTGCCACCTTTGCTTCCCCAGGAAACCTTCACTCCAGCGCACCGGGAGGAAGAGATGCAGAGCCATTCGCAGAACCCTGAACCTTGCAAAAAGAACAAGGTGGGATCATGGCGACATTATTGCTATCAGCGAGAGGAGGGTTTTAAGACCGTTCGGTCATCAGGGGCCTGCTCCGAGGGGTTGGAGGAAACCGAGCATACAGAGAGAGCAATGGGTGAGGCACATCACCCACTGTCAGAAAGAGCACCTCAGCACCAAGCAGATCTCTGAGAATCTCCCTGCAGACTTCCTCTCTTCTTTCACCTGCGCAGTGTGCGACCACCTGCTCGCCGATCCTGTCCAGTCCCCCTGTAGGCACCTCTTCTGCCGGAGCTGTATCTTTAAGTATCACTACATTCTGGGACCTCATTGCCCAGCCTGCAACTTGCCCTGTGCCCCCGATGACCTCAAAACTCCTGCCAAATCCTTCGTATCAGCCCTTCTTTCACTGCCTCTGCTCTGCCCTAACAGTGACTGTGGCAAACAAGTAAGCCTGGACTCATTTAAAGCTCATTGTCTCAGCCATGAACTGGATGAGCAGGATGCAAGTCAGCAGTCTTCAGAGCTTGACAACTACCTGCTGACCAACAAAGGGGGGCGCCCCCGTCAGCACTTGCTCTTGCTAACCCGTCGTGCCCAGAAGCATAGGCTGAAAGAGCTGAAGAACCAGGTGAAGGAGTTTGCGGACAAAGAGGAAGGCGGTGACCTGAAGTCGGTGTGTCAGACACTCTTCTTGCTTGCACTGAGATCACTGAACGAACACCGGCAAGCAGATGAGCTAGAGGCCATGATGCAAGGCAAGAGTTTTATATACAGCTTTATTAAACGTTATTCTTAGAAAAAGGATCATAAATGAAAGGGTGATTGCTTTTATTCATTATTTCAGCCTTACTTCAAGGATGAGCCCAGCTCATAAATAAAAATCTGTTCAGCCAAAGAAACTTTTCTGTGAATCGGATTGAAAAGCATTTCATTATTGTCCATCTCTGTGTATTGACCGCTGTTATACGCCCAACCCCTCCCTCATTCTCTCCCACTCTGGCTCTGCCTGTCTGTCAGCCCCTCAGTCTCACACTCCCTTTAATGCACAATAACAACTCTTGTGAAGGGGCTGTTAGAATCAAAACAACATCAGCAGCTCTTGTATCTGCAAATTACACAGACAGCACCACCGTCCTCTCTGGGGAATAGAAACCAGCTGGTGTCTGTTTTCATCTGCAGCCAATACATCACTTTTTCTGGCTTCGCTGATTCACCCTCTGTCCCCTTATAACATTTGGAAATTAGGAAATATTGGATTTGCTAATCATGGGCTTGTGGGCTTTTGACAATGATACATTCGCATTTGGGTGTTAAATTTGTGATTCTCTCTGTGGCAGAGTATAAATGACACCAAATTCAGGATATCAAATGAGGAAATTTTAGATACGACACTTCTTTTCAAAGCACTCAAAATGGGCTTCCACAGTTTGGTGCTAAATAATTCTCTTCAAGTCACGATCCTTTTCTTCTCACCCCTGTCTTTGAAATTTTGCTTCTTTCTGTGTCTCTTTGAAACTTTCTCTCATCTTATTTCTCTCTCTTTCTCTCTCTCTCTCTCTCTCTCTCTCTCTCTCTCTGCAGGCAGAGGCTTTGGGTTGCATCCTGCAGTGTGCTTGGCCATCCGGGTCAACACTTTCCTGAGCTGCAGCCAGTATCACAAGATGTACAGGACTGTCAAAGCCACAAGTGGCCGCCAGATCTTTAAGCCCCTGCACACCCTGCGAGCAACAGAAAAAGAGCTTCTCCCTGGATTCCACCAGTTTGAATGGCAGCCGGCTCTCAAGAATGTGTCTGCATCTTGCAATGTCGGCATTATTAATGGACTTTCTGGATGGGCCTCCTCTGTGGATGACTCCCTAGCTGACACCATCACTCGGCGGTTTCGCTATGATGTGGCGCTGGTGTCAGCCTTAAAGGATCTGGAGGAGGACATCGTGGAGGGGCTGAGAGAGAGCGGGCTGGAAGACAGCGCTTGCACTTCAGGCTTCAGTGTCATGATCAAAGAATCCTGTGACGGCATGGGCGATGTCAGCGAAAAGCACGGCGCAGGACCAGTTGTTCCAGAGAAGGCTGTGCGTTTCTCTTTCACCATTATGTCAGTCTCCGTCCTGGCAGATGACCGGGACAAAGAGGTCACCATTTTCACAGAGCCAAAGCCAAATTCAGAGCTGTCCTGTAAACCCCTTTGCCTGACGTTTGTGGATGAATCAGACCATGAGATGCTCACAGCAGTCCTGAGCCCGGTCATTGCAGAGCGTAAGGCAATGAAAGCAAGCAGGCTCATCCTCTCCATCGGTGGGCTGCCTCGCTCATTCCGCTTTCACTTCAGAGGGACGGGGTATGACGAAAAGATGGTGCGTGAGATGGAGGGCCTCGAGGCTTCAGGGTCAACCTACGTCTGCACTCTTTGTGACTCCAGTCGAGCTGAGGCCTCTCAAAACATGGTGCTGCACTCCATCACACGTAGTCATGAAGAGAACCTTGAACGTTACGAAATATGGAGGACTAACCCCTTTTCTGAGTCCGCAGATGAGCTTCGAGAAAGGGTCAAAGGGGTCTCAGCGAAGCCATTCATGGAGACTCAGCCGACGCTTGACGCTTTACACTGTGACATTGGCAATGCCACTGAGTTCTACAAAATCTTCCAGGATGAGATCGGGGAGGTGCACCAAAAGGTCAACCCTACCCGGGAGGAACGGCGCAGCTGGAGGGCAGCCCTTGACAAACAGCTGAGGAAGAAGATGAAGCTCAAACCGGTAATGAGGATGAATGGGAACTATGCCCGCAGGCTAATGACCATGGAGGCTGTGGAGGTGGTGTGTGAGTTGGTGCCCTTAGAGGAAAGGCGGGAGGCCCTGAGGGACCTCATGAGGCTCTATCTCCAGATGAAGCCTGTCTGGCGTGCCACCTGCCCAGCCAAAGAGTGCCCAGATCAGCTCTGCCGCTACAGCTTCAACTCCCAGCGCTTTGCTGATCTCCTCTCCACCACCTTCAAATACAGGTACAATGGAAAGATTACCAACTACCTGCACAAGACTCTGGCTCATGTGCCTGAAATCATAGAGAGAGATGGATCCATCGGGGCTTGGGCTAGTGAGGGGAATGAATCAGCTAATAAACTATTCAGACGTTTCCGTAGGATGAATGCACGCCAGGCAAAGGTGTTTGAGCTGGAGGACGTGCTGAAACATCACTGGCTCTACACTTCCAAGTACCTGCAAAAGTTCATGGAAGCTCACAAAAACTCTGCCCAAGCTCTGCAGGAGACCCTCAATTCAGTAGACGGCTATGATGATGAGTACTTATCAATGGAAATGAATGATTTTTGAGAGGTATTTGGCTGCAGACTTCTATGGTGGGGCCTTTTGGGCTTACCAGACCTCTACAATGGGGCAACCTTGACCATAGAGTACACACGTAACCTTGTTTGGGTGTTTCTTAGTTTGTTGCATTTTATTTTCAATATCATCCCCCTCCCCCTTCTCCTTACCCTAACCCTAACCCTCTTTAGGTTTTTCCATAGTTTTTTAATGTGTTAAATTGAAAATTGTCCCCCTCAGTAAATTTTCAACCTCTATTCGTAAAATTCTGTTGTTGTGAAAAATAGCCACTTATCGAAACCTTCAACAGCGAGCTTAAAATATGCGTCATTCAGTATGACATTCTGGCTCCTGCTTGGGTAATGTCCGTCACTTCTTGCTCCACAGCTGAGGTCACCCCACTGTAGAGGTCTGCAACAGATGAGCTTAAATTGCCCAACATCGAGGCCTGATGCCAGGTCCTCTTGATAACTTGACAATTCACAAGATTGACAATTCACTGCAAGAGCTGCAGTCATCTCATTATTGTTGTACGGCATTTTACTTGCTTGTTTCAACAATCTTTATTTTCTTTCTTTAAACATTGATTAAAATAAAAATAACAGAAAAAGGGGGCCAGCGTCTGGCTGGAGGCAAGACATAAAATAATTGGAAAGTAAATTGGAAGCTGTTTTCTCACGACAAGGTTTTAAACGGGTGCTAATGTTGCTTTTAATGTTTACTTGTACTCTGAATTGTTGCTTAAATGTGCCTCACATTTACACTTACCTTGCTTTTGCTTGTCAACTCTCACTTACAACATTACAGATGAGGCAGGAGAGGATGATAGAAATAACACACTCTCTGTGAGTCTTTTGTCCTCCTCTTAGCAGGGGGCTTCTTTTTATATCTGCACCGTCTGAAATATGGCACAGTTTATTGTATTGCAAGGGTATGACACATTTATGAATTTTTATAGTGGGGATATTTATGGAAACAGATGAAAGAGGTGTAACTCATGGAGGGAAATTGTGTTAAAAAGACCACATTTGTGGCCACTGTATTAATATATCATTTTGAGCCAAGGCAAAATGCAATCACAGAGACCCAAATGTTCTTTGTTTCATGAGTGCCCTCTGAAAAAGATTACTTTAGTGCTTTATCTTAGGATCCCTGAGGGCCAGAATGGATGCCAGGTCACTTTGAACCAATTTTATCTCTTTTAGTTTTTGCACAGTGGAATAGATGATACTTATTCCACTTCTTCACATAAAATGAAGCATATACTGACCTTTTTTGTTGATATCATAAAATACAGTAGGGTCCATTACAGAGCGTAATACCCGGTGGACTCTCACGGAGGCAGGGATTTTTCTAAAGTCCTGTTTATAACCTGGCTCTTTCTCTCCTGCTGATATTTCTTCATTGGTTCGGCTGACAGAGAAGAGGAATGGGTGGGAGCTCCAAAGACCTCATGTAAACTGATTTCTTGGCAACTTTATTTGTTTGATTGATTGATTATTTTTCTCTTTCTGCCCTCACAATTTTGCATTGTGACAGGCAATTTTGTCTTCTTATTTGATTGAATGTTTGATGTCGTAAGTTTAACCACATGACAGCTGTGAAATATTCACATTTCATTCCGTAGTTGTCATAGTCCTACAATAACACCGTGTTTTGGAGTCCATTACATCACAACTTGTCACAGATTTGTGTTCTACCATAATGAATTGCATATCCAATGTAATGGATGATGGATGAATCACAGCATTCCACTTCTCACCATGTTTTCCCTCATTTTTTGTTACCTTACGAAGTGTTTACTGGGCCTGCAGGAAACTTCCAGAGGTGATTTATTTCTCTTGCAGAGTTTAACTGCAATGGATTGAAAGTTTTCTAAACTTACAATTGTTTTAAAGGAAAGATACGTTTCTTCTTTTATCTTTGTTTTGAACAAACAATAAATGAAGTATCTGACTTAATCTTGCTCTGTGTTTTTATTCAACAATTAATGTTGAGACCTGTTCTATTATTGCATTACAATAAAAAAACCCCAGGAACATTCAGTCCTTGAACACTCAGGTCTACAAAATACAACAATAATAATGAAAATATAATGAACTGTCACAGACTAATGAATACACAAACAGGAAACACAATTGTGAGTCGCTAATAAATCTCTCTGTTATATACAATGATTGTGACAGCCTTTCAAAAATAAACAATAAAGACATTTTGATTGCTCATTCAGGCTGCATTTTCATCACTTGATTTCATTTTAGTGCTAACTGAAAAGAAATTAACATGTTAGATGTAATTTACCACCTCCCCTTAATTTAATGTCAAAACAACTCAGCCAGGGAAGCCAGTATTAAGAAGTGTTAGTTTAAGTCCTTAATTTAACTTTGGAAATTGATGGAATGAAGTTTTGTTACACAAAATATGAAAATATTAGGACAGGAGATATAAAGCATACATAATCTAATCTTATTGTATGGTTGCTGTAAGATAACATAAAATAATAACTTTATTTATACTCAAAGGAGAAAATCTGGCATTGCATCAACACAACAAAAGAGAAAGAAGGTGGTAAAAATACAATAGAACACCAATAAGAATGAACAATATAAATATGCTAATTAAGATAAAAGGAAAAGGACAGCAGGTATGTAAAAACATTCTGTGCAGTATGTTTTATTATTATTTATTGATGCCCTGTACTGTTTATAGTTTCTCCCTTTTAATATTTTTCCTTGAGTTTATCCCTAGAGTATCAGAAAGGATATTTTTGTCCAAATACGTAGGGGAGACCAGGTGTGGTTGGCAGAGTTGTAACACCACCGCATCAGGGATAACTTAGGACCTTGGTTCCCCACCTGGGGTCCGGGACCCCCTTGGGGGTGCGCCGGAGATTTCGGGGGGGATGCTCTGAGGATGTAAAAATTAGGTTCACTCAAACTACCTAAAATCATGATAAAACCCAGGCTCACCGAGGTATTCTGCCATTAACCCTTGTGGTTTGAGCTATCGTATTTAGCTTTAAAGGACGAAAACAATTCAAATTTATGTGAATTTTTGATATGTCACTTTTTCCAAGTGGGTCTTGGGGGGCGTGCAGCTCTTCTTAGATATGTGAAGGGAGGGGCTCAATGGAAAAAAAGGTTGGGAACCACTGAGCTAGGAGCATAGACTGTAGAAAGAATTGGACAAAGCCTTTGTGATGTCAGCTGTCTGCTTACAACAGGTGGACTCGAACAGCTTTTGAAGCCAATCCATGGCGGGCTCCATATTGAAATTGCTGTCTCAATCGAACTTTGGATCAACCTAACGGCAGACAAGAGCCCGCCCACTGAGCTTGACTTCCTGTCAGCTCAGCTAGCATTAAAGCCGCCCTTCTGGAGGTAGCGTGTACCTGTCAGACTACCTGTCAATCACATGAGACATGCCAATCAGTGTGCAGTGAGGTTTTTCCCGAATATTATCTAAACGATTGTGGGACAAAAAAAAAAAAAAGCACCCCCTGTACAGTGAGAGGACATGAAGACATTAGCTAATGAGACATGTTTGGTTTTTTGAACCAGGCTGTAAACCAGTTTATTTCTTGTATAACTTGTTTTAAAGGGGGAAAACCACCTTTATTATTCTTGGATAACAAAACAAATGAGTTGAAATCTGGAGAAAAACAACTGCAATTCACTTGTCACTGAAGGAAAAAAGTAAAATAAAATGAATGAATATGTGCTCACTTTCAGCGATATCAAAATAAATGACAGTTTATTTTTGATCAATCAATAACAACAACTATATAAAAAGGCAATATACAAACACTATTTTGTAATGATTGATGCAATTTTATTTCATATTTTCTTCATAAAAGTTTCAAAAAAGATGTAGATCTCTACAGCTTGATTTTTGATCCTTCATTTTGCTCTTTTTCCACAATAAAGACACAAATAACACATTTCTAATAGCTCTCTCTCAAATGTTATCATGTAAAAGTAAAAAAATGTTGGCTTGATTCAGTCAAACAGCCTCTTGAAAAAGCTTTTCTTAGCAGGGGACATTTTGATTGTTGGAGGAGTCTTCCTGTCCTTAACCTTCAGGGGGGTCCGCTTCAGAGGCATCACCTGTCGTGGTGGGGTCATTTCCTGGTAAGGCAAGCCTCCATGGTCTAGACAGAAGTACTTCTTACTGCCCTGTGACAGCCTGAGCAACAGGGTCTCTGACAGCTCCATGCACTGAGCATGGACCCAGTGTCCACCCTCCCCTCTGGAGCAGAAGATCATAGCCGGCCGGTGGAGCTCTGTGGAGTAGAACGGCTCCCACGTGTTGGGATCCAAGTGACAGTCCAGGCTACATTTGATCCAGTAGCCTGTTTGGGATTCGTCCTCTTCATCGTCCTCATTGTAGGTGTCTTCTTCCCCGTCACTGCTCTCCAGCTCATGTGGCTCTCGACCAAAGTAGAGCTCTTCTGAGTCTTCCAAAGGAGTTGAGTTGTCATGGTCTGTGGACTCCTGGCTGCAGCTCTGCAATCCTTCTTCCTCCTTACCGTCTCTCTCAGTCTGGAAGCTCACATGATACATGTAATGCATATTTGGCTGTGTTGGCCTTCCCTCTGTAGGTACAGCAATTAGGACGCGTCCTTCCCCTGCACTGCCTCCAAACCAAGTGCGACTATGGATGATATCTTGGGTCCACTTAAGTGTCTCTAAAGGCTCTAACTGAATCCCTTTCTCATCCAGAACCACAGTGCTGCACTCCAACCTCTTCTGAGAGTCTGACCTATACCCACCTAGGATGATATATCTGTGAGAGGGGCCTGTGCGGGTGATTATGGCACTAGAGATGGATATACCAGTGTGCAGAGTCTCACAGGAGAGCAAAGGGCTGCCCTGCAGCAGCTCAACACGCAGGCGGAAGAGTCGAGGGGGACGGGAGTCTGACGTGATGGAGTGACCCCCGAGGAGGTAGACACAGTCTTCTCTTGAAAAGGCCAAATGAAAAGACTGTCCATCGCCGATCTCTGGTAGAGTATGAGCGGAGGAGCAGCCAAACTCTAAGTCGAATAGAAACACCTGAGGAGGACAGTCCACGACGCTGTTCCAGCTCTCCGTGGTCCGCTCTCCGGCCGGCACGTAGGATCTACCACCGAACAGCACGCACGCCGTCTTTCCGTGGCTTTGAACCATGCTCATCGTGTGTCCATACCTTGCACCTGGCACTTCTCCCACCAGCTCTCTCTCTTTGCAGCGTATGGTCAGCTTACGATTGCATCCGCGGCTATCAGTGGTGAGCATGTACAAGCTGGAGGAGATCTCATTATTTGGCGTACGGCCTCCATGGATGAGGTAACCCTCTGGGAGCCCATCATAGGGGTCGAGGCGGCAAACGGCTGGACAGCGCAGCGGTGGAAGGTAGCAGGAGTCGTTGGAGAAGGAGATGGCCCTCAGCTTCATTTCGCCATTTTTAAGGCGAACCCCAAAGACACCTGTGGGGCAGGAGCGCTTGGGCCAACCTTTCTGGCCAAAGAGGAGGAGTTCTCCATCCAGATGTAGCAAAGAGCAGCCAGGCTGCAGGAGGCCTGCACAGTTCACTGGAGTTAATGGCTTTAGAGTCATTTTTCCAGCTAGTGCCTGCGTCAAAACAAAAACACAAACACAATATGTCAGTCAGCTGGTGGCTGTTTTCATTTGGAGGTTTAAATTTTGACTTCCTGTTTATGAAAGGGACACCTGGAGGGCCACGTGTTGAGTACGCTCATAATAACATTCAGCTTGTATTTTTAGGCTGATCAAAGATGGTTGACATGTTGCTACCAGTACAAATATAATAACAGCTCATGCTTTAATAAATGGATAACAGTGATCATCACAGAGGAGTGACATAAAACAAGGAAAACATCCTCATCAAATGTGTCCTCACCCTGCGAATCCAAAATCAAGCTTCTCAACTGGTGGGTCAGGACCCAAAAGTGGGTCGCAAAGCCATTTTCAGTGGGTTGTATACATATGCCGGGAAAAAAATGACTAAAAGAATTTACAATATGCTTTATTTTGAAGGAAACATCTCCATCCCTTTGTTTACTTCCATCTTTTCTTTCTTTCAAGTCCAAGCTATCCCACTTTTATCAAAAACTTTTGGGATTGGTTAATAAAGATCAGAAATTTGGGCTGTGGCTGGTCAACAAAGGAGGTGGAAGTGGGTCCTGGCTAGAGGGTGGCACAAGAGAGGATTTGCATTGCCATCCCATCCCACTCCCACAGAAATAATCCCATCCTGTCCCAAACCAGAGAAATAAAACAATCCCATCCCATCCCACTCTCATGAGAATGACTTTGGCTCTGATCCTACTACCCCCCCTTTTTTATTCCCACCCCATCCCCATCATTTCAATAGTTGAATACATACCCAAACATAGAATGCAAGGCTATATTTAATGTGTTTGAGGAATTGATTCCTTTAAAACATATTTAGGGCTTTCCACTCAAGGCCTTTGGCAAAACCACAAAAAGGTCTATTATTATGATGGTTCCTGCATCCCAGTCACATGATCACACTGTAAAATGACTCCCATCCTGCTGGAATCCTGAAAAAAAGTCAGCCTCTAGTGCTGACTCCAGGCCAGTTGAGAACCACTGATTTAAAGGCCATCTAATTGTTACCATTTAATTTATGGTAGTTTCCTGCTTTATTTATACCTCTTATGTTTCTCTTGTTTGCCACATAAAGGATTCTTCCCTTTTTTTCAAGTCTGACTTAGTTAGTAAAACTCTTGGCCTCTTCACAGGGCTGCTGTAAAGCTTTTAACAACAATCAGAACCCTCCATTAACATTTTTCCATACTTAAACTTGAAGCTTAATGGTCTACGTAAGTGGAGTCAGTAACTTTCTGCATATGTTTTTATGAAGACAGGAGTCAGCATGACTTTACTGGAAAAAGGCTCACATTTCCTGATACTGAACATTACTGGACAATAGGTAACACAGCATAAATGTCATGCTTCAGGTAATAGTAAGGCTGTTTTTCTTTTAAAACAATTAAATCCAGTTGAATGACTGTTATCTCTTTAAGATCAACCTCTGGGAATGACTGAATATCATCATTCACTTTAAAAGCTGTCTTAATTATTATTTTGGTTCAGCAGGATACATGGAGTCTAAAAGTCACCCAGCAGCATAGTTTTCATCTAAATAGCCTGAAAACTGTTAATTCCTCCATTCAATTAAAAGTCATTTTTGCTTTTCTTACCTTTTGCCTCGGGCTGAATTCAGCGCTCTGAGCTCGCTTTAGTGTGAGCCCTCACTCTTCAACAATTGCTAAGATGAACCCAAATCCGTCTTTATGTAACCAAACTTTGACAAAGGCAGAGGCTGACAGAGTTTGTGAAGCTTCGTTGACTCGCAAACACTTCCAGATCTTGAGGTTAACAGTCTGTGACTGCTGCTCAGTGGCAGGTGTGCTGCCTGAATGCATTTAGTGATTCGCTTCATTGATAGCGCTGAATATCAGATAGACCAAAGACAGGACAAGGGGGCTGCTTTGAGACTTTGTTTGTCTGTTCAACAATCCTGACCTGTGTGAAACCCAGAGCAATTAAAACAGTGTAGATGTAGATGTGATGATCTACAGCAGCTGGAATTTCAAACACTGGATCAAAAAGATAACATGAACCCATCTTACCACCTTCCTTCATGTGTCTGCAGTTTTAAAGATCAACAGTGTTATCCATTCACAGCTTTAATGAGGAAAAGTATATCAGCCAAACTGATGCTAGTAACTCATAATAACCACAGTAAGGAAACATCAGCATGTCACTGTGATGGAACTGCATGATGACAGAGTGTTTTGAATTGGCACACTTAGATATATTAATTCCTATCAGGACACACCTCTACATTAAATCTGTATTAACTCAATCCCAATCCCCAACATTCACACAAAAAAGAAAGTTAATAAATAATAAATTATTTCTGCTTATTATTGATTTGTGGGTCTCTAAAGAGCAGAAAATGAACACAATCATATTTTTGGATTGGGCAGTGAGAACGGCATGCTTTACTAGTGCCAGTTAATAAATTAAAGACCGAGCAAAATGTTACGAACATCTCCAGCATCAAACGTTTGTTACTGGTAGGTGCAGAAAAGGTGTATTCCTGGATCTGCGCCTGGTCCTTCTTGATCTCACTGGTCAGTGTGAGAAGCAGTGCGCATCTGTCCGACCATGGTATGCACATAAATCTGGAGTGCTGGTCTTGCTGACACCGCTGTAACAGAGTTATGGACAGCTGGAGCAGAGGCAGAGATAAAACGTTTCTCCCCCGTCTCCCTTGGAGTGAAAATGTATCATGGAGGGGTATCAGTAGCAGAGGGGGTAAATCCCCCTAGCAAATCAGACTCCGCTAAGCGCTTCGACGTCAGCGCGGTGCGCTTGAAGGTGGGGCTGGCCTATTTGAGCACGGCTTGGCGCATCCAAACTGGTGATGGAATGCAACTCAGCACAGCTTGGTTTGGCTCGGCACGGCCCAAAGCCGTAGTGGAAAAGCCCAATTAGGGTTAACAGACACTGCATCAAAGTCACAGCCATTGTTTTTCTGGAATAAGAATGTAGCAGAACTTACAGCTACACTAGAATATAATGGAAAACACCTCTTCTACAACAATTTTACCCTGATCATGAATTATTTTTTTTTCCAGTTTAACAGCTTACTGGGATCCCAAATCTCATTGTCAGTGAGCTACACATAAAAATGATGACTTTAGGCTGCAGATGACCTGGTTATTATATGTACCATGAATGTAGGCGGCTCAGGTTCAAGTCTGCCCTATAGCTCTTTCACCCCATGTCATCCCCTGCCCTCTCATCTCTGTTTCCGACTCTGTTCTCTGTCCTATCATTCAAACAAAGGCAGAAAAAGCCCCAAAGATGACTAGGCTTTGCATTGTAACATCATAAAATGCACAAAGTTAGTCTCAACAATGTTACAGCCACCTATCCATAAAGTACATTGTTCTTTACTACTCAAATGCATGTTAAAATTAATGTTATTAATACTTTTAGATTTCATTTTCCACCTTGTCACCATACACACTGTGTGTGTTTAAATCTGGTCTTGATTCTTTCACAAGTGAAGTCATACATTTGTAAGTACGTAAATAAAACTTCTATATTGCTATTTTTTGCAATCATGTGTTATAAGCACATTTTTTGTTGTACATTGCTATTTATTTTCCCTCTACTTTAAGCTGTTGAAATGAACACATTTACACCTATGGGGGAATCACAAAAGGCTGTCTTTTCTTTTATTCTGTATAGAGTTCCGTTCAAACAAATGACCCAATCCTGTGACCAGAGGTTTTACAGCTTGACATCACAAACCTTATGTAAAACCAACATAGTACCTTCTAGCAGCACTACTTTATTAGAGTTTCTTTGAAACAAGATTTGCTCCTAACTGCTTTATGACCAACTGATTTTGAAAGTGGGGATGGTCTTAAAATAAGGCTTGTCTTGTATTCATGCAGGTATGGGTTGTAAGACCATTCATTTTTTTCACTGATGGTCTGATCTGATGCTTTAGTGGGTCAAAAAGAGACATCAAAGTTCATTTTAGCCTTTTAGCATTTGAAAATACTTACAAGCCCTCCCCAACCCATCATCATACACATCCACACACAGATACGTTTGCTCGTCTTTTTATTCGTCTTTCTGGTGTTGTTGAAGTTCAAGTGTGCATTTATATTTAGCCTTGCAAAGTCTGTCTGTCACAGCCTCCACAGGCCCCCTTATGTCCATGGCCCCATTTTTAGAATCGGTGTACTAAGCAGTCCTTACAATGCCCAAGCACACCTGAGGCCCAAAGTCCAGTTTATTTGACCGGTGTGACTCCCTAATGCACTCAAGCACGGTTCACTTCCTTGGCCTTGGCACAGATAGAAGAGGTGGGCTTCAGCATGGCATGATTGTACACAAGCATGGGAGTGCAACATGTACGTGGTGTATATTCAGTGGGACTGTTCCCCTCAACAATCATTTTAACCTGGGGTTGAGAGATATTTGTTTGACCAAAGTGACTCAAAATAAGCCACAAAGTGGGGAGATGTCCTGCCATGTTGTCTGTTTGTGCTG
The DNA here is from genome assembly GCF_018320785.1 of Cheilinus undulatus. Classification (NCBI taxonomy): domain Eukaryota; kingdom Metazoa; phylum Chordata; class Actinopteri; order Labriformes; family Labridae; genus Cheilinus; species Cheilinus undulatus. The sequence goes on from NC_054873.1 coordinate 31,302,015, forward strand.
ACTCTGTGAGACCACACCTCTTCTTGAAATCACACATATTCCAACATCATCATGTATCTGGCTAAGGTCCATTCAGGTCAAGAGTGATGCGAGTGCAGGCAAGTGGGGACAGGGGATGGGGGACAACTGTACTTCAGCATGGTACTGGGAAACCGGATCTATTGAGAGTGCATATTTTAAAATTCCTCACATTGGCTTTAATTTTAAACTGAAAACTCCCCAGATTTATTCAAAGATATATATAGTGCCTATAAAAAAGTATTCAGCTCTTTGGATGTTTTACCCTTTTCATTTTTGACCAATCGTGGTCAAAGTCATTTGACTTTTTTAACAAAAAAAAAAAAAAAAAAATGTCCACAAACTAATGTCAAATAAATGAAAATACATAAGATGAAATAAGTGACTGCATAAATATCCTCCCCCTTGAAGTCAGTATTTAGCAGAAGCATCTTTGGTTGCAATCACAGCTTCAGGCTTGCACATCTGGACACTGCAACTTTACTACATTCTTCTTTGCAAAACTGCTTTAACTCCGTCAGGTTGCACAGGGATCAGAGGTGAACAGCCCTTTTCAAGTCCCACCACAAATTCTCTACAGGATTGAGGTCTGGGCTTTGACTTGGCCACTCCAGAACACTGATATAGTTATCTTTAAACCATTTCTGTGTAGCTTTTCCTGTATGATTCAGATCATTGTCATGCAGGAAAATAAATCTTCTCACAAGCGAAATAAATAAGATTTTCCTCCAGGACGTTCCTACATTTTGCTTCATTCATTTTACTCTCTTTCTTTACGAGCCTTCAGGGGCTGACTGCAGAGAAACATCCCCACAGCATGATGCTGGGGATGTGGGGATGTACAGTGATTGGTGTCTGCCAAATAGCATCTTGTCTAAAGGCCAAAAAGCCCCTTTTGATCTCATCAGAATAAAGAAATTCTACACCTGACCATGGAGTCTCCCACATGCCTTTTGGTGAACTCTAGTCCAGATCTAACGAGTTTTCTTCAACAGTTTCTTTTTCTTTGCCACTCTCCCATAAAGAACCCGGGCAACAGTTGTTGTGTGCTGCCGAAGCTTGTAAGTTCTCAGAGTAGAAATAGGTGTCTTGGTGGCCTCTCTCACTAGTCTCCTTCTTGCATGGTTACTCAGGTTGTGAGGACAGACTGATCTAGGCAGTTTTAGACATATGCCATATTCCTTCTGTTTTTTGATGATGGATTTGAGTGAACTCAAGGAATGCTCAGTGCCTTGGAATTTTTTTGTATCCATCACATGACTTATACTTTTCAATAAACTTTAGTCTGAGTTGTTTGGAGTGTTCTTTTGTCTCCATGGTTTAATTGTAGCCAGGAATACTGATTAAACATTTCACTGATTGTGAGACTTCTAGCACCAATTGGCTAGGCCTCTGTTGAAATAGGTCAGTCACTTTAAAGGGGGTGAATATTTATGCAATCACTGTTTTTACCCTACACATTTTTGTTTAATAGACTTTTTTTGGAGTAATCTAGTTTCACATTTACATTAAAAAGTTTTTTGGGGTATTTTTTCAGTCAAAGAAACCAAAACATATTGACAATGATTGATTTATAAAATCAATGAAAGGCTTAAACCTTTATGGGGTAAATACTTTATATAGGCACTGTAGAGCTTCTGTACGTTTGAAGTAGATTCCTTTATAATCCAAACAATTTCCTTCAAGCTTGGATCTGTAGAAAACAAATCATATATGGGTCATTTAAAAAAAACACTGTTTTTATTTCAGGCTAGCACTTCTAATCACATGAAGAGTTAGAACAAAGGATCTAATCAAACACTGAATTAATCAGGAGGCATTGTTAAATGAATTTCTGTTGGTTTGGAAAATGTTAGATCAGCCTAATACAAATGTGAAAACAAATATTTATTCAAGGCCAGCTCCACTTGATAGAGTGTTTCGACATGTTACTATAATGGCTGTATCCCTCAGCCTGGATTCACATTTGTAGTTTTCCTTGTGTAGCTAAAACTGACTGCTTTGATCCTGCTTCTAACACCTTCACTTTCTATGATTTTCCTGTTTATTTAACTTCATGATTTTACTCACTGTTGGCATGAAAATGATCTGTGCCTTCTGAGCATGCTGTTGGGTTCAGCCTGCCTAATGCATAAAAACTCTCTGCCAGCTCTGAATGACATGCTGCGAGTCATTATTTCCCACAATACACAAGGTTTGGTTCACTATTGTACAATGTTGCTGTTTCCTAAAAGGAAGGTGCAACTGAAAAACATTTTTCCATAGTGATAAAGACATTCTGACAGACACTAAGTCTGAAGTCCTTTATATATGTCTCATTTTTAAATATTGACCTACTAGGTAAAAAGCAGATCTTCTTTTTGAGTGACAAACTTACACACATGCCTAAACACCCAGAGAAAAACAGAGCTGGAAGCAGATGTCTACCAACTCATTAGCATAATGTTTTTGTGCACCGAGCGCTGAGAGAGAAAACTTGAGGAGTGTGCAAAACAAAGGCAGAAACCACAAGTGCCTTGAAGACCGTTACAGCTTGAATACACAAAACAGGCAAGCACCTGTGTGTCTAAACTGATGCTCACAGGGCTGAGTGGAAGAGAAGGAATTTACGCCTGTTACTGGAGAGGAGATAACGCATGAATTCAGATGTCAGTGGGATATGCAGAGTGTGTTTTCTTGTCTTTTATTTTTTGAGAAGTTTTTCCATCTGTATGAATTCAGCCTTGGAAAAACAAACCTTTCTAGTCACCTCGAGGCATCCACACAAAGAAGTGTTGAAAAAGCACTGCTGCAGCTGGGATGGTGCAGAGAGTGAGTAGGAGGCACAGCAGCGGTGTGTGGCAGACCCCAGGCCATGCAAGGATTTGTACATAATTGATAGAACAAAGTAATTAGAATCTATGGTAGCACCTGTTTCTGTCCCTTGTAATGTATCACTGGCTGACTGTTGCTACCCTGCAGCGCGGTTTTGACGAATGACGCGTTGACAGCTCTGATGTTCTGACGATCACTGTGCAGTGGTGTTTATCACTATTTAATGTGCCGGTAATTGCTCCCCTTGTGCTGATTGGGACTCAGTGCCAGTGGGCCACTTCCATCTCACTGGTTGATATTTCTGCAGTATACTGGTTACCATGTGGTTATCAGTAACCTGCAGATCCATGGTTACATTTTAACAATGGTGTGGACTACCCATTACACTCTTGCAACACATTCCCAATAACTTTATTTCATAAGTGCAATATTTTTTTTTTAACAAGTGAAACAGATCTGTCTGGTGTAACTTACATTTAAATATGCAGGATATATTAGTTCCCATGACATTATGCAATGACTTTGCTAAAAATATTGTTTTTGAGTAAATGCATTCTTGTGTTTTTTTCTTGTCTTCTTTTATTAAAACTTTATGAACCTTTTGGTGTTACTGTAGCTGTCTATATGTAGCGCACTTGAGCATGTCTTAAGCAACATTTGATATTAAAGCAGGATTAAAAAAAACAACACTGATGTAATCTCAGTGACATAACCATTGGTTTCTGAAGTGAATTCATGATGCCTCAGTTATGTTCATTGTTCAATACATAGATACTGTATGTGGATGGAGTCTTCAATCTGTACTTATTCTGTCTGTATTTTTGCATAGACTTTTGAAGCTTACAGACAAAAACCAAAACACAAATAGTGTGTCGGGCAGTTTTATAAACACTTTAAACCGGAGCAGTGCCATAATTTGCTTGTACAGTGTATTTCCAGTTTTAGACTTTTATTAAAGGGGACATATTTTACCCTTTTAAGACAAATTATATATTGGTCTCAGAGGTCCCCAAAACATGCTTCTAAAGTTTGTAGCTAAAAAAATCTATTACTGAATAGATTTTTGCGTGTCTAAAAGCCCCTCTGTTCTAGCCCTGCTCAGCTGTTTCTGTGTCTTTAAATGATACTGAGCTGTCTAACTCTGCCCCTCTCACGAAGTGGATGTGGCTTAATGGATGTGGCTCTCCTGATCCTCCTCTCAGCTGCCAGCTGAGCTGAGAGGAGGTTGGAACTGTTTTTCTAAGTGGGGAGGGTCAACCGAACCTGGGAGCAGTGCTGACTCCCCATATGACATCATGAGGAGAAAATCTGAGAACGGCTTGTTTTAGGACACATTTTCTGAAAGGTGGAGAAAGAATGGATTTTCCTGGTACTCGAGGGGATTGTGGACAGGCCAAGGTCAAATATTTTTGTTAAAAAAGCCTGAAAAAGTGATTTTGCATAATATATACCCTTTAAATCAACTTTATTCATAAACAATGTTCATAGATGAAACAGAGAAAAAGATCAAAGGCCTAAAATGGGATTAAATTATGTATAGACCTGTTTTAGAAATAGGTATGAGAGGTGGCTTACTTTATCTTCATTGGCTTTAGCTAAAGTTAACATAGCCGCGCCAGCTATATAATTCACATGACTACATAAGCCAGTGTAGCTACATTAGCTTTAGCAATGTTAGCTATAGCAAACTTAGCTAAGGCTAATGTACATTAACTTTTTTCTGATCTTAGCTTGAGGTAAGTAGCCATGTTAGCTATGCTAGTTACATAGGTTACTCAGCTAATGGAGCGAGTAAGCTGTTTGCTGCATTCGGGTGTTTTAATGGAGGACGAGCTTTTGTCCTGTCAGCAGACTGTTCACTCAGCCTTATTAAATGTTTTATACCCATACCATAACCTTAACCCTTATTTTAACCCTAAATGGAAGTTAAATCTGATTTTATTTAAGTTTTAGCAGCTAGACTGTCTTGTACAAAGTCGATGGGCTGACCAGTTTCCATCATGTAAAGCTTCTATCTAAAATGTTTGCTGTGGTGTCAGATATAGCTGTTAGTTTCCACTTCAAAACCTGACCAAAAACTGCTAGAATGCACTTAAAACCCACCCAAAATATATAATTACTATTTTTTTTCTTCTAATTTCTTTACAATACATAAAAGCCCACTGACTGCTAAAACACAACCAACAACAAGCAACAGCAGTCAACCGTCAGCACCATCAGCATATCTCTACTTTTCAATACGATGCATATCTGACAACATATTTATATAAAAAAAAAAACAACTTTATTTTTCATGTCACCAATGCAGCAATTATTACACTTTACAGCAGACAGGAGTTTTCAAATGGTGGGTCTGGACCAAAAAGTGGGTCATGGATCTGTTTTCAGTGTGTTGGGAATATGACCCTGGAACAAAGAGTAGTCACAAAGTCCATGAAATAGTTTGGATGTTTGTTTTGTTCTGTAAAACATTTTGTACCTTCTGACATTTTTCATAAAGTGGTTCCTGAGGCTACACCAGCTGAGAACCACTGCTTAAAACGTTTTTCTTCTTTTATTGTGAAACATTTAATTTAATTATTTTTTTCAACTCATTAGCAGGAAGAAACATGTAGAAACATGATCATTTCATGTTACTTTTTTCTCTATTGAGCTTGATGTTTTATTGGAGAAAAGTTTACTTGTTGACAACTTTTTGTGCTCCTGAAAAATCCAATAAATCAAATCAAGCAGTTTTGAAATACCCATATAAAAAGTTTAGGCTGATTTGCAGCACACTGCAGGACTTTTTCAACACCTACTCCTACTCTTACGTGTCTCAGTAGCCTAAAGCTAATGTGTGGGACACAGTAAACAAACCCAGGTCTCTTACATAACAGTCCTTTGCCTTAAATTTTCATTTGTGTGTGCATTGTAAGCCAACACTCACTTTTTCCTTAGTCTGACTGGCTGTATTGGAAAAGAGCTGCCAATTACCACAATTCGGGTAGAATTTGATTCTCAGGAAACATATTTGGGGAAAAAAAAGCTGCATTTCAGGTAGTTTTGTAAGAAATAAGGATGTGGAATCCACAGTGCCTCCACCATGCTCAGTGTTTCTTTGTTGTAAATCTCTCGTCTTATTACATCCTTTTCCTATTGTTCTTGAAATCCCTGAAAAGTGTTTCTCCTCTGTTGTCCTCTCTCTGTGTAGGTGAACAGAAGCGTTCAGCTGCCTCGGTGTGTGGCAGGATGCCAGGAATGCAGTCTGCCTCGGATACTTTGGCACCACACCAGATACCGCTGGAAACCCTGAGGTGATTTTGCTGCCTCCTTTGAGCTCCTCTAGCTTTGCTTCATTCAGCTGTCTTCAGGACAGTGTCACAGTTCATGACTTAGGACTGTTACATGATGAGGAGGTAACCTAAAAGCATGTTTTAAGCTGATAAGCTAAGATCTGCCCTCACCCTGTCTCTCTTCTCCCTACGGGGCAGACTGTGAGAGCACAACATGACTGTGACCTGCAATTTCACTAAATCCTGGGGGAGATGGAGAGATCATGAAACAGAGGAGGAGCAGGGCAGGATGTGGCAAACAACAGCAGCACTGCTCTGTGGCTGGACCTCACCTGCTGACCCTTGCAGCACTGCAGAGAGTTAATGCATTTAATCATCAAGTTTAAAAACAAACAAACACACACACACACACACAAAAATGAACTACTAAAAACTTCCTTTTCTGATAAAACTTACAATTTAGGCTGGTTACGTCCCAGACCAGCAAGGCTTGCCCAAAGGGGGGATAGAGGGGAGAGCTTTCTGAGGCCCAGCCAAATTTGGGACCCAAGGAGGTCAGCAAAATCATGGTCCATTGTAAAGTTAAGCTGTGGTAACCATATTTTTTTTTTTACCTGAATAATAACAATGCTTGTCAAATATTTTTTTTTCAGATTGTATTTATGATGAACTATTTTTCTTACCTTTTTCAAAATGTAAATCTCTTACCTTAAAACAGAGTTACATTTCTGAGGTTATGTTAACAATGTGGATTGGCACATTAAACTAAACAAGTTTGAAAGCAAAATAAGACTTCATAGCCAAGCCATGATGTGGACAAATGATGAAGAAACTGACATATCTATAAGGGGAAAAATATTCAAGAATTGTGACAAGAAGGGAAAAATGTGCAGAAAACTGGCTAAAATTGGCAAAAAGAGCCAAAAAAAAAAAATGGTGAAAAATGGCAAAAATGGGTGTACAAAGTGGCAAAAAGGGGTTGAAAGTTGTTGAAATAGATTTAAAGTGACATAATAATAAAGTGGTAAGAACTGTTTAAAAAGTGGCAAAAATGGTTTACAAGTGGCAAAAATGGGTGGGGAAAGAATGGATGAAAAGCGGTTAAATATGGCAAAAAGTGCCAATAAGAAATGAAAAATGGCAACAAATAGTGGCAAGTATGGACCAAAAATGGCAAAGGGGGCTACAGAGACAACGATGAGTGTAGAAAGTGGTGAAAAAGGGTTTACAAGTGGCAAAAATAAGCAGAAGAAGTAGTGAAATAGGATTAAAAAGTGGCTAAAAGGGTTAAAAATCACATAAAATGCTTATAGTGGTAAAATGTGTGGGGAAAAATGGATGAAGTGGTTAAATTGTGACATATGTGTTTAAAGTTCATGAAAAGTGCAAAAAATGAATGAAGAGTGGCAAAATTAGGTGGAAAAAGTGGTTAAAAGGGGTTTAATAAATATATAGAATAAAGTGTCTTTATTTATCTCACTATAACCGTCCTCCTGGGTTTTCATCCTTTACACCTGGTTCTTCTTGTTTTTACAGATGAAGATATTTCACTGATCCTGACCAGAAAGTATCACATAACTGTATTTTCCACTCTGATTTAGTGTTTTATAAATTACCTGTAGTCATCTAACTGCCATCAGGATTTACTTAGCTCTAAACTCGCTTTATCAGTATGAAACAGGAAGCTGCGTTTTGACAAGTTACCAAATAAGAAGGGAGAGGAGAAAACCAAAGGAATTAGGGATAATTTATGTCTTATAGGTGCAGAATGATGCAAGACTTGTTATATTTCATTTTTACATGTTTAAAAGAAAAGCTTGGCACTCGGTCTCACCTGTACACTGCGACTGCTACCTGTAATTAGTGCCTCTGTGAGCCCACGCCCCTGCTGGTGTGAGCTGGTCCAGCAGCTTTTGGATCAAACCATCTACAGGGGGAGTTGGGGGGTGGTCATGTTTAAGGTATAGCACATTGAATTAGAGAAAGAATACACCCGAATTTAAATATTTATCATAACTATAGTACACTAAATTAAAAAAAAATCAAATAATATTAAGACTGTGGGGAAAACCTAATGTCTTAAATGGGCATGATGCTCTCGCTGATGGCTATTTCTGCATGAGCAACTTTGTGTTTAAGTCTTCTCATAACCAGTTGACTGAGAGATGATTGATAGTAACACTGAGTCAGGTGTTAAAGGTCTGTCTCTTTGACTGTCCGTCTCTGTCTCTGTTTCTCTGTCCCAGTTTCATGGCCCTCACAGTTTTGGCAGATGGCTGCTCCCTAATGAGTCTGGTTCTGCTCGAGATTTCTGCCCGTGAAAAGGAAGAATTTCTTTATTACTGTTTTTAAATGCCTACTCGTGTGAGTTTAATGTTGGGTCTCTATACAACAAAAGGTGAGGTCTTGACCTGCTCATACACCACATTAGGTAATTTTTCCCTGGTTCTGTGCTAACTGATAAAAATTGATTGAGGAGTCTCCTGTCCTGCTGAATAACCCTTCCTGTTCGCCTCCCTTCTTCATCTCTCCGTCTCCCCTCTGAATCTCCGCAGTCCTCCCTGCTGCAGTGAATCTTGATTTTCTTTAAGCAAATGGCCCGGCTGTTTCAGTGCTATGGAGTTTACTTCAGATGTGTACACTGAAGCATGAACAGGACCTCAGGCAATGCCAGCTATTGATTTTACCATGATTCTGATTAGAGGGCTCCCTGTTGCAATCAATACCATACATCACTGAACTGCATGCTGAAACTGATGGTCTCAGATAGGATCCCATATTTGGTTTCCAATTGATCACCCTGTTGATTAATTTTAAGATTAGAAGGCACTTGAGTGAGCATAGGATCCTTTAGCATGAAAAACATTTCAGCATGAGAGGCCCTTGACTGTCCAAACACATCGGACACTGCATGTAGCAGCATCAGTCAATAACAGCACTTGATCATCATGATTAAATTTTACGGACTGCTACACACTGTACACTGTATGATAAGAATATGATGAAGGATACTGCTCTCATGCAGCTTTCTTTCACTGACTGCCTTATCTTATTGTAATGAATGATGAAGCTGCTGCTTTGACAGGAAGCAGCTGGGAGGAAAATATGCTACAGAGCTGCAGGGGAGTCTGGAGGTCCTGTTTGGCATAAGTTATTATTATTCATAAAAATTCATAGCTGCTAGTCTCATTAAACAAATAATTCAACAATATTCACATAATGCAACTGTAAGAGGAGTGTTTTAATTTAACAAAGGGAACATGTAACTTTAATGTCTTCTAAGAAACTCATCTTCTATAGTGGTGGTGTGATATCCCGTTCAGGTGATTTGCAAGGCATAAGTCACTGAGACTGAGTGGGAGTGGGGTGGGGGCCTTTGTTTGGTTGTTTTGAACTATAATTTATGAATTTTTGAAGCTTATCTTTTCCATCAAATGGCTGAAAAGACATGAGTTTGCCTTTGTTTAGCAGAATCAACCAAAAAACCCCTTTGGGATCACTTTAACATTACAGATGGCATCTTTTGTATCATGCAGCTCAGAATTACCAGCAAAAAGCCATTTACCATAAAATCCAGAAAGTACAAAAAGTCGTATAAGATGCAATCTGTTTTCAAACATCTCCCAAAGTGGAAAAAGGTTTTAAACCATCCTCCTGCATGAAGATTTTAATTTTGATTAGCCAGGTCTATAATGTGTGGTCTCTGTGCAGCTGTGTTGCTCTAGTACAGGGGTGTCCAAACTTTTTCCACTGAGGGCCACATACAGAAATATATAAGGATAATGGGGCCACTTTAATATCTGCAATGTGAGGTTTATGACATTGATTAGGTCAGAAGCAGAATAAAGGAGGAGCTGGGGTGGAGGAGGGCTGCAAAAGCAGTTTAAATAAGGTACCATGAGAGCGATTGGCCAATAGCGTGCTTAGAGCAAATCAGCTGGCCAGCAGCTGATGATGGCTTGAATTGAATCAGCTGATCACGGCAGAGCTTGACTCCTTACCTAATGCTAAGTGCTCAATTTAACCCTTTAAAGCCTGTCGTGTCATATTTGATATACACTTCTATGACACCTCCATCTAATCAATATGATCAATAAAATACGAAAACTCTCTGAATACAATCATAAATGATAAAAATGCCCTAAAGTGGATTATCAGTTACCAAAAACATCAAATGTATCAAGTGAGATACTAAAAAATATACGTTAAATTTTATGGAAATTTGGATTTTTTGAATTTTGGTAGAAAGTGAAAGAAACACTTCAGTTCCAAAAAATGAGAATTTTCTGGCTATAATTTGTGTTTTCAGGCTTTAATTGGTTAATGGCTGACAAGGTAAATACACAATGATTTCCAAGTTTTTAGGGACAAAAATCAGATTTCAGGGGACTCTGTTAGGCCCTAGCTACCACTAGCTCTGCCCACGGAATATTATTGGTTACTGCTATTTGCAGCCATAACCTATCAAGGAGTTAGAAAACAAGATATTATTATCATTTTGGCTGCCAATATGTTTACCATGTACAGAGTTGACTCAGTCTAGTCACAAAAAGACATCAATAAGCATGGTAGCACTATTTTGTGCTGAAACTACTACAGTACAGTCAAGCATCAGCTTTGTGTTCAAATCTTGGCCATATTTCATTTTATTTCTAGAATTTGCTGCAGGCCAGTCAAAATTGGACTGCGGGCTACATTTGGCCACCAGGCCATAGTTTGGACACCTGCTCTAGTACCTTTGGCTGTCACATTGTGTAATTATTGGTCTTTTGTGAGACAGAAGTGTCTGTCTGACATTGTTTTTGTATGTTATTGTAAATGTGAGTAGCTCACTATATAGTCTACTACATAAAACTCCACCTGAAGTGAAGTGAATTCATTTGGGATTTTGTCACAGCCCTACGCCTCGGCCTTGGACTAAATTTTAGCGAATGTTATTGCACAACCTTGAATGACTTTCCTCCAAGGAAAGTTTTTCTGTATCTTTTCTAAATTCAGATTGTCATATAAAAGAAGGTGTTCTTTAAGAGGAGCAGGACGACATTGTGATTATTTGAAAATCAGCTTGCTTAATTGTGTGTATGGATCTTCATTTATGCCAATTTATCCCATTTTTTCTTGATTACACTTGAATTAGAGCAGCAGAATATTGCCCTGCAGCATCCATATAAGAAGACCAAAATGCTATTTCATGGAGAATGGTTTCTTTAATCGAGGTTCTGACAGTAAATAGGATTCTCTGCATTTTGCCAATTTATTAAAAAAAACTCAATGAGTCAACTTAACAATTCAAAAGAGTACAACCGACAGCTCCAAACTAAGCCTCTGAGAGACAATTACATGCCAAGCTTTAATTTATTAGGAACCAGATAATATTAAATGCATATTATGTGGGTGATTAAGGAAGCCATTTCCTTCTAAATAGTCTGTGTTAGCGTTGTTATGCTCAATCTACATGCAGATTTTGTAGGTGTCCTGCTGTTTGTGCTAAACGTGCAGCTCTTCCTGTTTCTTTATTCTCTGAATGTCTTCCACAACAGTGCTCTCACCTTGATCACAATTAAAACTTGGAAGTATTCATTTACTCTGAGTGTGTTTATCTCATACATGTTTTGCGATATGTGACATGCCTAATCAATGCTCTGTGTGATTCAATGTCAACTGTTTGACACAGTGGAGTGGTGTGGAGTGGTGGGGGTCGTCTTTGTAATCTCTGCCAAATGGCGAAGGAGTGATTTGGCGGTTGACTCTCTGTTGCCACTAGGAGATGCTGACATAATGGAATAGCTAACTGTGAACTCCCACCTTGATTAGCATGTGTAATTATAAATATGCTGCCGTAAGCGTAAAATCAGAGTGAAAGGGGGCTTTCTGGAGAGGAGCTGTGCCTCTTTGACACTGAGGGGCCTGTAATTGCCTTGACCACATGATCAATGACCGCTCAGCATTTGGCACCTGAGTGAAACAGCCCATCTCAAGGCTATTTGGGTGAATTAGACTAAAGCCATTTTCACTTATGCACTCTTGAATATTTCTCCAAAACTTTAGACAGGAGGCCCCTGAAGGGAGGAGGAAAGACATGACACAATAAGAACAGAGCAGGAATGTCCAATATTTGACTTTATGTTGATGCCATGTTTGAAGTATTTGCCAAATTAACAAAAGGGCAGAGGTGAACAGACTGATGCACAAAAACCCCAGGATCTTCATTATGTACAAGTAAAACACACCAATCACTCAGCATTTGTAGGATATCAACCTCAAAACCCCCTCCCACTGGCCTGCATGCAATTTTCCATAATATTTTCTGCTACATTCACTCACATTACCTACCTACCATATACATTTGGCTGGCAGGATATGGCCTAACATAAAATTAGCCATTTGCTTTACACAAGTAGCTCACTCTGAAATTACAGCAAATTTTCAGCAGTTTTTTTTAGTCTGAAAGCACCATAAGATTATGGGTTAAATGTTTCTATTTAACAAACTTATTAGTTTTATCTTACAACTTAGAAATAGTCAAGCATGGCACAAAGTCTTAAGAAATTTCCAAAGCCAGAACTTCACCAATATTTTAATATTCTTTAAAAGTTAAATTTGTGTATGCAAATGTGGAAAGAATAATCTAGGGCCCTCTTTTGACAAAGCATGGTGTCTAAGGCAGTGGTCACCAACTTTTTCATAGCAAAGATTAGCCTGACACACCAGATAGACTGTTTCAAACATCCATTGCATCTAGGGATTATCTCATACAAAGCGTTTTGGGAGGGCGGGACTTTTCCAGAATCCTCAGAAGGTGATTGGATGAACGTTCTGCCTGTCACATTCATGACAGGCCATCAGAGTGACAAGACAAAATGAGATAGTAGACGTGTAGCTCCAGAGCTAACCTCAGCCATACAGGCTAATGCTGTTGTATTTGAACAGCGCAGCTTATTGGTGGCTAAAATTCATGCTAAAGCCTAACAGTTGTGCAAAAACCTCTTCTCTAAGAGAAACTTTTGGTGTGGCTCTTTGCTTTCGTTTTATTAAAGAAATACAGCTTCATGCAAGCTAATGGCTACAGGCTTACAGTGCACCTAAAAAAAAATCCGCCCCCTCCCCTTTTTTCAGACTTATTCTGTCAGGATGTCATGTGGGGAGTTAGCACCACCCTCAGGTTTGGTTGGCCCTCCTTACTTGGGAGAAAGGTCTGCCCTCCTCTCCTGCTCTTGCTGAGAGGAGTATCAGGAGAGCTACATCCATTTCCTGAGAGGAGTGTTGTCAGGGGTGGAGTCAGGCAGCTCATTAACATTTAAAGACACAGACACAGAAACAGCTCGTTCTGAGCAGGGGGTTTTTAGACATGCAAAAATCAAATACTGGAGTGTTGTTTCGGCAACAAACTTCACCAGCATGTTCTGGGGACCTCTGAGACCAACATAAACTGATCTTAAAAGGTAAAATATGTGACCTTTAATAAAGAGGTCCAGTTATGACAGAACTACCACTATACTATAGCTATATTTAAGCTAACTGCTATGCTGGTGGCAGCCATTGCTTTTGGCTCACAGTACAACAAAACCCCACCTGTAGCTCCTGCTTCATTCTCTTTAAACAACACTGATTGGTCGGAAGTGTTTGAGGTATGGCACAAAAGTTGATTTGAGCTTTTTAAGGTGGATTTGCCTGACAGTCATGGAGTTTGTCCAATCCAACTGCTTTGCAAGGTTAACTAAAGATCCCGCATGATGTAAACAGAGAAAGCTGAATCTACCCTCTCCAATTCATTTAAAAAACCCTCAATTAATATTTACCTTTTACTTAATATTTGATTTAACTCACATTTAAGCTACTTGTTACAGTGCTCCATCTATCAAAGTGATAAATGAAACAGATACGATTTCATTTTCAATACTTTTATTAATGGTTTAAATTTAGAAATTAGCACAAATCAAGAATTTCTGCTTGCTTGTATCAAACCCTCTGCTATAATGCATGAATAAGGGATGCTAGGCAGTCTGTACTAGTATCTGTGGGATAAGCTGTTGGCCCTATAATTTTTTCTGTCCGTATTTGATGCACACTTGGACTGATGTGTGGGCAGATGTACAGTTGATGTGTTAAGAGAAGGAATCAAACACAACATTCCAATAACTATGACATGCTGGACGACAACCTGCACTGACTGAGGGCGGCCCCATGACACACACAAACCCATAGAGGAGCATGTCAGAGTGTGCTCAGTTTGACACATTTTCCTACTCTAACAGGTTTTATTCCTCCCCCCGTCAATTTCCCTCCTCCCTGTCTCTGGTTTTAGGTGTCAAACATGCAGTCAGGTTGTTGGTAAAACAAGTTAGGACTTGTTTGAATTTTCTGGTTCATGGGTATTGAGAGTCACACAGCACAACGGCTAAAGATGTGAGAAAAGGCAACATAGTCTTGAAATAAAATGGATTAAAAGAGGCAGACTCAAAGAATGGATGACTTCGACATGCAGCATGAAGTTCACACTAGGAAAGGTTTTAATCATCTGCTTATCCACTCTCTTCACATTGGACATTCCCAGCTGGCAATTTTGTCGTTTTTCAGATATTCCAGTGTTTCAAAGCAGTGTTAAATGACAGGAATTCCAGCTCAGTCTTAGGGAGGCTCCATCCCTCCTTAAACTAGTTTTAAGTTTGTGATTTTACTGTTATTTTTGTGTTTCCCTGTGGCTTTAATGCAAATGGAGCTAAATTGTAGTTATCAACTGCAGCTAAATCACAGGAACCATTTTTAAAAAACCTGCTTTTGAAGAGCAGCCAACCTAAATAAACACCAGTATTGCTTATTGCACTGTCTGTGTCTGTGCTCATCTCTGCTTTCCTCTGCGGTGTCTCTGTGGATGCAGCAGGCTGGAAGCAATTTTTAAGCTTTATAGCTCATCAAAGAGTGACAAAAGGGACTAACAAGACAATTCATACTTCAAGGTTAAAAGGTGCATACATACTCAGTTTATCTTGACAACATCTTCCATGCAGCAAGCCATCCATCATTCTTAGCAAAGTGACCAAAATGTTATTTTCCACAGTAACATTATCCTGCAGGACTCTGCCATTAAGCATTTATGCTACCAGTGATGTGCATTGCTGTGTTTCTGCATCTCCTATCACGTACAGAGCCCACCTACTGAGTGAATGTCTCCTCATGTCAAGGCATAGACCACCATGCAAAGCCTCCACACTCCACCTTATGTCCATCCATCATCCATTTTCTACATTCTACATTCTGCTTATTCCGTCCAGGGTCACGGGGCTGGAGCCTAGCCCAGCTGTCATTGAGTGAGAGGTGGGATGGGGAAGAAAGGTTGGGAACCGTTGCTTTAAAGGTTATTTTAGTGTTAGTAGGTTAATTAGATAAGTTAAATGAAATCAGAGAGAGCAAATAAATGCTTCTCATTCTGAGTGCACATACTTCAGGCCACCCCTGTGTAAGTCCTGTTACAGTTGGACCGACCCCAGGAAGAAAGTCTGGTTTCACCATTGTGTAAACAAGAATCTAAAAAAACCTGTTTGACTGTAGTCCTGTACAGCAACATGGCAAATGTGGTCAAAAATGTGGGGCCATAAAAATGTTAATAAATACAGATGAATAGATTAGGCATTTGTAACAGACATATTTGTTGAAATGTGGTCAGGCCAAGCAGATAAAAAAAATCTGAATGGATAAGTGGGCAGATGTTACATGAGTAAATAAATACACAAATACACAGGTAAGGGGGGAAAAAACAAGCCTCTGACTTACACTTAATTAAATGACCACAAGCAGTTATTGCACTAAGGTAAATCCCTTAAAAGGTAGTGTAAATGAATAAAAAAAATGATGAGCTACATGAATAGTTACTGAATTGATTGCCAGAATGGTGTTGCTCCCCATCTTGGCCAGCATGATCTTAAAAAAGTCCTGTTTAAAAAAAGAAAGTTATACGTCTAGGAGGTTGTAGTATTAGCTGGTTGATAAGGTATGGCTATGGTGTAAAAAAATATTTCTCTGCCGTTATGATGTTTATTTGCTGTTCAATTCGTTATTTATTTATTTTTTTTTGCTTTTTGCTTCTACCATAGGTGAGTATACTACAAAATTGAAAGGTTTATGTCTTCTAGTAACCTGACATGCCAGATGGATGTGTGAAACACATACATCTGAAAAACCTCTCATAGACAGTGTTTAAGAAAGGGCAGAGCCTTTGAAAAAAAAAAAAAAAACTTGGTAGGTGATTGGATGGACGTTCTGTCTGTCACATCTTTACGGGCCAATCAGAGCAACAAAACACACAATGTCGTAGGTGTATGCTGCTACAAAGGAGTAACCTCCATAGAGAATTGCCTAACATGAACCATGGCGACTATAGACATGTCAGCACATGACTTGTGGTTTTTGAAAAAAAGAAAAAACTAGATGCTGTTCTTTGTTCTTCTTTTTACAAAGAAATGTCGTAAAGTTCTGATCAAACTGAGGCTATAGCAGCATCCACGCTAATCTCTTCCACCATAATTGCCCCAGCCTCTTGTTGATGCTTGCTTACATCATGACTCCACCGCGCCTGAAAGTACTGCCTCTTACTCCTGATTGGTCCTGTCACTCTCTTACAGGGCCCAGTCTGTTCAGATGGAAGCTTTGCAAGATGGATTCGCTAGAGAGAAACATGGAAACGGGCGAATCCATCTGCTTTGCAAGGTTATTGATTTTCCACCTCAAAAGTTTACTTCTCTTCACCTATGGTGTAGTGTTACATCTGTGACCTTCTAACAGAGCAATGACTGTCAGGTTATGTCACAAGATGAGATGTTATGTTGGTAGGGATGAGATACATTCAGGAGCCATTGCGCTGGGTTGTATTTTGGGACTGGATAGATGCTGATATGCTTTGAAAGCGACTTCCACTACTAATAGGCGTATCTTGAGTGGAGAACGGTGGCAAAGATAGACTAGTGATGCACTTGTCAAGCTTTGGAGTGTGTTATGCGTCTGGATTGCAGATGCACAGAATAAAAGTAAAAGAAACTTTGTGTGCACGAATGATGTTGCAGTATCAAGCTTTTATCCAGTGCACACAAGATAACTTGTTTTACAAATCAGTTAATCGACATTTGTGTAGGGCCTGTTCATGACAACTCTTTGTTCTATTTTTTATAAAGATCCAAAATAGATCCACCATGAGCAAAGCATGAAATGTGTATGTAGCTGGCAGCCTTTTTGTCCCTACTCAGCTCCCATAGTCTCAGTCACACAGTTCAGTCTGTGATGGCACCTCCCTCTTCTTAAATTTATGTGCAGGTATTGTACTATATAAGCACCTCCGTTTTGGCACGTGGAAGGCTGCTGCTTTTGCTTTATCCTCTGTATTTTGACTCCTTTTCCTGGATGGTGGTGCTGTTTTCATTGTAGCGTGACTGAGACGTGTGGATTCTGGTCCTGTAGTGTTGGAGCCAGTGAATGAACTTTTAATGCTGCTCTTCTAAGATCAACTGCCACTGCTGCTTTGTTTTGGCTGTTTTGTTTTGGCTGCTTTGTTTTGCCTGATTTTGCTTGTTTATTTTGGCGTTTATTTTCTTTATTTAGAATGCTTTATTTTGGTTAATTGTGTGATCCGTTCTGCTGAATTGTTCACTTTGGTTCTTTAGAGTAGCATTTTGTTGTTGCAGGTTAGGTTGATTGTTTTCTTCCCTTGTAAAGGCATTCTAGTTAACTTTGTTTTTCTTCTGTTTTCTCCTGATTGGGAGTATTACAGGCTGAGTGGTGCGTCGTCATCTGAGTGCGTTGGGGCTGTCGGCAGGTATAGGCCTCACCACCTGCACCTCATCTCCCCTTGATTGTGTGAGTGGTTGTTGGCACTGGGTACGTTTTCTTTCTGTTTGGTTGCAGTGTGTGTGAGTGAGTGCAAGGTTTGGGCACCAGTGTGTATGGTAAGTAGTCAGCGCCCCCATCCCAGTCACTAGCGAGCATTTAAAGCCCTTAGTCTGCAATATTCAACCTTATTATTTGTTTTGTTTAATCTTTATTTAATCAAAACTACTTAGTGGTGTTTTTTTTTTTTAACTTTCTTTAAAAGTGATACTGACTTGTTGCTCATCTCAAAATTTATCAAAATAAACTACATTGTTTGAGTGCCAATCCTGTCTCTGTCTCTGATTTACTCACTGCCAATTTGCTGTCTATTAAGTGTCTATGGTAAAATTGTGCTTTTGGGGTAATTTAAATGTATTAATTTCCTCAACATAATTAAAGTAATTTGACCTAACCTGGAGCACAGCCACATGTAGAAAAACAGAAGTGCCAAAGACAAACCTCTTTTTAACAGATGCAAATCTTGAGCAGAACCAGACTCAAAAGATTATTTTCACTGGGTGTTGAGGCTAGAGTCTTCAATGCACTGGTTGCATGATTTAATCCTGGTTGTTGCATGTTTTTCGCTTTACTTCCTGCCTCTTTTCCTATCAAAATAAAGAGGAAAAAAAAAGTTATCTTGCACACACATTATAAATCACACTTTTTGGTAATTCAGGGATTCAACAGATATCTGCATAGAGATCAGTGAATGAAATCTAAACCATCTTCAGGTTACATCTTCCTTTTGATTAGAAGATTGAATGGTGGCTGCACAACAATCAAGTCCCACTGAAACACTTAACATACCTGCATATTCTTTTGTGCCATATGTTTATGGAGATCATTCAGATTTTAACATGTGAATGGGATATTCTTAGACCCTGATTAATGTCTCATAGTAGTCAAAAAAGAAAGGAGGTCTGGCTGTTTAATTATGAACCACATCATGTCTGTGATTGCCAAACTAAGGAGGAGGAAAGGTTAGCAAGCAGCAGGAGGAGAGTTTCAATATTTAATAGTGTTGGCTCCTTGAAATTGATTGAAATCCCCTTTTATGAACACAGGGGAGTACATAATCGTATCCCCTCGTCTGTCTTTGACAGGTACCTTCTGCTCCCCTTAGTCTGCTTTGTCTTGGCCATCACAATGGCAGCAATGTTTTCTGTCTGTCTTCTATAATACCGAGTGTTTTTTTCTGCCTTGTTTTTGGCTTTTTGTGTATTTTGTGCTGTTTTTGACCCCTCTGGCTCCCCTGTGTCTGTTATCTGCCTTTAAATTCCATTAGCACGGTGACAGAGAGGTGATTACAGCCGGCCCAGGTCTTTTAATACAGATTAGACGTCATCTGTGATGTCTTTCATATGTCTGCCATCACGTCGTCCCTCAAGTTATTGTCGGGGGTCTTTTTTTCCCTGGAGCTGTTGATGTGGCCCGCTGTATGCTTCTGCCTGTATTTTGTGCACTTTGCCATGGTGAATATTGGTATTTGACACAACTAATAAGGCCTTTCATTTTGATGGAATTCGCTTTCAGTGCAGCCTGAAGCCTGTGTTTTCTCTCAGGGGAGCCGGAGCTGTTTGCTCGGTCTGTGGGTGGAGCCGAGAGACAGATTGTGCCAAACAAAAGTGTTGTGTTTGGCAGCTCTCTGTTCCACTTTCAATTCTTGCAGGTTATAAAATGCTTGCCTGCAACATCCACTGGTTAAGAGTAAAAGAAGGCTAAATAATTACTTTATCAAGTTAAAGAAAGCTCAATAATTACTTTGCAGAATTATCATTTCCATGCATGATTTCCTGGTGATACAATTCAATTACATTGATAAGCAACCCCCTTCAGAAACAACTGGAGCCTGATTTTAATTGAACAGCAAGTCATCTCTCATTTCCTCTAATTTGATTGTCACACTCCTGAATTGCGTTTGATGATGGCACAAAACAAACCCAATGAGATAATCATTTGCGGAGTAATGCTGTACTTACTCTAGTCTAAAGGAATGTGAGGGTGTTTGCCATGCAGGTAAGAGAAGCTGTCATTCCTAATCAGGCGGAGCCAGCAGAGCATTCAGCACGAAGATGGGAAAAGCTGGAGAAGGACTTAATGGTTTTGTCTTTCCACATCTCTCCATGTGCCTGTCTGAATGCAATTAAGTGTCCTCTGGTGGCAGCATTCATTACTCTGTCGGCATACCTGTGATGGCTTCAGTTGAGCACATTAACATTTCTCTGCACATTTTACCCATAATGCTTTCATACGGCTGGCCGAGTGAGAGGTGAAGAAAACAGGATGACTTGTCCTTTGTTTGTCATTCCATCATTTTCTGATGGCTGGTGTCCTACTGAGAAGGTGAGGACGATGTCGCACTGACTCACCGGCTTCTGTCAGATGCAGCTGCAACTGACCCTTACTGCCAGGGGCCCGAGGACGGAGAAAGAATGTCTCAGCACAACAGTTTCTGATAATGAAACATGGCAGCTAGATAAAAGAGATGGTGAAGGAGCTTTGGGACGTACCATTTTTCTGTTTTTATTGCTGACATTTATAATAATGACCATAAAGGATTTTCAATTTAAGAACAAGTCAGCCACTATAAAACATACCCGAACCTTACAAGTTTCTCTTTGACAATTAAATTTTTTATTTTCATGGTAATAAGTGATTCAAGCTTTTGTTTTGCAGTCAATTTTAACTGCCAATATTTGAGCACCCACAATCCTTCTGCCAGAATCACAGACTACATAGAAAAGGTTTCAGTGATGCCACCCATTTGTTCCTCAAGTGCAGTCTGAAGTCCAACAATGGTGGTTGCCATACTGGAAATGCTCTTTAAAATAATTTTTAGCTTAGAAACATGCAAAGGCATGGTGCTGAGATGAGCTTTAGCCTCTTTGCTTACAGCTGTAAATTGCCCACCTGTCAGTTGTTGAGTGTTTTGTGCAACTCTCAAGGCTGTTTTTTTATTTCTGCATTGAATTTTTGGCGACCTAAACTGTCGTCAGCACTACATGCGGCAAAGTAGTAGTCCACCAGACCACTGGTAGATTGTACAGTTTTGGTGCCAGTTCCCTTTTCCACTGCTTGGTTTGGTGTAAGAAGCCATGGCAGTTAAACCAGAGCATACAATATTTAAGTTGGAGCTAATAAATATTGATCAGCTGTTGCTTAAACCAGTGTTCCCAACCATTTTGTCTTGGAGCCCCCCTACATGTACCTAAGAAAAGAGGAGCTGCCCCATGACCCCAAAGAGAAGAAAAAGTGACACACTGCCGCCAAAAATCTAAATAGATTTCAGTTTTTTCACTTATTTTGTCAATATTTGCAAATGTAATTTTGGCACCCTCAGAGCAGCCAAATCCTCGCGTCCCCACTAAGATCTCCGGTGCCCCCCCGGGGGCTCCCAGATCTCGAGTGGGGAACCAATGACTTAAACTGCTGTTACTCCAGAGAACAAAAGACAGGTGAAATCAGAGGACATAGAAAGTACAGCTGCTGAATCAGCCAGGCCAGAAGATTGTGGAACTTTTGCCATAATTCAGCCACTGACATGAGTGAGAAAATGCATATCTGATTTTTCTCAAATGCAGGTACGTAGATTTGACTTGTGAGACTGTCTGCAGCCATAGAGTACAAACAAAATGCGTCGTTGACATTACTCAGAGACTGACCCGTTGCTACCCAGCAGACCAATCACAAGGCCTGCCGTCATCATTGCATAGTTGCTTAGGAGGTTGGACTATACACATGGGCATCTGTGTCGATTCAGGGCTATGCAGGCATTATAGATTTGATGCAGAAGCATAAATCAGGTTTTTAGGTCTTTGCACGCCAGGTACATTTTTTTGTGTGCACACAAAATTATAATTTCCTGAGCATGTTGTGAGTCAATGCAAGCTTTCACAACAGTGGCATTATTTCACCATGTGAAACGGCATTTGCTTTTTTCAAATCATGATCGATTTTTTGAACCCCCCCCCCCGACGAGCACCAATTAATACACTGATTGTTTCCTATGGTAGAACAGTTTAGAGGCAGAGAGGCAAATATGTCCTACTCTTAATAACACCACATGCTTTTCTACTTTTTATTTGAGTACATATCTCCAGCCAGTGCCAAGTTATTTTAGTATTTAATCTGTTATTATGTAGCCTGGTAAAAAAGGGAGACAGACGGCAAGCTATGCACACAACTGGAGCTGTTTACAACCAAACGGGACTTTAGTCTAACAATACATTTACAGGCATACACACAGTCTTTTCCTACCTTAGAATACGGCCAGTCACTGCTCTAGGTCCATCGGCTAACTCCCCCTTGCAGTGACTCTTGAGTAAGTTTAATAATCAATAATATTATCAGTAATGATATTTAATTTAGAATGAATGAATAGCTGGTACCTCCTCTTAGCCAACTTCATGGAAAAAAGGGAGCAGCACAGTGAATGAAACAGAGAAATAAAACAGCACACAGCACTGACCTTCTGGCTTTATTTAAAGGTGCTGTTACACATTTTTGTGTACTTCTGCTTTTTCGATAACTTTTTTAGATCAGTAATTTGACTTAACTTAAGAACTTTTTCAGGGAAGTGTTGTACTTCACATTTTTAAAAGCACCCAAAACTCAATTAAACAAACAAACAAACAAACAAACAAACAAACAAACAAACAAAAAACCCCACTGAAACTCAAAGTGAAAATGAAGAGGTCCAGGCTTTCTGGCATCAGTAGCACATAGAAAAAGAATGAACCAGAGCTATTGGTCATCCTTTACTGTATGTCTGTCAGTATGTTTTACAAATTTTATACAGTGAAGAAGTGTCAAAAAGTGCAGACTGTCAACTTTCAGTGTTAAAGTTCAGTGAAAAATACAGTATTTTTAAATTCCCAGAAAAGTGGTGGTTTTGGAGAAAGGAGGTTTTGGCCTGATGGCAGCGTGCACCTGAGCTGCGAAAAGAATGCAATTAGGAAGACTTCTTGAAATAAAAATGTTATCAAACAGAGAAAGTGAAGACACTCTCAGGAATGTCAGTGTCTGAGAAACAGAAAATTCTTTCACCAAAGACATGCAATTAATAATCCATAATCCTGCACTGTTTCATACATATTGGTTCAATTAATTTGTGTAAGTCTCAGTCATTCTCAGTAGTGAGTTAGAAATGTAGTTTAATAGTCCCACAGTGGCAAAGCACAAGGGAAACAGAGTGCATTGGTGTGTTTGTGAGTATAAGGTGTAAAGAATTGCTGGGAAGGTGTAAGCTTGGTAAAATTGTCACTTTTTCAGCGTTTGTAGCCCACTGGGTGAACATGCAGCACTGTAATTAATTTTGTGTAACCACACTCTGAGTCCCGGTGCTTCTTTGCAGAAACAAATGGCTTACAGAGGCTTGAAACCTGGGAGGTGATAGCAAATAGTGTGTTTTCTAATTCAACATAGGTTAGATCTGAGTGTTAGTGCCTCCCTAATGATCCAGCTTTGCAGTGACTTTTTTTTACCACTGTAATTATTTAAAGGCTTAAGTTTTGTTCCCTCGCTGTGGCCGGCTTTCAAAGACTCTGTGCAGAGTCATCAGTCTTATGTGTCAGTCCCTGATGCTGTTCTCTTTTGTACCTGAGAGTGTGCTCACCTGCATGATAGCCTCTGTGTTCGTATCATTGAGCGGAGGAGAAGGGAAAATAAATGTAAGGTCTGTGCGAGAAAGAGAAACTAAGTGTGCGTGACACGATTCCGATCGTGTTCATGCTGCAGAAAATCAGAAAAAAAATTTTGCAGCACGCATGCCGGTTGACTTGACTTAAAAACATTAAAAGAATGTGTTCACATTCGCCTTCTCAGTCTGAAGTGATGCATTTTTAATGTCTGCTTCTGTCACCTCACATTTAATTGGTGGATGGGAATGCGAAGCAGGACCTAAAGGACAAGACCTTTTCCGGTCTTAAACTCTTGGGGCAGGAGAAAGTAAAGTCTCATGGCAGTGACACACATTTCTTCGTCAACACTTTGTATTATGAATGAGCATACAGTATCAGCCATGTGTGACATCTGAGTTAGAAGGCAGGCACTTGCAGAGGATCATCTCTGTATTAGACTTCATGGGTTTGTGCTGTAATTAAGAAAGATTGTTTCACTGAGAAATACGCTCTTGATATTCTGTTAAAGGGATATTTCAGTAAGTTAGGTTATATGAGGACCTTCCTAAAAGCAATTATCTTAGCCTCAAGAGATATCAGTCTGTGATGCCACTTCAAGGAGGGAGTACAGTATTAGCAACAAAGGCAGACTATACAGCACTACAGACAGGTACAGTTGCTCTTTTTAGGTCATAACAGGCCAAAAATCTGCCTTACCTTTAATGACACAGAGGAAGAACTTCTGCTGGATAGATCCAAACCAGCTACCATGGCCAGAGAAGTATGTGTTGAAAACCACAGGCAGGCCTGAAGGATCCTATAATTTTTTTTCCCACTTGTTAGGCTGCTGTATGCATATGCGCTCTTTACCTTGGCATCACTCCCTGGTATAAGGATGTTTCTCTTTTCAGTAAAACGCTCATTTACGGGATTACCATGAATATTGCCCCTCACAATTTATTTATTTAAGATTTTTCAGAGAACCAGAATTAGCCTGTTAATTTCATATGAATTCATTCACACTGAAGTATTAAAGTTCCATGCCAACATACTTTGCCAATTACCTTCAGTTTTCCTCAGGACAGTGCAACGATGCAGAGTACTATAGACATGCTCCAGTGTGAGAGGATTCACCTTTGGTTGGCGCAAAACCAGAACTGCGATGCATGGTGCAGCTGGTGTATGTGGAAAGTAAGGGGGAGCATTTTCCTCACATTAAACATTTTGGTCTGTTTTTAAATGTCAACACAGACCAATCATGTCCAGATCGTCTGAACTAAAGGCGTGAAAACATCCTTAGTTACAACAGTACTTTAGCTAATTTCTGAATCCAAGCATCGCAGCGCTTATACACCTGCAGTCTGCATCACTCTCATACCAGGGTGCTCTGCCTTACTTAAAATTTCATGCACTTGCTTCTGCTTTCTAAAGGTAAATTTTAATATCTGACCCTGACCAGAGGAGCCAAATAGGAATTTGTTATCAAAGTAAGTTTTTGGATGTCTTTTTTATTGTCAAATGACTGATTATCAGACAAGCCAGAGT
The DNA here is from genome assembly GCF_018320785.1 of Cheilinus undulatus. Taxonomy (NCBI): domain Eukaryota; kingdom Metazoa; phylum Chordata; class Actinopteri; order Labriformes; family Labridae; genus Cheilinus; species Cheilinus undulatus. The sequence goes on from NC_054873.1 coordinate 31,327,141, forward strand.
GGGCAATTTATGTTTATGTTATGAAAACACAAAATATGTCAGTCTGTTGAAGTGGAAAAATGAGCTGAAATAACAAACCTGGTTACTTTACAGTGTCAGGAGAAAAATACACTATTTGATCTTTAATATTCCACTTTGTAACGGATTCATATTTCTAGTTATTTTACATCAAACATCAATGTTTTTCAGTGAACAAGTGAATCAAAAAGACAAAAACCTCAATGAAGGCTCCAGTTACCAGTACTTGACCCCACTACGGCCCCAACTGCTCATCAGAGGATAACAATGGATAACAATAAGGAGGAAGAACACGTAGCCTTTTTGCATTGTAGAGTAGTGCCAAACACAGTTAATTTACGGACGCCAGTTTAGCTATGTTGGTAGAGCAGATGCCCATGTGCAGAGGCAATAGTCCTCAACACTGCAGATCTTTGGTGCATGCCTTCTCGCATTCTCTCTCCCCATATTTCTTGTCTCTCTTCGACTGACCTCTCTGATAAAGGCAAAAAGCAAAACACTTTTAAAAAAATGAAGTAAAATAACGTTGTGCAACTGTACCCATCTGCTGCACTGTATAGCCTAGCTTCCTTGCCTGTACTCTGAGCACCACAGGTCATTTTACCATAATGGGGAGGCAATATCCTGCTCCAAGGGCCACAGGTTACAGTGATTACAAGCATGCCTCCAGTATGAGGTATACTTCTGAAATTACTTTCAATGACTAAATGGGTTTTTAAATGTAAAAAAAGGGGTGAAGATCGACCAAAACAGAGTAAAACTGATTTTGGTGTATGGATTTTAGGCCCCTATAAAGCCCCAAAATGTCATATCAAGTAAATTGATCCCTACAGACAAATTGAAACAATTCCTGGTGGATTACTGTGTGATAAAATGCCCATGCTGTGAATAAAAACATGATTTGTGGCAGAAGAATGGATATCAAACTAACTACAGTTCCATCTAGAGACATGTTAAAATATTTAGATGTGTGTGTGACTTATGATGCTCTTCAAAGAGGTGAGGACTCAGTACTGTTGACTATCTGGGTATTTATGTTTAGATATGGGTATGCCCTGTAGTTATTTGGCTTTGTTACCTGAAAAGACATGCTTCGAAATATCTCATTCACTCACTGATTGCTTTTAGCAAGACAGGGAAGGGCCTCATATTGGTCTTTGCCTGGGGCCTCCAAGTTTCTAAAACCACCCCTGGTGAGTGCTCTCTCAAACAAAGATGGAAATCTTTTGCTGCTAATGTATTTACTATTACCAGGCTCCTTTTACAACCCAACTTCAAAAATACTGACATATCCCTTTAAATGTGGAGTATATTATATCTAAGATGATGTAGCCCAGTGTTGCATGCTCCTGTTTTTGTTTGTTTGCTTGAAAAACATGATTCACTCCAGGTAAATAGGCTAACTCCTGCAGGGGTCTCTCAGCACTAAAGCACAGGCTCATTCTCCCCCCAGGTGGTGCCACTGCCTGTAACAGAGTAAAGGGCCGTGACCACAGACTTTCAGTTGGTGCAACCCCGACAGGAGAGATGAGGATTGAGATAAAAGGGCACCCCCAACCCCTGTGTGCCCCCAATGCTGTTTGCAGGTGCACTGTTAGTGGGGCCACCAACAGAAACACCCAGGTGATGAGGCTCAGAGAAGGCAAGTCAAACATGAGAGAGGCATGGGGCCTTTGTCTGGCACAGGTGTGCATTCTTAAGACCTCTTTTCACTCAGTATTTGGCCCTTTAGTGCTTTTGTATTTTTTTGGTTTATATTCCTCCAATGAATTTTTATCGTTGCTTTAATACCCCTGATGTGATAGTGTTTTTTAAAACTTTTGACAACTTTTATTGCCTGATTCTTTTAAATCGATCTTTAAGTGTATTCATTTTGTAGCCTGCCTTTCAGGATCAGTCAGTTTTTTTTTTCTTCCTTTTATTTTCATTTATTCTTATAGACCTTTGGCATTTGCACTCTTGGTGCAATTTTTTTTAAACAATATTTGTAATTTGGTGTGTGTGTCAGATAAAATTAAACCAGTCCCACCTGGACAATAAACATTTTAATTATAAAATATAAGAACCAAGATTCTGTATGCAAATCAAAATGATTTGAGAGAAGCACAGCTTTGTAAGACAATAAAAAAGATGCACATGAAAATATAATCAAGGCTCTTTAATTTCTGTCAGAACAGCTGGACTTTCAGGACTCTCGAGTATCATTTTTATTGTAATACAAAACTGCAGGAATGTTTTTTAAAGCACATCAGCTAAATTTCCAAACACTGAAAAAACACTGGGCCTTGGCTTGTCACAAATCTATATTTACCACCCTGATTCAACAAGCTACGCTGCCATTTAGCCAGTTAGCTCGATGTTCTGCCAAGCAGACAGCAGCTGGAGAGCCACGTGGCTGAAATTGTACAGGCAACATTTGGCATTCACAGGACATTCACAGCAAAATAACTCCTAGCAAAGCCAGATGGGTAATTGATGAGAATCATGGTAATTGGTAAGAAAGTGTTTGTTTTTGATGACATACAGAACCTAAATGGGTACACTGAGGACAGAGGAGCCGACTGTAACGTCTACCTGCCTGGTGTTATTTCAGGCCTGGATGGAGGACAAAGTAATTTGTTCATTTCATGGGCAGATGGAAACCAGAGTGACAGATGATTCACTTTACTTCATCTTCTCTTCCTGTTATGTGGCTAATTCCATCCCAGATCCTTTGTTGATGTCTATTATTGCAGAGACAAACAAGTACAAACGCTGTACAGTGCCATGGAGCTCCTGTGATGACGATGAGCTGCTGAAATCAGCTCAATTACTAAAAGGAAAAATAGCAAAGAACTAAAATAATAAGAAATATAAGCTGTTTACTCACATTTGTATTAAGACAAAAGTACAAAATGTTAGAAAAATCATCATGCAAGTGACAGCACATAAATACAAATTATATTCACCTGGATTTTGAGCTCCCTGAACTCTTTTGTGCAGCACTAATAGAAAGTATTCACCCCCTTGGATGTTTTACCCTTTTATTGATTTTTATAAATTAATCATGGTCAATATATTTGGCCCTTTTTGACTTTTTTCTTTTACTTTTTTTTTTTTTTTTTTTTACAAAGAAACACCCAAAAAACTTTTTAATGTCAAAATGAAAATATAATTTTACAAAGTAACATAAAAAATTAATAAAAATGTGTGTAAAATAAGTGACTGCATAAATATTCATCCCCTTCAGTATTTAGTAGATGCACCTTTGGGTGCAATCACAGCACTAAGTCTGATGTGTTGATAAGTCTCAATCAGGCTTGCACATCTAGACACTGCAATTTTACACCATTCCTCTTGCAAAAATGCTCAAGCTCTGTCAGGCTGCATGGGGATCGGATATGAACAGCCTTTTTCATGTCCAGCAATGAGTTCTCTATTGGAGTGAGATCTGGGCTTTGACTCACTTGACTAAATCTTCTCTCAAGCTGTAGTTCTCTTGCAAACTGAAAAAGATTGTCCTCCAGGACTTTCCTGTACTTTGCCCCATTCATTTTATCGTCTCATCTACAAGCCTTCCAGGGCTGGCTGCTGAGAAGCACTCCCACAGCATGATGCTGCCACAAAGTGGGGAAAGTGTGTTTGTGGTGATGTGTAGTGTTTGATGTCTGCCAAACATAGTGTTTTGTCTGATAGCTTAAAAGCACCATTTTGGTCTCATCATACCAAAAAAAATTCATCTACTTGACCATGGAGTCTTCCACATGCCTTTGGCAAACTTTGGTCCAGATTTAATTACATTTTTTTTTAGCAGTGGCTTCTTTTTGCCACTCTCCCATAAAGCTTTGACTGATAAAAAACCCGGGCAACAGTTGTTGTATGCAGAGTCTCTCCCATCTCAGCTACTGAAGCTTGTAACTCCTTCAGAGTAATCATAGGTGTCTTGGTTGTCTCTCTTACCAGTTTCTTGCACGGTCACTCAGTCTGTGAGGACGGACTGATCTAGGCAGATTTACACATGTGCCATATTCCTTCCATTTCTTGATGATGGATGTAACAGAACTTTATGGGATGTTCAGAGCCTTGGAAATGTTTTGTTTCCATCCCCTGAATTATACCTTTCAATCACTTTTGAATCAGAGTTGCTTGGAGTGTTCTTTTGGTTTCATGGTGTAATAGCAGCTAGGGATACTGATTAACCAGTTACTGGACCTTCCAGACAAAGGTGTCTTTATACTCCAATCACCTGATACAAATTCACTGATTGTGAGACCACGAGCACCAATTGGCTGAACTTCTGTTGAATCAGGTCAGTCTGAATATTTATGCATTCACTCACTTATATTACATAATTTTGTTTAACTGAATTTACTTTGTAGAAATCTGTTTACATTTTGACATTAACCCTTTAAAGCCTAATACTTCAAATAATAGTCAGAAAATTCCCCTTTTTTTTCAAAAAGTACTTTGACTGGTTGTCTTCACAAATTGCACCTTTATTTTGTTTTACTCTGAATTTGATCCAGTTTTTCAGGGCTAAAAAAAAAATCAATGCAACATTAGCCTATATGTACAGCATTTAAATCTTGATCAAAGGGGGTTTAATGTCAGGTCAGACGAGTGCTTTCAGGTTATCAAGAAACTAATATCCACTAAGTATTGAGCACATAGAAACCTTATTTTCCTTCCTTAGACCAATCACAGCTCCTTGTTTACAGCCTTGAGCCTCAGCTTATGATAGTAAACACACTTCTCAAACTCCACAGTCCCACAGGTCCACCAGAAGCAGAAAATATTTTATAGCTCATGCTCACTGATAAAGGATCCAAAATAAAGAGGCGGATTTAAATCAGTGACAGAGATCATATGAATCATGGATGTTTATTCTTTTGATTCCTAATGAAAGAAAATGTTTGCTTTGTGTAGAGACACTACTGTAAAAACACAGCAAATTGGTCAAGACATGGTTTTCAGTACTCTTGCGGTATAAAGTCCCCTCCTGACCTATTTAAGATAAGGATTAAAAAATAGTGCCATCAGTATTTTATTGTTTAAACCTCACCCAATATGTCTCATGAGCTTCCTTTACCCAGGGTACAATCAGAAAAGGTTGAGTGGATTTCTTTCCCCTCCAGCTGAGAATAAAGGTACATTTCCCCTCCTGTGGGTGTCACTGTTACCACATCTGAGGCGTTGAGCCGGCTCACCCAGTGGTCCCACTGCACTAATGACTTATGGTGATGACTGCACACACAGACCACCAAATTTCTGCAACACTGAACACACGCACAGACAGATACACACATACGTACATGCTGCCTATACATGTTTGAGCATTGCCAGCAGAAGGCGAGGAGCTCTACACTCGATGTAAGAGAGTCTGCTCAGGCTTTGCTTTCACTGCTTAGACAAACACGGGCAGACAGCCAAGCAATTGGTCTTAAATAGCTGCAGTAGTAAGTACATTTCATAGCTTTGAAGATAGAGGAGAGAGCCTGCTGCTGCATTATTGCCATGATGGACCAATCTGGCCTGTCATGTTCCTCAAAGCTGCTGATAAATGGACTGTGGTGGTGATGATTCATGACACGCTCCTTTTATTCTTGTTGATTTGTTTATGAAAATAAAATGTTTATTAAATTTAATTTCTTCTCCACTGGATCACACAAAAATCACATTTCAAGCTTCTATAGCAGGTAGCTCTGATATATATAGAGATGGTTTGGCTGATATCATTATAAGGATTATCAGTTAATGTCATTGCCCTGGTTCCCTTATGGTTTTCTTTCATGATAGGTTCACTTAATTAAACCATGGACAGCATATAAAGATGGACAGTGTGATCAACCTCCTTCCATCGTGCAAACATGAAGCCAAAGTACCCCAGTGACACGATGTGCAATCAGAAAGTAATTTTGAAGCAGATGTTCATGTTTATGGAAAGTTAAATGATTTTTTTTGATAATTTTTGTTATGATTCCTCTCACCTTTCCTCCTCTGTTGTGCCAGTCTGGGTTCAAAATTTTGCAAGGAGCCGCATTAGTCATTCCCTGGTAACCCTGCAAAGCATATGGATTGGCCAGATCCCATGTCAATTGTTTTACTCTTCCAGTTATGGGCAGGGTTTAATTTTACTATAAGCCAGTAAATACAATGGCTGCCACCAGTGTGGCAATTAGTCCAGATGTAGCCACAGTATAGCAGCATTTGTTTTAAAACTGGGTCACATTTATTTATTAAGCAAGAGCAAAGAGCCAGAACGAAAGCTTTTTTTTTGGCAAAGAAAATGCTCCTAACTGACCTTAGCATGGGTTTTATCCACCAACAAGCTCCACTGTTTTTAAGTTATGCCCGTACCTGTCTGTCAAGCTCAGGTTACGACCAGAGCTGTGGATGCATGCGGCAGACGGAACGTTCTTCAAGTCATCTTCAGGGAATTATTTGAAAAGTCCATCCCTCCTTAAACACTTTGTATTGGAGATTTCCCAGATGAATGTGAATGCAATGGATATCTGAAACAGTCTATCTGGTGTGTCAGGTTAGTCCTCTGATTGGTCGTTTAGATATTGAGATATTATACATGATAAAGGTTGGTTAGACCAAAACATTGTGTGATTCACTTAATATACATAAAGCAAGACAGTGTGTAGTTTCTCATACATTTACAGTTCATCCTTTATCCCATAACATGGAGGAGGTAAGGTTTATGACTGACACATGAAGCTCTATAACTCCTCTAGCTTCACTTCTAGGCAGCTGTTGCCCTGTCCATCTTTATTTACATACTACTAGTAATATACTTTTTTGCTACAAGTTATCAGTTGCATTTTTGATGTGTTAATGATTGGCCCTGTTCTCTTTCTTATGAAGAAATTACACAGTAAAGCATGTGAGGGTAAGATATTGTGATGCATCACAAAGCACATGCTTGCTGTCCACACTAGATAAAATGTTATTCTATTCCCTATACATTTAGGTCCACCTTTTACTTAGTATGCAAGTGTATAGAAGTGTGAGCCAAATAGTTTTGCCTCCATGTTAGCAGAGCACAGCACTTCATACAGACATATGGAAATTACGAATACACAACTATCTCAGCTTTGTAAAACAAGCTAACCCCATTTAGTCGGGAAAGAGTAAGACAATCAAGATAATCTTATTGTCTGGAACTCCTGATGCCTTTTCATCTCCATCTTTCCTTGTTTCTCATCTATCTCAAAGTGAATGACAGAAAATACAAGGAATCAATATAACAGGATGTTTTTGTTGCTGACGCTCATTTGCATATCTTGCAGATCCTAGTTGGAATGAATTAGCCAGTTAGTGTAGCAACTTTTTCTGTTGTTAGCAGTTGGTTAAGTGCAAAAGCACCATACTCTCGTGCCTTTATTTGTGAAGCCTTTATATGTATGTCAATGTTTATCTCACAATTAAAGGCAGCTAACTAGGGCTAGCATTTTTAGCTAATTCACTGGGTGCCCTAGCAAGGAGTTAGCTTTAGCTAACTGCATAAACAATTTATCATTTTAATCTTAGTTGTTTGTTATATGCACTTTTCATAGTTGACACAGAAGTTAGCTACATATTTGTCCTCTGTAGCTGTTATTTAGCTTAGTTTTGTAACTGTTTAGTTTAGCTAAACTGTTTAAAGAATAAATGTTGGCTGTAAAATTAGCAGGAAGTGAGCCATGTCACAAAAGATACAGCATTACATGAAGTCAGTGTGAATACAAAGCTGACTTTTTTTTCTATTTGCCACAGTGGCAGAAAATACAAACACCTTACTGTAAAAAACCCTGTTGCCATCATTTATTGTGCATAACATAAGGCTACATGTCAGTGCATGAAAAAAAGAAGAGAAAAGGTAATACCCAGAGAGAGAAAACATTATTTATTATGCATGCTTTGGATCTCTGGAGTAATATTTTTCCAGAGTTGCCTCCACTGTCCCTTTGATGCAGACAGTCACCTTGCCAATACTCAGTACAGCACCACCTGTCAGGGCTTGCCTTGGGCCCCAGACAGAGCCCTCTGTGGTCCAGACTGGATTTTGCGGGGGATCAGTGGGATTTACGAGGACAAACAGACTGCTGCTGTATACTTCCATGTTTGCTGCCCAAAACTCAATTTGGTTACACTGCTCCTCATCTCTGCTTTGCCTGCTTGACTCCTGACGAGGACAGGGACAGCAGGGAGAAAAGCAGCGGAGGGAGGGCGTTCAAGTTCAAGTCAATATCTGGAGTCTGTAGTGATTTTGTTCAGCACTTTCTAGGCTTTAAAAATAGCAGTTTCTTGTTCTCGCTGGATGATTTATAAGGCAGGGTTTTATGGTATAATGTCTAATGAACTTGACCTTTACACATGAAGCATAAGGTTGGGTCATTAACATGGATCAGAGGAGATTGGACGCAATGACATATGACAAAACCAGCTCTTAACCTTGTGTAGACTTAACATCATGGGTGTGAGGCAGTGCAACCAACATATCTACATCTATCTGTTCCTTTATTGACTTGAGAATTATCACAGGGACTTGAAAAACACTGAGAATCCTCAGCTTAGCTTGAATATTGTCTTAGTGACAGTGACACTGTCATGTTCAGCCGAGTAATGCCTGGGTGACCTTGTTGACAGTTGAAGTATAGCATGTAAGAGACACTAACACTTGCTTATATGTCATGAAAAAAAGCTACACTGATGTCAAGTATATTTTCAAAACACAATTCTTCATGATGCTGGTTTCAGATTAAAATTTAAATTTTTATCTAAAGCTCTTGAACAGATCTTTGACTTTTGTGAATTTTGGCACATCTCTGTGTTCTCTGACAAAACAAACAAAAAAACTGTAAAAAAAAAAAAAAAAAAGAACGGTTTGGACCGTTGAAAGGTTTCTCCTGCTGAAAAATATAGTCAAGCCTTTCAGGAGTGATCTTATGTGCTATTGATGGTCATGTACAGGTGTCAGAATTGGCAGCTTTAAATTACAACTGATCATCACAAGTTTAGGCAACTATCTTAATCTAGGCCTGGAAAAATGATTCAGAAATGTGTGCTGTGGCACGCAGCTCACATGGGTAATGTCTAAATAAGTTAAGGGTGGCAGTGCAGTGTGGGTCCAATTATGAGCTGACCTGACCCAGTAACCCTGACCTTCTAACTATGAAGATAACAGAATCAATGAGGGGACTTTGAAGCATCGAAACTCAAGTTTAAATTTTGGTTAAGGCCAACAAACAAGACTCTTGTTTAGTTCTTAAAGCAGGGGTATCTAAACTATGGCTGAGGGGCCAAATGTGGCCCGCAGTCCATTCTTGATTGGCCCGCAGCAAATGCTAGAAATAAAATGATATACAGTTGCTAGAAAAAGTATGTGAACCCTTTGAGATTTCTTGGATTTCTGCATAAATTAGTCATAAAATGTGTTCCGATCTTCATCTAATTCACAACAACAGACAAACACAGTCTGCTTGAACTAATACTGCACAAAAAATGTTATGTTTTTATTGAAGAAAACATGTAAACATTCACAGTGCAGGGTAGAAAAAGTATGTGAACCCCTAGGCTAATGACTTCTCCAAGAGCAATTTGGAGCCAGGAGTCAGTCAACTGACACATCCAATCAATGTGATGAGATTGGATGTGTCGGTTAAAGTTGTCCTGCCCTATAAAAAACACACACCAGTTTTAAATTTGCTGTTCTCAAGAAGCATTGCCTGATGTGAACCATGCCTGGCACAAAAGAGCTCTCAGAAGACCTACAAGAATTGTTGACTTGCATGAAGAGAATGGAGAAGGTTCAGCACTGTTGCTACTCCCCCTAGGCGTGGTCGTCCTGTAAAGATGACTGCAAGAGCACAGCGCAGAATGCTCAGTGAGGTGAAGAAGACTCCTAGAGTGTCAGCTAAAGACTTACAGAAATCTCTGGCACATGCTAACATTTGTGTTGACAAATCTACAATAAGTAAAACATTAAACAAGAATGGAGTTCATGGGAGGACACCACGGAGGAAGCCACTGCTGTCCAAAAAAAAAACCTTGCTGCACGTTTGAAGTTTACAAAAGAGCACCTGGATGTTCCATAGCACTACCAGCAAAATATTCTGTCTATAGATGAAACCAAAATTGAGTTGTTTGGAAGGAACATACAACGCTATGTATGGAGAAAAAAAGGCACAGCATACCAACATCAAAACCTCATCCCAACTGTGAAATATGGCGGAGGGGCCATCATGGTTTGGGGCTGCTTTGCTGCCTCAGGGCCTGAACAGATTGCTGTCATTGATGGAAAAATTAATTCCAAATTTTATCAATACATTTTACAGGAAAACTTAAGACCATCTGTCCCCCAACTGAAGCTCAAGTGAGGATGGATGATGCAACACAACAACGACCCAAAGCATAGAAATAAATCAACAACAGAATGGCTTCAACAGAAGAAAATACGCCTTCTGGAGTGTCCCAGTCAGAGTCCTTTCCTCAACCCAGTTGACCTATGGCTAAGCCACGCCCCCTCCACTCACTTTGACAAACAATGAACATTCACTGACAGACGCTACTGCAGTTGTCACAGTAGGAGACATTTCACAGGAGGCCATTGATGATTTTTGGAGACAGAAAGATCACATATCATCTAGAAGCCACCAAGAGGGTCTAAACTACGCATTGGAGGGATATATTAATCATTTTATTGTCGAGAAGATCAATAAAAAGCTTCAATTACAAGCCAAAATTTACAGGTCCCAGTGCAAACGTGATAAACTGCATCTCGTTGCCATCACAATCTCAGACCACAAGATAGAGGATCAGCATGAAAGTGGCACTGAAGTTAAGGTTTTGGCTCCTAATATGAAAAGAATATAATGGCCTTTTTTACCATCTTTACCAAGAGTGTCTCTTCGGTAGTTTGGTGCTACAATATTTACACTGAATCATTCAGCATAACGTTTGCCAACCTTTGTTATCTCGGCAATTACAGATAAGTTAATGAAGCTGAGCTCCAGAAGTTAACGTTAGTTTAACTAACTAACTAACCCTTTGGACAACAGCTAACAATGATGTACGATCACCAAAGTACAAAAACTAGAACACAAAATACCAACGAACTCCCAGCAAACAACTTCAGACAATGAACAACACAGCTAGGAGCTAACGTTAGGCTAACGTGAGGCTAACTTTAGCTAAAGTTAGTGATATTAAAGATAACTTTATATTTCTTTCCAGCAAAGTGACAATATGTTGCCTCAAATACGATGTTGGCTTACCTTAGAACAGACGTTGTTAATTTTATCCATGTTGACTTGATGTTGTGGTCTACTGCAAAACTTTTATTCAAAGAAGACACTTTTCTTGGTTTAGATGTGGCTTAGGAACGGGTAAAAAATACACTCCATCGCCCAGCCTCTCAGGATACCTTGTGTTGGAGTCGCATGTGCCCCATAAACACCGTTTGCCCATTTTTAAACTTAAAATCTCAAAAAACCTCATAAAACCGGACAAAAACGGACCTTCTCCCATTCATTTCAATGGACATCCAGGCAGCCGATGTCCGAGTGTATTGGAGTGGTATATGCACTGTGATTGGCTCATCGCGTTTGAGGGCGGGACTTAGCCATAGGTCAATTGAGATGCTTAGGCATGACCTCAAGAGAGCGATGCACACTAGACATCCCAATATTTTGCTGAACTGAAACAGTTTTGTAAAGAGGAATGGTCCAAAAATTCCTCCTGACTGTTGTGCAGGTCTGATCTGCAACTACAGGAAACGTTTGGTTGAGGTTACTGCTGCCAAATGAGGGTCAACCAGTTATTAAATCCAAAGGTTCACATACTTTTTCCACCCTGCACTGTGAATGTTTACATGTTTTGTTCAATAAAAACATGAAAACATATAATGTTTTTGTGCAGTATTAGTTTAAGCAGACTGTGTTTGTCTATTGTTGTGAATTAGATGAAGATCGGAACACACTTGATGACCAATTTATGCAGAAATCCAAGAAATCTCAAAGGGTTCACATACTTTTTCTAGCAACTGTATGGCCCACATGAGATGATGAACCTTGTGCTCAACTGAATGGTACTTTTTAGTTTCACCACTAGGCAGTGCTACCATGTTGATTCTGTAAACAAACATTTTGCCAAGAAGATATCTGGAGTAATAATGTCTTGATAGATTATTGCAGCAAATATCAGCACCAATAGCATTTCAGGGGTGGAGCCAGTGGTAGTCAGGGCCAAACAGGGCCCCCTGAAATCTGATTGGCTCCCCAAATCCTAAAAAAAATGACTGTTTATTTGCCTTGTCAGCCATTAAAAAGCCATTTAGGTGTATTCAATTGCTAAGCATGTACTTACTTAGACTGGTCTTACTAAAATATTCTCAAGGCAAGGAATGTGAAAGTGGCCCCATCACTCTTACATATTTCTGTACGTAGCCTAACCTGACATGCCAGATGGATGTGTTTCACACTTCCATCTGGTAAACCTTCCACAGACAGCATCTGGGAAAGGGCAGAGCCTTTGGAAAAAAAAACTCAGAGGGTGATTGGATGAACGTTCAGTCACATCTTTACAGGCCAGAGTAACAAAATACATGACCTTGTAGCCCCTATCGAGGTGCACCGCTACAGACGAGTAAACTCCATAGAGAGCTGCATAATGCAAACCATGGCGACTGTAGACATGTCAGTATACGAGTTTTGTCGTGTTTGAAAAGAAAACAACTCAATGCTGTTCTTTGTTCTTCTTTTAACGAAGAAACGTCCTCAAGTTCTGATAAAACTATTGCTTTAGCAGCATCCACGCTAATGTCTTCTGCCATAATTGCACTGGCCTCTGCTTACATCACGACTCAGCCGCCCCAAAAAGTACTGCCCCTTGGTGCTGATTGGTCCTGCCACTTTCCAACTGGGCCCAAACTGTTCAGATGGGAGCTTCTCAAGATGGATTCACCAGTGGGAAACATGGAAACGGGAAAATCCATCTGCATTGCAAGGTTATATGTGGCCCTCAGAGGGAAAAGTTTGGACACTCCTGCCTTAAAGTAAAAAAAAAAAAATCTTCTTCAATTACAGTGCCATACACATCTTTTTGGAGCATATTCTGTTCACATCCCACCAGTATCCTGTATAGCTATCCCTGCTGCTATTGCACAACAGTGAGATAACACCTTTATGAAAAGCTGAATGGAATGTTACTAGAAAAGGGGGAGAGCAGGTGATGCACTGATGTAAAAAAATGCAGACAGCTGCCATTAGAGAATTGGCTGAGTCTCATAATACAACTTGTCTGGCTTCCTCACTTACACCACTTTAAATTGCAAACACAACCACGGTCTCATATGATACCTTGGGCACAAAACGGCTTCAGCTAACACAAATAAAGCAGAAATCTGGTATGGATGCAAACGAGAATGTACTGACTGAAAAGAGACTTCAGTATGGCTCTATGAAGGCTTTTTTTTTCCTACATTCTCTGCATTACTTGCACCAAATTGAATCTTTTTTCCATGCCTCCCAGTCATTAGGATGCTTAAAATCAGCAAGTGTTGTTGTGTTCCTAGCCAACAACACAAGACCATCAAGGAACCTGCTGCCATAAAATTCAGCAATTCAGCACTGTCTCCTACCTCAGCGTGGAGTCAGCCCTATATGACACTGTTATATGTTTGTAACATGCTTCCTCTCCCAGGTGGCTCTCCCTGTCAGCCCTAATCTTTTGGCCCCTCTCCCTGGTGGCTCTCAGCAGGCTCAGGACAATCAGCACTTGTGTCTGCTGAAGCAAAATAAGAAGCGAGGGATCTCTGACATGATGCTGAGGCTCTTCTCAGTTCGCTCATCCTTCCCGTCCCTGGGAGGTCCCTTGGAGGCGAAGTGTGGGGCATGATAGGAAGGAAGGTGTTGTGTATTTGGAGGTCAAGCATTCCTTTCATTTTTAATAACCATCTGGCGTCTGTGTATCTCGAACTTACAATATTTATGAAGCCTGTATCTGTTGCAGACAGGATATAAAATGCAATAAACGTTACAATATTTCCTCTGGACTAATTAGACTCCGAGTTGTGGCTATCAGTGTGACCCCGGTGAATGAGACTTCCAGGCCGGCCGCAGAGCTGAGGACAAAAGGAAATTGTGAAATGCATGACTCCTTCCTTGCATAATGGGCCCTGCTCTCAAGCCCCAGCTCGAAACAGGCTTCACAGTGGCCTACAGAGAGGGAGTGAAAAAAGCAATTTTGTGTTAGGTTTACGATTGGAGTCCAAAGGCTGAGCGATATGTATCACCATAGGAACATTTTGTGCTTTGAAACCTCATAGTGGCTGTAGCAGACAGGAAATGAGACAGGTTTTTCATTTCCCTGCCGCTATCTTTGCTCACAAACTAAATAAGGACCCCTTTACCACCTAGACCCCCGATTACATCCACCTCTTCACAGTGGGAAAGGAAGACGGCAGTTCTGTAATCACAAATGTAATCTACATCATAGATTTCATATTCGTGGCAAATGCAAAAAAGCAACAGGGTCAGGGGGGAAAAACGAGGCTGGTGGGAGATAATTGATTTCACTTGCTGCACAATCTTGGAAGTGGTCGGATGTGAGAAGGATCACAGTGACTGACACATGAGTAAGCTGTGAAGATGTATGTTGTATGACGGATGGATGTCATCACTTAAGTTACAAGTAAAGCTGATTTTATCACCTTCTCATGTTGCTTTTGCTCCGCAGAGGGCACAGAGCGGCATTTGCTCTCATCCTATCACTTACTGTGTTTTCTGTTTTAATTCTAAATTTAAAGCATGCATTAATTTTCTGTTTTCTATATCTACAATGCCAATAACCCCCCCCCCCCCGATGTTTTTCCCTTTTATTGATTTTATAAATCAATCATGGTCAATATAATTTGGATTTTTTATACAAAAAAGTTACATTTCTACACATCATGCAGATCTGGACACTGAACTTTTACTCCTTTTTGCACAGGGATCAGGGGTGAACAGCTCTTTTCAAGTCCAGCTACATATTCTCTATATAATTGAGGTCTGGGCTTTGACTCAGCGAACATTCATCCTGCTGTCTTTAAATGATTTCTGTGTAGCTTTTGCTGTATGCTTTGGATCGTTGCGTTCCTGGAAAATAAATCTTCTCCCTAGCTGTAGTTCCTTTGCAGACTGAAGAAGATTGACCTCCAGGATTTTCCTATATTTTATCGCATTCATTCTTCCCTCTACCTTTACAAGACTCCCAGTGCCAGCTGCTGAGAAGCATCCCTACGGCATGATGCTGCAACCAACATGCTTCACAGTGACAATGGTTTGTTTGTGGTGATGTTCAGTGCTTGGTGTCTGTCAAACAAAGCATTTTGTCTGGTGGCCTAAAAGCACCATTTTGGTTTCATCAGACCAAAGAAGTTTCTTCCACTTGACCATGGAGTCTCCCATATGCCTTTTTGGCAAACTCTAGTCCAGATTTAATCAGAGTTTTCTTCAACATTGGTATTCTCTTTGCCACTCTCAGATAAAGCTTTAACTGGTGAAGAACCTGATCAACAGTTGTTGTATGCAGAGTCTCTCCCATCTTAGCTGCTAAAGCTTGTAACTCCTTCAGAGTAGTCATAGGTGTCTTGGTGGTCTCTCCCTAGTCTCCCTCTTGCACAGTCACTCAGTTTGCAAAGACGGCCTGATCTAGGCAGATTTACAGATGTGCCATATTCCTTCCATTTCCATAAAGAATTTAACTGAACTACTGGGGATTTTCAGAGTCTTGGAAAATTTTTTTATTCATCCTTTGACTTGTACATTTTGCTAACCTTTTCTCTGAGTTGCTTAGTGTTCTTTTGTCTAAATGGTGTAATGGTAACCAGGAAAACTGATTAACCAGTGACTTGACGTCCCAGACACAAGTGTGTTTATACTTGAGACACATTCACTGATTGTGAGACCACGAGCACCAACTGGCTGAACCTTTGTTGAATTAGGTCAGTCTGATTATTTATGCATTCACTCACTTATATTACATATTTTTGTTTAACTGAATGTACTTTGTAGAAATCTGTTTTCATTTTGACATTAACCTTTTAAAGCCTTTAATTTACAGCCTACTTTAAACTTTGGCTTTTTACTTTTTCCCACTAAAATTTCTTATAACTAAGCTAGAGTGGACAAGTACATTTCTGGGAGTTATTTGATACACAGTTATTAGGTATAAAGGTTCAAAAATACAGCAACACATTTTACAGTCCAAATATAAGGTTTAATTTCCAAATGTTGAAGTTATTGCTCTTTGCTTGAGGGTGCTGTCTACAAAATGTGAAAACAGGCTCACAAAAACACATTTTAAGGTAAAATTAAGAATGCATGACAATGGATTTTTGAAGACATCTGATCAGCTAGATTAATTTGAGCTGATACTGATAACATTACTGATATTTTGATGTAGTTCAGACCTAAAACCCAGTCTGTTAGACTAGCATAAAACTCAAAAACATATTTGTTTGTATAGCCAACATTTACAGCTGATATAGGCTGATTTTGTAGCCAAAATATTTAATGTAAATGTTATCAGAAATTTTCATATATGCCAGTTGTGATATCATGCCAATAATATTGGGCATCCTTAGTTAAAATATTGTGTTCTGTGCAATTTGTCTCGTTAGATGTTGTGTTTTTTTCTATTATTTTGCTGTGGTGCTCTGTTTTGTCATGCTTTGACCTTCGGAGCCACCGTAGCTGTGATTATATTACTGTGGTTCGTCAGAATGAATTACAACACTCATCAACAAAATCACCTGACTTTTTTGTGTAACTAGTTATTTTTACAAAATTTGAATTGACACTTTAATTAAAATGAAAGTTACTCAAAAACACTGATTCTACGACTCAACACTCCACTATTTACATTTTAAATTGAAAACTACAGCTTGTTGGCTTAAAACATCCCTAAGAACAAACCTGGGCATGTGAATAAAGTCAGTATTTTCTGCTGTAATCATCACTTATTTCTGTCTTTCAGGCACGTGTGCCAGTCAGTTTTGGTGCCGTTCATGATGTGAACACACTGCCTATAGTGCAGCCACAGCAGCCACTCACTGACAGTGAGCTCATTGAGAGCCAGAGAAAGGCTCTGCAAAGAGCCACTGAAGAGATCAACGCTTTTAAACCAGAGATGAATGGGCTCAGAGAGTCCAACAACATGGAGGTGACCAAGCTCCAAGAGGAGCTCAAAGTCAAAGATGGACTCTTAAAAAGGGCCATCAACCATAAGCAGGCCAGAACCAAGGCCTACATCGACATTCTGGACCAGCTAACTAAAGGCACATTCACACTAAGCCATCTGTATTGTCAAGGGCGTCAGTTTGTTTTGAAAAGTGTGTGTGTGTGTGTATGTGTGGGGGGGGGTGTGTGGGTGTGTGTAGGTGTGTGGGGGTGGGTGTGTGTGTGTGTGTGTGTGTGGGGGGGGGGTCAATAACTATCAGCAAAAGTGACTTTTGAGAAGTGCTGGGGATGATGACTATAATTGGTTTTACTTTAGGTAAGGCTACTATAAAATGCATCTGCAGCGTAGGCTTATTTCATGTTTTAAGTGAAATATCACTTTTTTTTTTTTTTTTACTATCAGTTCTGAAACAGCAACAAAACACTCTCACAGAACAGGATCGTACAGCAAGCATAGACACAGTATTATTCTCATATCTCATACAAGAGCAGCTGTGCACTGGCTGTCAACAAAGCCAGATTTACAACAAACTCCCACACTGAGACATAGACAACTGGCATACATACAGACCAAGATATGGCATCAGGGAATTTAACTAATAACAAAGAACAGGGCCGGTTCTAGCCAATTTGGCCAATTAATAGTAAGGTTTCTATTTATTCTGTAGCATGTGCTTTTAAGCTTTTCAAAGTAAAAAAAAAACATCGGATTTGTTAAAAATCTCAAATCCTCAGTCCTACTGATACAATCATGGCAGAGCAGGGAGGAGGAGCCTCAGGAGGTTATTTAAGAGATGGGTGTGGTTATCGGCCTCCCTTTGTCCTTGAGCCTGCTCTGTCCATGCTGCCACAGCACTTAAGTAGAAGTTTGTTTGACCACTGAAACCACAAAGAAGATCTAGAGACTTAGAATTGTTTGTCTACTTTAAAGGACACATATGAGAAGCTGAAGCAATTCCTCACTCCTTGTGTAACATATTGGATGCATAAATTAATAAAAACATCCATCCATCCACCTATTCATCCATCCTTTCATCTTCAATAAATGGTTAATCTGATTTCTGGATCCATGTGTTTAAATGTGCACCCCACCTAGAGGTTCGATGAGCTAGCATCAGTTGAAATTCAATTGGCCTCCACTAATTCAATTTAGTGACAGTTTTTACAGGATTTGTTTATTTTTTACAGTGTGGCAACAAAAAATGAAATTTCCATGTTGTGATCAGCAATGATCAGAACAGATGTTGTGATCATTGCTGATAATCTGTTTACCAAAATCCAAGATAATTATTTTTACATTCATCAGTAATCAGAGATAACGTACTTTCACCAAAGTTAAAGATTCAGGGCTTTTGAGAAAACATTAGGGGCATAGACCCCACAAGCCACCCAATGGCTCCACCTCTGACTGATAAACTTATCCACCACACAAGATTTACACATCATATCAGCACAGTGTCAGAAACGTGGGGTTATAAACACATTAGGAAATAATTGCTTACAGACATATTTCAAGAGCATCTGAAGCAGTTTTTAAATGAGAATTATCCTGTAGTGGTGGGTGATACTGCAAAATTTAATATCGATCCGATACCAAGTAAATACAGGACCAGTATCACCGATACCGATACTCGATACCGATACTTTTTATTTGTAAAAGCAGCAGTATACATAATTATTAAATTGTTATGAATAAGGCCAATAAAAACTCCAAAAACATAATCTATCATTTATTTATAAGTCTTAATTAATAAAACTAATTCTTTTTAGAGTTATCTTTAACTATCAACTAAGTATTGGTGTAAAACATATTTCAAAGCAGGATTTTAACTTATATATTTTTTGTAACATGGGACTTGTTTTTATCTTTTCAGTTTTCCCACGGTACCTAATGGTTAGACTGTTTAAATTAGTAAATTACTCTGTGGACTATTCAATGTGTGGGTTGAGAAAATGCTGCAAAAAACTTTTTAAACTTTTGGAAAAGGCAGTGAAATTATAAGTAAAAAACTAGTAAACAGTAATGAAGAAGAACAGATTTAGAAGTATGCTCTCAAAGTCAATTAAAATTAATCACACATGCATCAGAGTCAGCTACAGAACTTCTTTCTTTCCTGGTTTTTATGACTAACAGCACTAGCTGTGCCTTTGGCTCAATGATAAACACCATCAATGTCTTTAGTTGGAAAGTGAGCGGTGCAGATTAGACATGACTCTAAAATCCTCTTCATGCATCAGTTTTTTATAACTTTGAGAGAAAAACTTGTTAGACATTGGAAATGCTGACTCACCTTTGCATTTCTGTGGAAAGTTATTTTACAAAGCTGCAGCAGTTTATTTCTGCCGTTCCCTCCAGTTTGATACAGACATGAGGACTCTGAATAACCGTGTGAGTGTCCCAAGGCCTGAGTGTGTATGTGCGCATTTGCTCTATCCGATTGGTCGCCAAAGTCATGTGACACGGAAAACAGTGCAGCAGGGGACTTTTGGCATAACAGACGAGAGCGACTGCAAACAAACAGATGGGGTGCATGGTTAGACTTTTTTTTTAAAGTACTCATTTAATACTTAATATACTTTTAAAAAGTACTCAATACCAAATGAGTACTTTGTAAATATTGATATATCGATACTTTAGGATCGATACGCCCACCACTATTATCCTGTTAGCTCTAGGCTACTAAAAGAACCAAGTTATATGGCTGCATTGGGATCAGGTCTGAATTCAATTTTTGCTTTGTAAACAAGGCACAGTCTAATTCCTATAATGTGCACAGAAGCTTTAACACTCCTCATAGCACTGCAGACAGTATAACTGTCTCCACTGCACTCATGCATCTTATGATGCACAGGAAGAGATTGACACAGAGACACTGAGCCAACAGTCTGTTATTTGAGGGGAAATTCCTTCTGTCCTTAAAAACTGGCCTCTTCTCATAAAGCGTTTAACTACAGACAAGGAAAGGGACAGGAAGGGACATAAAGAGTAAAAACTTACTCTCTGTAGGAGCTGACTGAAGTGTGCTGCGCTTTTTTGCACTCGCAAACAATGATCAGGAAAATAATTCCATCTACAGCTTAAAAAAACAAAGGATGTGTACATAAAATCTGTAAATAGGATTCTGATGTTAGTCTTATTAATATAACCAGGGTTAAATTAGTCCAGGCTGCCAGCTGTTATAGCTGACGAGGATGTGAGAGTTTTCTTTCATGCTTCATTCAGTGAGAAAACTTTGAGTAGGACAGTGAAAAACCGTATTTGTCAAGTGCAGTGCTTAAGTGAATGCAACATTATAATTTCTTAAACTGAAGGCAGCTGTCATTCTGAAGTTTACGTAGATGGTCAGACTTTAGGAGGAATTGGACGCGCATGTTGCAGGTGCAGGTGGGAGGGAGGGATGACGCACACTGCTCAAGCAGGTGTTAATGGTCAGGAAATCAGGAGGAATTGGCAGGTACCTGGCCGACTCAGGACTCTATCTCTACATCCTGTCCGTTCAGCGCTGTGTGAACGAGGAAAAAGAAAACTTTTATTATCTCTCAACGTCTTGCTGGGCTCCAGTGTGCGTGGGCCGGGGGCGTGCATGGAGAGAGAGAGACAGAGAGCAGTGAAGTGAGGCTGGAACTGTTTCACGAACGAGGGGCGCAGAGGTTAGAGGGCTGCAGGAGTTGATGATCCGTCATAATGATGGACCTATTAAAAATGTTAAGGGCTCATGACGGCGGCCCCCTCACTGTGGCGCCCTAGGCAAAGAACAACTTTACATGTATTCAGCCTACTGTTGTGTGTGTGAAAAGGTGATCTTACCTCATGCTGTCACTCCAAAGGTGTTTTCTGCGCTCAGGATTCACACTGATGAAACTCTTCATCAGGTCTTGTATATCCAGTTGTTCAACAATTTCTCCATGCACATTCACAAGTACATGGTGTGTTAGTCCCTGCTCCCCTCACCACAAAAAGCATGTCCATCCACCTGTCGGAGCTAGCTGCAGCCTCCTTGGCTATATTAGCTTGACAAACGTTAGTTCTTGGCTCTCTCTCAGGTAAAGCACTGACCGATGAATTCAGGCAGTCATTGTTTTCACTTCAAGTTCTGCAGGTAGCTGATTCCAATTCCCCGCTTACTTTAGCTCTTAAGTTGATTCATAAAGAAGTCTGAAATCTGTTTTTGCTATGCCATTTTTGTTCTGTGTGACAGAGCTTGCGTGAGGTCATGACCCCAGATGGCCCGTTGGCTTGCAGAGGTCTGCCGGGTCTCAGTCTCTATACAACTATCGGTAGCGTGCTGATAGTACGTTCAGGAGCGTCAGAATTTTCTATGCTACTGAAAATAAGCAGGGTTATAATGGCTTACACATGAAGGATCTGTGTGTGGTGGGGACAAAATGACCCATGGCAAAAAGTGGGGGGGACACATCCCCCCCGCCCCCCCCTAAACTGATGCCTATGCGTATCGTGCTGTATTCTAACCTTGCTAAAGCCCATTTGACCCCCTCCCCTGCCCCCCCTTTGGCCCGCACTCACACTGCTCAACACATCCAGGCCTGGGCACAGATACGTCATGTGCCGACGTCATCACAGGAAGAATCCACTGTTGATGAATTTATACGTGTTGATGACTCAGTTTACATAAGTATTATTTTTCAGGCTGTAAAATAGCAACAGATTTATATGATATCTGATCTGACACTGGAGTTATTTAAGCTGACCTGGGATCAGTTGCTACATTAAACTGTACAGAGCCCTGTGAGGAGAGAGAGAGAGAGAGAGAGAGAGAAAGCGGTTCAGAGCGGAGAGTTATCACTCACGGCATATAATCTGGAGCCTTATCAGAATTCCAAGCACTTCTGCTGAATGAAACCCGGACTTTTTAACTCGTATGAGCCCCTACAGTCATACCTTGTATATGTGTCTGTATACAATCCTAATCCCCCTGGCATTCCTTTATGTGCCATGATCTGTGCCATCTCTCAGCATAATTTTGGATGCCTTTCAGTGCTGCACCAAACAAGCTGTCATGTCATGGGACAGCCTGTGTCCAGAGCAGGATTAAATGTTCAGATAAAATGTTTTCTTTTTTTTTTTCAATCGCGACGAGAGCAATATTAACCATCTGATGAGAGCTGGAGGTGAATACGCCACAGGATTAATAAACGATCGTTCAAATGTCAGCGACCAAGACCACAATTTTACTTCTTGATAACATGAAATAGAATTAAAGGTAAGTTAATTCAGTGGATGATATTATTTTTTTATAATTAAATCAGATGTGAGCTTGACCACACCACACACTTTATGCATTAGGATGAAAGGTGTTTGTTAACGTGTGAGCGGTTGTTTGTGACTCAAACAAGGGACGAAGCTTTATTTCATAAACTAAAAAACCTCTCACAGTCGTTAAAGCCTGACTTTGCTAGAAACTGGTCAGAAATGTGGACTGGACGGGGATCCATTAGAACAAGGTCGTAGTGGAGCAGTGCGAAGTCAGATTCTTCAGCTTTGATAAGATCTTTGTAACTTATTGAACTACAATGAGACAAAATATATAGTTCTCACTATCTTTCTAGAAAAAATCCTGCTCTCTCTAGCATGCAGCTGCTGTCTGGTGTGCTCTCTGTACTCTGAGGCGGGTCCTCTTGTTGTTACTTCACGTTACGTCACATTCCGGCGCTTGTGCTCCTTCATTTGCATCTGTGCTGTGCCTAGGCCCACCTCGTCCTTCTGTGCCGGGGCCGTGAAGCATGCTGCGCCGACGCACGGAACAATAGCACTCACAAATGTATTGGACCTTAGGCTGAAACAGGCCCAGGCACGGTACGGATGGCCTAGTATGAGTGTGCCCAAAGAAAGATCTTGAGCTTCAGGCTTTGACTGACACCAAAGAGGTATGTGAGAATAGACATGTTTTAAACTTTAAAAGAAAAAAGTTTCAGTAAGCAGCTAAATTCAGCTTTTTTATTTGAAATAAACATTTTCTTTTTTTGTCAGTTCACTCCTCCAGCACTCAGCTTTAAAAAAGCAGAGCAGCCAGGCCTTCTTGACCAAACCATCCAAGAGGAGAAGGAGGAGAAGAAGGAAGAGGTGAAAAGTGAGGCTGAAGAAAAGGGAGTGCTGAATTGGGCTGATCAAATAGAGAAGGAAGAAGAGAAGCAGCAGAGCATCCAAACAGTCAAAAATGATCAGGAGAGGAAGAGAGAGCGAGAGGAGGAGGAGGAAGTAAAAAAGGTCAAGACGGAGAGAGAGAGACAAAAGGACAGGTAAAGATTAAGAGCGACAGAGACTTCATGATCAGTGTGTGATACTGTGAGGTTCATGTTTAAAGGAGGGTCTCCTTTGAAAGTGTTCATTTACAGATATTTCTAACTGAAGTTTATTTGTTGTGACTGGAAAACATGCATGATCTTTAACACAGCAAAGGGACCTCAGACCTCGAACAGTTACTCTCTGTCTTCAGACTGAACTGTAGTACAGGCTATACTCTCATGTTGCTTCTGAGCTACAATCTGATTTGTTCAGTTCCCCAAAAAATACGAGCATGCTCAGTGAAGCTTTTCTTAAAGATTGTACATGCACAACAGTGACCACAGCTGTTGCTCACTGCCCTGCTATGAAGAAATACACAGGTTGTGATTCAACATATTTTGTGTTTTGCAGAGTCTGATAAATCATCAGCACTGGACCTTCAGAGAAATCAGATCTCTGGGGCAAAACAACACTCCAAAGATCAACTTGGAAAAGCGCAATACGATGGCATATCAGAGACCCCAGAGAGAGAAATGTATGTCATCATGATACGTGTTCAAGACTACAAAACATTCCAGATAACTGCTGAATCAGCTCTTTTATTCACAACTTAACAAATGGTTTGTTTTTCAGTGCGGTGGCTCATGGCAGAAAGAGAGGGAAGAGCATCAGGCAGGAATAAGAGAGCATGGAAACAGGGAGAGAAAGCCGATGAGGTCGAGCAACTTTTGTGTGTCTCCCACGCACTCTGCTCCCCATGGCCCTTCAACCCCTTCAACCCCTTACAAACCCACACGCCCACCCCGTCATTTCTAGCCAATACTTCAGAAATGCAGTAAATCAGTAATATACTGATGCTGAACTGAGTCATGTGTGTTTGAATTTCTTTGTCTGCTCTCTGTTGCTTTCTTTGGTCTCTTAAATAAGAGAAGAAATATTTAGGTTTAAAAACAAGGTTTAATCTCATAAAAGGTTAAATGATTATTTGTTTGTCCAGAGTTTAAATCATCTCCTCTAACATTTCACTGATAGGATCTACAGGATTTCACATGTATTCACATACAGCCATATTGGCTTCATTTTCTATAAAGTTTACTAAAACCACTGATGTGGTAATAACTGAGAGGGTAACGCTGACATCAACAAATCAAGCAAATCTTTGAAAATCTCAAACTATACTGATGAAAAATCTGCTTCAATGTGGAGATAACAGTGATAATGGTATAGTCATGATTAGAAAACAAGGTTTCTGGTTCTAAAGTTGGTCATGATGGTCTGTCAGTGAGTCTCTGCTTTGGTTCATACTGAAAATGTCCTATTTTGTTTGCTATTTTCCTATTTCATTTGAAAAAAAAAACAAAGGTCAAAGGTTACATCAGACTGCAAATAATGCAGTAGAAAAAGGTTCATATTCACTTTCAAAACAACACAATACTAATGAATTACCATGGGAAATGAAATGACAAGAGGATATTTACTTCTTATGGCTATAGTGACTTTTGCATGTAATATATACTTACAAAAATACTCACACAAAGAAAAATTGATTGCATCATGGATCTGCAGCTGAAAAATCTGCCGCAACTGTGTGATGCTAACATGTCAACATGGACCAAAATCTCTGAGGAATGTTTCCAACACCTTGTTGAAACTAAGCTTTAAAGAATTAAGGCAGTACTGGAGGCAAAAGGGGTCCAGGTGTACCTAATAAAGTGGCTGGTATATGTAAGGATTATTGTCCAAAGAGGTGTGCAGTTATCAGAGATTAATGGACACCGTGATGACCTGATCCACTGAAGTTCATTAATCCCTGATGCCTGGGCACCTCAGTGGGCTTTAACTAACATATCCCTGGTCACTTGCCAAACAAAATGTTTAACAAAACCTCTAATTTGTGTAGAATTTCATGTGTTTTGTGATCAAAATAAAAAGTCTGACAAAAGCAAGGAGTCCTTTTCCCCAGAAAAGCTTGAGGGGTTGTCCAATAACTAGAATAGTCATTACAAACTCATAACATTCCAAGGGAATGTAAACGTAGTTCAGTACTCCAGTACTTAACTTATTTTCCAGACTATAAGTTGCACTTTTTTTCATAGTTTGGCTGGTCCTGGGACTTTTAGTCAGGCACGACTTATATATCAAAATATATATAATTTAACATGTTTTTAAATGTTAATTCATATTGACTGACATGAACCAAGGAGTAAACATTACTGTCTACAGCCACGAGAGGGTTAGGGCTCTAGGCTTTTGACAACTATATGCTGCTCCTGTACCACTGAAAAAATTAACTGAAACATCAACTTAAAGACAACTGAGAAAGACTGAACACAAACAGAATGCCCCCAAAAAGAAAATCCTACCCTGCAGATTACAAACTGTAGGTTGTAAAATAGCCGAAAATGGTAATCAAGCAGCAGAAAGAAAGTTTGGAGTGAGTGAGAAACTTGTGAGGGACTGGCGAGAAGCAGAGGCTACTCTTACTGCAATGAAGAAAACAAAGAAAGCTAATCACGGGCTGAAAGCAACATGGCCAGAGCTGGAGGAACGAGTCCACAGATGGGTGCTTAAACAACGTGCTGCCGGGAGAGGCTTGTCAATGGTTAAGTTACGTCTCCATGCCCTGGTAGTTGCCAAGGGGATGAATATGAATGACTTTTCAGGCAGGCCCTCTTGGTGTTACCGCTTCATGCAACGCAACCGCCTCTCTATCAGAGCACAGACAATGCTGTTTCAATTTCTAAATAAATGCTACTTATAGTCCAGTGCGACTTACATGGTTTTTTCCTCTTCATGACACATTTTTTGACTGATATGACTGATACGACTTATACTCCGGAGCGACTTATAGTCCGGAAAATACGGTAGGATGGGCCATAGATACGAAAGAGCAACAGGAAATAAACTCCTCAGCTGACTGAGCAGTGCACTTTGTTAATGGATCTATCAATGAAAAGGCATAAGGACGATGGAAACAGAGCGTCATCTGTGATTGGCAGGGCTTGTCTGCCAACTCAGCAAATGCAGGTAGATATCAAGTGGCATCTGTGACACAAGATGGTAGTACACTTTCCAGTTTTGAATCATATGTGGAAATAAAACACCTGGAAATAAAAGATGAAATGCTGATCTGTTGTCTCATATTCATCTTTTGAAGTCAAACCAAAATGTTTTCAGTCTACAGCGAAAATAAAGGAACTGGGCACACCATTCAAATACTTTTGGAGGAGACTGTATACCACATGTCACCCAAAAATCAAAACTAATATTTGGGCAGAGAGCTTCAACTACAAAAGTTTTCAAAAGAAGAAACTCCCTCTGAGTCCGAAGATATCGCAAAACATACGTATGTGGTTACCATTGGTCCCACATATGTTTTGCCATGCCACATCTCAGCCAGACGTGCCAGATAAATGCTACATAAGGCCGACAAGTTGATACTATTGGTGTGTTTTTGTTTAATTGACATAACTTGATAGAAATATGTTTTCACTTTGACATTAACAAGGTTTTTTTTTTTTTTTTTTTGTATTTTTTCGGGGTGAAAAAGTCAAAGTATATTGACCATAAGTGATTTATAAAAACATTAAGATGGGTAAAGTATTCAAGAAGGTGCATACATTTTTTGTAGGCACTGTGTATTCACACATCAAAAAATATTCAAGCATGCATACTCTAGGGCTTGTCCTTTACATTAAAAGCTGCACCTGCCACCCTCTATTCGTTTTTTTTTTTCATATTTACTCTTCCTCTGTTTTCCTCCTTTTTTGCTTGCTTTTACTTCCACTTGCTCGTAATAACCGCTGAAATTCTCTCCCAGGACACCTCCCACATGCCCTTCCCCATTCGTCTCTCTGATTAATATAAAACCTGCTCCCTCTTGCCCCACTATTTCACGGAAAAAACAAAACAATTGGTGGCTATTTGATTGGCCTTGGCCTTCACAGATACTGGGGGAATTGAGGAAAGAAAGCAAAAGCATTTGCTCTATTCATCCATCCACATGGAAATCAATGTGCTCTGTCTCTCAGACACACCCCCACTGTCCACAATCAATCCTTTTTTTAACCTCAGGAATCCTTTCCCGCCATCTGAGTCAGCCACATGAGTGTAAAGTGGACGACAGCAGGGGTGTGAGCCATACTGCTGTAATAAACACTGTCATCTGCATAAATTCATATGATATGGTAACACATTGAAAGATAAGAGACTATTATTTCTCAGAAAATCCCCATTGTCAGATGTGCAGCTGTGAAGCAAGATTAGAACAATTTGTGCAAGAAGAGGAGGGACTGTGAGATGGATTGGCAGCTGCGAGGTTATACAGAGCTTTTACTGGACAGGAAACTGCTCTCATACCACCACTGTAATATCCTTCAAAAGTACAAGCTCTTGAGCTTTGAAAATCTTCAAAAATTTAAAATTTTCTGCCTGATATATAACGTCTTACATGGGCTAGCACTGCCTCCACTAAATGATTACATCAAACAGAAAACAATAAGTGAGTCGTCAACTAGACTGACCAGAGCAACTATTAGAGGGGACTGTGAGATACCTCTTAGGCGCTCCACCTTTGGGCAAAATGTCAAATCTTTCAGAGGAATCACGCTGTGGAACACTTTACCACTCGCTGTCAGGGAATGCTCCAGCTTTGCAAGTTTCAAGGGTAATCTGAAAGTATGGCTCAGGACAAACCAGAATTGTGACCATGTTTAACCATCTCAATATTTCTATGCAAACATACTTACATACAGCTATGTATGCATATTTTGTGCAATAATACATAGCTACATAGATACACTTACGTATGCTTTTTTCTTGGTGCAATAATATATGCATAAACACATCTGTTTAATGCTAACTATGTGCAATAGGGCTATGTGCAATAATAGTAGCACTTTATCTAACCAGGCCAAGGGTGATGTGCAATTTCTTCTCTAAGCACACTCATGACCATGTGAATATATCAGCACACATGCACTTTAGCACTACAGCACTTTATCGTATGCCTTATGCACTTTAACTGGAATGGTCAATTCATCTCTGGTCTGTCCTAAGCTAAGTACTGTTTTATTTGGGTCTTTGTATTTCATTGTATCATCTATGTTATCTTATTTTGGTGTTGTCTGACTCTTATGTAGAGTTTTAATGTACTTTTTCTCTTGTATATACCATCATCCTGCCAGGGACTACAGATGGAAATTAGCCCACGGCTACAATCTGGCACATTCACATGTTTATGTCCATTAATGTGCATTGTTCCATGTCACAAATAAATAAATAAATAAATAAATACTTCTGGTATACAGTAAGGCAGTGCATAGTACAATTCACCACATGCTTCTGCTCTGTCTTAATGGGACTATTGGCCTTGCCCCATATGGAAGTGTATAGTGCTCAAAATTAAAATGAAAAGTCTAATATGAAAATTAAAAGGCAATAATAGAAATGCCTTTTCATTTTCAAAATATGTGTGCATTTTTTTGACTCATAAATGAAATTAAATTTAAGTTTTTCAATTTTGGTTTTCATTTTCATCTTCACTTTGCTCAATGTTGGACATTATTCAAATGAAAAGGGAAAAGACATTTTCTTTTAATTTTTCCTGAAAATTCAACTCATAATTTCCCTCATTATTGAAATGGTATTGGCTGATTATTAAATTCAAAGGCAAAAGCAGAAATGCTTTTTCATTTTCAAAATGTGTGTGTTTTTTTTGGCTGATAAGTAAAATTAATATTCAATTATTCAATTTCCATTTTAATTTTCATCTTCACTTTGCTCAATGTTCGACATTATTCAATTAAAAAGAAAAAGACATTTATTTTTCAGTTTTCTGAAAGTGGGACACATAATTGCACTTCATTATTCAAATGCTATTGGCTGTTTATCAAATGAAAAAGCAATACCAGAAATGCTTTTTCATTTTCATAATGTGTGTGCTTTTCTTTGGCTGATAAATAAAATGATAATGCAATCTCATCCCTTGTATTTACATTTCACTTGTCATTTCGCACATTCCTTATCATCGTCCAAAGGAAAGTCCATACGATTTTGCTTTCCCCACTGGTGCTGCTCTGAAGCTCTCAAAAGTCCGAACAACTTGAAAGAGAAAAAGAAAAGTAGAAGGCACATGAGACATCACATTTCTGATTTGGCTGTTACAGGCCCAGTCCAGTAGGTGGCGATATGCAGGTCACTCAGCTACGAGAGTCGATCATGAACCCTGGACCTTAATTCATGTTTATCTCTTTGTGACTTACAAATATAAAAAGGTCATCAATAAGATAAACTGTTTCTGTAGAGGCATTTCTGCTGCCATAGGGTAAGTTTCAGATGAAGCAGTTCACCACAAGGTAAACAAATTAGCACAGAAATGAAATGATTTATAGTTAAAAGAAAGAGGGCTGAGAGTTTGTTTTTGTCAGAAAACCTTTCCTTCAAATGTCCGTGACAAAACCATTGGGGTTGACTCACATCTTTGGCTACAGGTGGTGCCAACATTGACACAAAATGCAAATTCCTCCGAGGAACTTAATGCTGATGTACACGATATGGACAAAAGTATTTGACCACACCTGCTAATAACTGAATTCAGGTGTTTCAATCAGACCTGTTGCCATGGTTGTATAAAATCAAACACCCAGCCATGCAGTCTCCATTTGCAAACATTTGTGATACGATATGGACCTGTGAGGTTTGGGCTAGGCCCCTTATCTTCAGTGCTAGACAATGCTGGCATCCAACTTTGTGGAAACAGTTTAAGGGAGGCCTTTTTTTATTCCAACATACCTGTGCCCCAGTGCAAAGCAAGGACTATAAAGACATGGTGTACTGAGTTCAGTGTGGAAGAACCTGGCCTGCACAGAGCCCTGACCTCAACCCCATCGAGCACCTTTGGGATGAACTGGAACAGAGAGATTGAGAGCCAGGCCTTCTCGTCCAGCATCAATACTTTATCTCATAAATGCACCACAGAATGAATGGGATCAAATTCCCACACAAACACTCCAGAATCTTTTGGTAAGCCTTCCAAGAAGAGTGGAGGCTGTTTTATCTGCAAAAGGGAAGCCACCTCCATATTAAAGTATGTATTTGAATATGATGCCTTTACAGTCCCTGGTGGGTGTAGTGGCCAGGTGGTGGAATATTTTTGTCCATAGAGTGTTCAAACCCCTTTTCCACCTTTGAACGCAGTCCCCTGTGGGCTGAATAAAACATCTGTGCCGTGCTTTGGTAAAAATATAATATCCAGCAGATAGAATCCAGCACTGGAGGAGGTTTTGATTCTGTACCAGCTCTGAACAACTTGTGTCTCTTTAAATTCAAATGAGCTCCTTCCCTCCTGTCCCTCTTGTCAGATGGGTGTGCTGATAAGAGTACAGTGCTTAACAAATTTATTAGACCACCACCTAAAGTAAGGTTTATGCCACAGCTGCCCTTAATTAACAGCATTGGGAATTACCAAAATCATGTTTTATGTTTCTGCAATGGTTAATACACCAGTATGTAGAAGCTCTTTAGCCCAAATGATATTTTTAATGCTAAAATATAATTATTATTGTTATCCATGAATTTTAAAGTTTAAATACTGATTTACAAAAAAACTGAAAAAAATAGTAAAGCACATTATTATTTATTGATTAATATGTGAAATTATAGTTATCTAATTGCATTCCTGAACAGAAAAAATAGTTTTAGTAGTTAAATGTTATGCTTGATTAATTTCTGACTTCTCAGAGAAGCCCAGTGAGCCGGCTCAAATTTGGGTATAAAAGGTGAATTCAGTTTGAAATTCCTCATTCCTGTTCAAAATGGTAAAACGTGGAGAGCTCACTGAAAATGAAAGAGTCCGCATTAAAGCACTTCATGATGCTGGATGGTCTCTGAGACAAATATGACAGGTGGTCTAATAAACTTGTTAAGCACTGTATATGCTTTCAGTTAGACATTAATACACTAATCGCTATGCAATTACGGCCCTACTATGTGCAGTGATTGAAAAAAACACATGCTTTATTGCCCCTTTCAGCACACTTTGGCTAATTTACTGCAACATCTTCCTGCAACCACAGTGATGTATAATAGGTTCACCACTGTTCTTTAATGACACATTTCATAAAAAAAAAAAAAAGAAAAATCCCAGAAAAACTCACAGTGGAGAAGTCAAAAGTCATTTGCAACCTGTGTTATCTAATATTTATCTTTTTAATATTCCCTTTTTTTCCTTTTTAATCCATGTTAAGTTCCCTTTTTTCACAAAAAAAGTTGATGTTATTATTCCTGATCCATCAAAAATTCCTTATTTTCTTCCAAATTAAAGCATGTCTTGGTTTAGGACGCCCAAATCAAACAAATAACAGTTTAAATGCAAAATGGTGGAATTTCAACAGGGGATTAAAAAAAGAGATTTAAAAAGATTTAACTAGAGAAATTATGCGATAAATTGTGTTGTTATTAAAAAAATCAAGCGTTTGGCAGCCCATTTTAGATGGAGGTGGACCAGGATAAGGTCATTATAACATGTTTATGTGAAAGGGGCTGCTTTATGGCAATGGTGACCTGACTGTAGCTCTGTATTTCACAACAGTCATGACACTGCATGTCTTTCATATCTCCATTTAGGTTTAAAGTTGTGAGTTTGTTTTGAGTTTGGCTCCCCCAGTGGACAAAGTGACACCACTTGTTGCTTTGTTGATCTTGCTTTGTACCTGCTCTATTTTTTTTCCCCAACAAAAATTCTCTCCCAGCCCTCTGAGACAGTTATCACTCTCTTAACTCTTATTAAGATAGATGTCTCTGCACCTCCTGTTTCATCATTCTGTATGACACCTACCCCCCAGGAGCCATTTTGAGCAGTAAAAATAAGCTGATAAGAAAAATCAATCTGTATGAAGATGGTCTTGTTTGCCTTTGATTTTGGTCTAGCCACCGCATATTGCCACTGATTTACTGCATACCATATTACAAAGGCTCGTTAGATTAAAGTCAAAGAAAAGGACTGTCAGGCACAGGATGACATGATGAAAATATTGAAATACATGACACTTTCACTCTGTTTTCCATATGTAGCTTCGGATATCTGCTGCATGTAGTACCTATAGTATAGAGCATATACCTTTCTCTATCAAACTTGAAAAATACCAGTCATACCTTTATATTTTCTCAGGGTTGTCTCTCTATTCTTGGCATGTTCTTCTAGAAGGAAGCTCTCATCTGGTATGAACATGCGCTGTATACTTTGAACATAAATAAATTTCTCATCTGCTGTCAAAACACTTGAGCAAGGATAAAACCTAAGAGGCTCTTTGCTTTGAGTATAAGCTTTTTTGTTATATAAATGAAGTTATGAAGTTTAAACAAGGTCCTTTAAGAATAAATGGAGGCCAAAGTACAGCTAAAAGCATTCTCAAAAAATACACAATAAAATACATGTGATGGAAAAGAGAAGTATGATTAGATTCATGTTGAGTTGTTGGCAAAGGCAGAGACACTCAACTAGCAACTTTATTTTTTCCCCTCTTTTTTTTTGGTTACGTTTGATTGTTTTTAACTTTAACATAAAATTTTTTGTTTCTGTTGCTCCCATGTGCTGTTTTAATTTCCTGGCAGCACATCTCAGCTGTGAAGAAATGATATTAACTGGACCACATTTTTAATTTCTAACCTAATTTCTGTGGGCCTCCAGTCATCATATCAGTGGTCGTTTTGCCTGGGCCTGAAGCATCGAGGATGTTAAAAAAGCCCAACATTTGCGTCAGGGCACATTCTGAAGGAAGAGAGGGGCACAAGTGAAATGCTGATTGAAACGAGGAGAAAAAATCAATCAAGCGAGCCGTTCTGATTGACAGCTTGCCAAGGTGTTTTCTGTGGAGGTGCCAAGAACAGCACAATTGCTCTCCTCTGTCCTCCCTCTCTCTTTCTGTTTCTCTCTCTCTCTCTCTGTCTCATCCATCACTTGCCTCTTCACCCATCATCATACTGTCGTCTCCTCCTAAATGTCTCACCAAACTCCCCCAATATCTCTCTCACTTTTCACTCCATTGTTACTCCTCTTCAACTATCTCTCGCACGCCCTCCCACTCTCTCTCTCTCTCTCTCTCTCTCAGTCAGTCCTTCATTTTCTTAGCAGAGATACATTCAATGCCAGCCGTTTAAGCCTGCAGACTGACACTCCATTAATCTTGTTGTTCTGTAACCTTCAAGGGGGGAAAAAGCCGCTCCACTTGTGTTACCTTTAAACAACTACACGAACCCACACTTTCTCATTACTTTACTCTAGTGAAGTAGCTTTTTTGTGTGATTTGTTTTCATTACGCTCTTAGGTACATTACAAAAGGAGAATGGACAAAAACAGAGAGGAGGGAAATGACAATAGGCTGAAAGCTGCAACGTTAAGTCCTGAAAAGCAACCTAAGGTCATGAAGTGCATGAAGGAGAGATGAAAATATGCAAAGCAGGGACACGTCATCAAAATAACCGATTGCTACTTTATTAATGACCTCATGACATAAAAGCATGAGCTGCTTTTTCTTGTGTGATTTCATTTTATAATTTATCTCTTATACGGCAAAGAGTGGTTTAAATCACTTCAAACATTTTACTTCTTCTTGAGTGATAGTTTAAACTCTCCATCTTTGTCTGGGTGGCATGAGAACAGGACCCTCACACTGCCCAAGATTTAAGATTAGAAATCACTGAGGTATAGAGACAGATTTTCAGTGTGAAAACTAGCTGCTTTATCTTTGAAGAAAAAGTGAAAATTCAAACATCTATTCACAGATTCTTAACTCCAGAATCTGTACGTGGGGTTTCTGAATTTTCAGCATGTTAAGTGCTCTGGTTTTTCTTCGTGTTACATATGTAGTTCAACATACAATGAACACACTCTGTGGACAAAAGTATCTAACACCTGTTCATGATTGTTCGTTATTGAATTCAAGTGTTTCAATCAGATAACCTGACACGCCAGATAGATTTCTTTCAAACATCCATCTAGAAAACCTCTCATTTACAGCGTTTGGGAAAAGGCAGAGCCTTTCCATCTTTACGGTTCAATCAGAGCAACAAAACTCGTTGTCCCAAACCAAGGTGTGCAAGCGCAGCTACCGAAAGTATAACCCCATAGAGAGCTACATAATGTAAACATGACTGTAGACATGTCAGTACACGACGTCGTCAAGCTCTAATAAAAACTTTCGCTTTAGCATCCACGCTAATGTCTTCCGCCATAACTGCACCGGCCTTTCTCACTGCTTGCATGCGTCATGACTCTTCTGCGCCCGAAAGTACTGCCCCTCAACTCTGATCTGTCCTGTCACTTTCAAACCAGGCCCAAACAGTTCAGATCGGAGCTTTGCAAGATGGATTTGCCAGTAAGAAACACAGAAACGGGCGAATCCATCTGCTTTGCAAGGTCATCAGTCAGATGGATGCTACTTTTGCAATAAGACCTTTCACGAAATTTCATCCCTGCTGGATTTTCCACTGTCAACTGTAAGTGATATTATTACAAAGTGGAAGAGTTTAGGAACAACAGCAACTCAGCCACGACAAGGACGAAGGTAGAATATGTCAGTGGGAAGATGGTTACACTTCTGATTTGTACTTTTCAAAGTAAAGGGCTGGTTTTACATTTTATGGAAGTACTCACCTCTTTAGTAAAGAATGCTTTTTTCTGAAATAGTCTTGCCTCAGTTAGCCCATACAACAAATATAATCACTTTTAGGGAGATTTATTGTAGTAAAACTAAAGCTAACATTTTAATGTTACCACTACAAAGAACTTTACAATCAGATATACAGTCACGTGTATAAGTTTAAGGCATGTAAGATTCATCACGGGACCTGATGTGTCACCATGTCCCAGAGCTGGAGGGGGGTGGCCAGAGTCAAGCTTGACAGCATGTCTTCTGTCCAGGCCTTTTCACCCCTGTCAGTATGCCTTGAGATGTCTGGCAGTTTTTGGGTTCTTGAGATATCTACAGCTCTACCAGGGCCCATAGAAACCCTACTGCCCACATGGATGGTACCCTAGGCTGCGCTTACCCGCCACATCCACCCCTCACTCTGCCCTAAAGGTGTGGACTTTGTTACTTTTTCAAGAGATTATTTCCCCATGCCCCTGATAATGTGCAAGGACATCCAGAGCACAACTGTAAATCCTTCTGCCTCAGGCAGGCTTACTTGCCATTACATGGCTTACTTCAATTTTTGGCCCAAACAAGATGCGGTACAGACCATCATAATCTGGTCAATAAAGGTGGGAATAACTAAAAATGAAATTGAAAAGCAAGCTACTTTGCAAATACTTAAAAAGCATTTTGATTGTTTCTTTGAAAAAGCACTCTAAATACTTTCCCTCTTCATCTTTGATGAAGTATTTAGAGATCTAAATTCTGTCAACTTTCAGCTTTGTGTTAACTGAGACTCAGAAATGTTGAAGTCACAGTTTGGATCTCTTTCAAGTTCAGTGGCAAACTTACAATTTTGAAGCACTTAGAGATAAAGAAAAAAGAAGTCATTAATCATGGTACTTGCAATCCTTGGCCCATCACTGTGTGAAGTTTGGGAACAGAACATTTTAGGAGGGTTTGAGACGTATTGGAGTCTTTTGTTAATGATCTATTTAACTGCTTTCTTTTAACATATTGGGTTAAGTTTGCTCCTGAAGTATGGGTTGGCAGTGACGAAGAGACTCTTTAGGAACTCTTGAGAATATCACTGTTGGCAAGTGGCAACATTTATAAACAGTGTTTTTATGAAAGAGTTGAATTAAGGAGAAAAAGATATAGCACCAAGACTGTGGATCCAGCAGGATTACTTTGTCAATAAAAATGCTTTTTAATAGACTAGAGGGGACAATTCTGAAATATATTTTTGGTTATATTTTTCTAATATTTCTAAGGTTTTTCCCTTAAATGTACAAATAGGACAAAAAAGAAATGCCATCTTTTATCCTCATCACTGTGGCTGTTGAGGCTTTAAACCAGTGGTCCTCTCAGATAAATAAGAGTGAGGATAAAAATTAGTGCTGTGACTTAAATAGGCTTTGTAATAAATTAATTAATTATAGTCACATGTAAGAAACAAGAAATATGAGCATTAAAAGCAACATTCATTTTTGTGACATTTTTGAGATGATAATTTTTTTCAAAAACAAAGTCTTTGATAGTATTTGGTATGTTATCCTTGTTAATAACTTAACCATAATTCAGAATTGCTCTTTAATATCTTCCATGCTCAGGTAGTAATGAGTGAGTATATTGTGGTGAGGAAAGCCTGTGCAGACGGGGAGGGGCTCATGCAATGTAGGGGGGCCTCATACCAGAGTCTACTTAGGGCCTTACTTTGGCTAGGGGCAGTCCTGTTTAAGACTCTTGAAACTATGGCATGGATTCAAATCTAATTGAAAAATGACACATGGAGTTTGTTTTTGTGCACATGTGTGTAGTTTGCTAAAAGACTATGGACAGATTGTCCACTTGTTACTGGTTCTCAGACCATGTTGGCCTCTGGGATGGACAGAACATTATAAATTGAGCACAGGCACTGTTTTCACATGCTTTTTCAAGTCTACTAAGTTACTGGGTACAGATGTGTGAAGGCATCAGAGTGCAATTAATCTGCATATGTGTTTTTAATCATGTTTATTTTTTTCTATGATGAATTCATCAAAATTTCTGACAGCACTAATGAAAATTAATGAACTGTTGCTGCATTTATTATAAGATGGGGGCGAGCATATGGTCAAATTCTGACTAAACTAAATGACATGTTGCAATAAAGATCTCCTTTGCACAGCTTGAGCTTGGTTTATAGGTTTTCATGGTGTTTCAGTTGTGCTTTGCTGCCCGTTCTTGTCTATTGTGTGTTTCCTCATTGCGATATGTAAATTTATCAAACTTGTTCATAGAGCTTTACAGTACTGATATTGTCCTGTTACAGCTGTAACTTACTTCTTCTGCCCCCTAGTGGCTGGTTTTGAGTTAGGTTACTGTTTAACATGTGACAGGAAGGAGTTTTATTTTCATTGGGAGCACATGGAAGGTAACCTGGCACACATCCATATGGTAAACCTTCCATTGATGGCATCTGGAAAAGGGAAGAGCCTTTGAAAAAGAACTTGGAGGTGACTGGATGAATGTTCTGTCTGTCACATGTTTACGGGCCAATCAGAGCAACATTACATGTGACGTAGCCGCTACCGAGGCGTAAAGAACTGCATAACCTGAACCATGGCGACTGTAGACATGTCAGTACACGACTTCTGTTGTTTTTGAAAAGAAAACAACTCAATGCTGTTCTTTGTTCTTCTTTTAATGAAGAAATGCTGTCAAGTTCTGATTAAACTTACTCTTTAGCAGCATCCATGCTAATGTCTTTCGCCATAACTGCACCGGCCTCTTCTAGCTGCTTGCATACGTCACGACTCTGCTGTGCTCAAAAGTACTGCCCCTCAACGCTGATTGGTCCTGTCACTTTCAAACCGGGCCCAAACAGTTCAGATGAGAGCTTTGCAAGATGGGTTTGCTAGTAAGAAACATGAAAACGGGTGAAACCATCTGATTTGCAAGGTTACGTGGAAGGAGGCAATCTTCACAATCCACCTGCATCTGCCTTCTTCTTTCAAGGCATCGTCTGCATGTATATTGTTTATGTGGCTAATCTCTCATTATATACAGACATTTTTTGAGTTTCTGCCAACTCTACTATTTTGAGAATGATTTACAAATTCATGTTAACAGCTTTAGCTCATGTAGTACCACTACTGACAGTATGCTGTGTTTGACCCCACATACAGTATATATAATGTAATTTAATATGTTTTATTCGTAGTTTCACAACTTTCAACATTATTAAACTTGTGAACAACACTCATGTCGTCAGTGTCGTGATGTGAGGAAGATTTTGACACTTGCTGCCAGTGCTCTTATACAGCATTAAATTGAGAGAGAGACAGTATAGATATTGTGAAGTGTAAACTACACTATATTGCCAAAAGTATTCACTCACTGATACAAATAATTGAAATCAGGTGCTCCAATCATTTCCATGGCCACAGGTGTATAAAATCAAGCACCTAGGCATGCAGACTGTTTCTACAAACATTTGTGAAAGAATGGGTCAATCGCTGCAGACATCCAAACTTCATGTGACCTTCAGATTAGCTCAAGAACAGTGCGTAGAGAGCTTCATGGAATGGGTTTCCATGGCCGAGCAGCTGCATCCAAGCCATACATCACCAAGCGCAATGCAAAGCATCAGATGCAGTGGTGTAAAACACGCCACCACTGGACTCTAGATCAGTGGAGACATGTTCCCTGGAGTGACGAATAGCGCTTCTCTATCTGGCAATCTGTTGGACAAGTCTGGGTTTGGTGGTTGCCAGAGAACAGTACTTGTCTGACTGCATTGAGTCAAGTGTAAAGTTTGGTGGAGGGGGGATTATGGTGTGGGCTTGTTTTTCAGGAGCTGGGCTTGACCCCTTATTTCCAGTGAAAGGAGCTCTGAATGCTTCAGCATACCAAGACATTTTGGACAATTCCATGCTCCCAACTTTGTGAGAACCGTTTGGGGATGTTCCCTTCCTGTTCCAACATGACTGTGCACCAGTGCACAAAGTAAGGTCCATAAAGACATGGATGGGAGAGTTTGGTGTGGATGAACTTGACTGGCCTGCACAGAGTCCTGACCTCAACCCGATAAAACACCTTTGGGATGAATTAGAGCGGAGACTCAGAGCAAGGCCTTCTCATCCAACATCACTGTGTGACCTCACAAATGCGCTTCTGGAAGAATGGTCAAAAATTCCCATAAACACACTCCTAAACCTTGTGGAAAGCCTTCCCAGAAGAGTTGCAGCCGTTATAGCAAAAAAGGGTGGACCGGCGTCATATTAAACCCTATGGATTAAGAATGGGATGTCACCTAAATTCATATGCGTGTTAGGGCATGTGAGTGAATACTTTTGGCAAGTAGTGTATATCCATTATTTTCCTTTATTTACTTTATTTCCCACTGCCTCTGAAGGCATTTGTTAAAGCAAATTTTGACTTAAATCCATTAGTTCAGTAATAAAGCAGTTTTGACAGATTTTTTTCTGTAAATGAAACAAATGAATGCTTTAAAACAGTGGGAGAATTTATAGTTTTTTGCAGTTTGCTGATTAGTATTTTGATAGTATTTGAAACGCTTTGAATTCAATGGTAAGACTTCCCATGTTACACCTGTCAGAGCTCCAAAAACATGTTTTTCTGAGTAAATGATTTTAATTTAAGTGTCTTCCAAAATACTCCACATTAAACTGAATTCCCTGCCATTTCCAACAACTTGAGCTGTCTCGAACTACTACTAAATGAAGTGTAATATTTCTAATGCAACTCCTAGCGCTGAAAACGGTGCATCATTTCCCTCCAGTTTTGTACAGTCCTTGAAAGTGTGCTGAAGGTAAGTTGAAGCAGCTGCTTTCAGTCACTTACCTCCATAAGAGACTGCAGCGTGAGAGGGAAGTGCAATCTGGGAATCAAGCCCTGTTGAAATGACTTGTCAGTCAGTTTGTGCTGCTGCATTAAAAGTGCAGAGAAGACATATTGACTCAACCATCCCCGAGTGCCCTTGCTGGCTGGCTGCTAGACAGAGGAAGCCTGGATGCTAATTATAATGGGAAGACAAAGTCTCCCCAGCGGGCAAGTATAGAGAAATATAGCAGGATCACCAAAATGATGAATCATGTCTTTTAGTTCCGCAGCTACAATGAGTTCATTATTTTATCACTCACTGCTCTCAGCGTGCAGTCATTCGGTGTTAAAATGGAGAATTGTGTTTTTCAAACAATATGAACCAGAGCGAGTTTTCCTTAGGGCACAAGATGCAGAGTGTTTTGTTTAATGATGAAACCGGACCTTTGTGGAGCATGGGAGAAGAAACGGCCAGACACTGTTCATGAGAAAACACATGAAGAGAGAGGAACAGTCTAGACAGTGAATCTGAATTATAACAAGTTTAAAGAAGAGTATTATTCAAAATGGTATAGGGCCTTTACTTTTCAAACACAAAATAATCAACGAAAAATATGATCTCAGCTTCAAAGTAAAGATGTGTAACTGTACAAAGTTCAAACTCATGAAATAAGCATTTGTATCTCATTAAAACCTACTTGATAATTTTTTAAAGAATTTTACATTCAAAATATAAAGTATTCTCATCGGATTTGATCTTAGCCAAGATAAAAAATCTACTGCTCCTGCCACACCCACTCATGAGGAAGACGATCCTCTAAAAAAATTAAAATAAAAAACACGGCTTCAATCTGAACAGAGGAATCATTTTCTATGAAAAAAAACCTTTTTTTTTAACCCACCAGAGAAACAATCACATTCATGTCATGACAGACAGCTTAGAGCTCAAACATCTGTTTCATTTTCTTTTTCTGTATTTTACTCTTCACGTTGTCTGGTAATGGGTCTCTCTCCTTCATGAAACATTGAAGTTGCTGCTGAAAACAACATTTCCTGATGTTGCGCTTCAAAATAAAAGTCTTCAATGGTGATTCGGATTGGCTTTAATTGTTACAGACTTGGCAGGAATAGAACATCTCTATGGTGGGGTACTTTACTGATCTTTAGCATTGCAACACTAAAAGACAGGAGGGGTTGAATTGTTGCTGTTTTGAGAGAGACAAAGCCACAGTCTGCTTCTTTTAATCATCCAGGAATAAAGACAAATGAAACATGGGTTAAAGCACACCTTAAGCCGGTAAGATGTCTGTTCCTGCTGCGACTTGTACCATGAAAAATAGATGAGCCCTCTAGCAATTAGCCTGCCCCCTGACTTTACGGTGAACTCTGGTCAGAGCACTGCTGCGGTGTGGCAGAGCAGTGACAGAAGTCTATTTTTCTTTCACAAATGACCTTGTTATGATGTAGTTATTGACCAGGAGACCACTGTGGCTGATAGATTTGCCAAATTTGCCTCACAATGAGCAAAAACACAACATGAACTTGGCTGTTAACTTTAAATGAAGGCAGTGACACTGGCTATCAACAGACTGGGGCGCAGTCATTCACATAGTGCCCTGTGATGACAGGGGGTGCTATATTTGCCCTACCGAAATTCAACCTAGCCTAGCCTAGATTTTCAGACACAACTTTTGGATACAGCATAATTACATTAATATAAACCTATCACGTTAATATTTTTTCTTTTTCATTAGACACTTATTCAAACTGTAAAAAAATCAAACTTCATACATGAGTATTAAATGTGTTTAAATGTTGTGCCAGCATGTAACAATGCCAGTTTTGTAAGTTTCCAGTAAATAATATTTATTTTGATGAAAATCCTGCCTGCTCAATAGTTTTTTTTAAAACATTCATCTGGACTGCATGCTTTTCTAATTACAGTGTGCCGCACGCTGTTTCTATGACAACACTATCTGAATGAGTAATATCTGATTTATTTGGTACAAGTTTATATTTACTATCCATCACTGGTGCTAAACAGAGGACAACCTTGACAAATGAAGAGCAAGAGGACAGAGGGAGGGAAAAGACACCAGGATGTGCAGATTCACATCCTAGTACCTCTTCTGCTCCTTCCAGCAGTGTATCACATAAAGTATCACACCACTGCTGTCAAGATTAGGTCAGACTCAAGAAAAAGCTACACAGGGTGAAGAAAAAACTGAACGATTTCAGCAGTGATCAGATGAAGGATCAGCAGTCTAGTCCTCAGAGGCAGATATCCCCTTCACCATCATCCACGCGAACAAAGTTCCAAAGGGCACTCAGAGAAGTCGATTCAAGTCAAGTGCCCAGATTCGAGAAAGTTCTAGAAATCTGGCTACAGCGCATGTCTGGTG
This sequence comes from Cheilinus undulatus, assembly GCF_018320785.1. Taxonomy (NCBI): domain Eukaryota; kingdom Metazoa; phylum Chordata; class Actinopteri; order Labriformes; family Labridae; genus Cheilinus; species Cheilinus undulatus. The sequence goes on from NC_054873.1 coordinate 31,369,451, forward strand.
CCAGGGGGCGACAGCAAGAGAATGCCAAGCAGCATGGGACCCATGTTTGCCGTTGGCTCATTTTTATGGCTGAAACTGGAATACCTGAGATGACTTTACACTGCTTGAAGAACAGAGACAGGCTCCTTCAATGGGTCAACAGTTTGAAGAGGCATTCCGTTACCACCCAGCTGATTGTGATTGGAAATGTGAGGGCATTTTTGAAGTTCCTCTTAGAAGCTGAACTGCCGGGGGTCAAAGCTCCTCGCAAGCGAATACAAGGAGTTCTTTCTTCTTCAGTCCATGGTCAAAATGTCCAGGAAGGACCTGCAGACCCACAGATAAGTTGTGCACATCAGAAAAAATCAAGTATACTGGTCAAGGCTTCACACTAAAAAGCTACTAAAAAAAATTCACATTCAACTAAAAATTCCATTTTAAGGCATATTAATGAATAACCAAGGGTACATGAATTCACTTTTCAGATTGTTTAAATAAATAGAAAGATTCTTAAATCAAATAAAGCTCTATCTATGGTTCACAGTAAATAATTAAATACCCATAGAATCCATTCAAAAGGGTTTTTTTTCAACTAAAGGTAAAGGGTTTAGGGTTTGGCCTACCACACCAGGAAAGGGGGGAGCTCAGGCTTGAGGCTTAAGGCTTAGTGTGGGAGGGAAAACCTTTAGAAGTCTTCTTTGTCCGTTAGCTTGCCATCCAGATTTTTCCAGTGCTGGGAAAAAAGCCTGACCTGTTTAAAAAAAAAACAGGTGATTAATGAACATGAAGGTTTCATTCAATGATGTTCTTTCTCCTTTTCATCAGAGTTGTAAGATGTTGCACACTGTTCTCTAGCAGGTTTTCACTCAATATAGCTGCATCATGCCACACAGGAGTGTCCACATTTTCTGTAGGGTATTGAATTGATTTTGAGGTTGAGTTATGGAGGAGTTTGCTTGTATTAGCACAACTGTTTGAATTGTTACAGCATTTTAAACTTACCAGGTCCAAGGGTAAGTGATGTGTTTCCAAGATCCAGTTTCCTTTTTTTTTTTTTTTTTAAGTCTATGAGCTTTCAGCTTATGACACTCATTAATTTAAGAGCGCAGGTTTGCATGGTTCAGCATTTAAAACATGTCATGAGTCTTCTTTTGAAACTTTCTAAAGAGCAAGATACTGGTGAATGAGGCCCAGTATTCAGAACTCTAGTAAATAGAGTATGCTGCTATGCCAGCTATAGCATTGCTCTTAGAGGACTTTAAATCACGTGATGACTATAGCAAGTATGATTCTTCTCTTTTTTTTGCAGACTAAAAATCAGGGGTGTCATCAGTTAATCGATGATATGGAGATTGGAGGTTTATTTGATAGAGCACAGAGTACCTTCCACAAAGCATGCCACATGATGTTTTACAAAACAACACAATTACAGTAATAACAATAAAAATTCATAAAAATGAAGTAGAAAAATCACAGAGATAGTGGAAATGTACAAAACAACATCAGGTGGTTGAAAACCAATTGAAGAAATGTCTTTAAGCTGCTCCTCAAAAGCTTCAGTTAAGGCTGCAGAGTTTGTTAAAAGGGAGAGTGCTGTAGAGAGTCCGAACTTCAAAGGTACACTCATTTTTAGTTGGACCCCTGGGACAACAAGTGGACCCTGTTCTCGGGACACAAGAGGTCTACTGGGGATGTAGGAGTGTAGCAGATTGGAGATAGAATCAGGCACCATGTGGGGCTTTACTTACAAACACAAGGATCTTCAAACTCTGATTTTAATTGCAAATTAATGTAGACAATATCAAATGACTGTAATATGAGTTGAACTGATCGTTAACAGTTTTGCAGCAGCATATTGTGACAGCTGTAGACCTTCAGAGGGAGAATTATTTTCCTTTTGTCTTGACAACATATGTCTTATCTTTAAGTGATAGAAACACAAACAAGTTAATCCCACAGGAAACAGTTCAACTTTAACTACTGTCAAAGAAAGAGTGAAAAATGTTTACCTGTATTTTGTATCTGTAGCAGGTGGAGGGTTAGCAACCTTAATATGAGCAGGCGACTTCACAGCATGTGAGCACAGCAAGCCATTTTCAGTTCACCATGTTGGTTAAACAAGTAGTGAGATCTCCACTGAAATGTTTAGACAGCTTCACAGGCACACGCGTTTGCACAGCAGTCATAAGTGATTATATTAACCGAGGTTTCTGTCTCTTTCCCTCAGTGCTGCAGTTTTGCATGCTGACTTAAAAAGCAAAATCAGGTTAATGATTTATAATCAATATGTTTCCTGTGAGCCCAATTTTGCATAAAAGAAAAAAAAGTTTAAGCAAAATTATTCAGTTATTTTCCCCATTGCTGTTGCACACATTTAATTTGTGAATAATTAAAAGCCAACTGCTCCAAATAAAGGCTGGATGATAGAGAGACTGAAATTAAATGCCCACGCTTTTAACAGAGGTTTCTCACTAAGCCCTTTAATATTAGAAACTGTCACACTTTTTCATTTAAGGGTGAAGACTTAAACGCAGTCAATAGTTGTATTAGTACACACAAAAAAGGACAAACAAAAGGCTTACTGTGTAACAGAGTCCATGGGGTGCTATAATCCAAAGGAATAACAACAAAGTCTGTCAAAAGGGAAAAACACATGAGGAGCCACAGAGATAATCCACAGGAAACACAGCATGGTGTTGACAAACAAGCTTGCTCAAAGGGGAAAGAACTGAAGACTAAATACACTCAAGGTAACACACAAAGGTGAGACAATTAAGAGAGAATAAAACGGTGGGACACATAGTCACTGTGTTTCAGTTCGTGAGCATCCTGCATGGATCACTCAGGCTGATCTGAAATGAGACGGTCTGGTTTGGAATTAATTTTGTTAAGAGTGAATTTTAAAGTTTTGGGTGAATGACATGATTCTAACTGCCTCCTTGGGCCTATTTTTGGCAAACAGCAGATCTAGCATTTGTACATAGAGAGGTGAACAGTGACTAGAGGTGGGGCAGATGCATGCAGGATGAACTTGAACCTATGCTGCCCACGCACATGGGGCGCAAATCTTACTGCCCAACCCACTGCCAGGCCATTGGTGCCCCTGCATTTTCACCAAAATTAGTGCATTCAGCCAGATGAATCAGAATGACATAACAATTATAAAGTAGTGATTAACATGTACACTGCAGCCAATCAGAACCCAGTATTCCATCAGACCACTGTAAAGGGCTCAAAAGTGTAGTTCCAGAGGATATAATCCCATTCATTTTCTCCATATGTTTATTAGCCTTATTATTTGAAGCTAGACTTACCAGTGTGAAATGATGATATATGTTCCCAGAGGGGACAGAAGTTTGCAAAATATCAATCTTATTTTAAGAAAAACACCATTTATTTGTGATCCCAGCCAAAAAAATACTACAGCATCACAGCAACATCTCTGATTTCTGTGTCTTATCCTCAAATACCAACAATGCAGCTTGTGGAAGTGGGTGTTGGAGGTGGGTTGTCCAAGGTGTCTAAAGTATGACTGATTCTACTTAAAAAAGAGGGAAATGGCTGCCTCTGACACTTAATTATGTCAGTAAAAAAAACAGCATTTTGTGGCATAGTGAGAAGACGTACACACAAAGAATGCAAACAAATAAACTAATCATTAAAATAATAAGAAAAAAAAAATACCTTGAAAAAGATATGTTGCTTTTTTTTCCTCAATCATAAACTTTTTCTGATCCTAACATTTCATAGCCAGAATCAGGGAGCACAGGGTGCACTGGAGTTATCCCAAAATAAAACCCTGAGGTGTTTCTTTGCTGTCAGCAGAGCTGCTTCCCTGTTAAGATGTTCTCTGTCCCTGTCTGTTCTTTACTTATGAAGCTTGATATCATCAGTGTGCCCTTCTGTGCCTCCAGGATATGCTTGGGCTGTTAGGAGCAGATATGCTGGGTCACATCATTTTTGCCACTGTGCCCTATGGAAAAGAAAAAAAAAACAACAACCCTTCACACTTTGCAGGATGCATGGCTTACATCTAGTTTATTTGTAGTTACAAACAGATATAGCAGTCCAGCTCTGAGTAACTTTGTGGTATTCTGGGGAAATTGGGATATTTCCTGCTAACTTGCACTGTCATGCAGCTTTTATCTCATCTTTTTGCTTGTACAAAGTGTTGCCTTGTACACATCCCATGAGTCTTGTTGTGGATTACCAGATCATTTGGACAGAGGGGCTGAAAGTTGATGAATTGTAAATCCTGGAATGTCTGACCCCCACCAAAACTGATGGACAATGCAAATAAAACAGGACACAGTGATTTGCAAATCCTTTTCATTTATTATTCATACTGATCAACTGAATTGTTTTTAGGAAATGCAAACATATTCTGGGTAGAGCTTTACTGTGTTATATCAACTTTTTTTCTAACAGCTCTTGAAAAGTGTTTGGGGATTGTTGTTGGTTGTTAGCAACTGAACCTATTGAATCATAGTACTGTTACCTGTTACCATCAGCCCTCTTACCTTTTGAATGTTCCAGATTTTTTCTGAATACCCAACAGTAGTGAGGGACCTTCCTAACAAAAAAGACTTTTCGAAGGGACCCCAAATGTTTTCATGCCCCTGTCCCAGCTTTAGTGGAATGTGCTGCAGGCATCAAATAGAGAATGTGTTTTCAGAAAAGAATAATGATAAAGTTTATCATTTGAGCATTAACATCTTGTCTTCTGCTGCTGTTTGTCTGTTCATTTGTTAGCAACACAACTCAAAAAGTCATGGACGGATTTTCATGAAATTTTCAGGAAATGTCATAAATGGCATAAGGAAGAACTGATTAGATTTTGGGACTGATCTGGATCACCGTCTGGATCCCGGAATGTTTTAAAGGATTCTGTACAATTGGGAGATAGGGCTAATGGCGATGGTCTGGGCTGTTACCACTTTACACCAGGAGATGGCGGACATGAGTAACTTATTCAAGGTTTTGGAGTTCATAGAGTTTGAAGGACGCACGCCTGGTCGAGGAGACAAGTCGGAGCGTAACAGAGAGACAGACAGCGAATTGTATTGAGAATACTCACAATGCTGGGAGGAATAGAGGAATGTTCACCCTCTGCCATGACTTCCACACGTAGCGAAGTCAGTGCTTTGCCTCACTGTGTCTCCACCCCACCGGGGAGGGAGTAATCGGCAAATTTGATTTTGGGAGTGATCCGGATCACCGTCTGGATCCAGGAATGTTTTTAAAGGATTCTTCACTATTGGGAGATAGGGCTGATGGCGGAGGTCTGCACTCTCTGAGTGCTTTTCTAGTTTTTCAGAATGTGTTCTGCTCTACTAGAAATAATATGGTTCTCGGCTGGGGGTGTGGCTCTCTCAAAGAAGCTTACCCGCAATTTCCACATAGTATGACTGCACTGCGCACTGAAACACTGCGGGTTTGCTCCAACCGAAGGCGAATGACTTCGCCCACTGGAAGCATGTCTAGATCGCTGTGCCACAGCAAATAGCCCTAATGGGCAGGAAGAGATCACAAGAGAACTGCGAGTTCATGCAGGAATAGTATGTCAACAGCGGACTATTTTACCTTATGGGGTTAATTTATCATCCTTTCTGGTATAAATCCATGATATTATTGCTTCCGCCTAGGTGAGTACATTAGGAAGTTAAAAGGTTAATATTTGCTTAAAGGATCTGTGGTTTTATATAAAATTCTTTGGCTAAATGTCCTCAAAAGTTTACTTTTCCTCGTCAATGGTGCTGTTGTAGCTCTGCGACTCACTGATTCCCCGGTGACCCTTTGCTCTCACTGCAGGATGAAACGTAATGTTGATATTGTGATGATTTGCGACAGGGAGTCCATGCATTGTGTTGTATTTCGAAAGAAACGGATATTCTACACTTGTGACTTCCTTTTTGGAGCTTTCTGATCAACAGGAATTGACACGGTTTTATAGCGGCAGGTGCTGAAAATAGACCTGCAGTGTGTCTCAAAGGAAGCAGAGAGGACTGGCGCTCCAGGCACCCGCCACTGCCGGATTGCAGTGCCGGCTGTGGAAATGGTCTGATAGACTAGAGAGGGAGTGATGTGCTCCGCAGTACGATTCACTGGCGAATCACAGCGCGGTAGCTGTTTGTGGAAATTGGAAGTTATAAATCAATCCCTCTCCCTCTGCTGGGCTCAGCTGATCATTGCTGTGGGCACCTGATTCCCACCTACTGCACATCTCTTCAGAAGGGGAAAGTCACAACTAAAGACATCCAAATATGGTCACAAGAAGCAGTTTCAACTCTGCAGGGCTGCCTGGACAGTACTGCATGGGATGTGTTTCAGGAATCTGCTGCTGGCATTGATGAACTCAGATATGGTCAACTCCTGGATATATTACTGTGAGGATGTCATCCCTGTAAAAACTGTTGAAGTATACCCAAATAGTAAACCTTGAGTGAGCAAACTGAGTGAGTGCTGCTAAGGAAGAAAATACTCTTATTTAAAAAGGGGAATTTTTTCTGAACTCAAGTCTGTAGAAAAAGAGATTAAGCAGGAGGACAGGACGAAACGGCGCTACAAACAAACAGTTGTAAATAAACAGTAATAGATTATGACAGAGCAGGCAATCAATGTGAAGAAAAAACAATTCTTAGAAGGACTCTCCTCTGATCTAGTCCTGGCAAATGAGCTTAATATCTTTTATTGTAGATTTGATACGCACGATTTAAGCAATGAAACTGCTCTTCTAAAGAAGTCTTGGTCCGGTTTTGGTGAATTGGTGTCTGTTTTAAATGTTTGTGCTGTTATAAACTCTTTTAAATTAAAACCAGCACTGATAACATTGCAGCCCTATGGTCATCCATTGTTGCCCATCTTTACCTTTATTTTTAACTTGTCTCTTTCTCTACAGAGTCCCTGCAAAGTGGAAACAGGTCACTATAGTCCCTGTTGCTAAAATATCTTGTCCAGACACTTTAAATGATTTCAGGCTCATAGTGCTGACTTCCCTAGTGATAAAATAATTTGAAAAGTTGATCAAAAATTAAATATTAAACAGGACTGAACATCTGCTTGATCCTTTTGCAATTTGCTTACAGAGGGGTGTCCAAGATGCCACAATAACTTTGCTTAATTATACTGATTGTCATCTTGAAGGCTCTAGCACTCATTCTATCATTTGTTGATTTCTCTTCAGCCTTCAACACTGTCCAGCCTCATATGCTTGTCAGGAAACTCACAGCTTGGCCATGATAATAGTATTGTTGGTTGGATTCTGGATTTTCTTATGTTTAGGACTCAAAGAGTTAACGTCAAGATTTAACGTGACCAAGACAAAAGACATGATTGATTTTAGAAACTCCCCTCCTTCTCCTGCCAGCACTTTAATCAACGGACAGAAAATTGAAATGGCGGACTCCTTTAAGTACTTAGGAACTATAATTGATCAGAAACTGACCTTCAAGCATAACACTGACTCAGTGAGTAAGAAAAGCCAGCAGTGTCTCTTCTGTCTCAGAAAGCTTGTGAAACTCCAGGTTGACGGGACCCTGTTAAATATGTTTCAGTATCCTTTTATTGAGCCAGTGCTCATTTTTTCTTTTATCTGATGGTTTTAATCCCTAAACATTAGAAACAAAAATGTCCTTTTGAGAGTAGTTAAAGTCTGCAGTAAAATGATCAGTGTGGCTCAGGAACCTCTTCAACCTCAATACCAGAGTGTTCTGCACCATTTTGTATCCCTTCCCAACATGTTTTGAGCAGTGTAGAGGTCACATGCAATAATAAATGGAGCTGAATTTAGGAAATGTGCAGTGATTGATGATGTTGGCTGCACACATCTTAGCATTTTACATAAGTACATTCATTTCTCTGGTTTACAGGATGAAAATAGGTGTTGAAAGTATGTTTTATACACTAAATAGCACTAAAGTTGTGCATCAACATTCATAGAAGATTTAAAGGGACTCTGCTGTTTTCAAAAAAATAACAAAGTGCATGGATCCATGTGTATGGATTGTTTATTAGAAAGTTTTAGGACTGTGAATGTTAAAGTAGTTTCCTGTTAAAAATAAAATGGGTGGTGGCTGAGGGATTGTTTTAAAATACAGGAGAAACCAAGGGAATATGGGAGTGTTGGCAGGTATGCATTCAATAACTTCAAACTATTAAAATAGTGTCAGAGGAATAAAAATGCAGCTCATGTTATAAAAGTAGGATTAAAAAGCTAGAGAATAGAAAGTTGGGGTACAGATGAGTAATGAAGAGCTGAAAGAAATGGGAAAAAAATGTGGAGATAGCTGTCAGATCAAGTTAAAAGTTACTGCAAAGAAAGAAAAAAGGAGCAATCAATGAAAAAAGCAACTGAAGGGAACAGAGGAGAGGAGACTTGTGAAGTAAAAGTAGGGGGAAGGAAATCGATACGACTGGTCTTCTGATTAGAGACTTCAATGTGGCGGTGTAGCTCTCCTGTGGATTGTAGTGTTTTAGTGACGGTGTGTCTGCGACTGCTCAGCTGAAACATAAGATCCTCTCCTGCCTGATCATCTCCAGACTCCACAATGCCTCCATTTGGAGAGACGTCTTCTTGTTAAATCCTGGCTCGGGCTGTGACGGGCGAGTTGATTTTGGATGGTCATTGGGTACAGTAAAAGTACAATGGTAAGTGGGGGGAAGAGGGTATGATTGTTTAGACCCAAGATTTAAAGGAAAGTGTTGAAGGTGAGTAGAGGTGAAGGGGCCAGGGGCAGAGTGGAGAGCTGAGGAAGGGTGCAGTAAGAAGAAAGGAAGAGTAATAGAAATGAAAGGCCACTCCTGCTGTTGATAATTGGAGTACTGACGTGCCAACACAGTCTGAGAGCTTTTCCACCTGAGGGTACTAGACCACCAGGGGTCACGGACACTGAAACCATATTACAGCCCTCCTGTGCGCACTCACTGGCTTCCTCCTCCAGCTGTACGAGAGAGCAGAGCGTAATACTCCAAAGAAAAATAGACTTTTCTGCTCTTTTCTGTCCATTTTCCGCACAAGACATCTGCCTGGAGTCCTGCGTGCAGCAGTGCCGAAGGTTTTTCTGGCCAAAGCCTATTTATTGAGTGTGAGATATCATCAGTGTAGCCAATTCCACAGAGTGCTTGACAAATACATAATATAGATCCCGTGTGTTTGCCTTGCTCCAGTTTTCGTACGAGAAATCTCTCTCTTCCACTCTTATAACAGGGTCAGTCATGTTTTTATACTGTTGTAATGGATTTTTTAGATTCTCATTAGTTTAGATTAAATAGACTTTACAGAGATGTGTCATGCATTAATTTTTTTTTTCTCAAGAGTAGTTTATTTCTATAATTACAGATGCAGAAACACCACATGAACACAACCTCAGCAAAACCTCTAAAGAGGTCCACCCTAAATCTCAAAGACTGCTGCCCCGAGCAGTAAAACAACATGTTTACACTCAAATGACAAAACCCTGCAGCATACGTAAGATCCATCACTCATGCTCATGAGAATAGCTTTGGATTTAGAGTTTGGGGGCTATGATGAGGAAAAACAATGAAGTAAACACTATAAATAAAGCAGGGTGAACACTGGAAGATTTTGGGCTCAATTCCCCCTGACACCAAAAGAAAGGAACGTACAGATTTGTTGATGTTTCTAAATATTAACCAGATTTCCCTGCGGTGTGAGGTGATCTAATCTGCTAAGATAAATGTCAAAATAATACAGTTGTTTAATATTTATGATCTAATATGTTGTTGTTGTAGGGATCCTAAAGCAGAAAGCAAAGTAATGTAGAAGCATAAACTGTTTATCAAAATGGACATATCAACTGCTGCCTGGAAGTGAAGCCAAAGTATCCAACTGCTGGCTGGCTGCAGACCTCAGATCGGAAACAGCTGCACTTCAAGTCAGTTGTGAAAGTAAGTTGTTATCATGATGGATAAAACACAAGTGATAATCTTGCAAAAAAGGATAGTTTTAATTAGGCATTTAATATAAAAAAAATACGTCCTCTGAGATGGAAGCAGATTTGTGGATCCAGGAAAGACCCATTTTTTTCCATCTATATCCTTGTCAGAGGTCGCTGACATGGTCGAAAAGCTCCTATGTGGCAGGGCACCAGGTGTAGATGAGATTTGCTCAGAGGTACTGAAGGCCCTGGGAATTGTTGGACTGTTGTGGCTGATATGTCTGAGGTCTGGGACGGTAGCTTAACAGTGGCAGACTGAGGTTGTGGTCTCCATTTTTGGCTGACCGCTGAGGTCAGCCCTACATATGGCTTTGTCTGTATACTGACTGACTGACTGAGTAACTGACTGAGTGACCCTACCTCCTAAGCCCTATCATAACAGAGATGCGTTTGCTTGGACTGAATGCTGCTGAATGCTGGCTACCTCCACTGTGTTAACTAGAGCCATACATATAGAGTTGCACTATGGGTGGGGTTTAGTGGAACTGAAAGCCCTCCAGTGACTGCCTCGACTGCTCTAAATACTCAGATATAGCTTTAGCATGGCCTCTGTTTCACATGAACTGGGCCACATTTCTGTAGGACAAAGAACAAAAACAACCCTATAGGCTTTTTCATATTGGGAAAGATGTTTTCACTCTTCTGCCGACCTGCTTTGGCATGACTATGTGATAGGTGAGGGGGGAAAGGTAACTTCTTGTGTGAATGCTTGTATATGCAACGGCTGCTGGTGGAGGGATTAGCTCTGAATTAGTCACAGCAGCACTTTAGTCAAAACTGGACATTTCTTTATTAAAACAAGCAAAGTCCCCGTACACTGGCACGAGACTGGCACACCAGCATGGCAGCGGGCCGTCCATGTGGGCCGATCCGAGGAACCACAAGATGAAGAACCATAGCTCACCGATGAGAGAAACCTTGGCTGCACGTGGACCACTGTGTTGCCCTGCTGATTGAGCTGGTGTCGCAGATCCCTATATTAAACAACCCTTGGTTCTGGCCCTGATACAGCCCGGATCTCTGTTGTGTCTCAGGTGATGGGTTGCAGTGGCCTCAATAGGTGACATCTAGGGGCCTGCTGGGTATGGCTGGGACCAAAGTCTCTGATGGGCTCGCCCTTAAGGAATGGCGGAAGCTTATCCTGGTCGTATTTCTGAGCTCCAGGGTTCTTCTGGTCTTGCTCCATATAGGTCTGTAAGCCCTCACCAATGGAAGGGGAGTCCCTGTCTCTTACTCGCAACATTGCACTTATCTCAGACTTGTTTTAGTGATCAACCTGTGGGATACCAGTGAATCTCTGTGAGAGAGATTTAATCTCCAGTGACTCAATGTCTGTCTCTATCAGTGAAGTCTGACACATGTCTCTGTGGTGTTTCATATGTACACAGAGAAGAGCTTTATTAAGAGTAGAGACAGAGAGAGGACAGCATGTAGCTATGTACATTTAAGTAGCCACAATAAATTTGGCTCACAAAAAATAACAATAATGAAAAAATCACTCTGCCAGTAAGGCATTTCAACAGGCATCCCAGATAGTTGTGGTCAGCCATATGGGTTTTTATCTAGACTTGTTAAAAAAAGGAGGGTGTACTCCAATTATCGGGGTATCACACTACTCAGCCTCCTTAGTAAAGTTTACTCTAAGGTGCTAGAAAGGAGCCTTCAGGGATTGTCGAACCTTGGATACAGGAGGAACCATGCAGATTCTGTCCTGGCTGTGGGACAGTGGACCAGCTCTTTATCCTTGCATTACTTCTTGAGGGAGCATGGGAGTTTTCTTATCCAGTCTACATGTGTTTCGTGGACTTGGAGGAGGTTTATGGTCCTGTCACACAAGGGAGTCATATGGAGGTTACTTCGGAATTATGGCATCTCATAATTTCAGCTCTGCTTTTTGTGGATGATATTGTTCTATGCTTTTTCTGCCAGAAACCTCCAAAAGGCATTTGAGTTGTTTGTCGCTAAGTGTGAAACCGTCATGATGAGGGTTAGCACCTCCAAGTCCGAGGCCATGGTTCTTTGCCGGAAAACACTGGATTGCTCCCTCCAGGTGTGGAGTGATTCCTTGCCTCAAGTGAAGGAGTTAAAGTACCTTGGGCTCTTGTTTACGGGTGAGGGCAGAATGGACCATGAGACTGACAGGCAGGTGGTGCAGCCTGACCGCTGTGGTGAAGATGGAGCTGAGCTGGAAGGCGACAGCTCTCAATTTACTGGTAGATCTTTATTCCAACCCTCACCTTGGGTCATGATCTCTGGGTAATGACTGAAAGATTGTGAGTTCAAGCAGTCAAAATGAGATTCCAAAAGAGGATGTTTGAGCTCAACCTTGTAGGGTGAGGAGCTCAGATATCCGGATGGAGCTTGAAGTAGAGCCACTGCTCCTTTACATTGAAAGGAGCCAGTTAAGGTGATTCAAGCATAGATTAGGATGCCTTCCTGTGGAGGTCTTCCGGGTACGCCCATTTGGGAGGAGACCCCATGGGACTTCCAGGATTGCTGGAGGGATTATATATTTATATTATCTGGCTTGGGAACTTGCCCATATGCGACACATGTCTGAAGGAAACTTCTGCAGAGCACACCAGAGAGCTCAGGCCATATACACCTACCTGATGTGTGGGATGTAAACTACAAACATGGAGACACTTAAAGAGGCTACTACAATCTTAATTCTGAGAACTTACTGTGTATTAACGTCAAAAATCAACAGATAGGTTGGCTCAGACTGATGATTAGTGGCCAGAACACAACCTCAATGTTCAGTTTCATTACAGAGATATTTCTGTATTTTTGAAGTTGGGTTGTATGAGGTGCTTGGCAAAAGTAGTGCTATTAACCTCCAGAAATTTCAGTGAGCATTGCCCTTCAAACAGGATGTGCTTGGGGAAGCTAGACTACATAGTGCCACAGAATGGTAAAGCTGCTCCATGTAATTTTGCAAGTTTTCAGTACAAATAGACCAAAAGAACCCCAATGTTGGCTCTATTATACACTTCATCGAACATTTTTGTAGCGTTTTAATTTTCACCCAGAAAGCCTCTGTGATTAGCACTGTTTATCAACGTGACCTTTGGCTACCAGCTCTTTCGCCTCAGCATAGTTCTTGCTTGTCTTTACCATGTGTGTTTACTCTTAAGTCTTGTTTGACCATGAGAGATTCTGCAAGATTTCCAGAGTTATAGATAGTAATCTGGCTGCTTGTGAATGCAGTCTGCTAGCGGGGTGTACTATTTTGATTGCTCTCCAAAAACTGTAGGAAGAAAGTTGTTTTATCATTCATTATTTGTTGTGTTGTGAGATATCTCACATTTTCTACATCTGTAAGATTTTTATAAATCTTTCAGTGTGGGCTCAGCTCAACACATTACAATCTGCTACCAAATCCCCATCTGCTATTCTCTACCTCTAACAGATGTCCTGCTAAAATGGGATCTTTGGGAAAAAAATTAGAAATACTATGTAAACCTTGTTGGTAGTCCATTAAAAAGTAAATTAGGCTTGTTTTCTTGAAGGGTTTAGGGTGATATTTACAGTCAATGAGACTAAACCAACCAAATGGCTGTTTCTTTTAATATCTGAATTTTCCCTGCTGGAGCTTCTTTCTGTCAATCCACTCCAGCTTTAAAATATTCTATGGCAGATGAACACTAAGTGCAACACAAAGAAGGCCCATTCTATGGGGCAGAATGTCCCTCTTTCAAAGTCATAAACTGCCTCTCATGCAAACATCAAATGTAAGAATGTAGAAGAAAGTCTCTACACCTTGAGATAAGCTGCGTGTATTATTTTTAATAACCTTTTTCATTAGTTGTAGCTCATTCTTTTCTCAAACAATGTGAAAAAAAAGTTTTTTACTACTTTTATTGTCAGAAGTTGCATTACTTGTTGATGACAGCAAACTCAAAGGCAGCATGGAAGTGGGTAAGAAGTGGCACGTATGTAATTAACTTGTTGTTGTACATCTGTGGGTGGCATAAACAGTTTGAGAGTTACATAACTTCCTTTTTCTATAGGAGACAAATTAATACATGGTAGATACTAATTAAACTCATTTTGAAAGTACAGAAGATTCTAATTTTGTGTAATTATCTGGAAAGTGCAGTTCCTTTCTTGTCTCTTGACATTTCTGAATCACTGACTGAAGCCATGGCCCCATTGTCAATTTAATGTCTTAAAATTAAAGTGCTGAGCACTCTGAGTCAGCACCTAAAACTAAATGTAGAATTTCAACAAGTAATACACTTAACAGATTGATTAATGAAGGAAAGTACAGCTTTACCTTGGTTTAACCTTATTATCTGCATTCTCATGTTACTACTCATACTTTTGTTACATGACATCTTACTGATACCATGGCAAAGGTCTCATAGGGCAGCAAAGTCCTCCACACAACAGCTTCTAAAAAGTTTAGTTTGGTTTTGGAAGTTTCTGTGACTTTTGTATCAGTCTTATGTTTTCTCTTGATGGTTCTAGACCACCCATTCCCAAAGTTTGGATCGGGACCCACGGTTGGGTCCAGTTTGGGGTCGACAAATGAGTTTCCAGAATTTTTGCTATAGTAGTTAAAGGCTCCACCATATCACACTCATCCTCTCCTCCATAATAAAGCACGAAACAACCACTGGATGGCAAAAATAACAGTTACTGATGACTCATTGTTCCAGATCAGATAGCTACTGAGGGCCAAAGGGGTCAAGAATGCAAAAAAAGTCTATGTGACGGAGGTAAAGTGGCTTCCTCCAGGCTTGTACAAGAGAAGGATCAGGTCAGGACCAGACTGAGCCCAGAATTATGTTATCCAAGCTAGCACCAGCCACCAGCTCAACCAACAAATATATAGTTGTTTTTTTTTTTTTCATAAATTTCTAAAAATCTGTTTTTACTTTGTAATGATGGGGTGCTGAGTGTAGATGAATGATAGTTTAAAACAAATTTAAATGATTCTAGCATCAGGCTTCAACATAACAAAATTGAAAAAGGTGACGGGGGTCTGAATACTTGCTGAGTTCACTGCATGTATGTATGTATGTATGTATGCATTTAACTATTATTTTTTTTTATATATAGGAATTTTTCAGGCACCATGGAATAAATTCTAAATTCTGAATTTTCAGACCTTTCTGTGAAAAATATTAGGACTTGGAAACCTGTCACAGGTCCATTTATTTTGGAAATGTTCTTTAAAGTTTCAAGGTATTTTCGAGTAAATGAAAAAAAGATACAGCTGAAAATTTTCTTGTAATTTTCCACTTACACTGATTTTTTTATTTTTATAGATGGATAATATTGTCATGATAACTGTCAGGAACTTTCATGGAAATATGTAAATAAAATTTACTATACATAGCCTTAAATTAAAAGTTCATTGTCTTTGTGACAGTCTATATTAGTTCCAGGATCACGCTTGCTTTAGTGCTGCTGACATTTGAACTTCTGCTTCTATAGCTGCTGTCTTTTCTTCATAGACTTTTTCACTACCTCCTTGTGATTTACAAGGTTTTTCACTTTTCATCCAGTGTAACTGTGGAGGGACCAAAGGCTTCATATGCCATTTTCTCGTGGAATGACCTTTTTGTCCTCAGATAGCTGTTTTCATTGGTTTGGTTCCAATAGATACATTTTTACCCTGAAAGCCTGTGACTGAAAGCTTTGGGATCATCTGTAATGTCCAGAGT
Source organism: Cheilinus undulatus (assembly GCF_018320785.1). Classification (NCBI taxonomy): domain Eukaryota; kingdom Metazoa; phylum Chordata; class Actinopteri; order Labriformes; family Labridae; genus Cheilinus; species Cheilinus undulatus. Next base: position 31,385,061 of record NC_054873.1, read on the forward strand.
GTCTTGGTAAAACTTATTACATATAGCTTCAGAGATAACTGTAAGGGGTAGACAGGTTTTCTGAACTTGTTTGGTAGAAGACGTCACCCACCCCCCATACTGACATGTAGCCGAGATTTAAAGCTGATTTAAAAGTACCATTTTAGCTTCTGTATTTTCACTGCTTATTAAGAAGATTTTGGTTTTGTGACAGTTCTTCAACCTTCGTCTTATTTTACAATCTTAGTGCATGGTCAGTCTGAGTCTATTCATTAACCCTTTGAATGTTTTTCTAGTAATAAACAAATCTCTTCATGAAACAGTAGAAAAAATAAGGACATTGTTGCATACCAAAATCATTATTTTGACCTCTCCTGGTCATAATCAGAGCATGAAAGAGTTTTTGCCTCTTGTCTGTCATACCAGAGATTATTAATTGCCTAAATCCCCCCCAAATATGTTAGTCTCTTATAGTTTTGTTGTATCCAGTGCAGAATTTAACTTATATCAATTTTTAATTCTACAGTAAACATTATTTCTGCTTAAACTGTTTTAGAGTTTTAATATGTGATATTTTTGGAGATTTTTGGTGGAATTTTAATGAAAAATCAGTTGTATGAGTAGTGAAATATCTGTGATTTTAGTCAGTTTCACAACTATAACAGTTTAATGATACATAAATGGCATAAATCAGTTTTTATTTTTCTTCTGAGTCTCTTCACTGCTAAAAATGACATAGTTATTTGATACTTGTGATTATTTTGGTCTTCTGTTGGATTTACAAGATAAAACTGGTGGTACCACCATAACCTATACAGTTGTGAAGCCTACCAAGTCTTACTTTCAAAAGAGGTCAGAATGTAAAGACAACCTCACCAACTCTGATGTCCCTGACCCTGACAGGAGACAATGAAGCCATCTCAGATGGCTCTGTGAGGTTTAACCTGTCAGTATTTGATGCCCAATGCTTTTAAGTTTAATTGAGAAGCAGCATGTGAAATCCTCCTCACAGTTTAATAATGTACTGTAATAAACAATTATGTGTTTAAAATGAGTATTTTGTATTTAAATACATTTTTAATGTGGCGTTAAATTCTAATTTGACAAAACATATGTTACACAGTATTTCCCCATTTTTAATGTTTTAATATGCATGCTCTTTATGGAGGGTTTATTTATTCATTTATATATTTATTTATTTATTTATTTTTACCAAAAACTGGCTAGGAACCACATGTGGTCACTTTGTTGACCTTGACTTTTACTATAATAATGTAAAAAAAAAAAAAATGTTTGTAACTGACAAAGCTAAAAAGTGTTGGGATGTCCACCAATAATTTTCTAGGGCTTAAATTTTGAATTTCCAAGTATTTTAATGAGTGCCCTACTCAGGGTTAAAGTCATCAAATTTTACGTTATGCCAGCTAGCATGCTGACAGCTAACATTTGTTAGCTAACAGGCTTTAATGTGCTGCAATACAGATTTAAACACTGGATTAATATTTAAACTAGAGTAAATTAAAACAGAGTTTTGGGGGGCTTTATCACAGCTGCTTCAGGTGGAGGACTAAGCAGCAGCAGACTGATAGGATCAGTGACTCCTTAAACTGACATGCCAGATGAATTTGTTTCGCACATCCATCTGGTAAACCTCTCATAGACAGCATTTGGGAAAGGGCAGAGCCTTTGAAAAAAAAAAACTCGGATTGGATGAACATTGTTTACAAATTGTATATGTGTTTGTGAATGTATTTGTAACTTTTATAACCATGTACATTTTTTTTTCAATCCTGTATTGTATTGTATTGCTGCAGGGTACCCCTGGAAAAGAGACCTTGGTCGCAGTGGGTTTTTCCCTGCTAAAATAAAGGATAAATAAAAAATAAAATTCTGTCTTTCACATCTTTAGGAGCCAATCAGAGCAACAAAACACTCCGTTACGTAGCCGCACCCACACCGAGGAGTAAACTTCATAGAGAACTGCATAACGCGCGAACCAAGGCAACTATAGACATGTCATTATTGAAGAAAACAACTCACCGCTGTTCTCTGTTCTTCTTTTAACAAAGAAATGTTGTCAAGTTCTGATAAAACTGGCACTTTAGCAGCATCTATGCTAATGTCATGCGCCGGCCTCTTGTGGCATTATTTTTAGATATTGTAGGTCATGACTTTTTCAGTGAATGGTGACTGGCTGCCAATCAATCTCCAAATCAAATAAATTCATGCCCATTATCTTTCAGTTTCATTTTCTAATTGAAAATGAATCATAAATAATGCCACTGTGCGATAATCAATGCTTTCTAATGCTATCTGATACTGTGGAAATGACTATTTTCATTCAAAGACAGATACTACATCTTTATGTTGCCTTGACTTGTATGTGAGTCTATCCTGATAATTTGTACATCAGCAGATGTAAATTGCTTCCAAAATGTGATCATTTTTAATTGGCTCTTCTACACCCAACCTCCAAGTTACATGAAAATAGGAGCAGAAGTTTTTCCATCCTCCTGTTGACAAACAAACAGTGCTGAAAACAACCTGCTTGGCAGAGGTGATAATTTTGGTAAGATATGAGGAGTACACCTGTAGGAGAGCAAAACTCAATATATTTTCTCTGAGAGGTAGAGAGAAGACACAGCACGGTTTCAACCCTGCAGTTTGATGAAACCACTGATGATTTCATCTTTTTCATTCTATTGCAAAAAAGTTTTTTTTATTTCTTTATTTTTGTGCCACTCATTCAACCTTGTGCTTGTGTGAGAAATCCAACCTCCATCACTTCTTTGCTTCTGTAACACCTCATCAATGGTCCCATTTGGCACAGAATTAAATCCAAATTGAAGGAGATTCACTGAGGTGACTCTTTAAGGTTCTAAAAATAAGTATTATAAGAAAAAAGCTGTCTGATTCCGTCTTTTTACTCCACTCCGAGAGCGGCGCATGCTAACAAGTCTGAGTCTGTCCACTAGTCTGATCTATCCCAGAATCACTGACATTAAGATCACACTGGGGGGACATAATGTAATTTACCTGCTTCATCAGCTAATGCAGCACAAATCCATTTTCGCCCAAACAGGAAGGGCCACATACATTACCCTGATGACCGTGCCGAGTCAAGGGGGAACGACTAATGAGACTAAATGTAATTACTGTCCACCTCCGATTTGGAAACAAAATAAACCCTCCTGCACTCCCATTTGGGGCTCAGAACACTGGGACCAGAATAAACCCTCCTCATGTCACCACTCAGCGCTACAATTGGCTTTCCTGTCACTATTTAGATCAGCATTCAGACTCTTGATCAGGATTCCCATTAGCTGATGGCCACCATGGCGTCCCTATCTGATAAAAAACAGCATAAAGTTACAGGAGGTGTTGAGTTATTGACATGCTCACAAAAACTTTCTACTCAGTTTCCTGAACTGCTTAGTCAGATGTGATCTGCTTATTTCTATGAACAACAACATATTATGCTTTTAAAAGTGGACAGAAAACAGAAAAGCACTCTCTCTTGCCCTTAAACGCCCTCTCTTCCTCTGTCCTTTTGACGTTCTGCTCATGCAAGGTGACTGGTGCACTTCTCTAGGATTAAAAAATGCCATGAAGGTTAAAGTGGTGATGTGTCCTATCCCTTTTCTCTTCCTGCATCTCCTTTTTTCTTTTCTAACTATAGGCTTTAAGGTGAAATTACGATTTCCTAATGTAAAAGTGTTGTCAGGTGAGCAGATTTCAGGCATGCAGTGCTATCCAAAATTGCACTGTGTGCAAAGAGTGATGAATAATTGAACAACATGAAAGTTGTAAAGTAAGGAGTTTAAGATCCTGCAGGATTTGACATGCGAAACCTTCTCTCTGTCTCCACTCACAAGACAAGAGTCTAATTTCCAGGGAGACAACTTTAGCCTCCAGCTCTTTCACTGGGTATGTTTACCCCGACATGATTTATTTATTTATCATTATTTTTATTTATTTATGCTATCCCCCATTTAATGTATCGAGGAGGAGGAAGAACAGCAGATGATCGTGTGGGGGTATGAATAATTAACAGGAAATAAACAAATAAAAAAAATAACAAAAAAAGTGGTGGTAAATAATCTTATCTTAGTCAACAGCTGCGTTGATACCCAGACACCCCCACACCCTTCTCCTGGAAAAGAAAAAGCCCTGTCCATGCAGTTAAGCTGCTTATAAATATTTGTAATTAAAATCGGAGGTGGAATGCAGGGAGAGTGGCATCTTTATCACTGGAGACACTGCTGCTGCAGGTGTCTTTGATGCCCACAGAGGCGTTTTTTTGATCTGACAGTGCAGGAGCGTGCAGGCTCCTATCGGCTTGTCCCACTCAGCAGCTCCCCTCCCCGAGCACCCTCACATGCTCAAGAGTTCATTACCGTTTGTTTTGCATTTTCATCTGTTTCTACCAGACCTTTGAAATCTCGTCAGCTCAAACCTTTTAATTATTCATCAAGACTTAAGAAAAGCACTTCTCTATTTTAGGACGGAATTCAGATTTTTTTTTTTTGGGATGTGAGCACAATGCTGTCCGGCTTTAGTTGCACTCTGTTTAAAATATGTTGCATCATTTATTTCACTTTTTTTTTGCCTGAGTTTCTTTGCATTGTTACAGGGGTAATGTAGTTAAAAAAACATACAGTTTAGTATACTTGATTTTAGCACACACATTAACTCACTGCACTCTTCAGTCTTCACAGCAGACAGCAGGTCCTGCTGAAAAACTCACTCAGTGTTGTGTCACAGCATATCTGAGTAAGTGCAAAATCCCTGCATTTATACTAGACTGACATGCTAGCCATTAAACCACTGAAGGTGCCATATCTGTTTGGGTGTCAGATTTGCTTTGAGTCTTGTGTCTGCCACTGATACTCTACAGTATGACTGGCTGTTCACTGATGATGTGGCTCATTTTAATTGGTGGCACACCAGAGAGTGTAGAAGTGGTTTTGATGAGGTTTTTGTGGTTGTGTTGTATAGTAAATGCACTAGACAACACTTCCTCTGATGTAATATTGCTTTAATATCTGCAGAATTAACAAAAAGAAAACTGCTGTTTATACGGAAAAGTTTCAAAAAAACAATACATCAGTGATGTTAATCAATGCTGCACTAGAAATGTACTAGAAACATTCAGCAGCTTTGGATGAATTCAATATTTGTTCAGCAGTAAAATGCGGCTGTGTACACTGTTCTGCCAACTACACCAGGAGCTGACAAAATCCTACATTTAAAAAATATGTTTCTGGCAAGTAGTATTTCATGTCTGATAATGGTTGTTGTGCGCCGCCCCCCCCCCCCCCAACAATCCAGGGGTTGTTGAGGAACACAGTAACACAAGGGAAGATAAATGGAAAGGAGTGGAGGGGAGCGAGAGGTTGTGTTTGAGCTGATGGCTGGTGATGGAAAGCCATACTTCCCTCTCCCTCAGATTGTTTCACGTGTAACCTTCTCTCTACTTCAACTTTAGCAGCTTTCTTCTCTCTGCCTTTCTGCTAGTAAATGTGATTTCCTGAGTGTGAACAAACTTTTCCTACAGAGGAGTATGCAGAGCTTTAATGTTTCAAGTGAAAAGAGGACGATAATTAAAGAGCTTTTAATTCTTCAAACATGTAATCAGCGAATGTTGTTTAATAATTGAAAGACACTGGATGACAACAGTGATATCGACACTGTGACAGTGTCAGGGTTGTTTATGATGAATTCTGCAACCAAAAAAGAGAAAGAGGAAGAGAGGAACAGGAGGCATAAATACCACATCCCCAGAGGCTAGCCACTGGCTCTGCTCCAGCTTTTCACATGCTACAACCAGCTTTTGAAATCAGTGAGTCATTCCTCAGCCAGGCCAACCATCCCTGTGTTTGGACATAATAGCAGAGTGGAGCTCCTGTTTATGTCTTCTGCTTGGCTGGACATTTTCTCCTTGATACCACACAATAAGACTTTTTTTCTAGGGTTGGAAAGCATGCAATGGTAAGATGTGGGAGCTACAGCTACAGCCCTTATTTTCTTCCTCTACAGATGAATTTTCACTAAAGATTTGTGCTATTAATGTCAACAATGTGGCCTAATAATTTCCCTAGTATTTTAAAAGCTGAGCTAAACACAACTAAAGATAAAAATTAGTCCTCCAGTTTTCTCAGACAACTATATTAAGTTGTGAGCCATAAGAAATATCAGGTAGTGAAAGAACTTCCAGCTCTTTTTAGTGAGCCACATAGTTTGGCTCAGCTCAGCAGCTCTCTAAAGGCTCTTCATTCTCTACCATTTTGGCTTTAATTAATCAGCTGAATGAAGCAATATTTTCTCCTACAAATATGTGCTTATTTATGTGAGTATTAAAATACTAAACCATATAAATCCTAGAGCAACACTATTCTCTGTTATATTTAATAGCTGGTATTTGGATGCGGGAAAAGAATGTTTCATTTTGGTTAGCATTAGTTCTCAGTGTTGCTAATTGATGGCTTTCTCTGAAATATTAATATTCTGCCTGCAAGACTGCCCAGAAGAGGCGATAAAGGGGAGTTTTATGGGGCCCAGCCAAACTGGGGTCCCACAGAGGTCAGCAAAATTATGGTCCATTGTAAAGTTAAGGTGTGATAACCACATTTTATTTTTGCCCTGAATAACAACCACTCTTATCAAAGAAAAAAAAATGTTTTATTTATGCTACTTATCAATGTAACTTTAAAAAACCCCTTGAAACCCTTTTCTTAATACAGAATGAATGTTTTATCGGTAATGATAACAACATGGGTGGACAGTGAACCAAACTCAGCGATAGGCCATGATGTGCACAAACATCATGATGTCATAATCAAGGAGAAAAACTGAGACAACTTTTATTGGAAAATATTTGACTAATTGTGAAAAGAGACAAACAAGGGTTTGAGTGGCAAAATGGATTAAAGAAGGAAAAATGGGTTGGAAAAATAGAGCAAAAGGCAGAAAAAAATGGACTGAAAGTGGCAGAGATGGGTAATGAGTGTTAAAAAAGCAGCAAAATGAGAAAAAAAGGGCAATACAATTGGTTAAAAGTGGCAAAAATATGACATAGTGGGTGGAAAGGGCAACAAAATTGTTTAAAAGTGGCAAAATGTGGCAAGAATGGCTTAACGCATTATAAAAAAGGTTGGAAAAAAGGGCAAAAAGCAGCAAAAACAGGTTGTAAATGGGCTGAAAGTAGAAGAAACAGTCAACAGGTAGCTAAGAAAACAAGAATGGGAAACAAAGGTCTAGGGTTGAAAATGGGTTAAAAATGGCAAAAAAAGAGGTTAAAATTGGCAAAAAAAAAGTGGCAAAGGTGCAAAAGAGGCTAATCAGTGGCAAAAAGGGCAAACACTGGAAAAAATGGCTTAAAGTGAAAAAAAATGGGCACAATAGGGGGAAAAAGCAAAAAATAGGTTGTAAATTGAAAGTGGCAGAAATGGGTAACAAGGGGCTTAAAAACAGAAAAAATTGGAAACAAATGGCAAAAATTTGACAAAATGGGTGAAAGTTGGAAAGAATTGATTAAAAGTGGCAAAAAGTAGTGGCAAAATGGCAAATCAGGCAAAACGATGGCAAAATTGGGAAAATGTGCAAAAATATGGCTCAAAGAAGTGGCAAATAGGGCAAACAGTGGCAAAGATGGCTAGAAGTAAAAAAATAAAAAATAAAAAACAGAAAAAAAACTATTAAAAAAAAAAATTCAATTAATAGGTTGTAAATGGATTGAAAGTGGCAGAAATGGGCAACAAATATCTAAAAAACAGCAAAAATGGGAAACAAAAAAGGCCAAAAAAAACAAAAAAGGGTTAAAAGTGGCAAAAATGGGCGACAAAGGAAAAAACTGAGAGATGTAAAAAAGTCAGCTTGTTTGTAGGGGTGTGATGAGACACTTATCTCATGAGACAAGACGAGATTTTACACTTTTTTTTAATTTGGAAAAAAAAAATACGTGGGTGGAAAATATGTCCTTTAAACAACTGAAAGTCAAAATTGCAAAGCAATTAGGTCTACTCAAAAATGTTTGAACTAAGTACTGAGTAGGCTATCCATGCTTCCAAACAGTATGTTTTGTCTAACTCTGACTCAAACTGTACATTTTCATGCCCTTCAAATCAAACCTTTCATTTTAACAGCCTACAAAATTGTTAATTTACTACACTATGCTCTCATCACTACAATTACAATAACTATTTTTAATATGATATTTAATTATATATAATAAAAGCTTTTAGATTATTTTGGAAGTATTTTAAGCACTATTTTCAACAGGCCTAACTCTAGAGCGCTGCATCAGTAAAATCAAACTATGTCATCCTCTTTAAGGACATCCATATTTAAAACAATCAAAAGAAATAGCAATCTCGTGGCGTTTTGATCTTGTGAGATCTCGTGGCACGAGATCTCGTCACACCCCTACTTTTTTGATATTTACCATTTCAAATACAGATTGGGTAAAGGTAAAATCAATTTTAGGCAACAGAAAATTTGGCAAGATAATATTTAGAACAGTCAGATAATCAGGCAGGAGGAATCCGTCCAAAAATCTGCACCGTTATCTTGTAGTGTAGCACATTTAAGGGGGGCAGTGGCCAACAAGTGCAGATCAACATGCACAGCATTACTTCAATTATCAGATTCTGATCGTCTATTGAATAAGACATGTGCTCCTGTGAAGCCATCAACATTCTTTAGTTTTCAGAGCTTGCATTTTTTTCTCAAGGCATCTCATGGTATTTACTTAGCAGATTTCAGCCCACGTTCTTTAATCATAGCTGGTTTTCCTCTGTGTTTTCATCATAGTTACCTGCTGTTACTAATAAAAAACACTGCATTATCTTGAACACATTTGTCCTACATTTTTAATGTCAAAAAAATGAGCAGCTTCTTAGTGCATGGCAGAATGGATTAGATCTTAAAATGAGCGCCTCTTTGTAGCAAATAGGGATTGTATTTTTCATCTGGAATAGGTTTTAACAAAAAAAAAAAAAAAAAAGATTCTAAATAAAACTGTAACCCTGAGATTTAAACTGAATTGGGAGATTCTGAAAGATTCACACTCTTAACCAATGCTTTGTCATCAGGCACTTGTCCTCATGTGAATTGAAGTCAGTCCTTTTTTCTGCTGTGTGTTCGATAATAAAAAGAAAACCAGCTCTCAGACAGGTGATGGCGTTCATTGTCCACATTAGAGAGCTGGAATAGAGCTGACTCATTCACAAGCAATTCACCACAGAGTTCCTATAATTTTCACAGAAAAAAAATCTCTGAATCTAAGGAAATAAATATAAAAATGTCTTAATTCTTCATGCACAAAAATTCTGGACTCTCTCATTATGATAATTGATTGCTTTTTCTGAGGCTAGTATTTACATTTGTCAGACTTTTGGGCCATTTTCAAAGGGTTTCTAGAAGGGGTTTCTGCATAAATTGTATGACTGTTTCAATCTCAATTTGTTTCCAAATATCCCTGCACTGTTGATAAAAAACTGCAGCATTTAAACACATGTTCATCAGAGATACAGGAACACTGTGCACATGCATTATTGCCTGTGCGATATATTTTTCCTGTAGGCACACTAACACATTTGAAACACTGTCGTCAACAGGAAGGCCTGGCTGCCTGTCAACAGTGATTAATGTGAAGTCCCTCCAAAACAGGGGAAATACATCAGAGAAACTTTCAAGAGAAAGGTTACCAAAAAAACACAATCCCAGTGAATGAGGACATTGCTGAATTTCATACTGTTTTTTTCCCCCCATCTGTCCCCAAATCATCCCAGATGCTTCATCTCACAAGAATTATGAGACCTTTCTCTCATGAGGAAATTGCTTTTACAGCAACCTCATCCTCACTCTTCAGGCTCTGCAGCAGCTCTCCACTCTGTGTATGTGTGAGCTATAGGAGTGCTGACACTAGTGAATACAGTGCCACTTCTCCAGGACCTAACACAAGGTGATAGCACATCCTGTCAAGCATTTTCTGTCCCCTAATTTGTTTGTGTCATCTCGCTGTAACTGTTCCTGTCACTTCATGGTGGTGATTGAAGTGAAAGAGGCAGCTGCTTTATTTTTCCTTCTTACCTGATAAGGTTGTTATTAACATTGGAGCGGCCCGCATTGTTCGGTTGAGACACGGATGTGATTGATATTGTGTCAAGGCGAGGGGGAAGTTTCCCAGTGCCAAATGAATGGTGACTTCCCAAATAAAGGAAATGGAAGGATGTGTTATTATGGGGAACATTAGTGGAGCTGCACAGAGCTGCCATCTGTCTGTGAAGTGACCTTTCAGGAAAAAATGTGGATCTATCATTAACCCACAACGCTCTTTCCTCCTCTTCCTGCCATCTTATTTCATCTTTTTTTTTTTTTTTTTTTTTTTGCTGGATTAGATTTTTTTTTCTCTTTCTCCTTTTTTTTGCTGAAGCATAAATTTCGTGGTGCAGTGTTTCATATGTGAACAAGTCAGGGGTATGACCCAAAGGAGGATGATTGAAAGACACTGGTCTGAAAGAGACATAAAATCAAATAAAGACCTGAGCTGACTATGAGCCCATGCGAGAGAGTGGGGAGATACACAGACTTAAATGAAGCGAAGGGTGAGAGCAGAGAAACGCACCAGTGAATTTCTCAGTATGATAGACGGGAATGAGAGCTTGGGCACATGTTTTGAATATTTTTTTTTTCTTATTTTTTTATTTATTTATTTTTTCAATTACTGAAAGAAGTATTTATTTCTTAATTGTTTTTCCAAAAAATTTGCAGCCTGTAAAGCTCCTGTAAATGTTAGATTTTGGCGACTATCAGACAAAGCAGTACCCCTTCACTTTTCTTGTCCTGTTCATACATAACTAGTTTTACTGAACAAAATATTCATCTTGAATAAGTCAAAGCTATTAATCTTTGCTGTGGAAAATACATGAGCAGTCTGTTTCTGCAGTTTTTCTGACACCTAACCCCCCCCAGTTGCAATTTCAGATTTTAAAACTAACTACAGTGCCTTAAAAAAATATAATTTGGCTTTTCATTAAAAAAAGAAAAAAACCCTCTTCAATGTCAAATGGAAAACAGATTTCTACAGAGAAATGCCAGTTAAATGAAAATATGCAATGCAAAATAAGTAAGCTGGTATTTAGTGGATGCACCTTTTTTTCCCCTCTATATTTTGCTGCATTTATTTTACCTTCTACCTTCCAGGGCTGACTGCTGAGAAGCATCCCCACAGCATGATGCTGCCGCCAACATGCTTCATAGTGGGGATGGTGTGTCTGTGGTGATGTGTAGTGTTTTGTGCCTGCCAAACATAACATGTTGCCTGGTGGCATGGTGTAAAGATAGCCAGGAATACTGTTTAACAAGTGTCTGGACCTTCCAGACACAGGCGTCTTAATAGTACAATCACTTATGACACATTGACTGCACTCATCAGAGCCCCATTTCCCTCATTGTGAGACTACTAAGACTAGTTGGCTGAACCTCTGTTGAATTAGGTCAGTAACTTTAATGGGGTTGACTGTTAATGCAGTCACTAATTTTACTTAGATTTTTTTTGTATAAATTGACATTACTTTGTAGAAATCTGTTTTCACTTCAACATTAAAGAGGCTTGTTGTGATTTTTTTCTCAAACAAGCCAAATTATATTGACCATGGTTGATTTCTAAAATCACTTAAAGGGTAAAACATCCAAGAGGACGAACACTTTTTATAGGTGCTGTGTAATAATCAGCCTTTATACTGATGGCCTTGCTAACTTTAGTAGGTTATATACATGAACTGAAATTAATACCTGAGCACACAGGAGCTGAAAGATTATTTCTCTGATTTAGCAATACACAAGAATATGAAGATTAAAAAAAAAAAAAAAAAAAAAAGGAAAACAACCAATGAAATAGACACAGAAGTATCTTATTCTTGTTTCATATACTCCAATACCCATAGACTGTTGCCTGCACTACTCTGGATTTTCACAACTCCATCTGGAGCCACAAATCAAAGACTCCACATGTGACATTGTTATCGGAACAGTCAGCTTCAAGGCCAGGTATACTGTTGGATGCAAGTTTCCTGCTGTTACCATCAAACATATCAGCAGTGAGGAAAAACACACTGTATGTACAGTGAAAAGCAGGGCTTTCAGCATTAGCTGTGATGTGATAAAGGTCCATAACTCGTGTGTCTATTATTTTCTTTAAATTGCATTAATTGCCTGCTTTATTGTCATCTTGTCATGGTTAAGTCACTGCAGTGTCTCCCTGGAGCCACAGTGATGTCAAACAAGTCCACCATGCAGTAGTGTGCGGGGGGGGGTTTGCCTGTTAAATCTAAATTAAAAATCTAAATTAAGTAGTCTGTCCAGTTAGTCTGTTTTAAGGCTATATAATGTGCCATTTGTAGAACATATAAACATGTCTAAAATGCCCTCGAAAACACGCGAAACTTAGTGCCCTCTTCAGTGGCGAGAACACGCTGTATGTGCCCTTTCTTTTCTTTTTCGCCCCTGCCCTTGAAAAAGTCTGTGCACACCACTGCCACCACGACTCCTTGATGCCTCATTTCAGTAAAAAAAACCCTCATAGACAGCTCAGTGGGCATGTCATAAGTCATCTGCACTGTCTTATCAAGCAATAAACTCTTTTCCTTTATTTTCATTTCAGTATGCATCAAGTTCCTTTTTCCATTTTTAATTTGTTCCATAATCTTTGATTTACTTATTCTCAAAAATTGTTTCACACAGGCCCAGTGGCAGGACATAATGAAGGCAAAAAAAGTTTGGGTTTAAAACGCCCGATTGGCTTTATTTTATTCATTTATTTTTTGCAACTTAATGTTTATTTGGCAAAGTAAAGCACAGACATTTAGACTCGGATTGGCTTTATTTTACTCTAAAATGTTTCTTCCATTACTAAACCATAAGAGAATTGACTTGGACTTGCCCTTGAAGCCTGGAGACTGTGACTTGTGGCCAAACTTCAGAGTAAAAGAGTAAATATTTAAGTTATATGCATTTGGCAACCCTGAAATGTCTCATAAATAATACAAGATTTGTTGTTTCTTCTCTTGGCTTCCACACCATAAGAAAAGTCAGCCAAACGCGATTGTTTGATTCAGAATTGCATGACAATGTGACTTGCAAAAGACTACAGTGGAACGCATTAGAGTTCTTTTTTCCTCTTAGCTGTTCTGCTTGTAGGTTTCGTCAGGATGCTTTGAGATCTCATCATAATGTGAATCTCAGAGTATTAGTGTATGTTGCACTTTGGCAACAGTCTCTCAGAACACAGCTTTTCTTTACGTATCCCCTCTGAACCTTCTGGCCTTGATACTCCTCCACTATGCCTCTACAAACAGCCTGTCCTCTCTCTCCCTTACTTGGAAGCAGGGCTGATTGTTTTTAAAGGGGGGATTTGCTTAGAAAAAGAAGAACTTTATCATAAACAGCTGCATGTAAGAAATGACTGCTGTAAAGGCAGAGCTGAAAACAACAAACTCAGACAAAGTTTGTTTTGACTCTTTTAGGAAGTATTCTCTCCACATTACTGCACATTTCTGCCAATTTATTGAAAAGAATCTTACACATTTGCATATTATTGTGTCTAAGGTCTTGCTGGTTAACTTCAATATACTGTGATCTCTTAATGAAAGCCTGCAGTAGTTTTCATCTTCCCTCCTCTAGGTGGATTTCTTACCAGGGTTTGCTCTGGCTGAGCGGAAAAGCCTTTGCTTATTTTTCTCCCTGGGTCTGAAATGTTTTACAGTGTGCCCTTCATCTAAAAAAACTCGTCCCACTGGATCATGTCAGAGCCATGTTAACAACCCATTTCCCTGAAAAAGTGTGATTGCCTCATTTAGCTAGTTTGTTTTCTTCTTCTCTTTCCTTATTGTGTGTTGTGTTTGTTGTGTGTCAGCCTTCTCTAATTGTATGTGGTGTGCTGTCCTGGCCAGGTCTCCCTCAGAAGAGATCTTAATCTCAAAGGACTACCTGATTAAATAAAGGTTAGATGGTATAAATTATACCATTAATGTGCAAATCCATTCGTCTCTGCCAAAGCCATTTCTTTGTGCAGCTGTAGTAAAGAAACTGAACATTTGTTGGATCTTGTTCCTGACATAATATGTTGATTTTTATGTTTACAATTTTTCTCTTGCTTTAAACCAGTGGTTCCCAACCTCCTTTCTGGCTTCCACATTAAAAGTGATAAAATGCTGTGTGCTGCAGAGTTGATAAAATCATGGTCAAAATAATTTGGCTTTTTAAAAAAAAAAAAAAAGTCAAAGTGAAAACAGACAAAGTCATGTCAATGAAATAAATATCTGTAAGGTAAAACAAGTGATTGCATAAATATTCAGCCTCTTTAGAGCAACTGACCTAATTCAACAGAGGTCTCACAATTAATGAAATCAGAGTGTAAAGACACTTGTGTCTGGAAGGTCCTGTCACTGGTTAATCATTATTCCTGTCTACCATTAAACCATGAAGATAAAATAACACTCCAAGCAACTCAGAGCAAAATGTAAGTGAGTGGATGGATAAATAAAGCCAAGGCCCTGCAATCCATCATCAAGAAATGGAAGGAATATGGCACCTGTACCAAAGCACATCACCACAAAGATACAGTTGTCACTATGGAGTACAGTGGTGGCAGCATTATGCTGTGGGGATGCTTCTCAGCTGCCAGCCCTGGAAGTCTTGTAAAGGTAGGGGGTAAAATGAACACGGCAAAATGTAGGAAAATCCTGAGACATAAGGTGATGATTCTTGAGTAGCTGAGTCAAAGTCCAGACCTCAGTCCTATAAAGAAATTCTGGCCGGACTTAAAAAGGTCATTTCATGCCTGATTCCCATGCAAGCTGACAGAGCTTGAGCAGTTTTGCAAAGAAGAATAGAGTAAAATTGGAGTGTCCAGATGTGCAAGCCTGATTGAGATCTATCCACACACACTCGGTGCTGTGATTGCAGCCAAAGGTGCATCTACTAAATACTGACTTGAAGGGGATGAATATTTATGTAGTCATTTAGAAACATGTTTTCATGAAGAGTTTTTTGTTTGAAAAAAGGTTAAAAAGCCACATTTCAATGACCATGATTGATTTATAAAGTCATTTAAAGGGGTAAAGTAAAAGATCCCAGGGGGTGAATTCTTCTCACTGGCACTGTCTTCATGATATTAATCAATATGTGCAAATTTGACAACATCAAAGCAGATAAAGCACTGCTCCCCCCTGAGATCTTTGATGCCCCCTCTATGGGTGTCCAGGACCCCTGGTCAGCAGCCAATGCCGGGAAAAATCCAAACAGCAAGAGAAAAGGCCTTTTGTCACCTTCACTTGAAGAAGATTCTCTGTTGTTAAGCTAAAAATAGACAGAACAGAAAAAGCTTTTTTTCTGGTACTTTTGACTGAAACTCTTATTTGTCGTAATTGTTTGTGCCACCTGTGAGGACACTGCAGGTTCTGCTGTGGCAAGAAAAAGAGAAGCGAGAGAGAGGGAGAGGAGGCCACAGGCACAGCTATCGATCGCTCTCGTCAAGGTTCAGGGATATAGATGAGTTACAAAACCACCATTAATTACAAATCACTTCTGCCATGAAAGTCGATTAGAGGGAAAAGCAGCAAAAAGTCTGTATCAAACAAAAGAAAGTGATAGGGCGTGCACATTTCTCATCCAGAGATGTCTTTGGCTTGGCAGCCTGCTTACTCGGCCCTCCGTCTCCTGAGTTTTTACATTTTCTGCTTTTAATTAAAGCTTCTGCCTCCTTTGTGATTATTTGTCGCTGTGTTCGTCAGTAATTAGATGTGTGGACAAATGAATGCAGATGCATGTTTTATCCATATTCAATAAGCATGTTCCACTGCCTTATCACTGAGCACATAATCAATACCTTAGGACACATGATAAATTATGGCCCATAATGGTGCATATATTCAGCATGTGTTTGGCCATATGCAGCCTGCATATAAAGCGGCGGGGTGCTGTGCTACAGTCGTGAGCAGGTGCAGGGTTTACGATGATCCACAGGCAGGTTCACAGACGGTCCCTGTCAGTGCCACTTGAGAGAGTCCCTGCTGTCTCAGACAGGTTGCAGCAGAGCCGTGCTTTGCGTTAAAATTGCAAGCAACGCTTTCTCTGAGTGCACAATCTCCGCACTGCACTCAAGGCAAAATAAAGAGTTCTTTATCTTGAACTACATATAGCCTCCTTATTTCTCCAGCCATTCTTAGTGCTCATTGCTTTCTCCACCTGCATCTGATTCTTCTTTTTTTTTATTTTGGAAAGGGAGCGTAGTCTTTGATTTATGTTTGCTGCGTAGCTGTGTATGTAAGCAATCACAATTCATCCGTGCACTCTTCTCTTCCTGGGACTGACAGGCATGCCCGGGCACAGGGCGCTCAAGCTCCACGGCGTCTTCTTCTACTCTATAAAGCTGATTTCAAATACAGCCATTTCTGAGGAGATGCACTGCAGTGCCATGAGGCAAGCAGGCTAAACAGATCAACAGCTTTCCCTCTCAGTGTCTTTCTCTTGCTTGCATTCCCTCTGTTTTATGGTGACAAGACACAGAAAGTCACGGCTTGAATACCAAGGCGATCATTTCTTGACAGTCTCCCTTTTTATTTGTCTGCTATCACCCTGATAAGATGATTTTCACTCCCTGGGTTTGTTTTGCCTTGGCAGAGATAGCTCATCCTCTCTCTGTCTCATTTTGTCTCTTCCATCAGTCGTGGCTCTCCTATATTTCCAGACCACTCCTCACACAAACACAAGGCTATGTTTGTATACGAGAGAGTGTCAGAGAGCAAAAGATGATTATGGGAAGATGCCACACAGAGAAGAAATGTGTCCAGCCAAGCTCACACAAAAGAGAGTATTAGGAAATAATGGTGTGTGAATGCTTGGGTACATTTGGAGATGTGGGGCTTCATCATATAATTAAAGAGAGTGTCCAGTTTTCTGTAATTTTCCTTTGCTTTCTATTCCTACTGATGCACCCATCAGGGGCATCTGCAGGCTTTTATTTTGTTGCTGTCAAGTGTCATCACTTGTGTGTAATAGGAAATAATAATTAATGTTTCCCAGACAATTGGCTCCATCAAATCTGCACACAAGATTAGCATGCGAGAGAGTGTTTGGGTAGAAACCCAAACGATGACTCACAGGGAGATTAAACTGGGTCAGGAAATGATTCTGTATAAGCTTATATCAAAATTACTGCTATGTGATGTTGCCAAAGCCCTCTCTGGTCTCTGCAGCAGGATAAAACACTATAACAGGTTAGCAGCAGCCTGAAAATGGGATACATTTTGCTTGATAAGCCCACACAATAGACTGCTAAATTATTGTGGGTCACAAAACAAAAAAGGGCTCCCAGAGAAGTTTGAAAGCCACTTGAGTGGTGTGGATAGAAATCTGGAGCCCACTCGATAGCAGTGCCAGACACATTCCACACGGGGCTGCAGAGGAGGACTCAGACTGGAGATTTTGGCACACAAACCAGCACTCAGGACAAAATCTCATCTATCCACAGAAAGAGACACCCCACCCCCCCATTGTGTCTCAGTCCAGGGCTGGATCAGGACTTTAATGCTCTCATGATGGCAGCAGATTGATCATTATTAGAGGTGTGTTCCCTGTGACATTAGCTCTTGATACTGAAAGACAAACTGTATAAGAAAAAAGGTGCTCTGTTTATGTGACTCATGACAAGGTAAAGGACGCCCTTCGATTGCTTTTGCTCCGTTGGAATGACAAAATCAATAGTGCAGTCTTGCTCTTGTAAACATCATAACCACTAAACAGATCAGGCACTGACACTGCACCAAAAACTCCACTCCCCCAGCTTCATTTAATAATTTCATATTGAAAGGAGACTTTGACTTTAATGTTTATCCACAGGGCAGATCATTTTCGACATGCAGCATTTTAACTGCAATAAAATTGAAGAAATAAAACTTTAATGTTCCTAACAGCTAATTTATTATGCTTGTGTCATAGGGCTGATCATTACCGAGGAGGAGAACATTTAAAAAGACTTTGACATTTCCAAATTCATAAATAGAAAATTATATAAATAAGGATGAGTCTTTATTATTTTGAAATATTGCTTTAATTAGACCACCACTCACAAGCCATGGATGATATTCTCATGGTTCTTTTATGGACTCAGAAAATCTCAGGAAAATTTATCAATTGTAAATGTATAACTTACTAAAAATTGTATCATTAAAATAAAAGCATAGTACTGGATGAAGTTAATGTTGAAGGCAGGAACTTTCCTAAGAAGTAGGAACGTTTTAAGGTTACCCCCTTTTCCACCAAGCCCATTCCAGGGCTGGTTCAGAACCAGTGCTTAATCTAACATCAGTTTTTTCTATCTTTCTTCATTGTCAAGCGCTCGCTTTGGGCCAAGAATAAAATAAAGCAACCAGTTGTCATTGCAAACACGACACTGGGTAACAGTTTCACTTGGCTTCCAGGTGTCTGAAGCCTGTGGAATATTAACATGAGACTGCCGAGCTCAAGGCAAGAGAGGCAGATCTTACCTGCTGCAGCATTTCCTTATTGCCACAATGTGGTGCTGCCTAAACCAGCTCCCTATGCTTCCATACAACACGTCTTTCTCAGAGTGGTGTCATGTGGATGACTGTTTCATAAAAAATGTATCTGTATATCCTGGCAGGAACCAGGGTCTAATGGTCAGGTGTTAGTACTTTCCAAAGGCCAAGGAACTTTGGGGGCAGGGCCTGTCGTACTAAGCTTTTCAGACTGCTCGAGACTTATATCCACAAAAGCAGGCTGAACTGCTCTTTGCAACTATTTGGCTCCAACTGAAGGCCAGCAACCTTGTAAACTGAAAGGGTGTGTGGAGCACTGCACAACGCATTGCATTCCTGAGAACTGCAAGTTCGTATGTGAAGGACAGATTATTTTGTCTTTTTGGGGTTGATTTGCTGTTCATTTCAATGATTCCATGTTTTTTTTTTGCTTCCAAGACAGGTGAGTACATAAGTAAGTTAAACAGTTTATGTTTTCTGAAAAGGATGTGTGGTTTCATGTTTTCCAACTCAAGAGTTAACCTTTCCTTGTCAATGCCACCGCAGTAGCTCTGTGGAGTGCGGAGTGGAGTGTTGCTTCTGGGACACGCTGGAGCCAGACCGGAGTGAGGGCAGCAGAACTACTCCGATTGACTAGGGAGGGAGTGATTTGCTCCGCAGTGCATTTTGCTGGCAGCACAACCATTGCATTTGGATATTGGAAGTTACTTTCACCACATCCTACATACTGCAGTGGGCATATCACATCTTTCCCTTGTATCTCACTGCTACTGTGTTTTTACTGTACTCTCAGCTTAGCTTAGCAGTTAGCGTCTCTTCTTTTACTTCTTCTCCCACTCCTATTCTCTTCTGCCCAGTATGCCGGGTGTTTAGGTACTCCTCAGCCTCCTTTGCCAAGAATGGCACATGTATTAAATAGAATTCATTTCTAGCTTTGGAGGGTCACCACTGCTGTATCTAGCCAGCTTCTGTTGCCAGTGCAGACCAAAGAAGAGTCAGCTCCAGGATAAAGTGACCAGATTTCTTAACAGAAACTGTGGACATTTCAAGTTTGGCAGATGGAAACCACTAAACATTGTCATGATGATGCTGTACCAAATGGGGACACTTAAAGTTTCAAGTAAAGAAGTTTTGTGGGAGGCATCAAACACAGCCTTGAGGCCTTATTCTGAGACTGTATTGTGTTAACAATTTTATCCCTAATAAAAATACTGAAAAAGAGCCAATAATCAAAATAAAATAGGTTAACTCTGCTACATAACTGTTCATCTGTGACTCTTCTACTCTCCCTCTTCTTGAGGCAATTCACTAAACTTCCCCAAAAATTTTAGATCCAGGAATTTTTATTCACTTAATTCTATTTTATTGGAATATGTTTCATGAAAGAGATGCCGCTGCAACATTTAACAAGCAAAATGCAAATTGACTGTTATTTTGAAAGAATATTAGACTACTTCCAGGAAATTAACAAGTTTAGCGTTGAAACATGTCAGGGGGAGTTTCAATCAGTCTGTAGAGTTACAAGAAGAGGCTATTTTTTCACATCGAAAGTAAACTTAGGGACATCCCCAAGGATGGCACAAGTCATGTACAGGCGTCTTAAGACAGGGACTGTCCCAGAAAATTGGGACATCTGTTCACTCTAAGCTAGTGGCTGGGTTACTGTCCAGGGAAAGCATAGCCAACAGCTGCACCAGAACTACCTGACATAATCTCTATCATGTGACTTATCCTATTAGTTTAACAGTAACTTCCAATTCCAATGCCACTTACATTTTTTAACATTACTATTAGATGCTATTTAGCAGAGTTGAATTACTTAGCTGCTCGAGAGTCTAGTAGCTCGATTGAAGTGGTGCACAATGAATCCTGGGATTTGTTGGGCCATGAAGGATGCATACTTTGTGGTCCAGGAAAAGGAGGACACATTTGTCAGCTGCATTTGCAGGAGCCTTCAAAATAGGACAGCCTTCGACTTGCTGCTATGAAGTCATCTGTCTTTAGATGTGCTCTCTGAAGGATACAACCCCTAAATAGGGACACAGCTTATCCTAAATCCTCCTTAGCATAAATCACATTGCTGCTTTTCTATAGCTTTAACAAAATGTTAAATATTTTTGCATGTTCAAAATAGAGAGCGAAAAGTTTATCGAGCCCTATTGGATTTCAAAACATACCTTTGATATCCTGATTCCTTGAAAAGTCTAACCTGATAATGCATGCTTTATACTGACAATGGTAGGGAGTATGCATCTAAAGGAAACTTTTAAATTTAAGGCTATGTCAACGTTTCTTTTAGTTTAAGTTGCAGTTTTTGAGGAGTTCAGAGGGTAAATGTGCTGGGACAGTATAATCATAGAGCTGTTAAATTCTGTTTGTGGTTTTAATAGACCGATTTGAGATATTCATCTTCAACCTAAAGGCAGTGTTTCCTTTATCAGTGCCAGGACACAAGTTTCAGCCTAGTAGAGCTATAATGATGACTCTGATGTAAAATATTGTGTGTGCATGCAGAGTGTCAAAGCCATGGATGGTGCCCACGTATAATGAGATCACCCAACGCTGTGCAATCTGTGGTAGAGTTTACACACGTTGCCATCTGCTGTGTTTCACCCTGTTGTTTGCATAGAGTGAGGACAGGAGAAGAAAGAGTCTTATATTTGGACATGCTGCTTGAAAACAAAGCTCAGACTGTATTTGACCTGTTTTGATACTAACACTGTGAGTTTCTCAGAACAGGTGGCAGGAATAATGAACGGCTCTGGGTGTGCCATGGTATTCGTGTGATCTGCAGCTGGAGAACACATAGCTCCAAGATTCATACATATTTGAAGCTCTGCTTCAAATGTGAATTGTAATGTTTTTGCAGAAAAGAAGAGGACGTCATAATGCCATCCAGGTTTTAAATAAAGCAAGTGCAATCACAATGCTCATGCCTGCCTGTTTCTCTCACTGCAGTTATGCTTGATAAAATATGTATGCAACCAAACAGTGAGATGCAAGACTGCAGACACTATCAACTGTGTGTGATGAAAATGTTTTATTTTGCCAGGAATGCATTCCTCACCCTGACTCTGAGGGATAAATCCAGTGAGAGCCTGCTGCATCACATCAGCAAATACGTCCGTGTAAATACTGTCTTTACTTTTGTAATAACAACACAGCTTCGCTTAAAGCCTATCGACTAAAAATCCTCTCCCAAAACACAATGCAATGCACAAAACTGCAGAGCGAGACCTGGCATTGCAGAAAGCACGCCTGGCGTTCCTCATTCATCATGTTGATTGGAGAGATCAATTCACATTTGTGCTTTCCTTGGCTCCACATCAGGCATATTTCAGGGTTTGTTGCTGTGTGGCAAACCTTCAAGTTGACCATTTTTGCCTCAGAGCAGACAGTAAAAGCTAAGAGTCAGTGGTTGGAACACAATGAGGCTTTTACCGTGTTTAATTTTTTAAGAATACACAAGAAAAGAGGCAAAAATCAGAGCTTGAGTGTGTTAAATCAAAGCTGCAGTACCTGTCAGACCTGTCAGAGGGCAGTGTAGCTCCATGAAAAAAACCTGCCATCACCAATGGAGGGAAAAAGATTGGTTTCTGTGAATTCTATCCCTCATTAGGTTCCATGCAGTGCCTGAATTACTTGCTGCATCTATCCATTAAAGTCTCTCTTTCTGTATACGGCTCACATTAAACACAGGTATACGCTGCCTGGCTGCCTGCTTGAATGCAGCCTAAAATTTGACCTCAATCCCTGCCTCATTCTGCTGTGTGTCATTTCTGCAGACACCGTTTGTTTCCCTTGTGACTGAAAAGTGTTATTTATATAGTTACACACACACAAAAGTTTCTGTAGAAGTCTGACAGAGTGGACGGTGCAGTTATCTCCGTGTTCCCAACTTCATTTGTGTTCACATCACATTGCCGGCACCCATCGGCACATTCAGCACAACACTGGCAAATCAGGGCCGTGTGTTTGGAATCCAAACCTCCAGATATCTACTCCCTATAATGTTATGACAGCTTGTTAACTTATTCATTCTGCAGGAGGCTATGGAAGTTGACAGTGCGAGCTGAGGTTCATGTCTCCGGGCTCTACCCTTGTCCACTTGGCTCCCTGCTTTGTCAAGGAGACTTAATTCATCATGATGAGCAATCCACTGAGGGGTGAAAGTGCAACAAGTGCAATGACCTTTAGGACGGCCTTTGCCACGGAGCTGTCTTTAACCTATAACCTTGAACTCAACCCCTGTGTGATGGTGCCACTTTGTCAGATGAGCAATTCCTTTGTTGACATGGATTGATCTGCTCTAGATGAAAATCTTTTCTATTTTGCACACAAATGAAAGCCTAATCATGAAGTCCTTGCCTTGGAGACCGAAGATGAAGCATTCCTGCTTGCAATTTATAACCAGAAAAAGAGCAAACAAGACAAAAACCAACAACAATAAAGCAGGGAACCAAATATGACAGCATAATCATCTCTATGCAGTTGGACAGAGTCTGTTTCTTTTCATGGAGTGCTTCAGATAACAGCTGGCCTCCAACATAAAGTAAACTCCAGCTGATGTATTGAGATTTTAATTGTGCCGAGTTATTTCTCTGGCAGTCCTCCTTCAGGAGAGGGAACAAAAGGCCTGCCTGTCGTCCCTGGGCGCCTCCCTTGCTGTTGATAATCAATGGAGGGACCGAGCTGCCAGCTATTGACTGAAGAGAGATGAATGACACCGCTCCCAAAGGGTCCATTTGAATTTTGACAGGCAGGATTCAGAAGTCCAAGCCCTGCTTGTGACGGTGCCAGGAAGAAGGCTCTCTCTCTAACACACTGAAGGTAATACCAAGTGCTGATGCAGGGCTCTGAGAGGACTCAAATACATTAAGCTGCACACTCTCAGGGATCATGTGTAGGCAGCTTAAATCACTGCACATTTACTGATTTGCAGGTGTATTGTGTGTTTTCTACGAGGGAGCTGAATTGATGATGAATTGAACTGCAGCACCTTGGTGAGCACATAGCTCAAATGTCAACAGAGAGAATAAGGACTTACCTGGCTGCTAGTGGAATGACAAAAAAAAAAAAAGCCACACAACTGTCATTTTCTGTTTTTTTGTGTGCCCATGTGCTCCTCTCTGTTGTGACAGTGTGGGCCATCTTCAAATGTCTGCTGCCTCATGCACACATAAACATCCGTCCCCCCTTTAAGATGCAGTTTGACCTTTATAAGAACAAGATGAAAGCTGTCAAGGCATATGTTTTTACATGTCATGCATCATTCATCTTAAAAATGACACGGCCAAAATAACGCAGGCACATATTGGCTTCGATCAGCTGCTCTCGTTTCCTTTTGCTCATAATGTTCAGCTTTGACTCCCATGTGAGGATCTTGTTAATGCTGAAGCAAGCTGGAGACTGGCAGATACACCTGTTTGTCATGGATGATCAGCCTATTCTCAGGAAACAAACTAAGCCGTCTGTAGACCCAGTGATCAAGTGATATTACATATTAATAAGAGCATACTGCCTCAAACTCCTGCAAGGATTAAGAGGAATTTCCCTTACTGTACATTCCCTCGATGGGTACAGCGTGCAGAGCAGCTGTCAAGATCAAATCACAGGAAATGTTGGCTTGGGATACTCACTGGAATAGTGTAGAATTACTGTTTGATATACTGCACATTAAACAGAATATGCAGATCTTTTTATGTTGGCAAAATCCTTAATATTCATATTGTTGCCCCACGACACCATTTCACCAGGCAAGAGCATTAATATTGAAAAGTCCACACATTTCCAGATTGAAAAAAAATTTAAAAAAAAGATAAATCCAATCCATGGCTGCATTTTTCAGCTAAAAGTCCAGGAGACATTAGCTATGTTTCCATCATTTTTAAAACTCTGCATCATAAACTGTGTGTTACGATGAACACAACAGCTGCCTGAGAGGAGTTATGGAGTTATGGACTGGGATAAAAAAAGGCTTTGTGCAGGCAATGGACAATCTCTATTTTTCAAAACTAACATAAAAGCTTGAGCGTAACCATACAGACTGAGTTATACACAGAAGAATGAGATTGAATAATGTTTGCTCAAGAGTGAGTTTAGCGTGATGAGACAATGATGATGATGCTTTCTACAGGTTGTTATGTTTCCCACTCTGAATTCATACCACACATATGAATACAAAAAGGCTTTGCCAGCTCAGTCTTGTCATGTCAGGTAAATGCTGACAACAGCAATTTTTCCAAGGACAAATTGAGTTATTTCTTCTGTATTTGGTTCATCCCTCTACCAGTACAAAGTTAGCTACCTCAAAACGGGTGGTGTAGCTCACGCCTGTAACTTCACTTTTGTACAATAGGAGGATAAAGAGACACACAATGCATTTTAATGTACAGGTGTTCAAGGCTGCCCATAAGAGTGGGTAAAGGGGAGGGCTTTCTAATGCCTTGCCAAATGGGGGGGCCCATGAAGATCAGGAAAACCATGGTCCATTGTAAAGTTAATCCATGATGACTATATTTAACATTCAGCCTGTTTAATATCCAGTCTTATTACTGTGGGGCTGGAAGTGCCATACATGACCCAAGCCCGAACCAGAATGGCATATATTTTCAACTCGCTGTGAGAAGTTACAGTAAGTGGCTATTTTTCCCAACAGCAGAATCTAAAAGTGAAAATAGAACATTTGCAGGAGGGACCCATTTATATTTAGTACACCACAAATTTAGGAAAACCCAAAGGATTAGGATTAGGACCCTGAACCCTAAAGGTTAGGGTTAGGGGGAGGGGGAGGGGGATGGAATTAAAGATAACACACCACTTACTAGGTGTAAAGGTACGTGTATTTGTACCTTTTCCGTTCGCTACGGGCCTCTCGGTACGGTACAGACATGTACTGAATGGATACATGTTGAACGAAGCTCATACACAGACGAAAAACCAGAGAACAACTCACTGTCACACTGTCCTGGCAACCACAGCAAATGACAGCAGCAGCCTGAATATTCCCAGATAGAAGTGTCCTGATAAGAAACACTTTGTTTCCCAGTAAAATACAACAGTGGACAAAGACAACAACAGCAGCGCTGACATTATTCAGCTGGTGTGTCACTGACAGCATGTCGTCCAGCGGACTGGTCAAAGGATTTGAAAAGGGACCACTTAAACAAGAACATCACTGTAACGAGGAAAAACAACAAAAAGTTTCACCAGCTGGTTATGAATTTCCCATGATTTAAGATCTTTGTATTTTAACAATGGTGCTCTGGTTTTGTGTATCAAATTAATTCCAAAAGTGTACCTTTAACTGTCAGCATCGGAGGAGGGGGAGAGGAGACTCCGTCATGTCGGCAGCTGTGTCATAGGTAAAGTTATCCTCAGATTTCACATGGCTAACCTCTTTATCCACCAAGATGGGCTGTGAAAAGTTCTCCCAAACTTTGTAGTAGGTCTCACTGGTTAAAAAAGTAATCGAGTGCTGAGATCTGTGTTGAAATCGGCAGGACAGATGCTAATTAGCATGCATAACAAGCTAATTTACGGTTGTTTGATGATGCATTCAAGTTGGCTGGGAAATATCAGGGTTTATAGAATGGGTATAAATATGTCAATATATCAATGAAAATAACCTAGTAATTCAAAAATGTATTTATTTATAAGGTTGCAGCATTATTAATAATTTAAATGTAATTTATTCAGCCTATTTATTTTAATAAAATTTAATACAATGAGAAAAAAATGTATAATTAATTCGCTTTAATTACTGTACTGAAAACGTACCGAACCGTGACTTCAAAACCGAAGTATGCACTGATCTGTAATTTTTCCATACTGTTACACCCCTGCCACTTACTAAGAAAAAATCCAACGAGGGTAAGTATGTCACTTGTTGTCCCATGGTCAAGGTCGCCCCACCGTAGATTCCTCTCCGAAAATTTGTGTGAAAAGTTGTTAGAGTTGCAAAAATGGATTATAAGAGGTAAAGGGAGGATAACTGCAAAAAGGGCTCAGAAAGTCAATAAGGAGCAAAACTGGCCAGAAAAAGATGAAAGGCAATTTCAAAAAGTGGCAACAATGGGTTATAGAGGTCAAAATATGCAAACAATGGCAAATAAAGTTGCAACATGGGTGAAAAATGGGTGACTAAAGCAGTAAAATGTAGCAAAAATAGGTTAAGAAATGGGCAGAAAAAATGATGAAAAGAAGTCTTAAAGTGGCATGAATAAGTAATTTGAACATCAGAACCTTGTAGTTGGATGCACTGTTCAGCTCCACAATGAGACAACTGTTAGTCAGGACACCAGCTACAATGCTACTGATCAAACACATATGCACTGATATCATCAATAAGTCACAAATGGGGAGGGCTAAATTGCTGGGGTTTGTCAGGGGCCCAGCCAATTCTGTGGGCATGCAGGTGTCCAGTAATTCCTGAGGGGCATATTTGGTTCTCTGGTCACAGCTAGCTTTTAGTGCCTAAAACTTGTAACAGCCTTCTGTGTTCAGAATCACACCAATAGAAGAAAATGACTGAACCAAAACTATAGAGCTGAAGATTTTACAACCAAAAATATGAATACATCAAGTGACATCAGAGTTGTGCCCTGCATGGACTCATGGATTTATGAGCCTGGAGACCCCCTTACATTGTACATATAGTCATTTCAATGAGGAGAGACTTCACTTTACATGTGCAATGCCTTTGGAGATTATACTCCATTGTGATGTTTTTGTAAATTCAAAGTTGTAATGAGGCCAATAGCAGGATAGGAGCAGAGTTTAGGCACTGGTGGCAGTCAAGGGAGAAGAAAGATGAGGCATGTGATGTGGGATGGTCATTTTAAGATCTGGACCCAGACATTGATGAACCTAGATACTAGGGATGGGACTGATCCGATCCAATATCAGTATCAGGTCCTATATGGACGTAATTAATAGATCGGATATCTGACTGACAGTGCCTTTCCAAACCCATCCTACAGTTTCGATAGACTATTCTATATTTAGAATAGTCAAAACTACTCTAAAGATGAGAGAACACAAAAAAGAGTGGGTGTGACGTTAGCATTGAAAGCTAGCGCCGCCCGCCTTCACTCCTCTTTGAATATTAATATCTGCTTTGATATTTGGCCTCTTTTCACTTCGGGTGAGTAGTCATACGTGAGCTTAACCCTCAACAGCCCACATACCACTTTATTTACTATTTACTACTTTGGAAAACTGTCGTACCACAGTCAGAGAGGAGGGCTGCGGCCATTAACTGAAGCTACAGCGGTCTCTAGTGGCGGGAGGTTCATTCAAGACAGTATAGACAGAGATTTCAAGCCTTGTTCTTACAAAATTATATTTATTTTTCAGTAGTAGTTCAAATAAATTTATTTGGAATACATTTAAATTCCATTCATTTTTGTATATATATATATATATATATATATATATATATTTCTTTTTTTTTTTTTTGCTTTTTAATAAGAGGAACTGGGTGGTTTACTACAGTCTCATGTAACCTCACACATTATACCAACAACAATAATAATTGTTTAAAAAAAGAAAAGTATCAGAATAAGATGAGATATATGGGTGAATGAAATTTTCATATTCATATTTTTACCTATTTTTTTACTTTCTGTTTCATATATTTGCCTTTTAAGAGCATCATTTTGACTTTTAATCTCAGATTTTGAGCCTTTAAACTGATTATTTGACTGTTTTCAATCACATCATGTATCATCAGTGCTTAGTGTTTTTTTCCCATAATTCATTTGTGGTGAAAATGAAGTTTACAGTTTATGGTTTAATGTTGACCCTGTTAGGCTCTCAGTAAGGCCTAAACTCAGAATCCAGCTCCTGCTGTGATTGAGTTTGACACCGCTGCTGTAGACCGGACAGGAGATAACTAGGGAGGAGGGGGTCGCGAGACATTGAAGACAAGCTGACAGCAGCAGAGAGATGATTCAGGCTGTAGCGAGATGAAAAGGTCATGCGAAGATCTGGTTGGTTTGGTATTTAAAGACTAAATGGCCATAATCAGCTGATCACCAGAGCAGGGAGCAACAGAGAGCAGCTTCACAGCTTTTATGCTTGTAAAAGCCATCATTATGGCAAATGAATTATGTCTGAGGCATGGTTAGTGCTAGACAGCTTGAATAAGCGTGGTTACAGTTAATCAAAAGGTCGATGTTAATTCTAGGTCTAAAATACCACATGCCCTCTCAACCTTCTTACCTCAAAGCTCTCCTCTTTTTCCATTGCTGCAAGAGGAATAAATTAGATCTTGTGTTGGTACAAAATAATGTCGATAGATGTAAATTGTGTGGTGAAGAATTGTCAATATTGATATAATTCCCAAGGATTCTGGGTTGAGTTCACAAAGTTGGACTCATTAAAAGTTTACTTTAAAGTTTTGTTTATCTAAATTACTAACTTTATCTTCATGCTGTCTCCACTGTTAGCTGTGGAAAAGTAGAAATAGAGAGGAACATGTGATAATAGTTTAAGGCTGGAGACGTCTGGGTGAACTTTCTTTGGATTCATCAAGCTGAAAAGCCAAACATCTCTCCATTGGAGATCCTGCTGATCCTAATGGGATGTCTGCACCCAGGAGATGATCCCCAGCTAAAAAAATTCACTGGGGTTTAATTACTGAGGGAGTCGATGAGCAAATTTAATTAAGCATGAACAACAAGCAGCCACAATACTGCTGGTCCGTCCCTGCTCCACAACAGATACGGACTTGGCGAAAAAAGGAAAACTGTTTACAGGGTTACCTTAAATCACTCACTATTTACCAGATGGCTGCAACCATCCAAGATAAGTAATTAGTTGTAATAGGCCGCTTAGTTTAAATGGATTCCTGGAGTTTCAGTATGGCTTGCTACCAGATTTCCAAGCTTTCTCAAGTTTGAGTGCACAACAAGGAAAAGCCAATGGGGCATTGATCTACATCTTTCAGTAATGGCCAACAGTTTCACTCGAAAGCTTCAAAGAAAGGGAGAATAAAAATCAAAGATATGCCAATAAATTCACAGCATATTCATCAGCCAATTTAACAGCCTGGAATATGATGCTCTTATGCATGTGTAGCCTTTATCAAAGGCCTTTTCTGGCATAAAAGACAAGATACATATGACTCTGAGTTTGATCTGGTGTTTGAGATTGCATACAGCTTTCCTGTGACCTGATAGAGCATTTACACTCAGCTTTGAATTAACACCAAGGGAATCATATTAGAGGTCCTTAAAGATGTTCTGCACACTCATATGCACACAGATCACCTTGTAATGTGGGTAATAGTGCTTATCAGGCATATGTAATTGCAAGCCTTAACCAAATTTTTCCAGGTGATCCTAATTGGTTTTGTCACTTATGAGCGATAGCTGACTAAGTCTCCTCTGTCATTACTGACAGTGTCACTCTAACCTCCTCCAAGACACGTCGCTGTGCTTAGCAGTGCAAAAACAACAGTCAGAAGACAAGATACCAAAGCTAAAGGTCTCCCATGTATTTTCAAAGGAAACAATATCTTAGTATGCATATTTTCCCCTGAAGCGATGTGTGTCCTCTGCTTGTTGTTTTTCTGACAGTTTGTGAAAATGTGAGAGGCGTAATCATGCTGCAGTGTGCTATTTTTTCAAGGTTGGATGAGCAAAAATTCAGAGTTTCTGCCAGACACCTTGTTTCCAAATCCCTAAAAAACTCTGTAAAACAGAAAGCATTTGGAAAGACAAGATCTCCAGTCCTTTTACAGCAATTGCACTGCCCCCTCTTTCATCTCTAATGCAAGAGGCAAATAGCCATTAATCATAGTTCACAGTGTCTTCCTGCATTGAAGATGGGCTTTTGGAAAGCATGCATGCATGAAATAGCTATTTTCCCTACAGTGTTTGTTACAGTATGTGTAAGGCAAACACATGTTCTGAATATTGCAGTGTTAGATGCACATATGACCTAATAAGTAAAAGAAAATCCTCACTTTATCTAAGGAAGCACACAACAACAAAACAAGGAACACAAATAAAGCAGAGGCACAAATACTTGCAGTAGTCCATTATTGCACACAGCCCTGGATGCTAATTTTTGTCATAATCCATTTCAGGGGAAATAATTATGCAGCTAATGCAATTTAATCCCTGCCCTTGCATCCTCCCCTGACAAAGAGGCACATGCCAGCCAACATGAAGTAGGGGCTGTTGCCTCATTACATGGAAAGTGCATAACATTAATTGGGTTAGAGAAATGCAGCTCCATACCTAGAAGCAACGATGGCACAAGAATTGGGGCATATTTGATGGAAAGTAGCTGGGATGGGTAGTCTTAAAACTTTAAAATGAAAATATAATTTGTTGTGAGTGCTTGTGAGCTGTCCTTATAAACTTTATTTTGTTCTATAAACACATACACTACGACAATTTGTCTCTCATTCAACTCTTCATTTACTTAACATGATTATTTTTAATCTTTACCTTGTATGTTGGCCATTATTTGTTCACTCAAGCCAAAAACATTCACTGTTGAATTCACAAAAATGAAAAAAAAAACAAAAAAAAAACGTATATGCTAATGTACAACATCAGACAGAATTTGATGAGTCATATCCATCCCTATAATGACTTTGTGTCAATGTCAGTTCATTATGTGCGACAGAATAGAGGACGACATAAAACCATTGCCCATGATTTACAGTGCCTATAATAAGTATTCACCCCCTGGGATTTTTACCCATTTACTGACTTTGCAAATTAATAAAATAAATTAAAATAAAACTCTTAAATAAAAATAGATTTCTACAAGGTACGGTCAATTAAAAAACTGTAATGTAAAACAAGTGCATACATCTTCAAGTCAGCATATAGTAGATGCACCTTTGGCTGCAATCACAGCACTGAGTCTGTGTGGATAGGTCTCAATCATGCTGCACATCTAGACACTGTAATTTCCCCCCATTCTTCTTTGCAAAACTGCTCAAGCCCTGAAAGGTTGCATGGGAATCAAGTCTGAACAGCCCTTTTCAAGTCAAGCCACAAATTCTCTTTTGTATTGAAGCCTGGGCTCTGACTCCACCACTCAAGAATCCCACGTTGTTGTCTTTAAACCATTTCCAGTGCCGTGAAAAAGTATTCACCCCCTTTTTGATTCCTGATTTTTTTCTGAAATTACACACTTAAATGTTTCAGATCGTCACACCAGTTTTTACATTTCACAAAGACAACCCAAGTAAATGAGAAATGTGGTGTCTGAATAATTATTCAACTTTTTAAGGAGGCAAAAAAATCCAAACCTGACTGGCCCTCTGTGAAAAAGTAATTGCCCCCCTTGTTAAATCATGAGTTAACTGTGATCAGCCAGTTTTTGGAAAGCAGAGTTCATTTTCACTGGCCACACCCAGGCCTAATTACCACCAGATTTGTTGAATCAAGAAATTACTTAAATGGAAGCTGTCAGACAAAGTGAAGTAGGCTACAAGATCTTAGAAAGAAACACATCATGCCACGATCCAAAGAAATTCAAGAACAAATGAGAAACAAACTGATTGAAATCTATCAGTTTGGACAAGATTACAAAGCCATTTCCAAGGCTTTGGGACTCTAGCAAACCACAGTCAGAGCCATAATCCACAAATGGAGAAAACTGGGAACAGTGGTGAACCTTCCCAGGAGTGGTCGGCCAACCAAAATGACTCCAAGAGTGCAATGACGACTCATCCAGGAGGTCACCAAAGAACCCAGAATGACATCCGAGGACCTGCAGGCCTCACTGGCCTCAGTTAAGGTTAGAGTTCATGACTCAACCATAAGAAAGACACTGGGCAAAAATGGCACCCATGGGAGAGTTACAAGGCCAAAACCACTGCTGACAAAAAAAGAGCACAAAGGCTCGTCTCACATTTGTCAAAAAACATCTTGATGATCTCAAAGACTTTTGAAGAAATACTCTGTGGACTGATGAGACAAAGATTAAACTTTTTGGAAGGTGTGCTGCTCGTTACATCTGGCATAAAAATAACACAGCACATGATAAAAGGAACATCATGCCAACAGTCAAACATGGTGGTAGCAGTGTGATGGTCTGAGGCTGCTTTGCTGTTTCAGTTGCAGTCATTGCTGCCAAGGATGGCACAACCAGTTATTATGTTCAAAGGGGCAATTATGTTTTCACACAGGACCAGATAGATTAGTAGATTTTTTTCTCCCCTTAAAAAATGAAATAATTATTCAGACCCAGATTTTTTTTTTTCTGGGGTTGTCTTTGTGAAATATAAAAATTGGTTTGATGATCTGAAACACTTCAGTGTGATAAATATGTTTAAAACTCAGGAATCAGAAAAGGGGCAAATACTTTTTCACAGCACTGTATTTGTAGCTTTCACTTTATGCTTTGGCTCATTGTCTTACTGGAAAATAAATCTGCTCCCAAGCTGTAGTTCTCTTGCAGACTGAATAAGATTGTGCAGGATTTTTTCATTCATTCATTTGACCCTCACAGCAGGATGCTGCCACCACCATGTTTCACAGTGAGGATGGCAGCATTTGGTGTCCTCTAACTAGCATCTTATCTGACGGCCAAAAAGCACCAACTTGGTCTCATCAAACCAAAGACCTTTCTCCCTCTTGACCAGAGTCTCCCACATGCCTTTTGGCAAACACTAGTGGAAATTGAGGGAGTTGTTTTCAACAGTGGTTTTCTCTTTGCGACTCTGCCATATTGCTTTGACTTGTGGAGAATCCAGCTAACAATTGTTGTCAGCAAAGTCTCTCCCATTTCAGATTCTAAAATAACTCCTTCAGAGTAGTCATAGGTGTCTTGGTAGCCTCTCTCTCTAGTCTCCTTCTTGCATGGTCACTCAGTTTGTGAGGATGGCCTGATCTAGGCACATTTAGACATGTGCCACATTCCTTCCATTTCTTGATGATGGAATTAACTGAATTCTGAGGGATGTTCAGTGCCTTGGAATTTTTTTGTATCCATTCCCTGACTTACACTTTTCAAAAACCTTTTCCCTGCGTTTCCAGGGGTGTTCTTTGTCTTGGTGTAATGGTAGCCGGGAATACTGATTAACCAGTGATTGCTCCAGACACAGGTTTCTTTACACGGCAATCACTTCAGACACATTCACTGTACCCAGGTAAACCCTATTTCACTAATTCTGAGACTACTAGCACCAACTGGCTAGACCTCTGTTGAATAAAGTAAAAGACATAAAAAGGTCTGAATATTCATACGATCACTAATTTTACATTGTATATTTAAGTTAACCTGGATGTGTTTCACTCATCCATCTGGGAAACCTTCAATTCTAAGCGTTTGGGAAAGGGAGGGGCTTTGAAAAAAATTCAGAGTTTGACTGGATGAGCGTTCAGTCTGTCACATCTTTATGGGCCAATCAGAGCAACAAAACACGTGACATAGTAGCAATTGAGGTGCGCTTGCGCAGCTACCGAGGAATGATGCGAACCATGGCGACTACAGACATGTCAGCACACGACTTTTGTCATTTTTGAATAGAAAACAACTCACTGCTGTTCTTTGTTCTTCTTTTAACACAGAAATGTCGTCAAGTTCTGATAAAACTGGCGCTTTAGCAGCATCCACACTAAGCTCTTCCGCCATTATTGCAACGGCTTCTTGTTGCTGCTTGCTTACATCAAGACCCTGCCACGCCTGAAAGTACTGCCCCTTGTTGCTGATTGGTCCTGTCACTTTCTAACCGGGCCCAAAAAGTTCAGACAGGAGCTTTGCAAGATGGATTCGCCAGTGAGAAACAAGGAAATGGGCGTATCCATCTGCTTTGCAAGGTTATATTTCAGTTTAATTGACATTACTTTGTAGAAATCTGTTTCACTTTGACATTGAAGAGGTGTTTTGATTTTTGTCAATAAAGCCAAATTATATTGACCATGATTGATTAATAATTCAAAAGGGTCAAATATCCAAGGGGGGTGAAGATATCTTACAGGCACTCTATGTGCTCACAGTGTATAAAAGAGGTCAGTGGAGTTTCCTTTCAAAAGTCTCACACATGGAGGTTGAAGTCACATATCTCACACATTAACAGCACCATCAGCAGGTAGGCCTACTTCCTGCTATATTGTAGTTGAAATAGGCATGTTAAAATGGCATTGCTGTTTTCATGGTGATTTAAAATACTGTCTGACAGTTTTAAAAGGAAAAAATGCCCCAAAGTTGAGGAATCTGCCCTTGGATCTGCTCTCACTGTAGAAATGTGAAAAGTTGTACAGTTGATGAATGATCAGGCTGAAGACAGTCCAACATCCATGTTAGCCATGTGACAGTGTAAATCTGGTTTTAGACAGATAGTTGCACAATTCTTGGATAGATTTCCTCTTACATGGCACATTAATTAATGTTTAAGAGTGACCATCGTTTGTGTGTGTTTTAATAGCATCATTAGTTTAGAAAAAGGTTAAACTGGCCAGTTCTTTGGCTTATTACTGCAGACCTGCAAAGGCAATGCCATCACAGAAAGAGAAAAACTTTTCTGTGATAATCACTAAATGCTAAGACAGTATAACAAACAATACTCCTGCCCATTACAAATGTGGAGTATTTTATTTGATTTAGCAAAAAATAATGACTGCGACTATGAATCTCCTGTATAAGAGAGTAGCAGAGTCAGGAAGCAGCACACCACAGCATCCCGATGCATCTTTTTCCAACACCTTCAATCTAATATTATAAAGATTAAAAGAAACCAGTTCCCCCACGCCCAAATCCTCCTGCAGCAGATTCCAAGCCGCAGGATAAGCATACCTGAAACTCCTTTTCCCTATTTCAATATGCACTTTGGGGACAGATAGCAGAAATATTTTTGCTACTGGGTTGCAGAGTGAAGAGGCTTCCAACATTTTTTAAATAAATAAGATTACACAAGTATGAAGGGAGCAGGTTCAGTTTTGCCTCATACGTAAATAAGGATATGCCAATGACTTTTGCCTTCAAGAAGACAGTGCCAGCCAACTCAGGCATGCAGAGTGTATTATTGAGGGCCTTGAGGTTTGTTGTAAAGCCTAATGATCCATAGTAAATAGTATCTGGAGATTTAGGAAAGAAGATTTTAAGCAATATTATGGAGAATTTGGTTTGGTGTGCTTTGGCGCCCACTGAAGATGTCTAAGTGATACTCAATTAGTCCTTTTTTTTTATAGCACAAATTTATAACAAATGTTATCACAAGGCATTTTACAGAGGAAAGGTCTGGATCATAGTCTTTGTTTATATTATTCATAAATATCCAGCATTTATCCACCATGAGTTCAGCACCATTTAAAAAAATCACAGTGGCAAGGAAAAACTTCCTTTACCAGGCAGAAACCTTGAGCAGAGGCAGACTCATAATGAACAGTCATTATTTGAAGTGTTGCTGGGGTTGTGGAGAAAAATGCAAAAAGAGAGAGGAAGGAGCCACAAAAAAGATAAAGAGATGCAAAAAGAGAGAAGGAGAAAGGGAAAAGAGGGACTTTAGATATTCTGATATTTTAACATTGAGCAGTCATGGCACCCAAAGTAATCTAACATGAATGACTACAAATACAGCGGCTAAAAAGTGCACTGACCCAGATTGTGCTGTTGTGAAATTAGTCTCCACAGTCGGGACTAATGAGTCAGTAACTTCATTCATTTATGGTGCAAAATTGTCTAATAACCAAAGGATTCTGGGAAAACTCTGCAGATTAAGGGATGATTGTCAATGACAAGAACCACCTAGAAAGAATAAGTATTGCTTACTTAAAACTAAAACATAAGTTCTATATGGCTGAGCAATTAATCCAGATTTAGACTGAACTTCGATATATCCAACTGCAATTTTCAAATCACAAAAGGTGCATTATTTCTTTGACCTGGAATATGTGTTAAAATACCAGTTTAATACAATTTTCATTCAGAAGATGTTCCATCAGTCATGCAAACATTTGTCTTTTTTTAGAATAGTTTCCCCCAAAAAGTTTTTCTTAATCAAAATAAGAGTGATGTAAGAATAATCATTCTTTTTGATGCAACATTTTATATTTAATTATTAATACGAGTCAAAATATTTGCACTTAGATTTTTTTTTCA
Organism: Cheilinus undulatus; assembly: GCF_018320785.1. Taxonomy (NCBI): domain Eukaryota; kingdom Metazoa; phylum Chordata; class Actinopteri; order Labriformes; family Labridae; genus Cheilinus; species Cheilinus undulatus. The sequence goes on from NC_054873.1 coordinate 31,421,672, forward strand.
AAATTGTTCTGACCCAGTTTAATCTATGTAATGTTGTGCTGGTTAAAATACAGAATGATTTTTTACCTTTATATCAACTTTTTTTTCTTCTGCAAGAGAGGTGGAGAGCAGTGTGCAACTGTGCAGTAATACGCCTTAGAGGGAACAGTGATCTCAACTTTTATTCACCTGAGTTTTAAAAGAAAATTGCCATTAAACAGACCTGGGTCTGTCTCCTCGTTCATCACTGCTGGCTGTGTCTGACCTGCTTCTCTCATCTTCACCCCCAGGCATGTAAACACCCACACTGGAGGACTACAGGAGGAAGTTGTGGCCAAACTTAGTCATATGATTAAAATGTGTTATCTTTTTTTTAATGTGTTAAGGTTTCAAGATTAATCACAAGCATTTACGCATTAACAGCCCTATTTGTAACATATTAATTCTTTAAGCCAATCTTTAAGTTAAAAACAATCTGAAATGAACAGCTGTAACGTACACTTTTTTCTTTCTCTCCCTCTTCCCATCCTGTAAAACGTTTAAATCTGAGCTGAAATCAGGCCTATATCAGTCAATCCAACAGTCATCTAAGGACATGAAGACCAAAACAGCTTTAAGGGACCATTGTTGGTCAGAGAATGATTGTATCACTGATCATATCAGTTTTATTTTCTGTCCTCAGATCCGATGTCAGTGTGGTTGCTGAAAGAATGTGTGCTTTGACTTGTAGTAATGTTTGACATTAGGGGGATGTGGCCGGCGAGAGTTGGTTGTCTCACAATCGGATGGTCGTAGGTTTGATCCTCAGCTCCCGCAGTCACATGTTGAAGTGTCCTTGGGCATTTAAATGGGTATGGATGAATTTGAAAGGGCTAATACCAATGGTAAATGGACTTGAGCTTGTACAGTGCTTTTCTGGTCATCTGACAACTCAAAGCACTTTTACACTGCTGGTCCCACCAACCCATTCACACCCTTTCACTCCATATTCAAACACGGATGGCAGAGGTTGCTTTGGAGATTTGGCCATCAGTACTATCTGATCCCGTTCATATGCATCCATTACCATTTACACACCACCCATTCTACCTACTGAGCCACAGTCGCCCCAATTCTAGATTGCCAATTCTACAGAGTGAGTGAATGGGTGTCTATGACTGTGTTTACATGTACTTGAGTAAAATCCTGGATATGACTTATAACTGAATACCCAAGTCCATGTAAACACAGTCAATAGGTAAATGTGACCTATGGTGACCTGTGAAAACAATATACAAGCTCAACAGCAAACATTTGAGGTGGATTTAATCTGCCCATTGGATGAATAAAAAAAAGTCCATCATTTTTCAATTAAAATGTCTTTTTCATTACCATCTTTTCTAATGTTAGTGTCCTTACTCCTGCCTAACTCCCTTTCTCTGCATTGTTTCTGAGACTCCCTCAAACTTCTCTGTGTCCCTGCAGCTGTGGGTGAAAATAAAAAAGCTGCACAGGTTGTGATAGGAGCGCTCATCAGAATAAGCTGACAGGTATGCATGGATCCAGATAGGATGGCAATTAGCAGTCTGCTAATTAGTGACCTCGGGTCTACAGCTTTAGCATGTGGTGTTTGTGTATTTAACTGTTGGCATTGTGTCTATAGGCTGTGGCTAAATAGCTACATTAGACAGGCTACTGTATCACATGCTACCAGAGACAGTTTTATAAACTGCCATATTTGTAAAACCAACTTAAGGACTGGAGAGGAAAGGAACAAGTTTATGCCATATGATGGACTCATTTATTTATTTGCATGTGAATCTGAGGTGCAACCAGTAAGGATACCTAACATGAAACAATGATGACACCAGTAACATTAAGTTGTAACCTGTTATGGATTACATCTGCAGCAATGATCACTGCTGTCAGGTTGTTGCTTTCCCGTTAGCCATGAGACAGATCATAACACCTACTTGCTGGACAAAAGTGAAGCCAGTTTGCTTCCATCAGCAATGTAGCCAGCTCAGCATCAGGCTTGCAGCCAACTCTTGCACAAAGCTCTCCCCAATGTGTAAAACCCTATTTTTAGAAAATATTTACTGTAGTCCAGCTTCTTGTTCTGTCACTGCTCTTTTTCCTCTCCTTTTTGCTTCATCTATCAGTGCCCTTTTCATCTCTAAGCCTCAGCCAGTGCATCACACAGCTGAGGGCTGAAGGATGCTAAAACATCGAGGTAGAAGTAGGTGACTAAGACCATCAGGTTGACTCCATTTGACTACAGTGACATTTTAAAAATACATTGTCTTAATGCATTAAAATAGCAATAGGAGGAAACATGGCTTACAGTGGCTATAGGAGTATTAACCATCTTGGATGTTTTAACCTTTATTGTCTTTATAAATCAGGTAGGGTCAATATGGTGAGGGTTTTTTGAAAACTCTTTTTTAAAAAAGAAAACCGTTTTAATGCCAAAGTGAAAACAGACTTCAACAAAGTAATGCCAATTAATTTAAAATAGGTCAGGGAAAATATTTGATTGCATAAATATTTACCCCCTTTAAAATGACTGACTTTATTCAACAGAGGTCCAATCAACTGGTGTTGGTAGTCTCACAATTAGTGAAATGGGGATCACCAGGGTGCAGCAAATGCGTCTCAATAGATTGCAGCATAAAGACACCTGTGTCTCAAAGGTCCAGTCACTAGTTACTTAGCATTCTTGGCTACCATTACACCATGAAAACAAGAACACTCCACGCAACCTAGAGAAAGGTTTTTGAAAAGTACAATTCAGGGAATGGATACAAACACGTATTCAAGGCACTGGACATTCCCCAGAGTTCAGTCAAACCCAACACCAAGAAATGGAAGGAATATGGCAAGATCAGGCTGTCCTTACAAACTGAGGGACTATGCAGAAAGAATACTAGTGAGAGAGGCCACCAAGACACCTATGACTACTCTGAAGGAGTTACAAGCTTCAGCAGCTGAGATGGGAGAGACTGCATAGGGCACTTGCCTCGGCTTCTTCACCAGTCAAAGCTTTATGGGAGAGTGGCAAAGAGAAAGCCATTGTTGAAGAAAAACTCAGATTTAATCTGGACCAGAGTTCACCAAAAGGTATGTGGGAGACTCCAGGGTTATGGTGAAAGAAGGTTCTTTGCTCTGATGAGACCAAAATGGTGCTTTTTGGCCATCGGACAAGACACTATGGTGGACACCGAACTGTGAAGCACAGTGGTGGGCAGCAACATGTGTTGGGGATGCTTCTCAGCAGCTGGCCCTTGCAAGCCTGTAAGAGGTTGAGGGTAAAAAGAATGTGGAAAAATATTCAATAACCCTGTAGGACAATTTAATTCAGTCTGAATGTTAACTACAGCTTGGGGTAAGATTTATTTTCCAGCAATACAATGAGCCAAAGCATACAGCAAAAGCTACAGAAATGGTTTAAAGACAACAAGGTATATGCTCTGGAGTAGGCAAGTCAATGTCCAGACCTCAGCCCAGTAAAGGACCTGATTAGGACTCTTCACACTGGATCCACATGCAACCTGAGAGAGCTTAAGCAGCTTTGCAAATAAAAATTGTAGTGTCCAGATATGTCTGATTGAGACCTATCCACAGAGACTCAGTGCTATGATTGCAGCCAAAGGTGCACCTACTAAATGCTGACTTGAAAGGCTGAATATTAACACAATCACTTATTTTACATTGCATATTTTTTTTAACCGGCATTATTTTGTAGAAATCTGTTTTCATTACTAAAAAAGTATTCTTTTTTCTCCAAAAAGCCAAATATATCGACCATGATTGACTCATAAAAAATCAATAAAAGGATAAAACACCCAATGGGTTGGAATACTTTTAAAGGTACTGTATTTCTACAATATAAACAACTAAGCTACAATTTTATTTATTTTATAGAATGGTGAACGGTGTTTTAAAAGTAAGGCAGCAGAGACAGCCACAGAAAAGAAGTTTGGAGAAGCTGATTTGTTTGAATGGTTAGAATCCTTTGGTTTGTTTAAATACATTTGAATACAAGTGGGTGACTCAGCATCCTGAAGTGACTTCAGATTACGTTTCTATGTTAGTACAGATTCAGTCATACACTAACCTGTGAACCATTGATTAAGAAAAAGAAAATATAGACTCCCACCACAAAGAGATGTAAAAATAAAAGAAAAAGGTGGATTTTCAATTGTAAATACCATAAATCATATTTAACTGGGATTCAAAATCAATCTCAATTCACAAAAAGCATCTGAATCTCCTTGCATGTTCCCTCATGGTACTAAACTTTATGACATAGTGTCTTTAGAGATTCAGACCTGCACCTTTCAACGATCTAAACCCACATAGACAGAGCACACTCTTCTTTTCCTGACTCTGTTTGGCTATGATTCACTCGTCTCTTTGAAACATATTTACTCAAAGGCTGCTCTGTTTATCCATCCCTTCGCATTTGCTCCTATTTATCCATTTCAGCCTTGTGGTTCTAATATCACCCTCTAACCCCTCTATGAAAAATAAAAGCATTATGCAACTTGGAAATCATGGGTAATTGCTTTTTGAAAGCTGCCCCTATTTGCTTTCTGTTGTTGATAAACATGTAATGGGCTTATTTTTTTTCTTTTTTTTTTAAATCATGCAGCCTAAGCTGTGCGACCTTCATCTGTGTCACAGCTTAGTGGACTACAGAGGGCACTCAGATACCTATGGACCATATTTAGGCCCCAAGAGTGCCAGCTGTATGTCTGCAAAGAGTTAGCAGAATGAGGCCTGTAACAGGAAACAGAGCTGTGCTGGTGGAGCAGGTGTGTCTGTTTGTGGTGACTGCATCTGTGTGTGTGTTATGAGTGTGTGTGGTCTTTGCATGCATGTGCCGAAAGGGGGGTGGTTAGGAGAGGGGAGCGTTGCTGGGGTTGCTAATGTTATTCCCATCCCAATTTGCTGCTTTTGCACGTTCATTACCACTGCAATTATACCATTGGTGTGTATAGGAAGCATGGGTAAATGAATTAGGCAAAGAGCATGGGAGTGGATATGGGGAAAGTGGAGCAGTCTCTAAACCTTTTAATGAGGGGGAAATTTTGCTGAAGACAGGGCTCTGTTAATGGAATTTGAACTCGATTACAGGATAGCGGACGCACACTGAGAAGAGGACTCGTCCTCTGAATCCTGGATTATTTACAGTGTTTATCATCAAGGGGTTGGCACTGTTGAGTGCCATCTGTATAAGCTCCAGTTTCATTATCTGACATACCTAATGATACTAATCCTTTATTACAGACAATTTGTCTTCAGCAGAGGACACAACATGATGACTATTAAGGACGGCTTATTTCACTTGTAGAAAACTTGAAGGTAAAAGTCTTTCCCGGAAGTTGAAGTCACATTTTAAAACTCTGAAGGGACTTTAATTATTTGAAAAGTGAGAAAATAAAGTGGTAGTGGGATGTAGAGAGAGACTTTCTGATTGAAATGATTTCAGCAGGGAGAGGAGGATCTTTTGTGAAATTAAATTAACCTCATGGGGAGGTGGAAAAAAGCAATTAATGACCTTTTTTGTTTTGGAAGTTAAATGTGAAAATGAGGTTAAAAGTTGGTGTGTTATCTCAGTTAATTAATGTTTCGATGGACAGACTTTGAACCTGAGCCGTTTTGTTATTGTGTGAGGTTTAAAGTCATTCACCATATTGTCTCGACAGAGCAGTCTCATCAGTCAAAGCCAAATTTTAACCTTTTGTATTGTTTTAAAAATAGCCTCAGTTTGCTCCACTGACTATATGAGCTTCATTCCAACTGAAGTAAACAAGCTAAAAAATTAAATGTATATCTACCAATCTAAAGCATACAGTTTAGATCATTTATTATTACAGAGACAAAATGTGTTATCCTCATTCTGTTGATGCCATTTGAATATTAATCTGTTTTTCTCATTCCAGGTCCCACTTTGAGTGTTAGAAAGAATAAAGATTTTGCCTCTGTGGTTTATTTGAAGTAAGAATTAAAAATGGAGAAGGGTCAGGCTGCAGACTAAACATCTCTGACAGCCACTCTCACAGACCGTTCATCTGAGAAGCCATCTATTTTAGAACAGACTCATGTAATTTGCAGGTGCAACGTTTTTAAAAATGTAACTTTAGTAATAAAAACAAAGTTTGGCCATTACACCCATGAAATAACCTCATTGCAAATATTACAGACTAAGCAACATTTTAAGTTTTGTAGAGAACATAGTTACACGAACGGTCACTTTTGCTGCATAAGCTTTAGCTTGAGCTAACGTTGCTTCGCTAGCTACGTAATTAACGTTACTTCATAAGCCAATGTAGCTAAATTAGCTTTAGCGATGTAAGCTTTAGCAACGTGTGCTTTTTCAAACATAGCTAAAGCTTACATAGCAAAGCAAATTTGTGCAGCTGCTTTGTGAACTTAGCTTTAGCTCCCTAGCTATGTTAACTACGTAGCTCTTTTCTCATAGCTAATTTAACCTTAGCAATGTGAGCGTTATCAAATGTGTTGAAAGCTAACATCGCCATGCAGATGATGTAGCCTTGGCAGCTTCTTTTTGAGCTTTGCTTTAGCTGTGTAGCTCGGTTAGCCACGCTGGCTGCATTGGGAAGATTTGATGGAGGTCAAGGATTTTTCCTGTAAGAAGACTTTCTATTCTGCTTTAATAAATGTTTTGTGATCAGGTTTTGTAGATCAGATTTTTTAGTTTTAACTTTGGGTATCCTAACCCATACACTAACCCCAAGTGTAGGATTAATCCGATTTTTTTTCTGAAAGTTTTAATGTGTGTTTTCGTTATGAGAAGGCTCAGTCATAAGGCTTAGTCATAAAACATGGCCTTTTTGGTAGCTTTTCCCTATGCAGAAATCACAACTCTGCTGCTGTGTGACATCATCTGCAAAGAACCTATAGTCTTACCCCGAGGTCTCAGTATCTCATGCCAGCCCTTACTCCTGGCACTGTTACCAATCATGGCAGAAAGCCTGAGTGCTCTTTAACATATGTTAATATACATTTCAACAACTTAATTTGGCTGTTCTTGAAAACTGAGTAAACATTAAAAGTCAAATTGCAAACTGTCATGGGCTTAACAGACAGAGTCAAAAAAGCCTCTTAACCGTACGTTACTGACAGCAGTAGACATTTGTATCATTTAACAGGTTACTAAAGATCAGGAGTAAAACCACAGACAGCACCAAGGATTCAGGAATTCCATGGATCAGGTTAAAACAGCTACTTCATCGTCTCATCCAAATTAATGAGCTTTTGCTTTTATGAATTCTATGAAAGCCTGTGGCTTCAGATAGAAAAAGAGACCAAATGAAACTCTTGACTATTTCATGTTATCGCTATCGTGTGTGTTTTTACCAAGTGTTCATTTATCCAAGGTTATCTTCTGCAGTGACCAATGCAGTGAGATAAGTTTAGCAGAAAAAAGGGAACAAAATCCCATTACAAGAATTAATTGCAGGTTTTCCAAGATGGGGATATCTGAGTGCCTGGTATAATAGAGTGTGTGCACGTGTTTCACAGAGAGAGAGATGACAGGGAGAAAGCTGCCTGTCATTGTGTCTAATATGTCAATTTCCATGTTTTCTCTCACTTGGTAGAGTTCCAGTGTTGCTGTCAGGATGAAATGGACTGTTACAAGCTGTTCACTGATACTGCACAGGCTAATTTGGGTCCAGGACAAAGTCTCGGGCTATCATGCATACGGATGCACACGCTGCACCCATGGAGAGTTGCATATTTATTCTCTGTCATCTTGCACCAATGCGCCACATACAAACAGTTGTCATTCCTACTTGAATAAGCAGATGAATGAACTGTATCTTCATTCCTATAATAACCGGCAGCACATATACATGAAAATGTACAGGTGTACCTCACCTATCTCGCTGAATGTGCTGGGAGTCACTGTGTGAGCATAGTATTTATTTATGCATTGATTTATTCCATAATGTGTGTCCTATCTCCATTAATTTTCTACCGTTGTCAATGAACAGGAACATTTGCTTTAGCATGCACTAAACAGGCCTCAGGGATGTTGTGATTAATGCATCCCACTTAGCTGAGGCGCATCTACACACTCTAGACAGGTTTTTTGAGAGCCACAATCATATCATTCAAATTCACATCTTTCGTTGACTAATACATCACAGGAACGTGCTCCATTATAGGTGCTTTGGCACTGCAGCCATCCATTGGAGCCAGGGTTAAAAGATTTGATAATAAATACAGACCTGTGAAAGTTGGCTGTGTAACAAACAGCAGATGGGAGGGTGAGGGGTGGGTGCAGAGTATAGGGGTGGAATGAAGCACTTTTCCTGTGAGTTTGATGGCATGCATCATTGAAGATGACAAAATGTAAAAATTGTTTAGAGGACCTTATTAAATATGTATGAAACTGGGTTTTCAAGGAGGGCATGGACAGGGAAATCCATCATCCTATTGTGAAATGCAGAAATACTATTAAAGTATGAATATTTAGTATCGTTTTCCCCTGCTGCTGGTGTGCGGCGTGCCCCAGACAAGAGAACACTGAAAACATGATTTTAATATTGCATGTGACTTCCAAGCAAAGTTATTTTTCCCCCCTTCACTTTGAATACATTAATTATAAGCACCATTCACAGATCTGAAGCATTTCGCTGAAAGCTGTGTCTCGTGCTTGCCAAATAGCTCCTAAATAAAAAGATTGTCATAATACCTTCACTGGTGGTGCAAATGCTTGAAGATGACGCTCGAGAGCTTGTCGACAAACATGAGCAAATTGACATTGGAACGGAGCGGGAACAACAGTGTTTACAACCACTCAATTAGAGAGATTAGTCAACCTCTCCAAGGTCACTGGAACAAAAGCACGTTCATGTAGTATAATCCCTCTAAGTCAACTCATAATTACTCTGTGAATGTCTGAGGACTAAAGGGCATTGTCACGGGCCACAGCTTTTGGAAATGTCAAAGGTTCAGGGCAGAAATGTACCAACCTTTCTCTCATATCTTAACAGAAAAAAAAATCCTGCAGGCTTAAAGTGCTGTGTCATTTATCCTTCTCTACTCACGATGACTAAAACTGCAGTTTTCATGTTGATAAAACTGTGTATTTCAACTATGTTCTTATGCAATCAAGGCTCTAAAGATCAGGTGCTGCAGTCAAGCCGTACAGCAACAAACATACATCACCTGGCACAATGATGCTATACTACCTCTCTGTTGAGCGCCTGCCAGCACGCTGTGTTGTTGTGAGTGGGGAGCCCGCACTGCTGCGCAGCTTGGCTGTCTTCAGGTTATGTGAGCAGGTACGGGGGCGTATTTGCAGAGAGGAGAGAGAAAATGAGAGATAGGAGCCACAGCCAGAGAGCTGTCCCTGAGTGAGGCCGCTCTGCTCCCAGCAGCACCCTGTCAACTCCAAATGAGAAATTTCAGACATCCAGTGAGGTGAGCTCTTGAAAGTGGAAATGTTTCTTTTTTTTCCCACTGCTGCTGTGTCCTTTTTTTTTCCTTTTTGGACAATAACTTTAAAAGTTAGTTGGCTGACCTTCAAAGAAGAGGAAAGATAATAGATTCCATTCATCTTACGGCATGTGTTAAGCTGATTGGTGGATGAAACAGTTTGAAAATGCATGCTGTTTTGAGATGAAATAAGTCATGTTGGGAACCTCGGCTTTGACTTATGCGCTCTTGCTTTGAACTGCGGCATGTGTCTCTTTCAAGGATTAATATCTAACATTTGTTAATGTTGCAAGAAACATGTAAGTACATCATGGATCACAGTTCAGACATGTCTGAATTAATGATGTGATCACAGCGAACACCAAAGCCTCTTTGTTGATGATGGCGTCTTGTCAAAGCAGACCTCAAAGCATGAGTACTTTTGTGTGAGTACCGAGCTGTGTGTATCCCTTCATCTTAGCTCATTATAAATGGGCTCTAGAACATGCATATGATAAATAAAGAATATAAGGAACATAAATCCCACAGTGAGAACAAGAAAAACCTTGGAGGAGAGATGGTGCTAAAACATTACTATGCAAAAATTAAAAGGGTGAAAATAGAGTATGGTCAATGGCAGAATATATCTCCATCAGGCAGACAAAAATCTTCCTATGTGAACAGGTTAGTGTATGACTGATTCTGTATTAACACAGAAACGTAATCTGAAGTCACCTCAGGATGCTGAGTCACCCGCTTGTATTCAAATGTATTTAAACAAACCAAAGGATTCTAACTATTCAAACAAATCAGCTTCTTCAAACTTCTTTTCTGTGGCTGTCTCTGCTGCCTTACTTTTAAAACAGTTGTTGTTCAAAAGAATAACGCTCAATATTGTAAACATTTATATCCCTCATATAAAGTATATCCAAACTAAATCCATTGCTCAGTAATGACTTTACAAAGAGAGACTGAAGTCAAACTCCACCTGAGTTTGTTATTCTCAGCTCTGTGTTCACACCAGTGTAACTCTGTTACTTTTTATGGTAACTAGAAGGGAAATGCATTTCTTTTTAAAATCCTTAACGCCGTTACAATTACAGATAATTTAAATCACTCGTGACGCATTACTTTTACGGCTGACAACTTGATGATGACGGTTATAAAACATCCGGTCCGGAGGACGATGTGACGGGACCGCAAGCACAGCAACATCCTGGGAGAAAGAATAGAGGCGCTGTAGAGACACAAACCTACACAGGCACTGAAACGCACAAACATCATGGCTGAGCAGTCAAGTGTGAGTATTTCTGTCTTGGAAATACATGCATTTGTTTCCCCTCCTTAGGATAAAAGACAAAAAAGAACAGGGCAGGAAACTTTTCCACTGCCAAGAACAATAATTCTTACCCCACGAAGTACTGAGTTAAACAACATGCTTCAGCTAAACTAGTTTCCAGAGAGCTGTAACCCAGGTGCAGCTAACATTAGCTCAGCAGACCAAGCAGGAGCAACTCCATCCAAACAACCAAGGCTGAATTTTAAATCCCTGCCAGCTGCACAGTGTGTCACAAAGGAAGCACTAAACAGACTGATAGCAAGGTATGTTTTGAAGACGTGATATAAGCTTTACAGACCGCTGCCTTCAGAGAAATAATGATTAAAAAAAAACAGATAAGATGAGAGATAGGACCGTCATGTAGAAAGACATTTGAGAGCAGCTGGGATTTAATCTGTACACTGTCAGTAGAGTACATCTATTTGAGACCCCTTAAACAGTGTAAAATGTTTTAACTGTGTAAAAGTTTAGAAACATTTCTACTGTGTTCTATTGTTTCACCACTTTCCAACATAATGATAATGCAACAATGTTCTCTAAAATTAGAGTTATTTCTTCTCACATAGCCATAACAACACTAATTATTGTAATGTGTACAATAATGAGGATTGAGGCAAAAAAAGTAGCGCCTGAGTTACTTTTCAAAGTTACTTCTACAATGCAGCAACTCAGTTACTTTTTTCTAGCAGTAACTAGAACTACTAACTGTAATTAGTAATTATTTTTCAGTAACTTGCCCAGCACTGGTTCACACTAACCAGACAGTGCATCCTTCAGTTTGCTCTTGTATTGCTCTAACTTCCAAATCCACATTCGCTGTGTGCACTGCATTCAAGGTGCAAAGCCCTTTGCCCTGACCAATGGCGACTGACCTTGCACACTGGAAATATTCCTGGAACACTGCACAGCCCTGAACAGCTGGGGACTTGAGATCACAGGAGAACAGTTCTCCTATCTAAACAGATTATTTTTCTCTACTGGTGTCAATCTGCAGAATAGGGTTTCTTTTCATAAAATTATAAAATTACAGTCAAAGGGAATTGTATGTGTTGCAATGGAAGTTGCAAAGCTACTATAGTCAGTTGTGTGACGGCATTAGAGCACTAATGGTTTCATTTAAATTCTGTGGTTTTCTGCCTCAAAAATTAATTTTTTCATCAGTGGTGCTGTAGTAGCTCTGTGACCCACTGACTGACTGGTGACCTGTAGTTTGTGCCACAGGATGGGACACAGTCGTAACATAGTGATGATTTACTGTTGGGAGTCCATGCATTGTGTTGTATTTTGACTGGATGCTTTGCACATTTTTCCTGCTGTTTGGATCGATATATGCTCTACATGGATCGACGTGATTTGGCAGCGGCTGGTGCCAAAAATAGACCTGGCGCATATCTTGAATGAAATGGAGCGAGGGTGTATCTGGGATCCTGAGACCAGAAAGGATACCAACAAGGAATCAAAAATTTAACCAGTAATCCAATCTTTATTTAGATTAGACTGAAATGCAATTATGAAATAAATCACACTCGACAAATCTACCCTCCACTGAAAATGAGAAGAAACACCGAAGGACAGGACTACCAGCAATTACAGCCCAAACTACAACAAAAAACCCAAGCCGTCTTAAGACAGTCTGGCTGCAGACACTTCATCTCTGACAGCCATCTTGTAAGATAAGATAAGATATTCCTTTATTAGTACCACAAGGGGAAATTCCAAAATTTACAGCAGCAAGAGTAGCAGACTATTCGTCTGAGACACTGTGTAGCTCTAATGAAAATACACACTAAAACTTTCAAAATAAAATCGGATTAAATTTTCATTTAGGGTAAGGGTTCAGGTAACAGGACACCAAATGCCACCTGACCTGCAAAACTTGGTTAAAAACATGTAATAAAGCAGCTTAAACAGTCTTCTTACAGGAAAAAAAACTTGTCCTCCATAAAAACATTAAAATGCGGCAAGCATAGCTTACATAGCTCTGTTAGCTGTGTAAACAATGTAGATGATGGAGCTACGTAGCTAAAGATAAGCTCAAAAAGTAGCTATGTAAGCTACTTAGTTGGCTTTAGCAATGTTGCTGAAGGTAAGGTAACTAATTCTGAAACTGGTCTAGAAAATAATTTTATCCCGTATAATACCTTTGACCTTTTTCTCTTTTTAACTTATGAAATGTTGCTTTGTCTGTAAGGTTTGCAATGTGTTTATTTCATGATTGTAACTGCCAGAATTTGTTTACGAATAAAGTTGAATACAAAAAAAAAAACAACAAAAACAAAAAAAAAAACATTTCAAACTGGAAAGATGTTGTACCAGCAAATTATGGCACTTAATTTCTGGGATATACGGTGTGTTAGATGGATAATATGTGAGTGTGGCCAGCAGAGATGAACCTTCTGCAGACAGACCCCTCTCAGCAATCACGACATACTAGTATGTGGGGACAGAGACGGAGAAGACAGATTACTGCTTTGAAATCATCAGCAAACAGTTAAATAAAACAAGGAGAAAAGTAAACCCAACCAACCTCCTCAGGTGGTCATTGTCTGGGAGTGGTTGCCAGCCACATGTTCCTCTCTCTGCTTCTCTAAATGTGCTCCTCCTCCACTGTGAATACAGATCCCACTCAGGTGTGCTGCAGGTAGAGGGAGGAGGGAGACTCGTTCCAGGGAGAGAGTAGACAGGCAGTAAACCAGGACACACGTGACAGGTTCAAACATGACTCACACATGTATTTATTCATTCACTTCAACTTATCTCTGTCCAACAGTAAGCTCTGCTACCACATGGGGAAAGAGAGAGTTTTATCATGAGTGCAATTCCAGGGGAACCAAAAGACTTTCCAAACCACAGAAAAACTTTGGTCTAAAATAATTCAAATAAATAAGAACCAAATCAACTCGGGGGTGCATCCTCATAAATAGCTTCTCATAAATGCATGATATATTTAACCTCATTAAGCATCATTACACACTCTTAATATAAAAGCTTTTCCACTAAAACAGAGTGCATTTTCTTTTAACTTGTCAGGGACACACAAATCGTTAAACTAAGAAGAGGGATTCTTCTTAATTATCCTTCAGTATGTTTACTCACTGTTTGGCAAAGACACCACACTGCAATCACTCCTCAAACTGTATGTGCTGGGCTCATTATGCAGACACTGAAAATTAACACCCGGTCTTCCAATTAGAGTGAGAAATTTGATAAAAGAACTTCTTCTGGCAATGAGTTAATTGGTTGATCTCACTCAGGAGACCCTGTACCCCAGGGTAAAATTACCATGTGCTGTTAATTTACATTACGATTGAGATTAAATACATGTTTTATGAAATCACAATGCAGTGGGTTCACGTCCAACCACTAATATTGTTTCATATCAAACTAATGCTGATCATTTAAAGGAGGGATATACAAACACACATAGTGTCTGTGTGTTTACCATCTCTTTGTATCATTCTGGATTCATCTACCTGTTCTGGTGTATGCAAAAAATGAACAGACTGGGAGGGATTTAACATGCAGTTTAAATGGGACCTGAGAGGAAAAGCTTTGTTGGACTTTAGTAACTCTGGCCAGCCAATTCTCCACCTCTGTGTGCTCTAAAATTAGATCAATAGCATTTAAAACCTGGCAGCTGGGATTGGCAGACTCTCTGAGTAAAATGTCATGCATCTATAGTCTCTTTTATTAAATTCTCTATAAATGGAGCATGTTTGGCCAGTATTTTACACATGGGCATTGTGTAAAAGATCAAAATCACAAAGGCCTTAACCTTTACACTGTAAAATAAACAATCCTTACACTGCACAGTACTATAACACCTATGGCACTTAAAACCAGAGAGAAATAGGCATTTCAAAACACAACATTGCCAATAACAACGCTGATGACTGACAATGCAGCATCTTATTACTATAGACCACTTGCAGACATATGACCACTAAGACGGCAGTCGCTACAGCAGAAGTACTGGTGTTAAGAGTAGGTACAATGTATTAAAGTTGATATTTAGATTTGAGATGTAGACCTACTTTGAAGCCATAAAATCAACAGAAACAGAATTAGAATACTTCACACAAATGTCAGTGACTCGACTCAAATGATGTGGGTAACCTCCACCCCTGCATGCATCTGTACATTGGTGCTTCTTACCAGTGTTCCAGATGTTGACGTCTGCTTCTCTCTTTAGTATCAGCAATATTATTTATGAATATGTCGATGTGCTTCATATTGCTTCTTTCAAAGAAATATCACCAAGAAATCATAAAAACACTGCACTGGGATCATGTCCTGACACAGCTGTTAGCAGAGGTGTCAAAAGTATTCACATTCATTACTCAGGTAGAAGGATAGATACTAGGGTTTAAAAATACTTCTGTAGAAGTTGAAGTATCAACTCAAGCTTTTTACTCAAGTAAAAGTGTAAAAATACTGGTTTCAAAACTACTTAAAGTATAAAAGTAAAAGTAATGTAAGGGGGAAAAAATGCCTTTAAGGACAAAAGCTTAGACTGCGCCACAGGGGCCAACAGTGCACTACCCCACCTCCCCAAAAACATTTTTTTTCTAAAGGCCATAATGGCTTTAATGTTATATTCAATGTTATAATTAAATGTTATAATTAATGTTAAAAATGTGGGATGCACCTGTTTCAGCCACATTTATGCCCATTGAAAATGAACACATTTTAACACAGTGCAAATACATTCAAGAACCATACATGTGTACTACTGAGCATTAAAACATGTGTTTCATGGAGAGGAAGATATGATGACTAGTTGCCTACAAGTAATGGTCTTCCTGGCTACCTCCTTGCTGCTGCTTGGTTGGGACATTTCACTCGAGTTCTCTTGAGTCTCTGCCATGGTCATCTTCATACTAGGCTACATACGTCTGCTATTTCCTTGCTGGAGTCTGACGTGATTTGTGTCGTGTCCGAAGGTGCAATGGATCGTGTACAAACCAATAGGGTGTTGGAATGGTATTATGTTTATTCTTCTCATCCAACCATAATCAAATTCACTCTGTCTGGATGGTGCAATTTATCTGAATAGGTTTTTGTGGGGGGTGGTTGTGTTTTTTTGAACGATGACAAGCCAGAATGAAAACAAGCTGAAATGAAATAGGAGTAATGAGGCTAGTTTTTAAATGTAAGGAGTAGAAAGTACAGATAATTGTGTGAAAATGTAAGGAGTAGAAGTAAAAAGTAGGCTGAAAAATAATTACTCCAGTAAAGTATAGATACCCAAAATTTCTACTTAAATAAGGTAATGAAGTATTTGTACTTAGTAACTTGTCACCTCTGGCTGTTAGCATAGATGTAGACCTGGAAACTTTCTCCTTGAAAAGACCAGTAAGGCAAGTATCTCTTCTGTCAATAGCTACCATAGTTTAGCAGCTTACAACAGCCAGATATCACCCTACACTGAAAACACGAACACAGAATCCAATTAAATAATTAACTTAGTTAACTAATTGCTTAGTTAACTAGACATAACCTTAAAACTCTGCATTAGAAATAAAAAAGGAGTCCCATCTTGTCCTCCTAAACTGATGATCTCAACTGTAACCTCAACTTAAAAAGTAAATCCAACCATCATGGTTTCTTATGGAAAGACAAAGTGTCCACTCTGGACAGTTTAGTGCTGTCCTCTCATTGATAGCTTTTCCCTGCAGTTGGGGTTTTGTTTGCTGCTACTGCTGCTATAGGCTGGATCATTGGTCCCCCCCCCCCAGGGGGTTGCAAGGCTTTGTCTGCTATGGGGTTGTCAAGATTAGACTGGCATATCAACTAAGATCATGGCAAAACTTTATTTAAATATTTTATAAAAATAAACATGAACAGAGATAATGAACATTTATAAACCTATTTTATTTTGGCTGCGTCTATGAAACAATTAAAATTGATGCTGATTTTTGACTTTAATCAATCACTTTTTAATTTGTGTGGGTCTTGGGAGGACTTGGCTTTTCTTAGATATAAGTAGGGGGGCTCCACAAAAAAGGTTGGGAACCACTGGGCTAGATTAACCAGAAAGCCCCAAGCTAGTGCTCCCAGCTTTGGCCAGTGAGATGGTGCTCTTGCCACCAGCCCAAATGACCCACACCTTTCTGCATGACATGATTCTGTGTGAATACAGCCCTACTCCATCTAAGAATTGGTCATAGGGACATTTACCCACTCCTCAAAGTCCTCTTGATGTGCGTTGTTTATACTGCTCAGCTGTCTGCAGTTCCCTTTGTTGCGGCTTCCTTATTATCTGCGTAGATGTCTAACTCAAATCCTTCCAATTTCCCTGCATAGTGTTCAGTAGCTCTAAAGTCCCCTGGAGGTAAGCTTGCTCCGTTGATCTTATGAATATAAAATGCCTAAATTAGCCATGTACTGTGTTACATTTAAAAAAAATAATAAAAAAAATCACTATTTACTTATCAAGTAATTGGCATATTTGACAGCCAGATAATTGATGATAATATTATTTGCCAGACATCATCCCGTGAAACCGGCTAAAGAATGGTAAATACAGGTTAACAGATACTCTGCCAAAAACATTCAAGAGCAATGGTACACTTTACTTTACACTCTTTATTTTACACTACTTTATTTGTCTAATAATGATAATTCTAGCTTTCTTGAATTTGTGGAGAAAAATATTTTTTTAGTATGACATCCAGTAAGTGATATGTCACTTTTGCCATCTGGGCTGGGGCAGGACAGCCTGTCACAGGCTTACAAATAATACATTTTAACAAACTGTTGATCAGAATTATTCTTTTCCATGCTCATGCAAGAGCACATAAAAACAGTAAAATGAAGTTTAGTGTTAGTTCATGCAGGACAGGGTAGTCATACAACCAGTTGAGTTCAGCTGACTGCCAGCTGATCCCAATTATAGCGTCCCAGCTCCCACAGCCAATCCCTGCTTGCATTTATACTGACGCACCACACTGATGCTGTCAAAACTTAACCTCCTCACCCCAGCCTCCTCCTTTAAAGCATAAAGCTTGTTGCACCCACATATTGAGATTCATGCTACTATGTATTAATTGCTGTTGAACAAATTTTATTGTATTTAGTACCCATTGTCATTAATGTATCCATGTATGCATTCCCTGGAAAGTTGAAGCATGCTGCTTGACTAACCCAGGGAGCATCTTTTGAGCAGAGCCTTCCTCACCAAGTAAAACTGTGTCTGATGAGAGTGTTCCTGACTATAAAAGGAAAGTAAATGAACCTCCTGCTCCACAGCTTACAGAGCAATACTTGACCCTACAGTCCATTTCAAGGCTGCTGAGCTGAGAATCTTACTTGGAGCAGAACCCAGTGAGACTCTGGCTGGAGGACACAGTTCATGGGGCAAGTCTTATAAACACTTGGCCTGCCTGTCAGTCAGAGTGGCTGGGATATTGTTTAAACTGCTCATCATCACCCTCTTGTTTTGTTTTAGCCTGTTCTTTTTAATTTGTTATTATGAACAATGACAAACACTCTTCCACTTATAAATGAGGCTTTCAGGTGAGCTTGAAAAAGCCTTAAGAGCACTCCTCTTTTTAGAAAATGCTACAACAATATTAATAAAAAACTCCATCCACTGATGGAGGCAAAAGTAGAGCCCTCTTGATCACTAAACACATTACTTTAAATCTCTATCTGAAATCTGTCTGACATCAAATGGAGAATAAAAATGAAGATTTAAGCCAAAAACAGCCTGTGTGCACAGCAGCTACAGGACAAGGTCAGTGTCCTCCAAATCATCGAGAGTAGATGATGGCAAAGCAGCTACATGTGGCAAAGATACTCTCTTTCCAACATTCCCGCCACAAACTTCTAAACTCTCTTAGCCATGCTTGATGGACACAAGGGTGAGAGACTACACAGTCACTCTAGCTGCAGAGTTAACCGTTTGTCTTTAAAATGTTAGAGAAAAATCCCTCTCCTGTTGAGTTGATAAGATGAAAAGACAAGAAAACTTTGTCTGTAACATGGTAGGTTTCTTCGCCAATGCAGTTTCAGCTGATAGATGCAAATCATTCTGTATAAATTCCTAAAATTTACTCATGTCTGACAAAAAGTCCTCTTCAAAAAAAGCATATGCTACTGACTGACAGGATTTGTTAAATAGAGGCTAAACATGCACTTCAGCCACTAAAATAGCACTTCACGTTTTGAAGCATTTCAGCTGAAGTTTTTTAAGCAACTTAAAAAACCTTTTCACTACTTGTCCTCCTGTACAGGACTGTTATTATACATTTCTAGTCTCTGTACACCTTCATGTGGAAAGAGACAAGGCTCTTTCCATTACATGAAAACATCATGGACCTGGACTGGATATAAAACTACCTTTTAATGGTATTCTATAAATTCAAGAAAGGAGAAAAGCAGTTAAAAAGTGGCACCAATCCTGCATGACTTGTACTGTTATGCATACTAGCATGCCCTGAGTAGCATAGCAACCACTTGAAATACTCAGTGAATGAGGGAAATTTTCCGTTGTGTTTGGCCTCATGTGAGTGACAGTGGCAGCTGTTCCCACTTGTGGTAATTCAAAAATGTTCTCCTCTACTCAAGCCACTTATAAAAAATCTCTTTGTCCACGTGAAAATGCCTAATCACATAGCAACAGTGTCACTGACATAAAAAAATTACCTCACTGTTACTCTGCAATGACCATTTAAAAAAAAAAAAAAATCCAACAAGGTGTAATTATGAGTTGGGTCTCCATGTTGGCATGGTGGACAGTGAGAGCTAGCATGGAGAGGGGGGGCTCTTGGATGCTGGGGTCACTGTTCAGCCTTCTGGAGGTGTCACTGGACTAATTGGATGAAACACTGATGAAGGGGGGTACCCACTTGACAACCCAGGTGAAGTGTAGGCTTCTTGCTGCCAACAGTCTGCACGATTGACATGTAGAGGCAAACAGTAAACATTTAAGGTCTTAAGGGTTAAGGTCTTCTTCCCTGAGTGCTTATCCTTTCTATAGAGCACAAGTGTCTTGTGTTTGCATAAACCAACCCAAACCAGGTCTCGCCACAAATCGGGGTTTGTGCCTTTGCAGTGTTGAAACAGCAGTGACCTTCATAGTTGATTCAGGCATCTCTCTTCATCAACATAGTGGGAGAACAAGTGCGTTGGCATGTATTAGCATTTAGAAAATCCAGTTAGCAACATTAACATCAGCACAAGTGTAACCTCAGTCCTTGCTATGGAAACTAAAGTGACAATAATGTGCAACTTACTATGGATACAAGGGAGTACTTTTATGACCCAGTACACAGAGGAACAACTTGTGTAGAAGGAGACTCAGCAGGAAGAAAGAGAGAGGGCAACGACTGTTATTACAAGCAGGACTTCCCACAACTTGTTTATGACTTTTCTGATCAGAAGAAAGTGTCTTACAGATGCCTGCAGCCTGCATCACTCCCCATCCAGAGTTCCCTGCTGTGCTGAGCCACAGTGTTTATGGACATTTTTCAACTTTCCACAGATAAGCTGGAAAAACCTGGACTAGAAGAGCTGAGTGGAAATTAGTAATCCAAGTAAGTTTATGGCTGTCACTTTATTTCTGTAATGGCTGAATTAGACAAGCTACAGTGGGCATGATAAGTTTACTTTATGAAAACAATTCATGAGCTGAAAAAGCTAGCTTTAGCTTTAGACTTAACTGCTGATCATGAGATGTCAATACGCTGTGGCAAAAGAGTGCATAGCCAATGGTTGCCTTGCAAAATAGTGCTGCCATTTTTACTTAAAACTTGTTAAACGGCACAGAACAACTGTACCCAGCGCCCAGTATTTAGTCTGCAGTGCTAAATAGCTTAGCTTCCTGCTCCCAGCATGATCTGCTTAAAGGGACATGCACACAGAAATTTCTGGAGGCTAGAGCCACTACTACTGCCAACTAAAAATACTGAAAAATCCCTCCAACCTATGTAAAAAATTATGCCAAAAAGGCAAACTAGTTAAAGGTTAGAGAGAGTGGTATGAATATTGTTAAAGAAAACCTCTACTTTACCATGTAAACAACAATAATAAGAATATATGCGTCTTCTATTTCACCTCATATCTTTATTTTTTAAGGTTTTCTGTACCAACTTTTTTTTTTTTTTTTAACTCAAACAAAGAAACCAGAGAGAAAAAGTGACTGAATGAGAAGGGGCAATTCTTTTCTTGCAGTGAGCTGTTGCAAATGACCAGTCAGCTGTGAGAGAAAACAAACTTTCAAAGACTTTCACTGTGTGGCCCTAACTCTCCTCTACCCTCCTTTCTAGAAGGAAAGTCATTGCTTGCCCCTTATAACACTTGAATTAAATGCCATACCTCACTATTTAAGCATCCCAAAAGGTGCTTTAGGCGTATTTTATGAACTCCCTGTTTTCATGCTAAGATGGTCTACTTTCTGGACACATACTGGCATTCCTCATTAACCTTACGCTCCTCACCTGGTATATCTCTTCCTCATGCACGCACACACAAATGTACACAACTCTTGTTAGTTTCTTGGATAGTAAAAAGGGAATGAGAGCAAAGAGCAAAAGAGAGAGGGAGTAAAAGAAGACTGAGTAGGCTATTATAGAGAAAAGAGAGAATCCCCTGGAGGAGGCGCCGCCTGAGATGGCGTAAATGAGGGAAGCGTGGCGGCCATTCCTGTAGCCTCATTACAGTAATGGAGACCCATCCGTTCTGTCAAGGCCTCCAGAAAATCTTCTCTGACATGACTGCTTCCCTTTTTTGGCGCTATTCCACATCGATAGTCCCAGGAAAGGAAAGGCACAAAGACCGAGCAGAGAGGCTGGATGTTGGTTGCATGAAAAGATTTGAGCATTTGGAAGTGTATTAAGGTCTTGATTAGGTTCTCGGATCCTCTGTCAGAATCTGTAACGTTCAATGGTGTTTGATTATGTGGCCTAGGCAGGGGGGATCTCAATACTGTATGCTTCTGGCAGCGATTGGTCTCACTGGTGTGGAGCCTGCAGCAAAAACTGCCCTGACCGTCTTATTTACATTGAGAAGATTGAGAAGTCTTTAGGTTGACTTTTCTTTACGCATCCTTTCACATTAGTGTTTTCTGGTGATGTTTTTGCAAAGGGAGATGTCAGCAATTAGGCCAAGATCAGACACTTCTATGCTGGATTATTCCTAAACTGATTTATGGACTTTAATGCTCAAATGTCTTTGAAGATCAAACCAGAATCTTAAAGAGTCAATTTCCCCGATCTCACTTATATGTTATGATGTGTTTGGATCTCGCTGACTCTCATTTCTTAGATGGAGTCAAACCAGACTCTTCATTAAGAAAATAACAGGAGAGCAAACGTTATAATCACTGAATCACATTGGTGAAGTCATATGCCAAAGCAGCAGTTCTTATGCATGGCCATTACACGTGGCTGTGGTTATTTATAGCACACATTGTGTCATTTATTCACTCATTAATTACACACGCACCTGCAAACCATCTGCAGCAATTACACTGTACTTCAATCATCATCACCACACTTTGGAGAGGTAATCAGTAATGATTTAGATAAGAGCACAACAGAATTTACAAAATTATTTTCTGTAAAGGATAGAATAAAAATCACATCACCTGCAGGAGAGGGATTCAGCTAACAAAACTGCTGCAGAAAAATGAAGACATCAACTTTAAACATTTGGTCACTCTTTGTACCCAGAAAACCAGAAAAGTCAGATCCAGAACTTTGCTTCAGTGATGCAGGCAATACCCCCATGTTTACATTCTAGGTTTAGATATCTTTAATCCATGAATGCAAGATCATTACAGGTTATACCTCACTGTAAAGATGACTAATTAGGCTTTTTTACAATATATAATACAAGACCAATTGGTATTATTGAAGGGGAAAAATAATTGACTGAAATAACCTTACTATGCTTTTGTGAGGAGTTCATTTAGGCCTGCTACTGAGTTAAGGATTTAATTGGAAGAATAGTGCTTTACTTTAAATAACGTAACTGTGTTGACCTGGAGTCTGCATAGAAGAACTGACAATTAAAGAACACAAAACACTAATAGTTGGAGTTTAAAAAAACAAACAAACAAAAAACAAACAAACAAACAATCTACAAAAAAAAAAAAAAAAAAAAAAAAAAAAAAAAAAAAACAAGCCTATCAGAGGAGCCAGAACCCAGATCAGAGGAGGATTGCAGCGATTTTTGTCCCATGTCCACACATGATCTCTAAAGCTCAGTCAGAGTGACCACTGGGTTTTTGGTCACCTCTCTTGCCAAGACCCTTCTCCCTCAATTCCACAGTGTTGCCTGGTGACCAGCTCTTGTAAGAGTCCTCGTGCCAAACTTCCTCCATTCGAGAATAATGGAAGCCACCATGCTCTTGGAAACCTTCAGGGCAACATATTTTTGCAGCCTTGCCCAGATCTGTACCTTGCAATAGAGGAGTGTGCCTTTCCAAATCATGTCCAATCAGTTTAATTTAACATGGGTGGGTTCCACTCAAAGTGTAAAACATCTCAGCAAAGACTGAAAGAAATGGGAGGAACCTGAGCTAAATTTCAAGTGTTTTTTGCAAAGGGTCAGAACAAGACAGACAAGATGGCCGACATACATCCAATCCATACCGGAAGTCTCAACCGGAAGTCCTTACGTCTAAGGTTAGGCTTAGGCATTAAAACCCGAGTGGTTAGGTTCAGGGTAAGCCAGTGGGGAAGGTGATATATTTGAGATCCAGCACCAAGGGTTAGGCTTAGACTGACTGAAAAAGATTGACAAACACTGGCAGCTGAGTCCAACACGAAGAAGAAACTTCTGCTTGGGACTTCTGGCATGGATTTGATGTATAGCAACGCCCATGTCGACCATCTTGACTGCAGTTGGGTCCCTCTCTGTGCATCTATTTAACAGCACTTTTCCACAGTTCTCGTATGTATAAAAATATCAGTGGAGCTGTATGGGCCAAAAGAATTGCCCATGTAAAAAACACATTCTTGAAAGCAGATCTGAAATACCAGATCTACTATGCAACAAATTTCAAGCCACACTAAGAAAAGGAAAACTGAAAAGGAAATATTCAGAAGACAATTTATTGAATACAATAATTTTTGTGTTGTTTTTTCCATTTATATTTTTCATTTCAGGATAAAAACTACAACTTTTAGTTAAATGGTCAGTCCTTTTTTGTGGAAAACTGGCCACAGTTCAAGTCCAGACATATCTGCCTACCTATTTTTCAGCAATGCAACAAATGACATGTTTTATCCTAAAGAACATGAAATTTATCCTCCAAGGACTTTCCTTTTTATTCCTCTACAAGATGCAGACGAATACTCCCTGTCTCCAGTCTATAATTTCACATGGATGTTGAGGACCTTCTTATTTACGAGTAAAACAGTATAGTATATGTCCCCTCAGAGAGAATTTACATCCAGGCAGAAGCCTGATTGCTTCCCCTCCCAGCCTATCTGTACCAATCAGTTCTCTTAAACCTTGCCTCTCCAGTCCTCCAGGCTTGTGGTACCATTTCCATACTGTGTTCACATTCCTTACAGTGTGGCATTATCATCAATAGTCATTTAGGAGAGGGCGCTTTCCACACCAGCGGATGCAATGAAGATTCATGGCCACCATTTCAAGAAGGGTTGGGCGAGATGTACAGATTGAGGGAGCGATGGAAATTATGCACATACACCGCTGCCTTTTGGGCTACGACTGGCCTTGCATGTCCAGTGAGGTGGATGAGAAAAGCAATGGATGACAAATGCTCCCAACTGTAAATGAGTATCTGGTTATCACTGAGAGGAGGGAGAAAATATTAAGGCAGCACTGTGCATGACAATATCTCCTAAGGAAACATCCAGGATTTTAAGCTTGACTGTGCAATAAAAAATTCACATATGCAGAGAACAGTCATCAAAAGCTTTTGAACGAAAGCTGGACTTGACAACGATGGAGGGAGTGTTTGCATTAGACAGGATATATCAATATTTGCATGCAATATAAATAAAAACAGCCATATAATACTATATTCATAATGGTATTTCAATACAATTGGAAGGGTCAAGTGATTTTGCTGAAAATCCAAGGTTAAGCCTTTTATTGTGTCACTATTTATCTATCCATTGGTGCAAGTAAAGCATGTATATTATGTTTTTACAAGAAATACAATCTAGTTTATTTTTCTGCTGTTCATTTGTTTTGAGTTTGTTAATTACTCAAATCCATTGTCACAACACTGAATTCAATAATCCAATCGTTCATGACAACTTCAATGCTGTGTAGACAAAAACTTGACAATCTTTTCATATTCTCATTTCTTCTTTAATTATAAAGAGAACTTGAAGATGTGAGATTTTTTAGCTCGAGTCTTAACTCCTTAGGTAAGTAGCATCTGAGTCCCTATCATACTAACAGTGTATAAAAATTTGCTGACTTCCTATCTCACTAGCTAACAAGGCAAGCTAAATGTAGTGGTGCAGCTTTAAAAAAACAATGTTAGTTGATTTGTCATACTTTAGTGTTGACTGCCTTTTATAAAATGACATTCATCTAAACTCTTAACACAGTGTAATGCTGCAAAGGCTAGCTAAAAAAAACTGAGGCCAGTTATAATTTCTTAAGGCTAAATTGAATAAAGCCGACATAAGACTAGACTACATTTTAGCACAAGGCAGTGCTACTATGCTAATTCTGTAAACAAACATTTTGACACGAAGAATTTATTGTTTTTTTTTTTGTTTTTTTTTTTAACAGGACATAATTGATACAACACTGTAAATGATGAGCATATTGATACCCAAAATAATGGATTCAGGTCTGGACTCTGACTCTGCTACTCCAGAAAATGTATCTTGTTGTCTTTAAACCATTTCTGTGCAGCTTTTGCTGTATGCTTTGTGTCATTGTCTTACTGGAAAATAAAATCTCTCCAAAGCCGTAGTTCTCTTACAGACTGAATAAGATTGTCCCCCAGGACATTTTTTTGCATTCATTTCACCCTCTACCTTTACAAGCCTTCCAGGGTTGGCTGTTGAGAAGCACCCCCACAGCATGGTGCTGCCACTGTGCTTCACGGTGGTGGTGTGCTGTCTTGTGGCCAAAAAGCACCATTTTGGTCTCAGACCAAAGAACTTTCTCCCACTTAACCATGAAGTTTCCCACATGCCTTTTGGCATACTCTAGATTTAATGTGAGTTTTCTTCAACAGTAGCTTTCTCTTTGTCACTTTCTCATAAAGCTTTGGCTAGTGAAGAACTCAGACAACAGCTGTTGACTGCAGAGTCTCCCATCTCAGATGCTAAAGTAACTTCTTCAGAGTAGTCAAAGGTGACCACTGTAGCTAGTCTCCTTGCAGTCTCCTTCACTCAGTTTGAGAAGACGGCCTGATCTGGGCAGAAGCCACAGAGGAACTCACACTCCCATTGATTACTATGGTGTTCAAAATTTCGAAGTCTGAGAAAAACCGAACGGGTGCGCGGATCATCACCAAAATCTTATCGATTTTTCCCTGTCACTATCCCAATATTCCCTGAAAGTTTGGTGAAGATCCGACTTTCCGTTCTTGAGTTATTTTGTATACATACAAAGAAACAAACAAACAAAGATATGGAACCCTTTACATAACCCCCTGCCGATTTCATCGCCGTAGGTAAAAAATGTTATGTAACTGTTTCATAGCAAGTTTGTACAATACATTTCTAAGCCTGTTCTTTCGCCCTTAAAATCCAGCATTTTCATCACTGCCCAGTGGCCTTGTCATGTTTAATCATGACACTTGTAAGCTCTATAGCCTTTTTAGCTATCTTAATGTCAAAAGTGACAATGCCCTTTTACCATACCCTAAAGTTGAACATTGTGTAATATGTTCAACTGGTCCATACTCGTTGCAGATGTCATGAAATATATTGATGGACAGAAATGTGTTTGAGTGTCTAGTAGCAGGAGAAAATGAGCGGCGGACGAAGTACCATGCACAATGATAAACACTTTTATTAGTGTATGTGTGTGAGTGTTTGGGAAATGAATTATGCTCAGCTTTCAGGAAATGTTTTACAACGCGTGCTGCGTAGGTGCACCGGACTGTCAGAGTGTTTAATCATTCAGTGTTTTTCCCATAAATGCAAATATGCAAACTGGAATATTATACTGTTTTGACCGCATGTCATCTGTTGGGAATACATTCTCAGAAGGTTGGGGATTTTAAAGTAATAAAAAGATATCAAATGTTCAAATAGTGCATTATTAACACAGGTTAAAGAGTGTGTGCTGTAAGAAAGGATTCTGCTGGGAAAAAAATGGTTTCAATACAGAAGCATGTCATGTATAAAGATATGTATGTAAATGTGAGGCTGCCTGATGCTTCCTTCCTCAAAAGAGCAAAAAAGAGGAAAGAGGGAAAAGTGAATAATCAAATGCTAAAGAGGTAATTTACTTGGGTAATGACCTTTCTCTGCAGCTGATGATTAAGGATGAGGCATGCTGATGGACCCCGATAAGGGAAATGAGAGCTGGCTTCTATGACTATGCATACAGAGGGAGAAGAAGAATGCCACCTCAACCATCAGCCAGGGATTGAGAACAGACGTCTCTCGCCAGATATCGCGTTCACATATTCACCCCACAGCACTAATTTATGGTCTTTTTTTTTTTTCAGGCAGCTGCAGCATGCAGATGCAGAGATCACTCTCTCGGCTCTTTCCCTCAGCCTGCCGGTAACAAGCTGGCTCCAGCCCTCTAATAAATCTATTAGTGAGCTGAACACTGTATAATAGCCACAATTGGTGCTTTGGCTCTATGAGGTGTTGCGTATCAAAGTGTTAGCAGCTGAAAAAGAGTGACAGCTAACTTCCATCTGTAAGGAGGGGGAAATCTTCACAAATTGAAGGCCTGTGTGATGTCAGCCTCTTGCTACAGGATCTAGATAATGAATCAAAGGAGCCATGCGAGCATGTCTTTCATCCTAATGATGTAAATGGTAAGCTTATATGGAAAGCTGTGTTAATACATACTAAACATCAAAATTACAACCTTAATAGAAGTTAAAGAGGCAGTTAGAAGATTTAATCAAGCCTAAACTGATTCATTAGCTGATGCATTGGCCTTGTGTAGCATCATCCTCCCCCCTGAAATCTGAGCCTCCTGCACCCTTAACTATAAATGGCAGCCTGGCAGGACCTACGTTGAAGGTGTGAGCTTGGTTACTACCATCTTAATACTTTCTCACCTTTTAAGACAGTCCCCCGTGGTCTAAATTAACCATTTGTGCCAAGATTTGTTTAAAATAAATATGTTTCAAGCACCAGGAGGATTTTGACCCTGTCTTAACTAGCTCTAAACAACCATTTTTTCTTTTTTTTTTTTTTAAGATTTATTTTTGGGCTTTTTGTGCCTTTATTTGATAGAGGAGGACAGTGGAAAGAGTCAGAAACAGAGTCAAGAGTGGGGGTGAGACATGCGGTAAAGGGCCTCAGGCCAGATTTGAACCCTTGCCGCCCGCGTACATGGGGAGGCCTTTAACCACTAGGCCACCTGCTCACCGCTCTAAACAACCTTTCTCTAGTTTATGCATTTTGGTGTATGTCTCTTTGAGGCAAATTAGATCCATTCACCCTGCAACGCTTTTTCTTAGGAGTGTGCCCACACAAATACAGCAGTGTGTTTCTGTGTCCATGGTTGGGGATCTATTGGTGCAGATAGGGACTGGCCCTATTTTAATGACTCACTGTGACGGCACAAGTAGTGCAGATTGTGTTTTTACTCATAGGCAGAGAACAGACAAAAACAAAACATAAAAAAAAACCCAGCTCTTGTTGAGTATCAGTGTGGTTAGTAAGAACTCTTTTTTATATCAGACTTGATTGAACACTCAACCCTCTGAGACAGCATTGTTGTATATGACAAGAAGTGACACAGTTTATAAAAGCTTCAATAACGTTTAAACCTTAAATCACAGCCTCTTACTTTTTCCAACAAGGAAGTCACCATTTTGCCATTCCAAAGATGCTGTCCATGCTTTCAAATTCCTTGGGGCAGCTTTTTTAAGCGGGCCCAGAACTTGAGTGACTTTCCAGGATATCTAAAGGGTAAATCCACACCAGTAAATCCCATATTGAACCTCTTTTAATCCTTCTTGTAATTGTTTTTGATTGTTTTCTAAATGCCTATAATGCCATTTTGTATCCGACAATGCTTAGTCACAGGTTGTGACAACCAATGGCAGGCTGTTCTGTCATCACGTCATCCTCTTTTACTTAGATCATGCTGGAGACGGCCTGAATAGCTCATAATAGAGTGAAAGAGAGACAAAGAGCCTGTGATGTGGCTCTCTGTGTCACTGCAGACAGGAACTGCTTTGAATAATGGCATAAATAGAGCCATTACAAAGAAGCACAGGGACTTTTTTGTAAAAATGTAAATATTTTGAATTTTATGTCACATAAAGATTATTTTTTTCACTTTTCAGTCCCCAAGAGATTAGAGAACACGTTTTTGCTAGAAAAGTCTTAGTCATTATTGTTTACACACATAAAAATCTCTGTGTTTTCATTTCTGTTTAGTTTTTTTTCTTTTGCCATTAAATCCTCATAACTTGCTTAAAATTCAAGTGACATTACTGCAGCTCACATATTTTTGGCGCCCGGGTTGTCCTGAAAAAAGAGATTTTTCATAGCTTAACTGTGCACCACAGGGTTGATGTTCTACAAGATTTTCGAGACAATAAGTCCAGGCAAGACACAGTGGTTGAAAAATAGCATGTGGCTCAGATGGCTGAGGAAAGTGAAAGCAGAGAAGAAAAATATGAATTTATTTCTACAATTTTTAGCAAGAAACATTCTAAATACATGCAAAAATATTTTATTAATTGTACTAACAAGAATACCACTACTAAAAAAACAAAAAAAAACAAAAAAACATGCAGTGCACTACGTTAATGTATTACAGTAAGTCTAACACAATATCACAGTACACCCAGGTCTAACATCATAACTAACATGGATAAATGCAGAGAGATAAATACAGGTTAAATCAGGGGTTCTTAACCTCTTTGACCTTGAGGCCCAACCTTTCCAGTACAGAGGGCCCCGGGGCCCATTCAAATTTTAACACTGAATTGGAAATCATACTCTTGATTTGTTTTGTATTCGATAACTAGGCTATATCTAATGTACTTACAGGTGATCAGATGGAAAAGGAAGAGGAAAAGAGACATTAGCGCTGCTTTGCTTCTGTTAATGTATGAGTATTTAAGACAATAACAGAGAATCATGACTGTCTCTACAGCCTTATGCCTCATATCAGTGAATATGTGAAATTATACCTCATGATTGGATTTAACAACAGATTCCTTCTTTGCCACATAAGCACAAAGCGTCTATGATCCGCTGTTAATAATAACAAGTTTTCACTTTTTTCTCGTCATTTCAACTTTAATCTCAAAATTGTGTTTCAACTTTATTCTCGAAATTTCGACTTTATTCTTGTCATTTCGACTTTAATCTCGACTTGCCCAAAATTATTTTATCCATAAAATGGCACTAATCCGCTTCTGTACCTTTATCATCATTTTTTTGCCTACAAACTTATTCACGACTTCTGCTCCAGACTCGCGGCTGTCTTCTTCTGCTTGTTTGAGCTTGTTAGTCAACTGCCTGATGCATCACTGCCACCAAGTGGAGGGGAGGTGTATTACAACTTAGCTTCTCGTGGCCAATACTTACTCCTGGTGGCCCTCATGGCCCACAGGTGAAAAAAATGTTTTTTTATTTTTTATTTTTTTTGGCAGCCCACTAGCAGGCGCTTGCGGCCCAACCATGGGCCCCGGCCCCATGGTTAAGAATCACTGGGTTAAATAACAGTAATTCAAAACCAGTGGGGGATGCCAATTTAAAACCCCCTACCGGTCAGCTAAATCTCTAAAAGTGTTAAAATGTGTTCATGCAAGTTAAGACTGGTTTATGAGCGAGGCAGCATCAGGCATATGATGACAGGTTTTACTGTGTTGTTCCTATACTATGTGGTTTATAGATGACTGACATGGCACACCACGGTAACAGATTCATTCACCAAAAGCCAGAGTCTCCGCACCCACAACTTCAAAATTTGCAAAGTAAAAACTTACTTTTAACAACAATTTTAGTCCTACTACACTCCTTATAGAGATAGAGCGATAAGGGAGGGAAAGATCCCTCTTAACACACTTCACAACACAGGAAAGTCTGGCAAGATAATCTTTAGAACCATTAGATAATTGAACCTTTGCTGACTGTGCTTGAAAGAAGGGAATCCGACCAAAAGGTGGCATTTTAAGTAGTGCCCACCCGCTTAAGTGCCATGTTTATGGAAGAATATTCAACACCTTAATAATGTAGAATTTTGCACAGGAATAACTATACCACACAAGTAAATCTGCCTCACAATCTACCTGTTCACCATTTTCTTTTGCAGTTTAATTATTACTTTAAATTTTTGGACCAATTGTTCAAAGAAAACTTACAGTAAAAGAGCGATGAGATGGGATCCAACCTTAAAACTAGGCTAGTAAAAAGTAAAACAAGGATAATAAAAAAATAAAACCAGGTAATCCAACCTTAGTTTTAATGATGACTAGATCTCTGTTTATGTAAAAAACTTTAAAATAAAATTGGGATTTCTTTGATTATGTTGAAACCAGCATTGAGCAGGTTTCAGATTGAATTACAGTGAAAAATGTACGAAAATTCTCAAAGTTTTCAAGCTAAATTACACTTTGATAATTTGAGAATAATAATTATGGTGGAATTATTTTGCATCATAATGCTGTTTTGCTCAATAAGAGAGTAGATTAAAAAGAGAGATTTGTGCTCATAAAATGTTACAGCAAAATACATCAATATTGAACATTCAGTATTTAATCCAAAGCAGCAGTCAGAATCTTTCTGTGTGGATTTTTGAGCCCTCCGTGGACAGTATACAGTGTCCTGTTACATGTAGATCACTGGTAATACATATTTTGTCATTCTTAAAAGGCTGTTACTTGACCAAGCTTATCCTTAAACTGCCAATAGGTACAATTTTTGAGTAGATGTTTTTTTTTAATTGTGCCTAACTTTGAATCCATAAAAGCCTAGAGAATATCAGTCTTTGACTTTCTGTCTTTGCTATACCACAAAGTTAATACCTCGGATAAACAGAAGATGGAAACTCTCTGTCTATAAGTTGTTTGCATTCTTGTGATCCTGAATGTCTGTTGGAGGTCAGTCCTGCAGACTCCAAGCCTCTTTTGTCTTGAGCATGCATGCAGTATTTGCAAAAGAAAAAGTTATTTCCACTGTCTTTTAATGTAAAATGAAAACAAACTTGTCCACATGCCATGTCTATCCTAAAATGCTTTGAGAATTACCATATAGACCTATTCAGTCTTGTCACTGATGGCCTTGTTTGCTTTATAGAGGCTTCAGCACTGTCAGATTTTTTCAAAACCTCTGCACAGGAGCCTCCATGTAACAAATAGGTCACCCAAGTAAAGAATTCTGGACATGCCCCTGTTAGTGAAGCCTTTTGGAAATGCATGAATTTTACAAGAGAGCACATGAAAACATGTTTTTTCAGTTCTGAAGAGGGAGATGTATTGTTGATGCCATTTGCTTCTCCACAGGGAGACTGTAGGCTTCAACCTTTGACCGCTATGATTTGATTCTGTCAAATATGTTCCCTCACCCTGCTGAGACACTAGGCAAGCTGCTCATCTCTCCCCCACTCCTCTCCATCATGTTTGAGTCAGCGAATAAGAGAAGAAGAATTCAGGAGGGCAGTGTGAGAATAAAAGGAGGGTTGGTGGGGTGAGTGATGGGACCAAATCAAGTCTATCACAGGGGCCCGTCTGTGAGAGATGGTTTTATCATCCCTGGCATCTCAGCATGTGACTGCAAATCTGCTGTAACTTTCTCAGTCTCTCGCCTCCCCCTCCCAATCATTCTTCATCACTTTGTTTTCTCTGTCTCTTTCCTCTGCTGGTGGCTGCTCTGCCAAATCCCTGGGCATTTTGGCTGGAATATCAATGAATCAGTCTCTATTAAGCTCTCATATATATGAAGCTGTAAGTGAAGCGGAGCCACAGCGCTTGATGAGACTGATGTGGGTGAGCAGCGATGCCTCTGGTTAGGAACACTAGCCTCTCTGCTGGAGATCAGCGTAAGCTACTCTGGAGAGTTGGAGCTTAGACTTCATTTATTACTGTGCAATAATTAAGAGCAGCAAATTCTCAGCATGGCTCAGAGTTTAATTCATAGGGAAGACAGCCAAAAAGGGATGTTTCAAACAGAATATAGAGGTTTTCTTCAGATGAGAGGAAGAGAGAGAAGAACATAAAGAGGAGATGGCGTGGTGTGTGTAGTTAAAGAGGTCCACTGCTGCTTTACAACACAGCTTGTGGGACCACATCATCTGTATGCAGCATACATCCCATTTCACACTGTGATTCTGTTCTCTCCAAACTATCGGAGTCTCTTGAGGCTGCCATATATAAAACAAAATGCACATATAGCAAAATGAATCATATTTAATTTACATTAACTGCATCCTCAGTAAGCTCAAAGATGAATACAACCAGATAAATACAGTTGAAAAATGATTCACTGTGGGACAGAAAGTACGGACCATACCACCTTTGTACAGCCCACAAAAGCAGCAAGAGTCAGTCACTATGATTTTTTAAAAGTTTTTTTTTTTTTTTTTTTTTTTTTTTTTAAGGAAAAACATTGAAATGGTTACTGTTAATTCAAGAGGAAAATGTACTAGATTTGGGCAACTAAATATATATAAATTCATTGTATTGTTGATTTTCAGGGTTTTTCCTTGGCAGATTCAGGATAGGATAAAATAAGCCACTGGCTTCAGTCTATTCTTATTTGGTTACTATTTACTGATTTTATATTAATGATTTTGTTTAATGCTGGTTTTGTTAAAGGGATATTTCAAAAGTTTGAAGTTGGCAAGTGCCATTAGCCTCTTGTAATTTCATTGAGCTTTACCACTTAAAGGGGATATATTATGCAAAAATCACTTTTTCAGGCTTTTCTAACAAAAATATGTGCCCCTGGCCTGTCCACAATCCCCTCCCCTGACATGTTTTATTGTGATTCTCCATGCTGACATGTTGACTGATTTGGGTATATGGAGAGAAAGAAAATTATATTTTCATCAGTCTGCAGCATTGGTCTTGTGTCGTGTTTGGTGAAAATTGTATATTTGCCCTTTCTCTGTGTACTTCCCTTACAGTACTCTGATCACTGAGAAGTAGAATTGCTAAAAGTGTTTTAGGTTAGCAACAGCAGTGTGTAACTGGTTCAAACAGAATTAAGTCGTATGAAATGTGTGTGTTACATATGGTAACAAAAAATGGTTTTTATAAATTAGTGTATAGTTTTTACAAGAGTGTTTCATTTTGCAAAGGATCTGAGGTGTTCTGCTACTTGTGTGTGTGGTTGTGTGAATTGTGTGTAGTGTTTTGACAAAATGAGCCCTGTTTTCAAAATCTTGGTCAAGCAATCAAAAAAAACTCTTAAGCCATGGACACAGAAACAGCTCGTTCTGGGCAGGGCTGAAACAGTGGGTTATTTAGACAAACATAATCCTATACTAGAGTGTTTTTAAAGCAACAGACTTCACAGGCCCGTTTTGGATATATGGAGCTATTATTGTTGCAAAAGTATTTGCAAATGCGTACAAAGATCTGTGCACAAATCCGCAAATGCGTGTACAGATCTGCAAATGCATGCACAAATTCACAAATGTGTGCAAGGATCTGAAAATCCCTGCAAAGATCTGCAAATGTGTGCAAAGTTTTGCAAATTTGTACAAAGATCCACAAATGTGTGCACTAATCTGCAAATATGTAGACCCAATTTGTAGTTGTGATCTTAGTTCATTTTGGTTCAGAACCTGCATCTCAATTGGCTGTCAAACAGGCGTTACTTTTGCAACACCTGTACTGCGCATGATTTGTAGTCAGATCCGTAAGCGTGATCTGTAAGCGTAAAGGCTGGGTCTGATGCCCTCAGCGCAGGCTCACAGGCATTGCTGCCTTTCTCATCACATCGGCATCACACAGGAAGCAGCCGTTAAGCTGCTTCCTTGTCTTGAAAGGGTAGAATATGTCCCCTTTAAAACAGGACTTGCTTGGAGAAGCAGGGCTATGTAGCACAACAGATGGGTATAGTTTCTCTGTGCAATTTTTGTAAGGTTAAGATAAGAATCGGCCATGAACAATGCTGGCTCAATTGCACGCTATATCTATTTATATATATATTTAAAGCTTTTTATTTTTCACCCAGAAAGCCTCTGTGTTTGGCACTATTTTACAATGTGAGCTTCAGCTACCAGCTACGTGCTCTTCCATCTGAGCATTTCTGAACAGCCTTTTGGGTCTGCAGGCTTCATCAGAGGAAAACAGTAATGACTAAAATAAAACAATACTAATATGAGCGACACAACTAACGGTGACGTGCTGTTTACTGTGGATATGAGGGGATGCTTTCATGAGCAGGTGTACACAGGGGAACTTCTACAGATGGACACCCGGCAAAAATAAAGAGGGGTGAGAAACTTCAGGTGGGACTGGTTAGATCTTAAACCACAATTACTCTTGTGACATGCACCTTAATCAATCCAGCTTGAAAAACTTCAAAATATTTCTTTCAGATGTATAAACAAAATAAAAACATTAATTCATTTATTAAACCTTTATTTTTGATGCTTGATTTATAGTCAAATTGGGTTTAAAATGAATGAATGTGATTCATTATGCATTGAGATTAAGTCAAACATTTTTTCAATTTCATACAAGCAATGATTTTGTTTGTATAACAAAGAGGGTTAAAGGGAGTTGAATATGCAAGGCTGATGTTGTGTTTGTGTCTTAAACAAACACAATTATACATGCACTTGTTCCTGATCACTGTACATCTTGAGTTCAGATGCATTATTTTCCCTCTTTCTCTCAGATAAGTATTTTTGATGATTTCTGTAACATAACCATCTCTTAGTAGTATGGCTAATTAGCAGATGTAAGTGTGTTTACTTAGTTTGAAGAGTCTCTGTGTAACTGACAGTAGTTCATATAGTTTGGCTACACTGATTAGTCTCACTGCTTTAGGTCAAAAGAACATGTGGCAAATACATCACTGGCATAATTTTATTGTAGTAATTGTCCCGTAGAGGTGGAAAGAGAAATGCAGTCACTAATTAGAGTTTTTATTAAAGTAATGTGTTGCTAATAAGGATGTAACTCTTTGCTATCCCCACCATCCTCTCAAACCGAACTAGCTTGAAATAAAGATTCATTAATGCAGAGAAGCCTTTTGTGTGTCTACCCTATCTAAAAGAAGATAACTAATTTCCAGTTATTATGTGTTCAGATTTTTAAGTGTGTGACCTTTTGTGAGCAAGTGTAGGACAGCTAGCTTATTAGCTAATGGGCTGTTGGTGATACATGGTGAAGATGTTTTTAAAGAAAGACTTCCAACATTCCCTGCCATCCAAAAACAGCCCATCATGGTGTTTTGATCCGGATGGACTTGTTAAGTAAATGTGCTTGTGGCAGGGAGCTGATGAGGTGATCATGGAGTATTAGTATTAGCCACAGTTAGCTTGTATGGTATAAGTCAATTTCTATTTCTGAAGAGCTGTTCCCAATGCAGAGAAAGCAAAATCCTCACCAAGTGGGTAGTTTGAAGGCAACTGTTTACTCACAGAGTTTACTTTGTATTTATCGAGCTGCTTTAGACACTATTTATACATCTCATCCTGTTCTGGTCAGCAAGTCCTGAACATCCCTGCTTGATACAACCAATCAAACAGTATATTTATACTACTGAGGGCAGGACTCATCGCCCAGGAAACAAAGAAAACAGCTGCTTGTCAGACAATCAGCACAGTGAAAGTGGATCTGTGGCACCGGACCATCTGGATTCTGCTGTTAAATGATCAATAGCAAGAAAAACAAACAGATGATAAATACAACAAAAACCAAAAAAACAGAGTGAACGACCAGCATTTGAGGTGCATTTTTTTCAGAAATATCCCCCATGATGTAACACTCGTGATGTACAAACCCTTTATTCTGAAAAAGTCAGGACACTATAAATTTAGAATGAAAACACAAGACAGTAGCTGGGTTTCCATTACATTTTTTCACAAAATAAAAGTGATATTCCTTAAATTTCGATTAAGCACAATTGCGCTTCGAATGCGTTTCCACTGAAGGGAGTTTTGGGCATAGGCCTTGCAATTCTTGTAAAATCTCATCTCGCGTGAATCCGCTGCAGGGAAGCTTGACGCTCAAAACCTGTTGTGTGTTGGTACAGTTTTGGTTACATCTACAGAGGTTGCTTTTGCCATACATACGGACTTTACCTCTGAACTATCATCCGTTGCCTTGATAATTTTGAACAAAAGCCGAAGGCAACGGATGATAGTTCAGAGGTAAAGTCCGTATGTATGGCAAAAGCCACGCATAAGGGTAGAAGTACACAGCAAATTCCCAGAGTGAAAAAATTGGGAGTTAAACAAAAAAGAGAGAAAGAGTTAGATTTTCAGAGTACATTCACACACTTAGACTCCATCTAGTGTTTAGTGATGCTCTTGTGCAGTATTTAAAAATGTAGTTCATTCACACGGTGTTGAGAGCAGTGAATCAACTCTGTTCCTGAGTTCATTCCCAACAGCTTTGTTGAACACCTACACTGCCACTTCAAATCTGGGGAGCAGAGTTTTCCCATCATGCATTGTGTGTTTAGATGTATTTTAGATGTTTTTAGATGTATTTATATATGTTTAGATGTGTTCAGATGTTACCTGTTGTATAGTTATCACTGCTGTGTTTCATTTGCTCATGCTTCTGGTGGATTATTGTTGATTTGATGTTAGATACATCTGCACCATGAGTAACACTGTCCCTTGAGTTATACACTTCCCACACATAGCAATGTATAGTTCGTGTGAAGGGGCAATGAGCTGCCTACCACTTTGCTCCATCCTGATCAGATCTCAGCAGCTTGGCCACAATGACCAATGAAAATTGGCAGATTTTAGTGGCATGGTAGATTATCACCTAATGGTTTTTAAAGGGGTCTGAAAAATAACCTCTGTGCAACAAAATAATGAACACTCTGAAATGTCAACTACAAACACTGAGTAAGAGTTCACATAACTCAAGATGGGAGTTAATTTTACTCTTAGTGAGAGTAGTATTTAAACTCCCTTAAGAGTTTATTTTAACTCCTGACAAGAGTTAAAAATCAACTCCCAGAAAAGAGTAGCTTTAACTCGGCTCTAGAGTTTATTCGATGGTCTCACATGTACACTCAGATGAGTTGATTTTAACTCACACAGAGTTTATTCCAGTGCCCCGAATTTGCTGTGTATGATGTTAGGAAAAGTGTCATCGCTTCTTTTGTCTACACATACCACGCCATGTTGTCTCGGAGTGACTGGTCACATAAGACCATACGTCACGTCCCGTGACTTGTAAATGCGGAAAAAGTGTTTCCATTGCACTTTGCGATATATTTCTTTATCGAAACGCCTGAAAAACCTCCTCATGAAAGCGTAAAAACTTTTTTGCGATATTTTAGGGTTTTTTCGAAATTCAGGTGTTTCCATTACCATTTTTTTTATCGCGCTATTTCAATTTTGCGCATTTCCAAGTGTAATGGAAACCCAGCTAGTGATTTGATATATTCACCTGCATACAGTTTAAAGACAACATATAGAACGTTCAAATTGATAAACGTTATTGTTTTTAGAAATATGTAGACATTTGTCATGTAATGTGCCATACATTTTAATATGAGACAATTCTAGACTGCCTGGTACTCATCTGAAGCCATGATGTTGTAACTTGTCCAGATGTGACTTCATCTTCATCATCTTCATCTCCTAAAAAAAATCCTTATGGATTGAAGCATATGTTGCTTCAGAACCTGTAAGTACCACTCAGCATCAATGGTGACTAAACAAATGTGTAACAGAAGTTACCCATGGCACAGGAACTAACACACCCCCATACCATCACAGACACTAGCTTTTAAACTTTGCATGGATAAAAATGTAGTTGTTCCTTTTCCATTTTTAGCCCAGAAGACTAAACAGCTATTACAACATTAGGCACCTGGAAACACACAACCAGCCAGGATCGCCTTAACAATGGCCAAAAAAGCTAATCTTCTTCATTGGAAAAGCAAGCATAATCTTACAATAATCATGTGGCTCAATATACTTTTCAGCTACATCACAATTGAGATCAAAATCAAAATAAAACAAACAAAAAAAAACATGTGAACAGGTTGATTGTCAATGGGCCTCATTCCTTACCTGGCATGCCAGATCTGGAAAACTACTCATACACAGCGTTTGGGAAAGGGCAGAGGCTTTGAAAAAAAAACTCAGAGGGTTATTGGCCAAACGTTCTGTCTGTCACATCTTTACGGGCCAATCAGAGCAACAAAACATGTGATGTAGCCAAGGAGTAAACTCCAAACAGAACTGCATAACGTGAACCATGGTGACTGTAGACATGTCAGTGCTTTTGTCATTTACTCCCTGGTAAACTGCCTCCACGACATCAAAGCCTGGATGACCTCTAACCAACTCAAACTCAACAGCAATAAAACAGAGCTCATGGTGGTGGCCCCCAAAGCGCTGCTGCAGAAGGTTGGAGATCTCATGCTCGATGTGGACGGGACCTCCATCTGTCCATCCTCCGAGGTCCGAAACCTGGGCGTCATCCTGGACTCCACCCTCTTCTTCCAGTCCCACATAAAGTCTGTCACCAAATCTGCCTTCTATCATCTCAAGAACATCTCCAGACTCCGACCATCACTCCCTGATTCTGTGGCTGAAACACTCATTCATGCTTTCATAACCTCCCGCCTGGACTACTGTAATGGAGTCCTGTCTGGAGTTCCCAGCAAAACCCTGGACAGGCTTCAGTACGTCCAAAACTCTGCAGCTAGAGTTCTCACCCACACTAGACCCTGGCAACACATCACTCCGACCCTCATCCACCTCCACTGGCTCCCTATCAAGTCCCGTATCAACTACAAAGTCCTCCTCCTCACATACAAATCTCTCCATGCTCTGGCTCCCCAGTACCTTTCTGATCTCCTCCATCCATACACACCATCCCGCAACCTTCGATCTTCAGACACCGGCCTACTTTCCATACCCAAAACCAAACTCCGAACCTATGGAGACAGAGCCTTCAGTGCTGCTGCTCCCACCCTCTGAAACACTCTTCCTGCAGACATTCGTAGCGCTCCATCTCTAGACATTTTCAAAAAACGTCTCAAGCACCACCTGTTCACCACAGCCTACAGTCTTCACTAAACCACCCCTTACACTCATCCTACCCCTCACATAGTTTGTCCATGTCTATGTGTTCCTGTAAAGCGTCCTTGGGTTTCTTGAAAGGCGCTATATAAATTCAAGATATTATTATTATTATTATTATTATTGTTGAAAAGAATACAAGAAAACAACTCAATGCTGTTCATTGTTCTTCTATTAATGAAGAAATATCATCAAGTCCTGGTAAAACTGGCGCTTTGGCAGCATGCACGCTAATGTCTTCCACCATTATTGCACCGGCCTCTTGTTGCTGCTTGCTTATGTCACGACTCCATTGCACCTGAAATTACTGCCTCTTGATGCTGATTGGTCCTATCATTTTTTTACAGGGCCCAATCTGTTCAGATGGGAGCTTTGCAAGATGGATTTGCCAGTGAGAAACATGGAAACAGGCAAATCTGTCTGCTTTGCAAGGTTACAGCCTTCCCATTTGCAGGCAAATATTTCTCCAAATTCTTAAAATCTTTTAATGCCACAGAGGTGGTGAAATTTCTTAATTCCTTGCGATAGGTTCTTTGCAGATGACGTCACACAGCAGTCTATAGCTCCCTTTTGGGGTAAGTAGTCATTTCAGCATAGAGAAACACTACCAAAATGGCAATGCTTTGAGAGCTTTATAACTACACAAAATGTTCAAAGTGCAAATATAAAAACATTCTTTATCCTCAAGTTACTTTTGTGTCCCGGAAGTACAGAATTTATTTTAGTCTTGCCTGTGTTTTTTCAGCTGATTTCCATCCAGTCTCACTCGTTGTGATGGGAAATCTATCTGTATTAAGAGATCCAGATCATTTGGCTCAGCTCAGAAGAGCTGGTTGTTTGGCTCCCAAACCGCTCTTAATTTGTAACAAGTTAGTTTTTTTAAATGCCAAACTGGTAAATTGTGATAATGATCAACTCCACGTCAGATAAATTGGTTAAACTGTGGTAAAAATCACAGTTTTGTAAAGTGTAAGGATAATAATCAATGTATGTTGGAATTTTAAATGCACACAGAAGCATTTAGAGATGTGAGGTGATAACCATACTAAGTGCTAGACAAATCAAATTTGCACACTAGAGTTGTGATGAAGTGGAACCAGGATTAAAGCCGATGTCCCTACCCATAAAAATAAATGCACATGGTTTAATTATCATTTGTCTGAATGGAGGCCCTTAGCTGAGTTTAACTCTTTGTGGGCTTTTGGACTTCCAAGACTTCAGAGTTAATTTGGACTAACATAACTTCCCACTCTCACAGTTTCCTTGTAAGCATGTCAGCGTTGACTCTTTGTTTGTTTCCAGGATATTTGATAGGACAGTTTGGAAGTGCAACGCTGCTGTGAAGTCCCCGAGGTAGCACCCACCACACCCAAAACATCAAAACAAAAATGTCAAGAACAAACAGAAGAAGCAGCCTGCCACACTTCCCAAAGTTAACTTTTCAATTAAAGAAACTTTCTACAAGATGTTTGCTATCATTTTACGAATAATACATGATGTACAAGCCGACCCCAAACAGGAAAAAGCTCTCACAAGCTGTCATCCTGGAGAATTAATACCTAAGACATTATTAGAGCACATTTAAGAAACATTTTTATAAATCTGTGAAAGAGTTAGTGAATGGGCATACAAGGCTGCTCACCCTGGTTCTAAACCTCTTGGAACGATGAGAGCTGCTGGTCGGAGGATCACAGATTTATCGATTCCCTGCTGTAGAGATACACCTTCCCATATCCATATAAGCTGTAATATTAGTGAGAGCCATTGATCATCCTGACAGAAACAAATTGCAGCCAAGCTTCCTTTACATACAGCTAAAAAAAAGAGCAAAATGCTTTGAGTCTGGGCTGTTGCTGACTATTTCACATGCTAACATACACATGCTAATGAAGTGCAAGGGCAGAACACAGGACTTCAGTTTCCTGGATGTGAAATGACACACGCAGGCTCAGACATGCACAGACACTGCTGTCAGCTGTTTTGTTGTTGAAATGGATCAAATGAATAATGAATACATTTCTGTCATCATTTATTTGCCAAGAATAATTCTGTTTATTTTGGAAAAACATCCTGAAAACATTGCTTTGTAGCTCCTCTAAGAAATATCTTTTGACAGAACTTTTCAGCAAATTTATTCATGGCATCGTTCAGTAAAATCTTTGAGGTTTTGTCAGTATTGCTAAGCAGATAAAAACTACTTTTCCCCCTCTCTCCAGAACTCATAAATTGATGATTTGTGTGGTTTTGCCAGCAGCACACTCTGCTCTAGATTTGTGCTGCTTGCACAGTCGTAGAAACCTCAGCGCATTACACTGATTGTTCTGTTGTACATTATATTGAATTTTTTCACTTGTTCAATTGAGTCTTTTGACACGTGGCATTTGTTTAGATCCCATGGCAGAGCCTGGCTGTTGTTTACTCTGCTGCCCGAGTGATTTCTCACAGAGATATGGATCATGGAATCTGTCTTGTCAGCATGTGAAAGCCTCCTCTGCCTCCTCTTCAAGCCGTTTTTCTCCACACATTTTGCAAATGTGTCCCATTGAAGGCCCTATTTATCATTCGCTCCCATCTTCCACTCAGTTCTGGAGAAACTGTCCAGTCTGTGTTAATTTTATGCCGGGTAAACACCAAGATTGGCGATATATGTGAGGAAATTGGTGTGAAATCAACATATCTGCGAAACACAACTCCCCCTGGAGCATTTCTGTGATCAATTATTTATCTTCAGCCAAGAAACAAATTTAAAGATCAACTTTTTCTTCTGCATCTTCAGATCCAATTTTGGACTCACAAGTAAATGTGTGCATTGAGTATTTATATGGATGCATGTAAGGAATGTAAATTGAGAAAAGCGGTGTGTTTCAGGAAAGAGGAAGGGGAGATCAAAAGTAAAAGCAGAGGGAAAGTCTGTGATGTTGATTTGTTACCATGCTGACAGAGCATGTTGAGCATGTGTACACTCTGATTTCCTAACATATATTCTGCATCCTGTCATTCAGTACCTACGGCTGGTAATCTGAAGAAAGTGTGTGGGGGGGTGGCTATCAACCTGACGTGGTACTGGGAGTCAATCAAGGGTCTTTGTAACTCCATTAGAGCAACCTTGCAAAGGTGGTAATAAATTAAAGAAGGTGCAGATGCAGCACTTCACCATATTTGTACCATGCGTAAAACAGATAACATCATGCAGCAAAGGATACTGGGCCTTTTTGTAAGTAGGATTCTTTATGTCTGACTTTGACATGAGAATAAAAAAGGTTCTTCCACTTTTTCCATAAATATTTGAACCCCTGCTTTCAGCTTAACCATCTGCTTTGTATTGTTAGCTTAATCCGTGGGCTTTTCCTCTTATTTCTCCCCTTTCTCTGATATTTTAGAAATTAATCATCAGGAACTCCACTGCCATATTTTTAATTGAATTCTTTGGCTTGTGGTTGTTGGCAGAATAAAGCCTGGCACACTTTTTACAGTCTTCTGTAACAGTGCTCATCTGCTCTTCAATAAGCCGAGTGTTTGTGTTTGTGTTTGTATCAGAGCATCAAGGACAATACAGGCTTACTAAATACACAGAGAGGGGCTGCTGTGTTTGTGTACTGTGTAGTAATGGAGAGGACAAAGAACATTTACAAATTATTGGCAAATTATGCCTTAAGAATATAAAATAAATGGAATTAAATGTAATTTAAACAGCAGTATAGATATGACCCAACAATATGACTCAACAAAGGACAATCCTAGAGTGCTGATACAGCACTCACAAATATGATGCTGGAAGGATAGATTTGACCAGAATAGCATGGTTGCAACTGCATCTCTCAAGGTTTTTAGGGCACAGTTGATTTGTTCCTTTTAATTCATGCCCAAGGTCTGCTGTTTATGATGGTAATAGGCTTTGACTGCATTCTCAACATCTTGTCTTTAATCTTGAAACTGTATTTAGACTTTATTCTTGAACTTAATCTTTATTCTGAACATTTCAACCTTTATCCTCATCAACTTTAATCTTGGAGAGCACTGAAATATTACCTCTTTCACCTCTGGCCCTAAACCTTCAGCGTGAAAAGAGTTGACCATAAACAAAACAGATATAAAGTTACATTAGATCATTATCAACTGACATGTAAAGATTTAGATAATCAATTGTGCATGTAATTTAGCATGGCCGCACATCTGAAGGCTGTAAGAGACAGGAGCTCATCCATCTCTCTAAATCAGTGGTTCAGGACCCACCAGTCTATCCTATGACAAATCGCAACCCAAGTTTCCAAAAGAAATTTGAACAATACATGTTTAGTTAATTGAATATGTTGCAGCTCGGAGCATGATTGGACCAAAACACCTGATTTTAAAAAAGAAAAGGGACAAACTGATTAATTTTATACCCTCTTTCCCCATCATTGAGTTTCAATTTTTGCCAATTTTCCAGAGAACTTGTGAAATTACTTCTTTATCATGGGAAAAGAATCAATTTCTTGCAATAATAGGATAAAAATTAGTTGAAATATTGATCAAACATTTATATTAACCCAATTTCATAGTAAAAGAATGTAAAATAAAAGGTATCAGTGCGTTTCCAATCAGGACTTCAGGACTTTTGCCACTATTATTTTTAGACACCTAGTCGTGACATACAAAAAACTATTCCGCGACCCACTTTTGGGTCCCATCCCACCAGTTGAAAACCACTGCTTTAAAATATAGGAAACACCACTGATATGTATGGCGAGAAAGCTAGCCAAATGAAGATTAGACATTACAACAAACACTTCATTTGTTGTGTAGGCTACCAGACATTCTTAAATCTCTCTTGCTGCCACATAAATGCACGAAAAGACAGAAGTAGATCAGGGAGGAT
Organism: Cheilinus undulatus; assembly: GCF_018320785.1. NCBI lineage: Eukaryota > Metazoa > Chordata > Actinopteri > Labriformes > Labridae > Cheilinus > Cheilinus undulatus. The sequence goes on from NC_054873.1 coordinate 31,466,620, forward strand.
TCGTATACAGCATGAACACAACCCTGTAATCTGTCATTGTTGTTTTGGCTTGACTACGCATGCAGCTTTAGTGGGCTATGCTATGTATGACGTAATCGTTTCAAGAAAGATGCAGTTGGCTGTCCACACGTAGATGAAATGGTAGGTATATACAGAATTGTTCACTCTAGGACCGGATTTCAAAAAGTAGCATTTACAGCCTCCCAAACTGCTGTTTCCATGTGGAGGAAACACAGAAACAACAAAAACTTAAATATACTCCTGAATTTGTCTCTGTGTGGACAGGGCCTAAAGTTGTACTATTTAAATGGCCATTGTTTTTATCAGCCCCATTAATCAACACCTGCTCATTCATACATTGTGATTCATATGTTTCGTAAATCCCTCATGGATCTTCTCATAAGATGATTTCTACACCCAAACATTTCTATGCAGGTTTGATCAGTAAGGACCAATCAGTTCATTTTGCAACTGTGAAGGTTTTTTTTTTTTTTATTATTATTTTGAACATACCAATGACATCCCCTTTCTCATCTCTGAATCTGCTGTGTGGCTCAGAAGATGAATTGGGTCTGTGCTGCCTAGATATAGTGGAGACAGGAGAAGCTTTGAACTACCCTTCAACTCTACTCTCTGATGAGCACTGTACTTGAGCACAACTGGGCTCACATCTCCAACAGACCATGCCCAAGTACACATGAACTGTACCCCTAGACCAACTCTTCAAGCTGACTCAGGCACAGCACCCAAGTCTAATATGTTCATGTTCACACCGATCAATGAACCGCACTTATGGGTCAATTGTACTCCGTTCCAGGTCTGAGTCCCTAATGTGAAACCACCACTCAATTTCTCTTATTGTAGATGCTCTCATTGCTGCTGGTACCTTCCTGTTGGCCTCCACAGCTCGTTTCCTGCTTTGTAGCTGGCAATCCCAGTTCTGAGCCTCTCACTAGTCACTGGCCATCCTGATCTCGTCTCCCACTGGACCTCAGGAATGTTAATAAAGTGCAGACACCTTGACAGGTCCAACAGGCAGTCTCATTCATTTTCTTTCATGTCAAAGCAGGAAGTGAGCAGCTTGGTAAAATCTCCATCCTTGTTAAAATGACACTGAAACTAATGCAAGCTAAAATTATGCAATAAACCAGATTAAAATCACATTAAAGAACATGAACACTAGGCCTGTAGTCAATCAAAGAAAAACTTGGTCGACCAAAATCATACCCAGCTACCAACCAATTGGTTGGTCCCTCAGGTTAAAAAAAAAAAAAAAAAAAAAAAAAAAAAGTCACCTCACTGGGAACCAGTTTAACCCATACAGGTTCCTCACTGAATCTGGTTGGTACGCTAAATGATCCTAAAATGAACATAACAGGACATTCAAAGCATTGATACTGTTTTAGGCTCATCACGTCATACTAAAAAAATAATAAATTGAGAGACAATCAGTGTGCAAATGCCTTTGATCACATGATCTCAGTGATCTCTGACTCGCCGACCAGGGTGATCTTGGTCGGACAAAAGCTTTTTGACCAAGCAATTGACCAATCAAATGGAAGCTGTCAGCCCTAATGAACATTATTTAATTCCACAATAATTTGCCCAAATCAATGTACTGAAGAATACAGTAAAACTTCTACCAATCATAATGTATCTCTCTTGTAAAGTACTGTGCATCACGCTTATGTGCACAGCTGATGAAGGAATGTTTATCGGACTAAAATTTGCATATGCAAAGTTATTCTAATACAGCTGGATTAGTCTCCAGGTATTTTGAATGGCTGTTGTTTTTGTTTAAGGGTTGATAACTGCAAAAGCTACACGATATGGTACGGTATGTTTACTTTATGAAAACATTGTGTCAGCTGTTGAAGTAGGAAACTGAGCTGAAATAACAGGTTTTAGAATAGTGACCTGTTGTTTTCTTTGTGTTGCCAAAGACAAAGGTGAAAAAGGGTGAAAAATATAATACTTACAAAACTTAACCTGACACAGGAAAGCTTCAATAGGAAACGTTTGAGAAAAGGCAGAGGCTTTGAAAAAATCTCGGAGGGTGATTGGGTGAATGTTCTGTCTGTCACATCTCTACAGGCCAATCAGAGCAACAAAGTACATGACATAGCCGCTACCGAGGTGCTCCCCTACCAAAAGAGTAAACTCCATAGTGAACTGCATAAAGTGAACCATGGCGACTGTCAGTACACGACTTTTGTTGTTTTTGAAAAGAAAACTCAATGCTGTTCTCTGTTTTTCTTTTAATGAAGAAATGTCGTTAGTTCTGATAAAACTGGCGCTTTAGCAGCATCCTCTATAATGTCCACCACCATAATTGCACCAGCGTCTTGTTGCTGCTTGCTTACATCTCGACTCCACCGCACCTGAAAGTACTGCCCCTAGACGCTGATTGGTCCTGTCACTTTCAAACCGGGCCCAAACTGTTCAGATGGGAGCTTTGCAAGATGGATTCACCAATGAGAAACACGGAAACGGGCATATCCATCTGCTTTGCAAGGTAATACGTCATTACCCTTAGGGCAGCAACTGAGCCTGCCTCTTACTGTTGTAGTTCAATACAGCATGACTTTAGCTTTTTATTTTAATCATTTATATTTAGAAAACAAATAAGATGGATACATCATTCATTTACAAAGATTATCTTTATGAAAAAAACATGCAAGTTTCATTTACTTTTATTCAACACTGTATTTTCAGCAATGATCTAGAAACCCACTGAAAAAGAAATCATATGTAGACATAAATATAATGAAGAAACATGTCACAAAAATATCAGTTTCTGTCCTTTGCAGTTATATACTGCAACATAATTTCATCTTATGCCACTAAACATTTTGAGAAGAAATAAATTTAAATGTGATTTATTTAAAAACACTGGCCAAACATTAAATAGATTTGTTAAATCTAAACCTGGCATACAATATTGTTAAATAAATCTACATTAATCTACATTAATGATGGTGTAATTTTATTGCATGTGGGCATTCATAAACCCAGTTAGACTCATTTCCTTTTGATTAGCAGCTAGCTGACTCCACACAATTCTGCCTGCAATATAAAATGATGCATGTCCACCAGGACATTGACATCAATTACAGAAAAAAACATGAGTCAATTGGGAGTCTGCTTTTTTGAGGACTAACTCTCCTCCTGGCTCCTTGTTTCCTCAACATAAGACCACACATTTGCATTTCTATCCCATTTGAATAATTGCATTTCCTCACTCTCACTGTGAAGTTTGTTTTTATTTGATAGCCTTAGATTAGCCTCTGATCAGAGATAATTATTCCCCTTGGTAAGGTATCTGATGTTGGCTCTCTGTAGAGATAAGCACTGTTTAAGGGCCTTTTCTTGTGACCTTAAAAGCATTGTGCTCTTTAATCCTTCATTCTCCCACTGCTTTCTCACTGTCTGAGTTTTACCTGACGTGTGAAACCTGCAAGTAGACGGCAGAAAGAGAGACAAGAAGAAAAGAAAAAGAAGAAAACAGGTAGGGGTGGTGTCAGCAGAGAGACAGCACTGACACTCTGAGGAAAGAGTGAATAATTGAGGAGCCTCCAAAGAAAAGTGTAGTTTTGATGGTTGGGCTGTCAGCATGCAGTGAAGTAGCGACATGATGCCAAGACCCTTTACAAGCTGCTGAGAGGTCCTTCTCAATGAGATGGTTATGCCTGCTCTTCAAGCTCTGCTCACATATGCTACGAGAGAGAGTTTACAGGAGAGGAGCCTTTGTTCCTGAAGCTTTATTAAACTACGCACGGCTCTGTCACCATGATGTGTCTGTGATTAAAGCATGTGCAACAGCAGCCCTTCAACTTTTGACAGCTTCTTACAGCTGCACAGGCAGAGGCCTGGCTGATATTTTTTCGGTGCTTCAGTAGAGTACGTGCAATGTATTGTGCATCCACAGTGCTGTGTGCAATAACAGCTGTGAGTAATGATTCCAAAGGCAGGCTGGTAAACAGCATACAGTAGCTTCAGGGTGTTGGCTGCTGCAATGACCACAGAACATCCACACAGACACGAGTAAAGTGACTCTATTGCTCTGCCCCATTTCAAATTTTTAGCCCTACCCCTTGTTCTTGAGTGCCCTCTTGCTCCTCCAAACATTAGATATTGTCACTGATGCTGATCAGACAAAAAGATGTTACTGGCTGTTCCTCCTACAAGTGTTTATTAGAAAATGCATATTTATATGAAAGCATCACAATACAAAGAAATAACTCAACTGAAATGATACAACAGCTGGCAAAATTTTTAGAATTCCATTTACAAAGGTACAAAAAAGGCAGAAAGATTTGTGCTGCAGTACAGTTTGCCAGAGAATCTCAGCGTGGTTGCTGTACTTGGAAATTGGAGGTTAAAAATCAAAAGCGACATCTGTTTTTTTTTTTTCACATATGGGATATAAACCTGTTTGAATAGCTTTAATAAACTCAACCAGGGATACAATACAATGACAGCAATATTGGATTCACAATATAATGTCATCAATCAATGTTGGAGTGGTGCTCTGGTCCTTCTCCACCTTTGAAATATTTTCTTTATGTAGGTCAAGCAGCATTTCAAAATAAAAGCACTTAGGCCACAAAGGGATATTAAAGGCCTAGCACACCAAGTGTCAGAACAGAACTAGTCAGTCAGAACAGTGAAACACCATCAGATATGTCTGTGCCTTACTGCTGGGCTCTCAGAGGAAACTTGACTTCTCCCAGAGATCTGTAGTGTAATTCTCCAACTTTAGTCTGTCTTTTCTTTATGATCCTGTTGTGAGTCCTCTTGGTGTAAAGGAATGATTGTGAGCTGTTATTTCCCCCACGTTAGGTTAAAATTCTCTGCTCTAAGTGTGAAGGACCAGGAATGATCTTTGAGTGATTTAAACTTGACTGACCATGTTCTTTATGTCCATGTGTGATGATGAGATCTGTTGTTCTGGGTTAAGCTGCTGAAAACAACAGAGGAGTAACTTCTAGAAGTCTAAAGTTAGACTCTATATTGTGGTATTATTCAGTAGTGTTACATTAAGGTCAGTATCTCCATCTGTTGTCCTTGTTGGGCTTGAGTTTACCGCGTTATGCTCTTAGCATATTTTTGGAGCATTCAGTATCTTTGCACTTAGACTAGAGAATTTTTTGGACATTATCTGTTGTTGTTTTGGGTTGTTGACATGAACAACCAAGCATTTTTGTCCACTTTTGTTGATAAAAGTTTAAATTTTGAGAAATACTCCTGTATGGTACATTTAGAACAGATTAAAAAAATATAATTAATTTATGATTAATCTTGAGTTAACTATGAAATTCGTGAGATTAATCGTGATTAAAAATTCTAATCTATTTACAGCCCTTATATATAATAAAGGGTAATAACATTACAGTCCATTAAATTGCAATTTACAGTTTACATTATCATACATAGATATAGAGCATTTTGGCCTGTTATAATACTGTAAAATTCAATGGATGGCTCTTGTTTCGACATGAAGGTTTTTATTTTGAAAAGCTCACCTTTCCCAATGGTCACATGATTTCCTTTTCCTCAAGCATTTCATCAAATAAAATTGAATTGAAAAAACAAAATTTGGACCACTTATTTGTTTTTCTGTTTTTGCGACCAGAATGACAAAATGGCTCATTTTTCCATTTTTTCTACTTTTGGTTCAAATGAAAAATGGAAAAAACAGCTTGTTTTTCCACCCCCCCACCCCCCACCCCATTTTTGGTCAAAAATGAAAAAAAAAAAACAAAAAACAGAATAGCAACAGGTTCTCCCGTTTGTAGAGTCTGGTTTCAACCAGGAAATGGATCTGTAGGATAATACACTGACCTGTCTGTCTTTTCTCCGTCACTTTTTCTCCTCTCATTTCTTGACACCAGGAAACCAAAATGATTCCACATGTCAGATTTAAAGTCATCTCTGCAGTCTCAAAACCTTTGTCACTTGTCTCTTTCTCTGTACTTCATGCGTCTGCCATTTTTGCTGTAGAATCAAGCAAGCGAGTGGAGTGCAAAGCATGGTAGGTACGCCATTGCTGTTTCCATGTTGTTTCCATGTTTATTAGCTCTGCTCCACTAAAAGACTACATTTTCTGCCCTGAAGACATGCCATTTGAAACTATCACTTGTCCGAGATGGGATTTAGATGCCTCTGTTACTGTGGTATCACTGTATTACCGATACCGTTACAACCCCTAGTAGATGACGTGGCATGCTCTTGCTCAGACTTTCTGTGATCTCTCTCACCATGTGAGAAAAGGGTTTGGGTCTTTCTCTCTCTAGACTGTTGGTAAATCAGTACACATTTATAGTTTAAGGGAAAACCATGATTTTAATAGAAACTATATTAATCCCCTAAATGAATGTCCTAAAGTACTCTACCACCAATAATTCATGACTAATGGGGGTTCTGTCTTAGGAGCCAAGTCTTCAGTGATCATCTACATATGAGTTCCCACTATCAGCTGACTAAGCTGCCTACCACATCACTAATGAGAATAAATACCTCTTTAATCTGTTCAATTTTTGGCAGTACTTATTAATTGTTAAAGCTGCTGTCACAAATTCAGTAGTGAGGGAAGTTGCCCTCTTGCACTCAGGACACACTCTCATCTCTGAAGAGGGCTTTGTCACATCAAGTGAAGCACAAGATATACATATTCTATACATACCAACATCTGGATATCCATTTTCCAAAATATTATAGCCCTCCTGCTGGGAGTCACTACTTGCAGTCACATCTCTTGTGATGCATTTGTCTGAAGCCATTTCACATTGTGTTTTGCTGTTGTGTGTTGGAGCAGATGAGGTACGGCTGCCATCAGGTAGCCATTATATTGTGTGCCTGACTCAAAGCAGAGGTCATTTTGTTCAGAGGAAATCAGGAGTGCAAAGTCGACTGAAGGGAAGGAACAAGTTCTCTCAGCATGGCACCACATTAACCTCCCATCCTTCAAGCATTAACATTTACCTCTAATGTTCTCCTTTCTTTTCTTCGAGACCCCTTTAAGCAATTTTGCTTTTAATCATCTACACTGCTGTACAAAAATGATGAATCCCCACGGGCAGATCAAGCCGAACAGCGAGAGAACATTTTCCTCAGCATTTTAAAAACAAAGGATGGAGCTTGTTTAAATCAGTCTATTATTAGTACTAATTTAGGTCATGATAACAGATTGCTTTTGTCCAGAGGTTGCACCTTTTTGCTTTGAGATAAGAACATCACAACATCAAATACAAGCTGACAGTAATTAGCTGAGTGCATGCATGCCAGAACTTCATTTTGGCCCACTTTTTTAGCCTTTGGTGAGTTACTGTCAGAAAAACAGAGACAGGATGTTTTACATAACTATTGTTCTCCTTTTTTAATCAGGAACACCCATTGAGAATCATGCATATTAAACACTACTGGGATGGAGATACAATAACTTGAGAACAAAAATAAAGAACAAGCTGTATAATATCACAAAGTAAAAGAGCAATGGGCTAAATTATATGCTAATGAAGCTTACAGTTCTGGTATTATTTTAATGACAAAAGTCCAACTGAATGTATGGAGTTTAGCTATTGTCTCTTTAATGGGGTTCTTTAAAACATTCTGGACTATAATAATGCATGTTTTTACAAAGGGGTTTTAAATAAGAAAACTACTTTTGATCAGAATTGGTCTTTTTTTAAGAGTTCTAATTCTTAGGCTGCTTAGGACCCTGGCAAAAATCCTCCAAACTCCTCCAATGAACATTCATCTTCCTTGTTCATAAAAAAAAAAGGTAAAATTGTGTTTCACAAATTTCCCATGAATATTATATTTGATTGTTAATGTAAGTAATATCAAAACTTGAGTGAGGGTGTGAGTGAGATCCGGCAGATGGGGCCCTAAGAGGGGGGTTTCCTACTGTCATTGCAAATTTTGCACATTTTGAATGATTTTAGTTTCTTAGCCCTCCTGGGCCCTCGTTAAGCCTTGCAGTTACCAACTTTTCCAGTTGACAAGCAGTGATTTTTACCCAATTACATGTCTGCTCCTCACAGATAAATCTGATTCTGAGATAAATCTCAGACTCTCTCACACTCACAGTTTCATACTTCGTGCATAGCCAGACAAACGCTTACGGTACACCCACACACTCAAGCTAACATGTCAGCAGTGTGGCCATGAGGTCAACAGAGGTGGGAAAGCTTTGACATACTGAAGAGTTGGCAGTTGTTCATCTTGCTCACAAGAACTTCTCTGCCCAAGAGCAGATCAGCACATCAGCTGCCTTGTGTGTGTGTGCGCTCTTCTTTCTTTCACTCGCTTTGTACTGCAGACTGGGGGAGAGCAGAAAATTTAAATATTATTTAATTTGTCATGGTTTTCTTATCTGTTCTTATCTTTTTCTATTATTTTTTGTTATTTTCATGTGTGCATAACATTCCTTATGGTAAATGTGTGATGTATGATGTTTGTGGTTAACAATGATAAGTGCTTCTGTTTTACATATGAATTGTTTGTTGCCATTGTTTTCATTCATTGGTTCCGCTGTAGAGGAGGCTGGGAAAATGAACTGTTTTGTATTTTATTGTCTCATTTTGTTACATTTCATATGGTATGATGTCACAGCGTATTACATTTCAGAGTATAATATCATTTGCATTGTTTCATACGGTCATATTGTGTTGTGTCGTGTCTTGTTGTATCACATGGTATCATTTTGTTTTTAATCAAAAGATACAGTATCATATTGTTTTTTCATTTTTGATATATAATGGTTATCCTATTGTGATGTGTTGTGTAATACGGTAGTGATGACATTGTTTTGTTTGTAATGTGTTGTATTGAGTCAAATCAAATTATTGCATGTTCTACATGGTGTGATACAGCTGTGTATCGTATTGTGTTGTGTTGTGTATGTTTCACATGCTGTGTATCATTTTGTCTTGTTTTGTATCCTATTGTATCACTTAATAATATTTCATATGCCATTGTATACCTCCATATCTGGTAATACTGTATCATGTCTTATCATGTTGTATTGTGATGTGTTGTGCCATGTAACTTAGGTCATGTTTATTTCCTTTTATTTTGTATTTTACTTACCCTTGCCTCTGTCTTTCAGATCCTGCTCCACATGTCTCCTGCCTCATGTGTCAGCTCCAACCCGAGTACCCTCACCTGTGTCTCGTTATCCCCTGATTGTCTGTGTATTTAATCCCAGTGTGTGCTCCCTGATGTTGCCAGTTCGTGGCGTTCTCCTTCATGTGACCTTGTTCCAGCCTTGTTTTCTCTTGTATTAGTACCCCAGTGTATGACCTTTCGTGTTTTCTGACTGCTCCATTGAATTTTTTCGTTGATTCTGCTCTGCCTTTTTGTGTACTTTTTGAACATCGGATCTGGTCTGCGTTTGAATCCCTTCTTGTGCCATTCCTTGGGTCACTAATGGTAAGTTGAGCTATCGTTTTGTTTTGTATCCTGTCATTCTAATATCATATCATTTTATCATGTTTGATATATTTTATTGTATATCTTATCATATGGTATAGCTCTGTTTGATATTGTAGTGTATGGTATCATATATCGTATGGTAAAAGATTGTATTGTTTTGTGATTTTGTACATGGTATGGCATTGGGTGATGTGTTATCTTATCATTTCAGAATGGGAGGCACAATATTATCTGCATGGCATGGGCAGGTATTATATTAAAGAGTTCATCATCATTATCAGCAGTTACAAAAATTCTGCCAGTATTTACAACCATGCTGAAATTGGCCTATATCAGCTTTAATCATTGGCCATATGTTTGTGGCGTGTTAGGTTGGACCAACCGACCTACTGCAGCTGGAATCTTTTTCTTTGGTTATCCTCTCTCATTCAACTTTAAAATGTGATTTTAAGGATTAAAGTTTTTGGTCTGAGCTACAATTATAAATCTCTGAATCAATATTTGCATTGGCTAAAGGTAATTTGTAAATATTAGCCAAAAAAAAAAAAAAAAAAATCCAACATTGTGCGTTCCTAAATTTGCATAATTTGTATTGTATCATATAAAAATACAAATTAGTACTTAACCCTCTGAGATTGATGTTGTTGTATAGGACAAGAAGAGACACTGGTTGCTTAAAGTTAATTAACTTTTGAACCATAAGTCAGAGCCACTTAATTTTTTTCTTCTGAAGGCTCTTCATTCTGCTGTTCTAGCATAATGGATATTTTTCTATCAAGCCTGGAACTTAAGTGACTTTAAATATTAAATCTACACCAGTTGCTCAGATTCTGAACACTTTTATCAATTTTTAATCAGTTTATCAATCATATCTGCCACTAGCTTAGCATTGGCCACCATATTGTTTCCCTACAATGGCTGTCACATGGGCTGCGACAAACAATGGCAGGCTGATCCATTGTTGCACCATATTTTGCAGAATTTTGCTTTTTCTACCAGTGAAAACAGCCTGTAAAGCTCATACTGGAGAGAGACAGAGGGCCTTTGATGTGTCCCTCTGTGTCTCTGAAGACAGGAACTGCTTTGAGTATTGGCACAAATACAGCTAAAACTGTTTGCTATCATGTACATATTTTTAAGACTTTTTTTCACAGAAAGATTATCATTTTTTTTATTCAAGTGACATTACTGCAGCACTCATATTCTTAAAACCTAGTCTGTCCTGAAAAAAAAGGATGTTTAGAGATTGACTGTGTCTCAGGGTTGATATTTTACAAGCTTTTCTTGTCCAGGATAAAATGTTTAGAAAAAATGCTTTGGGCTCAAAAGGTTTAACTTGAAAATATGTTTTTAAGGACAGGTTTTTAGTCTGAATTACAATTATAAATGCTGGTATTGATATTTGCATGGGCTTGGATACATTTTTAAATATTGGCATATCAGATAACGGCAAAAAATCCATTATCGTGCATCCCTAATCTTACGTCATTGTGCACATTATCATATCATGGTTGTCCACCAGTTTGTATTTACAAGATTTACAAGTGGAGAGGTCTATGGGCTAGCATAAATGTCTTAAAGGCTACTACTGCAATATTTACGCACCATATTTTACCCAGAAGTTAGGCTGATTTAGATAATCAGCCTACTACACAGCCTACGCAGTAGTTTTCCAACCCCCCTTTTTTTTTTTGCGAAAGACATATTTAATATAAAGTCAAAATTTCAGGGTACACAGTATTCATGAGCATGCAAAATAGCCTGTTTAGCATGTTACCATATCTAGTTATTGTAATAACTCATGGATGTACGAATTCCCATGGCACACCTAGCCTTGCCTCAAAGTGTGCCTTGGGATCCTCTGATCTAACAGAAAGCTGTATGTGTCAAAATGTTCTGCTACACAAACACTGCTTTCCACATTATTAAGCAAATGACATTTTTCTCTTATTTTACTAAATATTAATGCAAATGACAGAATATTTTTCAAGTCATCAGCTTTTAGAGCATAATTCAAATGTTTTTGAACAAACTTCATAATAATAACCATTATTTAAAAAAAAAAAAAAACTCAAAATGCACTGTTCCACATTATAATGCAAAACAGAGTTTTAAAATATTTTATGGGTTGTAAAGAACTGAAAATGGTCATTCGTTGAATTTGAAGCATTAGGAGGTCATATTTACTGAAATCAAAAGCTATTTCAATCAAAAACATCTTAACAGGCCAAGTTATATTATAACATAAAGACCACTTCTTTGATATCACCTTTACAATTATTGCATTTATTGACTTGTGAGTTTTTTGGAGAGTTTCTGCTTGAATTTCTTTGCAGGATGCCAGAATATCCTCCCAGAGCTGCTGTTTTGATGTGAACTGCCTCCTACCCTCATAGATCTTTAGCTTGAGGATGCTCCAAAGGTTCTAAATAGGGTTGAGATCAGGGGAGGATGGGGGCCGCACCATGAGTTTCTCTCCTTTTATGCCCATAGCAGCCAATGACACAGAGGTATTCTTTGCAGCATGAGATGGTGCATTGTCATGCATGAAGATAATTTTGCTACAGAAGGCACTGTTCTTCTTTTTGTACCATGGAAGAAAGGGGTCAGTCAGAAACTCTATATACTTTGCCAAGGTCATTTTCACACCTTCAGCGACCCTAACGGGGCCTACCAGCTCTATCCTCATGAATCCAGCCTAGAGCATGACTCCGCCACCTCCTTGCTGACGTCACAGCCTTGTTGGGACATGGTGGCCATCCACCAACCATCCACTACTCCTCCATCTGGACCAACCAGGGTTGCACAGCACTCATCAGTAAAAAGACAGTTTAAAAATGAGTCTTGATGTATTTCTGGGCCCACTTCAACCATTTCTGCTTGTGAGCATTGGTTAGGGGTGGCTGAATAGTAGGTTTATACACGACTGCAAGCCTCTGGAGGATCCTACACCTTGAGGTTGGTGGGACTCCAGAGGCACCAGCAGCTTCAAATACCTGTTTGCTGCTTTGTAATGATATTTTAGCAGCTGCTCTCTTAATCTGATGTATTTGTGCATCAGAAACCTTCCTCATTATGCCTTTATCTGCATGAAACCGTCTGTGCTCTGAATCAGTCACAAATGTCTTCTATGTTAACATGTAACTTTGCCTGTTAAGATGTTTTTAAATGAAATAGCTTTTGATTTCAGTAAATATGACCTCCTAATGCTGCAAATTCAATGGATGCCCATTTTCAGTTCTTTACAACCTATAAAATCTTTTAAAACTCTGTTTTGCATAATAATGTGGAACAGTTCATTTTTAGGTTTTTATTTTAAAAATAATAATGGTTATTATTATGAAGTATGTTCAAAAACATTTGAATTATACTCTAACAGCTGATGAATTGAAAAATATTCTGACTGTCATTTGCATTAATATTTAGTAAAATAAGAGAAAAAATGTCATTTGCATAATAATGTGGAAAGCAGTGTAATGTATATTTACAGCTTTTTAAGCCATCAGGATTAAACCCCCTTTTAATAGATCATACAGTAGATTTTTTCCACTCCTTGTGCCTACTTTGGCTTTACACTTCAGTTAGTTTTGCATAATACTACTTGTCAAAATGAAGCCCTCAGGTACTGCCCTTCCCTCTCTGTAAACGTAAGATCACACTGGGTGAGCATCTTCTACTCCAGTGTGCTCGAGCACTTGTGTGAGTCCGCTCAGGTAATTACAGCATCTGGTAGGAGCTTTGCTGATTGTTTTTCATCTCCACATGGTCACCACTCCAGAAAACCAATTACCCAGGGGAATACTAAATCACCAGGACCAATTTGTTATTCTTTTACAAAAAGGGAATGTGCTCATCTTTGTTCACATGCAGGTAAAACACATTAGAAAGAAGAACTTCATGTAATATGACTGTGCAGAGGAAAAAGGAACGTTTTAAAAGCAGTCACATACAACAATTAGGGGCAAGACGACAAAGGTCCAGCTGTTAAATCCATGGTTTGACTTAGAACATTTGCAAAATGCTGTGTTTTCAGTGATATTTAGTGGAATTTTTTTTCCGTTGGTAAAAACTTTCATTATAACATGCTGCTATAAATGCCACCACAAAATAGCTTACATTTAATGTCAGCCATTTATACTGTTAAATAACCAAGGCATCTCACCAGAGAAGGACTGAAAGTGGGCCATAATGACAGACCTATTTCTGTGTTCTCCATACACACACTGCTTTCATTTGTGCATGTTAAACTCAGATGCAGAAAGCTACATTGTGCACCCCTTCCAGCTCTGTGGTAAGTCATTTTTAGCCTCTTGTTGGCTGCCACAGGCTGTTGTCCCTCTCTGAAGTATCTGAAATGTCAGAGATGCACAGATTCATTACCTTAGTAATGTGACTCGGTGAAACCAGATTGTTTCGATGGATAAATGGTGTGATTCACATTAACTCTTGATTAATTGTTCTCATTTATTGTGCCGACAGAATAGTTTTCCTCCTCCACTGACCTCAATCTTTAGCGTCCTTTGTAACCACTCTGATGACTTTGAGTTCTATTTTCTCCTCTCAGGCTCCTCTTTTTGCCACTACTGCAGTGCTTTTGCGAAAACCTATAAGCCGATTTAAGTTTCCGTTTTAAGAAAAACACATTCACAATGGGAAAAGTGAAAAAGCTTTATTCTCCTGGAACTGCGCCGGATTGCTTTTATAGCAGTGCTTGAACTCTTTTTATTTCTGCGGTCCTTTAAACTACCGTGTCTAATTGCGATGGCATTTTTAATTAAAAGTCAAGGATATGTGGTTGTTTGTGAGGGGAGACTAATCTGTTCCTGCCTGCACCTCTCCCAGTGCTAGCTATCTGCCATCTATCTGCCTAATGAGAAAATAGAGAAGCCAGCGCAGGACTTGTTGATATTTGCCTTTCTCTCTAAGTAGATTTCTGTGAATTTACGATTAGCAACCAAGCCCCAGACCATACTGCGCTGTAGCTCTGAGACCTTACGGATTACTAAAGATAACAATGGGCAATTTTCCCCAGGCTTCCCTTTGAATAAAGTCACTGGATCCTGTCAGTGTGGCTGCATACTGAACTCCATATTGAATGTATTCATTTTTTAGAAAAGTTGTTTACCAGAGCACAACTTGGATTCCTTTTCCTCTTTACTAGTATCATTGATATTTTCTTTGTTCTACAAACAGGAAGTTGATGGATTGTAAAGATACTCTATATGGACAAAAGTATTTGGCCACCTCACCATTACACCAACAGGGTCAGTAATGACATTGTGTTCACTTGAAGTTTTGCAGCTGTTACAGCCTCCACTCTTCTTGGAAGGCTTTACACAAGATTTATTTAGGGTTTATGTGAACATTTATGCCCATTCATTCTGTATAGTGTTTGCGAGGTAAGGACAAGAAAGCCTGGCTCACAATCTCTGTTCCAGTTCATCCCAAAGGGGCTTGATGGGGCTGAGGTCAGAACTCTGAGTGAGCCAGTCAAGTTCTTCCACACCACACTCATTATAGTCCTTGCTTTGTGCACTGAGGTACAGTCATGTTAGAATAGGAAAGCGCCTTCTCTAAACTGTTGCCACAACTTGGAAGCATAGCATTGACCAAGATGTTTCAGTATGCTGACGCATTCAGGTCTTCACTGGAGATTACGTGGTCCTCTGCTTCATGGCTGAGTTGCTGTTGTTCCTAAACGCTTCCACTTTAAGTGATATCACTTAGAGTTGACCGTGGAATATCCAGCAGGGATGACTTTTTTATGAACAGTCTTATTGCAGCAGTGGCATCCATCAAAGCACCATGCTTTAAGTCACTGAGCTCTTCAGAACGACCCTTTTCATATCACAAATGCAGACTGCATGGCTAGGTGCTTGATTTTATACACCTGGGCTGTTTGATTGAAATACCTAAATTCAAAAATTACCGTTATAAATCATTTTTATTTATAAAGCTCTGTCTGGACATCTGCAGTTATACCTAATCTCTTTATTGAACCTGTCCTAGCCATTATCAAACTTGTTCAAGTGACTGGATAATACTTGAAGTTCCAAGAGTAAACACTAAAAGGAGAAACATCTTTCAGCTCTTGTGCAGCCCACACCTGGAAAACTGTACAGCAAACACGGTTAGCCTATTAACTAAGGACAGTTTTAAAACATGATAAGGAAGTACTTTGTACATGACCGTAACTGTTTTTAATCTGTGCTCCACTTCCTGTGCCTATTCTCAAGAATCTATGACTATTTGCATTTGTGTTTCTTTCTCCTCGCTTACTTATTGTCTCTGTACTTTTGACGTCATTGCAAATGAGAGCATGCTTTCAATGGCATCTCGGGATTAAAAAAAGGTTGAATGAAATGAGGCCAAATACTTTTGTCCATATAGTTTACATCATAGCCGCAATGTCTGATTTTGTGACCCACTTTTTTTTTATCTACACTTTCTTTTCTACTCATTCTCAGGCTGGTGAGTAGCTTTCTGAAGCAGAGGAGGGAGGCATTGTGAATAGGGACACAATTATTCAAACAAAGGACAAAGGTTCAAGCCCTTCTGTCTGCAAACATCCGTCTTACTGAAGTGTCCGTGAGCAAAAAAAATTCAGAATCCCTGCCAGTTGTTACCTGACTCTGCGCTCTGACCTCTCTGGAAGAGGACACACCATGATCAATGAAGGATCCAATCATTATTTAATTTCCAACGATGCTTTGTCATCTTAAATGTATGTTTGTAACTGGAAAGTTTAGGCATTTCTTTTTTGTCCTTTTAGGTAATTCTGAAAAGGTCACCTGAACAAACTTTATCTTTCTTTTTTAGGTCTTCCACATTTTAAAATAGAGATATTCTATTTAAATGCCTTACTGAGTGTCAAAACAAACAAAAAAAGATAGAAATGCCATTGAAAAAAACTCTTTGTGTGTCAGAATGAAGGCTATTACAAGATGTAGAAAACTACAGAACACTGAAAGAGAAATGAATGCTGAAGGTCTTTGGATTGTGCCCTAAATATTAATGAAAGCTTCTGTTTATGAAGGTAGAAAGTGTACTCTTCAAGAACTAAAAAACAAAGTGAAGCTTGTAGAAAGTCAGTGCATTGTATCGTTCAATCTGTAAAGAGAGAAAGCCAAAGAAGTCCTTGGCTAAGGGCTGGTTTTGCGCAGAGAAGTCCTTCAAAAAGTCTTCTAAATTGGATACCCCTCCAACTCAGATTCATTAAAGCAAGCACAAGCTTTGAATGATTGCTAAGTGTGACTGTCCTTGTGGCCATGGCTGCGGTGTTAGAGGTCCATGCAGTCTCCCTCCTCCATACTAAAGGCTCTGGTGGGGATTCGGGGGCCACAGCTGGGACTCGGCAGAGAGGAGAGATTACCGTTGTGCTCCACCATTTCTGCTTCATGAAGAGGGACCAGTGCCCAGCGTTACAGCTGAGGACGCTGAGCCATGCCTGTGGGCAAGCTAACCCCAGAGGTGGGCCACAACCGCGCAAAAATCCAATTGATTCCAGCTCACTACCATCAGGCAGATTCTGAATCCAGTGGGCTTTAGAGTGGCTGCCTTCACCACATCAGAGGGAAAATGTAACCTCAAGTGTTAGGGAGCAAAAAGAAAAGAGCAGTGTCAAAAAGTACAATTTTATAGATCTGTCATAGCCTTTGCATTTTGTGCCTATAAGTCAGTGTCTTCATAAAATCAAAGACTCTTTCCCTTTTCCAACACATTCTGCACAGACACAGCCTCATTGATCACGTATACCATTTCCTGGAAGAGAGCACAACATCCCTGACATAAAAATGCCACAGCCAAGGGAGAACTGTAAACTGGAATTATGTGTACTGAGGAGGAGGTAGGTTGGCAGACAGAGACTTCAGTGGCTATTCATCAGCTACAGTAGCAGCAGCTCCAGGGATGAAGCGCCGTGGTTGCCCATCACCCAGCTGTTGAGCTATAAATGGCATCATGCACATAAATACTCTGTTCAACCATCACAGCCACATACCATCAAGATTTCTTTACTTAATCCTGTTTAGTGTAATAAAAAATGTTTTAATGTATATTTATTTGAGAAGTACCAATCCTATAATCCGAGTTCCCATACCTGGGATCTGATGGGCTTTGACGAAGCCTATCAGATACCTGGGTTTAATTGATAACATCTTTTTCTTTAACTAGAGGATGAGACAGGGAATCATTTCAATGTAAGGCAGCATCAGGTTTACCCAAGTCCCCTAAATAAATAAATTCTGCCAGGAACACTCTTGTCATATATTTAACCATTGTATTGCTCAAAAGATGCTCCCCGGTAGTCAGGCAGCATGTTTTGACTTTCTGGGGAGTACATAGCTAGAAACCCCCACATGGATGATACATTTATGACAATGTGTACTGAGTACAATAAAATTAGTTCAGAAGCAATTAATCCATAGTAGCATGAATCTGAATATGAGGGTGCAACAAGCTTTATGCTATAAAGGAGGAGGCTGGGGTGGAGGAGGTTGAGCTTTGCCAGCAGCAGCAGCAGAGATGTGCATCACCGTTAATGCAAGCAGGGATTACTGAGAAGGACGTCATATTTAAAGAGAAAGAGCTGTGATTGGCAGTGGTAGCTGGGAGGTGATAATTAGGATCAGCCGGCCATCAGGTGATCACTGCTGGGCATATGACTACCATGAACTAATGCTAGGCTTCATTAAATAAATACACATAAACTGACTTTATTATTATGCCAGTCAAGGTATTTGACATCACTCGCACTCTGCTGTCACAGTGAACCTTAATTTACAACAAGCTGCACTGTCAAAGCTTTGCACTCCTATGTTGCACGTGGCTTTGTTTCATCTTAGTGGCTTTGTCTTTCAAATGGCTTACTCTTTGGTGAACTGATAAAGCATATCCTTGATTGCATCCAGTGAGGTCAGCAGAGGTGACAGTCATAGAGCAGGAGAAATTAGTACAACAAATATGGCGGCACATGGGAGAGGGCATCAGGAATGCAAGCAGGGCACAAATGAGATGGACATGACATATGGGTTTTGCAATGAGCGCTGCATGAAAATCAAATTCTGTGGAAATACGACAAACATGAGGTCAGGGCTAATGCTAAATCAACTAAACAGCTGAAAAAATGGTATAGATCACAAATTGCAGTACTAATTGTATTGCAAAATGTTTAAAATCACAATATCTAATCATGACCTAAGTACTGTGATGATATCGTATCATGGAGCCACTAGTGATTCACATCCCTATAGTGCATAGCAGTTATTAGGCATTCAAAATGCAAGTACAGTGTGCCGAAATATTACAAACCAGGTAAAAATATTACAACGATAAAGAGATATGAATGTGAAAAGATGAGATGTGCAAATTTAACAGAGACAGGCAGATGGCCAAATGAGACAAAACAGTCAAAAGTTGCATGTTTGGAGTTATTTGATATTTGTCAGTTTGGGTGCCCTCTTTAAGCAGAACGATACACCCTTCCAGATCTTGCCCTGTGCATGCAAAGGTCATGTGATAAAAAAGTAGGGTTGTTCCGATTCTGATACCAGTGTTGGAAATACGTCCGATACTGCTTGAAATGCAGGTAATGGTATCTGATACTGTTTGGTTTAGCTTTATATTTTGCTTCGTTTAGCCATGATAAATGTTAGCACTATAAACCGGAAATCAATTCTTCTTTGCTGCTTGAAAGCGCTGCATGCATGGGCTACCATTTTTAGAGCACCAAAGAAGAACTAAAGGACCCACTGCAGCAGCAAAGAATAATGGCTGCGTGACAGTTTTTCTCTAAATGTGATCGTTGAAATGCCTTCTAGACCGGCGCTGTTGGACACCACAGGAAGTGACAAAGTTTATCAAAAGTTGAACAACTTTTGAACCATAAATCGTTGCCTCTTACTTGTTTTCCTCTTGATGCTAGCTGTTGTGCATTCCATTTGACACTACTGATGCCGTTGAATCCCGTGGACAGCATTTTCAGTGTGCCTGTAACTCGTGTGACTTTGGGGGCCTTAAGTGGTTAAATCCACACCAGTAAACCCGATATTGAACGTCTTTTTTATCCATTTTAATCAAAAACGTTCATTTATTACCGGTAGCTCGCATGCTGACTCCAGTGCTAACCACCACATCATTTTCCCTTTGTGAGGGTAGGTCAGCCAGTTGCAGGCTGTTCCATAAACACGTGATGCTGCCTGAATAGAGCATTTGATATTCATCAGTAAAAATCAAGCTTAAAAAATTATGATAAAAAATCAATCTTGCAACTCAAAAAAAATAACTAACATTTTTGCTGTATTGTTTGTAATAAATTGTAAAAATTAAAAAGAAATGACTGCATGTTTTTGAGTGTAATGATCTTTATGACTTCTTTAAGATGCAGATCAGAACATGGTCATTAGGGGACAAGAAACTGAGAGGTTGATTTTTCCCTGTCTTGGCACACAGTCTCTCGGGGTTTAGTGGACATATAATTGAGGCTCTGTCTCAGGCTACAACATCAAAGATATCAGGGAAGGTACGGCCTTTTGACAGGCTTACATCTTATTTGATTGTCCTACATTACACTCAAGCTCCCTGATGTAACAAGATACAAGACTGGATAGACTATTTAAAGAAGCAGTGTGCTTAGAAATGGGCTATTTTATCTTCCTCGATGATGAAAAACAGTGGAAGTTATTTGCTGGGCTCAAAGTGACGCCTAATGTTAGGATCCAGACCTGTACAGAGAGGGTGATTTGGTTCATTTAGGCAGAAAATGGCTGAAATTTCCAGCCAAAACCCCCTCAAGTGGAACAAAAAACTAGTTCACATCCAAACTGAATCCACTCTCTCTCTCTGACCTTCATAACATTAATTTAGCACCATTAGATACCCTGTTAGATACACAGCGCAGTCACAGCAGTATAGTGAGCTGTCTGGCACTTGAATCCTCTGGGATGTGTACAGTACAGTGTGTATCTTTGCGTGTGTGTTTTGGCCTATAGGTGTGTAGAGTGGGATTCAGGGGGGCACCTAGGGCAGCTCAGATTGTCCTTGTCTGGACTTTGAATGGCCATTGTATGGTTGTGTGTTGAGCAGGAGGTGGGTGGTGTAATTTTTTCCCAGCTCTTCCAGGCATCTGAGCCTGCTCGCTAGCCCTTTTTTGGCACAGAGAGAGGGACCAGGTGTCAGCTCTCATACAGAGGGCTTTGATGCCAGAGTGCAGTGAGATGTCAGATTTCAGAAAGAACCCCTTCTGCATAACAGTTTGTGCGAGAGAGCCGGAGAGGGAAAGAGGTTAAAGACAGAGGCAGCTAACAGCACTAATTAAGTTTGAGTCACTTGGTAACGCTTTGTCAAGTCCATCTTGAAGATGTTAATCTTAATAATACTTAAAACAGAAGTGTTATCTGACACATCGCATCATGTCAAAAGGACTGTTTTAATATGCTCCGATATTCATCCATCAGATTCATTAAAAGAAAGAGGAAGAAAATGTCATTCTCTATTTTTAATTAATGAGAACATTAAATACAAACTGCTTTTTATTAGGGGTTTGAAAAATAAACACACAAAGCCCTCAGTTTCTCTGTAGCACAGAGCAAGCAGCAACCTCTGCTGCTGAAAAATGCCTGTTGACAGTTTCTGCTCATCCGCCATCGTCCTGAGCTTTCAAACAAGCTCCTTGTAATGGCAGATGCTAACAGCTAGCACCCAATATGAAGAGAATGAAGGCCTTTATTTTCCAACTATGTCTGCTTTAAAAAAAATCATATTCAATTCCCATCTGAGTTTGTTTACAGATAGAAACTGCTTGTTATCTACTCAGGACTGCCATAGTGCAAGTGGTGTCTGATGCAGGCTCTGCAGTCAAATAGAGAGGGAAAAGTCTGCTTTTTCATTCCTCCTTTGATACACTGGATACACTGAATGTAGTCTAAACTCTAATGTTACATTTATAATAGAAATATATATTTGCTTTATAATTTTTTTTGTCTCTTGCCCTTCAATCCCTGTTTTATAAAACCCATGGTATGGAGTTTTATTACAAAAATGTATTGGTCAAAAAAAAGCTGAGCATTAATCAGTTTACAAACCTCACTGTTGTTATTAACCTTCAAACAACCAGAAGGGGACCCTCCTGTATGAATAAATGCCTTATTCTAAGTTTGTTTTTAAAAAGTGCTTTAAATATTAAGTCGATTAAACACTAGTAACACACTAAAGAATAATATGTTCCATTATTACAAAGTCTGACCTGCTAAATCCTACTTACACATTGTACCTATATACATGCTTGAATGCTGTCTGTCCGGGAGAGGGGGGCTGCACTACAATCAGTGACAAATTATATTTCTGCCAGTTGGATTCTGATATTAGATTGTACAGTAGTGTGCAGAACTATAAAGCATGATAGGGCCATTGAGGCTGTAGTAAGGCATCGATGTGGCGATTAAGCTGCTTGTGGGCACCACTGGACAGCAAGGAGGATTGAAACAACCCAGGGTGTGCTCTGGATGAATTTCCCCTGCATTACCAGGGGAATGGTCATGCTCTAAATGTCCCAAGGGCCCAAAAACAAATAGTGGTCACCAAACATATCCCCAGGTGTGAAAAGACCTGGACAAAAGAGCTTCAATTCGGCTGCTGAGCGCAACACATGTGACGACATATGTCAGCTTTGACTCTGGCTGCTCTTACCCCCTATCCTGCTCTGGGCCGTGGCATGCAGTGAATCCTTAAGTCTGGCTCAGGATACATGATTTTATTGGTCAGTCACAAATGCACCATGTCAGACTATGAGACCAAAACCTTGTCCCATCTTTTCCTACAGCCTGGCCACACTACAAGAGTGAGCCCAATTACTCACTGTTTGCTGATGTCACCACTGTCTCCAGGGCCATTTCTAGCTTTGTGGGGGACCTATGCAACATGCTGCTTGGGGCCCCTAGTTTGCCAAACTACGATGGAGGGATTCCTAAGTAAATGATCTAATGATGCCTGCATTCATAATATGCATGATAACATCTCATATTAAAATTAAACATCTTAAGTTGAGCCACTCAAGCAAAATAACAAGGAAAACAAAAATGCTCTATATGTCAAAAAATGATACACATATCAAGGGTTTTGAAAATTGTTTATTTTAAAACAAGAACACAAGTGATGTCACTCACTAACTAGCATTCATCCAAGGCTAGCTGAGGAAAAATAACAAACTATTTTTGTGACCAAAAGGAAAAAAACAAAAAAATGGCCTGTTTTTTTTTTTTTTTTCAAACAGGAAATGGATCTGCCAGATAATACCCAGTCATTCCCATGCTATCTGCTGGCGAACCTCACTCACTGCTTGACAGTGGAGTTCAATGATTTTGACTTAATTTGGCCTCAAAAGCATTTTCAACAGCTTATCATTGCAGCTTATTTCATTAAGATACCCTACTTTTATTTCTAAGCATATACAGTAAGGGTTAAAGACAGATAATCTAAATTCTCCTCAGATGAGGCGAAACATTCAGCTTTGGGGCCCTATCCATTTGCATATAGCAAGAAACGGCTCTGACTGTCTCTGCGACTGAGAGCGAGTTCACAGCTTGTTGGGTGCAGTGTCAAAGAGTGTCAGTCACTCTACAACAGAAGCACTCTTTGTGATTGTAGTGGTCTTTTGCTCGTAAAAAAGGAAAATAAGAAACAATTATGGATTGGATTATGGATAAAAAATATGGATGCATCAAGAGGAGGACCATATGGACTGGCTCTCCTTCAGATAGAACTTATGATAACGTAAATAAAATAAAATAAAATTTACACATTAGTTCTCTGAAGGGAGAAAAAGGGATTATTGGAAATGATGATGCAAAGATAGGGAGCAAATGCTCTCCGTTGGTAGACGTTGGGATTCACGTTGTTGACGTCAGGTCAGGGTGTCAAACTAGAGGACAATGAAAGAAAAATTCTTGTCGTGTTGTGGGGCGTTGGGGCGCATCATTAATTATGTCATAATCTAAGACCATTTGTCATGCCTGACGCTCTAAATTGGGCCAGAGTTTTGACAATGAGCTGCAACGTTGCAGTCGGGTCAAAATCTGGCTGAATTTGTGTAGTCTGAGACGGCTTTTAGTGGCCTACATGCCTAAAATTTATGCACATCTGTAACTTAAACTGAGATAGTTGAAAATTTATCTTAGAGGCAAAACCCAACATGCTCACTTGTAGTATTAGGCCCAGTGAGTGTGCAGTTGTATCGTGCTTAAACCTACCTCTTCCATCTATGTCAGGGCCAAGGAAGAGTACCAAACTAGACTTTCAGTTTCAAGCATGGTTAAGAATAGTAGGGATAGTTTATGAAATGCACCTCATATCTCAAATGTAATAAGACACAATAATATTACACAAATTTTTCCAACGTAAAAGGAGCAAAAAAAAAAAAAAAAAGGTCAAATTTTATCTAACATGATCTTTGACACACAGTGAGAAATACAGAGAAAATCAACATACCCATGTTTAAAAGCTGATATTATGACTATTTAGTATTTCTGCTTCAAAAGAAATCCTCTTTAACTAAAATAAAACAAACAATGTATTAATAGACCTATCATTTAACTTTGAAAAAAAGTGGAAAACACAGTCTAGTAGCACCATGTCAGGTTCAGTTAATTAATTGCAGAACACTTCTCTCTGCCCTCGGGGTAGAGTGGGTGGATTGTATTTACTGCAATTCAATTCTGCACTTTTTCACTTTGCATTATAATCTGCCCTTAATGGCTCCTCTGAACATTTTGTCTGTATTCGTTGTGTAGTTACTGTATGTGCGCTATGCCTCAAAAGAGGCTGAATAGGATTTTATTGTGATAAAATGCTGGCTGAATTTGTAGACCTAATGGAATGGAAATTGTTTTATAATGCCTGACTAAGCAGCATAAATTTCTTACAGTGAACTGACAACTGGAGGGCCAAGTGGTTATGACAGCATTTGGCAGGCTTTGGACCATATTTATCTCAGCTTCTGTCAGCTTTGTCGAACCATCAATAAAGGTTTATCCATCACTGCACACATGAATGTCTTCAAGGTGATCTTTAACAGTTACTTCATGCGTTTGAGAAAGTTTGTGGTGTGTGGTTACTCCACAGGGTGAGAGTGCATCTTCATTTTCTTGTTTTCTTAGTGAAGATGGAAGGTCTTTTGTCTTAACATACAAAAGCCGAGAACCACTGAGGATGTGCCCACTCAGTAGTACATCAAAGCTCAGACTGTGCTGTTTGACGGGCTCCCCTTCGTTGCCCTAACATGGTCGACAGACTCCCTCTCTGGAAGTTTAGATGTCAGTTAGCATCTCAATGAGCCCTGTCCTGTCAGAGGTCAACACTCTGCTGCTAAGTTAATATTAAGAAGGAAAGCATGCATCTCTTAGAACAGGTTTTTGGCTCGTGTGCTGTTGGCACCTGTGCCACTTTGCCCTTGCAGGAGAAGAATTCTCATTATGAATGGTGTGGATGGAGGAGAATCACATTGAAAATTAAATATGCTTATTAAAGGTGAAGGATAAATGGATTATGTTTTAATTGGTGTGTTATTATGAGTAGTTGATTGGATTGTCCTTCGCAGGCTATTGATCTCAGGGCTGAGGTTGATTAAGAAGCAAGCAGACAAGTGCGTTTCAATGTGCAGGGTGCATATATATTATTTATTCAGGACAAGATG
This sequence comes from Cheilinus undulatus, assembly GCF_018320785.1. Lineage (NCBI taxonomy): Eukaryota > Metazoa > Chordata > Actinopteri > Labriformes > Labridae > Cheilinus > Cheilinus undulatus. Next base: position 31,491,743 of record NC_054873.1, read on the forward strand.
CCCTTAAGATCAGCTGTGGAGAAGTATTCAAATTATTTGGCACAAGTAAAGGTAAAGGAGAAGTAAAGGTAAAGGGTGCTTCAGTGTCAAAAGTGAAATTACTTGTACAGAAAGAGATTCCTCCACAATCTTTGTTGTTTTGGTGAGAGTATGCAGCATTTTGTTGTTTTCAGTGTAAGGGCTGGGACAACAATCATTATGGTAAACATCAACACGGTGAAAGTACTTGAGCTTGTAGAACACTTTTCTAGTCATCTGCTTTTACAGCACAGGTCACACCAACCCACATTAACTTACTTAGGGTACTTTACCTAGGGTAAAGAGAGTTATGATCAATCACTCTTTGTTTGTTTAGAGCCAGTTCATAACCAAAGTTATCTCAAGACACTTTACAAAGAGGGCTGGTCCAGATCGTACTCTTTGTTGTGGCTTATTACAATAAACCAGTGTTAAACAATGTTATAATAAAGACAATACCCAATTATAATAAAGACTAACAGTAATTAGCCCTTCTGCAGAGGCAACAAAAACCCTCCCTTAAGGGGCAGGAATGTTGAGCAGAGAAGGGGGGGTATGGGTAGGAGTATGGGTAGGAGTAAAACAAGAAGAGGAGAGGGACAAGAGAAACAACAAAACACCAAATGGAAGACACGTTTATAGTAGTTGTGGCCTTAAACTAATCTCCAGTTTTGTAGGAAATTGCTCAAACATCTTTGTCGATGGTACCAAGATGTGAACTAGATTAAAACCTAGTATATGGCTGGCCGCAACTATCTGGGATGCCTGTTGAAATGCCGTACTAAATTGGTGTTCTGGCAGAGTGATTTCTTGTTGGGGTGTGTAATTGTGCTGCCCCTTATGTCTGTGGGTTGAGAATTATTGAAGGATCCCAAAAGTTTAAAACATAAAGCTCTGTCGGCAGGGAACAGCTAACCACGCCCAGATTGACCCATATCCGTTGCATGAATATATTTCACATACATCTTGGAAAGCTAATGAAATATAAAACACTGCTTTGTCAAAATATTTCCCAACTAAATCAAACTCTAAATGGAGCAAAGGAACAAGAAATAAACCATTACACTGAAAGAATGACTAAATTTTACATAAGCTATGCTACACAACCTGGTACAGTCCTTATTTATATGGAATTTATTGTTACTGGTGACTTTGATTTATATAGCTCAATTTACTTCTCTCTCTCGCCCTCTCCCTTTCTCTCTGTGCGGAGACTGAATGGTACACAGAGCCCTGAGCAACACCATCCCCCCTCCCCTCCTGCTCGTCTTTTATCGCATCTGATTGGCTACACAGAAACACATGCCCCCATACGGATACATCGAGTCAATCACAGCGCTGATGTTGTTAGCAGAACGGTGAGGAGAGAGTATACTTCCTTTATTCTACGCTGTTTTGTGTGGGGAGGGGGCACATCTTATAGAAGACGCGCAAAATATCTTCTCTGCCAAGTCAAGCTTTCCGTGTGGCTCTCTGCTCTAGTTTTAACAAGAGTTGTGGTCCAGTTTTGAGTAAACTGGCGTTCCTACAGTGACATCCAAGCTAACAGCTAACACAGCAGCAGGCCGGACAATCCGACTGTAATGATCGGAAACCCATTCCGAAACAGACTGGGAGTAGAGCGGAAACATCTTTTCTGTCACAGCAAGCTTTCATTGTTGCTCTCTGCGCCTGTTTTCATAAAGAGATGTCTGGTTCAGACAAAAGTGCAGCTGTGGCTTCTGAGCTAATCGCTCCACTAGCAGGCATTGTATACAAGTATTCTCACAACAAGTAACCTTTTCCCCCCGTCACATACTCATGCTGAAGCAGGTCAGCAGAAGAGTGAAATGACTTTCCCAACGTGAAATGCTGTTAGGGTAGTTTTTATTCTTTATCTGGACCACAGAGATGTGGTGTTGTACCATATATAATGCACTGTTTCATATCATATTGTTTCATATTCATATTGTAATCACATTGCATTGTATTTTATGGTTTTGTATTGTTCCACATTACCCAGCCTGCTGCTTGTTAGCGTCCAGGTATAATTCGACATTTATACTAAAATCTATAATGAAAGCTTGTTATCGTTCTGGAAAACAACACATTTTCCCATCTTTGTAGTAAGTAGAAAATAAATAGATTGTTACACTGAGTTGGTCCATGGGGCTCCAGAGGCAGAGGTGACATCTCACTATGACTCGGGGGTAAAGGTGTTTCCAAACACACTGCCAGCATGACTCACATTTCCTGCTTCCCTGAGCACAGTCTGTTGAGGTCACACACCCACAGAAAACCCCTGATTGAAGCTAACCCAACAACAGTGACCTGTGTGATGCTGAAACCTTCTCAAAATAACTGTGACAGAGGCCTTTTCCTCTGTTTTTTTCTGTGATTCTACATCATTATTTGTACCAAAACACACTCCTCTGTCTTGTTATGTGATGATGTCCTGACCTCTGTAACATACCTACAAACAATGGTCTGCATCAAACTATTTAGAATAATTACCTTTTCTAAAATAAAGCTTGTCAGCACACAAATCACACCAAAATTCTTGTATGCATATTAGGTTACTCAATTAGCTAATGTATACCATCATAACAGAATATAGACATATAGATAATCCTTTTTCTCATTTGAATTGTTGCTTTAATGCAGCCCTTTCATTCTAGTGTCATTAAAAGCACCCTTCATGCAGACTGTGTATTGTGCCTGACAGTGGCTCTCAGCTGTTTTCAGACACAATCAGAGAGTTGTTGCCAAAAGGCTCACTGCATGGATTCATTAAGATTATAGGGCTGCTACCAACGACTCCTTTTATGGTCACTGGTTATTGAAACATTGAACGACTTATTGGATAATGTGGGCAATTATTTAGTGGCTCTTATTTAGTGGCTCTTATTTAGCTAGGAGCTGTATTTAAAATTAGATTTGCAAACTCAAATCATGCCACTAAATATGTTAAAAATAAAGCTATTCTTGGCTTGGCTTTTAGTGTTCAAGTGACACTATTTATTTACTTGAATATGTAACCTAGTTACAACGGTAGTATGATGAGTTTGCTCTATTCTTGAGTGGTTGTGTAAGGAGAACGGTGGACACTGAGTTTAAAGATATGTATGTGCCTGTAACTTTGGACTGTTGAGTTGAATGTTCTTGATTTTTTAAAGAGAGATCTCATGATAAGCAAGCAAGCAGGTAGAGTAGTGAGACAAGACTTTTGGTCCAGGGGAGTTTCAGTTTTCATCATGACTGAATCAACAGGAAAAAGCGATGCTGTAAGGAACAGCAGGACCATCCAGATATTGCTGTGTGTGCAACAACGGACCCAACAATGCCATCTTTCTTAAAGGGGACATATTTTGCCCTTTTAAGACAAGTATATATTGTTCTCATAGGTCCTCAAAACATACCAGTGAAGTCTGTTGCTAAAATACACTCCAGTATTGGACTTTTGCATGTCCAAAAAAGCTCTCTGTTTCAGCTTTGCTCAGAACGAGCCATCTCTGTGTCTGTGGCTTTAAATGTTAATGAGCTGTCTGACTCAGCCCCTGACCACACCCCTCTCAGGGAAATTGTCGTGGCACTCCTGATGTTACAGCCACTTATATCCAAAGTTAAGGACCTGACTGGGACTCAAACCAGCAATCTCCCAGATCTAAGTCAGCAGGGTAACCCACAGAGCTTTCCAGCATCGCCGCTGGCAGCAGAGAGGAAGATCAGGAGAGGAGTGTGGAACTTTCTTCCTAGTTGGGAGGGCCAACCAAACCTGGGGGCAAAATCTGAGAACGGCTTGTTTCGGCACACATTTTCTGTAAGGTGGAGAAGGGGGGGTTCTGGTACTTTGGGGGATTGTGGACAGGCCAGGGGCACATATTCTTGTTAGAAAAGCCTGAAAAAGTGATTTTTGTATATGTCCCCGTTAAACTAGGCTGCTGTTTCTTGTTCACAACTGAAGCCCCCACAGCCAACAAATGAGTGTTTCCTGTGCTTCCTGATAATGGATGGGACTCTGATGCAGGAATTTTTAGAATTTTTTTTTTCAATAATATACTCCAAAAAAGAACAATGCGAAACGGAGACAAAAGAATGACAAAAAAAAAAAAAAAAAAACAACAACAAAACAAAAAACAAAATTGACATCAAGCACTGCATAAAGATGATGTAAAAAAATCACAGGAAGAGACGTTCCTATATGTAGGTGCAATGTTAGTAATCAGCAGACAGTCAAATACAATACAGGAATGCTGTGTACCCTCATGCAAATTATTAAGTATCACAGCCTGAGTTAGAAAATGATATGTTTGGACAGTTTGTTCCTGCAATGTGCTTTAGAGTTTCTTAACGAACTAATCAAAAGCTTCAGTATTTTAAATAATTTTTCAGATTTATGATGAAATTTAAGACTTAGGGTTTCCAAGGGAAATGGGCTACAATTTATGATCTCCACATGTTACATGTTGGGACCAGCAGAGCAGACCAATGCAGCAGGTAGGGGTATGAATTGTTACTTCTGAAGACAATTTGATTTGAATCCTAACCCTTTTGACAAAACTGAGAAAAAGGGGAAAACAAGATCATTTCATAAAAGGATGTTAAAGGATTAAATAAAACACCTTTATAGGCACATGCTGTGCATGCACATGCATGCAAGCGCTTGGTCCCTGTGCTTCTTCTATTATGAGGCTATTAAATGCCTCATAATAAAGTGGTAACATTGTATAACATGGGAAAATTTTGGGAAGGTTTAATGGTATTTAAAAAGGAATACCACCCAATCCTAAGTCTGACCTCTGCTCTATTAGCTTAACTACTCTAACTTAAAATTGAGAGTGCATTTTAAAATCCAAACTTCTTATCTGCCTAACTCCTGAGTTTTACTGGTGCTCCTGCCATGCTGTCTGTTATTCATGTTTTCTAAGAAAAGAGTCATTTTCAGCCAGTGATGCTTGTCATCCTCAGTTGATCCTATAGACCATTGGTTGATCTTTTGATAAGAAAAGCATGCATAGACACTTTTTAAGGGTTTTATTAGTGGAAGAATTAAAATCTATGTTGATCTTTGATGGCAGAGTGTCGCTTTTTCTTCTGTCTTGGGTCCTGGAGGGTTCCACTTTTGTTGGGTACATATAGGGGGGACTCCAAGGAATAATGGTTGGGAACCACTGCTATAGATTGTGGTCAGGTGATCTTGGTGTGTTTTAACAGATCAATATCAGTTGATATTTTTTTATATCAAGATGGCATCATTGTGCTATCACTGTACTGCTTTCTTTACCTACATTTGGGTTATAGGATGAAATAATTCCTCTGAACATACAGTCATGGACGAAAGTATTGGCACCCCTGGAATTTTTCCAGAAAATACACCGTTTCTGCCAGAAATTGTTGCAATTACAAATGTTTTTGGTATACACATGTTTATTTTCTTTATGTGCACTGGAACAACACCAAAAAGCAGAAGAAAAAAGCCAAAATTGACATAATTGACATGAAACCAATCGCTTTCCATAACCATCAACAAGCTTCTTACACCTCTCAACTGAAATTTTGGACCACTCTTCTTGCAACAGCAATTTTAAGATCTCTCCATAGGTGTTTGATGGGATTTAGATCCGGACTCATTGCTGGCCACTCCAGAACTCTCCAGCGCTTTGTCTCCAACTATTGCTTGGTGCTTTTTAAGGTATGTTAGGGGTCATTGTCCTGCAGGAACACCCATGACCTCTGATGCAGATCCAGCTTTCTGACACTAAGCCCTACATTGCGGCCCAAGATCTTTGGATAGTCTCAGATTTCATGTTTCCTTGCACACAGTCAAGGCACCCAGTGCAAGAGGCAGCAAAACAACCCCAAAAACATCTTTGAACCTCCACCATGTTTGACTGTAGATACTGTGTTCTTTTCTTTGTAGGCCTCATTCTGTTTTGTGTAAACAGTAGAATGACGTGCTTTTCCAAAGCTCTACCTTAGTCTCATCTGTCCACAAAATGTTCTCCCAGAACAAGTCCTTAGACAATTCTCGGCTCTTCTTTCTATTCTCCATGCTTGGTGTGACACACACAGAAACACAACACAAAGGTTGAGTCAACTTTTATACATTCTAACTGGCTTCAGGTGTGATTTCTATATTGCCAGCACCTGTTACTGCCACAGGGGAGTTTAAATGAGCATCACGTGCTTGAAAAAAAAAGGATTTACCCATAGTTTTAAAAGGGTGCCAGTAATTTTGTCTGGCCCATTTTTTTTTTTTTTTTTGAGTTTTGTGTAAAATTACATCAATCTTGGCTTTTTTCTTCTGGTTTTTTTTGTGTGTGTGTTGTTCCAATGCACAAAAAGGAAAAACAAACACGTGTATACCAAAACATTTGTAATTGCAACAATTTCTGGGAGAAATGGTGTATTTTCTGAAAAAATTCCAGGGGTGCCAATACTTTTGTCCATGACTGTATTTATCAGCTCTTTGTCAGAATCATTTTCTCTTCTTACAGCGGCCTCCCTTCATGTTAATCAGGTGAATGATGATTGGTCAAACAAGGTTGTGGCAGAATCTTTTTAGCTAAGTAGTGAACTCCCATAAACAGCTGATCGTTAGAGCTTGATCGTCGAGCAGAGCTCGAAGAGAGAAAGAATCGAAAAGGGAGAGATGTGAATGAAGGGTGACTGAAGAATGAGCAGAAACAGTCTTCCTGTTTGAACTTTCACTGAGTTCTATTTAGCTAACACCTTAAGTGAAAAAAAACATTGACAAAATGAGATGATCCAAATGATTTGGATCTAAAAAGAGTAATGGAAAATCCCATCTGACTAATTAAACTGAATAGACATAAGCCATGACTTTCATTTAATGGCAGTAAACCACAGATTTTGTCAGCTGACAGGGCATTCAGGTGCCAATATACTGTATTTCCTCTAATAAAGACCAGGCTGTCCACACAAGCAAATAAGGGCCATCTCCCCTTAAATGGCCTGCTATTATAAAGGATTAATGTGCTAATTCATTTGAAACAGTGTTAATGCAAGGTATAAACAGGGCCTAAGATTGAAAGGTATGGGTGGAGGTCAGATAAAAGGATTAATAGGAAATTGTCTGTGTACTTACTGGTTGCATGAGAATCCAGGAAAGTATATCTAAGATCAATAAGCATTTTTTAACATAGGTTAAATCAAAAAGAAAACCCCGAATGGGACTCATGCAGGGTCACTGCTCAGAAGCATTCCTCCGGCTGTGGGGATAAGCCCTTTGACTTCCTCTGGGTGTTACTCTCTATCCAACTTGCTGAGCGACCAACTTTCAATTCCCTGAGTGACTTTCATCGCTCTGGGCTGTCTCTTCAATCGGTCAAGCAAGAAATATTAATGGGTGTGGACTGCCAAATCTCCTTAAAAAAAAAACAAACAAAACAAAACAGCAATAACAAAGTGAGCTGTGGGCAGTAAACACAGCACAGCAGTTCCTGGAATTGTTTACTCTGTTTGCAAAAGGCTGCAAATTTTACCAGACACCTTTTCAAAGGCACACGTTTACAGCAGCATCTCTGCCAAGGTGAAGGACACACAGAAAGAGAGTGAGATGACAGAATAGGGAGGATGGAGAACATGGGGGAAGCTATAAAACAAAATCTTGCTCATTACATTGTTGCTCCTGCCTAACTATAAACACAGAATCACCATTTGGGGGACTGTTAGCATTTTATTTGAAGAAGAAAGAGAGCGGTGGATGAGGGAAAACAGCGGCAGAAATAGTTAAAAGTGCCCTTATCTACCCTGTGCTCTCCAAGCCTCATGGGAAAGGCAGCAGTAAATGTCACAGCAGAGAAGTTCACTTTGAAAAGTGTTTGTCAGTCTGCTTATGAATCAATTTATTGGTCTGCATCTCACCTCAATTTGCAGTCTTATTTTTCAATAAAATTTAACAAGTGGCTGACTCTTCGCTCTTTTCAGTCAACCCACAATCTCCGTCTGTATCTAATTAGCCTTTTCTTTTTAAATTTGCTTGAGAAACATCATTAAAGCCTGATTTATAATTCTGCTTAGAAAGTTTGCTGTAGCCCTAAACACACGCTGAAGTTACTGCAAAGGCCGGCAAACCTCAAATACACTGAAGGATGCTTTCACACCAGGGCTGTTTGGCCCTCTTTAAATGAACCCTGGCCCCATTCCCTGCATAGTCTGGTTTGTTTAGAGTGGTGTGAAGGCTCATTCAAACTCTGGACCAAAAAAGTGAACCCTGGTCTGCTTGGAAACAAGGGTGTTGGTTTGCTGCTAAACTAACTTCTAAACTGTTTTTTTTTTTTTTTTTTTTTTTTTTTTTTGAGGTGAGAAAGCAAAGCGGAACAATTTGTGAATCAAAGGCAAGAAGTGGCATAAAGTGTTATGATTTATGGATATATATACTATTTAACATTTAAATACATGTCAATATATTGCTTTGTGTCTGTGGAACCACTAAAGAATGTCAGTCACACACATTTTGGCTTTCTCTCTTCTTTGGTGCTCGTTCAAAGAACAACATGCTTGCTTCTCATCCTGGGCACCCTATTTTAAAACTTACATATGAACACCAAAGCAAACGCAGAAACCCCAAGACAGCATACATTTTTGTTGCTCCCTTGTTGATGTGACAAAATAGGTGGTGGAAGGAGATAGATTTCCAGCTTCTGTTCTGGCCAGTAGATGAGCCATTTTCGCCGTCTTCGTTTCTTTTTCACTGCTGTTTCTTTGGGTTGATACCGCCACAAACGGCCAGTAATTATAACTGCTTGATCTTGATCAGACAGTTTGGTTTGTTTGAACAAGTGCAATGTGAAAGCGAACCAAACCACATTAAAGTGCAACAAAATTGCAATTTCAGCCCCCAACCAAACTGAGTCCCCTGATAATCAGGTGTAAAAATAACCTGTATATACAGTAGAAATGACAAAGATTGAGAAGCCCTGTGCTTGATCCATTGTTGATAGTCTGTACTGAACCTTTGACATTTAACTGTTTCTGCATGATGCAAGATGTACCTTGAGGACTGTGACTAGGGAAGACAAAAGCATCTACATGGCTGCTGGACAATTTTAGAACCTCACAGACTCAGACTTTTGCAGAGGGAAACTTTCTGCACACAGATGGTAGCCGCTGAGCATTCATCTTTTGCTGTTGCACCATCCTTGTATGGAGATGTAAATCACAATTGAGAACGGCCAAAAGCCTCCTATAGACTGTATGTTTTTAGTGATCTTAAAAGCTTCTGGCATGCTGCACTGTGTGACATGAATCTCATTCAACATCAAGTTTTGAGTGTGCAGACTGCACATGTTGAACTGAAACTGGAAACGTATCGAGTTATTGCTTATTGCACAAACAAGTTAAAATAGTAATTCAGGAAAACTGTTCAACAAATCTGATGCTCTGCCACGCTGCTCTGAGCTCTGGTCTCTCTGCTTTGGGGAGGAAAATACGCAGCGTTGCCAGGACTGTGTGACAAAATTAGCCCAATTGCGGATAAAAACTAGCCCAAAACCAAGCCCAATGCTGAAATTTAAATAAGACAGTGTGTGGCGTGTATGTATGTATGCCCTGCTTCTGTGCTGGTTGTTTTAATTGTATTTGAGTGTAAATAAAGTAGTCTGTTCTGCTACGGATATTAAATACTCATACACAAGCCATAAAAAATGGGTCCGATCAACCCACGGACAAAGAAATCTACCCGCGGCAGTATGACAAAGTAGTCCAGTTCCGCAGGAAAACCACGGACCTGGCAACCCTGTAAATATGAAGCCTGTGACATGAAAGGGGTCAGAGTGCCCTCTAATGGATAAATAACAGAACACAGATATGTCAAAGTAGAACCAAGTCTTATCCCCCGCCCATTATTGTTGGGTGAGTTAATATCAGCATCTATCAGTGAACTTTTGGCTATTTTCAGCTTATTAAATTGGCCAGATGATGTATCGGTTGGGCCACACTTTGTGATAGCAATGCTATCACACTTTGGTGCATTTCCATATGCATTACATGCAATACATGCATCACTATTATTATTAAGTGGAATTTCTGTCAGTCTTAACATCTCACCATGTAAATAAAGTAGTGCAATCAAAGAGATTATACATCATGAGGCCCTGTAATATTCAATAATTGATTGGCATTGTATGTAACCATATTTCCATCGTGGCAATATTCCATTAATATCAAACTAGGGATGGGGAGCACAAATATGATGTTTTGGTAGGGTGATAATTCAGATTGTCTGGCTTTTAAACAAATAAAATCTAACAACTGACTTGATGCCACTTCCTCTCAGTTGAAAAGCAACCACAAAGACGTGGATGCTGTGAATCCGTTTTCTTCTAAGACAGCCTCAAAGTCTGTGAGAATGCATTAATAAAAAAACTGGCTCTGTCAAGATACCTTTATGTTTTTGTTTTCTCTTGTGCACAAAATGCCATAAAAAGGATTTATTAATGAAGACTTAAAAGTAGTATGGTACATAAATGAATTGCAAGAGAAAGTTTTCCTCTCGTCCATATCGAATGATGACCACATTAATCCTGCCATAGTTTAGTACAGCTCTGAGCAGTAGGGGGGTTTGGACACCAGTGTTACTTTGAGTTTACACAAATTTCCTTTTGGAAAATCCTGCCTGCCCATTCTGTCAAAGTGCCGTCCTTCAACCTCTCACCGTCTCTGCTTTCCTCTGTCTTCAACTCCACTATACAGAAATAGTGTCGGCTTAACAGCTTGATTGGTCAAGTAGCACATCAGAGACACAAGACAACAGTCAGTCTCTGAGCTCAATGCTGCTGCTTCTTGTTTTCTTTTGTTTGCTCATACGGAATAAAAGACCAAAAGATAATGGGTATTGACATCCTTGGTGGATTGCCTCAAAATTTCAACGCCAAGAAATAAGAACAAATTGAGCTGGGTTCTAAAAAACAGTTTAGAGAAAAAAAAAACACACAAAACAATGGTTTCAAAGTTCCACTTAGAAATGATGGAGAGGAGACTCTCCCTGAATATTCCCTGCAGAGCTGCGGGTAGAGGCTGTACACTAGAATAACCTTCTTCCCGATGCTCTGCTGACTATTTCATTTACAGAAAGGAGGTCACAGGGGGGACAGAGTTTGGACTTTGCAAGAATTCATTACTCCAAACCCATTACCTTGAATAGAAAATGAAGTCCCCAGAAAAAGGTAGAATTAAAAGAGCTGAGGGAAATCTGCTAGCTTCAAAAACATAACCACATTTGAGCTGCCAAAGGTTAAGTCTTCACATTTTCCCTGTGGCGACTGCAGCATCAAGGTGTGCTCGATGCCAATCTGTGAGTACACACAGTGTGTACCTTATTATGTCAGTGAGTGGGGAAATTGGAATCTTTATCTCAATTTCTCTCTCTCTCTCTCTCTCTCTCTCTCTCTCACACTGCCAAGTTCCTCGTATTCCTAGCATGTCTGGGTCTGTTAATTAGAGGGAGAAAGAGAGAGACTTTCTATCGTGTTAAGGATTCTTTTTTGGCAGTCTTGCCGGGAGTTTAAACAGTTATCTGGTTTTATGTAGTCAGAAATCATCAGATAAAGATCTTTGGGTTACATTTTTGCCAGACCTTGTTTGAAAATAGCTACTCCATGATAAATGGTATTGCTGTCAGTGTCGGTCTACACTGTGGACTTGGCATCTTTTTTTTACCAAAAAAAGTTTGAATTCTCAAAGGTCATACTAAAATTCAGAACGTTATTCATGTGTCAATTCCATTGAAAGTTCGGTCAGTTGATCCTGTTATGTGCTGTCATTAAAGCAGAGCCTAATTTGGCCTAATACCCATCTAAGGCAGCCTTATATTTTATGCTTTTTTTGTGCTTAAACCCCACGACTGAAGGTCCATACTTGAAAATAAGAGATTAGTATGGATGTTCTGATAGTCTTCTCAGCCAGAATATGAATAACCATATTCCCAAATAATAAAACTTTAGAGCAGCCACCAGGGGTCTGTGTAAATTTTGGGAGCTACTTTGGATTTTGTTCTAGTCCTTTAATAAAAATGCTTTCTAGTTTTACATCACGTCCTGACATCATGAGACCAACACATTGTGTCTCATTGCTAAGCAATGGTTGCTGTCCATATTGGGCCCATTAAATATTTAATTCTCTCCCCTGTTATATCAGTTTTTCCCTTGTAAAGAAAAGGAAGTGACTCTTTATGCTGATGATCTTGTTTTGCCTCTGTGTTAACACAAGCCACAGATTACAGCATGAAACACCGTTTCCCCCCCAGTAAAAAAGACAAGCTAAGTGAGTAAGAGACATGAAAGAAAACATTCCTGAAACTCCTGGTTCCATGTCATCTCCCTCTCCCCTGGCTCCTTGTCCATCTCGATGCCAGCAGCAGAGAAAAACTGGAACAAGGCAAATGGGTGAAAAATGGTGAACCTTCACTTCTAGGCGACAGGACTTTAAAATATGAATCACTGTAAACAAGTCCATTTTTTAAACAATGTCACATGCAGGTCAGATACACTGTTAGTAACATTTTAGTCCTTTATGCCTTTTTCAGTTTGAGTGTAGTTTAAGTAATAGAAAACTCACATTTCAGTCTAGTTTTAGTCAATAGAAAGTCAATTTTTGTAAAAATAGTACAATTTTTTTTATGCCAAATTTGGTATAAACATTGCTGCATTATTAGTTAGTTTCAGCAAACATTTATGATTGTATTTGACTATATATCCATAATAATACATGAATTATCACTCAATGTTTTGTGAGATTTTATTACTAACTTTAGCTCTTATGAACATTTCAAGTTTTGAACTTGTATTTGTTAATTATCTTCTGCAGACCTAATTTATCCCTATATAACTCATTTTTCTAGCCAAAACATATAGATATTTTTTGAATGTAACAAATAGTTACACTGTAAGAAAAAACTAGTTGAGCTTACTTAAAAAAATTATGGAAAGTCGTTGCCTCAATAATAACAAGTAAACTACACTTGACTTTTGTGAGTTTAACAAACTTGTTTGTTAGTAGTGTGCAGTACTTGTTCTATATGAACTATTTAAGTATTCACTACTAGTATAAAATCAATTATTTTAAGTTCTCACAACTGAGATTCTAATGTTAATTTAAGTTTGCAGGACTTAGCCTAAATCATCTACTTAGAGTGTGCAATACTTAACATTTTTAGTGCATTGTAAACACTGATAAGTTCATAGCACTCAAAACATCGTAGGCAACTGTTTACCTGAGAACATCAGCTAGTACTCTCTGTAAAAGTTTTGTATGTTATCATTCCACCTAAGGTGGATTATCTTGTGCCACCAATTGCAACAATGGCTGTTGGCGACCCACTTCATTAATGACAGTGTGCCATACAACTTTCATTGATGCTGATATCAGTGACAATGTCTCCAATGGACGGGACATCTTTAATTGAGACAGTAACTTCACTCGTGGTGCATTTTATTTATTCATCTTTTTTCACCTTTTTTTAACCAGGAGAAAACCTCATTGAGATTAAAAATCTCTTTTTCAAAAGTGTCCTGGCAAAGACAGCTGCAGCAAACAGAGTGCATAAAGGTTTAGTGCCCAAAGGCATTCTGAGAAAACTGCAGATTTGCCATAACTCAAATAATATGAGTTAGCTAATTGTTTGAGTACTGTTCACTTAAAATTGAAATAAGTTCTATCAGCTCATAAAAATAGAGTTCAAATTGCTGTTTTGGATTTTTAAGTTAACACAACTTAATTATACCCCCTTTTTACTTAATTTTTTTAAACTAAGTACACTTAAGTAAATTGGGCCCTTTTGCTGTTATGGCCAAGAAGTACAATTAACTTGTTTATAATAAGTATTTAGCACAGGTTAAGAAGAACTGAGTAATTTCAACTCAATGTTTATGAGTAAAATGGATGTTGCTTTTTACAGTGTTCTCAGATAAAAAAAAAAAAAAAAACAAAAAAAAAACACTGTACTGTTATCACAGATTATTTCACTTAGATGTTTACCAAAGTCAATGTTTTGAAACCATTTAAATTTTCTAAACTGTGGCACAAAATCATCACCTTTGTGTTCCCAGACAAAACTGACTGGTATGATTTATATAGTAAAAACAAAAGCCCAAATCTAGACAGGAAAAACGTAACAATATTACAAAAGTTATGCCCCACTGGGGAGACGGGTAGATGGTTAGAGAGTATGAAAGAGAGAAAGAGAGAAAAAAGCAACAGATGGAAGAAAAATTCATGACTGTTGTGGCCATAAACTAATCCTCTATTCTGTAGAATATGGCTATAATGTCAATAATGATGGTAGCAATAAGGGAAGAATAAGCAATAACAACCATGACATGAGTGTTTATTTATGCTGTATATATGGCACCAGTATCTCCAAAACCGAACAATCACCAATCTTGTGTAGGACAGACTGACAGGTTCAGTGGAAAGAATGATTTTGTTGAGTTAGCCTCCTAATTTTTTTCTAAAAGTACACAAAATCCATGTGTTTAACTCCAGAATGTGCTGATTTCCCCCTGATACCCCCAAGATTTATTTTGAGTCTCCCCACCATCATATGAAAATTACTTGTCATAAACACGGAGTAAAAAGAGTATCTTCTTCATCAAATATGGGGGTTAAATGTTTTGAAATGCATCACATTATGTTTAATACAATGTCCCAACTTTTTTGGAAAGGGGAATGTATAAATACATCTACCTGCTGCTTCTAATCAGTTAGCATATGTTTCCAGAAATATGTAGCTACTTAAATACCTTCATATAGAATAAAAAAAAGAGTGTTGGTGTTGGTATGCTTAAATCCTGTCATTCTGTCTTTTAGGGTAATACATTTCGTGTTTTAGTCATTTAGTTGCATTATCTTTACATCCCTGAAATCCTTTAACTGCCATCGACTCAGTAAATTCCACATCAAACAGTTCTGCAAGTAGCAAGTGCTGATTAGCAACCTCTACGTACAACTTTGATCTCTTACTTTTAACCCCACCCAGCTTGTTCTCCCTCCTCGTCTCCGTGTCCCCACCCACCTCTCTTTGCTCTGGGGGTAGGAGTACAGGGTAGATGGGTGCATTAATAATGCAGTGCTGCCTGGAAACCAAACGGGCTGCAGCGGAGTGCTGTGTAGAATTCTAAAGAGGTATTTGTTTGTACGTGGATGCCCCCCCTGCCTCCTCCCCCTGCTCTCCTCCCAGCCCCCCCCAACCAGCCTGAAAAGCCATCTAGGATCACTGTACAGATCTGTTTGTCTCCTCTGAGGAGACATACAGACTGAGGGCTCAGGAAGAGCCCCCCTTTCTTGACTTGTTGCTATAATCAAGACGATGCTTTAAGTGCATCCGCTCAATTGGCTCCCTCACTATTCCTGCTTTTCTTTCTAAAGGCACTTTGTGACAAGAAAAAGATGTTATGACTAAAAGTGTCACTGCAAAAACATTTTTGTAAAAGTTGTGACTGTTTGATTAAACCCTTATAAAGGTTGATCTTTGCAGTCATCTTTGATTGGAGTAATTCAGTCACTTCCGTTTAAAGCTAGTCTGAAGAGTTGTAAACTGATTGAGATGGACTGAAATTAATAACGATGTCTCAGTGTCACTAAAGCAAACAAGTCTGCAAGCTAGAAGATTGATCAGTTCTATGTAGTTGTTTGTAATGCCTAAAACTGCTGGCAGAGGGGATGTGTTGGATAAAATGACTCACAGCACACTTCTGTAACATCTCTTTCATTTTGTCTTATACAGTCGCAAGAAAAATTATGTGAACCCTTTGGGATTTCTTGGATTTCTGCATAAATTGGTCATAAAATTTGTTGTGATCTTCATCTAAGTCACAACAATAGACAAACACAGTCTGCTTAAACTAATACCGCACAAAAAAATTATATGCTTTCATGTTTTTATTGAACAAAACATGTAAACATTCACAGTGCAGGGTGGAAAGAGTATATAAACCCCTAGGCTAATGACTTCTCCAAGAGCTAATTGGAGCTAGGAGTCAGCCAACCTGGAGTCTAATCAATGTGATGAGATTAGATGTGTTGGTTAAAGCTGTCCTGCCCTATAAAAAACACACACCAGTTTTGAGTTTGCTGTTCTCAAGAAGCATTGCCTGATGTGAACCATGCCTGGCACAAAAGAGCTCTCAGAAGACCTATGATCAAGAATTGTTGACTTGCATGAAGCTGGAAAGGGTTACAAAAGTATCTCCAAAGGCCTTGATGTTCATGTGTCCACGGTAAGACAGTCTGTCTACAAATGGAGAAAGTTCAGCACTGATGCTACTCTCACTAGGTGTGGTCATCCTGTAAAGATGACTGCAAGAGCACAGCGCAGAATGCTCAATGAGGTGAAGAAGAATCCTAGAGTGTCAGCTAAAGACTTACAGAAATCTCTGGCACATGCTAACATTTGTGTAGACAAATCTACAATAAGTAAAACATTAAACAAGAATGGAGTTCATGGGAGGACACCACAGAGGAAGCCACTACTGTCCCAAAAAAACATTGTTGCACGTTTGAAGTTTGCAAAAGAACACCTGGATATTCCACAGCACTATTGGCAAAATATTCTGTGGACAGATGAAACCAAAATTGAGTTGTTTGGAAGGAACACACAACACTATGTGTGGAGAAAAAAAAGCACAGCACACCAACATCAAAACCTCATCCCAACTGTGAAATATGGTGGAGGGGCCATCATGGTTTGGGGCTGCTTTGCTGCCTCAGGGCCTGGATAGATTGCTGTCATTGATGGAAAAATGAATTCCCAAGTTTATCAAGACATTTTGCAGGAAAACTTAAGACCATCTGTCCCCCAACTGAAGCTCAACAGAGGATGGGTGATGCAACAGGAGAACAACCCAAAGCATAGAAGTAAATCAACAATGAATGGCTTCAACAGAAGAAAATATGCCTTCTGGAGTGGCCCAGTCAGAGTCCCGACCTCAACTCAACTCAAACTCAACTCAATTGAGATACTGTGGCATGACCTCAAGAGAGCGATTCACACCAGACATCCCCATAATATTGCTGCACTGAAACAGTTTTGTAAAGAGGAATGGTCCAAAATTCCTTCTGACTGTTGTGCAGGTCTGATCTGCAACTACAGGAAACGTTTGGTTGAGGTTACTGCTGCCAAAGGAGGGTCAACCAGTTATTAAATCCAAAGGTTCACATAATTTTTCCACCTTGCACTGTGAATTTTTACATGTTTTGCTCAATAAAACATAAAACATAACTTTTTGTGCGGTATTAAAGAGGCGGTATTATACTTTTCTGATTTTTAAAACATAAATATAAAGTCACAATGTTAGGTGTCCATACTCCACGTATGCAAATTTTCAAACCGCAAGATAAACGAATGCAGCAGAAATCTTGGAATTAGTGTGTAAATTGATGAAAACGGTTCGTTGAAAATCTCTCCGGGATTCTACCAAGACGAGATTTCGATGGAGCAAACTTATGAGGTCATCGCAGTATTATCTCCTGACTGGTTCATGGTTCGTCCTTGCTGCCGGCAAAGCAGAACAGACCGCCCCCGCAAGGCCCTGTAGCCATTTAGCCATTTAGCAACACAGTAATTAAACACTTACCAAACAGATACGTCCTGCTCTATCCTTCGCTGCTGCTGGTTATCTTCCCCCTCTATCTCCAAACTATCAGGGTCAGACTCCGGGTCTAACACGTACGGACGTATATCAAAATTCTCCATACTTTACTCAGTAGGACCGATTCATTCAAAGTTTTCAATATTGAGTCCTGCTGCCGGCCAGCCTCCGGAAAATCGGCCAATCGGAGGAAAGCAGGTCCGTGGAGCGGGGGGTGTTAAAGAGACAGCAGCAAAATTGAAGCGTTACAGACGGAGGTTAAAATAAGGGTTTTTAAGGACGCCGGTGTGAAAAACATGAGGAGTTTTTTGAGCTGTAAACCATGTAATGCTACTACGTGGGTATCAGAGAGATGGTGTAAAGCCTTGAAAAAAGGCATAATTCCCCCACTTTAAGCAGACTGTGTCTGTCTATTGTTGTGACTTAGATGAAGATTAGAACACATTTTATGACCAATTTATGCAGAAATCCAAGAAATCCCAAAGGGTTCACATACTTTTTCTTGCAACTGTACATACACTGCTTAACAAATTTATTAGACCACCAGTCATATTTGTCTCAAAGACCATCCAGCATCATGAAGTGCTTTAATGCTATGCTCTTTGATTTTTTGCTCTTTCATTTTCAGTGAGCTCTCCACGTTATACCATGTTTAACAGTAATGAGGAATTTCAAACTGAATTCACTCAAATTTGAGCCGGCTCAATGGGCTTCTCTGAGACGTCAGAAATTAAGCATAACATTCAACCACTAAAACTCATTTTTCACTTCAGGAATGCAAGTAAATAACTATAATTTGACATATTAATCAAGAAATATTAATGTGCTTTACTATTTTTTTCAGTTTTTTGTAAATCAGTAAAATTGAAAATTCATGTATAACAATAATAATTATATTTTAGCATTAAAAATATGATTTGGGTTTACGAGCTTCTACGTATTGGTGTATTAACCGATGCAGAAACATAAAAAATGATTTTGGTAATTACCAATGATGTTAATTTAGGGCAGCTGTGGCATAAACCTTACTTTGGTTAGGGTTAGGGTGGTCTAATAAATTTGTTAAGCACTGTATATTTATCAGCGCAAACAATTAGGTATTTTTCCATCGTAGACAGAAGTTTCAAAGTTAATAATATAACAGTACAAAAACTTTCAGAAGGGTGAATGGCCTCTATTCCTTAACTACAGAGCTCATCTGCTTTCATTACTATATAAATTCTTCTATCATTCATTCTTCTTTGCAAACTGCTTAAGCTCTGTCAGGTTGCACAGGGATCAAGCATGAACAACCCTTTTCAAGTCCAGCCACAAATTCTCTATTGGATTGAGGTCTGGGCTTAGATTCGACCACTCCAGAACATTCACCTTGTTGTCTTTAAACCATTTCTGTGTAGCGTTTGTTGTATCTTGCTGGAAAATAAATCTTCACCCAAGCCGTAGTTCTCTTGCAGACTGAATAAGATTGTGCGCCAGGATTTGCCTATATTTTGCCACATTTATTTTACCTTCTACCTTTACAAGCCTTTCAGGGCCGTCTGCCAAAAAGCATCCCCACAGCATGATGCTGCCACCACTGTGCTTCACAGTGGGGATGATGTGTTAGTGGTGTGCGGTATTTGGTGTCCACCAAATTTGGGGTCTTGTCTGATGGCCATAAAGCACCAGCACTTTCAGTCATTAGTCACATTTAAATTATCTTTCAGTTTAGGCAATGATGAAAAAATCCTTTAAAACAGTATAAAGGTATCATGAAATAAAAACTCATGCAACAAAAACTATAGATGATGTTAATCATTGTCAGTGAACATTCAGTAAACATTGGTACATTGGTATATTGTTTTTACATCAGCACATCTGAGTATGGAAACACTATTTGAACACATGTGGGTTTTTTTAAAGCGCCTGTTTGCCCTGTTTTGTGGACTGGATTTCAGGTTGTGATTGTGATTTAGAAAATGATTGCCGTTGCCATGGTTTTAGAGGAAAATGTTTGGTGCTATACTCTATTATTTCCTAGTGTTTTGGGGTTACTGGTAACCCTCTGCCCCAGCTATAGAGCCTTCACACTCAATGGTGATTTGCATATTCATTATTTTGAGCCCTGCACCTGCTACCACCCACAAATGAAAATGAGCAGATTAGCGGTGCATGACACCCGAATTTCTGGAGTCGATTTGGACTGACTTTTACTGTGGGAATCATTGAAATTGACTCCTGGTGAGCTAAGAATTAACCACTGGAACCTGCTGCATTAGCAGCACTCAACAAGCTCATGTGCTATGACTTCTGATAATGCAGCAGAAGCATTCAGCATTTTGCACATTTATTCTGTATGTGGTTTTAATAATCTTAGTTGGCATCTCTGTTAAGTCTTCTTGGCACTATAGGGACACAGTCGTGCTTGTCAGTGATGTTCTCTTGGAAAGCGAATCATCACATTCCTTGATTTCAAAATCAATTCTGTTGAAACCCCTTCATCCATTACCAAACACCTGTTCCCTTTATATCTTATGTAAGCCCATACACTGGAAAGCTTGCAATTAATAGGATTATACAGTGCCCTATTTTCTTGACTAAGCTCTCCAGAAAAGGGGTAGTTTCCAGGCATTTACTGTCTCAGCAGGCACAGCTCAGCTACTGTACCCTCAGTACTCTGTCTGTCTGTATTAACAGGCCAGATGAATGCTATGTTAGTTAAAAATTGATTTTACAGGGAGACCCTCCCAATAAAACAGATCATTTTACATCAGTGGATATTACAATATATTTAAATCCCACACAACATACCAAATACAGGCCATAGTATGATTTTATCATGATTTTCATCATGTTTGATTATAAAAATCATGTGCTGTGAATTTATTTATGTGATGGTTATGTTTTTGTGAGATAAGAGGGGTAGGTTTAAGTATGCTCTAGCTTCAGACTACAACCTTGGAAATGAGGATATTTCACTTTGACATTGTGAATTGTTTTGTTTGTAGTGAATGAATTCCTTTCATTCATTCATGAAAAAAGTTAGATTAATTGGTGAATTGTTTTGCTCTGCTTATGACCTTTAATTTTTATCTTTATATTTTTTTTTTTTACAGATTTTCTTTCTTTTTTTTTTTTTTTGCCTTTATTTGGATAGCACAGCTGAAGAGAGACAGGAAATATGGGGATAGAGAGAGAGAACACATGCATATGACAGCACAGAGAACAGCGACCTGCAATTTTACTCCATTCTTTTTTGCAAAACTGCTCAGGCTCTGTCATGTTGCGCAGGGATCAGGTGTAACATCCCTTTTCAGATTTTGCCACAAATTCTCTAGTGGATTAAGGTCTAGGCTTTGACTCAGCCACTCCAGAACATTCACCTTGTTTTCTTTAAACCATTTCTGTGTAGCTTTTGTTGGATGCTTCAGGTCATTGTCTTGTTGCAAAATATAAGATTAAGATTGTCCTCCAGGATTTTACTCTATTTTGCTGCATTCATTTTACCATCTACTGGTGTTGTACTCAAAACCACACTATCCGAGACCAAGACTTGCCCGAGACCAGTGTGCACCGAGACCAAGACAAGACCAAGACCGTTCTCGAGTCCCACAACACTACCATCTACCTTGATAAGCCTCCCAGGGCTTGTTGAGAACCATCCCTACAGCATGATGCTGCCACCACTGTGCATCACAGTAAGTATGATGTGTTTGTGGTGATGCACGCTGATGACCAAAAAGCACAACTTTTGGTCTCATCAGACCAAAAAGCTTTCTCCAACTTGATCATGGAATCTCCTGCATGCCTTCTGGTGAACTCTGGTGGAGATTTAATGAGTTTTCTTCAACAGTTCTCTTCACTCTCCCGTAAAGCTTTGACTGGTGAGGAATCTAGGCAACCATTGTTGTTTACAAAGTCTCCCCCATCTCAGCGACTGAAGCTTGTAACTCCTCCAGAGTAGTCATAGGTGTCTTAGTGGACTCTCTCACTAATGCATTTCTCCTTCCACGGTCACTCAATTTGTGAGGACTGCCTAATCCAGGCAGATTTACACATGTGCCATATCCCTTCGATTTCTTGATGATAGATTTAACCGAACTCTAGGGGATGATCAGTGCTCTGGATTTTTGTTTATACTTCACAGTCACCTTTTCTCTGAGTTGCTGAGATGTCTTTTGTCCTTATGGTTTAATGGTAGCAATGAATACTGATAAACCAGTGACTGGACCTTCCAGAGACAGGTGTCTTCATACTACAACCATTTGAGACACATTCTCTGCACTCAGTTGATCCCCGTTTCAGTAACTGTGAGACTACTTACGCCAATTAAAGGGTAAAATATCCATGGGGCTGAATACTTTTTTATAGGCACCTGCTCAACTGAGCTAAACTGGCCCCACCTTTGCTTTGCTTATGTTTAAACAGGTTATACTGTATGCACAGTGGGAAAATATCAGAGATTTTGAATGTCCATTACTATATTTAAGTCTTGTGAAAACTAAAGTTACTTTACAGAGTTTTTATTATCAAAGATCTATTTTTGTGAAGTGTCTTGAGATAACTTTGGTAATGAACTGGTGCTACAAATAAAGATTGATTGATTGAGCTAGCCTTTGTCTCATCTTCCTCATGGAAATAAAAGGTATTGGTGAATGGTTAAGTCTTATTTTAGCCTGCAAATTTAACACTGTATGTGGGTGGGGTAGGGGTGTTGACTTAGATCTGCATGAGACTGAGCCTCTTATTACTCAGACTAATAACCCACTCTCCAGGACCTTAAAAATACAGTCTTTTCTTCAAATCACTTTGTTCCCAAGTAAGCACCAAATACAAACGTATTGATCAGCCATGTGCAGTCCTTAATCTGTAAGAGATCCATTACTCAGAATACTGTTTGCAGTTTGGCTGCCGTGGTTAAATTGCCTGACATGTTTTACCAATAAGTTCTTCGTGGTCAAGCTCTGATTCATGCATAACTTAGGAGCTAGTTAGTGTACAGTAAAAACACACAAACAGCCAATAAAAGAACAAAAATGTACACATGAAGACTCAAAGTAGATATTAGCTTGCACTAACATCCCACGATGGTTTCATTGATTGCTATTAAATGTATACACCCATTACAAGCATAAAGAGCCAAGAACCCATCTACAGATAGAGCCTTTTAAAATGCATTAGCTGAACAAAACCGGGACATTGTTTCTGTCTTTGCTCAGAGACACATTGCTATTTAATAAAGCCGTGTGCGACCAGCTAATACGTCTTCCATGTAGATTTTTTTTTTGTAGTAAAGACAAATGTTTGTCGTATTTGTAAGCTCATTCAGAGCTTTCAAATTAATTTATCCATTACTCAAGACTGCATGGGATCCCATTACTGAGTGTGTTGCATCACTTCTTTTAATGTACTGGAGAGATATAGCACCTTATAAAACTACTTTAAAGCAAAAGCTCATCTGAATGATGTATTGAAGACTTCCTTTAATTCATGCGCCTGTTAAAAGCAGACAATAAGAGTACGGTCACATTTATTAAATCAATTGTCCCCCGGGAGATCCATAAAGCTCCCTGTTTCTTATTTTCTTATTCAATTTGAAAGTCGCAGCTCACAATAAATGTCTTCCCAGAATAATGTCCTTTTAAGTGTTTATACATTATGCATTTTAATGAATTAATTTAGCATGAATACTTAAATTCACAGACAGTCTCGTGGAGAGGAAAAATACATTGTTAAAGAAATATTATGTTTAATAAATCAAGGTATCGCAGGTTCACAGCTTGCCACCAGGCCTGTTTTTAAAGAGGGCTATATGAGCTCAGTGCCTTACTTTGACAAAGTCACATATGCAGTGGTAGAAACCTTTTAAACATCACTGAAAGAAACACTTTTCTCTTCAACTGCTAGGTATGAATGTATGTATGTATTGTGTAACACATTTGCATCTGAGATGGCAGGGCCATAGATCAGAGGTCAAATCTATCTTATTACAACTTGTGCAGCATGTACATTAATTAATATAAATTAAAAAAAAAATACATAATACATCTGTTCACTGATAAAAGTGCATTGATGATGCAGATAAATGGGTCAAGTATTTTTTCTGATGAGAGCCTGTGGGTGTTTGTGAGTATGTGTACACAGCTAACGCTGAACGGCATGAAGCCCCTTCATTTAGAACAGCAGGAGATCAGGAACTGTTTGCTCTGTCTCCTCAAAACCAGCTGTGCAGCTTCAGGGTGGCTGGGCAGTCTATCCCTGTCCTTAACAATTCCACATTTCAATTATTGTCATCTGCAAGGCGGTCACAGCTTGTTCCTATTGAAATACAACACAATATTGTTACGGCACACAGATTCAGCCATTTATTTCAAATTATCAGCACATTCATGGTTCAGATATTCCATGTGTAGGTGTTTTTCTGTGTGCCTGCCTTTCAAAGAGGAAAGGCACACATGATTAAATTAATCTATTCATGCACACAAGAAAGCCGACAGTTTCATGTTGCTGTTGCTGCTTTTGCATTGAATGTATTTCCATTACATGAGCTTTCAGGTGTAGGAGACAAAGCCCATTTAACGGGCAGAAGGGAGGCTGCTGAAAACACTTTGCAGGAAAAATCAGTACATTTGCATTGCCTGGGATAAAAAGATGAATACGACTTGTGATCAGATTTAACCCCCAAAACATCAAAGTGGTGTCAAACCTGATATCAGTTAAGCTATACTCAACTTTTGATTCAATATACAGTGCATTCAGAATATTCAAACCTTCTTCACCTTTTCATTTTATGTTGCAGCCTGATGCTACAATAAAAAAATAATGATAATATTTGCCCCATCTGCACTCATGCCTTATCATGACAAAGTGAAAACAGACCTTTAGAAATTTTGCAAAATTTATGAAAAATATAAACTAATATAAGTAGTACTTCCAAAAACACGTCAAATTTAGCTTAGGTTCCTCCGATTTCTCCAAGTCTTTGCTGAGGTGTTTCTACATCTTGATTGGAAATTATTTGGAAAGGCACCTCTCTACAGAAGGCCTCACAACTGGCAATGCATGTCAGAGCAAATCCCAAGCCATGAGGTCAAAGGAACTGCCTGCAGAGCTCACAGACAGGATTCTTGCAAGGCAACTTTTCTGCTTTTCTCCCTGCATTAAAGAAAACGGTGGTGTAAACAAACTTTGTGGAGAGCTGGTGTGACTGAAAAACAGCATTTAAGGACCCCAGTTGACCAGCTAAACTCAACAAGCATACCTCTAGGACTGCCTGTAGTGCAACGCCATCACCTCAGAGCTCAACTCATGAATTGCAGGGAGCAGTAGTGTAAACTGGTCATGGCAAAAACAGCAAAAAAAGATGCACAGCTTCACAGGTTGTGGACTTTGCTGAGAGCAATGGGAATTGTCACTCTGTATCTAGTTCTCTCTGGGAGACCCCCTCTTCACAAAACAGACTGCTGGTTCACCTTTAGTCTAGATTTTGCAGTGCATTATAACTGGTTCATTTCTCACAGCTTGATGATGTACCAATGCTGGTATCACAACAGGTGAGCTTTGTGTGTAGGCTGCACAAGGTCTGTATTTGCTGTGAGGGATTGCACCTCGATCAAGGTGGCCATTTTCTCTCTTTCTCTGTTACCTGAAGAGTCTGTGGTGGCATTTGTGCCACATTGCATACATATGGGGTACAAAGATGAACTGTTGACAAGGAAACTTATCAATAGCAGATATTGTTCTAAGCATGCATAAGAAAAGAAAATACTTAAGTAGCTGGGCAGGCTGTCATGTATCTGTGGGATACTTTGGCAGTGAAGTTCACTACCTGCTATAGTCATCTTTTTACAGATGGGAGAAATGCAGTGACATTGATCACGCAAAGTTATTTCACTCAGCTCAGAAAGAAACGCTGGTTCTTTCAGCTCTTCATTTTTCTTACCGTTCCTCTTTATCAGCCAAGTTTGCAAAGTTTTGAATGGCTAGCAGGGACATATGACATCCCAGGTAACATAAATGTTCTCGTAGTGTCTCCTGCTAATTACCTAGATAATGTCGGCTCAGCCAAGTCTAATCTGTCCTGATATGATTCAGTTTTCAAGCTAATGTATCACTTATTTCCAGCCAACATGGCACAAACAGTTTGATGCCTTGCACACAGCAAACAAACAGCTCTGGGGTGCACAGCCCAGATGAACACATCCACAGATGGACCCTGAGCTACATCCACACACACACGCTAACGTGTGGGCAGAGAGAACGCAAGTTGCTCTTCATTAGAGGAGAAAAGCTTTGAAACATTTCAGAATAAACACTCTCCCTGCATCCCTTGACTTAAAGTTACTCTCTGCTCATAATGGATCATACTCTAGCTGCCAGGGAGTCTCCCGCTGCCTCTGTCTCTCTCTCTTTGTCTTTCTCTCTCCTGCAGGCTCAGCTGGTTGGGTGCAGTATGTTAATATAATATAATTAATATTCTGGTAATAATCTTTGGTTACGGTGGAATAGATATGATAAAACCTCAGCTTGAGTGTGATTTAAAAGACTGAAGTGCAGTCAGATGGATCACTTTTGGATATGAAAGGTGTGGCAGAAAGTTTTCTGGTGTTAAAATCTTAGATGACTTGAGAGATGGTCATGTGACCTGTGTTGTTTAGAAGATTTAATGATGAGTATAAAGCTGAGCATCCATTTAAGATAAGGTCCAACAACTTTTTTTTTCTGTCAGTGCCGCCCAGGATCCCCCAACCACAATGAGGTAGCATTGTGTTGGAGACAAGTTTTACCATTAATTAACACCGGTCCTCAGTGTGTGGTGTGCATGCTGTGGAGTGTGTGGAGTAGAGGTCATCCTTTTATTCCATCTAACAAAGAACAAAATTATAATAATTTTACAAAACAAATGGAATCCAGCTCAGATTATTCCCACTTAAAAAAAAGCCATCTCTTGGAATAGAGTGGCACATCTCTTGTGCTTTAGCGCCTTCTGCTGTTTTGAAAAGGATCATGGGTGAATGACTTGTTAAAATCCCTCATTCGACTCACTCTGTCACAAAGTCGGCACAGCAGTTTGGCCTTGCTGTGTTTTTTTTTTTCACAGCATTGTCAGTCAAATCTAATCCACTTTCTCGTTGACTGAATGAGGAAATCAATGAAATTTCACTACTACTGCTTCCTTGTAATCTATTCCACTTTTCATTGAGGATGCTGACTTAAGACAACTTCCATTCACTCTTATGCAGATGACACCCAACTCTATCTCAGCACCAAACCATCCACTCAGCTCCCTCCCCACTCCCTGGGAAACTGCCTCCACGACATCAAAGCCTGGATGACCTCTAACCAACTCAAACTTAACAGCAATAAAACAGAGCTCATGGTGGTGGCCCCCAAAGCGCTGCTGCAGAAGGTTGGAGATCTCATGCTCGATGTGGACAGGACCTCCATCTGTCCGTCCTCTGAGGTCCGAAACCTGGGCGTCATCCTGGACTCCACCCTCTTCTTCCAGTCCCACATAAAGTCTGTCACCAAATCTGCCTTCTATCATCTCAAGAACATCTCCAGACTCCGACCATCACTCCCTGATTCTGTGGCTGAAACACTCATTCATGCTTTCATAACCTCCCGCCTGGACTACTGTAATGGAGTCCTGTCTGGAGTTCCTAGCAAAACCCTGGACAGGCTTCAGTACGTCCAAAACTCTGCAGCTAGAGTTCTCACCCACACTAGACCCTGGCAACACATCACTCCGACCTTCATCCACCTCCACTGGCTCCCTATCAAGTACCTAAGAACCTATGGAGACAGAGCCTTCAGTGCTGCAGCTCCCACCCTCTGAAACACTCTTCCTGCAGACATTCGTAGCGCTCCATCTCTAGACATTTTCAAAAAAACGTCTCAAGCACCACCTATTCACCACAGCCTACAGTCTTCACTAAACCACCCCTTACACTCATCCTACCCCACACATAGTTTGTCCATGTATATGTGTTCCTGTAAAGCCTCCTTGGGTTTCTTGAAAGGCGCTATATAAATTCAAGATATTATTATTATTATTATTATTATTATTATATTCCATGTCATGCTTTCACTGCTATCTGTAGGCTGTGTTACGTGTAAATCAAGCGCTAATATTCAGAAGAAAAACACAGATCATTGAACAAAAGAGGTTTTTGAACACTCACTAGTTGCACATTTATTTAATTGTTGGTAATGAGTGCGCCGTGTTGCTTATAGCCTTGCTTCTGTTCACGTAGGCTACGTTCACACTGCGGGCCTTAATGCTCAATTCTGATCTTTTCTCAGTTCTGAATTTTTTGTTTGCCTGTTCACTCAGCAGTCAACTTCCAAAAGATTAGATATGTATGTATTTGATTTAGAACTACATACAAAAGTATCCTGAATTTGGTTCGAAAGGTGAGAATCAGTGTGACTTGCACTGTTCACACTGTCAGAAAAAAATCAGATACTAGTCACATGTGAGCCAAAAAATCAGATTCAGGTCACTTTTAACTGCAGTGTGAAGGTAGCTTCAAAGTCTCTACAGCCTGATTGTTTCTATGTATTTATGTGACAGTCACTGGGTGTGACATGTTTAATCCCCCGAAACATGGACAGATGTGTTTTGTAAACGGAAAATAAAAGTTATAATTTCTGTTAATCTGATTATTTCAACTGACTAACTGCTGTCTGTTGTAAAAAGCGATTTCATGCTTTCCAAACAAAAACTTTTGTCAGAAAACAAAGGTACTCATTAAAAGAAGGCCTAACTTAGGTATGTTTGGTGACTTGGTATTAAATTCTATTATTACAGTGACTGAAATTACTTAACAGTGCGTTCTACTACAACTACTACTATTAATAAGAATTATCATCATAATAATAATGTCAGGGACCTATGCAAGAATAAAGACAGTCCTTGTAAAATCTGGTTTCAGGAGTTTGGAGGGAATTTTTCAGACAAAGAACCTGGGAGTCTCATCTTCCCAGGAGCCCTTGCGTCACTTCACACTGAGGTGTGAAAGGATACATTCTCCTCTCTGATTGGAAAAAAACCCAGAGAAGACAGTGTCTGACAGCTGGGTTTCTATGTGGTGAGGTGACCATGCTGAGTGTGTAGCTGAGATTTAAAGTTTCTTTCATTGCCACATGGCTCCATCCTTTGTTGTCCATCCACCATCTTTTAAAAAAGCGCATGTAACCACATGTGATTGGGCCATATTCCCTCCTTTATTTTCTCTCTTTATATGTCATTCATTCTGATTGATGCTACTTAAAAAAATAATTTATATAATTCAAATTAAGCTGTTGTGATCATTGTGCATGCAAACTGTAATAATCTGCTAGTTGAGAGGGTCAGTTTATGATTTCACACCTTGAATTTGTTTACAAACCAATATTTATTGATCATTAATAATATTAGTGTTTTAGTTTTGACTCTGAGGTTGATTTTTGCAACTTTTTGCTTGTTCCCTGTCTTCAGGGTGGTGCCCCCTTATCAATTTATCTTGACTGATAATTTTATAAATCCAAATAAAAAAATAACAGCAGGAGGAGTAAAAATAACTCATAATCATTCAATCTCTGTCATCATTTCAAACATAGTGCCTCATGTTTTAGCCAAATGAAGCATCAAACATGTTTAAATGCAGTCAAAATAAATGTAATAGCATCCACTCCTATTCTATGCTTCTGACACCTATGAAAAGGATTTTGTTATTTATCCATTCATTCATTTTTTTTGTCACCAATTTAATTTTGTCCCATACATGCACTTGTTTTAAATGCTTTGTGAAGCATGGATGTGTCTCCTGATTTGCTTGTTGTGAATTAAAAAGGATTCATCTTTGTTATTTTGCGCCCCTGAAGTGAAGATGTTTAAAGTTGAACGATCCTGTGGCCTCACTTTGTCCATTCTGTATTCATGCTGAAGCGCTCGCCACCCCAAAATAAATGTCAGGCCAGTGTGAGGAATTCTTAAGTCCTGTCACATATTGATCTTTCCCTAATAGAGTTTTAAACAGATATCCATGGCTCCAAGAGATGCCCTTGCTATCAGACATGTTAACTTTTCCACTGAGGATGTCAAACTTTTGATTTTTTTAATAACCTGTGTCTTTGTGATCTAATCCCAACAGTATAATTAGACTGTCAAGCGATTGAAATGAAGGCAGATATCAGCTTTACTGACAGGTTGTTAACAGCTGTCACGTTAATGTAGTGAGGGTTCACCATGATTTTATTTAATACTATAAAATATTAGCGTTTACAGTTCAGACGTGTAACCTAACGTGGCTCTTTAGGCTTGTAATGGATGGACGTGTTATGGCAGTTTATTTGAGTTCTCCATCCATTTTGTGTGCATTCTGCTATGTGATTGTTTGTGTAATATCTTCCTCCAAGGCAGGGTGACACTATCAAACATCTGCTAATCTGACTGTGGCCATGAAATGAAGCTGCATGAGGTATTGTAAGCAATTACTGGTCGGGCTTGTCCCCCGAGCAGCCTTCCACACAAACACAACACTGGATGACTTCGCAGCCTGTAAATCAAAGTAAGCTCGAGAAAATTGGACATATTTTGTTGTTCATGCCAAACATATTACAAATGTCAACAATGCTGAATGCTGAACAGACTTCCTCGTGCTCTCTCTCATTATTACAGTGGTGTAATCAGGCTTTTAGTGCCACACTTTTGTGATTTTATTTCTGAAGAATTCCCCTGCGGTGTCCTAACCTTTCAAAACTCTTTTAATATGCCAGCTCCGCTCTCAATATTGGCAAGCCGAATGGCAGTTTTATATCTTTTTTAGCAAGTGTCTGTAATATGAAAAAAATAAAACATCTTCCAAAAATGATTCAACATTTTATTTTAGTCACTGGTTTTTGTTTTACGAAAAGCCACCAACTGAAACACAACATTTGTGTCTGACTAGCATTATGAACCAGTCCTATTATTTTCTATAAATAAAAACATTTTCAAGTTTGTTAATGCCGACATTAGCACTTAATCAATATGTGACCGAAGCCAGATAAAGTTCCTGCATGTCGGCATTCCGGTGGCTGAGAAAAATGGATCGTTTTCTTCAAAATGATCATATTTTGTTTTTTCTCATTTTATGCAAGTCCGACATTTAAACTACTCATTCAATGAAAAAAGTAACACAAATGTGATATTTAAAAGCACTAATTTTGTGTTTTAAAATGCCCTATTCTCACAGTTGCTGCGAGGATATTGAGGGGAGGGGAAAGCGAAACTGCGGGGTGATAATTGGACACTCAGTCTGCCATTGTTCCCAGTTTCGCCCATTGAGATGGACAATAACAAACACCGCATGGCTCAAACGCCACCCCCCTCGGCACGTATACAGCTGTTTCTAGTTATCACCTTTAACAACAAGCCTCAAGATGCACGCTGCAGCGAAGAAAAGTAGAAGAGAGGATGAGGAAGCAGCAAGAATTATCAACAGATGAGCGTCACCAGTCCGATTCAGAAGCTTGGTTTGGGTGGAACTAATGTAAATGTGGCCCTGTTGTTCACGCCCATCACCCAGCCTGCCTGAAGGTAGGAGAAGTCCTGAAACTTTGAGCCTGGTTTTCTCAGAAGAAGCAGGAACTAGAAGTTAACATTCAAATGAGCATATCTTTGTAAAATATGATCAGATTAAGGTGTATGATACACCATTAGAAAGCTTGGAATCTACGCTTTCATCATGTGTAAAAAAGCTCAAAAATGACCTCGGACGACTTGCAGGAGTTTTTACCAGCTTTGGTCACATATATCGAGCTCCAGGATTTCCAAGCATTTGAAAGGTGTCGTATAATGTAGTCCAATGTTGGAACACCAAAGAGAAATGCAGGATTTTTTTAATCTTCTAGTTTGACATTTTTAGCACTCAGATGGTGAGCTTCACTGCTCACATTTTCTGTGTGAAATTTCCTTGGAATATTGAAACATGAAGCACACAGCTATTTTAAGCAGTATTAAGGATTCTACTGAAGAAAACAGAATTCATTTTTGCAATGTAGCAACAAAAAATGCAGGGGAAAAGCGCTCTGAAAGTGAGGTTATAGGCGCTGCCAGCACTAACAAAGCTGGCTGTGAACACAAACCCGAAATCAGAGCTTCTTACTTTTTTCTTCTTGAGGCTAGCAGTTGTGCCGTTCCAAAGACGCTATCCATTTGGAACTTGAGTGACTTCTCAAGATTAAATCCACACCAGTGGATACTGAAGTCTTTTGATCCATTTTTTAATCCATTTTTGAACATTAGTCATCTTAGATGCTATGCCAACCTCCATTATGTTTTCCCAGAATGCTTTGTGATGGGCTGTCAACCAATGGCAGGCTGTTCCATTGTTGTGTCATGCTGTTTCAAATTGCACAAATCTAATTGGGCAAAATCTGTCACACCTTTAAAATCACTGCGTATCCGCCCTTCCTGGGTGCCATTTGCATAAAATCTAAGGTGTTCCAAAACATAATGATGGGCGAAAGTTTTGACGTCAGTATGCAGTTAGACCAACGTGAGATCGATTTTATTTTTTATTGTGTGAAAAATTCGGATTTCAAAAACAGACTCGGTGTGCAATTTTAAAATGCAACAAAAGGGTGATTTATCACAATTAGCTATAGAAATTCAGAGATGAATCACCACTAAAAACTTTAACTGTTTGACAGACCCAATTTATATAAATATCATCATCGTGACTTGCGATTTAATTATGTAAACAGTGGCGCTAAATGATGATGATTTAACTTAAAAATGCAGCCCTCTACACAGCATCCTACTCATGAGTCAGGATCAGTTCACAGTAAATACAGGAGGAAGAAGACGAGGGAGAATGCTGGACAGCAGTGAGAAGTTAGAACAATGAACAGTTGAAGTGTGACAAAAGGTGAAACTGGTATCAAACTGCAGTGAAGTACTATTTTATCCTACACCTGACTATTTTTGGGCATCATTTTCAAACATTGTGATTTGTTATTAGTCATTTGTCTTGCATAATCTCAATTAGAACAGAATCCCTGTATTGTGATATTATTACCCATGGGCCCATTACAAGGTATTTTGGAAATGCAAAACCAGCCCCCCTCTAAATGGAGCCATGCTGTTGTTCTTTACAACATTAGTTATGTTTCCACACCACCATCTGTTCATGTTTAAAAATCAGCTGATTTACTACTGTCAATGAATTTAACAACCTCTGTGACTTCATTAAATGTAAGCTCTGTAACAGAGTCAGGAGTCTAACTGCTATCTCACATGCTCTTCCCACTCAGTCTTATTATAAAGTAAAGTGTAAATTTAGACTTTCTGTCACACTATGTGTCGCACTTCTCTTCACTGTCACACTTCCAAAGCTACAAAAAGTGGCACTATTTTCTCTCTGCATAACATTTATTGCTTTTATTTTTAATTTCTACTGTCCTAAATAAGTTTTGTGATTCTTCTTTTTGGGTTTTTAGTCAGAACTCATCTTCACTAATGTTGTGTCAGCTCTTTGCATCACATACACACAGACATACACACTTTCTGTGCAAATCCTCAAACCTTTTCCTCTCTTTGAAATTGCTGTGCTTGCCAGGACATGATTACATATTATCTGCAGTATACAAAGTACACTGCATTTACCAGACCTCATGATACAGGCAGAAATAGAGGAGGACTCCTTTTAACGCTCTCAGGGGGTATATTTTCAAAGGAAATAGATGTGAATATACTGCATAAAAAAGACTCACACTGTACTATGACACACCATGTTTCCACACAAACGGAAAATTTTAAGGAAAACTATGAATTCAAAGTATTCCAATCAGACTTTATTGTATTTCTTCAGTTCAAGCAGCTGTTAAAAAATATGTAGCGCATTACAATACAGCGTGCTGTTTTTTGGATACAGCTGGATCAGCTTTCTCCTCTGACTATTTACTGTCTCAGCAGGTGAAACATCCTCCTCCTCCTCCTCCACAGCGGCTCCATAATCTGACAGGTGCCACAGAGTTTGTTAGCCTGTCACCATGCACACTACATGCGTCAATACGACCATACGATTACCAAGCATGCCCTGTTCTTGCATTGCTTCACTGATGCCACCCAAGAATATACAGATTCAAAGACTGACTGTTTTTACTTTATTTCTGCTGCAGCTTTTTAGAAGAAATGCATCCTACACTCTGGAAGGGGTTAAAGGTGGATTAAAGGATGGATTAAAGTGCTTAATGCTGCTCCTGTTGGTTTACTTTGAATTTTTGGCCCAACTTTGGCTGATGTGTAGGATTCTTGCTTAAATTCTAAAGGATAAATGGGCAAAGATAGACGTAATTTTAATGTAATTTTACAACAGTGTACATCTGTCTTTTCTGCTGTTTTTATACTTAAAACCACAATTTTCTTAGGTTGACCAGTTGCAAACTTGTGACATCTTTGTCTAATGTAACCCATATTACCACCCACATTAGGCTACTATGTTGATCAATGCCAGGTGCTAGTAAGCTCCTAATTACCCTAGAGAAACAATCTTTTTATGCCCATATAATGACATTTAAGGGCTGTGTGCAAAGAAAGAAGACATCAGCAACATCCAAGTTAAATAAATCAAACAATTGCATTACTTTGATAGTTCAAAAGTGGATGTAGTCTTAATACATATGACACCAAAGAGGAAGAGTAAATTATAGTTCTAGCACTTGTAGTGAATATGCATAGAAATATGCTACAAACACATTAATTTGATTAAATTCATGGATATTAAATGCATGTTGGTGAAGATTTTTTTAATGTTTTAATAAAGTGTCCACTTAAACATGCTCAATTTATACACAAAAAATGAAACAAAAATCAAATTATTTATTACAGTAAAATGAATAACAATTTTTTCTGTTATCCCTAATTTTTCATATTTGAGCGCTCAGTGCAAAATTAAACATTTTATCCTGTTATATCAGCACTCAAATATTTGTAAGAGTGCTTTGGAGTGTTCTTAGATTTTGTTCTTAGAGGAGAACTAATCACAGATAAGGACACTTTGGTGAATGTCAGCTTACTCAGGTCACAGTAGGGAATGAAACCCACTGTTGAAGTTGTCGTTCTCTGTGGCCCCTTTTTAACTACCCTCACTGTCTGTGAGAGTTCTCTGACAGCCGCTCTCACAGACGTTCATCTGAGATGTTGTCTATTTCAGAAGGGATGTACCGTAATTTTCCAGTACAACGCATTTCCAGTAGATTTTTTTAAAAACTCAATTTTATTCAAACACCCTGTCTGGCAGTCACATTCATGAAATAACCACACTGCAAATGTTACAGACTAAGAAACATTTCATAAATTAAACAGAGAAAAAGATCAGAGGTCTAACCCAGGATTAAATAATGTATAGACCCATTTTAGATGTAGTTAAACAAAATGTAGCTAGCTTTAGCTACGTTAGCTTTAGCTAAAGCCAAAAATAGCTATGCTAGCTATGTTGCCTTATTAATGTCACTACATAAGTTTGCTTTTAAAAACATAAGCTTTAGCAAATGTAGCTTAAGCTTAATGAAGCTACGTAGAGAGCGTAGCTGTATAGCTTACATGGCTGCTTTGTGAACTTAGCTTTAGCTACATTGCGTTGCTATGATAGTTGTGTAGCTATGTCATTTACATAATGTTTGCTGGGCTTGAATGTTTTCATGAAGGTCAATCTTTTTCCTGGAGGTAGACTATTTACTCTGCTTTTTAAACATTTGTGATCAGGTTTTGCACGTCAGGTTTTTTACTTTTGACTTTTGGTATCCTATCCTTTACCCTAACCCTTACGCTAACCCTAAACAGAAGTTAATCTGATTCTATTTAGAAAATGTAAGTGTGAATTTCTGTTCTGAATTAAGTGGCGTCTCTAATGAATGGTCTGTGGGAGTGGCCATCAGAGTCTGAGACTGTTGGCCTGTTCACCTCTTGCATCCAGTAAACCCAAGGCTGCAGACAGGCATTGTGATGTCGCATGTAAAAGATCCAGACAACATTTATAAACAAACAGTCTCCTAAAGAGGATGAATATTTTTTTTTTTTTCTAACAAAAGCAAGCTGAATAATAATAAAATATAAACATCCAATGCAATCACAAGAAGTTTGTTCAAAGACTGGGTCATTTCATGCTTCCTCTGCAGCTTTTCTCTGTAAACTACCATTATTGTCATTATTCCCAACAGAAATAGTTCTTTATAATCCATACCCAAGTGATACCCTCTCCACAAGTATCTGGAGGCTGCTGAATAGTATTCTGGGAAATGTAGGGAATCCTAAAAAGGTTTTGGCTCTTATGAGTGATGACTTCTAAAATAAAGAGTCAAAGAAAAATGAGAGACTTAAAGGAAGAATCTCTACAGAAATTAGTCCCAGCACTTAATAAAAGAGACAGTATTGAGCATTGCTTGCTCATTTGCAGTTAGCTGTATGCCATTGCTTCATTAAAGCCTCATTATGTAACACAAGAGTAAGAGACTTGGAGTAATATAACCTTGTGGTGAATTAAATGAAACGTCAACAACAATCCACCCTCAGCAAGACCTATATTCCACTCCTGCCAGCCTTTTTATTATCCTTAGGAAAAGACATAACAGTCAGTCCTTTGTAGTCCAAATATATTTCCCGTTCCTCTTTCAACATTCTCCTTTCTCCTCTCACATATTCAATTTTCCTGTCAATCTCCTTCACTTTGCCTCCCTTCTCTTTACAACTCACCACAAAGCTTATCTCCCCTCTCCTCTCTCTGGAAGCTCGCTCTTTATCATCGTGCTGTTATTTTTTTTCTCAATGTATGCACTCAAACCTTCTCCACTCCTCTTTCTCCCCCACACTTCAACCCTTCTTCTGAGGTCTCCAGATTGGAGCCCCTCCTCTTGATTTGACTGCCCACCCTCCCTCGTCTATCCCACTGTCCTCTTTGCGTTTTTTTTTTTTTTTGCAGGCCCTCCTTCAGCTGCTCCTGTCTGTCTTTGTGTGTCAGCCTGTGAAGCTTCTGTGCTACAGTACATCCTGTTGATAGGAAGCATCCTGTGCATCATCACACCCAGCTGCCTGTGGGTTCAGCTGGCTCAGTTTGGCCCATCTGTGTGATCCTCTGCCAGATAACTGGGGTTTGGCTCCACATGATCCCAGCCCCTCTCCAAATGGTTTGCCAGGAGAAAGAGGTGGGGAGGCTGGAGAAATGAAAGGTGCAGGCTGGACAGTGAGATCTGTGGTGTTCATCCTGGCTCTCCTTTGGGATCTCAATACATTGCTCCTATAACAAAGGACAGAGGCGTTCTTTTTTCATGGGGGGATGTTTAAGCCGAGTTCCAGGTGTGATGCTGACGCCAGTATCTAATCCAGTGTGACATTTAAATGCCATGACTTCTATTGATATATAGTTGAAGGTCCTCTCAGGCATTGCTCCATTTCCAACTCTCTCAGATATATTTTGAGGCAGAATCTAATAAAAGAATCGTGGAATAAGCACCACGTTCTACATTTTTGTCGACCCATGCTTGCGTCTTCTGACACTCAGATGTATGGCTAGGAGTGACGGTGGCCAGTGCGGCTCAGAGGACTTGTTTGAAGGTCAGAGCTGAGAGAGCATTTAGAGGATGTGTACTTGCTTGAGGTGCTGCGCCTACGTAGCCACACTCAGTATATATGTGTGAGCTTAGCCTAGAATTAATGAAAAAGCAGCATCAGCAAGGAAAAATGCTGCTCTTATATTATACACATTTATCTGCATGTGCTTAAAATACATTATGTAAATATGCATAAGGACAGAGCTTTTTTTTTTTTTTACCGGCTTTTGAAACAAACTGCACATAGCTGACCTATATTTGCAACAAGTATGTAGGAGAAAACAAAAGACAAAGGCCTTTAAACCTAACAATGCGAGACCTTTGCTGGAGGATATATTCACTAACTCCCAAATCATTCATGCACTGTATGAAATTATTGATTCCCTTTTTCATGGTTGAATAAGTTTCTCTATTTATTCCAAAGCCAAAAAACATTCAAATTCTTAGAATTAAAACACCGGTTTTACATATATGCACAGTAGTGTTGTACTCCAGACCAAGACTACAGCAGACCAGACTGCACCAAGACCAAGACAAGACCCAGACTTTGGGGTCAAAACAGAATCAAGACCAAGACTGAGACAAGCTGAGACAGAGACAAGACCAAGACCATAAAAATCTATTTTTAAAAAAACATGACAAAGTCGACCAGTTGAAGATCATTCTCTCTTTAATTTTAGTTTTCTTTTAAATATATTTGACAGATTAAAACAAGGTGTCTGCAACTCTTTCAAAGCTTGACATGCAAAAATCTCAAATCTTAACAAATTTGTTCAACTAACTTTTTGTAAAAAATAAATCATTTAATGTATTTAAAAGCCACTGAGCCACTCCATTTTCTATTTTTTGCAAAACTTAGCATGTTGAAACAGTCTAATTATTTTTAGCCTTTTAATAATTGTATTATCTAGTTGTAGTTTCACTGCTCAATGAAAGGATTTCATGCTACTCCACAGAACAATTTCAGTGAACACATGGGGATTTTTATAACAGGTTATTTCCCCCTCGCCCTGATAATATCCAAGGACATCCAGAGCACTAGAGGGGTTGTGTCCGTCTCCCTTACCACCTGACAGTGCCCTTAGGTGGACTTATGAGCCATATCTCTCCTTACTTGAGCACAAAGATTTGGCCCAAATATGCACTAAAAGTAAGAAAGCACAGTGGGGGCCTGTTGTCACTTAAGTGCAATCAAAGACAAACAAACAGACTTTACACACCAGATGAGACGTTGGAGTTCATAGGGAGATCAGTCCTTAAATGGCTGTTCTCAGCTGAAACACTGAGGGAGGGGTAAGAGTGCACTTGTTTTGGTCTGACACATTTATTGGACAGAAAGTTGCACATTAGACCCTTTAGCTGATCTAGAAGAAGATGAAATAGAAAACATGTTAGTTGTCTTTTTACTTCATTTTGAAGCAAAGTAGAGCTGCAGAAAGTCTCTCAGAAATCTTCTGAATGTATTGTATTCATATGGCTGGCAGAAAGTGTGTTTAAAATTAAATACTCCATCTAAACTTGATGCAAACTTACTGCTGGGTATTTTTAAAAAGTGCAAAATTGAATAATGTCTCAGCTCTTGCCTGGACCAGTTTTCTGGTAATTAAAACTTTTGTAATTAAAAAACATTTCTTTTTTATAGTCTAGCTCAGATTTTTTTGAGGCACCATTTTACAGTTTGGAAAGTTTTAGAATGACCCCAGTCAAAACGTATCCATGAAAAAGTAACATTCTACATTCACATGACTGCAG
This sequence comes from Cheilinus undulatus, assembly GCF_018320785.1. Taxonomy (NCBI): domain Eukaryota; kingdom Metazoa; phylum Chordata; class Actinopteri; order Labriformes; family Labridae; genus Cheilinus; species Cheilinus undulatus. Next base: position 31,530,655 of record NC_054873.1, read on the forward strand.
AGAATTCATGTAATAATAGAACTGACCCCTTAAAGCCTAAAAACACAAATAATAAATATTCTATTTTTTTAACTGAACTGTTCATTTAACTTCCTACTGAAATTTTAAAAAAAAAAAAATTTCCATAACATTTATACATACATACATTTAGATATAGGTATCATAAAGGTATGTATCAAAATATGCGACAACAGGCATTAAGAGGTTAATATCTAAAAAAAATTCTTAAAACAATGAAAATGTCAATATTTTTCTCAGAAAGGTCATGCACTTTAAAATGACAATATGACACATTTTGGCATATTATATGATTATAGGAAAAAGAGCATATGAGACAATTGTACGTATCTTTTGAGTTTATGCTGGATAGTTAATGAGGTGCACATTCAGGGTAATTTCTGGTTGATTTAAAAAAATTTCAAAGCACCCCCGACAATGCCAGATGGTACCACAGGGTGCTGTGGCACCCTGGTTTGGAAAGACAGGTCTAGATCCAAGAAATTACATTTTTTATTTGCAGTATTATCCTAACAAATTAAATAAGAGATATAAACACTATACAGCCAAAATTACTTGGCACACCTCTTAATTAGTAAATTCAGGTGTTTCAATCAGACCCATTTCCACAGGTGAATGAATCAAGCACCTAGCCATGCAGCCAACATTTGTGATACAAATTGGGTCGTCCTGAAGAGCTCAGTGTCTTCAAGCGTGGTACTGTGACGGATGCTACCTTTGCAATAAGATGGTTCTTGTAATGTCATCCCTGCTGGGTATCCCACCGCCAGCTGTAAATAATATTAGAAGTGGAAGCGTTAAGGGACAACAGCAACTCAGCCATGAATTGGGTGACCATGTAAAATCAAAGAGCGGAGTCAACGATTGCTAAGGTGCATGGTGTGTAAAAGTGGCCAACACTTTGGTGATTCCAACGCCATGTCAGATGGGGTGGCGTAAAGCACATTGATACACTGCTGAGCACTGTAAATGTGTTCTGTGGAGCGAACAATTAGGCTCCTCTGGCAGTCAAATGGGCAAGTCTGGGTTTTGTGGATGCCAGGAGAACATTACCTGCCTGACTGCGTTTTGCCAACCGTGAAGTTTGGTGGAGGAGGGATAATGGTAGGGGGCTGTTTTTCAGGGTTAAGGTTAGGCCCCTTATCTCCAGTGAGGGTCTATCGTAAGGCCTCATCATACCGAGACATTTTTGGACACAGCTATGCTTCCATAACCTTGCAAAGCAGATGGATTCGCCAATTTCCGTGTTTCTCACTGGCGAGTCCATCTTGCAAAGCTCCCATCTGAACAGTTTGGGCCCAGATAGAAAGTGACAGGACCAATCATGGGCAGTATTTTCGGGCACGGCGGAGTCGTGACATAAGCGAGCAGCGACAAGAGGTCAGTGCAATTACTGCAGAGGATATTAGAGTAGAGGCTGCTAAAGTGCCAGTTCTATGAGAACTTGGCCTGAGATCCAGGCCTGATCTCAAAAACGTTCTACACAATGAATGGGAATAAGTCTTGTTAAAAGCCTTCCAAGAAGAGTGGAGGTTGTTTTAGTTGGGGTGGCAACTCCATGTTTAAGTAAATAAGTACTTGAGTAAGAGTAAATAAGTACCTTATTAAAAGACTACTCAAGTTGTGAGTAACTTCATGAGTAACTTTATTTTGTGCAATTTAGTAAAATGTGTTGCATTACGACATATTATTCAGGGGGAGTAATTTAAATTGCACATTGTCATAAATAAAGTAGCATAACTTGCCAAAAGTAAAAGAAACACTTAATACTTAATAAAAATAAATGATAGACAAGTAAAAGTAGCGACCAGTGCATTGCCCAATGTAACAGGGTAAAAGTATAATTTTTTAATCACAAATGTAACGGAGTAGGAGTAAAAAGTACTCTGCTCAATAACTACTCTCAGAAGTAGGAATTAAAAAAACAAACCAAAAAAAAAAAAAAACCTCAAGTACATGTAACAGAGTAAATGTAACGTGTTCCCCATCTCTGGTCATTACAGTCTCTGTTGGTGTAATGGTCAGGCAGCTGAATACTTTTGTCCATATGCCGTGCCTTTGTAACGACACAATAATTGCATACCCAATTTCCTTAATCATCCTGTTTTAACCCTAACCCTAGTGTGTCAAAATTAACTATTTTTTGGCTGACCACATCAGTCCACCTTCAATATCCCCGCACTTGACAAAACGAGTAATTTATCACTCTCCTACTAGGGCTACAAATAGTCCACTTACTGCACACGCTAAGTAGGTCATTTATGTGTTTTTCTTTTAAACGTAGTCCCTCTAAAGCATAAAAACACTAAATTGATTGAGTGCATTTACACTGAAAGCTGTTTAATAATAAAGCTTTGGTTTTGCCTTTCAGTGATCTGAGAATATTTCATTATTTTGAGCTAATACTCGTCTCGGAAAGCAGGATAAAAGAAGCAGGGCATGATGATTAGGAAAACAAATTAAGAATATCTAATGTGAGAACTTCATGTTGACTCCAAATGAGAGAAGTTTGCCTGTAATGCTGTAAACAGCATATTCCAGAGGTCACCCAGAGTGATGCTTAAGAGGATTTTAATTAAGCTGCATTAGTCCTACCATACCAGAAATGATTGGGTCAAGTGTCTTTGATGTTTGTGGTTAATGATCATGTGGGAAGCACACTTACTGTAAGACTTTTCCTCAAGGGAACCATTCAGTGGTAAGCTTTCCACAATCACCATGAGCTGCTGGAGTTCCTTAAATGAAGCTTTAGAAAACATCCAAAAGGTTTCACTCACTTTTGTGTTAAGCGCTTTCCTCACCATTGCCTTTTAACGGCCTCTACAACTTTGTACAAGATGTCAGAATTTAATGGAACACGTTTGATGTCATGTAAGGGGTTTGGCGCTGGACTTTAATAAGGCTGTTAAGTGGTAATGAGACTGAACATTGCTCCGTGAGGCCATGATGACTGCTTAAACACTGCAGTTGTGAAGGCCCCCTATTCCCCAAGGGTGGAGACACCCAAATGTTAACTGGATTACACTGCCACTTCTTTGAAATAAATATAATCCTCTTCTGCAGCTGCTAAATGGCCTTGTCTTTTTTTTTTTCTTTTACTTTCTCTTTTGTACTCTTCCTTTGATTCTCACCTCTGCATGAATGTAGGTTTGCTGAGGTAATATGTGAGGACATCTGAGTTAATTTGTTAAATTCTTCCTGGGATATAAAAAATTCTTCTCACAGTTTGAAGTGTGACATACTTCCTCATAAGTGTGCATTTGCTGACACCCATTCTAGTCAAACTGAATTCAAAGCAGTGTCAAGTTATTGTGGATTTAGAGACAGTTTGAACAACATATTCAGAGAGTATAATACCATGACAGGTCTTGCAGAATTTGAGGTGGATTTGAACAGAAGAATCTGTTTTACAGACACCAGACGGTACAGCCCTGAAGCTAATTAATTATAGACTGGCTAAGGGACATGTCTAAGTCTCAGCATTATGCCTGCCTCCCTAAACCACAACTTTAATTATATCCATTTCCCTTTGTGTCCTAAAAAAGTCAACTTTTTGTAAGGACGTGGAAAGCATAGTGTGAGAGAAAAAGAAGGAGAATGTCTTGTGCAGATTGTCATTTTTGGCAGCCATATTCAGCCTTCTCAGTATTCTGTCTTTAAAGACTGCAAGAAAACACTTTCAAACCAACAAGAGACCAGAAAAGGTCACAAACTACAAGTCAGAGTCAAGTCTTAAGTCTCTAAAAAAAAGCTGTAAGTCTACATCAAGTCTCCTTTGGTTTAGATAAATAAATAAATGAACTAAAATTCATATAAACCAGCAAATTCCTTTTATTTTATGTTTGCTACATTTTGTGTATACTGTGGTTTCACTCTGACCAAGCTAGCAGTCATTAGCCTTATTCAAGCAAAGCCAAACAGTATTCATAATGGTCACTGGAGCATGACTCCTAAAATGAGTTTATTTCCATGGTTAAAACTCACACTCTCCTCACTTTCCTCCTCTCTGAATAAAGGTACTAAAAGTACAAAATATAGTCATGTACATACATTTTAATAATAATAATACATTCGATTCATATGCGCCTTTCTCAGCACTCAATGACACTTTACAGATTTAATAACAAATACAATAAAACCACAGCATAACACAGTGTAAAATGGAGCAATGCAATTACAATGAGTAAGCTATGCTGAACAGGTGGTGTGCTCCCCACCAGGACATGCTTTCTCACCACACCCACCCCTTACTCCTCCCTAAAGTTGTGGACTTTCTTACATTTTCAACAGATTCTTTTCCCAGGCCCCTGGTAATATACAAGGACATCCAGAGCATGACAGGGGGTTCTGTCAATCCTCCTTCCCACCTGATGGGGCCTTCAGGTAGACTAACTCGCCATAACACTCCTTACTGCAGCCTCTAATTACTTATATAAAAGACACAAATGTCTTTAGGTTTTTGGCATGTAGGGTGCTACATACTGTACATCACGGGGCCCAGTGCTTTCAGTCAATCACAGCATCATATGGTGAAGCTCTCTGCAGGACATAACCATCCTTTGTACATGACCACCTAAGGGATCATTGTCTGTAAAGGACAGCCCAGACTACACAAATTCAGCCAGATTTTGGTCCAACTGCAACATCCCTTCTTGTTGTCAAACATCGAGCCTGATGATGCCCCACGGCTTGATGGGACAGCCAGAGGCAACCTTGACGCATGTCCAACCCCCCCCCCCATACACACACCCACACACGCGCGTGTCTCTTGGCAGCCAAGATCAAGCTCAAAAGCATTTCTTGTCCAGGCCTTTTCACATTTGGTGAAAAGCTGGAACCGGCCAGAAGTTTTCAGGCCCTTGGTACATCCACAGCACAACCAGGAGCATGTGGCAACCCTACTCTCCAGTTGAATGGTACACTAGGCCATGTTTACTCACCACATCCACCTACTCCTCCCTAAAGTTGTGGACTTTGTTATTTTTTAACGGATTATTTTCCCATGCCCCTAGTAATATGCAAAGACATCCAAAACACGACTGGCATTGTGTCAGTTTTAATCCCTATACACCTAACTTGAATCTCAATGTTTGGCCCAAACATGGCTAAGAGTTCTGCACAGTACCGTTTATCTAAAAAGAAGAACAGAGCAGACATAAATTTGTGATTTTTTTCCTCTTAGCATTTCCCCCTCAGGTTTTGTAAAAATTGAAAATGTGGTCCAGATCTATTTCTGTGTTAAACCTGTGAAAAATCATTTCCCCTTTATCTAAAATTTAAAAAATTCCAATGACATCACACACAGCGTGGCGATTTGATTACTGCTGCCCTGCTGCCTGACATCAGACCTTGTCTTTCTTCTTCCAGCCCTTTACCAGATTTTTCAAAGAAATTCCAAACATCTTTTGTGAAACAGTTCACTTACGATGTGTTGTGCACTTGTGCCAGACAATATTTACAAAGATTTGGGCCTTTATTTCTCTGTAATGAGAAAAGTAGCACCCAAACTGCTCACTGTAGACAATTACAATTAACATAATGATCCAGACTGGGTGTTTTGCACTCGAAATTATGTGTTTTCAAATTAAGTGGTATAATGATGTTGATGTGGAAGAAAACACCCTGTGAAAATGAAAAAAGTTCCACCAATCCACAAAAAAGAGCTCTTTTAGTCAAGGGCAGCAGATTCCTGGACCTAGTTTGCCTCCGTGTTTTTGTTGACTGTACATGTTCACTCACCTGTCATGAGAGGCAATCATTTTCACTGAGGCTGTTTTTTTTTTTTTTTTTTTTTTTTTTTATCTCACTGCAGTGTTATTATTCTTGCTCCTGATTGATAGCATGCCCCCCAGACACTGAAAACAAACACTACAAGAGCAACTGTGTGTTGCTTAGTCTGTACCTAGAGGGGATATCTGCTTTGAGGCCTGACTACATTATTTCTCCTGTTTTAAACAAAAGGCAGTTTGACAAGTGGGCAGGGGCAGTGGATGCAAGTGATGTAGACAATATAAGGCTGCAGTATAATGGATATTTCACAGCATCATTTGTCACTAGACCCATAAACAAGGCACACTTTTAACCTTTCCAACCACAGAGCATTGACCTGTACCCATAATCAAACAACAGGATAGCATACAGTTAAAAAAAGAAGATTTTTCTTGAAGTAAATACTCAACAAAAAGTCATCAACAGCCAAGTTGTAGTGAAGGAATGAAGTCACGATTCAGGCTGTTGGTTTTATCACACATTTAATACACTAAATGGAGCCAAATAAACTCATAGCAGGCTGCAGTAAAGGAATGGACACAACATGGTCTCACAGTTTATTCTTCAGTCCCTCTTGAGCTTTGATTTAAAGGCTGTTGTTTTTATTCCCATAAATACTGGGATCTCGGGAGGGCAGCTTGTTTTATAGGCTGGCTGCCTCTGTTTCCGCTTACCAGGGTTTACAGGAGGACACTGTCATATAAACATGGTAATATACCAGCCTCACTCATAAGCATTGGGAAGACATACTTGAGGCTTTAATTCATTTTATTGCCATATTTTATCATGAGCGGACAGGGGCAATAATCTGCTGTGTAAATGATTGCAGGAATGTGTGGAGTGGAAAATGGATGAAGTGATAAATAGATGAAGATGAGGCTAGGAGAAATATTCAACATCACCTGCTGCTTTGTTTGATGTAACAAATTTGATATAAAAAAAGAGATGGATTTTATTAGATGTACAGGGCATAAATATGACGGCAACAAAAAGTTTCCAAACCTGTGAGATGTCTTCACAAGAGACAAGTGAGGAATGGGCTCCATGTTTACAAGGTTTAACAGCAGAGGTGGGTGTGACCGTCATCTTTAAAGTAACACTGGGCAGCTTGATATACAGTGACAAAAACTCAGTATTCAGTGGACCCCTGACTTTTTATGACTAATCTGAAACTTGGTCAGACAGTAAAAGAGATGATATCATTCCAGTGTGGCCACTTCAGGGCAGGCTGCTCAACTCACACACAAGCGCTGACCTGCCATCTTAAAGACCGTCCCAAAGACCATCCCAAAGACCCTTAGCTGGTCGGAATACCAAGAACTGGAAGGTGAGATTTGAAGACCGATGAGCGGAGACACATGACAACAGGCTTCCCAGAACTCTTTTTACTCAAAGTCACGCCCCCTTATTGGATATCACTCTCTGATGGGACGCTGCTACACAGTGGACATCAATGCAACTTCACAAACCCAGCTGTGATAAATAACAAAGGAGAAACTGAGCTTATAATAGAAATAAATGGACACAAGAGACTGCAGACAGAATTTAAACATCAGCAGTTTTAAAAGGGTCAATAACTGATGGGCTGGGATTTAAAAATAAATGGAATTAATATGAAAGTGTGAAGGACTAAAGCATTTAATGTTTGATTTGTTTTCTGGTTTGCCATCAAATAGAAAACGTGTCAAAGTTCATAAACGCAAACAAATCAGATGTAAGTATTTTCTTTGTTACAAAGTTATTTCTGTTTATTAGATTATGAAGAGAATTAAAGTCTGACAGAGCAGCAGTCTGTCAGTAAGAAGCATGTTTTAAATCATCACGGGTAAAAGTTTATATCAGTCTGATCGTTAATGAGCAAAAGGTTTGATATTAGTATTCACACTGAATAATCAGGCTAATGAAATAACTTTATAATTAAGCATTTGCTGGTAGAAAGAGTCTGCATGTTTTTTAATAGACTGCAGGTTTCTCTTCATGTTCAGGTGTCTGTGATCCCACAACAAGACCAAACACTGTAAATGTGGACATTTGATTAGAATAAATACAGTACAAATTTACACAGACATAATGTCGGTTGATGATCAGCACCGTCATCATAAACTGACGTCGCTTCACGTGATGCAGCAGATGAAAGGACGTTAAACATCTGCCTTTTGTTTTCGGTCCTCTGATTTGATTCTGCCCGTCTCTCCATGAGTCTCTGGTGGGAGGGACTAAGGCCAGCCCCACACTATAGGATTTTAAGCCCCATTTGGGGCAAGATTTGCCCCCCCCGATGATCATGGGGGCGTATACTGACTGGAGCCTCGTCGCAAATGATTATTTGTCTGAGTAGTCTGCATGTATGTGGTGTCAACACGATTTATTTACTGCTCCAAATCACGTCGTAGCCTCCCAAACCCTGAATCGTAAATATCAAACATGTTTGATATTTACAATTCTAGGTCGTAGTGGTGCTGACGGAGTACCCACAACAACCAATGAGAGTGAGCACACCAGGTAGCATCACCAGACAAATCATATGTACTTTCACTGCTCACAACCATGAACACAACTGTACCTTAATTCCAGCCAGGATTTCATCCTGAGTCTTTCCCTTGTTTTGTGATTATTGCTGCACCTGTAACACATGCAGGACACTCTGTTGTGGAGAGACAACAAGACGGTATCGACATCCGTGTTTTTTTTCTGAAGTCTTGTGATCACACGAGGTCGTAGGCAGGTCGGAAGGTGTGTGGTCTCCAGTGATCTGAAAATCTGGCTGAGTCGTCTAGTGTGTGCGTTCAGAGGATTGAAGATGAAAAATCTTTGAAAATTGTCCTGAAGTTTGTGGTCTCCCACGGTTTTAAAATAATTTCAGATTAAAAAAATCGTCTAGTGAGTGGCCAGCCTAAGATTCAAGGAAATGACTCATCCCAAAGACCCAAGCCATAAAATACAGTGAAATAGCTTTTGTATCTTGTAGCCTACTTCACTTTGTCTGACAGCTTCTATTTAAGTGATTTCTTGATTCAACAAATCTGATGGTAATCAGGCCTGGTTGTGGCTAATGAAATTGAATTCAGCTTTCCAAACACTGTGGCTAATCACAGTTAACTTATGATTTAACAAGGGGGGGTAATCACTTTTTAACACAGGGCCAGATAGGTCTGGACCCCCCCCCCCCCCCTTAAAAAATCCAATAGTCATTCAGACACTGCATTTTGTCTTTCCTTGGGTTGTCATTGTGTAATATAAAAATTGGTTTGATGATCCGAAACATTGAAGTGTGAAACATATGCAAAAAAAAAAAAAAAAAAAAAATCAGGTATCATAAAGGGGGCAAATACTTTTTCACAGCACTGTAGATGTAGTGAGACCAAACCTCAGTGTCTACTGTTGCCTGCTGACTGTGACAGCAGTACGGATTTTTAACTATATCTGGAACCTGTCACAGAAATAGAGAAAAGTCAACTTGATAGTCCACCACCTCTGATGAAGTGCTGTTTAATACCACCATGGATCAATTGATTCATAGTTAAAATTAAATGACTTGATGAATTACTGTGTGGTTGAATGGGGTGCAATAGGCAACATAAAATATCTGTATAGTATGAGAAGAAATATGTCACTGATAATGAACACATATTTTGTTATTTATGTAAGTCCAACCTGGCCTAAAGATTTTTTATTAGGCCTCCTGGCCTAAAAAAAATCTATAGGCTAGTTGTTTTATTGTTATTAGCTCTTTTCTGTGTTTCTGTGTTACTATAGAGTCCAAAGAGGGGACTCTTTCCATGTAGGAAATGATTAAACACTAAGTTAGAGAGCCATACTAATACATATTAGGTTCCTCTTTTTATTTTCAAGTTTACTCTGCTAAATGATACTAGGCAAACTATTACACACTGCACACACACCCACACACACACACACACAAAATAAATAAAAAGTAGTTTACGCTCTTTGTTTTTCATTCATCCCTGTATCTTTATTATCATCTTTAGACCTTTGTTGCTTTAAAGTGAAAGCTGCTTGGAGCAAAAATCTCTCTTGTTTAACTGTATGCAGCCTGTAACACAGGGTCAAAAAGGTCGTGACTGTCTATGATTATGTAATATCCTGAGGCCGGAAGGTCAAATCATAAAACCATGTCTGTTTTTACAAGTATACAAGCAATGCCTTTTCTCTCTTACTAATTCCTTTGCTTTTCAAGACACGATCTGCTCAAGTGAATGTCCTGCAGCTTAGATATTAAGAATCTAGCAGTCCTACACAGTAGGAAGGCTTATTAAAGTGCAATACACCTCGAAATCAATGCTATATAGCTGCTGGGGAATTCTGATAGGATGTAAGAAAAATATTAAATGCTACAGTGATGTTATTTCTTTCATAAAGATGGATGAGTGAGCATCTCATCGCTCCCGGTTAGGTTGTGAGGAGACGCGACTGTCCAATAAACACAGTCCAAGGGTGTGAATTACATCCGTCCTCATTGTAAGTGTCTCATTACACCATGCTCCCCTGATTGAGGGATACATGGGAGCAAATTATAGAGGGGGAGAACTGTTTGATGAAAATGTAGTGCCCAGGATAAAGAGATAAATAATGCTAGCAACTTGAAGGTGAGAACAATCCATCAGTCCCATGTGGCAATGAATGTTTTTTCTCTTTATGTTGCCACACAAGAGGAGCAGACAAACCACACACTCACTAGTGACAAGAGGGATAACGTGGTTGTTCAATCACGGCAAATGACACAAAGCTCTTAAGTGAGAGTTACAAAATCTGTGTAATAAGTCATATTCTGTATAGCAGCTGACAGCAGAGAGTGTAGCTTGGATGCGTCAAATATAGCGTCTTTTCACTGAAATATTTCAAGCTTCTTTAAAAGTGAGGAGCTGAATTAAAGTTGAAAAATCTGACATGTTGGAAAAAAAGTGGGCAGAAAAAAGCAATCCACGATGCCTGGGTGTCCAAGTCTTTTAACAGAGAGATGTGTCACATAGAGATGCTGTAAATTTAAATTTAGATCATGTTAAACAATGACACAAACACTATCCAGACAGAGACACAATTGAAGGGGAGGCAGGAGAGCCAGAAATGAGTGTATGGTGTTTTTTATGATGATGATGCCCCAGACTTTATTAGTGCAGTCATTTTTAAGAGGAAGCAAACAGCTCAGACTACAAAAGCCTCACTGGTCAAAGACAACAGAGTCCAATTAAGCCTGTTGAGTCTCTCAGCGGAAGGTATAAAGGAAGCTGCACTCTACGGGGTCAAACATCATCAGGTTCAGCTCAGTGAGAATTGCATCTCCTCTCATCTAAACATTTCTCCTTGTTGCATGTTTGTTATGCCACTGGATGCTCCATCAAAGAGTTCATTATTCAAAGATAATATCTGACATTGAACAAGCACACAACCCAATTAGTGCGGCAGTTCTGGGATTGTTTGGGAGGCTTTTGTTTTTAATTCTCTCCAAAAGGAATGTTAGCAACTACTAGCCAAATAACCTTTTGGAGGCCCTGCAGGGAGAATAATGTAGTCAATATCCAGCGGCACATTGCTTGTGAATGTGAGATAATGAGTATTTGGGGGGTTCTAGTGTGTGCTTATTTACATTACGCTCATTTGTAAACCTCAAAGTGAGAGTGTAAGCATGCTAGCTTGGTAATGGGCATTTGTCCTGCCTTCTATAATAGATTCTCGTCTGAAGCTACGGGAAAAATTACAGTAATGAGCTGAGTGATCTGAATGTTAATGTGGTCCAAGCTGGTAGGGCTGCTTACCTGACATCTCCTCTTAAATTTTTGTCAACATGGTATCTTTATACATGTGTGGTTCACAGTGATCATACTGCAGAGTCACCTGCCTGAGGCCTGTGCTACGGTAAGAGTCTCAGTTATACTGAGTTAGAGATAAGCTGTTATAAGCAGCTAGTTTTCAGTAAGCTGGCAATCAGGAGGCTGAAGCAGTACAAGGCCAAGGTTGTGAACCGACTTATGTTCACATACCTGACCTGAACTAGAAGCAGGTTATATAAATGGACTTGAACTTGTATAGTGCTTTTCTAGTCGTCTGACTACTCAAAGTGCTGTTGACACCACTGGTCACATTAACTCATGAACAGACATGTAAGACACATTGAAAAGAAAACAACTCAATGCTGTTCTTTGTTCTTCTTTTAATGAAGGAATGTCGCCAAGTACTGATAAAACTGCTGCTTTAGAAGCATCCACACTAATCTCCTTTGCAGTAATTGCACCGACCTCTTGTTGCCGCTCGCTTATGTCTCGACTCCACCGCGCCAGAAAGTACTGCCCCTCATTGCTGAATGGTCTTGTCACTTTCTATCCAGGCCCAAACTGTTCAGACGGGAGCTTTGCATGATGGATTCGCCAGTGAGAAACAAGGAAACATGATCTCCTTCCTGCAAAGTCACTCAGTTTTTGAAGATGGCCTGATCCAGGCAGATTTAAGCATGCACCATATTCTTTTCATTTCTTGATGATGGATTTCAGTGAGTTCTAAGGAATGTTCAGTGCCTTGGAAATTATTTTTGTATCCATCCCCTTGTGTATACTTTTCAAATAAGCTTTTCTCTGAGTTGCTTGGAGTGTTCTTTTGTCTTTGTGGTGTAATGGTAGCCAGGAATACTGATTAACCAGTGACTGGACCTTCCAAACACAGGGGCTATGATCACTTGAGGCACATTGACTGCACATAGGCAATTGTGACACAACTACACTACTGCTGTCTGGACCTCTGTTGTATTAGATCCGTGACATTAAAGGGGGTTTAACTGGATGCAATTGCACATTTTACACGTTTTTGTTTGTCATTACTTTTTTAGAAATATGTTTTCACTCGGGTGCAATAACTAAATTGCTGGTGCTAAATGAGGATACTTCAGATGAAAAAAGATGGCAAAATAGATGTATAACTTGCGATTCACAACTTCATAAAATTATGACTTAAATCAAGGTAACATGAGAATAAAATAATTTGAATAAGTCAAAGATGGAGGCAGGAAAAGGCCAGAAGTAAGGAGAAAGAAGTTAAAAGTTGAACTATGACAAGTTTTCAGTTAGTAACATCCATTTTACTATAAATATACAAACCCTGCTCCTTACATTTTAAGGGGAATCCTATAACCTCTCAGAGATCATCAGATATCATGATGTGTAGGTATATGAATTATTGCAGATTTGCTGTTGTAATATTGTAATATTATCCAGCAACACTTTATTATTGTGGGCCCTAATTACCTAGTAATTTTCAGTAATATGTTGTAATTATATTATAATTTCTCAAGAATAAAGTGGTAAATACCTTGTCAAAAGTATGCATTTTACAAGAAAAACAGAAATATGGTAATATTGAGGAAGTATTTACCTAGCAATAATATATTAATTATAAAGTAATTCCTTGTAATGTTATGGTAGTTATGTGGTAATTAGGTTGTAGTTTACTCTGACCCTAACCCCCCAAATTCCTAACCCTTATAATCACTTTTTTAAATCACAATTTTTCCAACATTAAGAAGGTTAGAGTTAGAAGGGTCAGGGTTAAGGTAAGGGTGAAATACCACCTGATTACCAGAAAATTGCCATAATATTACAAGGGTTGGGGTTAGGGTAAGAAGGTTAGGGTTAAGATTATGGTAAAGTACCACCTAATTACCAGATAATTTATTCAAGGAATTACTTAATGATTAATACATAATTATTTTGTAAATATATCCTTAATACTACTGTTATAATATTTGGTAAAATGACAACTTATTGCTAGATAATGACCACTTACTGCTGTAACATCACCAGGAAATTAGGGCCTACTAAAATGAAGAGCTACCTATTATCCTTATCATGGAGCCAGTGGTATTGTATAGTATATCAAATTGTACTGTATTGCTAGGCATCATATTGTATCATAACTCATCATATTCAAATATAATACATGTTATTCCCTCCTCTTATTGATGCAGAACAGGCAAAAATTTTCAAAGACCTCAAATTCAAGGCTTTAGCGTATTGCCATAGAGTCACCCGCTGAATGTTTAGTGAATAAATGGCTTATACAAATTCATAGGTACATGAGCAGCACAGCTCACTTCCCTGCTTCTTCATTCAAGAGAACTCCCAAAAACAGTGAACATCAGAAGCTAAATATAACCATTAGAGCCATTTAGAGAAATCTGAACAGAGCTGAAAGGCAAACAGATTTGACTCATTTCATGCTTGAGTGCCAACCCTGAGCTTCCACTTTTAAAAGTCATGACAGAAATACATATTTGAAAAACATGATGTAAGGTCTCTAAAATCTGTCAGGCACTACTGTAAATCCATTAGCCCTCCCATGGGGGAGAGACATCCTCTGACAGCTCCCTCTTCCTCCTCGCACTGATAGATGCCACAATTACACATTTAGCGACAAGTCAGATCACATTTGATCAAACAGCTCTTTGCTGTCAATTTTTCAGGCCCTGTCAGTTATTTGAATAATATTAAGGGAGTTGGGGCTGATAGGACTGCTGCGAGTGAGTCATTTCTAGGTTGAGGCAATCTGATATTTCCACTAATGTTATTTTATATTTTCCATTTTATTGTACCCTTTTCAATGTCTGAGAAGATTGTAAGTTTCTGCTCTAGTTTCAATGTTTAGTTTCACTCAAAGCTCAGCGGAGCAAGATAAACATAGGCCTCTGATGTAAAACTAAAGTTAAAATTAAAAACTGACATTTTACCATAACACTGGCGATGTTTTGCAGCTTCAGTAGTCGACAATTTTGTCTATAATTTGCCAGAGGTTTTTTTTTTTGTTGTCAGACATTCTCCTCCTCCTTTTGCTTAGTACACTGGAAGATCCATCTCTCTCTCTCACTCACACAAACACACGCCAAATGTCAGCAGTGAATGTATTAATCACATTCCCACAATCAATGGAGCACATTAAGTGAAGTCCAATAAAGTATTTTTGACCCTGCTGACCCTTGCAGAGATAATTTGCTTCCACAGAGCAAACATCTAAATTACTCCAATGCTCCTTTCCTCTGAGTGTCCGTCTGTTCTCTGTTTCCCAGAGGCTCCAAGTTTAGAGCAACTCATCAGTTTGACCCATCCAGCAGGGGTCACTGTGGCCCTTAGAGAAGTTCAGCAAACCCATGCTGCATCCTCTGCACTCATGCAACAAGCACACATTATAACTTTGACAAACATGTATACAAGGAGGTTTGCATTTAATAAATAGTAGTTTGACATTTTTTAGCTGCATGATCCCTTAGGAAATAAGTCTGTAGCAACATTTACCTTTTAGTAAGTGTCCAGGGTTTCGAAACATTAAAAGTGTGATTTAAATAGTGAAAGCATGTTGTCTCATGATGTCAAATGATGTCTCATACAAATGCTCTGTCAGCCTAGGATCAGGAAAAGAGGTTAGTCCAAGGCAGGTCTTAACTGTTGCTCTTAACTGTAGCCTTAGACTGATGGAAAGGGATGGCTTATACAACATTATACACCCATACACTTTGTACCAACACAGGCATTAGCTGTTTAGACTCAAACTGCATTTTTGAAACTGTAAGCATGTCTATTTCTGTTTTTTTTAAAGCAGAAATATGTCATTTTAACACAAAATATTTCTGCTTTTTTGACCGTCTGAGACAGATGTCATCTCAACAAAAAGAGACACAGGTTACAAAAAGTGAACCAACTTTTGAACCATAAATTATAGCCACTCACTTTTTTCCTTTGGAACTCCTTCATTTTGCTGTTCTAATGATGCTATCCGTGTCTTTGTAGCCCTTATGGTGGCTTATCTAACAGGCTTGTAGCTTTGGTGACTTTCAGGGGTCTTTAAAGATTAAATCCACATCAGTCACTCCCACATCATATGTCTTGTCCATTATTTAATCTTTTTTTAATCATTTCTGCTGCTAGAAGCTAATGCTATCTGCCATATTGTCTATTTTGTATTCCACAATGCATTGTGATGGGTTCTGACAACCAATGGCAGTTTTTCCCATTGTTGCGTCATACTTTGTCAAACTGTTCATATCCCTAGCACTTAGAACATGCAGGAGAAGGCTTGAATAGCTCATAATGGAGAAAAAGAGACAGAGAGCCTGTGATGTGGCCCTCTATGTCACTGCTGATGGGAACTGGTTTGATAATGGCACAAATACAACTAACACAAAGAAGAGAAAGGATTTTTTGTAAATAAGTCAATATTTTGAAGATTGTCACAGAATGATTGTTTTTTCACTGTTTGGTCCCCACGAGATGGGAGATCCAGTCCATGCAAAAAAAAGTGCTAGTCGTTACTACAGCACACATTTTCTGAAAAGGTTTTACAAGCATTCTAAGACAGTAAGTCAAAGCAAACAAGGTTGAAGACAGCGTAGAGCTCAGATGGTTAGACCAGAATAAACATGTCTATAGCCTTGTTTAAAAAAATAACATCAAGTGGACTTCCAGTGCTTTTAGAGCCACTTTCAAGGAGACACATGATGATATGGATTGAAATGCCATAAGACTAAATCCCAATATACTGAAACACAAGTCCCACGCCTGACATAGCTGAAAACCGTAGTGTAGGCCAAAGTTTAGGATAATGAAGATGATACCTAGGGTGGCTAGTTAAAGTCAAAGGTGGCCTTTGCCATCCCCTGCCAATCTTCTCAGACTTCAAACCATGCCCTCTAATCAAGTGTAGAAAATTGAATGAAGGGATATTTTATCTCTCAGGATGACAAACGACATCACACGTAATTAACACTAATGTAACAAGGTTGAAGATTATATTTAATAATGTGGCATAAATCGTATACTCCTTCATAGCTCACATTGTTTCTCTTTTGAGTTACATCACTTTGTGTTTTTTTTTCTGAGGGTGTCCATGTCTTTGACCCTGGGTCACATTCACAACATGCATTTCCCATTTAATAGCCCTTTGTAGAAAGTATTAAGGGTTTAGTTACCAAGAAGAATGTCCAAGCGTGGCTGAGATTTTTTATGGCCAATTTGTGATCATGTGTGTCCTGCAGTATAAAAATTCCCTGAAAGAGAGAAAGGCAAAGAGACAGATTTGTGTGTGTCTTCAAATAGGCTATACATTCAACTGAAAGCACAAAAACACACCAAAGCAGACAAAAGCCTAAAAGCAGTGTGTTTGTGGGCGTTCTGAGTTGTTATTGCATGTTTTCTCACATGAGCATTTATCCAATGTTGAATATGTATGTGTACAGAAATGTATAATCTCCCCCTATAGAGCAATTTGTGTCTCTTTTTCAGCAGCAAAACAGTGGTTGCACATAAAAAGGCAAGGTCAGTCTGCCTTGTTCCTGCACACTTTGAACAACATAGACATAATCTGTGCAATTAGCACCAAGTACCACTTGTGCACGGCTGCAGTTGGAGGGAAGTGAGCTCTATCTTTTCCTTTGTTTTCCCTGTTTTATCTTTTTGGAATGGATTTAAAAAGCTATAGTCAGAGACAACATAATGACAGCATTCTCTCACTGATGGCCTTCCACATAGAAACCTTGCCTATAAGCCTTTACAGCCCTGTGAGCTGCTGCTATCAGCGAGCCCTGTCAATGAGAGAAACAAGCACAGGACACAATGATAGATCCCCCAAGAAAGACACGGCGAGGGCAATAAGAGGGACAGGAAAAGAAGGATGGAGGAAGAGATAGAGAACATCAAACCAAAGAAAAATCAATGTGGCCTGTTCTTGTCGTGTTTCTCAGGCATGGGAATGATAAGTTAATTGGCTAACGATCTTCAAACCCAAGCTTCTTCCTAATCCCCCAGTGCACTGCTGACCCCCAGTGAGTTAGGCTGGAGACTTTCAACTTGATGCTCTGAGACTGACATATTCAGCTGTGTGTAATTACTAAACATAGGATCAAGCTAGAACATGGTCGTGAAATGTAGGAAAAGATTACATATGACGAAAGTAGTGAAAACGTGCCACTAAAGAACGCAGAGCATTTTGGGACTTAAGCTACTGTAGATGGATCACACAGATCTTTAGTCATATCTTTCACCAAAAAACTTCTAAGAGCAAAAGAGGACTGGCTGGATTGCACAAATGTTTAGTCACCCATTAGTGAATTTTAGACATAGTGCAGGAGTTTGCCAGTATTTTTGGTAACTTAAAAAAGATGATCAATTGTTGGTCGCCTAGGACTTCCTTTTCTTTTTTTCAGTGGTTTTGAAACAAGTGTAGAAAATGTGTGAATTTTACTGGAATCATACCATAGTTAAGAAAATATGTTGGGGCAACTCTTAAGACTTACAGATTTTAGGAAAACTGTTATTTGAAATATATTTAATTACTCCTCAAATATCATTATGTTATATCTTTTACAGACATTATATCATTAGTCTTTTAAATGTTGAAAAGGATGTATAATAAATTATATGATCCTTCAATATACAGTTGTGCCTCAGTCAAGTATCTACCAATGAAAATGATAAAGCTTTGTAATATTAAAAATAATCACCAGCATCTCCCTCACTGGAAGAACAAGGCTTGTCATCACTGGAGGCAATCTCAGTGTCGAAAAATATGTTGATGAGATTCTGCAACCAGTGGCAATCCCATATCTCCACAGTTTGGGACCGAACTCTATCCTCCAAGATGACAATGCTCACTCCCACAGAGCGAGGTTTATCAGAGACTACCTCCAGAATTTGGGAGTGGAGAGGATGGAATGGCCTGCCAGCAGTCCTGACCTCAGCCCCATTGAAGACTTGTGGGATCAGCTTGGGTGTGCTGTTGGTGCCAGAGGGACCAACACAACCACGTTGGCTGACTTGCAATAAATGCTGGTCAAAGAATGGGATGCCATCCCACAGCAGTGTGTGACCAGGCTGGTAACCAGCATGAGAAGGAGGAGCCAGGCTGTTGTTGCTGTTTTTATGGTTCTTCCACATGCTACTGAGGCTCCTGTTTGTTGAATGAATAAATTGTCAAATTGCCAATATGTCTTGTGTCTTCAGACTTCAAGCATCTAATCCACCACATAAAAGTCAATGGAGTGCCAGGAAAAAAACTGACAAATTTCCATGTTGCTCTTAAAGGGAAAAGTCAGTATTTTTGAAGTTTAGTTGTACACAATAATTGGCAACAGTAATGGCATTATCCTCCAGAGATTTCAGTGTGAGCGTGCTTGGGCCACTGGCAAGGAAGTCAGGCTATAAAGTGCCACAGTCAGTTGCGGTTGCTCCATGTGATTTAGCAAGTATTATGTAAAATGTCATCTGATATCCATTTGAAAACACTCTTTGGTTACCAAGACATATTGTCATGGACCAACATTCTGTATACCATCGGTATACCATGGAGAATGGGCAGGTTGCATAGAAGAAAATACCAGCATTGGATTTGTCCTGCTGTTGAATCAAACAGACTGCTGTTGGAAATTTACTTGGCGATGCCGACAAAAGGTTTGAAAACCCATGCTTAGAAGGAGAGAAACAGACAAATAAATGCATTTAATCAGGAGAACTGGCTTAAGTAGTATTAACTCTTAAAGTTAACAGAACATTGGACAATCAGTGTTAGCTAAAAACATGACTAAAGTAGATATTGCTGAAAGATTTTTATTGCACTAAAGAACCTATACTTGATTCCTCCGAGTTTAGCTGCACAAATGTAAAAATGCTTTGATATTTATGCACAAATCTGCACTACTAATATTAGTACAACTTGCACCATTTTCCACCATCTTCCATTCATATGAGCACTGTTGAAAAGGGAAACTCTACTGACTTCTATAAGCCTCAGGAACGGATCAGATTCTCTGAAGAGGTTGTATGAAGTGCAAGAGCGCAGAATATTTCCCAGCTTACAGCCCCAGAGATACTGTTGGCTCCAAAGTCAAATTTACTATGGGATTTCAACCATCATGCCATGCGATCCTAAGGAAACATACCCTTCATTCACATTTAATTTGAAAGCTGTGTAGATTTCATGGTGCTCGGTATCAGGGGGAACAGGGTGAGGGAGTGAAGGAGAGAGTGAAAAAAAGAGGAATAAACAGAGTCACTGCTTGGAGCCGGCGCTTTTATGCAAGTAAAGCTCTCCTTTCAAAGGTGGGTGAGGGGTCAGGAAATGAGGCGGAGGTTCTGAGGAGGTGGGAGAATTCTTCGATAGACGTTTCCTCGACCTTGCACGGCTTATAAAGCTGAACGTCCCCCAGCCCAGCAAACAAACACAGCATCACCAGCAGCAGCCTTTCATCCCTTTGCAGACTTTCTCTTTTCTCAGACACAGGCACACTTGGATCTAACAGTGCTGGCAAATAGTTTGTTTATTTAGAGTATTTGCTATCCAGATGGAGGATTTGTGTCACATATGGCACTAAAAGAGTTCCAGAAGAGCAATTAAGTTTATATGAAAGTAGAAATTTGTTTAGTACACACATAAATTCCTGTACTCGTAGTTGGCCCAATGTGTCAACCACATAATTTTTTATCCAGGACCTGATGTTATTAAAACCCTAAAGCGTCAATATCAACCCAGTCTGGGAGCCCAAAAGCAGTCATCGTCTATCATCATCTGGTAAATGATCTATGCCTGTGGAATGGATGTGAACTTCTTAGTGAGGCAAGTTAACATGGCTTCCTTTTCCATACACTATTTTTGTCTACAATATGAAAACCATCATTTCTTTGTATATAACATCCATCCATTCATCTATTCAGTCTTGGTTGAATGGTAAACTACAAGTTACACTGTGGCAACATACCAGCTCATTTAAGTGTTATGAGCCCAAAAATGAAACAAATCTCGTGATTTACCCGAGACAGATTTATTTTTTTCCTCTCATAATTGAGAGGAAAAGGGTCAGAGAGCCCGTGATGTGTCCCTCTGTGTCAATGCAGACGAGGACTGCTTTGAATAATGACACTAATAAAGCTAACAAAAAGAAGCACAATGACTTCTTTTTTAAAAATTTTAATATTTTGAAGATTTTTGTCTCAGAATGATAATTCATTCACTTTTTTTAAGAAGAACAAGTTTGTGCAAAACAGTCTCACAGTGCGTCACACATAAAAATCTTTGAGTTTAAATTTTCATTATTTTTTTTTCTTTTGCCTTTATAGTCTCTTAACTTTTTCAAAAATCAAAATGATATTACTGCAGCACACATATTCCTAAAGCCAATGTTGTCCTAAAAAAGGATGCTTCAAGCATGACTGTGCACCACAGGGTTGGTGTTTTATACACTTTAAAGACAATAAGGGGCAGATCCACTAAAGCAGGCCTATTCAATTAGCGGCCTGGGGGCCATGTGCGGCCCAGAGAAAGAAGAGAGAAAGAAATTATCCAAACAGGGGATTGACAATGTGCATGAACTTACTATAGTGTGTCTTTATCTTATTGCTCTACATTTAAAGAGGTGAGCAGGGAACATTGGCTGTCAGGCTTGTTCTTACTATCAACCATAGCCAGAATCCTTCCTGTTGATGTGGTGACTCACCCCCACACGACATCAGCCAATCATTGCACTTGAGGGTAAATCTGAGCATGAATTTTTATCAGGTCTCAAACATAAGTCCTTTGAGTTGAATAGCATTTGTCATATCACCTTAGTGCATTTGATTTACCTTCAATGGGTCATGCAGTCCTCTTCAAATGTGCTGTAATGGAACGACAAACAAACTGCATTCAGGATCGAATTAACCCTCAGACTTCAAATCTATACCAATGTCCTGAACTGTCAGTCTGATCATGCTGAGCCTCTCTGACTGCTGAAGTCTTCTCAGAGCTCAGTTTTATTTATTTGACTGCTTATTTTTTAGCAGAAAATAAAGCACTGATGAGACATGGGGCATGCAATTCTCCCCAACATGGTTAGGAGCATAATAGCTCAACATGATGGATTTATCTGGGCAAACCTGTGTTAGAGGTACTGTATGTGCTCCCTGACAGCACATATGCCGTACATTATGTGTGCATTTTTGTGATTTTAAGTGAGTGTCAGTGTGCTTTCCAACCCCTGCAAGAAGAAAACGTTATCATTTTCCCTCCTCAGGAGGCAAGCATTCCTTTTATGCTTGCTGAAAGCAAACGGAAGGCTAAAAACCTTTCCCTCGCTCACTTAACTAGACAAGTCTGTCACTGTGACTCTGCAGGGCTCAAATGCAAATAGCTGGAAATGCTGTACTTAATGTGTGTAGAACAGATGCATTTAACTTAACCTGCACAGGTACAACTTCACTTTGAGTTTTCTTCATTTTGCATTTATAAGCAGTAAACAAATATAAAGTAAATGGTTTCTGACAGTTCACTGTTTTGTAGCACGTTGGTAATACGTTGAATTTCTCCTCTGAAGGCATAACCAACATTATTAAGACTGTGTTTGTCCTACTGTCAACAGTTTTATAAGAAAGAAAAAAAAAGGCCTACACCATTTAAGGTAAAACTGCTGTGCTGTAATATTGTTCTGATTTGATGTGATGATGTGGCGGAATACAAGACAATAAAATTCACTCCTATTTATTCTTCGGTTTGTGACTTTTACAATCTTTTTGCATGCATATCAAAATAAAATGCTGTTTTTGGTCAACTAATCATAGAAAATATTAAGCATTACAAAACTGATGAAGATATTAACCCTTTGACATCATACATACTGGTCATAATGGACCACAAAAGCTTTTTAGACATGATGAAAACAAATGCCAAAAGATCCAAGGTCTTTTTTTATTGTTCTGTATTTTCAAAAGAAGTAAGTAAATAAGTAAATAAGTAAGAGTAAAATGAAAAAATTTAGAGCATTTGCTAGTTTTATGCAACACATTGCCCTTCCTGAATCTTAAATGAAGTTCTGTCTCCATATTTTCCTGACTCTGGCATTTTTCTCAGCTATCATTCTTGCCATCATTAAAATTGCCATCATATCGTCACACCAATTAATGTGAGAAGAGCTGATGACTGTCTGGGACTTCATCTGATTAACCAGATGCTGTCAAAGGAAGGCCCCTGTGTCTCAGGGTTCAGTCAGAATGGTCAAATATCTTTTATATGTGCAGTTTTAATGAATGCCTATTGTACTAGTGCCTGTCTCTGTTAATGCCATTTTAAAATGAAAATTTAAAGGAAACTTGCACATTTAACTTTAGCGATAATAAATAATTGCCATAACTGATACTGATTGTTTTTAGGTTGAATATATATATATTGTTTTGCATGCTTGTATTTAGGATTAGCAAGGTTATCCCTGGCCTTTGTGGGCTGTTGTGTTTACCATTGTTTGATTAGTCAAGATTATAAGAGAAATCTTCTAGTCAACATGTTGTTTACAAAAGTAACACAGCAGCACTGCTGAGAGGACTGTTCTCCTCTCTGAATACAGCGATAAAAAGCCTCCCAAAAATATCTAAAAGAAATTAAAAGCAGTACTCATGCACTTTTCCCCCTTTTTCTGACCTTATTTAAAGCCACAGCCTTGTGCTTCGACTCTTTATGGACTTTAAACAAGAGTAAAACCTACTGATGACTGGACTCAGACTGAGCTGTTGTCTGTCACATATCACTCTGCTACACCAACGGTGGCATCAGTTACAACTGCAAGAAAAAGTATGTGAACCCTTTGGGATTTCTTGGATTTCTGCATAAATTGGCGATAAAATGTGTTCGGATCTTCATCTAAGTCACAACAATAGACAAACACAGTCTGCTTAAACTAATACTGCACAAAAAATGATATGTTTTTATGTTTTTATTGAACAAAACATGTAAACATTCACAGTGCAGGGTGGAAAAAGTATGTGAACCCCTAGGCTAATGACTTCTCCAAGAGCTAATTGGAGCCAGGAGTCAGCAAACCTGGAGTCCAATCAATATGATGAGATTGGATGTGTTGGTTAAAGCTGTCCTGCCCTATAAAAAACACACACCAGTTTTGAGTTTGCTGTTCTCAACAAGCATTGCCTGATGTGAACCATGCCTGGCACAAAAGAGCTCTCAGAAGACCTACAATCAAGAACTGTTGACTTGCATGAAGCTGAATGGGGTTACAAAAGTATCTCTAAAAGCCTTGATGTTCATGTGTCCACGGTAAGACAGACTGTCTACAAATGGAGAAAGTTCAGCACTGTTACTACTCTCCCTAGGCGTGGTCATCCTGAAAAGATGACTGCAAGAGCACAGCGCAGAATGCTCAATGAGGTGAAGAAGAATCCTAGAGTGTCAGCTAAAGACTTAAAGAAATCTCTGGCACATGCTAACATTTGTGTTGACAAATCTACAATAAGTAAAACAAACAAGAACGGAGTTCATGGGAGGACACCACGGAGGAAGCCACTGCTGTAAAAAAAAAAAAAAAAAAAAAAAAAAAAAACATTTCTACACGTTTGAAGTTTGCAAAAGAGCACCTGGATGTTCCACAACACTACTGGCAAAATATTCTGTGGACAGATGAAACCAAAATTGAGTTGTTTGGAAGGAACACACAACGCTATGTGTGGAGAAAAAAAGGCACAGCACACCAACATCATAATCTCATCCCAACTGTGAAAAATGGTGGAGGGGCCATCATGGTTTGGGGCTGCTTTACTGCCTCAGGGCCTGGATGGATTGCTGTCATTGGTGGAAAAATGAATTCCCAAGTTTATCAAGACATTTTGCAGGAAAACTTAAGATCATCTGTCCGCCAACTGAAGCTCAGCAGAGGATGGGTGATGCAACATACAACGACCCAAAGCATAGAAGTAAATAAACAACAGAATGGCTTTAACAGAAGAAAATACGCCTTCTGGAGTGGCCCAGTCAGAGTCCTGACCTCAACCCTGATTGAGATGCTGTGGCATGACCTCAAGAGAGCGATTCACACCAGACATCCTAAGAATATAGCTGCACTGAAATAGTTTTGTAAAGAGGAATGGTCCAAAATTCCTCCTGACCATTGTGCAGGTCTGATCTGCAACTACAGGAAACGTTTGGTTGAGGTTACTGCTGCCTAAGGAAGGTCAACCAGTTATTAAATCCAAAGGTTCACATACTTTTTCCACCCTGCACTGTGAATGTTTACATGTTTTATTCAATAAAACATAAAAACATATCATTTTTTGTGTGGTATTAGTTAAAGCAGACTGTGTTTGTCTATTGTTGTAACTTAGATGAAGATCAGGACATATTTTATGACCAATTTATGAGAAATCCAAGAAATCCCAAAGGGTTGACATACTTTTTCTTGCAACTGTATACCTCCTGTGTGCACTACAAAACAGTACATGCATTTAAATTGATGATGACTGTGCTGCAAAAATCAAATTTCATGGCAGAAATTTTACCTGTGATGGTACCCGTTTACTGCCCACCACCACTGAGCCATGGGCACTGAGGCTCAGTTGTTAAATTGGAAGGTTTTGGGCTTGATCCCCAGCTGCCACAGTCACATTGCATTATCTCCTGCACCAGTGGTATAAGATGCATTAATGGGATACTGGTGTTTGATTCCCCATGTAAAGGTGTGACTTCTGCATAACTAGAAAAGTGCTACCTAACCTCAGGCCCATTAACCAAATTACATGAGCCCAATATAAGTATATTAGTTTAACTATATGAGCTATACTTGCTTAAATTATCAGTTTAATCATCTCAGTTTTATTCAGTTTCACTACACAAGCGTTTGTTAAACCCCACATTATCTTACTCAACTGGAAGGAAATTTGTTATGTGATTGAAACCGATAAAACTGACAACATAGGCTGGATTATTTTTTTACTGCAAAGACATGCTTGGTTAATAAGTGGCTCTAAATTGCCCATAGGTGTGTCTGTGACTTCTTGTTTGTCTCTATGTATCAGCCCTGTGATTGCATGGAGTTCAAGGTGGACCCTGCCACTCACCCACTGATGGCTGGGAGCGGCTCCGGTCCCCTATGACCCCCAGTTATACAAGTGTTCTAGATAATGGATGAATGGATGAGGCAAATAGGCACACTCAAACCAATCCTAAAAGACATTAGGTCAACTTCAATGCTCCAAAGGAATCTCAAATCTGGATAGTGGGTGGTGCCAGTGTGAAATCTATTGAATGATACAGGCCTTCATGCTTTTTCCTCATATTTTGCTTAAGGCAGTCAGGTATTATGACAAGATCCTTGTCGTAATGTCGGTAGAATGCTTAGAATAAGCTTAAATAGCCTCTTTAACCTTGCTGAAGAAATCAAGAAGCTCATTCATGTGGACTCAGGTGTCTTTCCTCTGCTGGTTGGATGTTAAGTGATATGTTTCTGTTTTTCTCTTACAGTGTGTGAGAGGTCTGTTGAAACACACCTGGCATCAGTGCAAGATCCATGACACACTGTTAATCACGCACTTTATCCTCACACATTCACACAGTATATATATATTTACTCATGGGAACAGTGTCTCTTACCGCCTCCCATATAGTAATAACTGTAACCCGCCTTAGATAAAGCACAGCATCTGTGAAACAGCGGGGTGACTGAGCACACAACACAGACTACCATTACAAACGGACCACTGCACACTGGGCCCTATCTTGTACACCTGGGTGACCAGATAAGCCTGAGAATAAGGCTAGGTGGGTTGAGGAGAGGTGGGGGTGGTGTAGCTGAGGGGTTCACTAACTGATCAACCAGCAGGGAAAAAGGTAGGGTTCAGTGATTTAGAGGGCTGGTGAACAGGGAATGATACAAAGAAAAGGATGTGTTTCCAGTGCGAAGGAACAAATAGATAAAAGACATTGAGCATGGATACTTATTGACTCTTTTTTCAGAATTTTGTTATTGGATGTAATTGTCCCTGACTGATAACTCTGGTGTCTTTTAAGGGTCAATAAGCCCACGGAGGCAATGATGGAGAGAAAATGAGATGAAAACATGAGAGAGGATTGGTGAAACACACAGGTAATCCTCTACTTTCTTTATCCTCTTACAAACTCCAGGTTTGCTCATCTGCCTCAAGCTATATGCTACGACTCCTCAGTGTTTGTGGAAAAGGGGAGTTTGGATTCACTGACAACTGAGTAAGCAGGCGTATATCATGACATTTTACAGCCGAGTTAGTACAAAACTGAATCACAGTTGAATACTAAGAGTCTGCAAATCAACTTTAGAGTTTTGATTTTTGCTTGTAAAGTAAAAATAAATCTCTCTTTAGGTTTGTTGTATGATAGATCACTGTGTTATGAGCCCCCAGGTCAAATTTCAGTCACATAAAGCATCTCCACGTTTATAAAATTAAGCTTCAAATCATGAAAAATGAGGCAGTAAAATCTGCTCCAGGATGGTGTGGGCGTGTCTGTTGAATGAGCTGAAACCACGCCCACTCAGGACACGGATAGTCTGCAGCATTAACCCCCTCACTTATGGTGTCATATTGGAAAATATTTTGCCCTTAAAACATGAACCAATAAACAAGACATGCATAACTATAACTTTGCAATGAAACATGAACATTATAGAATGGTACAAGGGCATCAGACTGAATTCCTTTGCCCAAAATGAACCAGAAGTCCCTGCTTCCTTCCACAATATTGTAGTGTTAGAGGGGCGGGGTCATTCTCTACTGTGGGCTCATGACATCGTGAGCCCACATATTGGCCCCGCCCACATGATCCAGGAAAGAGATGAAATGGCCTAAATCCAGAATTCAGTCTCATGTAGATCTCAGAGTTTTCACATGTTTACAGCAACCATATTCCAACATTTCTAGAGTGTTAAGACAAAAACTTTGGGTTTCACTTTACAGGGTCTTTAACTAAAATTATTTTAAAAAATACTTAGCTCAAGTACTTAGGCCTTACCTTGTAATTTCAAAAACATCATTAGAGTGGCACAAAAGTGAAAAAGTGAAATCACATCGTATGTTTCCACCTTCTGATTACCGTTCAGGCAATAAGCTCAAGTACATGCTTAGATGGCTCAAACTGTTAAATTTCTTCTTTTTCTGTTTGTTTGAGTGTTGCTTTAACATTGTTACCACCACAGACTGGACAGTGGTGTGAATCAGCCCTGAGATGTTGCTTTCTAACTTTAAGTTGACATTACTTGAAAAAATAGTTAAATGGTTTCCTTCACTCGATAAAATCTTATAATATGTACATAACTTGACTATCAAGTAAAGTTAATTTATGTGAGTCTAGAGAACCATCATGACTTACATGCCCACTGCAATGTATGCTCTGTCCCTCTGAAAGGCTTGTAATGAATAGGACAGAACATTCATCTAATCATGCTCCAAAATGTTTTCAAAGGATCTGTCTCTCTCCAACACAGACTATGGATGGTTGCCCAGATGGATGTGAAATGTATCTCATGCTGATATAGTAAACATATGAAACAGGCTATCTTGTATGTCATGTTATTATTACTATTATTGAATTTTAATATATTTTTATTATCATTATTATTATTACAATTTAAGTAATGTTTACATTGATCTCTGAAACCAGGAAATATTTGATCTGTCGCACCACCACGATGGAATCTTTTCAACACCAGGCCTGTGATGTGTATATATAGATTCATAATGTATGAACCAGAATGCACTGTAATGAATGAAATCATCCAGGACTTTAAACAGGCATGCATGAAGACATCAATTAAAAGTTGTTGCTTTTGCAATCAAGAACACAATATTAATTCTGTGTTTTCAGAATAACATAATTAATTTAATCAAAATATTGACTCATGTGTTTACTTGCACTTGTGTTTATTTAATTTTGT
Organism: Cheilinus undulatus; assembly: GCF_018320785.1. Lineage (NCBI taxonomy): Eukaryota > Metazoa > Chordata > Actinopteri > Labriformes > Labridae > Cheilinus > Cheilinus undulatus. The sequence continues at coordinate 31,559,141 of NC_054873.1, forward strand.
CCAAATTAATTATTTGTTGCTACCAAGCACATCTCTCTTCTCCTCTTCTCTCCTGCCCCTCAAATTACAGTCTTCTTTCATGAATAACATTGGGCCTCCAGAAAGATGCCATATTGCTTTTACGAGCTCATTAGGTGGACAATATTGTACTTAGTGTCAGCTCATTATAGGGAGAATTTAGAACTGTAAACACATTGTTTGTGTGTGTAATCAGAATCAGTGGTGAGGACAAGATGATGAGCAGATTTTCTGGATAAATGAGCAGACAGGAGAAATGGTCAGTAATGAGTCCTTTTATGGTGATGCAATGAAAGGAGGAGGAAACGGGGGTCAGACAGCAAGAAGGAGAAGAAAAAGCAGGCAATACACGGGGGGGGGGGGGATAATGATTAGCCCAGCCACTGGTGAAAAACAACAGGTATAGAAAAGAGGATAAATAGAATATGATAAATAGAATAAGCAATCAAATCTCACTGAGACAATGTGCAAGTTAGTAATACAATGCGTACATTTTCATTTTCACCTTTTTACCGAATGAAATTCAAAATGTACTTCCATCTGAATAGAGGACTTTGGACCACTGAGCAACAGGTCAGTCCTTTTCAAGACAAGTTTTATCTTGTCCTTTGTTTCTAGAGTAGCTAGACACTTGGAACACCACACTTGTAGCCCATTCCCTGGGCCTGTGTGTGTGTGGTGGCTCTTTATCCACTGATGCCAGCCTCAGTCCACTCCTTGTGACATTCCCGAAATTAAAACATTTTTAAAAATTCCCAAATCTGCTTTGTTTGACAGTCCTCTGAAGGCTGAGCTAATCCCTGTTGCTTGTGCACCCGGATCAAGATTAAAACAAACAAAAAACTATTAGAGTTTGAGACAAATCTAGAATTTGGAAAAGTTTAAGTAAATAACAGGAAAAAAAAACTAACCACTTTACATTCTAATTGTCTGAGATGCACCTGTATGTGTGTATGTACATTTCCCTTGAAAAAGGCACCCATTTGCAACCATAAATGCATGGAATATGGCACACCAGAATCACAAGTACAACTTTTTTGTGTTGACACATTTGGACAATTTGGAACGTGTTACTGTGTGCATAGAAAGAGGAGATATAAATCAGTGTTTGTGTTTGTGTATACAACTCCATAGACCCCTCTTGTTGGTGCTGGTGTATCACCATTCTGCAGGAAATACTGCATGGGACAATTTAAGCGTCTTGATGTTAAAATAGGTGTTTGGAACAATAACCATTGTTTAACGTTCTGTTTTGTGCATCATTATTTCCAAATAATATTGTTTTCTTCATACTGAGGGATGTAATTAAAAGCTGAGTAGAAGAAGATACAGGAGGCTCAGATGTCTCAAGCTGCAAGGTTTACTAAGATCTTGGCCAAGGAGACAAACGACAGCTCCAAGTATGGCAGGGTGTCAACACCATTTCTCTGATGGAGCTTCCACTTGTTTACATATTCATCCCTGCTGAGCAACCTTAACCTTTACCATGTTTACGAATAACAGATTTGTCTCACTGATTGATGCAACAAGTGTGTAGCCTTCCCAGAGATTCTCTGACTGTGTGAAAGGCTAGTATGTGAAGAAACAACCTTGACTGTCAGAACAAACAAAGCACCTTATCTCACACCACCTTCTTGCACAGTAAATTTATGACCATCAGGTCAGGGATGAGCAGACTTCTTCAGCAGCCACTCATGACCTCTCTGTCTTGACCTGAGGCCCTGAAATGATCTACAGTGCCGTGTTAAGTATTTACCCCTCCTGATTTCTTATGCTTTTTGCATGTTTTTTTTTTTTTTTGGTCACAATTAAATGTTTCAGATAATTAAAGATAGATTAGCCGAGCACAAACTGATGGCCAGACATTCTTCTTTGGGATTTTCTGGTAGAGAGCAGAATTCATGGTTCCATCAATTATGGCTGGTCCTCCAGGCCTTGAAGTAGCAAAGCAGCCCCAGACCATCACACTAGTACCTCCCTGTCTGACTGTTGGAATGATGTTCTTTTATGAAATGGTGTCTTGGTTCTATGCAAGATGTAACAGGACACACACCTTCCAAAAGGTTCAGCTTCTGTCTCGATTATCAGGATGTTTTTGGCAAATGTGAGACGAGCCTTTGGGTTCTTTCTGTCAGCAGTGGTTTTTGCCTTGGAACTCTCCCGTGGATGCCAGTTTTGCCCAGTTGAGTCATGAACACTGACCTTAACTGAGGCAGTTCTTTGGATGTCATTCTGGGTTCTTTTGTAACCTCCTGGATGAGTCATTGTTGCACCCTTGGAGTCATTTATGTAGGCCTGGTACTCCTGTAAGGTTCACCATTGTTCCAATTTTCTCCATTTGTGGATAACGGCTGCTGCAGAGGAGCAGGAGTCTTCTTGTAAACAAGTCCAGGTGCTAAATCAGACAAAACAGATGACACCTCCATGCCACTTGCAACGTTGTGCCTATTTTCACTGGGTAGCTATCCTTCTTAAGAATGACCCCTCTGCAATAATCTTATCCATTATAGTTGTGACAAAATCTAAGAAAATACCCATGAAGCTAAAATTATTATTATTTTAATTAACCTAAAAGTAATTTTTTTTAAAATATATTTTTAATTAATTTAAGTCCAAGGATCAATGTTGACATATTTGAAGCTCTTTTTAAATTTTAACCATTTTGTGGGCATAAAAGCACAAAATAGCAAAAATAACCCTGGAACTGTTCACAAGGGACCCAGTTAACGGATTTTGTGCATAAAAGAATTGAGAAAATGTTTTAGTGATGTTGTTTAATTAAAAGATGGAAGGAAGTTAACTGATTATGGAGATATTTTATATCAGTCAAGCATTAGAGATTTTTTAAGTCTCATTTCAATACATTCTACAGTGCATACAAAAAGTATTGATCCCACTGGTGTTTATCCTTGTATTGTTTTCATTAATCAATAATGGTCAAAATAATCTGGCTTTTTCTTTTTACCAGAGAAAATCCCCCCATAAAAAAACAATTTTATGCAAAAGTCAAAACAGATCTCTACAAAGCTAATTAATTTGATAAAAATATATATGGTAAAATAAGTGATTGCATAAATATTCAACCCATTTTGAAGTGACTGACTTAATTCTACAGAGGTCCAGCCAACTGGTGTTAATGGTCTCACAATTAGTAAAATGTGGATCACCTGAGAGCGGTGAATGTCACAAGTGATTGTAGTATAAATACATATGTGTCTGGAAGCTTTGATCACTGGTTAATTAGTATTCCTGGCTACCATTACACCATGAAGGCAAAATAACACTCCAAGCCAGGGGATGGATAAAAATAAGTTTCCAAGGCATTGATCAACCCCCAGAGTTCAGTTAAAACCATCATCAAGAAATGGAAAGAAAATAGTGCATATGTAAGTCTGCCTGGATCAGGCCGAGTAACCATTCAAGAAAGAGTCTATTGAAAGGAAGTACAAGCTTCAGCAGCTGAGATAGGAGAGACTTTGCATAGAAAAACTGTTGACCAGGTTCTTCACCAGTCAAAGCTTTATTGGAGAGTGGCAAATAGAAAGTAACTATTGAAGAAAACTCAGATTAAATCTTGATAAGAGTTAGTCAAAAGGCATGTGGGAGACTTAGTGGTCTAGTGGAAGATCTTTTTGGCCATCAGACAAGATGCTATGCTTGGCAGACACCAAACACACATCACCACAAACACACCATCCCCACTCTGAAGCATGGTGGTGGCAGCATCATGCTGTGGGGATGCTTCTCAGCAGCTGGCTCCTTGTAAAGGAGGGGGTGAAATATAGGAAAATCCTGGGTGACAATCTTATTCAGTCTGCAAGAGAACTACAGCTTAGGTGAAGATTTATTTCCCAGCAAGACAATGACTTGAGTCAAAACTCAGTCCGATAAAAAATGTGTGGCTGTACTTGAAAAGGGCTGTTCATTCCTGATCCCTGACAGAGCTTGAGTGGTTTTCAAAGAAGAATGGAGTAAAATTGCAGTGTCCAGATGTGCAAGCCTGATTTAGACTTATCCAGACTCCGTACTGTGATTACAGCCTAAGATGCATCTAAATACTGAAGAGGGGATGAGTATTTAAAAATCCAGATTATACTGACCATGACTGAATTATAAAATCAATCAAGGGTGAAACATCCAAGGAGGTGAATAGTTTTTATTGGCACTGTACATCAGTTACATTCTCCTGGCTACTTAACTGGATAAACAGTGATTTCTCTGTTGCAGAGGTGAGTCAGATTTCAAATGGTGTCAGTCGTCAATCAGCAACAGAGACACAAGTTCCCATGGTAACAGTGGTCAGGCGGATGATTGCTGCCATTGTCTATTGAAACTCAGTGAAATATCAGTGTGCCTTGAAATGGGGCCTTTTTTCCTCTCTGATGTTTTTACCTTGTGATAAGTTGGCTCTTGAGTTTCTTTTATATAATTAATAAAATAAATAAAAATTACAGAAAGCACGATGCTGACCTTAAAAGACAAGCAAAAAGTTGTTTTCAAAAGCCACATTAATAAATACCGGAACCTTTTAATCTCTACCAGTTTTAAAAAAGATTTCCAAGAGCAGCTGTGAGCTCTGCCAAATGGCAGTTTCATTTTAAGCAAAGCCCTCGAGAAATAAATACCTGTCAATCGAAGCCAGTCAGCAGTACCTGTTTGCCGCTTTTTCCAGCTCCCCTGTCAGATTAAAATTTCTGCATGCCTCTCATATCTCATCAATGATTCACAACGACCTGATTCACTTGTTCCACTCCTTCATCTTGGAGAGGAAACAATGCACACAGGGAGAAGCAGGGAGTGTGAGACAGTGAATTATGTACAGTAAGTGAGTTGAAGTAAACTACTAAAGGAGATGGAGTCTATGAAGTCAAGCACTTCCTACTGAATACATGCACTTCTAAGTAAATTAGAAAAATACTGTTTTTTTTTTATTGTCATCCCCCCGTGTTCACACGCTTACCTTGGTGTCTCTCTCTCTCCCTCTCTCTCTCTCTCTATTCCTGCTGACAAAGAGGGAACTAAAAAAGTGCCAACCCTGTTCTCTCTAAGCTTGAACCCTGTGTGCAGGCGGAATATAGAGTTTAGCTTTTATTTTCTCTGTGACTTTTTTGTTCAATGAGATTTGGAGAAGGTGACTTTTATCCCTTGGGGAAGGAGGGAAAAAAAGGAGGATGCTCTTATGCTCTCACACAGACTGCAGCAATTGGTTGAGTGAGAGAAAATAAAAAAAGGAGGGGGGAAATAAAATGAAAAAAGCTTCTGCATGGGGAGCCATTTGCTTAGTAACTGCCATCTTTGTATTTGACTCCTGGACTGCTTACTGGGACGAAAAGCAGGCAGAGGGTATAATGAAACACAAAGATGTATTATGGGATATAAGTAATGGAGCCATGCACCCAGATTTTTCAAGGCTTACTCTCTGCTTTTAATTTCCTCTTCAGAGAATGAAATGACCCACTGTATTAACCTTGAAGAAGAGAGGGAAGATGCATTTTCTTAAAGACTAAAAAGAGAGAACAATCATCACTAGATTGCGCAGTCGAAGAGGACAGAGCTTTGCGCTGAACTCAGGATTACTCTTTATGACTAAAACATCCTGTGGACAGTTTTCCACATCAAGGTGTGAGCCCACTGGTGAAGTCTCTCCTTTGTCAGAGCTGATCAAAACCCTCACGTCCAGCATGTCTGACAGAAACACAGCATCCATTTCTAATGAGTCCAGTGGGGACACCTTCCTGAGAAGGTTGCCCATGAGTCTGCCCTCGGGGTCACGGCGAGGTGGGGCACAGGGATGCTTTAAAATTGTGATTAGCCCCTCGGGTCAAAGAGGGGTTGATCCGTTGTGAATCTTGAGGTCTGGCTCAATATACTACTCCCATGTGAGCATCCTGTTCTCCTTCATTTCCCCTTTTCGCTGTCCACATGAATTCAATGCTCTGCTCCTTGGACTTCTAGTGAGAAAAAATGATGCACAGATTTGAGGGCTGTGTGCAAGTTGCCACCGATTTGTAAGAATTTAAAGAGAGTTCCAGGGGTAAATATCACTGATTTATAAAATTTCAAAGTATAACTTGTAAAATAGGTGTGATTTTTGGTCAGTTTTATAACTTTTCATTAAACTGAAAAGGTATACATCAGTTCCATTTTTTAATGTAAGGCTTATCACTGCTAAAATTCACTTAGTTATTCATTTTTTTGTGGTTATTATAAGTCTACTATTGGAATTATAAGATAAAACTGGCGGTACAATCATTACTTATACATTATTCTATACAGTCATGTCTTGCCTCTGTAAGAGTTCAAAATCTAAAGAAAACCTCACCATGTGTTGTAAAGTGAAAATTTGATTTCAGTAATCTTTAAATGTGCAAGTAGATTCTCATTTGACTTTATATGTGTTCATTTTCCATTATAACAGACTGCAAACATTTATGGATTTTTCTTTTTCCATAAACGAACAAGGAACCATGTTTTCACATTGACCTTGATTTTCACCATAATAGTGAAGGAGGTACAAATGACAAAAGTTGAAAGTATTGGGATGGATCAAAGCACACATACAGTCATAGGGTGTCATAGAGCAGTGGTTCTCAACTGGTGGGTTGGGACCCAAAAGTGGGCCGCAAATACCTTTTCAGTGTGTTGCGGATGTGTGACTGGAAAAAAACATGAACCAGATTGTCTGTGAGATTCTATAAAACATGCATGTCTTGTCCTGTTGCATTGTTTTGTTACAACTTCTGTACTGTCTTAGGCCCAAGCTCTACTTTTTCTTATTAAATGACTAAACCAGTCGAGAACCACTGTCATAGAGGGCACGTTCGACATCCTTAAAAGCTGGTTTTGGTTCCTCGATTGCAGTGGTGGGGAACTGCCATACAGCACCATGAAGGTATGCCAGACTGTGGTGGTGTGTACATCCTCCACAAAGTAGCTGCGAGGGCTGGACTACCTGCTGAGCAACAAGAGGATGATAGTGACCTAGCCCACTGCCTGGTGTGCCGACAGAGGAGGGCTGACATGTCACACAACTTATAATTCTTAATTATTTTAATGTAAATGTTCAATCATAAAATGGAACTCTGCTGTGTTTTTTATGTTAGTTATTTCCAGTTCTATGCTGTGGTTTCTGTGTCAACATTTTGAGAAATGTTAGCTGTTCTTTTACAGACATGTTTTTTGGGTTAGGCTAAGCAATGAGATCATAATTGAGTTTGTGCCACTAACTTGACTTCTAGCCTAAGTAATATCCTTTGTGTTTATCCCCTTTATTTACTAAACTTAACATTCATGTTTAAATGAAGTCTTTAAAAATTTTTCACATATGATTCGTACATTCACAGTGTCTGTCTCTCAGGGGTTAAGCAGTCTGTTCACCACATGCTGAATGCTTCTCAAATAAATACTCATTTATATAACAAGAACCCAAAGAAACCCGAGCAATCAAAGCTCAAGTTTTCACCCAGAAAACATCAATTCACCAGCCTCACTGCAGATCTACTAAATCAGGACCATGGAGAGCTCCATCCTTACCATACAAGTCAGTAAGCAAGATTCAGGACCACAGACAGCTCCAAGCAATCGCACAGTTTAATAATGATATTGGTAGAAATGACAAAAATAAACCAATTAAAGGTAATCCACATCACCTAAAAAAAAAATACAACAAGCAATTAAAAAATAAATTCAAACCTTGAGTAGGAAGAAGAGAACTAAAGGTGAATGGCAAGTAGGGTCATAATGAAACTGTCATATGTCCTGCACATTTGAACTTTTATGAACTTAAATATTTATTTTTACTTTTTTTGTCCTGTGTCATCGTGGTAAAGGCTCCTCAATCATGGCCTCCGACCAGTTCACTGGCTGTGGCTTCCATGTCTTGCCTGATGCCTCGCAACCAATTTCCTGATCCCAGCCAGTGCTGCAGCTAATGCTGCTCCATGTAGAGGAGATAGTCGAAGTCATTGTGATGTATTTGAAGTACAGGAACAGAGGGGGATGAATTTGACTGGGCAGGGAAGCGGGTGGCGTGTAGTGGGATGGGTTAGTGGCCACTAGTCTGATAGGGGGATGGGACAGGCATCATTTTGATATATTCATCTATATATAACTATATCTCTTTAGATATATTTATTTAAATGGAAAACAAAACTTTTAAAAAACACACTTGTGTGACACAGGATTGTATGTGATACCTTGGAGACCTACAACCTGTTCAGGCTAGAGGGTAAGCTGTTCTTCAGCTTTTGTAAGTGCCTGTTCAACTAATGAGCCCCTGCCAGTTGCAAATGCTTGACTGTTATTTTAAAAAGATTTTTTTGTCCTCCACTTCAGCTCAGTCCACCATCATTTGCACTCTGCAGGAGATTGTTTACCATTACCAACTGCTCCAACACATTGTGCTAAGGAGTCTCATAAATGGTTTCTCTCAGTTGGAGAAACACTTCTCTACTGAAGTATAGAGAAATATTTTTGCACTTCCTCAGAAAGAATTCTGAGGTCTTGACCAGAAAATTTCATTTTCTTTTTCTGTCAGGTTCTGCCATTGTGTCCACTGTGATCCTGGCACAACACCACTGATATACCTAATTTCTACTTGCAATCATAAGCCCAAATTGTGCTTAGCTTCGAACCATCTGGGTGTGTTTGCACCTGCATATAATTAGTTCAAATTCTTTAGTGGATTTGTTGCCAAAGAAGAGCTATTTGTGGGGTGTGTTTCTTGCGCTGCAGTCTGCGCTATTAGCGCACAGCAAAAAATCAGTGTGATCTGCCCCATAGTGCTTTCAGGCTCAGTCTTACACAATATGTATCAGTTGACAAGCAGAGGGTGGCCAAGCAAGAAAATATGATGTGCTATACCAAGGAACCATGTCAACTGACAGGGTGCAGTAATATTTCAGGATTTTGCACAAATATGACTAAGCTAGCATGTTGATCATGTGTGTTAAACTGCTATCATGGGGTCTACTGTCTGCAGCTAAATGGCTACATCAGGGAGTATTATGTAATCCATGCCAGTTGAGAGAGATCTATAAGGTAACTTGAAGATCAACATGGAAAAGACACAACTTTATTTGCTGTAAGATGAGTTTATTTACTTATTTTTTATAAGTCTGGGACATAACTTGGGTTAGATAAATTTCTGCACCTGAAAAACCTAATATATACTAGACAATGATGGTATCAATAACAATTTTGTTTATCATTTCTTTTGACAGTGCTTTATAATGTATTGTCCCAATCTGTCATGAATAATATCTGCAGGGATGAACATTCTGTTACTTTTGTCTTTCTTGCTAAATCACTCCTTCTTTTTCCTTTCTAAGCTTCATTTGTCACCATCTTTTTCAATCTCTAGTTCAAACAGTTCTGAGTAAGGCTAGCTGGCCTCTCTAAAGCTCTAGACTGACTGGTAAAATAGTGACATAAATCTGTAGAGTATTCTTGTGAGAGAACCGCAGCCTTCTTGGTTGCACAGTGCTGAAAATGGACAGCTGGACACTCAGTGAAAAGATGGTAACATTACATTTTGTTGCTTTTATTGTTTTACATTTTTGGACAACTGCTTTCTCTGGCATTGCATGCTTGATTTCAACCTGTAACACCAGCAACTTTGGGATTCTGTCTTAAGGTAATCTGTTTCAATATGGCTTGATACAGATCTTATAAATTCTCTAAGGAAAAACTTGTTTTGAATGTGATGGTTTGAATTTGTTGTGTTATGTAAGCTCTATACCACTTGAGCTTATTGATTTTAAATCATGGTGTATGCATGATGTAGCACACAGCATGGAGTAGCAGTCAAGGTACATTGCTGGGATGCAGTGGCCTGGGCAGTCAGTAAGATCAAACAATGGACAGCTGATTGCAGATAACACTGGGGAAATAAAGTTGGAGCATCCTGAAGAGCTGACATAATAATAGAGATCAGTCTGTGGCGGTGTGCAAGCTGTCATAATGAACTATTGGTTCATTGTTTCTGCTTTGTGTCATACATAGATGATTTGTGGTGTCTCTAAGTTACAGTGCAATATATATGTGCACCTGAGCAAAACACTAAGAGAAAAAAAATGGATTCCTTACTTTCCATCAGAGAGATTCTGAAACAAACAGAGGTCATGATTTTGTTTTAGCTGACTAACTGGCATGTATGGTATGGTATGGTATGGTAAAGCGTTGAAAAGGGATAATGGTATGGTAGGTTATTGCATTGTAGGTCACGGTATGGTATGGTATAGTATGGTATAGCATTGAAAAGGTCTAATGGTATGGTAGGTTATTGCATTGTAGGTCAGGGTATGGTATGGTATAGTATGGTGTGACATAGTATAGTATGGTATGGTATGGTATAGCATGGTATGGTATGGTGTAGTATAGTATGATATGGTATGGTAACATATGGCATGGCATGGTATGGTATGGTATGGTATGGTATAGGATTGTATGGTATGGTATGGTATAGCATGGTTTGGTATGGTATGGTATGGTATGGTATAGTATGGTATGGTATGGTATGGTAGAGCATGGTATGGTATATGATTGGTAGGGTAAAGTATGGTATGGTATAGTATTGTATGGTTTAGTATGGTATGGTATATTGTATTGAAAAGGGATAATTTTATAGAGGTTATTGCATTGTAGGTCACAGTATGGTATGGTATGGTAAAGTATGGTATGGCATGGTATGGTCTAACATGGTATGGTATAGTATTGTATGGTACGGTATGGTAAAGTATTGTATGATGTGGTATGGTATGTATGGTATGGTATGGTACGGTATAGTATGGTATGGTATGGTATGGTATGGTATAGTTTGGTACAGTATGGTATGGTATGGTATGGTATAGCATTGAATAGCGATAATGGTAAAGAGGTTATTGCATTGTAGATCACAGTATGGTATGGTATGGTATGGATTGGTATGGTATGGTATAGTATAGTATGGTATGGTATGGTATGGTTAAGTAAGGTATTGTATAGTACGGTATGGTATGGTATGGTATGGTAAAGTTTGGTATGGTATGGTATAATATAGTATAGTATGGTATGGTATGGTAAGGTATTATATGGTATGGTATGGTATGGTATGGTATAGTATGGTATGGTATTGTATAATATGGTATGGTATGGTAAAGTATGGTATGGGATAATGTGGTATGTATGTTTGGTATAGTATGGTATGGTATAGTATAATATGGTATTGTATGGTAAAGTATGGTATGGTATAATGTGGTATGGTATGTATGGTATAGTATGGTACAGTAAGGTATGGTATAGTATACCACTGAAAAGGGATAATGGTATCAAGGGTATTGCATTGTAGATCACAGTATGGTAGGTATGGTATGGTATAGTATGGTATGGTATGGTAAAGTATGGTATTGTATAGTTTGGTATGGTATAGTACGGTATGGTATGGTATGGTATGGTATGGTATGGTATGGTATGGCATGGTATAGTACTGTATGGTATGGTATGGTATGGTAAGGTAAGGTTTTATATAGTATGGTATGGTATGGTATAGTACTGTATGGTATGGTATGGTATGGTATGGTATGGCATGGTATAGTATGGTATAGTATAGTAGTCTGTTATTATCTGATATGGTATGGTATGGTGTGGTATGGTATGGTAAGGTATTATATGATATGGTATGGTATGGTTAGGTATTATCTGATATGATATGGTATAGAATTGAAAGGGGATGGTGTGCAATGATATGGTAGGTTACTGCATAGGTCAGTGCTTTTACTTCCACGCAAGTATGGGTAACTGTACTTTTACCTGAGTAGTCTGCACTTGTCCCACCTCTGTTGACTGCAGTGAAGCACATAGAAGCACTATGGATTAAGAATGGGATGTCACTTAAGGTGATATGCAAGTCAAGGCAGGTGAGCAATATAGTGTATTTGTGCATACCAGCTGGTTAGACTGTGGCTTTTTGACTTGACCAACTGAAACTTTTGTCAGGGATAATATACGGAATATGTGGACAAAGTTACACTGATTATTACTATGTTTCATTTAAAATAACAGCTAGGAAATAATACTAAGAAATTTAGAAAATGCATGCCAGGTATTTCAAGGTGAAAAAACAGAAATGTCTAAAACAATCTATGCTTGTGCTTCTCTGAGCCAGGAAAATACTGAGGTTTACCCCTAAGTGCTGAACCTCTGCTTTAAAATATGAATTCCCTGTGTTCATTGAAGTCTTGGTATAAATCTTTAGTTGGTTTACCCTGTTGTAAAAAGTTGAACAAGTTTTAGTGTGCTGAAAAGTTTAATGGCGGAGGAGTGACCCCTCCCTTTTATATCTGCTGTTCAGCTCACTGCTCCAACAACAGCAGTCACATTAAATTACAAAGCAGCACACTCCATGTTAACAGATGCCTCTGATAGGTTCTTGTCAAGATTATCCATGCTGCTCTGACGCTGACGGTGTTTTTGGAGGGGGAGCTGTGGAGTGAAGTTAACAAATGACAAAACAGGCAGAGCCAATCACGGTTCAGGCCCCCTGATACGGAACAGCACAGGCACGTCCTCCAGCTAGAGCCCTATGATGCATCTCCCTGGCTGTTTTCTGTTAACTCGGCTCTTTCAAGGCCATCCATTCTACGGTGCTGCCTGACGTCGCTGCAGTGTCTTCCAAGTCAGCCCCCTCCCCCTGCCTACCTGTACAATCCATCTACTTGGTACTGTTGCACTATTTCTGTAGCACTTCACAGGAAAATATAGCTGTCTACTTACCAGAGTGAAAAAGTCAGTTGCCGCTGCCATTTCACCAGAGACGTCCCAGGAAGACATTATCCATCCCATTGTCCTGTGTTCATGATCTTGTCCTGATTACATACGAGCAGACTCCCTGCACATGCTTGAGCACATCCCAGATGCTGACTGACCACTTTCCTTTCCACACTGATTCCCTTTTTATTGCTCATTCACCAACCTCTAGCAATGAAGATTGCAATACATGGCAAGATGGTGTGTATCCTAGCTCATTCAATGGCTGTCAGGCCACTTTATCATTCTGATGGTTCGGTCAAGAGCAGACTGGTGGGACTCTAACTGCTTTTTCTCTGACCTGCGAGCCATACGCCGAGCTAGAGATAAAAACGGAAGAGGTTTCATGGACAGATATGCTGCGTTCTGCTGAGTAGAAAACCACATTGGGAAGATGGTGTGAAGCTTGGATGTTCTATCAGTATCATCCATCATATACTCTTTTTTTTTTTTTTTTTTTCAGCTTGGAACTCAACATCCAGCAGCTGCTGCATCCAGCCAAAGAAAATCTGTGTTAGAATCTTTTTATCTCCATTCAGTTGTTCAGGATAGACACACAAACACTAAAAGGTAATTACGCTAAGCCTTCTGAACTGCCTGTTTACTGAAAAATAGTGTTTTCTCTAACTAAGAGAACACCTTAATATATCAGCAGACAATGCCCCCATGGACCTCAGATGACTACACTGGATAGCTCATCCATAACCTTTTATTTCTGTTTATGTTCCACTCTGGTCGCACACTGCCATAATCTTAAAGGCACTAAAAGGAAATGAACAGCTCTCCTGAGATGACAAAGAAGCACTTATAGTTTAAATCCTGCTATTTTAGGCTGCATGCTTTCTTCCTTTTTTATTTTTCTGTAAAAAATGACTGGTTTAATAATAACAACATATTTTTATCTACAGCTAAAGTAGCTTTAAGGGAGAAACACCAAATTAAAAGAGGACAAACATCACTTTAAAGTACTTGTAACTGCATCTAAACAGTAGTTGTTTGTATTCATGACATGGGGCTCTTTTATGTAATGCTGTTGCAACTAAAACTATCCTGTCTACCACAGTTTTTATGACAAAAACACCAATCCAAAAATGTTGTTTTTTAAATCTCTTTTTTAATTGTGTTGTTGTCTCTTCTACCTTTTTAATGTGTTGTGGCTCTAATGTCTCAGCAGCTTGCAAGCATCAGATATTGCTTCGCATCACTCATCATCTATAATTAATTGCTGTCCACTGCATCTGATAAATATTCTGCTTAGTGATTTTGAGTTCCCCCTAGCTTACCTAATGACATCTGGTGATATAGTTTTGAAGAGGGAAAAACAGAAATGAGATGCTTGGTTGATAAGCCTTTGACAGCAGCAAGCTGAATAAAGTTTCCCCACTGTTGACACGAGTCAAAGCACATTTAAATTATGGATATAGATATTATGAATGCACCACTATCCACTGTGTAAAACAAGCTGACAAGCTCTTTTATTGGAGAAGAGGTATACCTGAAAAATGGCTTAGCATTGCACTGCTTTTCCCATATCAGTGAGGAGACTCAAAAAAGAAAACAATTCGATGAAGCTGATTTTGTCACAGCAGCTTATTGCCAACATACTGTACGGACACGGACTCATGCATGGCTCTTTTATGCATTGTACAGCAATTAAGTAACATACTACTGTTTGAACATGCTATACAATAAAATGTCTTACCTTAGAGGTACTACAAATTCACAAGAGGTACTCTAAGTTTCGGTTTTGGGACCACTCTTCTGTGAGGAACTTTTAGGCATGTTTGTGTTACGCTGAACCAAACAAAGGACTCAAATGCAAGACTCAGAGATAAAAGGCAAAATTCAAAGTCCGTTTAATCAGGCAAGGTCGGTACACAAAAAAATCCAGCAGAACAGGCAAAGGTACTCAAATCAGAAGACTAAAGACTAGGTTGGGAAAAAAAAAAAAAAAAAAAAAAAAAACTTGGTCAAGATCTAACTGGAAAACACAAGGAAATTCGAGTAAGCTTACACAGAGGAAAAGACAAACTGGCAGGGGAAGGAAAGGATTAGGAAAGACTAAATACTCTGGGGGAAGGGAAGACAGTTATACACAGGTGAAACACATGAGGTAATCACAGACATGGGAGACAAGTAAGGATGGGCAGGAAGTGGCAATCTTAAAAGAGACACAATACAAGTATCACAAAATAGAACAGGAAGCACGAGACAAGAAACATGAGGATGAATGAATTATAAAATAAGATACTAAATAAAACCTGTAGACATGACAGTTTGGGCCTTAAATTGAGGTTGAAGTAGGGATTAATATGGTGAGTAAGGGCATAATCAGGCTGGAAAAAGGATTCACACAACCTTGGCTATATGCTCTGGATGTCCTATACCAGGGGGAAGAGGCCCGGACAAAAGAAATGCCGTCAAGCTTGACCTTGGCTGCTGGGCGACACAGAAGTATGTCAACATGTGTGGAGCTTGACCCAATTCCAAACGTGGGTTTCAGCACTGAGGGCCCTGTGATGAGTCCTTAGCATTCTTGATACCTAAAACTTAGACTGTATATCAGTTGCCTTGGATGGATTTTATCAAAGTCTTTTTTCCTTTATATGCTGATGATAGTGTTGTTTACTCCTGTGCACCTGTGCCTATGCCTGACCACGCTTTTGCAGATCTTCACCATGCAGTCAATTTAGTCTTAAATCATCTGTCACTTGTTCTTAATGCAACATTATGATAAAACAAACAGAAAAAAACAAAAGTCATGTTGGTTGCATCTTCAAGAACAACAAAAAGATCATCACCCAAGAAAGCTGTTGCAAAAGTCGGTTGACAGCATGAGCTGGTCTCTTCTTTTAACTACTCATGATTTTGTCCTAACAAAAACTTGTCTTTCAAGGAGTACATTCAGTATGTTGCGAGGAAGCTGAAGGATTTACTGGGATTTTACTGCAGTACTTGTCTGCTTTAAGTACATGCCATCCTGCATATTGGTATATCTTCATTTATTTCTTTTAATCTTGACAGATGTTAAGGTCAACCTTTGTTCATTAATGTGCAATTTGTTGTTTCCAAAGACCAAACTGAAATAGGATAGAAGGCTTTTAGGTTTTTCAGACCCTGGGTAAAAAGTCTCTAATCCAAACTTTCTTTTGTTTTACCATTGTTTCCTGTCACACCATGAACAGAATTGCAAAAATCCTGAACTCAATTTTTACATAAAGGAACAGATAATTAACACAGTTGCTCAAAAGCATGAAGACTTGTCTGTTTATTAGTGATTACAAACCGTTAATGCCACATTTTATATTAGTGTATTCTTCACTCAGGTCAGTACCTGAGAAATTTGCCACTCTAACATCTAAGGCACTGCTTATTGATTGAAAGCAGGGAAGTTGTAAAATCCCAAGAATTAGGAAAGCTTTCTTTCAGAGACCAAAAGCACTGGGAACACACACAAGGGACAGATTCCAGCTCGATTACTAGTCTTGTAATGTATGCTCTGTCTTTAGTGTCACACGCTGGGACAGGTGGCTTAAGGTTGTGTTATCACAATTACTTCCCTTCTTCATATCAGGTGATAATTTATTCACTGATACTCACCCTGGATCAAAGTCAGGAAACAAACATCTCTTATTGAGTTAAATCTGATGGACCATCTATACAGTAATAAATTCACTCTCTCAGATTTATCATTTAATAAATACCACCCTAGGGGAAAACACTTATTCATTGTCCAGACTGTCCTCATATTTCACCAATAACAGAAAAAAAAATCATAGAATTATGTAAAAAGCTACTCAGATATTTGTTAAAAAAAAGGCCTGGAAGAAGATCTTGGAGTGGAAATCACAGACAATTAATAGAAAACAGCTCAGGACAACTTCACACCTCTTCTCTATGGATCAGTTATGGACTATTTCAGTTCAAAATATTACACTGTCTACAACTATCAAAACTGCAACTTTCAAAGATGTTTCTCATATCTTGTGACAGGTGTGGACAAGGATGGACTTCATATGCAGTATGCTCTGTTTATTTATTTTTTCTTCTTTTTGCTTTTCACATGGTAATAGGTATGCATTAAGTATTATGTTCCCACAATGTAAAAACATAAAAGCACAAATAAAAGAAACGTAATATTTACAAGTAGGTCTATCTAAATTAGTGTTTAATCTCCTGAATACAAAAAAAAAAAAAAAAAAAAAAATCATATTTTTAATTAACTGAGAATAAGCCCTTTATTCACTCATGGAGAGGGTTTCCTCTATGGACGCTGCCATCTTGGATTTTTGCATTGTGCATGCTTTAAAGTGGTCTTTTGGCAGCCATGACTTCAGACCAAGATGCAGATGCTGAGAGAGACAGACCTGGAGAACCAGAGAACCAAGGATGCCAGCGGAGCACAAGAGGGTTAATTTCAGCCGGGCTGGGGCTGAAAGTCTGGCCCACAGAAAGCTGTACCCTGACTGGTGCGGCAGTTACAGCTATGGCATGAAGAGGAGAGTCAGAAGGAGAGTTGATGGGATGGAGCTTCCTGCAGTGCTGCCAGCTGTGAGAATGTTTCCCAATCAGCTGCAGGTTATCCAGCAGTCACACCAAATAGTGGACCTTGCGATGGGGGCTCAGATACTACTTCTGTAGGTGATTGACCCAGTCACAGGTGCACCAGGGTTTCTTCCTGTACAGGTTTTATAGACTTCCTTTGCACCACAAGCAGTCGCACCACAGGCAGTCGCACCACAACCAGTAGCACCACAACCAGTCTCACCACAATCAGTCTCACCACATAAAAAAAAAAAAAAAAAAAAAAAAAGCAGTATGCTCAGGAGCTGCCTGAGCATAGTGACGTACTAGGCCAAGATATTTCTAACTTCATTGAGGATTTTGTAGCACCTGTTTAAATCAGACACAATTCTGACAGTATTTGGGGTGAGGCCAGCTGCTATGAAGCTTTCTTGAAACCACTGAGACACTGCTAGCAAAAATATAATTTTACTAAAGTGAATACAGAAAAATGAACCAGTTGGATAGTTTTGTCCACCTATTATGTACAGTGGCCGCTGTTCTCAACACAGATGGCCTGAATGCAAACCTAGCTTGTGACTACTTTCCTGCTTCATTCAGGTTTGTTATATGACAGGCCATTTATAAAACTAAGCATTAAAAGGAGGCAGTAAATCGAGAAGCCCCTGGCTGCAGCCTGCAGATTGGGCAGTGCTCAACGTTTGGCATTTGACTCCACCCATCTCAATGTTCCATAAACCAATCACGTTCAGTCTCGTTACATACAACTTCACTTCATTTTGCAACTGCTTTTTTACCCTGTCTCCCGCTGGACTCCTGACTTGTAATTTTTGCCGCTTATCTCCCTATTTCTAAGTATGGTCCTGTCATCTCTAATATTTTTCAAGTCAAAGCAAGTCCTCTACTTGTGCTTTATATCCAAACCTCAAAAACATCCACCCCTCTCCCCGTAGTTGGTTTGATCCAAAGACACTGCATGAGATCCTCTCTGCAGGTTACACAGACACATAGGTAGCTGTGTGTCACTGAAGATTTTATTAGAGCATCAGCTCATTTTTTAAAAACGTGTTAACATGATATGTGATGAGTTATACTGGTTGGTTAAAGAGTTTATTCATCCTGTGGTTTAGCCCCTATCTAACATAAGTTCTGATGTGCTTTAATGTAGTATCCTCTAATATTCATAAGGAGAGTTTAGAGCTGAGCGAATCTTAAAAGTAAGGAGGCTGACTGTTATTATCATGACTGACTTTCATAAAAAGCATCTTGTCTATAATCATCTACTCCGGACCATATCCAGCAGTCTTCCTCATCTCTCCCCTCATCCACAGACAGCTGAAACCTCGTTTCTGTCTCTGCCCTACCCTTCCAAAAAAACAAAAAACAAAACAAAAAAAAAAAAAAACAAAGAAAACCCCCCCACCTAATCAGCTAAAAAAAAGCCTAAATTTCTATCCCACTCATCTACATAAACTCCAAATCAGTAAATACTTTTCTAAATACTGCAAATCAGTAAATATCTTTCTAAATACCGCTAACAACGTTGAGCTCCAACGCAGCCAATGGAATGGCATTGAGCTCTGCCCCCCAAACTCAACTCAGCCAGTGAAATGCCGACATGAAGTGGCGTTGAGCTCCACCCCGATCTGCAGTGTGCAGTCAGGGATAACTGAGTAAATCTGCTCTAGGATGTTGTAGGCATGTCAGTTGAATGCACCGAAGCCACACCCACTCACGAGAAATATGATCCTCTCAAAAAAAAAAAAAAAAATTGCTACAATCTGAATAAAGGAATCATCTGTCTGCTATTTTGCTATGTTACAACACTTTATTAAGCCACCAGAGACACAATCACATCTATGTTATGACAGGCAGACAGTTTAGAGCTAAAAAGTTTCAGTTATGTTTTCTCATCCTGTATTTAACACTTCAGGTATTCCTTTTGTTTCACTTTCTGAGTTATGTTGAATTAAGTCTCTCTTCTGTTCATGAGACTTCTTTGTTAAGTTGCTAATGAAAAAAATAAATTTCCTGATGTTGCTCTTCAAAATAAAAGTATTCAATAAAGATTTGCATAGGTACGGTGGCCGAGAGGTCTCACACGAATGCAAATTCAAAACGCTTTGCAAAAAGCGCTGCAGCAAGTTTTTGTATTTGTGTTGTGAACTTTTGTTTTTGTGTTTTTCTCAAATGTTGTTGTGTTCTTTCTTATTGCAAAGCGTTTTGAATTTGCATTCATGTGAGACCTCTCAGCCAGGAGACTTTCTGTGACAGACTTGGCAGGAATAGATCGCATCTATCATCAAATAGTTTACTGAACTTACACTACTAAACTTTGCAACAATAGGGATTGAACCGTTGCTGCTTTGAGAGAGACAAAGCCACAGACCGCTGCTTTTAATCAACCAGGACTGAAGACAAGAGAAATATGGATTAAAACACACCTTCAGCAGGTAAGATGTGTGTTCCTGCTGTGCCCGGTTCAAGTGGAGTGTCAGGGACCAGGCAGTAAGGCATGAGACACAGGAGTACTTTTAAAGAAAATGTGGGCTTTTATTTTACCCAAACAAAGGAAAACCAAATTTACAAACCAACTTATATGAACAAGGCCTATAAAAGAGGTCAACTTAATAGAACTTTAAGTAAGCAGAACAAAATTAAGGTGTAAACTGAATAAACAGACCTGACACACTGAGACAAAGGGAGTGAATTTATAGGTTTGGCCAAACCAAATGAAACACAAGAGGGGTAGACAAACTGGACACTAAACTAAACTAAATACAAAGCAAACCTAACTAAACCCAAAACCCCCCCATGACATCATGGCTCGTGGTCTGCTCCAATGATGTGGCTTCAGCATAAAAGTCCTCTCTGCCCTTGGCCACACCTTTTGTCTGTACCAGGAAGTTCCCTCCCCCACCATCCAGGTAACTCAAAGAAAGAAACAAGGATTAGAACAAAAGAAACATGTGTAATCTTACATTGACCAAACTGTGCGCACCTAGTTCAAACAATCTAAGATTAAACACATAAATAATCTAATACCAAATCAAATTGTGTAAACTATTTGTGGTAAAATGAACAAATCAAACTAATGTTTATGTGGTTTACTGTAAAATAAAGGCTTGTGAGGAACATAGGAGGTTAATGTGTGGGTTTGAGTAATATTACCCTTGTGTGGCTTCGGCCATCACATGGAGAATAGAAAAATATGACCTTACGGTGAATTATATCCAGAGCCCAAATGCCTGGCATTTTTACCTCAGAATGAACAAACACACAGCATGTAGCAGGCTGTTTCAATGAAGGCAGTGACATCGGCTAACAAAAGACTGTATTAAGATAAGATGCTCAGCAATAAGTGGACAGGGTAAATCCTTGGAGCGCCCTGTGACATCATGGGATGTTATATTTGACCTGTCCAAATTAGACCTAGCCAGGGAAGAGGTAAAACACGGTCTAAATCCAAAATTCAGTCACACATTGATCTCAATGTCAAAATAAAGAAATTACCAAGGAATTATGTAGCAACTTATATAGACAAGTATTGTCTTATTTCTTAGAAATTATTTTGCAAAAAAACATCTGATTAGCAAAGAATTGTCAACTTATTACTAGGTAATAACAACCTTATTCTTGAGAAATTACAAGATAAAGTCCTACAATTTATCCTATGAAATGGATACGTGGAAAAAGTCTATCCGGCATGTCAGGTTACAAATTATATCTTACAAAAATCCAGCACACCTAACCTTACTAAAATATGTTAAAAGGCATGTATCATTAATGTATAACCAGACCAACCTAAAGTGCTCCCTCTCTCTAAATTAAATCACTGTTAACTCATTATTTGTATTATTGAACTACTGCTTCAACACACAGATGCTTTTTGCAGGAGGAATCCCAAATCCGATAATTCACCTAAAAGTGTCTCTTTCTTTATACCCTGGCATTAAGATCAGATTTTAAATTGATCCTTTTGGAACTTTGTGAGACCTTTAACTTACACAAAGGAGCCTTTTTGCAGGCCATATTAGATAACCTGTCATTCAAGAACCAAGGTCACAAAAAGCCAACATGTTTTCCCAAACTTTGGCAATGTTGGCAGAATGATAATGCTGAAATAATGTGTCCGTGAATAAAAGCATCAGAGAGAGAATTGACTTCTAAGATCAAAGAGCAGCGGGAAAACAAGATGCTGGGGGGAGGCGCGTGTGTGGCAAGTCAGGGGGCATGTGGAGTAATTTAAAAGATTTGGCAGAAAGAATGATATCGGAAAAATTCAAATGAAGATCACAGGCGTGTAAAGAGATATTTGAATTTTTTAAGTTCAAGGAGGCATCCGAAGTCTTTTGATGTTCTGATTTCTTTTGCTTTATATGAGCTGAGAACTTTTCTCACTTTCTCATGATTGAGTGACTCTAGTCCCAAAAAGAAGCTTTTTTTTTTTTCACAATAAAAACTAACATCAATCATGAACATATTTAGATAGTTGAATTTAATTTTGTAGTTTATATTCACACACATTTTTGATGATGACAATGATCCACACACAGTGGATTCACTCGAGACTAAGAAAGGTGTTCAAGAAAGGAAAGTCATTTATAAAGTTATATGCATTACATGCATGTAGTACAAGCATTTAGTCAGAGACAAGGGTAAGTATCACCAGTATAGAAAACAAGACATGGCATTAATAAACAAATAAACACAAAAAAATGACCTTAGGATACTTACCATGATGTACCAGATCATGTCAAACAGCAAAATCTATCTTCAACAAACTAAATCATGAAACTTAGAGGGGTTATGCCCTTTAAATGCCTTTAAATCACTTTCAATTAATCCCTTTCAATAATGAATTGCAGGATAAGGTACATTTTGTGAAAAGAATTAGAGCAGTCATTATGCATAAGCCATTTTTCTGTTCATTTCATCAAAGCTGTAAAAATGACAAAAAAATCACAATGCAAAAAGAGAGCAATGCAGACAATACATACGGTCCTGTCTGTAGTAACGGCCCAGATTATTACTGTGTGAAAATAACAGCAGGTGCAGCTGTTTCCAATTGTGCATCTGACTCATTGAGGCTTTCATGCAAATGAAGTCTGCATTGTCTTTTCATCTCCTCTACCAGATGGGAGGATCAAGTTGAAAGGAAAATAAAGTTTTGCAGGTATATTAAAACCCAGGCATGCTGAGTAAAATGCATGATGAGAAGATAAATCAGAGGCTGTCTCCTTTTCTGCCTCTTTTATATTGTCAGATATTCTCAGTTACAATGTGATGTTTTAAAATCTAAATATATACAGTTTTATTTTGGTGTGTTTTAGATCTTCCATGAAAGTGTAGTAAAATACATCTATAGTGGAGCAGACTTAGCTTTACATAAAGTTCCTCTATCAAGACTGTATCAACATAATTTTTCTCACAGGCTATTTTCTGAATATTCTCTGGAGTGATGACTTTCTCACTTAGTCAGTAACATATGAGATAAAGGTGTAAAATGCACATTGATATTTCCTGGAGTGCAAGATGGAGATGTTGATTACCTTCAAAATCAAATCTGGCCTGCCTGTAAAACTCAGAAAATCAGTTTCATATCATTTATTTCAAACAAGATGTGAAAACCTACAGCCTTAAACTCCTAAGCTGCATACGTACTCCATACTTTAAAAAAGGCAGTGTTTTTAATCTAATAGGTAAAGTGTAACTAAGTACATAGGATACAACTCCCTATAGTACAGCTGCTTGACACTTTACTGTCCAACATTGTCTAATTACCTTGGCAAACTGGAATAATAAAGATTACTTTCCTGACATCATCGTTAACTACCTGGATTAAAGTAGGCAACAATTTCTGACAATGAGGGAGGAGGAAAAATACATCTATTAGAGAAGCCATTGGCATGTTATGGAAGTCAGTTCAACAAAACAGACGCCATGTCCCTCATCAAGCAAATCCATCTTGAAAACCTCCAGTCTAAGACTCTGTGCTGAACCCAAAATGGTACGGATCAGTCAGCGTTGTTTGATGGGAATGAGGCGGTAGCTACAGGCAGGGTTCTGTTGTACTGGGAGCCGATAGCAATGGCTGCTACCAGTGTAGCTGTTAGCTCAGATGGGGCTATAGTATAGTGGCAGAACTGGACAACATTTCTTTATCAAATAAAGAGCAAAGAAGAGCATTGAAAGCTTTTCATGGCAGAACAGATGTTCGTGCTCTTCCGCCGACCTGCTTCAGGATGAGTTTAACCATTAGCTGGGATGCAGTTGTAAAAAACAAGCAAAGAACCACACCAAAAGCACCTCTTAGGAGAGATGATATTTTCCCAGGTCTCCTTTGGCGTGAATTTTCTAGCCACTGATGAGCACAGCTGTTCACAAATGGCAGCAGCTCAGGTTTAACCAATGTTACGCATTCCCAACTACCTCATTTTGTCCTGTCGCTCTGATTGGCCTGTATTGAATGTGAGTTTTCCAAACACTTTAAAAGAGAGGTTCCCAGATGAGTCTAAAATATATCCATACAATGGATGTGCATAGCTGTCTGTGTGGCATGCGGGGTTAGGAAGTTCCACGTTTAGTCAAAAAACTGTTTAAGCAACAAAAATGTATGGATAGCTGTAACAGTCATGTACTCTATAAAATATTGGCAATGTTTCAGTGACGTCCTCAGTGGTTTCTGAAACAGTTCTGAAGCTTACCAAGGGCATTTTTCATGTTGGAAATGCAAACTGATTGACGGGCCTAGGCCGTCAAGCTAACAGCTACAAAGCTCAGCTGTTTAGTGTGATAAAGCCATGCCCTTCCCAATGCACAACTTTAATCTCAACTGTTACCAAATGGGTGATTTACATGTAAAAACAACCCCTATAACATGTATTAATGACAAAGTAAAATGTTGTGGCAGCTTTAGCTTGACATTTAAGAGACTACTCTTCAGCACTTCATTATTGGCTTCATTCTTCAACAACATTCATTGCTGCTTGGTGACAATATATAAAGTATTCAACATCCTACCATATGTTTCTGCATTGCTTTTCTTTGGATGTGATGCCCTTGGAGGCTTTAGCATTAAGGAGATGTAAATCAGCGTCCTTTTTCATACCTTTCTGACTGTCGATGTTCATAGAATATTCAAAGAAGACATTGATTGTCAGTTATCATCTGATAGATGATGTAGGCATCAGGGAACAGATGGGGATATCTACATTATTAAGAAGCCAGCAGTTTGTGTCGAATGACTTACAAACAAGATGTCCTTTTCTTGTGATCACTTGGGCTCACTTCAAAAGAAGCAACTAGTTTCAATTAGAATTACCCACAATAATGGGAATAAAGTTTGAGGAAAATATAATCTAGATTAGCTAAAAGTAAAAAGTCAAGTTTTGTTAGGTTGGTCATCAGAGGAGAAGAAAACATCTTTTGAGTTGTTGTTGTTGTTTTTTTTTCTTTTTGACCACACAAGCAGATCTGTGGCTCAAATGATTGATTGATACTGGATTGCTCATAGAATAAATCTGCATACAGAGACAAATAAATCTTCATAGGAATACAGTCTAGAGGAGCAGGTAAGACAAAGTTGCGCCTGAGTTTTTACCTGTATTTCCCAAATCCTGCTGATAGATGATTGGTAAATACATCTTAAACTACAAATGCACTACAATAACAAACCAGGGCACTTTTAGAGATCATGACCCTTGTGTACACATTCAACATTTAAATGTGGCCTTTGTAAATAAAAATTAGCATCAGGACATTCTGGGTTTGGGCATCCACACAGTAATTTGTCAGATACTTACATCAGGTTTGTGTACTGCATCCAATCAGAGCATCTCTCTGTCTCTCCAAGCTCCATCTGTCACTGAGGCATGCCACTGTGTGCGTGACCCCAGCCATGTGGGTGCGCTTGAGCAAGACTGTTTTGAGTTCTCAGGCCCAAAGCACGAGCGCTAGGAGGAGTCGAGGACCTTGGCACAGAAACCTTCGTAGGGAAGGGAACAGATGCCTGGGAAATCTTCATGTAATCTTTGATATAACAGCACTCAGACCTCCAGTTTAGTCATTTCAATTTTTAATTTTATGAATCAGATACAAGTGGATTGAAGTAAAGATGCATGGTATTTCTGCATGCAGTGAACAATGATTTGATATATTGTAACTAGACCATGCGACCCAGTTTATGGCACATATGTATATACCTTCAGTCATTTTCATAAATGCACATTTACAGTGAGTAATAGCCTATAAGACAGCAGAGCCTATGATCCTTACATTCAAAAACACTTCATGTTAACATGTCATTTATGAGTGTTGTGGTTTCCCAATAAGATTAAGAAAACAAATTTACTAACAAATCCGTCAAAATCATACACACCATATAGAATAACATCTAAATTTGTGAGCTGTTTTTTCAGGTCAGGTCTCAATCAGGCTTGCCAATCTGGACAGATATTCTTTTTTGCAAAAATGCTCAAGCCCTGTCAAGTTACGTGGGGATCAGGTGTGAACAGCCCTTTTGTGATTTTGATTACTGGGGGGTTGTGGACAGGTCAGGGGGAAATATTTGTGATGAAAAAGCCTGCAAAGGTGTTTTTTGGCATTATATGTGACCTTTAACACTCTGCCATCAATCTTTTAATGGGGAAGAACCTGGGAAACACTAATGTAGACAGAGTCTCTACAATCTCAGCTACTGAAGCTTTTAGGTCCTTCAGAGTAAATAATTGTATTTTTGGAGCCCTGAAGTGAGCAAGACTTTTTTCTGTGGATTATTTGTCTCATTTTTGGCTCAGCAATTTGGTTGGATGTGTATGTAAGATTTTTCCCCAACTCTTTCAGAGTCATCATCTATGTCTTAGTGGCCTCTCTTATTCATCTTTTTCTTGCACGGTCAATCAGTTTTGGAGGACGGCCTGATCTGACAGATTTACAAGTGTGCCATTTTCCTTCCATTTCTTTATGATGGATTTTGACAGAACTCCAGGGGGTGCCCTGGATTTTGTTTTTTTTTTTTTCTTGTATCCATCCCCTGACTTAAACTTTTCCATACGTTTTGTTTTCTGAGTTGCTAATGGTGTTATTCTGCCTTCAAGGTGTAATGGTAACCAGGAATACTGATTAACCAGTGACCTCCAGACAAAGGTGTCTTTATACTACAATCATGTAAGACACATTGACTTCACTCAGGTGATCCCCTTTTTACAAACTGTCTACAAACAAGGACTAGTAGCATCAGTTGGCTGGACCTCTGTTGAATTAGGTCAGAAACTTTAAAGGGGGTGAATAATTATGCAATAACTTATTTTACTTTACACATTTTTATTCAGTTACATTAATTTGTAGAAATCTGAGAAATAATAGTCTTTCTGTGTTTTTTTTTTTTTTTCAAAAAGCCAAATTATATTAAGCATGATTGATTTACAAAATCAGTAAAAAACTAAAACATCCATGGGCGTGGATACTTTTTATAGGTACTGTATATTGGTGACTCCTATGTACTTACAAATTTATTTGTTATTTATTTAACCTTTATTTAACCAGGATTTATTCCCATTGAGAAACGGAAATCTCTTTTACAAGGGAGTCCTGGCCAAGACAGCAGCATGATAAGTTTCGCACATAGGGCATTAAACAGGACATAGAACAAAGATTACACCAATCAACAAATCAGCAGCTTTCAGCAGAAAAGCGTGTGCACACACTGGTCAAATGTTCCCAAATTCTAGTTTTGAATTCTCCTAAACTAACTCAACACTCAAGTTTAAGATGACCCTTTTACTCTGACCAAGATGACAGAGCAAAAACATTAAAAGCTCTTTGACCAAAGACAGAGTGAGTGCGAGGAATCTCATACATGATGAATCTATGAGAGCGTAGATTACAGCTACTGACAGCTTTTGGAGTCAGTAAAGAACAAAGATAAGAAGGTAATTCATGTAAAATGACCATATAAGGAAAGATACACCAGTGTTCCATCCTTCTATTGTATAAGGACAACCAACCAAGTTTCTCATATGAAACACAATGATGGGTCCGAAAACCCAGATCAGTGATAAATCGCAAATGTACAAATGTCCTGTATAAGTAATTTTCCCCAAAAAACTGCAATTTTTAAAGTGACACTCACTTTGCATTTTTCTCTGGAAATGTGACAGAAAGCATGTTTGGTTCACAAGCTGCAAACTGCTTCATCTAACAGTCATTACATTTACATGCATAGTAAAGTCTTAGGCAACTTAACTGGCCTTCTGTCCTTGTCCCAGTTTACTAGAACAGTGGGAAAATTGATTTATTGACAAGAGCACGTCCGATTCAGCTGTGGTAGTTAGCAATATGCCCCCTTTGAACTAGTTCCTGTAGACCTCCATTCATTATGCACAACTCTGTGCTTTACTTCTAGAGCAGATGATAACACCTTCACCTTATGGTGGTATTAGAGGAAGCACTGGCAGTCCCACTGACAAATGACTGAATGTTTTCAGAGATTTAGCTGTCCCTAATGTTCCATAACGCCAGGGTGGGTATTAAACTCTTCAAATGGTGTACCGGCACACTGCTAATGTTTGTCTATCAGCAGCATTATACAGTAGGAACAAACTGTGAATGCGCTTGCCAGGATCACATGCCCACAGGAAGACTTTGATAAGCTGTTCCACAACGTTCATGCTGAATCGACAGCAGCCCGAGTATAACTTGGGGCCTCCTGAATCAAAAATCATGAGGTAGTAACAAGCCTCTGTTTTGATCTTTGAGCACCTAATAGGAGCACACAGCGTCCCTTGGTGTGTTCAGTTCTATTAAACCACAGCTTTTACATCCACAATCTGGCCTGGAGTGAAGAAGAATCTCAGCAGGGTTTCTGAACACCATCTCCGTCTTCTGTGCTCTGTATTTTCCTACTTAAGAGCATCAGCGCTGTGTGTTCAAGTGTGTTGGATACCAGATTTGCTATGTGGGTCTTTAAAAATAATGACACCAGAAGATGACAGTATGGTGGGCTTCAAAAAACATATTTTTGACTTTGATTTAGATATAGGGAACAAAACTCTATTTTTTTTTTCAGACCTAATTATAAAACAGTTTTACTTTATCTCCCTCTCTTTTCAAAGCTCTAAAACATACTCTATCAGTGCACTTAAGAAAAAAAAAAAGATTTTGTTTAAGATTAAAGACAGTCTCTAGAAACAACTGCACTGACTCCATCTTATCACTCATGATCATATCATGCAGTTAGTTTGAAAAAATGTTTATGTGTTTTCTTGTGTGGGCATGTGCACTCCATAAAGCCAAATGAATAAATTATCACAATATTTTTATTCCTTTAAATAAAAAAAAAGATCTTAATTAACTCTTTCAAGGTTCTACTTAATAAATAAAGTCAATTTCTTAATTATTTCAGATACGAATGAATCAGTGCCAGTCCACTCAAACGTTTGCTTGTCATCGCACTCCTTATGTTTTTATGCCGATGTAAGCAGCTGAAGGAGCATTCAGCACTTGCTGTAGATTCAGACATTGTCAAAAGAACCTTCAGCACAGTGTTTATGTTCAGGTAGAAGTCTGAAGAAAATCTAAAAAACCTGGTAGATGTCCCTATTGGCAGTCGTGTGTGTAATCTGCTGTTTCCAAAGTTCAAGCTCCACATCTGCAGTGTTGACACTGGGCATCAGAGCCCCATATTCCTCTTTTATGTCACGCCATAGACTGTCTGCCAACCTTGGAAGAAGGTACTGGTCTTGGAGACATGACAACACAAAGCGTACTCTATCTTTTACCTCTGAGGTTAGATGAGCAATGAAGGGCAAATATTATTTTCCAGTGCTCTTGAGGATTTGCAGCAGGTGTGTTGGACCTTTGAGCTCGTGTTTTAGCTATACGAGGCCATGATGGTGTGATGTCAATAGTAGCAGCCAGAAAGCAACACTTTATTTTGAATCCTATAGTTTGCTCACAACAACCATCACAGTATCCTTGGCCATTTGAGCCGCCAGTGGTAACTCACAGTTTAGGCTCTGTAAACCATTGCTCAGCAGGTGAAGAAGCCCCTTGGTGAAAATTTTACATAGAACAGGTTCAAACGAATCAATGGTTTATGTAAGGGGAGATGTGGCAGAGCCACATTTTGCATTTCCACCTGTTTTCAGCTTAACCAAGGTTGTTAACTCTTTGTCATAACTTGAAAGGAGACAGGCACACATCATGCTGTGACCAGTGGGTTGCAGAAAACTTTTAAAGGTGTTTGTTGCCACTATTGTTCAGTAAGCCATGTAGGTGCTTTGGAGAGGCAGTTATGAGCCTTCATTTCATGCAAGGTGTTCAGTGTGTCTGATTGCAGGGATCTTTGTTGAATTGATGGATTTCTGCAGTGAACATATATTGCAGCAGGATACTGTTCTTTGTTGAGTACAGCTTACTTTTCCACTCACATTCCCAGCACCATCATATCCTTGTCTAATGGTATTAACAGAGTCTAAATCTAGTTCTCTCACTCTACTCAGTATATGCTGATTTAAGGTCACACCAGCAGTGTCAGTAGTAGTAGCTAGACAGGGACTCCACATACCGGGTAACTGGGACCGTTTGCTTCGTGTTACCAACATCAGCTACTTCATCAGCTAACTGAAAAAAAAAAAAAAAAAAAAAAAACCCTTACCTGTGTACCTGTGTTTGAAGAGTGTTTTGTTTTGAATGTTTCCCACATGTTTCAACTGGCTCATTCTGAATTTGATGACTGCTGTATTTTGTATTTGCTGCTGCACTATCAACAAACTGCCTAAGGAAGTAATCTCCCTCAGCAAAATATTTCATTAGCACCTTGAAAATTACTTGTCTGTGTGTAAATGGTAACTGAGTGAGGAAGAGTCACTACCACTAACAAGCACAAGCCAAGGGAGTGGGTGGGCAGGATTCAGCCAATGCTAATGTAAAAGAGTACAGCATAAAGCTGTTCTACATGAAAAGGTGCCCAGAAAAAAAATGATGATTCAGGGATATGTAAATAAAACTAATGCGACTTTCAAATGATCGTGTTTCCCGTCTTTCTATGGAAAAGCTTGGTCTAATAGATATAATATTACCATATCAAATCTGTCCTTTATTATGATTATTAGTCAAAATATACATAATATATCATCAGTTTATTTAAAATCTATCTTATATTATGCTTGTTCAATACTTTACTGTCAGCTTAAAATAAGTCTGTGTCGATGCTCTATTTTGCTGTTGTAATATACCATGTTAGCCTATTTTGTTGCAGTTATTAGTCATTGAAGTGCCATAAATAGAAATTAGGGCCCTGAGCTTGCTTTTAACAAATCTGATCATTTATTTAGTGCCCTGCATATTCTTTATCACATCTCTTAGGTCACTGACCTCACTTCGCTTAAGCAAATCCAAACTTTACCTGCAAAGATATACGAGCAAAAGCCCCCTCTGTGCCCTAAAATGAAAAACTGTATCCACAGTGGGTTCATGTTCCAGGCTATTTCGAGCTCACTTTCCTCCTCTGAATGCTGGCTTGCCTGCTGCTGTATTTTGTCTGGGAGATTTACTCCTGAGCTTTGTAGCGTGTGTGTGAACAATCAATAAGAACATAACCTGTTTAAAGCAGGTCGGCCAGGTCAGCTGACACAGAGTGCCAAGATTTCACTTACTAAGAGAAAAGAGACAAATGAAAGACAATTTAAAATGTAAATGACTCACATTTGACACCCTGGGTTGTGGGAGAAATAATACATCATTGATCAATACACAGGTTGAGTTTATGTAGCTCTCTCTGAAATCCGAGTTGAACACTTGTGTACCGGCTAAGGTCAGAGGTCATCTGAATGTAATGGATCATGTAAATTAGTCTTATTTAGGGAAGCAATCAGAGACTTTTCTTCTCTTCTTAAAGTGAGACTACTTTCTCTTTGGTTCCTATTGTGCCTTCTGCTGAAATAACACAGGTCTGCCATGCATCCATTTTTATTGGGTTTCTACTTTCCTGCAAATCCTTTTGAAATTTGAAGTGTGAAATCTGTGTTTTTTGCTTGCCCTTTCAACTTATGAGTAGTAAACCTAAATATATACAACTGAGTTTAAAACAAGTCTTTACAACATTAAAACACTGGTGAACGAAAAGGAAATGGAAGGACACCATTGTACTCTATTACAGTCATTTCTTTTGGCCAGGTCCCTGAAAATATTTCTGACTCCACTATTATTAATTTGTACATCCTTCTTATTTTTTAATCCAGAATTCTACTGATTTTTGATATAGCAGGATGTTAAAAAAAAATCTATCTGATCCTTCCAATGGAATATTTTTGATCACAAAGAATTTCTCCAGTCAAGCAGATCAACTGAAGATTTTGTTTTAACTGTTTAGCTAAACAATTAACATACCTCTGCAGCTACATCCAGTATTGTTAACATAATGCATAAACAATATCCACTTTGAAGGGGGCACTGTATACTTTAACACTCACATATGTGATTGGCAATGATAAAAAGGCCCGAAGAGCACAGATCAAGGTGTGACACATGGTAAATACCATTCCTTTTCCAGCAGCTTTGCTCTATGGCTACAATGCTAAATCTGTGTGTCATTACTTATTTATTGCAAGTGTGATAACTGCATGAAGAAAAGGTATCTACATATTTTTTTTCCTGTTGGTTGAGTTTGATTATCACTGATGATGAGATGTAGAATGCAGCAGAGAGTGGAGCACCCAGGCTGAGATCTCGCTGCCTTTCACTCCCTCTCCTTTCTCATGTTGTATTTTTCCTTTTTCTTCCTTACTTTCTCCACTTCTTCTCCAAGCGGGAGAAAAGCAGGAAAAGAAGAAAAGCTGCTGTGTTATAAGTAGCTCCTCAAAAATCTAAACAAGGTCAGAGTTCATACGTAAAAGATAGTTTAATGCGCTATAATGCATGAGGTGCGTTTGCTCTTGGTGCCTTTAAAACAACAGCTGGTCTTCAGACTTGCTTGTCAAACTGACTTAACTCCCACACTTCGACCTCATTTTGACTTCAGAGCATCAAACAAGGAAACCTGGTTACGTTTCTGTAGCCTGAATGGTAAGAGCCAAACCCATTTACTGTCGCAGATGTGACGAGGCTTGTCTGCAGATTGAGCGGACAACGATGTATGTGTACTGAATATGTAGAGCAGAATAAACTACATTATCTACCCTCAAATACAACTAAATCAACCAGCAGAGAAGCCGGAAAACATAGAACATAGCTCTTAACCAAAGACCCTCTGTGTCACACTGAGATACACACCTACACGCCATGCACAGCAGCAATATATGTGGTGTGGCAGAGGTTTTACTGGTTTATGTTGAATTTCAGCATTAGCCTTGGTTTTGGACTAGTTTTTTTTTTCAGCTATTGGGGTAGATTTGTGACCCAGACCTGGCAACCGTGCTCCTGACAGAGAGCTTCAAACAGCTCACACCCATGCGTCTGAAAAAATTAGAATGGATAAAATTTCAGCATAGGTGTGCAAACATGATTAGAACAACACAACCTCGATTATTTTTACTTAACGTGTGAAAAATTAAGAACAAGAAACAGACTCAGTGTGCGAAGGCCTTTACCGTCTCGTGAAATATTGCTTTTGTAAAGGTTACTCGTACACTTTTGTAGTGAGTGCAGCCTGTATGATCTTTTAACTGTCATTGTACATCAGCCCTCTAGGGAACATATTTTACCCTTTTAAAACAACTTTATTATCTGTGTCAGAGGTACCAAAAACATGCCTTTGAAGTCTGTTGCTGAAAAAACACTCCAGTATAGGATTTTTGTATGTCTCAAAACCCCTGTTTCAGCCCTGCTCAGAACAAGCTGTTTCTGTGTCTGTGCCTTTAAATGTTACTAGGCTGCCTGACTCCGCCCCTCTTAGGAAATGGATGTGGCCTAATGGATGTGACTCTCCTAAACCTACTCTCATCTGGCAGCTGAGAAGAAGATCAGAAGAGGAAGGCGGGACTTTCTTAAAAGAAGGGAGGGTCAACCAAACCTGGGAGTGGTGTGAACTCCCCACATGACATCATGAGGAGAAAACTGAGAACGGCTTGTTTAAGCACACATTTTCTGAAAGGTGTGTGTGTGTGTTGGGGGGGGGGTGGGGGGGGTCTGGTACTTGAGGGGATTGTGGGCAGGCCAGGGGCACATATTTTTGTTAGAAAAGCCTGACAAAGTGATTTTTGCATAATATGCCCCTTTTAAAACTAGCCTGGCCCATCAGGAATCTTCCCAGTTTGACTACTATGATGATGACGACTACTCAGACAATTCAATAACAAATGTCCAAGGGTGAAATTTTAGTGTGAAAGGGCACTCAGCAAAAACACACCCTCAAGTGCTGCTGCAATTCGTGTCTTAAAGCACTTTGAATAATTTTCTTAGTGTGCTATGAGTGCAGTCAGAGCCATTTAGACCCTAGCTTCCCTAAGGTGCACAGGCACATGCACTACCATGATCCATAACACTTAAACTCACGCCATGATACAACTTTTAAAACACAGAAAAAAATAGCTTGTTTGTGTAGCTTTTTTTTTCCTTCAAAAAACTGATCTTTTAGACAAATGTTTCATGAATAAGCATCAAGTGTGGTTCAATGTTAGAAGACTGCTTAGGAAATGAAAAAAAGGTAAAAGCCCTTGTAGTGAAGAGAATCACACCAGCAGAGTTTGGAGCGTTCTTAAAGTGCATTATATCCACAGGAAGAGGCCCTGCTTAGACATGAAATTGACTCCTGCTGTTTGTAACTTCTTCCACTCAGCTGGAGTCCTTCAATCTAAAGAGCCTGAGGTTTCTGAAGCCCTCTCTCTCTCCTTCTAGAGTTGGAAAAGCATCCTAAACAAACAGCAGCGCTGCCTCCAGAACACTGGTGCCAGCAAAAATGCTAAACTGATTCAAAACAGCAACTATTTGCATCATTTTTGAATTAATTCTCCATGATGGTGTACATTATTTTTTCTTTTTTCTTTTTTTAAATGACTGGAATGCAACACAACTTTGAACATTTAAATCAAGAGCTGAGGTCTGCATGTCTTTTACACAGAAACTAAATGTCCGGCCTGCTGATAAAAGCTCAAAATTAAAACAAAGTGAGCACTTTGATCATTTTTGCATGAATTTAAACCAGGCTTGGTTAATTATTATTCATACTGAAGCTTTGCTTTTGATACATATTAGCATCATTCAGGGAAGATGCTAAAATGAACATTTTGCCAGAATACCTTCTATTAGCTGTGTAAACAAATTACTACAGTATACAGATTTATTCAATACACTAATTTCACAGAGCTTTAGGCATGGGCCAGATGAGCTATCAGTACCACTCAAGGTGGCAAAGGTTTGTAATTATTTTTGAAAAGGTCCATGTCTCTAGTTTATATTTTTGGCCTGATAGACTTTTCTGAGTGGTAGCTGAGTGATAGTTATCAGCTGATGAAATCAACCATCCCCCATTGAAAATTGCCACTTAGATGCTGGTGCATATCCTGCTTTAGGCAAATGTTAAGGACATTTGTAAATGTTTTGTGATATTGTGTTTGGTTTCACTTAAAGGGGACGCTCTAAGCTTTTATTTACACCCAATTTTAATTATTTCTGTCAAGTAATGAGGTGACAGCAGCTCTTCAAAGAGTCACTTACACACATTTTTTCACAATTTTTGCCTAAATTGTTTGCTATCTTTTAGGTCTGTGACAACTAGGGACATTATGGCCACAAAACTCAAACACTGGAATACTCAAATGGATGCATCATACGCCCATATTATTTCATCGTGAGCTGTTATTGTGAGCCATAAATTAGAACAATGCAAGGCAGAATTCTCTGAAATATATGTTCCTAGTCCAGGTAGATGGTGATTGGTATGCGAGATTATCAATGTCATTTGTACCAATATATTTTGGTTTGGGTAATTTTGTATTTTAAAAACAAAATATATTTTCCTTGTTTCATTAAAAAACTGAAAATAAAAAAAATATAATAATAAACAGAATATTATTGTAATTAAACATAAAGAACACTTCACTAAGTCCCACAGGTATTCTGTAAGGACACATTAATCTCAGTATTTCTGTTAGAAAGTTTATTTTCTGTGAAAAGTGTGTCTGGCTGGTAGCAGTAGCAGCTGAGGGAATCAGAATCAGTTCAAGGGGTCAGGCATGTGAACACAAACAAGGGATGTGTCTCTGGTTTACACTGTTCTCAGTTATCAACGTCTGAATAGACAAACAGTTACAACTAGGACAATATAGAATAATTACTGACTATTTAAGTTTACCATCAGTATATATTTTTATTCTACGTGTTAAGATAACTCCTGTAATTCATTGTTCAAGCCTGTTTTTCTATTGTTCATGCTACTGGAAAGTGGTGGTCAGTCTGAGAGAGTGGAGAAGTTGCGCCACTAACATGTCCACATCAGTACAGTATGAATAACTTTATTTTTCTCAATTTCAGACGCACTAGTTTGCATTTTTTAACTATCTGCAGAGCATTTAACATGAACACTCCCAGGATAATCCAGGGGCCTGATTTACTAAAATCCTATGTAAAGAATATTAAATTGGGTATGCATGCCTATGTTACCAATGTACGCTGTTCTCAGTGTTCAGCATCTGAATAGACAAACAATTATCAACAAGGACTAAGCACTGATTATTTAAGTGGCCGTTTTACCGTCAGTATTTTGTTGTTGGACTTGTCAGATGAGGAGTGGAGTGCAGAGGTTCACCAACTAATTCCAGCCTATGACTAAAATGTCTGACATTTGGTGATGTCAACAAAATCCCATCCATCAATGAAAAACCAATAAGCAATTTAGTTAAACCTGTTAACCACTGCCTCAAAGATGCAGCCACCATTCACATCCATCTAGAGACCTGGCTCAGCAAAGTGGACAGGTCAGGACTGACCAGCAAACTAAAGTCCTGGATAGACCAACATGGCATGCTCCAGATCCTTTGGCTGAAAGTTGATGGTGTACCTACCAAATAAGTAGATATGATGGAGGGTAAGATCAGAAGATATCTCCTCAGTGGCTAGCTTTCCCATGAAGCCTAAGTAGCCTCTGTAAGGGAAGACTAACATCCTGGTAGTTTCCTGTTAATAGCCTCATGGGAGAGTCCAAGGTCATCCCACACCACAGCAGAGACTCCAAAGACCCTAAAGTCTCATTTCCTAGTACTTAGGTTAGTGGCAGTGGTAAAGGATCAGGTGTGAGCACCATTTCGATGTGCAAGTAAGATAATGTCCAGGGAAATGGGAGAAAATGGTTTGTCAAGGAAGAGGTCAGAGCAGCAGGACAGCAGAACAAGAACATCAGGATGGAAAACATGAGGCTTCATTTGGCTTAGCTGAGATGGGATAGTACAGTGCAGTGCAGGGTCACTTGAAATGGCATCTGCCCATAGTGCATACTACTTCTAATCCAAGCTCTTAATGACAACTCTTCCTTGCCCGGCAAACCTCCAGCTTTTTTAGGCAAGTCCAGTATGGTCTCATCTGCTCTGTTTGTAGAGAGAGACGCTGAGTTCATCCTGAGCAGCTACCTGAAGGCCCTGGGAGATTACTGCTAACACTTCTTCCATGGCCATGTGCAGAAGTAAGTTTCAGAGGTCTCTTGCGTTAACAAACAACAGCTCTTCACAATGCAAATTGCACTCATCATGGCAGGGGACATATTGCAACAACTTTATTGTCATTTTGTCAGAGGATAGCTTGTCCCAACAAAATTGACTATACCCTCAGTAATGGGGACTCCTGCAGGATTGCTGGAATCATAAAGAAAGGACTCAACCACTCAGTGGAAGAAGGCTGCAGAGCTTTCCAAGTCACTGTCTACAGAGTCCACACCCTGCTGAGCTTGGGGGACCAGAGAAGAACAATCATCCAAAAAGAAGGCTGCAGAGCTTTCCAGACCACTCTGTCCACAGAATCTACATCCTGCAGAGCATTGGGGGACCAGAGGAGAACAACAATCCACAAAGAAGGCAGCAGAGAAAGCCTCCATGTTGCTTTTGATGAATAGAATGATGGACTTCATCCGTGGATGTGTTCACTGGTGGCCATGTTCAATCAGTTTTCAACTGCACTAAACATTCAACGTTCCTCATTCCTTTGATGCAAAAAAATTTTTTAATCTCAAAGTACTCAAGTTCAACATCCACAGCAACAGGAAGTCCAGGCATGGCTCATGGCGGGGTGACGCAATGTCTTTCAAATGCTCAGACTGCCCCACCAATCCATCCTGTTTCATTCCATATTTTGAAAATATCTGAAAATATTCAATTTTGCCCTTAAATTGACACATCATAGTTTAACTGACATAAATATATTGTCATTTTAGTTATTTGTTTGCATATTTTATTTAGTAATTTATTTTTTAAGTATCTGATTTTACATGCCTAATGTATGGTAGGAATTATTTAGCTGGTACTTGTTGTCCAGGGGGAAACTTTTGTTGTTGCACAGAATTGGAGAAGCACATGCAACTGTAGACATAAGAAAGAGTAGACGCTGGATCGACCGCGACCGCTACTACTTATTGGCGCTGACGAGCCATGGGGCCGCCATTTTGGTCAGGTCAACTGCTCCACTCAGTGTAATCTGTTTGGCAGGCGCAATACAGTGTCAGTGCAATTAACCAATCATAACTGGCTGAATACTAAACTGATTTTCACGTGTTTTTTTTCCTGCAAACGTCATACATGTAGGTATGATACAGGACACATGGTTCGGTGTATTTTAATA
This sequence comes from Cheilinus undulatus, assembly GCF_018320785.1. Taxonomy (NCBI): domain Eukaryota; kingdom Metazoa; phylum Chordata; class Actinopteri; order Labriformes; family Labridae; genus Cheilinus; species Cheilinus undulatus. The sequence goes on from NC_054873.1 coordinate 31,597,229, forward strand.
TTCATTGTGGGCTTAACCGTAATAGAATATTTGGGTAGGTGATATATGTGATGTATGATAGGTATTTTGCAAAACACACGAGTCACACACACACACACACACACCCACACACACACATACAAACACTAATATATGATAGAGAAGCAGAAACAGATTGTGTACTACTCAGCTATTTTATTAAGTTGAAAAATGAAGAAACAATACATGAATACATTATATATGCATATATAAAATATAACACAATAGAAGTTATATATCAGAAAAAATGAAAATCTGTATATATCAGAAAAAATGAAAATAGATAGATTGATAGATTGATAGATTGATAGATTTAGGGAAATCCTTTAACACAAGAACATGACACCACCTGGCCCCAAACCATATTTACACAAAGTTGCTCATGAAAGTTTAAATCAGCTAAAAGCCCTGAGACAGGACTGTTTTGCAGAGCTTCTTTCTCGTGTAGTTACTGGTGAAAAGTAATCCCCTGAGCCCTGTTCTCAACAGTCGGCCGATTTGCACAGGAATACGCTGCACAGTGCTCTGCCATCTTTAATTCTCTGCTGCTTCAGGTTATGTTTACAGGTAGGATGACTGGACCAAGGTGGCCATATTTCTTGCGCCCCAGCAGCCAATGGGGCGTCTACTCTTTATTATGTCCATGCATTTAACAAGTAGAGACAATACTCACAAAAGGTGAAGATTTTTAAGTCTGTCTTTTCTACAGTTTTACTTTTGGAAGATTTATTTTGCGTAAGGACTCACTTCCTCTCGGTTGTGTGCAGCCAGTGAGGTATTTATTTCATGTTTATCTTTATGTTTCACATTATTTTCTCCAACTTGTTTAATATGAATGCATGCTGATTTGTAATGCAATGTACTGTATTTCAAACAACCAACTACCCAAATTCAATTATCAATAAACATTTCAACCATACTTATCAACCATGTATCTCTGCCACACATCATGTACTACTTTTGTGTGTGCAGGTGTGCTGCTTCCGTGTGGTGTGTATGTGCCTGTGTGGCACAGAGGGTCTTTGTTGAGTGCCATTTTTAACTGTTTTCCTGCTTCTCTGCTGGTTGACTTAGTTGCATTGAGGGTAAATAAAGTAGTTTATTCTGCTTTGAATATTAAATACCTATACACAAGATATCAAAAATGAGTGCACTCAACCCGTTGACAAAAAAAAAAAAAAAAAAATCTACTCGTGACAGTACGTAAAAAGTAGCCAAATTACTGTGGACCTGGCAACCCTGGTCAGGAAGGATGGATTCAGAGCCATTATAGAGGAGTGACAGAGCCACAGGCTAACTGTACCAAACAATTTGCCAGTTCTATGAACTTTCAAGCAAAAAAAAAAAAAAACGCAGCAGGCTCAACATTTGAGTGTGTGACCTTTTTTTTGGATCAGGGATCTGAAAAATACCCATCCGAAAAGAATGGACCCAATGTATGAAGACCTTTACCATGAGCCACCTGTGTTAAACAATGGTATATGCTCCTGCAGAGGACAAAAAACTTTGAAAGATATCTACCTTGTTTTAAGAAAAAAACATTGTTTATAGTATCCAAAAATACGACAATACCAACAACCCTTGTTAATACCAATTGTCATTAACTCCAGGTTTTAATTACCAATTGTCAATACCAAAAACACAGCAATGTCTCTGATTGGTTGGGTCTCCAGTTACCAATGATGTCGACTATGGATGGCAACAATATGTCATGCCACAGTATGAAACGATAAATGCTCCAATTAAAGCATATACAGTACATTGACATTTCACATATAACCGCCATAATAAAGATAAGTGTAGGAGAAAGATAAATAGATGGTTTGAAAGCTTTAAAAGCATTTCCAACAAATAAAATGTATCAGAATGTAATGTGAGATATGTAGTTCCTCTCTCCTCGAAAAGAAATACGTACAAAATCTTGTACCTTTATGTGCCTTTTCTCTTTGGTTTTGAACACAGTTTTTTGCACTCAATCAATTTTTCATAGTCATGACTACTAAGGCAGTTGGTTAGCTTGATTCATGCATTCAAAGCATTGTACTAAAGATTTTATGAAATGTCTATGGGGGATCTGATTGGTGAAATTTGCTTCCGGAACCAGCACTGCTGGAATAGACCAATCCTACGGTTGATTTGTGGGCGCCGCCATTTTGAGTGGCCGCCATTACTGCAGTGTCCACTACCATCTGCTGGCTGTGACAGCGGCAGAGATGTTTGTAATAAAAACCTTACAGAAACACAAGAGTAGTATAATCAGAGAGCTATGACTTCAGTTATATTTCACAGATTAAGGATTTTACTCATGTCTGTCTATTTAGAAAATAATGTAAAAAAAAAAAAAAAAAAAAAGTGAAATTAGGTCCAGAGTTCACACTAGACTTTCGTAACTGACCAACCTCCAAAATTCAGGATACCACTATCTGGCATAACCTGCGTTTAACAGCAACAAAACAGACAAAAAAACAAACACAGATCCAGTATCATGTCTCACAAGAGCAAGGCTGGAGTCACATATTTCTGTACAAAATTTGACCTGAGTTCAAGACAATAAAAAACCAAGCCGAACCTTAGCCCCAGCTGACGATCCTGTTATTACAGCCCATCTTTTTCTTTTTTTTTTTTTTAAGATTTATTTTTGGGCTTTTTCATGCCTTTATTTGATAGAGGAAGGACAGTGGATAGATTCCCGGGCCGCCCGCATATATGGGTAGCGCCTTAAACCACTCTACCATCTGCGCTCCCTACAGCCCATCTTTTAACACAGATTACACATGACTGGAACTTAAAAATGACTGATAAAAGTCATAATTCCATCTATTTGCTTGCAAGCTGAATAGAAAAGATCATAAAGTATGGCGAGCTGCTTATTTGCCTTTTGTTGCATTTCACACATTAAACAACCAGTAGCTTCAGTAAACTCCCATAGCTTATTAGCTGTCATTAGCAGCTCACAGCCACATATCCTCCACACTAAACACCAACAAAAAAAACTGCATTTCAAATGACATATGTTGCTCACTGATTGACGATTTTGGTCCTCATAAACTGATGAATTCAGCTGCAACCACTGTTCACCTTAAACTTTAACATCCAGCCACTATGCTTTACTTTGAGCAGCCTCGCCATGGAAAGAAAAATAGGTCCTCTGGTTCAGTAATAGTTAAGTGTTGTCCTCCGATAGTTTAGTGCTGTTTTTTGGTTGTTTATCCCTCCATCAACTGAAGTTACATCTTCACTGCTGTGAGCCTGGATAGCCTTTAGCACGCTATAACCAGCTTCTACTTGTGTTTATCTCATTAATATTCAATTAGCCATGTGCTGCTTATGTAGATCAATAACTCTCTCCTCCACCAGTCCGGGAATCTGTGTAGTCCATAAGGTGTCATACAGCAGGGACACTCCTACCGAAGTAAAGGCTTGTGCTCAAAACACTCTCTTTCAAAAGTTGTAGTTTTGGCCCACACAGGTGATGGAACGCATGTGAGGAACCAAATCTTCCTTTTCATGCATCCAGAATTCAGACTCATTGTCCCCCAGAATCTTAACGGTCCTCAGGGGCCAATTATAGCCGAACATCCTCAGCATCTGACTCGCAATGGCAATAACAACTTAGACAACAATGTTGTGGATGTAATTGAATGTCCTGATATTGCCCTAACTGTAGAACAGATACGAGCTCAGGAGGAAAATGTTGATGATGAGGAGGAAAACTGCTGGTGGGATCAGTTCCTGGATAGCAGCTCTGACACTGATTCAGAGAGCAACGACTATGAAAGTGAAGGCAGTGATGATGAAGATGAGGTTGCAGGAGTACAGACAAAGAACCTGGTTGCTGAGGCAGAAGGGCAAAGTGAAAAGAACGAGAGAGAATGTGAGAGCGGCAGTGAAGAGTTTAGGTGGTGGGAGGACAGTGACTCAGACAGCTACTATGACAGCGATGACGGTAGTGTCACGTCTGAGGAAGAGGAATTTGTAGATGCCTCGAGTTCATTGTCAGAAAAAGACAGGTCAAAATGTACTGACTCGCTGAGACAGAACAAGAGGAAGAGGAGCTATGAAGAGGAAGCAGACGAAGAGGAAAGGAGCCATAAAAAATCCAGACACTAACATTCCACCTAGGGATGCAAGATATTATCGGCCAAATATCGGTATTGGCAGATATTCACAAAAAAAAAAAAAAAAAACAACAACAAAAAAAAAAAAACAAACAAATACCAGTATTGGCAGATATCAAAATTTTTGCCGATATTTACATCCAATATTTTTGCCGTGCATATCAGCATATATCAACTTTAAAATTTGGCCATGTTAAAAGGATGGAATTTTTAGTTACGTAAAACATATTTAAATATCATTATTGGCTAAAATCTATAAATCTATAAATCAGCAAAAATCCAACATCGTGCATCCCTTATTCTACCTCTTCACCTTCCCATTGCCATAACAAGCAGCATTAGCCTGGCATGTTAAAGGGGACATATCATGCAAAAAAATCACTTTTTCCGGCTTTTCTAACAAGAATATGTGCCCCTGTCCACAATCCCCTCAAGTACCAGAAAAATCCATTTTCTCCTCCCTTCTCTTTCTGAACCTTTCAGAAAATGTGTACTGAAACAAGCCATTCTCAGATTTTACATCTAGTGACCTCACCAGGGGCCTAAGCACCCGCCCCCAGGTTTGGTTGGCCCTCCCCGACTTGGAGGAAAGTTCCGCCCTCCTCTACTGATCCTCTCAGCTACCAGCTGAGATGTTGGATGACTCAGTGGGTTATCCTGCTGACTGTAGTCGGGGAGATTGATGTTTTGAATCCCAGTCTAAACTTTGGAAAAAAAAAAAAAGTGTCTGTAATAGCCATAGACTGTAGAAAGAATTGGACAAACCCCGTGTGATGTCAGTCGTCTGCTTACAATAGGTGGACTCAAACGGCTCTTGAAGCCAATCCGTGGAGACTTCCATATTGAAATTGCAGTCTCAACCGAACTTTGGATCAACCTAACGGCCCGCCCACTAAGCGCGACTTCCTGTCAGCCTGCTAGCTAGCATTCTGGTTGACAGAAACAGAGCCTCTGCCTGCCGAGCTATCTGTCCATCAAATGAGACGCGCCAATCAGCTTTCATCCTACATATAATCCAAACGATCCTGGTACAAAAAAATTCACCCCCGTACAGTGGGAGCACAATAAGACACTAGCTAATGAGATACGTTTGGTGTTTTGAACCAGGCTGTAAGCCAGTTGTTTAACATGTGTGTAGACGGGACTTCCGGTGTTCCTGCAGCCAGCCTCAAGTGGACACTTGCAGTACAGCAATTTTTCCGCATTGGCTTCATTTTTCAGGACCAGAGGTTGCTGCTTGATAATATCACGAGCGCTGCATCCATTTCCTGAAAGGTGTGTGGTCAGGGGCGGACAGTTAATTACCATTTAAAGCCACAGACACAGAAACTGCTCGTTCAGAGAAGGGCTGGAACAGAGGGGTTTTTAGACATGCAAAAATCCAATACTGGAGTGTTTTTTCAGCCATAAACTTCACAGACATTGTTTTGGGGACCTCTGAGAACAATATAAACTTATCAGATGCTTTAAAACAAGTTCATATTTAACATTAAAAACAATTAATTTCAGGGAATGTGGTTATTTACTTTGTTTCATCACTTTAAGTGAAGAATGTATTCAATGAGAATAAAATGAATTTATAAAAGACAAATTGTTGGTTTTAAATTCATGTAAAATGATAAAGTAGAGACTACATGTTTTCAGCACAATTCAAACACAGTTGTAGGTTTGGGGACCTGTTGGCCTCAAAAACGTGTCATATTTATCCTATGTACTGTGTCAAAACCCTTCTAAGACACCTCACAACTTCACAACATAAAGTCTTGCAAGTATCATTTTTGTCATGCCTTCTTTAGCAGAGCTCAACAGTGCTAGCCCACTCTGACAGTTCTGATTCTGGAAGTAAAATTCACCATTCAAATCCCCCATAGGCATTTGACTAAATCCTTATTACAAGACTTCTAATGCATGAACCAAGCAAACCAGCTACCTTAATAGTCATGAATATAAAACATTTGATTTGGTTCAAGAATGGCATTGAAAACAGAGAAAAAGGCCAAACGAACATTATTGTGTACATATTTCATGATGAAGCTGAAGGAATGATGTGCCCCTCACTTCTTTGTGAGTCATTGAATTTGTTGTTGAGAATAGCCTTTCAAGCTTTCAAATGAGTGCATTCAGAAGGTATTCAGACTTCCTTGACTTTTTACAATGTTGCAGTCTGATGCTACAGTCAATTGAATATATTTTTCTCTCATTAATCTGATTTCAGTACCCCAAATGAAAAAATAATTTTAGTAATTTTACAAAAGATTAAAAACAGAAATATCAGCTTGAAAAAAGTTGCAAAATCACTCTAAATGTAGCTCAGTTATGATATTTATTTACAAGAGATGTTTCAATAGGCTCCCCCTCAGAGGCAAAACTTAAGAACAAGACTAGGTTAAAACCTAGTATATGGCTGACCGCAACTATCTGGGATGCCTGTTGAAATGCCTCACTGAAATGTGTGGTCTGGCAGAGTGAATTTGTCATGATTATTATTTGTTTATTTTTTTTAGCCAAAGTTATAGTAAGTGGTAACTGAAATGTTAAAAGCTACATGTTGCACTCTCTCTCTGCCTGTCTCCTTCTGTGTGTATTGAAGCACTGAGCAGTGTCATCCCTCCTCCTCTCCTGCTTTCCTTCTATCACATCTGATTGGTTAAACACACACAGATACACAACGACTCAGCTGCAGTTAGAGAACTGCAATGAGAAAATATGCTGTCTTTATTCTTTGCAAGGAGGGTATACATCACTACAAGAAACCGGCAAAAACCTCTCCTCTGCGCAAGACAAGCTGAAATAATCATGGAACGTTATGAGACGGAGATATTTTAAAGTTAAGTGCAAAGCCGAGTAGTTTACTCGAGAAATAGTTCAGAGTATTTGCTTCATGTGTCGTAATGTTACATAATTATTCGTTATTATTTCATAGCGTGGTGAATGTGCTGGTCACAACTTGTCCACAAGAGCGTTTTGGAGTTGTTGGATTGTGTATTTGATGAGTTTGATGAGGGAAAGCAAAAAATACCATCTGCTTACATAGCGTTAGCTGTGCAGCTGGTATATTGGTCCCCCTAGATCTAGAATTAGCTTGCACCGACAACTAACAGAAACAAACCTATTACTAAGGCTATAGGAATTATGGCAATGGGTGAATTTGCCAAAATGTTTAAGTATCCCTTTAAATTCTTCAGCTCTTATAAAGTCCTTGTAACTTGTTGAAATACAATGAGACAAAATACATAGTTTTCTCTAGGAAAAATCCTGCTGTCTCTAGCATTCAGCTGCCTGGTGTGCTCTTTGCGCTCTCAAGCAGGTCCTCTTCCACATTCCTGCGCTTGTGCTCCTTCATTTGCATCCGTGCCATGCCTAGGCCCACCTCGTTCTCCCGTGCCGGGGTCGTGAAGCGTGCCGCGCAGAGGCACGGAATGACTGCACTCACACTGGCCAGACGTACCGGACATACCGGAAACGGGCCCAGGCACGGCACGGATGGCCTCATGTAAGTGCACCCTTTGTTGTTCCTCGTCATTACAGTGATGTTCTTGTTTGAGTGGTCAAACTCACCACTTCTTCTCAAATAATTCATGTTACTTTCAGTTGGAGTATTATTATTATTATTTTTTTTTTTTTAACAAAATTTATTTCTATTTGATAGGCAGTAAGGGGCACACCTGAACAGCAGACTGTATGATGATTAAGTGCTCAGTGCTTTAATATCATTGTAGCATAAAGAGGGAGGCATGATTAACCTACTGCTTTAGTGCCTCACTCAGCATTACATTCACCCAAAATAAACCTAGCTACAAAAGTTGCAAAAAGTTCTAATGGTCTAAATTCGAAATTCAGTCACTCATTGCTCTGTCTTTACATTTTTACAGCAGCTTCATTATAACATATCATTTTTTATATATATATATATAAATATCTGATTTTGTTGAACAGGGACTTGAAGGAAATTAATATTCCTTCATTAAATATTTTTCTGTTATACAGAACATATCCAAACATTACCTGAGATAACTTCTCACAAGACCATTTAAGTACATCAAAAGTCATGTCTGAGCTCAGTCTGCTAGATTTATTTTACCTCTTTTCTATCTGTCCTTGCTTTATTTGGACATCTACTCAAGCTCTTCCAACTGTTTTAACCAATTTCAGTCAAAAATAATAACTCAATTTACCAATTTGTTTGCACTTCCATTGAAATATATTTAACAGCCTTTAAAACCCATGAAAAATGCTGCAGTAGAGTATTAAGTGGAGGCTTTGTGCACTTACACCGATGCTTTAAAACAACACTGAATACATGAATATATTATTGTTCTTACTGCATCCATCCCTGATTTAGTGTCACTTCCTGTTTTGTGCATATCCTTTTTTAATTTATTTGTGATAATACACTTTCTGTAAGTAAGAAAGCAAGCACAAGAAAGCACAATTATTCTGTCACTGTCAGCTCGAAACACTGAAGATTGAAAAAGGAAGGTCGTAGGGAGGAAGAAAATTGGTCAGTAGTGCAGATGCGGTGTGACAATTTGCAAAACTCAGCCACACAGTGGTGTGTTTGCAACCAGAGGTGCACCTACCAAATACTGACTTGAAGGGGGTGAACATTTATGCAGTCACTTATTTACAATGTTACAATGTTACAATGTCATTTAGCAGACGCTTTTCTCCAAAGCGACGTACATTTGAGAGCAAGAACAACACAAGCAATGATCTAGACAAGAAGAAACAACATCAGTAAGTGCCATCAAGTGCTTCAGGTCCAATTGGACGCAAGTGCTGCCGTGTAGAGTTTAAGGCAAAGTACCTAAAATATACGTTGTTTATGTTGTTGTTTTTTTTGTTTTGTTTTTTTTTTTGTTTGTTTGTTTTTTTTGTTTTTGTTTTTTTTTTTTGTTTTTTGTTTTTTTGTTTTTTTTTTGTTATTAGACAGCAACAATGAATCAAGGAAAATGTGGGATCACTAATCGCCATTCATTAGACTTCACAACAACTATTTACCAAGTACCAAGTGCTGGATCATTCCCAAAGAGCTGGGCAAAGAAATCCCAGAAGTAGAGCAGGACAGTGCGAGCTAACTATAGTTGGGAAACTCATTCAACCACTGGGGGCAGCAGTGGAGAATAGTCTGGCTGAGACTCAATCTACTACTGGGGACAACAGTAGAGAATTGCCTAGCTAAGTGCAAAGTGTTCTCTGAAGAGCTGGGTCTTTAGCCTTCTCTTGAAAGTAGACAGGGAGTCTGTAGATCGAATGGAGTTGGGTAATTCATTCCACCATTTAGGGACAACAGAGGAGAAGAGTCGAGCTAGTGACTTAGGAGCATGATGTGCTGGAAGTACCAGGCGCCTTTCGCTGGCTGAGCGTAGTGGGCGAGAAGGGGTGTAGACCTGGATGAGGGACTCCAGGTAAACAGGAGCAGTTTTAGTTACTGCTTTGTAAGCAATGATTAGAGTTTTGAATTTAATGCGAGCTGCAACTGGAAGCCAGTGTAGAGAGATTAAAAGAGGCATGACATGAGCTCTCTTGGGTTGGTTGAAGACCAGACGTGCTGCTGCGTTCTGGATCAACTGCAGAGGTGTAACTGTGCATGCAGGTAGGCCTGCCAGTAATGAGTTACAGTAGTCAATACGTGATATTATAAGAGCCTGTACCAGGAGTTGTGTAGCATGCTCTGTCAAGTAGGGTCTGATCCTCTTGATGTTGTAGAGGCGAACGGCAGGACCGAGCAATCGAGGCCACATGGAGCTTGAAGGTTAGCTGGTCATCAATCATGACACCCAGATTCCGGGCTGACTTAGTGGGCAAGAGATTATTTGATCCAAGCTGGATACTGATCTGCGGTTCCATAGTGGGACTGGCTGGGATGATAATGACCTCCGTTTTGGGCAGGTTGAGCTGAAGGTGACGTTCCCTCATCCATTTAGAAATATCAGCGAGGCAGGATGAGATCCGAGCTGAGACAGTTGTGTCATCTGGTGGAAAGGACAGGAATAGCTGTGTGTCGTCTGCATAGCAGTGATAAGAAAAGCCATGGGAGCGGATGATTGCACCAAGTGAGGTGGTGTGTATTGAGAAAAGTAGGGGACCAAGCACAGACCCTTGAGGCACCCCTGTTGATAAGCCATGCAGTTTAGACACTCCTCCCTTCCATGATACTCTAAAAGATCTCCCTGTGAGGTAGGACTTAAACCACTGTAGGGCAGATCCTGAGATACCAAGTGAAGAGAGTGTGGAGAGGAGGATTTGGTGGTTTACTGTGTCAAAGGCAGCGGACAGATCCAGCAGTAAGAGAACTGAGGACTGACCAGCTGCTCTGGCCAAGCGAAGTGATTCCGTTACCGACAAAAGTGCAGTTTCAGTAGAGTGGCCCCGCCTAAAGCCAGACTGATTCTGATCAAGTAGATCATTGTTCTGCAAGTGTTCTGAGAGCTGGTTGAAGACTGTGCGCTCCAGTATTTTTGATAGGAATGGGAGAAGTGAGACCGGCCTGTAATTTTCAACCAGGGCTGGGTTGAGAGTGGGTTTTTTGAGCAGTGGTGTAACCCGCGCTTGCTTGAAAGCAGCTGGGAAAACACCTGTGGAAAGAGAGGAGTTAATGATACAACTCACAGCAGGGTTGATTGTGGGCTCAATCACCTGCAAGAGATGTGATGGTATCGGATCGAGGGGACAGGTTGTGGGCTTAGAGTCAAGCAGAAGCCTGGTGACCTCGCTCTCACTTAGTGGAGAGAATGAGCTAAGTGATGCATCACTAGCTGGTGGCAGAAAACTGAGTTGGACAGGCTCAGAGAATTGGTTGCTGATGGTAGAAACCTTGTCAGTGAAGTAGGAGGCGAACATGTCTGGAGTCAACATACTGGAGGGTTGTGGGTTTGAAGGAGAGAGGAGCAAGTTAAAAGCAGAGAAGAGTTTGCGTGCATCAGTGGCAGCACAGATCTTTGATTGATAGAACGCCTTTTTAGCAGATTTTAGAGCAGAGGTAAAACAGGACAGTTTTTGCTTATAAGCACTCAAGTCCGAGGTTTGTTTGGATTTACGCCATTTTCTCCCTGAGCCCTGCCCTTTGGGTTCTGATGACCTCAGTGAGCCAGGGACAAGGTGGAGTATTCCGAATAGGCTTAGACACCAGAGGGCAGAGTTTGTCCAGAGAGGAGGTCAGTGAGGAGCAGAATGTGTCTGTGGCCTCGTTAACAGTGAGTGTGAAGGACTCGTTACATGAGGCTAGTGCAGCTGAGACCTCGTCAGACAGCTGTGTTGGGTCAAGTGACTGAAGGTTTCTGCGGTATGATCTTAATTGAGTAGTAGATTGTTGAAGTTCAGGTAAGCCAAGTGAGAACTGAATGAAGTAGTGGTCAGAGAGGTGAAGTGGTGTTACACTCAAATTAGCCGTGGAGCAATTGCGAGTTAGAATCAAATCCAGTATATTACCAGCCTTGTGTGTAGGAGGCGTTTGAACCAGTTTCAAGTCAAAGGAGGACAGTTGTGAAATAAAATCAGTAGCCTGGGCTCTATCCAAGTGGATGTTCATGTCACCCATGACAACCAGTGGTGTGCCATCATCAGGGATGTCTGAGAGTAACATGTCCAGTTCCACAATAAAGTTGTCCAGGTGACCCCCAGGTGGGCGGTATACCACAACCATGTAAGCCTTTATTGGGGCAGTGACCTGTACTGCATGATATTCAAATGAGGTGTTATTGTCCAAGGGTTTGAACTGGCTGAAGTTCCAGCTATGAGAAAGAATAATGCCTGTGCCACCTCCTCAGCCAGAAGAGCGAGGTGTATGAGAGAACACTGCATCAACTGATAGAGCAGTTGGTGTTACAGTGTTCTCAGGACGGACCCAAGTTTCTGTCAGGGCTAGGACCTGAATGTTAGACAGTTTAGTGAGGGAATTGATGAATTCTGCTTTGTTAACTGCAGACTGGCAGTTCCAGAGGCCAACTGTGATAAAAGGTTGTGGAAAAGAGGCATTCTGCAAAGTGGATAGATTATGCAGGTTTCGTTTTCTGTAACTATTGTGCTTCTTTCTGTTCCCATATATGACTTGTATTTTTTGGTTGCACATGTTGCGTTAGACTGCTGGGGTGCGTTAGACTGTTATGAGGCAGTGCTGCCTGTCTGTGGCCTTGCTCGGTGGACTCGCACAGGTAGACTCGCTGGTCTTTACCCAATGTGGTCTTCACACAATTGGGCTTCCAAAAGGGCTGACGCTTACACTGACGCTTCAGCGCAGTCTGTGTACTTATATAGAGAGATATGCCACAGATGTGCACAATTGAGTTGATTGTGCACAGCCACTAACCGCCCCAGCTGGCAAATTTAGATTCAAACTCTCTTAAAGCTTGGACTACAGTGAAACTCCGCCCCGGCAGTTTTCACTTTAGCAATCAATAGAGGGAGCCACACGCGTCAACTGCCTCACCTATTGTTGCAGAGAGAGTGAAACTAACACGTTCAGCCTAAGCAAAACTGCCAACAACCTACTTCCAACTGAAACAACCAAAAGCAGATTCCTCTTACCAAGTAGCTTCTCCCTTCCTATCTCAAAGATCAGAGCTTGTTCTATCAGTTGAATATTTAACATATTCAACTGACATATATACGTAGAAAATTGTTTTTGTCTTTGAAATTCATACTTTTTAAATTTTCTTTTCTTGTCAAAAAAATCCAATTCTACTGACCATAATTGATCATCCGAGAGAGTGAATACTTTTTAATGGCACTGTACCAATATAAAACACCTTTCCCCCAACAAATGTTACTTTTTAACTCCTCTTCTTCAGGTTAAATATCCAACAAGTAGGTTTAGCCAGTCAGTCAGTGACATATAGGGTGAAGCTATTGAGCTCATGTATAGGACTACATGTGAACACTTAGATATTCGTGTGCTCTCTCTGATGAAGGACATAATTGAAAGCATGCGTTTCATGACTCACCCCATGACCATTGTTAAAGCATAAAGCGGACTGTAAAGATTACAGGGTTAAAGCTGGGGATTAAATAAAGCTATTGGTTTTGATAATGTATCTTGAAATGGCTGAAGTGGGACCACTTGAGAAAAAAGCTTGCAACAACTGGAGACTGTATTCGACTGGACACTTCAAGTACAAGGTTTTGACGGATACGACCTTTCAGTCAGAACACGTGCAGTATAGTTTCCTGTTTGTGTCTGGCTGTAGGGGTTTCTTTAGCTAAAGGCACAAAGGCTACGTTCTTCTGTGACGTCTTGGCAATGTAAGAATACGTAAAAAAAAAAAAAAAAGTCTGCACCTTACACCACCTGAAGTACAACCTGGTCTAATGTCTGTCACACAGGATGTTTAGATAGATATTGAAAGCCAGTGTAGATATCTCAATTTGTAATGCCTTTATAAAGATAGAAGGATTACGACAGCTGATTGGTCAGCTGATAATCATTAACAATTACTGCATGCTGTGTTAGCCACTTGGATCTATTCAATCACTACGCATTTCTTAGCCTATATTTTGACACCCTCAAGCTTGATGTAACTGCATGTAGCCTTCCAAGCAACTGTCTAGTATGAAAGCAGGATGGTTCAAAACACTATTTATTCATTTACAAAACACAATCAGAAGGGGGTGGGATGGGGGGTCATCCAAAATCAGCTTTAATGTTTTCTGCATCATATCTGTATCATCAGGAATACAAAAAGCAGGGGGTACTCATTATCATGAAGAGTGTTAAGGTCTAATACTCATGTGACTTTATTCCAACATTCAAGAACCGTAAAATACCCAATAATAGCCCAGGCGTTTATTTGTCTCAATCACTGAGCAGACCAGGCGTTTATTTGGGACCAGGAGGCTATTTGGAACAGGCGATTAATTGCTTTATCACAAAAATCTTGCTTAGCAAAAATTGGAAAAATATGGTAATTTTAATCAAACTATTTATGTACACCAGTATGAATATCACTTTTACATTTTTAAGACAAGATTACAGTACTATAGTTATACTTCTGTCTTCTTCTGTCAACCCAACACTCTCTAAACACTTTAAATACTGGTAAAGAACTAAACAAACACAAAGTTGAAGACAGTTTAAAGTTAATATCGTACTTTTTATTTTTTTTCGCTGCACTGGGGCATAGTACTCGCAGCCAATCAGGCTCAGGTCAGAGGGAGCGCTCCTATTGGCCGCTGTAGCTTCCGTATCTCAGCTCAGTGAGAAGTTGATTCAATGGCAGAATTACGGCGGTGTTCGGTCCTGTGTAGAATTTGTTCATGATAAGATAAGGTGTTTTCTTGCCTGTGATTCTGCCATTGATTTCAGTGGAAAAGCAGAGCAAAATCACTCCACAAGCGCTTTGCCACCGTGAGTATTCAATACAGCAGACATTCTCATCAGCGAAGAGGCACGTAAAGAGAGAGGTGGAGCTACGGAGCTCAAACAGGGAGAGGGAGTTGGGGGTTGATTCTTTACGGTTCTCATCTCAGTCACATATCGGAGCTGTAAATAAATTACACCCGGCATTTATTTGGAACAGGCGTTTATTTGTCAAAATGTACTTCCACACTCGGCGGTTAATTGGGACCCAGCGATTATTTGGTATTTTACGGTAGTTCAAGGCATTTGCATCAAGATCCAAGATGGTTGCATGTGGTGATAAAGACACTTGCTATTGAAAATATTTTAAAGGACATTTTCTTGGTTCTTGCTGAAAAAAATTAGTTGGATTTTCACAACTTTTAAAACCAGGTCTTAAGTTCCATTTGAATACCAATAAAGCAAATTTGAAAGTGAATTAAATGTTTGAATTAAAGGAGTCCTGATGTGAGTAGAAAAGAGGGATAATTACTCACACATAATTGTGTTTTTATGGCTTTGACAGAACCAATGAAATAAAGACGCATAGATGACGCTTTATTTCTCTCCTAAATGTGTTTTATTGATTGTTTCAACAGTGAACATGCTTAATGGACCGACCCTGAGCATGTGTCCAAAGTGTAAGTCAAGGGCTTGTATTGGCTGTGATCCAAATCTTTGAATAGGTCTAGTACAGGGACAACCCAAAACAGAAAGATATTTGCTTTTTGTGTTGTTTCTTTATTCAAAGATTACAGTTTAAAGCACGTGAATACCTATTGATCAGGTTTTTGAATTTATATAAACCTTGAATGCAAAAAAAAAAAAAAAAAAAAAGCATAAAATATGTATACCTTGAATGGGTGTCCTGGGAGATACCGACTTTAAATAGGTAAATAAATACTATATTAAAACGAAGAATCACTAAACTGTTATCTAAGCCAAAATACAGAATAAATATTAAATAATTTCCCTAATTTTTAATACGTCTAACCCACCTTTGGGTGTTAAATAATGGAGTGATATTTTCATTATAGCAAAAAAGGCCCAACCTTTTTGCCTGGTTACTCAACTGTGAGTCATTATTTCAAGGCATTAAAACTCTTAGAGAACATTTTATGAGAACATTTTACTGGCTTATCCCATATGTGGCTTTAAGAGACTTCTGGGGATATGTAATTATCCTGATGGAATGTATATTCTTGTGAGATTTATGTCTGGCTTTTGCTTTACTTAAAACAGAGAATGTATGACATGCATTTCCATCAGTATGAGCACAGCTCATTTTATCCTTGCAGCAGACAATGACCGGGGCTGTTAGGAAGAAGCAGCTGTGCTTTATAATGCAGTTTGCATTCTCTGTTCCCCATTAAACCCATTCCTCGGGACAGACTCGAACTTGTGACCCCTCTATTAGCCTTCATGCACCCGGCTTGGTGATTAGAAGAACATTAGGAAATTAAAGGCAAATTGCATTACCAGGGAAACAGACGGAGGTGCTACTGAGGACCCAACATGCATGCAACCTGCTGATGCTCAGACTTTCCATCCCTTTCATCGGTGAATGTGTGATGCTAAATGTCACCCTGCAGGCAGCGATTTCTCAGGTGGCACATTCTGATAAAGGATAAGACCTATTAGCAGTGCCAGAGCATTTTAATCTTAAAGTTTGGTAAGGTGTAAGGAAAAACTGGAATATTATTTCAGCCCTCAAACTACGCAGGCATATTAATAAGATGCAAATAACTTCAAAACATGCAGAAACTGTGTTTACACACACTCTGGGGTTTTGAGGAAATGTGTCCCTCAACTGTAACTATTTTAAGCAGATAAAAATGTGATGATGCAGCTGAATAAAAATGTAAATTGACCTCCAGCAGAATTTATGTTTCTCTTGGTGTTGAAATGCATGCTGTAAGCAGTTCAGCAAAGGGGGTATTTCTACCTCACATAAAGGACATTTTTATTACGCTGCTCATCATTAGGTGTTTAGAATATATCAATGATGAGAGTGCTCAACCAATATGTCAATCATAATCTCCCCAAGTCTTAAACAGGGGCATCATGGAAGACATAATTCTTGAGGGGGCTTATGTTCCAGCGGGGCTAAGGGTGTCATTTTTAGACAGCATACGAGACATTATTTTTCATCAGTCTAAAATCTTGGTAAAAAAAGAAAAACAAAAACAAATATTGCAGATTTCTTACTTCCTATTTGCTACTTCATGTAGCTTTCATTTATTAGATCAATTCAACACCAAAGACAGTCAAACTGACTAAACCTGAATCAGTGGCCTGACAAGCAGCTGTTGATTGTTAAAATTATTATCAAAATCATGTCATCATCTTTATTAACCTTTCATGTTTACCTGCTTTCCACAGATCAGTACCTTTACCTGTCTGATGACATCATCTTCACATCCACCTCTGATTGGCCTGAAATAATCAAATAACAAAGGGAAGAAAGCTTTACATAAACCTGGTGCACATGAATAAAACAAAACAAAATAACTGACAATAAAAACCTGAAAATATTTATTCTGTTATGCGCAATTCTACAGGATGAAAGATTTTTCTCTGGCTACCATATAACTTTAATGAAACTGCAATTTTACAATACAATATGGTACCATTTGATATGACACAATACAGTGCAGACCGATATAACCACATATGATACGATACAAACAACAGGATATCATACGATATGATAGTGAACGATGCAATATGATATGATACGATACAATATTATGTGGAATGATGCTAGAGGATACAATATAATACAATGAAGTACGATAAGGTGCAATGCAATTTGATACAGTACAATACAATGCAAAGCCAGTGGATTGGCCAAACTCTCTGTCTGCCATCAGGACAATCCATCTTGCAAAGCTCTTGTCTGCAACATTTGTGGTGAACCAGACGCTGTTCGGACAAATCAGTGTTAATTGAATAGAACGAGGCGGTAGCTACGGGCGGGCTTTAGTTGTACTGACAGCAACTTCTGTGTTACCCACCATTAGCTTGGTGGAGTATAGCGGCAGTCTAATCAGAACTGGTGTAGATACCAGATCCAGGCTGCCAGCTATGTTTGAGGGCCTCAACTGCTGAATACGTGGCACATTGTGATTGGCTGTGATAGCGTAGCCCATTTTTATTGGCTGGAGGCTCACACAGTGGGATAGCTAAACCGATAGCTTTCCACGACACTAACGGTGAATGCTAACTTCAGTGTCCTAATGTTATTCATACTTTGATGTTCTCTTTACCTCTGAATTACCCACTTTCAACACTCTGTATGTTTATCGGTGATGCTGAGGGTGTAACAAAGTTTGAATAAAAATTTTAAATCTGTCAATTGTCTGAAATGGCAATGACTCGCAGTTTGCTTTTGCAGTTTATCAGAAAGATGATCTGTGATTGATGTCTTAAACAGTATCTTAACAAGTGAGAGAGAACAAATAATATATTTTGGAAAAAAATAAATTATACATTAAAAATGTTTTTTCTTTTTTATTTATTAACCAACATATCTGGTACCTACACCGGACCAGATTTCTTCACCAAAACAAGAGCAAATAGCCAAACTGTAAGCTCTTCTTGGCAGAGAAGATGTTTTTGCTCTTCTTCTGAGTGACTACAGCGTTTAATCAACATCACACTCATTGTGAAGAATGTGACGGACAGAACGTTCATCCAATCACCTTCTGATATATATTTTTTTAAAGTCCAGCCCTTCCCAGATATCTTGATAGCAAGCTTCCAAGGTGAACATGAAATATGCATGCAATAGATATATGAAACAGTCTACCTGGCGTGTCAGATTATGATACGGTATGACACAGTATGATACAGCTGCTGTCACAGTAATGGGATGGAACAATAAGCAACAATCCACAAGTAAACACTCATACGCAACAATCATTTACTTATGAATTATGGGTGTCTGTTTGGGTATTTCTATTTAATATTTTGACATTTACTGTAGTTCTGTGACTCTGTTAACTTAAAGTTATGCTTCCTATTTTTTTCCCTCTGATTATTACTGCTTTTAGCTAAAGGGGGAGGGTCCCCATATTGGTCTTTGCCCTGGGCCTCCAACTGGCTAAAGCCAGCCCTGCCCCACACCTTCAGCTCTCCCTCACAAATCACTCTGCCCTGACAGTTTGTTGCTTTCATCTTTCTGTTTCTGCCCTTTTGGCAGTAACATTAGTACATTTAAGATCAAATAAAACAAGGGCATTAGAAGCTCCACTTTGAACACAAGACAGCACACCTCTATGAATTAACTTAATGAGGACACGTGCCACCAGCAGACTTCCTCTGCGCTCTTTTATGCACGTTCCTCTGTCCAGCGTGCATCCGACAGTAATCATATACAAGTTTTCATTTGAGTTTGGAAGTTAAAGTCCATCTTCTTTGTGTGGACTTATATTTATGGAGGATTTCAGGAGGATTTGTTAAAGTAAGCCTTAAAAGTGCTGCAACTGGACACTAAAGAGCCACGTGTGGCTCGAGAGCCGCGGGTTGAGTATCACTGAGTTGGTTGAATACTTTAAATAGGGGCACATTTTACTCAATACACTCACTAAAAAATCTCAAGTATTTTAAAGTCATCGGACTAAAGTCTGAGTTAAGTCCTGAGTCATTGATGTCAAAGTCCAAGTCGAGTTGCAAGTCTTTGATGATATTGTCAAGTCAAGTCCAAAGTCATCAAAATTGTGACTCGAGTCTGACTCGAGTCCAAGTCGTGTGACCCAAGTCCACACCTCTGGTCTACAGTGTTGTAGCAGGGGGACTCATGTTTAAGGTATGATGTGGTATTAGAAGGAGAATACATCCAAATTTAAATACTATCTAACATTATTACATATTACAGAAAATTAACATTTTCAAATGGTATGACCTGAGAGAAATACTGTATTTTTTTAAAATCTGATGGGGCTAAAGGGACATGGTCTTATTTCCTCCCTACTTTGGCCCTAGTCCACCTAATGCCAAACTTAATTAAAGCTATTAACTGCTCCTTAGACTAAAGGGACATTCAGTGCTCTTGCACAATTCGGAAACACATCAGACGTAATCCTTCAGATAGTCATAGTATTTCGATTTAAGTGCTTGAATCAGACATAATTGAACACATGCTGTATTATTTAATTTGTATTTAACCTTAAATTTTAAGAGCCTGACTAGATTTTACTGCTATCTTAGATGAAGGGATCAGAAAACCTACAAATTTAGCCTTCATAATTTATTCCCGATTTCCTCCGTTGCTTGTCCATTCATACTCTGGGATATCTTATAGGACTTATAAAATTTTAAATGTTGCTGTAGCAGAGACAGGGCTCATTCCTCATCCCAGGATGGCAAAGGGATGATACTTAAAGGTCCCTTTTAAGCTCCTGAGGGTCCTGAGGCAAAAGTCTGTATAACATGCACGCCAATTAAATGAGAGGATGCTTTTATAAAAATAAAATCACCAATGACAAGGTTCAATTCATTGAAACAAAACACTATAGAGCTATTCTACTGTGTACATTTCTCTTGCTGTGCTCTTCGCTGTGTTACGACTTCGCTTTGTCCCTAGACTCACAGCGAACAGAATATCTTAAGTTGTGTGGTTCTGTGATTTTATATTTCACAGAATCTAATAAATATGTATTTTTTGTACTCTCACTCTTGGCACATGCTCAGTGCCTGGAGATATGGGAGTTGTGCGGATGCTTTGACAGTGTGACAGGTTTAGTGCTGGAGGATTGTCAGATGTCTCTCTTGCCAAATATTGTCCTCAGTATCTACTCCCAGATTTCCCCTGAGCACGCGTCTTCACAAAAACAAAACCTCACACACAGAAGTACCACCAAGGTGACATCTGTCAAGAAAATGCCTGGGACCTATCCAATCACTGCTTTAATTGTTTTATATGTACATATACCCATTTATTTGCAGTTTTTTTATGAATTAATAGCTTAAATGAAGAAGGTGAAACCAGACCTAACTGGCTGGTTCATTAACACACTGAACACAGTGAAATTTAATTAAGGTACGTATATGTTTCATTTTGAGATAGGTTGAAGTAGTTTCATTAGGTAAAGACACCTTGGCCCCATTGCAGGACAACAGCAGACTCATCCTTCAACAAATCATCTTTAAAGTTTTGTCATAGTGTCACTTCATCCATCCATCTATTCAATCATATTCTTGCACTCAATCTATACCATGTTACCTTTCAACGTGGATGAATTTATTTTTAAAAATAATTCCAGTCCCTAGTTACATGAATCTAAGTCCACACTGAATTTTCAAGCAGTTTGCACACAGGAAAAAAACACTATGAGAAAACAGGAAAGCATGCATGAAATTTGTTTAATCATTCCAACTCTAGTTTTTGGCCATCCTAAATTCAAATATCCAGTTCATCAACTGACATCTAAAAAGTGGAACAAATCCACAGTAAACTTACTTTAACATTGGCTTACACTGTCACACTGGAGAACATCTTGCTCACCCAAAACTTTGCCAAAAGAACAACTGACTCATTGATTTGCAAATCGGATAACTTTATCCACTTCAAATGTCTCAGTTGACAGCTTCAACAGAAAGTTTCCACAGGAAGTGCTCACAAGAAATGAGTATGGGAAAAAGTTTTACACACAGAATGTCACTGGGATCTCTTGTATGGATCTGGGAGCAAAGTGATTCACTGATTTAAGAGATTTGAGAGTAGAGGAAGTAGAGTTTTCTCATCTTTGTGAAAGAAAGGGTGGTTCAACCCTTAAGAAAAGATGGCATCTTTTGACCAACCATTAATAACATGTTAAAAGAAAGGGTACATAACCTCTTGCACCAGGTGTCTCAGTGCATCATAGAAACCTACCATGTCAATATTAAAAGTATAAAATTGAAATTAGAAAGGTCCTAAAAAAGATCCTTCTGGAATGCCTTATCTTTTTTTTGAATGCTAAACA
Source organism: Cheilinus undulatus (assembly GCF_018320785.1). NCBI lineage: Eukaryota > Metazoa > Chordata > Actinopteri > Labriformes > Labridae > Cheilinus > Cheilinus undulatus. The sequence continues at coordinate 31,618,666 of NC_054873.1, forward strand.
GATTGGGAAATTTCCAGTTGTAAAAACAGAAATCTTTAAGAAATTGCTCAGGATTCCTGCACAGTCTGGAGTGCCCAATATTTCAGTGCATTTCAGATTAGCAGGGGAAAGGAAAATGGAAAACCTCATGTAAGGAACTTGTGGTATGGCTACAATTAAGAACAGATGGCTTCGTCACCAGCTTTAAACAACTGTTTAACGTTGTTGTAAAAGGTTGGCTTAAAGCCTTAACAAGCTTCCAGAGCTGTCTGCCAAGAAGCATCCCCACAGCGTGATGCTGCCAGCAACATGCTTCACAGTGGAGATGGTGTGTTTGTGGTGACGTTCAGTGTTTGGTGTCCACAAAACAGCATCTTGTCTGATGGCCTAAAGGCACATTTTTGGTCTTATCAGAGCAAAGAAGTTTCTTCCACTTGACCATGGAGTCTCTTGCGTGCCTTTTGGCAAACTCTAGATTTAATATGAGTTTTCATCAGTAGTGGCTTCTTTTTGCCACACAGGACGGCCTGATCTCGGCAGATTTACACATGTGCCATAATCCTTCCATTTTTTGATGATGGATTCAACTGAACTCCAGGGAATGTCTTGTGGCTTGGAAATTTTCTTGTATCCATCCCCTATGTTCTACTTTTCAGTCACTTTTTCTCTGAGTCACTTGGCATTTGTCTTTTGTCTTCATGGTGTAATGGTAGCCAGGAATACTGATTAACCAGTGTCTTTATGCTACTACCACTTTAGATGCATTCACTGAACTCAAGTGATCCCCATTTCACTAATTGAGAGACTACTAGCACCAACTGGCTGAACCTCTGTTGAATTAGGTCAGCCACTTCAGAAGAGGTGAATATTTATGCAACTGCTTGTTTTACATTACATAATTTTGTTTAATAGACACTACTTTGTAGAAATCTGTTTTCAGTTTGACTTCAAAGAGTTTTTCTTGTGTTTTTTTATTTTGTTTTGTTTTGTTTTTTTCAAAAAAGCTGAATTATATGGACCACGATTGATTTAGCATTGAGCATTTTACCTCATATTTGCAAAACAAAGCAGATGTTCTGTACTGTTGTACTGCAGAAGCGTTCTTTTGTGATTTTAGCACATCTAAAGAGTTATGTTTCATTTACATGAAAGTAGAGGAAAAGAAAAAGGAAAAAACATGTGAGGAGACATATAGTACAGCTGAAGTAGAACTGAACACGCTTATAATTAAGAACAGATGGCTCCTTTACACCAACTTTAAACAACATATCAAACCTTGTTTTTTGCACCCTCATGAGTAACCCAGAAAACTACATTAAATCCACAGCTGCTCCTGTGATACATGTGGTAACAAATAAAAAAGAAAGTCAGGTTAAAGAGAGGCTGACAGATTTGTTACTGAGCCTTTATATACTCTGGAATATATCAGAGGGAAACAGATTTGTCTTCCACAGCTAAAAGCGATGCTCATAACTCCTGCAGTGAAAAATGAAGTCCGTCTTGTATCTCAGCAGTTTTGTGAGGCATTGGAAAGGACTCCCATTTTGTTAGCTCTCCAGAAGCTCCTGCTGATGGACAAACAACTAAAAGTAACATTGTCATTTTGTCACAAAGTAATAACTTGTTTTTGATGCAGGACTCCAAGAAGAAGTAAGAGAGACTTATTTTGAAAGCAGCAATTTATATCCGTCATTTAAACCTTGAAAGGCACCCAGAAGCGCTGTAATTTTTTCTTTTGTTCTCTTTTTTCTGTCCTGTCCCCGTTCATCAACCCTTCTTTTTATAATCCCTGGTGAGCCCAGAAGGATGGGCTTTGATAATGATGATTGACCCAGTATGTGCGTTTTGAGCAGCCAAATACTCATGGATAATTCTTCCTTCCCTTTCTCTGTTCGTGATTAGAGAGCTGGCTCGTGGCGACTTTTATAGTGCCCAGAAATTTGATTGTGCTAACACGATTGGGGTGAGGTCGGGCACTCCAAAGACCCATGGTAATCACCACAAAGGGATAAGTGAGGGCTTCAAAGTAAATCAAACTAGAAAGACCTCTTCTCTCCTTAATGTCCCTGCTGTGATTTGAAGCCATTTTATGGAGTTTTAAGACACATCACGGGAGGTTGTTTACTTCTCTCTTTTTCTCTAGCTGTGCCTCTGTCTTCCTTTGTGTGAGTCAGATTGATCTCAGTTGTTCTGAGAGGCATCTGGCTGCAGACCTCGAGCAAACCTCCATGCTGGGGCGCTCAGCCGCAGACCTGCACGCTGGGGCAGACCTCTGCGCTGGGGCGTGACGAACTTTGCCCGAGCCCGCGGACCTCTATGCTGGGGCAATGACGTATATTACCCGAGCCAAATTTTCTGCTCTAGCCGCTTGCCCACTGGCTTACCTTAAATCTAACCACTCTGCTTTTAATGCCTAAACCTAAGCACTTGGGTTTTAATGCCTAAACCGAACCGTTCGGGTTTTAATAGCGTAGACCTCTACGTAGGGGTGGGGGTCTGCTACTGCACGGCCCAGCATAGACCTGTAACGTATGGGGCTATGCTAAGGTCTAGTAAGAGTCAGCGGTGTAGTCATGCTAACAACAGCTAACATGCTGCACGCTCCAGCGTAGAGGTTTTGTCGAGGTCTGCAGCCAGACCCTCTTGGTTGTTCTTAGCATTCACATTTAAGCATTTTTGCTCCATCTCTTTTGCATAGCTTCAAGAATTCAATCTCTTTCTGTCCCAAAGAAGTACACTGTACACCCTGATAGCTATCCAGCCAAATGAAGTCAACTTTACCTAGAAATAAAGTATATGTACTTATTATTAGGTTTTATGGAGTGATGTTTACTTGCAGGGTGGAGGAAACTATCTAACTGTTGTTTGAACTAAAGTTAACTTAAATTGAACTGCTGTAGCTTCTAACTGCTGGGCTGCAAGTTTGCTGGTTCACACCACTGTCCAGTAGGTGGCAGTAACCTGTTTAAAGCAACACTTAAACAAGTAGAGAAAGAAGAAGAAATTCAACAGTCAGAGCTGTCTGAGCATATGCTTGAGCTGAGTTTGCCCATACCATAAACAGAGGTGAGTGCAACACAAAATTTCTGTGATTTCAATTTCCATGCGGCTCTATTGATATTTTTGAAATGATGAGGTAAAGCCCTGGTATTATATGGTCTAAAGTTGCATATTTGTTCTGATTGAAAAGAGCAGCCTTGTAATATTTTGTGAATCTTACAAAAAAAGTTTATCTAATGGGCAGAGCATGAAAACTTCTGTTTTCCTACTTCGGCTGTTCTTGATAAAGTAGTAGAGGAGAAACCGCACAATTATCCCGCACTGTAAGACCAAACAGTTGAAGGTTGTTAAAAATGTCATGTTTAAAAATTTCAAAATAGCTATTTCAGTTTTTTTCTGAGGTAACAGAGCAGATACTTAGTTTTAAGACATTACTTAATAACTTAAAGTATTGTTTTTATTATACTCAAATTATTTGACAATCATCTCATCAAGTCCAGCCTGTGCACTGTAAAACCAAACAAGTTAAACACACTAAAATTTTTTGAAAAATATAGAGTGGACCAATTTAAAATAAACAATCCATCCATTTTCTATACCACCTATCCTGTTAGGGGTTGGAGCCCATTCCAGCTGTCAATGGGCGAGAGGCGGGGTACACCCTGGACTAGTCACCAGTCAATCGCAGGGCTGACATACAGAGACACACAACCAGGCACATTCACACTCACACCTTCTGCCAATTTAGAGTGATCAAGTAACCTGATGAGAATGTTTTTTGTTGGTGGGAGGAGGCTGGAGTACCCGAAGAGAACCCAAGCATGCACGGGGAGAACATGCAAACTCTGCACAGAAAGGCTCTGACCAGGAAGCAAACCAGAAACCTTCTGGCTGTGAGGCAACAGCACTAACGCTTGCGCTGCCGTGCAGCCCTGCAAAATAAATAAATCATGCTACAATCCCTAATAAGTTAGTAGAACTTAAACATTAGAGGTATCTGATTACATAAAAAATTTAAGTATCTTTAAAAACATTACTTTTGTAGGTACTTAGCCATATTAAGTTGCATTTATGTTGAGATAAGTTAACATTTTCAGTTGAACTACACTACGCTAAACAAAATTCTGTTTGTATCCAACTCAAAACAACATTTTAAAGAATTTTCTTAATGCTAAATGTTCTTCATCACTGTGATATTTTCTTTTTTCCATCACATACTTTAATCTTGAACATGTATGCCTCTCCACGTAGGCCAACTTACATGACTAAGTGAGACTAACTGAAATATGCAAACTGAACCAGGAGATCTGTCATGTTAAGTACACCATCCACTGTGTTTTGTGGTTGTGCTCCACAGATGGGACTTCCCTGACTGAGTCAGTTACATCACTCATGGTGCAAATGTGTCTAATACCCAAAGGCAGTCAAGGAAAACTATGCTTGAATTAAGGGATGGTCAAATAAATGGAGTGCTATTACAAAAATACTTAGAATGATTGAGTACTTTTTACTAAGAAAAGGAAAGATGTACTGAACCCTTTGAAAGTGCACTCTCTCGATCCAATGCACCATTCAGATTTTAATCATAAGACAGAATAGTTGAAGGTTGTAAAAAAAGTTTAGTTGTATGAATGTAAGGATAAAAAACACAGCTATATTCAAGTTTTCCCAGAATGCCCAAGGGCATTACACACCTTTGCACCATAAGTGAAGTTACTGACTCAATTAGAGAAGTCCTGCCTCTGGGTAACATCAAAATACACAATGGATGGTATACTGAACATGACAGAAGTTCAGTATGTACCTTTCAGTAAATGTCACGAAAGTCGGATTACCCTGAGTGGCACAAATGTTTAAGATTAAAGTTGAGATTAAAGTATGTGATAGATATGAGAGGAATTTGGAATGGATAGAAAACGTAGTTTTGAGTTGAATTTAAAAAGAATCTTTAAGTGTAGGAAGGTCTCCTCAGAGTAGTTTGACTTAAAAAAGCTTAATAAACCCGGTCAAAAATTTATTTTCATTTTTTTCTTTTTTTTTAATTAATCGATTAGCATGATTTTTTAAAGTAAGGTGTACTAGTTGCTGAAGACAAAAGTGGAGGGTTATTAGGGGACAGGAGAGAAGTTAAGTGTCACACCTCGGGGATCTTGGATAAGAAGTGAACAGGGATAATCGTGGGCAGCGTTAGACATTTGCAGGGCTCCTTGTAACTTGGTGATAAAGTAAACAAACCCACAACAAGGCAGAGGCATGTCTCTCTGATTACTACACACACACGCACAAAGGAAAAGGATTGACAGTCTTATTTGTGTTGGAGCTTACCCACGCAGAGCTATGGACCACGTTGACATTTCAGATGTTTACATCAAAGCATGAAATTGCCGTGCCTTCCTGGATGACTGGTACACCCATTAGCCTCTTAACGTATGTCAACATTCCTGGGAGGAGCAGAGAACAAAGGGAAACACTGTGGAGGGTACTTAAAAAGGGACTTTTTCTTCAAAGTAGACGCATGAAAGAAGAAAGAGAATAATTTTTTAGCAAGAAAAGACACTTAATAAAAGCTTTTCAGTTTTCCACAAAGAAAACGCTTTGCTTCTCCTCCTCCAAACCAAACTATTTGATGTCCATTGATGGCTGATACTCTCTCTTTTGTCTCAGGTTTTCTTACATCTAAACTTATGCAGAGAGTTTCAAAATAAGCAAGGACCAGAATGAAAAGAAATACTAACAGTGCAGCCTTTCTGTGTCTAGAAATCCTTTCTAGCAGTTTTAAAATGTGCCTCCATCTTATGAAAAAACAGATGTTGCTTTCATTTTACTATTTTTAACACTTTAGTGGCAACATCAGCTGCTGCGACATTGTGTTAGTTTTCCTTTAAAAAAAAAGAAGAAAAAAAAGTTACATCTAAGCCATTATATTCCCTCTTAAGAGAAGACTAGGTTGAAACTTATATGGCTGAACACAACCATCAGGGATGCCTGTTAAAGTGCCTGACTGAAATATGTGGTCTGGCAGAGTGAATTTGACATGATTGTTATTTGTTTGTTATTTTTAGCCAAATGTATAGTAAGTGGTTACTGAAATGTAAAAAGCTATGTTACCCTCTCTCTCTCTGTCTCCTTCTGTGTGTGTGGAGATGAACCCTGAGCAGCGTCATCCCCCCTCCCCTCCTGCTTTTTTTCTGTCGCATCTGATTGGTTAAACACACGCAGACACACATTGACTCAGCTGCAGTTAGAGAACTGCGATGAGAAAATACGCTGTCTTTATTCTTTGCGAGGAGGGGAGACATCACTACAAGAAACGGGCAAAAACCTCTCTGCACAAGACAAGCTGTCAGTGTGGCTCTCTGCTCTGGTTTTAACAAGAACAGCAGTCCAGGTCGGAGTAAACTGCAGCGGTCCTACTGTGACATCCAAGCTAACAGCTAACGGTGGAGAGTACGGGACAAACCCACTGCCATGATCGGAAAGTCATGCTGACCGGGAGTAGAGCAAGGACATTTTTTTCTGTGACGGAAAGCTTTCAGTGTTGTCTCTGAGCTTGTTTGGATTTAGACATGTTGGGTTGTGCAGACAAAAGCACAGCTCAGTCCCAGCTAATGACTGCACTACCTCATTAGCTAGGACAATACTCTTTAGCTGTATACAACTAACCCTTTCCTGTAACTATCACACAGTCATGCCACAGCAGGTCGGCAGATGAGCGACAACATCGTTTACGGTCGCAGAGAGATGTCCCTGTTGCTCTCAGTGCTAACTGTGATGAATAAATGCTGGACATTTCTGACAGAAGTGCTGGTCTGGCTAAGGCCGAGCTAACCACTCTGCTTACAGTACTTTCCCTTTAACTATCACACTCACTGCTAAAGCTGTATTTGAGTATTTAGAGCGGTGGAGGCAGCCATTAGAGGGCTTTCAGTACAACTAAACCCCACCCATAGCACAACTCTGTATGTATGGCTCTAGTTAACACAATGGAGGCAGCCATTACCAACAGCATTCAGTACAAGCAAACCCAACCCTCTTATATTAGGGTCCTCAAAGTAGCATCACTCACTCAGTCAGACATGGACATAGCCATCTGTAGGGCTGCCCTCAGTGGTCAGCCAAAAATTATATACAGTTGCATATTACGCTGTGTCACACGCTTTAATCGATACAAGGTGCTTTATTTAAAGTAATACTTACCTAATAATAGTAAGTAATACTTACTTACTGTGTGGCCAACAGAGTTGGAAAAATAATTATATTAAGTTAAAATACAGTCACTCTAACTCAATGGGTAACTTCACTCATGGTGCAAATGCTTAGATTAAAAACAACAGTCCACCAGAAACATGACCAAAAGAACCCCAGCAGGGATCACTGAACAACATCCAAACACAACCAAACCCATCTAAAACACACCTACACTCTACCCAATGGCATGATGGGGAACTCATCCACCCAGAATTAAGATTGCAGTGGCCAGCAGTTTAGATCAATGGACTCTTTACAGAGTTAAACCAACACAGGTGGATTAACACTGTCCTATAGCTCCAACACTCTCTGTGTGTTACTGTGTAGTCAACAGAGGTGAATAAAGTATGAAAGTATTTTACATAAGTAAAAGTTCAGGTACTCTGATTAAAACTTACTTAAGTAGAAGTAAAAAAACTGATTTTAAATGTACTCACCCCCCACATCACATAACATTCCATCCCTGGTCAAAAGCAGGCAAATCAATAAATAAACTATCTCACTAGGAATCATTACATTCTTAACAATATATTTTGTTAGCAGAATTAAAGAAAAAACTAGGACGGCTTCTCTTTTTTTATATGAACATTGGTTCATGAGGGTGAGGCATGGGCCAAGAAAAAAAACCCATTTCATTTTGGAACAGGTCCAGATCAGATTCAAGAAATAGCATTTATATGCATTGATGTCTGCTCCTCCAGTGCCTCTCAGATTTTACAGTTTTCTGGTTTCACAGTGGATTGCATTTATTTTATATTGCAGAATATTATTTTAGATATTTCATTTGATACATTCAATACTTAATAAAGTAGCATCTTTGATTTTCCTTTAAATCTACCATAGGGAATTGAACCAGATGCAAAATTAGTTGAAGCAAACAAACCATGTTTTTGCATCAGTTGTGTCTGATCTCGATCCACTGGCGTGTGATATAGACTAGTCTGCAGACTTGAGACTGCTATTGATAAACCAAGTAAGAAAGATGACGTTTAAGTCATTTCTTCTAATGCATTTGAATTATCAACACCAGCCTGCTTCAATAGAGTCTACAGATGAACATAATATGTCTGGTATCAGGAAATGATGTCTGTACAAGACGTCAGTGATTCTCAGAGTTACACCTGGTGTGAGCTCTTTTATGTAGGAAAAGAGCGTATGTGTGATGAGCTCTCAGATGTCTATTTTTATCTGTAGTCTGAAGTGAGAATTAGTCATTTTTATCTTATTAGAGGTCGTAGACTGGCACATATGATCAATGCAACACAATACTGTGCTGTAAAGGGCTCTTTTAAACCACTAATAGGCACTTAACAGGTCAAAAATCATCCATTGATCAGTGCCAGTCTATGAATGAAGAGTAAACATCAGAGAAAAATGTTCTTTTCTTCAGTTCTCTATTCGGGGGATGAAGGGCAGGAGGAAGAGGAGATAATAATGAAAGCCTGTGACTGACAGAGTAAAAGATTCTTTAATCAGTCTATAATTTTCACTGTTAAATCAAAAGCATGTCGTGATAATTTTACTTTAATTTCAATGACAAGCCAATCTTAGAAATATTTGACTATTATTTGATGATGAAATAGGGATTAAACTGCATTGATTTCTGTGTTCAAACTGATTTATGCTTCTGCTTTGATTTACTGTAGCACATGTCATAGCCCTATGTAGACATCAGCCTCCTAAACATTTAGATGCATTGAAACAACCCAGAAGACAAGCCCTGTGATTGTGCTAATAGTCGATGGAAAAACAGCTCTATTAGCATGATCCAAAAACATCAGATCTGTATTTGCTCATTCATGTCTGTCTCAGTGCCTGAATAAGTGTAAAAAATCCCCTGTCCTCTGCCAAAGCTGATTCAGCGGCCACTCTTTCCATCTCCTCTGATGTCTCCTCTTGTTCTTTGAAATAACCAGTATAATCAACTGCTGCTAAATATTTATCAGGCCAAACTCTAACATAAACATGCTTGGTTTCAGCTGCCATGGATTCCTGAACACATACCAGCAGGTAATGTGGGGACAGCAGGAAGCCACGGCGTGATAATCCCACTGAGAAGAAGCTCATGGCTGGAGTATTGCAGAAAAACAGGGCATGCTTGTACACATGGATGTGGTTCTCACTATGGCTCGGCCACCATGGCGTAGTTCTGGCATGCAGCAGGTTTGACACAGAAGCAGAAACCAGGCTTAAATCTGATCTGAAATAGCCCCAGCTAACACAGGGTAATATATCTTTCCCCCTTAAGCCCAAAACATAACTGTGTCGACCAGCACGTCGCATCAATTGACGTGGCTTGATTGCAGTCCCCAGCACCCACCGACAGGAGTGTATCAACAGCCAAGGCCTACCTGCCTCAAAGTGTAAGTGAAAAAACAATAGGAGCGGTGGTATTTCACCAGCAGCTCAGGCCTCCTGTCTATTCTACACCTTGAACAAAAGATGGTGCTGGATTTCTTTTTTTTCCCACTCTCAAACAGACCTGCTACTACAGCAGCCAAGATGGACAAAACAGCTGTTCCCTCGGGAGAATAGGAATAGAGCAGTGGGCTAAATTGGTGTGTCCGCGGGCTGACAGTGGACTGCCAGGTTTGTTTGGTGGGAATAATGGGAGCGACCGTTTTGTGTTTTGGCCTTTACTCTTACTGTATCAGTTTGTTCTGCAGTCAACCACACCAACATTTTACACATTTAAAGTTTTTCCTGAACCTCCTATTGTGTCTTTCAGACGTGCACCAACCCTTAGGGACAGGTTAATGCATTCACATCTTCCAGCAGACAAGAAAAGAACTTGGTTGAAAAAAACAGCTGGTACATTTAAATGCATGCATTGCCCTCACTGTGATAATGTTGCACAAACAAAAGGTTTTGTGGACGTCCATACTAAAAAAACTTACAAACAAAGGGAATTCATTAATTGTAACACGACTTTTGTCATATGTTTGTTTTGTCCATGTAAGGAAGGTTTTTTTCTACATAGGACGCACAAAAAGACGCATCGCCTGGCTGAGCATAAATGTGCCATTAGAATCAGGAATCAGGATAACCCTATGGCCAGACACTTTAAAGAATCCCACAATGCCAACAAATTTTTTATTGCGCATTGAAGGTATTGAACATGTAAAACTTTTGGTCAGAGTAGGAGACAGAATCCAGAAGCTCAGTCGAAGGGAAGCTTTCTGGATCCATCAGCTGAATGCCTTATGACATCCTGGTTTGAATGATGAATTTGACCTATCATGTTTTTTTAATGTATTTTAGTGTGTCCTTCCTGTTTCTCACAAACCTATGTATTAGATGTTTATTTGTTTGAGTGGTTTTATTTTGTTTATTGTTTGTGATTTGTATTATTTTTTTAAATTATTATCATTATTACTTGTGTTCATTCTGTGTCTTCATGTGTTGGTGATTACTCTGTAACTGGTCTCACCTGCCTTGTCTTTTCTCTGATCTTTTCTCTTTTCTGATCTCTTCTTTTCTCTGGTCATCACCTGTATTGGGAGAGGCCAATACCTGATTAGTGAACCCTGTGTGAAGACTCTCACCTGGCTTCACTTTGCTCTGATTCATGTGACTACCTTCATTGGCTGCAGTCTACATAGAGTTGTGACCACACTACAAATGTTTGTTAGCCCCGATGAAGACCAGTTTGGTCGAAACATGTTGGCTTTTTAATGGTGTGGCCATTACAATAAAGGCATTTTAGTATTTCCTTCTCATTTGCACTCTTTTGTGGTTGGAGTGCCTGGTTTTCTCCCTTTTTGGACAATTTCACACATTTAGTTTGGTTTGGTATTTAAAATTTCTTTGCTTTGACACTGTTTAAATTTGGTGTTTCCATTTTTACACTGCAAGATTCAAGGAACTTTCTAGTCTGAGCAAAAAGTCATGGTTAAAGCAATCAAGTCTCTTACATTAGAGCCAGCAGGATGAAGCAGACCATATGCCACAATGTCACAGAAGGGATTTGGGTTAATGGCTGGTAGTGGGTTTTTATTTCATTAAAGTTGGCATCCATGTTTGCCACTAGTGTTTGATTTACTTTGACCAAACCACGGCATCAGAATTTTGAGATCACAGCTTATTTAGTGTTTTATTTTTTGTAAGTTGGCGTATTTAAAGGCTTTATTTTTCATGGTGTGCAGATTTTATATTATTTCTTTTTTTTTTTTTTTAATATTTTGTCATTAGATTTGCTCCTGTTTTTAAAATGGCAGGTACATAATGTACAAATAATTCTTTTTTTCCCTTTGATTTTTTAAAAATTTTACATTATAAAAAGACCTGCAGCTCTATTGATTGAAAAGCAAGTCAGAGCTGAAGAGGAAGAAAATGGAGCTCCATGGGGTGGTAGAGAGAACTAAGGATGGAGGTATGGAGTCAAATGGTGTAGACAAATAACCAGATATTAGGTTTTAGGGCTTTTTCTCCCTTTAAATTGAACAATAAAGATAAATAATGAGATAAAATCATGTCCCCCTTTGGCCATGCTGGTAACCATATCCATTTAAACAAAATCCTTTAAAGTTATGGACTGAAAATGACTTTAACTATAAATGAGCTTTATTTATGTGCTTGCTTGCATGAATGGCTTATTAGGGTAGTGCTCACGAATGATACCGGAGGGTTAGTAAAAGGCATATTGCTGACAAAAACACTTGAATTTAAACACACCACATGTTCTAAGGTTTTAGTGGGGCTAGGCAGTAGTAATAGTCATGGTGTGTAGCAGTCTTATGCAACAAATTTCAAGCTATCAGAGACTAAATCAAGTGCAGATGGAATATCAGTCAGTGGAGTGTAGGGTGACTTTGATATTTCTTGGAGAAGTGAGTTTTCAGATGTGCACTGCTGCTGCAGATTATAGTATCATTCTACATAGAGAGGGAAGGTCATTATGTTATCGGGGTACCAGGAGGGTGAAAAGTCAAGTGGGAGTGAATAAATGACAAGGGCAGTGGAGGAAATTGAGAATCAGGCAGAAGTTAGTGCCAGTTTGCATGGTGCAGCAGTATGACCTGATTCAAAAAGAAGGTTCCTAATGCATTGTACAACTTCAGATTTCATAAAATAGCATTTAATGCAACTAAAATTAAAAGTGGAGGGTTGGAAAATATACAATAAAGCTGAATTAAGTGACGCTTTTTAATTTGCAGAAATCTTAAACTCACTAAACATATAAAGATAGCTGAAGTAAATTTGAGAAATGTTCAATCTTAGCCAAAAGAGAAAAACACAGCAGAGGTAAATGCAGCATAGAGCCACCCCTTTTTGTATAAAGTGAGTGGGCAACCCTCAGTTGTAGAAAGAATAGCGTGAAATGCAGCTGCTGTCTGTCTGAGAGAGGCTTGACAGGATTTTAGAGCGTGGCGAATAGAAATAAGAAGTGCCATTGGAAATGGCTGGTTCCCTCCTAGAGGAGTTATTGGTGTCTTCTGTCTGCCTCTGATTACCTTTCCAGCCCATTTCCACAATCCCATGTCTATTTACTAACAGTTTTTATTTACATGGATCTTCTAGGCTCTACCCCTACCTCTGATTTCTTCAAAGATTTGAATCCAGAAGACACTCAGATATCATTCAGGTATTTTCTTTCTGTCTTTAAAATGAAGATGTTTTTTCTGTCCTTCAGGTAAAAAAACAAGAATATTTATTAATCTACCACACCAGAAAGACTGTCACGTTCATTAGAGGGAGAAGACAACATGAGGTAGCACACGTGCAGCTCCAGTAACTCATGCTGAACAAGAGAAGAGCAAAAAAATCCAAGAAAAGCTTTCAGTGTGGCTCTCTGCTCTTGTTTTAATATAGAAATACCACAGCTTTGTCCAAGCTAATCATTAGTACACTGGTGCTTGCTGTTGTTTTACACTACAACTAAACCCCGGTGTAGCTACCGCCTCACTCTTCTGAATTGGTCAGGTCACTTTTCTTGGCTTGACTTGGCACAGTCCTTTCAGATTTCAGCTTTGCAAGATGGATTTGCCTGATGACTGCCATGGAATCTGGCCAATTCACCTGCTTTGGGAGGTTAACAGCCAGATAACTACAGGATACACCCAAATGTGAGCTACAAAAATTCAACAGCAATGGCTTGTCACCTCTTAGAAGAACATCATAATTCAAACCCACCACATTGTAGCATTATAACATCTCTCTACACACCTGGTATATCCTACACATATGAAAATATATTCTTGTTATTAGTTTGAGATTCATTTTTCTGCCACAAATCATCCGTTTTTATTTATTGCATAGCATTTTACCACACAGTAATCCATCAGTTCATTCTTTCAGTATGTCTGCAGGGATCCTCCATATAGAAATTGCTTGATAGACATTTTGGGGCTTGGGCCTTGCCACTGGGGCCTGGAGTCCTCCCTAGGGGCTCTTTTGGATAGTCAAAAACTGTTGAGATGTCTTTTTTAATTCACTCTTGACCCCTTATTTACATTCAAAATATCTGTCTCCATCATTGGATGTAATTTTAGATATACATTCAATGCACATCTATAATGGTTATATTTTGAGGCCCCACAAAGTCCTCGTCTTTTGCTAATGGTAAAACTGCTACTTTCACAATCACTGAAGCCGTGAGTGGCGAATGTACACAGTCATGAGCAGGTCTGCCCACAGAATTTGTGGGTCACTGAAAAACCCAGAGAATGAGCCCTCCTCAGTTGTGATGATGTCGTCATCATCATCATCATCATTTATTTAATTCATACACTAAGTGAACAACAGAAATTGAGCAAAACAACTAAGGAATAATAGGCGCATGAAAAGGACATCCCAGGTAAGCTTCCAAAAGCTTTTAAGAGGGTGCCCTTACATGAAACAGCACCAAATACGCACAATACATAAAAACGACAAAAACACGACAACATAATGTCAGCAGTAATTGTCAGCGCATGTGTGTTGGATCTGTAGCATTGGTGCTAGCATCCTGGCTAATAGTTACCTCATTCTGGACCTGAGAAGCGTATCAACTATCACTGGGTTGTGATGTTGGAAATAAAAACTCCTTTTCACCACTTTTTCCGTCAGTTTTTGATCCTTGTTTTGCCTCTTTCAACAAATTTTGCTGTTCGTGCCCTTTTATGTTACTTTACACCCATTTATAGCTCTTCATTTTGGCACTTATTCAATTTTTGTCATTTCTTGCTGATTTTTGCCAATATTTTGACAATTTTCACCCATTAATACCACATCCTCATTTTTGCCACTTCTTTTTGGTACTTTTATTAAAGTTTATCCATTTTTCACAATTTTTTCCACTATTATAGCTTTTTTTCACCCATTTATGCCACTTCCTTGCACTCAAAACTAAATTTTATCACTTCTTTTTTGCACTTTTATCAAAGTTTTGCCATTTTTCACCCATTTTTGCCACTATTTTGTCTCTTTTCACCTATTTCTGCCACCTCCTTGCTGCCCAAAACTCATTTTTGGCAGTTTTATCCTTTTCTTTGCCATTTTTGCCACTATTTTGCCTCTTTTTTACCAATTAGGCCACATCCTTGCCACTTTACACTCATTTTTGATGCTACTTTTTGGCAGTTTTATCCCATTATGCCACTATTTTGCCTATTGTGGCACATTTTACCACTTTTTTTTGGCACTTTTATCCCATTTTTGCCATTTCTAGCTGATTGTTGCCATTTTTCCCCCATCTGTGCCAATTCTCTGCCATTACACACCCTTTTTGGCAATTTTTGCCTTTTTTTTTTTTTTTTTTTGGATGTTTTGCCCATTCTTACCATTTTTTTTCTCACTTTTTGCCTATTTTTGCCTTTTTTCAAATTAATGATATTGTTTTTCACTGAAGTTGTTTAAGTTTTCTCTGCTTTTTTTTGGCATCCTTACATTTGTGTACATTATGGCCTTGCTATGAAGTCTGATATTGTTTTCTATTTGTTTAGTCCAGTGTGCCCATCCACATCGTCAACATTGCCAATGAAAAGGTAATTCTAATTTTAAGAAAATGTGTTTATATTTTTAAAAAAGGCTACATTATACTACAGCATAAGTCAAAAAGATGTTGCTTTGATGATAGTGGTTATCATTCAGGTTAAAAATTAGATATGCATGTCACAGCTTAAGTTCAATATGGACCATGATTTTGCTGACTTCCATGGGCCCCCAGTTTGGCTGGCCCCCATAAAGCCCCCCCCATGGGTGGCCTTGATCATGAGAGATACTCACAGCACTAATAGCAGATTACAAGCCTGTTGTGAACATATATTTGCACATTAAATTCTAGAACCCTTGTTCAAGAAAACCCCACTTTTTAAAAAACATATTTGAAAATAAAAAACAAAAACAAAAATCAGTTTGAGCCAACTTGGAAGTGTATACTCATAAAAGTGCCTCTTTTCTATGAAGCAACATAGCTTTGGTTCTTGTGTGTCCCCAGTAAGAAAAATGATCTTATTTGATTGTGAACCAACCTATCTCACCAGTTCAGTACTATGCTAGAGTCTCTCATGCATGAATCCAAAAATTCCCAAGCTTCATCAGCAGAATTTCTTCTCCTTCATTTGGCACGTTAAAAAGGAAGAGAGCAGAGGACAGAAGGAGAGGACCAGTGCAGGTGGCATGGAAAGTGTCTCCACTCTTTTGCACTAACCTTTGCATGAGAGAGGGCTCTTACTCTCAATTATTTTTCATGAATTTTTCATCTCTCACATAAGCAGCTCACTTCAAACAGCTCGAAAGCACCACTAGAACTGTACAGCCCACAGGCAACCATCAGCCGTCAAACAACCTCTGCGCTCTCTGTAGATCTGTCTTGAAGTGGCAAATGCGAATCATCACGTGGAGAAGGGAATGACGGGGACACTTCAAGGAGGACGAACATTATGCAGGAATAGATGTTTTCTAATTCAGCTAATTACAAACCTTGATATTTGTAATTAATGAAATTTTGTATAAAAGCCACTTCAAACAGCTTATAATTGGGACATATTAGAAATCATAAGACAGATAAAAGTAGATCATTAGCTTTCGGGGGAGTGTTGAACATGATATGATCTCATCTTTTACTGACAGCTGCTGAAGGATCTGTTAATCATTTATGTCGTTCTCCGAAGCGTTTTGCCTCCCGTGTCTTGAACTGTCTTACAATCTCCCTTAAGCACAAAGTCATCGAGAACCTCAGTGCCTTTAGGTAGGAAAACAATTTCTGTTTAATTTGCGGTTTGAAGACTGCTGGAGAGGGTCAAACTAGCCTCCCAGGGATTCCTCTCATACGGCTTT
Organism: Cheilinus undulatus; assembly: GCF_018320785.1. Taxonomy (NCBI): domain Eukaryota; kingdom Metazoa; phylum Chordata; class Actinopteri; order Labriformes; family Labridae; genus Cheilinus; species Cheilinus undulatus. Next base: position 31,635,151 of record NC_054873.1, read on the forward strand.
AACAGATGAAGGCAGCCATATGTTTTTCCTCTGTCAGCACTTGACAGAAGGCCCTAAGAGAATGTTGTTAACAACAGGTGAAGGGAGGCCCAGGGGACCAGCCTTATTGGCACAACAGAATGATCAATCTGACCACATCATTAGTATGTGGATCTGCTCTTTGCAGAGGTAATAGTGGTAGCAACCCTGTGTACTCGGGGAAGAAAAAGCTTATCGTGTGATTGATGCCTCTGTAGGTTTATACTCTTCTTTATGGAGACTGAAAAGCATGCGCCTCTAAGGGTATGGAGACTGAGATTGGCATTTTTAGTATAATCTGTACTGGAGAGATCTATAATTACCAGTGGACTTTTAAAGGATGTTTTCTACAGATCTCAGCAAGGCTGCTCATATGGAGAGTGAAGGGGAGTTTTCTGGGGCCCAGACAATAGAGGCCCATGGAGGTTAGCAAAAACCATGGTCCATTGTAAAGTGAAGCCATGATAACTGTATATATATATATATATATATATATATATATATATATATATATATATTTTTTTTTTTTTTTTATCCTGAATAATAACCACTCTTACCAGAGCAACAAAAATTATTTTTAAAAATTTTCATGTATTACAATGTAGCTCTTTTAAAAATGTAAACCCCTTTTCTTTAAACAAAATTACTTTTTATGGGTAATGTTGACAATTTGGATGGGCACACCAAACTAAACAATGAAGACAGTAATGTTGGACTTAATAGCAAGGCCATAATGCACAAAATATCATGATGCCAGAAAACAAAAGATGCAGAAATAGTGGCCTGTATGGAAAGAAGCAAATATGGGAAAAAGTGCTGAAAAGAAAAGGAGCAAAGACAGGTGTCAAGAAGCAAAATAGTGTGAAAAAGAGTAAAAAAAAAAAAGGGAAAAAAATGGGCATACAGTGCCAAAAAGAAGTGGCAAAATGGGTTTTAAGTGGCAAAGAAGTGGCATGAATGGGCAAAATAGTGTGAAAAACAGCAAAAATGGGAAAAAAAAACATGCCAGAAAGACGCGGCATAAGTGGGTGAAAAGCAGCCAAGTCGTGGCAAAAATAGGCAAAATGTTCCTAAAAGAAGTGGCAAAAAATGGGTGGCAAGTGGTAACAATGGGTTAAAAGTGGCAAAAATGGGTGAAAAATGGGCAAAAATTGCCAAAAAGCAATGACTAAAATGGGTGAAGAAGAAGAAACAATAATGGGCATTAGGTGCTAAGTCCCTGCCTCTAAAACGTTTAAAACAGTCATGATAACACAGTCCAAAGGTTTAAAAGTTCATAGGCTTCAGAGGTGTTTCAGTCTGGGAATACATTTAGGCAAGTCTGGATGTCTAATATAAATGTATATCCAAGTGAACAGCAAACAACTTCATAAAGGCAGAGTGACCTGTTGTTTACACACAATTCTTACATGAACTTGAAATTTTGCTGCTCAGGGCCCTTCTTTGCTGTGCATTACCCAGAAACAACCAATGGATAGAAGGTGCACAGGGTTGGTTGGAGCAAACTTCAGCACATCCAGAAATGCATGAATCTTTCTGGCTAGCAGCTGCCTTCCTGCTGTAGCCTACATTAGCCTGAGGCACACAGCACGAGTGAAGTGGCGTACTTGAGCTCTTAATGCTGATTAACAACATTAATGCAGTAAGCACATACAGTGGCAAGCCTAAGAAAAAGCATATTCACTAGGGGGGTGATAGTAAAGCTCTGTCTGATAACAAGCGCTCCATGCACAAAAGCAATGTCCTTGACTTACTGGTTTCTGATGGGACGCCTGGTCAGTGAGTAATTGATGCATTTAATCCCCAGTCCTGTTTAATTTCAATTAGATCAGATGAAAGATGGTAAAAATGTTTTTAATGGGGATCCATAATAAAGAAAAGACAAGAATAATATTTTTGCACACATAATGGATGTCCTGAATATCCATGACCCACAAAATGTATGAATAAAAGGTTTATTTTTGGTAATACTGACATTAAAACAATTTTTTAACCATATGTAGGTGTTTACACACTATTTTAAATGTATGCTCCATTATTACCAAGTGTGTTCCTCTAATATTACAAATCGCACCTTTAAATTGTTGGTTTAATGAAGATGCACGAAGACAGCGTCAATTTTAAAGGAAATGGCTGCATCGCTATGGTGTAGCTCAAAGTAGCATATATTCAAGGTGTCATTATTCCAAGCATGGCTCTACAGCAGAGTCCATCTGGAAGGAAAGCCAATCCACAGAAAGGGCCTGTGGATGTGTATGTGTGGAGTTAAATACATCTAAGCCCTGCATTTTGAAAGCATCCTGTCTGTGAAGGCCTCTGGGCAAATGGGCCAATGACACTGTGTCGCCTATACAAACGCTGTTACTGTAATATGTGGCAATGTGTCACACACTGCTGTTAGCTTTGGCAAGAATTGCCAGTATGACTAAATGAGGGGAATATACTGTGATCTACGCTGCAGTCAACACATTGCCTGACAGATTAGTGTTAAGTTGGTCATAGAAGCTAACTGTTTGTCAGAGCTATTCCATGAATATTTGTCGAGATGTACATAGAGGTGTTAAGTTAGATGAATGAATTATCTGAAAAGACTGTCTCTTTAAAGATGCAACTTTAACAGTAAGATTAGAAAAAAGTCGAGATGGCTTTTTCACAAGCACTGGATCAGGTAATGGCAACAAAGCTCTTGTGCTTAAAGGTCAAATTATAACTGAAAAAATACAGTCATTTATATTTGTTTCTATCTATTAAATCATAAATAAACTATAATTGTTGATAATGGCAAAGTGGAGTGTTTTGAATTGCAATGCATGCCAAATTGTTGTTCCACCATAATCCACCTCCTTTTTTTGCGTTTCCCCACAGAAACTTGAATTTTCTTATTTTGCTCCATCCTCCACCCACACAAACACACTTTCATCCCTTCTCTCAAACCAAACAACCTCCAAACCCTCCTCTTTCTGTTGCTTCCTCAGTGTGTGTCTGCTATCTCAGCTCTTTTTCTCCTGCAATCTTTTTTTGTGATGGATGACTTTTTTTTTTTTAAAGATCACTAATACAAAAAAATCAAAACTATCTGAAGTGACTTCAAATCAAATTAATTGTTAAAAATGTCAGAAGTTAAAATCATTTAAGTTTAATAAAGGTGTTAGAAGAATTGTTTAAAAAGTTTTCCTTGAAAATGCTCAAACATTTCTAAAGAGCTTTTTGCTTAAAACTTAATCGGATAGGATGCCAGTGGCTTAGATGTAAAGTTACATACGTATGTGCTGAGGCGAAGCTGATTTTTCTTATGCAACTTGTGGTTAATTTTCCTGCATGTTATTTACATCCTCAGTCTCTATCTCCATGCAATGTCCTTTTAACCCTGTAAATCACATGAATCAGTGATCAGATGGTCATATTCCATGTCTGTCATCAGCAGATCCGACTTGCATGCAGTCAACATGGCACCACTAATTTTCAGTGTAGGAGCGTGCATGCATAACTGGAGGGAACTTAATAAAAATGCATTTCAGTTTGTCAAGTGTTTGTGTCTGTGAGTGAGCAGGAACAGAAGGGCGAGCATGAACTGCACACTTATGAACTGATCAGGGGCTTAAACCATCTCACAAAAAATAATATAAAATAAATAAAATTCAAACCTGAGTTGCCAAAGTCACCATTTATTTATGACTTTTGCATCTGGCATCACAATGTCTGTCCAACCTGAGCCATGACGGCAAAAGGTAAATGTTACTTTTGTTAATGCAAACTGTTATTTTTGTTTCTTTTGTCAGTGCAACATACCGTATTTTCCAGACTATAAGTTGCTTCAGAGTATAAGTCGCATCAGTCAAAAAATGCGTCAAGAAGAGGAAAAAACATATATAAGTCACACTGGACTATAAGTCACACTTATTTATTGTGTTTCTGACACCACTGTCCGTGCTCTGATAGAGAGGCAGTTGTGTTGCATGAAGCGGTAACAACAAGAAGGCCTGCCTGCAAATTCATTTATATTCCTCTCCTTGGCATAACTGCACTGTTGACATGCCTCTCCCGGCAGCACGTTGTTCAAGCACTCATCCGTGGACTCGTTCCTCCAGCTCTGGCCATCTTGCTTTCAGCCTGCGATTAGCTCTCTTTGTTTTCTTCATTGCAGTAAAAGTAACCTATGCTTTTCGCCAGTCCCTCACAAGTTTCTCACTCACTCCAAACTTTTTTTCTGTTGTCTTTAAGTTAATGTTTCAGTTAATTTTTTCAGTGGTACAGGAGCAGCATACAGTTGTCACAAGCCTAGAGCGCCCTCTAGCGGCTATAGACGGTAACGTTTACTCCTTGGTTCATGTCAGTCAGTATGAATTAACGTTCAAAAACATGTTAAATTATATATATATTGATATATAAGTCGCACCTGACTATAAGTCGCAGGACCAGCCAAACTATGAAAAAAGTGCGACTTACAGTCCAGACAATACGGTAAACTTACATGGACTTTAATACAGTGGCCGGTAAGTGTTAAATGGCCAGCAAAAGCCAAATGAAACAAAACAGATTCAATAAGAGGAACACTTTAGCTTTAGAGGTGCAATCAAATGGTTTAAACTTCTGATGTTAATAGGCTCAGACAAAGTTTCACTCGCCAGTGTGAGATCTTGGACTGCAGTATGAGAACATAAATCTTTAATTTCATGTCATGAACATTTTAATCACACAGTGAACGCTCAGAATAGATCAACACAGTGGGATACAGATTCAGTTTGAGCAGAGGCAGGAATAAAACGTACACCCTTCAGAGATGAAAATGTATCATCATGGGGGGGGATCAGAACCAGAAAGGGGGAAATCTGACCCCATCCCCCCTGGCAATTTGCACCCTGATGTAACTACATAACTGATAATGAGTGTTATTACAACATAATAACATTCCTTCCAAAACACAATCACAAGTCCGTGCTCTTCCTGCTAGAGAGCCCCCTAGAGGCCGGGAGCTTTTTGAAGTTTCTGGTTTAAAAGCGCATTTTAGAGTGGCAAAACAGGCAAAAAAAAAAAAAATTGTGAAAAGCAGTAAAAAAATGTGGAAAAAATGTATTAAAAGTGGCAGAAGTTGGCTAAATGTGAGTTTCTAGCTCTGATAAATCCATGTGGTGCAGATGTTGTAAAACAGGTAGTCATGCTGCATAATCCTGATTTCATGATTATGATCTGTCTCGTAATCAAGACACTTTAAACTAGCCTATATGCCACATTACATAAAGTATGAAGGGCTGAAATAGAGCAGGAAAAAAATCAAGTCTATATGTGTAAATGTGTCTGAGACAAATTTTAAAACCGGTCAAAAGGCCAGAAGACTTGATCATGATTACAAAAGTATGCAGGACAGGTGCATTTTTGATGCTTTGGACTGATCAGAGTAGACGAGGGGAGAGAAAAAATGTTTGGTACGTGAAATGTTTCTCTGTTTTAAATTGTACACGTTTTGATAAAAATGACCATATTCATGTTTCTAATTTAAAGAAACCCTTAGTTTTAAGTGATAAAAACATTTGCAACACTAGAAAAGCACTTGGAGAGCGCAGACCTCCACCATTAGCCCTATCTCCCAATAGTAAAGAATCCTTTAAAACATTTCTGGGTCCAGACAGTGATCCGGATCACTCCCAAAATCTAATCAGCTCTTCCTTATGCCATTTCTGCCACTTTGGGAAAATTTCATCAAAATCCGTCCATAACTTTTTGAGTTATGTTGCTAACAAACTAACAAACTAACAAACCCTGCCGATCACATAACCTCCTTGGCGAAGGTGATAAAAAGACTACTGTACAGAAAAACAAATGCAGATATTTGTTTTTCTTTTAAGTGAAAAAGATTGCTTTTTTGTTTAAACACAGATGCGTTTTAGCAATCAACTAGCAAAAAACTGCTTTTACTTTGTGAAACTAATACATAAAATCATCTGATATCAACAGTAAGCTCCTATATTGAATCGAATTATAATCATATGGTTGCAAATTTTTTGATTATGAAAAATATGTTTTTGTTGAACAAAGACTTTTTTTATTTGTATCGTGATTAAACTGGTGATTTACACCCCTAAACAAAGCAAAATAACATCTCAAAAGATGAGCTGATAAAGACAGCCTTGTTTATAGAAAGTTCAAAAAAGGGTTGAATAGGCCATTTTTGTCAATATTAATCAAAGTTGAACGAAGCAGTAACTAAAAGATACCACTGAGTTATGGGCAGGCATATCCTAACTCAAACTCTAGCTGTAAATTATGTCATCCTTGTCCTCAAAGTCAGTTTCACAGTGTGAACAAGGCCCTCCTGTAAAGCAGAGGCTTTCAGTTACATAACTTTTACATTATAAACATGATTGTATCTAACACATAGTCTATAATGTGTTTTATTTCATACAGTACTGAAAAAACTGGTGCAGATACGAGCCACCTCAGACTTGGGGTCTCTCTGTGGTCACATCCTGATTGAGAGCCAGACCTCAGCCTGACAGTGTGGCGTTCTGATAACGTGTGGATAGGTAGGCCCTGGGGAAAGCCTTTGCTAATTGGCCTGGTGGTTAGCTCTGAGGTCAATTGTGGGCCAGGTCTTCAGGTCATCAGGGAGGCTGGTGCTGAGGATGGAGTGTGGCTGTGCTCCCTGGGGGGCTTTGGTTGCAATTGCACTCCTCTGGACATCAGTAAAGTATTGATCTAATGGGCAGAGCATCAGGGTCCTATAGAGAAGAATGACTTATTAAAAAATAAAGCCATTTTCTGTTCTGGCTAGCATTTAAAACAGTTCCTTCAGTTATAATTATTTTCCTGTATGAGTCTTCTCCTTTAAGAGACACGGATTAAACCACTTAAAGTTATATAGTCAGTCTTGATTGTGTCGAGTCCTCTCACTTGAAATTCAGTCCTCATCAAACACCAATTTTCTCCTTCTCATTCAAAAACACAGAGATTAAACCTTTAAGCTTCTCCAAATTTTATGAATTAAATTAAATAGCTCTAACACTATTTTTCCTTGGTAATGCTATAACAAGATACAGTTAAATGGTAACATATTCTCCCTCATTCTTTTGGGGTTTGTATAATTCTTTATGAGAGTATATGATGACTAAAGTCTCTTTTGTGCTTACCTATAGGGACTTAGGGACTGATAAATCAAATGCCTATTATAATGCATCCCAAAAGGACCTGAAGAAAGGGGCCCTTGAGGTTTACACAAATCAATGAGGATAATTGCTGGTGGTATGACTGACCCACCCAATAAACAATCGAACAGAGACCAGCCGTCTTGTCATAAAAAAGATGTGTGTGCATTTTTTAAAACCCCAATCTTTGGAAACAAGATGAAAGAGTAATGTTTATGAACCCAAGTCATCATAGGCATAAAGTACATGCAGTAGATTTAGCAATTCAGACTTAAAAGTGCAGGTTTACAACATTTCCTATACAAATCTCATTGGTTATACAGCACCTTCTCTAGTTTCAATATTATGGTAGTCCTACCTATTATATGACATATTATCTTTCAGCCAGTAGTATACTTACTGGTTTTTGACAGAAGAAAAAAATACATTTGTTTAAAAGACATTGTTCTATAGGTTCAATTAGGAAATTCAGAATGTCCCTGCATATTTGCTATGACAATTCTCTGGTATTCACATTAAAACATGCAGACTCATTGCAGCAGGATCATAGGCTGTATTTAAAAGAATACTGTTAACCACCTGGTGTATGCGCATGATTTAGTCATCTACTAACACTACTTTTTTTTATTCTGCCTTTATTTTCCTTGGAATATTCCCATCCATCCATCAATTTTCTTCCCCTTTTCTGAAGCCAGGTCATGGTGGCAGCAGGCTAAGCAAGTCAGCCCAGGCATCCTTTTTCCAAGAGACATTTTTCTAACTCTTGATTCCAAGGCATTCCCTGGCCAGGTGAGATATATAATCCCTCCAGCGAGTCCTGGGTCTACCCTAGGGTCTCCCCCAAGATGAACGTGCCCGGAAGACCTCCCCAGGGAGGTGTCAAGGAAGCATCCGAATGAGGGGCAAAGGAGTGTCTCTACCTCGTGCTCTCTCCAGATATCTGAGGTCCTCACCCTATCTCTAAGGCTGAGCCTAGCCAATCTCCTATGGAATACACAACTGAGGAGTCAGCACTCAAAAAATGTCCTTTAAAGTAGTATTTTTCCTTGGCAAGGTATTTCGACTTGTGGCTCTGGAGAAGACTGTGAGTTGAAACGCGTCTGTTGTGGCCACTGTCTTACCAAGACATTTTTTTCAGTTTTGTACGTATTTTTTGTCATGCACCTTTTTCATTGTTGGAGTGTGTTCCAGAAATGCATAGCCCCAGATATATGTCACTACAGTGATGTCCCTACAGTCCCTCCATAAGCATATAAATCCAGAAATGCATCACCACAGAAATGCAGCGCTCCAGAAATGTATTGCTACAGAAATGCATCACCACAGAAATGTATTGTTACAGTAATGCATCGCTCTAGAAGCATATTGCTTCAGAAATGCTTTGTTCCAGAATTGCATTGCTCTAGAAATGTATTGCTAATGCATCACTCCAGAAGCACATTGCTTTAGAAATGCATCACTACTGAAATGTATCCTAGGGGGCCAGAGTGCCAGCTGCCAGTTAAAGCAAAAAAGCCTACCGCCAGAGCACAGCACAGATAAGAATTTGGAATTTGCAAGTAAGGACTACAGACTACACAGGTGAATCAATTCAGTGCTTATTTAACAAATAAATTCAAAAGAGAAAGGACATACAGCCTATTTTGTGATGTTAATTTGATTCCAAAGTTTTGACACTGGTACCTTAAACTGTTAAATGGACATAAAAATAATTTTGAAATGATGAAGAATAAAGGAATTTTTAAACATAATATTAAATAGGGGATTAATTGACATGAATTATTGAAATGCAGTGATTAATCACAGTTTTAATGATGTACTTTCCACAGTTAATTTTTACAAACTCTGGCATCACTGCCACCATGAAACAAAAACAGCTGTCACTGTGACTACTTTCTAAAAAAAAAGTTGAAGTTTGTTGAAAAGTACAAACCTACATATTATTGAATCAAGTATGGACAAAAACTCCTCCCAATGAGCTCACCAACATGAATTGTTGACACTGTGCCTTTGAACTACATGAAACTACTCTATAAATACTGAGCAAAGGCAGATGGCACTAAAATCATATTGTGGAGTGAGAGTTTGCCATGTTCAGATCAATATGTTGCTGACTGACATTGATTTTTCTGTATGTGACACAATCACAATGAAACTAAGACACATTACAGGCAGTGTGGAAGGCTTCCTGTGTTTTTCTCCACCTCCTGACATTGTAGTCCAGTTACATTGAAGAAAGTAAATGATCTGTAGTTACAGATGAGGAAATGATTCTCTGTCTCTTTGCGTTGTCCCTGTGATGAACTCAAAAACAATCTGTTGTCGCCCATCCTTCTTTCCATTGTGGGCTGGCAGAGACTCGATTAACAAGATGAGGCTTCATGGGTGTAGGCAGGTCAAAGTGTGAACAAATGACCTAATACCGACTAAACTTGTGTTTCCATTCCCAGGTAGATGATTTGTGTTGCTGTTGTTGTGCAGCATTATTGTGGTCATTTGTCTGCAGCAGAGGAAGACAGAGCTCCATGTTTATGCAGGTCAGATGATAGATTTAGCATTTAATGGCCTTGGAGAAGCTCATCCTGTGTGCTGCGGCCTTTGTAGCCGGCTCATTTTAGAGGCAAGATTGTTAAATACACCATTTCTCCATGTTGTTATGACTGAGCTCAAAATAGGAAAAACAAACCTGATAGCTGATACATTAACCTGCTGCATGAGGATCAACAATTCATTTGTTAATTTTAATAAATATTGAAAAAAGGATGTGTTTTTTTTTTTGGTAGAGCAGCTCTTTCTTAAATTGTGGGGGGGGGGGGGTACGTTGTTATGAAAGAGGGGAATTGTTCTAAAAGAGTAAATGAGGTTTTCTTTGAAAAATATGTGAAACAGAGTGCCTCCTGGATATAAAAAGGATATGTCTGAGGTGCTCTCTCAAACGTGGAATCATATAGTCATAAAATTAAAAAAGAAAATCAACTATCCAAGGTGCCATTTTATAGCTAGAATGCCTTAATATTCACAGCATGGTGTACGGGGCCACTGGAACAGAAATGAAATGTTAATCACTGTGTTGAAAAGTCTGCCATATAAGGAAGTTTAAGCTGCAACTGTAAGCTGCCTTTCTGTTGCTGTATCTCACTCATGTTTTCTGCTACTTACTTGTGATGGACCAAAATAATTGAGTTGAGGAGTCTGTTCAACATAAACTGCAGTCCACAAAGTGTATTTTGAGAACATTGAACTTCTCTTTTCTTTTCATGTGTGAAATTCACATATTGAGGGAGAAAAGCTGTGGTTTTGCAATCGCAGAAACTGCTATAAAAAAGTAAGACGGGAAAAACAATAAGAAAAATTCAATTTTTAGACCAAGAACTCAGAGACATGCACCGAAACTCATGCATGGAGAACGGTACAAGTTTGAATGCTGTTACTGTCTGAGGCTATTAGTGCCGCCCATTCTGTTTAAGTAATTTTCACCAACACTTTAATGCATATGAGTGGAACATTATGGCCAAAATTTTCTCAAATATTCCCTCGTTACATGCATGCAAATGGGACGAAGGCACCAAGGTCGCTGTCTGCGTGACAGAGCAGTTTGCGTCGATCTCCCCTGTGCACGTCCTCTCAGTCAGACTCTGTCTTCTGTCATCAGCACAAGTTCAGCACAGGCAAAAAAAAAAGTGCTACTTTTTTGTGGATCTGGCCCAAGTGCACATATTTAGTCTTTCTTTATGTAAAGCCCCCAGAATGACATCATCTGATATTCAAAAGATGTCCTTCAACATAATAGAGTGCTTAAATAAAGATGCTCCTCAGCACACTTGAAAATGTAGTAAGAGGTGCTCTGGTTACAGCATCTGAAGTCATATACAACAACTACAAGGATTTAGAGTTCAGTCTTCTTGATGTCCTTGAATAGAATTAAACTTGCCTTGTTTCTCTCAGTGCATTTAATTTTCTTTTAATTTTCATTTTTTATATCATTTTTCTTTGTGTAATAATACAGTTAAAATAGTGATTTTCTTGATTAAATCGTAACAGTTGTGGCAATCTTTCCATAATTGATTGAGATGTCACACCAAAACATTTATAAGTAAAATACAGGTGGACTTATTCCTCTCAAACATCCCTTATTTCACTTCACATGCCTTATGCTGTGTTCATTATCATTTATGTTGCATCTGATGTTTTTTTTCTAGCCATTAAATTTAACCTCAAGAGGTGAATTACAACTGTAACATCTTATTACAATCATGCATGTGCCATCCATGCATATTTTACAAATGAATAAACAAATATGTGAAATATCCATTTGCTTTCAGTTTGAATAAGTCAGCATACTAATGTAAGTTACTTAAACATGAGCTTTTAGTTCGTCATATTTCCTGCCTCTAATTCAATGTGTCAGTTTTTCACTTCAACACAGCAGGCAGGACAGACAGGGAGTCCTGTGATGTTGATGTGACTTATAATTACTGGTGATGCAAAACAATGTTTGTGATTGAAGAGTCCAGGTCTACTGAAAGATTATAAACTATATTGGTCAAAAGAGAGTTTTTTAATTGTTAATGAAAGTGTCTCATTGTTAATACCACTTTGTGATCAGTGAGGAGATTGAAGACAACCTTTAGTTGTTAAAGACTCTTCAGTCAGTGGTATTGTAGTGGTGTAAAGAGGCAGATTTTTTTCCTTCAGAGGAATATCATGCAGGCATTCATGTACATTACAAAGCAGGTAACAATAATAGAAGTTAAACGCAGCAATAATGAGTTGACCTTGGTCTGTTATTCAGTGGTTCAGGTGGAGAGGATTGCAGAGTGAGTCTACTGTATTGATGAAATCCACAGAGAGATGCAGCTATGTACAGTCCATGGAGGCCCTACTGGAAATGTAGGATAAAGGAAGGTTACAGTTCATCTTCAGAGGTTATGATTTATAAATTAACCAGGAAAAAAAGACGTTTTCCATTAGAACTTGCTTTTTTCAATCACTTCCTAAATGAATGCTAGACATATCAAGCTCCTCTCTGCAACAGCTGCACTAACTCTGTCCATATGTGGGGCGCAAAAAGCAACCAGTGAATAAAGGTTCTCCAAAAAAAGCGACAACAAATGGGAAACATTTAATTTTAAAACTTGGTTGCAACATTTATTGATAAGTGAGGCTATCTTTTATTGCTGTACATGAAAAAACAGAGCCACTGTTTCGTCCATTAAATTGTGTTTAGACTCCAAGTGTATCTGAACCAAAAACCTGAAATTGGCATTAGGCCAAAATATTTCGGATTTCTAAAACCAAATGCAGTCACACCTATCTGCACTGCTCTCTTTTAGAATCCAGAATGTCCAGGCTTCATTTACACACTATTAGGAGGCTGAGTGCTGAGCAGACGGCACCATGTTAACCTTTACTCCAGAGGCCCTCAACTGGCAGGTCAGGGCCCCAAAGTGGGCTGTGAAGGTTCAATGGGTTGTAATGGTGGCAAAAAAAAAAAAACAGATAATCGTAATGTAATGAAGCACAAAGCAGAGATACATCCAAATAGTTTATTTGCTCGGCTTTGCCATGATTTAGGCTGGAATGTTTGATGTTTTCTAAAGACTTATTTATGTCATCAGTTTGTGAAACAAAGCTGGATTTTTTATGGTAATGTATTAAATTCTCCAGATCAGTTGAGAAAAGAATCTATTATCACAGGAAAAGGGTAAAATAAAAAAGTTTGCACACATGTCTTCCCAGGGCTTCTGAAATGCTGTACTTCCAAAATACTTGTTTTATCTGATCACGTGTTTTGTTCCATCAAGGGCCCACACTGCAGCATTGTTCATTAAATGAGCATGATTGGTTCAACATTTTCAGATATCTGTCTCATTATTTTTCATTAAAGAGGTGTTGGGGGGTTGGTATGTTGAAAACCACTGCTCATATATCTATGTTTTATAATACTGAAAACAATTTAAAAAAAAATAAATCAATAAATTCTTTGAATTCTGCTGCTATCATCTACTGCTGTTTCAAACTTTTTGATATTTGTGATTAAACATCAAACGACCTTGTGATGGTTAAGGTATCTGTGCTCAGGATGACTATTTTTTTTTTTAAGATTCAGAGTTTCAAATGTTATATTAGAAAGTAGAAAATGGCTCACTGGCATGCATAAAAATGAAAAAGACAGCTTTTGATGAAACAGGATGTAGAAAAAAAAATCTTTTGCATGTTGTGAAAAATAAATGTTCCGTAGGCATCAGTATATAATATGGCTTTAATTCAACACCTTACCATGTGTGTAGAGAGGGGCCTGGCCTACTGCATATCTCCAAAAGGAAGTGCAGTCATTTCTCGGTAGATAGATTAGATCGTTTAATTTTTTTTTTTTTTTTTTTAATTCAACTTTGGTCATAAACAAAGTCTGGCAGTTAACATTTATAAAGTAACCACTTTGCAAACATTACAGACTATGCATGAATAAACAGAGAGAAACATCAGAGGTCTAACTACAGAAGAAGTTAGACGAATTGTGGATAGCTTTAGCTTCCTTGGCTTTAGTTAAAGCAAACATAGCTAGGCTAGCTATGAAATTAATGTTACTACATAAGCTAATGTAGCTAAATTAGCTGAAGCCAAAGCTAAGATAGCTATGTAGAAAATGTAGCCTACATAGCTGCTTTGTGAGCTTAGCTTTAGCCACCTAAGCAACATAGTAACATTAGCTATGTAGTTCTGTGTCTAAAGCTAACTTAGCTTTAGCAAATGTAACTAACTTGGCTTGGTAGATAATTCAGATCGAAGCTTACTTGTCCACTTTGTGAGCTTAACCTTAGCTCTGTTCGCTCAGTAGCTACATTATCTACATATCTACATTATCTACGTAGCTAACAGAGCTAATAGTGCTATGTAAGCTATGTTTCCATGGAGGACTAGCGATTTTTCTGCAAGTAAACTCGGCTTTATTAAACATTTTGTTATCAGGTTTTGCAGGTCAGGTTTTAAACGTTTTGATTTTTAGTGTCCTTATCATTACCTTGACCCTGACCCCAAACCCGAATAGAAGTTATAATTCTATTTTTATTTTATTTTATTTATAATTTATTTCACAAGTTTAGCTTTTTTCTTTGTTCTGAAATATACTGCATCTAATCCAAGAATGGGCACATATATGGGTCATAGTAAGCTTAATGGTGCACACATTTGACCATTTTATTTTCATGGGTCACATATTTTGCATGGGAAGTTACGTGTGCCAGGTACAGACCCCTGGTTAGGCATTCGCCCTCCATTTGAACAGAAGTTGAACTGTCACAATGAAAGCCAGACATCAACACAAACACCTTTTCTAAAATACCTGGACTCTTCCATCCACAGCTGCAGCTACTTTACCTTTTTTGCTGTAATTAATAGAAAGAAAGGGAACTGTTGGCTAAAGATGTTTCCGATTAAAAGGAACATGTTTGCTTTTTGCTTTAAGTTTTCTTCAGCTCATATTTCTACCAAAAAATATGTAGGCATCTCATTGGGTTCTGAAAGCAGCAGATGCTTTAATAGGTGTCAGTAAACCTGATAACCCAGTGAGCTTTGCATTCAAAGAGAATCTAATCTTTCAGCAGCACATGGATAAACGACACAGTTATATAAATAAATAAATGAGACAGTGCATGGTGAATTAAAGTTCTATCACAAGACTCAGTTGCAGTTTTTTTATTGCTGCAAACATTATGACCATCACATTTCTGGGATTACTGCAATTATTTATTTATTTATCTTTATAGAAAGCAGTCATCAATCCTCTGTGACAAACATACAGGGTAGTCAGCTCCCTTAAGGCTCCATGTCTAATGAAATGTACCATATACCTGTCCTCAGCTGCTTTCTCTCTCTGCCAGTGGCCATTTGTTAGTGCTCAGAGGAGAGCAGAATCATTCAAAAATATACTTGAGCCATTTAGTAATGTTTCCATGGCCTGGGTGTGCATGACTCAAAGCAAGCACATTTACTGTCAGGCTTGAGATTAATCAGCTTTAGTGCTGTATAAATGCCAACATGCTGTTATCACTCTAAAGCTGATAGAGAACCAAGGAGCTGCACTTGCTGTGTGTGCAGTTCAAATGTTAACTTACCTTGTAATACAATACTCTGTCAGCGCATCAAGGCTCAGCACTGATTCATATTTTAGGTCAAAGGGAACAAATCCTCATGTTTAATGGAAATACTTAAAATCCTGCTGAGACAATGTTATGACTGTGAAGTGTTGCAGATGGCTGAAGATGCAGCAAGAAAGCCTGACTTCCTCACAGGCTGCAGCGCCTCGGTGTAACGGAGCTAAAAGATGCTGGAGATTAAGGTGGGACTCTGAATAAATGTAATACAACATGGAGGCACAAACACATTTAAAAAGCTTTTTAAAGCTTTTATCTTTGAGGTGAGTTCATTTCTAAATTAAAATGGACACTTACACTGATTTAATCTATAGCTGAGTTTGACTGTACTGTAGCTACTGGATTTTAACCTCATCTACAACTGATTGCTTCATATTGAAAATCATTACCTATCATCAATTTCTTGTGGAAATAGCAATGTTGTGATCCAATATTAACAGAAATTCAAACTATGCTTCTAAATGCTGTGTGACTTTGCAATTGTGTCCAATCACTGCAGTTTTGTCCACATTTTACCAATAATCTGGATGTTTGAGAAGATGTACACTACATAAATATCCCATTTACCAACAGAAATGTTAGCTGACATTTATCAGTGTCAATTTCCTGATTTTCTACCTGAAAGTGGAAAAACTCGTTTGACCTCAGTGTATCGATGTAGCAAGCGAGTAGCAAGTTGACTCACAGGCCCTAAGCAACCACTTTTCTCAAAAGTCCACAATCTTTCAAGTCTTTAATTCAAATATACAGTAACTCTGGGCCATTTCATGGCAATTTTTAAGCTTTATTATTTATACTGAGTAATTAAAGAATTGATTTGTCATTGCTATTGGCATTTATCAATTATGTACACACTTTAAATGTCAATAACATATATACAATGTCAATAAAACATATATGTCAAAAATATATACAACATATTTGTAGGATTTGCTGTAATTTTGAGCCTTTTTTGGTAAGACTGCTTAAAATAATTTTGCAAATTCGATTCCTCACCTGTGATTTCATTCAAATATAAAGCCTCATATATACCACAACTGGGAAAACAAACAAGCAATCAAACAAACAGACAAAAGAAGCATTAAATCAGACATTTTTTTCCCTGTTCACACATTTCTTCTTTGTTCTCATTTATGAAAAAGAATCTGTTTTAAAGAAAATGTCAGCTGGGAATAGGCAGCATTGATGGACCTCAGGAGTCTACCATCGTTGTGTTAAGTATAGACCACACGCTACACAATAATCATGGTGGTTGCTGGGCTGAGCCCTCCCCACCAACAAAAGAGCTGAGTTTAACCTTTCGTTCTACACCACATACTGTATTATACGAACAAATCTGTAAAATCAGTGATTATAATTCACCACATGTGGGGTCTCTGAAAAAAAAGGTTAAGACTCTAAAGATCTCTGCATGTGTCTAATCACACATGGCTGTTGTCTGTAACAGTAATGTGAATGTGTGTAAGTCTGTATTTAGAGAGAGTGTAGTATTGAGAGAGTACATGACAACAAAATTGGTGGCGTTTTGCAAATAGTTGTTGAAAGTTTTTGTTTAAAGGCACCAAAAAAATGCTGTTGTCTTGTAAGTGAATGGTTGAAATACAAGAAAGGTTGCCATTTTGACATAAAATTGTTGGTCATAAGCTAAAACATTCACAACAAAAACCTTGGTACCTAATGTCTGACAAACACTTAAATGAATATGGTACTTACATCTGGAAGGACATCACGATGACGGACACTAATATGGACAATAGTTGAGTGGTTGCATTTTATTCAAGTGCAAGTGAACCCCCAGCTCAAAGCTAACTCTGCCCACTTCAGGATTTTAAAAAATGCACAGAAGTTGGGAGATTTGTAACTGAGAGGAGGGGAAAAGGATGTTTTTGTTTTTTTTTTTTAAGGACAGGGTTTACCAGATGAGGCGGGAGTGACAGTGACGTTCCTTTGCCAGAAAGCGACACAGAGTCTCGCAGCACTGCTGCCTCAGAGTGATTTTTAGAGGTGGAGGATTTTCCCCTCCAGAGTCCCCTGAAGCAGGCTGTGGAGTGGTGGTGGACCGTGGTGGTCCCGAGCACTACCCTTTTGGGCCGTTGGCTCCATCACTGGCGTTACTCTCAGAGCTGAAGCAGTGCAGGTGCATGAGAAGATGGGAGTGGTCTCTGAATGGTAAAGTCAGTTAGAGGTGTTAACGTTCTACCTTTTATATAACGTTTGTGACACAGAAAATGGCCATCAGTCGGTTTCTACATCACATAAGCCCCGCCTCTTCAGAAAAGATTTTCAAAGCAGATCTGTTTGAGCTAATTAAAAGTCCTAAAATGCAGATTTTTATCAGTTTGGTGCAAATGTCAGACATAACACCAGCATTGATGTGTTTTACTATAGTTCAGTCAGATGCTTCAGTGTACAGCTGAAAACAAAAAAAGTTAAAGTGGTCGCTACTTGTTTAGGTTGCACTGATGCAATGAATTTAGGTCTTACTATACGCTGGCTAGACTCCTTTGTGACACTTTGGTGCATTGTTCGGTGTCGTTGGCAAGACTGTTTGTCTAAAGCCTGCCACACACACAAAGATTTTTAACACTCTAACCATTTTTTACAATGTGAGAGACCCACACATGGCAACAAACAGTTTTGTCTGTGTTGTTCGTGGTGTAGAATGAGAGAAGACACAACACACGTACAGATTCTGTTCACGGACTACCTTGTCTCTTAGGATGCCAAATCTGGTGCAGTCAAATGTGACTATGAAGGGCAGAAGCTACTGTGGTTAGCTGTTAGCTACATGCTAAGTCCATTATGGCGGCTATTTTGGTCCAGTTTCCCATGTTAGATCGTTGACGGTAGTACACATTGTTAAATCAACAAATCAACAAGTTTATGCTTCCCATTTACCTGCTCCATCAATAGTGCTGCTGTTTACTATGATTTCCATGGCTGTGTTTTTCTTTTACTTTCTTTTCAGTCAGCCTGCTTCCCGCTCGCATCACAATTCTGCTTGTGTGTGCTCAGCTGTCCTGGGTGTTCGCCACACACAACAGGATTTCTGGTCGTAAATATTTGACATGTTTGATATTTACAATCTCCATTTGGAGCACCTACGATCAGGTCAGGGAGGGGAAAATTCACTAGTAACACACCACACACTACAGGATACCTTGGCAAGATAATCCTAAGAACCATCTGATAATCAGGCCTTTGCTGACTTTGGTAGTGCTTTGGAAGGAGGGATTCAGCTTGAGAAACATTTATCATGTAGTGTGTGGCCAGCATAAAGCTGACATGCTCAGGGGAGCAAGGATGTGAAGGATCAACTGCTTGATACAGGAACAGCAGCTGCGCTTTTATTGGGACCTTGTGTGCTTTCCAGCACCTGATCCAGATCACTGCATACTGGGTGTCCAGGATCTAGTGGGTGGGACCAGACGCCGGGGTCGACCAAATGCATTGTGGAGGGGTCAGCTGGGAGGATATCTGAAGGGATATGACAATGGCCATCAGGAGGCTGGAGCAGGGCCAAGGTTAACACATTGAAGATCTAAACCAGCATATGCTCCTACACCTGACCTGACATAACCCATGAACTGACAACATGATGCTTTTAGGTTTAGAGTCAGTGTTGAAAAAGGTCCCTTTGGTCAGTTCCTGCCAAGATGCCAAATCAGAATTTTCACAAATTTCTGCAGCTTATTTCAGGAGTGTATTTTTATATGCTATAGGGAGGGACTGTGCAGGGACACAACACACAGAAACCAACTGAGCTTAACTTATTAAATAGAAAAGATTTTTAAAGTTTAAATTACAATGATTAAAATGCAACAGGCTAACAAACTAAGGTGGACATCCTAGTCCTTCCATGAACAACTGCACACATACTGGAGTTCAAAGCACCAGTTAACACTGGTTGTGTGTGGTATGGTCAGGGATGGGCTTTCATTTAACTTTCAAGGTTTAAAAAAAAATAAATATATACAAAACTTTCAGCTTCCAGTTTGACAAAAATGGACATTGCACTTTATAAACCAAATGACCTGATGTGATCCAGCATTTACTGTGCCTTTACCCTTCTAGCTGCTCTGTCATGCTTTGCCTTAAAGGGTAAAATTGTTTCTCCAGTCCACTAATTCTGTCCTGATATAGCCTTTGAATGCCTGAGCTAGTATTTTTGTAAACTGAAAGTTCAACTGCAGCCTAAAGCCATCAAAGATTAGGGCTGCTTTGATTGTCTATTTTGTATTAGCAGAGCTTTACATGCTTTTTTTCTCTCCATACATTTTGTTGTCTCAGAGTCCACACACCTCCTCTCTCCTCTCAATAAGTTCTTGTGATATGAATTTGCCTCTAGTTTAATCCAGATAAGAAATCAAAACAAACAGTGTACAATGTCTCCTCTATTAAATGAGATGCCTATTACATCCTCATAGGAGTACGGCTTGTGCTGTTGTTGACAGTGCGCTCCTCTCTCATCTGTGTTTCTGTAATCTCTGATTGCACATCAACAAGGCATTGTTTTCTTATTGCATCAGCCATATGCCTTTATTATCTGCAAATCAAAATATACATTCATAGCATCATAATGCACTTGTTTCTCCTCTTCTTATTTAATCTGAACACAAACATGTAGCAGACTTGTCTTTCAAGTACTTGTAGTGATTAATATAAAGAAGCCTCTCATCTTTTGATGAGTGATGTCACTGCTGCCTGTCAGATTTGATTATTTATCCTTGCAACATGAGGAGAATGACAATATAACCATGACATTTGAGACAATCTGCATAATTGATCATGAGAAATATGCTTTGATTTCATTTGACTTTTAATTGACTTAACTTTTATAAATGTCATAAAGAGAAAGGGCATCAGTGGACTGTAGTGCTAGACATGTAGCATATCTTTAGCATTCTTATACCTGCTATGTAATTACTGCAAATAAAAAAAAAAACAAGCTCTGGCCACCTCTGTGAGTCCCTTTGCCACCATAGGCCACCAGTTAAAAATAACTAGATGTGCCTTTTGGGTGAAGTGAGACAGTTTGAACAGTGGAGGGCTGTGTACGTGAGGGTTTTGTGGGGCTGCATGTCATGAGGGAGGGATGATGCTCAAACATCAACAAAAACATTGCCTGTGTCTGCTTGTCTGACTGCTAAGGTCTCCGGAGGAGATGCTCTGTGAGTTCTCATTTTACTCACTAACATTCAGCACTCTTGCTGATACTTTTTAGTCATACATTGCTGCAGGAAATCAGGAAAATATAAAATACACCCTGTTAAACCACGAAAAAGCATATTGCCTTTGGAAAGCAAGCTCAGCCTTTTTATTTATTCATTCCCCCCCCCACACTCTCCCCACTTTTATACAGTCAGAGCTGCACAAGACAGATTTAGGCTTTTAGAGTTCAGCAGATAGATAGGCATTAATAAATCATTTAACTTTTTAATCATAAAAATTTCACTTAAGGGACAATATTTTTTGGTATGCTGTATGACCACTGCATTCCTGAATCTCCAAATAATAATAAGAGTAATAATAATGTTTAAATGTATCACCTTTAAAATGGAGTGCAAACAGCTAATTACTTATTTTCATCTGTACACTGACAACAGCATTCCAAAATAGAGTTGCACACCTATTATAAGTTTAATGTTGAGTTGCATGTGCAAATGGAAAAGTGCTCATTTTTCCTTGTGTGAATTTTGTTTCAGTCGGCCTGTTAATTTTCCAAGTGAAGTTAGAAGAGTTGATGTGTGAACGCAGCAAGAAATATTCAAAAAACTCACCATGAGTGAGTGGGAAAAGGTGGTTATGTTTGTACCCAGTAACAAATGCAACCTGCATGCACATAATGAGACTGCCTTATTATGATTCCTATTCTGCTCTGCTGTTATGCTGATATTTTGAATAACTGCAGGCAGCAGTGACAAATAAGTAAACGTTTTCATTGTACCATCATAGAATGGACTATGCTGCTTTGTCCTTCTTTCCATGTCATTCTTTTGTATTTTTTATTATGTCTTGCCTAGGGGGCCAGCACACAACATTATAGAGGCTCATACACAGCAAAATCAGTGGTGTTAAATCAACCCTCATACATCTGAGGTACTAACAGTTTTACTTATTGACACAATGCAATGCACTTGTCATAATAACGATTGCCACCTTGTATTGAAGACCTTTGGAAAAGTCAAGTGTCTTATGGCAAGGATGGAGCTAAATGCAAAGCTAGGAAACACCATCTGATGAAAATCGGTACATCACCCTTTACAGTATACTACCTTTGCTGCACTCAGGACGTGATTAACCTGTGGATTACTTCTATCAAGGTGCATGAATATGTAACATAAAAAACACCAGAATCATTAGCAAAGGAATCCCAGCAGTGATCACTGTACAACAGGAAACATCTAAACACATATACATATGTCTAAAATCATGTGAACACTCTGCCCAAGGGCATCACGGGAAAACTCTGCCCTCCAGATTTGAAATCACAGTGAGCAGAGCTTAGATCATTTGAACTAAGACTGACTGGATCGGCACTGTCAAATAACTAACACTGAAGTCCATTTTACTCAGAATGGAGTTAAAATTACACTTTGGGACTTAAAATCAACTCTGAAATGTTTAACACTGAGAATTCAATACTCCAGTTTTTGCATCCCCTAAGTCTAAGTGTCCAAAAAGACTAGTTTTACCAATTTAAAACATAAGATTTATTCACAAAATTTGTATCAATTTGCACACAACAATAACTGGAAATGTACCACTGGGTAATGCAGGTCAACAAAACAAGCAATTCTAACTGAGAGGTGAATGCACTGTTGTTGAGCTTATTTTGTTTTCAGTTGTTTGTTTTACATCTTCCTGCCTTGGGACTGAATATGTTATTAGCATTCAAGCTAAGTCTGGCTCAACAGTTGTGTTGTGCATGGCCCCTGTCAAATAAACTGAAAAACTCATTTCTTACAGTTGTACTCCTGTGATTTTTTATATTTTTTTTAAATTTTTTTTCATTTGGACATTGTGATGTCTTACAACTGCTCATCTCACTCTCTAGTGCCTTCTGTGTTTGCACACAGCCCCGCAGTCTCATGTACTTATATGGGAAACAAAGGTGTGTTTCTTTAGGTTTATTAGGAGAAACATGCTTGAGCTTCCAGCTTATAAGGATATGGCATTCATCAATTTAAGAGCACAGGAACAAACAGTTTAGCAGTTTAAGAACATTTCATGAATCTGATGGTTTCTCGAAGAAACTATCTGATGGAGGCACGGATTGTCCAGCGGTTAGGTCGCACTCCTTGTTCGTGGGGGGCCTAATGTCATCCCTCACTCTCTTATCCCTGTTTCCAGATCTGTCCACTGCCATATCTCTCAAATAAAGGCAATAATAATAATAATAATAATAATAATACCCCAACAAACAAAGAAACTATCGTATAAGTAAATGCAAGAGAAATCTGACAAAGATGCTGTTGTACGTCTCCTGTAAGCCGCCAATAAGGACATGCACTTGCTTGTATTGAAAAAACATATACATTGAATCTTTCAACACATCTAAATGATAAAAAATAAATCTAATTGCCATTTGCCCAATTGTTCAGATTCACAAGCCTTGTTAAGAGGACAATTTCAAGGTGCATGACACTTTCATATCACAAATTCGTACCATTCCCACCTTGCTCTTTCTCAGTTTTTACCCATCCAACTACGATCAAAATGACATCTCTGCCATAAGTTGAATTCATTTAGGTTCCAGTGAGCCCAGCACTGTAATTTAGTATGAGGAATGGGAGCTATAACTGTTCCCCATGTTCCCTTGTCCACCTCATCACCTGCCATCTATGTAACTGTCCATCTATTGTCCCCACGGGAATCCTTTCCATCATTGCTGGTAATGGCTTTCAGGCTGTCCAGATAATAGCTTAACTGAAGCTCTGCTCTAATTTCTCGACA
This sequence comes from Cheilinus undulatus, assembly GCF_018320785.1. NCBI lineage: Eukaryota > Metazoa > Chordata > Actinopteri > Labriformes > Labridae > Cheilinus > Cheilinus undulatus. Next base: position 31,658,417 of record NC_054873.1, read on the forward strand.
AGTCGGGATGAGTGGCAGGGCTTTATCTATGCATACAGGAATATGTATGATAGGTCACTTTCTGAAATAGATAAAAATCACCTGAGTTAATTAGAAAATGTATAGCTTTTTGTCATTTGTACATGTCATATACGTTGTGTGCCTTCTGTATGTTAAGATAACTATGATTCTGGTTTCCACTTTACCTATCGATGAGCCGTCTATTGACTTAAAACCACACAGCTACCGTCTTGGTAAAACTTGATTTGAAAATCAATGCAGCAACCACATAATGGAATAGGACAGATCATGAATAGACCATTAAGGTAATATCAATTGAGTGTGTTTTAACCTTTTCTTTAAACCATTTTTTATGAGGAGGGAAATTTCTCCAATCATAATCACATTTCAATTGATGCAGTTTTGCAGCTAATGTCACATAATACTCTTTATAGGCTTAAAGTGTTAGGAGTTTTCTCTTTGCTCTGAAGTTATACTGCCAGCATAAATGTTACCAAAAAAAAAAAAAATAGCCAAAAGAAATCCATTATGCCACCATAACCCGTATTCCCTACAGCAAAGCTGTTATTAGATCAACTATGCAGCATTTAACCATGCTAAGTACCAATCATAACATGTTGGTCATCTTGTTACAAAGCCATTTGTGTGTCTGGGATCCAGGACCTATGCCCTCTGGAGTGAAGGACACGTTACTCTGAGGGACAGCACTCAGAAAGACTTAAATTGACATAAAACCTAATTAGTGTTTCCTGTATACATCCATAATCAAATTTTTGTCGGGGACCAGAAAGGAAAAACGCTAGCTTAGCGCTCCCATCCTGCATGGAAATGGAAAGAGCACGACTAGGTAATGCAAAAAGAATGAACATGAGAACATTTGCCTGAGTGAATGGTCTTATCTGATATTATACTCCATGCAGCCGATATGTGGTCAATATCAATTTTGTCCAAATAGCTGTCTAGATTGCGTCGACTCTTCCCTCGAGCACTTGAAACAGAGAGGCAGTTTTGTTTCATTCTCAGCTTGACAGCTCACAGGCATTTTGTTTCTCCATAAGAGCTGTCATACTGTCAAGTTTCAAGAGGAAGAGCAGCACAAAAAAATAAAAAACAGAGAAAAAAGAAAACGTGCTGCAGTGCAGGCTGCTAATGTAGGACACAGGCAGAAAGAGGGTGGTCAGACTGTGAGAATCACACCTGTTGAAGGACATCAGATAGGAGCAGATAGGCACTTACTGATATTATTATCTGGGTGAAGCAGAAATATATTTCCAGATTGAATAATGTATATCACATATGACTGATGGAGTAATGCCACTGTTCCTTATCTGTTCTTTAAAGCATAAAACCTCATTTGTCCTTGAATTCCTTAAACAATGTTTAATGTTGATGGTAATTTAACATATGTGCACAAGCTGAGAATATTTTTTTCATGTCAGGTCGTACATACATGGTTTGACCTTCTGTGGATTAAACAGAAAATCTCATCATTTCCAGCTTCTTTCTCAAAACACATAATAACATTTAGTATGACCCTCAAAAACATAAACAAACAAATGATATACTGTAATTCTATGTTGCCAAACTTTTTGACCACAAGTGTTGAATATCAAAATCACCTCCTAAAAAACAACTTATGCGATTCAAGAATTTCCCATTTATGTACATGACAAAAACAGAAAAAATGTTGTGCCCTTGAATTTTAAATCTATGACATTTTCAACCCAACTTTATAATGATAATATATACATATACAAAATGGCAATACTGAGATAAGTAATGTTTACTGTACAAGGAATGGCTAAACTACCTTTAGCTAACTTAATCTAGACTATAATAATGATAATAATAACTATAATCTAGACTGGCCTAGTCTAGCTTGAGCTAACTTAGCCTAACCTACCCCAAGCTAATGTAACCTAACCTAACCTAAACTACCCTGAGCTAAATTAACCCAAACTATAACCTAACCTGACCTGACCTGACCTAATGTAACTTGATTCCTAACCTAACCTAACCTAACCTATAAGCTAACTTGACCAACTCTAACCTAACCTAACCTAACCTTACCTAACCTAACAAAATTACCTAACCTCCCCTTTACCCTACATTACACAACTTAACATAAGGTAACCTAACCTAACCGTAAACCTTTAACCTTTGTAACGTAATGTAACATAATGTAACCTCACCTTTAACCTTTAACCAACAAAAGGTAAGGTAAGGTACGGTAACACAAGGGAACGTAACGTAATGTAAGGTAACGTAACGTAACGTAATGTAATGTAATGTTACAACCAAACCTAAACTAACCTAACCTAAACGAATTGTACTCTGTAATTACTGCTTTTCTAATGCTATATTAATTAGCCAACAAAGTGTTTATATCTGTGTTAATAATGACATATAAAGTAGATAAAACCCTTTATAAATGATTACTTAAGTATTTTCTAATGCTTAATAAATGCTTTCGATACAGCATTTATAACTTTGGGGGGGGGGGGGGCTTGTCATTTTAAATAACCAGTCATATGTAAGCTGTGACTGGCTAAATACATATTTTCCACAAACCATACGTGGATCCTGTCATAAGACGACATCTGCACCTGAATCTGTGCTGTTTTCTACACCAGATTGATGAGCGATGGCCAGACTGTTTTTAGGAAGAACACTGTTATTTTTTTATCACTCCTCTCCTGCTGAACATTAATCTACCCCCTTAAGTAGTCCATGCCATGGTCACATCTCACAGCCAATAGTCCTGCATTCATTGCTGGAACAGTTGTGCTTCTATAAAACAACTAATACACTTTTTAAATGTTTCTTCTCTCTCTGCATGTTCTGGATTCATATGTCATTAAGAACTAAAACCTGTTTTCCAGTGTGCACTGCATAAGAAAAGTGCGGTTAAAGTATTACATTGTCTGGGCAGCATTACAAACACATTATTTAATTGAGATCACTCACTGATGACTGTCAAAGTAACGGCTTTGCAAAGGTCTCATTAGGCACCAGGGTGTACTTAAAATTTCAAAAACACCTTCAGATGGCTGTGTGTGAATCTAAAGCCCTTATTTCATGGTTATGTCTCAGAATATATCTCTATGTATGGTATATAATAGATCAAACCTACAACCTCAAGTTTCATACAGTATACTGTAGTTAAAACAGAAATTGCATGAAAGAATAAGTGATTGATTGTCAGTTTTTTTAAAACAAGTTTAAAATTTGAGGGATATGAAAAAATACATAAACACACAGAAATTCATTAGTCATAATAGAAAAGAAACTATATGAGTAGAAAATACTCAGTGACCAAACTGAATGTCTCAAAAATTTTATCATCTACTGATATTCATCAGACATTAATGTCTGTAAGTACACTCAACAGGAGTAAAAAAATGAAGAAAAACAATTCTTTTATAACCAGTTGTCATCTTTGTGTACTGTCTTTAACAATATCAGAACCCTCATTGTCGTCTGGGAGCTGATATGAATGTTACAATAATTCAGGTATACAATGTATACAATGTACTGTAATTCCTCAAATAAGGCATTCATAGCTACCGGGCCTGTTACCATAGTTTTCCACGTGCTGAGTGTGATGATACAGAAAAAGGCGGAGGAGTTTCAGAAAATGTCAGAGGGACTGAATCAAGGAAAAGTTGGCACAGTGTGCCTCTTTATAAGAGAAGAGGACACACAAAAAGTATTGTATTGGAAATGACTGGACTGAGTAGTTCATTCTACTCCATGCTACAGCACACATCTTTGAGCAATCATACCATGATTTGATCTCAGGACACTGGAAATTCATAAGTCTGATATGATCGATCAAGAATCCTGACACAGTGACTGACCAAAAAAATCTTCACAATGTTCCCCAACAGTTCTTTTGGTCCTTTGTCAACATTGAACCATTTTACTGACCCAGTTGCTACCTGTAACAATTTCAGCTCTGATTTGAAATCTTATCAGGTTGAGATGAGGCTCATTTCTCTCACTATACAAGTGAGTGTAAGGGTGAAGGAAAGAAAGGGATTAAGCTAATAAACCTCAATAATTAGAGATTATTGATTATTAAAACAATGATTTTGAGACTTAGTTAAACAAAGAAAAAGGAGGAAAACCTAACTAAACCTTTTATTTAATTTCTTATGTATCATTTTTTTGTTTCCAGATTAAGATTCTTTATATCCACCAAAGGTTTTTTTTTCAATTTGTGTTTCTTAGTTTCTTATGACTGAATTATTCTTAGTTACAAACATCTATGAACACTTAAGATCACTGTCATGCCCATCCCAGTGCTGTTATGCTGTTGCAAAGTTATTTGTTGTTGTGTTTTCCTTGATTTAGCACGTTTATATTATTGAACAACGTAAACTAATTGCTAAAAAACTTTTGAACCATTTCTGGTGCTACGTAATACCTCATCTGTGCATTTTGTGCACATGTGCTCTTAGCTTCATGAATCTGTTTGAAAATTTTCTGTGGATCTTCTTCAGCACAAATTAAATAAACATTTTCTGTACATATTGGTAAATGAAGCCCATTGACTTTGAATTGTGATGGACAGCACTTCTTATTGTACTAAACTGAAGCCATAGTACTCCTGACAATAACATTTTTGTACCGGTGTTGTAATTTGAAGCTGAGACATGCACAAGCAAGCTGGCAGTTTGGACTATACCAAAAGCTGTCAACCCCTTCTGCTATCAGCAGCACACGTTAAAAATAATACAGGTCTGCACCGTCCACAGCAGAGCAGAATCTGCTTTGCAGATGCTCAAGTTTACCGACGGTTCACTGACTATATTGTTAGTTTTCATTGTATTTTCTAGAACTCTTCTACTCTGCTAACATGCTAAAGAGCATTGCAGGAATATTTAGATATAAAAGAGCATAACAATAAGTAACTAGGCAGAATCCTGGTATGACAAAAATGTATTTGATATACAGTATGTATTATAAAAGGGCCCTCCTGAAACTGTTGCCACAAAGTTGGAAGTATGGCATTGTCCAAAATGTTTTGGTATGCAGAAGCATCAGGATTGGCCTTCACTGGAGATAAAGGTCCTAGTAAAAATCCCCAAAACAGTTCCATACCATTCCTCCTCCGCTGAACTTTACAGTTGGCTTAATGCAGTCAGGCAGGTAATGTTCTACCAGTATCCGTCACAGCACCATGCTCGAAGTCACTGAGTTTTATGGAACACTGAAGACTAAATAACTAGGTGCTTGATTTTATACACCTGTGGCAGTGGGTCTGATTAAATCACCTGAATTAAGGTGTGGCCAAATACTTTTGTCCATAAAATTTACGTGTCATCAACAAAAGACAACATTTCTCAATCCAAAAAAAAAGTAACCAAAGAAAGCATTGCCTCTACTGCCTCTGTGTTCCCATTGTCATCCATGGATCCAAACATCATTAGACTGGATTAAAGGATGGCCCTTCTTGTCATCTCCAGAGATTTAATTGTGCTTGACTGGGACGGCCTTGGTGCCCCCTGATGTGCATTTGATCTTCAAAGAGTCCCTTCTATGCCACAGCACAAAGAGCCCTCCATGAACTCCACTCACTTCTCCATTTCCTGGGTGCTGTCACTGCTAGGGGCAGGCTTCTTTAAACCAATCCATGTAGCGATCTATCATGGCAAGGTTACAGAATTAGATTGTCATGCTGAGCATGTTGGCTGTACCAAACACTGGTAAATGTATGATGTTAAAAAAACAAACATGAAAGAAACATATCGATGAATGGTTGTATGCTCAAAGACATCATGAATCATTCCCTGGACAAAATAAATTTTAAAAAAATATGTCTGAGGTGTCCTCCAACGCCTCAGAAAAAATGCTCTCAGACAAACAACATCAGATCAGAAGGCTCTAGACAAACAGCATCTGACAAAATGGTATTACACAAACTTCATGCAATAAACATCATCCTGCTTTACTATGTTTATCATCAGTGTCTAGGAATAACATTTCTGAATTGGATATCTGCCCTTCAGAAAGGCTTATAGTATTTTATTTAAACTTCACACCAGCCACTGTATTATAGTAGAGTCCCAGACTTTATCAACCCTTGTACCCACTTTGACCGTTGTTTAGTCATTTGAGTTTTATTTCTTGCATTTATTTTGGCCATGACCATTCCCCAGCCTTTAATTGAAGTGGAAATTGGTATGCTTAGATGTCTTGATTAAAAAATAAATAAATAAATAAAAACAGTTGACCACCCCATCCATGAAAAAGTAGCAGACTGACTCCTACTTAATCACCAAAAAGGGTAATAAAAGCAATAATCAATTCTCTTCCTCAAGTTGTTTTTGTGGTGCACACTAATGATCGTGCATGAGGCCTGTGATTACCATGTCTTCTTTTTTAATTGTTCATTTTTGTGTGAACATGTATATACAAAAATAAGAGGTTAGTTCATAACAGCTTGAAAGAATTCATAGAAAAAAAAAATCATAATTTTGCCAAGCACAGGGTTTCATGACCATATTTTGGCAACAGGAAGAAATTGGGAGATAAAGAAAATCAAACAAAAAAGAAAATATAATGCACCAAAAACAGTGTTATAGGTTATTACTGACCTAGGATAACGATATAATAATCAAATTACCTGTTCGAGTAGGGTGTTTTCAAACAAATGCAAATCAGTGGTAATGACACAAATTAGTATGTAAAGGGTTAACATTTAATTTAATCATTATTTAAATGGATTGAACATTTTTAAGAAAAAAAAACAATCAACAATAAGAAATGGAAGAATGGATAAAAATGTTTTTAAAATGTGACAAATACCTTTAAGGTGGTACTTTTCGCACCTGTTTAAAAAAAAAAACAGACAAATGTCTTTGTTGAAGTTTGGCCAAATTCTTTTGCCTTTTTAATTATCATATTAGATGTATGTGTTAGGAATGATGCAATGAAGGGTTCCTCTTCATTTTCTTTTCTTCTCTGTTGTGTAAATTGATTTGGACTGGTTTTCATATGGGAAATAAACAAGGGGTTAAACTGTGTTGAAACATGACTGAAGGTTCAGGTAGTCTTGAATGTTTCATGCCAGCAGTGCACGCAAAGCTGCTGCTGTGTCACCTTTAAATGACTTCACGGGACTCGGGGAGATGACTGAGGCCCCGTTAACACGGAAACGAATTCAGGTGTATACGCAAAAGTTTTTTGTTGGATTGGCATTTCATCCTCACGGAAATGGCGTTTTGGGTGACTGTAAACGATACTTTTTAAAACCGGGTCCCAGAGTGCATAAATCCATAAACGAATACTGTTTCATCTCCGTGTGGACTGTTATCTGCATCTTCCTTGAAACGATTATGTCACACAGCGTAGTGCCCTTAAGGCGCCTGCGCGGGTTAGGCCAAAACAATAATAGTGGACTACACGGGTGTGTTCGTGCTGCAGAAGCTACAGAGCTTATTGTGGCTTTTACAGAAAAATCTAATGCTCCTTTACCACACCGCGAAATGCATACGCCATATATTCTTAAATCCAACGCAGAGAAGAACCAGAATGGCAACTAAATGGAAGTTTGTGTTAGTTTTCTGTGATATTCCTCTTCTACTCTGGTGCATTTCCGTGGCAGTGTTACAGAGCCACATATAGGCTTGGCATTTGTACTACAGTGTTTTCAGTCGTTTCAGTGGTTCTGTGTTTACGCGGATATTTCCTGAAACAATCCCGTCTTTACAGAAAACTTTTCCAAAACGAAACGGCAGTATAGCGTTTTCATTTCCATGGTGGCTTATTTAAAAACGGCACCAGTACACAGAGACATACTGTATTTCCTCTGCAGTGATTGGTATTTATTTTATTTTTTTTTAGCAATTTGCATGTTTCTTTGTGAATTAGATGCTGATACTTGCCAGAATCAGCTTTATAGTACAGGTATGCTATCTCATAAAAGGAATTCAACTTTGGTTAAGAACAACTTGGTGATGCCACTTGGCACACCTTTGGGTGTCCGAATAAGCAGGTACTGCTCTCTGCATTAACCATACCAGGCTTGTCAGCTCATTCAAAGTTTGTTTCCCAATTTATGGAAACAAGCGCATGAAAGACAGGATTGTACTTGGGGTTTTCCAGAAGAGAAGAAGGCTGGCAGTACTGATAAGAGAACTAGTTTTCAGAAGTTGTGTTTTTGTCGACCCATTTTTCTCACCAAAGAAGGAGGAGGAAGAAGTGTGCAAGGAAGTGGCTATGTTCAGGCTCTCTCTCTCTCTCTCTTTAAACATAATGAGTTTAAATTTGTTGTCAGCAGGTAGATTATTTTCAGTCAGTAACAATGTTTTAAGAAAAGCTTTCAGTTAACCAATTAATGAATATAACTGACTTTATAACTCTGTAACTTCCCCTGAGCTTCCTCTGGTTCAACATCCCCTTATGCAAAATGCAGCAACCCTGAAGCCAAATGTGAGATTTATTCTAAAGGTCTACAAATGAATTAGTGACATGGTGGTGTTTGTTTGATGCCACCGTCACTTAATTAACTTGTCCAGGAATTTACTGTAGATCGTGCTTTTGCTTTGACTGTAGACCTAAAAAAAGATGCTGCTGTATGAAAATTGCTACTCATGCTTGCGTTTGGCCTAAAATGTGTGATTTTACCAACTTGCTTATTGTCAGAATTTTCCTTCACACTGTTGCCTCCTCTAAACTTCCCTGTTTTTTTTTTTTCCTCCATCCATTTCCTCTCTTATTGAGCATTCTCTGTGACAGGACAGAAGCCTGAATGACAGCTTGAGTGTTAAAAAGAGAGCAGCCTGGGCAAGGAAATTGCAGTGCAACATCTGGAGGTTTTTCATGGTCAGCTTTCCCCTGAGAGGTAACTATGGTCTTTGTGAACTATACATCGCAGCTTGCAAGAAAATCCACAAATTTATGGGCACAACATAAAGCTAGTGAGCAAAGTTCATTTGCTGCAGCCAATTAACGAAAGAACTGCAAGGCATTTTCTGTGCTCAACTTAAATTTATTTTAGGCTCAGTACAATGCCCTCCACAAAAGATCACGTTTTTGTCTAGTTTTTGGTTGAAGTAAAACAAGCACAACCACTCTGTACAGAATATGGTTACATTGCTCTGCTTTAACTATGTTTTTTTTTTTTCTTTAATCCAGCCATTTCCATTTCCTTTATAATTTGTTCTAATTTGGCAAACATGGAGTCTAACGGCAGAATCGTGGACTGCACTTGCCTCAGAAATGATTCCAGGACATTTCTGTCAACAGATTTGACATGTAGAAATACAAATCATATTTTGACATCTGAATGCTTTTGTGATTTCACTTTTTTCCCACTCACTGCTTTCTTGCATTGTGTAGCATTGTGAAACAGATGGTTTATAACCTTGGTTTGTGGGTGAAATCCTTGGCATTTTACTCGTTTCCCTCCTTTATCACAATCCATCTCCATGGGTTCAACCAGGATGGTTCTGAACTGAATAAATCATTTTGTGTATGCATCCTCAGTGAACTGTACACTGTTGACATACATAATACAGCCATGCCAAGAAATATTACACAGCTCTCTCATGTGGAGCACCAAGAAAATTGCCTGTGGTGGAGATGGAATTTTCCTCTCTTTTAGGGATGGACGATTTGCCTGGATAGGTTTTCTCCTTCTGTAATTTTGGTTTAGGATCCCTCATAAAAGAACATTTTCACCAACAGAAAATAAAGAATTCTACCTTCTCTCTCAAAGGACCTTGAGGGAGACTTTTTTTTTTTGGGAGTGAGTTAATATTATGGATGCCCTGATCTGATACTGACTAAAATTGCTGGATCAGACATTGGCGACTTCAGGTTGATCCAAGAGGCCAATCCATTTAATTCAGATGCCTTCTGAGGCAGATGTTTATCTGAGATGCAGTTGCTACCGGAATGGAAATACACACTAAAACTTTCAAAATCAAATTGGATTTAACGTCCATTTAGGGTCATGTTAAGGGTTAGGATACCAAATGTTTAAAGTTCAAAACCTGAATGTGCAAAACCTGATTACAAAATGTTTGATAAAGCCAAGAAAACAGTCTGCTTACAGGAAAAAAGCTTGTCCTCCATGAAAACATTCCAATGCAGCAAGCTTAGCTCACGTAGCTCCATAGCTAATTGAGCTATGTGGCTAACATGGCTAAAGCTAAGCTCACAAAGCAGCTACAAAGCTGTTTTAGCTTTAGCTAAATCTGCTTGATCTCCTGTTGCTAAAGCTGATTTAGCTACACTGGCTTAAGCTACGTAGGTACAAAGATTATAATAGTATTTGACTTTTCATTAGTTTTAAAACCATTAAGTACAAAGAGACATATGGTTTCTCCTTTCTCTAGGAATGCCAAACTGGACTTTTACTTTGAACAGCATAAAGTGGAAGTATGATGGCACTGTGTTTATCTCCCTTTTGTTATATTCTACTGGTGTGGAAAGAGAGGCTCCAGCAACATTTGAAATTCAAGAACAGCTTTATCAAACTAATGTTTTTTGGCTTGTAACTTCCATCGGGGTCATCAGGATACACATGGCAAACATATTCTACCAATGTGGACCTAGATATTTGTTAAAACAGGGTAGATATGGCTCTCTATTATATGTCATAGGCCTTCTTTTCTCTAAATTCTTAGCATGGGATGTAGCACTCTCTCAGACAGGCTGAAAGCAAAAATGAAAATCAAACTGTGACGCTGCCATTGGGCAGCAACCATGCACCCAGTCTGAAAGAATCATTTCTAAGGAGTGCAGTGCTTAAAGCTGTGGACTGAAAACTTTAATTTTAAATGCCACTGAGGAAATGCTTTTTCAGTTTACTTAGGTGTGTGCACATACAATGCAACTCAAGGAGGGTTGACTATAACAGCAGAGGGTGAGTGATGCTATTGTAGATTGTGACACAGACTGTGGGGTAGATCATTTCTACAGAAAATAAATCAAGGGTCTCTTGATCTACCTCACTTCAAATTTATTTAGATAGCTTGATACAAATGTCATATTTACTCTGATATTGAGCTGTTTAAAACACACAATAAAATAGTTAATATCAGTTATGTTTATACCTTTCCTGTCATGTTCAGGTTATCTGTCACCTGTGATTTCATAATGACCCAAACACTTGGTCAGACCTTGGCACTGACTGTTACATCCGTGTCCACAGCTGGAGACGGTCTATTCATGCAGCAGTTTGATGAAACTCGGGCCAGACTCCTGCGGCCAAGTGGAACCTTTGCTGCTTGGAAGGAGTTCAGAACATCTCTTTCGGAAAATGGTAGACCAGTGCAAAGAGAAAGGCGTTCCAGGGAATGACTAAAGGAGAAGTAAAGGTAGGAAGCTTCCAATGTTTGCTTTTACTCAGCCAAATTTCTGGTTGTTGTGAAACACTTCTAATTAAATGACACAAACATGAAATAATAAGTGATTATTCTCTCTGTTGTTACATTTTGTAGATACAATCATCGCTCAGTGATAATAACAACACTGACATTTGCTTATTTGACTTACAGGTTCAGGATCTTAGGAGCCTAATGAAATATTTAATTCAAAATAACTATCCTGTTTATGTTTGAACATTCTTCAAGGTCTGAGACATTTAGGGATTTAATTCTAATAAAGGCCAAAATGAAAAAAGCCCTTCTTTGACAAAAGAACCTTGCACATCTGAGAAGGCACCATTAACACAAAGAGGTACATACAGGTTTTGGACCAGCATATGCTTCGACATCCCTGCTAATTTCAGCAAGACTCCAGCAAGACACTTTCTGCAGGAGTTACAACAGTAGCTTGCAGTCAAAGAGTGTGGGCCCTAGACTAGCCTGCATGCAATCCGGTCTCCTGGTGAATATCTATAACACATCACCCCTGTCCTGCAAGATACCCACTGGCAAGATACCCCCCCCCCCCCAACCTTACTGACCTCCTCCACCATCACATTTCTACTCATACCCTCCGCTCTTCTAACACCAACCCCACCTCCGCCATCAAGAACCAAGCACCAAACCTGGGGGGGACAGAGCGTTCTCCATAGCTGCTCTCTCCCTCTGGAACTCACTCCCAACACATAGCCTATTCAAAACTGCACAGACCTACTCACATTTAGACCACTCCTGATAACTCACCTTTGCTTTATAAATAAAATTTCTTACTATTATTATTATGAAGCTCAAAGTACAAAAATGGAAACCCACACTTTTGAGCAAATTAAGATGTAAATCAAGCAAGAATGTGAAAGAATTCCACGTTCAGTACTTCAGCAATCAGTGTCTTCAGTCTCCAGAGACCAGCACAGTGTTGTAACACGCTGGTAAGCATGCTCCTGCCCCAGCTTTTTTGGAACGTGTCGTAGGCATCAAACTCAGAATGTGTTTATATTTCAAAAATATAAAAAGCTGATCTTTTTGAACAGTAATATTTTGTCTTTCTGCCAAATTCAATTGAATTTAGGTTGGAAAAGATTAACAAAACACTGTTTAATGTTTTTTAATTTGCATTTTACACAACAATATTTTTGGAGATAAGGTTTGTGCAACTCCAACGGGATTAAAGTCTGTATTGCATAGCAGCCTTACGGCAACAAAGCACTTCCACTGTCTGTTGTAATAAGTGACGTTATGGTAGTTGTGCCATTAAAACTCATTAATAGAGTTTTAAATGCAGGGGTGAGGAAAGTAAGCTAGCAATATGTATTTTTCTTGACATTATGCTTGCATTCTTGTGGTAAAACATGAAATATTTGTTTGGCACATCCCTCTCTCTCCCAGTTTTCTTGCTAATGTTTTCTTTATTCTCAATCAAAAATAAATGTATAAGCCCTCATGGCACTGTTTATTGATCCCTACATATAACTTTATCATCTATCAAAGCTCAGTCATGAATCATTTCATAGTTTTATGGTGAAAAATTAGACCATATATTTCTGTTCAGTGGGAAACAGCTGACCCCAGAGCCTACAGTTTATCTGAGTTACTATTTGCTTATCTAGTATCTAATTAAAACAGGAAGTACTTCCCCTGCGGCTTGTGCAATTGAAAAACAACCCTGGGAGAAGCTGGTCGCTCGCAGCCACAATAATGTATCACCAAATGTTTGTAAGCCAATACTTCCATTAATTCTCACTGCAGCATTAACATCTCCCTTGCTGACTTAAGCAGAATGCATTAGTCCCTGGCATCATGAATTCTCTGTGACTCTATGTATCTTTCTTCCCCTCATTCACAGTGAATGACTGTGTGTGCATTTACATAGTAAGCGCCCGTGATTATGTGAGTAATGTGAACTTTAGTGTTGGGGCCCTGGAGAGAACTCCTGACAATAATAGAAAGCAACAGAAAAACGAAAAAAGGGTGTTAGCTGGAGGTGGAGCTGGCCTTGGTTTACAATAAGTGAAATGACAATACCTGAGGGGCTGGGGTTACAGACATGGAGAGGGTGTTATGCAAAGGCAATAGAGCATAACCCCGTATTACAGGTTGGATTAGATAAGTGTGGCGCTTCAGTTGACTGGCAGATTCAATTTGCACGACCGTGTTGCAGAGACCTGTCACAAGAATAAGGGTGTGGGGCATGTGAGAAGTGGCTTCATTTGGCACAACACTGAGGAAATACGGATTAAACTCCACAGCTGCTGCAGAGAAGCTGAAAGCTGTAAACCCCAGCAAAAAAACACAACTATCTCTCTATTGTTTTGAAAGAAATGCCCCACATTTTTGCTTATGCAACAGTAACACAGCTTATCATCTGGTAAAACATGAATCTGCACGTGAGCATGCAAGGGGTTACCATAACTGCTCAGGAGGGAAATTTTAATTTTCTAAATGCTGTTCACGTATGACCACTGTGACTGTCCCTCAAGGAAATTAGCTGCAACAGCTGCAGAGTTTTTATACACACATGTGCATGCCTACTCTCAAGATGAAGAGCTAAAGGAGTGATTACACAGTCTGTTAAAACCCCTGAGTGTTACCAAGGGAATACTTAAGGTTGTCCTTCCAGGAGATTGTCAGGGAGGAGAGGTGTTTGCAACCTGGCCAAAAAAACCTTTTCAAAAAGAAGCTGAAAATAGCACTAACAAAAGAAGAATCGGACTATGTTTGACATTTTTGAAAACCTCTTTGAGCGCTGAATAAAATATGCAAATGATGAAAACAAAAATTAAATAGCTACACTTCTTCGGACTTACTATACAAGAGTGAATAGAATGACTGTACTACCTGAAAAGGAATTAATACATCTGATTATAATAATCTAAGAATAATCTAAGCCAGCCTTTAGTAAAACAGATAAGACATTGAGGACTTCATCTTAGATTGTTTGCTCTTTGTTTGGTTAGAGGTTGGTTTCTTCTGGGTCAAGCACATGAGTTGACTTAACACCAAGCCCCTCAAACAACTGGCATGCTGCCTAATGCCAGCCACACAATACAGGATTTTAAGCCCGATTTTAAGCATGATTTGACCCCCCCCCACCCCAACGATTGTGGGAGCGTATACCGACTGGAGCCTCGTCACAAACGATTATTTGTCTGAGTAGTCTGTATGTGTGTGTGTTGTCAACATGATTAATTTACTGCTCTGAATGACGTTGTAGCCTCCCAGACCCTGAATTGTAAATATCAACATAATTGATATTTACGATTCTAGGTCGTAGTGCCGCTGACGGAGTTCCCACAACAACCAATGAGAGAGAGCACACCGGGTAGCGTCACCAGACGGATCATATGACGTGATCACGCAAGGCTGAGGCAGGTCAGCAGGTGTGTGATCTGACAGTCTGGCTGGGTTGTCTAGTGTGTGCGTTCAGAGGATTAAAGATGAAAAATCTTTGGAAATTGTCCTGAAGTTTATCGTCTCCCACAGTTTTAAAATGGTTTCAGATTAAAAAATCGTCTCGTCTAAGTTAACATTAACACTCTGAGATTGATGTTGTATAAAAGGAGACACAGGTTATACAGAGTTGAATAACTTTTGAACCATAAATTGTAGCTTACTTTATTCCCTCTGGGAGCCGGCCGTTTTACCATTTCAGTGGAGCTATTCCTTACAGAAGCTTTTATACTGGATGATTTGGAGTCTTTTAAAAACAGATCTACACCAGTAAATCCGATATTTAAGGTCTATTTATCAATTATCAATTTTCAATTGTTTCTTTCACTAGCAGCTAATGTTAAACACCATTTTGCATCCGACAATGCTTTGTGGCACACTGTGACAATCAATGGCAGGCTGTTCTGCTGTCGTGTCATGCTTTTTTAAACTGCTCAACTCTATAGTGCACAGGTGGGAAAGGCCCGAATAGCTTATAATAGAGAGAAAGAGAGACAGAGAGTCTGTGATGTGGCCATCTGTGTCACTTCAGACAGGAACTGCTTTGAATATGACACAAACACAGCCATTAACAGGCAAATGACTTTTTTGTAAATATATAAATACTGTAATAGTAAAATACTTTTTTTAAAAAACAAAGAATATTTATTTTTTCACTTTTTGGGCCCAAGTGATGGGAGAACAAGTTTGTGCAAAAAAAGTCATCATTGTTTACTGTGTATAACACATAGAAATCTTTGGGGCAGAGCCACTAAAAAATAGTGCCACTTTTTTGTACATTATTTAGCTCCAAAAATGGAGAAAAGGATTGCACCAGATCCACAGAGAACACACAAAGGAGAAATTCACCGTATCTGGACACAAAATGCATGCAAACTGCTAAACTGAGCACACAGCCCCCCTGTCCTATTTACAGTACTATGTAAATGAGGAGTAGGAGCAGGGTTACTGAAAGTCCCGCACAAAATTTCTCACCTAACATTTAAATCAGAGGAGCACCTAATCCACAGAGACCAGCAATAACTGTAACAGGCAGTTAAAGTGGTGCAATTTACCACCAAAAAGAAGCAGGTATTAAAATCTGTGCTTTTCTCTCTCTCCCTCTCCTTTCTCCTCTTTCTACCTCAGTCAGTCATTACTGTATGTCCCAAAATAAACTTTTATTAACAACAATACACCTTGTAATGGAAGGAACTCGGCATGAGCCGCTTTAGAATAGCATACGTTTAAACCGAACATCTGACTCTGCTATCATGTGTGCCTCTCACCCTCTATCAGAAAGACATACTGTTTGGAACAAAAACGTGATTAAACATCAGAGCGCTGCACATTAATATCAGACAACTTTAAATGAATCTGCTCATAGAGAAAGCTGACAGACAGGCTCACCTCTTAACACTTCTTAGAGGAAGTTTATCTGTTTGTGGTATAATTAGTTGCTCGTTACCACACCTGCTTGACTGTAAGTTGTTTATGCGTCTGTATAGTAAAAAGCCTCCACCACAGCGTGCAGTGTATGTTCGACATTGAGATATTTTGATTACATTTGTGCTACAACTAAACTAGTCCAAGATATTTCATCCTGCTGTCAGACAGAGAAGGATCAGCATAGGCAGATATTTCTTGAGTACTTAAATTGTTTTCAAAGATTATTCTTTTAAAAGGGAAAGAAGAGCACATATAGATGATGGATGGATTGTCATTATGCACAGTGAAAATAAACACAATAAAATAAACACATCGGTCCTGATATAATTTGATTTGCCTGTAAAAGACTTGCTGTAAAAACAACTGTGATGTGTGCCATGGTCAGTAACATCCAGACATCATCGTCCTCTGTCTCATTCTCTCCATCAAATACTGCTCTGCTCATTCTAATTATAGACCACATCTGTGTAAACGTGTGGTGTGAAGTTTGTAGTTTGTTTCAGTGGGGGCTGATTTTAATTGTCACAGTTAAAAAAAAATAAAAATCCTGGATGTTCAAATGAATTAATTGATAAAATATTGCTATACACAGCAGGAAGTTTACTGCCATACAGAATAACTTCTTTCAGCTCTAAGTGACCAGCGACTGATTTCTAAACATACTAGTTTGTCTGATACTTTTTCCATCTGTGTTTCACAACATCTAATAATCATCTAATGCGGCATGTGTTTTGCTGCATGTCTCTGCAGGAATGTGATCCCGGTCGGAAAATTGAAAAATGTTATGTTAATTTTTCTGTTTCCCTCTGACATTGTGGTGCTGGTGATCAAAGCGCACAGCCACCTATGTGCCACTGTGGAAAAACACCTGCTTAGCGTGCTGGGCTGCCAACAATTGAGGACAGTTTTATGTCTGCATATAATCAGCACTAATGCTTTAGTGGATTAGTTGCAAAAAGGGCGCAATACTCTCGCTAAGAGAAAAAAAAAATCTTATGGTTGGTCTGCCCTTTTGAGTTTTGATTTCCGTTTTATTTTCCTTTATCTTCATAGTCCCATAACTTTATTTTAATGACTTCTCTGCAGCACACATATTCTTAAAGATTAAGTTGTCCTGGAAAAAAAAGATGCTTAGAGCTTGACTTTGCACCACAGTGTTGATGTTTTACAAGCTTTTCAATGGTTTGCAGTTGATAAACTGCAGCCTTGCAGCTAACATGTTTGTCCCACTGTCAAAGAACAAATATACCAAGTTATAAAGATCATGTAATGAGCTTGCATCAAAGCTGAGGCTGGCCATGTTTACAGCAATTAGCCA
The DNA here is from genome assembly GCF_018320785.1 of Cheilinus undulatus. Taxonomy (NCBI): domain Eukaryota; kingdom Metazoa; phylum Chordata; class Actinopteri; order Labriformes; family Labridae; genus Cheilinus; species Cheilinus undulatus. The sequence goes on from NC_054873.1 coordinate 31,675,991, forward strand.
ACCTACAGATTTGTGCTGCACTGTGATGTTATGTTAATCCGTTGAGATTTTCTATGCAATATCTACATTTGTTTTTTTTTTTTTCTATAGTGGTCTACGAGCTGGATGTCCAAAGGATTGTGATTGGAGGTAGGCTAAGACTTGTACTTTAGTGATGGTGTGTTCTAGCAAGGAATTTCCCAGTGCTACAAGTGCAGTAATGTTTTTGGCAGAATTTTCAGTGAAATAAGGCTTTTTAGAAAATCTTCTGTAAAATCATTCATATTTTTTAATCACCATCTACTGTATTGAACTACATATTGTACATATGCAAGTGTGTTCAGGCATGGAATGATGTTACTAATGTCAAAGCAGAGCATGGAGGAGGGGACGGGGGGGACATTTGTGCTTGGTCACAGTATGTGCCTAATTTGAACACACCCTTTGTCTGTGCTCTGAGATTCAAGCTCTGCTAGGGCTGGTTACAGTTGTCTGCTCAGCATTTTCTGGTTACCACAGAGGCTCTGTTAAATTGAGGTTATTAGGAAGTTAAACTACTGTACAGCAATGCAATAGAAATGTAAACCCATCTACACAATTCACTGTTCCTCATTTCCAGTGGCATTGCCTTAGGTGGTGTTCATACATTTACAATATCTAAAAGACAAATAAATACATAAATAAAAACCCTCTGGGTACCAAAAAGGTCATTATGGATAGATGCGGGGTAAAAGGTCTGTAGGAGCTCAGGGCAAGCCCTGTGGCAAAGTCTGGATATAATTGTCTGGGTCTGGATTAAGACATCTACACTTTGACACACCTGTGTGCAAGAGATGAGCACAGGAGAGCAAGGTGAAGGGAAATATATAAAAGAGGAAATGTTTTAATGCCTCTGAAAACACTAATTAGTGTGTTTAGCCCTGAAAAGGAAACTAATTGGCAATCACATCGTGTCAAACTACACTTACATGTATTAAATTCAGTCTGCAAAGAAGACACAAAGCAAAAATAGAGAGAGAAAAGCATCCGGATGAATGACTAACAGATGTGACTTGTATCGTTGAAATTTATCTATAATTGGATTTTAATCACACAGTTACACAGCCATGTCTGAGATTTGGAGTGACATGGCTAATGGCTAATCATTAGCTGAGAGAGCTAAATGTGAGCCAGAGGATAGGAAAAGTCAAGACTTAAGCACACAGAACCCCCAATAGGAATGCATTATACAGCCATCTGTATCTGTACATCAATCTAATGGAATGACATACAGGACGTCTGTGAAGGAGACATTTAATGCCTTGTCAAAACATTACCCCTGTGACTGTTCTCCCTAACTTTGACAGACTACCTTGTCAAGGCACCGAGCGTTTTATGTCTCCCATCTGCCTCTTCCTGCTGACAGGTGGCTGAGTCAGACAGTCTGGCCTGAGAATGGATGCATGGCGGCACACTCAAACACACACAACCACTGACCCATTTACCTTTTATTTGTTCAGTTACACAATGCACAGCTCATGTCGTATATCAACCTGATACACTATCAATCTGTCAACCTTCAAATTTTGTCATGAAGCTATGATTAGAGAGCAACAGCATCAGTCTTAATCAAGGTAAAGCTTCCTGGGGTATAACAAATTAATGTGACTTGAAATATACACATAATATCACAATTTTTTCAATAGCTGGTGTGATACATGATAACCTACGCTTACAGGTTAGGATTAAGATGTTTCAAGATCTTTGTGATACATTATATTGCCAAAAGTATTCACTCACCCATCCAAATAATTGAAATCAGGTATTCCAATTACTTCCATGGCCACAGGTGTATAAAATCAAGCACCTAGGCTTGCAGACTGTTTCTACAAACATTTTCGAAAGAACGGGTCGCTCTCAGAGCTCAGTGAATTCCAGCGTGGTACTGTGATAGGATACCACCCTGCAACAAGTCCAAATTTCCAAATGATGCTGAGGCACATAGTGTGCAGAGGTGGCCAACTTTCTGCAGAATAAATCGCTACAGACCTCCAAACTTCATGTGGCCTTCAGATTAGCTCAAGAACAGTGTGTAGAGAGCTTCATGGAATGGGTTTCCATGGCTGAGCAGCTGCATCCAAGCCATACATCACCAAGTGCAATGCAACGTGTCGGATGCAGTGGTGTAAAGCACGCCGCCACTGGACTCTAGAGCAGTGGAGACACATTCTCTGGAGTGATGAATCAGGCTTCTCCATCTGGCAATCTGATGGCTTTGGCGGTTGCCAGGAGAATGGCACTTGTCTGACTGCATTGTGCCAAGTGTAAAGTTTGGTGGAGGGGGGATTATGGTGTGGGGTTGTTTTTCAAGAGCTAGGCTTGACCCCTTAGTTCCAGTGAAAGGAACACTGAATGCTTTAGCATACAAAGAGATTTTGGACAATTCCATGCTCCCAACTTTGCGGGAACAGTTTGGGGATGGACCCTTTCTGTTCCAACATGACTGTGCACCAGTGCACAAAGCAAGGTCCATAAAGAGTTTGGTGTAGATGAACTTGACTGACCTGCACAGAGTCCTGACCTCAACCCGATAGAACACCTTTGGGATGAATTAGCGCGGAGACTGAGAGCCAGGCCTTCTTGTCCAACATCAGTGTGTGACCTCACAAATGCGCTTCTAGAAGAATGGTCAAAAATTCCCATAAACACATTCCTAAACCTTGTGGAAAGCCTTCCCAGAAGAGTTAAAGCTGTTATAGCTGCAAAGGGTGAACCGACATCATATTAAACCCTATGGATTAAGAATGGGATGTCACTTAAGTTCATATGCGAGTTCAGGCAGGTGAATGAATACTTTTGGCAATGTAGTGTAGGTCTCAGTCAAGCTTGCAGATCTGAATGCTGCAATTTTACTCCATTCTTCTTTGAAAACTGCTCAAGCTCATTGCACAGGGATCAGCGTAAACAGCCCTTTTTAAATCCAGCCTCAAATTCTTGATTGGATCGAGGTCTGTGCTTTGACCTGACCATTCCAGAACTTTCACCTTGTTGTCTTTAAACCAGTTCTATTTAGCTTTTGCTCTATGCTGCTTGCCATTGTCTCGCTAGAGGATAAATCTTCTCTCAAGCTGTAGCTCTGTTGCAGACTGAAAAAGACTGTGCACCAGGGTTTCTTAAGTTTTGTCGCATTCATTTTACCCTCTACCTTTACAAGCCTTCCAGGGCTGGCTGCTGAGAAGCATCCCCACAGCATGATGCTCCCACTATCATGCTTCACAGTGGGGGTTGTGTGTTTGTGGTGATGTGAAGTGTTTGTTGCCAAGAATACTGATTAACCAGTGACTGGACCTTCCAGACACAGCTGTCTTTATACTAAGATCCCTTGAGAAACATTCACTGCACTCAGGTGATCCCCATTTCACCAGTTGTGAGACTACTAGAACAAATTGGCTAAATCTCTGCTGAATTAGGTCAGTCACTTTAAAGGGGATGAATATAGATGAAATCATTGATTCTGTATTACATATTTTTATTTAAAAAGGTATACACTAACAGACCACTTTATAAGGTACATCTGTTAAACTGCTTCTCAACACAAATATCAAATAAGCCAATTAAATGGCCGCAACCATCACATTCAGGCAAGTAGACATGGCCTAGATGATGTAAGTCCAAACTGAACATCAGAATAGGGAGAAAGGGTGATTTAAGTTCATTGAAATGTGCCACTAGTGTTGGTGCCAGACAGACTAGTCTGAGTAAAGTGCTGATCAACTTGGATTTTCACTCACAACCATCTCTATGGCTTACAGAGAATAGTGAGAAAAACAGAGAAAATACCTAGTGAGCAGCACTTCTCCAGTAGAAAATGCCTTGTTGATGGCAGAGGTCTTAGGAAAATGACCAAACTGCCTCGAGCTGACAGAAAGACAACAATAACTTAAATCACCACAAAACATGTTGAGCCTTGAAGCAGATGGGCTACAGGAGCAGTAGATAACACTGGGTGCCAGTCCTGTCAGACAGAGACAGGAAACTGACTCCACACAGGCTCTTCAATACTGGACAAAAAAGTTTAGAAAAAGGCTCTGTTGCTTGGTCTGATGAGTCCTGATTCCTGCGGTGACATTCACATGGTAGGCTCAGAAGATAGGATAACCTCTTATGGAGTCTAGACACTGGTGGTGGTGTTTATGGGAAGAGTTCTGAGATGCTGGACTAAGACAAGAATGAAGTGGCTTGGAGGAGAAGACAATGGTATGCAGGATGAATTGAGCAGAAGACTTTTGAGACCTGTGAGGATCTGGACTAGATGCTGATGAACTGGAATGGAGGTTGCTGGGGTGGAGGAGGGTTGCAGCATCCACACTGAAATGACAGGCTGACTGTGGGAGAGGCTTTAAGCATCACAGGTGCATGATGACTAGTCAAACGAGGTTGGGAATCTGATCAGCTGAGTATTTAAGAGACTGAACACTCACAATCCGCTGATCAACAGAGCAAGAAGAGAAAAGGAATGAAAGGAGGGAGTGATACATATGAGTGGTGACTCATTAATGAGTAAGAAACAGGCTTCCTGCTTGAGCTTCTGCTGAGCTCCATTAGTCAATGGCATTTCGCAAATGACGACAATACCTGACATTTCTAATACATGAGACTTTTCTTAAAAGCGTGATGTAAATCAAATGGACCATGGCCAGATGACAATCTCGATTTTATCACAATTTTTTTCATTCAATTTCTAAGACAAATTTGCAAGTTAGTGACCAGAAAAACAACCTTTTCTCTGATTTTCTCTATTTCTTCTGCACCATCCTGTTGGCCAATGCATTATATGTGTGTGTGTGTGTGTGTGTGTGTGTGTACTAGGGGTGTAACGGTATTTGTATTCATCCAGTACTGTCACGGTATGGCTGTCAGGGTTCGGTGCACGCAGTAATACGACGAATACTTCTGAGTTGGTATCAAAAAGTCGAGTTCTCACTTCAGTCCAGGTGGTGGCAATGAGCCTAAAAGCTGCCAGCAACCGTCATTACAGAAGAAGGAGCAGTTACAAAAACAAACAAAGAAGGGTGACGGCGTGTGTAGAGTTAGAAGAGGCGCCGGCTTCATTTAAATCATCCGTATAGCAATGGTGCTCTGGCTCTGTGAATCATATTAACTTTACCTTCAACTATCAGCCTCGGAGGAGTGAGAGAGGGACTCTGCAGCTGTGTCATAAGTAAAGTTATCCTCAGATTTCACATGGCTTTAACCTCTTTATCCTCAAAGATGGGCTGTGAAAAGTTCTTCCAAACTGTGTAGTAGGTCCCATTGGTTAAAAAAGTAGTGCAGTGCTGAAGTCCGTGCTGAAATCGGCAAAAAAAGACGCTAATTTGCGTACTTCACAAGCTAACTTGGTTGTGTGATGATGCGTTCATGTTAGCTGGGAAATTGTAGTGTTTAAAGAATGGGTATAAATATGTCAAGTCAAAAATGAGTCAAAAATAAGTCAAAAATTTATTTATTTATTAATATTTTTCATCATTGAAGAACTTTTGGAGAGAGGTCGCAGCATTGTTTATAATTTAAATATAATTTATTCAGCCTATTTATTTTAATAGAATTTAATTTAAAAAATTAAAATTAAATTTTATTTATCCGCTTCAATCACCGTACCGAAAACATACCGAACCGTGACTTTAAAACCGAGGTACGTACCGAACCGAAATGTTGTAGAGGTCTTATCCCACAATATATTAAAGTTCCAAACATTTCTTTTCCTGCATTCTGATCTATTCTGTCTTCTGGAACCAACTTCTAAATTTTCTGCACCACTTTAGAATTATGATTTGTGTCTTCGTCTGTGTTTTAAAATCTACTTTACTGTTTATTAAGCACATTTTGACACTTTGATTTGCATTTTAAAGTATATGCTCTTTAAAAAGAGTTCCTGCAGCTGAAGCTTTAAACAAGTAGCCTGTTCATACAGTAAGCAATTCAACATCACATTTACTTCAGCCTTGTTTACAGACTGCCAAATAAAAAAAATATATAATTATGACACACATTTGATGAACTTTTGAGACATGTGGTTATGCAGTAAAGTAGTGACTGCATGTTATTTTAACGCAATTTTGATTTTTATTTAAAAAAGGTTGTGTGTACGTTGATTTACTGCTCTGACTAAGGCTGTGATGAGCAGTGACATAAACTTGTCACACTTGCACCTGTCTGCTGCTTACAATGAAGGAGAGAAGAGGAGGAAAGGCAGGATTACGTGCTGCAGCAGTATAAATGTAGGCCAAAGAAATCCATGTAAATCAATGATTTTACAGTTTAAAACATTTTCTAATAGTGATCCATGTCTAGACATCGCAGACATCAGTGCCCCCCCCCTAAAAAGACGCTGATGTTAAAACATTTCACCCCCTATGTAGGCCTTGGCCCTTAGCTCTTTTCCTCAATTCAAAAGAGAGCTGGGATACCCCTTCACCTGACTTGAATGCACAAAACCAAGGGGAAGGGCTAAGATATTGACCCTAAGTGGTAGGTGGTGCAAAAGACTGAAACTCGTGTCTCCATGCTTAAATGCAGTGGTTGCTTTTATATGATTTGCAGAATAGAATTTTATGTTACAGAGCAGTTACGCAGGTGTGCCAATTGAAGTGGTTGTGAGTATTTCTGCTCTTTCTAGAAATTGGTGTAGATAGTGCAGTGGTAGTTTTCAGAGCAATTCCCTCTAGCGCTTTTACATGTGCAAAAACCTCTTGCATTGTCAGTAAGTTTTGACTGCAAATGGCAACAATTTTACCTCCACTTTTACTTGCCAGCACCCTAGTGAATGTTCCATGTGAAGGCAAATTGAGCTGATATAAGAACACAGCAGGGAATAGTCAGAATTCTTTAGGAGTGAGGTGGAGGGAGGGACAATGTTTATATCCTGCAACCAGCACATGGCCCTGGACTTTATGCACGTTAAAGGTATGACCACCATGCTTGTAATAAAACAGCATCATGTCATTTTCAGTTATATTGATTTGGAAAATGTGCCAAACAAGGAAGCACTAATATAAAGGTTAAATCTGTCATCAAAGCATTGTGTTACAAACTGTGTTGTTTAGTGTGACATTTCTGTGTTGCACTTTTTACCTAATGTCTCGCCTTCAGACATCCCCCACCCGTCTATCATGGAGAGTTTCCCCACTGTTAGGTACAAGAAAACCAACTCAGGAAAATTTCAAGAGTGCATACAGCCAAGGCTTTTCATTGCAGCTCTCTTCCTTGACCCTGAGTAAAGGTTATAAGTTGTATAGACATCATTGTATTAAATTCATTAGCCCAAAATATTTGCCCCGCCACATGAAACCAAGCCAGGAAAGAGGTGAAAAACTCTGTAACAGTCTAAATCCAGAATTCAATTGCATGTAGAGCTCAGTGTTTTCACATGTTTACAGCAACCATTTTACTAATGACAAAATCTTTAGGTTTATTGTATGACAGGTCACTGTCTTATGAACGCCTACATCAAATTTCAACTGACATACTAATGACAAAAACTTTAGATTTCACTTTACAGGGTCTTTAAGCCATTTTTTTTTATTGTGAAAGACCTGACAGATGACAGATTCTTCACTTTTAAAATGCCAAATCTCACACAGTTAAAGGTGACTTGGAGGAAACAAGCTAAATGTGGCTAGCTGTGATTTTGATTCATCTTGTCTTAATACTTGTGTTGCTGCTATAGTCAACAAGGTGGTCCTCCATCTCGAATGTCCATCTACCTTTTTACCATTGTTGTCAAGGCTGTGTTTGCTGTGCTTCCTCCTTTCGTCATCTTCCTTCATGACTTACTAATTTTACTTTTCATATAACAATCTCATTCCTGCTCAGATCAGCTGTCTTTGGTGTTCACCCACACAATAGGATATCTGATCTTAAATACTGAATGTTTAATATCTTTCTTATCTGGCCAGCTCCTATCATCTTCCAAGCAGATCAGAGCATGAAAGATCTCTCTTCACACAAAACACCATGGGACAATCTGGCAGGATAATCTTTAGAACCATAATATAATCAGGCTGTGCTAACTTAGTTAGAAGGGAGGAATCTGTCTGAAAATTGGCAGGATTATCTTGTTGAATGTGCTGGACTTTAGCTGGTTTTATTTAACCTGCTATTTTTTCTTCTTCTATTATTGTAACCATTTGGGTCATAAGAAATAGCGCTTACACTAATAGATACACAAAAAGGTTCCCTAATAACTGTAGGTGGTTCAACTTATCTCACTGATAGAACATATCTGCATGCTATCAGGACTCCACTTATTCTTTGAAGTTTGATTTTAGACAGAGTCTAAGCTTGATGAGAAATGTAGCTTGTTTGGGCTCTATTGCACCACTTGATCAATAAAAAAGTTAAGCTACTGAAAAATATTTTTATTCAGAACACAATGATGCATTCACCAAGCTGCTGGAAATCTGCTAACATCGCTATTTGTGGCACCATTACTGCCAAACACTTGTGCTAAAAGGTCCTCACAGCTTAAAAGCCACCAGGGAGTTCATTAACCTATTTGGACATGTGATCAATGAAAAGGAATCATTACGGAATCTTAGAATTGACAAATAACCCCTCACTATGAAACCATATGGTGACTGCCTCTCCCATTAGACAAACTACTTGCATCCTTTTTTTTCTATTTAGAGCCACCAGCCACTTCAAATAGTTTCTTTGTGTGGTGAAATTCTCTGACGCCCCAAAGGCACAACAATGTCCCAGATGTCTCAGCTGTCTTCTTTCCAATTATGTCTGGAATATTTGTGACTATTTTAATGGGCCATCAAAACAGCTGGGTAAAAATGCTGTTGAAAAAGGTTTCCTCAGTGTTTCATGAAATATATAAGACTTAAATAAAGAGCGTCCATGGAACGATTCAACCACTAAATGTGAATTTTTTTATGGCCCTTTAACCTATTTAACTTGTGCATAATGTCTCAAATTTGTTGCCTTTGAATTTCCAAGGTTATTTTATGATCAAACTGCAATAATGTAAGGTGGACTCAAGCACACTACAACAAAGGGCTGTTCCCACTACCTACGTAAACAAATGCCACATCAACTGGTTAGACTTTCCAACAAAATTGGTTGTGAGGAAAAAAATACTTAACTTATCAAACTTGTAAGCACATAAACTACAGTGGCTCTCAACATGCATTGCCAATTGAAGGCAAAAAACTGATCCAAATATTTAAAGGTACAAGACCAGCTTGGCAAAAGTGGAGGTTCTAGTGAAGAGTAAAAGTGTGACAAAACTATTGTAAATCATCCAGGCTCTCTTCTCCAGTTTCTTTGCACATGCACAGTTCAGCAAAGCATGACATGACTATGGAACAGCCTGCCATTGGTTGACACAATGCATTCTGGGATACAAATAGACAATATGGTGGCCACTAGCTGTGGTATGATTAGAATAGTGCAATGAAGGGTTTTCAGTGGGGGGAGGACTTCTCTAATTTGCCCCATAAAGCCGACATCTCATTGGCATGCTCAGCACTGACCCCCTACATTCATGTGAGCCATACTGCATGCACAGTAACAGCTGTAGATTTTTTTAGACGAATGCTTTGCACAGTGTGTTTAAGCTAAAGACATATGCAGACATGCAGAGACAAAGCTATGAAACATTTTAAATAAAACATGCAACTTTCCCTGCACTTGTTCCTTTCCACCTAACGCCCATGAAGGATATGTGTATCAGTGCTGTTCACATGTATGTGCTTGCTTCTGCTGTCTTTTATTCTCTCACCAACGCATGGTCTGGGTTAGACAGTACATTAAAGTGTAATTTAATAGATATTCCAGGATTTGCTTTCATTTTAAGCGACAAAACCTCAGTGTGTGAGCATGTGAACTAGAGGACAGAGCTTCAATCAGACGTATCACTGTACAGGAAATAATATCAGTATTTATCATTTAGTAGTTATGCAACATGTAAAACACAATGAAAAACTTGTTGCACCCATATTTTAAGGCAGAGAAAGAGGCAGTCAGATAACAGATTTTCAGTTCTTGCTGAGTGAAACAGTCTCTAATTTTAGTTATTTGTTAGATAATCCAGAATGTTCCTAGAAGCCAGAGAATATACAGCTACTCCAAACATCTCTGTTTCTTTGATTTGATTAATTCCTAAGTTATGTTAACAATCAGGAAGGAACAGTGTTAATAATGAATGTTATGTTAATGTTAATGTTATTGCTCTCTAGAATGTGAACCTGACACAACTAAATTCACCTGTCATCTTTATAAACCATCTAATTTTGTTTTATTTGGGCTAAAAAATACATATTACTGGTGTTGGGCAGAAATCTTGTATCTCCAAAACCACCACTTGTCAGGAATGAAAAAACACTGTATAACTAATTGAACGGTCAAACTAAGCAACAACTGTCTTCGACCCTTTTTGCTGCTTTTAAATTAGTTCAGTCCCATTCACAAATGTAAAGAGTGACAGGGTTTGACGAAATTTTTCTGGCAGAGATTAGTTTAAAGTTAAACAAAATGTAAAAGTCAACCAGTCAAATTACAATCAGTGCCTACACCTGTGATTGAATCACTACAGGAGCACTAAAATGTTTAAAAAGAAAAAACATTTTCAAAGATAAAGCCTCTCAGTTATGCTCTCAAAGTGCATAAGATTGGTGCATTTGTCTTCAAAATGTACAAATTCTTCCCCAGGACCCCCTAGACCATGGGTCTACAACTACATGGTGCCATATATTGTTTTGACAGACACTATGGGGGCCAGACCTTCAAATGAACTAAAGTTAAATAAGTATTTTGGTTAAATTAACATATTATTGTATTAATATTTGTATATTTTAGACATAAACAATGAGATCAGCCCCCTCCATCTATACCCCATCCAGCCTGAAGAAAGCAATTAAGATATTTTAGCCTCATATTCCTGGGGTCTCTATGTTGTCCATTCCTGGGTTTGTAATTAATATGTTGTGTCCTGATTGGTGAGAAATAAAAGATGCTGGAAATAAGTCTTTTCTTTTAAATTTCAGGTCGGAAAATAATCATTTTTCAAGAGCCTGAAGTGGAAAGTTAACACAAAAACTGCAGATTTAACCAGGACTTGAATGGTGTGTATGTGTTTTTCATACACCATATTTACTGATGATGGCTGACCAGTGAATTTCTGGGTCAGACTTAAGTTATTCTGGATACAACTGTTTCAATACTGACCATTTTTGAGGTTGTTTTTTTGTTTTTTTTTCTAGCTATAGGATGATGGGACAAAATATACCCTACCATATGTTTTCTGAATTTAGTAGTCTAGTTTTGTAACCTGACATGCCAGATGGATGTGTGAAAAACCTTCCATAGAGAGTGTTTGGGAAAGGGCAGAGGCTTTGAAAAAACACTCTGAGGGTGATTTGATGAACGTTCTGTCTGTCACATCTTTACCCGCCAATCAGAGCAAAAAACACGTGACGTACAGTGCTTAACAAATTTATTAGACCACCGCCCAAAGTAAGGTTTATGCCACAGCCGCCCTAAATTAACAGCATTGGTAATTACCAAAATCATTTTTTATGCTTCTGCGATGGTCAATACACCAATATGTAGAAGCTCTTTAACCCAAATGATATTTTTAATGCTAAAATGTAATTGTTACTGTTATGCACGAATTTTCAAATTTTCTGATTTACAAAAAAAACTGAAAAAATAGTAAAGCACATTAATTTTTCTTGATTAATATGTCAAATTATAGTTATTTACTTGCATTCCTGAAGAGAAAAATTAGTTTTAGTGGTTGAATGTTATGCTTGATCTGACTTCTGACTTCTCAGAGAAGCCCAGTGAGCCGGCTCAAATTTGGGTATAAAAGGTGAATTCAGTTTGAAATTCCTCATTCCTGTTCAAAATGGTAAAACGTGGAGAGCACACTGAAAATGAAAGAGTCCGCATTAAAGCACTTCATGATGCTGGATGGTCTCTGAGACAAATATGACAGGTGGTCTAATAAATTTGTTAAGCACTGTAGCTGTTATCGAGGTGTGCCGCTACCGAGCAGTAAACTCTATAGAGAACTGCATAACCATGCTAATCTCTTCTGCCATAATTGCCTCTTGTAGCTGCTTGCTTACATCACGACTCCGCCACGCCTGAAAGTGCTACCTCTTACTCCTGATTGGTCCTGTCACTTTCTAACCGGGCCCAATCTGTTCATACGGGAGCTCTGCAAGATGGATTCACCAGTGAGAAACACAGAAATTGGTGAATCCATCTGCTTTGCAAGGTTATGTCTTTTGGGGACCAAATAGGAAACCTGTAGGAAACATTGGCAACTGCATCTCCTTTTCATGTAGGAGTCTGAAAGAGCTGCTCACACGCCAAAAAAATCTTTTGAGGTTTTAAAAAATGTAGCATGTCTTGGAGTTAAAAAAAAAAAATCAGGCTTCAGACTTGTTTTCATTTATCCATACCTTACTATAAGTGGCAAGGCTGTTCTTTGTAAAATAGTACCCAGTCAAACCACTTTTATGGTAGTTTTCAGATAAGTATTTTCTCACTGGAAGAGAATGAAGGGTTGTGCCAGAAAGTGTAGCACCAATGATTGTAATATTCAGTTGAAAACCACAGGAGCATAAGGTTTCAAGCGAACATGACCCTAGATATTACACTATAATTTCATGAATCAGTATTTCCGATGCCTCTCTTCTCAGCATGCTAGATTTATGTGAGAAATTAAGGTAATTTCAAGCCTAAATGGAGTTCATGATGAGAATTATGGAGCTCCTATGTTATTTCTAAAACTAGTAAAAAAGGGATGTGATTTGTAGCAATGAATGCCAGGCATTTTATGGTAAGTAGGGGTTAATGCCGCGGACATTTGATGGCTGAAGGACAAGAGCTCTCAAGACTGTCAGCCTCAGAGCACAGCCAGGTCCACTGGGATGATGAACTGAAGCAATCTCTTCCCTTACTGTCCTCTGCTTCTGATCCCCTCCTTGTCATACCCCACATTTTACTTTCCTCCCATATTTCCCTCCCGCTGTGTCTTATCCTCCTCACTCACTACTATCATCCTCTTATACCTATTATTCTTCTTTTGTAAGCCTTTCTCTTTCGCCCCTTATCCCCCTCTTTCTGTATCTCTTCTGTCTCCTCACCACCAGCTTTGTATTGTGGCTGCCAGGAAATGAGAAAGGCACTCAATTACTGTGCTCATTGAATCATTAATGTCAAGGTTGTGGTGTGTGCTCTGCTGCCCGACAGGCAACAGCTAACAGAGAGTGTGCCGAACAGCAAATCTTCCGTTATACATCCCAACAAGACAGACACGCTTTGATATGGGTCTGGCTGATAACAAAGGCTTGGATGGAAATCATGGCGGACAAAACGATAAGAGCAGTATTAATGATGGACCTGGCTGGCCCTGTATACACAATGATAGCATGATTTGGACCTCTAACAGCAGCAACAGGGAAATATCAGATGAGAGAATGGCCAGGCAGAGACTCATTACAATGTAACCTTGTAAAAACCTTCTCCAGACATGACAGGGCTTTTAGACTACTTAAACACACATGGAGGTTTATCTCCTGATCACATGAGGTGATCTGGATGAAGCTACTGTGCAGAAACATACAGTATAATGCAGGCACTGTTAACAATAGATCAGAAATGACTGTGTCGCCTATTTTGAAGCTTTTCCGTATAGACACAAGCCTACAGAGTATTTTCATTCATCTCTGCTGTTCCCCGATCATTTCCACAGAGAGTGTCAGCTTCTTTTAACTCCCTGTTTTAGTTATTTTTTGTCCACAGAGAGTAGCTGTTGTCAGCACAAAAAAAAAGGTTTTAAATCCCACTGTACACTACCTGCTCAGCACTGACAGACAAAGTAAGCCTCAGACTCGTGAGCACTGTGGAGATGTTAGAAGTATTTTTGTTAGGAGTTACTGGAGAGGAAAATGGAGCCTAAAAGAGACACAGTTGGGGCCAACACCCATACCTGTCAATTCCCATGGAGAAGTTTAAAAAAAGACTCAAGGTACTTCTTTTTATATCGTGTTTCACACATCTGCTAAACCACTATAACCTGGTGATTCTCTCAACCAACTAAGATATTTTGGTGCTGTCTTTAAAACTATATTAACATGAAAAACCTTGTCTTTAGGCACACATCAGCACGGTGAAAGCTGGTAATGCACAAAGCTTGTTCCAGCCACTGTATAATGCCAGAAACAAAATAAGTAGTGCAAAGCCTTCTTAAGTTTGTGCATTTTCTTTCTAAGCTTGGCCTGACCAATCTCATTTTATGCATTTCAATCAGGAAAGACTTAATTTAAAAATTATTTATTTTACAAATTTTAATGAAAGACAAATGTGCACTGTCTTAGCAGGAATAAGATACTCCCTATGGAGTCTAGAAACTGGTGGTGGTGTTAATGAGGGATGCAGGATCAGATGAGGAGTAGACTTCTGAGAGGCTGGACCAGGAAACCAATGAGGTAGCTTGGCGGAGGAGACTGAGGAATGCAGGATGAGACAAGCAGAAAACCAATGAGGAACTAGACTAGATGCTGATGGACTGAATGGAGGTGGCTGGGGTGGAGGAGGGTTTCAGTGTCCACAATGAGACGACAGGCTGACTGCAGGAGAAAGGATGACAGATTTAAACTAGCACTCAGAGAGGGCAGACCTCCACCATCAGCCCTATCTCCCAATAGTGAAGAATCCTTTAAAAACATTCCTGGATCCAGCCGGTGATTCGGATCACTCCCAAAATCGAATTCGCCGTTTACTCCCCCTTGGTGGGGTGGAGACACGGTGAGGCAAAGAATTGGCTTCGCTACGTGTGGAAGTCATGGCAGAGGGTGAATATTCCTCTATTCCTCCCAGCGTTGTGAGTATTTTCGCTACAATTTGCTGTCTTTCTCTCTGTTACGCTCTGACTTGTCTCCTCGACCGGGCGTGCGTCTTTCAAACTCTATAAACTCCAAAACTTTGAATAAGTTACTCATGTCCGCCATCTCCTGGTGTAAAGTGATAACAGCGCAGCCCTCTGCCATTAGCCCTATCTCCCAATAGTACAGAATACTTTAAAAAAATCCTGGATCCAGACAGTGATTGAGATCAGTCCCAAAATCTAATCAGTTCTTCCTTTTGCCATTTCTGACATTTCTTGAAAATTTCATGAAAATCCGTCCATGATGTTTGAGTTATGTTGCTATCAAACAAACAAACGAACAACCCCACCTGATCACATAACCTCCTTGGCGGAGGTAAATATGACAGGTGCATGATAATAGGACAAATGAGGTAGTGGCAGAATCTGATTAGCTTAGTACTTCAGAGAGTGAACACCCATGATCTCCGGAGCGGGAAGAGAGAATTAATGAAAGGGTGGAGAGATCTGAACAAGTGGTGACCAATGAATGCATAGAAACAGTCTTCCTGCATGAACTTTCTCTGAGCTTCAATAAGCCTTAGCCTGAGTTAAGCCTGACATTTTTAATAAACTATAATACACAGCTTTTCCCCTCATTATGTTAGAAACATACATTTAAAAAACAGCAGAGATGAAAAAAGTACACAACTATTGTATTGTGTTCTTATGCTTGTGTTTTGAGAAAAAAAAGTTTTAAAATCAGAGTTTCTGGTATGGATTTATTGTTTAAAGACCCTGGAGAGTCACCCAAGTTCCGGGGTTTCATTAAAAATGTTCTGTAAGAGCTACGAAGGCATGGATAGCGTCATTAGAATGGTACCATGGATGGCTTTGAGAGGAAAAAACAAGTGGCTACAATTTGTGGTTCATAAGTAGTTTAACGTTGAATAACATGTCTCTTCTTGCCATGTAGGACAATGCCATGCTCAAAGTAAACAACTTGGTAAACAACTTTGTTTACTTTCAGGGTGAACCTAAAATATATTTGCCCCATTGGCTAACAATTGTTTTAAAAGTACTTCACCCTGAATTAGCAAATAGTGTTTTCGTTTTATAAAATCTAGGTCCAAGTAAATTTTATTTTAAATTGAAGTAAACTGAAATTTCTATTTTCTGATATAACCTTTAAGAGTTCTGGTACCTTTAGTGTTATTTGCGATTGTACTTATTAAAAAAAGGTAAAACTGTGTCGTTCACTGTGGTGTTTTAGACTTGCTGTTCCTTGTATGCATGCATCAAGGATTCAGTTCTTCTGAAGATAATGAGGAATTCCAGATTTACCAACCTGTAGATGATCCCTTTAGTATCCATTCTAATGCTATGAGGTCTACATCTGCTTCAAAGTATAAAAGGTTTTGTCCCATCACCTTCCACAAAATGTGTCTTACTTTATTGGTATTCAAATGTTGGTACATAGCTTAAAAAGTCCACTAAATATGCTTGTCTAAGTTATCCGAGATCATTTCTTTATATTGTCCTTCCCTCAATCCATTTCATTAAATCTCTACTTTGCCTTTGTAATCCATATTAGCTTCTTGTTCCTACGGAGAATACTGGCTCCTCATTTAGTGACAGCAAACATCAGAAGTTTTCTCATAACTTAAAAAGTATCCACTGACACACAAAATGTGAAATCAGCCAATACAGTTCTTTGTTCGTGGCCCGCCTGTCCTTTCAGAGTATTCATTCCCTTTGACATCAAAATAACACATTATTACCTCCACCAAGGAAGTTATGTGATCAGGTGGGTTAGTTAGTTAGTTTGTTAGTTTGTTAGCAATATAACTCAAAAAGTCACAGATGGATTTTGATGAAATTTTCAGGCAATGTCAGAAATGGCATAAGGAAAAATCGATTAGATTGATCCGGATCAACGTCTGGATCCAAGAATTTTTTTAAGGATTCTGTACTATTGAGGAGATAGGGAGATAGGGCTAATGGCGGAGCTCTGCGCTGTTACCTCTTTACACCAGAAGATGGCGACCATGAGTAACTTCATTCCCAGCAGCATTTTGGTATGTTTCCATTCAAACTTTTGGAGTTTATAGAGTTTGAAAGATGCAAGCCCGGTCAAGGAGATAAGTCGGAGCATAACAGAGAGAAAGACAGCGAATTGTAGCGAGAATACTCACAATGCTGGGGGGAATAGAGGAATATTCACCCTAAGCCATGACTTCGTCGTCCAGTGAGACCATGGGTGAGACTGTCAGTGCATCTGTTGGCGCCAGCAGGCAATGCCTCCACCATGACAGTCCACCCGTAGTAAAGCCAATGCTTTGCCTCACTGTGTTTCCACCCTACCAGGGAGACAGTAATTGGCAAATGCCATGGTGGGGGGCACATGGGGACGGATCCAGGAATATATTACAGGATTCTTCACTATTGGGAGATGGGGCTAATAGCGGAGATCTGTGCTCTCTGAGTGCTTTTCTAGTTATTATAAGCGCTCCTTAACTGTTATCTCCAGCCATAGTTCTCCACCCACAGCCATGGAAGCATGCAGCTTTACTTGTTTAGGCACAATCCCTGGAGGACGAGGGTGTTTAGTGATCAATCCATAGTATAATTGAACTGAAGCATGCAAAGATGTTTTATTTAGACCACAAGGGACTTTCTTGAAAGTTGGAAAGAAGGTATATGTTTCATTAACAAAGGCGTAGTTGACAAATGCCCCCAATGGCTTCAGCTTGGCGGTAAAAATTGTAGTTGAATTAAAATATACATGAGTAAAGGCCTTGAGTCAGAGTTTGTGTTCTCAATAATCTTAGCATTATTGTTTGACAATATTCAAGGGAGCCAATTCCAAAAAAAAGCAAGCTTTTAATTCTTATCAAGATGCTTTAAGGATCTCAAAATTTTCCCCCAACAACAAGTAAGACAGCTGAACCCATGTTCCTTCCAGAAAAACATGCTCCCCACACTACATCTTCTGAAGTAATGATTACATGATGCTGACAAATTGATTAAAAATGTCGCACGCTGAAGGGACTCCTGCAGTGATGTGTGGGTGCACCAAGACCACCCTAAATATTACACTGATAACTTACCCAGGACTGCAGCCAAAATCCTGCTTGGAACCAAGACAGAACACATAATTACACTTCCGCTCTCTCACATAACGAATTGCCTCAGACTTGCATTGCCTGTCTGGGTCTTGTGCTCAAGCCTAGCTCACATAATCATTTCTAAAAAGTCAACAGATGGTGGGTCTTTCTCCTTCACCTCCCTTGACTCTTGGAGTGGTCTGAGGTCTGTGGACCTATCTGAAGGAATCACCACTGGTTTCTTTTTCCCCTCTTTTTTTGAAATCAGTGACAGCAGGCATTGGCTCAAAATATCACTTACATAATCTGCACTATCAATCCCCCTCCTCCAGTCTAGCAACTCTGCCCTCCTCACTTCCACACCCAAAGGCTACTGCATCCCCTCATGCCATCCAAAGCACCACCCAGCTGATATGAAACATTTAGACTGAAATGCAAAGGCTGGATTATAGTGACTCATTCTTGGCCTGAGTTTCTGCATGTCCTCTCTCAACTCTCTTTGCCCTCTGCAACTCGCGCCCTTGTCTCTGGCCTTCCCAAATTGATGCATTTCACATTCTTCTTGTTTTTTTCCATCTAGCCTCAAGGGAGCAACACCCCCTCATCCTCACGCTGCCTTCAGCCTTTACTCAGGGCTGCACGATGTGTCTTATGGGTGTGTTGCTCCTCTATCCTTGTACTAACCTTTGACCACCTGGCTGCAATTCCACAATGTCCTAGCTCTTTAATGACATCTTATCCCCACAGTAGCAGCTCAGGAGTCACTACTGACATGCCATCACAGCATGAAAACCTATTTCTTCCTAACAGCATTCCTTTCTCAGCCAAACAACATTTTCTAAGTGGACAA
Organism: Cheilinus undulatus; assembly: GCF_018320785.1. Taxonomy (NCBI): domain Eukaryota; kingdom Metazoa; phylum Chordata; class Actinopteri; order Labriformes; family Labridae; genus Cheilinus; species Cheilinus undulatus. The sequence continues at coordinate 31,694,790 of NC_054873.1, forward strand.
AATGGGGATTTGGGGTTTTTAAAGTACAGTAATTCCTTGATATACTTTCTTTTATAGTACTGTGGATCTTTGAGCATGACTATTATGTGTCATTTATACAGAAGATGTATGCAGTTTAATCTGTTTTTTATTAAATGCTTGCATTGAATTTTATTAATAGCACATACTACAAAATTTTATTTTTTAATAAGATCACATTTCTGGTAGATATGATACTTGAAAGATATCAAGCAGGAAACTATGGGTGCTAAGGAGGAATTATTGACTCTGTTTTGATGTGTACAATGGGTGTCTGTTGCCTACCCCCATACAAAAGTTAGTCCAAATAGGAGGAACACTGATATTAAAGGTCACATATTTTACCCATTTAAGACAAGTTTATATTGGTCTCAGAGGTCCCCAAAACATGCCTGTGAAGTTTGTTGTTGAAAAAACACGCCAGTGTTGGATTTTTGCATGTCTAAAAACCCTGCTGTTTCAGCTTTTTTGGACTGAGCTGTTTCTGGGTCTGTGGCTTTAAATGTTACCGAGCCGTCTGACTCCACCCCTCTCAGGAAATGGATGTGGCTTAATGGATATGGCTCTCCTAATACTCAGCTAAGAGGAGGATCTGAGGAGGAAGGCGGAACTTTCTTCCAACAGGGGAGGGCCAACTGAACCTGGGGGCGGTGCTATACCCCCAGATGACATCATGAGAGGAAAATCTGAAAACATCTTGTTTCAGCACACATTTTCTGAAAGGTGGGGAAAGGGGAGGGAAAGTGAAACTCATCCTGTATTTCCTTCTAAACTTCGTCAACCACTGGTATAAGGTATGGAGACTGCAATGTATAGTAGGTTGTCCTCTTTGGCAGCTGCAACTTCAAAACATCAACCCACTCTGAAATTTTGGTTTCTGTTTTGCCAGTGAAAAGAATGGCTGCTGAACAAAAAAAGGCTGTTCTCTGGCATTCCTCTGACATCGGGACAAGACTGCCACACTCCACTGTGCCCACCTGAACAGCTCCACTCAATCTTGATTTTTGGACCCGGAATTGGCAGCTCTTCTGTCACTTACAGCAGCGCAAAAACATTAGACCTATGTTCTTAAATATATATGCATTAGATTTTTTTATATTGAAATTATTTATTACAAACTACTAATATGTTGACAGTTTGAACTGAAGCTGCAAACTCACATTATTCACAGTAATTCATTGTCAGCTGTGTGACTGCTGTGTCTGTGAACTACCAATGACCTGTGGGTGGCTCCATATGCTTACCTCTGGGTCAGACCTCACAGCAGGAAGAGCAAAGTAAGCTCCAGATGTTAATGGTCGCTCTTTTGGGAGGGGGTGTTCAGGGCTGGTCAGAAGGACTTTCAATAGTAATGCAAATGGGGCTGCTTGGTGGCTCTGAGTTAAATCCTTCTTTGGAGTTGACTGTAGGACATCAGGAAGCTGTGCTTTGTGGCTTGGGCTTTGCATTGGACTTGCCTGTAAATGTATGGAGTTTACTCAGTAATAAGTACACGTCTCTGCCACAAATACACGCTAAACAGTAATTTACCCTCAACATAAACCCCTAGTAAGTGTGCATTTCAAAGTTTGTACTGAAATTCGACATGTGAAACAAAAGTTAAAAGCACAAGCGTTTGGCTGTGCATGTGTTTTATTTTTTACATTGGTAAGTAGTGCTTACCTGAAGGGTAGGTACAGCAGAGCTCTTCAACCTCTCCCAGAGGAAAAGAAAATCCAAAAAGAGATCTCAAAAATGTTTCATTTACTTCTCCTAGACAAGTATGAGATCTGTGTGACACCAAACTGAGACTAAGGTGTATTTCTCCTGTCTCTCATTTTTTTCTCCTGAGAAATAAGATGCACTGAATCTCAGTTTAGTCTCCATTGAAGTTTTAGAAGAGATCTCATCAGCCTCTAATTTAATTCTCAGAGTTTCTCAACTTTTGTGTCTCTTTGTGATCTCAGGTAGAGAAATAAAAGAGCTCTCTTTATGAACTCAATCTACTCTCATCCCAGCTTAAGTTCATGCATCTCACACTTAGCTCACACAGAGCTAATGGAGAGCTCTCCACAAGCACTCATTGAATTCTCAGATTTAGATACGTATTTTGGTGGTTTTTATTCACCTGATATCTTTTTGATTTTATTGTAATCCACACAATTTTTTTTTTATCTATTATTGTGCACAATGAATTGTTTAAAATGTATGATTGTAGGCTGCAAAGATATTCTGCTTTTATATTAATTATATGTTCTATAAATCCTTTTAAGTACTGCACTGCACGTAATTCAGTTTTGTCACGGACTATATAAAAGACGTAACACATGTTGTAAAATAAAAAACTAAATTTATTAGTAACTTGAAGGCTATAAAGTGTCTATTTCAACAAAGTATTTACATAAAGTCCTGTATATTATTTCCCCAGATGTCATTTAAAAATACCACTATCATTGCCTCCAATAACACATTTGTGAATGAAATTATTCATCAGAACAAAAAACAGAATGCTACACTATGACCCTTGCATCTGGTTTATATAATGCTGAAAAAAGCATTACATTTTACGTGGATGATCTCCAGAGTTTGTAGAGCTTTTGGGTTCTGTTCCCTCCTCTTGGTTTTTAGCTCTGAACTGTCCTCAAATGACAGGTCATCATCAAACAATAGGACATAATCAAATATCATCCAAAGTACGTTCCCTAACAAATTCTGATAGGTGATCAACAAATGTATCAATGTGAAATGGCTGTTCAGGTTCCGATTCAACATGAAGTCCAGAGTGATGCATCTCACTTGCTTGTCCACAGCACTGGGATGTATGATTGGCGTTATGTAGGTCACACAAATTTGTGATCAAACAGTATTCCAGATCAGTACAGTCATCAGCCTTCCAGAACTGGTCACTTGCAGTCATCTGGCCTCAAGTCTAATAATTCTAGAGAAAAACAAAAGAGGTGGAATATATTGTATGTAATGTGATCTTAGCAGACTGTCCTTTCAAATTTAATTGATTTTTTATATGTATAAAATCATTAAAGAATGTTGTCAAAAGCAATGGAGCTGATGAAATGTAGCTGAGAGAAGAAAAAACAGATGGCCAGTTTTAAATAAAATACTAAAAGTCCAATTTAAGTAAAAGTAAAGGTGTTAAAATAAGAATTTGGTAAAAGTTTAAGTTACCCATATGAATAGTACTTGAGTAGCAGTCTTAAAGTATGTAGTATGTAGTAGTATATTGTACTGTAGTGGACTGATCAATAAAACGTGTCTCCAAAATGTAGTGGAGTGGAAATATAAGCAAGTATTAGTAAAGTGACAATATATAAAAATTATAAAATGCAAATTTCCTCACCTTTCTTTTGTATCTTTTGCAAGCACTTTGTTGGCTCTTCACTTTTCTTCTCCAGTGTGAGTCTTACTTATGTGCCATTTTCAAACATATTTAAAATATGCCTGTAAAAAAGCAAAAGTGGAAATAAGCATTTCATAAACTAAACATAAATTCATAATACCGTATGTCTATCTATTTTTAAAACACAAATGATCACAAACATGCATGCATACACAGTTTACAGTTTATTTACACAAATATGAGAGAAGCAATGCTGACTAGCTGGAACAAGACTAAAATCTGTTTAATAAGATATTTTTTTCTGTACATACAATGTAATTCTGCATAAAAAATAGAATACAATTAAACCTGACGGAAACTTTACTTGCACAAATTATTTCTTTCTTATCTTTGAAATTATGAAAAAAGGTATGTTATGGTCGCAATTTTATTTTTAATTCTATCAAAATAAAGCAACACATTTAATTAAGGAAGACTTAAAGACGCGTGGGCAATCAACCAGCTACACAGCTGTTTAAAATTTACCAGGTATATAAATAAAACTGGGCTACATGTATGAATCAGTTGTAATGATTTAAAAAGCCAGATGTTTGAAATGATATGGCCATTACAATAAAGAATTTTAAATATTTCCTTCCTCATTTAATTAATCTTTTTATTTTATTTACAATTTTTTCACTTTTGAGGGCCTGATTTTTGCCTTTTAAACTGGACACTGTATGCAGTGTTTGTCAACTTCTATAGCTGGATCTTTTGCATTTTGTCGTTTCCAGATAAAGGCATTTCCCTCAGCATTATGATATGAAACTATCACGTAGTAGTTAATGATTTGGTACCTTACTCAGCTCTGATCAAAGTTTATCATAGTAAACAGGGGACGTTGTTTAGCAAGTTACCATTAACTTTAGCTAGCGAGGCAGAGGGCAACCTGACTCAAATTAGGGATGAGTAGCGTCTTTTTCATGTATATAATTAAGTTACATTACATGTTTATACGTTTTTTAAAGAGTTGATGCCCTGAAGTCGCGTCAGTTACTCCCTACCTCCTATCATCAGCGTCTTTGAGTCCGTGAGTGTCGACAACTTCTGGATCAATTCAACTGCAGGGAGAGGAGAGGGAGGTTGGACCGAACCACTTTCGAGCACTGGAGGGGGGACAGGGACGGTCTTTAAAATCTTTAACCAGATTAATTTGTGTATGCAACCCAAAGAAGGGCATTCAAGGCATATCATGTATTACATAATTACATGTTTTCAATGAAATGAGGATTTTTTTGGGGGGTGGGGTGGGGGCAATTAATTGATTGTCTAATTGATTGAGGGGGTCCAAAACACACCCTCCACTTGATTTTCACCTATGCATACCTAAAATCATTCAACTGATTAAAACGTCCCAGTGGCAGATACTTTTTCTTAAAATGCAACATAAATAACTTTAGATTGGGCTATTAACAAAGAAATAGTAGAAAAAGTGTTGCTTTATCCACTTACCACTCACAGAAGTTGCATTTGGCCCAAATCTTGAACTGTGAACCCAGCCGCAACGTCGTCAATTCATTGGAAGAGAGCGCCATCACGCACTTACACTGCATCGTGATTGGTTAATGCAAAACGGGGCTGATTTAACGTTCGTAGTGTAGTGGAGTAACGGAATGGAGCACGAAACCGTCTCAGGACGAAAAATAAGGTAAGCCACATCTTTGTCAAACGAAATTTTGATAAAAGTAAGTACATTTTAGAGTATGTTGTTCGAGTGTGTTGGTCCTGATACTTCCTGAAGAAACTGGTCGGCATATGTGGTAAAAAGTAAAGCTAGCTTGCGAGGCTGTTAGCCAGAACCTCATGTAGTTTGGAACTTGTGTAGGTTAGCTAACTGTTAACTTACTGCAGTAACATTTAATCATGGGAGAATCACCTATATGCCCAATTTATGTTAATAACATACAGTTTGAGGGGAAAAAATCATTTTCTTTTTCATTTAGTAAGACTATGTTTGTGTGTGTGTGTGTGTGTGTGTACACATATATATATATTTAAATACTCAGTCACAGTCTGGATTTTTATCTGATGTTCCTTCAAGATTCCCTCTGTGTTACTGTTGTGTCTGGTGGATTTTAGATTATGTTTTTCAGTTCCTGAGTGGTCTGATATGGTAAAATTAACATGATCTACTTATCCAAATATATCTACATGTGTTGTACTCTGTTCCCAAATACAAGACATAATGACAGGATGAATTAAGTAAGGAGTTTAAGCACCTTTTTAAGTTGGCTAGTTAAAATGTGATGCACTTGTATGTATTTAACAGAATGGATGGCCCAGCAGCAAACACTAAAAAGGAGCTGCCCAAAAGAGCAAGAAAACCCAACGAAGAAGATATATTTCTATGAACCAGACCCTGACTCACCTAGAGATGACCAAGATGGTAACTGAGCCATTGTTTTACTACATGGCTTGGCTGTCTTTAAAGTGACTGTTATTTTGAATTTACGTCTGTTTGACAATCTCTAGTATCTATAACTGGTATTATTATCAATGAATCTGCAGCTTCAGGCACAAACACTGGTTTACAGGATTTTTGTAAAGAAATGACAGAGAAGTAAGAGTAATCCTCCAATCCAATTGAAACTGTGTGTATTTTAGTGGAAGAATTTTCCAGCACGGTTGGTCAAATTATCACAACATTTGGGGCTGGGAGATTGATTTGGAAATGTTATTATTATTACTTTTTTATATATATCTCACTTGAAAAATTAGATGCTGTTTTGCCTGGAAGGGCATGAAATTGCAAATAGGTATGAAGTTGATACTGCAGAAGTTGATTTGCCACTTGTTTGCTGATTTTAGGATTTAACAGTTTAAAATGTATTGACAATTTACTGAACATTTTCAGCAGCTTGACCTTAACTAAAGGCAATTTTAAAGAGAGGACAGGCCAAGGTGACAAAAACAGAAGAATATCAAGAACAAAAGTTTGCTAAATACAATCTTTTCATTTAACAGCATTGTAAAAAGCTAAAAATTGATATAAAATGAACTATCTCACATAAAAAAAAAACTCCCACCAGCACACCTGGACACAGATCATGACCCTTTTCTATCCTACTCTATTCTCAACAGTTTATTGGTTTATACATTAATAATAGTGAACTTTATTTGCATAGCACCTCTGATACAATTATTGCAACTCAAAGTGCTTTACAACAAAGAATTACAGCATCAGGTGTGTCATAGAAAATGTGTAAAAAATTAAAATGCACAATCATAAAATAATAAAATGAAAAACAAAGTGAAAAGATAGAATATGGAGTGCATAAATCAAATAATGAACACTATTTAAAAGAGTCACGTGAGTGCAGAAGTGTCAGGAAAATGCACAATTAGGCTACTAAATTTAATGCTATTTAAAGGCATAAGTAAAGAGAGAGTTTGTGCTAAGGTCTAAGAGGATTAGAATTGAGACCAATAGGCTATAGTAGCATGTTTCTTGCATCACTTATTCCATCTTCTTTTCGATGATTTTTTTTTAATGCAGAGGAGTGCCAAAATGCTGTAGTATTTGGGAAACATGGAAAGGTGCCAGATGGAAAGACAGTCCTGGATCAGTCCAAAGTCAATGGAATTCTAAGTAAGTACACTGATCATTTAGTAGTTAAAAAAATAATTGTTATGGAAAATTGGTGGAAATTAATTGGTAAAAACATGTGGGAACCCAATATAGAGAGCCAAAGGTATATCCCTTGGGACCTTATTTTGGAAAAATATATGTGGCAGTGAACAGCAAGAGATAGCTAATCATTTGATCATGTTCGAATTGTGTCATAATTTACACATATGATGCTGGTCAATTTAAAATACAACATTACAACTCATAAAGTCACAGATGTTGAAAAACTGTAAGAGACTGTGAAAATATGTAATTAGAAAGACAACACACCCAAGAGTTGCACAGGTGATGTCATGCTAACTAGAGCTGTTGAATCCAGTGTTAACATGATGCCTGTGTGTTTTGTGCTGGGATGTAGGTACACATATATTGGCTACATTGGCTCTTGCTTGTTCTTTGGCTATCTGGCTGAAAAGGAACATGAGTCACTGGATAAAGCACATCAGGCAAGATACATTTGTGCGTCGAACAGCTAAGCTCATGCTACTGATGTATAGTATGTTGTGCAAGATGAGAGTATTAGTTTACTGTCCAGGTTGATACAAAACTACTAAATTCTTAATTATTTTCATGCTTATTTTTTTAATAACAGCAAGGTAACATTTTGTAGTAATATACATTAACACATTTTTAAGTCATTCACAGTTCATGGGATCAGAAATTAAGTTGTCTTTTGTTATTTACTGTCATACATATTAGGGGTGCCGTGATTTTCCAAATCCTTTATTTGATTGGATTTTCAATTTTAGGGTCACGATTAATTAGATTCTTGATCTTCTGTTCTCTTTAGCACAGATGGCAATACCACTTTTAGACTGTCTAATCTAGATTAATTGCTTTTATGCAATGATAACACATTTAATTTTGGATTCTTCATTTAAAAGATGGTTTACATGGTGTCATGAGTGATATAATCTCCATTATTTGTTAACAATGTGCCACACTATAGCCTTATTGTCAAATTGAGATAATTTATTAACAACATAATTGTTGGCAACATTAATTTTGTTGGCACAACTCATTTGGAAGGCAATAAATCAGGTTTCATTTTGACAGTTTTTTTAATTAAGTCTCAGTCTTAGTCTTAAGATTAAATGCTGTTTAGTTTAAGTCACTTTTTAAACATTTATAACCTTTTATAGTTTTAGTCTAGTTTTAGTCCATAAAGCTTTTAGTCTTGACCTTTAATCCAAGCAATTTATTTTCTTGCCTGAATCTGGAACCAAACCATGGTAGTGTGTTCTCTGCACTCTGCCAAACCTGCTTTCTACAGCTGAGAGGCAGAAGAAATACAGATGCATTGTTTTTTGACAGATTTAACCACAGTGGAGAAATATCACGGATTTTGATTGACTGAAAAAAAAACTTACTTACATTTTAGTCTAGTTTTAGTCATCTTAATGAAAACTAAACTTACTTTCAGTCAGTTTTTGTCATCAAAGATCTATTTTTGTTAGTCTTCGTCTAGTCTTTCTCGTGTAAAAAAGGCTGTCTACGTTCATTTTTAGTCATAGTTTTAGTCGACAAAATTAACACTGCAATATGTTGATTTCAGAAAAGCAAGAGGAAGTTTGGTTCATGTGTTTCCTATATCAGCAGTTGCCTTGGTGTCTTAATTGGCACTTTCAGGTTAGAGGAGATAATGTTCACTTGCAGTACACTGGCCACAACCACAATATGCTCTGTGTTTTTTGTCCCTCTTGGCCTGCCTGCTTTACAAGACACTGGGGGCAATGCTAAATCCTCGATTCTTCTTTTAATTTTGAAGGTCGAGATCATGATGTCATTCCTATTAATATCCGATTTAAAGCAAGATAGCAAAATACATATTTTTTTCCAGAAATAAAGTCCCATAGGGTCCACTAGAAGGGGTTGACTTTGGCTTTCTATATGGAACTCTGAGAATGGTTGACTGCAACTTTCTCATTACCAGGTTGTCCAACACAAGCGTTTGGGTTTGTGACACAAGACTGTGCTAGAGTTCTATACTAGGCCTTTAAGAAGCTTGTATCAGAAATTTATTTCCCTCAAATGCCCTTAATCAATTGTAATTGATAACCATTAAACTAATAGTTGCAAATCTAAAACAATTCAGTTTTAACATCAACCTGTGTCAACCAAGTGTTTTTGTTTTTCAGTAAAGCTTCATCTACCTTATGCGCTGATTAACATGCATTTAACCATCAACTTTTTCAATCTAAAGAAATGCAGCATTATTTTCAAAAATGAAGTTGTTATAATTCTAGTTTTTATTTCTAGTTTGTTTTTCCCTTTGTCTTCTGCTCTTTCTCCTCACATTCATCACCACATATAGCTACATTGGTCCATACTTTCTATTGGGACCCCATATATCATGTAGCTACATTTAATGTTGTGGTTGTTTCAAGGTTTTCAGTGTCCCCAGTTTTACTGCGTTCTCTTGTGTGAACCATAGAGATATTACAATAAAAATTTTCAATATCAGGATAATAAAAAATGTCAATACTGTTGTGATAACTGCTGTTAGATTATCCAAGTTTTAATTAGTGCTGTTTTTCTTTCTTTTATTCTTGCAGCTTACATCATGCACTGTAGTACACTGGATGGATGGACACCGGTTGAGAAAAGTAAGGTCAAAAAAGCTGTCATAAACAAATGTCACATGAGAGCTACAAACACATGGACAATTGATGAGATGACCATGTTTAAAAAAGCCCTTATATACAATGCTGCATGATGGGCCTTAAAGAAGTTGTTGAATGTTATGTGTTGTAAAGCTGTGTTGATACTAATCGAAACATTGTTAGAGACATTGTTTGTCCATGTCTGTTTTGAAAAATTTAGTTTTACTGATAAGAGGCACATTTATGGTTCAGATTTTATAAGGATGACAATGGTGGAGTAGCCTTAGCTGTTGTTGAAGTGCTAACATGTTATTACAGCTATCATAAATACTCAGTTGGGATTGAACTGTTTGTCAAAGTCAATTTACTACTGTTGTTAGTGCACTTTAATAAAGACTTACTGGTACCAACATTGCTGTGTGTGAGTGTTCATATATCTATTCTTCTATATATGGGTGTGTGTGGGGGCGGGGATGTCTCAAGTATGACTCCCTCTAACCTCTAATTATTTTGTCTCACCTATTTCTCCTAGTGAATTTTAGGAGAAATAGGTGAGAATCACTTATTGCTCTATTGTAGCTCAAGTAATGCTCATTTCTTTTCCAATGGAGAAACAACAGAGCCAATAAAAACACTTAACTGAGATTAGCAAGGTATCTCTCATAAGTCTCAAGAATGACTCCCTCTAATTATTCTGTCTCACCTATTTTTCCTAGTGAATTTTAGGAGAAATAGCTGAGAAACATTTCAGATACAATAGAAACCAAAATGAGGCTGAGATGAGAATCACAACTTTGTCTCACAAGCAATAGAAGAGCAAGCTTTGAGCAGTAGATTTTTCCTCTGGGCTGCATGTGTTTTGGTCATCCTTGTAAATAGTCCTGCTTAGTAAAGGGGCACTGCAAAGGATAAACTTTTTCAGTGCAGAAGGTGGGGTGCAACAAGCTAAAGTTGGCGATGACCAATGTCACGTAGTGGAATACGTTGAAATCTGTATGGTGTCCAGGAGGTGTGCTTGTTGGAACAGCCAGAATAACGCAAGTACGCAGCGTCTTCTGAATGTGCAGGAAATGGAATAAAAAACTCAAAATGCGTTGTCGTAACTGATGTCTGACCCTGCAACACTGCGACCCACGCAGCTGACCAGCGGATAACAGTGAGCGGAGGCGAAAGGATACAAAATGGAGAAAGCTGCATTGTAAATTAGTGCCTGACACAGAGGGGATTTTTGGGAGAAATTAAGTGCTTTGTACATTTTCAACACAGCGCACAGGTGAGCCAACATGTTTTCCTGGCCAATTTCTATGTAAAACTTGTTAATTTATACTGACAAAACATTACCATGTACAGCTGCTGTGCGCTGGCTCTCTCTGAGCTCGTAGTAACCACAGGATCAAATTACACATAAAATCACTGGAGGCTAATGCCACTTCTATAGCCAAGCACCTCATACGCCCCCAGTAACAATCAATTTCAACTGGCAAAACAAAGCAAAATTCATTAAAAAAATCATTTACAGTAAGGTGGCAAGATGAATAAGATTATCCAAAGCCTGTCTGTACCATCTGTTTACATGGAGAAGGCAGGGTTTGTGGTCCATTCTGCAGGCAGTCAGAAGGTGAAATCTATACATTCCTGGCTTTATCCTAAAAACAGCTAGCATACCGCTGTCGCCCCATCTATCTAAATATACAGTCTACATGCAGTGTACCTTGTGTTAAGTGCCAAAGCTGCAGTTTCCTAAGTGGCTATTCAAGGCTTGCTTCAGTCTCACCTCAGTCCCCATAAATCCCATATTACAATTCACAAATTAATAGAGGAATCAAATTAACTCACAGACTTATACAAAAAGTGTTTTCAGTGTTAAATTGCCTTTTGATTTTTTTATCCATCCAAATAATTGTTGGGATGTTAGGCTTACAGAATAATCAGTTCTAACTAACAGGACATAAAACTAAAATGTCAAATACAATACAATACAAATACATCGAAGAATTGAGTGTTGAATGATAGACACTGTCAGTGAACCCCATATTAGTGACTTTGTGGATGTTGTACTGGTAGTATGCTAGTGTACTAGCTAGCGCTAGGACATGCTGGCTGGCTAACGCGTTATTAGCAATTGCAACATTTCAACCAAGAAAAAGGCACTTAAGGCAAAAAAGTTTGTTTTGTTGAAGCAAACAGTGTTAACATAAATACAGTAAATAGTTAGTGAGAATAGCTGTCCAATTTCAGTTATAATCGCCTAATGTCTGTTAGGCATCTGCTTTAAAAAAAAGGGACTAGAATAAAACTGTGAGGGTTAGACACTTTCTGTTGGTGCAAAACAGCATTGCATGATTGGAGACAATACTTACCCACTGTGATTAAATGCTCTGTACAACATTTGAGTGTGCTGTATTACAGAATAGAAACAGAAGTATGTGATTTGAGAAACACTGAGTAAGATAGTGGAGACGGATAGCCTCTCACTTTCTCCATTGTTTGATTGCAATTCTGTACTATTTTTTTTTTTCACTATGACTGCTGGGAGACGTTGCAGTATCTGAACCCAAAGTGTGCTGAAAGGGACAATATAGCGTGCCATTAATGCAATTTTGTTTTCCCTCCAGTCATATTTTCCACACAGAGCTGTGAACACCAGTGTAACAATGTTTGCAAATATGGAGCAGAATAAACAGAAATTAATGGATCCTGAGTGGAACTTGGTGGAGGGAGATGTAAGGTGATGATTGGTGCTTTGAAGGAGGGCTTCTAAAGACCCTCTGCTCCTTTCATGTATAATAGAGTAATAAAGCAGAGACTCTCTGGAGCAGATACTATATTTTATCATCTTTCACCCCCTGGGCTAATCAGCATGCCCTTGGATGAATTTCCCTGGTGTTTACCCGAAAGACTGTAAAATAAATCTGACTGATACAGTTTAACTCATGGATGGAGAGTTGATCATTTTCTTATAGAGCAAAATTGTCCTCTTACAGAAATTTATCATCCTTCATTGTCCCTTTTATGAGGTCTCATTTTATGCTTTAATGTGTATTTTTTGACGTACAAAGATATTGTTTGGGTCAAGAACAACGCATTTTCAAGTCCATGGTGTCATAGGTCTGGGTAGTAAAGAAAGTGGTTACAGGATTATGCCAGCAACCAGGGGATGGAGCAGAATTTGAAAACTGTACTGATAGCCTTAGGGGTGCTCTTTTATTGATTTAAGTCTGTGACTTGTGGGAATGATGCATCTCACCTCTACACTCTGGGCCTGGTCTGGAGACACACATTGTAAGAATTGTATTTATTTATTTACACCCCCCGCGAGTCGTTATTAAATGACACACTGACTCATGTGCTAACAGTGTCAGGAAAGTACTCAAAAATAATCTGTTTTATTTCAGTGACCATTGATAAACTGCATGACATATTTTTCTGATACAGATAATTGGTTCCTGGCAGCAGGGGACTCATACAGCGCTCCATACAGATAAGAAAGATGAGAACAAATCAGACTTTCTACTTTTCTATTGTGTGACACACTTTGCTTTTATTCATGGGAAAAAATAATCTAAACGATTTGTGAAATTGCATGTTGACTTTCTTAATAAAGCTTTCAAAATTGAAATTTTCACTGTCATGATAAAAATTAAATTTTCCATCAGCTATTTAAAATGTAGTTTGAAGGAGGGATTGTGATGGCTGATCAAGGATTCAGAAAATTCCCAACGAGTCAGAATAATACCTCCTTTTCACCCTTTTGGTTTGTCTGATTTACATTTTATATTTTGTACTAAAACTACAAAATGTAGATTTTTTTTGGACTGCAATGTCCACATCAATTAATAAATGTCCACTCCTGTTTTATATAGATTATAGTTGATTTCCAACAGTTTTCAAAGCCAGAGAAATTCCTATTTTTTTTTTTTTTTTAATTTAGTAACAAGATGTGTCTTATCATGCTTGCCGTCATGACAAAGCCAAGGAGGCCGCCATAACTGCCGTGGAAAACAATGGATGTTTCGTTAGAGATTGTAACACGATGATGTGGAACTGCCACCAGAGAATGCCTCTCTGTTGCTGCATCTGATTAATGTTTTATGAAGCTTACCTGTGATAGACCACAACTTCCCTCTGCTTTTGGTTGCAATCAGTAGCTTGATCCCATACCCATAACATGGGATTCAACCCCCCTACCCCCGCCCCATGGTGTTTTTGCCCCACAAGGCATTTCTGGGAGTCCAGAGACTACGCTGGCACGTCGTATGTTCTATCAGTGAAACACTAAACCAGCGCCTTTGTTACATGGATGGATTTCTTCTGATGGAGGAAAAAGGCTTTTAAAATTGCCCATCTTGAGTGATCCCAGAATGCTTTGGGAGTAGTTTGCAGAAAGACCACTTTTTTAAAAGACATATTTTGGGACTTTTTATGCCTTTATTTAGAGAGGGGGACAGTGGATAGAGTCAGAAACAGGGATGAAAGAGTGTGGGAGAGACATGCTTTAAAGGAGCCACTGACTTAAACACGGGAAGCCTGCACACATGAGGCATGACGTAACCATGAGGCCATCTGCAGCCCAGAAAGGCCACTTTTAACAGCTTTTATCCCTCATTATGTGTAATTAATAATAATAATAATTATTATTATTATTATTATTAACAGCCCACAGCACGTGCTCTGTTATCACTCTCAAATGTACAATCACACTCAAACACATGCTTTATTAAGTGATGTAATTATATGGCTCATGTGGAGTATTGGATTACTTTAGTAAAAAAAAATAAAATAAAATAAAATAATAATAATAATGGTTTGTGAAAGCAGTATTTATTTACATACTTATTTCTTTTTTCCCTAACTTGTTCCTAGACAAGACAGGGTATATAATCCCCCAGTGCATTCTGGGTCTTCCCTAAGGTCTCCACCCAGTCAGACATGGCTGGAAGACCTCCAGAGGGAAGCACCCAGAAGGCATCCTGATCAGACGCTCCAACCACCTCAACCATCTCTTTTTGATGCCTCACTTTGATGTAAGAAACCAGGACACCCTCCTGCAGCCAGACCATGGGGGGCGCTGACAGGTGAGTGTCTGGTGGCTGGGCTTCTCTCTGTAGTCCCAGGCAGGGTTCAACCTAAGAGCGACATGGAGACACTCCTCTGTGGACTCACCATCTGCATAGGCAGGCAGGGCGTACTTGGTGAACCTATTCTTTTTTTAAATTGTTGGAATAGAAATTATTAATTTGATGATGAATCAGTAATATCACTGGATAATTAAATGATCATAGAGTGGATTACTCTTTATTATTAAAAACATGAATCTACTTTGATCAAAAGTGAGTTTTGATAATATTGTCACTATAATGATCTTTATGACGTTTTCAGTTGCCATTAAAGCATTTCCTTTGTGTCACAGAGGATCTTATTACAGATTTTTTACATTTAAGCAGCAAATCACTTTTGAGCAGCACAGACTTTTATCCACGCTAGCTTTAATGCCCCTCAGAAATTGTGACTCTAACCTTAATAAACCATGCACTTTGCCCTTCATGTTACTTTTGGGTCTCTTACATGTGTTTCACATCACATGCACTGCAGAAAGCTCAAGACAACTTGAAAGTGAGAAATGATGACAGGCGGACTTGGTTTGAAGTGCAGGCTGTCTGATAAGGAGACAGTTCCAATTAATGAAGGTTTTATGAACCGTGTTTAGTTAATGCTGTCATTAAGAGTGGATGGGTGACTGGGTGGCAACCTCTTTTACAAGCATGTGTCTCCTATTATGGTTGGTCTTGTTAGTAAATTGCTAACCATGTGTTAAATATTCATCTTAAGATGTTTTCATGCGAGTTTCCTCATGAAGCCATGACATGTTTAAGATTTATGGGCGTGTTCCGGGGTTCCTGTGTGCAGTGGGGCCCTTCACACTGAGCTAATGTAGGAAGAGGTGGTTTCCTCCATGATGAACTGCTTCAAAACTGATCCCATTATTTCCAGGCCTGTGCCTGGCAGCGGCTGTAAAAGACATAAAGTCTTGGTGCTTAATCCTGTTAGTGCTGCAAACCTGACACTGCTTATTGGCTCTGTGGTGGTGTGTGAACATTCAAGACCGAACTGTTTGCCCTCTAAATATACTGTATAGAATTAAATTATAACAGTCATATTTTAGTGCCAATTCACTGATATGGTCTGTTTGCTGAAATGTATTCTGACTATGTACTTTAAGTGCTTGTGTGGTATGACTGAGTGAATATTTTTACATTTTAGTACCAAACAATCATGGGGATATCAAAATTGATATAAATGAAAGAAGGAGACATCCAACTACTAATGGGAAGGCAGTGAATGTTTTAGCATGTCTATTTCAGTTCTCCTTGATAGAGGGCGGGTGCTGATGACAAACGGAGTAAAGTTGCTCCGCAGGTGAAGATGGATTGGCTTGTCAGCCGTAGGGGATCAGAAGTAGCTGAGGTTTGGCAGGTCTTTGTCAGGACTGGGATCAGGGGACAATGCCAAGGGTTTAAGGTGGTAGCAGAGTGGAAATAGGATGGTAATATTCAAGGTGGCGTAGAGACCTCATGCTATGATTGCTGAAATGGCTATCTGTCAGAAGTTGAAGCATGAAAGACAGTCACCACTCACTTTGAAGCAGTACCAAGGTCTTGTAAAGTCAGATGATCATTTTTACGGTACAAAACTGCTCTGAAATTCCAGGAAACAGGAGATTTTTTTTCATTATTTTTTAAAGAATTTTGGATATAAGGCAACAGGAAGATTCTTGACCAAAACATTTAAGGCCTCCAACTCTGACACAGAAAATCACAACATCTCACTTGAAAATAAGTGTCCTATTGCAGAGGATAATGGAGCAATCTGCATGGTAATGGATATATTTGGAACGGTAAGTGAGGAGTTAGACAAAGCTGAAATGGGCTGTCATGGTTTGGTAATTGTGCTGGGGAAAGCATACAATTGCTTCACATGGAAAGATGAATATAGCATTCAAGAGCAGGCGACTCAAAGACAAAAGAGACTTGTCTGAGTGCATTGACTTTGGGATAAATCAAGGTTGTGACACGTGGGCTTTAAGAATGCAGTTTGTCTCCTTAATGTTATGTCTGCAAAAACTAACCACTAACATTTCACTAACAATAGAATGCATCTTTCTAACATCAAACAAATACGTCAACAACAGTCTCTAAAATCAAAAATATGCACACAGTTCACATCCAATCAAGTAAAAAAAAAGGTGAATATGTTAAACATTTTATAATATGTTTTGAAATAAATTATTTTTAGATAAAGTTTTATCCAATTTTACAAACCCATTAATAATGCGATGCTTTTTAAGAAAAGGTAATTTTCCACTTCACTGAATCATTTGTTTTATAAGATTCAATTCTAAGAACACCTCTGGAGCGATCATCACCAAATAGTTGACCAAGACCTGGATCCAGACCCATGTTAAGGTGAGTGTTTGCACATCAAGGTAATGGACAGAACAGCAAAAGTTAATAGTAAAAAACCTGACCTGCAAAACCTGATTACAAAACATTTAATAAAGCTGAGAGAACAGTCTGCTGACAGAAAAAAAAAAACTTGTCCTCCATGAAAACTCTGTAATCTAGCCATTAGCTGTGTAAGCTATGTAGATAACGGAGCTAACGGAGCATAAACTAAGCTCACAAAGCAGCTACATAAGATACTGTATAGCTACGTTATCTGTTTAGCTGTTTTCTCAAGCTCCTGTTGCCAAAGCTAAATTAGCTACAACTGTGTATGTAACTTTAATTATGTGGCTAGTGTAACTATGTTAGCTTTAGCTAAAGCTAACAAAGCTTAAAGAAGCCACGGTTCGTGTAACTACCTGTAAATGAGGTCTTTACATCATCTAATCCCAGATTACACCTTAACCTTTTTCTCTGTTCTATTTATGAAATGTGTCTTTTTTGTAATGTTTGTGATGTGGTTATTTCATAAATGTAACCATAAGAATTTGTTTATGACCAAAGTTGAATTTTAAGAAGAATATCTTAAACTGATATTACGTTGTACCGGCAATTTACGACACTTACTTTCTTAGATGAACAGTCTAAGAGGCTGTAAGGAATATACAATCTGCATCCAGACTCCTCTCTGTTCTTCAGCGAGCAGCTACTTAACAAAAAAAGTAAGCAGCTACATACATGGTTTAAAAAAAAGTCTATGGAAATTCACTGTAGGGGGAGGGTTGGGTAGGTGGGGGTGTTTTGATGCAAACTGAGTTTTAGATCCCTGAAAATGAATCGATTCAAATATTACAAGCTAAAGACCTTTAGAAACAGCGTTTATGTGTGGATGGTAACCTTACAAAGCAAACCAATAAACTAGGCCATCATCAGGCAAATCCATCCTAAAAAAAAGCTCCAATCTGACATGATTGCACCAAGTCTGACAATGGACCTGACAAATCAGCATTATTTGAGGAGAATGAGGGGGAAGCTACGGGCTGGGTTTAATTGTGCCAGAAGCTGGTAGCAATAGCTGCTGCCAGTGTAGTGAAAAGCTTTATGTAGCTAAAGTATGGCCACAGTTTCATCACAGCTGGGCCACTGGGTATCAAAAGAACATTTAGAGAGGCAGAGACTCTCAGAAAAAACAATGGACAGAGGTTCACCAATCTACGAGAAACTGCATTGTGGAGCAATTTCAGAAAAATTATTCTCAACGAAAAATTGCAAAGAATTTGGATATCTCACCATCTACAGGAGAATTCAAATTTGACTCCATTTTGAAGAATTCTCTCAATTCAGTTTCAAATTCAAATTTGAATTCGCATTTGAATTTGAATTTGAATTCAACTTTAATTTAAATGATAATGATAATTCTATCATTGAAACTGAAATGAATTAAAAACCAATTTGAAATGCAATTTCAAAATTTAATTCAAATTCGAATTCAAACATGAATTCAGATTCAGATTCAAATTCATGTGCAAATTCAAAAGTGGCAGAAGTTTCTGCAGGGAAGTCCACTGAGTAGCAGAAAACAGCAGTGTTTTTCTTGCCTGAAAGTGGTGACAGCCTTAAAAACCACGGAGGAATGCGTTATTTTAGGGTTTATGGGTCTGCTGTGACCCTTAGACTTTTTTATTAAATGCCAGAGTCAAATAATGAAGTCCTTAATTTGAGAATATTTTCTACATTTCTCATCATTGTACCTACTGAAGGCGGTCATGTTTCATGTTGTTTTGCCACTCAATCCAACAAAAGTGGCGTGCCATGGTGGGAAAGTGACGTCACTACATACCTTGTATTTAAAGTGTTTTAATTGTGTGTACACTGTTTCAAAGAAATTGTGAATACATGTCATAAGAAACCAGCAGTAATCTTGTTGGAGTCAAATCTTAATGTCTCATAATATAATTGAAAACAGGGAATATTCATGACTGAATATTTGTAGGTGTGTGTTGGTGCATTCAAGCAGATTGTTGCCTGCCTAATCTGCCACAAATATTTGCACATTTAATCCCCATAATAATAGGTTTAACAGTACATGACCTGTACCTCTCAGTGGGCGCTTGGGTGAAAAACCTTCAGGCATAAAATCCCATTTAAGACAGCAGTAGAAAAATTCTAATCTTTTAGTTGTGTTGCATTTAAAGGAGCCAATATGAGGCTACCGTTAGAAAATGTGATGTTAGAATGTTGTCGACTAAAACTAGATCAAATTGCAATTTCAGCTGATATTGTGTGGGGATGCTGAGAGCTGAACTGTGGAAGAACTGCTGAAAATAGATGAAAAAGCACACAGATAGCTGAAAATTATTGTGAATATTACCAAACATATTCACTCACCTGCCTTGACTATGAACAATGACTCGCATATGAACTTAAGTGACATCCCATTCTTAATCCTTTGGGCTTAATATGACGTCAGTCCACCCTTTGCAGCTGTAACAGCTTTAACTCTTCTTGGAAGGCTTTCCACAAAGATTTAGGAGTGTGTTTATGGGAATTTTTGACCATTCTTCCAGATGCACATTTGTGAGGTCACACGCTGATGTTGGACAAGGCCTGGCTCTCAGTCTCAGCTCTAATTCATCACAGAGGTGTTCTATCGGGTTGAGGTCAGGACTCCGTGCAGGCCAGTCACCTTCATCCACACCAAACTTTCTCATCCACGTCTTTATGGACCTTGCTTTGTGCACTGGTGAACAGTCATGTTGGAACAGGACGGGGCCATCCCCAAACTGTTCCCACAAAGTTGGGAGCATGGAATTGTCCAAAGTCTCTTAGTATGCTGAAGTATTCAGAGTTCCTTTCACTGGAGCTAAGGGGCCGAGCCCAGCTCCTGAAAAACATGCCCACACCATAATCCCCCCTCCACCAAACTTTACACTTGGCACAATGCAGTCAGACAAGTGCCATTCTCCTGGCAACCACCTAATCCAGACTCGTCCATCAGATTGCCAAATGGAGAAGTGCTATTTGCCACTCCAGAGATCACGTCTCCACTACTCTAGAGTCCAGTGGCGGCGTGCTTTACACCACTGCATCCATCGCTTTGTATTGCACTTGGTGATATATGGCTTGGATGCAGCTGCTCAGCCCTAACCCCTAACCCTAACCCTAACCCATGAAGCTCTCTATGCACTGTTCTTGAGCGAATCTGAAGGCCACATGAAGTTTGGAGGTCTGTAGCAATTGACTCTACAGAAAGTTGGCCACCTCAGTATACGCCTCAGCATCCGCTCACCCCACTCCGTCATTTTACACGGCCTACTGCTTCGTGACTGAGTTGTTTTCGTTCCCAATTGCTTACACTTTGTAATAATACCACTGGCAGTTGACTGTAATATATTTAGAGGCGAGGAAATTTCACGACTGGACTTGTTGCACGGGTGGCATCCTATCACAGTACCATGCTGGAATTCACTGAGCTCCTGAGAGTGACCCATTCTTTCACAAATGTTTGTAGAAACAGTCTGCATGCCTAGGTGCTTGATTTTATACACCTGTGGCCTTGGAAGTGATTGGAACGCCTGATATCAATTATTTGGATGGGTGAGTGAATACTTTTGGCAATATAGTATATGTGATAGTTAAAGCTGGAGTAGGTGATTTTGAGAACTGTGTAAGCTAGTTTTTGAAAAGACACCACTCACAGGAGCACTCCCCCTCTCTCCCTGATTCTCCCCGAAGCCATGACTCCTAAATGAAGCTTAGCGTAAGTTCAGTCAGAAAGACTATATTCTCCATGTGGGTTTAGTAGTTCATGCCTGCACTATTTCATGCACTCACTCTTTCTGCTCTCTGCCACATTATAATCATCCGCTCACATCACCTGGTCACACCTATCCAATAGCACTGCTCTACTTCCTCATTCTTAGCCTATCAAATCATTGCTGCCCCTTTTAAATCTGGCTTTCCTCTCCATCAGTTCATTCATGGCGTGGTTCTGAGCGACCCTCCACCTCCCCATCACCACCAAGTTTACAAGTCCATCAACGTTCATATGGACTAAGACTCAGCAAGAGCTACTGGTGACGGAGCCACACACTGTTTACATGACATGAAGTGTACTCCTAATGTTACCAAATTAAACATAGAAGCATGGCTCTTGTTGGCATTTACAGCTTTCAAATTAGCATGTTAGCTTTTGAAAATAATAATCTGAAATACAGTTAGAGTTAATTACTGCTGGCTATTGAACAACACCTGATTAGCCAGGAAGCTAAAAGCGAGAGGGATAGCCACTCTACAAAGTTCTTATAAATGTTTATTTTGATTCATCATTGCATCCATCGATCCAGTATAGAAAATGGATGGATGAATGGACTTGGCTACTAAATGTTTTCGGTGCCTACATAGCAACCTGGCTTTGTTCTGTCTCTATCAGTCACCACTTAAACATATCAAAACAGTTTTTCTTGTTAGATATGAGGCAGCAGAGGCTGGAGACGTGTGACAGGCCAGGGAGCAGAGGGTCTCAGAGAGGACACACGACCACTGCATGATCTATGCGGTCAGCGCTGATGAACAGGTATCACATTAATGCTGATACTCATGAACACCATGAATCTTATCATTTTCACCTCAACCCTACCTAGGAAGAAGTCAGACACTCCAGGCTTGAAAAAACTGTATACATATGCCTGGTTTCTACCCTTTATCCTTGGCTACACTGAGCAGTCAGTAACCCTCCTTTGTCTCTTTTACCTTTTATTCTCTTAAAAACAGGAGAGGTATTTATTAGTGTGATCAGAGTTAGGATCTGACCACTTAGAAATGGTTCACTAATAATAGTACACCAATAACTATGACAATATTGTCGGTGACTACTCTGTTTATTTTGACCTACCTACTGTTGACACATAAAACAAAGCTCTGTTTGACACAATTTTGTGATTAGACCTATTATCTGTTACTCAACAGGCCAAAATTTGAGGACTAAATCTGGATCAGTCCCAAAAAGTGCTGGAGCTCTGCCTTACACAGGACCCAGGCTTCATCTGTGAGCAGATAGCATCAGCAGGTTCTCCTCCACCAGGCCTTCATGTCAAACATCAACCAACAACAAGTCAGCCAGCTGGGTGTGTCCGTCAGCATTGCAGAGAATTGTCCTCAGATGTGGATACAAGTGCTGGGCAACATCAGGACTCTAGTATGTCAATGCTGCAACATACGACAACGATGCACCCCTTTCTACAAACTGCAAAATAAATTCAGGACATGGTATAGGTCACAATCTACATGCTGCACAAATAATTACAACAACCAAGTGTGGTATGACACTTTATTATTTGAATCAGAATTTAATATATATTACAGAGAAAATATATTAAAGTTCTGTAATAAACTATACACATGAGACAAATATGAGGTGTATGTAGAGGTTTCTTTAATGTTGATCATCACAGGTTGAGGTAGGCTGCCAGGTCAGGCTGTGCATGTAGGATGATAGCACAGATCCAAAAACTCTTGTTTTATCAGGGACTGTCCTGTGGAAATTAGTAAAGAATATTGCATTCACAGTTTTGACGATAATTTCTGCATATCAAACGCACCACTAATACTATCATAAAATAATAACAGATACACAAATCGAAAAATATCCTTTGGCCATATTTACTCACAGTCTTTGACCTTTTTAAACTGAAACTGTTCACAGTTATTTAATGATTAAAAGTTTGTTGTAAATGTCAGCCTCAGTCTTTGCATTGTTTCCAAAATATATATATATATTTTTTCAGGATTAGAACTGTAATAATTATATAGTTTATGACAATAGAAAATCATAAAAAGTTCTATGGTGCTTAAATGAAATGGTTAGTTTATAGACATATTTTTCATCATAATAGCAAGTTTGAAGGTGAGTGACAAATAGTTTGTACACATATTTTCTTTCATATTCAATTTAGTGGTGCAGGATTAAAATGATAGGAATGTAGACTATTTTATTTAATTAGTTCAAAGGTGCAGAATTGAAATGATTAGTTTGTAGACATAGTTTTCATCATAACTAGTTGGTAGGTGAGTGACTAATAGTTTGTAGACAAATTTTATTTGTTGGTGCCAGATGAAAATGATGGGAATGTAGACTATTTTATATCATAATAATAACTCCCAAGGTACAAGATTGAAATGATTAGTTTGTAGACATAACTGATATAATAAGTAGTTTGGAGGTGAGTGACAAACAGTTTGTCTCATAATAACGGGGTTGCAGGTGTAAAATTAATACTATTAGTCTGTTAATAGATTCATTATGATAATATCTAGTTTAGAGGTGTAAAATCAAATCAGTTTGTAGACATATTTCATGTCATAATAACTAATTTGGAGATGTGAAATTTGAAAGATCAATTTTTCAAAGTGACACCAAATTACCCTCTCATTTGTTAGAATTTCCTCTATATCTTTTCCAGCTGCATATCTTCCTTTTATTTCTTTTGTGCCTACCTCTGTGCCTGATGAATATTATTTTTCTTTTTTTTTTTGCCTTTGCTTGCACCATTCCTCACCTACCAGTTGTACCCATGTCATAAGATCAGAAAACTGCCTGTCTTCCCTATATGGCCCAGGGTCTGTGTCCATTTGTTTGCTCTTCATGCTTGTGTCACACTTTCTGTGAAAGCCAAAGTTGCACTTCATACCTTGTGGTTCAGTGTAGATAAAAAATGTATATATATGGTTCAGCTTAACCATAAATGTTTATCTTTCTAACCTAAAGTCTGATAAATAACCTGACTGCAGTCCCTTGATGTGTAAGCTGTAATGTAGAGACTCTGCTATTAATGAGCGCTAATTTTGCATTCAAAATGCTTTACATAAGAATCATTCAGTTCACAATATTAATACAATACATTAAAATGCAATCCCAAAAAAAAAAAAACTTTCATGAAATAGTTTACTTTGAATACAACTAACCATAATGAAAAAAAACATACCAAATACTGTATCCCACCATAATAATATGATATACCAAAGCCATGCCATGGCATGCCATACCATACCATATACAATAAACTACCATAGTATACCATAAATATACCATGTACTATATATACTTTCACTGTATTTTCCTCTCAAGCACATATATCCTTGACTCCAATGCTGTCACATAGTTTCCTCCATATTGTTATCAATAAATATATATTTTTTAAAATCAACACTGTGTGTTAATTAGATATTTAAATTTTTAAATCATTTTTTTTTCTTTTTGTGTGATTTGGGTTGATATCAGAAAGCTTCCTGGAAATTATAAATGAATTGCTGATGTGCTGTCAACTCTAATCAAGCAAGATCTAACTAAACAGCCATGCATGCTCTCCTAATTAGGTTGAATGATGATCCAGCTGAGTGATAACCTGTTTGATCGTGATAGATCCCTCTTCTCTGTAGGGGTTTGTTACACACAGCGGTGTTTGGGGCTTTCTGCCTTGTGGAAAGACACTTCTTTCACAGTCTGATGGGCGATAAGCAAACCAACAAACTGTCTACAAATTGATGCCAGTCAAAGTCATTACACAAAACATGAGAAACATTTTTCAGACTTTTTCACTCAGTTCCACCAACTGATGTCAAGTAAACATTTTCCTTGCCTGAAAATATCCACCACTTTTCCCCAGTAGTTTGTTTTATGTGGAATTGGCCGTGAAAATTGGAAATATTTCTGAAGTGGTGTCAAAATGTACCACAGTATCTTTTTCTTCATACTATCTGTTTTCAAAGACAGACCCCCTTCTCTTTTTAAAGCAATGGAGCAACAGTGACAGCAATAAAAATGAGTACAGCTCATTTTTGCTGTGGGTATTTAAGGAAACAGTCCGTCACTGGTGGAAATGTAGCCTTGAGTGAGGAGCCCTGCTCGCACCTCGAACGGGCAGTCACAGATTTGTGAGAGTCACGACAGAGCCAGAGAGCACTGCAGCCACATCCGGTTGACACTAGAGGTTAACTTTAATACCGGCTGCTCATTTACACGTCAGGTCTAATAAATTCAATGTAAGAGGTGACATTTAGCAGGGCTTCTCTCAGATACTTGACCTATGAATTTCCATGTAGTGAACAGCATAGTAATATCTGTAATGTGGGCACTAGATGATCACAGTTTCTCATGGGAAGCACATTCTATATAATAATATTTATAAAGTTAGTTGGTCTATGAACCGAAGACTATCATATTATTCACCAGACCATGCTTCAATAATGAATCTTATGCATCACTATTTGGAAAAAAGTATTTGGCTGCCTGACCATTACCCAACCGAGACTGTGATGACAGTTTTCAAATACATGCACTTTAACATGGAGTTTGCACCCTTTTCAAGCAGCCTCCACTCTTCCTGGCAGGCTTCCCACGATACTTAGGAGGGTTTTCTGTGGGAAATTGTGGCCATTCATTCTGTATTTATGAGGTCAGGCACTGATGTACAATTAGAAGAACTGGCTCAATATCTTTGCTGCAGTTCATCTCAAAGGTGCTAAATGGGGTTGAAGTCAGGGCTCTGAGCGGGCCAGACGAGTTCTTCCCCACTGTGCTCATAAAACTATGTCTTTGTAGTCCTTGCTCTGTACACTGAAGAACAATCATGTTTGAATAGAAAAAGAGTCTTCCCCAAACTGTTGCCACAAAGTTGCAGGCATAGCATTGTCCAAAATGTCTTAGTACGCTGAAGCATTAAAATTGCCCTTCACTGGGTATAAGGGGCCCAGCCCAGAATCTGCAAAACAGCACCATACCACTATCCCTCCTCCACCAAACTTCACAGTTGCTACAATGCAGTCAGGCAGGTAACATTCTCCCTGCATCTGCCAACCCAGACTTGTCCACCTGACTGCTTAACAGAAAAGCGTGATTGGTCACTCTACTGGACACGTTTCCACTGCTCCACAGGCCACTGTGCTTTGCTCCACTCCAGCTGATGCTTGGCATTGGACTTGGTGCTGTAAGCTTTGCATGCAGCTGCTCAGCCATAGGATCCCATTCCATGTAGCTCCACGCACCCAGTTTCAGTACTTACACTGATTCCGATGTAAGTAACTTTTGCCAACATGCACCTTTGCAGTCGTTGACCCTGCTCTGTGATTTTACATTATCTTCCACTTCACGGCTGAGATGCTGTTGTTCCTGAATGCTTCTACTTTCCAATCATATCACTTAGCTGACGGTGGAAAATCTAGCTGAGAAGACATTTCCCAAACTGTCTTATTGCAAAGGTGGCATCCCTCACAGTACCATGCTTGAAGTCACTGAGATCTTATGAACGACCCATTTTTTATCACAAATTTTTGTAAATGGAGACTACATGGCTAGGTGCTTGATTTTATATGCATATGGCAACAGGCCTGGTTGAAACACCTGAAGTCATTAATAAAGGTGTGGCTAAATACTTTTGTCCATAAAGTGTATGTTTGGAAAGTCATCATCACTTATGCAAAGCTGGACAAAACTGGTGACCAAAATCAAACAAAGGTACCACTGGTACCACTGGAAAGGTCCAGTGTATTAAGTCGCCCTCCATTTGGTCCTTAGGCAGACTTTAAGCCGACTGTATGGAGTGTTAAATTAAGTCATCTTAATGTTCCACACAGATAAACATACTTTTCTTGTGTCTTGATATATTATCTCTAATAAAATGTCACCTGAACCTGTGAGACAAAATTGCAGTAATAATAAATTGCTGAAGTTGTTAGTTGCAGGCATATGAGGTAGACAGGTTTAACACTATTGCCATAGCAATTGATGAGTTTAGTATCATCATGAAAATGAATACAATTAAAACAATTAGGTTTGAAAAACTCTCTGTCAGAATGTAATTTCCTTGCATTTGTTTATTCAGTACTATTCATTAGCAGACATATAGGAGTATTTGACAGAGATTGGAGCTTGTTAGGCAAACAGAAATATATTAGCACAACTCCTCTGCCTGCCAGTGTTGCACTTATTTTGCTTTATTCTGACCTTTCTAATATATATTATTAGAGCCTCTAGATGTTATTGTGCTTTATGTAGGTACAGTATATGTCAACACAAGAATGGCATCCTTTTATGGGTTTTCTGAAGCAGAGAAAATTGAATAGCTCTGACCTGTCATCAATGCACTCAGGGAAAGCAATGTTCTAATGATCTAAAGATGTTCTTGGCAACTAATCACACGCACACACTCACAGCTATGCACTTGTTTGTTGCCAGATGCCCTATCTCTCCTGTTTCTCTTTCCCTCACCATAATGACATTTTATTTTCGTAAATAGCTCTTGAACATAACTGTTACTAATAAGTACAGTTCTTCTGCACTCCAGCCCCCTTTAAGAGCACAGCTGTAGCAGTTACAGGAAAATCAATGGATTTAATCATCAATGCAGAGGCTATTCTTATGAAAATGCTCAGGTTTGGACAGAACATTAAGGGCCTGAACCCAAAAAGAATTGAGCAGCTTAGTGCTAAACATGCAAATAAGAGACACAGACTGCACTACCAAGCAGACAGCATCCTGAGTGCTCACATGTCCCATTTGTATGCATGCAAAATAGGGGAACTTCAAAAAATATGAGCAAAATTCCCCCCTTCCTAAGCAAATATGTTTGTATTAAATAGGCAGACCCGCTCTCTTGTTCCATAAAACTATAACTTTGTGGTAGAGAAAAGTGATGTTACAGTTTCCTCCGGTGCCACTGATTCTAATGCATCAGCTAACACAGTTAAAGGATAACTACAGTGTCTCAGTTATGACTGGCTGTCCCTGTAGTCTCCTGCAGTTCAGAATAGTCATTTTTTGGACACAGCCTGAAAATTGTCCTCAAAGGGGATTGTACAATAAAGCCATGTTGTTTTATGAATTGTCACAAGACTCTGTCTTAAAATAGGAAACCTGGATATGATGGCATTGAGTTTGGGTTCTTTGCCCGTGCCTGAGACTGGCAGGACATGCCCTTCTCCCTGATCAGAGTCAAGCCTGGATCACTATCTCTCCTCTTGAGCCCAAGCTGAGTCAGGTTCAGGTGGAGTCAGAGAGCTCCTGTCAGACAGTTGAATAACTTTATCTTTACCCTATATTTTTCAGTTTATGTCTGTTTTTCTTTTGACAGTTTCAGAAGAACTTTCCTGAGTGCTAACCTACTGCAATGTTGGGAATCAGCCATGTGGACAACAAAGACCCAGGCCTAGCAACATTGTAGGGACCTGTTTCTGTAGTTTAGAGGGGAACTTTCAAACAGTAGGCAGTCCTCCCAGTAAGACTTTTCTCCCATCTCCCAAAGGATGATATAAGCCCTGCTCTCGTCCAAAAGCTGAATCTTGATGCCACAGGACCCAAACTGTGGAAGGAACACAAATGGACTGGTCTCTGCTCACTCTTGGACCAAGTTGGACACTAGACTCTAATCACAAAAAGATAACAAGTAAGATGCTTTGTTTGGTTAGTAATACAGAAAACATTTTATTTACATTTGTTAAAGCTGCATTTGTTGTCTTGTTGTCTCTACTTATGTGTTGTTGATTTAGGCCCTGTTTACATGACAACGTTTTCAGGTGAAAACACAAAACTTTTATAGCATTTTGGCTGTCTGTTTACATGAGAACGTTGTTTTGGTGCCTGAAAACGGAACAACTTGGAAATGGGCTCCAGAGTGGAAGTTTCTCAAAACGCCCCCATCTCTGTCTCCATGGAAAGAGGGAAAACAACACTTTCTGAAAACGCACACTACGGCTGCAGTCAGTTGTCAAGCGCAGTTCACAGCACCCTGAACCGAGCCGAGGCAGCTCAACTTCACAGATTCAGGTCGTCACAGGCAGCTGGATTTAGAAAAGGGGACAAATTATTCTTGTTGAAGGGCTATCAAGGCCACTTTCTTTAGATAAAGTCGTGCTATTAATTGTGGAAATGATTACATTTACCTTGTTTATTGATCATCATGATAATCATGGTCATCACCATCATAGTGCGGCAGAGAAGTTCCATGGCTTATCTTTACACAAAAACTGCTTTGCAAGATTAGTCTTGTTATAACGTAGATATCAGCTGAGAATTAGTGATTTTTAACAGAATAATTTTTCTCCTACAGCTTTTAATTTCACGTGGATTTTCTCAGAAAGCACAGCACTGCTTATGAAGCTGCAGCCTTTTCAAAATATTTCTATTTCCCCTTTTTTTCAAATATATCTCTTTCTTGGAAATGATTTAGACTTTATTCAGCCTGAAGACTCTCCTGTCTCCTCCCCCATCAGCTGCACATCAGTGCGCAGCTGATGGAGGAGACAGGATTGAAGCTTTCGGGTTAAGGTTAAAAAAAGATAGTTGTGATAACTTTAGGAAGCAGATAAAATTGAAAAAGGGGAAATAGAAATATTGTTCTGAAAAGGCTATCCTTTTCCTGCAGCGGTGCAGGAAGCGCTGCACTTTCTGAGAAAATCCAGGAGAAATTAAAGGCTGTAAGAGAAACATTTGTCTGTGGAAAATCAGTCTCTAAGGGTATCTTCCATATAACAAGACTGGTCCAGCAAAGCATTTGTGTATGTGCCATTAAATTTCACTGCCGCACTACAATGGTGATGAGGAGGAGGATTTACTGATGAGTTACTCTCATGCACCTGAGTATGTTAAAAATGTCACACGTTATCAAAAACACATGAAAAACAGTAAATGTGCAGAACTGTCCTCGTAGTAGAGACAGTTTTATTGTGCAGTAAATCACCTTACTACAGCGTTTTTGTGTTTCCTGTGTTCTGTGTAGACGGAGATTGTTTTCAAAATGTTCCTGTGTAAACGTGGAACTTTTTGGAAATGAAAACGGAAAACGAAGCAAAACGCTGTTGTGTAAACAAGGCCTTTACTTTGTCCACATATATCCAGTAAAGTGCATTCACCTACACAAACATCAGTGTAACTGCCATCTAACCAGGTTCTGGCCACTGAGTTTCTGTTTGATGAAAGTTGATACACTGAGATGTAGCTGAGAGCTTAATTTTCTTCCTCCATCTTTTGTTCGGAGTTCAACATTTATAAGGCCACATGGGAATCCACATGAGTAGCCATATGTTTTTTGGCCACATTCACTTTTTTGTCCTAGTCAGCCATTTTTTGACCATGAGCCATCTTGTAATTAATTTGTCATATAATAATCTGATTGTTGAGAAAATCAGTGTTCATGTAATAATAGTATTATTGTTATTTAAATTTTTACTCTGAAACTGATTCTGATGATGAGGGAGAAAAGCTGTTAAAAGTGGCACTGCCATCTTTTAATGAATAATGATCTTCAAAATACCCTACACATTCACTGTGGTGTCTACCTGCCCTGTCATCAGCCTCAAAGCTCTTTTAAAACAGATCACGTCTGCAATACATTCTTTTGTGTTACACTTGTTACAATCCCATCTTTACAGATTTCTGTCATTCAAACAACTGTGAAATGTACTCAAAACTCATATTACATATGCCAACTCCTTTGAAAACCGCTAGGTTTATATCTGGCATAGGCCGGTTAGTATATTAATGGCCAGGCTGAGCTGGGCTTGGACAGAGTGTGCAAAGGCTCATTAAGGGTCAGGCTGGAATTTTTGGGTCTGACATAAGACCCAATTACCTTTGGTTCATATGTTAGCTATGAGGATTTATGTGTTGGTTCATCAACTGTGTTTGACTGCATGTGCTTTGATCTTTTGTAATGTCATTAAGTTAGAATTTGTAAAATCTGCGAATATGTTTGTTTATTAACCTTTCCTGTTAAGTTGATGTTTTAACTGGTTTACTTAAGGAACATGTTTTATAGGTGGTGTCAGAATGTTTCATATTGTGGATTTTGTTCATGTTGTATGTTTCTGTGAGCCTCTCTACAATAATTTTGGCACTATAATTATAACCTTGTTGGTGTGTATGGTTAGATAAACTTTTTATTTACAGCCTTATTTTTTTCATTAAAAGTGTCTTTGTGAGTATTGACTGTGGAATTAATGTCAGGTTAAGATTAATGAGCTAGTGGAGCAGCTGCTAAAAAGCAGTGTGTGGTTTCTGACATTCAGCACCAAGGACAGCTCCGCATTCATGCAAGTACATGCCAGTCCTTGCTGTTTTATTATTTAAGGAGCACATGGGTTTCACTACTGATTTTGAGCACCCACCAGCATGAACTCAAATAAGCACCCATGATCTCACATGTTGTCTTTGTTAAAGTAAGTTTTCTTCACTAGAGTTTCAATGCATGTTTCTGTTACTTGCCATTAAGGGCCAACTTTGTGGGCATTTTCACTCAGGCATATAATTAGAGAAAAATTCCATCATTAGTGAAAAAGCTGCTAATGATTATCTTCATAACAAGAAGTTATTTCACCTTTTATTTCACCGCAAATGCTCTAGATTTTCTCAACTGTCCATGTTTAGTTTATACAAGTTTAAGATTTCTCAGTCTGTCTTGCTGTTTATTTGCCCACATTTTTTTTCTACAAGTTAAAGTCTAGAGGTCCAAAAGCTCTTCACTCAAATTAAGGAGTTCCTTCAAGGAGAAGAAAGATACAGCACCATCAGATAATGTCAATGTGGTTTTATTGCTAGATTTTGGTTATTAACAAAATATTAATTATAATTCTTATAATTGTTGATATAAATAAATGCAATTATTAATCAAGATTAATGGGGGAACCACCCTGGTAGCAGAGAACAACAACCAAAAAGGAGCAAAAATCAGTCTCAGAATTACAATTTAAATAGAAATATCATAATTATTTGACAAATATTGATATTCAAATTAAAAGACTGACCCTCTCAACCAGGGAAACTACAATGTATATCCAAAATAATGACAGACAACAGACAAAAAATAAAACTAAACTGTGATTAGAGCCTGGTGTCTAACTAGATCCAGAAATGAACAAAGCTTAGTCCATTGACCTCTCTGTCACGGTTTGGAAAAGTGAAAAGCATTGAGGCATGTAGTATCATTTTTAGGACATGAGCAGGGCTCATATCATCCTTCTTTGGATACCAGTGGGCATTCTGAATCACTCCTGTTTGGTTGATATTGAAAGAAGTAAATACACTCTTTGTATTTGAAGTGCTGACAGATGATTAGTCATCTTGGACCACAAATGTTATACAAACAAAAACCAGAAAAATTAACATGTAGATGATTACAACCCCTTTATATGAAGAAGAGGACATTATGCCTATGTGGCACCTGTATTTTCAAGGGCTGCAGACTGAAATCCATGAACAGCACCATACCTGGCCAAGTGGCTAAAGTGCGATGGTCCTGATGTACTGGATGCACAATCGGTAGCTACACCATTGCCAACAGTTGAATAAGAAGTGTAAAATAGAGGCATTTGTCATTTAAAGATACCTAACGTGATTTACAGATACAATTTTATCTTGTAAATATCATCAGCCAACTTCAGCAAAAACTTGCATTATGCGAAGAAACATACAGGAAGTTGTAGGAAAGTTGTAGGAAATGTTCAGTTGTGGAATGCTTCAGTTGTGTTTCTACCATCTACAGACATGCTGCTTCTCCGATTTTGTAATCACAAGAAATAAGCCATCTCTCTACCCTGAGATTCATTATCCAGGATTCCTTTGACACTCATCTGCATTCTGTATAACAAGGCTGCTGGTCCTCTATTCAGAGAGGTGCACTGAACACTTGTACATAATAATTTATGAATCTCTTATTGGATGTTCAACACCCTAGAAAACATCTGTACTGAACTGGACCACCATTGAACCATCCTTCAAAGAATTTAATGCTTGAATTCTGCTGCTTTACTGGGATTATATATTTAAATTCTTATTTCTTCAGTTTGTCTGCACCAAACATGTGGACCATATAATACTTTCTGATAGATTACACTCTTATCTCTTGTGGACAATTAAATGTGAAAATTTCAACTAATTTCCTCTGTTGGTTTCACTAATAGTGTTTGTTTAACTAGCAGAACTTTGCTCATGTTTGAGCCTTTAATAAGAGTTTAGATTGGGGCTACAACCTTCTGATCTCATTGTCTGTGTTTAGGGCTGAGGCAAAGAAGTACATTTTACATTGAAGAGTTATTAATGTCTAGACAGCTGATTGACAGTGTCCCCGTGCTGTGTCCTCTTTTAACAAGGGTAGAAAAAAGGTTGTCGAGCTCAGCCCACTCTATCTGTCAAATAAGCAGTTCAAGCCAGGTGACTGAAGCTGAAC
This sequence comes from Cheilinus undulatus, assembly GCF_018320785.1. Classification (NCBI taxonomy): domain Eukaryota; kingdom Metazoa; phylum Chordata; class Actinopteri; order Labriformes; family Labridae; genus Cheilinus; species Cheilinus undulatus. Next base: position 31,728,068 of record NC_054873.1, read on the forward strand.
GGCTGCTGCTACAACTGCTAAATGTGCTCGCTCTTGTTTGTAGCCATCAGAGTCTGCTGAAAAAAGCTGCAGACACAAGCTGTTTTCAGGCCTGATGAGCAGCAGGAAGGCCTATCAGTGACGCACAGATCAAGAGGCACAGGGGACACACCAGGGACCGGCTGAAATGACCCGAGCTATACCAACATTTTTGCAAAGTTAATGAGCTGATACATGGAAGCATAAAGCAGGAAAGGACATGCAGAATATTGGCAGTGAGAGCTGCTCAGGTAGTCATGATGGATTTTAATTGCAGGTTCTGTTCTGTCACACAGGTATTAAGATTGATATCGGGCGCCTAGACCTTGTATTTTATCTAAATCTTCTCTCTGAATAGCTGTACTCTATTCTAGTCTGAGGTCAGATTATACCCCAGTCGTTCTAGCTGTTAATTAGAAATGGTGAGCTTCAGGGGCAAAATCGGATACCTTCAGACCTGGAGACCATCCTATGCCACTGTGTCCACATCTTTTTTTTTTCAGGACAACCTGGGCTTTAAGAATATGTGTGCTGCAATAACATCCCTTGACATTTTTCAAAGTTATTAGACTATAAAGACAAAAGAAAAACACAAAACAGAAATAAAAATTCAAAGCTTTTTTTTTTTTATGTATAACACCCAGCCTGCCATTGGTTGTCACAGCCTGTCATTACACATTGTGAGAAAACAATATGATGGCTAATGCTAAGCTAGTTGCAGAAATGATTGAAAAAGTAACCTTTGTGTCTTCTTGTCACATACAACTAATCCAGTCTTAGTTAAATAATTAAGTAATTAAATTAAATAAGTTTAATTAAATAATTAAATAAGTAATTTGTCTGCACAGTTGATGTGTAATTCATCCCATATTAGTCAGCTCTTCTGTCCATAAGATCTGAACTTTGAAATCTGTCTGTTTTTAATATGCCTTGAAGTATTTATGCTGAAAGACTGCCAGCTCAGATGTCTCTAAGAGCAGTAGTCTTTAACGAAGCCCCTCAAATTGAAGAATGGCCTGTGGCCATGTTTCTATGTATTTCTTGAAACAGGTCCTTTCTACCTGTTCTACTATTATTAAATGACAGATTTACATACATGGATTTACAATACATATAAGAAGTTAAATTGTATACTAAAAGGGACTAATAAAGATACCTTGAACGTTGGATGATTCAACACCTTGAGGCCTTTGGATGAAGACTGGCTGGGGCCAGGCCAAATTGGGGGCCCATGAAGGTCAACAAACTCATGATCCATTGTAAAGGTAAGCTGCGATAAATACATTTAATTTTAAACCAAAATAATAATCACTCTCATTAAAGCAACAAAAATGATTTTTTTTTTTTTTTTTTTGTTTAATTTACGGTGTCAACAATGTAGGGTACAATGAACTAAACAAATTGGAAAGTAAAAACTGAGAGAACTGGGAGAACTGGCAAACAAATGATTAAAACTGGAAAAAAGGGATAAAACAACGGCACAAAAATGGCAAAGTTGTTTAGAAATGAAAAAAAGAAGTGGCAACCATGAGCAAAAGTCGCAAAAATGGCCAAAAACCAGCAAAAATGGTCTAATAGTGTTAACAAGTGGCAACAACTGGCATAACAGTAAAAAGAAATGGTGTTAATTGACAAAAAATGTATAAAAGGGGCACAAAAGAGGCAGAACATGATGAAAAGTGGTTGAAAAGTTGCAAAAACAAGCAAAATGTTGCCAAAATGGGCAACAGAGTCAAAATAGGTGGCAAAAATGTGTGAAACCAGCAAAAATGTGCTAAACTGAGAAAAAATGGGGAAAAAACATTTTTTAAAAAGTGGTAAAAATGAGTTAAGAGGGGTAAAGTGGGTTTAAAGTGGGTTAAGATTGGCAATACAGGGACAAAGGATGGGCAACAAGTGGCAAAAACTGGTGAAACAGTGGCAAAAAGGGGAGAGAAACCACAAACGATGGGTGTTACATGACAAAAATGGGTTAAAAGTAGCAAAAATTGACAAAATCTAGAAAAAATTGGAAAACTTCAGAGAAAGGCAAAATAAAACAGCAAAGTGGTAAAAAGGGACAGAAAGGGGTAAAAGTTGGTTAAAAGTAGTAAAACAGACAAAAAAAGGCTGCAAGTGGCAACAAGGGACAAAGACTGGCATAATATGCAAGAAAGGGAGACAAACTGCAAAAATGTACGTAAAGTGGAAAAAATAGGCAAAACATTGTCGAAAACAGGTGAAAAGTGGCAAAAATGGGCAAGAACCATACAAAAATGAATTAGTGGAAAAACTGGCAAAAGAAACCTCAGCAAAAAAAAAAGTGGTAAAAATTTGTGGGAAGGAGCAAAATTGGGTTAAAAGTGCAGCTCAAAGTGGCAAAGCGGGGCAAACATGGGCTACAAATAGCAACAAATGGCAACAGTGGCTAAAATTGGTTTAACAGTGGCAAAAAAGGGCGAAAAACTGCAAAAATGGGTGTAAAGTGACAAAATGGGCTCAAACTAGCAAAAAAGTGGCAAAATGTTATTGAAATGGGTGAAAAGTGTAAAAGTCGCATTCAACATACACGCAGTGATACCATCAACAATTCCTAACTGGGGAGGGCCATTCTCTGAGTTCCTCTGGGGCCCAGCAGATTCTGTGGGCAGGCCTAGTTTATATCATGTATTAAAACTAATGACCAAAGAAAAATGACAAATTAGATGTGCTGGTAGGATAAGCCGGCAAGTATACAGCTGTGATTTTGATGATCTTAGAAAAACAACAGAGAAGCCCAGTGTTTCTATGTGTGAGGGCACTTTGTCCATCTGTATGAGAAGCTGAGGGCTCTAAATAAGGCAAAAGAAAGCTGAGTTCAAAGCTAAAATCATCAACAATTTATCCACTGAAAGACATAAAAGGTATTTTGGACTTGTCCATCTTGTAGTAAACCTCTGGTGTGACCCGGCATCAAATATTTCTTCTGGCCTCAAGACACAGAGGAATCTACCTGCAGACAGAGGAGTTGAAGAAGAAGAGGACTATGTTTGTGCTAGCTGAGCCTTTAACATCAACCCCGATGCATTTTATGTTTTAGTTTTACATTAATTCATCGTACTTTTGATGATCTTATTTGACATTAGAAGTTTTTCTGCTCATACTAAACAAAGATAAATATTAACATGTTCTGTTCACCTTGAAATTATATGGAACCTTTTTTTAAATTATGATGTGTCATTTATCCATAAATTGTATAATTTATTCTCTCTGAACGGTCATTGAGTTTAAACTGAGTTCTATAATGAATGGCTTTTTAATGCAACAATGAAAATAAGTAAACAGCTGTTGTTTCAAGTGTAGTTTGAATGTCTAGTTCTCCTGTGTTTGGAGATGGTTGCAGCTAACTATATCAGTGTCTTGTAAAAAAATTCAGTGTAATACTCTACTGTCCATTTTGTATTTTGAGTGTTGCTTGACACCTTCATTCAATGAGTCTTACAGCAAATCCACTCAGTGTTCCTACAAAAAGTCATCTTATCCAACTCAGAGTGAGCAAACATAGTGGCCTCGTTATAGCCTGTTAAACGATCGACGGCCATTCACTTGGGAGGAGCTGCCTGCAAATGTCAGTTTGCAGGCTTGATAGCTAATTAGCTGCTCAGCTGCACATTAAACAGCATGTAAACATACCTGCAAATGTCATTTAGGTCTGGTTGGATGATGCTGTGGTCCTTGCACTCTTTTATCACTGATTGGTGCATTTTTTAAATTTCCCATGAAGCCACACCTTATGGATGTAAAAATGCTGTTTTGGCTGTAATGGTCATGTGGTAGAGTAGGTAGGAGAAAGAATGTCTCCATGTTGGCATGGTCGGTGGTGAGAGCTAGCATGGGGGCCTGGCTTTGGGATGCTGGAGATCACAGTTTAGCCCTCTGGAGGCAGACTCAGTTGTACTGAGAAACTGGTAGCTTAATTGAATAATATACAGACCTGTATGGGGCATAGTAAAACCCTCAAATCCCAGATTCATTTCTGTTTCAAATTTTAGAGAATCACTATAAAGAAAGATCACAAGATTACTGGAAAACTACTAATTTACACTAGACTAGCATGTAACGAGAGATTACTTTGCCTGTATGAAGATTTTTGGCTGTTAAGTTCAATATTTTTTGATGTTTTTGCTTGTACCCTGGGTAAGTATAACCTGGCACGCCACTCAAAGAATGCGATTGGGGGGAGCAGGTGGCCTAGTGGTTAAAGGTGCTCCCCATGTATGCGGGCGGCCTGGGTTTGAATCCGGCCTGAGGCCCTTTACCACGTCTCTCCCCCACTCTTGACCCTGTTTCCGACTCTATCCACTGTCCTCCTCTATCTAATAAAGGCACAAAAATGCCCCCCTCCCAAAAAAAAGAAAGCCGTTGGGAAAGGGCAGAGCCTTTGAAAAAGAACTCAGAGGGTGATTGGATGAACTTTCTGTCTGTCGCATCTTTACAGGCCAATCAGAGAAACAAAACACGTGATGTAGCTGCTACCAAGCTGCGCCCCTACTGAAGGAGTAAACTCCATACAGAACTGCCTAACGCGAACCATGGCGACAGCAGACATGTCGGTACACCACTTTTGTCGTTTTTGAAAAGAAAACAACTCACTGCTGTTCTTTGTTCTTCTTGAAATGTTGTCAAGTTCTGATAAAACTGGTGCTTTAGCAGCACTCACGCTAATGTCTTCCGCCATAATTGCACCGGACTCTTGATGCTGCTTGCTTACATCATGACTCTGCCGTGCCCGAAAGTACTGCCCCTCGACACTAATTGGTCCTGTTACTCTCTAACCGGGCCTAAACGGTTCAGACGGGAACTTTACAAGATGGATTAGCCAGGGAGGAACACGGAAACTGGCGTATCCATCTGCTTTGCAAGTGTAACCCCTGTAAAAAGTTGAGTACTCTCATAAGTTAACTGCTGAGCCGGTCTTTGGTAGTTCTCGCGGTATTTCGGCGCCTTCGCGTGAACTCAGTCACATGACGCACGTGAGTCATGTGAACTGATCCTTTGAAAATCATGGCGGTTCAGTCAGTCGGGAGACGTGGGGGACACTCCATACAGGGCTGCAGCAGATGTTTACAACCTAAAACGAGCCGGTTGAAGCGAGTGACACGCTCTAAAAGTCGACTTGAATTGGCCGGGTTTTTTTCTGTTCCTGATCTAAACCAATCTAAGATGGCGAGCTTACCCAGAACCTGAACCTGAACTGATCAGCATTGATTTCTCCACCTGTGCGGTAGGAGATCTGCATTCTAGTTCTCTCTAGCCCAATGCCCCCCACAGCTCTCATCTCACTGCTCTGGATTGAACTGTTGTTGCATTCTTCCTTGGACTTTAACTGAAAGACATTCACTGAATTCATCCTGATCTCATGGGCATATAAGGAGACTCAATTGAAACATATTGAACTGTCGAAACATATTGAGCTACTGATTCATATTGAACTGCTGATACTAATGGACTGTTGATTCACATTGAACTGCTGATACATATCCATTGCGGATTCATATTGAACTGCTGATACTAATTGACTGTTGATTCACATTGAACTGCTGATACATATCGATTGCGGATTCATAATGAACTGCTGATACATATTGGACAGAAACCAATTGGGTTATCGTTGGGTTAAAGAGTTTGTTTTGTTTTCTGTTAAAATGGTCATGACTGATCTGTATGTATTGTAAATATTCTGCACTATAACATAATACAAAAGGTACCTGCAATACAACTTACCTGTCTGCTGCTTGTTGTTACTGGTCCTCAGCCTCCTAGAGTGAGCCTAGAAATTATAATTTGACTCTAGCCCATCAACTAAATACTTTTGGTTATCATTGCTTACCTGTTAGCATTTTTACTTTCCAGATTTCCCAACTGCATACTGAGTGTAAATGCTACACAAGGTTAAGGTAAGTACATTTGGAAGGTAGAATGTTCATGTTTTTACAGAATACAGTCTATAGTTGGATTTAAAAAAAAATCCAGAGGTTTTCCACCAAAAAGTTAACTTTTCAGTATCCGTGGCATCTTGTTACCACCGTGTCCCTCTGACTGAATGATGACCTGTGGCTAATGCTGATAAAATGATGAGATGCTGTTAGGACTCTGTGCATTGTGTCGTATTTTGAAGTTGACCAGATGTGTTGCACATTCTTCTTCCTATTTGGATCAATCTGCTGGATGTGGCTAAATGCATTTTAGCAGTGGCCTCTGACAAAACAGACATGCCTTGTGTCTCGGGTGGTGCAGAGAGGGGCATCAGGCACACACTGGAGAGAAACTGGAGCAAGGGAGTGATTGCTCTGGAGTGCGCTTTGCATGCAGATCGCTACATAGACTATGTGGAATTTGATTTTTAGGGGGCTATGTCTGTCTAGACAGTCTGGCTGCAGACTGTTCATCTCTGACAGCCACTCACAGACCATTCATTTAAGACCCAGTATATCTCAGAATGGAAATGCATGCTTAAACTTAAGAAGGTTAAGGTAAGATCACAGTTAGGATACTAAAAGTTAAAAGTTAAAAACTTGACCTGCTAAACCTGATGACAAAATATTTAAGACAAGTAAACATTCTGCTTACAGGTGAAAAACTCATCCTTTATAAAAAAACAAAAAACAAAAAAACAATCACGTGTAGCTTTCTGGAGCTCTGTTACCTGCATAAGCTACATAAATTATGGAGCAAAAACACTGACATAGCTATGTAGCTAAAGCTAAGCTTACAAGCAGATAAGTACTTATGTTATCTATGTAGCCAATAAATATTTAACCATATTTAGCTACATATGCTATGTATCTACAAGACCAACATCGCTACGTAGCATGTGCAGCTAAAGCTAAGCTCACAAGCGATAATTACCTATGTTATCTATGTAGCCAAGTCATATTTAACCATTTTTAGCTACATATGCTATGTAGCTACATGACCAACATCACTACATAGCATGTGCAGCTAAAGCTAAGCTCACAAGCAGATATGTATCCGTCATATAGTTAGCCAAGTTATCTTTAGTTTTCTTTAGCTATGTGGACAATGCAGCTACATAGCTATGATCGCTACATAGCTAATGTAGATAGAACTAGGCTCACAAGCAGATAAGTGTCTATATTATTCATGTAGCTGAGTTATCCATGGCTATTTTTGGCTATGTAGCTACATACTAACATTGCTACATAGCTAATATAGCTACATAAGCAATGTTGAGCCATTCATAATGTAGCTACATTAGCTTTAGCTATGTTTACTAAGACTCATGTTGCTAAAGCTAACTAGCTACACAGCCTCATGTAGTTACATTAATTAAGTAGCTAACATAGCTATGTAAGCTAAAGCTAAGAAAGATAAAGCAAATCACTATTCATGGAGCTACTTCTACAACTGGTTTATTCAATCCCAGATCAGACCTCTGATCACGCTAGCAATGCCCAGTTTCAGTTTTAAACCAGGGAAGTCCAGCATTTTAAATGCTCAGCATCCTCGGTGCTCAAATGCTGTCAGTGTCAGTTTTCATTGCTTGGAGCAGTCACCCTTATTAGTGTCTCTGCTCTTTGACGACCAATTAAAATCAAGAAAGCACAGTGAGGAGAATAAAATCCAACTTGTCTCACTGCTACTTATACCTGGACAGGAGTTGTTTCCAATGTCTACATTTGTTTCTTGGTGATATTTCTCCAAATAAAAGAAATTTCAAGTCTAAAGATAAACAGCAAAGCACAGGCCAAATTTTGTAACCTACCAACAATAAGCATTGTTGAGACCCTCTCTGAAAGCTGTGGGCTGTGGATGTAGGCCCTTAAACTACAGCTTTCAGAGTTCAGTCTCCATAAAAGGCATCTGTCATTGAAATGCTACAAGCCAGCATCTGGTGTACATGTTTACAGTGCAACTGAGCAAACACTCATTCTTTTAATAGCAAAGAATGTCAATAATTGGAATTTCCACAGCATCCCATGAGCAGCTGTAATATGATTTCAAGCTGTGCACAGTAGAAGTAGTTTTCCACACAACAGCAGGGCGCAGTGGAGTTAGTTACCCTGAGGAGTTGGAGGTGTGCATCCTGTCGCCCTTGGCTCTTTGTCTGACAGTGCTCTGTGACTGCTCAGTCTTGTTCCATTACTCTCTGAAATATTTAAAACTTATTTGCTACCAAGAGGGGGACCAAAACAACTTCTGAGAAATGTTGCTTTGTTATGTAGATGCATTTCTGAGAAACCACCAGAGTCAGTCCTAACCTCAGTGGCTATTAATAATAAGTTTTTGTGAGCGCTTCACAATAAAAGCCCCAACTTATTTCGCCAGTTGAAAGCTTTTAATTAAACGCTGCACTGTAACCATGTTTGTGCTGTATCACTTCATAAAACCCTGGGCTAGGTGAACAATGACAAGAGATGCTGACGTCAATGGTTTAAAATTATGAAATGGAATCTAATTAATTTTATTTTCATTTTTTATAATACTGTCATTTACTGTCATGCAACCCAGTGTACTTGTAAATAATCACCAAGAATTTACAAATGGTTCCATAGAAAAAACACTTTAAAAGAAATACTCAAAGAAATTCAGGACAGGATTTTGGCTCTTCATGATGTTATCACAATTTTGCAATGTCAATGAGCAGAGGCTTTTGTCCTAGGCAATGTAAATGAAAGTACAACACAAGAAAATATCTCACTAGAAGGAAACAACATCAGTAAAAAACAAAGAGCTTTAAGTCCAATCCCACAGTCCAACCAGTCCATCCAATCACTGGTTAGTCAGTATTCACAGCTACCATTACAGCATGAAGACAAAAGAACACCCCAAGCAGCTTGGAGAAAAGGTTATTGAAAATTATACATCAGCTGATGGACACAAAAAACATTTCTAAGGCACTGGACATCCCCCCGAGTTCAGTTAAATCCATCATCAAGAAATGGAAGGAAAATAGCACATGTGTAAATCTGCCTAGATCAGGCTGTCAGTGATGGTGCAAGAAGGAGACTAGAGAGAGAAGCCACCAAGACACCTATGACTACTCTGAAGGAGTTACAAGCTTCACCAGCTGAGATGCGAGAGACTCTGCATACAACAACTGTTGCTCGTGTTCTTCACCAGTCAAAGCTTTATGGTAGAGTAGCAAAGAAGAAAACAAACAAACAAAAAAATCTCAAATAGAGTTTGCCAAAAGTCATGTGGGAGACTCCATGGTCAAGTAGTAGAAAGTTCTTTGGTCTGATGAGACCAAAATGGCGATTTTTGGCCATCAGACAAAACACCATGTTTGGCAAACACCAAGCCCTGCACATCACCCCGAACACACCATCCCCACTGTGAAGCACAGTGATTGCAGTATCATGCCATGGGGATGCTCCTGGCCCTGGAAGGCTTGTAAAGATAGAGGGTAAAATGAATGCAGCAAAATCCTGGGGGACAATTTTTATTTAGTCTGCAAAAGAACTACAGCTTGGGAGAAGATTTATTTTCCAGCAAGACGATGAGTTGACAACACATCCTCACCCCCAACTCGTCACATAGTGATTATCGCTCAAGACTCCTTTCCTTTGTGTGCGACACACTGGGTACCCCTTTTTTGTCCATGTGTTGGACCTGAAGCATACAGCAAAAGCTACACAGAAATGGTTACAAGACAGTGAGGTGAATGTTCTGGAGTAGCCAAGTCAAAGCCCAGATGTCAATCCAATAGAGAATATGGAGCTGGATTTGAAAAGGGTTTGATCACACCAGGTCTCTGTGCAACCTGACAAAGCTTGAGCAGTTTTTCAAAAAATAATGAAATAAAATTGTAGTTTCCAGATGCGCAAGACTGATTGAGACCTATCCACACAGACTCAGTGCTGTGATTGCAGCCAAAGGTGTGTCTGCAAAATACTGACTTGAAGGGGGTGAATATTTATGCAGTCACTTCTTTGACATTACATGTTTTTATTTGCAGAAATCTGTTTTAACTTTGACACTAATGCAGCTGTTTTTTTTTTTTGTATTTTTACTGTCAAAAAAAGCCAAATAATATTGAGCATAATTGATTTATAAATTCAATGAAAGGGTAGAATATCCAAGAAGTTGGCCTTTTTACTTAGGGTCTGTAAAAATATGAAAGGACTCTAATATTGCCGGTTAATATTTTCATCTCCAGTTGTGCATTTACAGATCATCTCTCATTTTGCCGGAAAACATTACATTATTAAAACAACAGATGTATGATGACGTCTGATGTGTCACATTTCATTCTAAGAAACATAGGCTTCAAATTGTAAATCTTAGATGAGAACAACTGAAGAACAAAGACACTAAAAACAAAAGAAAGTGACAGTAAACAAAGATTAGTGGCATGAGGAATCTCTAGTGTGAGTGATTATGAAAGATAAAAAAGCTTATCAATTATACACTACCTTCTGAGTTGTGCATTAATGTTAGCATGCGACAGGTTGACATAAGCCGATTGGAGGGAGTGTGTATGTACTCAATAATTTATAACTTGTGTAATGCATAAATCATCTGCTTAAGTTGTAACATTACATCACGTAGGCTGTGTTTTGATTTAAGTCAGCGCAGTCTGCCAAATGATAAGCTTCATTTTGTGTGATGAACTACAGCCCCGCTTCCAGATCTTTCTTCCTAAATTAACTTGGCGTAGTGTATGAACCCCTTTCTTTCACTTAAGTGCTAATGGAGGGGATGAGTAAATCAATAATGCAACATAGTATTTCAGATAATCCAATTCTAGGCCCTACTTTGAGCCAGAATCTTCTTAGAAAGGCAGCAAAGCCTGCAACAAAAGCAGAGAGGATATTTTCCTTTTATATTAAAACTTGGCAGGCTCTCACTGAACAAAATGCAGAGAGGCATGCATGAAAATCTTAAAAGTGACTAAAAATCAAGGGCTTCAAGCCTTTTGAAAAATCTCATTCCCAAAAGATTTGGTTTAAAATGACATTTTGTAGGCACATAATGAACAGCTTCTTGTTTCACCTTCTTTTTCAGGATGCTGATGTCTTAGAAAGTGTGGAATTAAGCTTGCGTTATGAAAAAGGAAAGCAGTTGAGGTTGAAATGCTAAAAGGCAACATAAGTAAGTCACATGAATGAAATCCCTGAGAGAATCTCTTTTAATACAATAGCTGCTGGAACCAATTGCTATGGATTTATGTCACGACTGCAGGCAAGGTCATAATTAACCGAGCTAATATGTTAGTTCAGAGATTCCATTTGTACTTGACCGTGTGTCTGAAATAAACAGGGGCTGAGTGCTTTGTTTTTTATCACAAATCCTCACTTTATTATCATAATGCATTTCTAATGAAGGCTTGTTTTTTTATTAATGTATAAATTTGTTTCAGAGGAAGATGAATAAGCCCTTGCATTTTAATCGTCTCTCTTCGCATGGATGGAAATCACAGGCAAGGCCTGGAGGTCAAGGCATGGTACCATCCATGCTTTCCAGGACACCAAATTTAACACAAAAAGGTTAAAAGGTCATGATTTCCTGTGTGGCTGTTTGAACAACTCCACACCCAGCGGCAAGGGGTCAGATCTAAATCTCAGAGGACTCAGCTTCAGAACCCCACAGGATGAATGCACGAGTGAATGCCCAGCCGATTTCTCCTTCCTGACTATTATCAGTACATGCAAAACAGCCCCATGTGGATCTCTCTAGGCCGTTTCATCTATGCTGAAAAGAAGGAGCATGTCTGTCCTATAGCCGTTGGGATTAAAAGTGTTGGCTCTGCACTGTCACACTCAGTCTCCCATGTGAGAAGAAATACAACCTTAAGTTGAAGGCATTTCATTGAAAGTCTGGTCATGAACAGAGTAAAAGAATAAGTAGAATCCATTAAGAGCTACTCCAGACTAAAAAAAAGAAAAATCTAGGCAGATCCACAGCCCTTCTAAACACTGTATTTGCATAAGTTTTATTAAGATATCTTATAATGTAACACATATGAGCTCCTTTGAAGAGCTCAAAAATGCATGTGTCCATGTGCTTTAAGAAAAATGAAAAACACATTCAATCTTACAAAATTGCAAGGTTGGAACTGGCCAATTTCTCTGTGAATTCCTTTGATTATAATAAATACTGCGCACAACTGCATGCCATTCACTGACGCTAAAAGCAATATTTAACCCAGTTCAAGAAAATCAAAGAAACACGGTCCATGCAATTGAGCCAAGATCTGTGATTATGGAGACCATTATAGAGTAAATTTAGATGCTGAAGTCATGCATCTAATTGACACTAAGACGTTCATGGCTGTATAGCTGTGAATATAATACATATTTCATATTTGCTACCACAGGGTGCATAAGAGAAAATCAGCAGGCAGCTCTTAAATATATGTGAAAGCTCTGCTCTGGAGCAAAACATCATAGGTACATATTAAATGTGTCAGAATTACATCCAAGTATGCCAAAATGACTAGAGTTGCCAAAAGGCATATAGGGGCTGTCTGGCCATCACACAAGACACCATATTTGGCAGACCCCAAACACTGCACAGCACCACGATCACACCGTCCCCACTGTGAAGCACAGTGATGGCAGCATCATGCTGTGGGGACGCTTCCTGGCCACCTGCCATGAAAGGCTTGTAAAGGAAGGGGGTAAAATGAATGCAGCAAAATATAGCCATCCTGGAGGACAATCTTATTTAGTCTGCAAGAGAACTAAGGCTTAGGAGTAGATTTAGTTTCCAGCAAGACGATGACCTGAAGCATACAGCAAAAGCTACACAGAAATGGTTTAAAGACAACAAGGTGAATATTCTGGAGTGGCTGAGTCAAAGTCCAGGCCTCAATCCAAAGGAGATTTTGTGGCTGGACTTGAAAAGGGGCTGTTCATGCCTGATCCTGTGCAACTTGACAGCTTCAGCAGTTTGCGAAGAAGAATAGAGTAAAGTTGCAGTATCTAGATATGCACGGCTGACTGAGACCTATCCACATAGACTCAGTGCTGTGATTGCAGCCAAGGTGCATCTATTACATACTGACTTGAAGGCCGGGGTATATCTAAGCAGTCACTTATGTTACATTACATATTTTCATTAAATTCACATTACTTTGCAGAAATCTGTTTTCATTTTGACACTCAAGAGTTTCACTTGTAATTTTTATTGTCAAAAAACCCCAAAATATTATTGACTGTGAGTGCTTTTCAAAAAAAGGAAGTAATTTAATTGAAACATTTAATTTAATACATCCTCTTTGTTGTATCTTAGTCTTTCTGCCTGAAGGAATGTTATCTGTGTCAATAAAGAGGTTTTACATTATTTAATTATTGTGTCATGATCTCTTTAGTGTGTTCAGTGGCACAATGAAAGGAGACAAGATTACAGAGCCAGCTTTAGTTCAGTCCATTGAAGAATCAAATAAAAAAAATCTGCTGTGAAAATAAAATGCCTCCCGACATGTGTGTTTGGTTCTTAAAGGGAATGAGGGATAATGCTTTGATTGGTACTATTCAAGTCATTTTTAAAACACAACCATTAAAATCAAGACACTTCATCTTCTATGAGCTCTGTTCCATGGGTTCATTCTGGGATTTTTCACCTTTGAGATAGCAAAATATTGATAGACATCCCCCAAATTACTGTGTGCCATGGGCTATAGACATATCCTGCTGAAATAGTCTTTTTTTGGTTAGGAAGACTCCTAAGAGAAGTAGATGACCAAGAAGTAGTCAGGCATCAGCCATGGTAAGAGCTATTTGAATGATCTAAGAGATAACAAAAGGAGCTGCACTGCCTCTTTTTATTATCTCCTATAGCACAGGATACACTGCACAATACTTTTAAAAGGAAAGAGGAGAAGACAACCTACAATTCACTGAATACATTTTATTCAAAGTAACACAGTTCTCAACCGTTCATTGAATCAAGTCAGCAACATCAATGTAATGTCGCCATAGTCAGAGTGAACCAGGGCCAGCTTTAATAAATGACAGTTCAGAAACAAGAGAAAACTAAATACAGGAACACAAATACAGGAACAAAAATAAGGATTTAAAGGTCACTCATGCAATTGTACCAACTATGAAGTAAATTTGAATTAAGACATATATCTGTGAATATTCTAATGAGTTTTTTTTACTTTCATACAATTCATACTGAGTAGGATGTATTTTTTGTTTTAGTTTTCTATGGCTGTCAAAGTATTTAAAGTACCTTATCTTGTCAGATGTTGGTCTTTGTTATGCTGGGGTTTTATGTAAGTCTTGTATCAGTTCTAGGGATGGAAATTAGTGACTAGCTCAATCTGGTGCAACCATGTTTTCCACTCACTAATGTGAAGGCCTCCTGCTGTTGTGCTGTGTTACCCCATGTTATTTTGCATCCCCAATTCCAAAAAAATTAGGACACTGTGTAAAATGTAAATAAAAACAATGCAAGAATTTGAAAAGTATAAACCCAAATTTGATTCACAATATAATGTAAACATATCAGATGTTGAAACTGAGACAATTCACCATTTCATGAAAAATATTAGCTCATTTTGAATATGAGGGTAGCAACACATCTCAAAAAAGTTTGGGCAGGGTCTTATTAACTATTGTCTATCAAGTCCTCTTCTTCTGTCAACAGTCTGTAAACATCTGGGAAGTTAGCAGACCAGTTGCTGGAGTTTTGGAGAAGGAATGTTGTCCCATTCTTGTCTGATGTTAGATTCTAGCTGCTCAACAATTATGGATCTTCTTTGCCGGACTTTTTGTTTTCTGATGCACCAAATATTTTCTATTGGTGAATGGTCTGGACTGCAGGCAGGGCCGGGCTCTTCAGCCATGCTGTTGTGATGGATGTAGTATGTATTTCTTAAATATGCAAGTCCGTCACCAGAATAGACGTCTGCATGGGTTCACATGTTACTCTAAAACCTCTATATCTTTTCAGCATTATAGTGCCTTTCCAAATGTGTAAGCTACCCATGCCATAGGCACTAATACAAGCCAGTACCATCAGAGATGCAGGCTTTTGAACTGTACATAACATGATGGATGGCCTTCTCCTCTTTAGTCAACAGACCAGTGTCCATGGCTTCCAAAAATAATTTTACATTCTGATGAATCTGGCCACAGAACAGTTTTCCATTTCCCTCAGTTTATTTAAAATGAGCTTTGGCCCAAAGAAGATGATGGCATTTCTGTATTGTGTTCACATGTGGCTTCTTCTTTGCATGATACAGCTTTAACTTATTCCTTTATTAAGTGAGAAGGACAGTCAGAAACAGTGACAAGAGATTCGGGAATGACTTGAACCTGGGCCATCCACGCACATGGGGCGTGACCAACTTCACCCCGATGTCATGTTAATTTCTGAGGTCAAACCAACATGCCAATCATACACAGGGGACACATGGCAGCCATCATTCGTATGTAGTTAGAAGCTAGTATATTTCTACTTTTAGCCTCACCCCTTACACAGCTCCTTTGACATTTTTTGAAAGGTCTTACTTGTCTAGCTTCATTTGTCTCAACTCTTTGAAAATCTATCAGCCTATAATGGTGCAAAATTAAGATAAGCTGCCATGCTTTGCCAAAGCTAAATTCCTCTGACATCCTTCATGTGTTCATTAATGATAAATTATGACTCTATGTGTATCAAGTGTCTTAATTTTAGCATGTGTGTGCCTACGTGGTCCCATATGACTCCCCTAAGTAACTGATGGGTGAGTCAGCCCACAAAGCAGCCAGGCGTGATTTGATGATGTGAAGCTTGGGTCAAGGTTAAAGCGTTCTATCAGATGTGGTTTAAATTGCAACGAAACCCTCTGCCAGCGTCTGCCAACATGGAGCTAAACGTGAGCTCCTTTCCCTAACATGACCTTGGTTTCATCCATTTTTCATGAGACAGAATTACGGAAGGAGGAGGGCACGCCATTCTCGCAGTAATTAGTCAGCAAAACCATAGCCAATTTCATCCCTGTTCTTACATGCTGCCTCCATCCCTGCTGGATTCTTGAGTGAATTTTTCTGAGCTTAGTGGTGGTGGTATGTTTAAAATATCAAAGAAAGGTCTATGATGGAAGTAGAAAATAAGAGGAAATTAGCATATATGAATTTTCAATATATGAGTAATGGGCTCAAGCCTTTATACTTATTTTTAACATTTTAGATTTTTCTATGTGTTCAGTATGAAAATTAGAAGCAGTTTGTGAGGGAAAAAATGAGTGGGTGCATTTGCAAGAGACAGACACAGAGAGACAGAGAGAGAGAGAGACCCACACACAGGGTCTTTGCAAAGCAGAAGCTGTCAACCAGGGATTAGCAGAACGAGCAGAAAACTGACAATAGGCAGCAGCTTATATACTTTAGAAGACAGGATTTGGTTTTTAATCCACTATAAATGTGGAGGGAAAAAAACTTTAAATACAATCACCACTAGTGGGCCTCAATATCTACTCAAGCTGCTTATAGTAAAAATGAAAGAGATGTCCCAAACAATTGAAAGAGGAAAGGAAGAATAGGAGCTAAGTGAAACATTTAACATTTATCAATAAAGAGGAACGTTATAGTGGGAAACAAGAAAAGCTTTATTTTTCTACAATGAGGGGAAGGTGGGATGAGTAAAAACCTGTCTGCTTCCAGAAAGGCTAACCCACAGAATTGGCTTGGCCCCTGAAAACCCTGAGAATGGGTCCTCCCCAGTCATGATTTAGTGATGATATCAATGCATAAGTGTTGATCTGTAGCGTTAGTGCAAGCGTCCTGGTTAACAGTTATTCATTTTGGAGATAAAAAGTATGTCAAGCTGTTATTGAGTTCTGACTTTCACATTACTTATTCCTGCCATGTTTCACCAATTTATTTCCCCAATCTTTCCACAGCTCTGCCTCTTTTGCCGTTTTTAAACACTTCTTCACTGCTTTAGCCTACCACTTTTGCCACATTTTTGCCTGTTTTGCCCCTGTAACCCATTGTCGTCTCTTCTCACCCATTTTTGCCACTTTGGAACTTTTTTGCCTTTCTTACCCCATTTTGCCACTTTTATTCCAGTTTGGCATATTTACACCCATTTTTGCCACTGTGTAAGCATTTTCACCTTTTTCTCTATCAATTTTTGCCACTTCTCACTTACTTTCCTTCCACTTTTAGCCTATTTTTGCAGCTTTATATTGCCTATTCACTATTTTAGCTGCTGATTTTTGAAACTATTTTGCCCATTTTTACCTCTGTAACCCATTGTTGTGACTTTTCATCCATCTTGCCAGTTAAGACAGATATTTGCCATTCTTAACCAAGTTTTTCCACTTTATTCTCAATTTTGCTGTTTTTAACCCATTGTTTCCCCTTTTTCTCCCCTTTTTGCTTCTTTGAACCCATTTCTGCCCCGTTTATACAATTTTTGGTTCTGTTAATCCATTCTTGCCACATTTCTCCCATTTGTACCCACTATGTAATCACTTTTCAAATATAAGCTATTTATTGCCACTGTTTAAAGACCCTGTAAAGTGAAAAAGAATCTGTATTTCGGTTTGTTGCATGACAGGTCATTGTGTTATAAACCCCTAAATCAAATTTCAGTCAACTAAAACATCTCTAAGTTTAGGAAATTAAGCTTCAAAATTGGGAAAAATGAGGCAGTGAAATCTGCTCCAGGATGGTGTGGGTGTGTCCGTTAGCCGAAGCTACGCCCACTCAGGAGAAATACAATCCTCTCAGGTTTAAAAAAGGTTGCAATGTGAATGTTGACCTTATGAGCAGAATGCAGTCTTGTCTGTGCCAGAGAAGAGACAACAGCAGTTTTCTGGCTCAAATCTCTGTTATGATGCTTAAAATGATCCACATACCACTGTAGTCGATGGATTTGGCAAATTTTTCTCACAAGAAAAAAAACAGCATTTAACTGACTTTTAAATTTCAATGAAGGCAGTGACATCAGCTAACAACAGACTGTACTGAGGTGAACTGCGCTGTGATTTGAGCCCACATATTGGCCCCGCCCACATGAAACCAAGCCAGGAAAGAGGTGAAAAACCTCCTAACAGTCCAAATCCAGAATTCAGTCACATGTAGATCTCAGTGTTTTCACATGTTTACAGCAACCATATTCCAACGTTTCTCATGTGTCAAGACAAAAACTTTGGATTTGACGTACAGGGTCTTTGACGGGTTTTGCCATTTTCTCACCCATTTTTTACTTTTTTTTTTAAATCACATTTATCATCTCACATTTTTGCTTCTTTTCACCTTTTTTTGCCTTCTTCTACAACTGTTTGCCCCTCTATCACCACTTTTTACATTTTTTCTCATATTTTTGTCACTGTATAACCCTTTTTGCCAGTTTTCACCTTTTTAGCCACTTTTTGCACTTGTTTAATTATTTTTGGTTGAAGTTATTTCAGTTATTTCCTTTTTCTTCTCTGGCATTCTGACATTTGTGCACATCATAGCTTAGCTTTATAGCCTGGCATTACTTTCCAAGTGGTTTAGTCAATGTGTCCATCCATATATATTATTCATTCAACCTTTATTTAATATCAAGTTTGAGACTGTTAAAAAATAAAAAGTAATTCAGATTTAAGAAAAAAGGTTTAGATTTTCAAAAAGGTTACATTTTACTACAGCATAAATCCATTTTTTTAAACTAAGAATGTTTATCATTTAGGTGAAATATGAAATATGGTTATCACATTCATAGGCCCCCCATTTGGCTGGGCCCAAATCTCTCCCCTTTTCTCCCTCTTACGGACATGCTCCCTGACTGAGAAACATCCTTCATGGGAATCACTGCTCGGATGGAGTGCTATCAATGCCCTTTCCTTAAGCATGTCAAGCAAACCTAATTCCCCATTCTACCAGATGCACATTAAAAAACCTGGCAAAATAAAAAACTCAGGAGGCCAATCATCATCTATTTTATATTCCACATGCCCAAAGCACATTCCCCTTTCAGAATCTAAAATCACAGGGTAAGGCTCCTCTCATCCCTGGGTGATTTTTTTCTGCATCACTCACAGGCCTAATTAGCCTTTTGTTCTTAGATAATAACCTTATAATGCTGCCATCTGCTCCCTGGCCTCGTATTTCACAATGAGATGCAATAATATCAAATACCTGAGCTTTAGATTACAAGAGAACAAAATTAGGACTGGAGAAAACACCTGAAAAATACTTACAGATTTACCCTTACACAGTGTTCAAACTACTGTATGTCTTCACAACTCCCTCATGACAGGTGTCTTGACCAAAGTTTAAACTGATCTACAGATTTGGAATCTAATATAAGCCCAATTAGTCTGCCTGAAATTAGAAATTGATTGCCTAATGTTTTCAAGTGGACTGATAGTGATTTTTAAAAAAAGGTTTTACGCTACTCATTTTTGGAGAAAAATATCACTTTCATGTCATAATTTACCAAAAAAGTGAAAACATAACTAATCATCAGCCACAATTAATCATTACATTTTAACAACAAATTAACAGAAGTGCTTCCAATCCTGAAGTACACATGATCAGTTATGAGATGATTTACCAGTTTAATGAGTTTATAATAGTAGGATAGTTTTTACATGATCATGCATAGATTGACATCAGATAAGGCTGATATTAACATTGGGGTGTTCTATCACAGGGTTAATACACAGTGACAGTCCTGATTTAATGTCCTTCTACACAAGCATCACAATTGTTAAAAATCGTCCACTGCCATATACTGTAATCCAAAATTAAAATAAAACATTGAAAAAAAATCATCCATCCTCCCCCAAATCACCATCTGCTTCCTCATCTTGGCAGATCAGATCAGCGGCCTCTTGTGCAGTAAGTGTTTCATTCCTTTGCAGTTCTACTCCTTTGCTGTTTCCAGAATCCCCCATGACTCTTCAAAGACCAGCAGGTACCTTTCTCTGCAGTAACCTGGGCACATATGGGGAGATGGCAGACAGTTTCTTGTGAAGTGTAAGGTCCACTTTAAACTTTGTCACTATCGTCCCATAAAAATACACACAGACATGGTGCACTGCTGGACAGTTTTGAGATTCCCCAACACCAGATTGTTTTCTTGATGTTATACCTGTCAGATTTAACATGGAAAAACATCCCTATACACAAATTTACATGTTTGTCATCGTTACTTGAGTTGACATTGCTCATTTTAGTTTTGTTTTAGCTTACTTGTTGTTTCCTCTGATGAAATCCACATGCCCAAACAACTGTTCAGATACACTGAGGTGGAAGCGCATGTAGCCGTAGCATTGATAATAGTGACAAACAGAGGCTTTCTGGGTGAAAAATAAAATTCTGTGTTGTACAATTGAGCATTGCATTTGGCCCATTTTTACCGTCAACTTGCAAAATTAAGCAAAGAAACAATACTTGTCAGCTAAGCAGAACCTGTTTGAAGGAGGAACGCTCACTGAAATCACTGGTGGCTAATGCTGCTACTATTACCCAGTACCTTTTACAACCAAACTCCAGAAATACAGAAATATCTTTTTTAGAATCTTTACTGTTTTAAAAGCAGAACTTAAAAAGTATTCAAAAGTATTCTACTCTACTAAAGTACTTCTACTTCTACTTAAGCCAGTTTTTCGGGGGGGGGGGGGGGCCGTGGATAGAGTCATAAACAGGGTCAAGAGTGGGGGAGAGACATGCAGTAAAAGGCCTCAGGCCGGATTTGAGCCCGGGCTGCCCACGTACATGGGGAGTGCCTTTAACCACTAGGCCACTGGCCCAGTAACAGCACTTTTATTTAAGTACTATGCTCTTGTACTTTTTCCACCTCTGTTGACTACATGGAAGCACATAGAGAGAGAATGATTCCACATCACAAACCAGGAAGTTGATTTTTAATCCTAAATTGTAACTCTATTCTGAGTAAAATGTATTTCAGTGTTGGAGCTATTTGACAGAGATGATCCACCAGTGTTAATTTAATTCTGTAAAGAGTCATGTGATCTAAGCTCTGCCATTTCAAATATGGGGGGATATGAGGGTAGAATTCCCCATCATGCCCTTGGACAGAGTGTTTAGATGTGTTTTATATCTATTTTGGTGTGTTTGGAAGTTGTCTGTTGTGTAATTGGCTTGTGTTGCTCATGTTTTTGGTGGATTGTTGTTGTTTTTGATGTGGGATACATTTGCACCATGAGTAAAGTTATCCAATGAGTTAGAGTTCCCACCTCTGACTTTAGGTGCTCCTTAAGGACGCATAGGGCGTATTCTTCATCAGTATGCATTGCCTTGCCGTGAGATTGACCCTCTGTTTTGTTTTTTGCCAGAGGAGACCCACCTTACAGATTTTCTGGAGTTACTGCAGCTCTGTCATGTCAAATATTTAACATGTATAAAAGTGTAGAATAACTACATGTAGTTAGGACCAAAATTGACATTTCAAGGGTTAGATTAACTCTATATGACTTAAATTGACATTGTCAATTTTGCTGTGTATTGTACTTTATTATAGAGGTGTGACTTTACCTGAACAGCCTGGAAAACTATTATCTGTTGTACTTGCCGATAAGGAATGATCGTATTTCACTGTACATCTCCTCAGTAGCTACTCAGTACTCAGTACTTAAAGTAAACTTTAAATTAAATACTTTTACTTTTACTTGAGTAAATTCATAGACCAGTACTTTTACTTTTGTCCTTATACTTAACTACAAAGTCGTGTACTTTTTCCAACCCTGTAAGAATCACAGGCTACAGCATTCACAGGGGTATGATGCTGACCAAGCTAAGCTAATACCTTACCTTTCCTTGCCTCACACAAATGTGGTCACTCCAGACAAGAGAAAGCAAGGCAGTGATGGCCAGAATGCCAGACTGAATGCTTCAGACTTCCCTGGCTAGTGTGATGTTAGCTGTGTCCACTTTTTTATTTTGATTCTCATCCTTGTTGCCAAGTGATCCAGAACACCTGGGTCTGAAAGGTGCTCACAAATATGGAAAGAGTAATTCAGAGTCTTGGGCTTAAGCTATCCTTTTCACCCTTTCACCCATGAAATAAAAGCTGAACCGCAGAGAATTTCATTTAATACTGCCTGTTCTCAATTTAAAATAGTTTTGTGGCACCAAAAGGTTAAGCACAGCCTCATAGCTGCTGTTATGACAGCATGACATCAAGGCTTATAGTGTTGACATGGAAATACCCCTGCTTTCAAATAAAATTTGTTTTTTGACATAAGTCAGCTTTGGAGCATGGGCATACTGGTTTCCTCAGTGCAGCCGGGCATATCAGGTTCCATTAATGTCACTGTGATTGCTAAACCACTTACTCATTGCTGGCCGATTTGCTTTGAAATTGTGTAAAAATGTTCCAGCCTTGCTTTTAGAGACCCAGAGCAAGAGCATCTGTTTTCAGAGGGATCATCAAACACAGACAGACAGATCAAGTTTGATAGTGACTGCTAAGTAGATATGTCCTCAAATAACAGTGTACAGCTTTGTAAAAGGAATCCTCACTGTGAATTCTTCCCTTTACACATAAAAGATGAATCTTTAAGGTATTTGGAGGTAGTGAAACGTCTTTAAGGTGTTTTGTGGGAAACTGAATTGATTCATAGTCCATCGACATTATGACAGGGATGGCCAGCTTAAATAAAAGAGCTGTGGTTAACGGGATATCACGCCTTGGACAAAGTAAAAGTAACTACATTTCATCGAACCCTTTCAAAGGAAGGCTTAAATCCTGGACATCACAAAGTTAAGGTAAGTGAGCAAGAGTACAACAATATTATTAAGTACAGAGACAGATGAAAGAGAGGAAAGGTTAATTCCTTTTCGACCCAGCCTGAAGACAGCACACATTACCAGGGTGCTCTCTAAGCACATGGGAGACAAATTGGATTCAAACTCCTGTCTTTCAATAAGTCACCTGGCTGGGCTTTTCACCTGCCAAATAAATCACCTGGGAGAGAAGAGGCTGAGCAGACACTTATAATCTGCCTTCAGGTACAAGTTAGGGTGGAGTACAAAATGAGAGAACCTGTTTATATGTCAGAGGGGTTTCAGTGCAGAGCCAGAAACAAAAATAATCCTCTCAAATGTCCCATGCAAAGGGCTGAGGAAGAACAGCCTGAGTGAATCTGACCCTAAAGCTATCTCCATGAAATATAAACCACTTTCAGCACTGTTCTCAATAGGACGAGACTACCAGAAACACAGATGGGAACTACCAACAACTTTCTGCAGTGACTGATGATAGAGTCCTTGCTTTAGCTTATTTAAACCACAATCATTTTAAAATGATGCTTTTCAAGGTCTGTGCATGGTAATTTAACCTTCATAATTACAACTCATATCAAAGTAACAAAAATGTGTTTTATTTATCTATGCTTTGGTACAATACAGCCCTCTAAATAATATAAACTCCTTAGAAAAGAATTACATTTAAATTGGCGATGTTAACAATTTGGATGGGCTCACTGAACTAAATGATTGAGAAAGTAATGTCAGCTTCATAAGCCATAATTTGCACTAACATCAAGATGCCAGAAATTAAAGTTGAAGAATTAAGACAACTTTAAAAGTAAATGAGTATTTGTGAAAAGAGAAAAAAAAATGGGTTAAAAGTGACCACAATGGGGCGAAGTGGAAAAAAAATTGGAAAAATTGGGCAAAAACTGGTCAAACAATGGCCGAATGAACTGGTTAGAAATAGCAAAAAAAAGTGACAAAAAAAGAGGGAAAAGGAAGGAAAGTGTCCAAATATGGCAAAATAGGTTAAAAGTGGCAGATATGTGGTAAAAATGGACAAAAAGCAGCAAAGTTGGATTAAAAGGACAAAAGGGGGGTTAAGCATATTTGTTTTGTTTGTTGTCAGCATGGGGTTTTGACTAGAGACAGGTCTTTGCTTTTAGGCAAAAGTTAAAAAATACTGTTATGGTCTAAACCTGGGTAAAAAAAAAGCCAGAAACTAAAGCCCTAACATCCAGTGTGTTAAAGAAAAGGGATGGAAAGAAAACAGGACTGGTTTTCAATATTGGAAACACAGGCAGGGTAAGCTCACCTGCATGCGCAGTGTCATCTGGACCTCCGGCCTCGTTCGCTCTAGCAGTGTTGAGGTGACCGCCGATTGCGCGCAATTGCTGTTCAATTTTAGTTCAGCTGGGTTTTAACTCAAAAACAATGACAAGTTTCATTCAAGTCTGTGAGAGTTGGTTTGCTGTAGAGTCTGAGTTGGCATCTTCTTCTTCTTTCAGTGGCAGCTTTCCCCCGCTACCTGAGTCTTGTGACGTCATTTAAAGAGGACACAGTCGCTTCACGCACACTGCTGGCATGGTCCATTCAATACTGTTGCACAATCCAACACAGCTTAACCTAATGTTTATTTCCAACATGAAAACCAGTCCAAAACAAGAAAAGAAGGAAAAGAAGAGGGACTCTATCTAACATGTCTATCATTCCTAACAATACAGATGCCTCACTGTTTTTTTATGGACTGTTTGAGCAAATATTGGAGTCATGGTCTCTGTCTATAATTACTGTAATAAATATTGTATTATTCAATTCTAATGGTCCAAACTGCATGTACTGTCTGATTAAATATTATTTTAGTTGAAACAAAAATATCTCAGATTCACAAGTTCTGCCTTTTTCTTGTTTCTTCAATTTGACTTAAATCTTGTAAAAATAATTCTGCAACATAATTGGTGTTGTCGACAGGATAAATACAAAGCTTTCAATTTTATTTCTACAAATTCACAACATAATTCTGTTACTTTGGCCAGCCTTCTCCTGGTTAATTGGAGGAAAATCCCAAGAAAATGTGCTTCTTTTCTTTTTGTTTTCAGACTCATATTGCTGTAGTGAACCACAGTGAATACATAACTTACATTCTACTGTTGAACTGAGACTCACAGAACGAGATGGACAGATGCAACTCAGAGGGATGTTGTGCACAGAAAAATGAAGATACTTACAGGACATTTGCAACATTAACTTTTCATTTACAAGGACGTCTTGGCTGGAGGTTGTGTAATGCGTACTGCTGGCTACACTGGAATGACTAAAAGATTAACATTTGTTCCCAGAGGCGTACATCTTCTACCAGACGATGATAGACAGAGATTGTTGAGATTGTCACATGGGTTATGAGGATTTACTCCCTTTTGTGGATGGAATCAGAAAGTTATTTGAGGAATTCTGGGATTTTTAGACAATAAAGTGGGGTTTTTTTTTGTATTTTTAAAAGTCACTTGATCACATTCATTGACAACGACCACTACACTGTCACTCTCTAAAAGCTCTAAGAACCCTCGATACACTGTGGTTTCTGTGAAGTGCTTATGTAATGCACTGTAATTTTGTTTTAATTTGTATTCAGCCTTGGTTTGTTTTTCTTTTTTCCAGCTTGAATCACTAACTTATCAAAACTAGGAAAGAAATGACCGCTTTGCTAGGTCATGAGCTGCGTTTGAAAATATAACTCAAGTTCATCTGATTCTGCAGAGCTCTGGTCCCTCTCAGCTTCACATAGCCTGTCAGCAGCCTCAGAATTTATTCTTACTGCATCTGAGCCTTGACTGTTATAGTAACTGGATCCTGTTCACTGTCATCATTAAGCAGATTTACTTCATACTACTGATAGATGTTGAAGAGATATTTCCATAGTGATGCTCTGAGTCGACAAAAACAACCATTTCATTTTAAAGATAACGTCTGAGCAGCACGTTACTGCTTTCCTTCCAATCACCACATGAAAACCTTTGTTGCAAGGCATACATTCCTCTAATCAAGACCTCTGCAAGTCATTGACAGTTTTAGTACATTTGCTTTCTCAGCAGCGTACAGTATGTCGATATGTCCCATTCCTCAGCTAAAATGTGATTCAGTGGGGCTGATTGCTGATAGCCTATTGCCCTAAAGCTTCGGCTGATGTTCTATTATAAAGAAAAAGCCTCCCTGAGGAGAAAATTACTAAGCAACTCCACTGAGAGCCAGGGTCTGTCCTTTTGAGAAACAGAGGGGGAAAACACTTGTCTTTACAGTGATGTCTGAGTCTTTTTCTTCTGCTTCTACAGATATGTTTTCAGTTTCATCATATATAACAACATAGAGAGACATACCAGTAGAAAGCACTGCTGGAGGCCTTTTCCTTTCATTTTCAGTATTGATTTTTTAAAGGTGGAGTACAAACAGGAAGGTCTTGGCAGCAATAATAGAAGTGGGGCCAAAGGGACAATGGCAGATTGATAAAACATAAGACCTTTTAATGCTCCATACCACAGGAGAGTAATGCAATAATAAGATTCTGCACTATCCAACAATATTATGTTACCGTATTTTATTGATTACTGAAAAAACAAATATTCTTCTTGTTAAACTTATCTACACAATTCAACCTTGATATAATCTTTAAGAAATGATAGTGTTTTGGATATAAATCTGATCCATAATGGTGTGATGTATAACATTTGGTTGTAAGTCACTAAAAAGTATGCAGCAGCTCAAAAAACATAAAAGAGAGAAATATTTTGATTCTACTTACATTAAAACATGAATAACTGAAATATCTAGTGCTGTATAGATGATGCACATAGGCCTTATTGCTCACTAAAGTATGTCCTTGACTTGAATAGGAGCACTTAACAAAAATGTTAATAATAATAATATTAATAATAATAATAATAATAATAATAATAATAATAATAAGTTTGTTTATATAGCACCTTTCAAGAACAGCAAGGTCACAAAGTGCTTTACAAAGAGGTAAAGGAAACACAGGCGATGAATGCAAAGGTACAATAAGAGAATACACAGTATACAAAAACAGATTTAAGTTAAGACCAAACCAAACAAGTAGGTCTTAAGTTGCTTTTTAAAGGAACAGTGTCTACTGATCTTAAACCCAACAGAAGAGGGTTCCAAAGAGTTGGAGCAATGACTTTTAATGCACAGTCTCCTTTGGTTTTCATTCTGGAGTGTGGAACAACCAGCAGACCCTGATTGGAGGACCAAAGAGTCCTGCTGGGGTTGTAAGGTTTTGAGTCCTGAAATGTATGCTGCTGCCTGACCATGCAGGGCTTTGAAAGTAAACTTAAGAATCTTACAAATGTATCCTGAAATGTATGGGAAGCCAGTGGAGATAATACAGAATTCGTGTAATGCTTGACCTTTTTAAGGACTCGGTAAGTAGTCTGGCTGCAGCGTTTTGAACTAATTGTAGACGATTTATAGATGTTTTACTGAGACAGGTGAAAAGTGAGTAACAGTAGTCTAAACGGAAGGAAATGAATGTGTGAATAACCATCTCTGTCTGAGCTGTAGAAACAATGTGTCTTAGTTGAACGATATTTCTGAGTTGGAAAAAGCAAGAACTGACCAGATTATTGACATGGTGGTCTAGAGACAAGGAGTGGCTAAATGAAACACAGAGATTATGAAGAACAGATTTTACACAAGTGGACAGGGTACCAAGCTTCTCCAAAATACCAGACACTAAGCCATCTGGGACTGAGACAAGGACCTCTGGTTTGTCACTGTTTAGCTGAAGAGAATTATCTGCCATCCAAACTTTTATGGCACTCAACCAACTGAGTAGAACTGACACTTTTGAGGTGCAAAAGATGTAGCCAGATGTCACCCGCATAACAGTAATAGGATATGTCTTTAAAGCTGTTGATTATGTGGCCAAGTGGGAGCAGGTACAAAGAAAGGACCGAACCTTGAGGAACTCCACAAGCCAGAGAGGAATTAGATGAGCTGTGGTTGTTAACAGTGACTGAGAAAGTTCTGTCTGACAGGTAAGAGGAGAATCAGTCAATGGCTGAGCCAGAACTATCCACCCACTGCTTTAGCCTATGAACTAAAATACCATGATCCACAGTGTCAAAGGCTGCACTGAGATCCAATAAAACCAACACAGAACATTTTTCCTAAGCAAGAGGTGATTAAAAACGCTAAGAGGTGCAGATTCTGTTGATGAATGGGACTGACGAAAACCAGACTGAAACTTATCCAGGATGTTATGAGTGTCCAAGGCAGCTGTAAGTTGTTTGGCAACCACTTTTTCTAGAATTTTAGAAATAAAGGGTAGTTTTGAAATGGGCCTATAGTTTTGGGGCAGAGAGGGGTCCAGATTTGTTTTTTTGAGAAGTGGTTGTATGACAGCATGTTTAAAATATGAAGGAACATGACCAGATTCTAATGACTTATTGACAATTGAAAGAATGTATGGGCCAGTGGAATCTATTACAGATTTTAGCAGATGGGTGGGCGTTATGTCAAAGGGACTAGAGGAAATGGTCATAGTTCCAACCAGATTCTTTAGTTCTTGTAGGGAGACTGGAGAGAACTTTTCCAGAATTATTTGGTGAGGTGGGCAGGGAACAGCGGAAGAAAAAGATGGAGTTATTTGTGCAAAAAAGGAAAGAAATCTTTCACACTCATCATCAGAAGAAATTGAGGGAGTGGGTGATGGAGGAAACAGGAATCTAGGATTATGTCTGTTCTGTGCTACAAGATTTGCAAAAAATTTAGCTCTGGCATCCTTAACCATACTATTAAAATCAGCTAAAATCTCTTTTAGATGCTGATGGTGGGCATGAAGACTCTACGGCATGTTCGCTTAAAGGAGCGGATACTATCATTTAACGGGGGGGGCTGGATTTTAAAGGAGCAATTCCATCCAAAACAGAAAGACAGTGCTCATTAAAAGACTGTTCTTCTGTATTAAGTACATGTTGACTGAGGGCACTCTTGAAATGTAGCATCAACCACATATTTAGTTTATTACTCCTCTTTTGATAATGTTTGCAAAGTTGTTTGTTCAGTCATGAACTCTGTCTGGCTCCAGGGATGATTCTGTCAGCCAGTGTTAAATTAACTAATGAATATTAACAAAGACAAAGTGTTCTTTTCAGTATTAAATTAACACTGACAGTTTTTCTTGTTGAACAAAATATTGACTTAAGGGTTTCAGTGTTTATTTTAATTAGACATTTTATCATTTTATATTCAGCAAATTATCACATTTTCCAAAATCATCATAATGTCTTTGTGAGGGAGTCTGTGTTGACTGAGAAAAGATTGTATTTGTTTTTCTTTTAAAGAGGCGAGGCAAGAAGGGCAAACAAATGAAGACTCATGATGATAATCTGTTTCAGTAGGGACAGTTAGCCTCTCTTTCTCATACAAAAAGGATAAGAAATTATTGTTCAGATAAATAACGACAGATTCTTTAAGGGTTTGGTGTGACCCAGCAGCAACTTAGTTACAAGAGAAGCCCATGGTATCACTAACTGTGCCTATTCTTTACAGCCAAGCATGCTAGGCTCCTCTTCCATTCAAAGCTTGAATGTACAGTGCCTACAAAAAGTATTCACCCCTGTGGATGTTTTACCCTTTACCCTCTGACACTCCAGAACATTGACCTTGTTGTCTTTAAACTACTTCTGTGTAGCTTTGGGTCATTGTCTTGCTGAAAGATAAATCTTCTCCTAAGCCGTAGTTCTCTTGCAGACTGAAGAAGATTGCCCTCCTGAGTTTTCCTATGTTTTGCCGCATTCATTTTTGTCTCTGTCTTTACAAGCCTTCTAGAGGTGGCTGCTGGGAAGCATCCCCACACTAACCAAACAAATGCAGATGTTAAAAAGGCTTATTCATATGACTTAATTCACGGTGTAGTAACCTCGTTTGATATGACTTAGTTACATACATAACAAATTGAGATAAAAAACCTTCTCCCATTTGGTCATGGATTGTCATGGCTTAGCTTTTCTTAGTAACGGGGGGGTCCCTGAAGTAAACAGGTTTGGAACCACTGCTCTAAAGTTTTTAAAACTTCTCTTTTAATAATCTAAAATGCTGTTACTGTACAAATTAAAACTATAACTGCCAAACACAACAGACGGTGGACACTTTGACTGAAATACAGTCTTTACTTTGATTGATGTACATACTGTACACGTACAAAAGAACTCCCTTGGGTTTTGGGGGGGGGGGGGGGGTTTAGAGGTGGATTATAAGATTTTCCTCTGTTGTCCTTCAGTATGGATCCTGGTATTTGCATCTCTGCAGAGCCATCCGCCCAACCCTCTCTCTACTGTATGCAGAGCTAAAAACAAACAAACCCTCCTCTGCACTGACGCCAGCAGAAGCAGCGACTGCTGCAAGTTCTGTTTGGAGGGTGGACACAAAAAGGCAGTGACACAGCGTGGATGGTTTGGCAGCAAACTGAAATATACCTCATTGGAGAAAAAAAATCTCTGCAATTATTTTTCTTGTCAAATATGACTTTACTAGAGTTGAATCCATGTAAGCAAAATGAAAGTATTTCTCACCTTGTTTCAGCTTTAATTCACTTTAGAGCCAATGATTTGATTTTTTTCTTCCATAATTATTCAAAGGACTTATCTCCTAAAAACTGAACGAAGTCACATTGAATAATTAGATCAGTGCTTTAATATGGTTACACAGTCTGACTCTGAAAATATAATGCTGGAGAGATTCAGGGGAAACATTTGATCTGAGAATGGGAGAATGTAGAAAATGTGCTAATTTTCACAGTGTTAAAACAAAAACAAAGAAACAGATAGACTGCTTGTTTTTAACCTCTACATAAACTGTTCACAAGTTATCAGTATCTTTGGAACTTGTTATTTTTCAGTCAACTAATTAACGAGAAGGGAAAAGACCTTGTAGGCTGTTTTGTTAGAGCAAACTCAGTAGGTTTAATGTATTTCCCTACTGTGCATATTGCTGCTGCCTCATTATAGTCGGGATTCCAGCCAGTTTAAATTCTCCTGAGGAGGGAGGCACTGGAGCAGAGGCTAGACAAGCACAAAATATTATTGGCAAAATAAAGACACTGCTCTGGGATCATCATGCAACAAGATATTTTTTATCTGCAGTACAAAAAAGGTATTTATTGTCTTTTTTTGTTTGTTTTTGCTCCTTTTGCAGCCATTATATATGGTTGACCTGCAGTATATAGTAACATATTTTAAAGTGTTGGAAATACTAAATGGCTCTGTACTGTGAAAAACTGGTTTAAAATCAAATTTTATAGCAAAACATAAAGTTATTCATCTCTGTGTGAAATGCACAGAATTGTGTCTTAATAAAAATCCTGACTTTAAAATATGAACCATCTATGTCTGAATCCATGGTAAAGTTTGTTTATCCTTGCAGTATTTTAATGGTAAGAAATTTCTCAGTATGAATAATTACATGTTCTGTCGATACACCAGCAACAATGTAATTTGATATCTGATCGCCACACTTCTTGTACTGTTGATGTTTTGTTTTGTGGCGATATAAAATCAGCATTGATCTGTTCCCACTCCACCTCCTGTCTTCATACACAAAATGTCAGACATGCAGTTGTTTCTCAGGAGGTCCTGGGGTTATTTTTGTGCCTGTAGCCAACATCCATCAGCAGAGTTAAAGTGAACACTAAGGACTAATGATCAGTGCCTGCTGAGTTTAATTTGTGCCCAAATGTGCCCACAAAGGATACACTGAATAGGTTTACAAACCAGACAAAAACAGATGGATTTGACTGGAGTTTCAGGAAAAAAATATCATGTTAACTGAGTATTTGTCCATCTTTGAAGGATTTTCTGTGATTATTGAAAAATCCTTCAAATGTTTGCATGATTTTGTACAGGACAGAATGGCCAGAGAAGCTGCATCAGTCTGAATCACTCGCAACAGCCTGTCGTCTCCCCACATACTTATGCAGGTGAACAGTGAATAGAGATGAGACTGTCTGACAACAGACAGCTGTAACCAAAGCTGCCCATAAGGGGGGTAGAGGTGAAAGCTTCCTGGGACCCAGCCAAATGGGGAGCCCATGGAGGGAAAAAAAAAGAAAAAAAAAACATGGCTCATTGTGAAGTTAATCTGTGATAACCATATTTAACATTTACAACCATATTTAACATTTAACCTGAACAATAACCACTCTTGACAGAGCAACAAAAATGAATTTTATTCATTTATGCTGTCATACAATACAGCATTCTCAAAATGTAAAGCATTTTTCTTGAAACATAATTACTTTTTTATTTGCAATGTTAAAAATGTGGTTGGGGAACTGAAATTAACCTTTAGGAAAGTACCGTCAGACTTTATATGTAAGTCATGATCTGCACAGATATCATGATACCAGAAAATAAAGTAGAAGGAACCGAAATAACTTAAAGGGAAAAATAACTGAATAATTGCAGATTTAAGGGGAGAAGTTGCAAAAATCAGTTTAGAGTCACAGAAGTTGGCTATAAGTGGCAAAAAAATGGTTTAACTTTGCACAAATTGTCAAAAGTGGTAAAAAGTGGTTAAAGAATAGCAAAAATTGGTTAAAATGGCAAAAAAGGGATAGAGCAGTCAATATGGGTAAAGAAAGGACAAACTGGCGAAAATGGGTGGTAAAAAAATTGAAAAGCAGTTAAAAAACGTGTTGAAAATTGGCTTCCAATGGCAAAAATTGATGGTCAACATGGTGAATGTTGCTAAAAAAAGGCAAGAATGGGCAAAAATAGAAGAAAATAAGTGATGAAAAGTGGTTAAAGAGTGGCAAAAATTAGTAATAAATTGGCAAAATGTGTTTAAAGAGGCAAAAATTGAGAAAGTAGCAAATAAAAAGAAGAAAAGTGTCAAGAAGTGGGTGGTAAAAATGGTGAAAAGTGGCAAAAATTGGTTTAATGTAGAAACAAAATGGGGGAAAAAATGGTAAGAAGCAGTGATAAAAAGTGGTTAAAAGTAGCACAAATAAATAATTTGAACATCAGAACTCAATATTAGCTTGAAACACTTTTTAGCTCCAGATGAGGTAACTGTTAGCTGGGACACTAACATCAGTGCAACTGATCCAACACACACTGATGTAATCAATCAATCACAAACTGGGGAGGGTCTATTCTAGCAGGCCTGGCTGTATCCAACAGTATGCTGTAGCTTATATCCCACCTTCATGACTTCTTTTACACAGTGAAAACTTTCTACCAAAAGCTATTCTGTTTCAGCTGCACAGATGCTGCAAAAGCTTGCACACTTCTATTATAGGCCAACGAACCTGCACAAGCTAAAGTTAGTTTGCCCCTAATTGGCACCACAAAGAGGAAAACCTGTGCAACAACAACTCAGTAATGACAGTTTGATCGCTAACTCAATCTCTCTCTGTGGCTCAACAGTGATGAATAGAGAGGGTTTGTGTCGTTTAGTTTTACTTTAATAATACACATCAGAAAAGTGGAAATTTAAGAAGGGTAATTATACCATATGATTGGATTTTTATGGCTCTGTCAGGGAGCGCTGGGGCCTTTGGAGGGGCATATGCTCAAAATTAAAATGAGCACATGGAATATAACTATACCAAATCCATAAGGGTATAAAACAGTAAATTGCAAACTGATGACTGATCATTTTCAGTCAGTTGGAAAAGATATTATCAGGATATCTGTTTAAACAAAAACATCTATCTGCTGATTCCAGCCTCTTAAATGTAAAGATTTGCTGCTTCTCTTTGCCATTTCTCCTATATGAGGTGTTTGAGAGATTTGGACTGTTGTATCTAAAATAAAAAAAACATGAATATGTCAAGTTGTACTCAAACTTGATAAGCATTTTACAATTTAAGGGTCTTTTTTGATTGATTCATTAACATCATGCATACAGGATTCATGGTTTGAAGGAGATAGTGTATAGCTGTAATGCCCTAATGGGACTGTTGCAGAATAAAAATGTGACAAAAATCATTTGGCAATGGAGCTTTTCCCAAATCTATGCATCAAAACATATTTCTTAATTATTTATTTCTAGTCTTCTAACTGAAGGAAAGTTAACAATATAGAAGAGAAGAAGGAAAGCAGAAATGCTGCAATAATAAGAGGGCTCTCATTTGATACACTAAAGCCAAAGAAGGTCAGAGTTTATGTGTCAAGGCTGTTTAATGAGCTACACAATGTTTTATGTGTGCCTTTGGCCATTTAAAATAATAGTTCTACTTCAAACATGCACATCAAACTGGCTTGACGCCTGCTCTCC
Organism: Cheilinus undulatus; assembly: GCF_018320785.1. Classification (NCBI taxonomy): domain Eukaryota; kingdom Metazoa; phylum Chordata; class Actinopteri; order Labriformes; family Labridae; genus Cheilinus; species Cheilinus undulatus. The sequence goes on from NC_054873.1 coordinate 31,762,012, forward strand.
AGCCTCATTTTGACTTTGGAACATCAAATGTGTCATGGTTTTTGAAAAGTTAAAAGAAAAAGTGGATCCACATGCAGAAATGAAGGCTGAATTTATTTTACCAAGGGTCAAAGAGGAAAAAAACATACTTCAAAAATCCAAACTTTGAGAGAGATGTAGAAATATTAAACATGGACAATGAACTGACAAAAATAAAGAGCAACACAGAAGCTGACTGGACTGGGAGTGATTAGAGACAGGTGTAAAAAATAAGACACAGGTGAAACAGGCGAGGGCCATTAAAGTAGAGACAAACCAAGACAGACAGAGCTAGAATCACATATAATGACAAATTAAAACAGGGAACATGAAACACTTCATAAGACAACTATTATAAAGAAATACACTGGAACTGAGTGATTGAAGAAAGACTAAAGAACACATTAAACACCAGAAACTAAAACTAAGGAAACACTGTAAAGAAACACAAGAGGGTTAAACATAAGGAGGGGAGCAATGAAAAGATGACAACAAAAAACCTGGATCATGACGGACCCCCCCCCCCCCCAAGGGATGGATATCCAAACAATAACAAAATCACAAAACAAAAGTCCAAAATCAATCACAAGGAGTAAGGAGGGTGGTGGGGGCCTAGAGAAGGGACAAAGAGCAGAAGTTCAGAAGGGCAACCAGGTGGCTGTCCAGAAAGGAAGGACGGGTTCAGAGGGCGGCCTAAAGGCCCACAAGTTAAGCTAAGCATTGCCTAAGAGGTTATGCAGCTAAGAGGCAGCTGCTGAAGCATCACAACTAGTGTCACATTATTTCGTTTGTCGTGCAAAAAAAATAACATTCAGCCGGTTAGTGTGACTGAGAAGCCTTCAGGATTAATTACCTGTAACTTTTTAACTGCAGTATGTCCTCATCCCTACTTCTAGGGACTTCTAGGGTTACATTTTGGGTTGGGTTAGACATAATGCATGTGTAAATTAGATTACTATGCAACAACAGTCATTAATAATGGCACTTCAAAAAGCTACTGGCAGCATCTGTTGAAAAAAAGTCAAATTCCAAAAAAGGGCACTTTGGATATCAAGGCACTCTCACTTCATTCCTCTCTGCACATGCACAAGGGGGGACGAATAAAGGGGAGAGCTCTCTGTGGCCCAGATAAAAGTTCAAAATGTAAAAACCCTTTCTTAAAACTAAATGACCTTTTAATTGTTAATGTTAACAATGTGCATGGGCACATTGAACCAAACTATTCGGAAGGTAATGTAAGATTTCAAAGCTGTGATGTGTACAAACATCAAATAAAGCAGAAATAACTTCTAATAATTCTGAAAAGAGGCAACAAAAAGGTGAAAAGTGGCAAAAAAAAGGGTTAAAAGAAGCTGAAAGCAAGGGCAAAAAAAGTGGCAAAAATAGGTTACAAGTTTCACAAATGGGTAAAAACCTGCAGGAATGGGTTTAGAGTGGCAAAAAAATGTGTGAAAACCTTCTCTGGGTTTTTCAGAGGCCTATTCTGTTGGGAGGCCTGCACATACATAATGCCTGTCAAAATAAAAGACAGTCTAACACAACCTGTGTTTCAGAATTAACTTTAGCTAACAAGATGGCTCAGTAACACACACACAGGGCAGAGACTTTGAAGGGCTGTCTGCCACAGACAGTGCATGCAGCATGCACAAAACACCTGATATCCCCCACATAGCACTGAGAGCATGTAGAAGACTATAATTCCTACCTTGGCGCATCTGTTAAAAGCAGCTTTTAGTGTGCGAACAAACCTTTCACTCTTCAATCCAGTAGGTCCCACTGAGTAGTAACACACATTAGTAAAGACTAAAAGGTTTGACCCCCCTCAAGCTGTTGTGTCCTATTTACCAGAAGTGCTGACAGGGTCTAAATGTTGAAAATCGCTATTTGTTTCTCAGCAGGAGGCTTTGCAGGTGTTATATCACCGTCCCAAGAGCAGAATCACTTTCAATGGAAACTAGTTTTGAACAGGAGATATTCTTTTTTACCGTTTCAGATCAGAAGACGGGTTATTTAAAACACTGAAAATCTCTTGCAATGGGATAAAGAGAAATCATAATGCATTCCAGCTTCCAGGTTTCATTTTTGCTTTGCAGACGTTACAGAAAATCTCAATTATGTGAGATCAAGTAGTCATGCAAGCTATCTGATTCTTCATCCTTAACAAATAAATCCCTGCAGTTGTTTAAATGAATCTCACTGCTGAAGGATTTGCCAAGAAGAGCACTTATGCCTGATATTCTGCATTAAAATGATAGTAAATGTCTGAGGCTAAGGCCTGTAATAATCCTCAATGACTGTGGAATATCTTTTTCTCTTTACGACAAGTTGTAACTGATTTAATTCAGTATCCTAGAGTGTGAATATTGAAATGCCTTAAACAGACATGCTCAAGAGAACTGGAACAGCAGATTCTCTGCTTTGCTCACGAGCCAAATGCTTGTAGACCCAAATGGTCTGTGGAGTTAGACAAATATGCCCCGAGGCTGACCTAAGGCTGCCTGGAAATGATCTACGGAGGGGTTCTGGGGATCTAAATGTCACAGACAGTCATGGGTCATGGGTGCTGTCACAATGAGACACGAGGGGCTGCCTCTTCTTCATCTCAACAACCTCCCTGCAAGGTGTCACTGGGGTGGTGCTTTCAGTAAGTAATCATTACTGCCACAGGTTTTGTTTACATAAAGCTTGTCTTGTATCGTTAGCTCAGACCATGAGGGAATTTGCCTCATGTGACTGAGAAAAAACATGGACAAATATCCCTCCATTTTAAGGTTTTAAAAACATATTTTGAGGGCTTGTTCTGGTTCCAGAGTGATGACATGAGAATATGATGCCTGGAATAATCAACAAGCAAAGGCAAACTTATAATCTGTGACCTGATTCTCTTCCGACTTTTTTTTTAACAAGCCTTTAGAGCAAAGCCTTCATTCAAATTCATGTTATCTGACACTGACAGAGCACAACGCATGCTGCAGTGATGAATGTTGTGTTTTCATATCCTCATTTGTCTTGTGAGCGTGTACAAGTTGGATGGTTTTCCAGGAATCCTGAAATGTGCACATTCCATATTCATTGCATGCTGTCAAAGCCCCTGTCACATTAAAAATGAATACACAAATCAATTCAAGTAATATGTGATTATTACTGTCATACATCTAAATTACCCCTGAGCAGATGATGGCTGATAATAACTTTGAAACGTTTAGCAATGCACAAATATAAAAGAGCAGTAATTCATTTGGACTGAATGGGGACCGAGGCTTTTATCGTGTCGTCTGAGATGTTAGGCTTTGGAAGAAGCATCAGGCTATAGTACTTCCGTTATTACAGACAAGTTAGTGTGTGTAATTCAAGGCTGGACTTTTAATCTGGAATCTTGCGAACCCCCCCCCACCAAAATAAATGCACGCAACATGAATTACTATTTTGTCCTTAGCAGTGGTTCTCATACTTCTTTGGTCATGACCCCACCACATGACCTTGCAAAGGTCAGTAGACTGACCAGAGTGCATGTCTGTCCTCTAGGAGGCAGTAGCTACAGGTGTGGTTTAGTTGTACTGCAACCCCATTAACAATGGCAGCCCAAGAAAGACATTAGCATAGATGCAGCTTTAGCAGTAAAAGCTGACATTATTTCTTAATTAAAAAACAAAGAACCACACTTAGAGCTTTCCTTAGTAGAAAATAAGTGTTTGATCTTCTTCCCATCAGCTTGGACAAGAGTTGGATTCAACATCTTGCTTCACTGGTAGTGAACAATGCCAGTGGCTTCCTGTCAAGCTCGCGCTATGTAGTTTACTGCCAGGAGGAAGTTTGTTTTGGTCCCCTGATTGACCTGTAGTGAATGTGGCAGCCAGATGGATTCACTTTAGTTAAGCTTGTTTATTTGCAACTTATAACATAATTAAGAACAATACAAGATAATTAAAGAAAACATGCTGGGGAGGTTAGAGGCTGAGAAAGGCTTCTCAAGATAGCTCTGTCTTTCTGTACCAAGAGTTATTCAAGGCAGCAATCCAGGTAAGCTAGGAGAAGGAACAACAACACAGAAGTATACGTACATGACATAAAGTATTTCAATCAGATCAAAGATCTGTAACAATTTTATTTGGTCAAATTATTGACCTATTTAACCCTTAGAGGTTTTCTAAGCCATTTTGGGGCTTTTGTGGTCATTTTGCTTTTCTTTTCTTTTTTTCTTTTTCTGTTTTGTGATTATTTCAACTGTGTTAATGCTCACAACATAAATTTTAAATGGTAAGTCTTTTTTCAAAAAAATCTTTTGAAAGAACAGTACCCGAACATGTAACAAGTCAATAACAAGCTTAGTACACTTTTTGTAAACTCTCAGAATGTTTGTGACTAAAAATGCTGTGTTGAAACCACAGTTGTTGATCTCCCAGCCATCCAAGCGACAACTGCTGGTCCTGAAAAATGAAGCAAATGCGGAAGTGCCAAAAATTGCAATATGTCGAGTGTCCACTTAAGGCTGGATGCAGGAACACAGGAAGCCCCGTACACAACATATGTTAAAAAGCAGTTTTTTACACAATGAATGGAATGGCTTACAGCCTCGTTCAAAAAACTAAACATGTCTCATTAGCTAATGTCTTCATGTCCTCTCCCTGTATGGGGGGTGAATTTTTTTGTACCACAATTGTTTCGATTATATTTAGGAGAAACTTCACTGCAGACTGATTGGCACATCTCATTTGATGGACAGATAGCTTGACAGGCAGACATTACCTCCAGAAGACCAGCTTTAGTTCCAGCTCAGCTGACAGTAAGTTGAGCTCAGTGGGTGGGCTCTTGTCTACAGTTAGGTTGATCCAAAGATCTGTTAAGGCAGCGATTGAGTTCAATATGGAGGCCGCCATGGACTGGCTTCAAAAGATGTTTGAGTCTGCCTATTGTAATCAAATGGCTGATGTCACACAGGCTTTGTCTAATTCTTTCTACAGCCTATGCAGCCATCACAGTAAAAACAAAAAAGAAAAAAATTCCATTTTATTATATTAGGGTTTCATTCTTGAGTCATTGCTCCAAATTTGCAGTTTATCCTGTTTGTCACCAAATGTCAGCTGCCTAGTTGGTGTAGAAAGTGTACAGATGCATATGAATGGGAATAGTTAATTCCCTACATCAAAGCCTAAATATCAGCCTTCCCCATCAGTGCGGAGTAATTGGATGGATGGAGGGATGGATGGATGGATGGATGGATGGATGGATGGTTGGATGGATGCATAGATGGATAGATGGATGGTTAAATGGGTGATGCGTAGATAGATGGATGGATATGGATGGATGGATATGGATGGATGCATAGGTGGATAGATAGATAGATAGATAGATAGATAGATAGATAGATAGATAGATAGATAGATAGATTAGATGGAGGGGTGGTTAGCTTTGGCCCTTTCATTAAAGAGCCCTATGTTTTTAATCAGTCTAAAAGCTGGCATCAAACATTGTGATGATAGAACTCAAACTGACTGTTAATATTGTTTGTTACAGTATTTAAAATTATATAAATTGTGTTCATTTTGCAGGTTGATGTTAGTGTTTGCTATCATTCCAGTGAGCACAGAGATAGTACCACATATAGCCCATGGTCAAATAGAAGAAGAGTGAAGAGAAACAATAATAATCAGTTCTCCCACATACTTGAATACTGACATAACCTTTTCACCTTGACTTGTTCAGACTGTTTTTCTGATGATTAACTGATTAACTTGTGGTAACAACAGTTCTAGATTTATTTTGGCCATCATGACGGCTTGTGCATGCAGAAAAAAGATCCTTGTCTGACTATTCTTATAGAAGAAATCTTTGCTCTGAGTCACCTTCCTGCCTTTCTCTGCTTTCTACCCCACATAAAGTAAGCCAGGAGCAGATAAGAGCATCTGGCAGAGATGTAGAAATATGCCAAGCAGTCCCCAGTGCCTCCACAACAAGTGAAAAACTGTTAAAAAAGTAAAACTGCAAACAGGGTATATCAATCTTTGATGATTTTTAGAGCAGAAGTAGTATTTATAAGTGGAGAGATTAAATAAATACAGCAGAGATGTTCTTAAATGCCATCGTATTGACTTATTTACATTAGTAATTGAAACATGGAGAAAACAGACTCTCTTTAGCTATCAAGCCCTTTTTGAAGACAGGTAAAGCAGCTGTCAAAACTGTAGTCATGTAATATTAATACCAATTAAACCCTTACACCAGGACCCCTGGCAGTGCATGACCACCCATCAGCCAGTCAATCTGTTGAATCGAAATTGTGAGCAGGAGGTGTCCACAGGAGAGGTGACCATTTTTCAGTGTTTTTTCAGTCCTCATTGGACTATTTTTCAGTGTTCACTTGCAATGGGACTTAATTTTCAAACATTCAAATGCTCATATATTTATTAAAATACTGAAGATTTCTGTTTGTAGGCTGTCTCCAAAATCACTATCAATAAACAGAAGAAGAAGAAAGCATTAGTGAAAGGACACAATTATAGTATGACAGTACAGACTGCCTGCCCATAAAATGGCTTGATCCCTGAAAAACCCACTGAATGAGCCATTTCCACCTGTGATTTATTGATGATATCAGTTCATGTGTATTGATCAGTAGCATCAGGGCTAGCATGCATCCTTTCTAAGTTTCCTCATTCAGGAAATGAAAACTGTGTCAAGGTATTATTTCGTTTTTATGATGAAATCTCTATTCTCTCCAGTTTTTGCAACTTTCAACCCATTTTTGGCACTGTACAACAATACTTGCCACTTCTAAGCCCATTTTCACCACTTTTTCTGTCCATTTTTGCCACTTTTAATGCCTTTTCACCACTATTTCATTTAATTCTTACCACTTTTGACCCATTTTCACCACTATTTTTGTAAATTTTTGCCACTTTAAACCCCTTTTCACAACTTTTTCTCTGTCAAAGTAATTTTTCTACCCACATTTAACCAATCTGAATAGTTTTCCCTCATTCTTGCCTCTTTTAACTCATTTTCACAATTATTTGATATTTTTTCATTAAAGTTGTCTCAATTTCTTCTACTTCGTATTTGGTATTCTGACATTTGTGCACATTATGGCTTAGCTTTGAAGTCTGGCATTACTTTTCTTATGGTTTAGTTCAGTGTACCTATACACATTGTTAACATTTCCCAAGAAATGGTAAAACAGTAGGTTTTAATCAGGAAAAAAAAGTTTTTCCAAGCTTGAATTTACACTTGACCATGATTTTGCAGACCTCCATGGACCACTGGTTTTGCTGGGCCCTTGAAAGCCCTCCCGTTTGCCCCCCTTATGGGTGGCCTTGCAGACCATAGAAATAGTAACTGACTCATCATCTATTAACTTTAGAAACTAAATTATTTTACTGAACATCGTTGGTCAAAAAATCGATGAATGATGAACTGCACAGACAAATTTTAATTTAATGATCTTTTAAATGGTCAACTCTACCTGATATTGTTGAGTGTAATAGATTATTTAATAAGTGCAATCCAATGCTAAACTTGTTAGCCCATTAAAGGCCATTTTGTGTTGGCATCGAGTTAACAAAGAGAGACGTACACCCCATCCATCTGTATTTAGTTTTAATGCAGCTCAGTTAAGATACTAAAGTTTCATAGCGACCTTTAAAAATGAAACATTACTCGGCTAAACAGAAGCACACTGTTCCCTTTATAAGTCTTTGATTTATTGCCATTCAGCTTTATTCCTTCTTTTGTATGAGACCAGAAGAAGAAGAAAACAAAGTAAGGAAATGTTAAATATGAGTGGCCTAGGTATAATGTGAAGTAGAGTTTAAAACAACCTTACATTCTGTCCTTATAATCATTGAGAAATTACAGTGAATTACGCTTAAACAACCATGCAAATGTTTTAAATTAATATAACTGATGTCATTAGCATATAAGGAACCCACTGTAGATTTTAAACTTCTTGATTTTCCTGTAATTATATTCTATTTCTGTTCCTGACCTGTGTTGTATGAACTCCACTAATCCCTCAAACATGGATTCCCACTGAGAACCTAGTGAACTCTGACCACCCCCTGTGTATTCAGTCATTTCCCTTATAGATTTTCAATAAGGTATTAAAAATTAAAAACACAGCTTCATTAGCAAATGGCTCCCAACAAAGAAGAGCTCAGTAGTGGGGACACTGTTTTAACATTTTGAATAAAACTCATACATAAGTCATTTAGGGTTGCCAAAGACATAGAGAGTGATAGAACTGAGGGGTATGCAAATGTTTCTTGAGCCAGCTTTTTTGGTATAAAGTGCATGTCTTGTAGAGTGGTTGGTAGCAAAAACTTGTCTATGTCTCTCTTGCTACTTTTACAAGTATCTGTCAACAAACTAAAGGGAGAATAAAGTGTTTATATTATCAAGTAATACTGGAAAATGGTTGTCTTTCATGTATTGAAAAAAATATGTATATATATTCTTCTTTTTCTTCTTCTTCTTCTTCTTATTACATAATAATGATAATAGACACTTTATAGGTTTCTCAATGCACTTAAGGTCATTTTACGTGGTACAGTTAGAATAAGATGTGAATAAAACCAAAAAAAGAAAAAAAAAATCCAAATGAACTGTGAATTTAAACATTGAATAGAACAGTGCGTAGGTTGGCAGACTGAAATCTATCAGACTGGATATGCAAGTCTAAAATGTCTTTCTGGTGGGAGGAGAGTGGCCAAAGGCTCTACACCGCCTACAGGGGCTGGTGGGACAGTGAGATAGATAGAGCAGGATGTCCTGAGAGTACAGGAGGTTTTGCTCATGTGCAGGATGTCAGAAAGGTGTGGAGGGGTGAGGTTATGTATGGCCTTGAAGGTGAGAGGCATAAGCTCGAAGTTGATGCGGTAGTTGATTGCGAGCCATTGATGCTGCAGAAGACCAGTAGTGATGTGATTACTGGATGGATTTCTGGAGAGGATACTGGCAGCAGAATTCTGGACTAATTGGAGTTTGTGGAGGGATTTCTGAGTGAGACCAAAGGGAAGGGAGTTATGGTAGTAAATCTGAGAGGTGACCAGAATGTGAACTAAAGCAGCAAATTTTGGAGTGAAGGATGGATTAATATTGCATCGATATAAGTATGCAGACCAGGTAACATTATTGATGTGTGACTGGAAAGATAGTGTGCTGCTGAGGATGACACGCAGTCTCTTAACCTGATGTCAGAGAAAATTTCAGATCCCTTGTGAGGAAAAAAAAAATTCTGATTTTGCTAAGGTGGATTTAGTGCCACCTATCATTGTTGAGTTTGCAGAAGTTGTGTGAGAACCAGGATTTGGTTTCCTGTAAGCAATCACGGAGGAATGAGGGTGGAAGGACACAGTGAGGTTTGGTGGATAGGTAGAGATGTGTGTCATCTGTGTAGCGATAAAAGTTGATGTTGAATTTACAGAGTATTTGTCAAAGAAGAAGTAAATAGATACTGGATAGAAGTGGGGGAGAGCAGAGCCCTGGAAAACACTGGAAGAAACTGGAAAAGGGAGGGATTTGAAGGATTTTAGTTCTATAAACTGAGTGTGACCAGAGAGGTATGATTTAAACTAGTTTGGGGGGAGTATAGGACATATACTATGTAATTTTTTTTTTTTTTTTGCTATCATGTAGTTTCTAAAAGAAATGCATATTTTTCTTTTGGTGTTCAAAAAGGAGGGATGCATAAACTCCCTGAAATGTTGGCAGTTAGAACAAAAGTGCATTTATTTCCCTTAGCAGCAACTGATGTGCAGCTATTATGTGATCGACTGAAATTTAGTGTGTTTTTTTCTCTTAAATTGTACTTTCTACCTTAGGCCAGCAAATTCTGTTGTCTCCACTTCTTTCTAGATCTCCCCTTTAAAGTTGGAAATCTTTTGAATACACAGGAGGGAAACATTTTTCACATTTACCTGATCAGACTCTCAGGAAGCGTAACGCTCTTGGAAAATGAAACACAACCCATCACCCATCTGATGGAACACATGCTCAGTATGTACTTTGGAATTAACTTGAAAACAAGCACTGTCAGCAGCCTCCTCGCTTGTGTATTCAGATCAGCTCGGCCATTCTGTGTGCGTACCTTCCAAACTCCCAACAAGTAGATCAGGGAGAGGCCCTCAGCCAGGCATAACAAGGAAGAGCTGTCATACATTTGACACTGATGTGCCTGTTGCCCTGCCAGTTTGGTCTCTTGTAATCTCAGATGCTCAAAAGTGAGCTTTCTGTCAAACTGAAATTAAAAGAAAGAAAAACATCACTGAATATACAGCACTGTTGGTAAAGACAGCTAAATTTGATCAAGTGGCTTTGATTTAATGGTGGCAGTACTAAAGAAAACATTTCTCTAATCCAGTATTTCATATCAGAATTTTGTCTGACCAATAAGGAATCTTGCTGTGCAAAGATTAAATGATGAAAAAAACAGTCTTGCTGCAGACTGTACATTTCTAACAGTCACTTTCACAGGCTGTACATTGTAGCTGCATAAGCTAACAAGAGCTACGGAGCTTACTGAGCTAAAGCTATGCTCACGAAGCAGCTACATGCCAATGTCAATGAAGCAGTTAATGGCTGATGTGATGTCATTTACAACTTTAGTGTTAATAGTATTGTGCCCACTCTGAAACCCAAACGATATGAGTTCAGCATTTTGATCCTTGGCATTAAGTCTTATAACTGATTGCTTATTCAAGAGTCTTAGCTAAGTAAGGCAGGTTTTGAGATTTGCCTTTGGTCACCTCCCAAATAATGCCAATATGACTGAAACATTAAAAGAAAAATACATTCATGTCTGTTTCATGCTCCTGTGTCCTGTGCCCTTGTTGGTCAACACATTTTTTTAGGCTTCACAACCATTTCCTTTGACATAATTTTGTTAAAAAAAAGTATGTATTTTTACACAGGCAGCTAAAAAGTGTAATCCAGTTGTAGGTGGTTACTTGAAATGTAAATTAAATGCATTCACATGCTAAATTTGCCAAACTTTCATTGTGATCATAGAGAAGGAATGTTGAAGGGGGTTGTTTGGATGAATCCTGAGGCTGATTTGTGGTCAGCTCTTCCCCCTCAAAATTAATGTTGTCATGACTTTGAAGCAGCTAAGTTCTCCTTGATGTCTTTCACATCATCGGCTGTCATATGTATTGACAGAAAAGATAATAATTGGTGTCTGGATAGCTCAGTGGTTTACGTCACTGACTTTGGTGCAGGTTAATGGGGGTTCAAATCCTGGTCAGAGCATAATCAGTATCCAGTGTGGGTGGGCCCTTGGGCAAGGTCCTTAATGCCACGGACACCTGTCTAACTCGGTTTGTTGATTAAATGAAAGCATCTGTCATTGCAACATACAAGTGCACAGATGTTGAGGTGATATTTGCGGTATTTCTTTATAATACTGATCAAGCTTACAGGACAGATTCCTTTAACCCATTTGTACTTGTAGACAAGGAGGTTTTTGCTTGTACCACCTCTTACAAACTACCTAATCAACCAATGCAGTCTTACATCAGTTGGGCATGTTGCTTTAATGTCATCTATCATTAAGTCTTTTTGTTTTCCACACACATTTTGGTTTATTTCTGGTTAGTTTTCCAAGACACATATCTGCCAAGTGGCTATAAAAAGGAGGAGAGACACATTTTTGTTCATTAGCTGACAACTGAGGCCGGCCTTTTATCGATCTGTGGTCATGTATTTGTTTCCCCATTCCACCATACACCACTCCATGATAACTGTCATAGAGGGAAAGAAACTCAGAGCTCTGACCCATGTTTTCATTTCATTTCATTGATGCATTGTGAATGTAAAGCTGTGGTGGTTTCAAAGACTACCCAAGGGCTCTGGACTCCCATGTCAAAGGAGCATTTCAAATGTTGTCAGGACCATGACAGATAGCATGACTGTGTTTAGGGCCCCAGGGAAGCCAGTACTGGCTCTGATGACAGTGATTAAATCCATTGTCGTTTCCTTTCAATTCTGGTTTAAGCTTTGTACATACCAGCAGAACATTTAGATGACTCCATTGCCAGTGAAATATGTGTTGAATAGGTAGAATTGATTCTAACATTGAGAGATGAAATACATTTCTCATAATTTAAGACATGTACTTGATTGCAATAAGAGCATTTTGTTTACATGTTTGAGACTTGTTTCATAGGCATGTCCAACAATTGCATTACATCCTCCACTTCACATGGTTAAAATCCAAATCAGGTCCACTGGCAAGAAATTTGACTGTGGTTAGTTTGCTCTCAGTGTAAAAAAATTAAACATACAAAAAAAGAAAAAAAAAGAAAAGGAATAAATTAAAAAACTAAAAAAAAAAAAGAAAAACTCTTATTCATTTTTGCCTGCATCAGATATAATACTCGATTTATGAGTACTTTGTCACACACTGATATCCTTTGTTTTTGTTTTATTTTTAGATGTGACAGTTGGATAGATGTGTTCTTCCAGTTGAGTCTCTCGTTACATTCCCAACACCAATGCAGCACCAAACTCTTGCCACAAAACAGTAAATGGGCATTCATCCAAAAAACAGGAACTGCTCAGCTGCCGATATAACGGTTCATATAAGCACCAACATTATGGCAAATCATTGAACAGAATGCTATAGAGTATGTGCCTTGTAGCAAACAGAACATCACAGTTGCACAGATGGCCGGAGGACAGAAATCTTTTCCCACAGCTCCTTGTTAATATCAGACCTGCCACATAACGTGATATACTATTAAGTATCTGAGACAAAAGAAGAGCAAAAGAGCAAGATAATCTCCTTCACAGGGTCAGACTGAATCAGAGATTCACTTGTGTGCATTACTGATAACATACACTTCCACTGCATGGACTGCATATCATGTTGGGGAGTATCAGAGGGGACATTTGTTAAAGAAAGTAGATATGCTTATGGATCTCATCCATTCAGTTATGTGACATGGGAGAGCACTATTAAAAGGATATGTCCAATGTTAGGCGCCAAGATGAGGGGCTGCAGCCATGTCAGGATGAAATCGATGCACATTGGCGGGACAAATGGGGCAATCACTCAGACGGTCAGCCATATCAAGCGGGTGGCAACTGTCCATAGACTCATAACAGTTAAGAGACACATGAGAGTGCATATTACAGGTGTGGGTCTCAGGGGATTCATTACTTTAGTGTCCCTCTGTTGAAAGTACATACATCAACAGGACCATTTCATTCCTCAAATTTATTAATAACTCCATATGTGCACAGTAAAATAAACTAATCACTCAAACTTCATTTGTTTGTATTATATCAATGCACATCAGTCATTAATGTAACTACCAAGAAATCAAAGGCTTAATCTAAGACAATGTCAAGATGTGACCTTTCAGAGAACAGGGTGACTCCTTAATCATTATGTTAGTGGATTAGCAGCATTACTCACTTCAACAATGTGATTTTTCTTCCCAATGCATTTTCCTCTCCTCCAATAGCCCTCCTGTCACTCAGAACAAACATGCCCTGAAAACTGATTACAGGGACTCAAAATGCAATCATTCCCCCTGCCCATAAAAGCACAGGTAATGCATGCACATACATCCTTATTTCTTTGCTTACCAGGGCAAGTTTTGTGGCAGACTGGCACTAGGGTTTTGTTTTTATGAATAATGGAATGTCAGAATCATGTCAGATTTTTCCGTACTTGCCGGTGAATAAGCATGCTGTACTTCAATCTTCTCTGCAATGGAGGAGAAATACTGTAAAGAAAATTATACAGTGCATAGCAAGGCCATATTGGACAAACTCTACCACTGATTCTTAAACCTCATACCATTAAATATTAATAAGAAGCAAAAAAAGCACAAAAAATCCAAAAGCACTGCAAGTCACATATAAATATTAAAAAGCAAATTTTGTAAGCACAAACATGTTCAAAGCATGGTTAAAACAAATGTGTTACACTTTATGACTTCCTTCCCACACGGTACAGGGGTTGAATTTATTTTCAATTACTTTTTAACTCCTGTTTTACTCTGTCACTTGCACTGAGATGGCCAAAAAACATGTCATGTACATGTCAAGGCATCAGGAGTGCTGGACAGAACTATTTCACTTATTGTCTTTTATTTTACTTTATTTTACTCAATAGACCTGATTAGCTAGCTTTACAATATTGAGATAGTTGTGCCTTAATAATCTGCACAGTGCCCATAAAAAAGTATTCACCCCTTGGATGTTTTACCCTTTTACTGGTTTTACCAATAAACCATGGTCAATATAATTCGGCTTTTTTGACAAAAAAACAAACAAACAAAAAACCTCTCTAATGTCAAAGTGAAAACAGATTTCTACAAAGTACTGTCAACTGAATTAAAATATGTAAGGTAAAATAAGTGATCGCATAAATATTTGCCCCATTTAAAGTGGCTGAGATAATCCAGTAGTCAGTGCTAGAGGTTGGTGCTAGTACTCTCACAACAAGTGAAATGGGAACATCTCAGTGCATTGAATGTGTCTCAAATGACTGTAGTATAAAGACACCTGTGTGTGGAAGGTCCAGTCAATGGTTCATCAGTATTCCTGGTTACCATTACACCATGAAGACAAAAGAGCGCTCCAAGCAACTCAGCAAAAAGGTTTTTGAAAAGGATGTGTCAGTGGATGGATACAAAAAAAATCCAAGCCTGGAGTTCAGTTCAATCCATCATCAAGAAAAGGAAGTATCAGACAAGACGTTATGTTTGTTGGACACCAAAATTTGAACACCACCACAAACACACCATGAAGCACAGTGGTGGCAGCATCATGCTGTGGGGATGCTTCTCACCAGCCAGCCATGGAAGGCTTGCAAAGATAAAGGGAAAAAATGATGCAGAAAATATAGGATGATCTGGGGGACAATCTTATTCAGTCTGCAATAGAACTGCAGCTTGGCAGAAGATTTATTTTCCAGCAAGACAATGATCTGAAACATACAACGAAAGCTACATAGAAAAGGGTAATAGACAACAAGGTGAATGCTCTCGAACGGCTGAGTCAAAGTCCAGACCTCAATCCAAAGAGAATTTGCAGCTAAACTTGAAAGAGCTGTTCACACCCAATCCCCAAGTAACCTGACAGTGTAATTGAGACCTATCCACACAGACTCAGTGCTGTGATTGCGGTCAAGGTGTACCTACTATGCATGGACTTGAAGGGATGAATATTCATCTAGTAACTTATTTTACATTACATATTTTTATTCAGTTGACATTACTTTTATAGAAATCTGTTTCACTTTTATATCAAACAGGTTTGTTTGTATTTTTCTTTGTCAAAAAAGCCAAGTTATATTGACCGTGATTAATTTATAAAATCTATAGAGGGGTAAAACATCCAAGGCAGTGGATACTTTTTATAGGCACTGTATGACTGCATATGGGCGTTTTCTAGCTGTTCCCCAGGAGAATAAACTCCACCTCAGCTCCACTTTTTATTGGTTAACCAGAACTTAGATTTAGAAAGCACTTTTTATATGACATCTAGTGTTGCATGGCTTAAAAAATCCTCTTCAGAAAACAACACCATCATGTTTTTTAGTCCATGCCAGTTAGCAGGCATAGAACACACTAACCTGATGTCTGCCAGCAAATGGAGTTACACATCATAAGACGTGGTACAATAAATTTTGTGATTCTTTGAGCCCTATCACAGTGTTTTTGGGACCTTAGCCTGGAAGAGCTATGAGGAGGTTTAATGAGGTTAATACTGTGGCAGTGGTTGAACTAAAAGCCAACATAATGGTAATAAAAACAGCATTTGAGTGGTTAATTATCATGAGATTCCCTAAATCTCAATAAATGTTTGGAAACAAAATGCTCTTTTATCCAGGAGAGTTAGTTGCACTTTTATTCAAACTCTTTGTGTTGCAGCCTTTGAGTCTGCTTTTAAATCCCAGACACTATGAACAGACTTCTTTTGAAATCAGGCATTTATCTGCAAAGAACTACAGTGAGATGCTTCAGTGCATACAGATTAAGGTCAATGCTAGTGGCACGCCTTGACTGAGTACTCAGTGAGTATCAGGTCTGCCAGCATGCTAACAGCTTTCAGAGGAGGCCACTGAATCATGTAGCACCTGTTTGGGATTGAGAAAGGGCAGCTACAGTGTTAGACATTTGCCTGCTGAGACTCAGATTTTCTAGCAGACTGACTGTAAGATGTGAATGTAGTTCTTTATTAGTTAACTTAACAGGAACAACAGTAGGCAAAGATGAATACTCGTGCCTTACTTACTCAATGAGTAACAGACTGTTTGCTATAAAGAACAACCACTGAAACAGACATAAATGGTACTTTGTCCTTCAAACCTTGTGTCTTTCTAGCTCTTTTTAAAAATCATTTTCAAACATTTTCAGTGCTTTGAAATAATGCATCACATCCCAAATCACAAACTGGATTGCCTTGTGGCAAGCAAGGATGGAGTGGAAACAGAGATGATGGATTCATGGATACTAAATGCTCTCATTTTCAGGTTGTCTCTGTAGAACAGCAAACTAGACCTGGTGCCAGTGTAGAGGGACAAGTCCAGAAGCATGTTAGCTAATGATCACCTCTGCACCAAGACCAACACAGCAGAGTTTTAGTGATGGCCTCTGGCAAGCAAAGCGTGAGGAAGACACGCCACTGAGTTTATCTTCTACAGTCTCCAGTGTCTAACAATCTATCTTGACTGCTTTAAACCTTTAAAAAAGGTAAAATCCTGAGAAATAAAGTTTTTTTTTTTTTTTTTTCCTGTTTGTGTTAAGTGACATTAACCTCAATTCAAAACAAGATTTATCTTCTCATCTGTGAAACAGGAAGGGGAGCAGATGCATGTAATTTATGGTCATTGCCACTTGTTTTTAGCCACTTTCTCCTCTCTGAGCAACACAAATAAGATGACAGTAATGAGAAGGGACCAAAAATAAGGGAGCATGAAGGAAGGACAGGAGGAGACTGCTGACAAGTGGCAATTAAATGGCACCCCCAACCTCCCATGCTGAGGTTGAGGAGTCGTAAGTGAAGAAAAAAAGGCAAATTACTGGTTTAAAAAGAAGGAATCACACACTTCAAAGATTTTTGAACAATCGTACCTCCCAAAGTCTTCAGAAAAAGTACACAAGACCCCCTAAACATGGAAATCAAACCAAAAACATCTCAAACTGAGGTTGTAGGAATAGGCCCAATTACTTAACAAACAACAAACAAATCTTTAGATGTAGCAATTAAAACTGATAATCTTGTGATACAGACAAAGCATTGAGAAATTCTGATACAGTAAAACTGCTTGGTTATTTCTCTGATGCCAACTTTTCTGCAATACAGATATTTCAATATAAATGCACTATTTGCTTGATCTGTCAATGAAAATGACTTAAAGTAAATGTGGCACCCACAAAGGTTGATCAATTGTCTAACATGACTGTTTCAGTCTGGGTGTGTTACAGCTGTGTAGTGGTTGCATCAGATCTTGACTTTTATTTTGGCATGCTTGTCAACCATCCAGGGCTTTCAGACTGCCTACATGAGCACCTGGTCTCATGAACAGGAATTAGAGAAGGGAAAGCTCGCCAAGTTTTTCCTCCAGCAATGCATGCCTCCAAGCAATAATAGGAGTAGAAAGACGGCAGTTAGTGAGACATATTAATCTTGTTTTAGCAGACATGTATGTCCAGGCTGTTTCCACATATATTATAGATGTCCCAGGGGAGATCTGCAACAACTGTCAATCCAGCCATAGGGGTTTATTTGGAGTATTGCTGAAGATAGACAAAAAATCCAGGGTGGATAGTTCAGTATGACCCTTCTCTCATTGACGGCTCTTCATTGCACTTGAGGCTATTTTTTTCTTCTGCTTTTGCTACTATTGGCTACATAAGACAGAGTTCCCCAGGCTAGTACTCCTAGCTACAGGAAGTGACATGATGCTCTTGCCACCAGCCCAAATGACCCACATCTTTCTGCATGACATGATTAAGTGTTGAATACAGTTCCACTTCATCTGACAATTTGTCATAGATCATCCCACTCATCGAGGTCCACTACAACTCTCCTTGGCCTAGGCCCATTCTTGTCCTGGCCACTAGTTGGCGTTTATACCACTCAGCCATCAGCAATTCCCTTTGTTTTTGGCTGCTTTATTACCTACAGCAATGACAAATTCAAAAACCTTCCATACCTCAAATTTCCCTGCGTAGTTTTCAGTAGCTCTACAGTCCCCCAAGAGTTTGTTTGATGTCATCAGCATTGACCACATGAACAACCACAGCCTAAGTTAGCCATGTGCTGCCTATGTAGATAAACAACACCAGCACCAAACAGGAAGTAGATCATAGTAAAATTACTCAGTTCCTGTTACTTTGGGTGTATATTAAATGATTTTTGACTACATATCTTCTAGGTAACAAAATACTAATGTAATTATTCACTATTTACTTATTTGGTGATTGGCATATTTTTCAGCTGGAAATTTTGGCCGCTAATATTCTTATCCTGTGAAACTAGCCAAAGACTGGTCAATACCGACTAACAGAAACTCTGGAAGAAAGACAGGATTGTGAGGACAAGGAGGAAACACCCATCATTTAGGAAAACATGTTTTCTTGTCTTCTTGCTTTGTTGTCATCTACAGCTGATGCTCTGAAATATAACAAATAAAGGAGATGTATTTTATTACAGATAAACTACAGCGTTGACTTGCTCTTAGGCAGTGGTGGGTTGGGGCCAGTAAGTCAGTCGCAAAGCTTTACCATGTTCTTGGGAAAAAAAAAAAAAAACATAGCAAAAAGTCAATATATAGAAACCTTCAGCTGACACATTTAAGTTAACTTTCTAATGATAGTTTGTAAATTTCAGTTAAGATTTTGATTTATCTCCTCATTTAAAATAACAGAGTTTATCAAATATAGTATGTTAGTTCCTCAAGCTGTCTGGAAAAACTGCCAAATTTACATGTCATTATAGGAAGTTGTGTAAAATAAAACATACACTTGCATTTTCTCTCATAGGTTCTATCACGATTTGCTTTTTGCCCATTTGTTTTGTCATGTTTCTTTGTTCAGTCAGTCATATATTTTGTTTCCAGCAAGATCCAAACTCCAACAACTCCAACAATCACAAATGTGTTGTGAAGTCGTAAAACATCACAGAAGCCAAAGCATAGATTATTCTTACACAGCAAATTTTGCAGTGTTAAATCAACACTTAAAGAGTTAAATTTAACACTGTGTCCGAGTGTATTTGGTCCTAACCAGAATTGGTGTTCAATTAACTCTTTCCACAGTGTTAAAATTTCAGAGTAAAATTAACTCAAATTTGAGTAAAAAATGAACACTGGCTAACACTGTACAATGTTAATAGAACTTAACATTACATGTTAATTAACTCTGAAGAGTGTAAAAATTACTCCCAGTTTTGTTGGTTATCTATTCTTCTGTAATAACAAATCAACTCTATGTCAGTGATAATTCAACTCCCATAGAGTTAAATTTAACACCTATGCTGAGTTTATATAGTTCTCCGATAGTGATACATCGTAGCGCTTAAGTATTACTTTTCAACACATGAAGGTGTTCTTTAACACCTTAGTAAGATCATTCCTTTCTGTTGTTTCAGCTGATTGATTAATAACATAATTAATTGCCTAAGTGTATTACTCAGGGAAATTAACAAGGCTGTTACATAATTGTGACCTACGGTAAGCAATGAACATTTTCACTTTGCTCACTTATGTAGCCCCTGTTGTTTTAAACCCACACTACACCTTGCAGCCACAGGTAGGAAGTCATTTACTCAGTAAACAATTTCACTCATGGCGGAAAGTTTAAAAACTTAAAAATCTTCAACAGTCCACCAGAAACATGAACAAAGGACTTCAAGCAATGATTACTGTACAACAGGCATCATCTAAACATATCCAAACACAATTTAAAACATCTAAAACACATATGAGCATTCTGCATGAGGGCATCATGGGAAAATTATTCAAATTTTGAGATGAAAGTAGGCGGAGCTTATATCAATTGACTCTCTGCAGTGTTGATGGGATCAACACTGTCAACAACTTCAACGCTGAAGACCACTTAACTCAGTGTGGAGTTAAAATTACACTTAGGGAGTTAAATCAACCTACTTGTAATGCCATCACAAATTAAGCTTACTTGAAGGAATCAGCGGGACCTATGTATTTCTAAATTCTTTAATATATGAAATAAATAAGTGGTAAAGCAGAGCAGCCAGGACAGTTGCAGTAACACCCTCAGCTGCCCTCTCAGCACATGGAAGCATATATGGTACCTCTTGAGCTGGTGATAACAAGTGGCAGCAGTCTGCCCAGTCTGGAGTGTCCCATACTGTAGCCCTTATGCGCCCATCTGGCTCCTCCTGTTTAGATGATGGTGCAGCTGAGAATTTGACAGGGACTGCAGCAAGTCACTTCTACATATCTTTCACTAAGCAGTAAATGTATAAACGTGTTTAGAAAGAGACAGTGCATTGTGAGAGGCTTCATCAAGGTCATGCCATAGTACACTAAGGAAGAGAGTTACTGGAATTCAGCAGAGAACAACTCTGGTGAAGTTTCTCTTTTAAAAAAAGTAAGAAGAATCATACATTGGAGCAGATCTGGTGTTCATTCTGGAGGACGTAGCAGGAAGGGCTATTCTTTGTTTGGTGAGGGTATTCTTCTTTCTTTACTCTCCACATAGTGTCATTTATTTTGCATGTCCAGTCGAGCATAAAGCAGTAATAAGAATTAGTTTAGGTACTTTTAACAAGTTAATGAACATGACAAAACCAGACAACTGCATCAACAGGGTTTCCATTACAGCCCTTTCCTACCAGACAGTCCATAGAAGAGAAGAAACAAAGGAGCCCTTCTCTCATCTGTGTGCAAAAAGAAAGAACAGACACAACGTACAAGTAGAGATCCAGCCACCCAGAAACAATCAACCTCTCCGGGTTCACCATAGTCCACCTCACAGCAAAATCTACCGCATCAATGACCATGAAATGCATCAACAGACAAAAATAGGACGATTCATGCACAGCAGATAAAGGTTAGCATACATGACATTCAACCAGTACCAGGGCACAAGTTGTGATGGATCAGCCAAATTAAAGGAGTGGAAACAACAATTCACCTCAGGAATGACCAAAAACCATATATCCCTGAAAAACTTGATCCCCTGTATTAACTTATTTGCGAGTCTAAATCAGACAGCGATATCTACTGAATAAGTGAAAAATGCTCATTAGCCTTGCGTAAGGCTCTGTGGTTCTGTTTAACTGTCCCCTTCTCTCTGTTCTCAGCTTTGCTCTTTCTTGTTGCCCTTGCCTGATGACATCATGAAACAGGAAACATTTGCCACTATTTATGTCTAAATTGTAGAACATAAAGTGGACCAATGTAATAGTGAAACTCTTATGTGTATTTCCAGCAATAATAGTAGTCCCTTTATTGCTACCTGAACCATATTCATAGTAATTATAGAGTTGTAGCCCTATAATTTATGCAGGGTCCATGGTGTTATTCAGTCACTTATACGTGCAAAACATTTTGTGATGTAAGCTGTTGATGAACTGTAAACTGGTCACCAATTAGTGGGATATGTCTCCCAGCCTTTCATTGCTCTGTCACGCTTTGTCTGCTCTGCTTCATAATGAGTTACTGTCAGCTCACTGGGAGACGTGGGGTGTCATTGATGTCCGCACACACTTTCATCCACAGCCACACTGAACACAGGTGTATTTGTCAGGGGAAAACTCAGTTGATGTGTACATTTCCACGCCATTTCAGGAATGTGCTAGGGACGGAAGTCTTTAATTGTTGATATGATTGGCTTTATGCAACCGCCCATTCAAAAGACTTCTCTGTTTAGAAGAACCTTCCTTTTGTGTTACATTTCTGTAAATGATTTTCTGTCTCTGTGCTAGATTTTTTTTTTGTTTTACTTATGGCCTGATTTTTGGAAATACATTGTGTGATTAAATATGCTATTTTGCAGGTTTATTTTAGCCAAAACCAAAGCCTTGCTGAGTTTTGTGCGAATCACTTTAGTTTCTTTATTGTTCCAAGAGCCACTGTTTGCTGCAGCAAACATGCAAGATCAAATCTTCTCTTGTAATGAATAAATACCTTTTTCTCCAAGGAGTGGAAATAGTGACGAACTGAAGGAAAAACTATGCCTTAATCCATTGGTTGTTTGCAAATATCATGCTCTGCAAAGACTCTGGCTGGGGGGCATGAAGTGATTTCAACATGGAGAAGCTCTATCAAAATGCCAAAGTTTTGCACTGTTTACAGCTGTGTCTACCGGTCAAATTGACACAAAACAAGAGCTAGTTTTGGGTATGAATTATATATAAACATACACAGTACCGGGTAAAAGTTTGGACACACCTTGTTATTCAGATATTTCTTTATTCTTATCATTTTTTACATTGCAGATTAACATCAAAGACATCAAAACTATGAAAGAACACATGAAATTATGTAATATACAAAAAAGCATTAAAACACAAAGGGAGGGGTATTAAACCAGTGGAAATCTGTACTGTGGTCTGATGAGTCCTAATTTGATATTTTTTGCTCCACCTATCATGTCTTTTGAGATTCAGAAAAGGTGGGCAGATGGTTTCTACATGTGTTGTTCAAACCATGGAGCATGGAGGAGGAGCTGTGATGGTGTGGAGGTGCTATGCTGGTGACACCATTGGTGATTTATTCAAAATTCAAGGCACACTAAACCAGCATAGCGACCGCAGCATTCTGCAGGGACATGCCATCCCATCTGGTTTCCACTTAGTGGGACCATCCTTTTTTTTTTATTTTATTTTATTTTTATTTTATTTTTATATTTTTTAACAGAACAACACACCGCCAAACTATGTAGGGGCTATTTGATCAAGAAGGAGAGTGATGGGGTGCTGCATCAGATAAACTGGCACCCGCAAGCTCCTGACCTAAAACCAACTGATATGGTTTGGGATGAGTTGGACCGCATAGTGAAGGCAAAACAGCCAACCACCCGCGGCACTACTATTGGGCCCGGGTGGGCCTGGGCCCACCCATTTTGACCCAGGCCCATAGTAATTTTGGACACAGCATTAGTTTTCATCCTGGCTGTACATCCAATAAGCAGCCTGAGGAAAGCTTTGAGTGAAAGCTTCTCAGCCAATCAGAGGATTGTACCCCACGTGTGGACTCTTAAGCCTGCCCACAGAAAAAGCACTGACACGGAGATGAAGGGGAACCCTTTTTGGGGCTTATTTTAACTGGCCCATCCAGTTTTCTGGAGGCCCACCCACAGTCAAAATCCTGGCGCCGCTAGTGCAGCCAACAAGTGCTCAGCATCTCTGGGAGCTCCTTCAAGACTGTTGGAAAATCATTCCAGGTGAGTTATGAGTCTGATTGAGAGTTTTTTCAGTTCAGGTATGTTGCAGCCTGATATTACAGTAAAAAAAAAAAAAAAAAAAAAAAAATATATATATATATATATATATATATTTTTTTTTTTTACTCTCTATCATCTTCACTCAGTACCCCAGTATGACAAAGTGAATTTAAGAAATGTTTCCAAATTCATAAAAAAACAAACAAACAAACAAACAAACAAACAAAAAAAAAACATAAAATATCACATTTACAGTACATATGTATTCAGCCCCTTTGTGAAAATGCTTGAAATTTAGCTCAGGTTCCTCCCATTTCTTTCAGTCTTAGCTTCTACACTTTTATTGGAGTCCACCTGTGGTAAGAATAAATTAATTGGACAAAATTTGGTAAGATACACACCTCTCCAAGGCC
Source organism: Cheilinus undulatus (assembly GCF_018320785.1). Classification (NCBI taxonomy): domain Eukaryota; kingdom Metazoa; phylum Chordata; class Actinopteri; order Labriformes; family Labridae; genus Cheilinus; species Cheilinus undulatus. Next base: position 31,785,824 of record NC_054873.1, read on the forward strand.
TCACAGCTGATAACGCATATCAGAGCAAAAACCAAGCCACGAGGTCAAAGGAAGTGCCTGCAAAGCTCAGAGTCAGGATTGTTGAAAGACACAGATCTAGGGAGGGCTACAAAAATCAGTTGCACTGAAGGTTCCTAAGAACACAGTGGCCTCCCTAATTCTCAAATGGAAGAAGTTTGGCACAACCAAGATTCTTCCAAGAGCTGGTCACTCAGCAAAACTGAGTGATCGGGGGGAAGGGCCTTAATAAGAGATTGGCCAAGAGCCTGACAGTCACTCTGAATGAGACCCAGAGATCCTGTGTTGAGATGGGACAACGTTCCAGAAGAACAACCATCACTGCAGCCCTCCATCGATATGGGCTTATGGCAGAGCAACTACACGCAGGCAACCTGCCAAAGTAGGATCTATCAGGGATCTCTTGAGATAGGGGTCTACTATATGGCCTCCTACTAATTTAGTTGATCCCACTTAAGACCACATGGGTAATCACAGGTGGGGTCAACATGGAAAATGTGGACATGCCCACACGGGACCCATACTGCAGCCTGCATATAACCTATGGAGCCCACATAGACATGATTTTGGGCTGTAGGAAAAACACTTCCTCATAGGGGTCAAACCACATAAGGGATTTTAGCATAGAGAGAGGCTAACAAAAAGACTGTACTGTTTCTGACTATTTCAAGTGTTCAACAAGCGGAAAAATAGCTCCGGTTTGATTTAGTACAGTTTCGTCAAGGTTTAGCGAATTAAACATGTGATTCCTAATCTGATGTACATCACACCAATCTCCAGCCTCTCTGGATGTGATGGGAAATCAGTCTCTTTTAAGAGATCCAGAACATTTGGCTCAGCTCAGCAGAGCTGGTGTTTGGCTCCTAAACAGCTATTCATCTGGTATCAGTTTGACTTTCTAAATGTTGATTAAAAAATGAAAAAGGATGGAGGAAAGAAAACTGGCACTCAAACAGGAACTAGCTACCGCGGCTAACATAAAAGAGCTGTTTCGTTGAATAGGCTTGTTCCTGCAAGGGCTTACATCTCTTGGTCACTTACCCCACAAGGTTTATGTTTAAGTTTGTGACAAATTGAGGAATTTTTTTTATGTTATGAGGGCTCAGTTGGTGTCTTAGCTCAGTACAACAATCCTCAAGACTTGTCTCCTTTCATCTGGCTAGATGACGCCAGTCGCTTGGAGGTCTGTTGAGTTTTTGTGAAATTGATCATTTCCATGCCAGGTATGGAAATAAAGAGAGAACGCTGATTAGTGAGCTGAACGAGGTGGCATATGGTAAAAGGATGATATGTTTAAATACAGTTCAGACTTTAGCATATCGAAGAGGGGATGAAGTTAAGATCTTTTTATAATATGTTCAAATGTCCCATGGAGAAAATTGAAATATAGTGAGAGTTTTGAATAAATCCAGTTATTTTAAAGGAGGAATATTTAGTATAAGATAGATGTAAAGCATGAGTTCAGCTAAAAACATGTTGTCTCATTTTTCCGCCCTAAATACACAAATTATCCTGTTAATATAACAAATTTCCTCCGCCAAGGAGGTTATGTGATCGGGTGGGTTTGTTAGTTTGTTAGTTTGTTCGTTTGTTAGCAACATAACTCAAAAAGTCATGGACGGATTTTGATGACATTTTCAGGAAATGTCTGAAATGGCATAAGGAAGAACTGATTAGATTTTGGGAGTGATCTGGATCACCAGGAATTTTTTAAAGGATCCTGTACTATTAGGAGATAGTGCTAATGGCGGAGGTCTGCGCTGTTACCACTTTACACCAGGAGATGGCAGACATGAGCAACTTCAATCCCAGCAGCATTTTTGGTCATGTTTCTATTCAAAGTTTTGGAGTTTATAGAGTTGGAAAGATGCACACCGAGTCGAGACGAGTCAGAGCATAACAGAGAGAAAGACAGTGAATTGACAGTATTGAGAATACTCACAATACTGGGAAGAACAGAGGAATATTCACCCTCTGCCATGACTTCCAGTCATCCAGTGAGACCATGGGTGAGACTGTCAGTGCATCTGTTGGCACTAGCAGGCAATGCTTTCACCATGACAGTCCACCATCAGTAAAGCTGATGCTTTGCCTCACTGCGTATCCACCCCACTGGGGTGGGAATAATAGGCGAATGCTGTGGTGGGGGGCACATGGGAACGGATCCAGGAATTTTTAAAGGATTCTTCACTATTGGGAGATAGGGCTAATGGAGGAGGTCTACGCTCTCTGAGTCCTTTCCTAGTTATTATAGATGAAGAGTAACAGCTCCTCTAGCCCTTTAGAATAAAAAATTGAAGACATTCATACATTAATAAAAAAAAAAAAAAAAAAAAATCAGTGTAACCCACCTGGAAAGCTGGAAAGGCTTAAAAATAATTGATAATTTAATTTAATTTGGCTCTATGCTTTAGGAACTGGGGATTCGTCTAGGAACACAGGTAATGGGGACTCGACTTGGACTCGAACTGAGGTAAAGAGGACTCGACTTGGACTCATTTTGGATTTTTCTTTGGTGTCTTGGACTCGACTTGCACTTGAACACTAGGGACTTGAGAATCGACTCGGACTTGAGGTTTGGTGACTCGACTACAACACTGAACTGTGGAAATAAAATCACTTTGTTCAAGTGTGGGGATCATATTCAATGTATGTAGAAATCTTTTGGATGATAGTTGCAGCATAGAGATCTATTTAGAACTGTTAAGTACTATCCTTCCCCTTCCTCCTAATGGCTGTCCCCCACTTCTGACCCTCAACAGACATTTGGGATCACTTGATTGTGAACAACCCATCCCCAGCTGTTGTTTTTACTTCCTGCTCCTTTATCACATCATTGGGATTACATGTCAGGATACAACCTATTTAGATTTGAGCTTTTTTACCCTATCTTAGAGGTCAATAATTATTTTGGAGTTTGGTATGTTGTCAAAAACATGGAAAATTCTCTCTTTTGAATACCTCAAAATATCCAAAACCCTGCCAGTAACAGCTTTCTTCTTCAAAGGCACTCTCCCAGAGAAAAAGATAAATAAAAATGTTTGTGTTCTGGTACAACAGTCTGAATAACTTGATTTGGTTGGCACATAGAGTGTGTGGTACCCAGTGTCTCTGTAAATTTTAAATTGTGAAAATATTGAGATTCAGAGTTGGACCTCAATGAAGACAAACCTTGACCATAGATAAACTCAATATTTTCTCACATTTGACATGTAAAAGATGTTAAAAAGGACTGACAAATTTTTCACAATATCCCTTCATATTTTAACTTGAATTTCAAATATCTCATTTGAGGCATCTATTGAATGATAAATGAAGCAGTTACACTGACAGGGCTGGAGTGATTGTTTGAATGACTCCCTCATGAGCTGAAGTAAATGTGAATGTCACAGCCTGGGAGACAGAAGAGTACATAATAAACATTTCTTACTTCATTACTCTAATGACTACCCTTTTCCAACTCAGCTCAGCTTTGTTGTGCTACCGATTTTTTGTGTCATTTCTATTTCTCAAAAATAATTAAAAGAGACATTTAATTTGTGATAACCTGGTTGCAGCTTAATTATGAGTTAGTCCAATGTGTTTGTTAATCACAGCCCTGCAGTGAATGAAGATGAAAACCACCTGTCGTTGACATGGGAGGCATTGCTTTGGAAGAACACAGGAAACATGGTAACTACTAGGCTTAGGGAGATTTTTAGCTGTGGCTCATAATGACATGTTCAGTAAACTGTTTCAGAATCCTCAACACCCACTAACCAGATGATGGAGGGACTTGCACTGGCTGTTGGTCTCAAATAAAACTCTTTATTTCCCTTTTCACTCTCCTGCAGTCTTCTAAGAATTTCCCTACAGGTGGCAATTCATATTTTTCACATGATATGGCACACTCGAACCACCCCCATGCATAAAAAGATTTCCAACTACTACAGAGAAGTTAAAGGCCTTGGTTGCCACCTAGGTTACCAGTTTTATTTTCATCTTTTAAATGACAGACAGTTGCTGTTCAGTTGATGCACTGACTGATGAAGAGAGACGCCCAGATTGTACTCAGAGGAACCCTTTCTGATGAAGAAAAGCAACAAATAGCAGGAAGAAAGAAGCATACAGTAAGGCAGACTATTGCTATAGATGATCCACTGTCCTTGGAGGTTACAATAGATAGTAGACAGCTGCTGTGGCTTTGTGGTAATTGATAGCATCCTGAGGGCTGTATAAGGTTTGCAAAACTCACAGCTTAAATTACAATCGCTATTTCTCTGCCAATGTCACAGGATGTAATCACACGTCATTTTGAAAAGATGGAAAATTAAAAAGGCCTTGCTGCAGCTCAACATACTGGTCATTGGAAGCTAAGCTCTTTTTGCCCCTCAGGCCTTCATGCCAGCTTTCATGTGACTGAAAATGATGAATTTCCCTGGAGAAAGGAAGAATCCTTTTAAATGTATAGACGTGTGAAACTGTAGAGTTAAAGATATGCTGGTGTTGGTGAAATGAATCCCTGCTAGCATGTTGCCTGGAAAAGCTGATTTACAGCATTTCTGCAAAAGCTGTGGTTACGTTTTATGTCTAAGCCCATTATTATGGATTCTACTGAAATACTGCAGCTACACAATAAATATCTTATAAAAGGATTGCTTAATGTGATGACTAATACTGCTGTAGAGGCACTACTGACTTTTTTCTCTCTTAAAAAATGCAATAAATATAGTAGATACTATACTTTTGTTCATTACTTGTAAGTAAAACTGTTGAGAGTAGATGAATTGATTTATTACATACACATAAAAACAGTGGTGACAGTTTGGCTGTGGCCAGTATCATCTATTGTTACATAGCACTGTTAGTGATAGGTTTATCAGCTTGTGAGATGAGTTAAAAGGAACCCTACATGATCTCTTACATACACATTGAACTAAAACTCATAAGATATTTGCATTTTCATAAAAATTGATATTAACTCTTTTTTTCCATTAGGCAAGACAAGGCAAGGCAAGTTTATTTCATAGCACATTTCAGCAACAAGGCAATTCAAAGTGCTTCACACAGGACATTAAAATACAATGACAAAGGAGAAAAAGAAACTCAATGAAAGCATTTTAAACGAAGCATGTAAAAGGTGATTAAAACAGCAAACAACACCTACAAAAGATAAAAACAATGTTTCATGGCCAATACCAGAAACTTTACATGTAATAACTCTTATGTCCATTAAATCTATTTCTATTCAAATTAAAACGCTATAGTTAGAAAAGGTGATAAAAACAGCAAATAAAACTCAAAAAAGATAAAAACACACGTTAAAGTAAAAGTTACAGTGCAGAGTTCGAGCGAAAATAGAAAATTTGAAAAGTAAAAATTTTTTTATTCAAAGGCAGCAGTGAACAGGTGTGTCTTCAACCTTGATTTAAAAGAACTCAAACTCTCAGCAGACCTGATGTTGTCTGGGAGTTTGTTCCAGATATATGGAGCATAGAAACTGAAGGCTGGTTCTCCATGTTTAGTTCTGACTTTAGGGACACAGAGTAGACCTGCACCAGACGACCTGAGCAGTCTGGATGGTTCATACTGGACTAGAAGGTCTCTGATGTATTTTGGGCCATGTATTTTGCTTTATAAGCTAACAGGAGGATCTTAAAGTCTATTCTCTGAGAGACAGGGAGTCAGTGAAGAGACCTCAGAACAGGAGTGATATGGTCCACTCTCTTGGTCTTAGTGAGGACTCGAGCTGCAGCGTTCTGGATCAGCTGCAGCTGTCTGATTGACTTTTTAGGCAGACCAGTAAAGATACTGTTAAGTAATCAACTCGACTAAAGATAAATGCATGGACAAGGTTTTCAAGGTCCTGCTGTGACATTAGTCCTTTAATCCTAGAAATATTCTTGAGGTGATAATAAGCTGACTTTGTAATTGTTTTTATGTGTTTTTTTTTTAAATTCAGGTCTGAATCCATGACAACGCCCATTTCGATTTCTGGCCTGGTCTGAGGTTTTTAACCGAAGTGACTGGAGCTTCATGCTGATTTTAAGAAATTCCTCCTTGGGTCCAAAAACAACTACCTCAGTTTTTTCTCTGTTTAACTGAAGAAAATTATGGTGCATCCACACAGTAATTTGTTCCATGCATTTACCCAGTGCTTGTAAGGGGCCATGGTCACCTGGGGACATTGAAATGTAGAGCTATGTGTCATCTGCATAGTTATGGTAATTTATTTTGTTGTTTTCTATGATCTGAGCAAGTGGAAGCATGTAGATGTTAAACAGAAGAGGCCCTAGGATGGAGCCTTGGGGGACTCCACATGTAATTCTGGTCTGCTCAGATTTAAAGTTACCTATTGACAAAAAAATAATCCCTGTCCTTAAGGTAGGATGCTAACCAATCAAGAACTGTGCCAGACAGTCCCACCCAATTTTCCAGTCGGTCAAGTAATATATTGCGGTCGACTGTGTCGAATGCAGCACTGAGGTCCAATAACACTAAAACGGAAGTTCTGCCATGATCTGTATTTAAGCGAATGTCATTAAACACTTTGACCAGAGCGGTCTCGGTGCTGTGATGTGGTCTAAAACCTGACTGGAAGACATTAAAGCAGCTGTTCACAGTTAGAAAACAATTTAACAGTTGAAACACAGCCTTTTCAATAATTTTACTTAAAAAGGAAGATTTGATATCAGCCTGTAGTTGTTCTTTAAGGTCTTGTCTAGATTGTTCTTTTTTAAGAGCGGCTTAATAACAGCTGTTTTCAGGGTCTGTGGGAAGACTCCTGAGATCAGAGACATGTTTACAATCTGTAACAGATCAGATACCATGACATATGAAACCTTTTTGAAAAAATCTGTGGATGAAACATCCAGACAGCAGTAAGAAGAGTTCAGCTGGTGTAGAATGTTCTCCAGATTTTTGTCATTGATTGGATTAAACTATGTCATGGTTTTTAAACTGTTTTTAAATGGACATAGCACAGACCTTGGACCTGGTGTGAGGGGACTCACTGCCTGTCTAATATTCTGTCATTAAACTTGACATTAAACACAGTGTTCAGCATGTAGCACCTTCAATAGCTTTTCTATACAATGTTTACCAATCAGGTTTCAGAACCAATCACTACACTGAAATGGCATTAGTAAAAGTAATCAATGACCTCAAAATCAACAGCCATTCAAACAAACTTTCCATCTTAGTAGTACTAGACTTAAGTTCTGCATTCTATACAGCTGATCATTATATCCTTTTACACCGACTGGAACTGCCTACTGACCTGAGATCTGCTGAAGGTGAGTTGTCTCACCACAGAAACAAACTGATCAGGCATTTACTTTGAAAATCTCAGTGGTGGTTTACCATACCTGTCATGTCAGCCTGGAATGAACTGACAGATTGCACAAACACACAGGTGCAGAGATCTGACTGCAGCTCTGAGCAGAAAAGTTTTTTAATCTCTTGAGTTCTGATTGGACATTCAGTGGCTGTAGATTAATCTGTGCTCACATTCATATTTTGGAGAAAGAAGTTAATTGATGTGCTTACGCACAACACCAGCTCCCATTGGTTGTGGATGGCAGTTGCGTCAGTGAGAAACACAATTTGCATACGACCAGACTTAAGATTTATGACAATATCAAACATGTATGATATGACCACCTTACACCTGATGACTGAGACAACTGGAGGGAGCTGCGACTTTAGCAAGACTCCCATGATTTTACTCCGACTTTGGAATTTTGTCTGCAACTTTGAAATCGGAGAAAAAGTCGTTAGATGTAAGGCCGCCTTGACTCACACAAATGAGGGGAATTTGTGCCAGATTCACATGCCGACCACTTTATAAATATATTCCTAAGAGTTGGAAAATCTGAAACTAAGCAAATCACTGTCAGCATTCAGCAATCAGCATGGACAGGCCCATTGGGGAGCTCACTTGAAGGAAAGTGACTGAGGCATTCAGATAATACGTTTTTGGAGATCTGATAGACCCAGACCAAGCCTCTCAATGTAGTCATGCCCTGCCATATTTGTTTACAACTCACTGAAATGCTGGATGTGGACACAAAGAAGGCAATACCTGCCCTCTTTGTGTCTTTTGGGCTCTTATGTACATGTGATTTGACACACTAGTGGAGCAACTCATTGGCCAAGATTTAAAAAAAATAAGCAAGGCAATGCCCCATATTCAGCTGTTCAGACATGCCAGGTAGCCCGTTGGTTGTGGATAACTGTAAGGGGCTGCCTAGCAAGTAGCTAGTATATATGTGTTGCCTGGAAGGCAAGTGCTAAATATTTCTAGCTGCCTTACAGTTGTCCAAAACCAACAGGCTGCCTGGCATGTAGCTACCAGGCAGGTATCCCACCATGTCTTTGGTTGCCTCAAAGTCAGCTATGCATCATATAATAAGTTACAAGCATCCTAGAAGGGATCTAGATCCCTAAAATAAGCTTCTCTTAATTTAGGGAGATTCAACTGAGTTGCTTGTGTGTTTAATATATGATGTTATTCAGATTTGACTTAAGGTAGCAAACGTTAACAAACATATGCCTAATAAGGAAGCCAGCAAGCAAACTAGCATAGTTGTCTGGGGAAGCGGCAAGTTTCCTTGCTTGCTGATACGATGGTGAGTGGTAATTAGATAAGGGGTTAAGCGAATGACTTCACCTGATTGGAAGGCAGTTGGAGGGCCAGATGTGCCTTCCAGGCAAAGTTGAGGGCACAAAACACCAGCAAACTTTACTAAAGGACGCCTTTGTTGTAATGGATGATTGGAATTTTGAAAAGTAGACATAGCACATCAAATATATTTATCTGATGTATTTGTTGCTGACTGAAAAACAGAGGACAGCAAAATGGGTGGGAACCTCCCAGTTCGACCATTTGCTTCATTTATATCCTCAAAGTAAAGGCTTTGTTGGGGGCACTCCTATGTTATTGTTGCAACAATCTCTTGCATGAGCTTCATAAATAAAAGGATTGCTTAGATACAAAGAAGGCAGAAGAACTGAAGAATCTAATCCTTTTGCTGGAGTTCTCGTCATTCCTGAAGCCTTTCGGTAAGACTTTGTTTACTATACAATCTCTCATACAAGGTTCTTTGACCCTTCCTGTAAGCACAGTTGCTTTCAAAAGCAATTTTTCTTCATTTTAACTGATGAGTAAAAAACAAAATGCTAAGTGACCTGTGCGGTGCTCACTGAAGATACTCAGAGAACCAAGGCCTTAGATATGAATGTGTTCTTGAGGTTGTTTAACAGACATGAACATTGAAAATAAAGGTGCATTGAATGCCTGCAACTGTTAAGAGCCGGTGTCCACACCTTTGCTTTTCCACTTTAAAACCAGTGCAGCATTCAGAGCCTGGATCAGAAAAAAATCTAATTATATTAATTATATTATTATATTATATTATATTATATTATATTATATTAATCTAATTAGTTTTTCTTTTTGTTTTGTTTTGTTTTGTTTTTTATGAAGTTTGTTCCTCTAAATGCTTCTTGGTGAAATTTTGCACACTAGACATTTAACAGATGAGAACTTTCCACTGTCATATAAAAAGACTGCTTTAGCTCGGCTTTGTAAACAGAGGGTCACAGGTTAAACTCCCGGTTCAAGCCAAGTAAGGAAATTGGTTGCTGGAGAGGGCCCAGTTCAACTCCTGGGCACAGCCAGGTTGCACTTGAGCAAGGCTTCTGTTAAATCCTGAAAGTAGGGCAACAGTCCTCGTCCTACTCAGATCACTCCTCCAGGTTCTGCCCCTCACTTGGACATCTTTCCGGTCACTTGTGTCTGAAGGGTCTTTTTTGTGCATGTGTGTGTATTTTACATGTTTGTATCTTTATTGAAAGGCAGAAAAAGAGATTTTCTTCCAGTGAACAATAAAGTGTTCCTTCTTCTTTCATTGTGTAGAGCTGAGCGCTATTATATGATGACTACTGTGGCACATTGTTGTCATTGTTCTCATTTCAATAGAGAGGTTCTTATTGTGAGAAATCTTGTTTACTGATAGGATTATTTATAAGCCTTTTTCAAGAAAAACCTATCCCTTTTCAGTATATGCGATAGTATAGGGTTGTACATAATGACAATACATTGCACAGAGGTACATTTCCTTGGTTTACTGTTTAATTTTCCTTAGAAGTAAAAAAAAAAAAAAAAAAAAGTCTCCTCACAATAACTTTGCAAAACAAATATTAATGTTTAAAGGTTCTGTCTACAAAGAGAATCCAATTCCTCCTCTTTTGGAAGTGATGGCTATTATCTCTCCCCTCAGACTACAGGCCTCATGCCGCAGAAATGACTATAACACTGATTTTTAATGAAAGACCCATATATATCCCATCTGCTGAAATTTTAACTATGAGGTCTGGTGTGGAAGAGAGTCTGCCAGTAACTGTTATAATCCTGCGTCGGCATCTGTTGTTGGAAATGTCACCATCTTTGACAAACACTTCCCTCAAAATCCCCTTTCTCTTTTATAAGTTTGTCAACCAGCATCTTTAACTTTGCTTTAGTCTTCGTCTACATTTAAGTAATGCTACTTGATTACACAGGTCTGTGATACAAATATACTACAAAATCAATGAATGTCAGAATTTTAAAGCTAATCATTTCAGGATGATGTCTATGTTTTGATGAATGCAAATTTTAAACTTTTGAGGAACATCCTTTTACGCCCAATCCCATTTCTCCCCTTAACCCTCAATCTTAACCCTCAGTCTCAAAATGCAGGATTCTGCGAAGTGCGAGGGCTGTCCCAATACTCCTGAGAGTTGAGCTTAAGGGGTGAGATTGATGGCGTTAACTCCCTCAATTTTGAGCTGTTCCTGGACCTTCCTTGGAATTGAGGGTTATCACTCAAAGAAAGATGGCGGGGAAGAAATCAAGCTATAAATGTAAATTTCTGTGTTAACAGAGATGTAAAAATTCCAAAAACCACTCCAATATCTTAGTTTAATGATATTTTATGGATTATTTATTTACTTTTTGTAGCGTAAAATTTACTTTTATTTTTACGATCGTAAGCCGGTAACTGTGCTGTCGCAGACAAGCCTGCTGCACAGAAACTTTCATCACGTCTTTCCAGTAAATTCACGCGTTATTCTGCGACCTCTCTTGTCAAATGTCAACTTCTATCATTTTTTAGTTTGCAAATTTATGATAAAACTCAGTAGTTCCAGCGCTGCTTCTGATCAGGAATTAATTGATGTTGTCAAACTTCCTCTGGCAGATCAGCTGTTTTAAAAATCAGATCGCCGGAGAAAATAAATAAAGACAACGTATATTTGATGGCGATTTAACAAAAGGTAATAACGCTGAAGCAGAAACATAGAGGGGAAAGAAGCAAAACAGATGAGCTGCTATGTGTGAGGGAAGGGGAGATGTGCAGGGGTGTGCTGTGCAAGATCATCTGGTTTATATTATTTATATTTTTAAGGAGAAGACCCCAATAGAGAGCTAATAAAGTGGGATTAATGTTATGATGAAAATAATTAACCCATAGTGACTACTTTTTTAGACAGATGGAAATTATAAATATCCTTATTATTGCAACAAGGAATATGATCATTAAAATCAGTGATAGTTTTACTGACCAAGAACTGTGTCTTTTATATGCTACTAACTCGGGCTAAATTGCAAAGACTTTCTATTTCTCATTATTGTAGTAGTACATCCTTTAGTTATTTTAAGACACTTTTGAGTATTGTTCAGTGAGTATGGCCCTTACACTTGGTTTTGAGGGGCAAGTTAAGACTGAGGGTTCAGAAATGGGATTGGGCCTAAATCATTATTATTGATGACCTCCCCCAAGGAGGTTATATGATCAGATGGGTTTGTTCGTTTGTTAGCAACATAACTCAAAAAGTTGTGAGCAGATTTTGAGAAAGATTTTCAGGAAATGTCAGAAATGGCATAAGGAAGAACTGATTAGATTTTGAGAGTGATTCGGATCACCATCTGGATCCAGGAATTTTTTAAAGGATTCTGTACTATTGGGAGATAGAGCTAATGGCGGAGGTCTGTGTTGTTGCCACTTTGAACCAGGAGATGGTGGACATGAGTAACTTCAATACCAGCAGCATTTTTGGGTGTTTTTCTATTCAAAGTTCTAGAGTTTGAAAGACGCACGCCTGGTCAAGGAGATGAGTTGGAGTGTAACAGAGAGAAAGACAGTGAGATGTAGTGAGAATACGCACAATGCTGGGAGGAATAGAGGAATATTCACCCTCTGCCATGACTTCCAGTCATCCAGTAAGAGCATGGGTGAGACTGTCAGTGCATCTTTTGGCACCGGCAGGCAATGCTTCTGCCCTGACAGTCCACCCATAGTGAAGCCAATGCTTAGCCTTACCGTGTGTCCACCCCACCGGGGTGGGAGTAATTTCTGAATGCTGTGGTGGGGGGCACATGAGGATGGATCCAGGAATTTTTCAAAGGATTCTTCACTATTGGGAGATAGGGCTAATGGCGGAGGTCTGCGCTCTCCGAGTGCTTTTCTAGTTAATTATAGGGTAAGATGATCACTCTGAGATACTTTACTTGAATGTTTACCTACAATAGGAAAACTTGGCCCAAATGATTCCAGCCAAAAAAATTACTCCACATAAATATAGCTATAACTGTGAACAGAAAGTAGTTCCATAAAATATGTATCTGTTGTTTGGTCCCTATGTGATACTGTTGAACCATGAGAGATGGAAATACCCGGGGTGGCAGAACCCATCATAAGATTGAAAAAAATCATATATCTATGTTTCATTTTTACCAAGTTTCCTCAGCTAAATGCTGCAAGGCTAAACATTACACACTGTACCTTTAATCAAAACTTAGGGTGTCATTCTGCATTAACAATCCCATTAGCTGGAAATTGTCCTTTTTTGTATTTGGAAACCTAGCCCATTTATCTTTTTTTTTGTTTCATAGCCAAGTTATCATCACTGAGTCACTGAGATTATTTATGTCTGTGATGTTGCAGATTACACCCTTCTTGAATAGGAACTCTTTTAATAAATCATTAGAAAGCTTCATGATAATTAGTACCTACAGACTGCTCATAACAGCCAGGTATGTATTTCAGATACAGCAATAAACAATGAAGTTGACTGTTGTAAAAATTGACCTTTTGCTTCTAGTCCCACAGGGGTCAAAGGGAGCAGTTTTTATGGCCCAGAGGTCATGTGAAGAATGGCAATCCCAGATATGGACTATGACCCGGTTAAGTGGTTTCTCTGTAAAATTCCTTTTTATATGAATTATTTTTTTTAGTCTTTTAAAATATTATCTTGATCAATTCTGCATTATCTCCTGTCTAGCTGCAATTTGTGGGACGTTCTGGGCTTCATGCAAGTAGGGCTGTCAAAAGTTTTCTTTTTAAACTTGATTGATCTAAGGATTGTTGTAGTTAACTACAATTAATTGCACCCTTTTTTTATCACAGTTAAAATTCCCTCTTTTTTTGCATTTAAAACAGTTTTGTGTCATTTTGATTTTTTTTTTTTTTTTTACTGACTTAATCTAAGAGTAATTGACTGGCAGTTTGGACACAGACCTGCTCTTACAGGTAAATTGAAAATTTTAACATGAACTTAACCATGACAAAATATCTCATTATGGATTGGAAAAGGAAACATGTGAACATTATAAAAGGTAACTTTTTGATAAAACACAGTTCAAGTGAATTTTGACTTGTCCACTGAGCTCTCTGTAAGTTTTTCAAAGTGAAATGAGACATTGAGGAGCAGTGGTGGACCTATTTTACATCACTGGGGCCTCGGGAAGATGCTGAGTGCTTAAGAAAAAAATAGTGCACTAAAAACTGACAAACCATAGTTAATCAGGATTAATGCGATTAATCTTGCAACCGTAATGAAAGTGCTATACAAATGAAGTTAAATTGAGTTATATCTGGATGTCATGCCCATGTCTTTATAAGGGGGAGATTTTTTTTAAAAACTGATCAGTTATAATTTTAAATAGGAAAAGAGTCATGCATACATTTGCATACTAAAAAGGGTAGATGAGTTGACTGACAGGTGGCACATTAAAGCTGTTTACCAGGAGGCTAAATCCCACCTCAGCTCAATCTGTTCCCCTGTTACTAGACGGACTGAAGGTAGAGCTAGCATTTCCTACACGGACTCAAAACGCCTCTTTTGAAAGCAACAGATGATGTCACCTAGGCTATGCTTGTTTTGAAAACACACAACACTATGTTTTTTTTTTTTTTTTTTTTTTTACTAAATGCACTCCAGGTTGAAAATCTAAAAATGTTAATCCAGGAACCAATATGTCTGAGTATAAACCACCCTGCAAGATTTTCTCATCATGTATACATTTCACACGCTGGGGACATACAGCAAGATTTCTTGTGGATGCTGTTTTTTTGATGTAAATCACCTGAAGTGTCTTGTTTAGATTAACCTACAATCTCACAGACATAATATGAAGGTAAGGCTTAGCCCATCCATCTTATTACAAATCTATAGCTTTCATCATTAATAGGCTTAACTGAATGTATTACAGATTTTTCATCTCTGCCTCCTAAAACATGCAAATCCTTTTTTTTTTTTTTGGACAGAAAAAACAACCAGGGTGAAGTGAGGATCTTGTAAACAAGGAATGCATTTCTAGTATTCAAAGGTGTATTTCAAAGTCCCCAACATCTGCTGCTATAGCAGCAGAGTACAGGCTTATGTGCTACTATTAGAGCTGTCTTCAGCTGGCTTTAGCACAGCAGAAACTGAATGGAGGTGTCCTTCATAATGCAAATTGGAGATGGTGACCCTCTTTACACTACTGTCTCCATAGACTCATTATTGAACAATGTGGTGCTGTCAGTACTGGGAACTGAAAAATAAAGCACTATATCTGCTTTTTCACTCATATACTTGATGACGTTTCATTTAACTCCCTGTACATTGGCTGCTGGTTCAAAACCAGCCTTTCCCTTTCCTAAGTGACATCCCTATCCCTAGTGACATTTTCCAGCTCTTCCAGGTGGATCACAAGGCATTTCCAGGCCAGATGGGATATGTAATCCACCAGGCAATTCTGGGCCTGTCCTAGGATGTCCATCCCCCCTTGACGTTTTACCATTTTATTGATTGCCTCTGCCGAGGAGATTATGTCGTCGAGTGAGTTTGTTTGTTAGCAACATAACTCAAAAAATTGAGCAGATTTTGAGAAAAATTTTCAGGAAATGTCAGAAATGACATAAGAAAGAACTGATTAGATTTTGGGAGTGATCCAGATCTCCGCCTGGATCCAAATTTTTTTTTTAAGGATTCTGTACTATCGGGAGATAGGGCTAAAGGCAGAGGTTTACACTGTCACCACTTTACACTGGAGGTGGAGAAGGAGGTAGGAGGTGGTGGACATGAGTAACTTCAATCTCAGCAGCATTTTTGGGTGTGTTTCTATTCAAAGTTTTAGAGTTTATTGAGTTTGAAAGACACATGCCCGGTCGAGGAGACGAGTCGGAGCATAACAGAGAGAAAGACAGCGAGATGTAGTGAGAATACTCACAATGCTGGGAGGAATAGAGGAATATTCACCCTCTGCCATGACTTCCAGTCATCCAGTAAGACCATGGGTGAGACTGTGAGTGCATCTGTTGGCACCAGCAGGCAATCTTTGCGTCATGACAGTCCCCCCATAGTGAAGCCAATGCTTAGCCTCACCACGTGTCAACCCCAACGGGGAGGGAGTAGTCGGTGAATGCCGTGGTGGGGGACACATGGGGATGGATCCAGGAATTTTTCAAAGGATTCTTCACTATTGGGAGATAGGGCTAATGGCGGAGGTCTGCGGTCTCCGGGTGCTTTTCTAGTTTTAGAAATTAATCATGGTCAATTAAATTTACCTTTACGAAAAACCGAAAAAACTCTTTGATATAAAAGTGAAAACACATTTCTAGAAAGTAATGTCAACTACATCCATATTTACCCCTTTTAAAGTTACTGACCTAATTCAACCAAGGTCAGGCCAACTGGTGCTAGTAGTCTCACAATAAGTAAAATGGGGGTAACCTCAGTGCAGTGAATGTATCTCAGGTAGTTGAGTGCACATGAGTGCAGTATAAAGACACCTGTGTCTGGAAGGTCTAGGCACTGCTTAATCAGTATTCCTGGCTACCATTACACCATAAAGGCAAAATAACACTAAATAAGGAGATGGATACAAAAAAATGCAATACCGAACCTCCCCTGGAGTTCAGTTAAATCCATCATCAAGAAATGGAGGGAATATGGCACATGTGTAAACCTGCCTAGATCACAACATCCTCACAAACTGAGTGACTGTGCATGAAGGAGATTAGCGAGAGAAGCCACCAAGACACCTATGACTACTCCAAAGGACTTACAATCCTCAGCAGCTGAGATGAGAGAGACTCTGCTGACAACAACTGCTGCTCAGGTTCTTCAGCAGTTAAAGTTTTATGGGAAAGTGGAACAGAGAAAGTCACTGTTGAAGAAAACTTATTAGATCTCGACGACAGTTCACCAAAAGGCATGTGGAAGACTACATGGTCAAGCGGAAGAAAGTTATTTGGTGTGATTAGACCAAAATTCAGACAAGACATTGTTAGGCAAACAACAAACACTGCACATCCCCACAAACACACCATCCCTACTGTGAAGCACAGTGGTGGCAGCATCATGCTGTGGGGATGATTCTCAATTGAAAGACTTTGAATATTATTTTTCACAAAAAACACTGAATTATCATGTCATTTTATAACAACCAGGGAAATAGTAATTTGAAAAATCACACACAGAGATCTCTTACTCTCTTACTCTCGTTTTCTTCCTTATAAAAAATAAGGGCTCAGTGAGGAAACCCTTTATCTAAAATATTGCTCTATTGGTGTATTTTATGATAGACCACATGGGCCTTCGCTGCCAATGCAACTGCAGTATTCATTGAAAACATGCATACTGTTTTGTAATAACCCTTTATTAAGTGATGGCCTAAAGCAATCCCTTACATTCAAAGTTATACATGCAACTTTAACCACCTAAAGGAAGAGAATGATGGCAAAATCTTAATTATAGAGTGATATTTAACTCCCCCCTGCTCTAAATATAAATATGTTTGATAATATTTCTACTATCTTCTCTTTGAAACAGTGAATATATTCTTAACATTTCTTAAAGTGAATACTAATGACTGTAAAGGTGGAAATTCATGCATGATTATGACCAGTTTATGTAGGAGGCAGACACTGTGATAATGGATTTGAGCACACAAGCAGTGATTTGCTTCATTACTGATACATGCGCTTATCACTTAGGGGAAAAAATACATTTTACAACCACATTACATTGTTAGCTAAGCTTATCTGCATTACTGATCAGAATAAGGCCTTACGTCTTACATTAGAAGCAGTAATATAAGGCAAGAGGCAGCATTTTATTCAATCATATTTAATGATTTGGGTTCAGCAAAGAGGGCAGTGATAATGTAGAATGTCTGATTAAGTTTTGCATTTGAGATTAATAAAGGGGATATTGCTTTTTAAAAAGCAATATATATTGCACACTAATAAACTCAGTGAAATGCCATTTTCAGTACAATCTCAGACATGAATACAAGACTGTGCAGTTGGGGAATAGAGAGTGTAATTAAAAAGCTAAAACCATGTAAAACCAATCATCTGTGATCTGAGCTCAGAGACTATAAATCCTGGTCTATAAAACATAGAGTTACTTGAAAATCAAGAATTTATCTCTCCAGAATCACACCAGATATGAAGTTTTGAGAAACAGGGTAAAAAAAAAAGCAACAGACAAAGTTAAGCAGTGCACCACAGGGCAGGGTTTCTGGTTTGTAATGACTTTAGAAACCTGTAGAGGCTTGGGTTACTCAGGGTTGGTTTGAAAGCCTTTCTGAATCACAGAGAAATAACCTTTGAACAGGAAATTGTGCTTGTAGAATAAGACTTTGAAGTCCATCTCCTTGGCTGAGGTCATTGGGGTAATCTGTCAGCCCCTCGGATGCAATGAGGCAAGGTTGGTTAGGTTCAGACTGCAGTGCTGGAGTCTTTGAGTACATCTGTGTTGCAATAGTAGACATATTAGTCAAATACACTGTCCTTAGACTTGCAAAAGGCTGGGTTATTTTACGTAAAACAAGACTAGAGGATTGTTCAACATCTGCTTAACGCATTACATAAAAACCTTGATGTAAGTCTTTGGAAAAATCTGACAAAAGTGTGCCATATCCCCTTTCAAGTTTCTGATTTCTTGGGCACAGTGTACTCAGCAGCTGCAGCCAAAGTCTGGAAAGTGTGCATCTGTGGCACTGGATTATAACTCCCTCATTTACACTTGAAAGCAAAGACAGATTGGTGACACATTTAAAAAAACAAAAAAATGTCGCTTGATAAGGTGCGAAGTCACAGGAACAGCTTAAGTGCTCCTTGGAGTAAATCAAGAAACTAAGAATGAACACTGCTCTTTGACGTAATCCGGCCTCTTTTTGGTGGGGAAACTGTCGTTGCTCATATCAGAAGTTTCTACTTCTGTATTGTGCCTCCAGACATTGTAGCATATACTATTTCCATTTTTATACTCACCCAACCTTTAGCTGACCTCTCTGTGCTGCAGCATATTTGTTTGTAATTTTACTCCATTCAGGTTTTGCTTTTATTTTTGACCAGTCAGTAGGTCTGCCCCTGAGCTCCACTGTCAGCTATGTATAGTGGAAGCTATTTTAATCTGAATTACACCCTGGAGAAATGACAGTTCTTTGCTGACTTGGAAGCACTTAGAGCCTAAAAAAGACTTAGAGATGAAGGAGTTACAGAAAGTTGCTGAGAAAGGGCACGTTTGACTGCTTTGTTCACTCTGTTGCTACAGTGACCTTGACCATTGACAGTCATTGTAAATTTTAAGTCATGTTTCTTGCATTGCATTTTGGTATATTGTGTGTTTTGACCGCAAGTGTAGATTTGTGGATAGTAAGTGGCATTCTGGCCCTCCTTTTAAACTGTGAACCAGTTGTTAAAATATACATTAATGGACTAGCTCACTTGTAATTGTGGAAACAGTGACCTTGTGCTTCCAGGCAACATTTTTGACATTGTCCCTTTAGGATTATTACTTTGGCTAGTACAATAAGGTTCACACAAATATAAGCAGTTTATGACTGTGAATAACATACTGTTTATCTAAAAGACAAATCACCTTTAACAATGGCGTACATTGCATTCATAAGAACAGTTAGAGGTTTATGTCAGTTTAATTTCATCCCTTTGGGGGTGCAAAAGCCTATGATCTGGACATTCATCATCCAAATACATTTTGTTCCTGTGCTGAGCCTTAGATTAATGAATTGGCACAGGAAGGAGGTTTTTACCCCTCAAGACCTGACCTTCAAATGTGTGCTCTCCATTTGCAGCAGTCTCACTGTTTTAGACCAACATGCAGAGTATGAACAGCCTTTGTTTTAGAGCTAAATAAATTTTACTTTACACCCAATATTAGTGATGAACTGAAGTACAATTGAAAAACACAAAATGTTGAACAGTTTACAGTTGTTAATTTCAATGTAATATGATTTCTTTTTCTACTAAACAAATTAAGATATCAATCAGATGATTAAAATATGATAACATGTTCTTAAGCCTCAACCAAATTAAATGTAATAAAGCATTACAATGTGATAAAATACAGATTATTTTGCTCAATGAGTTCACAATCTCCAATCTATATTGTTTGTGAGTTCCTGCAGTCCTTTATCTTAGATGTAGCACAGTTTAATACAAGTGCTGACTCTGCAGGTGCAAACATTCAGAAAAATCTTTCTTTTGCTTTTAAATCATTGATTTGGTTTTCTGGACCACAAATTTTCACACAGAGTCTGGCTCAGCAGGTTACTCTGTGATGTATAACAATAACCTGCCAGTCACCAAACTGCATAAAGTTATGGGTTAGCTGCTGAGTACAATGACATATATAACAGCATAAGAGGATGGCATTTCTATAAGATATTAGCATACACCCAAGCAAAGCTGAGGGAATGTAGACTTAACTGCATCCATCAGGGGGCTTAGCCATAAATTCAAATGACTGCTAATAGTTCTGTGAAATATGAAGAGGCAATGGTGTGATAACAGGTTTGTCATATCTACTAAAAGTTGACAACTACTTATATTAGTTAAAGCTAAAACTTTGTTTTATTGACTATCAGCTCTCTTTAAAAGATAGCCTGCCAACAGTTATGTAAACTTAGCACAAAGAGTAAGGAGATTTGTGTTTGGTTGATCCTTTCTTTGTTGTAACAATGCTTCTTGGCAATAAATCTTATACTGCTGGAAAGGTTGTTTATTTCCTTTTTAAATGGTGTCACATTTGTAAGAAACATGCATTTGTGGGATGAGCAGCAGAGCTGAGTATGTGGGTTGTGCTCATGAAAATCTTCCAAATCATTGGAATCAGTAGGTGTCTGCTCCAAGAATCAGCATGCCACATTGGATTGATCTGGATAGGGCAACTTCAAGCTGTCAGGTCAATTTGCGTTGGTGTCGGCAACATGTGCACTGGAACCTTGACATGTAGAGGAATTTTATGTTCAGCATTGGGTCCAGATTCTGCCTACAGCCGGTGGAACGTTGGGTCAAAGTGTGGAGAGGACGTGGAGAATGCTTTGCAGATTGCTGCTCCGGTAGACTAGCATCATTTGGTGGAGGCAGTGTGATGATGTGGAGCAGAAGGATTTTCATTATTGGAGGCAATCTCAGTGCAGATAAGATTTTTCAACCAGTGGCAATCCCATATCTCCACATTTTGGGACCGAACTCTGTCCTCCAAGATGACAACACTCGCCCCCATTGAGCTGGGTTTATCAGAGACTTTCTCCAGAATTTTGTTGTGGAAAGGATGAAATGGCCTGCCAGCAGTCCTGACCTCAACCCCATTGAAAATTTGTGGGATCAGCTTGGGTGTGCTGTTTGTGCCAGAGTGACCGACACAACAACGTTGGTTGACTTGCGACAAATGCTGGTTGAAGAATAGAAGCAACCACAGCAGTGTGTGACCAGCATGGAGGATGTGCCAGGCTGTTGTGGCTGTGTATAGTTCTTCTACCAGCTACTGAGGCTCCTGTTTGTTAAATGAATACATTGTTCAATTGTCAATATGTCTTGTTTCTTCAGACTTCAATCATCCAATCCACTAAACACCAAACAAGAGTCAATGGCAGAATCAGCTGTTTGGCTTTGCCAGAGAAGATTTAGCAAATTTTTCATGGATGCAACCCACATACTCAGCTTTGCTGCTCATCCCACAAATGCATGTTCCTTACAAATGTGGCACCATTTAAAGGGGAAACAGGTATACAGTATAGGATTTATTGCCAAGAAGTATTGTTGTAAAAAGGAAAAAAATCTACCAAATGCAAAGTTCCTTAGTTTTTGTGCTAAGTTTGTTTTAGATGAGGGAACAAGCTAGAGGATTTGCATGACTAATGAGTTCAGTTTTTCAACCAATCGGGGTAACCTAAATACTGCTTGGCATTTACACTCCAATGAGGGCATAATAGTTACAACACAACTCTGTGTGTTATTTTGGAAATGTCTGTCCATATGTAAAACCCTAAGAAATAAACCATGACATGGGGAAAAACACTTTACTGGAAAATTCATGTTTGTGGGAATGAGCTAAGAATACTGTAAAATACACTACAGATGCATGCATACTTAACTAAAAATCCATAAAATGGCTGTAATGGACAATAACAGATGAGGAAGCAGTGCCATAGCTTTTCAAGCTGGCGGGGAATAAAACCAGGCCACAGACCAGCCCAAGATCTGAATGCATTTAAAATACAGAAACGTCTTAATGCATCTCCATCTGTGAGTCCTTCTGAGTGTCTTGCATTCATGCTGCAGCATGTATGTCATTCCCAATAAGTGCAACACTCACTAACAGAGGTGTATGATGTGCCATCTGTGAGTCCTTCTGAGTGTCTTGCATTCATGCTGCAGCATGTATGTCATTCCCAATAAGTGCAACACTCACTAACAGAGGTGTATGATGTGCAGTTTAAAATGTATTTTTCTCGCATATTCAGTTCTGCAAAGCAAATCTAACTGATTTACATTAGGATGCATAAAGTAAGGCTTAAAAGCTTTAGATGTGGATTTCATTTGGCTTTTAGTGTATGCTGGACCACAACCCATCATGCTTTGCTCAAGGTCACAATGTGGGCAGGAATTCTAAGAATTATCTTATTTAGTTAACTTCAACAAGTTCTATACACACCTGACAGAAACAGATGGTTTCTATATTAATGTATTGATCATTTGTTTCCAGTAATGACCCAGTTATCATAGATGACTATCAGTAACTCAAGGTTATGCTGTTACCCAGCTGCACTTGGAAACCATTCACACCATGGGGAATTCAATGTGTAATATGCATACAATCACAGGTTGTGATTACAAGTAGTGTTTTATCTTTTAACATTTACACCTTCTCTGCTTTTAATAATCAAATTTTCTAAAGCTTTCACACACTTAGCACCCACAAATTTAGCTAAATTATGCAAAATTTGTAATTGCAAAGACTGAAGATGAATTTAATGATGGAACTGCACTTTCCAAATCTAAAACTCTTCCATTTACCGACTAGCCATTAAAAAATTTACATATTTTCAAGACTGTAAATGTTGTTTTAAAACTCATAATTAGCTCTAGTGATGTGCTTACGGTTTAGCATTGTGAACTGTTTACCCATTGGCAGTCTTTATTCCCCTCAAAGAGCTGAGACATGTTTAACCACTGTCCCTCCTCTATTGTAAAAAAAATGCAATTTTTTTCCCTAGTGCAGAAGACATAACTTAATCTGTTTTAGGTACATACAAAGCCTCTTTCTTTTCAGCATCCTCCATGATAGTGTTCCTCAGTTATATAACAGACCAGTGGGACAAAGAGAAGATACCACCCACTAACTGCTAATCACCTGATTAGTGAAAGTTGTGTCTCCCAGCTCCCTCACTGGGACCATGGCATTGATTTTCACAGCTGTACAGATTACATGCAGCTGTGCATTTCCATACCACCCAAAGATCTCAGCCCAGTGTAGTTCAACATATTGATCACATCAACTTGTGAATGTCAAGGAAATCATGTCAGCTGCACTGAAGTAAGAGAAACACTGTTATTACCGGAAAGGGGAGCTGTCAATCATAAAGCCCATATAGTACATTCTCATATTGATCAGAGAACGGTTATCAGAACAGAAAATCTGAAGAATATAGTAACAATTTTCTCTCCGACCCTTTTAGATTTTGAGTGACTTTCGTCTGCCGTCACCATCAACAGGA
This sequence comes from Cheilinus undulatus, assembly GCF_018320785.1. Classification (NCBI taxonomy): domain Eukaryota; kingdom Metazoa; phylum Chordata; class Actinopteri; order Labriformes; family Labridae; genus Cheilinus; species Cheilinus undulatus. Next base: position 31,809,159 of record NC_054873.1, read on the forward strand.
TAACAAAAAATTATGAAATCAATTGCAACATTGCTCAAAATGCATCAACCTGGGGTGTAAATGTTTTAGTTGTGCATTTTTACACCTCTAAGCTTAAAATTAGATGCAGTTACTTTGCAGGTCTAATTTTAAATACTTAATTTTGTTATGTATACCCACGATATATGTATTGGGGAAATCTGAAATAGGAAACAAGAGACAAAAGACAAAAAAGAGAAACAATAAGTTGTTGAGAAAAAAAAATCTAAATTTTTGAGATTACACAGTTGCTCATTTACAGGAAAATATTCAAATTTTACAGCTTGAAAAATGATAAATTTACAAGAAACAAAACATTACATTTTGGAAAAAAAAAAAAAAATATATATATATATATATATATATATATATATATATATTTTTTTTTTTTACCAAGCTGCAGTTCTCTTGTAAACGAATTTTTTTTTTTCTTCCAGGATTCCCCTGTGTTTATTCACTTTTCACTGAGAAGTTTCTCCATGGCATGATGCTGCCACTACTGTGCTTCACAGTGGGATGGTGTGTTTGTGGTGATGTGAAGTGTTTGTTGTCCACCCAACCGAATGCCTTGTCTGATGGGCAAAAAGCACTGTTTTGGTCTAATCAGACCAAAGAACTTTCTTCCACTTGACCACGGAGTCTCCCACATGCCTTTTAGTGAACTCTAGTCAACATTAAATGGGAATTTTCTTCAACAGTGGCTTTCTCTTTGCCACTCTCCCATAAAGCTTTCACTGGGGAAAAACCCAGGCAACAGTTGTTGTATGCAGAGTCTCTCCCATCTCAGCTTCTGAAGCTTGTAACTGCTGCAGAGTAGTCATAGGTGTCTTGGTGGCCTCTCTCACTAGTCTGCTTCTTGCATGATCTCTCAGTTCGTGAGGATGGCCTGATCCAGGCTCATTTACACATGTGCCATATTTTTTCCCATTTCTTGATGATGGATTTAACTGAACTGTGAGGGATTTTTATTGTCTTGGAAATGTTATTGTATCCATTCCCTGACTATTGTTTTCCATCTCATGGTTATATTTTCTAATCACCTTTTCTCTGAGTTGCTTGGAGTGTTCTGTTGTCTTCATGGTGTAATGGTAGCCAGGAATCCTGATTACCCAGTGACTGGACCTTGCAGACACAGGTGTCTTTATACTGCACTCATGTGGTCCACTCTTCACTAATTGTGAAACTACTAGCATCTGGCTGGACCTCAGTTGAACTAGCTCAGTCTCTTTTAACAGGGGTTCAAATATATGCAAATGTATTTTACCATACATGCTTTTGTTTAATTGACATTACTTTTTAGAAATCTTTTTTCACCTTGACATTAAAGAGTTTTTTCCTAATTAAGAAAATCACTGAAAGGGTAAAAAAAAATCCCATGGGGGTTACTTTGAACAGACACTGTATTTATGACTTCATGAATTGTTAGTGTTTTCAGTTTTTAAAGTCAAAATGTATATTTTTGAACTGGAAATTTTGAGTTTTGTCTTGTAAGTTGTTTACTTTAAATACAGTTTTGTTTCTTGTATTTGTACACCTCCAAACCTTATTTCTCAAAAATTAATCAACATTTATTTGAGTGGGCCTAAAACACTTTGCAGAAATAACCATTTATAGTCTTTTTGGCAAAGGTATGCAATTAGGGCACATAAATTTAGTTTTTACATTATTCTAAAAAGAAAGAAAACCATTTTAGAGCAAAATAAGCACATTTTAATGTTGAAACACCACCCCAAAATACAGCAAATGTCAAACCAAGAAAGTATGTTAAAGTGGATGAACGGGCTTCATGTTGCACTGCTCCTTGAAACCTTTATCAGACTTTGAAGTGGCACAGTTTAAACCTGTTGCTGGTTGAAAACACTTGTTGATGATCAAGTATGTGTCTGTGATCTTCAGCCCTGCAGCCTGCCATGAACCTGTGGGTTTTACAATCATTGCTGCTTTAAACAAAGCTATCAGACATAAATATAAGGCTTTATGGTGTAGTAAAAGTAAATCAGAGAAACTCAGAGTATATCATATCCTTTACCATTCCTATTAAGGTTTATACCGTGCTGTGTTTACTGCTTTCATGTTTAAATATATAACCCTCTCACATGTCTTTTCATTTCAGTGTTTTCCTTAATCGTTCAGTCTTTTTTCTCTCGATGGTGTCATGCATGTAAATGTTACTTTGATTAAATTAATAAAACCACAGTAGCACATAGCTGAGGTGGTGAAAATGTTAAAGAAAGGCTTCCATGCATGGGTAATTCTTGGCATGCTAAACAGGGTTAGTCAGTACATCCCACAATCACAGTTTCCACGGGAACACAGACACAGAGCACTGCAGCAGCTGACGGTGCCTCCAGTGATCGCCCACACACAACAAGGCCCGGCCATTATAACAGTGCTTTGTGTTCCTGTGTGCATATGTGTATGCAAAAGAGAAACAGAGGGGGGGACAGTGGGAGTGAGTGTCAGAGTTTATATGGCTGGTTACCCACGCTGGGTGGTCGCTCAGTTCAACACACGGTGAATACACCCTCAGGATTTTTCTTTTCTGCCTTTGTGATGGAGAGCAGAGACTCATAGTCAGTAGCTAATCTCATCTATTGTCCTCCACATGTAGACTGAGGGGCAGAACCTGATGGCAGACATGTATAATCTGCAATGACCTTACTGATATGTAGACAGTTATGCTGTTAAAGTTTGACAAACATCTTAGGTTTTCATTCATATAAGGTTTAGGCCTCTGAGACTGACAGCCATTTTTATTAAAGCCATCTATTGAAGCCAGTAGTCCTATAGACTTTATTGCCAGGTTCTCCTGTGATGAAGTGTGAAGTATCTGATCTGACTGAAAGAATTGTGCAGCCACACCATTTTTAAAATGTATGATCAATACTATGTTTATTAAAGGGACTTGACTTGAGATTTGAAAGTGCGTTTCTAGCTGGGGCTAATTGAAATGTCATTCTCTAGGATACATTAACATGTGACTACAGGAGCTAATGACTGGCCCACCAACCTTTTATTTGAGAGACAACTGACTCTATACTTGGTTACAGTCATATGGGGGAGACCCGTAAACAACCAAGTGTTCAGCACACACCATGAATTTTCATGTTCAAGACGAAATAGCCAACAGGGAAGTTAGCAGACTGAAAATGAAAGCACAACAGCCTCAGGAAATCAAACTTTCCTCACTTCCAGCTCTGGCATGCACAGCTTATGTTCACACTATCTCCACATTTTCATCTATTATTTCCTTTTCCTCATAACATCTTCTTATCCTCCAACACAGGTTATTTAAAGCACTTGGTGAAAAAATGACCATAAGCTGTAGCCACTTACTTTTTTTTTCCCTCTGTAAGCGCTGCATTGTGCCATTCTAATGATGCTATACATGCCTTTGTCGCCTCCTGGTTATTTTGTTGATGCATCCACAGACGGCTCTAAGGTCTGGATCTTTTTTTGTTGTTTTTGCATTTTTGACAAAGACAGAATTTCAACCATAGCAAAAAAAAAAAAAAAAAGAAAAACTCACTTCAACCGCCCTTACTAATTTTGTTCTCTACACATCATATGCCGTTGCAAGACATGTATGAAAAGTAGCAGTTGAAGAAGAGAGATGGACACATTGTCTCTTCAAGTTGAAGCTTTTGAACTGACAGGCTTTCAGAAAGTTGCAGAGTGGTCCGATGCATGCAGCTGCAAGTTTCAGCTTGTCTTGTGTAAATATTTTCTTTTAAAAGGACTTACCTGGTGATACAAGCAGTAGAGACCGTTATAAGCATTGAATAACAACCTTTATTATGACTGGAGGGTACTCTGCATTAAAATAAAGAAAAATGATAAAGCCTAAATTACCCATTTTTCCTTAGTTGGCATTAATCTGAATTACTTTTCAAAAATCAATCTTGAACACATACAATATGAAACAGCTTCATCACCTTGGCTCCTCTGTCTTATTTCAAACACTCACACTTTGTCTTCCATAGTGAGACAAATGATCTTAAGTCCATCCTGTTAAGGTTTCTAATCTGAGCTGGAGCTGTGTCAGGAAACCTGTGAGTTAGCAAAATACGTTGTATATTGATCCAAATCAAAGCAGCTTTTAGGGAACATTGATAGCATATTTTTTTCAGTCAGGATTCTAGTGAAATCTTCATATTGCACTCCAGTTAAATAACTTCCTGTGTCTACAGGTCGAATGAAAGTCAGGCTCAGTATCATGGCATTAAGATAGGTGCTGTTTTGTATGAAAGCTTGACATTGCTGCATTGAACAATCAAGAGTTAGGTGAAAGCTCTTGTTACTCTGCCAGTAGGAATAATGGACATATAAGAGTCTGTCTGTTCCTGATAAATAGCTATTTTCCACTCCATTCTTTTCTTACTTAGAGAACATTATGTCTGCTTTTCTCTGACTCACTGAGTTTCTCTGTCTCTGAGTTGCTGAAACTTTCTTGTCTGCAGAGTCCTCTGTGTACTTCTCACACCCACCATCTTTACTCATGGTACCAGGTCCAAGTAAAAGATTTGATTTGAGTAGCGTCACATATGACAATGTGTCTCAAGTGACTGTAGTATAATGACACCTGTCTGGAAGGTCCAGCCACTGGTCAATCAGTATTCCTGGCTACCATTACACCATGAAGACAAAAGAACACCCCAAGCAACTCAGAGATAAGGTTATTAAAAAATGTAAGTCAGGAGATGGAAACAAAAACATTTCCAAGGCACTGAACATCCCCTGGGATTAAGTTAAATCCATCAACTAGGAAGCAGCTTCAGCAGCAGAGGTGGGAGAGACCATGCAAATAACAACTGTTGCCTATTTTTTTTCTTTTTTTTTTTTTTCACCAGTCAAGGCTTTATGGGCAAAGGACCTCCAGCAAAACTTGTTGGCAACAGGGACTGAGGTTTCAGAAGTCAGCTCCAATGCACTCAAAATCATAGAATAAGACAACACTGGAACTTTTTGGCATCATGGATCAGCAGCATGTCTGGAGGAAGATGAATGAAGCATATGCTGAAAAGAACACTGTGCCCACAGTTAAGCATGGTGATGGCTCGGTGACGCTCTGGGGCTGCTTTGCATCCTCTGGCACTAGAAACTTGCAGCGTATGGAAGGCAAGAAGGATTCGTTGAAGTATCAGGAATTCCTGGGAGTGGACGTCATGCCGTCTGTGAAGAAACTGATGCTTGGGCATCACTGTACCTTCCAGCAGGACCATGATCCAAAGCATACCTCAAATTCCACCAAGGTTTGGTTGCAGTAGAAGTCCTGGAAAATTCTACAATGGTCATCACAGTCACCTGACTTGAACCCCATAGAAAATCTTTGGTGGGATTTGAAGAAGGTGGTTGCAGCATGCAGACCCAAGTGCAGTATTAATGGGGGGGGGGGGGTCCTTGCACATGATGAGCAGGCTAAGTATCCTCAGGAACACTGCCAGAAGCTGGTGTCTGTATATGCATCTCGTTAACAGCAGGTCATAGAAGCAATAGGGTGCTGCACTAAGAACTAAAGATGCTTGCTTTGAAGGGGTGGAATAGTTTTAAGACTGAAGAAGTCATTGTAAGTTGCATTTTCAATTTGTTTATTGCAAAAAGAAGAAAGTCTATAAATTGTTACAATAAACCTGACTTGCAATGGGGGTTGAATAATTTTGAAAGCAACTCTACTAAATACTGACTTGAAGGGGTGAATATTTATGCTGTCACTTATTTTACATTATACATTTGTATGTTGTTGACATTACTTTCTAGAAATCTGCTTTTTCATTCAAACATTAAAGAGGATTGTTTTTGAAAATTTTCTGTAAAATAAAGCCAAAGTATATTGACCATGACTGATCAAAATCGATAAAAGGGTAAAACATCCTATGGGTTAAATACTTTGTATGTGGCTACTGAAGAGGCAAAAAAAGCTGTACGATTCAGAACAGACTAATGAAAAGCATCTGAAGCTCATCAAAATAAGCCTGTAGGATAGTATGGGTAAAAGCATCCATCCATGGGTAAAGTCTGCTCTCCTGCTCTGCAGTAGAGCTAAACTAGGAGACCACACATTTTTTTGTTTCCTTTGGTGAAATTTCCATGAACATTGTGAGTAAAAATAAACTGCCATTTCTTTGCATTCAAATTTCCTGCATATGTACATGAGTGTTTAAGGATTTTTCCAAGACACCCATTGTCAATGATGTCACTCACCCTCTGTAGTGTAAAGAGGATTACATTGCAGATTCCCTTCACAAATCCTTCATTGTCATTTGGCATGGCATATCTTCATGCAGATTTATTTAGCTTTGTTCCCACAGGATGACTTGACACAGTTTAAAGCTCTTCTTTTAACCTGACTTTGAATCTCCTTGATAAATTATCGTGTTGCTGCCGATACTTTAAAATCAAAACAGCACATTCCTTATGTTTTATCACACATAGGCTGTAAGAGGCTGACAGGCTCTGCTCTGAAACACCATGTACTGAAATTTGCATGTGCTCATTCAGCAAATATGAACTCACTAACCCTGCACAGTACAAGCTGTAAAAATAGCCATCACACCATAAATATCCCGACTTGCACTTTCTTTAAGTGACTTAAAGAGCAGCATGGCAAATGAGGTGATCACCTGCTCGCAGTGATGCCTCGTCTCCTCGTCTTTGATGTGATTCCCCCCCTCCTGTCTTAGTCTCACTGCAGTGGATCCTCTACATCCGTATCAGTCCTTACCTGCTAATGTAAGCCTGGGAATAGGGAGTAAGCAGCTCTCCCTCTGCAGTATGTGGGACAGCTTCGTAGTCATTAAGTGAAGGTATATACCATCAGAGTACAATACAGAGTGTGCTTAGCATCAGCAAAAGCACATCATCTGAACCTGTCAGGAGCCAGACTCTGCCTGACTCACTTTTCAACATCAACTGGCTTAAAGCCTCATGTTTTTCTAATATTTTCAGTCAGCAGTTAGTCACTGACTGCTGTTTCCAAGGTACCATTTATACATCTGTCTGATATGCTTATAATAACTTGAGGCCATACTCTGCCATCCACATTTTCATGATTCAGTGTGTAACTTTTGGTATAAAGCACATGGTGATAATGTCACCTCTCGATATAGAAATAACTAGTATTTGCTCTTGTTTTGACACATTATCTGTTGGAAAAGGGCAGCCTCTGACATCATTTGTCATATCACAACGTCTTAGTTTGAGTTCTCAGGGCAGAGAAGGCTGCAAATAAGAAGTAAAACAATCAAATCCTTATTAATTTATTTTCTTTAATCATTATTTCTTCAGTAATTTCTATCTTGCATCTCACTGTGGTCTCCTTGGGGTTGTTTGATTTCTGTAATTTATGACAGCTTTGTGACGTTGCCTGTGCCTAAAACTTTCCTGTCTCTTCCAATGCATTTGGCAGCTTTAACCAGAAAGGCAGCATTTCAGCAGACTTACCCTCCAGACAGTTGTGATCTTGTGATTCAGACAATTCGCATCAATTCAACCATCCCTTCACCTTTGCTTCAGCCTTGTATTCAAGCTAATGCTGCAACATGTACACAAATGTGACCAACGGAGCAACTTCACCCCACAGAGGTCAACATGCACATTACTAAACTTATTTCTCTGATCTTCAAAATATTGATCTCCGTGTGTTTAGCTTTGCATTAACATTAAAAGGCATGGTTTATTGATTCTCTAGTACCTTTGAAAACTTCATGCTAGGATTATTTTTCCCTTAGAAGCAGAACAACAGTGGCCAATAGACATAAAAGAGCACAAAAGAAACTCCAATGGGATTCTTTCACTTTCAAGAGCTACCAAATCCCACTTCAAAACACAACACAGTTCAACTATAAACTACTGTATGATGGAAATGAATAAATCATAGACTTGGTGCCTTGATTGTCCTCCTTTATCCTTTTATGGAAATTCGTTAGCCAACCATTTAGCTGCTTTCTGTCATTTACCAGAGGCTCTGTTCTTACCTTTCCACTGACCAAGGCTCTGACCCTAATGTGTTTGTAGAAGAGAAAGTAATCCAACTGTCTCAAACTCATTATTTCATACCTGTGATGAAATGAAATAATGGGTTGTCAATCTCAAAATTACAGTTTAGTTTTAAGGTAATTAATTTCCTTCAGGTAAAAAGATGTGAAAAAAGAGACAACTCTGGCTGCAGCCAATTTCACAGGCCGATCAGCGGAGAGGCTGTATATCTCCAAAAGGAAGTTCACAAAAGAACTCTGACCTGGAGAGTTCATGTCTTCTGTGGCACAAACTGTGCAGGGAAAAAAAAAAACCATGATTTATCCATTTTGATTTTATGAATCACAACAGTTATTGGATGTAGTGACTGATTGAATGATGGACGGTAACTGTTTGCCAGGAAGCTTTGATGCCCACCTCAGCGCCTGCCTCATCTGTTGTCAGGTTCACTGAAATTTAGTTGTAAAAAAAGCATTTCTAATATGGGGAAAATCACTAATGAGCTTCAGATGTCCACTTCAAATGCCAGTGAATGATGTCACTGAGACTATGTCCATGGTGTATACGCCTGTGGCCTTAAGGGGACCGTTGCCTTTTGTGAAAATTAAAAGCATGAATTTCTCCTTCAGGGCCTGTTATTCCAAACTGTGGGTAAAGTATTTCAGCAGGCGTCAGCAGTAATCATACTTATTATGAAATGTACCTCAAGTAAAACAGGCAACAGTTTGACCTACTTTAAACTTAACTCCCACACACTGTAGTAGTTTTCCCGTCAGTAGTACTTGGCAATAACAAAGATTCATGAGTGGTATTCTCTTGTATGCGTGCGTTATGATATCTGAATATCTTCTTCTTAGGTCAAATCTGTAACATTTCTAGTCTTGCTGTTAGGTAAACAGAGAAAATTAACCAATGTTACTAAATTACTGTTTTCCTTATTTATTATACTCATAAAAGAAACACCAGTACACAAACAGTGCACTGGCATTAAGCACCCATTAATTTACCCCAGCCTGAGGAGCAGAATAAATAAGAAAATGAGGAGTTTAATTGCGCATTAGTGAGGAGCCAGTGGAACAGGCTCAGGGCTGTGTTCTCAATAAGGAACTATTATGAAAACTAACCTGTCACACACTTGAAAGAGCAGACCAGTTGGCATACAAACATACATTGTAATGCTTTTATTCCTGGCCTGGAGGAGAAGGCAGTGTGCTTCAGTTTATTACCAGCTTGCTGAAATGTGTGGCAAAGGTGAAAGAAATGGATGAATTGACCTTTTTTGTAGACCTTTAAGGAAAACATTAGTCAACTTTCTCACTTTTTTAATGAAGGCTCTTGGAATATTGTTGCAAAACACAAAAGTGAGCCTCATTTGACAGATAAATGATGATAGAAGAATTATATAACATTTATCTCCCGTGTGAGCACTGCACACATTTAACGTGTTCAATCTACAGTTAATTAACAGTCTCTGGTTGATATATCTGATTACAGGTGCATTCTGCTGTTTATTAACACACTTTCCATGCAGGATATTTCCCCTCACTTTACTTATTGTATCCCCACATTAAATCGACATTTATATATTTATATTTGCCTTGATTGATGTTGTGTGGAGCAGCTTTAATCCTGATGGATACATCTAATCAAAGCCCTCTGTTGTGAAAACAAAAGCGAAACTTAATTTCAGCCCCTCTTGTCTTTCTCACACAATTATACTCCCACAAATATGCTAAACAAAGACCAGTGACAATATTGATGATACAGAGTAAAAGCATAGTTGGTGGGCTTGTGGTATTCCAGCAGATATGATGGATTAGCTCTATGATGGACTGATGCTGTGCCTAAAAGCTTCCTCTCCTCCCATTATGTATATGTAGCAGTAAATCATATATGGACTATATATTTAAATAGCCATACAAATCAATGCTGTTCTCAATCTTGAGGATTATTATTCTCATTATTAATTACAAAATTAATCATAAAAAAACAACTTAGGTTCATTTTTGAATCATACGTTTAGTTTTGTCCAATGCATCAATAACAGAATGATCAAGATCATCTGCAAAACCAGGGGGTGACTTACAGGGATTAAGCCACAGATGTTTTCTCAGAGTAATAAGAAAGGTGTACAGTAATGAGACTGTGAAGAGTTTCATCCAATCTTACCTTAATGAGCAAACAAGACAGCTAGCTGGCTAATTAGCTTATCTAGCCCACAGTAATGAATGCTCAGTTTCTTCAAATGAAGACCACAAAACATCAGCTGACATCCATCGAAGGTGAATCAGCGGCATCATCAGCAAGTGAAAAGGGGGTATTTGTTTCAAGTTAGTGAATGTGTTTGTGAAGAGTTGTTAGCTCGCTAGTGTTAGCCATGGTTAGCTCCTTGCCATTAGCTGCAGTTAGTTCAAAAGATACATAAGTCACAGTACTCCCAGTTAAGAGAGAGTGAGGTAAGCAGCGTTTGGGCATCAGGACCCTTTGACACTATCCATGCCTTCATAGCCCTTACAGAAGCTTTTCCAGTGAATATGGAACTTGGGTGACTTTCCAGTGTCTTAAAGGATTAAATCCACACCAGTAACTCTGAACTTAATTTGTTTGATTGATTGATCTCTGCTGCTACCTTACAATGGTTGTTGCATGGGCTGTGACAGCCAATGGCAGGCTGTTCCAACATCAAGTCATGCTTTGCCAAACAGTGCACGCTTCAACTCTTGGATCCTGGTGGAGACGCTGTGATGAGCTCATAATGGAGAGAAAGAGAGACAGAAAGCCTGTGATGTGTCCCTCTGTGTCACTGCTGACAGGAACTGCTTTGAATAATGACTGAAATTCAGCCAATTCAGAAAAGCACAAGGACTATTATTTTGCAGATATTTTGTAACACAATTACTCTTTTTTCACTTTTTGGTACCCAAGATATGGGAGCACACGTTTGTTTCAGAAAACATTCTTAGTCATTATTGTTTCCTGTGTCTCACAGAAAACAAATCTTTGAGTTTTAATTTCCATTTAGTTTTTCTTTTGTCTTTATCGTCCCATAAGTGTTTTTAAGCATAACTTGTTCTTCAGGCAACCATTCAAAAACTAGAAGTTCCAAAAACCTGTTTATGAAAAAAGAGGTCACCTGTATATTGCTGCTGAGTGATGAAACCAAGAGTACCTGGATGCAGCTAAGGACCTCAACTTCACACCAGAAGTCAGAAAATCGCCGCCATATCTCATCTTCTAATACAGGAAGAAGTGTACGTATGCTTGAACTGAACGTCTTCTTCATTGTTTTCTTTCTCCATCACCGCCATATTAATATAGGCAGATCCGTCACATAAGGAAATACAAGTAGACGAAATGTACATACGTTTTCAGGTTAACAAGCACAGCGATAACATTAAATTAATTTTAATGAATCGATTTATGATCTAAATTTACATATCACTGAGCTCAGATGTAATATGCGACGGGGGATTGGCTGGCTGGCCAGACGTCGCTGCCACCGCCATGATGCCAGAAGCAAGTCCGCTACGTCATTCAATGTAGTAGACAAGGATCGTGCACGTTTTGAATACTAATATTGAGGAAGGTAATTTTCAACCATATTGTTTTGCTTTCTATTGAATCTGCTCAAGACAAGATACCTATCACATTAGGATTTTATCATTTTTTCTGAAACTTTCAAATCAGTGTAGAGTTTCAGTTCTACAGGTTTCTAAGCAGCTTAGAGAGATGAACAGTTAAAAGAAAGGCATTAGAATGGATGTAGAATGCCATTTTTGCAGTTATGCATCTCTCAATCCAAATCACAACAGTAGAAGTTTGATCACTTCATAAGTAGTACGGAGGCATCTCCACAGCTGCAGCTGAAAATCTCTCCTATTTGATAAAACCATAGACGGGGTATCTGTTTATTCAGCTTGGCACAAAAAGAAAAAAAAAAAAAAAAAAAAAAATTATCCCAGTTTTGCATCATCATTTGGTCCCATGATCTTGGGTTTTTGATCAACTGTATTGAATAAAAAATGCAATCTGTGACTTCTCTATTCACAGATTGCACAGCAAATGCAATGATAGTCATGTCATGTCACACATGAGTTATTCAAAGCACACTTCCTGCTTACAGGCATTCATATGAAACACACCTCTACTTTGAATACAACCCTTATTTTTCTGGATCTGAAGCATTTTGAACAATACCAGGACACAACAGGTCATTTTGAGAGGATTTAACAGAAATATTACATAATATGCTTATGAGCCTACTTTCTTGCTTGATCAAATGTCTGAGGATTTCTACAAGGACTGCATCCGTCACTGATCGTGCAGCAAATGTCAAAGATTGTGCAGACTTCCTGCTTACAGGCATTCAAATGAAACATTCCTCTACCTTGAACAAAATTTTCTCTCTGGATCTGAAGCATTGGGAACAATATCAAGACATAACTAAAACAAATAAAATAGCACGTACAGTGCTTAACAAATTTATTAGACCACCCTAACCCTAACCAAACTAAGGTTTATGCCACAGCTGCCCTAAATTTTGTATGTTTCTGCGATGGTTAATACACCAATATGTAGAAGCTCTTTAACCCAAATGATATTTTTAATTCTAAAATATAATTATTATTGTTATCCATGAATTTTCAAATTGACTGATTTACAAAAAACTGAAAAAATAGTAAAGCACATTATTATTTCCTGATTAATATGTCAAATTATAGTTATTTACTTGCATTCCTGAACACAAAAAATGAGTTTTAGTGGTTGAATGTTATGCTTGATTCATTTCTGACTTCTCAGAGAAGCCCAGTTAGCCGGCTCAAATTTGGGTGAATTCAGTTTGAAATTCCTCATTCCTGTTCAAAATGGTAAAATGTGGAGAACTGACTGAAAATGAAAGAGTCCGCATTAAAGCACTTCATGATGCTGGATGGTCTTTCAGACAAATATGACAAGTGGTCTAATAAACTTGTTAAGCACTGTATTTTTGAAAGAACTAAACAGAAATATTAAAAGGAGCTCAGCAAAAGTTCAAGCACATCTCTCCCTTCTTCCGTTTTTCTCTCTTCCCGCTCTGGTGATCAGCTGATTAAGGGTGTTCACTCTCTTAAAGACCCTGTAAAGTAAAAATAAATCTGTACTTATGTTTGTTGTATGACAGGTCACTGTGTTATGAACCCCAAGGTCAAATTTCAGTCAAATAAAACATCCCTATAGGTTTATAAAATTAAGCTTCCAAATCATGAAAAATGAGGCAGTAAAATCTGCTCAAGGATGGTGTGGGTGTATCAGAGCTGAAGCCACACCCAGTCAGGAGAAATTTGATCCTGTCCCTTGACCTTACATTTACCTTATGATCAGAGCGCAGCTGCCTGGCTCTGGTCCAGAGAAGAGACCAAGTCCGTTTTGTGGCTCAAATCTCTGTTATATGCTAATTTAAATGATCCATAGCCACTGTGGCTGATAGATTTGACAAGTTTACTTCACAACGAACAAGAAACCAGCATTTAACTGACCTAATTTTCAGTAAAGGCAGTGACATCAGTTAACAACAGACTGTACTGAGATGAAGGAGCGGGGTCATTCTGCACTGTGGGCCGGTGACATCACCAACCCATATATTTGCCCCGCTCAAATTCAACCCAGCCAGGAAAGAGGTGAAAACTTTCTAATGTTATAAAACCAAAATTCAGTTGTGTGTAGATCTGAGTGTTTTTAAATGTTTACAGCAAGCATTTTCCAACATATCTGTTAAGACACAAATTTTGGATTTCACTTTCCAGGGTCTTTAAGTACTAAGCTAATCAGATCCTACCACTTGTGTGACCAATCATCATGCACCTATTCTTAATCTGCCATCCTCTCGTGAATGCTGCAACCCTCCTTCACCCCAGCCACCTCCATCCAGTTAATCAGCCATCTAGTCCAGATCCACACAGGTCTTGTGCTCATCTCATCTTGCATACCTCAGTCTCCTCCTCCATGCCAACTCATTGGCTTCCTGGTTTAGCTTCTCAGAAGTCTACTCATCTAAACCTGCACCCTCATCAACACCAGCAGTATCTAGACCACAGTGAAATCATCAAAGACCTTGCATATATAGTTTTCTTTTAGCTATATAAAATAAATAATTGTTAAACCCATATTAAGTCTCTCCTGATTGAAATAATATATTATTTATGCTCCCTTGTAGTAAGGTATAAAGATTTAAGAGGACATTGAATTATTTATACTATGACTCATAATTGTGATTAAGGAACCTAGCATAGATTGAAAAATGTACAACAATCTTTTAATATTACACTGGCACATTTATACAGGCAGTATGCAGGTAGTTTGTCATGCTCTTGATTTTGTAATGTAGTGCCAGTTGTAGCCGTGTTTCCTGTTTCTTATTTTCAGTTTAACCTTGTCATGCCTTGGTGTTACTTGTGTGTCCTTATAAATATTCCCAGACTGGTTTTCTGTCCTTTCTTTTTAGCTTCATCTTTATAACTATTTCTCTTGTTGAGTTCCCAGTATTTCCTGTTTAATTATGTAGTTTCCATCCCCTGTGTATGATTTCTAGTTTTCCTCTTGCCTTTGTGTCTTTCTCTCCACTTTGATTGCCCACTCCAGTTTCCCCCCTGTCTTCTCACACCTGTTTCTAATCATTCCTTGTCTTTTTAGTCTCTATGTAACTTTCCTTCTTTGTCCGTTTGCCTTATGTTTTCTGTGTATTTTTCTCTGTCTCTGTTGTATAGCTATTTCTTTAGTTTCCCCTGGTCTCTGTTATACAATCAGTGTGTATTTTTGTGGATGCTCCCCTTTTGGTTTCTTGGTTGATTTTTACTGCTGTATTTTGAGTTGTATTTAGATGAACTCTTGTTGGTCTTTGACTTTTTGAGAGTGGTTTTGCCCTTTTGTTTATTTCAACATTTTTGTCCTCTGCGCTAAGGTCTTACCTTTTGTTTAAGTTCTAAACTTGACAAGTTGGTTTGCAAATTCACCAATAAACAGAAGAAAGAAGGCGACCTCTTGCACTGACAGTTCTTTATGCTCCATGTGGAAAATGTAGTCTATCCTTACAGCCACTGTGGATCTTGTATTATTTTTTTGGATGCCAGCGACAACCCTCATTCTTCTCTTACATCTACTGTGCTGCTCAGAGGATGAGCTCATGCTGTCTGGATATGTTGGTTTTTGGGACATAAACAACTCTACTGGCTGATAAGTCCACCGTACTTGAGCATGGTTATATTTATGTCTCCTGCAGATCATGCTCCAGTACACCTGAGCCATGCCCAAGACCAGGTCTTCAAGCAGACCTGGACTCATTGCTTGAGTTTGGTCCACACAACAAACCAGACAAGTTTACTGGGTCTTTACTGTGAAACCACCCTTCAGGGAAATAAAGATGTTTGCCTATATTTGAAACCCTCACAGCTGGAAAACGGTGGATTACTCCCTGCAGGTGGGGATCGAGTCTTTGCTCAGAGTGAAGGAGTTCAAGTATATTGAGATCTTGTAGACTGTCTTCGTCAAGAAGGGAGCTGAGACGGGAGGCAAAACTCTCAATATACTAGTCGATCTTCGTTCCAACCCTCACCTAAGGACATGAGTTCTTCGTAATCACTGAGAGAATGAGATTGCAGGTTCAAGCTGTCAAAATAAGATTCCACAGGAGGGTTCAGGCATCTGATTATGATGCCTCCTAGACGCCTTCCTGTGGAGGTGTCCACCTGTCCAACTGGAAGGAAAATCAGGGGGTAGACCCAGGACTTGCTTCAAGGATTATATATCTTGTCTGGCTTGGGAACACTCCAGAGTCCCTCAGGAAGAGCTGGAAGACATTAGGGAGACAGATGTCTGGTCTGACTTGCTTAGCCTGCTGCCACCACAAGCCAACACTAGATAAGTGGAAGATAATGAAATGAATGTATGTATAAACACCTTTATGATTGACATGACAACTTACAGCAATAACACAGTCATTTAGAATGATTAAATTACATATTTACAGGTGTAAATTAATTTTAAAATGTTGAGTAATCATACACTGTCTCTTTCTGCTTTACTGCATCTCAGTTACTGTAAGAAAGCTCATTGTGGTAAAAGCATACTCAGCCAATAAAGCTGATTCTGAAACTGAAAAGCACCTATAATTACATGTTTAAAAGTTGAATGTGGAGGGGAAACACCAATGTGTTGCAGCTTTTACTTGAGAATAAATAGCAGTGTTATATGATACTGTATAATTCTCACTTGATAAAAAAACAAGAATCAGACAATACAGAAAAACAACAATAGTTTATTTTAACCATATTTTGTGTATGAACTACAAACTCTGGTCTCTATAATCGATCTCCATATCTTTTAAAGGTCATTAAAGAATGCTTACATGAAAATCAATCTGGTATTCTTTTACATCAGGTTTCTCTTTTTGCACTTTTAGAACAGGTTGTTGGCACATGTAAAATCAAAATTTAAAAATTTTTGTTTTGTTTTATTCTCAAAATGTGTTTTTATATAAATCTACCACTAAAACAGCATTCAATCTCAGAAACAAAAAAGAAAAGAATGTGGGAAAAAAAAATAAAAATATTGATCAAAATATTTAGATACCTTACATACATGAGACAGCTGGACTAAAATGCAACAAATTTACGACTTGAAATTTTCAGACAATTTACCTCCAACTAAAGGCAAAAAGGGAGGATGGTTACACTTTCTTACATAAACTGAATTGAACTGTGATCCACATCCCACCACTAGGGACCCAAACACAGACTAAATGGCACACACCCACATCATTCTATGGTTTACAAATGTCCCAAACTCTACAGAAGTGCAATTACAAAAAATAGTTTCCAGGTGACAAGAGAAAAAAAAAGAAAAAGAAAAAAAAAAACATAATAGGAGGTAAGTAATAACCTTATTCAGTCTGGTCTAGTAATACTTGAGGACTTCATAATCAGGAATCTACCAATCACATCTTTGTTGTGTGAAGCACATTCAAAGTAAAAAAATAAAGCCTTATGTTTCACTTTGATTTTCCAGAATTATTGTGATCATCAAACTATCCTGGTAAATACAGCTGTACTCCTAACTGACACTTACTCCCAAGTTTCTTTAATGATACTGAAATTCCAATTAATCCTTTTTACTTTGGCAACAATGAGTCTTAATCATAGAAGTATACTGGGAAAGGTAGATACAATAATGCTCTTTCAGACAGAATCCAATTAACTCTGTGTTACATGGAATCAAGAAGATAATTAGCTTCAGTTTTTAGATTACAGCCATAGTATAATCTATGCACTTATTGTATAACATACAACAGAAAACCCCAGGTGATTATGCTCCTGTGTGTATAGGCTTTAAGACCATAATCTTATTGTTTAATTTAATTCTCTTTTCATATCTTGGTAAAGGGATAAAGAGCTACTCTATCTAAATCAACACCCTGAATGAAAAATGCTAATCACTGATGTATGAATGTCTTGTTTTTTTTTTTTTTTCTTTCTTTCTTTTTTTTTTTTTTTTTTTTTTTTTTTTTTTTTGTCCACGACATTCAAATCCTTTGAGTGGGAACATTTTACCTTTGTGACCTTCAAAGATGTCTCTTAGGTCCAGTGTCAGTTTTGCCTTACTACATGATTTTTATTCTCAAAATACTACTGTAAAATCCAGATTATAAACTGCACTTGCAAATTAGCTGCAGTGAGTTACTGGGCCTCTCCCAGAGGGGAAAAAAGTTAAATCTGTCTTCCTGTGGAGAGGGGTCGGGGTGCAGATTGTACATCTCTGACAACCACTTTAACAGACTGCTCATCTGAGACTGCATGTATTTCAGAGTTGGGGTGCCCTAATTTGCTGGTACAATGTATTTCTAGTTTTATATGTATATTTTTTCAAATTCAACTTTATTCATAAACAAAGTCTGGTGGTTACATTCATGAAATAATCATTTTGCAAACATTACGGACTTAGCAACATTCCATAAATAATATAGAGAAAAAGGTCAGAGGTTCAATTAAATTATGGATAGACCCATTTTAGAAGTATTTTCACGAACCATAGCTCACTCTAGCTTTATTAGGTTTAGCCAAAGCTAACATAGCTACACTAGCTATGTTATTAATGTTCCTACATAAACCAATAGCTAAATTAGCTGTAACAATGTGGGCCTTAGCAAACATAGATATCAATGCGTAGATACCGTCTGGGCTGCTAGCTTCCATTGGAAATATGGCATCAGAACACACGAAGGGGGGAGTTAAAGCAGATGATGAATACCAGTCAACGACGGGGGGAGGTCTATACCTGATTTAAACACTATGAACTCACAGAAAATTTAACCAATTTTTAAGTAGTTTGTTTTGTCACAGACATCAGACATAGATATATGATCCAGGATTCCTGATCCAATGAAAAAAACAGATTTCCACACCTAATGCTGAACGCAGTGCCTATAGCTTATATAGCTGCTTTGTGAGCTTAGCTTTAGCTACTTTAGCAACGTATCTATGTTAGCTACATTAGCTTTTGCAAGTTAGGCAACATGAGCTCTAGCAACGTAAGCTTTAACAAATGTATCTAAAGCTAATTTATCTACTTAGAAAATGTAGATGTGTAGTTTACTAAGCTGCTTTGTGAGCTTAGCTTTGGCTTTGTATGCTCCATAGCTACATTAGCTATGTTAGCAATGTAGCAATGTTATGTATGTAGTTAAATTTGTTACTTTATCTATTTGGCTTATGCAGCTAACAGAGGTAAAGAAACTACATAAACTACACTTGCTGCATTAGTGTTTTCATGGAGGAGGAACTTTTTTACCAAAAGCAGACTGTTAACTGGACTTCACTGAACATTTTGTAATCATTTTGTTCAGGTCAGGATTTAATTTTTTGAATCCTAACCTTTACTCTAACCCTAAATGGAAATTTAATATGATTTTATTTCAAAAGTTTAAGCCTGAAATTTATGTTCAGAGATACATGGCTTCAGATGAACAGTCTGTGAGAGTGGTTGGAGATGAACGGTCTGCAGTGTTGTTCCGGTATGTATATTTTCAATCAAACCAGCAGTCCACAATCTTCTTTCACTTATAGATATATCCCCATTTTGTTTCAATGGAGGATTTTGACATGATAAGGGAGAAAAAGTTGATAAAGGGCAGTGCCACCTTCTGCTGGACTAGTCTGCATTGGTGTGTGTCATTGAAGCAAACAAGCAGCTTGTTTGCAATACAAAATAAATGGGGGTGAATTTTCAATCACATCATGCAACGTGTGATGAGGACAGCTGCACCCGTGGTCACGGCAGCATGAGTCCCAGCACTTAAGAGGGGTGTATTGGCTCACTCGTGCAGCCAAGTTTTTAGATGCGAGAAAAGGCATAAATTGTGGATTTTGAAGGAATGATTTTCCGGTAATCTTTTGTCTAACTTTAATCCAACTGTACCAGAAATTTGTGGGTTGAAATTGCAACATTTGTGGTTTTAACAACACTACTGCTCATTAGACACTGACAGTGTTGTCACTGAATTAAACTGTACAGACACACAACAAAAGAAAAACTAAGCAAATGTATTCGCTCTTTTTGCAGTCTAATAAATCAAATTTCAAGTCAGGAATATGTAATTTCACTTATTTTAAACCAAGATCAAACTATGCAATTAAGTTAGTACTTTTGAAAAGGATTTTCATCTGGACTTGTCAGGTGACTGTGCCTTAAAGTACATGGAGATACTGTGATATTTTCAACATGCAATGAGTAAGATACATTTGCTTAGATTTGAATTTTGCAGTGCAGCCGAGATGTTGGATACAGTTCAAGTAGTGAAAGGAAACTATTCAAATTTCTGCTCTGAAGAGCCACTTTGAAATTCACTGTGAAAACAACAAGTCAAAGCTGATCACAGTTCTGTCCAATGCAAAATGCAAAATGACATATTTTGCACAAAGCCTTTTCGAGCATATAAGAATTTGGTGTTTGAAACTGACAACAAACTGTTATTTTTGTCCACAGAAAGTGCACCCCCCCCAATTACAACAGAGGTTTAATGGCACTCTGCTTGACTGAATTGTCTGAAACACTTCACCTATTCTAAATCACAAAGCTGGGCTCAACGTGTTTATGAGCTGAGTTTGTACAACATTTTAAGAGGAGCAAAACTTGCACCTATTTGCCTGCCTAACCTCTGCTGTTATGCTTCCTGGTGCTATTTTTTTCTCCTCACAGTGGGGACTTTGAAAATGGTTTCCAGGGTATGGCCGTCTGGAGAGCTGTGTCCATCTACAGCCCACAGGCACATCAATTAAAATGGAAATTGTGATACCGCTAAGGGAGACGGATAGAGGCAGGTGCATCCCAAACATCTGGTAGATGCCAGACCCCACACGCTCACCACTGCAGCCTCCCACAGAATAAGCCCTGCAGCCAAAAGGGCCAAGTCCTGCAGTTGGCAGGGGCAGGGTGTGAATATGGGGCCGCCAGACGCTGCCCATGTGAGAATGTGGCACGCAGATGACAGGCGATGTGATCAGACGGCTGCATAAAGGGAGGTTTAGGCTCTTTTCTCAGCTCATCAGTGGGATTCTGACAGCACTCGGACCTGCAGTGCTGCAGATGAGGTAAGTTCTCCTAGTCTGAAAAGAGGCGCTTCAAAGTTATGATTTTCATATGCAATAGTACAAAGGACTTTAGGGTAAAGGTGAAGCTGAAAAATATTTAAAACATTTTGCGCTCGTGGGCTTTTTCAACTCTTTAAGATCTTCACAAGCCATCTGATCTTCACTTCTGTATCTATTTTAGTAAGAATTATGTTGATTTGTGGTGCTTGCATCATTTCAAGTCTAATTCAATCAAATATATTTTATAAAAGGTTAAGACTATCTCAGAATGACTTAATTGAAAGTGAGTTTAAATAGGGATCAAATAGTGTTCTGCATATCCACTAGAAATACAAAGACAAGTGTGCGCTTCGTACATAGTAATTCAACAAATTGAATTTTTACTTGATTTTTTCTTCTTATATAATGAGCCTCATTGTTTACAATGGCAGCAGGCAGGACATATTTCCTTCACTTATAATCTTCAGTCTATCGATAAAAGAGCAGTAGTGCCTATATGTACGTGACAAATATAAGAAGAGTGAATCGTGTTAAAATCTCCTGACTGACAGTTGTGCCACTCACTGCAAAATAATGAACGTGTTCACTCATCTCCATTACAGGTGGTAGAGAGGGATCTCCTCACTTCATCCACAGCTGGAGAATATCACTATCATGCTCTAGATTCCTTTGACTGACACAGGCAGAATGAGGTTACCCTCTCATCTGATTCCAGGTCTGCAGTTTCCAAAGAAAATAACAATAATTTGCTTCAGGAGTTTTTCTTCAACAGATGTCTTCACACAGAGTTTGAAGGCGTATTAGTAAACCAATCCCGTGAAATGAGAGGAGGATAAAAAAGAAAAGGAAAATGAATTAAGTGCTGAAAAAATAATTGCAGAATACAGTTTTTTCTTGATTTAACCACAATAGTTCTTTTTTTCTTAAATAAATAACTTCTGTTTTGTAAAGACACTTTTTGAAACAGTAGACATACCCTAATTCCCAAAGTCATGGAACAAACATCACCAGCCACTGATTTGCCCAAAACACAAGTCTGTTTCTTCATGTTTGAGCCATAGTCCTCACAACCGCTCGCCTCTAAAGTCTGGTTAGAAATGTCTTTATGTTATTCCTTCAGTTTTATAATGTCTCATTTTGAAAAAAGAAACTGTTAGATTTGGGTCTCTTGTACGTTGTCTTTTGAACTGGCCCGGATTAACAAAGGTTCGTGCACTGAGCTGTGTATGGAGTTGATAGTGGCATGGTTGTATGCAGTCTTATAAGTGTTATAGTGGTTGAGGTGCTCGTGCTCAAGAGGAGGCAGTGTCAGGTGGCCCTCCATGCCTGGGCCACCTGTTACACAGTCCTCATCCACATTGATGATCTCAATAGTGCGTGTGGGTGCGTGGTGGTTCTGCTGGTGGTGCTGTTTGCGCATCTTGTAGAAGATGATCAGCATGACAGCTGCCATGAGTGTGATGGCGACAAAGCAGCCGATGATGATCTTAGTCGTCTTCATCACCTCATCCAGGCCGTTCAGTGAACCCTCCCCGCCAACCTCTGTCACAGAGATGGTTGTAGTCTTCTCTGTGGTGTGAGTGATAAACGGGGTCCGGACCGTGGTCGTCGTGGTGGTCGTAGAAGTGGGTGAAACACTGTCCCATGTACCAGCAGATGGGGTGGGGGTCACCTTCTGTTGCACAGTGGTGTAGGCTTCATTATGCGGCGTCTCTATAGTCTCCACTGTGACAGTGGTGAAGTAGCTGAAGCTGCTGTTCTCTGTGGACGACACATTGAGCGTGGCAGATGCTGTTGTGTTACCTGCAGAGTTACTGACCATACATGTATATGTACCAGTGTCCTGCATGGTGACATTGGTGAAGTTCAGAGTGCCATCATTCAGCACAGAGATTCTGACCTTGTACGCACCGTGTGTCATGATGGAACCATTGGGTGTAATCCAGCTTACAGAGGTGAGGGAGCTTGCTCTGCATCTCAACTCTGCAGCGCTTCCCTCTGTCACATTTAGATCTGCGGGAGGCTCCACAATAACAGGAGCATAACAGTGAAAGTAGTTCTGGTCCAGCTCACCGATGTATCGTCCCCTATGGTGGGTTGGTGAGCTACAGCGGGCGCAGCAGCTGGTATTTGCTGGTACCATCTCCTTTAGCCACCAGCTTAACCAGAGAATGTCACAGTTACAATTCCACGGGTTGTGGTGCAAATGTACCCTCTCCAGGCGATGTAAAGGAGTGAAGAGATCATGGGGCAAGAGGGTGAGGTTGTTATGGGCTAGATTTAGCTCCACTAATGACTGCAGGTCATCAAAAGAGTTTCTTTCTATAGTCTGGATCTGGGCGTGCATCATCCATAGCTTCTGCAAGTGGATAAGCCCTTTGAAAGAGCCGGGTCGGATGATGGATAGCTGGTTACCCGACATCTCAAGTTCATCCAGCTTCACCAGGGGAATAAGGTTAGGAATTTCTTTCAGATTGCACATTCCCAGGTTTAAGTAGCGCAGATTGCTCAGCCCTTCAAATGCTCCCTCAGAGATGTAGGAGAGCCGTTTGAGCTCCCCAAGGTCCAAGCGCCGCAATGAGGGCACTCTGTTGAAAGCATAGGAGGGAATGCTCTCTATGGGGTTATTTCTCAGCCAGAGCTCCTTTAGTTTGGACAGGTACTCAAACGCCCCATTTGGGATAGTGGTGAGGCGATTATCAAAAAGCTCCAGGGTATTGAGGCTGGCCAGTCCATTGAATGCTCCCAGCTCAATTTTGCGTATGTGGTTTTTGCTCAGCTGCAAAATCTCCAAATGTCTCAGGTGCTTGAAGCTGTCCACCTTTATGACCTGAATGAGATTTTCTTGCAGATTCAGGTAGCGCGTGTTGGTCGAGATGCCATCAGGGACTTCCCGCAGGCCTCGCCTGGTGCAGATGACTTTGCTGAACTGGTTACTGCAGGAGCAGACGGAGGGGCACGTCTGAGCACGTACCAGCCCTGCCACCA
This sequence comes from Cheilinus undulatus, assembly GCF_018320785.1. Taxonomy (NCBI): domain Eukaryota; kingdom Metazoa; phylum Chordata; class Actinopteri; order Labriformes; family Labridae; genus Cheilinus; species Cheilinus undulatus. Next base: position 31,832,756 of record NC_054873.1, read on the forward strand.
CAAGCAGCTGGAGGGCCAGAAGCAGCACAAACAAAGGGTCGGAAAAGGCCCGGTTCCACCTAGGACCTCGCATCATCTGCTGCTGCTGAGAGGAGGTCATCTTGTTTAACATTCATAATTCATTGACTGGTCGTCCACTCTTTGGAAAGAGGATTCTGGCTCACTGTAAGTAAATAAGAAAGAGAAGAAGAAGAGATACATTAGAGACTGCTGTTTTAGTTAACAACAACACAAAATAAAGGTTAAATCAGAAAATACACTCATTGAAATATTCTTTATAAAACACCTGACAGCTCTGTGACATACTTATTTTTTTTACCCTCGTTTGTCAAAAGTGTATGTGTCCCCCTCCATATCTCAATCTTTGTCACATAAAATAAAATCAGGATGAAGCCATGGACATCTGCAGTATGGTTGCATGAGAAAAAGGGTAGGGAAGAAAAGTAGGGCTTTGACTGCCATGTTGTGTGATTTATATTTCAGACTGGGAGGACATAAATAATAAGAAAGCTTGCCATCCGCCAGACCTTCAATCGAGAGAAGATATCTGAAAATGTCTGATTACAGCCCACAGTTCCTCAAAGGCACAGATGTATGTGACTGGGATGTCCAAAAATGAAATTGAATAATAAACAGACAAAATGCAACCAGGGAATATGTTTGTGCCACTTTTTAAAAATGCACCAGCCAGAGGAAGCTAAAGAAATACAAACAAGGATTTTTTGAGTTAGATTTGCAGGAAAGATAATGCTCTGGAGGCTGTGGAGTTTGACTAAATGACAGATGTTTATCGAGTTTATTAAGAGTATGTTATTGTCCTGTTTTCTAATCATATCAGTATTCCCTGATGCTTTTCATACTTATGGTTACAGGGTTAGTCAGACTTTAAAGCTCCTGTAAGAGTCAAGTAAGCATTGATTTTGGCGCCCCCTGTGGACGGAGTAGTGCAACTTATCCCTGTGGATTACATAATAAACATATGGCATCAAACAACTCATCTTGCTTTCTTTAAACAGGTAAATATGATACCCACTGTCAGTACTGCTGTGAAAAATGTCTTTCACTTTCTGACATCTACCCCTTGGCAACAGTTTCAGTCTGTTGTATTAAAAATTACAATATAGGAATCACAGGCAATTCTCGAGACTAAGCAGGAGTGCTAACCTGACACGCCAGATGGATGTGTTTCACACATCCATCTGGGAAAGCCTCAATAGGAAACATTTGGGAAAAGGCAGAGGCTTTGAAAAAAACTTGGCGTGTGATTGGATGAACGTTCTGCCTGTCACATCTCTACGGGCCAATCAGAGCAACAAAACACGACATAGCCGCTATCAAGCTGTGCATGCGCAGCTACCTAGGAATAGAGCGAAACATGGCGACTAAAGACTCGACTTTTGTCGTTTTTGAAAAGAAAATAACTCAATGCTGTTCTTTGTTCTTCTTTTAATGAAGAATTTTGTCAAGTTCTGATGAAACTTGCTCTTTAGCAGCATCTGCGCTAAGCTTTTTCGCCAATTGCACCGGCCTCCTGCAGCTGCCTGTTTACGTCACGACTCCACCGCGCCTGAAAGTACTGCCCCTCGTCGCTGATTGGTCCTGTCAATTTCTAACTGGACTCAAACTGTTCAGATGGGAGCTTTGCAAGATGGATTCGCCAGTGATAAACAAGGAAACGGGCGTATCCATCTGCTTTGCAAGGTTACAGGAGTGCTGGGTCACCCCTGAATTTCATTCAGCACCCTTATCATAATAAAACTGAAAGAAGTGTCATAGTAGATTTTGTAAACGGTCATAATCTTTGAAATTAACACATTTTTAAATTAAGGCCATTGACCCTTTATGGGGCAAGTAACCATAAATGGTCACTGAGGTTAACTTCTTTTGTGGACTCCCCCCAACTCTCTGTAAAACAGTTGAATGATTTTTCCCAGCTAATCAGTGGAGATCAATCAATGTCACAGAAGGTAACATCACACACACTTCCTCTAAAACACAAAATATAGTTTAACGTCTCTTTTGGTCCCACACAAATGGCCCTAACACCCTTACTAACCATGACAGGTTGATGAAACTCACACATTATAAAGTTGAAAAGTAGTGCTAAATGCCATGATAGGTTTAGTTTGCCAAAGATTTCAAGAAATTATTGCAATTTTAGAGTGAAAATGGAGGAACTGTATTTAGACTTATGACGATTTAGGTGTGTAAAATGGGATTTATGTTAAAACATGTGGCCAAATTAACAATATTAAGAGTATTTTCTTTAAAACATGATTCTAACCAGTAATGTAGGATACTCTATTGTGTGGTTAGATGTTCCCATCGGTTTGGAAGTAATCAGGAGTGATACAGTGGTAAATGTTACTAATTTATAGAAACTTTCGAGTAATAATAATAAATTAGGATTAATTTTCCATCATTTTTGTAACATAACAGTTTATTATATTTATGTGACTTTAATCAGTTTTCATTTCTACTGTGAGCTTTATTTCTGCTCAAATTTATTCAGACGTTAATATTTGCCATAGTTTTTTAGGTCTTCTGATAGAATAATGAAAAATAAATGGTAGAAATAGAGAAATATGTGATTTTAGTCAGTTGAACAACAACTGTACTGTAAGCGTAGATATACCAGTTTTGATTTTAAATCTCACTAATTGATTATTTGTGATTATTCTAGATGTCTATTGGAAATATAAAATAAACAGGCAATACCTCCAACAGTATTCTGTAGCTAGTCCTACCTGGCATCCAATATAGGACAGAATATAAAGACAAATTCTTTAACCATCAGAAGTGGAAAAAGTGCATGACCATTGTACTCAAGTAAAAGCACTCTGGTCACTCTGGTCTACTTAAGAAGAATAGCTCTTCAACCAGGCTGTTCAGGTAATGGCACACCTCTATAACTAAGTAAAATACATAGTTAAATGTATCAATTTAAACATGCTAAGACTGGTCCACACTACAAAGAGTTAAAATACACTTTTGAAAGTGTTAAATATTTTACAACATCACAAAGCTGCAGTAACTGTTGACAGCCTGTGGCAAGGTTGGTCTCTGTGACAAGAACAAAGCAGAGAGTAAAATCATAGTAAGGCAGTGCATACTGATGAAGAATATGGACTATGTGTCCTGTAGCAGCACCGCAAACCACAGACATAAACTCTAACTCAGTGGATAACTTCACTCATGGTGCAAATGTATCTCACGTAACAACAATGATCTACCAGAAACATAAAGATCATTGTACAACAGGAAACATCTAAACACCACTAAACTCTTATTAAACACATCTGAACTCTAGGACCACAGGCATGATAGGAAATTACCCATGCATCCCCCAGATTTGAGATGTCAGTGGGCAGAGTTCAAATTAATTGACTCTTTACAGAGTTGAACTGAGACTCTTAGATCAGCACTGTCAAATAACTCCAACACTGAAGACCATTTCACTCAGAATGGATAAAATTACACTTGAAATAATTAACCCTGAGATATTTTTGCTGTGTAGGGCGGCTGTTCTACCTGTGAGATAAACCAGAAGATAAAAGATCTTCCTGAGAACCAAAAGACCTCAGAAATTCATGAATCATAAACTGAGAGAGAAGTTGTGTTTTTAAAGTGGCAGCATATTAGTCTTTATTAATCAAAGGTGTTATTGGTTAAGATGTGCAAAGTGAGCTTAGTGTCCCTGGAAGGAGCTGACATTTCTTGTTACACTGCTAATATGCTAATCACATGTTCTTCTTCATTCAGATATGACAGCCCTGTTTAGCTTTAAAATGTTTTCACTAATTTGGACCAAGTTATAGCTGTGAACAACTAACATATGTGCAACAATTAAGGTATGCAAAATTTTTAATGTTTAAATGCACAACATCAATATTTCAGTATGACAGAGACAGTCGTCAACCTTTTGCTCGTCTTGTTGTCAGAGGACGTCTCGATGCATTATTTTCCATCACTGTCACAGAAAGCAGATTTGAATGTGAATGTTTTTCCCCTCTCTAGGAAACACTCTGCAGGTCGCTGGTGAGTCACAGAGCTAACACAGATATGGAGAAACATTTATAGAGTCTTTAATCTACCCGACTTGCATGTTTTGAATGTGGGAGGAAACTGGAGCACATTCAGAAAAATCAATGAGACGCGGAGGAAAAAAATGAACAAAACATGGGAAAGAGCTGATGTTGCCACCTATAAGTGAATGCAGTGGTGGACAAAGTAAACAACTTTGATAATTATGTCAAAGTATACATACTCCTGGTCAAATTTTACTCAAATACAAGTGACAGTTGTTCACTTAAAACATAATTTTCGTTGGTGTATGCGCTTCTTTTCTTCAGCACAAACTGGAGTGTTGAAATCTCAATGTTAAAGTGTAAGTGAACCCCCAGTTCAAAGCTAAATCCGCCCACTTCAGGATTTCAAAAAATGCACAGGGAAATGGACTTTTTTGTTTGTATGTTTGTTTGCTTTTTTAAAGGACAGGGTTTTCCAGATGAAGCAGGAGTGACAGTGACGTCCCCTTGCCAGAAAGTGACATGGACTCCCGCAGCACTGCTGCCTCAGAGCAATCCTTTGAGGTGGAGCACTACCTGTTCGTGCCATTGGCTCCAGCACCGGCATTACTAAAGCCGGAGTTCTCAGAGCCGAAGCAGTGCAGGTGTAGGCAGAAGAGGATGGGAGTGGTCTCTGAATGGTAAAGTCAGTTAGAGGCGGTAACGTTCTACCTTTTATATAAAGTTTGTGATGGTATGTTTCTACGTCACAAAAGCCCTGCCTACTCAGAGCAGATTTTTCAAGGCAGATGTCCGTTTGAGCTAATTAAAAGACACAAAATTGTTTGTTAGATTGTTATCAGTTTGGTGCAAATGTCAGAAATAACACCAGCATTGACGTGTTTTTTCATACTTCAGTCAGATACATCAGTGTACAGCTGAAAAAAAAAAATTGTTGGTGTCCACTACTTCTTTAAACATTTCAGGATTGATTTTAATTCCCAAAGTGTAATTTTGACTCCATTTTTACTGGAAAAGACTTCAGTGTTGGAGCTGCATGGCAGTGTTGATCTCTTAAGTGTTAGTCCAATTCTGTAGACAGTCAATTCATCTAGCTCCATCCACTACCATTTTGGATGGAGTTTTCCCATCATGCCCTTGGGCAGGGTGTCAATATGTGTTTTATATATTTTTAATTGCATTCATATGTGTTTAGATGTTGCCTTTTATGCAGTGATCAATGCTGGGGTTCATTTGCTCTTGTTTCTAGTATATTATTGTTGTTTTTGGTGTTGGACACTTCTGCACCATGAGTGAAGATATCCACTGAGTTACCCCCTTCCCTGCCTTTGGTAAGGGATTGTCTCCAGCTAAAGGTAGCATGCTGTGTCATCAAATGGTGTTTCCCTGTACTGCAGTTGTCTTGTCTTGTTTCAGTCCAGCCGGAATGGTAATCTTTATGTTTTTAAGTATGAAAGTCCATTGCAGTGTCTCACTAACTGAAATGAAAAGGGAATAACACAGTGTACACCTGTATATGTAAATAAATTGAAAAAAAACAACACTGTAAACATTTAAAATTAACAACATAAATGACTTCAAACATAAACACTTTCCAAAGTATAAATTAAACCCAGAACCTGTGGGAATTATATAAACTTAGAAAAAGTGGTAAATTCATCACTCTTGGAGTTGAACTAACACTGATGACTTTGCTTTGTACTTATACATCCAAATTACCTAAAGAAATCTCAAACCCTATTTTTTTTCACAATGCTTGTACTTATTATTAGGATTCTACTCAAGTGGGCCATCTAGGTATTTTTACAACCACCAAAGTTTATTTACTGGCATTTTTTTTTGCATTACTTTGGGAAACACTGATATCATTCAAGATTCTGCAAACACTGGTGATATGACCATGGATGCTCAGGTGAAGAATGGTCATCCTTCTCTGCTGTAGCTGGCTAACACTAAACCAACTGAGTGATGTTGGCTCTGTGTTTGCTAAATGTTCAACCATGAAGACACGGGCTGTACAGATATATGCAAACACATGCAGAGCTACACAGACTTAGCCCACTTTCTTTAGATCTTGAGTTTAATACAAACATTTCAGTCAGACAGCTCATGTTTGCAACGGTTAAAGTCTTAATTGCAGCAGCAGAACATAGCTTGTTTGGTGTCGAGGCTCCGACCTCATTACCCCTTGCAGATTTATTTGAGGAGTGATGAGATAATATCTTGTTTTGGTCTGAGAGACTGCTTCTACAGTCAAATGCTGGTTACTGACTGTGAGAGAAATATAATACTAGCAACAATTTCCTGTTACACATTTGTCATTCTGATGAATAAAAGTGCTTTCAAGGTGAAATTCTGTTAATGATCTGCCCGACTACAAAAATACAGCACTGGATTCCTAAATAACTATCTCTTGGATAAGGAATCAACATTTGTTATATGCACTTCAAGAGATTGAACCTTGGAAAGATAAACAATGAATCAGCAGAATCTAAATTATTGCCTCAGAAAAGATGAAGTTGCAAAACAATACATTCTCCCGCTGACAGTGAAAGGAGGGAAATTGGGCAGTGAAAGAATTAGATGAAGCGAGATAAAGAAGATGGGACTGAGAAAAGAAAGCTTTTCAAACTTTTGTGCCAACAAATTATTGGCTGCCTGCTGTGTCTTTGTCTCCTAAAGAGTACTAAAGAGTGAACAAAATTAGCAGATACTTAAAGCAAGATTTCTTAATTCATTTGTAGTTCATATACAGGAAAACTCCCCACTGAACCCAGCCATACAAAAACCATAACTCTACACTGAGTGACCATCAGCTCTTCTTATCAGTAATGACATTTAAGGAAGCCATAATACACATTATCATCACAGCGCTTCTTCATGCTGTTTTATAGTTGCCATATTTCATAAACCTTTAACCCTTGGCTCTCAAGTGGTGGTTTGGGACCTCATTTTGTGTTTTACACTGAGAAAAAACTGTGAGTCATCAGCGTAAATTAATAGTTGAAAAGAGTGCATGATAAGTAACACCAAATATGTGAATATACAGCAGGGTAATGGTCCGATAGTTTGTGATAGTCTGCTGTGGTCTCTGGCATATTAACAGAGGTGAAATGACCTTGACAAAATAAATGCCATTGAGCTTGACCTTGACTTTTGTGTGACACACACGTTGACAAGCATCAAGCTTGACTCTGCCCTCCAAAGCCCTGTGGTGAATCTTTAGCAATTTTACACATGGTTGTATACTATCATCATTTTTTGACAGAACTATCAGTTTAATGCCAAAATCTATTTTTCATTCTTTCAGTGAAAAGCCAGCGGTCTGTTTTTGAAGAAAGAAAAGGTAATATTTTATTCGTTTATCTTCCCAGCAGTGACTGGTGCATGCCTTTTAAGAATGGGTGAAACTTCCACAAAAAGGACAGGGATATAAATCCTATTTTGTTAGCTTGGTGCTAAAGCATGGTTGGAATAACCATTAACAGGCTAGCAGAAGTGACATCTCAGTGATTCACTTGACAGACCATTTTCTTAGTTAGGAGATGCCAAGTTACTTTCTATTTCTACATTCTGCAAAGCACAGAAGTATCATGATGGAAAAGTCAGCGTTCTGTGTGCTGAATGAATTTAACCCAGCTAATCACTGTACTGTACTGCACTGTATTGGTCTGAAGTGCTTCAGGGTTCAGCTTTGTAACCGCTGTTATTTACACTTTATTTCAACGGTATCGATCATAATGTTTCAAATGCCAAGTTTCATTTATAAGCGGATGACACTGTCATTTATTGCTCAGCTCCTGTACAGCCTCAGGCTCTCTATCATTTACAGGAAACTTTTGATTCTGTACAGGATGTTTGGCGTGAGTGAAAACTGTTGTTGAATCCTGTCAAAACCAAACTTGTGATTTTTACAAGATAAAGCCTTTGAACCTGCCCACCATTACCGCATCTAAGGGGTCATGTGATTGGTTCTGTGTCTTTTTGTTACCTTGGATTTTTGACTGATGATTCTCTGATTTTTAAGCATCAAATTGTATCTGGACAATTAATTCAGCCATAAGTTTTCTTGTGTTGCAAAGAAAAGTATTGTAGCTGCAACGCTTATACCTCTGATTGATTTTGGTGATGTTTTATATAATGCATCCTCCTAATGCCTTTAATCTTCTAGACACTGTGTACCATGTTGCACTAAGGTTTATAACAAATCTTGAGTCCCTAACTGCATTGTATTCTGCATGACTGAGCTGGGTGGTCCTTTATTGACCACTTATAGATAAAATAATTGACATATCCTTATTTATGAGGCTATACTCAACCTCCTTCCATCACACCTGTGTGATTCTATTCACATGAAAAGTTCTGGAAACTTCAGTCTTCACTCTGTGACTCTGTCACAAGACTTGTTTTTGCAATCTTTCCCCAAAGTCCGCCTTGTGTAAAAGGAGTTTTAGTAATGTAGCCTAATGTTTTAGTAATGTAATGCAGCCTGGAATCTACTTCAGGAAAATGTATATCTAGAGGAGCTGGTCTCTGTTACATGTCTGTGACTCTGTTAATTGTGCAGCTGCCTGTCTAAGCCAGGAGACTTTTGTAAATGAGGTTCTTAAACTTGATAAGGTTTTCCTTCCTTAATAAATCTAAATAAATAAATCAAGCGTTGTTTATGACAAACAAACAAACTAATGTGTCAGTTTTATACCATATGAAGCTGCAATTCCATTATCCACCATCTCCTCTCTGAAAAGCTTTCTTTCCAGTCAGACTATTTAGAGGTACCTGGCATTTACTTTGGCAGCCATGGGGACAAGAGACATACTGTATCTTTAAGCACAAACCTACTAATCAATACAACATAAAGACACACATAAGTTGACCTGCAGTCATGGGTCATCTCTTTCTCATACAGAGAGAATACACTTGGCACATTGACAACCCTTTCTATACAGTAAAATCATTTTGGTTTTCTATAAGCAGCATTGCAATGTTTTCAGTTTGAAGAATAATGCTCAGAAATGACTTCAGCATTTTTAAATGTTAGCCTGTGGAAAACTTGGAGCAATACAGAAGATAAACAACACTGTTCACTTGTAATCAGACTGTATGTGTTGGAGGTTCACTACCAAAGGCTCTGGCACTCATACAAGACATTCATTCTCTTTTCTGTAGTATTCCTGGAGAATAGATCATTTACTTTACATTAGAAATCAGCCAGAAAAAGCCTAATTAATTATGAAGCTAGGCTACTGGAAGCTCTACTGGGGTTTTAGACCCTAAAAATAGCTCTGGTGACGCCACAGCTTGTCAAAAAGCAGTGACAGCTAAGTGATTTTCTTCTGCTGTCTTTCCAGGGTCAACAAACATCTATCTCCTGCGTGGAGTTTTACAAACACATTCACGGCTTAGGCAGAACTCGCCTTCAGTTTCCCTCATTCCACTGATGCTTGAGTGCACACTGAATATGAACTTTATGGTGAAGAGTGACTGACAGAAGCTTTGACTTTCACACTGCACAGCAAGCAACGCAGGGGGATGATGAGAGCTGGAGAGTGAGAGACGTGTGACAAGGGAAGGTCGGCATGGGTGCTATAGTTAGAGAGAGAGCGAGAGAGAAATCAAATCAGGTCACTTCTTAATACTGCCAGGAATCTTACAACAACTCCAAATATAAACCAGAATCCTTCATGGATTCCACTGTGGGAGGGATGCCCACCACATTCATCAAAAGCTTTCTCCTTCTTTCCTTGATCTCAGCGTTAATATGCAGAGCACTCCATAAATGGATAGCATGGGGGTCTGCTGTTGTGCCGTATTTATCATGTACCGTGTTTGTGCCAGCATTTCACCAGGGTTAAAATAGGACATCCTCCCCTTGAGCTAGTGTCAGATGCAGCTCTGTGTTTGCTAAAAAAGTTGTGTAGTATGAAGATGAAAACCCTGAATCACCATGTGATTCAACTCTGCTTCTATAATTGTAGTTAAAAAGAATCTTTCTCGATCTGTCAAGTGTAACATTTTTCCCAGCCATCTAACCCAGCTCAAACAAGCTGTGCTATAATAAATACAGTAAAGACACAGATTTATGCTGGTACATTATAGCGGACAGGACACTTTCAACTCCTCCATTCTTTTCTGAGTTTGAATCGTACTCTTAATTCCCACATCTCAAGATTCAGATCACTGCACTGCACATTTTAAGCCACCGTCAAATGAAGTGTTCACATATTTTGAGAGAGGAAAAAAAAAAAAAACTTGAAGATAGTCGTACTGTAGCTCTTTTTCAGTGTCTTTTGTTTTAGCCAGCCAAGTGAAACAGACAAGCAGAGTACTTTGAATTGGTGCTAACTCGCCAAGTGAGACAAACTGACAGCTGCTCCCCTGCCCACAGCCTGACATGCTTCCACTCACAGCTTGTCTGCCTCATCCATAACAAGATGGTGAAATTGATTTGAGTCATCGAACAAACACTGATTTAAGCAGCGTTTGCTTCAAAAAATTTGTAAGGAAGTTACAGCACAATAGAGGCTTAAACCTATTTGTATTGTTTAGCATATTGAAGTATTAGCTGGTTGGACATTTTCAGCAATGGCTTTAAGAGAAAGAATGTTGTTGGAATACGACATCTTAATACAATGGAAATAGGGATGCCTGAATAGCAGAGTACAATGTGTTGTGAGCATAGACTGTATATTAACATGGACAAAGCCACAGCCACCTAGAAGTGAAGCCAAAATATTAACAGCTCCATCTGCTCATAGGCTGCAATGTGTCATAAACCCCACCTCCTCCATGTTAACAGATGGATCAAACTAGAAAGTCAATTAAATATGTGTCAAATTTTCATCAAACACTATCAGTTGTGACACATTATATCATGCTCATTTAAGTTTGAGGCATGTAAGGTGCTAATGATTCATCACAGGGCCCAAGTGCCACAAATCCTGGCTGGAGAGGTGGGTGGGGGTGGCCAGAGTCGTGCTCGACACGGCGACACACACGTGTCACTCAGCAGCCAAGGTCAAGCTTGATGGCATGTCTTTTGTCCAGGACTTTTCACACAGCCGGCAACACACCTGGGGACTGCCGGTGGTTTTTGGGCCCTTGGTACATCCACAGCACAATCAGGGGCTTGTGGCCATCCACCTCCCCTCCCAGGAAGTACCCTGCCACATCTACGCCTTTCTTAGGCCTTAATTTTAGGCCCAAACTTGCCTAAAAGTTTTGCATTATTATGTCCAAGTGTTTTTTTTTTTTTGGGGGGGGGGTACTTTGTGTGAATTACTTTTTTAATGCCACAAAACAGATGCATCATTTCTATCTGCTGACATATGTGGCTCCTTGCAGCATTCTTAACTGGACTAACAGAGCAGAGAAGGTAAGGAGGGAGAAAATTCAAAATAACATTAAATACAGAAAACTTTCCATAACCATGAGTGTCTGCTTCAGTCAGAGGGATCTATCTGGCCTTAGACAGTACTAATCTGAGGGATCTTTCAATCACTAAGTTACCTATGTGCTTCGGTTAATGAAAAGGTTAGAACCGCCAGCTCCCATTTGTGCATGCATTTGCTATAAATAACATCAAAAGCAGAGTACGTCATTGAACATCACCGAGGTTCTTTGACATTACCTTAACCAATGGAAGGAGACAGAGATGAATATACAGACATCAGAAACAACTCCTCTTCATTTTAATACAATGCATTACATTTTGAATAAAACTGGATAAATCTATTGAACTGAATTACTGAGGCTTATTTTTCTAAGTATTTCACTTAGTTGAGAGATTTCATTTATACCTAGAACAATCAATCTGGTATGATTGTGGAGGAGTGTACTCCAGAGGTTCTGTGCCCCAGCTGTTGCAGTATTTCCTGTTATTTGCTTCATCCTTTCACTCCACACTTTGAGTTTTGCATGACAATGGAAGGAGCAGAAAAGGTCTCAGCCTGCTCGTTAACATCAACATTTAGTCCTAATTGGAAAGTGCACAATAGAGGGGAAAAAGCCATTAGGAAAGAAAGGCACAAGCTCATCTAATGAGCTGTTTTATAACGTCAGCTACAAGCAAGCATTCTGTCTCGGCTGTTCTGCCTGTGAGTGATTTAGAGCAGCTAACTTAATGTAGAACCTTTAAAAAAGGCAGACAGCCATTTTCAAATCAGCATGTTAACAGAACTGAACTTATTTTTTATAAAAATATATATTTGTATTCAATATTTACAACATTTTATTTTAAACAAAGAGACATAGGCCTAAGTGTGAGCGTGCTTCAAGGTGCCTGCACGCATAGTTCCTTTTAATGATCTGTGCTCATTTTCAACACTCTTGTGTGTTTATTAGACTGTGCTTCTTAACAACCTTACATGAACTTTTGTTTCTATCCATAAATTACTCATGAAGGTAGTGAAAGTAGCTCTCATTACTCAATAACAACTCTTTTAATCATTTTCAACCTAAAAACATTTCTGCCTGTATGATGTTGATCAACACTCAATGTTAAACTCGACAGCAACAACAAAAGTGACAGAATTTGCACGATTTCCTTAGGAATGTTAATTCCGAATAAGGAAACCTTTTTTTTGTTGTTCTCTCTAGGTTTTTCTTTCACAAACAAAGAGCAATGAGAAAAACCTTTGTTGCATTGGGAAAGAAAAGCCACAGTTAAAGTCCTTCAAGAACTTGGAACCAAACTGATGAAGTCTGAAGGATGCAAACACAGGCTAAAGATCCTTTTCAGACATTTTAAAGACACAAATTATGCTTTATCAGAATCATTACTTTTTAATTATTTGTTTTTCTCAGTATGAGTGTCAGACTGTGGCAAATATCAAACTTCCTGGTATTAACAAATCAATCACATCTCACAATGTAGCGAGATTTTGTATGCTTTGTCTGAAGATGGGATGGTCTCAAATGGTGTGCTGTTGATGCATTATAAATCAATTAAATAATCCTTTATTTCTGTTCATGCACGCATCTCATGTGTGCATGCTGTAACAGTAAATAGGAAGGACGACACATACTAACAGGTTAAACTTAAGACAGCTGAAAGGAGTTGTTTATAGGTAATAAGATCTGGCATGCAGCCATCTGATGTTATTCGCCCAATCTTTTTTAATGCTATTGCAGGTTTTTACATACACATATCAAATTTCACCAATTGCTTTTTTCATCCTGTCACATTTATACATTGTTTTTAGATAAACAGAGCAATGAAATGTTAGAAAACAGGGTAATTATAGAGGAAAAGTATTCATAGGTTAACAAAACAGAAACCACACAAAATAACATTGAAAAGGAAAAGATAAGCTAAGAAGAAAAAGGAATATCCATTTGTTCTGTCTTTGTTCAAGATTATTTAATCACATTTTACAACTTTGCCTGTGGGTGATTCCTTCTATTTCTTTTGGGTTACTCTGGTGATTTACCATTAATCCAGCAAAGGATAACCAGGCTGTGTTATATAATGGCATATAAGACCTTATTTCATATTTAGTTCACCTGAAAATGGACCTGAAGTATTTGCACATTGTCACTTAACTCTTCTTCAGGCAGTAAGGATCATTATGCAATTAACAGCCAAAGATGAGCAGATACAATACAGAGACTATAGGCTAAAAAAATGATACTTTTCAAGTTAACTATTCCATTGTTCTTTGCAGTGTTGGGGGTAATGGGTTATAAAGCAATCACTAGTGCACTCAGATTTCTTTTATGTTACTTTTACTAGCCTAGGAGAGAGGACTTAGAAGTGGCTAGAGACTGAAATATGAGTGGGTACACTTCATAAACCTGCATGTACCTTGTACTGAACCACACACTCCCCCCAACATGCAGAGCTGCCTAATAAATTGTATCTTTTTGATATTGTTGTTTTTGTAAAAATGCTCCAATTTATTTTTCAGATAAATTCTCTCCAAAATTTTGATTGTGTCATCTAGAAAATGTGTTCGCATACTTCCTTCCATGCCCAGGTTCACGATTTAAATGTGTTAAACTGAGATGTTTATGCAAAGACTGCCTTTGTGAAGAAGTTCAGTGTGAAGAACTGTGAGACACAAGATGATGTTGAAACTGTTAACTCTATGTGTGTCTCCACCTTTGCTGGAAGTAATTGTCCAGTGTCTATCTGCAGGATGAAAAACTGAATAAATAACCTTTTTGTTGAAGGCATAACAGTGCAGACAGACGTGTTGCATTTGGGGTTCTATTGTTGGAAGCCTCTAGATTTCTCTCTCTGTGTCAAGGAGTGACATGGAATTTGAATTTGTAGTAATACTATTGTTACCCCTAACTGTGATTGTCGTGTCTGTAATGAAATTAGGCCACTGTGCTGCCACTGATAAATGATGAAGCCTGAGTGTGAGTGTAACCAATGCTATTATCCATAATGCTTTTATTCATGTATTTTTAAAAACTCTCATCTGTACACATTGTAAGCATTCTAGCGACTCAAGTTCGGTTGTTTGGTAGTTTAATCAGATCAGGCTGAGGTAGTTTGAGGCACATGGTTAGGCCTAAATGTAAAATTATGCCACTCTAGCTACTGCCTGTGGTGCAGATCAGAGGCTTAGGTGACTCTAACTTGCTCCACAAAAGCCCAATTTTAAGACTCATCAAAACTTTTCAAGGATCTGCAGAAACCCTGCTTTAAGGCTGATGGCCAGCTTGGCAGTTGGCGCTGACACATGCATGTATGCCATTCATGCTGCTCATAAACAAATGCTCTATGTGTGTGTGAACAACTCCCACAGAGCACAGCGTCACACACATGGCTCTTCAGCAGAGGAAATGAAACTTGAAAGCATTTTAGATTAACAAAGGCCTTTACACATGTTGCTCTCCACTAAATGTCCATAGCTGCATATGATCTCTTTTCCTCTTTGCTCATGTACATGCACCCCTGCTGTCTCTCCCACACGTGCGGGCAGGGTAGCAGAAAATTCATGTATGATTTAATATATAATCCTGTAATGCTCTTATTTTAAATAATAAAAACTCAGCATGTGAGGAAAAATATGTCAGTATTGGTAATTATGGGATAAGAAATATTATAAAAACTCTTTGCACACACAAATCCTGTTCATTACGGCAGATAAAGAGACAGTGAGAGATTTCACTGATTTTAGTTATCTGTTGTTGTAATGTCAGCGTAAATCATGTTCTAACTAAAGGGTGTGACAGTTTTCTGGTAAAAAATCAGTTTGAGTTAAAATAAGACAATCAGGGTGCAAATGTCCAAGTGGTTTAAGGCCCGCGTCACGTACACAGCCGGCCTGGGTTCAAATCCAGCCTGAGATACTTTCCTGCATGTCTCTCTCCAGCTCTCTCATCCCTGTTACTGATTCTGTCCACTGTCCTCCTCGGCCAATAAAGGCATAAAAAGCCCCAAAATAAATTTTAACAATAAATAAATAAATAAAATAAGAATTGGTCATGTGATTGTTCTTTTTGATGTCAATGACAGTTTTTTGAGGAGAATCTTTTCTAATCTAAACTTAAATCTTTATCAGGAGGTCAAACCAGGAAAATTCCTTTGAAATTGGCCAAACTGGAATCAGTACCCATCTGATTTAATTATTACAAGAGCACAAAAATGTTTAAATAGAGCAACATTTTTATAGATTTAGCCTGTTAGTTTTGCTCTCAAACTTCACAAGATATATGCATTTAACTTTAAACTATACAAAAACTCTCCTAGGGGAGCATGCCGTAGACCCCCACAGAGTCCCCAAACTAGTCTCCAAAAATACTGTGGGAAACCCTGAGTTGACAGATGAAGTGCCTGTTGATGATGCTTTAGCATTTGTGTTCTATCAGTGGCAATCATTTTCCATTTCCTTGAATTTCTATGTTTACTGTTGCGCACCAAACAACACACATTTCTTATAACTCCTTCTTTAAATTAGACATAATAGTGACTCATAGAGGGCTCAGTGCATGATTCATAGAGATTCAGACACTAAAACTGAACTAGGAGTGATAACTTATTTCCATTTTTATAAGTTTTTAAGTTGAGGTTGTGAGTCACATAATACTGTCACCTCACCAATACACAGTTACCTGTCAGTTTTATTCCCCATAAGACTCTCTCAGTGCTTCTTTATAAAAAAAACATAAAATATGTCACTGTTAATAATGACACTTCTTTCTTTCTCTATTTCTGAATGAGGCCAGCAGTTGTGATGATTCTCTTCTTGTGACTCAACCTTCAAGTCTCTGCTCAAGAGGCTGATGTGTCATCAGATAAAGCAGGATGAGGAGTAGAACTGTGGGGCGACATATTTGGATTCAGGTGTTGGTTACACACGGAGACAAAGCAGGCGGCCTTTCCCTCGGTGAGAGCCTGACCCCGGAGAAAGCATTTTCCTGATAAATGAGCTGCAGTAATTTCAATTGGCCTCTTCGGGCAGAAGCGGCCTTCCAGGAGCTGGTTTATGGCTGCTGGCCTTGAAAAGGATGCATACAGGTGAATGTGCATTAGCTGGAAAATACAGCCATGGATGTAAAATATAGACTGTGAATGTCTCCCACACATGTATAATCAATGGAGGGATCCATGCAGAATGGCCAATAAGAGCTTAAATTACCATGAAAGCTTTGATTTCTTTATGATGTTAGTCCTTCCTGCCTGTGCTTTGATTCCTCTGTCATTTCAGAAAAAAAGAGATTACCAGCTGCACAGATTTCCAGCAGCGTTTGTATCTATATGTCCAATGTGTTTTCTACTAGCTGTGTATGTGACAGCCTTCTGCTTCCACAGCGAGCAGTTGTTAGCGGCAGGGGCTTGTGGGTGACAAGAGGTATTGATAAAATCATTCTTCACCCTGTGAACATTTCAGAGTGGCTGTGGGCAGAAAATGGCTGCTAACTACTCTTCAAGGATGTTAAGATAGAGGAGTCCGTTAGCAATACCGCCAGCTGTCACTCCGGTGTCTGGTTGAGGTCAGGGTTAGCATGCATCACTTTGAGTGTGACCGTGTCGCACGGAGGTCATTCTGAGGCTGCGAACCTGGGACATGGAGGCAGAACGGTCTCCCTGTGATTGTGTTTGGGGCTGGAACATGTGAGATAAGGCGAGCATGAAGAGCACACAGATGATATCTACAAACTGGAAAGGAAACTGGAGGCTATAGTGTCTGAAAATACAATAAAACTAAGAGCCTGTGAAGATTGAATGTGTGAATTATTTCAGTGGGCTTTGAGTTTGATTCTTGTTTCATCATAATCTGCTGCAGTTCAGCAAGAGCCTAATGACT
Organism: Cheilinus undulatus; assembly: GCF_018320785.1. NCBI lineage: Eukaryota > Metazoa > Chordata > Actinopteri > Labriformes > Labridae > Cheilinus > Cheilinus undulatus. The sequence continues at coordinate 31,850,046 of NC_054873.1, forward strand.
GATTAACAGAATCAATATTGTGGTTTTTACGGTAAACCACGGAGCTGAATTATCACACTTGGATGATTTGACGAGTAAAAGAGCAGAAGTAGAGGTCAACACAAACAAAACACTTCCCATCTCCTCTGAATACCTCACTCACTGCTCTTAAAATCTGTCCAGTGTTGACATGCTCAAGGACGTTGGCTTATAATGTCTTCCTGATTGATGTGTCAGTCTACCTGAGTAACAGCAGCTGCACTGAAGGTCAGCTCTACAGAGGCTGCCAGCAGGAAAAACTGTAAGTATGGCAGCAGTAACATTTGTTAGAACCATAAACTATGAGAGTGGAGGGACCTCTGCTGGTTTAGAAATAATGGATTATAATGGATGCTTCTTTAAGTATGAGCACTTTTCTTAAGGATCTATTGAAAAACTTCATCCAAGAGCTTACAATCCCTTTATTTCCCCTGATTGCAGCCCTTTCAGCTATAAAGTCTAGATCTTGATATAACACAATAAAAACAGTGTTCTTTCTGAGTCCTTAAAGCTCTTGTGAGGAGTTTCTAGCTGGCTATGAAACAGGCTGAAATTAATATTGATGCTTCTGTATGAGTTACAAACGAGAGCCAGACCATTACCATATATGCTAATTATTTCTATAGGGTTATTTCTAAGGCCATACAACATTGCCAACTGGGGAAAGGTGTCAAAGAAGGAGATTTATTTCACACTGCTGAAACCATTTTTTATGCCAAAGACTCTTGATGAGCAATTTATTTGTTTAACTTCTTGGGAAAAAAACAGCAGGGTGAAATTTATTTGTTAAAAAAGAAAGGAAAAGCTACTTCAAAAACATAGAGGACAAAACCAGCAAAGCAATAAAATTACTACTTCAATCACAGGGGGCACCAAAATCAACAAATAAATAAAGCTCACAGAGGCTTTAAAGAAGAAGTTCAAAAAGTTCAGAAGATACACATATAGCCACAGTGTTAAAGTCAAAAAAATGTTTTAAACAATGTAATAGCCCACATTGCACAGTCTTAGTATGCATTTCGGTGTTCTCTGTGTGTGTTTGTATGCATAGATGTGTGGTTGTGTCTGTTCAAGAGTTTGCAGTTGACTTGAGACAGGATACCTTCCTTGTCTCTGAAGGTAGTGTTCTAAGAAAGTGTTTCCAAGCCTTTTTCCCATCAAGCTCACCATACTTCTAAGAAGAGCTAAGCCCCCCAGTACCATATGAAAAAAAAGATATTCTGTCATCAAAAATACACATCAATTTGAATAGTTTTTAGCAAAATAGCCCAAAACGCGTTTTAACCAAAAGAACTCAATAATTCAAACGTGTTTTTGCTGCGATTTTAGTTAGTCTGATTGAGCCTCATTTCACAACCTCAAAGCAGGCAGGTCCTTACACACACCCTGAAATCTTTGGCACCTCCCCCAAGTGGTCCAGGACCCCAGTTTGGGAAGCGATGCTTTACAAAACTGTTGTTGGATAAAAGCCAATAGTTCTTCTTTGAGGTGCTCCTTAGAATTGGCCGGGGTATTGGTTTAGATCAGTGGTTCCAAAAGTGGGCTGTGCAACCCACTAAGTGTACCAAAACCACACACAACAACTGATCTAAGGATATATTATAATAGATGGACAAAAAACTAAATCCTTTGCTACTGATCAGAACAGACTTACCTCAAATTTCCACATACTTCACCGTGGCCACAATTCAGCTGTGCCTGAGCTCGAGGCTCAAGATCTACAAACTATGTGTTAACATGGCAATAGTATAAACAGCAAACTATTCTTCCTTCCGGGGTTGATATGCTGTTCATTTTGACATGATTTAATGATTTTATTGATTCCACCATGGGTGAGTACATTGTGATGTTAAAAGGTTTATTTCTGCTACTAAGGATGTGTGGTCTAAAGTAAAATTCTGTGTTGTTCCACCTCAAAAATGAGCTTTCCCTCATCAATGGCACCATTGTAGCTCTATGACCCCCTGACCTCCAGATGACCTGTTGCTTGTGCCTCAAGACGGGACGCAATGTTGCTATAGTGATGATTTACTACTGGGATTCTGTGCTTTGTGTTGTATTATGTATTTTGAAGTTGACCAGATAATTTGCACATTTTCCAGCTATTTGGATTGGTCTGCTCTATGTGGATTGATGCGGTTAGGCACAAGCCAGTAATGCAAAAAGACCTGCCTCATATCTCCAGTTAAAGCAGAGCGGAGGGCGATTCTGTGAGGCGCTGAAGACGGACCAGAGTGCAAGCAGTAAAAGTGCAAAGATTGACAAGAGAGGGGGTGATTTACTTCACAGAGCGCTTTTGCGAGCGGCTCTTGACGCAGGTGGAGTATGTGGAAATTATAGGTAAGAGGCAGCGAGGCTGCATGCCCCACTCCAAAGATGAATGAAAATGAATTTCAAAGGCAGATTCACACAGGAAGTTAAAAAACAAAAAAATGCACCTTACTGCACAGGATGTTAAATCATAAGACTGCTATTTTTTGTTTCTTCTGAATTCATCAGATTACTTTCAAATAATGCCAGAAATGATCAAAGTCCTATTATAATGAAGTAAAACTATTGTTGATGTTTCACAATCAGTGTAACAGCATAAGACATACTTGGGAATGTGTCGTGACTTGTTGCATTCTCAGTAGGAAGCAGAAAATGTTACATTACAGAGGTGGTGAAAACATGTGAAATGATTCCTTTGAAAAAAAAATTCAATGCAATTTCCATTAGTAAACACAATCTCCTTCCCTGTTGGGCTGGATACAGAGATGCATAAAATAAGAAAAAACAGCCCATGAAAAGAGGCTTTGAACTAAGTGTATCATAAAAGAAGCTATTCATGGGGAGTCATTTCAAATATGTTGAATGCGTTGCAGCTCTGTGTGGAGACTTTACAATCATTGCTTTTATATTTTAGTCTCCAAAGCAACACGAAGGAACTAAGAGCCATAAAGATGCCAAATAGCAGAAAAGGAAAAAAAGCTTACATTCCCAGTATTATTAAGAAGATAATGGACAGAAAAATCAAAACAACATAGCATGTCCAATGCAGACTACAGAATCATCGGCTTACAGAGGATTGCTGGTTGCAAGTGAAGCAGCCTGACACTGCGACAGTTGTTCACACTAAAAGTGGAGCAGACATGTAGTGGAAGTTACATGCATGAGTTGCAGCAGGACTGTTCACACCAGAGGCATATTTCTGTGTGCACTTCAGCACCCGTCTTTGAAAAAAACACAAATAAAAATTGGTGACACAAAGGTGAAATGTCTTGTGCAAAATAAGACTTCCAACAGTGTGAGCAGAGGTACCAGCATAGAGCACTGCTGAGAGTCATAAAGTTCCTCTTATTTTTCCACTCCAGTGACCTTGTATCAGACTTTCTTTCCATTTTCTCCACAGATTCACTCACGCATGAAAGCAGCCGCATGTCATTTCTCATTTAGAGCCATGCTGTGATTTGGTAAAGTCTATAAGACTCATAAAATCTTTCTCTGTCCCTGTCTATCAATGGCATGATGTTATAGCTCCTTTCCCTTTAGTAGGAGAGCAGATATTAACTCAAAATTTCATGTTCTCAAAGCAGAGCTAACAGCAATCAACATTTCTTTAAAAGATGTGCCTTATGTATTTCAGTGCCCCGAGTTTGACTATAGCAGAGGGTTTATGGGCCATGCATGGCCCTATTTAAAGCTGGTTATGTGAGATGATTTTTGGATCTCCACTGTATTTAAAAATGTGAGAGAGCACAGCCAGTTTCAACGGATTTAAAATTCTCTGAATACACATACTGGATGATTCACAGTGGAGACCACAGAGATGATCAATTAAAACTAAAAAAAAACTGCATGAATGATTGAAAAATGGATTACAAATGGATACAACACATCCAATACCGGAGTTAATGGTGTGGATTTAATCTTTAAAGACACAGGAAAGTCACCAAAGTTCCAGACTTGCTAGTAAACATTCTATAAGAGCTACGAAGGCTTGATGAGTGTCCTTAGAACGACACAACGGGTGGATTTCAGAGGAAAAAACAAGTAAGTGCCTAGGATTTACAGTTTGAAAGTTATTCAACTTTGTATAACACTTGTATCTTCTTGTCGTATCCAACAATGCCATCCTCAGTTGTTAACAACAACTCAGCACAGCTGACATACAAGCTGGTGCCATATAAAACTCTGTGTAAGGATAGATAGATCCAGAGTGATTTTGGAGGAGTGACAGAGCAGCAGATTCCTACCCACTCCTTATTTACGTCACAGTAAACAATAAGCCACATTCAACAAATTTTCTTAGTGGATACAAATAAAACGCAACAGATTCAGAGCGCTAGGTACGAGTGTGTGAAATTTTTCTCAGGTCAGGGATCCAAAAAATCAGTTTGCAAAGACCTTAAGACTTTTTTTTTTTTTTTTTTGGCACAAACTTGTTCTTCTATCTCTTAGGAACCAAAAAGTGAAACAAAAAAACATTCTGGGTCAGAAATCTTCAAAACATTTGCATATTTTCAGGACATCCTTGCACTTCTTTGTATTGGCTTTATTTGTGCTATTATTCAAAGCAGTTCCCATCCGCAGTGACAAAGGAGGCTACATCACAGCCTCTCTGTGGCTCTTTCTCCACATGATGATCTATTCAGGCTCTCTCCACCATGATCTAATAGACAGAATTACAACACAACAGAACAGCTTGCCATTGGTTGACAGTTCCTAACAAAGCATTCTGGGAAAACAACATGGAATTTAGCATTAGCCACTAGTGGCAGAAATGATCAAAAATAAATTCAAAATGGATAAAAAGACATTCTATATACAGTGCTTAATAAATTTATTAGACTACCTGTCATATTTGTCTCAAAGACCATCCAGCACCATGAAGTGCTTTAATGTGACTCTCTCATTTTCAGTCAGCCCTCCATGTTTTACCATTTTGAACAGGAATGAGGAATTTCAAACTGTATTCACCCAAATTTGAGCTGGCTCACTGGGCTTCTCTGAGAAGTCAGAAATGAATCAAACACTAAAACTCATTTTTCTGTTCAGGAATGCAAGGAAATAACTATAATTTGACATATTAATCAAGAAATAATAATGTGCTTTACTATTTTTTTCAGTTTTTTTGTAAATCAGTAAATTTGAAAATTCATGGATAACAGTAATAATTATATTTTAGCATTTTTAGCATATTTGGGTTAAAGAGCTTCTACATATTGGTGTATTAACCATTGCAGAAACATAAAAAATGATTTTGGTAATTACCGATGCAATTTAGTGGTCTAATAAATTTGTTAAGCACTGTATATATGTATATATATATATATATATATATATATATATATATATATATATACTGGTGTGGATTTAATACTTAAAAACCCAAAAGAGTCACCCAGGTTCCAGGCTGGCTAGAAAAGCTTTCATAAGGAATTTATCATTGGAACAGCACAACTATCTAGCTTCAAGACGAAAATAAAAGTAAAAGGCTACGATTCATGGTTAAAATGTTGTATAACTTTTAATAACCTGTGTCTTTTCTTGTCATACACTACATTGGTCTCAGAGGGTTAAACAACTACTTATTTGAGTTTCTCACCAAAAAAAAAAAAAGTTTTCTTTGTTTGACATCTGAACACACCATGATGTGGTTTTATTGACCTTTGATAGTTATTTTACTGGGCCCTCCTTGAATACATCCAGTGTTACCATGTGGCCTTGTTTACTTCACAAACTTCTGTTTTAGCTGCTGATTTTAACGTGGATTTCAACATTGGAGTGAGATTTCTAGCTAATAGGACTTCATACAACATTTTGGAGCAATTACTTCAGCATTTTTTTTCAGCAAAAAATGATGAAGATCAGACATAGCTGATGGAGTGTTTCAACAATTCAAAGTTAGGTCTACCACATTTTGGTTTAATACTGGCATGAGCTACAGATTAATGCTAGCTTTCGCTCTTCTCTACTGCCGCGTCACAGGAAGGTACACACAAACACAGATGTTTTTCATATCATACCAAATCAATACTGGTTTGCAGCCAGCCTTATGTGCATAAGTACAGTATGCAAATATTGTTTTTAATAAAAGTATTAATTTTTAAATTAAATTTAAAATGTGTATCTATTTTGCTCATGAAACATCACTGCAAAATCTGCCCTCTCTATCTTCTACAAAGTCAGCGCACATTTCTAGATTACTATTTTATATGATCTGTTCAGCTTCTAGTCGTTGTTTGGACTGCTGGATTGAGGCAAGAAAATTCTGATGTGGGAAAGGATTGGAATGACAGGCTGGAAATCAAACCAATGACTCTGCATAGAGAACTCTGTCTCTGTACATGGACTTTTCCGAAAGCTGACGTTAACCAGTGCCCTGTTACTAAATACTGGTCATTATCCTGGCCTAGTGTATATTCAGCACTATGGAGGAGGCAGCATACAGGAGGCTAGGACTTAATACTCTAAAATTGGTTTATACATTCAGCTTGATGGATCTATGATGTCTAAATTATACCCACAGCAAAATCATTTTATTTGTTAACCATAACTGTCAGTGTGTAATGGTATGGCGAGCAACCATGTTGGAGTCATTGTGATTAACTCGTGATCGTAGAGCATCCAAAGAAATCTTGGCTACTTCAAAGCACGCTATACTGGAACTGTTGTTCCTTTATTGTCTACTTTTGCCAAAATGATTATGATCCAGATAATCTGCCAAAACTCTCACTGGCAATAGCAATGACATATTACTCAGTCTTTATGGATTCAAAAAATAAATAAAAACACAAGAAGGATCTTTGAGGTATTTCTGAAGGAAAATATGCTTTCCCTAGCTTTGATTATGCTCCAAATACTCATTAACATCATACCTGCACTTCTTTTATGACAATTCAAAGATAATACAGGCTCCATTCACAATGTATCTTCAGGTCATGATGTATAAGCAACATAACATGTGGAAGACGTTAAATCATTCAGACCTTAAAAAGCTTAAATAAATTGGAATAAATAAGAAAAAAATTATTCATTTAGCCATTCATTTACTTCCCCTTCTAAATCCTTTCATGATCACAGGGCGCTTGAGGCTTATCCCAGCCCACATGGGGCTGCAGACAGAGAAACACGCTGGTGATTTATAGTTTCCCATCCGCCATAATTAGACACCTTTGGACTGTGCTGTGTTCCCACATTTTAAGAAGTGTAGCAGCAGTAGTGTGTAGAGATAATAAGGATGATTTATTTTGGCTGAAAGGGTCCATTTTCAGGGAGAAGACTGAGTGAAACAACAAGGTAAATCCTCTCAGGACTGCATATCTGATATAATGCAGTAAACGATTAGGAGGGGGTAAGCTTCCTTTTCTTTTTGTCAATACATCCTGGTATGAAAAACATGAGCCAGTGTATATTTGTTCTGTTTTTAGGTGTTCTGGGTGAGTTGTTGGTTCTTCATTCTTCTTTTCTTACCTGCCAATTCAATCGCACTCCCAAAAGGTTACGGTCATCCTCATGTTAGCATCCAATCCACCGTAAAGCTGTCCCTGAAAACACAAGAGGCAAACTGTGATAATACTTAACAGCAGATAACAGGTTTGCAGTGATATGGTTTGTGGCCACTCTGAGTGCAGCCCATGAATAATGCAGCGTTTTGGAAAGATGATGATGCATCTACTCGGCTACCAAAAAAGCAATTTTTGAAACCCCCAGGATAGAGTACATCTAATTCCAAATTCTCTTTACTGTTTCTAAATAATCATTGAGTCATCTTGTTAGTTTTCCTTTTAACTGCTTCCTCAGCACTCTCTGCTAATGCTGATCTTTTAGTGCAGCAGTGAACCTCTATCGAACAGGGGGAGCTTTATAGTGTACTGCTGTACAGTAAGACAGAGGAGGACAGTCGTAGCGGTGAGGCACCCTCTTTAACACACGTGTAGCCTGCATGCACAAACACATGTACACATGACAGAAAGGACAGACCTTGCTGAATAAATTATAGGGGACAAAAGCAAACAGAGATAAAGCTTCCCATCTTGCCTGGCATCCATTAGTGGAGTGCAGGAACATAGATTGCAAATAAGTGTGTTTGATTCACCGGTACATAGTCGTGTGGGCCTATCGTGACCCCGTCCTTTGTTTTGTGATAAGGGTTTGTGGTCTCATTCATGCAGCATTGTGAAAGAGGACTGTTTCCATATTAAAGTTGCATTGAAGCCTGATGGGCAGCATCAAACAGTTATAATATCCTCAGAAATATCCATGACTAAACACAGCAGAACACTTAGGGCTACATAAAATGTCCTGTGAGTCTTAAGGGTCAACCTTGCCAAAAGACAGGTCATTCATGTTAATGCTGTTACTCCAGTTGTCCAAGGTAGTTTTAGGGTTTGTCCCTCAGGCTAATTTCCTAGTTGCCCCTATTAAAATGGCTGTTTAAGCCATTTAAATAGAGGCTCATCTTAAGTTTTTAGACACTCAGAAAACACATAGAAAACAGTGCAGTGCCATCCAAATCTTAATCCAAATGGGGGACAACTGGACTTGATTGAGGTCCCTTGAAGATGTTTAACCTCTCTCACAAAAGGCCTCTAAAGTTTTCAATCCGACTAGGGTCAGGGCCTGGACTTAAGCCTATACTGATAATTCGTATGGTAATGATCTTGGTGGCCACCTTATTGGGCTTTTCAACTATGACGTTTAGGAGTCACAATCCAATTCAAGCCATTCTGATTCACTTTTCCCTCATCAGGTTGTCTCACCGAAGATCATCCTGCTCAGAAAAAGAGCATAATTTGAAGAAGAAGGACTGGCCAACTCTTCTTCCTCTGGCTGAACAAAACAATGCTATTGAAGCATGGCCATTTAATGTCAAAGACCCAAAACACTGCATCAACAACTCTAGATGAGCCCTCAAACAGATGGCTCGACTGTGGTGGAAAAGCAAATCTGCTGTGCAGAGAAAAAAACCAAGAGGAGCAAAGGAACTCAGTGTAATAGAAAAGCCCCAAAATTGCCGAAGTTAGTTTAAGGATATACTCCTAAGGGCTAATTTCCTAGTTGATTAAACAGACATTTAACTTCAGGCTAGTTGACTTGTCAAAAATGTTTAAACACTCAGAAAACAATAAGAAAGCTAAAGGGATTAAAATTGTCAAGACAGTCCGTGTTATCTTTTCAATTCAAGTGACAGTACATGTGTTAGCCAAGTGTGGCTAATCATAGCAGTGTCATCTATATTTATTGGTCCAAAGTGGGGCAACTGGACTCAGTTGAGGTTCTTTCCCTCTCTTGCAAAAGGCCTCAAGTTTTGAATCTGACTGGACAAAAAAGTAAAGTCTCTAGCTGGGTATCCGTTACAGTTTTTTGGAAAATAAAGGTGATATTTCTCAAATTTTGACTAAATACAATTGCGCTTTGAGTTGTGGGCATGAGCCTCACAATTTTCGTAAAATCTCAGTTAGCATGACTCCACTGCTTGCTAGTTTTGAAGAAAAGACGAAGGCAAGGGATGATAATTCAGAGGCAAAGTCCATATATATGGCAAAAGCCAAGGGTATAAGCAGGGCCGTTTCTGGGCATAGGCGATATAGGCGGTTGCCTAAGGCGCCACGCTGAGGGGGGCGCCATCATGAGCCCTGAACATTTTGGATAGATCCACTAATGTAACAGATCATCAACTCCTGAACTCCTGTAACCTCTGTGCCCCTCATTCGTGAAACAGTCTAGCCTCACCTCGCTGCTCTCTGTCGCTCTCTCCATGCGTGCCCCCAGCACCCGCACGCTGGGAGCCCAGCAAGACATTGAGAGAAAAAAAAAGTTTTCTTTTTCCTCGTTCACACAGCGCTGAACGGACAGGATGTTGAGATAGAGTTCTGCGTCGGACAGCTAACACCCTACCTGCCCATTCCCCCCGATTTCCTGACCATTAACACCTGCCTGTGCGGTGTGTGTCTTCTCTCCCTCCCACCTGTGTCTGCAACGTGTGTGTCAAATTCCTCCTAAAGTCTGACCATCCACGTAATGAACAGAATGACAGAATTGTAAGTTTGCCTAGGGCACCAAAATAGCTAGAAACGGCCCTGGGTATTGGTATGATGAAAAGTCTCGGTCTCCTCTTCTGCCCACACATACTGCGCCATGTTGTCTTGAAGTGAACTGGTAATGTGACACCATATATAATGTCCTGTGACTTGTTTATATGGAAAAAGTGTTTCCATTGTAGTTTTGCAATATATTTTTATATCAAAATGTCTGAAAAACCTCCTCATGAAAGTGTAAAAACTTTGAAGCAATATTTGAGAGGTTTTTTTGAAATTCCAATGTTTCCATTACCAGTTTTTTTATTGAGCTATTAAGATTTTGTGCATTTCTAGGGGTAATGAAAATGCAGCTTCTGTTGACAATTCATATGCTAATGATCTGAGTGGTCACCTAAGAGCTGGTGACCTTTAATTGGGCTTTTTCCATTACAATGAGAAGCTTGGCTCTACTTGGTTTGACTGGCCACTGCAGGCCAGCACGGCAGAGTTTTTGCAACCACAACCGTGCTATCCCTCTGAGTGTGCATAGAGCTCATGATGCAGCGTTTTGAGTCCTTGATGTTGACGTTCTGTTAGCACTGTTTTGTTCAACAGTTGGCCAGTGTTCATCTTCATCTTCTTCTTCTGCTGGTAATCCTGCAGGTATTTCAAAGGTTGATGCAGTAGTTGCTACTTAAACACGTCTGCCAGGTGTCTGCCAGCGGTTCATCATCATGAACCACTGTGATGTCACGTGGGGTGCTTGTGCCCTGCTACAGAGCGGGACCATTCTGTGCATAGCCAAACTGGTGATGGAAATATAAATCAGCATGGCTTGGTTTAGTGAAAAAGCCTCACTAGTTTGCCGAACAGCACATCCTCCCAGGCCTCTTTTAGGTTTACTAGGATGATGTCGGGTTATGTGACCACAGTGAAAGCCCTGGTTGTATTGCTGACACTAGGAATCCAAGGCTGCATTATATATTGGGGATAAGAATCTGCTACCTCTGCTCCTGGATATATATATTTTTTTTGACATAGATGGCTTTGTTGACACATCTCTCAAACCAGTGATCATATCTGGCCAGTATCTGAACATTGCTTCCTTCAGAAGGAATGTCCTGCATCTTTTAGATGCAAGTGAACAGCTGGGACCTGACCTGGTTTGGCTTCCTTGTGTTTGGCCATGTGTTTGTGTCAGGGTTGTTCCACTGAAACAAGTACATCCTATTAACACTTCTGAAGCCCAATTCTGAATGAAACAAGTCGTGTTATTAGTTGAGCCTAAACTGTGTTAGAGAACATCAAACTGGAGCTCCGTGGTGTGAATGAGATGGTACAAACTTTATCTAGTCAGTGTGGTCAACTATTCAACAGCATAAAAGCAAAGCATTTCTGTTTTCACCCTTCAAGAGCCTTTTGCCACTCTAAGATAATCCTATCCTGCCACTTTATTGATACGTTATCAATCAGCACTCATCTGCTCTTTCCTCACACATCTATGATGTTGAGTTGCTCTCCCGGTCACCTAATACCTTCAGCTTGCAGAATTCTTCTCTTTCCATAAAACTTAGTAGGATCAGATCACCAATTATCTGTTCTGGTATCATCACAATGGCATGTGCTAACCAGTGCTAACAGGGCGAACCTGCTTGTTTGCCTTTTGGATAATGTGCCCTTTCAGAGTTACCTTAGCTGCTCTAAAGTAGTTGTTGCTGTAATCCAGATTGCTGTGCAAATAATGTTGAAGGTGTGGACTGAAGAGTACCTCTGTGTACTGTTTATTATTTTCTTATTTCATACCAACAGTGTTGTAGTCGAGTCACCAAACCTCAAGTCCGAGTCGAGTCCTGAGTCCCTAGTGTTCAAGTCCGAGTCGAGTCTGAGTCACCAAAGAAAAATCGGAGTCCTGTTTACCTGAGGCCAAGTTCAAGTCCCCATTACCCGTGTTCAAGTTCTAGACGAGTCCCCAGTACCTAAAACCTAGAGATAAATAAATTATCAATTATTCTTAAGCCTTTCCAGCTTTACAGCTTGGTTATGTTGATGTGTTTTATTAATGTATGAATTTCTGTATGAACTTTTTATTCTAAAGGGCAAGAGGAGCTGTTACACTCTTCATCGATAATATTAGTTATATTAACAGGATTATATGTGTATTTACGGTGGAGACATGAGACAACATTTAAACTGAACTCATGCTTTTCCTTTATCTTATACTAAATATTCCTCCTTTAAAATGATAAAATTTATTCTGATTTCACACTAAAAACTAAAATTCAAATTTTTTCTGTAGGACATTTGAACACATCATAAAAAGGTCTTAACTTTGTCCCCTCTTCGATACTGCAAAGTCTAAGCCCATCTTTAAACATATCTGGGACTCCAGTACTATAAGACTGCTTACCAAGTAAACCCAGTTAAACAAACCCATTAAGTTCAATTACTCATGTAATGCTGATATGTTGAAATATTGTAGACAAAAATGTGTGCAAAGTGCAAGGGATGAAATTTTACTCAAAAATGATGGCCACTAGTGCTGGAGTTCTCGCACACATCCCAAATTCATCAGTAATCCCTAGGCTGTTTCTGATTTGGAGCCTAAACCACACTTGCTCTAAAAGAGACACAGAATCTTGGAAATCAAGACAGAAATGTACAGAAAACTTAAAAATGCTGAAACCTGCAGCACTGTCACTGCTGCCATGACAGCTGTAAATGATACTCTTAAAGCCTTAGATAACAGAGTTGCCTGTCTGTTGACTAGACATTTCCAAGGCCGATAATACTGTGAATCACAATATCTTAATGGATCATCCTTAAGCCACTGGGTTTGTAGACCATGCTGCTGGGTGGTTTGCTGACTTTCTTAAGCCAGGCATACACTATGCGATTCCAAGCTAACTCTGACGGTCATGGCTGTATGTCAGCTCAAACTGTACGACTGAATCACTTACAACGCACAGCTATCTTGCACAATTTATATGCTCCCACTATATGGGTTGATAGTCATGCAAAACCTGAGTGTTTACACTGTAAGTGTGAAATCAGGATGGAATTTGACAATATCAGCGGAGTTTCCTTTGAAACAGTCTGACGCATTGATGTTAAAGTTGTATCCAGTCATATCCCTGCTCTCTCCCTCTCTCTCACTCTCCCGTTATCTCACTCCTTATCCCACACACACGTATATATACCCACGTATAGGAATGTTCCTAGGAATGTCGGCGCAACCTCTAATGAATGAAATTAAGTTGAAGAAATGTGGATTTTGGAAGATTGAGAGCTGTTTTTGAAGTGTTTGGATACTTTTCGATCTTTTGAGGAAAAGAGGAATATTTTGAATGTTTTTGGACGTCATTTTTTGACTAAAATGGCTAATTCTGATGAAGGAGAAACCTCAGCCGTGGGAGACATGGAGCAGCTGCGCGTCTGCGCTCAGCCAGATCAGGAAAACTGTCTCACCTAACGCGGAGGATGAACATTGTGAAGAGTTTAATGACTGAAAATGAGTTTCTTGATAAAGTTAAAGGAAACATGATCAAGTTCAATGAATATCTGGATGATTTTAAAGACTTGAATGCCTCTCACTCTGCGATTTTGGATGGATCAAAATGGATTGTTAATGCAGAAAACTCCAATTCCAATAGATTATCTTTAGTCCCCCCTGATGCAGAGCAGGGTAGTCCAAAGGAGGACTGTGAGGGTGCAGGTCTGATTGAGACTGATAGGCAGTCAGTTAGGTCTGTTTCCAGTAGAAGCTCAACTTCCTCATTATGCATCAGTGCAGAGGCAGAGAGGGTAACTTTAATGACTAAAGCTTCAAAGCTTCAAGGAAAACACGCTATTTAGGAACAGGAACAAATGCTAAAAAAGCAAAGAGAAACATTAAAACTGCAAACAGCTAAAATTTACCTCAGAGAAGCTGAAAGTTTAGAAAGTGGCTTCCAGCCTGAGCCAGTCATAGATGCTTCATCAGCTGGTCTAGAGAAGCATTTAGATGTTAAACATGAGAGTTTAATTTCTTTCTTTGATAGAACACACCCAGCTGTTAGAGCAAAGGCAGGTGTTCAGGTCCAGTTTCCTCTTACCGATTTAGAAGCAAACATCTTTAGTGATCAGTCTGATGTCTAGCACAGGGCCAGTAGTAGTGACCATCAACCACAACCACTGCAAACCTCTGCCTAGAGAATCCCCTCTATCACACCTCCTCTGATTTCCCAAGGACAAGCCCAAGATACAGAGCCAGCACCCTTTTCCATGTCCAGCACAGCCAACCCAGTCGCCAGAGGAGAGAACCAAAATGAACTGACTAGGACTCTTGTGAAACAGCAGATCATATCTTCTCTCCCCCAAGGAAGCCTTCCACTGATGGACAAATCCTTGAGTACAAGTCATTCATAAACTCCTTTGAAAACATGACTGAAAACAAAACAGACAATAACAAAGACAAGTAACAGTTCCTCATACAGTTTATCAAAGTCCAAGCACAAAAACTGAGTTAAAAGAGGCTACCCAAAGGCCAAAGGCTTTTTTAAACAAAAACTTTGAAAATGAATACAAAATCTCTTGTGCTTACCTGGAAAAAGCTCTCGCATGGCCCTAGATAAAATCTGAGGATTCAAGATGTCTGCAGGACTATGCCATGTTTCTGAGGAGCTGCTGTAATGCCATGGAGGAAAAGGAGTATGTGGAGGAGCACGACACAGTTTCTAACATGAGAAGCATTGTGCTTAAACTGCCTTTCAAGCTCAGAGAAAGATGGCGAACAAAGCATATGTGCTGCAAGAGGAGCGCCATCGCAGAGTCAGAATTCAGGACCTTATCTACTTTATTGAACAACAAGCTCGTATACAGCAGACCCACTCTTTGGTTACCTTCAGGACCAGTCAGGTAGCAGAGGTAAAGCTGGACTCCCTGTTAAGTCACAGATTTCTAAACCAGAAGGCAGGCGTGTTGCTACCAGCATCTCTTTTGCCCCAAAAGAAAAGCCACCTGAACCTCATTGCCCCTTTCTGTAGTTCAGGATGCAAATTGGATGTGTGCAGACAGTTCTTAGACAACACACATAGAAACAAGCTCAGTTTTCTAAAAACTGATGGCATACGCTTTGACTGTCTCTCCACAGGCCACATTAGAAGAGACTGCAAAAAATGCCTTGCCTGTAGGACCTGCAAACAAAGAGGCTGAGGCTGGATGCCAAGAGAATGTGCTTTCCATTGTCCCAGTTCAGGTTAAGGCAGCAAAAGGTAGTCAGGTTTGCAGGTCTATGCCCTCCTGGATCCTGGATCTACAGCCACCTTCTGCTCAGAGAAGTTAAAGTCAAAGCTCAACCTGAAAGGAAGACAAACTCAGATTCTTCTCAGCACAATTAATTAGACCCAGTTTGTTCCAGCCTATGTGGGCCCTGGGATTGAAGTTTCAGCACTGGACAGCGACAACTTCTTAACTCTTCCTGAAGCTTTCACTCAGACAGAAATTGCTGTCACCACAAACAGCATCTCCAGGCAAGAAAGCTGAGCTCAGCATCTAAGCAAAGTTCAACTTCACAGTATCAGTGCAGAGGTGGAGTTATTGATCGGTACAAATGCTCCAAAACCGCTAAAGCCATGGGAGATTATTAATAACCAAGGGAAGGGGCCCTATGCAGTCAGAACCCTATTGGGGTAGGTGGTAAATGGGCCACTGAGAGGTTCTAGTGAGGGCAGAGAAATGAGTGTCAAAGGCTACAACTTTAAAAGAGCTTTAGTCCACCAGTATAACCAGGACTTCAGTGAGGTAGCATCTGAGGAGAAAGCTGAGATGTCAGTTGAGGATAAATGATTTTTACAGATAGCTGATGAGATATTTCTACAAAATGGCCATTACCACCTGAAGTTACCTCTCAGGAGAGCAAACTCTGGCATGCCCAACAACCGGCAGGTAGCAGAACAGCGCCTCCAGAGTCTCAAAAGGAAAATGAAAAAGGACTAGCCATATAAACAGGACTATGTGGCATTCATGAATGATATCTTTGAAAATAACTATGCAGAAGAAATCCCACAGGCAGAGCTGAGACAACCACCTGAAAAGACTTGGTACATCCCACATCACGGAGCGTACCACTCCAAAAAGAAAACGCTCAGAGTAGTGTTTGACTGTTCAGCCTCTTATAAAGGAGTATCCCTCAGCACAGAAGTGCTGCAAGGTCCTGACTTAGCAAACTCTCTCACAGGAGTCATTTTAAGATTTTTGGAAAGAGCCCATTGGAGTCATGGCTGACATTAAATCAATGTTCCATCAAGTAAGGGTCTAGAAATCTCTGATGTTAACTTCCTGCACTTCTTGTAGTGGCCACAGGGGGATGACCAAAACCCCAGAGAGTGCCGCATGCTTCTACACTTTTTTTGTGCTGTGTCCTCCCCGAGCTGTGCAAGCTTCGCCCTGCAAAAAACTGCTAATGACAACAAAAGCAACTACTCCCCTCAGGTAGCTGAAACAGACAAAACCAATGTTTATGTAGACAACTGTTTAAAGTCATTGCCAACAGAGTCTGAAGCCATTCAGTTAACTAAAGACCTCACAGCACTGTGCAGCAAAGGAGGGTTTCAGCTCACTCAGTGGGTTAGTAACAGCCGAGCAGTTCTAGCCACCATCCCTCAGGAAGAAAAGGCAAAGGAAGTAAGGACACCAGATCTGGACAAAGACAGTCTGCCCATAGAAAGAACATTAGGACTGCATTGGTGTGTTGACTCTGACCATTTCAAGTTTAACATTAACCTCAGCCAAAAGCCACACACTCAACAAGGCATACCATCAGTGGTCAGTTCAACTTTGACCCACTAGGATTTCTTGCCCCCCTCATTCTACCAGCAAAGCAGTTGCTACTGGAGTTCTGCCAGAGAGGCTTTGGATGGGACGAGCCTTTGCCCCAAGTCAAATCAGACAAATGGATTGAACGGATGAACAGTCTGAAAAGGTTAAAGAACTTTAAGGTTGCACATTGTGTAAAACCCAAGAACTATGGAACACCAAAACATGTGCAACTGTGTCACTTTGCCGGCGCAAGTGAGCTTGGCTGTGGCTCAATTAGCTAAATCAGACAAGTTGAGGAGCAGGACGATGTTCATCCAGAGTTCTTCCACTGAAACAAATCACAGTGCCTCGACTGGAGTTGGCTGCAGCAGCACTTTCAGTAAGGGTTGACAAAATGCTAATGAAAGAATTAGACCTTGAACTTAAACCCTCAGTCTTTTGGACAGACAGTCAAACTGTGCTAAAATACATAGCTAATGATAAGGCTTGATTTAAAACCTATGTAGCCAACAGAGTGTCCTTGATTCGTGACAATACAGAACTTTCTCAGAGGAGGTATGTCAGCAGCAAAGACAACCCTGCTGACGATGCCTCAAGAGGGCTGAGAGCAGTGAAGTTCATGCAGCAAAGCAGGTGGATTCATGCCCCAGAGTTTCTATGGAGGCCGGAGGAAAGTTGGCCTGTAGCAAAAGCATTGGGCTCCAAGACAGTGTCACAGGATGATCCAGAGGTCCGGAAAATCCCATCTGTGTTCACAACAGTTGTACAAAACACTGCACTGCCTACAGATCAGCTGATGTCTGTCTTCTCTGATTGGATGAGATTACTCAAAGTAGTGGCTTGGTACCTGAAACTGCATAAAGTTTTGATGTTAACTGTCAAAAGGGGAAAAGATCTTGCCTCAGGTCACATGACTACCTGCTCATCCAGCCAAAAGATGAGCACTGAGCTTGGCACTTTCAGGACCACACTAGGCAGACAGCTCCTCTCAGTGAAAGATCTCTCACAGGCAGAAAGGTCAGTCATCTCCTATGTGCAGAGAAAGTCATTCCCACAGGAAAAGGAAATGCTTCAAAAAAATCCTGTCAAAATAAAAGGGAGCAGTAAAATCTGTAAGCTTGACCCTTTACTAGAGGGTGGCATCATTAGAGTAGGTGGCAGGCTACATAGATCTGCAATGACCGATGAAACCAAACATCCCTGTGGAAGAAATCACATGCTCTCCTAGCTCCGTAAGAAATACTGGATTGTAAAGGCTAACTCAGATGCAAGAAATGTGATCTCAAAATGGTTTACCTCTCAGAGGTAAACCAGGGGAGCAGAAGATAGCGGACTTACCACTTAAAAGAATCCTACCTGACCTCCCTCCATTTACTGATGTAGGTTTAGATTATTTTGGCCCCTTTGAAGTGAGGAGGGGAAGAGGATTCATCAAACGGTATGTAGTTCTATTCACCTGTCTGTCCAGTAGAGCTGTGCACTCAGAGGTAGCTTATTTGCTGGACACGGACTCCTGCATCCATGCCCTGAGAAGGTTTGTTTGCAGGAGAGGTCAGCTTAAACACATCAGATCTGACAATGGTACAAACCTGGTGGGTGCTCAGGCAGAGCTTAAAAAGGCCCTGGACACTCTTAAGCACAGTAAGATCCAAGATGCTCTACTTCCTGATGGAATCCAGTGGAACTTTAATCCACCGGCTGCATCAAACTATGGCGGAGTCTGGGAAAGACTCATGAGATCTGTCCTCCAGGTGCTGAACTCCACTCTCCATCAACAAATCATCGATGATGAAGGCCTTCAAACCCTCTTTTGTGAGGTAGAATCCATCCTTAACAATCACCCCCTCTGCACAGTGTCCTCTGATCCACATGACTTGGAACCATTAACTCCAATTCACATCCTCCTGTTAAAATCACCACCTGTCCTTGCCCCTGGAACCTTTCTGAAATCTGACCTCTATGTAAGACGTCGCTGGAAACGTGGTTGACCCTACAACTCCTCAAGGATCATGGCCACTGGGAAGAGTGCTGGAGACCAAGTCTGACGAGAGAGGTTTGGTCCGCTCAGTGAAGATCAAAACAAAGACCTCAGTCCTTGAAAGACCAATCACCAAGCTGTGCTGCATTCTGGAGACTGAGTGACTTTCTTCTATAAAAAGGAGAAATCCACAAGGGATTTAATGTATATACTTTATTTTTGCTAATAAAAGTGATGAAGTACTGTCAATTTATGGCTCCTTTGCTATTTAATTTCAAAGTGTTACTGATTCTATAGAGAACAGTTGGGGGCTGGTGTGTAGGAGCCACATTTCAGTTTTTATTTACATAGTTTAATTTCTCATTGTTGACCTTTCATTTTGTCTTGACCTCTGCAGGTGGTGAGGTGACTCACTTATTAGTAGGAGCGGCTGACGCACAGCGCATAATATCATTGACTGCAGGCTTTGATTGCTGTGATTTATTTGTTAAGAATCCAGCCTTTGTTTTTCATTTATCTTATTTATTACTGTAATAAACAACACAATTTGGAATCAGCTCTCTGGGGATTTATTTTTGAAAGCTTGCACGTATGATGAGGATGCTGTGACGCTGTTCCCATTCCAACTGTGATTAAACATTAACACAAGGAAAGGTTAAAGGACAAACCTGTTTTTTAAAGCTTTTGGTCATCACAATGTCAGAAATCTATCTGACCAGCTGGGTGTAGCTGGCCGGGCCTTAGTCAAGCCATGGTTGCCCATCGTATACTCTCTGCACAGCACAACAAATGATGCACAATCCGACTGAAAGTTGCATGACTTCCAAGTGAGTCGTATGACTCAAAATTTCAGGCTGAATAGGATGAATTTACACAATGTACACCAAGCTTCACTGGTGGAGCCCAAGCTGTTAGAGGGTGTTATCTCAGAGGCAGTGCATTACCAAGAGGGTACTTCAATTTGTGGGTTTGGGACCACTATTATTTCCTTTCTATATCTATTGCTATACTCAGTAGGACAACTGGGTAAAGGTTACATTAACAAAGTGCTTTACAGGGAGTGCATGGCTACAAAACCTCCATATGGATAGATATATTCATGATAACGTGCATTAAGTACAATAAAATTAGTTCAAAAGCATGAATCCATAGTAGCATGAATCTGAATGAGGGTGCAACCTGCTTTATGCTATAAAGGAGGAGGCTGGGGTGGAGGAGGTTAAGCTTTGCCTTCGGCATCAGCATTAATGTAAGCAGGGTTTAGTGAGAAGTAAGTCATATTTGGATGAAAAAGAGCTGTGATTGGCTGTGGGAGCTTGGAGATCAGCTAGCCGTCAGCTGATCGTCGCTGGGCGTATGTCTACCATGTCCTACAAGAACTAACGCTAAGCTTCAATAGCAAATGCTGGATAAATTTGGCAATACTTTTAAGAGGCAATTTATTAATGGATTTATGCCTTTAATGAGTATGTTTACAGTGAGAACTACATAGAAAAAATATATTTTAAAAGGAGAGGCATGCCTCCCTTGGGGGCTACCACAGGACATCAGTAGTGGCACAGTTAGAGAAACATGAACCATTAAAACTAACTGTACAGTATGTGTAACTTCTGCAATGTGTTGGGCATAATGACATGTCTTTCCAGAAAAAGAGACAAGCTAAATTTTGAAGCCAGGGATAATGAAGAAAGACTTTTAGCTGCCTGTGGAGACCGAGTTCCCCTATCCCTCCAAACACATTATAAAAGTGCTCATCTCCATTCCCAAACCCCTGAAATAGAAAACACATAGACTCAATCATTATCTCCACTTCCCATCCTGCTGCCAGCCTACTGCCTTTAGTTCTGCTACAGCATGGCAGTCATGGCAGTATAATGGTGCAATGACAGTAATAAATACAACAAAATCGTTCAGAAGCTGAACAGGAAGCATATTTACAAGATGACCTAGTTAATGTAATTGACAAAAACAGTACAAATTGTCCAACAAAATGAAGTGCTGCACAGCAAGTTGAAGGAAAAACTATCCAATGCTCTCTGGCTGAAACTTCACAAAGAATGACAAATTATGCCCACAGAGAGTGATGATGGATATGGGCTCTGCTGCTCTAATCATTATCATTGTTGTTATCAACTGCATCAATATTGCACCTCTCACACACACACACTGCACAGAATGCCCTCTGGCTTTCCTCCTACTTTGACAAAACACTGCATTATTCCATTTTTCAAAGTAAGTCTGGAGCTAGTGTTGAACAATGTGTCTAAAAGATGTATGTTCTTTCTAATTAAAAGAAAAAAGTGGAGCCATGCTCAAACATGCGAGCAGTCTGGTCTATTTGACACAGCTGCTGCTTCAATTATAGTCAAGTCTTTGTGCAAAAAGGAGAGAGATGACAGTGCGTGATTCCATGTGCATATGTAGTATTTTGTCATTTAACTACTGTAAGGCTGCAGAATCAAAGGATGTCACTGACACTGGCAAATGATGATGACATACATCAGATTTGAGAGGACGCTTTGCTCTATGTCTCATCAAGAAATACAACATACATTGGTGTGAAAATGATTTGAATACGAAGCCTGGAAAGCTTTGTGGCTGAAACACGTACCCACATGTGCCAAGTCTGTTCACTGAAGTGGGCAGCTCAGGTTTAAGTCTGCCTAAGTAAATGTGCTTAGTAGTGAAGCCAGACATTTTTAAGAGCTCTCCCTGCTGAGTGGCTGCAGTATAGGTCATACCCCCCATGTTAAAATATGAGACAGGGTCAAATAATAAAAAAACACCTTAAGTTACCTATTGTCAAATCCTGATTCTATCCTGATAGAACTGTCATGATTTATTTATTTATCTAAATTTGGCACAAAAAGTAAGGACATTTATGTTTGGTAGATTATTTCTTTGTTGTAACAATGCTTCTTGGCAGTAGAACATATACCCCTGAAAAATATTTTTATTTCCCTTTTAAATAGTGTCACATTTGTAAGGCACATGCATTTGTGGGCTGACCAGTAGGAATTAGCAGTGTGTGACCAGGCTGGTGACCATCATGAGTAGGAGGTGCCAGGCTGTTGTGGCTGTGTATGGTTCTTCCACACACTACTGAGGCTCTTGTTTGATAAAATTAATAAATTGTTAAATTGCCAGTCTGTCTTGTTTTTTCAGACTTCAATCATCCAATCCACAAAACAACACCTGGCATTAGCAGAAAAGATTTGACAGATTTTTCATGGGCACAGCCAACATACTCAGCTGTGCTGCTCATCCCACAAATAAATTTTCCTTACAGATGTGGCACCATTTAAAGGGAAATAAACAGGCTTTCCAACGGTGTATGATTTATTGCAAATAAGCATTATTACAACAAATAAATAATCTACCAAACACTTTTTTTTTTTTTTTTTTACTTTTTGTGCTAAGTTTATGTCAAAGTGTTCATCTTTCCAAGTAGTTTTCTTTAATAACTTTTTTGATTTAAAAAAACAAAAACAAAGATCAGATGCAATGTTAAAATCAACAGTTATGTTGACAATCACAGTTCCTTAAATTCAAGTTCTACTGACCCATTTGTTCTCCTCTTTTGATCTTGCATGAACTCACAGAGATAAAGTCCCTATAGTCCAACAAATCAAGACAAATGCAAGCGCCTTCTGCTCCCGTTTGCAGCATATTTTGACCCACGGGTCACACTGCATCACCTACTGGAAATGACCAGAGATGCACATCAGGCTAAATCAATTGGCTGCACGGTCACTCGTTCAATTAAGATCTTGGATGGGGGGTGGTCACTGCGGTTTGTGGTGCGGTGAGGACAGGCTCCCAAAGGAGCAGTAAGTGCTGAAATCAGCTCAGCTGTGCCTGCCATTTGTCATTATCTAATGGTAAATCCATCTGTGTCAGGTAGAGGCTCCACGATAGGACGGAGACACAAGGAAGATAGGGAAAAGGGAACGAGGATGGATTGATACGAGCTGGACAAGTGTTCAAATGCTATCCTGAAATACACATATTGTTAAATGAGAAGACTGGGACTTTCTATTGTTGCTGAGTTTTCTGTTTAAGGCTAAAAGATCCTATCAAGTAGAAAGGACAAAATCTTCAAGGTTTGCTTTTATATTATGTGAATGCACACACACATTCAAAGGCACTTTTTTCTATTTTAGGAGGAAAAAACGTCAAAGAAAGACGATAGAAACTAGATAAAACAAATTAACACAATTACAAAGAGGAATTAAGATGGGATACAATTATCTGGAACAAAGAATGCGGTTTTGTAATTCTCTCAATTACATGATCTGTGACTTAATTAAATTAGAATTCGACTAAATCATTACTTTAATATGATTTTAATTAATACACGTCTCAGCTATGTACACCATTTGTCTGTAGACAATGTAAGAGCTTACTGAGCTTTTCAGGCATATTCTGTTTGTGTGCTGCTTTGTGTGTATTTGAGTCTGCACTGTATAATGGATTTACTGTCTATAATCAAAATGGCAGACAACCAAGCTTTCTTAATTTATAGACAGATATGATGCCATGTGTCATTTAGCATATAAATCAGAGACACTGGACTGTTTTTGCCAGATATTGTTTGTAATTGACAAATGGTGATGGATAAGGTCTACTGATTTCAATACAACTTATAGTGCCTATGAAAAGTATTCGCCCCCATGGATACTTTTTTTAACCCTTTATCTTATTTAATACATCAGTCATGATCATTGTAAACTGGCTTTTTTGACAAAAAAATTTACAAAACTCTTTTTAATGTCAAAGTGAAAACATATTTCTACAAAGCAATGGCAAGTAAATAAAAATATGTAATCTAAATGAGCGACTAGATAAATATTCACCCCCTTCATGTCAGTATTTAGTGGATGCACCTCTGGTCTCAATCATGCTTGGACATCTGGACACTGTAACTTTACTCCATTCTTCTTTGCAAAATTGCTTTACAATGGAGATGGTGTGTTTGTGGAGATGAGCAGTGTTTGGTGATGGCCAAACAAAGCATCTTGTCTGATGGCCACAAAGCAGTGTTAATTTTGAAAGCTGTTTTAAATTTTAAATTTTAGTCTTAGTCTTACTCTTTAGATTGAATGCCTTTTAGTTTTAGTCACATTTTAGTCATTTCTACCCATTAAAGTTTTAGTCTATTTTTGGTTGACGACAACGCAAAAATATTTAAGTCTAGTTTTAGTCCATAAAAAGTCCACACATTTTAGTCTTTACCTTAAAGGGATACTTCAACATTTTGGCAAATTCACCCATTGCCATAATTCTTATAGTCTTAGTAATAGGTTCGTTACCTTCAGTTGTTGGTACAAGCTATTTTTAGATCGCCGCTGCCGAGTTCGGATCTGATGTGCCAGCTCAATGTAAGCAGACGGTATTCCGGCTTTCCCTCATCAAACTCATCAAATACACAATCCAACAACTCCAAAACGCTCTCGTGGACACGTTGTGTCCTGCACATTCACCACGCTGTGTAATAATCATTGAACATTACGAGATGGAGATGTTTTAAAGCTAAATGCAAAACTGGAACTACACTCCAGGCATGGCTGCTGCACTGTGTCGCTCCGCCCAGTGGTTTACTCAAGAAATAGTTACGAGTATTTGCTTCATGCGTCGTAATGCTACATAAGTATACGTTATTATTTCATAGCATGGTGAATGTGCAGGTCACAACTTGTCCACGAGAGCGTTTTGGAGTTGTTGGATTGTGTATTTGATGAGTTTGATGAGGGAAAGCCGGAATACCGTCTGCTTACATTGAGTTGCCACAGCAGGTCCGAACTCGGCAGCGGCGATCTAAAAATAGCTTGCACCGACAACTGAAGGTAACGAACCTATTACTAAGACCATAGGAATTATGGCAATGGGCGAATTTGCCAAAATGTTGAAGTATCCCTTTAAGTCATACATTTATTCTCTTGCCTCAATCTGGTACCAAGTCATGGTAGTGTTATCCATGCACCCTGCCAAACCTGGGATCCCTGCTTTCTACAGCTGAGAGGTATCAGAACTACAGATCCCTTGTATTTTGACAGATTTACCCACAGTGGAGAAATTTAATGGATTTTGAGTGTCTGGCATAAAAAGAAAATACATTTAGGACTAGTTTTATTCCTTTTGTTGAAAACTCAACCTACCTTTTGTCAGTTTTAGTCATCAAAGATCTATTTTTGACTAGACTTAGTCTAGTCTTTCTCTTGGAAAAAAGGCTGTTGACAAACATTTCTAGTCATAGTTTTCGTTGACAAAATGAACACTGCCACAGAGCACCATTTTGGTCTCAAAAGACCAAAGAACTTTCTTCCACTTGACCATGAAGTCTCCAACATGCCTTTTTGCAAATTGCAGTCCAGATTATGTGAGTTTTCTTCAAAAGTGTCTTTCTCTTTGCCATTCTTCTATAAACCTTTGACTGGTGAAGAACCTGGACAACAGTTGTTATAAGCAGAGTCTCTCCCGTCTCAGCTGCTGAATCTTTTAACTCCCTCAGAGTAGTCATAGGAGTCTTGGTGGCTTGTCTCACTAGTCTCCTTCTTGGGATGTTCAGTGACTTGAAAAAAAATATTGCATTCATACCCTGACTTGTACTTTTCAACAATCTTTTCTCTGAGTTCCTTGGAGTGTTCTTTTGTCTTTGAGGTGTCATGGTAGCCAGGAATACTGAATAACCAGTGACTGGACCTTCCAGACACAGATGTATTTGTTCTGCAATCACTTGGGACACATTCGCTGTACTCAGGTGATCCCCATTTCACACCATTTTCACACATTTTTATTAAATGACATTACTCTGTAGGAATCTGTTTTCACTTTGACATAAAAGAGTTTTTTTGTATTTTGTTTGTCAGGAAAGTCAGATTATATTGCCCATGATTGATTTATAACAGTGAAATCAAATGGTATTGGGAACATCATTGGGATGATTGTGGCAAATCATGACTCAAAACAGTGACACTACCTTATCATGAGCGCCGGGCCTGTATAGTAAGCACATGAGCGTATTTGTGTTTAAGCACTGCTTTTAAAAGCCTTGGTCAGCACGACACTTTAAGTTTGTGCTGCACCAAAGGAAAGCTGCAGAGAAACCCACTGCAGAGTGGAATTAGTACAATCAGGAGAGATATGGAATTAATATGTCTGATTAAGTGCCTGACTGAGTTAGCATTTACAGTCCAAATAGAGTTCAGGCAGGAGGAGAGGAATGAGATACTGGAGGAGGAAGAAAGGCAAAAACATTCAACGGAGGAGAAAAATATTGTGAAATAGACTGGGAGGGAAGGGGAAAAAAGGTAAAATAGCTGATATGAATCAGTTCTCAGTGTGGTATTTTTCTTTCAGCTCTTTGGTTCACTCAAGCCAGTCTCTTATCTTTGATTAATTATTTTTGACACAAAAATGTTCCCCCATTCATCTGCCTTTGAAATGGAGTCTGGTGATTCTCCTGTCTAAGGTTTCCCCAATTCACACACCACCTGTCAGCTACCAATGATGGGTGAGGTAATTGGCTTGGCCCCATCAAAAATGTAAGACTTTTTTTTCTGAGATATTGTGATCTGTTTTCATTATGACCTTGTCATTAGGGATAAAAAAAGATCCACATGAAGTTCCTTCCATAGATAAGAAGACTGAGGATGACACAAAGGAGGAAATACTCCAAGGGAGGCAAATACAGACACAATATCAAAACTCAAAGAGGTAGAGGGAAGGCCAGGCAAAAGGTACTTTGAGGAGAAGCATGGAAGATGAAAGACACAGAGTGCATGGTTACCCCCAGAGAGGGGAAGAGAAGTAAATTACCAATATCAAATCTCTACCTTGAAATATCTGACTCTGTTATGAAAGGCTGGCAAAAGCTTTTGAAGAAAAATGCATGAGAACGGATGTCATGCTACCGTGGGGTGATAAAAGAAGCCTACCATGCTGAGCAAAAAGCATATGTAATGGCAATCCACAGAAGAATACAACCAAGGATGGTACAGCATAGAGCGAACTGTGATTAAAGACGAAAATTGAGTCTGCGCATGATTGTTGTTGATGAATAATAGCGGGAGGAAGGAGAAAAGAAAAAGACATTATCAATCCAAAAGAGAGGGTGAAGAAATGAAGTGGGGGAGAATAAAGGAGAGTGGGGTAAGGCAGAGAAATGAAACCTTGGAGTGGGAGACAAGGAGAATATGAATTAGAAAGAAACGGCGAAGTGATGCATGGAATCTTTTTTTTTTTTTTTTTCAAGGATTAGTGTGATATGAGAGCAAAGAAGGTGTGAGACACATAGAAGGAGATTGGACGGCTGCAGATTTTTTTTTTTTTTTTTTTTGGATTATCATTAATTTCATTTCCTGGTGTGATGGACATCATGGTGAGTCACCGGGTATGTCCGTCTCCTTGAGATGAGGGCCTCTACTGAAGTGGCGAGCGTGCAGCACCATCAAAGGAACACGGTAAATTAGTGAGATATTCTATAATTTCCCCCTGCGGTTCTCTCTTCACATTTCCCTCATTTGGCTCCCACTTCAGGAGCAAAATATCGAGCTTCAAGTGGTGTAACATTTGATCCAGGAACAGATTTTTATTTTCACTTTTTGGCAAAGTCAAATAGGGTTGCTTTATGATTTATGCTTCTGCTTCTAATTATGCTATAAAATCAGCTCTGAAAATCTGGATCATGAAGTATTTAGGCACTAAGAGCATGCAGACTAAACTGCATACAATATTCAAAAGGCTGTTGTGTCAGCACAGGCATTGTCACTCCACTTTGATTTTTTTCTATCTGTTATCACAAATGACTGAAATAGTTCAGGATTTGTCATTTTTTATCCAGAGTAACTACTTTCGAACCATGAATATATATCCAGTGATAAACACAACAACTACATTCTGACATATCAATCTTAACATTTGAAATTCATTATCTTTAGAGGGCATAAACATTTTTGTTGACCACACTGACCCTTTGGTCATTTGTGCTTTTCAGTAAAAATTTGTTCTTACTGATTTTTGTTCAAATAAATCTCTTAAACATTCATAATGCATCCCAACTCTCCTGCCCTGTTTCACTACCAAGTGACAATTTGAAGTGATTAAATGCATCTCAAAGAAGAATAAGATGATTTGCAAAATCTCTTTGTCCTCCATGAATTGCACTCATGTGACAAAGTGTTGCTTTTGTATTTCTATAAACATTTTCCCTGAGTGGACAGAGTTGTTACTCTTCCCCCAGGTGGTAGCAGGGTTAATGGTAGGATGGTGAGGGTTTCACATGAAAAAGAAAATGTTTGAAGCATGTTCAACCTCTGAGTGGTACATAAATAGTTGCATTGTTGCATCAGTGTGGACACAGAGCTGAGAACAACAAACCAAGACAGAGTTTCACTCAACTTTCTTGCAGAAGTCATCATTTAAAACAAACACGCATATGCTATATTTAGACCGGCAAAATTAATATTGAACATAACATGTGTTTTGCACTAAGGAGAGACTTCTGTCGAGGCACTCTGCCACAAAGCCCAGATAAGTGGACGGATGCAGTGATGGTTGTCCTTCTGGAACTTTGTCCCGTCTTCACACAGGAGCTCAGTCAGTGTGACCATCAGGTTCTTGGTCACCTCTATGGCCCAGCCCCCTGATTGCTCAGATTAGCAGGGCGACCAGCTCTTACAACAGTCCCTGTTGTGCCAAACTTCTTCCATTTTGAGAATTATGGAGGCCACTGTACTTTTGGGAACCTTCAGTGCAGCAGCATTTTTTGTAGCCTTCCCTTGACCTTATGGCTTGGTTTTTGCTCTAATATACATTGTCAGCTGAGAGACCTTCTAAAGAGAGGTATGTGCCTTTCCAAATCAATTTAATTTACCACAGGTGGACTCCAGTCAAGGTGTAGCAACTTCTCAGCAATGCTCCAGAGCAATGGAAGGAACTTGAGCTAAATTTACAGTGTTTTTCAAAAGAGTCTGAATACTTATGTCAATGTGATATTCTATACATATATATATATATATATATATATATATATTTGCGAAAATATTTTTGAAAATTCAGTTTTCACTTTGTCATGATAAGGTATTGAGTGCAGAGTAATGAAAATAAAAATGAACTTTAAGGACTGCAGCATCAGGCTGCAACATAACAAAAGTGAAAAAAGAGAAGGGGGTCTGAATACTTTCTGAATGCACTGTATAATGCATTGTGTTGTATTATTGCTTTTCAGCTTTTTTACTCCAATGCTTTTCTATTACTACATAAATATTCATGAGAGAAATAGTTATTCATTAATTTTATTTAAAAAAAACCCCAAACAAACAAAAAACAGCCACTCTGTTAATGTTACTGGTTAAGCTACTGACATCAAACAAGAGAAATCAAAAGATGATAGCTCCCTCTGCAGGTAAAAAGAGTACTGCATCATATATGTTAGTCAAAGGGAGTTTAATTGTCCATTTTGGAACCAATCTTGTAGTCAGCAATGTAATGGCACTTGTAATAGTCCCAACTGGGGTCCCAGTTTGGTGCATGTAGTCACATGCCAAATACATCATCACCATTAAAAAGTAAACAAAAGCAGTAGCATTTACAAGTGCTTGCTAAATGCTATTAAACAACCAACGAAGAAGAGCAAGATGCTGGCAAAATTAAACACATGAAGAAGAAAAGTAAAAGCTCCCGCTGCAAATAAACAGAGAAGTGAGACCCCTCAGCTTCTTCTCCACCTCTTCATCTCTGCACTGTTTTTAAAAAGCCTCTGGCTGTGAAAGCAGAGCAGGTTAAGGATATTATAGATGCTTATACATTTTTAAGACTATACACGGACCTGTACAAGCAGAGAACAGCAGCTACATGTGTGTGTATTTAAGTGCTCGGCTCAGACTCCACTGAAACGTCCCATCCTGTGTCGACGTGATCTAGTCTGGGGTTCACTGACAAACATGAGTCAGGATTTTACATCAGTATCCACTGCACAAGCTTTTTACTAACAATGGTGCAACAGCACACTTCATAAATCAGAATTATGACGCAATGCTTAAAAATGCACATAATTTGATTAGCATTTTATTTGTATTTACTTTCATTTTTTCAAATCAGGAGATATAAGGCTTTTAGTTTCTGTTTTGCTTTCATTTTGCCTAATTTTTGTTTTCCTCTTTTTTTATTGGCTCATGTTTAATACATCACAAGCTGTACCAACAACCACTGACAGCACTAAATATCACTAGCTGGAGCAAAGAATAAGATGCACTAATGTTATTCATAAAGGAGGCTGAGTAGCTCAGTGGGTTACATGGCTGACTTTAGTATAGGAGGTCAATGGCTCAGCTCTGAGTCAGGGCATGATCCAGTTTGGGCCATTAACTCCTGGAACAGCTGTCTGACATTGTAACATTTAATGAAAAAAAAATAAAATAAAAAAGGCAAATCTGGAATTATAAATATGGAGCTTTATGTTCCTCATTTATTGATGACCTGAACCATGACCCCAAAAACCAAGATATGAACTGAACCATGACCTCTGTGCACTGTTACACCCTATTTTATTGTATTGGAAAGTATTATAACATGCCTATTTAATAGACTGAGCACATTTTTGCCCTCCAGAGGATGGACCTGTCTAATTTAAGATGCTTTATGAGTTAACTCCCCTTCCTGCAAACTAATTTTGACCTTTAGACACAAGAAAACAAGAAAATATACAGATTTTAATCAGCTATTAAAATCATTGCCCTAAGACTTTGAGTCTTGTCTGTAGGTCACTGTTTGTGATTCTGTAACTTCCTGTGAAAAAGAAGCTTCACAATCTGCTGTTCCCTGGTGTCATAAGAGAAATAAACATGTACCCTCCAAACTATTAAGCACTCATAAGAGACTTCAGAAACTTTTAATTTGCATCTTTATGCTCCCAAGAGATGTAGCCCTTCTGACTTTACCGAACCCATGTTGTGCCCTTATGTACTTGTACTAACTAAGAAAATAAAAAGATTCATAATCAATGAGTCATACTGCAGTACCATTTCATAAATTTATTCAAAATTTCATGAAGATGTACCTATTTAGTTTTTTATAATCTTGAGAACTTTCCTGACACATGACCCTGAGGACAGACTTAACATTACTGAGTATGCTAATGCTTCTGAGTAGCATGTTCTTATGACAGTACTTTCTCCTTTCCACTGCTTTAAAAATAGAACATAGCACACAAGTATAATAACCTCTTAGTGCATGCATGTCTGTTTCCACATATTGAAACTATGTTTCTGATAATCCATCTGCACACTTTGCATCGTGATGAGAAGAAACACACTCAAAAGACATCCTACTACAGCTCTGAACCATGCAAGAGAGTATGCATACAGAAGTGCAGCTAGCTCATTCCCTGTTGGGCTAAATGCGAGGGATCCTAAGCGGATTTACAGTACGGTATCAGCCCTAAGCAGAGCGTTCATTACAGGTATCAGGAGCTGAAGTTGATAACAGAGTTAAGAGAGAAAATGCTGACATGCTACCAGAGAGAAGAGGTAATATAAAGTCCAGATTAAAATGCTGAACATTATCATGCAAAACACAGGCAAGGGGAGATAGAGAAAGAGAGGGGAAAGAGAAAGTGAGTATCAGAATATAAATGTGTCTTCCTGAGCAAAGTAAGAGAAGAAAATGTAGAAAAGGGAATGCTGCAGATTTTACAAGTTCTAATAAAAATGTGACTGTGCTATTGCAGCATATTTGTTTTGACATGCACAAAGTGGACGCTCAAATGCAGACTTCCATATAAGAGACATTCTTCTCTGCCCATATTTTTGCATGAAAGCCTAGGGAGGAGCATCAGATAGCAGCATTTGCTCGTCCCGTCATGCACAATCAGCCGTGATTCTCCCTCTCTCTCTCTCTCGACGAGGCCATCAGCCTGACAGCACTTTCCAGAACAATCTTGCACCAGACCATCCTTTAGCTTCTGCGCCTGGCAGCACCAGCTGCTATGCTCTGCTAGTCATGCTCGCACACGGAGCAAATGCTCCACTGCAGGAGAGATAAGTAAATGTTGCTGCTGTGTACAAAAAAAAAAAGAATTGTACTGTGTATTTTGAAACAGGTTGATAGAGCTAGAAAGCGGCAGACATAACTCCAACAAAGGAAGTAAATGATGCATCCTACACGTCAGTATATGAGTCATATTATGCAGTGGATGCAGGATATTTGTTCAGTCTGTTCTTCATTTTGGTCAATTTACTGTTGGCAAACAATGGCTTTTGGATTCATTATCAGGCTGAGATATGAGGACAACTCTATGAAATAGTATAGCTGATAAGTAGTGTTGTTTTTTTCTACAAGAAGTGAATAAATCATGCCAAGCAGCTTGAGCTACACTGTTGTAACTGCAGGTTTACATGTCGGTACATGCAAGAAAATGAATGATTTAAACAGTTTTTCTTTATGCAAAATTAACATTCATCTGTGCTTTTTATCCACTGTAAATATGGACAAAGTGTGCGTGTACTTTGTGGGAAAATATTGGGTAAATGATGGGAGACAGAGATTACTCCATGGAAAGCAAACACAGCTCTTGGGAAAGCTCTCTTTCTTTCTCAAAGGAGAGCGAGGCCGTCTGAAGAGGTTATTTATTTTTTATCTGGAGATGGAAACTGAAGAGTGGTTGGGGGAGAGCCCCAGTGGAATTACTGACTGGAGATGTAGCCTCCTGAGGGCTACTGTCTCCCTCGTCTCCCTCTTTCCCCTTCTCCCGCTCACTTTCCATCTCCCACCTTTCTGATCTTCACCGGAGAGCTGCCACTGTCTCTCTGGGAGAAGAGGGAAGAGGAGACGTAAAAAGAGGAGCTGCTCATTCGCAATGCCATCTTTGCCTGCCTCACAGTCAAACTCGATTCTTCCCACACTCGTGTGGTCCACGCAGCTCCGCTCGGCTGTAACAGCGTCAAGCAGCCTGAGTCGAGTTGTTCCACAGGCTCCTCCCAGGCTTGTGTGTCTCTACGTGGGATGCATAGCTTCTTATCCCAGCCCTCCTCATTAACAGCATTCCCATCACACTCCAGAGTCATTAAAAGAGCCACTTGTCCTCCCCCATCCCCTCTGGTGTTTTTCTTTCATCCTTCCATTTCTGTGCGAATGAACCCGTGATGTGAATGTCTTGGCTGACACCTTTACTCCACCAGGACCTCAGTGAATTATTAGGAGGCAGAGAAGTGGAGCTTGGTAGGCTTTGTGAGGCTGCCTCTCCACAGCCTGTTCCAGGCACTCTTGTGTTGTGGGAGCCCATGAAAGGCCGCCTTTCTGCTCCCTATTCCTCTTAATGAACAAAGGTGTCAAATGCATCCTTACATTCGGGTCGTTTGGGAGGTTCCCCATGGCTGCAAAAAAGTCAAGATGCTAAAAATAAGAGTGCTGCTGCAAATATGCAAGGGAGCTCGTATACTTTCAGAGGCCGATGAGGTAATCCTAGCATCCAGGGAGGGATCCAGCTCTTGTGTCAGTGCAGGTTTTGAGCAAGCACATAATTAAGATGACACTGTTGCCACAGTATAGTAAAGTGCTCCTCCACAGCAAAGCTCCTCTGTAAGAAAGAATCCTCACCTGGTGACTGTGTGGTACCCCTGGAGTTTGCCATTTCCAAGATTAATCCCAGTTAACTAAAATGCTTTGGTTAAGTCACATCAGTGTCTCCCTGCAGCCTCACTGATCTAAAATAAGTCCACCAATACTACCCTTAAATGTCTCATTTCAGTTACAAAACTCACATCAGCTCAGTGGACAAGCCAATAGTCATCTGCACCTTGTGCTATCAAATATTTGAATTTTAAATGTCCCCTTATTTCATCTTCAATCCATAGCAAGTTCATTTTCTGTGGATACGTGTATGTAGTAATCTTTTATACAAATACAAAAGCAGGTCTTTTTCCAAACAGGAAGTTAAATACCCTTAATGTAAGACACCAAAAGAATCCAAAATTACCCTTTTTTATCGTGAATAGAAAAAGTATTCACTTTGTCAGATATTTTTCCTTTTACTGATTTCATGAATCATGGACAATATTATTTGTCCTTTTTGTTTTTGAAAAATCTTTTCAATGTCAAGGTGAAAACAGATGTTAAGAAAAATCATATTAAATCTTGACTAGAGTTTACATTTCATTTTTTTAACTGACATTAATTTTTAATGTCAGTTAAAAAAATGAAATGTAAAATCTTTGACTGCATAAAAATTCACCCCCCTTCAAGTCAGTATGTAGTAGATGCACCTTTGGCTGCAATCACAGCACTGAGTCTTTGTGGATAGGTCTTAAGAATGCTTGCACATCTGGACTCTGCAATTTTACTCCATTCTTCTTTGGAAAACTGCTCAAGCTCCGTCACGTTGTACAGTGATCA
The DNA here is from genome assembly GCF_018320785.1 of Cheilinus undulatus. NCBI lineage: Eukaryota > Metazoa > Chordata > Actinopteri > Labriformes > Labridae > Cheilinus > Cheilinus undulatus. Next base: position 31,884,231 of record NC_054873.1, read on the forward strand.
GGCATGATCAGCTCCTTTCAAGTCCAGCCACAAATTCTGGGTCTGGGTTTTGACTCAGCCACTCCAGAACATTCACCTTGACGTCTTTAAACTCTTTCTGTGTAGCTTTCGCTGCAAAATAAATCTTCTCCCAAACTGTAGTTCTTCTTCTTTTGCAGAATAGGATTGTTCATCAGAATTGTCCTTTAGTTTGCTTGCATTCATTTTTACCCCCTACCTTTACAAGCTTCCCAGGGCTGGCTGCTAAGAAGCATCCCCACAGCATGATACTGTGATCACTGTGCTTCACAGTGGGAATGGTGTGTTTGTGGTGATGTGAGTGGTTGGTGTTCGCCAAACATAGCATCTTCTCTGGTGGCTAGAAAGCACCATTATGGTCTCATCAGATCAAAGAACTTTGTTCCACTTGACCATGGAAGTGGAAGTGTTTTGGTAAACTCTAGTCAAGATTTAATATGATTTTTCTTAATTTACACATGTGTCATATTCCTTTCATTTCTTGATGATGGATTTAACTGAGCTCTGGGGGATGTTCAGTGCCTTGGAATTTTTTTGTATCCATCCCCTGATTTATACTTTTCAACAACATTTCCTCTGAGTTGCTTGGTGTGTCCTTTTGTCTTCATGGTGTAATGGTAGCCAGGAATACTGAATAACCAATGACTGGACTTTCGAAATACTGGTATCTTTGTACTACAATTACTTGAGAACAGGTGATCCCCATTTCACAAATTGTAAGACTACAAGCCCCAGTTGGCCTGACTTCTGTTGAATTAGGTCAGACACTTAAATGTGGGTGCATATTTATGCAATCACATAAAAAAAAATTAATAAAATGATACCACTTTTAACAGGCACTGTATGTAAAATAGTGGGATTTTAAAATGCTATAAAAAGGACAAAATTAGTCATAACTTACTACAAAAATTCTGAGATTAATCATCATTAAATATTTCAATATTTTTGACTGCCCCGACACTTTCCACATGATTTTTCACACAGTACTACTCCTCTCCCACAACACCCCCCCCCCCCGCTATCTTGTTTTAAAGCCACATAAGAGCAGTATGACAACTGATGAACCATCACACACTTTAACATTTCTATGAAGGGAGAGGAAGGATGTGGGAGGAGAAGAGGGGATGGGGAGGGGGGCAGCTGCATAGCAGAGTAGGGTTTGTATGGGGATGCTCTCTTCATTATTTCTCAAATAGAAACAAGCCCAGCCTCTGCTAATCTCTCTCACAACAGTTACGAGAAAATGGACTCGCTGCCTCTCAACGCCACAAGCTAACAAAGGATGTAGAAGAAATCAAATTTGCACCCCTCAAACACCCCTCCCTATGCAATAACCTCCCTATTTTTCCCCGTCCCGTTCTTTACCTCTCTCTCTCTTCCTCTGCCCTCCATCCGCCTGCCTAGTTAACTTCATTGGTAAGAGAGGAAGAATGCTGAGGATGCAGGACTAAAGAGAAACCAGCATCAATTAGACTCTAAAGTGCACTTTATTTTTTGTCCCCCCACCCATGCCAAATTAAATTACTCTATAAATAAAGAAAAAAACGTGCAACGGGAGAGCAATGAACTTTAATTATCGAAGCAGAACCTCAGCATGGGTCAGTGCTCGCCTCACTCTGCTTCACTGTGTGCTCGCACGCTGCACATGAGCTGGCTTTGGGCCTCAGTTTTGATCTGCTCTGAGACGTGAATTTCATAAAATCAGTCTCACTTGGAATTATCAAACCAGCTCCAGATGATATAATGAAAGCAAGTCATGCTCATAAAAATGCCTTTTTTTCGTACTTTGTCTTCCTTTCTTCTCCGTGCTTAGTTAGCACACACTGTATGTTACAAAAAAGTGATCAAACCGCTTTGATAACTCATCTGAGAACACTTGAGACACAGTGGGAAACAAATTAAACATGATAACTAAGACTGTGCTCCCCCCCCTTCCCATGTGGGTTGGATAGATGGGGTAATGTGTGTCTGTGAGAGAGTGAGACACACAGAGAGGGGAGAGAGTGGGAGACAGCAGCTGTGATTCTCCTCTATTTCTTTTTTGGGAGAACTGCCAGGTCAGATGGCGTGGCACAGCATGACCTGTGTAAAATGTTACTGTCGTTTGCCAGTGTTTTATCTTTCTGTTTTAAGTGTGAGGTGTAAATTCTGACCTGGGCTGAGAAATATGTGTAAGATCCGGATGGAATGCCAATGCTCTCCTCTGGTTTGAATCCACTTTGCCCTTCTGCAGGAGAAAAGAGATGAGCAGAGAACAGAAAATGATCTCATGGCGTTTCATAGCTGAAAAAGGTCTGGTGTTACTTGGCAAGCCACAGTTAAAAAGGGTATTAGGCTGTTGTCCTTTTCTTAAGGCTAATTTGCTTACAGCTTGGTTAGGAAAACCCAACCCACAACCATTATCTGTTGTGTCTAAACACCAATTCTAGGTTCAACCAAAAGTGCATGCTTGCATTTATCTAAATACAGTATCTCGGCACTGATTAAGGTTATTCGGCTTCATCAATATAGAGCACTCCAGCATATCAAGGACATCAAGCAAAATAAGAGCGACAGTATGAAAAAGGAAGAGAGATGAGAGGATAAAGTAGGCCAGCAGTCTGCTCTCACAGGTCAGAAGATAAGCCTTCTCAAATATCCTTGTTTACATGCTGTGTTCACATCCAGATATTGAAGATCTTTATTTTTTAATTGATTTTGGTTTTTAATTACGAAACCAGGCAACACTGCCTTATGAAGAAAACACGTTATCATAGAACTGGGGTCAAGGAAATTAAAGTTAATTTAATCATTCTGACACACAAGAAACTAAAAGACATTTTTATTACACATTGGGAGTCTATAAGTGCTATGTCTTTTATTATTCATACCCAGGATTTGAGTCTACAAGATGCTTTTACACATGCAGATAAGATCAACAGATTATTTATAATTGGCAGGAAGGAATATTCAAGTCAGATGAGACAAAGACAAGGTTTCAAAAACAAGGTTATCACATAAATACACTTTTCCAAATAGAAAACTTACAGATGTTCTTTTATCATTGCTGCCATTTGACAGGATGAGATATGCATAAAATGTAATTAATGTTAAGGAACGTCATTCACCAACTGTTCAAAAGATATTTATAATCAAAATCCACTTATAGTCTTCAAGACATCTGCCAAAGCTTCCTGATATTCTCTTAGCTAAGGAGAAAATCTAAGAGCACTCTAATTGATATTTAGCATAGTAAAATTATTAAATTACCTAACTCTTTAAGAAAATAAAAATTGCTTTAGTTAGTAAGCAGCATTTGTATCAAGCACATCCAACTCAACTTCACAGGCTGCATGAAGTTAATTTGAGTTGCAACCTGTTAGCTTGTGGTGATTATACTATCTTAACTGAGGCTATTTATTTTAAGGCAGTAATGCGAATTTAAAGTTAAACTTTTATTTTCAGTATGCAATATTGATCAAAACTAAGAAATATATTCAAAACTACACATATGTTTTGGCATGTAGGGTGCGAAGTATTCATCATGGTGCCCGATGTGCAACAACCCGGAGCTGGAGGAAGGGGAAAGGGGAAACTCGACGGCACCGCTCTTGTCTAGACTGTTTCAGCCCTGGTGAACCATTGGTGTTTTCAGGCCATGGGAAATCCACAGCTTGTGGCAAACCTATTACCCGTCCTGCTGGTACCCTGGGCTAGGCTTACTCACCACATCACTGGGCCCTAAAGGTCTTTGTTTTATTACAACAGAGTATTTTCCCATGCCTGGTAATATGCAAAGACATCCAGAGAATGACCAGGGCTGGGTCAATCTTCCTCCCTGCCCCATGATGCCCTCAGGTGACTAATCTATGCCTTACTCCAGCCTCAGTTTATGGCCCAAACATGCCTAAAGGTTTGGCACAGAACTGTATGACTCACTGAGTGTACAAAATACAATTTCATAGATTTCTTATATAAATAATTTCATATTTATAGCAATTCTTATAAAATATTCCTCTTCTCCATCTACCAAATCACAGCATTAAATTCCCTCTGGGCATTAATGTGATTGATTATCTTTTGGTTTGGATGGATGGACTGCTTTTACTAGCCATTTAATCTGATGCTGTAGAGCTGTAGTGTAAACTATATCTAAAGTAAGTTAGTAGCCCTTTGTTATTCAGCTATATAGTCACGATATAAGCACACAACCTGACATGTTGTGTATTCTTTGAAGAGGTCTGGGTGTCTGCCACTGAGATGCTTATTGAGGTTTGGCATGATTACGTACATGTGGTTTTCTTCCAGTAGATGGTATGCCGTTATTTGTCACAGGCATGCTGAGGTAATGCTTCTCTACTGAGGCTGGGCTTGCACTGTAGAGATGTAAATGAATGACTAGTGGTTGTCTTCATGACTTCTGACAGTGAACCTACAAATGTCTCATTTTCAAATTCTACAACCAGCCCCATTTTAATGAAAAGTATTTTATACTTGGCATCAATATGGAATCTAACCCCATCCTGATGCTTCTTCATGTCTGATCCTATGTGACTCCTGCATAATGGCCCTGCAGTCTCAAAACCTCAAAAGGACATTGAAGAGGTAGGTCTCTCTGCTAAAGGGGAAAGACATGCATGAGCTTATAAAGACACTGCATTAATTAATTGAAGTACACAAGTACAAACAAATCAGCTATTTAAGAACAGTTTCTTGAATCTGCCTGAGAATAAGGATGTTTTTAGAACAAACTTCAGAAAAATCTTGTAAAGCTGTTGGTGAATTAGGCCCAATTTCAGTACATTTGGAAACAATGCTGCCAATCTGCTGCCCACCTGCTCTTGCTTGTTAACTCAATGACTTCACTGCTAAGCTTTAAAAGCAGTTTGAAATGCATGCAGCTAATACAACAAATGTTGAAGCAGAACATTTTAAAAGGCTGCATGTTTTCTGTGGGTGTAGGTAGTTCATAAAGCATTGAACTAAAAAAAAAAAAAAAAACATAAAAGCAAACACTTCTTGTCCTCCGCAAAGCTGATATCTGCCCAAACTTTAACTTAGATGCTTGAAAAATTGGAAATCTACTCTTAAAGTAATTGACAAGGCAGGCAATGTGGGTCCAGCTCAGTGTTTCTGTCCTCCTCTATATTATTAGGCATAAAAAATAATAATAATCTTTTATGACTGACTTTGGCCAAATCACGATATAAAATAAAGGTTTTGGTTCCAATTGATGAAAGTGGTCGTAAAATGCACTCTTAAAGCTTCAACGACCTGGAGATGAGGTGACATTGTGTATCTAAAAGTCCTATCTGCTACAAAAAGAACAATATACAAGAGCTGCCCTGCCTTTTACAATGATGGCTTCTCCATCTTGCCTTTGCTTTTCCAATAATACCATATTTCCTTACAAAGGATGTGGTTAAATTGTTGAGGAATATTTTTTCTTAGAAAAAAGAGGAAGAGTATAATGCTACAGTCTTTAAAGCATTTCAATGACAAAGACATGCCTTCATAAACCAAGAGATACCGTATGTTGGTTCTAGCATTGATCCCTTATGGCAGATATACTATAGAAATCATGTTTCCTTTGAAGCTGAAAATCACTACAGAAACTGTTTCAATGAACAGGAAATGAATCAAGTAGTACAGCCCATCCCAGCCACATTCTCACACATGCACCACCTCTGATTTCCTCATCGAAATAGGCCTGTTATACAATTGAATTATGGTGAATCATTATTCGTCGGTGTCGTCTCCTGGCGGTTTACATAACCAGGGTTTAATAATAGAACAAGTGCACGGATGCTCTCCCACAATACTACTGGTGCTCCCTGACCACGAACTATGGCACTCAGGTTTGTGGCTCTATTTCAGAATGATTCAGGCAGAGAACCATAGAAAGCCACAGAGAGGAAAAAAGAAGTGAGAGAGAGGGAGAGGAGAGATGAAATGAACCGAGGAAGTACATTTCCCCTGCCACATGCCTGCCGCTCACCCTGCCGAGTCACAAGCGTCTTGGCCTCTGCGGTTTTACAGATGCAGAAATGTCCCAGGGGCTTGTGCATTTAATTTGGCATCAAAAAGCATGAATCAAAACAACAGAGTACACAGCTTTGTTTCAGATTTGCTCATGAGACAGGGCGCTGGTTCAGTTTGAACTCGAACACAGATCCCATTACAGAAGAAGCCGGGGTACTCAGAAATACAAGCTGTACACAGCACTCAGAGCTGCGCCGGCAACAAAGCGCCGTTACAGAGTGTGACTTCAGCCAGTAATGAATTCTTACATACTGAATTTGTGAAGAGACCAAACAGACACACACTCACAGTATAAATATGTGACTGGTTTGCAAATGAACTGAGAAGCATTAAAGATTCCAGTGCACCCTCAGATCTCTGCGCAGATAGGCTCACACTCTGTGTTTAAACACTATTTATTTGCTTTTCTTGACCTGCTTTTCAAAAGGGATGAGCTGCTCAATGTTATATGGATGAAATATTCAAAGTGTGTGTTTTGTGTTGGACTTGGCAACCGTTTACCTTAATTCCAGACAAATTACTGGCAGACAAATTACAGAGCTTCAGCTGGAGACGAACAAAAGCCTGACTGAGGGACACGCTCAGCTGGCAGACATTTAACTTTAGCCAGAGCACCCGACAGTGTGTGTTTGTGTGTGTGAGAGAGATACAGAGAAAGAGACTGCATGTTAGCAGTCACATCACATCACAGTTTGCAACCACATTGATTAAGAGAGCCAGCATGCAGACTAATTTGGACATGGAGCAGACGAAACGATTACTTGTGACACCTGATTTTGTGTGAGACTATTATTTCTTGAATGTTATGAGAGTGTTTGATTTTCTTATTCAGAAATTCCATTGCATGTCATTTTGACTGCTTTCACATTTGCAATATGTATAACTTGAATTAAAAGTTGCAATGCTGTCCGTATTTTAATTTAAATGTAATTTTAAGAAATTGTACATAATGCATAGAAATATGATTGCTTCTACCTAAAAAGACTGCAGGCAGTCATTTTGACTGCACAGACTCTGCTGCACTTGAACTGATATATCTTTCTGCAGTAGTAGCTGCATCTTGATTTCTTGGCAGCCTTTATTGTTTCTTACAGAGCTAGCAGCCTATTGGTCCAATTCTAAATGTTTAGGAGTTTAAATAAACCAGGCTAAAGAGGTTTTAGGCTGTTATTAGACTGGGTAAGTGTGACACTCTGTGGTGCTGATCAAGGGCTGGTTTCAATGACAATTTCAGGGAGGGAACATCCTAAAACTCCTCTATCCAGCTGTTGTGTAGAGAGACACATCAGAAAACTAGAATGGCTGTCTGAGGTGGCAGACCTACGCCTAAGCAGCGCCACTGAGGAACTTACACTCCTATTGATTACTATGGTGTTCAAAATTTCGAAGTCCAAGAATAACCGAACGGGTGTGCGGATCATCACCAAAATCTAATCGATTCTTCCCTGTCACTATCCCAATATTCCCTGAAAGTTTGATGAAGATCCGACTTTCCGTTCTCGAGTTATCTTGTACACATACAAACAAAGATAAGGAACCCTTTACATAACCCCCTGCCGATTTCATCGGCATGGGTAATAATGTTTTGACTGTCATAAAAACATCATGGTTTCATAATCCAAATTTACCTAGTCATTTACAAATTAAAGCACATTAATTAAGTACAGAAAAGTCCAAACAAAAACATTTAAAATTAGCATAGACAAAAAATGAAACTACAATAATAAAAGCATACAAAATAATGTGTATAATAGCACCATAAATAATAACTGTAATAAATAAAAAACAGCTTTGAAATTGTACATTTCCATTGCTGCACTGCTTTAGCTTAGCTTGTAGCATTCCTCTTCTGTGGAGGAGGGTCTGGCTGCTGATCCTACATCTCTAATGGCCACTCTCACTGCTGTCAGAGCAGAATTACACACTACAACTTTCAAAATAAAACCAGGTTAAACTTCCATTTAGGGGGATGGTAAGAGTTGAGGTAATGGTTACAATGACCAAAGTGAATAGTCAAAAACCTGTCCTGCAAAACCGGATTACAAATGTTTAATAAAGTCCAGCAGGAAAAAGCTAATCCTCCATGAAAACAAACTAACGCAGCAAATGTAGCTTACGCAGCTTAGGTGGCTGCATAAGCTATGTAAATAATGGAACTACAGGGGCACAGATGACTCAGTGGTTTAAGATGCGCCCCATTTACGCGGGTGTCCAGGGTTCAAATCTGGCCTGAGACCCTTTCCCGCATGTCTTTCCCCACTCTCTCGTCCCTGTTTCCGTCTCTATCCACTGTCCTCCTCTATCAATAAAGGCCCAAAAAACCCCAAAATAAATCTGAAAAAAAAGAATGGAGCTATATAGCTAATGTAGCTCTTAACTAAAGCTGAGCTCACAAAGCAGCTACATAAGCTTCAAAAATACATTATCTATGTAGCTTCATTACCTATTTAGCTTTTGCAGCTAACAGAGCCATGTAAGTTACACTTGCTGCTTTAGAATTTGTCATGCTTAGCTACATTTCTAAAGCTCACATGCTAAAGCTAACTCAGCTATAGATAACAGAGCTACATAGCAATCATACCTATGTAGCTAACGTAGATGAAGCTCAGTTCACAAAGCAGCTATGTAAGCTGTGTAGACATGTTACTGTATATACATAGATACGTCAGCTTTGGCTATGCTAAAGCTAACGGTGCTAAAACTAACTTTATTAGTAGCTAATGTTAATTACCTGGCCAGTGTGGCTATTTTAGCTTTAGCACTGTGAGCTTTAGCATAGTCTCTGTTCATGTAACTTCTTCTATAACAGGTCTGTTCATAATTTAATCTTGAATTATACCTCTGACCTTTTCCTCTATTTTATTTATGACATATTAGATAGTCTGTAATAATACAATGTGGTTATTTCAAAAATGTTAAAGCCAGGCTTTGTTTATGAATAACTGTCTGAATTCTGCTAGCATGCAGACTAATTTGAACATGGAGCAGATGAAACTGTTTCTTGTGATGCCTGACTTTGAGGAGACTGCTGTGTCTTCAAGCCATGAGAGTGTTTGGTTTCCTTATGCAGCTTTAATATTTCCACTCATGTCCTGCTTGTGTTGACATTGGTAAATAATGTACACAGCTTGCACATGTGTGGTTACAGGCTAAGGTTACACGTGTGATCAGCCTCTTGTGTGTGTGCTTTCCTATCTGTTTGTGGTTAAAGTAATGTGGAATTGCATGTCAGCATGCTGTATGTGTGTGGGGGTGTTTTATTTATCTCTCTCTATTTGAGGATGCAGTCCTTTGAGAGGCTCGGAGCAAATTCTATTGTAAACCCGGAGCTAGTGAGGGACTCCGAGAGCCAAAGCCATCCATCAGAGCTGGACATCTCTCCCATATGCAAACAAATAAATTAGCGCACTTGCCTCCCACCGGAGCCCGCGACACTGCAGAGTAAAATAGGGTGCACTGATGTAAGCAGAGGTGAAGGAACGCCATATAATAAGATGAAGATTAGAAAACCCTCTTGTGGCGCCGGAGGGAAAAGGACAGGCAAATATAAGGATAAATGAGGAATAAGGTCAAGTGAATTGGTTCTGTGGAAATGAGAGGAGGCCGAGACAGAGCATAAAAACTCTTCACCTCTTTTGAAGTGCTGAAGACAGTGTCGCCTATAAGATCTGTGGTTATCCTTTAAAGGGTCTGTAATCACTGAAAGTGGGTGCATAAGAACCACACAGCTGTGTTGCTTTTTTCTTTTTTTGCGACACCGTGCTGCTGTCGTCCTCTAGGAATGATTAACCCAGAAGGGCTTAATATAGAAAGAGAGGAAGGAAGGAATGGATGGGAGAGAAGGATGCAAGGGGAAGCGAGGAGGGCATAGAGGACATTATTGTAGTCAGTGGAGAGAGTACTCTTTACCTTTGCACATCCAGCCCTGGTCTCCTCTATTTAGCAATCTGTTTGCTAATTAATCATGCACTGTAATCAGTCAAAGACGGTGATTTAGTATTTGTGCATCTGTGAGTGTGGCATGTTTGTGGTTGTGCAGGTACACAGTGAGAATAAAGGAGGCAGGTTGTGTTATTTGCTGCGGCAGTGTTCCTGTCTGTGGTTACAATGTTCATGCAATCAGGTTTGACATTTAGTCCTGCATCCAGTTTCTGTGCTTTTTCCCCATGCCTTGGAAAAAAACAGAGTTAAATTTATGTTTTATTGTCAGTTTTTATCATTTAATCAACTGCACAGACCAGGTTTATTGATTACTCCCTGTTGGAAATCTGCATCCATTGTGAATTTGTTATCCTTTGAAATCTGAGCAATTAACAACACGTCGAGCATGTCTGGTGTCTTGCTAAGCATAAAATTTAGCGGGGTGCTGTGGAAGCGAGTGCAGCATTCACAGTGATTGGAGATGGGTTGCCTACATTGCCACTAAGATGAGCAATCACTTCTGCAGCTATTCAGGCTAATTGTGACATGGTGGCAGTGGCAGCAGGGGTGGGCTGGGTTAGCATCTGACACAGAACACCAGCCAAGCCCACTAGCTTGCATACAGCCATCAGCACTAATCTCCCGCTATGTGCTAACAATAGTGCTGATGTGCTTGCTTTCTGCAGGAGCTTTGCTCTCCCCCAAGCATGCCTTGTTTGTGTGATGGCCCCAGCAGCCAGCCGTCTTTAGCTTTCCCATTACCGGGGGAACAGTGGAGCTGAAATCAGTCAGGGTATTGTCGCTCTCTTGCAATGGCTGAGTGATTGAAGGCACACAGGTTACTGGATTCAGCAGCACATAAGCTGGGAAGTGTGCAGGATGTGGCTAAACAGGTTTCTAAACCAATTATAATGCATAAAGGACAGAGAGATTAAATAAGAGAAAATGTGAAGCAGGACAGTGGAGATAGGAGGGTAAGATAGAATACACAGAGCTTAACACTGTAGAGTAACTCTTCTTTTTTATATTCCAGCAGGCTAAAATTAAGAGTTCCTGAGTTATGCACCTCACCAAGGGAAAATTTCACTGTTGGACAGCAACAGATGACACTAAAAGAACACAGTAACGAAAAATGAAGCAACTGAGTGCAATGCAGTGATGACAGTTTTAGCCTTGGATTCAATGCTATCTGTACTTTGACATAAACGCCACACTGACAGAGGAGCAGGAGAGCATTGGCTACCAGAAAACATTTTGCAGTAACTTTATAATGTGAACAGTCACAGAATATAAATGTCATCCCCTCTCTTGCACGCTCAGGGTAAACTTTCCTGCATACTGTATTTCGTGCTGCGTTCTCAAATCCTCTCAGACCTGCTTCACATAGAAAATCTACAAGGAGGCTGACAGGAGATATTCTGGGTGAAGTAAGGGTGAAATATTTGCTTGTTTGGACTCCATCGTGCAGCTCCCCCTGAAAGATTTAGGGAATCATCAGGTGTGATTTGAAAACACTAAGACAGTCAGAGAGAGAAGGAAAGAGAGAGAGGAGACTTTAGGTGTTAGATAAAGCAACATTCAAATAATGTGAAGCAAATCTTTTTACCATTAAATGAGAGAAAAAAAAAACAAACAAACATTAAGAATGCATGCCTGCTCCAGCAACACTCTGGTTAATACTTTATTATTTAATTTTGCTTTATACTGAAGCTCTGTTTGCACATACCGAGTATTTTTCTTTTGGTTTTACTATTTCACAGCACATTTAATTTGAAGAAAGCTACCGTCAAATTTTAGTTGAAAAGACAAAAGCTCCCAAAAGATAAATTGGGGTGAATTTATTTATTTTTTTTGTTTATTTTTTTCTACAGATAGTGACATTAAAATGGAAAAGCCTGAATATTCTGTTGCTTAGGCATATAAATATCATTGTCTCCAATTATGTTCCAAGGAGAATAATTTCATGTCTGTTCACTCAAGTTAAGGCTGGATGATATGGCCTAAAATTTATATCACAGTACATTTTTTTGCCCTATATGGCAATAGTATTATATTGCAGTATAGGATTGGGTTGTATTCACTTAAAAGTTACCAGGATATACGCTATTACTGCCGGGATATACTGGCAGGCTATTTTTTAAAACCCCAGCATAAGGTAGCCTATTCCTTTAGCAGTACTACAAAATAAAAAGAGGTAATGCATTTATATGCATATTCAGGAGTTACAAATCTCTTTATCCCTTAAACAAGTCAGTGATGGCATACTCAACTGATATTTGAGCAGAAAAGTCAGAGAAAGAGGACTCTAGAAGTCCCTCTGTGTTCACTTCTTTTAAGTTTCATTTCTCTCCTGCTGAGGTGCTTCAAGCTGCTTTTGACAGTACTACATTTTCTGATGTGAATGTTCACAATAAAAGCACTTGAGCAAAATGACATGTATGAGCTTTCAAAGAAGAACTTGTCAGAAATAATTTATCATCTATTTAACTTAGCTTTAGCAGAGGTGCCAGGGAGTGTATGGAGCACTTGTGTTTACAGCTGCTTCCCTGATTACGTTTAATTCCACTGCCTGATTTGTTGCATCTTAATGGACTTAAAAAGTGAGTCATTTATTAAATCAAAACTTCAAACAGATGATTAATTCATTATAAAACAAATCACTGCAGCACTGGGCCAAAGGCAAACCGAGTTTATCTGTTGCAACCGGGCCTGCCTGCAGATTTGGCTGGGCCCCTAGATAATGCATCTATGTAGCTTATATAGCTACTTTGTGAGCTTAGCTTTAGCTCCATTAGCTATGTCACTCTGTTATGTTTAGCTAAGTTAGCTTTAGATACGTGAGCTTTAGTAATGTCAGCTTTAGCAATGTGACTAAAGTTAAATTAGCTACGTAGATAAATAGCTGCTTTGTGAGCTTAGCTTTAGCTCCATTAGCTATGTCACTTTGTTATTTTTTATAGCTAAGTTAGCTTTAGATATGTGAGCTTTAGCAAAGTGAGCTTTAGCAATGTGACTAAAGTTAATTTAGCTATGTAGATAATCAGCCGCTTTGTGAGCTTAGCTGTATCTCCATTAGCTATGTAGCTCCATTATTTACACAGCTTATGCAGCTAATGGAGTTACATAAGCAATGCTTGCTGGAAGGAATGTTGTAATGGAGAAGAGCTTTTTTTCCTGTTCATAAATCTGATAGTGATAAATAAACTAACACTTTATGCTTAGTTAAAAAGGAAAACAGAGAATAAATTAAAGCGTTAATAATGAACAGCTTATGTTGTTTTTTTTTTGTTTTTTTTAAATAATTAAAGGACTTTTCTCCCACATGCTACTTTGCAGTTTATTCATTTCCCCATTCTCATTCTCATTTCCCTTCTTTAATAGGGATAATAAATGTCTTTGTGTTATTGTGGCTCTACTGTTTATGTATGCATACATAAGATCTTTCACCCTGAATTTATAAGCATGCATGGTCTACCACATTTCTTAAGTCTTCTTTCAGCCTCTGGGCACTAAACTTAAAAAAACAGCAATTTACACTGGACCACAGCTGCACTGAAAAGAGGGAGGGCTCCCCCCAAGTTATGTCAAAGTGTAATCCTCCATTTTAACACACTCCCTAAAGCTTTCCTTATTTGTCCCTCTGTATTCTTTTCACTGCACCTCGAGGTTATTCAAAGACAGAAACCGTGGGTAATATCTGAGATCTAGAGACTTCTGCAAATCTCATCTATCATTACAGGAAGAGAAACTGTCATTCAAAGAGCTGCAAAGTCCAGAAGCAAAGAGCGACATCCTGCCAGACACCTCAGGACAGAGGCGGATTCTCAGTCCTGCTGAGCTGAATGACAGCCAAAGACACATTGAAGGAAAGTGGGACAGCAATGTCACTTATGACAGCAGGTTAGCAGGCATCTGGCAAGTAGACGTTAACTGGCTGTCTGACATTATAAGTAAGTCTGAAACACCAAAAGCCAGAGCAACCAGAGTCAGCACACAGCAGGTCTGGTGCACGAAGAAGCTGTCTTGGCCTGTTACCCATTTTCAAGGTGAGCAGGTATTAAACTTAATGGATTATATATTTTACAACCAAATAAAACAGATAGTGATGTGTCTGCAGCAAGTTCTATTCATGCTTCTAATCACTGCCTGAACAGATATGATGACCCACTTCTATGGAGGTAGATATGGGTGTTTTTCACCCTCACAAGCACAATCCAAGTTCTTTGATATTTTTGTTTGATTAATTTCACCTTGCTTGGAGGAAAATTTATATCAGATAATGCACTCTTTCTTTCAAGACCACAGACATTGGTCTAAATGATGCCAGTTAAGCAGTAAATAGCAATTTTGATGGTATAAACAGAGTCAGTGAAATAATCGTGGGTCATGGTTATTAAGACTATTAATTAACTTCACAACATTGATAATGTATAAAACCATGTGGAAATTCGTCCACAATGTTTATGGGGTATACATCAATGCACAGATTGAAATAACATGGTTGTCAAGCATTAGATTACATGACAATAAAGATTTGCAAAAAGAGAACAAAAAAAAAAAAAAAAATCAAGCCAAGATTAACTTGATTCAACTTGCAGTAGTGAGTAGAACTGCCATTGTGTAAATTAATCTAATCCTGTTTTTCAATTATGCCTTACTTTGTATTAATAAAAGTCTGAGGAGCAACATAACCTTCAGACTCTGATTTAGGAAGAAAATCTGAACTGAATGATGTTGTGGCTGATAAGGGACAGCAGGAATGAGGGACTGAGCATGTCCCAGCAGTTTACATGGCGCTCTAAGAGCATTTTTTTGAAACTCCAGGCTAGACACAGCTAAATCTGTGGTTTAGTTACTCTTTAAAGTCTGTTAATCTTTGACCTTCCATCAAAGTCTGTTGTCTAGCACCTTGTGTTATTATTATGATATGCTTTCTTAAATCCAGATTCAAAAAGTGGCTATTCATACCTTGAACTGCCAAGGAGATATAATTTACTCCATAAAAATAATCAATTTTCCCTCTGTTTTATGTCACACCAGTGGATGACAAATAGACGTTGCTATGGTAATGCCTTTTTCTATTGCTTTTCTGAAGTCATACACTAACCTTCAGCATACAAAAGGCAGAAACAGAGATTCATTATTGTGAAGTGTCATTAGATCTACTCTGAGTGAAGAAGAACGGTGGGGAAGTTTCAGGACTGAGTGATCAGTCCTGGAAGGATTGTGGACGTGGTCAGACAGTGATCCAGTTCTCTTTCTGTGGTTTATCCTCTGATCACTGTCTGTGGTTAAATAACAGCACTAGATCAGCAAGCTTTACAAAAATCAATGCATTCTGATAAGGGGTACGTTTGGCCTGCTTGAACTTTGTAGTTTTAGGTAGAAACCCTGAGGAGTTTTAGTGTTAGGATTTGAAATTAATCATTTAAAGATTTTTTTTAAGCTATTTTTTGTGAAAGGCTCTGTGATGCTCAGTTTTCCCTTAGGCCTATAAACAGTAGGGTTTAGGGGACTTTTGTTTTGAAGGACATGTGTGTGTGGTGCTTTGTATGTATAATTGCCTGATGTCATGTTAGTGTAAAACCTGGTTTATTAACTCAGCGCTTATTCCTCCAAACTGAAAGAAACAGAATCAGTGATTGACTGAAGCCCTTCAGAAGACTGTTGATCCTTTGTTCTTTTATGTTATGCTCAAAGCCAAACTGTCACAGATTCACTGATTATTGTGAGCAAAACATTTAATTTTCTACCAACTAAGTGTTTCATCAGGTAACTTTCCACTAACACATTATCTCACTAATCAATCATGAAATTAGGAAACCTTCGCTTCAGGGTGTGGAGCTGGGTGCTTATCCTGCAGACACTACATCAAGGTTTGTGTTAAATATTAGCCGTAACTTCTTTCCATCAGGTTTTGCAGATGGGGGATCAGTCATCTTTTGTAACTCCCTGTCATCCAACTACAGACTTAGTTTCTTCAGTGAATGCACACTTCCTCTGCTTGATCCTTCTGCCATAAAGCTAGCATAGCCTTAATACCTCTTAATAAGATCAGCCCATAAAGCTTGAGTAGTATAGTTGTGACTTGATTTTTTTCTGTAAAGTTAGAAACCAAAATAATGTATCATCAGCCTTCTTTTAAAGTGAAAAACATACGGTGTTGCAGAGCCTTTATCATTAACTGTAACGTTTTTTTTTGTTTTGTTTTGTTTTTTTTTTTTTAAGTTGGAGTCAGCTAAAGCACTAAAGAATGCTGAGCCCTATGACTGCTGGGTGGCTTGCTAAAATGAGAGCAGAGCTGAGAGCTTAGATTGTGTAAATAGTGCAGTAGTTTCAGTGACATCATTCATTAGTTAACAATTGGGAATTCCACAGCCAAAGGAGGGCAGTCGCCATTTTGAAAATGCTGTTTTAAACTAACTTCCAGACTACCCGGTAAACAGGCAAACAGCTACAGTGCACCCAACATTCAAAAACCTTAATATAATTTAAAAAAAAAAAAAAAAAAAAAAAACAGCCCTCCAAGACTGTTTGCCGATTAAGACGTAGGCTATGAAGACCAGATTTTTTTCTCTGCACCTTGTTGTAACCATGTTTACTTATGCTGTCAAAATAGGGGTTTTAAATGACTGTTAATAGGACCCACAGGACTTTTGCATGCTTTTATTTTGAAATAACATGAGTAACTAGGGTACATGAAAGACTATGACATGAACTAACAGAAAAAGGAACTTGTTATAGATTGAAAAGAAGATTAGGGAACAGTAAGAACTTCAAAGATTGATATCACAAGGTGCAGATAACGTTTGATTCGTCCACTGAGCTGTCCCTGAGTTTTTTGGAATGGAATGAGACAATTCCCCTACATACCCCGCTAGATCATCAACGATCCCAAGCGGTAGCAAAAGCATTGTGGATTTCTACAGAATAACTTGTGATTGGAAGCTTAGCTTTTTTTTTTTTTTTTTTTTTTTTTTTTGCCAATCTATGGATGGCTGCTGGCATTTATATTCCCTGCAGAAAATTTTCAGTCAAGGTGTGGTGCTTATTCAGTTTTGATACTACAAATCCACTTTGCTAAATCCATTATAATGTGACTATTTATTACTTTTTTTTTGCAATGAAAAATGTACTAGTGTTGCCATCAGTCCTCCATTTTGACACTGGAAGCAAAGGACAACAACTTCTTGTCAGCCTGTCGGCCAATCACAATGCTCCGAATTCTTTCTTTCTTCTTCTTTTCTTTATTTAAATGCTTTCTTTGGGTTGCTGACCAATCGGAGCCAGTCAAATACCAACAAGAGACAAGATCTGTGCATCTGGAAAGTTGAGAAAAAAAAAATCATCAGTTATGGCCTAAATAATAACAATAGGATGTTAACTCCCCAAAAGTGGGATTCATGCACATGTTACGCAATGGAATACCAAATCAAAGTAAAATCTGAATTGGTTTTAGGAGATAAATGGTAGTGATAGTTTCTGTTGTATATTTGTAAGCAAGTTGTTTTATTTTCTCCTGATAGAACAGGCCTGTAGGAACTAAATTCAGGTGTGAAAACGTTTGGCTATTGGTGATCTAGGTGTGATTTGTATTAAGTTGTATGAGATTCAATCTCTGTTTTGTTCTTTCACATAATCTGTTTGGTCATATAACTTTTGGTGAATTTATCTGACAATGCTGCACACACATCCTGATAGCCCAGGTTATCCTGATAAAAACAGATGGATACAACTTTATTGTACTTAAAAGGATTTAAATTCTATGGACATTTTTGCATAGAAAAATACAGGTGGACAGAAAAAGCAAAAATTGGCTTGACACAGTGGTGCACTTATTAAACCTCACTTTGTTTGCAGGGACAATAAGCATGCAATTAAAAAATTAATAATAGTGCATTCATTCTGGACCCTAATTTCATTGTGAGGGTGTTATAAACCCTGTCAGCTCTATTAAAAAGAGACTATATTAAAGATAAATGGACTTAGAAGGAAAACAGCAGATGAATGATTTTGTTCCACTTCAAAAATCCATGCTCATTTTCCCATTGAAGTGTAGAAAACAATGCAGTTAGCATGTTCTAGAGCTGCTCCATTCATTTATCTGGATTAAGGTCCACTTTGCAGCGGCTGTAGCCACAATGCAGCAGATCCTTTGATGTCGGGAAAGAATGAGTGCAAAAATTGCAGAACCATCTTATGAAGATTTGTTCTCCCGTTTCACCACTGAGAAACCTAGATCTCCCCTAAGTCAGTGAATCTCTCTGCCTTCACAATGATGAAATCCTCCATTGTCAGGTTAAATGAGGGGATGGAGGATCACTCTCGCTTTCTGAGAGGATATCATCCTCCTTTTACACTTCCTCCATTTGCCTCGCCATCCATTGAAGTCTATTTGCATTTTTTGACATTTATGAGGGTGCTCCCTGTATTTGCCATTTAATTTATTTGACTTATACAGCTCATTTACAGATTGATAGCTGCCATTCTTAACCGGCTCTAATGAATGCCTCATCACAGCACAAAAAGTTACTGTGCTGGATCTGCCCGAGACTCCACAGAGCCACTTTCATTCTTCATTAAAATCTCATTTGTCTTTGGCAGACAGAAGCCAGTGCAACACCCTCTGCTTTTTTATGCATCATTTTACTCTGCACAAGGAAACATAATTTGCCATTAAGGCTCATCTTTCAAAACTGAAAACAAAAAAGGAAACAAAAGGAGGAAGAGAACTGAGGAGAGGACTTTTAAGGTTGTTCTCAGCTCACACACCTATAAGGAAATGGCAGAAAAGCAGTTCCTGGCTTTGGATCAGGATGTGACACTCATTTGTCCTTCAAAAGACCTTCCTTGGCTTTATCACCTGTGTCTGTTGTCATCCTGTCCACGCTACAACAGGAAGAACATGTCCCGCTTTTATCTAAACGGGCGTTGTTGAGCCTTCTTAGCCGTCAGGGACGTCTCACATTCATTTGACCTCTTTTAACTACAAAACTCCACTTCCAATTCAAGCACCACTTTAAAAAAAATAGTGCTGCAGAATTGTGCCTTAGAGCAGATAGATATGCAATATGATGTCTACGACGTTGAGGGCTTTTATAGAATAAAACACCTTGAGATGGAGCTAATGCATACAGACTGTGTTTCATACTCTGCTAGTGTTATGCAAATGCAGAGCACATTTGTTGGGATGGAGGAAGAGGAAAGATGCCAGCAACCGTAGGGGTCCCACCTGTTTTATCAGGCGCAGAGGTCGCCTTTAACCTGTCCACTCTGATTGAGAAATAAATAAATAACTCTCCAAAAGGGCTTAGAAATCCTCTGCAATGACAGCTCATTGTGAATATGCTTTTAAACATCCAGTTTTGAATGTGTTTTTCTTCTGTTTTCCACGTAATGTTACACAAAAGCAGCAGATAACCTTACAATGCTCCCCCACTAATCACATGCACATTTAAATCAAGTCACCCTTTCATATCAATGGCACTGGTAAAGGGAGGGGTGGGTACGCACATCATAGAAATATACGCTTTTGAGGAAAAGAAAGGATACATTAAAGTAAGGCTGTCCACAATGATAAACCTTTATTCTCAACACCCACGCATCCTCATGCACACACAACATCACACACACACTAATAAACCTCTGCACCAAGCAGTCCCAGAGAGAGGCAATCCTCACAGCTCATGAATATTACACTGAGCCGGATCTGGGTCATTAATATGACACAGTCGTTACACTGGAGCCCAATTAGCAGTCAACATAGAGCCTGGAATGTTCCCCTGTTATAATACATAATCACTGTATCACTGCTACAGACTCCAGAGCAGGAAGGGATCAAACCACACAACCACATGCGAGAAATATCAAGGACTCTTCTTCAGAAAGCTTAGATAGAAGAGGAGGTCGTGGCTGCTCATGAATAATGCTCAAAAAAAAACACTGAAGTAGTACCTTATTCACTGACATCCACACGGCATGGAGTTCTCGGCTCTAATCAAACACAGAATTATGTAATATTGTGGAAACAGGCTTGTTTGTACGCTTACCCTGCAGCCAGAAGACCATCAAGCAGAAAGTAACCTTCTAACAGGGCATGCCGAGCCAAAACGACTACACATATTTTTGGAATATCTAAAAAACATCACTGCTACACAAACCACTAAACAGAGCAAGGGCAAGCAGACTGAGACGCCAGAGTGTGTGGCTAAAAAGAGCAAAGCAACAGAAATATGAGAGATGATAACTGTCAATTCAGTATTCAACTGAATTATTATGCTTGTTTTTTTAACAGCGACTCAAGGGTTAAACCAGGAATTCCAGCAAGCTGCTTGCAAACGGCTTCAACTCAATCAAATACACAGATATCACACCCCCTCCAACTGTCAATAACAGGACAGGCCTATCATAAATAGAGATTTTACAGTAAAGTTCGTATGCAGTTGAAGCTAACTTATCACAGCAAGTTAGCAGCAACCTCCATCAATATGCAAAGTCAATAGGGCAGTATGCTAGCTAAGCTGAAGTGAGGAGTTAGGTGCTACTAACCTTGTTTAGCCAGATTAAGGATGCACAACTAAAGTAGCCAAGCCAAAACAGAGCATTCAACAACATCGTCCCTCTAAAAGTGGGAAATAAAGTTGTTTTTTCAGTGTGATTTGTTGTTACTTTGTGCCTCTTTTGTGGTTCTCCAGTTGGCAACAGAAGCAACATAAAGCACCACCACATTCGTTTAGAAATATTTGTACCCGAGTTTCCATTAGCCGGCATTTGCCAGTAAAAAGGGCAGAAGTCCGGCAGATAAAATATAACTGGTCAAAATGTCCGGCATAAAACATGCATATGACCAGATATGTAAATACTGAATACTTGCATATTATATTTTGTGTAACCTAGAAGATATGTTACGAGAAAGCATTAATATAAACTAAAAGTTCCCTAATCTTACAACATCTGCTGTCCTGTGGTGCTGGGGTTGTTTATCTCCTCAGACGGCAAGCACATGGCTAATTATGTATGCACGATGACGTCAAAGCAAATCTATCTCTCCGCGCGTGCTCAGTATTGCTGGGGACTATGCAGGGAAAGTGGGAAAGTTTGACCAGAGCTTTCTCGTTAAGCAGAATTTTAATCAGATAAAGTTGGATTGTAGTCAACACAGAATCACATCGTGCAGAACGGCATGGACCGCTTGGGGCTGATAACGAAGGCGCTGTCTCTCTTCAGAGAGGTTACAGTTATATCCTCATGAGGACTGATATTAGCAACTGACGGTAAGATTCATTTTTCATTTGAAATGTAGAGTTCTAACACAGTGTCCAGTTAAGAGAGCACTTTGTTTATATGTTTGGATGCTTTGTTGTCGTCGGAAGATGGTATTTGGCTGTTGTAAGCTGCAAAGTTATGATAGTGGCCAATGTGCTAATGGTGCTGATGTGAAGCTAACTGTTGTTGTTTATGTGTTTAACGTGGGCGTATATTGGGTAACTGACTGCGTGTGTAAGGAAAAGCACGCAGCTTTCATTTTGATAATTTAAACCACTTACACAAAAAAATAAGAGAGAGATTTATGCGTTTTGCTGCTGTTAATGCAGCAAAATAATGTTAAAGCAAATGTCCAGTAGTTGTTCTAAATGGCCAGAATTATTGAGGACTACCAGTCATTTTGACCGGGAACAAAAAAGTCTAGCGGAAACGCTGATTTGTACCCTACTTTGTTGCAGGCAGATCAATAAGAACTGAAAAGGTGGAGGAGCTTGAAAACATCAATCTCTATTTACCTGACTCAAAAGAAAGGCAAAACTTTGCAGCTGAAGCATCCCTTTCCAAGCTCCTCACCCTATCTCTAATCCTGAGCCCAGCCACCCTCCTGAGGAATCTCAATTCGACTACTTGAACTCCTCATGCTTCCGGCCATTACCCAAAGCTCATGATCATAGGTGAGGGTTGGGATGAAGTGAAAGTTTTGCCTTAAAGCTCACCTCCCTCTTCAACCTCCCTCTTCAAATGCTACGGTACAACTACTGCACTACCGATGGTGCTGCACCAATCCACCTGTTTAGTTTTGCTCATAGAAAAGGTTCCAAAGCTGTTGCTGGCACATAATCTCTAACTTGCTCTCTCAGCTTAAACATGAGAATGGATGGTTAAAAACGTACCCGTAGCAGCAGGAAATTAAATCCCTAGTTGTATGGACATGTTTGCCTCTTCCACCTGTGTGTTCCACATAATTTTTCAGATTTGTAGTTAAATATTTACCACTTGCCTTTGAAGGAAGGCACATTTGTCTTGTTTCATAAATTTTGTAGAATCAAGACTGGTACCTTTTGATGCGAGTCAAGTGATCTTCCTACCACAAAAAAAATCAAATGGAAAATGTGTTCTCTTAGAAATTACATGACTCCAGCTTAGGCATTTGGAACTTGCAAAAGACAGAATTACTTTATAGGATAGTTTTGTTGGCATACAGTATGTATTTCATGGATTGTAACCAAATATAGCCAGCTTTATGAGCCAAGCAGGGTGCACATCCAACAATTTGACTACATTACATTTTTGTTAGTCTCCTTAAACATGTCTGGCAGTAAATCCACAAACGAGTAAACAAGACAAAGGGAAACTTAGGTTAAAGTCAGCGGTATGGTGTAGATAATCCTATAAACAACCATGCACTGTAACATTACCCGACATACTTTGATCAATTGCAGAGCATATTCAGCACAATCTGGCCTAACCTAGCGACACTGATGTAGGTTTACATTTAAACATTTCCTCCACTGATTTGGTAATGTTAATTTCTTCACTAAAAGGAAATAAATTTTGACAAGGCCTTGAATGTTCCCATTATCTCTCCTCAGCGACAGACGGGCTGCAGCCAAAATGCTGAGGAGTCTGGCACAGGCTGCAGGAGGCTAGCCACTGGGCTGTGCTAATGCAAACACAACACACACAAACACACACATTTTACTCGTCCCATCAAGCATATTTGCCACCTTCCTACTGCCTGTCTTGACTGCATCGTTTAAATAGCTTTAAACTGAAGACTATTGTCACTAGTCTACATGCAGATGTCTACTTGAGGACTTTCAGTGACCAGTGTTATGATAAATTTGGTTAATGTTGCTTTTGGCATTTATTTGTTTAGTTTCTCTTAAATTCAGGCCTCCATTTGAGTCTAATTTTGAACTGTGCAAATATTTAAAGGTCAAAAAGCAGTGACATTCAAACTTTTAAATTGAACTGTCCTCAATATGGAAATAAATCTTTTGTTTTCTGCTTTTTTAATTCCCTCATCCTGATTCCTGACAAGCTGCCTGTTTGGAAACAAGAGTGAGCGTTTCATTACATGAGGGCGGCATCTGTTCAAGATTAATTCTCGTTGTGTTGGTGGGAGATTACCCATTAACCAGGCATGCATGAGCTCTTCCCGGGCCCATTCCTGCAGCTACAACATCTCAGTGCCCAGAGCGTGTCTCTCCTCCCTCACAGTGAGGGAGACGACTGACAGCCCCTGTCACAGGGCCCTGACCTGAGCACAGAAACAGACTGGTACCTCGGCAGACTCCACAGAGACAACTAGGATTAAATCAAGTGTAAGTCTATCCTTGTCAGATCAAAACTATCATCGTAGGGCAGCCTTGCCTACATGCAGGTGCCAGGATGAGTGACACATTAAGGTCAGAGACTAACAAAGTGAGTGGGTAGTGAGAAAAATACACAAAGATGCCGACACTCATGGTGATACACACTCAAATGAGCTCACGCCGTGTTCACATGCAAGCACATGCACTCATGAGTGGAAACAGCTATGCACTTGTAAGCAGAGTATTTAGTCTGTCCTCACATTGGGACATTTTTTAATACTTCTCTATCCTTTTTTTTCTTTCCTGTTTCTATAAAAAGGTGTCAGAATCTGGAGTTCTAAACACAGAATATGAGGTTGTGAAATACTCCAGAAATCCAACACGTTTTGATACCACCGCTTTTAAAACCATCATCATGGTTAATATAACTGAGAAGTTTCATAAGGTTACATTAGAGAGGAATGAATCCATCAAAAATCCCAAGCAATTAGCTTCAAACTGCCTTAAAGCTGAAGTGTGTGAAACTGGGAATGTTTGTGTCATCTCAAAGTCAGATTCTAGATTGCGATGCTCATTTCTGGTGGTAACCTCAGAAAGATAGGTATCTTGTTACTTTTTGATCTAACCAGGTTTGTTCCAGTATATGCTATCAGGCTAAATATAATACACTGTACCTTTAAGGGTAATTTGTGCTCACTTTATGTATTGAAAAAGATCCGTGTGTATTAAACACTACAACTGTCACCGCCAACGTACCCATACACGTCTCCTCTGTCGGGTGGAAGTTGAAAATGTATTCACTAGAGGTTGCTGTTTCACACAGACATCCACAACTCCATTGCTGCTCTATCTGCCCTCTGCCTTGTGCTCTTGTAGGTGTCCGTCTCTGTGCCATTAGTGATGGGTATTCAAGCTCTTTTTAGTGATCAGGGTAACTTGGCTCAGCGCAACAAGAAGAGACGGACCTTTTTGACTGGCAAACGTACCTGTTTAGCTTCACTGACCTGATTTAGCAATGTCATCACATATCATTGATATGTGTGCTGGCATTTCACTCCAATTATGTTTCATTTTTGAATAAATGAAAATATCTTTTAATTTTTTTGTTTAAACTCCTGAAAATACGTCACTTGACACACCAGATAGATTTGTTTCACTCATCCATCTGGAAAACCTCTCATAGACAGCATTTGGGAAAGGGCAGAGCCTTTGAAAAAAAAAAAAAAAATTGGAGGGTCATTGGATGCATGTTCTGACCATCACATCTTTACGGGCCAATCGGAGCAACAGAACACGCAACGTCATAGGTGTTTGCCAATACAGAGGAGTACACTTCATAACGCAAACCATTGAGACTGTAGATATGTCAGTACATGACTTTTGTTCTTTTTCAAAGGAAAACCACTCAATGCTGTATTTGTTCCTCTGTTAAAGAAGAAATGTCTGATAAACCTGATGTTACAGCAGCATCCATGCTAATCTATTCTGCCATAATTACACCAGCCTCTTGTTGCCGCTTTCTTACGTCATGACTCCGTCGCACCCGAAAGTACTGCCTTTTACTCCTGATTGGTGATGGGAGCTTTGCAAGATGGATTCACCAGTGAGAAACACGGAAATGGGCGAATCCATCTGGTTTGCAAGGTTAAAAAATAAGTGGTAGGTCAGATGAAATCTGCACACTGGCTGGGCTGTATGACACGCCTCATATAAAACAATGTTACACCATAAAGCTTGTGTGCATAATGCATGGTGTGCCTGTGGTAGAGTAGTGTAGGGAAAAGATTGTTGTGTCTAATCAATTAAATAACACACAGACACACAAAATATATAAAAGCAATAATATCATTATTATCATTAATGCCAAAAAAAAAAAAAAAAGAAAAAAAAAATATAAGCTCCCAAACAGGATGCAGATTGTATCAATCATGTAAAAGAGGTGGCTCTTTGTACTCTAGTTTTGTGTTTTGCAGCTCTTGCTTCAACTGTTGGATAAATTGCTCTGTACTGCCACCATAATTAACAGTAGTATCGCAACATTTAGTCAATATCAGTAAACTTTGAGAGAAGGAATTTCTTGTGATCAAGAAACCAGCTCAAAAGTCCTCAATTGTGTGCCTCCTGTTCAGGGTCAGACCATGCTGTTGTCTTGATAGATGGCCACACTTATGCTACAAAGCTGACCTACTGTCTTGTTGGCAACCTGATCCAGTTTATGAGCCGAAAGGCATGTCTGAGGGACAGACGGCGAAGCTAGACCCAGATGTCCCAATACAAGACACTTATTCTGCACCCCTGGGTGCTCAGTTACTAATATTACCCTCATTGCTGTTACTTATATTTGGCGGCGTGGCTGTTCTGGGATACCCCTGCCCCTCCACAAGCGTATATGTAAAGCATCAAGCAAAAAAAGCACACATGGGAGGGAAGCAGCAATGAACGCAGAGCAGACCAGGCATCAATGACAACAGAATGACATTGATTAAGTCATATATAGCATAGAGGAGGAGCTGGGGTGGAGGAAGTTTGCAAAAAGTGGCTTGAAGTGGGGCGCAGCAAAGCATAGCTAGGCTAGAGCAGTTTAAATATGGCAGCAGTACAATCAGCCAATAGAGTGCTTAGAGAGAATCAGATGGTTACAATCTGATGAGGGCTTGCATGAGATCAGCTGATCTCAAATGTATGGTATGATATAGGTATTCAACACAAAGGTGGTTTAACTATTCTTTCTTTCATTTCTTTTGTCCATATTGCTGTTCTTATGAGAGTGGATGAGTTTTAATTTCCATAGAAAAGCCATGAGGCAGCCATGATTTTTTCTAACCAGAGAAGAGCTGCCACCTGTTCTCAGAAGTCACAACATTTTTAACTGCCAGTACAGCCTCGCTCAAGGTCAAACCCAGATGAATGCAACTGAGATGCATTGCTTTTTGACATTACAGCTTTAAGAGAAATCCTCAAAGGGCACCTGAATTTTTCATTTCATTTTTTCTGCATAATTTCATTCATTGATACACATTGCAGGAGCTGTGAGGCTAGGACTGGTTCCTTGCCCTTCTGTTCCATTCTCTTCCAAGGTTTTTCTGTATTCTGATATTTTCACCTGGAGACTACACAGCGCTGAAAATTAAACAGATCCTTGTGAAAAGCTTTTGCTGTTTTGTACAGAGAGCCAAGAACAAAATCTTTGCAACTTCCCCCCTGCAGATAAAGCTTGCAATTTGTTATGGACAAAACAACAAAACAAAGAAATGCTTCTCCTCCTCTGGGAGAAGCCCATTAGCTCTAACAGGTCAAGAATTCATTACAGCTACAGGGCATTTTCTTTCATCTCAAAAAAACACCACAAGTTAAACGGTAAGCAGTGCATCCTCCTGCCTGCACATGCATTCACTTGTGTCTACTACTGCAGCTTCTCTTTGTTTCCAGACTGACAGATGTGTTTGACAGGAAACCAACTGCCATTGATGAAAATTCATATTAATGAACTAAGATATGAGTGCATTTCCAGGAGACCAACAGCATTAAAATAGCCCCAAGTATTAAAAACAGATTATTATGGTGTTTTCTGCTAAAGGCTTAGAAGCCCATAAACTGCCAGGGGATGCTTGAGAGATGGCTCTGTTGCTATGCTACGTCTTAAAACAAGTTTGAAAGGCCGTTCTTCAGTTCAAATGATTTTAACTTTAAGTGTTTGGAGCACAGAGCTCCCAGCATGCTCGGCTCATGCTAGATTTGAGTGTAAACAACAAAAGATTGAGAAGACAGTGCTGGAAAGGAAGGTCTCTTCTCATGCCCTGCCTTCAATTTTCTTGTTTCAATCATTTGTTTCTCCTGGAGGAGTTAAAAACCATTCATGTATGAGGAAAAAAAAATACAGGGAGCCAGTAAGCGATAGCCCGCCACCTTTCCCCAGCCTGTTTAACCTTTTAATTTAGCAGCAGGGATTAATGTGGCAGCCAGAGCTGGTGTCACTTTAAACAAATGCTTCCCTGAAGCATAAAGAAAGGCAGCCTTGAATTTGATTTGTAAATGTCTTATAAAATTAATTCTGAACATCTTTACAACGTTTTGGTAATAAATGAGTCCTATGTTAAGCAAAATAATCATATTACACTCAAATGATGGCGATGGCCATGGTGCTTCTATTTGGAATATTTAAAGAATTCAACCAGCAGATCATATGGTTAAAATGACATCAAAGAACTGAAATCAGATGGAAAAGTCAAGTACAGCTGTGAATGGTTATACCCATTTCAAAGTAACTGGAAAAAGGCGGTCGTCACAACAAAAAAAACAAGGGAGGCGTGATTTGGTTAACAACTACTACCCTATCTCTATTCTCTCTGTACTATCAAAGAAACCTGATAAAGTTGTGGCACAGCAGGTTATCGACCATCTTGAGACCAATCAACTCCTTCATCCTCAACAGTTTGGTTTAAGACCAAAATACTCAACAGAAACCACAAACAGTTTTTTATCAAAAACATAAATCAATCTCTTGGCAGCAATCTCTTGAAGATCTGGCTTCAGATCTCTATGGTGGGGTGTTTCTGGCTCATCTGTTGCAGATCTCTACAATGGGGTGACCTCAGCTGTGGGGTTGGAAGTGACATACAATACCAAAACCTGAACCAGAATGGCGTACTGAATGACATAAATTTTTTGCTTACTGAGGGATATAAATTTCCATTTAACAGACCACAAACTAAGGAAAACTCAAAGAAGGTAAGGGTTAGGCACCCAACCTTAAAAGGGACATATTTCACCCTTTTAAAAGAATTTCAAATTTGTCTCAAAGGTCACCAAAACATACCTGTGAAGCTGAAAAAAACCTCACTTCATTATTGGATTTTTGCATGTCTAAAAAGCCCTCTGTTTCAGCCCTGCTCATAAAGAGCCATTTCCGTGTCTGTTGCTTTAAATGTTACTGAGCCGTCTGACTCCACCCCTCTCAGGAAATGGATGTTGCTTAATGGATGTGGACCAGCTGAGAGGAGGATCGTAAAGGAGGGTTGAACTTTCTCCCAAGCGAGGAGAGCTAACCGAACCTGGGGGCGGTGCTAACTCCTCACATGACATCATGAGGGGAAAATCTGAGAGCAACTTGTTTTAGCCCACATTTTCTGAAAGGTGGAGAAAGGGGGGGTGGGTGGTCTGATTCTTGGGGGGATTGTGTAAAGACAAGGGGCATATATATTTTCCTAGAAATGCTTGAAAAGGGATTTTTGCATAATATGTCCCCTTTAAAGCTTTAGGTGAGTGGAAGTGGAATGGGGTATAAAATTAAAAATAATACAGCCATTTTGTTTACTCATTATTGGTCCATTGTCCCTTTAAAAAAAATCTATTCAATGATTTGCCCCTTTCATACGTAATCTGTTACTGAAGTCATGCCTTTGCTATGTGCTTCCCCTCATGTGACATTACAGTGAGGTCAAGAGAAGAAAAAGACCTGGCAGTGCAGACGAAGGTGAGGACTAAGTCGGAAAGGCACCCTCATCATGACTGGCAAGGTGGGTGATGCAAGGCAAGTGGTGAGTAATGATGCACCTCGAATTCAGGTCGACGCTCTAAGCTGAATTTTACGAAGGAGGCGAAAAAACGAGTAGAAGGCGACAGAGTTAGAAAATTCCTTTTTAAGCACTGAGTCACAGCAGCAAAAATATTTCAAGGTGTATTGTTCCAAAATAGCAGAAACACAAGCAAACACCTCACGTTGTTGCCATGCGGAAAACTTATCTAGACTCCGTATAATCCACTCCTCCTTCTGTGATAAGCAGAGAGAGAGAGAGAGAGAGAGAGAGAGAGATAGAAGAAGCAGCAGTGCTCCCTGGCCACTAGAATGACAGAATGGCACTTTTATGATGTCTCCCAGATTATTCCCCGAGATGGATGGGCCGAGTTGGAACGCCGATTGATTAATCCATCGACTGACGGAATGTGCTGCGGCCGTCCCCATGCTCAGCTGTTCTTTCCCTGGATGGAGAATTTGGCCAGACATACTGGAGAGGATGACTAATGAAGGAGGCTTCTGAAGAAACTGTCCATGTCTGTCTGTGTATACTTTCAGAGCCCAGATTCATGCTTGTGTCTGACTGTTACAGTAAATTAGATTAGAAGAGAATCACAAAATAGAGTCTGAGGTTTCATGGTTAGACAGCAGGTTGAAAAAACTCTTTTAAGACTATAAATGGATGCTTTTTGTAATAAATTGCAGCATTTTTACAGCCAACCAACCTGACCACAACACTCTCTTAATCTCTTCAAAGCAGTGCCTGCGTCATCCACCAGCAGCACAGCTAAAATGAAATGCTTTCTTTTTTCTTTCATCACATTCACAATAGCTTCCTGTGATGCATATTTACAGCACTGTGTCAGTGACCACCCTGTGTTCGAGCTTACTCACTCATGGCTTATGAAGCATCTCCACAACGTCAATCCCCTGAAGGTGACTCTTGTTTTTGTGCACGATTGATCACACAAAGACTGAGCTTGGGTGTAAAAGCAGCAATCAACATCCTCAATGCACTTATCTTCAAGCTAACTGACTTCTGCGTCTGAGCCTCAACACCATGCGCTCCAAAAATATGTCTCTTTTAAAGGACAAATACAATGAATTCACAAACTGACATGAAAGTTTGACTTAGCGTTGATTTTTTTTTTTTTTTTAAGATATTCCCAGAGAGAGTCTACTAATGTCACATTTATCAGATTTTTCTTCTGCATATCAGTTGGATAAAAAATAGTCCTCTAGTTATGAGGATTAAGCTGGAGTCCTTTTCTGAATTACAGAAACAGCAGACAGATCCTCAGGATGCTGTAACTAACCGATCAGAACACAGGATTTGTCATAGCTGTGTAATATCTGGCAAATATAATTGTCTCTAATAAAGTTATAAATTACGTTAGGAAGCATATGGCTTTTGGCTACCAGACTTGAGTGCTCTTTATGCCGAAGACATAATCTCCCAAGGGGACAATAAACTGTACTGAACCATATTGTCTATATAATATGATATCACATCCTGACATATCACAACCTATTGTTTTGTACTGCATCATATTTGATTGTATCATATTTTAATGTATCATATCATTAAGCAGTGGCTGTCACCTGGTAGAGCCCCTTTTCATGGGTCATGACATTGTTCATGGAAGCAAAAATTGCATCAAAAAGTCCAAAAAAAAATTCTCTAAAACATGCTTGTGTTGTCCTGTCTCATTAATTTGGCATGTTTTTTACTCAAACTGAGCTAATTATTATTAAAATAAATCAGATCACTTGAAAAATATTCCAAATTTGGGTTTTTAATTCGTATTATATTTGGTATTTTCATATTTTGTATGCTGCTGTTGTAGCTGATTTTTTAGCATTTCTGTACTTATTCCTGATGTGTACTCTATGAACTGAGTGGTTTAACTTTTGAAACTGTGTTTAACTGCCATTCTTGGTCAGGTTCCCTTAGAACACAGGTGTCAAACTCAAGGCCCGGGGGCCAAATCTGGCCCGTGGAACAGTTAAATCCGGCCCACAAGATGATCTCATATTTCTGTCATAACTGGCCCATCAGTATGATGTCTGCAGATTTCCTTGAGTATAAAAATGTAAACTTATCCTTGATGATTTAAGATATCCTTGTTAAGTCATAAAATCTGAAAAAGTAAGGAGTAAAAATATTTAGTTAAGAAGTCAAGAATGAGGGAAAAGAAATTAATTTGTATTTTAATTTCATATTTTCAATTAAGCATCTCACATTTAGGACTCAAACTTAAGATTTTGACTTTTTATTTCATACTTTGAGCATTTCAACTCATAATTTTGACTTCCCATATAACATTTTTAGCTTTAAGATTCATAAATCTATTTTTAAGAGATATTTTGACCTTTTTAATGAATTATTCTGTATTTTACCTCATATTTTCAACTTTAAACTTTGACCTCATAATCCCATAGTTTGACCTTTTAGAAATACAATTTAAAATTTTGAATCATATTTTGACTTTTAATTTGATGATTACAAATTTTATTTCATATTTTGACCTTTTAAACTCATGATTTTGTCTTTCTTTCTCATATGTTTGCCTTAAAGAAACATTAGTTTTCAATCTTTCGTTTTGATCTTTTTGTACTAATACATTTTGTTTTTCTCAGATTGTCAGCCTTTTAAACTTATATTTTAACTTTTTAACTGTCAAAATTATTTATCATGAGTGCACCTTATTTATATGATCATAAATTACTAAAAAAACTTCTGAATATAATCTGGAAAATGATTTTAAAAAATGTCTTCAAGTGGATTATCAGTTACCAAAAACACTTAATGTATCAAATGAGATACAAAAAATATATATGTTAAATTTTATGGAAATTTAGATTTTTTTGGATTTAAGTAGAAAGTGAAATAAACATTTCAGTTCCAAAAAATTAGAATTTCTTGGCTATAATTTGTGTTTTCAGGCTTTAATGGGTTAAAAAGGTGACCCTGTTAGGCCGTCAGGTTAGTCCTGAATCCAGAATCTGGCCCCTGCTGTGATTGAGCTTGACACCCCTGCCCTGGAAAATAGAAATCTCTGATCTCTATGGGACTAACCTGGTTACACAAGAGTTAAATAAGTTGAAATAAAATATTTGTATTGTATTGCATTGCATTGCATCGTTGATGCATCAGTCTTATAGCAGAGCTAGAATTAAGCTAGATTAATACTTTCACATGGAACAACTGGGTATTAGAACTGGTCACACATTACTGTACCATCTTTAAGCTACTGGGTTTTCAGAGTATGCTGTGATGTGGTTCGCAAACTATCTCACTGGCACAACCTATTCTGTTCAATAAGAGGGTGTGACATCAGAGGTATAGTTTAAATTACCTTTGATGTCACACCTTCTTATTGAACAGAATAGGTTCTGCCAGTGAGATATTCTGTTCAATAAGAAGGTGTGACATCAGAGGTATAGTTTAAATTAACAAGGAGCTAAGGGGAGCTGGGTTCCCCTAAAAGGGGTACGAGCCCCTTGAAAGCCTCAAATGTGATGTTTAGTGGGAGCTTTACAGAGTTGTAAATATGTAGGTTATTTTATGTACATTAGTTCCCTGAAATGTAAAACCAATAGTATAAATATCACAATGGTGTTCGTTTACCAGTTCATCACATAATAAATTACAATTTTCGACCACCTGTCCCCACAGATCAACAAAATTCAGCGTCTATTCCTGCTTCATGTGTAGCAGTGCTGCACTGAAATAAGGCCCAGAATGACGTACCTGAACTTATCAGTGAGTTGGTCTTTTTCTTTCTAGACTTCGTGGGTATAAAAACACATTTCTTGTGATTGTCTGTTTCTTAAAGTTTTATTTGCTCTCATTTCCTCTGCTTCTTACGAGATACTTAAGATGTCATTATTGTATCTAAGTGGCGGGTTGCTGATGACATTAACTCAACGCTGCAGAAGTGGCAGAATGACTGTTAACTCTGATGTTGACCGTGCTGCACTTACACATGTATGTGCGGTGCATGCGACTTGGAACGCGGTACTGCACATCCAAAATAGAGGCAAGAAGCCACTGTATAATTCGAATGCTCAAAAGAGGTACTACAAAACCAAAGGAGGTACCTCAGGGTATGGTTCTGGGACCATTTGCACTCACTATTTATATCAATTGCCTTGGAAGGAATATTCCTGATGCTTCTTTTCATTTTATGCCGATGACACATTGGCTTGCACACATCCCCAAAAAAAAAAGAAAAAAAAAAAAAACTGTGAAAACAACATTGTCCAAGAAAATACTTACTAAATATAATCAAGAAATTGAGTTGGCATCTTATTTCAAATATTAAGAGTTCTGACTCTATGAAAGGAGCATTTTTAGTATGTTGCTGAAAAAAAATTATAAAAGCATTCTGGCCCAAATTCTGGACTACCTTTTCATTTCTTAAACTTAAAGGAAGTTTTGCACAATATGCATTCTTTTGTTGTTTGCAGAGTCTGAACTGAGTTAGGAAAGAAGGCTTTTAGGTTGTCTGCCATCTGCTTGGAACAATCTGCAGACTGATTTGAAACTTCAAAACCTGGGGACCCTGAATGTTTGAATATCTTTAGTGAGAACTTGTGAATCCAAACCTTTTGAATCCCACTGTTTATAATTGATGATGTATTATTGTTGTTAACATCTATTATTTACTGTGTGGGTTTGAGTGTATCGGTTGTCGACACTATGTGTTGCTGCCAATCTTGGTCAGGTCTCTCTTGAAAAGAGCTCTCTGATCTCAGTGGGACTAACCTGACAAAAGAAAGGTTAAATAAACAGAATTTAAAAAAAATCCAATTATCAGAAATAATCAGTGTGAATTAACTTGATTTTTTTTTTCCATTGATGTTAATTTTGCAAAATGATGATCAAATCTAATTTTCATTGTATCTTTTGTAAAGATAGAAATGAATATATATATTGAGCAGTGCCAAAGAAACACAGTGAAAGAATGCTTAAACTTTACACTGCAATGTGGAACGAGTGTGCCCCTGACTGGTATTGAGCTGCTGCAACAATGAGCAAATGTCTGTTTTATTACATAAGAGGAAGAAGGATCCAAATCCTGCTCTTAGACAACTTAAACAAGAGCATACTGTCTCTACTTCAGTAATCTTATTGAATTATGAGCCAAAGTGCCTGTTTCTGCCAAGGGCGCTTTTATTGTGAAATCCTGCTTGACCTGCAGAAAGTAATGTACTTATGATGAGTGAAGATAATGGTGACTTAAGAGAAAAGTTTCTTTTATCTGTAGATTTTTCTAAATTAATTAACTGCTATCAAAGTGAAAAGTCTTTATTAAAGGACTGATGGTCAACAAAGTTGTATTTTGATGAACTTTCCCCACCCTCTCAATGGATGAGCTGCAACGCTGATGATGCAAAAACAGAAGAAAATATTGTTTCAAACTTTAAATGTGGCATCTAATCCATTTACCCATGCACTCTGCTGCTCTCTTTACACAAAGGCCTCTTTCACCTTCAGCATTACTGGGCTCTTGTCTTTTTGGGCCCACCACAGTAGACCTCCTGCACAGCACTGCTGATCTTCAACACAATAGGCTGAAGAGTAGATAACGGATCACTGTAAATTCTCCCTTTTCTCATTGAATGAAACCCCCTAAGAGACTTTATACCCAGAAGAGAAGATGAGGAATGTAGGGGTAGCTCCATTATTGATACAAGTCTCCAGCAGTGAAAGAAATGAATGCTAATGGTGTCCTAAGCCGGGCTTTACAGAGATTAATCCGATTTGAGGAATGAACATTTTATTATAAGGCACAAATTGCTGGCCCTGATGTGGACTGAGTCACAGGCTGAGGAGGGTGAAAGAATGACAAAAGACTCTGTGGGAAGGGGGAACCTGGGTATACAGACTGTCGCTCTGCGCGACCCTGGCGCCTCATTGCAGTGCTGCCCTTTTCTGGCTGACAAGTTCATTAATTTCTTGACACGGCATCTTGGAATGATTTGAAATAGATAAGTCAGACAACAATGGCTGGAGAAATTGGACATAAAACAGATGTCTGTGGAAGCAACATTATCAGCAGAGGACCAGAGCAGCAGGAAGTCCCTCTCAGTCCCTGTGTTGCACCTGCTCTCAGGCTCTTTCCCACTGCTTAGACGGACTAACAGGGACACGCTGGGGATACAGCTGTTGTCACTCTAGCATAGTGAAATAAACAAACACTGATCCTCAGTGAGTACCCAGTGAATCAGTCGGATTTAAAAGTCATTTTCTCCTTATGTTGTCGTTGTCTTTTTACGTAGCCTATGGTTTCTCAAAGCATACGGCCCACATTCATCTCCATGAGAATCTCCGCAGGGATGAGTAGGTTTGAAAAGTGTTAAATGGGGAGGAGAAATAGTCTCTCTACTTATTCCTATGAATCACTCTGCACCACTTGCCAACAAACAATCTGGGGAATATGTAGGGAGGATTTATCATGCTTCAGCCTCTGACAGGCCAAAAAAAAAACATAAAAATCAGTGGTCTAATTTGTCTCCCCAAGGTGGTGTCACTCCATCATTTGGAGGGCTTTTCTTTCAGCGGATGAGTAATGTTCGCCATGTTTCTCACTTTCACAGGTGAGAGATGCAATCCATTCTTTGTCTGGAGAGTGACAGCCACCTCTATTTATGCTTTTAACACCAACACTGCTTTATCAACAGCTTGACAGACATCTATTTTAAAGCTCACTTTTTAAATCCAACACTTGGGATGTGATTGAACTGACCTTTGTTGGGGGAAATATTCAGATAGATAGAAAGACAGACAGACATCATCTTTTGGGTAATCTGTTGCTTCACTGCATAGTGGGGAATGATGATTCGTGGTTCATATTTTTCAGCCAGCAAATGCAACATTCATGTCCTCTCCAGCTGAGCAGAGGCAGAGCAAGGAGGGAGATTTTTAATTTCAGCACCACGTAAGAAGGACAGCTCCCTCCCAGGCTTCCACTGGGGCCGTGAACAAGCAGTCTTCTGTGTGCACCATGCCAAGAAAAAGAATCAAACCAATGTGTGACGACTTAGCCTGCAGCCAGAGATGCAATCCTTGAATTTTGAATTCAAGGACTAAATATTTTATATGTATGTCATGCATTTTCTCCCCAAAGGTCGCCATAACATACACATAGTGGTGCTAAATATGGCAGGTTCTCAAAGTAGGTTGAGAGCAGCAGGTATGGAAAAGGCGCATGGATCGAGTGCATTATGCATGAAGCATTGCGCATTTATGTTGCACTTTCATTGACAAATATTTGATTCTGATCTGGGTATACTGAGGCGAACTCAATCTTCCTGAGTGTTAATGACATCTAAGCTGACTGCCACGCATTCAACTCAAGGGCGCGCGCTGAAACGCAAGCAGACCGACGCGAGCGCGCACATCTTCTCCTTATCCTCAAATCAGCGCGTGATAAGAGATCTTTTTAGTTAGAGGCCGCAGTGTTGATGACGACAAAGCCTGGGAATTAATTTGCCCTGATTTGAATAATGTTGCTAAAGTGAAATCAAAAGAAGATTAAAGAAGTATCAGAGAGGGGTAGTTATATTGCAGGGCTCAGTGTGGCAGTCAAATTAAGACGTTATTTCACACCAAAACACAAACTTACTCGTTCATAAAGACTCCTGTAGTGTTAGGGATCGTTGCTTTAGATGCTCCCAGCTCCTTGCACAAAACTGCATCCAAAAACCATCCGTAATTCTCAGGCGATTTGGCAGAATCCGGGGTGATATTTTCTTGTCAGGCACATTTTGCTCCATACGTTGTATGTAATCCACACACCAGTCTGCATAAAAATGCATTCAACTCTCACAGTGCTCATAACACATCCGATATTTCCTCCTTTTTCAGGATACACAGAACACGAAGGCGCCCACAAGTGCCATTGTTGGAACTACTCTCCTGGTGAAAAAGGGATACTCACTAGGGGTCCAAGGTTTTCTTAAAGTGATGAACCAGGTCCATGTGAAGCAACACTGCCTAGATTTTCTCTGCGGTATAACTGAAATGTTGAAAAGTAGCCTCTCCAAAAAGGCGAAGGGAACCTCATGTGGTCAATTTCCAGGTGGATCCATCCTGAGGAGCCCGTCGGTGGACTGCAGACTGAAGTAGACCATCATCCATGCACAGAGGGGCAGAGGTGGGGTTATTTAAAAGTCCCGTTCGCTGTCGTTTCCAAATTTAACTTTTTCTTTAAGTCCCTTGTCTTAGTCATCAACGCTGCTGAATCTGATTAGATTTCACCTCACAACCCAGTGCGGATTTCAAGACGCTTATTTTCTATTTTCCCTCCTGGTTATATCAGTGGGATAAGTCACGCTATTGAGCGAATTAACTGGCATCCTATACATCAGATGATTGGAGAAGTTGCAGAAATGAATAAACATCTTCTTTTTCTCTTCAGCGTCTCCATTTTAAAGGAAAAATATGCAACATCGAAGTAAAAATCCAGCTTATGTCCTCAAGATTCATGTAAAACACCAACACACGCTCAGGCAGCAATCTCAAATGAAAAGAAAAGTCTTCCTTTTGCTTAATGCTCACATTTTCTTCGCGCTGATCCTCGTTTCAGACTGTCTGGACTGGAGTTATAGTTCACCACAAGCAGTAATCACTTCTGCGCCCTCGCTCCATCCACGTACGCATTTCGCCGATTGAAGCCTCGCGTAACCATCAGTGAGACGCATACACAGGGGGGTAAAACTGTGCTTGAGAGGTTATGATCCACAGAATTCTGATCGTCCGAGCCCCGTCGCCTCCTCATGTGTCGATCGCAGGCTGAATTCAGCTGCTCTGGCTCATAGATGATTTCGTTCCAACGCGCGCAGGCAGGCTGTGCCCATCGGTGCGCTTTACAGCACCTCAGTACGTTCTTCATTTACGTACATCCCGCAATAGATGGACACTGGATCGATTAGTTCACAAGGGGGTCTTCGTTTAGGTTACCTCCCACTGACAAGCTGCTCTCCCTGAGAGAGCTTGTTCCGCCAGTCACTGCTGGTGAATCGGAGAGGCAGCCGCAGGACTGGAGCAGTGAGGGCAGGAAATGTTGTTTCCCCTTTCCCTTTTCAGACTTCACGTTTCTCGACGGGAACTTCTGTGGCTGCAAAAATGTCTCTACTGATGGAATCTCCCCTGAAAGACTGGCTTTTAATAAAACATAATCGACCTCTGTCCTTCTATCTCATTGGTCAGTTTTGATAAAGGAAAAACAATGCAAATCGTTATTTACGCGTGCACAAAATTGGATCCGCGTGTGCGAAAGAGGGGAAAAAGAGATAGAGCGAGGTTAAGGCAGACAGAGAGAGACAGATTCTCCTCATGTGTCCTCTGCAAATGAGACACGACTGCCACCTACCGGCTTCTGCAGCCTGCTTGTTGCATGAGAGCGGCTGATTGTCGCATAGGACTGCTCTCCCATGAGAGACTAAGTTGTGTTTATATAAGGTTATACATACACCATATCTATTTCTGTTTGAAAATGCTGCAGGGTACAGCATGAGATATCTAGGCCTACATAATTGTTTTATGGCGAGGAGAGAAGTAAGCACAATGTCACACAATCAAATCAGCACATGCACATAGTAGGAGTGTGACAAGTTTGACAGTAAGAAATAAATATATGATGTAGTCTCCCTGGTAATTTACTGCTTAATGTATCGAATGAGTTACAAACAGCACATTCAACAAGTAGGCTGATAGACTTTCAAAGATATTACTGCTGATGGAACAATTATCTCCATCAACCTGCTGCATGCTACTTGTTATACTGAGGTCATTCTTATGATTGGCAACCAGATGCATCATAGACCTTAAAAAAGCAGTGACGTTGTGAGTGCAAACATCTGGGAGAAGTAAGTATGCATTGACTGGTCATGTCAAAGCAGATGTGAGGAAACATTTGAATGCCAGAGCAGGGATGTGTCCATTGGGCTGTCAACATCCCATCTCATTTCCCTCAGGGCTGAAAGCGTTGCATCATTCATCCGTCTTCATAACTGTCGACCTGCCTGTCTGTGTGTCTGCCATAAGGTAGTAAAGAGCACCACCCTCTTGCTTTCCAGTCGAAGGAGACATCATTAAATAGCTGGCCATTTTTTTTTTCACACCGTTCTTCTCAACACGTTTTTCCCTGGCCCTGACCAAGCTGGCCAATGAAACCTATTAAACCCACTTTGCTCTTCAAGATCACACAGCAGTGGCTTTTTTTTCCCATATAATATCCTTTCATTCTGTCGCATTTTCATGCCATTGACATGTAACTGCTGGGGTCACTTTTGAGTGCTTACTGCCATAGTTGGTGTCATGTTGCTATATGACAGCATGGCCTATAATGGGTTTGATTCAAAGCTTTTACCCTTCCTGCTGCTGACAGTATATGGTTGATCAGAAATGTCTGATTTGCTGTCAGTGGAGGTCCTTTATCATTATTTATGTTGCTTATGATGGCCGCTGCTGGTTAAAAACCCTTAAAGTAAGACTTTTGAATACACAAATTTCGTTGCCAGTGTCCGTCTTTGAACTTAAATCACTGAGTCCCTCATTGTGTGTAACCCTGGACTCAATTTCACCAACCACAGGAATCAATAACTTATTATCTTTGTGTCTTTAAAAACATTTTGAGTCACAGCATTAAAGTGAAAGCAAGACCTTGAAATGCTTCTACATGCCTCCCTTTCCTGTGGACAAGGCCACCCATAAGGGGGCTTAAAGGGGGTCCATGGAGGGTCCAAAAAATCATTAATCATTGTAAAATGGGCAAACACAGGTTAAATTATTTTTAAAAACTGGCAAAACTTGTTTTAAAGTAGGAGAAAAGTTAAAAGAAAGAGTTATAATCCAGTTTTAATTAATCGACTAAATCTATGACTAAGATGTTCACTGATAGCTTTTTTCCCATGAGGTATAGACTAAGACTGACAAAAATAGATCTTAAACTAGACTAAAATGTAATTTAGTTTTTATTGGGTTTTTAAAATCTGTGATATTTCTCCACTGTAGTTAAATCTATCAAAATACAGTGCCTCTGTAACTCTTCTGTCTCTCAGCTGTAGAAAGCAGGGATCCAAGGCTTGGCAGGGTGCATACAATACTATGATTTGGTACCAGATTTAGGCAAGAGAATAACCATTGGACTAAAAGTTAAGATTAAAATTTGAAGACTTTTTATGCACTAAAACAATGTTTATGAGTTTTTGTCAACCAAATTAGACTAAAACTTGTAAGGATAGAAATGACTGAAATGTGACTAAATCTGAAAGGCATGCAATCTTAAGACTAAGATGAGACTAAAAAAACAGTCAAAAGTAACACTGTCATAAGCAGTTAGAAGTGGCAAAAGAGTTTAACAGTAGCAATAAAATTGGCAAAAATGGGCTAAAAGTGTCAGAAAGTTGTTAAAGTTGGGCTAAAGAGGTAAGAAAGAAGGGAAAATGGCTTACAAGTGGCAAAATGGGTGGAAAAACTGGTGAAAAGGGGTCAGAAAGTGGCAGAATCAAACAATTTCAACAACAGACCCAATATGAGCTTGACACACTTTTCAGCTCCGACATGAGTTAACTGTTAGCCCATGCCATGATCTACCACACATGCACTGGCATTGTAAAGCCTGAGCATCTTCCTCCTGGGTGCCCGCTCCCTCGCCAGCAGGATGGATGACGTGAGGCCGTGGATTTTTAACCACCGCTTGGACCACTGTGTTTGCTGCTACAGAGGAGACTGCCAAATGTAATTTCATTGTATATTTACAATGCAATGACAATAAACAACGATCTATCTATCTATCTATCTATCTATCTATCTATCTATCTATCTATCTATCTATCTATCTATGTGTTTATCAGGGGCCCAGTCAATTTGTGTGAAGGCCTGCCTGCGGATAATATGCCTGTGATAGTAATTCCATAGAGCTTTCAAAACAAGCTCTATAACTAGATCATATGTAAAATGCAGCAGGAAGAATCTTAATGAAAAGTAAAGACTATGACTGCAGACATATTTTTGGATCAGAGAAGTGATTTTAAAAAATGTCTGCTCACATGTAACATATTCCGTGGTTTAGAGCCGAGATACATCTTGTAACAAATCAACCTTGTTTTTTTTTTTAAAGCTAATGTCCATCCCACCTTCGTCATTGCAAAGGAAAATCTGACTCTTTTCATGGTTAATGGACTACAGCGCTTTTCTAGCCATCCGACTACTCAAAGCACTTTTACACAGCAGCTCTCACCTATCCATTCACACCCTTTCACTCCATTCATTCTGATAGGTCATCAGTGTTAGATGTGTAACTGCAGGAGCTGGGGGTCGAGCCCACAACAGACTCGACCTTCTGAGCCTCCATGCCAGGCTAAATCGGTTAACTCACAGGAAACAAATCACCAAGCTCATACCCAATGTAAGCAGCAACTTTCTAATGATGATTGCAGCGTGCATCTATTTAGAGCTTTTATGTACTAACTTTTCTCCATTCCTTTTGATTCCTAATCAGCGTACTTAATAAAAAACATATTAACTGCCCACATTATTGGAAGAAAACATGATTTAGCAGCATTATGCTTTCATTAGCTCAGGCTTGGACTGATCCCCCAGATGATGTCAGATTAGTCCTTACTTGGACCGCCTTTAATTCCAAGCTGAAATAATTTATCATCTAAATGGTTTTAAGGAAGTCCTAAAAGGGCATGTATCCATCTGATTTAAATAATTATCTGGGATGGTAATAGTGGTTTTCTTTTGATAAAGACGTAATTTTTGTTGTTTTCACAAGGTTTTGAGAAATGAACCTCTTGCAGGAATACCAGATTTGTTACCTTCAGATAACAAAATAAATTAGTTGAGATTGTGAGAAAACAAGCTGCAATTACTTATGATAGGGAGATAGAGTAAAAGAAACGGGTGGATATCAGACAATGAACCTCTTTTATTTGCTTTTTCATGAATTTTAATGAATAATTTAATTAATTTGATGCTTTTACCCCTGCTCTTTTTAACTGAATTTCTGTCTTTTCATTGTAATATTCTGCAAAGCACTTTAACTAGGCTCAGTGTGTTAAATGTGCCACATAAATAAAGCTGCCCCTCCATGCTTTCATTTTGAATTGTAAGGATGCTCCTCAACTACACATTTCATTTTAGACCTAGTTCAAAACCTGCATTTTTGAATACACCAATTCCAAGTGCTTAACAGTTTCATTATAGCTGCTGGGTTGACAAAAGAGAAAACAGAATTGACTGAATTATGCAATACCATTTCTATTTAGAAAGAGTCTGATTAGGGGCACTGGCTGAGCACAGATTTTTACCTTGAGGCTTTTTACATTGAAGCTTTTCTTTTTTTAGGTTTAAACTATCATGCCCATTAGATTTGAAGAGAATGACACTTGCAGTTAATTTCAGCTCCTTTAAGAAAAGAATGGGAACAATAAAAAGGAAAAGGAACTAAAACTTTTAAATCAGAGCAACTGCTAACATGCTGATATAACATTAGTGGAAGCTGGACTTGGAGCCCACTGGATTTGCTGTTTACACTGAAGTGGCTAAGAAATACAGCATTTTTAACAGGTAACAGCTTGAAGGTATACATTACATATTTTTGCACCCAAATTTCTACTTTACTTATAAAATAACTTCATCTGATTTATGTTGGTCTGTCAAACAACTAAAAATGTTGATGCATGTTGTTACAGAGTGTTACAGAATTTCTGAAGTTCATCCCGGATAATCTCTCCAGTTTGAAATTCCAAAATGTTGCATTTAAAACTGTTTTTGTTTCATTTTGTATTTTTGTACTGTCTTAAACTAAGAGAAAAATATTTTTGGCTACAGTGGTATACTAAAGTGTGCTGGAAGGGATAATGAAGCAAGCAAGTAATTGCAACTTAAAAAAATCTATGTTTTAATTATGGACCTTGATTAATTACAATAGACACATAAATGCTGACAGTTATATGTATTTTTTAAAATGAGTACCTTCATTTCCTCAGATGTTTTCAACAGTTTTCAAAGACGGAGAAATTTGTAATCTTAATTGGTGTTACAGGATATAGTTTACTGGAAGCTGATGGCAATGGCTGCAGCGGGTGTAGCGATTACCTCAGATGTAGCTTTAATGGAGAGCAGGGAACCATACTGAAAGCTCTACATGATGGAAAAGATGTTTTTACTCTTCTCCTGACCTGCTTCAGCATGAGTTTACAATTGCTGGGGTTGGAGCTAGCACAATAGCAGCTGGTGGGATGAATAGCTCAGATGTAGCCACAGCAGCAGTTTTTGTCAAAACTTGACCTCATTTCTTTACCAAAACAAGAGCAAATGAGTCCAGGCCAATAACTTGGAGAGGTAAAGAAGTTTCCAATTGAAAAAGCTGATTTTTCTCAGGTTAACCCACTGATAGCTTATACCACTTTTAGATGACCTAAGAGATATTTTCTGGTACCCATTTTGGTAATGCAACACCTCCTGTTGATTGTGAATGCATTATTCAAAATCAGCTTATGTGGCACATGATATAATGTCTTATTGCATCAAGCAGAGGTTTCTCACACACACTAGTGGACCATGATAGGAAAGATCGCCCTGCCCTTGGAGAAGCATGTTGTGCTGCCATTGTAAACAATGTGACCTTGTTCCTGAAAGGGCAAGACACATACAAGACTCTCGGGGGCAGTTATTCATGGAGGGGCAAGGGCGAGTAAAAGAGCTCACTCAAAGGAATGCTCCAGTATAGATTATTGGTCATGCTTTCACCATCCTTGTAAAAAGACGATTGCTTGTAGTTAATAATGAGAATCACAGACACTGCATTGATAGTGCAAGCTTTAACATGATTTTTTTTTTTCTCAACACATTTTTTTTTTTTTTGTCAGACTACCCTGGAAAAAAAATGCTTTTTTTTTTGACAGCAGAGGCAGAACAGCACTGAAGTGCCATTCGGGGACGGCTTAAGGCACTCTGATCATTCCCTCCCTGAGAGTATTATGTTGTCAGGGGCTGAATAAAACATGTTTTGGGATGCAATTAGATAATGTAATAATCATGTTGGGTATGCCATGTAGGTCTCATCCAGTGATCAAAGGGAATATATGAGCATATGTGTACACATGGTATAGGTTTATCCAGACTATAAGAGCATCAGCATAAAGCTTTGTGTAAGGCGAGTAGAATTAAAATCTGTGATACTCATTTTTCAATTTGAATGCTAAGATATTCTTAAAGCACCTCAAATTGTGTATCCAAACAGATGCACTACCTTATTTTAAGAATGTGGTGTTTATTTCCATAAAACACATGCTAAAATACCCCTCTCTCTATCTGATCTTCTTCCCAAAAATAGTTACCTGCTCAGAGACCGTGTGAGAAAGAGGCGTTGTGGCACCTACAGCTGCCCCCTTTTAAAAGAGGCTGTGAATACATTAATAATGTGTGTTTTTTATTTTGAGATCTGGCATTTATTATTCAT
The DNA here is from genome assembly GCF_018320785.1 of Cheilinus undulatus. Classification (NCBI taxonomy): domain Eukaryota; kingdom Metazoa; phylum Chordata; class Actinopteri; order Labriformes; family Labridae; genus Cheilinus; species Cheilinus undulatus. The sequence continues at coordinate 31,928,774 of NC_054873.1, forward strand.
GATGTTGTTTTGGAGGGGTATGAGACATCACTCCTGATATCCTGCAAGGCTCAGAGGCAGCAAAATAATGTAGTCAGGTGTGTGGTGAGAGACGAGACGGAGGAGCGAGTCTGTGTGCTGACGATGTTTCACACGGCACTCCTTTCTATTCTTCTCCATCAGCCTGGGTGCAAGCGTCCGTCTAATGTTTGATTTTGACTGTACTCTCTAGAAACCCATGCTATAACCTTTCAAAATTGGCTTATTTTGAAGAGTCAGTGAAGGAAATTTTACAAATAAACTTGTGATTATTTAGTAGTTTATCAGATTTCACAAGCTTGATAACACGGTGCATCAATGTGTTAGTAGTCCTGTTTAATCTCCTCTTTGATCAGCACTAATCTCTTACTGTACTTCTTATGCAAGGCTTCCTCTGGCCCACAGGGCTCAGGATTGGAGGATGGATTCTTAACACGCATTCTGCACAACTCCTGGCTCAGATTCTCCGGTATGATCATGGGTTAATGAAAAAAATTCAAAGCATGCCTGACCCATGGCTCCCTTAGCCACTTCTACAATATCATATCATATCATATAACTCTGAGAGAGGTTGGATGATTGGTTACTGGATGTTGGCTGTGGTTCAAAGCAGCTGTGAGATAGAATGACAAGATCCATGCACTCATCTCATTATGTAGAAATAAGCACATATACGAGGTATGGCTATCAACAAACAAGACTAATGCTTTGATACAATTTTACTGAACAGAAACATTTTTCACCATCTTTCTCCTTCGCTATTCTTCCCTCCTGCTTCAACACACCGCTGCATTCAGGTCAAAGCAGAGCAGTCGATCTTCTTTATAGTTGTCTCAGAACCTTTGTGGTTCTTTTCTTAACTTCTCACACAGACTCAAAACTTGTTCCTTTAAGTACAGATTTGACCGCAGGGAAAAAGGAAGAAGTCACACAGTGCTAGATCAGGTGAATAGAGAGGGTAATCAAGCGAAAAAAAGCGATTTGCTTTTGGGTCCAAAATTGCTTAACCAAGAGCCCAGCATGAGCTGCAAGATTGCTCTGCCTGATGATGGACAAGGAATCTGGCCAATCCATCATCTTTGCAGGATTATGCCAAACTATAGTCATATATCATGGTTCAGTGCATAACATCCTTATGAAGTACAGGTCAGGGGAAAAAAGTATGAGCAAAGAAGAAAAGTTGTTGTGCATATAGACTTTTTTTACTTGCCAGTGTTTGGCCATATGCTTGAATACAGCCCTAACAATTATGGTCCAAATGGCTGAGCCATTTGAACACATTATGGGTGGTTTGGATGCTGTAATGTGTGGGCATTAAGCAATTATGTATTCCTTTCAGCCTGTGTGCAAGTTCTTTGTGGGTCATGACTGAGTGCAAGTATCACAATTTTGTGATGCAAAGATGATGTAGGCAGTTGAAATGTACTGTGTAAAATTTGATGGAGAGGGAGCCAATACACAGACATGATATTGGTGCTGCAGAGCATGATGCAATGTGGTTAAGTACAATTCAAGTTCTATCCAAAATATTTAGCTGCATGTCTGTTACTTTGGCTTTTTTTTCTTCCTGAACTTGGTCACAATGGTGTGATGATTGTGTTTTCCAAGACAATTTCACATCTTGTTTGCCCATTTACATAACGTGTGTGAAAACACAAAAATCCTAGAATTTGCTGAGAAAAACATGACAGCAAAGCGAGAATTAAAAATCACAGTAGCTCCCCCTTAATACTTAATCAGATGGAAATTTTATTAGTTCAAGAGGACAGTATTTTCATTAATCTGAGAGTGGTAGGAGTTTAAATGCTTCAGGGGAAGATGATGACATTCATTACTCAGTCAAAGGTGGAAACATATGCAAGTTACCCATAGTCCTCTTCATAAATTGAGATGTATACTGATTAGAAAAAGCCTGTAATGTTTTTTAATGCAAATAAAGAGAGTGTTAAGCATGAGATAGTTTCATTCTATGGCTTCAGCTATCTCAAACACTTTTATGGTTAGAATTTAACCTGAATTTATTAGTCATTAGCAGTTTCCTCAATCACTCATCACACTTTTTATATCCCCCAAGGCTTCTTTTAACATCCTCATCTCTAAATGTAGAACTCTGCCTGAACATTCATATATAATTTTTATTTCCCTTCATCCTTCAGTATACTTTAAAACTTCTATTTGTTGTCCAAAACTGTCTGGAAAATTGAGGCCTTAAGCATGCAACATTTACAGATGAAATTGTCTTGTATGACAAGAAAGAGATTTATATATTTTTCTAACTGTTTGCTCAGCTGTTTGCTCTGAATGTGAACCAAAAGAAAAAAACATCAAGGGATACACATACAGATCTTCATATGAGGAGCATTTAAGCTGGGGATCTCTAAATAAGTCCATTTATGGTAGGTTGACAAAAGTACAGCCTAGGTTTGAAGAATTTTCTCACCTAAAGCCCATTCTGGTACTATATATTCCTCCAACCATCTGATCAAATGCAGTTCAGTCTGTCTCCTCCCACTCACAGCTCAGAATCAGTATGCTGTGCATCTTTTAACGACCCTTGTATTCCTGATAGAATTGTCTGTTAATGCACAGCCATTAAAGGCTTACAAAGTTTGCTACTGAGTAAATCTTGACTGACAATCAGAGGATAATGTTTTAAGGCATGGCATAAACCTTGTAATCCTGTATCATAGCAGATTTAGGTTGGGTATAACCTCACTTTCTGCTTGTTTATCTCCTTGTTTTTTTTTTTTGTTTGTTTGTTTTGTTTTTTTTTTTTTTTTTTTTGTTTGTTTTTTTCATGCAAAACAAGCAGTGCTCCAGACAATGGCATACCTATTCACATGTGAGGCTGGGAGCAGATTTGCAGCATCTGGATGTGACGGTCGATCCCCTTTCCTTCTAATCCTCCGTGTGCTTGTCTTTCTGCTCAGACACATGGGGATGGAGTGGGCCATCCATTTACATCCTGCCTGCCATAGGGCAGATAAACAGAGAGAGAAAAAAACACTAAATGCCCATATAATCAACATGAAACATCAGAAGGGACTGCACATTTTAACAGCTTTGTTTGCTGCCAATAATATACCGCTCGTATCAAGTGGGATGGAGGTTGATTACCTCTTGAATTAAGTGTCCATTTAGATTGGTATTGAAAACACACAAAATGAGAACAGTTAAATGTGTGGGTGCAAGAGAGCCTGGGATGTGTTATGGAGAGAGAAACAGGTTTTTGCACTGGCTTAACTGGTCCTTTATTCATTGAGAAACAAAAGCTCCAGCAAGTACAAAATGTGTCCTTAAATGACATCAACATTTTAGGAGCATAAAATATCTGTGACACCATCATACTCCCTATTTCAAAGCAGTCTGACTGCAGACCATTCATCTCTGATGGACACTCTCATGGGCTGTTCACCTGAGACCCTGTATATCTCTGAACGGAGATACACGCCAAAACTTTCAAGATGAAAGCGGATTAAACTTGCATTAAGAGTCGGGGTAAGGCTTGGGATACCGATGCAGCAAGCGTAGCTTAAATAGCTCTCTTAGCTACATAAGCTATGCAGATAACAGCGCTACGTAGCTATGTTGGCAAAGCTAAGCTCACAAAGCAGCTATGTGAGCTACGTAAGCAACGTATCTACATTATATTTGTACCTAAGTTAGCATTAGCTATTTTTGCTTAAGCTCACATTGCTAAAACTAACTTAGCTACAGATAACTGAGCTATGAAGCAAACATAGTTAGCTATCATAGCTAAATCTAAGCTCACAAAGCAGCTATGTTAACTACGTTACCTATGGAGCTACATAGGTTTTTAGCTATGTTTGCTAAAGCCCAAAAGCTAAAGCTAACGTAGCTACATTGGCATATGTAGTAATGCTAATTATGTACTTTAGCTAGCATAGCTATTTTAGCTTTGGCTAAATCTTATGAAGCTAAAGCAAGCAACTGTTTGTTTAATTGCTCCTAAAAAAGGTATATACATTATTTAATACCAGATTACATCCCTTACCTTTTGCTCTGTTTCATTTATGAAATGTTGCTTCATTATTTAATGTTTGCAATGTGGTTATTTCACGAATGTAACTGCCAGACTTTGTTTATGAATAAAGTTGAAGAAAAAAAAATCTTAAACAGGAAATACATTGTACCACCAAATCATGGCACTTCCTTTCTGAGATATATACAATGTCTCAGATGAATGGTCTGTGAGAGTGGTCATCAGAGATGTAGTGTGTGCAGACAGACCCTTTTCTCAGCCAAGATAAGCTTGTAACAACAAGTATCAGTAAAGAGCAGTAGTTATGGTGCTTTTGCAGTAAGTCTGATACAGCAGAGGATGATGGTTTCAATATTTATGCTTTTTACTAAAATATTAAAAGTTGTACATCTCAGAAGGAGAGAATTTTATATCAAGGCCTTAAACGTTTGCTTAATTTAATAGCTTGACACCTAGTATTTAGTGATTAATTACTGAAAAACGAATTCCCTCTTCCACTTTAAACTGTCCATAAATGCAAAAAAGGGAGAGAGATGAGGTAGCTCTGTATACTGTATAAACCAGACAGAATGTGCCAATAGAAAAATGAAACTTTAAAAGAGCATAAAAAGACCCAGTCAGAGCTCTATTTGGCCTCTAAAAGTATCACCTTGAAAGGTTTGAAAAAAAAAAAAAATTGGACCACTATGAGATTGACTCTGATTACCTCAATTATCTTTCTCCCAGAAAGGTCATTTAACGGTCTGGTTAACGACAGACAATAAGAATCAATGAGTGGTAAATGATGACATTCATAAGAGCTGCTTGTGCTAGTGTCTAATGGGCAAGCTAACACTATTTTAAAGAGATTAGTGAGATGAGCAATAGAATATGGAGCCAGATGTGACATGGCATGAAAAAGTGTGACCATTAAACACAGTGGATGAGTGGATAGCAATTCTCCACCTCTGCTCTGTCTGTAGTTACTAAATGGTCACTTCATGATTACTTTTTAACCTTTTTAACCCTTCAAATAAGTCTGACAAATCACATGGTACTGGCTAAGTAATCCCAGTCGATCTGCAGCAGTGATATAGGGTTGGAAATGAACAGAAAAGATGGATGAGGCCTTAAAACACCATGTAGCTCCAGTTTAAATGGTCTTTATGACTGTTTGATATGGTGCAGCTTAGAGTATTTATGCACCTGTATAAGTAAAAGCCCTATGCCTTGTTTTTGGCTTACTGACATCCACAGATCCATACATTTATGAATGATGCCAGTGGCCAACGCAAAGAGGTACATTTCTTTACAAGTACCTGTAGTCATGTGGTAAAGGCTAGTTTTGTCTATTTTCACCATCCTGTATATTGGATTATGCATTTGGAGAATTAAAGGGACAAAAACATATTCAATATTGCATGGTAACAAATAAGTGACAATGCTAGTCCGGAAGGAATGTACCGTGTTTTTGGAAATATTCTTTAAAATACAAAGTATGAATAGCTGAAGGAGTCATACACCTGCACTTTAGCATTCAATGAGCTACCTTGTTTTAGCGTGTTATGCCTTTAAATGTTTCACTAAAGTTACATACAGTTCAAACTGTGAGGACGATGTGACTATGCTTCAGGTCAGACTTACAGATGGGACTCTTGTCAAATCCAACTGATGAATAGAATCTGACTGTATACGACGAATAACCAGATTTGAGCTGAATAACATCTTTCAGATTTATAATAAATAAAACTTAAAATAAAATCCACCACAGATGTTTTTAACACACCGAGGCATCTTCTAGATGACAATATTACATAAGGGAGGAGTTTTGTTGGCACATTAGAAAAAATAGAGATTTCAATTTCAATAAACTCCTTGACATGCTTGTGTTAACATAGCCTACGTATGTATGAGGAATCAAGAGTTTGAAAGTTCCATTGATTGAAAAAGAAAATGTTAAATTTTTTCTAACCTTTTATCAATCTGTTTATTTAACAAAGGAAGGAAAACTGGGGGGGGGGTTATTGAATATTGTACAGCATTGACAATTACATCATCCCACGTGTTACAGTATTACTATTATATGTAGCACAAATTCCTCTCCTTTGTTTCAGTATCCTGGCAAAGCAGGTAGAATCTAGACAGTGTGGCTGAAGACTGTTCAATGCTGACCTATATTTCATTGAAAAAGTGCCATAACTTGCCGGTACAACGTATTTCCATTTTCTTTAAAATTCTGCTTTATTTACTAAAGAAGACTGGCAGTTACGTTTGTGAAATAACCACATTTCTAACATTACAGACTAAGCAACATGTCATAAGTAAAGCAGAAAAAAAGGTAAGAAGTCTAATCTGGGATTAAATTATGTATAGACCCATTTTAGAGTAAATATACAAACAGTGTCTCACTTTAGCTATGTTAGCTTTAGCTATAGCTAACATTGCTTACTAGCTACATAATTAACGTTACTACATAAGCCAATGTAGCTATCTGTGCTTTAGCAAACGAAGCTAGAGCTAACATAGCTACATAGACATGTAGCTTATGTAGCTGCTTTGTGAGCTTAGCTTTAGCTACATTAGCTGCATGGCTTTGATAGCTTTGTAGCTAGCTTGGCTATGTAGTTATGTTATCTAATTGCTTACACAGCTAGTAGAGCTACATAGGCTACTCTCACTGCGTTGAAATGTTTTCATGGACGACAAGTTTTTTTTTCTGTAAGAAGACGGTTTACTCAGCCTTATTAAACATCCTTCAATCAAATTTTAGAGGTCAGCTTTTTATCTTTCAACTTTTGGTATCCTAACATTTACCTTAACCTTTACTTTAACCCTAAACAGAACTGTAATCTGATTTTATTTCAGAAGTTAACCATGTACTTGGGTACTGAGAGATACGGCATCTGAGATGAACTGTGAGAGTGGCTGTCAGAGCTGTAAGGCCTGCAACCAGACCCCTCTTGATAGGTCGGCCAGATTCCACATCTGTCATCCAGCATCATCGGGCAAAGCTCCAATCTGAAACATTTGTGCTCAGTCTGAGAATGGACCCGACTCATCACAATCATTTGAGGATACCACAAATAGCTACAAGCAGCGTTTATCAGAAGCTGCTGACAATGGCTGCCCCTGGTTGGTGATTAGCTTGGATGTAGCTGTAGTATAGTAACAGTTTTTCCAGAACTGCACCACATATCTTTATTAAAAGCCCTTTCATGAGAGAGAAAGATGCTTTCTCTTCTCCTCACAGGCGTTAGCTTGTCAGTGGATTTTATCCACTGATGAGCTCCACTGTTGGTAAACAATAACAGTGCCTTACTACTGGGCACAAGTTAAAAAATGTAGTCTTTTTTTCTACTGTTCTAGTGTGGATGCTGATGAGATGGGTCTGACCTCAGGAGGCTCCAACACAGCCCTCTACAGCCAGAGAGACCAAAAAAGAAGAGGAAGAGAGGACCCTTTCTTTCATCTGTGTGCATAAGGTTCAACCTAACAACATCCCAGCAGAGACAGAGTAGTGGAGGACTTCCTGATCTCCCAGAAACAATCACAGACATTGCAAGAATCACAGACCAATTCACTGCTTATGTGCAAGTAGGCCCAAAGTGTGAGTTTCATGCTAATTATCGTCATCACTGTAATGTATGTGGCTTTGTAAGTTGAATTTGTATGAATATTAAGCTTATAATGCTGTTTTCAATCAATTAGGCAAAATTAAAGGACTGCTATACTCACTTTAATTTGGCTACTCATTAACCTGACACACCAGATAGACTGTTTCATATATTGATTGCATGGATATATTTCACATTTATCTGAGAAACCTCCTATAGAGAGCGTATGGGAAGGGAAGAACTTTTCATGAAATTCTCAGTAGGTGATTAAAGAAATGTTCCGTCTGTCACATTCATTGCTGTCAGATCAGAACAGGATTAAATGAAGTTGTATGCATGCACAGTGTCGATACAAATCTGGCATAGTGTATAGTAGAACATGATGTGCATAAAACTTATGCCAAGGCCAGTTGGCAGAAGAGTGAAAACATTTTCTCCACCAAGAGAAGCTTTTGTTGAGGCTTGTTGCTTTTGTTTTAATAAAGAAATATTCTGATGAAACTGCCACTTTTCTACATCTACTTCTGAGCTAAATGCTTCAGAGGTAGCAGCCACTGAATACACTGGCTTACAGCACAAGCTTTCATTGGTGCTTTACTCTTATTTTCATGAAGAAATGTGGTCTAATTCTGATAAAACTGCTGCTATGCCTACATCTGAGCTAATCAGTTCACTAGCAGCCATTGTGCATACCAATTCCGATGAAAATAACCCACCCCCACCTCTCAGCTGTTGTCATTAATGCAGCTTCAACTGTAGATTCCAATGGGCTGTTAAAGTGGGACATTATAAAGCAAGTGGGCTGTTGTTGTTGCTTTGCACTGGGGTCCTGTTCACCCTGAATTAGGTGAAAATAACCCACTCTATTCACTATTCCTTGCATATACCATAACTCATTTAACCCTTCTGTTGTCTTTGGGTCAAAATAACCTGCCAGTGTGTCAAACAGCAGAGAAAAATCCCCAAAATATTTTTTCAACTTAAAATTTGATAAATTTTCCTAGACTTTCCTATATCTCTACATTAGACAAAGTGAAGTGTTGCCATTATTAATATTTTCATGAAAGCTCTGCAAAAAATGTACTAAAACACATCAACATGACAAGTTATGTGGTCTTTACTAACGGAGTGCACTGCCTTGGACCAGCTCTGTTACCAAGCAGCTGGAACTAATGATTGGATTGTCAAGAAGTGCAAGAACAGACAGACCCTTATGATTGAAATACAACAATATTAACACCTTGTCATTGCGGCTACTTAGAGGTTATAAGGATGATGGTACCCCAAATTCAGCTACGGCCCCAGATAACATCCTAGCTGCAACAAGTAGAGGAAAAAATGCCAGTTCTGTCCACCAAAGAAGGACTATAGGACACTCTGTGTCTGGTCAGGTATAGGAGCATATGCCAGTTTGGCACTTCACCATGTTGACCTTGGTCCTGTACTGTTCTGGCCTCTTGATGGCCTTCACCCTGTGCGGTGCCAGGCCCATGCCCTATTTCTCCCAGTATCCTCCCAGCTGACCTCTCTATTATGCACCCAGCCACCTCTGATATCTGGACCAACCTATCAGGTCCTGGGCACACAGTTTGCAGTAAGCTGGATTAGGCCCAGGAAAATGCCCATAGAAGCGCAACTGCTGCTTCTATATCAAGTAGCTGAACCCTCCTATCCCTGACTTCCTTAGTGAGTCAGGACACTGCACTACATGTGCAAATTAGCTGACTGAATTACATTGTTGGGTTAATCTGTTCACATTTTTTGTTTTGCATATTTTATGTCAGTGGTATCTGGAAGTTAGTTATTGGGATAAATAAAAATGCATTAAAACCCCTTTTTAAACTTTTCCCTTACTTTCTCAAGCTATAGACATACTAAATACTGCATTTAAAAATGTTACACAAAGAAAACAACTGACAGTGAAATACAAATGTATGGTGCATCCTGAATCAATGAAGTATTTCTGCCATTATGAAGGAAACTGAGGTATTCACACAGTTTGTGGTGAATGACCTTTTTCTTCAAGCAAAAAAGATTTATGTTAATTTCAATTTAGCTGCTGAATTGCGGAGGTTTGGTGCAGGTGGGTCATTTCAATCCAGAGAACAAGGGCGGTGCATAGAATGTAACTGTATGTTTTACATGTATTAATGTTTCGCAAACCCAAAGGAAAGGCCTTTTGTTACATCAGTGGTTTTTCACCCAGAGCAAAACTTGAAGCGTTGTACTCAGTGAGGGTGACACACATGCCCAGAGGCACACACAAGAAAAAACCCACTGCAAAATAAATCATGGCCTCACATTATGATAAAATTCAATTGCACTGATCTGTTATTGTTCTGTCATCAAAACAATTTTTCATCTCCGGCTAGACGGCTGTGAAGCAAATATATTTAAGTGATATCCTTCCTGGAGTCCAATATATTCAAAGCGGCCAGCAATATATGTCCACACTCAATCCAAACACACACATGCACTCCAGCGGTGCAGCCGTATGTGCCTTTCAATCTGAGTATACATTACTCCTATAAATGGACAATCAATATGATGAACTGGATGAAAACTACATAGGTGCTGTCAGAAATGTGGTGGGCTCTTTGTGTAGTGTTCCACGTTTAAATGATACGCCCGCTTTCAAGTATTCTCTGTGTGAGCCTTAGCTGATGAACCCTGCCTCAGAAAAAGCTTCTGGCAAAAATAAATAGAAAATAATGAAAAAATAAGAAATCTCTTGATCTCTACCACTTGCAGCAGATGAATAAACAAAATAGAAAAAAAATCATATGCTGTATTTTTGCTTGGAAGAACACTAAAGTGGGCTGGGTAAACAGAATCTGTGCCAAAAAAACTTACAAACAAGTGGGAAGTGAGGACAGAGCACACAAAGTCAGGAGTGCATAGCAAAAGTTTGAGCTGCTTTTGCTGACCTGCAGCTTCATATCAGTGGAAAATGCAGCAGAATGTTCCGCAGTCTTTGCATTAACATTAACAGCCATTAACAGTGAGGGAAAACCAACCTTCATAAAAGTAACACATACATTCAATAACAAGATGCATGAGTGGTTTTAAGCACTGAAAACAGACGCTCTAATGCTGGGGGAACATTTCACAATTCTTTAATAAAACTGCACTCAAACATCAGCTCTGTTTACCTAATAAAAGTAGTTATGATTTGGGAAATGTGGCTGTTTGAATATGAAACAAGAATACAGAATAATTAAATAATCAAAGCATATATAATAATAATACAATACTACTAATAATAATAACAATTAATAATAATTTTATCTGGTTAAATAAAGGTTAAATTAAAAAAAAGATGTGCATTACAAACACCAGGGCTTGCAATTATCAACAATTCAATACATTAATCAGTATTTGGTATCCATAATCAGGTCTGATTTTGATCAGAAGTTGGAAAAAAATTAATGTACTTTTTAGTTATTATTATTTATGTATGCTGCCATTTTTGGCCACTTACACCCTGAGTGTAACCGTTTACACCAGCTGGGGCTTAGATCTACAGGACATTTGTCACTAGAATGACTTGAAATAACTCCCTAATGAGGATACAATTCATGGGGGAGCATGTCTCTGGAGCATCTGAGGTCAGGCTAAGCCCCGGATATTTGCTCCTTCTAGTTCCACCCCTGCCACAGACGCCAGTGATAATCCTTTTCTCCAAATTCTCCTCTAGTAAATAGGGCTTTGACCTTTGCCATAATCCATCCCAGATTCACTGGCTAATCTGCAAACTGTTACCAACTAAAAACCAAAGTTCCCCAACTACACACTTCTGATAATGTCCTTCAGCCAAAAACCAATGAGATGTACAGTGCTTAACAAATTTATTAGACCACCCTAACCCTAACCAACCCTGCCCTAAAATAACAGTATTGGTAATTATCAAAATCATTTTTATGTTTCTGCAATGGTTAATACACCAATATGTAGAAGCTCTTTAACCCAAATGTTATTTTTAATGCTAAAATATAATTCTTATTGTTATCCACGAATTTTCAAATTTACTGATTTACAAAAAAACTGAGAAAATAGTAAAGCACATTAATATTTCTTGATTAATATGTCAAATTATAGTTATTTACTTGCATTCCTGAACAGAAAAATTAGTTTTAGTGGTTGAATGTTATGCTTGATTAATTTCTGACTTCTCAGAGAAGCCCAGTGAGCCGGTTCAAATTTGGGTGAATTCAGTTTGAAATTCCTCATTTCTGTTCAAAATGGTAAAACGTGGAGAGCTGACTGAAAATGAAAGAGTCTGCATTAAAGCACTTCATGATGCTGGATGGTCTCTGAGACAAATATGACAGGTGGTCACAAAATTTGTTAAGCACTGTACCTTTGTGATTTTACTGTTCCTCTGAAAACTCTTTACTGTATTTCGACTTACATAAAAACTTAAGAATCAATACTTAAACGTTATTATCCCCTGGGGAGAACTCCTTTTGACAGCACTGACAAACTGACTTCCACAAAATAGAAATTCCTGAACATAACAGGACACCAACAGAAGATATCCAGTGTCTAAATTTAGACTCCTTCCCTATGAAGATGCTGTAAACATGTACTTGAAGAAAGCATGTTTATTTGGTATGACTCAAATGATACTCATGTCTGGATTTTAACTTTAGGCTCTGTTAGTCACTGTAGCCATCCTTTATGTCCGTCATGGCCACACAGAGAAGCAATTTAAAAGTAATAATTTCAAACAAATATCCATCCTCCTATTTCACTGTTGAAAAGTATTTCTAAATTGAGCCAGAGCTATCTTACAGCTCCAACAGTTGGAGTTGGATAAAGAAGAAGTTCTCTCTAAAGCTGATGTCTTTTTTAAAAGTAAAACTCTTTTATTTGTTACTCTCCTCTCTCCAAGGGCACACTGCAAGAAGTATTTTTCTAACTACAGTTTCAAGACTTCTTGGAGGACATCCACTCGACTATCATTCACAGCCGAAAAAACCTTTTATCCTGACCCAAACCAAAAATGAATTTTACCCAGACTGGGGATTTTACGTTTCGTCCATTTATTTAAATTTATTAAGACTAGAGAAAATATAACAACAGAATATTGCTGATGAATGTGTAATGTTGTCTTTAGTAATACAATTATACAACTTGAAGAATTACAATCCAAGCATGCATCCTGTGCACTTAAGCTGATCAATCAGACTGTCTTAGTCAAGGACTTACACTTCATTTTACAAATCAATTTCACAATTTGTTCATATCCAGCTAATTAAGCAGAGAGGGGAAACAGATTAATCTTCATCTTTCAGGTGTTATATTTCACTCAGTTGATAAAAGCAGCAGAAAATCAGGACAACAAACAAACACTTCAATTAAAAACTGAGATGCATTATGTGTGATCAATCAAAATATAAGTCCTGGACAGTATACTTGAAGGATTTTTGACATTTTTCTTTAAATAACATGTGGATCTTTCATAGTTGTAGTTTCAAGCGTCAAGATGAGTGTTTCAATGCTCATCTCTGTGACCCATCTATCAGAGCACATGTAAGCACAGCAAGTATCCTCAAGTAAACTTGAAAGATGAGAAGCAAAGAGAGGAGGCAATACAACTTCACACATGGAGTTTACCACTGTAATTTGAGAGAAGGTTTCTGTGATTAAAACAGTGTCATAGTGAGTTTAAAAGTAGCACAGAAAAGACATAGATAAGTATTGTGGTCCAGCAATGTTAGCCAATCGTAGGATCAGCACCATGGACAGTGGTATTACCAAAAAAAAAAAAAAAAAAAGGACATGCCTACATGAAAAAGTATCCCTGGTGTCAAGGTCTGGTGACTTCTAGAAAGTCATGGGCCATTCCAGAGACTCAAGGTCTACTTCACTGTATATCTTTCCAAATATTTGGAGCCAAAACATTTAAAGTCCCCCCCTTCTGACTGACTGCTGTGTCGGCCATATCCCATAAAGGTAGGAACAACATACATTCCTGCCTTTCTTGTGCCTACAAGGAAAGCCTGTGGCAGGGAGAGAAGCAGCAAAACAAACAAACAAACAAACAAACAAACAAAAAAAACTCAGAGCAGAGCAGATACCAGTGACAACATAATGACAATGATTAAGTCAGAAGTAGAATAAAGGAGGAGCTGGGGTGGAGGAGGGTTGCAAAAACTGGCTTGCAGAGAGAGCAGCAAAGCATAGCCAGGCTAGAGCAGTTTAAATTTAGCAGAAGTGTGATTAGCCAATAGCATGCTTTGAGCAAATCAGCTGGCTTTCAGCTGATGAGGGCTTGTGTGAGATCAGCTGTATCTTAATTATATGGCAGCAACTGACTCTGAACTAACACCATACATTCAACATAATATCTTAATCTTTGCACAACAAAACATCAGTAAAGTGGGGATCAAGACAAACTATCCCTCTGGTAAATGTATTTACAACAAACATCAAAGTCATGGAGGTTTTCTCCTATAATCCCTGGACTCAAAAGTATTAAATAAACCCAGATATGCAATAAAGGGGCACAAATACTAACAAAGTCTCATTGGCTGACAGTAGGTGAGTCAAACCTCTTCCTCTCCTGCTTTCTCCCCCTGCCCTCTTGTTCACAGACTTATCCACAGAAACACACACACGCATGCTTCAATAAGCTTTGTACACTTAAAAAAGCAGATTTGTTTAATACTGTTGTCCCACAGCCACAGCTCCAGCCATGCAGGGCTTTTATATAAAGCGAAGCAATGAACTCAGATTTGCAAAGTCACAAGCTGAATCACTTTGCCACAGAAGCCCCGTGGCCCTTCTCTTACAAGAATCCAGCAGCCTGCCATAGAAACACAGCCTCAGTAATCTCCAAAGTGCATGGGTAATGTTCTTATTTTAGTTTAGTGAGTGTGCTCCAGTTTATGTAATACATTTAGTTACTTCAGTTTGAGAACAAGATGTATTGAGCAAGTTAATTTACTTGAAAGCAATGTCATCAGTATAATTATATTTATCTGGGTGACATGTTTGGAAATCTGGTAATTCTTCTGGTCAGACTAAAAGGAGGAAAATTGCAATCAGAGGCCTTATTTTTATTCTCTCCCTCCCCATAGACTACCAGTAAATGTAAATTATATGTTTTCAATGCATGAGAGCATCAAACGCATGTTAATCTAATGTGCAAAGTCCTACTAGAAAACCTCACATAGGGTTCAAAACCCCCTGAGACTAGTCGAGTTTAAAACGTCAAAAATTTCAAATAAATGAAACATAAATCAATAATAAAGTATTTTTTATGAGATACAATTAAACAGAAACATATTTGTATGTTTATTTCATGATTAACAGATGTAAACAACAGAATAGTATCAAGGGAGAGACCCATCCATCCATTTTCTATACCGTTTACCCCATTGGGGGTCAAAGGGGGTTCTAGAGCCTATCCCAGCTGTCATTGGGCGAGAGGCGGGGTACACCCTGGACCAGTCAATCACCAGTCAATCACAGGGCTGACATATAGAGACAGACAACCAGGCACGCTCACACTCACACTCACACCTACGGCCAGTTTGGAGTCACCAATTAACCTAACGAGCATGTCTTTGGTGGCGGGAGGAAGCCGGAGTACCCAGTTCATTTGTTGTTTTTTGATACCACAATAAATATTGTACTGTGGACTTGTTACAGAGTTATTGTTGTGCTGTGAGATTTTGATTCTCTTACATCCTTAATATTTGTTTTAAAGAACAGACAAATATAGTCAACAGCAGAGTGACAGGTCAGTGACGGCAGATCTGCCATAAAGAACTAGAAACCAGAACACTAAATAATTCGTAAGCAATGTAAAAAAAGAAAACAGACAAAAAAAAAAAAACCCAAACAAAAACTAGAAAAGCACTCAGAGAGCGCAGACGTCCGCCATTAGCCCAATCTCCCAATAGTACAGAATCCTTTAAAAAATTCCTGGATCCAGACGGTGATCCAGATCAGTCCCAAAATCTAATCAGTTCTTCCTTATGCCATCTCTGATATTTCTTAAAAAATTTCATCAAAATCCGTCCATAACTTTTTGAGTTATGTTGCTAACAAACAAACAAGCAAACTAACTAACTAAATAACAAACTAACAAACCCTGCCGATCACATAACTTCCTTGGCGGAGTTAACAACAACAGGGTACAGTGTACAGGAGTTTTTTAGAGCTGGTCTGTCAACTACGTTGACTACTGATGTCAACATTTAACAGCCTGATAGCAGAAGGAAAGAAAGAGACTGAATGTCTGTTTCCTTAAAGGAGAAAGATAGCACCATCCTGACAGCATTAAAGAGAAATTAACGGATGGATGTGGTCCGGCTGACTCATAATCCCTTTTGCTTTTGGAAATTTCTTTAGAGACTTTTAGACTTTAGACTTTTCAGCTGACTACAGTGACCTCAGAGCAGAGAGTTCAAAACGTTCCATAAAAATCTCTCAGAGACACATAAAGCGTTGATCTTTTGAAAAAGTTAACCCTTAATGTTCATGTTTTACTGCAGATGTCACAAAATTTCCATTGTGAGTCAAACGATGTCCCCAGGTTTTGACATGGTGCAAATTTTTTTGTTTTGTTTTGTTTTGTTTTATGGCTGTTCTATAGTAAATCAGAACCAGAGTCAGCTTTAAAAAGCTCATTTGTTTCAACCCACAAGAAATAAGAGTCAGGCTCTTCTGTTGTTCTCGATAGACAAAATTTACAGAAGTGTAATGCCATCTCTAGAGAAAATAAAAATCCGCTCTGTGTTACTGAATTAATTAGAAAATGATCTTGGAATCATAAGATTCATTTTCATGAAAAATTAAAAGCTCTCAGTTTTTCAAAGTTAATAAGATACCAACCAATGCCCCAGTTCAAATTGTTACACATAAATATGAAACGCTGGCATAGTGTATCATCAGAAGTTAAAAAGAGTTTAAGACTACAGTTTCACACAGCTGTATGAGCTAAAGAAGTAAAGAAGATCAAAACACAAATATGAACAAACATATGACTGTTTGCAGAGTTGTCACTTTCTTCTGGAGTCATTTTGTGATGGTTTTATTTTAGGAAAGGCATCAGATATCACCTTTTATAACTGCAAAACCCCAGTGAACTTGACAAGTTAATTTTAACCTCCATTTAATACGGTAATACTCTCTTTTACACTGCAGGTCACACACATTTTAGATGAACTTTTCTAATGTTAGTGTTTCATGTTCACTAAAAGGACTATTGACACTACTGGCTTTCATTTTTTTTGTAGTGTTACCAATAAATCAACTTAAAGAGAAATTAGGATATAGCAGTGTGGCAAGTGAAGATCTATAATAAGATTGGGTGTGAACAGCTCTTCTTAAGTCCAGCAGCAAATTCTCTATTCGACTGAGGTCTTGCTTCTGATTTAGCCACTCCAAAACATCCACCTTGTTGTCTTTAAATCAATTCTGTGTAGCTTTCGCTGAAGGCTTTGGGTTGTAGTTCTCTTACAGACTGAATAACAATGTCCTCCTATGTTTTACTGCATTCATTTTTACTCTCTGCCTTTTACAAGCCTTGCAGGGTCAGCTGCCAAGCAGCATCCCCACACCATGATGCCGCCACCATCGTGCTTCATAATGGCGATGGTGGGTTTGTGGCGATGTCCAATGTTTTGTATCCGCCAAACATGGCATCTTGTCTGATAGCCAACAAGCACTATTTTTGTCTCAACAGACTAAAGACCTTTCTTTCATTTGACCATGGAGTCTCCCACATGCCTTTTGGTGAACTCTAGTTGAGATCTAACATGAGTTTTCTTCCAGTAAAGAACCCAGACGAGAGTTGTATTCAGAGTCTCACCCATTTCAGCTGCTGAAGCTTGTAACTCCTTCAGAGAGGTTATAGTGTCTTGGTGGTCTCTCTCACCAGTCTCCTTTTTGCACAGTCACTCAGGACAGCCTGATCTAGTCTGATTTACACATGTTCCATATCATCTCTTGATGATCAATTAAACTGAACTCCGGAGGATGTTCAATACCTTGGAAATGTTTTTGTATCTACTTATACTTTTCAAAAACTTTTTCTTTGAGTTGTTTGGGGTGTTCTTGTCATCATGGTGTAATGGTAGCCAGGAATACTGATTAACCAGTGACTGGACTTTTCTGACACAGGTGTCTTTATACTACAATTACCTGAGACACATTCACTGCACCCAGGTGATCCCAATTTCACTGACTGTGAGATCATTAACACCAGCCAGACCTCTGTTGAATAAGGCCACTCACTTTAAAGGGGATGAATATTAATGCAGTCACTTATATTACTTTATAGGAACCAATCAACCAAAGTGCGACAAAGACGAGGGAGTGGATGCAACAGGTTTGCCTGTATTCATACTATAGACATTGTCAAATCAAGTCTAAGACCTAGTACATCGTGTGCAATGATTGCACCACGGTACAAAAGATTATTGCATCTCCCCAGGAGTCAAATCGTTGGAGGATATGGTGGACACCCATGTTGCCTGAAACATCTACTGATCCCTTTGTCTGGTAGGCACACAGCAGGGGGGCTCAGCAGGGGGCCTTCAGGTGGATCAACACACACCTCTCATGTGATTTCTCAAACAAAGACAAGAGGACAGCCTGTAGTGGTCTTATCCTGTGGTGAAGGCTTTCCTGGAGAACAGGTTGATTGTAGAGCACTTGAAACACAGAGAAACTCCACAGAGACCTGGTGTTGTGTTTAAGACATACTAAGATACTGTCAATTCCTCCTTTCTGATGTTCTGTCTCCTTAACAATCAGGTATCTTGTTCTATTAAAGAGGTGATGTGGTTAATGGAGTGAAGGTTTAGAAATACATGCAGTTGAATACAGTCACATTGCCAAAATGTTTGATGGATCACTACAGCATGGTTGCAAAGTAAGCTTAAAAGGATGCATTTTTAGAAATATTATGTAGGTGATGGTACAGATACCTATGTGCTAGGAAAAACTTGTTGTTTTAAGAAAAATGCATACTCCAGTACCACTGTTGTTACAAATCCGAGGGATTTAGAATGTCTGAGACAGACACACAGTCTGATTGATGTGTGCAAACACAGCTCGTGGTTTGGAATGACATGCTTGGTCTGTTAACTCATGAAACACTCTGTGCTTTCTCATGTTTGATTAAAGGGAACTGTTTTTACCTTATCAGTTAACATGTCATCACTTTGCTGGATTTTGATGAGTCTGGACAGCATTAGTACCTTATCAGCATGAGTAGCTTTGATTCAAAAAGTGCTTTTGGGATGTTTAGTGCAGGGGAGAGAAGGGGGATTAAAATGTAAACACATATGTTGTTCTGATATTGCCTCTTCCCTGAGGTGACTGCCAACATATGGCTAAATTACATGCTACATTACTTCTTAATCTCTTTAATTGCCTCTTCACTTGCCTAACACATAAACCCTTTGAAAATATCCTGATGTAGAGCTGATGTGCTTGACTGAAATTTTCTCTCTCTGCCTCTCTTTTTCTCATACAAAGAACCTCTAGAGAGCTTAATCATGGGTGATAATAGTTTACCTGTTGTGTAAACACTTCATTCATATCAAGAACAACAAAGTTGGTGAGCTGATAATCACAACAGTGTGGGCAGACACTCTGCAGATATTATCCTGAGGGTCCAGCGCCTTGTGAGTAACAGGTAGTCCAAATCGATATCACCAAACGGCAGCTTGTGGATCCCGTCTAATTAGACAGAGACATGGGGAGAAGGAGTGAGCTCTATTCGCGTGATCAAGAAGTCTGCCTTTTACCATGTTTCACCAGCACTCATTGCCTTCCTATCGACCAGTGATGCTACTTCCAAAGTGCGGATTGACTAGCAATTGGAGGTGATCCAAGGTGTGACAAAACAAAGCAGCTTTAACACAGCAAAGAGCAGGGATGTAGCGTGGAATGCTAATGAGTGTTATCGTCGTTTTACTCTCTGCTTTTGTTGGTAGAGTGATTAAGAGTCCTTGGGCAAACAAGGCGAAGGCGGCTCCATGCCAACCTCTATTTTTTCCTCTACTTTCATTGTCACTGACCGCATGAAAAAGACACATAAAATGGACGAAAGAAGAAGTGTTAAAAAAGAAAAAAGATCTGAAGGCAGGATCAAAAAATGTGAAATTTTTCAAGGTGAATACAATCACTTTTTCAGTATTTATTTTAACCTGATATGGTCTTGATTATTGGTCTTTACTTTTATATATCTGCTTTGCTGACAGTCAAGCAAAACCATTTAATCACTTTTTTAGCACCTGAAAAAATATCAACATATAACAAAAAAGGAGGGAAAATTGACTCAAGTAGATTATCTCTTTGTTGTGACAATGCTTCTTGGCAATAAATCTTAAACCGTTGAGTTATTTCCATTTTAAATGGTGCCACATTTGTAAAGGACATGCATTTGTGGGATGAGCAGCAGAGCTGAATATGGAAAATCTGGCCAATTCTTCTCTGCTAATGTCGAACAACTTATTATGCCAATGACTCTCGTTTGGTGTTGTTTGGTGGATTGGATGATTGAAGCTTAAGTAGCATGTGGAAGAACCATATGCAGCCACAACGGCCTGGCACTTCCTCCTCATGCTGGTCACCAGCCTGGTGATACACTGCTGTGGAATGGCATCACTGAACATAACATTCCTCCACACGTTCAGTTTTCAGTGCCAGTTGCCGACATCCCTGCAAACGGGTCTGATGGAAGCCACCAGCCATGTTATACTGCAAACCTTGACTGCAAATCTGTAGAAGACAGCCTAAGGTTCAGTGCTGACTGAGTGAGGTAGTAGTCTTCAGATGTCATTTTCCACTTCGCAAATTGTCTCTGACTTTCCCTGTAATATGGAACCTGGCCTTCAGTTTGGAGATTGTGCTAGGACTCGCCCTAATAATGCTGCAACTCAGTTTTGCAGAAACCGAGGAAGTTGCAGGAAGTTGGTTTTGCAATGAAGGTGTACTGGGCTCAATGAGTATTGAATAGCAAACTAAAGCATTTGTCTCTGCTCTAGGGGATTTTTGTATAAAATATGGCTACGCAAACCAAGACATCCAAACTGGCAGGCAGCAGTTACAGAAAGGCTAAGCAATGGGTTGTTCAAGTTCGCCCATGCTGTTCACAGCAATCTCTCTCATGCCACGAGGTCGCACGAGATCAAAACGTCGCAAGATTTCTCATGGAGATGAAAATTATCTTGCGACATCAATATTGCCCAGACACCAGGATCAGCAGCTCTCCTTACACAAAACAATACCAAACTGGAAATTATAAAAGATCACAAAGATACCCTGGACATTTTAAAACTGTTGGTGGGAGAGCTAATGAAGTAACGGAGCTGATCCGTGACCCATTCGACCAAACTCAACCCCCTTCTCTGTGTGTGCTACTCGGGTCCACACATGATCCACAAATTCATTATAAGTTTATCATAATGGTGTGAAATGATGAAATTCTGCTGCTGGAAAACTGTGCAGTTTGTGTATGTGAGCAGACTTGCTCATAGTGCCGGTATATGTTACTTAATAACTTTAAGTCAGTCACTGCATCATTATGTCTCCTTCTCGTCTCACCGTCTGTCAGTCACATATCCATCAGCTGTTGGCTGTGCGTATATCAGTCAGAAGTTTAACAACATTCCAACATTGTCAAAGCTCATATGAGAAAAAAGTCCAAATACAATAAATTAACCTATTTCTCTAAATTACAGCAAAAGTTATATTGACAGAAATATGTTTTTGAGTTTTTAAATATGAGAATGTGAGAAATAGTTTAATTTTACTGATGCAGCTCTTTATATCTCAGTCTGTTGTAAATAGTTTTTAAACTACTTTCAAAATAATCTAAATGCTTTTATTATTCTTATTATTATTATTGTAATTGTAGCAATGAGTGCATAGTTTAGTAAATCAAAGATGTGGTAGACTATTAAAATGAAAGGTCTGATTTGAAGAGCATTAAAATGTACAGTTTGAGTCAAAGTTAGACAAGATAAACTGTGTGTTAGCATCGATAACCCATTCAGTACAAGAGGAGTTAGTTTAAACATTTCTGAATAGACCTGAATGCTTTGCAATTCTGACTTTCAGCTGTATAAAGGACATATTATCCACCCATGTATTTTTTTCCGTCTCCCGTCTCGTGGACCCAAATCTCGTCTTGTCTCATGAGATAAGTGTCTCATCACACCCCTACAGAAGACAGTGATTATGCAATTTTGGTGACCAGACTGCCATGGATGCTCCAACCACAGCCTTGCAGACAGCGGCCTCCACAAACATGGTGTTGAAAAGGCTTTAGGAGTTTCTCATTTGGGCCAGAATGGAAATCAAACCAGGAACGTCCTGGAGTCAGTCAATCCAAAAAGGAGTCAGGTATAAAGATTATATAAAGAGGGGATCCAATTTCTGTCAGAGAAATCAAGTCTTAGGAGAGTTTAAACGACTGACCTCTCTGGCAGGCACATGGCCTTATTTTTTGTGAAGCTATCTGATGGCCTGGATAAGACAGTCTAAAGCCACCCTGCAGGGAAATTCAACACATGGTGCCACCAGTTTACCTAATACCAACAAATATTGTGGCTGGCTCAGTCTTCCTAACTACCTCTCCAAAGCAGCCCTGTATAGACAAAAAAAAACAAAAAAAAACTGCTCTCCAGCCTCCCCTGAGGGTCATGTTTGAGCTCAGGGATTCTGCTGACCTTCACATGTGGAATACTTTAGTTCCAATGTAGACAGAATGCAAGTGGAAGGCTAAGGATGCCGTTCATCAGTCTTTGAGCCCACTAAAGCACTAAGAGGTCATTGGGTGGCTGCAGTCAGGCAAGGCCAGGCTTGGATGGAGATCTGTTCCTTAGACGCGGTCTAAAGCTGCAAAAAAGTAGACCAAAGTGCTGGTGGTTTCTGAAGTATGTATGTAAGTAAGGCATGCATGATTGGACAAATTGGGAAGCATTTACCAACAGGGCCATGAATGTGGTCTGATATGTGGCCTTCCATATGCAAGGCTAAGCTTCCTCATAACATCCAAATACTACACCCTCCTAAGTCTCAGAAACCTATGAATATGGCACCAGAGTGAACTACATCCTCTGTTATGATGGCTCCAAAAAGTTTAAGTCAAGATCCAGTACAGATTGCAAAATAAATTGACTCAGGTTTTGGCAGAACAGAAGTGAATAAGATGAGTCTTTCAACCAGACTGTGGATGGACTTCTGTGGGCAAGACAACAAGTCAACTAAACATCAACCAAAGTATTGGTCTTCCCTGAGACCAAGATGCAGATGGAATATAAAGGTAAATCTGAACTGCTAACTGAGGTTTCACTGGAGATCCCCTCAGCATCGCTTTTGTGGCCTGATTGCATTCTGTTGTTGACTTTTGCCAAGATAATCATCCTGTCTGAACCTAATCATTCTTTTGCATAGACAGTCTATTAGAGGAAAAAGGACGAGTACACCAAACTGGCTGTGCCTTCCCCAGAAGCAGTGTAGAAGATATCTACTTATCCTGGGGAAGTCAGCTGAGGAGGACTTGTTGGAAAGTTCACACAACATTCTCTGAGAACACTCAGGATTACTGGACTCAAGCATGGGAAGGGATCTGAAGATCAGCTGCAGGAAGCAATAAGGAGACGTCTCTACCCCTGTTCAACTACCTGGAGATGTTCTGAGATCAATGGGGCAAAACATCCTTGAAGGGTGGCTCCCAGCTGTCCCAGTGGCGCTGGCGGAGGTTCAGCAGGCAATAACGCCATGAAGATAAACAAGCTTTTCTTCATTCTGGCATTAATGAGAACTGTTTTGGGAACTTAGGGGGGTAGACTCCTGATGAGACACCAAAGGCAGTAGGACAGGTAAGATGTCCTAGCCAGGGAGATTATTTTGGAGTATGATGACAGGTAGGTGTGCAATGGATATTATCTGGAAATTTTGGGTTCCAACCAAGGCTGGCATCAGGGAGGATAAAGGAGAAAGCTCTCTGGGGCCCAGTCTGATTGGGGCCTGATGGAAGGATGGAAAGAGCACTGGCCTTTTCTATATACAAGAATGAGAAACAAACTTTACAATACCCATCAAAGCCACAATTTACACATTTGTTTTATGGTTTCTTGGTGAAATGTAGTTTCAAATTATTTTCAAAATGTAAACCCTGTTTTCTTAAAGTGGTATTAGCCTTTTTTGTAGAATATTAACACTGTGCAGCATATTGAATTTAACTTTAGGATTATGTATTGCCTTTCTGGAACCTGCAGAAAAGATTGGGCAGCAGAAAAGTAAGGAGAAGTAAAAATGAGCTAGTTGGGACATTTGACTCAATCGATGTGTTTAAAAAAAAAAAAAAAAAAAAACTACACAGCAAAAACTGGACTGATTTTTTTTTTTTCTTTATCACCAAACTCCATTCTGAATGTAATGGTCTTCAGTGTCAGAGTTATAGATCAGTGGTGATCCACCAGTGATAATCAATCACTAAATAGAGTCAATTGAGCAAAGCTCCACCCACTGCCATTTCCAATCTTGGGGGAGTGGAGGTTACCCATGGCCTTGGGCAAAGCGATTAGAATATTTTTATGTTTTTAGATGTGTTTAGGTAAGTTAAGATGACCTGTTGTACAGTGATCGCTGCTGGGATTCCTTTTCTCATAATTCTGTTGAATTATTGTTGTTTTTTTCATTAGACACGTCTGCATCATGAGTGAGGTTATCCAGTGAGTTAGTCACTTCCTGTATGTGGCAAGGGATGATCTTTTGTAAAGGGTGGTGTACTAATTCATAAAAAAAAAGCATTTGCCAGAAAACACGTGCCAACAAATGAAATAAAGCATTGTTTGGGTTAAGAGTACACCTTGATGTGTAAAATATCAACATTGAGAGTGTTAAAAATCAACACTGCAGTACAGTTAAAATATTAACACTTTTAGAAGTGTGAATTTAACTCAGAACCTGTGAGATGTATATAAAGTCTGATGATTTTGCTGGGTACACAAGTTGATTGAAGGCAGGCAACTTTCAAATGTAATCATATTGTCCCCAGAGGGAAATTTGCTTTGCAGCCAAGTAACCATTTTTTAAAGATACAGTATCTTCAGACTCTTTAGACAAAAAGTAAATACAAGTACATCATATTGGATCATTTTTTAACTTGAGTCACTGTAGTGACTCACAACAGTAAATACACAACATTCACCTGCTCTCGGTTGCTACATGAGCTCCGCTGATCCAAAACACATGGGTTTAGGAAATCACATTTAGACCCTTGATGGGTCTTTCAGGGGACAGGACCTCAGTAGGCCAATGTGGAAATACTTCTTGACTTGCTCAAGAAGTGTGCAATAGCTAAGACTTGCACCCAAAAAGGATGCAAAAGACACTGTTTGATTGTTATAGTAGCGTTGCATCTTGTCTTTCTCTTCCCTGTTCTTTGTTGTTTCAAATTTTCCTTGGGGCCTCTGTGTTGAGACGTGCAAATTATCCAGAGCCAAGTTTTGATCGTTTGCTGGAAATTGTTCAAATAATAAAGAAGTGTTGCTTTGAGTTCAGTGTTTCAAAGTCTATTTGCTACAGAAAGAACATTCAGGGGATCCTACATGATTGCAGATTTAATATTGCAATTTTTTTTTTTTTTTTTTTTTTTACGAGGGTAAAATAAATGATATTGGATGCAACAAAGAATCCCTAAAAATGTTTAGCTGTCATCCGAAACAGAGGGAATGAATGACTCCTGCTAGCCCTTTTATTTGCTTCTAAACTATGATCCCAACTTGAGACTGATTTTTATAAAAAGCATGGACAGATCACTGAATTCAGTGATCAACAGCATGATAGAGGAAGAGGCAATGTAGAGCGAGTCCATAATCAGATGTCTTGTTTTGTTTATATTTATCCAACAACATGATGTTTGAATGTGATGTGTGGAACTACAGGAAACCCCTCTGTGTATAAATCATTTAACAAAAGAGTAATTGTGTGGTGTGTAATGGCAGCGTGTGAGTCTGTGTAGATTCTCTTATTTTATTTCCTTATTCTCAAGTGTATTCTGACATGGTGTCAACTGAGAAAATGAGCCCTTCCCCCCTTTGGTCCCATTTGTGCAAGTGAGCCTTACACCAGCCCTGATTATGATGGTTGGACTGCACATGTTGGCAGTGTAAATAACACTGGCTCTGAGCACACTGAAAATATCCATCTTAAGTGGTCAATGAGGTGCTTGGCTCAAAGGAAGAAAATCACTCCAAGAAAATGTACTGCTTGTGAAAAATCTAAAAAAGAATAACTACCATCTATTCTCTTTCACTCACTGCAGTCCAAACAGAGGAATTGTAAAGAAATTATTATTATCATTATTATTATTTTCTTTTTTTTTTATCTGGGGCCATTACCATTATTATGGACATTGTAGCCATACAAAAGAAAAAAAGACTGAGTTGGATTCATGTCTAGGGCAGCTATCTAATCTGTAGTTGTCTGGTCTTTTTGTTTGTCTCTACCATCTTTCTCTTTTTATCCCCTTATACCAAAAACAGCTTTAGCATGGATATTCAAAAAGGGTCTAATTCTGCTTTTACTCATGGTGGATTCATGTTAAACCTGTGTAAATCATATAATCAGGAGAGAGGTGCCATCTTTGTAAAGTGTCTTGAGCGAACATCTGCTTTGAACTGGCACCTTTATAATAGTATTCATTGACTGATTATTTAAAAGTCTCAAAAAATGAGGCATTGTTTTTTTCAATGTTCTAATACAAAATTAATACTTTTAAAAAATTACAAAAAGTCCTTTTGAAGTACAGTTTTTAAAATGTCAAGTCTTTGCTCTCATTTTGGACAGCTTTTACAGATTTGTTTCTGTTTACAAACTTTTTTCAGTACTTATTTACGATCCAATCATACATTATTATTCTGTGGGCTCATTTTATGTCTAGACTGATCAATTTTAGTGACAATCAGCAAGAAGAGGAAAACAATAAGCAATAGATCAAAGCAACCATTCAATATTGGCTTCAGATGTCTTATTTTCCATTCTCTGTGTACTAAATTGTGCTATTTAAGCATGTATTACATATGAAGTGCAATAAATAATAAACAATTATACTGTTTATCAGGCTACACACATTTTACCTCTATTAGCTGCTGTGTCCACCATGAAAAACAAATTTTCTGCATGGTTTTACAACAACAAACTACAGTATAAAAGATGATCGTGTTTTGCCACAATTGGTTAAACTCCCAACTGAAGTCAACACTATTTTTTTTCTTTTTTTCTTTTTTTTTTTTTTGCTGTTTTATCATGATTTTTTTTTTAATTTGCAGAAATATTAATGAAAACATAAATATTTATAAAAATTCACATTTGTGATTGTGATGGATGACTGCCATTTTTCTATGTGCCCTACAAAGGACCACTAGGACATGCTTTCTGTCCTGTAGTGGATATTCCATGCACTGCATTACCTGAATTTATTCATTAGGTTTTCAAGTGGTAAGAAGGGATCTCACTGAAGATGCAAAAGTTTAAAAAATGTGTGTTTCGAAAGGATTCATTTGGCTTACTAGGTTCCCCAATTAGTTATATTCTCTAGACTTAAAAGACATTTTAACACTAGTGCTGGTCTCCTTAATATGCAATGCTTGCCTAATCAGGATTTAATTTATTTATTTATTCCAAAGTCACAACTTTTGATGTAATATACAGTACATATGAAAATGCAGGACATTAAGCACTGCTTATGCAAATTTGTTCAGTCTAAGGCCCCTGAATACCATAAAGCTATGCATAAAGTGTAGCCAGACGTGAACTATAGGACAACTGTTAACACTGTAAGACTTCTACTTCAATTGTCCAAATCTGTGTTGCACAGAAAACAGATAAAATATTTGTTTATGAGTTTGTCTTGAAATTAAATATAGAAATGTTTGAATTGATGTCCATGTGTATGGAATTCCGGCCATTTAGAACAACTAACAGGCGTTTGCTCTAGATAGCCATGTGACCAATAACCTGCATTTAACCTCAGTAAAACACACAGAAACATGCGATATGGTGTCATGTCTGTGCTAAAGCAGCACTGAGGAAACATATTTCTGTGTTTACATGATCCGAGTTTGACAAAGTAGAAACTGAGCCCCAGTTCTTGTTACCCTGTCATTACAGCCTACTTGTTTACCCACATTGCACATGATCGGAGCATGGAAATGACTGTGAAAAGACATTCTTTTATTTATTTTTGTGTAGGCTGTTTAAACAAACATAAAGAAAGCTATGAACTTTTGCTTACGAGTATGCAGAAGGGTTTAAGCTTACATTTTACACATGAACAACAACACTTTGCTTCACTTTAGCTCCATTAGCTCTAAGTTAGCCCATTTGTACATTAGCTGCTGCCCTTACTTCGCAGCTTACAAATAAAGTGACTGCTCTGCTAACTAGACACCATGTTTAAACCCTGCATTAAAAATTAAAATTCAGTCTTACTACCAATTGTCCAGCATGAGGCCTCATAAACTGATGATCTCAACTGTAACCCCCGCTAAAACAGTAGAATCCAACCATTGTAGTTTGTTTATAGTAATCCTGAATAAAGACCACTGTGGATGGTTTAGTGCTGTCCTCTTTCTTCAATGACTCTTCCCCTGTAGCTGAAGTCACTTCTTGCTGCTATTTTAGGCTATAATAGCCAGAAAGCCCCAAGCTAGTACTCCTGGTTTCTGGGAAGTGAGATGGTGCCCTTGCCCTAACTTTAAGTTTATTCTAAAGGATTTTATCTTCTAGGTAACACAATAAACAATCTGTAATTATTCAATATTTGATTATTTGGTAATTGGCATCATTTTCAGCCTGACAATTTGTCTATTAACGTTTTTTATCTGCTGGACATGCGCTGTGAAACCAGCCAAAGACCAGCTGACAGAAACTCTTATATATGCACACATAAGTAACTATCACTAAGAAAAGACTGTGGCACTTTATGTTGAGAAATGCATGGATTCCTATTTTATACTTCATTCTTTTTCTCCCATGGTACCCTGTGCTTCCACTGGGCATTACTTTTGCAGAGAATTACCAACATTTAATTCAAGAAACTTCAATAACTTGACCACACTGCTTTAAAAAATAGCTTTTCTTGTTGGGACATTTGTTAGTTTTCCTTTAAAACATGTTGAAGCTCTTATGTACCGGTTCATGCTTTTTCATTCTATAGAAATCTTACAGTTTCTAAGAGACATTACTAGTGAAGTTCATGCTGATTCTTGTTGTTGTTACAGTGTCTTGCTTAAATACCCAAGATGCAAAACTTTGCCAAACAAGGGATCTTCACTTGTGGTATTTTGTCAATCAAAGCAAGAATCAGAGCACATTCACCTGGAAAACAAAGAAGGATGTATCCCAATCACAAAGAAGATGGAAACGTAACATTCAAAAAAAAAAAAAACAAAAAAAACAAAGAATAACAAATCACAACCTTAAAAGTTTTGCATTGGTTTTGTCATGATTTAAGCAGGGTTATTTGTTGCAAAAAGAAAGTAAAGCAATTAAACAAACAATAGAACAGATGCCACCAATCTGTTGTCTGGTTTAATTGTTTCAAATAAGTTTGGAATATCAACAAGTCTCTTAAGACTGTAAATTAGTTGTTGTTCTGTTAGCTCTCAGATGGTGGATAATTTTTCTTTTGCAAATTTGAATACAACAAACTTTTGGGTAATTTTTATGAAAACATAAACAAAAATGTACATTTCTCTGTTCAGTGGCCAGAAACAATTTCACATGAAGTAGAAATGTGCATACTAAAACTGGGAGTTGTGAATGTACAGCTGAACTGCAAACTGTGTTTTCACCCTAATGCTGTTTTTTGTAGACTGTCACAAATCGGAAGGAGCTGCTTCAGCCTCGGGCCTTAAAAGTCTAAATTGGTGAGCCCATTCATGAAGCAAACACGTGGATTTTACATTGCCATATATGGCAACCCAAGTGCAAAGATTTTGTCAGAGTAATCCAGAATTTTAAAAACATTTTCTGTACTTTTGATCTTAAACCATGTATGAGCTGGACAAATCAGTAAAAGGATTGATTTCCAGACATGTTATGTTCTGTTTTCTAAAGGAATTTTCAAAGAACTGCTGACCAGAGTATAGAAATGTTGGAATTCTTCATATTTTAATATCAAAGCTGTTTTTGCAGACATTTTTGAATTCTACAAAGCATTAAATGGTTCAACATTTGAATCATCATCAAGAAAAAAAAAAAAACAAGAACATTTTCTTACAAAACAGAAAGATGTATTCAACATCAAATTGTTTGAGGGAGCAGCCTGAGCTGATCAACACAACCCATCTGATGCAGCACATGTCCGCGGGATGGAGACATGTTATCGCCAGGTGTTATCCAAAGAAACACAGCAAGGAACGGAGGTGGTGTGATTTCACCATGCAAATAATTTATAGAAAACAACTGTATTACAGCCTCAGTGATGATGCCTGTCTGTTTTAACACATCTTCCTATGCATATGTATTCAATTCAGCATAAACAACTTGTATGCATGCACCTTGAATTCAAGAAGTGCAATCTTTTTTCAATTAAAGATACAGAGTATGGACAAAAGTATTTGGCCACATTTGTTAAAGGTGCAGTGTGTAATATTTAGCCTAGTAGCATTTAGTAAAACAAACTTGGTTAAATGAAACATGATGTCTATAGGTAGGTCTATCCTAATTAGTGTTTATCCACCTGAAAAAAAATGTGCTTTATTTTTATATTAACTCAGAATAAGCAATCTATTCATACATGGGGAGGGTCCCCTCCACGGACGCCGCCATCTTGAACTTTTTGCATTTTGCATGTTTGTTACATGTGTGTTGCAGTCACCGTTTGCAAACATTTTTATATAAAATGGGCCATTCTGACGAGCTCCGTGACTTTAAGCATTGTACTGTGATGGATGCCACTTTTGTAAAAAGATTATTTGTGAAGGTTTATCCATGAGGGATATTCCACAATCAGCTGTAAGTGATATTATTTAAACGTGGAAGCATTTAGGAACAACAGCAAATCAGCCACGGAGCGGAAAGACCACTTAAAAATCAAAGAATGAGGTCAACGACTGCTAAGGCATATGGTGTTTTAAAGTCGCCAATGCTCTGCTGATTCAACAGCTGAAGATTCCTGAACTTCTACTGGCATTAATGTAAACACAAAAACTCTATAGGGGGGGTTTCATGGAATAGGTTTCCATGGCCAAGCAGCTGCATGCAAGCCTCACATCACCAAGTCCAATGCCAAGCGTCTGATGGAGTGGTGGCAGTCAAGTAGGGGAGTCTTGCCAGGAGAACGTTACCTGCCTGCCATGATTGTACCAACTGTGAAGTTTGGTGGAGGAGGGATAATGGTAGGGGGCTGGTTTTAAGGGTTTGAGCAAGGCCCTGTATCTCTAGTGAAAGCCAATCTTAATGCTTCATCATACCAAGAAATTTTAGACAATGCTATGCTTCCAGCTTTGTGGCAACAGTTTGGGGAAGGTCCTCTCCTATTCTAACCTGACTGTGCCTCAGTGCACAAAGCAAGGACTATGAAGACATGGTTTGATGAGTTCAGTGTGAACAAAATTAACTGGCCCGCACAAAGCCCTGACCTCAGCCCCATCGAGCACCTTTGAGACTAACAGGAATGGAGATTGCAAGCAAAGCCTTCTTCTTCTACCAACTCCATTTTAAAGTAAATGAATTTAAATACAAATACAGGTGTTGGTTGAATGGTCAGGTGTCTAAATACTTTTGTCCATATAGTGTATTTTTGGAGAAGAACTTGTGTAAAGGTGTGGGTTGGAAAAAATGGACTCTCTGATATAAAAGGCTGCCAAGCTCAATAATGAAAGACAGTGGAGAATTTCTGGTTTCCAAAGATGCAACATAAAACAGTAACAGATTTTATGAGGAAACAGCGATTTATAGCATAATTTTGATCAAGGATCTTAATTGAAGCATTTAGGCCATATGAGGAAGTGCTTTGTCTAAAAGATGTTGGTTACAGCCTGAAAATCTAATAAGGATCCTGGACC
The DNA here is from genome assembly GCF_018320785.1 of Cheilinus undulatus. Classification (NCBI taxonomy): domain Eukaryota; kingdom Metazoa; phylum Chordata; class Actinopteri; order Labriformes; family Labridae; genus Cheilinus; species Cheilinus undulatus. Next base: position 31,960,441 of record NC_054873.1, read on the forward strand.
TTCCTGCATTACTCATTTTAATCATTTAACAGTGGTACAAAAAATATGACTACATATTTAAATAATTGAAATGGAAGTTAAAAGCTTTCCATAATGTCTCCATGAATACTTATGTCTGAATCATCCTGTTGTTTTGGGTATTGTCAAAAATATTCTTCTTTTACAGCTCTTAAAAGCCCCTATAGCTTTGTTTTGAAGCTGACTGGATTCATTCCAGCTGTGATGACCCTGTATGTGGAACTGGGTTATCATGGCTCAGGTTCATCTGAGACCAGTGTTCCCAATCCTTAAGAGTAGGCCTAACGTCTACATCATCATTGTTGGAAGCAGTGGTGACCAAAGTAAACAACTCCAACATGGACTTAAGATATGGCCATGCAAGCTCATGTGGTCATCCCTCTCTGCTGTAGCCATCATAATGAAATTAACAATCGAGTTCAAATATGAAGCACTTTACCACAGGCCATGGATATTTGTAATAACTTATGCTGATTACAGTAATCTGATAATGCACTAATAGTAATGTGAAGAAATGAAGTTACTGAGATCAGTGCCACTGTAGCTTTACTGGAATGTTTAATGTGAATGTTCAAGTTGGAAAAACATTTGAACTTTTTTTAACAAGTTTTTTTACTATCTAGCTGTCAGCAATGGACCGATTAATGCATGGCTGTTACTGCCTCTTAAAACAGCGCTTGCCTGCATTGAATACATTATCTTTATGATTCAATGAGCAAATTTTACTCAGGCAGTTTTAAAAGGTCAGGACAGAGGAGATGCTGATAACAGATTATTGCATTGCAGAGAAAGATGTGCCTGCAACTTCAATGCCTGATCTTATGGAGGATGTTTGACTCTTCATATGCATTTTCTATGCAAGTTTTGTGGACATAAACTACAGCAAACAACTGAATAGCAAGCTAATTCAGTAAGAGAGCATGACAACCAACGCTGTTCAGCTTCCAGTGTCTGACATTTGGCACAATTTTGAGTCTTTTGTCCTTAGAGACCAACAGAGAGATTTGTACTCTTTTACACTGAATAAATATGAATATTTTGTCTTAAATTACAGTGTATTCATACAGTATTTAGATCCTGTCACTTTTTTCAAATTTGTTATGATACATCCTGATGCTACAGTCATTGAAAGTGCAACCAAATTTTAGATTATTTGGCAAGGAAATACAACTGCTGCTGCACTTAAGGGTCCAAAGAGCACAGTGGTCTCCATAATTCTCATATGGAAGAAGTTTGGCATAACCAGGACACTTCCAAGAGCTGGTCACCTGGCCAGAATGAGCTATCCAAGGAGGAGGGCCTTATTAAGAGAGGTGACCATGAACTCAATGGTCACTCTAGCTGAGCTCCAAAGTCTGTGTGATACCATCACTGCACCCCTCCACCGATCAGGGCTTTATGGCAGACTGACTAGACAGAAGCCTCTCCTCAGTGCAAAACACATGAAAGCCTGCTTAGGGTTTGCATAAAGCACCTGAAGGACTCTCAGATTTTGAGAAGCAAGATTCTCAGGTCTGATGAAACCAAGATTGAACTGTTTGTCCTCAATTCTAAATGTTACGTCCACAAGAAACCAGGCACCACTCACCACCTGCCCAATACCATCGCAGCAGTGATATCCTCTCAATGAAATCCTGTTACACAGTGCTCAGGACCTCAGAGTGGGCCAGAGGGTCACTTTTCAATATGAAAATGACCCTAAACACACAGCCAAGACAACACAGTAACAGCCCAGGGACAACGCTGTGAATGTCCGAGAGTGGCATAGCCAGAGCTCTGACTTAAACCCTGTCAAAGTCTCTGGGGAGACCTGAAAATGGCTGTCCACCATTGGTCCCTATCCAACCTGACTGAGGTTGTGAGGATCTGCAAAGAAGAATGGCAGAAACGTCCTTAATCCAGGTGTGCAAGGATTGTTGTATCATATTCAAAAAGACTCAAGGCTGTGATTGCAGAAAAGGTGCTTAAACAAGTACTGAGTAAAGGGTCTCAACACGTATGTCAGTGTGAATCCTTTTTTAAAATTTTTAATACATTTGCAAAAAAATTTCCTAAATTCTATTGTAATTTTGTCATGATGGGGTACTGAGTGTGGATTAAACATATTTTTTCAACTGTAGCACCAGGCTGCAACATGACAAAAATGAAAAAAGTGAAGGGGGTCTGAATACTTTCTGAAGGAACTGTAGGCAGACTGTATTGTTATTATTATTATTATTGCCCTAAATAAATAACTTCTGACTATGTCATATAATGTTGTTTCTATAGGGCAGATACCATAGCACCAATACCATGGAGATGTGGATATGTGTGACTCTAACCTCCAATTTCAACATAAAGTGATCGCGCCGCGATCCGCCGGCAAATTGTACTGCGGAGCACATCGCTTCCTCTCTAGCCTATCAGAGAATTTCTACAGTTGGCGCTCCAGCCCAGCAGCGGCGTGTGCCTGGAGAGCCACTTTGCTCTGCTTTGTTTGAGATACGCTGCAGGTCTATTTTCAGCGCTGGCCGCTGCCAGACCGTGACAATACCTATCGTTTAGAAAGCACCAAAATGGAAGTCACAAGCATAGAATATCTGGTTCTTTCAAACTACAACAGTGCATGGACTCCCGGTCACAAATCATCACTACATCAACATTACGTCTCATCCTGCAGCTAAAGCAAAGGGTCACTGAGAGGTCACTGGGTCACAGAGCTACAACTGCACCATTGATGAGGAAAAGTTAACTTTTGAGCACATTTAGCCAAAGAATTTTACATAAACCACAGATCCTTTAAGCAAACATAACCTTTTTACTTCCTATTGTTCTCACCCAATGGCGGAAGCAATAATATCATGGACTTATATCGGAAAGGATTATAAACTAATCCCAAAAGGTAATATTGTCCACTGTTGAAATACTATTCCTGCGTGAACTTGCAGTTCTCCTGTGATCTCTGCCCGCTGTTCAGGGCTGCACGCCGTGGCGCAGCACTCTTGACTTGCTTCCAGTGAGCGAGGTCGCTCTCCTTTGGTCGGAGCAACCCTGCGGCACTTCGGTTCGCGGTGCAGTCCCCCTATGTGGAAATTGCGGGTAAGGCAGTCTACAATATTAAAGCCCTTTGCATTCAATATACATGTCAGGGCGTGTTTGTGCTATGATTAAATTCAATATTTTAAAAAAATGAATTGATAGAAGAATGAGTTGCAGCTCTGTAAGGTCATATTCGGGGCTCTCATTACATTAAAAGTCTAAGCTTTCAATTAGTTTCATGTGATTCTACTTGGAAAATAATTAGCTGTGAGCTGGTATCATTTGACATGTTTTCATATAAAAGCATTTCAAGAAATGATTGTGTATGTTTTGTTTTTATGACTATACATTCAAAGGAAGCCTTTTGTTGACTTTAACAAAGCCATATTCACCACTGCGGGTGGAATCTCTAATTAAACTGATGGGCCAATCCTTCATAAAGCCAAGGACAATGCTGTGAAAGCTTTGCTAATGTGTCTGAGATACAATGGCAGATGCACAACAACAGCTGCGAGTCTTGTCACTGTCACATTAGGAGTTTAGCTGCACAGGACATGACCCAAAGCCTACCAGCTTGTCACGGCTACACGTAGAGAGAAAACAGCTTCTTTGTCTGTCATGTGACAAACTGCAACATTTATGGAGGAGTTGGCTGTCCTGACAGGAGTCATGAAGAATAAATGCTGCAATTTTGCAGTGGGCTAGCATGTTAAGCGTTAGATCAGATGCCTCATTTTCTTCTTTTTTGGACTATGCAAGCAAAATGCACCTCTGTGAAATCACTGAAATGTTTGCCAAAGAGGATGAAACATATTTCTTTGACAGAGGATTAAAGACAAAAAACTGCTGCTGTCAAGGAATATATATCACTTTTCTGTCTTTATGAAGGCCAAAAAAAAAAAAAGATATACAGATATGCGAGATCCCAGATGGTTGGGTCAAGTGGTTTGACCCACAAAACAGAAGACTTTTGTGCTACCGAGCCCCTTAAAAAAGCAGTTTGTAATTTGTTTTTCCAGTTTATTTGCCTAAAGCTTCTGTTTTCTTTAAATATGTGGTAAAACCATATTCACAAGGGTTGCTAACATTAATAAAATATTTTTATAAATTTTATTATTATAAAATTTATTTCAGGGGCTTTAACACTGAAAATTGGAAATCCCTGCTTTAGTGATTGAAAGAGACATGGTTTTAGAGTTGTCAGTTTGTGAAAAAAACAGCCTTTAACAAGTTTGGTAAAGAAAAAATGTCACACCTCTTTTTCTAGCCGTCTGTCCTAAAAAGTGTCATCAGAAAGGGTTTATTTTCAAGTCCGAAGTAGAAGCACTATTTTTCAGGCTAGGGATCTTAAAATAGAAATGACTTCAGTGATTTCAACCATTACATCATTCTGAATATGCTCAAGTTCAGTCCAATTTTGTTTAACTACATGCCATGTTGCCAAACTCCCTAACCGGAGATCCAAAGACTTAGTCAAGCAGAGTCATTCTGAGCAGGAAGTGATACAGAGCAGAAATAGTTGTTGATTCTAATTTAAGACTTTTTTTTTTTCAATACACCACACATCTCCCACTGTCAACTGTCTCACTAGTTTGGAGCTGTTGAATTTTTGTGGGATGGAGTCCAAATCCAAATGGCAGCTCAAACAAGAAAGTACAAATGAATGGCTTGAGTTTCAGTGGCAGCAGGCTTTTAATAGACTCTCACTTGGCCCTTTAAACTATATTAAAACCACCTGAATCCTTTTAAACTTATCTAAATGGCCCTTCAACTTACTCATGCAAAGCACAGTTTAAAGACAGGAATCTCCTGCCTTAGCTGTTTGAAATTATACAAAATTCCTATGTATGAATGGTGTGCTGGCATGCTGCCTCTTTGGTAAAATGAAACCTTGCACAGAAGAACATCTTCAGAGTAACACGGGAGCTTAAGGGTTGAGTACCATTTACAAGTTGTCAGAAAGACTTGAGAGACAGAATAAAGGCTGAGCAATGCTCAACATGTCTGACCAAGTGAGGGAACCGGTGCTTATAGCTGCTATTAAAAACCTCGCTCAAGAGTCTGCTCTTTGTAGGGTCTTTTGTACCTTGTGTTAAACATCAATTTTGGGCATTTGGATATCAAGTTGACTGCACTTACTGTGTCCACATTATACAGTAACAAAACATCTGCAGTGACATCTGCAATCGGAACTCAACCGTCTGTCCCTCATGTAAATTAAAGCCCATGCTATTTACATGGCTCTCAGGCTTACTGGTTTATTTGATGCTTGAGATAAGAATGAAAGAGGATAAACTAGCCACAAGCTAAGAGGCTACGGCACCTCTTTAACAGCTTCACCCCCTCCTTTTTCATAGGCATGCTTTTATAGCAAACAGACAAACAAGCCTTGTGGGCTTATTTGTCACAAACAAATTGGTTCTGAGAGCCAGCTCTTACATGTGAATGACAAGAGCTAGCCCCCGTTTGAAAGCCAGTTTCCCTCTCTTGTTGTTTTATATGAAACAGAGGATAAACACTAGGGGTGACCTGGAATAGTCTGCGATTCGACAATTCAATTCGGAGGAGTCTGATTCGACTATGAACCTCATAGTCGAATCAGACTCCACCCACTGTCCTCCGGTGCTGGTGTTATCTCCTCAGACGGCAAGCACATGGCTAATTATGTATGCACGATGACATCAAATTAAAGCTATCTCTCTCCGTGAGCTCAATACTGCTGGGGACTCTGCAGGGAAAGTGCTAAAGTTTGACCAGAGCTTTCTCGTAAAGCAGAATTTTAATCTAAGTGAGGTGTTCCTGGTTAACCAAAGGCTTAATATCATCAGCAGTATGGAAGGGTTTTGTCTCATCGCTGCGAGTAATGGAGAGGTTGAAACAAAGGGAACTATAGCTGAATGCAGCTGAGAGAGAGAGACCAGCTAATTAGCAGAAGTAGTCTTGGATAAGCCGTTAATGAGAGGAGGACTGGACCAAACTATCTGCTGTTGAGCTTTTGTCTTTTCGGGACTAGTCCAAATAAACCAGGATGGTTGGATTTCCAGCTTTAGCAGAGGTTTCAGTTGTCATCATGAGGACTGATATTAGCAACTAACGGTAAGACTCATTTTTCATTTGAAATGTAGAGTTCTAACACAGTGTCCAGTTAAGAGAGCACTTTTGTTATGTGTTTGGATGCTTCGTTGTTGTCGGTGGAGGATGGTATTTGGCTGTTGTATGCTGCTAAGTTATAGTAGTGGGCCTAGCGGCCAATGTGCTAACAGGCTAACGGTGCTAATTTGAAGCTAACTGTTGTTGTTTATGAGTTTAACGTGGGCGGATATTGTGTAACTGACTGCGTGCGTAAGTAAAAGAGCGCAGCTTTCATTTTGAAACTTTAAACCACTTACACAAAAAAATAAGAGAGAGATTTATGTGTTTTGCTGCTGTGAATGCAACAAAATAATGTTAAAGCAATTGTCTGATAGTTGTTCTAAATGGCTGGAATTCTTGACCTGTTTGGGGACAAAAAAGTCTAGCGGAAACGCTGTTGGACTATTAGTCAACTAAAGGCAAAATCTGACTAATCAGATTCAACTATGGAAAACTTTAGTCGTTGACACCCCTAGTAAACATACACTCTGAATTTCTTGTGCTCTGATTGCGCTTGTCTCACCTGACTTTGATGTGCCTTTTCTGATTGTTGATGTGTTTTTAACTTGCTAATGTACTTTATATCTTTTGAATATGTTTGATATCATGCATTTTCATTATTTATGTGCTCGACATCATTGTAAATGTGGGCTTGCCTTCAATGATTTTCGAGTCTAAATAAAGATAAAATAAAAATAAGTTTAATAATAGTATATACAAAATAAAGCCACAGTATACACCATTTCCCGCTGTAGCTATGTTAGTGTAGGTGTGCATTTTAGACAGCAGCGGGCGTAGTTTGACCATAGTGTGCTGGCTGAGAGGTCAAGGTCACTGGAAAAAGTACAGGAAGTAGACTACATGAGCTGGCCAGTGCTGCAGAAAGGGATAAAAATATTATAACACCATGTTTTCTTAAAGTTTTTTGACAATGCATCTAAAGGATCTGAGCAGATGCCATCACACAGCAGCAGAGAACTCCCTTGGGACACAAGCAGTGATGTCAGCATAGAGAAACACTACCAAAAAGACGTTCTGAGTGGTAAATGACTATGCTAAGCATTCAAAGTGCCAAAAATAGAACACTCTTAATTCTTAAGCTACTTTTATGTCATGAAAGTAAAGAAATATTTAGGCCAAAAAAAAAAAAAGTTAGTTTTATTGTAGTATTATCTCACAGTGTGACTTTAAAAGAGCCTCAGTCTGAAGCCTAGACAAGTGTCACATAACGCTCATGGTTAATGTATTTACACAGAGCAGCCAGCTTTTGTTCAGTACAGTTTTGTCATGGTTTAGCACATTAAACTCTTATCTTGCCCAAATTTCCTGGCTGATGTCCAACCTAGCCTCTGTGGTTGTGATGGAAAATCTCTTTTAAGAGCTCCAGATCGTTTGGCTCAGCTCAGTAGAGCTGGTTGTTTAGCTCTTGACTGGCTCTTCATTTAGTACCAGTTTGGCTTTTTAATGTGGACTGAATAATGACAAAGGATGTAGGAAAGGAAACTGGTACTCAACGAGAGCTAGCTACAGTTGATCACATAAAACAGCTGTTTTGTAGGCAGGCTACTTCATGAACTGCACATCTTAACTTGGTTGCTCACCCAACAAGGTTCATTCTGCTGAAGGTCTATCATCTTTTCAACTACAAGCATGTTTGTGACAAATGAGGATTTTTTTTCTATGTTAAAGGGCCCAGCTAGCCTCTTAGCTCAGTTCAAGAGTCCTTTAGACTCTTGTCTCCCTTCATCTGTCAATGCCAGACACTAGGTGGTCTGCAGGACTAAGTAATTTGTGATATTGATCACCAGTTAATCTGCAGGGGAAAAAAACACTTTTTGTAAAGTGCAGGGATCGTATTCAATGTATATAGCAATTTTCTGATATTAACTGCATTTGAAGTTGTATGTGTTTTATCCAAGCTTCAAATCATCATTAACCCTTAGATAGAAACAAATAAAGAGCCACTGGGGAGCCAAAATGACATTCTCTGATTACTGAGCTGAACCAAATGAACAAGTTCCCAAAGAAGAACCAGAACTCCCAGAGGGAGGCTGGATGGACATAAGTAAAGCCATGTTTTTTTTATCATTGGAACCAGCAGATCATGCCAGTTAAAGGGGTGGTCTTCAATGTGTGCAAGTACATGCAGCATCTACACTGCCAAGATAGTCTGGATGACAGCATCCTGGACTACCTCTGTATAAAGTCTGATGTATATTTAATCATCTTCATAGGCATGCAGGTGCAAAGACACCCAGCGCTGAGGATTACCAAGTTGTTTCCAAATGCCAGAAATCAGACATTAATCCCTGTTAATGCAAGGTATAAACAGGGTCATAGAGAGAGGAAGAGTCAGGGCATAATCTTTTATTCAAAGCTGTTCTATTATTGTCTCTGTTCATAAAAGCAGCTTGAAAAAAGAGAGCTTGAGTGGGAATCCCAAACATACGGCTGATTTTGTTTTTTTCACTGGATATGATGAAAACAAGAAATATACAGTCCAGAATATCACAGAAGATGTGGAATGGGTCAATGGACAATGTTACCCTGAGGCCACGTTTTTGTAATGCATCCAACATTTTTCCATTTTACGTAGCCTCTACAGAAACTCTGTTTAGAAAAGAGCTTAAATGCTGTCTCTATGAGACAATCAATGTCAGTTTCATTTCTGTTCAATCAGGGATCAGATGCTTTGTTAGCTTTAAACAGTTGGAAGCAAAAAAGAAACTGCTAGCCTGGTAAAAAGCCTGCCAACATCTCCAAAGCTTTGCCCTTTACACAGTCAGTCCGTTGTATTTAAATGAGGAAACACTGTACCTTAATTATCCTGTAAGCCTTTGTTAAGAGTCAGCTATTTTGTTTAATGTGTGCAAGCTAACTTTGAGGATAGAACTTTTGATGTGATATTAGGCTTTGATCAACAAACTTAAAAGGCTTAATATGCAGCATGCTGAATATCAATAAAGCTTAAAATAAGAGAGTGAAGAGGTTTGTTGTTCTCAGCTCTGTGTTAACACGGGTGGGACAGCACTTCCTTCAGCCATTTTCTTAAAGTGGCAAGAGTTAAACAGTATGAGACTTCAAAGACTTGCTTGACCAAAAGAAAGACATTTATTTGGCTTCAGAAGAAAAGCAGTGTTTTTTTTTTAGATCTTAGAATGTGTGCCTATTTTTGGTTAGCTAGCATTACCTGTATACTTCTTGTTTTAGCTAGGCTAATATGCTAAGCCAGGGATGCCAAACGTTGGAACAAGGGCAACATGTGGCCTGTGGTTTAATTTTGACAACAAATCCATTAAGGTACATTGAATATGGCCCACATTACAGCATAAAGTCTGTATTAGACTGTACTATTCTTCTTAGTTTCAGCAGAGGAAGAGTTTATTTATAGTTTTTTCATGACCTAATTTAGACAACAATGTCAATGGTAAACATATTTACTATTTACTTTTTATTTCAACCAAATCATGACTATTTTTAACACCATAATGGATAACAGCATCTAAAAGCAGCACCAATGAAATCCCAAGGGCAGAGCCAGTGGAAGCCAGGGCTGATCAGGGCCCCCCAAAATCTGTTTGGCCACCCCAAATCCTTAAAATGATTGTCTGTTTGCCTTGTCAGCCATTAAATGGCTGTTTTAGCATACCCAATCACCAAGCATAGCTTAACTTAAATTAGACTGGCTTAACAAAATTGAATATCCTTAAGGTGAGATATTTGAAAGTGCCTCCCCACCAAACAACCTTATGTATTTCTATATGTATCTGTGTAGCGAGTGCTTTCAGCTCACTTGTGCATATGACAAACTACATTTATTTCAAGAAAACTGCCCTTAACCTCTGCTTTTTTTCACCCAGTACTGGCATCTAAGTGTGAAATGTTTGCCATTGGAGTGTTCTGTGTACTAAGATGCATGCCTGCTGGCTGTGTCTGTGTTAATAAGATGCTTCCCTCTTTCTGAGGCTCTTGGCCTGTTTCTGGTCCAGCCAAGGATGTCCTGGTAATCACTGTAAAACATCCTGGAGATGTTGTTTGATTGGCCAACCAGTGCAGTGCTCTCAGCTGTCATTTCTTATTTGGGAAAGAGAGGATGTTCATGCCCACAGACAGGACTAGATTTGATTGGAATAACACTGGTGTGCACCAAGAAGACAGGCAGAAACGTTTGACTTGACAGTAGGTGCAGAATGCTGCTTTCAACAAAAATAGGAACAAGCTACATGGATAATTTTTAACCTACATTTATAAAAGTGGCACACATTTAAATACTGCTATTGATTAATTGCACTAGAGGCATAGTCAACAATCCCAGACGAACTCAATGGGCTCTTCTGAGAAATTTATCATTTCTCACCTTGTACCCATTGACTTTTTTTTTCAGAGAGATTGTACTGCAAGAATTTAAGTAACTGCAGGTGCATTCCTGCAAAAATATCAGATATCAGCATGCATACTTCTTTAACTTCTAGTATACATCTAACACCTTATTCACACATTTCCTACATTCCATATGTGCAGCCCTTTGCTCAGACCAAAAGTAGTTTTTTTCTTGTATGAAGACTGTTTAATCCACTTTATTAAGGGTTTTTAAATTATGTTTTGCAGGTAATTTTTTACACTTTACTGAAACTTTTGATATCCTGACTATTACCTCAACCCATGACTTAACCCTAAATGGAAGTTTTGGCAGCTACATGACACCTGGGATGAAGACTGTAAACATGCATACTGTATTTGATTCGCTATACTGTATATGTTTGTCTATCTGAACATGCTAGCTTGAGTTATTCAAAAAGCAGTGACTCACAGGCTGCTATTTCTCCCAACAACGCATCATAAAGGCAGGTATGCTGTTAGAGCATGACAACATTCCCTTTGTTGCACTGTCACACCAACATTTACCATTTGGTTTGTGTACATTTATGACAGCTGTGTGTTCAGAGTGCAAAAATCAAACATGCCAGATGTGATATTTGATCTTTGTTCACTTTGATACACTGGAGATGAAACAACTGATTTTTAAATCCAGTGGGTCTCAGATTTCTATGACTGATAGGTCGGGCTATAATCATGCTGAAAACTTGCAGTCTGACCTTTACTTAACTCCAGTTAAACAGCTACCAGATACTAATTCAACACTTGAAATCGTCTCCAGATCCTTTCTCAGCTTCTTCTGTCTTGAGGTCATATTTATGTCAAAACAAGTTTGAGCTCTTGATAATGGAAGTACTCTGAATAAAATGGCTGTACACTTGGTGAGACCCCTTAAATTAAAGCTCAAAGTCTGCACTACAGTCACATTTTGATTCGTATTATTTCAGATCCATTGTGGTGGTAAATGAAAAGCATAAAAAATGTGTCAAAATACTTATGGGCCTAATTGAGTGAGACTTCTCCATCAGCAACTATCATTTGTCTTTTTTCCCAAATAAAAATGTTATTCTATGAAACATTATTGTTTTCTTTTCTTTTTTTTTTTTTTGCACTGGATTTAACAAGTTTTCTATTAAATTCCCTCCATTCTTTAACTGTGTGGTTTGTCATGGTCACTTGTGGTCAATTTGTTCAAGCTTGTTTGAGCTTGACAGAATTACACCACTCTTTAAGGAGATAAAACCATGAAGCTTTATACTACAACACACGAATAAGCCTGAGTTTTCCCATCATCCATGTGCATAATTGAAATTTGCATGTTTTTTTGGTAATACACAGGAAACCTATTGTAGACAGACTGTGACACACCACTCCAAAGGGCAAATACCCCATGACTTTGATTAATCAGTCTCATTGGAATGATGTCACATATTCTTTATTTTCTCATACAGAGTGCAAGCAGAACAGATGGTATCTGGGAGTAACATATTCTCATTAGGAGGTCCAGAATCTGCATATCTGAAAGGGAAAATGGGAGAAAAAAAGAGAAAGGGGGGGTGAAATCCTCAGAGTTTTGGCACGGATCAACTCTCTGACCTTCTGTCCAGTCTGCTGGCCGACAAGCAGGAATAAAAGGATGGAGCGGGGAAGGAAAACTGACAACCTCTCAGCAGCAGAGCGCTCCAGATCTGAGTTGGCCTAATCAGTAATCACTGATATGTTGCTTTCACCTTTTGGTCGGCTTTTGTTACAGAGAAAAATCAATCTTCGGTGCTACTCTCCATACAAATTCAAAGGTTTAGCCTGTCCTGTGACCAAATACATGATCATTACTATTGCAACACCACTGTTTGTATATAGATTTCAATGTTAGTACATGGGCGGGAGAGATACTGTTCCTGTGGTAACACCCAATAAACAAAGGGAGATCAAAGAAGTAGCCCGAATCCAAAAGACAAATTACATGGACATTACTGCAAAGAAAGTTGTTTTTTTTTGTCATGGTTCATGACTGGCACATTGCTCTCAGCCTTTGTGATTGTGCATATGTGTGAGTGTGCTATTCCAGGAGCATGTGGTGCTCTTTTGATTGCCTTACAGTACCTGGTGGCTAAAGGGCACGGCAGGTTTCTTGACTGATATGTCAGAATGGGAAGACAGCTGTCTGCTCCAATCACTTTCTCTGTTTGAAATTCATGGTACGCTTACAGCAGGCTAAACTGTGATTTCTTGCAGTGACAAGTTGGTACAGTGGCACTTTGACTGTGACTGCATCATGGGCATGTAGGTCATGTCTACTCTTCATGGGAGTCTGTACCTGCTATGGCTGTGCTTTGTCCAGCTGGCAGCACAGATTTTAACCCTCTTTTATAGCCTGTATACATTTCATGTTCCCCATGCATGAATATAGATGTAGGTCAGCCAAAATGTAATCTACAGTTTGACATTGCCATACTTGGAAATGTAAACGTTTAGAAGCTGAGGAAAGGCATAAGCATTGCTGACTACAGACCTTTTGCATGGGGAGTCACACTGTTCAGTCCAACTGTGCCACTGTGTGGATGGATGGATGCTAGTGCTAAATATATTAAAAGGCCTTAATGTCGAGCTGGGAAATATGCCAGTTACCACATACATAAATGGTGAATAATGAAAAATTTGGAGTAATGTACCTTGAGATACACATATGGACAAATGCCAATCAGACCTGCTGCCACAGGTATGTATAATCAAGCACCCAACTATGCAGTCTCAATTTTGCAAACATTTATGATACAACATTTATGATGATGGTTGTGAAGAACTTACTGGAAAGCATTGTACTTTGAGGGATGCCACTTTTACAAAATACAGTTCATGAAATGTCATCCCTGCTGGATATTTGACTGTCATGCCTCTTTGTTTTGCAGTCAGATTGACAAATTTGGGCTTGGTGGATGCATTATACCAACTGTAAATTTTGTTGTAGGAGGAAAAATGGTATAGGTCTGTTTTGCAGGGTTTGGGAGAGGCCCCTTATCTCAAGAGACAGAAAAGCTTAATGCTTCAGCATACTAAGACATTTTGGACAATGCTATGCTTCCAACTTTGTAGCAATACCGCAGGGAAGGCCCCTTCTCTGTTCCAACATGACTGTGCCCCACATAGCAGGGACTACAAAGACATGGTTTGAGGAGTCTAGTGTGGAAGAACTTGACTGGCCTGCACAGAGGTCTGAAATCAACCCCATCGAGCATCTTTGGGATGCACTGGAACGGAGATTGCAAGCCAGGCCTCCTGGTCCAACATCAGTGCTTGACCTCATAGATGATACAGAATGAATAGATACAGAATGAATGAGCATAAATTCACACAGAAACACTCCAAAGCCTTCCAATAAGAGTGAAGGTTGTGCTGCAAAAATGGGGCCAACTACATTAAGGTATATATATTTGAATACAATGCCATTGCAGTCCTTGTTGGTGTAATAATGAAGCGTCTGAATGCCAAATAAGCTTTAATACAAACTTGAAGTCTACTACGGCCTATTTCCTTTATGTGGTACATGACTCCTGAACAGTGCTGATGGTTGTTTATCTATGTAACACACCACCCGGCACCATTTGTAATGAATGATAAATATTCAGGCAACAAAGCTGAAAATCATAAAAAGATAAATCTTCAGGAAGTTTAAAAATGACTTAAAACTACTCAGGAAAATTGAAAGTATGAAGGGATTTTGATTTGGCATTGATGAAGGTAAAAATGAAGCCAACACCAGGAAGACTGCAGATGGCACAGCATGGAAAGAACTTGTAGGATTACGATGTTTGTATAATGAAAGTGTGACCCACAGTGTATAAGAGGCCGTAGGAGCTCAGAGGAAGTCATTAAATAGTGTAATATTTGATATTGACCAATAAAACTTGATATAAATTCTGGTTTGTTTTGGCTGCATTGATGAGAAATGGAACAATTTTCTACAGTCTTAGACAATAACATGATACATTTTTGCAGGTTTACAGGGCTGGATCACCATTTATACAGATAGAGTTATTCTGCTGACCTTACTTGCAGCAACAACAGGTGCATAAAAGGGCAGCTGTGCAAACAATGTTCTGGAATAAAGGTAAAACCTTGGATCTAAGAGCAAGTTTTTATGTCTTGAAGAAGTGCATTTTATCTTTCTGGCATGGAGTTTGTTGTTGCCACGAATAAGGTTAAAATGGACCAAGACCAACATACAGACAGTGAATCAGCTGCGGCCATGAAAACAAGTCAAAGAGGGGTCTTGACATTTAAGGGCATGTTTGACAAATTCTAAGCAATCCGTTATATGTTGTTAACAATTCAAATGCTTAAAAATGTTCCTAAATGGATAAAAAGTTGAAGAGGGAAGTGAGTGAAGCGAGTTTGCAAATAGGTTGTGTAAGTGTGGGCTTAGGAGAGGAGCTCAAGCATCCTGAAATAGCTCAGAGTCGAGATTCTGCTCATTTGCATTGAAAAGAGCCAGTAGGGGTGAATCCGGCATTGATTAGGATGCCTTCCAGGCATCTCCCTACGGAGGCATTCCAACAGAGCCAGACTGGCTTGGAAATTCCTCTGATATCCTCATGAGTGGATGAGGCTATAGGGTAAAGGATTTCTGGTTTGGTGTGCTGTCACTGAAACACAGACTCTGGTAATGTGGTTAAAAATAGATGGATGGATAAACATGTCGCACACTCGGCAACACTCGGCAATCAATAGTGATTTCACTAGGAATGATGTGTTCTGTTCTGTGTGCTGCTATAACCTCCCTAACTGCCCCTTTATAGTCTCTGTGCCTTAAGGCAGACCTTCAGCTCTGTTAATGAGAACGATCATCAGAGGAGAGACTTCCTCTGGCACCTGAAGGAGCTGAAGCCTCCTGCAAAACATCAGACCACACACCATCACCTGGTCTGAAGGGAAGTCGACTAGCTGCAGAGATTTTGCTGACATGGTCGTGATCTAACTCTCTTGCTTCATTTTAGCACTATCTCTGAGAGATTTTCAGAGCCAGAGGCTGAAATCTAGAGAGACTAATGACTCATGGCATGTGCTACAAATGTTTCAGCAAACTGGAACTGGAACTTTATCTTTAAGCTGCTGAAGTTTAAATAGTGCACCACCAACTAAAAATTATTCACAGTATGAAGCTTGCAAAACCCCAAACATATTATATACCAGCTCATCCCTACAAAACTATGATTCAGGGACCACCTATTCCCTGTGTTTGCATCTTCTCCTAACCCCACAAAGTGTAGAGAAAAGTGATGTGACTTTATGCCCCAGATCCTGCCTGTGGGAGAGTGGCCTTACAAAGCTCTTGTAGATGAGACTGACTCAGCCACAAACCTCAGGCTCTCCCAGGTTAAAGTCAGTTAGAAGCTTTGGTGCCAGAGGGCCAAAATATAAACAACAGTGCTGACTGCTGGAGAAAAGGACGGCCATCTCTGCCCTCAAACTAAATGTAAAAGGGAAGTATCTTCCTTTTTTTTGAGGTAGCAGCTCAGTAAGGGTTAAAAAGCTCAAATAAAAGTATGAAGGGGTATTTAGATGTTTTATAAATGTGCATAGCAGGTCAAAAACACCAATTCAGTTATTCTGATTTTGTGCAAACTTGGATACTTCACAAGTCATCATTCTTGAAATATGCATTAAATCAGTGCTATTAGTCATCCTTTACATCTGTCAGTGGAAATTAAAAAAAAAAAAAAAACAATAAAAAGTGTCAGAAAAAAAAAAATACAGCATTTTTTTTCATTCCCTGAAAAGTGGTGATTTTGGAGATGCGAGATTTTGGCCCAACAGCAGCAATATTATGTGAAATTATATTAATATGATAATATATATATATTTTTTTTTTATTTCGAAAAAGCACAACCTTAAAGAGTACGGTCAAAACCTGCCCTCTTTGCAAAGAGTCTTGAGATAACATTTGTTATGAATTGGCCCTAGACCACCAAAGATTGATTGATCGACCACTCAAAGCCACCTTGGAGCCTCTAAACAACTTCTCATGAGCAAAACTGACTCTTACTTAACTTCAGGATAAAAAGTGACATGTTTAAAAAGGGCAGGCATTGCCTGAGGATTGTATAATACAGGTGTGTAGAAGGGTAGAAGGGTTGACTCTCAGTTTAGAGTTTCTGCTTGCTTTTGGTAAGGCTTCATTTGACACTATATGGACAAAAATATGCAAAACCTTATCAATACAACTACAGGGGCTGTAATGACACTGTATTCAAATATATACTTTAATATGGAGTTCTGCCCCTGTTGCAGCTTTAAAAGTCTCCACTCTTCTTGGAAGGCTTTCCACATGATATTGGAGTGTAAATTTGTGCCATTTCAATCTCTTGAGCATTTATGAGGCCGGGCATTGATATTGGACCAGAAGGCCTGGCTTGCAATCTCCAGTCTAGCTCATCCCAAAGGTGCTTGATGGGGTTGAGTTCAGGAGTCTGTGTGAGTCAGTCAAGTTCTTCCACAATGCACTTGTCAAACCATGTCTTTGTAGTTCTTGCTTTGTGCAATGTGGCACAGTCATGCTGGAACAGAAAAGGGCATTCTCCAAACTGTTGCCACAAAGTTGAAAGCATTAAGAATAGCCTCCACTGGAGATAAAAGACCAAACCCTGAAAAACCAGCCCCCTACCATTATCCCTCCTCCACCAAACTTCACAGCTGGCAAAATGCAGTCAGGCAGGTAATGTTGTCTCGGCATCTGTCAAACCCAGACTCACCCATCTGACTGCCAAACAGAGAAGCATGATTTATCACTCCATTGCTCTACAGTCCACTGTCAGTGTGCTTTACACCACTCCATCTAACACTTTGCATTGGACTTTCTGCTCAGCCATGTAAAATCATTTCCACAAAGCTTCCACCTCACAGTTTTTGTGTCTACAGTTATGCCAGTGTAAGTTCACAACTCTTCAGCTATGGAATCAACAGAGTGTCGGTGACTTCCACGCATCATGTATGTTAGCAGTAACTGACCCCGTTCAGTGATTTTACGTGGTCTTCCACTTCATGGCTGAGGTGCTGTTGCTCCTAAACTCTTCTACTTTCTAATAATATCACTTACAGCTGACTGTGGAATACTCAGCAGGGATGAAATTGCAAGAACTCTCTTATTGCAAAAGTGGCATCCATTGCAGTATATATGCTTGAAGTCACCAAGCTGTTTAGAGTGACCATATTGTATTACAAATGTTTTTAAATGGAGACTACATAGCTAGGTGCTTGATTTCATTCACCTGTAGCAACAGGTCTGATTGTAACACCTAAATTCAACAGTTAACAGATGTGGCCAGATACTTTTGTCCATAAAGTGTATGAGCGTCCGGATGATTTTTAAAAAAAATTATTGCATATCTATAATTGGCTGAGAGCGTGTGGCAACTTCCTTGTGAACAGTTTCCTGCCTTTGTTGACAAGCTTCCTGATGACGGTCCTGAAACTTTAGCAATAAAAGTGTTCTTGAAAGTTAGACAGCGTGTGGGAGTTCACCTGCCACTTTAAAAGAAAGAAATGTTTTGTAATACCTATTATGAGCTGTCACAATATTTCTCAGAAAATGTATAGCTTTGAAGACAGCCCTTCAAGCACCACTGATCTCTGGGTCATCTTTCAAGGTAAGTAAATAATTGAATCATAGTGAAACTGTGTGGAAATCAATAGAAGAAACTCTATTTGGCCTCAGAACATTTAAGAAGGGCTACTCAAAGTATTCACTCGCCCAACTCAACAAGAGAACTTTCTAGGTAGAAGTAAGAAGGTCTTCATTATCGTCTCATTCATTGTATTCGACCCATTGGCCTTTCTTTAATCTTACTCAAACAAAACACTAAACACTTTTCCACATCTAAACCAGTACATCATTGTTAAAAGGACAGTAAGATCAAAGCAGCATCTGGTAATTCATTAAAGATGCCTGGCACTACATTTCAGATGTTAAAATGACAGCAGTTACTGATCAACACAAACAACTCTGCAGATCAAATGTTCTCTGACACTTCTTGAAGCTTATAGCGACTCTGAAAGCTGTTTGATTCTTTCATGTGAGGAGGAGGACCTAATCTATGTACAATACACTCTAACTTAGTCCTCTTAAAACCCTTCCCTCTCCACTCTGGATGGCCTCTTTTTCTATTTTCTTCTCAAACAATACTTCTACCACAACTGAAGTTGTGATTACATAACCTCCTTTTCTTTTCAAACCCCTTGCCGCACTGTGTTTTTTTTTAAGCTCAGAAAGTGATTTTACATATTTCAGAGATTATTTTTAAGGCATAGCTGTATCTGGCTGCAGGCTATAATAGACCCTTTAATCCTGTAGGAGCTTTGGTATTGTAAAGAAAACAGAGAGAAAGCTGCAATGAAAAGGTTATAGGCATGGGGAATCAAGGCCTCAAATGTCTGTCATCTTTAGAAATAATAAAATCATGCAAGAAAATCAGAAAACGGTTCCATGAGAGCGTCTGTAGTAAAATGTTGCTGCAGCCTAACCAGAAAATCACTGCACATCTGAAAAATGTTCAACCTTTTAGTTTGTGTGTGATAAAAGGGAATGGGATGCTGAGAGATGTCGTTTCAATCCTAATTGCATAATTTTGATGGCTCTGATCCTGACTTCTGCAGTTTGTGTGCTTTGTGTTCATGGCTTTTATTTGTAGCATAGAAGATGTTCTGAGACAGGTTTCCTTTAATGGGATTCTTTTTGTCTTTGAGTTATTTTATGAATTGCTTCTTACATCACCCTTTTAAAGATGAGTCAGTTTGTTCATACTGTGTTAGATGGCTGAAGATTGACCACAAATTGTAAAGTTACATGCAATTGTGTAACCCCTTTGGCAACCATCTTCGAAGATGATCAATGCCAGTTTTGATTACTGTTAAACCAGCAGTTGGAGCTGAAAAATTTCACTTCCCCACTTCCCTTTTCCATGTAGGGTTAAAACTGCAGAGCGAAATGCTGTTATTTCTCGGTTCATAACATCCTAGAGTAGTGCCTTTTTATCTCTTTCTGAGAGTCAGTCTCTGTTCAAGTGTTATACAGTGGCTTCACTCAGGCCCACTTCACAGTATTATCCTGAAAAATAAACCAATTTCTCTGTGATTTACTTGCAATTAAACAAGGAATACTGAAATAACATCATCATGGTGCAAAAGGTAAAACTTTCCAAGGTCAATCTCTAAAAGTAGAAGAAACAACTTTTAAAAGGTTTGGTGAATGGAGGTTAGATTGATCATTTCTAATCATGTACAAGTACAGGTGTCAGCAAAAATTAAAAGAAAGCAGCCCCACTATCGTACCATCCTGGGTGGAAACAAAATACAATCAAGGATAACACACACAGAGAATAAAATAAAACAAGAAACAAGAACAAAACAACACACTTGGGTGGGGTTCTGCTATTTACATCACACAGTAGTCCATCAAGGAGGAACATGTACAGAGTGTAGATACAAGGTAGCAGCAAACATTATAATTCTTACGGTTAAGTCTTGTCTAGCAACATCAGAAAAGGTTTCCACATCTTTAAGAAATAGCTGTGGGAGTTTGAACTGCTAGCACGGATCTGTTCCATCTTAGCAGCAGAAAGCATCTCATTGAGCCACCTTTTGAAACATGGGGGTGTTGGAGACTTTCAATTTAACAATAATAATTTTTTTACAACCACCATGCTGGTGCTTAGGGCTTGTTTTTAATGGGATGGAAGGGATTTTGTCCCATCAGAGCAACCAAATATTGCTAAAAGACAGTCTGGCTGAATAGTCGTTTGATACTGTTGGGAGAACCAGTTAAATATGTCAGACCAGAATTTACTGAGCACTGGACACTGCCACAACAGATGCACTAGTGAACCTTCTGCAGTGCCACAAACTTGTCGCACAGGGGGGAGATTGAATCAAATATTTTACTCAGCTTTACTTTCGAATAATGCAACCTGTGGATAACTTTAAATTGTATTAATCTGTATCTAGAATTGATTGAGCAGGACTTTATGCGGGATAATCCCTCCTCCCACAGTTCATTTGACGGTGGAACACCCAGTTCTTCAATCCAAGCCTCCCTGAGATGGTCAGTACTGACTGATTGCGTAAAAGCAGAAAGGAAGCGAGAGATCAGATGTTTGGAGTTTGGGGGTGACAAAAATAAATCGTTAATAATGTGACTTTTTGGCTTGATGGTAAATTCTGAGATGGACTCACGTACAAAGTGTCGAACTTGGAGGTACCGATAGAAATGTGACTGAGGAAGGCTGAATTTATTTTGCAGCTGGAGAAATGAGGAAAACTTATTGTCTATATAAAGATCTCCAAAACAACACAGTCCCCGCTTTCTCCAGTCCAGAAACACTCCATCCATCAGCCCTGGTTCAAACAAATGATTGCACGCTATTGGTGTGTGCAATGACATATCAGGCAAGCCATTAGGCTTTTTCATTTGGTTCAAAATCTTAAGGGAGTTTCTGAGAACAAAATTATGACCAATTAATTCGTGTGACGGCTGTGCTTTATTAAAAAGGAGAGCTGGAAGAGAGGTTCCTGAGACGGACAAAGCTTCAATTTTTAGCCAGAGTGGGGAGCTGGCAGGCCAGTCATAATCAGAGAAGCCCCAATGCCAAAAGGTTAAAGTCCTTGCATTCGCAGCCCAATAGTAATGCTTAAATACGGGAAGACCAAGGCCGCCACTATTCATCTCCTTCTGGAGGTGAAACCTGGAAATGCGGGGAGGTTTATTTGCCCAAACAAAGGAGAGAATAACCGAATCAAGCTGTTTGAAGAAAGACAGTGGTAACATAACAGGACAAGGTTTTGAAAGAGATACAAAAATCTTGGAAGCACAACCAATTTTTTTGCATTAATGCGGCCAATCATAGAGAGGGGAAGCAACTTCCATTCTCTTATGTTACCTTTAATTCTTTCTATCATGTCCAGGAAATTCAATTTCAGTAAAATTTTAGGATTTCTGGGGATTTTTAGTCCAAGATAAGTTATGTGAGAGGTCACTAATTTGAATGGCAAAGATTTCAGAAAAGCAGGACTCAAATTATCTTTCAGGGACATCAATTCACTTTTGCTCCAGTTGATTGTGTATCCTGAAAGTACACTAAATGAATTAATCAGGTTTAGAAGGTTGGGAACAGAAACTGCAGGGTCAGATAGACAAATTAATAAATCATCCGCATATAGATTAACAAGGCACTCAACATTTCCAAATTTTACACCATGAATACCTGGATGACTCCTTATGCCTATTGCAAGAGGTTCTAAGGCTATGTCAAAAAGGAGGGGAGAAAGGGGGTCACCCTGCCTTACGTCTCTTTGTAAGTTAAAGGGCTGAGATTTGTCCAAATTAGTGAGAATTGAAGAGACGGGGTTAGAGTAAATTATTTTAACCCACTCGATACATTTCTCTCCAAAACCAAATTGTTTTAATGCCTCAAACATGAAAGGAGTACAACGTATTTAGAAATAGGCGAACATTACTAAATGAAAATCTTCTGGGGATAAATCCAGTCTGGTCAAGGTGTATAATTTTTGATACGTGTTTACCTAATTTTGTTGCTAAAACTTTTGTTATAACCTTTTGATCGTGGTTAAGAAGGGCAATGGGTCTGTAACCAGTGGGGTCAGTCTCCTCCTTTCCTTTCTTTAAAAGTACACAAATGTTTGCTTCGTAGAGGGAGCCAGGAAGTCTCTTGTTTCCTTAACATGAGGGGGATTATTTTATCCTTAAATGCCTTATAGAATTCCCCACCAAACCCATCTGGGCCCGCAGCCTTTCCAGAAGGAAAGGCCCGAATGGAGTCCTGAAGGTCTGCCTCAGATATAGGGGTATCAATATCATCTCTTGAGACTTCACCTAATTGAGGAATATTTAAAGTAGCAAAGAAGTTAGAAAAGTCTAGTTCAGTAGCCTTTGTTTTGCTGGAATATAATTCCTTATAGAAATCTCGAAAGCAATTGTTAATATCCTTTGGCTGAGTTAACAGATTACCTGATTTAGTTTTGATTTTATGAACTGCTTGTCTAGCACACTCACCCCTCAGCTGATTCGCAAGTAATTTCTCTGGTTTATCCCCAAGCTCAAAATTTTTCTGTTTAAGTTTTAGTAGGAAATTGCTTACCCGTTTACTGAGAATGGTATTATACTTATATTTAAGTTTCAATATCTTATTATAATCTGACTGTAAAAGGGAGGCTCTGTAGGATTCTTCCAGAGTTGAAAGCATTTTTTCAATTTCTACGAGTCGACAATTAAGTTCACGTTTTTTAGAAGACTCAAATGAGATAATGTGACCTCTTAATACCACCTTAAATGTCTCCCACAGTATAGAGTCAGACACCTCCCCATTGTCATTAGTGGCAATAAACTCATCAATGCATGTATTTACTTTCTCAACAAAAGAGTTGTCCTGAAGAAGGAGAAGATTAAAGCGCCAACTGAACTTTTGTTTAGACAAGATATTTTCTAACTGAAGCGAGACAGGGCCATGGTCAGATATTAAAATGTTGTGGTAAGTAGAATTTGTAAAGCTGGGTAATAATTCAGAGGATATTAGAAAATAATCAATCCTTGTGTATGATTTGTGTACGTGAGAGTAAAATGAGAAATCTTTGGTAGTAGGATGTTGCAGACGCCAGATGTCAACCATGTTCCTTGTTTTAATTAAATCATTAAGAGTTTGCACTGAAGCTTTAGTACGTGGAGGTTTTGTTGACAGCCTATCCATCACTGGGTCTAAGTAACAATTAAAATCGCCTCCGATTATGACATTGGGACAGAAAACTGGTATCAGATCAAAAACTTGAACAAAGAATTCAGGATTGTCAGTTTTTGGAGCATAAATGTTAAGCATTGTTACTGGTAATGAATTAATATGACCTGAAATCATAAGATATCTACCATATGGGTCAGCTGTCATAGAATCAAGGCGAAATGGAATATTTTTTCTCAAAAGGATGGCAACACCTCTGGCTTTGCGAGTAAAGGGTGCCTGAAAAACCTGAGGTATCCAATTTGCTCTTAGCCTGCGCTGTTCATTTTCACTAATATGAGTTTCCTGAAGGAAATGATGTCCGGCTTTAACAATTTAAGATGAGAGAAGACACGACCCCTTTTATTCATGTGACCAATACCCTTCACGTTCCATGAGACTAATGTCAGATTATTATTAATGCTGCTATGTGCTATACCGTCAGATACCGACATGACTATTGAAATGGCGACAGTTTATCATCCACCCAAAATAACACAAAAAACTGTGTCATATCACACATAAACCAAGGTGCAAAACAGCACCTGTAAACAAACCCGTAAACATCATCCCCAATACAGTGCTTCCCAAATGAAGCACGTAAATCCCTCTCGATTACGGGACCGCTAAACATACATCTAGTGACTAGCTCCCAAAGCAGTAGAAAAGAAAAAAACTAACACTACAACATGTTAGCTCAACTCCGCTGCCAGTACATAATTAAACCAAAACATGACAGCCTTTATGCTTTCAGAAAAATATCACCGGAATAGTGAACAAAATGACATTATAATGAGGTTAACCCCACCTAAGCACATCGGATATTGTCATGTATCTTAGGATGCGTTTTTGAAGTCAGTGTTCAGAAATGTCATTGCCTCACCCGGCGTGGTGAAAATCTTGAACTGGCCGTTGTGCTTAATCCAAAGCCTCATTGGGAAAAGGAGGCTATGATCCACCTTGAGCTCCCGAAGTCCTGCCAAGACCTCATTAAACTCTCGCCGTTGCCGCACCACTTCAGGCGAGTAGTCGGGGAAAATAAGCACCTTGCTGCCCTTATACTCCAGCTCCCTCGTCCTCTGGAGGCGCAGTATGAGCTCCTTCTCACGGTAGAAATGGACACGGGCAATGATGGCACGGGGCCTGGAACCCTCCGGAGGTCGTGGTCACAGAGTCCGGTGTGCCTGGTCGATCACCACCGGGGACTGGAAGTTGTCTACGCCAAAAAGTTTTGGGATCAGTGCCTGGACAAATTCTGTTGGTTTTCCTCCTTCTTCTTGTTCGGGTATGCTGATTATTTTGATATTATTCCAGTGTGACCGCCCCTCGAGGTCCTCCACATTGAGCTTCACTGCAATGTTTTCTTCCCGAAGGCTAGAAAACGCCTTTTCCAGGCTACTGATATGGTTGTCCTGCTCTGACACATGCTCCTCGATAGCTTCCACCTTCTCCAGCACTTCAGCCTGAGAGCTCTGCACTACCTGAAGAGTTTGTTCTACCTTGCCGAATCTTTCATTGATGTGCTTCAGAATTTTATCAGAGACCTTCTCCCATATTAAAGGCAAATTGTCTATGTCGTCTCCAGAGTCATTGTTAGCATTAGCTGAAGCTGAAGCTTAGCCGTGAGTCTTGACGTCTTCAGGCTTTCTGGGCATGGTGTCACAAGAATCGCGCTCAGTTTAAGTCCACAGGTATCACAAAACTTTTGAGGCTTATGAAAGTTTAACAAAGACTGTCAAAATATTGATTTCAATGTTTGGCTTGGAGGAGCATTTGGAAACGCGTCTACTCCATGCGCTGCTTGCTAGCGCCCCCTCATATAAACATGTTTGATTGAGAGTGTGCTGCTGGATCGTTTGCGAACTATCTTACTGGCAGAACCCAGGCTGTTCAGTTAGAGGGTGTAACATCAGAGGTAATACAAATTCACAAAGGAGTACCACAACATTTGGTACTAGGCCCTCTATAATTTACTATATACACTCACTGGCCACTTTATTAGGTACACCTTGCTCATACAAGGTTGGAACCCCTTTTGCCTTCAGAACTGCCTTTGTGGCATAGTTTCAGCAAGGTGTTGGAAACATTCCTCAGAGACTTTGGTCTGTATTGGCATGATAGCATCACACAGTTGCTATAGATTTGTTAGCTGCACATCCATGATGCAAATCTCTCATTCAACCACATCTCAAAGGTGCTTTACTGAATTGAGATCTGGTAACTGGAGACACTGGAGACCAGTGAACTCATTGTCATCTTCAAGAAACAGTCAATCTGTGGTGTCAATTTTCTTAACTTTTTACAACACCCTGAGCTTGGGTAGTAGCAGCTAAACTGCAAAATTATGGGTAAAATCAAGCTCGACAAATCTGAGGCATTGTTGTGACATTCTACAATTGTGGGTAGTGTATGCCTGAGATTGCCTATACCCCTATTTTATTTCTTTAAATGAGGTTGTGTACATTAAAACTTTTGTCCTCTACAGCAGTGGTTCCCAACCTTTTCTCCTTGTACCTAAGAAAAGCTGAGCATTTCCAAGACCCACACGAAAATAAAAGTGATACATTGCTGTCAAAAGTGAACATCGATTTTAACTGTTTCATTGATAAAAACCTGAAGGAACCTTGCTTACATGTGTTTTATTAAAAAAAGCACACTGTCCACAGGATCGATTCCCCACCTCAGCACGTTTGTGGTCTTCCCGACTCTCTTTATTTACTGTCTCTCTTCAGCCGTCCTATCCAATAAAGGCAAAAAAAATTCCCCCCCAAAAAATGTCCCTTATAAAAACTGCTCTCTTATTACCTGTCTTTGCTCCTATGCTTCCCATATGTCTGGGCTGAACTGCTGCCATCTCTGATAGCTATCTTTGCTCTGAAGGGGAAATTATCTCTCTGATAAACTTGCAGCTGTTCAGATCCAGAGGATGTTCACCACTGGCTCATCAAAGCTTAATCACATAACACACCTGTCTGAATCTACATGCTGGCTCTGTGGGTTACCTACTTATCCATTCAAAAAAGTATCTGACAACCTAATCCCAAAACTTAAGCCCTGCACTGCTGAGTCTATGGGAGTATTAACTTTCTCTTTTTTTTTTTTTTTCTTTTTTAAGGCAGGAGGACGGCGTAGCAGGAGCAGGCGGTAGGTGCTTTTGCTGACCGGCCTGCTGAGGTATGATTATTTATTTATTTCCTTGTCAAGTCATTGCTTACTCACTCTGGTATTTTGACAGCCACCTTATTTAGAGCATGACAAGTCTAATTTAAATAGATATGGCATGGGAATGGAAAAAAAAGGCTCAAATTGCAGTGTCTGAACAGATGGAATCTGTTAGAGTCAGCGGCATATGTAAAATGTTAAACCTGCACTTTCTCTCTGTTGAGTGTTAATATACAGCATGCATGTCTTAAATAGGGAGTGTGTAGCAGCTGAGATGTCACAAAATGGTTGTATTTGTTCTGAAATGCTTGCCATGGAGTTACTGGCCTTCCTCAGCTGGTGTTATTCTATTATTCTATGTCTGCGATATATTTAGAGCTGCTCACAGCCTGGAACTGAACACCATGGTAGGGGACTCTTTGTATCATACCATAGCTAAAAGCTTTTGCTGACCTGTGGAGTCAATGATTTTGCCTAAACCTCAAGGCCTCACTTTATAAAAGCGACTAAAAAAGCCTGATCTAACAGACAAACTTTGCTCATCGTGATCTAGAAGCTGCTGAGGTAGAGGTTTTCTTTAACGAGAAGAACTTAAGACGGTTCTGCACGGTTTTACCAACGTGTTATTTTGAATACACAAAGTTTTTAAAAAACACCCTTATTTGGTTTTGGTACAAGTCAATCAATGTAGTCTTTTGTTCTGCACACCTGGAGGATGCTTGACGAGGCTGTGAAGCTAACCCAGTAAAAACATAACCATGTGAATATCATGGATAATTACTCCCTGTGTGAGCACTAACAGACTCATGGCCTGTTTGCATTGATTTTTATTTTCCCCACTGTCACTTTATTGAGGCAGTTTTTCTACTTAAAAATATTTTAATTCTGTTCTTCTAGTAATCATTTCTGACTTTTAGTTTCTGTGTTGTCTGTTCATGGTTAAACTAGCAGCAGAAAGAAACAGTCCATGTAGCATTACAGTGTAAAACACTCCCCTATGACTTAGTGGAGTTTCAAAGACACCTAGTAAACTGGGGAAACTGGAGAGATGTATGGCTGAAACCCCCCTTCTTTTGTCTGACTATATGTGACAACTTGTCATGGCTGTTCAACAGTTTTATTTTATTCATGTCATATAATCAATGTTGAGGTCCTGATGTTCTACACTGTGAAAATTCAACTTGTGCATAGTCTGTTTGCATTTCTTTTCAATGATGCTTCCAAATATTACGAGGAACTGTAGTTTTTATGCCAGTTCCTGGTTCTGCTGTCACAGAGCCTATCATGAAACCATGTTGATTAAAACTAAGTGTATTTGTTAGGGTTGGAGGTAAAAAAGGAAATAAAAAATACTGAGCAGCACCTTATAATACTGCACCAAAGAAGAAAACATAGGAGACATTAGAGCTAAGTTTCCATTAACTGGCATTTGCCGGTCTTTGGCCGGTTTCACGTGCAGGTGTCCGGCAGATAAAAATATTAACGGTCAAAATGTCCGGCTGAAAATATGCCAATTACCATGTAAGTAAATACTGAATAAATGCATATAAATACCTTGTGTTACCTAGAGGATATGTTGAAAGAATCCTTTAAAATCAACTAAATAATCATACTACACCTACTTTCGTGCCGTGCACATGGCTAATGAAGGCACAAGAATATTCATGAGATCAACACGGATGACGTCAGACGAAGCCTATCTCCGCAGAGTTTAGCGTTATTGAAAACAATGCATGGAAAGTTTTACCGGGACACTCTTGGAAACAGATTATTAACCTCCATGGTTTTTTCGTGGTTAAATAAAGGTTCAATAAAATCAGTGATATGGAAGGATTTTGAGTTAGTTGGCTCTGCAAGTAATAAAGAAGTGGAAACAAAGAGAACTGTAGAAAGGTGAGCGGTTTACATACTGGTGTAGCAGCCGGGAGAGAAAGACTTATGTCAAGGAGAATTGATGTGGACTTTCATGAGTGGGTAAATATATCTGTGATCAATGATATCTATGTTGGATACAAACAGACTATGTGATGGCTGGCTAACAAAAGAAGAACAAAAGACAAAATGATTATCAAGAGAGAAAAATACATCCAATATTGGACCCACTGGTGTGGATTTATCTTTAAAGACCCCAGAAAGTCAGCCAAGTTCCAGGCTGGACAATAAACATTCTGTAAGATCTACGGGGGCGTGGATAGTGTCATTGGAACAGCGCAATGTGGAGCTTTCAGAGAAATAAGTCAGTGGCTACTAAATATGGGTTAAATTGTTTTTTTTTTTTAACTTAGAATAATATGCGTTTCTTCCTGTCGTATATGACAACGCCAGTCTCAGAGGTTTAATATATTGTTCAATATGGAGTTCAAAGTTGCCTCTGCAGTCATTGAAGTATGTTTTAATGTCACTGATCTTGATCATTTTTTTCTTTTAAACATATTAATTCAGGCAGCATTTAAGCACCAGTACCATCTTAAGAGTACAGATTTAGTAATAGTATTGGAAAACTCAAACAATACCAGAATCCTCCAATGCTATCATTAAATTCACAGATGACACCACAATTATTGGTCTAATTAGCAGAAGAGATGAGACAGCATACAGGGAGGATGTCGAACAGCTGGCAGGATGGTGTAAAAAACACAACTTACTGCTCAACACCAGTAAAACAAAAGAGATGGTGATAGACTTCAGCAAGCACAGGGGGGAGCCAGCTCCTCTTTACATCAATGGAGACTGTGTACAGCGGGTGTCTTCTTTTAAGTTCCTGGGGACACATACAGCTGAGGACCTCTCCTGGACTGCCAACACAACAGCAGTAGTTAAAAAGGCCCATCAAAGACTCCACTTCCTAAGGGTGCTGAGAAGGAACCATTTGGAGGAGAGGCTGCTAGTGGCCTTCTACAGCAGCACCATTGAGAACGTCCTCACCTATGGCATCACGGCCTGCTATGCCAACTGTTCAGAGGCAGACAAAAAAATCCTGCCCAAGAGATCACCAGCTGTCCATTACCCTCCCTGGATGACATCGCCAGCAAGCGGTGTCTGAGGAGAGCGAGGCAGATTGCTGCTGACCCCACTCTGCCTATTTAAGGTAGTTTTTCTCATCACTGCTACAGTACATTGCTAAATGTTGCTAAGTGTTTTGCCCATGTTAGATCAATGTTGAGTAATTGTAAATTACTGTATATGATATAGAGTATAGTCTATCTTTTCTAAGTGTTTTTAAGTAAAATGTATTATGGATTGACATTAAAGATATAAGGTGAATAATTAATTGCCCTTTTCCATCACTTGTTTAAAGTCCTGTATAATATTTCTCAATATCCTAATGACCAAGAATGCCTTTTTTCATCTTCCCTATTTCAGAAACGGAGTAGTAAATGTTTCTCTCATTGTCTCAGACTGAAATTCCACCTCATCTTTCTCTATCACATTATCTACCATGAGGCATAAATATTTATAAGACCTCAAACGCTGCCATGAAACAACCTGAGTTCACAGAGGCACTGAACAGAGGAATGACATCAGGGCTAAACAAACGGACAGCCAACTTGTTATCCAACACCATCAGAGGCTTCTATTTTAAATTCCAAACAACTCCTCTTTTTGTTTTTCTCTTTGCCTTGTTGATCTCTCACCGATGGATGGGTGAGATCACCCCCAGGGACCGGGAGACATTTGGGTTTAATTGTATGTGATTGGCAGACTGAGTGTTGATTTCCTCCTCTGTCTGCCTGAATTTGGGTTTCAGAGAGCTAGGGCCCATACAAAGTACCTTTGAAGAAGCAAGCGCAGAAAAAGGCCGGAATAAAAGATGCTGGATCTACACTGAGTTGAACACTGAAATGGAGAATACTATAGATATGGAATGGTTTATAGTGAATACCGTAGCATAGAAATACAAATCTGTATACACTTATTACAACTATTAGCATAAATTTGTTTTCTTGACTGATTTACGTCATTTGCCAATGCTAACAAATAAAGACCTACTCTAATTGTTGTCAAGTGACCTTTCTGTAAAAACCATAAACTGAAGCTTCTCTGTAGCTATAAACTGATGTTGATGCAGGTCCCTATAGTTTTGTGCTCTTCTAAAGGAAGAAAGCCAGTTTAAAGCAAATTGAATCCAATAAAGCCCTGACATAGCTTATCTAAGCTGCTGTAAGGAAAACAATTACTCCCTTTTCATTGCATTAGGGTTTGTCATCACTACAAATACACCCATCATAAGACGGAAAGAAAGGCTCTTTTCTCATGTGCAGGGCATGATCATCTATATTCAAATTCTTATAGTCAAAGAAAGAGCAGCTGATTAATGTTGACTCCCAAGAATGAGAGCACAAGAAGCTGGATAGTGAGGGGAACATAAAGGGAATGTTGTTACATTTGATCTCTTTTCTCAGAGAAACCAGATGTCATTTCAGGCCAAGAGAGGCTTTACTTCAAATCATTACAGCAGGGAGATGAGGGATGATTTGGAAAAGATGATGAAAATTTGGATAAATTAGATTAGACTCTTTACTGATCATGATAATGAATGTAACAGATTTTATGTCACTATCAGAGAAGAGCACCATATGGGTTTAATCTTTAAAAGTGACAATCTCGCAATCTGATCTGGGGACTATAAATGTTAATTAGAAATATACCTTGAACATCTCAACTGTTCCATATGAGCAACAGAGCAAAGAAATACTGTAACCGTGTAGTTTCTTACACCTTTGGGTGATTTTTTTCTTTTTACCTGTGCAGTGTTCCTGTCAGCTAATATTGTGAGACAACTTAGGATGCACAGATTTCACACTTGGCATGCATTATTCTCTTACCTGACACGCCAGATAGACTGTTTAATATAACCAATGCATGGATGTATAAATATTCATTTGGGAAACCTCATACAAAGCTTTTGGGAAGGGAAGGACTTTTAAAGAACTCTAAAAATGAGACTGGACAAATGTTCTGTCACATTCACTCTGCAGGCTGGTGCTACCCTAATATGCAGTGGAAGTTCTTGGTGAAACTCAGAGAAAGAGAATTTCCTGCTGAAGCCGGTCTTGAGACGTGCAAATCATCTTCTCTTAAAAGATAAGCTTTTGATATGACTCTTTGCTTTTGTTTTAACAAAGAAATGTTGTCCAGTTCTGATGAAACTGCTGCTACACTTCAGCTACATCCATGCTAGTAGCTACCACGGCAGCAGCCATTGCATACACCGGCAAACCCCATCCATTACAATCACAAACTCATGCCAAAGCAGGCTGGGAGAAGAGTGAAAACATCTTTTCCGTCATGAAAAGCTTGTTTTTTGCTCTTTATTTCATTCAGAAATATGGTCCGTCCATCCATCCATTCTCTTCCGCTTATCCGGGGCTGGGTTGTGGTAGGCTAAGCAAGTCCACCCACACATTCCTCTCTTCAGAAACATTTTCCAACTCTTCCTGAGGGATTCTGAGCTGCCCCCAAGCCAGCTGAGACATATAATCCCTCCAGCAAGTCCTGGGTCAACCCTGGGTACTCCTTCCAGGTGGATGCACCTGGAAGACCTCCACAGGATGGCAACCAGGAGTCGTCCTTATCAGATACCTGAACCACCTAAAACAGCCCCTTTCAAGGCAAAGGAGCAGCAGCTCTACTTCAAGATCTCTCCAGATGTCTGAGCTCCTCTCACTATATCTAAGGCTCAGCCCAAGCACCCAGCTGAGGAATCTCATTTTGACCGCTTGAACCTGCACTCTTATTCTTTTGGTCATTACCCAGAGTTCATGACCATAGGTAAGGGTTTGAACAAAGATTGCCGAGTAAATTGAGAGTTTCGCCTTCCGGCTCAGTTCCCTCTTTACCATGACGGTACAGTACAACGTCTGCAGTCCTGCAGATGCTGCACCAATCTGCCTGTCAAATTTGCAGTCCCTTCTACCCTCACTAATGAATATGACACCAAGATACTTGAAATCCTACACCAAACGTCCAAACGTGGTCCAGTTCTGATAAAACTCCCGCTATAGTTGGCTACATCCAAGCTATTAGCCACACTGGTGGCAGCCTTCGCTACTGGTGTTTAGTACAACTAAAACCAGCCACATTCTCCTCAAATGACACTGATTGGTCCAAACTGTTGTCCTTACGTTAATCATCCTCCACAAGCAGCCGAATCACATCCACCCAAACTTGGGGACTGTACGATGTCCTATGTCAACATCTTCTCTGTCATTTGCACTGAACCATTATTGCACTCTTTCCTTCAGCCCCACCAACACCTCAGCACCCACCTGCAGGCTCTGAGTGGGGAGTTTAAGGTTTTAGCTCATCACTCCTCAAATTTTTTGATCAATAAGCAATCTGCGAGGAGTGCTGAGACAGGCGCCTAGACTTCAAACTGTTTTGCTGCTGCAATAAACATTTAAACCATTCAGAATGTGAGTGTTCTGAATGAGATAAAGTTTATCCTCTTCAAATTTAATTTTACTGCTCTTATGCATTATTACCCCAACATTCAACTATGAACGAAAACATTTTGTCTGGTTTTGTTTTGTTCTATAATTTCAGTCAGTGAAAGAAAGAGCCAGCTGCTTATCCTCTCTGTCCTCTTACCCTTACATATATGACATTTCCTGTCTTATTATTTCTTTATTTAGTGATTCTTAATACCAATCAAGTCCTGCAATGTGCTGCGGTCAAACATGAAAATTGATGTATGTTGCCCCCAGAAAACTTCCCTTTATGAGTGTCTGCATCATCGCTGCCTGCATTTAGGGGCTGATAGTAATTAAGACTCAGTAATGTAATGCACTCATATGGCTAACATTTATAGTCACAGCTTAAGGCAAACTTGTCTTTGAAATTAAATGTGTAACTGCAAAGTTCTCTCTCTGCAGAGATACTGAGCATATGAAATGTCACTGGTGTATAATGCTATATATAGAGCACCTTTATTACATGAAGTACTGCGTATTATCTTAGGTTGTCAGAGGTCTTGAATTTACAGATAAAATTCTATGGCATGGCAGGAAAACCCTGCAATTTTCATTTCAGCTGGATATTATAAAGTAAATGCCCCAGTACGGCAGTTCTGCTTCACTTTGATACAAGTGTACGGGGGGGGGGGGGGGGGGCACCAAGGAAAAATGGTTCAGAACCACTGCTCTATCACATTAAAATTGTTTAAATATGTTTTCAAATGTGTAAATCAGTAATGACATTTCTATATACAGGAACAAGCATGACACTACAGTAGGGCTACTGATAGCAAAACATTATAGCCCCTCAGACTGTTTTGATGGACCATTTTCTGATCAGAAATGAAAGAATTCAGGTGGAAAATAAGAAACAGACCTTGTAAGTTACAGTGACTCACTGATGAAGACATCTGTAAGCTTTCTATTTCTCACACTGCCAGTTTATGCAGATGAATACTTTTTTCTGCATGCAGCAGGTAGAGACCAACCTGTGGAACAGCTAGCAGACCCTTGACTCAGAAACCTTGCCAGCTTGACATGCAAAAAGAATCAAGGCCCCAGATGTCTGGGAGATTATATTTGCACTTGGTTGCTTCTCTGTTGTTGATTTAATCTGTTATAATAGATGCACAACAGGGTGCATGTGTTTTCTTTAAAGCTCAGTTTAGACCAAATATTTGAAATGGGACAAGTAAAAATGTGCTTTTGCTTTCAACAGACAGCTCTTTTGTGACATCCTGTCATTTCACGCCACTGTAATTGGAAGAGATAATGTATTATGTTTAGTTGATATGAAAGAAGACAGTGACAGTGAGTTAATAAGTACAGTTGCAATCAGAGCCGGTCCAAGGCATAAGCGACATAAGCGGCTGCCTAGGGCCCAGTCGCAACCAGGAGGCCCCCAAGAGCAAGGAAGTAAATGCTCACAAGCAGTTACGAAGCAAACTATAGGGACATCAGCCAGGATGTAAACTATGGGAATAAGGTGCTGGGAGTCAAAGTCAGAAAAAAACAGAGCCCCACCTCAGGTTTAATAGTCCTAGTTAATGTTTTAGATGTTTTAGGTTGTTCTTTTAAAATGTCATTAAAACGAATGTAATGTCATGTTCTTGAACACACCACACAAGAGTCAAACACCATCTCTGCACTGTAGCAGTGTTACAGGTGCTAAACCAGTGATACTCAACGTGTGGCTCTTTTATGATGATTTGTGGCTCTTTTATGTCTTAATTTGACATATTATCCCTCAGAAAACCTTAAAAAAAGGGAAACCTCAGAAATTATCCATTGCAAGTCACATTAATCAGTTTGATTCCCACACTTATACGGTTGGCTTTAATGGACAACCTTTCACTTCTGTCTTTAGATCTCCATTGCCCTTATTTGCAATTTTTGGCCCATTTTTTCCATTTCATTTTCCACTTTTAATCCATTTTTACTGCTTTAAGCCCACTATTGCCACTTCTTTTTGCCACTTTTTGCCACTGTTATCCAGTTGTTGCCCATTTTTCCCCATTTTTATACTCTTTTGTCCTCCTTTTTGCTATTTTTGCCACTTTTCACTCATTTAGGCTGCTACTCTTTGCTGCTTTTTGCCCATTTTAGTCACTTTTCACTCTTTTTTTGTCATGTTTTTGCATTTTTTGGACCAATTTTTTCACATGTAACTCATTTTTGTGTCACTTTTCACACAAATTTCTGCACTTTTTGCCCCCCATTTTATGCCTTCTTTGCCCCTTTTCACCCTTTTTTTCTGCTTTTTGACCACTCTGACTAATTTTCATGGGCACTTTAACCCGTTTTTGCCACTTTTCATCTCTTAGATTGTGGCTCTTGCAAAGGCTCATTTCAACAATTTGGCTCTTTGATGAAGCAGGTTTGAGTAACACTGTGCTAAACACTAACTAGAGGCCTGTTAACTACAGACTAGACTTCATATCATTCTGGACACCCAAAATCACATATATCCCACAGTCCTAGCTTAGAGAATCTCATTGAAAGATCTGCTGAATTCATAGCAAAAAAGATTAAAAAAAAAAAAAAAAAAGATTGTTAATTTAAAACAAAACAAAACAGAAGTGTTGATGTGCGAGGGATGCGATGATAGGGACAGGGATGCAGAGGCTCTCTCAGTCAAGTCATATTAGGAGAGTAATTAACATTAGCAATAACTACTGTTAACTTTTGATGCTTAGGCTTTATCCAGCACTTCTAAAATCTTTCACTTTCAAAAGAACCTGTTAATTTCTTAACAACCTTTCCTTAGCTCCAGTACAGAAAAAAACTCTTGGAGCTGAGCCTGTCCAGGAGTCAATTTACACAGTCCAGCTAAAACACAGTGTGTAAATTCAGGCTCCATTGGTTTTTAAATAAAGAGACTAATCTTTAACTCAAACAGATGTAAAGCCTTACATAAAGTGAAGTTTTAAAATTGCTGCCTGTTATGCTTTGTCTTTTCCCCCCTGCTTTAGAAAGCATGCAGTGATTGAAACCTACTGCAATTTAAGAAAACATGTGGCAACTGAGCAGTGGGAAACCACTCAGCTTTTCAGTAAAATCGACTTTTTTCTGCTTTTGTCATTATAGAAGACAACATGCAAAAATCAGACTTTGCGATGAGTGAAAATTTTAATTAATTTATCAGCTGGTCTATTGCTGAAAGATAAAGGAAGAAGATGTGTTATATTAGGTGGATTTAAAATGATTTAAAGCTGCAGATACTGCAAAAATAAGGCAAAATAACCAGACTGGGTATTTTAATCCATATTCTTTGGGGAGATAATATTTCAGATAACATTAGGAGGAAGTATGGATTTGGATCAAACATAAGATGTCTAATAAAGTAGGACTTCAATCTTGCCTACCGATTTAACATTGGATATCACTTGTGTGAAATCCAATAAATCTTAAACAGAACCTTTGTTACAAAAAGCTTACCTACAGCTGAAATGTGCCTGGAACAAATCCCGACCAATCCAAAAATGTGTATGGAGATATGTAAAATCATAACATCGACTCTTGTTAAGGATTTATAGCTCATACTCAGAGGAGCTTAAGTAGTTTGGGTTTGGGAAATGCTGGCCCAATAAACCTTGAATTCTATTACAGCAGTCTGAATGGAGGGAAAAAGTATTTTTCTTGCAGGTTTTTATTGGCCTCCCTCCTCTACAAATACACCCAGTGGTATTAAAAAAAACCTGGCTGCAGACATGTAACAGAATGAGTCTGCAGAGAGAAAACATCAATGAGCAATTTGTGTCTGCATGTATTAGAGAAGGTGAGATGGAGTAAAATGCATTACTTGAATGATCAGAGCATCAGTGATATAATGCTGCTGTCAGCTTTTTTATATGCAAACATTTATGTATGGGGATACTATTAAAAATACTGTATGAGGCTGGTGCACAACCACAGTCAGCTACAAGAATCTCTTAAAACTGTCTTCTTGTTCAACATCAGCAGTTCATAATTCATGGGTTCAACCACAACAAGGATTACTGTGTCATTTTTTGAAAAGCAAAAACAGGCCTTTCATTGTGTCTCTTTTAAATTTGAAAGAAAAGAGATAGATGTTTTTGCTCCCTCAGACAGTGCTCTCAGCACCTGGGCCCTGGGACTTTGATCCGGGCACAAGAGATCATTTCTTCTTTCAGTGGGTTTATCAAGATGAACAGGAACAGTTGTTTGGTTAGGTAAGTGTGTTACATGGAAAGGGCTAGAGAGAGATACAAGGGGAGAGAAATGTTAAATGTGTTGTTTATGTGCTACAAAATTCCTGTAAAGTCAAACTTCAGAAATACAGGGAACAACTATAGCCCTAAAAACATTGTATTGCTTTCAAGGGTGTCAAACAGGCACAGTTTTAACGATTAATCTCAGAGTTTGTGTAGTTAATCATGATTAATCTCTAGTTTTTGTTATAAAATTACACTATTTAGCATTTTAAACTGTTTTCTCACATTTTGGATTTTTAAACTGCCTATAGGGTACTCACTGAAATTCTTTGAATTCAAAACAAAAGCCCTGGAAACCATTGATGGACATTTAACATTTAGGTGATTTTGCTGGCCTGATTAACTATGCGGTAGAGGTCTGTTTTATGTTTGATGGTGAGGGAGATGGATTGTTGAAGGTGAGAATGGATTCAGTGAGTGAGATATAAACCAGGGTTAAAACATGTTTGCTGACATTAAAAGTCCTTAGTTTTCTCAGCAGATGGATGCGCTGTTGTGCTTTTTTGTAGACAGAGTTGACATGCTGCGAAAAGGTAAGACAGGTGTCTAACTCTGTTCCCAGATATTTGTAGGACTCAACCTGCTCCACAAGCTGACCCTGGATCGTGAGGGGTTCAAAAAGGGCCGATTTCCCTCTGCCCCCACAGCACAACTCCTTGGTCTTTGAGACGTTTAGTTCCAGAATGTCCTCGCTAAAAATCTGTTCAAGGTCGTTGACTGCCTGCTGGTACGGGTCAGAGCAGTGGTGTCAGTCAGGTGAGCCACCAGGGCTAAATCATCATCGTATTTAAAAAGACTCATTCCTTCAGAGTTGATGGATATGTTGTTGGTGTAAACAGAGAAAAGATTCGGGGATAAAACACAACCTTGAGGGACACCTGTGTTTAAAACCAGCTTTCTGGAATTAAAACCATTTAAAAACACCTGTTGTGGCCTGTCATATAAAAAAAAATTTATCCATAAAACCAGTGTGGGATGAACCTGAAGGTCTAAAAGGCGATGCTGCAGGGTGTCTATGTGTACAGTGTTAAAAGCAGAGGAGAAGTCCATGAAAAAAATCAGAGCTCTTATTATTTGGGTGGATGGTTAAATGTTTGGTGGGTGTAACAGTGTCCTCGCAGAATAAAATATAGGAGGTCAGAGTATCTGTGAGCATGCTCAGATCTCCACCACAGTCATTAAAAAACAAATCCCAATCAATCATTTAAAAACAGCCTTTAAGTGCTTCAGCTGAATAACTGTTCCAGACTCTGATGGATTTTGAAATAGATGCCTCAGTTTTCAGTTTAGACCGGTAGCTCGGTAGTAATAAAATAACATTGTGGTCAGAGCAGCCAAGAGGTGGGCGTGGTTTAGAAATGTATGCACCTCGGATGTTGCCAAAGCAAAGTACAATTCTTTCTCAAAAAGACAAAAAAAAAAGACAAAAAAAATCCCCTCAAAGTCTGAGAAAACAGGAGCCAATCCTCTGAAAACAGACATCACATAAGCCTTAAGCAAGACTCTTGAAGTGCAGCGGGGGTCCCAGAAAAGCAATTTCTCCCTTGACATCACCAGCATCTCTTAGACTGTGAGCACACTGCTCTCATATGCATGGTATCCCCCAGTCCCTGCAAATTCTAATAAATGGGAACACTGGAGGAATCCTTGTTCCCATGTTCGTATGTAAAACCAATAACTCATCTTGCAGTTATTTCTCTTGGCATGTTAGCAGAATTGGTAACTCATAAGCTATTATAACTAATACACTAATACACTTGGGGAGGGAACAGGGAGTTGGGTTTTTTTGTCTCAGAATCAAATTACACAGGTTCACACAAATGTTTTCCTCATGCCCCGGAGACACAGATGTCGAAGGAAAAAAAAAACAAAAAAACAAAAAGACTTACAAGCTACGATAACATCCAACTGGACTTAGGTCAGACTCGCTTAA
The DNA here is from genome assembly GCF_018320785.1 of Cheilinus undulatus. Taxonomy (NCBI): domain Eukaryota; kingdom Metazoa; phylum Chordata; class Actinopteri; order Labriformes; family Labridae; genus Cheilinus; species Cheilinus undulatus. The sequence goes on from NC_054873.1 coordinate 31,999,547, forward strand.
AGCTAAAACAATCTGATGCTGATATGAAAGATATTAAGTCTTTAATCAGAAACAAGGGATGGTCAGTAAGGCTGTGCATGTTTTCATTGCTGCAGTGTTTATACCTTTAAATGACTGGCATAAAAATCTGAGAATGTATGATTTTTTTTATTTCTAATCAAGTAAATATTTATACACCATTATCAAAAAGCATGGCATTTCTTCTTTCTGAAAACACCGTTGGATGGAAAGGAGGATTGACACACAACCCCAGTCTTGCTCTGGATGTGTTTACATTTGGGGCATAGGAAAATTATTTGAAAAAATAGTAGTCCTCATGTCAAGGGAACAGCGGTGACGTGGTGAGTAGGGTCACCTAGGGTACCATCCTGGCAGGTAGTGGGGTTGCCAAAAGCCCCTGAATGTGCTGGTGAATCACCAGGGGTGAAAAGATGACGTGTCAAGCTTGACTTTAAACACCCTACATGCTTAAAACCTATGTGCATGACTGTATGCAGTGACATCGCCTGTTGGTTTACTGATTTATAAAGTTGATATCTAAAGCCAAATGATGGTGGTCATCACATTGGGAAAACTGTCAAACTTTGTTTCAAGCAACCAAGCGAGAGGTGGAGCTGAAGTGAGCCCTTAGCCTCCAGCCATCACAGCTTTTTTCTCTCAACACAACAGTGTATTCAAATATTACGTATTTTCCACTAATTCCTACTTGTATTACTGATGATGCACAATGCTGCTGCTGGCAAAGCTTAACCTCCTCCACCCCAGCCCCCTCCTTTATAGCATAAAGCTTGCCACACCCTCATATTCAGATTCATGCTACAGTGGATTCATTGCTTTTGAGCAAATTTTATTGTATTCAACACGCATTGTCATAAAAAGATTTGGAGGTTGCCATGTGCTCCCTGGAAAGTCAAAGCATGCTGCTACGCTAACCCAGGGAGCATCTTTTGAGCAGAGCCATCCACACCAAGTGAAATTGTACATCTATTACACATTACCATTGCTTTGTGCTGCTTATTATCTATGAGCTCAGTTTTTCTCTGCCATCAGCTGTGTGTATAGGCCCACATAATCTGCAAGCACATCCTCCGACCACTTGACCCTTGAAACAGTGAGGCCTTACTTGACATTTCCAAATCGACAGCAGTGGTGAAGTTGTGCTGCCAAGATCTGCCCACTTCCACCGCTTACTTTTTTGAAAATCTGACCTTTGTGCGATAAGAAAAATGCACTCTATGATGTGAATTTACTAGAAAGCAAGCCATCCTTTTCATTTAAGCATGAATTTGACATAATGAGGGAGAAAAGCTGTTAAAAGAAGCATTTATGGTCCAGGCTTAAAGCATTTGCTCATTGCTTTGCAAATGGCTTGTGATGTGAAGCAGAAAGGCCACTTTGAGCAGCTTTTCTCCCTTGTCATTTAAATTATCCACTTTACTTGTCTCCTTTGTTACCGTTTTGATTAAGAGCTCCCTGTCAGTGACCTTATACACAGTTTATTGAAAGAGTATATGTCCACAGAAAGATTAGAAGACTTGAAATGATTGCACTTCGAGCTAATGTAACCCCATGGAGATTGTCTTATAAAAGAAAAGAACCCAGAGTTAAAGGTTCAAGCCCTGTTTATGTGCTTCCTTTTCCCCCAAGTCATCTCTGTAACCAGTTCAGTATCCACCCAAAGACAGCGCGCTGTTAAACTAGACTAGTAATCCTAATGGGAACCTTACTGACCTACAAAGTGCTGCATAAGACTCACTAATGCTGTATACTTTGTAATGGCATCATCACCACTGATGTCTTTCTGTGCAGCTCAGGCTTTGGATTTATCTCTGGATCCTGACAATCTTAGAGCTTTTCAGGTGAGTGTTTGAACACCTATTGTAGCAAAAACACAGCAGTGAAGAAAACGGGGAGTCTCACTAACAAAACAGTAGAGATATAAGATTCTTCTCATAGGGCTCATGTGGCTCACTGCCTTTAGCACATTTCTTCTGTTCTTCAGCTAGTCTGCTGCATTAAATACGATACGTTTCTGTGCACTTCACTGGAAAGGATGCAGAGTTTTTGCATGTGAATAAAAACAACAGATAAGAGCATATTCACAGGAGGCCCAGTTTCCCCATACCTGCTGAAGCATCTCTCTCCAGTCTCCTTCCAGCCTGTGCTTATGCTGTTTGCTCTTGTACATACGTCATCACATTGTAATATGACACACACAGGGTTTGGTTTTTAAGGGGCACGGCCTCAGAGTCAGAACACAATAGAGAACATGAGCGCACCTTTACTAACTTTACAGCTTATTCTGAGTCAGTATCAGATAGGGTGTTCTGATGCTCATATTGATTGGACATTATGTCCAGCTCAGTTCTTGAGCGTGCATGAGTAACCATGCCATAGTTTTTATCATCAAAGATCTATTTTTAGCTTGTCTTAGTGGAGTCTTCTTCATGGAGAAATGTTTTCAAACAACATTTTTTGTCATTGTTTTTCTTGATGAAATAAACACTAGCTGAAGCCCACCTCCCTCCATCCATGCCAGAGCCAAGGAAGTGTAATGCACCTGAGTAGGATATGGAGCACTCACTAGTCAAACAAGCTGGACAATGTGGGTCAAACACAGCAGGGGTATGTCTAGAGAAGGGATGTCCAAGTTTTTCCATTGATGGTCACACACAGAAACACATAAGGATTGTGGGGCCACTTTCAAGCACCTCAGATACCTTTAATTAATTTAGTAAAACCAGTCTAATGTAGATTAAGACATGCTTAGTGATTGGCAGTGGCAGATTAAACAATTTTGGGGCATCGATTCTTTTCCCTCCTTTAAATTCCCACTAATCCCCACTTCCTTAGAAGTTGGTAGATAATGACGGACAAGGCAAATAACCAATCATTCTAATGATTTTGGGGTGACCAATCAGATATCAGGGGGGTACTAGTCGGTCCTGGCTTCCACTGACTCCACCCTTGGAACGTCATTGGTGCTGCGATTGGCTGCAGTAAACCATAAGGGCTTTATAAATCAAGGTGTTGTCATTATTTCGCTTGCCAATATGTTTACCATTTACAGTGTTGTCTCAGTTTAGTCATGACAATAAAAAAGTTACGTTTGTTTTCAGAATTAACATGGGAGCACTTTCTTGTGCCAAAAGCAATTTAGGCCTTAATTTATTTTTTTTTTATTTTGAAATAAGGTGTTTATTCAGACTTTTCAGGTGAATGTGGTTCATGCAAGACATATTTTGACAAGAATTAGAGGAATACACTTGCCTAGATGTAATGTTTTGCTGTGTATGAAATTGTTTTTTCCGGAAAAAAAGAAAAAAAATATATATATATATATATCAGTCCCACTGCAGAACAGAACAGGAATTAATTTAGGTTTTATCATTCTCAAACAGAGCGAGTTTACATTCTTCTAACAATAGAATGACTTGAGAGACCATCTCATCCCACCCACCCTCTTCCCCCAACACCTCCACCGCTACCCCCTGCAGGCGGTCTCTTTGTTGTATGTTTGTTGTGTTTGTTGTACATGTCTGTTGTTTTACATGTTTCAAACACATTAGAGGGGAAAAAAAAACACTGAGAGTCTAAATGGATCAACATGAAAAACAGAGATGGAGACAGAAATCTGGTTAATACCTGCTGTGTGTTGTTGTGGTTTCAGAGCTCATTGTGCTCACTCCAGGTTATGTTTGCAATATTGAGAGTGTGTTTGTTTGAGGGGGTGTTTCCACATTGATTGATGCTGCTAGGGACTCACCAGTGTAAGATAGAAGATCAATCACCAGCTTAAAAAAGAAGAAGCAATGGTCATAGATATAGATGGAGCTTGGGGGAAAAAGTGTAAATTCAGAAGAAAGTAAACACATCAACAGTTTTCTACTGCTGCTTTGCAGCCAAGGTCTTTATCTGCTCTGTAATGAAATACAGCATAGAAACAATCCAAAAGACTGCTGTGAATGACCTCCTAACTTTGTACAAGCTTTATTTGCAACACAGGCTTTCATTCAATGTGCTAAGAGTCTGAACATTAGCACATTACTTCAGGTAAGTTTCTGTGAGTAATAAGGATTTCCTTTAGAGGGTTGATGAATCTCCTCATGCCATGTGTGGGGGAAGAGCAATCAGAGTCGATTTATTGAGTGGGCCTTGTACTATATTCCTTATTTTTGTGTTTGTTCTTCAGAGGATCCTAAGGAAAGTTTCAGGCAGGATCATGAGGCTGTTTTTAAACTGTCTAACCTCTAGTTACCATATTCAAGGGCTGTGCCATGATCCGCTGGGGAATCTTACCGCGGAGCAAATCCCTGACTCTCTAGTCAATTGGAGAAGTTCCACTGCCTGCGCTCCAGTCCAGCTCTGGTGTGTCCCTGAAGCGCCACTCCGCTCTAGCAATTTGTTAACTTAAATAGAAAGATCCTGATTAGAGGTTTCTGGTTTTAAAATAAACTTCATTTTTTTAAGAGTTATAATTGATTTATTTGTATTTTTTTTGTACAGAGGATTATCCATCCATCCATCCATCCGTCCAGAACTCGTGCTTCAACTCAAATAATGGTTTAAATATCCATCACATGCAGATTAGCTAAATGTTGAATGGTCTAGCATTGATGAGGATAAATGTTCTTACACATGTTAAGCTTAGTGATTTTTTTTAAATCATACACTGAGTACCTCTAAACATATCAGCTAAATCAAAAAAGCTCACAATAAAAAAGAAAATAACCCTGATCTCGCCTAAGCCTTTGCATTGAAGGAAGTGGGTGTCAAAAACATACTAGTGACCAGAAACCATGACAATCTCCTGTAGCTCTGAAGGACAACAACTCCACAGAGAAACTCTAAGTCAGCTTATACTTAATCACTACCAGGTCATGCAAAAGTCAGAAAAAATATACAGGCCTCAGAGACATGATGAACCTGTGACCCTGCACACAAATATTGTACAGAGTCAGTCAGCAACAGAACTACACAACACAAGCAGCCATACAAATTTTGACTCCAGATGGTCAGATCTTCCCCTGCCCTTGCCATGTCTTTTGGCTTTTTTCCCTCTAGGAGACCTGCAGTGGCTCCAGTGGAGGTGAAGCAATGCACGGCCAATCTCTCCACAAACCCTCAGCTGCTAAGTGCAACAGACTGAAAGGACGTAAACACAGGGTGAAAAAAAAGACTGTGGTATGTTGAAAGAAAGCACAACCATCCGTTTGGTTTGTTCACACTGCCAGAAGGCAAAGAGAGATGTGCAGTGGGAATATGAGCTTTGGTTTGACAGCAAAGAAAACTAGTGAAGCAACAGTGGAGAGGGTTTGGGAATAAAATAACACAACGCACAGGAATCTGATGCATATGTCCTCCTTAAGCACCTGCTAGATAAAACAGCTGAGTCACGGCTTCTGAAAGTTTGTGTCCTTTTATAGACTAAATATTCAGCAACAATCAAATCTTCCCTGTAAATATGTTGTTGAGTTTTCACTTCTTAAAACCAATGTGAAGTCAAACTCCAAATCTGGGTTTGTTGTTTTCAGCGCTATGTTCACACTGACCAAACAATGCTTCCTTTAGCTTTTTTATGTTTAAATATGACTTTTCATGTCCAAGCCATTTCTCTGCTACTGCTGGCCCTGCTGTGATGTAGAAGCAGAGAGGGCCTCACCCACGCAGCGATGCTTTGTCTGAGTATAGAATAAGTGTTATAAAAGTGCAACTGAACAAGAGCCAACATACTTCAAATGGAAGACAAAGATTTCCTTTGGCAGAAAAAAAAAACAACGGATAATGATGGAATCACCTTGGAGATACATATTGTTACATGAAAGTGCAGAATCTTGTTCTCAGATGTTAATCACCACTTTTTTTGGCGGCTCTCTGTCTGACAGACAAACTTTTGAGAAAGGATGAGATGGAGGAAATGTGGGGGCAGGAGAGGAGGGGAGATCTGAGGGTTGAAGGAGATATGTCCAAAGAGAGCATTTGAAAATCTTCTCTGAAGGTTGCACAGCAAGCCTTTTAAGTTGAGTCTTTTTCCTCAGATGAAGGCCAATGCTTAAAAATTTGATCCCAGACTAGAGCCTCGAAAATTCTCCACATATTTATTTTTAACTTGTTTTTACAGGTGGAAGTGCAAGAATCCAAAGTGAGAACACCCGAAAATACCAAATTTTATCAGTGACAGTTATGATAGTACTAATAATATATTATGTACTGAAATGGACTACAATCACCAAATGCAAAAAAAAAAAAAAAAAAAAAAAAACAGTTGGAACTTTATGTAAAATATCAATTAAAGAAAGGGCTTTGCAAATCCTTTAAATAATTGAACTTAACTGCAGCACAAAATGTTCAGTCTTATAAACTACTGATTTCTGTAAATACACACACATATTGAACGTGATGCCTGCAGCATGTTCCATAAAAGTTGTGACAGTATCAAGTTTACCATCCAATGTTTCCTCGAACAATACTCTAGCATCTTGGGATTGAAGACACTGATCGTTTAAGTGCCGAGACTTTTTAATGTTACAAGTCCAGTCTGCATGCAGGCCAATCTCATCCCCACACTCTTCTACTGTGAACCTATGCTGATGTAACTCTTGCAGAACATGACTAGGCATCATCTTGCTGAAATCAACAGGGTTGACCCTGCAAAAGGCATTGCATGTATGGAAGCACATGCTCCAAAACCTGCATACTAACCCTAACAAAATTTAATGCCTTTTGGAGTTAAGAGGCTCAACTCAGTACTTTAGCTGCCCTTAAATTGAAGTGACATGCTCACATAGCTAAAAATGTTGAGTTGACAGAAATGTTTTCCATTAAGAAAATATCAATATCAGTCGGCTCAACTAAAATTGCTGTGACCCCAGAAATGTTGGCTCAATTAAAATCTATATGTTCAATTGGTAAACATAAAGAAACTCATTATAATGTTTCAGCTAGTTCAGTCATCAAAAGTGCACCCAATAAATCACAATTTGTTCACTCAGCATTAATCAAGTTGGATTTTTTACAGTGTATGCCACTCTCAGTGTTAATATACCTTTACAGATGTCCAAGTTACCCATGCCATGGGCACCACTGAAGTTTCTTTGTCCCCACTGAGTCTTCATCGACAGAAGTTGTTCCCCTTTGTATTCTGGCTCATAAAAATAACCCCTAATAATAAATGGCATGTCATCGCTACTTGAGTCGAAATTGCAAAGTTTTGTTTCAGCTTAGTTCATTGTGATTGTTTTTGACGAAGCCCTCAGACCCAAACTGTTCAGACATACTGAGGTGGAAAAGCATGTAGCTGGTTGCCAAAGCTTGCCATGCAAAATAGTGCCAAACACAGAGGCTTTCTCTGTGAAAAAATGATACAGGGTACAGATGAGCCAACATTGTTTTTCAGTCCATTTTCACCTTAAACATGGAGCACCTGTTCCCCTCTCTAGGGATGTATGGTCAAGCTTCCATAAGTGCATCCTGTTTAAAGATGCAACATATACTCATATCTCTGGTGGTTAGTGCAACTACAATCCCAAGTATCTCATACAGCCCAACTTTGAGAAATACCAAAACATTCCTTTGTGTGGCAGTGGTGCTTCCAATGGATAAATATAGATTAAATGGTCTTACTCATTCAGATAGTGCTGTCATTACAAAGGACATCTTGCTGTAATGACAGTAAAATGCACACCACATTTGTAAAATGTGAAATCTGAGAGAAAGTTAGAGAGAAAAAAGAGATCATGTCTTAAATCTTCTCAGCACAACATCATTGATGCTGGCTTTTAAGTTTGCATTGACACCAGTCTTGTCCTTTGCAACGTTAGCCTGGAGGATTTGCCAGTTTATTTCCAAAAAAGTATTTGAAATGTAGACAGGTCTTTCCATTTAGGTCAGTCCTTTTGAGATGAGCTGAGGCCCAAAGACGTTGGCGGCACTTTTAGATGTGTTGTTATAAGGCTTTCACTTTGAATGGTAAAGTTTAAACTTGCATTCAGCAATGCTCTGTGTTAACTGGTGGTGGTCTTCCAAAGTGTTCCTGGGCAAATGGGGAAATATCCATCACTGAATGATTTGAATACGGAGGTATGAAGAATTTGTGTTGGGTTTTGACCTTACCTTACAAGCAAGGATTTGTCCACATTCTCTGAATCTTTTAATGATATTATCAACTGTAAAAGGTGGAATCTCTAAATACGTTGCACTCACACATTAAGGAGTGTTGTTCATTATCTACTGGATTATTTTCCCACAGTCTGTCAATAAGTGGGGTGCTCAGGAGAGCTCCTCTCATACCTATTGATAGTATTATCACCATCATTATAACCAATTAAGCTGCTTACCTGTGGAATGTTCCTTTTGACTTTACAAAACTTTATCAGTGTTTTCTTATTTTTTAGTATAATTTAAAGGCATCAAATTCAGAATATACTTAAATGTACAAAGTGGTACATTTCCAAAAAGCATTGTGTATGAGTTTAAACATCAATATCTTGCCTTTGTGCTGTATTTAATTACATTAAGACATAGAATGATGTTCACTCTGATCTGTTTTTATCACATTTTACACCTTGTCTTGACTTTTATGGTATTGGAGTTTGTAAATAACAAATATAAGTGTATAAAAAATCCATTCCATTTGGTAGATCTGTTTTTTTGTAGTCATATTGCAGTATCCCAGACTGTGAGTAATTACTATGTTTTATGCAGACAGCAATGTCAGCACAGGAAGCTGAATATTTTTGGCTCATCTCGTTGACTCACATAACACAGACAGTGTTAACATACTACCTGAGCGCGGAATGCTCCTCACGTCTGCCCTAAATTCAGGGCTGTGAAAAGGATTGGATGGGACATTGAGGAACAACTGAAAAAAGAAACAATTCTACTTTTACAAATTCACAGCATGCGGAAGGTGTGCTGTTACATCCCTACTGCTGATTTTAATGGAACATTTTTTTAATTTTCACAAGTAAAGATTCATTTACCTACATTTAGAATACACTGATTGCTTATGTGACTAACCAGGTCACCTTAGATTTTGTCTAAAAAGATTATTATAAACCCTAGTCTTTCACCTGTGGTGTAAATATGAGGATTTTTCCTCAGGGTGAAGGTGCAAAATGCACAGGGTGCAGAATGAAAAGGTCATCCTAGTCATTGTCCCACATTGCTGCTTAACAAGCTCTGCTAGCAACGTCTGTTTTAACATTGTATTGAACTTGGAATCTAATATCATTTACAGACAAACCATGATGCTTTTATGACATGTTTCTTAACATATTGTTTCATTTTTATTTGTTTTATAGTATAGTATAGAGAAAAATCCCTATAAGGTTTCATTCATTGTCAGCCATTTAGACAATCTTGAAGTTAAAGATAAGAAATAGACTCCTCGCTGGTACTTTGCATGGTCCTGAAAATTAAAAGACACTATATACCTGACATTTTTATCTGCTGCCCTTCAGAGATTTACTTGTGAAGATATAAAAATGGTTGCATATTAAAATACCAGATTCTAGTACGATAAAGATACCAACTTGATAAAACTGTTCTTAAGGCTAAAATTGTGATCTTCATTCAAGCAGGCATCTGTAACTGCACTGCGGCCTACGCTTTAGCAATGCCACTATGGACCAATTGATCCATCTTCTAATTATTACCTTAAGTCCTTCTATGTGTGGCATCATACCAGTATCCAATCAAATCCAATTAACACTGGTGGCCCCCTCCAGAAAAGTGCATTGTAGAGGGATTACACAGCTATCTGTGCCGGTCTGATTAATGGCCGCAGTAATTAATGCTGAAGGGGTATGTCCGAGTGCCTCAGTGTAGAGAAGCATGCAGCAGTGAGCCAGCTGCAGCCAGCACAGCCTGTATCGACACACACAAGCACACACAGGCGCACAAATCCAACACCTGGGTCCTCTCATGTTAGCATATGTTAAACGCAATATGAGGCCTATTTTTTGGAAAATTTTAACCTTTGATGCACATTTAGATTGGTAGGGAATTAAAAGTATGGCATGCAGAAATTAGGTCCACATTTGTGTCCTCTTTTGTTAATAGACCTGGCAAAAACACATTAAAAAGAAAAATAAGATAAAAAACTACAAATCTAAAGACTATACTTGGAAGATACCTCAGTCCAGTGTCACTGGTCAGGACATGGTGCAGACCAGTCTGGCAATCAGACTTGGAGCTCAAGAGATGCCATTTCACATGAGCGCTGTCAATGGTGCCCTTGAACAAGGCCATACCTCCAACTGCTCTGGGTGCCAGTCCCTGTGCAGCTCCCTCCCTCTGATGTCCCATTATTTGTGCATGCCTAAACAGTAGGTCCTGATGGTACTTAAACACGTTGCAATGGTTTTGTCTCCCTATTTTTCTGCAATTCATAAATTTATATCTATAATTTGTGATAAATATGAGATAATACCTCAAGAGATACAAAATCTAGTTTCAGTCAGGAACACTCATCATACATTTTACCATCTTATTGCAAAATGTATACTGTATGTGCAGTTCAACTCAACAGTGGTCTCAGGATGTTTGAGGGGCAGGGGAGGACATGATAAAAGGGCACTGCTGTGTGTGATGGGGCACCAAAAACTTTATATCACAGAGGTCATGGCTCTTAATTGCATTTTATTAGACCATCCTAACCCTTACCAAAGTAAGGTTTATGCCACAGCTGCCCTAAATTAACAGCATTGGTAATTACCAAAATCATTTTTAATGTTTCTGCAATGGTTAATACACCAATATGTAGAAGCTCTTTAACCCAAATGATATTTTTAATGCTAAAATATAATTATTATTGTTATCCATGATTTTTCAAATTTACTGATTTACAAAAAAAAAAAAAACCTGAAAAAATAGTAAAGCACATTAATATTTCTTGATTAATATGTCAAATTATAGTTATTTACTTGCATTCCTGAACAGTAAAATGAGTTTTAGTGGTTGAATGTTCTGCTTGATTAATATCAGACTTCTCAGAGAAGCCCAGTGAGCCGGCTCAACTTTGGGTAAATTCAGTTTGAAATCCCTCATTCCTATTCAAAATGGTAAAACATGGCATGACAGGTGGTCTAATAAATTTGTTAAGCACTGTATGTCCAAACATGATTTTAAAAAATACATGCAAATCTAATTGTTTCAAACTCAGAGCAGTTTGTCTGTAATGTCCAGCGTAAAGGCATGAATGCCCCCAAATGAATAAAAAAAAAGTCATCCTGGAAATGTACAGGGTGAAAATTATAAACACAACTACACAATTTTATATGGTCTTTTCTGATGACATCAGGAAGCAGCAGAGAATACCCAGGGGGGCAAGAAGGGATTTCTGCAATGAGAAATGCCACCAAAAAGGCCATGTATTGAGCCATTCATGACTATGCCAAGTGAGTGCCACACAATGTTAAAATACAGTTTTGCCATGGTTTAGCCCATTTAATCTCTGATCTTGCCCATGTTGCCCAGCCACTCTCATCTGTTGTGAGGGGAAATAAGTCTCTTTTTTGAGATCTAGATTATTTGGCTCAGCTCAGTAGAGTTGGTAATTTGGCTGCCAACCAGCTCTTCACATTTAAACAGTTTGGATTTTAAAATGTAGATTAAATAATGACAAAGGATGGGGGGAAATGAAGATGACACTTGAACGGGAGCTAGCTAATGTGGCCCACATAAAAGAGCTGTTTTGTGGCACAGGCTTGTTTGTGGATGGCACATCATCACTCGGTCTCTTACCCCTAAAGGTTTATCATAGCTTGCATTGAAATGTTAGGAGTTTTGTACATGTGTGAATACATGAAGGGGTTAAACAGATGAGAAAAATGTGTGGAGAAGCCTCCTCCAATTAAATCAGCAGCATGATATTTCACATTCTGGCTTAAAATATGAATATCATCAAATAAAAACAACAGGTTTTGTCTCACACTTTACAAAGGATGAATGAAGAATTGAAATTACCCAGGTATTTTATAATTCCCTTTATTTGACAAGATGTTTTTTATATAAAACCAAATTTAATCTCCATTTTCAAAGATTAAAAAAGTACCATAACCCTCTCCTAACTGTTGCTTCTAATTTTTAATGTTAAATGCAAATATTGCAGATCTCACAGCTACATTTCAGAAAAGGGGAGGATCAGTAACCAACACACCACTAGAGATTTGTCAAACAGAGTGTAATGTATAATTGAATTATACAAATCCAAATAATTTATAAAGCAATCTACTAGCAGCATGTGCTTCCTGAGATAACAATCATCAGCATCCTCTGTCTTGAATTATCACAGGTGGTTGAAGGCCTTGAACCTAATCTTCAGGATGTGACATGCAAATTTTGAAGGCTCTTCCTCTGCTCCAGCGAGCTCAGCCTGCATCTATCAGTCTTTTTCAACATCAAAAGTTCTTTATCGTGCAATGTTATCTCATATTTCAAAGGCTGTGGTTGATATGGCATGACTCCAGCCTGATAAGAGCACAAACACCTGCTTGCTCTGCAGGCATGCAGCTTGGAGAGCCCTTTTTATATTGGCTCCGGATTGCTATACCGACATATAAGGTTTAATCTTTCTGTTTTTCCACCTGCCTCTCCAAATTCTCTCTGTGCCTTCTTATTTTATACTGATGCATAGTAATTTTCCACCAATTGCAGCACAAAGCAGTGAGAAGCTCTGCAAACACTGGGGGAAATTGCTTTGGGTTCCTGTATGTTTTTCATGCGTCCTTTTATCCTTTAGTGTTTCAATTTTTTATGCATCTTTTTTTTGAGTCTGTGAATAAATGTTTTTGAGTAAGCTTGTAGATGTTTGACTTCTGAAATGATACAAACTACTATCGCTGCACTCTATTTTGCTGTTGGTTAACCACACAACAGAGAAATTCACAATTCATGAGGTGCAAACACTCAACTCGGAGTATTCTCTGAAGGCCATTTGAAGGGGAGGTGAAATGACTCTCATGAATGATGAATACAAAACTAGTCCCAAAATGCAATGTTAATCAATGCTGTAGACTTCTGCTGAATGTTGAAAACGTGATACATGCAGTGCCTTACAAGTCTTATCAAAGTTCATACTTTCATAAAGAATGTAAAGACTGGCTACAATTCTTTAAAGAGTCTAGAAACCGTTACAGAAAAGGCATAGCAGCAACATGTGACTAATGAAAATAGGGCTGTATCAGACCTGACTGACTGGACCAATAAAATCAAAGTTTACTTTCTCTTTAAACATCCCTTACATCAATACTCCTGTACAACTTGATACTCCATTTTCATTAGGCTGACTTTAAGTGAAGACCGTCAAACTGTCAGATTTATGCACATGACAACTTAAAACTGGAGAGTGATGTCTCAACATAGAGGAGCACTTAAAAGGATAAACTTACTATTCAAAACCTCAGATGTCCTGTCCGTCATTGGTAGTCCAAATGAATTTGCATGTTATTATTCCACTTCAGGGACCTGCAAAAACAGTAAGCAAAACAAGTTTCAAATCAAGTTTCATGATACTTTTGAAAACTTTGGCACTTTAAAAAAGTTTAATCTTTGTAAATGATGCTTTACTTGTATCTTGCGGGTTAGGATACAATTTTTATTTGATTGTAAATTTAAAGTCAACACAAAATATGCCCAAAGGAATGGGAAAATTATCACAACCCCCAAAGTATCAGTTGAGGTATATCTAACATGGAATATCAAAAAATGCCTTTAGAATGTCATGGAAAGGAGTAAGATGGAGAAGGGGTAAGATGTGGCCACTTCCTCCCTTCCAGCCAAAACGCCTGACCTGAACCTCTTAGAGAATCTCTAATGTTGCAAAGAGGAAGATGAGAGACTCAACAATACAGACAAGGTGAAGGCTGCTGTCAGAGCAACCTGGGCTTCATGACACCCTGGCAGTGCCACAGACTGATTGACTCCATGCTATGTCGCCAAATGCATTACCTGAAAGCCAAGAGTATCACATCAACGTCTCTGATTGGTGGAACTGAAACTTTTGACTGTCAGTCGCTACGAGTGAAGTTATTGTGGAAAAAGTGAGTGATAATTGTTAAGTCCTGTGGCAAGGAAAGTTTGCACCATGTCACTTAGCACCTGATCAGACAGTTGCAACAGACGGTTTCAACCTGTAGAGGGCAGCCCATATACATATTTTTAACACATAATGTAGAATTTAAACACTTTGTGTAAAAAAAAAAAATCTGAATTTGGACCCTTACTGGTCAACAGTGCGACCAAAACTCCAAGGAAAAAAGCCAGAACTTTACCAGAAATATAAAGGGGAAACCTTTGGGCAGTATCCAGTTAAATCAAGGCTCATTTATGCTCTTTGTTTGAAACTTCCACAGATATGGACAGAGCTTTCTGTCTGCACTCTGCATTCATTTTTCATCCTTTATCTCTAATCTTATGGGTATAGACAAAACGTTGCAATACCACTGCCAATGATGGGGACAGTGTTGAGCAATGTGACCAATAGTTCAACCCAGTGTAGCAAAAAACAATGAAGAAGAATCATTTGAAAAACGGTGAAACTTAATGGTGTTTTCTGAAGAAATATCGCCCAATACTGAGTGAGTTGTCTTTCTTCAGTCTCTGGGACAGACAGACGCATGAAGCAGCATCTAAGCAGTTGTGTAGCACAGTGAGAGACAGCGACCTCTAGTGGTTTAGTTTTTCAGCGTCTACTCCAAATACATTTAAGTATGAGGACAATGAAGGTTGTAAATGCATGGATCTATTTTCATACGTGTATATACAATAAATGAGTCTTTAGTTCCACGACACTTCCCGAGGACTGAACAGCAGATCTCCACCTCTCTATGCTAATTCCCCCTACCTTGAATTATAGAGATGTTCTATATCTTACCTGCCCTACCACATTGCCATCTCAGCCAAACAACATCGCCCCCTTTAACAGACCCAGGCTCCATACATGCAAGCTCCAAGTGACAATGCTGATACTACCTACCCTAGCTTAGGGCCCCTCATTTTCCCCACAAACAAGAAAACTATTCTTGGTGCCAACACTAAATGTGAAAAGAATTCAAAAGAAAAGTCAAGTGAAAATAGAAAGACAGGGTGTGAAGAGAGATCTGAGCAGGAGGATAGGAAAAGAAGAGGCATAATTAAGATTTAAAGAAGACTAAAGTAATAACTTTCTTGGAAAAATAAATTGACAATATGGGACGTAGGTTGTTGCATCTTTTAGTAAAGGCTGCACAATAGTTTTATTTAATATGTATTTGAAAATTGTGAGCATGCCCTTTGTGATTGGATAAAGTTTACAACCATATTAACAATGAAAGCTCAAATGTGCAGGTGACTCATTATCACTGTTTATTTCCTCTCTGCTTATTTTCCTTTTAATGGCATATTACAACACTACAAAAACTTCTTACAGCCAAATTGGCTCAGCACAATAGATGTCTGATGGACATTAGGCACTCTGTGTCCACATTAGGACTTGATTCAATCCAAGCAATTATAGTTTTGTTGCTGGTCTGGTTGAAAATTGGCAGTAATAAGGATGTTTAAAGACATGCAGTGGAGACTATTGATGTCCCAGGCCTTTGAGACAGGCCAATAGATTTTTTTCGCTCTCTCAATTACAAGCTCCAGCTGTCAATCTACCTTTATTATTAAGGCTGTCTACAGGCACCGTGGAATACAAATGAACTGAAAACTGCAGCAATATTTATCACCAAGCAACCACATTTGTGAAATGATTCTCAGAGTAACTTGAACTTTCGCAAATGTCAACTATCCCTGCATTAAGACCATCATGCATGCACATGCAGAGCATCAAGGAAGCACTAACATTTTCCAAGAACACCTCCACCCACACATCATGTTCATGCACTCAAAGACAAAGACGCACCAGCAGAACACAAACATATGAGGGAAATCTTCTCACCAGTGCATGTGAAGGTTTACAGACAGCAAAAGGCAGAGTGAATCCGCTCAGCTTGACACATGTTTTATTATTCCTCCATTATGCAACCATTGCTAAATGTCATGTAAATGCTTCAATGAATTTCAATTTACCATAAAGCCACTAAGCTCCAATTTGTACTTTGAGTTGATAAAGTGAAATTGAGGGATGAGAAAAAGTGTCACGGTGGGGAGAAGAACTGCATGGGACACTTCCCTGGGAGTAATACTAGCCAAGCATGAAAACAGAATGTCACTGACGTTAAGAGAGAAAAAGTCATTTGTCAGCTGTATCAAGACTCGGAGTGTAATTAATGTGGAAACAGCACTATTGTGATTAGCCTTGAGGAACAACTAAGAGATAGGAAGTGTCAAAGGGTGTGTTGATTTAACATTGTCAGGAGTTAAGGAAACACGATTTGCATACCGAAGTATTCCACCTAACGATGTGATAGGTTATCCTCATTGGTATGCTGGTGAAACTCTCATCTAACAGAATGCAAATTAATACAAGTGCATTCACTCTAATTATGTCACTCTGCTTTGATATAGAAATGGACCAGTGCAGACATCTCTCCTAGTAGCGATTTCGTGCAACAAACAATATATTCTGTCTAATGACAGTGGATGTCAATGGTTTGCTGAGTTATTAATTTAGTCAAAAGAAGAAGACAACAGTATTATTTTTTTCAGATCGTGTATTAAAATACTGGACAAGATTTAAGAAATAAAAGTTCACTGATTTACATTTGTATACTGCGTGTTATTGTCCATTATTCATTGGTTTGGTGCATGTAACCACACAAAATACATTTGAGTGAGAAGAAGAAAAGGCTGCCATGCATGGTAATGTTCCCCACTCAGTCCAGATGGCAGGATCTGTTTGCTAATTGGTAGAAAATAACAAATGAAGAAGGAGAAGCAGACACATTCGAACATCTAAAGACGCAGAGTTTTATAAGTGGAGCTACCAGACACATGTGCTTCTTTAATTGAATCATCTGTGAGGAGAAACTTCAGATTGTCACTGTGGTACAACATTGTAAATGTATTAAACATGCTACTGAATATCAGATGGCGTCACCCAATCACCGGAGAGC
Source organism: Cheilinus undulatus (assembly GCF_018320785.1). Classification (NCBI taxonomy): domain Eukaryota; kingdom Metazoa; phylum Chordata; class Actinopteri; order Labriformes; family Labridae; genus Cheilinus; species Cheilinus undulatus. Next base: position 32,016,586 of record NC_054873.1, read on the forward strand.
AATCAGATTTGCTTTTCCCTGCTGTTCTTTAAAGTAGAGTGGGTCAAAAACATTGCAGAGGACATTTTTAGGGCTCTGTGTCCACATGCAGTGTTACATGATTTTGGTGTTAAGTGTGTTTTCAAAGTACTCAAGCATCATGACGGTGTCCCATCTTGTGCAAACCTTAGTATGTGGTCATTTACAGGCACAAAGCAAGAATAAGTGCTGCCCCTGATGTTCACTAACACTAATGCATTCCTGTATTGACGTTTTCTTTTTTCTAAGAGTTGTCATCTTAATCACAATCAATGAATGTCCATAATTATTAGTGAATTTATTTTTCAATCGTTCCCTTTCAGCACACTTTGGTTAACTCACTACAGTGTTTCCCTGCAGCCAAGGCACTGGTGCAAAAGTGACCTTTTGGATGCCTTTATGGTAGATAACCACAATGTGGTGCCCTCTTGGATAAAGTAGAGAATATCTGACGAAGTTCCCTAAAAATAGAAAAAATTAGAAAAAATGTCTTCTTTTGTTCCTTCTTAAACGGAAAAATGTACAATTTGCCATGAGTCCTCAAAACGGTCAAAATTTAACAAAATGACTTCTTTGGGGACCTCTAAAATTGAAACAGAATTAACATTTGCCATCTTTGGTGCCCTTTAAATGGTAAAAATTATTTTGTTGCTTTGTTGCCTTTTTTCCTGTTGAGCCAAACTTGTACTAAACCATGGCCAAAACTGATGTAAGAACCGAACTTGGCCATTTAAAACCATTATACACTTATAGTTCATCTTATGACAGTTTGGTGACCATTTAATTTAAAGGTAATGACATGAGAGTGGAGAGTGTCTGAAGTTATGGCATAAAGTCTACACTAAAGTCTACATGGAAACTAGTTAAGTTTGGTTTGGTTGCCTCAGGAGACATGGAGTTCATATTAGCTAGAAGAGCTTTATGTCCAAAATAACCAAAATATTGTTTTAGATATCACATTTTACTTTATCTAACAAATCAATAAGACAACTGTTAGATTCCCAGTTTATACCCCCGTACAGGTGGTACTGGACCAGCTCTCTGTCCTTCAGGTAAGACTGTCAGCTATCATCCCTACTGGTATTACCGACGGAGGGAACTGACAGTGTTTAAGCTGGTGGCGAGGAGACTCGCCTAACTTCCTAACTGCCTTCTTCCTGACGTCTACCCTGCTTCCTCTAACGCAGCACCCAGTCGAGTAGTCTTGGACTGAATACCGGCGTCAGACGCGCCAGTTAACGGCAGCTCTCCTCTTATGAATCTTGGCTCTTGGTAAATGTTTTAGGAAAAAGTTTTAGAGATTTGTACAAAAAATCCCAAGGGTCTGTTAATTTCATTGGCTAGAATAACCTATAGGAACCATTAGATGTGAATTACACTAAACTTGTAGGATCAACAGTCTCAGAGAACTATGGATGACAAAGTCGAATGTCCAATCTTTATCTTTAAATGCAAAATGAGTAATTTATATACAACTCAAAATCATAGGATTATTGAATACGGTAAAACCTTTTAGTCCACACCGAACTACTGGCTTTAGATAGTTCCAAGATCTTATACAAAATCCTCGGAAATATTCCAAACTCCTAAAGTCCTTTGTGGCTGGAGAGGAGAAAGGACTCTGTCCGAATTATAATCCATAGCTGGAAAGAATGGTTGATCACCCCGATTTGACACTCCTCAGGAAAATAATCCAACAGTGGAAATAGAGTCCTTGTCTATCAGTCTCTCCGTAAATCGGTCCTAAAAACAGCAAAATAGAATAATTGCAGAGAAGCGATCCTGTACTTCCTCTTACAGCCTCGATCTTGCTCCCAAGGTGTCCGTTCTCTTATTTTTATACCCTAATTCTCACTTCACATAAACATTTACATATTAGCTCACTTCTAGCCAATCTGCTGCCTATGGTCCGAGTCTTACCAATTAATTATTTATTTCTAAAAGATTGTCTTATGACTTTAACTTCCCTTTTTACACTCAAGCATCACCCCTGGCCTACAGTTAAGCATGAATTATGGCTAGTCAGCACTTTTAAAAAGGACGTGTTGAAACATGTCCCTGGTCTGTTAGGTGCTTTCCACACAGTGATAGAACCCCTCTGTACTTCGCACACAATGATTAATACCTCTAATACAGTGGTTATCTATCTTTTCAGATTACATTACGCTTCAAAACATGTATTACTTTCAAAAATAGCATGCAGCAATTAGCTTTTGATTCTTTGTGATATATGCTCTATGTTATTTCTTACTAGGTGTCCTTACTATGGTGTCCAAACAGGGAATGATTCAACTTTACATGACACAACATTTTTTAACCCAGTGTTTGTCAAAGCAATACCTCTCGTATGTCATTGTCTCCAAACAGGCTAACAGCTAAAAATAACTCATGCTGACTGCTGTTAATCCTTAAACAGTGCTGAAAGTGTTTGAAAAATATGGCAAAGCACTGACATTACACTGACATCAAGCAGTGAAATTGATAATAACAGCTATTTCAAGAGAGATTATCTCCTCTTTTGGAAAAAATTGTAATTGATAATGGAGACTGCACTGTTGACACCAAACCACCAGTAATTTCTTCTGCTCTTCATCATCCTTTGAGTTATCCCATCTTTCATAACAACTACCATGATAGCTATATTTTACGGAGGACTTCCCACCCAGTGGGAGGTAGGTGTAATATTTACTTTAAAACTAAAGCCTACCTGGAACCTATCTCTGCTTGTGCAACACTTGGACTCAATATTAGTAGAGCATAAACTCCATCAAAGAACATCCATTCAAACTAGGCTACATTTGAACTTACATAGCTGGTGCAACTCATAGCTTCATTAGGGCAACTTCCAACTCCAAATCTATTCTTACCTCTTGAGATGCTAGTCAGACTTTAGCAACATCAGTCAGTAAATTCTAGTAACCACAATGTAAGAGTGCAAAAACTGCAGTTTCTCCTGGGTCCACTTGAGGTGGGCTCCTTAAAGTCCCATGAATCCCTTTAAAATATCTCTCAAAATGCTAGTTTCAACAGAAAACAACAAAGATGTTATCAGTCTGATTCAAGATAACATTTTTCCCATTTTGGTCTGAAAAGCTAATATTGCATGGTGCATATTGTACTTCAACTCTTTTTGTTTTTTGACTATATAAAAGTTAAGCATACTTGGAGGCCTGGTTGATCTGACTGACATAAAGGTGAATTGTAGTTTTTTAGTTGTCAGATCCACCCTTTTGCCTGCTACTTCTTGAGTAATAGTTTGAGAAAGTATGTCCAACATGGCCGCCTTCTTGTTTGGCTTCACATCTCCAATTTAGAAACCAGTGGGTGACAATACTGAGGCTATGTTTTATGGTGCATTGGCAAAAGAAAGTCTTAGCTGGAATTCTGCAATTGCAAATGGCTGGCAACACTTGTTATATGTTAAAACAGCAAACAGAGTGACTGAGAAAAAGCAGGGTATGGCCTTCCCTCATTATGGGAAATGAGAAAAAGCAGGGTATGGCCTTCCCTCATTATGGGAAATGCTGTGTTTCACCACTGGGGAATAAATAGGGTTGCATATTAACAAAGCATTAGGTGAAGAGTAATTTATAGTTATATGCATATCAAAATGATGACCACTTTCTCCATAGCTTGTACCCAATTAAATCTGACACAGTGACATTTTGAATATCTACTTGTACGCACTAATCAAAGTAATGCTGACTCCTGCATAAATAATTTGACTGCATCCTGATTGATCACCAATAAAAGACAACAAGTTGAAGGACTGATTAAAATCTCTGGGTGGGTTGAGTAAGCAATGTCCTGAATTTCCCTCAGGGTAGAATAATGAACGTTAAGAAATGCTGAGAAAAAAAAATATGTTGACTTGAATTGTTTCAAAAGCGGTTCTTGTTAAATTGGTTGTGTCAGCAGGAGTATTGTACAGCTTGTCCTTGCCTTTGGGAGAGAAATGAGAAAGAGGCCAGAATCTAAATCTGGATGTGCAATACTCAAACCAGCACCTCAATACAACTGACTTCACCATCAATTCAAAGAGCGAAGTATAAAACTAAGAAACATGCCTTTAAGGAGGTTTGTGGTGAGTAAAATTCCAATGAAGGCCGTCCTCATGCACATTTCCTTGTGTTGTTTGAATGAGCATTTAGATTTAAAGTCCCAGTCATCAAAAGGTCCAGACAAGGTCACAGGTATTAAACCTAGCATTAAACTCTCTTTCATTAAGGCCATAAAAGAAGTGCCAGCTGGCCACTGTCTGCTACCTGGCTCTTCCGTTTACTGTCATTTCATTTCAGACTCCATATGAGCACAATGAGTTGAAATTCCGCAACAGCAATTACTGAGGAACAATTAGTGCAATTAGAGGATGAAATATTTGGCAGCAGCAAATGCAAGAGGATAATTATCTAAAGCAGAAAAACACAAAACAGAGCAGAAGAGAAAAAGACATTTGTGCTTGTGTTTTTTTATATCGGGTGATATTGACAATTTCTGGAATTTGTATCCTCCACTACATGAAATAAAATGATAAGACAACGTCAGCACTTTATTCAAAAAGCTGGATGTTCTTAATAAAAGTATAGAAAAAAAACCCCAATACAATAGCACTTTAGTCCCAGCCACAAACTCTGTGCCTTTCTAGCCACCCACATCCTGAAAAGGCCACAGATCCATGCATGCAAGCAGAGGGACAATTTATTGAGTTTCAATAATTTTCTAGTTACCCTCCTTATAACAACTACATGCTTAACCCTTTAGTTTGAATCATAACTGATAACAAAAACAACTTAACCAATAGACATTTAATTAGACAATAACATCAGAACCATTTTTTCTGTGCATGGTGGACAATCATGGACAGAGTGTAGAGTGTTTTTTACATTCATTGGTCATCAACTACTTTTGAATAAAGGCCAACTTTTGTCTTCACAGACACTGCAGCAGACAGACTTTCAAAAAACTTAAAAAAAATGTGTGGTCTAATTAATTTAATCAATTTTCCTTCATAGTATATGTAATTTTTAGGCATTACCTACCCCCTATGCATCCCAAGGCCACCCATAAGGGAGGATAAAGAGGAGAGCTTTCTGGGGCTATTTTAGTTTTAAACTGAGTAATAACCATTCTTATAACAGCAGCAATATGTATATATACAGTAGAAACAGTATAGAAATAGTCTATCTTTAATATATAAGGCATCAGTGGTACTTTTGGTCTGTTTCAGCTAAAAAAAATCCTCATAGGACCTTTAAGTTTTTCAAAATTCTTTAAAAGTCAATTTATACGGGGCTGACACTTAAGGAGCTTTATCCTTCTATGTCATTTGGTTCAACAGATACATAGTAGAGTGTTATCAGCAAAGGTCGGCATATTCTGTAACCTCGGCTAATTGAAGCATGGACTGAATGAAAAGTAATTAATTTGCTAAATGATTTGCTATTCAGGCTTAGTTTTGGTGATAAATCTTCTACTTTTTATCATGCTATTATTAAGCTTGTTGCCCCTCCAGTATAGTGAAGCAACATCATTGGAAAATGGTGCTTGAAAATGCCTTTCAGTGCTGTGGGTAATATGGAGCTAACAAAGTGTTGTTGTTTAGTAGCAGAGCTAATGTGAACTTTTTAGTAAAGTCCTGACCTTTTGTTACTTATACTTGTAAGCAAAAATCAAGGAATAAGAAAGGTACAATACTTCCAAATGCAGTTATTTTGGCTTTAATATAGCAGGAAATTATACAAGCAAGTGTCAAAGTTCTACAAAATCTGTGCTCCTGTCATGGCTGAAATCACTGATGGGTGATGGCTAACCTAGGGCTGCCACTAGAAGACTTTCTCAGTTATCATTTTTCAACCAGGTATATCTGGATATCTATTCTAAGTGCAACATTTGTAATAATTTAAGAGGTTGGCTGAAAGGAATACTTTTGACTCCCAACAATTATGTTCAACAATGTTATGAAAAAGGTTTGTGTTTGCCTTGGATTACTTCTAACACACCACTTGTTTTCTGCTTCCTCCTACAGGCTCTGATATTTCTCCAACTTCTCATATTCTGTCTTGTTTGTGTTTCTGAGCCACAAGGGAGATGGTCTTCCATCAGCTGTGCTTTCTGTTCCTTATCTATCACCACAATGTCTGCTTGGTTGACCCTAGAACTTGTTTATTTGTCTTGATCAGACAGTCCCAGAGGACCTTACCTTTGCTGATCCCAACCAGTAATAGCTGACTTAGGTCTTATTGCAGAGTTAAAGCCCTGGGTTTAAGTCCCGGTAAAATGTACTATTTTAGGCCCGTAAAGAAAGAAATATGTTAGGCCTTGCAGGTTGAACTCCTATAGAAAGGGGTTCTAGGCTACAGGGGATAAAGGGCCTAAAATGAATAGGTCCAAATAAATTAAAAGGGCACAATGCCCTGAGGCTTCAAGGTACGAGGAGTAAGTGGGTTCAAGTCCCCCAGGGTTCAAGAACCAAGACTTCAGTGTTTAAAGACTGTGGATGTTTAAGTTCCCATAGAACTTAAGGCCCCATAGAATATAATGGTTCTATGACCCAAGCAGCATGTCCCAACTACATGCAATATAAGCAAGCATCAGTTGTAGGAATTAACTGCTGCACAAGCAAGTAGAAAAAAGAGCTGTTGTCACAACCATAAATGCATGAAATAACTGGTGGTTGAGGTTTTCAGTGTTTTAATATATTTTGTCTTATAATGTATTATTTTGGATAGTTATGTCATTGTTGTCTTCTTTTTAGTTGCTCTGTTTATGAATAGTGCTTTACAAATAATGAATGAATAGTGCTTTACAAATAATCTTGCCTTGCCTTGTCTTTCACACCTGTCTCTTAAAAAGAGATTGTGTGTTTAACACACTATTTTAACTCAAAATAACTGGTTTGGTTTAGTTGAGTAACTGGTGCTTAGGAAGGGGGTACAGGCGCAGTCGTCTACAGTTGAATGTCAAAAAATTAGAATATCAAGTAAAAGTTTTTTTTCTGTGGTTTACTTCTGAAAGTTACATTTTCATATTTACCATTACAAAGTGAAACATTTCAATTCTTTCTTTTGTTTTAATCTTGATGGTTTCAATCTCAAAATATGAGAATATTATGGAAAAGTCTTTTTGCAATGGTTTCCTGAACCTTAATCTCCTCACTCTAGTTCAGTACACACAACCAGAATCATAAGGAAGACTGCTGACTTGACTGTTGTCCAGAGGACAAACACTGACACACTTCACAAGGAGCGTCGTTGCTGAAAGGGCAGGTTGTTCTCAGAGGCTGTATCAAGGCATATTCAGGGAAAGCTGACTGAAAGGGGAAAGTGTGGTAACAAAAGCTGCACAAGCAACAGGCTGAGGCTGGAGTCAGTATATTAAGAGCCACCACACACAGACACGTCCAGGAAATGCACCACAAGTGTGGCGTTTCTAGTGTTTAGGCAGTCCTGAACCACAGATGTCACAAGTGTCTCATCTGGGCTAAGGAGTGAAGAACTGGACTGCTGCTCAGAATTTCAAACTCTTGTTTTCACTTTGAAATTTTATTGGGAAATCAAGGTTCCAGAGTCTGGGGGAAGATCCGAGAGGCAAAAATCTAAGGTGATTGAAGTCCAGTGTTTTCAGTTTCCACAGTCAGTGATGGTTTAAGGTGCCATGTCATCTGCTGCTGTTGGTCCACTGTGCTCAATCAAGTCCAGAGTCAGCGCTGTCAGCCATCTACCAGGAGATCAGAGTGCTTCCATCTGCTGAGAGAATTATGGCGATACTGATTTCCTTTTCCAGCAGGACTTGGCACCTGACTACAGGGAAGCCAAAACTACCAGAAACTTGTTTGCTGACTATCGTGTTCTTGATTGACCAGCCAACTGGCCTGACCTGAACCCCACAGAGAATCTCTGGGGAAATGTCAAGAGGAAAATGAGAGACAGCAGGATTAACAATACAGACGAGCTGAAGGCTGCTATCAGAGCAACCTGGGCTTCCTAACACCCAAGCAGTGTCACGGGCTGACTGGCTCTGTGCCACATCACAGAGATCCAGTACTTTATGCAAAAGAAGCTCCAACCAAGGACAAAGTGCATCAATGAGCATGATTTCCAAGAGGATCAACATTTCTGTATTATATTATGTTGTAATATTTTTTGAGCTGTAAGCTGCAATTATCGAGATTGATTGAATCATCAATTTATGTGTTACTGCTTCTAGGTCTGTTATCGCACATTTGAATAAGAATGGGTCCACAAGACAGATGCATCAGCAAAAAAAAGGAAAGAACAATACTGGTAAATGCAGAGAATACTAAAGGAAATGCAGTCTGCTCAACCTGCACAGTGTCATCAACCCATCTGGTTGCTTGTTTTGAATGCCATTAGTACATAGGATGGTCCTGATTTCACATAATGCTCATATGATGGCAGGGATAAGTCATCTCAAAGTACAGGGGAACAGACTTGGACATCTGGACTAACACATGCACCCTCTAGGACAATGTCAGTAAATTTGTCAGTAAATTACATATGTGTGAAAGAGGTTGATTAGTTTTAGGAGACAATGGAATGAGAACAGGAGGAGTTAAGGCTGGTGTGACTAGTGTATTTTTAGAGACGTTGTACACATGAACATCCATCACTGATTCTCACTCTGGGAGCGCTTGCTGTGTATGTGGTGGGCAACATCGTGGCGGAAAGAACAGAGACAGCAGTGAAGGGGGTTCTTCTCTGTCAGACGAAGCATGTGCTCTTCCTAAAATGAATTTCATCCCGTATGCACGCGTAAATCTCGTCAGCCCCCATCTCTCTCTCTCTTGGCGGGAAAAGCCGTTCGGAAAGACAGCTGAGATAAATCAGCATGTGGGGCCCGACGCAGCCTGTGTGGGCTGGGACAGAGATGAAGCCACTGCGAGCGGCCTCTGGCTTTAATGATGTGCAGTGAGCCAACGGAGGCGTGTAAATCTGCAGCTGGCATCTCATTCTTTGCAGCCTCAATTCCTCCCCAACCTCGGAGATATCTCTGTCAAAGTCACCTCTGCGCACCTGTGTCAGGTTCAAGTGTAACGATCTCTACAGAAGGTATACAGCAGACATGGACAGGACAGAAATTGCTGGCCTATGTCATAACCTCTCTCAAATTCATGAATAAGTGATGCTGTATTGTTGCTGCAAAGGTATGTTTTTTGAAACTACAAACGTGTGTGGAAAGAGCAGTCCAAGCAGCTAGCTTGTGGCATACATGAAATATTGCAGTTAAAAAAACCTCTCCTGTGGAATAAGACAGGAGGCTTTTCTTATTTTAATCATAACAAATGATGGAAATAACAATGAGAATGGCTCAGTAGTGTAATCAGGTTTGACGTCGCTAAAGCCTCAAATCATGACAAAGTCATTAATCAAGCTAAGAGGTCACATTCTTCCAATAGAAGTCATGTTTTAGTGATTGCATATTGGAACTTTTGCAAAAAATTGCAACCTTTTGATCAATTAGGTCACACAATGCCAATATTGCATTGCTGTAATCAACTATAAGAGATTTGTCTATGGATTGGAGAGTAATTAAAGCCTGGAGGTCATTGATTTGTTAGCACTAGGACACAGTGCAGGATTATTATGGTGAACGTAAGAGCTCTGCTAGGGATGGCATAAAGCAAATTCTGTATTATTAGCAGTAGAAGACATACAACCTGTGAATCTACGAGTGTTTTATTCCATCTGATCATATTGAACTGCTCCATGTCTGCTTTCCTCCTGCTCAGGGTCACAGAAGGACAGCAGGCTATCCAAGCATGAACTGTGTGAGAAGCAGAACATCACAAACAGGGAGGTGGTCTACTGCAGGTGGCAGGCACTGCATATTGACTGACACATTTACTCTCTGCTCACATCTATTGGCTTTAGAGTCTCTATTTCAGATGACCTGCATGTGCTGGGACAGCAGAGGTACAGCTACATTTACATGGGGGAGAGAGAACACTCACAACCTCTTCACAACCTCAGACATTACTAAGACGGTGTTCTCTTTTCTCTTTGACACCTCATTGTAATGCCTCCGATGCTGGCTGTCAGAGTTAAAGGAGACATAATGGTTTCATTTTTAACAACCTATGCTCACAGCTGACAAGCAGCCCGGCAGCTATTTGAACAATGCCCTGTGTGAGAAGAAAAAGCTGGGAGAAGTGAGCATTGTTTGTTTCTTGAATGGAAAATATTTTTTTAAAGTTCATCAAGATAATAACAGGCTAAAAATAGCATAGCATTGAAAATAAAAACTCTGATGAAAAGTACGGTTAGTTTACATAAATGAGACCAAAAAGGACTTTAATTCTTTGGATTGTTCTGGACATTGGAAATTTGTGACAGTACCCCCTCACTGTGATCTGTCAGTCAAAATACAAGCAGAAGAGATGTATGTGCGGCAGGCAGAGAGCAGGGAGAGTCCATCTATCTTCACAGAGATGTAAATCTGTACACAGGGTAAGGATTTTCACAATGTTAAGTCTGGTTCCTGCAACAAACTGGCTGCAGACACTTACCAATTGTGCATCTGAGATGCTGTAAATCTCAGAATTGGATTAAACTGTTGTTTAAACTTAGGGTAAGGGTTAGGATACTAAAAGTTATAAAATAAAAACCTGACTTGAAAAACCCGATTACAACAAAGCCTACTAAACAGTCTGCTTACAGGAAAAAGCTGATTCTCTATGAAAACACGTTAACGTAGCAAGTGTAGCTTATGTAGCTCCTCTAGCTGCATGGATAACATAGCTAAGTAGCTGAGGTAGCTATGCAGCTATCATAGCTAAAGCTAAGCCCAAGAAGCAGCTATGGAAACTATGGGTCTACGTTTTCTACATAGCTACATTGGTTTAAGCTAAGTTTGTTCTCATACTGCTAAAGCTTACTTAGCTTTAGATAATGTAGCTACAAAGCTAACAAAGCTACATAACAAACTAAACTAAAGCTTTGGTCACAAAGCAGCTATGTAAGATACGTAGATAAATGTGGCTATGTTAGCTTTAGCTACGTTTACAAAAATTCACATTGCAAAAGCTAACTTTGCTTGAGCTCACATTGCTAAAGCTAACTTAGCTACATTGGCTTATATAGTAATATTATTTGAAATATATCTTAACATTTAAAGATACAATTTATAGATTTTCTGTACCAAAACAAATAATTTAATTTAAAAAAGTGAGTATTGTGACATAAAATGTATTTCTGGCATCGGGCCAAAACCTTTTCACAATTTTTTTTTTTTTTAATAAACCAGTACCATTTGTCACCCTTTACATTTGTCAGTCTATTTTTATGAATTTTAAACCAATTAAAAGCATCAAAACGATGCAGACTTGTTATCTTCCTTGAACGTTACTTGGTGACAGTTCTGAGTAACTATAGTAAATAACTATAGCCAGCTAACAGCGTGTTTCACTCTATATACAGTCTGTGGTTTCACAGTGAATTAACCGTGTGTATTATTTCATCAGGTTATGAGAATTGGCAGGCTAATTAAAAGCAAAAGGCTAACGATAGTTTAACAGCAGATCACTGCAATAGGCTAATATCTGAATCATGCGATCACAATGTTAAAATAAATCAAAAACACTTACTTTTTATCTCATTTTCCAGCACCACTGTAACTCAAAATCTGCGTCAACAACATCAACAAGCGTATCCGGACGTGTGCAACATTTTTAAGTGTCCTCTGGAAACACTTCCGTTGTGTTGTGGTCTATTTGCAGCACGTTTTTCTAATGTGTTGTGGTCTTTGCAGTGCGTTTTCTAAATGCTGCGCATGTGTTGTCATATTGATGATGTTTTCTTAATTTGCTTGTGTTTTGTCTATTTGCATGTGTTTTCTTAAGTTGCAGTGCTGTGAGCTCTCAGGGCCACCATACATATCTGATAAAAGTATTCAAATTCACATGGGGGAACAACAGGTTAATGAAAAAAATGTGTCTTTTAACTGTATGGCTGTGTCTTGTTTGAAATAGCAGAGAATAACGCTCTTTGAGGAAGGACATTACCTTTCATTCTTTTCAAATGAAAGTAAGATTCAAACTTCTCTTCTTAGATACCTACTGTACATCCAGATCCAATATGAACTCATTCAGTCAATACAGCTTTCATTTGACAAAGGACACAAAAGTTGGAAATATGAAAAAGGTTGGCACAGAAGTTTGCTAAAGTGATCTGATAGAATTACACTGCAGTACATTACATTTACTCTCTATCTTCTATATTTCTGAGAAAGAAATCGGACTGTGCAGCTAAAAGAAACAAACAATAATATTGCTAATAAAAAAAACTTGTATATGCAAAAGCCGGGCTTTGTATTTCAGTACCTCTTCTCCTGAGGGGTTGTACCAAAATGAGCTGAGCTCTCCATAGACTTCACCTCTGGACTGAGACTAAGAGCTGCATTCAGCTCCAATAGACAAGCTTTTAATAATTGAATTGGCCTCAACAGCACTGTGGAATAGGTTGTGAAGGGTTTAATTTTCTGGATAATCCTTGAAAATTTAACATGCACTGTGTGTTTTCTCCCTTTAAATCATGAACACACAACTGATGCTTTGTTGAAATAAGTGAAACGATAAGTGGATTGTAAGCGCCATCAAAACTGTTTGTTATCTTTGTACTACGATGCTCTGACTCTTAGAGTTAGTATGTTTGTTGTTGTAAATGTTTGTGTTTGTACAGATGGGTTTAAAATTAATATTTTTAACGATACATTGTTTAAGTTGGATTTTTGCTTCTGTGTTACTTTTTGTCACTCTCCATCTGATTGTTCCCCCTAAAAATGAATGAATGAATGAATTACTTAATTAATTAATTAATACCAGGTGAAGCAGGGAAGCTGGGTGTACACTGTGATGTCAGCTAACACTGTGCAGATGGATCATATACAATGCATATAACCTTGCAAAGCAGATGGATACGAACGTTTCCCTGTTTTTCACTGGCAAATCTATCATGCAAAGCTCCCGTCTGAACCGTTTGGGCCTGGTTAGAAAGTGACAGGACCAATCAGCTATGAGGGGCAGTACTTTCAGGCACAGCAGGGTTGTGACGTAAACAAGCAGCAGCAAGAGCTGGTGCAGTTATGGAGGGTGAGATTAGCGTGGATGCTGCTAAAGCGCCAGTTTTATCAGAACTTTACGACACTACTTACATGTCTATAGTCACCATGTTTTGCGTTATTCCTCAGTAGCTGCACACGCGCAGCTTGCTAGTGGCTACGTCACGTGCTCTGTTGCTCTGATTGGCCCGTAAAGATGTGACAGACAGAACATTCACCTAATCATACTCCGAGGATTTTTTTAAAGCCTCTGCCTTTTCTCTAACGTTTCCTTTTGAAGCTTTGGATGTGTGAAACAAATCCATGTGGCGTGTCAGGCTACGACCATTATGCACAGTTCACATGTTGACACCATTTGGTCCAAATGTCAGTCACAACAGGAGTGCACACCACACACATGAAGTTGTCACGTACTGTAACAAATGTTAACAGCATTTCTTTAGAAATGTCTCACAGACAGGTTGAAGTTTTGTTTTCTCATTTTCACACATCAAATTCCTACATTGACAAACTGCTCTGAACATTTCTCCCTCTCACACATAAACAACACTGCCGGCAAACACAGCTAACAGCTAAATAGTAACAGATATTCTGTCAGCTGGAGGTCTGGTAGGCCTGTTGTATTTAGGAATGGCACATAAAAAAATCCTGTTGTTTTATCATGCCCTCCTACCATTTATAAGGGAAAGAACATGCCAAAGTTGGGGATTTTGCTTGTTGTTCTGCCCTGACTGTGGAAACATGTGCAGTTATACTACAAAGAATATCAAACATACCAGAAATCAGCTAGTCAGGCCATGGCAGCCATCATATCCCTCTAATTACTGCATGACCTATGATATGCTGAAATTAAAAAAAAAAAATTGCATGCCCAGGTGAACCCTGAGTAAACTAGGATGATGAACCCTTAGAGTTAACCATTGCAAGTGCATTTTCTTTTTTTGATAGCCGACCATACTCAAGACTGGTTCATACTTCTGTGTCAAATCTACTCTGGAAAAAGTACACATCAATATTAATTGTTTTCATTGAAAGAATCTCAGCATAATAGGCCTACATATACCTTAAAAAGAGATGTATGTTTAAACTGTCCATTTTCAAGACAACATTAGGACCACTTAAAACCCCTCACATTTCTTAAGTTTAAAAAGTAGTTAATTTCCGAGGGGAAAAAAAAATGAAATATTTCCTTTTAAAGTTAAAAGACAAAAATCCAACCACTGATTTCTGTTTGGTTTCTTGTAAATTTTAAGCAGTTTTTATTAACTTGAAATTTTAGAGTTTCTAATATCAAAATGTAAAACTTTATCAACTTGGAAATTTGAAGTTTTTTCTTGTATATTTACACATTTGAAACTCTGAATTTATGAGTTTGTTTTCTTGTAAATATCCGACTTTGTAATCTTAAAATTTCAATTTGTTTTCAATTTTTAAAAACTTTTTTCCCCAAAAATAACAGCTCCTCTTAACCTTTAGGGTAGCCCTAATATGCCTTAGTACATTATTTTTGTGATCATGACTTATTTTACCATCAAAAAATAGGTGTACATCTAATTTTGACAAGGTCAGAGCAGACAGGATCCCACAACCCCCCTTGTGAGTCACACATGGTGTGTCTGTATCACTCTGTGCTATAATACTTATTGGTAGTGCAACTTCTAAGCTTATTATATTGAAAGTTTCCAGTTATTTCATGTTCTCTGCTTGTTTTTGGACAGGAAACCATGCCAACTGTAAAGAGGAAATGAAAGGGAGACATCAGATACCCCTTTTCCATTGAAAGAACCAGAGAAGATGGAGCGTATGGTGCTGAATCACCTGAAGCCGATTTTGAGGCCATTTTTTGTGCTTGTTCAGCCCCTGAGAGAAGCAGTTGAGAAAATGCACTTGTGTTTTTTTCAGATGTTGGGAAGTAGATTTGATGGAATCACTTTACTCTGTAGACTGAGTCAAAACAAGCGGAGAAAACCAGGTATGCTCCTATTTCTTTTGCCCAAAACCGATCAGGGAACAGCTGTCCCCAACATGACCCTAAAGGACAGATTAAGGGCAAAACTGATAAATAGAACCCAAAAGATTATTGCTTCCATTGTTTCCTCTTTTCCTATGATTCTGAATTTCTCAAGAACATTTATCTGGACAAAATCACTTATTTTTATATGTTCTGAAGCATACCAGCTTACAAATGTGTTCAACCTGTCTCCAAAGTCTTTTATATTGGTGTACATGAAGCACAAAGCAGATTTGAAGCAGAAAACACAGAGAGAGCTGCATAAACTGGCCGTACTGCTTGCACCCTAATACCTCTTAGATTTCACTTACAGAGCCCCCTGTAGTGTTGTTAGGTGCACAATGAAGTGCCCAATTAGAGCTCTGCACTCTGTCGCTGACCACATCTTTCTCTCTCTAACCAGAACTGAGACAGACCTAAAAAAAAGAAAAAAAAACCTGTTGTCTTCTTTCTCTGAGCATAAAACCACAAGGAACAGAAGGAAGGCAGCAGTGATAGGCCTGAGAAAGAGAAAAAGGGAAGAACAAACTGCAGATGACACTGATGGGAATAATTAGATCAGCCAGAGAAAAATAGGAACCAAAGTAATTGACAAACAGACAAATAGCATGGGAGAATGAGAACTGATAGCTGCGTTTTATAAATGCAAACATTTTCACTGTCACATCTCTGCTTTCGGATGTCAGACTGGCAAGAACAAATTTGTCGGAACAAGACTTGTTATAAAGAGAATAAAATTCTGATTGAAATATCAGAAACAATTTAAATCTACAATGCAATATTCCATGAACCACTGAATACATTTGTGATATTCTATCTCCTAACCTGTGAGAATAGTTTAGAATTTACAGCAGAGTTCAGCAGAGTGATTCATGCAGGTGCTTGCACAGCACAAACTGAGTCCAAGCTGAGACAACCAGAGGCAAAACAGTTCTATTTTACTTCCATTAGGAGTCCATCCAATAGACCGACACTGACACTAACAGCTACTACCCCCTCAAAGTCAGAGGTGGAGCACAACTTTATGCAACAACTATTGTAAAGAACTTGTGCTAGCCTAACAAGAGAGGGTAATTGGAAAGATTTAAGTCAGATTTGCAGCTGCTGACTGTTTCAGGCGTTCATGAGTCAGAGCTGATGTAAAAAAAAAAAAAAAAAAAAAAAAAAAATCAGTCCAAATCATGCTGTGGTGTGCAGGCAATATAGACATGAATTTTATGTTACCCAGCGCTGTGGAGTCTCTGGAACTTAACCTGAAATCCTGTGGATGGTTATGAGAGCACGGAGCAGAACCACACAGCAGGCAATGAAAGTATTTCATTACTGAATTAATCTGTAAAACTACCACACAGTAGTTGGATTTGAGCTTGAATACGTTTTTTTTTTTTTTTCTTTTTTTAACTTCAGTTCCAAAATAGCTTGTGTAAAAAGTGAATAAAAACAGAAAAACAAAGCAAATCCTTTTCAACCTTTAGTCACTGAAATACTGCAGGAAGACAAGATACTCATTCTAAGCAGGCAAAGGACCATCCAGATTGTTATCAATCCAAAGTTCAAGAGGCAGCATCTGTGATGGTGTGGGGGAGTTTTACTGCCCAAGGCATAGGTCGCTTACACATTTGGTCATCATCAATATTGACTGGTAGATACAGGTTTGGAGCAACAGATGCTTCAGTCCAGACAAAATCGTTTTAGGGGAGGTCTACGTTTAACTCAGTGAGACAATGCCAAGGCACAGTCTGCATGAGTTACAACAGCATGGCTTCACAGTGAATAGTGAAGGAACTAGAGTGGCCTACATGCATTCTTGACCTGTCTCCAATTGAAAGTATTAGGGCTTAATATTAGGCCTGAACGCAATTTAATCATATGGCTAAGTTTGACATCACCTTCCTCTCGTAGTCCTCCAGCACGGATGTTTACGTGCCTGGGGGTAAAGAGGTGAGAGGTGGTCAGACACAGCCAGCAGTGATGAGAGAGGAGACAGACCCAGGTCTGTTTAATGGCAGTTTTCTTTTTAAAAATCTGGTGATTGTTAATTAAGATAAAACCCAAACTGTGTGTACATGCTGCAGTGATGAACTGTCTTTACACTGAAGCACAACGAGTCTTAAGTACAACCTTCAGGCAAAGCACATCTTTGCTAATGTTAGCAGACACGCTAACAACAACAACAGTTTTCTTCTTCAGCTGCTCAGATTTTTTTTTTCTTTTTACAGATTGAACACGTCTTTGCCCTACATATGGCTCTGTCTGTATAGCCTACTGACTGACTGACTGAGTAACTGACCGAGTGAGTGAAACAACTTCCAAAGCACTAACATAACAGAGTTACGTTTGCTTGTACTGAATGCTGTCGCTAATGGCTGCCTCCACTGTGTTAACTAGAGCCATACATACAAAGTTGTGCTATGGGCAGGGTTTACTCGTGCTGAAAGCCCTCTAATGGCTGCCTCCACTGCTCTAAATACCTCAGATATAGCTTTAGCCTCTGTTTCACCAGAACTGGGCCACATTTCTGTATGACAAAGACAACAGCGTGTAGCTATGTACATTTAAGAAGCCACAATAAATTTGGCTCACAAAAAATAACAATAATGACAAAATCCCTCTGCCAGTCAGGCATTTCAACAGGCATCCCAGGTGGTTGCTGTGAGCCATATACTAGGTTTTTACCTAGTCTTGTTTCTATTCATGCCCTCTTGTCTCATAAAGTAGCTGCAGTCCCCACTTTGGATTACTGCACTAGAATTATTATGAGATGTTTTCAGTAAGAAGAGGCTGGCTCCAGCAGTCAGTAGCACACCATATGTGTGAAAAATCCATCTGAAAAAGTAGCCGAGATAACTTATATCTCCTGTGATAAATAAATCTACTGTTGAAAAGTACCCCATTCAACCCCACTGCAAAAATACTATCGCTTTATTACTTTTATCTCAAAATGATGCACAGCACATTTTTATCCAGGTTTCTATTGTGCATGAAAATAGCATAAAAGAAACAGAGAGAAACAAAGACACTGATAAGTGTGTTTTAACATCAACTTGCTGTTTTAGTTGGATCAGTGATCATCTATAAGACAGACAAACTTAGAGCACTGAAACTTCATTAGCACTTCACTGTTCTTCTTCTATAATGTGTCAGATGTCCATTAGGTCCATCTAAATGACTTTTGATAATTCTGAACTACTCAGTAGTAGCTTCAATGTATTTGTATTGATTGTGTTTCTTTGAGCTTTTATTGTCTAGTTTTTTCTATTTTACTGAAGCAGGTTTATTAAAGGATTAACTAATGTGCTTAATTCATCTGAGCCTTCACTGCACTCTTGCTGTGAAACCAGCAATGAGCCTGTTGTTTGGTCCCTGCTCTGTGATCAGCTCTGGACGACTGCCAACAAAGGTGTCCTGAAAACATAACACACCCCTGTGGTGACCCAGAATCAATCAGGGCAGTTATTTATCACTAATACTTACTAATTCCCTTTCATCAGAGATACAGCAGTTGCAGAGCTCTTTCTCAATATATCCTCAATGACATTCACAGCCAGGGGTGAAACATCATATCTTGTGCAGTTTTTGTTCCTATTTTCAGTAAACTGACTAAAGCTCAGCAGCTCATAAAATACACCTTGTGGGATGCAGTTGCATCTCAAGGACAAACGGTAGCACACTTTGTGCTATAAGCTCTCTCGCGCTTTAAGATAGATCTCAAACAGAGGATGGTTGTGCTCTGCCTTCTGCTCTTTGTTTTACAGTGTTTCTCTGACAAACACGTATAAACAAGCAAACAGAAACAGGTGAGAAGCCTCATATCCATGTGGAGGAGAGGCACATCTAATCCTGCTGTTTTTAGCCATATGCGCTTATCACAATTCGCAGAGCAGCGCTGGGGAAACAAAGCCGCAGTTGTATGTAGATGCAAATGAAAGTCATTGCGTTGCACGGCTCTTAAAGCTGTGCTGAGCCTCAGTGAGGTCTTGAGCACAGTCTGCTCCTGGGGAATCTCTTGGGGTCCAGTGCTAATGCAGTGAATAAGTAGGGTGCATTTTAAAATACAGCCTGATCTACAGACAAGGCTGCCCATAAGGGGGGATAAAGGGGAGAGCTTTTTGTGGTTCAGTGAAGTGGGGAGCCCACGGAGGTCAGCAAAATCATAGTCCATTATAAAGTTAATTTGTAAAGATGATATTTTACATTTAACCTGAATAATATCCACTCTTATCAAGGCAACAAAAAGGAATTACAATTACAGCCTTTTTCAAAATGTAAACCCCTATTCTTAAACAGAATTCCTTTTTTGTAATGTTAACAATGTGGATGGGCACACTGAACTAAAACATTTGAAAAGTATCTTTAGACTTCATAGCTGGGCCATGATGTGCAGAAACACAAGGATGTCAGAAAATAAACTGAAAGGAACTGAAATAACATTAAGAGGAAAATAAGTGAATCAGCAAAATAGGTTAAAAGTAGCAAAAATGTGTGGGAATAAGCAGCGGAAAGTGGTTCAAAATGGCAAAATAGTTTAAAAGAGGCAAAAACAGGAAGCAAATATGAGTTTGGTATAGTAAAAGTGGTGCAAAAAAGGGTGGTAAAATGGTGAAAAGCTGTTAAAGAGGGGCAAAAGCAGGAAAAATGAGTGGCGCAAAGTGGCAAAAGTTTGTCAAAAATGGCTAAAAAAGGTTAAAAGAGGCAAAGATGGGATAAAAACAGTAGAGGTGGGTTAAGAATAGCAAAACTTGAGAAAATAAAGGGCAGAAAAATGGTGAAAAACAGCTGAAAAGAGGGAAAATGGATAATAAGTTGCAATAAGTTACAAAAATGGACTCTAGGTATTTAAATTTAAGACTGGGCTTTGGTGATGAGACACTTCCTTTCAGCCAGTCTGCAAAAATATTTTTGTAAAAAGGCAAGTATCTACTTATTTAAATCGGACCCAAATGCCACTTTGACATTTGAGTACATTTTATTTCATTAAGGAACACCTAGTTAGTTGTTTGTGGAATAATTTAATAAGATATCTCCCTTTGCCAATTCATTTGATACCTTTAAGGAAAGATCAGTATTTTAATTAAAATCTTGAATGACTTCCCAAACATATCAAAATAAGGGGAAAAAAGCAGCCTACAGGGCATTAAGTCCTCTGAATGTGCAGAGAATATGTGGGCAGAAGTGAGAACATTTTGTGTAAATACAGCCACCTTATCTAATCCTGTACAATTTCTGCTCAAGGTGCCAAACAAAGTTGTAGCCGCCTTGATTTATGCAGAGGTGAGGCTGGCACTCTTGAAATGTAGTTCTGCCTTCATGCAATATTGAGCAAAAACAGAAGTAGGAGACAGAGAAGTGATTTTAAAGGTAGCCAGGGTGAAAAAAGAAGCTATAATTAGTGGGAATCAATTATTCAGGTTGTGAACATGTTACGAAACACTCATATGCAGCAGTGTGTATAGTTTTAACAACAGTTTGGGCACAGAGATTGTACATAATTACAATTACGTTAATTATAGAGCAGTTATCACAAGAGCTTTCACATCCTGGCAGGGAGAAAAAAGAGGACAAGAGGAGTGAGCCTGCGATGACACATGCTTTAGCATTCACAGGCAGAGAGCACTGGCTCGGCGTACGCTGCTGATATGTTGCACCTGTGTCGGTCTCCATTAGCGTAATAACTCGAGAGCTAAGTCGACAGTCCAGAATGAGGAGGGGAGAGACGGTAGCAGAAAACTGACATTAATAATGACAATATCAGCAGTTCTGTATGAGGCAGAGGAAGTGAGAAAAAGCATCAAATAAAGTGGATTTCATGAACTTATTCAGACGGCAGGTGTTTAGTTGTCTCTTCAGAGTCAGACTTGAGTCATCGTTTGTGACCCTCTTGTCACAACTTATAAAAACGCCACTCCAAGATCGTTCCTCTTTTTCATTCATCTGGAAGGAGATGTTTTAAAGCTTTTAGGGTTCACAGTTCAACCACTGGGTTACATTATGACTTTCTTATAAAGAACACAATAGATTTCTGTTTAATTAATGTCTCCCTTAGTACACCATGAGGCTTTTAATGCAGCATTACCATAATAAAAGCACCATTCTGAAACTGCAGATGAATCACTGAGACAAATACTACTTATTCTCCTTTTTATTGCAACAGATTAAAAAGAAGTGTTTTTTAAAAGGCAAAAGATTTACATTTCTTCAATACTCATATGAATAAGGGTGACCAGCACTTCCAAAAGCATTCCTTAGATTTGGTGCTTTATCTGGCAGGTTCCTGAGATAAATGTTGCCCTCTCCACTAAGGGGACCATTACAACAGGATTACTTTCAAAAACAGCTCTAGTGTAAGTTCACTCAGTCAGACTATGCATTTGCATTCTCACTCATAGTTAGTTTCTAATTCCCTCCTCACTTGCACACAGAAGCTGCTACCATCTAGGATTTCCACTTGGATATCAGCTGTTACATCAGCTGGCCTCATGCAACCAATAGCAAAGTGCCTCTCCCTCACTGTTAGCCAATCACTGTTCTGCTCCACTTTTTAAATATGATTCTCTCTCTGCCCTAGTTCTCTCATGCTGATGTTTCACATGTCCCTCCACCTCCCCAACCCCAACCCTCTTTGTAGAATCATCATGTCAAGGCTTCACCCATCTGATCTATGCAAGTCTTCAGCCACCACCATTGGGGGATTTATTCTGCTGCCGCTTGGCTCAGTCACTCCTTAGTATTAAAATATTCCCTTAGAGTCCAAGAAAACTTTTGTCAAGATTCATTTACATATCATTTTATAAAAAAAACAATTATATACATTATGTATTCTACATTTAAGTGTTTTGTTTCAGCCTTTAGCTGCTATTTATCCAAATGCAACCATGCTATACAAAACACATCCTAAAAGTACAATATGGAAGGTCTACATCAACTCAGAAATAACTACTTGTAGGTTATATATAGGCTAGTTGGGTACATAAATTACCATAAATATTTCCAACAGTTTTCTAAGCCATCCTCCAATGCTCAGTTAAGCCATCTTTAATAAAATGAAGGAATATGGCACGTGTAAATCTGCCTGGATCAAGCCGACCTCACAAACTCAGTTACTGTGCAAAAGAGAGAGGCCACCAAGACACCTATGATTATTCTGAAGGAGTTACAAGCTTCAGTAGCTGAGATGGGAGGGACTCGACATACAGCTGTTGCCTGTGTTCTTCATCAGCCAAGGCTTTATGAGAGAGTGGCAAAGAGAAATCCACTCTCAACTAGAGTCGGTCAAAAGGCATGTATTAGACTACATTCACACTGCAGGCCTTAATGCTCAATTCAAATTTTTTCTCAGGTCAGATTTTTTGTTTGCTTGTTCACACTGCAGTCAACTTCCAAAAGATCAGATACGTATCTGATTCAGAACTACATACGAAAGTGGCCTGAATCTGATTCGAAAAAGGTCAGATTCAATGTGACTTGCGCTGTTAAAGATATAAGTCACATGTGAGCAAAAAAAAAAAATCAGATTCAGGTCACCTTTAACTGCTGTGTGAACGTAGCCGTAGACTAAATGGTCAATTGGGAGAAAGTCATTTAGTCTAATGAGAACATAATGGTGCTTTTTGGCCATCAGATAAGACTGTTTTTTTTAAGATTTCTGGGGACTTTTGCCTTATTAGAGAGATAGGACAGTGGATAGAGTCAGAAACAGGGATGAGAGAGTGGGGAATGACATGTGGTGAACATGGGGCTATGTTTGGCAGACATCAAACATGGCAAACCATCACAAACCCACCATGAAGCACAGTGGGGGCATCATCATGCTGTGGGGGTTCTCCTAGGCAGCAGGCCCTTGAAGGATTGTAAAGGTAGAGGGGTAAAATCAATGCAGGAAAATACAGGAAATCCTGAAGCATGATCTTATATATGTATTGTTAATTTAACACATTTCTGTAAGTCTTCAGCTGTTGAGTGTATTTATTAATTTATTTGCCATCTACGGTAGAAGAACTGATGCAGCTGGGCTTAGCGTACCCTGACATTTCAGTAATTACTGCAAGGTTGATAAAATCACTTTCCCTTTTCTGACAGTGTATGTGGTTATTAGATTATTTAAAAATACACAGAAAAAACAGTGGACTCCAAACAAGTACATCTTTTTATGATAACTTTATGGTTGCCATATATAGCCCCTTATTTAATTGCTGGATATTTCCTCCTTGAGTGTATGTATGATTGGATCTGGGTAATCAATACTTTATATGTATTCTGTTTGAGAAGGTTACTACTGTCAATAGTTTTTATAATAAGCAAAGTTAAAATTATTTCCTTAGGGCTATTTGTCGATTCCAAGTAGACAAGTTGTGGTTTAACATCTGTGTGAAGCAAAATCAGACAGAATGATCCCATTCATCTACTGAAGGAGCATAACACCAGGGCTCTGGCCCTCTACAGAGTATGTGGTGATAACTGACCCTGTGATGGAAGAAGGCATAGAGAGTGGGATATTTATCTGGTTCAGGAGGCCACAGTATCTCATCCGTTGATCATTGAAATGTGATCAGTTCATTCTTGAGTACAAGAAGTATACGATGTGTGCTCTTACTTTGGAGTGATACTCTCCAGTCGTTCACAAGATTTGGATAACATCCTCACATGCAAACAGACTAAAACAGAGATCTACTGAAGGACACACACATCCTGTAAAGAACAATGTTGTTCTTCACAAACCAGAGTTGCAGCAAGCAGTACACTTCAACGGAACTACGACAACTGACAGACATTGAAAAACTGGATGTGAAAGAGTCTGTTTACGTTGTACCGTGTTGTTAAAAAAAACAAAAATGGCACATACACAGAGAGGTAATCGAGCTACAACACCCTGCAGGTAATAACATGCTCTTTGTATTTTTTTTTTTAATTAAGAGAGCGCTTAAAAGACTAATTTATTCACATCCAATTGAAAGAGTGATGGCTTACAGTCAGAAAACACTTCCAAATGAAGTCACCGTTCTCTCCATGTCCTTCTATTTCTATTTTCACATTTTCACTCGAGTGCGGCCTCCACTTCCTCTACTATTAAACTAACCAAAAATACACTGTTTGTTAGAAAACTTCAGGTGGGAGGAATGAGCTGGCACCATTAGTCAAGCAGCAGGTGTTGCTTGTTGGTTTGAGCAGAGAATTTTGAGCGACAAGAGCAATAAAAAGTAAGAATTTTCATCACAAGCTCTTAGCTATGAGCACAGAGAGAACTACAGTGCACTGAAGGTCGGACTGTTAAGCCAAGTTTAATCAGCTCAGTTAGAAACCTTTGATATCAACACTGAATCTTTCTATCTACAAGGTTGAGTCTCATTTCTAACAGCAGCTTCTGTTTGTGACTCATATTCCACCGTTAAGAAGTGCTGTCAAAGTATTGTTTTGTCTCTTAACCATAAATTCATATTGACTTGCACTAAGGACAAAAGAGCAAAGAATGTAGTGATAAGCTGGTTTAACAGTGTCCTTACATTTCTAAAGTACTCACAGTTTTGTTGTGAAAGTTGTACAGCAATGACAGGAGTGCTAGTGGAAGAGGATGTAAACCACTACACGCTTATATTTCTGCCTGACCCACACCAGCAGCACTCATAACAGCTCTGACCTCAGGACTGAAAAGTTCATGCCGATAACAGAGCCTCTTGTGTCTCCGCTCCAATCCTTATCTAAGAGGGAACGGCATATTGACGCTGAAGAGCTCTGGGGTGGAGCAGAGCAGCATCAAGGGAATGGATGGTAGCCTCTGGGTCAAGTCTGTTTCACTGCCCTGCACATTTTTGAAAATGAAGATTTGCATTGGCCTACTAGCAGAGACATCTATTCAGTGAATGCTCTATAGGAAGCAAATCAACCCCTGAGGAGACATAGTGAAATTCCATAACACAAAGTCAGAATAAGAGGAACTGGGAATGCAGTTTAGTAAACAATGATAGACTTAACCCTTTATAGAGTTCTTACTGAAATACTCTGAAATTCAACATTCAAGCCCTTGAATATTATTGGTGAGCATCTCATGACATTTTTTTCTGCTGTTGTCACTTTTTAATATATTTTACATCATTATGGTGGGAATCAAGGCAAGCAAATGGACCAATAAGGCTTCGCACCTGATTACAATAAAAAACAAAACAAGACAAAAAATAGTTTCCATACAGTGTATGCATATCAAAATGTTATCTATAGAACCAATTTATACAACATTTTTGAGGCAGGAATTCCACTTTAGAGTTAAATCGACATGCTGATTTTCTCTAAAACTAAGGCCGTAAAACAGAGACAGGTTAAACCACACAGAGGCATCAGAGATGGCCACAGGGTCTCCTGACAGGGGCGGGATTTGGGCCTCTTTGACATGATTGATCTCAGAATACTATATAAATAATGGTGGTACCAGTTAAATCTTAGAATTATTAGATATATTGAATTACTAGGTGAATTTGAGCAGTGATGAAACTCACAATAAAAATTAAAACTGATTTATGTCATTTAAGTATAATCAAACTGTTATCCACCTTATTCCTGGGGCCGCTACAGTAAATCTGAATATGGGCGAAACTTCCAGCGCTAAGGCAAGAGTGCATGATTACATGTAATTTAATACAGCAGCTAACGATAGATGCTAACTATGAACAACAGTTGTTTGATAGAAATTCACCACAAATTTGTAAATATTGATATATTTTTGAAATCACATTTTTACATTGTTTGTTTTGTAAGCTGTAAATAAGTAAATAAGGTGGATACCACATTATTTCTGGGGGGTCTACTGCTATAAATGTGGTTGGAACTTCCCGTAGAGTAGCAATAATAGCAAAACACGATTTTTCCAAGGGATTTCTAAAGTGATTTAGCATCAGCAGTGGTTGTTCTGAAATAAATTAATATTTGCTGCGATAAATACTGCTTCATTTTTGTTAACTCAATAAAATTAAATGAGCTGAATGTTTAAATAACATTTTCTGTAATGCTCAGGACCCGTTGCTTCATTCGTGGAACTAATTACGTGACGAAAATTAAACATACATCTTTAACAACAGTGTTTTAAACATTTTGTTCACTGTTTAAATGCATTTGGGATGTAATTCTTTCAATATTAATTCATCATTAATTCAGAACTTGACATTTACCAAACTGAAGAGCTGACAACTTCAGTCATGGATGATTTTATTTAATTCCCACATTCCCACATTTAATTCCCACATTTTAAGAAGGATTGGTTGGTGGAATAAGGATTTCAGCAACCCTACAAACTAGAAATGTTATGTGAAGGTGGTGTCCAAACTCATTTAACAAAACGTGATATTTTATTACTATACTGATATACAGCTAATAAAGTTAGTTAAATATGCTTGTCTAGGTTATCTGAGGTAATGTTGTCACTTTGTACTCTTTAGTAGAGGGCAGAGAAAGCATAATATTGTCCCGATTGAGGTGAAGCAGTTGAAAGTTACATATTTTAATGTCCAAATTGCTTTAAAAATCATGTTTCACATCTTGTATTCAATGCAAAGTCCCATTTAGATAGAAGGGACCAGATGTTGCGCCCATATTTCGCGCAAAGTAAGGAGTAAGGTGGATACTGTTGCAAAACTAACTAAAATCACATAAATTTCTAACCTGACACGCCAGATGGATTTTTTCACAAATCCATGTGGAAAACCTCCCGTAGACTGTGTTTGAGAAAGGGCAGAGCCTTTGAAAAAAAAAAAAACTCGGAGGGTGACAGGATAAATGTTCTGTCTGTCACATTTTTATGGGACAATCAGAGCAGCAAAATACATGATGTCGTAGGTATGGGCCGCTACCGAGGATTAAACTCCATAGAGGACTGCATAATGCAAATCATGGCAACTGTAGACATGTCAGTACACGACTTTTGTCATTTTTGAAAATTAAGCAACTCAATGCTGTTCTTTGTTCTTCTTTTAACTAATAAAATGTTGTCAAGTTCTGATAAAACTGACACTATAGCAGCATCCATGCTAATCTCTTCTGCCTCTCACTCCTGATTTGCCCTGTCATTTTCTTATGGGGTCCAATCTGTTCAAATGGGAGCTTTGAAAGATGGATTCGCCAGTGAGAATCCATCTGCTTTGCAAGGTTAATATATTTCACTATCTACACCATTTATTTTTCCTTTTAATTCTATCAGAAAACCTTAAAAATTCCTAACTATCAGCCTGAATGATGTCAGGCAGAAATAAGGTTCACAGTACAAATAAAAACATAAGCCACATAACTATTATACAACCGGGATTTTTGAAAAATGACCTAGACCCTCCTGGTTTATATAACATTATTTGAAATTTTATAGAAATTAGCGAAATTTACCTCTCAGTCAGTCTTTGTTGCTGCTAACTGCTAACTTTTCTAAAAAGTACTGTTATCATCTATATAATTAGTTGTTTTACAAGAAAATACCCCTTTTAATGTTGCTAGATGAAATGGCCATAATGTTTTAACATGGACATCATTTTACACCTTTAAAGGGGGCACACTATGCAAAAATCACTTTTTCAGGCTTTACTAAAAAATATGTGCCCTTGGCCTGTCTACAATCCCCTCAGGTATCAGAAAAATCCATTCCCACTCTGTTTCTCCACCTTTCAGAAAATGTGTGCTGAAACAGGCAGCTGAGAGGAGGATCAGGAGAGCCACATTCATTAAGCCACATCCATTTCCTGAGAGGGGTGGAGTCAGTGGCAGAGTCAGACAGCTCATTAACATTTAAAGCCACAGACACAGAAACAGCTCGTTCTGAGCAGGGCTGAAACAGAGGGGCTTTTAGACATGCAAAAATCCAATATTAAAGTGGTTTTTCAGCAACAAACTTCACAGGCATGTTTTGGGGACCTCTGAGACCAATATCAACTTGTCTTAAAAGGGTCAAATATGTCCCCTTTAAAATATGTCCAAAAATGGTTCCTCCATTTTTACACTAAAATTTCAGTAAGGCTAGAAATACTACACAAAAAAATCCTATCATGACATTTAGCCCAGCTCACCTTTATAATGTGTGAGTTTTATTTGTGTATCATGGGTAGTTATGATGTTATGAGCATTTGTTTGGGACCAAAAGAGATGTAAAACTGCATTTTGCAAGTTCTGAAGGACACAGGAAGTTTGAGAAGCTCTGGGCCACTGCTGATTGGCCAGATGCTGGAGTGTTTGCTGATCTCCACTCATTACTGCCCCTGTATCACAGAGTTGGGAGGAGGCCATGAGGCCATGAAGGAAGTGACCATGGTTCCTTTCCTCATAAAGGGTTAAGAAGACATGATGTTTTTTAAATGTTGTGGCTGTATAAAGTACCAGTTTAAACCCCCATGAATCATGATTCATCTAGTTCACTCCCAGAATCAAAAAATACAGAGCAAGAAATGAGCGTGCTAGATCCCATTTAACAACATACTTTCTTTTTATTGAAACATTTCAAACGAATGCAGTTTGTTTTGTTCCTGTCCTCAGTGGACTTGTCTGTGCAAATATCTGAACTTGTTTGGCTGCTCCCCAGCAACCTCAGGGAGGATTGTAGCTTGCAAACCCCTGCAGGAAATCCTGGTGTATTCCACCATTAAAACTCAGAGAGCAAGAAAATGCAGTTGAGCAAGCTACCAATTACAACGACCCACGGCTTGAAACCTTATTGAAAAACACTGCTCGACACAGCAAAATCTTATTCAGCCTGTGACTAAGGCTAGAGTGAATAAAGGGGCTCCATCTCAGGGAGATTTGGTGCTTTTTCATACCCAAGCTTTCATCCAGCAGTGTTTGCTGGGCTCCAGTCTGTAGGCAGAAATGCACAGCTCTCACTTAATGCTATGCTCTTTTTTGTCCACTCCAGGGACCAGCAGGGGAGTACACTCACTGCCTCCATCAAAAGCCATTTGTCAATGTTTTTAGTCCACATCAGTACACAGGGCCGAGAGGGTCTAACCCACTGCCCCCTCACCAACAGCACACATATGGCATCAAGCTCAAAAAAGGGACTGAAATGTGCAGCAGTGAGACAGCACTGTCAATGTGTGTCAAAGTGTTTTTTCCATACAGAGTATTTTCGTATATAACAAACAGTGTTTATTCAAAAATACAGCTTTAATCAAAGCCAAATAGAATAATGAGAGTTAACAAATAGATGGTTTTACTGTCGCCTCTAACTTCTGCACAGTGATAAGGAGACAGCTCTTTTGAAGACGCTAGGATTCTTTCTCTGAAGGACTTCAAAGACGAGGAAATATGAACTAAATGAGATGAAGAGGTTTGAAAATTAGAGACTCTCCTATCTGATTTTAAACTGACCTCAACTTGTAAAACTCTAATGAGTCTACTCTGTCAGGTATCTGTCAAATTAATTTCAAGAAAACATGCAAAACACTTGGAAGTACCAACAGGAAACCTTCACCTTGAAATAGTAGTTGCAAAGTTGATGTAACAGTACAAAGGGAGAATGGTACCCATTTCCACAGAGCAGCAGTCACCTGCTTTCAGCACTGTATAACTCTGCTAGCGGCAGTGGTTCTCTTAGTGCTTACAACATTACACCGCTAGTTAACACACCAGCTTTCAGCTAAAAAGAAGCCAGTTTTTCTCATCTTGCTCCAAGCTGGAAATGTTTCTGTTGGTTTATGCAAGGTGTTTGCAAACACTAGATGGAAGGATTGTGGATTCTAGAGTCATATTTGCATGAAATCTGATATTAATACAGTAGCTGGCCTGTCAGGAGAGGTATTTGGCTTCTGATAATGTCTTTGCTGGCTTTTACCTTCTATACAAGAGGTAGAACAGAACTATATGAGTTTTATGATAGTGCATTTGTACTCAGAGACCTTCTGTAGGTTCCACAGATCACAATATCACATTCCTACATAACACTGCTTTAAATCACTGTTATTTTTTGTATTATTGACTTCATATCAAAGAAAATAATGATTTTTAAACTGATACAATTTCAGGTTAGGTAAAAACATGTTATTTGACTAACCTATTGCTTTACCATTAGCAGCATGCTTCAAAATTGACCCTGAACACAAAGCCAGATTTTACTATTTTTGGTCCACCTGTATTTTTTTATGCAAGAGAATTTCAATCCTTAGAAACACTATTAAGTTACAGGTATCTATTTTTTTAGGACAACCTGAACTATCATAATTTGTGTGCTGCAAGGATGTCAAATAAATTAATCAGTAAACGGAAATTGAATCCCATAGATTTTTAAACAAATTTGACCCAAATCGGGAGGGCAAATTTCCTCTTTTCAGTATTTGGGCTATAGGGGACCAAACCTTTACAAACAGGTAGATAACGCCCCCATTTGGAGGAAAACAGGCCCTCAGATCAAATGGTGGTAGGTTAGAAAACAGTGGTGACAACGCAATTAAGAGCCATTTAGTTGTGTTTCGTGCCCTAAACTATCAAAAAGCCTTAATGCAAGGCCTGTTTTGTAATCCTTAAATGGCAAAAGAGTGTCAACGGAGAGTGCTGTGTCTTTTGGCTGAAACTGGAGAGAAGTAAAGCAGGCAAATGTTGGACCTCTACTGTTTTAATGACTATAAGCTAGCGATCACGGCGACAGCAGGAGCGGTAGTCTGTCTGCCTGTTAACAGCTTTTTCACACATTAACCAACTTATTTAAGTGTTAAAATCCAACACATATGCAATGTCGGTTTATGACATAAATGTCCTACATTTTATGTTTATCTCACTGGTCGTTGAACTTTGGTTCCCAATATTTATTTCATTGTACGGTTTTCATATTTTAAGCTTTTAATGATCCGATCTTTCCCATTTACTGCTGTTCATTCTTATGGAATGCTTTTCTTCAGAAACGGGCAGGGCTGGCATTGTTTAGACAAAGTACTCAGATGGGTTGTTCTTATCCATTAAAAAAAGAAATTGGAGCTTCATGATTGGCTGACAGGCTGACATGGAGTTGTTGTCTTTTATCTCTGGTGTCCGAATGGAGGGCTGATAGCAAGGTCGCTAAGTTTTTTATTGCAAAAAAACATGCTACTGTATGTAGCACCTTAGCAATGTGGATCTGTAATGTAAAAAGCTCTGGGTAAGCACTGCCCTTTGGGCCTGGAGTACAAATGTTCTGAAAGGAATATAAATGACAGGAGCTGTCAGTAGATAACCTTCAGATAACAATTTACTCCATGGAGATCTGCCTGGGATTGTCAAGCAGTGCATTTTTGTGTAAAACAACTGATTTAAATAATTAACAGTATGAAAATCAAAATGTTACTCTGTATCAGTGTGTGCCTGACGTATGTGAGTGGCCGTACTTCTATTTATATTTATTAAAAAAACAAGAAAACATAAGTTTTTGAATAAAACAGCTAGAAAGAGTTAGATTGCATTAGCTTGCATTTTAAGTAGATAATTGCAGCATTGTTGAGTTGCACACAGATTGCAGTGGCTGTGCTCTTTTGGAAATTTCATTTTGCTTGGTGCCAATTTAGGGCTAAAACAATGTTGTTGGGTTTTTGTTGCGCTGCAATGGCCATGTTATATTAAAAAATGCAGTTCAGTGTTTTCAGTGCTCAGTATCAGCTCTCTTTTGTCTAAAAATATAGACTTTTGGAACTCTTGTCAATGTCACCTTTCTCTCACTGACCAATCAAAATTTAGACAGAGCTGGATTTTGTAAATTAGCTTTGTCAACAACAACGGTGGTACAGACCTGACTATTTTTTCAAGAGTACAACTTGGAGGTCTAAAGCTGCTGGTAGTACCAAGATTGGATTTGTTTTACTTTATTTGTTATGTTTTCTTAGAGATATCCTTGAAAAAGGTTGGAGTTCTTTAAAAGGGAATTTTTGTTGCCAGTTTTGACACTTAAATGCAGAGCTAAATAATAAGGTCTGAAGCTACAAAAAAGTCTCCTTTCCAACTTTTTTTCAAGGTTTTATTTCAATGCTGCGTTTAAAAATAATTTTAAAAAGTCCAATTCAGACACAGTGATATGTCAGAAATGTTCAATCTTACGCCCTCATATCTCTTCCATGTAAACATTCTTGCAGTCTCTCTGCAGCCGCCTGAAAGCGCAGATGTATCTCCATTACAAATCACTTGGGCTGTAGACGTTTCATCTGTTGGGATGGTAATAAGGCTTCAAACAATGTGATAGCAAAGCAGTCTACATGTGTCCAATGATGTGTGTACTTATGATAGTAAGTAATCATCAAAGCCAAGAGTGCTGCTGACAGACCATGCAGAGAAACTGTGTATACAGTGTGTGCTGACTGTAATACACGGCATATGTATTGCCTGGATGGATTTCTAAGCAGAACATCTCTTGAATGGTTATATGCAGAGCTACACCTCACCGCTGACAACTACACCATCAAAGCAATGTTCACACTCTTCATCCTGGTGACAGGTGCTGCATCAGCCCCACAGGATGTCTGGGGATTGTGTGAGAATATCTTAAGCCTGGCTGGTGCAGCTTGTAATGGTAGTGAACAATAAATACTGTATGTGAGAAATCGATGCATTGAGAAGCATGGTCCTCAGTGGTTTGGGAATTTCTTATCCATGAATGAGAGCATCAGTGAGCATCAGTTTTATGGGACAAGTCACATTCCAGTAGCGTCTCACTTTGACATTCAGACGCTGTTTTGACATGAAGTTTATGTAATGAATTCCCAGGTGGAATAGTTCCCAAATGTATCCTGAAAGAATGGAATTGTTCAGTGATTGATTTGGGAATGTTGCTCCAACCAGGAAAGGCCGAGCAGTGCGTCTCTACCCAACTTGGAAATATGTAGTGGGACCACAACGTTATGAGGGTCAGGTGGGTTGGAATGATGTTGGAGCAGCTTGGGTGACAGAAAACAGAGAACAGAAAATGGTCTTGTTGGACTTGAGCCTGTACAGCGCTTTTCTTGACTGCTCAAAGCCATGACATCAGTATCCCTAATTACCTCCAAGGAGGTTATGTGATCGGCTGGGTTTGTTAGTTTGTTAGTTTGTTTGTTAGCAACATAACTCAAAAAGTTATGGATGGATTTTGATCAAAATTTTCAGGAAATGTCAGAAATGGCATAAGAAAGAACTGATTAGATTTTGGGAGTGATCCGGATCACCATCTGGATCCAGGAATTTTTTTAAAGGATTCTTCACTATTGGGAGATAGGGTTAATGCGTAGGTCTGCGCTCTCTGAGTGTTTTTCTTGTTTCATTTATGCATCCATGCACATTTACACACTTCTGACAAAGCAGTTGGGGTGAATAGTGGTTTACCCCTTAGAATTCCAGGTGAAATTAGTCTGTAAGGCCTTTAAAAATGCCGATCCAGGAAGACCCAAATTAAACTGAAAGCTGTGTTTTGAAACAAGTTGTCTTCAGAAAGCTAACATCCTGATGATTCTTCCCAATGGTCATGAGCTCTAATGACTTGAAAGACTGAGATTGCAGGCTTAAGTTTGTTAATTTCTACAGTATACAAGCCTCAGGAGGGTGGCTGTGGAAGGATCTCAAAGTAGAACAGCTGCTTCTTCACATCTAAGGCTATGTTCACACTGCAGGCCTTAATGCTCAATTCTGATCTTTTCTCAGATCTGATTTTTTTGTTTGCCTGTTCACACTGCGGTCAACTTCGAAAAGATCAGATACGTATCTGATTTACAACCACATATGAAAGTGGCCTGAATCTGATTCGAAAAGGTCAGATTCAATGTGACTTTCGCTGTTCACACAGTACGAAAAAAATCAGAGACGAGTCACATGTGAGCAAAAAAATCTGATTCAGGTCACTTTTGACTGCAGTGTGAACATAGCCAAAAGGAGCCAGTTGAGGTGGTTCGAGTATTTGATCAGGATGCCTCCTGGTCGCCTCCCTGTGGAGGTCTTCCTGGCATGTCTAACGGGGGGAGACCCCAGGGCAGACCCAGAACTGGCTGGAGGATTACATATCCCTGCTTTTGGGCCCTCAGGTTTTTGAGATGTTTTAAATGTCTTGATGAAGGACACTTCAAAATGAAACTACTGGAGTGAGGGAACAAACTCACAACCTTCAGGTTGTGTGGTGACCAACTCCACAGTCACTACTGTGGTCCACCACAATTAAGCAGCACAAAACTCATAGGACATACAGCAACAGAACAGCAGCTTCAAGTTGCATTTCGCCCCTTCTTATAATAATAATAACAATAATAATAATAATAATAAAAACTTTATGTATATAGCACTTTTAAAAACAGGGGTTTACAAAGTACTTTGACATGCAGAAAAACAACCAGAATAACCCAGCAAAAGATAAAGACAACAAATACAACAATAAGAGAACACTCAAGGGAAGAGAAACTAAACAAGATTAAAATCCAGACTATATGTTAAGCCATACAACATTGTTAATGAGACATTGCTAGAAATGAAAAATCCATGGAAGTCATAAGAGCTTTGATATGTTTCGCATGACATCGCCAGAACTGAGACGTCATTAAAACAAAGACATCATATACAAAGAACCAACGATTACCCAGCCAACACAGGAACCCAACCACAAAACCTGAGACCAAGGAGACTGAAGTTTTAAAAGGCAAGTAAAATCACACAGTCCGCTGTAGGACTGCTATGATCCCCACGGATCATAGCAGTCCTTAACATAACATCTTGAATTTCCAGAATACAATAAAAATTTTGTGTCAATCCTGGCGGCTCAAGATATAAATTGTGAAAATTTGAGAAATAAGGAATTTAGGTCAGGTCAGGTTAGGTATGGAAGCATGCCAGTTCGGCACTTCACTGCGCCACCCTCGGTCTCTTGATTACTCTGGACTCCTGGTGGTCATCGTCCAGGCCTGAGCCAGGCCCATGCCCCATCTCTCCATGTATCCTCCTAGCTGCCCCCTCCACAAGCACATGGTTGCCCCAGCCGCCCCTGACGACTGCACCCCCCCCACTGGGTTTTGGGCACCCAGTATGTGGTCAGCTGGATCAGGCCCAGGGAAACACGCCAGATATCTGTAAAAGTGCAGCTGCTATTCCTGTTTCAAACAGGCAACACTTCCTATCCCAGCTCCCCTGAGAACTTCAGCATTAGACACACAGTCT
Source organism: Cheilinus undulatus (assembly GCF_018320785.1). Lineage (NCBI taxonomy): Eukaryota > Metazoa > Chordata > Actinopteri > Labriformes > Labridae > Cheilinus > Cheilinus undulatus. The sequence continues at coordinate 32,051,771 of NC_054873.1, forward strand.
TGCCAACAATACCCAAAGATGTGCTGAAGAGAAGATGCCACAAGACTGGAGGGACCAAGGGTCAAATGACTCTAAGATGTAGGTACTGTTGTTTAATGTAGACGTATCAGTGCAGTTGAACACACAGGTTTGAACCAGTTTTCAATGTATTTTCAGTTGAAAGATACTCACTGGATTGAGCCAAGTCTCCAATATCAGAATCAAAATGCAGATGTTAACCATGTTTATCATCTCTTGATTCATTTTTTTGTTTTGTTTTGTTTTGTTTTGTCTTGGTCTAGCAGCCAATGACGCTGGTTGCAGTATCCCTAAATAAAATGCCAATCACATCTGAGCAAATGAGCATCACATAAACAAAGGGTGCTTGTTCAGATCCTGTCATCGACCTGCTTCATGAGCAGTTGTAGGTACACAGACTTGGACTGTGATTGATAGTGCCAAAACAAAAAGCAGAACAAATCCATTGTACTATGAAGATCAATGACGTTATCTGGTTGCTGCAAGCACACTGACATATGGGACAGCATCCACAGTTACATAGTTAGACTTCATATCAGCTCTCTGAAGCTACACACACACAAGTAGCACACCACACTTTTCACACCTGAAAATATAGCAAGCATGCATTTGTTGTCTGGAAATGCTGAAATCAGACTACAATTCTTGCAGTGATCCAAAGGGTAAATGCAAATGAAAAAAGTGATTGTAAAATTGAAAGGAAAAAGACAGAATGTAAGATGAGCATAGCAGTGTTTTATGTTTAATCTAAGACTTTGAAATGCACAGAAGACAACAGCCTTTTCCTCTGCAACACTGCTGATAAATGGCCTCCAAAGCCAGGAGGCATCTCATCTTTATACATGCATTATATTAAAAAAAAAGTCAGCCTTTATGTAACCATAATATGAGAACATTTTGTCTCCTGCTCCAGTTCCTTCACCACCAATTAAATGCAGTGTACTTGGCAATAAAAGAGGAATAAATTAACAGCTTTAAAACACAAAATTTAAGTGACAGGCAACTACCAGAGTGACAGCAACAATGATAGGCATGTAGGAAGGAGGAATTGAGAAGATTGTTGCTTCCAGGCATTCAAACAGGGAGTGGAACTTAGAGGCTTGGTGGATTCATTGTGCAAACACCACCTGCTGGAAAACTGTTTGGGTGCTGCGGTTTGCACCGGAGGCTGCAGAATCTCAGCAGAACACAACTACAAATAAAAGCACAGATCATATTCTTATACAAATGCATGCAGCTTCCCTACTAGTGTAAATAATAATACTGTTGCAATGATAACCCTGCCTGATGCAATATAACCTAAAGCAGAATTTTACTCTGTGCCCATCCTAGACTGATGATGATGATTGATATGATACGACTATTTCACACTTTAATACGTGCCAGAGTGCAGCAGATGGGAAAAGGCTTACAGAGCACATGTGCTGCAAGCTTGTGTGAGGTGAGGGAATATGCATTAAGTTGTGTATGTGTGAGTGTTCAAATGGGATAAATATTCAAACACTGTATATCACTTCATTTCCCAGTGTAAATATAAAGTAGGTCGCCTGGTCAGGGAATGAAGAGATAACACTTATGGAATATGCAATCCTTTCAAGCCACTGTTAAAAATGCTGGCATTAGTTTTAGCCAGCTATGGAAGAAAAAGTACAGCAATAACATGATATTAAATAGGCAGAAACTTAGACACAATCATGACTTTTTACAAGTTTATACTGACAAATGATAGAAAGAGAATCCCAGCAAATTACCTGATAACAATATGAGTCCACTTTGTTAGCATTAATGAGTGGTACTCAAGTTTACATGCTTGCAATCATAACAAAGGTCATTATATAAACCTCTTTCCTGTCTCCAATTGCATATATATGGTGCAGTATCAATGCAAGACACAGCAATGGAAACTCTTTACCGCAAGCCTGCAACTTCAAGCACAATGCTATTTTTTTAACCATTGTGTCGCCTGGATTTATTGTCTCAAAAAGCTTGTAAAACATCAACCCTATGGTGCACAGTCAGTTTCTAAACATCCTTTTCTTCAGAACAACCTGGGAATGTAGTAACATCTCTTGAATTTTAAAAAAGTTATGGGACTAAAAAGACAAAAGAAACATTAAACTGAATTAAACCTCAAAAAACTGTATGTTAACAGACCATTAACAACAATGACTTTGACTTTTGTTGCACAAACTTGTTCTCCCAACTCTTGGGGACCAAAAATTGAAAATAAGAAAAAAAAAAATCATTCCATGACAAAAAAAATCTTTCAAATATTCACATATTTAAAAATACAAACAAACAAACAAAAAAAAAAAAAAAAAAAAAAAAACCCTTGCACTGTTTTGTATCAGCTCTTTTTTGCCATTATTTGAAGCACTTCCAGTCTGCAGTGACACAGAGGGCCACATCCAAGTGGCAACCTCTGGTCCTCAAAAGTGAAGCCAATGCAGAAGTTCAAAAACATTGCAATACTACGAGTGTCCACTTGAGGCTGACTGCAGGAACAACACAAGTCAGGTACACAACATGTTAAAAAGCCGCTTTTAACACTAAAAATAAACTGATTTACAGACTGGTTAAAAAAAAACGTGTCTCATTAGCTAATGTCTTCATGTTCTCTCACTGTACAGGGGATGATTTTTTATGTACCACAATCGTTTCAATTATATTTAGGAAAAACCTCACTGCCCAGTGATTGATGAGTCTCATTTGATTGACAGATTGATAGCTTGACAGGCAGAAGCTACCTCTCTGTCAACCAGAATGCTAGCTAGCTGACAGGAAGTCGAGTTAGTGGGCGGGCTGTTAGCTTGATCCAAAGTTCGGTTGAGACCTCGATTTCAATATGAAAGGCAATTGGCTTCAAAAGCAATTTGAGTCCACCTATTGTGAGCAGATGGCTGACGTCACACAGGCTTTATCCAATTATTTTAACAGTTTATGGCCACATCTCAGGCTCTCTGTTTCTTTTTCTCTCTTTCCATATATGAGCTATTCAGTCCATCTCTTGCATGACCTAAGTGTTAAGACATGCACGATTTGATAAAGCATGATAAGATGACAGAAAAGCCTGCCATTGGTTGTCACAGCCTGTCAAAGAGCATTGTTGGATACAAAATGATGTTCAGAAGTAGCTCCTAATGGCAGAAACAACTGAAATTAAAAATTGCTCTCCATCTCTTCAACTTGGCATAGTTGTGACGTTCAAGCTGGTGCTGAATGAAGCTCTCTGTCTAGATCCACAGGGTCATCCTCTCCGCTTATTTTTTGTCGCAGTAGGAAAGAATATGCCACATTCTACAAATTTTCACTGTGAAGGCAAATAAAACACAACGGACTATGTGATTTTTTTTTTTTTTTTTTTATGGATTATGGATCTAAAAAGACAGGGTTTAAAAATAATAGACCCAGTGTGTAAAGATGTTAAGACTCCTATTTCATTTGTAATGCAGATTTTCAATGTGGTGGCTAACATTACCAGCTAAGTTATTTTGCTGTTATTTGGTAGCAGCTAATGTGCTAACATGAGGGGAAGTGTTGTTACCTCATGACAGCTTGCTTGTTAAGGGAGTTTTATGGTGGCAACTTGATTAATGATTGGATTTAATGGTTTTGAAATACTCTTTTAATTGTGTTTTTTTTTTTTTTTTGTCTTCTTGTCATGTATTGTGTGACTTATTTTGAATTGCCTTGTTGATGAAAGGTGCTCTATGAAAAAATGTGCTTGCATTCATTTACATCTTATCTATTGCAACCCAATACAGCGTTTTCAACTTGGAAGCACAAACAGAAAAAGTGGAAAGTGTAAAAAAACAAAAAAAAAAACAAAACATGTCTTCTCACTATCTTGGCATGTTTTTATAACAAAAAGATCAGCTGTAAATTGGCATCCATGTTTAAAGTTGTGTGACCTAGTAAAAGGTTCTGCACAGCATGTTGTAGGAGCTCACAGTGTCGTTGTTAATGTAGACATAATAAAAAAAAGATAAAGATTATGTTTGAAAAGCACATCATGTAATAGGATTTCTCACTTCCAGCCACTATTATGCATTATAAGTAGGAGATAAAACATGACAGTATGTGCAGAAATAGTGAACAATGCAACGGCTAAGAACCCTCCACCACTTAAAGCCGCTTGACAAATACAGTGTCAGCACTGTTAATGCATCTTTTCTATATTGAAACATTAGCACTGCTTCCCTTTCTGCTCCCTTTCAGAAATGCACCACCCTTTATATATTCATCTTTTGTGGCAACTCCTTGGCAGCCAACTATGCATGAGTGGTGCCAGCTAGCATGAGCTAACATGAATAAATATGCATGAGCGCTCTGGTACATATTGTTGACATTAAAATATGTGTTTCTCTGTATTTTATCCATAATAGATTAGGGAGCGGTGGTACAAGTTTGTACAGTAATGTATATTTTATGGACATTTAATCAATGAATAATGCTAGATAACATAAATGAATAAATGCCTTAATAAACACACACTCACTTTGCTATTAATTTGGCTGCAAAGTGGGAAAATTAGCTCACAGAATTAATTTTGCAGGGAGCAAAAGCTGCTGGCTTCCAGGGATGTCTAAATACTGATAGTCTGTTGATTTAAAAGACTGTAATTAAAGGTCAAGATCCCTTCTTCATATCTGATATACCACTGATACAAGATAAAACAAAGAGTTGGACCTTGCACTGCAAGGAAGTCATGCAAAACGTTTATAATGTGAGTTGACTTTGAGAATATGGATGGAAAGTTTAATCTTGCACTGCATTTTTAAAATCTTTTTGTATTGTTTTGTTGTCATTGCAACTACTATGATAAATAGTTTTAGAGGCTGAATAACGCGATTGGCTGTACAAAAAGACCTCTAAGTGAGATAATAGTATGCCAGTGCTGCTATAGGCTTAGACAGCAGGGGGTCATGGCACAATGTGTCTCTTTCTCTCTCTCTCTCTCTCTCTGCATGCATTCATATCATATCACTGCATGTCACTAACTGTTAGTCTCCATGTACCAGTTAAGTCATTAACCATTTATCTTCCCAGGAGGTCTTGGTTTCCCATGTTTCAGGTTCCTCTCGATTGTTAGTGTGAATGACCTGCAGCTGGGGACCCCCCTGCCTCCATCTACTTCAATTCATCAGCCCTATATCTATTAATATTATTCCAGAGTATTATTATTGTTCCTATTGCTATTGCTAGTATGAGAATGATCAGTTTACAGTACAAGACATTCCTGCAAAAACACCCTACAAACCTGATATCACAAACATCATCAGCCTGCTGCTGTGGACCTGTTTACCATTGCTTCATCCACCAACATCAGCCTTACATCTATTAACATTATAAGCATTGTTAGAGTGAATCTAAGATTGTAAAATCTTCTAGACTAATCTTCTATCAAACATGGCTGCTACTGCTCATTCTTCCGTATTGTTACTATCATTACTGACATTACAGCCACATCCAAGAAAAACACATTTAAGATGCATTTAGAGCAAGGACAGCAAAATGTGTCTTTTTCTTTGTTATTGCTCTGCCTATTTTTTTCTGTCTGAATCTCCCTCTTCTCTATTTCTGTGTTTCCCTCTTTCTCTGAACACCAACACAGCTTTAGCAGATGGCTACTGATGCTCAGCATAGGTTTGTCTCTGCACCAGATTTCTGCTGTAAAGAAAGTTTTTCTTGCCACTGTGACTTTATTGGTGAGCTCATGGTGGATTATTGTTGGGTTTTACTTTAAAAATAACACAACAGAGAGTCTGCTCAGACCTTTCCTCTTTATAAAGTGTTTTAGATAACTTTAGATGCAAAGGCAATAAATGAATTGTGAATTATGAATTGAACAAGTACACCACTGCTCCTTATGTTTCATTTCAGGTTAAAACAAAACTAGAAGACAGCTTAGTGTATAAGTATTGTGTAAGCATGTATTTTAACTCTTCCTTTGTTTCCTTTTCAATCCAAAACAGCTTCCTTTGTCCTAGTTAACTTAAATCTTCAGTCGACTGAAGTTTCTCATTTTCTTTCAATTTAAAGATGTTTTTTATCCATACAAGAAGTCAAATGCCTTTAGTAGCTACTACACAAAAAATCAACTGTGTTAAATGCAAATAGTGGAATATTAAATCCAGCAACAATGGAGATTAATCCTGATTAACTCCAAAAATTCCAAGATTAATTGTAATTTTAAAATGTAGTCATTTTGCAGTCCTTAAATACCCCTAAAATTTTAGGTTTAATGTTGTGGTAAATTAAAAAAAACAAACAAACAAAATAACTTGTTCAAAAGAAAATGTGATTGAGAGTATGTGTGTCATGCGTCAATATAAATTGTGATTGTAGATATGTATGATGAGGGGTGGGGGCTGAAAATACTTTCATCTGCAACTTGACACAATATACTGTGAATTTTAAAAAAATAAGGCTAAAGGCAAAATAAAAAAAATACAAATCACAAAAAGAATAATTACAAATTACACATTCTTTTCAGTAAGGTGATTAGCAGTTAAATTATTGCACTGGTTAGAGGTAAAGCTACTTTTAAGCTACTTTTGAGTCCTGATAGACATGAAATATTCAGGAACAAAAAACCTCTTAGAAATGGGACAAATTGAAAAAACCTCTGTCCAAAGCCTGGACAAGTTGTCTCACAATACTTGTATATGGTCTGAATCCACAAAGTGGTCTGGTTTGGTTTAATACAGTTTGTCATCTCTGATCTTGTCCTGTTTTTCCTGAGCTGATGTCCGTTCAGTGTTGTGATAGAAAATCTCTTTTAAGAGATCCAGATCATTTGGCTCAGCTTAGTAGAGCTGGTTGTTTGGCTCCCAAACAGCTTTTGATTTGGTGACAGTGCATCTTGGTGTCTTTTTAAATGTGAATTAGATAACAAAAAAGGATGGAGGAAAGGAAACTGGCACTCAAACAGGAGCTAGTTACTGTGGCTGAAATTAAAGAACCATTTCATAGCACAGGCTCATTCGTGAACAGCACATTATCACTAACTATCACTTAACAAATTTATTAGACCACCTGTCATATTTGTCTCAGAGACCATCAGCATCATGAAGTGCTTTGATGCGGACTCTTCCATTTTCAGTGAGCTCTCCACGTTTTACCATTTTGAACAGGAATGAGGAATTTCAGACTGAATTCACCTTTTTATACCCAAATTTGAGCCGGCTCACTGGGCTTCTCTGAGAAGTCAGACATTAATCAAGCATAACATTCAACCACTAAAACTCATTTTTCTGTTCAGGAATGACAGTAAATAACTATAATTTGACACATTAATCAAGAAATAATAATGTGCTTTACTATTTTTAAATTTTTTTTGTAAATCAGTAAATTTGAAAATTCATGGATAACAATAATAATTATATTTTAGCATTAAAAATATCATTTCGGTTTATGAGCTTATACATATTGGTGTATTAACCATTGCAGAAACATAAAAAATGATTTTGGTAATTACCAGTGCTGTTAATTTGGGCAGCTGTGGCATAAACCTTACTTTGGGTGGTGGTCTAATAAATTTGTTAAGCACTGTACATAGAAATGCTCTGGCCTATTAATGACTTTAAAGTACTAACTTCCCTCTTATTTTGTATTCCTTTCCAATGGCTGTCCCCCACTTTCTGATCCCCAGCGAACATTTGGGATTGCAAAAGCCTAGTTCGATTATTTCTTCTATTCAAATTTAGAAGTTTTCAGTATCACCTAGAATATATTGCTTTTGTTTCTGGTTAGAAATGTTTATCTTATTTGCATTTGTACACCTTTGTTTCGCTGTTTATTTCCAATCACACACACAATCAGCAAAGCATCTCTCCTCCACTCCAACCCCCTCATTTTACAGCAAAGCTACTCTGACCTCATATAGTCATAGTCTGCTGCCTCTCTGGTATCCAACCAAAGGAAATCCACTGTAGTGACAGTAATCTCTAATCCCCCGATATCTGTGTGTTCTACAAAACCTTCTTATTGAACACCTGGAGACAAGGATGAAGCCACTCATTGGAGGGCTTACCTCCATTTCCTCTTAAATTAGCTATTTAACATATGCCAGTGCACACTCGCACTGCGTTTAAAGTTCCATTGCATTCATCATGTAGTGTGTGCACGCATCATTAGCATCGGCGCTCCCAATAGGGATTAAACTTCTAACCCTCGCAGTGTTGGTGCTTTGCTGTATCAACACAGCGTACACGTCCACAAAGACACACAGAGATAACAAAGAGAACTAACTGGGTGTATACACATGACCTTATGTATCTTTCCAAGCATGCTAGCCTTAGTCCATCATATTAATATGATCCCCTCTAGTGAAATACTCAGAGCTGCACACTTTAAAATATGCCAGAAGAGATTAAACCAGGGGGAAGGATGTGTGAAAGTTGGATTATGGTATTAAATACATCAAGCACTGAAAATTACTGAGGTATGCTCATCAAGTGTGATGGATTTTAAAAATCTGGATGTATATCAAGGCAGTCTGTAATACTAAAACATTATTATATAGTTTGGTAGTACTTTATGTGCCTATTTAGTCCCTGAATCACATCTGGTTGCACGCATTCATATTGGCTTGTTTTCCAAATAGGATTCATGACTCGTGTGTGGTTTTGTCTATGTTTGCACGGTGCAATCCCTCAACAGTGAAAAAAATGAACAAGAGAAGACCAGTTACCTCTCAGAGAAGCAATTACAGGAAGCAATAAAGGCGTAGAAGTGCATTCAAGAGAAGCAATTTTTGGTACCTCTCTCCCTTTGGCAGTCCACTTGTTCTCACTAGCACACAGATATAGAGAGGGAGAGTGGGGGAGCACGGGGGGTTACAGTCTCTGAGGTCTCATCCCTCGCCTTTCTCCCCGCCTGCCATTTCTCATTGCAATACTGCATTGTTTACTCTCCGCAGATGTGGGAAGAAAATGGTGAGACAAAGAGAAGTAATTTGGACTAACTAGATACTGCTGAGAGAGCACAACAAGCTCACCGATAAGGCCCAACAAACAGCGGCTCACTTTCAAGCTGAGCTGAGGCGAGGCGGTCTGCTTTGGAGGAGGTCCAGGGCTTCTGCTAATGGTACAGACATCATGACTGTGAAAGAGGCAGCTCATACAAATATAGAGGGGAGGTTGTTTTCCATTAGCATCAACAAGATAGATCATAACCTCGCTGAATAGAATTTGTTGAATTTTGTCTCTTGTATCCTTTTGTTCCCACTTTAAATCAGTCATTATTTCACTACTTCTCTCCACCTATTTCTGCCAGTTTTTGCCACTTTTAACCAATTTTTGCCTGCACCCTGCAATTATTCATTTTCCCCTTTAAGTTATTTCAATTCCTTCTACTTTATTCTCAATTTAAATAAACTTGGACAATGGATGCACGTTATATGTTGTGTTGCAAATCTGGTACTTCTGGCTTACCTGCGTCATCTCCACCAGACACATTTACATCAGGCAGAGAGCTTCAAAACAACATACTAAGTTTGCTACATTCGACAGCCGCTGCTTCAGAAGTCTTCTGTTTTTAACCTTGCTTTTCAGCCCGACTTCCTCTTTCATGAACTGTTTTTTTTTTTTCTTTTCATTAGAATCTTGAGTAATGAAGGTAGTTTATGAGCCAAATATTTTCTGTTTTCAGCCAGACTAACACAGACAGACCTCTCCAATCAAGCATACTGACAGGCTGATGGACATGGAGCATTATGAGTGGGGATCCGCCCGTTTCCTTGTTCTTCACTGGAGAATCCATCTTGCAAAACTCCTGTCTGAACCGTCTGGGCCCGGTTTGAAAGTCACAGGACCAATCAGCAATGGAGGGCAGCACTTTCAGGCCTGGCAGAGTCGTGACGTAAGCAAGCAGCAGCAAGAGGCTGGTGCAATTATGGCGAAAGAGCTTAGCGTGGATGCTGCTAAAACGCCAGTTTTATCAGAACTTGATGACATTTCTTCATTAAAAGAAGAATAAAGGACAGCAGTGAGTTGTTTTCTTTTCAAAAAGAACAAAAGTTGTGTACTGACATGTCTATAGTCGCCATGGTTTGTGTTATTCCTTGGTAGCTGCGCATCATCCAATCACTCTCCAAGTTTTTTTCAAAGCCTCTGCCCTTTCCGTAACGCTTAGTGTTGAAAGTTTTCCAGATGGATGTGTGAAACACATCCATCTGGCATGTCAGGTTAGGAGAGTGGGAGATGAAGAAAAAAAAGGAGTTGAAAGATGAAGAGAACAATGAGTGTGCTCATGCCCACACCTAGTGACTTCAACCTGTATAATTTATCTGCTGTCACAGCACACCGGCCCTCACAGCCCATAATCCAGCCCACTGGGAATTCCAGGTCTCCAGATTAGCCATTCTAGGCCTGTGAAGAAGAAAAATATGTTTGCAAGGTATTAACCTAATTTAGAGGAGAACAAAGTTTAATTAAGTTCTCTGCCAAAAATACTGCAATACCACTATCCTAGAGTCAAAGCGATGTCTCTGGTTGGTTGGGAATGAAACTGAAATGTGGGTTTTGCTTATTGAATGCTGTTTCTGTTTACTTCTCTATTCACAACCAGAAGTAACAGTGCTGGTCATAATTGTTCATATTTTGTTATTGATTTGATCAAGAGCACCCCTGATGATGGAATTTACATACTTTTTATTGTGAGTATAACATTGAAGTTGCATAAATCTGAGTAATGCCGCAGTCTACCATTGATCTGAGACTTAGAAGGTGAATGGAGCAAGAAGAAATCAAAACATAAACGTCACATGGAAAGAAAATCTTGCCTAAGAGTCAGTTAATACTAACCACTGGCTTCACTGATGTTACTGAGAAATTCATGTCAGGACCATACAGAGACTGTAAGACGATTATAAACAATGAATAAGAGCCTAGAAAGGATAGATCTTTTCTGTTTTTGTCTTTAGGAAAAGGACACTATTGCACAATGGAGAGTTTTCAATCTCTGTTGAAATTGTAATGTCAAAGCCAATAGATTTTAAATCAGTGAATAAAAACAGAAACATATGACACATCACAGCCAATGCAGCATTATTCTTTGCACGTCCCCTCAGGCTTGTTTTCCTGAGAGATGGATGTTTGTACCTCAGCTTGCACTTTCCCTTTGGTAATATTCATCAGAAGTGCTGGCTGCATTCACTCCATAACCTCTCCCTCTATCTGGCTCTCTGTATCTTTCCTCTCTCCCTCCCTCTCCTCTAATGGCTTAAGTCTTCCCTCGGGGAAAGATAGCCAGGGATGATGCTTCTGTGGATGGGTTTAGTGTTGCTGAAGGTCTTTCTTGTCATGGGAACAATATAAAAATGATAAAGTTGGATTTTTTTCAGGGCTTCCTTGATGTATTTCATTTTCTCAAAGCCAGATGACTGCTTTCTGCTTAGATGTGGCCCTGGTCTGGTTTTGAATCATATTCACAGGCTGTCTCTCCTAGTTATCTTGTTCTTTATTGCCTTTACTTCACTACCTCTTGCCTTAGCCGAACGCTCAGTCGAGAATCTCAGTTGAAGTCTTCTCCAGCACATTAAACATGTTGTACCTTTTCTCTGATGCTTCTCATTGAATATCGATTATAAAATACAGAGTGTTATCTTGTTTACAACATTCAAAACATGCTGCCTTGTATTCCAATTTTCAAAATTTCTGTTAAAAAGGAGACCTAATTTATATTAGCTCTAAATAATGATTTACCTTGAACCAAAGCAAGTCTGACATCCGCATATTCACATCCTCATACTGCATAATGCACCCATAGATGAGATCCTCTTTGCAATTAATTACTTGATAATAACAGACTCTCAGCAAGAAAAGATACTAATGAGCAGCTTTATGAAATGAAGGTGGGCCGGGTTTTTAATTTAAGATGGCAACCAACGGGGCAGTAAATGAGGAAGCACTCATGAGAGCTTCATGCAGCGTTGATGCACAGCTCTAAATGAATTGTGGGACAATAAATCTGACACGAATTTTAGTTACTACAGCTTGGAGTGCCAATTTTAGGACTCCTTTAGATGCTCACAACAGGGATGTTAATTCTGCTTTAAAGTTAAAATCAGCACAGGATTTCCTGGGGATCCATGAGAAGTAGTGTGACAGGAGTCAGTGTTTTATGTTAGCTAGCAACTAGCTGATAGCATGTATTGTCGTAGCCTTTTTGTCTGCCCAGAGAGGATGAGATATGAACCTAGCTCTAAGCGTCACATCACAGGCTCTGAGGGCCATATACAGTGGTGTGAAAAAGTATTTGCCCCCTTTCTGATTCCTGAGTTTTTTGCATATTTATCACACTTAAATGTTTCCAATCATCAAACCAATTTTTATATTTCACAAAAACAACCCAGGTAAATAGAAAATGCAGTGTTTGAATGATTATCTAATTTTTTTAAGGGGGGAAAAATCCAAACCTCTCTGGCCCTGTGTGAAAAGTAATTGCCCCCCTTCTTAAATCATGAGTTAACTGTGATTAACCACAGTTTTTGGAAAGCTGAGTTCAATTTCACTGGCCACACCCAGGCCTGATTACCGCCAGATTTGTTGAATCAAAAAAATCACTTAAATAGAAACTGTCAGACAAAATGAAGTAGGCTACAAGATCTCAAAAAGAAACGCATCATTCCACGAGCCAAAGAAATTCAAGAACAAATGAAAACACAAAGTGATTGAACTCTATCGGTCTGGAAAAGGTTACAAAGCCATTTCCATGGCTTTGGGACTCCAGCGAACCACAGTCAGAGCCATTATCCACAAATGGAGAAAACAAGGAACAGTGGTGAACCTTCCCAGGAGTGGTCTGCCAACCAAAATCACTCTAAGAGTGCAACCACGACTCAACCAGTAGGTCACAAAAGAACCTAGAATGACATCCAAAGACCTGTAGGTCAGTGTTCATGACTCAACTATAAGAAAGGCACTAGGCAAAAATGGCACCCATGGGAGAATTCCAAGGCCAAAACCACTGCTGACCAAAAAGAGCACAAAGGCTCATCTCACATTTTCCAAGAAACATCTTGATGATTCCCAAGACTTTTGGAGAAATATTCTGTGGACTGACAAGACAAAAGTTGAACTTTTTGGAAGGTTTGAGTCCCGTTACATCTGGCGTAAAAATAACACAGCATTTAATAAAAAGAACATCATGCCAACAGTCAAACATGGTGGTGTCAGAGTAATGGTCTGGGGCTGCTTTGCTGCTTCAAGACCTGGACCACTTTGTGATTGATGAAACAATGAATTCTGCTGTCTACCAGAAAATCCTGAAGGCGAACGTCCGGTCATCAGTATGTGCCCTCAAGCACTCTTAGGTTATGCAGCAGGACAACGACCCAAAATACACCTGCAAGTCCACCTCTCAATGGCTCAAGAAAAAACAAATTAAGGTTTTGGAGTGGCCCAGTCAGGGTCCAGACTTAAATCTGACTGAGATGCTGTGGTGTGACCTTAAACGGCAGTTTATGCTGGAAAATCCTCCAGCATATGGCTAAGTTAAAGCAATTCTGTGAAGAAGAGTGGGTCAAAATTCCTCCACAGTGATGAGAAACACTCATCACCCGTTATCGCAAACGCTTGATTTCAGTTATTGCTGCCTAGGGTGGCACAACAAGTTATTAGGTTCAGGGGGCAATTACTTTTTCACAAAGGGCCAGAGAGGTGTGGATTTTTACCCCCCTTAAAAAATTAGATAATCATTCAAACACTGCATTTTTTATTTACTTGGGTTGTCTTTGTGAAATATAAAAATTGGTTTGATGATCTAAAACATTTAAGTGTGATAAATGTGCAAAAAACTCAGGAATCAAAAAGGGGGCAAATTCCTTTACACACCACTGTAATAGACTTTGAAGGCCACAATGCAGGCTCTGAGGGCCACATCAAAGACTCTGAGGGCCACATCACAGGCTCTGAGGGCCACATCACAGGCTTTGAGGGCCCAACAACAGGCCTTGAGATCCACATCAAAAGCTCTAAAGACCAAAACTCAGGCTCTGAGGGCCACACCACAGTCCTTGAGAGCCGCATCACAGGCTCTGAGAACCACAACGCAAGTTCTGAGGGCCACAATTAAAGGCACTGAGGGCCACACTACAGGATCTGAGGGCCACATCACAGGCTCTTAGGGCCACACCACAGGCTTTGCAAGCCACATCACAGTCTCTGAAGGCCACAATTAAAGGCACTGAAGCCACATCACAGGCTCTACTGGCAGAAATGATTGACAATCATTTACAAAATGGATAAGACATATAATATTGGAGTTACTGGTGTGGGTTATATCTTGAAAGACTTCAGAAAGTCCAAGCTCACCAGAAAAAGCTTCCTCAAGGGCTAAGAAAGCATGGAATCACAACTTGTTGAATATTTGTGATGTATTATTTTTTTTGGCATTTGAGCAAGTATACGGGCGCACCTTGGTTTCAGATGCTGTACTTTATAGCACGCTGAAGGAACAGGCTTTGTGTAAATTTTCTATGGAAAAGATCAACCTTGTGTGATTCCTGGTTAGGGTCAGGGTATGGTATTGATAAGAGCAGTACAACATCCCTCAGTGCTCTCCAGAGTGATTGATTTCCCACTTGGGTGAAAAAAAGGCCCTGAAGACTGAGTAGCAGTAGATTTTTTAAAAAGCGCAACGTGATTAAAAATTACATTGCTGCATTTTGTGGTTCAAAAAATGAAAAACCATAATTCCAGATATGTTTCCTTTCTTTCTCACATGATAAAGGAGTATAAAAGAAGAGCTCATGGATATTGGCACAAACAAGGGGGGAGTAAAGTGGTCAAAAGTGGGACCCGTGATGTCTTCCCACAGACTTTTAGCAGGTGATCCCTCTGTTGCAGCAGGAGCTGTAGTCTGCCTGCCTGATAACAGATACTTCACTTCACTAATGTATTCATATCATTTTAAACATCAAGCTCCAGCTCATTTAACATGCTTCTAACAGACATAAACTGATAGGTCAGCACCAAATGATGTCCTTTTAAATTCTTTAATTCTGAATAAGGAGGTATATCAGACACAGCGCCTGGGTTTGACAAGCAGTCTTCTTCAGTGTTGTGAGCAATGTGCGGAAAGAACAACTTATGAACAGGAATCCTGTTACATGTTACGGGTAAAACCTTCACAATAAAACTTTCCCAGAAGAACCAAACCACTCAACTGTTTCCCTCTTTCTGGGAAACAGTTTGTCTTATTGTGAAGGTTTTACCTGTAGCACGTAACGCTTCCAAAGTAGCTAAGTGAGCTTTAGCAAAGTGAACTTTTGGCAAACGTAGCTAAAGCTAACATAGCTACATAGATATCGTATCTACAAAGCTTACATAACTGCTTTGTGAGCTTAATTTTAGCTATGGTAGTTACATAGCTGTGCTAGCTTCATAGATCCTTTTTCTATGGCTAAGTTAGCTTTAGCAACACAAGCTTCAGCAAATGTAGCTAAAGCTAATTTAGCTACATAGATATGCAGCTGCTTTGTGAGCTTAGGTTTAGCTCCGTTAGTTCCCTTAGCTCCATTAGCTACAAAGCTTAGGCAGCTTACAGAGCTACATAAACTACGTTTGCTGCGTTGAATCACTTTCTTGGAGGACAAGCTTTTTCCTGTAAGCAGACTGTTTATTTGGCTTTATTTAATGTTTTGTTATCAGGTTTTGCAAGTCAGGTTTTTAACGTTTAACTTTTGGTATCTTAAACATTACCTTTACCTTTACCCTTAACCCTAAATGGAAGCTTAACCCAATTTTATTATAAAAGTTTAAACATTTACATCCTTTCTGAGATATAAATTGTCTCAGATGAACGGTCTGTGAGTGTGGCCATTAGAGATGAACGGTCTGCAGCCGGCCTATCTTGCATCTTTCCTGTTTACTGCCATTCATTTAGATGGAACGTTTTCAACCAGGAATGAAAAAGGCAAGCATTATTTGGGCAAAGTACCCAGATGAGTTGCTCTTATTAATGGTATGGTAAGGATTATCTCTGAATCACCTCCCTTTTCTGACATGGAAATAAAATGGGGAGCAAGAGGAACGCACTGGCCAATGCATCACATCAGAGACTGAAACAGATATAACCATCTTTGTTTATTGATTTTTATCTTTAATGTGTTATAAGCTATCCATACAGTACCTTCATTTTCTGTTGTTTTTAGCATCGATATCCTCTTTATTGTTTTGCTTTTCTTTTGATAGAGAAATGTTGTCCAGTTCTGATAAAAACTGCCACTAAAGCTACGTCCAAGCTAATCTCCTCACCTGTAGCCATTATTAACCATCTTGTAGTTCAAATAAACCCCATTCTCCTCAATGATGCTGATTGATCCGTCCATTCCCAACCTTTAAGATTGAAGCTTTGCAAGATGGATCTGCCTGACTGATGATGGAAATGGAGTCTAGCCAATTCATTGCCTTTGCAAGGAGAGAATGTAGTAGTTGCTGTCAACATCTGGCAGCGAATAAGCTTTCTCCGACATCCCCAGCAAGTGTTAGACAGGATTGATGAGACAGCTGGCCAGACTATAGTTATTTTACAAAGTTGAGTTCCAATGTTCACCTGCTCTCTTCACCAGTGTTTTCAAGGTGTAACCCACAACATGTTCTGCATCTTAAGATAATCTTTCATACAGACTTGTCTTTCTGTAGTGAAATGGAATAATTATAGAAATTATTAACCAGTGTGTCCATCAATATTTCAAATAATTTAGCTGCACCCTGTACAAATGAGTGTGTCCATGTGTATACTATTTGTGTGTGTAACTTACATGTTAATATCCTGGTTGACAGCAGTAAATTATCGGGGCAACAGCATGGTTATGGACATTGCTACTTATTTGTCAGATGATGCATGATGTTAGATAGCAGCAGAGAAAATGAGATGTCACACTTTAAATGTGACTGAGACTGGCTCTCCCAGAATGCAATAAGGTTTGATGGATGCGGGTCACACTGAAAAATACAGAATTACCATAAATGTTAAGAGACTTTCTCTTACTCCTGAGCACTTTATAGGATACAATATGAATCTCCTTGACTCACAGGACTTTTTAACTATCGTAGGTTTCCTTGATTCAAAGCAGCGGTTATGATTCAATGCATCCTGCTCCTTCCTTTATGTTTTGCACACTTATTTTTACTCTAAGTACACATTCAACCTCAAAGACTCCTTGATAGAACTAAAGGTTTGGTTTCTCCCAGGGGGTCACTTTGACATTTTCAGGCCATAAATTAAAAATTATATCCATTGTTGAAGGTTAAAGCCAAATGGAAGGAGGTAAAGTATACCCTTTTTTTCTAAAGCAGTTGAAACATGAATTTTGTTTCACATACCTTTTATGATGCTTGTACTCTTTCCATTTGTCTTTATACTTTACAAGAAGTGACCGTCAAAGTGCTCCACAGATGGATTCTGACCAACATGTCCATGTCACAAGGACATAATCCTTCAGCATCCCAACGTGTCTTATATAATAAAGAACTAAAAATAGCACAGGACAGAGGAATGCAGTAAAAAAGACCTAAACTTTAGTGTTGCTGTAATACAAAATGCTGGAGGTATTTTTCAGCATGACTCATGTTGCCTGAAAATAAAGCACAGAAAAGCGGTCTGATCAGTTCTACAACACATCAACATGTGGAACACTAAAATACAAAAAACAGTTTGTAATAGGACAGATGTTTATACACTTATGTCACTGAGATGCATCTTAAATCAGAGCTTCCGTAAGTCGTCATTTACTGGTCTTCTGCTGGATTCACAGGTGGATGTCTGGCAGATAAAGCTCAAAAGATTACCAAATCAGTAAATCGTGATTAATTGCATGAAATATATTGTGTTACCAACAATGCAATGAAACATTGCAAGAATCCTTAATTACCTGTTCAGTGCTGGGGATTTTTTTCTATGTAGGCACCACATGGCTAGTTTAGATGAAGAATATTAATTTCATCAACATGGATGGCATTCAACAAAGCCTATATGAAGGGGACTTTAGAGTTACTGAAAACGTTGCAGGGAAATCAATGGTGAAAAGATATAAAAAGATTTGGAGTTTGTCGTTGCTGTAGGTAATAAAGAAGCAGAGGACATGAACACCGATCCAGCAGCTGGGACAAGGATTGGCCTCTGCAGAGCATAGAGCTGTAGTAGACTTTGATGAGTGAGTAAATCTACCAATGAACAATTCTAAAATGAATTGAGACTGTATTGTACTGGTGTGAACACTGAAGCAAAGACACAGTGAGGAAGAGAAAGAAACAAAATGTGTGAGCTGCTGTCTGTGAGGGGAAGGTTGCAGGGGTGAGTGTGAGAGGGGGTGAGGAGGGCAAGAGCAAGCAGATAGCTAATAAAGTAGGATTAATGTTATGATGAAAATAAGGTACCCCAAGTGATGACCATGATTTCTAAATAAAGAACAGATGGAAATTAAAAAAAAAAAAAAACATCTTTTTTATTGCAACACTGAATATGATAATTGAAAGCAATAATCATTTTGGTGAGTTTCTTTCAGATAAAGTTAGTTTTGGTCAATGTCACAGGTCTGTGGTAGTTCTTAGTATGGTATCCTTGATTAAGACTTAATTACAACTAAGAATTGTGTCTTTACAACTATCTCAGGCTTTATAGCAAAAACTTTTTATTTTTTATTATTGAAGTAATATATTTTCCTTGTTGTTTTAAGGTAACTTTATATGAGTAATGTTAACCCTGAAAAGCTCACTGTTGCAGAATTACAACATCACTTTTGACAATTCCTATTAAATCCCTGCAAATGTTTTTTTTTTGGTTTGTTTGTTTGTTTTGGTTTTTTTTGGTTTTGTTTTGTTTTGTTTTGTTTTTTTCCCCTCAAAACCACATTTACATAGTTAATTGGTCCTATTGTTTGTCCTCACTATACTATTGGAAAGAAGAAGTGTATATGGGTCAGGCTATCTGGCCATGAGCTGTTGAGCTCATCTCCTTTTTTTGAATGACTGGATTTGTCAAGATTCAAGTAAGTAAAATTCCTTAAACATTTTTTTTTTTTTTTTTTTTTGGTGTTTATAGAGTTTGTTATGTCTATGTTGTAATTTTACAGTGTTGGGTCAGAGTGGTAGTCAAAATAGCCTGTTATTCCTTACACATTGCCTAAGGACACTGAAATTCTCACATGGTCACAAATTGAAAAAAAAAACAAAAAAAAAAAAAAAAAAACAACTGTAGTAGAAATTTGAAGTGTTAGATGATTCATTGTAACTAAGTTCTAAATGTGCTTTTCTGTTACATTTTTACTTAGTTTAGCTTAGACCATAATTAAACACAGGAATAAATGGTATGTTATCATCTTTAGCAGTATCTGAATCTCTCTGTATCTTGTAGTTTTTTTGTCTGTTTGTTTGGGACAGGTGTGAATGGTTACATCATTGAATGTGAACCTGTAAGTGCTCTGGGGGGATGCATGTGCATAATAGGCCAGTCAGACAGTATTGCTTGAATGTAGTGGAATTTGTGAAATTTGCGTTTGCATTGAAATGATAATACTTTGATGGATGATACTTAGATCTCTACCCTCATCACATGGTCCACCACCCTGTCTGTTGTTTCAGTTTATCTACTACAATACAAGACCTATATGTATTATTCACATATTTAATTTAATTTAATTTTTTTCATCTCTTCCATTACAGATTGCCATCAACTCAGAAAAGTCATCTGATCCGTGTGCATTATGTGATTGCTGAACTCCAAAATGGAGAAAGCGATTTCGAAATGGACTCAGATGACACTGATACAAGTGACTGAGGGAGGGAAGATGCAGGTGAAATGGAAAAAGAACTGTCTTAGGGACTATCACTGCAACTACTACTGCAAGTAAACAGAGACTTGTAAACTTGTAAACACAGACCACTTTGAAAGTGATCGAAGAAAAAGGTTTTGTAAATACATTTTTTTTCCAATATTTTTTTGAAATAAATCCTTATTCATAAAACTATGATTGTTGTGTGATTATTACTCATTATATATGCTGTTATGGGGCTAAGTAAGCAAAAAAAAAACCTGCAAATGAATGCTTAAATGTTTTGTGTATCTGTTCAGACAAAGGGAGTACAAACACAGAAATTCTGCTCCCACTTTGGCCCAATGTTGCAATATTACAACGTTACCATAAAAACTTACTAAAATATAAAGATTTTGAAAAATCTTTCATTTCTACATCAGAGGCCTCCTAAAACAATATCTGAGTGTTCAAAGAAGAGGGGAGCAGTGACTTGATGACATGATGTCAACTTCATCAGGACATGATGTCGACTTCAGATAGTCTTCATCAGGACATCATGTCCTGATGAAGACTATCTGAAGTCAAAACGCATTGACATCCCTGTTTGAATAAAGGATTTTTATTATATCAGAGTGCCTCGGACTTTCAGTTCTGACTGCCACCTGCACTATGGACTTCTATTAACAAACAAAAGGCAAGTCACTGCTCCCCCCTTCTTTGAATACAATATCTTCGTCCATTTCCTGAAGAGCACCTGATCCTGTGACACAGTGTTGGATACTTTGACCCCACGCAGCACTCACCCACCCCTTCTTTTCTACAATATCTGAGTGGTCAAAAAAATGTTTTGCTCTTTTTTTTTCTATATTTGGGTCACTTTGGCCAGGAGCACCCCCGGTTGAAATTATAAGGCATCTTTGAGTAAACTTCAAGTATCATTAAAGTATCTCATTGTCAGGCCAAGTGTCCTGGTTTTGGGTAATCAAAATATGGTCACCCTAAATCAGGGGCCGCTCCATGCAACCAACTAAGGCTGGATTTTAAATCACCACCAGCTGCACGGTGTCACCAAAGAAGCACTAAACAGACTGATAGCAAGGTATGTTGTTAAAGACATTCTTCTGATATAAGCTGTAGAGTCTGCTGCCTTCAGAGAAATAATGAAAAATAAAACAGATAAGATGAGAGATAGGACCGTCATGCAGAAAGACATTTAGAGAGCAGCTGGGACTTGATTTATACACTGTCAATTGAGTACAGCTATTTTAGACTTCTTAAGTACAAATGCTTTAACACTGTCAAAAGTTCAGAAATATTTCTACTTTGTTCTGTTGTTTCACCACTTTCTAACATAATGATAATGCCAACAATGTTATATGATATTTAGGTTATTTCCTCTCAAACTGCCACAACAACACAAAGTGATGTGATGTGTACAATAATGAGGATTGAAGCAAAAAGAGGAAACCTGAGATATTTTTTTAAAGTATCTAGTTACTTTTACAATGCAGTAACTCAGTTACTAACTCAGTTACTTTTTGCTAGCAGTTACTAATTTAGTAACTAGTTGCTATTTTTCAGTAACTTGCCCAACACTGCTCATTACTGTGCTTACATTGATCTCATGGACACAAACGGCTGATGTCTGGTTTTGTTACCTTGTTGCTCTCTAGTTTCAGAGTGAGACACATTAAATACTAGACTCAGACTGAGCTGCTGTCTGTCACAGATCTCTTTGTTACACTTTGGTTATGCCTTGTGTGCACCAAAACACAACAAGAGTGTTTAAACAGATGACACCGTGTTGATAATATCAGACCATGGTGTACAATGCTTTTCCATTACAAGGTGTTTCCACAACACATTTTAACAGAAGCTGAGTAAAGCTTGTGTTTTGTATTTTTTTTATTATTTAAAAAAATCTAATTCCTATGCTTAGTGTTACATTTAAATGTATAATGATGACATTTTTCTAACAGTCACTGTCACAACATTGGATTATTATTGTTTAGTTAGTTATTTTTAACCAGTAGAACTTACTGCAAAGTTTCGGTGCACTTTTTCATGGCTGGTTTGAGCAGATGAGGAGGACAACTATCCTGCAGCTGCCAAAGTCATCTCACAGCAGCAGACAAGCTGAAAAGCTGATCGTTGAAGGCACTTTTTTTTTTTAAATTCGATTCAAAATTGCTGATGTGCTTGGAGGTTATGTTCCCCTTTCCAAGATTGCATTTATGCCTGAGTTTCAGTGATGTGCATGGTGCACTCTCACTTTCCTGACTGTGTGGGATTTCTTCCTGTACAGATCTGCAATTTACCAAAAGTCCTGCCCTGAAACAGAACAGTATGAATACCCATATATCCTGTCTTTTGGCATTTGCAGTTGTCACAGGCTGGCATTTTTAACTTTCATGGCCAGGCTTTGTTTTGCCATCTAATGATGAGATTTCCTGTTGGGGACTGTTCAGCAGCTGCAGTGAGCTCAGGTGGACAAGGTGATCTCTGAGGTCAGTCTGCTGACATCCACGGAGAGGCAACAGACAGGCAAATCATAAAGGTGTTAAGTGAAATATATCCATCAGTATTTGAAAAAAAAAAGTTTGTCACATAAATGTAAAATGTAATTCTAATATTATGACAACTGAAACTGAATGTTTTACTTTTTATGTGCAGTTTTCACCATCATGTTATCAGTAAATGAGTGAAATCTCACTATGACTTTGTATTACTTGGCAACCCTAACCCTCATGTTGCTCACAGGAGCTTTAACTAAGCAGCATAGTTCTAATTTAGTTTAATTTTATTCAACATTTCTATTCAGCTATTTGACATATTTAAACTGGCTTTGTTCTTTCCATGAAAAAGTTTTGTGGCAGACCTCTTTCTTTCTGCCAGAGCTCCTTTATGATCTATCATGTCCGTGTTGGAATAGCGCACTATAACGAAAAGATTGACACATTTGATCCTATAGAAGAAAAATCATTTCTATTCCTTTGTGCTAATTCCATCGGTTGGCATCAAAGAAATCCCATTTGCTCCTGAAAAGCCTTGCCCACCAAGAAGGACAGAAAGTCACAGGGACAATGACAAATGTAGGACATGTGGTTCAATATGAAACATGTGAGGGCCTTATGGGGAAAGAACAATCACAGCGGCACAGTTACAGGGCAGAGCTTCCCCTATAGAGCCATCCCATGATACCGCTGGGCAGCGGCTCTACCACCGCACCTGTTTTCTTCACCACAGAAAGGTAGCCTCCTAACCTTGCCCACACAGCCTTAATCTTCCAAATGCTGCTCGAGCATTTGAATTTCTGCACATCAATCTCCGGGCCCCGTCCTGCTTTGATTAATGGTCCCCATCTATCACGGCACCATGTGGCGCGTAGGCCTTGCCCCGCCAGACAGCTTTGCTTTAGAATAATGGGTGCACTCCATCCCAGTCCCTACCATGCAATGATTGTGCATCTTTGTGATCTATCCGTCAAGCCGCTCTGTCAAAAGGGACAACAGGGGACAGGGCAGGTGGAGGCAATCGGGACGAGGGAGGCATTGCAGCGAGACATTTATGTACAGTATGTAACTGAACGGCTTCCATTGTGGCAAGCCGGGCCGCCTGATCAACAGAAATATTTTCTCGCAGACGATGGCGTCTCTCTCATTCTGTCACACATGGGAGGGTGAAGCCTTGGAGACATTCCGCCTGCCATTAATAACGTTGGCAGGGAAAGAGAAGGCACTAATGGAGACTCCAGGTTCTATTCATGTATGCTCGATTTCCTTCTCCTCTAATATTACAGCCATAATTATGCATGTGCTCAATTGTATAAGTGCCTAAATTCTCCTGAAAACACATGATGACTAAACAGTTTCCCTCTTACCATGGGGAAATATACAGCATGGATTCTGTTTAAGAAACACTTGTTTTCATCAATATTCTGAAAATAATTAGCTGCAATTATGTCTGTCTCACACCAAAGTAATTACATGCCACATGATCAAGCTGCCTTATATGGGCAAAGCGGTATTCTGTGAAGTCATGAGCTATTCATGCTTTTAAACAAGCCATTCATCACTGTCATATGAATATTCTCCACCCTTGATGGAGCCTTTGTGCGTCTTACAGGCAGACAGGAGAACAAAAACTCTCAGTCCTTATGGAAAACACACAAACCTGCTTGAAATGCCCTTCATCAAATGTATAACTTGTTAATAGCAGCAGTGATTCAAATGTGATTATTCTGAAGCATGTTGTGTGCCAAAGGAACATGTGTGACCACAGTTGCATGTCTGATCTAACCGGTACATCTCGGTGGCTTGATATTCTTCAGCATTGTTTTTAAATGTCGCAGCCCCATTACATTGCCCAGTGGGATCAGCGCCGATATGTGGGGGTATTGTGTTCCTGCCTGTTGCTGACATTTCGACCGGCTGGATATTACTGCTGCATTCCCCAAACATCCCACTGGTCCACTGCTCATGTCAGTCTTTTTCAGGCATAAAAATAGTAACCCCCTTACCTTCCATCCTTACAGAGAATCATGGGGAAAAATGGGAAGACAAGTAAAGAAAAATTGTCAGGGATGACCTCAAAATAGAGTGGTCAGTAGCAAGAAAAAAACACATGAAAATTCCTCTGGAAGCCTGACAACACTAAGATAAAAAAAAAAAAAAAAAAAAAAAGAATGGTAATTAAAACCACACACACACAAAATTCTCATACATAGGTGAATGTCATGATATTAAACACTAAATAAATTACTTTATGTTGCAAAATTGATTTTTTTTTAAAAGGTACAATGTGTAATATTTAGCCAAGTAGCATTTAGTGGATCAAACTTGAAAAAAAAAGAAACATAATATTTATAAGTAAGGCCATTTAAATTAGCATTAAATCACCTAAATATATTCCGTTATTTATTTTTATCAACCAAAAGAAAGTCTTTATTTGTACTTTAAGGGTCCCCTCTACAAACTACACCATCTTGGATCGTTGGATCTTGCATGTTTCTACAGTACCCCTGAAAGGACCAAATAACAAGTTATGCATATTTCAAAAATTCCACTTGTTGCTACGGTTACCACCAGAAGTGAGCAGCGCAATCTTGAGTCTTAGATGTCACTTTTCAGCCTGACACACCAAATGGACTTTGATTTATCCATTGCATAGGACATATTTCAATTCATCTGGAAAACCTCACATAAGAAACGTTTGAGAAAGGGCAGGACTTTTCAGGAAATTTCCAAACATTCTGTCACATGCATTACAAGCCAATCAGAGCATCGAGACTAAATGAGATAGTAGGCATGCACAGCTCCAGTAGTAACCTGAGCTCAACAGTCAGGTAGTTTATGAAATGTGGAGCTTAAAACTCAATGCCAGGAAGAAGTGCAAAAGCATCTCTGCCAATAGAAGCTTCAGTTTGACTTTTGCTCTTGTTATAAGAAAGAAATGTGGCCCAGTTTTGATCAAACTGCTGCTACTCTATAGCTACATCCCAGCTAATCTCTACACTCGCAACAACCATTGTATATACCAGCTTACAGTACAACTTAATCCTTCCCATTACTATCACAATCCCATGCTTAAGCAGGCTGGGAGAGGAGTGAGAACATCTTTTCTGTCATGAAAAGCTTTCAGTGTTGTTCTTTACTTGTTGAAGAAATGTGGTCCAGTCCTGGTAAAACTGCTGCAACACTACACTGGCGGCAGCCATAGCTACCCTCTCCCAGTAAAACAAAACCCCGTCCAAAGCTACTATCTTATTCTTATCAAATGATGCTGATTAGTCAAGCAGCCAAACTTTCACTCCATCTCTACCTTGAATTTTTCCTGCCAGCCCTGCTGGTAAATTTTTCATGTGATGTTGAGGTAAATGGATGCCATGTCCATGGTCATGGTATTCTGTATGCACTACATGGTATATTTTGTTTTCTTTTTTGTTGTATTTCCTTCTCTAATATTTTGTTAAAATTGTAAATGTGAAGAACTACAGGAAGCATTTATATAAAGGGGAAAAACATTAAATCTTTTGCTGTATACAACACTTCTGCATTATTCTTTTAGATAATTTCCTGCCTCCTGAGACCCAACTCCCCTCCCTCTCTGATAGGAACAGTCTCCCATTAGATGCATGTGAGGACATCCAAAATGTGAAGATTTCAGGGGCCTTCTTCCTGCATATGGCAAGTTGTATTATTCTGTATGAAAGCACATCTCTGATGGATCAAATGAGGGAAAAAGCCAAAAGCGTGTATGCACTCACAGTTGACCTTGCCAAGCTGGAGTGTAGTGGATGGCACATTTATCATAAAATCCTCCGCCGCTTTAGAGATTGGAAAGTCGCTGAAATATTACTGTGCGTCTAGAAAGTATATTTTCCATTCATGGCTTATGTCTCATCTGTATGAAACTGAGTTCATGTGTGTCAGGAGGTAAAATGATGCTGCACATAGAAGCAGACCCTGGGTTCACCTGTTTCATCATATTGCTTTGTCTGCATTAAACAGCAGCTGATTTTAGAGATGGACAATACTCTTAAATCACATCATTATTCAAATACAATTCATACAACTGTAAGATAAAGAATGAGAACAAATTCCTGTTTCACAAGAACTATGAAGCAATGTTACAATTTGTTCGAATAAATAGAAATTTGAAAGTGATAATTCATGCAGTTTAAAAATACAAAGCCAAACACTTTTGGGCAAGGTTGTCGTGTTCTGTGGTTTATTTTATAAGCCTTCTGATTTTGCTGTGAAACAGTTTCTGGAAAAGTGACAGGCCTAATGAGTATGGACTTTAGCTTGCCAGAGCTGAATACGAAATGCATGTCATTTATTTGCCAGTTCGGGCTCTCTTTTGTTATCTTGAATCATTTAGCAGGTTTTTGGGCTATGTGTGGTATTTAGGATTTGGGGACCATTAGATAGTAGTATCATTTATTATGACAAAAAGATGAACAGGACAAATAACAAGCACAAACTCAGAGGGTATGGAAGAACATGGAGAAGGATGAACAGCTCAAAACGGGGGAAAAGAGGAAAGGAGTTATTGATGTTTGATCAGGATTGTCTTTAGATGCTGTCATGAGTAGGGAGGAAATCTAAAGGGAGACAATAAAAAATAAAAAATCACACTGTATCCTTTGTGAACGAGAGCAAGATTTGTATTGATCCAGCAAAAAAAGAATGAGTGTCAAACATTTTGCATGTTGTATCTTAAAAAGTCTTGTTATTTAAAAGGACTTAAAGTAAGGACAATTCAGAAAATGCCCTCAATAAGAGGTGCTAAGTATTGTTTCTTTTATATATCTATTTATATGGTTATAATGTCATATTTATTGTGAAGTTATCTCACATACTAATTAAGTGGGCCACTGAAAGATAATAAAAATGTGATCCAAATATCCTAAACTAACACTGCCCATTGTTAATCTTGCTGCACACATTCTAAAGAGAAACTCTTAGCTGAGGTGCATCTACCCTCCTCATTTCAATCCAAATCGCAATCAACTACAACATCATCCTGTTCTTGCTCCTTTTCACATTTGATTTTTAGCCATAATGTCTTAACCTTTCAAGGTACGCAGTAAGACTGAACAGTTAAAGTTTGTTTCTTTTTTTTTTAATGAGTTGTGTTAACTTAAAATCCAAAACAGCCATTCAGCTATTCAGCTTTGATTGAACACATTTTTAGTTTAAGTAAACAGAACTCAATTGTTATACTTTTTTCTCATTGTACTCAAATTATTTGAAATAAATCCCTTATTCTGCAGAGATTTCCCAAAATGCCTTATGGCATTAGACACTTTTGACACCATGAGGGAAGTTATTAACTCAGTTGGAGAAGTCTCATCTGTGAGGAGTGACTTAAATATTATAAGGAAGATGTACTAAACTCTGTTAGATTCAACTGTCTTGCAGTGAATTTTAGAAGTTGTTTTTCAACAAACAGCATTTAAGTGAGAAATTGAAGACATTAAATCACATAGAAGACAAAGCCTTGACCTTTTTTAGTAAAGACATGGTTTATATGCAATGTCATTACCCACAATCCTAGTGTGGCACAGCAACCTTTGATTGGTAGAGTCACAAATCTCAACTGTGGCTCCTCCAAGTGAAGGTAACTGTTGTGCTCTTCAGTGTCGACAGTTGGCACCAGATCAGACATTTAAAAAACAGAAGTTCAGTTGCAGTGGATGGTTTCAGCCCGTGAAGGGCAGTCACCATCTTTGATACAGAAGAATTCAAATATTTTGTGCTTAAATATCAAGATTTAGACCCTAACTGAACAACAATATCACAAAATTTCAGTAAACATTGTTTTTTTTTTTAAATCTGAAAAATCGTGGTCTCAGGATTTAGATACTTTTAAAGATACAGAGGATAAACCACTAAACGTAACTGCTCACAAACATCTTACTCTGTTAGAAAGCCACAGAAGTCTTGCTGTACACTTGCATGCAAGAACACCACCCTATAACAAAAGAAGCTAACTCCCCCATCTTGTTTAATAGCATGGCTTTCTTAGCATCTTGCCTTTTGATTATTTTCTGACACTTGGGATAAAGGTTATTTATTACAGCCCTGCTTCTGGAGAGCCCTTCATACATGCGTGCAGTTGCACACACTGACATTTCGAAAAGCGAGCCAATCAAGTCATGTCCACCATCTCTGAAATGATCTGTAAGAAATTCTGTAACACAAGCTAGTGGTTGTGCAGCTAGGCAACAAGGTAAATTGGAGGTTGTCCTATTACTGTTCAGCCTGTGGTTACAATATGTAGCTATTATAATCTCTAAATTTTTTTTTTTTTTTTTTTTTTTTTTTTTTTTTTGTCAAACAGGTTGTACTGAAGGCACAGAGAAAAGCCTGCCCTTACTGAATTGAAGCCAAAACAATTACTCTCTCTCTCTCTCTCTCTCTCTCTCTGTAAATATATATGAACTATACCTTAATCTTAATTATGGAGCTACTGCCATCTTCAAAAGCACCAAAAATTACTGACTTAGGCCAGCCACACACCACAGGATTTTAAGCCTAATTTTATCCAAGATTTGGCTCCCCCGACGGTTGTGGGGGCGTATACCGACTGGAGCCTTGTCGCAAACTATTACTTGTCTGAGTAGTCTGCATGTGTGTGGTGTCAACACAATTAATTTACTGCTCCAAATCGCGTTGTAGCCTCCCAGACCCTGAATCGTAAATATCTACCATGTTTAATATTTATGATTCTAGGTCGTAGTGCCGCTGACGGAGTACCCACAACAACCAATGAGATCGAGCACACCGGTAGTGTCACAATCATACGTACTTTCACCGCTCACAACCATAAACACAGCTGTACCTTAATTGCAGCCAGGATTTCATCCTGAGTGTTCCCCTGTTTTATGATTTTTGCTTCACCTGTAACACACGCCAGGACAGCTTGTTGTGGAGAGACAGCAAGACGGTATCGACAGACATCTGTGTTTTGGGTTTTTTCTGAAGTCACGTGATCACGCAAGGTTATAGGCAGGTCGGCAGGTGTGTGGTGTCCAGTGATCTGACTGGATGAGTCATCTAATGTGTGCGTTCAGAGGATTAAAGATGAAAAATCTCTGGAAATTGTCCTGAGGTCTGTGGTCTCTCACTGTTTTTAAATCGTTTCAGATTAAAAAAATCGTCTAGTGTGTGGCTGGCCTTAGTCATAAAGCAGATTGTACAATGGAAAGAGTCTAGACTACAACAGGAAAGCATTTTGCATTAGCTAAGAATTTCTAAGCTAAAAAGTGAAGGAAAATCATTCTTTAAGTGACAGAGGGATAAAGGCAGGTAAATAGCTCTATTGCCTGACTACCTTCAAACTGTTTCCAGTGCGTTTTATAAGGCAAACACAGCTGAGGTGCAGAAGTGAAGTTGGCAATTGAGTGAATAAACGTGCTTTTTGCTTCCATCTTATTTCAGGAACTGTGCCAAAGGATCTTTTGTAAACTCTTTTGAACATTTTTCTCTCATAATGCAGTAGATATAAAGAAGGATTTCTCTTTATGCAGGCTGCTGTGATATAAAACTGGTCTCATCTGTTCAACATAGTCTGTATCATCCAAGCATCTGTGGCTCTAATTTCGTTTGCTCTTGTTCTTTCCATTTATGGCAGAAAAAGAGGACTCCTGAGTCATTTCATCTGAGAGATTTTTTTTTTTTTTTTTTTAACCCGGATAAACTGAAATACCCCATGAAGCAAGGAATGAACAGCTTTCAGGTATTTTGAAAAAAAAAAAAAAAAAAATCTAAAGAGAGGGGGGTTATACCTCTGTGGAGGAAAATGGAAACCTTAAGAAACAACTTGAACAACAAGGAAATTAGCCCACAGATGGATTCTAGGAAGGGTAAAACCTTTAAAAAAAGGTCTTGGAGGGTAACTGCAATGTTCTGTCCCATGCATCACTATGAACCAATTAAAACAACTAAACATGTGATGTAGTAAACTACTAGCTCCAAAAGCAGCCTTTATCTCTCAGGTGTATGAGCTCAGTGAGATGAGTTCATGAGCCTGCATCTCTGAAATAGTATCTGTGCCTCTTTGGTCAGTGTAAATGCTCCTTTAAACATTGAAAGAGAAATAGACTTCTATAATGTCTGGTGTTGAATCGCCAAACGCAGAGATAGGATGTCAGGCTCCTCCCATTCTTCCTGACCTTTGCTGAGCTGTTTCTACTCCTTGATTGGAGTCCAATTTAAATTAAACTGACTGGACATGAATTGGAAGGCACACACAGGCACTGCCTGCAGAGCTCAGATGCAGGATTTTTGCAGGGCACGGATCTGGGGAAGGCCACAGAAAAAAAATCTGTCATCCTGAAGGTTCCAAAGAGCACTGTGGCCTCCATAATTCTCAAATGGATGACATTTGGCACAACCAGGACTCTTCCAAGAGCTAGTTGCCCGGCCAAACTGAGCAATCGGGGGAGATGGGACTTAGTAAGAGAGGTGACCAAGAACCCAAGGGTCCCTCTGACTGAGCTCCAGAGATCCTGTGTGGAGATGGGACAAAGTTCTAGGAGGACAAACATCACTGCAGCCCTTCACTGATCTAGGCATAAGGCAGAGTGGCTGGATGGAAAATGCAAAACACATGAAAGCCTGCCTTGCTTTTCAATGGAATTCTCTGCAAACTCCAAGTGGGCCAAACTTTAGACAATTCTCTTAATTGTACTATGTACAAAGACCCAACGTTATAAGTATTTGACTGCATTTCGATGGGTGAAGGAAAAGCTGCTTTTTTTTTTTTTACCTGAAACCTGAAACAGAACAAGTCTGAAGAAAAGCCATCTGCTGAAAATGTGTTTGAGTTGAGAGAGAAAATTCCCAAACAGTAAACTCTGACCATGTTAAAAAGATACTGTTGTTTCAGGCATGAAGTGTGGAGCTGTCCATGAACCTGACTGTAAGTGGTGAGGGAACTGTCCATGGTGCTGATCACAACTTCATAACAAATACAAGACTGGTCTTTTAGTAAGCTGTTTTCTCACATGTTCCTCTGAAAATAATAGGTGGACATTTTAGCACAGGCTGTCCCTGAAATCATCCTGAGTTGCAAGGAGGGTGGTAGCGTCCAAGGAGGCAAGATATGGCAACAAAGATTCCATGGAAATCAAAGTGCAGACGAAGCAACAGAATCTGCCACTATAATGATTTTTTTTCCCACTGTGTCATTAGATAGCTATGTCTAATAACATGACAATAAAATAAAACATACTTGAAAGCAGGAGAGAGTTTTAGTTTTGTGCAAAAATCACACAGTTCATACTCAGCTGAATACCCTCAATGCTAAATCATGGTGATTATTCTATTACATTTTCTTTTGCATTCACTTATGGGCCCATCCCAACTTATTGTGGAAATTTCAACTATGGAGAGCAACGGGAAAAATTCTGGATAAAGCTGATGTAAAAAATTTGCCCATTTGCTTTTGCACATGCATCCCACCCTGAAAGTTATGAAACATTTCTGTTCAAACATCATTATTCTTGGAGAAAAGTTTTGCCCTCTGTACTGCGAGAGGAAAACTGTCTGCAGCTCACTTCCCGTGGCTGACTCACAGAATTCAAAATAAGGTTTCCAAGTTCTGTTCCTGTGTTTGCTCAGTTATCTTTGCAATATCTTCATTGTATGGTAAACCAGTCTATGCTCACGGGTTGAATTGTTTACTTCTTTCACCCCATTCATCCAATGGTTTATTCATGAGACATCAGTGAACTTCTGTCATCACTCTGTTCTCGGGTCAGTATCACAACACCTGCTGTCAGAGTGAGTTTTTCAGACTGACGCCACTGCTGCAATGTTCACAGAGAGGAGGCAGAACAGGATGACAAAGTGTTTCATCTACACGTTACTCTATTTGGGATGTCAGAGGATTAGGTAAAAAAAAGAAGAAAAAATGATGCGGGTCATGGTGTCATACAGTTCTGTCTCAGCTGGATGAAACCAGTCGTTGGACCGAGGATTGAGAGAAAGAGTGCCAGCCAAACTTTAAGCAACCCTTCATCACTCGGCCTTGAGGTCTCCCCCGCAGGCAGCAAGGGTGTCACAATCATTCTTCACTGTCTGGGGTACCGCAGACAATTGTGTAGAAACACGCACAACAAGCTATGGATGATCTCAACAGCACCAGAAATAAGTTGATTTACTCACCACAGCAAGACTCCCAAATGTCAAAGCACAGTTCATTCATATCTTACAGGAAGGATGGAGGTGGACGAAAGCTGTGTGTGACTATTTGAGTGTAAGGTATTACATTAATACGGTTTTATGGATGAAGGAGACCTTTGTAACTTTTGCAGTCAATAGAAGTGCAGTCTATACAGATCCAAAACCCTGAGCTACTTTAATGAAATGTTACAGCTGACAAATGAACAATTTCAGGAAAGTCCTTCTTAGATGCTTTACTGCAGACTTAATTAGATGAAAAGGTTGTACATTCTCACAGGCTGCACTTGCAACTAGTTATTTGGAATTTAAGCAACATTTTAACAACTGCTATTATGGAAAATTCCCTCAAAAATTATTTTTTTTTTTTAACTTTATGATGTCAAAGTGATGGTACAATTTTTTTATGTATGCACCAGTCATTAGTGGCCTGAAAAATACACCACATTAAATGTGTGCCACACCAGTATCTGCATTTTAAAAGAGTCATTATTTTCAGTAGAAAGGAAACTAAATGGCTGGCCCAAAATAAACAAACTAAATATGGTTTGAAACAAATTAAGTGTTTCTATTTCCAGTTTGTGTGTTTGTGATGATGCAAGGAGGCTGTCTGTGGCTGAGCGGAGAAGCCCCATGGATTCCCTGGAGTGGGTCTGGCTGTAAATTCAGTGTGGAAATGGGTGCAGATTAAAGCTTCATTAGTCAAGGCTTTAGCAGCTCTGAGCTGTGTGTGCTCTTCCCCACACTCTGCATCTTTGTTTCTCTTCCCCTACCCCTGAATATTCAAACTGGATATGTGACATATACATGAAGAAAATGGCATTTATCTAACAACCATCAAAGATGCATACCAACCCAACACATGTAGGTGAATAAAAACTAAATATCTTTTTGATGTCTATCTTTTATGAACAAGGCTCTCTTGTAAATGCTGACTATAAAAAAAATGTAATTTATGATAGAATTTTACATGCCTCCAAACTTAACAGCAAGCACTTCAGAAGTTGCTTTTAGTTGTCTGAAAGCTTAATCTGTTGTTGATACTCGAGCACATTTCAGGAAATTTTGAGCAATGGCTATTTTTCTTTCTTTCTTTCTTTCTTTCTTTCTTTCTTTCTTTCACCAAATATCCAAAATGGAGAACTTCCTGTTGATTTGGTGTTATGGGTCCAAGAGGATTTTTGAGATGTTGTAGAATACATTTGCCACACTCAACAAAACTCTTATCAGTGGTCTTCATTCCCTAATGTAACATTTCTTTTGTCAAGTTTCATGGCTGTAGAAAGATTTTTAAGACCCTGAAAACAAAACTACTTCCTGTTTCATGGTGAACAAATTTTTTGTCGCATGCCTGAAGATAGCAGTATTTTTTTTTCTCTGTGTAACAAGATGACAGTCTTGAGATGTATCTAAAAATATTTGAGTGGGATCTGATTTATCATAAAGAATCTTGGGTAATGAAACAGAGGCAGTGACTTCCTGTCAAAGCAGGTGGTGCTGTTACTTATTTTAATGTTTCACACATAAACATGTAAACAATTTGGTGAAGCTGAACAATTATAGCTGAATTAGATCAGTCTGAAAGTCAATGGTGAAGAATTATATCCAGATTTGTCATGCATCCACAGCTATTCCCTATGTCAATAAGTCAAATATTTTGTTATACACGAAGACCATTCTCTTAGAAGTTTTTCAAAGCATCTTTGATGTGGAAATATTTAAAGATTAGGAAAATCACAGGAAGTAGTGGCATAACATTTCCTGTCACTACTTGAGTGCACTATGACCGATTTCAACAACTGATGTATCACTGTGATATGATGATGCATTGCTGAGATAAAAAAGGAAAAAAAAAAACTTCCTGTTTACTGGCAAAATATGCTATTCTATGGGCTCGCCACAGCAACACCCTTTGAATTTCCTCTTGGAAACACAGTGACAACAGATTTTTTTAAGCGTCATGGGTGGTTGATAAGTCAACCAAATTTCCTCGTTGAGGGGCTGCCACTTTGAAATTGTTCTAGGGCATTATTGAACAAATTTGCCCCACTACTATTCCAGAGCCCTAAAATATCAAATCATTACCAACTTGATTTGCTTGACAAGTTTTGTGAGTTTTTGAGCATATCTATGCACTTAAAATTTAGGAACAAGGGAGAAGAAATAATCCTTTTGAAATTCAATCGGTACCTTGCATCAAATGCTTAGGCCCTAATTATTAAGTAATGCTTTATCAATGATGATTGAACTAACTATTACTAACTATTTACCACTGCTTTACCAATGCATCAGTGAAAAATGTATAGCTCAGTTTATAAGGGCCATATCAGTCATCAATAATGCACTATAAAGGGGTATTAAATAATGCTTTACTATATTCAAGGCAAAAAGTGTGCTATTATTGTAAAGTGTTACCCATACGTCAAATTTGAAATTAACAAAAGTTGACTCAGAATATTTCATCAGAATAAGGAGCTGTCTGTGGTAGCTATGTTTGTGAAATCTGTGCTCCAGTCTTCAGGCCCCTTATGTTTGGAGTTTGCTGTTTTCACTTTCCTGAGGCATTTTGCTTAACATCACATACTCCTCCACGGGTGACAGAACATACCCTGTGGCACACTTTGCAATTTTCCATGTATTTATTCTCTGCCCACACAGAAGCTGGAGATATTTAGCTTCCTGTTCTGTGTGATACTTCTTCAAACTCTTGCGTTTGACAGGGTGGGCTTGAGGAGGAGGTAGAGGCCATTTTTAAATCTGAGGCTAACTCCCACTACCTGCCAGCAATCTGCTTCTAATGGCAACAGCCACCAACACAGAAATACGCCATCACACACAGAGGGAGTTTGGAAACTGAGAACAGAGATACTCGACAGCTTTTTATCTATGGATGTGTATGTGTCGTCGACTGAGCAATTAAACATTGTCATACTCTTTAGTCTGCACCAAGATTGCTGGCTGAAAAATCTCAATTACTTACATTTTATAGATTTTCCTTTAATGCTGGTCAAATACTTTGTAATGGTTTATTGCAGTCAGCCCCAATTAGGAGAGCCCTCAAGTATAGACTGGCTGTAGCTCTGGTTAATAGGCTGTTTCTCCCTACTCTACTGCCAAGATGTAACCAGCAAACCAGCAATATTTGGAACAATTAAATGATAAATAACCCTAACCCTGAACTTCTGATTCTAGCTGAGCTGGCATATTGACTGGGGCTTTGCATAACTAATACAATTCTTACTTTAGCGACAAAAAGTTTGGTATTGTTTCCTTGAATTTGCTGTGATCATGTGTTTCTCTGCATTTAATATACTGTGCCTAATTAAGACTGTTTTCTCAGTTATCTTAAAGGCTTACACATTTTGGAGTATATTTTCAGATAAAACATACAATGGTAATATGCCAGTTACCAAGTAAGTAAATCGTGAGTAATTGCATCATGTAAATTGTACAACCTAGAAGATTTGTTGTCAAGAATCCTTTGATATAAAACTCAAAGTAATACAAACTCAAATAAATTTTACAATGGCCTACTCCCTCTGCTGAGCTGGGGTTGTTCATCTATGCAGGCAGCATATGGAGAACTGAGGTAGTGAAAATTCATGACGTCAATATGGATGACGTCAAACAAAACTTATCTCCTGGGGACTGCTTACTGCAGACAGCTGAGCAGCTTAACACCAATGCAGTGACCGGGAGAAGGACAGGCCTGGGCCTGGGTCAGGCAGGGAGTTGTAGTGGACTTTAATGAGTGGGTAAATCTACCTATGACCAATTCTCAGAAGGAGTCACATCATGGAGAAAAGTGTGGGTCATTTGGACTGGTAGTGAGAGCACCATCTTACTCCCCAGAAGCTGGGAGTTTAGCCAGGACTACCTGCATAGTAGCAGCACAGTAGCAGCATGTAACTTCAGCTGCAGGGAAGAGCCATCGATGAGAGAACAGCACTGAACTTTCCACAGTGGACGCTTTTGTTTTTCTTCAGGACTACTCCAAAGAAAACATAATGGTTGAATTTACTGTTTCAGTGGAAGTTACAGTTGAGATCATCAGTTTTTAACATGGGGAAATCAGCAATAAGACTCAATTTTCATTTGTAATGCAGAGTATTAAGGTGGTGTCTGGCTGTTGTAAACTGCTAAGTTATGGTAGCAGGTTATTTACTAATGGGCTAATTTAGAGCTAGCTGTGCTCATATGAAGCTAAGTTGTTTATGTGTTAAACATAGGTGGATACTGTGCAATTGGCTGCATGTGTGGAAGGAACTTACACATATACAAAAAAAATAATGTCTTTTTGCAGTCATTCTCAAGGTTTGGTCATAAGTAACATGAGTCAAGCAGGCTGTTATATCAGAGTAACAAGAACTCAGTTTCTACTGTGATGGACTTGGATCAATTTCAGACAGAAACGTGTATCTCAGCAGACATGTTTCTGTTTTTGTATGTTTTACTTCTGTTAAATGTATGCTATTGGTCACATGGCTATCTACAGTGTGGCTGGCAGTTGTTCGAAATGACCTAAGTTCTTGAAGGCTGACTCATTTTGGCAGGAAACTAAAAGTTTAGCTGAAACTTTGCTGTGTTGTGATCGAATCCCTCACATTGGACTCAGATGCTGTCAAAACTGTATCATGAGGAAAAATAGAAACTTCTGAGACTTAGCAAACCATAGTGCAACACTACAGACACTTAAAATAAGAGACAGATGAAATAACTGGGGCAATCTAGTGTATAAGGAGCAGGTACAAGACAATTTGAGCATGTATTTGTGTGGGTTTGGGGTCGCGGTGAAAGATGTGGTACAATGTTAAAACAAAGCTAAAACCAGGATAACACAGTAACTTAACCTTAACTTAAAGCAATAATGTTCTTTCATAAGTAACAGATGCAATCAATATTAATCAATTAATGACAAAGCAGGTAGTTGATTATATATGATTTTAGTTGCTTAGCAGCTCTAGATATTAACTCAAAAAACACATTTTGCAAGGTCATGAACCTTTCAGTGTACCTCCCTTCCTTATTCAATGGTCTAGTTTGGTTGCTTTTCTCACAAACTATAAACAGTTGTTTGATAAAATATGCATAGCTGTATATTTACACGGTAAGTGTGTTTGTGACTTACATCTGCACCTACAGGATGGTATTTGCACGTGGAGACAGAAAAATCCTGAACATCAAAGGGAATGCCAAGTGGCTGCACACAGCCCTGCATGCTTAAAACACATGCGTAATACAAAACCAAAAGCTGGAGCAAAGATTGTTGGGGAATGTTCAGGGTCAGGTTTAAAACAAAACGGCATTAGACAGCATAGCATCCTTTAGTCATGTTCACTTTCTTCTTTTGTTTGTGTCTGAGAGTGTGTCTGGATCACATCTAAGAAAATATAGCAGTGACAGGAGAAGACTCTTTATTTGGTTGTTTACTGCTGTTTGATTTTGTTGAGGTGCATAATACAGTAGTCTACCCAGTTCAGCCAAATGATCATCCAAAAAAAGTTGAGTTGTAAACATCAGCAGTAATCCCAGAGGAAATATGCATTATGGAATTGGATTAATAAGAATAAAATCACCTATGGACAAAGAAAATGACAAGATACTCCTAAATTGTGTATGATCTGCTTGAGGTTGACATTGATTTGACTCACAGAGGACTATTTGAATGGCAAAACCAATAGAAGAGGCTGACAGGAAGTTTAGAGGGAGATATAGGGGTAAATAAAGTTCAGTCAGAGTTAAACCAGGCGAGCTTGCAGATAAAAAGTGGCAGAGATTTAAAACTTTGGCGAATTTCTAAATTACCAATTAAATAAAATGGCAAGAAAAAAGGACATGTCCAGATTGTGACATTGTTCATAAAAGTTGGCTCAGTTGCTTTTTTACATTGATGAGGCAGATGGCTTGGCCTGAATACATTCAATGGAGGAGTCATTATCTTCATTGTCTCCTTTAACAATCATTCTGGAATTAGTTCTTGCAGATTGGGAGCTAGTTGGATGTCAAAGCTTCCATCAGTCATGGGATTCAATCTCTTTCCTAGTTGAGTAAGTTCTGTTTCATTTTAGATCCAAAGCGGTTTTATTTCTTCCCTGTTTAACCTGAGAGTCTGTGCCAACAGAGACACCACCGAGAACCAAACAGAAATACTGAAGTGTGACCCCCTGAAATGCTGCATTTCCAGCGGCTGTGTTTTTAAGTGTTAATTAAAGTGACATTTATGGCTGCAGTGGGGTTTATATAATTGCCCACGAACAGTATATTCTTCTACATTAAGTGTAAAACACATAGAACTCAATTCAATTCCCCTTTTAATTGAAAAACTAATTCTAACATCGGTCATACAGTTGAAATCTTTCTCTGGATGACACCCTGTATAGGAAGCATTATCCACTGTGGAGTAAATCTGATAGAACAATATCTATGATCTTTTTACAGCTGAATTCTTTAATTTAATTATAAAAGAGCTAAAAAGTGCTTAACATTATTTGATGAATGCATTTCCATAAAATAAGGCCTCTACTTGCTTAGCAAGATCATGACCATGTTCAGTAGGGTGCATCATCCTTGGAGTACTAATGTATACACTAGTGGAGGTTTCCTGGTGAATCAGGGAAGAATTGGCCCTATTCCAAAGCAGACTTTGCATATATTATAATATCCATGCATGCTGGTTGCCTTGTTTCCATTCTCATCTAAAGGCAAGGAGACATTAGTTTGCTTTAGCTGCTCAGGCCCTGGTGAACACTACATCTTCTGCTCAGTTTGATCTTTTTAGGCTCTAGGGTTGATCACAACTTAACCCAGTGGTTCCCAAACTTTTCTGCTGGGCCTCACTTTGGCAGATTAAATATTTTCAAGCCAGTCAAGCCCTAATCATACAACCAACACGTAAATGTGTATTGATGCTGAAACAAATCATCCTACATGCAGGGTGTGGCACAAGGAAGGAGTGTAGCTCTGTCTTAAATTCATACCACAGCACGTTAAAGGAGGGCGATACCAGATGTCATATTTTTGTCTCCATTTCAGAGGTTGTGAAGTCTTTTTATTGTAAACCCCACAGGTACTTCACAGATGTTGTCATTTGTGCCATGAAGCGACATCAGGCAAGAATTTTAAAAAAGCCTCAGTCTAAAGCCTAGACGAGTGGTGTCACACCCGCTCATTCATGGACTGTTTTCACAAAGCAGTCCAGTTCAGTTCAGTAGTTTTGTCATGGTTGCGCACATTAAACTCTGATATTACCCATGGTTCCTCAGCTGCTCAGTTTTAGAAATCCAGATTATTTGGCTCAGCTCAGTAGAGCCTGTTGTTTGGTTCTTCATTTGGTAACAGCGTGGCTTTTTAAATGTGGATTAGATAACAACAAAAGATGTAGGAAAAGAAACGGGCTCACATCAGAGAGATGTCTTGTGGAACAGGCTCGTTTGTGAACAGCACATCATCTAGATTACTTACCCCACAAGGTTTATAAGGTTGATAGTACATCATTGTTGCAATTAAAAGCATGTTCTTGACAAAATGAGGACGTTTACATAGTAGGGGCTCAGTTAGCCTCTCAGCTCAGTGCAAGACTCCTCGAGACTCTTTGCTAGCTGGCTAGACTACTCTAGATGCAGTAGGTCTGCAGAACAAGTAGTTCATGATACTGATTGCCTCCAACGCCAGGTAAATCAGTTAAACTGTGAGAAAAAAATCCCTTTGTTGTAAAGTGTAGGGATTTTACTCAGTGTATGAGGCTTCAGTATTTGTGCTTTAAGATTTGAAAATACACACATCGTTAGCCCCACTGTTATTGCCTAAGTCATATTTTTTACAATAAAAATAAAAATTAAAAAAAATAATAATAATTTGACAAACACATAGGATTTTTTTCATTTATACTGTAACAGTAAGTTCTACCAGCTGTATGAACAAGTTTCTGCAAAAAGAAAGTCACAAAAAGGACTACAGAACAAAAGTACTCAATGGATGATAATTAATATGACTATAATGCATATAATGATTGTGGACTGTAGCAAGCACTCTGATTGGCTGATGACATAAGCAACAAGGCAGAATGAATCAGTAGCGTTAGGAGAGTAGAGTTAGGCAGATATTACAATTTAACCAAAAAAAATGCCGTAGGTAATTATACTATGAAGCTAATGATATGTCACCAGTTGGAACTAAAGAGATCCTTTCAATTGGCTGTCCATACATGCAAGATTTTTGCAACAATTCTGTGATGCACAATCTGCAAATACAAACACACTTGTGGATCTATTTACACATTTGCAAATAATTTTGCAACAACAATAGCTCCATACTTTCCTCCACTTCCTGCCCCCTACTCTGCATTCAGTATCACGATTGTAAACAACATATTGACCTCTGCAGGTCCTCTCACAAAATCTGCCTTGCTTTGCTAGCAGTGGATAACAGAGGCTAAGACATGAGGGGGTAAATATCCATTACTTAGCCCTAACCAGTATGGCCTGGGAGATCATTTTTGTCCTTATGAGACACATTATAAGCACTGTTTCTAAGTCAGGATTTCAATGCTGAAAAATCTGTTCATCATTTCATGAGAAAGAAAAACATCCCTCAAAGTCAACAGTATTTTTAATATCTCACTCTTCTCAAACCATCTTCATCATTCTGAAACCATAAAACATGTTGAAGATTGATAATCGGCTACCACTGGCCTGAAGCAAATGCCCATGTGTCTAGCTGATGATACTGCTAAATCACAGAGTTTAGGAATCACTGACTTAACCCCTGATCTGTAGCTCCATATTAAAGTATTATCCACCAAATCCCTTGAAAACTTTAAATTACTTTTAGTTACACTTCTGCACGTTGCACTAAAAGGCTGTACATTCAGGGATTCATAATGAGATTTTTTTGTACAGTACTTGATCCCTGAGGAAAACATTTATTTTTGAACATATTTTGGATGAGAAAATTTGTTTAAAGAAGTGCCAAAAATTCAAGCAGCTAAAGCAATTTTAGTCCTATTGTTATCCCTGTTTGACTCCTCCAAACAACATTTTAGTGATGTCACTCTCTTCATGTGGTCTTTCAAACTTGAAGCACTGGGACATTTTCAGCTTTCTCTCTCTCTTAAGGGTTGGCATAGAACATGTGGGCAGCTGAACTCATTTAAACAACACAAATGAAGGTGACCTCTACACAGCAGGATGCATGCTGCGGAGGCAAGGCTTGAGATACTCTTTAGCTGAAATTTTGTTCCTGCTTCAGTGCTTCCAACTGTGTCTTTTTAAGACATAAAGCTGTGAGTAGCATTGCACTGGAGGTGACTTTACAAGGCCTTTTCCTGAGATCTCAGCTGCTAAGTGCTTTTAAATCCAAATACAAGTACACCAGTTATAATGGCACTCAGATACTTCTTACAGTTGTGTTATTGGTCACTGTAAAAGATGGCCCTCAGCCTGCATGTTTCTCCTCTCTACAAAGTTGAGCTTTACAGTTTCCTGTTAATGACTCTTTTGTAATTGCTAATGATAGCAATTAGACAATCTCCTCCTCAGCTCTATTCACATGCCACAACGAACCTCTTATAGTCCTCTCATTATATGCATTGGGGGAAAAAATGGATGAGAGTAGCATGGCACTCCATCTCCCTATCCGTCACTATTTATAGCCCAAACAATTAAGCTGAGAGAAAGACCTTCATTAGCCTGCTGCTATTCAGCGGGACCCAGAGTCGCCTTGCCAGCCAGCCAAACAGGTGTTCTTTAATAATCACTGCTGAATTGCCAGCAACACTGGTTTGCGATTTTCCCTCCATATGTTTCAAGCTGTTAGCAGTGCTCTGCTGAGAAATGAATGACTTTTGAGGCCTTATTTCAAGATCTTACAGTGCTTACAGGTGGCTGAAAGCTGGCAGTGTGATCCTAATGTATGAGTAACTGGCAATGTTTGTGATAATCAGACATAGGATATAAAACACTATCATAGTACTGGTTTTCTGTTATAACTCACAGGTATGGTGATTAAAATAATGAGTTATATTTATGCCTGTGCTTCTACAGCATCATATCTTGACTACTTGTGTTTCTTATAAGGCTTAAAAGTCTTAACATGTGTTTTCATGAGGATTTCAAAGCTGAAGTGATACGCTGTGGCAAGGAATACCAATTATGTGGTTAGGATGGTCACTGTGAGGCAAATAA
Source organism: Cheilinus undulatus (assembly GCF_018320785.1). NCBI lineage: Eukaryota > Metazoa > Chordata > Actinopteri > Labriformes > Labridae > Cheilinus > Cheilinus undulatus. Next base: position 32,094,424 of record NC_054873.1, read on the forward strand.
ATCACGTTTGACCATTTAAAATACAGCAGATGAGAAAGAAGGCTTCAGCTCTCTACCGTTGCTATGCCAAAAGCCAGGAGACAACGGGCTGCCTGTGGTTTTGTAAATGCCACGATGGCATGCTACCACCCGCTCTATTTAGGCTTCAGTTCATTTATCTGATCACGCACAGACAGAATGTAATCTATATGGGTCAAGTTTATGGGGGGTTAGTTTTTGCTTTGCTAATCCTCATTTTCACTCTATCATCCATTACTACAACTACATTTGATTTTATGCAAATATGGAAGTCTGAAAAACAAAAAAGAAGCCTCTTGTTTGGAAAAAAAACCCCAAATGGATGCAAGCAATTCCACATCAGCTAAATATTATTTATACTGAAATAGATGTGTTAACATGTTATTTTATATCTGTATGAAATATTGAAAGCATATATTGTCTATGACCTTCACAAACAGATGCAGGAGCAGGTAGCCTTGAACAACTTTCTGTGCTACATCTTTTTGTCCTTATCAGGTTTCCACTTGTAGGAGGTATCAGTACACTGCAAAGCTAAATAGACTGACCAACTGTTAAACCAGCTGATATTAAAAAACCCAAAATATGATCAGCATTGGAATCCAATTCATTGATGTTCAGTGATCAAGAGCCTAGACTGGTCCATCCCTACCTACAGTGCTTAACAAATTTATTAGACCACCACCCAAAGTAAGGTTTATGACACAGCTGCCCTAAATTAATAGCGTTGATAGATACCAAAACAGTTTTTTATGTTTCTGTTTAATACACCAATATGTAGAAGCTCTTTAACCAAAATGATATTTTTTGAATGTTAAATTATAATTATTATTGTTATCCATGAATTTTCTAATTTACTGATTTACAAAAAACTGAAAGAATAGTAAAGCACATAATTATTTTTTTGATTAATATGTCAAATTATAGTTATTTACTTGCATTCCTGAACAGAAAAAAATAGTTTTAGTAGTTGAACGTTATGCTTGATCAATGTCTGACTTCTCAGAAAAGCCAAGTGAGCCGGCCCAAATTTGGGTATAAAAAGGTGAATTCAGTTTGAAATTCCTCATTCCTGTTCAAAATGGTAAAACGTGGAGAGCTCACTGAAAATGAAAGAGTCCACATCAAAGCACTTCATGATGCTGGATGGTCTCTGAGACAAATATGACAGGTGGTCTAATAAATTTGTGAAGCACTGTATATTGGTCAACACAGCTTGGGCTACGAATGGAAGCCAGAACACTTCTCATTATGACAGTCCAGGCCCTCATGCACTGATTGGATTTTTTTGTGCAGAATGTGTAAAACAAGGAAGGAAGGAAGAAAAAGATCATTTTTTTCCTACACATGGGTCCTTTTCTGATATCCAGGCCTTTTTTCATTGTGTTACAGAACTGACCTTGTTGAGGCTCTCTGAAAAAGCTTTAATTCAACATCCACTCTGGCTCTGAAAAGCATTCCTCATTTACATAAATAAAATATTTACTTTCATATTTATACGTCTATCTTGTACAAACACAACTGGCAAAAGCTTTAGATTCCATGTGTATAACTGTGTAAAAAGAGGTCCTTGGCAGCATATAGCTGTAAATTAATTCCTGTGCTTCAGTTATTTTCCATCCTGGTCCATAGCACAGTCTTCCTCTTTAACCTAGTATACACGCTCTCTTCCTGGCCCATTAGGATGCCGTCTGCTGCTTATAAGAAAATTAGAGGAGTTAATGTGATTGGACACTATGAAAGGCGGCCCCTACTTCGCTGGTGATAAAATATTCCTTCCACTAACAATGCATTCAGCCGTCTTCAGGCCTTTTTCCAGATTGTACCATACCATGCCAGGATCACCTCTTGCCACGACTTTGCAGTCACAGTGACTTCAGCTTGTAGCTTGTGCTCCCTTTTATCCAATTCAATGTCAATTTAATTATAAATTCATTACTACCCAATATAGTACTAACTAATTGATTATTTGTTCATGCCTCCATTCATTTCTAAACTTACAACAGACTGAGGAAGATATGCTGTCCATACAAAATATAACATAAAGGAAAAATGAAAACTAATGACACTTTAGATTTCGATGACACATAAATTACAGCGCTAATATCTGAACATCAGGGAATGAACCATTACCAGCAATAAGTGATATCCCTCAACATCCATTTAGTCACTATCTACCTGCAGCATTACGCCAATTTAAATGGAGCTGTCAGTCTGCACTCACGGTGTAATTATGATGAAATACTAATTAGCACACACCTGACCTGTGCTGACATGCCCACGCTCTCAAATGTCTGCTCCAGATGGCGGCAGGTACAAAGCATGCCGGGGGAAGAGACCTTTTCCAGAACTGTCTGCATGAGTACAGGGAGAACCTGTCCTATTAGGTTATGATTCCAAACACGACTCGTTTGTTTTGGTTTCACTCCAACAGTAACTGGGAATGTGTGAGAGGATGTGTCTGTTGAAGAGGACTGAGGTTATTTTAGGGATCTTGTAGCTGCAGGTGTATTTATTTCTGGAGGTTAAAGAACATTATAACAGAACATATAAGAGGCTCTTAAGAAATTCTGCAATGAAATAAGCTGTATTTATTAAAATAAAGTTTCCACTGATCCTGACTCAAAACAGGTGTTTTAGTGTTTTAGTTTTGTATTGGATTTCCAAGACACTTAAAAAAATGTTGATACATCAGACAAAAAAAGGTTTTTGTACACTGCCAATAAGACAAACACATATAACAGACCTTAAAAAGAAAAAGTCAACAATCCCAACAGTCCTGGGTAGGTGTGATTGGGTCAACAAAATCTGCTCAGGAGAAATCAGGACCATGCATCCAACAATTAAGCTGTCACTTAAGTGCATCAAGTTTAAGATGCAAATAAGTTAATAAACAAATGAGTATGTCCAACACTGAGAGATGAAGCCAATGCTGAAGTGCAAAAAATGCAGTTCCTCAAGTGTCCAAGTTAGACTGGTTGAAAATGGTAATGATAAGCGTGCATACTAAATCTACTACTCAAAGCAATTTTTCATACTGACTTATTCGCACCCATTCACTCCACAATAGCACACTGATGCCAAAGGCTGCTGCTGAGTGACCATCAGTTTTAACCTTGTGTAATGAAGCAATGTAAAAATTGAATGTGTTCACAATTTAAGTATTTGGTTATCTGGTGAAATCAAGACATTTCACATTTTATTTGGAAACTAAGACTGCGACTCGGTTTCATGCACAGGAGTAAGTCCTGTCTATCAATAAGAAACAGAATAAAAGATCTTCTGGGCAACAATACTGTCAGTTTTAGGCAAAGGAGATACCCTTTGACATGCAGCTGTTTCTGTGTCGAAGCCATAGAATGCCATACATGACAGCACTCTTCACTTTATTACTTTTGGGAGCTTTTTTTTTTTTTTTTTTTTTAGCTTTTGAACTCATCATTGTGATCTGTATCACTCTGTAGGCACTGCATAATGATGTTTATTTACAGAGCACTCTTTGGCAAACTCCCTCCCCCGCTACTCTCCTGTCTACAAACAGCTCAACCCGTACAACCAGATCTCACTACTGGATCACTTTAAAAACACCAAGGTTTACGTGTGAATTGGGTAGGGCTGTTTGCAGTGTTCCTGCAACCATTGTGTGAAAAAAAAATGTTCAAAAATGTAGTTCAAAAATGTTGAACTACATAAGGAAGGTGATTGCTTTAAAATGTGAGTTATCAACCAGTAGGGGGCTTTGTAAGTATGGATGTTTATTACCTCCGCCAAGGAGGTTATTTTGATTGGGCAGGTTAGTTAGTTTGTTAGTTTGTTAGTTAGTTTGTTTGTTTGTAAGCAACATAACTCCAAAAGTTGTGGACAGATTTTCATGAAATTTTCAGAAAATGTCAGAAATGGCATAATCAGCAAATGCTGTGGTGGGGGGCACATGGGGATGGATCCAGGAATTTTTTAGATAGGGCTAATGGCGGAGGTATGCTCTCTCTGAGTGCTTTTCTGGTTTAAGAATGTATTTATATTCATTTAACCACTTAAAATATGTTTTTCTTATTCTGGCTTTTATTGTATTACCGCAGGGCACCCCTGGAAAAGAGACCTTCACCTCAGGGGTTTCTCCCAGCCAAAAAAATAAATGAATCATTCCATTCATATGCATCCATGTTTGCAGGCACTGCACTACAGTGGGAGTTATTTGGGGGTTAAGTGTCTTGCACAAGAACATATTAACATGTAACTGCAGGAGCTGGGGATCAAATCCTGACATTCCAGTTAAGAAATGGCCAACTCTACCTACTGAGCTACAATCTTCCCCCTTGAAAGCCCTGGAGTCCAGGACTGCACTGGGGGTGGGATCTTGCAAGTTCAGTGGAACCCAATGCAAGTCTTGCAGAAGCGGGCAGTTTTGAGGTTGCTGTGGGCAGGAGCAGGCGGACAAAAGAATTGCTGCAGTCCCATACCATCAATTTTATGATGGAATTAAATGAATTACATGGATTCTTACGGTCCTTTTACAATGCAACCACAGCAAGGCCAGTCTAATGGTGAATTTTTCACTTTTAACTGAGAGTGAAAGGGACAGAGCTAGAAAATAATTGGACTTTGCTTTGGAATTTCCCTCAAGGAAATGTATTTGCTTGGACGGAATGATACACCTGCTCCACAACCCCCAATCAAAGTATGCTCTTTTTAAAGCACCTCTCCATGCTCACATTAAACAAGATAATACAGAGGTGTGTCACACATTGCTGAATTATGCACTAAAAAATCACGGTGTAATTGCTGCTATTTGTCGGTTGTAGGCACTTGTCCAGTGTTAACATGTTTGAATATGTGTCTATGTCCATGCAACCAAACAGTGTGATGCTTTGTAAAGGGTCCACTGCACATGTGCAGTGGCAAGCAGACATGCTGAGCCATTATGCAGTTGTTTTGGGGAAAAAAGCACTGACTTCCAAGTAAATTGGCCATATTGCATCCTGCATCTAATGATGAGGGTTGTAAAAGCATGGCATAAATAAAGATTAGGCTACTGTCTTCAAGATAACACACTATCTTTCCAGAGAATAGTAAACAATTTACTATCTGTATGATTTAAGAATAAACGATGTATAAATGAGGTGGGTAAATATAACTGACTTTGCTATTATTAAGCCATAACCATGAGTTAAATCATTCTGAGGTTCTTGGCTGCTTTTTTATACATGTGGCACCTTTATGCATGATGATGTCAAGTGTTGTGGTTGTTTTCTGCTTATCTTTAGTATTTACTCCTCCAAGCAGGCATCAAAAGTAATTACCATGAGGCTGTGCTCTTGCTACAGATGTTTATAGATTCAAAAGCCTTACACGGTGGTGGCTGCAATTAATGTATAGAACATAACATAGATGCAACACAGAGCATATCATATATGTGTTAAAATGCATATTTAACAGAAAAAAAGGAAGACATATTACATGACAAGCTCTAATGGCCTTTAGTAGTGAGTACTGCTTATTTATTCAAAAGATCCTTCACTTGAAAAAGCAGCAAACTGTCTTTGATCATCATTAGAATAAAAAGACTCACATATACTGTACATCAAGCTTGTGTTTGTCAAACCTTAAAAGAGCAATTTTACTTTATGCAATGTCATATCAAACATGATTGCTTTGGACTTGTCAATGCAGCCGTAATAAGTCTTTTATCTTGGTCCATAAAGATGACATTTTCTCACTTGAAACCTTTTACAGTGACAACCAAGCCTTCCAGTTTAGGCTCCTAAAACTTCTCTGCACCTGTTCCATACTCATACTGCCAAGCTTTTGAGGAGTACATCATCAGCAGGCATAAAAAGCAGAGTGAACAGGTCAGTTCTCTCTTTCACTGTCTTTCTGTCTGCAGCTCCCTGACAGCCTGCGATACTTGCCTCTTCACTGTTAAACAGGGGGGAGTGTGGTGCTTAGATAAGCACTGAGATGCTCAGAGGAACATCCACCAGTCTGAGGAGCCAGTTTCTGAATAAATATTACAACTGCAGGGACTCTTTCAGGAGCAGGTGAAAAGCCTGCTGAGTGAGTCTATTACACGTGCTAACTGCAGATAAACACAAATCAAATCCATACTTTTGAATCATGAAAAGTGAAGAAGCAGCAAAAAAATAAGTTGTACTCCTGGACAAACATGAACCACACAAACACATTCTTTGAATGCAATTTGAGCTTTTATTTATTTATTCATTTATGAACGTATTCATTTTTTTCTTGGACTATTTCGCACAGGACTACTTTGAGATATTAAACAGGGTTTAATGGTGTGGTTGCAAATTGTTACTGACTCATAACTGCTCCCCTACTGCTCAGCCACAATGTGGCTCTATGAAAAAAAAGACATATTTCTAAATATCACTTTCAGTGGCAGACTCAGGATGTTTGAGGGGCAAGGGCAAGAATGGTAAAAAGGGCACCTGATGTATGTGATGGGGCACCCCAAAAAAAAAGAGTAAAATATTTTTTAATAGTTACAAAACCTGGATGAGATTAAACTTTTTATTTTTTATTTTTTTATGATTGCATCTACTGAAACTGTAAAAACATATGTGAAACTATGGGCTACTTAACCACTGATTTCACATAGATGCATGGGGGAGGATGTTAGTGGAAATAGACATTATAAGGAAAGGACCTACATACATGCATTTTCTCCACTGTTAAACATATGCCCTCTCAGGTTTAGTTCACTATGAGGAAACCCTGGAAGGTATTTCATCACATATAGCAACCAGAAGGGTAGTATGGAGGGCAATTCAGCGTGTATTGTCCATTTAAAAGACACTCTGGAGGGCACTGTCAAATTTTGTCAATTCAGAGGGCATTTGGTTAAATTTTGTCTACACAGAGGGCAGTGCCAAGGCTTGTTGTCAAACTTTGCCTTCATAGAGGGCACTATTCAGGGCGCTTTGTCAAATGCTGTTCAGTATTAATGACCAAAGATCCTTTTGTGTATGATAAGCACCAAAGAAAGCTGAGCATACATGAACATCAAACGGAGCCATACTATAATCGGGAAGCAAGCTGACTGAGGGAGGAAGTAAACGAATCACAGCCTTGGTAATGACAGCAAATGGAAAGCATAAAGTTAGACATGAAGGTGCAACTTGTTTATTTATGGCAACAAAATGATCATCTTACAGTGTGTACTGTAAAACCTATCACAGACAAATTGATAAGGGAGGGAGCTCAACCGAAAATAGCAACTGTAATGAACTTAAATTTCAACGTGTGTGGGGTCTCACATTGAAAAAATCAGTTAAAATTTTAACCCTTAGGTTGCCAGAGTTTTTTCAAGAAAATATTCAATTTTGATATCAAGATTTTAAAAGGCTGTAGCTTGAAAGTGGTTCGAGATAAAGGCATACTGTAAATGAGAAAAATCTTAGATATGACCCAAAGTTTGTGATGGGAGTAAATTCGCTCATCTAATTCACATATTCTGATATCACTAGGCAGCCTCAACCTCCATTGGCTGTGTGTTTTCTCCAACAGCTTCTACCATGTCTGCCCCTACCTCCGTCACTATTCGCTGTGTTTTGATCACCCCTGATACCCCCACCATGCCCCCCCCCCCCTCGGCATTCGGCGATTACTCCCCACCCCTGCCGGTGAGGCGAAGCATTGGCTTTGGTATGTGGTGCTTGTGGACTATCATGGCACACGGGACTGCTTGTCGCTGTTCACAGACACACCATCAGTCTCATCCATGGTTTCAACGGACGACTGAACATCATGTCAGAGGGTGAATATTCCTCTATTCCTCCAGGCGTTGTGAGTATTCTCGCTACAATCCACTCTCTTTCTCTCGGTTGCGCTCCAACTACAACCACTTCTACCACTTCCTTGTCTTCTTGACCTGGGGTGCGTCTTCAAACCGTCTCTTTCTAAAACTTTGAATAGAAACACGCCCGCAAATGCTGCTGGTATGGAAGTTACTCATGTCTGCCATCTCCTGGTGTAAAGTAGTTACTACATTAGGCACCTTATTTGCAGCTAGAGCCTGTTTAATTCAGCAATGTTGCTTGTAGCAATTTTGCAACTTTGGCGCTTAAAGAGTTAAAACAACTTAATGTGTATAACAGGCTCAAATCAGACTACTTGCACAAAGCAGTAACTTGGTAATTCATTCCCTTTTGATAGTGGTATTTAGTGACTATGTGTAGATACAGTTGCTTGCCCATCAGTGGAAATGAATGAAGAAATTAGCATCTCTTAAAATATTATCAACAATAAATAATTCTGTTGGGAGCAAAAAACTGAACAATAAAACTCGACCTGCTCAGATTATTATGTAGCATCAATTTTATTTCTAAATTGAATGTTTGGAGCATTCATTACAACTCTTGACTGTGCAGAAACATGCTTGACTCTGGATTTTGGCAATCTAAAGTCCAACAGGAAATGTCAAAGCATGCTTTCAGTTAGAGCCATTAAAAAGCTGAGTTCATTGTCATGGTTACCAATAGAAAAGGAAGCAGACTAACAAGCTCAGTGTGTTGTAATTCACTGATATTATTGTGTTTATTGCAGATGCACTTGACTTATTTTTCGTATGATGCATGATTTCTTAATAAATTGTGTTTCCTTTTAGGAGCAATTCTTAAAACCATCCTCATTAGGTTTATTAATACAGTTTTTACAAGTAAAAATGATTTTCAAGAGGAGCTAAATTAAAGAATTACTTTCCTCTGTCATAGCAGTTTGAAGTGTTTCCTCAGCGCTGTACTGTGAGCGCACGTGTAGATTTAGGTAAAAGCCAGCTGTGTCTCACTGTCAAGGTCCACCACTGTGCCCCTGTTTCTTGCTTGTTTTTTGATGCTGTTCCTGTTGTTTTCCTTGTTCAATAATATATGGCACATATGCTTGCTACTGAGACTAATGTACTTGGTGTGGGATTTGTGCTGGATTAAGCTTCAAAAGAATGGCTGACAGTCTATTGTTCTACACTGGCATGCTTAGCTCCCCGTAGGGCTGCTGGTTTAGTGCAGTTTGGGTTATGTGAGAAGAAAATAGAACCAATATTATGCAATCTAGTCTTATTTGCAATTGTTTGCAAAGTACGCAGTTGGAAGCATACTGTCTAATGGCTAAACAGTGCAGGGTGAAAACAACAAGCCATGCGTGCTGATTAAAATATTGTGCCGCTCTGCCACAATCATGCAAGTATTCATTTCTGGCAGACATAGCGTTGTTTACCACAATGACATGCGACACAAACCCTCTCCAAATGAATGGGGAGAATGAATTCTGCTAATTTTTTCAAGTGATCCCGTCTCAATGGAAGGACTTCATCAATTGAACTAATTGAAGTATGTTTGCTCTGATTTCGATGGTGCATATAATTTCATTATGCATGGCTGAATGCATTTTCTAATATCTTAATCAGGAGCAATTACCTGCCTTTCATCATCACGTCACTGCTTGGAGAATCACAAGTGGCATCAAGGGTTGTGCACATGTGCTCTCGCAGGAGTTTGCCGGGCTGTCCGGTCTCACAGAAGTCTTGATTGCATGCAAACAAATGATGTGGGGGTATATATGTGAGTGTAATGTGCTCTCTTGTCTCAACAGGCCTGTGGATGACAGAAGAGTGTGATTGCAGGGCATAGACGCCGCCCACCACGAGTACTCAAGGACGCCAGAACAGAGGCCACCACCATCGTGTTGTGTACTTGGTTCTATGTCTGTTTGGTGCTTGACAGAGCCTGTGATGTGTAATTACAGCTAATATATTTTGATATTGCATGATATGATGACATGTGATTGAAGTTGGAGGCCATTGGAGTTGGATAGTGGGAGTGGAATATGTTTTCAAAGCAGGGACAAAATCCTTTTTTTAGGGGGGAAGCAGAATTAACAGAGCAGAAAATCTCTCACGCAGAGGTCTATGTTCAACTATTTCCCTTTCATCACACACATCTCATGCCAAGAGTTGCACATAGAGATATTTTATGTGCTGAGTATAAAAAATACACTTTAATCTCCACTACTTCTGTGTGCTACAACCCCCCCTACTCTGCACAGCTCTGACAGTGTAAAATATACATAGCCTGAAAACTGCACAGAGCTCTGAAGGGCATGCTTAACCTCCTCTCTCTGGACGTAACTCCTCGACACAAGCTCTTGGACCCAAGTAATGAATTATGCTGATGTCCACACGGGATAAATCATGTCATTCATGACAGGTAGCATGATTACTCCTGCAGAAGGGAACTGTAGCTTAGCAACAAAATTGCAAGAAGTTGCTGTTGGTGTAAGAGCTGTGCCATGCATCAGTTAGCCTGTCAATTTTATGTTAGTGTGACTGTGAGCCATCAATCCAGGCAGTCTGGGCTGCAAGGATAACAGAAGGGTAGTGTTTGTGAAAACATGTCAAATGCAGGCAGAGGACTGTGGTTATTAATTCTGAAGCATGAACTTGGTTCAATATCAAGTCATATTGGTGATAAAAATGGATAAACACACATGATAAACTGTAGTGCATGCTTATATTTGAAGTGTAGATGCATATAAAGGTTTATAATATACTAAAGACAGTTTTAACAGCCTTGACACGTTGAAAAAGTTGCAAGCTTACTCACCAGTGTGCATCAAGTCTAATTCCACCCTCAGCAACAGTGGAAGAGAAGCAAAATGGAACTTGGTTGTTGCTCCTTTGTTTTTCGTGTTTCTATTTGGCCAAAATACTCAGCCATGCAGTGAAAAAGAGGAAAAAGCAGAGGCCTATTTGCACAACTTCTTACATGCACCTCCTAATGCACATAACTCCCAGACTTCCCTCCACTGATGAGACAGCGCTGTGATAAAACCCCTGGAGATCGCAGAGAGAGTGCTCAGGAGATTTGCATAATGTGCAGAATGCCTCTTGAGTCTTCTGCTGGTATTAATGTCTGACCTGTAGAGAGACACCGGTCCTGATTCTCATTCAAGCCACGCTCTCCATGAATCCCTCTTCAAATCAAGATTTAGGAAAGGGTGATAGATGGGCTGAAAAAGTGTCAGGAGGAAAAGGGGACTGACATGCTGCAAGGAAAAGCTGGAAAAGCCAGTGAAGTATTCCAGAAATCATTTTGCCGGTGGCATTGAAGAGGTGCTGTGCTCCCGGTGTGAATCCCCCCGTGCCTGTGCCTCCTCGTGTCCACCTTGTCTACAGCTGTGGTGGAGTCACTGAGTGATAGAGAGGTGCTAAGTGCCGCTGCTGCTGCGTCCTTCCTGCTACAGCAGCAGTCTCTGCCCAAATAAATGCCTGTTCTGTCACAGTTCTCTGCTGCAACGCATTAGATTCATCCTTCCTCTCTCTCAAACACTCCCTCCCCTCTTTCTGCTCTCCTCCCTACTTGCTCACTCTCCTTCGTTCACTTGCACTCAGTCACACGTGAGGAGACACGGTGGGAGCCTGGAATACAAATAGGCTGTCTTCTTAAAGATGTGATTGTGCTCCTTGACTGTGATGAATTTTTTAAGCCAAGGTGAGGGGATGGATCGACTACATGTGATCTCTAGATTCTTGACTCATTCTTTGATCTCTCTTACCTGCAATAAACTCAAGGCAAGGGTCTATAAAGTATTCCTGTCTAGGTATACAAAAACAGAAAATGTATATTTAAAGAAATTTAAGATCACAGCTGCTGAGCAATCCTGCTTTTACTCTGTGTCTGTTCATAGTGTCACTAGTTTTGCAATAGTGGCATGTCTTTCCCTGTTGGGGGATAAAAAAAACTCTCAAAAGCCACACTCAGTTAATATTTAATCCAGGAAATGGACTTGGAAAAAGTGGAAGCATCCCATATGCTGTTTTCATTAAAATAAAATGTGGCAAAGGAAGCATGACAGACATCTTTGAAATAAATTGTCTTAACATTGTCATTGATGAATTATTGCTAAAAGTCCGTGCAGGTTGACGCCTCATGAATGGTGCCATTTGTTGCTTTTATTTGAAGTAGACAAAGACCTGAAAGACTTCAGCTTAGCACTGAGAAGCATGCCAATGGCGTCAAAGGGAAGAAATGAGGGGAGCATTTTGTTCATACTGACTTGCTATTGTTGTTCTTGTTGTTCTTGTTGTTTAATGAAGCTTTGTCTTAGTTCATGCATGAAATGGAAGTCAAAACACCCAGCTGAAATCATCTGACTGCCAGCTGACTGAATTATCATCTCCCACCATTCATAACCAATCACAGCTCATCTTTCAACAAGGTGGTCCACTCCTACTCTCTAGCCTAAAGCTTTTATTGTATCCTCATACTCACTTTTATTCGGCTTATGAGTTGATTATCTACCATCCATCCACCCATCCATCCATCCATCCATCCATCCATGCATCCATTCACTCATCCATCCATCCATCCATCCACTCATCCATCCATCCATCCATCAGCACAGTGCTTTCTGGAAAGTCACACTTAGCTAACTTACTGAGAGTCTTTTAAGCAGAGCCTTCATTGCAAAGCAAAACTGAAATTAATTTGGCAAAATAATGTTAAATCTACAACAATCACAAAATAATTTCCAGATGGTCAAACTATATAAATATTGTTTGTTTTCTTTGTTAAAAGTTTTCAATACTCATTTTATTATCTGCAGCTTTGATTGTGGCTTGACAATGATCCGTATTCCATATTAGAATTTCAAAAATGCATGCTAAATCCAAAATACACTCAAGACCCCAACTGCAATGACAGAACATAAATGGAAATTCACAGAATGGCTCAAGTCAACAAACAGTACCACTGATGTTGTATTCATTATAAAACATTTCCACCAATGATGACTTCCAAAAGTAGAAAAGGTCAGATAAAAAAGGATAAAGGATAAGGATAGGATAAAAGTGCAATTGACGCTACCATTGGGCCCTGGTACGGCTACAATCACTCAGATCAATTTTAAAATGTGTGTCATAATTATAAATATCTCACAATAATGATGTATCATGTGATTAATGTAGTTTTCAGCAAGGGCCAGCTTTATAGATGTACGTGTTTTTTGTCATTTTTTAAACATTTTCCCTTCTCGCATTTTTTTATTGTTCAATTTTCTACCCCCTGATCATTGTTAAGCTAGATCAGTTTTATTTACCTAGCACAGAATCACTTTTTTTTAATGACCTTTTTTTGCATGGCACAGGTGTAGACAGAATAATATTAACCCTCTGAACGCTAAGCTGTTTTTAACCATTGTGTCTTGCCTGGATTTAGTGTCTTAAAAATAATGTAAAACAACCCTATGGTGCACAGTCAGGCCTTAGAATATATATATAAATATATATATATATATATATATATATATATATTTTTTTTTTTTTTTTTTTTTTTTAAAGGACAAACACATCTTTAAGAGTATTTGTGCTGCAGTAATGCCACTTTTTTTAAATCATAGGACTATAAAGACAAAAGAAATAACTAATAAGAAAGTATAACTTGAAGATTTTATGTGTGACATAAAACAGTAAACAATAATGACTTTTCCACACAAACTTGTTCTCCCATCTCTTGGGAACCAGAAGTGAAAAAACGAGTCCTTCTGTGACGAAAAAATGTTGGAAATATTCACATATATGCAAAAAATGTCCTTGAGCTTTTTTTAATTGGCTGTTTTTGAGCTGTTATTTAAAGCAGTTCCTGTCTGCAGTGGCACAGAGGGCCATATCACAGGCTCTCTGCCTCTCTTTCTCAGCATTTTAAACTTATCAGGGCGATGATCATGATCTAAGTGTAAAGACATGCACATTTTGGCACAGCATGAAGCACTGGTGGTCGGAGCCCATCATAAAGCATTGTGGGAAAACAATATGGCGATTTAGCATGGTAAGTTACTGGCAGAAACGATTAAAAATTGATTGAAAAACAGATAAAAGACATTCAATATCAAAGGTGTGGATTTAATCTTTAAATGCCCTGGAAACCCACCCAAGTTCGCTAGAAAAGCATCATTAGAACAAGAACCATGCCATGGCCGATAAAAGGCAAAGAGCTACACGCTCAGTGGCTAGGATTAATGGTTCAACAGTTATTAAACTTGTGTCTATTCTTGTCATATAACACGTTGGTCTCAGAGGGTTAACACTGAGTGAATCCTACCTACCAAATCTCACGCCTGTGCTTGACAGTGATGGCTCTTGCTCACTTCAACCACCAGCAGCAAACTGGTTGAGGGGCTGCAGCTGCTGCAGAGGCATACTTTACTCTTACTTTTTATTACATAGTTACTTAGAGCCTATTCCTATTGTATACCTGTCCAAGTTCATGAATCAATTCACTGATTTGATTCATAAGCTTGGATGGTGGTTTGCATGTGTTTATGCTGCACATCTGGCACTGGTAGCTTACCTGTGTCAAGTCCACCTGGCTCATTTATATCATGCTGCAAGCTTGTTCTAATTAAATCAAAGATGGAAGTTTGGCACATTTGACTGTGTCAGCTTCAAATGTTTTTTTAATCTGTTCTAGGTCAGATGGCCATGGATGGACCTCCTGGAACCAAGTGAACTGGTTGGCTGTCGGTTGGAGAATAACACTGTCGGGAGATGTAGGAAGAGGCAGACAGAGAAGAGAGAGGGTGTGGCAAAAAAAGAGAGAGGAGAGTTATGACAGGAAACATTATTTGAACAATGAGAGTTGGTGCCCATTCCTGTGAGTGCAACCTGAATGATCTACTGTGGCTGTATATGGGCTCCCAGGGCCCTGAAAGCAGCCCAGTCCACTTGGGATTCTCCAGGTTCTCCAGAGAAGAAGTTGAAACGTTATTTCTCTGATTTTGAAGGAACTGGATTCTTTATTGACTGTGCTTTAATAACATGGCTTCGTTGTATCCTCTATGACCTACAATCTTAGCAGCCTTGTTATCATCAGCTGACTATGCCCTGAGATCTGACAACTGAGTGAGTTTTGGTGCAGACTTCAGGAGATGATAGTCACAGGTGTGAGCAGGGTCAGGAATGACAAAGACATGGCTGAGCTGAGAATGGATTTAGCAGGATGTCGGGTGTGCCAATCTCAGGAGACCTGGGCAGGGGTTAAGAGAGGTCAGCTGTAGAAAACTAGGAAGGAAGGCTACCTTGCAGTCCAGTTCAGATTGAGCTGATGTGAGAGCACATCAAGAAATATTCATCAGTGACCTTTGAGCACATATAAAGCTGCTCTGTTTTCTTTTATACTTGCATTGTAAGAACTAAAGGAAATAGCAGCCTCTCTTTACAGTCACTACCTATAGCATTAAGCTCCAGTTTGGTGCATGCTCCTTGTGTTTAGCTACATTGTTATCTGATTTCAATCCTGCCAATGCTCTTTCTGCCTGCTGATTCTACTGGGCTTTGTTTTGTCTTATCCTGTCTTCCTGCAGACTGGAAGCCTGACTGACTGCTCAATAAAGAGCACGGTCACTTTACCTGCCTTGTCTGATAGATCTGCTTTTTGGCCCTGGTCCTGCTGTACTGTATCACAGACAGATGGAAACGGTTCAGTTCCTGCTGTGACCTGGAATCATTTAACAAACATTTGAGAAATATCTATCAAGTCTTTGTGCTACACAAAGGTTGTGATTTTAAAAAGCCATTGTGTCCATGGTCAAGCTCAATATGCTGATTAAAATGCATGAAAATTCAGATGTAAGCACAAGATCAGTAAAGAAAGGGTATTTTTTTAAGGCTCTGCCAATCCTGCTAATGTCATTGTAAGTACCAGAGAAGACAGTGTTAATACTCAAGCTGATAAAACTAAGATATAACAACATAAATAATGCTAATATGGGTGTACAAATTCATTTTTCATAATGCTCTTCTATCCCCCAGTTACTTTGATGTGATAGTTTTATCAAAGTGAAAGGAACAAACAGTAAACATAAATAAGAAATAGTCATTTTATGTTCATTTTCTATGAATAATGTGCAACAAACTAAACTGCTTGATCCTTTAACCAAGCCTACAAGTTTTAACACAGGCGACTAGAGGATGTTTTGATCTGCTGAGCTAAAACACCGACATGTGTGCTCTCATGTTGTAGCCATGACTTAAAGGAATGTGTTGTGTCTAAGTTAAGGCACTGACAGAAACAGAGCAAAACAAAGACATGTCAGAGGTTAGAAACCAGAAGAAAGACTAAAGAGGACTTTAAGATGCTGTTACTTATGATGTTGCTCTTCCACATCAGGCTTTGATTCTGACAGACTTGGCAGTAACAGAATGGGTCTATCACTGGATACTTTACTAAACTTTAGCAGCACAACGCTAACAGACAGGAGACATTGAACTGTAGCTGCTCGGAGAGACATGGTCACAATCTGCTTCTTTTAATCATCCAGAACTAAAGACAAGTGAAATATGGATTAAAACAAGATGTTTGTTTGCTGCATCTTGTTCAAGTGGAAAATAGACAAGCAGTCTGGCTATGTGCCAAAGCATAGAGACAGAAATTAGGGATTCAGTTTACTGTTTTCTGGCACATGTCTCTGTTATGATACTTTTAATGACCATAGGCCACTGTGGCTGATGGGTTTGGGAGTTACAGCACAATGAACAAAAACACAGACTGTATAGCTATAAACTGCTTGGTGATTTTATACAGTTGTAGTGTTGGGGGGCAGGGCACAAGGAAAGAGGCGGAAACTTTCCAAAGGTCTTAATCCAAAATTCAGTCATACATAGATCTCAGTGTTTACAGCAACCTTAATCTCAACATATCCAGTGTGTTAAAACCAAAGTTTTGGATTTCACTTTACTGTGATTTTAAGATATCAAATAAACCACTGCATTCAGTCCTGAAGTCCTTATAGATTTATGCTACAGTCTATGCATCAGCCAAACAGTGAAGATGCAGTTCGTATTAGTTTCCTGCAAAGGTTAAAAACACCAAAATTAGCCTTATCAGTTCATCTTGAAAAAATATTTCCTTTCAGACATTTAAGGTTTCAGTTCATAAAAATGGAACTGGAATTTTGTCTAACAATAATGTCAAAGTGGCCCTTTAAACCATTGGGAACACTAGGGGAGAAATGTCATTGCGTCTTTATTTCACAGTATTGCACATTTGTGCATTTATGTTGGAGAAATTGTAGCATAAGAAACAAATAGTTATGAAAAGATTCAGCCAATTTTGAGGATCACACTGACTTTTGTTTTTGACCTTTGAAAATCTCATTCTAATCAGTGAGAGTTTGAGCCAAATGTCAAGAAGTTTCCTCTAGTTTTTCTTACAATTTTAACAAGATGCAATTTTGTAGACATTGAAAAAGGATGTATATGTTCACAAAGTTTTGAATAATAGTAAACTGTGTTTTTAACTTAGGAAGGGTTCAGAAATCAATATTCCTATGGACATAGCAAAGCCAGATTTCATGAACATTAAGGACAATAGATTTAGTTTTCACTGTAAAATGTACTGTTCTTGTAATGGTTGCCACCATTATGAAGCAGCCACGAGACTGCAGATGTAAATCAGCTTTAAGCTAACTCTGGTACTATGATAAATGGATTCAAGCTTAAAGGATACTTCAACATGTTGGCAAATTCGTCCATTGCCATTATCCCTATAGATGCTATGAAATAACCATGGAACATTATGAGACGGAGATGTTTTAAAGCTAAATGAAAAGCTGGAACTACACTCCAGACATGGCTGCTGCACTGTGTCACTCTGCCCAGTGGTTTACTCAAGAAATAGTTCCGAGTATTTGCTTCATGCAACGTAATGTTACATAAGTATACGTTATTATTTCATAGCGTGGGGAATGTGCAGGTCACAACTTGTCCATGAGAGCATTTTGGAGTTGTTGGATTGTGTATTTGATGAGTTTGATGAGGGAAAGCTGGAATACCGTCTGCTTACATTGAGTTGGCACATCAGGTCCGAACTCGGCAGCGGCCGATCTAAAAATAGTTTGCAACGACAACTAAAGGTAACGAACCTATTACTAAGACTATAGGGATTATGGCAATGGACTAATTTGCCAAAATGTTGAAGTATCCCTTTAATGAATGACTGAAATATCATGTCTATCATTGCTGTGGAAAGACTGGATGTTGTGTCCAACACTACTGCACAGGGAGTCAGGTTACTAATACTGATAGCTGAGGCATCTCATTCATGCTTTGTGTGGCTTACTTTTTATGGACTACCATCATTCTCTGCCATTGGCCACACCTTCTTTTACTCCTATAGTAATGGTAACCCTAACCCTACACCCCCGTTTTCAGCATCTGTATTAAAACACTGGGTTACAAATGCTTGGTTAAAGTAAGAGTAAATGTCACATCTGTGACACTATTTAGGTTATTTTGGACGTAAATATCTACTAGTTAACATCAACCTTATGTCTCTGTGGTGCAACCGAACAATGGCACAACTTAAGTTAGGACTTAGCTTGTTTAAACGTAGGGTTTAGTGTGGACTTAACACCATAATATAAGGCAGAACTTACACACAGCTGGTGCAACAGGCTACAGGAGACTACTGAATGCTACTTACTAATGCAGCAGCCCGGCACTCCATCACTAGCAGCAAGACAAGGCCCTACACAACATCAGAACTGACATTCTGTTTTTAAGAGAATGCTTCTTTGACTATTGCAAAGGAGGCAGTCCCGCAGGGCTTGCATCTTTCCTGACGGAGATTATCCAGACAGCAGGGCACTCGGAGACTGGAAGGAGGAGGACACGGAGGCAGCATGACCCCTTCAGTTGGATGGGGAGGAGGTAGAGACGGTGTTATGTGAGAAGGCGGAAGTGGGGCAAACGAGCCAGGCTGCAGGCTAGGCTAAGAGCGGCCCCACACAAACCTGTGGTACAAAGCATCTTCCTCACAAATGCCCACTCCCTCACCAACAAGATGGACGACATAAGACTGTGGGTTTCTAAGCACTACTTAGACTGTGTCTTGATAATAACAGAGACCTGGCTGTACAAAAACATTCCTGAGCTAGCCATGGAGCTAGTAGGCTGCTCCACATACAGAGCGGACTGGCCATCTGATTCCGGTAAGACTAGAGGGGGTTGTTGGCTCTCCCCTCCCTCACCTTACGACATCTACCAGAGTCATCTCCACAAGTGGGCCTCCAGGATTCTGATAAACCCCTTGCACCCAGGACACTGTCTGATTAGCATCAACCACACAAACCTGCTGCACCAAGCATCTTCCTCGCAGGTGTCCGCTCCCTCACCAGCCAGATAGACGACTTGGGGCTGCGGATTTCTAACCACCACTTAGACGACTGTGTTTGCTGCTACAGAAGAGACTTCCAAACAAAACTCGTTGTGTTTTTACTATGCAATGACAATAATCTAGTATCTATTAATGCATCCATCTATGCAGCAGAATTTTCACACTGTGTATGTAAACAATGAAAATTAAGATAATTGAGGTTCAAAAACATTTAGTTCTGAGTTCTAATCAGAGCGAGTTTGTGCCAAAGGTCAAGATATTCCCTCTGGGTTTTATTGAGATTTCACACATTGATCAGAGGTTAACAGACTGATGATCTTACATGACAGACACAATGCCCTGGGCCACAGATTTTTGCCTACACAGAAATATAGCTGAACAGCAATACAAAGCAGAAGTGAGTCAACCCACACAGAGATCTATAGACCACATGACCACAGCTGCAGCTGGAAAAATACACTATAAAGAACAAAAAGCGATAGTGTTGGTACATATGATGTAGCACATGTTGAAATGAAACGTTTCACCGTAGAGCAAGACAGTCGTTATCTTCTCTTATTATAGTGATTTTCAATGAGTCCTGTACTACCACAACCTCCTTAACTTGTTCTGCTATGTGTTTAGTTCATGGACAATCTGTTTTTATTTTATTTTTTATTTCTCTGTCATAGCATACAGTCGTTATGTCTCCTATCCTGCAATCAGTGAAAGTAAAAAGTTAGCAAATAGCAAGAGAATGATCCTATATTTCATCTTGTTGCATTTCACTTTAACACTTTTTAATAAAAAACCTTGTTGGAGATTCACATTCTCTTGTTCATATTGCACATTAAAGAAAGATCTCATTTCACCTTGAGATTCCCTTGGGTAGTTACTCACTACTCAATACTCTGAGTAATCTTAAAAGGACTTACTTTTTACTTATGCTTGAGTACAATAGTCAGGTACTTTTCCACCTCTGCATTTAACATGCTCCTGACAAACTGTGTCATATTAGTTGGCCTCTAATTGTATTTTTTCCCTCTTCTCTGCAGTCTTTCATTTCTGCAACCCTCCTCCACCCCAGCCACCTCCATAACATCTCATTAGTGTCCAGGTCAGGCTGATCAGAAGTCCACTCCTCATCTTATCCTACTCCTTCAATCACCACCATCAGTGTCTAGACACTATCTTGCAATCGCCCTCACTACCCTTTCAAGATCATAAAAACATCACGATGGAGTCTGTTTGACAAAGACATATTACATTTTCAAACATTTCCAAACTTTTTAATTGATAAACTTCTATTAAGTTTCTCCTGATTGAACTGGAAGTGCTAAAATGCCGAAACATTTCTGGGTTTTAGGACTCACTACCGCAGCTCCCTGCAGTTGAACATAAAAGACAACTGGAGGATACAAAATGTTTTTTCAGTCAGCTTTTCATAAACAGTATTCATTATCCTAAATTACATGCTGTTTCAGAAGCCCAGATCTGTATTTGTGCTTCTTCTTTGCCAATTTCATTAGTTAAGTTCAGATTTGAGTTTCTCCAGACAGAGTCTTATTTGTCCTCAAATGAAATATCAAAGTGAATTTCACAATCTTACCACACTGACATTGTCACAATGCAGGGTCCAAGAAAAAGATGAGGGATTGATTGATCAAAAGCTTCAATCCTGGTGCACCATCTCTTTCATCACGGACAGACTCCTGAATCTAAAGTCTGGCTCCTCATGTGGACTCAGAAATCTGTAAGACAACAGGGCTATTACATTTGTCCTTTTAATCAACAAGGGATTGCTAAATAAAGACAGACAGGTACCTGCTTTACAGGAAGTTTAGTCACTATTCATGTCTCAAAGTTGCATAGTTCTATCAGTTATACAGTGTGTTCTTTGTTTCAATTGACTTTCATCCCTGCTCTTCCTCTTTCAGTTTTGTTTTGTAAAACAAAGCCAGCAAAAAACAGACGGCTGCAAAATGTGTTTTTCTCTATTTGACTCATTCATTTAATTTCTTTCAATTTTTTTCATTTGTGTTCCAGTAACAGAAATACTTTTTGTTTCACTGTCTACAATATTTCTCCACATTTCTGATGAAATTATTCTCATTTATGCCTTTAATTTCACAAAATGACTGCTGGTTAAGACGACAGAAAGAAGCAGTATTTTTAGCCGTAAAAGTACAATAAAAACAAGTGAAGTGAACGTTTTTTTATGACAGAAAATGAATGCTTTAACTTAGAAAGACTTTAGAATTTAATATATCTGAACATGTTCAACTTCTTATATTAGACATTACATTTGTTTACTTCTTACATGGCTTTTTACAATGTTTTTGTTTTACAGTGAAACCAAATGTTATGGACTTGTGATGGACCATACTCCACCATCAGCTGCATGTTCTGGCTTTCACTGCCCGTAACATAACCCATAACATACCATCCCATTATAACAGTGTAGCACCAGCTCACATCTCCACGCTGCTCAACTATGAGTGATCCCAGAATGCTTTGCAACTAGCTTGTGGTATGTCAAGGAAGGTCCCTTTTAACAGCTTGCAGCCTCCAGTATGTGAATTTCATCTACAAACTAAAAACAGTGGATGTTCAGTAAATACTCCTTATGGGGCACGGGTTTTATTACATAGAGTCCACAAGCCAAAAATATGAAGAAAGCAGTGGAGGTGCTGAGCAGCATGTCCTCATCATCTTTTATCATTTTGAGTTGAAATATCAGAGGTACAGAACAGGTCAGTTCATGTTGTATGGTAAATGGGACTTATGAAACACCCACTTTTTGATACTGCTTTGCATATATCAGGAGTATACTGACCCAAAAATGTGGCATAAGTCAACCCAGTCCTTTGTTTGTGGCCCACCCATGTCTAAAAACATTACAGCTGAGGGTCTGTTCAGAATCTGTGCAAACTGTCACACCACAGTGAGTCATTGTAGTCATACCTGCCCTTCACTGTACCTCCATCCATAGCCATGGAAGTTGCTTGTGTTGGCACACCCAATGAAAGAGAGGGGTGGGTGAGAAGGAGGCTGTTTTAAGAAAGACTGTTTAGTTTTATAACATCCTGTGATGCTTGATCCATATGATACACTATATGGACAGAAGTATGGCTCTTCACAAGATTGTAGATTGGTTTGTAGGAATTTCTGCCCATTTACTCCTCAAATCATTTATGAGGTCAGGCGCTGGTTTTGGTTGAGAAGGCCTGGCTCGCAGTCACTGCTCCAGTTCATCCCAAAGGTGTTTCATGGAGTTAAGGTCAGGACTCTGTGCAGACCAGTCAAGTTCTTCCACACTAAACTCATCAAACCATGCCTTCATAGTCCGTACTTTGTGCTCTGGGGCACAGTTATGTTGGAATAGACAAGGGGCTTCCTGAAAATGTTGTCACAAAGTTAAAAGCATGGCAATGTCCAAAATTTCTAAGGAGATAAGGGTCCTGAAAAACAACCCCATACCCTCCTCCATCAAACTTCACAGATGGCACAGTGCAGTCAGGCAGGTAACATTCTCCTGTCATCTTCCAAACCCAGACTCACCCATCTGAATGCCAAACAGAGAGCCGTGATTTGTCACTCCACAGAACACTTTCTTCTGCTGCACAGTGCAGTGTCGGTGTGCTTTACACCACTCCATCAGACGCTCAGCATTGGACTTGGTGAGGTGAGGCTGCAGCTTCTTGGTTACTGAAACCCATTCCATGAAGCTCTTGCCTTAGCAGTCGTTGACTCCTTGTGATTTTACGTGGTCTTCTGCTTTGTGGCTAAGTTGCTCTTGTTCCTAAAGGCTTCCACCTTCTGATAATGTCACTTACTATTAAATATCAGGGAGGAAATTTCACAAACCATCTTATTGTAAAGGTGACACACCATCATAGTATGTTGAAGTCACTGAGCTCTTCAGAAAGACCCGGTTTGTATCACAAATGTTTGTAAATGGAGACTGCATCGCTAAGTCAATTTTATACACCTTTGGAAAAAAATTTGATTGAAACACCTGGATGCAAAAATTAACAGGCGTGGCAAAATATCTTTGTTCATATAGTGTATGATAACCAAAGTATGGCACAGATTTTTGCTTTAGACTACAGGGGCCTGTGTTCAAGGTGGAAAAATAGTATATAACTGACTCATAAAATGGCACTAACAGACACACAAATGATTTTTTTTTTCATAAGGAGTCAACCCCCTGTAAAATTTATTACATATTGTTTATTTCCAGACAGGCTATACAGGCTGACCCTAAACTGGCTAACCTTTGGAGACTGCTAATGTCGCTTATAATCTGATTTCACACTTTTTTGAATTACTGAAATAAATAGAAGTAGAGAAAGAACTACAATGTAAAAGTAGATGAAAAAAATCTCACTTTTCAAGCAGCAGCTGTCATGACCAGAATAGGTCTGATATTTTTACTCTTCCTGCCTGTTTCTGTTCCCTGATTCTCATTACCTGCTGCACGTGACCCAACTTTTTTAGAGAAAACAGTACAACATGACAAAAATATACTCATCTAATGATGCTGAGTCATAATTAACTATTTTAAAGTTGGCATTGAGTCTGCATTAGTCCATTTTCTCATGAAAATGATGTACCAATTCATTTTAGGTATAGATAAGGAAGGTAAAGTCCCCTTTTATGTCTCAAGTTCAGTCTTTTTTCTTCTTTTTCAGCCATTGCTCTACAGTACAATGACTTGAAAATGATTTACTGAGGTTATTATGATCCAAATAGAGTATATAAGTAGGTATTCAAAAGTTCTGTTAGTTGCACCCATTATGGTTCCCCTTTAAATCAAAGAAAACATAAGTAAGTGGCTAAGATGTGATAAATAAATGTAAAGTTGCAATGAGTGAACCACAGCTTTAACAGTCTGATATTTATAACCAATCCCATCCTGGACGCACATTTATCAGAACCACTCCAAGGAATCACAGTAGAAGTTTAAATCAGGGTAAAAATAACCCCAGCTCCCAATGAGAATCTGTGGCCTCAGAACTTGATGACATGAAAGCAGGCACAAAATATAGTTTAGAAATCTCTCTCCAACTTGGTTTGTTTCCAGAGAGTAATTTCTTCTAAATGTACTTATATTTCTTCTGGATACTTTTAATTGACCTGCTACGCTTTTGCTTTTTTAGTAAATTATTTTAACAGAGAAACGTATCATCTACCAATAAAAAAAAACAATTAAAAAGCCAGTAATCAGATGTTAATTTGTATGTGACAGTTACTGTAGCTGTGTTTGCTGGGAACTGATGAAATCAGCATGTCAACACTTTGAATAAGACCCTTTTGGATTGAAAAAAAAAAATTATAAAGAAAACAACATAACCTGCATGTCATAAAAGAACCAATGTCTACCCTGAAATATCTTGCCAAACAATGAGAAAACATTTATAAATAGCATATTTATTGTAAGTTTCTAATAAAGGCTGTTCTTCTAAATTTTGTGAATTTTCCTTTACATTGTAGTTGTCATATCTAAAATATTAGGGGTGCATTCAGCAGGGCGAACAGTTGATGGCACTTATTTAAAAGTATGCTTCAATTAAATCGATAGGCTACATGTAGGGTTGCTGTGTTGGTAGAGCTCTGTTTGATCACTAAATGTAAAAACTATGTATAAAACTAGGCTGGAATTATCATTTAATCTAAGTAGGCATTTATTTTGAAAAAATTCCCTCTCTCCAGTTAGGCTCACTGATATTATTTCCCTCTGGACTTTAGCTTACCCTAACTACTTCCCATTTCAAGACCTGAACTGCAACCACACAGGAGTTTTCACAAGTAGTCACAAAACTTTAGGACTGTTAACCATACAGAGAAGAAGAGAGATAGCCGAACTGCAAAATTCTCTTTTAGACCAGGTAAAAAGCAACGCACCTGCACAGATATGGTGCAAGAAGGCAATCCAAAAAGTCAACATGTTCCTTTGAGTCAGAATTAGCTACTTCACATTCAAGCTATTGGTTCAAGTGGTCTATAAAACCATTTTAAAACTGCAGAGAATTGCATTTATGTTTTTTTTAATGTCTTGAGTTACCTTGGCTGTTCTGTGAGGTTACTTCCTGGTTTGGCAAAAGGTGTGGCCAGAGGCTGCTAGCTTGTAGGGTTGTCCCATGTGCTGATATGTCATGGGGGGTTAAATATTATAATGCTCCTTGTAGAGCAGGCCTGCCCACATGAATTGGTTGGGCCTGTATAAAAAGCCAGAGAATAGGCCCTCCCAGCTGTGATTTCCTAATGATATCAATGCATGTGTGTTGGATCAGTATTGGTGCTACCATTCCTTGCACACAAATGTGTCAAACTTTTATTGGATTCTGATGGTTAAAAAAAGTTTATTTGTGCCACTTTTTTTTTAAGAACTTTTCACCTTTGCCTTGATCATTTATGCCAATTTTTTTTTTGTTTGTTTTTTTTACTTTTTGAATTTTTTGCCACTTTCTGTTGTTTTTGTCATTGTTTAGCCCATTTTCACTCCAAATCCAGCCATTATTGTAATATTTTTTGCAACTTTTAACTGATTTTGATAATTCTTGCCCCTTTTGCCTCCCTTAAACCCTTTTCACAACTTTGTCCACCCAGGTACCCCTTGTTGCATTGTAGTAACCCATTTTTACCAATTTTATCCTATTTTGGCCTCTTTTAACATGATTTTTACTGTTCTTTAAATTTTTTCACTAATTTTGCTGCCTTTTTTCCACTTCTAACCCATGTGCTCTTCATGGCTTGGATATAAAGTTTGACATTACTTTCCAGTAGTCAATGTACCCAACCATGTAGTGTGTGTGGGTGTGTGTGCGTATGGGTGTGTGTGTATGTGTGTGGGGGTAATCTTTTATGTGTTGAGTCCTTCCAAAATCAGTCTAAAGGACTCAACATATAAGATGCTTTCAGACACAACTGCAGCTATTCAACACGTTCCCTCTAGACAATCCATTCTTAAACCTCTTTGTAGGCGGAAAACATAATTTTTTTCTCCCTTACTAATTACTTATTAGTAGGACATGTTTTTTTCCCTTAAGTGGTTTATACATCATTTCCCCCATTTTCTAAATTCATTACATGAGAGATTCAGAGAAATGGTGAAAATGCTAATGTAGCCCACTGACATTGCAGCAAAAGGAGCGGTAATATTCAGGTCAGAGGGTAGCAGATCTTTAGCCATTACATTCACAGATTTGCTCCTCATGTGGGAGGAGTATAGATCAAACCGTATGCTGATGTTGAGCCAGACATTTGAAGATCATTAACACTAAACTGCTCCTGCCTTTGATAACAACTCGCAAACTGGACAAATTACCCTCAATATTTCTTGTTCAGTTTTAAAGGTTTATGTTTAAGACAGAATGTCCTTGCTTGGTTGAGCTTTAGTAAAATTAAAAAACTAACACTTCACTGTGTCATAGCTGCTACAGTCAGATTGCAAAAAAAAAGAAAAAAAAAAAAAAAGCTCAGTTGAATTGTACAAAACAGAGCATGAAGTAATGTTTGTGCTGCCTCGCTGGTTTTCACGCATTTAGAGATTCAAAAACAAAGCCATTCACTTTTGGATGTTGTTCAGACGTAACACATGCCCCTAAGGCCTTTGATGTGCAGCCATCAAGATTGTCGCACTGCTACAGCATGACAATGTATTAATCACATGTTGTGTCCTGCAAGTGACAGCGAGGGAGTTCGCTGAGTGAAACAAGGCCCTCAGCTGGGATTTGCCAGTGGGCAGGTCCCTTCAAATGGCATGTGATGATAACCTTCTTGTCTTGTGCTCTGAGATTAAAAAGCAGGCGGGCTGTATAGATGGATATGCTCTGGTGGTGCGCTTGGACTTGAGAGACATAGAGGTCAGAGTCTATCTAAACAGCAGATGGATTGTTGGGCCTCTTTGGGAGCGCGCTGAGTTGGATTGAATACACAAATTAAAGTATGCATATGGGCACTGTCTTAAGCTGTAATAGAGGCACAATGTAAAACAACACAAATGCATTGGAACTGGATTTAAATCTTACACATGCAATGATTTACTGCAGAAAATATGAAGCTAAAATATTCTATTTTAATCCTTTAAATGCTTTAAAAAAACAGGCAGAGAGTATGTGAGTGTAGTCAGTAGACAGCAGTAGAGCTAATTACACAGACTAAAGCCATAAAGAGCACAACAACACACAGAGTGCACTTTTCCTTCCAACAACAGCTGACATTAAACCAAGAGCAATTTGGCACCTCTCCTATACCAATAAAGGCCTGTTACTGTTATAATAAATAGATTATAAGCACGGCCTTGATTATCCAAACACAAATGTAAGGTGGCACCTGTCTCCTCGTTGCAGTATGAGTTATGGCAGATGTTGTTTCCTAAGGCAGCTTAACCATTCCATTAGGGGGAGATCAAATGTACAGCTGAGTTTTTCAAATGAAATGCTCCTCTGAGCTCCATATTTCCAACATCTGGAGTCTAAACAACCAAATCAGACAAGGCAATTATTACAGAAGGGGACCATGCATGAGTTGATGCAGTAGTGTTCATACATCACTTACGCAGAATGGAAGAACAAAGTCAAATGATCTCAGATGCAAATAGCACGAGCACATGCTCACTGATAATGACTGCAGAGTACTTTTACATAGATGCACTAAATGGGAAATGCAAATGTTATAAATGGAGTTGAACTGTTATTCAGATAAAACTTAAAAGTGAGGCTCTGTTACAGAGGCATGAAAATGCAATTATAGCAATGGCTGAAAAAGTTCACTTTCTGAAGAGAATTTAGTCCCAGCTAGTCCCTGTAGATAGCAGTTCACTAATATTTTGGTTCTGCTTAAGGTTGGTGATGCCTGGCGAAATCAACTATGCTGCAACAACCCCAAAATCCATTTAGAGGAACTTTTTAAATACAAATCATCATATACAACAGCCACCATGCAAATGTGCTGCAGCGAAAGAATGAGCTACATAAAGGTAAAACAAATTAATTTACAGCAAACATGCTGCACATACATAACAAAGCAAAGTGTCTATAGGGGCAATGATCTCATAACTACTGTGCCAAAAATGAAGCTCAGCGTTAGTTCATGCTGGAAACGGTAGTCATACGCCCAGCTTTAATCAGCTGACAGTCAGCTGATCCCAGTTAGTACCTCCCAGCTCCCACAGCCAATCACAGCTCTTTCTCTCAACACAGTGGTGTATTTAAACATGATGTACCCCGCAGTAATCCCTGCTTGCATTAATGCTGCTGAACCACGCTGCTGCAGCTGGCAAAGCTTAACCTCCTCCACCCCAGCCTCCTCCTTTATAACACAAAGCTTGTTGCACCCTCATATTGAGATTCATGCTACTATGGATGAATTGCTTTTGAACTAGTACGTATTGTCATTAATGCTCCATCCATGTGGGGGTTTCTAGCTAAGCGCTCCCTGTAACGTCAAAGCATGCTGCTTGCCTAACCCAGGGATCATCTTTTGAGTACAGTCTTCTCCGCCAAGTAAAACTGTATCCATTTAGAAATAAAATGGTCAAATGTATGATGAATGTTCGTGACTGAACAAATAAAAAAATAGAGATGTTAACTTTCCTTCAAAGAGAAGATACTTTGCCAAAGGCATCACTGCTAAGTGTAGCGTTGGACAGGTCTCAGTTAGCTGTTCAGCTAGTGCTGAAGTTAACTCGCTGTGGCAGGTGTTGGGATCTCGAAGAACAGGGGTTGTGTGGGTGTTAACACCTAAAAGTAGGACAGAAGCTTTGAACCTCCAGGATGCTGGTGTGTCAGGATGTTACGGCCCACTCACACTCATTGGTCAACACTTTCCTGCATATAAGAACAAAGTGTATTCTTACCACTGAAGCCAGGAGTGCGCTCACTTTTAGATTATGATTAGTCTTCTTGAAATAAATACATATAAATACTAACACAACATTATATATTGGTCTTGACTGCATGCATAGTTTCATATGGTAACTTGTTAAAGTTTTGAAGCATAACAGTAAATAGATTAGATGTTTTAATAGTGTTTTTTTTCTGTCATCAGAAATGTTTCTTTGATCAGTATCAGTAAATCACACCTGCTCTAACTAGTTATGCTGTTGAATGAAACAAAATTGAACCCAAAATGAGCCCAAAAATTGAATTAAAATAAAGAAAAACACAACAGTCACACCAGGTTAGTGTAAGGACAAATTCATAGACTTGCATAAGGACCAAGTCTCAGATGCATCATCCCTTGGTTTATGCAGAAGCATCAGAAGCCAAAGATGGTGGTTGCTATATTGACACTTTCAATAAGTCTTCAACCAGGCAAAGATGTGCCATGTTTTGCATACTTCTGTATAAAATACTTAATATTTTTAGTGCATTAGCGGCAAAGTGCATTCTGAGAAGACTGCGACAATGCAGTGTGCTACTGTCAGACTCAAACCCAAGAGTTGAAATGTTGGACAGTTCCCATGAACACGATATTGGTGACATAACCAAAGTCACGATACAAGCTTCTGAACTTTCAAAGTAGCTGGAGGGGGCAGCACCAGCTTAGTGAATATCGCTGTGTTGTACAGATGAAAGTTATACATACACATTTTTGCTTGAAGCAGTGATATTTGTGCCTCCCAAAAGTATAACCAAAAAGTTGTCGACGGCCTTTTTCCATGAGGAAGAAGAGGCTAAACCCCTAAACAAACTAGCACCACTCTGTCACATTGCGTCATATAATGCGCCTCAATTGCCACCCCTGGCACACCAACCAGATGCAAGAGCTGATAGCCCGCTTAGGGCTTGCTTCTCCACCTCAGCCAATAAGTGAAATAAAAATAGAAGCAATAGTACTTTACCAGTAGCCAAGGCCTCACTCTTATTCTAGGAGTCAACCAAAAGGTGGCACTAAACTCCTTTTCTCTATGCTCCCAAACAGAGCATCTACTTGGCAGCAGACGGATTAAACAGCTGTTCCCTCAGGAAAACACTCCGCCAGCCACAGCCGGCCATGCTGAGAACAAAGCAGTGGTGTAAAATACCACAGTGCGCTGTACATTGTATTTTGTACAATGCAAAAGAAATAACACAATTCACAAGGTCTACTTTGTGTTGAAATACTTCTAAATTTATTGTGTTACGGCAACACTTCCTGATAGGTTGTATGGCATGGCTGTCAAGCTTGATAGGGGGTGGGCCTTCCTGTTCTCACAGCCAGCAGCTGATGAGAGGAGGGGACCGCTGTCTTAATTAAGCTGAGGGGGGCAGGTGTTTTAGAGGAGTGTGGAACACTGCAACACTGAGAGCTATCTCATGGAGAACACCTGGAAGCCCTAGACAAATGTTGCATTGCCGAGGGTTGTGTTTGCCTCAATACACTCAAATTAACTCAACTATATTATTTGTATAGCACCTTTCACACATAAGACATGTAGCCCAAAGTGCTTTACAAAGGAATAGACAGCAATGATCAATAAGAACCAAAGAGAGCAAGGGACAGTAAGGAATAGAATAAGACAAACTGAAGAAGTAGAGAAAGGAAAAACTAGAAAAGAAAAATTAAACAGTCATTAAAATGCAGCCATAGATTAAAAAAAAGCACAATAATAATAATAATTATTATTATTATTATAATAATAATAATAATAATTACTGCATGTTAAAAGCCAAATTAAAAAGGTGTGTCTTCAGTTTTCTTCTAAAAATATTAGTGGAGCTGGATAGTCTAATGTCCAGAGGGATTGAATTCCAAAGTTTTGGGGTATAAAAACAGAATGCTCTCTCCCCAGTGCTTGTGTGGGCCACTCATGGAGCATTTAAAAGCAAAGCTTTTATGCTGCAGCTTTGTTGATAATGATGCTAGACTGGGTGATGTGTGTTTAATGTGCGTGTATGCATTACTTGTGGTCCTGTATATTGCATGTTGTGTAAAGATTTCAGCCTGATACTGGAGCACTAGTTAGGGTGGACCCCCTGATTGTGACCAGGTATTTCACACACTGCATAAAAAGAAAGGAGTTCTGTGATGTATGGAGGAGCAAGGCCATGTACAGCTTTAAAAACAATTAAAAGAACTTTAATATCCATTCTAAAAGAAATAGGAAGCCAATGCAGAGTTTTTAAAAGGGGGTAATGTGCTCGACTCTCTTCTTTGTGATTAAAATTCTTGCAGCAGAATTCTGGATAAGCTGTAGTTTTTTAATGACTTTTGGGGTAGTCCAGTAAAAACAGAGTTACGGTAATCTAAACGGCTGGTAATAAAAGCATGAATTAAAATTGCAGTGTCTTTTTGTGTTAAAAAAGGTCTCACTTTGGTGATGTTTCTTAGATGTTAAAAACTCTTATGACCTTGTTAAAATGTGTATTAAAATTTAAATCTTGATCTAAAACCACTCCCAGGTTCATGACACTGAATGCAAAGAAGTGAGGTCATCGGGGGAAACAGAGAGATATAACTGAGTGTCATCGGCATATAAGTGATAGTTGATCTTATGTTGTGTGATGATATTTCCGAGTGGTAGCATGTAAAGTGAGAATAAAATGGGTCCAAGAATGCTTCCTTGTGGGATACCATTTAAATCATGAGGCTGGGACAGACTACCAAGGCTGACGTAAAACTGTCTGTTAAAAAGATAAGAGCTAAACCAGGCTAAAACAAGGTCAGAGAGACCGGCCTATATCTCAAGTCGGTTGATTAAAGGTGCAGTGTGTAGAAATTGGAATTTTAGCGACATCTAGAGTTCAGATTTTAGAATGAGCCCATCTGTTACCAAAACACATCACTAAGCGATGAGAGCCTGTGAAGACCAAAAAGGATTGTAAGCTGGACATCACTTACAGCAGTGATGAGGTGAGGGTTTATTCATTCATTTTTGTAACCATTATTTTTATAGATTATAGGTCAGTCTTCTTCTCCGCCTGCCTTCCAGGTAGATTTCAGGACCAGCAGGCAGGTTCGTATTTAAAAATCATGTTTCGCTCTTTCTGTCCCCAAAACTTTGCCGTAGACAACATGGCGGTTCGTTATGTCAGCCTCCGTGAGCGCGACCCGCTGTAATGTAAATTTAAAAAGCTTTTTTCTAATTTTTTAAAAAGAAAACAAAAGTTTTAAGGGGGTGATTGTACACTTATTTTAACATACGTCACATAAATATATAAACATTATATCCCATTTACACCGTTTCTGTTTGGCGAAATGCTGCCAACTTCTAGACACTGCACCTTTAAAATCTCACAGTCAATTGTGATGAAAGCTGCACTAAGGTCTAAAAGAATAGGACTGCCACGTTATTTTCATCTAAAATCATTCTAAGATCATTTACAACTTTCAGCAGGGCTGTCTCTGTGCTGTGGTTTGTTCTAAAACTGGATTGAAGTAAATCTAAAATGCTGTTTTGGGATAAATAAGCAGATAATTGGTTAAAAGCAATTTTCTCTAAAATTTTACTTAAAAATGGTAGATTAGAAATTGGTCTGTAATTATTTAACTGAAAGGGGTCTAAATTGTTTTTTTTAATAAGAGGTATCACAGCGGAGGTTTTAAAAGCTGAAGGGAAAATGCCAGAGTTAAGAGAAGTGTTTACAATCCTTGTAATTTCATATGAGAGTCTACTGTAACAGGACTTAAAAAGCTTGGGTGGAATGGGATCTAACGGACATGAGGAAGGCTTCATCGCCTTTACCACATCCCCTATGGCCTCTTCTGTAATTAGTACAAATGAAGATAGAGTTGCTGGGGGACCAACAGCAGGGAGATCACAGAAGGACTGAGTTGTTTGATTTAAAATATATTTTACAATACTAGTGTTAGTGGGGCTTCCTTTGCCTTTGGAGCAAGCCTCTAGTGGACATTTGAGGAACTGCACTATTTTGCACTTCTGCATTAGCTTTTCAACATTCGAAGTTACCACTTGGAACAAATATTTACTATCACCTTATAAATTAATGTTTATTACACAGTTTTATTTATGGTAATTTAAAAAGAATCCTCAAAAATAAATCAACAGAGCCTACCATAAGAGAGACATCACTTGGTAAAGTTATTTTTTAACACTATAAAAAGTAATGCATTTGGGAGCTGAAGCTGCATAAATAAAGTTTTGCAACAGGCCATGTAAGTTAAATTTAACACATCTCAGCGCTAAGGGAGGGCCTCTGAAGATCAACAAACTATGATCATGTTTTAATGCTCCACAAGTCGCTCAAATTCAAAGCTTTCAAAGTCAGTGAAGGGCATCTATGGAATATCATTGACTATATCATAAAGTTAACTTAACAAAAATAACCTCTAATCCTGATGTAAGACACTGGAGATCTGTCTCTATGAGAGTATTAAAGCACACCTGCAGTACACATAGCAAGTTGCCTTTTGATGTGTAATAACATTAGTGACAAGAGAGTCACACATTAGAGAAAGAAAAGCTGCATATGTAATTTTCTTGGAACTCATGCATCCTTTTATGCATCTTTTCTCAGAAATAGAGCGAGCGTTCCCCTGGAGGGGCGGGGGGGGGGGGTTCTCACAGAGACTGATAAGCAGCCCATTTCTTCTAAGTGAATGCTAATATTTCCCCAATTACAATCAGTTTGTTATGGTTTTAATTTATTGACCATGTGACCAAAGCTTCGATGTATACATCCTCTAAGGTGGATGGCTGGTTTATTGTTCTCTATCTTTGTGAAGCAGATATCAACGAAGTGTTCTACTCCCACGACTACTTAGGAAACAATTAACTTCAATATGAAATAAACAAAAAGTAAGAGTGTGTTTAAAAGCACTTAACATGATGCCTGCCTGTTTTCACATTATTTAAATTCTAATTTGCCTAATTTAATTAAATATGTAACTTTAGCTGTCATTTCAAAAACAAAAGATGCAGCTGCATTTTAAAGTCTGTGAAGTGTATTTGTGGTTTTATGTATTTATTTTTTGCTACAGAAAGAGTTAACAAGCTTCATAAAGTCATGAAGTGTGCTTTTTGCTTTCATCAGGAAACCTTGTTGGAATTTTCAACCAGAAAGTCCGTTCTGTAGTGGCTTAGATAGAGGACAAAACTGCCCCTGAGGTGATAACCAGTCGCAAAGGCTAAGCTGGACTGGAGTTACAAGCTCCAGTAGTCTTAGGAGAGTGGGAAGCATGTGAAGTTTTGAATTATGATGTAAAAGAAATCATTGAAAAAAAAAAAAAAAACACCATGTAGAAACCTCAAAAACTTAACTGTGAGGATAAATGACATTTGTATTATTTGGATGTATGGCTGCCAAATTAAGATTGTTATGAATTGGAAGATAGTAACTATTTTTTTATTGTGTGAATAAGACAGTCAAAGTTAACCTTGCAAAGCAGATGGATATGCCCGTTTTCTTGTTTCTCACTGGCGAATCCATCTTGCAAAGCTCCCATCTGAACCGTTTGGGCCCAGTTAGAAAGTGACAGGACCAATCAGCGACGAGGGGCAGTACTTTCAGGCACAGCAGAGTTGTGACGTAAACAAGCAGCAGAAGAGCTGGTGCAGTTATGGAGGAAGAGACTGGATGCTGCTAAAGCGTCAGTTTTTTCAGAACTTGATGACGTTTCTTCATTAAAAGAAGAACAAAGAACAGCAGTGAGTTGTCTTCTTTTCTAAAACAACAAATGTCGAGTACTTACATGTCTACAGTTACCATGTTTCACATTATCAGCTGCACACGCGCAGCTTGCTAGCAGCTACGTCACGTGCTTTGTTGCTCTGATTGGCCCGTAGAAATGTGACAGAGAGAACGTCCACCCAATCATACTCTGAGGATTTTTCAAAGCCTCTGCCTTTTTTTTTTTTTAAGTTTCTTAATGAAGCTTTCCCAGATGGATGTGTGAAACAAATCCATCTGGCGTGTCAGGTTAAGTCAAAGTCACTTGGGAAAGCCAGTCAAGGCTCGCTTCCACCAAACCCTGAAAAAGTTTGTTTGCAGTAAGAATGCAATCAAACCTAACCTGACACGCCAGATCTAGAGATGGATGTGTTTCACACATCCATCTGGGAAAGCTTCAATAGGAAACAATTGAGAAAAGGCAGAGGCCTTGAAGAAAACTCGGAGTGTGATTGGATGAACATTCTATCTGTCACATCTCTACGGGCCAATAAGAGCAACAAAACAAGGGACTTAGCAGCTATCTAGCTGCACATGTGCAGCTACGGGGAATAACGCGAAACATGGCAACTATAGACATTTAAGTACTCGACTTTTGTCTTTTTTGAAAAGAAAACAACTCACTGCTTTTCTTTGTTCTTCTTTGAACAAAGAATTGTTGTCAAGCTCTGATTAAACTTACGCTTTAGCAGCATCCACGCTAAGCTCTTCTGCCATTATTGCACCGGCCTCTTGCTACTGCTTGTTTACGTCATGACTCTGCCGTGCCTGAAAGTACTGCCCCTCATCACTCATTGGTCCTGTCACTTTTTTATTTTTTTATTTTTTTATGCTGCTAAAGTGCCAGTTTTATCAGAACTTGACGACATTTCTTCGTTAAAAGAAGAACAAAGAACAGCATCGAGTTGTTTTCTTTTCAAAATGACAAAAGTCGTGCACTGACATGTCTACAGTCGCCATGATCCTCATTATGAATGAGAACGTTTATGCAATCATCCTCCAAGATTTTTTTAAAGGCACTGCCCTTTCCCAAATGCTGTTTATGAGTGGTTTCCCAGATGGATCCATCTGGTGTGCCAGGTCATGTTTATCTGTGATGCCATAGAAACTACAAGTGTTGAAATGAGAGCACTCCACTATTTTGTTTTTTCATGTTAAAATCACCAGCAGCTTATCAAACATCTGTGATGAAAACACAGAGAAACATTAGCAAAGAATGTCAACACCAGTTAACATGGTCACAAATTAAACTGTAACACCAGCAAAGCACTAATCATTAATGTACTGAGTTTGTTGAGTTCTGCTTTTTCATGTGAGCTGTGTCAAGCTTTTGATAAATATGTTGCCTAAATGTTTATGAGGCATTTGACCTCCTAGCTGTTTCAAGTCAATCATTCGGCATCTTAAATGCAAAGGCTCGAATGAGTGACTGAAGTGACTTATAAGCCTAGCATTGGATTAGTTTACTCATGCAGCAGGCTATGGTGAAATAACATTAGAACATCCTGGCACTTGGGTCGCTTTAGAATATTACAGTTTGGACTACTACTGGACTAATACTGACTCATTTTATCATGTGAATCTGGACAAAGTAAACAGCAATAGGTGTAAAAGCACCTTAGTTTAAGTTAGTACAAAGACTTAAAGACTTACCAGGGATAGAAAGAGCTGCTGCCACCAGATCAGGGCTGGGAGGTGACTATGGCTCAGTAAGGAGAGTAAGTCGTCCTTACAGTCGGAAGGTTGTGGGTTTGTACACTTAACCCCAGTCAGGGTTATGTGATGTTAATTTTCTTTTATTCTATGATCAGCTTTATGAATCTTAAATGTCCTCAGGATGCCCTGTGCCCCATTTTTCGCTCATTTTCAGTGCACTTACTAGTCTTTTGTTTGTCATTTATGTTTGTGGATGGTGGATTTCTGTATGCATTTGATTCATTTCTGTCTTTGAATGGGAAAAAATTGAAAATAGTTACTTTTGCAGCCATGTCATGCTCTTTCAAAATATGTTTTTTCATAACGTTTTAAGATTTCTTCTTTCCTGCCTGTTAATACTTAGCCCAGGATTAATGTTCCGACAATAATGAGAGGAAAGAAAGATACAGAAACTGTGTTTTGATTCTCATTTTATTTCTTCTGGAACACAGACCTGATGGTGAATGCGGTGGAATATTGGAGACACACATACACACACTTATATGAGCTATCCAAAGTGGATATTTGCATGACAACGAACCCTTTTGTCCCTGTCGACTCTCTGTCTGAATCATCTGTCTCCATATATTTACATTTGCTCTAATGAGACTCTCTGCCTGTTTATGTGTGCTTAACCTCCTGGCAAGTATTTCTACAACAGGATATTACTCATTTTCATTTCTATTTCCTATTACAATAGGCTGTTGAACTGACTGTACGTTTGTATGTTTTGGTGCAGAGATCAGGGGCATTATTATGCTAAAAAATACCAATTTTGACAACACTTGAATCAATATGTGCCCAAGAATATAAGATATGAGAGCAGTAGATCTATTTTTTGTTTTTAAGTAATTTAAGTTACTTTGAAGGGGGATGTATGAAGGCCTGTGTTTTGCCCCTGATAGAAGATAACTATGCTACAGCTAAAGCAATCTGGCAGCCAGTAGTTGACCTCACATGTTAACCTTTCACCTGAGGTCATCATAGGTGTGCCTAATACAGCTGTGACACACAAAAGGATGATGAGGAAATCTTTGAGCCTCCAGTGTTTGCTGCAAATTAACTTTTATTTTATAAAAACTTTTTACACATGCAGCATGTCCAACCCAAAACAAAACTTACCCCTAAAGCCTCATGCCCTCCTGCTTCCTTACACCAACACAGAAAATGATTTTCACCAATGGGCTGCAGAAAAGCAGACAAGATTTTTAATGATACTCCAAAGTCAAAAGAGGTCAGAGTGTGGGCATGAAGTCAGTTTGACACCCATGTTTAAAGAGCATCTATTATTTTAAATGATCAAACTCACTAAAAGCATGATGTAGCGCACTTGACTGCATTGACACACAAACTCGGACCTCAT
This sequence comes from Cheilinus undulatus, assembly GCF_018320785.1. NCBI lineage: Eukaryota > Metazoa > Chordata > Actinopteri > Labriformes > Labridae > Cheilinus > Cheilinus undulatus. The sequence goes on from NC_054873.1 coordinate 32,132,277, forward strand.
TTTGATTTTGAAACATCAAATGAAAGTTATCCATCCTGCTTTTCTCCTGAAACCAAAGGAAAGAAGGAAAGGAGAAAAAAGACAAAATAGAAAATGAGAAAATGAGAAGTATGAGAAATGACAACTAAAAAGCAGCAAATAATCACATTTAAGGAGCTGAAACCGCATGTTATGTAAGTTATTTGTCTTACGAAGCCTGACTGACTCGACATTACTTAATTTTATATTTTAGCAGAATTGTCTGCAATCGTTTATTGTTTAACCTTGTGTGAAAATTATAGTTACACGTGCTTTTTTTTTCTAAACCCTGAGCACCTACCCCTCTAAGGCCTCTGCATGAGTCTGATTTTAAAGCACCTTTTTTTCTTTTTTTCTTTTTTTGCTTTTGCTTTTTTTATGAGGGCATAAAACAGCAACAATCAAAATTAAAACTGACACCTCCTAAGGTGGTTGAGAACAAGCAAGCAAAGATCCTGTGGAACTTCCAGATCCAGACTGACAAGATGGTGATGGCTAATCAGCCTGACAATGCTGGTTACTAAACATCAGAAGACAGCGGTAGTGATAGCTGTAGCAATACTAAGCAATATCAACATCGGGAAGAAGGAGCACGAGAAGCTGGAGAAATACCAAGGGCTGAAGGAAGAGCTAGAGAAGATGGGGGATGTGAAGGCAACAGTAGTTCCAGTAGTGATTGGGACACTGGGAGCTGTAACCTCCAGACTTGGTGGACGGCTCCAACAGATACTGGGAACGACATCTGAGATCTCCGTCCAGATGTGCGCAGTGCTTTTTTAAATTATATATTGCTATCCTGATAATGTGATAAACACATGATAAAAATCCCTCTACTACGCTACAACTGATAAAGCTGACTAAGGCCTGGTTTTCATAGTTCTCAAATCATTTATACGGCTTTGAATAAAGGAAACAGGGATGAAGGCAGAAATACCATCAAACCATTTTACAGAAATAAGGGGGTGTTCCAAACCCTTTAGTATATTTCAGTGTATGCATGTAGAATTTGTGCATTACAGTTCACCATTTGATCAGCAGAAACACAGATAAGGTCAGGAGCCTCTTGTTAAGTCTCTGTTCAGTATTGGAGGATTTGACTAATTAATCAGGTACCCATGCTGTTTGAACTATGCATAATTACATATGGTGCATCCTTCAAATTAAAGATTGCAGATGGAGCGCATATGTTAATCCTGCTGCTGTGTGATGACTACAGGTATTAAATCAAATGAGTGTGGGAACAAGGCACCATGTTAAAAAAAAAATACAACAAAAAAAAAAACACATTGCTGGTTGAAATGACTGTAAGGATTCAGGCCTTAATCTACAGCAGCATATTGGCTATTTAGAGTCTCTTAATGTGTGCCGGATGGCCTTGTGTACCATATTCAGAAGTGGTTGTCCTTGAGCTGGTTATGTAAGGTTTGACTCTCAACATTGTACTGCATGTTATTCACCATTCTCTTACCATCCACCTTGTCTACAAGAAATGCATAAAAGCCTCAAAACCCCCTTTAAAAAGCCTGATTCCTTAGCAGCACAGTCAATTTAGAAATTATTTATTCCAACAACCAAATTAGAATATTTTCACCATGCGTTTGTCCCTGCATTTTTCCTATTTCTCTCTCTTTCACTTCTGTCTACATGGATCAGAGACAAGGAAAGAGGGAGATGACAAGGCACCAGATGTTTATGCGCTGTTAGGACACAGTGGTACGGTGCAGGTCTAAGGTAGCAAAGCACAAAATTTGAAATAATTCACTATTGAATTATGTTGAATTTTGCGCAAAACAGTTTTCTGAATAAATTATGCATATTCAAAAAAAGAATATCAGCACTGTGGAAGTCCTCAGTGTGTTTTACACTATCCTCTGGTAAACAGAGAATTGCTTTCTATCTTCAGCCAAGGAGGCAGAGAAGGAAGGGATAATGCTTTTTCTCGTCTTTTTAATTAAATAATGTTAACAATTATATTAACCCTTTAAGCCCTGAGTCATTTTTAACCATTCTGTCTTGCCTGGACTTATTAACTTTCAAAAGCTTGTAAAATATCAACCCTGTAGTGCACAGTCAAGCTCTAAGCATCCTTTTATTCAGGACAACCCGTTTTTAAAGAAATGCTTGCTGCAGTGATGTTACTTGGAAAAAAAACATGTCATATGACTGTAGAGACAAAACACAAAAATAAAAAGAAATTCTAATGGCTGACACACAGTAAACAGATTATTATTAAGCATTATGTTACCAGTGTGAAAGCTATTGTCTTTCTATAGGCTCTTTAAAAAAATACCTGCAAATTAACCACAATAAAGAAAACCTCATCTGGCTTACAAAGGTTTTTAGTCAGCAGCAATTTAATGATGAAGTGTATTTTTAGTAAAATTACCCAGCTAGGTTGCCAGTCTCTAAAGATTTCCTGAATATTAATGCTTAAGAGCAAAGTAGGAGTTACTTTAATTTCACAGAGCTGTGAAAGTGAAAAACGCCATTCAGCTGGAAGTTTTTGAACAGTCTGGATAAGGTGTCCTCTTGCCTTCAGCAAGGACAGGTACTGTCAGTGCAACCGATTCCAGATTCCTGCTGAGCCGACAGTGACTGTCTGCAACTACAAAGCAAGGCTGGTGCCAAGGTTCTGTTGAAGCCTTGTGGCTATTGAATATATATTTGTATTCATATCTTATATTTAATCATCAGTTGGTCAAACAAGAACAAAGGCCGGTCTTGTTTTAAGTCTCACTTCTATCTGTTGTCCCTGCAGGTGAAAAACGGTTGAGGAATTGCAGAAGTAAACATTAAAGATTGTTGTTTTGGGAAGGCAGCCACACAGATTTCATGAAAATCAATTCAAATGTATCAAGGTGAGACAATAAATTAAACCCAACACGACACTGTGGAGAACATTGAGGATAGAATGTTAATGCATCTGACGGGAAAGGATGAGCTTTTATCAGGAAGGTGGTAGGAGGTTTCAGCGCCTAATGACCACTGAGCTCAGCAACAATCAAGTCAATACACAAACCCCTGTGCTGGGGTTATGTGGACTTAAGAGGTGTTTGTGTGCACCTTTCTCAACGGACAAATTCAAGAAGACAGTAATTCTTTAATCCAACACATAGATGCAGGATCCACGGACAAGGAAAACATTGTGATAACAGTATGAGTATCTCGTGAATTTTCTATGTCTCCTAGTGTCTGTAACCTCATGTATTTGTAAAGGCTCTTTCATCACATATGTCAGATGTCCCAACGGGTAACCATCAGAGAATACGTTTGCTTCCTTGGCTGTCATGTGCAAGGGAAGATGTTAAGCCTTAGTTATGGATATGTTTGTTTGAGGAAGAAACAGCGAACAACTTTACCAACCATAAGAAGAGTCAAAGTCACAACGTTGGCAGGGTTGTGTCAAAGCAATGAAACGCTCAACTCAGAGGCTTTCTGCTCCTGAAAGTAACAAAAAAGATGAGTGTAAAAAAATACATCTTAATTTCCATTTGAATCACTTATTCCCTAAATGAATTATGTGGGATTCATCAGAGGACCGCTCTTAGGGAAGCATGAATAAGTTCAACAATGAGCGTCTTCAAAACATGCTCATTCATTATAATCGTGACTGCATTCAGAGACTGTAGAAGCTGTGTCATCTCCTAGCTGGGGAAAAAAGGCACTGCTTTGGTTTGAGCTTGGAATCATGATATTTAAAGAGAAATTCATGAGACATAACCTGCTGTGCTTTTAAAAGGTGAGAAAGACAGTTAACGTTATTAGAAGATTAGGTCATAATTGTGTCGTATTTATGTGCTTTAAGAAAAATCATTCTACAGAAAAGAGGGACTGCGACTCATTTTCTCTCTATTGTGTTATGAAGTACAAACATTACATGAAAAATGAGTCAAACACACGTCGGAAAATTGGGTAAATGAATATTCATGCCCTGGATGGCAAGCACATTGCATCTTAAAATGCCTTTTCACTGTCTACATTTGTGCTCTTTGTATGCTAACTGCATTTGCCTGATTGCTTTTCCTGTTTGTGAATGGTTTGTTTGGAGAAAGGCCGTTGCATGAGGTTTTATAAGGCGTCACATAATCCTTTGGCAGTGGGACATAAGGGATAAGAAACAATGTGAATGCATGGCAGAAGACGCATCTCTCAGTGGAGATTATTCCGGCATGCTCTGGCTCAGTATGTTCAATGGATTTCCTGGTTTTACTGTGCTATTCAGTTCATGCCAAAAGGTCAGCCATCTGATTTTACAAAATGTCTCATTTTACTGTGACCTTAATAGAAGACTTGTCTCTGCTTTTTTGGGGCTGTTGTTGTTATATTGTTGCTACCACAGACTTCAACAACAACCTTATCTGAGAAGAGACTATTTGTTTTTTCAATGCATGGATTAATTTATTATTTTCACTTAAGGCCTCTTGAGAAAATAATAATATTACCAAGGATATGCAGTGGTACAAACCACTTCTTTATGCCAAACAGTAGACCAGTGTCCTTTATTATGCTTCATCCATTTAATAATCCATCCATATCTACTCTAAAAGGATGAGGCAGTGGCAGCTGGTCAATAGGGGGCGCTAGGGCGCTGCCCCCCCATGACTCTCCACAAAAAGAGGACAGATCTTAAGTTCACTGAATATTTTTTTAAATATTTGCTTTATATATCAATGGATTTATATGAATATCCTCCTGACTACCAGTAGTTCAAATTTGTCCTCTGTGGAGGACATTTCTAAACCTTAATATCTCCCACCCACTGCATACTACTGAATTAACTCCTTCTGACATCCACAGAGGACATTTAGGGCTTTTCAATGATACCAAATGTGAAAGGATGGGGTTTTGGTACCTTTTACTTTCTCATCAAGGAAAATGGTGTCCATCAGTGCAAGCGCATTTTATGGGAAGAGGAAAAGTAAGTGCATAATACTTTTTATTGAGCAAATTTTGGCTTGAAATGTTGTTGGCATATTTTATATAAGTCTCTTAACAACACATTAAAACATTGTCTGAATTATTTTAACTGTATTTTAGTAAAGTATTCAAATGTCCGTTGTGGACATTTGTAGTTATTTCCTCCATTTTGTTCTGTTTTTTCAAATGACAAGAAAGGGAGTTATTCTCAGAAGCAGAATGAATTTTACTGTAAACTGTTGATGGAAACTCGGATTTTGTCTGATGAAAAAGAGCAAGATGCAGTGATTGAGCCAGGTGGACAAAACACATGAATCAAAATGTCGCAGATCCAGCTGCAAGAGCAAAACATAGTATATGTGATGTGCACGAAGTGTAAGGAATTCCTTTGTGTATCGAAGAAGGCCCTCATCACAGGCTCAGAAGGCCTAATCACAAGTTCTGAGGGTCAAATCACAGGCTCGGAGGGCCTCATCACAGGCTCAGAGGGTAACATCACCGGCTCAGAGGGCCTCATCACAGGCTCAGAAGGTAACATCACAGGCTCAGAGGGCCTCATCACAGGCTCAGAGGGCCTCATCACAGGCTCAGAGGGTAACATCACCGGCTCAGAGGGTCTCATCACTGGCTCAGAGGGCCTCATCACAGGCTCAGAAGGTAACATCACAGGCTCAGAGGGCCTCAGCAGAGACTCAGAGGGCCTCATCACAGGCACAGCTTAGCTCACATATCAGCTACGTAAACTATGTATCTGAGATTATCTGGGTCTCTAAGTTACCTAAGGTATTGTTTGACAAAGCTCACTTTGCTAGAGCCTATATAGCGATAAATACCATAGCTATTCTAGCTATGTAGCTAACATAGCTTAAGCATAACTCAAAGCAGCTAATGTAGCTACATTATAGGTATGTTATCTATGTAGCTACATTAGCTTTAGCTATGTTTGCTAAAGCTCACATTAAAGATAACTTAGCTACATTGGCTTAAGTATTAACATTAATTACGTAGCTAAAATAACTATGTTAGCTTTAGGTTAAGCTAATAAAGCTGAATTGATTAATACAGTGTGGTGATTTTGGACATTGTCCAACAATGGGGATTCGGCTCATTTTTCTAGTCTCACTGTATGACTATGTGCAGTCATATATAGCCAAAATATCAGCGACGCTAGAAGTCCACCCATCCAGTCATAAAAAGCTGATCAGCCTTTGTTGAGCCATGCTTTCCCCATGTACACTGCACGACCAATGAGCAGGCTGAATGTTGGCCTAACCTCCGACTGAGGCATACTACTCAAAATTTTTCTGAATGGGTAGAAATCACACGGTATACAACTGGCTTTAAACATGGGTTGGTTCCAGCCAACCTATTGGTACATTATTACAGAACAGCACCTCTCAGTTAAAGATTACAGAGGCTGTTCCTCCCAATCAGCCCCCGGCAGGTTTTACATTGTGTGCACGCTAGCCACCAAGCAAAAAAAATAAAAATAAAAATAAAAATTGTGCTCATGGAACAACTTTTGTCTGAACTATCATCAGATTATTTTAAGAAAAACAACAGATGAAATAAAGATTAAGGATGTTTCTGATTACTAGATTTGGCTTTCTCCAGTGTTCTTGGCATTTTGTACAAAATAAACCATAAATATGGTGAAACCTTGTTTTTGTTTTTATCAAGTTACAGGAATTCGTCAGCGTTTCTCACAGCTGTGTTGACTTCTGTTTTCTCTCTTTGCGGGGGGTGGATTACTAGAAATGATGCATTGTATTGTAGCTGTGTGACATTAGAGAAAATAACAGCCATGATCACACGCTGATCCCAACATCAGAAAAGGTCTTTTATTTTGTTTCATTCTGAGAAGTAACGTGAAAAAAACTATCTGCTTATCTGCAGACTTAAGGGGAACAAAAAGGTAGAAAAAGAAAAAACATCAATCATAAGGTAGATAAATTGTTTTCAAAGTTTAACTGATCATAACCGATGTGTTTTTTTAATTCTACTACCTGACAAACTATGTTTTATGCAAAAACACTTTTCAATGCACATCTGGGCTGCTCTGTTACAATGTGTGTATCTGAATGTCTAGTAAAATGGTAGTAATAGTAACATTTTGTGTTATAAAAAGGGTGTGACTAACTGATGGGATAAGAAGAACAGAGAATCAAAAAGAAGAATATTTATTCAGAGAGAACTTCACAGCTACAACCACCCCCACAAAGGCAGAATTTGTTAAACATAAAATGTTTTGGTTGCTTTTAAGGCTTTTGTAGAATGTCATTTGGGATTTCAGACAGACATTTTTGCTTTACAGAAGATCCATCCATTCATTATCTGGTGGAATTTAAATTTACACTAAACATGTTTAAAGCAGAAAGTTATTAACTACCTGGAAATAAAAGAAAAAAAAATCAATGAAAGAGTTATGGTTTAACAAGTGACCATTTTAACTGGTGACAATATTTAGGGTGCGCTCCACATTCATGGAATTACATATGTAGTTCAATTAAAACAAAATCTCCTCCATTTAATCTCACCCTCTTTCTCCGTTTCTCCCTTGACTACTTACTAATTGTGCACAGACTGTCATAGCGAGTGTACAGTCTGTGAAAAGATGCAGTGCTAAGCCTCAGCACTGACTTCTGCTTAAAGGTTCATTCATAACTTAATGGCAAGACAATGGTTGAATAGTGCCTGCTAAACTGTCACTGTTGTTGCTGTCCATGGTGCTGATCATGTGACTTAAAATTTAATGGTGTGACTAGATAATGCACTAAGTCCTGAGTGAGGCCTCAGACTCTTTCTGTATGAACAAAACTCAAGTTAGAGAGGTTTTTTAGGTCACCTTACCATGTAAGTAAGAAACTGCACTGTCGAGGTGTTGCTGTGGGTCACAGGTATGTCGTGATGTCATGTCATAAATGTGAAGGCAGATGAACTCACAGTGCATGCACCAATTGTGGGTACTTGCTGTGTATTTAAAGCGAGGACACACAGAAGACAGAATGCAGTGTAAAGTGAAGAAGACAAACAGCTGTGTGGTTTCTCTTGGTTTGTACACAGTCAGCCTACCTGTCTGTCCCCCCTGCTCTCATCAGAATCAGCCTGACCCATCGAGTCAGCAAGACTGGCCTCACCAAAGCAGAAAATGTTGGTAAATTTCACACATTTAAGTTTCACAACTTTAGCTGAAAACACTTTTTGTCTTGTGCCACAATGAGTCAACTTAAAGCAATCAGATTTAAGAAAAACAGGATCAGTGCAAGTAAGAAGGGGCCGCTTGTATCCTACCCTAAACTTTGGAAGTTTTTTGCCCAGGCTGGGCCAGACTGGCTGGTATTTACATACGACCAGCTGGATCAGCCTGGAATGTGTCAGCAGTCCTGGAGTGGTCCTGAACCTCCTGATGGCCACCTCACTCCTGTGCATAGCAGACTGGAGCAGATGCTGACCTAAGCACCTCTTTATAACTGACTGAATTTTCATAATTTACAAATAAAAGTACGTTCTTTATAAAAACAGACTTAATCTTGGAGTAGTCATTTCCTAAAAATGATCCAGTTTTTTACTTAACTGTCACCCTTCATAACAGTAAGAACACATCATAGATAAACCACCTTAATAAAGAGGGACATCCACTGCAAGCTTAAAACTCCGAACAGAGGATGACAAAATACTATGCAACCTATGTTGAAAAGTTGCAGCCGTTTTCAATAGCAACTTCCAAATCAAGAAAATTCTTCACGGCCTTTTTTTCTGTACAATGTTTCAACCTACAGATGAAGAGAGATCCCACCAACACATCCACGGCTGTGATGTTCTGTGGGCTAGAATTGTTCCTGATGCATTAACAAGTGTTCGCTCTATCATTTCATCATTTGGAACATTGTTGTTTAGGAGCAGTTCCAAAGCTCTTCATATTCAGATAGGCTGCCTCCAGCTGTATCTGCCTCCTCTGCCCTTCACGTCCATGTTCTGCATACTTAATCCTCCACTCACCCCCTCACTCTGCCTTTCCACAACACTTTCCTCTTCTCTTACTGTCAAGAGCGCCTCTGAGTGTGAATTTTACAGGTTCAAAGATCAAAGCGGAGAATACCAATGGAGATAAAGACAGAGAGAAAATGAAAGCAGAGATAAAAAGAGTTTCAAATCCCCTCCAGTCTCCATATTTAGATGTTTGTCATTGCTTTGTTTATGTTTTACTCCAACCTTATTTTCTTCTAAGATTGCAAAGGTTTTGCACCCTGTAGGCTTCTTTTTACTGTTTAAGTAACTTGAAAGCTACTTAGTCATGACAAAGCATCTGCAAATATTTACCCTACACGATGGATTTTTGTAAGAAATTATGCAACAAACACTCCTTGACAATTAAAAACCTTCATCTTTGGAGAGAGATAAAACTGTGTGAGACAGTAAACGACTTTCCTTAAGAAGCAACCTCAGATCTGTTGGAGATTTTTATTAAAATTAATGGTTTCTCCCTTGTCTTTCCTTCAAGGTTATCAGTAATGTGCAGTTTCCCACATCCCCATAGGCTACTGTTTCACCAGTGTATGGAGTAAATGAAAAAGATCCTATCAGTTACTAGATCATATCATGTGCATTCAAAATGCAACTGTCAGGTCACCATGGTGGGGGAGTTGAATGTGAGAGAAGAAAATTATACTTGATTTAACCATAAATAAATTCATTTTAAGGTTCACGTTTCTGTGCGTTCCAGCTGGAATATATTATTAAATCATGTTATGGACAGACTTGTACTTAAGATGATTTACAGAAAGCATAAGGGGTTTTCAGGAAGGTAACACAATTACTACCATCATCTGGAAAGCCTGTAGATACAGTACCTATAAAAAGTATTAACCCCCTTGGATGTTTAACCCTTTTATTGATTTTATAAACCAATTATGGTCAAAAGAATTTGGCTGTTTTGCCAAAAAATTGCAAAATCTCTAATGTCAAAATGAAAACAGATTCCAACAAAAATATCAGTTAGATGAAAATATGTAATGTAAGAAAACATTCAGCCCCTTCAAATCCATTATAGTAGATGAACCTTCGGCTGCAATCACAGCACTGAGTCTGTGTGGATAGGTCTCAATCTGGGCACTGCAATTTTACTCCATTTTTTTTCTGCAAAATGGCTCAAGCTCTGTCAGGCTGCATGAGGACTGGGCATGAACAGCCCTATCCCGGACCAGCCCCAAGTCTCTACTGGATTGAGGTCTGGGCTTTGATTCTGCCACTCCACCCAGTTGAAGCCCATCCACCTTGTTGTCTTTAAACCATTTCTGTCATCGCTGTATGCCTCAGGTCATTGTCTTGCTGGTAAATAAATCTTCGTCCAAGCCGTAGTTCTACCCACCTTTTCACCTTCCAGGGAGGGTTGCTAAGAAGCACCCCCACAGCATGATGCTGCCACCACCATGCTTCACAGTGGGGATGGTGTTGTGAAGTGTGAACACATCGTCTTGTCTGATGTGTTTTCATCAACAGTGGCTTTCTTTTTGAAATTCTCCCATAAAGCTTTGACAGGTGAAGAACCCTGGCAACAGTTATAGTGTCTCTCCCTTCTCAGCTGCTGAGGCTTGTAACTCCTTCAGAGTAGTCATAGGTGTCTTGGTGGCGTCTCTCACTAGTCTCCATCTTGCATGGTCACTCAGTTTATGAAGACAGCTTGATCTAGACAGATTGACACGTGCTGTATTGTGTATTGTGGATGGATTTGACTGAACTCCAGGGAACATTCAGTACCTTGGACATTTTTTGGGTATCCATCTCCTGACATGTACTATTCAATAACCTTTTCTCTGAGTTGCTTGGAGTGTTATTTTGTCATCATGGTGTAATGGTGGCCAGGGACAGTGATCAGCCAGTGACTGGATCTTCCAGACACAGATGTCTTTATCAGTTGAGACAAATTCATTGCACTCAGGTGATCTCCATTTCACTAATTGTGAGACTTCTAGCACCAATTGGCTTGACCTCTGTTGAATTAGGTCAGTTACTTTAAAGTGGGTACATATTTATGCACTCACATTACGAATTTCTATTTAATGACATTACTTTGTAGAAATCTGTTCTCACTTTGACATTAAAGAGTTTTTTTTTTTTTTTTTTTTTTTTACTTTTTTTTGTCAAAAAAGCCAAATTATATCGACTATGATGTATTTATAAAATCGATAAAAGGTTAAAACCTCCAAGGGGGTAAATACTTTTCATAGGTAACAAGTCCACATTTTCCTCTCTGTAGCATCTGCTGTATAGCATCTTTGGCCTGTCTGAATCTGTTGGCCTGGCTTGGTGCAGCAGATGGTGCTGAGGAATGGCCAGGAGACTGTTAGTCTTAATTAACCCTTCTATTCTGCAGTGTCGTTAATGTCAATCGGATGCTGTCACCAGAGATGAGCTCAGGTTGAAGAGAGCGGGTCAGGGTGCAAACGCAGAGCTGAGTAGAGAGGAGGATGTGAGGGTCAGTGAAGTAGACAAGTGAACAGTGTTACAGAGAGAAGAGAGGGTTGAAGGTCAGAGTGGAGGAAGGGGAATATGTGGGGCAAAGGGAAAACACCTGTGACCTTCCTGTGTGAATGACAGATGAAGAGTGGGACTTAGAGCTACTTGTTTGTTTCAACTTCAAAATTTCTGCGGTAGCCAAAAGAAGGGCCAGACCAAAATCTTGACCCGAATTCTGATGAACAAAAGCTGTTGTTTCATAACAAGACAGAGAGGAAAGATTCAGACAAAAAACAGCTGTATCAAAGCCTCTCAAATGCCATGCTCTTGGTTCGTCTTATATCTCTACAAAGTAGGGCAGACAGTGTTAATAGCTTCTCTCAAAATGGGCTATTGAAGTGTTTGTCAGCTTCTCCGGCCAAATCCAGGAAAAAATGCAAATAAAAATAACAAATACATAGATTATAAAGTGGGCATCCCAGCTCTATCATCAAAGAATCACAGCTGCCTCAATGATATTTAAAAAAATCATGTTGCTTTAAATAATAAAGTCAAATTTCTGTGCATACTGGATATCAAAACTGACTCTGAATTAAGTTTATAGTAGAAAACTGTAAAGTGCCTGGAAGTTTCAATGTCAAAATGCCAAACTTGTGAGACCCTTTATTAAGGAAAGTCTGTTTTTTGTAAAACGTGAGGTTGAAAAATTTAAGTTTGTCAGCTATTGATTTCTTTTATTTCGTGTGCACATTTAACTTTGATGGCACTTAATCACTTAATTTCATTGACATTCATCAGGAATGTCAAGTTATTTACATTTAATTGGCAATTTATTGTTGAATTTATGTAGTTAACCACTATGAATTTCCCTTTATGTTGCATTTTGGAATTCCCCATTTTTATGTTTAACCTGTTTTTGCTTTACATTTGAGTTTTTACTGTTTGAATTAAAGGTAGGTAACTTCCTGTTTGATAAAGTTCTTCTATTCTGGAAAGAAAACAAGGAACTCTGGATAAATTGAAGGTTGTAATGTGAACTTAACCAAAGGAAAAGGAATTTGTTGGGAATTGAAAGAAAGTAAGGGAACAGAAAAGTTTTTTTTTTTGTTTGTTTGTTTTTATTTTTTTCTTTATAGCACAAGGTGCAGATTCCCATCAGGCAAAGGTGGACAATTGTGGCCACATGCTCCAATGGGCCTCTAGGTGTAATGACATTATACTATACTCTTGTGAGGCCTGGATGTTGACTGTTGCCCAGAGGTGCTAACTGGACTCCTTTGTGAAAACTCCTCTTGGCATATCTTTGGGTATCATTGGCTAGACTGTGTGTCTAATACTGACGTGCTTAGGTGAGCGGGGATGGAAAGGGTCAGCTTCCTGATACGGGAGCAGCAGCTTCACTTTAAAGGGCCCTTGGCATGCTTTCCTGGGCTTGAACCAGTGTACTGCATACTGGGTCCCTTGGACCCAGTAGGCTGTTCTAGACGCCTGGGGCGGTCATTTGCATTGTGGAGGGGGCAGCTGGCAGGATACCTGGAGAGATGGGCAGGTAATATAATCCCATACCTGACCTGAGCCTTAGATCTGTTGACTCAGGTCAGCTTCTACAGTCCTGACTACACATGGGTAAGCAGCATTTAGTTTCTACACTGTGTGGAAATGGAACAGATGGCCGATCAGGTTGAATACATTTCTTTTTAATATGCTTTTAAATAAACCTTACATCCAACACATTAGTTTTATTGTTTCAATTGTATTGCACAGATGATTGTTATATTTATTCTCTCTTAAATAAAATTGTTTCTCTTTTAAAATGATCTTATTTTTGCTCCTTTTGTAGAGTTTTATTCACTCAGAACTCAGTTGTAAAATCTTTGTTAGCTTTGTATCTTCTGTTTTATGTTTCTTTTAGGCTACTCATAAAAAATATTGAGTTACCAGTCTGCAAGATATGCAATATACAAATAAAGTTGCCTTTACTTGATATTCTCCCTCTATCCTTCTCTTGGGTATGGCCGTCTGACGTTGATTTTCAGACGTCTGCTGTATTTTGTTTAAATTTGAACTGAATGTGCTTTCAAAGTGAAAGGATGTAAAAAAAAGAAAATGGTTTCCTTAACATACTCAACTTTTTAAATCAGTCTTTTCCAGAGAATAACCTTTGCAGAGTGTTGTAGCAGAGTAACATCATCTTTTAAGGCTGATAGGAACACTGCAGCTGATTTGTCCTTGGGAAGAAAACGCTGAAAACCACACAGTGGTACTGGTTTCATATTTCCATCTTTTATCTATCTCTGTTTCTTGTTCCCTTATTGTTCTTGTGATATGTCTGTGGAATGAAAAGCTCAGGGAAAACTGGCATTGTTGACATATTACATTTTGCTGTGAGAGTATACAAACAAGAAATAAAACCCATTTAAATTGGACATGTTTATAGGAATACATACCACAGTGCTAAAACACATCGATATCTTTATATAATATCACATCAGTGCCACCCAAGGTGTATTGGCTTTAGTCCACTGTAAGCGGCAGGTTAAAACTATTCCAATTTTGCTGCTGGCAGATATGAATAGACATGCTGCCTGAAATGTTCCCTCGCTGTGGTAATAGTGAAAGATTGATCTGCAAGACATGCTCAACAATTAATTCATGAATGGATTTTCTGCTTTGGGATTAGTAAAGCTGCAGTCTCTCAGAGAAGCTGTGGTGTCTCCGGCCTGGAGCGAATTTTGTTCACTGATAAGCCAAACAGAAAGGACATGAAGGTCAGGCAGTGCTCAACTGAGCCCTGATGACTGAGATGAGGGGCAGATGGAGCAGATGTTGAAGAGAGGGAAGCGTGTTTATAAGTGATCCAGCAGGCTAGAAGCACTGATGGGAAACATCAAGCAATAATGCATTTTTTTCTTTTTTTACACAAATTTTCCATTTTAACTGGCAAGGTTACACCTTTAGTTCTGAGCTGGAAAACTTCATCACGCCTTGCTTTAAACTTTTTGATTAATATGTTGATTTATCACCCAGTTGAAAAGTATATTATGTGATGCAGCAGCACCTGTAGCACTGGTGGTGCTAAATCAAGCCTGTGTGCAGCACTTTTTATGGGCCCATCTCCATAAAACTGGCTGGTGATAATGTTGTTTCCCATAGTCAGCTAAGTAGAATCCATCTATTACTCTGTAGCACTGAGGGCACTCTCATCCTCTAACTGGTTACCAAACAGTTTAATTAGTTGTACATGAAGCACATTTCCCACCATTACTGATTAATTGGTTCTAATTCATTCACCCTGCTTCATTAAAACTCAGGCCTTATAGACTAAACAGCCATAACTCATTACCAGTGATCAAAACCTGCTTTTTTTTTTTTTTTTTTTGCACATTGCATATCTCCCTCTGAACAAGGAAGGTCCAACGACCAGCATACTTTCTAAATCTTGACATATACAAAGATGGATGATAATGACCAGCCTTTACGTGGCTGTGAAGTATGCAGCTGCATGCTGTGCCCTCTCCTTATGGCAAGTCATTAAGAGTGCAACACCGGGGTCTTCCTTCACACCTGGAAGAGCAGGTGCGGGGCCAGGACCTCGTAATGGAGTACAAGGTGAGCTCAACTCTCTGTCTGGGAAGTCCTGAAGCTGTTGAAGTGTTTGTAGGGGAATATAAATGTTTGCAAAGCACATTTTTAAATCAAAAATTCACTTTGCTGTTAAAATTTTAAAGCACACAAACACTGTAATGCAGAACTCTCTCAGCTCGAAATCTTTTCAGCTTGAATACGTTATCAAGGGAACACATCACATCCTACCAATCAGGTGATATTTTGCATACAAAGTGTTATTGCCTCTCATGCAACTATAAATCACTTATTTAATTACCAGTTTAAAGGAGAGGCTTAGATTAAAGAACTCATTTGCATTATTGAGCATCAGACCACTCTGCTAGAAAATATACGTACTCCGTCACAGAGATAATGACTCAGTGGAAAAAGCAGCACAACAAGATGGTGCTGCATTTTACTGTACGTCATAAAATGAATCAAGGGCATAGATTAAGTTGCTCTAAAGCAGGACGCTCCCATGAGGACGGGTCGGTGATGTGATGAAAACTAGGTTTTTACGTGAGGAGACAAGTAATGGCTTTTGATTCTCAAGTGTCTGTTTGACATTGGTGGTGGCCCTTAAGAACAAAGCTCAATACTTATGCAAAGCATTAATCAAGAAGTATCAAAATTCCCAACGCCAGTCTTCCTTAAGTGCTTTCTTGGCAGATGTGGCCGTTTACTGCATGTGTGTATGCGTGAGACAGACACAGATAATAGTTTTCACCTCGTTTTAAAGCACGCCATTAGATCAGCCTCAGGAAATGTTTTGCACGTGGTCGCTGCATTGAACGGACGCTCCCAATACTGTCCTATCCTGACATGAATATAGAACAGCAGACCTGTGTCTATAACCTCAAGCCAGCCATTTGCCATGGCATCTGTGAGGGTAATGGGAGAGGACAAGTGGGGGTGGGGATGTGACACTCATTGCATGCACCTCTGGCTATGGTGGGCATGCCTGAAGAGGTATGTGAAAGTGAACTGATACAGGCTGCTTAGACTTGCAAGCGTCCGTCACACCTGCGGCAAAGTAAATTTGAGAGAAATGAGCCCTTATAGATAGTGTATTGGTCCTGACTGCAGGCAGTCAGCATCCATTTATGGTAATAGTGTGGCACACAAACCAAGGTGCCTGCCTGGGGTCCTGCTTTTTCCTTTTTTCTCCCATAAGTGCACTGTTTCTGCGAGTTAAACCTCTCTATAAAGACTCTTTTATCTTATTCTGACACCCAACGATTATGATATACTTTACTTTGTATTTGAGCCATGGCTGTTGCAAGACTTTTAATCAATCCACGCCCTTAAATTTCATCTTTTATTTCTCTATTCCACTTGCACAGTTCTAAGGCTCCCACATATGTGATTTATGAGAATATTTGACTAAATCTGATCTAATTCTGCAATGTTGAAACATGACCTCCGGGTTAACTCCATAAGTTAATATTTCATTCTCCCCCGCTGTAACTTTGGTCATTGAGTCAGTGTTGATAGGCCATTATTAGTGAGTGATGGAGTGATTGCTAATGAGGAGGAGAGAGTGAGAAGCCAAGCCCTATCTGATGAAGTATGATAGATAAAGGAAGAAATTGTCCTGCTAATGTGTAATTGAGTTTGAAAAGACATCATCATCTTGAGGTGAGGGATGATTATAGATGACCCTGCTATCACGTGTTATTGCAGCAACTTAATACATATATGAGAATCTTCATGTTTTCCATGTCATTTACCTTTATGGTTAATGATGAGCTTCTGGCTGTAACATGCAAACGCCTTCATTTTATTTCCAGCTCTAACATCCATTAAGAGGATGTGACAGACAGGTTGATAATGCCATATAGTGTATGACTTAATGATTGGTGAAACATATATCTCAGTCCAAGGCGAGGCCATAAAACATTACAGTTAAAGCAGGTGACTTGGCTGTGTATTAATATGAACAATGTGTCTCTCTCTCCCTCAGTTGTAATAAAGTAAAGCTAAAGTACCCCCACAGTGGGTTTTTGCTCTGGTGACATCATTTGGAGCCAAGACAAGCAGAAGAGAATAGACGGACTCTGTCCCCTCCACTTCACAGAGATCACATTCAACTCAAAAGGTCAAAAGTCCTGCAGGTCAGTCAAGTCCACAGCAGAACAAAATCTTGGTCAAGTTTGTAGAAGAAATTATGTGCATATGGAAAGTTTAGTCAGTTGAACTTGAATAACTTTGCATTCTTTTATCTCATGCCTTCCTTCTTTCCCCTGCTTTACCACTTGGTAACACTACGAGGAGCCTTTCAATTATAACATTGCATCTCATTTAGCTTCAAATAAGGAATTACAGCAAAACTAAAAAAATAAACACTTGAACATTTGTGAGCATAATAATTACAAGGGGGTGTCAAACAGTTACATTTCTTCATTGTGATTAAATTGAGATTTTTTTTGTTCCACATTGAAGAGAACAGAAATCACCAGCAACACTTTTAGGTTAGAGAACAACTTTATTAGACCGACGTGTTTTGGCATGTAGCTTTTTCAAATTCAAGATGATTTTAAATTACATAAATGTAACCAATCAGAAACAGCCATATACAGTATGTATACCAGCCAATGGGGAAACAGCACCAATGGGTTGGTTAAGTGATCATATAGTTAATGACCAATAGACACTGCCAAAGAGGCACAGGGGGTGTCTTATGAGAAACAGACACCAGCGCACTTTAAAATGACCCTAGAATGCACTTGAACCCTGTCCAGTGGTCATTTCCTTGTATTGTTCCAACACAAATTTGGTCTGTGCTAAATGTTGCTTACAATGTGGTTTTTAAAGACCTGATGAAGGCTACATACCGAAATGCATCGGTCTAATAAAGTTGTTCTCTAAACTACAAGTGTTGCTGGAGATTTCTGTTCTCTTCAAGACTCTCTTCATCCCCCATGCACCTTGGAAGTTGGTGAAGCTGTGCCTGAGTTACCCACTTCAGCTCTCTTTTTTCCACATTGAAATTCCACTATTATGTATTAAATACTCCTTTCCATTTCCAATTTTTGAACATCATAATCTAAAAGCAATAGGTTTATTGTTTGGATTCAGTCCTGCTTTTATTTTGAAAGGAAATAAGACAGTTTGGGTAGATCAATAAACATGACAAACTTAATTACAGACAAAGGAACTAGTTATGGATTAACACAAGGTCCAGAAAACTTTTGAATTGTCCACTCTTCTTTTTTTTTTTTTTTTCAGCAAGAAATCAACAAGTTAATGTACTTTAGATTTGTTTTCAATTTTCCTGAAAGATACACAAACTTACAAGCAAAATGAAGGAAGAACTTTTTCTAAATTAACCTGTCAAATCTCAGTGAAAGGCTGACTAATCTTTAGTCGATTTGCCCCGTGGTGTTCTCTGTTATTTCATTTTTTTTACCTCAATATTTTATACTGTTTTTTGAATCATCATTATTTATTATCATGTTCTTTACTATTTCTATGACACAATCTTGTGCAATGTGATTATATGCCATGTCTGTGGGTTATGTAGTTTGATATTTTATTAATGTGTGCAACTCTACATGAAGATTATAAGTGTTGTTATATGGTAGTCCATTGTGTACAGCACTTGGAGTCCAAGGCAAATTTCCCTAAGGGGACAATAAAGTGTATCGTATTATATCGCATCATATCATATACTGTAGTATCATTTCATATTGTACGGTATTGTATTTCCCCCCTGTTAAATTCTGAATTGAAAATACTTCAAACAATTTTATGTTGTATTTTTTTGCCATCTTCATTCATTTTAAAACTTCCAGCCTGAGCCATGAAACCATGGCTCAGGACAAACCAGGATTCTGGCCATGCTCAATCATTGTGTATAATTAATTTAAGGAAAATAAAAAATAAACTTGAAGTGCATAGAAACCTCAAAAAAAAAAAAAAAAAATCATCAATAACTGTTTTATTACCTTAGAGCAGTTATTGAGGAGGGAAAGTTCTGAATATTTCAGCTTCACTCCCAGGTGGCTGTTGCACCGTCCATATTTATATACAGTTAGTGGTAATGTGTAGGAATACATTAAAAATAGAGACAATCTTCAAGGATGTATTTTTTTAAAGAAGTCTTTCATACACTGAAAACACAATGTTTATTTAGCATTGGCAGTTAAATCACACAAGTAGTGACCTCACCACTCCCTTTCTTCATAAACAGCCACTTAGCTTGATTACCTCCCACTCAGTGCTCTCAAACACCAGCAGAACTGTCAGAGCCTTTTTCCACATCAGTGTTCCACTTGCCCCGTTGTGACACTGTCTGGAAGATTAAATGTATAGATCACAGTTTCCCAGGTCGGACCACCTGAGTGGCAATGAGTCTGGGATAGCATCACCTCCCTATCTGGGCCACGCCACAGTAGACTCCAGTTCCAGACCAGCGGGAGTTGATCAGTCAGTGAGCTTGGCATTAATCTGCTGTGACACACTGACTCTCTCTCCCCTTGGAGGACGTCCGGCACTGGGAACAGGTCCAACAGCAGCGCCTATTGCTGCTAGAGTAATGCAGGGTGTCAGAGGAGCTGGCATGGATGGAGGGACAGGGTGTGGAGGGATGGAGGTGGACGGACAGAAGGAGGGGGAATGCTGAGATGCTGGATCAGCGGAACAGGGAAGAAAGGCCTAGGAAGGCATAAGAGGGATGGAATGTGGCACAGAGCGGATAAGGACTATAAGTTAGTTTGAAAAGAAGCTGAGTTAAGCTTGAAAAGAGAGTGAAATCTTCATTGGCAAGGCTTTCTCCTGTTTTGTGTTAAGATTCAGACCTTTTTAGGCATTTGGATCTTGCTATCACAGTTTAGCAGTAGAGACTTTACATTTTATCAGCCATTGGCAGCCTTTTCTTTAACATGCAGTGATTTATCTCATTTTTCACAGGCTGTTTCTTTGAATAATAATATTCAAAATATCTCATATAGGCACACAATTACTTAAAAATATGTCAGTGTTATTTTGACCTTTTAAAAATTTCTTTCTGATTCAAGTGAAGCCATGTTACTTTATCTCCAGACCCCTACAAGCTGTTACAAAGCCTCATCTACTCTCTCTTATGTCCATACATTTATTCATGGTAGGGCAGTAGTATGAATAATGTAGCCATCACTTCATAAAGTGGCTATAAAAGGTATTTTTCATGAAACAATTCGTTCACAACACTGTCAGAAAACAGTTTTGCTAACTGGATGGGCTCTTTTGTAACTCTATAGAGAATTAACACCTGAATATTTTTCTGCCCTCAGTTAACAGAGCTTCATGGAGAATTTCAGGTCATTGTTTAGCTGTCTGGCCTACAGCTTTACTCTTTTTGTTAAATCTGTCTTCTCTCATGGGATTGTTTTAGGGGACTTCAGGCAGCAGAGAAAGAAAAAAAAATCACTGTACACCTGTACCCAAACTACACGAACACAAAGTTAGCCATTATAGGTCAGCATAGTGGAGCATGAAGTGGTTCGAGAGCCTTGCAGGTATACCTGTGGGAATAGAGAGAGATCAACCAAGTAGTCAATCAATTGTATGATAGAATGGCTCGGGTTAGGGGCATGAGAGGATGAGGACAGATGAAGATAAGAAGAGAAAAAGAGAGAGTGACTAAGCAATCACTGAACTAGAGGAAATATTGGACAAACTTTGACAGATTAAGAGCTTTGTGACTGGCTATGTTGCTGTCAGATGGTTGCACATTGGTTACACTAAGTAGGTATTAAGATCCGTCCCACAGCTGATGAGAAAGCAACGATCTGATATCACTGAGTACACCCCTGTAGATATTGTTCATGTGATTAAGTGTTAGGCATCATTGTAATGTTTCTTTGTCAATCTCATATATTGTTTGTAATACTAGCCAAAATGAAACATACGTTTGATAAATGCCTTCTTTCTATGCCATCCTCGGCTGGTTGGTTGAGCTGCTGGTTTCTTTGCTAACATTAATTCCAGACTCAATCTGGTCTTGATCAACACTTACTGTTTAACAAGCCTGGAAGGGGCCACTTCACCTCTGTCATGTTGGCTTTCTTTCCATATTCAGATCTTTGGGCCTTTGCAGCTGTGTTGTCTTGAACAGTACATTTCTCTTTTTAACCCTCTGAGGTATTTTTTAACCATTTTTGTCTCACCTGGACTTTTTGGTTTAAAAAAAAAAAAAAAAAAAACATCTGGCAGTGTCCAGTAGGGATCTCACAAGGCACCATACTTTGACCAATTTTATTTCCACTTACATAAACGATCTACCCATGGCATGCAAAAACATTCACATAAAAAAATATGCTGATGACACAGTCATGTTTACACCCAAGAAGCTGCCAGTATCCTTACCACAGCAATGACCCACATCCAGGATTGGCCTATAAATCATGCCTATAATTAAACAACCCAAAAAACTGCATGTATAATGTTTTCTAAATGCTCAATAAATATTACACATTTGCTTTTTTATTGGTTGATAATAAGCCATTATTCAAAGCCTGTCTGCAGAGACACAAAGGGCCACATCACAGATTCCCTGTCTCTTTTTTGCTCTAGTTTAAGCCAAGCATCTATGATTGTAGCTCTACCGCCATGTAGTGGTAGGTAGAGCCTTGTTTAATTATAGTGGATAGGGTGGGTGTGATAGGGTAGAACCCCACCATGTGATTTTAAAGTGTACTACAGACATAAACGTCACCATTAATATGGGAGGACACAAACTGTGAATTTCCTAATTGCGAACATAGAGTCTTGCATGATCAGACATGACTTTGGAAGAAAAACAAACATGAAGGATAATTGAAATAACTGTCTGGCTGTAATGGCAGTCATTACTATTGCAATTAAAAGTGAAATTACAAAAAAGTAAAAGAAGAAAGAATATGGGTGAAATCCTGGCTGAGATGACAGAAGTTGTGTTTGTGTTTGTAAGCGATGAAAGTACCTTACGTCTGGTTGGTGATGCTGTCTGGTCTGCTAACTCTCATTGGTTGATTCTCTCAGAGGTCCAACCTTGAATCATAGATATCAAAACTGTTTGGTATAAACATGACAAGGTTGAGGAGGCACTAATGCAACAGGGAGTGCAACAATCCACAAACTTGAGTATTATTTGGACAAATGATTGGCCCACTTGTGGAAGAGTGAAGGGTCCAGTCTATTGTGCATCAAAGGGTTAAAGTCTGTTGGATAGCCTACACATTATACTCAAGTGTTGTGAGTGACTAGACATGCTTGTTAATGACCACATCAAACACTCTATTTTGTTTCTTAAAGACAAGAATTTCCTTACAAACTTCTTGAATTTGTGTTGTATCAGCTCATGAGCTTTTCACTTTGTACATCAAGCAGTTTAATATTCAGGTCCCTACAGACTGTGATCAAAGAAAGGCTTCTTTATAAAGAGAATCTGAGCAGATGTTACACATGGCAATGCAGGTTTCACTCTAGTATCACAGAGCACAAAAAGATTACTGATTATACAGTTAATAATAATAATAAAAAAAATGATATATCACTTATTTAAATGCTGGGTTATGGTTTTCAAGATATTTTGATAAGAAAAATATGCACAAAATTTTATCAATTACTTAAAGATAAAGGGATAATTCCATTTGTATTACCATAAGACTCATTGGTTATGCTGCTTTCATTATTTCAGTCTTTACAGCTTTGTGAATACTGTAAGGCTAGTAGAAAATCAACTTTTTAAATGTGTAAGAACACTAACAATAACAAACCTGAATTGCAGTGTTGGATTGACCTAAGACCCGTGTAGTGAAGCCTCTCTTTTAGT
The DNA here is from genome assembly GCF_018320785.1 of Cheilinus undulatus. Lineage (NCBI taxonomy): Eukaryota > Metazoa > Chordata > Actinopteri > Labriformes > Labridae > Cheilinus > Cheilinus undulatus. Next base: position 32,155,069 of record NC_054873.1, read on the forward strand.
TCCACACTGAGCTGCTGGATAAGCACTGACTCACCTCACCACAGATCAAAGCATATACACTTACATATAAATGTATGCATTGGTTGGAGAGATGCATACATTCAGAAAAGCAATGTACCCAGCCCAAAGAATTCATGTGCAGATTATCTAAAAGAATCCACTCCAATACCTGTACTCACAGGTATACAGCGTGACACAATGCTTTGTTTACTTATAAAGGTCTGGACCGGCAGTCCCTTGTTGGTTATATTAATGCTATTCTGTGCTAAGTGGTGGGATAAATCAAATAGCTCTTGTCTCTCGAGCCCCTTCTTCCTCCACCGCCCAGTTTGTCTCCAAGGATTCCCAAGCATAAACATCAAAGCAGAAATTACATTAATATAACACTCTGATGTTGAACTTTCTTGCAGAAAGTTTCTTTCATATGAAAATACGGAAGGAGTTCATATGCCTTCCCTGCATGCTAATGGTCCCAGCCTTCACTTTACATAATCACTGTCCTGCACTGGTGCGGCGACACCAGAGGGAAGGTGGGAGAGTAATGGACCAATGCATATGCCATACAGGGGATCAGGTGCAGAGAAGTCATGGTCGCTGCTCTCCCTCAGGGCTTAGAAGACAAAGGCTGAAGACCTGCCCCACAAATGTCAGATAGAGCACCTGCTGCCATGAATAACTACAGAGATAACAGAGACAGGACACACGCCCACCTGCTGGGAGGGCACACACAGGCCACAGTGCTTCACAGAAGAGTGAGGAGACACAGGGAACGAGAACACAAACACAGCATGGTGGCTGATTACCATAATATATTACAGCAAAACATAATGGGATTCTATGTTCAAAGTAATGCTTTAAAATAGAAATAAAGAGCTTAGGCCCAGTTTTAGCTGACACCAGTGACATTGAGACCAATGCCAACACTGGAAAGTTTTACTCTGGTTTATAACAAGCTTTAATTTGTCACTCTTTTTGGCGAATAACTGCAATTGGAAATTGTTACACTCACTGTTGTTTAGGAATCTCATTTTTAACAAAACTGGGGTCAGACTGTGTAGCTGCTAGAAACACATGTTCAAAGAGTATGGAACACATCAAACAAATGATAGCTTGATACGAAATAATTAAATAAAATGAAACTAAAAATACAAAAAGGTAGAAGAGACAGACACCCAATTCTAAGTTTCTTCAGTTCGAATTTTAGAAAATAATTCAATTAAGTAGCTGCCAAGTTGTCAGAGGAGTGACACAACACCTTTGTGGGAAAAGTACATTTTTCTTTTCAAAGTTCAAAGCAGTAAGAATCTGGCTTGGGCAAATAATATGGAAAATGTGTGAACACTGACAGGTACAGACATTTCTATCTAAGAAAAGTTAATCCAATTTAGTTATTAATTCAAAAGAAAGAAGGATTTTTATAACACAAGTGTTAGCCTTCTGAAATGTTAATTTATATGCACTCAGTACTGTGTTGGGGCTCTTTCTGCATGAATTACTACATCAGTGCAGTATGGCATGGAGGCAATCAGCCTGTGGCACTGCTGAGGTGTTACGGAAGCCCAGGTTCCTTTGATAGAAGTCTTCAGCCATCTGTATTTTCTTTTTCTGGCGTCTCTCATCTTCCAGTAGAGAATCTATGGGCTTTGAGTCAGTTTCTGGTTAATCAAGCACGGCAATACCATGGTCATTTAACCAGCTTTTGGCACTTTTGGCAGTGTGGATAGGTGCTGAATCCTGTTGAAAAAAGAAACCAGCACCTCCATAAAGCTTGTCAGCAGAAGGAAGCACAAGGTGCTCAAACATTTCCCAGTAAACAGCTGTGTTGACTTTAGAAAACACAGTGGACCAACACCAGCAGATGCCATGACACCCGAAACCATCCCAGACTGTGGAAACTTTACACTGGACTTCCAGCACCTTGGATTCCATGCTCCTCTGATCCTCCTTCAGACTTTAGGACCTTGATTTTCGAATGAAATGTAAAATTTACTATAATCTGACGAGAGAAAACTTTGGACCACTGATCGATAGTCCAGTTCTTTTTCTCCTTTGTCTAGGTGAGACGCTTTGGATGTTGTCTCTGGTTCAGGAGTGGCTTGACAAGAGGAGCATATTACCAACTTTATAACAATTAAAGAGTATATTAGTAGACTATTAATGCATGCTAAGAAAGAATCTTGCATGTAGTTCATGCACATTAATACGTTGTGGCCACCTCTGCACATCCCTTGGCCACCCCAGTGAGAAATTTCTTGAGCCACCACTGACTATTTGATAAAAAGAAGAAAAAAAAGAGGAAAGGTGATGTATCAAAACATCTCAGTAGCCCAGAACATGGTAAACATGTTAAAAAAGTCTTTGCACAACATTGTGTTTTTTCAATATTGCAACCTGACTAGTCCCACTTCTCAATAATTCATGGTCTGATTCATGCCTGGCTTTTGACCCAGCCTATTGCCTTGTCTTCTGGTTTTATCTGCCAAGTCTTCATGCCACTGGCTTTTAAGTTTTGTTTTAAGAATAGCCACTTTAAACACTCTTTCTGCCAGGCCTTATGTTGTGTCAATTCTGTTAAGTCAGACAACTTGTGTGTGTAATGGGTTGAAACATTGATTACAGCAACAGAGCATAGCTTGTGTTTGGCATATAGGCTCTGACCTCATCACTCCTCTGCTAGTTACTCTATGTGCAGACTTTGCGGCGCTATGAGTCAGTATCTTAAATCCCTGTCAGGTGGATTCACGGTTGGAGGTTGGTTGAAAGCAAAAGTATATCACTAATGCAGGGTATAGCTGCCAATGAGCAGGAGAGACTGGAAAATGATGGTTTCAAATAGACTACCAGTTGGGAGGGTGTTTGTCTGGTGATTGGATAATGATGGATAATTTCTGTTAGATTAAGCTCGCAGGTGTCCTTCCATTTGAGAAAAGCACAAATATGGTAACAAGCCAAGTAAAGGATTTACTCTCTACATGAGGTCTTTATCCACTTCACAAACCTGTTCAGAGGTGGTCAGATGGTTCGAAATTGAAAGAAAGCTGTCATTAGTGGTGCGATTGTATAGATTTGAGTATTTCCAGTCAATGAGTGAATCAAGCTAGAAACAAATCCTAAGGTCTACCATGATGAGGACTAATATGTGCTTTGCGTATAAATTCAACTTCCTATGGGTTTGAGTGAGATCTAGAGTGTTTTTCTTAATGAACAGTAGCAGCTAACTAAACAGGCTATGTTTTCTGTCATGGGATGCAACTTCCTGAGCCTGAATCCCTTTTTTTAACTGGAAAGCAACCCCACACAAGGGTAGCATAAAATAATACAAGAGATAGGCTTTCTCCGATACTGGAACTACAGTTCAAAACAAATCTCAAATGAAACACCACCAGATCCCTTTTGATATGTCTTTGGTATTCAACTATGCAATGATTTGGCTGCCAAAGCTTTGCTGGAAACAAAAACGGTTTGCTGGAAGCAAAAATGGTTTGCAAGGAGAATGAGGGTGGTTGAGGCAGATATTCTTGGCATAGCTGCTGATATTTTATACTGGTGCCACTACCGTCCTCCCACCACTGCTAATCTCAAACCTTGAAGAACACACAGCTTCACACCATTAATTATTTGTTTTTAACAAAAATAGAAATCCTGTCCTTCCCCTCCATTTAATCTCTTTTGACAGATCACTATTATTAAAGACAATTATCAGTGGCTTTCTTTGGGTGGGATCACTCTTGACAGTCCATCAGTGAGGTGAATAGCAATTTACTTTACAAATAAGGACTTCTATCCCACTACGCCTCAGTGCTGTTTTTACTCCAAACATTGTTCTAACTTTAAACTTTGGAGCTCAGTGTGAATGGCAGGATGCAGTAAAAGTTGGGTGATAATGAAAAACTCCATGTTAACCTGAAAAGAAGGAGCATCTTTGCTGAGTAAATAACTAAAGCATACCACAACGGCATCTGCCTGCAATCTCTGCTGCATTCTTTCAGCCGACCACCACGTTTGTGTCTTCTTTCAGAGAAATAAATTAAGGTGTTTGTAAGAGAGTGGAAACTTTGTTGCTTGCTAGATTGAGTCTCAAGTTTTACAAAGGAGACCAAGAAGAAGAATGTGGTTGTGGTAGGAATAACAAATTTACATGATACATTCTGTTTGAATAGCATGGGAAAAGAGATTGACTTACAATGTTTGAAGAATGGTCCCAACCTTGAATATTGGATGCATTTTTATCTCTTGCATGTGTTATGGTACAATTGTAGTTTTTTTTTTGTTTTGTTTTTTGTTTTTTTTTGTGGGATTTTATAGTGTACATACATTCTAAAACTGGGTACAGCTCATCAAAAAATGACTTCTTTAGCTATCAATCTGTTAAGACAGACTTTAATTTCAATGCAGTTAATCAGTTATTTTTGTTGATAATAAACAACCTACAACATACCTCGCTAACAGAAAATAGTTTGTCATTAAAGGCAAAGTCTACTAGAGGCATGCCTCAAGGCTCTGTCCTTTGACGACTTCTTTTTTATCATTTACATGCTCTCTCTTGGTCATATAATCGGCAAGGACAGTCTCAGTTTCCATTCATATGCTGATGATACAGCCTTATTTACACAACCCACCGCTCAGCCCTACCCTAGCCAACTTGTCAACTGTCTGAAAGAAATCAAAACCGGGATGTCCAACAACAGATCCAAAATGAACACCAACAAAACAAAGCTCATGGTTATGGCCCCCAAAGCATTGCTCAGGAAGGTTGGAAGTCTCAAGAGCAATGTGGACAGTAGTACCATCCGCCCATTCTCTGAAATCTGAAACCTGGGCATCATCCTGGACTCCACCCTTTCCTTCCAGTCCCACATCAAATCTGTGGCCAAAACTGCCTTTTTCCACCTTAAAAATATTTCCGGATTCAGATCATCACTCTCAGACTCTGTGGCCCAAACCCTCACCCATGCATTCATCCCCTCCCGTCTGGATTACTGTAACGGAGTCTTGTCTGGGGTACTCAACAAAGCCCTGCATAGACTCTAGTGCATCCAAAACTCGGCTGCCGGAGTTCTCACCCATACTAGACCCTGGCATCACATCACCTCTACTCTCATCCACCTCTACTGGCTCCCAGTTCATTTTTCCATCAAATACAAAATCCTCCTTCTTACTTAAAAATCCCTCCATACCCTTGCCACTTAGAAGCTCTCTCTTCACCCATACCCACCGACCCGGAGCGTCTGATCCGCACACACTGGCTTTCTCACTATGTCCAACACCAGACTCCTACCTATGGAGACAGAGCTTTCAGAACTACAGCCTCCACCCTCTGAACCAGCATCCCTGAAAATATCTGTGATGCTCCTTCTTTGGCCATGTTTAAAAAACTCCACTGTATTCATGTTAAGAGTTCTTGGGTCACATGGCAGGCACTGTAAATCCAAGCTATTATTATTTTATCATTAATAAACAGGGTAGAGGCACATGGTATAACACATAGGTTTTGTGCATTACACTGTGTGTAATTCTGCATGCCTCAGTGAAGGGCTCAACAGTGCATATGTCATCCTTTTTTAACTGAGTAGTCAGGACAATATAAATCTGCATCAATCTGGTTTTGTAGAAGCACCAAATTGTCTAAATCTGCACAAATTAGGGTTCAAACAGCTTGGATTCGAGAGGAGATTGGCAATGGCAACTCTGTTGAGGGTGAAAAGAAACCTCCAACCACAATAAGAGACACTGATAAATGCTTTTGCAGAAAAAGTATAACGTGTATTTCAAAATTTTAACCCTGCGAGCAAGTGTTACTAAATGACTTGACCCATTAAGTTGTCCCAAAACATGGACATGGACAAAAACAAAATGAACAAAAAAAAATCAGTGCAATCAGTTGAATTACCTCAATTACCCATCAGTTAGCAGTTTCAATACTGTCCATTTATGTTTTCAAGTGCACTTCTTTACACTGTCCATTTAAGTTGAATGCACTCAGTATTTCTTATTTAGGATTTCGGTTGTTCAGTTTCTTAGTACTTTTTGATGCATCAGATTTTTATTATATGGTATCAGGCCTGACCCAAAAAGTAACAAAACCGTCTGAGATCTCAGGTGAAATAAAAAATAAGAAAATACTCCAACGAAAATGGGAAATCCCTTATTGGTCCTACCACCCTCCTGGGAAATAGGTGGCCATGGGATCTGAAACGTCCTTTGCAGACATCTCAGGTGGCATCCAGTCCATGGATAGCACAGCTCAGTCCTTTAGATGATTCTATCAACAAAAAAAAAAAAAAAAAAAACCTGCACACAAAACGTGCAGAGCAATTACTCAATGTGCAACATAAAATTCATAATCCACCTAAAATGAATAACCTACATTGTATTTGTATTTTAAAACAATAAAGAATATGTTTTAATCAACTGTGTTGTCTTGTTTCAAGTCATCAGTTATTGGCCAATAACAATACATTTATATCCAAAAACAAAACAAATGACCAGTAAAAAAAAAAATAAATGTGCATATTGAACTCATACCAGGTCCACAGCATCACCCCACACATACCTGTGTTAGCTTTACTCACATGTAGCGCACTTGTTATGAGCGCACGTGTGGGTGCACTAGCTTACTTTTTCACTGGCTAACACAGCTAACATCTTATTAGCAGCTTATAACAATTACGTTGTCCACAAAAATAGCATATCCTGACTGGTTTTATAGTTCGAAGTGTACATTGATTCACACTATTTGTTCATACATTAAAAAACAGGACTGCTAAATGCATGCATTTAACAACACTCACCAGGATATTCTTCAAAAATATTTCACTCTCCTTGGCTTAAAACATCACAGGACTCGACCACATCACTTTCCAGCTTACAAAAAACATTTTCAGTGATCAAACTGCATTTACCAGGGCTGTTTTCTCATCCGACTCTCAAGGAATGTGAAAGAAAGTTCTCTCTCTCTCTAAATGGGAGATACCGCAGCGCTGTGATACATTCACGGTACATGGGGGAAAAAAACAATACTTAGAAGAAAAACGTCACATTAACTGGAAAATAAGAATAAAATAATAGTTCAAACAATAAAATAACCCCGGGTTACACATACAACAAGAGTTTGTAAACTTGCATCAAAATTGTGATGATTACACAATGTAAGTCTGTTCTCTCTGCATTTCATAGCTAAACTTGTTAGCTACATGTGCACTGTTATGGCTTATGGTTCATTATTCAAAGAGCCCTAGGAAGTACAGGAGACTTCATGCTCTTGTTTAGGTTGTCTGTAATCTATCTTACCATGGTTCAAGGTTGAAATCCATCTTTTTCTAAATTTAAAGTTTCCATAATTGTTTTTCAAATTAACATCCATTTTCAAAATAAAAGTAAATGTGAATAATTAATCTCTATGGATGATTTAACAGACATGTTTCCAGCTCTGATAATTATTAGTACATTGCATTAATTTCAGATACATTTTAAGTTACATTGTCTGAGAACACATTTGCCAATTATATGACAAATTTTATTCTGAAAACCACTAACAGTTATATGGCTCATCAGAAATGACCTTGACAACTTCCACATATGTATTTGGGTCATATACCCTATAAAACCAAACCTCACTCAAGCTGTCAGACTGCTGTTATTTACAAAGTACTGACTGGATAAAACAACAAGGAAAATCGAGCATAAAGAAGAAAAAAGATTGGTGCACTGCAGTTTCTTACAGCAAACTTAAACCCCCAGAAGTCCGTTCTTTCTAACTTTATTCTGCCTGGTCTGTCTGCTCTTATTAAACACCAGTCAATTCTGCAGCTGGCTCCTAAACAGAGAAAGGTTTTGTTTGTTTTTATGTCTGCCCAGGAGAAGTGGGTGGGAGGCTGATGAGCGTTCAGCGCTCATTTGAGGATACAACGTTTACCAAACTTGAAGGCCAGAGGATGAATCTTGGCTCCATCTTACATGATGTAAGAAAATAGGCAGATTCACTGGACACACATTTATGTAATTTAAAAAAATGTGTATATATATATATATATATATATATATATATATATATATATATATTCACCCTGAAGGTACAAACTCCTTATTAAAAAAATAATACAAATAAGAAACACAAGTTTAACAACATGATCTGTTACTGCAATGATTCTCAACCTTATAAGCACTTGATCATTGAAAAGAACTGTATGGGTGGTTGGTGCTTCATATTGAGTACAAATTTTGCAAATGGAGCCTGATGGTGAAGACGGATAGCAGTGCAGAGGGCAAGAGGGGCACCATAAATCAACATCTATCTGAGCTGCCAAATTTGGTTTGGAGTGATGTCTCTTCAGCATCCCAGAGGCCCCAGCTTCAGACCTCATAGCGCTTCTTCTGCTCTGTGACAGTGGCCATGATTGCATGTTTCACAACAACATTGCTCATACAAAAGATATTTCATTTATCTTTGTCATGTTGTTGTTCTTTTCCCCATGTTTTTTTTTTTGTTTTGTTTTGTTTTTTTTTTTTGTCTTGGAAGCAGCATTGTGCTGAATTGACTGGTAGCCTATACTGGCCTTCTGGCCCCAGCATTGCAAACAGTGGTAGATTTGTCATAGAAATCAACTACCTGGTGTACTTTGTCATTTTTAAAAAGAGACCTAGCACCTTTAAGGTTACATTATTGTATATTCTGGCTGTATAAATGTTATCTTCAGACAAGCTTGACAAATTTGATCAAAAAGCAGAACAGAGGGTGAAGGTTATTTTCACCCGTGGACTGCAGAAACGGTGGGGCCAGATGGGCCCAACCTACTTTTGAATTAAACATATTGAGAGCAACAAACCATTATAAAAACTGAAGGGCCATATAGAAGCCAAACAACCATCTTCTTCTCCTTAGAAGAAAAAAGATTTCCTGTCACAATGAGCAAGACTGGACAGAGTCAGCTGAGGAAATATGGGCAAGACCAGAGTTTAATGTGCTAAACCAGGGGTGTCAAATTCAAGGCCCGGGGGCCAAAATCTGGCCCATGGTACAGTTGTACCTGGCCCACCAGATCATATCATATTTTTATTATAACTGGCCCACTAATCTGCAGATTTCCTCCTCCATTTTAAAATGTAAACCTAACCATGATAATTTAAAATATCCTTGTTCTGTAATAAAATTAGAAAACATTAAAATAATTAGATGAAAAGTCAGGATGTGGGAACATAAATTTATGTCTTCATTTCATATTCCTGATTTTGCCTCTCATAGTTGTCAGGTTTTGACTTTTATTTCACCTTCAACCCCTTCAATTCACATTGTTGACTTTTTATCTTATTTTTATCTTATTTTTTATCTATTTTGAACTTTTAACTCACAATTTCATTTTTTTCCCTCACGTTTTGACCTTTATTGCTCCTTACTTTGACTTTTAGCTCATAATTTGGCACTTAGTATCCTCAGTTTTTAATTTTAAGTAATATTTTGACCTGTGAAATTAAATTTTTTTTCAGCCTTTGTCATGATTTTGAAACTTATCTCGTATTATGACCTTTAAAACTCATGATTTCAAATTTTTATCTCATGTTTTGACCATTTAAAGTCATGATTTTAACTTTCTTTCTTACATATTTGCCTTTTTAAAGCATGATTTTGATTTTAAATGCCTTTGAGCTAATAAGTTTTTATCTAAGATTTTGAGCCTTTAAATGTTTTACTTTTTAAATCTCAAAATCATTTATCATCAGTGCCAAGGCCCCCAACCCCCCCCCCATAATTCATTGCTGGTGAAAATTAGGTTGACAGTTAATGGTTAAATGTTGGCCTTGTTCGGCCCTCAGGTTGGACCCAAATTCAGAATTCGGCCCCTGCTGTGAGTTTGACATCGTTGTGCTAAACAGTGGCAAATGTGTACTGAGCCAGACGGCTTTGTGGAAACGGATCATACATGAGTGTCGTGTGACACTGCTCATCCAGGCTTTATCCACAAGTTTTTATAATTCCTGATTTCTTTTTTTGTAAACCTGAATATTTTATCTCATGCAGGATGCAAAAGTAGCTTTATAATTAAGATTTTTTTTTTCTTCACTTTAAACGCTTGGCGTAGCCATGAACAGCTCAAAACATGGCCTTTTGGATGTAGTTTCTCTACGCAGAAATCACTACCTGCCCACTATAGATACTTCAAGGTACGATTTACTGAAACAGTGACACAAAACATTTAACATACTGGAAGTAGGCTAGGCGGATTGTGTGCTCATCTTTGCCTGTTTAATTGGAAGAAGTGATATTTACTCATGCTTTGTAGTCAGTACAAGATTAGCTTGATTCATACTTCTGTGTTGAATCTACACTGGTAGAATACACCGTCAGTCTGCATGGTCCACACATGCATCTGCTCAAAGATGTAACTGAATACACATGTATCGAAACAAACACACATCTGTTCCCCTTTTCATTTAAGTGTGTATGAGCATCTGGACTGCTGTGTGGTTGAGATGCTTTCTCTTGCTAACATATTAGAACAATATGAGTACTGAATAACTAAAAGTGTGAGTCAAAATTAAAATCACAGTACTCTTCTAAAAAGACAGAATGGTGTCAGTGCCGTTTTTAAGCCGTACACATACGTAAGAATGTTTTAATCCTGGTGCTGATTGGTCTTTTTGTTCACATCCCAGAGAATAATAGCTTCTGTGATATACAGAGCTCAGTGAGTGCCAACTCATCCTTAATTTGAATTACAAAACAAGTTACATGCTGACTGAACTGTGTGAGGGTTTGTATTTACATCAATGTTTGTGAGAGGAAAAGAGAAAGAGAGGTAACAGATGCTCACTTCCAACATTTCTCACAGTCGATAGCTTGTGCACTTTAAATATTTGACTGTTTACTGGAGGAGGATTTTTTTTTTTTTTTTGGAAAGAAAGTTCACTCAGTAAATAAATAAATCTAAACTTTTTATATGGCTGCTTCTCAACAGCTCATTAGTTAAATTCATAAACACCATTTTTACAATACACTTGGGCCACGACTATCAACGTTGATAAGATAAATAAATAAAAAACATAATTCTAGCACATTTCCTAATTTAAAACACAGAAGATTAATCAAGTGCATTGACATTTTTGCCTACTTGGCACAAAAATGTGCTATAGCAAAGCTCTCTTTGATACATTTTTTTAATGAAGGTGTCAAAATGATGACTGATTAGAATTTGGAACCTTTTTTTGCATATGGATTTTAAAAAGTCAGTCAGTTCTCAATGCCAGCCTCATTTGGGACTTGAGCAAGCATTTTGGGACTGAAGGCAATTTAAAGCAATCGAGTGCAGTCAGTGAATATGCCCAAGCTCTTTGTCATGAGGAATTAGCAGCAGCTTGTTTAATGTCTTTAGGATTATGATGATGTGAATGGTAATTACGATCATGGTAATGATGATTAAAATGTGGATGCCTCCAAGGTAAAACAAAATGGGAGAGAAAAATAGGCAGTAATGAATTGGTTTTTAAAAGATTGACTGCTGACTATCGGAACAGTAGACATGCTTAGGGAAGATTATGTTGGGTTAATTCACCACAAGACTACACATGTGGTTGTTGCATGTATTCAGGTTTTCTCTCCAGGCCATGTATAGAAACCTTCGTCTTCTATAATGCTTATCCCATCATTTATCTGCAGCTATGTCCTTTCTTTGTCTCCACACCTACCATTCTACATCTTTCCTGCAGACTTCATGTGTTTTTACCTCCATTGCATTTAACTGAACAATTTATTTGGGTTATGTATGTCTCAGTATTTTATTGGGGTCTTTATTGGAGTCTAGACACTCATCATGGAGGGAGAATGGTAAAATGAGGAATGGACTTCTGAGGAGCTTCATCCAGACACAGAGATGAGGGGCTGGACCCAGAAACCTATGAGATGTAATGGAGGTGGCCGTGGTGGAGGAGGGTTGTAGCATTCACACTGAAATGACAGACTGACTGTGGAAGAGAGGAAAACAGATTTTAAAATATGACAGGAGCAGGATGATTGGATTATGAGAAGTTGTGGAAGAATGGGATTGGCTCAGAATTTAAGTGAGTAGATACCCAGAGAAGGAAATCAGAGCAGGAAAAGGGAAAAATGTTAATGAGTGATTAATAAGGAATGAAAGATGAATGCAAATTAACAGTCTTCCTGCTTGAACTTACAATGTCACATGCAGTAATTTGTGTAGTAGCTCCAACCAAGCACTAGGTGAGTAAATGAGTTGAATTAAATCATCTTTATCATGATATTTTAAGTTTTTGAGACGCAGCTGTCTAACCTGACATGCCAGATGGATGTGTTTCACACATCCATCTGGGAAAGCTTCAATAGTAAACGTTTGAGAAAAGGCCGAGGCTTTGAAAAATCCTTGGAGTGTGATTGGGTGAACATTCTGTCTGTCATATCTCTACGGGCCAATAAGAGGAACGAAGCACGTGATGTAGCTGCTAGCAAGCTGTGCATGCTCAGCTACTGAAGAATAACGTGAAACATGGCGACTATAGTCATGTAAGTACTCGACTTTTGTCGTTTTTGAAAAGAAAACAACTCACTGCTGTTCTCTGTTCTCCTTTTGACAAAGAAATGTCATCACGTTCTGATAAAACTGGCGCTTTAGCAGCATCCACGCTAATCTCTTCCTCCATACTGCACCAGCTCTTGCTGATGCTTGTTTACATCAGACTCTGCTGCGCCTGAAAGTACTGCCCCTCTTCGCTGATTGGTCCTGTCACTTTGTAACCGGGCCCAAATGGTTCAGATGGGAGCTTTGCGAGATGGATTTGCCAGTGAAAAACAAGGAAACGGGCGCATCCATCTGCTTTGCAAGGTTAGCAGTTGTCCATATCAGCACAAATTCCTCTGATGAGAAGGTGAAATGATTTTCTTCTCTGTACTTAAAGAAAGGAAGCAGTCAGACTCTGCTATTGTGGACACCAGTTGTTGAAAGTCAAGCCTTGGCTGCTTGGTTGGTGTCTGTATCAAGCATCACTCAGGGTCCCGGGTTCCTCACTTTAACAAGGCTGCAGCTTTTTGTCCGCATGTTGCCTTTGTACATACTTGGAGATATTTGATGTCGAGTTCAAAGTAGTGGAAAAATGTTTCTGGCCTTGGTACAGTTTAGACATTACTATCACATTCATGTCCTTTCACACTACGATTTTGAAGTAGTGTGCATTTCTGCAGGATTCAAATGATGTCTTGATTTGAATCAATCTGCCATATTTGTTTTTGCTCCTGCATTGGCCCGAGCCAACATGAGTAAATAAGTGTGCAAGGAAAGGGATGCTTGATGTTTCTCCATTCTTCCATTATGCAGATATCGGCATTAAAGAACTAAAAGCAATGCAAGTGAGACTGAGAGATTTGATTAGCTACAGTAATGTGTTGCATTACTGGGCAACAGACAAATGTAGGCATTTCAGTCTAATTACAGTAATGCATCACTTTGTAATGTGTTAACCCAATCACTCAGTTACATTGATAAGCATTTTAAATCAGTGACCTGCTAGTTTGTCAAACAAGAGCAATGAAAAGGACTCACATTCAGGATTCACAGATTGGCATTTTTTTATGGAAACAGTTTTCTGTTCAACTGCAAAACAAATCCTAAAATTTGAAATTAATCTAACTCTCTGTAGATCTTGGAGCATAAATCTCCAAAAAAAGCATCATATAAACAGACATGCCAGTTTCATACACCAATTGCATGGATATATTTCACATTCATGTGAGAATCCACCCATGAACAGCATTTGGGAACAGCAGGACTAAAAGAACAGAAGATGATAAGCCAAATATTCTGTCTGTTACATTTATTTTGGGCCAATCAGAGAGACAAGACAAAATAAGTAAATAGGTATATGCAGCTCCAGTACTAACCTGAGCTCTACAGACAACAGTTTATGAAATACAGAGCTTTTCAGTGGCTATAATTCAGGAGAAGCTTCCGGCGTTTCTCTTTGCTTTTGTCATAATACAGATCCAAATCCAAATGTCAACTTATGGCTCCTCTCATGGAAAGCAAAATAAGAAAAAACACAAATTTGAACATTCAAGGCACTTCTGCTTAAACGGGGCACAAAGCACAAGAAAAATGTGCTGATTGTCGACCTGATAATCCCCTTCAGACCAAAGCCAGCAAATGGCAAATTACCAAACAGTTCAAAAGAAAACATGACAGACTTTCCTGTGGTGTCTTGGGTGATTTTGAAGGAGGAAGCACAACAAACACAGCCATTGCAAAGATAGTAAATGCAAAGCATAAAGTTTGAAATGTGATACTTGTTGATCTTGTTAACTGTAAAACGTACCACAAATGAACTGTTAGTAAGAGAGCTGAACCAAAATTGCTACCACAATGGATGTAGCAGGTATCTTACAGTTAGCTATGTTAGCTTGTTTACTCTAAAGTTGTGTTTGACCTTGTGAGGTGTGGAGTTTTTTAAGAGTGGAGACTGATAGTGGACAGAATCTGTTAGTGTGTCTTGTGCTGTGATCTCATTTCAAACCCCATACTATATAAACATAATAGTACGATCTGTAATCATGCTGCCATTTGTGGGGTCTATCACATGAAAACAGCAGTTAAGATTTTGACAGTGTTTTAATGTGTGACTTTAGGGATACATTTTCTGTCTGAACTATAGCTAGGTCAGATTTAAGCTAATTATGGTGTTACATTTGCCATAAGTCTTAGTCATAGATCCAATTACACTGGGACATTTATAGTGTGAAATATGCGTGTATCACATGCATGGCTTGGCTTTTAATCCATGTGTGCTGCTCAGTCCCCATGTCCGTCCTACCCCCAGGTTCCCCAAATAAATGGGAATTGATATATGAATTGATATATTTGCCAGTTGGCTGTCACAGGTGGGGATGCTTCAGTCAGTCTTATACACTGTCAGAGTATTTCACACACATATCAGGATCTCCACACCCAACATGGCTGTAAAGCCTGCAGATAACAGGAGATTCCAGGGGTTTAGCAGCACACCAGTCAGCCAGACTGGAGGGGGTGCAGGTGGCACTGGGAATTACACAATTGTAACAATCTGAGAAATGGCAGCAAGAGACACAGACTGCAGCAGAAACAATGGATAATACATGAAAATGTGTGCGAGGTGTACATGAACCAATCAGTTTACCACTTCAGGATCAACTCCTGACAGAATTGTATGCCACCATTTCACTTCTTTGAAACTTTAAAACCAAAAGAACACATTTAGAGCGATGGAATAAGGAATCATTTTACTGCAATGCATGTTCTGTAATAGGTTCTATCAATCAATCAATCAATTAAACAATTAATCAATCAATCAATATTTGTTTGTAAAGTGTGAATCCATATCCACAGAATACAATTACATGGTTAAAAACAAGTTAAAAACAGATATGAAGAAAAGTCAGTTCCCATATTTTTATCTGGTGGGGCTGGAGCGCCACCAGACTGAATGAGAATGACTGATCTGACCACCATCATCTGACAGTCCTGGCTCTATTTCTTTATCATAACTTAACATCACTTATCTCTGTGACATGGTGGATGTAAGGCAATGAAGCAGCATGCCAGATTATTAATATACACTTCTACTGGATGCCACATTCGGTCTGTTCAACACTGAGGCCTACAGCCTTCCTTTCACCCTTCCTTGTCACTCCTATTATCCATCTCTTACTTGACTCACATCCTTTGGTTTCCTAAGGCCTTGAACTCGACACAACATGGACTTGTCTCCCTTTCAGCTAATATGGTAAAAATCCTTCCAATTTTAAGCAAAATGGATATTTTGTATTCCTGTCAATAAAGAGATTTTGTTGGACAACATCGTTCTTCATCCCTGTTAAAGTGAGGCTGTTCATATTTCACATGTACATATCATGAGGAGGCTACTGTTGAGATTTAGTGCAGAATTCTTAATGAATTGTTGTTCTATCAGACGATCCTTTACAGTTTAAGATAATTCACAACTAGAACAACTAAAGATTTATTTTTCTAACACTTTTTTTTCGTGTTGATATGCATTGTCAGCTGTGAGGCCTTCTACAGAGAGGTGTGTGCCTTTTCAAATCACGTCTAATCTTTTTGATTTTACACAGGTGGACTCCAATCAAGGTGAAGAAACATCCCAGCAAAGATCAAGAGAAATGGGAAGAACCTTAGCTAAATTTTAAGTATTTTTTCAGGGTCTGAATACTTATGTAAATGTGATTTTTTTTTTTTTTTTTTTTAATAAATTTGCAAAAAAAATCTACAATTCTGTTTTCACTTGAATGATTGGGTACCGAGTGTTGATTAATGAAAGTATACATATATTTTTTGACTGTACCATCAGGTTGCGACACAAGAAAATTGAAAAAAGTGAAGGGGTCTAAATACTTTCTAAATGCACTGCATACCTGAGAAGTGGTGACTCAGACACAACATAATAACAGCCCATATTCCTCAAGTGCCAAACAGCCATGGAAACTTGTTTTTCAACTTTAAACCATAGGAGGGTTATTTATATAAATATTTTTACAATTATGTATCTCCCTCACTAACAGAAATAGAAGGCTGATACGGTAAAAACAGTGTTACATCACCTAACAGAAAATTAAAGGTCACATATTTTACCCCTTTAAGAGAAGTTTATATTATCTTATTTTATTTATTTATTTAAACTTTATTCAGAGGTCCCCAAAACATGCCTGTGAAGAAAAAACACTCCTGTATTGGATTTTTGCATGTTTAAAAACCCTTCTGTTTCAGCCCTGCTCAGAATGAGCTGTTTCTGTGTGTGGCTTTAAATGTTACTGTCTGACTCTGCCCCTGACCCTGCCCTACTTAGGATATGGATGTGGCTCAATGGATGTGGCCCTCCTGAGCCTCCTCTCAGTTGGCAGCTGGGAGGAAGCTCAGCGCGGGAGGAGGGCGGAACTTTTTCTAAGCAGGGATGGCCAACCAAACCTGGAGGCGGTTCTACACCCCACATGACATCATGGGGGGGGGGGGAATCTAAGAACGGCTTGTTTGTTTTAGCACACATTTTCTGAAAGGTGGAGAAAGAGAGGATGGGAGGGAATGGATTTTTCTGATTCTTGGGGCGATTGTGGACAGGTCAGGGCCACATTTTTTGTTAGAAATGTCTGAAAATGTGTATTTTGCATGATATGTGAGATTTACGCACAAATTCTCAAACAAAGAACACACAACAAAACCATCACAGCCAGGGGAGGTGTAACAATTTTCAAGGTGGGGTTCCAATGGAAAGATATTATAAACACTGCAATAAATATTGGCACCGACAAGCATGAAGAAGAAAAACTGTCTTCGTAATAAATTTAACAAACTCTTGCCAAGTTTCTCTGCTTGATGTTTCTTACCAGCACTTTGTTACAAGCCAGTGACAACTTCTGTGATCCCTGTGGATTGAGCGCGCCTGGGAGAGGAAAAGAGCAAGGCTGTGAGTGAGCGAGGGCGCACATGTGAAAAGCTAAGCCAAGCAGAGCAAAAAGAGAGGCAAGGAGGTAGATAATCTGGTCATTTGTTCACAATTTGTGGCTTTATTGAAAATTGCCAATACTGCCCATGCCGAGGTCCAGCTCTGGTAAAAAATGAGGGGGATGAATCTCTGTTTCTGTGAAAGTGTGGGTGTTCATGCATGGGTCACAGCTAAAGGTGCCTGGTCTCAGCCAATTGCTTGCCAGAGTGGGAGCTCAAACCACCAATCAGCAGCGGACGCTAACACCTAGTTAAGCACAAAAAGAGAGCAGAACATACACAAATCCAAACAACATAACAACAAAACCCACAATGGCCACAGTCGTAATGTTAGTTACATTAAAAGTAATTTAGTCCAATCCAATCCCTGGGTTACCATGGTAACATACTTGATGAAGAATCATATCAAAGTTAAAAATGTAGGAATAAAAACAGCCCTTTTCTTTCTTTTGAATTGATTTTTTTAGATTAAAATCCTCCATTTGGATCTAATGAGGGCATCTGAGTGCATCTTATTTCATATGTTATGAGAGATGTAATCAGATGGCAGTAAATGATATAAAAAAAAACCCATAAAAACACCACAGTCTTGAATTTTCCCATACTAGTTGATACATAAGTGCTATCTACAAACATCATTTATGCGTCAGATGTTTGTGAATGCCACATTTCCTCTCACTTGGCATAATGTAACTCATTGATGCTGCCTGGCCCAGGAGAAAGAACAAGCAGATGTGGGGGATCTCTGCCAGAAGCAACACAAGGGTGTGACAGTAAGGTGTAGCGGGAAATGAACCAGAAGATCTCCTGGGTGCCGGTCCAATGGGCAAAGAAGACCTCAGAGTAAGTTTTGGTTTTGAATATATTGCAATACAATCTGTTAATATTATGACATGGAAAATGATCAGCTTTTCAAATAGATGCAATGAATTAGGGGCAAAATGGTCATCATTCAGTCAGATTACAGTGCTGGGGCTTTAAAAACTTTAAGTTTCATCTTATTAAAATGGCATTTTAAATGTTGATGCATTTATCCTTTGCATTTAATAAAAATGATTCATTATCCATGGCAGGCTCCACTGTTATAAAGTTAAGGATGACTACATTGTGAGGCTTGTTGCATTGTGTTGCATGAGGGTGTTGCTCTGTTTGTTACTTTGTAACGATGAGATTCTAATTATTTCCACATAACACATTGCAAATCTTTATAAATGCAACTAATTACATGCCAAGCTCTGTGTACATCCAACCTGCAATTATGAGGTGTTATTTGTGTCCTGAAAAATGTCTTACCATATGAACCAGCTGTTCAAGGCTCATTCGCAGCTCAAAGCAGAGACTGAGCACGGCTAATGTGAAATGGATTGAAGCCTGTAATTGTGAGCCCAGTTCCAGCTGGCATCCCGCCCTGGAAGAAGACACATCCCCTGCCCCTGTTTGGGGTTCTCAACCAGATCTGCCTATTTCCCCTTTGCACATAGCTAAACGTTTAACCTCTTCAATGACTTCTCTGTTTGGAGGGGGAAAAAAAAAAAATCTGGGCATTGCTGGCACTGCAGTGGCGCCACTCCAGGCAGGATCAGTGGCTGTCGCTCATGCTCAGAGATCAGTAAGAGCCGAGGCCTGTCAGTGTGTGACGGCGCAGGAGCTCAAGGGGACGGAGGGCAAATGGGCACAGGTTTCTTTCTTTTTTCTCTTTTTTTTAATGCCAAAAACCAGCAAAAAATATATCATATGTTTCAGATCTGTGTGACCCAGAAACAAACTTCTTTTCTCCCTTGTGGTGATCTTCAAATACACTTTGCAAAATTTATAATTCTGTGTTTTGAACCTTTGACTGCTCTATGGATGAATCTTGACAGGAAGAGCACTGAAAGAAGAACTCTGTGACAGTTAAAATATGCATTCATATGCAAGCTACTTAAGGTTGCAGCACTGAATTTATGGGGCTTTCACCATGCAAACATCTGTTTGTCATGTGTTGTTTTGAGGATTTTACAAAAATTAATCAGGTAGTCTATTTTGCATCAAGCAGTTTGATGTATGCACTGTATTTCTGCGTATATGTATGGAGCTGCATATGCTTACTTAGTCTATATTTTACATGTTAAGTCTCACACAACTCACACACACAACCCCCTGTAATGAATTATGTGCCCTGTTACAGATAGGTCTGATAAGGTCTTTGCACTTGAATTTACCTCGTCTTTGGTCTGTCTCCATACTCATCAGTGCTAGTATGATAAAATGGCACTGGCTACAACCCAGCTTTCCTCAACTTAGGAACAACAGTGCCTCCTAGGGTAACACATGGCAGTGTTTAATCTCTCCCTCCCTCCCCTTCCTCCCTCCCTTCCTCCATCTCCATCTCCATCCCTTTGTTTCTCATATTTTTGGGGCAGAGCCTTCGGGCTTTTTCAGAGGCACATGATGCAGCTCAGGTTTTGCAAACGTGTAGGAGGCTTTCATACAACAGTTTCTGTGCAAAGTTGCACTCAGTAAAGAGAGCACAGAAATGTGGAAACAATGACGGGAGATACAAACAAAAACACTGCAATAAGGTTGGAGTAAGTGTGGAGTATTTTGACAGAGAAAGAAAAGCGGGCAACTGAGATAGAAAGAGTCTTTTCTTTTAACTTCACAGTGTGTTTATCTTTCCGCACAAATGAAGGCCAGCGTGCCAATCATCTTTAGACAATAAAAGTGTTTTGATTGTGAAGCAGTGCAAGCGAAAAACTTCAGTTATCCAGCTATTATAATAATGTCAGAACAGATTTCTCTGCATTGTTCTTCAAAAAGAGAAAGCTTAATGCCAAAGTATCGACTAAAATATTGTGGTGAAACAGTTCTAACACAACTTTACTCTAGTTTCCAAAAAAGCTGCTCTGCTTGGTTTTAGGTTGCTGGATTTACTGCCCTGACTTCCAGTCGTGAAGCTAAGTTATTTATGGTCAATATCCTGCTCACATAATTACTAAGGGACAGCATGAGGAGGTCCTCATAAGAGCAGCAAACATCAAGTGGATTCTGCTCTGAGTTAAGTTGGTTTTGGATCATGAAAGTCAAACTCAGAACACAAGCGTTTTCACCGCCAAACCTTCCAGGCGAGTTTCTTGCCCAGACAGTATTTTATAAGACTTAGCTTTTCCTCCTTTTCTCCTTTTTCTTTTCTTTTGACAGTTTGCACTGTTGGTGTTATTGTTTCCCCAATGTTTCTGAGAACAGCCGGGTTGTTTGTTGTTCCTACCTTCAGAATTTCCTGTAAGGTTTGCACAATATCTTCCATCACCTTTCCAAACTCCTGCCTCACCAACCTGCAGAGAAGACAACTTCCATCACACCATCGTCAACAAGGAGCCTCGTGTGTTGCCACCTTAGTGAGATTTCCAGCCACAGTGTGTTTCAGCAGGACATATGACCCAGTTTTTTAGTCTCGTGTCACATGTTAACTCTAGCACAACAGCATGTCTAGTGGAGGACAACACATGTTTAGATACCATTAGGTATTATTGTTTATAACTCTGTCAGAACATAACCCTGTAAGAGCCAATTAAAGCAAACATCGAAGACAATATGTTTACCATTCAGATTTAATACCTTTAATTTGGGAATTAAATAGTTGTGTTGCATTATTTTCTTTATTTTATCTTTTAATTTTATTTCATAATAAGAACACAATCCTTGTTGATATAATGAGCTAACATCCTAGAAAAAGCCCTGGGTCATCCATCCATGCATCCATTGTTTTCCCAATTTTTTTAGTATGTGACCCCTAAAATAACAAAGTCAGAGACAGAAGACCCCCACTATCCTTGGAGGTGGTTTAGGTGTACACTGCAGCACAAAGCATGATGTACAATTTTAATTTCAGGACATTTTAGTACACATTACTGACATTTAAGCACAAATTTCACTCAATAGATACCATTTTCTATTAAATGTACCCCCTTTTAAAAGAAAGCATTTACAATAATGGAAAAAAAAAACACAAACATTAAATCATACATTTCTCATTTTTTTGGAAGGCATTCCTAAACTCCACCTCTTGAAACCCCTCTAAGGGTGTTCCCACTGGATTATCCTGCTTATCCCATTCAAGATTGTGGGCAACTGCATATCCCAGCTGTCACTGAGTTGGGGTACAAAGAGACACAAAACCAGTCACGCTTGCACTCACACCTCCGGGCAATTTAGAGTCACCAGTTAACTTAGACCATGTTGTTGGACAGCAAAATTGGATCAATTCTTAATGCTTATGATTGTAACTGGACATGTCTTGTTACAGGGGCTACCATTGGTTGTAAGTTGAGTTGGCCACACTCACCAACATAAAGCCAACCCCACCCACCGCTAATGGGCCCCACCAGGCATTTCCTGATTGTGCAACGTCAAGACCTGCTGCTCAGCAAGCCAACCTTACTGCTTATTTTAAATGGAGGACTGTTTATTAAAAGCTGCACTCCATAAGTGAATTTACTAAACAATAAACCAACATTTGTTGTTAAATTTGTCATGGGTGTAAAGCTGTTAAAAGGTTCATGCTGTGAGTGATTCCGATGTTTACGAGTAGTCCTAGAAGGATGCTATCTACAGCTCTCCTCATTTATTATGTAACATTTATCAGTGAAATCAAACGTTTGGTTCACCAGTGAGTAAATACACTTTATGGAGTTTTAATGAACAGAACAATTCTAGTTGAAATCCTAAAACTTTATAGTGAAAACTTATACCTAACCTTTATTTTAACTCATGAAACTCTAATTGTTTTCTTTTTGTATATATTTTTCCATATTTGACTAATATATACCCAGGTTGGCTAAGTTTCATAAGCTATACTTAATATCATATGGTTTTAAGGTTTTATTCCTACATACAGCTAACAGCTTGCTGACTTGTTAGCAAGGTCAACAGAAAGAAAATCCACAGTTATGTTGTCATCTGCTACAGAGGTCCCCAGCCATCGGGCAAAGGACCGCTGGCAGCCAAGGAGTCAGACTGGGCCACACTGAAATAATAAATAACTTATTTTATTACCATTGTATTGACTATCAGAATCTGACAGGTTTTTTATTTGAAAAAATGTCTGGATTCTCATCCATCTGTGCCTCTTGACTTCTTAACACATGTCAAGACGTTTGTCTCGGTCACATGACACCCAGAAATTAAGTCCACAAGCTAACTAAAATGAGTAAAATCAAACATCCTTGCAGGGCATCTTTGGAAAGGGGAAAAAGCTCAATAAGGAGACAAAAGAAGAGAATATGACCGCCAGAAAAAGACAACATCACGAGTCATATTTAAGATACAGGTTAATTGTGACAGGTGATTCTCACACGCCCATTATTTTTATTTTTATTTTGGCACGTTTATCCCCCTCACATTGATGGCTGGTCTATGAAAATGTTCCATTCATCTTCTATTGAACAGGACCATGGTGCAAAAAAGGTTGGGCACCACTGATATACTATGAGAACATTCTCCTGTCAGTAAATAGATTTTCCTGCCGTGCATGTATACTGGGTCAAGGACAGCAGTCCAGTAAGATATAATTTAGCTATAGCTATAGCTCGACTTTACTATACATGTAAACGAACTAACTGTAAGACTGTGACAAAGACAAAACAGGCTCTAGGCAGTATTTGATGAGTTTCCTTGGAATAACTCACTTTAAAGAGTAGGATAACAGCTAGTTTGACCATTTCAATACAATTAAACTCTTCACTAATCTCAATTCTAGCTCGGACCACACAGCAACACATGCAGCTTAAAGAAAAAAGAAATCATGGTGTATAGGGCTATGCGCTGTGACTGTGAGAGAGAAGACTCCCAGCCAAGTATGAAAAATGTTC
This sequence comes from Cheilinus undulatus, assembly GCF_018320785.1. Lineage (NCBI taxonomy): Eukaryota > Metazoa > Chordata > Actinopteri > Labriformes > Labridae > Cheilinus > Cheilinus undulatus. The sequence goes on from NC_054873.1 coordinate 32,178,404, forward strand.
ACTGCTCCGAAATAACTGTCTGTTTCTTGAAGGAGAGCCTCACTTAAAGGCATGTAGAAAGATGAGAGGCAAACTACTCAAGGAGAAAATAGAACTTTTGCAAGGCAAAGGGCTGTGTGTCTGATGTTTGAAGCACGGCCATTTGAGGAAAGGCTGCACAGAGAAGCCGTGCTGACAGGTGTGTTCCCAAATGTATCCTGCTGTTTTGCACATGACAAAAGGAGATGATGGAGGTGATCAGATGGGCGACGATAACGGTCAGAAGCAATCAGTCACTGCTGCTTTGTTCTGTGCATAAAGTGAGGCTTGTGGATGTGCCTTGGGGAATAGTGCATCTAAAAAGATGAGGCAGACTTGAAGTGTATCTTCACTACACAAACACTTCATATGCTTTTTTTCTATGAAAACACAGAGCATTAAATTAAAAGTCTGACTAAGAGAAAGCAGCTAAGCACTTTACCATGCAATGCTTTAAGTTACAATAGGATGTACAACACCGATGCTATCCATCTGCACTAGAGAATTAGAGTTTTTGTAGTATCTGTTGTAATTCAAGCACTGTTGTCCTTTAGCATAAAGCAGGCTCTGATTATGTGGTGCTGGGCATGTCCATTATTAGATCAATCCTTCATTTTCAACCTTGCTTTTTAAAGCTAGTTTTTAAATAAACATTAAATTAAAATACAATCATCTAAACTTTTAACTATTACCCTTGATGTCATTTTCTTTGCAAGAGCATATTGCCATCTGTACTTCAGAGAGCTTATTGAATAACAAGTCAAAATGCCTTTCTCTGCCCCTGGCACTTTTACAGTGAAACGCTGCTTGACCTACATAGAGTTATGTAATTCTGGAGGTCTGTTGTAGACTGTAGAATCTCAAAAAGCTTATATTATTTGTTGATTTGAAAAAATCTGTGGATTTTTATGCATGTAATAGGTTTTGGATGAGATCTTTTTTTAGACTTGTGTCATGAGGACCCTTTCTGTGGAGCAGGGCCATTTCTATTAGAGTAGTTTGATCAGTACAGCTTCTAATGGTAAGTGGTGATTGTTTGTAGGTGGTCTGACAGATGTGTAGATTATGGCTGCTGTTTGTTCGACACATTTTCAATGAGTTTTAACATGTTCATTCATAATAACTTATGTTCATTTATAACAAGTAAAGGGATCAACTGCTGTAAAACACAAAGTCTTTGTGAATGGATTTAATGCAAACAAAGTTAGATATTCAACTGTGCTCATCGCTGACTGTATGGAGGATAAAAAGCCATGTTTTGAGTAAAAGGGGTAGAATGGTTCATCTATGATGCAGTCATGAGTTGTACATCCAACCGTGTATTTCTGATGCTGGCACATGGATAGATTCCCCAGCGAGATAATGAAAAGTGTGTTGAGAGCGTGCAAAATAGTGAAAAAAAATCATGGAAGAGTCACATGGCGGTCTCAGCTGGAGTTTTAAGCCCATGTGGGGCTTAAATGGGAAATTCATTTTGATAAATCAAGCATCTAAAAGGTAACAGTTAGTGTTTCCTCATTTTCATCACAAAAACATTTCTGCATCCTCAAGAAAGGAACATGCACCTGTGCACCTAACCACACATTGTTTTAAAGTCCCTGTTAAGTGAAAATCAAAACTTTATGTTGGAATAAGGTTGCTGTAAACATGTGAAAACACTGGCATCTATGTGTGACTGAATTTTGGATTTAGAAAGTTGTTCACCTCTTTCCTGGGCTCTGCCAGGCAGAAGCATCGATTAGAACCTTTTTTTTTTCTTAATTTGAGAGGACCGCATTTCTCGTGAGTGGGTGTGCCTTCAGCTCATTCAACTGACACGCCCACACCATCCCAGAGCAAAATTTACGTATACATGCAAAAAAAAAAAAGAAATCAGGAAGGGTGCATGATTTTTTACACCACTGTATGGCGATGACTTAATTCTCTTCTGTCTCAGTGCTGACCTTTCTTTCTAATCCTTCTCCTACACCCCAGTATTTATCAAAAGCCTGGATTGTATGACCTGCTTTCCATGGTGATAAAGTCTAATTCATTCAATTTGTGTCCATTGTCGCTGCCTGCATTCAGATGTGCTTACTTGCATAAGTGGCTATAGTAGTCAAGAAGTATTATATGCAGTGAAATGTCCTTATAAAAGGTTACATGTGCATTTTAAGACTCTAGTTAGTCTTTTTGACCATGTACACTCTATGTTTTAATGTTTTTATATCATATCCCCTATGCAGTATTTCATTAATATTAAATTAGATCTATAATGAAAAGGAAACAAGAATTGTGTGTACGTATTGTGTATTGAAGGGACCTCTGCATCCCTTGGGTGCCTGCCCTCTGCATCTTGTCCCTACACACATAAAGCATGTGGAAGAAGGTGTTTGTGAGAAAGAGGAGGGGGGTTTAAAGGGGGGGGTGATAATGTAAGCTGCATTATTTATCGGTTCTCATCCATGTCAGCCCTTTGTGCTCGTTTCCCTGTGACATTTCAGAGGATGAGGAAAAAAGCCGGAAAACAATGTAATGGAGAGAAAGACCTTCAGCAGTGCACAATAGAGCTGAAGGAAGCGTGACAGCTGAAGCAAATGCCTCGATTAACACTCACAGCTCCCTTCTTTACTACCTGTATTTGCAGCCTGGTGAGCTGATCACATGTACAAGACACTTGGAACATAACTGCCAACCAGGGCTACTTCAGAACACAAGCTATCCATAATCATGTAGAAGATATATTATGTTGGAACCGCTCTCATCCTCTTCATCCCGTCTTCATCGGCGTCTCTTTCATCTGTCAAGTCTAATGAACAGATGTTGCTCAGCTGCTGGAGTCATCATGATGGACTGAGTCGCTGGCAGGCACATGCTTCCACTGAGAGAAAGTGAGAGGGGTCATCTGGACAGTGAACAGCATGCCGGGGTGCCTTTAATCTTCTGTGTTTCACACCTCCTTTCTTCAGCACTTCTACCCTCATCTCTGACATTCAGGAGTCTTTCCACCCCGAGCTCCACTCTCAGCACTCTACCACCCACTGCATGTCCATCTGAGCCCTTGTCAGCTATTCTGTTCACTGATCACCGAGCTGTAATGTGGCCTTGTCCGCAATCGAAGGAGCTGTCTGGTGAAAAGGTCAAAATAATTATAATAAGGTCAATATGGGGAGTTAGAGAGAAGGGTGGGAACAGCATGGAATGGCTTGGAAGAATGAAGGTTGAGTGAAAAGTCTCCAAACTTGGGGCAATGGAGAATCCAAAGATATCACATATATTTTGTTTCTGATATTTGATAATTCAGCATACCATAAATGTTAACATAAAAACTTCTCATCCCTAGCTGCTGGACTTACAGTGATGCACGTGCTGACAGGATAATGCCCCAAAGATTGGTGGTGTATTTAGATGCAGTGCTGTACCCTCTCCAGATGGCCATATGGTAGCGTAGAATTTATTGGCATGTTTCAGGCAAACACTGTGTGACTCCAGCCTCAGTTGGTGGTGTAATGTATTGCTCAGTGTCCTTTTTCTTTCCTTTGTAATCGCTCTGTGATTAATGCATCTGGGTTTCACCTCTCCTTGTGCACAGAGCATACTCTGTTTAGGGCTTCAGCATCTCCAAGGGCCTCACATTTGCACGACTGTTTTTCCTTCTCCTCATCAGACTAATAACCATGCAAAGCCAGTAGATTCACCACATTCCACGTTAGTCATCAGGTGGAGCTATCCTGCAAAGCTTCAAGAAACTCCTGGTCAGAGAACAGCAAGACCAATCAGCATCATTTGAGGAAAATGAAGCAGTAACTGGGGGTGTGGTTGAGTTGAGACAATGGCAAGCCTGTAAACAGAGGCGACCAGTGAAAAGATTAGTAATATTGCACATACAGTAAGGTTGTTTGCAATCGCTTGATCACAACTGCCCATTGGAGGTTACGAAGTGGGAGATAGACATATAAATGAATGGGAATAGAGGAAAAGGAGTTCTTTTTAAAGCTCTAAATGGACCTTCATGCTGAAGATGTTTTACATACATTGAGTATGATCCCTACACTTGACAAAGAAACTATTTTTTACCACAGTTTAGCTGATTTACCTGGCATGGAGGTGATCAATATCACAAATGAGTCAGTCCTGCGGGCCTCCTTGTCTAACATTGTCTAGCCAGAAGAAGGGAGACTAGAGTCTGGAGGAGTGGGTGACCAATAAAGATGTGCCATTCACAAACGAGCCTGTGCTACGAAATGCCTCTTTAATTTGAGCAATTATAGCTAGCTGCCAGTTTCCTTTCCTCTATACTTTGTTGTTATTTAATCAAATGAATAGTCGTGTAGAAGCCAAACAACCAGCTCCAATGGGCTGAGACACTGCTCCTCCAGGCTTTAGGTTGCTCCAACTAAAGTCAAAGACAGTATAGTGTTAATTTTTTTTCTTAACCCTACTTTTCCTACTTACTTTTCAGGCAACCTCCTATCATGATGTATCCCCTCTGTGTGTATTTGCTGCTGTGTACTTAGATTTTAGTATAGAGTAAATGATATAATCCTAATTGTCCAAAGAAAGATTTGCCAATATGCAAGGCAATTACTTCACTGGGCAAAATGCCTGTTTGAACCCGGCACAGTTCTCTGCACAATAATCTCCATACATATTCATTCAGTCGTTTTTGTTGCAAAGCAACAGTGATGTGAATTTGGTTTGTGTGGTTTGGAGTGCACTGAAAGCCTCTGAAAGCAACTGCACTGTCCAACAATGCACACAGAGCTGTAACTTTATGTAAGAGAAGCTATAGAACCATTTTGACTAACAAGGTCAGGTCAGGTGGGAGCATATGCCAGTTTGGCAAGTTATTATAAATGATATCTCAGTGTTGCACTCTGCTATTGGATTGCTGCTTTTCCAGTAGCTGTGAGATAGATCATAATACCCACTTGCCAGGCAGTCTGCAACCATTCAACAGCAGCTTGGCCACCGTCAGACTTACTGCCTACTATTTTGCAAAACACTCTTCAATGTAAAAATGCCTCTCCAATATTTACTCTTGTCCAGTTTCTCTTTTTCTTCTGTCTGCAGCTGCGTCTAACAGTTGACGACTGAAGCTGAAGGGTGAACTTGTGCCATAAAGCCACTTCTTGTGAAAGAACATAGCTCACTGCCAAAGTTACACAGTGCTGTAAGCAGGTGAGGAAATGGGATGGATGCCATCCCCCCTGTTGAAAGTCATACTACCAGATTGACTATGAAACTGCTAACATAAGGTGAAAAAGTTACATATTGTTACTTTACGCAGTGGCTGGCCAACTTTGTCTTGCTGGAACACCTTGCAGGTAAGAGATAGCCTTGCTGGACTCATATTTCCAAGTTTAGTCAAGCGTCCCTAGGTAAATCTGTCAAACATCTTCCTCACTGTTGTATTTCCCTTTTTTTTTTTTGTCTTTCCCAGGACTCAGTGCTGCAGAGCACTTTCTGTGATCAGTCAGTGAAACTGTGTAACTACAGGCCATCTCTTGTTTGTCATCAGTGGTTTCAGCACATTGACAATGTTGTCAGCCATATCTCAAGCTCTGCTCGTCAACATCCACTCACTCATTTTTCTCTCTTGTTTTATGCTTGTTTTGTGGAGATTTATTGAAATTGTCTTTAACCATGCTGAACCTGTACACAACCCCAGTCACATCACTTTAGCACAGCAGTTTTCAAACTTTTTTGTCCAAGGCCCACCTAAGATCCAGCCAAAATATCAAGGCACACCACATTCATATCCATGCTAAATAGCTGCTTTAACATGTGTTACTGTATCTTTAGGAGGGATTCACAATATTGAACTTTGCCAAAATACAAAATGCCAAATTGTTACAGGTTCATTTGAACCAAAACCAATATAACATGCATTTTAGAAATAAAACCTCTGCCATTATAGCTGGAATTTACAGCTGATATAGGCCAACATTTACAGCTGATGTAGTCCAATATTTAAAGTCTTTGTAGGCCAATATTAACAGCTCTTTTAGGCTAATTAAACCTGATACAGGCTGGTATTATAGCAGGCAAGTGTTTAGAGTTGATACAAGCTGATTTTTAAAACCCTTTAAGACAGATACTTACAGCTGAAAGAGGCTGATAGTGACAGCCCTTAATGCTGATATTATAGCTAATATAGGCCAATATGTATGGCCAAGTTAGGCCAATATTTACTGGTGATTGTGGCTGATATTTACAGTCTCTTTAGGCAAATAGTGACAGTCTTTTCACTGTTTAACATCTGACATAGAGCAATATGTTTGGCCAGTTTTGGCCATTTATACAGTTCTAGGCCAATACTTGCAGTTGACATAGGCTGATATTTACAGCAGATATAGGCCAGTATTTTCAGCTAATTTCAGCTGATAATTACAGCCCTTTTAGATATATACTACAGCTGATATTTATGGCCAATATACTATATATCCAATATACAGTGAGATGATATTTACAGCCAAACAGACTGATATACAGTATACAGCTCTTTGAGACTGATATTTTCAGCTGATATAGCTTGATATTTACAGCCCTTGTAGGACAAATTTACAGCTGATATGGGGTGTGTGTAGTTCTGATAAAGGCCAAAATTTACGGCCCCTTTAGGCTGACATTTACATCCAGTATAGGCTGGTATAACAGCCTATGCTGGATGTGGATATATCTACAGCCATTTTAGGCCAGTATAGGCTGATATTTACAGCCCTTTTAGGTTGATATTTAGGTGATATAGGCATAGATTTACAGCTGATAGCTGATCTTTACAGCTTATATTGGCCAATATTTACAGTTAGTACAGGCCGATATTTTCAACCAGAACATCAATTATAAATATTTAAATCTGTGGTCACTGAAAATAAACTCTTTAATCCACTATCTACTGAAAATGATACTATGCCTATAATATTGCACATTCCAAATATCCAGTAGTAAACCTATAGTTGTATTGACATGTGTTTTACAATTTTCCACAGCACACCTAATGAAGACCACAGCCTTGGCACACCTGTCAATGGGAGTAGGACCTTATATTAGAATAATGAATACATAATTTCAGGACTTAAATCAAAAGACTCTCATTTTTCATTGTGTTCAGAATAATTTCGTCTTTGTCTGACATTAATGACTGTCTTTTGGGTCATTTTCTAAAGTCTATTGGTAGCCTGTATGCAGATGGAGTTGCTCCTGTTAAACCAACGCAAAGTTCCATTAGGAAGTGTGCAACTGCTTAACAGTGCTGTCATTTTAAAGAAAATCTAATTAAGTTCAGTTCACAGGGAATAGTTCCCTGCAAAATACAGTAAAGAGACAGCTGAGGAAACTAAAGCTGAAGTCTAAGTGGAATGGTACAGTACTGTATATATAAAACATAGTCTGCAGTGCCTAGACCTGCAATGGCAACACAAGGCCAGTACTATATTTCTTATTTAAAAGTATGTCACATTGATATTTATATTTTTGAATTTGTACATGTCATGTGTAATTCAAGTTTAACTTCACACTTAAAGCCGTAATGCTCAATTCACTTTTCTCCAGATCTGTTTTTTTATGTGTATGTCCGTTTGGTTCACATTTCTGTTTAAAAGAGTCTGATAAGACTCTGGTCTGACCCGGTCATGGTCCTGAGATGACCTGAAGGTGCAAAAGAACAACAGCAAAGATGTCACACTCAGCGGGGTGTGAAGGAAGGTTATTTCATGATAGGCAGAGTGATGATCTACAAGAGGGCTACTTCAGGGTAACCTCCCAGTTTTTAGTTCAACAAAGGTGGTGACATCTGTTAACTGTGGAAAAGAGAGAAAGAAAAGGACAACATTAGGGGAAGGAGGTGCAGAGACACTTAAAAGTAAGCTACAGAGAAATCTACAGAACTGAAGATTGAGTATTGAGTTAATGTAACAGAAGGTGGTACTGAATGTGGCGCGGTTTGAAGATGCTGACTGGAATGGGAAATATCAGCTCTGACAATAACAAGGCAAAAACACTCAATCAGTGGTCCCATTCATCTTGTGTCTCTTCACCCTCACACAAAATGTTCAGTTTAGCTTTTCGGTACAAGGAAGAACTCATTTTTAAATCAGTACAATCAATTTTGAATCAGTATTTCCAATGTGTAAATTATCATTTTTTTAAGTAACATGGAGAAAGATATATTAATGGATAGTACCTGGGGTCCTAATCTCCGTGTTGAGATTTCATTCTACAATCGTAACTTGATCTATAAATTGCAAGACAGTCTGGCAGTAGAACATGCATCTCTGGCGGCCACTGTCACAGATCGTTCATCTGAGATGCCGTCTCATTAAGACCAGAGGTGCCTTAATTTGCTGATACAATGTTTTATTTATTTATTTTAAATTTAACTTTATTCTTTGAAAAAAATCTGGCATTTAAATGTGAAATAGCCACACTACAAACTAGTGTTGTGGTACTAGAGAACAGTCTCGGTCTTGAGACCGGTCTCAAGACCACATTTTGAATTTCTCGGTTGGCCTTAGGATTTTCCTTAAAGACCAGTCGAGACCAGCACTGATCTGCTATTCTTCGACTTCATTGATTTGAAGTGATGTAATAAGGAGAAGCTCTTGCTAAAACAACAAATAGCTACACCTGCAAAAACTCGGACATCAGTCCATCTTATTTGCCAAAAGGAGAGCAATGACTTGCCTGTTAACTTAACAATAAAAGTCCATAATATAGATGGCAGTCAGAACTGAAAATCCAAAGCACTCTGATATAATAAAAATCCTTCATTAAACAGGGATATCTAAGCGTTTCGACTCCAACGAGTTTTCATCAGGACATGAAGACTCGTTGGAGTCTTCATACCTTGACAGACTGCAGTCAGCTGTCAAGCGCAAGAGTCGCAGCACTCTGAATTGAGCCGTGGCCCCTCAACCCGAGGCGTCTAATGAAGTTTACTGTGATTCAGCTTGTCAGGTCACAGACAGCTGGATTTAGAAAAGGGGAAACATTATTCTCATTTGCAGGGCTATCAATGCCAGTTTCTTTGATGGAGTCATGTTATTAATTTTGTAAATAATTACTTTTAACTTTTAATTGATCATCATGATAATAACCATCATCATCATAGCGTTGCAGAGGATTTTACAGCTCATTTTAACACAAAAAAATGCTTTGCTAGATTTTTCTTGTTATAACGTAGACATCCGCTGAGAAAAATTAATTTCCCACGGACAAATTCAGCTCCAACAGCCTTTAATTTCTCGTCAGTTTTCTCATAAAGCGTGACGCTGCTCATGAGCGCAGCTGGAGCCTTTTTTCAGAATGATAGTTTTATTTTGCTGTATATCTGCTTCCCAGAAATAATTTAGAATTTATCTTTTTTTCTTTAAGTTTTAATAACTAACTTCAGCCTGTAGTCCCCTGTCTCCTCCTGCACCGGCTGCACATCAATGCACAGGTGATGGAGGAGACAGGACTGAGGCTTCTGTGTTAAGGTTTAAAAAGATGGTTGATCTCTTCCAAGAAGCAGATAAAATTGAAAAATTGGAAGTAGAAATATTGCTCTGAAAAGGCTATAATTCTTTAGCTGCGCTAAAAACAGGAAGCACTGCACTTCCTATGAGAACTCATGAGAAATCAAAGGCTTTAGGAGAAAAAGGAGAAAGAGAAAAAATTGTCTCTGGAAAATCAAACAGTCTTAGCGGATATCTTTGTTATAATAAGACTGGTCTTGTGATGCATTTTTGTGTTTATATGCACCGTGAAATTGCGCTGCCGCACTATGATGGTGATGAGGAGGATTTAGTGATGAATTGCCCTGATAAAAATGTTGCATATTATCAGAAACACATGAAAAACAGTGAATGTGCAGTACTGTCCTTGTTGTAGAGACTGTTTAATTGTGCAGTGAATCACCTTACTACAACGTTTTTGTGTTTCCTGCGTTCCTGCGTAGACGGAGATTGTTTTCAAAATGTTGCTGTGCAAACATGGAACTTTTTGGAAACAAAAACGGAAAACAAACCAAAACTTTGTGTAAACAAGGCCTCAGTCACCAATCAGCTTGAGTGTCACAGCTCATCACTGTTAAACAAATTCCTGCTAAGGAGTAAAATGGCCTTGATAATAGAACTTGATGCCCATACATTCAACACACCATGTAAGGGAATTCCCAGTGTAACAGCCAATGTCACACTGAGAAGATCACAAAGCTCTGTTCCTGTCCCTTTCCTTCTCCTGGTCAGTCTCTTGCCACCAATGACAGATGCGATCCAGGAAGAGGACTCCTGCAGAAGATGTGCACTGGGACACGGATCACAGCAGACATCAGGAGACAACAAAACAACCCATCCATCCATTTTCTATACCGTTTAGCCCATTTGGGGTCGCAGGGGGGTTGGAGCCTATCCCAGCTGTCATTGCGCAAGAGGCAGGGTATCTAGAGACAGACAACCAGGCACTCTTACTTTCACAACTACTGATGCTGCCAATTTAGAGTCACTAGTTTACCTAACAAGCATGTCTTTGGTGTTGGGAGGAAGCTGGAGTACCTGGAGAGAACCATAGCTTGCACGGGGAGAACATACAGACTCCTCACAGAAAGGCCCTGACCAGGAAGCAAACCAGGGACCTTCTTGCTGTGAGGCAACAGCACTAACCCCTGCACCGCAATAAAACAATGTTGAAGAGTAACTGTACTTAAGTTATGGTTTAAGCAGCCAAATAAGATTGCCAGTGACCCAGTCATATAATGGATTAATCATCAGCTTTGGAGTGCAGTCAACAATCAACTTTGTTGCAGTGGTAGGTCAAACAGAAATCCCTCAATAAAGGAATCATTTTCATTTAAATTGTGCATTGGTTCAAAAGTGAAACAGCTGAGTTTGTAGACAAAAATTTCCAAAAAAAAAAAAACAAAAAAAAGGAATCTGATGTCCTGAGTAGAAAACAAGTCAGGCTGCAGCCTGTGAGCAACTCAGATGACTGATAAGGCCTCGAAATTTCCTTTTAGGCTTGCATGGGTCTCTGCATGAAGTCCAGATGAGGAAGGGTGTGTAGGGGGAAGCCATGTTGTCCCTTATTCCCAGTTCAATATGAAATGCAATTGCTTTGTCTCACATTTTACTCCCAATCTGCCACACTTGACCACCTAACTCCCCTAATCTCACTCCCGAGCAAAGAGCTCCCCTGATATGAAGGAGAGATTGAGAAAGAGATAAAGCAACAGCACTTTGTTGTTAAATAAAATAGATGAGGGTATCTTTACCCTAGGTTGTCTGTAAAAATCATGTTATAGGGTTGTAGCTTTAAATAATAATACTTTGAATAGGGGTCTTTCAGCCAAAAAGAATGCTCTGCAGTGTACTCTTTCTCCATGTTTTGTAACGTATTATCTTCAAACATTTAATCAACCTTTAATTACCCCTCGCTGCCTTGTAATTTTTATCCACATCTGTCCTTGTTTGTCCTGAAAATGGACATGCAGAAAGATGTTCAAAATATTCATTTAAATTTTTTTTACTTTCACTGCTTCAAATCTCTTCAACAACTTCCACCCTGACCAAAAAATAAATAAATAAATAAATAAATAAATCCAGTGTAACACCCTTTTTATGCCAGTTATTGTACTCCATGTAACTGGTATTTTTTATGGTAAAAAACACAAAAGCACCACAATTCCCATATAAAATGAAAAAAAAAATATATATTTTTTTTCGATAAATAGAGTCTAGGCCATGCCAATGATGAGTAGTAAAATTGATTTTGATGCATTGAAATTTTTTTCTGTAGTGCCAAATTTCATATTTTAGCTCCATCTGTCCTTGTTTGTCCTGAAAACGAACATGCAGAAAGATGTTAATAAAATAATTATTTTTCAACATTTTTTTTTACTTTCACTGCTTTAAATCTCTTCAACAACTTTAACCCTGACCACTATTTTTTTTTTTGTTTTTTTTATTTAGTGTTACACCCTTTTTATGCCACTTATTGTACACCATGTAACTGGTATTTTTTATGGTAAGAAAACACAGAAACACCATAATTCCCATATAAAATGATCTAGAAAAAAATATTTTTTTTAATAAATAGAGCCTGGGCCATGCCAATGATGAGTAGTAAAATTGATTTTGATGCATTGAATTTTTTTCTGTAGTGCCAAATTTCATATTTTAGCTCCATCTGTCCTTGTTTGTCCTGAAAACAGACATGCAGAAAGGTGTTAATAAAATAATTATTTTTCTTTTTTTTTTTTAATTTAACTTTCACTGATTCAGATCTCTTCAACAACTTCAACCCTGACTACTAAAAAATTTGATAAATAAATAAATTCAATGTTACACCCTTTTCATGCCATTTATTGTACACTATGCTTATGACTTGGATTCAGTGAGATAGCGTCCATGCTGAACAGATGAGTCCATCCTTGCATAAAAGACACCAGTTTTACCATCCTTTTCTCGACCCTCATTCTCTTTCAAATCATATGCGAGTGAATGCATTTGTTCATGTTAGGTTTATTTTATGTACAGGCATAAAGAATCAGAGGAAATATGTAGGATATGAATCACGAACACGCGCATTTCCACCTCTAACCAAAATGTGACCACAAATGTGTCAATTACGTGCATATATAAATTTACTGCATCTTTGAGATGTGATATATTCTTACCTATTGATCGAGAGGACCCGTGCATCCTCATGCATGTCCACCCACTTGCTATGAAGGGAGGGCAACGTTGAAATTGTCCGCATGTTACTCTTTCTTAGTCCCAGACTGCAGAACTCAGAGGTAACATTTTCGCCTGTCCAACTGTGAACACAGACGCAGATTTGCACCCGAGCACACATGTAGGAGCACACAAACTTTTCCCTGCACATGTAGCCCACTCTCAGACATCCATATCTAGTGGCACGAATCGTTCCATTTAATTCTGATGATGTTTAGTGGGTGAAATAGCACTTCAAAGACTCTGGGTCCATGGAAGGTAAACAATGTCTGCGTTACCTAAGGGGTTAAAATAATTAGCTCGCGCAATCAGCTGGATCAATGTTGAATGATGAAATTTAGATCGTTGGTGATCGACTGACTGCAATAAAACAGTTGTTACATGTTTTTAATGGAAGTCTATGTGTCCGATTTCAGACAAACAAGGGTGGATGGAGCTATTTCGCATAATGGGCATTCTATGGGCGACATGGTTTTTTATTATTATTATTTTCAATATGAAGAAAAATAATAACTTTGGCCAGATTTGATGCCTCAATCTATAAAAATGTGACTATCAACTCAAAAATATGATGATAAAAATGATGAATGTCCTCAAAACGGACATAGTAGCATCCAAGGGTTAACCAGTTGGTTTTTTACAATAAAAGAGTCAAAAGACAGTGCTGTATGTAAAAGCTGTGAAGCTGAGGCAACAGCATGGAAACAACAGAATAAACCGTAACTATGACTCATCACAACTAGTAAAGGCATGGGGCAAAGAAAGCACAGCTCACACCATGGTGGAGTTTGAATAAAAAAACACAGTTACATAAATAGACAAGATCCAATTACAAGTTAAAAAAAATCCAGAAAGTTACAATGTTACAATGTTACAATGTCATTTAGCAGACGCTTTTCTCCAAAGCGACGTACATTTGAGAGCAAGAACAACACAAGCAATGATCTAGACAAGAAGAAACAACATCAGTAAGTGCCATCAAGTGCTTCAGGTTCAATTGGACGCAAGTGCTGCCGTGTAGAGTTTAAGGCAGAGTACCTAAAATATACGTTGTTTATGTAGTTTTTTTTTGTTTTGTTTTTTTTTTTGTTTTTTTTTTTTTGTTTTTATGTTTTTTTTTTGTTTGTTTGTTTTTAGACATCAACAATGAATCAAGGAAAATGTGGGATCACTAATCGCCATTCATTAGGCTTCACAACAACTATTTACCAAGTACCAAGTGCTGGATCATTCCCAAAGAGCTGGGCAAAGAAATCCCAGAAGTAGAGCAGGACAGTGCGAGCTAACTATAGTTGGGAAACTCATTCAACCACTGGGGACAGCAGTGGAGAATAGTCTGGCTGAGACTCAATCTACTACTGGGGACAACAGTAGAGAATTGCCTAGCTAAGTGCAAAGTGTTCTCTGAAGAGCTGGGTCTTTAGCCTTCTCTTGAAAGTAGACAGGGAGTCTGTAGATCGAATGGAGTTGGGTAATTCATTCCACCATTTAGGGACAACAGAGGAGAAGAGTCGAGCTAGTGACTTAGGAGCATGATGTGCTGGAAGTACCAGGCGCCTTTCGCTGGCTGAGCGTAGTGGGCGAGAAGGGGTGTAGACCTGGATGAGGGACTCCAGGTAAACAGGAGCAGTTTTAGTTACTGCTTTGTAAGCAATGATTGGTGTAGAGAGATTAAAAGAGGCGTGACATGAGCTCTCTTGGGTTGGTTGAAGACCAGACGTGCTGCTGCGTTCTGGATCAACTGCAGAGGTATAACTGTGCATGCAGGTAGGCCTGCCAGTAATGAGTTACAGTAGTCAATACGTGATATTATAAGAGCCTGTACTAGGAGTTGTGTAGCATGCTCTGTCAAGTAGGGTCTGATCCTCTTGATGTTGTAGAGGGCGAAACGGCAGGACCGAGCAATCGAGGCCACATGGAGCTTGAAGGTTAGCTGGTCATCAATCATGACACCTAGATTCCGGGCTGTCTTAGTGGGCAAGAGATTATTTGATCCAAGCTGGATATTGATCTGCGGTTCCATAGTGGGACTGGCTGGGATGATAATGAGCTCAGTTTTGGGCAGGTTGAGCTGAAGGTGACGTTCCCTCATCCATTTAGAAATATCAGCAAGGCAGGATGAGATCCGAGCTGAGACAGTTGTGTCATCAGGTGGAAAGGACAGGAATAGCTGTGTGTCGTCTGCATAGCAGTGATAAGAAAAGCCATGGGAGCGGATGATTGCACCAAGTGAGGTGGTGTATATTGAGAAAAGTAGGGGACCAAGCACAGACCCTTGAGGCACCCCTGTTGATAAGCCATGCAGTTTAGACACTCCTCCCTTCCATGATACTCTAAAAGATCTCCTGTGAGGTAGGACTTAAACCACTGTAGGGCAGATCCTGAGATACCAAGTGAAGAGAGTGTGGAGAGGAGGATTTGGTGGTTTACTGTGTCAAAGGCAGCAGACAGATCCAGCAGTAAGAGAACTGAGGACTGACCAGCTGCTCTGGCCAAGCCGAAGTGATTCCGTTACCGACAAAGTGCAGTTTCAGTAGAGTGGCCCGCCTAAAGCCAGACTGATTCTGATCAAGTAGATCATTGTTCTGCAAGTGTTCTGAGAGCTGGTTGAAGACTGTGCGCTCCAGTATTTTTGATAGGAATGGGAGAAGTGAGACCGGCCTGTAAGTTTCAACCAGGGCGGGGTTGAGAGTGGGTTTTTGAGCAGTGGTGTAACCGCGCTTGCTTGAAAGCAGCTGGGAAAACACCTGTGGACAGAGAGGAGTTAATGATACAACTCACAGCAGGGCTGATTGTGGGCTCAATCGCCTGCAAGAGATGTGATGGTATCGGATCGAGGGGACAGGTTGTGGGCTTAGAGTCAAGCAGAAGCCTGGTGACCTCGCTCTCACTTAGTGGAGAGAATGAGCTAAGTGATGCATCACTAGCTGGTGGCAGAAAACTGAGTTGGACAGGCTCAGAGAATTGGTTGCTGATGGCACAAACCTTGTCAGTGAAGTAGGAGGCGAACATGTCTGGAGTCAACATACTGGAGGGTTGTGGGTTTGAAGGAGAGAGGAGCGAGTTAAAAGCAGAGAAGAGTTTGCGTGCATCAGTGGCAGCACAGATCTTTGATTGATAGAACGCCTTCTTAGCAGATTTTAGAGCAGAGGTAAAACAGGACAGTTTTTGCTGATAAGCACTCAAGTCAGTGGTTTGTTTGGATTTACGCCATTTTCTCTCTGCCGCTCTGAGCCCTGCCCTTTGGGTTCTGATGACCTCAGTGAGCCAGGGACAAGGTGGAGTATTACGAATAGGCTTAGACACCAGAGGGCAGAGTTTGTCCAGAGAGGAGGTCAGTGAGGAGCAGAATGTGTCTGTGGCCTCGTTAACAGTGAGTGTGAAGGACTCGTTACATGAGGCTAGTGCAGCTGAGACCTCGTCAGACAGCTGTGCTGGGTCAAGTGACTGAAGGTTTCTGCGGTATGATCTTAATTGAGTAGTAGATTGTTGAAGTTCAGGTAAGCCAAGTGAGAACTGAATGAAGTAGTGGTCAGAGAGGTGAAGTGGTGTTACACTCAAATTAGCCGTGGAGCAATTGCGAGTTAGAATCAAATCCAGTGTATTACCAGCCTTGTGTGTAGGAGGCGTTTGAACCAGTTTCAAGTCAAAGGAGGACAGTAGTGAAATAAAATCAGTAGCCTGGGCTCTATCCAAGTGGATGTTCATGTCACCCATGACAACCAATGGTGTGCCATCATCAGGGATGTCTGAGAGTAACATGTCCAGTTCCACAATAAAGTTGTCCAGGTGACCCCCAGGTGGGCTGTATACCACAACCATGTAAGCCTTTATTGGGGCAGTGACCTGTACTGCATGATATTCAAATGAGGTGTTATTGTCCAAGGGTTTGAACTGGCTGAAGTTCCAGCTATGAGAAAGAATAATGCCTGTGCCACCTCCTCGGCCAGAAGAGCGAGGTGTATGAGAGAACACTGCATCAACTGATAGAGCAGTTGGTGTTACAGTGTTCTCAGGACGCACCCAAGTTTCTGTCAGGGCTAGGACCTGAATGTTAGACAGTTTAGTGAGGGAATTGATGAATTCTGCTTTGTTAACTGCAGACTGGCAGTTCCAGAGGCCAACTGTGATAAAAGGTTGTGGAAAAGAGGCATTCTGCAAAGTGGATAGATTATGCAGGTTTCGTTTTCTGTAACTATTGTGCTTCTTTCTGTTCCCATATATGACTTGTATTTTTTGGTTGCACATGTTGCGTTAGACTGCTTGGGTGCGTTAGACTGTTATGAGGCAGTGCTGCCTGTCTGTGGCCTTGCTCGGTGGACTCGCACAGGTAGACTCGCTGGTCTTTACCCAATGTGGTCTTCACACAATTGGGCTTCCAAAAGGGCTGACGCTTACGCTGACGCTTCAGCGCAGTCTGTGTACTTATATAGAGAGATATGCCACAGATGTGCACAATTGAGTTGATTGTGCACAGCCACTAACCGCCCCAGCTGGCAAATTTAGATTCAAACTCTCTTAAAGCTTGGACTCCAGTGAAACTCCGCCCCGGCAGTTTTCACTTTAGCAGTCAATAGAGGGAGCCACACGCGTCAACTGCCTCACCTATTGTTGCAGAGAGAGTGAAACTAACACGTTCAGCCTAAGCAAAACTGCCAACAACCTACTTCCAACTGAAACAACCAAAAGCAGATTCCTCTTACCAAGTAGCTTCTCCCTTCCTATCTCAAAGATCAGAGCTTGTTCTGCTGGCAAATTTAGATTCAAACTCTCTTAAAGCTTGGACTACAGTGAAACTCCGCCCCGGCAGTTTACACTTTTAGCAATCAATAGAGGGAGCCACACGCGTCAACTGCCTCACCTATTGTTGCAGAGAGAGTGAAACTAACACGTTCAGCCTAAGCAAAACTGCCAACAACCTACTTCCAACTGAAACAACCAAAAGCAGATTCCTCTTACCAAGTAGCTTCTCCCTTCCTATCTCAAAGATCAGAGCTTGTTCTGAAAGTGGCAGACAGAAGGTTGTGCTCTTGTCAAACTCTCGAGAATTCTCACATTACCAGTGCAAGGCTGCCCAGGGGAGCACACAGTAAACTGGCAACATACGGGAGAACACACAGATTAAATACCAAGACAATCAGAGGGATAACAAGACACAGGTGAGTGTAATCAGATAGAGGGAGCACAAGGGGGGAAACGAGAGGAGCAGGATAGAGACCAGACTGGGACAAGGCTGAGCAGGCTACAAATACAACAGGAAATGACAGAAAAAAATAAACATTATCTTGCATTTTATGAAGGATTTTTTTCATAACAAAGCTAAGTGAAGATGCCACATGCATAAAAGATCATATAGAGAAAATACACAAGAGTTACCCTAAAGATGAACTTGGTTGACTGTCTAATTATAACCTTGCAAAGCAGAAAGACTGGTCAGAGTCATGTCTGTCATGTGTGTCATCAGGCAGATCCATTTTGCAAAGCTCCAATCTGAAGTGACTGTACCAGGTCTGAGAACAGACTGGACTAATCAGCATCCTTTGAGGAAAATGGGATGGAAGCTATGGATTTTTTTCAGTTGACAGCTTTTCCAACCTGCTTCGATATGAGTTTGCAAAATTTACAGGTGGGTTTTAGTTCTATTGCTTGCCGGTAGCAATTACTTCCCCCCTTGAGGCTATCAACTCGTCAGTTTTTTTTTTATAAGATCTAGATAGCATTTCTTATTTGAGAGAGGAGCACAGCACCACACTGAAAGCCTTGGAGAAGATTTTTTTTTTTTTTTTTTTACTATACATGACTGACCTGAGTTTTATTCACCAGCAAGCTTCACTGGTCATAAACCATGAGAGCGCCTGACCTTCAGCACTAACATTATTACCAGAGATGGAACTTTATTTTGTCTGAGTAATCCTTTCACTCTAATGAATGTGATGGACAGAACTTTTGGCTAGTCACTTTCCGAAATCTTTTTCAAACACTTTGTATGGGAGGTGTCCCAGATGCATGTGAAATACAATAAATGGGTAAAAGTATTTAGCCACGCCAGTCTCCATTTGCAAACATTTGAGTTACAAAATATGTCGTTCTGAAGAGCTCAGTGACTTAAGTGGTACTGGGATGGATGCCACCTTTGCAGTAGGACAGTTTGTGAAATGTCATTCCTGCTTGATATCCCACGGACAACTGTAAGTGGTATTATTATTAGGAAGTGGAAGCATTTAGGAACAACAGTAACTCAGCCATGAAGCTGAAGACCATGTGTAAAATCTCAGAGCGGGGTCAGTGACTGCTAAGGCAAATGGTGTGCAAAAGTAGTCAATGCTCTACTGATTCCAAAGCTGAAGCGTTCCAAACTTCCACTGGCATTAATGTAAGCACAGAAACTGCTGGGTGGGAGCCTCACATCACCAAGTCCAAGCATGGATGGAGTGGTGTAAAGCACACTGATGCTGGACTGTGGAGCAGTGGAAACAAGTTCTGTGGAGTGACGATTCAAGCTTTTCTGCCTGGCTGTCAGACTGGCCAGTCTGGGGTTAGCGGATGACAGGGGAAATTACATGGCTGACTGCATTTTAGCAACTGTGAAGTTTGGAGAAGGAGGGACAATGGTATGGGGCTGTTTTTCTGGGCCCCCTTTCTCCAGTTAAGGGCAATCTTTATGCTTCAGCATAACAAGACATTCTGGACAATGCTATGCCTCCAACTTTGTGGCAACAGTTTGGAAAAGGCCTTTTCTAGTCCAACATGACTGTGCTCCAGTGCACAAAGCAAGGACTATAAAGACATGGTTTGATGAGTTTGGTGTGGAAGAACTTGACTGGCACCTTGGGAATATACTGGAATGGAGATTGTGTCTTATAAAAATGCTCTTCAGAATGAATGTGCATAAATTCCCATTGAAACACTCTACCGTCCCATAGAAACCATTCCAAGAAGATATGTAGGTTAAATGTTTTGGATATATTGCAAGCAGATCAATGAAGTACAGGTCAAAATTAAAATTCTGCATTTAGGTTTTACATTTTTGTCCACACCAAGCCTCTGTCATTTCAAAAATATTCCTTATCTGACTGCACTCCAATTCCCAATGCAGGAAACATCTCAAATATGCCTCTGTGCAGGGAGCATAAGCTGCTATAGACATTCCACAATGAACTGAATTGTGCAATGACAACACCGTTGCTGCATGCATGCATGAATATTCCCCATTTCAAGGTTGATCAAAGTATGCTGTGCACTAACCAACACCTCAAAGTGCACAGCATACTCTACTGCTCTATGCAGTTTCAAGTTCCACTGTTTTTCATCACAGCATGACACAGGATCACTCATTACAAACTCGTGTAGCTCAGGAGGAGATCTTCATAGGGATGCCGACTCTCACAGGAATAACTTTAAGAAACAAGCAGACTGTTGAAACCTTCTGGCTCAAATAGAATATGCATGGGCAATCATGTCTACAAAGAGAGCAAGAGATCGCCGGTTGAGTTAGACTGAGAGCAGAGGCCTCGTAAACAAAGTCTCGATGCAGCAGTGGTTCATCTCCTGTGACAGTTATTTGGTGCATGTCATCCTCACGCTCTTTGGCTACAATTTTCTGCCTCTTTTTAGCTTTTTTTATAAGGGCTAAGCTAATTCTAAAAAGAGAAGAGGACTCATAAAGAGGCAGCTATTTAATGCAGAACAAAGTAAATCAACAATTAAATGATTCTATTTTGCTTAACAGTCAGAGCAAATATCTAATAGGATGACTTTCAAGGAGGCAGTAATCTATTTTAAAAATGTGTTGTTGCTGATGCATAGGTCCTTCCCCTCCCATGTGCTGTCCAAGTTTGAGCAGTGCTCCAGAAGGTCACTCCCCTGATAAGGATTTTGCGACTGCTAATTTGGGATGACAGCCCATGTCATCGAGAATGTTTTTTTAGGGCCTGATTATCATCAGAGCTGCCCATGCAAATGACAGGGAGACCTTAAGGGATATCATTTTCTATTAAAATATGTAAGAGTCTAATTACAGATAAATGTCACATTAGCTGTGTGAGATATAGAGACCTGGAGTGAATAGGTGGTTGTGGAAAGGAGTTGAAGGGGCCAAGCGCCCTCATAAAGCGCCGTGTGAAAAGAGCAAGGCGAATCAGTGGATCTAATAACACTGTCCAACACTATTAATGCACTTCAGCAGCCGGGTTTTACAGGTAGCATATGAGGAATTGAGGAGGAATAGAAGCAGACAATACATGTGGAGTAAAGGGACAGGTCTAATAGTGGAACAGAATACAAGAGGAGGTTGGTTGTAAACATATGGCTTTGTGTATTTCAAAAGGTAGCCAATCAGGAAGCAAGCTGGCTGAAGGAAGAAGCAAAATGAAAACACAGCCATGACAGTGACAGTAAACAGAAAGCATCAAGTCAGATGAAGGACAGAAATGGAGGAGCAACTTGCTGATTGAACAAGTGTTTAAGGTTTCCGATAAAACATAGCACAGATGAACAGCCGAGGGAGAGAGCTGGACTGAAATTACAATAGCATGTAGTCAACAGCTAACCACAGTAGCTTCTCCACTCTAAGGGTGCATTTGATTGTGCATGATTTAACATTTTGAGAGGCAAGGTGAGACCAGGCTGGGACTCTGATAGTCTGTTAGTGCATGATGCTCACATTCTATGCTAAACACTATACAAACAAAACTGTAAAATCAGTGATAATATGTGGCCATGTGTGGGGTCTCTCATACTGAGAACATTTATAGAGATTTAAAAAGTTTAAAACTGTGTGACAGGCTTGAGCTGACTGAGTGTTTTTCAAGTGAAATATAACATCCTGATGTTACAATGCAACGGACACTTTTATCCAAAGTTAAGGACCTGACTGGGAATAAAACCATCAATCTCCCAGAAAAAGTCAGCAGGGTAACCCACTGAGCTATCCAGCATCTCAGCTGGTACCTGAGAGGAAGATCAGGAGAAGAGCGTGGAACTTTCTTCAAGCAGGGAGGGCCGACCAAACCTGGGAGCGGCTGCTTATCCCCCATGTGACATCATGAGGGTAAAATGTCAGAACAACTTGTTCAGCACACATTTTCTGAAAGGTTGAGAAAGAGAGGGTGGAAGGGAATGGATTTTTCTGGTATTTGAGGGGATTGTGGACAGGCCAGGGGCACATATTTTTGTTAGAAAAGCCTGAAAAAGTGACTTTTGCACAATACGCCCCCCCTTAATACAAAACACAACGGATTAGGTATCTGAGTAAGCCAACATTAAATAGTATAAAAGTTTGTCCAAATTATAAACATATGATGTTTTCAAAATCACAATCATCTTGGAAGGACCAAAACCCAAGTTGAAGAGCTGATTTTTTGAGGTGGAACACCAAACTCAGGTATACAAGAAAGCCAATATTCAATAGCAACAGTTTAAAACACATTCTTAACTATATCTTTATCATCATCCAGCCAAGCTGTCAATCCCAGCCCTTGAGCTCCCCAGGCTGTGAGCAGCTGTACCCACTGGAAGACCAGAAATAGCTTCCAATAGCACAAATACCCCACTGCAAGCTGCTGGCAGCCACACGCCAACTCTGTCCACCACCAAATCAACTGGAAGAATTCGACATCAGGTCACCAAAAACACAAAGGAAGCGTGCATAAAGATATGATTTTAACATTGTCAAGATGTGTCAGAATTAGCTACTATCAAGGCGGCTGCAAGAGGATCATAATTATGTTGCTCTTTCTGCTTTATTTTTGCCGAGCTATTGACTAATATGAATGTTAATATATTTTTCATATTCTTCTTTGATATTGGCTTGTCTCTGAATTTTAAGTCTGTTTCTGTGAATTTGCTATTGGTTTCTTATATACAGTATGCCGCCTTGGTGCTCCTGCTGCAAATCAAAATTCCCCACGTGGGAAATTTGAGATGATCTGAATCTGAATGTATGAAATGCTTTGGATGGCCATATGCAAAGTCTCCTTCCAGTGAGTCAGATCACAAGCACTGTAGCTTTCCAAAAAGTGGCTCTGTGCTGCAGCACTGAAGACAATCCCACTACCTGGGTGCATGTTTTTTTCTTGTCCTAAATAAGGCCTCTCAGACAGCACTTATTCCCAGACTGTGCACTCTGCCAAGCATCCACCACTTAAATGGTAATGCTGAATTAAAGTAGAGGTGGTTAAGTTGCTTTCAGTCCTCAAATTGGCAGGGCAGAATTTAATCTCAAGGTGGGGTTGAAAAAAAGAAGCAGGACTTGGAAAAGAAAAGGAAGGGTATAAACCATTAGCTGGCAGCTTTAGTCACCTGACAACCACCCAAAGTAAAACATATTCCAGCACTCTATCCTGCCATTGCACTCATAGTCAGCTATGCCCTTTAAGGCTCTGAACAACACACATTTTGACCTGTCACAGCAAAAACTAAAAAAACATTATGGCCCCATCCATGTATTTCTGTGCTAGTTAAGACAGTGACATTGCCCTGCACTTAGCTCACTTTTTGTGTGAAATAGTGCAGAGCCAGCTTCATCTTCAAGTCTACTACAGTGAAGCTGCAATGCATCTTGAGGTTCATTCACACAAGAAAACGTGCATCCACTAGGTTTCCGAAAGCACAGGAGGTTGTTGAAAGTATGAGCCATTCTGCTCCAAATGGAAAGTCTGTAATATAAAAGCAGTAGATGGTCAAAGTTTGCCACAATGTAAGAAATGCTCAGAAATATTAACACACGTTTACAATGGCTTGTAAAAGATCTCATGACAGCATCCAAGTGGGAAATCGAAAACCTGATATTCCAGAAGTCCATTCGACCTCCTCAGCCAAAAATATTGATCAATCATGCAGTCAGTATAACATCATGACACCCTCAGAACAGCATGTCAGACCTCCAACAATCAGGCAGAAAATCAGCTCAGTTTTAATATTAGTTAGGGGTAGCTGATTTTTTTTTTCCAATGCCAGGCCTTTTTTCAATCCCCACAGCCTTTGTTGGACTTTATAAAAGCTGCCACTGATGTGAGGTGTCTTTGGTTTCCCTGGTCCCAGTACACCCCTTTCCGCTACCAATTAGCCCTATCAGTTAATGTGGTGCATTCAAATCTAGAGGTGGGGTGTCCTGATTCTTGTTGGAATGGAGGAGTAAATATCAGATGGAAATTTTCCAAAAGCACTCTCCAAACCAAAAGTTATAGAAAACTTCCTAGAATTCCTTGTTTAGGATAGGCAATATTTGAAAGTAAAACAACAAACTAAAATCATAATTGAATATTGGTTCAATGAATTATGGTCTCTTTACCTTAAAAAAAAAAAAAATCATTAATAGTAGAAATGCTGGGTATGTCATTGTGTTTATTTATATAAATGCTGCAAACAACCACTGATGACATACCTGGAGCTTGAAGGGTCATTTCATTTTATAGGATAAGATTTCCTCATTACCCCTTTTAACCATGTTTTAAGTGGCAAGGAGTTTCTTTAAAGAAGCAGTAGGGGTAAATGATAGTAATGGGACTGAGTTTGATCAGAATTAACAACAAAAGCTTTAATATTTTTTACCCAAATTCAGGGTCACCATATAAGAGAGAAAAGTAAGAATGATTTTCAGGACCCCTGAATGACAGGACCTCCAAAAAAATTGTTACAGTCTTTTTTAAGCCTCTGATGTCTAAGGGTATTTCCTGAATTTTTACATTATTTTTAAATTCACCTTTTTGAGGTACTTGAAAATAACTCCATACCCAAATATCTTACATCAAAATTTTCAGGACAATCGTATCTTTATGCATACTGAGACCCAGTTTTGTCCCAGGGGACTGTGTAAAAATTAATTTTAGCCAAAATGCTGAATGTTTAAATCAATTTTTGAAAATCTTTCAACCTCTTGTGAAAAAACACTTTCACTTATGTGGATGGATTGTTTTGGTCCTTGAAACAGTTTTACCAGGCCATAGCTTCACAAAAGTAGTGGTATATAAGAACAAAATAATATGTAAGTGCAGAAAACATGTCAAAAATTAAATCTGCAATATTATTTTTTGTGCATAGCATTGTGATTTCACAAAATGAAGCTGTGTCATCTTCATGCTGCTTCTCAGTATTTGTTTCAAGGTATTGCCATCATTGGAGATCAACAGGTCTATTCATCTCCCCCAGCTCTCCTGCAAAAACTGTGATAGGGAGGGCCTTAGGGATACCAGAACATCAATTGGTTGATTAAAGAAGGATTCACCCAATTATGTGTGCACAAGTTGATGGACAAAGGATGCATCCCGTGACGCGACATGTGCCTATTGCTCTCTTGTTTGCCTTGTTACTCCAGCTGTGAATCATGTGGGATGGCAGGTGAGGACGGAAGTGAAAGATGAGATTCTCCCACTCAGGGAAGTGTTTGAACCACATTTCTACGATGTAAAATGACAAAGACATTGATAAAAACTTGGTGAAAACACGCTGGTGAGTGTGCCGATCTCAGAGGGTTAAGCCTCTTATTTTTACCTAGGAGGTTATGCGATCGGGTGGGTTTGTTTGTTTGTTTTTTTGTTTGTTTGTTTGTTTGTTTGTTTGTTTGGTAGC
Source organism: Cheilinus undulatus (assembly GCF_018320785.1). Taxonomy (NCBI): domain Eukaryota; kingdom Metazoa; phylum Chordata; class Actinopteri; order Labriformes; family Labridae; genus Cheilinus; species Cheilinus undulatus. The sequence continues at coordinate 32,203,681 of NC_054873.1, forward strand.
AACATAACTCAAAAAGTCATGGACGGATTTTTAGTAAATTTTCAGGAAATGGCAGAAATGGCATGAGGAAGAACTGATTGGATTTTGGGAGTGATCCAGATCACTGTCTGGATCCAGGAACTTTTTAAAGGATTCTGTACTATTGGGAGACTTTACACCAGGAGATGGCAGACATGAGTAACTTATTCAAAGTTTTGGAGTTTATAGAGTTTGAAAGACGCATGCCCGGTCGAGGAGACGAGTCAGAGAGAAAGATGGCGAATTGTAGCAAGAATACTCACAATGCTGGGAGGAATAGAGGAATATTCACCCTCTGCCATGACTTCCACATGTAACATGTTGCCTCACCGTGTCTCCACCCCACCGGGGAGGGAGTAATGGGTGAAATACATTTTGGGGGTCTGCTGCACCGTCTGGATCCAGGAATGTTTCTAAAGGATTCTTCACTGTTGGGAGATAGGGCTAATGGCAGAGGTCTGCACTCTCTGAGTGCTCTTCTAGTATAGAAATAAGTTATAACCGTTTTGTAAATTCTCAAGCGTAAGATGGTGATTAACCTTTAACAAGTTAGCATTTTACCAAGTAATCTCAGATATATGGTAAATCAAAGAAGTATTTACCTTGAAATAATGTTTTGATTAATTAATCCTTGCAATTTTGTGGCAATTATGTGGTATTTTATATTGACGCCAACCCTCTAACCCTCACCCTAAAAATTACATTAAAATTTTACAATTGCTGAACTATTATCAAATAATTTTGGGGGGATTTAGGGCCTAATGCTGAGAGAGGGTTACTGTCCAACAACAGCAACTTAACAATGTGCGTGTATTACGGAATAGTTAATACACGGAAGTTACTGAATTTTAGACCAAACAAGAAATTAGGTAAGAAAACAAACATCACAGACCCTCACAATGTCGTGGAATATGCGTTGAAACTGAAAGTTTAACTGCTTTTACATTTCAGATTTTTTTTTTTCTGTACATGTTAACATGACCGGAAAAAAACATACTTAAAAAATATATAAAATATTTATTTATACATGTATCTATATTTCTGGCGTGTGTGTGTGTGTGTGTGTGTGGGGGTGTCTTTGTATGGATGTACAAGATGAGGAAAAAAATAGTTTTTTAAATTGTGCTTATGTGTTGCCTGTTTCATATTCGACCTTTTGTATTACTGAGGATATTTTGGTCCTCTATGGATTGCAGCCAACTTTACAGTGCAGAGACACTGAAGCTCTGTCATGATCCTTATCTCCCTGAATGCTCATACTGAGCACTTAAACCCTTCTGTAGGTGAAATTAAGATAAATATGTTGTTAAATGTTTAACAAGTGATGCTAATACCACTATTGCATACTTGATTTCATCATTATATCTGATTTTCCTTCTCTGCATGAAATTCTCTCTACATTTTATACGAAAATTGCTAAATTTTTAATGAACAAACTCATTAAAAAAGGGGTTATTTTCAGAAATATCCCTGTTGGATTCCACACACCAGATTGAAACCTCTTTTCAATTACCATCTCGCCCCAAAGAGACAGCTTTTAAGGCCCTCTCTGAAGACACATCATTAAAATGTAATGAGAGCCAGTCCAACTGAACTCCTGTGTTGTGCTAGGACACTCATCTTCTGCGCCTTTAGTGGTGAGTGATACCATGGCAAGGATTTTTGCTCGTTTATATGCCATTATTTTAAATTTGTGTTGCCTTAAGAAAACACCAGCAACCCTGCTACAGAGATGTTCTTTTCCAGGGACCAGACAGGATGATGGTCATTAAAATGTCTTTATTTGGAGCACATTTGTCAACAACCTAAATGAGTAGGTTTTCTTTTGAATACATTGTGAAATTCAGCAAGAGAAAATGAAACTTTTTGCATGTTTCTCTCCTCTAATGTTATGCGAGCTCAGGGAGTCAACAGGTAAGAAGTAGGCGATGCTACTCATGCTGGGTGCTTTGTTAGGTATGTTTATCCACATATGTCATCGATTATTTGTTTCCCTTTAAAGAAAATGTTTCAAAAGAACATAAATGTGCATATATTCTTTGTAATATGTCTCTGTTTAATTTGAAGTATTTTAATTCAGGTTTTTATATGTGCTAATTAAACATCAGCTGAAAAAAATTGGTGGATGGAGACCCCACTACTGACAGAAAACCATTAGATAATGTAGTATACAGTGTATCTTGTGACTCTTTTTATGTTCCCATACAAGGGGCTACAAGAATGCAATCTTTGCACTTTTGCTGTTTGTCATACAAAATTTACATGCCACAAAAAATTCTAAACATAAAATTCAGGTCCTAAAAGTAAAAATCATTGATTTCATAAATATTCACGGTCTTTGAAGTGACTGATCTATAAATAGAGGTCAAGTCACTTGTGCTAGTAGTCTCACAATTAGTGAAATGGGGATCACTCGAGTGCAGTGATTGTGTCTCAAGTGACTGAGATATACAGACACCTGTGTCTGGAAGGTCTACCCACTGGTTAATCAGTATTCCTGGCTACCATTACACCATGAAGACAAAAGAACACTAAAGCAACTCAGACAACAGGTTATTGAAAAGTATAAGTCTTGGGATGGATACAAAAAATGTCCAAGACACTGAACATCCCTTAAAGCTCAGTTAAATCCATCATCAAGAAATGAAAGGAATATGACACGTGTAAATCTGCCTGGATCAGGCAGTCTCCAAAAGTGTGTGAGTGCAAGAAGCAGATTATATTGAGAGAGGCCACCAAAACACCTATGACTTAACTACAGTTTGACAAAAGGCATTTGAAATACCCCATGGTCAAGTGGAAGAAAATTCTTTGGTCTGATAAGTCCAAAAGGATACTTTTTGGCCATCAGAAGAGACATTACGTTAGGTAGGCACCAAAAACTGCAAATCAACAAGAACCACCATCCCCATTGTGAAGCACTGTGGTGGCAGCATCATGCTGTGGGGATGCTTTGGTAGACGACCTTGAAGGCTTCTAAAGTTAAAATCCATCTATGGCATGTGCCAGAAACATCACTTCCCTGTGCACCACTCAAGACATATGTAGAATCTATTTTCTAAATGTTGACGCAGGCAGTTTGGGGTGCACATGGCTGCTGTGAGTTTTAAGGATCATACTCATCTTTTGATCTTCTTAAACACAAGCAAGATATTGGTGAATTACACTCAGTATCAATGCCCTCTCCTTCTTTGCTCTGGTTAATTTTCTACAGCTACTGAGGTCGTTTTCACACCTGATAGTCCGGGGGACTCAACCCATTTTGGAGCAGAAATTGCATCATTTTTGCACTTTCCTTTGGTTTGGTTTGCATTCACACTGCTCTTGGTCAAATGGACCAAACCTTCTGAACACCTTAAACCTCTGCCCGCTATGAGCGCTGTCGAACCACACCAGGGTTCATTTGGAAGCGGACCGAGGCCCCCCGTTTTTTTTTTCAAGCGGACCAGAGTCCGCTTCTTTGGTCCGCACCTGAGTTCGTATGAGCTTTCACACCACTCCAAATGAACCAGACTATCTGGGAAAACGGACCAGAGTTCATTTAAAGCAGACCAAACAGCTCTGGTGTGAATGCGCCTTAAGGCTACCAGAGGAAATCAGAAAGTATAGAACATGGTTTCAAAAAATGATTATCTTTATTTTTCTATTTTTGTTTAAAAGACAACAACATAAAAGACTTGTATCAGAAGGTAACGAGAAGTTTACTGAAAAAACAGATATCTGTGAAGTATAGCAATAATGCAATATTCAGTAGTTTGGTTGACTTTGTCAGAAATGTGACATTATTCATCACTTTGAAGACAACCAAAAGTGGTTTCTAAACTAGGAAAGCCCAGGGAGATACAAGAACTTTCATCCCTGTTGGAAATTTGTCAGCAACATGATGCTTTAAATCAAAATCATGTTTTACTTGGACTGACCGGTGCTGCTGTGTCCTGGAATTAATGCAGCAGAAAACTAATTATTCTGAATCTAGTCTGACCAAATCAAAACAGCTGCAATAATCTTTAGTTTTCAGTGCAACTTCAGACATAATAGATGTCAACATATATCCATTTCATCCAATAACAACAGACTTTTAAGAATATTAGATCAAGAAACTGTTAAATTACTGACTTGAAAAAGTCATAGCAAGAGGAGGGAAGTGCTTTGAGACTCAAATTTGTTCTCTTTACCTTCCTGTGGCCACAGATGGAAAGGAAATCTCCACTGCAGCAGGAGTCCATGGAGGTTTGGTCAATGCTTCAGCAGTATGTGGACACAGTACACAGAAAGAAGCTCTCTAATCCTGCATCAGCCTCCTCTGAGACCGCTGAAGCTCCACAGCAAGATCTTCTCCTCTTAGCAATGCTTCAGTTCTTCATTGCTCTATCCTGATGCTTTAGCGCCCTTTTGACATAAACAATGGCTGCTGTTTCTTTGCAAAGTTTTACTCAAGTTGCAAACAAAACAAAATGGGTCTTCTTCCTATTTCCTTGCAAAGTTTCTCAAGTTGCAGAGAAAACATGATAGGTCGAGATCCATTCTTGCAGCACCGTATTTTTATTTTTGAAAAAAAGAGAACCTTGCTATGATTCTGATCTTGGTGTTGCACTAATGTCATGCAGAAAATATTAAAAACAAATATATATATTTGCTTGAATAGACTGTACTCAATAGCTCAATAACATCTAATTAATCAATACAGCCATCTTTCAGCTGTGATGTCATGTTTTAGTTAGTATGTCAGTGACAAAGACAACGATCAGCATGTTGCAGATTGCTCATATTGCACAATGTCTACATAAAAATAGCATAAAGGGTAAGAACAGCATGATGATAATGCCAGAAGAGAGGATATTTAGATTTTAATCTCAAATGAGTCTTTCAAAAAAAAAAAAAAAAAAAAAAGAATAGGGTTGGTTACCATTGGTTATCAGCCTGTACAAAGCACTCTGATACACATTATGGTGGTTAGCATTTGAAGGTAGAGGTAGAAACAATTGTAAAGGGATTAAAAAAATGGATGAAAAGGGGCACGCAGATGGCCTAGCGGTCTAATGCACTACCCATGTACATGGGCGGCCTGGGTTCTGGCCTGTGGTCCTTTGTCGCATGTCTCTCCCCACTCTCATCCCATTTCCGACCCTATCCACTGTCCTTTTCTGTCCAATAAAGGCACTAAAAAGCCCAAAAATATATCTTTAAAAAAATGGATGAAAAGAAATTCAATGTCAGATCTACTGGTGTGGATTTAATCTATAAATACCCGGGAAGGACACCCAAGTTCCAGGCTTGCTAGAAAAGCTTCCGTAAGGGGATTCAAAGGCATGGATATTGTCATTGGAACGGCACAACAGTTAGTTTCAAGAGGGAAAAAAGTAAAAGGTTACGATCAATCATTCAAAAGTTATTTAAGTTTCAATCACCTGTTTCTCTCCTGGTGTGGAGGTGATCAATACTACTTAGTCCTGCATATTTAGAGGGCTAGCCAGACAAAGGGAGTCTTTAGGAGTAATGCACTGAACTAATAGACTAGCTACGGCTCTTTAACTGCTTTCTCCATCATTTCTCATGAACATGCCTTGATTTGAAACTGTGTTTTACCGTCAACCAAATCAGCCCTGTTAGGTAAGCAACCAAGCAATGATATGTTGTTCATGAACAAGCTTGTTCTATGGAACGACTCTTTTAGGTGAACCACAGGGGCTTCTATAGTTTCTATAGAATAAAAACCTATAGAATTAAGACCTGCCATCTATGTATGTACTCATACAGGTTTAAGGGCCATGTTTAGTAGGATTAATGTGCATTTTAAACATGTGACACTGAAAAGCAAATACTACAGTGTCTGCTCCCTTTGCGAGTCTGGGTAGATGGATTATAAAGTGTCATACTGAGATTTATTCTTCAAATCATCTGACAGGATTTGTCCCTAACTATTGTAACTAAATGTTTTAATCATTTTCTTATATTGGATATTAAAATCTCTTTTTGGAGTTTAGTATTGCTTTGGCAGAACAGGCAAGAACAAATTAAATCATTTGCTTGTGTTAGCAGCTACCCTGTGGCTTTCTCTAGTTCATGGAAACAAATCAAATGGCCTGTTATCAATGAGATTAAGAAGGGCAGTCCTCAGCCAAAGCACACTGCCAGTTGGAGACCTAAGACAAGTAGTATGAAATAAAACATAGGATTTAAGATCAGTCTTTACTTTCACATATTTGAGCAAATAAATGCATTTAGCTCGTGGTTATCCTTTGTAGGATATAAATCAGGGACACAAGCATTCATAAAGACCAATAAAGGAGAATCATTATCACAGTTTGAAAGATAGGTTAAAAGAGTATAAATAGCAGGAGCAGGGATGACTTCAAGGGTAAAACACTGTGTGCCAGGCAGGGCGCACACAACACCATGTCTGTCAGCTGGAAATGCTCCCTAACTTGGAAGGACAACAGGGGTCGGGATTTGGCCATCAAGAGTACAAGCTGTCAGTGTCCTCCCTTATCCCGTCCCTCGGTTCCCTTCACTAAATCCCTGAGTTCGACATCAAGGCCATTGTGATCTGATTTCATCCTATTTATCTAGTTCAGCATACCCTCTCTTGACAGTTGGAAAATACTCCTGTTGTCCCACTTGCTTGGAAAAATAGAGGCTGCCAAAGTGAGCATTTGTTCTGTGTTAAAAGAGGTAAAATAATATCACTTCAGGCTTCAGCCTGAAAGTTCAGTCATGCAAACAAGAAGTGAATATATATATAGTTTGTATTATTCATTATTTTGAACTGTGTTAATAACAGTTGTTGAAACAGTCTTTAGAAAACTACATTTTCAAAAATCCCCTGATTTAATATAAGTAAACAATTATGTATGGAGCTATACATCATAACTATGCTTTGCGCAGTGTGTGTCTTAGTTTTTGAAGAACAGTGGGTGTGGGGGTTATTCGTGCTCAACCACTGCTTGTGTTAGACGGCAACAGACCACAGATTGGTTTATGCAAACATGGTAAGGGTCATTGAGATGATGCTCAAGCACTTTTATACTAATACTATATATAATAATATATAATAATACTCAACTGAAGTAGGGCCTGTCTACTACCATGTATATGTATTTAGCATTTAAAGTTCATTAACATCTGTAATGTCTTCGACCCACACTGGCTTAAGACCCAGAGGCTTTAAAAACTGCAGAGGGAGGTTGAGGATAAGGAGTCGGCAGGTCTTGTAGCACTGCCATGTCATCTTACTAGCTGCTACAGTATGTAACTTCATGTGTTTCGTTTAACCTGCTTCTTCACTGTTTGTTGTTTACTAGCGATTATGTGCACCACTACCACCTGGACTGGGCCGTTGATGGCATGTGGTGGCTGTGTATATTCACTTTTTGAGGTCAGGGCTCTGCACGGGCCAGACAAGTTCTTCCACACCAAACTCATCAAACCATGTCTTCATAGTCCTTGCTTTGTGCACTAGGGTACAGAATAGAAAAAGGCCTACCCAAAACTGTTGCCAGTAAGTTGGAAGCATAGCATTGTCCAAAAAATTTTGGTATGCTGAAGCATTAAGATTGGCGTTTTACGGGATATAATGGGCCTAGCCCAAACCTTGAAAAAACAGCCCATACATTATTCCTCCGCCACTAAACTTTACAGTCGGCACAGCACTCTCAGGCAGGAAACATACTCCTGCTATTTGCCAAATCCAGGCTCTCCCATCTGACTGAAAACAGAGAAGCATGTTTCCACTGCTCCAGTTTTGATTTTGTTTACTAAAACTTAAATTGTTCATTGAGATTTTTTTCCAATAAGGAAGAATAGCTAATAGATCTTTGATGACTAAAACTCCAAAGTTTAGTTCTTGTTAATATGACCAAAATGAGAACAAAGTGTAATTCAGTTCCCATCAGACATTCAAAATCCATAATATTTTTCCAAAGTGGGTAAATCTCTTAGGAAAAAAATGCATCTGTAGCCCTTTCAACGCTCAGCTGGAGAAAGCAGGGATCCAGATTTGGCATAGAACACAGAGACATTTGGTACCATATTCAGAAAAGAAAATAAATGTTTGGACTAAAAGACTGAAATGTGAGGACATTTTTGTAGACTAGAACTGGACAAAAATGTAATTAAGGTTTTTTGTCGAAGAAAACTAGATTTAAACTATAATGGGTAGAAATTATGAAAATGTGACTAAAATAAAAAGCATTTCATCTCAAGACTGAAGATCGTCACACACTTGGTCCATTATTTTTGGATTCGTTTTTCTAGGATCTTTAATACGAAAAATGTCCCACACTCGAACCTTGCACACCGAGTCCATTACATTTTTATTTGCCTTTACAGTGAAAGTTAATAGAATATGACAAAATCCCACATGATCAATCAGTCCTGACAGAGATTTTCATACAGCACACACTCATGCCTCACAGTCTTGTGCAAAATTAGAGGGAGAACAACTTTTTAATCTTGTCTCTGTTGTGACCTGTGAGTAGGCTACAAACTTATGCCTTTATCAATTATATTTCCATCGTTGATATCCACATATTAGGGCAAATCACTGTGTTTTAAATGAGGTCTCAGTGCAAGAGAGGGAGGGAGGGGGACAAGCGAGCAAAAATGAAGCAGCAGTCTCTGATTTTAATCATCAATCAACATCTGAATGACTTGGGAGGATGCAAAAATGTGCATAAAATCGAACCTGTTCTGAAAAATAATGACCAACAAAGGTTTCGGCGTCAGTGTGCAAACATGATTAGAACAACAAGAGCCAGATTTTATTTTTCAATGTGTGGAAAATTCAGACATTAAAATGTAGTCAGCATGCAAAGGTCTTAACAATAAAATTAAAGATAGCTGTCAAAATGAACACTGCACTGCCCCTTAGTCCAGTGTCAGATGTCAAAGTCAAGGTTGTCAAATAAATGTCTAACTATTGCTTTTGTTATCACTAATTAATCTTATAATTTCAACAGTTAGTTGTAATTAATTTCCTTTTTGTCAATTCTTTGGGGTTCCACTAAATTGCATGTAAAATAATTTTTTTTTCTTTGTTTTGGATCATCATACTGTCCTAAACTAGGGATAAAAAAGGAAACTTGTTATGGAATAAAAAGACAGTAAGGGATAAGTTCGTTATTAGAAGGTGTCCACTGAGCTATCTATGACTTCTTTTTAAATGTGAACTCAGACATTAAGTTGCTGGGACATGTTGCAGTGGCTTAACTAAAGTGTGGTAAAGGAACATTCAAGCATGTTATTATTGGCACAGAATGAAATAAATGTGCTGATTATGGACCTTGCATTGCATTAATACATTAATGCTGATTGTCCTTATAAACATACATACATATAGGCTTTCACAAAATTCTTCTTTTATTGTGCATTGTGAATTTCACAAGCACCTCATCCCTCTGCAAAAGCTCAGCAGAGAAAATAACCCAGCAGATGGGATGGAAGGTGTAAGTGCTAAAACGGGCTAGGGAGGGGGAAAGCTATTTGAAATATGTCCCTTTTTTTTTACTACAGGCTGAGCTCCAGATGAGAGCTGTTGAAGATTTTAACTATAATCATGCATACAGGACACCAGAAAGTCACAGCTGTCTCTAAACTACACAAAAAGGAGAAAAAAGTAGATCAGTGTCTTTGCTTAGGGTGCTGATACTAACACTCCAAATACACAGCATGTTTACTCACTAAAATTGGATTTGATGGAGTGAAAAGCTGCAATGTATAAAAGGAAAACATGTAAATATTCTCTGCTTTTGTCCGATCATTTTGATAAAAATGGTTTGTGTTTAATTTATTTCCCTGAATCAACTTTACTGATGCACTTTAGTGCCACATCTTTAAAACAGCTTGTTCTACATAATGTTCAACCTGTCAGTGTATTTGTTAAATAAATATGAATCAACATCATCCATTACATGCAAAAATGCTGCCTGCGCTTGTCTGGTAATATTATAGCTCAGAGTATCATCACACCCACATACTCTTCACTAAACTCACATAAACCTCTTATATGCAAGTTATGGATGCTTGTTTAGCTTTGATATACATTCAGTGCCCTGCAATAATGGAGCCTTTATATATATAGACCTGCCCTGGAAGAGTGCAAAATAAAACAATTTGAATATGTATGTTTACATAGACAGGTTCATGCAACTGTAACAGCATCTCTGTATTAGTTTTGTCCTTTGAACAGATGGCAGAGAAGATGGGCTTTTAGTTCTGATCTATAAGCCTGAGCAGAAGCTGTGATCATGGTAGCCAGGAGGGTGGGAGAGAACATCACTAAGAACATATTATTCGAAATTTGCATGCCTATAATGCAAATGCAGGCTAGACTTAAGCAAAACAGGCATGATTCGCAACTCTCTAAAGCAGCTTGTCATTGCCTCTATCCATTGTTGCCCTCCATCTATCTTTAATTTTCAATAGCTGCGTCTGTAATGATGCATTAATTTCTCGGTAATTAATTAGCGTTAAGTGCGTAAGCTCTGATGACCTACATGCAGAAAGTAGTGCCAACTCAGTGTCGGTAATCAGTCAGACATAGTATGGCACTACTCCTCCTTTACTCTGAAGCTTTTCTCATCTACATATCAGTAGCTTCTGGTCTCCAGAGCAGCTACTCTCCATGGGATGAAAGGTATTATCACAGTAATGACAACATGTAGTTTTCAGCTCAGGAGCTAGCAACAGAGCAAATAACATGGGTAGCAAATATTAGCAAGAGAATGACAGATGGAGCAACCCAGCGAGTCTGTGTAAAGGTTTTTCTTTTTTTTCATTTTAATGGGAGAAGAGGGAGTTAAGGGTTTTTTATTTTCAGTTTCTTGTGATAATTCCTGGACATTTATGGGAATTATCACTGGGAAAACTGGTTTTGCCTTCAAGATCAAGGAAAATGATGAAATAGTATATATTTATGCTTGGTAAACAATTTTCCCGTTAACACAAAGTCATTAGAATTGATTTGTCATTAAAAAGAGGTAGTATTTTACATTCTCATATCATAAATACCACCCTCAGTGGGTTAATAACTGTGGCTTTCTTGCAAAGATGACATTTTTAAGACTTCATGAAGCTTGGCTGGGAATGTCTGCAACCTGACCTTGTCATTTTGTCTCACAAACACTGCATGCTGGTTTCTTTGACATCTGTGCGTCAGTGGTGTGAAGGCTGAGCAGCAGGAATCTTTGTAGTCTAAGGTCATCTGTTGATCCTGCCCTACCAGGCAAACATTTCTCTGCAAAATTTCTTTTTAGGATTTATCTTTAGAGTTTTTTTTAATCTACTTTAACTGTACTATAACTGTAATAATAATCAATTAAATGTATAGATTTATCAATTTATAGTTAAATTAAAGATAACAGGTTATGTAATTAATTAGTCAAAATAAATTACATATATGCGAAGCATTGCACTACAAGTAGATTTGAAGAATAATCATGTTTGTTTCTAAACCCACACACAAACACAACAAGGTTGCATGCCAGCCATGACCATCTTTCGGTTCATCTCTGCCTCTCCCTCTGTGTTTTGTTCCCCTCAAATCCCACATTCTCTGTCTGCTCAGCAATCTGGTCCTTCCAGAGCAAATCAATCCCTGTCTAGTCAGTCTTTGCAGTTCCACAGCTCACACCCTGGTCCATCTATGGTGGACCAGGGTTAGAGTCCTGCACCAGGTTGGGGACCCACAAATTCCAAACAGGTGACCTGCAAAATCATTAAGCTATGGGAATGAAATATCATTATATAATTTTTGGGGTACAGATAGGGGTAAAAACAACCAAAAATGCAGGCGGCAGATGACATCATTAAAAAAAAGAAAAAGAAAAAGAAAAAGAAAGGAAGAAAATCATAGGCTTATGACAATGATTACCAATATTTTTAAATCTAAATGAGCAATTATCATCGGGTATGGATTACTTTCTCGAAGTTCTGAGGTAATTTCAGGCACATTTTTCCTCGGTGTTACCTTCTTGTCGGCTTTAAGTTGCGAATTTTATTCTTTTACAGTCATTGGTTATAGTCTACTATATACAGGAAGGTGTTTTAATAGAAGCATAGTCATTGATGAATGTTTGCTTTTGTCAGTGTGCATTTCCATGTGTGAAAGACAGAAAAGGTGCCATGTGTATGCATTGTGTTTAACCATGGCTTGGGTAAGGTCATGCTCTTTTAGTCGCGGGTCCCACTGGGTCTGGGTATTACATAGGGATAATCACAGATAGTGGGTTGGGGATCAGTTCAGAGCTCTATGAGTGTGGGTAGATGTGGGTTTGTAAAGTCGAACCTTTGCAGGTCTCTGCCAGCAGTGCCACTCCACTGTGCTCTGCTCAAGATACACCCCAGGTCTACTTTCATTGTTAGCCACAGCCAAAATGTACATTTCAAGTAGAACAGATGGACCAGAAGAGGAACCAAAAGCATCTGGTCAATTTTAAGACATACTTCTGACTACTGACTGTTAATCTCATCACTATATCAACACATTTCATCCTGGTAGCAAAAGCTACAGGTTATCAGAGGGTCATAGGGGTAACACAATGCCATAGATGAAGAAATTATCATTTTTGAGGTTGAACACCACAGTATATATATGACATCACACATCCTTTTAAGAACTTTAAAGAAAATATAAACCTTAAAACTTCCTGCATGGCAGAAGCAAAAATTCACAGTAAAATCTAAAGGTTTTCCATTTCATCTTTCCATTTCCTGCACAAACTTGTAGTTATGTATGCTGTTCTCTGCTGTGCATTGCTGTAGAAATGCATCAGGACCCAGTGAACAGGACTGGACTGGCAATCTGGCAAACTTTTTGGAGCAATGATGTATCTGTTTTTTTGTTTGTTTGTTTGTTTTTTGTTTTGCACTAATCATCAGCCCATAGAGCAGGAGCAGTAGCACATTGATTGTTTTCTTAATATTTGCAGTTGAATTGTCCGATCATGTTAATATTCAAAAGTCTGTTGAATATGAATTTATAACTCTAACTGAAAATAGCAGAGATAAATGTTACCAGTGAGAAGTTTGCTATTGTTCTGAAATCAGTTGCTTTTCCTTTATTTTTTATTTATTTTATTTGTATGTGTTGATGACTTTAGAAAAGCAGCGGACACATTTTAAAAAAAAAAAAAAAGTCCAGCACCAAGGTTGTAATAGTTGACTTAAAACAACTAAAACTGGATGTGTAAATTTATTTAGCTAAATGAAAAAGAATTAACCTTAAGTTTACAAGACACAACCAAAACTAAAACCAGGTAACATTTTTATAACATTTCGGCCTTTTTTATTTAAATTCATTAGCAGATTTAAAACAGAGTGAAAACACACCACTAGATGTGCCTATTCCACCAACCTCTGAGGTATGTCATAGTTAGGAGAAAAAATTGGTAGCAATACCTATCAAAGGGGACAAAGGAACATTGTGTGTCATATTTGACCTGTTGCGAGGGGCCAGTTTGTGCCAAAAATGCCAGGTCCAAATGTTCCTCCCACTCCAGCCCTGTCAGTGGGTGAGTGCTCATGCTGATGGTCTGAGCAAAACCATAGTGCATGGAATGCTGCAGATACAGACTATGTGGAATTTACAGGTTAGATTGTTGCCAGACTTTCTTTGGATGTGAAAACCTGACTATGATTAACCACTAAGCTGACCATAATATCATCAGGATAGAAGACAATGGAAAGAAGCACATATGTAAAATCAGAAGCCTCTGATATTTCATCTGGGAATCAGGAATTTCTGTAGTAACGTCGTGTCTCAGACTTACAACAGATAATGGTATCCTTTTAGAAATGCAGATTTTCTGCCCACACACTCAGAAAGATACACTATATTGCCAAAAGTATTCACTCACCCATCCAAAAAATTGAAATCAGGTGTTCCAATCACTTCCATGGCCACAGGTGTATAAAATCAAGCACCTAGGCATGCAGACTGTTTCTACAAACATTTGTCAAAGAATTTGTCGCTCTCAGAGCTCAGTGAATTTCAGTGTGGTACTGTGATAGGATGCCACCTGTGCAACAAGTCCAGTCGTGAAATTTCCTCTCTCCTAAATATTCCACAGCCAACTGTCAGTGGTGTTATGACAAAGTGGAAGCGATTGGGAACGACAGCAACTCAGCCACGAATTGGTAGGCCACGTAAATTGACGGAGCGGGGTCAGCTTATGCAGAGGCACTTAGTGTGCAGAGGTCACCAACTTTCTGCAGAGTCAATCGCTACAAACCTCCAAACTTCATTTGGCCTTCAGATTAGCTCAAAAACAGTACGTAGAGAGCTTCATTGAAGGGGTTTCCATGGCCAAGCAGCTGCATCCAAGCCATACATCGCATTATCATGCAATGAAAAGCGTCAGATGCAGTGGTGTAAAGTGCGCCGCCACTGGACTCTGGAGCAGTGGAGACGCATTCTTTTGAGTGACAAATCTGGCTTCTCCATCTGGCAATCTGATGGATGAGTCTGGGTTTGGCGGTTGCCGGTACTTGTCTGACTGCATTGTGCCAAGTGCAAAGTTTGGTGGAGGAGGGATTATGGTGTGGGGTTGTTTTTCAGGAGCTGGGCTTGGTCCCTTAGCTCCTGTGAAAGGAATTCTGAATGCTTCAGCATACCAAGAGATTTTGGACAATTCCATGCTCCCAACTTTGTGGGAACAGTTTGGGGATGGCCCCTTCCTGTTCCAACATGACTGTGCACCAGTGGACAAAGCAAGGTCCATAAAGACATGGATGAGAGAGTTTAGTGTGGATGAACTTGACTGGCCTGCACAGAGTCCTGACCTCAACCTGGTAGAACACCTTTGGGATGAATTAGAGTGGAGACTGAGAGCCAGGCCTTCCACCAGTGTGACCTCAACAATGTGCTTCTGGAAGAATGGTCAAAAATTCCCATAAACACACTCCTAAACCTTGTGGAAAGCCTTCCCAGAAGAGTTGAAGTTGTTATAGCTGCAAAGGGTGGACTGAAGTCATATTAAACCCTGTGGATTAAGAATGGGATGTCACTTAAGTTCATATGACAGTCAAGGCAGGTGAGCGAATACTTTTGGCAATATAGTGTATTTAAAATTACAAAGCATCTTCTCCAAAAGCATAGCTAAGGGAGTCCCAATGCCCAATGATACAGTATAAATGAACAAGATTACAGCCTATTACAAAAACAAAAAAAAAAAGTAAAGTCCATATTTGTATGTTTTTGGTGTAGCTGATTTTACTGACAGGTATGGATGTTGTAGCTGCTTGTTAGATACTTGAGACCATCTTTAACTCCACTTTACCAAATCAGTTAAAAGTGAGGAGATAGTATGTTAAAAATGGCAACTTTGACATTGTTTGGCCTCAACATGCCTCCTCAAAAACTAGGAGCTGATCTACTGAGAATATGTTTTACAAAGTTAAAAGTTTGAATTTACCACTCCAGGATGTACCACACCTCTCAATGACAGCTGAGATTAGCTCCAGCCCCCCATAAGCCCCAACAGGATAAATGATGTAGATGATAGATAGATAGTTGGAATTCATCAGTCAGAATTGGCTTAACAGCACCTGACAGCAGACTGACAGCCAACAGTAAGGGTTAATAATGCACAATTTAGGCAATACTCTCCATGAATGAATATCTATAATGGATTATACCTCTAAAACGCATTAGAACATGCATAATGCATCAAACACAATACATAATGTATATTTTCAGTCACTAGAGAAGTGTATAAAACATTTTGACTCTATGTCTTGAACAAAGCCATAAGGGTAATTCAAGTCAAGTAGTGTCTGCATTATTTAAGCAGCTTGCCTTAACCTTGCTATGTCAACTCACTGTCTGCTTCAAGTCTAATAAATCTAGTGAAAATAACATCAGTGACAGGGAAGGGGAATGCCTGATTTTTTTTTTTTTTTTTTTTTTTTGATTTCAGGCAATTTTTATGTGTGTATATATATATATATATATATATATATATATATATATATATATATACGTTGATATATCTAGTCAACAATAGTACTGTATGCGTAGTGGAGTAGTGGAGGGCAAGATATTTTTTTCATTATCAAAGCAAAGGTAATTTCTAATAAGCTCATATTAGCTGGTTAACACATTGTAATGTTCTTCTTTGCTTAAGATGGAAATATAATAGCCATAATGATTTAAATATTCTACTGAAACTCAAAACAGACAGATCACTTCAGAGCTTTTGGGGTTTATTATGTACCCATGTATTACCATTACAACAGATAAACACTATCCTCACTGCTATATTCTCATAACTATCATCTACAACTATTAACGATTAAATTCAATAGCACACATGACATTCATAACTGCTTATTGCAAACTAACAGACCGAGGGGCTGTAATCATTTCTCCTCCATGCTGCCTGCCCTGACACATCCTCCTCCAAATCCCTATCTGCTTCCTTATCTTTCAAGATCACATCATCGGCCTCTTGCACAGAAAGTCTTGCTGACATAACCTCAGTCATTAAAACAGCAGCTCATGTACCTGTCTGATCTTATACACCCTTCTTCAGATCTCTGTTTTGATATCTCTGTTTGCTCAGAAAACACTGGAGTCTTTTCTTTTTTAGTTTAAGATGATTTTGTTACATTGGAGGTGCTCGTGCTTGTGTAGAACGAAGGCTCTGACCTTCATATGACTTCTGTAACTAATGTGTCCCGTATTTGATCATTGCTATGCAGTGTTCCTCTTCCACAAAACTCTCCTATGAGTCTTCAAAGACCATCAGGCACCTGTCTACAGGACCAGGTCAATGTCCCTCTAACTCTGTCACTACACTGCAAAAGATTCAAATCTAACCATTTGTACTAGTTTATTTTCTCATCCAAAAAAATATCACATATCCTTTAAACCACATTACCTAAGCCACACTTAACCAGTACATTGTGCTTGCCCCAATTTTTTGGCCACCCATGACTGGGGATAAAGGGGAAACTAGGAAACTTTGGAGCCCAAAAATAACTACAGATACTTTTCAGCACCACAAGTTGTTAAATGTTTGCCAGAAGTTGAGTACCAACACACCATTGTACTGATGTACCTGCATGCACTGATAGAAACAGATCATATCTTGAGAGGTGCATTCACTGAGCTGTTGAGCAGACATGATAAATACAGTTTCACAGTTTCAAGGTTAGACCTGTAAGATAAGTCAGAGTCAATCCTGAGCAGCCTCAGTGCAAACAAAATATGCACTAAAATACCAAAGTACACATTTTATAAATATGTGTTTCAAATTTGAGGCTAAAAAAACGACAATTAAAATTGTTTTTAATGCTGTCAAATTTCAAAATAGGTCAAATTTGATCTAAACAGTAAAAGATTAAATAATGTATTAATCAAACTGTTAAAATATTAAGTGCATTACAACTATTATTCTCCATGATTTTTTGAAACAAATGAATGTCTGGATTCAGCTGAACATTGGCAACTTTCACGCACTGTGCAGCTCAGCAGTCCTTGACCCTGCTCTGTGAATTTTCATGACCTTCCGCATCATAGCTGAGTTGTTGTTGTTCCTGAACACTTCCACTTTCTATAATATCACTTACAGTTGACTGTGGAAAATCCAACAGGGATGAAATTTCTCAAACTCATTGCAAAGGTAGCATCCATCACAGTACAACCTTTAAAGTCACTGAGCTCTTCAGACCCATTTTGTATCACAAATGTATGTAAATGGAGACTGCATGGCTACGTAGGTGTTTGATTCATAGCTATAAACATGGCACCAACAGGAAAGCATGACTGAATGTTTGAAATGAAAGCATGTGTATTTCCAACAACAATCTCATTCAACCCCATCAATAGAAAAAAAAAATGAGCTCACTAGTCATCGGTAAACAAAATCACTTCGACAAGCATGACCATCACTAAAATTATTTTGTATTATGCTTGCCATTAGCTAGCTGTAGCGGCATAGCTAGCATGGATAAAATGCGTTACAAAGCCTTAGCCTGTTTGTGTTAACCCATCCAGCTTAGGTCTTGATCCCTCCCTTTTTTTTATGTAGAAAAATTCTGCTGGAAGTTGATTTGCACAGCAAATCAGCCACAATGTAAAAACTCTAAGACTAGGCATTACTGCCCCACAGCAGGAAACCAAAACAACTTTTCACTAACAATTAATATGTTTAGATATATTTTTAAAATAACGTAGCATTTTATAAGCAAAAACTGAAGAAAAGGTTGCATATTGTTGGTATCAGGCCAAAACCCTGTATTTCCAAAATCACAACTTTTCAGGATGTGTTTTTTTGTTTTGTTTTTTTAAAGATGATTTTTTTTTTTTTTACTTTAAATGAATATATCTTAACACAGTTAATTTTTTGTGCTCTACACTCAAAATAGTTTGCAGCAAATACTATTCGCCCTCAGTTTGTTTGACTCCAGCGGCAGTGTTTTCTGTCCGTTCCTGAGCTCTGACCTTGTTTGAAGCCACGAATTATCAGTAAATATCTTTTTACTCTAAATTATCTGCAAATATGCTCATATTTATGTATATTTCAAAGAAAAGACTCTAAAGTCATGGCTGAAAGCCTCTTTGCATTCATGCCTAAGGACATTTTAATATTTGCTAACACCTGACCAAGATTAAAATGGATTTAAAAACTCTGATACAGCAGCAAATCTTCTTTTGAGCCAGATAAACATCAGGATCACAACTCCTCATGCTCACACACACTCTGTTGGCTTTAAAGCTGTTTGTATTGTTTTCGGTTTTATTCTGTTTTTCTTAACAGGAGTTGCAATGCAAAATTTATCTAGCAGTTTTTTATCTTGATGTGGGTGGCTGTATTTCTATATACTGTATAATGTATGTTGCTTTAGTCTCCTAAAAAATCTACTATCAAGCTGTCTGATTAATGTAAGGCCTTTGGTTTGGCTGGGGAAAACACAGTATATTCAACTCACTTGTCATCCTGCTGTGACAAATTTCTTACTCAAGAGCAGCAGTTCGGGTAAAATCTTCCAACTACTGCAGTCAGTTTAGCCCTCCAGGGGAGATGCACAAATAGGGACTAGTCTTTGCTGTCATTACATAATGAGTCAATTCAGTTAAACTTCATTATTTCTCTGATTAGGTTAAGTGTCAAAATGACCTTGGAGTTGTTAATTTAGTGTAGTAGCTAAAGAGCACAAACTGAGACATAAAGTCACTAAGCTCTGCTACAGACTCCAACATCATTAAGGCCTCTGAGCAACCCAGGAAATCACAGAATGATGCAGAGTTTATCTCCATCCTGAGCAAACACAGCTGAGGACTGGCAGGGTAGAGAGAGAAACCCCTATCTCTGCTTCCTTGTGCTTCCAAGTTCCAAGTCACCATAGAAGAATAAGCTGAATCCGAGTCCAAGTAAAGTTTGAGTCCTTAAAGGCTGTTTTAATATAATCATTAGTTCTCAACTTCAGCATAAGTTTTGCCATTTTCAGCAAGATTGTTTATTATCAGTTGATGTGCACTAGTGTTTGTTATTAAGGTTATTTTCTTAGTATCAATAAGAAGGAAATGGAAATAGCTGTGCATGTTCAAGATGCTTTTTTCATGATTGGTTGGTCAGGCCTTGGGGCTGCAGTGAGGGATCTTGCTCTGTTTTTTTACTTAATAAAGTAAAGACAACAATTAACAGCGTGTTTCCTAGCTCTTTAGTCACTGCCAGTTTCCCCTGTTCAAACCTCTCCTCAGTACAAAACACATGAAAGATGGCTTAGAATTTCCAAAAACTCCATATGAAAGCCAAGAGGACTTTAATGTTTTGCACAGAGGAGATGCTTCTGTCTTGCCACTCTTCAATAAGCCCATATCAGTGGAGGGCTGCAGTGATGATTGTCCTTCTGGTGCTTGGTCCCATCTCTACACAGGATCTCTGGAGCTCAGCCAGAGTGACCGTCAGGTTCTTGGTCACCTCTCTTACTAAGGCCCTTCTCCCCTGATTGCTCAGTTTGGCCAGACGACCAGCTCTTGGAAGAGTCCTGGTCCTGGTTGTGCCAAACTCTTGGGAACCTTCAGAGCAACAGAATGTTTTTGTAGTCTTCCCCAGATCTGTGCCTTGTAACAGTCTCGTTTCTTCAGACTTCAATCATACAATCCACCAAACAAGAGTGACTAGCAGAATAAGCTGTTTGGCACTGGCAGGGAAGCACATATTCAGATCTGCTGCTCATCCCACAAACACGTGTTCCTTACAAACGTGGTAACATTTAAAGGAAAAAAAAAAACAGACTTTCCAGCAGTATAAGATTTATCCCCAAGAAGAATTGTGTCTGTCTTTTATTACCTCCACCAAGGAGGTTATGTGATCGGGTGGGTTTGTTTGTTCATTTGTTTGTTCATTTGTTTGTTAGCAACATAACTCAAAAAGTCATGGACAGATTTTCATGAAATTTTCATGAAATGTCAGAAATGGCATAAGGAAGAACTGATTAGATTTTGGGACTGATCTGGATCACCGTCTGGATCCAGGAATTTTTTTAAAGGATTCTGTACTATTGGGAGATAGGGCTAATGGCGGAGGTCTGCGCTCTCTGAGTGCTTTTCTAGTTAAGTATTGCTCCTGCGTTTATTCAGTAACCAGTGATAATATCACTTTTTATTCATTCTCATTATATTCCATAGTTTTTCTAACCTTGCAAAGCAGATGGATTTGCCCGTTTCTGTTTCTTACAGGCAAATACATCTTGCAAAGCTCCCATCTGAACCATTTGAGCCCACTTAGAAAGTGACAGGACCAATCAGTGCCCAGGGCCAGTACTTTCAGGCGTGGCAGAGTCATGATGTATGCAAGCAGCGAGAAGAGGCAGGTGCAATTATGGCGAAAAACATTAGCATGTATGCTGCTAGAGCGCAAGTTTTAACATAAATTGACAACATTTCTTCGTTAAAAGAAGACCAAAGAACAGCAGTGAGTTGTTTTCTTTTCCAAATCGACAAAATTTGTGCACTGACATATCTACAGTAGCCATGGTTTGCGTTATGCAGCTCTCTATTGAGTGTTAGTCCCTCTGTAGTGCCAAGCCTTGGTAGCAGCTACATCACATTTTGTTGCTCTGATTGGCCCGTAAAGATGTCACAGACAGAATGTTCATCCAATAACCCTCCAAGTTTTTTTTTCAAAGGCTCTGCCCTTTCCCAAACACCGTCTATGGAAGGTTATAGTTATCCCAGGTTATAGTTTTTCCCCTATACTTTGTTTTAAAGTTCTAAGTCTTGTAGTATTTTTTTTTTATCTTTTACGTGTTCTCTTTCCATTTTGTTATCCATGGATGAGTTATTTGTTAAAAAATAATTGCAGACTTCAAAAGTTAACTCCCTTTATTAAAGCATATATAATTCTGTGTCCTTCTCTCCATCTTTCAGATCCAAGTGTAGTAAATGTTCAAATCGTAATCTTAGTCAGAGTTGTCAGTGTTCCAGCTAGAGTCGAGCTCTGCCAGTGAGAAAAGCAGCTCCTCATTGAAAGCACTGACTTAAGCTAAGGTTGAGAGGGTTATACACCGGCAGTCAGAACTGTCTCACAAAGACTGACATGGACGGCGGGTCCTCTGTGCTTAAAAGAAGCTTTTTCAGGTAAGTCATCTCTTTGCCCTCTTCTCTTTTCAGTGCTGCTCACACCATACAAAACTAAATTCATACCCTTCAGGATACTATACCAAACATAAACATGGAAAAAGGCCTTCAAATGAACAGAATGTACACTCTCGAACACCATGAAGATGTAGAGCTTCAAAAAGACACACGCCTATATGCACACATGTACAAACACGCATACTGTATATTCACACAAGCCTCTGGGGAATATCATTTGGCTCAGCTAACCCATAAAACCTCGGCTTATCGCCTCTGTGGGCCTCCTGGTTGTGCAGTTCCCCCAATCCATCCCAAGGCTACTCTGATAATCAGCCGTCTCTGTTTGGCCCGCAGTCTGGGTGAATATCCCTCGGTCTGGAGATATGAGATCCAAGCCCAGGCTTCAAGGTCTCAGTGTGCAAATACAGTGCAGCTCGAGTGAAAAGATGAGACGATCCGCCAAAGCATCCCTGCTGTACGTGTGAAATCACATGCCCAAGTGCAGTTGTTTACTGCTAATGTAATGTGCGACATAGGACCTTATAAGAGACTAAGAGGCCTTAGATTAGAGATGAGAGGCATGTGTGGTGTCATTTGTCATGGTCTAACATCCCATGCTGGCACTCTGCTCTAGCTAAGCCACCCCCTCTTGTGAAAAACCAAAGCACTGATGAAGAGCATGTTGGAGTGTAGAAAAACAGGTAGTGGGGGGTAAAGCAAAGGAAAATGAAAAGATAAGCCAGATCAAGTACAGGCTTACCCAGCACCCTTCTATACTGACACAGCTAATGCAGTACAAAGACACTGTAATCCTAGGTGTCAGAAAGTAATTACAAGTAGCTAATTACAAAATAATTTATGCAGTTTGACCACAAAAACTGTCTGCAAACTTGCCTTGAACTGGCTTTAATATTTGTCTTTCTTTAGGGTTGAACCTCCAGTCCTTATTAAACTGGAGATCAGTTCTGAATAACAATTTATGTGCTATGACAAAAGGCTGTTTTGTTAAAGACCAGGTCTAGTCTTAGCCAATAAAAAAAACATCTCTAAACATTCTCATCATGAAATGTTAGGCCAAAATATCAATACTGTCTTGTCTAGGATTCTATGGGTGCATCTGTTAAATGTGCTGGAACTGCACCTACTCATAAGAGAGATGACCCTCCCAAATTTTAACAAGTGCCAAAACATGAATGCAGGACTCACCTGTCTGTTCTGCTGGACCTGTCAGCTCTGTGTTTAAGCCACCAGAGCCACAATCATATTCATATCATGATAGGCAAATACTTGATTACCAAAAAATGTGAAGTGCACTTTCCCATTAGTGATGGGAATTTAAGCTCTTTTCAGTGATCCTGCACATTTGGTTCGACTTGGCAAGAAGAGCCGGCTCTTCATTAAAGTACCAGTTTCACTCCATTTGACCCCCCAGTTTTAGCAATTTTATAACATATGATTAATATTTGGGCAGATATTTTACCCGAACGATGCTCGATTTTTAAAATTGATGAAAATATCATGTAATTTTCAAAATCTACCATCTCCCAAAACACCTTGTGGATCAGATGAAATCTGCTCACTGGCTTGGCTGTATGACACACCTGACAGAAAACATTAATGTTACACCATCAAACACGAGTCCTTAATGCATGGTGTGTCTGTGGTAGAGGATTAAAGATCATCCCTACTAATAAATCAAATAACACAGACACACACAATCAATACACTAATAATAATACTATTAATAATAATGTTAATCATAATATAAAACGGCTCTCTAACAGGATCCGGCTCTTATCGTTCACATAAAAGAGCCAGCTTTTTTAACCGGCTCATTTACCAATGACCCATCAGTATTTCCCATCTTGTATTTTAAGACTTCAGATGTTTTTTCATCATTTCATTTTCTAAGTGTATGTGTGATTTGAAGTCTCTTCTGATTTTTAAATGAGACAGTTGTTTGTTAGGTTGTTGCTGAATAAAATCCACTTCTTACTTCTTCAAGGTAAAACTCTTCAATGAAAACGAGAAACAGAGGCGTCTACTGTACTAAATTTAGAACGACTACAAACACAAGCTTACCTACAGATGTGTCAGGTATGTTCATACTCAAAATGCATCAATTAAAGATGATCTTCTTTGTGGCATGAAAACTGTTTCTGTTTTAAAAGCTTGTAAGAAGTTCTGCAAGTCCGAGGCCATGGTTCTCTGCTGGAAAATGCTGGATTGCACCCGCGGCTGGGGAATTAGTCCTTACCTCAAGCGACTCAAGTATCTCGAGGTCTTGTTCACAAGTGAAGTCAGAATGGATCGTGAGATTTGGGCCGGATTGGTGCAGCATCAGTACTGTAGACGTTGTACTGGACCGTTGTGGTGAAGACGGTGCTGAGCCAGAAGGTAACGCTCTCAATTTACTGGTTGATCTTTGTTCCAACTCTCAACTATAGTCATGAACTCTGGAAATGACCAAAAGAATGAGACAGGTGGTGGTTGAAATAAGTTTCCTCAGGAGGATGTCTGGGCCCAGCCTTAGAGACAGGTTGAGGAGCTTGAACACCTGGAGGGAGCTTGAAGTAGCGTCACTGCTTCTTCTGGTCAAAAGGAGCCAGTTGAGGTGGTTCAGGGAATTGATCAGGATGCCTCCTTGAAGCCTCCCTGCAGAGGTGTTCCAGGTGCATCCAACTGAGAGGAGACCCCAGGGTAGACCTGGGACTTGCTGGAGAATTATATATCTCATCCAGCCTGGGAACACGTCAAAATCCCCCAGCAAGAGCTGGAAAATGTGGCTAGGAAGAGGGATGTCTGGGTTGACTTGCTTAGCCTGCTGCCACCATGACCCAGTCCAGATAAGCAGAAGAAAAAGGATAGCTGGATAAAAATTTCAATCCGAACCATTCTATCATTTTTGTACTGTACGTCATTACCAACATGCTCCTCCAAAAGCAGCTCACGTAATGTCATAATCAAATCACACGAAATGGAAAGGAACTTTTTTATTTATGAAACCTACAGCTGATGTTAACTGTCACACAGTGAGAAACTACTGATGGAAAAATGTATGAACCACTGCATGCAGAGAATAACCTCTACAAAATAATTTGTGAATTAATATCCATATGGGTCTTTAAAAGAGTACAAATAGAGTGTAGAAGTTGGAAATAAATGTAAAGACGCTCATGAGTGAGTTCAGTCAGTAATCTCCATCCTAATGATTCACACCTGAAATGCATCTTAATAAGATCACATGACTAGCATAATATTGTTGTAGAGCAGTTTTTCTTATATTACTGATATATGAGGTCAATCAAAATAAATGAATCACAAAGTCCACATTTAAATAGATTTATTTCAGTCCTTTGACAGCATTAGTTTAAACTATGAGTTTTGGAGTCAAGCCCCTTATTGCTGGTATACCTCCACTGCTGTAAACCTAAAAAAGTCTGCAAAAATAGTTAAAATTCAGTCAATAATTTTATTTTGCAACCTGATGGAATTACTGTCGAGTGTTCATAACCTTTCCATTTGTTACAAACCTGGCTTCAGCTAGTAATGTTGGCAATAAGAAAGAAAATCAGAGTATTAAGATGAGATCTATTGAGGGAAAACCTTTTTGTATACTATGCACAATTGTGTCAGAAATGAAGCATATGTAATGCACTGCATTAAGGCAGAGGTTAAGTGGAGTATTTGAGCTACTGAAAGTGACAAAAGACAAAATATTACAGTGGTCCAATGCAATTTGATAGTGGGAGCTGCATTTATTTCAACTTAGGGCAGCTGCATGACCTAAAAAAATCAATGGTCATATAAATGCAAACCACTGATGTTCTTTCACTTTTCATTCAGTGCAAAGAGAGATATTTACCCTCCTCTTAGCATGTGTGTGTTACTGTATGAGTGTTGCATATATTCTAAATTGTGAGTTTTCACCTAGCAGAGCTCTATGCCCTCTGCTCTCCATTACAGAGCTGTCAGAGTGTTACAGGGGACAGTGCTGCTTATAAAGGGGTTAAAGGAACCAGTGTGATTGGCCATGATGTTACAACCCCTAACACACCCACATATAATGTATGATAATGGATTCTTTCTCATCCTACCCAGTTGCCTCTGCACACTTGGCTGTGCTTTGCACATTGCACTTTGATTTATTAAAATAGAGGGCTTGAAGTCAAGTGGAGAGGCTGTAAATCATATAGAACTTAAAAGAGTACAGGCAGAAAGACTAAAACACTAATAAAGAAATGTTTAAACATGACAAGGATGTCAAGATAAGTTTCTTTGACCTTAGGTTTGCAATTTGCAAGAAAAAATCCACATTGGGTTCTGTTGAAACTCAAACCCACAGACAAATATAGCTCTGCAGCTTAACTCCACCCAGCCACAATGTCAGAGCGAGACACTGTGACACAGTATGTGTAATTTGTTTAGTCCTGATAACCTTCATGGTACCTGTTCCTTCCCTCTGAGAATCCGCAGGTAGAACACATCCCTAAGAATATAGCCCTAGCTGTTCTTTATGCTAATATCATAACAAAAGTAACCTCTCTGTTACACAGTTCAAGGAAAATACTATATTTGATCACCTTATATGGATTTTTTCCCCTCGTATAATTGTATTTTTCTCTCTGTTTTAATTCTCTACTCCCCTGGAAGTTTCGCCATCTAGGTCAAGGGTACTGGAGGGAGGGGAAATTGGTGCGACTGCTCCATGCAGCTTGCTTCACAGTAAAGATTCTTCCAAAGGCGCAATGACTTTCTCTCATGTTTCTGTACCCATTTTTATCAATCTGAGGTTAACTGGGGAAGGAAGATGAATACTTACTCTAATACAAATACACACATAACATAAAAAAGCCATTGAAATGCAGTATTGTTAAGATGGGAGAATATATGAAAGAAGCAATGACAAAAG
The DNA here is from genome assembly GCF_018320785.1 of Cheilinus undulatus. Taxonomy (NCBI): domain Eukaryota; kingdom Metazoa; phylum Chordata; class Actinopteri; order Labriformes; family Labridae; genus Cheilinus; species Cheilinus undulatus. The sequence continues at coordinate 32,230,194 of NC_054873.1, forward strand.
AGTGTAAACAGCCAGTCTGTGCAGTCACTCATGCAGGCCCTTTACTGTTGCCCTGGCCATATAAATGTGGCACTAACGGCATTTGATCAGGCTCTAATGGTATTCATAGTTGCCATGGGTCCTTTTGCTGAGATGATATTAAGATCATTTTTATTCATGATATCCCCCCAAATTGTCCTTGGAAGAAACAGCAGATTATGGGAGGCTACTGACCCGTGGGTTGTGAATAAACATGAAAAACAATCAGCGTTCCATTTAAAGGCGGAATGGTCCAAGCCTCTGGGGTGGGATCGAAGACGAGGGGGCATCAGAGGAATAATGGAATCATTAGAAATGAATTGATGTGAGAATAAATAATGACGTCCGCCAACGTCTCTCTAGAATTTATGCCTTTATTTCACATACACTGAGAATTAGAGGGGTCATTTAACTGTACAGAGGGAAATGCAGCAACGCCTCACCACGTTTTTGTTGCCATGGATTCTCATAATTATTGTGAGCACATCTAACTTTGTGTTTTCTCAGTAACCAGCTGCTGGGATTTCAGCACTTCAGCTGTGACCCACTTCTTTTGTGCAGTTTGATGCAATTCGCGAAGAAACACAAGACAGCTTTGCCAGGATGCTGTGTTTGCTTCCAGAGCCCCTCACCTTGCATTTCATAAGTGCACATTTTTTAAATATTTCAACATTTCTCTCTGACAAAAGCAGCATTCTCTACCATCGGGACATTGTTATGAAAAGGGATCAGGTGTTTGTATATTCCCCTCACCTCCAACAGAAACCACATCTTCGTTTACAGCATGTAGTATGCATCAATGTAAAATACTCAACAATCAACTTCGAGTTTACTTCATCTGTGCATTCTTTCTCATCTTTATATCACTGCTAATGGAAACCATTAATTTCTTGGCAAACCAAAATTCCTGGGCATCAACAAAAAATGTTTTACCTAACAGAACTGAAAAACACATTGAAGAATAAGCAAGTTGAAATCAGTGAGTCTTATTAGTGTCAGAAAATCTTTTGCATCACTAAGGCCACTGATATTATTTCAGTAAACTCCTGTACGTTTAATCAGTCCCGACCCTCCCTATTCACAGACCATACATCAGACCAGTGTTTGCAATGTTGGGGGGGGGTACATACCAGAGTTTGCTTAGGCCCTCACTTTGTCCAGGGGCAGCCCTAGGTTTAGAAATAATACTTTGCTTAATTCAGTCATTTTGCAGTCACTATGTTTCATTTTAAGTACCATGCAGAACTGGAGGCATGTTTGGGCCAAAAAGTAAGGCTGAAGTAAGGCATTGATGTGGCGAGTAAGCTGCTCTAGGAATGGGATTGACACAACCCCAGTTGTGCTCTGGATGTCCTTGCATATTATCAGGGGCATGGAAAAATAATATGTTGACAAAATAACTAAGTCCACACCTTTAGGGAAAGGCAAGGGGTGGATGTGGTAAGTAAGCACAGCCTATAGGTAACTGTCAGGGCAGGTAGTAGGATTGCCACAAGCCCGTGGTAATGATGTGCATTTTCCTAAGGGTGCAAAAGTTGCTTTTGGTCTCCTGGCAAATTGCAAGAGGTGAAAAGGCCCAGACAAGAGAAATGCCTGACATTGACCTAGGCTCCAGCCACCTGTTGTGGCGCATCTGGCCCTGTGATAAATCCTTAGTGCCCTACATGCCTAAAGCTTATGAAAATGACTGTATTTTTAAATAAAATAGATCATTTTATTTTCTCAATATTCAATTTGCAGTCCTGCTAAAAATCTAATCTTATCTTTCAGCTCCAGAGACACAATCAATGAAAGTCATGTTTCTTTCAGTTACAATGGAGGTAAATAAAGATTTTTCTGGTTCTGTACAAAGTAGGTCTGGTGCCTTTTTTCATGCCTTCACACCAGTGGATGGATGTAGTCATTATGCTTTCATCTTCTACATCCATCTCGGCCATTTTTTTTCAAATCATACACAAGCATTCACGCCGATCTGAAGAGATTAGATTTTAGAGAGGCGGGGTAAGACTGAGGTCACTGGGCCTCATGTTCATCCCTTGCTTTTGAGCACATCTTTGATTTTGTTGGAGCACTTCTTAAACATCCACTTTGACTCAAGTGATTATCAATCCCTTCCTCTTGTCCAACCACTTAACTTTCACAGCAATCATTTAGCCCTGGAAACATTCAGTACATACAGTAGACAGCACTTGTAATTGCCTTATTGATTGTGAATGTATTTTTGTAAATATTCATGCCCCATTTGAGTGACTATTCATCTTCCTGAGAGTTCCTCAGCTCCCCTGTCTTGTAGGTTAAGTGTTGACGGCCTACTGCTGTGGATTAACCCAACTCCAATGGCTACAATTTATTAATATCAGCCTTAAGTTGTTTCTACAAGACTCAAGACCATAAATCAGGGCTGTCCAAACTATGGCCCACAGTCAGTTTCAAATTGGCCTCAGTAATAAAGAAAATAAATAAATAAATAAGTAAATAAGTGGAACCATAAGAACATGAAGTTTGGCAGTATTATGGTTCTTAGTTTAGACACTCAGAAGTGTTGCTGTTTTAATCAGTTACAAGAGTGAATTCATTGGCATGCTTTTTTCATGACTTCATTGCAACATAAATGCTTTAAATACAACCAAAATAATAGTAACTGTATCTCCAGGCATAATGCCCTGAGGAATAAAGACATAAGAATTAATGCAGGAAATAGACTTGGGACAGATCCAGTGATAGCCAGGACTTACCATGGCCCAACTGGCCACCCCAAAGTAAACAATTTACACTGATATGCTACTTGTCTTGTCAGCCATTAATGGAAAGCTGTGATGTAAGATGTCTTTCTTTCTTTACCCAGTTATTTAGCGTGTATTAACAGAAGTTAGTTCCTAAAAGGTGAAGTCTCCCAAAGAGGCCCTGTTAAAAGTTTGGACTCCTCTGCAATAAATACTGATGTGAATAAAAAAGCTGCTGAACCTAATTTATTATACTTAACATTAACAGTCAATTAGTATTACTAGAATGATCATTATATCCTGATACTTATGATAAAGCTAGTAGATTCTGTTGTAACTGTTAATACTGTGATAGCTGACTATGACCAGGATGCAGAGCTTGAGCCAAGGTTGAAGGTAAGGGAAGTATACTTAATGGTTGATGACAGGCTGAAGTACTGGCAGGAAGTAGGAGACGCTGTAAGAGAAGAGGGTAAAAGTATCAGCAAAGTCACTGGAAAATTCACTCACATTCACACCCAAGCTGTTTGGTCTGCTTTAAATGAACTCTGGTTAATTTTCATGAATAGTCCTGTACGTTTGGTGTGGTGTGAAAACTCATTCGAACTCTGGTGCTGATCAAACACGTGAACTCTGGTCTGGTTAAAAAACAGGGGTCTCAGTCCACTTCCAAATGCTGGTGCAGTTTTTTTTGAGGTGCAAAAGCAAAGCGAAACACTTGTGAACCAAAGGTAGGAAGTGACTTACAGCATGATGATTCACAGACATTTCATTTTAACACTCAAATATGTGTTGGGACCTCCCTCAGTATGTGTGTAATCATGGCCACATGTCATAGACGCTCCCTTTCTTTTTGGCTGGCTGGTACTGATTCATTCCTCTCATTCAAAGAACAACACAGTGGACAGCTCGCTGCCTTGCTGGCTGCATATAATGACAACAGGGCGACAGCGCCACAAACCTATAACTGTTTGACGTCAATCAGATGGTTTGGTTCGTTTGACCAAGTGCAGAGTGATGGCGAACCACGTGAAAGTGCAACGAGTTTGCAATTTGAGCACCAAACTGAACTGTCCCCCAGACTATCAGGTGTGAAAACAACATTAGTCGATGTTGAGAGAGCCAGGCTACAGATCATGAAGCTAAAGGTATATTCTGACATCTGGAGGCTCAACACTAGATAGCAAAGTGCAGATCTTGCAGAGTGCAAGTTGCAGAGTAACTGGCAGTACTCCTGCCCTCCCTAACCAGTTTGCTGTGAGAGAAAAAAACACAGAGATCCTAATACAGAATATATATATCTGCAATCTTGGAACCCCTCGGCATCACCATCCGATAGACTGTACCTGCCTCTGGTAAAAGGCTTGAATTTCTCTGTATTTCAGTTGAAGTCAGTGGTTAGGGTTAACAGCTTCAAGGAAAGATGTCCTAGTCTGTGTGGAGTTTAACTGAACATTGTTATTTTTATCCATATTATCCCTGGAGTATTATCTTTACTTTTGGGTTTTCTTGTTTATCTCTTCGGACAGTGTCTCAAACACATTTTGACTCTGCCACACTTTGAGCTGTGTTTTTTCCCCAAGAGAGAAAGACACCTATTGATTTTGTGGGTGATGACATGACCTTTTCTCTGGTGCCAACATCAGGCCAAATGTTTGCTACCAGCTTTCCTTCTGCCTCTTCAAATCCCCAAAAGCGTTTTCCAATCCGTCAAATAGAGATTTTAAAGCAGTGCCACTGTGAGACCCAAACATTTCTGATCCTGCTTTTACAACATCAGCCCAGCAGACCGTACAGGTCAGCCGGTCTTGGTCTTATTATTGTTCTCAGAATCAAATCCAAACATGGTTGAGCTCCTTTTAGCTGCAGTGCTGCACAATCACTGAATAAATTTTTGTCTTTATGTCATTTTTTATTGTTTTTGTTAAAATATCCTCCTCAGTTTTGTCAAATATACATTTTTTAAGATAAAACAGCAAACTGATAATCATTAAATTATGTAAGCGTAAGATTGATCGTGTTGCTTTATAGAGATAAATAAGGATGACTGTTCTGAGCAGCAAAAATCAAATTGTGCTATTCCTGCATTCAATGTTTGTATGCCTTTGTTTTAAATTGAAGGAGAAGCACAGACTGGTGTGCCTGATGAAATCAAGAAGAGAGCCGATTTGGCTGTATTGTCAACAAGAGTTTGAATCTGTCCCCCACATCCTCTCATTGAAAGAGAAAGGGATAAACAAGTGGAACGGCTGCCTGGAGGCACAAACCGTTCAGGAATATCCATAGAGAGACAAAAGGCAAAACCAGCGCGACGGGAGGGAAAGAGGTTGAGTGACAATTCAGAGCGAGAGCAAACAGAGCAAAGGGATGCGGGCAGGTGACTCTCGCTCTTTGAAAGTCTGTCTCCGGCAAACAAATTGAGCTGTAGCCGTGCACCTCGGCACAGTAACAAGAGGCTTTTTGTGTTTTAGATCTTGACAGCTGAGTTGAGAGCTGGGCTTAGGGTGCGGAGTTGGCAGTTACCGTGTCGTGCTGTTATATATTTCCCATCAGTGCTTTCCAATAACATGGGGAGAGACAGAAAAGGGCCTGGTGTCAGAAGATATAGGGAAACACAGGCCACTGAAACGACCAACAATCACTTATAAAGGCAGTCTTTCTGCTTGTGCACCGAGCATTCAGGCTCACTCAGGCAATTAACTGTTTATCCCCCCACATGCTTTATGTGAAGGTTAAAGGCAGGGGGTTAAACTGCGGATGAGACAGTGGTATGTCTCAGTGGATTTAAGTTTCAATTATAGCTTTTTTACAAAACTCATAATACACTGTCTTGAGTAATATATGCACACACCGTGGCTCTCGATTAAACCATAATGGAATGTAAAAGAAAAGAAGTACAAAATGAAAAATACAATGGGAATATCAGGGGACAGAATTGCGTGCATATCCTGACGAGAACAAATGGTTTAGTCTTGTGCCTCCACCGGGGGCTTTGTTGTTATGTAACTAGTTTGCATGAGTAGACAGGTTGAGTAGGTACAGATAGTTATTCTGACATTCAAGTCTCATGGAACCGTGCGCAATCATTGATAAAATCGTTTTGCATAAACACGATTGCAATATTCGTTTTAACAAGCACCTGCTACCTGCTCTGCATTTTCTAAACCCCTTGTGGCAAGCTGCTCTTTAAACAGCCATTATTTTGCATGTGTGTGGGTAAATGTGTTTGTGTTTGTGTCTGTGGAAATGTGAATGGTGTCTGTGTGACATTGCCTTTTGTAAATGTACTGTGCATTTGCATATATACATTGCATTCAGAAAGTATTCAGACCCCTTTTCACTTTTCCAGTTTTCTCATGCTGAAGCTTGATGCTACAGCTGTAAAAAATCTTTTTATTGCCATTAACCTACACTCAGTACCCAATAATAATAAAATGAAGAAAAAAATTTGGGTGACCACTGAGGCCAGCCCTATGCATGGGTCTGTCTGTGACTGACTGACTGACTGAGTGAGTGACTACTGTCAGTGGCACATCAAACAAAGTTGCACTATAGGCAGGGTTTAGTCATACTGAAAGCTGTCAGGAATGGCTGGCTCCGCTGCGGTAAAGTAAAGAACTCAGATATAACTTTAATCGTTGTGTCCATTTTACTAGAACTGGACCAGGTTTCTGTATGAAATAAAGAATATAATCAACTCTAAAAGCTTTTAATGTTGGAAAAGATGTCTTTGCTCTTCTGCTACAGCATGAGTATGTGATAGGGAGAAAGGGTTATTTGTGTGAATGCTTGTATGGCTGCTAGTGGAGCGCTTAGAAAAGATGTCTTCGCCTTACTTCCTGTCTGCTTCGGCATGGGTTTGTGATGATTATGGTAGTTTCATCAGACCATTTGCAAAACACTGTAAATTCAGCTCCCATTTCTCTTGGTCTTTGCTGAGATGTTTCTACACCTTAATTGAAGTCCACCTGTGGTACATGAAACTAATTTGATATATTTTGGAAAAGCGCACTTTTAAATTTTCCATGCTGGGACTTTATGGAAGCCTATTTATGGCACTTAAAAGAGAAGAATATGGAAGTTAGGCAATTGAAAAAAAATCAAGAAATCATGTCATAATTATGAGATAAAACGTCAAAACTATGATAAAAAAACATTCATAATTATGAGACAAAAAGTCAAAATTTTGAGAAAAGTTAAAATTATGACTTTTTATCCAATAAACATGGCTTTTTTCTCATAATTATAAACTTTTCTCTTATAATTTTGACTTTTAACTCATTATAATGAGTTTTTATTGCATGATTATGACTTTATCTCATAATTGTGACTTTTTATCTCATAATTTCACATTTTTATCTCACAATTATGACTTTTTATCCTATAATTTGACGTGTTTATCTCATAATTATGACTTTTTGTCTCATAATTTTGACTTTTATCTCAAAATTTTAACTTTTTAACCCACAATTTCAACTTTTATCTCAAAATTGATTTTTTTTCACATAATTTGACTTTTTCTCATAATTATGACTAATCTCATAATTTTGACTTTTTATCTAATAATTTAGATTTTTTTTTTTTTGACAATTATGACTTGGGATATATTTTTTCAATAATTGCCTTACTTTCATTTTTTTTTTTTCTTTTTTATTTGGCAGAAATGGGCTTCCACAGGACTGCAACTGTGGATTATTGAAAATAAAAATATTTTACATGGAGCATAAGGTTGCAACATAAGAAATCTGCTAAAAGTTAAAAGGGTCTGAATACTTACTGAATGCACTGTAATTCAGAACACCACACAGAATCTTGTGTCCTGCAAATGCATGCCAAGAAAAGCGATTTTATTTCCTCCTTTGCAGGTAATATGAGAAAACACCAGCTTGGAGGCCTGATGAAACTGACCCTGGTGTTAATAAGCTTTTCACAGACAGAGAGCTCCTTTATGCTCTTTAATTGACACGGCAATCCCTGCATGTTCAGTAACACTTACCTGTGTCAATCTTAAGAAGACTTCCTTATCCATATCAGCCATACAGCCATTTGTTCCAGCAGCCCTCTGGAGGGATGCAACAGCATTCTCATCATCCTCTACTGCTACTTTTCTATTTATTCCAACATTGGAAGCAGCCTGGTTTTTAATTTGTAGTTTTTCACAGTTGTGTGCCCTTTTTAAATGAATGCACTTTGTGGATTGTGTTCAACAATGAGCACAACAATTGCAACTAATCACTTGGAACTGGTGAATTGGATAAAAAACTTTTGAATGTGTGACAGGCTTAAAAAGTAGAGTTGTTGTGACAACACATTTGCAAGAGAAAAAGCCCATTTTGGTGTGCAGCCAAGTATACTTTTAGGTAAACTTTTTCTGACCCTGAGGCTTGTCGATTCCATTATGCTCCAAATTTGTGATGTATTACCTCTGTAGAAATTCTCTCTTCAACACTCGCACTATAAATTAACTAGTTTTCAGAATGCCCTCATAAATGTTCCCTTTTGTGAGCTGCTATAAACATCACAAACAAGCACACAATGAAATATTCTGTTCATGTGGGGTCTGCTGGTGTGTGCAGTCACATGTGTTCGTGTGACAAAAGAGAGGTCTTGTGAAGCCAGTGAGAATAATTCATATTTTATGGACAAAACAAGTCAAGTGTGTAAAGTTCAACAGAAACATCAAAGAAAATGAACAGAGGCAATGACATTTTAATCGAAACGACCACCCATGTAAAAATAGCATTGTTGACAGAGGCATTTCATTTATCCATAACATATTTTTTTGTAACCCAAACTACTCATTGTACCAGGGAAGACAAATGGATTTTTGTTGGTACGTGAAGGTCAGACATAAAAAGGAACAGGGGAAGTAAAAGGGCTGATGTGCATGAGACAGTAACAGCAAAATTAGCCAAATCTAAAGCACATAAAATTATAATTTAGCTCGATTTGTCTTTATTTTCAGCATGTTGAAAAAACATTAGTTTCTTGTGTTTTATTTTAAACTTAAACACTAATTAAATGACATTTTTATGAGCAATTTTAGTAGCCAGTTCTACATAGCTAAATGCAAATGTTAAAATGTCAAAACTGCATTGACAAGGTGGAATGTAATGACCATTAATGATGTGTTTAATGCCACACAAATGTAAAGCAACTTTAAAGTCATGTTAGGTATTTGAGCACAGCTATGTATGATTATTATTGCATATCTTTTGAAAACATCACTTCATATGGAGGGAAAAGGGTGCGGTGCCGCTGGCTGTGAGGCAAGTTGGTCATGGGTTTTTGGACCATTCTTTGAGCATCAATCACTGGCTGACACTAGGGGAGCACTGCCGCTCTCACATCAGTCACTGACTCCCTTCTGCCCTTAACACTTCAGCACAGGACGTGTTCATGCACTATCAAAGTCAGAGAGCTCCTGCCTGATAACAGTAATGGCTGAAGATGAGAGTGTAAATGGGAAGGAGAAAAAAGAGAATTTGTACCTGTTCTGAATTTTTATGTACCTACAGTCAGAGGCTACACTCTCTATTTTTTATACTGTAAATGCGTACTTACTCTGTTTATCTATGGGTTTTAAAACATAGTTTTAAAATACAAGCTTTACAAAGTCATAATGCATTAGCAACAATGAGCTATTAAGGTGAATATTCATAGATAACAAAAGTCAATTTGGGCATTTTTTACAGCACAAACTTTGCCAAGAGTTTAAATAGAAAGCTGAAACCAAGCGAACCAAACATTGACTATTCATTTCTCTGTAAATATGAGCAGAACAGCCCAGGTTATATAAAATTTACCTGAAAAGTTTGTCCTCTCCACTCAGTACCTCAACCAATTATTTCCACACTGCTGTAGTTACCTTGACAGTCAAGAATGGGCAAAATGGGCTGTGATACACTGCCAAAGTGTTTCTGTTTGTGGCAAAGAATTGCTGTCTCTAATAAAGTTTATTGTCATTCAGAATTATGTTGTATAAATGAGTAAATTTTGAAATGTATATTACTACTAGGGGTTGCTCCTGGGCAACAAATTCTAAAGTCAAGATGCAAATTTAAAATTAAGATAGGATAAGAAATTCCTTTATTAGTCCCACAAGGGGAAATTCCAATTTACAGCAGCAAAAGGTATCTTAGACAAAGCAGGCCATTGGCGACAGAAACACAATAGAAATAGAGTACAAATAAAAGTAGTATTGCAAAAATTAGACTATCAGACTAGACTTAAACTAAAGAAATCACCTGGAAAACAGTCAGAGCTGAGAGCATTTTATTTAACATGACTAAACACAGCCCATAGTCTTGTCAGTTGTTTGCCAGGTTTACATTAGCAGTGCCACCACTGCCCACTTTCATTTCTCCTTGCCTGTGCAGGTTAGTGCCACACTCATGTGGTTGAATTCCAGTTTAACCTGACACAGACACTGTACAACTTAATCTCCATTTTCCAGACCAAAACACCGCCATTTAGCTCGGTGGTATGACATGCCATCTTTCCACTGTGATGCTTTACATCTGAGAAAGTAAAGCAGCCAGCTCATAGTGACTTAGGCAGTAGCCATTAACTTAGTGTGATCATATGTCCAGATTTTATGGAGAGCACCTGGTTTTTCAAGCTCCATGCCTAACAAATAAACATAAAACACTAAATTGACCTGATTTGGAATAGCCCCTGTCTTAGTTCTAATCAAATGAAATGCCAAAACAATGAACTATGAATGTTTGCAACAATGATTTGAATATGTGTCAAACAAGGCTGTTGCTGTTACCAAGAGAAAACATCACTAATGCATAGTAAGTAGAAGTACAGTGCAGATTTTTCTATGCATATGTCAATCAATCTTGGCAGCTTATAGCTGTTGCTTTGCTAGCTTAGCTAGAACATCGACATAAATGTAATGTACAGTGTAAGTTTCCATTTTCAGTTACCTACCGGGGAAATGACTAAACAGGCATAGGCAGAAGAAAACTAACAGTACTGTAAAGATAATTCAATCTGGACTGGTTAACCAATCCCATGATCGAAGGTCTGAGTGCACCTGTCCATGGAGGGTTTGATTGGTAAAAAATCTTACATAAATGGTCCGGTTTTAACCTTAAAGATCGATTTACTGAGGTCCTGCAGCTTAAAGCTCATTCCACCTTGCTTTGGCTTAGCGTCTCTAATCTTGTTTTGTTATGAGGTAATGATAATGTCTGAGCAAAATAAACCTTTCATGGTTTTCATTAATGCAGTGATAAAAAAAAAAAAAAAAAAAAAAAAAAAAATCCAACCGCATGACAAGCTCATGCATGAGTGCTAGTGGTTATATTCAAGTGTCCCTTTTTGGAAGTTTGGAAAGTTAATGGTGGATGGCTGAAATCTGGTGGCTAAATCAAAAAGAGAGAGACAACAACCAACCTTTATTTCCACTGCTAACTAGTGAGGGTAACTGTGTGCTTTGCCTTAGAAACATTACTCAAAACCAAATAACTGTCAAAGAGAAGTTGACTAATCATTTAAATCATTACTTAACAGCTGTTTAAACCCAAAGCATTTCTATTTAGCCACACCCCTTTTGTTGTGTTTAGCTGCATTTAAGTTTAGCTCAGTTTTAGTGTTATTCTTTATGGGCTATGATTTATGCATTACTGCAGAGAAAGTTCCTCATGGTAATAAGCTACAACATCACTCAAGTAATCATGAAAGTTACACAATTCCAAATAAGTGTTATATTTTAAAAACGTTTATCTTCAATCAACTTAAAAAATAATGGACTGATTTACAAGTAAATTATAAGAATGAATCATAACATGACCTGGTACACTCTGTATTTATGAGTACAGAATAATGCTAGTGGTAGTGCATGCATATTAAAATGGCCCGTGCTGCCATATTAACTATGCGCCACATTTGACTAATGCACTATGGGTCACTATGCTTTTTTTCCAGCATAGGTTGGGGGTTAGGCCTATGAGATGATCCCACAGTCATCACAACACTAACCCATACAGACAGGTACATTTAGTCCTATAGTTTCCATTTCCCCCCTGCTGTACCCTGTATATGCCTCTGTCATTGATGGTTAAATAGATTTTGATTCCTCTGCTCAGGTGATATTGCACTGGGCATCAGGTGATTTTATTCTATATTCTAATTCAGTGATGCACATGACCACACCAATCTGCAATCAAACATATAGCACAAAATCTGTTGCACAATGGGATACTGGGTCAGTAGTCCCATTTGCTGGCCAGCAACCCAACCCTGCACAAAGGGCTATGGACAAATCATCTGAAGAAAAAGAACTGTGACAATAAAACACATCAATTGATGTTGGATGATCTTTTACAAAATATTATAATGTATTATTTGTTCATAGAAATAAGCATTTTGTAGAATCTAAAACAGGCAAAACACAAAACAAAGGTAACCAACATTAATTGTTTAGGCACGAAAGGCTCTGTCTATATGAGCGTGTGATCTACACAGGAAGATAGACAGTCGAATTTTGAACCAGAATCCCTTTGCTATGTAATACAGGATTCAAAGGCATATCTGTGAGGGACAAAATACCATTACATGCACTTACTGCAGCGATCTTATTCATACGTGTTAATATCAGCATGTGCAGACATGTATGTGTGGTTTAAGTGGGTTATATTAACATTGTTTTATAACTCAACTCACCTTTGGAATTCAATATTTTATAATGAAGGGAAGGTTTTCGTTGTGCATGTGTTTATTTGCTTCAATGGAAGATTATAACACAGTCATGATCATTATATCTACTCATGCATGTGGCAATATAATGCTGGTGTGTTATTATGAGCTGATCAGTTTTCATTCTCCTCCAGAAGATAAGGTCAATCCTGAAGCCATGGGCGTAGCACAGGGGGTAAAAAGGGTCCGGATTACCCAGGTCCACAGAAGGGAAGGGCTCTCGGGTAGCCTGCAATGAAAAGTTTGTTTTTATTTTTTTCTTAGTGTCAATTTTGAATCAAAAGCGACTTAATGAATCTGTTAACAGGCTGAAACTTGTATAAAATAGAGTAAAATACAATACTGGGGGCCCCTGCTCCTCCCTTAAAAATGGCCAGATGGTGTAGTCCAGCGCTGCAAAACAATACAAGTAAATTTAATTTAACCATAGTTAATGTTTTGTGCATAAATGGGGAAATTATAGTTCAAAAATACATTCAAATGTATAGATATTTGTAAAAATGATGCAACATCTGTTGCTTGGATGGCGGTTATGGGGCTGCCTGTAATATTCTTTCTGGGGGCCCAAAATCCCTAGATACACCTCTGCCTGAAGCTTTACCTACACTGAAATTATTCACGTTAAAATAAATATATTAAAATAAGTCCTCATTTTTATTCTGAATAGGATTTCTCTTATTGTCATTGATAAAGGTTGGGAACTGTTAAATCATTAGATTTAGAATTTGTCTTGAACCTTGTGGATTTGACCTTTTGCAGTGACTTTTAGTGTACCCTCACTGTCCTAGCAAATATGAAGGGATGCTTATGCTTGTCTGTAATTATAGCACTAAAAGTGACAGTTTTCCAGCCTACTTAGCTGTAGGAGGGTATGTGTTCATCTATATTAAAAGATATCTCAACTATATGTTCTTTTTTTAGCCTAATTTGTTAATCTTGGAGCACAAAGGGAGTGCTGGTCTGGCAGGTGAGGAACCCTTTGGTGAATGTTATTTATTGGGGTTCAATATATAGGACAAAAAAAAAACCCTCAGTGAATGTTGACATTTTGCATTCCCCCCTCTTGATGTGCCAAATTTAACTGCAGACAGTAACATCAACTTAGCTCTTGTGGCGTGCACAAAACTTCCTCTACAGGAGTCTCTGTGTGACATGACCATGATCTGACCTCTCTCTCTCTGGCTCTCAGGTAACTGGTTTGCTGACTGTGGTATTACAGTGTTTGATTCTCTGCCAGCTTGCCTGTCCTGAACCTCATAGAGCAGGGGTCTCATGCTGCCTGTATGTCCAGTTAAACTGAGCAGTCATACCAGAGAACCAGATCTTTTCGATTAATCTCACTATGTTAAAAACCCCTCAGTGTGTGTGCAATGAAGGAAATGTCTGACCTGCTGTGAGCTGTTACACTCTACACGATGTGTTAAACATGTAGCATGTTGCGAGTCACTGATGGAATAGATGTCAGTTATATTAAAAGTTACAGGGGTTTACAGGGGTGATGAATCATCACAAGATCTCTTGTTGAGGTAAAAACTGACTTCCCACCCACCTGAAAGAGGAAGTGGCCCTCCTTCAAGATGACAGGACTGAAAGTGGCTCCAAGTTCATCTGAGTTTGAGATGCTGCTACAGTCTACAGCATAAAAGGAGTTGGGCCAACAGTTCCAATACTTTTGGAAGGGACTGTATTTTAGTTTGTTTTGTTTTTCTTAAAAAGCATTGGATCAGAATTGGTGCCCTTGGTGAATATAGGGATTCACGGTCCTGTTACTGTGTAATTGTTAACCCCAAGCACAAATTTAAAGTATAGAGCTCTTGAGAACAAGTGCGCTTTCTTGATTTTCAATCAAAATATTTTCCAATAGTTCTCCTTTAGAAAGGAAATACTTTCTTTACTTGTTTACCATCTTGTTTTGTGTCTCTATCTTTGAAGGTCAACAATGCACTTCACTGCAAATATCTAGAATTCATGTTTTAAGTTTCAAAACCCTCTTCAGTCTACAGACATAACTGGGATTGTCTGAAAGGTCTCATATCGGTACCCTCACCATTTCACCAACTTATTTCTAGATAATAAATACTTTTTTTTCACTGTGTTCAAATAGAAAAACCAGCAGAATGAATTGTGTCTCCAATCCTTTAAGTCTTTTTTCGTTCCGATGCATTAGGAAGTCATTGAACATTTGCATTTCTTGATAATCATAAAAAGACAACTTTGGACTCTACACGATACTACAATGGCATTTGGATGCATCACTTATTAGTGGTTTGTTAAACTTCGACAATTACATGGCATCTTATTACCTTCCTTTTGAAGGTGATTACTGTTCAAGTGTCCTTTCACAACAAAACATTTTGATGAGCCACAATGGATCAATACTCTCTTAGTACCTGAGGAGAGTGCAATGGACTAAACACTCTCATTTGTAACCTTTTTATAATGCCCCTAATGTCAGCCTTGGAAGATCACCCTATTGATCCAATATAAAAAAGGCTAGAGAGGCACAGTAATTCTGTTTTACCCACATGAGGGATCTGCAATTTTGGTCTAAATGGGAAAGGTTCTGGGGATCAAGGTAGACGGAGTATAAACACACAGGGAGAGAGAAAATACGAACTCCAAAGAAAGCCTAAGGGACACCTAAACAGGCCATCTATTGTGCAGCACAAACTGCTGCGAGCCATTACAGGTGCAAATGAGCCATTGTTCTCTCTTTGAGCTGCCGTCTGATCCAAACAGTACCTGCAGACTCCTGATATGCCCAAAACTCAATAAAAAGGAATATGTTACTTTAAGATTCTGGCATATTTCACCCTGCCTTTACAGCAACAGTGCCACTTCATAAAACTGAACATTTGTCCTTTCCTGTTTGTTTTTATCCCACTCTATTATATCAACTGTTTTCTCTAGCTCTGTGGCTCTCTCCCAGTGCTTGTATTTATATATGTGGAACAGCATCGGAGAAGTGATTGAAAAGCTGTCCTGTAGATCAGGGTGGTTTGTGGGGCCTGTCCATGCTCTAATCCATCCTGCCGCCCCGCCACACAAGTAGAATATCAAACAGGCAATCCCTGAGGAAAGGAAGGGAGAACGATGTGGAGGAGAGAGAGGAGGAGAGAAAAGACTCAGAGAAAGAGATGTGAGAGGAGAGAGAAAGTCTGAGATAGAAGCATCAGGACTAAGGAGGGAGAGAAAGGAAAACAAAGGGAGGCTTAGAGGGACGAAATGAAATAAGAGAGGGAGAAAAAATATAGAGAGGAAGGTTGGAAAAGTTTAACACAGGTCTGTCAGCATTGCAGCACTGCAAAGGAGGGGGGGAGGCAATTCCTGCAGTCTCACTCCACTACTTTTCTTCATTTGACTCTGATTAGCTCTGATAATGTATCGTGCCATTATGTTGCTAATAAAAAGGGGGTTGGTTGCACAAAGTAAGTGGGGTCTAAAATAAACTAAGCACTGACAGAGAGCAATAAAAAGGGACAGAGGTGCTGCCAGGAATGGTGAGCCCTATGAAAAGATATGACCATGAGCCTAACCACAGCCAAAACTGACCCTGCACGACAGCTACGGCTCCACCTATACTATTCACAAACAATAAATAGTGAAAAAAAAAAGGTTTTCTTAAGGTTTGCATGTAATTAATCAGTCCTCAAGATTTTTCAACCTATTAATACATATATTCACATTTTAAAATCCTACAGACCATTTTTGTTTTATTGTATAGCTTATTACAGTCAGTGGAGGGGGTTTTACCTTTAAAGAAGACGGGAAGGTTTGCCTTGCGATTGACTGGCGACAGGTCCAGACTCCAGCTTCCCCGCGATCCTGAACAGGATAAGCGGTGTAGATAAAGGATGGATAGATGGAAAAGTTTGCTTTTCAATAACAGGAGTGGAAACACATTAAAGCAAAAAGAGTTCTCTAGAATAGTACACAGCCCTGTCTCAGTAGATTAGGGTTTTAGCGCTGGCACCAAGTTTGAGATTTGCCCTCGCTTATAGCTCCTCTTTTGCAGAATTTGCTCTAATCTAGTTTAACCATAATTAACAGAGCATGAGGAGACATTTATTTAATACATAATAACACTGGCCGTGGATATTACTTGCCATTACCCACATCACAGCTGTTTATTTGAGGCAGCACCAGTCTGTTATTACTACAGTGGTCTTTACACTCTTTTACAGGTAAAGAAAATTATTCTAGGATTGATGGTGTGTTTATTTTCATCCTATCGCCATGCATAAAGACAATCCCCCATCACCCATAAGAGCTTGTTCTGCCCCTTTCAAAAGAATGATAAAATAAAACACTAGAGAAACATCTGCTTATGCCGCTCCTGTTCTGTCTGATTGCATGATTAAATATCTTGGACTACTTTTGCATGGAAAACCAAGACATCTCAGTGTGCCAAACACACTGTGTGAGCTCTGCGTAACAGTGGAAATGTTTCACTGTGCAGGAAGCATTAAAGATCTTCAGACAAATAGCTCTAAACAGGCAAAAATTAGATTCCATGTACTGTAGATGAGCTTTCTCTATGTTCACCATAAAGAGGTGAGCCTGTCTGTAAACGTTTTTATGAGTTGATATTAAGGTGTCTGATTTTAATGCACATTTCACTCTGTACTGTCAAAATATATTTTTTTAAACTCAAAGTTCCTCAAATATTAAATCTCCCAGTCAACTGGAGTGTTTGTTTGAACTAAATATTTCACTGCTGTTGAAAAGGAGATATGGGCACACATGGCAGCAAAGTAAGGTATACCTGGCTTCATTTTTGACCCTCTGAGCCCTCAGCTCTTTTTTTTAACCGCTGTGTCTTGTCTGGACTTTGTGTCATAAAACGTAGATAAAACATCAACTCTATGGTGCACAGTCAAGCTCTGAACATCTTTTTTCCAGGACAGCCTGGGCTTTAAGAATATATGTGCTGCAACACTGTCACATTAAAAGACAAATGAAAAAAAAAACCTAAACAGAAATCAAATTTAACCCCTTAAAGCCTGAAAACACAAATAATAGCCAGAAAATAAAATTTTTTTGGAACTGAAATGTTCATTTAACTTTCTACTGAAATTTTAAAAAATCCAAATTTCCATGAAATTTCACAAAATTTTTTTTAGTATCTCATTTCATTAATAAGGTGTTTTTGGTAACTGATAATCCACTTGAGGGCATTTTTATCATTTATCAGATTGTATTCAAAAGTTTTTTTGAGTAATTTATTGAGCATATTGATTAGATAGAGGTATCATAAAAGTATGTATCAAATATGCGACAACAGGCATTAAGGGGTTAAAAGATTCTTATGCAGTACACCCTGTAAACAATGATGACTAAGAGTATTTTTGTTGGTTTGTTTGCACAAACATTTTATCCCATCTCATGGGGACCAAAAAGTGAAACAAAAATCATTCTGTGACAAAAGTATTTAAAATATTCACATATTTACAGAAAAACAGTCCTTGGCAATTTGAGTCATGATTCAAAGCCGTTCTGGTCTGCAGTGACTCAGAGGGACACATCACAGTCTCTCTGTGTCTCTTTCTCTCCATTATGAGTCATTCAGGCTCTCTCCCTCAGTTTCTAAGTTACAGATTCACTGTTTGGCAAAGCATGACATGACGACAGAACAGCCTGCCATTGGTTGTCAAAGCCCAGTCACAAGGTATTATGGGATAGAGACAATATGGCATTAGGGCACACTAGTAGCTGGAATGATTGATAAAATGATTATAGAATGGATAGCAAGAAGTTTACGGAGATACTGTTGTGGATTTTATCTCTATAGACCCCAGTAAGTCATCCAAGTTTGAGGCTTGCTGGAAAACGTTCTGTAAGAGCAACGGCATCATGGAAAGCATCATAAGAACAGTGCAACGGAGGGCTTTCAGAGGAAAAAAGCAAGTAAATAGCTTTGATTTATGGTTCAAAAGTTTCATCTTGTTCATGTGTCTCTTCATGTCATATATGACAACGCCAGAGGGTTAAAATAAAAAGATTTTATTTAAAAAGGGTCAGGTTGCATCCTATCAATTTAATGGACAATTTTTGTTAATAAACATTTTATCTTTAATTTGGTGTTGAATTGCACCAGTTAGTTCCTCGTTGGTCTTGTAATGTGGTTGACCTGCCTGAGTCATGTTACACCAGTTTTTTAAATTTTCCCTCATTTACATGCATGCTATTGGGACAAGACACTGTATGCTCAGCTGAGCAGTTCTCTTGCATTTTGCCATTATGTGGATTGTGTGTGGATGGACTTTCACTTTGCGCGTGTTTGTACAGCCTTAAAAATTGCACAAAAACTCTTTTTTTTTGGGGGGGGGGTTGCTCTGTCCCCACATTTGATATGAACTATAGTCTATAGTAGACTCAACTCCCTTTTACCATTTACTTTTCCTCAAGCAAAACTGCTTGATTCAGGGTATCCAACCCCTTGTCAAGGGGGGCCTGGACTTAATTAAGGTATTTCTGGAAGTTGGGACTATGGCCTCAGTCTTTTTAAAACTGAAGAAGCCATTTAGAGTAAAGGCAAAATGTCTTCAAGAACCTCCATCAAGTCCAGCTGCCCCTTTGACCCCCTTGACAAAGATTTTGGAGTTTTTGTCAGCTACAGGGAGACTTAAGCATTTTTGTCTAGAGGAAAAGACTAAGATGTCATTCTCAAAAATGTTGGCAATGATTGATCAAACTATATTGGTTAACATCAGTAGAGATAATTCCCCTCAGTAAAGATGTCATCAAAGTTTACTGCCATGATAAAAGTGGGAGTGAAACTATGAAACTGAAAGATAAAGTTGTTGTGACCCAGTTGTACTGTGCCTGCAGCCAAATAACCTACAGTATGTGGGTTGACCCTTTACAGGATTGCTCACTCTGCCCTGTCTCTGGGTTTACAAATCTAAAACATGCACCAATCCGTCACTGTAACAGTTACACATACAGGTCAGGCCTCATCTCAACTTCATCACGCATCCCTGCAGTGCAGCAGAGCAGGGCTACATACTTCCTCGCCCTGGGCTGCACAAGGAAGTTCACAGAGGACACTGCGATTATAGACTTGAGATGTTTCTTTTCTAAGTTCATGCTTTAACAGAAAGGGTGATACTGAGATTTTTTTTGTGTAGATGGCATGGAACAGCAGGAGCCCAAATAGCAGTGGTAATGAAAGTCAGGCTGAGGTTGGTCGGTGCACTGACAGGTTTATTAATGGCTTTCCAATGTGATGTATGTTCACTGAACTTTAGGGCAGCTTATGGCTTTGTGCTTTGTAGCAATATGTGATTTTAAACTTTGATTCTTGTGTTGCTCCCCTAGATATACACTCATCCCTGTGTGGAATTTAAAGACAGTACACTTCAGACTTGATGAAATGTTCATTTTTACAAAGGCCAAGGCATACAGTGTGAAAAGGCTGCAGAAGTTTCACATTTCCCAGCACACTGGGTCACTGGATTGAAGACCGTATGCCTAAGTTTATTACATTTTGATGAAGCAAACATTCATTTCATCTTTAACCCCTATTTCATCTCCCCTCATTTCTGAGAAACTGTAGCATTTATGAAAACTGCTCCAATGACTCCTGCTGGTAAAAGATACAAATTTGTTTTCAGAAGTACCTTCAATCTACAACAACACCTAAAGGTCCTTCATGATTAGGCACAATGAGTATCAAGTGTGGGCCCTTGTGTGTGTTCCTTAACTTCTGGAACACCTACCCCATATGTAAGTCACTTTGGATAAAGGTGTCTGTAAGCACAGGTGGTTCCTAACCTGACACGCCAGATTAATTTGTTTCACAAATCCATCTGGGAAAGCTTCGATAGGAAACCTTTGTGAAAAGGCAGAGGCTTTGAAAAAACTCGTAGGGTGATTGAGTAAACGTTCTGTCTGTCACATCTCTACGGGCCAGTCAGAGCGACAAAACACGTGATGTAGCTGCTGTCAAGCTGCGCAAGCGCAGCTACTGAGGAATAAAGCAAAACATGGCGATCATAGACATGTAAGTACTCGACTTTTGTCGTTTTTGAAAAGAAAACAACTCACTGCTGTTCTTTGTTCTTCTTTTAACAAAGAAATGTTAAGTTCTGATAAAACTGGCACTTTAGCAGAAACCACGTTAATCTCTTCCTCCATAACTGCACCAGCTCTTGCTGCTGCTTGTTTACGTCACAGCTCTGCTGCGCCTGAAAGTATTGCCCCTCGTCACTGATTGGTCCTGTCACTTTCTAACCAGGCCCATACGGTTCAGATGGGAGCTTTGCAAGATGGTTTTGCCAGTGAAAAACAAGGAATCGGGCGTATCCATCTGCTTTGCAAGGTTAGGTGGGTCCACCTGCTAGGCACCTTTGTATGCCACACTTCCGACGGTGCCATGGTGCCGGCAGCAGGGTTGTCAGTCGGGAGCCACCCTTCACTCATGTTTAGCTTCTTTAATCTTGGAACACCTCGTGGTGGTGGAGCAGAAGTAGGGATGGCTCCACCCCCACCCCCTGCAGCCTGCACTTGGAATACAGTTTACCACACCTTGTCCTTCCTTTGGAGCCAGAGCCTAAAGTTCCCCTGTTCTGCTTCCTTTGCAAGCTCTTTCAGAGCTTTCTTCTCCTTGAAGCCAGTGATGCCAAGGGATTTCAGGACCAGTTTCGTTGATGTTCCAGTGAAGTACCAACACCCAACCTCCACTCGAAGGTGAAAGCTCTCCAACCTGCTTGTTGGCACTGAGCAGATAGTTTGGCATACCTCTCCTTTCTCGAGAGACCTCTTGAGGAGCTAGAGGAGCTGCTCTGCACTACACCCCCTTGCCTGACAGACTGGATCAGCTGCTTGAATGTAATGGGGCCAGCCCTGTATGGTTCTTGTCCGTGGTCCTCCAGTATGTCGACAAGCTTGCACAAGACTTGGTCATGCAGCCATCTGTACTGACCCTGCAACAGCCAGAGAGGAAGTGCTTCAGGCTTGGGTTCTGAGTGCTATAGAGTTTACAGGAATCTTCTGGGCCAGAGGTGGAGGTGCCAGGGGCTAGGGAGTGTGTTGTATGTGGCCCTGATGAGAAAACTCAACCTTGCCTGGGTCATCCTCCACACATCAGCCCACATGATTGCCCTTTTGGTCACTGCCTCCCAGGTAGACCAGTTCCCTTGGTGATGCTGTCTCATTGCCTTTCTGCCACAGCCTAAGTAAAGCTTATTTTTAATCTTATACTCATAAACAACATAAATTGGCTGCCTGTGACTCTCAGCAGGACATTTATGAAAACTGTAACCAACAGGGAACTGCGTGTTTTTTTCTGAGGTGGAAACAGATGGCCATGTCTAAAAAAGTGTTGCTCATACGATCACAGTGAACATCCTTTCGACTTCAACTGTTTGACTGCAGTAATCATTCAGAGTTAATACTGCAGGTGTAGGACTTAGTTTGAACAATTCCTGGGCATAGGGCAAATTGAATAGGTGTGTTTTGCATACTTGAGTAAAGAAGCTTGGCCAACTTTAGGCTGAAAATTACCTGCTTAGGTTTGAGGGAAAAAGTCAGGTCGATTTAAATATACAGAGTGAGAATGGGGATACAAAGATGAAATTATTAGAATGAATTGGGGACGCGCTTAAAAGGAGCTGAAAACCAGCAAGCTCTTTTGACTTAATGATGTTTAGATAAAGGGAAGTACATCCTCTGTCATGCAGCTTTCTACAACCAGGTAACTCAAAGCAAATGCTCCTCAGTCACAACACCATGCCCATGACATACACTACACATGGAAAAAAGTTATTGAATACCATTACACCAACAGGACTACAATGATTAAGTTTAATTCAATAAATGTACTTTAATATGGGGTTGGTCCCTCGTTTGCAGCGACAACAGCTTCCACTTTCCTTGGAAGGCTTTCCACAAGATTTTGGCGTATGTCTGTGTGAATTTGTGTCCAATCATTCTGTAGAGCACCTATTAGGTCAGGCACTGATGTTGGACAAGAAGGCTTGGCTCACAATCTCTGTTCCAGTTCATCCCAAAGGTGCTTGATGGGGTTGTGGTCAGGGATCTGTATAGGCCAGTCAAGTTCTTCCTCACCAAACTCATGAAAATGCAGTTTATCAGTGGGGCGGCCCTTTAAATGAAGATGGCGCAAAGACTTGTGGATCATCCTCTCTTATTTCATAAAGGATGGTCCCGTATGTTCTTTGCTACAGCGATAATAAAGGAAGCACTGACACATCTGGAGAATTCAAACAGCTCTTATAATGGCCATCACTCAATGTTTGTAGGTAATGTCCCTCAGTTAGGCACCTTCCAAACCAAAAGGACTATTCAAACAGACCCAACGAGTAAGTGCAGAATCCCTGAGTATACAGGCTTCTCAAACCTTCCTTAATCAGGGACATTTACACACAATCTTCACAATTTCATCAAGAGGAAGGTGGGAGTGTCCATCCCTGTGATGCACCAAACATGGAAGCCCAGTTTCCTATATGCCTTGTTAAATTCTAGAGAATTATTTTCACATGAAAATATCACATTCATCAAGTCATTTTCAGTTTTTGTCCTGCTCATTATGCCACTCATTTCTCTGCCAGTGAATTCAGCTCTTACGCACACACTGTTATGTGAGTCTCACATGGCATTGGGTTGCATCACATATAACAAAACTAAGCTATTTCAAGACTTATAATGAAATTACTCACCAAATCTCACCTTCTGTAAGAGACAAATGGATCTGAGACTGATGTGAATTGATGTTACTTGCTCCCTGATGTATCACCCAGGTCAAAGAAGCTATCATCTTCAAAAGCACTTTCTCAATTTGTACTTTTTATTTAACATTTATCACTTGCCTTTAGACGGTTTCCTTCTTTGTTTCATCATGTTCCCTTTCTCAACTTTCTTCTTCAGGCACATGTTGCAGAGAATCATCATCACTGTGGACCAATGTCCAATGCACATGGAAATGTACCTCTGTGCCATGCATATGAAGCACTTCCTTTTATAGGTAGAGCCCACTTTGAAAACACCTGAAACCTTAGAAAGTGGATGTTTGTCAATAAAATGGTATAATTATGATGTGTCTCTCTGTTGATCATGTCCATTTTATTTAATTGATTTTATTTTTATTTGGTGTTTCATTAATATTATTTTCATCACCCAGCTTCATTTTTATCATGTAGAGGGAAGAGAAAGAAAGTCTATGAAAAATGTTGAAACTTTTCAGCTATGTGGGGCCAGTGTGTTGCATTAGCTGGTGATGTGCCTAATGCCGGCCTTACTCCAGGGGATGTTTACTAAAACTCTTAAAAGACTCTTAAAAGACTGAAGCCTGAGACCATCTCACATCTAAAGACAATTTGTCGGCAAGCCACTGAGATTTTTAGTCTCAGACTGATTTTGCAAAGACTGTGGGTCACTAACTATAAGACTAGAATATGATTCCTTTGAGATTATTTCCCATGATGCATCTGGTGGAAATTCAGAACAACATTTATTTAGCAGAGAACAAGATGTAGAAGGAGACCAACATTGCATTTGGGTTAATATCTCTCATAATCTGATGTTTTAAATACGTTGATTAGAAATTACACAGACACAAAAGTGAAGTGATCTGACGGCAGCTCTGAGCAGAAAAGTTTTTCAATCTCTTGAGTTCTAGGCGGACATTCAGCAGATCTAGACTGATCGACACTCACGTTCATATTTTGGAGAATGAAGTGAATTATTGTGGTTACTCACAACAGCGGCTCTCATTGGTCGTGGACAACGGTCGTGTCACTGAGAGGCACAATTTGCATACGACCAGACATAAGACTTACGACAGTATCAAACGTGTCTGATATTATCGTAAAGCCAAGACCGAAGAAAGACAGCTTTCTGAGACAACGAGAGCCAGCTGCAACTTTAGCAAAACTCCCATGATTTTACTCTGAATTTGGCATTTTATCTGCGACTTTGAAATCAGATTAAAAGTCATTAGTTGTAAGGTTGCATTTAGCAGTTGTTGACCCTGTTCTGTGCTTTTACACGGTCTTCCACATCATGGGTGAGTTGCTGTTGTTCCTAAATGCTTCCACTCTAATAATACCACCTCCTTATTATACCACTGTAGAATATCCAGCAGGAATTAAGTTTTATGAACCATCTTTGCAAAGGTGAAATCTATCACAGTATCTTGCTCTTTTGTACAACCCATTTTGTATCACAGATGTTTGTAAATGGAGACTCCACGGCTAGGTGCTTGATTTTACACACCGATGGGTCTGACTGAAACACCTGAATTCAATACATAACAGGTGGGGCTGAATACGGTTCATCTGGTTAGGACTGCAGTGGTGGTAAAATCCATCCCCAGTCTTAACACTTTCACACTACATCAGTTAAGTGTCCAGAAGTCACTGAAGTAAACGATAAAAAAATGTAGATAATCATTTGAATTCATTGGGTTGCAAAAATGTGTCAACTGAAAACAAGATTACGAACTGAAGACGGGCATGTCAGCTACAAATCAGCACTTCATTACACAACATATTAACCGGGGATAAAGAACAGTAAGACTCAACAGACTTGGCAACAGGCAGCTTAAATATGGATTTTAATCAATGTAAGACTTTAAAATTACTTTGATGAGTATTTCTTGTCTCTTGAGTGGCAGTGAGATATTACTGATAATCCTGGGGGCTCCTCTGTCACTCATTCTTTTTCTGTTCAGTAGCAGTGATAGAGTAGCCTGAGTCTGTATTTTTGTTTTCTTGGTGACCAAGCAACTACAGCTAATCCTGTGGGATTTCAACTTGATGAACTGTATTGATTTGACCATTGATTTGTGTTGAGGGTTAGCAAAAGATTGAATGGGGTGTTTTGACACTTGAAAATAATTATTGCAGACTTGCCTGTTGGCTGAAAAGGCTGTTTGATTGTGCAGTACCAAATTTCAACAGTGTTTCTTCTTATCTCTCGGTGGGCTGGACTGAACTGAGAGATAATGTACCAGCACATGCCCTTATAAGAAACTCTTGTAGGTGAGTAGGTCAGCATGATAGATAAAAAAGGATTTTTACTTACAAAAATGAAGAAATAGGAATAAAACCATGCACTACAAGGAACACAATTAAAAGAAGCACTTCAAAAGAATAACTAGGTGCCATGTATAACAAAAATACACTTTGTTACTGAGCTTATGTTGATTTAGAGTTAAAAGAGTTTGTATACCTTTTGACAGTTAACATAGTAGTCAAGTTGCTGTGGCCTGAAAAGTTCTGTGATAGGGTTATAAGGCATGTGCATGGAGCAGACTGCAATTTTAGCATGTTTTTTCCTCAGGGAGAAAGCTGCTGAATAGGGGTGGATAAGTTCAGCCAAACATTCTTGATGCCTTCAGTGTAGGGCTGAATCCTAAGTGCAACAGGCATTGAGTTAACAGAACCAAGTATAAAAGTGATAAGAGACTGTCACTGTGATTTTTACCCAGTGTTTAGTATTTATGAGTGGTTCATTATTGGCTGTGGACCATCAGGAACATGTTACCATGCCTAAAATAGTCCCCTCCCTGTGGGTGTTTTACCATTTTATTGATTTTATAAATCCTTCATGGTCAAAATAATTTGGCTTTTTTTGACAACACCAACAATTAAACAAAATTACAAAAATAAAAAGTTTTGAAAAATGTTAAAACAGATTCCTACAAATTATTGTCAATTAAATAAAAATGTGTGATCTAAAATAAGCAACTGTATAAACATTCACCCCCTTTAAAGTGAGTGACCTAATTCAGCAGAGCCAGTTGGTGCTAGTAGCCCCACAGTTCATGAAAGGTTAAGTACAGTGGTGGCAGCACCATGCTGTTGGGATGCTTCTCAGCAGCCGGACCTGGAAGGCTTGTAAAGTTAGAGGGTAAAATGAAACCGGTCGAATATAGGAAGATCCCTGAGGACAACCTTTTTCAGTCTGCAAGGGAACTATGGCTTTGGAGAATATTAATTTTTCAGCATGACAATGACCTGAAGCATATGGCTACACAGAAATGGTTTCAAGAAAACAAGGTGAATGTTCAGGAGTGGCTGAGTCAAAGCCCAGACCTCAATCAGAATTTGTGGCTGGACTTGAAAAGGGCTGTTTACGCCTGATTCCTGTGCAACCTGACAGAGCTTGAGCAGTTTAGCAAAGAAGAATATTTATGCAATCACCTATTTACATTACATATTCTTATTCTATAGACATTACTTTGTAGAAATCTGTTTTCACTTTGACATTAAAGAATGTTTTTAAGGGGATCAAAAAGACAAATGACATTGGCCTTGATTTATTTAAAAAATCCAATTAATGGGTTAAATATTTTATATTGACCTGGTATATAAAGAGAGAAGTATGCAACATAAGTTGATGTGAGATAAGATAGATCTCAGTTTAATATCATTTCTTACATGGAGATAGCAGGATCTAGTTTGGTTAATATCATCTGCATATAGATGAGATTTAGTGTTTTAACTTTCTCATCTGTCTAAGGAGCAGCAAATAAAGAGAGAGAGGACAACAAAAGGGCCCAGGAACTAGCCCTGTGGGGCTCCATAAGACAGTAATGAGGAATGAAACACGGTTTCCTTGATAGAAAGTACGTGATATTTTTAGAGATGTCAAATTACTGTGTTAGTCTATGTGAAGCTTGACTTAAAAATGCTAGTTAGCTTTTAATCAAATTGTGTTTTCAAGGATGGACTAACGCATGCGACTGGATGTTGATTTCCTCTTCAATGTGTAAATGTCAGCTGGACCCAAACTGTCATAAGCATACTGTACATTCTTCATACATTTCAAGACCGGGTTTGACCTGGACATTGACCAGCATAAAGTTTAAAGGAAAGCCAGAAGGAAAATAAAATATTCAATAAAAAGATTCTCCCTGGGGCTTGTACAAGGGCATTAGTCAAATTATAAGGCCAATTTGAGCTACAACCATAGCATGACTGAACCATGCATGTGTACTAAGTGTAACTTCATTAGCAAATTTGATGAATTTGCACTGTTTAGTATGCACACCTTTAGCTTAAAAACTGCAGTAGTGAAGCTCAGCAGAATTACTACACCTCATCTGTTGGAGCAGAATCCACATTACAGACAACATTTCTCCACATGGAATACAAATGCACTGAGGATATAGGTTATATAACTTAAAATCTTTAAGGCTGCCAGAGCACTTTTCCATGCCAGGATGCACTGCCTTTAAAAATGAAAAAAGGCAGCAGCTTAAGCTGCCAAAAATGTCTGCTAACCAGCAGCATTGTTACCTGGGACAATAAACCCCATAGAGAGGTTAGTGTATGTGTTATATTCAACTAAAGATTGGTTTAGCTGGATTCTCTTGCTTACACTTAAGCAAAGAGGAGTAAAAGTGTGTCAAAGAGAAGATTAAAAAGGGCAAAACATACTGCAATCAAAACCATCAACAGGAACAAGAGGGCAGCTGGCTAATAAGTTTAAGTTTCTGTAATAGAACCATTTTTGCTTGCTGTAAATATTGTTGGCAGATGTTAAGGTTGCTTAACCTAGTTAAGAGGGCTACCATGTGGGCACTGTTTTTATTAATTTGATTGCCCAGTTTTAGTGTCTTTCATTAGCAATTACAGATTTGCATAAGCTGCTGACAAAGCAGCTTTCATGGCAACAATGATGTGAATACAAATTAGAGATGAAACACAAGGTGGGTAGAACCAGTCTATAATTCAAAAAAAAAAACATATACCAACCCTCCCTCCCCACCCTCTTTTTTGTTACACCTAAGCACTCCTGTTGACTGCCTGAGTGTAAGCTTCCAACTGGCTTTGTCAATGCAGCGCTCCAGTTTACTGTATATTAGCAGTGCTTCTACTGACTGAGGAAAGCAACGGTCCGGTCTGCTGTTTTGGCACTCCTTTAGAGCTCAGCAGTGTGGTTCCAGAAGTAAAATTTCCATTTATTTTGTCATATTGTCATAAATATTAGAGTTAGTCTTACCATGAGCCACCCAAGTGTAAAACAATGGCGTACACTCCTGTAAAAGACAAAAGTTTGTAAGATATCAACCTCTTTTTGAGGTAAAAACATAGTTTATTTGCAATCTCTGACAAAAATACTACAGTACCCACAATCCTAGAGTGTCACCAAGAAGTTTCTAGTTGGTAGAGTCACTTGTAACCATGGAAAGCTCTATAGCACCCATTAACTCATTGAGTGCCAGTCCTTTTATAAAATGGAAAGTGGCTTGTGCCAGTGTTTTTGGCCATTTTGAGTTATCTTTCAAGACCCACAGAATAATTTGTACTTTGATTCTGAAAACACCAAATAGCTCAAATGAAAGAAGAATCTCTCTATTTCATCATGGAAAAAACTTTTTGTTTTTAGCTTGTTCTGTTCTTGATTTATCTGAAGTTGAATAGAGGCTAGTTTCACCAAAAATACCACTTTTTTCTAGAAAGCTGAGAAAAATGCATTTTTGTGAAAGAGAGTCTGTCAAGCAGAACAGTGATTTGAATGTTATAATTTTGCCTTCAATAACATAAAAAACATCTGAAATTGTATTACAAATATTATTTTATTGTAAAATAAATAACAATGCTTCCAGTCACTGTCATGCCATTCACACTCTGGAACTGGACAGCCTCCAAAGGACCTCCCTATACGCCCACGTCCTCTCATGCTTGTCGCTGTATGCATCCAGCTGGCGAGAGGCTGCCTTATTTCTCCGACGCACGGGGGAGACCTTGCGGCATTCTTTAGCCTCTTTGCCGGCCAAGGCAGATCAATAAAAGTGCCGATCCCTGGATTTGCTGTCGTTAAGTTCAGTCAGTTTCAGTGAGTAAGCGATTTCTCAGGCAAAAGTTTAAAGTTTCTTCCAGCGTCTAAGTTAGAACTTTTAGCTTAGATTACCTCCATAACGATCGCTCTCCTCTTTGACCCCAGGGTGTTGACCTCTGATGTTTGATCTACCGTCACTTCCAACTGTAGTGTTCCAACTACGTATCCCAGAAGCCCCAAAATTACTCACAGGCAGCGTGAGAGCGCCCCCTTGTGCCAGCCGCCGAAAAAACACTTTGACGTATATATACGTCAATGGCACTCAATGAGTTAAGGAGTTGTTGATGACAACAGTACATACCACTGAGTATCAAGTGATAAATACTTAAACTACAGTATATTACAATATATGATTAGGAATGTTAACACTACAATAAAGATAACTGTAGAAAATAAAGGTGAAGTTACCTGAATTGACGAGATTATGATTGTTTAAAACCGCTATGGGGCAATTAGTTATTTTAAGGTAATATTCTGCCTGGTTTTGAGTTTTTCGAGTGTCGAAAAAGGTTTGTGTGTTTGAATACTTACAATCAAACATGCTTAGACTGCAGTACGTTTTGTGGCATACGGTAAAATGCATAGCATTCGCCTCTCCCAACTGAAAAGCAGAGTTTAAGTTCAACAAACACACTTTTATTGTTTAAAGTGAGATCTAAGAAACAGTTTTTACAGTAATACTCTATACTGTTTTAGAGTCTCGTAATATGTGAATGTGTGCAGTATTTTTCTGATCCAACTAATGGAAAAAGAAAAGTTACCAAAAATAGGAGTAACAAATTAATTAAGTTTAACATCCTTTACCTGTTTAGTATCAATCTGTATTACTAGAGCTGGTGATATTTTGATATAGTTCATGATCAGTTTCGAGAGTAAATAGGTTTGTTTTGGTACATGTTTCAGATCAGGTGCCAAAATGCTCAACAAAGCATCACAATAGAAATGTATTAGTAAAATATTTCTGGGGGAGGATTCCCTAGTACCCCCTGCAGGGCTCTGGGCTCAGCCCTTATGATGTCCTTAAGCATTTTTCCAATAAACACCCATGCTCCACACCTCCCATATTTTGAAACCTAAATGCTGGCAGGTATGGAAGAGATACACTGTATGAGTCATGCATGGCATAGTGTCATATCTTAAGGCAACACATCGTTTAGAGTCCAATCATTTTGTTTATAGATGGTATTAATTTGATCCAGATTATAGGCGCAGTTAACAGAATATATGTGTGCAATTAAATCCAGTCAATGAAAGAACAATTACTGTCATTGAATTCATCACTGCAAGCTTCATGTTTTCAAACTAGTAGATATAATTAATTCCTCAAATTCCTCATCAGTGTTTCAAACTGCTTTCAGGGATGCCTTTTAATTAAATACCCCTCAAGCACGAGCACACCTTGTTTCAATTACACATCATCACATTAAAATATCTTAAATCATTACTCACATTTTGCATATACTCATTCCAACCAATTACAGTCAACTAGTACTGTAAGAAGCTCTGTGCTTCATTCAATCAGGATATGGCCTTCAACGGGCACAGAAAACATGTTTCAAAGACAACCGTCTTTCACCTTTGCAACATTGCTAAAATCAGGAACATCCTGTCTTAAAGCGCTGCAGAAAAACGTGTCTATGCTTTAGTTACACCTAGGTTAGAAAGTGTGCTGACCAGAACCAGTCATAATCATTTTACCCCTGTCTTAGCTTCTCTGCA
Organism: Cheilinus undulatus; assembly: GCF_018320785.1. Taxonomy (NCBI): domain Eukaryota; kingdom Metazoa; phylum Chordata; class Actinopteri; order Labriformes; family Labridae; genus Cheilinus; species Cheilinus undulatus. The sequence goes on from NC_054873.1 coordinate 32,261,174, forward strand.
TTGTCTTCATATAAAAAAAGGGTTTAAAATTTTCTTCTCACTTACAAAGCTCTTCATGGCCCAGCACCAACCTATCTTAAAGGATTCATAATGCCATATTACCCCTTTAGATCATTGTGTTATATCATGGTAATAGTGTGCCTGCTTTTTGACAATATCTTGTTTCTTTATTTATGTGTTGATTTTATTTAATTTTGTTACATTTTTTGTTATTGGGTGCAGCTTATGTAAACAAGCCAACCCAGATGTCACTCAGATTGAATATGCCTGTTAAGCACTTAGAAAAAAAAATGCTCCTATATGTAATTTAAAAAATCACTGCATAATTTAATCATTTGCTTCTGTCCTTAAACATTAAAAATCTGTAGAATGATATGTTGATGTTAAATGTGTTTAATAATCCTTTCCAAATGCATACTGAACTGTCCGGGTTGATTTAATTGGATTTATTTGATATTTTACTTCAGCAGTTATTTCGCTAAGCTAACCTTAATTCACTTTTATGGTGGACTGACACCACTTGAAACGTTTGGTCTCCATTTGCTTTTATTTGGATTCTAACATGTGAGAACAGGGTCCAAACTATACCCAGTCTGGGGGAATCATTGTCTTTTTTGGGTGAAACCAGGTACAGCAGCCAGACAAACGTGTGTTAAAGGGTAATTTCTTTTTTCTTTTTTCTTTTTTTTGGTCAAGAAAGCCAGATTATATTGACCATGACTGGTTTATGAAATCAATAAAAGGGTAAAACATCCAAGGAGGTGAAAACTTCTTATAGAAAGCAAAAAGCATCAGTGAAGGAACTTTAATTCAGTGCTATTTTAAAGCCACTCCCACCCATGTCAAAGCTTCCAACTTGGGGATGAAGTTTAAAGAAGTGAAATTAACCTTGAGGCATGTTGAATAAAAGATGCTACACTGTAAAAAATGTCCGTAGAAAATACGGCGAAAGACTGTCAAATAGCAACAGTAAAAGACCGTAAAACAAATAAACATATATTACCGTAAAAAATACACAGAATTGCAGTAAATCAAGCAACAGTATGAAACATTAATTTTTACAATTAAAGTACGTAGTAATTACAAAATTGTACCGTTTAAACGAAAGAAGATTGTGAAAATAAAGGAAAAATACTGTAATCTTCAAGACGGGCAATTACTCTAAAAATTACAGTCGTATTTTGTTAAAATTACAGACTTTTCTCTCATGTACATTTAAATTCACAGTAAAAATCTATGAAAAAAATTGCAATCACATACCATAATTTTAGCAGGGACAAGAGGTTAAAAATACTGTATGATCAGGAAAGTTCTGTAGAAAATACAGTAAAAACCAGTCAACCTGCAAAACCTGTGAACAAGCACCAATTTGTTGTTATGTTCACATTTGTTTCTCAGTGCTACACCACATGATGCTGCCTTGTGAAATAAAAGGACAGTTACAGTTAATATGAAAACCTTATTGAAACAAGAATGGTACCAAAAATCATTTTGTTTGTTCTTAATTTCAGTTATTTTAGTTTAACTGATTTATTGGAAAAGAATGATGTTAATTGCTCTCACAAAGAATGCCATTGCATTTGTAAAGCTATTCCACTTCCTTTGACGCATCTAACACAAAATACATTGATGTACTTTAATGTTTCAGTCAATCTTTCAGAACTGAAATTGGATGACACATATTACTGATAGGAAATATAACAAGGTTATAGGAAAGAACTATATATATATATATATATATATATATATATATATATATATATATACTGTTTCCCGTCGCCATTCAACCCTGTCTACACAGGAACGTTTTCTATTCTGTCTGTACTAGAACAGCGATTTGGGTGTTTAAAAATGAAACAATTGGGAAACGAGCTCCAGAGTGAACAGTTTTCAGTCACCTCCCTCCATGTACACAAACAGTGCTGCTTTCTCGAAATGCGTTTGCGCACTGTGGTTGCAGTCAATTGCCATGCGCGAATACGGTTTCGCGCAGGCGCGGGGAAAGAAGGACCTTATACGCATGCGTTTGTGGTTCGTTGGAAAATCAAACCGCCAACGGCTGCCTGGTAAACTACAGCGTTTTCGTGTCTTCTGTGGTCTCGTGTGCGCGGAAATATTTCATAAAGTTTCTGTCTGCTCGTAGAACGAGCTGCAAACGAAGATGGAATACAAAGCAGGACATTGGCGTGTATTAATTCGACGTCACCCGGAGCATCAGCCTACGAGCTATTGGTAAGGTATGTAGAACTTCTTTTGTCATAGTGTCAAATATTTCTGGAGTTCTTTTCATTTAGTAACACCACGTGTTTATAGGTAGAAGTTAAATGGGTCAGGAGGCATTTTGTTTCAATTCTAGACCAGCCAACATTGCTGTTTGATTTGTATTTTTTGCTGTCAGTTTAGCGTGGAGAACGTTTAACACTTGCTGTGTTGGGGTCCATAAGTGAACCCCAAGCTCATAGCTAACTCCGCCCACTTCAGACTTTTGAAAAATGCACAAAAATGGGCGGTTGGGTACTGGGAACGCTGGGAAGAGGGAGAGAAAAAGGACGGAGTTTTCCAGATGAGGTGGGAGTGACCGTGAGGACCGTGATGTCCCCTAGCCAAAAAGTGACACAGAGTCCCGCCGCAGCACTGCTGCTTCAGAGCGACCTAAGGTGAAGGATTTTTCCCCTTCAGAGTCACATTCATATCTGTGTTCAGAGTACCCTGAGGTAGGCTTTCCAGATTTTTCCTACCCTTCCATGAATATGGGCGCAACTTCCGCTCCGTTCTGTCTAAATGGGACTTTGCATAGAAACGAGATGCTAAACGTGACTATTAAAGCAATTTTGATACCAAACTACATAAACTTCGACTGCTTCACCTCAAACAGGATAATATTATTATTATTTCTCTGCCTTCTACTGGAGAGTTCAAATTGATGACATTACTTCAGATAACCTACACGGGCATATTTAGCTAACTTTATTAACTTCATATCAGTATAAAAAGATACATCTCTAGTTTGTGGGGTTGCTGAAATTCTTATTTTACAAACTAATCCCTCTTAAATATGGGAATTATATTGATAAAATTATCCATGACTCAAGTTGCCAGCTCTTCAGTTTGGTAAATGTCAGGTTTTTGTATTAAGAATTAATGATAAATTAATACTGAAAGAATCACATCCCCGATGCACTTAGACAGTGGACAGCATGTTGTGAGAGACATATTTAACTATGTCATAATATTAGTACCATGAACATAGCAACAGGTACTGAGCATTGCAGAAAATATGATTAAAAAATTTCAGCTCATTGATTTAACAAAAATGAAGCAGTATTTATTACAGCCTATATTTATTTATTTCAGAACAACCACTGTTGACGCTAAATCACTTCAGTAAGCCTTTGGAAGAATCATGTTTTTGCTATTATTGTTACTGTACTGGAAGTTCCACTTCCATTCATAGCTACAGTAGACCCCCAGGAATAATGTGGTATCCACCTTATTTACTTATCTACAGCTTATAATACAAACAATGTGAACGTGATAACAAAAATATAAATATTTACAAATTCCAGAAGAATTCCTATCGAAACAACTGTCGTTCTTTGTTAGCGTCTATAGTTAGCTGCTGTACTAGAATACATGTATTTAATGTAGCCTACTTCCGTTTTGGCACCGGAAGTTTCGCCCATATTCAAATTTACAGTAGCGGCCCCAGGAATAAGGTGGATAGTGTGGTGGTGGTGGACTGTGGTGGTCCTGGGCATTACTTGTTGGCTCTAGCACCTCCTAAATGCACAATGGGGATATGTGCACGTCAGTGTCATGGCACTAAAGATTTAATAGCTCACTTGATTTTTGCAGTTTTGCAGGATGCCACAAAGCTCAAGATTCAGAGAGGACAGTTGGAGGGCTGCTCAGAGGACATAAAGGGTATGATGTTTCCCCTTCTCTCCTATTTCGACGAAAAAGAAGACAACCTCTTTTGCCTTGTTGAAACATTCTTGCCAGATGAGGTACCAGTGGAAAGCCTGCCCCATGTATTGTTGTTTGTAGTAAGTGGATCTCAGAAACACTTTAAAGACTCATTTGGATGGTAATGGATGATTTGCTTGTAATTCTTTTCTACTTTTATCATCCTCCCAGGAGCCTCTTGCTAGGCTTCAAGGCAGCTCATGCTATGCATTGTCCAGCATTGGGATCCACTCAGGAGTTCCTACAGAGGTAATAATTTTTCCTCTTTAGAGGTAGTTATATGGTATAGTTTAATGTTGGCAAAATGTTTTATTTCCTTCCAGCCATGTGCATCATATGATACAACATCAGTTATTTTTATAACTGTGTTATCGTCACCTGAAACAACTGCTATCCTGAGGAAGACGGTTCAGGACAATAAGAGCCAAAACTAACAGACTGAAAAACAGCACATATCCCAGAGCAGTTGCAATAATAAACTAGAAAAGCACTCGGAGAGGGCAGACCTCTGCCATTAGCCCTATCTCCCAATAGTGAAGAGTCCTTTAAAAATTCCTAGATCCAGACGATGATCTGGATCAGTCCCAAAATCTAATCAGTTCTTCCTTATGCCATTTCTGACATTTCCTGGAAATTTCATCAGAATCTATCCATAGCTTTTTGGGTTATGTTGCTAACAAACAAACTAACAAACCCTGCCAATCACATAACCTCCTTGGCAGAGGTAATAATAATTGCACTGAATGGAACTGCACAAAATTTCATTGTACTTGTGTACAATGACAATAAAGATTCTGGTTCAGATTTTTAGGTTTGATAGTATCCATATTTTGAAATTTATAAAACAAAAAAATAGATGTACAGCATTTTTTCTAAACCAAAACTGTTGTGAGCAGAAAAAGCGTAAGGGCAAGCAAGATGACATGCAGAGCTGTGGGATCAACACACAATAAGTGGAGAGGGTAGCACCAGTCACAGCTTACATTGTTGATTTTAGAAGAACACATAAACACAGCAACACCCGTCTGATAACTGCTTAACAGCTGGATCACCCTACATGTATGTCTGCATTTTTGAGTCTGCTGTAGCTTCTGCCACAAAACACAAGGGATGTGACAAGACATTCAGCTCACAGGACGAGAAGAGATTGGGTCCACTCCTTTTTTGAGTGAATTCAAAAATGGGATAGTACTTTGCAATCAGTGCATACATAAGTGTTCAAAACTTCTAAGTTGACATGATTTGGTGCTTTACCTTGTCTTTCTATTTTTCCTTACTCTTTTTTAAGGTCCTGTTTCTTCTGCTAGTAGTGACTAGGACTCCATTACTTTATACTGTCTCCGGTATTCCACTCCTCTAAAAAGATGCCAGTTATCAAGGATTAGTAATGGTAAGCCTTGTACAGCATTTGTACATACCCCAATAAATTCTTTAGATTAATCTTTCTTTGAGCATCATGTAGCAATTTTATGTTAATTTTATGTAGTTTACACCAAGCACTGCATTAATCTGGTCATGTAGAAATGCCCAGAATACTGCCATGCCACTGCTTTGTCCAGCTTATTCTCAGTGTTCTGATGATCACACCATATGGGGCCAGTACAGTTTTCTGTGCAAGTCATACGTTTTCATTATGATTGATTTAAAATTCAGCGCCCATCATCTTTGTTAGAGCAAAATCCTTTTGCACCCCAAAGCATTTAGGGTAAGTGTACCCATTAAGCCCACCAAAATCTAAGTTCACGTATTTTTCGTAGATACTAAGATGGTTTATAAACATGATCATTTGTTAAAATGAAGGATTAATCCCTCATTTGAAGGTATATTTATTTACTTATGCATATTTTAAAGAACAAATTAAAGAAATGTCATGAATAAGGTCAAAAGTCTGGCATGGCCTTAATTGGTACCTAAGTACCATTTAAGCCCATCTGTGTTCCAAATAAGCCCACAACCACATTTATTGACAGAAATTTAAAAAATTATTATATTTTTCAAGTAGTAAACATATATTAATTCAGTAACATGTTATACATGTTAAACACAATTTATTTTTTGAACTTGGCTTTAATGTTTGGCTTGTAACAATGGACCACCACAAACATGACTAAGTAGGCCTAAAACTAATTTTCACTGGCTTCAGTATTTAACATTTCATTGAACATTTTATTTAATATTGACAAAATTTGATTCAATATTGACAAAATTAAAAAATATGTTTGTTTTTAAAAGTATTAAATGACATTACAGTGCATCAACAATATCTTATTCTTATTGGATTTAATGTTTGGCTTGTAACAATGATGATTTTAGGACAGTTGCTGTAATTCCTCTTTTTTGTTGGCATTTTTCTCACTATAAACAATTATGCAAAACTAAGTGACAGAACAATTCCTCTGGGCAGTGTGCGATCTGTGATGTACTCATGTTAATGAAGTTAGTGAGGTATAACAACATCCAACACAGGATTACAGTGAAAAGCTATCAAACCTCAAAATTTCATTTTTTTCTATTGAAACACATAAGATGGGCTTAAATGGTACTACAGTGACTACCAGAGAAATAATATGTTCTCACCAAAATCAAACAAATGTTTAAAGAAATGCCTGTAGCCTAAATATGCTGTAAAACTTGCCATCACAGTTATCCCTCTTCTGCCAAACTTTCTGAGTTATCAAGGAATTCTTGTTCAAAGTTTTATGTAAGATTTATGTAAAATGAATCAGAAAACACCTAGTTTGTGTACTTATTATTTTTAATCCCTAAGCAGTGTATCTATCAGTAGGGCTACATGTATTGACTAGTGATTTGCTCGCTAGCTAGCCTGACTCATCTTTTCACATAAAACTAAATAGTAAGAAATGACAAAAAACTACTTGTTTATACACAAAAAACAAATCAATAATCTCTCAAATTACATTATGTGAATGTACTTAACAAGTCAGTGGCTGAAAATAGTTGAAAAGAGATTCTTTCTGAGACTGCACGAATGTAGGCAAGCCTTATTCAATATCCACAAATGTGATTGGTGTCAAACAAAAACTGACATATAATTAAGATATTGTGTGATTGGGCAAAATAATGTATAGCATTAGACAGGCCCCTCTTTTTTTTTTAAATTGACTTCAGAGTTGCAAGTGGGCTTAAATGGTGCCTGGGCTTAATGGGTAGGCTTACCCTAATACAATACAATAATAACTCTATTCATCCCCGAAGGGAAATTATGTAGAAATTATATATCAAATTATATATTATATTTACATGTTAAAGCAAATTCTATATTTATTTGGGTGGTCTTACAAGTAAATATATATATAAAGAGCATAGTTTGCAAATATTTATTTTGTGGTTCAACTACCTAAAATCACAATATAACCCTTATGAATGGTTCATACCAAGGTCTTTTGCTAACACTTGTGGTTTGGGCTATTGTGTGCAGTTTTAAATCAGTGTTAATTTCGTCGACTAAAACTATGACTAAAAATGTTCATCGACTGCTTTTTTTTCTATGACAAAAACTAACAAAAATAGATCTGTGATGATTAAAACTGACAACAACTAAGTTGAGTTTTTGACTAGAATGTAATGTAGTTTTCGTCAGACTTTCAAAATCCATGATATCTCTCCACTGTGGGTAATTCTGTCAAAAAACAATGCAGCTGCAGCTCTTCTGCCTCTCAGCTGTAGAAAGCAGGGACCCCAGGTTTGGCAGGGTGCAGAGAACATCCCACCATGACTTGGTACCAGATTTAAGCAAGACAATAAATGCTTGGACTAAAAGTAAAACCTAAAATGTGAGGACTTTTTATGGACTAAAACTAAATGGACAGAAATGACTAAAATGTGACTGAAACTAAAATTCATTTCACTTACTAAAACTAAGACTAAAATTAAAAATATCTGCCAAAATTAAAACCGATTTAAATAACTTTTTTGTGCGGGTCCATATCTTCTTGGATATGTGAAGGAGGGGGGAGCTCAGTGGATACAAGCCTGGGCACCACAGCTCTAAACTATAAAGGAAAAGCAAATTGCAATTAATATGTCATAACTGTGTCATTATAACCAATAAAGGAAAAAGTAATTGGCTGTTGTTAGGTGATTGCTGACTTAATAGCTGGCATTTGTGGGTACATTTGCTTTTCTTCACCATATTCTATTATAGAAATGATCTGTATGTACTGTACACACTGTTTATTTTATTCTGTTGTGCTGATTGTAATCATGGCTTATCAGAGCCTAGTTTTCTCAAATTTACATCTGTGTAGGCATTAAACTGAAGCACTGAATCACTCTAACTTTGCTTTGTATATGTACTTCCTGCAGAGAGGATGGAGCCAGTCCAAAGTGAACACCTGATGAACTGCATTCGAGTCTTCAAGAAGATGAAGTTTCTTGGCCACGTGAAGCTTCCCAAGTGGAAGGCCTTCTTCAATCAAGACTGGACTCGACTCATTACTCTTGAATCATTTAGGGGCAAGTGACTTTATGTTTCATCTTCATGTATTACACCAAGGACTACCTGTCATACATATGGACACAAGCTTTTTTTTCCAAGATCTAAACTGCTTTGTGAGTATACAGACAAGTTATCAGATGTGTTGAAAGGTTTTTTATAGCAAACATATAACTGCAGAGTTTCTTATTGTTTATCAGAGAGCTTGAATCTTTTGTTAAAAGTAGGAGTATTAGGGCACTACTGCAAAATCTGGCAAATTAACTGAAATTTCACGTTTTGTACTGTATTTTTTACAGCAAATTTCTGGCAACCACAGCTGCTGGTAATTTACTGTAAAATTTAAAGTAAGGCAGTATTAAGCTACTACTGTAAAATCTGCAAACATCAGCTGTAATTTCTCATGTTTTGTACTGTATTTTTTACAGCAAATTTCTGGCAACCACAGCTGCCAGTAATTTACTGTAAAATTTAAAGTTGGGCAGTATTTTGCTACTACCATAAAATCTGCAAAAACATCAGCTGTAATTTCTCATGTTTTGTACTGTATTTGTTACAGTAAATTACTGGCAGCTGTGGTTGCCAGTAATTTACCATAAAATTTAAGTAGTTATAATAAAATACCATTAAACGTTATACAGGTCTACTGTTTTTATTACTGAGATAGATTGTATTTAGGTTTACAGGATTTCTGGTGTTTTTAAGGTCATTTACCGTAAACAGGTTTGTTTCATTATCGTTATTTTTACAGCCAATCCCTGTAGAAAATGTTGTAATAGAGCTGTAATTTTTACATCAAATTACAGTAAGTTGTACAGCAAATTACCGTAAATATGGTTACAGTATAACTGTTATTTTTACAGCAAATCCCTGTATAAACGGTTACAATATAGTATTTTTTTAACATAAATTTAAAGTTAAAAAAAACAGGTTTGAACTGTAATAGTTAGAGTTGTAGAATGAAAACTGTTTTTTCCTGATACATTCTCACCGTAATTTTTACGGTAAATCTCCGGCAACCACAGCTGCCAGTATTTTACCATAATTTTAACGGATTTTTTTTTTTTTTACAGTGTACTGCACAAATGAATTAAAAAGTTATTTGCTTTTTTTGATAAGAGTGGTTATGATTCAGGTTAAATATAAAATACCACAGCTTAACTTTACAATGGACCATGATTTTGCTGGCCCCCAGTTTGGCTGGGCCATTGTTCCCAGGTTCTCAACCTTTTCAACCCATGACCCCCAAAATAAAGGTGTCAGAGACCAGGGACTGTACCTGAAGGTGGTTGAACACAGCCATGCACATTCAAGAATAGTCAGGTGGAGACAAGGCCGTCCATGAGGGGGTTATAAAGGGGAGAGCTTTCTGGGGCCCAGCCAATCTGGAGGCTCATGGACATCAACAAAATCATGGTCTATTGTAAAGTTTAGCTGTGATTTCCATATTTTACATTTAACCTGAAACAAATAACCACTTTTACCAATGTAACGAGTCTCTTTTTTAAATCATTTGTGTAGTATATAGCCTTCTTAAAAATGTAAATCTATTTTCTAAAAAAAAAAAAAAAAAAAAGAATTAAAATGGGTTAAAAATTGGGGGAAAAAATTAATAATGGCAAAAAAATGGTGGAAAAGGTGGTGAAATTTGATCTTAAAAGTAGCAGAAATGGATTAGAAGTGGCAAGATTTTATAAGAATGGCAAAAAATAACCAAAAAAGGGCAAAAATGGGGAAATCTGGTGAAATGGGAAGAAAAATTGATATAAACTGGCATCCTATCCTACCTGCCCATATAGACTTCATCTTGTGCCAAACTACCAAATATATCAAAAACTCTATACGATAACATTAGTGGTATCAAAATTAATCCTCAAGTTCTCCCCAAACAAACAATAAATGTAAAATTATCAAAGTAAACAAAATAGTGTGAATAGCTCCAACAGAGGGGCAAGGTCCCTTCTACCCTTCTACCTCACAGGCTGACAGACAGAAAGACTTCAGAGTCATGATGCCCCATGAATGGGGCTGTTATTCCTCTGTCAGTCTTGGCAGATGTTTGGGGAATAAAGAACTCTGACACCAGTTTGGCTCTTTGGCTCAAACAGGTGTCTGTGTCGCTCTCTAGAGTAGTGGTTCTCGATCCTCAGGACCCACTGGTTTCTCCAATGACAAATCCTGACCCTGACCCATTTTTAAAAAAAAAAATTGTAGATGTTCAGGTCCCCTTTAGTGGACCTGGGACCAGTTTGGTAACAAACTCTAAAATAATCACAGATCAAGAAAGACTATTATAAACTGCCAAGACACTTTTGACAGCAGGTTTCTAGACATTTCTAGACATTTCTCTCTACAGCTGAAAACAAGAAGGCTCAATTTTATGCCAGAATTCTTTTCTTTGTTTTTATTTTTATTTCTTTTATTTTGTTATCAAATAAACCGAAGCACAGCTGATATTTTGACTTACTACTGTAAATCAGAACACCGGCTGTGAAGGTTTATTGTTTGGGGGTGTTAGAGGTTTGGAGGAGGGGATTGGGTGGCAGAAGAAGCTGTTTTCTTCTTCTTCATCCACTCAGGTTTTCTCAGCCCCAGGAAGTGTCAGAATCCTTTAAACCAGGACATCTGCCTGGGTGCTGAATCTGTAGCCCCGTCTTCAGATGGTGTGGCCCCCTCTTCCTCCTTAGGTTCTGGAGGCCCATCTTCAGATGGTGTAGCCCCCTACTCCTCCTCAGGTTCTGGAGGCCCATCATTAGAGACTGTGGCCCCCTCTTCCTCCTCAGGTTCTGGAGGCCCGTCTTTAGATGCTGGGACCCCCTAATCCTCCTCAGGTTCTGACTGAGATGTGTCTGCAGAAGTTCCAGGAGTTTCTGCCACAGCATTATTGTTGGTCACCTCCTTGGACGTCAGTTCATCTCGGTCCTCCTCGCTGCTCTTTCTTTCTGGAGGCACGCAGCTGTCTTTCTCCCTCAGCTGGTCAGAAGGTCCAATTTTATGCCCGAATTCTTTTCATTGTTTTTATTTTCTTTTTTTCCTTTTTCTTAATTAAATAAACCGAAGCACAGCCGATATTTTAACTTACTACTGTAAATCAGAACACCAGCTGTGAGGGTTTATTGTCTGGGGGTGTTAGAGGTTTGGAGGAGGGGATTGGGTGGTGGAAGAAGCTGTTTTCTTCTTCTTCATCCATTCAGGTTTTCTCAGCCCCAGGAAGTGTCGGAATCGTTTAAACCAGGACATCTGCCTGGGTGCTGACTCTGTAGCCCCGTCTTCAGACGCTGAGGCCTCCTCTTCCTCCTTAGGTTCTGGAGGCCCATCATTACAGACTGTGGCCCCCTCCTTCTCCTCAGGTGCTGGCTCTGGAAACCCGTCTGTAAATGCTGCGGCCCCCTGGACCTCCTCAGGTTCTGACTGAGCTGTTTCTGTAGTTCCAGGAGTTTCTGCCACAGCACTATTAGTGGTCACCTCCATGGACATCAGCTCATCTCTGTCCTCCTCGCTGCTCTGTTTTTCTGGAGGAACGCAGCAGTCTTTCTCCCTCAGCTGGTCAGAAAGCACGGTGTTGAGAAGGCTGATCTGTGCTTTCAGCTCCTCTACCTCTCTAGCACGGATGCTCTCTGACTTCTCTTGGTCTTGAAGGAGAAAGGTTATCTTGTCCCTCTCCTCCCTGAGCAGTCCCTTAAGGTCCTCCAGCTCGGTCTTGGAGGTTTCCTCTTTGTCCAAAGCAGCCTTCCTCAGTGCAGACATCTCCTCTAAGGTCTTCTGAAGGAGGACTTCCTGCTGTTTGGCAGCGGCCATGTCTTCTTCATGCCGGGTCCTCAGCTGGTTGAATGACACCGTCATGTTGATCAGCTCTTCCTGGAGGGAGTTATTTTTCTCCTCCTTTTCCTTGAGCTCCTTGGTGAACTGCTCGGTGCTTAACAGGTGTGCCACCTTCAGCTCCTCGTAGTCCGCATGCAGCTCTTTTTTCTTCTTCTGCCTCTTGGTGTCATTCACCTGCTGGGCGATCTTGAAGGCAGAGACAGTCTCCTTGTTGCTGTATTTCTGCAGCCTCTCCAGCTCTCTCTTAGTCTCTTTGCCCTGGTTAATATACATTTCTGTCAGGGCCTTCTGCTTTTTGAGCTGCTGACTCATCTCCTCCCTTTCATGGATGAGCTGGAATTTCTCATCCCTCTCTTTCTGCAGCAGGTCACTGAGCTGCCTCACTTTCTGATGGAGTCTTTCCACTTCCATCTCTCTTCCAGCGCCCTGTCGATTGTTGGCGCCCTGTTGGTTGTTGGGCCTGTTGTGCCCTCTGGGTTTTGGCTGTCGCTGCATTTCCTTCAGCTTTTTTTTCGCTACAAAGAAATGATAATTTGTAGATGGTCCAAGAGTTCTCTTGTCCAAGGGTTTGAAAGTCACCGGTTAAAGTACTGTTGACTGTACTGGTTGCTGCACTGGTAACTGGTTTGACTGACTGACTGTCTGGATGCTGCAGTCTTATTTATAGACTCAGTGATGTCATACGGAATCTGTCCATTGATGTGTTCCATTCCGTGTGGCTTGGATGTGTTCCAAAGTTCCACAAAGGGGATTTTTTTTGTTTACCATTCCTGCTAATTTAAAAAAACAAACAAACAAACAACAGACATAGTATTCAAATTAAGCATCTTTTTGATTCAAAAGAAATAAAAATCCCATTGATTTTATCTACAGCTGATTTAATTACTAGCCATATTATCCAAAAGACCATGTTTGAGCTACGTTTGACTATGCCAAACGTTCAAAGTGGGAAAATATAAACATTTTTAATTCTTAAGGTCTTTTTGTGTCCTGAAGGTAGTGAAATATTCAGATAAAGAAGGTAAAAAGTCCAAGAGAAATGGCAGCTGGCAGGGATGAAAAAAAATGCCTAAAGCCTGGAAGAGCCACTCATGTTTGATCCGTTTCCACATTTGACCATTTGGTCCCCGTTTGAGTTTTTAAATGTGGATTAAAAACAACAAAAGATGGAGGAAGCTGGCACTGTACAGCACTGGTTCTCAATGTTGGGGTCGGGATCCCATTTGGGGTCATGAGACACTGAGAGGGGGTCTCCAGATGCCTTAAAGAAACTAGGAACATTTAAATACTTTACACCAATTTTGCCAGATTTCAACCCATTGTCATCACTTTTTTCCCCACCAATTTTGCCAACACATTTTTGTCACTTAAAACCCTTTTTTTTTTTTTTTGGTCAATTTTAAACCTTTTCCACCACTTTTGTCTGCCTGTTTTTGCCACTTCTAAATCAAATCTTGCCACTTGTTGCCTCCTGTTGGCTCTGTTAACCCATTATTGCCACCATTAACCCCTCTTTACCACTTTTTATGCCACATTTCACAATTGAATACACCCATTTTTGCCAGTTTAGCCCATTTTTGCCTATTTTTGCCTTAGCTAAGCCTTTTTTGCCCGTTTATATCAAGTTTTTTAATCCAATTTCACCTTTCCACCTATTTTTGCTACTTTAATGCATTTCAGCCACTTTTTAAATCCCTTCCTACCACTTAAAATGCCCACTTTTGCCACTTTAAAGGGATACTTCAACATTTTGGCAAAATCGCCCATTGCCATAATTCCTATAGTCTTAGTAATAGGTTCATTTCCTTTAGTTGTTGGTGCAAGCTGTTTCTGGATCTGGGGGGCCGTTAAACCAGCTGCACTGCTAATGCTATGTTAGCAGATGGAGTTTTTGCTTTCCCACATTACGATCATTACGATACGGAGATGTTTCAACGCTAAATGCAAAGCCGGAACTACACCCCAGACATGGCTGCTGCACTGTGTCACTCCGCCCATTGGTTCACTCAAGAAATAGTTCCGAGTATTTGCTTCATGTGTCGTAATGTTACATAATTATACGTTATTATTTCATAGCGTGGTGAATGTGCAGGTCACGACTTGTCCACGAGAGCGTTTTGGAGTTGTTGGATTGTGTATTTGATGAGTTTGATGAGGGAAAGCAAAAATTGCGTCTGCTAACATAGCGTTAGCAGTGCAGCTGGTTTAATGGTCCCCCCAGATCCAGAAACGGCTTGCACAGACAACTAAAGGAAACAAACCTATTATTAAGACTGTAGAAATTAAGGCAATGGGCAACTTTGCCAAAATGTTGAAGTATCCCTTTAACCCATTTTTGGTTCGGTTTTTTTTTTTTTTTTTTTTGCCACTTTTAGCCATTTTTTGGCACTTCTTACCCTTTACTGCTACTTTTAAACTCTGATTTCAGCACCTTTCCCTTCATTTTTCCCATTATTAACCCATTTTAGCTATTTTAATGTATTTTAATTGTGTTTTAAATGGAAGGATTAATATTTTTAAGAGGGATACTATATATGAATGAACAAAACCATAAAAGGCAAACACAATTATCTTTTACCCACCCGGGCATCATATAAGTAATAGTAAAAATCCCCAGTGTTTGTGTGTAGGAGTCCCGTTAGTGGGAATGATATCATCAGAGAGAGAAATGCAGCAGCCATGATCTTAAAGATGGGATCACTCAATAGGAACACTGGGCATAAGCACAGAGCTCAGCTCGATGCTGGCTGACTACAGCCGAAAATTGGCAAGTGACCCTTGAGACAGGTCAGTCCCAATTCACAGACAGCAAATTGTGTGGAAGGCATTGATTAATGGGTAAGACACAAGTCGTTATGGCCTTGTGGTGTCATCCCTCTGCCTCGGCGCTATCTCAAACACTCTCTTACTGCTGAAATCGGACGAGTGCCTAAAATAACAGTTCAACAATTGATCTTCGCCCATAATTAATGGCTCCACTCAGGTCCAATTTGTGAAGCTTATAACCTAAGAGGAGGGCAGTTAAGGACTAGACAGAATTAGTTGCGGCTCACAGACAGCTCACCACATGAATTATGTCAATGTTGGATTTCAGTTGGAAGGAAATCATGTTTGCTACATCTTGCATTCGGGTTGTGAGGAACTGAAGGTTAGGATTAATGGTAATGTGGTTATTATCAAACATTGTGCCTTAATTATTGCCTTATAAGCGATGACACAGAAATGCTGAATTGAAACTTGAAGTAAATCACTGGACTTTCATTGTTTTTAATGCTGATAATATTGGTTCAGTAAAAATTACACTTACAGTTGTAATTTGTGTATTAAGACCATTTCAGCACGTTGGCACCAAAGTTTCTAGACAAAATATAACAGGTTATCTCAATTCCATCTTTTAAATCCTTTCTATGTATTAAATTAGGATGCTTAATGCCCTTCAGATGAATTAATAAGTCATTTAATCTGAAAGGCAATTAGTCATTTAACAATGGAATATCGCCATCCAATGACAAGTGAAGGCTTTGTGAAAAGAAGACAATTAGGTATATATCAATCCCTGTCCATTGCTTTTCACACAGTGAGGTGACAGGTGACTTTCCATATTAGTTTTTTCATTTGTGACTAGCATACTGTGTCAGGATAGAGGGATGGAGGAGGACATGTTCAGAAAGGAAACTGACAGTGGATGACAGATTGCAGTGTTATCCATCATCTCTAGTGACTCTAAGAGGCTGCCTCTCAAGAGAGTTCATTTTTCCAGGAAACAATAGCAGGCAAGATGGTCCAGCTTGAAGAGTAAAAGCCCTGAAGCTAATTCAAGGGCCTGACCCTTGGATATGGATGTGAGGGAGGCATACTACACTCTGAGCCAAAGAGGGAACGTCTTTAGATGGTCTGATAGAAAGGCAGGTATAGCTGAAAGAGCTCTCATTAGAACTGGGCTAAGACAACTACAGGTCTCTTTATAATATGTTCCTGTACCAGATAAACAAATATAATAAGAAGAATACATTTATAAAGCCCTTTCAGTCAAAGTGCTGTACATGGAGATCAAAAGTATAGAAATAAAAAGCACTTGACAATAAAAACACTAAATCAACAAACATATAGAAACATACTGAAACAATAAAAAGGACATCAGTAAAAAAAAAAAAAAAAAAAAATTAAGATTCATATGCAACAGTAAACCCGGGGGTCTTCAGCTTTGCAATGCAGAATGCCTGCCTAATTTCTACAGGTAAACTGCTCCACAATGTTGGTGCATGCAGGGAAAAGGCCCGCTCACCAACTATCTTTTTACAGACATTTAAGACCCTCAGAGATCCAGTTCCAGATCACCAAATCAGCCAGGTACGATGGAGCAATGCCATTTACAATTTTATAAGTTAGCAGCAACAATAATCTAACAGCGACAAAACAAAAGCATGAATAAAGACCTCAGCATCCTGAAACAGAACTGGTCAAATCTTGGCGATATTTCTGAGGTGAAGAAAAGGCCACTCCTGTCACCTCCTTTATATGAAAATCAAACGAAAGAGTCTGATCAGAGAGCACACTAAGATTCTTGACTCTGTCTTTGCAATGAATAACAGTCACCCAAAGACAGAGTGAAATGATCAAACAAATGATCAAGTCAAGCTGGTCTAATGACCATCATTTCCGTCTTAGCAGAGTTCAGAAGCAGGAAATTTGTTGAAGACCAGCTCCTAACAGCTGCAAGACAAGCCTCAAGTTTAGTTGTGTCAGATCTGCTTTGAAGGAGTAATGGCATGGATAACTAATATAAGATTAATCTGAAACGACTGTGCCTGGTCTGTGAATGGATTGGACTAATCAGCATTATTTGAGGAGTGCGAGGCAGTAGCTATAAATGGGGTTTAGTTGTACTTAGAGCCAGTGTGGCTGCGGCTATTACCTCAGATGTAGCTATAGTACAGCAGCAGTTTGTCAGAAGTGGACCACATTTATAGCACTGAAAGCTTTTCATGATGGAAAAGATGTTTTCGCTCTTCTCCCGATCAGCTTCAAGCATGACTGCGATTGTTACGAGGTTTAGCTGAATAGTAGGCTAAGAGCACGGCAGCAGCTAGTGAAGACATTAGCTTGCATGTAACATTAGTGGCAGTTTTCACCTGGACATTTCTTTATCGAAAGATGAGCCAAGATCTAAGCTTTAAGCTTTTCTTGGTGGTAAAGATGTTGTTGCTCTTCTCCAGACTGGTCTCTGCATTAGTTTGATCCACCAACTAGCTCCACTGGTCATAAACTAAACCAGCACCTTCCTGCCAAGCTCACGTTACCAACCAGAGCTGCACATGGCTACTTCCTCATTTTGTCTTTCACTCTGATTGGCCTGTGATGAATTTAAAGGCCACAATGTTTGTCCAATCACCCTCTATGAAATTTTGAGAAGTTCTGCCCTTCCCAAACACTGGGAAATTTACCAGATGGATTTGAAATATTTTTCCCATTTAATGTATATATGAAACAGTCAGGTTATAAACGATGAAAAAATTAATGATACAGAGATGAGTTTCAAATCAGATGTTAACCCTGAATGTCTGACACCAAACTTGAGATAATATTGTTGCTCTGTTATACTTTAGAGCAATAGTTTAAAACCCTTTCATCCTAAAGATCTACTAATGATGAAAAGCTGAGCCGCCCTGGTGTCTCCACACTAAAACTGTATAGATTGCTGCCCAAAACTACAATCTGTTTTGTTTTCAGGGATAAAATCCCAACAGAACGCAACAATAACAATTTCTTACCTAAAGACCTTGGTGTGAACTATGTTGTAAGTGTGTTATCCATCACATTAGTTAATCAGTGCAGTCCTATTTATGACAAATTCAGAGGAGACAGAGTCTCATAAACATAATTTCTACCAAGAAAAAGCCTTCAGTGTGGTTATTAGCTATTATTCTAATAAGGAAATGTTGTCCATTTTTTGATGAAACTGCCACTAAAGTTACTTCCAAGCTTAATGCACCACTGGCAGCCATTGTTTATCAGTGAAGCTCATGCTGAAGGTCCTCCAGCCAAAGCAAGTGCCCCCAAGCTGGGCTCCGTGCACCCAAGGCTCATAGCTCCACACCTAAGCCAGCCCACCCAACCTTGGGGATTGTGACTTAGTGTGGCCGGAGGATGGACCCAGTTCCTTGAAGGCGCCTCTTCACCACCCCGCTGATTCTGTGGCATCCCTGCTGTACCTGAGTGGAGCTGCCGTGCTCCAGCTGTAGCAGCTTGTAGGAGCTTTGACTGGGCTGTTTTGCCCACTTCAATTGGGATGACATGGCAGCAGTTGCTGGCTGTCAACAGATGCTCAGGGACTCTCCCTCAGGCAGACGCCCCTTATTAGGAACACCACAGAGGGTGATCGGTGCTATGAAAGATGATCCTGCCTGGTGGCAGACATGGAATCTGGCAAATCCATCAGCTCTGCAGCATTAGCACTAGGCACCTTAATATAACTTCCATTGCTTCTTACAGCTTTTCCAACTGTACTTCTTAGTACCATACAGTATATTTATGATAGTTCCTACTATTCTACACTGGCCACCAATCCAACTCAAGGCAAATACTTTCCTAATAAACTGAATGGTTGGTTTTCCCATTAACTTTTGTAGTTCATAAAAGCCCCCTTATCAGCAAATGTGGAGTGGATATAAGCACAGTTATCACACATCCAAAAATATATTAAGTAATGAATTCAGAATCAACATTAGAGACTTTGATTATACTCTCTGGTATTAAAACCGCTTTTTTCTTAGTGTCTTCTATGCTATAACACGTCTTATTCTTCTCCCCAAATTGTTCAACACACCTCGCAGATTTACTGCTGGACTTTAAAAATGTCCGGCAGGTTTTCACAACCTCGTGCTCAAATGTTATTGCAAAATGTTTCTGCCCTGCTGTCCACCGTGGCAGCTCTGAGCCAAAGACAGCTCTCTGTCCTTTATTAGGTTATTTTATCAGCCTTCTCAACAGCTGTGACAGCCCCAGCCCTGATCGAGTTTGGCTTGTTTTCACTACATCCTCTGTAAACTTTGACACCTGATTTCATTGAGGGAGATGGGATTTGAAAGGTGGGGGACACGGGTCGCCAAGCCCTCTTCTCCGCATTGTCTAATATACTGTACCTGAGCTGCTGGTCTTGAAAAATTCATCCCTCTCCTTGCTGTTTCATTCTCTTTCAGGTCACTATCAACTTATCATTTTTTCTGTATTTTTTATTCACCTTTCAGCTATTGCTGTAGTATGAATGCATTAGTTGTATGTATTTCTACTTGAATGCCTTATTTTGTATTCATTTTGCTTTGCCCTCTGCCTGTAAGCCACAAACACCTCATATTCAGAAGCTGTTACATTTATGTGATATAGCAAAGAAATTGTTATGACACTTATTTGAGCCAGTGTCAACACTACCCACCTTCAGTATTCTACTGGAAAATAGAAAACCTAAGAGGTGTCAGAGCAAAAAGCAAGAGTGAATAAAACACAAATAAACTGAATTCTGTTTTTAAAGTCACATCTTTTGCTTTTGCACCCTCCACCCTGTGCAAATGGAGGAAAAGATAATGTGCAATGATAACAACAGTGTTAAATACACACATACAGCACAAGCACTGCTCTGCCATTCAGTGTCCTGGGTGCACATGTCCAATTTACATGTGAGAGAATATTTACAAAACGGTATGAAATTGCTCCTCTCTATGCAAATAAGCTTTGCTGCTAACAGCTTCTAAATCACAAAGGCGAGCATTTATTGGCAAAGGAAGCAACGGTGGTGCTGTTTCACACCACAGAGTCTTGTGTATTAAACCAGTGCATAGCATTTTCATGGCAATGATAAACACCTCATCTCAAGACATGTCCTGTTACAACTATGAAAAATAAGGATTTATTTGAAACCAATTGGAAATGTTTGAGTTAATGTAAGAACACAACCACAAAACAGAAGTAGTAATTTTTTAATTAATAAATACCTGGGCTATCAATGGAATGAAATATGTAGTTGGGATAAATCTCTGATTTCCTGTGGTTAATCACAATTAATCTCATTTTTTTCTCATTTTGAACTATTTCAAATGGACTATTTTACATTTCATACTGTTTAAGTCTTAAACTAAAGCTAACTGATTTCCTGTCTGGGCACAAACCTGCTTTTATTTTGAAAGAAAATGAACAACTTCAGGTAGATCAAAGATAATGGCATTAACCATGGAAAGAGGAACTAGGAATATTACGCCAAGATAGATCCTTGAGTCTATAGATATCTGACCCTCTATTGTTTTTGTTGTTGTCTAGTATATTATTAGTGTTTCTCTGTTGTTAGGGTTTATTGTGCTCTGTTTAGTGTGGTTTGTTTGTTTTGTCACATTATGACACAGTTTGTTTGTGCAGTGATGTTTTGTTTTTTGGTTGTATTGTTTTTGCTCTTGTTTGTGGCTTACTTATTTGTGTATTGTTAGTGTTGTGTTGTTTGTAATTTAAAAAAAAGAGGAACTTGTTATGTAAAAGTGGATGCTGGCTTAGCTCAATGGTTGCTGGATTCCTGGTCTCAGCACTGTTTGGTGCGTGTCTTCCCCCATTCTCTCTCCCCTTATTTCCTGTTTCTCTTCATCTGCCAGACTGGAATATATGGAAATACCTCCCAAAAAAAACAATATTCAACAAAGAGAGCATTAAAAGTTTAAATGGTTGACATTACCAGGTGCAGATAACTTTTAACTTGTCCACTGAGCTGTCTGTAGGTTTTTAAAAGTGAAATAAGACATTAAGGAGCAGGACTGTCCTTATTCTACATCACTGTGGCTGCAGGGAGACACTGCAGTGGCGTAAGCAAAGTGTGCTGAAAGGGATAATAATACACATGATTCATAACCATTAAAAAATGCAATGCACTAATTATGGAACTTAATTAATTGTAATTAATGCATTAATGCTGACAGCCCAAGACACTTCAGCGCACAAAAAAGAGAAAAAACAAAATTTTAAAAATTGTAGCTCTGAAGAACAGACTTCTCTTCCCTTATGGAGTGCTAATCTGAAATGTTGTCAGAGATCTTAAGTGTCTGAGGAAACGTATGATTTAGTTAACTGAGTTAAAGGTGATTCCCTTGGCTTCACATGTAGTCCTCTCTCTGTCCATCATGGACCTATCAGCTCCTCACCAACGTACACGATACATACAACATATATAGTTTTTCTCCGTTGGAGTGTGTGGGTGGGTGTGTGTTTGAGTGTGTGTGTATTGTTTGTCTACAGTGATTCTGGTGCAAGGCCATTGATTTTCCTCATTGTTAGTGGCGACACAAGCATAAAGTGTGCTCATCTGACAAACTTTGTGGGAATGTTTGTGCCAGTATATGTTAAGTACAAGTTCTTCTATTGATCAGATGTTAAAACAGGGAAATGGTGTCTAATTCTGAATAAATCCTGGTGTTGCTATGGTGGATCTAGACCTTAACAACCATGCTGGTTGTTGAGCAAAGCAGCATCAGTTCACTTCATCATCTCCTTGGAGAGAAATGAATAGCTAGCTAAATAAATGTTTAAGTGCCTGGAACCCAGTGGTTGGAGAGGCTAGACCAAAGTTTTGGACATCAGTGAATAGAGTAAGATGCTTCAACCTTCCCCTTGGATACAGTGCACACTGTCATCAGCTGCAGTGCCCCAAGGATCAGGTCTCACAAAAAAGGAGAGAAGGAACAAACCTGCGGCTCAGTAGAATGTGGGCAGCTTACCTGCTGCTTTTCTGCCTTTGTAGGAAAAAAAAGGCAAAATGGGATAATAGTGCTGAAAGAGAACATGAAACCAGGGCCATGCTAGCTACCATACAGCTCAGCTGGAATGTGCAGTGAAATACTTCACAATATACTTTTATGCCATGTAGCATCAGAGACAATCTCAGTCATAAGTTCAGCAGACCCTCTGATCTTTTCCCTGCTTTGCCATGCTGAATGTCAGCCAGACAGGACATGAAATGACCCCTGGAAGACAAAGTGTTACTAAGGGGATTTATAATTCGAACCATGCTTATCTGCTGCAAGAAAACCAGGCAGTTAAGACAGAAACATCTCTAATTACCCAGGGTATTGATTACTGTTGAGAACAGTCGAATTTTCTTAGGTTGCAATGAAATATATCGTCAGAGAAACCACAAGAAAATGGGTTACAAACATGCAATTATGTTTGTCAGTAAACATTCAGATGCAATCTTGGCCTTAACTCAATTCCACTTTTGTTTTTTTTTTTGTAAAACAGCTTCAGCCACATGTCTGGAGAGTGATGCCCAGAATGCCACCAAAGAGCAGAAGGAGGGCTGACAGCACACCAGCCGGTCTTTAGAGACAAATAAAATCAATGCCATTGACCGAACTTTGACATGCCAGGCAGACAGCAAAGTTTGAGAGATTCTTGGTGGGATGGCTCTTTTAAGTGAAGAAAACTTTAAGCAGTGTTCAGCTGCGATGGTTTTTATATGAAAAGAGAAGCGGATAAAGCTAAAACACCAGCATCACAGTGCGCTTCTGTTGTAGCTATGAATGACCCACCTCTCTGACGACCTCTGAACTCGTACCCAGTCGTAGAGACAATGGAGATGGGACAAGATTTTTCGTTGCTTACTTCAACATTGTTGCAGTCTTGAAAGACCAACGCAAATCATGTAGTCTGAGTCAGCCTAAAACCTTTCACATGCATTCACTCCATATTTACCATATTTACACAATGATAACGTAGGCAGCCATGTAGCCATCAGAATGAGTTAATCCTTTTTTGTATGCACCCATTAACATTTACAGCAGTGGGAACAAATGGGGTGAAATGTCTTGCCCAAGCACACATCAAAAAATGGTTTAATATACGATGGACTCTACCTACTGAGCCACAGCCATTCAATATTTGTGAGCAGGTGATGTGTGAGCTACAGTAGTTTTATAGACCCTTTAAGGGAAGCTAAATAACTGATTTTGTGGCAACCTCCAAAACTGGAAAAATAGAGCCAGTACAGAAGTCTGGCTACAGACTGCCACTGTCAGACGCCTCATTCTGCAGACCAGCACTATGAGATGCCACCTTCATCAGGATGAAAGTGGCATAATGTTCTGGCATAGTGTATATGCCATTTAGAAGTGCATTAGCAGCATTAGTGTGTTTTCATGGAGGACAAGCTTCCTCAGGGGTTTCAATAACCCTTAGCCCTCAAGTTCAATCCAGTTTTATTTTGAACGTTTTTGCATGTATTTCCACCCTAACAGTAGTAGGGTCTGACCAGTTATTAAAAGTTTAAGATTGCTCTAAGATTTTATTTTTGCTTTTTATTTTAAAATTTCAGTTTAGTTTTCATTAGTTTTTGCTGCTGTTGGTAAGTTTAGGGTTTAGTTTTTTTTTTTTTTTTTTTTTTGCAAAAAAGCAGTTTAGTTTTAGTTTTTCCAGTAATACGGGATACTCATAAGGGCCAGAAAAAGTAAACATTATACAATTTTTAAAAACACACGTTCAAACAGACTACACTTTTCATTTTAGTTATTCAAATTTGATATTTGACTATTGCTCAAGACCTAAAATCAACTAATATGTGAATTCCTCTTTAATCAAATCCATGTCTGAAAGTAGCGGTTTGCAGCTGAACTGTCTTGCACAACACTGCAGTTCCCTAAGTGTCCACATGAGGCTTGCTGCAAAAGCTTTGGAAGTCACATACACACAAATTCAAAAAAATGGCCATTTCCATGGCAGAAATAAACATTTTATGGCCTGGTCCAGAGGGAAAACATGCTCTGAATAGTTCATTTCTGGAATGTTGAACACCGTATGGGGTGTGGATTTCTTTGATAACTCATCTGTTTTTTTAATAGAAAGGAAAAAAGTCATTCTCCATAAGGACTGTAGCTGATCTGGGGGTGTTGTTACTGTTTGTTTTACCTCGTTGGTGTAGGCTGATCAAAAGATGCTGTGATATAACATTTCTAGCATTGCAAAGGCCACCGATGGGCCTCGAAAGTGTGCTTCAGACAACAGTGGGGGGCATCAGGGAGGACAGTGGATGGATTGGCAACTGGGGAGTTGGAGAGAGTGGCAAAAGACATGCAGAAAAAGAACCACAGGCCAGGCCGCCTAGTTTGAGGACATAAGACTCAATGTATGGGGTGTGAGGATATAACTACTGTGCTAATGGGATACCTTGTGTTACACAAATATTGCACATTTTGTTTTGCTGTGGCTTTAAACTGTAGCTTTATGGCATGCATTTTTTTCATCCCCCTAGATTTAAATGTAAAGCATTAATATAACACTTTTTTTTGTTTTATTTTAAGTATACACTGACAGTGATTCCACTTCTGTAAAAGTCATTGCCCCAGTGTGGCCAAAACCAAAAGGTCTGAACACAGCTTGCATTCCTGACTCTGTATTCAAAAAACTGCACACTATGAAAATCTTGTTCCTTAAGGGAGGTTTAAGATAAACATTGCAAACAAAGACATATATCTACTGGCTCCACCAGAGAGCTGATAATGTAGTAGATCGATGATTGTTGCTGTGGTATCATCCGTATATCATGACCTTGTTTTAGAAATCCTGGCAGATCTCAGTCTGATATAATAAACTCTGTCTAACCCCATCTCTCCCCTGCAGGATAAGTTTGTTTAGATCTTATTCTTTTAACTAAGATCTCTATTTCTCTCTGACCCTCCAGCAATCATCAGGCAGGGATTATTTTATCAGGGATAAAGAATTTAGAAAAAAAAATAACAGCACTGTCTGTACCTTCTATGGAGGATAAATAAAGGCTTATAGTTGGAAAAATATTGGGGTAGTTTGCAAGATAAAAGTTCACTCCAAACCTGATTCAGGAGAAGGTAGTGCTGATGCAGAAGCTCAAAGCGTTATAACACCCTGTACTAGATTTTAGTGTTCTTTCAACTCGACTGCCCTCCACCTTTCTTAAAGTGATATTTTTTCTAACCATTTTTGAAGCCATATCTGAATAATAATTACTGGCAGTTGTAAAATGATACATTCATGCAAAGCACCTGTAGTATTTCAGGAGACTGATTTGTTTCAACTAAGGCTGGAGAGTACTTGCTGTTCAACCTTGTGTTCGCATGTGCATCCAGCTTCCTCACAGGCAAGAGAGCTTATAGGCCACATGCTCTACATACACTTTCCTCCATGTTATGTGCATAAAGCTCCAAGTGTACTGGTTTGATTAACCCTTTACCTACTGAGTCTAAGAATGGAGATTTTGACATATTTTGTTATTATGGCTGTAAAATAGTCAGGAAATGCCCTAAGTCTGAGAGCTTTGGTCCCTCTTCCCAGGAGTACTTGAACTTGACTTTCGAACATCTGGTTAATGATTATTGCTCATTATATGG
This sequence comes from Cheilinus undulatus, assembly GCF_018320785.1. Classification (NCBI taxonomy): domain Eukaryota; kingdom Metazoa; phylum Chordata; class Actinopteri; order Labriformes; family Labridae; genus Cheilinus; species Cheilinus undulatus. The sequence goes on from NC_054873.1 coordinate 32,286,803, forward strand.
AATTGTCAAGAAAAACACAAAAACGGATTTGTTTTTCATGGCTTTTATGAGAAGAAATTTTTTTATTGCTCATGAAGTTTTTATTTTACATTTGAAATGCGAACCTGTACATGTTTAGAACAATCACCAGTCATTTTTTGAGTCTAGGACTCTGGGTGTGCAAAACAATGCAAAAGATAACTATATACATCGGCGAAAATTAGTGCAAACAAAGGTGGAAAAATGCATTCTTAACATTCTCAAGTAACATATTGTTATTGCACATGACAGATGAGCACAAATGCCACTATCTAAGGCTATTTTTTGAAAACAGAACACCACTCTTGCTCGCTCTCCTTTTACTCTCTTCCTTCACTCTACTTTCTCACTCATCTTCTGCCAAAGCTGCTGTTTTGCGGTGCTGTTCGACATTACTGTAATATATATACCACACATCATATATTGCCAAAAAGCACAGGTTCTCAGCTCTCTGTCTGCATTGGAATTTTTTAGATTGAGCAAACTTTTGAAGAGTTACAGTGAGAATCTGTGTAGCTGTCTGGCAATACTGCTGGTGTTTTGCCATGGTGTTTTTGCTGTGAATACCCATGTCATATGGTTGCGAGTACTGTAATGAACTATATATGTGCACATGCCCACAATTCTCAGCTTTCCAACACCATTGGAATTTTTCTGATCAGACAAACTGTGACAGAGTTATGGTAATAATACTCCGGACATATAAAACACAGCGCCAGCGCTGGGTCAGTAGGTAAAAGGTTAATGAGCATGTTAATTGGTGACTTTCAGCTGACTGCATTTGTAGATGTAACTTTTATCGTTGTTATGTCAAAACGTCCTCATCAGAGACAAATTATATTAATTAAAACTAATGCAAATAGCTACTGACACAACAAGTTGAAAATATCCAGTATACAGTCACTTGTTGAACCTTTAAACTAATCTTATATTCATTATTTTTTTTTACAGGTCGTTGTCTTGCTAGACAAAAGCAGAAGTTCTCTTACAGAATGAATAAGATTGTCCTTCAGGATCTTTTCGGCTGCCACCCTGTGCTTTACAGGGCGAATGGTGTGTTTGTGGTGATGTGCAGTGTTTGGTGTCTGCCAAACACAGCATCTTGCCTGATGCCTTTGGATGAAATCTGGTCACAATTTAATCTGAGTTTTCTTCAACAGTGGCTTTCTCTTTGCCGGTAAAGCTCTGGCATGTGAAGAACCCGGGCAACAGTTGTGTGCAGAGTCTCTCCCGTCTCAGCTGCTGAAGCTTGTAACTCCTTCAGAGTAGTCATAGGGGGCTTGGCAGCCTCTCTCTTACTAGGGTCACTCAACTTGTGAGGACAGCCTGATCTAGGTAGATTTACACATGCACCATAGTCCTTCCATTTCTTGATGATGGATATAACTGAACTCTGGGGATGTTCAGTGCCTTTTTGTATCCATCCCCTAAATTATACTTTTCAATAACCTTTTCTCTGACTTGCTCAGACTGTTCCTTTTTTATGGTGTGATGGTAGCCAGGAATACTGATTAAGCGGTGACTGGACCTTCCAGACACAGATGTCTTTATACTATGATCACTTGAGACACATTCACTGAACTCAGGTGATCCCCCTTTCACTAACTGTGAGACTACTAGCATCAATTGGCTGTATTTCTGATAAATTAGATCAGTCACTTTAAAGGGGATGAATATTTATGCAATCACTTATTTTTTCTTACATATTTTTTAATCTGCATTACTTTGTAGAAATAGGTTTTCACTTGGACATTAAAGAGGTTAGATGCTTTTTTGGTGAAAAAAGCAAAAATAAATTGATCATGATTAACTTATTAAATCAGTAAAAGTGTAAAACATCCAAGGGATTGAATACTTTCTAGAGGCACTGTGTAGCTTACAGGGGCAATAATAACCACCTGGCCATAGTTCTAGTTTGTAATTTTTTCTATGTTTACGTATTTTTGTTGTTTTTACATAATTGTTTGCATTTTCTTGTCTGTGTACTGCTACAACACTTGAATTTGCCCTCTATATAGGATAAAAATGGATCGTCTTATCTTGTATGTGAATAAAGATGAACAGATGTATGACTAAGTTGTTAAAGAAAAGGGTTATAACAGGTAACAGGTAATTATGAAGTGCTGCACCTGCAGAAGTTTGCTTGTTAGAAAAACATGAATGTAACCGCCTGTAGTCTGCTGTCATATTATGTATTACTGAGTGTGTGTGGATTATCTTATCTCTGTTAATGTGGATTGCAGTGTAATGGGGCATTAATTGCCCTATTTTGGAGTATGTATGAGGGAGATCAAAGTTTTTTATGTTTAAACATGCAACAAAATACTTCTGTCTTTCTCAGTACTTGCAGCTTTAGAGCCATCATCCACAAGAAACTCTAAATGCTTATAGTTTCATGATTAATCTGATCTGAAAAGTTTTTTTTTTTTTTCCCTCAGGCTCTGTTAATGCTGTGTACAGTCTGTGCTGCAGTTTAGCTCCAGCCAATAGCGCATGCCCTCTAACCTTACAGACTGATAGATTGGCCAGATTTCATATCCGTCATCAGGCAGATCCATCATGAAAAGCTTCAAACTGAAACATTTTTTTCCATTCAGAGAATGAAAGGATCAACAAGTGTAAGGAAAGAGAGGCTGCAGCTACAGGTATGGTGTAGCTTTTGTGTCAGCGGGAAACAGTGGCAGCTGGTGAAGAGATGTATCCAGCTATACTGGCAATTTTATCAAGACTAAAAAATCTGTTCTTATTAAAAGAAGAGTAAAGAACTGCATGTGAAAGTTTTTCTTGGTGGGAAGGTTGTGTGTATTTTTTTTTTTAATTTGCATTAGTGACCAGCACTGGCAAGAGTTTAGTAGGCCAACTGGCTCCACTGATAGTGAACAACAATAATGACTGCCTTTGGATTCAGGGCCTGTGTCCATATCTGGCTTTTATAGCACTGGCAGTGCTTATTTTTAACCAGAAACAATGTAGTCCAGCATTCTGAGCGCTCAGCACTCTAGCTCAACAGAGAAGGTGACCTTAGCGTCAGCTGTTTTTTGTGCTCTCAGTTAAAACTGATCAACTTTTGGAACGGTGCTCATCAATGTCACTTCTCCCTCACTTTCCAATCACGATCAAAAAGGGGCGGGACTTTTGACATTAGTAGAAGAAAAACTGACATGGCTCATCTTTCTTCATCTTTTTTCCAGGGTAGTCATCAGGTCTGCAGCTGCTGCCTGTGTCAGTACAGGACTATTTTACAATGTCTGCATGTCTTCTGTGTGAAATTTCAATGAATTCCAGAAATATAAAGCACATTAAGCTATTTTAAAACACAGTCATAGATTCTAAAGAGGAAAGCGGGACATATTTTCTGAACCACAATGAATGTGACACTTTTATCCGGTCACCCCCCATAATTTTTTGAAATGTTCTGCCCTTTTCAAACAAAGTGTACAGACTGTTGTCCAGATGAATGTGAAATGTTTCCCATGCATTGGATATTTGAAAGAGAACTTCTGTTGTGTCAAGGTGCATGACCTTAACCACTAGATTGGAGTTGGATGCAGTACAGCATGGAGTGCCTGCATCACCAGATCACAAGAAAACAGGACAAACAGCATGCTACTTAGAATAGGTGATGCCACAGCGCTTAAGCCTTGAATGTTTTCTTGAAAGCTACAAATCTTTTACGTTGGTTAAAAATGTATATTACAACTGAATGTAATGCTAAATATTTACATAAGAAATTAATTTTAAGAAACAACCGGAAGCTCCCAATCACAGCATTTCCAGTCACAGGGTTTCATTCTAGTGGTTAGTGTTAATTTTGACAGCTATTTTGAAGAACAGTTTCTGAGAATAAGTTGATGATTTAAGCTCCAGAGGATTTGAATTTTTTGTTTTTGGTGCTACTATGTGATTTTGGCCAAAATTATGTAAGGATGCACTGATGTTTCAAGCTTATATTGCTTTAAAACAGTTCATGTAACTGCTAAATAATCAAAGTATTTCTGGGAAAGCATACCCTTGGAACCTGTTTAAATTATCATAATTATTGTTATAATCATTGATAAAAATGAAATTAATAACATCTAGGATTACCAATCCCATAACTCCAGATTTTTTACAGTTCTGGCTGTGCCCCTGCGATTTAATCTATCTGAGGATGATTCTCTGTTCCTTTGCGTCCTGTGTTGATGTTATATTGATGATGGGATAAACAAACAACAGTCTGTACCTGGTGTTTCATTCTGAAATGAAGCGGATGTTCAATACGTTCTGTGCCTCACTTCCTGTTTAGGTCTATTTGCTCTCCTCAGCTTGCATGCTAGCAGCAGATTCTCTGAGAATATCCTCCTTGCACATCTTAAGCATAGGTGGTACTTCATCCAAAAATACAAAAAAACAACAAGCAAAGGTGCATCCCTCCCCAAAAGCTACTTTATTCCCATCTTGTTCTTTATAAATCAGTAAACATTATCAATGCTACTGCTGTCTTTAATTCTTGAAGCCACTGCAATATCAGTTCTTTTTTACGTTAAGCATTTTACTGTAAAGTTAGTGTATCAGCAGTCTCTTACAAGCACTCTCTATATCCCTCTGCTCTTCTCACAGCTCTGCAGTTAATGTCACCCTGCCCCCTCATCTCTGAATCTTAAGAGACAAACAATAGTGCTATACTCACTTCATTTCTCTTTGCCTCACTTAACCTTGGACTCTGAAGGCAACTTCACTCAGGGGAAAAATTGTAAAGTCAGCTCATCTTCTGAAGTTCCTTTTGCATCAAATCCATTTCATTAGGAAGTCTTAGCTGGACCGTGTCCATGCTACCAGAAAATAATAAAGCCTTCCAATGGCCTTTGGAGATATACAGTTAAAAATGCTTTTAAGGGCAATTATGTGGCAGAGCTTTTTAAAGATATAGAAATATAAACTTGGCACAAAAAATAAGAAAATTTGTGTTTGGTAGATTATTTCTTTGTTGTAACAATGTGTCTTGGCAATAAATCTTATAAAACCTGTTTATTTCCATTTTAAATGGAGCCACATCAGTAAGGAACATGCATTTGTGGGATGAGCAGCAGAGCTGAGTATGTGGGTTGCACCCATGAAAATTTTGCCAAATCTGTTTGACTGATCTGGAAAGGGCCCGTACTATAGCGCAACTTCAAGCTGGTGTTCAGCAAAACCAAATCGCAGCAATGTTTGGAGTGAGCCCTAGTACATCTCAAAACTTAAGGCCAAGTTCCATATAGCAGGGGATGTCAGAGACAGGCCGCAAAGTGGGTATGCCAAGAAGACGACACCCCAAGAAGACTGTTTCCTCACCCTGTCAGCACTTAGGCTGGTACCGTAGGCTGTCTTCTACAGATTTGCAGTCAAGGTTTGCAGGACGATATGTCCAACGGCTCTCTGCCCAAACAACCTGGAACAGACTCCAGCAATCTCTGGTCTCATAAGGCTGCCAGGAGGCCTGCCATGACTGCCCTTCACCGCCAGTCCCATTTGCGCTGGTGTCGGCAACACGTGCACTGGAACCTGAACATGTGGAGGAACGTTATGTTCAGCGATGAGTCCAGATTCTACCTACGGCAGTTGGATCATAGGGTCAAAGTGTGGAGAAGACGTGAAGAATGCTATGCTGATTGCTGCACCGATAGAGTACCATCTTTTGGTAGAGGCAGTATGATGTTGTGGGGCAGCATCTCCCTCACTAGAAAAATGAGGCTTGTCATCATTTGAGACAATCTCAAAGCAGAGAGATATTCAGATGAGATTCTGCAACCAGTGGCACCCCATATCTCCACAGTCTGGGACCAAACTCTATCCTCCAAGATGAAAATGCTTGCCCCCACAGAGTGGGGGTTATCAGAGACTACCTCTGGACTTTGGGAGTGGAGAGGATGAAATGGACTGCCAGCAGTCCTGACCACAGACCAGAGGTTGCGCTGGACTTTTTTGTTGTCTGTCATTTTGACGGAAAAGGTCGTAAAATTCCGTCGTGCCATTTTACAATCCGTCATTATAATTTCCTCTTTAATATCTGTAATATAATTTAATTCAATATGTTTTTTTTGTAGTATTTCATAAATGAAGCACCCTTTCTAAACTTATATTCAAAAAACAATCTTTGAGGTTCTTCATTTTAATGGCACTGAGAGAAAGATGAACACAGCAGCACAGCGATTACTTCTTGTCATTTTTATGCAGTGACGGTGGAGCAACAGTCCCTGTCTTTAAGCAAGCAGCTATGAACTGGGCCATTTAAGATATCACGTACAGTTTTTTGGATATTTTTAATGTTAATATGTTGTAGTTTGACGACCATAGCTGGTAAGTTGTTAAAAGGCTGCACTGTGGAGCTGTGCGCATTTGTCTGCTCCCTAGGAGTCGTAATCCAAAAAACGTCTTTTGTTTTGTATTTGCCTTGACTGTGAAAATTTGTAGAATGTGGCAAATAGTTTCGTACCGTGGGCTTGTAGCTCTGTCACTTCTTTAAAATCCCACTGGATCCATCCTGACAGAGCTTCATACAGCACCCATTCATGCATCATAGGGCTAGGACAGGTTGGAGAGATGGAGAACAACTTTTTAATTCTGTCTCTGTTATGACCTGTGAGTAGGCTAAAAACATGCCTTTATCTGTTGTATTTCAATGACTGATATCCACATAATACATGGGCAAACTACGATAGATAGAGTGAGGTTTTTAGAGAGAGAGAAAGAGAGAGGGGGTCGGGCGGTGGTGAGCGAGCAAGAGAGAATAAAGCAACAGGCGCTGATCTGAATCATCATTCACCCATCTCTTTGTTATATTTCATGGTTGATATCCACATGATAAATGAGCAAACTTTGGTGTATAAAGTGAGGTTTTGGTGGTGAGTAAGCGAGGTGGAATCAGCAACAACTGTTTTGAATCATCAGTCACCTTGGACACATGAAATTTTGCAAAAAAAATTGAACCTGTTCCGAAATAAACGGGAAATAAAACAACAACTTCGGCATCACTGTGCAGACATAATTAGAACAACATGAAATAGGCTCATTGTGCAAAAGCCTCTGCATGCCGACCTGTGTACTGAGACACCTGCAGCATGGAGACCGACATGCTTTCATTAATCTACGATGTCGAGGTCAGTGAGAGAGCCCACTGGCTACAAGATTTTTAATAGGTTAAATGACCTCCTTGATAGTCCATGTGTGCAAAATGGAAAGGGTCTATGTATCTGTCTCTGTGTGTGTTTGCTGAAAAGCAGGCTCATCCTCATTATTCCAGCCCGTCAAAATGACGGACAGCCTTCAAAATTCTACTTCATCCTTCCAAAAAAAAAAAAAAAATCCGTCAATGACAGACAATATTCGGTTAACACGACCTCTGCCTCAGACCCATTGCACACTTGTGGGATCAGCTTGGGCATGCTGCTCATGCCTGTTTCTTCAGACCTCAACCATCCAGTCCACCAAACACCAAACAAGAGTCAATAGCAGAATAAGCTGTTTGGCATTGGCAGAGAAGATTTGGCAAATTTTTCATGGGCACAACCCACATACTCAGCTCTGCTGCTCATTCCACAAATGCATGTTCCTTACAAATGTGGCTCCATTTAAAATGGACATAAACAGGCTTTCCAACAGTATAAGATTTGCCAAGAAGCATTGTTTCAACTTACACTTACACCGCAATTCAACAACAAAATACTTGCTTCAAATTGTTCCTTTTCAACCAGATGTCACAATTTGTTGAAATGTCGTAGTCTGTGTAGTTACCAAGCTCTGCTCTGTCTTTATGGCAAAAGATGGCACAAATATTTACCCCTCCTGTCTCTCACACAAAGAGAATCTGGGCCATTGTGATGCTAACCAATTACTCTCTCACAGCCCCATTATGAATATTCACTGAAAACATTAAATATTGATTGCCGTGTGTTAACTCAGAGCTTGAATGAAATTAAAACAAATATTAATCACACGCCAGCACGTCGGCAAACTTTATAAGAGCCAGAATTAATGCAAACAGATAGCTCGCCATTTTGGAGAACCTTCACCCCATTCATCCACGTCAATTTAAATTTTAAATGCCGGGGCACAAATTGCTTAATTTCATCAGTTTGGGTTTGTAAATCCCGCTGCAGGAAAGGGGAGTGAGACCCATCACTTGCTGTGTAATTGTTGACCTTCCACACTTGAATGAAAATAGATGGCTCTCCATCTTACAGCATTTAAAACTCATCACTGCTTCTCACTCTGGCCAGTGTTAATGGACCTCTTCATATGGCCATCTGTGAATCACGAGAGAGGGGGAAATCTAAATGTGAGGAGAGGCTATAGGGTGTGAAACAGCAGTGCTTTTATGGAATATAAAAGCAAAAGTCACAAAAACTGTCAAAGTTGAAAGTGTGCTTGGGTGCAGGGATAACTTTTCTCTGGAGCAGATTGGTGTAAAAACATTTAAGATTGACTGTGGCTTTAAAACCAGTCAAAGAGCAGGCTGGTTTTCATTCAACACAAACTAAATTTTATAAAATATGCATCAGACCATCAGCTGCAGTTGAAGTACATCACTAAGCAAATTTTCTCATCGAGGGAAGCTGTTATCATGGATGACGACCACTGATGACTCATCCATAGAGGCAGTGAGATATGCCTCCTCTGTATGAGTCAGGCATGTATGCAGTAATCCACATTTCATATTTAAGGCTATGGCAAAATCTATGTGAACACTAAGGATAACAATCAGTGTTTGCACAATGGATCTGTAAGTCTGAGCTTTGAGAGCATGAAGCATGGGGTGTCAAACAGCTGCTTGACTCAGCAGCTTACAGAAGATGAGGTATAACAGAAGAAAAGTAAAGGTGTGATGATGACACCAAACTGCTGCTTCCTGAGAAGAGAAAAACTTCGAGTCACATGGGAACAGCTTTTGCAGAGTTAGACAGAAAACACAGGTAATGACACTGAGGTTGTTCATTCAGTTGTTTCGTTAATTTATCTAGTGCTATCTTTCTAGATGGTTTGGTACTGTGTTCTACAGTAAAGTATCCACCTGGCTTATTTTGCTGTGGCTTTACACAATGCAGAAAAAGGTTCATAGCAGATGTGGACTCAGTGTTACTCATCAAGGTTTGATGTTTGGTGTAGCTAGCCACAGCTGTCAGAGGCCGTTATCCCACAAGAACACATGGTTATATATATATTGGGACCAAGTTACAAGTTTGTTGGATGTCAGATTGAGCTGGGAATCCTTTTCCTGGACAAATACAACACAAAGCAAAACAAAGGAAGTAACATTACACTATGTATGATGATATGCTAATTTCAATTACGATATAATAAAATACAATATGATAAAGTTTATTACAACGTGATACAATCAGATGAGATAAAACTGATCATATACATGTGATATAAAGTATCACTATATGTAAAATGTAAAAACATGATACAATCCTATTCTATACAACAAACTACAATATGATAATACCACATAATAAGATCGATTACGATATGACACAATGCTGTACAGTTTGGTGGTATATATAACAATATTATGCAATTCATTACTATACAAAAACATAACAATATGAACATAAAGGACATTCACAATAACCCTTTCTGTTTCTGACATCTCATTCAAATAAAAGTCACCAAGGTAAACAGGCACATGATTTTGAGCCTAACCCCCCCCACCCCCACCCCCACCCCCCACCCCCCAGAGGATACAGGTATATGTATAGTATTTGTATGCAACAAGTCTAGAAACACAAGCCCATTTTAAGTAGAGTACACAAACATGTTAGCAAATACCTTTGAAATAAATGTCACAACACCAACTATGATTTCCCAGTCACAGCAAAACTAATAACAGGAGCAGTGTGTTTGTAAATGAGTAAAGAGAGGTTCTGATAAATGATATCTGCGTAGTCCAGTACTGGTAAAATAAGCTGAGAAACAATCCTTTTCCTGGTTTGAAGAGTGAAACAGTTGATAGAGTGATAAAGTTGACCTAAAATGCGATTTATTTTCGTGATGACAGAGTCAATGTGAGACTTAAAAGATAGCTGTGAGTCAAGTCAAACCCCTAGATATTAATATTTGTTTACCTCCTCCAATGGTGTACCATCAAGATAAGTAATAAGCCACTGATCTGCATTTGAGATCTTGAATCTCGTGCCAAACAGCATATTATAAGATTTTCTCTTGTTAAGTAATAGTTTATTAGAATAGAACCGTTCTTATACATTAGCAAAGTCGGTTTGTAGGGTTGTCTGAATTTGAGAAATGTCAGTCCTGGAAGTGTAGATGACTGTGTCGTCAACATATAGTTGAATTTGAGAATTGTAACAAATTTGAGGCAAATCATTAATAAAAACACAAAAGAGTAACGGATCAAGAGAAGAGCCTTGTGGAACATCTTTTTCAACCAACAAAAAGTCAGACTGAGTGTCCAAAAGACTGACACACTGATGTCTGTGATGGAGATATGAGTTAAACCAGAGGAGAGCACTGCGAGATAGTCCAATATTACGAAGTTTGTCCAATAGAAGATAGTGATCAACCATGTCAAAAGCCTTGGTCAGGTCTATGAATATGGCACCAGTGAGTTTGTTATTGTCTGAGGCAGATATGATATCGTTTGTAAGTTTTGATAGAGCTGTGGCTGTAGAGAAATTGGGCCTGAAACCAGATTGATGTGGTGATAGGATATTGAAATCATTGATAAACTGAGAAAGCTGATTAAAAAATAATTTCTCAAATATTTTGGCTACACAATTGATTATGGAGATAGGCCTATAGTTATTCATGTCATAAGCATCACCACCCTTATGCAAGGGTGTGACCCTGGCACATTTCCAGCCTAAAGGTACTTCACCTGTGCTTAAGGAAAGATTAAACAAATCTGACAGTGGATAAGACAAAACAGGAGATGCCCATACTCGAGTCAAGTCCATCTATGACCAGCTGGATATCACTTGGACTGATGGAGGTAAAGAAAAAGGAGGTGTCACAGACAACGTTGCTTGAATAGACTAAATAACTTGAATGCATCAGTTAAGCATTTTAGCTCAGTTAATACCTGACGTATAATCCATAAGTAATACTCGGTAGATGATGAATTAATCTTGACCAACACTTTTGCAAATGCTTTATTGATGCTTAATATGCAAATGTATTATAAAGTACAATACAACACAAAACTATTCATTATGATTTAACACATTAATATGCTGTTGGACTCGAGTGTGGCGCTTATTTAAGAGTCTCATGCACATTAGTATAATGTTCACTTTCGTTGTCCATCCTTCTGCCAGTGTCTCCAAACAGGGTCAGTGTTTAATGCCATCCAGTGTTGCTTAACACCTCATTGTCTAACTGCATCATAAAACAATCCAGACTTTTACTTTTAAAACCAAATCATCAAACTTTTCTTCCCACATCGCTAAAATCTGCTCCCTAATCAGTGGAGCGCATTATTGATTTCAACTCTCCAACTTTGTTGATAAAAATTTTGATTTATTTTACCTGCCTTTTATTTTCTCCAGTACCTGAAGACCCCGCTGCAGTCACAGTCGTCTAGGCTCCGCATAGAGGGCAACTGTTTGTTTGGACTGTTAATCATCATCGAGCTGCAAATGGCCGCTCTGTTGTGTGAGTGGAATCTCAGAGAGTAATCTCGCCATGCAGGACATAATCAGACACAAGGTTAATGAGAGTTTGATGGAAGCATATGCCTCGCACACGGCAGTCGTATTGCACCATAATAACAGGGACAATGAGTTAATGGTGCAGGTCCAAAGGCAAACATAAACAAAACACAATCAAGAAAAATGTTGGGACAATATCAATTTAGTTAATCTCACTCAGTCGTCAACATTGGCCTGAAATGGGTGCCCAGCTGTCTGTTGAAGCCATGCTGCATCTGATGTGAGATGCTTATGCCTGTTTTCTTGTCGCCTTGATTGCTATTTCCTGTCACATGGTTGGATACATGCTTGTCTGGTAGAATAAGAGGCACCTATCTCCGCCTTGCTTTTTAAATGATGCCAGGTTACATTAGACAGGAGAGGATTCTTCAGGTGAATGTGACGTGACTTGTTTCACTTCACTGCCTCCTATTTCCTATCATTCAGTGGGCTGCAGCCTTCCTAAAACCCAGCTGTGAGGAGGCATGCTCATCCAAGCAGAAATTTAACAACATAATGACCCAACTCTCCAGATGGATGCTGTGCAACACACAGAGCAACGCAAAATAAATGTTGGCTCTAATTTAGCAGAGCAGCATTTTTTAACACTAAAGGTATTGTGTTTCATACAACATATTTATTAATCTCAAACTAAGCTGCACTAATCAGTGTGCATTACCAACTATATGACAACACCTGTGTCCTCAAGTGGGCAATGCAGCAAGAGACTCATCAAACCAGGCAGCCATGACACTCCCAGACAGATCTGAAGCTCAAATTAAATAAGACAGCTTCATCTCACCGCCTGCCACGCTGTGCCTAACAGTGGCGCTCAAGACAGTGCAACCACAGCCCACATCAGTGCCATGATGAGGAAAGTAGGTGACACACTTCTGAGTGCAGCACAGAAGGAAATCTACTTTGTGTGGCTTAGAGCAACCACAGTAGTGTACGTAGTATGATGTCTGAAGGCATTAGTGATTTATAGAGAGATTTTTGAAGAGAGAAAATCTGTTGAGGAATTTGTAGTCGAAAGAGCCCCTGACCAAAAAATACAGGTGACAAAAGGTAAGGCAGGTAAACCAAAGGTTTAAGGTTGCAACTTACAAAAAGGCAATCAATTATTCCATCAACACAGTTTCAAAAGATATCACCTAAGCATGGAGACACAAATCTCTGAACCCATCAGCTAACACTTTATGAAGATGCAGTCTCTGAGAATGAAGGCTTACTTTTTAGAACTTCTTAAGCCAGCAGTTAGCAATAAACAACAACCGCCAAAGGTTTAATTTCCATGCTTTGTGTTTCTTTGCAAACTGACCAGCAATGCACAACCAAAGATGGGGTTGGAGCTAAAAGGTGATGTCTTATGGCAGAAGGTAGGTGCACTCATTATTCATTACTCATTCTTACTGATAATTGCTTAATCATGATCATCAGATGACCGCCAAAAGAATCTGGGGCTGCAGTCCACCCTATAAGCCCTCCATATGGACTGGTTTCTCTGCACGCAGCCAGTGACGTCCCAAATGCAAATGGGCATTACTACCTGTACTTCAAACAAAAGTTGATTCACTTCTGATACCAAAATCCATTAAGCATTAGTGTAGTATTGGTAAAACATTAGTTCTTAGATAAGCTAAGCTAAGCTAAGTCAAGACAAGACAAGGAAAGACAAGATGGAAAGACTGTGCACCCAATACAGCCAACAGGGTTAGGAACGGAGCTCTACTGTCTAACCACCTGTAATTTATAACTAGACAATTTCCTCAAGCGGAAATCGTGAGAGGGGCTCGGGGGGCGGTGCCGGTTTCATCGCAAGGCCATTTATGACAATAGCCGACTTGTCATTACAAGGTCATGTCCAAGTCCAAGCTGAAGCAGCATGTAGCTGGACAATGACACGGTGAAATGGTTGAGAAACACTGTACATGACAGGAGACTTCATTCATGTGTTTTAGTCATGTGGCCTGATTAGCTGATGCTGATCACCTGGCAACTGAGCCTCAGCTGTTTTCTTGACATACCTGGTGGTGTTGACCCTCCCTATGAAATAGAGTCCTTTATTTGAATTTTATACAGACATGCAGTTCCTGTCAAGGTCTTGATGAGAGCAGGTGCAGAAGGGACGAACTTTGTTATTTCCAGCTCCATTTGAACACATTAAAAACTTTTATTGAGAAAGGATTGTGTGTTGCTATTTTGATTGACGTCACCAAAGTCAAGAGAATACAGAAACACACACCAATGCGTGCTTCACGCGCTAACACACATACAAATGAACAATCTCTCCCATTCACTTCATATGGGATATATGTGTGGCTGTCTTTGGCGACGTCAGTCGCCAAAGACTTTATGGGGGACTGTATGTGGATGAGAAGCCACCCACCATCCTGTTAAAGCATTGTTTAAATGGGCTGCTTTTTTGGAACAGCTCCATGTGTGTGTGTGTAATCAGAGCCCATTGAGGGCTGTATCTGTGTGTCAATCAAGGATGACATCATCAAAGCACCAGAGCTGCTGTTGCCATGGTAATTAATGCCTGCACGGTTACGCATCACTGATTACAGATCAGTTACACCTGAGGCAGCAGAGAGTAGTTTTGGGTGATTTTTGCTTGTGAACACAGTCTCTTTCTCCTCTCCGTGTGCGAAAACCGTAAATGGTATCATCAAACGGATTTCGGCGTGTGCATCTGTAGGCTTGGAACTAACTGTGATGTAATTTTGGTGCTGATTGTGCAAGAAATGAGGCCAGGAGGGCGATCTAAAAACGGGCATCTTTTTGACTTTGAAATGAAATGGATCCGATTCGGTAACATTGCAGCAGATGGCCGAGATGTCCATTTTCTTGGGACAGTTGGTCCTCTCACGCCAAAACTGCACATGATATGGCTTTGGTTCTTGGTTCCACAGTAGCGGGACAAGATTTCCTCCGTTTTGATATATTTTTTATGTGTGTGGTGTTAGATTTGTGGCCGTAGTCACAAGTTGTTCGCAAAAGTCTCAGTTGATGTGTTGGCTCTCTCACACTCTGGGGTGATGACATCACCCACTCTAGCAGGGTGATTTTTCATGATTTTCACTCAACGCACAGGAGATTTGAAGACTTGCCTATCGAAAACCGTAAACCCCATCATCATAACAAAGACATTCCTGAAGACAGGACAAAAATACCTGCATTTTAAAGTTTGAATGATCTCTGTAGGTGAAAGTATGGCGAAGCAGTAGGGGTGGTAAAAAACCCTATTTTTGGGGTTTCATTGTCTCTCTCCCCATTCATTTCAGATGGTACATTTTTTGCAGTTTTTTGCAAATAACTTTGTGAAAAACTGGCGAATCTCTTAGAAAAGTCATAGCACACTGATCGGGAACAAACCACACGTTTTGATGTATAATTTGCAGGGGTTTTATCAAAGCCCTAGGAGGAGTAGCGCGGCGAATTTTTGTGCGTAAGATGAAAACAGAAGAACAATAGTGGCTCGTGTCGTTGCCCCAAGCCCCTAACAAGGATATCAGAAACATCAGAGTCAAGTTCTTTCCAGTTTTCCCCAGCAAACAAAAACAATTCACCTGTATGAACTATATTCTATATATTTCTTCAGAGCAAATTTTGCAGTGTTAAATCAACACTTAAAGATTTAAATTTAACACTGTGTCCGAGTGTATTTGGTCCTTATCAGAGTTGGTGTTAAATTAACTCTTTCCACAATAAAACTTAACACTACAGGTTATTCAACTTTGAGGAGTGTAAAAATTACTCCCAGTTGTGTTGGTTATCTATTCTTCTGTAATAACAAATCAACTCTATGTCAGTGTTAATTCAACTCCCACAGTGTTAAATTTAACACCTAAGCTGAGTTTATATAGTTCTCCAATAGTGATTCATTGTAGCATTTAAGTGTTACTTTTCAACACGTGAAGGTGTGTTTTTAACACCAGTACGATCATTCTTTTCTGATGTGTTTCAGCAGATTGATTAATAACATAATCAATCAATTGCTTAAGTGTATAACTCAGGCAATTTAACAAGGCTATTACATAATTGAGATTTATGGTAAGCAATAGACACCTACACTTTAATGTCTAAAAAACAAAACTTTGGTTTGTCGGTGTCATTTAACAGTCCCCTCCCAGCTTTGGTATACTAAAATATATCAACAATAAATGGGTTGTTGTGAAACTGCACTGACTTGAAAAGCTAGAGATCAGGCTGCCAATCATCTGATTAGTGGCGCCCCACTTTGTCCCATGAGCCACATCAAACCCACAGTCACCGCACACAAATTTGTTTAAAAAGGGTCATTTACACTTTAGAAACAAGAAAGTAAATTGTGCATTTGACATAGTTTCCTTCAATCTCTCTTAATATGGCACACTTCTCTTGTTTTAGGCCTGAAATGATTTCTTTGTACTCCCATTGTTTGTGTTGCGAAAGAAAGAAAAGCCAAGTAGCCCATAGGAACAATTTCATGGCTCACCTTTAGAGCAATGTCAATAGTAATTACTGAGAGGGCTTATCTTTAGCCACTGCATCATTGTCCTTCAGAGGAATCTGTGTTCGCTGCCCTGCTGCCAATTAAAAGAAGCAAACACCAATGTCAATTATGCAAATGATACATCAGGAGCAACAGTGCGCCTGCACCAGACAAGGACTCATTTAAACTGAACAGAGAATATTCAGTAGATTCACAACGAATCAAAATGCATGCTAAATCACACAAGAAATAGCTGTTGTTTGTTGTGAATTTATAGTAATTAATTAATACAAATATGAATATCCTAAAGGGAACCATTTTAAGAAAACAAAAGCGTGTTTTTTTGTGTTCTTGAGGCAGCATGTCAGTCAAATGTGGCAATCTAAATACACATTTTCAGGCTCTGAAGCCACAAAGTACCCATAGCTCCTTCACCCTTCACATGTAGCCAGCTGCTCTGCACTGATTACAAACCTTTCTTTACTTATCTATGAATCTGCTTGGTACAAACCGAGTGTTACACTATTTGGCTTATGAGTGCATTCATTTTGATGTAAGTGCTTGCTGTTGCAATGCTAAAAAGAGTCATGGACCATAAATCCTTTGAGCTGGAGTTGCAAAATGATGACGAGTGTGACAAATTTATGTTGTGATTAGGATAGGTCAGCCTAAATAACAGTTTGGTGACTTGTAAAAGGAAGTTATCAATATATCAGCACCCATTTGACTGAAATAGTGACTGGGTGCTGCTTCTTAGCTGCCAACGCAGTGCTGAGTTTACACCTGGGATCATAAATTTAATGTGATTGCATACAAAAAGAATCTGTATATCTTTAAAAGAGATGTTAAATCATTAGAATTAGAAATATGGAACTGGTCATTCCCCCATGTAAAGTAATATTATAATAAGTAAGCAGAGGAAAAATACAGTCTTTTCATTCCTGGGTAGCTGTGTGACATCAAAGTGTGCACGTCAGCACCTTTCAAGATAGTGGCCTCGTGTAAATGTATAATTACAGAAACAGTGTTTGACTGCCATCAACTCCTGTGGGGCCGGCATTAATCCCAGAGATCAATGTTTCCGACCCAAGATATGCAGAGCACAGCAATCCATCTGTCAGCTCGGCCACCTTATCAGTCTACAGGGAAAGCCACCATCGATAATTACCTCTCCGCACTAACAGAATACAGACGTTTTCAGGGCAAATTCACACTCTGTTCTCCCTAGTTTGACAATTGTAAGTGACTTGTCTGACAAAGAAAATGCTGTTGTCATGAATTTCCTTATCTGTTCAACTAAAACGAGGATCTTTATATTACTGTTTGGTTCAGGACTCATTGTATAGAGGCTATTATGTATGACTTTTGCATCTACCATCTGGAAGCGTTAGGTTTTTCGGCACTGATTCCGATCAATCTTTGAGATTAAGTATACTAAACATTTTGAATATCTATAGTTGGACCTTCAAATGTGTCATGTGTGTCAGTGCCTCCTTTGTTAGGGATTTATTCCAAACCAAATGGTTCTGTGGACTTGTTAGGAAGGGGACAATCATGGTTAAGTAATAGGAAAGGGTGAACCAAAGCGTGAAGAGGCTTCATTTGGCACTGATTGCCCCCTGACAAACTAACTCCCTGCATATCCATCGCCATTGTGAAACTGATGAGCTATGTCTGTAATCGGCTCCAGTGATTGGAGAAAAACTGTATTGTGGGAAAAACGAGGTCTTGATTTGGATAGGCAGCGACAGCTGAAAGGAAGTCATTCTTCCCACTGTTACTGTGCGAGGCAAGGTGGTCCTTTTCGTATTTCTCTTGGCAGCAGTGGCAGCAGCACAGTGTGTGTCGGGTTTACAGGAGTGCAACTGAGCCTTACACAAATAGTAATGATCAAGCTGGAAGGACACTGAAACACATGTCTGCTGGAACTGAAATCAGAAAGACAATGCCAGAATGGGGCTAAAAATGTTCTTGTTCGGATGTCTCTGAGGGGAGAGATTACCATGTTAAATCCCAAATCATTGTTCTTGTAGCAACTGTAAGTACATGAGGACATGAAGGCAATGGGAAGGAAAAGATTATTTGTTTCCCTGACAAGAAACAGAAAAAAAAAAACATTTAAATTAAAGAAAGCAGTTAATTGAAACGACTAATCTAGTCATAAGCTGTAGGATTCACGGGTTAATGGAACAGAACATTTAAATTGCAACATTCCTCAACTAAAATGTAACAGCAGAACTGTTTTTCTTCATGTATGCTGGCATGTATGCATTTTATGTTTACTTACATGTATACATGTGTCTCATATACAGTGCCCATAAAAAAAAAAATTTACCCCCTTGGATGTTTTACTCTTTTAAATCAACCATGGTCAATATATTTTGGCTTTTCTGTAAGGCCAAAGTGAGAACATACTTCTATAAAGTAATGCCACTGAAATAAAAATACGTAATGTAAAATAAGCGACTGCATTAATGTTTGACCCTTCACATCAGTATTTAGTAGATGCACCTTACCAATCACAGCACTATGTGAATAGGCTTGCACATCTGGACATGGCAATTTTATTTCATTCTTCTTTGTGACACTACTCAAGCTCTTTCAGGGATCAGACATGAACAGCCCTTTCCAGGTCCTGCCACAAATCTGTCTACTTCAGGTCCTGTCTTGCTAGAAAATAAGACTGAAGAAGATTGTCCCCAAGGATTTTCACATATTTTTCTGCATTCATTTTATCCTCTACTTTTACGAGTCCTCCAGGGCTGGCTGCTGAGAATAATCCCCACAGCATGATGCTGCCACCACTGTGCTTCACAGTGGGGATGGTGTGTTTGTAGTGATGAGCAGTGTGTGGTCTCTGCCAAACACAGCGTCTTGTCTGATGGCCAAAATGCACCATTTTGGTCTCATTAGAACAAAGGAATTTCTTCCACTTGACCACAGAGTCTCCCACATGACTTTTGGCAAACTATATTCTAGATTTAATAAAAGTTTTCCTCATCAGTGGCTTTCTCTTTGCCACTCTCCCATAACACTTTGACATGTGAAGAACCCAGACAACAGTTGTTGTATGCAGTCTCTCCCATCTCAGTCACTGAAGGTTGTATCTCCTTCAGAGTAGTCATAGATGTCTTGGTAGCCTCTCTCACTAGTCTCCTTCTCACACGATCACTCAGTTTGTGAGGATGGACTGTTCTAGGCTTGGTCTTGATTGATTTAACTGAACTCCAAGAGATGTTCAGGGCCCTGGATTTTTTTTTCTTTTTTATCTGAGTTTCCTGGAGTGTTCTTTTGTCATCATGGTGTAATGGTAGCCATGAATACTTATTAGCCAGTGACTGGACCTTCCAGGCACAGGAGTCTTTATGCTATGATTGCTTGAGACACATTCACTGCACTCAGGTGATACCCATTTCACTAACTGTGAGACTACTAGCACCAATTGGTTGGACCTCTGTTAAATTTGGTCCATCACTTTGAATATCAAAGGGAGTGAATACTTTTTGTAGGCACATATATATATGACACCATGTAAAGAGAACTGGTGACTGGTGCCATTACAGAGCAGCATTTCTTTTAGAAGATCCCTGTCTGTTGTATTTCATGCCTTTCTTCTGATCTGCATCATTTCTGCTGAATGTAAATGGCTCTATGAAGATAGAAACTCTGGTACAAATAAGGATAGATAGTCCACTGCACTGTTCTTATGTGTCTGTTCTTTTCTTTTAAACTTCTGAACCCATCAAAATAGTACTTTTTATGTGCACAACAAGCCTGTATTATCTCTTAACTTCTAATGGCTGCAGTAACAAAGATGTTGATATTATTAATCAGTCCCTCAAGGATTAAGTGTGCTTTTTTGGGGTTGTTATGATCTCCAAGGCCTGCATTCACAGAGGCTTCTAGAGATTTTGAGGATGGTACACTGCAAAAATAGTTGCAACTGTGGGAAATGTTAAAATAATATTTCCTAAAAAGGTCCTTAATTACAAAAGATTCAAAGAATACTTTATTGTCAGGTAAACAAGTGCATCTGAGAGGTATTTCTAAAAGAAATACAGTCTATTTTAAGCTTGTGATCAAAGTTCATCAAGTTAAAAAACTGATAATGTCAGTAATAGGATGGAGGAATGGATGTTTTGATGGATAGATTGAAAGACGGACAGATGGACAAATGGATGGAATCAATTAATGATGTGTAATAAGGCAGTTTAGATGATTCAACATCAACCAATGGGGAATTATTAGCCAACAAATTTCAAGTAATTACAAGACACCATTGTTTGGGGTTTGTTTTACGGCCAATAATGTCCTGTATCTTTTTTGACCCCTAGGGGACATTGTAGTCATTTCTGGGCTTCAAACCTGTAAAAGAGGGTGCAATGGAATTTTTTTAAGAACAACAATAGTTTCTAGAAGTTGCACTGAAGTAAGGGGTTTGCTCTTTGAGGAAATATCGCTGAATATTGAGTGAGAAAATACAAACACATCACTGACATTAGCTGAAAGTGTAAGTGAACCCCCAGCTCAGAGCTAACTCTGCCCACTTCAAGATTTCAAAAAATGCACAGAAAGTGAGCAGTTTGGAACTGAGAGGAGGGAGGGGAAAAGGATGGGTTTTTTTATGAATTTTTTTTTAAAGGACAGGGTTTTCCAGATGAAGGGGAAGTGACAATGACTCCCCTCCCAGAAAGTGACACAGAGTCTGCAGCACTGCTGCCTCAGAGCGATCTATTGAGGTGGAGGATTTTTCCCCTCCAGAGTTCCCTGAAGCAGGCTGTGGAGTGGTGGTGGACCGTGGTGGTCCTAAGCACTACCTGTTCGGGCTGTTTGCTCCAGCACCGGCGTTACTAAAGCCTGAGCTCACGGAGCCGAGGCAGTGGAGGTGCAGGCAGAAGAGGATGGGAGTGGCCTCTGAATGATAAAGTCAGTTAGAGGCATTAACTTTCTACCTTCTACGTCACATAAGCACCGCCTTCTAAGAAAAGATTTTCAAAAGCAGATGTCTGTTGGAGCAAATTAAGAGTCGTAAAATGCAGATTTTTATCAGTTTGGTGCAAATGTCAGAAATAACACCAGCATTGATGTGTTTATCTTAATTAAGTCAGACACCTTAGTGTTCAGTTAAAAAAAGTGTTCACGGCTTCTTTAACTAGGCACAAAGATGGACAATTACAAGAGCACAGCTGAGCAGAGGACACACTGTTTTTTCTTCAGTCTATGGGATAGATGGAGTAGCATCAAAGTAGATCTGTGAGAGGCAGCAACCTCGAGTGGATTTGTTCTTCAGTGTCCGATCCATCATTACAGTTGTACGAAAGTGTGAGGGCAATGAAGATTGTTATTTCGTACATGTGTAGACTAGAGATAAGACTTTACCCTGTTTCACTGGCAAATGTGAACACAACAATCATAGTCTGGTGTGAAACAAAATAAGCAAGTGAAGATCCCAGGAAAGGTTGTCTCAGCCCACATTCAGTCAAACCTTGAAGCTGTTCAGATGGATTAAATACAGCAACCAGAACAAATAACCAGTTGACTTAGTAGCTGTTGTAATTTTTGTCCTTGTAATAGTATAATCAGTAAAAGCAGTCACTGTTCTGCAACCACTTTTTAGTTCCGATTTTGCCACTATTAACCCATTTTTTCCCTTAAAGTTAATAACTTAGGCCTTTCAGACCAGCAAGACTCCATGCCTGTTCTGGTTCCCTATGTGTTCAATCTGAATAAAAATTAGTTTGCAAGCTGAAAAGTTGTTTCTTAGCTGGAACCAAAAAAATGTTGATTCTTTCTCGTGAACAAAGACATCATCAGTGGGCATGTCATATTTTTACCCACGCCGATGAAATCGGCAGGGGGTTATGTAAAGGGTTCCTTATCTATCTTTCTTTTTTCTTTCTTTCTTTCTTTGTATGTGTACAAGATAACTCGAGAACGGAAAGGTGGATCTTCACCAAACTTTCAAGGAAGAAGGAGGACTGCTTTTTCTGTAATTGCTGTTTCTGGGCAAATTATGCTTTACGTCCAGCTGTGGTGGAATGGTGGGCTCTCTACAAATGTTTGGGACAGGGAAATGTCATTCAATAAGAGAGTATTTTCCAGTGACAGCAAAATTAGGTGGGCTTTGGAGTCTTTGACTTCCTGACGACAGCTGCTGTACAGCAGATGAAAGCATGGTAAAATGTCTTTTTGTAGAGCTGCTGCTCAGCCAGTAAATTTATTAAATCAGTTATCAATATGTGATTATATTCTGCATAATGGCTACTATCTAAGAGTATAATACATTAACAGTTTTGCTCTTTTGTGGTGGTGGATTTCAAAAAGTCATGGTCTCTTTATCACTGCTCATGGTCCTGAAGTGTGTGCCTCTTTCCTGGCTGTGCAATGCCATTATATGGCTTTGTCTAGTGTGGTATGAAGGAGAGAGAAGTCATTTACTTGCACCAGTCTGTTGTCAGTAGTACAGTGCTGTTTGTGTGAAAAGAAGCTGCTTCCTGTTTCGTAAGTCTCTGTCTTCATGCCACTTTTTTCCTTATTGCATTGCTAAGGCAGGACCTGCATGATCTATAGTTTTATAGCTTTATAATTTTTCTTGCAGAGCTATAATTGCACTTTTTCATGTTTTAGGAAAGCATAGTTGGGTGCACTCCGAGGTCAGAGTGTAGTAGGATAATAAAAGTTGCGGTGATACAGCTATTACAGTTACAACTGCTAATCAGCATAAAAGACAGAGAGAAGCTAAACGATACTCACCTCAACAACAACAGAACATTACGGGTCTTGACAACAATCGCTGGTTCAACAGCTCATTTAGTTTCCAGGGTTATGGCCTGCCAGAAGAGTTTGTCCTTGTCATCCCTGCAACCTTAAAATATTCCATATTGCTCTCTACCTTTAAATATTACTGTTAGAGTTTGGCCTTCACTTGGCACTGCTCACTGAAAGTCCCTCTTGCTCATGCACTGACTCATAAGATTGTAAACTGCTATTTTTTTCCGCTTGACTTCTTTGCTGCTTTATGTCAACCTCCACCTTTTTGTTAGTATGATGACTAATACTAACTGGATGGCATTTGTTTACCTACACAGGGAAAAGGAGGCTGTAAAGCAGTGGCATAAGATAGCTTTGTGTTGGTGTGAGCTTGGCTTGCTTAAAATACTGCTGTGTGAATACAAAACAACCCAAGGGAAAATGCATTGATGTATCGTTTCATCATCCGGATCTAAACAAAGCAAATGAGATGTCATTGTGAAAGCACCTTTAATTTCCAATATGCATCACTCAAAAGATATTAAAGATAAATGATATACACTAATGTTGTACTAGCCATGGCTAAACTAATGGGAATCATTCTGAGTAACAAGTGTTGATGCAAATGGAGGAACTTGTGTTCTTTCATGACTTCTTTTGTGTTGTTGCCTAGCTCTGTCTTGTGTTTGATCAGCTTCCTATCACATGTCTGCACAGGCACAAGCCTCTGTGATCAAGACTGAAAGGAGTAAGTGCCATAGCCAATAATGACATCTGGCTCACACTTTACCAAAGCATGCACAGGAAATAGTCTCTGAAGTTGGTCAGAGATTATTGCTTAAAAAAAACTCACTTTGCCCACAGTACAATCCTCAACCTTCTGTGTTTTGCGCTGCTTCTTATCAAATGGCCTATGTGACAACTTGAGTAGGCATCAGTGGTGGACAGTAATGGAGTACATTTACTTGAGTACTGTACTTAAGTACATTTTTTTAGTATTTGTACTTTACTTGAGTATTTGTTTCTTTGGAAACTTATGAATTTCACTGTACTGCATTTCAAAGACAAATATTGTACTTTCGACTCCACTACATTTCTAGAAAGCTTGTCGTTACTTGTTCCTTTTAGGTTCAGCATAGCTTTGTAGTCAGATGTTGGTGTTTTTCTTTTCTAAAATGCAATTGGCCACACGCTGCGCTCCTCACAGAAGGGAACCAATCACAGTCACCGCTCACACCTGGGATGGATTTGAAAATAGGCTACATCATCCTCGCTCTGTGCAGCAAGCTCTCCCACCTTCATTCAAACAAAACTCGGCACTGGAGATGGCAGGAGAAATTCAAGCTGAAAAACCAGCGCATCCATTGTACAAGTGTTTTTACAGACATTTTGTAGCAGGGTGGTTCTATATGTAAGTCAGTACATCATTAGGTGGTTTCACAGAGTTACAAGGTTCTGTAAAAGCACTGAGAAAACATTACAGCAATGTACTGATAATTGAAAACGTACTTTGTACTTTTGAATACTTAAGTATTTTTAAAAGTAAGTACTTTACTTACTTGAGTAAAATTTCACCAAGCAACTTATACTTGTACTTGAGCAAGATTGGACCACGAGTATCAGTACTTTGCCTCAAGTACTGGAGTTGAATACTTTGTCCACCACTGGTAGGCACTGGTTCAAAGAGACAGATGATAGTTATGTCAAGGCTGTTCAGTTTTCTCCTGAAATAGGACCTCCACTCATAACTGGAAAGTGAGTCTCTTTGGTGAATAAAAGACTTTTATCACCAAGAAACCTTGTTGTCCATGTGTATGCCACTGCTAGGGTTTCAACATCTGACCCCAGTTCAAAGCAAAAATCCATCCATCAAATGTTGAAATGTTTTGGCGTTTGCTACATAGATAGATTGGGCTTTGAGCATCTATGCAAGACAGGCAGATTTTGCTGACTATTCTACAGGACAGTATATCTCATCCATTTTTCATTCAGTATAAAAAGAGTTTCTGTGAATGTTGTGGCTTTGCATAAATAAATGGGTGCTATCCATTCATCCATCCATCCATCCATCCATCCATTTATCTATCCATCCAATCAATCATACATGGAAATTGGAAAACAAATATGAAAAACAAGAGAAAGTGCAGTGCAAACAAATGATCAGTAAAAAAAAAAAAAACGAACATGTATGAACAATAAAAATGAATAAATGGTGCAAAATAAAAGACATAACTACATTTTGTCCCCATGTGCTCAAAAAGACCAAAGAAGTGCTCCATCTTAGCCTGTATATATCACAAAATACATGAAATGTGATAATGCTGGTCTTCCAAACTTACCATAAGCATCCTTCCCAGTTCCTCATCTAGGACAAAGGATGCCACCCCCAGAGGAGGGTCAATAGATGGCCGACCACTCAGAACATTGTGCATGTCCTGGTAGTACTGCCAGGTAGCTGCTGTCTACTCCCCAACATCTGTGCCAGAACCTGATTTGGTATTTTTCAGTTCCTGCAAAACTAACACACACACACACACAATTACAATGAACGTATGCTAGGGAGAGAGAGAATAGAAGAGGGGAAACGAGAAATGGAGCTGAGTGAAGAAAGAGACGGAAATTTAAAGAGAGAAGGAAAAAGCAGGAAAGGAAGTTGCAAGAGGAGAAAATTATAGACAAGGGGATTAGGGGGAAGTAAGGAGAGAAGAGAAAAAAGGATAGGGGAGGAAAGGAAAAGAAAAAGGCATAAGAAGAGATTGGGAGGGAAGATGAGAAAATAAAATGAAGGACAGGAGAGGTCAGGAGAGATAAAAAAGGACCAGTCAAGGTAAACAAATAACAGTCATTAAAAAGATTACAGACGAGTTTTGGAGGTGGGAGAATGAAGAAACACACATGGTATTATTCAATATTACAAATACTGACAAGAACTAACTATTCATTTGTAAGGATTGAATAAGGGATGTTTACATTACCTTGTACCTTATTTTAAGGTTTTCCCATTTCTTGCCACACTGCTGAGGTTCAACCTTCCCCTCCAGGCCAGCTTCTTTGATGAATTGTCTTTGTGCTAACAAGAATTGAGTGTAAGGTTATGACAGAATGGTGAAAAAAATGTAATAGGTCATGCAAATGCTATGTAGTAGACATGTTCATGATAATTTCATATTTAAAACAGATTGCCAACTGCTGCCATTGTGGTCGAGCATTATTTTCTGAATATGAACAGTTCACAGGAGTGTGAAGGCCTGTTTGCTCCTCAAAAAAATTGCCTCATCGGTGTCCCTGAAACACATCAGGGCTCGTGTTGTCTCTGCAGTCCCTAAAATGAAAAAGGGATAGTATAGTGTCTCTCTTTTACTTTTTTATTGCACAGTAAAAAAGCCTGCCATGTGTAATTCATAACCTATGGATGCAGCTATATATGATTCTATGCTATTTTGCATGGGTCAAACATTTAATGAAACTGTTGTTGGCTACCCGTCACTTATTCGTAGGGTTTGATTTTTTTCTGTAGTCTCTTGAGTGTTAATATTCAACCAAATAACATGTATAAACACCGAAACCACAGACATATTCAGCTGAAAGTCACTGTATAACACGGCCATTTGCTAATGCGAAACACTCGTTGAGAGATAAGCAAATACGGTAGATCACACTGGTTATTTTATAAAAATGACTGACCATACATTTCAGGCTGTCTGTATCTTCTTTAAACAACAGAACAACTACATTACCACCAAGAAAACGACATGTCGTAGGCTTGTCCACGACGGTACAGTTACTGACTTACAATCGTACAAATAAAGGTAAATTTTACACTACAAAAAGGCAAATAATCCATAAAATAACATTAAACTAAGATAGTGGAGTGGTTTTTGTAATTTTTACATTTCTATTAACAAAGAAATACTTGCATTTGTAGCTCGATTTCTTCCCCGCATTCGCCGCCATCTTTCTTTGAGAGATAACCCTCAATACCAAGGGAGGTCCAGGAACATCTCAAAACGGTGGGAGATAACGCCCTCAACCTCGCCCCTCAACTCAACTCTCGGGAGAATTGGGACAGTCCTCGAACTTCGCGGAAATGTGCATTTTGAGACTGAGGGTTAAGATTGAGGTTTAAGGCCAGTATTGGGATTCAGCTAAAGTCTTTAGTCTTAAGTCTGGTCGTATGCAAATTGTGTTTCTCAGTGACGCAACTGTCGTCCATGACCAATGGGGGCCACTGTTGTGCGTAAGCACATTAATTCACTTCATTCTTCAAGATGTGAACGTGAGCATAGATCATTCTAGAGCTGCTGAATGTCTGCTCAGAACTCAAGAGATTGAAAGACTTTTCTAGTCAGAGTTGTAATCAGATCTCTGCACCTGTGTGCCTGTGTGCCTTGTCTATCAATTCATTCCCTGCTGACATGACAGGTGTGGTAAATGTCCACTGAGATTTTAAAGTTAAAAGCCCTATCAGTTTGTTTCTGTAGTGAGACAATGCGTGTTTTCATTCTGTACTTTTATTCTGAAGTGTTTCCGAGATAGTTCCTCAGTTGTTGCAGTAACATATAAAGTTGCTTCAGTGTTTAACTTTCCTCTCATTTCTACTCAATGTCAATTATTTAATAACATTGGATTTTAAGAGATACTAACTCAAACGTGATCTCCATCTCCTTCTACATCTTGTTCTCTGCTAACCAGATGCATGATGGAAAAAATCTCAAAAAGAATCGTATTCTAGTCTTGTAGTGAGTGACCTCCAGTCTTTGCAAAATCTTAGTTTGAGACTAAAAACTTAGTGACTCGCTGACAAATTGTCTTTAGATTTGAGAGGGTCTCAGATGTCAGTCTTTTTAGTCTTTAAGACTAAATTCTTGCAGTTATAATGGGACTTATAACGGTGGCTGACATGATGGAACCACCGTAACGCACAACTTTTTTAATAGTTGTTCTCTGTAATTGGTTGCGAGTTTAATCACCCAAGCTCATCTCTGTCACACAGGACAGAAGTCACTGGAAGAGAACACAATCGTACTAAAGCTTTAAAGGAAGTCTCTGGCCTGCTGTGCTTTAAGGTAGAAGCACAATAAACTATGAATTGAATTTGCATTAATAAGCTAAAACTGAATGCAAATTCCTGGAGAGAATGATTTTTGTAAGCACCAACTTTGTGGGATTTCTATATAAGGGTTTATGCCATTTAAGATGTGTTTTCATGAGTGGAGAAGATCCAACAAGAATAAGTTCAAGGATGTAATCAAATTAGCCCCATCAACTCACTGAACATTGTAGAAATTGCATCATACAAAGTGATCAGTGAGAAACAGCAGTGATGGAAAGGCGGCATGTAACAGGTGAATAAATATCAGTGTGTGTATGCTGCCAGAAATCCCACCATGGCCTCATTTATTTAAAAAATATATATATTTCAGTCTCACTTTAGCACATCCTCTATTTATCACTATGCCAACTTTTCTATCCAAGTAAAGCGTATGAACTTTTTATGAACCTGATGTTTACCTTCACATTTCCTTTGGCACAAATTCAAGTCGCACATAAAAATAGTGGATGGGAACAGAGACAGCTCTGATTGTAATGCACCTCCTGCCACTACAGATGCCTGCAGTGTGTAACAACCTTTGCTCTGCTGACTTTACCCTTGATAGGAATGTGTTAAAAAAGAACCATTCTGAAGAGCCTTTCACACATCAGAGACATAATGGCACCGATTGCAGTGCCCTTTGCACTTGCTGTCATTATTAAAATAGCTGTCATTTTGATTGCCCCGAGTGCTACATGGAAATTCTTGAGCACTTGGTGCCTCTGCTGCAGAGGGGTTATCTTTAAATGTATAGTGAACTCTATATGAAAACCAATCCAGTGTTACAAATTCTACAAAATATGTTCTCCATAAATGACTACCACCCATGAGACAGGAAGGGATTTTTTCTATAATAAGTTTCCATCTATCCACTATACATACTGTTTGTCCATCACAGCTGCAAACAAGAGACTAGCAGTCGCGCTCACACCCACTGACAGTTTAGAATCTCTAATTAACCCTGTGAATGTGTCTTTGGAGCGTAGGAGGAGGTCAGAGTACTCGGAGAGAGGCCACACTTGCACAGGAGGAACATGCAAACTCCACGCAGAAAGGCCAGAGACGACGGAGATTCAAAAAAGGAATATTCTTCCTCCCAGGCAACAGTCACCAATGATGGATCATCACTTAATGACTCCGGTTGAACCTTTAGACAAAATGACCACACTTTTAATGTATCTTACATGGTGTATACACTGATCCAAGCACTGCAATCAGTTGTGTAATTTTACATATTGCCTCTACAATATGATTAATATTAGTGAAAACAAACTAGTTGGTGAGGTTTTGTCCTCAAAACATTTTCACCTGCTCCTCCTGAATTTTCCACAGCCAGCAGAGCCATTAGGCTTAGTCTGACCATCTGTGCCTGGTGAGACACAAAATGCCACCTTCAATCAATGAACTGTTTTCTGTTTCACCAACAAATTTAAAAATTAAGCAGGTTTTCCTCAGCGTATTTCTTCAGCTTGCCCTAGTCTTCTGTCCACCATTCATCTCAAAGGCCAGACTCAGGCCAACTTTGAAGCTGACTGAGAAGTAGTTTCAGAAAAAAGGAAGTGTTGGGGTTCGATGCACTTCCTTTTTTCATGTTCTTTATTTTCAGTATGCTATTATATCATTATATTTATTTTATTTAAAAAAAAAAAAAAAACATTTATTCAATATATTTCTGTTTATTCTATCATTATAATATATTTTGGAAAGCATTTGAGAGTGCTTTGATGAATATTTTTTAACAGGATGTAAATATTAAACCAGAACATATTTTTAGCATTAATTTACCACTGACCAATAAAGAAAGCCAGCATCCCTCTCTCTTTAATGTTCTGTGTTAAAGCCACGTTGTACAGTGCTAAACAAATTTATTAGACTACCTGTCTCAACGACCATCCAGCATCATGAAGTACTTTAATGTGGACTCTTTCATTTTCCATGTTTTACCATTTTGAATAGGAATGAGGAATTTCAAACTGAATTCACCTTTTTATATCCAAATCTGTGCCGGCTCACTGGGCTTCTCTGAGAAGTCGGAAATCAATCAAGCATAAAATTCAACCACTAAAACTCATTTTTCTGTTCAGGAATGCAAGTAGGCTAAATAAGTATAATTTGACATATTAATCAAGAAATAATAATGTGCTTGACTATTTTTTTCTTTTTTTTTTTTTTGTAAATCAGGAAATTTGAAAATTCACAGATAACAATAATAATTATATTTTAGCATTAAAATTATCATTTGGGTTAAAGAGCTTCTACATACTGGCTGAAAATGAACATAAAAACATAAAAAAAACCTTGAAATTATAAATAAGATTTACCCTGAAATTACTAAAGAAGACTGCATAGACCAGGGGTGTCAAACTCAAGGCCCAGGGACAAATCCATTCCTGGTACAGTTATACCATGCCAGCCCGCAAGATCATATCATATTTTTTTTATTATTAATGGCCCACTGGTATGAGGTCTGTAGATTTCCTCCAGTATAAAAAGGGAATGTTAACCATGATAATTTAAATATCCTTGTTAAGTCGTGAAAAAATTAAAGACTGAAAATACTTTGATAGAAAGGAAAAGAAATTAAGAACTGCATTTTACATAATGTTACACAACCAGGTATCATCCTTATCTTTATGGAAGTTATTGTTTCTGGTTACGTAAATGTATATGGCTGCATTTTCTTCTCTCTCTCTCTGTGGAGACCGAATGGTACATGGAGCCTCCCCTCCCCTCCTGATTTCCTTTTATCGCATCTGACTGGCTTCACAGAAACATATGCCCACAACACAGACACATCTTGTCAACAACAGCGCTAATGTTGGCAGAACGGTGAGGAGGAAATATCCTCCCTTTTTTCTGTTCTGTTTTGTGCGGGGAGTGGACATGTCACTACAGGAAACACACAAAACATATTCTCTGCCGAGATAAGCTTTCAGTGTGGCTCTCTGCTCTGGTTTTAACAAGAAAAGTGGTCCAGGCGTTCCTACAGCAACATCTGAGCTCACTGCTACTGGGCTAGCAGGCCCTGAATATACAGGACAAGCCCATCTTAATAATCAGAAACCCATACCAAAACAGACCGGGTGTAGAGCAAAAACATCTTTTCTGTCATGGAAAGCTTTCTGTTTTTTTGTTTGTTTTTTTCATACAGAGATGTGTTCCAGTTCTAGTAAAAGGGACGCAATGCTAAAGCTATATCTGAGGTATTTCCAGCAGTGGAGGCGGCCATTACCAATGGCTTTCTGTACAAGCAAACCCAACCCTGTAGGTAATGAGTGAGAGCAGTATCACTCACTCAGTCACTCAGTCAGTCAGACACAGACAGAGCCATCTGTAGGGCTGATCCTCAGCAGGCAGCCAAATATTTTTAAAGTTCTTAAAGCTGAAAGAAGATTCAGAAGTTGGAATTATATCTCCGTAGAATCCATTTGGTGCATTAACAATTGAATGTATAGATCAGGCTGGTTTAACAAGTCTAAACAATAACTGTGATTCAAAATAAAATTGATAAAATCATGCTTTCTCCTGCTGTTGTATCAAAGAAAGGGTTGTGAAAGTCATTGTGTGCATGGCACCAGGAGTGTTTGAACTACACAAACCTTTATTTACTACTAAAAGTGGTGTATACCTGTGTGTGTTTCAGAGTCTGTAACAGTGCACTGAGCTTGAGGGTCTCTGTTAGTGACCCAGTCCCCCCAGAGCACAGTGGCCCAGCCTCGTCCTCCTGTCCTTTCTAACAATGGGAAGGATAATGGCCTCCCCAAGGCCTCCTCATTCAGCCTGATTGCTCTGCCAGCATCAGGCCAGCCGTGCCATAAAACAATTAGCTCCATTTATCAACCTTACATCCACCATGTATAGAAGGTGGGTGTGAAGGTAAGAAAGAAACGTGGGGAGAGAAAAGTTATATTACCTAGGAAGCTGATGGAGCTAAGTTAGCTACATTAGCTTTAGCAACGTTAGGGCAGTAGCTACATTATCTAGGTTAGCTTGTGTGACTGAGGTAGCTTCATTAAGTTTGGTGGAACATTTGTGGAACAGGAGGTGAGAAGTGTATGAGTTATTACAAACTCTGACTCAGGGATGAAGTTCAAATACATTGGGCTTTATGTTCATCCCTTGCTTCTGAATAACACTTTGCCTGGTTTTCTTCCAATTTTGCACACACATTTGCTCTGACTCAAGGATGGAGGTCAAGGTCTTTGGGCTTCATGTTCATCTCACCGCACTGAGGCATATACTATATGTAAAAAATGTTATGGTCACACCTGTTAGTTACTGCATTCAGGATTTTTAGACTGCTGCCGCAGGTGTATAAAATCAAGCATGAATAAGTGATATCATAAGATAGTGGAATCATTTAGGAACAACAACTCAGCTATGAAGCCACAGAACGGGGTCAACAACTGCTAGGGTGCGTGTAAAAGTTGACAACGCTCTGCTGATGCCACAGCTGAGTTCTGATCTTCCTCTTGCGTTGATGTAATCACACTGGGAACTTCATGGAATGGGTTTCCACGGCTGAGATGTGGCTCGCAAGCCTCACATCACCAAGTCTGACAACAAGTGTCAGATGTAGTGGTGTAAAGCATAACACTGGACTGTGGAGCAGTGGAGGTGTCAGATGGTCGAGACAGGGCTTGGGAATGCCAGGAGAACTTTACTTGCTTCATTGCATTGTGCCAACTGTTACATTTTGCAACTACTTGCATATTATTAATTTAGCACTATGCGTTACAAACATTGCAGCAATTCACTTTCCAGTCACTAAAATTCTCTTGTATGCATTCATGAATTGGCTCAGCATGATTACAAAATGGTTAAAATAATTCTTAAACATCCTAAGATCAGTCATCATATTAGGTAAAATGATGATCTAATTAAAGCTCCCTAACCATAACAGCATGGGTACTCTGAAGGAAAATGTTCCTGGACAAAAAGCATGAATTAAAATAAATATGTCACCAAAGATGAATAGCTGCCAGAGCTGTATTTCTATAGACCTCCAAGCAGACGCTAAAACAGAGGATGAGTCGTAGAGTTTTTATTTCTCTCTTCTGTCATTTCTCTTGTGTAATAGATAGTACCTGCACTTTCTCTGAGTGATCGTCTTGTTGAGAACATCTGTCATGTGCAGTGTATCTCTATTAAATAGCAACTGCACAACAAGAGGGATGCTGGACGAAGAGGAATGCTGGTACTCACTAAAACATAATAAGCAGCTGTGGCCTTGACTTTGTTTTCAGGGTTTTGTTTATTTTAAAACTTCCCATGCTTAAATGACAGCAAGCTGTGTGAGGTAAAACAACACGTGTATTATCATCAAACTGACTCTTAACCAGACATTAACATCATGTTAGAGTGTAAAGGTTGGTAATTATTCCCAAGCAGAAATAGCTCCTCATTAAGAGAGTCATAAGAGGCCACAGGGTCTCCTGAAACACACCCGCTTGCCGTGCCCCCATAATCCTCAGCTCGACGTTGATGTCAGCAGAAAAGCAGTATATCTCTGGCCTTAAATCATGCCCTCTACTCCTCAAAGTCTTTAATTAAGTCCTGATCAGCCTGTCCTCCGTTCCCAGTATTAGTGTGTTTAATTTCCTGCTGTCATATCGCCTTCCCCTTTGGATATATTATTCATCAAGCCTCTCCTCACTTCTCAGTGTTTCCAGGGGCAGCAAGGCTGGTGCTACAGGATGACTGCTGATTTCGATCCATCGGCTCGGCCATTAAGGGCGGCTTAAGACCATAATTCCTCCAGATATTACTCTCAGGTTCAAATGTCAACATTTAGATAAGAGCCCAGTTGATTCGGCTCCCACAATGGCTGAGGGATGAAGTTTTAAATGCCTGCCGTGCTTTTGTCTGTGTTTATATCATTGGTAATTTCAGTGTATTCCCAGAGCGAATTAAGCCAGCAGAAAAGAAAACAAGCCTTTTTGTCTTCTTTGCAAGAGCGGCTAGAGTTAGAGCCCAACGTGTTATCTGAATGTAGACAGCATATTCATCTCTATTTTCTGTACCCTTAAGTCAATCGAGTCAAAATGTATCTATTTTGTTCTTGGTGATGAGTGAAAGAAAAACTTGGGAAACCTTTCACCTGAAATCACCACCTTATACACAGATGAGGGTGATATTACTAGCCATTTCAAGGAAGTGTTCATACGTGTTTGAGATGTTATGAATTGTGTTTGGATATGTTTAGATGATGCCTGTTGTACTGTAACCATTGCTTGGAGTCCTTTGCTCATGTTTCTGGTGAATTGTTGAAGATTTTTAAGTTTTTAAACTTTCCACCATGAGTGAAATTGTTTACTGAGTAAGTGACTTCCTGCCTGTGGCAGTAAAGTCGAGTGTACCTGCAAAGAAACAGGGACTGCGTGAGAGAGCAAGTGGAAGTATCTATAGCTTACCATAAGTCTCAATTATGTGATAGTCTTCTTGTTAAATTGCCTGAGTAATACACTTAAGAAATTACTATGGTGTTAAAAAACACCTTCGTATTTGGGAAAGTAACATGTAAATGCCATGATGTATCATTAATGGGGAACTATATAAACTCAGCTTAGGTGTTAAATTTAACACTATGGAAGTTGAATTACTGCTGACATAGAGTTGATTTGTTATTACAGAAGAATAGATAACCAAAACAACTGGGAGCAATTGACTTTGCAAGAGATTTAAAGTTAAATCAACTTGGAATCTAGTTTGTTGTACTTAAAAACTTGAGTTAAATTTGTTCAATTTTTTTAGGGCAACCGATTTCCTCAATTTTTTTTTTTAAGTAAATTCAACTTATCCAGGCTTACAGTGTAGTGACTGCTTTGAGACTACAATTCTCAACTTGGCTGAATCATTGTCTTGGCAGTTTATAGTTTCTCACTAATTTTCATTCCAGAGTCTTTGAAATCTTTTGCTCCCTAACTCTGCCAGTCTTGTCCTGTACTGTGTGGCTCTCTTTGAATTTCTTGATGATAATTCTCACTCTAAGTCTAGATTGATTATCTTTTTTTTTTTTTTTTGTCATGATGCTTTCTGAAATGACAGCTCAAATCCTTGCCGAAGTCTTCATAGTGTGTGAAAATTGGAAGATAACCCTCAGTTTTAACTTGGTTTTACAAGCTTTTATCATTACAAAGCTAAAGTGCATCATAGCACAGCAGTGGTTTGTGCTATGGCTCAACAAAAAGGTTAGTTCTGAAGGAGGCAAATAATTTTGACCCTGGTAGTTTTTCTGGTATTTGTGAAATACTTATGCCAGGTAAAATGATGCAAGCATCCAAAATGAAGCTTGGATGTTTGGGAAAGCTGTGTTAAAAATCCCTTGCTCTGTTTAAACCACTTGAGAAGTATTTCATAGAAACTGGAATTTTCATATGTACGCTTATAATTTCATCCTCATCTGTACATTTCAACTTGTAAACTTCAACAGTTTTTCTTTTTATATTTTCTTCTCCACATACTGTAGAGGTATCTCTGTCTGCTCAGAGAACCAATTGAGTGTGGCAACCGGCCACCCACTCCAGTGACATCCACAGAATGAAAAACACTCTAGACCATGACACATGGAGTTATGTGCCACACGTCAACAGGTTGTCTTATCGCTGCGCTGTGGACCGTGAGCACTTGAGTGAAATGGGCAGAGAGGCTCTCTGCTGTGAGATGAGCAGAGGAGACGGTGTTGCCTCTGATCTGGTTGGCTGGATGAATACTGAGGAGCTGCGGCCAAAGCGGAAGCTTGCGGGTCAACATGCCCGCCCAATTTTACGGCTGGGGTGCGTTCATCGCCGTATATGCTGGTGGGCCCCACAATGCTGCGAGTACAGCGTCATTTGAGTGGCACTTAGAGGCACAGAATGTGTCAGAATGTGGTCACTGGAGTTTTTTGTTCCCTTAAATTCGTGTCTCTAGTCTTTGTTTCCATCACTGAGGTTTTTGTTCAGCCGTCACAGCAACATGACTTGACAAAGAAATTCTACATGGATGTCTCACTGTGACAGGTTTATAGATGAAAAAATGGAATAGAGGAATATCCAGGGCAAAATAATAGAATATCCTAAGAGACAGACAACTTTTGAAAAACTTATTTCTGCTGAAAGAAAAAGTTTTTTTTTTAAACATTTGCATTGCTTAAAAGTGCCATAATGGTAATTTTATTACATTTTCCTCTTTTTTAACTCTAATATAATGGTGAAAAGGCTTTATTATTTCCCCTCCCTGATAAAGAAACTTACTTTATCTCAAAACTTGATCTTTCCAGCTCTGTGACATTGTTGGCCAATATTGCATCATCTCCTCTAGAATAAAGTCCAAGGAAGAGCAAATTTAGAGACCATGGGTCAGAATTTAGTGTATATCTATGAAAAATAGAAAACCCTTACATGCAGACATTTAAGCCTATTGCTGACCAAAAACCTGATTTAATGCACAGTATGTAATTTCTGCCACCAAGGGGCTCTCATCAAAAAACATAATAATAAATGATAGCAATAGACTAACATGCTGCTGACTTCTGCTGCTAATTGAGGTATCCGTTTCACAGAAAACCCTGGCTTTCATGAGTCACTTGTCCAGCAACGCAAACCAGGGAGGCATCTCTTAACAGCTTTTCTCCCTTGTTATCTGAAATTCATCCATGAAACAAAAATTGTGCTCAAATACTGTTAGTAAAAACTT
Source organism: Cheilinus undulatus (assembly GCF_018320785.1). Classification (NCBI taxonomy): domain Eukaryota; kingdom Metazoa; phylum Chordata; class Actinopteri; order Labriformes; family Labridae; genus Cheilinus; species Cheilinus undulatus. Next base: position 32,323,482 of record NC_054873.1, read on the forward strand.
CTTATAAGGTGCAGTTTTTGCTCAAAAGACTTCTCACCACAGCAACATCTCTCTAAACTTAGAAATGTCTGGTTGGCCGTACCACTACAAGGTTGGAGGGTCAGGGGAGTTATGAGATACAGTAGCAGAATGGCAGCTTTCAGTAACAGTTCATGCTTCTTTGTGTTAGCTGTGTCTGACATATTATGTATTTCCATGTCAGTAATAAATGTGTTGACTTCTTTCCAGTTGATTCTGACATCTCTAAGTTTATAGAATTAAGCTTCAAAATCATAAAAAATGAGGCAGTGAAATCTGCTCCAGGAGGGTGTTTGCATGTCTGTTGAATGAGCTGAAGCCACGCCCACTCAGGATAAATATAATTCTCTCAGGTTTTAAAAATGTTTTAATCTGAATGGAGAAAAGCACTCATACTATTATCCTGCCTCTTTTTGTTGACCTCAGAAGTAGAGACAAAGTCTGTTTTCAAGCTCAAATCTCTGTTATGAAGCTTTAAATGATCCATAGGCCACTGTAGCAAATAGATTTCCAAAATTTACCTCACACTGAACAAAAAACTGCATTTAACAGACAGTAAACTGTCAATAAAGGCAGTGATATCAGCTAACAACAGACTGTACTGAGATGAACTGCTCTGTGATTTTATATTGTAGTGTAGCGGGGCGGGGTCATTCCCCTCTGTGGCTCGTGACATCATGAGCCCACATATTGGCCCCGCCCAAATTAAACCAAGCCAAACTAACAGTCTCAATCCAAAACTCTGTAGGTCTTGGTGTTTTCACATGTTTACAGCAACCATATTCCATCATATCTAGTATATTAAGACAGAAACTTTGGATTTTACTTTACAGGGTCTTTAAACATTGCGAATACAAGACTCCTGATCCAGGCATCTGGGGATGCCTTGGATGTTGCCATCAGATCTGTGTCTCTGAATGGTGCGAACATGGAAGTTGTAGAGCAGTTCATGAGGCGGTGGGTTTGCTGAGCAAGACGGTGTGGCGTTCCTGGTATCGGAGCAAAAGTCAAAGTCTTTTGGCCCTCGGTCCGTCTGGTCTTTTTATACTCTTGTGAGGCCTGACTTATGGCCAGTGACACAACTGGACTCCTTTGTGACAACTTCTCTATGTCTTCAAGCTAATGCTAACATGCTAAGGACAGTGGAAATAGGAAGGGTCTGCTGCCTGATACGGAAACAGCAGCTGTGCTTTTATGGGCACCTGCCACGCTTTCTGGGGCCTGATCCAGCACACCACATACTGGGTGCCCAGGACCTGGTGGGCTGGTCCAGATGCTGTGGGCAACTGCGTACATCATGGAAGGGCAGCTGGGAGGATACCTGGAGAGATGGGGCATGGGCCTGGTGTAGGCCTGGAACGGTACAGTACCAAAGTTGACACGGCGAAGTGACGAACCAGCGTATGCTCCCATAACTGGTCTGACCTGTCATGGTGGCTTTGTTAATGTGGGTGCCATGACATGACACATCCCTTTGAAGCTCTAAAAACAATTTCTCTGCTTTTGAAAACTTTTGGAAATATTTAAGCTGATCAGTTTAGACACTACAGTGTAAAAACCACATATTGTACCTTTAAGTTAGTGCCGGATGCATTGTTGGTTTAACATTTGACAAGAGTGGAAATTCATCTGGGTCCTTGTGCTCCAAGGGGCCCCAAGATATAGTCATCATAGGTTAGCATCAAGTAATATGATATGGGTTTAAAATATCATTAAGTTATTATGACATGTATTTTGAATGTAAACAAGTGGCCAAGACTCACTAAAATAGCATCCAAATTGTTTTTTTATTGACAAAAATGTCTATGGGAAAGACAAAGGGCCTGAGCAGGAAAGGTCAAAGCCCCTCAAAATATCTTCATATCAAGAACTTTGGATATTTTGATGATTAATGTCTGTCTCTTATTATTTATCATTACGATAATTATTTTTCATTTTGGCACCAGATGTACTTTTAATTATGCTATTTGTAAGATGGCAGATGTGGATCCATGGTTTCTCTGTTGTTTTGTTTCAAACCTGCTGTCTGACCATCATTATGAAGTCATAATAGCCAATAATCTGAGACATGCTGTGGGAATGAATTTAGGATGAAATTTAGCCGCTGTATAATGAATTAGTTCAGTTAAAATGTCAGACCATACCTATTTCACTCAGCGGATATTGTTTTGAATTGCAAATGTCATTCATGCCCCTGTCTGCAAAGGATGCATAAATTATTGAACTCTTGCACACACATGGACGCTGTAACAGACAGATTTAATTTCTTTTGGGATAAACTAAATCAAAATCATTTTTACAAATGAAAAATATATATCACTTTAAATTATGAATAGTTTCAGCTCAAGGCAATGTGAATGAATGGCAGGAGAAAAATCCTGATAAATTCAGATTATGTTGATGAAAGTAAAAACCAAGAGGCTCATTGTAACTCTATCTGCTTTGAACTTTGGTGGCTGCATGCGTCCATGTCGTCAGCAGTGATGCTCAGAGTAAGTAGCTGTCGGGTCATGGTGTGTTCCTCCATTTACACATGAGATCAAAGTAGCCTGCATGCTGTTGTGTAACTCTGAGCCAAGCCAGGCAAGTAAACACAGACTGAGGGCTTTGGAAGATACGTTAATCCTCTTTAAGCCATGATCTTAAATTTAGTGCTTGTACAAAACACACAAAAATTTCTATAAGAAACATGCTAGGCTACATCATCAGTCACAAATGACATTAAAACCTTTTATTGAGTTTGTCGAAAAATAAAATATAACCGTAAACCTACGTTTTTCAACTCTTTAGGGAAAAGAAACAATTCCACTATTTCTGACATGCAACACGAAAGATGTTTAACATTAGTGAGTTAGGCCCTTGCTCTCTGGCAGAGACTGAGATGAGAAGATCAATACATTTCTCATTTTCTGTGAGTTAAATAAAAGGCTAAAGGCACCAGAGAACAAGCTGTAAAAGCATCTATTTTCTGTTTTACAGGAGTTATGTGTGTAGGTGTGTGGGTGGGTGTGTGTGGGTGTGTGTGTGTGTATTTCTTGACTGGGCGCAGTAATCTGAAATATAAACTTGTTGCCTGGAATAGGCTGTAAGCAGTGTCACATTTATGCTTTAGTTTTATACTGATTAAATATCCCAGAAAAGAGAAATGTTAAATAGCAAGGTTTAAAGACGCTGTAAGAAGGATTTACTGCCTTCGGATGTTGAAACCCAAACACCATGACCTCGCTAGAATTTAGCCGAAATAGCCTCAAAGTGATGCACAGCTTCTTTTGGGGGTTCATCATTTACATTTCAACTGGCAAATATGTACACTTTCTTAAAAAGTAAGCTTTTCTTGAGAGATAGATCTGGAGTGATTTTCCATTACAGAATCAAATAGGCATCAGTACCTGAAAGGACTTTGGACCTCCATGTTGTATTATTCTAGTTTGTATTTTGTTAAGCTCACAAAGCAGCAATATTAGCAACTTAAGTTCCACATAGCTTGATTAGATTTTGCTATGTTGGCTAAAACACATGTTGCTAAAGCTACTTTAGCTATAGATAATGTAGCTAAGTAGCTAATGAAGCTAGATAGCTAATAAAGCTAAGGCTAAGCCTACAAAGCTGCTATGCAGGTTATGTAGAAATGTTTTCTATGCAGCTATGTTAACTTTATCTGCTCAAGTTGCAATAACTAGCTTAGCTACTGAAAACAGAGCTATGAAGGTAACATAGCTATGTAGCTAATGTAGCTAAAGCTAAGATCACTAAACTATCATGTAAACTGTAGAAACATTATCTATGTCAGCTTTAGATACATTTGCTCAAGCTCACATTGATTGGGCTAAGTTAGCTACATTGACTTATGTAATAATATCAATAACCTAGCTAGTGTAGCTATGTTAGCTGTAGCTAAAACTTGCAAAGCTAAAGCGAGCCACTGTTTGTGCAGCTATGCTCCTAAATCAGGTCTGTACATAATTAAACCACTGACCTCTTTCTCTGTTTTATTACCTCCGCCAAGGAGGTTATGTGATCGGCAGGGTTTGTTAGTAAGTTTGTTTGTTAGTAAGTTTGTTTGTTAGCAACATAACTGAAAAAGTTGTGGAAGGATTTTGATGAAATTTTTAGGAAATGTCAGAAATGGCATAAGAAAGAACTGATTAGATTTTGGGAGTGATGTGGATCACCATCTGGATCCAGGAAAACTTTAAAGGATTCTTTACTATTGGGAGATAGGGCTAATGGCTGAGGTCTGCACTCTCCGAATGCTCTTCTAGTTTATGAAATGTGTCCTAGTTTGTAATGTTTGCAATGAGGTTATTTCATGAATGTAACTACCAAACACTGTTTATAAAGAAAGTTGAATTAAAAAAATAAAACACTGAAATTTCATTTCTGATATTTGCGTGTCAGATTAAGGTCTGTGAGAGTGGCCGGCAGAGATGTACGGTCCACAGCCAGACCTCTCTAAATTATTTTGCCTCTTGGCTCTTCTCTTTTGCACAATTCCTTTAGAAGAGGTGGATACCTGAGTTTATCATTATTTTGTGTATATTTTAGCTCTGCAAAATGTCTTTCACTGGCTTTTGGTGTATTTCTTTGATTTGAATGTTGTGTTTAAATCAGCAGCTAGCTTAGCATGCATGACAAGTTAAGCTAGTTTCCTTGCTCGGTAGTAAAGCTAACATTCGTGCTGCACTTCTGTCTTCTGTATACAGGTATGATCTAAATCATAATAGGGATAATAATAGGCTTAAACGTTATTGCAGTATTTTTTCTTCCATGTTGTTATACTGTTATATTGCTCCTTTTGTACAATTCCCATGGAAAGAGATCCAAAGCAGCATAGGAAGTTACAGATTTTGTCATTTTCTTTACCAAAGAGACTCAGGGCTCTATTTTGATGATGTAAAGCATGCTGTTCCAAGCACTTGATGCAAAGTAATTTGGTGCATGTCCATCTGTATGTTTTCCATGTACACAGTGCAATCTGGAGACTGAGGCAGGCACATAGGCACAAAGAAGTTGGACTACCAGGCTTAGTTATAGATGGATATGTTTTTGGAACAACAAGAATCAAACCAGAGTTTCAGCTCTCTTCCTCTTTAAGAACCAGGTAAACCTGCAGGCTGCTGTATTGGTATTTAGATTTTGGTCTTTATTCTTAAGAAGACTATACTCCAGCTAACTTTTTAAACTTCTCCCCTTCATTGTGCTTCTGAATATAAAACACACACACAGGAAACTGCCTAAACTGTGTTTGAGGATGTAAGCTATGTTCAGATGTTCAGACACAGCTACAGAATCAGGTGGGCCCAATGTTAATACATTTCTGCTGGTAAAAGTCAAATGAAACACTTGTTTGCACTTTTTCTCTTATGTGTGCATGAAAAAGGACAGCCTGTTTGAATATATCTGTGGGATTTATAATCAGGATTTATAATCAGTGGCACTCATAGATGAAGGTTTATTAAAAATCAAAGTCCTAGTTGTATGAGAGTGTATTAGTGTGTGTGACTCTTCATGTGTTGCCAATGTGCACGAGGAGAGTTGAAAACAAGCAAAAGCTTTATGTCTCTCAGCTCTCTGTCCTCTAAAAAACTTGATTTGAACATATCAGCAAATGCGCTGACATTAAACTGTGGAGAAGGTGGGCATCCTGTGTGTGGAACCAGTTAAGTAGAAGCCAATGACTGCTGACCTTTCTAACATGTCTTCTAAATACCAAGAACACATTGCACCACTGACTGTAGACCAGGTTTAAGGTGTTCTGAGGTGCAGTCATTACACCTAACCACTCCTCATTCGAACAAAAAACAAGCTCATGGGTGCTAATAAGCACAATTTAATTTGCTTTTCAAACAATGTGTGCACTGGGTGGGAAATGATCAATAACACCTGCACTGCACATCAGCAGGTGCACAATAGAATCCCAGTTTAACAATACAAAACTGTCAAAACACAACAGAGACACCCAATGGATGCCTCTAAAACACCCCTGCATGTGATGGCTCTTAGATGAGGAGTTCTAGTATTGCATTTCAGCACATGCTGCTTGTTGTCAAAGAAATGTGACTGGTCCATGCTACTAAGTAGAGGTGGGCAGTAAACTGGTATTAATAGTATGGAATGGAATTTTGCATTATCACTGGTTTGAACACATGCATTATGTTAAAGTCAGGTAAAAAGCCAAACGTCACCCATTTCTGTTGGTGTAATTCACGTGGTGCTCCGCGATGAGGTAACACGTGTTTTTCCCTTTCAGATTTAATGCGTATAATAACAGTAACATACAGTGAGTCTGTTGGCCTGTTTGGGGCTTAAACACAAGCTGTGAGCAACAATGGATCAACTTGGTTTGGCTTATGTCCAGAACTGCAGCTATGCGTATACTAATGGCTAAATCAACTGTTAAAGTTGTATTATTACTCATGACTAGTTTTATGTCCATGATCCTCAAAGAAGTCTGTTGTTGTTTTATTGCAGGAGCACATTTATTGTGAGCGCCCACATCAGGAAATGTGGTGTTGTCAGTAGCATCTTGACACACAGGGGAGAAATGAAACTTGAAACTACAACAACTGAACACAGAAACACTTATAAATTCATTTTTTTTGCCGTCTGGTGCTTGACATGAGTTGAGTAAGCCATCACAGGCCTGCTTTAGGTAGAGAAGAGGGGTTGTAGCACTTGAATACGCATTTACATACGCTTTCTCTTTAAAGGGATACTTCAACATTTTGGCAAATTCGCCCATTGCCATAATCCCCATAGTCTTAGTAATAAGTTGGTTTCCTTTAGTTGTTGGTGCAAGCTTGTTTTTAGATCTGGGGGACTGATAAACCAGCTGCTCAGCTAACGCCATGGAGACAGATGGTATTTTTTTGCCTCCCCTCATCAAACTCATCAAATACACAATCCAACAACTGCACATTCACCACGCTATGAAATAATAATGTATAATTATGTAAGAATATGAAAACGTTACTGTAAAGGGCAACATAAATACTGGGAAATAGATTTCAGGCCACATTGACCAGCTCTACTAATTACACAATTAAAAGACAAAACCAAAAATGCTTCATTTATAACAAATACATTTTGTTCTTACAAGTAATGAATTCAAAAGCAAATATATTTTTAAAGAGGTTATTGTCAGGCGGAAATAAGATTAACTTTTGCCAACTGTTTTCATGACTTACGAGAAGCAAATTAATCAAGATCCAGGCTAGATTAATTATGCTAGCACAATTTCCATTTTATCTAAAAGTATAAAAATAGCATTAATCCTCTGCCAACATTTAATAATATTTTGCAAACTCTTAAAATTAAAGTAGCTTCAATAATAACTTAACATTCAAGTAAAACTAAATCAAAATTAATTAATGAATGTAGCAATGATGGATTTATATGCAGCTTTTTCCAAATGTTACACATGTATTGTACAAAAAGTGCTCACTACAGGAAATCATTCTCAATGGGCTTACCTTGTGTAAGGACGTTGGTAATGTTCCAGTGTTTCAGGTCAGTGGTGTGTACTATTCACCCCTAACCCCTGCTCAGTCAGCATTACTCCCCACACCTGACAGCTTGCAGGACCTGTGCCCTGGGAGTCCCGCCACCTGCCCCCTGAGTGGCTCGTGGATGACAGCGAGCGCTTGGAGCGGCCAGATAGAGATCACAGCGGACGGTGCCAGGCGTGCTCTGTGTACCGTCTCCTCTGTTTTGTAGTGCCACCTTACTGTCACGCACCCAGGGGTCAGTGTTGCCTTTGTTCCTGCTGCGGTCTCCAACCGCCACGCTGCCCACATAGGAGGCTGTAGCTCTGTTAGCGGAAGCCCGGGTGACATCAGCTGGTATTTTTTGCCCACCCTGAGGCGCTCCCAGGTTGCCCTGCAATCCTTCACATTCCTGCAGGTTTGACACTTTGTTATATAAAGGCAATACATCAAGGGGAAGGAATTTTTTGTCCAGTAGAAAGTTGGACAGGGTTGAAAAGTGGAATACAAGATGAAGAGAAATATGATGATGAATTACATGTAGGGAAATCTTTAAACTTGTTCTGATCTTAATACTGCTTAATTATGACACATTAAGTCTCCTCTGAGTATTCAAGCAGGTTTTAACCTTAAAGTAATTTTGCCAGGCTATCATATAAGCGTGATATCTACATGTAGGCTACAGCTGTTAAACATGTGAATTTCCTTTGATCAGACTGACTTAATGAATAGAATTTCATGAAGTTATTCAACTGACATTTTAAAAATGAATAATTCATTGCCAGAGACATGGGACCCATCTTACATTTCATCTGTGTAGTACTTAAACCTTAACAGACAGAAAGATGCTGCCCCATTCAAGACACTGAGAAATCCAGAAATGAACCAAAAATGAAATTGTTCAAAACTCGCAAATGCTTGACAGTGATTGAGCTGGCTGAAATGGGCTTACACGGCACATTTGGTAATTTGCACACCTACCTGCTCTTCAGAGCAGCACAATTACAGAGTGTCTCGGGGGCCGTCAGTGCCCCGGCTGTACCCAAGCTGCTTCTCTCTCCCCCTGCCCTGCTCGCCGACCGAGGTGCTAGCGTGAAATGGCTGTTAATTCCTTCTGCTATCTGTCCCGCACAGAGCCTGTTTTAAGCCTTCATATGAATCTTTTTGCCTGCCGACAAAAAAAATATATGGAATAAGGAAATCAGAAAGTAAGGGGAAAAAACACATTGAGTTACAAGAAATGAAAACATCAAACAAGTATGAAATGCAAAAAGCATGAACCTTGCATCCCTTTCCCCATCATTGAGATTTAATGAGTATTCTACCTTCTGGCATTGACCATAGAGAAACAAACAAAATGAAGGAATAACTGATAAGACAATCACAAATTAAAAAAAGAGTTTGTCAGTGATGTCTTTCTCTTACTTTCCCAGTGACTTCACTGCTTTTGTTCTGAGGTTTCATCAGGATCTCTCAGCTTCGTCTTGTCAACTTCTAAAGACTATAACATGAATATTTGTGTAGATATGCTCATAAATGTAGTCCAACAAGATCCACCTTGATCACAACAAAGATGTCTTGCGTTTTTTGACACCGCACTAAACTTTGATGCAGCCATTGTGGAGTTTTAGCATTCCGCTGTACGTCTTGTAACCGAGCCAGCCTGTCTATCTTGCAGAAAATGCTGTTCCAACCTGTCAAGGCTGAGTGATTTGGTCAGCTGCAGAGAGGCTGCAATGGAAGCCTGGGCCTGACACGTTGGCTCACTGCAGCAGCATGCATATCAACATTGTGATATGATGGACATTGGCACCTGTCGTGACATATTAGCCCTACTCCTGAAAGTCTTTGCTACTCTTTCTGGGATTTTAAGGTGCAAAGTAGCATGACTTTCTCTGAAATCTGGGTCTAGATGCTACTCTACATTCTGCTCATTTCTCCTGAGCCAGATAGGATGATCATCAAAAGGACAGAGATGTCTGCACATGCAGGATGGACACTTAAAAGTGAACTCCTGCAACCTTCAGTAAGCTTCCAATCCTTTGGTCTTTTTGAGGCTGTAGGTGTTGACGTTCTGTCCTAGATTTTATTATAATGCATTGCTTTTATTTTGTTTCCTTCCTTGATGTTCCCATCACCTATTACTTTCAGTACATGTACCTTCATGTTATTATTGTCACTCTCTGCTCAGCTGGAAGTGCATGAAAACAAGGCATCAAAATGAGCTAAGTAAAAATAGCCGTCCCCTAGACGATGTAAAAAGATGATTAGCGCGTTGATTGTATGAATAATGCATTCTGATGATGCGCACGACTTAAATGAACTCAGAGATGGGGGAGAGAATTCACCAAGCTTCTTTTTCTTCCTCTGTTGCCACCCACATTTCCAGGTTACAGGTGGAAACACTTAAACACACAATGTTCCCTTTCAGTAAACTTGCAAAGTATGTTCAGTGGTGCATAAGACAAAAGAAATAGTGGAGGGAAATGATAAGGGTGGAAAGAAAATCTTTTCCTTGCATTGTGGAGATAACTATAATGAATGGGACTCTCCGTCTCTGGTGCGATTCATTTTAAATGCATTGCAGAATAAGCTTTGGCGGTGGAGAACGATCACCTGCACCTCTACACTGTTTGGAGGAGTGGAGTGAATGATGTAAAGTGCAGCCTGTACTTTAACATAATCCCTAGGGGTACAGATAATGCACAATTTAAAGTAAGTTTTCAAAGTCCCCCTAGATGCTTCTTACTATACTTTATTTTGAAATACCGACATGCTGTAACACTGGCTACCATTACACCATGAAGACAAAATAACACTCCAAGCAACTCAGAGAAAAAGTTATTGAAAGTAAAAGTCAGGGGATAGATACAAATAATTTGAAGGCACCAAACATCCCCCAGGAGTTCAGTAAAAGCCATCATTAAGAAATGGAAAGAATATGTCGCGTGCAAATCCGCCAAGATCCAGTCATCCTCATAAACTCAGTGACCATTCAAGAAAGAGACTAGTGAGAGAGGCCCCCAAGTCAACTATGACTACTTTGAAGGATTTGCAAGCTTCAGCAGCTGAGATGGGAGAGACTCTGCATACAACAACTGTTGCCTTGGTTCTTCAGTCACAACTTTATGGGAGAGAGGAAAAGACAAAGCCACTGTTGAAGAAAACTCATTAAATATCAACTAGAGTTTGCAAAAAGCATGTCGGAGATTCCATCGTCAACTGAAGGAAAGTTCTTTGGTCTGATGCTTTTTGGCCATCAGACAAGATGTTATGTTTGGCAGACACCAAGCACTGTACATCACCCACTGTGAAGCACAGTGGTGGTAGCATCATGCTGTGGGGATGCTTCTCGGCAGCTGACCCTCGAGGGCTTGTAGAGGGTAAAATGAACATGGCAAAATATAGGAAAATCCTGGAGCATAATCTTAGTCAGTCTGCAAGACAACTATGGCTAAGGAGGAAGTTTATTTTTCAGCATGACAATGACCCGAAGCATACAGCAGAAGCTACACAGAAATGGTTTAAAGAGAACAAGGTGAATGTTCTGGAGTGGCAGAGTCAAAACCCAGATCTCAATCCAGTAGAGAATGTGGCTGTACTGGAAAAGGGCTGTTCATGCTCAGTCCCTGTGTAAGCTGATAGAGCTTCAGTAGTTTTACAAAGAAGAATGGAGTAAAATTTCAGTGTCTGAATGTGCATGACTGATTGAGACCACACAGAGTCAGTGGTGTGATTTCAGCTTAAGGTGCATCTACTAAATACTGACTTGAAGGGGGTGAATATTTACAAAACCTTATTTTACATTACATATTTCTTTTATGTAATTGGCATCACTTTGTAGAAATATGTTTTCACTTTGACATTACAGAGGTTATTTTGTAAACAGAAAAATGTCAAAAAGCCAAATAATACTGACTGTTATTGATTTATTAGATCAATAAAAGGGTAAAACATCCAAGCGGGTGAATACTTTTTCTAGGCACTGTATGTTTCATGCATGACAACAGCAGATGAAGGCCACCATAGCAGCATCTGCACTGGGGCAAATGACAGTGCTCTGTTTCCCTCTACTGGTCACCAATGCTACCACCATCTGCACCAGATTATTTTATATAGTATGTCTTGTGCATGTTTAGGTGAAGTCTAAATGTACCGTGCTTACGGTAGAGTTTTGTCAGAAAGGAGAAAGGATATGCTGCAGGAGATAAAGACTGACAGAAAGGTGGAAATCGAATTGCAGCGGAGGGGAATAGAAGGAGGAAATATAGAGACAGCAGTAAAGGGAAAGAAGTAAGTGGTTTGTAAATGCTCTACTCACCAGCAGTTCATCTCTGAAGGTGATGGATGTATGGCATTCGCCTTAAATAGAGCTGTTGGCAGAGGAGCGTAGGGGTTCAGCGCAACGGATCAATTGTGACAGAAATCATCTGCTGCTAGGTTGAATCATCCAGCAGCAGGTATAAGGTACGTCAATAGGGAAAAAAGAGCATTTATTTCAGTCTCTCGGTCTGTTTTCTCGCACTCAGCCCATTGTCAGCTCAAAGTACTTTCTCAAAGTAACACTAGGCTAAGGCTTTGAACGTTCCCCTGCCGAGCTGTCAACTTCCATGGAATTGTTTTGATGTTAATTGATTGGTTGATAGAGACACACCAAAACATAGAATATGACTTCCTGCTGACATCTCTGAGGTGAGACTCCCCTTTCCCCATTGTCTCCCTTGAAACTTTGGCTCATCCCGTGGAGAGTGTCAGCATCTCAGCATGCAGTGAAGTGAGCTCTGGTATCATTTTCACATCTCTGTTGTTTTGCTGTTTGACTGGATGCCAAAAAGAGTATGCAGGTCTTAGAAAAATAGGTGATCTGCGCTGCTAGGGCTGCCCTTGAGAGAAGTGTTTATGTGTGAACCCATCGCTCTCTGTGTTTTTTCTTACAGCTCTGGTAGCACCACATATGTGAAAACGCCACAGACTTAATACAGACCAAATGTGATGTGCTGATGCCGAAGTGGCTGTGTGAGGCCAAGGTCACGCAGTCTCATTCCTTTACTCCCATAATCCCCTGTGTTGGCTGGGTGAGAGGCCTGCTAATGGCTGGCACTCTGCAAAAGGGAACTACTGCGTTAACATAGACCCAAGGGACTCTCACAGCCCAACACCCTGCGTAAGGAGCATAGCACGCGGTCTATACAATCCATCAACATGGCTAATTAGGCCCCAATAAATCCCTGAGAGAAGCATTAGGAGGGGAACCAGAGGTGTAGCTGTAGCACCAGTTGAGACACTAAGAATACTATAAAGTCAGACTGCAGGGAAATTATCTGGCTGGTTTAAATCAATTATAGCAACAGCCTGGGTGAAATACCTGATTCTAAAGCACTTTTGAGGTAACATGAATTTCTCTGTCAAGGAATCCTTTTCAACGATTCATTTTTCTGCGAGAGAATTTCCTTCCAAGGAATCAGAATGCATCAGAACTTACAAAGGAGAATAAGAAAGAGGTGGAATGAGGGAAGTGAGTTTGAGACAAGATTCAAGGACACTGGCATGCCAGTTCTTATCCACTGATACATCTGCAACTAAACCATTGTAAGAGTTAATACCTTTAATAATAATAATAATAATAATAATAATAATTATAATTATAATAATAGAGGTGCATCTAAAAAATTGATAATCTTGAAAGAGTTCATTCTTTCCCTAAGATTTAATTTAAGACTTCCATGTATTTTCGATACATTATTACAAAGTGAAATATTTCAAAGCGTTTTTTGTTTTAATCTTGATAGTTATGGATCGTAGCTCATAAAAAGACATCCAACCAAAATGAGTTAAAATAAAGAAATGTTGGCCTTCTGGAAAATGACGCTCATTTATGCACTCAGTTATTTGTTGGAGCTTTTTTGCACAAATCAATGCATCTTGGCGATGTTGCCCAGTGTTTTCTGGTAGCAACCTTCAACTCATCCGTGTTGTTGAGTCTGGTGTCTCTAGTCTTACTATTTACAACAGCCAAGAGATTCTCTGTGGGGTTCAGGTCAGGCCGGTTGGCTGGCCAATGAAACACACTAACACTATGGTGTGGCCTCCCTGATCTTCCCCCTGACTCTGGGACCTTAATTTCCAAATTAAATTCAAATTTTAGTTTCATCTGAAAAAAATGACTTTGGACCACTGAACAGCAGTCCAGCTGAAAAATAGACCTGTAGCGTATCTCGAACGAAGCGGAGCAAAGTGTTGGTCCAAGCATGCACCACTGCTGGTCTGTGGAAATGCTCTGATAGATTAGAGAGGGAGCGATGTGCTACACAGTACGATTCACCAGCGGACCGGGTGAAGTCGCTGTATGTGGAAATTGGAGGTAAGGGTAATGGAAACGCAGCTATTGATTGTCCTCTGGACCAGTGGTTCCCAGCCATTGAGCCTTCCTTCACATACCTATAAAGAGCTGTGGGCCCCCATGACCCACATGAAAAGAAAGTGACGTATTGCTTTCAAAAATACTCATCAATTTGAATTGTTTTCATCATTTAAAGCCCCCCCCCCCAAAAAAAGGGGATCCAGGACCCCAGGTTGGGCACTGCCAGGCAGTGTTTCAATAAGTCATGTTGATTGCATAATACTTTACTTTAAGCTTTAGTGATAGAACACTTGCCATGCCAAAGACAGTCTACTATTTAGCATATTCATTTATGTAATTATGTATTCATATGCCTAAGAAGACTTAAATTAAAACATAGCTGTTTCATGCTGCTGAATATACAGTAAGAGCCTTTTGAACTGTATTGCGTGATGAGGCTCAGTATGAAGGCAAACATAAGCAGGATACATTTTTAGCTACAGCTTCCTTTCATGTGTTGATGTGATCTCCACAGTGATATAATCAACAATCATCTAGATCTTCATCATCAACACTGGAACACCGTGAGCCAAGCTTCACAGATCTGCATGTCCCTGCATGTGCTCATTGACAGCTCATCTTCCGGATTTGGCTGCATATTTGATAAAAGACACAATCTCCAGCCTTTGACTGATGCCCTTAAAGTGAGGAATTTAAGACCCTCAAATAGGATTGTCTCTCTGTTCCCCATTTCGTTCCCTCAGATCAACAATCTGTCCTCTAGGTAGGCGAGAGCAGGCAGGCAGCTGGGGAAAATGGTTCAGATTAAAACGAGGTAATGGCACATTTGCGAGGCCCTTTGTGTGAGACGCGCATGCAATTTAAGGGGCTGCCATACAGGACGAGTTAATATTTCATTGCACGCCAGGGAATGGGAATAGAGAGGGGAGAGGAAAAAAATGCATATGTCTCATTTTGCAATCTGATTCGTCTCAGCAAATCAGCCTGAGTCAATGTCATTCCATAATGAACTCTGCTCCACTATTCTCCGCTGCCTGCGATCACAGCCGCTGAACGAGGAATATATTGTGATCCACGGCAAGGGGTAAGGGTCTCTCTCTCTCTTACCACTCTCTCTCTCTCGCTCTCTCTTGTCAGATTATAGACAAGCTTCCTCCTCCTTCTCTCTTTTCTTCTCTACTCTCTTTCTCTCCCATCATCCAAAAAACCTGTTACTCCTCCCCTCCAACACAACCTCGCTTCTATCACCCTGCCTCCTCCCTGTGCAGGGTGAGAGATCAAGATGATGGAGGGAATGGGAGGTTTTGATTGACTAAGATGCTGAGATGTAATCTTGAGTGAGCTGAAATGTGAAGTGTGTGTAGAGAGAGACAGAGAGAGAGGGAGAAGCAAAGAAAGGGCTGAGGAAATATGTGATGCTCATTTTATTGCATCGCAAGCTCATTTGTTTGTATTTTATACCTCATTTCGGCTCAGACGAGCCGGCTCCACATTCTGGCTGCGGGTGACCCAGTTTCATAACATTGTGTGACTCTCTCTCTCCCTCTCTAATAATATAACATTCGCCTTTTAATACATTACTCTGGGTAAATATGCTGCACTTTGTGGATATGATTTAATGCAATATACCAACAAACTAGTTCACTGAGGGGAAAATACAAACTCAAGCTATTCCGCTGTGATAGTTTCTCTTCTGTCCCCCCTCAGGCAAAGCTATGTTGTACGTTAGCATGTTAGCGCAGTGCGTGACACCACTCTGACAGCACTCTAAACATCAGAAGGGCTAAAGCTCATCTGGGCCGTTAGGGGTTTAAACATGGGCTGCTTAAACTTGGAGATGGCCTGTTTCTGGACACATATGGGTAACACAACATAAGCATGAACTTAGGCTGGTCCCAATTTTTAAACTTGCTTTTACACTTGCTGAGATTTGGCATGTTTAAGTTTATTAATAGAATTTGAGTGTTAAATCACAAGTCTTCAGTGCCAGCTA
The DNA here is from genome assembly GCF_018320785.1 of Cheilinus undulatus. NCBI lineage: Eukaryota > Metazoa > Chordata > Actinopteri > Labriformes > Labridae > Cheilinus > Cheilinus undulatus. The sequence goes on from NC_054873.1 coordinate 32,339,338, forward strand.
ACAGTTTTGGTGGCTCTGGTAATACTAATAGCAGTAAAATACACAACAACAACACGAATGCTCCAGCATCATGTCTGTGCTACAGCTGGACTGGGGCCACATTTCTGTCTGAAATGGTAGAAAGCAAATCTGAGGTAATAGAAACCGACCCCAACAGTAAACCTGAGGGCCTTACCTTGTTACAGCTCAGTTGTTAACACAGATTACACATGACTGGACATTAACAATGATACAGAAAATCATTATTTTTTCTAGTATTTTATTGTATGTAAGCTTTTTTTAACAAATATAATGCAAAGTCTGATTAGCAGTTCCTGACACATATACAGTCATTACCACCATATACGCTATGTTTAACACACAAACAACAGTACTTACCTTCACATTAGCGCTCAGTTAGCCTGTTAGCACATAAGCTACTATCATAGTACAGCAGTTTACAACAGCCAGATGACATCCTCCACAGAGAAAACTGTCTGTTGTCATCAGACATCACATTAAAACTCAGCATTTCAAATGAAACAGGTCTTGTCCTTCACAATGTCCCAATTCCCTTTTAGCTGGTGAACTCAACTTGTAACCACCATTAACTTAACACTATGAAATCCAACCAATTTTTCCCCCAGCCACAAAAAGAGAGTAGGTTATTGTAGCATTAATTTTAAGTTACTGTTACAGCTCTCTTAGAAACACATTTTACAGCAACACAATACACATTATATATATAATTAATCACAATGTATTTATTTGGTTATTGGCATATTTTCCAGACAGACAATTCTGTCATCCAGGCAGGGTGTGGCTGGACAGAAGTAACTGTCCCATGTAAAAGGTCTATACAGTCATGGATGAAAGTATTGGCAAACTTGGAATTTTTCCAGAAAATACACCATTTCTCCCAGAAATTGTTGCAGTTACAAATGTTTTTGGTACACAAATGTTTATTTCCTGTATGTGCATTGAAACAACACACAAAAAGCAGAAGAAAAAAAGCCAAAGTTGACATAATTTTACACAAAACTAAAAAAATGTGCCACAAAAAATCATTAAAGCCAAAATTAAAAGTTAAAATGGTTTGGATCCTGTGCTTAAATGTGCACACAGTATATTGTTCTTTGACCTAACAGCCAGTACATCTTTGTTTTTGTGTTTTAATTACATTTAGATTAGAGATCAGGATGTCGAATATCAGCACAATAACAGGGATCCTGCTCTAAAAGGAAGCTGTAAAACACAGGTAGCTAAAAGACTATCAGATCATATAAACTCACAGACTTTATTCTGGTATTATCTGCTGTGCAAAGCCACAAAAACCCACACTTCTGTTTACCTGCTGTGCTGCAGCATAGTTCTTTCTCCCCTAGGAGGTCTTGATGATTTCCTGTCCTCTTTCTTAGACTGTGAGTGTGTTTCTGCTCATCCAGTCCAGGTGCAGGCGGAGCAGGTGGACAGGGGCAGGGCTGCCAGGGGAGCACAGGGGGGCAGAGAGGCTTAGTGGGTCACAGTAGGAAGGGTGGTGCAGCTCAATCATCCCCTTACCCTTAGGGCACCTCAGAGCTATGCAGCTGTAAAAAGACTGTCATCCGTGGAAATTCAGCTCATATTCATACAGAGAAGCTTGTGATAGAGCGTGCAGTGCATGTTTGCACACATGACAGGCACACAGCGTCAAAGCTTGCACATACGAGAGCTGACACATTTTATAAACTACACACTAATCCACACAAAGATACACTCCCTTCTCTAGCGATGTTCTATCCACGTTCAGTCCACACTCCATACATGTCCCCCATATACCCCCACTTACCTCATTTCAGCACAGCTCCTGCAGCAGGGGCCAGTAGTAGCTGGCCCATGCCATCCATTATTCCTGGGCAGGAGTGCATTAAAGATTCATCTCTGCAGCTCAACCTCAAAGGAAAGACTATGACCCCTGATACAGCTGCTGAATTATGGAGACCGCCAATAAAGTTGTTTGCCTTTGATCTCATTCTCAGCTTTCTCCCCTCCCAAGTGAACGTGGGACAGGTGAACACTTGGACACATGCAGACGCACAGCCCAAAAAGAAAGGGCTGTCATGCACTCTGGAATCCATTTTTAGTGAATTTTCCCACATTTCTACCACACCACTTCACTCTTGGCTCACTCGAACCAACAAAGAAACAACACAACAACAAAAATAGACACCTCTTCAAGAACAAAAGCATATGATAATGGAACAATTACATGAAAAAAAGCCCTGCCTGTCCCTTTTCCTGCATACCAAGTGACTGTCTGGCACAGTAAATTTCCCTCCTGCTATCAAGCACAATCTCTGCCTCCCTCTTCTGAACTCAGAGTGGCGTGCTGCTCTAGCAGCAGTGGTAGAAACACATTTGCTCACACATACACATTGTTTATATTTAATCGATGTCGAGTGGAAGGTCCTGCTCAGAATGGCAGTCATTTGTCAAGTATTAATAATTCAGCCTCACGAACACAACTGCACACAGGAAAACGCACATACTCCCACGCTGCATTGTATGAAGCACGGCCTCACCTGAAGGTGAATACCCGTACTCAGCTTTCATTCTCTTTCTCAGACAGCTCCCGTTGTTTATGTCCTTGTTGTAATTATGAGAACAAAGATGACTGTGCAGCATCTGCAGAGAAACCAGGGTGAAAGACTGTCGTTCAAAGGGATTCACAGGCTATGGAGTCATTATTGTTGCAAAACTCAAGAGTTCTAAGAGTGTAACTTATTGATTTAAGGCTGCGTTTTTCTTCAAACTTTCAATTTAAACCTGCCTTTGTGCTCAAAGGGGCCTCTTTTGTGCTTGGATTTTCCCTGTGTAAAAGAAATGTCTGCTTGCTCCCAAATCTTTAGTTTCTTGCTCAGAATTCATGCACTCATGCCCAAACATTCTCCTCTTACACAAGTTGCTTCTCCTTACATGTGAAACTACCACTGCCAGTTCTGGGAGTAAAATTTGCTCCATAGACACAATGAACCAACTTGAATTCACATGACAATGAAACATGATTTGGCACAAGAACAGTATTTTAAAACAGGCAAAAAAGCAAATGTATATGACTGTGAAAATTTCACAAAATGAAGGCACTAAATATCCCCAATACAATGTGATTCATGTGTTTATTGTTAAGGACAGTTTTGCAAGCTTTAAGACCATATATGTGCTTTTATCTACAACTATCTTATTAGGATATTATAGTTTGCAAATATTGCTTTATTCTATGGAGGCATCTATTGTGATGGTCAGTAGTCAACAGACCAAATTTGCCAGAGTGGTAGACATTTCCAAAGTTACCAGAGACCCCACCAATTAGAGAAGTTGCTGTGACACTCTAGGATTGTGGGTATTGTGGTAATATTTTGCTGGGATTCCAATGAACTATGTTTTTTTTTTTTTTTTTTCAAAAAGAGGTTTACATCTAACAAACGTTTGTCTTCTACCAGAGTGTACCATCATTTCACACTCAGGTAGTTCATAGAAACTCTAGCAAGGATACTTATAAATACAAAATGTGTATCATATAAGAACAATTTTAATCTACTTAAATGAATTGGAATTTTAATCCCAGAACCACAATGTTGTGCTCTATTTCTGCTTTTGGCTTTTACTACATGAACTATAAAAGATTGAGGACTGAGGATTGCAAATGAGGAAAATCTTCATCTTCAGATTGCACAGATAGTTATAACACTAGATGATGCTGGACTATATTTTTCATTAAATTAATTCATTACTTCTGTTCTCTTCTTTTCCATATTTATCAACTGAAATATATCAGTATTGGCACCCTTGCATCGTGATACATATCGTATCGGCAGATTCTTGCTAATACACAGCTCCACAATCTACCATACATATTATCATTTTTAAGTGTAATAAGAGTAGAAAGATGTACTTATATGGATTCAAAGCTTGCAAAGCTATCTTTAATAAATAAATTGAATCCCAATGGACTGTGGATACATACAGTCATGTGCATAAACTTTGGGCATGTAGGGTGCAAAGGAGTCATCACAGGGCCTGATGTGCCACAACCACTGTGCTGGAGCGGTAGGAGGTGGCGGCCAGAGTCAAGCTCGATCATATGCCCACATGTGTTATGCTCGGAAGGCAAGGGTAAGGTCAAGCTCAACAGCATCTCTTTAGGTGTGGACTTTGTCATTTTTTTCAACAGATTATTCTCCTATGCTGCTGATGTTGTGCAAGGACATCCTGAGCACTACCAGGGTTGTGTCAGTCCTCCAGACAGCTTACTCACCACATCTGTGCTTTACTTCAGCCCCAGTGTTGCCCAAAAACTACTGCACAGTATTGTTTTTTCTTTATCCTTTAAAAGAATTCTCCCCTTTCTCTATTTCAAATGCCATTTTTGCACTAAATTAAACATTTTATAGCCATGTTTTCATGGTGTAGGTTAGCTTAGTTCATGCAAAAGTGTGGTAATAGGGAATCACTCAGAGAAAGCTTTGAGCACATGCAGACAAAATTGAGAAAGTTTTGTGTGCACATAGAGAAAGATCAGATAGTGGCAGTATTACAAGTAAGCAGAAGCGAGCTAAATGAGAGGTCAATGTTTCGAGCTTGAGTGCATGACTTTTGAGTAAGCAAAAAAGGTTTTAGAGCAAGCAGACATTTATGAAAATCTAGGCACGAAGAGGCAGTTTGAGCACAAAGGTGGGTTTCGATTGAATGTTAGAAGAAAAAAAGTCCAAAATTAATAAGTCACTTTGTTAAACAGTTAAAATGTGCACTTGAGTTTCGCGGCAAAACTGACTCCATACAGAGGAAGCTTAAAATGAATGCAAGAGGAGCCTTGAACCGAGCTATCAGTGAGGGCACAGTCAAAGTTCCTTTTATCATGTAATGGTTAATAGGCAATTGTACTGGTGAACATAATGGGACATTAGCTTTCGCCTCATAGGTTCAAGACACACGCTGACAGAGAGTGTAGCCTTGAAGTGATGACAGGTGAAGGTGGGGTTGGGAGTATGATAGGGGAGCCCCATTATGCACCTACTCAGTGTCCCACCTTGGACCCAATTATAAATCGAGGCTGACCTGCACGAAAGCCACAAGGAGAATACGAGGGAAGGACAGAGATGTGGAAACTGTGGTGACAAGCCTTTTTACTTCATTCTTCTACACAGAAGTGTGTGTACACCCAAACTAGACAGGCCGGTCTTCGTATCTTCCCTTCATGTTGATAGATTTGTAGAGATTGCAACAAAGGATACAAGTGTATGGCGGCAAAAAACAAGGATACCTGCCTGATTAATGAGGTGTGACCAGCCCTCAGTGTTGTCTTCTTAGACAGAGTATTTTTTCCCAGAGGATTTTCAGGAAATAAAAAAACACGTACACACAAACACATATCGAGAGTGGATAACTCCCTGTGGACTTCCTTGCCAGCCTAGAGAAAGTGCACATGTTGACTGGAGACCATTAACGCTGTGTTGATGCCATACAGAGGTGTTGCGCTGTGGCTTGGGAAGAAGAGAACTACTTGCAGCGAGTTCTTAGTTGAGGTCAAGGGCAGGTGCGTGTTTTGAGGACACCAGGTGGAAAGAAAGAGAGCATTAGGTGTCTGCAGTGGGAGTGACGGAGAAGGGGCAACCAGAGGCAGAGACGGGCAAAGAAAGCATGCAAAGAAAAGTGATAGTCAACTAATGTGCGTTTGCACATGTGGAAAAACAAGGTGGTAAAATGAAAAAGAGGTAACTCTCTTGTGCCAAGGGAGTCAGAAGTTGTTTTCACACCAGTGTTGACTTTTTTTTTCCTCTTGAAGGTTGCAGAAAAAGCACACACTCACAAAGTTAACTTCAATGATTGCATAATGAATAACAGCACAGCATCAAATAAAGTCTGGTTTATTCAATAAAATGTGATTTATTCATCCCATTCTGCCAGGGAACGCCACAATGACTATGTGTTACAATCACTTATCTCAGCCTAATGCACATTAGCTATAAAAACTGACAAAGATGCATTTTTCCAGAGCATGTAGATGGGATGCAAGACCTGAAATGACACACTATTCTCTGCCCATGATATCATAATAGGTAAGCCATATTTCATGCACAGCCAATTGTGAACTGTGCCTTTTATCTGTGAGTATTATAATACATCAACCATCCAAAAGGCATTCACTTCATGCCTATTATAGTGAAAGCGTAGAGCTGCTGATGTGTGAAATAAAGGACAGCTTGACAGCACTTGAACTGTCCCATACGACCCGTGCAGGAACGTCCATATTAGAAGACAATGGAATTCTCAGGGAGAATAAAATGCAATATATCACACGGGCGTCAGTGCCACAACAAGAGAGAGACAAAGGGTAATAAATCATGCAAGACTTGGGTGACCCTTTACAAAATCCTTTGCTAAGTTTGTCTTTGTGCAGCACTTTGGCAGCCTATGTTACCTTTTACATGGGTTAACTGGGAAAGAATTATCTGATACTTGTTATTATTATTTAATATTGTTACTCTAATCATTAGCACCATACACAAAAGAAAAAAACTGTACGAAAATTAAAACTTCAAGATTTTTATGTGTGACAAGATAATCAATCTGTGACAGAAATTCCATAAAATATTCACATATTCACAAAAAGTTTTTTTTTTTATTGTCTCGAATTAAAATGTGCAATTTTGTGCTATTATTCAAAGCATTTCCTGTCTGTAGTGACACAGAAGGACACATCTCAGGCTGCCTGTCTCTTTTTCTGTCCTTTATTAGTAACTTGGCCCTTTTCTTCAGTTTCTGAGTGTTTGGCAAAGCATGGCATAGTGACGGAACAGCCTGCCATTGGTTGTCACAGCACGTGTGACATCTATTTTGGGAGCGCAAGATGGTAAGCTAGCAAAAGATACTATCGTAAATTGATTAAAAAGTGAATAAAGTCATTCAGTATTGGAGTTACTGGTTTGGATTTAATCTTTAAATGCCCCAGAAAGTCACCCAAGTTCCAGGTTCACCAGAAAAGTTACCGTAAAGGCTACGTCTGCATGAATAGCATCATGAAAATAGCAAAAATGGAGATGCAGCTGATGGCCAAACCTCTGCAGTCTTGTTCACTCATTCAGGCTTACAGTTTTTATTACATTAGTCTCGTTATCATTGCTGATGCACACTGGACCAGTTTCTGATGAGTTTCACGATATGAGAGCTTCTTTCAGACATTGTGCAAGGAGCCCTCCTGTGTGATCATTGGCACAAACATTTTAACTCCCATTTGTTAATGTAATGTACTGTTCTGCTGGACCACAGATCTGTAGATGTGGAGAGGTGGGTCACATTTGTTAGCTTCTGGGCCACCTTTGGGTCTAATGTCTTTAAGAGAATTACAAATCATTTTTTAAACATGTTTATTCATTGTAAATATTGTTAATTTGTAAATAAAGGTTAATATAAATAGATTACTCACTGGAGGGTGGAGACTGGAGCGGAGAGAGGCCAGGTGAGATCAGAGAGAGGGAGAGGGCAGGAAGAGTGGGACTCTGCTCAACTTAAATCTACAGCACCTATGTGAGTGAGAGTGTGTGTGTGTGTCTGCTGCTGCGGGACAGACACAATGGGATCAGTTGTACATTTCTAATGCACTTTAATAAATAAAAGAAAGATTCAGAGCTCTGAAACCTGCTGTCCTGTGCCACCATTCTCAAAGGCTTCACTTCCACAGGTCTTCATCCAATACTAAGGTTTATTACCATCAAAAACCTTACATTTGGTGTCAGAAGTGGGATGAGACACAATCAGAGTGAAGAATTTAACCTTTGAGAACAGACAGCATGGGACCAAAAGGGCAAGCCAAACCTCCAAGAACAGAAGTTGCTGATGATTTCCCAGATGAAAGTGCAGCAGGAGGGGGATCCAGGATTCTGTGGTATAGAGAAGGGCACCAGGGGTCAACAGACATAGACTCAATTACCAGCATGTTGCAGCAATGACTTTACTTTCAACATAACCCAAGTGAAAGGTGGGAAAAAGAAACTATTAAACAAGACAGGAGGTGGTATCATATGCAGATTCAAGTGAACAATCTCAGAGATGAACTGGAGCAGCAGCAGAAGGGAGAAGGTCCGCCTCAGCAGAGCACACCACCGGCACAGCATGAGGTGGAGAATCAGGGGGCCCAGCCCAGTGCCCGCAATGAGTTAAGAGGTAGAAGCTGGGGGCCGACAGCCATTCCCCATTTGGAAGAAGGCGATGATATAGAGCAGTACCTGACCACCTTTGAGCACCTGGCAATGGCCAACCAGTGGCCAGAGGTTGACTGGGTGGTACGGCTTACCTGACTGGAAGGGCTCGAGCAGCTTATGTAGCATACATTAGCAGGAAGCTTTTTTTTCCCAGGGAGACCAGATACTCTGTGGTGGAGCTGGAGTGTTTGGCTATCAAGTAGGCGCCGACACCTTCAAGCACTACTCCTGGGGAGGGAGTTCAAGGTGGAAACGGACCACAGGGCGATGCAATGGCTGGAGCAGATGAAACACACCAACAGTTGCATCACTCAGTAGTTCCTGATTCTTCAACCATATCATTTCTCCATCCACTACAGGCCAGGAAAGTAGAACATGGTGGCTGACTTCTTGTCTCGCAACATGGTTAGTGAGCCATCCAGATGGGAGGGGAAGTGTGGGAGAGCTGGAAAGCACCCCCCTCACTGAGGTGATAAAGGTCACACTAAATTGCAGAGCCTGTCAAGTTCAGTTAATTAATACTGAGTGTTATTTTGTTTATTTAATTTGTTAACCATACTAACTCTTCATATCTTCGAGGTCTACTTCCTGTGCGGCGTGTCTTCATGGAGTGAACATATGGGGATGCAGTAAGCAGGCCCCAGCAGCTGCCAATCATCTTGTTAAGATGGGTTTAAACAGGGAAAAGAGAGAGAGGAGGTCTGAAACCTGCTGTCCTGTTCGATCAAAGGCTTCACTTCCACTGGTCTTCATCCCCTACTGAGGTCTATTACCATCAAAAACCTTGCAATACCATCTCTTGCTAACTGGCTTTGGTTGTTGATTTTGGCCAATCTAACTGAATGTACTTTTTCCAGCCTCATGCTTTCCTTCCTCTCCTTTTGGTACAAAACCACGCTTGCACTAAACGGTTTTCTGGGTGGGCAGGGGAGTGTGCTGTTAGGACAGTGGGAGAAGTGAAATTTCAGAGAGAATTGCATTCTATCAGCTTAAATCTTCCAGCTAATTTATACTTGATGGTCCTGATGTAATCATTTTATACATCTCATGTGGCAAAAGCTACCATAGAATACAGGTTTAGGGAGAAATGCGTTGACTTTTATTTAAATTTTCTAGTTTGTCCCATGCACAATCTGTTAAAATGGAGGAGATATGATTAATGACCTATGCTGTGGTCAGCCAGCAGGGAGAGCAGAAACTTGGGTGACTTTCCATGGTTTTAAAGATTAAATACACACAAGTAACTCAGTTTAAACAAAATGTTAAAAAATTTTTCAATAGTTTCTGACAATAGCAGCTAATGCTGTCCACCATGATGAATGCTTTGTATTCATGCATTGTGATTGGGCTGTGACAATGAATGGTAGGCTTTTGCATCATACTTTGTTAATCTGTGCATGTATATCCTAGAGGAGGAGGCGTGGATGGCTCATAATGGAGAAAGAGAGACAGATACCCATGATTTGGCCCTCTGTGTCACTGCAGACAAGGACAAATGCAAGGACTCTTTTTGTGAATTTGTGAATATTTAGAAGATATTCCTTTTTTTGTCACAGAATGACTATTTTTTTTCACATAATGGTCCCCAAGAGATGGGAGAACAGGTTTCTGGAAGAAAAATCTTATCCATTACTGTTTATTGTGTGTCACAAACCAAAAAGCATTGGGTTTTAGTGTCCGTTTAGTTTTTTCTTTTGTCTTTATAGTCCCATAACTTTTCAAAAATTTGAGTGACATTACTGCAGCACACATATTCATAAAGCCCAGGTTTTCTGGAAAATAAGGATGTTTAGGGCTTGACTGTGCCGCACAGGGTTGATGTTTTATAAGACAAATGGTTAAAAATTAGCAGGGCTCAAAGGGTTAATTGAAATATGCCAAATTTAGACTGACTTGTGAGTGTTTGCTTACCATATTTAGGCAGACCTGTCTGAATTTGAATTTCGGTTCCCTCAGTAGGGAAATTAGTTGCCAGGAAAATCCCTTAGCAGAAGAAATGTTTGCTTAATAGTTTTGCATTTTCACAGCTGATGTATTTAATGTCATGGGCTGCAGGATAAAAATAAATTACCAGTCTTGTATAATCATCTCAGATGGCTGACTGTCACATGCAAAGGACATGAAACATCCTTCCGAACCCTCACGCTGATTAAATGCAAATTAATCACTCAATCAGACATTGATCATCATTACTGAGATAAGTGAACCAGACATGTGCCATGATCCAATCGTGTTAAATCAGGGAGATGTATCGTCACATGAACATATCATGCAGAAATGTGTTCCTTTACATCCCTGATCCATCAAGGTTAATACTACTGTTGTTAATAGTCTGTTAAGAATATGTTGTTTGAATCAGCAGTTTACCTTAATGTAATTGGGGTCACACTGAAGTGCAGATAAATAGAAAGCTAGAGCTAGCCAAGCTGTGTTTAATGTTTCACATAAATGTACCCCTGGGATGGTTTATGAGGAGCTTGTTGAAAAATGGCTTGATGGATTGAGATTTTACTGTATTGTGAGCTGGTGTGTGTGTAGAGGGAATCGTGAGGTGAGGCACCAGTGTCACTGTCAAGGTCATAAACAAAGCTTTGGGTGCTGTGTTTTATTAAGGGCTGTTTTTCCTTCTTTTACCCTCCCACATATTTGATACTTTAGAGGGAAGATGTCAGTCTGTGCTTTAATATATGTAGGTGTTCCCTTGGATTAGAATGAATGTATTTTGGTTGCATATACTGCACATGCGTGTGCTTGCATGTGTTTGAACATATACGTGCAAGTCCTCAAGGCGCGCAGGAGATGTTCCTCCAGGGTGTTGTTTTTATCTCACACCTGCTCCATCTCCTTCAGAGTTCCCTCTTTACTCAGGCGCTGATCTGCAGAGATGCCACCAAATGCACATATCTTCTTTGATTTCTGCAGGCAAAGCTCCCAGATTGGCAACTTTGATTGAACCAACTATCTGGCAGTTAAATAAAACAAGTGCTGCTGTTCAGTTAGATGAGCCAAATCAGCCAATCATTAATAATCTGAGTCTCTGCCTAACAATGATGGCACCAAAAATGAAGATATGTTTAGTTATGAGCTGAATTCTGGCCGATACTGAAGCTACTTCCTTCATTTCTTCCTGTTGTTTAAAGAAAATGCATGCCATGTGCAGTCATGTACTCCTGCAATAAGTGACAGAGCAAGTGGTATCGTAAAGATATGTTGACCCCATGACAGGACATCACTCTGGGCCCCACCACAGCCGCTCAATATGACTATGCTGCACTACACTAACCACACCTTTATCATGCAAAAACACATGTTATACTTCCATTTATAAGTCCTATAAGTCTATATTTCAGTAAACTGGTTATAACTCGTATGTTTCCCTCTTCATGAACAAGGTCATTTATATACAAAACATCAAATTCTAAAAGCCTCTTCCAAAGCAATGGCTCCCTTCAATCAGGATATTGGAATTAAACCATTTAACCTGCTGCAGGACCTTGTCTCTGCCCTCTGGGTGATTCAAATGAAAACAGAACCAGCTTTGAATGACCTCTTTCAAAAACAGAGTAATTTCTAAGTATGTTTTCACCTAAACCCATGTGACAAGGCTGAATTTGCAATAAAGGGTAAAGTGTTTTTTCAGAGTGGATGAGTATTTTGGAATAACCTAGGTAAAAATCAATCCTTGTTAGATACATTTTTGAACAAAATCAGCCTTTAAACTAAGGCACCACTCCTGAGGATTAAATAATTTAAACCCTCCCATCTTATATTATTGTTACATTTAATAGCTATTTCAGTTCTTTATAGTTTCTGATTCCAGAGGAAACAAAATATCCTGTGTTCAAAGGTCTTGAAAAGGACTGTGATGGCCTAGGGAGTAACTTTGAAAGTTAAGTAAAATGCGACACTACTAGAGAATTGGGCAAGGAAATCTTTTCAAAAAGTGTTGAGGTTTCCCTTCTCCATGGCTGTCACATTGTGTCCATCTTAATCATTTTATTGTAATTCATTGTACAAAGGCCCTTCACATCCTCTGGAACCACTATACCAATCACACTGACTGGTCCTTCAGTCCATGCAACCTGAAAGCTGCATGGACTGAAGTTGCATATCATATGTTAACCAGAACTTTGTCCCCTTAATGCATGTATGTGAATTACACAAAGTTAGGTTTTAGGCCAGATATTTTTGAAAAATTGTCTAGGTCTCTAATGAGAGCATTCAAACCAGAAAGTTTTGGACTTAATAGGAAGGCATCGTCTGCATACATTGATATTTTTCTTTTACGACCCCCTATTTGAAGCCCCTCCACATTTTTATTTGGACATCCTTGTTTTACCCCTCCTAGTAAGGGAACTGACCCAGACATACAGAACTGTTAATCCACTGTAGAAAATTTTACAGCTGGTACCATTATATTTTCCAAAATTAAAGAATCCCAAACACTGGAAAATTCAGTGCAAACTGATTTTGTCAAAGCCTTCCCCAAATCAGGAATAAAAATCAAACCTGTGACCTTTTTTTTCCCAATTTTCTTCTTTTTGCCACCTTAAACCCAATGTTGGCCCTTCTTTCTTCTTTCAGCTCGTTTTTGCCACTACACACCCATCTTGGATTTTCTTGCCACTTCTTTTTGCCACTATAATCCTTTTTAGGCATTTTTGCCACTTTCTCCCACTTTAAACCCAATTTGCCACTATACAACCATTTCTGACTCCTTGCCATTCTTGGCCCATTTTTGTCTCTTCTCACAGTTATTCAAATCTTTTTCCTATAAAGTTGCCTCAGTTCCTTGTACTTTATCTTTGGCATCCTGATGTTTGGCATCCTGAGGCACATTATGGCCTAGCTACGAAGTCTGCCATTACTTTCCTCATTGCTTGTCCATAATTCATGTTTTGTAATCAATTATCATAAAAAAATTAATAAAAAATGTACTTTATTTTTTTATAATGATTAATCTCAGAATATCTGTAGTTGTTTGAGATTTATCACATCAATTTCGATTGCAAGTTAAATAAAATTCCTCTGTTTTACATCCAAAATTAGTTTTTGTCTTTTCTGGATGTTTTTACTGTCTTATAATTGACCTCCTGTTGGGCACAGACCTGCTCTTATGGGTAGACTGAACATTTAAACATGAACTTAACCACGGAAATGGCAACTTGTTATAGCAAATTAGGGGTGGTAAAAGGTCAATGTTTAATAACCAGGGCTGTCAAAAGATCCACATTTTAAATTCTGATTAATCACAGAATTTCTATAGTTAAATGCCATTAATCATACACTTTTTTAATCACATTTTCAAATTCTACTATTTTGCATTTCCAAGTGTTTTTGTGTCATTTTTAATTTATATATATATATATATATATATATATGGAAAAAAAAAGGTAGTTAACTTCCAGTTTAGATACAGACCTGCTTTTATTGGAAGATCAAATATTTGAACATGAACTTAACTTTACATTAAAAAGGTTCAGATGACTCTGACTTGTCCACTGAAATGTCTGTGAATATTTAAAGGAAAATGAGACATTATGGAGTAGTGTTGGGCTTATTTTACATTACTGTGGCTGCAGGGTGACACTGCAGTGGCTTAACCAAGGTGTGCTGAAAGGGACAATGGATAATATGATTAATCATGACTTAAAAATCGAGCATACTAATTGTGGATCTTGATTAATCCCAATTAATACGATTAATCTTGACATCCCTAGACTAGTTACGATACATTCTGAACTCCTGTCTGATGAAATAAACTGCCGTGTAAGCTGCGTCATATCTATGTCAGCTTGCCTCTCTCTTTTTCCTTTTCCTCTTTAGTTGATAACGCCTGAATTTTACTCTCTGGGTATCAGACAGGACTCCTAACCCCAGGTGCAGCATGCTAGCAGACACTTATGCTTATATTAACTAGCAGTAATGAGAGGCACCTGGGCGCTGTCCAGCACAAAGTGCTTTTTAAGATGACATTTTGCCTCTCCTGGATAGGACAGCTGAAGATAGATGACAAATAGTGGGAGAGAGTGGGGGTAAGATATGCACCAAACAGCACAACGACCAGGAACTGATCACATAGTCAGTGCACTGAGGACTAAAGTCTCTGTATATGGGTGCCTGATCTACCCACTGAGCTTATCCAGCGCCCATTTTTTTAATACATTTCTTTATGTGTGGATTCCTGTTTGGTGAGGAAATTAAACCAAGCAACAGCTGGGATAGGCTCCAGCCCCCCTCGAATTCAGAAGGGATAAGTGGTGTAGAAAACGAATGGATGGATGGATAAACCCAAGCATGACACCATCTCTGTGGCTGGGGTCATTGCCCTCACCACTACAGCTCAGATCATTCCTTATATGTGACTGCTCTACAGAGTTATATTCTTAGCATTTTCCTAAACGAGGTAACCTTTCACTATAGCAATGTTTTTTTAGCCTTTGCTCACAGGCATGGACTTAAATAAGAGTTCAGATTATTATATGGCTGGTAGGGAACCATGTATTCACTACACACCAGCATGCAGCAAAAATCAATACAATAACAGCATGAGGTCTTCTATTGCTTTAAGAGTTAGATGGTGGTAAAAAAGACAAAAAATAGTACTAATGGTGTCCAAAAAGATCAAGAGCGTTAGATGTGTTCAAATTGATCTTGTGTAAGATAACTAGAAAAAATAGCCATTGAACTGAGCTCTCATGAAATGTGAGCCTCTTATAGTGTTTAAAGCACGGTGATGGAGCAATCTTTGTAATGTATTTCCAAACTTCAATTTAAATCTGCTGGTTTAACCCTAAACCTTACCCAGACATGAAAATGAACAAATCTGAATGAACATGATGCAACCTCTAAGCGTTAACTTACATTTAATCCTGTGAAATGTCTACCATCCTTTTCCTTCCTATTGTTAGGATGATATCTTTGGGTTTGCATGCATTAACTGGATATTTAATGCGAGTGATGACCTTGAAAAAGACATGAAAAGACACTGAAGGGCAGAGAAGCCAAGACCCGAGATAGCTCAGAGAAGGAAAATCTGCCTGCATGAACACCAAACATGTGAAGATGTTAACGCTGTTCTTGAAATGTTTGTAAATAAGATGAAACTCTCTGATGATATGTAAATTGTCTGCTTATATGAGCTGTCTTTGGGACCGCCCCAAAGGGAGAGGAGCAATCATGTAGGTAACCATTTCATGTCTAGATGAATGTTGATGAGCAATTAAAGTATATGAAACGTAGCCTTTGCATCATGATTGTCGCCTCCCAAAAACCGTAGTCACCAATAAAGTCTAACATTTTCCACCTATCATTAATGCCTTTAGAGAAATACAATGAAGGCAGACATGAGAGACAATTCTGATACTTTTCAATGATATTTTCAATGCTATCTGAATCATCTTTGGATACAGACAGTTATTAATGCAGATCTACAACAATGACATATCCAGATTTTCATATCCCATTTTTCCAAATGTTAAGTTTAGAAAAGCCTTTAGCTTTTCAGGCCTTTCAGTCAAACCAAAGAAGAGATTTGTGTCACAATTCACAAGCTTCCAAGGTGCATGGAGGATGAAAAAAACTTGAATAAAACAGGACTTTTTCTAGAAAAAAAAAATTACATTACCTATTTCCAACTTAAAATAACTAGCTACACTACTAGTTACAGTTTACTAGTTACAAGTGCAATGCTAAACCTTACTTATTCCCACATTCATGTTATACAATGTAAAGGACTATTTCTTGCAGTAAAAAGCGTAAAGATACGTGAATGATGCCAAAAGAAGAAGTGAGGGTACAGGATGGGGTTTAGTGTATATTTGCTCCACAAATCCTTACAAGGAAGACATACAAAAGATTTCCTCCACCATATCTGCTGCCACAAGCCTATCTATCTTAGCTTTTGTCATTATCTACCTACCAAAAATTGTCCTGGGCCTTGCTAACACTCTGGAGCAGTGGTACCCAACCTTATTCTACCCAAGAGTCAGTCTCCAGGAACCAGGGTTGTAAGCAGTGGCGGCTGGTCAATAGGGGGCGCCGCCCCCCCCCCATGATTCTCCACAAAGAGAGGACAGATCTTAAGTTCACTGAATAATTTTTGGACATTTGCTTTAAATATCAATAAAGTTATATTACTATAGATAAACTCTATCATGAACTGCATAAACTCTCTAAGCGCCAAAGTCGCAAAATTGCCACAAGCAACATTGTTGAATTAAAAGGCTCTAGCTGCAAATATGGTGTCTAATGTTGTTACTACTTTACACCAGGAGATGGCGGACATGAGTAATTTAAATCCCAGGAGCATTTGTGGGCATTTTTCTATACAAAGTTTTGGAGAGAGAGAGAGTTTGAGGACGCACCGTCAAGGAAACGAGGACGTGGTTGTAGTCGGTGTGTAAAAGAGAGAAAGAGGGCGAATTATAGCAAGAATACTCACAATGTCGGGAGGAATAGAGAATTATTTACCCCTCTGATGATGATGTTCAGTCATCCGGTGAGACCAAGACGATGTGAGACCAAGGCCACAGCAACTCCGTGCGCCATGAGAGTCCACAAGCAGCACATACCGAAGTCGATGCTTTTCCTCACCATGGCCAGGGTAGGAGTAATCAGCGAATGCCGATGAGAAGACGTGGTGGAGGTTTCAGGGGTAGTCAATGACAACATTCAGTCGTCTGGTGAGACCAAAACTGCCGTGCGTCTGTGAGCAGCCACTGCGAGTCTGTGCGTCATGAGAGTCCACAAGCAGCACATACCGAAGCCAATGCTTTTCCTCACGGTGGCCAGGTTGGGGATATGGTGGGTGGTCAAAACACAAATAATTACAGAGGTAGCAGGAATAAAAAAAAACAGTGGAGGTAGGGGCAGATGTCGTAGAAGCTGTGGCGGTGGAGGCCGCCTGGTGACGTCAGAATATGCAAATTAGATGAGTAAATTTACTTCCATCACAAACTTGGGTCGCACTGAAGATTTCTCTCATTTACAGTATGCCTTTATCTCTAACCACTTTCAAGCTTCTGCCTTTTGAAATCTTGATATTAAAATTGAATATTTTCTTGAAAAAACTGGAGCACCCAAAGGGTTAAGAGATTTAAATGTATAAAGTGCAATAAATCAGTAGATCACAAACGTTCTAAGCATTTGCTTTTAATTCCTGTTCACTCATTTCCTTCTTGGGGCGCAGGACTCTTACGCCCACAGCCTTTCATAGACTTCTGTTATAAACCTGCACATGCGCATTCACTTCTCTTCAATACAAGAGATAGGAGCTCTGTTGGCGTAAAATGACTGCACCCCCAAAGGGATTACCACTAACCACTCCCCAGATGCCAATAGGTGGCAGCAGAGAGAGAGGCTTTGTAATTTGAGACACAGAGGAAGTCATGCACTTCGGCCGTACATCTCTGGCTTTCTGCCAAAAATAGCGCCTGCATTTGTTGTTTAGCTCATCAAGAGATGCTAGGAAGACAGTTAGCAAAATGCAATAAGAAAACTCAGTCGAGTATTTAAGAATAAGGTGTTTTGAAAGGGGAACATTGAAGGAGAAACTTAGAATTAAAGAGCTTGGACCTGACCAGCCAGATATCAGGATAAAGCAGTAAAGCTGTGACTAATATTAGGATTTAAATACTTGAGATTTTTATATTGGCATTTAATGCAGGTTGTACACTTAGAATTACCCATGGCAAGTTTGATGCTAATGATTCACCATGTTTAGTGACTTTTCCAGTACCACGGGAAGTAGGGGTGCTGGTGGCGCTGCAGCACCCCAAAAATGTATTTACCCCAAAATAAATACATGAAATAAAGTGAAAAATATAAAGTGGATAAAAAAGAAAATGCTATAAGTTAACTGGAAACACTAATCACTATAACTTGTCGCAGTCTGGCTTAACGTTCGTTATACAATTTGTGTCATGACACTAGTCACATGCCCACACGTAAAGTCAAGTGTATCATAAGGTCACATATCA
The DNA here is from genome assembly GCF_018320785.1 of Cheilinus undulatus. Lineage (NCBI taxonomy): Eukaryota > Metazoa > Chordata > Actinopteri > Labriformes > Labridae > Cheilinus > Cheilinus undulatus. The sequence goes on from NC_054873.1 coordinate 32,357,534, forward strand.
TCACTTGCTGCTAGCTTACTGACCACCAATGGTGCAAAAACGCATTTTAGACTTTTTTGGGAACCCTCAACAAAACAAAAGGAGATGCAACAGAGCGTTGGAAGAGGCAGACTCACAGCCCAGTCCGAGCACGGACTCTGTGACACATTGTTTGTTCCATTATGTATGTGTATGTTACGCATTAAAATACATTAAAATAATTCCCTCTATTGTTGTGCAAGCCACGCTGGTATATATATATATATACATATATATATATATATATATATATAAATTTTTTTACAATGTTGCGAGTTACAGGTCTATTCAGCGCAGGCCGCTGCCAAACCTCACAAATTCACTGTCGTTCAGAAAGCACCAACCATGGAAGTCACAAGCGTAGAACATCTTGTTCTTTCAAAATAAAACACAATGCACGGACTCCCGATTGTAAATCAGCACTTTATCAACATTACGTCTCAATGAGACGTAATGGGAGCAAAGGGTCACCGAGAGGTCAGTAAAATAGCCTGCTGTTGACATGCTATTCCTGCGTGAACTAGCAGTTCTCCCGTGATCTCTTCCTGCTGATCAGGGCTTGCGTGCTGCGGCGCAATGCTGTAGACTCGCTTCCAGTGGGCGAGGTCATTCTCCTTTCGGTTGGAGCAAACCCGCGGCGCACATGCTGTATATGGAAATTCAGGGTTAAGTGCAGCGCAGGGTTTTTCCGCAGCACCCCCTGCTGAGAATATGTTCCCTCAGCTATGGACCTTTCTGTCCCTTTAGGCCTATCTGAATCATCATTTATAGACCCATATGTTCATTATTTACTTTTATTTTTTTAACAAAACACATTTAAGATATTTTGGCGAAGTTCTGCAACAGCACTCCTAAAGTAACATGATTTGTCAAACTTGATTTTACAACAAATATCCTAAAGTTGCTACATATCAAAACTGGCCTCTCATTCCAGTCACCACCCAAAACAGACTACTGGCATAAAAACACAATCTTCTGCTCTTTATTGTTTCTGACAACAGTTCACTTTGGTGCCTCGCTTAGGTCTCACAAACCAATGAAACTGAAATAAATTCAACACCTCAACAAAATTTCAACTCTCATGTGAACAGAGAGTGAACCACAATGGTAAATGCAGAGCCATGCAGCCCTTAAAAACCTGAACAGAGTGGCAGATTACCTGACTATAGAGAGTGGCACTGAATACTGAACTACTTTAACAAAGCACGGAGTCAGCAGACACCGCCTGGCTGTGCAGCCTGGGTGATATAAGAAAACATGGCACCCTACAGCAGAGCAACTCAGCCAGCTGTGAAGAGAAAACAAGAGACACAGCATCACTTCTGAACAGAATGCTCTAAACTCCAGTCTGTGAGAACTTAATATTTAACCTAATTCATACACAAACATTTCCAGCTGCACTCCAAAGTGCTGCATAATTCCTCCAGTCTTTTATAAATTTTACATTCATATGCAACTCTTTTGCATTGACACAGCGTGGAACAAAATGCCTTGGAGATTACACTCTTAGAAAAAACTTATCACAACTATAAAATGAAGTGTTTGAAAGCCCAGTAGATGTACACAAAGAAGAGTTGACTGTATCCTTTTTATATTTAATACGGTACTAGTCTATAAGGGTTTCTGTTACAGTGGCTATGAAGGTATTCACCCCCTTGGATGTTTTAAACTTTTATTGATTTTATAAATCATTCATGGCCAACATAAATTGACTTTTTGACCACATTAAAAATATATTTAATGTCAAGGTGAAAACAGATTTTTTTAAGTGATGTCAATTGATGAAAACATGAAATGTAAAATAAGTGACTACATAAATATTCAACCCCTTCAAGTCAGTATTCAGTAGATACACTCTTGACTCCAAGCACTGACTCTGTGTGGATAGGTCTAAGTCAGGCTTGCACATCTGGATGCTGCTATTTAACTCTATTCTTCTTTGCAAAACTGCTCAAGCTTTGTCAGGTTGCACTGGGATCATGTGTGGTCAGCCTTTTTCAAGTCCAGCCACAAATTCTCTACTGGATCTAGGTCTGGGTTTTGTTGTTGTCTTGTTGTCTTTAAACTAGGGCTGTCAAGAGATTATATTTTTTAACTGCATGTAAACATGTGCCATATTGCTTCCATTTCTTGGTGATGGATTTAACTTAACTCTGGGTGATGTTCAGTGCCTTGGGCATTTTATGTACCAATCTCCTGACTTATACTTTTCATTTACCTTCTCTCTGAGTTGCTTGGAGTGTTCTTTTGTCTTCATGGTGTAATGGTTGCCAGGAATACTGATTAACCAGTGACTGGACCTTCCAGACACAGGTGTCTTTAGACTACAATCACTTGAGACACATCCACTGCACTCAGGTGATCACCATGTAATTTACTACTAACACCATTTGGCTGGACATCTCTTGAATTAAGTTAGTCACTTTAATGGGGGTAAATATTTTTGTAATCATTATTCTACATGATATATTTTCAAATTTTTTATTTAATTGACATTACTTCACAGAAATCAGTTTTCACTTTGTCATTAAAGCGTTTTGTTTGTTTGTTTGTTTGTTTGTTTGTTTGTTTCTTGTCAAAAAAAAGAAGCCAAATCATATTGACCATGACTTGGAGGATTTATAAACAAGAATGAGGGCTTGTATTAATACACTGACAGAAATGGAATGTCATCGTCTTAATCATGCTTCTACACATGAATTTTCACCTGAATAGAAGGAATCATGTGCTTTGCTTTTTTTACTGTAAGCTCTTTTGAAAGAGTAGGAAAGAGAGTGTGTCAGGTTGAACCATCATGGCGTTGCTGTATGCTAAAGTTCAACAAGTTCACCTGGCAGGCATTTTCCTTTGAGGTCACATCCTGGAGAAGATCAAATGCCTCTGTAATATTGGCTAAGCTAACAGCCAGGCTGTGAAGTCAAATAATTGGTTGCTGTTATTGGTGGTAGAGTCCAGAAACACTGGGTATATAGATGTAACAGCGGTTTCACTAAGTTGTCATGGCAGAAGTGGAGAGAAACAAAGAGAAGCTGACCAGATCCTTGGAACGAGGGAAAATGTCTTATTGTGCCTTTAGATATAGTAAAAGAACACTAAAAATATAACCTAAATTTCTACATAATAACCTTGTCAAAGATGTCCTATTTGCTGCAGTAGTAGCAGCAGTTGTAGTGATTATCATTCAAAATCACAAGCAAAGAGTTTGTTGTAACTTAGCCATATGATTGCAGTTCTCAGTCAGCATTTGAAATCAGCACAATCAGATTATTTCTTTTTGATACAACACATTTTGGCAATAAATTGTACACCACTGGAAAGCCTGTTGATTTCCCTTTTTAAATTGTGCCATATTTGTAGGGATTCTGCATTTGTTGGATGAGCAGCAGAGCTGAGTATGTGGTTACACCTTTGAAAAATGTGCCAAAACTTCTCACAGCTTATTTTGCTGTTGCTGTAGACTCTCGTTTTAACCTTCTTGAACCCTCAGGGGGCTACACCTGTGAGCATGTGCCCTGCCTAACAATTAAAACATTTGGAGATGACTTCCTGATGTAAATTGATCACCTCCTTTGGAAACAAAGAGGAACTGAAATATTCAAAGGTGCTACACAAATTTATATTTGCATATTATCCTGATGATATCAGACAAAGAGAACTGTTTGCATCAACGCTGAATTAAGTGTGTGCTGTTGTCCCTTTTTAATAAACATTTTGAAGCAATAACTGTTTTGCACACTCATATAGTGATCTAGGTATAATGTTAATCATATTAGTTGCAGCAGTAATTTTCAGTCCAGCACAGATTTTCTTCTCTGTTGGCTGTGGGTGCTGTTTGATTTCTACAAAGAAAAAGAGCTCTTTGATGACCAAAACCAAAGCCCTGCTATAAAGAGGGAAACAATGCAATGTACCATGAACAAAGCCTTTGGGTTCAAGTAATGGCTTTTAGCCCCTTCACAATGGAAACATCAGATCCAAATGTCATGGAACATGTGGTGTGTGAGGACACTTTCTTCTAAACCCCAGTGACCTGGATGTTATCTTACACACAACTGGTAGGCTGCCCTTCAAGGAGCACATCAATGAGTAAATATGTGGCTTTGCAGAAGAGAAAACATAATCCCTGTTTGACGCTGAAGAGGCCTGATTACTTTCTTTGCTCCGTGGATTCAAAGCACGAGTGGGGGCTGTGAGTCTTTCCCCAGGGGACGCAAGGGGGGACATCAGAAAGCACAGTGCCTGTCATCTTACATCTGTCCTTTCCATCCCCTTCCTCCTGTCATCGACGATTGGATCAGGGATAATGATTCTCATGGGGATCCTTTTCAGGAAGATGGTGTCATTATGCAGATATGGTGTTAGAGCGGCAAATACAGCCTTCTGTGTCATGGCTAACAATGCACTACAGTGCTGCATTTGTAAAAAAACATGATCAGCTACCAGTCATGTAATGCACTGCATCATTTCCTCACCCTATCGCCCCCGAACCATTACGATTACACGTGATAGGGAAAGGAGATTTGATGGTGAAAATAACAGCATCCCTTATTCATCCAACGCAGATACACACAACACAGCGCTTGTTAAATTTCACACCAGCCCTTTTACAATGTTTGCATTCATAAATCAGCAGGACCGTGAATAGCCCCGACTCCCTTATTTATTATTTCCTCAGCTTCTTGAATGCTTCCATCTGGATCTGAGGGTCAAGACATCAACTACATCATGGAAAAAAACACAACATGTGCATAAAAGCACAGCATCTGCTTATTATGTTCTTGTTTTGGCAGATGGCTGTCATGCATTTATCTTAAAAACAAGCCTTTTTTAAAGCCAAGGCTTTGGAAAGACTCTCTCTCCTCAACACTTTGGAAACAGCAAATATTATTATTGGCCAGGCTGTGACGCTGCCAAGTTGGACCAAGGAAACCACAGCAAGAGACCAGCAGGCTTTTGACTTAGGCAACGAGATCTTGATAAACAGAATCTCTTTATTGGTGTGTTTGCTTAACGTGGAGGCAGAGGTGTCAAAAGTATTCTCATTCATTACTCAGGTAGAGGTATAGATACTAGGGTTTAAAAGACTTCTGTAGAAGTTGAAGTATCAACTCAAGCTTTTTACTCAAGTAAAAGTATAAAGGTACTGGTTTCAAAACTACTTAAAGTATAAAAGTAAAAGTAATGTAAGGGGGAAAAAATGCCATCAAGGACAAACACTTAGGCCGTGCCACAGGGGCCCATAGTGCACTACCCCACCTCCCCAAAAAACATTTTTCTAAAGGCCATAATGACTTTAATGTTATATTAAAATGTTAATGTTGAAAAATCTGGGATGCACCTGTTTCAGTCGTATTTATGCCCATTGAAAATGAACGCATTTTAGTACAATGCAAATACATTCAAGAACCATATATGTGTACTACTGAGCACTAACATATGTTGATGGAGCAGAAGATATGATGACTAGTTGCCTATAAGTATTGGTCTTCCTGGCTACCAACCTCCTCGCTGGTGCTTGGTTGGGACATTTCACTCGAGTTCTCTTGAGTCTCTGCCATGGACATCTTCATCCTAGGCTACATACGTCTGCTATTTCCTTGCTGGAGTGTGACGTGATTTGTGTTGTGCGCAGGTGTGATGGATCACATACAAACCAATAGGGTGTTGGAATGGAATTATGTTTATACTTCTCATCCAACAACAATCAAATTCACTCTATCTAAATGCATTGCAATTGCATATTGAGGAGCATTGTTCATGAACTGTTGGACTATTTGTCCATGCAGTCTTTCACAACGTGGAGAATCTCGCACTATTATCAATTGCAGCTGGAGTGCTCTTTTCATACCCAAACAAGGTATTATCAGCTGTCACCAATTAACCTACCTACCTGTGGGATGTTTCAGGTGTTTCTGAGCATTCCACCTCTTCCCAGTCTTTTCCTGCCTCTGACCCAACTTTTTGGAACTTTTCAAAGGCAGCAAACTTATTTAAAGGCCTTGTCTTTGTGCTGGACTGGATTGAATATAGACTCAAAAGGACTGGTAAATCACTGCATCCTATTTTTATTCATATTTTACACAACTTGGCTGTTTTAGAACTAGGGTTTGTGTTTCAAGACAAATTAAAATTATCATAAGACATTCTTCTCATCTACTTTGCAGTGAGCCATACACAAAAACATAAGTTTTCGGAAGAGAGTGTAAAAAAATGCATGAGTTATACAGTAATGCTGATTTGGCCTTCATGTCATGATATGATCAAGCCTCTTATTCATTACCTCTCTCAGTCTCTCGCATGCGACCAACACAGCCTGCATTCTGCTACCACTGCTACTTAGAAGTTGCAGCATGAGCCACAGGCAAGGCTGTGCCAGTTACACTCAGGTTTATAGTCTTGGTTTTATTATACACCTCCCCATAAGGCAGCCCTCGCAGACGATGACACCCCAGACACCTATTTAAAGGGCTTGGTGAGCTGCGGATGATGGAGCTTGGGCAGTGGCAGGTTGTCATCTGCAGGCCTTGTCTCTGTTTATGGGCTGTTAGAGCGTTTTGAACTGCGGGGTCGGTCCATGCTGTGCAGGCACCATCACACTCCATAGACACACCACAAAATGAACAAAAATAAACCCTAATGAACCTTTTAAGGCCCTCTTGTCCTTCCCCAAGCTAGGAGCTCTGTGTGTAAAGACATAATGTAAGGGGACAAGGGGAGAAGTGGTCCGCCAGCAGGGAGAATAAGAACGGGCGGAGGGGGCTGTCACTGCTTTGTAGAACCTGGTGATCATCCTCTGAGGTGACAGATGCTGAAGAGGTGTTAGTTTACTGCAACATGTATCACAGGGCAACACTGGTTGTTTGTGTAAGCATGAAAATGTGTGGGTGTGTGGTGTGTACTTCTCTGTCCACTCCCAAACTTTTATGATACAAACACCCCTGGCAGTTAAATAAGGGCCAGTTGGTAAACTACAAAGATTCATGAACCTGACAACGCTGAGCTGAGGGCGCTTTATCTTTTTCTGGTATTTTTTCACACGTCTGCTGTCAGCCTCAAAACTTCAAATTAGCAAACTTCCACAAAGTTCCTTTAACCTCTCTGTGATCAGCTTTAAGACCCCAAAATCAAGCCCCTTTCCCCGCTTCCCTGCTCGGGTCTCAACAGACTTGTTATTCCTTGAGCATCAGAAAAACTCTGCAGAGAGAAAAGACAGCAACACACAGCTCCTGGTAACAAGAAACACTTCTTCAAGGAATAAGGAAGTTCTGACTTTTGATATGACCGACCCAATAAAGAGGAAATCATGCTGTTTTTTACTGTAAGCATGCAGGGGGTTGCTGTCTCTACCTGGGACAAAACCTTGTTTTGGAGCATCTGCCAGGGAAGAGGCACAATTATTTTTCTCCTGCCATCCCTGTACTACCTTTGGACATCCACCCCCAACCTAGTGTAGGCTGTGATCCATTTTCAGTAAGGTAAAGACAGACAAAACTCCCACGGAACCAAATATGGGTCTAATTGAGGGTAGACCCCACTATAACGAATGTCACAAAGTCATGTTGAACGGAGTTGGGAAGTAAAATATAGTGAGCTAAGCTGCCAGTTTTTCATATTAGATAAAGCATAGCTACTCCTCAGAGAAATGTAGCAAGACAATCCATGCTAAAAGACTTTTTTTTCTAATCCTAACTCAAATGTGAGACACCCCAGACGTGCCAAGAAATAATGGTATATTCAATAGTTTTGCTCCCATAGTGTATGGAGAGCAACAATATTGGGCCAAAAAAAGTACACTACACACTCCAACCTCCAAACTGAAATTCTTGCAAAAATATGTTGAGGTGAAAAGCTTGAGAGAAAAAAAAAACATGGATGGAATCACAGAGATGGCACAGAACATAGGCTGCACATGTAGCACAAGCTGGAAGTGAGTAAAAATTGATTTGCTGTGGTTGTTGTACTTAACCTTGCAAAACAGATGGATACACCTGGTTCCTTGTTCTTCACTTGCGAATCCATCTCGCAAAGCCCCTGTCTGAACCGTTTGGGCCCGGTTAGAAAGTAACAGGACCAATCAGTGACGAGGGGCAGTACTTTCAGGCATGGCAGAGTCGTGATGTAAGCAAACAGCAACAAGAGGCCGGTGCAACTATGGCGGAAGACATTAGTGTGGATGCTGCTAAAGCGCCAGTTTTATTAGAACTTGACGAAATTCCTTTGTTAAATGAAGAACAAACAGCAGTGAGTTGTTTTCTTTTCAAAAATGACAAAAGTCATGCTCTGACAGGTCTACAGTTGCCGTGGTTTGTGGGATTCCTCCGAAGCTGCGCACCTCGGTTGCGGCTACGTCACGTGTTTTGTTGCTTTGATTGACCCGTAAAGATGTGACAGACAGAACATTCATCCAACCACAATCCGAGGTTTTTTTCAAAGCCTCTACCCTTTCCCAAACGCTTAGTGTTGACAGTTTCCCAGATGGATGTGAGAAACACATCCATCTGGCATGTCAGGTTTGTACTTCCTACTTCTGTCAGCCCTCCTCAAACTGGCCACTGGCGATCCATAGAGTGGATGTGTAAGCCTTATGATAGCAAAAGTCAAGCAACTGGCCCATTGGCAGCTCTTTATCAGGCTAATGTTTGCCCTTTAGCCACCTAGCAACAGAAGCCAGTCTTTGGCTAAATGATAAAAACTGAGTTTATATGCTAGCCTTGATACATTTGCTTGTCCAAAATACACTTTTAGATAAATACCCTTTTTTTTTTTTTTTTTTTTTCTTTTTTACAGAGGACACATTTAACAGGACAAGGTTAAAACCTAGTATATGGCTGACCACAACTATCTGGGATGCCTGTTGAAATGCCTGACTGGCAGCTAATGACTAGTAGGCCTGCTAGTTCAGTTATTAGCTGGTAGACAACAACTCATTAGCTGTGTAACAACTTACCCTTTCCCTGTAACTATCACATAGTCATGCCAGAGCAGGTGGCAGAAGAGTGACAACATTGTTTTTTGTTGCAGAAAGCTTTCCGTGTTGCTCTCACTGTGATGAAGGAATGTGTTGGTCTGGCTAAGGCCGAGCTACAACAAGCACAACAAGAAACTCTTTCCCCTTTTAATTATCACACACTCATACTGAAGCAGGTTGGCAGAAGAGCAAAAAGGCCCTTTCTGTTACAGAAAGCTTTCAGTGTTGCTGTTTTCACTTGTTTTAATGAAGAAATGTCCAGCTTGACTAAGTGCTGCTGTGACTAATTCAGAGCTAATCACTCCTCTAGCAGCCATTGTGTACACAAGCATTCACACAAGAAGTTACCTTTCCCCCTCAACTACCACAGTCATGCCACAGCAGGTCAGCAGAAGAGTGAAAATATCTTTCCCAACATGAAAGCTTATAGGGTTGTTTTATTCTTTGTCATACAGAAATGTTGCCCAGTTCAGAAGAAACAGAGGCCATGCTAAAGCTGTATCTAAGTATTCACAGCAGTAGAGGCAGCCATTAGAGGGCTTTCAGTACAAGTAAACCCCACTCATAGAGCAACTCTGTATGTATTGCTCTAGTTACCACAGTGGAGGCAGCCATCACTGCCAGCATTCAGTATGAGCAAACGCAACTCTGTTATGTTAGGGCCCTCAAAGTAGCATCACTCAGTCAGTCAGTCAGTCAGACACGGACAGACCCATCTGAAGGGCTAATCTCAGCGGTCAGCCAAAAACAATACAACACTAATTTTACATCACGTAACTAGAACTACTTTGGTTGTGAATGAGTGTAGTGGTGAATGGAAACCTAAAAAAGAAGGGATGAACATGAGGCAATAATCATCACCTTTGACCTCCAAAATCTAATCCATCAGTTAGAGTGGACATCTGGGCAAATTTGAACCTACCTTTCAAAGTGCTCATGAGATGGTACACTCCCAAAGAAGGAATGACCATAAAGCAGAGTGACTTTGACCTTTCACCTCTAAAATTTTCTCATTTCATCACGGAGTTGTATTGGGTTGTAGTGGATATTTGTGGAAAGTTTGAGGAAAGTCAGTCAGAGCATTTTTGAGATATTCCATTCACAAACAAAGGATAGACATGAGGCCCAATGATCCCAACCTTTGACCTACAAATTTCGAAATCTAACCAGTTTATCCTTGAGTCAGAGTGGACAGTTGTGCAAAGTTTGAAGAAAATCCCTCAAAGCATTCTTGAGATACTGGAATTAGAGGCAAGAGATGAACATGAGGCTCAATGACCTTGATCTTTGAAATCTAAAATTTAACTATAGTTTATCCTTGAATTAAAGTAAAGAATGTTGCAAAGCTTGAGAAGATTTCTTAAAGGTCTGTCAGAAAGACTTTAAACTGTCCATACTGGAGAGAGGAAAAATCAATTAAATTAAGTCCTAATCACTCTGTACTGAAACCTTTATTCTTTTTCATCCCCACTTCATTGTATTCCAGTCATTTCATCACCCTTTTGACTTGAGGAGTGCAATAGTCATGGTTTTTATGACTCACCCTCAGCTTCACCTCTACAACCATCATCCCTCCACCTCTGTGAGAGAACATGTGGACAGAAGCTCACGGAAGGAGGGCACCGCAGAGTGCAGGCAGGCTGTAGAGGAAGGTAATTTCTGCTGTCTCACATCAGCGCTTTCCTCATTCGAGTCTGATTAGCTCCAATAATGTATCTCAGACTTTTCAGCTGTTCAAAAGAAAGAGGGCTGAAAGGAAGCAAGCGAGAGGGGCAAGATGGGGAAGAAATACATCCCCTCCCTCGCAGCTCTTCCACATCATTAATCTTTCTCTCCTAGCTGTCGCCTCAGGAAAGTGATTATGGTGACTTAATTGTATTAGAAGAGTTTCTTTACATTGTATTTACTTTACCTTATAGGAGAACTTGTCAAACTTTGGGAATGTGGCAGTATTTATTCTGTGCCCCTTGAAACTCAGGGACTTACACAAATCCTGAAGACAACTGAAGTGAATCTTAGCTGCTATTTATTCACCATAATGTTCTATAAATAATAAGAACATAGAGTACACTGACTTCATTTTATTTTGTTGATAAAATATAATAGAATAAAAAACGAAATGAGAACATTTCTTCCAAATCTTTCAAAGCACTGACAATAATTTGCAAGTTGTGAAACCAAAATAGACAGAAAATTACCCATCATTAGCACCTAGACATTTGTGGCTGACCGCTGAGGTCAGCCCTACATATGGCTCTGTCTGTATACTGACTGACTGACTGACTGAGTAATTGAGTGAGTGATCCTATTTCAAAAGCCCTAACATAACAGAGTTGCGTTTGCTTGGACTGAACACTGTCGCTAATGGCTGCCTCCACTGTGGTAACAAGAGCCATATATACAGAGTTGTGCTATGGGCAGGTTTTAGGGGGACTGAAAGAACTCTAATGGCTGCTTCTACTGTTCTTAATACCGCAGATATAGCTTTAGCATGGCCTCTGTTTCACCAGAACTTGGCCACATTTCTGTATGACAAAGAAGTAAACAACCATATAAGCTTTTCATGTTGGGAAATATGTTTTAACTCCTCTGCTGACCTGCTTTGGCATGACTATGTGATAGTTGAGGGGGAAAAAGTAACTTCTTGTGTCAATGCTTGTGTATGCTGGCTGCTCGTGTATTAGCGATTAGCTAGCGATTAGCTAGCTAGCTATTAGCTCTGAATTAGTCACCGTAGCACTTAGTCAAAACTGGACATTTCTTTATTAAAACAAGCAAAGACAGCAACACTAAAAGCTTTCTGTAACAGAAATAGTGTTTTTGCTCTTCTGCCAACCCACTTCAGTGTAAGTGTGTGATAGTTAAAGGGGGAAAGGGTTACTTGTTGTGCTTGTATACAACGGCTGCTAGCCAAACGTTAGCTCGGCCTAAGCCAGTCCGACAAATTTCTTCATTACAGTTGGCGCTGAGAGCAACATGGAAAGCTTTCTGTGACAGAAAGTGATGTCGCTCTTCTGCTGCCTCGCTTTGGCATGTGATAGTCACGGGGAAAGGGTAAGTTGTTACACAGCAAATGAGTTGTTGTGTCCCAGCTAATAACTCTAGCAGGCCTGCTAGTCATTAGCTAGGACTGAGCTGCAGCGGAGCTTTTGTCTGAACCAGACAACGTGTCTAAATCCAAACAAGCGCAGAGAGCAACATTGAAAGCTTTCTGTGCAGTGTTAATTTTGTTGACTAACTATTTTCATTATAGTTTTTGTTAATAGCCTTTTTTCCCCCTGACAAAAACTAGACAGTAACTAATAAAAACAAGTGCACATAGACAAAAACTAAAACGAAATTAATTGACATTTTAGTCGACAAATAAAAACAAGACGAAAATATTTGACAGAGACTTCGTCCAATCAGACCTAATTTCGCTAGTAGAAAGTAGGGTCAAGTTAGGCATATATCCAATCACAGCTACTTTGGCTGTGTGGAAAGGTGGGATGAGATATGAGGGAGATCCAATCACAACTGCTTTTGCTGCATGGTGGCAGGGTAAGTTTGGGAGAGATCCAATCAGTCAACTAAATTTATCATATATTTCGTCAACTAAAATGTTGGGAAGTTTCTTTAACTAAAACTAGACTAAAACTAAAGCAATTTAGATGATTAAATTATGACTAAAAGTAAAAGATTTTTTTGGCAAAAGACAATAACTAAAACTAAATTAAAAAGTGCTGTCAAAATTAACACTGTTTCTGTGACAGAAAAAATGTTCTCGCTCTACTCCTGGTCTGTTTCAGCTTGGCTTTCCAATCATGAGGGTGGGTTTGTCCCTTATTGTCCACCGTTAGCTGTAAGCTTGGACGTCACTGTAGGGCCGCTGCAGTTTACTCCGACCTGGACCACTGTTCTTCTTAAAACCAGAGCACAGAGCCAGACCAACAGCTTGTTTTGTGCAGAGAATATATTTCATGATTTGAAACTCATGCACAACCTTCTGTGTTTTTTTTTCCATCATGAGCTCCTGTCCCCCTGTCACTCTTTCTCCTATCAACCCTTTCTCTTTGACCTTTCGTGCATCTTTTACGCAACGGCTGCTCTCCTCTCATCCTCATCTGCTTTCATGCTGCATAAAAGTGACATACATAACCGCAATGCTCACGCACACACCTACACTGAAATACATGCCAACATGTTGGTAGTGTAGACCTCAGGCTTCTTTCTGTGGCGGGCAAAAGTTTCAGAATCCTGGAGGATAAACAGCAGAACTTTCCCCTTTCCAAGCTCCTCTCTGCAGAGGACCAGTGCGTCAGCACTGTGTTTGTGTGCTTCAGCTGTGTGTCTGTGTTGCCCGCATTGGCCAGGGGTGTGGGCTATGTTAAAAAAATATTTGGTTAATATTCCCTTAATACTATATGTTTATGGGAAAAAATAAATGTTAAAATCTCCGTATTTGCGTTGTTCAGAGAATGCTATACTTAAACGTTTAACGTCTTCATTTTCAGGGAATATGATAAATGTGCTGTTTGTAGATATGAAAACAATAGGAACTCTAAATTAGAAATTCAGCTTAATTTTACACAAAGACCCTTACACACCTGTCTGAGGAGAATCAGAAATGTTCATGAAACCTGCTGCAGTTTTTATTTTTATTTTAGAATTAACAGTTCATTAACAGTTAGGGTTTTATTGTTAGTATAAAATTACTACTATTAAAGACTTATATTTGACAAAAAAACATTTCGTCACCCATTTCATGACTCACTGTCTGTCTCAATCAGTGAAGTCTGACACATGTCTCTGTAAATTTTCGTATACAGAGAAGAGCTTTATTAAGAGGAGAGACGGAGAGAGAGCTACAGCATGTAGCTATACATTTAAGTTGCCACAGTAAATTTGGCTCACTAAAAATTACAATAATGACAAAACCACTCTGCCAGTCAGGCATTTCAACAGGCATCCCAGATAGTTGCAGTCAGCCATATACTAGGTTTTTTCCTACTCTTGTTATCTAAAGCATCACTTGCACATTCAAATGCATTATTCTTTTGTACTCAATTTCAGGCAAATGTAAACAATATATCCACCCACCTGGGAAGTTTTATTTTGTCTTTTTTATTCTCACAAGATTTTATCAGAGCTGAAGAACAAATTACCTGCACACAGGTGCACTCAGCTCCCTTGCCCTAAAAGAACCCAGTCCTGCCCATATATCTGACCAGATTCTTGTATAGTCAGGTCTACATGAATGTGAGAGGGTTTTTTTGCATCACAAAAAAAGTTGCTTCCCCTGAGAGGCCACAAAGAGCTGCTCTTTGGATAACAAAACCCTAAAACATTGGACTGTCTGCCACATATGTACACATGTGCCAGGGTTTATGTCCTGACTGATTTAACTCTAATTGTGATACCTAACTAATATTAACTCAAATTACTTACATACTATTAATTTTTGAGGCTGTCCTAGGACATTAGAGGTGTGTTTGATCGAGGAGCAGCACTAAAATGTGTCTAAAATTACCAATGGAGGTGACATAGTTCATGAAATCTCTCAAGGCGTTTATGAAGCAAGGGATGAACATTAGAACTTATATCTTAGTAAAGTAAATTAATGTTTTCTCATTTATACATGTAGTTTATTTGCTATCACATACCATTTCCCTTGAACAAAAATCTCATGAAGAAAAATATACCTAAAAGGAAACAACATACACATATATATATCCTTAAGATACCCAGTGGTCATCAGGTGCTGTCTCTTTTCTTATGCTCAGACAAAAGCTTGTGACATGTTCATTAAGCAGCAAAGATCCCATTACTGCACTCAGCAACTGGCTGTCACAATGCTCACACATAATTAGTTACACATGCAGCCCCAGGAATGCTAATTGTTGCTCTCCTCCCCTCAGTCACTCATCTCTTTCTATACACTTCCTCACAACCCCCTTTCTAAAATACCTTGTTTGTTCGCCCCGCAGGTGGCATAGTGTTCCACTTTTAGACTGTCAAAGTTGTTGAGAAAAGCTTTCAAATTACAGTTCAAATTTCCCCGCTGAGAGCCTATTAATTCATAATGGAGAGAGCAAGGTAGAAAGACAAAAACCGTGCAGAGGTGGGGGCGGCAGACTGGTGGGCTCAGATATTAATGACACAATCACATGTCCTAGAAAACCTCTCCTTTTAGCCCTCATCTCATCACTTTCTGTCTCATTCTCTCTTTGTCATCCATCATTAGCTGCTTGTTTAGTGGAAAAGGTCAGGAAAAGTAAATACTTGTTAGGATATGGGCAGTCGGAAGGGGCCTCGGTGTAATTGCATTACTCTTCAGTTTTGTATTATGGATGGATAAAGCAGCGGGTTCGTTCTTAACCGTCATGAAGTAGCAGAGCCCGGTAACACCTCATTAATTAATGGTGAACAAAAACAAACTGTGGACTCGTTTTTGAATTTTTGTTGTTTGTTTTTCTCCATAGAATCCTGCTTGGTGCTGTCTGCAGCCTCCACTCTTATAATTGAATCTTAATGAAGTATGAAGACACGGTAACAGAACTAAACTTTTGGAGCTTCTGTTATGGGGAAATGATGATGATTTTTGACTACAGGTTTTCACTCACTCGTATCAATTATTACAAAGAAAGAAATTATTGATTTAAATAATTGTGAGGTGATATTGTGTTAATGTGCTGATCCCTGCTTAAGGCCAGATGAAGATTTTAACTTATTGGAGGCATTAAAGTCTAGTCAGCATGCACTCCATGTTAGAAAAGGGTATGGAATAGCATGAATCTTTTATTAGATGTGTTTTGATTACATAATTGCACTACTTTAATATTCTATTAATACAGTAAAAACAAGGAAAAAAATCACACTTGTACAGACTGTTATTGTGTCTGTCAAGACAAATAAAAGTCCAATGGATGCCAGTGAAAAAGGCAAAATGGTCTTTGAATTCTTTACGGAAGTGTTTAGTGAGGCTGGAGCTTGGGTGACTCTCTGGAGCATTTGAAGATTAGATCCACACCAGTAACTCCAACACTGAGCATCTTTTTATCCATTTTTGTAAATCATTTTTAATTATTTATTCTGCTAGTGGCTAATGCTGACCACCATTTTGATTCCCACAATGCACTGTGATGCTGTGTGCATTGGCTAGGACACTCTGTTATGGTTTGCAAAAACCCAAAAGAGGACCCAAATACAGACACGTCAAAAATGGATTTAAATCAAACTAAAAGAAGGCAAATCCAAAAATGATTCAAGCCCAACACAAGGAATGACTAAACTAAGGAACCAAGAAGAGAAAACTCTTCTAAACAAAATTTACTTTAAACAAAATCCAGCAAAAGGCAAAATACCTGGGAGGCAAGAGGAGCTGCACGAAGAGTAACTCAAGGAAGACATGCGACGATCTGACAAAGGACAGGGAAAAACACAACCTAAATACACAGGAAGTGATTGCACAAAGAGAGACATGTGTGACTAACGAGACCAAGGTGTAAATAGTCAGGGTAATCAAAATGGAGGGAAACTCAGTAGGAAAAAAACTGGAAATGCACACAAGCAAATGCAACTACAAAATAAAACAGCAAACTTCACAATACACTGGAAGACAAACAAAACGTAAGAAATACTAGGAGGAGAGCAAGGAAACAAACACAGGGAGTTAAACTAAACATGAAACACAGGAGACAAGGAACAAATGCCAACACATGGGGAGAAAAACTAACTCACAAAATACCAAATAAAACTAGAAACATGAAATACACAGAATTAACACAGGAAACCATTGAAATCTCAGGAACATAATAAATCAAAACCTGGCACATGACACACTCTTGTAAATGATATTCTTGATCTCAATGAAGATCTCCTGGTTAAATAAATTTAAATAAATTGTGACGAGCTTTGACAACCAATGGCAGGCTATTCTGTCATCATGTCATCCTTCCATCCATTTTCTATACCACTTATCCTGTTAGGAGTCACGGGGGGGCTGGAGCTTATCCCAGCTGTCATTGGGTGAGAGGTGGGGTACACCCTGGACTGGTCATGAGTTAATCACAGGGCTGACATATAGAGACAGACAACCAGGCACGCTCACATTCACACCTACGGCCAATTTAGAGTGATCAGTCAACCTAACGAGCATGTTTTTGGTGGTGGGAGGAGGCCGGAGTACCCGGAGAGAACCCACGCATGCACAGGGAGAACAAGCAAACTCTGCACAGAAAGGCACTGACCAGGAAGCAAACCAGTGACCTTCTTGCTGTGAGGCAACAGCACTAACCCTGCGAAACTGTAACACTGAGAGGCTTGAATGTGTGTTTACATTTATAATGTAAAATTAAACTCACACAATATGCATAAATGTATCTGTCTGTCATGGCTGAATCTGATTCTGCCTCTAGTGGCTCAAACATGTAGAGCAGGATGGATCCAGTAGCAGCCAGATGAAGTCTATATTTTCTGGTGGTAACATTTTTCAAAAATCAAGAGACGGTTTAGTCTACTGGAGCATCCCAATGTGCAAGTTTTTTCCATTTTCCTTTTCCTTTTTTATCATTTTGAAACTTATTTTCTAGTCAGAAGAAACAGACAAGTGTGTTGCCTATATCTTCCATCAGCTAATGTGCTAGTCCAACAAAAAGGTTTTCTAATGAACAACTTTAGGCAGCTTTTACAAACCGAGTTCAATTGAGGTAGCCTATCCTTACACGTTGTCTTTTTGGCCACACAGTGCAGTGGAGAAAAAGCCACTTACAGCCATTTTCATTGATTAAGCCCTGAAACCCTGAAAGCTTTATGATTCAGTCAACCAAGTTAAGCTTCATAAACATTAAGACCCAGAGAAAGGAATGATAATTTTGATCCTTATCTCTAAATACTAAAGCAGCACTAGAGTCAGTTAACAGCCAGTGTTGACTGATGGAATGATAACTAAGACAAACGACATTTATGTGAAGCATCTAAGTGTGCTTTTGTAGATTTCTAAGATAATATCAGCTTTCTTCCGAAAATAGCAGATGTGAACTCTAAGGAGGCATTGTGAGCATTTATTTCACAACATTTTCTACTTAAATGTGCTTGAGAGTGTGATAAATTGATTAATCTGCCTTCCAACATGCAATTCCACAGAAAAATCCTATTAGCCGAATCATGCACACAGGTAGGGGTTTGGGTAATTTCAGTAAAAGGTTGACAGCTCCACAGCTAATTCACTAAGACCAGAATATCAGCCCCCTGCTTACACAGGTGGTTAGCTGACAGTTTGATTCAGCCTTCTGCTTCAACAACTGCTCTTTCCAAATTTAGCCGCTCGTCACGTTTTCTGCTACTTCTTAACAGCTGACACCTTGTACCAAGAAGTATGTTGATTTATAAGGGACAGACAAATATGAGCTACATATTGAGTATCCATGGTAACTACCACGCCAATAAGCTGTGCCAAAGCCTGATTAATTACATGTAGGCAGCTCGTGTACTTTACATCTGTGCTACTGTCACTCTGTTTTCAGAGCAAATTTTAACCAAATGTGTGGTGCTGGTGTGCTCTAAAACTTGTTGTATTTATATACATTGTGCACACTCAGTCTGACCGGGCTTAGAGAAAGGGCCAGTTGAAAAGATGTGATTAAAGAGAAAAATGCAACCATTTGACATTTTTATCCATAGTGTATTGTCTTACAATGGCAGCCTAAAAATGAATGTACTCTTTTTTTTTTTCAAAATGTAAAAGATCTAGTGTGCACACCTATAAAGGACAGTGGGAGGGTTTTTTTTTTTTTTTCTTAGTAGAAGTCCTCAGAGGAGTCTACATGAGAACTGTGGCACGTTCTTAAATTGTTTGATTGTTCACATCCGTGTTCTTGAGTTGATGAATGCCAGGTGTTCATAAGATCCCAGTTTTCATACAGGAACAACCCTTTTTTTGCCCATATAAGGACATATAAGGGCTGTGTCCAAAGGCATACAGGAGCAAGAGGAAAATAAGCAAGACATCAGTAACATCCAAGTAAAATAAAGAATCATTAAGCTCCAAATGACAATAACAGAGTAAGAGTTAATTACATTTTTAGCACCAGTAGTGGATATTGACTGAATACTACAAACATATTAATGATGTTATATGAAACCAGTAAATGTTCTCAGAAAATAACATGTATCATACTGTAAGAAAAAAGTATGCATTCCAGATGAGTTTAAAAAAAAAGTTTTTGTTTTGTTTTGCACATTTATTCTAAGACCAGACCACTTTAATTGGTGAAACTTCATCACATACATTTGATTGCCTGTGAGTGAATAATTATTTGTTTCAAAAGTGTTTCTAATCATTTTGAAAAAAATCCTAAACATTTGCTAAATGTATTTTCAAAATGTTAAAATTTGCATGTTTAAAATAATACTTGGCCATATTTCGGTAATGTATTTCTACATATTATTTTATTATGTAAAATTGTTGAATTTATAAAAATGCAGTAAATTTGGATTTGAATTTTTAATCATATTTCAGTGCTGATGAGTGTAAAATTAATCATCATTATTTATGTCATATCAGCGCTCAAATGTTTGTAAGAGAGCCCTGGGGTGTTCTTAGATTTTGTTTAAGAACAAATCACAGATTAGTTAACTTTGGTGAAGGTCAGAATCTTCTTTAAAACTGCGTAAGAGGATAAATTATAGAATAAATTTGAACTTATAGGAACAGTTGGTGAATTAGGCCCATTAATGTCATTTTAATAAGGTCAATACATTATGCAGGGTTCTGGCAAAACTTCGGACTTTTTACAACAATCTTGGTCTTAAATGTGAAATTACTAAAGTAAAACACGCAATTATCTGGCCTTATCTAACTATAAAAGACAAAAATTTCAGATTTCTTTCATTACAGAGTGAAATGTGACAGTCCAGCTGTTAAGAAATAGATTTTATCTGAGCTTGTTCCACTGGTGTTCCTCTGGGGTGAGTCTCGGTGCCTAAAAAATGGTATTTGCCATTTCTCTGGTGGCCGTGTTAAAATTTAAATCTGCAAGCTATAGTTATTTCCTTATTCAAAACCAGCGCTGGGGGAAATACTTTTAATTTGCATTTCATTATTTTCTAGAGAAAGGTAATTCATATTTCTAAAAGTACACGTTAATGGATAACGTGTACTGGTAAGAGAGAGGAAATTTGGGATTTTTCGTTCAGTAACGGATTACTTTTATGAAAATGTAACTAATAACGGGATTACTTGAATTGTAAAACGAACATGCTACATTACTCGTTACCCCCAAAAAATAATCTGAGTACTCTAACAGATTACTTTGTAACGTGTTACCCCCAACACTGGTCACTGAGTTTATTTATTGAAATACTATTTATTTTATAGAGTAACATATGCATGTACCTCAGGTGGAATTGTTTTCTTTGAAATGAGTAAGGCTAGCTGTTTCACTTGTTTAACTAAACTTGGCTGCATCTTATTTTTAGGCATTTGTCTTTGCCAAATCAGAGTTATAATGAGCCCACTGAATGAAGCAGGAAAAAGCTGTTAACACTGCAAACTCAGTTTTAAATTTCATACAGGCAAACTTTCAGGTCATCTGCCTTTTTTTAACGTCTCCCAAAACATGAGTTAAGCAGACGTTTTAGCTTCTAAATGCTCCATTGCGTTCACAGCCTTTCGTAGCACTTAGTGAGTTTTAGAGCCTTTTCACTAAAAACAACACTGATGAGAGCAGAGAGAGGGGAGCATAATTGGAAAGTTGGGTAATGTAAAACTATAAAACAGTTACTGTTGATAGTGGTTCACAAAGGGGAAAGTACAAAGTCAAGGGGGAAATTGTCTTATTGACTATCAACACATGCAAACCATGTAAACTACTTAGAGCCTCTTGATATAATACAAATTGCTACAGCTTCACCCATCACAGTTGCTGTGTGCAAACATCACAGAGCTTTTCTCTAAACCTAGGATCCATTGTAAAACACATTTTTGTAATTACTGCAGGGTCCAGGAGTTTCTTTTATTCCCCTCTCTACTTTCATGTTGGTTTTTTACAGCCTCAGTCTTGTTTGTAAAGAGGGTCAGGTTCATGGTACCTGTATTTGTTAGGACACTGAGAAACAGGCAGTGACTGATACCCAGGAAGATCTATGTTGGTGGTCCATGTCTGAAATGTGTTAATTGAAACACGAGGGGCTGCCACTAGCTGTGGCTAACCTATTATACAGGAAAGCCTTGTCATAACACACTGGTTCTGCTCTCCTTGCAGTCTGGACTGACCCTCCTTTCTTGTTCTTCACATCTTTCACTCTCATCTATCCTTTTCACACCCCTGCGTTATTCCTCTAAGGGATACAGAAAGTACACGTGGGTTATTTTAGCCTGTATGAGAAGCACCATCCATTGGCTTTGTCGTCATGTTCCGTCAGGATGCATGTTTCATCGCCTACAAGCTCCCACATCATGTCTGTGATTCTCACTCAGAGCATAACCTTGATTCCCAACAGTATATGAGACAACAGTGACACCTATAGGTGGAAAAGAGATGTGCACTCTGCACTATCAAGAGTGCAGATGCTGTGCAGGTGAGTTTTTTAATCATGTTTTAGCACTGATTTACCTGACTGTGCTCTCCTGAATTTTGCAGAATTTGCTTCCTCTGTGCAGGATGACTAATACTGTCAATCATTTGCTGAGCAAATAGTCACGTAGGAGTTCAAAAGACCAAGAAAGGAAGAGGATAGTGAATAATTCATTTTCCTGTTGCACTCCTCATTACTGTAATTACACAGCCATTGTTCTCTGACAGGGAGGAAATGTAAAATTACAATTTGGGCACTGAAATTGTCATTTGTAACAGTAATTGACACCAATAAAATGATTTCTCCCCTCTTTCCTCCTTGGATCACATGCTAATCAAAAATATGAAGTATCAAAGAAGACACTAACGGGCATGATAAGCAGCTAATGAAAGAGGGGAGGCAAGTGGGACAGTAATAGACATACTCCCGTTAATAAGTTCCTGTTCATTAGAGCATGCAAACTGTACCCTCCTCCCGTCTTGTCTGTTTCTTCTGACTGACAGCTTTGACAGCCTTTCCTGTCAAAAAGAAACTTTTGACCGCATCCTCAAATGAAGCATTAATATTTCACAGTGCCGCTAAGCAAGTCATAAGCCTCTTTATAAATGGATCAGTGGTGTACTATTATTGGAGGGTGACATAAGCCTCTGCTTAACTCTCCATTTAAAAATAGATGACACTGTCTATAATGCCAGCATTTTGATGACATTTTCTTGTGTCTGTGAGGATGTCTTCACTGCGTCTCACCATGTTGGTAGGCTGACTCACAGAGTGGAGTTGATATGACAGACTTTGATCTCCCCCACTCTGTCTCCCTTTTTTTTCCCCTCTGTTCCCCCAGTGGACTTCTGCATATGTCGACCCACATCCACCCTGAAAAGGCAGAACGAAGATCCATGAAATGAGATGCCAAATACTTGGCTCTCCTGGTGACATGGCAAAAAAATAAAAAGTGAAAGAACAAGAACAAAAAAAGAAGTTTGAGAAGCAGGGCAAAACCATTGGGCATAATGAAATGTGTGTGACTTCAGTACACTGCTGATGGGCCTATTAATCTTACTGTAATAAAATCTGGTCAGTCATTCATGCTAGGGTGGCACCAAGCATGGCCTAGGTTTCCAATTACACCCCAGGGGCACTTTACCCTTTAAAAAGGCTCGGAAACTGCTGCAGAAAATCCACCTGTGTTACAAACAGGCAGCAGACAGGCTGCAGGGAGAGCCAGGAGCGACTTATCTGTAACTTGTGCAAGTACAGAGCGGTGTCAGAGAGCTGCGGAGGGATCAGGAGGAGGGTGGATTTTGCCATTAGGGGAACTCTCTGAGATAATCATGCTAACACTGAATTCCCTCATTACCTCTGAGGCTGAGCTGTGGGCAGCAGTCCAAGTCACACACACAACTAGTGAAAGAGAGTGAGAGGCTCTGAAGTGAGCTCAGCGTGAACTGGAGAGGGCACAGAACCAAGCAAGCATGTGGATAATTTGGATCTATAGAGTGAGGAATTGACCGTATTCACACAGCTGCCGTTATCCTATCATGTCACACCCCAGGTGTGGGTCTAGGTGCTGTGGTAATGCCATTCTGCTGTGTTCAAGGTTTGAAACTGTCAATAGAAAGTGAAATCAAGAGAACTCTGGGCCATATTTCAAGATAATAAATCATAGAGTGAGCTGCTAATGCTGCTAACTCATAAGTTCCCTGCTGTTGCAGTCTACACCAGGAAAAGCCTTATCACTTACACTTTAGCTAGTAATATAGCCTACACATTTTTATCTAGCAATGGCAGGCTTAGTGAGAGGGGCGTGGCGGCTGACCATACATCTCTGATGTGACTACGTTAGCTACGTAGCTTGGTTATCTATGGCTATGTTAGCTTTAGCAACATGAGCTTTAGCACAGAAGTTAAAGATAACTTCGCTATATAGATAACATTGATACATAGCTGCTTTGTGAGCTAAGCTTTACTTACATGAGTTACATAGCTTAGACAGTTAACAGAGCTACATAGGCTACATTTACTGCATTAGAATGAATTTTGTGGAGGTCAAGCTTCCCTGTCTGTCTGTCTGTCTGACTGACTGTTTGTCTATCTGTAATGTTTTTTTTTTTTTTTATAGTTTTGCAAGTCAGGATTTTTACTTTTAACTTTCGTATCCTAGCTATTACCTTAACCCATATCCTAACCCTAAACAAAAGTTCAATCCGATTTAATTTCAAAAGCTTTAGCATGCATTTCTGTTTTGAGATAAGCAGCATCTCAGATGAAAGGTCTGTGACAGTGGCTGACAGACATCAACGGTCTGCAGCCACATTGTCTTGGGCTTAGTTGTTAGCCTAGCGTATCTCCTTAGTTAACAAACTAACTCTGATATGCAATTGAGCTACATTACCTTTAGATTCCACAAGTAAGCTTCAGCAAACATGGCTATGTAGGTAATATAGCTACGCAGCTACCATAGCCCAGTTAGTTTTAGAAAATGTAGGATAAGCTAACATAGCCAAGTTAGCTTTAGCTATGTAGTTATTTTACATGAATAAAATTAGGGTTTGAGAGATTTACTAAACTGTAAAGGGTGTACAGTCTTCAGCTATGCTACTGATGTAGCTTACAAAGCTTACCTAGCTAGCTTTAGCCTTGTTAGCTGGATTACAGTGTTTTCATGGATGACATGGGGGGTTTTGTAAGCAGACTGTTTACTCAACTCTATTAAAAATTGTGTAATAAGGTTTTGCAGGCCATGTTTTTGACCTTTGACTTTTGGAATCCTAACCATTTCCTTGCCCTCTACCCTAACCAGAAGTTTAATCTGATTTTACTGTCAGCATGTATTTCCATCATCATGACAGTGTCTTGGGATTGGCTTCAACTACCTGTGACTCAAAATGGAACCAGCAAGGTAGATTTCAAATAAACACAAGATACTTGTTCCCTACAGAAAGGGTCAGTGTAGTTAAACAGCATTATGCAACTTTTACTGCAGAAATTTGAGACTGAAACAAAGGTGTTGTTCCAGTGCTTTAATAAACTATTACATAGCTGCTGTAATCTAAGTAAGACACCAGATGTCACTGTTTTTCCTTAAACTGCAAAGCTCTGAATCTTTTTTCCACATAAAAGCCAAGAAAGCAAAAAGTGGATAAGGCTTTATCTGACCTCCACTGATGAACCTGGAACAAAATAGTGCAACCGAGCAGGAACCAGAGCTGTTAAGAAATGATGCCAGTGCACACGTGTCCACTAGAGGCCAGCTTCAGAACCATGGAAAGTCAAATACACATCCCGTTACAAAATGACCATTTCAAGGCAAAAAGGCATTTTTACAGCCTGGTTGGAAAAATGAGCATGGTTTGAACAATTCATGTCTTTATGGGTGTACTTTTGTTATAGCTGTTTGTTGCTTTTAGGAGTTTTCAACATGGCAGGCCACCATAGATGGGCTTGAAAAAAAATGCTTCATTCACCAATGGGTGACATCACGGTGTATGAGTAAAAGTTAAAAACAGCTTTTCAGCTTAGTTTTAGCATAGCAACAGAGGAAAATGACTTCTTTTGAACATGTAACCAATGTAGGACTAAGCTACTGCACATAGCTACTGCAGCGCCATAGAAGAGGAAAAGTTAACATTTGAGGTAAAAAGCCACAACATTTTACATGAAACCACCGATTTTTTGTAGGAAAAAATTAACCTTTTAACTCCATAATGTACTCACCCATGGCAGATGCAATAAAATCATGTAATCATGTCAAAATAAACAGCAAATCAACCCCAAAAAGGCAAAATAACTGTTGACATACTATTCTTCTGAATAAAAGCTGATCAGGGCTTCGCTGCATTATAGCGCTCTAGACACAATTCTAGTGTGTAAGGTCACTTGCAAAACTGTGGCACTGCAGAACACGACACGGCCAATAGAAATCCTGTTCAGGAATAAATGCTTTTAATTCTTTCATGTCTCTTATCTGTAATAAAATGGAAAAAGAATCTATCTCACAAAAATACACAGGAGAGGATGTCGGTGAAAATTTACTTCATAACAAGGAGCTTAGTCAGGACAGGGGTTCTCAGGGTGCTATAATCAGAGAAGCATTTTTTTATTAGATGTGTCATTGTAGATATCAGTGACCTTGCTGGGATGTCCCTCTGAATGGATGTCAGCAGAAGAATAGAGAGTCTATAACCGTATATGAGATAACTAACTTGATAGTAATTCAGCTTAACTAGATAAATAGGTGCATTCATGGATCTGACTGTTGTGCATCCCTTGTTATTTCCCTCCATGAGAGAAAGCTGACACACTTTGTAGCAGACTTCTCTCTGCTCCAGCCTGTTATACAGTTCAACAGTACTCACAGTCACTTCAATTATCAACAAAATATTGCTAGTGCCTCTGGTCCCGAGAGGTATTGTAGTGGTACAAGGCTGCAGATCAGATTTAGATCTGAGATCAAAGATGTTACTTTTTACCCTCCAAACTCTAATTGGTTTCAGAAATAGAAGGTTTGAACTTCATCTGATCGCTCCCAGCGTGGGGCATGAGTGGATATAAAGGGCGACTAGGTTCACTTTAAACGTTTTTGTGACACTTCTTCAAGGATATTGTTTATATGATTTGGAAGCGACGAGTGCATTTGGCTGATGTGAAGTAGAAAAAAAAAACAAGACAAACATGTTTTGAGGAATTTGATCACCTTCTCGTTCAGCCTCTTGAATTTTTTTGTGGGTTTGAAGTTCACAATGCTTGATTCAAATGGAGACAGATCTTCAGCACTGGCATGGAATAATCTAAATGTCACTTGTCACATTTAATGTATCTTAAAGGATCTTTGAAATGTTAAAAATGCATTTACATGATTTCTGATGAGATAGTTACTCCTCTATATATGAAAACTGTTCATAAAGATGCTTTTGATTCTCCTCTCCTGTCACTGTCCTGTGGCTCTCAGTGGGATTTTTTTAGATGCATACTGAAGCTAATTGTCATCTGTCAGTCTGCACTCAGACACCTGTGGTTCACAGCATGTCGGAGGAAGCTATTTTGAGAGTTGATCAAAGTTTAATGCGGTTGTGATGAGGCGAGGTCATCCATAACTCAAGGTGAGACAAAAAAGATTTGTTGTAGTAAATCGCGTCATAATCAAACGCAGCGCTGGACCGTATTTTGGTACTTCAAAGCTGAGAGAAGCCTCAGTAGAACAATTAGAGACATTTGTAAATGTGTAACCCAGATGAAGGCATTTTTTACAGTCTTTTCAGGAACACAGTAGCTAATGTTTTTTTTTACTCTGTAGCTGCAGTGACTTTAAAGGAGGAAAAAAAGGCCCCTCTGGGCCTCTTACCTAAACTGTCAGCAGGCCGTTCATCATGATGAAATAAGGTAAAACAACTGTTGTGAAACATAACACAGGGGGAATTTTCTCTAAAGGTTAAATGCTTTTTCAAACAACAATGTGAGCAATGATTTTAAACAATTTAACCAATTCTCTATAGGCTTTTGAATGTGTTGCATTCAAGTCTTCCTCTTCTTGAGCACGTGAGAGGGAACAGTGCCAATGAGGATTATGAAAGTTATGTCAGGTGTATGCGTGCAGATTTTATGCCTGAGTGTGTGTAAGGTGAGAAGGGTTGTTGGTGTGTGGGTGTGCATTATGCAAATACCTCTACCTGGTATGAACATGGACTGGTTAACCAATTGGTTCGGTATAAGGAAGTTAGGGGAATAAAACAGCCATTGTGGTAGGGCAGCACCTAGTATGACTGCATGCTTTCATCTGTTTGTTTAAAGGCTGGCAAGCTAAAGGACTCTTCTCTTCTTACCGTTAATGCCAGTCCTGCTCTGTGTATAAGGACCTAAAGAAGCCGAACAGCAGAGAGTGGATCTACATGAGACATCTATCAGGCCTGGTACGAGTCCCTTCTTCTGCACTGGTAGGCTGTCATACTGATGCTGGGAGACCAGCTGTGCTTTTCAAAATGATTGACTACTTTATTATTGAATTGAAATGGCATCTGATGGAGCCAGAGTTGAAGTCAAAACCACTTAATTCTAAAAATATATTTTCAATATGCTTTATTAACCTTTTAGCATTCTTTAGCCTGACTAAGGTTTTAACATACTAGAAAATAAAAGCATTTTTTTCTTTTGATAAAGTTTTTAATTTTGGTTAAATACACTAAAAACTTGCCAAATCCAACTGGTTTAGACTTTCAGTCTTCTAGTAAAATTATCTGTTCAATCAGATGACCTAAATTTAACAGAAGCAGATGTAGAATTTAAAATAGCAACATATAAAGTCACCCATTTACAAACATTTGTCTTTCTTTTTTCTTGCACATTTACAGCAGTTTTTCACATACAGCACTGCACATCTTGCTCTGAAAGTTTTTATATCAAGGCATAAGCTCAATTTTAGCTGTAGGTCACTTTAAAACGAACAATTTATGACAGCTTACCGGATATTGATCCATATCTGTGATAAAGACATACTGTAGATATGCCTTTGTTTTTCTTGAGCTCTGCTGTATTGACAGAGTGCCTTCTGCCTCGTCTGTGAGATACCTGACTGGCAGAATGACAAAGTGTCGAAGGTTAACTCATAGCATACGGCGTCTGAGCAGACTTGACAGACTGTCAGCTGCGAAGCTGATCTACCTTGGCATAATGGCATGTGTCACCCATACCCTGAGGAAATCTCCTTCAAGGGTCTTGACTTTAGGTTGCTGTGAAACTGATATGCCAGATCTTACTGGAAAAAGGTTTCCTGTCGGTACAGGTGCATTATGCAAGCACTACAGTACTTTGACATAGTTTGTTTATAACCTGCCATAAAAGTGTGGCCAAGGTGCTCCAAGGAACAGAAGTAGGTCACTATGTGAGGAATTCAATTCATGTAGGGTGAAACTAAACAGTCTTTATTGATCTTTGACAACTTAATTAGGACATAAAACTCATCAGCCTTTATGACAACAGAGTTTACCATCAAATACGCCTTTCGTAAAGGGTCAAAACTAGGACAAAAGCAAACTTTTAAGGCACATATACAAACAGATTACGGTTATTGTCCATTGCAGCATTGCTAAAGAGTTAAAAATTGCCAGCTCTCAAAGGCTCATGGATTTTTTTAGCAGTAGCATTTAGAATGAGATACCGTCACCATTTTGGCTTAATTATTAATAACTACCAGGCAGGCATTTCATGAGTAACATCCCAAACATTCAGTCCATTTCAATGGAGCCAAAAAGAATAAAATAAACTGTTACTGGCAGCCAGTGATGACTCAGCTAATGTGGAAGTGAAAAACACTTCTTCACCTCCTGCTAGGAAAAAAACAGTGGTGCTGCTAAAATTTTTTATTTACATGGGATGCAAATATGCTTGTGGTTAAGTCTGAAACATGTCATTCTTCACCTCTGTTTGTATACATCACAGAAAAGTAAAACAGAAGAGAGAGAGCAGCAGTAACAATGTATCAACTCACAATGAAATAAACATGTGAAGTCAGTCTAGAAATATAAATATCAGCGATTAAAACAGCAGATGTAATAGCAATAAGCAGAAGAAACTTTGTAAGGTCAGTCGAAAAATATTTTTATCTGTGATTAAAACAGTGGATGCATGTGCTAGAGATTTGTCATTTAAGTCCTTCAGAGCATTTATTGGGCCAAGAGAAGGTTTCAGAATTCAACAAAGTTGAAATATACGATACGATACGATACACTTGATTGTCCCCGTAAGGAAATTTGTGTTGGACTCCAAGTGCTTTACACACATTAAGCTTCCATAACAACATAAAGAAATACCAATGAGTAAAGCAATAGCACAAATTATCTACATTTACAGAGTTAAAAAAAAAAGATCCACCTACACAACCCCCATACTGCATGTTGCACATATTTAACAACCCCCATATGATTCTCATAGAAATGCCAAATTCAGTGGATTTATTTCTATTCAAAGAGTAAAAACAATCAAACATTCATGCCATCATCACAATACCTACTAACATAGTTATTGGTGCGGTGTCGCAGAGGTGGGTGTACTCTTTATTTTTACTGACCCACCCAGGATGGGATAAGGCCTGTGTAAAGCCCAGTTCAGACCAAAGATATTGAGTTAAAACTCGCAACTGCTTGTGACAGGCTGAATTACAGCATTTCTGGACACCTATCAGTTCACACCGCTTCAACTCAGGCAATGTGTCGTTTCCATGGCAATGACTTAAAGTCACTCAGTTTCAAGAGATTTATTAATGAAATTACTGCAAAATAAATCCATCTCTAAAAAGAAGAACAGTACGACGGAAGAGGATTAGGGCCATTTTTGTAGAAGAAAATATTTTTGGACAAGTCGAGATTAAAGGCGAAGTGACGAGAAAAAAAGTTCAACTTGTTATTACTAACAGTGGAACATGGACGCTGTGTGTTTATGCGGCAAAGAGAGAGAATCTCTTTGTTGTTAAATCCAATAATGAGTTATAATTTCACATATTCATTGATAGGAGGCAGAAGGCATTTTGTAGAGAGTGTCACGTTATTGTTTTAAATACTACATCAACAGGAGGGACATAACAGCGTTTGTGTCTCTCTTCCGCTTCTTCTCCGTCTGATCACCTGTAGAGACACAGGTGACAGACTCAACCTCGTTACGAATGGGGAAGTGAAGGGAGATTGATCACTCGTTTGTTGATCATAGACAAGTTGCTGCTAATGACAAAATATAAAAAAAGGCAAAAAAAGGAACACTTTGTCACCTGTTGTCAACTGGAAACTCTACTAACAGTATTGTGTATGATACATAAAGAAAATGTTACCTGCAAAACGCCATGTACACAATGCACATAACATTTTTGTATAGAATTTAGAAATAAAAATCCCCACATGTTTTCATCCCTCCATGCTTCCCTTCAGATATGTCAGTAGATTTGTTTATAAGGATGTTGTCTATCCCACCACAACAAACACTGATCAATAAACACGCTATGACCCTTCAAACAGAGATTTTTCAGAGGAAATTTCAAAACCTAGGGGCAAATTCACTTAGATTTTTTGCATTGTGCTAATAGCGCCAACTTTAGCACAAGATTTGCACCTGCTAGTAACTCATGTTTTGCAATGAATCCAGTAAAGGATTTGCTCTGATCCTATGCAGATGCTTTACCACCCCAGACCACCTGTTTGCCACAGTCCATGTGTGCAAGTTTACTACCCGGTTTTTGGTGTTAAATGCACCACTTTTAGTGCCCGTGGCAGTTAGCAATGGCCTTTGTGGGTTAGTTTTGATTTGTAACGAGGCCTATTTGCATAAGGTGAGCAATTTTGTGCTGATTTTGGGTGCAGTTTGCTCAACTGAGCAGTTTGCCTGTATTCCATCTGCAGTTTGCATGGATGTCCCTTTTGCACATGTACTTTGGATCAGGCGCAATCTTTTTTGCCATTTGCACAACTAAAAGATGAGCAAAAAGCTGTGCTATTCTTCAGTGGATCGGTCCTCCAACATTATGGAAGGTCTCCCAGAACCTTGTGAATCGTCAGCGAGATTTTTCAAAATATCATAATTTGATGTTTTGCTTCATTATGGTCCTTTTGATTTTGACCAAGCATTTTAGAAGACAGGACTAGTGGCAGAAATGTCAGATATTGTTGTCATGCCAGTTTACGGACAAGCTGTTGATCACTGATGTATCAGGATCTTGAAGGGTTGTCCCAATTTGTAAGGGACGATTTCACCACTACCTTTTGTAACTATGTTGTAAGGGGCAAAGTGGCTGTTGAAATGAAGGGTTAGGGGTATAAGTTAGAAATGGGATTGGGATTGTCTTGCGAGTTTTTACCTGAAGGTCCACAATGGCCTTCCTGCTTTCCTTCTTCTACTCAGACACACCTGATGATGGCTGTGTTGTCAGAGAACCTCTGCAGGTGAAAGCTCCCAGAGTTGGAGTGGAAGCCTGAGGTTTATAGGTGGAAGAGAAAGGGCCCCTCTGTGGGGCCCCTGTGCTGCAGACCACCATGTCAGATACAGTCATGAGGCCTCCTATTCTGTGCTCCGATGGTGAAGTAGTACAGTGTCATTGCAGCCAGGTGACAATCGACTCCACTTTTTAAAAGCTTCCCCCTGACCATTTCAGACTGGATGGTATTGAAGACCCTTGAAAGACAAGGACATGACCCTCACACTGCTGCTGATGTCCTCTAGATGAGATGAGCACCAAGTGGATAACTGTGTCATTCTGTCAGATGTCCAGTTGATAAGCACAATGCTAGGCGTCCAGATTTGAGCTCACCAAGTGGAAAAAGGTGTTTATAATGATCTCCACGGCCTTCATCAGATGAGGGGTGAGGGTCACAAGTGTAAAGTGGTAGGCCCCTTTGTGTGTGAAGTCTTTGGGATAGGAACCAGATTGTCTGGATTCTCTCCAGATTCAGGCTCAGGTGGAAGATGTGCAGAAGCAGCTGACAAAGCTGGTTTTCACAGATCTCTGGAAGTCTGTGGCTGATGTCATCAGGGCTTGTGTCCTTACTGGCCTTCACCCTCCTCAGATGACTTCTCACCTCTACTCCATTTGCACTGTACTGTTTGGCATGCCCAGAGTAACACCATCAGGTCAGATATGGGAGCATATGTTGGTTTGGCACTTGACAGCAACAACCTTGGCCATGTACTGCTCTGGCCTCCTGGTGGCCATTATGCAGGCCTGCTTCAGGCCCATGCTCCATCTCTCCAGGTATCCTCCCAGCTGACCCTTCCGTGACACATGCAGGTAGGCCCGACATCTAGTCCAGCCCACCATCTCTTGTTAACAAAGATAGCTATTCCCTTGATTTTCCTCTTGACACTCCCCCCACACACTCCATTCTGCTTCGACGAGATGAAAGTTGTCCAAAGTTACACATCTCAAGTGAGATCATTCAGCCATGTTTCTGTGAACTACACTCCCTCTGCTGCCTGATGAGTGCCATCAGCTCCTTCATCTTGTTAGGAAGACACTACATTCCCCATAGGTAAATACAGCACAGATTATCTTAACGATCTCCTTCAATTGTTTGCACAATAATAAAAGCAGTTTTTCATGTTTTCCATCTACACTTATTACACTGCTTGAACTGTTTATATCAAAAGATTTAAGATAAGTTAAAAGATGTCCATCCTAGAGAAGTTTTTGTCAGAAAAACTCTATTTTTATGCTATTTTATTCACTCTTGGCCCTTTATGTATGCTCAATATACATGTGTAAATCATAGAAAATAATCAGTATTACTCAATATTACTGTACTACTTCCTAAAATAGGCAGAGTGCTGTTGCAGAAGTGTAATGTTAAAAAAAGCACCTGTGTACATGTGCCTTGGAAATTATCGGGTAAACTATCAGGGTGCATGGTAACTTCTTTGCTGTGTATGAATATAATTTGAATGTTCAATTGCATGTTCCAAGCACTGCTGTTTTATGTGCTTTCTGGTGCCCGCTGCATCAAAGATTGTTGTTTTATTTTCCATCTGCCTGCAGTAACTTCCTCCATTCCTGCTGTGCCTCTGTGCCATGGTACATCTGAACGTAAAAGTTACAACATGAGCATCACTTCATCCGCCACCCTGGACAGCCAGCTGACCTCTACCTGGGGCCCCTCCAACTCCTACCCTGATGGTGAGGCGTCTGACCCACACTAACACACTCCTAATGAAACCTATTGTGCGCCTTTCTGCCATTGTGTATGCACTGTTCACAGACACAAACCAGTTAATTAAATTGTCTGGATAATATCCTAAAAAGCCTTGAGAAACTATGTTAATTTCATCTTGTGAATTATTCTGATTGCTCTCTATTCAACAATCCACTTCCTGTTATCAAACTGTGGCACAAAATGTAATCATTTAACAATTAGTGGCTGATGTATTGCTCACCTGGCGAGCCCAGAGATGTGAAACAAATGGCATGAAATCCCGGCTGAGAAGAAGCTCGACTACCCTCTGTTAAATGCTCCGCCAATTAATTACTGTCAAAGACCTTCAGTAAAGAAATTCATGTTTCTCTTCTCAGATTCTTATTTGTATTCAAACTTAATGAGTTGCCTGAAATAAACAGATGCTGTAAGGAGTTTTTCATTCACAAAAACTGATGTTTTCACACAGTTTCAATGGTGATGTCTGGTTACTCGAGCCGCCTGTGGCCTCGGGACTCACAGCCTCAGTTCTGGACGAAATTCCAGGTGTGGGAGTGGCTGCAGCAGATCATGGACATGCACCAGATCGACGCCTCCAGCATTCCCTTCCAAAATTTCGACATTGACGGCCATCAGCTCTGCAGCTTGAGCTACCAGGACTTTATCCGTGCTGCCGGCAGCGTTGGGCCTATCCTGTTCCACAGCATCACAGAGCTCAAGTGGGGTGGTGGTAAATATCAACTCATACATTTGCTTAGATGGTTCCTTTAAAAAAGCACTGTTAATTTTAAGTAAAAGGGAGACCTGAAGGCTAGGCAGAGGGTCTTTTAAAGAAAGCAGGGCCTTTTATGGTGTGATAAAAAATAGGTGCGATAGGCACGCACACATTACCTGAAACCCTTGGGGCTAAGGCAAACTGTCTTTGAATCCTAGTGACAGCCCCACCACACACAATTAATGTGAGACACCGTCACTGTCAAGACAGAAGTGCCATAACTTGCCAGTATGACATATTTTCAGATTTAGATGAAAGAATTATGTAAACTTCATTCATAAACAGTCTGGCAGTTACATACATGAAATAACCACACTGCAAACATTACAGACTAAGCATTTCATAAATTAAACAAAGATAAAGGTCAGAGGTCCAACTCTGAGGGTAAATTATGTAGCTTATAGACCTATGCGAACTGTGGCTGACTTTAGCTCTGTTACCTTTAGCTGAAGCTAATATACCTGTGCTGGCTACATGTTACTACCAAAGGCAATGTAGCAATGTTAGCTTAAGGAGTGTGAGCTTTAGCAAACGTGAGCTTTAGCAAAGATGAGCTTAACAAACATAGCTAAAGCTAACAGAGCTAGGTAAGCTACGTAGATAACATAGTTACATATCTAATGTTGGCTTCATACCTTTATTAGTATAGCTATCCATGAGCCTTGTGAGTTTAGCTTTAGCTACGCTTACTTGGTAGCTACATTATCTACCTAGCCTCGGAAGCTATGTTATCTACGTAGCTTCGGCCAAGTTTGCTACATTAGAACAGGGGTAGTAAAACTTTCAGCCTCCAAAATAAAGGTGCCAGACGCCCTGGTCCCCCACCGTTCCTGAGGCAGGTTGAAGCACAGTTAAACACAGCCATGCAAATTCAAGAACAGTCATGTGCAGACTTGCACTTTAAGTTTTTTTCAATATTACTTGATTTCAGCATAAATCTCACTAGGTGACCATGTTTTTATTCTACAATTTATTAATTGTATGCATTTATTTTTTCTAATGGATAAAAAATAAACTTTGAAATAATTTCATAATCTGTTTTTGTTTTTTCTGAAAGGCATGTAGCAGCCCCCTCTCAGTATTGCGTTAGAGCGTTTAATTGAGGACAAGCTTTTTTCCTATATCACACTGCTTACTCGGCTTGGATAAATGTTTCAGGGGTTTTGCAGGTCAGGTTTTTAACTTTTCACTTTTGGTATTCAAACCCTTACCTCGACCCTAACCCTAACCTAACTGAAAGTTTAATTGGATTTTATTTTGAAAGTTTTAGTGTGTGGTTCCATTCTGGCAGATGCAGCATCTCACAGCAATGGTTGGGATAAAAAGAAGATGATTAGTCCTGATGGAAAGCTGAGTAGCTTCTAGGAAAGTGTTTCACTTAAACATTTCTTAGAAGGGAGTCAGAGAGCTGGTCAAAGGTCACACTGTGTGATGCTGCAGGGTGGCGAGGGACTGCGTGAAGCGAGGGAGATGATGGATTTGTTGTTTGCTCTTTGCTAGAAAGAGTCTTTTAACAAATCACAGAGGGGATGTGAGGCTGAGCTGAGAATGGACTCATGGTGTTTTTTATATTAGATTGAGGGTTGTTGTGAAGACATTAGAGTTCAAAGGTCTAAAGAATCACCTTTTACTTTTCCACAATAATTAAGATTTGTTTAATGTCAGAAAGAGGGAAGCAAAGCAAAACAATAGAATGCAGTTTTTCTGTAACATTACCAGTAAATTGACGGCAGTAAATTAGTTATAATCTAACATCTGATGTGAATGACATTTCAAAACAACAACAGTGTCAAGAGGCCAGGCACAACAGGTTTAACCTCCAGGTTACAAAAACATTTGTGGTAAACAGAAGAAAGGGCACAGAGCTGCTATTGTTCTGGCTGGCTGAGCTCACCTTCTTAAGAAAAGGTGCAACATTAATTTGCACAACATATATAGGATTTTTTTTTATACCTGGATGTAATTACCTCATAATCTGTTACCAGTAACTCTGCAGGAAGTTTGAGTTGTTATTGAAAGGAAGATTAGATTTTCCATCTTGCTTCCTGATGAGAGAAATGTATTTCTTTATATATTTCTCTGCTTTGTATTTATTTCCAACAACAAAAGAAACAAAAAAGGGAAGGTAATTTTCAATCTTAGTGAACAAAATATTCAAGACACCGTTTAGTTAACATAGCTGTCTGTGTGTCAATAAGAGTGTTAAAGTGCATTATCATTCTTCAATTATTACACAACACTGACTGAATTCTTTCACTGATGACTGCCTTTTTCCTTTAAACACTACACAGGACAGTACCATGTGGACATCGCACAACTGGACCTCAAACCAGAATGTAAGAATTCCTCAAAGCTACCTTTACCAACTGAAATTAATACAGACACCTTTATATGACCTACAGAAACAAAAATGACCTTAAATGTTGAGACTCACAGTTATCAGATAGCGTTTAATAAGTCCCACTGGTTTATAAGAGGTCATCTGTTTTGGGGGTTTCCCAGACGGGAAAAGCGTTTTTGAAGCTGTCTTCCTGTGTCACCCACAGCCTGTAAGTCCCACTGTCTACTATTACTGGTCACTTATTGTCTTTAACTAAAGATAAAAAAGAACAACACTCCACAAGAGTTGATAAATTAAAAGTCCAACAGTGTTTTCTTGACTTTAAATGAACTGATTTTTTTATTTTGAACATGTAAAAAGAAAGCATAATAGTTAGACAATAAAACAATAATATTACACAAAAGAAACAAAGATAGTCAAAGATGGTCAAACACTCGAAAGATGCGCTTACATACATGAAAAGGAGTGGGAGGAAGTACACACATATTTAATCCCACCCTTCTCCCCAAATTATTACATTTTATTTATCCAACGTCCTTACCCATAAAAACCTTATCACTCATTATTTTCTTAAAAGTATTAAAATACTCTAATTATCAATAAACTTAGTCTCACCTATGCAGAATACTGACTTCATGATGGAGAAAAGCTGCTAAAAGCGGCTCCATCCTGGTCCATGATGCTGTTAAATAATAATATTAATAATAGGGGTGTGAATCTCTCCTCAAGACAATTCGATTCAAATATCGATTTAAAGACGATTCAATTCACTGACGATTCGGAACAATTTGGTCCAATCTGATTCGATTTGGTTCAGTCCAATTCAATCCAGTATAATCTAATTATAGAAGCAAAATAACTTTTTGCTTTAACAAAAATTAGCAAAAAAGGGGAAAACAAGATAATTTCATAATAATCTTAGTTTATTTGATCTTAGTTATAAAACAGACTAAATGCCAGGCCTCCTGTGCAATCATTCTGAAATTATGTTTAAGACAGTTTTCATCACACTCAGGTGCCCAGGTGTCTTACTTGGACATTTAATTGGGAGATAAATATTAAAATGAGTTTTTAATGGTACATGTTCATCCTTCTGTACTTATAACTTCCTTAGCATTATTAATCCCAATAACAGTACAAACTAAATATTAAATTTTCCCAAGAAGCACAAACTAAAACGAATTTAAAGTCACAAGGAGATTTGGATAGACAGAGATCTGTGTGTCTGCTAGTACAGGAGAACAAGGGGTGAAAATAATATTGAAAACAGTCAAATTAATACAGCTTTCTATACATTTTTTCCTTTCATAATTCCTCTTAATGTGAGTTTTCAGTCTACATGTCACAAAACATGGTTATTTCCTTTCCCTGAGTATCTGACCGTTCTTGATTGTTTTCGTTCTTGAATTAATTCACTGGAGAACAGCTGATCTCCAGCTCAGTGAAGTCCTCTCTGTTTAATATCATATCAGTGGGATCAGATGTATTGATTATGTCTTCAAATCAATCACTCCCATCAACATGTTACGGTTGTAAACCCTGTGAATAAAGGGGCTGTTGTTACGGTGATAAATGAAGAGTTTTAACTTAAGAAAAGTGTCTTGTTCGGGTCTGTTTGCATTTAGCGTTAGCATCTTAGCTAACCTTTAGCTCCACCTTCTCAACAGGTGAGATTTATGAGCTGCTGAAGATCTTAATCGTTTTTCTCCAAAGCGTACAGACAGGCAGACATTTTGAAAGTTATCCTTCCTTCATGAAAAGTCCACATGACTTTTTCCTGAGGTGGGGAACTGTAACTGAAAGACATTTAAGCGACGACCGGTGAAACACATCCAGCTACCTAGTGAGCACCTATGGCAAACAAAACTGTCGTTTAAAGGTAAAAGGTCACCGCGGGTAGCGCAAGATTACAGAGCCAGAGCATGGCAGAACGGGCTATGAAAAGCAGCAGAGCCTTATGAACCGATCTTTAACGTTAAAACCAGTCCAAAGATCGGTTTGTGCCCTATTTTCACCGATCCAGGGCTCCACGGACCGATACACTCGGACCGCTGACACCAAGATCGGTTAACTGATCCATATCGGATTATCTTTACATGACTTAAGGCAGTGGTTCCAAACCTGGGGTCTGGGACCCCCTAGGGGGGATGTCAGGGATCTCGGGGGGGCGCAAGGCTTTGTCTGCTCTGAGGTTGTCAAAACTAGACTTGCAAATATTAAAAAAAGTCATGATTAAGCACTTAATAAACAGTTTTATATGGTGATGTTTTGGTAAGAAAAACCACTGAAGAGCCACTTCCTTAGGGTTTTATCAATGAAACACTTAAATCAATGTTGATTTTGGCAACAATATGACAATATAATGATTTGTTCATTTGTTCGGGTCTTGGGGTGGCTCAGCTTGTCTTCAGAACAAGTGGGGGAGGGGGGGCTCCATGGAAAAATGTTTGAGAACCACTTCCATAAGGGGTCATGCTTATGGAAGTGGGCTGGAGCCCAGTTGTCATTTGGTACACCCAATCAAATAACCAGGTCCTCTCTCACTCACACCTATGGTTTGATTTAGAGTCACTAATTTATCTTGGAGAGAAACCACACATGCAGTCCACGCAGAAAAGCCCTGGCCAGGATTTGAAATAAAAACTTTCTTGCTTTGAGGCTACAGCATTAACCTGAGTGCTGCTGTGCAGCCAGTAAAAGAGACGACTACAGTGTCAATATTTCTACCTGTTGTCTCTGGTAAATGTGACTTAAACATAATCAAAATATGCATGAACATTTTACAACACAAATACAACAGTCTATGAGGTTTATTTACTTTTCTCTGCATGCTTTGCACATTAAAGTAACTGCTTGTAATATGCAATGTAGAGAAGTCAATATTTGGTCACTTCAGGCTTTGTGCACAGGGTGATGAAAGCCTCTGCCACTGTGGAAATGACTAATCTGACATTTCATAGGATATTTTTCACATTCATATGGGAAACCCCCTATAAAATGTTTGAAAATGGCAGGACTTTTTGAAAAAATTGCAAAAGGGGAGGGATGTTCTGTCTGCCTTAAGGTCCAATCAGAGTGACAAGACAAAATGAGGTAGTAGGCATGCAGAGCACTAGTATGAACCTGAACTCGACAGCCAGATGCCACCATTGTTTATGAGCAGTGGAGCTCATTGGTGGATAAAACTCAAGCTGAGGCCAGTCAGAAGGAGTACAAAAATGTCCTTTCTGCAAAAAGCTATTTAGCTCCTTGCTTTTGTTTTGATAAGGAAATGTGGTCCAGTTCTGAAAAAAATGGCTGCTACACTTCAGCCACATCCGAGCTACATACTACACCAATGGCAGCCATTGCTATTGGCTTCCTGTACAACTAAACCCCACCCGTAGCTACCTCTTTGCTCACTTCAAATGACACTGATTGGTTAGGTCTGTTTTCAGACCTGGTGCAATCATTTCAGATTAGAGTTTTGTAAGATGGATTTACCTGATAACAGACATGAACTGGGGGCTCCAGTAGGCATTACAAGACAATTTACAGCACACTAAAGATATTGGGTCATTGTCTTTTTTTTTTTCAATGCATACAGTGACTAATACATTAACTGTTAAGAAAGATCAGCACTGGAATTTGAGGCACTTCTGTATCCACAGGAGGTGCGAGACAAAAGTTTCTCACTGGAGCTTTAAACAGTTTATAATTTAAGAAAGACAAAGAGGCTTCTATAATGTTGACCACACTTGCTAAATAAGTGATTATGGCATAATTAATCCTGATCACCTTCTTGTCCCTTTACAGTCGACTTCTCCTGTCCTTTTCCAGATGTCAGTTATCCTCCTGGAGGTACTGTGAATACATCACTCTGCTTCATTTTAAACAAACTTTCACCCACATCATTGACTTTTATTCTGTCTACCTCTTAACTTAGATATCTACGATCCCTCAATCCACCTGGCACCTGTTGCCTCACCCACTCCGTCTAGTCCTGGTGAGGAATTCACAATAAACATAACCAAATATGGACATGAACATTTTAAGGAATCTGCACAATCTTTATAAAATATCTGGGATGAAATTCAACAATACTTCCCTTTTTCCGCAGATATTAAAAGAATTGTCAGTCGTCCTCATCAGCTACGAAAACACAGTAAGTAGAATCATTTTAATTTAATTGAACATGTTAACATATTTATATTTCTTGCATTTCAACCTATTTTTTTTACCTTCAGACCCAAGAGGGACTCACTTGTGGGAGTTTATCAGGGACATTCTGCTAAACCCAGAGAGAAACCCAGGGCTCATAAAATGGGAGGACCGGACATCAGGTGTTTTCCGTTTTCTGAAGTCAGAGGCTGTGGCACAGCTGTGGGGCAAGAAGAAGAATAACAGTAGCATGACCTATGAGAAACTAAGTCGAGCAATGAGGTAAAACCTGCACAACCATCATACACGCAGTTACCTAATTAAAATACCAGGAAACAAGCCATCTTTACTGGAAACTAGCTGAAAAAATGAATGTATACTGTTGATTTCAATATGCTTTGAGGCTTTGGCTGCCAATAAACCCATGTACTTTAGAACTACGTTTTTCCTCAGTTTAGTTTTGCTCTGTCCGGCAGCAGGAGTTGTTCCCCTTTAAGATAGTAAGCTTACGTATGCTCACTGTTGTGTTTTAGTCTGGTAATAGCTTGTAAAATCTGTGATGAAGGCTCAATTTCACTCTGCATTGTCTCCTAATCCCATTAACTAAAGCATCATATAATACGCTTGCTAGTGAAAAAAAACAAAAAAAAACAGAACAACATTTACTCTGGAACAACTTCAGATGCTTATAGGTAATATAAGCAATGTAAGAGAGCACATATAAAACAGTGGTTTAAGCCTTTTGAAACACATTTTCCCATCATTGATTGCCTAATGGACTCATTTAAGAACTGCTTCCTGTCATCACTTTTCTCCTAAATGGACTGAAAAGGCCTTCTCCTCAGAAAACCTTCCTGGCTCCTGCAGTAGTCACAGCTTTACATTCAGATGAGCTAATCTGATGAGCTTAATTTCATTGTGGTGCAAACCGCTGGGAACTACAGAAAGTGCCCGCAGGTATTGTCACTGTGACCACAAAGCTGATTTACTCTTCAGTGTGGTGCAGCAGGAGGATTTGCAGCTTGATGGCATCACCACAGATTGGTGCGCTATCTTATAAATAACAAAGGAAAAAGGAATAAAAACCAAGCTAACTTAGTTTCCTTTTAATCTGAGTGCATGGGATTTATCATGAAGAAAGTTTTAGACATGTTATGAAATAAAGTCTGTTTGCCAAAGAGCAGAGGAGCTCAGGCAGCTTTCAACTCCTCTGGAAAGGAAAATTATTATTCAATTGACGAAAAACACTGAATACAACCACAACCGCAGAAAAAATCATGGACTTTGTCAGTGGTGAATTTAGCAAGTTTGGGGCCCTGCGTGAACACAGGCTCCACATTCATTAATAGGGTTTTAATTTCTTATTTATCATAGACAGTCCTACTTTTAACTTGATGTTAAAACAACTAAACAACTGTCTTTTGTATGGAAATAACCAGGCAGATTTTAAAATGTCTATTTGGAGATTATAAATGGACATCAGCTAACCAAATGAGCTGTGTAGTTATATATTTGCATGTTTATTTAAATAAAAAAAATAACAATTAACTGAAAGAATAAGAAATATATAAATACAAAAATATAGAATATATATAGATATATTTGGCATTGGGCCAAAACCTCATATCTCTAAAACCTACACCTTACAGGGAATGAAAACTGTGTTGTTGTTTTCTTTTTTAGCTAATTTGATACTGAATGGTCACAGTCAGCATCTTTATGACACTTTCTGTTGGTTTAAAATTTGTCAAAACCTACTGACAGATGTAACGTGTGACCAATAGTAGTGATTAACAAAAAAAACAAAGAAATACATGGTTTGGCCACTGATTTATTTGTTACAAAATAATTGGCAAAATAACAGTCACACTAAATGACTTGTTTTTAGTGTTTTCTAACGAAAAGATGGAAAA
Source organism: Cheilinus undulatus (assembly GCF_018320785.1). Classification (NCBI taxonomy): domain Eukaryota; kingdom Metazoa; phylum Chordata; class Actinopteri; order Labriformes; family Labridae; genus Cheilinus; species Cheilinus undulatus. The sequence goes on from NC_054873.1 coordinate 32,399,901, forward strand.
AAGATCAAATTCACACTTTATTTACATTTTATTATTTAAAACTTTAATGCCATTGTGACCTTAACATGCTTACTTTATATTTCGCACATTAATGAGTGTGGTAACATTTTAAAATATTTAAAGGCCTGAATACAGGCTGGTGAAGGAGAAAGGGTTACGTTAGTAAAGTGTTCAGGGGGCCCCTGGTGGTCCAGGGCCCCGGGCCTGCCTACTTTTGCCAAAAGTTAAAGACCACCTCTGGTCTGTATGCAGCACAAATATGCTACAACTTAATTAGAAATATAAAGACAAGATGGAAATATGAGGCTGATGTCTTTAGAAAACCGAATGAAAAGATAAAAATCAAGAAATGTGTGTTATCCCCAGATATAATTGAGGAGGCTGTAGTCCAAAAGGACTTGAGCCTGGAACCTGATGGTCGCTATTTTAAATCCCATGAGTAATGAGTAATATGAGTAAATATGGAATAGATTCGTTTGCTTAAAAAGTACCGTCTGGAATTCTAATCACTGCCGAAGTGCTCTTCAGCAAGGCACCTTCTCTTTCTTGACCCTCTGCTGAAAATGTCTATAATAGTCTCAATTCATGTTATTTTATCATCAAAAGTCCATTGACTGGAAACATGTTTCCTGCAGTTCCTTTAAAAGTCTTTAAAAGTCATAGAATAGATTTTGAAATTTAAGCCCATAAAAGTCATCAGAAGTTTCATTTATACTCATTAGAAGCCTCAAATTTTACATTGCATTTGGGCTGATGTGTGTCTTTAGCCAGTCTTTGCTCTCTAACCAGTGTTACATGATTTTCATATCCTTGTTTGTTCAGCATATACAACAGTGCAGCCCTCTACCAATCTGTCTGCATGTCAGTCCTACAGAAAGAGGTGTGTTCAGGGAGGAGCCTCAGTGTTTGAGAGGTGTAAGCAAAATATTCAAGATAAAAAAAAGAATTATATTTAGCCAGACAGAAAGGATTCACCGGTTCCAAATCTGTCTTTGGTTTATGTTCTTTAAATTTCATAAACAGGAAACCTTTATCGGAAAATTCAGTCCTGATGTTGTGTGCTTCCATTCCTTTCATTTTTGATCAGTTTTCTGCAAACTAAAGGTTTTAACTTTTTCAATTCTGGTTTTAAAAAATGTCAGAAAAACAAAGTCTTGAATTGGATTTTTAATATATGAAGGAACCCTGTGGGAAGAACAGCTGGTTCTCTTTGTCAAATGGCTGACATTACTCAGGATGCCACCAATACTTTGTGCTGTCCTTTCAAAATAACCACTAAAATCCACAAATAAAAGCTTTGAAAAATGCTACCCTAAGTGTTGGCCGGGGCCTGCCCCCGAGGTAATTCAGGTGAGCCACGAGAGGTCATTAGCAATAGCTAAAAATCACAGAAATAATAACAAAGTTGTGTCATGTTTAAAATGATCAAAAATACTTCATAATATGTTAGTTTAATACTCAGAATTTGCAAAACACTGCCAAAAGTTTGAACTCATGTCACCTTTATAATTTGTCTGATGTATACAACCGGTGTCATGTTTTAAATGGGGTTGGATTAACTGGTGACTTACTTTGTTGCTCACTCTGATTTTAAGAATTTAAAATGTGTCTTCTGAGACATTAAAGCAACTTGGGAAGAGTTTGTTTACAGAGATAAATCTAAAAATAGAACATTTAAGTGACTTTTGAAATGTCTGATCAAAACAAAATAAATGACAGTGGCTCATTAATTGGGATACATGACCCATAAACACTTAAGTGTAATGTTAATGTCCCTGAAAGTAAAGTTTTTGCATTTAAATTCCCTGTTTATGGCTATTAATGTTTTTTATATTATTATTATTATTTTTTTTTTTTTTGGACGTTGGAAGAATTTTCATGTTTCAGATTGGGCTGCAGCATGCTGAAGATTGGGAAAGGCTGGCTTAGAGAAACAAAACACTATTTATTTCACACCATAAGCGTTTCTTTTACATTCAGTCAACAAATGTTTATTATATTTAAGCAGTAAAACAACAATCATGTTACTAATACAGATCTTCTGGCGTTCCTTATGAAATGATTAACCATCCGCTTTTCTGTCCTTTGTTTCAGGTATTACTACAAAAGAGAGATCCTAGAGCGAGTAGACGGGCGCAGGCTGGTTTACAAGTTTGGAAAAAATGCACGAGGTTGGAGGGAGTCGGAGAAATGACACGGAGTAATGAATGCTTTCTTCTATGCATATTTGCAGCTTTAACTGACTGTTTTGGTGAAGATTGATATGCACTGTATACATACTGTAAATAATTGTGTGTTTTCTCATATTATCTGCTCGTGTTCATCCCTTTGTTGTGACACTGCACTGAGACACTCTTCACTGTGCTTTATTAAGGCAGACCTATTACTGCATGCAAACACTGTCAAGTTTGACTGTTTACATAAGATCGCAATAAAGAAAGGACATCAAACCACCATACATCTACATTTAACATATGAATACATTATATTATTCTTTTCCATACATCCCACATGTGAAAAACATGTATAGAGACCGCTGTGACACTTACACTGTGAAGTATCCTCTGGGATTCATGTTTGATGACTGCAGGGAAACAAATCACATAAAGATTAAAAAAGAAACATTATAAGGAAAAATGCAGCAGTGAAGTTCATATATGCATAAAAAAGAGATAAAAAGACAGCTTGTTTGTTATTTTTTTCATTTCATTTTGCATTGGCAGAGCTGTAAATAAGGTGTGTGACTGTTTGTGAATTTTTAATACAAATAAAGCGTGTTATTTTCATTTCACATGTTTTTTATTTCAAGTTTGCATGTTTAAAGACTGTTGTATGTGCTCCAACGGCAAAAAAATGACAAACTTTGTGACTTTTTAGTATCACTAAAAGAAGATTCATGTTTTTTAAAATAGTTTAAATAATTTATTTTGTCCCCAAAGTTGTTTCACCTTTATCCACATTTGATCTGAACTGTCTATCTGGAGACACTTTGATTCTATTTTAAGCTTCACTTTTTAAAAATCTACTTAAAGATTGTGAAAGCCATTTTAGAAACCTTTAGTCAGGTCTTGAAGGTTTGAAAGAACCTCTCCTCACTGCCAAAGGTCCACAAGTTTACCCACGATCTCTGCTAATAACTCTGATTATTAACAGAGGCCCTTATCTACTCAAAGTGCTACTTTTGTGATTCATTCCACTAATGATTGTGTGTAGTACTTGCGTGTGACACACCATTGTTTGTTTTAGAACAATGAAGAAAGAAAATGCAAAACGGTCCAGGTGTTACTGATTCTTGCCATGTCTGCCACTTCTTTTCATCGTTTTATTGAACTGTTGCTGTTTTTCACTAGTTTTTTGCCACTTTTACTGATTTAATTCTGCTAACTACCATTATTTGCCACTGCTTTTTGCTAATTTTAACCCATTTTTGCAGCTTTTCACCTATTGTTGCCGCTTTTAACCCATTTTTGCAGCTTTTTAGCCACTTTTCCATCTCTTTATGCCACATTTAATCATTTTCGCTACTCTCTGCCCTTATTTGCCACTTTTGACTAGTTGTTGCTGTTTGTCATCAATTTTTTGCCACTTCAACCCATTTTTTCTGCTAATTATTGTTATTGGCCACTGCTTCTTGCCACTTTTAACCCATTTTTGCAAATGTTGACCAATTATTTTTGCCACTTCCACCCATTTTTCCATCTCTTTACGCCACATTTAACCTAGTATTGCTACTCTGCCCTTATTTGCCTCCTTTGACTAATTGTTGCTGCTTTTTGCCATTTCTTTTGCACTGTGAACCCATGTGTGCTGCTCTCACCTATTTTTGACAATTCTTTTCACCACTTTTATCAAACTGTTCATGTTTTCCACCCATTGTTGCCCCTTTTACCCATTTTGTCCGCTAATTATCCTTATTTGCCACCTGTTTTTGCCACTTTTTTTTAAGATTTATTTTTGGGCCTTTTAATGCCTTTATTAGATAGAGGAAGGACAGTGGATAGACTTGGAACCAGGGAAGAGAGTTGGGAGAGACATACAGAAACGGGCCACAGGCTGGATTCGAACCTTGGCCGCCCACTTTCATGGGTAGCATCTTGAACCACCATATGTGCCCCGTTTTTGCCACTTTTAACCCATTTTCATGCCTTTCACCCATTTTCTCATCCCTTTTTGCCACTTTAAACCATTTTTTTACTATACTCTGCCCTTATTTTTCACTTCCTAGCCACTTCTGACTAACTGTTGCTGATTTTCACCCTTTTTTGGCTGAATGAGTGATGCTACTTTCACTTTCAAAGTCATACCATACAGAGTTGGGTTTGCTTGTACTGAAAGCCATCGGTAATGTCTGTCTCCACTGTGGTATATAGAGTCATACATACAGAGTTGCACTATGGGCGGGGTTTACGTGTGCTGAAAGCCCTCTAATGGTTGCTTCCACTACTGGAAATACCTCAAATATAGCTTTAGCATTGGGTCCTTTTTACTAGAACTGGACCACCATTTAGAGTTTGATTTATTTTGGAAATATTCTGACAAAGCAGTGTTATTTATTTCATTAGCTTTCCCAAATGTATGGCAAATAGATTCATGCAATGGATCTGAGTTGATCTGTTGTGTCAGGTTAGCTGTTTTCTGCTGACAGGGCTTTTGGTTTAAACTTTTGGGATCCTTCAATTCTCAACCCACATAAAAGACAGCACAATTACACACCCCAACAAAAAGCCCCTCTGCCAGAACACACAGTTCAGTCAGGCATTTCACCAGGCATCCCAGGTAGTCGCAGTCAGCCATATACTAGGTTTTAACCTAGTCATACTTTGAACCCAATTGTGCTGCTTTTCACCCATTTTTGCCACTTTTTGTCTCTTATTGCCACTCTTTTAGCCAGATTTAGTCTCTTTTCACAATTTTTCAATTCATTTCTGTTCAAGTTGTCTCAGTTTCTTCTACTTTATTTTCTGGCAACCTGATGGCACATCATTGCTTAAATCTGAAGTCTGACATTACTGTCCTAATTGTTTACATCAGTGTATCCATCAACATAGCATAACTAATTAAAAGGGGGTTATATTTTGAAAAAGGCAAAATTGTATTACAGCATAAATAAATAAGTCTACGTATTATTCAGGTTAAAAATAAATTTTTAGCACAGTTTAGCTTTGCAATGGACCAGGATTTTCCTGACCTCCATGGGCCCCCAGTTTGGCTGGGCCCCAGAAAGCTCTGGGGCTGAGTGCTGGCCAGTTCGTGCCACAGTGGTTCCCTTCAGCAGTAGACATTTAAGCGGCCTATGATGGAGAACGAGATAACAGCAGTGTATGAAGGGCTTCTTTCTTTGGTTTGCTCTGCAGGCAAATCTGTGTCTAATCTCCTCCCTGATTTATCTGTCACTTTTTATGCTCTGCTCTCACACACATCAGTGTCACTAACCAACGATGTCATGATGCTAACTGAACCAGATGACACCACATGTCACTATCAGGAATCAAATCAGGAACAATCTTCAGACGGAATTTCTCGCCGACTAACGGAGCGTTTCTTCCAGTTAGCCAGAAAGTGTCTCTGATTAGACAAGTTTGCTCCTATAATTTAGTTTCCCGGAGACATGTTGGATGCAATAGAGAAAATTGCGTGCAGTACGACCATAGAGTAAGTGACAGCTCCTGATTGGATCGATATAATAGCCCCTGATTGCCATATTGTTATATAACATGAAAAACAAGTGATGCAATTCAGATTGGAGTGCACATCCATCACATTGCATTGTTTAGATTCTGTGTTTGGACCATTATTCACACGGAGCAATCATACTTTGTGTTTATTCTGACGCAGTGCTTGCTGTGATGCATAATATCCACTTTACATTTACAATGCAAACATAATCAAACATTGCTTTGATAAATGATTCATTAAAAACATTTTTTTTTTCAAAATTCCTAACATGATTATAAGAGAAAATTGGATATTGTTTTGGATGTCTGTAAAGCAAAATGCAGCAACAAAGTCATAAGAATCGTGTATATGAGTTATTCTTTACCTCTGATGACTCTCTCTATATAGGATTATCATTACATAAGGACTGTATGCATTGTGCATCAACTTTTGTAAATTTTGCAGCTCACTTTGTTGTGCAAATGCTGACAAAGACTAAAAGCAGAGCACACAGTATGCCCTTGTGAAGTTTTGGCATAGTTACCTGTTAGAATGGTTTCCATGATCCTCTGGTTATTCTTGTTTAGCTATCCCACAGAGTAAAGCAAAGAGTTTTTTTGATTCAGCTTTCAGCTGTTACACTCTGTGGATGTGCCACACTCCAGAGGAGCTGAGATGACTTAGATTTTTTTAATGCACATGAAAACTAATTCATGTGGTTGGACTCTGATGTGGTTTTACTTAAGAATTTTATGGCTTTTAAATTAGTGTAATATTACAATCATTCTTTTCAACTTAAAAACTAACATTCTGGTGTTTAAATTATGATTGTAAATAATAAAACTTCACTTACTACTATACTGGCAACATGTCTGTCTGTCTGTCTGTCTGTGTTGATTTGCACGCCCCACAATTGCTCCAGTTGTCTAGATACTTCTCAGAATGTTTCTTGGGTATTCTGGTTCAAAACTGGTGCCATTAAAAGTTATGAAAATCTTCAGATTTTCAAAAAAAATCCTAAAATGCTGCACCAAGTCATCGGGGGGCGGGGTGTTTCCCTGTATAACACATCCATTCATCTGACATGCTTATATACGGTAAGTCTGCATTACTTCGCTTTGTACAGTTACATTACTGTTGTGTTTCTTGTTTCTCATCATAACAAATTCAATTTATCTGTTATGATAGAGATAATTTTTTGGGTATTCAGTACTCTGCAGAAGTTTTTGTTATGTCTGGGCCAAAAATTGAGGCTAAAGTAAGGCATAGATGTGGTGAGTAAGCTGCCTAAGGGCACCATCAGTCAGCAAGGAGGATTGACACAATCCTGGTTGTGCTCTGGTGCTCTGGATGTCCTTAAATCATACCTGGGGCATGGGAAAATAATCTGTTGAAAAAATAAAGAATACACATTTAGGGCAAAGTGAGGAGTAGATGTGGCGAGTAAGCATGGCCTAGGGTGCTGTCCTGGTGGGTAGTTAGGGTTGTCACAAGCCTCAGATTGTGCTATGGATGTCCAAAGGGCCCAAAAACCACCAGCAGGTGTATAACCAGCTGTGAAAAAGCCCAGACAGAAGAAATGCTGTTGAGCTTGACCTCACCCATTTAACAAAAACAGTTGTTTAGTGTTTGATTAATACATCTCATGGAGAGCAGGGTTTTTTTTTTTTAGAACAGAGTCTTTAATCTAAACAAGAAGGGTGCAAGCCAGGTAGTGTTAAACATCTCCTAGAATAGGAAAAATCTGGTGATACCACAACATCACAGGGGTCTTGGGTGGAAGGATGGAGTATGCACTATGGGGCACTCTAGTGATAGTAGAGAACAATTATTGTTCATCACAAGTAAGCAGTAAAAAACACAGCTGGGGTGGCCCAACTGTGGAAGTAGGGTGGCCTAATGTCAGAATTATGTATTCAATGCACAAACTCGATCAAAAACAAATGTGTCATGCAAAGAGAGCTGAAAGCAGTCTGCCAGATTGATAACAGTATAAGCCCCGCCTCTGATAAAACATATATCCAATGAGGATTTAGATTGTTTTCACACCTGGTAGTCAGGGGAACTCTGTTTGGTTCAGGGCTTGAATTGCAACTTTGTTGGACTTCCCTGTGATTTGGTTTGCATTCACATCTCACTTGATCAAACGTCCTAAACCAATTGGATAATGTCAAGCACTTACAGGTTTGTGGCTCTGTCGTCCGTAACAAAGAGTGGTGAAGAAGACTGGGCCCAATCTGTTCAGATGGGAGCTTTGCGAGATGGATTCACCAGTGAGAAACACGGAAACGGGCAAATCCATCTGCTTTGCAAGGTTAAGATGAATTAGTACTGAAGAAAAAGAGGAGCCAAAATGAGAGTGACAGACTACCACGTATTGCCATGGTTACACTGATGCAGAGCTGATTGGATTGATATAATAGCCCCTGAGTGCCATATTGTTACATAACATGAAAAAACAAGTGATGCAATTCAGATTGGAGTGTACATCCATCACATTGCATTGCTTAGATTCTGTGTTTGGTATATCGATATTTAAAAAGTACTCTTTTAGTATTGATCCCTCTGGCGAAGTATCAATACCAAATGAGTACTTTCAAATACATCTCACCACCGCTTCTCCCCCGAGTCCTCCCCTGCCTCTCTCTCCTCAAGACTGTTTTGGCTTTACTGCTCGTCCATGTCACATGACTTTGGAGACCAATCAGACGTCGATCTATATGAATTAATTTTATAGTCTGTGATGTGAAGCTGGCTGTCTTTCTCACTCAATGTAGTCTCCAGTAAATTTCAAAATTGAAAGAAAACATAAAAAATACTGAAACCACATGCCAATACCATCAAATTTATAGACTGAGTTGAAGAAACATTAAAAGATAAATATTTCTATGAAAATTATTGATGACTTGCATTTCTTTCATTTTTGCTTGAAACTAGTGGCTATAGGTGGCTAATATAGCCCTGCTATCTGAATTAAACAAAAATGAAATTGGGCATTTTTATGTTGTTGATATTTCAATGTTATACACATTTGTGCTATGATAATATTTGATTTATCTAATTTTTTTACCTGCTTGCACAAATATTTTATTTTAATTGAAGTTTCTTCTTTAATGAATTTCTGAACAATATGCTTACGCCCTTATATTTGCCTGAAATTTGTACCTTTTGAAAGTTTGCAAGTTCAATTTTTTTTTCTTTTTTCAAAAGTATCGGTATTGGTATTGTATTAAAAAAATTGGTACCGCCCATCTCTAGTACTGACATGTATTTGGGTGTTTTAAATGACAAATATATCCATGAATCATTAGGCTTTATGCCACTTCCTGCCTTCGGTTCACAAGTTGCTCCTTTTTTCTTTAACTCCTCGAACAAACTAACCAGAGCGACCCAAGCCCCCATTTTTAAGCAGACCAGAGTCTGCTTGTTTGGTCCGCACAAGAGTTCATATGAGCTTTCACACCATGGAGTTTGTTTAAAGTGGACCAAACAGCTCTGGTGCGAATGCGACCTTAGAGTTTTGGGGCAGCCACTGGGGTGAGCCAAATCAGATTTCTAGGTGACAATGGCCACCCCTAGCAACCTCCTGGGTATGCTCTTGAACAGAACACAATCTTCCAGAAGCTGTTCAAACTTTCTGAATAGCAGTCTTTGATGTAACATTCAGCATTTCCATCAACTGCTCCAGTATGGGGTGAACTCTGTCTGACATTATGAACTAACCTCCCTATATTGAGTTGGAGGGCTCAAGTACAGCAGCTGGCTTTGGGATGAACTCCCCTCAAGCCACGCAAGCCACAACTTTATGTAGCATGATTTTATGTCACTTTGATTAAAAGTTGTCCAGATAAATACATTAGGCAGACTCATTAAAATCACTCCACAATATAAGAGAAAAAAATACACATTTTGTGGAATTTCTATCTAATCTAAAGCATTTCATAATTTCAATCTGATGTGCCTTAAGCTCAGCAAAGACCAAAGATTTTGACACAACCAGACTGATACAAAATGTTGGCTGAGACAGTTGCTTCTGTCTGAACTGAGTCCTCACAGTTCAAATCAATCGTGTGGTGGAAGTAACCTGAAAAAAGCCCAAGTCTGCTCGCCAGGACAAAACAAGACTAATTTTTTAAATGTAGACATTTCAGAGTGAAAATGTCACATATTGTTTATGTAATTCAGTATTTTATTGCTTTTTCTCTTTATTTATTTTATCTTATTCTTTTACCTTCATGTGTAAAGCTCTTTAATTGTCTGTTTTTTACATTCTACCTTGTGTAAATCTCATGTTCTATGCCCTGTTCAAGCACTTTGATCTTCATTTGTCAAAAACGTGTGAGGATTAATTCACTGATAGTAAGACATGTAACCACACCTGTTATGTGCCCTGTGTTACTGGAAAAACAAATTCTTGCTGTTTATCTTGCTATCTTGACTAAACAATGTTAGTTTTCCTGTGAACAATAAATGTTTAATCTTCTCTCAGGATCTTGAGAAAGCAACTCCTTATCACAGCACAGGAAGTTGTGTTATCATTGTAAACAACCAGAAATCACTTCTTACTGGAAATCAGAGGGAAATAAATGAACCAGGACAAACAGTGTCTATTAAAAGGGTTCACCTCATTGGATGTTTTGACCTTTAATTGGTTTTATATATCAATCATGGTCCAGATAATTTGACCTTTTTGACAAAAATACACAAAAACCACTGTAATCTCAAAGTGAAAACAGATTTCTTCAAAGTAATTTAAATCAAATCAAATCAAATAAAAAAAATGTAAGGTAAAATCAGTGATTGCATAAATATTCACCCCCTTTAAAGTGACTGACCTAATTCAACAGAGGTCAAGCTAAATGGTGTTAGTAGTCTAACAATCAGTGAAACGGAGATACAGACACTTACAGTCATTTGTCAATGAGTGTTCTTTTATGGGAGAGTGGCAAAGAGAAAGCCAGTGTTGAAGAAAACTCAGATTTAATCTCGGCTTTAGGTTGCCAGAAGGCATGGTCAAGTGGAAGAAAGTTCTCCACAAACACACTATCCCCATTGTGAAACACAGTGGTAGCAGCATCATGTTCTGGGGATGCTTCTTGCAGCCTGCCTTGGAAGGCTCGTTAAAGTAATACAGTAAAATAAAAGGCGGGAAAATATAGGAAAATACCGGTGGACAATCTTATTCAGTCTGCAAGAGAACTACAGTTTGGGGGAAGATTTATTTTTGAGTAAGACAATGAGCGAAAGCATAAAGTGGAAGCTACACAGAAATGGTTTAAAGACAACAAGGTCAATGTTCTGAAGTGGCCGAGTCAAAGCCCAGACCTTAATCCAATAGAGAATTTGTGGCTCAACTTGAAAAGGGCAGTTCATGCCCGATCCCCATGTAATCTGACAGAGAGTGAGCAGTTATGCAAAGAAGAAATGTAGTAAAATTGCAGTGTCCAGATGTGCAAGCCTGATTGAGGCCTATCCACACAGACTTACCTCCAATTTCCACATACAGCGACCGCACCATGATCCGCTGGCAAATTGTACTGTGGAGCACATCGCTCCCTCTCTAGTCTATCCAAGCATTTCCACAGCTGGCGCTCCAGTCTGGCAGCGGCGCATCCCTGGAGCACCATTTCACTGCGCTTTGTTCAAGATACGCTCTAGATCTATTTTCAGCGCCAGCCACTGCCAAACCCGTCAATCAGAATGCACCAAAAAGGGAAGTCACAAGCATAGACTATTCGGTTCTTTCAAAATACAACACAATGCATGGATTTCCAGTCGCAAATCATCACTATATCAACATTACGTCTCATCCTGCAGCGAGAGCAAAGGGTCACAGGGGGATCAGTGAGTCGCAGAGCTACAACGGCACCATTGACCAGAAAAGTTCACTTTTGAGGATATTTAGCCAAAGAATTTTACATAAAATGACACATCCTTTCAGCAAATATATTAACCTTTTAACTTCAGTATGTACTCACCCAATGGCAGAAGCAATAATCTCATGCACTTTTACCAGAAAGGATGATAAATTAACCCCAAAAGGTAAAACAGTCCACTGTTGACATACTATTCCTGCGTGAACTCACAGTTCTCCTGTGATCTCTGCCCGCTGACCAGGGCTGCCCACTGCAGCGAAGCGCTTTAGAAATGCTTTCAGTGGGCAAGGTTGCTTGCCTTCAGTCAGTGCAAATGCGTGGGGCTTCAGTGCGCCGGGCAGTCATCCTATGTGGAAATTGCGGGTTAGTCTGTGATTGCAGCCAAAGGTGCATCTACTAAATACCGACTTGAAGGCGGTGAATTTATGCAGCCACTTATTTTACATTACATATTTTTATTTAATTGGAAATACTATGTATAAATCTGTTTTACTTAGAAATTATTATTTTTAAAAAATCATATTGATCATGATTGATTTATACAATCAATGAGAGGGTAAAACTTTCAAGGGGTTAAATAGTTTTTGTAGGCACTGTAATAATTAACCAATGGGAAATGTAATGACTCTCTTTATTAGATCAACATGATGTCTGTATTCTCACCTCTGAACGACGCTCTGGGCTGAGCACATGTGAGCACATGTTAGATAACTGAATGAAGATAAGTTAACTGTTTATACAAATCATTTTGCCTGATGTGACATCAGCGGCACAAAGAGACCATAGATGATTTTCCTAGCCAACCATTGTCCTGTGAATGCAAACATCACCTTTACATACCTGCAGTGTGTGTGGATCTATGACAGCCCCTGACATCTGATTCAAATCAGCTTCTCATAAGCATAAACTCAGGAATATTTGTGTGATTTACCAAAGTCTCTGACACCTCTGAGAATAAACTGGAGGTGTATTGTTCTCAGTTTTTTGGGAAAGCACCGTTAAACCAGCGTAACAAGTATTTTTGCGACGCTTGTAGGGCACTGGAGGCAGGCAGATGACACACAGCACCCAAAAAACATGCACCCAAACCGGTTTAATAGACCTGGAGTGGAACAAAAAACCCGTGTATGCAGCTGCAAAGTGATATTTAATCCATGTCTCATTTGTTCTGCTACAGATGAGAAAATATGCCTTGAATAGAGCAGGCCACTGTATATGAGGATAACAACAAAACATGTGAGCAGGTACAATGTTTTGTTGTTATACCAGGCTCCACAGATGAAACAATAGCCACTTTTGTTTTGCCACAAAAAATACTGCAGTATCTGTCCTTTATCTCTTATTGTCAGAAAATAATTTTCAGATTTGAATGAGCCACGCAAGAGCTGTTTTATGATTTAAAAGCCAGGCCATTAATTCAATCAGATAGTTGCTGGAGGAAGGACAGGGTGTGATGAAAGATAGTCTGATCAGGGGCATAAAGACAGCCAGCTGGGATTTTGTGTCTGTGTCCCCAGCTGCTCAGTGGGACCATTGTGTTCTCACAGCAGATACACAGCTCCAGCTTATCGTGGCTCCTTATCACTTTCTCTTCACACTCAAATGAACCTGTGAGGCATTCAGCCCCAACTGTGAGTTGGACAGATTAGAGCTGCGCTGCTAATCTAATACAGCTTTACTTTGTGGGGAATTGTGTCACAGCCTTGAATAAAGATGACTTAATGAAAGACAGACTAACAGATATATAGATGGACAGATCTTCATAGTGATGAACCAATAGACGAACACGAATGTGTGTAGTTCAGATATAAACTAATGTCAGGGTGCCTCCATAAACAACTGATGTGATTATGGCCTTTACTACACTTTTTTTATTTAAGGATTTTTTTTTTTGGCATTTTGTACCTTTATTGGATAGAGGAGCACTGTGGACAGAGTTGGAAACAGGTTAGAGAGCAGGCAGAGGGCCTCAGCCCAGATTCGAACCCTAGCCGCCCGCACACAAGGGTCGCACCCCAAACCACCAAGGCATCTGCGCGCCCCCCTTTTCTACACTTTTGAAACAAACACACCAGGAAGTTTTCTTGCAAAAATTATTGTTATGCCAGTATGTTATGAAGTATACATCTCTCTGAGACTTGTGCAATGCCCACTTACAACCATTTCCCATGTACTTTGGGGCATTTCTATGGCCAGTAATTTCCTTGTTTGCTCTTAGCTTTAAAAAAACAAGTATGTGTTGACTATCAAGCTGTTTCATAAGCTATTTTAGAGCAAAGAAGTTATGACCTTTGACAAACTCACATTTGGGACATCAAAATTAAAGAAAAGATAGTAAATAAATGAGTATTTCACATCTTGTTTGTAATCTTTTCACACCAAAAATAGAGATAATAATTATGGGAAATTATGGATTTGAAAACATAAAACTATTTTTGATATATTTATGATACATGCAAGTGTATGTCATTCTTATTTTTTTTAAAGAAGTTTTCAGATTTTATCATTATTCATCTTGTCTTAATGAGGATAAAATCAGATATGACACATAGTAGATAATTCCCTCTGTATCGCACATTTACAAAGTATATTAACCCTTGGGTGTGCATATGACTGGCCCCTACTCTCTTGCACAGGTGTGTCAAAAATGACCCACACAAAAAAAATCAGTGCATTTACACTACATATAGAGTGTGCCTGATGGTACACTAAAGAAAAAAAAATCAATTTTATTTTCATTCATCTACACTCAGCATACCCAATAATGACAAAGTGAAAACATTGTTTTATTTATTTATTTATTTATTTTTTACAAATTATTAAAAAAAAGACAAATATCAAATTGACAAAAGTATTCAAACTGTTTGCAAAAATACATGCAATTTAGCTCAGGTTCTTCCCGGTTCTAGTGATCTCTGCTGAGGTGTTCTTACACCTTGGTTGGAGTTTACCTGTGGTAAATTAAATTGATTGGACATAATTTGGAAAAGCACACATCTCTCTGTAGAATCATATCAGAGCAAAAACCAAGCCATGAGGTCAAAGGAACTGCCTGCAGAGCTAAAAGACAGGATTTCTGCCAGGCACAGATCTGTGGAAGGCTACAAAAAAGATTCTGCTGCACTGAAGGTTCCCAAAAGCACAGTGGCCTCATTAATTCTCAAACAGAAGCAGTTTTTCTTGTCACCTCCCTGTCACTGAGAAATGCTCTCTTTTTTCCAGATAAGTTGGATGAAAGATGGAAGAGAACATTTTTGGTTGACAAGTTGACCTATTGACATTAGTATAGAGCTACACTCCTGATCAAAATTTTAAGACCAGTTAAAAATTTGCAAGAATTTGCATTTCGCACTGTTGAATCTTAAAGGGATACTTCAACATTTTGGCAAATTCGCCCATTGCTATAATTCCTATAGTCTTAGTAATAGGTCCATTTCCTTTAGTTGTAGGTGCGAGCTGTTTCTAGACCTGGGGGGACCGTTAAACCAGCTGCACTGCGAACGCTATGTTAGCAGATGGAACTTTTGCTTTCCCTCATCAAACTCATCAAATACACAATCCAACAACTCCAAAACTCTCTCGTGGACAAGTTGTGACCTGTACATTCACCACGCTATGAAATAATCATGGAACATTACGAGACGGAGATGTTTTAAAGTTAAATGCAAAGCCGGAACTACATTCCAGACATGGCTGCTGCACTGTGTCATTCCGCCCAGTGGTTCACACCCCAGTGGTTACATAATTATACATTATTATTTCAAAAAAAATTACCAATGCTGAGCCGAAGAATCCGATTTGCTGTCCATCAAGACATGGGACGATCACAGACCCAAATTAAGTGCTGACTGCAGCCCAATAACCACCAGACGGCATCTGCGAGGGAAGGGCTTAAAAAACAAAAAACATTTTCAAATGCCTCGTCTCCTTCAAAGCCACAAAATTGCCCATTTGGACTTTGCAAGGGACCACCAAACATGGGACACTGAAAGATAAAGATGAAAGAAAGTTTTATTTTCCTATGAGAAAAATATTAACCTCAACAGTCCAGATGGCTTCCAACGTTACTGGCATGACAAGGAGATCCCACTTGAGATGTTTTCTATGCGGCACAGTGGAGGGGGCGCCATCATGATGTGGGATGCTTTTTCCTTTTATGGAACAATGGAGCATCAGGTTGTGCAGGGGCGTCAAATGGCAGCTGGCTATGTAGAGATGTTACAGTGGGCATCCCTTAGCTAAAGCTAGCTAAAGAACTCAAATGCAGCAGCTTTTCACTAAAAAATACAAAATCCAACCATGGTGGTTTATGTGGAGAAGAGAAAGATAAAGGTCCACTATGAATACTCCTGCCCATTTTCCAGCATGGTTGTCTGCAGTTTTAATGTCACCAAAGGCATTTTGGATGACGTCCTCAGTCTTGATCTTATGACTATTTGCTGTCTTAACTCACGCTCTGTGAGTAATTTTGGGGCTTCTGGGATACGTAGTCGGAACACTACAGTCGGAAGTGACAGTAGATCAAACGTCAGAGGTGGACACCCTGGGGTCAAAGAGTAGAGCGATCGATACAGAGGTAATCTAAGCTAAAAGTTCTAATTTAGACGCTGGAAGAAACTTAACTTTTGCCTGAGAAATCGCTTACTCACTGAAACTGACACTGAACTTAACGACAGCGAATCCAGGGATCGGCGCTTTTATTGATCTGCCTCGGTCGGCAAAGAGGCTAAAGAATGCCGCAAGGTCTCCCCCTGTGCATCGGAGAAATAAGGCAGCCTCTTGCCAGCTGGATGCATACAGCGACAAGATATCTGCTCACACTCCATCAACAAATTATGTTGTGAATGTAGTTTAAGCTTTCACAGATGTTTTGGACATTTCGGTCTCTGATATTTTTGAACATTTCGCTACAAATGTGATAGTATTTCCTTCAGAATACCCCTACTAACACAGTGGAAAACTAGGTATTCAGCACAGAGAGTGTAAAAGCTTGCCTGACATAGCAACATTAACTAAGGAGGCGGGGCTTAACAAAGGGTCAGCTACATAAAATTGTTCACATCATGTCACACAGGGTTTGTCCAATTCTTTCTACAGTCTATGTACTACTGACAAAATATCAAAGTAAAATATCACATTATGTAAACACACCAGTATCTGTTGGCTACCTCGGGATAGTGTCAGCAGTGTAGTGCAGAGGCTAATTGAAGTCCAAGATTGTTGTGAACTATTGTTTACCTCAACAGTCTCATCACAGAACATTACAGTCTGTGCACATAAAGAGGTTGGGAAACACTTTTCTGGAGCATATAGAGTTCATGCATGTGTTTTCTATTGCAAGGTTGATACTTTTCTTCATATCATTTGCATTTATAATTATTCTATCCCACCCAAAAAACTGTGGATATTTGTACTGGACAGCCTTAAAACATCCTACTTCCATAAAGAAACACATAACATGACTACCTTTTTTAGCACTGGTTTTGTTGCAGAGGTTGTCATTTTGCATCAAAAAAGGTGTTTTAACCTGAAGATGATAAGCAAAAGTTGCGCCAGTTCCTCACCTCATTAGGGCCAGCATCTTGTTGGATGGTTGTCTTGCACCAACGTGATGTCACAAAATATATATATATATGTATATATATATATATATATCTATGTATAGATATATATATATATTTCAGTCATCAAATAGGAGAATTAAGGCATTTTATTTCAGTTTCAGTCAAACTCAACATAAATTCACAATATTTAATAGGCCTTTGGATAAAACTTCAATCATGTGGCTTTTAAAGTAAATGTTCCGTTATTTGCAACAAAAAAAGACCCGTGGCATAAGAAACATGTAATCAAACGATCTGACACCATTTTTAATAGATAACCAGCCTTTTTCCGGGTCGACACTCAGGATTAAATTATTCTGTAACGTTTGCAGTATTTACCTTTCTCTCCAGCAGGGGGCAGTGATTCACAAAGGCCTCTGTATTCCTACTATTTGAGTCCAGCAGAACAAAAAGGACTATGAAGGACCCAGAGTCTGACTCTTTATCGCCTGCTGGCCTGCTCTAAAAACCCCACTTTAACGGGTTTTTTTTTCATAACCAAAAGTTAACTAATCTTCAAAAGGCCCACGGGATTTATCTTCTATGCAGGTATAGGTTTTCAGAAAATTAATTCTGACACCGCATTTATTTTGCCGACCTGCCCCTTTTGCCGACCGGCATTTATATGGACACGACTCACCGACGGAGGACGACAACATGGCGGCCTCCTTGCGCCTCGGTCGTCAAGGGATTTTATTTGGCCTCAGATTATCTAAATTTAATAAATGTTTGTGGGCAACACATCCATGGCAGGAGCAGGTCAGAAGCTTCTTTCAGTCCCCATGGTTCCTCGGTGAGTACTGACAGTTAATTATGAGTGAAGCGTTTGTCCTTGTGTTCGCTGTCAGACACTGACATTTGTTAGCATCATTTTTCAACCGCCGTTAGTCATGTAATTATTGCACATTAATGTCTTTGAAATGAAACAAAAACGTATCACTTTGATTTTAAACTGCTGGTGTGTTGATTCAGTTCTCAGCATGGATAGAGAGGGGGTTATTTGGACTGATACTACAGGTAGGCTGGGTTCAGCTTTGAAAGGAAACGACTTCATTAAAGGACAAAATTTGGACGAGACAATGCTTAAAAACGGTCATACAGATGTTTTTGATTAACTCTTATATGACCAGAGATAAATTAAAAATAGACATCACTCTTTCAGAACTTTGAGTTGTGTATGTTATGTGATCAACAATACCAGGAAAAAAAACAGTTTGATGGTTTGGACGATCTAATGTCTACCTCTCCAGTTTGTTTTACAGAAATCATCCTTTTCACCTTTCATAGTCATCGTCACACTGGCAAGAGGGGGTCCTGTTCAGACAGCGAGCTCTGAATGGTAGAAATTAAATAAAAATCTACCAGGCAAAATACCTGTGTAAATATTTGCACGATATCATCAGAGAGAAACCAAAGCTCACTCACTGAAGTTTTAACCACAGGTGCTTAGCTGGATTATATAAAGCATGGTAAATATTGCGCACTATAATTGAAATGAACTATTTCGATTAGGTTTCACACATCCAAATGACTAATTTTATTTTCTGTTTGCTTGGGAACTTTCACCAGACTGTAATTCTCTATTGTATAAGCTGATTTTTAAAAATTTGCTATATTTTATTTATTTATTTATTTTTTCCTTAAAAAATAACTAACTAATACGGGCATTGGGAATAAATAAGAACCACTATTTATCACTCTTTGGTTTAAAAAAAAAAAAAAAAACTCAGTCAAGAAAATTGCTTGCCTGTTTGATTGGTCACCAGAGTCTGTCAGCGTGATCTATTATCAGTAGAAAGAGCAATGACATTTTAGCATTGAGCTCAAAGCTATAGCAATGTAACAAGCGCTATAAATGCTTTGATAAGGGATGAGGGATGCACAAGATTAGATTTTTACCAGTATGCTGCCCAACTAGGAATTGTAGGTACAATCTGGTTTAAAAAAAAAAAAAAAAAAATCTTGTAGTGTGTCCTCAGCTTAAGTCAAGCAGAGCTGAGAGAGGAGTGAGGAAATAGGCTGTCAGGTTGTTGGCTTACATTTTGGGCTTCATTCAAAATGTGCAGAGCTCACAGTGGGCCTCATTGAGTGTGTTCATGACTCCTTATACACATTTTAAAGTTTTTTTTAAAGTTATATCTGTCAATACTAGGGCCGGTAAATTATTTGAAAATTAGACTGAATTGCAATATTGCCTGCTTAAATTTTCAAATTGCAGAAGTTGCAATATTTCTGTGACCTGAAATTTGACTCAAAATACCAGTTTCCACCTTTTTTGCAGCAGCAGCAGCAGCAGCAGCAGAGATGTTATGCTTACATATCATGCAGTCATTCAAGACCCAGTTTTTAGAATAGTCTTCAAAAATCCTACTTTCTTCATTGTTGCACATTTTTCTGATGAAATATGAGAATGACATAAAAATGATCATTCCCTTCAATAAAGTAATTCATATACAATTTGCAATACGTCAAAATCATCACAATTAGATGTTTTTTCAAAATTATTAGGCCCTAGTTTTATCTAATATTTTGTTAGTTATAGTAAGGAATGATTTAGGCTATTTCTTGTATTTGTTGGAAAATACATAAGATGAGGAATTTAAGGAATAATTTCATATCAAATTGCAGTAGCAATATTGGGGAAAAAAATCACTATTAGATTATTTTCCCAAATCTTTCAGCCCTAGTCAATACTGATTTCATGTTGACAATGTTGTGCATTCCTAGGTTTGATAAAAGGGGAAAAACAATATGTCCTAAGAGATGCATTGATGCATAAATTCAGCATACATATTGGTGATATTGGCCTTGTTGACAAACACTGGCCCATTGGCTCATAATGCAACATAAACACAGCAGACGTTTATCTGTGTTATATCAATTTAACGCTGGTATCAATCACACATAACTGCTTGAAGAGGTTTTTATCAGATAAAAAAAAAATGATCTCTTGGACAACTCCATGTTTTTATGGTCAGAAATAAGAGACTATGTTGGTATTTTGGGAGTCTTCTACCAGAAAAAGAAATCAACAAAAAGTGTGTTGGTAATTGGCTAAAATGTCATGTCGTAACGTTATTGTAGGTATCGGCTCTGATTTTCACAAATGATAACTGTATGTATGATAACAGTGCATCTCACTGAAAGACACCCCCCCCCCCCCCCATATTGTGCCCCTTCAATGCATGTTAATGGTAATACAGTAGGTTAAAGAAGAATTCATGATAAACTCCTGTACTGGATTGCATTAGTTTGCGCAGGTGGCCACAATGGAAAGACTTATTGTTGTATGTTGCCTAGGATTTGGTGAATGGGTCTTTTATTTTAAAGACAGTGTCCTGTCACAGCAGTAAAATGTCCTTCATAGATTCTTATGTTCAAAATATTTCTGTAAACCAGACCAGAAGGAAAGCAAGTGTAATGCAAAAGCCTTGGAACTGGCACACACTGAACTCGATTGCAGTCATCATTTGTGTCATATGTTGTCAGGTGATTTTTTTTGCTATCTTGACAGAAAGGCTTCTGGGTAATATTTTCAGTGGTTTGAAAGCAGTTCACTGACAAAAGTTCAAACACAGACACTGAAGAGTCATTCATGCAATATGCATTTTAACTGATGTATCATTGAGAATTAGACTGATTCTTCTAAATGCACACATACATAATCTGAATGGATAAACATTTATAAATAAATGTTTTTTTTTACATGATGGAAGATGTAAAAGAAAACATTTCTAAACTATTTCCATATAAAGGTGTACCAGTGTGACATTCCAAATCATCCAGCAGATGGCAGCAACACACATGAACTGACACCAAACAGAATCTGCTTTTCAGATGGAAGGGTTATTAAAGGGAGCAAATTTTACACACCACCTCAACTGTACACTTTGTGAAAAGAGAGAGGGTAAACTCCGTAATTAAAATTACTGAACTTTGAATAGATGTATTCTACATCTTATGTATAATGATTTCAAAAAGGGAAATTGTAAAATTTATTGTTCAAATACATATTATTTATGAAACAGCAGCCTATTTATGCAATTATATCACTTAAGTACAGTTAGTATATAGTAGGCATAAGGCTTATCTGCCTTTATTTATTTATTTATTTATCAGTTATTTGTCAGTTTCCGTGTTTATTGCAGGGATTTCTTTAGATCCCCACACAGTTGAGAAATAAGTGCCTAAACAAGGAGCAGCTCATTTCAAAGAGATACTCACTTGCGTTTTTTAAAACTACTTGGATCAGACAAAAACAGAAAATCAACTGACAAAACTCTTTCACACAACCCTCGTTAATGTGCATCATCTAGAGGATGGTATCAGACTGCTGGTGCTGATAAGAGGAATGCGATGCTACCACTCTGCAGACTGACCGCACCATCAGGTGAAAACACACTCCATGTCTGAACGGCAGTAGATAAGAAAACAAAAACAGCAACATGGTTTAACATTATTGCATTTAATGCATTAAATTATTTAATTATTTATTTTTTATACTTTTTATTTAGTCCTTTTAAAAAGAAAATCACAAATTAATATTTTGTCATAAGCACAAGTTTGAATACATTATGTACAAAGAAGGAAAAGAAAAGTGAAGAAAGGAAGAAAAGGAAAATAAAAGGGAGAAAAAAAATAATATGGAAGTAATATTCATACTTCCACTGATTTACATTTTAATTCATATATATATATATATTTGTCCAAATTCATCCAAATGTAAAAAGAAGAAACAACACTTAAAAGTATTAAATTATTTAAAAGCCCTAGTTTACCATGTTTTTATCCTCCATTGTTAAGGAAGTGTAAAAGAGGAGCTTTATGTTTGGGCCTAAACTAGAGAGGATTATAGTGGTCATATGTCAGACTGGTACTGTGTTTCTACTATGGCTGGGCAGTTAATAGAAATTCAGATTAAATCATAATATGTCCTGCTGCAATTTTCAAATAGCAGAAGGTGAAATATTTCTTTGACTTGAAATGTGTATCAAAATCCCAGTTTAATTAATTTCTTTTACGACATAGATTTTATTCTCTGGACATGAAGTGCCAGTTCTTTCTAGAAGAGTCTGTAAAAAATCCTTTTTTTTCTTGTTTTTGTATGTTTGTCTTATTAAAAATGAGAAAGGCATATAAATGATCTTTCCCTTCAACACAACAATTCATGTCAAATTTGCAGAGTGAAACACAGTTAGATATATGTATACATTTTTAAACTATTCAGCCTGAAAAGTGTAATTTAATGAATATTATGTTCTTTATAATCTAGAATGATTTATTGCTTGCTTGCTAAGAAATAGATGAGATGAGGAACTTCAAAAAATCTTTGCATGTTAAATCAGAATTGCAGTATCATGGGAAAATTAGGAATCATCTCATGAACATGGTGAAATACTCGATTTTGTGATGTCAGTTTATGACATGTCTGGTCACAAGATGGGGCCATTTATCCAGTTTGAGAGAGCCTTAACAGACACTTATACACACCTAAAACTTTGTTTTTTATTTTAGGATGCCAATCATTACTTTATAATGTCATATTTGGATGCCTAACTCCCTTGGTATTGTAGGATGGGTTGGTTTTATCAATGTCAACATTTTCTGTTGTGTTTACATGGAAACAGTTAAAAGTTTGACTCTCTGCCCACTAAAATATCCCCTTTCTTATCAGCAGTTAGGTTTTCTAGATGCCGGGGTAAAATTGATTTGACACAACAGATAAACACTAGTTACTGAGACCTGCTCATGCAACATTATTATGCTGATGGCAGTGGAGCCAATGTCAGCCAATTCTGATTTTAAACTGATCCCTTTGGGCCTCCCAAGCCTCATCCCCTTTCTTTCTCCAACTATCTTATCTGTTATATCTGTATAATTCCAATTTGTATATCATCATAAATGCCTGTAATAAGTGAGCAGCTCATTGAGCTTATAGAACACATTAAACTAACCTCTTCTAGCCCTGCCATGCTTGTTTTTTAATCTGCAGCACTTCAGACTAGTTGTAGTAAAGTTGTATTGCCTCTGGCTCCCTGCTGACCCAGTGTCCGGCACAGTGCTGTTTGCCAGTGTTGCCCCAACTCTTCAAGTGACTGCAGCTGTTGACAGTGGGGGGGTGGGGGGGCTGTGATGGCAACTCAAAGACCTGCAAGAGCACAAGAGCCCATGCAGCCTCTGGTGAAGTGTCAGACAGGATCACAATTACATAAGAGAACCTGCCAGCATTTGTTGCCAGCGTTCATCTGTCAGTGCGAGCCCTGTCTCTTCCTGTGATCTGCCTCTGAGTTGAACATGTTGAATGTCCTCGAGCCTTTTTCAGCCAGACCCGGCTACTTCTGCTTGTAGGACATGATTTATTTTGACAGTCATCTTGTGTAGTTCATGCTAAAGGACCTGGTTGTGGGACTGAATATGATTTTAAGGATTTACCCCTGATGTTAAATGTTTTATTCTCTCTCCATCCTCTAGGTGTCAGCGCACTCAAGGTGCAAATGCCTGCTCTCTCCCCCACCATGGAGGAGGGAAACATTGTCAAATGGCTGAAGAGGGAAGGTAAAAGAAACAGCCTCATTCTCCAGCACCTTTCTGCTTACTATCTTGCTGAATGGGCTCTCTGTCAGGTTATAGGGTCAGGCAGGTTTGTCCCAATAAATGTAATTCTCCCAGTTCCACCCTCTGCAGCTGTGCTCATCAGATCCAAAAGCTCAGCATTTCTCTTCCCTCTCAGTGATGGACCAACTCTAGCGCTAATCATTTACTCAATGACATCACATTGCTCTGTAAGGTGGACGCCTGAACACTGGAGCACCTGAGGGCCTTCCTCTGGTGGGTAATTGGCTCAGGGAAACAGTGCAGTCACTATTCATCAATGCTTAGCAACTCTGCTCAGCCAGGCGCCTCAGCCACACTCTCATTTATCAGGAGGCAGCACGCTGAATTCTGATTGGCTGCTGATCTGTGTTGCCATGTGGTTCTGTGGCTTGGGGTGAGATATGTACGTGTATGTGTAAGTGAGAAAGGCAAAGAGAGGAAAGATAAATTCTCACTGACAAGGAAAAAACACATCCAGGATGCTTGGGTTTATTTTTATCTGTAAATTTATCATTGTGGGTTAAAAAAGCTGAAAAAATACTTTTATTTTGTGGGGTGTTTAAAGCAATGTGTGGTGTCATAAACATGTCCTCTCTCTCTGCCGAAGTAAATGTCAATAAAAAACATCTGTGTACTGGTAAAAGATACTGTTTTCCATTAGCTCAAGTGTATTTTTAGCAGATTTCTGTGCAGGTGGGTTAATATAGCCATGGCCTGCAAACCTCTATGGACTTCAGTTGTTTTGCCCGTTGCCTTTCCATGAGAGCAGAGGTGAAAAAGGCTGGGGGTCACCTGTTTAATCTTTAATATTGCACATCACACGTAACCCCTGGGGTCATTCAGTGTTAAAGCCTCATACAAATCCAATCTTGACTCCTCTACTGGCTGCTCTCAGGGGCTTCCCACATCAATACTCCCCTTCCTCTCCACCTTCCCCTCACCCATCTCCATCTACTTTTACCCTGACCCACCCTGTTACTTTTCCTCATTATTGCAAGTCTTAAACATGGCCTTAAAACCTGATGCCTCTATCAATTTAGGACCATACTTAATGTGCATATGCCATGCTACATACCCAGGTGATGCTACCCCTGACCACTTTTCTGCTATTGATAGAAGTGTGGGATGTGCCATTAAGATAATAGTTTATCTTTGCTTCGGGTGGCTCAGTCCCTACTCAAATTTTAAAATATGGATGTCCCACAGATGATTCAATCATCCAGATCCTGCTTTTAACGCTGCTCTGAATGTTAATCAGCACAAATTAGAGGTGCTAGGAGGTTAAACCAAATCATTCTTCACCTTCAAGAATTAACTGTTAATTTCTAATGATCATTTTCTGAACAAATGAGCTATAAGGCTGAAAATTACTGTTTATCTTCTACTCTTTTTATCTGTGAGAAAATAAGGTCAGTTTGTCTCTGTAATTTCCACTGAAAACCTATCTCAGAGTTGATGCACAAACAGGTAGCTGAAAATGGATTTATAAGCATGGAAGAGTGGAGCCACTGGCCCCTAATTGCCGTCTTTTTTCGATGCTAAACAGATGCTAATGTATTCCCACTCTCTGGTATGGTGAACCAGTGGGAATCTGCTGGGATTGGAAAGATAGGCAAAGATCTCGCCTCCATCAGACACGCTGCATTTCCATATCTCACATTCTTTCCCATGAAACATTGATTATGCTCTGCGTTTGATATGTAGGCCAGAGCCTGAGCAGATCTTTTTCTTGCGTAACCTTTTGTCCCTTCAATGGAATTCTTTCAACCAATTTGTTCTCCGTGTGTGTTCCCAGTGAAAGAGCAGTTGTTTTGAACATAATGCTAATTATCATCATCCATTCATATCCAATCAGGGCTTAATGAATAATCTCAACATTAACTGAGATTCTAACTTACTGAAAAGGCAACGAATTAGGCTCTTTATATGTGGAAAATAGTAATTATTTTATTAAAGTTTTTGAATATATCTTTACTTTTTCAGGTGAGGCTGTGGCAGCAGGTGATGCCCTCTGTGAGATCGAGACGGACAAGGCTGTCGTTACTATGGAATCCAATGATGATGGGGTCTTGGCGAAGATATTGGTGAGTTAGAAAAAGTATGAGAAACATCTTCTACAGGACCTGATAAAACAAGGCAAACCATTCATAAATAGCAGGCTTCATCATCGCTTTGGTGCATTACCTAAGGCAGTGTTACTCCACACTACTCAACCAAAGAGCCAAAATGAGCCAAAAAATATCTTTACAAGAGCCACAATCTAAGTGGTGAAAATGGAAAAATGGGTTAAAGTGGCAATAAAAATATGTTAGAGGTCGCAAAAATTGTCAAAAGGCAGGAAAAAAAAATGGTGAAATGGAGCAAGATAGGTATAAAATGGCAAAAACTGGGTAAAAAAATTGGCAAAATGCAGAGAAAATTGAAAAGTTGCAAAAATGGGTGAGAAGTGACAACAAAAGAGTTATAGGTATCAAATGGTCAAAAAGTACCAAAAATGTTGGGAAAATGAGTGATATGTGACTAAATAGGTAAAAACTCAGCAAAAACATGTAAAAAATGGCAACAAGCAGCAAAGTGTGGCAAAATTGCTAAAAGGTAGCATTTAATGGCAAAAGGCAGCTTAAGTGGGCAAAAAAGTGGCAAAAATGGCCAAAAGGGGTGAAAAATTACAATTAGCAAAATGCAGGATAACAGTGACAAAAAGAAGTGGCTAAAATGGGTTAAAAGCAGTATAAATTAAAGTTGCATAAAACATGCAAATAAGAGCAATGGAAATATACAGACAAAAAATAAAGGTTAAAAATTTAATTTGACTTTAAAAGCCAACTGTATAAATGTGGGAATCAAATTGACTGCAGTGACTCACAATGGATCATTTCTGAGGACAACATTTCACTTTTTTAAAGTTTTCTGGCGGAATAATATTTCATGTTAAGATATGAAAGAGCCACAAATCATCACAAAAGAGCCACATGTGGCTCAAGAGCCACACGTTGAGTATCACTGACCTAAGGTGTGCTTAACGTCCCTGTAAAGTCAAATCCAAAGTTTGTGTCTACACACACTAGATATGTTGGAAAAAAGGTTGCTGTAAACATGTGAAAACACTGAAATCTATGTGTGACTGAATTTTGGATTTTGAATTTTTTGAAAGTTTTTCACCACTGTCATGGCTTTATGGTTAATTTGGGCAGGGCAAATACAGTGCTACCTGATGTTATCTGAATGATCTGTTGTTAACTGATGTCACTGCCTTCACTGAAAATTAAGCTGTGTTTCTGTTCATTGTGAGGTAAATTTGCCTAATCCATCAGCCACAGTGGCCTATGAATCATTAAAAGCATCCTGACAATTTGAGCAAGAAAATGGACTTCTATCTCTGCTCTAGCAGAGACGGGCAGCTGGCCATAGTTCACTGTAAGATCAGAAGGCAGGCTAATTCCTTTGAGTACTTTTCTATTTTTCACTTGAACAATCACAGCAGAAACAAACATCTTGTCTGCTGAAGTTGTATTTTAATCCATATTTCACTTGTCTCTTATCATGGATGATTAAAAGGTGCAAACTGTGGCTTTGTCTCTCTCAATGCAGCAACCGTTTAATCCCTCCTGTCTGTTAGCATTGCGATGCTAAAGTTTTGTTAAGCATCCAGTTATAGAGAAGTTGTATTGCTGGCAGCCTGTCACATTAAAAGTCTTCAGTGTTACTAATCACTTTTACTTTGACGAGCAACATCAGGAAATGGAGTGTTTTCAGCTTTGGCAGATGTTACTGCCTCATATTTAACAAACTTGAAGCTTAATTTTATAAATTTAGAGTTTTTCAGGACTGAAATTTGCCCTGGTGGTTCATAAAACAGTGGTTGTCAACAACAGGATTTAAACTTTAATCTTTGTTATTTTATTACTCTTATATAACTATGTGATGTTATTTCGTTAGCTGTGCTCTTTATCCATAAGTTGATATGCACATAGAATAATATAGCCTTGCTAATTTATGCATACATGTTGCAGGGTTCCTTTTTTGCCTGTACTAATTGGCTATGCTACAGTGACAGCAAAGCTTTGACTAGGTGTCTTCAGTGACAAATATTTCCCTCCTTCCACCCGCCTCATCGGACTGTTTGTCTTTTGAATTTTTAAAAGGCTGCCAACGATAGAGCGATTGCTTGTCTTTCATCACAACTCCACCACATGTTCGTCCCCCTGAACAAAAAGATGAAGATGTTTTCATCTTCTTTTGCATGTTTGACTGATGTGCGAGGAATCGGTACACAGTACGTGAAGTGGGAGGGAAAAGCAGTCATTATTTCATAACAGTTTTGGCAAGACTAAAAGCAATTCTTCTTTTATTTTATTAAATTCAACAACATAGCGTTCCTGTTTGTTTTTGTGCTCAAAAGCACACGCCCTTGCTTCATGCCACACAGAGTTACTTTCCAACATTACATATTCTCAGGCTATGTCTTTTTGGACACACTTACAGTCTGGACAAGCCTGAGTGGAGCCACATTTAATCAGATGTTGTCTGTCCTTGCAACCTTAACACAAGCAATTACACGTACCAAACAAATACAATGCCACTTAACAAAAATGGAGGTACATTGTCCTTGACGGATAAAAACCCTTGTCATACATGCACAGGCACAAACATAAAAAAACAGTTTAACTACATCGATAAAGTATCTGGGGGATTAGTGTCTGTTGTAAACCAAAGGCCTTTGTGTATTTTTTTTCCTGCTTCCACATCCCTTGCATCCATTTTTCCACATTCCCTTACTCCATCCTTGTCTTTGCCATTGTGGGGATGAGGTAGTTTCCATAGCAACCCTCCAAGAATTGGGGGTAGGGGGCTTCAGAGCTGAAGCTGGCAGAGAAAGATGGTCTGCATTAGATAAGCCCCCCAGCTCTCTCTCCCTCTGCGTGAGGGTGAGTGTGTGTATCATTAAGAAGAAAAACAGCAGCTAGTGGCACTATGTCACAGATTTGCACACTTCCCTCACATGTTTTGGCTAGAGTAGCATCCACTTTGTTTGGGTCAGAGTGCATCAGCCCATGGTTGTTGTAATTGTAGCTCTCAGAGCAGCCAGTAGGTTTCTAATTTAGAGGCTTCTATAATTACCTCCTGTGGCCAAACGCTTGGACGGGCTGCAGTAAGACATGGGACTTCCTCTCCTCCACAGGGGTTATTTATGGGGGTCAAGCACTGATATAGCCGTCCACCAATTTCCAAACCATTGCTCTTGGGGTTTAGAGAACGGGGGAGAGATCCTGCATATAAGAGGGTGTGGAGGTTAGAGGGTAGGAGCAGCAGATTACTGTATCTCATCATACTCTTACTGCACTACTCTACCCTGACCCGGAGGCTTCAATCTGAAAATCTGCCCCAGGTACAATCAATCACAGTCTGCAGGAAGTGACACGTGTGTTTGCACATACATGCAGCTCCACTGTGCTCAAGCGTGTGAAGATAAATGCTTCTCAGTTTTAAAGCAAGGATATGTTTAGAAATGGATTAATAGGTGCATCAGAAGGTAGTCGAGCATGGATGAGTTAATGATTGATTTAATGAATTACATTGCAGAAAAGCACCTAAAGATAAATCGGGTGCTTTGATGAAGATGTCCAACACATTTTGTAGTGCTTACCTGTCAGTTTCCCATACATCACTCTCTCTCTCCCTCCTCTTCATCTCAACACACTGTCATCCAAGAAATCAATTTATCAATCCCTGGTGTAAATCACTCTCTAACCTTGCTGAATGCTTAGGTCAAAGCAGGTGAAAGGCATGTGCTGTGTGCTGCTGAAATTTCTAATCAAATTATTTCAAATGCAGGGCCTGTTTTCAAAAGCCTGCGTTAAATTTGTCCACATTTTCTCTCAAAGACCAGCAGGTAGTGCATTGGAAAAAGAGGTGAGAACTGATAAAGGTTTATATTTTCATGTTATCTACCCTGAAGAGAAAATGGAACGTTTCCTTGATATTTCAAACAGATAGTGACACAGTTTTGAAGGTTTTTTTTTTTTTTTTTAACAAAGATGAACATGATGCAAATAGATAATAGGTTCAGTCTATTGCTGCAGCTTGAATCGTGTCTTTCTGTATTTATGAGATTTTATGAAGCTGGCAGACTGTTACAGCCAGGAAGAAGGATGGGTCTAAAATCCTCTTTGTACGATATCTGTCATGCTCTGTTGACCGGTGACAAGCCTGCTCTCACTCCCTAAACAACATTTCTCCCCTTTTTCCTGTTTAAATTCTTGGTTCTTTTCTTGGTTAAATCTGCCTCCTTTTACTATCAAATCTACTCATATAAAATTATCAGCTGATCCACCATGAAAACTGTTAAAATTATAAGAAATTGTAATAACTGCCAGAGACTGTTAGTGAGCTATAAGACTCTCAGGGGGCTAGTATGGCTGTATGATAACACTTAGTGTAATAAGTAGGTTAAACCTCATAAATGGTTTAGTTTGTCTTTGTAATATCATTAGCCTAGCTGGAGAGGTCCCTGTAGAGCTTTATATGAGATCTGTTGGACTTTTTGTAGTGAGAGTGTTGCTGGAGAAAAGGCTAAAGACTGGATCATTACAGCAGATTGTCTCTTGTTAGAGTTATGAGGCTTTTTCGATCAGTATCAAAGAAAAAAAGGTGACGTATAAGGAAAAACATAAACATTTCTAATCACATTTATCCAAATGTTATCAAATCATGTCAGGCTGACAGTCTATCAAAGATAATTGAGTTTGTGTTCTTTTACTGTAAGTGTAAGGCCATGCTCCTTATCATGGTTGTCAAATTTCCCCAAATGTATGCTTTTTTATACCATGTGCTACAAGAAAGATTTCTGTTATATTTATGATTAACACAAAGGCTTAATAAAGTAAAACTCAAGATCATTAAAAAAAAACTAATTTAACCAGAAACTGCAGGTGAAAGAGAGCGCTGTCTAAACTGCAAAAAAAGTCTCTGAAAGTGCTTTAGCACAGGTATTGGAGGAGTTTACCTGCAATATTTGATACCCAATATTAGGTGCCTTAAGGCATGGACGACTGCATGAACTCCAAATGATGCAGAATCTTGGTGCCAAAACGTCTGGTGTGTTTATACTTAGTGCTAGCTTCCTCCTCGCCGAAGACCGATACTCCCCCAAGAGCTAGGGAGGCAGTGTCTTCAAAAGTCAAGTCTATAACAGGTTTTGACATCTTGCCCATTATAAGCTTATTATCTGTAGATAAAGGTAGTATTGTTTATTCCTTTATCTTAATTTAAACTCTGGTGTTATGATGTCCTCAGTAACATTTTCTTAATGTGCCACTGCCAAATCTAAATGCATAGTGCTCAGTTCTAGACATTGGATATTAAGACTGTTTCTTTTAATACAACATGTTTTAACAGAGATGACCAGATTCCATTACTCACTCCTTAGGCCTACTTTAAGAACCTCTGATAATAATTCAACCAAATCAAGAGCTGTGGTGTGAGCATCATCTCTACCTCCCATAGGTTTCAGTGTTTTCTCTAACCATTTGATGGCAGTGTTGAGCCCTTCTGTGCTATTATGTCCTGGGCATCCATGCATTCTGTATACAGTGCATGTGATTTTACTGAGAGAGTCCACTCAGACACAGTAGTAGCAGTATTGTGTTGAAGTGTGTCATGACCTCTAAAGTAGGGAACCAACAAACCAAAACCATTCTTGCTTTTCTTTTGTTTTGGGATTTACAGTTTGGTGTTAACTGTCATGGGTTTCACAACTTCCAATTTTAAAAAAAATGTAAAGTACTAGCTTGCCGTGACTACTTCTGCTTGTTAATATTGCTCAACCCTTAACATTTAGACGTCCGATATGGATTAAAGTACATCTATTCTGTTTTCACGCCTTAGGTCTTGTGGTTTAATATGTGGGAAGGATTCACAGCCTATCATTCTGTGTTTTCTGAAACTGATCAAGGAGGGACATGCATAAATATCTGGCTGCTTTTCCATCATGTTAAGAATTGTGGTCAACCCTGGATGGTGGGTGGGTGATGGCAGAAAACAGGAGGGAGCACAGAGATTCAGACAGTGGTTTTGATGCTGTTTTTGAAGTCTACCATTTAATTGAGCTGCCAGGTCCCTTTGTAAATTTCCTGATATATTTGCCACTGATTTTACATGCACCAAATGCAGATGCAAAGTGTAAGTGGGCGCAGTATGTGAGTGGGTTTTCCTAGACTCTTCATTATGTAATATGTTTATTGGTCTATTTGTGGTTAAAAGGATTAAGTGACATCAGATTTATAAAATTTTCCCCATGACTTTATTGAAACCACTCCAGGCAGTTAGATCATTTGCCCTTGTTTGACTTACATGAACATTATGTTGTGTTTTATACTGCTTAGAATGAATAGAAGATGTTATCGGCCCATCATTTTGGTTGTTTTGATTTCCTCTCTGGTTACACACAGATATTTTGATGGCTGTCTTCCAACATATCACATATCCAAGTTCTGCTGGGGTCTGCAATCCCTACATCTCTAGTCCTTCCTTTGTGACAGAAGGCAGTGAATTCTTTGAGAATTTAGAAAGCCCATTTACTCACCCTTTAGCAGCTGTATCAGACATAATTTTCAAGGATCAGCCCATAAAAAGGAGGTATTTCTTTAATACTTAAACATAGTTACAGCTTTCTGGCTAACTTGCAGGTTGTCTTGCAGTGTCTCCCCTGTCTTTATTACCTTGCTGCAGGACAATAGGATCTACAATGAACTTAATGAAGCCACAACAAGCATGGAAATGCAGCTTTTTCTACCAGTGAGCGCAGGTGTTCATATATCCTGCTGTTCTTTCCACTTAGGTGGTTATGTTTATTGTTGTGCTACTTTTGATTTTGCAAGCCTGCTACAGGGAGGGGGTTGGGACGCATTATGTTGAAAATCGTATTTACTGAGTGTTGAATTTGCGTTATTATATGGGGAAGTATAACTGATTTTTTTTTTTTTTCATCTATAAGTTGATATAAATCATAGGTTATCAACCCTTGGTCTGATTAGATGCCATTGTGACTTTATTAGATACAAAACACTGCCAGAATTGTTTCTTCCTTCTGTGCAGTTCTTTTTCCCCTCTCTTTCATTTGTGTCTCGCAGCACCCTTAGGAGGCAGCTCACTAAGTGGATACCTTTTGAAAAGAGATGAAGTGCAGCAGCCTGAGCCCTGTGTATTGTGCCTGGCCTTTCATTTACACTGATCAATATTGACTGAGGAACAACACCTTCGCAGCTTGGGGAAGAGTAGCAAGAGGCTTGCAAAGGATTTGGATTACTCTGTAACAAGATAGTGAATCAATAGTTGACAGCTTTGAACAGCGTGAAAATACATCAATCGTACTCTGAGAACCTATTCCAGCACAGTCAGGCTTTTGAATGTTTTGGGTTGTTTTTTTTTTTTTCCAAATAGGTCGACAGGAGTAAGGGGAAATGATATAAATTGATTTAAAGGCACTGTCATTTCAATAGGGCATACAAAATGTTAATTATAGCTTCTGTATCACACATTAGGAGACCTTCACCCTTTATTTCTCTAGCACTTTCATTTTCTCCTCTTAAGAGACTGAACTCATTGTAGTATTATTCTTTATGTGCTATAAGTGCTTCTCTCACCCTCTTTACAGATGGAGGAGGGCAGTCGCAACGTGCGCCTGGGAACCCTTATCGCCCTCATGGTGGAGGAAGGGCAGGACTGGAAGCAGGTTGAGATCCCCCCTCCAGACGCTGCAGCTCCATCCGCAGCTCCACCTGCTCCAGAGGCAGTCACTGCCCCAGCTGTCGCCCCCATTGCTGCCCCCACTCCACCCCCTCCACCAGCAGCAGCTACATCAGGACCGTAAGTGTCCCAGTCCTTAGTCTTATATGTGGGAGCCTCTAAAATACATGCAAGTCAATACACTCTCTTCTTAGTGTGTCTGTATTAAATGCTCACACAAGAATAATGGTTATGGGCAGATAAACATAGAATTTTGCCATGTGATTCATTTTTAAATCCATCTAGATTATCAGCAAAGACAGAAAAACTGCTAAAAATAAATCTAGATGGAAAAGTCAAACGTACAGTTTCACTACCTTATTCATTATCTAGGAAACTAATTAGGTAATACAAGTGACAAGTGCAGTGTCAATGCTAAGATCAAGTCATAAACGTTAAAAGATGTAATGTAAAAAAGTCTGAATAACTTCTGTAGATTGTTATTGAAGATACAGTGCCTATGAAAAGTATTAGCCCCTTGAATGGTTTACACTTTAATTAAAAAAAACAAACTCTTCAGTGTCAAAGTGAATACATATTTCTACTAAGCAATGTCAATTAAATGAAAAATTTATTGTGAAATAATTGACTGCGTAAATATTACCCTCTTTAAGTCAGTATTTAGTAGATGCACCTTTGGCTGCAATCACAGCCCTGAGTCTGTGTGGACAGGTCTCAGTCAGACTTGCACACCTGAACACTGTAATTTCATTCCATTCTTCTTTGTAAAGTGCACCGTGATTGATTTATAAAATCAATGAAAGAGTAAAACATCCAATGGGTGAATACTTTTTTTATAGGCGCTGTATGTATTTTCATTTTCTCAGCTTATCTCTTAAATCTGTTGTACATTGAGAATGATGAAGTTCTAATTCTGTCATCATTAAAACTGATCACTGAGGCTCATGTGCATGAGGCACTGGCACTGAAGGATATGTAAGTGTATTTATGTTCCACAGTAAATCTGTTTTGTAATTGTGCAACACAATAGATGCCACCATCTCATTGGCTATGAAATAAATCATGCTATGGGTAAAATAAAGTAACTTTAACCTCCTTCAACAGAGATATTGTGAAAGGATATGTGTATTTTCTGGTATTTGACACCATGATGTCTCAATATTTAATCACTAAGTTGAATAATGGAACTCCATTAGTGATAAAAAAGCTCGGCATTGTGGGTTATGGGGCATAGAGTGTCTGTCCGAGCTAATTCATTTATTTTATTTCTGTATGAATATGTGTTCATTTAACACGCTAATGAAGATAATCCTTCTCTTTTTACGCTATAAAGATCCTTGCTGTCTAAATAAATGCTCCTGTGGACAGTGAGAGTCACCCCAAAACAAACAGGGAGTATTTGTTATGCAAGCACTTAAAGCTTAGGCCCACATGCTCTGATTTTTCTACTTAAGTATTACAAGGGTTAAAAATGCAGGGTGGAAGTAATGTGCAGCAGGCATGGTTATAAAGTGATAGTCATGGGTATGGACTGTATTAAGATCATCATTTCCAGGTTAACTGGGTATGATGGCCAGGAAATGATTGTATCTGAGGTTGGTCATGCGTTCTTTCACCCTGTTCTATGAATGTAGCTGATATAATATCCTATACTGAAAGCTTTTAGGCACGGTTTAACCCATCTCTATTTCCTCCTCTTCTTTAAATAAATGTCCATATTTCATTAGTAAGTGTGTTCTGATTGGAGTCTGCCTCTTTTCTTTATGAAGGTTACGCCTGAGTCCAGCAGCAAGGCATATCCTGGACACCCATGGTATAGACCCAAAACTGGCAACACCCACCGGACCAAGGGGACTTATCACCAAGGAGTGAGTGGATGAATGGATGAAAGGATTACCTTAGGTCTGGCTCAGATTAGATTTGCTAGATTTTGGCCTAGCTGAATTCATATAGTTGTCTCAGCTTATCATTAAACACTGGGCCTGAATATAAGCATGGGGAATGAGAAATGCTCTTGTTGTGTGACACAATTGACAAAGTGTCCAAGACGTCCAAGTGTCCATGAACATGATTCGACAAGACTTGCATGACTGAATTTTTCTTGCTTCGTCTGTGTTGTATACTGATGCCTTCAACATAGGATAGCATTTACTCTCCTTTTTTGTATCATTATTTACCAGAGTGACTCTACAATTCCCCATTTTTTCTCACTCAAGGGATTTAACGCGTACATACAGTGAAACTTTATGTGTGAGCTTGGCTAATTGGGCTAATTTTCTTGACGTTATTATTATATTCATACCCTGAAGTTGTATTTGATGGAGAGCCAGTCCATATTGCCCTCCTCTTAAAACACTCTATGACCTGGAGCATTTTCTTTTCTTTATTTCCTGAATTGTTTTATCTTAAACTTCCAAATATTTGCACGATTCTTAAAATCGTATTTTGTGGGACAGGGATAACTTTCTGCTCAAATGCTGCAGAAAAACTGCTTATATTAGAAGATTTCAGGCAATAAAAATCAGTTAAGTGATTAAAAATCACATGCATAAATAACCCCCATGTATTGTCAGTTTTCCACTTTGTTTGCACGAATAGCTGCCTGTAGCTACAATAGCTGCCTGTTTGAAGATGAGCTAACCTGAAAGACTCACATGTATGGCTTCCCTTGTGGCTACAAAAATACTGTAGATTTTTTGAAGGACAGAGGTGACTGACAGAGGTCCACAGGTTGTAGCCACTGTTTAGACAGTATGAATAAATTTGATGGCTCAGGTTTCAGGTGCTTTAATCCTGTTATATCCTGTCATATTGTAAATTCACACTACATAAAGCTGTTGACACACACACTCACACATACACACTCCTCTAGCGACCCCCTGCTGTCAGTAGGGACCTGATTGAATCCTGTCGTTACCCACCTTACACCCTGCTGGGGAATCTCATTAGGTAACTCAAGTTGCTATGGTTACCCAGTCTCAAGGACCCATAGGTGACCGTAGAAACACAGACCATGTGTTTTTCAGTGAAATGTATATGAAGCTCCCTAGAACTGTGTTAAACAGATAGGGCATCATATACGCCAAATCAACATGTTTACACTGTAAAACGTGTATGTGTTTGTTGAAGTAATGTAATATTTTACATAAATCTAATCCAGTTTTTTCCTTTAGTGGCAGTAGTGTAACTTTTGTGTGCTATTTCCACTTGAAATTGCTAGTTGTTCCTTTAACATACAACTATGAACTCAAGTGAAGCTCATCAGTGACGACCCGATGACTCCTTAATTTGCAGAGTTCTTCTAGAATGCTTTTGGGCATCGGACACTTTTGCACCCTGAGTGAAATTATTGACTCAGTTAGTGAAGTCCTCATGTCTGGGCAGCAACTAAAACAATACAAGGAAGATGCACTGAACTCTGTGGAAATGCACTTTCTCAATCAAACTAACTTTTCAGTCTTTTACTATAAGACTGAACAGTTAGAGGTTGTTAAGAAAACGGAATTTTGTCAACTTAGAAATCCATTACGGGTATTTCAGCTCTATCTTTTTGAGATAATAGAATACTTTTTAGTTTTATATAAACAGTACTCGATTGCTTTTAGCATTTTTTTGTAATAGTACTCAAATTATTTGACAACCATCCCTTAAGCTGCTGAGTTTTCCCAGAATGTCTTTAGGCTTTATACACAGCAGCCTTTGGATACACCAGCAAACCTCACACATAATGAAAGCTAACTCATGCCTAAGTAGGCCGAGAGAAGAGCGAAAACATCTTTTCTGTCATGAAAAGCTTTCAGTGTGGCTCTTTGCTCTTGTTTTAATAAAGAAATGTTGTCCAGTTCTGGCAAAACTGTTGCTGTGGCTAAGTCAGAGGTAATCACTTCATTAGCAGCCATAATATATACCCGCTCACACTTCAACTCCCCCCTTCCCCCCCAATAACTATCACAAACTCATGCCAAAGCTGGTCAGCAGAAGAGCAAAAACATATTTTCCATCATGATAAGCTTTTAATCTTTATTTCATACGGAAACGTGGTCCAGTTCTGGTAAAACCGCCACTGTACTATTGCTAAATCCAAGCTAATCACCATACCAGTGGTAGCCATTGCAAACGGCTTTCGGTGCAACCCATAGCTACTGCCTCGTTCTTCCCAAACGATGCTGATTGGTCCGAACCATGTTCAGTGCGGCACAAACATGGAGTTTTTCAAGATAGATTTGCCTGATGACCAAGATGGAGTCTGGCAAACCTACCTGTTTTGCTAAGTTGCTGTGACAATACAACTTGTTCACTTGAGTTGTGAAAATGTAATTCTTTTTGTGTTACCACTTGAAGTATTTTTGTGATTTATCCAACAATTCTCTTTTTTCAGTGTATTCTTCTAAAAGTCTAATGTCCCATTGCTGCCAGCAGAAAACTTAAAGATGAAAATTGTAGGCAAAAAGGCTCCAAAACAGCATCAAGGGAAACTATTGAGAAAAGTCTGTTTCTTTTCTCTGTCTTTTGCTCCTTTGGTGTAAGCTGTAATTAATTGTCAGGGTTAATAAACATGAGCATGCTTTATGCTGCAGGGTTGTCAACATGATTTCTAGGGTTTGAAGTTTAAAATGTTTAATTAGCAAGGCAACTTAATTGTACCCTTATGTTTTGTTTTGGCACTTTGGCAGTTTGATCGCTCAGTTACCTCTCCTGTGTTGGGCTCTGCTTGCCAATTTACTTGCTGACACCTAGACTAACTAATTAGCCTCAACAAGTCCCAGAAAGGATGCTGGAAGAAAGCAGAGGAAGGTTCTACCAGATCTTAAAGACGACTGACGCACAGGAGTTTAGAGAAGGAGAAAACGCTGCTTTGCAAAGATGCAAATTGAATCAAATGATATGCTTTTCCAAAACACTTTGCTAGCCAAACCACAGACAAAAAGAACCACACAAAGCTGGAGCTTTAAGGCAGTAGCTTACGTAGTAATCAACAGTATGCTCTGTTTTCTCTTTATCTACAAATATGTGTTTTTTCTGCCTATTTAAAGATGTTGAGTATCAAAATTCATAGATACAAATTGAATCCTGAGGTAAATGACATGGCTGTTTTCTTGTATTTAATAGATACTACCATTCAAAAACACTTGGATTTCACCTGTTTCCTTTTATAATTAGATAGGTTTGATTAAATGTGTTCACAGATTTGTTCCCCCATAGCATTTGGAGTATTAAATGTATTTTGTGAGACTAAACAGGTTTCTTGTTGGAAACTAAATCTCCTTTGACATTAAAGCCTCATATGGGCTTAGCTCCTTTAAGAGAGGGCAGAATAGACCGTGCTTCCTTTCTTTTGTCCTGTGGCACATCAGATAAGACTCAATCCCAGGAAATGTACCCCTCCCATTCCAACCTCTGCTCTGTTGAGGCCCCTCTGTAGTGGGCATGAATAACAGAGGTCACGCAACCCAGAAATGAGATCATAGTATGTTATATAATACACAGCTAAGTCTATATAGAAATTGTTCACAAAGAAGCACATCCAGACT
The DNA here is from genome assembly GCF_018320785.1 of Cheilinus undulatus. Taxonomy (NCBI): domain Eukaryota; kingdom Metazoa; phylum Chordata; class Actinopteri; order Labriformes; family Labridae; genus Cheilinus; species Cheilinus undulatus. The sequence continues at coordinate 32,438,907 of NC_054873.1, forward strand.
ACCTTTATGTTCTTCAACCTTGTGTTATTGTCATAAAAATAACTAAGAGGTGCAGGTTTGCGGTTTCATTTATTTTATTGTCAGTATACTACCATTGTTTGTTTTTAATTCCCCCAAAAAAGGCTGTATAACTGAACCTTGTGAAAAGACAAGTGAAATGCTGCCATTTATGTGGAGATGATGACTGAGTAACTATGACATGTGTAGAGAATTAGTTAAAGCAGGAAACATGCAAATGAAACTTGAACAAGCAAGTTCATTAATGCAGGCCAACTTCTATAAAGATTTACTAATCAAGTATGCAAGATGTGTGACGTTGCAATTTATTCCATTTTCAGCTCCATGCTGCATGGTTTAGTGAAGACTCAACTGTGGCAGAGTGGTGGAAAAGCATGGGGGACTGGGCAACGAGTATTTCAGTGACTTGACTGACCTTGGCCAACACATACATTCATTAATAACAGTTACTCAAGGGCCCTGGTTCTTACTGATTTGTTACACAGCCAACCTGTAAAAACCAACACAAAATTGTATAAAAAAAGAACACAGATGGATAAAGCTTTGTTTTAAAAGACTTGATGTTTCTGCCCTTCTATTGTATGTCTATTCCAGCTAACACAGTATGCTGAGTTGTCTCTCTAAGTATAGTTACTATACTACATTGTGAGGTCGTCTGTAGTTTCAAAGGCGCATCTACTTTCTCATACAGATATTACAAAACTAAATTTGTACATCCAAAGTTCCTCTTCAGTTGTTTTGAAGGAAATGTGTTTAAGATGTACCACATGCTTGTTACTTCTCTAGGATTTTAACTTTAGTTAATGCAATGATACTCAATGCGTGGCGACATGTGGTTCTTTTGTGACAACTTGTGGCTCTTTTAAGTCCAAGAGTCTAAGAAATACTAAGAGTCTAAATGATCCATTGCAAGTCATATCAGTCAGTTTGTTTCCCACACGTATAAAGTAGGCGTTAATTGTCAACCGTCATTATCAACTTTTATATTTTGTCTGTATATTTCCATCAGATGTGTGCAGAAGACAGAACATGCAAGATAAATATCACTGATTCCTGAGAAAAGAGACATACATTTTCCAAACTTGACTGAGTACTTTTGTTTTGCAACATGAATTTGAAGTTGAGATTTGTGTAGGTTGAGATTTGTGTGAAGGAATAGATTTTTAATTAATTTTTTTTGTCCAAAATAGGAATTTCTTTGCTAATCATATCTTGATTTTTGTGAGCTCTGTCAGGCACACTAGATTGTATCTAATTTTATTCTAATAATTCAGTTGAAATGTAATTTTCAGTTATCTTTTAATGGTCTTCAGTATTAATGTTTGATAATAAAGTGCATTATTTTCACTTATTATTTTTACCCATCTGAAGTAGCTTTGAACATTGTGATTTTCTAACTTAATCTTTGATGTCAACCGTATATGATTAAATTAGTTATTGTTGTATATAAAATAGCTGGTATTTTAACAAATAATCAGAAGAAAATGGGGATAATGCCTTTTTGGTACAACAAACAAACAATCAGCTAATGGAGCTGACAAGTATCTGACAGAGTAAACGATTATCTGATAGATTTGACAAGTATCTGACAGAGTTGACAAACATCTGAGAGAGTTGACAAACATCTGAGAGAGTTGACAAACATCTGACAGAGTTGACAAACATCTGAGAGATGACTAAAATCTGAAAGAGTTGAAAAGTGTGATCGATTTGAGTTGACAAAAATCTTTCCAAAAAAAAGTAAGCCCGAATGATTATCCCATTTGACTCTAGATAAAGAAAAATAATAAACAAACTGACAGCTGACACCATGCTCTCTGCATGCTCTGATTAGTATTTTTAATTTAATTTTTATCTGTTCCCCTGCCCGAATTATGAACTGTGGCTTTTTTTTTCAATAGAGATCCAATTACTGTGAAAATCAGACATGGAACTCAAACAGACTGTTAAAATAACATTTTATCTGAAGCCAGTTCTGATACTGTTGTTTTCTCTTTTACTGATTTGGTTTAAGACTTTAACATTGTTTTTCTCAAGGTATGGAAGATACTGGATTTTTTTGTAAATATCGGATATTAAAAAATATTTCCAAATTCATTTTAATTGATACCTGTATTGACACCGCTATATGAACACATGTAGTTCAGATCTAAAACTGAAGTCCTTTGAAGCAGCTTCAGAGTTCAAGGAATGAAGATGGACAAGAAAAAGCCAGATTTAGGTCTTTCAGTCCTGTTAAAACTCCACATAGGTGATTGTACAGAAGGACAATATTTACAGCCTATATGTGTAGATATTTGCAGAAATTCTTGTATTTGGTGATGGAAATAATAATCTTTTAAGCTAATATCTGCTGATACTGAAAACACCTTCCATTCCTGAATTTCTGTCATGTTTTGCCATGAAAATAGACAAAAGCGAACTTCTTCTGACCACTACAAAGTTCTATTAGAGCTAGCAGTTAAGTAAAAGTTTGCAAATATTAAAATTAAAACAACAGATAGACATTGGTGACTGTAAACAGTTAATGCCACATATTTGCCAAAGGGCTGAGGTCTTTCAAAAGGGCCAGGACTGATGTTAAACCAGTGCATCAGTGTGTGTGTGCCTTTTAATAATTTTAGGGAAAATACCTGTTGATTCTAGTCCTCTTTAAAACTGCTACATTTTTATCCATTTGTTCTAGGTGGCAGTAGAAGGCTGTGTGCACATTTGGTGCTCATTTCCATCATGTGCGTGGTGTGTGCGGCTGAAAGCTGCCTCAATCCCTTTTTAATATTCTGCTCACTGTCTCTCAGTCTTTCAGAAGCTTCTTTGCTTTGGTTGTCAGTCGGGCTGTAAATGGTTGGTGTGAATAGCACACTGGGGCCTGCTACACAAAAGGTATCTATGTTGTCATCCTCGAATGGCTGCTGTAGGCGGTTGTTGACTTGACTTTCTTTTGAATTTATTTTGGATAATTCTAATGCACCTTAGAAAATAGCAAAGAAAATTATTTTAATCATTCTCTGTAACCCCTCTGAATATTTTCTTGTGTCTTTTTTTTAAAGGCATATGCTGCTGTCCTCTTTTGTGGGTGCATCTGTTATCATGAGACCCAGTGTAGTCCTCTCAGGTTAGCAGGGGGATTTCCAAGTTGCCTCATTTCTTCCACAAACAAATACCGCTACCAAACAGAGAAAGGGAGGAGTGTGCTAGAGGAAATAACAAAGATGCAGCCCAGGAGAGAATATCAGGGGGGCAGACAGTTCCTGACTACATGTTGGGGTCAGAGGCAGCTGGTCCAGACAAAAGGCTGGATGTGTGTGAGTTGTTGGGCCCCAGTGCATTGAACTGGAACCAGAGAGCTTCAAGCAGGAACACCTGATACCTGCCCCTCCCACTGCTTTCACTGCTAACACCAAAATTGATGGGTGAAAAGAAATCCAGGGCAAATCATTGTGCTGTCTACTGTAAACTTGGGTGGAAAAAATCCTTCAGCTCTTAAATGTTTCACATTTTTTCTTTCATTTTCACCTTCCTTAAAAATGTACATATGTATTTTAAATGTAAGAGTAACAGTGGGTGTCTGTACCAAAAATTAGTGAGTCTTGCCTATCTTACCATATTGCCCCAGGATAAGAATACAGTATGAAAATGAGGGAAGTCAGCGCCAGAGGGAAGATTAATAAGTTTTGAATAAGCTGCAGATGACACCTGATCCTGCACAGCCTTTCCCTGCTGGGGTTTGTTTGTGACAAGCAAATGATTCTCATGACGCCAACCAGCTGGAGAACAACCGAAAGTAACCTCTCTCTGGGAGTCTGGCACAAGTAAAAACCAGACTAAACTAGCAGAGTGCTACTTATAAGCTCTCCAAGTGGGAGCAAGTGGGTGAATAATGCATCATTGCCTTCATGAGCTGTACCAGTGTTTGTTTTTTCCTCTTGTGACTTTGGTTATGATAGTTAAAGCAAAAGAAATGACTGCAATCTTAATGCAGATGGGTGTTTTCTCAGGTAAAAATAGGCCATCGTGGTTAAATTTGAGAAAAGAAGACAACTGGAAAAAGAAATCAGCAGCTACAATTCATCATAGTTGATCATTCTAACACAGTGTGAATCAGTAAGTTTGGTTGTGCAATTCAGCACATGTGGACCCAAATAAAGTTGACTCAAATGCATCACCATCTGTAAAGTATTTCTACGTAAGCTGTGAAACATTTTTTCCTGCTAAATACACTTGAACATGTCTTAACATCATGAGTATCATGATGATATCAAGATGTATCTCATCTTGATATCATATCAGTCCTCATCTGAACTGTTGTGTTAATGTGTTGTAATGTCTTCTTGTGCTGCCTTTCATAGTGGTTCAGTTATGTCTACAGCTTGTTGTCCAATTATTTCTGACCACTTTCATTTCAACTCTAATTTTGAATCAAAATGGAAAATATCACCACCTGCATAAACCCTATTTTCTTTGTGATGAGACTTTGTGGAAATCATTCAAGCCTAGACACACAAAAAATAACCTTAAAAAGAGAAGCCTTGGGTGCCAGTGTGGCTCAGTGGGTTGAGCGGGCGCCCATGGGCAGAGGCTGTGGTCCTTAGCGTATTGGTTCAGGGATCGATTCCCTGTCTTGCCGCGTGTTTGGTGCATGTCTTCCTCGTACTCTTCTCCACATTTCCTGTTCCTCTCAGCTGTCCTTTCAAATGAAGGCAAAAATCCTCAAAATAATCTTTAGATAAAGGTCTTTCGCTTATGCAAACATTTCATAAAAAGTATGCAATTAATCTTGGTTTCTGGACACATTTGAAGAAAAACAGCATTTGCAAGCAAGTCAAATTGTTGTATAGATATCACACTGTAAAATATTAAATTATTTAATGTATAATTTTGGATGTTTTTACTTTAATAGAGATGCGTTGAATCTCCTGAAGACATCTCCTGCTGCCAAACCAGCTCCAGCTACAGCTGCCCCGCCTCCCCCGAGTCCAGCCCCTACCCCAGCAGCTCCCCCTCCACCCCCAGGCAGCAGACCCAATATACCGCCTCTCTCCATACCAGGGAAACCAGGAGCACCTGTGAGTTCTCCTAGCACTGTTTCACAAAAAAACACTCACAGAAACAAACCCATGTGTATGTGTATGCCTTGTGGTTTTACTAAGAATATGGTGAGATACAGTCAGCTACAGCTAACTGCTGTCGTCACAGTTGTGGTTTGTGTTTTCTAGTTTGTATGTTGTAAGATCTGGCCATTGACGTCCAAATGTAAGTCCGTAAATAACCAGATGTGTGCATTTTTCTATGATAAAGCAGTTATTTGATCCAAACAAATATTAACTCATTTTGACAAGCTTGTCTGTATGTTATCAGCCTAAGGAATTTCAGTTGTGCTCCAGCTGTTCATCTCCAAATGTTGTTTTCTCCTTTCCAATTCTATTTTTCTACTTGCCCGTCTTCAGGGTACATTCACAGAGATCCCTGCCACCAATGTCCGCCGTGTGATCGCTCAAAGGCTCACACAATCAAAGACCACCATCCCTCACGCGTACGCCTCAGTTGACTGTGACATGGCTGCTGTCATGCATCTCCGCAAAGACTTAGCCAAAGGTAAAAATAGACAATCAGTGTGGGATGTGTATATATTGGCACTGCTATTTACATGCCAGCAGTGTTTTGTCCCCACAGTGAATGTCCGACGGTAACATTTGGAGGGAACTTTTCCATGAAGATGTTGATTTCAAGCTTTTCACATGACTGCTGGTTGACAAAGAGGACAGTCTTTGGCAGTAAAGAATCTCTGGTTCATGCTCTCTCTCATGTACCTGCATTTCTGAAGATATATGTGCTATGATGCAGGTTCACAAGTTGTGAAGCGGGTTTTGATGGGATGTAGATCACTGAATTAGGAAATATTTGACAGCGATCACATCCGTTTTTTTTGTTTTTTTTTATTTTTTTTTTTTTATTACTGCTAAACATCAGAATAAAAGGCCAACCAGATCTTGATAAGCGACTTCCAGTCGTCAGACACATTGCATGGAGTTCTTATCTATTATTTCTCTCTTTGACTGATGGGATGGCTGTGCTACTGGTTTCATATGGTACACTGTAGATCAAGAAGCTAATTATTTCAGTAAGCTCTGTTTCAGGCTTTGGTATACTTTGTTTTCATTCAGAAAAGTCATTTGCTTTTGTGCTTCCAGCACTGTAGAGCACTTAACCAGTTAATCACTTCCTTCATGTTTAAATTGATTCTTCAAAGTGTTTGCTCTTTGATGAACCTTGTATAATGGATATCAGTTTTTAAGATAAAGAATAATGACAAGTGTTGGCCCTCTTGAGGCAGTGTAAGTTGATAAAAAATATCATTCTTATTGGTTTATCCTCATAGAATCAATAAGTTAGGTTCTGGTCTTGAGATTTGTAAAATAATAAATACAGTACTAGCATTCTCTTCCTGATGTTTAGCAAGACGCTCTTACTTCTTCATCCTCTCAGACTTCCTCAGTAACTGTTAGTGAGCTAACCGCAGCTGCTTGTGAAACAGTCCTCAGGATATGTTTGCTTAAGGTGAACTGTGGTTCATGGCAGAACCAGAGAAAGGGAGCATAAACCACATGTCACAACAGTCATTTTTCAACAGATTGCTACCCTGAGCCAAGACGGTATTGGCCGTTAACTGCCTGTTTTGTAGATTCCCTAAAATGTGCTTACCTTGGACCATTTTCATGTTGACATAGCAATGGCCCTATGCCAATTTTCTATTTTTTAAACATTTAATTCAACACACTGTAATAATGTTGGCTCTATTTACTTAAGCTTTGCCTAGCTGTCAAATAAAACGGTAAATGTCTCTGGGTTCTGTCTCTATGATGGAGGAAATAGGACGGCCATTCCAGACCTATTAGCAAGCTTGTGTGTGTACTGAGGGATTCTCTCTCTCCCGGTTGTTTTTGCGGGGCCTCATTGTTCAGGAGCAGCGAGATTTCACGGTTAGCTCGTTAATCATCCCGCTCGCAGCATTCATAAACGTCTGGTGCTGCACTAACCGACACTGGTAAAAGTTGGCAGAGATGCCAAGCCAGCCTGTCCCTCCAGTATCTCATACAGTGCAGGTAGTGGAGCCAATACTTTAGACTGAGTCCATATGCTGAGACTGATTCTTATCAGCTGGAGTCTTGTTCAATAAGATTTAGGTTAGATATAGGACATTTCTCTTCCTACTAAAGGAATGTGTGCTATCACTTATTTTACAGTCACACTTCACAGGTCAGTATGTCAGCATGACCATATGTTCTGATCTGTCACTGGCCATACTCCAGCCAACTCTGTCCACTGTCACTATCCATAAAATTTTTTTCTTCAAACATGCACAGCCTCCCCCTAATATCTGTCTCTGTCAGACAGAAGAGGGGCCTCAGGAGCCACACTAGCTCCAATAAATGGCTACTGACTTGCTGCCATAATGCTCTTTAACCTGAATATTAACACCCATCAACCGATAGTACTGATAGCATGTATGAACAGCAAAGTGTAGCACTGGTTTGATCTGTAAAATGGGGATAAAGTTGTACATAGGCTAAGGCAAAGTATTTTTTCATATTTTTTCATACTGCCTACAACGTCCTCCTTGTGTATTTTATTTTTTAAATTGATTTTATAAATCAATCTCTGTCAATATAATTTGGCTTTTTAGACAAAAAAAAAAAAAAACTCTTCGACGTGACAACAGATTTCTACAAAGTAAAGTGAATTTAACAAAAATATGTACAGTAAAATAAGTGACTGCATAAATACTCACCCCCTTTGAAATGAATGACCTAATTCAACTTGGGTCCAGCCAGTTGGTGTTTGTGGTCTAACAATTAGTGAAACAGGGATCAGGGAGTGCAGTGAATGTGTCTTAAGTGACTGTGGTGTAAAAACACCTGTGTCTGGACGGTCCAGTCACTGGTTAATCAGTATTTCTGGTTACCGTTACACCATGAAAACAAAAGAACGCTCCAGGTAACTCAGTTGTTGAAAAGTATAAGTCAGGGGATGGATACCAAAACATTTCCAAGGCCCTGAACATCCCCCAGAGTTCAGTTAAATCCATCATCAAGAAATGGAAGGAATATGGTACATGTGTAGGCTAAATGTGGCTAGATCAAGGCTACCAAGCCAAGTATGACTACTCTGAAGGGTAGCTTCAGCAGCTGAGATGGATGCATCAACGTTGTTATCGTTAACTAAAACTAACTAAATAACTAAAACTAAAATTCAGAAATCATTTTTGTTAACTGAAATTAAATAAAGGCTAAGCTTTGCCAGAAAAAATGAAAACTAACTAAAACTGTATTGTGTGCTTACAAAACTAACTAAAATAAAATAAAATTAGAGACAAAATATCCTTAGTTTTAGTCTTTGACAAAACCATACTGACTGGCACCGACACCCAAGTCTGGGGAGTTTAAATTTGTCTGAATTGATTGGTTAAGACTTCACATAGTGATATTTTTATGTCTGGAGTTGTATTCAAACATCATCTTTAGATAAATAAAATGATAAGTGAAGAGTAACCTGTTTGAAGATGTTTAGAAATGTATGATGTTCACTAAGCCCTGACATGTATCTGAAAAAAATAAAACTAACACTAAAACTAATAAAAACTAAACTAAAACGAAACATTTTTGCAAAATTAAAAACTAAACTTAAAAAATAAACAGTAAAAACTTATTAAAACAAAACTGAAATTGAACATAGAAAGTGAAAACAAAATGAAAATAAAAACTAATGAAAAATCCAAAACTATTATAACCTTGGGATGCATACAACAACTGTTGCCCAGGTTCTTCACTAGTGAAAGCTTTATGGGAGAGTGACAAAGAAAAAGCCACTGCCGAAAAAACTATATCTCCACTAGGATTTGCCAAAAGGCATGTGGGAGACTCCATGGTCAAGAGGGAGAGAGTTCTTTGGTCTGATGAGACCAAAATGGTGCTTTTCAGCCATCAGACAAGATACTATGTTTGTCAGACACCACACACTGCACGTCACCACAAACGCACTATTCCCACCGTGAAGCATGGCGATGGCAGCATCATGTCGTTTGGATGCTTCTTGGCAGCTGGCCTTTCAAGGCTTGAAAAGGTAGAGGGTAAAATGAATTTTGCAATATATAGGAATACCCCAGAGGACAACTTATTCAGTCTATAAGAGAACTACAGCTTGAGAGCTGTATTTTACAGCAGGACAGTAACCTCACGCTTACAATGAAAGCTATAAAGAAATGATTTAAAGACAACAAGGTGAAGCCCGGACCTCAATCCAATTGAGGAATGGAGGCTGAACTCGAAAAAGGTCATTCACACCTGATCCCCATGCAGCCTGACAGAGCTTGAGCAGTTTTGCATAGACAAATTGTGTAAAATTGCAGTGTCCAAATGGGCAAGCCTGATTGAGACCCATCCACACACACTCAGTGCTGTGATTGCAGCCAAAGGTGCATCTACTAAATGCTGCCTTCAAGTGGGTGAATATTTATGCAGTTACTTATTTACATTTCATATATATGTTAAGTTTGCATTACTTTGTAGAAATCCGTTTAGCCTTGACATTAAAGAGTTTTTTTTTTTTTTTTTCAATTTTTGTCAAAAAAGCCAAAATATATTCACCATGACTGATTTATAAAATAACTGAAAGGAGAAAACATCAAAGACAGTGAATATTTTTTATAGACACTGTATGACTGAAGCATCGAGTAACGACGTTCTGTGCAGAAATGCAGGCATTAACCTGTGAGCTTCAAAGGAAGGCTGTGCTACGACTGCTAACATTACTGCTGCTGTGATCCCACCTTAAATATAATGTGCTCTAAGTTTTCTTAATTTTTGACTAGATAATGAACACCAATTCTGTAGTCAGTATCGTTCAACAGCATAGATTTTTTGCTTCTTATTGTCTCAGCAGTTAGGTGAAGTTTGAGCCATGTCTACATTTTGGTGATATTTAACTTAGATTAGGATGATAGATAGGAACTGCATGTATTGAGTACCTCTTTATGTGCTCTATAGTAGTTTGTACCCAAATGTAAGTTTTTGCACTTGTAATTGGTCCTAAAATCCAAGTAGTGATTGTGCACACCTGCTTTCAAGTAGAAAAAAGTGCATCTAGCATCACCGGTGTTCTCTTTTGCTGCCAATTCTCCAGAGCGTCTGCTCAGACATTGGCTTACATTAGCTGACTTTTTTTTTTCCATGGTGAGAAGCAGAAATCACTTTTGTTGATTGTTTATGAGTTTGATGTGACTCACTTTTTTTTTCTTCTGTCTCTTTTCAGAACAAATCAAAGTGTCCGTTAATGATTTCATTATAAAGGCAGCAGCTGTTACACTGAAAGTAAGTATCACTCAGAGTCTTTGTGAGGAATTCAGATATTTTCTCAATTTTTCTCTTTTCATTCTTTCTTAATATGATCATCTCCTAGCGATCATTATTCTTTTTTTAGTCACAGACATGATTTAGACTCAGGCTCAGTTGATCTCCCAGACTACTCATATCCCATTAAAGTTAAGGGAACAGATGCAGGTACATTTTTTTAGTTCTGTTTGTCAGATAAATGCTGCAAAAAAAGTCCAGATTGATAATGATAAAGGGGGTAAATGGATGTGAAAAAATGATGCAGTCCTCTTGTAATTGAGTTATTCAAGCCAGTACTGTGTCAGCAGCATCTGATAAATTGAGCATTTCATGTAGTGCACTTATCTTTATTACTTGTAATGGAATTTTTTATCTGCTGCCCTGCATACGCTAGCTGTATGTGTTAACATGTGTCAGGCATCGTTGGAGCTCAGCATTGCTCCATATGTGCTGTATGAAGACACGTTTGGAATATATGAGAACCAGCAGCAGCTGAGCAGTCTGTTCTACAGTAAATGTGGGGAATGTGGAACAAAAGTGTGCACATTTCCCAGTTAATCTGAGTTTTTAATGCCGAAGAATCACATGTCTGTCCCTAAGCACAGTCACTTTTGTCACTGTACAAATTCTCACACTGCCAAAGTACATCTTTGTGATGGTTTCTCCACAAAACAAAGGAATGTGATGGCTTGTGTAGCCCTGTAACCCACATAAACTGACAAATGTTAACTTGAGATGACATAAGCACACAAAGAATGGACCTTTAAAGCCATTTTTAAATGTTTTTAATCAAACAAGTGAATATTTAGATGGGTTCTGCTGAAGTTTTTGTAGGTAAATATTTTTTTGTGATCTTTACTCAACAATTCAGCTTTACTTTTAAACTTCTCAAACAATCTGAGCAAGAACACAAAGTTGGTTAATGTAATATAATGCTTTTAGACTGCCATCATAATTTATCTCAGTGCTTGCTGAAGCTCATGTTACAGAGATGGTGCCACACGCTGCACAATCTGCCTCCCTACACTCATTTACATTACAGTAGAAGTTTGTAGCTTTTGTCATTTGTTTTTGCTCAAATCTGATTTTACGGTTCATGTCCATCAGAACATTGGCTGACCCCGACTTTCTAACGTAGGAAATGCCCGAGGTGAATGTGACTTGGTCTGGTGATGGACCCCAGGCGCTTGATTCAATCCATATTTCAATCGCAGTGGCCACAGACAAAGGCCTCATCACCCCTATCATCAAGGATGCTGCAAACAAAGGAGTCCAAGAGATCTCAGCTAGTGCTAAGGTAAGAGAGAAAAAGAACAAGAAAGTAACCCAAAAGCACCATGTTTTGAATTCTCGCCGCAGGGTTAACTGACCGTGAGAATTGTTTTCTTGAGTGTTCTTGCTAAAGCATGTTTGTCATGCCTTCTTTGCCATGGTGGATTTTAACATGAAGCTATGGAGACCCTCAGTGTGTCACTTAAGGTGAAGTTAGCTGTTGATTTGTACCTGACAATTTATTAGGGAGATGAGAGCTGAACTCAACCCAGCTCTACAGGAAAATGAACGTGCATCTGCTGAGAAATCTCACACTCTGGACTGAGCTTCATTTCATACAGATTAGTCTTTTTCCATCATATCAGGAAGGGTAGATTTGCCTTTATTCAGTTTGATTGTGGGTTTTGAACAATGATTTGATTTTTATGGCATTTTCTTTTCCTAAACAATAGTCAAATCACGCAGTAGGAAAAAGAATATCACAAGTTATATTTGCAAAACAATGCACATCAAATGGCAGTCATGTAATATTTTGCATTTTCACTCTCTATCAAAAACTCAAATGCACCATCCAGGAGATCCATCCCCACAAATGTACCTTTCCCGTGATCTTTGGAGTGTTCTTTGCTACCATGACTTTATATCCCACCCCATCCAGTCTATGATTGGTTAGCTCAGTGATGTTCAGTCTAATGCTACACAGAGCAGACTGAGATGTTAAGTTATGGCAAAGCTGTTGCGTTTTTAAGTATCTGCATTCTGCTTTCACTCTCTCCTCATTGAGGACAACCCTGTCAAAAGATGAAAAAACTCATGTAGCATACGCATGAATCTTGGCTAATGCTAGTTGACGAATATTAAAGAGTCACTAACCTCTCAGACCCCTTTTATCAGATTAATTTTTATGTATAGCGGAATTAAGTATTACGTCATCAGCTAGGGTTTAAATTCTACACTTGTGTTGAAAATGTTACCCGCCTAAAAGTAAAAGTAAAAGCCAAAAGTCCCAGCTTAACCAATCAGAGAGATGCTGTGGAACTCTGGGATTGTGGGTAATGTAGTGCTGTTGTCTGATATCGCAAATAAACCATGTTTTTCTGAAGACAAGGTCAATGATAAACGAGCTTGTGCCTGTGCTTCTACATGACCATATATCATCGTTTCCCCATTTAAGCCATCTTTTGTTGGACGAAAAATACTTTTAAATCCGACAGTCATGACAATTAGGGAAGTTCCCCGGGTAAGGGCGGGATCAGCCCATCCGAGACGTCGCTTATCACTTTAGGATTTTGGGTTATGTAGTGATGTTGCCTTAAAATGCAAATAAATCGTGTTTTTCTTGTGGATATTGGATAGCATAAGAATTTGTGTTTTCTGCATGACAATATATCATCATCTCATACTCAGGTAGCTTGTGGTAAGTCTACCTTGAATGGTTAAGACATTATGGTTAATAATAAAATCAGAAAGTAGGATGGACTGAATAACATTGTGGCTGATGGGGGCAGTGTGAAGGGGGAGTCAGCTGTCTAATGACCCCTTCCTTACCAGCCCTTTCCTAAACATCCTGAAGGCTTTTTTTTTAATCCAGTGTAGATACACCTAACCTGAATCTCTAGGGTTTAGTTTAGTTAAAGCTTAGAAACTCAAGGTGATCAGTGATCAGCTCAGCAGCTCTCTGCTACAAACACATTATCTAACCTGAAACAAATACCTACAGTTCTCTGGATCCAAACACTGCAGTCCACTTTCTGTGGATGGGAGCTAACATCTTAAAGTCTTTCATTACTTAACTGAATATTCATAATGAGAGGTTATTGGCTTGATATCCAACTAATTTACAGTGAGACAGTTGTGTAAAACTGAAGGAATACAAACATGACAGCAGTTCATTACTGGATATATTCTTGTATTTATGATGGAAAAATGTATTAATTTATTAGCAGGTTCAGTCAGAGGGACTTATGGGTAATGGCACAGAGTTAAAAGCTTTCTTTATTGCCTAAATAACTCAAAGCTTTGAGAAAAGAAGGCATGCATTACCTCGGTTCACATCAACAGCCGTTTAGTAAGCTTACGTGATGTCACAATCATCGATCCTAGAAAAAAATATTGGTTTTTCGTCCAATAAAAAAATCCTGAAACTTTCATGAATTAGTTTTTTTTTCTGATTCCTAGTAGATATAGAAGCTTCAGATTAACTAAATAGATCTTTAGATGAAATGTCGTATTATGGAATGACCAGATTTTTCTCAAAGCAACAGTAGTCGGCTTTTTGTCCAATGCATTTTCAGCAACTAAGGACAAGCATGCATTCACTCATATGATATGCTTGTAAAGAGATAAACATGATGATCAGTCTCACTACCTTCCTTACTGAAGAAATGCAAATCCATGCAGAGCAAAAGGATCCATCAATGATGAGGTTTAGTGGTTTTAGAGGTGGTGTGTGGAATACACACGTTCATTCCTGTCATGTCTCTGGAAAAAATACAAACCTTTGAGCAACTAACACAGATAAGAGTCATATTTCTATCTGTGAAACAGTGCTTTAGCAGCAGTTATAGAAGTTGAAAGAATAGGAGTTAAAGCGACAGACACTTTTAACCTGACAGCCAGAGTGAGTGCATGTGTGACAAGATCTCTGAGTATCAGGGTGTGTTTTTGAAAGAAAGCAAAGAGGGAGAGAATGGCTGTGTAATATAGTGTTAGACACATTTTTCTCCGATTCCAGCATTTATGATAAAGCTGTAATAGCGTAAGTCCTGTAAACAGAGCTTGGTTTCTTCTGCTCCTGAAGTGTTTGGAGGTGTTCTCTGTTAGACTAGACAGATGTGTTGGCAAGAATATCAGTGAACCTGGTGCTTTAGTGATGATCAACGTTACGTGTTCTCAAAATAATGTGCTGCAGGGGTGACGCACTTTTGTTGGCTAACTCGGAAGTTCCCATCGATAAGAAACCTTTGGGTTTTCCCTGTTGGTTTTTGGATTATTGCTGAAAATAAGCTCTGTGGTGAAAAAAGGTGAACATGTTACATTCATTAAGATAATCTTCACAGTTGATCACTCTTAATCTTGATTTGAATCATAAATGCAATCAGCGAAAGTAAAAAGCCTAACATGAGACTGTGAAGAAACTACACTTTCATCCCTCAAACTTTGTTTTTATTTTGATTTAACGTCTTCTCTAAGACTCTCTTCCTAATGGGACCAACAGCTTGCAGAGTTTGAGTTTTAATACAAAACACGTGGTGAAGGGCGGGTCCTAGATAAGTTTTATGTTCGGTATGATGACATTTAATGTCTCACCAAACGTAATAGCTGTATTTAGCCACTTGTTGATAGTCACATTTTTTAAGACATAAGAAAACGTCACAATTCAAAAGTGAAGCATGTTTAGATGTATTTTACGCTGTAGAAAAAAATGTTACATCTCTCGAATGTGAGTTTACCACAGTCCTTATTATGGGCATCTAAAAGAAAACGTATTAAAAATCCCATAGACTTTAAGACAATGTAACCAGAAGTGCTAACATGCTAATACATTTCCTGGTTTAAGGACTCATTGGTGTAATATTCTGTGTTGATGTGCAAGTTATTTTTCTCTCTAAAAATTATAAAATCAAATGTACATGGCACCCTGGTTTTCTTTGATTTTTTATTTTGGAGATGAGCATAAGAAATGTATACAGCTTTTATGTATCATACACTTGAACAATAAAAGACAATTTATTTCATTCTTGAATAGAACATTTGTAGAACATTCTACAAATTTTACAATAAATACAGCACAGATTGTGAATAACTATAATACAGTAAACATGCTTTATTTCAGGGGTAATCGAGTAAATACAATATACCTGTAACATAATTCAGTCTAGTTCATGGCAAACCTTGAAAACAATAGCTCATGGAGCTAATAATAGAATTATAATAAACTAACAATACCAATGAAATATGCAGATTAATTGTTTTTGTTGCAAGTAATAAAAGCTTTGTAGGCTTTTTAGAAAAAAAATAGGCTCCCTGTTGACACATAAAAAAATCTTATTTTAGAAGAATTACAAAAAATAAGTGTTGGTTTTCCCCTTTCTTGTTTTTTAGATATTAATTTTCAAAGCCATCTTTAAAAATAAAAAATATCTTAAAATATTAAACATCTTTAATCAGTGCTTTACTCTGTCTTCCCCTCTTATTCATCCTGTTAAAAACTGAGCTGAAATCAGGCCTGTGTCAGACAATCATAAAGGGTCATAAAGGGAGTTATTAAGCCAAATCAACGTTAAGGTCATAGATCACATCTGGCTATGGTGGTTTATTTTCTGCTGTCTTATCAGATGTTAGCCTGGTTGTTAAAAAAAAAAGCGTGCTTTGACTTCTAGTAATGTTTACCACATTTAATGAGTGTATTGAAGTATATGAGTCATGTTGGTTTAATCCAACCATGGGCAGAATGAACATATAACCTGACAAAAGAAAGTGTTAATTTTGACAGCTATTTTTAATTTTAGTCTTAGTTTCAGTCTTTAAATTAAATACGTTTTAGTCATTGCTACCCTTTTTAGTTTTTGTCTAGTTTTAGTCTAGTTTTAGTCGACGAAAACTCAAAACATTTTAGTCTAGTTTTAGTCCAAGCATTTATTTTCTTGCCTAAATCTGGTACCAGGTCATGGTAGTGTGTTCTATCCACTCTGTCAAACCTGGGGTCCCTGCTTTCTACAGCTGAGAGGCAGAATAGCTACAGCTGCATTGTTTTTTTGACAGATTTACCCACAGTGGAGAAATGTCAAAAATTTTGAATGTCCGACGAAAAACTACATTACATTTTAGTCTAGTTTTAGTCATCTTGACGAAAACTAAACTTAGTTTTTGTCAGTTTTAGTCACCACAGATCTATTTTTGTTAGTCTTAGTCTAGTTTTTGTCATAGGTTAGAAGCCTGTCGGCAAACATTTTTAGTCATAGTTTTAGTCGGCAAAATTAACACTGGAGAGGAGCCGTCGAGTGAAATAACAGGTTTACATGGGTCAGGTTTTGACAGCACTTAAGTATAGATCCAGACTGCGATCTGCTAATAAGTGACCTTAACTTTATTGTATCTCTCTTTTCTTCATCAGCATGCTTTCTTTTCAGTTTCTGAACTGTTTCTTCTTACTCATATATCTTATCACATTGGATCAGAACACATCAACATCTTACATCTAATGAAACCAAAATGTGGTACCTTGGACTGTCGACTTTAAGAAGAAATACTGTAGCTGTGCTAGGAGTAGCAGCTGCAGCTGCTAGAAGACAATTTTCTTCTTTATCTGCTCAGATCAGCGCTGACAAGTGCTCTCAACTTGCTCTAAGTCCTGTTAGTTAGAAATAATAATACAACGTTGAACTCCATGGTGGAATTAGCAGAACAAAATTAATAACGGTCTTAACGAGACGACAGATGGTTATACATAATTGTTCAAGGTCAGTCCAGTAAAATGACTTTTAGGTGGATGTAAATAAAATGTTCTGATGTGTTCTACAGTCACATCAGGGAAACAAAATACTGTATTTGTCAAGGAACTTAAATAATTATAATTGTTTATTTCACTAAAACTAAAATGATATAACAGTTGGACCTATGACCATTAACTTTTTCTACTCAATTATTGTCAGCTTATAGAATGAGTGTTTATCTGCATTATGTTGCCATTGAACGTCTTAGTGGACAATGTCAGGCTGAAATTGGTGTTTCACAGCAAATTCAGCTTTTATTTGAAAATTCAGAGTCTCTTCCAGTGACCCACCTTGTCTGCCATACTTTTGACAAGCTGATTTTGTTACTTAGTTTTGTCCTCTTGAGGGTAAAGAAAAAGATAAAGTTGTGCATTTAATAAAGTATGTACTCCATGGTCACTTTAAGTCGAATAATGGGCTGTTTTTCTGGGGGCTCAACAATCAAATTACTTCTGAAAACTTCACTACCATGTGCACATACACACAACGGCAGTTCTAGAAAGCACTGGCACTGCGAGCAGTTCACTTAAGCCTTCAAAATGTGCTTTGCCACCCACTGCTATTCAGTGTAGTTATGCTGCTGCCTTGAGTTAAATCCACATTTGCAAGTCCTTATTATTCTCAAATTAAAATCAACATGTGGTTTGAATAAAGAGAGGAGAGGCTGCCTCTGGCTATTGATGTGATGGAGTGCTACATGAAACTGCTTTGTACCGAAAGCTCTTATCTGAAATGTGCCCACCATGTCCCACTGTTTTTTCTCATTATGTGACTCATTCCCAACTATTATGTGTCCCTGCATTAACCTTTGAAAGCATTTTCATTTCAATCAAGATCAGGTTGAATAAAGGCATTGAGGCCAGCCAGCAGTTAAACCTACCTGAGGAGGAAAAGCTTAAATAAAGGTGCATTAAATGATCACTTGAGTAAAACTACTCTACTCTTTATTTGTCATATATTGCAGCTTATACAAATTAAAAAGAGCATACTTGATCCATGGAACAGTGCTCTATTGACAGAACAGCTGAACTGCTTCATGAAGGTCTAGTAGTGGATGCATTCAGGTAATCCGACAGCAGACATGATACCAACATGCTTTGTTTTTTATTGACAGTTGCATTGTGTTTTCTCCAAGGTTGTTTCTCTCATTCATGCTCTAAATGAACATGAATTCAATGAGCCTGGCTGCAGTAATGTGTTAGTTTTTCCCTGCCAGATGTCTCATCTTCCCTCTGGGTTTTAGCAATTCCCTTTCTTCATTTTAGCTAGCACAGTCTGATAGTTTCCATTTATCTCAGTGCTTGCTATCGGACATTTAATCATATTTTAGAACAAGTTATTTGAGAATTGGCCCGTGTGGCCTCTTACTGAAAGGTGTGAATGATATAAAATGGGGACTTGGAGGCTTCTAAAACTTACTGTAAAAGGAATTGCTCCTGAGTAGAGGGCTGGTGTGGCTGTTTGATTTTTGAGTATTTGGTATTCTGGCTGAACTTGTAAGGGTTTGTATAAGGTACTTGTCGATAGCAAGTATTTCAGTCACAGGATATGTCAGTCAGTTGTGCGGCTCTATTAAGAAACCAGGAGGAGCAAAGGCATGGAAGTTAGGTTTTACAGTGTGCTCAAATGCTTCAAATTACTGAGCTAATTTTAAGAAAAATAGGAATTAAAAAAAAAAATCATTCTTTATTTATATTGAAAAATCATTGAGGGGATAACCTTCATTTACAATGATGTCGTTGCAATTATAAAAGAAATTCAGAGAATACAAAGCAATTGAAAACAAAAGAGAGACTGATGAAATCATCCAACCGGGATACTGAACATGAGGTCTGAATAAATAAGACGATAAAATGCAGTTGGTAAAATAAAACCAGAAATGGATTAGAATTGTTAAAAGTCATTGATGCAGTGACTGATTGAAGCATACTGATGTCACAGATAGATTTTACTAGCAGTATTTTACCATAAATCCTCAGTTTTTCCATTTTAAACAGTGAAACTCTTAATTCTTTTCAATGGTAGTCTATTTTAAACACTGTAGATTGTCTTGCCTTAATGGTAGTATGATGCTAGTTGACCATCAAGATCCTTACTCAGACTAGGCTTGTAATAAACCTTTTGCATGTGCTTGGGAATTTGTCTTTTTGACACATTTGCACAAATTTAGCAGGCTGAAAAACGTCTTATGTTTTACATAGAGATGCACCACATCATATCAACAGATAGTAGTTTTAAGAGTTAATGATATGTTTCAGCAAATGACCATATTGGATGTATATAACGGTCATTAATTGCAGTAAGTGTTTTAATACAGAAGTTTTAGTCCGAACTACATTTATATATCAGTGCCCAATATTAGTATCAGCTAAAATTAATTTGTAAACATCAACAGCTGCTTGCCTTTTATTTATAAAACAGAGTCTTTATCATTTTTAAGCTGATCAGGATTATATAAATAGTGTTTCACTGCTTCATTAACCTTATTTTGCAGACTTCTCCTATAGTACCCCTAACAGCAATGGTTACCAATTCCTCTGTGAAAGGTTATCAATGAAATTTGGTGCAGGACCTTGTTTTGGGACAAAATGATGATCCCCTTGCATCTACTGCCTTGGGTTGAAGTTTATTTTGGTCAGAAACTACATCTTGTTATCAGATCTCATCACCATCTCAACATAATTTCATCTTCAGCTATACTTTGTTAAAAGTGCTGAATATCAAATGTTTGCACAATAAAAGGATCAAACAATTAAAGTCAAACACTATTGGTGTTAACCAATGGCCTGGTAACTTGTTACATCCCTGCACTTGTCTAAATTGGTGCTTCTCAAGTGGTGGGTGAAAACTCAAAAGTGGGTTGCAGAGGTGTTTCAGTGGGTCACAAATTTGTGAGTCTTTTCAAGTGCCTTTGTTCATTGCATTCAAGAATTTGTATTGTGAATAAACTGAATATCACTGAATAACTTCAGTGATAAAACTGAAGTTAGCTGTTGGCATGCTGTTACATCTTATTGCACTATTTTTCTTAAAGCTGTTACCATGGCTAAGCTGACACTAATTCATTTTTCATTTATTCTAAAATGTTCTGTTAAACCTCATTGGTATTTATGCTCTCTTCTCAGTTGAATCACAGATACTAGCTTGTCATCTCTAATCTAAAGATTGCTTTCCTTCTTATCCCATATAACTGTTTTCTGTATAAAAAACCTTTTGACACTTAAATTGCTCGGAATAAGCTTAAGAAAAAATGTTTATGTTTCCACAGGCACTGGCCCAGAAGGCTCGAGATGGGAAACTTCTACCTGAGGAGTATCAGGGCGGCTCATTCAGGTAAGTCTTAGACACATATTACCACTTGGCTAAAGAAGAGGATGATGAAAGTGGCATTACATCACAAAACCTGATCATATTTTCCACTTCTTCTTCTAAGATCTTTAGTATGACTGTCCATTTTCTCAATTCAGAGAACAGTGCTGCTTTCATTTCACCTAATGCTATTTTGCATTTTCCTTTGTAGCTCAGCAGTAAGATAACCATCATAAATTTCCACCATTATGACTTGAATCTAGTTTCACAGATAGCCAGTACATTATGCATAATTCTGCATCTCATGAGAGCCTGAACTGAACATGGTTCAGGCAACAAGTACCATCAGTTACTGTGCCATCAATTGCAGAAAGTGGAAGCGAGGCTTTTCAACTCATTAGAATTAATGGTGTCATTTAGACATAAATGGGGTTTCTGTGTCAGGCAGGAGGGATGAATACCTATGGAGATGCAGCTTCTCTTTGTCCTCTGAGGATGTGTATGCACCCATCCTCCATTCGTTTTCCTGTTCCCCTGAGCTACAATTCTCATTAAGGCAAACAGCAAACTGCCCTCGGGTCAGTCTTTCTCATCGTACACCACATTAAGGGAGAAATTTGGAGCCTGGATCTGCTGTACAAATCATTACTGATCAGATTGGTATTTTCTGAAATTCAGTGTTCATGGTCAGTGTTATTTCCATGCCTTATCCTTTCATTTGTAATGTTTTTGTAAAAAGGAGCTGTTCTTTGTACCCCAGTATGTTTCTTTTCTGCTTTTCCCCTGCTGAGCTTTACTTAAAATGTATTATCTCATGTCTCCTCCATCCTTTTCTCATTTCATCTCAATTTCTCTCTGGTAGCATATCCAACCTCGGGATGTTCGGTATCAGCGGCTTCAGTGCTGTGATCAACCCCCCTCAGGCATGTATCCTCGCCGTTGGGACCTCCAGGTCTGAGCTGCGACTGTGCGAGGAGGACCAGTCCCTGCGCACCCAGCAGCTGATGAGAGTTACACTTTCTAGTGACGGACGGCTGGTCGATGACGAATTAGCCTCCAGGTTTCTAGATAAATTCAGAGAAAATCTAGAAAAACCGCAACGTATGGCCCTGGCCTGAAAAAAAAAAAAGCAACACAGCTGTTTGTAAGTGGGAAAAAAAAAAAAAAAAAGAAAACAAAGCAAGAAATACCTTCATTAGAAAGTCTGGCTTATGCTTTCATAACCAAAGCAGATTCCTTCTCATGCTTGGATTAAGGCTTGTACATAGTGTAAACTTCTGTAGTGGCTTACTTCTGACAGATGATTACCAGGCTTTGTGATGGAAGGTGTTTAACTGGTCCTCTGTGGATGGAAGATTTTAGCAGTGCTGCCAAACATTATAAAGGAGAATCGAAAAACCTGTAATATCACACTATTGTTGTATATATATATTTCAAATTTTATTTTTCAGTCCCATTGAATATGATGTTTCACTGTTAACACTCCTGTAAAAACTATGTTCATTGGTCAGAGATATTTATTACTGAATATCAGAAGTTTCTAACAAGATGACCCAAAATCAAGCAGGTAAATTAACTGTTCATGTTAATATGTTTTAACTTATTTTCAAGCTAATCTTAAACCCATGTGTGTACAACATACATTACAATAGTGTAGATTTTGGATCCTTAGACACCAATAAAACACATCGTTCATCTCTGACATCTCTTTGCCTTTCATTAAAACAAGTTCCTCTTTCGCCACACAGCTATCAGGGAAACTACAGCTCTATTTGTCTACATGAGAGAGTGTGTGCATGCATGTGTGTTTTCTGTTTAATTAGAATCTAAAGAGATTACATAATAAATTTGTCCATGGAAGCCAATTAGTATAATTTGATAGGCTGAGTATACGGGTCAGCCTCTGCTGGCAGATGTTTATCTTTGCTGTTAGCACGGGCAGCACAGATGTTTACATATGCATCAGCACCAGTCAGACACGGCTTATCCCAGGTATACATACCAGGGTTTGGTATTATTCATATTTAGCACAAGAAACCCTGATTGCAGACTAAGCTTTTATTTCAATTTACACACCACACACCTCTAAAGAAGCAGTGTGTACAGCGAGATGCAGTTGTATTGAATAGCCTCTACCCTGAAGCCATTTTTTGTACTCATGTGCTGTATTACCTGATGTACAGTAAGGGTTTTCTACATTTTTATTCAGAATATAAATGACCTAAGGTGAATATCATGCCATGAAGGTAAAGGAACTATATCAATATTTAATACTGCTTCAGCCAGGTTTTGAGTGAAAATCACTGTCTGATAGTAACTCTACCAGCCACCTTTTCTCCCAAACTCTCCTGCTTTTTACAGCTTCTTTTCACTCTTCCAGTGACCAAGGAGGGAGGACATTTTGTTCACTGGTTGCTGTGGTATCACATAGAGATGTGTGCATTCTGCGTCGAGGAGAGAGACATACACGGGGGTGTACAGGCAATTGGCACAGCCCAGCTGTTTCCTACAGTATGCCCACTGTTTGGCTAGCCATTTGCAGACACACATACACCTTCTATGAGGCAGGTTGCCACAGTGATGGAAGGTACACTCAAATAAAAAGTGAGGAGAGGAAGGGCAAAACGGTGCCCTTTAACATTTAAGCTTGAGTCATTATCACTAAACGACAATGTGGGCAGAAGGAAGCAGTATCTGCGTGCTAGGTTTTCTTTATATGTATATATATTGCATATTGTTTGTGCTTGAATCAAGGTTGTTATAGTTAACTAAAACTAACTAAATTACTAAAACTAAAATTCAAAAATCAATTTAGTTAACTGAAACTAAATAAAAACTAAGCTTTACCAAAAAAAACAAAAACTAACTAAAACTGTATAGTGTGCTTACAAAACTAAAATGAAATGAAAATGGAGACAGAATATCCTTAGTTTTAGTCTTTGACACAGCCATACTGACTGGCACCGACACCAAGTCTGGGGAGTGTTAAATTGCCTGATCTGATTGGTTAAGACTTCACAAAGTGGTAGTTTTATGTCTGGAGTTTTATTCAAACATCATCATTAAATAGATTAATGATAAGTGAAAAGTAGCCTGTTTTAATATGTTTTTAGAAATGTATGACGCTCACTCAGCCCCGACATCTATCCGTAAAAAACTAAAACTAACACTAAACTAATAAAAACTAAACTGAAATGAAGCATTTTTGCAAAATAAAAACTATACAATATTAACAGACCAGCAGTCAAAACTAATAAAAACTAAACTGAAAACGAAATAAAAATATAAACTAATAAAAAATCCAAAACTGTTAAAACCTTGGCATGAATCTCCCTTCACACATTACTTGTATCAGCCTAACCCAAGCTTTGTGTCTTTCAGAGACAGTAAAAGTACTCACAATCTGTACTTAAGTACAAATAAAGACACTTTAAAAAGACTGATAAAGTAGGACTGATTTGATTCCTGTTCTCAGGTAAAAATAACAAACTACAGGCTATGAAATGTACTTAAAGTCCCTGTAAAGTGATAAAAAAAATCTTTATTTTCGGTTTGTTGTATGACAGGCCACTGTGGTATGAACTGCCAGACCAAAATTCAAACATGAAAAACATCTCTAAGTTTGTAAATTAAGCATAAAAAACAGGAAAAATGAGGCAGTAAAATCTGCTCTGAGATGGTGTGGTCGTGTCAGTTGAATGAGCTGAAGCCACGCCCACTCATGAGAAATACAATCCTCTCAAATTTAAAAAATTATTCTGATCAGAGCGGAGCTGCTCGGCTCTGTGCCAGAGCGGAGAGACAGAAGTTGGGGATTAAATTTACTGTTTTCTGGTGCAGATCTCTCTATTATGATGTTTTCAATGACCCTTAGGCCATCATTGCTGATAGATTACCTCGCAATGAACAAAAACACAGCATTTTACTGGCTGTAATTTTCGATGAAAGCATTGATATCAGCTAATGACGGACTGTTTTGAGATTAACTGCTTGGTGATTTGATATGTCGTCACATTAGGGGGCAAGATAATTACCCAAAGGGACTGGCGATGTCATGCGCTCAGATATTTGCCCTGCTAAAATAAAACCAAGCCAAGAGAGGTGAACAACTTTGTAATGGGTTAAATCTAAAATTCAGTCACACATGAATGTCAGTGTTTTCACATGTTTACTGCAGCCTTAATCTAACATATAGTGTGATGTGTGTGATACAAATTTTGGAGTCCACTTTCCACGAACTTTGAGTACAAAAGTAAAAATGAATTTTTACCATCAAATACCTTTTTTTGATCATTGAAAAATGAAAAAAGTTCATTTTTAACAGCTTTGGCACTCTTAGTACTATACTAACATGTATTTATTTTAAATCGAAATTTTAAACATTTCTATCAAAAAATGAATAAAGATTTGACAACCTTCTCTCCAACAGGCAAATCAGTTTTCCATTTCAGTGGAAGAATTTGAAACATGATAAACAGTGTTGCACAAGTGTAGAGCAACTAAATTTACTTCAAAGTTTAGTTCATATAGCTTAAAATGAAGTAGTTCACATTCATATTTCATGATGTGTATATATATATATATATATATACATGTACACATTTATGTATATAAAATATCACGATGAGTTGTGTGCTTGAATAAATCTAATTTATATTCATCAGTAAACCTGACAGTTGTACTCATTTTTAATTTTACAGACTGTCTTTAAATGTACAGAGGTGGTTTCAGTTATATCTAGTTAGATCTATTTTGCATTACAACTGATGCTTGGCTGATATGTGCTGGAGCAAATCTTATGTTGCATGAAAAGAAATGTTAGAGAGAACAAGATAGAAATCACATGCTATATTTAGCATAATCTGATGTTTTTAAATCATTTGCATAGTGCAGAAACGAAAAGAACGTTTAGCACGGATGCCGAGAAAAACTGAAGCATCTTCCCAAGTTACTGCAACAACTGAAGAACTATCCTGGAAACATTTCAGAATAAAAGCATCGTGTTAAATCGTTGGCAGACTCACCACAGAAACAGACTGATTGTGCTTTTACTTACCGTACCTGTGATGTCAGCCTGACAGGCAGGATACACACTAAGTATGGGCAATACCAAATTTTAAATTTGATACAATACCGATGTTTTCTGATGTAATTTTACAGATACTGATACTTTTAAAAGGTACAAATTTCAGGCAAATCAAAAGATGTATCCAGAAGATTCAGACATGTTTTTAAAGAAACTTCAATCAAATTTAAATATTTATGTAAGCAGGTAAAAAATAAAGTAAAATAAATAATTATGGCACAAACTTATACACAAGATTCAAATATCTACAACATGAAAAAATGCCCCATTTCTTTTAACTTTTATTTTTTTTTATCATTCAGAGAGTAGAGATAGATTAGCGAACTATAGCCACTGTTCTCAAATAAGAATTCAAGAAATACAAGTCATCAAAGATGTTCATAGAAATATTTATCTTTTTTATTTTTCCACAATTGAATCTTCATACATTTCATGGTATTAGCATGTGGCCTCATTGTACTTTTTGTTATGTTTTCTTACAATTCTGAAATTGATTTGGGCAGGGGCAGGGGAGGGGGAGGGGGAGGAGGGGCATTGAGTGAGGAGGATGGCTGGGTTTATATGTGTGGAAGTGAAACTGCTGAGATCTGTTACTGGTGTATGATTGGTCCCCAGAGTCTCGTGGTACAACAGGAAAGAACTGCCCAATAGTTCTCCAAAGTCACATGACAAGGACAAGGTATTTAAAAGTACTCACAAGCTCAAAGCGGATTATCAACATGAAAACTACAACTTTACTCTTGGTGTAAATAAATCTTCTATGTCATGTTGTCATCCATTTAGGATGAAATATGTAACAAGCCTGTTTAAACAATGTGAGGAGTAGAAATGTGTTCAAATGTAGGGAGTAAAAGTAAATACTCAAGTGAAGTACTGATACCTGAAAAATCAACTAAAGTGCATTAATGAAGCATTTGTACTTTGTTACTTCCTATCTTGACTGTCTTTGCACTATGCTGGAGGTCTAATTCCACCATTTGACATCATTTCCTCTTAGCCAGACTTATCCCTCTCTTCCCACTTGTCTCCTCCTTATTGAATGTGTGTTATTACCTAGTGAGCCATGCCCATAATCCAGCCACCTTAGAGTCTTTATCTATGAGCACAACTTCCCCGGCTGCTGGGAGGAGATACAGCGTGCTTCATGGATCAACCTGAGATCAGGGCAAATGCTGAAATTGAAACTGCTTAAGAGGGCAAAAGCAGTGTGTGAGCTGCCATCAAAGCACATGAAAAAGAAAAAGCGACAGGAACTGAATGCATACGTGTTTATTCTCTGGTTGTATTCTGTGCTTTTTTGCACCTGATGTGTTTCCTGGCAGCACTCTGCCAGGAAAGCAGTGTTCAAGGGTTCTGCTCATGTGTTAACCACACATTTCTTAGAATTGGTTTTATATTTCTTCACCTTTGTGTATCATCCTGTATCCTTGAGATGTTGTGTGTAATAAAAACACAACTATTCTGTTGATGCATCATCCTTTTTCTGAACTAATATGACCCTAGTTTTGAAATAATTGTGGAGATGGTGAAACTACATTCCTTTATTAGACCAGACCCGCTGCACCTCACTTTGCTATCAGCTCGACTGGCACTGTTCAGCAGAGCAGTTGAACAATGCCCCTCCAAATATCAGCTTTGTAAATGCACCAAAACACACTCTGACATTTCCTTGGCTTTCCTGTCACAGTCTGACATTTACGCCTCTGACAGCCGGCCGCCAATCTCTGCCCGGCAATCTTGTTATGTGTAACAGCTGGATAAGAGAGTCGCCAGACAGAAGGCATCAGATTTGTTTCCCAGCGAGCTTTTGATGAACTGTGCACAGGGTCTTGAAGACGGAGCGGGGGGGTTCGGGCCGGCTCGTAGGTCAGGCTCATGGACGCACAGCACGGGGCAGAGGAATGGAGGCAGTTGCTATGGAGACCAAAGTGGGCGAGTGGGCAATTCTGCTGTGCTGATATTTGGATGTCCTTCATATCCGGCG
This sequence comes from Cheilinus undulatus, assembly GCF_018320785.1. Taxonomy (NCBI): domain Eukaryota; kingdom Metazoa; phylum Chordata; class Actinopteri; order Labriformes; family Labridae; genus Cheilinus; species Cheilinus undulatus. The sequence goes on from NC_054873.1 coordinate 32,466,459, forward strand.
TCTCGTGGACGTGCTTTTCCCAACAGCAGAGGCGGTCCCAGCTGAAGTCCATGTCTGAGGGGGTTTTTACTCATCCAATAAGGGGCTGGAAGCACATCTTAGTAAATAAATGAAAATACAAAAGGATTTGGGGGGGTGCACCCCACTCTTGATCCCACACCTCCCAGTATGGGCTCTATAAAAACCTGGAACCTGTTGTGTAAAACCAATAAAATCAAACATATTTTCACTGTAATTTCCCCCCTTTGTCAGAAAGCTATGGTACTTGGTTGTTGAAATAACAATCACTGATGCATAGTTTAGTTTCTTCAAAGGGAACTTGATGGTTGGATCATCTAAGAATGAACCGTTTCAATCACATTTACCTCAGGAATTCCTCACTGTCTCATTTTCTCTGGTCTCATACAGAGACGGACACATTTCTGTGTGAAAGGTCTCTGTGAATGATCACCAGGGTTGGTGAGAGGCTTTCTCTCATCCACATTATCTCACGCTCAAGTTTGTTCAACCATTGTTGGCAGGATTTCCTCTGGTCTCCATTTTTCCCTCACTATGAGCAATACTCCATCCAGCTCCCTTTAATGTCTCATGTATCATTAGTTCATTTTTAAGCCCATTTGAGCCTTGAAAATCAGTGTTTAACAATCTCAAACTCCTACTTCCTCTTTCTGCCTTAGTTAAAACATAATGCTATTTCTCTCAAAGGCTTCCTTCAGGGCTCAACTAAAAGCTTCCTGTTTTATATTTCTAAGAGGAAGCACGTTAATCAACCAGAAACCAAATGGTATCCGCTTTATTTCAGCCGTGGTATTGCTCTTGAGAGTATAGGCCCCAGCTCAGGGATGACGCAGGACATTCCTGATGGCTCTATACAGTAATCTGTGACACTCACTGTACAAACATGCCTGCTCTGCCATCCCAGCACCCAAACTCAAACGAGGTCTTACTCTGTTGTCATTGCACAAAGCCTAGCCTTTTGAAGCACTCCAGTCATGCTCCCATGATGCCGGGATAGTTCAGCCAGTTTGAGACACTGTGGGGTGAAGCAGTACACATCTATCGGCCACAGATTAAGGACAAGGACACGCTCCTGAGCAGGTCTGCCTACAGGAATGAATGGGCCATTTATAGGACCAGTAAAGTGGCCCTCCCCTATATTATTCTATTCATATCAACACATTTACTAATTACCTGTACAAGGCCACAGGGTTTTTTTCTTGCCAAGGTGCCTTCAAGGTCAACTCTGGCTTCAAAGTTTCATATCAACATCCAGAAGCCTGTGAGTGTTCATGGATGAATTCAGATCTTTACTAGCGCAAGGTACCTCTGTGTCAGTGGTGAGTAACATGTCACAGTAATCTTTAAGAGTCCAAGCTTTACTTTATATTGTTACTGATAACGTAGTGCAGGGGTTCCTTAACTTTCAGCCTGTGACCCCAAAATAACCGGTGACCCCCACCATCCCATGAGGTGGTAAAAGCGTATGATCTTGCACAAAGCATCATGTACAAAACATTTTAGGGTGTTTTTGTGCATATTAGTTACATTTAAGCACACAAATTACATAATGACCGTGTTTTATTTGACATTGAACTCATTTTAAGGATATTTTTACAATAATGGATGAAATATACCACCATAAATCATTTTAAATTCCTTTTTGTGTTTTTTGAAAGCATACCGTAACCCCCCTTGGTGCCCAGACCCCTACTTTGGAGACCACTGAAGTTGTGGATTAGTTCTGCAACACGAGTAATATTTCAGTCTGCACAAAAGTAATCCATTAACAGTGCTGCGGGTAGCTGGTTACAAACTAACCACAGTACAGAGATTACTTTTTTGTTGTTACAAGTAATTTAACATGTTATGCAATTAACATTATCAGTTACATTTTTCATAAAAGAAATCAATTGCAGAAGAATCTCTCTTTGCCTTTTGCTACCACAAAAAAAATATTTTTTAACAATCCCTAAACATCTGCACAGTGTCTTTCTTAACTGTTGGCACATAGCCAGTTGATTCTGCACTTCACCACGTCAACCTTGGTCCTGTATTGCTCTGGCCTCCTGAAAGGTGTACAGCCTTCAGCCACGTTACTTGCGTAGCTTATGTAACTAATGTAGCGCAGCTAGCTTTAGTGCAACGTAGCAATTTTGCATGAATAAATATGGGTTCATGTCATTTAAATAAATGTAAAAGTTGTACAGTCCCCAGCTATGTTACTTTTGTAGCTTATTTAGCTAACATAGCTTTGTTAGCTTTAGTACCACGTAGCTATTTTATGTGAATAAAATGTGGTTTTATAAGATATCTAAAAATGTAAAAGGTGCAGTCTTAAGCCACGTTACTTGTGTAGCATATGTTACTAATGTAGCTTAGTTAGCTTTGATGCAACATAGCTATTTTGCAAAGATAAATATGGGTTTATGTGATTTACATAAATGTGAAAGATATACAGCCTCCAGCTATGTTACTTGTGTAGCGTATTTAGCTAACATACAGTTAAATATAAATTTATTAGACCACCTGTCATATTTGTCTCAGAGACCATCCAGCATCATGAAGTGCTTTAATGCGGACTCTTTCATTTTCAGTCAGCTCTCCACATTGTACCATTTTGAACAGGAATGAGGAATTTCAAACTGACTTCACCTTTTTATACCCGAATTTGAGCCGGCTCACTGGGCTTCTCTGGGAAGTCAGAAATCAATCAAGCATAACATTCAACCACTAAAACTCATTTTTCTGTTCAGGAATGCAAGTAAATAACTATAATTTGACACATTAATCAAGAAATAATAATGTGCTTTACTATTTTTTCAGTTTTTTTGTAAATCAGTAAATTTGAAAATGCATGGATAACAATAATAATTATATTTTAGCATTAAAAATATCATTTGGGTTAAAGAGCCTCTATATATTGGTGTATTAACCATTGCAGAAACATAAAAAATGATTTTTGGTAATTACCAATGATGTTAATTTAGGGCAGCTGTGGCATTAACCTTACTTTGGGTGGTGGTCTAATAAATTTGTTAAGCACTGTAGCTTTGTTAGCTTTAGTGCTACATAGCTATTTTATGTGAATAAAATATGATTTTATAAGATGTTCAAAAATGTAAAAGGTGTACAGTCTTCAGCCAAGTTACGCACGTAATATTATGCAACTAATGTAGCTGAGTTAGCTTTGGTGCAGCAAAGCTATTTTGCATTAATAAATATGAGTTTATGTGATTTACATAAATATAAAAGGTGTACAGTCTCCAGCTATGTCACTTCTGTAGCTAATTTAGCTAACAGCTTCATTAGCTTTGGTGCTACGTAGCTATTTTGTGTGAATAAAATATGAGTTTATGAGATTTTCAAAATGTAAAAGATGTACAGTCTTCAGCTACATTACCTGATCTGCTTATGTTGCTAAGGTAACTCTTTTAGCTTTAGCCTTAGCTATGTTAGCTGCATTGGAGTGTCTTCATGGAAGATGAGCTTTTTCCTAAGAGCAGACTGTTTACTCAGCTTTATTAATTGTTTTCATAGGTTCTGCATATCCATGTTTTTGTATTGTAATTTTTAATATTCTAACCCTTACCTTAACCCTTCCTCTAATCTTCAATGGAAGTTTAATCCAATTAGATCCAAGTTCTTTATGGTAAGTTCCTGTATTTTGTTTGTTGGTCAAAAAGCACCCAGAGTGAACACTTGTAGGTCATATTTGGCCTGCCCTACCGTTCTGACGTTTTAAGATTTTAACAGACTATGTGAGTAAATAAACTTTGAAATGATATCTTTTTTTGGCCATGTAAGTGTTCAGGCTCATATTTGATATTGGTTGTTGTTGCCTGCAGCTGGGATGAATAACAGTATTATTGACGGACCTCTTTAATCTCCTCAGGAACCTTTACTACAGGCAGCAAACTGGATAAGAGGAAGTAGAGAGAGGACTTTGAACATCTGCCTTGTAGATCCCAATGGATAACTTGTGGCACAACAGTCAAATTATCTTTGTCACTAACCAATATTACGTTTAAATATTGAACACCTGCTTCTGAAACCGTTTAGTTCTCACCATTACACCACATCTGTACAAACACTCATATTGTTGTGGATGCTTAGATGGTGATGCCAGTTTTCATCTGCATCTGTGCGTTTATGGACTTTCTGCAGTCTCTTCTAGTCACATTCCAGTGACGGTGCTGCTCGGAGGGAAAAAGACGCGCTAACTAAAAAGGAATGTTGAAGTGGTGCCACTCCGCAATGACTCCCAGCCACAAGGAAGTCTGATGCATGTGTGTGTCCTCATGGAGAAACCATCATGGAAAGTTTTATTTCCTTGGTGTATCGGCTGACTCAGCTGTCTGATGTTTAATTTAGGGCTCAGTCATGCCCGTTACACAGCTGTTTCTTGCGCTGCTGTAATGTCACATAGATAATAAGTGCGCCTTGGTTAACTGTTAACTCATTGAGGCTGGTTTTGGGTCAGGTAAATGAAAAAGATGACCCACTTTTAAGTTTAAACAAGAGGTCAACCAGGTTAAACAAGTGTGTCTTTTCCTCTACAGGCAGACAATGATGGAGTATTGTGCATTCTGTTGTGTTCAAGTGTTTACAACTTATTCCTTTTTTATTTTTGTGTGGCCTACATGGAGAAATGTGTATGTATAGCTGTTGAAAGTAAAATAAAATGTTACACATTGACCAAACTATTCAATAAAGAAGCAAGTTGTCTTTGAGTCAATATTGTCTCAGAGAGGAAACTAGGACAGACATTGTTCTGAAGAGGAAAAGAGTTCAGGTAGGATAATCATTCAGTGTCTCTTTGTCACCTTTAATTGCTTTCCATCTCAGACTTTCTTTAGCTTATAAGTCTACTATTTAATTTTCAATTTGACTTTATTAGATTAGACAGTAAAGTCTTCTCTGAATGGATAAAGGTGTTAATATCATTGGTCAAGGTAAGGTTAATTATCATCTCAGAGCATGTCAGGCACAGGAAAATATTTAATTGTGCTTAACTGAACTTAATACAACCTTATAGCTATTGAAGGTTTCATAACAAGCTTGTTTCTTTGCTGTTTATGTTTCAGATGTGTCATCATGGCAACGGCTTCAACAGGAAGTTGCATGTGTGTTTGTGGTCGAAGTGTGAATAATTCTGATGCTGTAGTTTCCAGTTCAACTATTTTTCCATCTCTGTGAAATCAGGGTTAGGTGTAAATTCATATACCATCAAAGCAAATCTGTGACTTAAATCATACTTAAGATCATAAACATTCCCAAAGTGACACTTATATGTGCTTTACTTTAAGATAATCAGTTTTATTTTGTGAACTTCCCAAAAATGATCTTTTTGCCCAACAATGGGGTTAGTAAATGTTTAAGGAAGTAAAGGTCAGGCCGGTCTTTGAGTTCTTCTGGGAGAAGTCCTTTTATTGTCCACAATGTCTTGTTCTTGTCACAATCAGTTCCACGTCTTCCTTTTCCTGCATGTTAAGATCATTATGAAAAGGCACTGTGTCTGCTTGGGTCTCTGATGGAACATGTCCTCAGGTGTTTTGATATTTTTAGCTGTGCTACCAGTGAGACTCTGGGGATGACAATGTCTTGTTGGTGGTCAGTCAATTATTTCAACTCTGTTACATACTGAAATTTGTAAACTACAGATAAATGGATTTTGTAAAAAAGTTAATGGCTCCCAGGTTATGTATCCTGATGTTTTGCTTTAAAAATAGAGCCACATCTTGGACAATTTGTAACTTTATACTTAATATTTATCAGTGTTTCCAAATCACATACTTCTGTACTTAGTACAAAGTATTTTGAGTGCACTCGTGTACTACTGGTATCTTCTAAAGCACCCAAGAACTGGATGTGCACCCTCAATGAATGCCATATTGTGGACGTAGCAGATATTCTACTGTTAGCAAGCTAGTTCGCCAGCTAATGTCAGCATATGTTTGCTAGCTAACGTGTTATTAGCAATGGCAGTAGATTTCAATGAAGAAAAAGGCATTTAAGGCGAAACATTTCTGTAAGCCAATAATGTCAACATTAAATACAAGTCACATGAATGTAACAGTGAGTGAAAATAGCCGTCAAATTTCAAATATAATTGCCTTACATCTGTTTGTAACGTGCAATTCAAAACAAAGTTGTCCTAGAGGAAGAAAACAGAGGCAGTGTGCTATACGAGACCAAGCTAACTCACTGTGTTTAAATGCTCTGTACTGCATTTAAGTGCACTGTAATACAGTAAACAAACAGAAGTATGGGATTTCAGATGCACTATCTGTAGCCCCCTTTGTGTAAACTGTAGTGTTGTGTAGGCTACGAGCATGCTAACATGGTAAACATTCGCTCTACACTTTTTATTAAAACAGCAAAGTTTTCTGTTATTTTTATGCATGTCAATTGGCTGATTTAATGGTAGCATATGTATTTTGCTAGCTACACAAGCAGATTTTCAAATCTATACTGATTTTGACCGTGACAGCACAGATATTAAGACAGTTTCAAACAGAAATGCTAGACTGGCCAGCTAAACAGCTTAAGTCAAATACTTCTGTAGTTGGCACCAAAACAATGTGCTACTTAATCCAATAAACATTATTTATTTGGTTCCAAAAAACTGGTGAAATGCTCCGTCTGAGTGGATAGGTGTCCATCAGACCTGCGCATCTGGACACTGCAATTTTACTCTTTTCTTTGTTGCAAAACTGCTCAAGCTCTGTCAGGTTGCACAGGGATCAGGCATGAACAGACTTTTACAAATCCTGCCACAAATTCTCTATTGGATTAAGGTCTGGGTTTTGATTTATTCTACTTGTTGTCTTTAAACAGTTTCTGTGTAGCTTTCACTGTATGCTTTGGATCATTGTCTTACTGGAAAATAAATCTTCTCCCAAGCCGTAGTTTAGTTTAAAATTGTCCTTTTGTCATATTCCTTTTACCCTTTACCTTTACAAACCTTCCAGGGCCAGCTGCCAAGAAGCATACCCACAGTATGATGCTGCCACCACTGTTGGTATGCTGTGTTTGAGGTGAAGTGCAGTGTTTGGTGTCCGCACAACATAGTGCCTTGTCTGATGGCCAAAAAGCAACCTGTTGGACTCATCAGACCAACAGCATTTTCTTCAACTTGACCATGCAGTCACCCACATGCCTTTTGGTGAACTATTGTCAAGATTTCATCTAAATTTCTTCAACAGTGGCTTTCTCTTTGCCACCATCCCATAAAGCTTTAACCAGTGAAGAATCTGGACAACAGTTGTGTGCAGAGTGCCTCCCATCTCGGCTGTTGAAGCTTGTAAGTCCTTCAGAGTAGCCATAGGTCTCTTAGTAGCCTCTCTCGCTAGTCTCCTTCTTGCACAGTCAGTTTGTGAGGCATATTTACGCATGTGCCATATTCCGTCTTTTTCTTGATGATGGATTTAACCCTGGGGGATGTTCAGTGCCTTAAATTTTTGTATTCACCTCCTGACTTTTCAGTAACCTGTTCTCCAAATTGCTTGGAGTGTTCTTTTATCTTCATGGTGTAATGGTTGCCAGGTTTACTAATTTACGAGTGACTGCACTGAACAGACTATTGTTTTGAGATATAGGGTATAAAGAGAAAGTGGAAAGGCTACTTATATTTAGAAGCATAAATGGCCTTATGTTCACATGGTTTTGAGTTTAAACAATTAGGCTACCTTAGATTGGATTGCTCTTTCTTGAAACAGGTTAAATGAGCTGGAAATGCTGTGGAATCAGTGCCATCGCTCTCATGTTTCATTACTGCAACTAAAAGGCCAGCTAACTTCTGTCCCCATGACTCTTAAGTACTGTGTCGAAGAGTCATTAGACATTCTCTGTGGTTTTGCTGGCAAGAGGGTCACAGAAATTAGACTGCTGTCACACATTCTTATCACACTTGTTTATTTTAGAGAAAGCACTATGGCATGCTAACTCAAGATATGCTGTTATCAGGGGATTCTGAAACCTGAGATGACTCCATCTGTTGCCTGGAGAAGTTAAATGTCAGAGCTGAGGTTGAGTTAAGTTTCTTATAATAGAGGAGGAAAATGTTAGCTAATCTGATGTTTTTTTTTTTTTTTTTGAAAGATTACAGATGGATAGGGCACGTCGTTTGATTTTAAGGCAGTTTTAAGAAAAATTAACTATGTTTTTGTAATGTGTCTGAGAAATTCACTGGACTTTTTCCAAATGGAATCACCAAGACAATGTGCAAAATAGAAACAGAAAAACAGTTGTATTGTAAATGGAGTGAGGTTTGAACAAAAGACCAGATGGGCTCTCAGAAAATGTTGCTGTTGGGAGCATGAAAGAGGAAAAGGGAGGGAGGGGGTAAGGATAAGCAGCCAGACAGAAGCAGAGATCACCTTCTTCTCATCCATTACAAAGTGTAGCAGCAGGAAGAGGAGAGAGAAAGAGGGGAAGAGAGGCTGAGTGAGGTGAGTCGGGCTGCGAGTAGAGGTGGGGCGAGTGTAGGGAGAGGCAGAAGGGTGTGTGCTCAAATGAACCGCTCTTCCCCTTCGTTCCCTGTCTGTGTGTGTGTGTTTGTGCGAGTGTGTATGCCACTAGCTTCTGTCTCATTCGGGCAGAGAATAGAAAAGTTGGAGCAAAGTCTGAGTCAGCTCCAGCAGCTACCAGACACTCACAGCAACTCCCCCCCACTAGTAACAGGTTTCCTTTTTTTTAAACTGCTCTCTCTCACTCATTCAGTCTCCCTCTTATTCAAACTCACACATACACACCAACCACCGGTCTCTACTGGCAGAGGGAAGACAGGATCACTGGAGAGCTGTTACACACCTTTACTCCCAGCTTCTTACCCAGAAAGCAGCAGACGTTTTACCCAGGATGTGGACACTTCTCTTGGGGGTCACCTTTGGATTACTGGCCTCCTCCAGGTCGGAGGAACTTAAAGGTGAGGAGACTCTGATTTTACCCCGTGGATGGTTCTTTGTTGGGTATTTACTTTGCCCTTTTCTGCTTGAATTTTCCCTGCTAATTTCAGGATTGCACTGTTTTTACCTTTTTTTGAGCTCGGGTTGAGAGTTATGAGTAGGCAGTGAAAGAAAGAGGCTGTGCTCTGCTGCTGCTTGGAGAATGGATGAGTGGATGCCGGCAAGAGAGCGTGTGCTACAGCAGCACAGACAGACTTACGTCTGGCAGTCTGAGACTACTGATAGACACAAAGGAGACTCTTGCTAACTGTGTCTGACACACATTCACACCCAGGAAAGTGAGCTGTATTTATCAGGGCTTTTTAGAAAGACAAGTAGCACCCTTCTCTTCAGGTAGAAGCAGAAATAGAGTTTATTTTCCTCTTTTGCAGCGTACTCCTCCAGCTGCAGTCTGTGCTGCCACGCTTAATGCTTTATTCTCTGACACAAAGGATGTTCAGCAATTGCTCGCCCCCCCTAAATGTCTCCCTCTTTCTCTTTGTCTCTGTCTCACATGCGCTTTTTGTGTAAGCCATAGATTGGATTTGTTGCTTGGAGCTATATATCTCTGGAGATGTAGTTGGTACTGAATCAAACAGGTCTGGGTTACGTCTGGCTCAGTTCCCTGAGGAGGTGGTTGTGGGCTTGTTCACAAAGACTCCCCCTGGCACTATGCCAAGCTACAATCAGGCTATAAATCTGACCAGTATTTAAAGGCAAATAAGAGGTTAGTTTGGACAGCTTGTATGTGTACTGTATGTAGGATGAGGCAAAGAGGGGGAGGACCCCAATCTTCCCAAAACCAGTCTTTCAACATGTGCTAGTGTGTTGAGTAGCTGTGAGCTTTAGTCTGTGAATGTAACTCTTAAGTTTGAGAGTTATTGATGTAAGATGTAAGTGTGCCCTCCCACTGCAACTATTATACTCCTGAGACAAAAAAATTAAAAACAAGTCTTATGGACCTTTGGTCAGGCCTGTTAACCAAGCGTATGAGTCTAACATTTCATTTTGAACATTAAATGTGGGCAGAGATCAAGTCCAATATTTTCCAACAAGGACAATGAAGTGCATCAAACTGTATCGTATCATCGTATCACATCTTATCACATCGTATCCTATCCTATTATCCTATCATGTCCTATCGTATCATCGTATCGTATCGTATCATTGTATCATATCCTATCGTATCATCGTATTGCAACGTAACAAATCGTATCGTAGCGTAACATATCACATGGCATTGTACCGCATCATATCATATTGTATCATATCACATAACGTTGTAGCATACAATATTGCATTGTAACGTATCGCATCAAATGGTATGGTATGTAATGGTGTAATGCAGTGTCGTAACATATTGCATCATTGCATATAAGGTACATACATTGCTTAATAATGTATCGTATCATGTTGTATGATATGGTATGGTATCTGATTGTATCAAATCATATCATTCACATCATATCTTATTTTATTGTATGGTATGGTGTGGTATTGCATCGTATTGCATCGTATTGTATTGTACTATATAGAACTGGCTCCCAAACTGGGGTCCAGGACCCCCAGGGGGGTGCCAAAGATCGCTGACAAAGTTAGATTTGTAAATATTGACTAAAACCATGATAAAGCAGTTAATTAGTAGTTTATACAAAGGTAAGATAAGAAACCCATGCATAGGTACCTTTTTTAAGGGTTTTATCAATGAAACAATCAAAATCTTTGTTGATTTTTGGTGGCAGTGTGTCACTTTCTTCTCTCTTGGGTCCGGGGTGGGGGGTCCACTTTCCTTAGGTACTTGTGGGGGGGGCTCCATGGAAAAATTATTGGGAAAACACTGCCATATAGCATTGCATCTTATCAAATCCTATCATCATATTGCACCAAACTGTTCATTACCATACTGTTCTGTACCATACCATATCATAACATATCAAATCATGCTGTAGAGTCGTTATGTTTCATGTTGCATAGCATCTTATTATATCATGTCCTATTCTACCATTACATTCTTTACAATACTGTACCCTACCATACTGTTTTGCATTGTATCATATAAGTCTGTATTGTATTGTGTCACATTGTATCTTGTAGTATTGAATGTTTTGGTAATCTGTCATATGGTACTGTACTGTTCCTTAGTTCCTTACTATACTGCACCCTATACCATATGGCAGCCATTCTCAACCAGGCTGCCATGGTCAGGGGTGCCTTCAAAGTGCTTTAAATTCAACCAAGAATTACCATGAATATGCAGATCATTAGCTATTCTGACATGTAATCAGAATTGTCTCAAACGCCCTTTTCTTTAAATCATGTTAGTGTCTGGGTTAGTGAATGAATTGGCTGATGTGTCAGTAAGCTCTGCTTGTCTTAACTTTGTTTGGCAGGTGGGCAAAAACATGCCAAAATGTGTTTTATAAGCCTACACGCCCATTCTGGGGCACAAGGGTTTTTCTGCTCTGTGCTAGTTAAAATCAGGTTCACTCAAACAAAAAAAAAAACCCTAAAATCTAAAAATCTAAAATTATGGCAAAAACACATGAATGGTTCATACAAAGGTCTTTTGGTAAGAATACCTTTGTTTTGGGCTATTTTGTTTGGCTTTAAACAATGAAAACAAATCAAATTGATGTTTAATTGTAACAGCATTATGTCACTTTTGTTTGTTTGGGTCCTGGAGGGAGTTAACCTTGCAAAGCAGATGGATACGCCCGTTTTCTTGTTTTTCACTGGTGAATCTATCTTGCAAAGCTCCCATCCGAAACATCTGGGCCCAGTTAGAGCGTGACAGGACCAATCAGGGACGAGGGGTAGTACTTTCAAGCGCGGCAGAGTCATGACGTAAACAAGCAGCAGCAAGAGGCTGGTGCAGTTATGGCAAAAGAGCTTAGGGTGGACGCTGCTAAAGCGCCAGTTTTATCAGAACTTGACGACATTTGTAGAAAAGAACAAAGAACAGCACTGAGTTGTTTTCTTTTCAAAAACGACAAAAGTCAGGTACCTACATGTCTATAGTCGCCATGTTTCGTGTTATTCCTCGGTAGCTGTGCACGTGCAGCTCGATAGTGGCTACATAACATGTTTTTAGTTGCTCTGATTGGCCCGTAGAGATGTGACAGACAGAACATTCATCCAATCACCCTCCGAGTTTTCTTCAATGCCTCTGCCTTTTCTCAAACCTTTCCTACTGAAGTTTTCTGAGTAGTAGTTTTCCTACTGAAGTTTTCTGAAGTTGTGTAAGGTTAGGAGGGAGTAGCTCTTCTTAGAAATGTGAAGAGGGGTACAGAGTGAAAAAAGGTTGGGAACCACTGCCTTAGAGGTTCATCTGGTCAATTATATTACTACATGATCTGCCGTCAGTCATAGGAATGTAGAGTGTTGTTTTTTTTTTAATCAATACATTTTGTCTGGGGTGATTTTTAAAAATCTTTCAAGCAGTTTGACAGAAAAAAAGATTGAGGATTGCTGCCATAAGGTATTACACCACACTTTACTGTCATATCACTGGTACTGTATCATATCACATCACATCACATCATATTATAGAAATGTTATGTCTTGTGTTGCATCATATCAAGCTACATTTTTGTTTCATAGCATATTGTAATGTATTATAATATCATCATTTATCTTAATATATAGTATTGTATCATATTATTTCAATATATATTGTGGTGTTATATGGTATTGTAGCCTTTTACATCCTTGTATCATAAGTAAGCGTACAGCACTGTTTTATTAAAGCATATCATATAGTATCATTCTCCAGTATGGTACCGTGCCCTATTGTATCTTATTGTGTCATATGAATACTTGTGATTTTTAAATGTGAGGCATCTTTGATTTTCTTTCTCCAACACAAACGAAATGATTATTTGTTCATTTAAGAAAAAAAATCTGGAGCTTGCCTGACTAGCTGTTCTAACTGACGATCCTTCTATCTTTTGTATTTCCATAATGAACAGTAAAATTTGGATCATCTGTGCTAAAACAGAAGGCATTATTCTTAATGATGCTTCTTCTGTGCAGCAGATCTCTCTCTCCCTCACTCAAACTCACAAACTCAAACCCATTCACTCAACCCAACCTGACCACTGGATTTCCTAAAATGTGGCCGTATTTGCCTCCTTGGCGCTACGACCCCTTCCTGCGTGTAGCCGTGTCATGTTTCAAGGTGAAGGGTGGTCAGGGTACCGGTCCCTGACAAAGAGCGCTTGTGCGTGCACAGGCTCTGAGTACCATCTAATGCCACCTGAGACTCTCGAACACGTGTTTGCCTTCTACACCAGTGTGCTCTCCTCTAGAGAGAAAACCACCCTGAAGCTGAAAATCTCTTCAACCAGGTCCTATATGAGTCAACTTTTAATTCAATCCTTTTTACCTGCAGGCTTTGGAACTTACTGAACTCATTTAATTTGTTGTAGGTCTTTTTGTTCTGTTTAATCTTTTAACTGCTTTTTAAAACCTTTTTGTGAGTTTCAGGCAACGTACCAACACTCCCTCGTGTGTTTTTCCCCCTGGTGCACACTAAAGTCTTTGTGTCCTTGGGAAATATGCTCAGAACGATCTCTGTAATGTACACACATCCTTGAATGAGGCAGTGATTTCCTAACTCACTGTATCATCAGGCATAACAGCAGATTATATGTGGTACACTTGGTTTTCAGCTGGAGTATAGGCTAAGACAAGCATGTGGGATAAAATGGAAGAGAAACTGAAGGGCAAAGGGACATAAATTAACATAAATAGACTATATTTTGTTTGTTTTGCTTTGTGAAGAAAAAACAGGCGATTTTTTAAGAACTGGGTCGGAAAATTGCAGCCAGCTATGTGTGTATTTGTTTTGAACTAGCTGTGGTATTAGCTTAGTGCAAGCACAGTATTAGCTAACTTGGCAGCTGGCTTTTATGTACATTCTTTGTATTGAATTGTCACCTGACTATAAATTTACTGAAACGTACTTATATTTGGCCTCAGCCTTGATGTTAAATGTATTTTTAAACTATGGAAATAGCTTAACTAGGTGTTTCCCCAGTAACCTGTTTGCTAAGCTAGGCTAACCACCGCCCTGCTGTAAGAAATAAGCCTCGTTTCTTAAATGTGACATTTTTCTAAACAAAACCATTTTTTTAAACCATATACAGTGTTTTTATAGAACTCCCTTTTGTTATGGAAGAAAAATATCAAAGTTTGAGGTTAGCCCACAGTGCTAACAAAAATAAACAGTAAAAGCGAGTGCAAGGACGGTTTTATAGCATGTAATTTCCACTTAAGTCTCCTTTATCTTCAAATCTGAATGCCTGAATAGAACATTGAAGGTCAGTTCTCTTATCACCGATCATCTATTTGGATCTACTGAAACCCTCTTTTTAATTTAGAGGAGAGCTTTAAGGCTAACATTTAATAAAGAGGAAAGTTGAAAAAAGTGCCCTTGCCTTTTCTGTGTGAGAGAAAGCTGGGCTGCTTTTAAGCATCAAGGTTAAAGGTGCAGAAAGGCACAATGTGGTGGATGGAAATGCCACAGTAGAGGGAAAAACAGATAGTGAGAGTCCTTATTGTGACCTTCAGGTAGTGTGCTGAGTGTTTGTTTATGTGGGTGGGTGCATGAGCACGAACATATTCGCACCAGGTCTCATGTTTCATCTGTCCCACTGCCCGGTGGACCTGTGACCAGTGAAGGGAGAGAAATCCCTGCTGACAGAGCAACTTCCCTCACGTGTGATAACACAGGAATCTGAAAAATAGCTGATCTCTACAGCTTAAAGGATTTTACCATTATGTGGGGAAGTTTAAGAAGATTCTGTGAAGTTTAGGGTTGATTTCTCTTACCAGCATGTGATTCCTGTCCTCATGAATTCTGGGAAAACTTGAGGGAGAAAAACTCTCTGTATGATGCCTTCCATTGGACAAGTGGAAACAGGAATAAAAGCAGACAAGAAAATAAAAATAAGCCATTGTTGTGGGTCACTAATCTCAGCATCAAGCCACATCATGGCAAACATCTTCATGCTATTTTTGTGGCTGCGTTCTGTGCTGATGCAAGAAAGGTTAAGATTTACCCCTAGCTTCTACAAGCTGTCGTGAGTGCATTGAATAAACTGAACTTTTGCAAAGTATTTCAGGGACAATTGTGTTCTAGTTAGGAAACAAGCTGCCAACTAGCAACAGCCCACAAGTCTTTTATCTATCAGCTTGACATGAAATGTTAGATCAGTCAGTTTGATATGAAGTCTAGCTTGATTTATCAGTTGATATGAAAGGCTGTCAGATTGCTTTGGCAGTTTGAAATATAGTTATATATCAAAGTTAAAAGTTAGAAGGCATATGGTTAAAAACAAACATGAATGTTTGAATGGCTAAATGAGTTAGCTTAGCTGAGCTTGTTCAGCCATTCATTTGTCTCTTTAATGAAATATTTCTCACAATATGCTGCGTTTAGGCAGGCCAACTTCTCCATTCATGTCTTAGCATGAAATATTAGTCCTGTTTTTATTACCTCCGCCAAGGACGTTATGTGCTCGTGTGGGTTTGTTTGCTAGTTTGTTCGTTTGTTAGTTAGCAACATAACTCAAAAAGTTGTGGACAGAATTTGATGAAATTTTCAGGAAATGTCAGAGATGGCATGAGGAAGAACTGATTAGATTTAGGGAGTGATCTGGATCACCGTCTGGATCCAGGAATTTTTCTAAGGATTCTGTACTATTTGGAGATAGGGAAAATGGTGGAGGTCTGCGCTGTTACCACTTTACACCAGGAGATGGCGGACATGAGTAACTTCAATTCCAGCAGCAGTTTTTGGTGCAGCAGTTTTTGGGTGTGTTTCTATTCAAAGTTTTGGAGTTTATAGAGTTTGAAAGACGCATGCCTGGTCGAGGAGACGAGTCGGAGCGTAACAAAGAGAAAGACAGCGAATTGTAGCGAGAATACTCACAATGCTGGGAGGAATAGAGGAATATTCACCCTCTTCCAGGGCTTTCAGTCGTCCGGTGAGACCATGGGTGGATCTGTTGGCACACGTAGCAAAGCCAATGCTTTGCCTCACTGTGTTTCCACCCCACCGGGGAGGGAGTAATCGGCGAATGCCGTGGTGGGGGCCACATGGGGATGGATCCAGGAATTTTTTTTTAAGGATTCTTCACTATTGGGAGATAGGGCTAATGGCGGAGGTCTGCACTTTCTGAGTCCTTTTTAGTTACTTTTGTTTTGAATTGAGGACTGTGTTTAATAAAAACTTAAATCCATAATTTGTATTTACTAAACAGTAAACCACACTTTTGTTTCATGGATGAATTTCACATGATTAGGAGGAAAAGCTGTTAAAAGTAGCCTTCCTGGTTTCTTTGTTACTCACAAACAGAGATGGAAAAAGTACATAACTATGCTCAAGTAAAAGTACAGTTACGCTGGCTAAAGTTTACCTTAGTTAAAGTACAGGTCTATAAATCTACTCAAGTAAAAGTGTGCTATCTAATTTAAAGTTAACTTTACTGATTAGCTACAATAAAATATTTTTTTTTCCCAAGTGGCAGGAAAAAGAGAATAGATCTCCAACCAGGTAAAGTCAGTCCCACCTCTATAATACATAAGAAACACAGCAAAATTGACAGTGTTGATTTAAGTCATATAGATTTAGGTGTAAAATTTTATGTTTCTTTTTGTCCACAATACACAGATAAACTACACTTTGAAAGTGTTAAATATTTCACAATTTAAAAGAGCTGTGAGAACTCTTGAAAATCTGTGACAAGAAAAAAGCAGAGTCAACCTCATAGAGTTATATGCACTTTGTGTCTTTTATGAGCACCTAAAATCACAGGTGGCAGCTCTAACTCAGTGGCTAACTTCATTCATGGTGCAAACGTATCTCACATAAAAACAACAACAACAAAAACAACAACAGCAACAAAACACACCAGAAACATGAGCAAATGAATCCCAGCAGAGATTACTGTACATCAGGCAAATCCAAACACAACTAAATACATATAAAACACTCTGCCCATGGGCATGATGGGTAACTCCGCCCACACATCTCCCCTGGATTTGAAATTGCAGTGTGCAGGGCTTAGGGCAATGTTTTTAAAATATATCAGTGCAAAACACCTACATATTATAAAATGACTTCAAATATTTGTCAGTCTTATCTCTTATGGTCTTACTATATAGAGGCAGCTGTTTTAGTTTGAGTGTGTTTAATATAATCAGTAAAAACTCTTTAAAGGTGCTTGAAGAAACTTTTGCCATGGTTTGAGTGTGTGGATGAGCGTGTGTGATCTGTGTGTTTGTGCATCTGCATGCAGGGGGGTAATTTGTACTTTATTGCTGGTGTACATCAGACAAACAGAGAGTAATGAGATAAAACAAGAGAGAGAGAAAGCGAAGAGAGCGCAGAGAGTAGAGCTCTCCTATTACTTCTGGAGCAGCTGGAGGTTTTGGCAAGAGGCTTTTGTTTAAGCTCCCTTTCTCTCAGCTTCTGCACATCCAGACTGTGCAGTCTCCTTGGTTTCAACTCTATTAGGTGACAATGGAGCCTTTTTGGAGAGTCAGTGCTTTGGCATAACAGGCTTCTCGACTGTATAAAGACAGCCATGACCGTCCTTCTCTCTCTGCATACTAATGATCGCTCCTCAGATTCTTGTCAGCCAGCTTTTCAGCTCACTGATGGTTAGCCGTGCTCGCTTTGATCTCCCTGGGCAGGTTTGCAAGGCCAAGGCTGTTGTCTTGTTTTTCATCCTTTTACTTTAAAGGACGCTGGGCCGTGTGGCTGCATGTGTGGAAGCTTTTTCAGGTGTATGTGTGTGGGAGAGATGGAGGAAAATAAGAAACCACTTTATAAAAAAAAGTGCTGGCACTTACTCGGGTTGCCTGACTGCCACGAACAGAAGAGAGCTTCACTTCCTGCTGCTAACTCTGTGTTTACTCATAACAGCCAGTGGAAAACTGCCGTTTAAAAGTCAGCTTTCTCTATAGCAAGGAAAAAAACACAGCTACTACTAAATAACAAACAGCAATTTTACTAATCCCCTGACTATTTATAGTCTTAACTTGGAGATGAGTCACACATTGCTTAACATGGCAACCTAAAGTAAGAAAAAACTGCATAAAATTAGATTTTTATGTAACAGAAAACCTTTTTTAGCTTTTTTATGTATCTAACATCTGAACACAGGATACAACCTGATAAAAAAACTGATGATGATGATTGCTAGATTGTGCACTTCCTCTTTTACTTGTGCCAGTTGAACAGTTCTTCTGTGTCTATTTGGCATGTGACAACTATGTGAGCACATCGTGTACTGTACTTACACTACAATACAGAAACAGCAGAAGTAATTGTAGAGCTGATCTAGATCCTCAGGAAGCTGGGGAAGCTTCATCAATGTATGTATTATGTTCATTGTAGTACATGTGATTGAGATGGCATTTTATTATGCATGCAGAGTAAAGAACTGGATAGGTATAGCAGCTAAAAAGGAAGAGGAAACTAATATTGTTAGAAATAACTGGATCATTCTGTGTTTTTAACTTAACTACTGCATACAGGTACATCTCAAAAAATTAGAATATCATATAAAAGTTCAATATTTTTTGTCACTCATTTCAGAAAGTGAAACACATATTTTATATAGACTCATTACACGTAGAGTGAAATATTTCAAGCCTTTATTTCTTGAAATGTTGATGATTATGGCTTACAGATAAAGAAAACCCAAAATTCAGTGTCTCAGAAAATAAGAATGTTACATAAGATTAACAAAAAAAGGATATTTTAAACAGAATTGTCAGGCTTCTGAAAAGTATGTTCATTTCTATGCACTCAGTACTCAGTTGGGCCTCCTTTTGCATGAATTACTGCATCAATGTGGCATGGCATTGTGGTGATTAGCCTGTGGCACTGCTCAGGTGTAATGGAAACCCAGGTCGCTTTGATAGCGACCTTCAGGTCATCTGCATTGTTTGGTCTGGTCTGGCTTGACTCCAGCCTCAGTCCACTCCTTGTGAAGCTCCCCCAAATTCTTAAATGGATTTTGCTTGACAGTCCTCTCAAGGCTGTGGTTCTCCCTTATGCTGGTGCACATTTCCCACCACACTTTTCCTTCCACTCAACTTTCTATGAATATGCTTGGATACAGCACTCTGTGAACAACCAGCTTCTTTAGCAATGACTTTTTGTGGCTTACCCTCCTTGTGGAGGGTGTCAATGACTGTCTTCTGGACATCTGTCAAGTCTGCAGTCTTCCCCATGAGCCTACTGGCCCAGACTGAGAGACCATTTAAAGGCTCCATTTTGAGTTAATTAGCTGATTAGGGTGTGACACCATGACTTTCCAACATTGAACTTTTTCACAATATTCAAATTTTTTTCTGGGTTTTCATTATCTGTAAGCCATAATCATCAACATTTCAAGAAATAAAGGCTTGAAATATTTCACTCTATGTTTAATGAGTCTATATATGTGTTTCACTTTCTGAAATGTGTGACAAAAAATAATGAACTTTTTCACGATTTTCTAATTTTTAGAGATGTACCTGTATACTTAAGTCACTGTAACTCTTACACTTTCACATTCTTCTTATTATTTATTATGATTATTATTATTATTCATTATGATTTATGTTTTCCCCTGAAGCTATAAGAGACAACAAGTGAAAAACATATAATCTATATTTATTCTGCAAGTCTAAGGTGCAAGGTCAGCCATAATGGAGATAAAGGGGAATGTTTTTTGGGGGGCCCAGACAAACTGGGGGCCCATGGTGGTCAGCAAAATCATGATCCATTGTTGAGTTAAGGTGTGACAATCATATTGTATTCCTAACTGAATAATAATCACTATTATCAAAGCTACAAAAATAAGTTTTATTTATTCATGCTTTGGTACAATATAGCCTTATTAAAAATGTAAACCCCTTAGACACAATAACAGTAGCAAAAATGGGTGAGATTTGCATTATAGGGGACAATGATGGGTTAACTGTAGCCAAAAAGTTCCCACAAAGTGGCAAAATTAATGAAAAGGAGCAAAAATAAGTGACAAATAAAATTGGCACAAAAAAGGTGGAAAATAATGGCTAAAAGCAACAAAAAACAGGTTAAATGTGGCAAAAACGTGGAAAACAAGGACAAAAAGCATCAGAGAAGAACCCAATGATAATTTAGCACACTTTTAATTGCTAAAATGAATTAACTGTTAGCTGGGATGCTAGCACCAATGCTACTGATCAACACACATCATTATCATGTGTTGATATCCTCAGTGAATGACTACTGGCTCGGGCCCATTCTCGCAGTATTTTTCAGGGGCCAAACTAATTCTGTGGGCAGGCCTGTTAAGATGCACTATCAGTACAACTTCACAAACTTGAAGATTTAAGTTTTAAAGATTTAAAGTATTCGTGGAATTTATTACATAAATAAGCCATGCCACAGCTACTTTAATTGTTTGTAAACAGTGAATGAGCTTTAACTACAGCTTAGATTTTTTGTTTGCCATGCTTCATACATCAGAATAGGTTTATCTGTGGTGTGTAGTCTTTCCTGTGCATGTTGGTTTTTCAGAGTGATTCAGTATCACACATCTTTCACATCCTGTGAATCTGTCACCATGGTATCAAAACAAGCACCAAACACAGGAGGGTCACTTCTTTATATACACAGTAATTATTTAAATGAGTACATTAAGGCAAAACACTGGAAATTTGAAGATGTGTATAGATATGTTTTTCCCTTGGTTAAACCAGAAGACTTCTCTATTTTCTCCTTTCGATGTCAAGTCAAACAACCACCTTTAAAAAACAGAAATCCCCCGCCCTAAAACTACTTTCTGACAAAGACAAATCATCCTTCAAAGTGTTGGTGAGCTGAGGCGGATGCCTGAGAATGAATTGATTCTGGAGGTCATATGACGAAGCTTCGGATTATTGCACCACATGTTTTCCCTTGTTACGCAAATGTCCACTTTGACTCAA
Source organism: Cheilinus undulatus (assembly GCF_018320785.1). Taxonomy (NCBI): domain Eukaryota; kingdom Metazoa; phylum Chordata; class Actinopteri; order Labriformes; family Labridae; genus Cheilinus; species Cheilinus undulatus. Next base: position 32,487,377 of record NC_054873.1, read on the forward strand.
GGATGAACTGATTACATTTTGGAGGCTGAGATCACTGAGCCTCATGTTGCTTGGTGCTGAGCTCATGGTGGATTAATGTTAGGTCTTGATGTACTGAACATTACAACAGAAAACACCACAGGCCTTCATTTTGACCATTTGACTGAGGGGAAGTTGTGTCCCAACTCGAGGTTTATCTTTGAGTCAAGAAAACTTGAGTAAATAAGCTGAGCAAGCTAAATGACACAGTGTACACCAAATCTGATTTAAGACTGCACAAAGAACATGTGTTTGAGAATGCTTCCCAAGGACAGTCTTGTAGTCTTGAGTCCATTTAGACCTTTGGCTCTCACTCGTTGGTTGGGACCCGAAGGTGGACAACATTTGAAAAAATGGCAACGAGTGTGTTTTTGTTTTGAGGGACATTTATCTATCCCTGTGTTCTATCAGAATGTTTGTTCCATGTCAAGTTCAAACCACCCCATGTTTCGTTAACACTTAGGCCTTGGTAACAAAACGTTTCCACAGTAACAAATCCAGCTTGACTCGATAATGTTGAGTGAAAACAAGATCTATAGATAACTGAAAAGTTCAATATAAAACATTATATCAAGTTACTTAATAAGATATATAGGAGAACATATAGATTTAGGTTGGGCCACGGGCTCAACTTAAAAGGTTTGTGCAACTATTTTAGTTGAGCCAACTGATTTATATTTATTTAGCAAAATTTTTTTCTGTCATTTTTGGCTAATGAGCATTTTATGTCAAATAAGTGGCAACATAAAGTTTTAAGTTGGGCCCTTCACTTAAAAAGCAGTGAGAATTGTTACTTAACTATTTTATGTTTGGTCCCTATATTTGTTTTTACAGTCTGTTAGGTGACAAAAAAGTCCACACAGAAAATATAAACATAAAACTGATAGAAATTAATATTTTCCCCCCACTTTGAAAGAAGAAATCTTTTCATCCACATCAGTCTGTTTGTAAAAATTAATTGTTTTATCATTTCATTTGATTTAACCCTTTAAATGCCAGTTTACACACCAAATGCTGCTGATTCAATTTAGTAAAAAACACCAAAAGATTGCATGATGTTAACATACTTTATGCTAGATAAGATTTTTTTTTTCCATCAATGGACACAATCTTGGACATGTCATTCGTTCACAGGAAACAGATTTTGATGCATTTTTAATTTATTTATGGTGTCCAATAAAAAAAAAAAAACTGTTAAGTGACAAGATGTCCACAGTCAAAACTGCCATAAAATTAAATCAAATAAAAAAAAATGTTCTACTTTAAAGGACTCAAAAATTTTCACCAGCTTTAGTATTGTTTATAAAAATCCATTATGTTATTATTTTGATTTATTTGAATAAGCTAAATACCATGTATTTGCCCTATGGTAAAAAAAAAAAAAAAAAAAAAAAAGAAATACTACCATAGGTGAAAAATAATACAAGAAAAGGGAAAATCTGGAGCCTTGGCTTTATATTGATAACCAAAAACAACAGAGAACATGATTCAATACCCTAATGGCAGTAGGCCCAAAATGGATGTTACAATGGAAGTTATAGGGACATTTTTCTCTTTAACATACCCAATGTCACATTTTTTGATTACACAAAGTACTATAGTCATATTTCAATTACCTCCAAGATTTGAAGTATGAAGTATTCTATGATCATTTATAACTTGATTAACCGAATTTATTTTTAAACTTCATCTCGTTTTTAGTTATTGTAGATGGCCCCTCTTGGCCCACATGCAGTAGTCTGGGGCCCACAAGGGGGCCCCTGCCCACACTTTAGGAAGCACTGATTAAGATTTAACTTAACAGGGTTGAACCTGGTAGGGTTAAGAATAGATGAAGGATGCAGTATAACGGCCAGTTGGATGATTTTAAAAACTGGCAACCCAAATGTTATTCTTACTGATCTCTTGACCGATTCTTTATAAGCAATTATGTGAAATCGTTAGATTATTATGCCTAATAAGAGGTGACTTTTTCTAAATTTGTGTTTATTTTCCTCTTACACTTGAACAAGGTCATTTTTACATGATAGAGCTTTTCTTTCAAAGTTTCGGCCACATTTTATGTGTTTTTCTATGATGATAAGCATTAAAAATATATCTTTTTTTTTCTTAGTATTTGATTGTGCATTATTTTCCGGCAAAGAAAAACAAATCTTTCAAGTGTATGTGTGTATGCAATCTTTGTGATTTTGTATACACTTTTACATTGGGAAACTAAAAAGGGGCCTGTGGGTGCTGAGCTGCAGATAAGCACACTGCTTTTTCTGTCCCAGAGAAGTCATCTGATAAAACTCATGACTCAAACAGGATTACTGACAGTAAACATACAGCAAAAGTACAACTTACAATCTAATTTATCATACATCCTGGTATACAGTATGTTGTTGAAAGAATCAGCTACAACTGTTTGGTTTAACCCTCTAACTAAATGTGAATCTTCTCTTTCCTTACAGTGAATTATCGGAGCTGCAGCTACGCCGGCGTCTTTCATGTTGAGGGAGCTTCCCGGCACTCCCTGAGCTTTGACATGGCTGAGAAGGTGTGTCAGCAGCTGCAGAGCACCTTGGCCAGTCTAGAGCAAGCCAAAGAGGCCTATAATAAATCCATGGAGACATGCAGGTGACGCCTTTTGTCATTGTTTAGAGATCTGAAACCAGAAATGAGGAAAAAGGTATTTTAGTTTAGATGTCATGTGTTGAGAGCAGTGTAAATTTCCAATGAAGGGAACCACCATTTACTCATCAACTTGGCCTCTACTTCTCTTTTCTGTGTTGCTAACAGACAGGCTGTGCTTCAGCAAATGACTCATGACTTTCTTTTCAAATATGTTTCCTAACAGTACTGTTGTTCTGTCCGTAGGAACGGCTGGACCAGCAACAGGACCACTGCCATCCTCAGACACAAACAGCATGAAAACTGTGCCAAAAACATGACTGGGTTCATCACTAATCCAAATGTAAAGGTTGAGCAACTGTTTGATGCTTACTGCTATGATGAACAAGGTGACTTCATGCAGCAGAAATACCTGGTTACACTATTTTTCTGTCATTTAAACGTACAGGGGAAATCAAAGTGACATGTTTTATTTACATTTTATTGATTTCTCCATCCTCTTCCTGTAGGTGGGCCAGAAGAAAACTGTACTGCCAGATTTTTATTATCTGGACATGCACCCTCAGATGAACCAGGTTGGTACAATCCGCCCTTTTTCTAATGTCTATATGAAACAAGAAGCACCCATTTTCATGCCTCTACATTAGTGAAAGCTAGGACTGGGTCAATCATTCATCTGCCATACTGTATGTAATGTGGGTATTGGTATCAGCCAGTGCACGTGTATGCACTCTTGAAGCTAACCATTGCCCCGTTTCCTTCGTATCCCTCATGGAAGTGTTTCTAGTGATCTTGTGACCTAAAAAAAGAGGGTGAAAAGAGGTAAAAGTAAAAAAAAAAAAGGCAAAAATGAGATAAAAGGTGAAAACATTGGCTAAAAGTGGCAAGAAAAGTGGTGAAAATGAGTGGAAACAGTAAAAAAAAGGGTTAAAAAGTGGCACAAATGAACAAGTTCAACATCAGAACTAAATCATAGCTTTAAATACATGTCAGCTCCAAAATGAAGCAACTGTTAGCCAGCACCAATGCTACTGATCCAACACACATGCACTGATACCATCAATAAACCATGATAGGAGAGGGCCCATTCAGTGTGTTTATCAGGGGCCCAGCCAAAAACAGGAGGAGCTTCAAATACACAAACAACTGATGAAGATGGCACAGATCTTCCCCCAGTTACATCTCAGTGACATCCATAGTTTAATGGAATCACACAGGGGTGAAAAGCTTTACACAGCACTGAGAATGGGGTTTAGACTTAGTCACATTTCCAACTTTTACCCCAACCGCTTGATTTTGTGTGCCTCGTTTCCCCTTAAAAGTGAGTTACAAGGGGTAGTGGGGCATTTTCCCCCAACGTAATGGGAAACCCTTCAAGTTCCTAACATGTAACAGTTGTCTGCAGCATAAACAGATATGATGGCAAAACCAGGCATTTCTAACACAACTGATTTTTTTTTTAACTCCTTGTTCTAAATCAAAAGGACCATAATGCATAGGGACACTGGTGGTCATGATATAGGATTGTTGCTGTCGCAAGGCAATCTGTGTAATTTCCTATCACACTCCGTTTGGATTGTAGCTTTCAAAAATCTACATTTGACAAGTGGCCCTTTCATTCATCCTTCCCATCTATTCCAACAAGAAGTGGGACCTCCTTCCATGAAACATGAAGGTGCAAATGTAAAGGAGTGTATTGGTATTTTGAATAAGTCCATGTTTATTCACAGTCTATGAGTGACGCACATACTGGAGAGTCGCTGTAATATTGTACTCTACATCAGTACTCACTGAATGCCTCCTATCCAATCAGAATACTTCGTCAGAACTAACTGTTGCATAATTTAGTAGGAATAGAACTTCGTACTGCGGAATACATCTGCAGCCTTATTTAAAACATAAAAATAAATCCTTTCCAATGATCTCATAGTCAAAACCATCACCAGGAAAGATCCTATCTATGATAGCTGAGGCCTAAAGGTTAATCCTAACAGATCACAACTGCACAAGGATATTTATAGGGAATAAGCCTCCTTCAGTCAAGGTCACATTTCCCTTTATAAGAAACTGAATTGTTAAGACTTAAGATTTGTTATAGTAAGAATTCTCATCACGTTTGTGGATTTTAAGCAGTTTTATCCTGCAGATAAATTCTGGATTCAAGCTATTTCTATGATGCATTGATAAATTATTTTAAAAATAGAGGATAGAAATAGCTCTATCTGTATGTTTTTCTTGGATTTTATGACAACTGTAGAAACAAAATGTGCTGAATTTCAAACTGTTTGAGGGGAAACTGATCTGTGAGGTTTCACCTTTCAATCAGTTTGTATTTTCAACATATTTAAAGTCAAATCAAAACCAAAACTATGATATGAAATATTTAAATCACAAGCGAGAACATGTGTCTATTGGTCACTATTTCCTGTTTAACTAATAAGCACGAGTCTTAAGGAAAATGTATTTCCAGCTGCTCAATACAATGATACGCAAACCAACACTTGGCTGAAAATACAATCTAATCCCATCTCTCATCATAATTTACAGTAACAGAAGACCAAGGGGACAGCAGCCCTTCAGACAGTGAGGGTGCAGACACCACAGCAGCCCCCGGTGAAGATGCTATTGGTGGCGGTCTGGAAACCACTCCATCAGGCACATTTGAAGTGACTACAGAAGCTGGTCCAGGAGAGTCACAGACCTTCACAGGGGATCCTACAGCAGAAGAGAACAGCAGGATGGGCTCCACTTTCACCCCTGCAGAGTTCGATCAGTCTGCTGGGTCTGGGATGCTGCCAGAGGGAGCCTCTCCTACGGCCCCTGTTGGAGGACCAGAGGAAAAACAAGCCACCACTCAGAGCGATGGGGAGAGCATGGGTGCTGAGGGAGAGGGGTCCAAGACTGAGGGTAAGAAAATATCAAAATCATAGCTGCACAGAATGAAAGCAGAGCTTAAATGATGGCAGTTTAACAAAATAGAAAGTAAAAAACACATAACACAGCAGAAAAGCTTCTCTGTAGTGCTTATAAGTCATTCCTTATTCATAATGCAGATCCCACTTTTTTTTTTCTTATGTTGCAATAACTAACAGATTCCTAGTTGTCATTTCTATCCACTGCTTGTTCAAACAAGTAATACATTTAACAGTATTGTTCGAGTTAACTTATGGTTGAACAGCAGTACAGCCTGACATCATGTGCAACAGGTTTTGGGAGGACTGAAGAAACTTTAAGAACTCATGACGCCCTCTTGTGTTGAGTTTTGCTGGGGACTAAAAATTCGGCCTGGCAGGCCTTGGTGGCTCAGTTTCCAAGAGCAAAGAGGATCTCACAAAGCACTAAACTCATAGTCAGTGTTTTTATAAGAATCTTTATCATTATTTTGTTACCTTTTAATTTACTTGTATTGTTCTTTAGCTATTATGTATGTTTTTTATTTTACTTTTCCTTTTTGCTCTGAAAAGAATTAGTTTCATTTTATCTTTATCTGAGGGATGTCTTCTCTGGGATTCATACATCTCTGGCACAGATTTAAATATTTCTTGTTTTTTTCTTGTTTGCTTTAAATATGACTTGTGGGTGTGCAAACAATGAAAATGGGAAACAGGTGAAGCATATTATTTGAAGAAGTGAATCCAATTCACAAAAAGCATCCACTGCGGCGTCTCCCTGCAGCCACAGTCATGTAAAAAAACAGCCCACCACCTGCTTATGTTTTATTATACTTTCACAAACAGCTCAACGAAGTCAAAAGTCATCTCTACTTTGAGTTATCAAATATTTACCCTTTTCAGATCCTGTTATCCTTCTTTTTTAAGATTTATTTTTAGACTTTTTGGTCCCTTATTGTAGCGACGGGATAGTAGATAAAACCAGAAACAGGGATGCGTGGTTGGGGAAAAAAGCAGAAACCAGGCCACCCACTTACATTGGGCAGGACCTAACCGTTAAGCCATCTGTGCCCCCCTTACTTCTTTTTTTTTTTTTGATCCATAATAACTTCCTTTTTTGTGATTAAGTTCATGTCATATTCTTTAATCTACCCTGCTCTACCCAAGCTAAGTTAGTTATTTCCTTTCAAAATAAAAGCAGGTCTATATCCAAACAGGAAGTCAGTGTCTGACAGTACAAAATCCAAATGAAACAAAACATTTAGAAATTCAAATCATGGAATCTCAAAATGCAACATAAAGAGAGAGTCATCTGGATTCATTACTGAAATTCTGAGATTATTCACAATTACAACAATTACATAATTTTGATGCATCAAACTTTTTTTCATTAAATAGCCTCAGTTATGCTTTTATAGTTTATTTATGTTTGAAAAATGAAGATTAATGTTAGTTCATGCAGGACACAATAGTCTCATGCCCAGCTGTGATCAGCTGACAGCCAGCTGATTCCAATTATCACCTCCCAGCTCCCACAGACAATCACAGCTGTTTCTCTCAACACAGTGGTGTATTTCAATGTGACTTACATCCCACTAATTCCTGCTTTCATTAATGCTGATGCATGCTGCTGCTGTCATCAAATCTTTACCTCCAGCCCAGCCTCCTCCTTTACAGCCCAGAACTGTTGCACCCTCATACTCAGATTCATGCTACTATGATTTAAGTGTTTTTGAACTTATTTTATTGTAATATATATGCATTTTTATAAATGCATCTATCCATAGGGGGTTTTCTGTCTATGTGCTCCCTGGAAAGTCAAGGCATGCTGCTTGACTAACCAAGGGAGCATCTTTTGAGCAGAGCCTTCTCCACCAAGTAAAACTGTAAATCCATTTTGCAATAAAACGATTAAATGTATGACAAGAGTTTCTAAATGAAATACATAATTTTGCTGGAAAGGGTGCTTTTGAGTTTGATTTTTTTCAGTGAATAGTAAATGGGCTTTTAACACCACAGGTCACACCCATGTACTCCACATTTACACACTGATGGTGAAGGCTGCTATGCATTAATCCCATACACATTCACATGCCACCGATGCAACAGTAGGAGGAATTAGGGAAGTGTCTTGCCCAAGTACCCACTGACATGTGAATGCAGGAGCTAGGCGAGAGTCCTCCATGTTTCTGAGATAATTCATTGTACTTGTTTTTTTTCTCTGTCATTCAGCTCCAACACAACCACAGCCGAAAGGCAAAGGCCGACTCGGGGGATTTGCTGATTCTGAGAAGGATCATGATGGCGGTGATTCAAGTGAGTGAATATGGCCATGATTGGGAAAATTTGCTCTTGTTTTAAACCAAATGCTGTTTTATATGTTTCTCATGCTTTGTTATTTTTCCCTCCAGACTGGCTGGTAATCATTGGAGTGATTGTTGCAGTTGCTGCCATTCTTCTTGTGTGTGCAGCAGTTGCCAAAAGAAACAGGTATATGATTTTAATGGCTATTTGTTTCTCTGCACCAATCAGCTGTCATGCATTCACCTTTTTTCTTCTGTCTTACCATGTAGGAGAGTCAATAGGCACAGATCGTTTCCACATGATTTGTTGCAGACTGTACTCAAGCAAACCAATCAGTGATGATATAGTGACAATATACTTTGGCCTTTCTGACAAAAAAAAAAAACCTAAAATAATGTTGAAGTGAAAACTGATTTCTACAAAGTAATGTCAATTGAATAAAAATGTGTGATCTAAAATAAGTCACTGCATACATTTTCACCCCTTTTCAAGTGGCTGACCTACTTCAATAGAGTTCTGGCCAATTAGTCAATGGTTAATCAGTATTTCTAGCTACCATTGCACCATGAAGACAAAAGAACACTCCAAGCTACTTTGAGAAAAGGTAACTTAAGTATAAGTGAAGGGATGGATACAAATAAAAAAATCCAAGGCACTGAACATCCCCCAGAGTTCAGTTAAATCCATCATCAAGAAATGGAAGGAATATCGCTCATGTGCAATCTGCCAGGATCAGAGGCTAGCAAGATAGGTCACCAAGACACCCAGCTTCAGCAGCTGAGATGGGAGAGACTTTACATACAACTGTTGCCTGGGTTCTTCACCAGTCAAAGCTGTATGAAATTCAAGAAATTCACAGTAGAAAAAAACTCATCAAATCTCCACTAGAGTTGTCCATAAGGCATGTGGAAGACTCCATGGCCATCAGACAAGACACCAAACACACACATCACCACAAATACACAATCCCCACTGTGAAGCATGGTGGTGGCAGCATCATGCTGTGGGGATGCTTCTCAGCAGCCAGCTCAGGAAGACTTTTAAAGGTAGAGGGTAAAATGAGTGTGGCAAAATAGAGGAAATCCTGGAGGACAATCTCATTCAGTCTGCAAGAGAACTACAGCTTGGCCGAGTCAAAGACCAGACCTCAATCCAATAGAGAATTTGTGGCTGAACTTGAAAAAGGATGTTCAAGACTGATCCTCATGCAACCTGACAGAGTTTGAGCAGTTTTGCAAAGAAGAATGGAGAAAAAAATTACAAATTCCAGATGTGCAAGCCTGATTGAGACCTATTCACACAGACTCAGTGCTGTGATTGCACCCAAAGGTGCGTCTATTAAATACTTTCTTGAAGGGAGTGAATGTTTATACAGTCACTTGTTTTACCTCACATGTATGTATTTAATCAACATTAATTTTTTCAAATTAGTTTTCACGCTGACATTAAGGAGGGTTTTATTGTAAAATAGTCAAATTATACGGACCATAATTGATTTATAAAAATCATTAAAAGGGTAAAGCATCCTTTTTAGGCACTGTAAATTTGTCTGACTTCACTTTTTCTTTACCCCAGCTGGTGCGGCAAACAGCAGACCCTCATGATCACACCCAAAGATGGTGGCGAAGGAAACGGGACGGCGGCATCAGCATCCAGCTCCCACGCCCAAGAGAGGGACCAAGAAATGGTGACCCTCATGAATAAGGAGAAGATCCAGGAGAACGGCAACACGGAGGAGTTCACCGTCATCACACTAGAGGAGTCACCAGATAAAGAGCAGCTAGCGTAGGAGAAGAAAAGAGTGCAGAAGAAGAAAAGAGGAAAAGGAGGGATGTAGAATGGAGAGAGATTTTCAGGAGATTGGTTGGGTTGGTCAGGTTGGGGGCTGAGTTGCTCCAAACACTGGAGGTAAAAAAAAAAAACCTGCTTACACTGAGTAAAGATGTTTGTGTGTTTTGTCTAACAGAGGTACAGAGTGTTGTGCTGGGTCTGAAGCTGTTGGGATGTTGGGAGTTATGTCAAACCAATACGTGAGGCGTGTTTTTTGTGTGATATGCCAAGGTGGTTTGGCCTGAAAGGCCGTCAGAGTGTGTCACGCATGGTGGGGCATCATGCAGGGTGTGTGAATGTGTTGTGTATCATTTTTTAGTGTTTGAGAACTGTCTGTGTATGACGGGACTGGAACAATGCTGATGGTCTTATAACAAAATTTTCTACTAAAATTGGTCAATTTTATCACTTATTTCAGCTATGGGAACTTTCAGTAATAAAAAATGGGTTGTTGGAAATATAACCAAGCAAAACAACCCTTGAGCTATCCCGTATGTTCCTTTATTTGTTTTATTGCCTTATTGTTGTAAACTTGTGTACATTTACGACATTGCCTGTGGACTGGAGTTTGGTTTTTTCCATTTTTCAAGAAAACTGGGGATGTCACTACCTTAATTTATGCAGCTTTCATTCCCTGTTCTTGGTCTCTGTATATAAAGTTCATGTTTTTTGGAAACGCCTTAGCTGTAGCTGCCAGTGCTTTCTGTCGTTTGGTAGAAAAAGGGGACTTTGTATCCTTTTTTTAAATAAAGGAATGTGTCATTTTTTGGAGAGTTATTTAACCAGAAGAAGTACCTCTGAGGGGAATTGTTGTGAATGGATTTCGCAATAGTCAAAGAGGGAGGGGGGTTATATGAATCAGTCAATATAAAGGATCCACTGAAGTCGGTTAATATACATTTATGAAGTTGGGATTGTGATAAAGTGAGGAGTGTGCTGTTACCCTGAGGGGGGAAGATGTATAAATAATTTATACACAGTGTGTACATTGATTAAGGAGAACAACAGCAGAATAAAGAATTGGATACAGCAGATTAACTGTGATTTGAGGCTAAATCCAAACTCAGTTGAAGCAAATGAGTGACAGTCTTAGAGACCAAAGTGCACGTATGATAATGTGGGGCCCGTGTGCTGTAAACACACAGTTTGTTTGCATGAAAGAGGCCATGACAGCGTGGAGGAGGGGTTTCTATGAATGAATCCTGTGTGCTTGCCAAGGTCTACAAATGCCAGTCACTCTTTATGGCAACAAAATGCTGCACTTTTTTTTTTTTAACCAACATTGTCATTAGTGAAATATATCCAACACTGTGTCATATAATATTATTCCATCTGTAACGGCTAAACTTTCCTGGTTTACTTTGTGACGCTGAATTATAATCAGCGATTCCAAACCTGTTTTGTTCTGACTTTATCCCTTTTTGCTCTAAAATGGTTCATTTTGAAGACATGTAGCACATGTATTAGTGTAGAAAAGTTTCTATGACAAATTAACAAAAGATGGATTTGTAAAGTCATGACAAAATAAATGTGTATAGAAGATGTGAAGGAATGTGGTGTTCTCTCACTCATTACTGTGTGTTGGTAGACAAAAGATGCTGTGTGAATGGCGTGACAGGGAATGGGAGTGGTAACATTGCCCCTCACACTCAACAGGAAATGAAGTTACCATGGCAGCGGGGTGGCGATAGTGGGAAACGCTAATGCAAGACATAAAGACAGAGATAATGGCAGCCATGTTGGAAAAATAGAGATGGAATCTTTTCATAAAGTGTTTGAGTCACGTCATCAGACTGTCTTTACTGACAGAAGCATGATTACTGTTCATTTATTATTTCTGACAGACAAGAGTGAAAGAGCAAAAATGCAGGAGAAATGATAGTTTATCAAAGACAACATCTTTCTTGTTAATACTAATGATTTTGTGAGTTCTTTTTTTTATTACAACCCGAATTTCCCCAAAAAGTTGGGACACTGTATGCAATGCAAATAAAACATAATGCAATGATATGTAAACCCGTATCTTATTCAAAAAAGAACAGAAACAACGTATTGGATATTGAAACATTTCATGAAAAATATCTGCTCATTTTTAATTAGATGGCGGCAACACACATCAAGAAAGCAGGGACAGGGCAACAAAAGGCAAAGAAAAGTAAGTGGTACTAATTTTAAAAAGCTGTATGAGTATTTTGCAACTAATTAAGTTAATTGGCAACAAGTCAGTTACATGACTGAGTATAAAAGGAGCATTTTAGAGAGGCAGAGTCTCTATAGTAAGGATGAGCAGAGGTTCAGCTATTTATGAAAAAACTATCTTAAAGTTGTGAGAAATCTCTGTGCACAAAGGACAAAGCCAAAGGTCAGTTTTGGATGCTGATTACCTTCGGGTCTCAGATGGCTGGGCATTAAAAACAGATGTGATTATTTACTGGAAATTGCTACACGGGCTCAGGAATACCTCCAGAAATCATTATCTGTCAGCATAGTTTGCCAAAAGTGCAAGTTAAAACTGCATCATGCAAAGAAGAAGCCATATGTGAACACAGTCCAGAAGCGCTGCTGTCCTCATTGGGACAGAACTCATTTAAAATGGACTGAGGCATAACGGAAAACTGTTCTGTGGTCAGAGGAATCAAAATCTGGAAACCACAAATGCTGTGTCCTGTTGACAAAAGAGGAGATGGACCGTCCAGTTGTTATTGGTGCACACTTCAAAAGCCCCCATCTCTTGAGGTATGAGGTTGCATTAGTGCCTAAGGTGTGAGCAGCTTACACAACCACTAGGACCTTCAACCTTTCCACATTCATATGTTTAGGCTCATTTGAAATTCATTGGTATTTTCAGTGCTGTCAGGCCGTAACGTCTAATCTCTAAAATCACGACTTTCAGGAAATTAAAAAGAATTTATTTTTCTAATAAAATAAAACTGCATTTAAATCAATCTTTGTTTCAATCAGTCATTGTTTGTAAAGCGCCAGTTCATAATGTAAGTTTTATTATGGCGTAGAGGGCAGGTTTAGACTGTACTCTCTGTTGTGGCAAATGCTCACTTACATATCAGACATCACTACAAAGTGGCATATTCACTAAAGTGCCCTATACTGTCTAGACAGCCAAAGTCTTAAAACCAGCTCATTATATTCATGTTGTGTACTACAGAGGGAGCACCTGACTCAGTACTGTAACCTGCTAGACTGAGTTCACAACCAGCCGAAGCCAATTTACTATCTTTAAGAGTTATGTATCTCAGGAAAAGTCTGAAAACATCCCTCCTGATTGCCTACTTTCAATTCTACAGTGCACTGGGTGGAACATGTTTGATAAGTAGCATTGGTGCTAGCCTTATGGCTAACATTCTCCTTTCTTGGAGCAGAAAAGAAACCACACAAATAATTTGTGGGTGTGTAAGCTCCCTACAACGTTGCCTCAGTTTCCTCATTTTGTGCAGGTCATGGCATGGATGAACTCTGGCATTACTAGCCAATTATGCATAGAGGCATAATTCCTCTGATAATAAAAATCTCACTGTGACACTATTAGACAGATCTTATGCTCATGTTTAGTGAGCTCAATATCAGAGAAAGCTGTATACATTCACTTGTAGGTTTCTGGATCACTGCATTGTGTAATGCATGCAGAATGATCATTGGAGCATATGTAGCAATATCTGTTAGCAAGCTCATTTTATTATTCATGTTCATGTTTTAGGATCATATCTATTCTAGATCATTTTGTGTGACAGTGTGTGTGTGCTCCTGCATATGACTGATTCAGAACACTGGATGTAGCTTCTGTTTGGGTGGGTCTAGGGCACCACCGTTGATTACTTCCTGTATGAAATTTGGGACTTTTTTCTATGCTAGGCACCCAATAATGTGTATTTTCTATTATAAGTAAACTAAAGTTATCATTTTAATGATGAATTTAACACATTGAGGGGAAAAAGTTGTTTCAAATGTGCTGAAAGTCTTTTGGTCTTGAGTAGTGAGCACACATAAGCTAGCTCTTTTAAATAGCTTTTCTCCTTCAACATGTGAAATTCATCCATGACACAAAGAGAAACTTTGGTGTACTTTGTAGTACATTCACTTTATACAGTTCAGGTTTAATGAAAAGACGGAGGTGGGGCAGAGCACAACACTACATCGAAACCAGTGTTCATTTTTTCTACTATTTTAAATTCAGTCTCAGTCTTTAGATTTAAACGCACGCGACTTTTAATAACATTTTAGTCAGTTTTCTCTCTTTATAGTCGGTGTCAAGTCTTAGTGGACTAAAACTATAGAACATTTTGGTCCAGTTAAAGTCAAAATAAGGCCCTATAGTGTCTTTACTTTTAGTCAAGACATTTGTTGTTTTTTAAATTCATTGAATTGATAAAATGTAAAACTTAAATACTATAAATGTAAAGACCTCTTTTTAATGCACCAACAATACTTTAATTACTAACAACAGAGGAATTTTAAATTCACTGATGAAAATAGTGACAGACCCGATATGCACTTATGGGAAATAAACAAGGCAGCTACTCTGACAAACCATTCAGCTGAGACGCTGTTTCTTTCAGAGCGGAAGTGCTGTAATCTGCTGGTACAACATTTGTATTTTTTTTTTTATTACTTTATGGATTCATGAAATAACTACACTGCAGACATTACAGACTAAGCAAAATTTTATAAATATAACAGAGAAAAAGGTCATAGGTCTAATCTGGGAATTATAGTGTATAGAAGTCGTTACACTAACGGTAGCTTGTTTAAGCTTCGTTAGCTTTAGCTAGCATAGCTATATTGTTAATATACTTCATAAGCCAACATGGCTAAATTATCTTGAACATTGTAAGCTTTAGCAAATGTAGGTACGTAAAGAGCATAGCTAGGCACTTTGTGAACTTAGCTTTAGCTATATTAGCTACATTATCTATGTAGCTTACACAGCTAACAGAGATATGCTGGCTATGAAAGAATGTTTTCACGGAGAACCAGCTTTCACTCGGCTTTATTTAATGTTTTGTAACCAGGTTTTTGCAGGTCAAGTTTAAACTATTAACCTCTGGTATCCTAACCTTTTACCCTTACCCTAAATGGAAGTTTAACCTGATTTTATTTTGGAAGTTCTGTTGTGTATTTCTGTTCTGACAGAGACACGCTCTCAGCTGATTGGTCTGTGTAAGAGGCCATCAGAGATGTACAGCCAGACCACTTCTATATTATCATGGATTTTGAACGTCCAACTGTCCAGCACTAACATTTTTGTTACGTCTTACTCTTCTTGACAAAAACTTGAATTAATTTTTGTCAAATATCTATTTTTAACTCATCTTAGTCTCGTCTTCCTCACGGAAAAACTTGGTCGACTAAGAATTTTACTCATAGTTTTATTTGATGAAATGAACAGCGGTGGAAGTGTGCTTGGACCTTTTTAGTGGAGTCACACCGTTGGAGGTTTTTGCTTAGGTTTTGAAATTCTGACATCACCACTGAGGGGAATGTGTGCCAGGTTCGGGACAGAGCCCATCATATGTTTACTGTAGGGTATTTGCTGAAGCTTGTGCGTAAAGGTGCTGTGCCACATGCTAGTTGGAGTGATGGAATGCATCTTTTCACCTCAATTTTTTGCTTTATGTGGCTGTGAGTACAACTTTTGGCCTTGATCTAGCCAGTTCCATGTTTGAAATTCTCAAAATGGGCACAAGAAGGTGTTTTGAGTGAAGTTTTCAGTGTGAGAGAGGGAAAGGGAGCTGCAGCTGTGAATGGCTGTGTTTGTCCGTTTATATGGGGTGATGGGGAGTCATTATTACAAAACTGACAAGCAAAAACAGACATACTGTGTTTGTGAGTGTTTTGTCTTAATAATCATCAAAGTGAAATAACAAACAGCGGCCATTTTTAGTTATGAATCAACATTTATTAGTTACATTTGTATATGTACACCAAAGGTACAACACTCATTGATATGTAGAAACAGATTTATTTTTATGTATACCATAGACCGAGGAAAGAATTCATGTATTTTTTTGTCTTTTTATTTTGTTGATAGTGTATCTCCCACACACATACGCTCTGCCTTTACATCAAAATTACAACAGCTTTACAAAGAGGGAAGGCCTAGAAAAGTAAGATCAGGAAAGCACGTCGTAGGCAGAAGTAAGACAGGTTATCAGCTCTGTTAAGGAGGTTTCTTCAAAAAGACACATTTCAGTAGAAAAGGACAAAGATATACTGGCTCTTTGTTGTAACACTGTGTCGATCATTTCCACATTTTATCAGAACCATTTAGCTCAGCTAACTCCAGGTGTTGTGCATAAAGTTTCTGTGTAGAAAGCAATAAAAGGCAAGTAGAGTAAAGGCAGTTTACTGAGCGGGATTATTAAAAAAAACACCATGATATGGATGAGAAGTGTGGCATGAAATCTTCGATCCAGATGTGTTGCAACTTTAAATGCACATGCACCAGGTGAACAATGAGGCCTGAGACTAAATTTCTGCTTTTGAAAAGACAAAATGGTTCAGATGAGTCACCTGAGGAATATTTCTATTCTGTCACAGGCATCTTTCTCTCTACTAGGCCATGTTTGATTCCTCACTATCCTACGTACAGGGCATATATGACCTTTTTCCTTTATTAGCCTCTCTTTTGAGCTACATTTAACACCAGAATAACCCATGTTGGCCCCCTTTATCAAACCAGAAACTTCCCTTTTATTTCCCTTTCCCTCTTTCTTTCTTGCTCTCTTTCCTTCTCTTCTTCATGCAAACAGCGTCTGCTTCAGGAAACAGCGCCTGTCATTTCCAGGAAAACATCTGCATCGCCACTGAACAGAACATTTATATATTTATTTTATGTACAATGAAAATGAATGCACACTGCTTATATCTCCATGGAACAAACATTCAGAACGCTTACATTAGATTAAAAAAAAGATATGTATATATTGGTGTGTGACAGGTAAGTAAAACAACTAGTTAACAGCTAGTAGAGAATAAAAAAACAAGCATTTTTATTACACAATTTCCTTTCTATACATTTTCCATCTAATCTAACTTTATTCAGGACATAGATGATATTTTTCTTCTATAGGATTACATTAAAAATGTCACAGCAAGGAACCTATAACCCTACATACCATTTCAACGCCCCCCCAAAAGAAAAAAAGGGGACAAACAAACAAAAAAAGAACATCTGTTACCTACAATATATACACAAAGTGCAAGGAGGCACTTCAAAATATCATGCTTTTAAGATAGTGGTGCAAAAAAATAATTATACTTTTATTTTTATTCATGCTGCTAAAACTGTGAGTTTGAACATAATAGTGGTCCAACACTCAATCCCCATCAATGACAGAATGGTGCATTTTCTCTTTTCTTTATATATGTATATATATATATATATATTTATTTCCTGAAGGTCAAAAGGTCAGACTCAAGGGTGTCAGTGCTGTGCTCTGCAGCTTGCAGCGACCTTCATTTTTTCATAGTGTATATTTGAAAATAAAACATATGCATGTGCGTGTCTGTGACTGTGTGCATGCTTGTTTTTGTGCATTTCAGTTTGTGCAGCGTGTGTATGCTGTATCAAAAAAGTGAAATGATGTGTGTTTCAGGATCTAAAAGGACAGAGTGCTGCACTACGTGTTTGGTTTAGTCTCCTAGTGTTACTTTAATTGGCATTTGTTTTGAAGCGAACATCTCCAAGGCAAAGGTTGAGCACAAATGAAAAGACAGAAGAGAAAGTCACAATACTGACAAATCAAATCAGCACCCACATCGCTCTCACTCACACAAGCTAAAAAAGATTAACAGCCAGGAGTCCGGCTTTGTAGTGTCTGCAGATCCCTTTTTAAAGCAGTTTGGTCCTATGAGAGGAGAACACTGATTATATCTTTACCTGATAGGTGGAAACATTCTGGCATGTGAAGTGTCCATTGCTTCCAACCAATATGGACACAAAGCTGCAGCATCTAGGGTTTGTAGAAACAGTCTTGAGCTCTGGTGGCTAAAATATATTGTTTCCTTCATCTAAACAAGAAGCTGGCATGCTTCTCTGCTGAGTGATCTGTCTGGGTTTGTGCATGCCGAGAATCCATCTTCTTCTTCTTCTATTTCCCTTTAACATTTTTCTTGTGGTTCACCTTGTCAGAAATAACTGTGCTTTTTTAGATAGTAGCACTGGAATGTTGTCTTAAGTAGACGTGTGTGCTTCATGTACGTGTAAAGAAACCTCCACTCCCAGCATATTATTGTATTATATAACTGATCTTCTTAAACAGGGGACTTTTGCAGTAAACTGTCCCCATTATTGTGCTATTAGGAGGCCATTTCTGAAGCTCTACTGAGCAAGTAAACATGTCATGGCTGGAAACACTTCTATCATTTATTTAAAAAGTAAACATACAAGCCTGAGTGTCTTTTACTGTCACATAATGTGGTTATAAAACCAGTTTTGAGTAAAATCAGTGTTGATAAGAGCATTGTTTCAGTGATGTGCTCCATATAAACTCTTTTTGTGCTTCAATTTATTCACGTATGTCAATTATTCATCAGTCTTTTTTGGGCTAATTTAATTCTAATTTCATTGGCATCAAAAAGGAAAAGAACTGAATGAAGTTTCATATTTAGGGCAGTGTCTTTCTTTGATTTAAGTTTTGGAAAATGCTGGTGTAAAATCCAATAAAAGAGATGGAAGTCAATGTAGAAAAATGTGCTTAGTGAAAACACCGAGGCAGCCTCTGTGCGCTGATTGATTTTCTGCCTGTTTGGTCCCTATCATCAACTTGGTCATGTTCTTAACTCCAGCTCTCTAACACACTCTCTCACACACATTAACACACACTTATCTCTCTCAACAGGTGACACAAAGAAAAAAGTCCCTTCTTCTTTAAGGTTGACACAATATGGAAAATAAAACAGGGGGGGTAAAAATGAACTCCATGGTTTGAATTGTGCTTTTTGATTCAGCGATGGCTGTGCTTTCTTCAGTTTGCTGGACCTCAGGGTCTTATTAGACTCAAAAGAGATGAGAGGCTGAGCTGGGAAGGAAAAAGTGGCTTTTTTTAACACATTGGGATGTTACTAACAGGGATGTAAGCAGGAAGTAAGCAATGTTTGCTGACGTGATTGATGTCCTAACTCCTACTCTTCTTCTGGCATTAGACTAATGAATCACCTGCATGAAATATTGGAAGATGATCTCAGTGCATCCCATGTCACACAGCCACTTCTGTTTCATCTTCTAACAGTATTGCAAAAAAAAACATCTCATCTAACTCGTTTTTCTCTTCCTTCCCTCCCCGAGCCTTGAAGTATGTTGTGCAAGTATCTGCTGTAGTATAATATAGGACATATTGTGCTCTAACAGGTAAACCTCTGTTATTACTTCACGGTTAGGTGAATTAGTATTACATATCAGTCAGATAGACAGTTACAAAAACTCTTTAAAGGGACTAATTAAAAAAAAAAAAAGAAAGAAAGAAAACTAAACTACATAAAAAACAATTAGTAGTTCTGTTCGTGTGATTTTTTTCTCATTCACTTGTTTTTTATCACCAGGTAGGAAAGCTTGTGGAGCCCAGGAGCAGGGGGATCTCTGTGCTGCCATTATTCATGTTTCCATGGTTCCTCCTCAACAAGCGTGCACTCCGCAGCAGAGCCGTTTGTGGCTGAGGTTACCTGCAAGATGTCAGCATGGAGATCTAAACAGCTGATCCAAGGCACAGACATTCAGCATGTGATTCTCAACTGGTTTAGAGTCAGGACCCAATGCTCAGTGATACGTGAATTTGGATCATAAATCGATTAATTAAAACTAATGTATTTTTTACTTGCATTTCCTTATGTTGCAGACTTAATATGGCGGCGACACATGGAGAAAACAATGAAGAAGACGTTCACTTTAAGTGACTTCGAGACTAGATACAGCGGCAATTTTCAAACTTCCAGTGTGAAGTGGAGGTCCTCGGCTGCTTTCAGGTACTCTTGTAATGAGACAGTCAAATGATTTTATAACAGTGCAATGTATTATTTCTTTCACCTCAAGTAAATTACGACATTTCAGGATCCTTGATAGGAGTCCCAAAGACTTCCCAAACAATGTCAACTTTGCATTGAAGGTGACATAATTGTTTGAATGACAATTAGTGACAACATTAATGGAGGCTCATAAAGGCTCCTATATGTGAATGGCAGGTGTCATGTCATTGTGATGACAGTGTCATGTCAGTCTTATGTATACCCCTTCAAATAAAGTGTCAACAATAACTTTACTGGGACAGAGCAATAAGGAGGTACTTGTGATTTTAGCCTTTAGTCATTAAATTTTCATTTGTATCTGAACTGCACTGTTTTCGGTAATAAACTTGCAGTATTCAAGTCTATAAAGTCAAAATTTACATTTTTTTCAACCTGAAAACTAGTTTTTTTTTTTTTTCATATATTTAGAACTATTTAGACTAAGAAATTTGAAGTGTGGTTGTCAACTTTTTATTTTGGAAATTAATGGATCCTCGTTACTTTTTTATTTTTTTTTTTGGAGTGACTCTATGATGGTGTACATCATAGCTTCTTATTAAAAGTATGGCAGTTTGTGCTTGAGATGGTAAACTAGATAAAGACATTATCTTCAAAATAAAAGCACATCATAGACTTTTCACTAAATATTTCTTTCCACTGAAAATGGCTTTTGGGTCCTGACCCACCAGTTGAGAACTAAAGCCTTCATAAATAAATAAAAAGATGATGATTTGTAATGCTATTATAAGCATCTCTACCAACAAATCATCATTTTCACTGGCTTTATAAGTCATATTTCTATGTAAAGCCTCAAAATAGTACATTTTTGTAAACATTTAGAGATTGCAAAGCCGGAATACAACTGAGGACATTCTGTACAGCAATTTTGGATGCTAGAGCTATTGAAAGTTTGGCTATTAAAACACAGCTTTTCAGTTATTTTGCAACATGCAAAAACACTACAGAGGAACACTGTATGTGTTGTGTGACCAAAGATGATCATGCATATGGTAGCTCCTAAAATAAAGTCCTCTTTATACTGACCTGGAGCAGACCACATGGTACAAAATACAACAAAACAATGGTATAGAATTATAAAAAAAAAAAAAAAACAGAAAACATACATACAAGGAAACACTATGGATGAATGCACTGTAATACTTGAGCTATTTGCAAGCAGTCTATAGTGGTTTTGATCTTTTTGTAAAAGGAGTTAGAGATGTGAGTCAGACTATTTACAAGAAAAACATACTAAAAGGGATTAGTGATGGTGGATACTGGAAACTGCAGCTTTTGTGTCACATTTATATTTAAATGTCAGATAATAGAGGTGGAACGAGGAGGAAATAACTTTTTACTACAGACTGATGACTGGTGTGAAAGGTTGCCACCGTTGCTAGGCAACACCTTTCATTCTTTAATAAATGAATAGGATCATCAGCAGACCTTTTCCGCCTGAGTGTCTGTATGCGTCGGGGCTCAAGCACCCTAAAGCCCCATATATTTTTCTAAACGCCAGAGATGCATTCAAAGTTAGGACTCAGAGGGGTTTTATGTTTTACATTACGGGAGCTATACTTCACAGCTTTGGATTTCACAGCACAGTTCTCACAGTGGGCAGAAATAGTTGGTGTTGGATCACAGAAGAAAAAAAATGACTGCAAATGAGTCACAGACAGCATGGGAGATGTGCGCATGTAGGGACTATATGAAATGCTAATTAGCTGGAATGCTTTCCCTTCTTTGCATTTTCAAACCTATAGGGAAAGGTTGGAATTAAACCTGCTAAACATTTAAAATGTTGCAAAACAGGGAAACAAATACTCTACTGGGAGGTTTTTCATTTTGGATAGAGCTTTTGATGGATAGGAGGCTGCTAAATAATTCCTTAGGGTCGTAATGAGGATTATCTGGTGCTTCCCTTTGAGTGAGAGCCAATCCCCAACAGGTTACAGTCACTGGATTAGGCTAGCATATGGGCTGATCGCTCATTTGCATGCATGACATAGATGATATATGAATATCTTCTATTTGGTTAGTTTTGGAAATCTCTTTGGCACAAGTGTCAAATAATTTTGGACGTGTTTTCAACACAAAAGCTGCTGTTCCAGAAGAACAAAAAAATACATATGTGCACATGCATCTGTTGTTCTCTCACTTCACTTCTGTAATAAAATCACTGTGGGTGCATTCACATGATTATGCACAAAGATGCAATTAAAAAACAGAGTCAATCAAAGGTGCAGGGTGAACATGCAGCAACAGAGAGGGTTATATACAAGTCTCTATGTCCGTAAGCGTTAATAGTACCTTGCATTCATCTACTACGACAGAATTGTTAGCAGTGGCAGAAGCAGTTGTGGTAGCGGTATCATTTAAGACGCACTGGTTGGAATTGTTTTCATGGTGGTTCTTCATGTCGTCATAATAGGACTGGGTCTTTGTCATCATTTCGATGTCGTCTGATTTGGCCGCGTGCGCGTCCAGCTCTTCGAGTTCTGCCTTGGACATGTGGTACACGATGCCTGCACCGTAGGAGTCACCCACCACGTTCACTGAGGTCCTGAATCGATCCCTGAGAAGACACAAACAAGTGGTTTTACATCTTTAGTTGACAGGGATTCCGACAAAGAAAGAGCTAAAAAGCTAAAGGAACTGTCAATGTGTATTTCTGTCTTGTCATACTCACAGTAGCCAGTCAACAGCAACCAGCAGACTGATGTCCTGGGTTGGCAGGCCCACAGCAGTCAGGATCAAGAGCATAGTCACCAAACCGGCACTGGGAATACTAGCAGCCCCAACACTGGCCAAGGTGGCAGTCAGACTGTATCAAAATGCAGTAAAGCAGTATTCAGATCATTACATTTTACAGCTACAGATGCAGAAATTCACTCTCTGGTACTTCTATAAAGAGCACCAAAGTGGCTCCTCCATCCCCAGTGAAGAGAGGTGTGAGTGAGAGAGATGGGATGTTTAATTTAAGGGTTCCTAGATTGATATGCCATATAAATGTCAGGATAAAGGTCGTCCATCCTTGACTCACTCCATTAAGAGAAGAGCATGTTGGAAAGGATAGTAACAGATACTTGGTTGCTGTTTGTCCCCCCCCCCGAAAAACGATGCTGGCATGCGCTCTTACTTCCTTCTGGTGGTTTATTAGCTACACTCTAAATTTCTGCACTAGGGTTGATGCCAAAGAGGCTTTCCTGTTAAATGGCTCTACATTACTGCTGTGTTTGAGCTTATTTATTCAGAGAAGAATGTGTTTGCTGAACTGGATCCTTGGGCCAATTTAAACACCCTTTGAAGAGTGAATATTACCTCTAGTGTACCTAGAAAAATTTGCTTTTCTTGAAGCACAGTTTGGCATCTTTGTGCGGTTAAAGACTATTTAGAAAAGCCAAAATTTTAAGAAGGGTTGCTGAAATATCATGGGATACTTTTTCATTTCATCAAAATTTTACTACAAAAAGGGAGAGAAGTGAGAGTGATGTCTGATGCCTTCATCTTTCCTAATAAAAAAAAATCCAGCACATACTCTTAAGCTTTGGCCAATGCCACTGCATTGAAAGTGGGACTAAAATGGTTAAATATTGTTAGCAAAAGATAGATTGCTGACATTTAGCGACACTGAAGTCCAAAGAACAAGAAGGGTCTGCAGACCCCAGCTCTCAGATGCCCCCTTTTGTGGATCACTACCATGGGGCCTCTCCTCTGAAGGAACGAAGTGGCTTACCAAAACATATTTGCCATTTTTCATGATTTTTCTTTTTAATTTAAACATTAATCATGCAAAGTGTGGCAGTTACTTTCAGGAAATAACTGCATTGAAAACATTAAAGATTAAGCAACATTTCACAAATAAAACAGAAAAAAAGGTCAGAGGTTTAAACCGGGATTTAATTATGCACAGACTAGTTTTAGTAGTTATGCGAACAATGCCTTGCTTTAGTTCTGTAAGCATTAGCTAATGCTAATATAGCAATGCTAGCTACATAGTTAAGGAAACTACATAAGCTAACATAGCTATGTTGGCTTTAGCAATGTGAGCATTAGCAAACATAGCATATGCTAACATAGCTAGGTTAGCTATGTAGGTAATGTTACTACGCAACCAACATAGCTAAGTTAGCTTTGGCAAACAAAGCATAAGCCAACATCAATAAAGCTTCTTTGTTAGCTTTATCTCTGTTAGCTAAGTAGCTATTTTACATGTATAAATTATGGGTTAATGAGATTTGCGAAACTGTATAAAGTGTATATACGTCAGCTACATTACCTATGTGTGTAATGAAGCTAACATAGCTTTAATTTTATTTTTATTTTTTTGCCTCAGCTACGTTGGCTGTGTTAGTGTTTTAATGAAGGAAAAGGTTTTTCCTATAAGCTGACTTCATGCTTTATTAAATGTTTTGTAATCCAGTTTTTCAGATCAGGTTTTTTCCTTTGAGCTTTTGGTGACCTAACACCCCCCCCCCCCCCCCCCCATTTACCCTTACTGGAAATTTAATCCGATTTTTCCTTTCTGCAATAGTGGTCTGAGAGCTGTAGACTGTCTTGCAAAAACCTGCAGTACCTGAAGTATCCACTTGAGGCTGGCCCCAAAAGTCCAAGAGGTACTTTTCCCAGCCATATTAAATTGTTTATTTTATCAGCAGAAATAAACATGTTTACACACTGGTCACAAAAAGGAAATCAGTAGCTCATTTCTTTATTGAAACACACTGCGCAGGAATGAATCTTGTTATAACTCATAAATTCTGATTATATTAAGGCTCATAGTTATGCATGGATTTGCATAATTAAAGGTGGACTGAGTTCAATGAAAGGTGGGCGTGTTTCACCTGTTTGCCAGGAGGTTTAAGGCCTGCCTCAGCTCCAGCCTCTTGACTTGTGTCCAGGGTTGACCAAAAGAAAGTTTGGCAACATGACACACATGGCTATCACTTTTGTTTGGCTTCAGAACTCTGATTCAGAGACCCAAGGGCGACGCCAACTAAACTATGTCATTGACACTTTAACAATGAGACTCAACTACGTTTTATACAGCTCATAACTTTGACACACCTCTGCTATGACTGTGCAGAATGCATGTTATGGTCATAACAGTTCATTTAAAATGGGTTTATCTATTGTGGAGTTAAGAACCATGGTATCTGATTGGTGCATTGATTGGTCCATTACTTGCTAATCTCAAAACAGCATTTTAGGCTGTACTGGCAGAAGATGAAATATTAGTATCAGTATTAGGGTTTGAGTATTGGCTTGGCTGATTACTGAGGCCACCTTGCAGAATCACCAACCAGATAAGCAGAATAGAAAAGAGATGTAAGAAAATGTGAAGAAAACTAACAATACAGTCATTGATCTTTCATAACCTTGAGTGTCTGCTACAAAATTTACATAAGAATCTGTCCCAATGTGGACTATCTAACCTGAGGGATCTTTCACTGGTTTCCCCAGCCAGCTCCCTCCTGCACATCTTGGCAAATTACATTATCAGTGCAATATGTCAGCACCCAGGAGTATTTTGGCTCTACTTTATACAACAGAAGGGGACAGCCATGAACTGTCCATATGAATGTAAAGTGCTAACATGAACCATCACAAGTGTCTCCTGACCTGACAGTGACAATCTGGCCTGGGTCCAGGCTGATGCCGTTCATCTGGGCGATGAAGATGGCAGCGACAGCCTCATACAAGGCAGTACCGTCCATGTTGATGGTGGCTCCAACTGGGAGCACAAAACGAGTGACTCTCTTGTCAATCCCAAGGTTCTCCTCCAGACAACGGAAGGTGACAGGCAGTGTACCAGCACTGGGATAGGAGCAGAAGCAGGAAGGTTAAAGTAGTTTCAATTAACTGGAAAATTAAGAAATAAATTCCCATATTTAGATGCTGACCTGGAGGCTGTCCCCAGAGCTGTGATCCATGCCTGGAAGATGCCCAAGAAGAAGGTGAAGGGGTTTTTCCTGGTGATTACAAAGTAGATGCTGGGCAGGAAGATTGCTCCGTGGATGATGAGACCGATAATCACAGTGATCATGTACATGCCCAGCTGCCTGGCCACCACCTCCAGGTCTTTGATGGAGATGATCTTACCACAGATGAGACAGGCGATACCGAAGGGAGAGTACCTGAGAGAAAAAAGCTTTGTTTTACCTTAAATTTAGATATAAATGCAGCAGTCAAATCACTCAAATTCTGCTTTTTTAAAATGTAGTATGACAGGAGAAATAACTTGGCATTTAGAGTTATTTCCAACTCAGAGAAAATGCTGAGTTTCAAAATGAGTCAATGAGATTCTTAAGTGATACTAACCACATGATCATGATGACAAGTTTCATCACAATCTCATTGAGGATGTTGAAGAAATCAATCATGAGTCTGGCCTTCTCTCCCATCTTGCCCATGCAGATGCCAAATGCAATAAAGAAACCAATCAGACCTGTGGCAGAAAATCATAAATGTATCAAACTTTGAATGCCAGTGTGGACAGGTGAGATGACTGCCACATAAGGGAATTAATACCAGGAGATGAGGAGCTTAAATAAATAGCAAAACATTTTATTCACCAATATGCTAGTGCACCGAAATTGGGTTTCTCTAAAATTGTAAGGGCTTTTAGCAGCATTGTGTAAGAGATGGCAGTGAGTGCATGGATTGGTCCTTGAATTGGTCCAGACAGTAATATCTCAAAAACTATGAGATGAATTGCCATGAAATTTGGTGGACACATCTGTGAATCCCAGAGAATAAATCCAGAATGAGCCCCTCATTTTTCACCTTTGACAACACCAGCAGGTAAATGAAAACAGTATTGAAAACCGTGCCATGTGAACAGGCATTTAATGTTCCTATGGCAGGTCTGCAACTTTTCTTGTTGACCAAAATAAGGCACATATTAGTGGTTTTAAAGGGAAAATCTAAATGACTGTTCAAATATATTACCATGGGGGTTAGTAATGAGATATATTTTTAAATATATATAATCAAAGCTAAAAACAAAAAACACTGTCAGTAACATAAGCTGTACTTCATGATTTGCTCCATTCAAAATGTTAGCTTGCTTAAACATGAGATAGAAAATGCTTGAAACAGACTTAGCATTGTGACCATGTAAGCTTTCTGCTTTAATACATGTTAAGTGCAAAAGAAATCATGCAAACATGCTAAATGCTATAATAGAGTGGCTAAGATGCTTTTAGCCATAGCTGCTTTAACCCAGCATGTTAGAATTGTAGTTATGAGCCAGCAACCATGCTGCTTTTGGTTTGTTAAGAGCCAAATAGATGACGTTAGCATGCTTAAATGAGAATGCTAAAAGCTATGATAGCTTAACATCGGCTTGTTAGCATGCTGCTTCTACTGTTGCTAACAATCAAATTTTAACAAGCTTAAAAGCTATACAAAGATGGTGAAAATGCCAAAGACAAAAACTGCATGTGAGCAGGGACTTTTGATGCCACAGTTTAATGTTACATACCCAGGACATTCATGCCACTTTTGAACTGCAGGGACTTCTTGATCACAAACTGGGGCTCCTTGGTGATGTTAGCCACCAGACCCTCCACAGTGGTGACATTGACCTCCTCCTCAATAACCACCTCCACCTTCTTAGTGACTGTCTGGATCTGAGTTAAAGGAGGGAAAGGTTTAAAGGTTGAGTTTGATGACCAAAAGACATGCTGGAACACTCAAAAATAAAATGAAATTGTTTTAAACTGCATTGTTCTGTGTAAAATTTGATAAAATATCGTAATTTGAATTGAAGCTTGTAAATATATCTTAGCTACATATGATTTCCCATTTAAGACCTTACTTGTTGTTTGAATGCTTGTATACAACGCCTGCTAGTGGAGTGATAAGCTCAGAATTAGCCACAGCTGCATTTCTGTCAAAACTGGACATTTCTTTATTAAAACAAGTCCAGAGGGCAACACTAAAGCTTTTCGTGACACAAAAGGTATTTTCACTCTTCTGCTTCGACATGCCTGTGTGATTGTTTGCTCAAAATTAGCCACAGCAGCAGAAATGGATACTTCTTTATCAAAACAAGCACAGAGAGCAACACTGAACGTTTTCTGCAACAGAAACAGGTGTTTTCGCTCCTCTGCTGACCTGCTTTGGCATGAGTTTGTGATTGTAATGGGGACATGATGAGTGGTCGTATACCAGGCCTGCTAGTCGAGTGATTAGCTCGGACTTAGCCATGGTGGCAGTTTTGTCTGAACTCGTGTCTTTTTAAAAACAAGCACAGAGGGCAACACTGAAAGCTTTCCGTGACTGAAAAGATGTTTTCACTCTAGTCCTGGTCTGCTACAGAGATCATTACAATGGGGATTTCCAGTATTTCCAGGGCCTGCTGCTGTGGTAGCTGTTAGCTCGGATGTCACATTAGGGAAGAGCCAATTTAATGAGAACTGGACCACATTACTTTTAAAAACCAGAGCACAGAGCTACACTGAAAGCTTGTCTTTGCAGAGAAGATTCTTTTGCACGTCTCCTGTAGTGATGTGTCCCCTCCCCGCTCAAAAGAGCACGGAATAAAGGGAGGATATTTTGTTTTCACAGAACAGTGAGGAGCAAATATCATCACTTTTAACCAATCAGGTGTGATAAAAGAAAAGATGGAGGGGAGGGGGGCTGACATTGTTTGGTGCCCCATTCACAGAGAGAGAGGAGAAAATGTAGCTATATACATATAAGTAACCAGTAGCAATAAGTTCCTTATAAATAAGGAATGGTACCAGGTTGTGTAACATAGCTTTCATACAAAACATAATGTGCTGTACATTTTAGTCATTCTTTGAGTTTTATAGTTTATTTATTGCCCCCATGCTCCATTTAGAGTTTGATTTGTTGGGGAAATATTTTGTCAAAGCATATAATTACATATATAATTATATATATATACTTACAGAAGACTACTCACACTGTGTTTTATGTTTAATGTAAAAAACATAACTTATAACTTCCATATTTTTTAAAAAGTTGCAGAACTGGTGCTTGATTGTCTAAAAAATTATAGCTTTATATCAAGCATTATGTAATTTTTTTGCTATTCCGAGAGTAGAAGGATTTAGTCCAACAGTTTTCAGAAAAAAATCATGCAGTTATATCGATCATGAGTCCAAAAATTGCTTAATTTGTCTAAATAAAACACCAAAGTGGTACCAAATGAAGAACCATTTAGGAGCCGAAAGAGCTGGCTTTTCTAGCTGGACTGAGCTGTATGATCTGGATCTCCGAATAGAGCCAGCATTCCCATCACTAGTCTCCCGACCGGCCCTGGCATCAATTTCAGATGAAGCTCCTTCATTAACAATCTAAGGCAGCTGTATAAGAGTAGCACATGTGCACAGCACAATTTGTCACTCTGATTGGCCCATCATGGATGTGACAGAACGTTTCTCCAGTCACCTCAATCTGCAGATTTTTCCTTGAATGACTTAGGCAATTTGACACATTTGCACCATGAGTGAAGTTACTGACTCAGTTAGGCTTGTCCTGCCTGTGGGTAGCAACCCAAATGTTTGCATCAACTCACAGGCCTTATTTTTAAGGTGAGTGTAATCTTGTCTGTCATTACCTGTTGGAAACAAGCCTGCACCAGGTTCTCCGGGAATAAGTTCCTGATCAGATCAAAGAAGGCATCCAAGCTGGACACATCATCATTTTTCTCTCCCTCTCCAAGGCCCTCCTTTAATTTGGGGTTGCCAGGGTGGATGACTAGCACCAGGATGACTCCCAGGATAGCAGCAATAATAGTGGTGGACATGTAGTAGACCATAGCTCTGGTTCCAAGGCGACCAGAGGATTTGGCGTCCAAACCGGCAAGACCTGCAGCCAAAACAAGCACGGTGGTGTTTACCTGGTTATTACATGAACTCATCGGAGAGAAATATTTGTACAATATCCTGAAGTGATATGGCTTTATGGGAAGACAACTGAGGGATCACAAGTGGGTGTTTCATCTTTATTAACTGAGATAGTGTAAATCGTATTGGCATCAGGGTTTAAATAACATGGCTTTGAGCAGTATCACATAAATACGAGATGTTTGTAAAGAGTTATCATTTTAATCAAATATAACTATGCATGAGCTGCTGACCTCCAGCACCTACAGTGTAGGAATAATAAATATGTAAATATGCATGTCAAAAATATGCACTATTCTTTTAATAAATGTGTTTTCATAAGAGTGAGTCTCAGCGTACCTGTGATTAAACTGGAGATGATGAGTGGCAGGATCAACATCTTTAGCATCCTCATAAGGATGTCTCCAGGAAAAGCAATCACCATGACAATATCTGGGTGGATGGGGGAAGCAACGCGGAGCAACATCCCTGCTACAGCTCCCAAGATCACACCTGTGAGGAGCAAACCGGAGTGTGAGTGTGCGAAACTGAGAACACAATCCAGAAATAGAATGGAACAAGTCAGTTAATGAGGAGTCAGGGATATAAATGCAAACTCTCATGGGTGTATTCTGCACTAATAGATATTATTGTCTAAAAAATAGGCAGCGCCTTTTATATTTACAGCTGTGTAAGCAGCTGTCTGTTACAGCTGTTAAAGAGGACAGTGGGTTGATAAGATGAAACAGAAACCTGCTAAGAGAGAGTAAAGCTCATTGAGGATTAAGATCAGATCTCTTTGAAGCAGCAGGGAGGAAGTAGCATGTCAGATCCCCTGTTGAAAAATCAATAATCTCTGGAAACCCGAAATGTTTTCGAGGATTCTTACCCTTCAGTGAGAGCAAGTAAAAGACACTTATGTAGGGTTCAATGTAATGAAGGCTGACTATTATCACAGGTTCATCTTGTACTCTGGGATATCCTTTTAAATCAAGCTCAGTGAAAGTTCAAGCAGTTCAATTCATTCATTAGTCACCACTCGTTCATATCTCTCCCTTCATCCATTCTTTCTGTCATCCTGCTCTGGTGATCAGCTGACTATGGGTATTCACTCTCTTAAATACTGAGCTAATCCCATTCTGCCACAACCTTGTTTCACCAATCATTGGGCAGCTGTCATATTTCAAGTCTGTCATTTTCTTTTTCACAGTCAGCGTGTCGTTTCAGTAAGGAAGCTGTCACCCTCCTCCACCCCAGCCACCTCCATTCAGTTCATCAGCTTCTAGTCCAGATCCTCACAGGTCTTCTAATCATATCCTGCATACAGTACCTCAGTCCTCCTCAAAGCCACCTCATTGGTTCCTGGTCCAGCTTCTTAGAAGTCTAATTCTGATCCTGCATCAACACCATCACCAGTGTCTGGCCTCCAAAGGGGGATCCTATTCTTGCAGTTTGTCTCATTACCCCTTGAAGTAAATGAAGTCATCATGATGGAGTCTAATCACCAAAGACTTTGTGCTTCTCTGTCATTAGAATTTGTAAAATAAATAATTGTTAAATTTTTATTAATTCTCTCCTAATCGGACAATCTTTTGCATCCATCCAGTTCCCTGAAATCTGAAAACAGACATTTAGAAGATCAGAACCTCCTTAGCAAAGACATGAGTTACTCTCAGCATATGCCTCCTTAAACTGACAGTTCATTTCATGCCACACAGTTTTTTGGTACTAAAATGAAAGATGACCTCTGTATGCTCCATCCCTCCTGCAGCCTGGCCAACCAGACCTAATTGCTGGCCTATGTATCCGTCCATCTCCCACCACACAAAACTCCAGCCTCCCCTCCTAAGGCTTCACTTCCTCTACCATATCACAAGCAAAGCAGCTTGAGAGGTTGTTTAACGACCGTCATCAAAGGTCATTTTATTTATTTATTTTTTTCTTTGACATCATAAGCTATCCTCTGTGCTCCAATCTATCCTCCAGTCTTGCAGCGTCCTGTGGTTTCTGCACACCCATTGTTTTTTGGATGCCACTTGATTTCCTGTGTGCCTCGTCTTTGGCCTGTTTGCAAGTTCCCATTCAGGGCTCTCATCTGCCAAGTGACAGATGATCAATGATCATGCTGGCAGTCTTGCTTTGCTCAAGTCCTGCCAAGTGGGGTGAGATGTACACATTCAAACAGAAGCGCACAATCACGCAGGAGGGATGCAGAAAGACCAGCACACATGACGGTTTTAACAGGTCCACAGCCTTTGATTACTTGACAGTTTGCTCAGAAACAACCATATACGGCAGACACAACAATTAATAAATTATATGCGGTGTTTAAACAGCAGAGTCGAGAGCTATTAGTAAAAACTACTTTTCCTTTCTAAAGGAAAAATCTGACTGTGGCTCAGTTAGCCAGTATTTTTCTTGCATCAACAGAGGCTGTTGGGGTGTCCGTTTCTGCAGAAAGCTTTTGATATCAACAGGTGGCACAGAGCTGAGGAGGGTCAGGACACACAGTCATCTTACTGTCTGCTACACATAGCGAGCACAGATGGCATCTCCTCCTCATATAAAGAGCAGGTTGCATATTTGATCTCAGAGTTAACAGAGCGCTGAGCTACGTAGTGGTCGAAGTTTATCTTTAGCACCTTTATTAGATCCACAGGGAAGAAAAAATCAACGGGAAATGATGTAACTTACCGAGGACGGTGAGTGTGAGCAGAAGGTTCTTGAACATCTTGGAGCAGATTTTGGCACATTTGGACTGAGGCCTGGCCTCAATGGGCTCCAGGTGACTCTCGTGCATCCTCACCTCCACTTGTTTAGGCATACTGTTGGCACTGCAACACAGAAGGAGTAGAAATTAAGCACTCATGTAGCATATTCAAAACTTTACACGCCATTTTCAAGGCATTTTGCCAACTCTACAACACAGTGATAGCACTTTGGTTTCCAAATCTAAGAGTTCAGTGTGCATAGTGCCTCTTCATAATTAGGTATGGTTAAAACAAAATTGAAAATGCAAAATGTAAAGCAGTCAAGTGTGCTGGCAAGCTGTTGCTCCTCAACACAGTTTCTGGTTACTATGGCATCAAACAGATGGAAGCTGATTGCAAGCTGCTGCTTGATGCAGTCCTTTCGGGTAATCAGATAACTTGAAACAAAAAATTGAAGTAAACATGTTAAATTCAATATTTCTAAAGGTACACTGTGAAACAGTGGGAATATTAGCGACTTCTAATAGCGACTTAGCCAGATTCAAGACTGCAGTGCTTACTTGCGCACCAGTCCTGTTGGTAAAGTCATGGTGGCCTTTAAGGACAAAAAATTATGCTATCCATGACATGACTCAAGTATTTCTCTATTTTTGTTGATACAAACTTTACCGCAAAAGCCTCACTTTCTTTATATTTCATCTTTTTAAGGACTTCAACTGGAAAAACCAGTGGAATATGAATAGAATGGAGTGAAATAACACTGTGAGACATGACAGTGCAAGATGGCGGAGTCAGTGGACATGGACCCTCCTTATGTGTTAATAAAAAGGTGTTTTAAAAGTTAATAAAAATCCAATATTTTTATATGAAGGTGGTGAAACACTAATCTAAACATACTTTTAAATATATTGCTCCATTTTCATAAAGTTTTTCTGTTAAATGATACTACATTTTGCACATATAACCTCTTAAGACCCTTCATGTGCAAAAGGGCACATTAAATTTTGGCTTTCCTCCAAAATAATAATAAATCCTGCTATTACAATTCTTTAGATAATTGTCTAAAGAAATTTGAGTAATTTGCTTAAATGTTCAGGGAAATTTTGAAGAATTTATTGAAACTTTTTATGGAATTGTCATGAAATTTTGGGGCCAACTGGCCCCATTTATTTACTTATTCTACCATATATTATATTTTATTTTTACTTTGGGCTTTACAAGAAAAAATCACTGAACAGGTTGGGGAATTTTCCCTTGAGATTTTCTTGCATTTTCTTAGAAATTTTAGGGAATTGTGTTTGGATGTTTGGGAAGATCAATTTAATTTCTATTAATTTTTATTGATTCTTTTAGTAATTTTGTCAAACATTTTCTGGGATTTGCACAGAATTTTGTGTGGGAGATTTTGTTATCTATGTATTACTATTTATTAATTATATCTTTTATTTTATTTTTACACTGGAATTTACCAGAAAGTTTTACTGAGATGGTTGGGGGAAATTTCCCTAGAATTTTTCTTGTATTTTCTTAGAAATTTTAGGGAATTTGTTTGAATGTTTTGGAATATTTACTGAATTTCCATTCATTTCAATATTTGGAAGAAATACAAAATTTCAGGAATTTTATCAAAAATTTTCTAGATTTTTCATGGAATTTCTTGGGGGAATATTATTCATTCATTTATTTATTTATTAACATATTTTTTGTTTATAATATCTTCTATTTTATTTTTTCTTTGGCATTTACCAGAAAGTTTCACTAAGATGGTTGGAGAAATTTCCCATGAAATTGTCTTCTTTTCTTGCAGTTTGTTTGGATGTTTGTGGGTATTTGTTCAATTTCCATAAATTTTCATTTTTGAATTTTGTAAGAAAACATTTTCGGGAACATTCTTATTGAAAATGGCTTCCTGCAATAAAGAAATAATTGCTTTTTTTTTTTTTGGTTTTTTAATATAAGTCTACTGTCCACATATGCAGACTTTTTTTTGAGAAAACTACTTCCTGTTTAAAGGCTTAGGTTTAAAACTTATCAGGTCCCACTTATACCAAATTAGTTAGAGAAACTTAAAATATATCACAAACAAAAGCTTGGGTCTCATGAGAATCAAGAAGTTAGTCTGTAGAACAATCTCCAGAGTTTTGGAAGAATTAAAGGGAATTAACTGAATTAATCTGTCAGGTTTTATGAATTACTATTAAATAAATATTCTCAAAAATAGCTGCGACTTTATCCAGTTTAATCAATATGGGCATGCAAAGCAATAAAGCTGATTTAATTTAATCAAGAATGAAGGAATTAAAGTCAAACTCAAAATAGTGAATTATGCTATGCCTTCCAGCTGAGTACTTCATATGTAAGTGAACTCACATTCATTGAAGACGAAGACAAAAATGAGTCTGATGCCAACTTGACATTTCTAAAAATGAAAATAAAAGAAAAAGGAGTGTGTGTTTCCTGCAAACGCCTACACACCCTCTTATACATTCTCTGCCACAGTTATGCCTGTGTGATGGTAAGTTTAGAAGCACACAAAGCCTCCAACACAATAGTGTGAAGAGGGGGCCTAATTAATTGAATGGAAAGTGATTTTCCCATTACAGGCAGCTGAGAGCTGTTTCCTGCCATCCTGTCGAGGTATGAATGAGTTAGTTAGTGAGAAGAGAGCCAGCTGTGTGTGTCACATGCCTGTCAGGCAGGTGTTCAATAACTCTGTCATACAGCAAGCGCTGGAAACAGAAGCTTTATATTCAGCTTTGCCTAAACACGCAGGAGGAATAATCGATCACATTGTTTTGCAAGGTTTGACATCTTTTTTTGTCCATGAGGAAGTTGCAGTTCTTTCTGCTGTCATTCATCACCAATAAGCCCATAAAAATGTCTGCTGTGATGTAGTACAAAGAAGAGCAAAGAAGAGAAAATGTGGCTCTGACCTTAGACCTCACCCCTGGGGTTCATGGCCTGAAACTCACAAACAGACGCCTCAATGGTGATGATATTTTTTTGTCTTCGCCCCCTCCCCCTTTAGTCCACGATGAAGTCAGAACACTTCATAGATATTAATCATCTTGGCTGTCATGAGCTTTTATTTCCAAAATGGATCAAAAGCAAGACCGAGCTTTCAAACAAGAGGCCTCATTTTGGGGAAACTTCCTCACATCTAAAGACTCTCATGGTGCTATTGTTGTTTTGTAAGTAGTTACTAATAATTCCACACACACATGTTTGCACACACCTCCCCCAGCTTTGTGTATCGCTGCGCTCGGTTATACGAAGACCAAATGGTCAGCTTCCAGGCACACAGATGGACCGGCTCTATCTCCTCTTATTAAATTCAAAGCAAAGTGTGAAAACAGGAAAAAAACATGCAAACAGCAGGCAAACACTAGCCCTCATTGCACCCTACCTCTGCGCAGTTTCATCCCAAAGATAATAGCTGAATGAATTAGTAAAATCACCATCACCATGTAATCCCATTCCATAAGAGCGATGAATCCTGGTAATTAAATTTTCACCCTTTTCTCTCCCTCTTTCGTTATTTTTAGCGCAGAGACAGAGAGGAAGCAGACATCACCGAGGTCGGATATTACTCTGTCATGGTCTTCTCATTAACACTTCTCTCAGCGAGGCAGAGACAGATGAGAGTGGGGCTTCTGCACCCCGTAATAGATGAGAATTTATAATAAAGAGTAATAAGAGACTGCAGCATTTCACAGCAGCTGCACATAACAATGTGCTTTGCATGTTT
Organism: Cheilinus undulatus; assembly: GCF_018320785.1. Classification (NCBI taxonomy): domain Eukaryota; kingdom Metazoa; phylum Chordata; class Actinopteri; order Labriformes; family Labridae; genus Cheilinus; species Cheilinus undulatus. The sequence goes on from NC_054873.1 coordinate 32,523,366, forward strand.
TAAAACCCCCTTTTTTGTGCAGAATATCAGATTCTATTAGCGTTGCATGGGGTAGAAATTAATTTTCTCAGCCCTGCATGACAACTTCTGCACCCAATGGCATAGAAATATCCGCGCTGCTCTTTTTGGAAACTGTAAAAGCAGAAAAATTTCACTGATAAAGTTGTAAAAGTCAGACCAAACCTCATAATTTCAAAAGTCAAAAGACTAACACACACAGATGCTTGCTTATCCACACCCACACATTCACAGTTTCTTCTCTGCAGTCTCTAATGGGATCATCTCATGAAGCGCTTAATCTTGGCCCAGGGCTTAGTCAGATTAATTGCATTACAGCAGCGTTAAGCCATGAAGAATTAATGAAGGTCTTAATGCTACAACACCTGGTGTCAAACCAGATTACAAACCATTTAAAATGGTCGCAAATCTGCCAAATTATAATCCCCAACTTCCTAGCAATGTTGAATAAGCCTCCTAATGTCTGCACTTCAGGAAATCACTTACATTTAGATATAGCATCAAAGAATAAAACTATGCATGTACTTACTTCATTTCTGGTGGGGCTGAGGTAAGTGCAATATACATTGACCAGGATCAGATCTCCAGCCTTTGGTATGATAAGTTAATCAGTGCAACAAATAGTTCAAGATCAAGACTGCTCCATGCAAAAAGTTTCCAAAAGTCTCCTGATAAAAGTTCCAGGTCGACAGCTAGCAGCTCTCAGCTGTCCTCCAACTTCACAGCATCCACAGAGGAGCGAGTTAACACAGCCCAGACCAGAGACCCTCACAACCACAGCAACCTGAAATGCCCCATCCTGAAGTCTGCAGCCCCCACCTCCTGACTCCACCATCACCACCACCCACAAGCATCTATGCACGCACACAAACACAGATGGAAATCCCACACATCATACAAACCTAGAAATGAATAAAAAACAACAAGAGGTAGAGGGAGGAGTCAGTATGAGAGCTTTAGAGTCAATCCCTCAGGGATCCTCCATTCCCTGGACTCTATAATCCCTCAAGAGAGCACTCTCACCCAGACTCACCCGCATACATGGGAGCGAGGGAAAGGCCAGGCCGGCGGAGATGGAGATGATGCCTGCTAATGGTGCGAGGTGGACTGTAGTGCTTTCTCTAAGAGGGGAGTAAAAGAACGTGGACAAAGGGTTTAGCGTGCATAATGCCGCCGTTTTAGGGTCATCCTGATGGACAGCAGATAAGAGGTTAATGTTTATCGCTCTTTAGGCTACAACATATGTCACTCCCTAGCAATATTATGAAGAATATTTACATCTTTGAACATGGTGTGGTCACACAAATCTCTAAACTTAGAGTGACCAAAAGGTGTCCTTAAAGATGCTTTCAAAGAATTCAAGTCTAACGTATAGATTTAGGCACTATTCAATGGAAAGTCCAAAGCACTGGACTCCACAAATGACCAACGTGATTCATGTGAGGATGGTGTCACGCTGATTTCGCCCTAGTCTCCCAGCAGCATGGGACTTCACATCGTATTGAGCACTATCACATTATTCTAATTAGGGAAATGTGTTGGAAAGCTATTTCCTCTTCAAACAAACGACCAACCGCACAACAAAAGCCAGAGGAATCCCAGCTCTGTTGTCAGAGGTTGTGTCATGAGAGATCACTCATCCTAAATCCCTTGACGTGTCATACTCATTCAAAGGACCCTCACCGGGGACGTTTTTTAAGGGATGGGAGCAAGAGAAGTCGGACAGAGAAGAAGGGGTTACAGAGGGGGGAGGAAGAGGAACACTGGGGGAGAAAAGGGGTACTGGGGTCACAGTAGCACCTCTCAGCCAAAAGAGGGGCCTGTGAGGGGAAGGCCGATGCTCTTGGCTGGTACCATGTGAAGCTCTCTGCTTCCTCTCTCTTCCTTCTGAGGGGCTTTGTTTCACACGCAAACAGTGGCAGTGGCCCCAACTCGCCCGGCCAAGCACCGCATCCAAACTGGCAGGGGCGAGGAAAGAAGGGAGGGGGGTGTTCAAGAGGGAGGGGGTAAGAGGGTATAGCGAGGAAAGAAGGGAGGGCGGTGGGCATGTCCAGAATGCCCGTTCTTTCAGGCCACTGATGTCATGCCTGTGCCCACCGTGGGAGAGCAGCGAAGGGACCAAGGCGCCCCTTTCTCCCCCCCCCCCCCCTCCTCCACAGACTCTTTTTCCAGGATGAATGAATCTTTCACAAGCGGCAGCCCATTGTGTCCCATAATCGACAGCGATTATCCCGATTTTATGCTGCCTTCCCAGTGCAAGGAGGTTCCCTGAGTGCTGGCATTGAGGGCCGCCGCGATGCAGCAAGGACCACGAGGGGTTGTCCTAGCAACGATCTGAGGCTTAGAGAGAAGGGGATGAAGGGGGAAGAGGAAGCTCGTAGCCACACACATCACAAACAAACACAGACGATAAATAGACTTCTTGAAAAACTGACAGACCGAAAGAAACATCAAATCTTCAACCACAGAAAATTGTATGATTTGGACAAATGAGTCATTAACCCTTCTAAATACTTCAATATCTCTCAGTTCCTGTTAGATAATTAACAATATTCTTCTACTTACAAAGCTGATCTACCATCCACAACATGTGCTCACATAATTATTAACATATTTGCATTAGTAACAACTAACATGTGCTATTCAGGTTGTAGCAGAAGAGGAAGATGTAAATGAGAATACAAGTTTCCCACTGGTCCCTGAAGGGGCCCGATGCCCGTTCTCATGACTGGACCATCACAATATACTGTGAGGTAAAGACAACTGGAGCAGAGCCAGGCTCCGGATATATCTGGTGGCCCCCTCCCGGGCCTCACAGCCACTTGCCATGCAGTGGGAAGAAACGGGCTCACACATACCGGGGTGCCTGGGAGCTGTGAAAAAGCACCCCCCACCACCGACACCACCACCACCCTCTACCAAAATGAAGCTCTCAGCAAACACTTCAGGTTGTGCCGTGCATAGGAAGTGGGAGATAAATTCCAGCATCGGAAGAAAGGGAAGCTTTGTCACTCCACGCCTCTAAGTGATGAATCTCTGGATGGTTGTCAGGATGAATGTGTTCCCTGATAGATAGTGATAGAGAGATGTGTGAACAGTCAGTGAAACTGGATTATTCCAGCAGCAGTGTAACCTATGGTTCCTTCACGGGACCTCCTTCTAACAAACACAACATCTATGAGTAGGGGCATAACAAACAGTCCCAGGGGGTTGGTTTATCCCAAGTTGCCTCAAAAGTTTGCAACTACAATCAACACTCAAACTGACAGATATTCCCAGCCTTTGTTTAAAGAAGGATCATCTCTATGCAACTGATATTTAAAGGGTTCAATCTCCATATCATAATAGTGCTAAATTTGAAATATATTTTAAAAATCCTTGAGGAACGAGAGACTCAAAGAAATCAAGAATCTATTAGCTATAACAGATATCATCAGCACGCGTGAACCCAACCCCTGACCTTCTTAATGTCGTTATCTAAATAAAATTACCCTGATAAATTTCATTTATGCAGAGTTACTCAGTCCACTCAAAAACCTGTCTGAAAACTCTGAAATGGAACCACACTTTATCCACAAACTAGAAGCAAATAGCAGACACAAAAGACATTAATCTGTAACGTCATATGTGCCCATTAACAGTCCAGTTTAACAAAAAAACATTCAATTCATTGTGTTTTACTCGTCTCAGCGGAGCAGAACAAAGGAATTAGCCACTGCCATTAATTCATGTAGGAAGTGATTCTTTGCTGGAGTTGTCCAACAAAAGTATCAGACCACCCACAGCCAGCAGTAATTATGATATAAGAAACTGTGAAGGCTAGGACAAAGGTTCCCAAACATTGCCATGTGAAGAAGAGGCCCTCATATGATCTCGACTGTAACACTCGACTGTTTAAGGTTGTTAAAAAATGTGCTGAAATTACTTGACAATCATCCCTTAGTCTGTAGAGTTTTCCTAGAATGTCTTTGGGCATTAGACACTTTTGCACCATGAGTGAAGTTACTGACTCAGTTAGAGATGCCCCACCAGTGGGAAACAACCACAACACATAATGGATGGTACACTGATGCAAGACCACCTCCTGGTGCAGTATGCACCTTTCAGGAATGGTTGCTTAAACTGGCTTACTTTGAGTGGTGTAAGTGTTAAAATATGTCAAAGAAATAAGGGAAATTTACAGAGGATGAGGAACATGAAGTTTTACAAAAAATAATAAAACCTGTTTTGAGGTTGGATTCAAACTGAATTTTTAGGTGTAGGGAAGTTTCAAGGCATGTAAACCTAAAAGTAATGATTACTCAAAAAAATGTGTTGCCACTACTTAAAAACATTTATACAATCAGTAAAAAATATTCCCACCCTTTTCTCTCTAAATTTCTGTGACTCCCTCGGGGTCTTAACCACAATTTTGAAAACCAATGGGCTATGATTCCTGTTGAGTGTGTAACCTTACTTCTTGTGTTGCAAATTGCTTCAAACTTGTTGCAAAATTTAGCAAACTTTGCATTTAAACTCTGCCCATATTTGTACAAAAGCATAGGACATTCACATGTGAAAATAATTGTTTCTGTTCTTCTGAGTCATATTTTTTTTCTCCTGTGAATACTTGTCCCTTTTTCTAAGTTAAGTGATGCCAGTAACTCAGACAGAGAATTTTTAACTTAGATTGAAAGAGCGGAAAGTTAACTCAGAAAAAAACAGAGCAGTATTTCATTTTCACATGTTAAAGAAATACACTTTGCCTATTTGTATTTGAAAATATACCATAGTCTGACTATGTCTTGTCAACATTTTGAAATTTCTGCACCCAAATTTTAGGAGATGACTAACAGTTACCTGTGTTTGGGTGGGCTGACTTTAAAGAGTGGTCCCATCCAAACAGACACAACATCAAAACACTTATACAGTAGCTGCTCTGTGACAAAGAGCTTCTGTCCTTAGTTTGTGTGATCTGAGATTTATGGAAAATAAGTGACTTTTCCTACAGCTGCTAACTTGAATTGGCGTTTGCCATTCTGCAACAGAAGTAACCTTCACAAGTCATACAAAACAAAACTGGCAAATAATTACAATATCAAATCTTGCTTACTTGGCAGATTTCTGTCTTTTAAAGTGATTCTACTAAACAAAAAAGTCTCCTTTGTGCACGTGCAGCAATTTGCAAACTGCTTTGCACATTATGTAACAACAGTTACACTCTCCAGCTTTTATTCTCTCCTCACATTTTCCATTTTTACTTTCTTGTTTTACAATCAGGGTGCATCAGCATCCTGGCAACGCATGACTGGACCACACTGTACGTGCCTGTCCCTCAGCATCCTCGAAGGTTTCCCTTTGTTAGACACGTCTCTTTGTGTCCGTAATGAGGCAGTCATTAGAGAGAGCCTCTGGGAATCCTGAGGCCAGTGTTGTAGTCTGCATAGGTCTCTCAGATGTGACCAGTCCCACTGTAATTATGTGCTAACGGCCTATTATGCTGGAGAGCGCTTGTTCCAGGGCTGAGTTGGGTGATCCCATTCATTTGGATAATATCTGCAGAGGGATTTAGTTTAATGACATATATTATCATCAATCTAAAATAACTTTTAATCTGCTCATGCCATGATTTATGGCTCTTCTTTTTTCTTTCTTTTATATGAGCCACTTGAAAAATCATTGTCATTCATGTAAAATGTCTCATATTTTTAACGCTTGTTCTGTCTTTACTGTGTTGCTATGTTGTCTAGGATGTCTTTCAAATCTGTGGATTTTGTTAGTCCTCTTGTCACTACCCCCACTCCCTATTGTTCCTCAAAAGCCACAACAAAGATGAAAGGTCAGCAGAAAAAAAGAAGATCATCCATAGTCATGTGAGATTTTCCCCTCCACATCCTGTTCTATTGGAGGAGAGGTCACGCACCTATCACAGACACACGTCTTTCCTCCTATAGCCAAACTTGTGTTCACATCAGTTCCTTATGAAGCGATGCCGCTATCATTAGCAAAGGCACATCTGTTTAACAGAGCTTGCTATATAGCTGGATGCTGCTTTTGATGGCTTTAGTCTGATCCCCACAGGAGCTCATTAAATCTGCCAGTAAGGCAGGACAGACCCCCCCCCCCCCGCCACTGCAATCACTGCTACGGTATTGCCACTAGAAGAGAGAGGGAGGTGTGTAGTAGACAGAGGGAAACGCCATAGAAAGATAGATGTATAAGCATGTATGGGGGAGGGGTTGGGGAATAAAAGGGGGGAGGGAGAAAAAGGGAAGGTGTGGCAGATGAAAGGAGGGATGGAGACAAAGGAATGGGAAAATAAGTGAAAGTGGAGAGAGAGGATGGGACAAAGGTCAGATTAAAGCAATCAATTGAAGTGGAGAATGAGATTGAGCATGTCACTACGCATGCAGCATATGAAGGGCTTCTGTGTTATCAGGTTATGTGTGGATACATGAAGAGCTGACATCTGTGTCGGGCAGCTGGCCCCACAAAATGGGATTAGTGCACAAATTATGTTTCATACATCACTAGACTCACCTGCCACACTCGGAAAATTTAAACGTACGTAGACGATAAACGCACTCACTGTCTGGCCTCGATCTCGCCAACATTTTTGTGTGTGTAATGAAGTGATGTAAACACGTACACACAAAGAGAAATTATTGCACTCTAGTCTGCAGTCATAAATCTCACACGGTCCAGTCCTGTGGTATCAGAGGTGGGGTGAGGGGTTTACAGTCTCACTCAGGATTTGCCAATAAGAGGACTAAGGAGGATGGATGTTCTCTCACTAATTAAACACTGGGGTCTGTGGGGACCGAGCACAGCCTGCGGCAAAGGCCCTGCCCCGCTCTCCTCACACCACCCCGCGGTGTTGACAGAAAGGGCATTCCTGCACACGCACAGACACACATACAGAACATTACTTCAGCCATTAAGGATGGACCACTACACACGTGCATGCATGAACCTTTCCAGCACATGAATCACCAAATCCTATGGGCTGTCAGTCAACATGCATTTTATTAAGGCTGCAGGGCATGCTGGGAACATGACAAGAAGCTCAGATGTTTAAATACTCTAAGCCTAGCCAACACTTAAGGATTTTCAAAATCTTAACACCACCATCAGATAAAATTCACCCCATAAGACACCTTTGATTTTCCCTGTTTCATTTCACACCAGCAGATAAAGAATAGATGTAGCCATGAAAACACCTTCTCTCTGCTGCTGCCCTGCCTAAGCACAAGTAGTAGATCAACCTTCAACACAGATACAACGGGCAAGAAAACAAAATATTTATTAGTGTGAAATGACAATGGAATTGAAGTTTCAGGACTGTGATCAGTCCTGAGATTATTTTGGATGTGACTGATCATTCTCCACCAGTGATCTAGGTCTCTTTCTGTGGTTAATGAGCTGTTCATTGTCTGTGGTGAAAAAAATTGCTGTTGTTCAATACTATTACTGAAAATCAATGCTTTCTAATACTGGGTACATTTTACCCGCTGGCTGTTTTAGGTATCTAGAGATCTCCAGCAGTTCAATCATCAAAAGATGGTGAAAATGTAAGATCCCACACATGATGGCAAAAAATGATAGATTACTGTTTTATTTCTACAATGTGAAGAACAACAAAATGACAGCACACCACATATAAACAGATTCCACTGAAGAACAACCAGAATCCTGACTATCAAAAGTGAAAGTCTTGCATACTTGCTATTGGTTAAACATCACTTAAGAGTTCATAGATAGGTAAAACTGGTGAAAATTCAGGAAGAAAAAACCCTAAAACAATGGACTGAGAAGTCAAGAAGGCCTGAATATGTTTTTTAATGGCACATGCTAAAGGTAAGTGAAAGTTTTGCTGTGACTGTTGTTCAGTCAGCTTGCTTCTTAACTGGCTATCACTTTCTTTCATGTGACAATTCACAGAGAGCATGCTCGACTGTCTTCGGGGATCCCTAGTACTAAATTAATCTGTGCTGCAGCCACCTCCCAGGCAGATCAAGGTCAATAAAATCTACTCAAGTAAAAGCAAAAAGTATTAAATGGAAAGTTTACTTGAAGTACTGAGTACTCCTGAGGAGTTGTACAGTAAAATATGATATTTCCTTACTGGCAAGAACAAGAGAACAGATCTCTGACCAGGTTTTTCTGAAAAAGTCAAACCTTTATAATAAAGTAAAATGCACAGCAAAACTTACAGTGTTAATTAAAGTCATATAGAGTCAATTTAACACTAAAGTGTCCTTTAGGATCACCTAAAGTCTCTAACTCAGTCAATAACATCACTCACAGTGCAAATGTGTCTCACAATGAAAATGACAAAAGTCCACCAGAAACATGATCAAATGAACTAACACTAGTGGATCAACACTGTCTAAGAAGTCTAAATAAATCTTGTGTAAGTAGAAGTAAAAATACTGATTTCAAAATGTACTCAAAAAAGTACACGTACATGAAAAAAACTACTCAATTTCCGTAATTTGGTTGGATGTAATTAGTTACTTTCTGCTCCAAAAAAATGATATGGTGAGTCGCCCACCTCTAGTTTCCAACCTCACCAGCACAACTCTGCTAATATTCTTTCCTTATGAAAGTTGCATTTATGTGTTGAAAAACTGCAATTACAAATAATGAATAAATACAAATAATCAATTAATCTTTAAATTCCTAAAAATACCCAAAGGCCCAAAATTGGCTTCATTATCTCATAATGTGTCCCACACTTCAGCTATTTAAAGCTGCTCAAGTTTTATTCCAACTTGTAATGGTACCCAAATTTGATATTTAATTACCAGGTTCTTTTCAGGCTAATGTTTTATGGTTCAAAAGCACTTAAAATGTTAGCTTTGTGCAAGATTCTTACTGTTCTTTTCGCACCAAAATTGAGATTTCTTGTCATTAGATTATTCTATTACTCTTATGCTGAAGGGTTCAAGCCATACCAGTTCTATCTATACAGCGCCAAACCACATTAAACGTTTTCTCAGGGCACTTCCCAAATGGGAAATGTGCCATATGGCTGCATGTCATGCTATGCTTATTACTGTAAACAGAGCTGTAGACATATGTAGGCATGCTTACAGTGATAACACCATGCACACTTCTAAATGGTTCAATTATTACCTAGCTCTGATGCAAATTCCTCCTGTATGCACTGTGTAATTGCAACACTCCCTGTCTGTGTATCTGCGCTGAGGAAGCTGCTTCACATCAGCGCTGACCAGAATACAATAGGGAAGCATATCAGGAGAGCAGGGAAGTGTGACAGAGCTGTCAGTCTCTTATACTCTCTGTCTCATTGTGTGCGTTATGTGTTATCTACAGTGTGCATCGCCTCAGCGGCTCTTTTACTGTCTCTCCTCCAAGCTTTTCTGGCCTTTTTCACAAATGCAACATATCACTGTAACAACAATACACTGCATCACCTAAAAGAGTGCTTTCATCTCTCAGCTATGTATGGCCGACATATTGTCAGAAGGGTTTATGTAACCGTGATTTGCTTTTGTTTTTAAGCAGGAAAACCTACAGACTGTGAACTTGAGCCCAACTGTTTCTTCGGCGAACAGAATTTCAAGCAATAAATACAATGTGAAAGTATCGTACATTTAATCTGAAGAGATAAAACAGCAAATGAAATAAAAATGCTGCATTTTATCTTCAAAATATTATATTTTCCTTTAAAGCATAGGAAAACTTCTGTCCATGTTAGCTGTGTGGCTGCAAGCCTGCTTTCCTTTCAGGACCACTTCACTGCCTCTGTTCTTTCAGAACCACCACTACACACATGAAGCAGGAACAAATCCCTTAACAACTCTGAGATAACCATTCTTTATTACAAACTGCTGTTACATGTGAAAAGCCCCAGAGGGACCCCTGCCACTTTTCACTTCATTGTTTTTCTTTCCACGTCATTCTTCGCCGCATACTTTGTCAAACTATGTAAATATTTCTTCAGTCGCACACAGAACTGGAATGCCATTGAGAGTGAATGCGCTCACTGAGGCTATTTTTCCATCGCCTAATTATGACAGCCTGCCTGTAGTCGCAGTCAATCATCATCAGAACCTCTGGGCAAAAGCATTCTCCACACATCTCTGCTGTCTGATCCCAGTAACAGCTAAATCCCCCAGGCACGCTCATCTTAGCCAGCTCAGAGGGTGGTAAACCCCCCCCTTCAGTCCAGATTTAAGGCATACGACACAAATTCCCCGAAATCCCAGTTCTCTGTAATCCTCATACAATAAGAGGAACGAGGATCTCCATTCATGTCAGAAACCATCCGGATAAAAATGGATTCTGTTTTTGAGTTATAATGGTAGAAAAGCCCTCATTGATTTAAACTGACAATACATTTGGAGACAATGAAAAGCAGTTTTATGCAAGGCCCTGTGTTATCTTAGGCTATTATATCACGCAAAGAAACCATTAGAGATAAAATATTATGTAATAAACCAGTTGATTGATGGACAAACAGGCATAGATAGATAGATAGATAGATAGATAGATAGATAGATAGATAGATAGATAGATACTATCAAGCAAGATATCCTGCATGAAGGTTTACACATATAGCAAGAAATACAGCAAAACAGTGTGGAAGATTTGGGCCTAGCAGGACAGATTGGAAGATAGCAAGCAAACAGCACGTTGAGCAGATAGTAGGCTCTAAGGAAGACAGATGATAAGGTAGATATCAAGAACAACAGCAAGTTAAAAAAAAAAACATAGTAAATACAAAGCAAGGTAGATAAAGCAAACTCATGAGCTAGATAGGCTAGCTAGCTAAACAGCAAGCCATGGATAGCAAAGACAATAGAGCTAACCATTTTTTCTAAGAATGTTCCAGACCAATGTTTTTCAAGCTTTTTTCTGTCAAGGTACCTCTTAAAAGTTGAAAAAAAACCCAAGCCATTCGAACAAAACGTTTTCAAAAACAAGGAGCGCAGATGGCCTTGCAGTTAGGTCATGCCCCATGTACTTAGACGGCCTCGGTTCTTCCTTTCCCGCATTCCACTCCCCCATTCTGTTATCCCTGTTTCAGAATATATCCACTGTCCTCTCTAAATAAAGGCATGAAAAGCAAAAAAATATCTTCATAAATTATTAAAATGCCTAAGTATTTATGCAGTAATAGAATTAAAAAGTCTCTGCAGCACTCTTGGAAAAACTAAATACCTTGGACAAAATGTATAGTGGTTGTTTAGATCTTAGAAAGACGACATGAACATCTGCCAAACTGATAAAAACATGCATGCCTGTGACACTGATGTGATTTCAAGGGCATATGAGACAATTTTGATCAATCATGCCTGGATAGCTAATGATTTGCAAATGTATGATAATTCTTGGTTACATATTGCATTTTCAAAGCACCCCGGGGTGCTTTGGCATCCCTGTTTGGAAAGGCTGTGCTAGACAGTAGCAAGCTACTATACAGCAGAACAGACAATAAGATAGGCCTATTAGACAGAATGGCAACAAGTAGCCTAACTGAGACAGCAAGAAAAGGGGCAAGATAACATGGAAGATTTAGGCCCATAGAACAATGAAGCAATGTACAGATTCTAAGATAGCAATTAAGAAGGTCAGGGGAATAGGTAGCAAGGTTGTAAGGAAGATAGTCTAGATCAGTGGTTCCCAAACCTTTTTTCCACTGAGCCCCTTCTTCACATATCTAAGGAGAGCTTTGGCCCCCCATGACCCACACGAAAAAGAAAGTAACTTATTGCTGTCAAAATAAAACATCAGTTTGGATCGTTTCTATCATTTAAAGCCAAACAAAAGTGTTAAAAGACTTTTGGATGAACTATTCATGCTTTTATCATGATTTTAGATCATTTGAATGTCCCTACTTTTAACAGCCTCAGAGCAAACAGATCCTCGTGCTCCCCCTTGAAATCTCTGGCACCCTCCCACAGAGGTCCTGGATCCCAGGTTGGGATCCAAGGGTCTAGATGATAAGGTAGATGGCAAAGCACCAATGCAGAGCAAGACGGAAAGATAAATAGAAGGTTAACAAAGGAAAGAGGCTACAGACAGAAAGGTAGGTAGCTAGCCTGCTAGGCTAGCTGGTTAAATAGCAAGTTGTTGTGACCAAAAAAAAGAACCACAAACAACACACCACCATGAACAAGACTGCCACACACATTTATATTATTCATATCTTATTTCTAGCAGAGATTTTGTAACCATAATTTTAAAGTTAAGCATAATTTTTTTATACACAAACCAATTACAATACTTATTTTCTTTTATTATTACCATTTTTATAAATCTGTAAACTGCTTCTGCAAGGTTGGATGGATAGATAGATAGATAGATAGATAGATAGATAGATAGATAGATAGATAGATAGATAGATAGATAGACAGACAGATAGAGCTCCTAATTAACCAGTGCATAATGTAGTGGGCCAAAACTTTCCAACAAAACCCCCTCTGTGTTCATGAGCCATTGAGGCCGGCCGCTCTTGGAACACGCCACCCCTACTAGAATAATGGGCCACTTTACAGGCCTCCAAGTTAGTTCACAGAATCTCGAGCTGGGAAACCGCTAGCACAGGGTTCATAAGGAGGAGGGGCCATTTAATTGTTTCCCTTTTTTTGTTTTGTTTTGTTTTTGTAGCCCCCCCTCTTATTGCTCCCTCTCTCACTCACTCTTGGGCTCTCTCTCTGTCTCTCTCACTCTCTCCTCTTTTAGTCCTGAAAAGGGGGCTGACAAACATGCAATGAAGGGGATTGTTGTGTGTTCCGCTGGACGAGTGGGTGAGGTAAACAAAACAGACTATAGGGACTAAGGGATGGGATAGGCTGAACGGTGGGGGAGCAGCACCCATGCAGAGGGGGGATTGGTCAAGGGATCTGTGGAGTAGGAGGGGTGAGGGTCCTGAGGGTGAGAGAGCAAACGGGGTTTATTCCGGAAGAGGTGGGAGGCAGACGTGGGTGTTGAGGTTACTCCTCCGAGTGTGGGCATTGTATCTGGTGCTGAAGTTCTCATGCATGTCCCGTTTTTGGCTCCCCAAAATGTCCGAAAGTGATGGAGCTCTCCGCGATTAAGCGGACAAGTGGCAGCTCTGCTCTGCGCTCCCACAGCTCGGGCTATTTACATACTCAAGAGGAACATTAATGCCGGGCGATCCCCCTGAGCTGAACAAAGAGGCACACAAACCTGCCTTAGAGGCCCATTACGCACTTAATTGAGGATTTGTAGAATAGTAAAAAGGGAGCAAAGGAAGAGAAAGGTGGACGGGAAGTGGGTGAAGTGCAAAACTGTGCTAGTTTTACTTAAATCTGAGCTCTTCTTACATCCTTAAAAGTTGTTTTTTTCTGCATTCATGGTCACATAAGACCTCAGCTGTATGCAGGTGGATCATATGTGAAGATGATATCAAGCTTTGTAACCATATGGAAATTCTAGGCAACATCAAATCCTTTTCCCCCATTCATCCTATTCCCCTTTATTCCCCATCTGCTGATCCTCCCATTATCCTCATAATGAAACTGTAGGGAAAGCTTTTCTCTAGGAACAAATAGAGGAGGAGAAAATCTGCTTGTGCAATATGGAATAGCATGTATTCCTCAAAAGCTCAATGTAAGCAACACCCAAAATCTTTTGAAAATAATTTTTTTTTTTCACATAAGATTGCTTCTTACATATGGTTATGCTAAATTCAATATCTGTTTTGATGTGACAGGAAAGTAAACTATCTTATTGCCTCATAGACAGACTGAGATGTTATCAAGGTTTTTAATAATAAGGTTTCAGTAAATGGCAGCATGAGCAAAGGTGGCTCCATCTGATAAACAGTGTGAATCTGTCAGCCTGCATCTTGTGACAACTGCTCACATGAAGTCTGCCATTTGTTTCCAGCGAGTCACTTAATGTGCTTTAATTATGATCCTTTTGTGGCAGCACAATGGGATGATTGTTCTCTGTGGCATGGTCTTTGGTGCCAAGAGGGAAAAAAAACAAAACAAGACCTCCACCACCCCCTCTCCTGTGCACCCCTTCTTCTTCCCTTCACCAATCACTCAGAGCAATTTCGTGACTCCCCCTGCTGACCTGAATTCCGATGCAGCAGGTGCCAATGGGATGTGGGTGGTTAGGGGTTTTTAGGGTGGAGGACAGTGTGGATGAGACTTTCACTGTACCACATAAACACTGACTGACTGACTGTCTATACTGAAAAAATGATGGATCAGATTTTTTTAAAAATTCAAATAGAATCATCAGTCCATTTTAAAAAGCTGCTGTGAGGAATTTTTTTGCAGGTTATAAAACTGACAGAAATTAATACACCTGCCTCTATATGACCTTTTCTGTAAGGCTTGGGAATGCTGCTACTGTGCGGGTGCCAAATGAGCATGCCAGGGTAAAGGCTTTCTTTTTATATTTTACTGAAGGACTACTGACACATTTCACCACTAAAAAAGCAGGATCCAAATATTTCTATATTATTTTTATTAGAAAATGCTCAGGTTTCCTACACATTAAACACTTTCAAGAATCAAATTACTACTTTTTAAAAAGATATTCTTGGGGCTCTTTAATCAGAGAGGAGGAAAGTGGGTAGAGTCAGGAACAGGAACGAGAGAGTGGGGTAGAGACATGAGCGAAAGGAGCTGAAGGCCTGAATTGAACCTGGGCCTTCCGCATACATGGGGCACAACCTCACTGCTAGGCTATCTGTGCCCCAATTTACATCATTTTAAGAACTTTTAAAGCCCTGAGCTGAGAAAAATGGCCACCAAATTTTGTGTGTCAAATGGTCAAAGATTACAGGCATGTCAGATTTTTCGATACAGCAGACAGAGCTGATTTTTCTGGTTTAATTCACTCTTGCTGAGATTTGTTTGGTCATAAATACCCAAATTTGATGCTTTCTGGCATATTTAATGCCTCATTTCTACTGATATATAGTACAGTGATATTTATAACATACACAACAAGCATATCGTTGGCATTGTGCCAAAACCTTGTATCTACATTTTTCATGATTTTAATTTTTCTTCATAAATCAGTGCTATTGGTGTGTCAAGATGTCGAGTATGACTATTCAGAGTTGAATTCATTGAAAAACACAGCCTTTTTTTAATTCCTTGAAAAGCAGTGATTTTGGAGATATCAGGTTATAGCTCAAGGCCAGTGATTTACTCAAAAAAAAAAAGTTTAAAATCCCAAAAAACAAAGATTTGATAAAGAGACGTCTAAAAGTGCCTCCAAAGGACTTTTTATGGCATTAAATATTTGAGCTCTTGCCCATATATCTTTAAGCATTCGGGCTTCGAGTTTCTTGAGATTTGGGGTCTTTTCATTGAGTATATAAAGACTGTTTTGTACCTTACTGTATGTAGCTGCACTGTTTGAAGCATGCTGGTCTTACCTCTTTGGTTTTTTTGCCTTGTGCCTCACTCAACCATTTACAGCTTGGGACTGACGGGCTCTCCAAATGACCTCCGTTTGTATTGGATTTGCTTTGATTATTGTCCTATTTGTTGTTTGTCTTTGTGTTCTTTGTGAGCGTGAATTCAAAATATTTAAAATAATGTTCAGAAAAAAATCTTTAAAAAAAGAGTCAAATTTAAGACTTTTTTTAAACTCTGAAATGAATAGCTAAAAATAAAAGATCTTTCACTTGTCCACAGGGGGCACCAAAAGCGACGCAAACTCAAAGTTCCACACAGAAGCTTTAATCTGCCAAAACACAACAAGAAACTGCTGCATAGGCTTTGGTATTACCAGAGAGCTTGTTTCAGATGCATTGTTCACTGCACTTTTTCACATGATTCATGTAGAAAATACTGGAAAGTTTTAAATACATCCCACTTTTCAGTCACATTTTTAGACCAAGATGTGAAGCAATTAGCCCTCCTACTCCCAACATTTTAAAAATCCCTTCAAAAACATACTAAATACAGCTTCATTGCTTCCTTTCTCTCGTTCTCCTTTACATGATTTCAATGGGCATGTTCACAGAGGCCAAGAAATTAACAAAACACTTCAGTTAGCAGCAATCAGTGTTGATAGGAAGATTAAGGTGTGGCTGAGTGAACTGATCATGCTAATAACAGAGCAGCAAAACATACAACAGAGGAAATCACACACAAAAATTAGCCCTAATCACTTCTTCTGTGGTATGCTAATTTTGGCTTTATGAGGCCTTGAAACTTGAAGGTGTATTTAGTATCCAACCTTTATCAAATTTTGTCAACGTTCCACTTTTAGAGTCTATAAAACTGTCTCTTTCTTGCACTTATGGCTATGGTGGTATTGCCTTTAATTGTAAGAGCACAGGGGGTCGCTAAATGTCCACAACATCCTGTCTATATAATGTGAATTCTGACCAAATAGACAACACATGAAGATCAAAACGTAATTGTTTTCACAAGGCTCAATTTTACGGCAAACACATGATTCACCATTAGCAGTCCATGCTCCATCCCTAACCCATCAGCACATACTTTATGGGCTGTTTAATGATCACTGCTGTCTCATAGCAAAACTGAAGAAATGCTTTGACCAGGGCCAGCGGAGATCTATCGTTTTGCCGCCCAGCAGCAGACTGGCTAGTGAATGCCTGTGTTTCTGTTCCTGTGCAGTCATACAGAAGTGAAGAGAGCCAGGCTCTTTGTTTGGTCAACCCATGGGAAAGGCCTCACTCTGTTCTGCTCTCTGAGAACCGAAACACTGATTCTATAGGGCCGGGACCACAAGAGCGAAATAAAAAAAGAGAGAAAAAAGAGCACATTTACAGAAGATTCACACCAGGATGCAGTGGTAAGAAGCAAGCAAGGAAATCAAGTGCAGACACAAATAAAATTATTAAGTTAATTGGGAAGGAGTAAAAGAAAAGAAGAGCTAATGGCAGAGAAAGAGGAGTATTGAGGGAGTGAGTAAAAGAGAGACAGAGATAGACGAGCATGAGGGTGGTAAAGAGTGAAAAGAGGAGCTGGATGGTACTTTGGCAGCTTCAGCGTGTTCCCAGGAGGATTACTCAAGCACTAGATGCCACAGACTGCCAGCAAGACCACAGAGAAGCCCCATGAATGGAGACACACAAATGCATAAAATCACACATCCACATCTATGCTGATGACTCTCCGCTGTATTCACCTGTTTCCTCTCTTCTATCTTTAGTAAACTTTGTTTTTCCTTTACTTTCCCACCTCGATCCACCGCCCGTCTTTCCTTCACTCTCTATTTTTATCACCCTTCCCTGCAGCCTCTCCAAGAAGCAGAGAGCGTTGAGGTTTGACTTGGCCCACCACAGACAGGTAACAGATGCTCTGACTTCAGGCAGCTTGCGCAACCCTCGAGGAGAGAAAAAGCAGCCCCACGTCCTTCACTCCATCCTTTGAACATTTGTCTGTCTCTGACCAAAGAAAGAGTCCATGTTTTACTGTCTGTCCTCCACATCTATTTCTCTCTCTGTCACTCCCACTTCGCTCCCTCACACTTCTGGCAGTGTAAAATCTCAGTTTGTCTGGCAGAGCTTGAAGTGTCTCCACATTGTTCTTAGGTTTTATTGTTTCTCTCAGGCGCTGAAAATGCATTGTGGAGCTGTGTGCAAAATACAAAAGCAGCAGGGAAAACAGGCCGTGAGCATGCTTATGAAGATTCCAGGCGTTATATAGATATATGACTAATTCCTGCTATGCAAACAAGACCGTATTCTCACATTTCCACCCACTACATGTGAACATCTGACAGGAATGAGTTCAATCCTTCACTCTCAATTCAATTTCCTTCTATCCTGCTTATTGAGGATGGCTCGTTTGCCAACAAATCTATCCTTTGGATTCTTTTAAAAATATTTTTCAAGCACACTTGACTACTTTAATCAATCCATAGGAGTGCTGAGATTGATCTTTAAAATTTAATCAAAGTACAGCCAATAAAGAAGCTATCAGTTAGTCAGATTATTGATTTTTTTGTGCAGCTACTTCCTTTTCCTTTCTGTATTATTCACCCACGCTTGCATGTCTCCACAGCTACCCTCCCCCCATGTGTAGAAACAACCAATATTAATCGCAAAAGGCACACTCACAAACACACATGTTCATGTAAACATCTTCTCTGGCCTGACTACCCTGAGCGATGTCTACCCTAATTAAAGTAACGTCCTCACAGATGGTAAGCAGAACGGATTCAGAGAGAGAGATGATTTGGACTCGTTTCACTTCCAGTGGGTAATCGGCGACGCTGCAGGGTTTGTCTGGACGTGTGGGTGCCTCTGCATGTAGTCTGTGAGAGCGTGCACAGGGGGAGCTGATAATGATTCAGTATTGGACTTAAAGATTAGATTAAGTTTAAAGTTAAATCAATGCAAGAGCTTTCAGTGTCAAAGCGTACCACCAAAAAAAGATGACTGAGAATTTAAAAAGACTTGACTTTCTCTCTCCTGTGGTTAAGGTGTGTCAAAACATTTTAACTGAATCTTTAATCAACTCAGTGTTGCTACTTTTGGTTACATGAGTCTAAAATTTTGATAAAAAGTATTAAAATGATCACTAGAGCGGAGGAAATTGTCAAAAACTGTAGTTGAACAGAATTCTCCTGCATAAATTCCTTTACGCTAATGATGCTATCCTCCGTAAACAAATGCTAATGTGCGTAACACGCTCAAACAAACTCCCATTGATGTGGATGTGAATTCTCGTTTATAAGAGCGGGTTGTTATGGTTGCATTCGCAGCATGAAACCCTCCCATGATAAAAACATACTCTTGCTTATGAAAAGAAAAAAAAAATACCCCACAGATACAGGGCATACTGTCATATATGAAATGACTCATCCTGCCTTTCAGCATGTGTGGGCCTGCCTGGTCTGTCGTGCTCATTCATGTAAAGCAGCCAATGCCACAGTACAGTAGTTTAGAGAGCCGCCTCTGGGAAAAGGACAAAACGTATTAGATGCATGGACACTTTCCGCTTTGCGGATTCTCCCAGCAATTACACTAAAAGCGAGGCCTCTTCAAATGCCAAGCACCACCAGTTCAAGATAATACCACCACTACTAAAGAAACAACCCAGCAGCACAGGCCATCACTTATAGAAATATTAAGGAGCACCACCTGTGCTCTATGTTTACATGCACCAACATGCCCCAACAGGAGCTGCCAGAAAAGCCTTGAAGGCCATTTTTTTTAAGTGACAAGACAAGAGTAATGCTGAAGGGGTTCTAGGAGAGTTGGTTTCCATGGTGACACTGATGGTGCAATTGGAAAACCGTGTGTTGCTATATGTGTGCGTACGTGCGTGCACAGGCAAGTGTATGCGCCTTAATATGAAAGAGGGAAAGGGCTGCAATGATTGGCTCAAGAGATGGGTGGGAAGATCAGAGGGATTCAGTTTTCCCTTGCAGGTGCATTTAATGTGCAATGGAGAAACATTATTTCTAATATGGATTCAAAATAGACAGCTGCATTCTGGGGTTACAAATTATGACCTGATTTAGGAGGAAATTCCATAGTATGGTTTCCCCTCCTGTATGGAACATTTTAAATGCTTGCATAATTTATCTCTGAGTCAGGTAGAGCAAGTCTCAGTTTGTTTTACTGCAAAGCAACATACTGAACTCATGGTACAACTTGTTGACTCTGGGTTCATAGTCAGGCCCCTGCAGTAGAAGGTGCAACTGCTTCAAGTTTCTAACTACGATTTATGCACTCATTTCCAAGAAAAAACAGTCTTAAACTCTTGAATTGTTTTTTGCTTTCAAAGTCAATTCACCTGAAATCAACTTTCTTCACTTGAAGCATCAAATACAAAATGTTGCGCATGTGGCTACAGGCAGACAACAGGACTTCTTTGGTCTAGAACAGAGAAAGATTTACAAAAGCTTTCCCAAACGCAATATTCATGTCTAGGAAAAAAAAGGTATGTCCCGGGTGGTTTATATCTGAAGTGGTGCCTGCGGCTGCTTTCTAACCAAACGTGGAGAGGCGCGCTACATGTTAGTGTTTCTGCCAGGGCATGAGGCTGCTAAGTGATCATTTATCTGCTGCAAATCTTCAGTGAAGATTCGTCTTTTATTTGGAGCATCCTCGTTTAAGGCTTTGAATAAAGATGTGAGTGAAAAGCGGCTCTTTTGTTGGGGCGTGATGTGGAGCGCGAGCTCATTGTTGGCGGCGTGCGCTCCGGGAGTTTTCCACCTCCTGTTGTCATCCGTGTGTCTTCATGTAAGTGCGTATAGATTTAACGCAGGCAGTAAAGCTGAACGTCTGATTGAAGGGAACTTGTGTATCTATTTTTGTGTGGGTTTCCTGCAAACACGCGCTCCCGTTACACCTGCTGTCAATTCCCGTTAAATGCATTTATTTCCATTCACATGAGATAATTGGGTTAAAGAAATATTAAGCTTCTCCAAGCTAAAAAGCCATAACATCCTCACCATCGTTACCAAAGCGCGCGCACTGATCCATTGATAGGCTTAAAGAAATCCTAGGCTTATAGAAATAGCAAAGCGCATCGTACCTTTGTAGAAAAGCCCGATGAGAAAAGTTTTTGGTCTTGTCCCCTTGCAGGGTCTTATCGCATCCGCTTCAGATGTGGTCAGCCACGGCGAGCTGCAGGGCGCACGGCGGGTCCAGGACACAGGGTTGCTTCACGGACCGCACACGGAGGGATTTTTCTGTCAGTAAAAAATCCGAGGAGCTCCGCAGCTCAACGATCCCACTGAATGAGCGCTGCCTCACCTCACTCCTCGGCGCTTTACTCCCCCCACCCACCTCCACCCGTTTCCCCCCTCTTTGTCTCTGCTGCATGGGAATGCCAGCTCCCGTTGGTCGAGGATGCAGCCTATACCGTTCCCATCTCTCTCTTTTTCTCTCTCTCGCCCACTCATTGTCACTCTGATTTGGAAAACACCATCGAAGTTTGATGCAAAGCCTGTTCCTGAGGAGCAGAACTTCTTTTAGTTTATGAAAATTCCTCACAACCCTTTCTAAGCAACGTGAATTAACTCATACATTGATATGCAGAGAGTGTCCAGAAGGCTCAACTCTGCCTTTACTGGCCAGTCTTTGATGTTTTTATGACCTTTATTTTGTAGCACAGGCTAGAGACTCATTAAAGCTTTATTTCCATGGCTAGAAATAGCTAACCTAAGTGTTTCTCTAATCCACAAATACACACTGCAGATCTACTCTGAGACTGACCTTCAGCTCATTCAGAATCCCTTATGTTGAATGAGTTGAGTAAAGATGGTTAGTGTGAGTCAGAATCTTGGAAAAGGGGGCTTTAAGGCTGACTAGATCACTTCAGTAAATATATGCACTGTCTTGATACTCCTTTTGCTTTCACTGATGACTCAGAGTGGCGAAGTGTAGTAGTCATGCCTTTAGTTACCGTCATGCATGGAGTCAAGGTTGAGATTTGTGCAAAGCAAAAAAGACAACAATGTATGAAGGAAAAAATATGGGGAAAAGAAATGTTACTATCTTATGACAGTGGAGAAGGAACGAAACACGATGCCAGTGAAAATAAAGGCCTCAGCTATCAGTCATTGCATAGCTGTGCCATTTAATAAAGGATACTCAAATTTGTTTAAGCCTGAGTAAGTCACTTTTTGGCTTTTCTAACAAAAAATGTCCAAAACCCCAAAAGATTTAATGTTATAATCTCTAAAGTTGTACATAAAGTATAACATGAAGAACAGAAAATTCCCACATCTACAAAGATGGGGCTGGAGAATACTTTAACCCCATAAAGCCTGAAAACACAAATAAAAGCCAGAAAATTCTAATTTTTTGGAATTGAAATGTTCATTTAACTTTCTACTGAAATTTTAAAAAAATCAGAATTTCCATGAAATTTAACAAATATATTTTTAGTTTCTCATTTCATTCATTAGGTGTTTCTCGTAACTGATAATCCACTTAAGTGCATTTTTTTCATTATTTTTCAGATTGAAATCAGATTTTTTTTTTTTTGAATAATTTATTGAGCATATTGATTAGACAGAGGTATCATAAAAGCATGTATCAAATATGCGACAACAGGCATAAAGGGGTTAAAATGTTATGTAAAAATTGTTGATTAAAACAGTGACAGATGTTTGTTGACTAATAAGGCTGAGATCTTTTATAAGCATAATAAGTTCAGAAATGCCAATGATCAAGACTGATGATGCCTAATTTGAATTTTAAATGACTGTATGTGTTTTTGGATGTCACAATAACTAAAAAAAAAGCAGGCAAGACAAGAGGAAGGAGAGATGGCAGGTTGGGAAACGTTGCTGTGGGCTGGGTAATAGTTCATAGACGTTAACCTGAGGCAGGTTGTATTTCTTCTGTGCAAAATGAGAAAGTGCTTCACGTTTTGGGAAATGCCTTCCATGCATACCTGCCTGTCGCTGAACGTCACTAAGACATCAGAGACATTGCACAGGAAGTGTGCATGGACGTAACAGCACACGTGCCAAAATCAGAGGTCGCCTACAAATTGTTTTGGGTTTGTTTGTGCTCAGAAGAGAGAGTAAAAAAAGAGAAAGTCCAGAAATTTGCACTGTTCAAACAGTTCTCACCCTTGTATATGACTGCGTGTTCTTCATCCATAGGTCTTTTTGTTGTGCAAGTTGTACAATTCAACATTACATGTTTTAAGTCAAACATATTTTGTTAGTATCTTCATGCCCAAGACAGTCTGTCTGTCTGTAAACCGCTCATCTTTGACAGACACTTTCACAGATTGTTCATCTGAGACGCCATTTATCTCAGAGCAGAAATAAACACTAAAACTTTTGAAATAAAATTGGATTAAACTTCTGTTTATGGTTAGAGTAAGGGTTAGGACACCAAAAGTTAAAAGTGAAAAAAAGTTTAATAAATTAAAGTAAACAGTCCCCAGACTGGAAAACAGCACTCTAATGCAGCCAGTGTAGCTCACATAGCTCTACTAGCTATATATGCTACAAAGATAATGTAGCTATGTAGCTAATGGAGCCGCATAGCTAATGTAGCTCAAGTTAAGCTCACAGAGCAGCTTCGTCAAAGCGTTATCTGTGTAGGAATGTTACCTTTAGCTATGTTTGCATAAACTCGCATTGTCATAACTAACTTAGCTATAGATAACAAAGCTACGTAGCAAGCGTAGTTAAAGAAAATCTCACAAAGCAGCAATGTGAGATACGCAGGTACTTTTTTGTGTTGCTGTGTTAGCTTTAGCTACATTAGCTACACTTGCTAATGCATGAAAGTTTCTTACCTAGCTAGTGTTGCTATGTTAGGTTTAGCTAAAGCTAACAAACCTAAAGCGAGTCACTGTTCGTGTAACTACTTCTAAAACAGATTTATGCATAATTTAATCCAGGATTAGACCTCTGATCTTTTTCTCTGTTTTATTTATTAATTGTTTCTTAGTGTGTAATGTTTGCAATGTGGTTATTTCATAAATGTAACATCTAGACTTTGTTGAATGAAAAAAAAAATTGAAAACTGGAAATACCTTGTTCCAGCCAATTACGGCATTTCCCTTCTGACATAAATGGTGTCTCAGCTTAACAGTCTGTGAGAGAGGCTATCAGAAATGTAGTGTCTGCAGGCAGAGCCCTCTCACTTTAGAACCTTTTTTAAGGCTTTTGTAACGTCACTAGCTGCAAATGCAACACATCTAGTACCAAAAACCGAAGTGAAAGTGAGTTGCTTGAGCTGTTACTGGAGCATCAACCCCTTAAACATGGGAGTATGAAATACTCTGTGTTAGGACCAGCTCAAGACATGTTGCATTGCTTGTTCAGGCAACTTAGTTTGGTTTAGTTCTTTTACTTGTTAGCCAAGATTAGATCTGGTGTGTTGTAACATACCTTGTCTAATGGGCTGTTGATAAGGAGACCTTCAAGCTTATAGAAATGTGTGACAGTGAGTGAGAGGGCTGTCCATTTTGACCACTTTGAGACAGATAAAACAACAAAAGGCTGGGAAAGTATGTGGTACTAATGACTAACAGCTGGAGGGATATTTTGCAAATATCTACATTTACCGGTACCAGGATAGTAGCATAACTGAGTATAACGAGCATTTTAGAGTGGCAGGGTCTGTCAGAAATAAAGGTGAGCAGAGGTTCACCAGCCTGGAAAAATGTGTCTAAAACTCGTCAAACAATTTCAGAAAAATGTTCCTCAATGTAAAATTGCAGACATTAACCATCCCATAGCATAACAATTCAGAGGATCTAAAGAAATCTCTAAAAGCAAGGGAGAAGGCTGAAGATCAATGTTGGATGCTCATGAACTCTGGGTCCCCAGACACTGCATGAAAACCAGGCATGATTTGTGCCATCCACAAACGCAAGTTAAAGTTGTATCATGCGAAGAAGAAGCCATGTGCAAACATGATCCTGAAACGACACTGACTTATTTGGGCCAAAGCTCATTTAAAATTTGACCGAGACAAATGGAAAACTGTTCTGTGGTCACATGAATCAAATTTGAAATTCTGTTTGGAAACCACAGATGCCATATCCTGTGGACTTCAGACAAGAAGGACCATCCAGCTTGTTATCAGCGCTTGTTATTAGCTCCATATCATCATAGATGCAAAAGCCTGCATCTCTGATGGTATGGGGTTGCATTAGTTTCTATGGTGTGGGCAGCTTACACTTCTGGGAAGGCACTTTCAATGTTAAAAACTATATACAGGTATTATAGCAACAATTAATATGCTCTCATCTATACGTCTCTTTCAGCGAAGGCCTTGTAAATTTCAGCAAGATAACAACAGCATGGCTTTGCAGTAGAAGAGCCCAGGCGCTGAACTGGCCTGCCTTTAGTTCAGACCTTTTACCAGTAGAAAACATTTGGCACATCATAATGAAATGAAAATGAAAAGTCTGGCAAAGACGATTCATAACTGTTAAGCTGCTAGAATCCTGTATCAGACAAAATGGGATAACATTCCTCTCCCAAAACCACAGATACAGGTGTTCTCAATACCCAGACGTTTACGGACTGTTGTTAAAATAAGAAAGGATGCTACATAATGGTAATTATAGCACGTCCCTACTGTTTTGAGATGTGTTGCTACCATCAAATTCGTATTGAGCTAATATTTTTTCATGAAATAATAAAATGTCTCAGTCTCATCATCTGATATGTTGCTCACACAAAATATGGGTTAATGAGATTTGCAAGGCATTATTTACATTTCACACAGCGCTCCAACTGTTTTGTAATTGGGGTTGTAATAATAATGGTGGCAACTACATGCAAAACCAGCATATTCAATTTATCATTCTCCTTGTGGTGTAAACTGTTACTTAGTGTCACTATTTGCAAAGATATATGGTTTTGTCCATTGAACTTTGAGTTTAACAAAAGGGTTAAAATTTGTAAGAAATTACACGTGACTATCTCTTTAGGAGTGGAGCACCCCTAAGGCTTTGTTCCTAAAATAGTCTCTGATTTTTAGCACTTTAGTTCTCTAACATGGGGAGAGAACAAATCATACGAACCACCTGCCAATTTCAAGAAAATCACCATGCTGCCATCCCAGTGCAGTAATAGAGCCACAGAAACTCAAAAGGATGTCAGTGTGGATGTGGATGGACTGTCATCAGAGCAAGAGACCAGAAGTGAGTGACCAGCTTTCTAAAAATGGTTCAAATAAATAAATAAATATAATAATTACAAGTTGGTTGTTATTCATTAGTGGTGTAAAGATTATCCGATATGGATCAGTTAACCGGTTTTCACATCAGCGGCCCAAGCGCATTAGTCTGCGGAGGCCTGGATCGGTAAAAATGCCGCACGAACTGGTCTTTGGACCGGTTTTAACATAAGAGATCGGTTCATTGAGGCTCTGCTGCTTTTCATAGCCATTCTGCCATGCTCTGGCTCAGTGTCTTTAATCTTGCGCGACCCGCAGTGACCTTTTACCTTTAAACGACAGTTCTGTTCGTCGTAGGTGCTCGCTAGGTAGGTGGATGTGTTTCACCGGTCGTCACCTAAACGTCTTTCAGTTACGTCTTTCTGCACCTCAGGAAAAATCATATGGACTTTACATGAAGGAAGGATAACTTTCAAAATGTCTGCCCATCTGTACGCTTTGGAGAAAAGTGATTAAGAACTATGGCAGCTGATAAATCTCACCTGTTGAGATGGTGGAGCTAAAGTTTAGCTAAGATGCTAATGCTAAATGCAGCACAAAGAGACCCGAACAAAAACACTTTCTGAGTCAAAACTTTAAGTTATCACCGTAACAGCCCCTGTATGCATGGGTTTTACAACCATAACGTGTTGTTGGGAGTGATTGATTTGGTGACATAATCCCACTGATATGATATTAAACAGAGAGGACTTCACTGAGCTGGAGATCAGCTGTTCTCCAGTGAATTGATTCAAGAATGAAAACAATCAAGAACGGTCAGATAGAGAAAGGAAATAACGATGTTTTTGCGACATGTAGACTAAATACATTAAGAGACATTATGAAAGGAAAAAATGAATAGAAAGCTGTTTTAATTTGACTGTTTTCAATATTATTTTAACCCCTTGTTTTCCTGTACTAGCAGACACACAGAGCTCTGTCTATCCAAATCTCCTTGTGATTTTAAATTTGTTTTAATTTGTGCTTCTTGGGAAAATCTGATATTTAGTTACCCACGTCGATGAAATCGTCAGGGGGTTATGTAAAGGGTTCCATATCTTTGTTTGTTTCTTTGTCTGTATGTGTACAAGATAACTTGAGAACGGAAAGTCGGATCTTCACCAAACTTTCACAGAATATTGGGATGGTGACAGGGAAGAATCCATTAGATTTTGGTGATGATCTGCGCACCCGTTCGGTTTTTCTTGGACTTTGAAATTTTGAACACCATAGTAATCAATGGGAGCCTAAGTTCCTCGGTGGTGCTGCTTAGGTGTGGGTCTGCCGCCTCAGACGGCCGTTCTAGGTTGTACTGTTATTGGGATTAATAATGCTTAGGAAGTTACAAGTACAGAAGGACGAACATGTACCAATAAAAAACTAATTTTAATATTTATTTCCCAATTTAATGTCAAAGTAAGACACCTGGGCACCTGGGTGCGATGAAAACGTTCTTAAATGTAATTTCAGAATGTTAGCACAGTAGGCCTGGCAATTAGTCTGTTTTATAAATAAGATCAAATAAACTTAGATTATTATGTAATCATCTTGTTTTCCCCTTTTTTGCTTATTTTTGTTAAGCAAAAAGTTATTTTGATTCTATAATCAGATTGTGCCGGATCGAATTCGACCGAACCGAATCGGATTGGATCGGACCGGATTGTTTATGTGAATCGAGTTGAGGTTCGAATTGGATCATCTTGAAAAGGAGAGATTCACACCCCTATTATTCATGCTACTAAACTATGCCCATATAACCCAGACGGTTACATGCAGCACCCACCTCCATACTGCTGGTGAGATTAGGTAAACCAAATTCATTTTGCAGATATGTTTGTTTGGTTCTCTTCATGTCTTTGCAGTGTATTATTGGGCATCAAATGAGAGCATGGGGGGTATTAAAAGCAAATTCCCAAAGCTGCTCTAAGAAACAGAGCCAGACGCTGACGAAGCCTTGAGAGCAGTTGAGCAACTGTTCTGTTAGTGAACTGAAACCACTTCAGTACAAGTGGCAAAATGCACAGTTGGCTTTGTTGAGAAGGAAGTGAACATTTTAACATTTGGTTTAGCCTTTTTGTGTGTACTGTATTGTATTGTTTAAGTCTGATTATAATCCAGGATTGCGTCCATTTTCACAAAAAAATAAAGTGCTTTTAAAGCATAGGAGACCGTAGACTCAAGGACGGTGCAATCGAGTCCTGTAATCAGGTTTGCTGAGTCAGTGGTTTTCCTGTGGAATTGGGCTACTTTTTACCTACATAGTACAGACACATGGCTTTGATAGTCAGTGTCCACTTAAAAAAGCCACCACAAAGAATGCAAGGTAAGGGTAAATATAGCTGGCTCCTTCAACATGATGTAGACTGTTGCTGACGGACAAACTTGAGTATTAGAACTATCGCCATCTATGTCACATGTAAATCTCATGTCTCACATATCATTGTTCATGCTGTGTATTTAAGGTCAGGACTGTCTTGGCTCAGGAGGGAAGAAATCACATGTTGTCTAGATCTTACTCTTTATCATTTAATAATATAAACACAAACTATAGTCCTTTAGTCATGTGGTTATCAGTTCAGTGTCTCTTATTTTCTTATTTTTATTATTGTGTATGCCACCTTGGACTCCTTAGACCAGTGGTTTCCAACCTTTTTTCCTATGAGACCCCTTACTTGTATCAAAGAGGAGCTGGGGACCCCCCAGGACCCAAAAACAGCCCCATACAAAAGTTTTATTATCAAGAGACTTTGCATGAACTATTTACAAGTGTTTTATCATGATTTTACTTAGTATGAGTGAATCTAATTTTGGCAACCTCAAAGCAGACAGAGCCAAGCGCTCCCCCCTGAAATTTCTGCCCCCCTCAAACTTTTCAGCTCGTGACCCCAAAATAACAGCGTCAAAGATCCGGGATCCCGACCCTCCCTTGAGGGGGATAAAGCTCATGATGTTGCACAAAGCAATTTGCTTTTTAGGTACTTTTTTATCACTTTCACTT
The DNA here is from genome assembly GCF_018320785.1 of Cheilinus undulatus. Lineage (NCBI taxonomy): Eukaryota > Metazoa > Chordata > Actinopteri > Labriformes > Labridae > Cheilinus > Cheilinus undulatus. The sequence continues at coordinate 32,551,958 of NC_054873.1, forward strand.
ATATTAAAGCACAAATATCACTTAAATAATCACGTTTTTATTTTAAATTGGACTCATTTTGACAACTTTTTTTTCACAATAATATACAAAATGTATGATTTCAAATCAAATTGAATTTTGGAAAGCATTCCGCAACCCCCCTTCACTGTTTCGTGACCCATAACATTCGCGACTGCCTCTATTGTGGTGTCAGAGAAGTAAAGGAAATTAACTATTGGTTGTTTTTGTTGTTTGGCTGCCTGAAAAGTGGCATCTAATTAAATCTGAAACAGTGTGTGTGTAATAAAATCAATGCTGGGGTTGGCGGTTTGTTGTGGACAAACAAACTCCAGCATATATAATATTTAATTCATACATAGTGATACATAACTTTTAACTGATATTATTCCAGTTCTTCCATAAGAAGGGAGAAAGTGTAATGTGTCTCTTGATAGAAGCAAGCTGAACCACAGCATCAAGCTGTCCCAGATTTAGAAGATGCTGTGATACCTCAGTTTCAGGCATTATTTTTTTAAATTATAAGCAGCAGCGGGCAAGTGATATGCCGATTGATGGTGGAGATAAGCTCGTCTCTTCTGAGTATTACTGAGACTTTAAAAGAGATAAAAGATGAAGTATCTGAATTCTATTTCCAAATGATGCCTCAATCACACAGAGGTTAACCTAAGGAGCATCTGACACAGGTGCTTCCTTTAAAGAGGACTTAAGTAATCAGCCATCAGTTTTAACACAGCAGTTCTGTGAGAAATGTCAAAGTAATCATCACCACACCATGGGTAAATACAGGTACAGGAACAGAAGGTGCTTGGCTGTTTGTCTAAATGGAAACCAGCTCTCAGGTAAAAGTCATTATAGGAAATAAGGTGAAGGAGCAACACAATATCAGAAGAAAAGAAGGAGGCTGGTTCTGTTTTATGTACCTAACAAATGTGTTATCATATTTCCTGTCAATTAATTTCTATATACATCTCCAGTTCGTTGGCCTTGTTTGTGGCGTACTGGTAAAGAATTAAAGGGGAGAAGGACACCCTTTCTTCGAACATAATTTTGTAGTTTTTGCACAATTACATAAAAGGACTAGACAACAAATGTTTGTTGTGTGGAGATGAAATGAAACAGCACACAAACAAACACTACGGGCAACCAAAGTCAAAACTGTCGGAACTGGAAGTTTTGTAAAATGTCTTGCTGTAAAGTGGGAGGTTAGAGTTAACAGACAAGGCTGGTGTTTGGCAGAAAGAATTAGTGATGGTCTACCGTATGGACTACTTTTCAGTGATGAAGCTGTGGGTAGTGATGAAGGGTAGTGAGGTTGACAGCAGGATAAGACACCACCCCTTATGGAGTCTAGACACTGGTGGTGGCGATGGGAAGAGTAGGATAAGATGAGGAATGGACTTCTGAGGAGCTTATGAGATGACTTGCAGGGACGCAGGATGGCATGAAGCTGAAATTGGACACCGATGAGATCTAATGGAGGTGGCTGGGGTGGAGGAGGGTTGCGGCATTCGCACTGAAACAGCAGTTCGACTGCAGAGGAGAGGAGAGCAGATTTGAAATGTGACAGCAGCAGGATGATTGGATTGAGAGAGTTTGTGACGGGTTGGGATTAGCTCAGAACTTACTTGAAGTAGACAACTATACCAGCTGATAAACACGGCAGGGAAACAAAGTTGGAAAAGGATGTGAATGACACATGAATGAGTGATTATTAAAGAATGAAACCCATCAAAAATCATGACGAATACTTACATACAGGTAGGTGCATCTCAATAAATTAGAATATCATCAAATGGTTGATTTATTTCAGTAATTCAGCTATTAAAGATGAACTCAGACATTTTATAGATTAATTACACACAGACTGATGTATTTCAAGTGTTTATTTCTTTTAATTTTGATGATTATGGCTTACAGCTAACGAAAATCCAAAAGCCAGTATCTCAGACGTTTTTTTTTTTCACTTTTGTAATAAATTACTGCTGCAATGTGGCGTGGCATGAAGGCGATCAGTTTCTCTCAGGAGAGAGCTGGTAGGCCCCTTTAGGGTCCCTGAAGGTGTGAAAATGACCTCGCCAAAGAAAATAGGGTTTCTGACTGGCCACTTTCTTCCATGATACAAAAAAAGAACCCGTAGCAAAATTATCTTCATGCAGGGCAATGCACTACCTCATGCTGCAAAGAATACATCTGGGCCATTGGCTGCTATAGGCATAAAAGAAGAGAAACTCATGGTGTGGCCCCCTCCGTCCCCTGACCTCAACCCTACTGGGAACCTTTGGAGCATCAACAGAAGAGTTGTACTGTTCTTTTTCAGGTTGGTGTTTAGATAAACAAATAGACTTCAAAGACTGTATTCATGTTACCTACACTACAATAACTTTATTTATCCCCAAAGGGAAATTCATTTGTCTGGAGTCTCATGACTGTGACTCATGACTCATGATTCATGACTACCTGAGTGACAACAACAAAGAAAATGGATGCAGAAAATCCAGAGAGATCACAGGACAAATGACATGTCAAAACACGCAATAACCTGTTAGTAACCATTAGATCATGACTTTTGTAAGCATTTAGTGACCATTTGCATTTGGTTCTAGAGAATACAATGGAAGAGGCATGTAATAATTAAAGACATCAATTTTTGAACATGTTTATTAAAGCCTGGGGTCAAGCTCCCTGGATGTATTGATACATAACAAACATGATTAATAACTAGAACATGGCTGAATGCTAATGTTTACTTTTCTGATGGCTACGTTTTTTTCTCTTTCACATGAAATTTGCTCCATTATATCCATTGTCTTTGTTGTTGCTTTATCAGAATGCAATAGAATTTTTCTTTTTAATTCCACATTTATCTGAGTAACAGTCTTAAATTTTATAGTTCAACATCATAAAGATATTTGAGCTTTCCACACCAAGAGACATCACAGGAGCACGGCTGCCATGGGATAAAGGTCTATTGGCTATTGTTTCATTACATAACGATCCACAAAGTGTGCTCACAAGTCACTTTAGTCTGGAGGAGGAATTGGACCCAAAATCAGCCTGATTATCTCACAGTTTGTAACATGCTTTAAATATCCCGGTTTGTCCCTGTTTCCCTGCATTATCAGCCAATCTCAGGTGGCTGAGAGTTAACTGTGTTTCAGCTCTGCGTGAAAATGTGTGCCAGGACCAATCTGAAATGCCTGCCACATTCCCTTATTGTCTTGGCTGGCTAACCTGAATTGCACTTGTTCAGATTTTGAATGATAATTAGCTCCACTTAATAGTCTGGCCAGCTTTTGTCAGCATCACTCTAAGTAATGCTGACAACAACAAACAGGAGGACAGCTTTGTTTTTTCTTTAAAAAGCCTTAACAAGCCACAACCCAATATCCAACACTATGTGTTCATCGTGTTAAACTGAGCTTTTTGGCTAAACAGAATGATGGTTTGCATTATTGCTTGGTTATTTGCTTAATGCTACAGCGTTATAACCCTCAGTGGAAAAGGCCAACCATTCCCTGGGTTTGCCTGACTATGAGACAAAGCCGGTCATGTGGACCTTCAACATTTGGATGAACCACACTACACAGTGACAGAAAGTCAATATAAGAATGCCAACAGTCCTCTTCAGAATGCAAAGCAGCATCTAATCTTCACCCATGTGTCACTTTCTCAACATTTTCTGTCAATTAGAGACAATTAATAATGGATGGCTGAGATTATACTCCCAGTAGGAGTTTGATGTCTGTTAACCGTAGTGGGTGGATCTCTCTGTAAAATCTGTTTTTGTGTTGTAAGTCTAGGGAGCAGGAAGTTACTGTATCTATAAAATGTCAAGGCATTGGTCAACTTTTCCTCTCTTTTCAGGTAGGCTGTGCTAAGCCAGCAGCTAGCCCTGTCATTTTGTCTCTAGTGTATTAGTTACCAGTAGTTAAGTAATAGAATAGTTACAAATCCTGAGCTGATTTACATTTTGATCTGATATTCTCTCTCTGAGAATAGTGGCATGGATGATTTGGGGAAATGTAAAGGTTGGTAGCATAAAGTAAGAAATTCAGGAAGATGTTTAGAGGTCAAAATTATTGGGACCTGCCCAAATCCACAATAGTTTACTAATTTTGCATCTGAACTTGATTTAACATCTAAAACAGTTGCATATAAGGTAGAGCCAAAGTACATCATTTAAAATTGAAGTCTAAGGACATTTTTGGGTAATTCGATCTGAATTTCATGTAGTTTCTACTGAAAATGTGCAACATGATTTGTGCAACAAATTCCTCAAACCAATCAAAACAATGATCTTAAGGCAGAAATTCAGCTGTTATAGAAAACAAAGACATTTCAAAACAACTGTAGACAAATACAAAAATGTTTGAAGAGAGAGTATCTTGCACTTCAGCCCCTCCACAGGTGGAGGTCAGTGCTCACAGAAAGGACCAGTAACGTACAAGGTGTTTCAATGGATCTATCTCGAAGATAAATCCAAGGAAGAAACAGGAGCACACAAATCAATTAATGCAGTTTAATTAGGTTTCGAGGACTAACGTTTCAGAGCTCACTGTCCAGAGTCGTGTAGACCAACAGATGCCTTATACCCTTTCCCTGTTACTGCAGTGGTAGCATCACCAAGAAAAACCAAGGCATTACCCCCAGGACCAACCACTACCACTGTCTGATGTAGAAGGCTTCCTCTGCAGAGAGTTAACTCATCCCTGTTGGAGTGTAGACTGCAATGAATGAGACCAAGCCCAATGAATGAGTCAGTCTCGTGTGTACTCAATACTCATTGATAGGTCTTACCTCTGATATCAAGGGGACCAGTTGGTAGGTAACTGCCAGTACCACCCCCTCAGTGTGGCATCAATCAGCACGTCCGGACCAGTAGTAGGTGTATTTGCCCACACTAGTCTCCCCAGGACGAGGGTGCATCACCTCAGACAAGGCAGCCACAGCAGTCCCAAGCAGAGCCAGCTCCCTGGACATCGCAGGTATGCAAGAGTCCTCCTGAAGACTCAGGAGTACTACCCCTGCACAGATCTTTCATTAGTAGATGTTTACATATGATGTAGTTTAAGGGCATGGGGATGCAAACCCCACACCCATAACCATCTAGCCTCGATCGTGCTGAATCCCGATGGTTACGGTGCATAACAATCCCAACTTGATAGAGGGCAGAATAAATCCACACCATTAACTATGTAAAAACTATTAAATATATATATATATATATATATTGATATTTAATTCAAGACGTCTCGTTTCTCTCACTCATTAATGGGAGGGATCATTGACTTCCTCTTCTTTTTCTCTATTTAATGCTGCAGATATGCTCAGGTGACGCAATCTCAATACATAGTTGAAGAGTTAGGGGACATTGCTCATTACTTTATTGGTTACAGCTCAACAGCTTGCTACAGATAAAAAAAATCTTTAGAGAAAAAAAAATACTTAAGCACATGTCTTTTGGAAACTCTAGTTAACTCATGTATGGGATACATGGAGACATCACCTGCAGAAGACGATGTGCAAATGTTCTATTTTTTTGTATGAACTTAAAAAACTGAAGTGCACTGTTTTCATTGCTGCGGCCATGCAGCGCCTTCATGTTTTCTTTCAGAAATGTCTGTAAACTCAAGTACATTCCAGACCTCACCTAGGCCGTGCAAATGCACCACACCAAACACTGACATCACAGGGTAATCAAAATTATCAGAGGTTCACGGGTGATACTAAACTCTTTTGAATAGTGCAATAGTTACCATTTACCAGTGTAGATGTTAAATAAACAAACACATTGCAGCTGATGCTGCATATGAAAGCTAAATGCTAACATTGATGTGGATAGAAAAATAATGTTTAACTCACACTTCTGTAACCTGCTGCATAAGTTTAGTCTTGTGACTAAACATTATGTTTTGGAGCTGTGTCATGCTAATAGTTGTCTGCAAGCACAGAGAGATGTTCAATCACGATGTTAACAACCACACCAACACAGTACTGAGAAACCATTCTCACTACAATATGAGCTTCTTTTTTTTAATGATTTGCTTTTAAAAATTTGTCTTGATTCCTTTTAAGACTACTGCCAGGCTCCTCCAGAGGGTTTTATTACACGTGTATTATCCTATGATAAATTCCACTGTTTTGAATTTTCTTATGCCTTGTAATGTCATGGTTATTTACAAGATTTCCTTTTGACAAAAAAAAAAGACAACGCATTTGCACCTGCTGCAGCATTAAAGGTGCATTAACCCTTAAGGGCATGGACCGGTGTTAATGGCCTCACAGGAGCAATCAGAAAACCAGGAAAAGTGTTACGAGGATGTTGGAGGGTAATAAAGCTGACCAGTCTGCAGAAATACCCCAGGGAGATGGGGAGGTTACCACGGGGGGAGGATGTTAATGCAAGTATTGACCCATGTGCTAAGCCTTGTATGTTTGAAAGATTGGTTAAGGTGGTTGCTGGTGAATGGTAGAAATGTCTGCAAGAACAGCTAAACCAAGAACACATTATTAGCCCCACACCTGCCTGCACATACACTAACTAAGCACGTCCTGCTGTCTTAAATACATCCCTCTCTATTTTGTCTGTGAATTCTCTTTCTCTGCTTCCCTATCTGCTTTCCAGCTCGGTTGCATCAGCCAGAATTCACGTATAGGCTCTGTTCAGCTGCTGTAGGAGCCAAACCCATCACGGCTATCATAAATCATATTGCCACTTCTCGCTCTGTGCAATTCAGTCGCAAGCCTGCATATGGATGAAAACACAGCCGGGGCTTTGCATCAATAACGCAAAAATTGCTTTGTGTGTTGAAACATGAGTGTGTTGTATATTTATTCAGGGCTCTGTGGCAGTGTATAAATGGCTATCTTCCATTTTATTCAGCCGTATGAGGCGGATAACGACAAAATAATATCCCTCTGCTGAGCTCCACACTGTATGTGTTATGGAGGGCTGAGGGGGCTGGAGCAGAAATGGTTGTGGGGGTAGTATGATGGGTTTCAGTGGGCATGATGGGTAAAAAAAAGGGGAGTGCAGATATATCACTGGACAGTTAACACATCAGTAGGCTTTCCCTGGGTTACATATGGTTAATGGATGTACAAAAATACCAAAACCAGTAATTAATGTACCCTTGATATGAGTATAATCCATGGCTTAATTAAATGTGTTTTGTTCCTCCATGCCATAGACCTCCATTAAATGCACCTTAACAAGGCGCTGTTGCTAGGGAACAGATTCTTAATTAAAAAAATATGGGGACTGTAGTTTATTTCAAATCAACACCACATACAACATGCTAGTGCTGTAATTACTTACTTGTCAATGAATGCATGTCAGTCTGCATGGTCTGTTTGCTCCCATTTACATAAAATGTCTAAAATGTCAAACCACTGATTAGATATTTAATGTTCATAAAAGAAAGAAATGATTTATTCACCCATGTTTTATTTACAGTAGAGCATTAACAACATATCAGATGTTGAACCTGAAAAATTTTAGTGTTTCATGAAAAATATTTGCTCATCTTGAATTTATTGGAAGCAACACAACTCAAAAAGTAGGAACAGGACAACAAAAGACTGAAAAAGTAAGTGGTACAAATGAAAAATGGCTGGAGGAATATTTTGCAACTAAAGTTAATTGGTAGCAGGTCAGTAACATGACTGGGTATAAAAGGAGCATTTTAGAAAGGCAGAGTCTCAGAGGTAAAGATGGGCAGAGGTTCACCAATCTGTGAAAATCTGTCAAAAAATTGTGAGACAATTTCAGAAAAATTGTCCTCAGTAAAAAAAAAAAAAAAGAACTATCCCATCATCCACAGTACAAAATTTCGTTAAAAGATTCAGAGAATCTGGAGAAATCTCTTTATCCGTAGAAAAGGCTGAACGTCATTATTGGATGTTTGTGATCTTCGGGCCCTCAGGTGGCACTGCAGTAAAAACAGGCATGGTTCTGTACTGGAAATCTCTGTCAGGGCTCAGAAACACTTCCAGAAATCAATGTCTGTCAACTCTCTTGGTCGTGCCATCCATAAATGCTGATTTAAGATGTATAATGCAAAGAAGAAGCCATGTTTGAATAAGATCCAGAAAGGCCACTGACTTCTCAGGGCCAAAACTCATTTAAAATGGACTGAAGCAAAATGGAAAACTGTTCTGTGGTCAGATTAATTAAATCTTACATTTTTTTTTGGGAAACCATGGAAACAGTATCCTGCTACAGTGTAACACCTCATATGACAAACAGAGCTGCTAGAAGTCTACCTTAGAAAAGAATAGGACAACATTCCTCTCCCAAAACTTCAGCTCCTGGTGTCCTCACCTCTCAGACATTTACAGACTGTTGTTAAAAAAAGAGGGTATGCTATACAGTGGTAAACATGGTCCTGTCCCTACTTTTTTAAGATGTGTTGCTGACATCAAATTCATAATGAGCTTATATTTCTCATGAGATGGTAAAATGCCTCAGTTTCAGTAGCTGATATGTTGTTCATTTTATATTTGTAAGGAATACAAGTTTGCAAATCATTGCATTCTATTTTATTTACACAGTGCCAACTTTTTTGGAACTGGGGTTGTCATGTTTAATGGAAAACATCCTACTAATGTGCTTTGGTTGTATTTGTGATTTTACATATTGCTTATATGAGTGCTGATATGTGAAACTTTCATCATTTACCCTGTTGTATAAGCGCCCAAATTGATTAAGAGTGCTCCCTAGTGTTTTAGTTAGGTTTTAAGAACAATTTTTTATTACAAAGCTTAGATGTATCTGATCCAGGAAATCATCTTATCAGTGACATACTGACAAGTCAGACTAGAATACTAATGAAAGAGCAGCGTGTGAACCCTCAGTGCCTGCATTTAGTCCAAAAGGTTCCACCTCTCACCCTGAGAGGAAATCTCAGAGAACCCATCAGCTTAACTCAGAAGCTTTACTTGAAGCTAAACATTTTGTTTAAGTCTGGTGTTAAGTATTTTGCCCCCCCGCCTCTCCAGCGTTAACTTTGGAGTTCTCATGGTGGCATTTTCTCATCATTATCCAGGTACTTTGCTCAGGGTTACATCTCTGTTCCCAGGACAGTCAGCGCTCAGTTAAGTGTCGTCTGTGTTTCTATGGATGATGCCCTGTGAGCTGACGGGGGCCTGTGAACGCATCGTCTCCCAGCCGGAGAGGACGGCACTCTCTCTGGGAAACAGGGGACTATGCTAAGCTGTTGTTCAGCCTTAGTCAATGGATGAAGGAGAGACAGAAAGCCTTTGATAGAAGATTCTGCAGGAGTTCAATGAAGGCATGCCAGTAGTTTTGCATTCCTAATGTGAACTTGTATTAATAAGTGTTATTTAGGGCTGGGTATAGTCAAGCATATGTCTTGTACATGAAGGGAAAAAAAAATTTAAAAGGGAGAATTCTTTTGAATGTTTTTAATATTTTCTCTGGTAATGGGAAATTTAGAGGTGAAGTTCCCTGATGCTTGCAGATTACTCTGATGCTTCTCTTGGCCCAAGCAGGACAAGTTGTGATGTAATAAATGCACATTTTAAATTGAATGTAACAGTAATGAGAGTGGAAAAAACACAGCCTAAGCAGGTGTTATGTGATCCCTTTTTGGCTCATCTATGAGGAAAGTCTGGCAGACATGTCTTGGACCAGCTTGTTTGACTGTAAGGGAAGGAAGTTCAGATGAGGAAAGACGGCATGACCTTATCACTGAAACACAAGTTTCTTGTTGGATAAGTTTTTCTGCAGTGACACACTGCTCCGACAATGTTTTCACATACCAGTGCAGTATTGTTTGACTGCTTTCTAGCATTAATTAGGTTTGAATGCATGATATCAAAGAGTCTTAAGTTCATAGATCTGGAAAAATATCTAAATCAAAGAGAAACAAAGCACACCAAGTGTGTTATTTTCAGATGCAGTTTTTGCTTGATTTCTTTCTTTTTTTTTTCAATTAATAAAGTCTGATGTGCATGGTGCCATGATAGAAAGATAGTACAATTTTCACTCCTTGTTACATGTCTGTGAGTTTTGGCCTTATCTATGATGTTGCATGGTTTAAATCCATGTAATACAAGGGCAAAGCATAGTGTTTAAAGTGAACTTGCAGTGCAAGGGAGAGAAAGGGAGCTGCAGCTACTGCTCTCAACGGTCAATCACCCATTTAAATGACTTGGATGGGAGCAAAAACAAAAATCTAACCTGTTTTATAAAAACTAATAATGGCCAACATTTTCCGAGTCAGTGTGCAAACAAGGTTACAAGATGCCTTTAAAAACAACATTTTTTAGATGATTTCAACTGGCTTATTTCACCCAATTCAAAATGGACTTGTAATTGGTTCATTCTGAAATAAAACCGTAGCCATAAATGAAAGTAATGAATAACAGCAGTAATAGAAGGGTCTGCTGGACTTTGGAGACACACGGTCATCACCCTGTGTGTTATAAAAAGTAAGATGCCCACTCAGTGGACAGTCTATACTGAAGAATATGTGTAGTCTGCTTAGCTTTTCTCCTTGCCATATAAAATGATCGTATGGATTTGAGGCTGTTCTGTTCTTTGCTGTTGTTTTTATGCTAGTATTTGGAAAGGCCTGTTAGTGTGCATGGCTGTTTGCTACATATATGCTTAAATTAAATCACATCCAAGGAGAGTTGGGGGTCCCTAGTCTCTGGCACTAAAATTTTAGGGGCCGTGGGCTAAAAGTCTGGTAACCCCTGGTCTAACGCTGTCACTGTAGGTCTGCAGACAAATGTTATTGAATGAAAATCTTGGTTTAAGTCTTGTGGAATTTCATTATTTTATAACTACAAATCTAACTCCCAAGAGGGCTACTCAGAGAGGCTGAATATCTAATAGTAATCTTTATTTACAGACTTTTCTGGAAAAGGCAGAAGTACTTTAGTATTTAAAGTGCAATTATCAGTGTTATTGTAGGAGTCATTTTGTCCACACATGTTTCAAAGTGTATTGGCTGCATGCTGAAGCACAGCTGAGGGTTGGGTTGTAATCTGCCATGATGCTATTGTGGAATCCTTCTTAGGATCATACATCTTAGAATAAATGTAAATGTAAATTTCAAAAACACTTTGAAAATTTTCTCTACAGTAACATCATCTTGCTTTTCACATTGCTTGTCCAACTGTAAGCATGAGGTAATCGCACCACACCAAAAAATCCAAACAAATAAGCTTGCTCCCTGAGGCAACAGTAACGATCTTACATTTTTTGAACACCACAAAATGTCAGTTGCTGCAACACCTTCAACTTTTGGCCCAAACTCAAGAGGTGGAGGTGAAAACAGAAGCTGGGAACAGAAGTACTAGTACTACTTATGAGGGTAATTGAAGTTGGATCCTACCCGTTTTGATGAAACGTGATCACTTGTAGTCCTATAATTTCATTCATATTTTCAGTTGTTTGTATCAGGGGTTAAGCTGTAGACCGTCTTCCTGTTTGTGATCAGCCTGCACAGAGATAGTCACCTTTGAAATATAAAGAGCCATGATCATTTTCCTTACCACTCATCACTGGATACTGGGTTTTTAGAGTTGATTTTATGCTATCCTAACAGACATTTACATTAAATCTAGTCACTGTTTGCATTACATTTCTGAAATATGTTTGTTCCTTGCTCTTATCATACTCATTTTTAGCCTTAGACCATAAATAAACACAGAAAAATACCTGCCTACTACTAGGTGACAATGACTAGAAACTTGTTTCACCTGCAAACTTAATAATTGGGGACAAATGAAATAAACCACAAAAGTGGTTTGTACAAAAGTACAGCTTTTAATGTATCCGCACGCTTAATAACAAATTTCCCACAAACAGAATAACTATATTTGCATGGATTTATTACATTAGTGGGACAGTAAAAATCTCTGGCTTTTAAAGATTGTAATTCTTTCCCACAAATGTAATATGAAAGTGAAAAGTATATGTTTCTGGTCATTGTTGTCTGTTGTAGCCCTTTTACAACTGCCAGTGGGTCCAAGTCAGCTTAAACTCAAGTCACATAAAAAGTGTAGTAATAGCAGTTTTTATGTTCGCCATGAAAAAGAAAGTTGTTTTTCAGAGTAAAACACTGGTAGAGCCATGAATCTTGGCAGAGTGGATTTAAATGTTCAGTTATTGTTTTAAAGTAACTTAAAAATCCCCATCCACTCAAAATTTGAGTTTGTTTGAGACTCAATAACTTGTTTTAATGGGGAGAGACATCAAACTTTGACAAGACAGCACAGCCTTGTCCTGTGAGTTTTAAGACTCTTAGAAAAACTTCCTATTTCATGGGGAAGATAACACAGTTCTGAGAGACTGTGATTTTTCACCTTCCCACAACATAGTAAATCCCTACATTTGCAGCAGGAAACTGCTATCACATTTGTTGTAAATTCGTTATAATTGTTAGATTATTATGTCTAAAAGCTGCAGATTTGTTTTACCCTTGTGGTTTGTTCCATTTGTGGGCAGCTATTACATTTGCAGGTGTTACACAGCTGATGACTATAGGCAGAAAATTCGCTAGAAATTTGTTCTGCATGGTCAGCTGATGCATAAACTGAACATTAAAGTCAACAGAGCAAAACTGATTTAAAAAGAGTTAAACATGATTTTAAGTGATTGACTTGTTTTCAGTAAGGCTGTGAAGGTTGCAATCAACTATGATCCACAATTAGTGCACAATTTGTTTTATCGCAATTAATCTCATGCTTTAGTGTCCCTTTCAACACACTTTGGTTAAGCCCCATGAGTGTCTTCCTGCAGCCACAGTGATGTAAAATAAGTCCACCACTGCTCCTTTATGTCTCATTTTACCTTTAAAAAATACAGACAGCCCAGTGGACAAATCAAAAGTCAGCTGCACCTTGTGGTATCAACCCTGTGTTTCGTTTACAATCCATGACAAGTTCCGTTTTCCCTGGTTAAGTTCATATCATAATCTTCAACCTGACTCTTAAAGCAGGTCTGTATACAAGCAGGAATTACCCTTAATTTAAGACGGTGGAAAATCCAAAATGGCATAAGAGGAATTTTAAATGCAAAATAGTGGGATTTTAAAATGCAATAAAAGGCTGCGATTATCCATGATTAACTACAGAAATCCTGAAAAATAAATCTTTTGACATTCTTTGTTTCCAGATTTCAGTGTTGCCCTAAAGTGGCTGAAAGGTAAGTTTATGAGAACCAAGATGTAACTCATAACCATAAAAGCACTCCCAATGCTTTATTTTTGTCTCACTGATAGTCTGTTGAACCAAACCTGTTATAACTTTATTTTTATCAGTTTTTGACTCAAACATGATCGTAGAGAAATCTCCAAACAGAAGCCAGGGCCCAGCTCTCTCATCATTCTCCTGAATATGGAGTAAAAATGTCTTCTTTATTGCCCCCTTTTGGATGCTAATATAAGCTGCAGATCTTGTGTCTATTTAAACTCACTTCTGAATAATGCAAGGGGGTCAGATTGGAAGTAATTGATTTAATTTGCACGCAGAGGAGGGAATTGATCTGTGAGTAATGTACTCCGTTTACGGTTGTGAAAATGGTGCTGATCTGACCTGGATTCATTTGCTTCACAGCACACGCCTATTGTGTGCTTTATAGAGCAAATATATGGTGTTTATTTCACATCATTGTAACCTAATGATTGAATCCATATGCAGGCAGTAGAATATGTTTGTATGTGGCTTGTGGACATGAAGAGTTTAACGCTGTGATTGAAATAAACCACACTCTTACCAGCTTTACCACACCCACAGTTTATAAGTACAAAAACGTATGACTTTTCTGTCCATCAGTACAATATATACATCTCTTTAGTTGTATGAATTGATTGAATAATTCAGTACATTACAGCATATGTACATACCAAAAGGTAAAATGAAAACCATCATCAGCTGGAGCCTTCAGATGGTTTTCTGGTCATTTTCAAGTCTGTAGCCTCAGATTTAGAGACCTGAACACTGAAGTCTCCTGATGCCCGGCACATCTAATGTGTTAGCACCCCCTTCAGTTAGAGCACTGTGTTGTCCAGTGTTTCCAGTGCTGCTGAATAGAGTTAGAAAATGCCCTTGTGCAAAACACCAGGAAAAGATTAAAAAGCAGACAAACATACAAGAGAGGGCTGTAGGATATGAAGGCATTTTTAGAAGTGAAGGAGGACAACAGTAGATTTTTTTTACTTCAAATTGTTTTCTATCCAGTCTTTAAAGTTTGCTACATGTGTGTAGACAGTGTAGAGGTCAGGATCACACTCCCCTTGGTCATAGCCAAAGCTCACCAGTCCCAGAAGTCTCCACAGCCCTCTGCTCTCTCTCTGCGCCTGCGTAACTCCAACAGAGAGCTTGGGGTCATGGCTATCTTGGCTGTCAGAGAGGGCAGGGAGGATGAGGATCCCCCCCATGTCAGAGGGACATATGTTAGAGGGCCGATAGTCAGGCTTCTGGCTGCCACAAAGCATATTGTCTGTGACACTGACCGGCACGCCGTTGCGAGCGTACTGCTGCTCACAGGGGACCACATCAGCAAGACGGACCAGGCCAACCCTCGCCGTCTCATCAGAACCTAAATTTGGATCAGGAAGTGGAGACCAGCCTGTTACGAGCCCCTGCCCTGTGGTTACCTCTTCTCCTGTGCTTTCTGAGAGGCAGAGGGGTAAAACCTTCTCTCCAATCCTCGCTTTGTCCAGTAACTTCACAACAGCTATGTCAGAGTCGAGGATATGGGGGTCATAGTTTGTGTGAACAACGATGGAGGCCACCTGAGGAAGGAAAAATAACTTAGTATGCAAGTTATGGTAAAAAAATTTAAAAACTGATATTGGTAAGCTTACCCTTAGGTGTTGAAGACCTTTACTCTCAATGTGGTCATCCCTGAAGTGCTTCCCCACCACAACCTTGATCTTGGCTGCATCCAGAGGATACACCTTCCCCAGCTGGGTCACACAGTGCGCCGCCACCACCACGCTGCGTTGGCTCACCAGTGCCCCGCTGCACACCAGCTGCCAGTCAGAAGCCTGGTTGTAGTTGCCATTTCCCGCTCCACCGTTCTTCTTCAGGGACCCTGCCAGGCTTTCAGCCTTGGTCACCTTTGTCTCGGCTGCTCTGTTGGTGGAGCGGCGGTAGATGGCTGCCAGCCAAGGCCAGTAAGCCTCTGCAGGCCTCTCTGGGTCAAAGGTTGGATGCTTCCCACACACTGCCAGGGAGGAGGTGGCAGGATGGGAGGACAGAGAGGGAAAAGGAGGACAGGGGAAAATGAGACTTACATTGAGACTGTGTCAACACTTGCTGCTGTAGGACTGTCTTTACACTTTCCTTTCTTTCTGAAGCATCTCTTTTTAACTCAAGCTTGCTTGGCAAAATGCAAAGCAGTGACATCAATAAATCATCAGAAAAATACCCCAAAAATTTATCTCGTGACTAATGATAGCCTTAAAAGGCAGACATCACATGCTTTGACAATGCTTGGGCTGTTTTTTTGCTTCCTTGTGCCACACAACCATGATTTGAACCCTAAAGAAATAACTCTAGCTCCAACGTTTGTTGATTCTGTTATAGATGTGTACAAATCCTTTTATTAAAGTGGGACACAGCCTACACATAAAACATCTTTTCAGGCTGGTGTTCAGTTGGGCTGACCATAAGCAGCGGCCAATTTTGTGACCTTTACAAACAGTAATTAAAGCTACTGGTCTGCTACTGGATCTTCTTTGAAATGGGAAAGTGCTGTGAAGAAAAACAGGAACAATTTTGAGTGTTTAAGCTCTGAGGTGGACAGTTAGAATGAACCATTGTGTAGAAGACGTTAGGAAAACCTGTGCCAGTGTTGTATTACATTTGATTCTCAATACAGTGGACATTATTGATGTTACATTTGAGGTCACATGGATTAACTCCTATCTACTGGACAGGCTGCAGAGGTGTCTTTTAAAGCAGTTGTTCTCAACTGGTGGGTCAGGACCAAAAAGTGGGTCTTGAAGCCCTTTTCAGTGGGTCACGAATGTGTGCCTGGGAAAAAAAAATTGCACCAAATTGCCTGTGAGACTCTGTAAGGCATGCATGTTTTGTCCTGTTTCATTGTTTTTGTTAAACTTTTTGTACTGTCTTAGGCCCAAGCTCTACTATTTTTATTAAATACATCAAATTAGCAAAAAATTCCCCCAAATTTGGGTTGCAACTGTCCTTGAGGAGTATGATAGTGGGTCCTGTGATTCAACCCGTTGAGAACCACTGCTTTAAAGCACAAACAACAGCTGCAGGGTTTGATCAGATTACATTAAAACCCAACAGGGTTTTCTGTTTTGGTTCCCATCATCATGTACAAGTTTATGAAACCCTGTCACATATTAACTTTGCATTTTGGATGTTTCTCCTGATTTGAACTAAGAGTAACTGACTTCCTGTTTGGTAACAGAGCTACTTGTGTTGTTTGACTTCGAAGACTTTAACATGAACTTAACCATGAAAAAAGGAACTTTTTATGGACTGAAAAGGAAATTAGGGAACAATAAAAAGGTGAATGTTCAAGAATACAAGTTGACTTTTATGTTTTTTTAAAGTGAAATGAGACATCAAGGAGCAGTGGTGGACATTTTTTTACATCACAGTGGCTATGAGGAGATGTTGCAGTACCAAAGTGTGCTAAAAGAAGTCATAAATCATGCACTTAATTGCTTTTTTTTAAATAGTGCACCATTTATAGGCCATAATTACTCACAATGAATTGACAGCCCTTGATACATTTGTACAATAGTGCAAGTTCTATTTGACATCATACTACATTACATATAAATACGATGCATTCAGGATACATTCAGATCCCCTTCACTTTTTCCAACTTCTCATGTTGCAGCCTGATGCTGCAATCATTTAGACTAATTTTTTTCTCAGTAGTCTACACTCAGTAACCTCGATGAAAGTTTGAAAACAGAATTTTAGATTTTTTTTTTGTTGTATAACTATTAAAAATAAAAGCTGAAAAATCACATTGACATACGTATTCAGAACCTTTGCAAAAACACTTTCAATTTAGCTCAGGTGCCGACATTTCTCTTGATCTTTGCTAAGATGTTTCTACACCTTTATTGGAGTCCACCTGTGGTAAAATAAATCACTTTGACAAGGTTTGGAAAGGCACGCATCTTTCTTTAGAAGGCCTCACAACCAAGTCATGAGGTCAAAGGAACTGCCTGCAGAGCTCAGAGAGAGGATTTTTGCAAGGCACAGATCTGTGAAAAAAGCTCTGCTGCACTAAAGTTTCCCAAGAGCACAGTGGTCTCCATAATTCTCAAATTTAATTTACTACAGGTGGACTCGGATCAAGGTGTAGAAACATCTCAGCAACGATCAATAGAAATGGGAGGCACCTGAGCTAAATGTCGGGTTGTTGCATAGGGTCTGAATACTTTGGTCAATGTGATATATAAGTTTTTTATTTTTAAGAAATTTGTAGAAATTTCTAAAATTCTGATTTCACCTTTTCATGATGGGGTACTGATTGTCGATTAATGAGGAAAAAAAATGAATCGACTATAACATCAGGCTGCAACATAACAAAATTGAGAAAGAGTGGGGTCTGAATACTTTCTGATGCACAGTATATCTCTATATTATAATAAACTTTCAGGAATTTAGCCCCTTTAAACGCCAGTTTAATTCATAAAACCCCTTTGTTATTAATGTAAAACAGCTCAAAAAACTATTTAGTTTTAACAAACCACATGCAAATTGGATTTTCTTGAAAGACGTGATCATAGCCTTGGCCTTGGGTATGTCAATGCTGAGCAGCAACCTTGATTTTAATGCATTATAATTATTTCACATTGTAAAATTTCAAAGATTGTTACCCATAGCCTCCTCCTGTACAAGTATGGACACCATACAATTAGCATTAAAAATAGTATGTTTTCACTACTTTTGTGCATTAATCTTTTTCATCTACTTAAGCCCTGATGAGAAATATCAAATGCTGATTAATTTTTCAGGAATTTAGGTCATCACATCCTCACATGCAGGGTTGCTGTACAGAAGTTATTTCTCGTTATCTCAAAATCAGATGTCTGTCTGTATATTTTGTTGATTTTTAGCCATTTGTTTTCATATATCTAGTCCTTTTAATAAAACTCAGCTTTAATATAATATCTCTTTGTTTTCTTTAGCTTATCATGTTATAACTGAGGAGTGCTAAAGGAACTAAGGTTTGAAGTAAATGTAGGAAAAAGGAAAATAAGTTAAAATATTTTGTCAAATGAAATTAGAGGCAACTAAATAAATATATTTTTATATTAGGCATGCATGTCAATATATGGATGTATAATGCTGTGATAGAATATGTAAGCATGTGTTTTTAGTGAGTGTGTTGTTATTGCCAGTGGCCAAACCACTGGCTGTCCTGTGCTGCCCTCACCTGGTGAGCAAGACACATGGCGCCCACTCCATTTCCCAGTCTTCAGGCAAGTGCGGCGTGAGCTGCCAGAGTGTTGGTAGAACTGAGATGCACATTCATACTCTATATGTGTGTAGAGGTGGTGGAAGCCCTGAGGTAGCTGGGAGAGCAGAGGGGGGACTTTGGAGGGGTCGTCAGACTGCAGCTGACGGCCCAGAGCAGAGGAGTAGAGTTTATGTAGGGGGGTCTTTCTGAGGGCAGAAGAGGAAAAAAATAATATAAAGACACTCCATTTTGATTGAGTAAATGGGCTTGAATTTGAGAGAAAAAATGAACTTAATGTCATGAGGGTAAAATGAGTTTAGCATAATAATATAGACTCCTTATGCCTTATGGAAATTTAAGGGTTTTTTTCTAAGTAATATGCATGCTTGTTCTGTCTCATAGTTCATTGGTTAAAATACCTTGAGGGTGCCTGAGGAGGGAGAACTCTTTGTTTAACCAGCTCTGACACTTTGGGCTCCCTGCATGCTGCAAATGAGCACACACACACATAAGACACACAACAGGAATACCAAACACATATTCTGTGATTTACATGGAGTTGATGCAATCAACTGGCTGACTGGCTTGGAGGTACTACACCAAGGTGCCAAGTCTTTGGCAGTTTCTCTGTCCACTAGAGAGACACTTCAGAAGTTGTTCCTTTGATAATGGCTGAAATCAAAAGTCTGAAATAAATACAGGCATTTGCTTTGTTGCTAACAGTAAGATAAAAAAGAAAATTCCATTCTCATGTGTTTAATTTAACCAGTGTGTTCCAGCATTAAAAATGTATAAAGAAAAAGCGAGTCTGGATCTGTGTTTTTGCTCTGGCGCCCTAACTTAACTTCCTTCAAGCCAAAAAAGAACAACATTTCCCAATGTTTAGACACTATTAGGCTGCTACATGTCCACTCACAGCAGAACTTGTTTTGTCTTTTATCCCCAGCTCTTAAATGCATCAGGGAGGTCCCGGCCAGGATAGTTCAACCACTTATCTTTTGGCAAAGAGCTACAGAACATTCAGACCACAATCTATTAAGAACTAATTAACTTTTACAGCCCCAGACTGATGAATCTTTGTCCTGAATGAATCCATTTATTCAGCATTAAGCATTTTAAGACCTTTCACTTACAAGATATACATCTAAAAGTTTGACAGACTGATAGAAAATGATAAAATCATGACTCTTTTTTAATTACTTCCCTTCTTAAGCACTCAATAATCTCCTAATAAAACATTCAGCCAGCAGTTTTATGCCTCCAACCCCTGTAGATGCTTTAGCCTAATAGAAACTGGAAACAATCTTTTAATTCATCCACCATCAGAAAATGCTTCATGCACATGAAATGTGGACATAAATGCAAAAGTTTCAACTTCAAACTCACAAACTTTTGGGTTTGTGTTTAAGTTTTATCTGGCTGTCTATAGTCCAATAAGTGGTACTGAATCTTTGCAGTGAAAAAAAGCAGAAGTGAGGCTATTTCAGCTCTACTGCCTCAACTAATCTCTAACTGCTGGCAGTGGCTAGAGGCTTTAAAATCACTATGTAGATCTAACCAGTGATTATGCCATGTTATGGTCTATGTTGCTCCCCCCCACCCCCGAGTTCTTAGCCAGAGAGACCAAACAGATAATACCTCTGACACAGAGAGGTTGTTTGCCGCTCCAGGTTCCATCAGACTGGCAGGTACGCTGGGCGTCACCTGCAAGAGCATACGAGTTGTTGCAGAAGAACTCCACAGTGTCAGGATGAACACCAGGGACCTGCTGGTGGTAGCCATGGTAGAGGCGAGGCAGAGGTGGGCAGCTTTTCTCTGCAGGAAGGAAACAGACCAGAACTGTCACCATAATTTAGATATGATACCACTAAAAATCAGACAATTTTGCTAATAATTGCAAGATATATCCTACATGCTGATATTTTCAGATTTATTTCAGCAGATGTCAATATTACTCTGATATAAAAGCACATTTCAAAGTGAAAGGATAAACAAAACAAACTTCAGTCCTTTAAAATGCACTTTAAAGTTTAACAAAGAAAAGACTGAAGTAAATTAGCATCTGCTGTTCTGGTCTTTAGCTCCACAAACTTAATTGCACATGGCCAATAAAAGTACTCACCCCGTTGGATGTTTCACCCTTTTGTTGATTTTCAAGATCAATCTTGGTCAATGTAATTTTGCTTTTTGACAAAAAGGAAGCTCTTTAATGTCAAGGTGAAAACAGATTTCTGCAAAATAATATTAATTTAATAAAAAATATGTCACGTTAAAAAAAAAAAAAAATTCAACAGAGGTCCAGCCAATCGGTGCTAGTCTCACAATTAGTGAAAGAGGGATCACCTGAGTGCTGTGAATGTGTCTCAAGTGATTGTAGTATAAAGACACCTGTGTCTGGAAGGTCCAGTCACTGCTTAGTCAGTTTTCCTGGCTATCATTACACCATAAAGATAAAAGAACACTCCCAGCAACTCAGAGAAAAGGTTATTGAAAAGTATAAATCAGGGATGGATAAAAAACATTTCCAAAGCACTAAACATCTCCCAGAGTCATCATCAAGAAATGGAAGGCACATGTGTAAATCTGCCTAGATCAGGCCATCCTCATAAACTGAGTGACTATGCAAGAAGGAGACTAGTGGGAGAGGCCACCCAGACACCTATGACTACTCTGAAGGAGTCACAAGTTTCATCAGCTGAAATGGGAGAGACTCTGCATACAACAGCTGTTGCCAGGGTTCTTCACCTGTCACAGCTTTATGGGAGAGTGGAAAAGAGAAAGTCTCTGTTGACGAAATCTCAGATTAAATCTCAACTAGCGTTCACCAAAAGGAATGTGGGAGACTCCATGGTCAAGTGAAAGACAGTTCTTTGGTCTGATGACACCCAAATGGTGCTTTTAGCCATCACATAAGACTCTGTGTTTGGCGGACACCAAACACTGCATTTCACCACAAACATACCATCCCCACTGTAAAGCACGGTGGTGGCAGCATCATACTGTGGGGATGCTTCTCAGCTGCTGGCCCCGTATGGCTTGTAAAGGAAGAGGGTAAAATGAATGTGTCAGAATAAAGGGAAATCCTTGAGGATAATCTTATTCAGCCTGCAAGAGTACTGCAGTTTGAGAGAAGTTTTATTTTCCAGCAAAACACTTGCCTGAATTATACAGTGAAAGCTACACAGAAAATGGTTTAAAGACATCAAGGTGAATGTTCTGGAGTCACTGAGTTGAAAAGGGCAGTTCAGCCTTTGTGTCCAGATGTACAAGCGTAATAGAGAGTTATCAACACAGACTCATTGCTATAGTTACAGAAAAAGTACATGAAAGGAGTGAATATTAATGCAGTCCTTTTGTTTTTCATTACATATTTTTATTTAACTGAGATTTGATTGTAAAAATCTGATTTCACTTTGGCATTAAAGAGGTTTCTTTGTAATTTTTCTGTAAAAATATATAAAGACCATTAATGATTTATAAAATCGATAAAAGGGAAAAACATCCAAGGGATAAATATTTTTTATAGGCACATATGGCTGATATATCAGTTGTAAATATCAGCAGAAATGCTGATTTGATAATCAACTTTTTGGGTTTTTATATAAATGTGCTTTTTAAGGCTTTTTGCCTGTTTTGAAGGGACAGAGCAGTGGATAGTGTAGGATATCAGGGTGAGAGAGTGGGGAATGACATGCAGGAAAGGAGCCACAGTCAGATTCTAAATCTGCACTGCCTGTTTGGGAGGCCAGCTTCTGTATAACACCAGGCCATCTGTGCCCCGATATTTAACCTTTAGGCTGATTTCTGCAGTTGCTGATATCATACAGGCAATATGTGCACCCTTACCACTGTTTCAACACCAATCTAACAAAAAAGAATGATAATAACTTCTAGGTATCAAATAAAGGGTCATTTCTTGATTTTTACCACACAAAGCTGTAGGTAAACTCCTGCTTACTGTCTACATTGCACAAATACAATAGCAATGTTGTTCTGTATATAGTAATCTACTTCATGTGCTGCAGCTTTTGCTTAAATAAGACTGAAGATCTGTCTTTTTAAACTGTGGCACTTTTCATTCAGTCATTCATTAAAGAAAAATATATTTTTCATTTTATAACAAGTGGAACTGAAAAGTATTCAAGAACTGATATTGTTAAAAACCTTAGAAGAGAGGAAGGCAAGAGTGAGGGCCAAGACAGGAACAATATGTATTCTGATTTCCTTTGGATGCATATCTTACCAATGATGCTTTGGTTGATTTCTTTCTCCCTCTCTTTCTCCTTCTCCCTCTCCAGCTCCTCCTTTGTTTTCTCAGCAGTCTTCTCCACCTTCTTTTCCTCTTTAACTATTTGTTTTTCCTTTCCCCTCCCATTCTCCTCACCTCCTGCTCTGTACATGGTGTACTGAGTGATATTAACTCGAGAGGGAATGATTTTTCTCCCAAGAGAAATGATTGTATTATTATCAGTCTGTGTGTCCTTTGTGCCATGTAGAAGTGTGTTGTTCTTTGTCCTTTCCAGTTCAAATATCTCCACTGTGTTTTCACCCTCAGATATCACCGTCCTCAGCTTGGTATCATTAGGTCCCACTTTGTCCGGCTCTCTTTTCCCATTCACCTGCATGTCTTTTCTCTCCTTCTCCTCTTGTCCTTTGTCTTTTATCACTATGATTTCTGTGATGTCTGTCTTTCCTATATCCAAATTTGGGTCTTCTTTTTTCCCCGGCAGCTTTTGTACCTCAGGTTCTTTCTTTTCGACTGTGTTCAAGCTGTTGTCTGTGCTTTTAGGATCCCCTTTATCTTGACTTCCTCCTGTGGGTTTCTCTGACCCAGTATTACTTTCCTCTGGCTCTTCTTTGGTCTTATCCTCAGCCACTGTTTTCTCTGGAATGGTACCAGTAGATTTATCTTCTCCGCCGACTGCAGTGGTATTCTCTCGCCGGGTGTTTATATCTCCTTCTCCAACACTTTCATTCTCTCTAGTTGTGTTCTCTTGACCTTTCTCTTTAGTTTTTCCGATGTCTTTTTCACTGGAGATATCTTTTTCTTTGTCTTTTGTCTTGTCTTTTTCAGCCTCAGGGAGAGTATTATTCACTGTTAAAACAAAAGACAAAGAAAAAAGAGCGTTAGCAAAGTTCAGTTAGCATTTGGCCTCCTTCAAATCCACCTTGGGAGTCTTTAAACTGGTGTTGAGTAGCTCAAAGAGTGGATGTGGTTTTAAAATGCAAGAAATATCAACTACGCCGATTATAATGCTCAGTCTGCTGATAACATGATAACAGAGAGGGTGCAAAATAGATGATATCTTGCAATTTGGACTCACAAAAAGCTCAGCTCTGAAACATATTAGCATGCATACATCATAACTAAGAATACAGCGAGGCTTTATTTACATGAAAACCCTGACTGGGGCATTATTTCTAGGATTGTTAGTTAGAGATCAGGATTTTTACTTTATTTTATAATGCACTTTTCAAGAACACCACCAGCATCCATCTCCCTGCTGTGCTGTCCTCAACATGAAAGGCTAACATATGCTCCCAGTCAAAGCTTATCAAACAGTTTCCTAAAACCAATACAGAGTCAGAAAGATCTGTCTCTTCTTATTTTAACCCAAACAGTTGGAATCTGCTTTTTCAATTCAAACCTTTATGTAGATTTAAAGGAATAAATAGATTAAATACAACTATCTGACCCACTGAGGACTTTTAGCCCTTAAAATGAACGATGTTCTTTCCACAAGTGAAAGGTATGATATATAATAGAGCATAAATTAATTAAATGTATCCGTAGGAAGAGCCTTTCTAAAAAAGAGTTGGCTCTGTTCTCTTAGGACTGAGATAAACTTGCTGTTTTACCTGTGTACAATGCATTCAGAAAGTATTCAGATCCCCATCCTTTTTTTTAAGTTTCAGGCTGATGTTACAGTTGAAAAAAATGCTTTTATTATCAATAATCTACACTCAGTACCCCATCATAACAAAGTGGAAACAGAATTTTAGAAATTTTTGCAAATTTATTGAAAATTAAAAACTTAAAAAAAAAAATGAAATATCACATCCACATAAGAATTCAGACCCTTTGCAACAGCTGAAATTTAGCTCAGGTGCCTCCCATTTCTCTAGATGTTTGCTGCGATGTTTCTACACCTTGATCAGAGCCCACCTGTGGTAAAATAAATAGACTGGATATGATTTGGACAAGGGTTGAAAGTAACTAATTACATTTACTCAAATTACTAATTGACTAGATTTTTTGTGTATTTGTACTTTTTGGAGTAGCTTTTCACATCACTACTTTTACTTAAGTATATTTAGAGTGAAGTATTGTACTTAATTACATTTTAAAAAGCAGTGAGTAGTGAGTAAAAAATTAAACACTTAAAACCACAACAAGGAGGACCAAGCTTTCTGCCAACAACATGAAAACGACCAGTCATTTGGCTTTTAAAACATGACGGTCAGTATACAGAGAGAATGATTCCATATTTCTTCCCAAAACAGCCATTGTATTGTACTTTAGGTTAGGTCAGACCTTATAATATACAACATGGTTGGAGGTCCACATGTTCTTGTTGTAATTGCACATGAAGGACTGGTATTTCCCTGTGAAAGCCCCTTGGGTAACAAAAGCAGCTACTCAGTACTCAGTACTTTGAGTAAATTTTAAAATACTTACTTTTTACTTTTACTTGAGTAGATTTATAGACCAGTACTTTGACTTCTACTCAAGTAAATTTAACCAGAGTAACTGTACTTTTACTCGAATACAATATTCTGGTACTTTTTCCACCTCTGGATTTGGAAAGGCTAAAATCTCTCTATAGAAGGCCTCACAGCTGACTGGGGAACATAAAAAAATAATTTTTAAATGGAAGACTTTTGGAACAACCAGGACTCTTCCAAGAGCTGGTTGCTCAGCCAAACTGAGCAAACAAGGGAGAAGGGCCTTAATAAGAGAGGTGACCAAGAACCTGATGGGCTGAGCTCCAGAGATCCTGTGTGGAGACGGCACAAAGTTCCAGAAGGACAACCATGACTGCTGCCCTCCACTGGTCTGAGCTTAAGGCAGAGTGGCTTAAAACACATGAAAGCCTGCTTGGACTCCATGTGAAAGCCTGGCTGTTGGGAACCTTCAGTATAGCAGAACTTTTTTATGTAGCCCTTGCAACAATTCTGAGATTAGAGTTCAGGATCCTTTGACCTCATGGCTTGGTTTTTGCGCTGATATTTACTGTAAGCTGTGAGACCTTTAAGTCCAATCAATTTAATTTACCAAAGGGGGGCTCAAATCAGGATGTAGAAACATTTCAGCAAAGATTGAGAGAAATGGGAGGCACCTGAGCTAAATTTTGGGTGTTTTGGTAAATGGTCTGTATACTTATGTCAATTTTTATTTTTAATAAATGTATATAAATTTCTAAAATTCTCTTCTCACTTTTCCATGATGGAGTTCTGGGTGTGGATCAATAAGAATAAAAATCAAATTTTTCAACTGTAGCATCAAGCTGCAACATAAGAAAAAAACAAAAAAAAAAGGTAAGGGGGTCTGAATACTTTCTGAATGCGCTGTATATCAATTTTAGGCTGCTTATTTAAATGTAGATCAGTCAGAATGCTTGAGGAGGGGTAAGAAAGTAGAGAGAGTGGTGAGTGAAGGGATGGCTTTGTGTTGGTCTGAGAGACTGCTGCTAAAGTGTGACATCTACTGGACACTGAAAGTCGCTTATTAAACCTTTAAACTACCTCATGCATTTTCTCCATATTTCTAAACTCTCTCTTTCTCTGACCTTGGGTGCAGACAGGAGGAGGACCACTCCAGGTGTTGTTCGGCAGGCAGGTTCTCTGTGAGTTTCCGCTGAGCTCATAGGGATGGTAGCACAGGTACTGCAGGGCAATCAGGACATCATTGGGTCCATAAACCAGGAAGTGGTCTCCATGTTTTGGCTTGGGTGGTAAAGAGCAGACACTTTCCACTGGAACTGGAGACAGGGAAGATATAAAAGGGAATATGTCTTGAAAATAATCCATGATCTGCATCACTGACAGAGATAAACAAGCAAATGACGCAGAAATGACATTCCCAGAACCCAAAGTTTAATCATTTGCAGGAAAATATACAATCCACATCAATGTCTCACCACACTTAGGGGCGGGCGCGCTCCAGGAGCCATCGCTGAGGCAGATGGCACTATGAGCCCCCCGTAGCTCAAAGCCAGGGTCACAGCGGAAAGTGATGCGTTCCCCTGAGTGATGAAGCATACCCTCCGTGGATCCATGGGTGGGGACTGGAGGCCTTTGGCAGCCCACCACTGAGTGAAAACACAGGCACGGAAATATTATTCATAAACACATGCTGTCTTATTTTTCTTTTTCTTGAGTCAGAGCAACATCGCCAAAATGAACATGTAAAGGAGGATTTGGAAGGCATCGCTATCATTCCTCAAACTTCTGTTTATTGTATCTTCCTGCTGCAGGAGACCACACAAACAGAGCTGAGGTGAGACTTAATAAGCGTCTGGTGTTTACAGGTTCGACAGGTAACCTATAAACTGAAATCTTAGCTCTCCGCTCTTAATTTAAAAATATCCAGAGTTTTATAATCACTGCCTGCTACCTTAGAGGCTCATTACTGAATCATTTCAACCATTGTGGTAAAGTGTGAACAGTTCACAGCGAGACTTTCACACATGGCTTGTAAATGAGAAAGAAAGAAGCTGCAATAAAAGCAGCTTTAGTCAAAACTGTTCAATTTTCCACTGTTGTAAAAGAGGATTTTATGAAGTGAGGAAGAGGGGATTGGTTATGTGGTATTGGAAAACTGTGTGTTACAATGTTATGTGGCGACTACTTTAAAATAAAAGCATCAGATAGTATAGGGAAACTACTCAGAAGTCTATAATGTGCTGTTCATGTGTGATTATAGGAGCTGTTTGTGTCTTATAGACAGGTGAAAATGTGTTCACACATGTTGTGGTGTGAAAAAAGCCTAACACACATGTTAACACTGAGGTTATCGCACCGTAACAGCACCCTCTGTGAGATAAAGCCTTAGGAGGTTTTCCGTGCTGTGAGTTGAAGTTGGGTAATATCCATGAAATGTTTTCTTTGTGGTTTTATTCCCAAACTGAAGATCTCTCTAAAAAAAAAAATCAGGGCGTTTTTACTGCTGTATTTTCAACCTTTAGTCCTGCAGGGAATAAAAAAATGCTGTTTTTCAACCAACAGTGCAAGTAAACTGTAGCTGACCTCTAAACGTGTTTTTAAAGAAGCATGCTGCAGTTTCATGGGTGTTTCTGTTTTGTGCTCCAATCCTCCATGATGGTTTTGTCTCCAGACATAATAATGATTGGGGAGTTTTTAAGGTGGAATGCTTACATAATACCAAAAACCACACATACTGTAAGTTAATTATCATTCCTTTAGTTCGATCCTTGGAAACTGTGTTGAATATTACACTCTAAAACACTCTCAGACTGATTAAACTCTGCAAACTGAAATAAATATTTTCCAGCATGATAGCTTATCAAAATTCTGCCATTCAGAAGAAGTTTTAGCTCAGGCTCACACTAGATGACAGGTTGATTATTAGAGTCAAAATACAGCTGATGTCAGGCTCATACTTAAAATTCTCCATCTGCCTCTGGGGCAGACATGTAGACTACATTTCCTCTACAAAATGTCAGACATTAGTGCTATTCCAGCTCTACTCCACTAAGATTAACAGCTGAGGATTCCTCTAGGGAATACAGATGAATACACACTGTGTACACCTTTTTTTACGGGTGTCTCAGTCTATGGAAAAGTTGGCTTGTGTTACAGAAGTAGGATTGTTTCACCATCAGTTTTATAGACTCTATTTTAGCCTTAAAAATGAGTTGACGTGACAAAGAGGGAGTGGGGTTCAGGAAGTCTGTTTTTGCAGGATCTTAAGGGAGGTGTAGAGGATATAAAAATTCACGTAAGGAGTTTTAAGGAGTAGACAAAACCTGATTGAGCTGTACCCCACATGGAGATGGAGCTCTGCCAGTAGGGTGGTTCTGAAGGGGTATGTTTTCTGACTTTACCAGACTCTATTAAGACTATTTTCTGTAGTTTTGTTTCAAAGATTTTATCTTTGCCTTTATTTAGTGGGATAGTGGAAAGTGTGGGATACAGCGAGAAAGTGGGCAAAGAGAGGAGGGGAGCTGCAGGTCAGACTTCAATCTTGGCAGCCAGATTAAAGGCTATGGTCTCTGTATATAGGGGGCAGCGGCGCCACCAGCCATATTTCCTGTACATTTTACTGCCAGTAAAAATATAATTATGACAATGAAACTGTGACAAAAGCAGTTTTTGTGTTTAATTCTATTCTTTTCTTTCTTCTTTTCTGTTCTTTATTAGCAGTCTTTGGCTGTGCTAATCACCAGAGTCATGACATAAATACATATGATAAGTATGATGTAATAGTAATGGGTCATAGGTTATTATAATAAAAAAAATCTTGGTGCCAAGCGACACGTGTGTTGACATGTATTGAGCTTGACTCTGCTCCCTCCAGTCTCAAGTTGTAGCACATCAGGCCCCGTGATGAATCTTGCAAGACTGTTTATTGGATTAAGTCCATTATATGTGCTTACAGGTAACCTTGAAGCAGATACCCTGTCTGTCATCAGGCAGATCCATCTTGCAAAGATCCAATTTGTGCCAGGTATGGACCAATCAGTGTCTCATGAGAATAAGGAGTTAGCTACAGGTATAGTTTAGTTGGACTGCAAGTTGGTAGTAATGGCTGCTCACCAGTAAAGTATAGGAGCAGTTTTTTATCAGATCATTTCTTTACTGAAAGAGGAGCAAAGAACCACACTCAAAGTCTTCAAAGTCTCAAAGCACGGAACTACGGAAACGACTGAAAACGTTGTAGTATATATGTAAGTGGTGCTGTAACGCTGCAACTGAAATGCACCAAAAGTGGAAGAAGATTACGCAAACTGCCCAAAACTTTCTCTGGTTGGCCTTCTGGTTGATCTCTGCGGTGGATCTAGGAGCATCTGGTGTGTGCTGCTCTGGGTGGTGGTAAAGGAGCATTAAATTTTGATGTAAAAGTTGTAATAAGCTCAGTAGCTTCTGCAGCATGAACACAACCCTGTAATCTGCCATAGTTGTTTTGGCTTGACCCGCACATGCAGCTTAAGTGGCCTCTGCTATGTATGACAATTGTTTCAAAAAAGATACGAAACAGTAAGCGTTTACAGATTTGTTCACTCTAATGAAACGCAGATAAGACAAAAAACTTTTGCATATACTCCTGACTTCGTCTCCATGTGGACGGGGCCTAACTCCATCGCTAGTAAACTACAACAGCATCTGCCTGCTGAGCTCATGTTACTTACCAGAGCATGCCTGCTATTTTGTTTTTACTTGATACTCTGACTGTCATGTGATAAATGTGACAGAACAGAATGTATGACCAATCACCCTCTGAGATTTTTTTTTTTTTTTAACCCTGCTCTTCCCAAACACTTTGTATGGGAGGTTTCCTTGATAGTTGTGAAATGTATCCCATGCAATAGATACACGAAGGATAATTCTAGTAGAGATACTGCTGGGCAGATTTTTTTCACAGTCCCCAGCAGAAGGCGGCAGCCAGTTCATGATGAAGTCAGGATCAGTCTAAGAGTATGATAACAGGCAAAACATCTGAGTGGACTGGCACCAGTGAACACTGATCAGGATACTGGAATAGATGCAAAGGTGTTTCTACAAAAGTTTGATGCAACAGAGAGAACCTGTTCAACCTCCTATTGTTAGGAATTCAGTTGGATTTTATTTCCCCATTTTGCCTTTTCCAGTGTGCTTAGTGGTGGATAAGTTCTGTCTTGTTCTTGAATGTTTGATTCAATCACCTCTTTTCTTTGCTTGTCTTGAAACTGTGTTGCCATGTGATGAAATCAATTGCTTAATACTGTATTTTTATGATGACAATTTAATACAGATCAGCTCTGATGGAATATAACAGCCTTAGTAAACTGCTCCCAGTATTTATCTGGCTGTTGTTATTAGGGTCAGCTGTCTGGCTACATGTGGTTTGTCTGATTTTTGATGTGATGTATGCATCTCTCTTTCCCTCTAAGTGATTATGCATGTGTGCATGGAAACCAGGTCTCCGTCACACTCTGGAGCATTGAAATTTCATCCTGCCAGGGCTACTGAGGGGCGACTTAACTGTCAGGCAAAAAGCTTAGCAAAGCAAGGGAAATTTTATGAGTAGACTTTCACTAACACAAACATCACCACTACTTTAACAAATACAAGAAAATAAGATGGGTTATATTGGGGGGACTGTGGCTCGGTCCTCATGCAATTGGAAGAATGTCGGTTCACGTGTCAATGTGTTCCTGGGCCAGACACTTAACCCCAGTAAACCACCACTGCTGCGTCAGTGGGATAAGCTAATACTGATGGCCAATACTCCATAGCGAACTCTGCCATGAGGGAATGACTGAAATGTGACATTTTTACTGAAGGGATAGCTCCTTGAGATTAATCATCTCGTTTTTAAGAGGGTTCCAATATAGAGTGAATTGGTGTGAATGGGTAGGTGTGAACTGCAGTGTAAAAGTACTTTGAGTAGTCTGACGGCTAGAAAAACGCTATGTAAGCTCAAGTCTATTTATCAGTCCATTTCTATCCTGCCTTCAGCTTGCATTTGTGTTGATTCAGAGGCTGCATCAACTTCAATACCAAAGGGGGGCCTATCTGGTAGAGAAGTTTGGGAATATGCAATAGGTCATTTGTGCCCAAGCTACTTTGAGGGGGAAGTGAGACAGCCTGCTTAAGCATGCTGTGTACAGAGGCACAATGGCTTTAAAGGAAAACCAGCAGACTTGCCAAAACCAAAGAACAAGGACAAAAACAAAGAAACTTCTTTGTTTTGTCTATACTACAAAGATTTAATAACTGATTCAACGTTTGGGCTGCATGTCTGAGTGGAGGTCGGTCTTATAAACAGCTACAGTTTGTCAGAACTCTGAGGAAGAGGTGGAGATGGAGGGAAAGCTATGCAGTTTGTTTTGGTGCCTGTTGCTAAACTGGATATCTTTCCTTAAAGTTGTGTATTATACCTTTAATTTTTTTCTTCAGCTGTGCCTAATTCCAAGCAAAAATATTTGTTCCATGGTCTTTTGGATTTGCAGCCCCATCTGTTGAAACCTGTTTTATATTTCACATATTTGTTAAAGCCGACCAACCATAACCAAATATGCGACTGCCTGGACAGTGAAGGCAGCTGGCTTGAACCTCATCCAAACCACAGACCTCTCCCTAGTGACCGTGAATCACCGACAGGCCTTATAAGTCGGTTGTTGATAAGTTTGCTGTAACCAGGTGTGTCCCAATGAGAAACACTAAAAGAATTTTGTGATTTAATAATAGTCAATATAGTACGACTCATGTCTCTAAGATGTCTGGAAAGATGGAAAATTCCAGTCATCTCCAGAAAATTTCATTAGGAATGCATTTGAGACTTGTTTATTCTCCACTGTGATTAGAACCTGCAGGTATTTTTCCTTTTACTATGTCAGTTTTTCCAAAAAACATGAAATATTATCATTTTTAGGACGGATTATTCTGCAGATGGTTCAGTTCAAGTCACAAACTCACCGTTTTCACACCTCTTGCCTGTGTAGCCAGCCAGACAGGCACAGTGGTACGTGTATGAACTATCCAGAATACAAGTCCCATCGTGCAGACATGGAGAGGAGCTGCAAGCTGTAAACAAATAGTGTGAAATTCAAAGTACAAAAAGAAATGCTGTACTTTTTAGTAGTAGAGTGATACAATCTTTATGCTAAAAGGAGTCCACAACATGCTACACTGAGGGATTCAAGCTGGCACTGTTGAAATGTCAGTTTTACTTCTATTAAATGTGTCCGTGCATCTATGCACAAAAAGCTTCTGTTTACTTTTACTACATCTGGCTTGGCTGCTTTTAACTTTTAAGCTTGTGTGCATGTCTGCTGAGTTTTTTTCGACCTTCCGAATGAGGAAATTTCTGGAAGGAAGGACATTTTAGTTGGCCTTTACTTTTTCAATGGGCTGTTTGCAGAATCAACTCCTTTATGCAGGCTTCTGCTGGAACACATAGGTGTCAGTCACGCACTGTTTAAGCCTTCTTTATTACACTTGGACTCTAAGGGACTAGGAAACTTCTTTCTTGTTTGCATTTGATGTGGTGCCAGACTCCAAAGAGGTTCTTTGTTTATTGGGTTTGACATTTCAATTGACTTTTTTATTTATTGAGAATGAAGCTAGGAAAAACTGTTGTGAGGCAATGAAACTTGATTAGGGCCTGGCCTTGGTTTTGAGGTTAAAGATGCCCATAGGCAGCTGAAGGAGGAATGGAGGCAGGGTATGAATACATGAAAATACATCCTCAGAAGTAAAATACTTGTATTAAAAATACATAAATACAACTATGTTGCTATTTGACCTGCCTGAGTTCTCCTGGAAAGTGGCGAAGAATCCATCAAAGTTTTTGTAGCCATCCGACACGAAGAGGATGTGCAGACTGTTTCCAGAGCTCTGAATCGGCGTGGGTCTGCTGTTTCCGCAGAATCGACCGATAACACCTGAGTTAATGCTGTCACCATCTCGGACCTCAATGAAGTCATAGCGGCAAGAATGGTGAAACTCCAGACTCAGCATCATAAACCTTGAAGTAGAACAAAAAGATAAATAACATGAAGTGTTAAACATTTTATCAAGGTTAGTGTGTGTGAGGAACTTTTCGTGCAAGTTGGTTATGGCACCTTCTTTGGACAAATGTTGAGTTGAAATCTAAAACTTGCTCTTCAGGTGCAGACTGTCATGAAGGTTACAACTAGGAATGGCAACCATTACCCACAGTCATTTGATAAAGGTGCATATTTAAACATGAATACCATGAAAAAGTTGTTTTTTCCCTTTTGATTTAATTCAAGAAAGTGAGACTATGGTAGATTCATAATTACAAAGTGAAATATTTCATATTTTTGTATTAATCTTGATAATTACATCTTATAGTTTACAAAACATTAGTCAAGAAAGGATTTATGATACATCTATGCTACATGGGAAGGAGGCAATCAGTCCGTGGCACTGCTGGGGTGTTATGAAGCCCAGGTTGCTCTGATAGCAGCCTTCAGCTTGTCTGTATTGTTGAGTCTGTTTCTAGTAGTTTTGGATTTACTTTGAGCAGGTGTCAAGTCCTACTGGAAAACAAAATTAGCATGAAGGGCTCCTAAACCTTCTGGTAGACAGCTGACAGCGTCAACTCTGGACTTGATTAAGCACAGTGGACCAACAGAAACAGATGACAGTGCACCTCAAACCATCACTGACTGTGGAAACTGAAAACACTGGACTTCAAGCTCCCTGGATTCTGTGCCTCTTTGATCCTCCCCCAGACTCTGGGACCTTGATGTCTAAACAAAATGCCAATGAATGCCAAGTTCTGTTTGTCTTTAGTCCAGGTGAGAAGCTTTTAATGTTGTCTGAGGTTCAGGATTGGCTTGGTACTAAAATAACTTGTAACCCATTTCCTGGACCCACCTGTGTGTGGTGGCCCTTGATTGTTTGCATTTTTGTCACTTAACATATTGTATAATAGCACATATTGTTTTGTATAATATCTTAAATTAGCGCTTTTTATCTCCTTGCTGATTTTGTCCTAAACATGTACAATCAGTTTTTTTTTTACTCAGCAAGAATGTTTGCAATGGGAAATATATATTTTTTGAAAGGCCGCATCAGCAGCATGCTGTTTAACACTCTGATACCTACCTCCAAGCAGAGTTTCAAGCATTCATTTTCTCAAAAAAAAAAAAAGAAAAAAGAAATCACCAATCTTCTACATCTTCTACTTGATGATCTAGTTAGCTTTTGTAGCTTATAAAGTAACATCAGTATTAAGAGCCTTCTGTTTCATATACAGCCAGCAAAAACACATCATAGGAGTTTTAATAAAACTTTTATAATAAGATTAAAATATATCCATCATAAAATTATTGAGCTGACAGAGCCAAAGTTTCCTCTCTCTGCTGGTTTTGTGTTTTCCCCAGATTATGAGAGCACCTGTGCTTCCTGGAAGCGCCTCACCAGCTGGCATCACCATACTGGTCCTTTAAAAACCTCAGCCAGCAAACATGTCAAGAACAGTAATGAGTGAATAAATAAACAGCTAGCTGCTGAAGGGGATTTTCCCCACTTTGACATGACATACTGTTTAATGATATATAAAATGTGTTTCATTTAATTAAAGCAAGTCCCACAGCATTATGCTGAAGTTTTGTATAAACAGACCTCTATAGTTTTCATACCTTGACAAATTCGGCTGCCCTCTGCTGCCTTCCTCAGAAGTGTCACCTGATGTTGCAGTGACGTGTCTGGTCAGCTGGTTTACACAGATTACTTTGGCGCTGTCTTCCTACTTGGAGCAGTAAGATGACAGCGCCATCTGCAGTTCGACTTAGGTGTTAGAAAGTCA
The DNA here is from genome assembly GCF_018320785.1 of Cheilinus undulatus. Classification (NCBI taxonomy): domain Eukaryota; kingdom Metazoa; phylum Chordata; class Actinopteri; order Labriformes; family Labridae; genus Cheilinus; species Cheilinus undulatus. The sequence continues at coordinate 32,586,901 of NC_054873.1, forward strand.
GTACGCCCCCTCATCCCGATTTACAGTCTGGTGGGCGCATTTCTGGGTCTCGATGGCCTCCCTGATCCAATGATGGTATTTATTGCTTTCTGTGCCTATGACCTTTGCCCTGTCCCAATCCATGAGATGGTTCTCTCTCTTGCAGTGGTCTGAGATTGCAGATTTAAGCTGTTCCTGTTGGGCTTGTCGCTTCGTGGCTCGGGTGCATGTTTTAGCTATTTCTTTTTCATATTCAGTTTTGTGTTCTTTTTTGCGTGTGTTGAAAGCTCTGCCTGTTTTGCCTATGTAAGTCATGTTGCAGGACAAACCAGAAATTTCGTGTATTACATTGCATTTGTGATCTTGGTCTATTTTGTCCTTGGGGTGCACTAACAACTGTGGTAGTTTTCTGTGTGGTTTAAACGGACTACTGATGTTATGTTTGTTCATGGCTCGCTGTATTTTTTCAGTTATGCTTCAGTTGTATTGTAATGTTACCATGGCCCTATTTTGTTTGTGTCCTTGTTTTTTTTCCTTCTTTTGTTTTCCCTGTTCTGTTGTGCTTGCTCTTTCCCTTTGCTTATGGTCCATTTTGAATATTTGCAGTTTTTTAATGCGTTTGTGATGTGTTGCTCTTCCTCCTTTCTGTCTTATTCATGCGTAATGAGATTGGTCCGGTCAAACAGTGTTCTTGCTACTGAAAGTTTGTGGGTGGTGGTGGTGTTCAGACGTCCAGAGGAGGTATTGAGCAGTGTGAGTAGGTTTCCGGTATATTTTTATTCTTATGCTGCCGTCTTCTGACTGTTTAATGTCCAAGTGCAAGAAGTGTATTGTGCTGTCTAATACTTCTTCATGTGTGAATTTGATGTTGTCTGTTACGTCCAATGTGTTGAGATGGTTTGTGAGTTCCTGTGTGTGCCCCAGTTTGATTATTTCAAGGATGTCGTCCACATACCTCTTCCACAGAGAGAGGCCGAAATGTGCAGGTGTTGTTCTGAGGGCCCGCTCTTCCAGATCTTCCATGAAGAAGCCACTCATTATGGCAGACAACGAGTCCCCCATCGCAAACCCCTCTTTTTGCCTGTAGTTGGTTCCTCTGTATTGGAAATATGTGGATGTGTATACAAACTCTAGTAGCTGTGTGATTACACTGGCTGTGAGTGCGGTCCTTCTGTGTAGTGTTTTATCTGTTTTGAGACGGTTATGCACGATGTGGATGGTAACTGCTATGGGCGTTTTGGTGAATAGTGAGACCACGTCATGTGAAATGAATATTTCTTCTTTTTGCATTGTGATATCCTTCAGTTCTTTCGCCAGTTGTTTGGCATTCTTGCAGTGTTGTTCAGTGAGTCCAAGAAGTGGCTTGATGAGGTCTACAAGTGCTTTGAGAGATTATATGTTACTGATCCAATGCTGTCAACTATTGTCTCAATGGTGTAACAGGTTTGTGTATTTTTGGGTTGCCGTAAATTCTTGGTGTCATACTAGCTGTGGGGATGAGGTGATTATATGTGTTCTGAGGAAGGCAGCAGAGCGCAGCTGAAACTGTCAAGGTATGAAAACTATAGAGGTCTGTTTATAAGAAACTTCAGTATAATCAAATCAGAAGACCTGATGAACCTAATTGGATTACTAAGTCCCACAGCAGTTAAAGGGGATGCTTTCACTGTAGGCATGACTGGTTCAAACCCTGCCTGAGAAGGACTGCTTCTCCTTCCCCTCTCCCCTTCTGGTCTGCTTTCACATTAATAACATCTTTCCAGTACTAAGTACGCTGAAAGTCTGATACAGCAGCAGTATGAACGTTCTTCTCTGTTAATAACTTGCTGCCAACAAGCGTACCATTTCACTTTCACTTAGACGTCACTTTGTTTACTATCCCTGAAAAGGAATGTGAATTGTATACGTACTGTCTCTTATTTAATTTAATTTTTATTTAAGTCTTATTTAGTTATTTGTTCAGTTCTATTGTATTTTTACTAGTTGTGTTGCTGCAACGCCAGAATTTCCCCTCTGGGGATCAATAAAGTCTTATCTTGTCTTATCTTATCTTGTTGGTTTGCAAATCCAACAAGAAGAAGAAACAATCATGGCAACCACTCATGTCATCAACTAGGTGACATAAACAATGCTCAATAAAGACAGTGGAGTCCATCATACTATTATGGATGCTTTCATGAGTTTTGAGATGCCAACCACAACCTTATCTGCCGTGCAGCTTGCAACACCTGCAAACGTAATAATTTCCCAGATACTTCATAAAAATCTGCAGTTTTTACTGTAATAATCCCACAAATGCAGTCGTTGCCCAATGTAACGGCTTACATTTTCAGGACTTACGTTTGTGGGAAGGTTAAAATCGCCATCTCAAAATTGTATTAGCTTCCAACAAATGTAATGTAAAAATTAAAAAAAAAAAATAAATAAATAAATAAAAGGATTTTTTTTTTGGGACTTTACAAACAGACCCAATTTCTTTTTTGTTCACCATGAAACAGGGAGTAGTTTTGTCCAGAGTCTTGAAACACCTGTAGAGCCATAAATCTTAGCACAACATATTCAAATGAGGAAAGGAGCGGGACAATATCAGTTTTGGCAATTTCAAGATCCAAGGGGTTCTTCTTGAATTAAGCCTTCAGAGAGAGTTTATCTTATCCAAATACAAGCAATATGTGTAACTTTACCTCTTTAATTCCCACAGACAATCATAGCTCTTTCTCTTAACACGTTGGTCCATTTAAATATGACGCCCTTCTCACTAATCCCTGCTTGCATTAATGCTGATGTAGCACGCCGTTTCTGCAGGCAAAGCTTAACCTCCACCACCCCAGCCTCCTCCTTTAGCATAAAGCTTTTTGCACCCTCATATTCAGATTCATGCTACTATGGATGAATTGCTTTTAAACTAAGTTTATTGTATTGATTAGACATTATCATAAATGTATCTATCTATATGGGGTTCTAGCCATGCACTCCCTGTAAAGTAAAAGCATGCCGTTTGACTAACCCAAGGGGCATCTTTAGAGCAGAGCCATCTCTGCCAAGTAAAACTGTATATAAATATTGCAATAAAATTGTTAAATGTATGGAGAGTGTTCCTGACTGAAACACATTTTAATCCACTCTCTTAAGATTGATGGCTCTACCAGTGTTTTTAAAGCTATGAAGAAAACTACTTCCTGTTTCATGGTGAACAAAAAAAATTGCCTTGACTGCATCTATTGTGACTTGAGCTCAAGCTGACTTGAACCAACTTGCCGCTTCAAAAAGGCCATAACAATCAAGGACCACTAAACATTTAGTTATCAATGTTCATGTTACATTGTTGGGAAATTGTTCCCATTTTTAAAGGGCGAATATTTTTACTTTCCCACAAACATAATAAATCCCTGCAAATGCAATAGCTATTACATTTGTGGAAAATTTTTTATTATGTTTGCAGTTGGCAACTGGTATGATATTTCTCCTAAATGTGTGGTGTTTTTGGGATTATTACATTAAAAACTGCCAATTTGTATTACACGATGATCTTTAAAGAGAAAGAGTGCATTTTGAATTGCCTTTACTGGTTATCACATACCTGGTAATTTCACATTTCCCACAGTCCATGCTACATACATTACCCTAATGCTGATTAAACATATGTTAACTGCCATTTGTACTCCTAGATTTTAAACTCTTCAACCTGAATACAAACTATTGTCCAGCTGAGCATGTTTTTTCACTTTTTGCGATCCTTTGAGCAGCTAAATAAGGAGCCCTCTTTGCTTTTTCTGGGTTGTGGTCAGGTTCACCATTCTTGTTTTCTGGCATATGTATTCCTAACCCTTTTGTTGGAAAAAAGCTTTTGTTTTGTCCTTAAACTCTGCATGCTTTGTTATCAAATGATGCTTTAGCTTGGTGGGCTTCATGGCTTCACATGAAGACACTCAACACATTTTGGTCTTCCATCGCTGTTCTCAATAAAACCAAACTCCAGATAGCTGTCATCATATTTTCCCAGTTTAACTGGTTTGGGCCTAGCATCACTCGATGAAGTGGACACGCTTAAATATGTAGCCATTGTTGCTAGCTGGACCTGCACACCAAATGCATCCTGAGCAAAGAGACTGATGCCTGGCGAGTGGTAGATTTACGTGATATGTCACAATCATATCTGAGTTTTCATTGGCCCAAAGCTGACTTATGTGGGAGTCATTGGTTTAGTATGTTTTCTTTATGGTGTTGTGGTCCCTATATGTATTTATTTGCTTTTTGATAACATGGCATTACTTTAATAATTTATTTCAAATTATTTGCGGACCCCCAAGCTGTGGCTCGCGGACCCCAAGGGGTCCCTGGACCCCAGTTCGAGAACCACCGCTCAAGTCGACTTGAATTATGCACAAGACCAACTCTTAAAGCTTGCTCTGGCACAGTGCCCAAGTTCAGTACCATTGTGTTGTCGCTGATAAAAGAACCAGACTTTGGGGTCTAGTGTAGTCAAATCTGGGCCTGGGTCTCTAATGTGAAATCAGCCTAGGACTAATGTTTGTGCTGAGCATATACCCTATATATCCGGCAAAGCTCACTGGAATTTTAACTGTATGCAGCAGTATTTAACAGTAAACTGAGGTCATACTTAGACAGGCAGAGGCAAGTACAACCACATTATTACTGTATACACTCTCTCTGCACAAACACTAAATAAGTTAAGATGACATATTTGAGATTAGACCATAATTATTCACTCTTGGCAGCAACAATTCATCCGTCAGCACATTAAGAAACCAAAAACAGATCTTTATCATTTCTCTTTGTGGCTTTTAGAAAGGCTTTAGAGACATTTTGAAAACTTTATTTGTCCCTGACAGTCAGATTTACAAGCACATAAAAACAGTTATGAATCTACCCTGAATCGACTTATACTGGTCTAAATGAGGAGTTTTGTTTTTTTTTTTTAAATTTATATATATATATATATATATATATATATATATATATATATATATATATATATATATATATATAAAGTAATCCTGTGAATGCTGCCTAAGTTTGTTATTTGCAAAGCATAATTTCAGACACGGTTAGTAGGAGTAATAAACACAGGCATCAATTTTAGACTTTGCTTTTGTACAGTGAAGACATCCAGAAGGAGCTGTCTAAAGGCTGGTTTAAATTTAACTGTGTAAAAACTGTTTGGAGAAATTGTTTGCAGCAGTCAGTAATTTCAATTCAGTTCAATTTGGTTCAGTTGTAGTCAGAGTGTGACACTGAGAAGACATGCCAGCTGGATCAGGGGAAAACCCAGAGGAGGTTTCTTTTTCCACCCTGATGTAATCTCTTTGGTCATACACTGGAGAGCGGACATGACGGGCTGATAAAGTACAAACAAGACACTGGAAGTCTACCCAAATCCTTTAATTTCACTCTTTACCTTAGACCCTCAGGTAACGGAAGATTAGACTAATGAGCTATTAAGTAATGGTAAATGTTAGCCTGCAGAAGATCCTTGCAATTAATGCCAGGTGTTATTCTACAGAGATGGGTGCCTCAAACCATCAAGGTAAAGAAATGCAGTTGTGAAAGCAGCCAAGTTTCCACTCCAACCTGATCCATACCTTTCCTGCTAGCAGCCTAGTAAATTTTACAAACCTATGTGAGAGCACAGCAGGAAATATTCAAGGAAAAATCACACCGAGTGAGAGGAACAATGGGCTGCATAACCATAGACTGATCTCAATAATGAAACTGTTTCATTAAGTTTTCTGTTGACAGAATGTTCTTTGCTCCTATTTTGTGGATTATGTGAATTTGTCAAATGACAGGAAGCATTGATATAAAAGCAAAGACTGTTACTGTAGCGTTGCTTCATCTGCCATTTCCACATGATTCTTTCTACCTCATACTTTGCCTCCTGACTCCTCCGCCATCCCATCCAAGGTGGATGGTGTGAAATCAGTTCATCAAACCTACCCTTCAACTTTCTATAGAGAGAGCTTTATTTAGTAATTTTAAAAGATTTATGTGGGACTCCAGGGAACCCTGCTGAAAGCCATTATCCACAAATGAAGAAAACTTGGAACAGTGGTGAACCCTCCTAGGCGTGGCCAGCCTACCAAAATCACGCCAAAAACACATCAACAACTCCTCCAGGACGTCACAGAGAAACCCAGAGCAACATTTAAACACCTGCATGCCTCACATGATTCTGTGTTCATGGTTCAGCAATAAGAAAGAGACTGGGCAAAAATGGCATCAGTGGAAGAGCCAAGACTACCATTTGCCAAAAAACATCTTGTTGATCCCCAAGACTTTTGGGGAAAATATTTTGTGGACTGACGAGATAAAAGCTGAACTTTTGGAAGGTGTGTGTCCCGTTACATTTGGGGTAAAACTAAGACAGCACTCCATAATAAAAAGAACATCATACCAAAAGTCAAACGTGGTGGTGGTTGTGGGATGGTCTGGAGCTGCTTTGCTGCAGCAGGACCTGGAAGACTTGTTGTAACTGATGAAATCATGAATTCTGTGTCTGAAGGAGACTGTCCGGCTAATAGTTTGTGACTTCAAGCTCAAGCGTACTTTGGTTATGCAGCAGGACAATGATACGAGACACACCATCAAGTCCACCTCTGAATGGAGTTATAAAACAAAAGGAAGGTTCTCGAGTGGCCAAGACAAAGTCTGGACCAGCTGAAATGCTGTAACATGACCTAAAACAGGCTGTTCATGCTCAATAACCCTCCAATGTGTCTGAATCAAAAGAATTCTGCAAAGATGAGTGGGCAAAAATTCCTCCACAGCCATGTGAATGACTCATTTCTAGTTATCACAAATAGTGGCTTGCAGATGTCGCCACCAAGAGTGGCACAACTAGTTATTAGGTTTAGGGGGCAACTACTGTACTTGATGGGGCAGGTACAGTAGGTTTGGATGGCTTTTTTCTTGAAACATTAAATCCTCAGTTAAGAACCTGCATTTTGAATTAGCCTGGGTTATCTTTGTCCAAATTTAAAGTTTGTTTGATCTGAAAAAAGTGAAATCAGAAAGGGAATAAATACTCTTTGATGGCACTGTAGAGTGAAAAACACCTACTTGCCTTTCATGCACACAGCAAACCAGCTTGAATGTAACTGTAAAGAGTTTTTGTCCTGCTAAAACTGGCTAAAATGTTTGCCTGTAAAGTGCTTTATGTGTAATGGAGAAAATGACAGAAATAGAAAGCTATCAAAGAGCTGAAAGTCATAACTTTCCTATATAAAAGAGGGGGAAGTTGTGGTTTCCAAACTTGGCTGTGGACTTGCCATCCATCCATGACATACATCTTGTAAAAATATCTGAAGAGAGTGGAAATTTGACATAAGCAGGCCAGCCATTAATAACTACAACAGATGGACACTGAAGAGCCCAAGAACCGATACTTTAATGCCAGATGAAACCAAGAGGATTCTAACTTCATTAATATTAAGACTCTTAATGCTCTCAAGTTTCGTATAATCGGTGATCATAAAGCAACATCTGCTTACATTCTTCCACCTGTTAGACAGGTTATCTACCAGGCTTTCCTAAACTGTAAATGAGTCCCAAAAGTAGAGGTTTTATGATCTCACCTGAGTTCTATCGTAAAGGGATGATCCACCTGTATGGTCCACTCACAGCGAGCGTTGTTGGGGTAACTCTCCAGCACCAAATGGCCCTGCCGTTTGCGAATGACTCCCCCACACCCTGAAAAACACACAGAAATGGAAAGACTTTCATTTTTGAAAACTTTTACAGACTCTGGCTTGCTATTTGAATTCCAGAAACTGTTAATTATAGCTTAATTAATATTTTGAGTGCCTACATTCAGCTGCTTTGGATACCGTTCAAGCCAAAAAGCAATTACATTCATCCAAAGGAACGATAAAGACCCTATGTTGTGCTCAAGAAGACGAGGGATAAACACACAGGGGCAACAAACACTGTCGTGTTCTGGTTTTAATTAAATGTATGCTTGTTGTGCCCCTCAGGCGAACATTTGCATATGGAGAAAGCTAGAGATAGAGTCCAAATGTTACATATTGAATTGCTTTATAGGATCCTGAAAATGTTGACTCTTAGTTGTCATTCAGCTCTGTGTGGAAAAGCTCCTGGGTGCATGGCAGCAGTCCAAGCTGGCATAGCTGTCCCAGTGAAGATAAATCAGCAAGGGAAGGAGAGAACTTACAGCACATGGTGTTTATTTATTTTAAAAGATTTGTTTTTTAATGGCAGAAAAGCCGTGTACAATCCACTAATTGGGAGAATGAAAAGCCTTACTCAAGCAGTCTCCACCAGACCAGCCGGGGCGACACTCAGCGCAGTATTTCCCATTAATGAAGAAGTCATCACGGGGACCCCATGTCCCGTTGTTACAGCGTTTACAGTTCTCAAATATACTGCAACCTGGAAGAAACACACATGAACAAAAATGTAGTAAAGCTGGAGTCTTAGAATTATAAAAACAATTTACATGAGGCTTTCAGAAAGGATGATGTTGTTTGCATGAATTGGAAACACTTTTGCTTACTCAAGCAGCCTGTCATGTTACCTTTAAATAAACTCTGCTAAACTCATTAAGCTCATCTATGACAGAAAATACAAAAAAAAGCAGCTTCCTGAAATAGAAATGTGCAGAAAACCCCCTGCAACGACTTCCTGTGAGGATGGGTTTTGACTTAAGAGCAAACCTTGAGAGCAGGTATGAGTGTTTTTGGATGTACACATGGGAACGAAGGAGTGCACTAAAGTCCCGGGATATTTTTCTGGTTTTTAACAGTAAAACGTGATGTACAGGCATCCATTAAATTCCTGACAGCTGTTTTCTTCGCTCATAAAGGAAAACCTGAGTGGATTCAAGCTGTGAGGAAGACATTACATACTTCTTTAGGCAGATGGCATGTAGGGAAAAAACACCAAGACAGCAAGATGGATATAAGCTGCACATGTGCAGACTTCCCCATGTGATTGTAAACATACCTCTGGATCACAATGATGAACTCATTTCAGAGTATAATCACAATCAGCTTTACAGACACTTCATTGACAATTCAAAGATAGACATATCATTAATTGATCCAAAAGGGCTTTAAAAGAAATGCATGGAAAGGAGTCAATGTGAAGTTAATTGGAAAATAATTATCAAAGTTATTTATGAGTTGACTCTAATGTTATGGTCACAATGATTGTAATACTCAAATCCAAACAGATGTGAATATGCATTTGGTAGAAGGAAAAAGGTCTACTTCACAGCAGAACTAACAAACACCAGGTTTATGGATGCAAATGATTGGCTCAGGATCAATATTTGCATATTGCACAGTCTCAGAACCTACTGGCTTTACTCTGTTGGATATTCTACTGTAACTTCCTTCACCATTCATGCATTGTTTTCTGCCCAATAAGCAGCCTAAAAAAGTTCAGATCAAAAGCTAAGCAAAATTCGCCCCTTCAGAAAGTGAACACTAAATTCTTGATTCATTATTTTCTCTAGTGGAGGCTGTTCATCAGTTTCTGGAGAGTGTCAGTTTCTACGTATAGGAATGTTTAGGAAGTCAGGGAATTTTAATAAAACAATCTGTATTTCATCTACAACAATATCTTTTTAGATTAACGTTACATTGTAATCATACAGTCTCACCTGTTAGAGAGATTCTAGCCTGTTAGCTAAGCTAACACACAGTCATAGTCTCTCCATGACTAGAGTTACTGTCATGTGCATATGTTTTAGGCATGTAGGTCACTAAGGATACATCACGGGGCCTGATGTGCAATAATCCAGAGCTAGAGTGGGGGCATAGTCAAGCTAGATACACATATGCGTGTTGCTTGGGAGCCAAGGTCAACAGCATTTCTTTTGTCCAAGCCTTTTCACTAATGGTAATATGCCAAGAGACAAACAGCAGTTTTCGGGCAACTACCCAGACGGTACCCTAGGCCATGCTTACTTGCCACATCCCTTCCTCATTGTGCCCTAAAGGTGTTATTTTCCCATATTTTTCTCATGCCCCTGGTAATATGCAAGGACATCCAGAGCACAACCTAGGTTGTGTCAATCCTTCCTCCTGCCCAGTGGTGCCCTCAGGCAGCCTTATTTGCCATTACACACCTTACTTCTGCCTCCATTTTTGGCCCACACATGCCCTAGTGTTCTTGAGGTACTGAGTATTTCTTAATGTACTCTACATAAATTTGCAGACGGACAGACTGGATATCACAGATTTACCCAGAGGAATGAAATGTCTAGTTGACTCAAGTCTGTACACACGGAAGTGAAAATGTAACATGATATTCAGAAACACTTACAAGTGATAGGTCAATCTCTAAATAGAGCTTAAGAATTGTATAAAGAGAGTACTCAGCAATTAAAGCTTTGCCAAGCACTTTTTCTTTCATTATTTGCATCTTTTTAATATGGCAAATGGCAAATTTGTCAATGAAAAGTATCATAAGCATTATTATTGTTCCAATATGAGTTTTACTAGAGGTCTTACCTGGATGAACGATGCAGGGGTCACACTCATTGATAGCGTTGCGGCAGCAGGGCACAGCATAGCCCACCGGCGTCCCCTGCAGAGGGCATTTACAGCGGATAACATCATACTCACAGCAGCCTCTGCACATAACGTTCCACTCTGGGCCCGGGCAGTGGTTGTATAAATACCTGTAATCTAAATGAGACAATACGTCAGAGTCAGCAAGCCAGCCAAATCACTCAAACAGGAAGGCAGGAAACATTTGTTTATGTAGGGGATATTTTAGAGGGGGAAAGAGGAGTAAAACATGAAAAACTTTGATAAATGTAAGGATTGGCTGTGTTGGAAAATGAGAGCAGGCACGGGTTGTGTTCAGTAGTGAGAGGATTCTGGTGAGTTGAGTGTTTATATGAACTGCTGCGCTGCACTGACTCTGGTTATTTCCACTGCGGCATGGTTGCAAGCTTCTTGTTTTGGGACCACAAGCCATTCAATGGTTTACCTCCCCTGTGATTTCAAACTACATTACATCAGGAAACATACCACAGTAGGAGAGTCACTGTCAGAGAAAACAGAATCAACTCATACATCAAAGAGTAATTAAAGAAAAAGAGCATAAATATTGACCTTCCTCTTTTACCCATTATGTTTGATTGGACTTAAAAGCAGTGACTCAAGAACCTTTGAGCTGAGTGGTTAGTATTATGTAAGAGTTGACTTAAAAGCTGAAAAACACAAGTGGAAATTCTCTTGTGGCAGATGTGGACTGAGGACTCACAGAAGCTGCACTTTAAACTTGGCACATGATCTTGGTAGATTTTCACCCTTCTCCCAGCCCTGCAATCATAATACCTCCTTTACCCACTACCTGAAACTCCCCCTTATTGTTGTGCCTTTTACTTTACAACAGAAAACCACACAAACACACTTGCATACGGTTTTTATTTGCAAAACCGTAATTGCACAGTGACTCTAGTTGTCATTTATAGGAGTTTTGGGAAACCAAGAATTTCAAACAGAGGCTCACAAATGCACTAAAATACAAAAGCAACAAGCACAGTCGATTAATCTCTCAGTGGATGTTTGCAGTCGGTCGGCCAGAGAGGAGAAGCGCAGATGTCTTGGAATGCTGAATGTTGTCTCCTGCTGCCCTTCCACATTAATGCGATCATAAATTGTGTCTGAGTCCAGCGACAGTCTGGCCTTCTCCTCAGCTAGAAGAAACACTGAGGTATGACATACATACTGATATTAATCAAAGAGAAAGGAGGGCGTTCAGTGCCACAAGGTCAACTTTAATGCAGGTTTAAGGGCAGAATTTGAGCTTCATAAAGCTGTTACAGGCTGTTTTACGATTCCTGTCTGTTCAGAGGCTCTTTACTGCTTTGATAACACAGGCTCAGCTGGTTTTCTATATCAGCATGTCTTACAAGCCAAAAAAACACGAAGGCAGTCTGTTTTCTTAACGGCATGGCATGCAAAAGAATATAATTCTGTTGTCATTCAAATGTCACTCATACACAAGTCCCATGTTGTCACACTAACTCAAAGTAATGATTTCTTGGGGTAAAAAGAAATCTAAACTTACAACCCCTGAACTGTGTTTTTGAATCCGAGCAGACGTTACGCCTCTCTCGTCCTTTGTTTAGCTCGGTCTGCCTCATTGGGACAAAAACAGAAGAGCTCATAGTTTCAGACCAGAAGGACATTTCTGAGGATTTCTTCTGACCATGTGTGAGAACCACAAACATTCGAGGCATGGGTATGGCCTGTTTGTTTGGAGAGACAAGAGGAGGGCGCTGTTCCCGACTCCCTGTGTAAATGCATGAATTTACACAGGGAGTCGGGAACAAAAATAAATCATGATCATTTTTAAGCAAGATTAACAAACTTGACTTCTTAGAGTTAGTCTCCTTGGAGGATGGAGAAGTTTAAGTGCTGTGACCTCACAGCAAAGAGGTCCCGGTTCCTGGTTCAAATCCTTGGTTTGGCAGGGAGTTTGAATGTTCTCCCTGTTCATGTGTGTTTTTTCTTTATGCTTTACGACTTCCTCCCACAGTTCAAAGACAAGTTTTTTGAATTACTCTAAGTTACCTGTAGGTGTGAGTGTGAGTGTGAATGTTTGTCTCTATTTGTCAGCCCTGTGAACGACTGTCGGCCACTCCACAGTGTACCCCGCCTCTCGCCCACTGATGGCTTGGATCAGCTCCAGCCCCCATGACCCTGAGCAGGACAAGTGGGAAAGGAAATGGGTTGATGGATGGATACACAGACAACTCAATTGGTGGGACTTTTTTTAAAAAATGGATGCAGTAGCACATGGTTTCCCAATTTTCTATCATAAGGCCAGAAATTTGTAAAGAATATCAAACTGAGGGCTGAAACATCTGCAAGTTTTTCCCCATGACGCAAATAAAAGGTCCTCCTTCCTACCTAATGGTGCCCTTAGGCAGCTTACTCGGCACATCTACGCCTTACTCCAGCCTTAATTTTTGGCCCAAACATGCCTCAAAGCTTTGCACACTACTGTATGTGTAGTTCTTGCTCTGGCACAATGCAATTTGAATATTATTCAACCACATACAAAAGTTATTACAGTTTGGTTAATTTTCTTTGTATGCCATTCGTTGGCTGGTTGGCTGGCAAGCTTGGAGCTGGATGATCTGAAGTAAACTACAGCATCATGCTTAAAAAACTGATTTATTTTGTGTACTGTTGGGTATTTCTTCCATACACGAAATCACATACTATGAATTTGTGTTAGGCTATTTCCTGCTAACATAGCTTTAAGCCACTTGCCTCAAGCCAAGACAGAGAACAGGAACATTTTGTTTTTTTTAAAGCTCATATCTTATGACCTTACATCACTGCTTTTTCTCTCCCAAGCTTGCAGCCTTCAGCCTGAGCCTCAAGTGACATCATATTTCTTGTTTCTTTCTCTAGCCATACAAAGAGACTTCAATGAACTTTATGTAGGGACTAGTGCTGTTGAATTCATGTTTTTGCTCATCATTTTGCACTAAACATTGGCTCTATTGGAACTTTCTGTTTTTTCACTGAGAGTTTCACAGTCACAGTGAGTTCTCACACTTGGCAAGAGAGGATAAGACGAGGATAATCACTTTATTGTAATTGGTAACACCACCACTAGACAACAATACATGCCACACACTGGTCTTAACTTTTCATCACTTAAAAAAGGAGATCAACCTGATTTAATTTTGTGTGTCCAATGTAACAGTCACCTGACTTTGTTCAGTTAAGCAACTCAAGGTGTCCTTCCAATCTTTGATCTGCTTTCAACCAAATCCAGCAAAAATGATGTTGGGCCCAATACCATTTTTGAAACACACTACTTTTTAAGTTAGCATTTAGATCCAAATAAGTGCAGCTAGGTATTTTAACCCAGCTGAAGTTGGATCAAAGCCAATATCAAATGTCCACAGGCCAATTTATCTCTAAGCCTGAGTTTAAGCTGCCATGTGATGAATGGCGCTGGATAAACAGCGTGTTTAAAAGGTGTGACGCCTGCCACGTGGGGATTGGCTGGTGCTGACAGTCTGTCTCCTGTCCTTCGTATGGCTCTTTCTTCTTCCTCACTAAGGTTCGCAAAGGACACTGACCGGACAGTAAAACCTGATTTATAGGATGTAACATGAAAGGGTCAAGAGATTTATGAGCTGGTCTGGCAATGTCATTATATGGCACACTGCTGTGTGTGTTTTTTTCTTAGCATTATGTAGTTGTAACTGTTCTTAGTCCACATTTGGAATAATGCCAATTTACAGGCAGGCCTGCACACAGAATTGTCTGAGCCCCTGAAAAACCCAGAGAATGGGCCCTCCCTATTTTTTGATTAATCAATGGTATCATTGCATTCATGTTGGATCAGTGGGATTGGTACTGACCTCCTAGCTAACAGTCCCATCATTTTGTTTCGATCCATTTTTGCCACATTCGTGTCTCCATTGAGCCAACTTTTGCCTCTTTTAGCCAAGTTTCACTTCAACCTATTTTTGCTACTTTTAACCCCTTTTCATGACTTCAGCCGCCCATATTGGGCCACTATTTAACCACTCTGGAAATTTTTAATGGCTTTTCACTATTCTTCACCCATTTTGGCCCCTTTGTTTGCCGTTCTTTACCCATATTTGCACCTTCTACCTATTTTTAGTCTCTTAAATTATTTTTCCACTACTAAACTCTGACACTTTTTAACCACTTTTCGCCGCTTATTTTAACCACTTTTAACCTATTTTTGCTACTTTCAACCCTTTTGGACTACTTAAGCCACCCATTTCTGTCACTGTTTACCAATTTTTACCACTCTTTCACCAGTTTCACGATTTTCCAACCAGTTTGGCCCCTTTTTGCCTTTCTTAATCCATATTTCTATCCCCTTTTTTCTTCTTTGACCTATTTTTGCAACTCTTGACCAATTTTTGCCACTCTTTAACTGCTTTTCACCACTTATGTCTGTCAATATGTGCCACTTTTAACCCATTTTGAGAATTTTTCTGTTTATTTTGCCATTATTTAATTATTTTTCCTATAATGCTTTTTCAATTCCTTCGACTTTATTCTCTGGCATCCCAATGGTTGTGCACATCCTGGAATAGCTATGAAGTTTGACAACACTTTCCAAATGGTTTAGTAAGTGTGACCATCCATATTGTTAACATTACCAAAAAAAGCTAATTCTGTTTTAAAACAATGTGTTTACATTATGAAAAGGCTATATTGTACTGCAGCATAAGTAAACAAATACAGTTAAGTGTTTGTTGCTTTTATGAAGAGGTTATTATTCAGGTTAAATATAAAGTATAGTTATCACAGATTAAGTTTACAATGGACCATGATATTCCTGACCTCCATGGGCCTCCCATTTGGCTGGGCCCCAGAAAGCTCCCCCCTCTATCCCCCATTATGGGCGGCCTTGTTTACAGGACAATAAAGTAGACTTCTATTGTTTAAACAAGACTAAAAATAAGTCTTTAGTCACACTTTCAACAGCTGTTTTCCTAGATCCCCTTAAGCTGTTTTTAATGCTCCTTATTAAGGTAAATAAACACTCAGCAGAATTTCAAGTGTTTATTCTCTGAACAGATTTGATTTGTTGACCTTCAGCTCTGTTGACAAGATTTGAATGTTTTGTCTCCAAAGCGTGAGTACAAAGTTACTCCCCTTGTCTTGGACACATGCTGGAATGTGTCTTTATTTTTCTGGATGGCTCTCTGCTCTCTTTAATAAGTGTTTACTGATTTATAACACCAAAGACTATTCTTACATAACAGACTTTTGGCCTGAACTTTAATGTTTTTGAGTGTATTCATTTCAGCGATAAGCTTTCTGTCTTGTAAAAACACATCTGCCATGCTTCCAGGTCAAAGCCTGCATTTAACTACAGCCTGGACAGTAACTATTTCATGAGGGATTTTATTACAGCAGGAAGGTCCAAGCAGGTGTGGAAGTGGATGCATACAGGGAAAATACCTACAAGAAAGAGACCATTTTTACCAAGCAGTTATAGATTTTCTGAGTGTAAATGATCTTGACATTATATTTGAATGATTTCATCTGCAAAGATATGAAAGAAACATAATGAAAAGCGGCATCAACATGTGTACTAGACCTGTAATTTACCCTGTAAGACTGTAGTTGTGCTCTGAGCCCCCTGGCTAATGTGTATATAATCACAGAGCAGAGGTGTTGACAGCCATGAAAGGGGTAGAGTAACTATGAAGCACTCTATCTGATAACACTGTGCATGCTTCCTTATTGTCCCTCATGGATTTTTTACATATTTTCCATCCAACCGTTCTAATATTTATGTGTTTGGGTGTATGTAACAGTGTCTTCATATCCCTCGGTGCATATGTAACTTGTATTGTGCCTTAGTGTGTGAGAAGACGATGGCATTAAGCCAAACACA
This sequence comes from Cheilinus undulatus, assembly GCF_018320785.1. Taxonomy (NCBI): domain Eukaryota; kingdom Metazoa; phylum Chordata; class Actinopteri; order Labriformes; family Labridae; genus Cheilinus; species Cheilinus undulatus. Next base: position 32,603,290 of record NC_054873.1, read on the forward strand.
ACATGAAAACAGATCACAAATGGGGTTTTTTTTCCTCCCAAGTCCTGCAGCAAAGTGTGCAGATTTTTGTGGGGGTTGTTTGGAATTACTGGTCTTATGTAAGTGGTATCTTCTTTTTTCCATTCCAGATGTTGAGATCCTCAATGTAGTCCTCACCATGCATGTCAAGAAGCCATGGAAAACACAACAGATGGACATCCCAGAGCCTTGTGGAGATCCCAGTGTGTCACTGAACACTCCCATCTAATCAGGAGGACGACAGGCCAGGTGTAGCCCACCTGCACACATTTAATTAAGATCTAGAGACTCGCGTCATCATTACCAGGGTCAGAGAGGTGGATAGAGCCCTGTGACCCTAAGTCTGACCTCATTTCCCCAGTGACTTAAGTGGTTTTCACATATGCACTCCTGTTACTTTAAAGGCACACTGCCCCTGAAATATTCCTGAGCTGGTTGTTTAAACATGAACTCCTCAGTCAGACAGCTGGGAGGGAGGCAAGAAATGATGTAAAAAGAACAACAAAGAAGTGGCTGATGGAGCAATCACCTGCTATGTGACACTACCAATGTTTGCTTTAATATCAGTGCTTCCTGCTGTAGTTAACGCATCAACAGCAGCAAGGAAGAACCTAATAAAGCAGCCTCATTACGAACACAGAACTTCCCACTTGTCATATGCATGCAGAATATTAAAATCACCTACCCCTCCAGCCTGCTCACTGGGAATTTTCCTGAATATCTCCTGAATGTTTTCCTGCTTTAGATTTTTTAAAACTCAACTTTAATCATAAACAAAGTCTAGCAGTTACATTCATGAAATGACCACATTGCAAATGTTACAGACAAAGCAACATTTTATGAAAAAAAAAAAAGCTCAGCTAGCATACCTAGCTACACTAGCTACATAAAAAACGTTACTACTCGAACCAAAGTAGCTCAGTTAGCTTGAGCAGCATGAGCTTTTGCTCTGAAGAAAGCTTATCTCTGTAGCTTACATAGCTGCTTTGTGAGCTTACCTTTAGCTATGTAGCTCTGTTATCTACACAGCTTATCCAACACATGCAAAGTTTTTGCATGTGTTTTGGTTCTGAGATATATGGCGCCTCAGATGAACGGGCTACTGCTAGACTGTCTAGTCTTACCCTGCAGTGATGAGACAGAGCCAAAACCCACAAGTAGCTTTGCCCTCCTCCACCTGTCACCTTGTTGAGGTGTACTCTCTATCAAACCAGTACTCTGCACGGCTCATTTATTTGTCAGTGTATTTCCCATTTACTTTAACTGACAAGGGTTTAAAGCAGTTATAAAGTGGTGCCAACACCTCCCAGTGTGGTTTGTGTCACTATGTATTCCAGCACATTTTCAGAAGTGAAGCTTAAATGGCTACTTTCAGTCCACAATAAATGGGGGTGAATTGTCGCATTAGGTCTTATCCAATGAGTGACACTGACAGCTTCACACAACTGCTTTAGTGACATGGCATGTCTTAGTGGTTTAAACAGGCTTTTAAGTCATCCTTAAATATAAGTGACAGACAACATTTTAGATTAAAAAAAAAAAAAAGGTGTCAGAATACAGGCTGTAAAGGTTTTACATGAAATTTTTGGGCCAGACCACCAAAGCAAAGTTGCAGTTAAAAGATCTTAATAATGTTTTTTCTTTATTATAATTGCGCCACAAATTGGAAATGCACATCAGTGCTTCTAACATACAATAATGTATCTTAACAAAATTTCTCAAAACTGATAAAGGTGTATAATCAAAGTTAACGTCCAATCTCATAGAAGACACAGTAGTAACACTCATAAACAGTGTTTCCATATTGGAGATCTAAAGGTCACACATTATGCAAAACACTTTTTCAGGCGTTTCTAACAAAAATATGTGCCCCTGGCCTGTCTACAATCCACCCCAGAATCAGAACCCCCCCCCCCCCCCACCACCCTTTTCTCTACCTTTTAGAAAAGGTGTGCTGAAACAAGCCCTTCTCAGATTTTCCTTTCATGATGTCATGTGGGGAGTTAGCCCCGCCCCCGGGTTTGGTTGATCCTCCCCTCTTGGAAGAAAGTTCTGCCCACCTCCTATGATCCTCCTCTAAGCTAGGATCAGGAGAGCCATCCATTTCCGGAGAGGGGCGGAGTCAGACAGCTCAGTAACATTTAAAGCCAAACAAACAGAAACAGCTCGTTCTGAGCGGGGCTGAAACAGAGGGGTTTTTAGACATGCAAAAATCCACTGGAGAGTTTTTCAGCAAACTTCACAGGCATGTTTTGGGGAGCTGAGACCAATATAAACTTGTTTTAAAGGGGTAAAATATGTGACCTTAAGTGAAAGTTCAGGCCTGGAAATATCAAAATATTGGCCTTATGTCATAGTCGTAGTGCCACTTGGTAACAGGGCGTAAGAGCAAACATTAGCCTATTTATAGTAAATTCCAGTATATAAGACTTACTTTTGATATGATGCATCCTCTATAATGTTTTGACTAATTAGTATAAAAAGCTAATACGCCTGTTGTCACTACTGCAAGGGAATACAGCTGCCAATATCACACAATACACAAGACCCAGCATGATTCACCCCATGATTCATCCCATTTACTGTGCATTGTTAGCAACAGCTTCCTTACTCAGAACTTGCTGGAACTAATGACACAGACCAGACCGGCATGGTTGGCACCACTTTTTAACTGATTTTCTCTCTCATTAGACCATGATCCTGGATTCAGAAAAACTGTGAAGTAAATAAACTTTGTGGAGTTCTGGTTTGACTGAAAATGTTCTTCATCAAGGACAAGAAGTGCCAGGCAGAGGGAAAAACGGCAGAGATGTCAGCTGTGAGCCTCTTTCCCAAAAATCACTGCAGGCTGAGAGCTGTACTGTAGCTAATAAATGTGCAAGCTCCTTACAGCCAAAACAGTAACAGTTTAATTTTTCCCTTTTGGGAGACTCAAAAAAAAAACAAAAAAACAAAAAAAAAACACTGTGGCTCATAGACTGAGGCAACATAAATTCTGGATTTTACAGTAGATGAAATGAACACAGTAGGGTCTAGAGAACTGATTCCCATCTTGGGATCTGGGACCCCCTTTGGGGGGGCGCCAAAAATTTTCCAGGGGGTGGAGTCTGTCTGCTCTGAGGTTGTTAAAATGAGGTTCACATACTATTAAAAATCATGATGAAACACTTATGAATAGCTTATACAAAGGTATTTTGGTAGGAACATTTGTGTTTTGGGCTAAATTGTTCAGCTTTTAAGGATAAAAAAATTCAAATGAGTTTGTATTTTCAAAAGCAACATATCCTTTATTCACGTGGGTTGCTTGGGACTTCAGCTCTTCTTTGATACAAGTGAGGGGGTCAGTGGAACTGCCCACTAGAGGCATCTAACCCATTTTTTGATGCTGTCTTCCAGTGTTAAATGTGGTTGTACTTTAAAAATTATTCTGTTCAAATGTAAATGAAGCAGATGAAGACAACTGTTGCACAAGCTCTGGAAACCACCTCTACTGATACATAAATACACTGCATGCAAACATGTTGCAGCTGCTGAATATGACCTTTGAAGCAATTGATGCATGAAGAATTGTGCAAAAATAGACCATCATCTACTGGAAGTGACTTCATTTCAACTTATTTATGGAAAACACAAGGTCAGCCTTTCCTTTTATTGGAAATAATTATGCATCAGCATTGACTTTTGTTCCAGTTCACATTTACAGTCAATCACTGCCTCCAAAATCTCAGATAATTTCTATAATTAAGGTCAAATTTGATATTCAGAGATAAAGCAGATCTGTGGCATTCAATCCAGTCATTGACTGCTCAGATCCTGCAACTTATCAGCTTGAGTCTCATATTGCTGCTCAGCGCTGTCATAGCTCAGCTATTTTTAACTCGACTAGCACAATGCAGGGAGCAGAGCACAAAGAGAACTTTAAGATGAGTTTAGCAGACCTATCTGACCAAACACGAGGCAGGGGCTGAGTCATATAGAGCATGCTGGAAATTTATCAGTCTGCACTATGTAAGAGTTACTGGAGAGGACTGGAAATGGTTTATGTCAGAGTGCGGTTAGATTGAAGCTTGAATCTGAAGATGCTAGCTTAGCATGGTATAAAAACTGGAAAAAAATAGACTGCAAGAAGTCCTATTGAGTTTAAAGGTATAATAAGCAATTCTAAATAATGAAGTGGATATCAAATACGGCCTAACTAAATAGATCTTTCAGTGATAACTACTTTGAAAGAGAATGAATTCAAACTCCCTTTGGGTTTGTGTTTCCCTGCTCTGTGTTCACACTGACAGGGCGGGACTTTCTCATTGATTGTAAAAGTGTTGGACAAAGGCTGAGTGATGTCAGCCATCTAGTTACTGAAGTGGGCTTTTGAGGCCAATCTGCAGAAATCACCACATTAGAAACTAGTGATGTGACCTTTGGGAACAACGACACATCACAGGCAGCAGTAGCAGACACTAAAGAGCCAGCTCTTTCATGTGAAAGATGTGAGCCAAGAGCATTTTTGTCTTTCTTTTTCTGTTTTCTTTTTTTGCTGCTGTTGTAGACAGATGGCCTTTTTTCCACAATGCCTGGTCACTGTCACACCACCAGCCAGAGCCAGAAGACCCAGACCTTATTGCTGAATAATCCAGATTGCAAAAAGAGACAGAATTCCCCAAACTATTGGAAATGCTGTCTCAGAATAACCATAAATCAATCAAGAAAGAGACAAAGAGTTGGACTTGAAGCAGGAATTAAGCCTCCTGACTAACAGGCTGGCAGTTTTATAAACCATGGCCTTAATTATGCATAACTTGAATCCTTTGTACAACCCCAACAGGTGTGCCCCCAAAGACTTGAGCTATTTAGACAGAAATCCTGTCTTGAACTAGGCTTTAAACAAGTATATTTTGAAAATCAGTATTTTAATGTGGGGTGCATATGTAACTTTGGGTGCTTCTGCAATCAGTCCGAGTGGACGCTTGAGGAATTGCAGTTTTTTTTTGCATTTCTGCACTGGCTTCATTTTTAGGAGAGGTTGCTTGCTTTAGCGACTTCACAAGATTTATATGCGTTGTGTTTCTTCAAAATCCACTTTCTCAGTCAGTTTTATTTGAACACACTGCTTTGTATAAACCTGGCCACATCATTAAGTCACAGTGGTTCCCTCTCATAATGAAGGCAGAAGTTAGGCCACAATATAAAGGATAAATCACAGAGAACTGAATACCAGGTTACAGAATTCACCAGTGAATAAATATTTTCCTACTGACAAAATGGTGCTTGTGTTTTATGCTGGAAATATCAGTCATAGTTATTTTTTCCAGCAGCTGTGAGTGCGCGTGCTGTGCATGTATAGTTCCTCTCGCATACTGCCCACAGCAGCTGTCTGGTATTTTGAGGTTGAAGCGATTAAGCTACCACAGAGCAGGGAAACTCCCAAGGGGAGCTCTGTGGGCATTGTGTAACCAAATGCATCCCAATCCTGAGCTCTGATCCTCATGGTCATCCTGTAGATCACTTTAAATAAACTTCCTCCTGCTAGGAAACCACAGACTCAGAGATATATCTGATCACTCTATCATCCACTTTGGGGAAAATTGTATGTACACACGCCAATATGTGGGTCAAACTGGAGTCTGAGATGTGTACATAAGTTTTAAACTTGGAGTGACCTCTTGAGTCTGAGATGACATGTTATTTTCCAACGGTCAATCCCACGCTGGGGTTTTCTTTTTGTAACATTCCATGTCAACATCTGCAATGCTAACTTGGTTTGGTTTCATACAGTTCACTATCTAGAAGCCATTACAATCTTCCTTTGGGCTAAAGTTAGACGGATCATATGGAAAGTTAAAAAGAACAGGACATACCAGATTAGGTGGGTGGTGGATCCTGAACAAAACACCTTATGTAAGCCACTTCTAAACATTCAATGCACTCCTGAGGGTTTTTAAGTTGGGCTGCATGTAAGGAGGCAACAATGCATCCAGTCTCTGTACAACCAAAGTGAGAGTTGGATCCGCCTCCTTGGCACTAAGTCAGACACATTCTTTGTGCATGTTGGCCTTCACCAGGGTTGCCTTTAATCAACAATTTTGTTCATGATTTTAAGATCTCAAGGCGCAGCTGAGGGAAGATGATTTTTAGGTTTTGGCGACCTAGGACTTTCATGTCTGCTTTTGCTGATGATGTGGTTCTGTTGGCTTTTCCAGCCTGTGATCTTCAGCAGGCAGCTGAAATAAGGATCAGCCCCTTGGAGTCCAAAGCCACGGTTCTCTCCTGAAAAGCAGTGGATTGCTCTCTCTGGGTGAGGAGTGAGTCTTTGCTCTCAAGTCTCTCAGGGTATCTCAGAGTCTTGTTCATGCAGAATGATAGAATGGACCGTGAGATTGACAGGTGGCTTGGTGCAGCATCAGCAGTATAAGTAGATGTTGCACCGGATCGTTGACATCAAGAGGGAGCTGAGCCGGAAATCAGAGCATTCAAATCCTCAGTTGATCATCGTTCTGAGTCAAACCCTCAGCAATGGTCATAAATAATGACCAAAAGAATAACATTGTGGGTACAAGCAGGCGAAATGAGATTCCTACAGAGGGTACCTGGGCTTAGCTTTAGGGTGAGGTACTTGGTCATCCAGGGGTTGCCTACCTGTGGAGGTTTTCCAGGCATGTCCAACTGGGAGACCTGCAGGTAGACCCAGAACCTGCAGATGGGATCATATATCCCATCTAGCCTGGGAATGTCTTGGAATCCCCCTAGGAGGAGCTGGGAAATGTCACTGGGGAGTGGGATGTCTGGGTTGACTTGCTTTGCCTACTGCCACCACAACCTGGCCCTAGATAAGTGGACGCAAATGGATAGACCTAAAGGGGTCTCCTTGGTTTTAGTAGCTGACCTCAAGTAGATATTTGAGGATCTGCAGTCTTTTGAATTATGGATTACTGGATGCCATAATAGTGTGTGATATTCACCCAGAAAAAAAATCACCATTCCAGTCTTAATGCACACTCTCCTCAAGTTATGATTGGTCTGAAATGGACAATCTTCAGCTGTGAAGAGCATGCGTGAAACATCTATCCAGGGAAAAATCTGGGTCTGGGAGATCTGAAAACTGTGCATAAACAGTCAGGAATTCATGTGTGAAAGGTGTCTTGGGAGAGACATCAAAACATACCCAGATGGACATAAACACAGACACAGGCAGACACAAACAGACATGTCCAAAAAGTCAGGCTTTGCATGTAAACAAGTCTGCTGTGCTTGAATAAAAAGGAAAAACTATTTAAGACTGCTCAACGGAAAAACAACAATCATCAGCTGATAGTGCAGAATTATGAAACAAGCCGTGCTCAGGATGAGTGACTCAGCTGACAACATAATCTGCCAGAGGGAACTCTGTTAATCACTCCAGCTGAAAAACATCTGCTCTCGCCCAGCCCTTTGCCACACTCACCAACATAACAAATTGAAGGGATTATTTTGCAGCGTGGTAGCCTTTCACAGAGCAATCAGACAGAGGGCAGAGGTTTGGTTGGGAGTCTTGGAGACGGTGTGTGTTATACACATTACCACACCAAGTGTGATTGACTCAAACGTGACTCACGTCTTCCCTCAGCAGTTCAACTGTTCACCCTGGGTAAACAGGCAGGGATGATCTCAATCTTACCCACAACACACTTTAAAGAGAGGCTCGCACACAAAAGGGAACACGTGCCAGTTTCCAACAGCCCTATTAGGACTCCAAACACCTCACTTTACCTCAAAGAGTGTGCCACAACCAACTGTTGCCTCCTTGATTTAAAAGCAGAAAAAACTCACCTTTATTTCTAAGAAAGAGCAACTGCAACAAGTCAAACATTCGGTTAATAAGGACCACAAAGCCCCCCTTTAAATGTAACAATAAACAAACCCCTTGGGGCAAACCCTCACTTGCTTTCACAACAAGAGTTGTAAAAACAAAGATTGCACAAACTTGTCAGTGATGTTTTTCTTTGCTGCCTTTGTAGAGTGCTGGATTTACCATCACTGCCTCTTCCTGGGTCTTTTTTTTTGCTGAGCACTTAAAGGATAGAAAGGAAGAGGGGATGGAGAGAGTGCTGATGCCGGCTTTTTGAGAACAAAGAACATAAACCTTCAGGCTGTGCCAAACACATAGACTCACAGACGGACAGAGAGAGGGGCGAGCAGCAGAGGTAAAGTTCTTCTTACCGTAGGGCCAGGCCCTCCCCTGGGGTAAGGAGATAAGGATGAAGAGGGAGATGAAGAGGAACCAGCCCTCCTTCCCAGAGACAAAGGTAGTGGTCCAGGGGATTGTGCGGGTCCCCCCGTGGGTTTGCCCCAGCTGCAGTCCCCGTCCCGCAGACAGCATGCTGCAGTCTGGAACTCTGTTTACTTTCTGAACTCAGCTGACATCACCTTCTCTCGGCCCTACAGTCCTTCCCTCCCCCTCCCTCCATTTCTCTCTCTCTCTCTCTTTCTCTCCCACTTTCTTTCTCCCTCTCTCTCACTTCTCTTTGGCTTCAGGTTACAGCCCAGCCTCGCAAAGGAGTTCCACTTGCAGTGGTCTCCCAAAAAACTCCCCCAGCTCCACTCAGAGGACGACGTCACTGCTCGTGAATGAATGCAGGCTCCAGTGTTTTATGCTTAACTCATTACTCTGTCTCTCTCTCTCTCTCTCTCTCTCGCACAATGAAGGGAAATATCGAATGAGCTGCCACACTGTCAAAACCAATAATGTGGTGATAGAATTTATGTCGACTTTACTGCTTATGCGCTCATGGCTAAAAAATCTCATGAACTGTGTTATTGAGGTCCACACCTTTTTGGCTGGGAAAAGCAGCTGTGTGTTGCCATGGTTATCATTCAAACAATCACACTTAAAGCAACTTTGAATTTCATGTTTTGAAATAAAATACAAAGTAACTATGAAAAACAGCACTTGCACACAATTTGATTTAAAAATTTATACCACCACCTTGTTGCACCCTATATGAGGCGACAGCATTCAAACTGTGAACTTAGCTTAGCATAAAGGTTTTATACTAAGGGAAAAGAAAGATTAGCTGTGCCAAAACATAACCACATCAATGTAAGGAAGCCTCCTCAGTTCTTTAAAAAAATGTTATAGATCATTGGTTAAATCAGTACATAAATGAAAGAGTCAAGACAATCCTTAGATCCGTAGTGGGAGCAGAATCCTCAACTTTGTTGTTTTTTTTCCCCCTTTGAAAACTGTCTGAAAGCATTAAAGCCCCCCCCCCCAGAGGAGATATTACTAAATACAAATTTACAGTCAGTGTGTGAGACTTTTTCAAGGCACACTCCAGAGTTCCTTATCCCTGTCCATCCCGACCTCCTTCATCCAGTGTGAGAACAAAGGTCATGAACAACCATGGGACTGTTTAGTGTGAGCACATAAATTGTGGGTGATGGTCATGCGTAAGTTAATAAGATGCATAATATAAGCTGATATTCCACCACGACAGTCATGGAGTCATTGACTTTAGCATGCTAGCATGCTGGCTAACATTGGGATCCACTGGTTAGCTAACTTGTTTTTAGCAAAAGCAGCAGATTTCAATCAATAAAAAGGCATTTAAGGCAAAATGACTTCACTTTCTTTAAGAGCTTCTGGGTTAAATTTGTCAAAAACACATACCCAAATTAAATTTAATGCTGTGTTTGAATTTGGAGTAAAAGTGCAATCAAGGTGTTTTTGAAAGATAAAACTCTCAAGTTTTTTTTCAAATCTGTCAGACTCACTGTAGCTGCTACGGCTGCTGTTTAAAAAGAAGTAGAAGAAAATGGAAGCCCTTAAACCACCATCACCGACAGTGTTTGACTTAGGACAATACTAACCCGCTGTGATTAAGTGCACTGTACTCAATTTAAGTGTACTGTTTTACAGTGTACTAACAGAAGTATGCCATTTAAGACCCACTGAATGACTGCCTGAGCAGTTTTAGGGTTTAATGCTTTGCTCAAAGGCACTCCAGCAACCAGTGCCTATCCAAGACTTTGGTCTGTATCTGGATTTGAACTGGCAAACTGTCGGCTCCCAACAGCTGCCTCTTATATATATCTTTTTATTTGAATATATTTTTAAACTATTTTTGCTTCCATGCCAGTGAAAGTAGAGGCCAAGGGCATCTCATTGTTAGGTTGTCAGGGCCATTCATATGAACGTGCTAACTCAAAAACCCTGTGAAGGATTTATCTCAAACCTTGCAGAAATGCCCTCTATGGCTCAAAGATGAATTGAAAAGATTTTGTGAGTAACAGAAATAGGGTGAGGAGCATGGACATCGGGTTGGATCTTGAGGTAGAGCCGCTGCAACTGTGCATCAAAAGGAGCCAGGTGAGGTGGTCCAAGCATCTGATTTGAAGACATCCTGGTCACCTTCCTGTGGAGGTCTTCCAGGTAGATCAAACTGGGAGGAGACACAATATCTGAGGAACACTTTGAGAGATTTTTTTTTTCAAACTTTGCTTGAATGTCTACTCTGACAACTCATTTAATTTTGGAGGTCAAAGGAAGATGTCACTGGGCTTCATGGTCATCCATTGAGTCTAAGAAATCAGCAAATCTCACTACCAGAGATGCCAACTCCAGTCAGTCTTTCTGACCCACTAATGGTATGACTCACAGGGCATAGAACTGCCTCGTGGATGGATGGATGGATGGATGGATGGATGTTGCTGAAATGTGCATGCCTTGCCCAACATGCATGAACATACAGACATGATCAAGTTCAAAAAGAGCTTTCAGAGAGCATTGACATATTTGGTGGTCTTTATTTGGAGAATAAAAGGGTGTAGCAAACAGCTGTAGTAGTCTGACCCTTCATTACAAAACTGGAGAAAAAAATGCGGGAGGATAATCAATCTAAACACATTTGCTGAAGATACTTTGTTTTCCGACAAGCCTTGTTATCCACTGTGATCTCCAGGGTGTGTTTTATTTTAGCTGGACACAAGCACTGGAATTAATTAATTTGTTTTTTTTTCCTCACTTAGGCTCAAAGCTGCATGGACGAGTTAACAGAGAGTGTGGATCAAAAGAGAGCAGGAGAATCAAATATCACTGACAGCTGCCTGAATCAGCGGGGTTAGGACCAAAGAAGGAGCACATGGACAGTGTTTCAGTCTGTCTATGCGTATGCATTCAGTAGAGAAATGCTGACATCCAGGAAGTGTATGAGAAATGTAAGAACAAAGGCCGAGAGTACAGAAGGAGAGGAGGAGGGAAAAAAAAGGAAATCAAGATAGAGAGGGGGTAAAGGAAATATTGTCTGCCATGCTGTGCTTCCTCCCCACCTTTCATCACCTCCCTTCTGTTTGTCCAGATGCCTAATGGTTTATTATGAGAAACCCAAGGCTTTTAGGTGAGCGGGGATAGTGGTTTAGTATTTTCAGAGTAACCACAGCTGCAGTCCAATCTGCCAGCAGAAAGAAGAGATGGCATCAATCTTGTTTTGTATTACATACATAAAAAGTTACCACATTCTATTTTTAAATTCTTGTTTAGCTTAAAATGTGGGATCATGTTCTTAACCCAAGACAAATTATTCACAGAGCTATACAATAAAATACAAACACACAATATACTGGGAACCAGTAAAAACTGGAATGGGTTCTTAAGCTTTCTGCTCAAAAAAGTCTTGCTGACATCAACACAGCCATCCAATTAAGGCTAAAGCTTTATCACAAACCTAATTCAGCCGTGTCTGATGTAGGTTAGATCTTTTAAGGCTTGAATAAGTTTGCATTGTGCTTGTGTGCTGAGTGTATCAGCAGCCAAGGGGAGCTGATTTTCACAAAGAAGAAACAGAAGGTTTTCTGCAATCACTTGATCCCAAATGTCAGTTGGGGGTCAGGAAGTGGGGGACAGCCATTTGGAATCAATGGTAACAGAAAGTTAGCACTTCACAGCTCTAAATCCACTTTTATACTGCAATTATTGTAAGAAAATGTCTACATACATGGAGTGTGATCCATAAAATTCACAATTTTTTTCTAGTTTTACTGATTTACCTGGTGTGGAGGCAATCTAAGAATTATTATTATTGTTTTGGGTTTTTTTGCACTTTTGATGCTTGGCATAGTCATGAACAGCTCAAAACTTGGCCTTTTAGGTAGCATTTGTTTGTACAGAAATCAGTTCTTGGCCCCCCAACAGGAATTCTGCAAAGAAGCTGCAACAGAAAGAGTAAAAAAGTTTTGTTCTTAGCAGCAGAAGAACCTGTTGATTAACATACAATATTAAAAAATAAAGGCATCATCAACAAAAGGGGGAGTATTTCCATTTCCTGTGCTTTTCATTTGTATTTTTATCTTTACTTAGTAGAAGTCTTGATTGCAATCATATTTAAAACAAATGTGTGCAAAAAGTTAGGAGATCCAGTATAAACGCACTTTAAATTGGTTTGATTTAACTGGTTTTGTGGAGCCCCTTTGACCCACTAAACTTTAGCCTATATTCCTTGTTGACGGATACATCTCAACAGGAGCTAAAACCACAGCCAGAAACCAGCAAGTGAAATGTAACAGTGACACACCCTTATGAGCTATTTTAAGATGGTTTATTTATAGGCTATATGCCTTTTATATGCTAATGTAAATAGTAACAGTTAGACAGAGGGGGATTATGGGCAGCTGAGAGCATACAGGGTGTGACTGAGCTATTGAGTTAACAACCTATGGAAAAGTGCAGGCGGGAAATCATATGAAGTTTAGTTGTAGAATTTAATTTCATGTTCTTGAATCTTTTCCTGTCACATGAAGTTGTATGTTCTGTATACACAGTAGACCCTGATAGATATCCAGATTCACATAAATTAAGTTATCTTTACTTGATGATCAAGTACATGTACTTATTACAGGGTTTATCAATAGTAGGTTGAAGAAAACCATCTAACTGTTTCAAGTGAAGTCAAAGTAAAACAAACAAGTAACATCTAAGGGCTGGGCAGACAATTTCCTGATCAACACCACTGCCCAGTAGGTAGCGCTAACCAGGTTAAAGCAACTCTACTTTATTAAAATAAGTCCATTAGCCTTTATCATGTTTTAGTGGAATCAGCTCATGTTAGATGAGTGTTTCTTAGCGTCTCTACAATATTATTTAAATCCTCTTTTTCAGTTGATTTGTACGATCTTGTGCTGCTTTTATTTTGGACTCTACCTTTGCCAAACATTTGGTTCTTGTATGGTACGTCTTTAAACTTCATGCAATGACCTTTTAACCAGTTATGAAAGAGACATAAATTAAAACTGATATTTATGATTCAGGAAAGAAAATAAGACCACATGTAACAGGAATGACATTTTTTAGTAATTCTGAAGCCTGTGACCTTTGTCATGGAGTAGGCGTCAGACAAGATGATCTACATCTCTCTGGGGAAAAATAACCTTTCTTTTCACACTTTCCCAGGGTGAATATTCACAGGACGTGAAACATAAGACTGTTTAAAGAGAACAGAAAACCCTGACTGCGACAAGATCAGCATAGAAATATGAAGAAAGGCTTATTTTGACAAAAAATTACTCATGGGGTTTGAACCAGCATTTTTTTCATTTATAGGATAATATTGACGTGTATTCAGTGAGTATTCAGAACCCCTTCACTTTATTCAATTTTGTTCTAATACAGCCTGATGCTACAGTCCTTTCAATTATTATTTCTCTCATTCTTCTTAGCCAGGGCCAGTCTAGGACATTCATAGAGTTGTCTCTAAGCCACTCCTGTGTTGTCTTGGCTATTTGTTAGCATCACTGTCATGTTGGGAGGTGAACCTTTATCCTAGTCTGAGGTCCTGAGCACTGCCGGACAGGTTTGATTGAGGATATATCTTTATTTTGCCCTATTCAGCTTTCCTTCAACCCTGACCAGTCTCCCGGCCCCTGCTGCTGAAAAACACCCCACAGCATGATGCTGCCACCACCATGCTTCACTGTTGGGATAGTATTGCGCTGGTGATGAGCGGTGTCTCATCTCCTCCAGACATAACCTTTAGAATTGCGGCCAAATAGTTCAATCTTTGTTTCATCAGATCAGAGAATCTTGTTTCTCACGGTCTGAAAGTCCTTCGTGTGCTTTTTTGCTAGCTCAAGTAGGCCTTCATGTGTTTTGCACAGAGGAGAGGCTGCTGTCTAGTCACTCTGCCATAAAGCCCAGGTTGGTGGAGGGCTGCAGTGATGGTTGCACTTCTCGAACGTTGTCCCATATCCATACAGAATCTCTAGAGTTCAGTCAGTCACCATCAGGTTCTTCGTCACCTCTCTTACTAAGGCCCTTCTATCCTGATTGATCAGTTTGACTGGGCGACAAGCTCTTGGAGGAGTCTTGGTTGTGCCAAACTTCTTCCATTTCAGAACAGCAGAGGCTGCTAGTAGCCTTTCCCAGATCCGTGCCTTTTAACAATCCTGTCTCTGAGCTCTGCAGGCAGTTCCTTTGACCTCATGGCTTTACAATTGTGTAAAGGCTGCATCAGAACAAAACTGAAAATAGTGAAGGGGGTCTGAATACTTTCTGAATGCACTGTAGCTAAACCATGAGATCATGTGCTGCTTTTTCATTGCTTTTACCCAAAACAAGCATGTTGTTCTAATATGCCTAGTTTTAATTCAACTTTTTGGGAAACCTCAAAAATGGCAAACAAATAGAGATACAGGGGTTTCACTAGACTTACACAATATCTTCCCCATAATATGCTTATCATTAAGTATTTTAATACACCACTGTGCAGTTTCTAGCCTGCTGTTATTGGAATTGTTTGCCCTACAGGAGTCTCCATTCTTATGGTCAACTTGCCAAAATAACAGAGCCCCCCTCCAAGTCTTCATTCATCATTACTGTAGCAAAGATCCCTGCAGGGAAGCATTTTCTCACGCCCCACAGACCATGCTCATCCTGGGTTGCATTATAGAAGCTTCTCAGTTGGCACCACAGCGACTGCGGTTGGTCGTGGACAATGGGCTCCGTGCCCACAGCGCACAGGAAAATCTCATTACCACGCACATGAAGGAAGCGATGCAGTAGAGGCACAGCGATCTACCTGGGAGTCATTACACTTAATGACATCCACTGTTGACTACACTTTGGTTACAGAATGAAGCTATTTTAGAGCAAGTACAGTCCCAGAATGCTGCCCAGCAGTCACTGTGTTATTGATAGTTGTTTGTGTAGAATTTGAGGCCCAATCTTTTGGGGTCAGAAAAATGAAGGTGTCTGACAGTGGGGCCATGTGGTTTTAATATTGAAGATGTAATCATGGCATCACATTCATCCCATTTCTATGGTTACAGAGTGGACAGAGAGTAAACACGAGCACCTTTTTTCCCCCTCAAAGCTTATAGTCTTACTCTATCATGGCTGTCTCAGTTAGACACGCTGGATGGAAAGTGGGCCGCCTGCTTCACAGGTAATACGGATGCCTTAAACAGCTTTTAAGTGAAGCTGACACCGAGCGTTGCCAGGAGCATGGAGCCATGACGAGGTGCAGTTAAGTAACTTAATAGAGCAGGACACTGTCAAACCGGACGCCAAATATGCTCTCATTTATGTGCTCTCTGAAGGAAACACTTCACTTATGAAGACAGGGTGTTTTTATGAGCTCTTTTAAGGTTAATTTGGCTCTCTGCACAGCCACTGTGTTTATGCATAATTATCTGTCCCTGTAGAGGGACACCAATCTGTCTGTACTTTCTACTTCATGGCTCTTTTTCCTTCATTACACACATGCTGTTTGGGAGGGAACAAAGGCTGAGATGGATGGTGATAATGACATAAAATGAGCTAGTAATATGCGGCTAAATTTGCTTGAATTTACAGGCTGATCTAATTTATAATCGGAGTTAGCTTGAGGATATGTGTCTGAACTTCCTGACCCTCTTAGCATGCATCTCATCCCCTCGCATGTTAATAATTCTTATGTTGACGTTTCATACCCGCCTATAGGTATGTCATGGAGGATTATGTCAGATAAACTGCCTGACAAACTACATTGAACTTTACTGCTGCTGCACATGCGATTCTACATCAAGAGGCAGTCTCTTATTATATCCACATAATCTATTTAAAACATCCAGCAGAGTTTTGGCTCACATTTACCCAACTCCAAAAATGCCCCTGCCTGGCTTTTATCAAACAGCCAGGTCAAATGCATTTACGTGTTACTTGGTATGATGCTCTAAATCCGTCTCCACCCAGTAAGGCTACACAGCTGTGGTTTACCAGGCTGCAAATGACAAAGACTTGGATTTCACCCTGTTAATCCAGCAGCACAAGCTTCATTGCGACAGCAGGGAGCCACATTAAAGTCAAGATAAGTATATCACCCTTCAAAGGCATCTATAGATAGGATGCTAGATTAAGCGTGCATATATGAGGATATGCAACAGAGAGCTCCACACCCATATAATATCCATCATGCAGCATGAGCTCTTCCCTATGTCCCTCCAGAAAGGTCCTATACAGTCAAGTTTGTTTCTATTGCATGCAGTCACAGTCAGGCCTGACAGTCCCAGAGAACGGGCCCTCCCCAGGTGTGATTTATTGATATTGATTGCCTGTTTTCACAATCTTTGACCAATTTTTTTACCACTTTCTACATCTTCTTTTTCCTTTGTTAACACATTTGAGCCACTTTAAACACATTTAGTCACAATAAACCTATTTTTACCGCTTTTTATCTGATTTCTCTACCATATCTGCACATTTTGGCAAACTTAAATCCAGTTTTGTTACAACTTAGTCCTTTCCAAAATATTTTGGCCCTGTTTTTGCCAATTTGGCACAAATAACCCAGATTTGCCACTGTTGACCCTATCCCACCATCTTTTCTGGCCATTTTTGCCACTTTACATCCATTACTTGTACCCAATATTTAATACTTTTTAAGGCCTGTTTTTTACCAGTATCCACCTACTGGTTCCTCTGTTAACCCACTGTTGCCACTTTTAACTCTTTACACCACTTTTAATGCCAGCTTTGCCAATTCTAAGCTTTTTTTTTTTTTGCCCCTGTAAATCCATTTTTGCCACTTGTAACCCACCTTCAACACTTTTTCTGCTTGTTTATTGCCATTTTTAATCCATTTTTGCCACTTAAACATATTTTGGCACATTAAACCCATTTTTAACTTTGTAATCCTATCTCACTACCTTACCTGTCCATTTTGGCAAACTTAAATCCAGTTTTGTTACTACTTAATCCTTTCCAACACTTTTTAGCATAAATAACCAAGATTTGCCACTTTTCGATCCTTTCCCAACACCTTCTCTGGCAGTTTTTGCCACTTCAAATCCATTTTTTATTACTTGTAACCACTCTTCAGCAATTTTTCTGCCTATTTTTGCCAGTTTTTCCCTTCTTTGCTGGTATCAGCCTGTTGGTTCCTCTGTTAACCCACTGTTGCCACCATTAATCCTTTTTACCACTTGCAATGCCCTCTTTAGCCAATTCAAACACATTTTACTATTCTGAAGCCTACTTTTACTACTTGTTATCCCTTTTCACCACTTTCTTTCTGCCGTTTTAGCAACTTTACCCCAGTGTGTGCCACTTTCTGCCTATTTTCTGCCTCTGTTAACCTATTGGCCTCTTTCGACCCTTTTTTTTTACACTTTTAAGTCCTTTTCAACCACTATTCTGCCCATGTTTGCCACTTTCCACCTATTTTTTTGTCTCCGTTAACCCTTTTTTGCCACTTTTAACCAATTTTTATTCTTTTGTAAGAAAATGACTTTAAATTTTGAAGGTCATACACTATGTCATGACAAAATGTGTTCCTTTGATAAGAGTGGTTAATTAATTAAATTAATAATAATTAATGTAAAGAGTAAAATAAAATGCAGTTTTCACAACTTAACGTTACAATGGACCATGATTTTGCTGATCTCCATGGGACCTCAGCTTGGCTGGGTCCCAGAAAGCTCTCCCTTTCATCCCCCCTTATGGGCGACCTTGATCACAGTAATGCAAACCTTCTGAAGATCTGCAATCAGGAACTTTGAGGGGAAAAATGGGCTTTTTCCCTAAGATGCATGCTGGTCCTTTCAAGAAAAAAGAATGTTTTAATACAAAACAACTTATTTTAATAGGAAACAACTTTGTCCAAACTGTAGCATGTGTGTGAAATCCACAGACCGAGGCTTTTCATGCAAATCCATGCAAAGCCAAGCCAGTATTTGCAAACATCAGTAAAAAATAGTAAAGCATATTCCTACATTTTTAATCATTAAATCAAGATTTAAAGGCTTTAACTCAAAGAACTTAGTTATTTAATATGAAACCTGTCCAATAAAAAAGGGTTTATTTTTAATATAAATTATCCACACGCTATATTTCATATAAATCTCCTCTTCCAAAACTCTGAATGCATGGGATTTGTCTAAGAATCATCTTAAAGCAACATCCAAATGGCTGTCAAGATCACGTAACTCATCTTGCACTACTTAGTGTATAAGGAGACAGCAGGATCCAGCTGTGAGGTCTAAAGCAAACGCTCACGAAGCTCTGAAAATTAAATTGCCAAAGGGGGAAGATCGGCTGCTGTTTTTAGCGGTAGCACTGGAAGCTCCGTGAGTAATTGCTGACCGAGCTTCTTTCTTGGAAGACAGAACCACACTGGGATTAAAAAAAAAGTAACTCTTATAATGGAAACATCAGAAGGACACGGAAGGAGACAGAGGGAGAAAGCACGGTGTGCAGGAGGGATGAGGAGAATTTCCATCTGCACCGAAAGGATCCAAAAGGGAGTCATGAGGTCTCTGACATGACACCAGACACATTCATTAGACTGTTTGATTTCCTTCCCTTCATCTGTGTGTTTACTAAGCAGTGACCTTTGTTGTGTGATTGGTACGTGAGAATAGCCACACAGGCAATGAGCCAGACAACCGTCTCACACAGGAGGTTTTGTTTTGGTGTTTCACAGCAACAAGGTTTCTGTTTTGGTCATCTTTTCCTTTGGTCCCTTCCTGTCGCTGTAGGCAGTGGAGCGCCAAACTTTTACCACCGTGTTGGAAACTTTTGGGTCACAGAAATAAAGAAAATACTGAAATATGCTGGTCTAAGTGAGGTCAGTGTGAGAAGCCAGAATTGGACCCATTAAGCTTCTTTAAAAATGAAAAACAGCCAACCAAAGCCCATTAACAGAAACCAACATTTTACAGCACATCACCTCAGTGCTCCAGTTCCCCTTTTCTTCTTCACCTCTGTGACTTTGAAAGCAATTCCTCCTCCCCAAGCTCTCACTCTGTTTTGTTATTGGTTTCTATTGGTTATACAGCTCTCAAGGAGTCTCCAGACAGGAGCAAGTGATCTCAACGTGTTCTCGGTGACATAAGTGGCGTTCTGTGTGGAGGAATGGAACACTTGACAGGAGGAATTCACAGTTTTATAGAGCTGAGCCCTTTAATGACGCTTAACCTTGAAAACAAACAGGAGAGAGATCAGGCTCATTGTGCAGCATGTCAGCATGTAGGGTGCGGACGTGTGGCTCCACCTTCGTGATACTTGATCTGCTGTGTGTATTTATAGTTGCATCAATTTTGGATTTAGTTTTATGGGAGTGTTTGCTGCTCTGCAGTCATGATAATAACAGTGGATCCAAGGGGGGATCCTTTAGTGTGACGCCAAAGATGTTGTAGCTTT
Source organism: Cheilinus undulatus (assembly GCF_018320785.1). Lineage (NCBI taxonomy): Eukaryota > Metazoa > Chordata > Actinopteri > Labriformes > Labridae > Cheilinus > Cheilinus undulatus. The sequence goes on from NC_054873.1 coordinate 32,622,950, forward strand.
GCCTTAGGGTAAATCAGTGGGGTATATATCAAATATTGTGCTCAGGAAGAGAGTTCAGCAGTTCACTTTGTTCATGAGGGAGAGAAATTCAAAGGAGGCAGGCATCAGTCATGTCTGTTAAAGGTTGCAAACAACTGGGAGATGCAGGTAGTAAGCTAGCTAATCTGGGGCCTAAGCAGCTGCAGAAATATTCCCCCTTCAAGTCAGTATTTAGTAGATACACCTTTGGCTACAGTACTGAGTCTGTGTGGATAGGTCTTAAGTAGGCTTGCACATCTGGACACTGCAATTTTACCCCATTCTTCTTCGCAAAACTGCTCGAACAGTGTGAGGTGGCATGGGGACTGGGCATGAATAGCTCTTGTCAAGTCCAGCCACAAATTCTCTATTGGACTGAGGTCCTGGCTTTGGCACGGCCACTCCAGAACATTCACCTTGTTGTCTTTGAACCGTTTCTGTGTAGCTTTTGCTGTATGCTTCAGATCATTGTCTTACTGGAAAATCAGTCTCCCGAGCTGTAGTTTTCTTGACTGAACAAGAGTTTCTCGGGGTTCTGGAGATCACTGTTCTGCTCTCTGGTGGTGTCATTGGACCAAATGACAAAGGGGGGCTCCCGCTCGACCACCCTGGCAAATTGCTGGCTTCTTGCTTCTCATTGGTCTGCACAGTTGACTTGTGGGGGCCAGTATTAAGGGCTTAACTGTGGTTAGGGAGCTCTACACTAAGTGTTTATACTTTTAGAACGGCACAAGTATCTTGTATTTACATAAACCTGTGGGATATTCAAATAAAGATAAAACATTTATAGTGTTGAAGGGAACAATAATATCACAGCATTTACATCACAAATAATAAGTCATTACAATTACCCCTGACATTATTTGCAAAAGAGTCTTCTGAAACAAAGCTAGCAAACCGTGTAAAGTGGAACCAATGCCTTGTGGTATCCACAGGCCATTTTTGACCCTTTTCAGGGGGTCTGAAGCATCCCATAGATTTTCTATCTGAATTTCATCAGTTATATTTTTCACTGCCAACCTGAATGTGGAAAGAAAGTAGCATTATGTAATCAGATTAATATTGAGTAAAACTGAAACAGATCTGTATTAGATGTAGTTGAGCACAGTGATAGAGATAATAAAGACTAAAGTACTATTATAAAACCTTTTAATCTCAAAACTGTCTTCAGTAATGTAGCCTGTAGCCTAGTTATTCACTGTCACTTTAAAAAAAAAAAAAGCTGTCATGGTGGTGTGAACATGTAGGTAAAGGTGCTGATCTGTGGGAGTCATGTAAACATGCCAAACAGTGATGATGGCAACTATTTATGATAGCAGTGATGAACCACGGTTTGAAAGTTCTCACTTTTAAGGATGAAACCCACTGTGTTTGTTTGTTTCACAAATGAAGCACTAGGAAAATATCCCTGTTCTGTGATACCAGGGATTTGGTTGGTGTACTGCACCCTTGTATGTCTACATGTCCCAGTGTCTTCAGGAGTTGAGCATCCCTAAAGTTTAGATTCTTAAATCGCCCCTGGAGGTATAATTGCCACTCAGTGAAAGTCAAGACAGTCTGGTGCAGACTGCAGCTAGCCAATACCAATATCAATACCCATATTTAAATGTAGTGCAGACCTAAAATTTCTATTTTTAAAACATACTGAAGATTTTATAGACAAACGGCTACAAACTTAACTTGTTCTAACACACTGTAAAGTTGAAGGAATGTGGATGATAATATACGTCTGTTGGTGCTGCCAAAAATTCCACTAAATTTTCCATACATACGGCAAATATTTCACTGTCAATTTCAGCAGAGTCACCTCATCTGGCACCTACACCTGTCAGCAGTTTGAGGCAATGAAAGTCACTACATACTAGAGATCTGTTTTGTCACTGATTGCCCAGTTGTCTTTCGTCGGTCATGAAGAGGCATCAGTATTAACTGTAGCCTCTTTCAAAAACTCCTTAGGACTTTTAAAGACTAAACATAAAAGAACTGAAAGTTTGTTCAAGGTAGATAGTTATTCGTGTCAACTAGACTGTAAGAATTTATTATTATTATTCAAGGAAAGTTACACTTTCAAAATGAAAATCAAAAAGTGAGAAAAAAAATAAAGAAATCTGTTCGTGATACATCTGCGTCTATCACCTTCAAAATGACTGTCTGAGTCTCCCCACCCACTGTTATTGTGTTTACTTTAATTAGATCCCATGGCAAACGTGCTAAACAAAGAGTGATGTAATAGTTACAAGGCAGGGTGCCATGTCTTTGACTGGGGTCCCACAGGGCCTTAATAAATTGATAATTAAGGAGTTTGTTTTTCCTTAAGGAACAAATTAAAAAAGGAAAAAACAATGACTTGATGTGAAGACAACACAGTGATTGACATAGCCATAAAAATGTAATGACAGAACACATCACATAAGAGAGATTATAAGAAAAAATATAGTTCTGGGCTTGGTGGATTATCCAGCTTGGATAGGATTAGGCTGAAGGAGATAATTAATTTAGTTGAACAGCTTATGAGGAAAATTTATTTTGCAGTTCAAAAATGTATTATGCATGCAATGGGTTTTTCCCCTCTGGCTTCCTTTCATTTTTTAAACCACGGCCTTGCCCTTTATCTTGTTCACACTCGAGTTAAAAAAAGGAAAAAGACAGTGTGAGATATAAAGAACATCCATAACAGTCAAAGCTCCTCAGAATGCTTACATGTGTACGGCAGCCTCTTGTGGCCAAACATGGGAGCACACAAATGTTTGGGAAAATGGGCAAAGGTCCTGACCACGAGACAAACCACATGGTAATGCATAGGTCACAGCAGTCAGACTAAATAGAAGGTTTGAGGCACTTCAGACCTCCATCATATATTGTGACAAATTGCTTGTGGTCTATGTGCATTACATATAGTGTAGCAAACTTTCTTTTTTTGTGTTGTGCAGCCCCCCTACGGACTCTTTTTGAGGTTACATGGAGCAACGCTGAAATGTCCAACAAGCCACTTCAAATGCTTTAAATCTGGTATGCATGTCAAAACACTGAGGACCCTTTCTTCTATTAGGGTTAAAAGCACCATATTTTAAAAGTAAAACACGTCTTTCTTTTTTACACATGCACTTCTGAAAATTTCTACAAAATACCAGGCTGACTGAAGTCCTTCTGAGTTATAAGACTTAAGTCATGATGGGAAGTTTTGCTGACAGTTGGGTGAAGGGAAGACTCAAGAGGCAAGAAATGAAGTCCAAAAACATACTGTGGAAATGCAAGACTGATGAAGTTTGAGTCCACACTATAATGACATTGTTTTGCCTTAAGATCAACGCTATGGTAATTGAATGCATTCACAGTATCAGCAAATAAGTGATTAATAGGTACTACTGGAGGATAATGTCCATACAATACCAGCTGGTGGCATCATATAGACATTATCCATGCAGTGTGTGCCGTTTGTGTAACTTTATTGGCATGTGCTACTCTGAGTGCATGCAGATTTTGTGTAGTTAGTGGTGTAGTCCAGGGTATATGCAGGTATATCAAGTATACCCACTTATTTTCCAGCTGCCATAAAGTCTACACACTTCCAAATCCCCTGTCCTAGAATGGCAAGGTCAAGAAAAAGTCATCTGAGTGCACTAGTGCATTGCTTTGTAACCCATTTCACATAACACTACAAAAAATTGGAGTTAATAGTTAAGTTAAAAATGCCACAGCCTATAGTTGATGGACCTGGGTTAGGTAAAATATGCCTTTCTTTGGCTTTGAATTGGGTAATGACCCTCCCTCCCTGGAGTAGAGGAGTTAAGTGAGTCTTACATGTCTTTGTTTACAATACAGGCTAATTATGCTAAGTTGGATGGTCCACTGAAAGAATGTGGGGATAAAGTAAGGCCACACCATCGACAGTGCATTCAGAAGTATTGCAGCCTGATGCTATTCAATCAACCACAACTCTTCCAAGAGCTGGTCCCCCGGCCAAACTGAGAAATCAGGGGCCTCTTTTACTGAGGGCCTTACTGGAGAGGTGATCAAGAACCCATTGGCCACTCTGAATGAACTCCAGAGATATAGTGTGGATATAGAAAAAAGTTCCAGAAGGACAACCATCACAGCACGCCTCCACCAATCTGGACTTTATGGCAGAGTGGCTAGATGGAAGCCTCTCCTCAGTGCAAAACACATGAAAGCCTGCTTGGAGATTGCCAGAAAAGCACCTGAAAGACCCTCTGACTGTGAGAAACAAGATTCTCTGGTCTAACGATATTGGCCCCAGTTCTAAACATTACATCTAGAGGAAACCCAGCAGCACTCATCACCTGCTAAATACCATCTAGACAGTAAAGAATGGTGGGGGCAGCATCATGCTATGGGGGTGTTTTACAGCAGCAGGTATTAGGAGGCTGGTCAGGGCTGAGGGAAAGCTGAATGGAGTACAGAGATATCCTGTGGTGGCAGTTATACGTATGCAGCATTGCATCGTGCCACCTCTGCTCACTTGCAGTAATTCCTCCTGAACATTTCTTGTTTTATTCACATATCTGCTCACGCCATCTTCTTGCTGATATTTTACAAGCGGACTGGCAGAAAAAAAAATTGGGATAAAGTTGGATTTAATAGTACAACCATTAGCTCTTACATATGCAGTCCACAGAAAACATCTGCACATTTTCAGGAGTTTTGAACATGTCCAAAAATCACTCCTGCAGACACAAACCTGATCTGTTTGCTGCATCCAAAGCATTGTTTTAAAACACAATTGAAACTCTGAACAGTGAAGACTGTGAAATTATAAGAGACAGGCAAAATCACCCAGGACAAGAGATCAGTTTAGAAAAAGATGAATTCGTGCATTACAGTTGTGTGACTCCAACTCTGGAGCTGAAAGTATATTTGGTATTTTGAAATATGAAGACAAGGAAAAGGTTAGATGGTCCATTTATCATCAAAGACTATTTTAAACATTAAGGTGCCTCATAAAATTCCTCTTTGGTGTATCACTGAGTGACCTTGAACTTTAGCAACCAAATCTTCACAGTCTATTCTTGAGATGTCTGTGCCAAATTTGAAGGTATTTCCTGTAGATGCTTCTGAAATGCCACCTCCATGATAGTGGGAATGAAATAACGACAGAGAAAGGATTTTTCAGGTTTTGTGTTGTCACAGTGAAGTCGATAACTGACCTTTCAGGTAGGCTACAAAATGCTATCAATAAACAGTTGCATTTAAATTGACATTCTCGTGAAATTGTGTTAGAATAAGTACATAAATTATTGAGTAATGGCCACTAGACAGTTTATTATGAGAGCTCTCCGTGACCTTGACATTAAACCACTAAAATATGTCCTTGAGTCGTGTGGAAATTATAAAGATATTCCTTTTGGCATGTCTGAGATGTTTAATTTACAGGAGTGGGCTGGGCAAACAGGCGCATAACATGATGCCTTCAGCTGTAGCTGTTGTTAGCACAGAGGCATAAAACAACAGAAAATAAAGCTAGACAAGAAGAGAGACAGTGGAAGCTCTTTTAAATGAGTAATTCTGGAAAAAAACTAAAATGCACTCTGCTTATTAATAGTCTCTACGCTTGTGATTCTCATCGGTATTTCACAATTTGTTAAAGATAAAGTTAATTCTGAGAGACTTTGATCTTCCTGACATTTTCATTAAGTATTCTGACCCTTCCAGAGGAGCAGCCATGATGTCGAAATGTCTGGATTAAATTAGTCAAATGTCAGAGACAGAATTACTGATCTTATCTGATGCTTAAGTTACATCTAAAAGCGTTAAAAATACATATGATCTTTGATCATTACATGTAGTTCCAAGATTCGCAGCATGATCTCAAATAACTGATAAATCCTCCTGATAGCTGAGGATGTGTTTCTGTCTCTGAAAAATTCCCCTCCTTACAAGACTGTTTCATCATGCAGCACTTACACTGATGTCAAACCTCCTGCTGGAGATGAAACAGGGCACAGTATGTGGCATCCACTGCGGTTTGACTGCACAGATATTCAACTTTGGATGCGTGTTCACTCTCTGTTGATGCTTTTGTGTGAGTGAAAGTGCAAATTTGCAAAATAAATTCTTTAAATGCGCCTACTTTAATCTGCATGAGCATTTCTCCTTAAAGCTGGAAAGTGGATTACACATGCAATGTTTACAGAAAGCTGGATATTTCATACGTTAAAGTATGAAGGAGTGATAATAGGAAAGGGCATGTTGTTGTTTATCTCCTGTTTTTAAGCCTTATTACCTCTAGAGGGCGTCAGAGTCTACATATCTATGAAATATCTTTGAAGGCAGACACGAGCTGAATCTTAACCTGTAGAGACTCACAGCCTGTATGGACCTGGTGTGATGCCACAGTTTGTTTCTATTTCTTTGGACTTCTGCCTCAAAATCACAAAAAACTGTACAGACTAGGAAAAAAAAAAGATCAGCATTGCAGCACATCATGTTCTTGGATTTCACATGTAGTCCATCCCATCCCTCCCACCTCCATCTGTTATGGAACATATTGATTTGCGATAGCAAGCAGCAAAGTGAAATCCACTTCACTGCAGCAAAGATCTCAGTGGGAGAGGAATGAAGGTAGGAGGTAACAAACTGGCAGTGGACACCTAAACTAATCACTCTGATCTTTTTTTATTATTTATCCCACCGCTGGGCTTTGATCAATTCTCCACTCCCTTCTTTTTATCAGCAGTAAGCCACAGCCACTACCCACTACATTAAATTATTCAATTGGGGCTGCTTTGTTGTTAATAGCAGTGATCATTCTTGCTTAAAAGGCATAATGTATGCGCTGACAGCCAACAGTGATACAAACCTGTCCCAAGGGACGCAAATCTATCAGTGGCGAGCGTCTACATGCCGCATTAGAGATTCCAGGCACCAGTGAAGCATAGGCAAGTAAAATACACTGAACATCAAGGCCTATGGAAACGGCTCGTTCCACAAGGCCACAGTCGTAAATGATCAACCTCTACTCTATAGAGCGATTTCAGTGAAATAAGGCCAATATCCAATGCCTCCTCTCTGGGACTTTAAAAGCCTGTCAAACACACTTGTACAGGTTGTTTTGTAATGCAGCACAGTTCGGAGAAATAAGCAAAGATCAAACAATGGGGGTAAAGTTGACACTGATTTCTGACACGCTTGGCCAAGAACATAAAAAATGCATGACAGGACAATTATTTGAATCAAGTTTCGCTATTTTAAATGAATCATCATCCATACTGCCTGTATTGCATACAAATCTGGACTGAGCAAGTTCTGAGAAGGTTTTTTTTCTGTTTCTTTTGTTTTTCTTGCAGGCTTGTGGCTTCCTGGAGCTCTTTTCCATGTGGCTCGTTTGTTTACCCTTCCCCCACCAGGGTCCTGTCAACACTTCCAGCCTTACGGGTATGAAAAGGTTGAAATGCCAAGAGGTCATTTTGTGTCCAGGATTCTGGCTTCCTCTTCCTGCACCACTGAAAACCTCCTGTCTTGGAAAACCTCTGCAGAGGAGCTAGAGAGACAAGAGTGCAGCTAGGGCAAAGAATGTAAGGGTTGAACTGAAATGTGCTCACTTGAAGATGAAATTCAAGGTGTGATATATTGCTATACCTGTGATAGTGGATTTCCAAAGTGTTCAAGTTTCTGTTTAGGAAGTTTCTTATGAAAGCCTTACAGTGTGCATTGTCTTTAACATCAGAAACAATAAAAAGACACAGAAAAAACATCTACATCTTCATTAATTCTAAATCTCCTGACACATCGACAGGATCAAGCAGTATTTATGTTGATTAATCTCCTGTGAGCTCAACATGAAATAATGGTAGGCTGTGAACATGTATTAGCTAATTTTCTCTTCCCATAATCCTTGGCTCTATTCTATAATGCGTGTATAAAGGGCACCAAACCGTTTGTACTAATATCTTTGGTCTATATTGCCAGCGGCACTCATGTGAGTGATTACTACATATATTAGATTTATTATATCCATCCATCCATTTCCTACACCACTTATCCTGTTAGAGGTCGTGGGGGGCTGGAGCCTATCCCAGCTGTCATTGGACAAGAGGCAGGGCATACCCTGGACTGGTCACTGGTCAATTGCAGGGCTTTGATTTATTATAGTATGTATTTAAGGGTGCAAGTGTGTGAGCTTCTGCATGTGTGCCCTCGTGTTTTAGACAGAATATATGCTGGGGTCAGTCGCACAGAGTAAAAACACAGAAACAAAAGTGCCCCCTTCATCTGCCCCATTAAATCATTTATAAGCCAAAGCACTGATGTTAAACTGTAGAGAAGGTGTGCTGTATCAAATCTGATGTGAAGCTCTATAGTCCTGTGTGAACCCTCTAATAAATGCCCATCTCTCTATGTGTCCTATAAATATCACACTGTCCCAAACCAGGTTTTGGGTAACCTTATAAAGCTAGGGGATTAGCCAGATTCCATGTATGTCATTGGGTAGATCCCTTTTCGATGTTTCAATCAAAAACTTTTGTTCCAGGTCTGAGAATGACTGGACAAATCAGTGTCATTCGAGGAGAATTGGGAAGTAGCTATGGGCGGGGTCTAGTTTTACTGCAAGCCTGTAAACAATGGAGCCTGGTGAAGAGATTATCTTGGATGCAGCGACAGTGGCAGATTTATCAGAACTTGGAAGCATTTCTACATTAAATTCCTACATTTGTTTTCCTTACTGGCTTTGGCATGAGTTTGATCTTCCAACCATCCCCACTGCTAATGAACAAGAATTTCTGCTGCCTCTGGTAGTTGCATTGTGTACTTTATTCCCGGGACTGCAGACTCCCACTATGTGAAATGTTTTAGTGCTCTGATTGGCCCATAATAAACATGACATGCGTTTGTCCAATCACCCGATTTCTCTGAAAGGTTCTGTCCTTCCCAAACATCGACTACAGATGGATGTAAAATACATCCAATACAATTGATATGTGAAACATTCTATCTGGTGTGTCAGGTTATGTTTTAGGTGGTGTATGGTGCTGCATGGCGCAGGGGTTAGCATTGTTGCCTTACAGCAAAAAGGTCCCTGGTTCGCTTCCTGGAGTTTGCATGTTCTTCCCCTGCATGCTCAGGTTCTCTCCAGGTACTCTGGCTTCCTCCCACCACCAAAAACATGCTCTTTAGGTTAATTGGTGACTCTAAATTGGCTGTAGGTGTGAAAGTAAGCATGCCTTGTTGTCTGTCTCTATATGTCAGCCCTGTGATTGACTGGTGACCAGTCCAGGGTGTATCCCGCCTCTTGCTGTAGCAGTATAGAAAATGAATGGTGCCGTCATTTTCTGCTTCCTGAACATAGGAGCATGCCAGCTTTGTGCCTAGCCACTGCTCATTTTAAGGTAAGGAAAGACAAATGGGCTGCACGCAAAAACACTTTGTACCACATGTATGATGGAGCCCTAATTTATCATAACACAATAGCAGATTTAGGTGTATTAATCTGATTTCAGTTGAATTAATGTACTAATGCCCTCCCCCAAACACCAAATTGCATAGAGAAAAGACACTGATCCTGTATTCTACCATTCTACCACATATCATATTGTTTATGTATCATGTATTGTATTGCATCCTGTTTTGTATTAAATAGTAAGTCATCCTGTCACATCCACCACTAATTATCATCCCCCGAATTGTCAAACTGTTAAATAATGTCCAGCTTTCATCAAAGTAACATTTCAGGCTTTGACAAGTTGGCACCCAATAAAAGCACAAATAAGAACACTGCTTCTAGAGTTTCTGGTCAACATGCATGTGTTGCAGTATGCCACATATGGCAAATAAATATTAATATAGCACCGCCTGTTCATGTGGAAATAGGCTGTAAATTGTGCCCTATAGACTTTATTTTTAGCACTAGTTTCATGATCTAAAGAGCAACTTGATAACGCCTGGTTGTTTTGAACACTGCATGATAGCGGTGCTGAAAGAATGGGTAAGCTGTAGATTTGGTTAGAATAAATCACACTGAAACACCCATCCCCATACATCTGTTTCAAAAGAATGTGACTGATCTCCCTCTGCTCTCTCTCAGAGCAGCTACCATATGCTGAAATGGCTAAATGATTAGTGGTTGCTCAGACAAGATAGAAATCTAGAGACGGCTGGAAAGAGTTGAGACAGAAGATGGTTGAAAACCGCAGCACTCCTCCCTCCCCACATATGAGGAGAGCCAAGCTTCAGACTGTTCCGCCATTAAACCTGAAGCTGCTAAATGTTTCCTTGAAACATTAGGAGGACATTTAACCACCATCTCTAATCTTAACTGACTTGGTGACCCATACAAGGGCAGGGGCCAGACCATTTCACACGCTACAGTTTATCTGCAGAAAAATACAGCAGGGCTTTGAATGTCATGACTTTGCTATTAATGATCAGACACTCTTAAGCTCCTTTTAGCCAATTTGAAGGCGAATCTCACCACCAGGCACTGAGCATGCTTGAGTCAATAAGCCAGTTAGCAGACAGGGAAAGTTAAAAGAATTCAATTCTTGACTTATTTAATAGGGGATTTGGCCTGTCAGGTCAGGGGGTGTAATCCAGGAGATTGGATGCTGATTCTCTAATCGAGTGTCTCCACAGTACATCTCCTTCTCCTCATCCTGATTTTACTTGTGTAAGAACGTCTCCTTTGAGTTGCTCTTAATTGCAATGGTTGGTTCTGAACCCCCTGTTTAACTGCTGCTGCGTACAGAACCAGATGGAGATGGGGAGTACAGTCCATCAATAAGCCCAGCCTTCTGCTTCCCTTCCATAGCTGACAGAGAAATTCAGCATTCATTAACAAAAACTCATTCATTAGCAAACACCGACTGACCAGTCATTGCTAGAAAAAACCTTTTAGCCTGCCTTTCAGGAAATTGGCAAAGGCGATGCAAATGAAACCACAGTAACTGGTGAGGGGAAAGGCAGCACTTTGATGGCTGTGAGCCATGTTCCGGTCCCAGAGGTGCAGCCGATCGCTTCATGAAGCAACAGTTTTAGTTTGATGCTGCTCTGGCTGCTAGTTTCAGCTTGCAGCCTCTGAGACTCTGGTTTCTGTCTTGATAAGGAAAAGAGGGAGACTACTTTTGCCTTTAAAAATGACATGATGCTTGAAAATTTAACTACTTCGTCACTTGTACCCCACAGCAGCAACATATGCCTTCTCACTAAATTTAAAAAAGTACTGTGTTCTGACTTGGATGGGAGATTTGGATGGGCCCCTGACAAACCCAGAGAATGGACCCTCAGCAGATGTGATTATCAATGTATGTTTGTTGAATCAGTAGCATTGGGAATAGTCTTGGTGCCACCTTTCATCAATTTAGCACACTTTTTTGCCCATTTTGTCCTACCTTTGACCCATTTTTGCCACTATTAACCCCTTTTCCCCACGTTCTGTGCTCTGTGCATTCTGTTTCAATCCTATTTCCCTAACGTGTCTGCCCTTTAATAAGACTTTAAATTTATAGTTGTTACTTGTAGCTCCTTTTAAACACTTTTTGTGCCAGTTTTTTTAATTTTAACCCATTTTTGCCAGTACATGCCTAGTGTTATCTCTGTTAACTAATTTCAGCCACTATTACCCCCTTTTCTTTTTGTGCACATTTTTTTTACTTTAAGCTCATTTGTGCCACTTTCCATCTATTTTGTTTGACTCTGATAATCCAAATATGCCTCTTTTGACCTGGTTTTAATACTATTTCACCTATTATTCCACCATTTTTGCCACTTTCCCTCTTTGTTGCATCTGTTAACCCTTTATGTCACTTAAGCCATTCTAGTTCTGTTTTAAGAAAAGGGGTTACATTTTAAGGAGGCCATATATTATGGCATAAATAAATAGAAAAAAAACAGTTGTTATTTTGATAAGAGTGTGCCTGTTTTTGCCAATTTTAAACATTTTTATTAGCAAATATTTGCCAATCGTTGTGTCTGTTAATCCATTTTTGCCACATTAAAATCCCTGTTAACCACTTTTTATGCCAATCAAGGCCAGTTTAAGCACATTTAAATAATTCCCATGCCCTTTTTTGCCTATTTAAATCCATTTTTGTTACTTGTAACCCCTTTTACAACACTTTTTATGCCTGTTTTGCCCATTTTAACCCATTTCTTTCCAGTATCTAACTACTGTTGCCTCTTCTAACCAATTTCTTGCCAAAATTAACCCTTTTTAACTTTTTTTTTCTTCTTGTTTTGCCACTTTAAGCCAATTTGTGGCCCTTTCCGCCTATTTTTTAATTTTTTAATTTATCTATTACACCATATATGCAGCTTTTAAACTATTTATGCCATGTTTTAATCTAATTTCACCAACTATTCTGCCCATTTTTGCCACTTTCCCCTTTTTTTGCATCTGTTAACCTTTCTTGATGCTATTTGCCAATTTCAATTTTTTTTTCTTTTTTTTTTTGATAAGAGTGTTTTTGACAGTTTTATCCATTTTTAAGGGTTTTTCTGCTTGTTTTAGCCACTTTAAGCCAATTCATGCTACTTTTTGCCTAGTTATTGCCTCTTTTAACCCATCTATGCTTTTTTTTACCCATTTATAATTTCATTTAACAACTATTCTGCCAATTTTTGCCACTTTAAACTCATTTTAATTCTATTTTAAGAAAAGGGGTATACATTTGGAAGAAGGCCATATACCAATGCATAAATAGATAAACAACAGATAAATAAATAAATAAATAAATAAATAAATAGACAAGAGTGGTTATTATTTAGCTTAAAAAACAAAATAACTGGACAATGATTTTGCTGACCTCCATGGGCCCCCAGTTTGGCTGGGCCCCTCCCCCCTCTATCCCCTTTATGGGTAGCCTTGTCAACAGAAATGGCTTACCGTTCTCTGGAAGGCAATAGTATGTCTTCAGCGGTAAGCTAAGCACAGCCAAATACCATCCTTCTGAGCAGAGATGCACATGCTGGGCCTCACGAACAGATGGCAAAGTCCCAGCTCTTGGATTCAGGACAGGTATTGACAGTACTGCGTGCATACATAGACACCACTAGAATATTAAAATCGAATCACTAGACCTTCTTATTATCTGCTCTGCTCACTATCTAAAAAATAATTGCATACAATTACATGCATGTCTGAAGAGCACCCGCACTGATCTGGTCTTCACACATGTAACACGAGGAGACGATGGATGCATCCCCATGGATCTACCACCCGCCCCGTCCCTGAATCCCTTAGCATGAGTAATTGTCAGACCCTGTGAAATAATCGTAGCTTTCAACACTAATGGAAGCCTTGCACATTCATTATTCAGTTCAGGAAACAGAGTGCTGCAAAGTGTCAGGGGACCTATGAGTTATTGCTCGGCTTGAACTAACCTTAGACTACAAGGGAAGGGACAGAAGGCCCCCTGGACTTTCTCCTCTTCTGTCCCTGTCCTTTTATTATTTCTCCCTTGCCTCTTCATGTCGATCTGCACAGTCAGACGGGCTCCATGCAGAGAGGGCCGATATCGTGTCACAGCTGCAGCGTGGTCAGATGGCCGCTGATGGTTCCACAGCGGACAGGATGACAGACGGTCTGGGTTCTCTCGTGTCACTGCAACGCTTGACCACGGACAGCCTTGAGTGCTGGAGAAAGGCGTTCCCGGTGTTACAGCTCTCTTGGGACTGCCGGTGGGATTTACGAGGAAAGCAGAAGGAGGAATGCAGCGGGAGGGAGGAGGGAGAGGGAGGGCTCAGAGGTTGGCTGACCTGCAGATAACACATGGCAAGAAACAGATAGGTTTGATATGAGAACATGCCCGCACTTGTGCTCAGGGAAAAGGGACACCATGAGTTGAGCTGCTGCAGACTGGGCCAATAAATGAAGTTACTCCACTCTCTTTAAAAGCAACACACATCAGAGAGAATTCCAACAATGCACTTAAGCCGTCTTCATTTCCTATGTCTAGACCTCAGAGCTTTAAAGTGAAAGTGGAGGGGTGTAGCTAGACCAAGGTTTTACAAGGTTGTACACATAAATTCAATCTGAAAATACTTAAATAAAGTCTTTCTATGTCTATAAACACTTATGGTTAGGCAAAAATCTTGAATAATTATCAACTTTTCAAGATTGCCAGCAAAGTTTTATCTTGTTTTCCATTTCTTGTTTTTATCTTGGCAATGTTAACTTGTTCTTATTAACTGTATGATTACTGACTGATGGTTTATTATTATTCCTGAGGGTTATCCTTTAGGTACTGAGCACTGTTGTCATTTGCAAATCAGGTCTTGTCTTGTGTGTCTAAAAAAAAAAAAGGTCAACGTATTTACTGTGAACCAAATCTACCTGTGGTACAAACAATTTAGCCTAATGTAGAATTACACACATGTACATTTTAATGTCTCTTTAGTAGGCTTCATCCGATATTCAGGAGCTCTATCATACCGATTCATCATGAAGAAAGGAGTAAATAAGCAAATTCTGCAAGCAACAGTGGTTCAGACTACTGCTGGAATAGAGAAAGAGCTGGTATGGGGGCTTGGATAAAAGATACGACTGTGTGTTTCTCTGGAAAAATCTCACACTTGGAAGCAAATTGAATTTGAATGAAAGGAGAAATTTTGTAGAGCATGGAGACTTGGGGGAATACACAAACACAAGGAAACCAGCCGGACTATAACTGGCAGGGCTGTGGAGTTTGAGTTTCTGAAATATTCTTTACTTTGTTGCATGAATTTGACTGTTCAATAGCTACTGCAGAATAAGAGCGTTTAAAGATACATACAGTTTACTTATGAGCATATATGCAAAAAACCCTGCATTTATCTGCTTGGTTTTTCTTTATCTAAGTACTCTTTTTCATAGGAGTAACTCATGATGTGATAAAATGGGCATTACACTTATGATATCACAATACAGTGAGTCTGTGATAACAGATTGATTGACGGTCTAGTTGGCTGATAGGTGACATTTCTACACAGCAATCCAAATGATGATTCCAACCTTTGTGCAGTGATTTTAAGTTTCTTCCCTCTGCATGGAGCTTTTTAGTGCCAAGGTGCACAACAAAGTGGTACAAAAACAGCATTGTTTCTGCTACTGAACATGCTGTAGTGACATATATATACTAGGACTGTCAAAAATTCTTAATCATAGAACGATTGATCTCCCCTTTGTGTCACATTTTGAAATTTCACAATTTGGCTTACAAAAGTGCTTGGTAGCACTTTATTTTAGTGGGCCCTAATTACCTTGTAATTTCATAGTTAGAAGTTGTAATTACCTAGTAATTTCTTAAGAATAATGAAGTAATTACCTTGTAATAAGTTGTCATTTAACAACTAATAACCTTGTAATATTAGGGAAGTGTTTACCTAGTAATGATGTATTGATTGTCAAGTTATTCCTCATAATATTGGGGCAATTCTCTGTCAGTTTGGTCTTATTTTACCAAGTATTTTTTTTAGAAATAAGATGATAATTTTTTATTTTAGAAATAAGATGATACCCAGGTAGTTTCTTTATTTTGGCCCACTAAATCAAAGTGAGTCCTTCCTGAATAATTTTTAAGTATTTTTGGGGGGTTGGGCTTAGGGCAGGGGTGTCCACACTTTTTTGCTGAGGGCCACATAGAGAAGATCTGAAGGATGGTGGAGCCACTTTCATATACCTCTCTCCTTTATGATGTCAAAGTTAGTCAATCCAGTCCAATTTAGGTGAAGATTTTAAATCACCGAAAAATGCACATCAATGAATTGTCGTTTCAACATGTTTGTTTACAAAATTAGCACAGTGGGTAATTCATACCATCTTCACAAACTATAATTTTTGGTGTTTTCTTACTGATAAACAAGTATAGTTTTGTGTTACCTTCCCGGCTGAGCCCCCAAGATGACACAAAAATATCCTTGTCTGTCAATAAGAAAACATAGATAAAATATACAGTCAAGCAAGAATGCTATTTTTCATTTATGTATTAGAGTTTGCTGTCGGCCATTTAAAAAAAGGGCCAAGGGCCACATTTGGGCCACGGGCCACAGTTTGGACACCCCTGGCTTAGGCGGTTAGGGTAAAATATCACTTAATTATCAGAGAATAGCCACATTATCACGAGGAATTACTTGATATTTCATATTTTATCAATATTCCTTAATATACCACATTTCCAGATATAACGTGGCAAAATACCAATAAATTACAATGTAATTACCACATTACTCCTGAGAACAGGCCCCTATGGATTGAAAAGTAGATATGGTATCAGTAAAAAGGTATACGTTTGATATAACAAGGTGCTCATGACTTTTGATGTGCCCACTGAGCAATCTGTGAGGTTTTTAAAGGGAACTGACGGAGCAGTGGGAGACTCATTTTTAAATACTGTGGCTGCAGGGAGATGCTGATATTGCTTCACCAAAGTGTGCTAAAAGGGGCGATACATTTTATGATTTATTGTAATTAAAAAGTTAATGCACTAATTGTGGACCTTAATCACTTGCTTTTGATGCATTCATGCTGAAAGCCCTCGCACACACTACAAATATAAATATACATGAAGCTTATTGCGGGCATCAGGCCAAAACCTCCAATCTCTAAAATCAACACTTTTCAGGGAATGAAAAAAAAATAGTATATATATCAAATAATCTATCACTGAAGAGTCACAGTCAACATTTTTTGAAGCCTTTAATCACTTTAAAATTAAAACCACTGACAGATGTTAAGGTTGACTAATGTCACTGATGTATAAAAACAAATTTAAATCTTGAAAAATGGAGATACAAGGTTTTGGGCTGACGCCAGTGATATGTATCTATATATGTGAGTATGCATACATAATGTATGTTTGTATGTATCTATGTATTTATGAATATAGGTCCTAAACTTACTTTAACCCTGTTAATCCCAAGAGGTTATTTATAGTAGTTTGCTATTAATTTTATGGATTTATATTTATATCTCTCTTACATAACTTCTTTGGTGTAACTTTGAGTATTTTCACAATTGTATCCTTTTTTTCAAGGATTTTTTTTTTTTACATGTTTTAGTATGTTTTGAATATTTTGTAATTGTGAGTCAGAATAGATGTCAACACCTACAGGTACATATAAATGAACCTGAAACTGATATAAAGCAACTCAGCCACATAATGTTAGTCACACATAAACCCCAGTATCTGAA
Organism: Cheilinus undulatus; assembly: GCF_018320785.1. NCBI lineage: Eukaryota > Metazoa > Chordata > Actinopteri > Labriformes > Labridae > Cheilinus > Cheilinus undulatus. Next base: position 32,640,087 of record NC_054873.1, read on the forward strand.
TAACTGAAGAATACAGTCTGTTTTTCATAAGGTAAAGTCTGGGATTTTTGTTTGGTGCCAGTCTCGCCTCCTATCACACTCTGTCCTTTAACTTCTTTTCACTGTTGTCTTTTAAACAGCTTTTAACACCGGATGGAAAACCCCCACCTCTGAAATGACCCTCTCTTTTGTCTGCCATGATAGAAAAACAAGCCCTGACATGCACCACTACACAGACCCTTCCTGGATGATTCCTGGATTTGTAAGTGCTTTCCTTTCTCCACTTGTACAAAACCGTGGATTTTTTGTTCCCTCGGCTCTGCCACTGCTGTCAATCTGCATCACAGAATCAAACACAGACTGGGAATTGAACAAATTAGTCCGCTGAAGGCAAACAAAACTAACACAACCAACTTGGCAAAACAGAAGTGTGCAATATGACCAACTCAGGATCATTCCCCTGCCTGTCTGCAAGAACTTGTTTCCTGTCTAGTTCTGCATGTTGTTACACACTCACAGATATATCACTGAGAACAGTTTTGTATGTCTATGCTTCTCTTAAACCTATAAAGTGAGTATAAATACGAGCATAAACAGATAAGGGTCTTAGAGCTCCAGGCGTTTAAGCATACATTAGCAGACTTCTAGTTTACTGGGTGTAATTGACTACTCTTGTCTGCGGCTCTTTTCAACTCAGGCAATTTAGCATGGAGAGATGTTGCAATAAAAAAATGACCCAATTAATTTGATTAGGGAAGCTGAGGTTCAAGACACAAAGTGTGAGTGCATGGGTTGCATGGTAAAGGGAGTGAGGGGATGCTAATGAGGAATAATTTAATGAGAGAGGTGTGCATACAGCAGTTTGTGTGCATGCATGTTACATTTGGTTTCACAAAAGCATGGAACAAGGATGAAACATCTTAAGTTTTACCTCAGTGTTAGAAGGGAAAAAATCTAATATGTAGCAGCAGGAATTAAAACGAGACTCTGTAGGAATACAGAACAGGGGCATAAACTATCAAACACTGAAACAAGGTATTTGAATGAAGTTTGTCGTCAGAGAGCTAAGACTGTCATAGGTGCGCTCTGTGAAAGCTTATATGCACCTGAATTACAAGTGAATTTTGTATTAATACTTTCATCAATCCAGGCTTGCAATACTAGTTGAATGTTGGGTCTACTACCTCGCTGCCACGGTGCTCTACCTCCCAGATGTAAACCAGCAGAATGGATGAATAGTGCCTCATAGCCCAGAGTAGTTTGGCAATATTTTACCTGAAAAATGAAAATGAAGTTGTATGTTTGATGTATCAGATCAAACCACTTGCCTAGAACAATGTATGACCACATTTTGCACGACATGTAAACCTGCAAGGACAAAAGTCTAGTAATGCAAGCACTACTGCACTTAGCTGCTCATAGTGATATTGTTTTGACTCCATAGAAATTGTGACCCCTTGTTTGGCCTCGTGAAACACATACTGGGGTTGTGCTCTGTCCATAGTCCTGGGTAAATGTTCGAACTAGATGGAAACACAGCCAGCTGCCTATGGCTACTGCCTTGTTGCTATAATGCTCTTTAATCCAGTGTAAACAAAGTGAACTGATATCATCAATAAAATCTCATGGATACAGCAGTTTAGCACTATTTTGATCTAGAAAATGGAAATAAAGTTTTATAAAGGCTATCAGGTTATATTCATACATAGCCAAAGCAATGGTGAAGATACTAAGCAGAGGAATGTGGATGTCAACCTGCAGGAGGGTTGAGAGGATGGTGGTGCTAGCTAGCTAGCTAGCTAATGGAAGTTACATTAAATAAATCAACAGTGACTGCATGCTGTTTACTGCCACTGTGACTAGCCTTAAATAGTGAAAATAGTGCTCAAATTTGACTGTTTTCTGGCTGTTTTTTGGTCTGATTGTGCTCCACATTCCTGCCTGTTAAAGGGAAGGTTTTTCTCACAGCTGTAATGGGGCCAAATGCTGCTAGTGCTGTGCTCATGGTGATTAGCACTTGTCTGTATCATCACAGTCCACATCAGAGACTACGGTCTAACCCTACCTTCTTTGCTATGTGTCTTGAGATAACTTTGGTTATGAACTGACGCTGTACAAACAAGAAAAGGAAAAGAATGTAAAGGAAATTAATCATGGAAAGGAACGTAACTGGGAATGTAACAGTATCAAAATTTCACAGTAGGCCTACACCTTGGTGAAAAGGTAAAAGTGACATCTGCATTAATTAAACAATTGCCCTTTGAATATTATAATGTGGACCAAAAAGTGCCATAGGTGTGCATGAGGCTTAAAAGACAGCTTGTTAATGTCCACCACTGAAAACAGCTGCAGGTTTTTGGCAATATATTCACTGATACACCTTGTTCTCTGTTGAGCCCTTGCACTGTTGACGGGATGTGGGATTGTGAACACTTCCTTAAGAGTCTTTTGGCCTGGCCAGATTCGTGGTCCCCATCTAGTGTGCCATCACAGTCTGCACAGTGTTTTCTTCTTGTCCATCAACTTTTCTCCTTTCTCATTTCTTGACACCGGGAAAACGAAATGCATCCATGCGTCAGATTTAAAAGTTTCCAGAGACTTTGAAACTTTAGCACTTGGTTCTCCCTTGCCATTTTTAGCCATTTCTACTGTAAGATCAAGTCACTTCCCTCTGTTCTGCTACACTAAAAAACAACATTTTGTTCCTGGGACCTGTCGTTTGTAAGCGTCACATGTCCACAATGAAATTGAGATCCTTCTATCATGGCCATACCACAATATTAACAATACTGTTACATATCTAAACACCACTAATACATTTTGCTCATTAATATATTTTATCTGATGATTTATTACTTTAAGATAAGTCGACTGGTCTAAAAAAAAATATGCAATCCATCAACAATGATATTAGTTACTGGGAAAATTCCATCCCCTTTACTGAAAGTAAATGCAACGTTGAGAAAGTTAGCTGAATTATTTTCCCTGATTCATTTTTTTCTGAAATATCACATAAAAGGAATTGGTATGTTGTTGCGAGGTATGGCACTTTAATACAATTCTATCTTCAAATCTTAATGAGAATTTTGTTGATCAGACAGCATACTTTGACAAATGACCTTTAAAAAGAAATCAAGACTGTATGATAATTGTAAAAATTAAATGTGAGGCTCTAAATGTGTAACTCATCACAGTTATTGCTTGGATGAATCCTGATGTGCTAAACTGATGCCTATGGGTACCACTCAAACACGTCCTTTGTCCTTTTCTGCAGCTTTCCTCACTTCCTGTTAATTTTAGTCATTTATTTGCCTTAAGTCCTGTTATCAGCAGTGAGCCATATGATCAGCTGGATAGTTTTGGGCGACCTACAGGGGTAATCCATGAATGGTTCCCTTATCTGTGTGTTCACATGATCTTTTTCTATTAGTATCTTAGATTTGGGAGTGTAAAAGGGGCAGTTTCTACCCAGTACACCAAATAACTAAGATTACTCTTTGTCCTGTTGCCTTTACTGATAAGGAAGCTTGAGATGGAAATGCATCAAATGGCAGGACTGGCTGTAAAACCTGTGGTCCCTCTGCTAAATCACTACCACCATGTGATAATAATGACCTCACTGCATTATAAATTAGAGACAGAGTCAGAGTTAAACAGGAAAAGGTGGATTAATGTTGGGCACAAATTCAGGCTAATCATATTCAGCCTGTCTGTCTTTGCCACACTAACATGAATATTCCACTTGGTGAAGCCTGCAGGCAGAAAAATCATCTGCATGAAATGCTGACTTTATTTCCAAAGTATTCCTGCACAAGGTTTCAATTATTATAATGGCTGTATTTGCCAATACCACACAATCCTCTCTCATCACATCACTCTCTCACACACACACTCACAAAACGCAGCGCGGTGCACTTGCTCCTCTCCTCTCTGAACCCTCCTTCCCACGATCCGCCCACCATCTCGGGACTGGAGTCACGTGTCCCCCCCGCCTAGTGTCTCTCTGTGCGCCGACAGCAGCACAAATCAAACTCACCCAGCGCCCGGCGGAGAGAGAAAGGAGGATGAGGAGCGGAGTGGCGAATGCAGACAGAAAGCCGCTGTAGGACGTTCGTGGGCTTTAATGGAGGACGTTTAGTCGAGGATGTGCGCTGCGGTGATCCGAAATGCTCGCTCTGTTTCCCGCAGAGGAGGGGTATGACAAGGCTCCTGAGCAGGACGGGGGATGAGATTTTGGAGACCCTCTTCGTCCTGTGATCTCGGCTTGTGGGCTGCACGGGACACTGGGCGCACAGCTCAAACCAAAACTGTGGCTTAAAATTTTTGTTGTTTCCCCAGTTGTTTTACTGGAGGCTGAGGGTCTCCGAGGGACGGTTGGTCCTCACCATGAGGGCTGTTACAGCAAACTTATTCGCTCTCCTTTTCCTGTGCGCCCTCGCGAGTGTTTTCTACGTCTGGAGCGCGTTAGAGGACCGTTTGGAGCGACACAAACGGAGGTTCTCAGGGTCCTTACACCAAGGTCTCCCAGCAGACCTCTCCACTAAAACTTTCCGGGCTTTGCTCGCCGTCCCGGCGGCACAAAGACCGCGCTTGGGGGGCAGACTTGAGGCGCACAACCTCACTGATCAAACCGTCTCTGCAGGAAGTCGAGATTACCATGTGAATGGGGATAACAAGAGGTCAGCGCGGCGGGAGGGCCCGGTCAAGTTGGGCGCCCCGGTGGAGGATGGGATATTTTGGAGTGAATGGTTAGAGCATCTGCTCCCCGAGGGCTTCACGGAGGAATATGCTCAGGCGTGGAGAGAGGGGGCTAGGACACACCGAGTGGTGAAGCTGGAGCCCGGATGCGGCAGGATATCCAACCAGCTCGCTACTTTTGCAGATGGGACCAAAGCGTGTGTGCGTTACGGGATCAACGCGGATCAGGTGCAGGGGGAAACTTTGACTTATTACCTCGCCAGTTTGCTCGGCATCACAAACCTGCCTCCTCTCATACTGTCCCAGCTGAGCGGGGATAGTGAACAATGGGAGGCTGTGAGGGCCAGGATAGCCGGCTTACAGTGGAGTGATGGAGCCGTGGTTTCTCTGACTAAATGGGTCTCAAACCTGACGGGGGTGGTCACACCTGCGCCGCTCAGACAGGATAGCAGCGGGCTGCATCCTGTGTTGCACGAGCTCCAGAACAAGACGACGTCGGAGCTGCTGGAGCTGATGCAGTGGACCGACCTGATCGTGTTCGACTACCTGACCGCGAACTTCGACAGGCTGGTCAGTAATCTGTTCAGCCTGCAGTGGGACTCGCGCGTCATGGAGAGGGACACGAACAACCTGCTCAAAACGCCGCGCGGTGACCTTGTCTTTATAGACAACGAGGCCGGGCTCGTGCACGGGTTCCGGGTGTTGAACATGTGGGAGAAATATCACAGCACGGTGCTGAGCTCCGTGTGTGTGTTCAGGAGAAGGACAACGCAGCGCGTGGCGGAGCTGCACAAGCGCAGAGACTCCAGGAGAAGGCTGCTGGAGCTGTACAGAGACAGCGAGCCTTTGTCTCTGGAATTAGGATTTCTCTCAGACGAGCACGCGGCTGTTCTCCAGGACAGGATAGACAGATTATACAAACACATTTTGCATTGCAAAGGGAAGTACAGCCAGCTGTGAGCGTTCAGTACGCACATGTGATGGATTTGTCGTCTGCACGGTATAATGAGCTCTGGCACACCTGTGCTAAATTGACGCGCATTACACTCAACTGTCTTGAATATCCAGCTGAACTACCTCTTGTGGATAGAATGAGTTGCCTACTTTATAAATACGTCAATTTGACACATGTTTATAAGCTCCCTGAGTTTTCCACTGTACTCTCACAGAGAGGCATGGTTGAAAATGTCTTATTTCACCCCACTGAAGGTTAATTTTAGGCTATGTATGGGACTAGAGCTTCATAATGCAGCCCCTCATGTGTGTTTGGCTTATTGCCTTGCATTCAGTTCTCCTCATGATGAATTCCTAAGCCTTAACATGATTTGACTCTTGAAAACTGTTTTCTGTTAACAGCTGACTCGCTTTTTAAAGAAATCTTTTGCACACATGTCATAGCTGCACCTGCACTCATGTTTTTGAATTGCATATTAAGCCTTAAAGTCACAGGTGTATCATGCACATTGTACTGTACATGTTGTAAGTATGTTGTAAATACTTTCCATTTTTTATTTGTGCTCCACTTATTTAATGTGCATTGTAACATTCCAGAAATCTCTTGTCCTTTTTGATAAAAAAACACTTTAATTTAAAGGTGTTGTCTGCGTGTTTTATATGCAGTCTGTGCTGATTAGAGGGCATCAAATATTTACCTAGTCTATGTGGAGCGCTGTGATTTTCCAAGCCTCAGTACCGGCCCATTACAGTGCTCTCATTGTGCTGTAGTAATATCTTGTACTGGCTCACTGTTCCCCAGGAGCCATTCTGTCAGCCACAGGCACGCTACAACTGGAATCTCTAATCCCCTGTCATAATCTCAGCCAGAGTGATGAAGTGAAGGAGACAACTGACATCCTTTCAGAAGGGTTTTACTGTTCCCTAACTACATCAAAAACGTCTTTCTTTTGAGAAGACGGATTACAGAATATTCGTCAATGTGCAGAATGTAATATACGGTCAAACCTCGGCCAAGGCTGCTTTCTTTATTGGTTCAATCTGTTGGGCTTAAAAGCAAGAAAAGTCCATTTGTCGGTGCATGTGCCTGTGAGAGGCCAGCTCAGCAATAAATGAGCGCTTTGCTCTCAGAGGGGTAGCTTTGTTTACAGTCTCTCAGAGGTTGAATTAGTGACTGTGAAAGAGAAAAAGTAAGGCAATGCCTGGAGGTCAGCCACGTCACTTCCCATTTTTAAATGTACACTTTAACTTTGCACATTGGTTTTTAATTTTTGGAAGCATCCTCTCCTTGTTAGTTCCACCTTAAAGCCAAGACTTAAGAGCACATCAGACAACGATCAAACTTTTGAAGGCCTAATTCTTTCCAGCCTCTAACTATTCTGCAGCTCATCTGGTTTCTTTTAAGACTATTTTTACATGTAAGCTGACTAATGTAAGCTGTTTGTGCATCTCCAAAAAGTGCTCAAAAAGTGTCAAATTTCATGCTGGAAACAGCACTTTTGTGTCAGTGATTTATGCTCCGTCCTTCTAGGTCACTATAGTTGCAGAGGAGCTGCAGAAGTTAAAGCAGGTGCAACCTGAGGCTTTTTTCCAGACCAACAGCCTGCAGTGGTTCTAATAGGGACTTGGGGATCAATATGGGCTCTGGTTGTATAGGGGAAAGCAGGTCATGTTAATGTGCTGGAATGGAGGATCAGAATTAGTACGTGAACATGTGTGTTTCAGGGGGAGGTGGAGTGGTTGCAGCTGGGCACGGCGCTCCGAGCATGTGTGCTAATGCAGAAAAGGGAGATTTACAACGGCGTACAGACACCGTGGATTGGGCCCAATGTTAAAGTGAAGTCTGCAGGTCTGAACCAGACTCGCAGGCCTGCCTCACACGATTTCCCTTCCTCTGTTTTTCACCCATATCCAGCTCCTTCCTGCAGCTCATCCGTCTTCAGTGCGCACTTAACTGTCAACTTCATTTGTTGGCTAAGTGGAAAATGAAAGTTTCATTTTCCCTAATTAGTTTTTTGTGCACATTCCTTCACACAGAAAAGCCATTTCTTTAATCAGGGAGCGTGCCAGCTGTAATCACACTAATGGTAGATTTCAAAGAGGTTGTCGATCCCCCCCTTTTAACTGTTCACATGTGTTCCTCCCCTCTCTCCGTCAGCCTGGTTTATTTCACTATATTCCACCCAAGGGCAACTAAATCTTCACGCACATAACTTTGTGACATGGTCTAATGAGTGCAACTTGTCCCGGTTCATGGTACCAGTGCAGCGGCTTATTATGCAGTTAAGATATGGCTCCTACCAGATGTGCTTGTTTTCTGTGTCAAGAGGCGGATTCACACACTCAGACAGTCATACAGCCGGGGGCCCACAGCAGGCCCAAGCACAGACCTCAGCAGGTACCCGCGCTGATCTTGTCTGTCTCTGTGCGCTGTCTGCAAACATTCCAGAGGAATGGAGGGAGGATCATCCCCATGGATACACAAACGCACACAGGAACTTCTCCGGGAGGCGAGTGGAAGGAGACCCAGCTGTGTACATAAAGTGTTATCAGAGTGAGCTGAGATTCTGTTTCATGTTTTTCAAAAACCACAAAAAACGCAAGAGTAGGAGTTCATTCTAAAAAGTCATTGGTAAGTAAGAACTTTAAAGGAACAATCCAACTTTTTGTTTAATAATAACCAGAGTCACTAGAAAGCATGTCAACTGAAAGTTGAACTATACAGCATATTTAAAACAGCCTGTTAAATGAAACGTGAAATAACATATGTGAATAAAATGAACCATAAACAATGCATTAACAATGTAATAAAACGCAATAAACCAGGGCAAAAATGTCCTTATCTCCATATCATCTGGTGTTACAGGCTGAAAAAGGGATAAGTCACAATCAAGGATTGAAAGATTTCGACAGCTCTGTCGCCTTAAGCCTGGATCTTGGAACCTCTAAGAGCACCTGGTACTCTGATTGGAGCATGCTGGTGCAAGAGCTCAGGCAAAGGAGACAGTGCCAGCCCATGTAAAGTTTAAAAACAAGTGAAAATCTTGGACTGGATCCTGAAGCTGACAGTAAGCCAGTGGAGAGAAGCCAGTATGGATGTGATATGATCACATTGTCTCCTAGATGTGAAGCCACATTCTGAACCAGCAAACAATGAAGCAAGGGGAAACTCAAACTACACTAAATAAACAAGTTAAAAATACTTAAAATATTTGTTAAAATGGATAAGATTAAACTTTATAAGTAGTGGAAATACAATTATGAACAGACTCAAGTTAAAATAAATAATTTGCACTGCAATCCCCAATAAGTTAGTAGAACTCCAAACACTGGAGGCAACTGATTACATACAAGTTTAACTATACTTTGGAAACTTTCCTACACTTAAAACAACATGCTTAAGTATTGTGCATATTTTGTATTGTCACTCAACTTATGGGGCTTCAAGTGACAGAACTGAAAGATGCACATTGAACCAGGAAGTCCTCTTCCATCATGTTCAGTTAACTATCCACTGTATTTTGTGGTTGCCTCCACAGCTGAGACTTTTCTAACTGAGTCAGCGATTTCACTCATAGTGCAAAAGTGTCTAATGCCTTAAGGCATTCTGGGAAAACTCTGCAGATTGAGGAATGACTTTCAAATAATTTGAATGCAGTTGCAAAAAATTACTTAAAGTGATTATGTACTGTTTATGTAATACTTAAAAATACATCCTATCAATCCAGAAGAACAGAACTGAAATAGCTGTTTTGGATTTTAGTATTACAACAACTCGTTTTTTAAACAACCTCCAACTGTTCAGTCTCACAGTAAATGACTGAACATTGAACTTTACCCAGAAAGCGCTCTCCCACAGAGTTAAGCTATTAATCCTTGAGGATATTCACCACAGTTAGGACTTCTTTAACTGAGTTAATAACTTCACTAATGGTGCAAAAGTGTCTCATGCCCAAAGGAAAATTATGAAGATTAAGGAATGATTGTCAAATGATTTAAGTACAATGACAAAATGACAGTTTAGAATAATGGAGTACTGTTTGCTTACTAAAAATGTCTTCAATCAACTCAGAAAAAAAGAGTTGAAATAGCTATTTTGGACTTTTGAGTTAACAAGAAAAAAATGTACTTAAATGTGTATGAAAATGTGTTACATTAAAGGTACAGTATGCTATATTTAGTAGCCTTTAGTTAAACTTGGTAAAAAAAAAAAGAACACAATACTTACATGTATGCTTCAGTTTATGTTTAATCACCTGAATATAAAAGTTGTTTAATTTCCATTTAAGTAGCCTTTTATTTAGATTTGCACCACTATGTTTCTACGGTATCTCAGAAGGGACCGAATACATTTAACATTAAAATTCCACTGGATGCCTCTGTTACTACTACAAGTAAGCATAACAATCTAGAATCTGACCATTTCATGTCACTTATATTTTCAATTTTACACACTGCATCTTTGTATGCAGATACCAGTATCAGTGGGACCGCAAACCATTGGATTTTTACAGGTATCTTCTGCCCCAGTATTTCTCAAATGGTGTGGCAAGTCCCATTGGTGTGGCTTGAGGCAAATCTGTGCCATGGGAATTCGTACAACCATTTGTGTAGGGTTAAGAGCCCATCCTCCAAATCATAAGCGTAAAAATAATCAAAAAAACATGTTGAATGTGTGGAGTGCTATCATTTTCCCGGAACAATTTTAGACTCCAAACTGACCTTTTAGATAAACTGTGAGGGAGTTTTTAAGAGGGTGCATCAATATATATTTTGTCTTGGAAATCTTGGTTGTTTTCAGATCAATAAAAGTGATTATTTTGTTCTGTCAAGCTTTTGCTTGTCTTTTCCCCTTGTTTCATGGAATGATAGCCTATCTCAAAAAATACTCTCAACCATGCAGTGGGCTAGCAAGCTTATAGGTATCCACAATTGAACTTATCAAATCCTTATTCTTTACAGCTGCAGTGTCAGACAGGCTCTATTCTCTGTGATGGTTCTCATCCTTTAAATTCTGAGTTTCAGCTTCGTCACTCTGGCAGTCTGTTTGTTGCTCCTAAGGGGAGAACAAAACACTAGAGGAGCATTTCTGTGCCTGCGCATATAGCACATCTTGACAAAACTAGCACAAGGTGACGCACTTTAACTTTGGTAGGATATTTTTTTTTTGTTTGGAGTGGATGTCTTGAAACACTTAATCATGACTGCGTTTAATAAATTTAACGTTAAAATGATTGTTTTTAAATGTATTTTGTCTCGATATGTCTGGACAGTGAATAAGTCTTACTGTTTTTGTTTTATGTTTCTAATGTAGAAACTCTTCTTTACAACAAATATACCAATCACAGGAACAATGTCTGATTCCATGATAAATGACAAATGCTTTCCTTAACAATGAAAAACACAGATTTTGTTTGGATTGCATGTGAATTATATCTAAAACGTATTTCAGCAGTGACATTAAAAAAGCTTCATCTGCCTTTTGGAGGGCTATAAACAGCAGTGTTTAGACAGTGAGTTCTGTAGTACACAAATTAAAGCATGGTCCTTTTTTAAGAAGCTTATACTTTCAAATTAGAACAACTTCTCCTGACTACACAGCAGGGTGGTTCCCTGAGAAGTGCTTCAAATAAACAAAAAGCATTCTTCTCAAGTGCAAAAATGAAAGTAGGTGTAATTCAGACCCAAGACGTCAGTTATAAAACATTCTTTAAAGTGTAAGGAATGAGGATTACAAAGAAATAAAAAGTTAGCTGAGCTTCATCCATTCATTCAGTTCAACCTCAAACTCATTTGAATATTCTGCTGATACATACGGCCAATATATCTGCTACAATACTGGCAGAATTGTCCTTATATGCTGATATCATTCTAATAAGGCATCCTAGGTATCAGGTATTGGTGCTGATACTAAGCCTAAGTCTTCATACTCATAAAACATTGTTAGTACTGTACTCAATATCATCTGAAAGCATAATGTCAGCCACTTATTACCTGAATAGAGAGGAGCTGAAGTGATTTCTACAGTCTGGTGGTATTTTAACATAAATGAGGATAAAAAGTCGAGCAGACTGCAAACTATGCTCTGCTAAATTGTCAATAGGAGAGGTGAAAACTTTCAAAGAGAATAAAGCCAACTTTCAAAATAATCTTAAGAATTGTAATGGTATTATTTAAGCCCGCCACACACAGAAATGTTTTTAAAATCTTAACCAAGTTTTTGCACTGAACAGGATTTCTGGTTGTTAATATTGAACATGTTTAATATTGACCATCTCCCGTCAAAGTGCCTCAGATCAGGTCAGAGAGGGAAAAAATCGCTCTTATCACATTGTACACCACAGGATAATCTGGCGAGATAATCTTAAGAACCATCCGCAAATCAACCTTTGCTGACTTTGGTCAAAACGAGGGACTCAGGCCGACAATCAGCATGATTATTGTGTAGTGTGAAGAACTCTTTAGTAAATTTAGCATAAAAACTAAGGAAATTTGTGTTTGGTAGATTATTTCTTCAATGTAATAATTCTTCTTGGCAATAAATCTTATACTGTTGGAAAGCCTATTTATATTCCATTTAAATGTAGCCACATTTATAAGGAACATGTATTTGTAGGATGAGCAGCAGAGCTGAGTATGTGGGCTGCGCACATGAAAATTTTGACAAATCTTCTCTGCCAGTGCCAAACAGCTTATTCTGCCATTGGTTATTGGCTTATTGTGCCACTGTTTGGTGTTGTTTGATGGATCAGATGATTTAGCTCCAAAGAAACAAGACGTATTAGCAATTTAACTATTTATTTATCTAACAAACAGGAGCCTCAGTAGTGTGTGGAAGAACCATAAACACAGCCACAACAGTCTGGCACTGCCTGGTCACACACTGCTGTGAGATGGCATCCATTTTTTCAACCAGTATTTGTCACAAGACAGCCAATGTGATTGTGTTGGTCACTCTGGCACGAACAGCATGCCAAAGCTGATCTCACAAGTGTTCAATGGGGTTGAGGTCAGGACTGCTAAATCCTGGAGGTAGTCTGTCATTAACCCCGCTCTGTGGACACGAGTGTTGTCATCTTTGAGGAAAGAGTTCAGTCCCAGACTGTGGAGATATGGAATTGCCACTGGTTGCATAATCTCATCTCAATATCTTTCTGCATTGCAGTTTCCTTCAATGATGACTAGCCTTATTTTTTCCAGTGAGGGAGATGCTGCATCCACCATTATGTTACTCTATTGGTGCAGCAAACAACATAGCATTCAGCAACTCATTGTCAACACCTGAGGGTACAAGAGTCGATAGCAACAGCAGAAAAAGCTGTTTGGCATTGGCAGAGAAGATCTGGCAAATTTTTTTATGGGTGCAACCCACATACTCAGCTCTACTGCTCATCCCACAAATGAATCTTCCTTACAGATGTGGCACCATTTAAAGGGAAATAAAAAGGCTTTCCAATGGTATAAGATTTATTGCCAAGAAGCATTGTTACAACAAAGAAATAATCTACCAAACACAAATTTCCTTACTTTTTGCACTAAGTTTATTTACATTGGTACTTGGAATTGGTGAAAACCCAAATGTAACTGCTTGGTCCTGATGAAGATGGAAAGGTGAATTCTTAGTTAGTTGAGCTTAAAAAGTAAGTGCCTGGACTACCTTATCGTTCAAGCAGACCTGGCATCTTTGTAAAGTGTCTAGAGATAACATCGGTTATGAATTGGAGCTACAAACAAAGATTGATTAATAATTCTGAAATATTAATCTAAAAAAAAAAAACATATCTTATGAAACTCACTCATCGTTTTAACCTTTCTGCTTACCAAACTTGAATTTTAGTTGTTTTGTTCACAATGTTTCCTTTTCTATTGTATATGAACTTGGATTTGAGCCAAGAACCCTCTAAAAGTGATGTGACAGCTGTAACCACAGCTCTAAATAGTCAGTTTGAATATTTATCTAATTTGATTTTAAATTTTTGTCAACTTATATAACCTCTTTATGTAAAGTCTTAGTTTCAACTGAATCACTTTTGTAAGTTGTAAAATATAATTTCTGTGACAACATAAACAAAATGTTAAGTCTTCACAGCATTTACACTGACTTCAAATAAAACTGGCTATGAATTAAGAGCAAACATTCAATTTGATAATTAAAAATTGTAAAACTGTAAACTGTATTTCCAGTGTTAGCTGAAGGTAATGAGTGTCTTTTCACTCTGTTGGTTACAGGAAAGTGAAAGAGCTTTGAAAAGAAGACAGCGTGGTAAAGTGTTTGTTTTTTAACCTTATTTTGGCACACAGGTGTAAAAAATGGAAAATGTGCGCTTCAGAGTAGCTCATTGGCTAATGTTTTGTAGTGTTAGCAAAGAGAAGGGCATTTACAAGTCTTTATGCAAAGCAAAGCAGCACAAAATTGCTTGCACTGATCTGACAAACATTCGAGTGGTACCAGTTCTCCAGTGGAACTCTTGTAGTGAAAGCAAATAGACAGATTTCTAAAAATGTAAAACCATTCCTCTAGCATTTAACACCAAAAAGTTTCTGGATCAAACCGATTTCTCAAAAAAGAGTGCTCAGAAATGAAGTTCAATCAGGTGTTTTGTCCAACACCTGGTGACAGATGCAAACAGTCTCTGTCCCCAGGGCCCACCGTGTGCAAATGGACGGACATATCTGGCATTCTTTCACGGCTACACAGCGCAGGGAGCTTCCTGTGCATGACTGAATGATTTCATTATGAAACTCGGCACACACTGAGGGGGAGAGTCACTTAGTCACAGCTCAGTGGACACGGGCCATGAAGGGTAAACTGGGGGGTCTGTGCAACGACTGGAGGGGCTTTGGCAGTGCAACGACTGGACGGGCAGGCTTGTGATGTGCCTGGAGAGCTGGCTCAAAGCCTGGCTTTGTCCGAAGCAGGCCTGAAAGCATAAGGTCAGGGCCTTTGGACATTCTTTCTCAAGACAAAGTCGAAGGTAATGAGTAACAGAGGCAGGCGAGAAAAGGGCTGCACATTCCACAGCCAATAAGAGGAGGGAAAGCGTGCTAAGTGGAGTGACCTCCCATGTTTTTATCTCAGCGTGTGTTTGTCCAGATTCATTTAACCCTCAGTCTTCTTTGCTTCTTTCTATTACTGTATGTAGGTGTTTGAGTTGGGATAGTTTCCCAGTTGGCGATGATCTGAAGATGTGGGCTGTGGTTTTGCAGGACGGAGTCTCATTTCATCACGTGCTTGAAGTTTAACAAGTGTGTACATCTGGAAACACCACAAGGAACACTGAGTTTGGTTAATCTCTGCCATGTGGATTTACTTAAACAGTCAGCTGTGAAAGCACACAGGTGTTTATTAATTTAAAGGGAATACGTATAAAAAGGGAAGGTGAAGGTATAGGTTATATGTCCAGGCAAGAGTTCTCTCCCTGTGTGGCTATGAAAAACGCTGTGACAGTTCTTTAGCAGCAATTTTCCCTAAAGGCTGGCAGACTAAATCTTCAGCCAACAAATTTGCATCTTTAGGTGTAGAATTGGTTTTGTCATAGCAAATAACACAAAAGAAAGCAGACTAAAAACTGTCTCGCTGTTATTTGCTTCTTTAGTAAAAGCTATTCTTGCAGACAGTGAAAAAGATTACATTGTACTTGATTTTCCCATCACAAAAGACTCTTTCTTAAACCTACAACTGAGTCAGATCTTCATTAAATACAAAACTTGTACAAATGAAACAACAAAGTCACTTTTATAACAGAGCCCTAAGAGGACGTTTTCATTTTAGTCAACGGAAAACCTCACTGGGTTTAAAAATCTCTTCCTCCTGGTCAAGACAGGCAGCAGCATAAGCAGCCATACATACAAACAAAATATAAGATGCATGACTAACAAGTAAAGCAGCAAATCAGTCACAACTGACCACAATCATGACTATAAATGCCAGAACACTTACAGCTTGATGTGAATGCCTCATACTGTATGGCGCAGAACTTAATTAGGCCAAAAAGAGGCTGAAGTAAGGCGTAGATGTGGTGAGTAAGCTGCCTGAGGGCACCATCGGGTGGAAAGAAGGATTGATACAACCCCCGTCGTGCTCTGGATGTGATATGGTGAGTAAGCACGGCCTAGAGTGGTGTCCAGGCCTGTAGCTGGCTTGCCAGGAGCCTAAAGTAATGCTGTGCAAGGGCCCAAAAACAGTCGGTATGACTGTATGGTCTCCCTTTATTTCTATCTTTAAATTCCATTGTTTTGCATTTAAGGGTTTTTTGGTATTGCCTTTATTGGATCAGACAGCTGAAGAGACACAGGTAATATGTAGAGGAAGGGTGCAAAACATGCACCAAACATGCACCAGGATCAGGGTTTGAATTTCAAGTAGAGCGTCAAGGACTGTGGCCTCTGCATATGGGCATATGCTCTGCCAACTAAGCTAAACTGACAGCCACTGGCCACTTTTTGTTATGTAAAGGTGTTTTTGTTCCATTTTGTTTTTTTGAACTGTCTTAAACTAGGGTAACTGAATTCCTATTTGGATACTAGTGATGTTCCTAGGTGAATAATATCCCATCAGCTTACACACAAATTAAAAATGCATTTAGCTGAAATCAAATAAAAGGACTCTGTAAAACAGCATCACACTGTGATGGTGTAACCTTGAAAAGCTGACGGACTTGCCAGACTGCTCGTCGGTCATCAGGCAAATCCATCTTGCAAGTTCCAATCTACAAATTTGTGCTGAACCTATGATGGTTGGGATCAATCAGCGTTATTTGAGGAGAATGAGGCAGTAACTAAGGGTGTGGTTTAGTTGTACTGTGAGCTGTTAGCAATGGCTGTCTCTGGTTTAGCAATTTGCTCAAACGTAGCTATAGTACAGAGGCAGTTTTATCAGAACTGGACCGCATTTCTATATAAGATAAAGACATAGACTTAAGAAAGAATTGGACAAAGCCTGTGTGACTTTAGCCGTTTGATAACAATAAACTCAAAACAGCTTTTGAAGCCAATCCCTGGCGCCTCCATATTGAAATCACTGTCTCGACCAAACTTTGGATCAACCTAACGGCAGACAAGAGCCTGCCCACTGAGCTCAACTTACTGTCAGCTCAGCTCACACTAAAGTCAGTGTAGGTACCAGATCTGTCTGGGGGCCTAGGCCCTCATCCTGCACTTTCTGATGATGTCACAGACAGTATTGACTATGGCAACTCTATGTGGACAAACCACAATGCAGCCAAGTTGACTGATGCTCATATTTTTGTCATTGATTTTAAGATATATATTCTTGTTTTTTACTTAAAGTGACCGATTTTTTTGTGAAGTTCATATTACTTTTTACTGTGAATAGTGTTTTGTTTTTATGAAGACCCTTGTTAGGTTGTAAAACTAATATTTTAGCTATTTAATAGTAGGAAGATATTTGTAATGAGCAAACAGCGAGTCATGGCCATTTCAGACACAGTAAATGTCACCGAATTAAAATATTTGATTTAAAATGATGTTTCTCACACCCTCAGCATCACCACCAAACATACAGAGGGTTGAAAGCGGGTAATTCAGAGGGAAAGAGAACCTAGGAGTATGAATATCATTATGACACTGAAGTTAGCTTTCAATGTTAGCCTCCTAGAAAGCTAACGGGTTCGCTATCACATGGAGTGAGCTTCAAGCCAATAAAAATGTGCCATGTCATCAGCAGGCGCAGGCCACTGGACAGATCTGGCAGCCCAGACACATCTGGCACCTACACCGGCCTTCTGGAGGTAGCATCTGCCTGTTGAGCTATCTGTCAATCAAATGAGACGTGCCAGGGTTGGGGTTGACTTGTACTCTGAGCCGCTGAATATAATTGCTGCCCCAAGGGTAGTGATTTGCT
This sequence comes from Cheilinus undulatus, assembly GCF_018320785.1. Classification (NCBI taxonomy): domain Eukaryota; kingdom Metazoa; phylum Chordata; class Actinopteri; order Labriformes; family Labridae; genus Cheilinus; species Cheilinus undulatus. Next base: position 32,657,581 of record NC_054873.1, read on the forward strand.
TGGATGTAGCTGTGGAAAAGCAGCAGTTTAATCAGACCCTCCTCAAAGCAGAGATAATGATTTTGCCCATCACCTGATTGGCTCCAGCATGAATTTTAGCCATGGGAACATCTACCGCTCAAACACGATGGCAGCACTAGCTTGTATAGCTCAGGTTAGCAGTTGAGCTGAGCATGCCTACTACCTCATTTTGTCAAGTCACTCTGACTGGCCTGTCCTAAATGTTCATTCAATCTCCTTCTGAGACTTTCTTTGAAAAGTCCTTCCCTTCCCAAACTAAAATTTCTCTAGATTTTGCTAAATTTGTCTCATCTTAAGATAAAAACATTGTTTATTCCATGATAATGAAACATCAGCTGAAACATCGAAATATTGACAAGTTAGCACAAGATAGTAGAAATACCAGCAATGTCAGAAACATGGGTGGGTTGAGATCTAAAGGAAACAACTCTAAATTCTCATTATCACTGGAAAGTGAGTAAAATTAAATCTATTAATGAATGTTTTCTTAATCCTTCGTAGAATATCTCTTCTCATCATTGTTATTATCAGACTTTCAGGTGTAATATACCCTACAGTATATAAACATATCATCTTAAAGATCTGCTTATACTCTAATAACTGTTTTTGTACCAAGAACTGTTTAACTTCCATTTGAATTGCCTCTATTTTCCTTTTAATACGATTTGCTTCATGCCAGTCATAGCACACATAAAATAAATCCTGATTAATTTCAGCACTTAATTCCATCCTATTTGTTATGCTCAGTCCCTCCAGCTCTGTCTCGCAAATGTCAGACCACATTCTGCTGAATGTCATACGCCTAATTTGATTTCATGAGGAACTTCTGCGTTTTACATTGTAAAGAGAATGAATCTGTTGAATAGGTTGTAAAAGTTATTGTTTCTACAGGAAAAAGGCAGGGCTCACAAAGATTGCAATGTAAGTAAAGGGGCAAATACAAGTAAAGGAGCTAATTTAAGTAACAAATCTTTTAAAATCCAGTCGTGTTAACTTAATCAAGGATTACCCAGGCATGACATTAGCTCTGATTTAAAGACCTCGTTGTATTCAAATGTTCTGCCTCCCACTCCTTATTTGAGCTAAAATGCAGCACAACATTTGATAGACATGCTTGATGGGTTTTGATGCCCCCGTGGATGATGCTTGTTGATGTCTCAGTCAACAAGGGGGGCTGTTTAAAGCACATGCCGTTTCGCTCATTTGCATTTGGACTCATCTCTATGTAAATGTGAATTAGTATGCCCGTTGAAAAGGCTGCTTTTGCTCTCTTTTGCTCGAAAGAATAAATTCACGCAGAGATAATCTATCATTTTGTTCATGAATGGGTCTTTCTCGTGGCCACCTGCACCTCACTGAGAATGTGGTCGTAATGAAGATATTTCTATGCAAATTTTGGGATGGGAGGTTATGAATCAGCCAAAGTGCCAGAAGAGGAGTTGACTGGTCTAAAGAAGCTCACTGGACATATGGTTGAATCTGCCTGACAACAATGAAGGGATGGCATTCCTAATTTCAAAAAAGTTTATTCTTTTTCTGGTGAACTCTTGTCCTGCTGCTCCTATTGTATCGCACTGTATGCCATCATATTGTATCCTGAAGTATTGCACAGTATTGCATTGATTGTAACATATAAAACTGTCTTGCATCACTGCAATGTATTGTAACATATACTGTAACATATTGTACTATATTGCATTGCATTATATTGAAACATATTGTATTGTATTTGAGATGGCCCGATTCAGAATCTGATATTAATCTGCGCCAGACTCAAATAACTAGATCAGGTTGTCAGTGGCAACATGCCGATTCATAGAGCAGGAACTTGTGATGGATTCCGGTCGGCCTTCACATAGCACAGAAGACGCTAACAACAAAGAGTTACCAATCTGTGTATTTCACACTGGTTATGCTTCTCACACTTCTTCTCAACAACATGCAATGGCATGATATTAGCTCTGATTTAAGGACCTTGTTGTGTTCAAATGTTCTTCCTCCCCTCCTTATTTGGTCTAGTAATTATAGCACATTCTGTATGTCCCATTCATTATAGGCTAATTACAGCAACAAGACATATAACAGTGGGCATGTGCAGCCCTGGTGAGGAAACTACTTGACGTAAGCTCAACAGGCAGTCGTGATTGTATGGCTATTTGGTAAATTTAAAAAAAAAAAAAAAAAAACATGGCTGGATCCTGAAACAAGAAAGACTGTGCACCCACGGCAGCCAACAAGAGGTGGAAACAGAGCTGTGCTTTCAATCCAATGTCCTTTTATACAACAACATCAAAGACAAGTTATTTCCACTTTTTACTAGTGAATAAAAATAACTAATCAGCATGACCAAGTGACAGAAAGTTCTATATCTGTTGGGTGAAGTGCCAAGAAAGCCAACTCAACTGAAACAACCCCATACTGAAGCCAGTTGTCAAAAGAGCAAAAACATCTTTTTCACCAAGAAAAGCTTCCAGTGTAGTTCTTTTCTCTTCTTTTAATGAAGAAATGTTGTCCTGGTCTGATAAAACTGCCACTATAGCTACATCTGAGCTGATTGTTTCGTTATTAGCAGCTATAGTTTATTGGCTTCCATTACAACTAAACTATGCCCTTAATTACAGCAATCTCATGCTGAGGCCGGTCAGAAGAAGAGCAAAAAATGTTTTCCATCAACAAAATTTTTCATTGTGGTTCTCTGCTCTTCTGTTTTATTGAAATGTTGTCATTGTTTACCATCTTGCTGGAGAACACAGGTAATCAACTCCTTTTGTACAACGGCCAAATTTTTTCTTGACAGGCACCTTAGGGCCATGCTTTTGCATACTAGAAGTATTTTTTAAGCATTAACAGAGAGATCAGTCCTTTTCTTCTATGGGCAATTAAAATATTTTAACTACATATTTCTGGCCTGCCTTCCTGTCCATCACTATGTTTGACGCTGATATTCTGCAACCTGATTGGGGAAAAACTAATGGAGGAATCTGGCCTTTTTTTTATTCTTAGGCAGAAAAATCACATGCTCCAAGATTCTGGGGTGAAAAGTTGACAGAAAACTGCAGACTTAATTAACACTGGACTGAAAAAGCTCATGTTTATCATTCATCATATTTATTTATTTATTAAAGCTGACAGGTGGATTTTGGAAAAAAAAATGGATCTATGTCATTCCTGATGAATGCAAAAACAAAAAAACAATGCAATCTTGATTGTTGTTGTTGTTGTTTGTTTTTGTACTGTACAGCACTTTGGTCAGCATCTTGTTGTTTTAAAATGTGCTTTATAAATAAATTTGAATTGGATTGGTTGGATCAATTCTCAGACCAGGCAAAATGCTTCAGACTGAAGCATTGCAAGATTGATCTGCCTGATGACAAAGATAGAATCTGGCTAATCCATTAGCTTTACAGGTTATCTGGTGTGAAAGGTTAGGTTTAACTCTGACTCTGACAAACAACAAAAAAAAGCTGAACAGTGAACTTTCTCCTTTGACAGGACATACTTCTGGAGATGGATTGGAAGCAACAAAAAACTTGGAACCACAGTAAAATTTGTCATCATGTAAATACTTTCTAAAGGTGCTCTGCCTGGCCTCTGCAATAACATAGGAGAGGATTTATCATGGATGTAAAAGCTTCACTATATCTGGAGCTTTAATGTCACAGTGCAGTGCAGTGCTAGAGGCTATAAACTTCAACAGATCACACACCAGAAACTCCTACTTTGTCAGATAATGCATATGACTGTTTGTGAGACATTAAATAAGCCAAAGATATCAAGGGAGTCATTGATATGGCTGCTTTGCACATAGACTGCAGCTCAATAAGGGGTTCATTGAGCAGAGGGTGAGTGATGATATTAAAGTGGTGCACAGATTGTACGGCAGAGTTTGGTAACATTTTCAGTTTAGATGTATTTAAAGTGGTTTTACAGAGTTTGGGAAACCTGATGCTGCACATACCTCATACTCAGAGAGAAATGTAGGTTATTGATCTTACACAGGAACTGGATCAGTGGTATTGGCATCAGCAGATCTGAAAACCCAGGAATTCTGGCCAACCCAGGAATGATCAGTACATTATTGTATCGCATCATACCATATGGTACAATATTATACTGTATCCTAACAAATCCCATCCTATCATATCATGATCCTTTATTAATATATAGTTCTGTATCTTTAAATAGCATCAAATTCTGAAAAATCATAATTTCTAAAACCTAACTTCTACTCTCCTGAACCTTCCACTACTTTTTCAGGGTGTTTTTTTAATCAGTGGAGTCACTTTTCACTGTGTTGTGACTGTGTCATGCAGTCTTCGTCCTCTTCATGCCTGAAGTACAAAGAGGATCGATACACTGAAGGGGAGAGAGGACGTGTGGTACTTGATGGCGAATGCCTTCAACCCGCTGAAACAGCACATTCCCCTCCTGCTTGCTGACCACTTGTTCTGAATGCTAGTACTGGCTGGAGGCTTCAAGCTGTCGGAGATCTGTCTGGTCACAGTAGTCGTTTTAAATTATGGCACCAATGGGCTGTGCCTTTGCTCAGTAATTTGGTCATTTCTATGTAAATTGCGCTCATAGTAGGCTGTTGTACCATACAAACTCTGCGCCTCGTCTCGCTCTGTAATGGTACACTGTTACACTGAAATGATTAAGCTCACAGTGAGGAAAATGTCATGACAGACAGTCAGTTAAGTAGATAGGTCGGCAGGAGTAGAGATAGAAGGGGAGGGCACTCAGGCATGCAGCGATGAAGACAGGCATAAGAGGAAGGCAGTCGATTTGGGTTGCGTCCAGGTGCTGGCCTCTCTCTTCAGAGTGGGGAAGAGAGAAGAGCTCACTGGAGACAAATATTAGGAGCTTTATGGCTGACTCTGCAGTATCATTGTCAAGTTGGACATGAAGGTGAGATAGGCCTGCCTAGTATAGGATACAACAAAATAGGGCAATGTATCAAAATAGTGGCATGATTATATACCTTTAGGTTAATGAAGCTTATGTGACTGCATGGTTATTCTATTTTAGGGTTTTATAAACTCATGCCTCAGTCTTGGCAGCATTGCAGGCCAGTCCCAGCTCTGACAGACATTATTATCCCCTCTGTCACTGACAACAATATCCTTTGATGGCACTGCTACCTTCAATATTGGAAAACAATTCGTTTCCCTGTGTGTTTGGCCAAGGCGTTTTTAGGGAACTCTCTCTTTTTTGAAGTTTTAAAACAAAGGGATGTCAGTGGTGCTTTTTTATCTTTGAATTTAAATGTGTTTTTTAGCCCTGCCTGGTAAACAAATGCCTGAAAGCTAATGACTTTTTTTCAATAATCAGCAGCCTCAACCAGCTGGATTTTTCCTGGGTACATTTTTTTCCATTACCGCTCAAAAGGATGCAGTTTGGAGTGTTTTGTTTTTTTTTAATAACTCAAAACATTCCCACTGTAGGATAAGAAAAGGCTCCTATGAAGCCATCTAGCTGGCCAATTAGCAAACAGAGCTGTCTGTCTGCTGACATGATTTTTGTTTCATGCTGACACGAGCAAAGACTAATTAAAATAACAATACTGAATGCTTGATTCCCACTGAAGGTGTACATTAGTATTCTATCCATATAAGCAAATGAAAACCTACACATTCACCATAATATGCTGGTCCACTCATGGTTTTGGGAACTGCCCACATACAAAACAATTTATAGAAAAAAGAGGATCACCGACTTGAAATCCAGAATATAAGTCACCCCTGTGTATAAGCCTAGTCTTTTTTTCGGAATGTCTTAAAAGAAAAAAGGTTTAAATTGTCCTCCTGGGAGATGATTTCCATTCAGCAAAGTCTACAACGTGCAATTCATGCACAGCTATGTCATCTTTCAGTATCACCTGAATTTTGTTGTATGGAGTTTGCACATCTACTAGCTACACTATGGTAGTTGAGCTCTCGACCTCTGGTGAATTTTGTGAGACAGACTCACAGCCTAAGAGTCCCTCGGCCCTCCTTCGCCTGTCACTTCTTATCTTTGCTGAGGAGTTTTCTTCATGATTACGACCTAACAAAGATGAAAAGCAGTTAAAAAGTGACTCGAACCACCCCAGATCTGGTCTATGTTGTATGTTAAGTATGTAGCATGTTCTAAGCACTAAAGTTGCCATTTGCACTGCACATTCTATAGAAGAGAATTTATAACCACATAAGGTCTCATGTAGTGTGTGACAGCAGCCGCTGCACACACTAACAGTAATGACTTTATAGTTTGTAATAGTAAATAAGTTGCCCTAGTATATGCATTGTGTCCAGTGATTTGATTAAAGAACAGGTATTAAAATTGTGGCTTATACACCACTATTAAGGCCTTTCACATAACTTTTTTTTATCAACGGACAGACATCAGTAATTGAACTTCAGTCTCAATAGAAAGTTGGGAATGGAGCTCAACAGTGACCACCCACTTTTTTGCTGCTCTGGTTCTGAAGTTAAATTTGCAGTTCAAATCCTCCATTGCCATTCCTCATAATCCTAACATCAAGCATTTTAAGCCAAGAACCAAGCCAACCAGCCACCTGAATTGATTCTGCACAAAAACTACATTGAAAATGAATATAAAAGCTGAGATACAAGACTACTTTTTTTTTTTTTTACGAGGACGAGGAAACTACGTATCCCACAACCCTACGTGATTCCTTATTTTTCCACTGAAAGTGATAGCATTTGAAATGTTTAAACCACGAAAATATATTATAGTTTGCAAATATATTTCGTCATACTACAGCTGCATTTATTTCTGATATCAACAACTGTCAGTCGTTGTTTGCAGTTTTCGGTAGACATTTCACTGATTTCAGCTACAGGAGTGCATACCATCGTTCCACACTCAGGTAGCTTAAGCCTACCTTGGATATTTCTGATATTATGGCTAATTATCAAATCCAATATGGAGAAAATTACTGGAATTTTTACTTTGAGTTTACATTTGTTAATAGACTGAACATGAGGAATTAGGAACTGACTTAGTGCAGCAGTTCCAAACATATTTGGGGAGCCTCCCCAGCTATAGCCTACCTAAAAAGGTTGAGCCCCCCAGTACCCGCATGAAAAACAGTGATAAATTTCTGTAAAAATCAAAATAAAGTGTGACTAACAGAACAATTACACAGACCATAATGAATATACAGCAAGCATATTATCTTTATCTTACACTGTGCAAATTTCATTGATTCAGCCATTAATTTGAAGTCACACAACTTCCAAAGTTGAGCTGACTTCCAGTTGAATCATGTGCAGTTTGTTGTGTTGTGCTGTGTACAGGTGATACGACAGCCAACCATGACTGGTTGGATGGATTTCTGACATGTTTAATATTTTGGTGGTACATCTCCAAACACTCACCACAGTGAGAGCAGAACCACAAGCAGAATCCTCAATTTTGGGGTATTTTTTCCTTTGTAATCTGTCAGACAGCATCTTAAATCATCGTGACAACAGCAGGAATGACCTTCTAATGCCCTCATCCTGTGCTATAAATAAATACATAACACTCAGGTCTTGTTTGACCATCAGACCATACAGTGGGAGAATATATATCATGCACGCTGGCTATGCACTGTAAGAGATGAGCTGACATTCCAGCATGTATGTCATGGAGTCAGCTTGAAATTTTACTGTGAATGCTTGGCTTTATTTAATATGTGCAAATCTAATTATGGGAACCCAAAACTTGGCAAAGCCCCCTACCCTGCCCCACAGAATGGCAGCTAATCGTTTAAAAATGGCATGAATAACCAATAAATAATCCCCAGAAATGTGCACAAGAATTTATAAAAACTATGGAAATTTGCCAAAAAATATTCAAAAAGGTGCAGTTTTTTTGGTTGTATTCATCTGAATCTGTATCATCACAAAATTACAACTTCCTTAAGTAACAGAAGAACAAAACATGGTACCCTTGTAAGCCCACTCTTATACCAGGTAGCCATGATTTCCATGCATACCAACTCTCATTCTGAAATCTTACTGAAGATTGTTCAGATCAAAACAGCCTCAAAGGCCCTTGTCCACATGGGAATGGGAATAATGCTGGGTAATGCAAAAACTTTACAATCGTAGCTGTTAACATTTTGTACCATTACAGGTACTATGGACTGCAATTTAGTGCAAGTCTGTTGTTTTCACATGAGCATGACTTGCACATGCATGCACAAGCAAGAGAAAACTTTCTGGCACTGGTGTTTTTGATACCTTCTATAGGCAATGCCAAAAAAATTGTAACAAGATTAGATATTAATTCAAGAAAGGATTTGCAGATGATTTATAAGAAATGCATAAACAGATTTGCTAGGCCTCTGTGATTGAAGTACTGTGTCTTGATAGGAAACACTGTAAAGTTAACTCTGTTTGAAAGCAAACTCCACACTCCTTTTAATCTCTACATTTAAGCCAACAGTACAAACACAAACTGCAAAGCTCTAAAAGTACCAGACTTGAACGCCTGTGTGCTATGGCAGAAAATGAATAAATCTGGAAACATTTTCATCATGCTGTTTCTTTATACTTTTTTGATCAGAGTAGACTGACTAGTTTTAATTAATCCCAGGCCAACAGCACAGCAGTCAATTACTGAAACTTTAAGAAATGATGGCCAAAAGATAAAATCAATCAATAAAAAATTCAGACCTGTTTTCATTTCTTCCCTCAGAAATGTTATATTTTCTGATTCTACTTTAAAGCTTTCGCCTCTCTCAAAGACATTCCTACCTGTCTCACACCTGTAACTTGACTATCTCAAATGGCATGTTTGAGACATCCTGGCCTCCCACGCCAGCAGCCACAGCAATTATACTCTGACACGACTGCAGGGTGAGGCTCAGTGTCTCGCACTAAACCAGACACCCTTACATTACCTTAACCAAAGGGGAAACAATACAGGGTGTAGTGGTTCACTTCCTTCCACATTCAGAGCCAATTCAAGCAACAAACCTTTGCGTTTTTAACCTTACTCTTTACAGAACTCACATACTTGTGCTACAGAAATGCGGTACGTGTGGGAGGTTTCAATTTCCACTAAGTAAAAGAGAATCACTTGACTGAAAAGACAGGGTTACAGGAAATTCTGAAGGCTGTATCATCTAGTGAATCAGCAAAGCTGGCTTCAACAAAAGAGAGAGGCTTTGATATTGTAAGGTGGCTGTAGGTTCTCTGCTTGTATTATCTTGCCCTTTTTTTAATTCCCCTCTGCGCTCTTTCATTCCATTTCTTCACATCCATTTGGCCTGTGCAAATATTGCCATAGTGAGACCCTGCGAGCATTGATTGATTGTAGGTGGGGTCTAATCACCCAGGCTAGATACAAAGACATCTTCCACGAAAATCAATGTCACTGAAAGAGAAACTAAACCATTTTAAAGTTCCACTGTTTCTCATAAAGCACCGTCGACCACAAGGGGAATATCTAGTATTTTCTCTTATTTCGTCTCACTACTTCGATTTTTGAAACCATCCTAATTTATTCCATATCATTTACCCTTTAAGACAGAGAAGAAGAGGGGCTTTATTGGACACTAGGGGGTTGGGAATTTATCACTGCAATGAACTATTGTATATGACTCAGTTCTAATAGTAAAATTGATGGTCCCCCATCAGGAAATGGAAAGGTAAAGAGATTGGCTGTAAGGCTGAAAGCAGACATCTTTCATCAGGGCAAAGAGAGTGCAACACAGTGATTTATTCCTCTGTGTGTTGACTTTTATGCTTCCAAGGCTTTGCCTGTTATGTGCGGAGCTAACACAGAGGAATGGCCATGTCAGCTTCATAGCTTCATTCCCGAAGCTTTAACAGATACAAGGAATGCACATATATACAGTGTTTTCATTCATGCACTCCTAAAAATGTCTAGAAATGTTCTGGACAGTCTGCCTCTGAAATTATTTAGTTTCCTGCAAAACCGAACAAGTTGAAAACACTCCAAATATTTGTTGTAACTGATTACGCAACAGTCTTTAAGTGGAAACACATTTTTTGAGTATGAGTAAATTTAAAGTACAACTTTTCTGTTACACATCCACTGCAATTTCCCCTTGTCTTGTTTAGAATATCTTCAGAAAAAAGGGATGCAAAGTAAATGGGATAAAGGCTGCAAAATGGGCTAGAAAGGCAAAGAAAGAGGCAATTAAGGCTGAAAGAATGAAAAAGTGGTAAAAAATGGTTAAAATGTGCAGAAAAACTAATGAAAGGGCTTAAAAGGTGGCAACAGTGAGTCATTTGAAAATTAGAACCAATCAATAGCTTCACACAATTTTGAGCTTCATTTTAATGATGCACTGACATCATCATACTGCTCTTACACAGTGGTCAAACATCATCCGTGGTACATTGATGTTGGTCAGCAGAGACTTCTCTAACTGAGAGGATAACTTCACTCATGGTGCAAAAGTGTCTAATGCCCAAGGGTACTCTGAGAAAAGTATACAGATTAAGAATAGAATGACAAAAATACCTAGAACAATTCTGTACAGTTTACTTGAGACTAAAAATGTGTTAGATCAACTCAGAAAAACAGAGCTGAAATAGCTATTTTGGATTTTTAAGTTAACTCATTTTTCAACAACCTTTAAGTGTTTGGCCTTACAGTGCTGGTTGTTAGCAGATAATGGGAAGCTGAGTCTCAGAAAACAAAACATGACATAAAAAGGCGCTGCAGCAACACCCAAGTTGGTGTAAAAAGCAGCAGGACACTGTAAAAAAGTATTTTTCCTTGTGTCAGAGACAAGTGTGCTTGGAAAGTGGAAAAGAGCACACTGGGGAGGAGGAAACTGTATGAAGTAGTTCAACTATCATAAAATCCTGTCAGAAAGACACACTTTTAAAACCAGTGTTTTCATCCAAATTGTTGGCTGTGTCCTGTTTTCTAGTATACCAGTACAAAATGCTGAGACATCCCCATGAGTGCAATCGCCAGCACTCAATATTGCACACCTCCTGGGGCAGGATGGCAGCACCACATTCTGAGTTTTTCTCCCTCATCGGGTCCTAATCCTGCATTTCAAGGAGACAATGAAACCTTGTGGAGTGCTGGTTTGATTAAAAAAGTCCTACATTAAAGACAAGAAGTGACCAGAAGAGGTGGGCAGCATGACCTGTGGTATGGGTTGGTACATTACAAATATTACTGCACGTTTAGGGAAGAATCTTGGTGCTGATGTGAAAAAATGTGGCTATCTGCATACACATGCAGCTAATCCTGAAAATGACAGAGGAATTTTAAGTGTGAACAAAACAATACTTGGACAGCTGGCTGATCAATTAACATGTTGATACACTTAAATTAATTAACAACTGTTTTGGTAATGATTGACCCTCTATCTGTTTCACATTCTAGCATATTGAAAATTTGAAGCTGTCACTTACTGATTTGAGGCATTGCCTGTTTGTTAAAAGTTTGCAGCGGTCATGTAATTCTGATGACACACAAATATCAGATGTGGGGCAGAAAGTGAACAACAACAGTTAGGAATCAATGGAAATGAAAGAAAGTTTGTGCATAAAAGCTCTAAATGGAACCTCCCACTGCAACATCATAAGGAAATTTCTACGTACATTAGGTTTGACCCCTACACTTCACAATATGTGTTTCTGAACATGTTTTTTTCTCCTCAGGGATTATTCGATTTACCAGGCGTGGAGGTGACAATATATCACATATTACTTAGTCCTGCAGACTTCCAACTACACTAGCCAGATGAAGGGAGACAAGACTCAAAAGGAGTCTTGTACTATACTAAAAGGCTAGCTACGCCTCTTTAACAGCTTTTCTCCCTCCTTTGGTCATAAACATGCTTTAATTGCTTGGGACGTTGTTATACTTTTAACCAAATAAAGCTTGTGAGGTAAGCGTCCGAGCAATGATGTGTCTAAACAAACTGCACATTTAAAAAGCCAAACTGGTCCCAAATGAAGAGCCATTTGAGATAAAAATTCCAATACCAGAGCACTGGGTATCGACTAATACTCATTACCGATCTGATTATGGTGTAAACTGGAACATCATTTTAGCCCTACAGTAATCTCAGAACAAGTAATTTCTTTGACACTTAAAGTTGTTTGTCCTGGTATTATTGTGATTTTTACTGCTAAATATTAAAATAACAATGACACAGAGGGCCACATCACAGGCTCTCTATCTTTCTTTCTCTCCATTATGCACTATTCAGGCCATCTCCAGAATGCTATGTGTGTTTAAGCGTTTACAGTTTGACACAGCATGACGTGATGACGGAACTGCCTGCAATTGGTTGACAGCCCCTGACAAAGCATTCTGGGGAACAAAATCAAACAATATGGCGATTAGCATTCAAGCTAGAAGTAATAAATGATTGAAAATGGATACAAATGTATAGAACGATGTCCAATATCTGATCTACTGGCGTGGGTTTAATCTTTAAAGTCCCTGAAAGTCACTCAAGTTCCAGGTCTGTTGAAAAGCTTTCGTAAGCGCTATGAAGGCATGGATCGCGTCACTGAAACGGCGCAATGACTCGTGTCAAGAAGGCAGAAAAAGGCTAATATATGACAGAGTTAGTCTGGAGGGTTTTTTCCACAAATATATACAGAGAACACTAAAAAACAGTATGGCTAAATTAAGCAAAATGTACTTAAACAAAACTGTACTGGATCGGTGCATTAACGTGTTCTCACTGATACTATTACCATTATTTTTAGCAGTATTGCACACATCTCTAATACTGGTAACAGAAATAGAACAACTTTAATTTCAATAAAGCAGCTCTTATACTAAGCTGATTCAAATGATCCAGATCTCTAAAACAAGACATATTTCCCATCACAAAAAGCAAGGCTGGACACACAAGTACTTACAGGTAGCTTCAGATTGTTTTTTTTCACGATTTTAACAGTTGACAGTTTTTAAACAGCAACAACTTTAGCTTTTTATTACACTTCTCTGCAGAAATCCCTTCCTGCCCCCCATCTGGAGCTCTTTGCCCTTATGTGACAACATCTGTAAACAAGCTATTCCCCTCCCCACATCAGTAATTATCCAAACACAGCTCTGCAAGTTCAATTAGCCAGACAGGCCTGTTTTTCTCAAGAAGTGGTGTGCATGAAGAAAAACAAGAAGAACACTTAAGATATTAAGAGAACAAACGGCAGCATCTTTCTTTAAAAAACAAACACATCAAGCATGGTATTTAGCTGCTCTACTGTCATAAATACATACAATACACAGCAACTGAACACAACTCAAAAGGCCAAGGAGTGCATCAGTCAAGCTCAGTGGATAAAAATCTGACAGTGACAGTCATTTCAGTCAGCAAAATTGAAGGCTGCTGTAAGATATGACATGCAGTGTTTTATCTACCTGAAATGAGCGCCTATTGTTCCACAGATAACCATGAATTCTGAGCGGTAAATCTGCACTATTATTATCACAAACAGCACATTTCTTGTAAGGATTGGAAGCTGGCTATTGTGATGGTTTTTGTTAGTCTTGTTTACTTTGATGACATTTGATAGACAGAGATACTGCTATAAATACAATCAACAATGAAAACAAGTGTCGCAGTTCTGCAATCCACATCTTCATCCAAACATGGCAGGAAGGACCCACACCTGGTAAACAGGTCCTTGCTCTCCCTGACAGACAAACAAATGGAGGGCCATGTAGTGACTCTGTGAGGACGAGGGACAGCCAAATGGGTGACTTTGAGCGTGCAAGCTCAAAGAATGTGAGCCTGCTGTGCTGCAACGACAGAGTCAGGCCAGGTCGTGACCTCGGCCATGTTCTGCTTTTATAACCCTCAGCCTTTTCAAAAGCACCCCTCACTCTGTCAGTCCCACAATTCTCAGCCTTTTCTTTCTGTCTGAAGTTGCCGCTGGACTGTATTACATGATCCCATCTGGTAAAGACAAAACGTACGCTGGCATGCCGTCAGCAAGCTCGTATTCCACGCTTATTCTGTGATTCAAAGGAGTATTACCAACACCAAAGATAGTTGACCAGCATGACTAATCCACCAGCCTTGTTGGCTGTCAACATGTCGCCCTTCATAGGTACCCTCTCTCCCCGTCCTCCTCCCAGGTGTTCCCATAACTCACCGGGCCTCAAATCCCATGCGGGCATTCCTGAACTTCAGAGAAACATCGGCAGATGAGAGCCCGGATTTATGGCTTGCAGATAGACAGTGTAGAGGGAGGGGGAGAGTGGAGCCACAGAGGGAAGGTGATGGGGTCCTCTTCAAAGCAGAGGAAGAGCCTGTTGTTGTTCTTTCCTTTGCTCACTGGTGCACACATATACACAGCTCTCTGTTCCCCTCTTACAGCTGGAGAGCTCACTCTCTGGTTTATGCACACAGAGCTACTGCAGATTTCATTTTATCTTTTAGTACATATATAAGAACCAATTAAGTAGAGGTTTGCATTTTCAAGCTTCCCCCTCCTCCTTCCCAACACTGACAGAAAAACAGAGCTATTACAGACATGATTTAGCCCCTCGTTTTTCATAATATCAAAGGTGACCCTTCAAAGATTGCCTCCAGGCTTCTTTATTGCACCTGCATAAAATATTCCTCTTCTTCTTAAATGCCACCTCCTTCTGAGCTATTTGAATCTGTTTGTGTGACTTTCCATGCAACATCATAGGTCACTGAGAAAAGTGCACATGCAATGACGTGTGCTTCTATCTATATTTGTATACGCAGGAGTGTTTGCATTTGCAGCCTCCGTTCCAAACCAGCCAGTGTTAGATCGGGGGGTGCGAGGTGGGGGGATGAGCATTGTGGTGTTAGCTTGATAGATGTGTGGAGTCATGTCGTTGCCGAGTCGGATGTGTAATGAACCCTGCTTTGCTTCTGTAACATTTGGGCTGATTGATTAGGAACACAGGCGATTTAACATGCAGGATTGCTGCCTCTTTACAATACAAGTGCTTCACGAACCAGATTACACATAGAGCATGAGTGGAGACACCCTGCTTTCGTCCACAGTGGGAGGCTTGTAAATAGGTTGTCATGACACTGGAATTTCAATCTTTGATGTGAAACTAGTAAAATTCAACAATTTTAATACCTGTTTCATTACTACAGCAACAAAAATAGAATTTCTAGGCACCCAACATCAGGCAATTTCTTGTTTTTAGTTATCAAAGGCTGCTCAGTCAGTACATTTACATGCAAAAAAAAGGTTGAGTTATAGTGTTGGTTCAACTAAAACTAGACTTCAGAATGCATGTTAACTGGAGATGCACAATGTTGGATTTTTGCTGATGTCTGATATGCCAATGTTTAACAGTTCATTTTAGTCAATATCGATTACAATACCAATATTTAAATGTTGTTTAGACCTTATGTTCAGCTGTTGAAACAAACTTTTAAGTTTATGGAATGAGCATCACCAGTGGTGAAGACTTCAGCTGATGGAGGTCTGTTCTTCCAGCCTTAAACTCCAAAAATCTCATTCAAATTTATTTATTTATATATATAATATATATTATATATATATTATATTATATATATAATATATATCTGATTTTATACTGACCATCCCTAATGTAACATGTTAGTGCGACTGAAATCATACTAAATTCAGTGTCTTGAAGTCAGACTGATAAATGGAGATAATGTGGTTAGAGAGTGATTCACTCTGGCATGTATAACAAAATTTGATATGCAAATCATTTACTGTTTGCAAATTTTTTAGCAAGGTTAACCAGAATAAGGTTTATTAGTAACTAATTTAGCTAAAAGGGGGCAGATCTACACCTAATGTAGAAAAGTTGGACATACTTCAGCCAGCTTTAATTCTCCCTTGGTACTTGTATGCCGCAACGACGACAGCTGACCAGTAGGGATTCACAATATTATCGACAGTAAACCGGTATTGGCGGATAATAGCTTAAAAAGTCAATTATCGGTGTCGGCTGATAATAAAATTTACGCTTATCTGTACAGCCGATAATGGGACATCATAATCATTATCATAATCAATGACACTGGATGTACGCCAACAACAAACTCAACAAGTCAGCTGTGTGGGAGAAGTTTGAGGTGTGGGAACAAGACAGCAAAGTAGCTGTTTGCATCACTTGTAAAGTACATGTGATGCAGTGGGACTCGACAACACGCCTTTATTTTGCATCTAAAAAAACGTCACCCTGATGACTACAAGGCCTTTCTTAAGATAAAGAATGACAAAACCTTGTGCCAGGGAAAACTCGTCAACCGCCTCTACTTAAGTCGTTCGACAAAGCTAAAAAATACAGCAGCAAATTTCCAAAGGTAAGGAGCTGAACAGGAAAATCATTTAATTTATAGCTCTTGATAATCGGCCTTTCAGCGTGGTAGAATAAACAGGCTTCCCCGGGCTAATGATGCATTTAAAGCCCCGCTACGTTATACCCAGCAGGCGCTTATAGCCTTACCTGAACTGCAAAACTTCATTTCCTCATCCCAGTCACATAGAGAAGCTCCTCCTTAAAGCTAAATATATTTGCTTCACCACGGATATATGGACATCAAGTGTTCGTCCTGTTAGCATGTTGAGCCTCACTGCCTCAGTGGATATGAGGATTTCACTCTTAAAAAGCCTGTCCTGCACTCACAGGAGTGCTCACTCAGCAGCCGCAGTTGAAGCCGCTTTTGATAACAAGTTTCGGTATGGAAATAGAGAAATGTTTCGCGCATGTTGTGCTACATGACAGTGTGCGAAACATGGTAAAAGCAATGACGGACTTCTGTGTGCCAAGTCTCCTGTGCATCGCGCACACTCTGCTGGTGTCCTGTCTCCAGTATTGGAGATGTGGATGTCACTGGGTTGTTACACAGCTGTTTACAGTGAAACTCCTATTAAACTTGGTTGCTTAGTTAGTCCTGTTTAAAGCAGAACCAGGAGAACTACTTCAGTTGAAGTTTTATTTCTTTTGTTCATCTTGAGTCTCAAAAATTTAAAATAATATTTAAGCTCTGAAGTATAGCTAGATTTTTTGCATTTAAAAATCTTTTTGTTTTTGTTGTTATTTAAAGTAGGAGTAACTTAGGGAGCCATCCTGCAAACTGGTTGAGGAATAGGGAGAATCAACCTTAATGTATAAGCTATTTCTTTTTTGCACTGTGGAGCTCAGTGACAGCAGGTTATTTTGCTGCTGTTTATTGTACTCAAAGATGCAGAGGACTTTGGCTCTACCATTAAAAATACATGTAGCATGTAATGCACATGTAACCCAAAGACATTGCTGCAAGTTTTTCATTAATGTATGGCTGTATTAAAAAAAAAAAAAAAAAAAAAACAAACAAACAAAAAAAAAAAAATACATCCTTCATTTCTGATAAAAATCAAATGTTTTGTCAATTAAAAAAAAAAATACCAATATTTAAAAAATATATTTGTAGTACAGGATGGAATTGGTGTTTTTTTACAGTGGAAAATAAAATATCGGTATAGGTATCAGTATCGGCCAAAATGAATTTTAAAATTTTGGCATATTGGACATCGGCAAAAATCCAATATCATGCATCCCTACTGACCAGTTAAATGGCCAAATAGAGCTCTAACTGTAACTCAGCAGTGCATGCAGATTGGGTGGTATCACATTTTTTTTATTCTGTCAGACCTCCAATTTTTTTCGGGCTCCCATGCCGTTACGATATATATATAGTATATAAACTGCTGACTCACTTCTCTTAGCTCATTCAAAGAAGCAGGCTGTTGCATTACATTAGGTCAGAGAAGCAGCTATAAACACAGTAGCTCGGTGGAGTCAAGAGCATTTCTGCTGAAGCTAAGTAAAATTAATGATAAAGAATAAATGTTCCAAGCTATTATTTTGTCCAAAGGCTCTTTATTGTGAGGATCTACATCAGGAAATGTGGCATTTTCAGAGACTCATAAAATAAAAATTCTTTCTTTAAATGTCTTAATTTGGTGATATGAGTGCAAAGAGTGAAAAAACACTATGATATAAAATTCAGGCCATATCTCCCAGGTCTAGAGCAAACAAACTGAATGTAACAGATTCACCACTCTCATGAAGAAAATAGTATTTCAAGCCTCAGTACTTTATGATAGTAACAAATAACATAGACTGTATCATTTGAAAACATGGTGTCTAAATATATGTTTGTACTGAACATTTTGACTACCTTACTTTTAAAAATGTAATCTGTGCGGTTAAACAGGACTCCTATCTGGATAAAAACTCACTTTCATAAAAAAAAACAGCTGTGAAACTGTGACTATTTCATCAGCTTTTAACATCCCTTCTTTTCTCCTTTCACCCCTCCGCCCTTCCTTTAACTCATTTCAACACACACTCAGATTTTCCTCTTCAAGTTTCCAAACTCGACTCATTGTGAAGGTGGAAAGCTGATGTAATTTGTGGCTGTTAGTCCCAGTAACCAGGGCGATCCAAACGGCTCCGATCCTCCCGCTGCTTAATCAGACCACTGTTTGTTCACTCTCCTTTTTCTCATGCTCCGTCCTGCCAAATAAAACCAGCCAAGCACTAATGAAAGCAAAATCTGCATCTCTTTTTTTATTATTTCAGAGAAACATTTAACTTTCAACACTTCTACAGACACACAATATCTATTTAAATATATCCTGCTCCCATTTCTGTTTCTGTGTAGGCTCTCGTATTGTTTTCCATCTCTACCCCTAGCAGGGAGCCTCTCTAACCTGCCTCATTTCAGTCATTGCAGGAGAGCTGCAAAAGCCTGATGCTTGATGTGTGTGTGAGAGTGTGTGTGTGCTAACGTCGTCAGTGTTGTCCCGGCCCTGAAGTGACACACTGAGGGTATAAATAGAGCAGGCCCACAGATCACTGTGCCAGACAGAATGTGGCATCTGCTGTGCTGGGAGTGCAAAGTGTTTGAGAGCCTCTAAACTCCTCACCATTCCTCTCTTCTCTCTCCTCACAGTCGCTCATCTTTCCTCCTTCTTTTTATTCCGTACTGCCATCCTTACTCTTTCTCTTCCCCTCTCTTCACTTTCATCACCTTTTTCTCTCCCCCCCCCCCCCCATTCCCTTCCTTCTTCTTTCCTCCTGTCTCGTTTGCCCCCCTGCCCCTCCTCCCTTTCACACACTGCCACACATCTGCTGCCATGTGTTGAGTGTTGTGGAGCAGTCCCATTTTCAATTTAGGCTATAAGATCTCATTTCTAAACACACAGCAAGAACCTGAGCGGGAGGAGGGATAAGAGTGAGAAAAACAAAGTAAGTAAGGAAAGGGGAAGAAGGGGTATTTGGCCCTGCAGGGGTTAACATCAAAGCCCTTTTTCATATTTACCGTGGTTTACAAATTCCTCCGCTCATGCTGCACATGTAAAAACAATTTAATCCCATGGGATTATGTGATGTACTCGCGAGGCAATCTTGAGTGGAATGGGCAGCACTGAAAGCACAGGAGATAAAAGCAGAGTCATTGTGGTTCTCTGTAGATTATTTTTAAACTGCATTTGATTATTAACCCTGATTCAATACTCGGTTCTCAGTAAAGCCATGACAAAGTCACAGTAACCTCTCTGCTTCTTTCTGTCCAGGACATGACAACACACCATTACATTCTTTTAAGACTGCAAAAAAACCAAACAAAACAAAACAAACAAAAAAAAAAACTGCTGCTTATACAGCGCCTGTGAAAAGTATTCACCCTTTAATTGATTTTATAAATGAATCATGGTCAATATAATTTGGCTTTTTTGGAACCTCTTTGATGTGAAAGTGAAAACAGATGTTTACAAAGTAATTTCAATTCAACAAAAATGTGTAATGTAGAATAATTGACTGCATAAATATTCACCCTCTTTAATGTGACTGACCTAATTCAAGGTCCAGCCAATCGGTGCTAGTAGTCTTACAATTAGTGAAATGGGGATCACCTGTTTGCAGTGAATATGTCTCAAGTGATTGTAATATAGACACCTGTGGAAGGTCCAGTCACAAGTTAATCAGTATTCCTGGCTACCTTTACACCATGAAGACCATTCACCATAGCGTGGTGAATGTGCAGGTCATAACTTGTCCACGAGAGCGTTTTGGAGTTGTTGGATTGTGTATTTGATGAGTTTGATGAGGGAAAGCCGGAATATCGTCTGCTTACATTGAGTTGGCACAGCAGGTCGGAACTCGGCAGTGCCGATCTAAAAATAGCTTGCACCGACAACTAAAGGTAACAAACCTGTTACTAAGACTATAGGAATTATGGCAATGGGCGAATTTGCCAAAATATTGAAGTATCCCTTTAAGGTAGAGGGCTAAATGCATACGGTAAAACATGGGAAAATCTTGGAGGACAGTATTATTCAGTCTGTGAGAGAACTACAGCTCGGGAGAAGATTTATTTTCCAGCAAGACACAGAAATAGTTTAAAGACAACAAGGTGAATGTTCTGGGGTGGTTGAGCCAAAACATAGACCTCTATTAATACAGAATTTGTGGCTGGACTTGAAAATACTGACTCCAAGTATTTTTTACATTTTTTTCTTTTTTAATTAACATTACTTTGTAGAAATCTGTTTTCACTTTGACATTAAAGAAGTGATGTGCCTTTTTTCATCACAAAGGCCAAATTATAATTACAATGCTTGAATCATAAAATAAATAAAAGGATAAAACATTCAAGGGGGTGAATACTTTTTGTAGACACTGGACAATCAGATGAAGCTTTAGCTTACAAACACGCTCTCTCACCAGTGCCTGGGTGCAACTGAAGCCAAGTGGATGCTATAACTTAATTATGATATCAACTGGACCAGTCTGGACTTGGCCCGGAATACAAGAAAAGAAGGAGTAATAAATGTATTGACAGAAGTATGATGGAGATGTTAGCTTGCATAATGGATGTGAAATATAAAGACTGTGTGAAAATAAATGGCACCTCTATTATTGGATTTAGTAGACACAATGCATTACTAACAGGCACCATCACAATCCAAACAAATCCTAAAACGAGCAGCAGCCAGTCACTTTGTCAAAATTACAACAAACATCATCATTATTTGTTATTTAGCTGAGGACTTTATACAAACACAATGACCATTACTGTTTTTAAGCTCAGCACATAATACCTGCAATTACAGGGATCAAAATGGCAAATCTGAGTCTGACTTTGCTCAACTTTCTGTTTTAAGCCTTTTTGAAGTACCCCTACTTATTTTATTTTTCCACCTCATATTTTAGACAAAATACAAAGGCGTTTACTAATCCATGCACAAGGTATCCATTTATAGTTTTTCAGACTGCAATACATGCTGAGACACAGAGGCACAGCAGTAAACTATGTCAGTGTGTTTCCATTATACCAAGCAGTGCAATTTCCACCCCCTGTAGAGCTGTCCCAGTAACAGAGTTTGGAATTTCAATCCAAAACTAGTCAATATTTAACAATGTCTATACCTATTTTGATACCACTGCAGCTGAACTGTAAATAGATTTTCTTTTTCATTATTTCCAACCTGCAGGTAAGGAAAGTACAATAGTCAGTAGCCACAAACCAAAATTTGATATAATCTTTGTAGAAATAAAAGGCAAAACAAATCAGATTATCCTTAAAAATGTTTATGGACTCCCTCAAATCAAATATTTCCTCTGATTTATCATTAATAAACCCAAAGAAAATCTGCTCTTCATATTAGTTTCTCATTCTTCCCTTTAGTAGATCACTTTTTTGGTGTCAAAGTTTGTGCAGGACTGTAAGTCAGTCGACAGGCTGGGATGTAAAGAATAACTTTTAGGGACCAGTTGACATCACTGTCTCTCTCCTCTGCTCTCTATCTGAAACAGACAATAATGTTACAGCGTACATCTTAATGAGAAGCTAAAAAGACAAAATAAAATGCATTTTCTAACTGGTTAAATAAAAAGTTACCACAGGGTTCCTACTCACTTTTAAGAGAGAAATGAATTCCACTTTTTTCATGGCAAATGGTCACATTGAAAGGCTGTGATATTTCTCATCACACAGGACAGAGCAGAATGCTCTGGTTTAATGCAATATTGGACATGTAGTACAAAGACATAAATACCCCAACTGGATGAATTCTGGCACATTTAATGCCTCTATTCTATTAATATAACATGTAGTGATATTTATCATAACATATGCAACAAGAATATATATGCTTAAAAAAAATTATGAAAAGCAAAGAAATTAAGCTAGACGGCAAAAATTGGATAAAAGACGTATCTTATCCAAAGTGACTCCTAAAATTTAAGACCTCTTACAAGTAAAGATTAGACTTTTCAAGTCTTTTCTATGGCCCTAAATGTCAAAAGTCCCGTTTAAGATGCTTTAAGACTTTTCAAGGGTCTGCAGGAACCGCTTTTCTGTATCATCAAACTAAATCCTGAATCTTCCTTCATGTCTGTGCAGAAGTTTTTCTGTGTTATTTACTCCTTCAGAGCATAAGCACTGTGAAAAAAATCAGGAAACAACATCTTCTTTATCCATATCACCATTCTGTTTTCGCAGAAGAAGACTGACGCTCATACTCTTTTGATCGCCAACCGTTAAAGTTGCCTCTTTCTCTTACTGCTTGTAGCAGCGTTGGGTTAACATATAACTGTCAGTTCTTTCTTGAAAAATTCAGTACTATTAAGTGTAAAATGAACCGATATTGTATCGTTTATAACAGTGGCTCTCAGCTGGTGACCTCCTTGAGAGAAATCACAACCCAATTTTTTTGAAAATATTCAACCAATTAAATGTATTTATTACAAAGGTTGCAGTTTGGACCAAAATTGAAAAAGAAACATATTAAACAAAGAGAAAGACAAAACAGACATGTTTTAAAAGCACATCATTACAGAAGGACATGCATGCACACATCTTATTATACTCCATTTTCCCAAAGTAGCTTTGAAACTTGTTTTTTTTTTTTTTCAGTCCTTTTCTTGTAGATTTTGGGAAAACCATCTTCAAAGAAAAGAAGATAAATAAGAATAAATCTCTATGCCCACTTAGGGTTTCTGTGTGTAGAGTTATTGATTCTTTGTATTCCTGGCACATGTTCACTGGAAAGAGCCTCACAACCCACTTATGGGTCCCGGCCCACCAGTAGAGAACCATTGATTTAAAGCACATGGTATTTAAAAAAAAAAAAAAAAAAAAGTAAAAACAATTCTGACAACCAAATATTTGGACACCAAATATGTCCAAATAAGGGTAACTAAGAAATCAGAGAAACCTAAGAGCTAGCATTCACACCCCAACCATGCTTCTTTATTTATCCCAAATTTAACACTACCACCATATAGAAAAGTGTCATCACACATCTCATATTTTCCTCATATCATGCAGGCTATCCTAAACATGCACACTCTGCATCAAAGTTCAATTAAAAGTGATTACTTTCTAACCTCATTGTACTTCCCCTTTTCATTCATCTACCATTTTTTATTTATTTCCCTGAAGCACTTTACTTAATCTCATAATCTGCTTTTGCTGTGACTAGAAAGACAGGGGATAAAAAGACAGCACAAGCATGCATGTACACACACAAGTACACACACAATCCCCAATGTCAGCCAAATTAATAAGCAGCTTAACTGTCATTAGATTTCCATTTCTAAAATGATTCATCTATTCTTTCTGCTTCCCTGAGCTCCTTCTTGTTGGTCTGTCTCCTTCCCCTTCAGCTGCCTGCTAGCTCTGTGACAGGTAGTCTCCTACGTTTGTTTGCTGACTCGGCGCTGTGTCCGCCCTCTGGCAGTCCATTAATTGTTTTAAGAGAAGATGTTGGACAGTGACAAGGGGAAGACTTGAAGAAAAAGAGAGAGAGAGGAAGATGGGGAAGTGTCCAACCGTCAGTCAGGGAACAGCGGCAGGTCATCTTTTCATCCTTTTGTTTGCTCGCAGGCGGTGTTCTCGTCCGAGAAGACGAAATTCAATCTCCATCCTTTCACTCACTGTTTCTTTCTCTCTCCTTTATATCACCCCACCCTTTCACCACAAACTATTTTCTTCCTCTATCCTGCCTCTTCCTTTTTTCTCACTCTTCTTCTTTGTCTCTCTTTCTCATCGCTCCGTCAGTCACATCAGCAGCTCTCGCACAACACCTCAGGCGCAGTTGTTTGAGTGAACACTGTTTGAATCTCTGCTTTTAAATCTGTAATTACCTCAGCAATTGTCTGGCTCCTTTATTGTCCCCCACTCCTTTAAATTCCACTCTGCCAGGGAAAGGAGTAAGGCTTTTGTTCCCACAGTTTACCTGACAGGTATAGCTTTAACTCGAGACTGATCAGAGAAGAGAGGCAGATGAAATGACTCCAACGGTCAGGCTTAAAATAAAAAGATAATGAGAGGTTTGGGTTGTGAAAAGGCTTCACCTTGAACACTGAGGTTCAGATTTCTCTTTTTTTTTCCAAACAAGAAGTGTGGAAACTGTTAAATCATCATCCACACACTCAAAGTTGTGAAAGCTGGGTTTGGTTTTGCAGCCAAATCAAGTATTTTTTGCCTGTTTGGAACAGTCAAAGCTCTAACCAATCAAAGGTGTTTCTTCCATGTTCCTCTAAGGTCTTCATATCTCATTGACCACACTCACCTTCCTCTTTGTAAGCTGAGACCGGGACAGTCATGCGTGAGCCCCCCGGAGGATGCCGGCGTGGGATTTTGGAAGGTTGGAAAGCTTTTGGCACGAAGAACTTTCCAGAGCCGGGATGCCATACGTCAGGGGGCACAGAGGAGCATTGTGACCCGGCGCCCACGTTCAGAGGCCTGCTGAGAGGGCCCACAGAGGAAAACACTGATATCATTGTTATATAGTGCCAATGCTGTGCTATTCTATGATGTCATGGCAGATCGTCCAGCTGTGGCCAAGCACGCATGACTGCTGAAAGAGGCTGTTTATCTCTGCATCGTGTGAACCCTTATAAATTTAGCATGCAAGCCATAATTGTTGCTACTTCCACTCTGCAGCCATATTTTCTATAAAGCAACCTCTTCCTGCAAAATTTTGGAAGCTGGTGGCCTAACCTGTGAGTGGGAGAGTGACTCAGATTCAAGCACACACTTGTTAAGCACAGATGTAGTAAGAAAATGAACATGTCATAAATGAAGTCGAGACTTAACAACCGCAGACAGAACCTCTCATTTTGTTTGACTCATTTTTTTCCTCCCTCTGAGAGGAGACACGATAAACCTTCACCAAACAGATCTTAATAGCCAGGCATAGGCAGGGCTACTTTAAGAAACAGAAGATCTCTGTTAAAACATGCAAGTCTAGACATATTTGACTATTTATAAGCAAACATTTCCATGTGACTTATTCAGCTAAGTCTATTCATCACTGAGCGATAAGAGCCTTTTAACTGAGATAAAGTATGATTGCATGAACTTTCAATTTCACACAGGGGCATTGCTCCCTTGTACAGAATCCCAGGGTGGAAACATTTTCCATTTGCCTTTTCTATATGACATTTAGTTTGGTATTTTAGTTTTGATCTAAGCAGTAAAAGCAGAGTCCTTACCATTCCAGAAGCACACTACATCTTTGGTGTCAGGATTCACAATGTTTTGCATAGTCTGCCTGCACTATAAGCACCTGGGCTATTTTTGTGACAGACCACAGAGCCCTAATAGTACATCATTACCCACATAACAACTGTCACAACCAGTCCAGATATACATTAACCTCTAACAGAGACATTCCCTGACTGTGGCAGTTTATTTGTGCTACTGATTATCCCTATTCAGACTGGCCTACTGTATAGTCACACTTAAATCTGCTCAACACGCATACTTCTCTACTACATGCTCTGTTCACACAGTCCATTACCAAAATCTCTCTTTTGGGCAGAAATCCAACAGTAAGTTCAAGGTTGGCCACTTCCTACGATAAAAGCGACACAGTCTTTACACAAATAACCTTTCCAAGCATGCAGATTAAGTCTACTCTGCTATCTTCAGCCAACAGACCTCTCCCACTGAGGACTGGAAAACTGAACACTGATCCAATCCTGGGGTTTGTTCACAGGGACACGATTCAACTTTTTATTGAGATTCTGGCTTAAAGGAGGCTGTGTTTCTGTTTGAAGACCGTGAAACAATGGAAAGGCTGTTTTGATTCTCACTATAAAGCTGTTTTCACACATGCACTCCAAAAAATTCCTGGAAATTTTCAGGCAGGCTGGTCCTAAAATCTTCTTACATTAGTTGTTCACACATGCACCTCACAGCAGGAGACTGATCGCTGTTGTACAAGTGTGGGAGGCAGGAGATGGCAGTAAAATAATGCAGGGGTGCCAGTTGAGCTCTGTTGGTAGAGCAGGTGCTCATATTAAAGAGGACAAGCGTCCTGGCGCACTCAATTCCCGCTCCTGTCACTGTTTGATGCATGTCTTCTCCCACACTAGAATATCTGGGGAGCAATCTTTCCCAAGTTGCAAATACACTATATTGCCAAAAGTATTCACTTACCTATCCAAATAATTGAAATCAGATGTTCCAATCACTTCCATGGCCACAGGTGTGTAAAATCAAGCACCTAGGCATGCAGACTGTTTCTACAAACATTTGTGAAAGAATGGGTCGCTCTCAGGAGCTCAGTGAATTCCAGCGTGGTACTGTGATAGGATACTACCCGTGCAACAAGTCCAGTTGTGAAATTTCCTCGCTCCTAAATATTCCAGTCAACTGTCAGTGGCATTATAACAAAGTGGAAGCGACTGGGAACAACAGCAACTCAGCCATGAAGTGGTTGGCCACGTAAAATGTCCTTCTGGACATATTTTACCAGCTGGCAGCTGAGAGGACGATCTGGAGAGGAGGGTGGGACTTTTTTCTAAGCGGGGAGGGCTAACCGATCCTGGGGGCAATGCCAACTCCCCACATGACATCATGAGGGGAAAATCTGAGAACAGCTTGTTTCAGCACACATTTTCTGAAAGGTGGAGAAAGAAAGGGGGGCAGGGAAGGGATTTTTCTAGTACTTGAGGGGATTGTGGACAGGCCAGGGGCACATAATTTTGTTAGAAAAGCCTGAAAAAGTGATTTTTTTTCATAATTTGTCCCATTTAAGGTTTGAGGATGACCAAGGAAACAAATTTTAGTCCTTAAAAAACACTTCAAAGTTTAAAGAATGAGGATAAGTAAAGAAAAAAGACCTCAACTGACATAGGTCTGTTGGTTCAGCCTAAAAGTCCTCTAATTTATTTAGTATATATTGACAAAATTTACAGTCCATATATGCTGAAATACCGGCAACCTCTTCTTGCACTGGCAAAATATCGGATGTACAGTGCTTAACAAATTTATTAGACCACAACTCAAAGTAAGGTTTATGCCACAGCTGCCCTAAATTAACAGCATTGGTAAAAATTAGTAAAAACAAAATCATTTTTTATGTTTCTGCAATGGTTAATACACCAATATGTAGAAGCTCTCTGCTGGATGGTCTCTGAGACAGGTGGTCTAAAAAATTTGTTAAGCACTGTAAATAAATAAATAAATAAATAAAATAAATATTTGCCTTTTAAGCTAATATCTGCCGATACCAATACCAGACAAAAATATCGTGCAGCCCTAGTTGAGGATGAATTTACATAACTTTCATTAAGTGCACAGATATTACACTGGCTGAGCACTGGTAGGTAGAATTCAATGAAACCACCCCTCACATTTACTTGCAGTGAATTTTACAAAATATCTCTAACTTCAATCGTGGCTCAACCCTATTTTTTAAATCTTTTTCTGCACAATTTAGAAATACACTAAAAGCAACAAATACTGATCAAATAAGGCAGAAAAATGGGAAGAGCTTACTTAAAGCCTTCACCTAATCAATGTTAAAATGTCCCAAATTAAAGAAATGTAATTTGTGGTTAACAAATCCTCCCTTCTCTTCATACCAAGAGATTTAATAAAAGAGGGCTGGCTGGAAAAAAAAATCCTATTCAGAAAATGCCAGGGTGAACAATTCAGCCGTCTGTGTTCACACTTGCAGCAAACACTTAAAATTTGTGAAATTTCCGAAGTTTAGTGTATTTGTGAAAGCACTATACAATAATGCTATTATTGTGGATTACTTTCAAATGCATAACTGGCTGTATTTTGTCTTGGTGTGGTGTGCATAAATGATTCATAGCTCATCACAGCCTTGCTTCAGAATATGGCATATACAATTTCCAATTTAGGAAACCAACTCTGCTACAGTTCAAGCTGACTAACATGTTCAAAACAAATTTTACAAAGTCATGCATCTATACAGACTCAGATGCTCTCCCAAGTGTAGCCAGTGAATAAAAAGGACTACTGATGTGAGATACATTTCAATTTTCTGTAGGAAGACAAGCCCAGGCTTAATTGCTTCCACATGCTGAACAGTGCAGAGAGAATTCAAAGTTATCATATTAGCCGTGCTGGATGTTTGATCCTGAACAACGTTATTAGCTCCGTCCCCTGACTCCCTGTTTCTGCATCTCTGAGCAAAAAGAGCAGACCGTAAAACCCCTGCAGGAAACTGCCTGTTGCACATCGCTGCCCTACGTCTGCTGGTGTAAGACAGTTACCGTGGTTACAGAGCGAGTGTAAGAGGTAGATAAGAGCGGGGGCTTGGATGGGAGAGGAGTTGGCAAAGGTTGGGCTCTGTAAAGGAATGTGTGCAGTGATGTTTTATATGCTTTGTGTGTTCAGTCTCATTTCATGTATTTGTAGCTTTCAGATGCTCACCTTTAGTTTAGAGTTTCACATCAGTGAGGGTCAAAATCCATCAATGCATACAAGAGACACGTATATATTAATATCATTACTGTACAAAAAGAACATTTAAACATTGAGGATCAACATGAGGGTCTTTCTGTATATTGTCTAAATAACTTGTGATGAATTTGTAGTCAAAATTAAGGCTGTTTCCCAGCTAATACACAAGGGCCATAATTCAATAGGTTGATTCATAAGCTCACTGTCTTTCTCCTACCCACTCAGTCCATTTGTTTCCAGTATGAAAACAGACATGAGGCTGCGCTCTCGAGGGATTATTGATTAAATGACTTATTGATGGAAGGCTGCAGCCCTGAAGCTAGATATCGATTCAACGTTCCTAGGGAATAAAAGAGAGAGCCATAAAGAGATTTGGTAACTTATTATAGCCTCGTGGAGGTTAAGAGAATAATGTGAATAATGATGTACCAACAGCCATGACAGCCTACACTGCTGTTGTGTTAAATTTAGCAATAAATAAGCTCACCTGTTTTATATTAATGAGAGGCTTTGACATTGTAGTCACCAAACCTACAATCCAAACTACAGACCTTTGAGAGGAAAAGGAACCTCTAAACTAATCTTTTCACCTTTGAGTGCAACAGCAGCACTGAGTCTGTGGGGACAGGTCCCAATCAGGCTTGCACATCTGGACACTGTAATTTTACTCCCCCTTTTTTCTTTGTGAAACTGCTCAAGCTCTTTCAGGTTGCACAGGGACTGGGTGTGAACAGCCCTTTTCAAGTCCAGCCACAAATTCTCTACTGGATTGAGGTCTGGGCTTTGACTCAGCCACTCCAG
The DNA here is from genome assembly GCF_018320785.1 of Cheilinus undulatus. Taxonomy (NCBI): domain Eukaryota; kingdom Metazoa; phylum Chordata; class Actinopteri; order Labriformes; family Labridae; genus Cheilinus; species Cheilinus undulatus. The sequence continues at coordinate 32,687,099 of NC_054873.1, forward strand.
AACATTCACCTTGTTGTCTTTGAGCCATTTCTGTGTAGCGTTTGCTGTATTTGGGTCATTGTCTTGCTAGAAATAAATCTTCTCCCAAACCACAGAGCTCTTGCAGACTGAATATGACTATCCTGTATTATGCCACATTCATTTTACCCTCTACCTTTAGAAGACTTCCAGAGCCGGCTGCTGAGAAGCATCCATATAGCATGATGCTACCACCACAGTGCCTCACAGTGGGGATGGTGTGTTTGTGGTGATGTGTAGTGTTTGGTGTCCGCCAAACATAGCGTCTTATCTTATGGCCAAAAAGCACTATTCTGGTCTCATCAGACCAAAGAACTTCTTCCACTTGACCATGTAGCCTCCCACATGCCTTTTGGCCAACTCTAGTTGAGATTTAATCTGAGTTTTCTTCAATAGTGGCTTTCCTTTGCCACTTTTCCATAAAGCCTTAAAATGTGAAAAACCAAGGCAGCAGTTGATGATTGCAGTCTCTCTCCCATCTCAGCTGCTGAAGCTTCTAACTCCTTCGGAGTTGCAATAGGTGTCGTGGTGGCCTCTCTTACCAGTCTCTTCACACGGTCTCTCAGTTTGTGGGGATATCCTAATCTAGCCAGATTTACACATGTGCCATATTCCTTCCATTTGTTGATAATGGATTTAACTGAACTCAGGCGGATGTTCAGTGCCTTGGAATGTTTTTTGTATCCATCCCCTGACTTATACTCTTCAATAACCATTTCTCTGAGTAACATGGAGTATCCTTTTGTGTTTGTGGTGTAATGGTAGCCATAAATATTGATTAACCAGTGACTGGACCTTCCAGATAAAGGTGTCTTTATACTAGAATCACTTCAGACACATCCACTGTACTCAAGTGATTACAATTTTACAAGTTATGAGACTTCTGGCACCTATTGGCTGGACCTCTATTGAATTAAGTCAGTTACTTTAAGGGGGTTGAATATTTATGCAGCCACTAATTAAACATTAAATAATTGTATTTATTTGAAATTACTTTGGAGCAATCTGTTTGACTTTCCATACGTTTTTTGTTTTGTTTTGTTTTTTTTGTCATTTTTCATTTGTCAAAAAAGCCAATATTATATCAACTGTGATTGATTTATAAAATCAATAAAAGGCTAAAACATCCTAGGGGGTGAATATTTTTTATAGGCAGTTGTGTATTTAGGTTGTTAGGAGGGAGCACCAATATGTTTTTCTCCTATTCTCTGAGAGCAAGGCAGGAAGTAAGAGACAGAGAGATTAGTCTACATTTGTCTAGTTATTAAGAAATGGCATTTTTATTGACAATACAGTGCAGAAAGCAGGTTTTGCAGGGTGAATAGAAAACACTGGCATGAGTGGGCATCAGAGTCAGACAGCTAAAGTAAAGAATAGGGATTTACACATAGTATTTTTAGAAAATTAAGCAGATACGTTTGAGTCAGCATCACATAGTCTCATCTGGGGGCAATTTGACTTCTTTAGTATCAGGGGTGGTGGTAAACTCAGCAAAAGCATATTTCCAAGACATTAGGATGCATATTAGCACTAAAAGCTTCACAACAGGTTGGCAGGGACTAGAAATGGGCATATAAAGACAGGGTGCGCTATTAACCCTCTTACATTCACAGTGGAGATGGACGTAATTATAAGAGCTTCCAAGTGAGCAGGCGGCAGGATGGGATGTATCTCCTACCAGTCAGGGCTTACATGGATGGCATGGCAGTGGTGACTACAACAGTACCAGGTACAAAAAATCGGAACAATTTCTGGTTCAGATTAATTTTGAGACAGTAGAAACTAAAGTTTTGATTTCATAGTCTACATAAAATAGTAGCTTTGTGTTCATATGCATAACAGCTGCCCCAGGTCAAATAATTTTCTAGTTAACTAGAAGTTTTTTGATGTTTTATTAGTCGACTTGTTTTTGCAGCCTTCTGAAATTGCTTTAATTGCTTCAGTATTTTTGATTTCTGAGTTCCAAGACTGAGAAAGACTGCTACAAATTCACTGTCAATACTCAGCTAAAGAATAAAGAAACACAAAGAATGAAGAGCTTTTGTAATTTCAATTAAACAAGCACCCATGGAAATGGAGCCCGTAGCCCTAACAATTTTAACAAAAGGCTTTGATTTGATGTTGGAACAACTAGCCAAGATGATGCAAAAACACAGGATATTTATTTTGCTGGTTCCTTTCGGCTGATTTTGTATGTTTTACCCTTTAAATAGCTGCTAACTAGCAAACTAACTGCTACTGAGTACACCTTGCTACTGAGTGACACACTGTGGTGAAGGTGGACTAAAAATGGAAATTACTGACTCTCTAAATCTGATGCAACCATTTCTTCATTTCCAAATGAAATAAACAGGTGGGTTAGTCTCTGCAGCAGCACCACAAGCCTTAAAAAGCCCACAAAGTGTATCATTATACTGCTGTGATAAATACTTAATGCTGACAGCTGATATGAAGCCCTCACTGTTACCAGGAAGAACAGGCCCTTTCTAGGGAGGTGGCTTTAATCACAGACTCTGGGTAACTAATTACAATCATATCAATCCACAGGAATAAAGTCTGTCTGCTCTGGGGAGAAGAGAAGGACTTGAAAATAGTAGAGAAACGAGTTTAAATGCAAAACCTGCACAATATGATGAGGGAATCTGCAAAACTAAATATGGTACTTAAGTAAATATGAGAGAGAACAGAGTGGTTCTGAAATGGATAAACCTAAGGTAGGTTCACATTAGGGACCCAGCCCAGGTCTAAGAACATTTGACTTTGAAGTATGGTGCAATCAACCTACATGAATACAAGCATACCTCACTCAACCACCATGCACCTCATGATCATTAGTAGACTTCCAACTGCAATTCTTAACATCTTTTATCACTTAAAAATGCTGTATCCATGCAGCATTGGCCCATTCCATCCTCTGGTCAAAGTGATGGATGTGAAAGCAAGAAGAGGCCCGTTGTTGCTCTCTCAAAATTTACAAAAACATCCAGAGTGAAAGTAGTCGAGCTGCAGACAATTCATCTCTGATGGCCACTCTCACAGAACATTCATCCCAGTTTTGGGTTCTTTTTTAAATACAACTTGATTCATAAAAAGAGTCTGGCACTTACAGTCATGAAATAACCACACTGCCAACATTACAGACAGGCAACCTTCCATCTTCAGAGAAAAGGTTAGATGTCTAATCAGGGAATAAATAATGTATATAGACTCATTTTAGAAGTAGTTAAACAAGCGGTGGCTCACTTTAGCTTTGTTTACTTACTTAACTTTAAAAGTTATAAAACAGTTGCCTAAAATTTCCACAGATATATTTCAAATACATAGGTTGGTTCAAGAAGCTGAGCCCCAACACATAATATAAATAAAACCATAGATAAACCTTAGTCTGAGATATACAAAGCTCAAAGCATTATCATAGTGATCAGGATGCAATAGCAGCACTACAGAAATACAGGGAGGCAACAGTAACAGTATCAACAAAACACATAAACAACATTATGTAGTACCTAAAATGCAACAATGAGATAAAAACAATTCGATAAAGAAGTAACCAGTGTGAAAGCAGACCAGCTGGGGAGGAGGGCGGGGAGCAATTATACAAGGGCACGGTATGAAACAGTCATGAATAGTGTGAAAACACCCTTAGTCATTTCAACCTGTTCACAACATCTTACTCCTGAATCAGTTGAAATATTCAGTTAAATGTGACCGTAACTGCTAGCTCTTTTCAAGAAGGCATACATATTAGGATATATTCCATTACATGAACACCTCTTTCCATCATTCATCCATGTCCTTTCCTGGCTGATCCCACCTGGGTTAAAACGCACTTGACAGGTCAACACTGTAGACGGGTTGACATGCAGAGATGAATCACTCTTGCTCATGCCTTCGGGTAATTTAGAGTCAGTAATTATCTAGCCTGCATGTCTTTGGACTGTGAATGAGTCGAACTACTCGAAGAACAGAAAAAGTCAGGGTGAATCTCAACAGCTTGTTGTTACTAACAACACCATGGTCAATCCGAAGCTGAACATTAAACCCTTGATAGAGGCATGAGGATTTGCAAAATTACTTTATAAAATTAAGCGTCACCTTAGAATTGCAGCATAGTTACCTCTTGGAATCAAATCTTGCAATCAAACTAGAAATTGTGCATTGATTGGTGGTAAACTGCTGTTTGTTTAATTATAGTAAGATTGAATAGAAAATTGTCATGTAACACCTTTCCTTTGCAGATTTAATTGCATTTGTTCCCTGAAGATTCCTCAGTGCATAAAATGTCTGTATTCTTGGAGAGTAGCATAAAATCTGGATTTCCCAACGTCTGATGACATTTTCAGGAAATGCTCAGTACCTCTGACCTTCATGTGTGCTCTTTTTTCTCCTGTTTTTTCCTTCCTCCCTTACCTGTGCCTCAGTGATTACTGCCTCTGATTGGATCTGACAGCTGTCCTTCCCCCTCCTAGGCCCTACAAAAACACACACACAAAACAAACATTACCAGGCTGCAGCAGTGTCTTATCTCTGAAAGCAGCATTACTAATTTAGCTGCTTGAGCTGCACCTGAATGAAACATCTTTCTTTACTTCAGCTCCAGATATGGATTGAAGGGTTAGGGATTTAATGTGGGAAAGTTGACTGATTCTGTCCCATGAGACATGCTCCAAGAGCACACAAACAATCTTAAAAAACAGTATAAAGATATTGTTCTATGTTGCACGTAGCTGAAAGGTTGAAAGATTTGTGGATAAGTCAGAAACTTGAGAATGATCCAGAGGCCAGATTAGGAGCTAGTAGAAGGAATAAAACTTAAAGAGATAAGGAGCGAGAGAGACGGTAAGCCAGCAGTTAAACTGAAGGACATTTCATCTTAAGACTAACAGCTGCCCTCATGCCAATAAAACAATGTTAAAAAGGAGGCATTAGGTAAGTGCTCTCTGTCTACTCTGCCTCCCTGCCAAAGCTTCCCTCGTCACTCTTGGCTGGTGTTTCTGAGAGCTTCATGTTCTTTGTGTTGCCAACTTCCATGCACAGGCTTTTCTGAGCTGTAGATAACACAATTTGGGTAAACAAATTTAGCTCTTATTGAGTGTCACATTGTTGCCACTACCTCGGAGACAAAGAACAAATCAAAGTTCCCATCATTAACCACATATTGTATTTATATCGAGTGCTTATTCTAATGAACTGAAAGTCAATGGGCCTTTTAATTGTTTTCGCTGTGCGAAATGATGCTGGGTCTTATTGTTCAGCAGAGTTTAATGCAGGGAAAAATGTTAAAAACAAAGCAGGTGAGCCTTTAACTTCACATATACTATCTTGTGTGGGCCACATTATTAATAGTACTGCAGTGACGTGGGTGGGCCTTTGGGAATAATTCAGATTTAATTTGTAAAAGTACCAGGTAAGCAAGTGGTATCCCAAGCACATTCAAGTTTTTGAATGCAAAATATGTTTTTATAGTCTTCTTTCCTGCTTGAGCCTCATAATAGTGGTAGCAGTCTCTCCAAAGGAGCAATCCTCTTCAACACAGCTCAGAAACCTTGGCAAAAATAGCACCATCATCCATATCGAGTGGATGCTGGAGGCTTTCTTGGAACTTGGTTCATGGTTATTTATGGTGTGCCATTCAAATCAGAAAAACAGCAAACAATTATTTGCCAAATACTGCTTGTGTGAAGCCTAGCTCAATAGCCACTTTAGATCTCTCTACAGAGAACAGCTTGTTTTTCCTCATCTCTCTGTCTCTCTCCAGACCTCTAATCCTGCTCCATTGTCTCTCAGTGCCGGTTTATGGAGGGGAAAAGACGTGAACAGAAGGGGAAAGCAGACAACCATAATTAGAAAGTCTCCATTAACACAAGTATTAAAATTCAAAATTTGTTTCCTCTTTCAGCTAAACCTTTCCCTGTATTCACATAATAAATACATCTTTGGCTTTGTGACTCACTTTGATGGTATGCCTTTATAAATCTATGCATGACCAATAACATGAACATTATTAAAATGCTCACTGGGAGAAAAAGCTTTGCATTATGTGATATAGGCATATATTGCTTTTGCTCACTAGCTTAATCCCCCAAGGAATCCAGGGTTTTCATCTCATCTCATCCCTAGGCCCCAGATAATACAATTGCTGTTATCACAATTGCTGCAGTGGTGATAGAGTATGACTCAAAGAAATAAATCATGGTCCTTCAAACCTAGATGGAAAATTAATATTTGAATATCTTAATTTAGGATCATGTTAAAAATACTCATTATCAAACTGTTATATGAATTATAATTGACTTGACCACTGTTCCTTTAAGTTTTTTTTCCCATTCATTGAGAGCATGTTTATTTAATAACAATTCAAACACAAAAGCCCCTCTAATACATCACATTAAGTCAAGTAAGACTACAGGAAGATAGGCAGGTAGGCTGGCAGGGAGGGAGGGAGAGAGACACAGAAGGAATGAGGTAGAACAATTATAAGATATTATTCCCTACAGATTTTTATTTTGAGAGAAGAAAAAAATAGTGACCCTAAATTTCTGCACAGTTAATATGTTGTTTATTAAGATGTTCACAGTGAAAATTGTAATAATAATCCTTTGCTAAATTTTTACATTGTTATTATGAGTTAATAGGATTAATTATAACACCAGTGGTGTTCACATGTAAACTGTTTATAACTTATAATGTGGCTGTTATGCAATATAAACAATTGACTCGTATTTCTGTAGTTAAATTTCCCAATTTTTATTGCTGTTTGAAATTCGAATATTTTGCATTACAAACTGTTTCCGTTTCATTTTTTGTACAATCCTAAGCTAAAGGTAATTGACTTCCTGTCTGATACAGATCTGCTTTTAGAACTGCTTTTATTTTGAAGGAAAATAAGGTGCCTTTGGTAGATCAAAGATTTTTACATGAACTTAACCATGGAAAAGGAACTTGTGTGGATTATAAAAAGCGAACAATAAAAAGTTAAATTTCTGATAACCAGTGTTAGGCGTAACGCGTTACAAAGCAATCTGTTTCAGTACTCAGATCACTTTTTGTTTAAACGAGAACGAAATGCAGTAGTTTTACAATTCAAGTCATCATGGTGAAATGTGGATTTTTTCATCGAATCTGCTGTGCAGCCATTCCAACCACACATGGTAATTACGCACACTGTTTGTATAATTGTCTCCTTCTCCCTAGTTTGTTGTCAGATTGTGAGCATGTTAAAGAGCTGTGAAGGTTTTGTTACATCTGTAAGTGGTGTTATTAGGCCACTGAGGAAGATTATGGACCGCAAGTTAGGCTTTACAATGTTAGTAGAGTGTACAAAAGCAGATGAGCTGCTGCTATGCATCATTTTAACAACTAACAAGTGGAAAAAAAGGTTAGGGTTTTTGATATTTCATAATGCAAAAGTACTCTAACGCGTTAGTTTAATCAACGTAGTAATGGAACCAACTATTTTTATCAGTTTGTAGCGCAGTAATCTAATGAATAAGTTTCAAAGTAATGCTAACCAACACCACAGAGTGGTGTAGTGATGACGTAATTTTGTAGGCAAAACCCAGAAGTTAGCGTCGCATGGGGTCCTTCAGCAGCGAGCCTGTAGGATTTTTTAGTGGGTTTTTGGGTCACTGCTAAAAATAAGATCTGTGCTCAATAAAAGTGTATTAAACTTACTTATAATATAAGCATCCTATTTGGTTCATAACTACAATAAAAATGTAATGTCATGCATTATTGAACAACAACACGCTTGACTGAATTTAACATCATCGCCCATGCATCTCATGCAAGGTTAAAAGTGAGGGGCAGGCTCTGTTGCTGCGCGCAGCGTGATGATGTATAATGGTCCTGACAAATTCTGTAGTAGCTGCCAATAAGTAACTTATTAAGATGCAAAAAGATAAAAAATTGAAAAGTGGGGCACTTTGTAGATGTATTTTATGTCACAGAAAAACATCATTGAAATCTCTTGAGCTTGTGTTCACCACAGACCTTATTTCAGGCATTTAACCAAATGTTTGAGGTCTATATCCTTTTAATACAGTGAAACAAGATATTTAGGCATGATATACACATTTTACATCACTATGGCTGCAAGGACAAGCTCCAGTGGCTTGGGTGTGCTGAAAGGGACAATAAAACGTAATAAAATGAAATTAATCCAACTAATTCAGGACCTTTCTTAATTGTGAATAATGCATTAGCAGGTACAGCCCTTTAGTATATTATTATCTGTTATTCATGTGCATTATCTGCTATATAAACTAAACAAAGACCATTGATTACAACAATGGCAATGCTAACTTGCTTCTGTCATGAAAAGTTGATCTAAATATCAAGAAATAAATAATTAAAATGTTAGCGCAGGTTAATTGTTGAGGATTTTAGAATTAGCGTTAGCATGTTTTGAAACCATCTAGCTAGTTTTTGCAAACAAACCATTGGCGTTAAGACCATTTGTAAGCTTCAGTCGAGTGCGTTAACACTTCAGATACAATTAAAGTATTGTTTAACATGGTGAAAGTAATAACACTCTACTTCAGCAGCCTTTTCTGACGTTACTGGCTATAAAAAGTCGCATTTTAAGCTAGCTTTCGCATGAAACCGGCAAGCTAACGCTCATTAGAGTAATCACACTGACTCTGAATGGCTGACATTTAAACTACTGTCACGTATTTAGAGCAACTTGGGGTAAAGTTTAACAAATGCAGTGTTATAAATAAACTCTGCCCTTTTAAATATCAGTGTTAAGGCAGCATTTATGAGGTTTGCTTAAGTTGCTGCATTATTACATACTGTCACACTGTGAGTCTTTCTATCTGCCTCCTGTTCAGAGTCTCCCTGCATCTGCTTGTCAAACGGGTTTTCACTCTCCAACCTCTGTGTGTCTCTGCAGCTCCCACACATACTGGAGACTACAGGCAGGAAGCAGAAAGAAAGAAGACGGGGGCAGATGAAAATAAGGAAGTAAACGATGTCGGATCGAAGCTGGAGGATCCCCCCTGTCTGCTGAAAAGTGAAAGCATATCTGTCGGCAGCTTATTAATAGATTTCAAAGCACAGCGGCAGTGCTACGGAAGTTAGCCGTCAAGCTAATTCCTCCAGCTCTGACTCCATTTTATCTCAAAACAAACAGTAGACACGAACAAACAGGAAAAAAAGGGGGAAGGAAGACACAGACAAGTAAGTACACTGCAGTGAGTTTGAAACCTGGTGAACCCCACAGAATAATGAGGGGGGCGCTTGTGTGTTTTGGTGTGGGGGGTAGACAGGTAGTCTGAGAATGTGTGAGTCAGAGACAGAGAAATAGCACAGAGGTGTGGGGAAGAGGAGGAGTTTTCTGTGCATTACAGCACTTTTCTACCGGTTGTTTGTGTCAGCAGTGAAAAAGAGTACACAAACAAAGCTCAGGAGAGGAAGGCTTGAGGAGAAAGAGAAAAAAAAATGTCTGAGTGTGTATCTATGCACAAAGCACGCACAGTGGACTCCTGATTCTTTCAGGTTCACTCCTGCAGAAGTGGAGGGTGGGAGGGAGCGCAGTGGAGACAAGAAACAAACAAGACATGAAAAGGTCAGGGCCCGGTGACACATACAGAGTGAGGTGAAAGAAGGAGAGCGTGGGTGTTTGGTCATGCTGCGGGTACAGCAGTTCCCACTCAGCACTTTATGTTTGTGAGTCAGTAAACAAAGTGAGTGTGTTTGCATACAAAGACAGTCTAGTGACTGCAGATAGGATCCCCCTGTTTATTGCCCTTGAGAGTTTTTTAGGTGTACCTTGTTTGATATTGTTGTTTTGAAGGTTGTTTCCTGTGTTTCCTTTGGCCTTTGGCTCCCTCCATACATCATCTGTTGTGGGAATATTATATCAGAGGGGATTAGTCCTGAGGATCTTGGACTTTCCCCTGTGCAAATTTGAGAGCTGTTCACAGAAGGTCACAGCTATTAATAACCTGTCCTCTCCTCTGTCTCCTACAAGACTTACTCCTCTTATCCCCAGAATTATTAGCAGCCGCCATGGACCACAAAGGGGAAACCCAGGAAGGAGCAATGGGGTTGAAACAAGAGGAGCTGCCACAGATGGATGGGTCGTGTGATGCATGCGAGCCTGACGAGGCCCAACCGGCCACACAAGTTTGCCACATCTGCAGCTTTGCCTTCTGCCCTGTCCATGCTGACAGACATTCCACAAGCACACATCACCCGCTGCTGCCATACAACCATGAAGGGACACAAGCTAACAGACTTGGCGCAAATAGAGACTCAAGAGGTGCAGCTGATGATGCTGCAGGGGCTGAAAGAGCAGCAGAAATGGGCGCAGATCAGGCAATGGCACTGCTTGGAGATGCAATGGCCAATGCAGCCGTATGTGATGAGAATGCAGGGGAAAAAGATGCAGCTCTGGAGATGGAAGCTGAGGTGGGTGGTGAAGCAATGGGTGCAGAAGCAGGGCAGGAGGCTGCTGGAGAGGCCGGGAAGAGGGACACTGTGACAGTGGAGAGACTGCGCTGCAAGGAACACGGACAGGAAGGCTCCCTCTACTGCAAACCAGATGAAAAGATAATCTGCGTGGTGTGTGCTGTGCAGGGCGAGCACAGAGAGCATGAAATTATCACATTGCACGAGGCCTACGTGTGGCAGAAGGTGAGTAGGACACTCAGAACCTTAAAGGTAAGACAGAACTGCTTGGATGGAACAACATCTGCAGCTTAGACATTATGTATTCAGAGCATCGCCTATCCAGTTTGCATTTCTAATTCAGTATTAAGTAGTATGCCAATAGCTGAAGGCCCTATAGTCTGTAAGTCAACTCACCAGGGCTTGGTGAGAGCTCTGTGTGCTATTTTAACCTAACAATGTCTCCTGATCTCCTGGCATCATTATTACATTTTATTAAACGCACAGATAAATGTTACAAAAAGGAGAATTAAAATTAAACGCTATGAGCATATCCAGTTGGTTTGGTGCCATTATTTCTTCAGCCTGCCAACATCTTCCAGTTGGTTTTTTGCTCCCACTGGATTTAAAATGTCCAGGGACTCACCAGTCTCTCACTGCAGATGGTCCAGTATGCTGAAGAATTTCTCCATTATCATCATCAGTGTCGGCTCAGTTCTGCTCGGCGTAGTGTTTGGGATGATTACAGCACCATTTAGAGTTTGATCTTATCAGCACACTGAACACACTCGGACCGTGTTATTGCGCAGAGGACCAATTAACTGGGTGTGATAGCATCAGAAAACAGGACTTAGTTTGGGATTAATATTTTGAGCAGTCTAGGGGTTTGTGTACGCAATTGCTAAAATAAACTGGGACAGAAAAGATCAGCAAGAGCTTCTTTTATAGACCCTTGCAATAAAGGTCTGTGCATTTAACTTTGGTAGTAATGACCCTCATTGTTTGTGGCTCCAAATTACAATCCATCCTCTGCCCCGTGGCCGTGCATCTGAAAAACAAAAGTGGAGCAGCGCGCTTCGCTGGCTTCACTCTTACATCACAGCCGCATGTCGATTGATGGGAGACAAAGGGTCACACACAAAGCCTTGGGCCGCATTAGTTACTCTAAACTTAGTCTGGCTTCTGTCATGCATCCTGGGTCTGTGTATTCATGGAAAAGAACCCTTCATCTGTAGGAGGATTTCCTGTTGCGTTGAGAATCAAACTTTATGAGAAAATGCATCCTGTGGTTGACTCAAGAATTTAATATATCTTTTCTTGTGTGTCTAAACAGGACACTGAGATATTCTTCTTCCTGTCAGTATGCACAGGTTTTGTATAGAGTACAGTATGACCTAATTTCGCATATCTGTAAATGATTAATGGCATAATGAAAATATAATAACTGTCTGCTTCTATTATTGTTCTAGTCACAGAAAAGGAGTCACTGTGTTTGTGTTGTGTTTTAGGCGGTGGCATTCTCTGTCGTGTTTACTCTGTTTGTCTGCCCCTCCTGTAGAGCAGACCAGGTTATGACCTGCTGGGCTGCACACAGCAGATGGCTGAGAATGTCAAGACCAAGTGGACAAACCCTGAGGTGAGTTCAAACACCCTTACTCAGTGCATACAGACCACTGAGTCCAATCCTGCAGCTTAACAGGAAGGGACGTTTTTGGAAAACTTTTCCCAAAAGACTCGGACTGTTCTCAATTAGTAATGAGCTCCAACCAACTCTTATCAAACGGAATGAGAATTGTTCTGCAGCAATGAAAGGCAGATTTGACCTCCTTGCTAGGAATGACAGCAGGCTCTGTGCATATTGGATTGATCATTATGTGATTGCGCCGTGCAGTTTGAATTAATTTGCTGATGGTTCTCTGACAAGACTTCTCTCAGTGCAGTGTGAAGATGTTGACATTAACTTTCATCATTTCACACAAAGTGAAAGAAGTAAAGCAGATATGATTTCTGCAGTTATCCATAACATATGAAACTTGCCTTTATGGGTGATGGTAGTAGAACCCATATGTATGCAATAGTTTACAGCTGCTTCATATTTGAAGCTTGTGTAACATTTTATTTGCTGGCTATGAATCAGATTGATTTTGATACAGATGTAACAATAAGACAGAAGAAAGGTAACAAAACCATCAGCATAAAAATTGACTATTTCTATCCACTTATGTTTAACTGCCATGGGGGAGCCATCAGATGAAATGAGTAACTACACACTTCAAAACAGCCTTTGCTTTCATTTTCCAATAAAGAAATTTGCAGAGAGTTATAGATTTCACTGGTAAAAGATGTTTTTGTTTTGTTTGTTTCTGTTCATGATAAAAGAAAAAAATATAACACTACTTATATGTGTAAAAGACAAAAGAGAAAAGCTCAGTGAGGACCCTTAGAAAGAAAGATAAACAGACAGATGAACAGACGTCTGACCTCTTTGTCAGTTTTGGGCTACAAAAATAACAAAAACATAGATTTCCTCACAGGAGATTTAATAGTTTGTAGGTTTACTTTGTTTTTGTTTAATTTTCAGGGGAACTTTAATAAAATGTCAGGGTTTTTTGTTGTGCTTGTAGCAAAGGAATTCTATCAATCAAACATGTCTGCTACAAGGTTTATTTACCTAACAGCATACCACCATTTTAATCAAATGCACAAGTCTGACCTTATGAGGTAGAATGGTTTTGTGCCGCATGTATCCCAGCAGCATCCCTTGCAACAGAATGAATGGAGGCAAAGGCGCATGTCTCAGCACTGTCTTTATCACAATGCTTGTATACTGGTATATTTGTCGCACCTGTATACAGGACACAGCCAACTTTTTAGAAGGAAAAATAAGTATTAGACATCATCATTGGGTTTTACAGTACTTGTGATTTTGAATGATGTCTAAACATGATGGCCACACATCTTAGAAGACTGATTATCTATTATCATATATTTTGTAAGGTTGGGTATAGGGATGCAGAGTATTATTGACATAATATGGGTATCAGCATAATAGCTTGAAAAGAAATGATCAGTATCAGAAGATATGACAATTTCTGACAATGTTTACTGGCCAAACATCTAAGTAAGGATGTGCATTTCAAACAAACTACTATTCAAATGTTATTTTCAAGAAGGGAGGAGGAAGAGGATTCTAAGGTGGTCCTGAGCTGTACAGTCATGTGCAAAAGTTTTATGCATGGAGGGTGCTAAGGATTTGTCATGGAGCCCAATGGGCCACAACCTAGGGCTGTGTGTTGCTTGGCAACGGCATCTCTTTTGTCTGGGCCTTTTCAACCCTGGTGATATGGCTGGAAATCGTCGGCGGTTTTCAGGCCCTTGGGTCATCCACAGTGCAACCAGGGGCTTGTGGCAACCCCACTACCCACCCGGGGCAGTACAGTAGGCCATGCCACCTCACCACATCCACTTGCGCCACCCTAAAGGTTTGGACTTTGTTGTTTTTTCAACAGATTATTTTCCCATTCCCCTGATAATATGCAAAGTCCAGAGCATGACTAGGGTTGTGTTAGTCCTCCTTCCTGCCTAGTTGTGCCCTCAGGTAGCTCACTCACATCTACATATACTATAGCCTCAATTTGGCCCAAACGTGCCTAAAAGTTCTGAACAGTACTGTACATCGGTGTTTACTAACACATAATGGAAACAGGCTGACAGATTTCGCATTGCTTGTACTAATTTTTACATAGAAAACAATCAGTCTAACTGACAACACTAAGATAGATATTTTTTGGTCATTTACATTAATGTATTCAGTAAAATAGACCATTCCTCTGGTTAAGAGAAGTAAAGTTTGTTTCTCTGCACCTCAGTGATGTTACCATATGCGTATCATGTACAGGCAAAAGTCCAATACCATGTATCCTTCGTTGAGTATTTTAGGTGTTTCTTACAACAACCAGACACACAGCTTGTGTGCACAGTAGTTTCCATTATGAATTAATCTATAATGTTTGCTGGGTTAGCCCAGGTTGCTATTGAGGTCATTTCTCATCCCCAACACTGATTTCATTAATGATTCAGCAAACATGCAACCTTCCATCGCTTTATATTCACTGGTAACTAAAGCCTTTTTTCGTCTTCCCAGTTAGCTTTTTCTAGTTGCCAGCATTTGCATCATTTTACTTCTCTATTTCTATGGGACAACACTGAAATCAGATTTTAAATATTTATCAATGCGTTTTATTTTATTAGAACATCAAGGAATTAAAAATACTGACCTGAAACTGTTGCTACTGAGTTTTAAAAAGCAAGGTGCCTGTTTCAGCTCCAGTTCTTTCATTATTTTATCACTATATTGGGAATTTGTCTACTTCAGTAAAATAATGGTTTAAGGCTGGCATAAGGAAAATGTGAGTCCTCTGTCAGTCTTATCAGTATGAATAATTACACCAAGCCTTCTCATTAAACTGACAAATTAAACCTGTGAACCCTGCAGGTCCATTTTTTCTTCAAGTTTAAATGAAGTTCTCTATTAAGTTGCTCTTATGCCTGACTTTCCAAACTAACGAGCTGCTCTCATTTTAGCACCTTGAATGATTTGATTTTTTTCCACATGCCTGTAGTTAAAAGAATTTTTATAAATGAAAAAAGCATTTTGAATAAATGGAATATGTTGACAGGTTAAAAGCAATTTAAAGTCAACTAAATTCTTGGTAAAGTTTAAAGAAAAGACTCAGTTGAACTGGTTTAAAGCCACGGGGAGCCATAACAGCACAAAAAATGGCTCATTTCTTATTCAGTGAGCACAGCAGTAAGCACTGCAGCAGTGTAGACACTGCAGCGGTGAGACAGCAGTCTAGAATGAGATAAAGAGGGATTAAACAGGATTATGTCATAAAGGCATTGAGTAGTAAACATGAGAGTTAATTAATTCTATCCATATATTTATCATGCCAACCCATTCACAGATCTCAGATTGGGCCTATTGGGTTTGTGTTGATATAATTCTACATAATGTGTGTGTTGGGTTTGTGTTGATATAATTCTACATAATATGTGTGATGGCTTTATTGAGTGACTACTGAAACATGTCATTTTTAGGCTTGAGTTGATGTCACATTTTGACTTAGCACTTTTCTTTTAAGTCAGACATGGCATTTTATTAAAACTGACTGTGATTTAGGCATTGCCATGTATAAAGCAGAGACGAGTACTGATGAGAGAAGCCCTGGAGCTGCCTAAAACCCTCTGACAAACATGGCAAAATGGCTTAAATCCTTCTATTCTGTTAAGGGTAAATGTTATTTGTCATGAACTGTGTTTTATCATGAGGGTTGCTAATATTTTAAGAGTCTTAGGAAGTATACATTGCATATTTCACTTTATTTGCTAGTGAATAAATCTTTTATGTCTGAACTCAAGTCAAGTCAGAAACAGGAGAAGCTAATCAAAGTGTTGAACAATGCACACAAAAAATAACAACAACATATGAGCTCTAGAGAAATTGAAAGGAATGAGTCAGAAACAAACAGTACAGACAATCCAGAACAATACAGATTAAGTGCTACCTGCTCAGGCCAAGGGAATTTAAATGCCAACTTATAAAAGTTTGAGGGGAGACTAGAAAGAGTGGCCAGATGGAGCCATATCAGCATGAATAAATAGAATAAATGAATAAATATAAGACAAGAAAAGAAAAAGCTGATGTCCTACTTTACAAATTTCTTTAATTAAAACAATGACAACATTGGTTCCAGGAACAGTTCAAGAAACCTTGAATCACCTGTTGTGGGTGGATTAAGGGATATTATGATTTCACTTTCTGAATTAATTAATTGACTCATAAATTTGTATGTAAAGTTAGCCTCAGTATTGAAGAGTGTCACTTCTCACGATTCCTTACGGTTGAGGTGATGACATGAATGAGAGCAACGTAAACAGAAATTAATCAGCCAAGAAAGAGGGTGACAGCAGGATTAATGCCAGATACCAATAAAGCGATGTTGAAGGATGATACAAGATAAGATGTGAAGCTGACGTCCTAATGCAGTCAATAGATTCATCGATCCTGTACTCTACCTTTTTAGGGACATGTTGTCTTCATTTAATTAGATATCCTGACGATTCATCATACAGTTGTCTTTCAATATATCAAATTGTTGCACAATCATTGTATTGATATTGCGAGCCAAATATTATACTGCATTTTCATCATCATCAAAAATGATGCCATTTTGCCTTTGTTACACCTCTGCTATTATCCCAGATACCTTCTAAGAGGCATAACTGCTTTGCACCACCATTACCCCCCTGTAATGTAAAAGTCCTATCTTGACTGCAAAGGGGCTGTTTGGATCAACGTTATTAAAGTTAAACAAAACTAACTTAACTAAAACTACAATTTAAAAATCATTATAGTTAACTGAAATAAAAAAAACTAAGCTTGACAAAAAACAAAAACACACTAAAACTTAATTTTGTGCTTATAAAAGTAACAAAATAAAAAATAAGAGACAAAATATACTTTTAGTCTTAGACAGCAGCAAAGTTGTATGATGTTAACTTTTTCTGACGTTCATGGTCTCACCCCTGGCAAGTAACCCCTATTGCTGAAAAAGCTTTAACAGAAAAAAAAGGGCAAAAACGAAACATTTTTGCAAAATAAAAAGTAAACTAACAAACCAGCAGTAAAAAATATAATGAAAATGAAACTGAAATTTACAAAAACAGTAAAAACTATATAAAAATAAAAACTAATAAAAAATCCTAACCCATTTTAACCTTAGTCAGGAGGCCTCTGTCTGATGGTCTAAAGACTGGATCAGACTACACGAATTTAGCCAGATTTAAATGTGTGCATTGTCACCATCCATAGTCAGACACTGGCACCCATTACAAACATTTGAAATGGCAAACACTACTTTAGTGTGACATTAACAACGATGCACCCAGGACACTCTATGACTCAGATTCAGCCAAACAAGCATAATGGAATTTTTATTATTAATTCTTGCATCTTCTGTCTAGCTTTTACTCCGTAGCATGACATCAGCACATGAATTCTGTCACTAACCAATAGGATAGCATTCGCTTTCTAAACAAATTCAACATAAAAACTATATTTGAAGTTTTATTTACTGACTGGAATTAAAGAAACATCCCTCTGAGGGACCATCTAGTGACATACAAAGAAGCTAGCATAGCCAACACACATCATGGTATTTATCTAGGTGAATTTAGCGAATTTTCTTGACTTACCAGATTTGTACCTCAAGGTCTAGTCGAAAGATAGTCAGTCCATTTATTCCCCTTTTCAATTGGGACAAGTCCCAGATTGAGTCTTCTTTTTAGTTTTCTTCCTCTCAGAGCACAAGACTAGCAGGGCCTTAGAGACAGGGTGTGGCGCTTGGACATCCAGAGGGACCTCGGATTAGAGCTGCTCTTTCACATCGGCATCTGATCAGGATGCCTGCTGGTCACCTCCCTGTGGAGATCCTCTAGGCATGTTGAACTGGGAGGAGACCCTAGGGCAGAGCCAGAACTTGCTGGAGGGATTATATATCCCATCTGGCCTGGGAGCACCTCGGAATCCCCCAGGATGAACTAGAAAACATTGCCAGCGAAGGGGATGTCTGGGTTGACTTATTTCGCCTGCTTGCACAATACGCAAAGACTGCAGATAGGATCATGACAACAGCATACTATAATTTGGTCAGGTTACACTTAGTAGTGGTTTCAGTATGCTTGCAAATACTGGACAAGATAGATAAAAAAATCATGTCTAATCTGACTTTAAGAGGGCTGTCCCTTAAAAAGAAGGGGAGCCAAGCCTTGCAGGACTCTGCGAACAAAGATGCAACCTAAAAATCAATCAATTAGAAGTCACTGTGAAGATGGGCTAGGTTGAGACTGATGGGATCCCTCCTCTAGGAACCAGACAGACAAAAAAATTTGGGGCAGCTGGTGGGATAGGGCTGGCTGGCTGATCCCAGTATACAGGGAGCAGGGTAATACAACATAGAAAAGAAAATATAGATTATGAAGAGATAGAGGCGTGGAATACTAGGGAAGTAAGAAAAAAAAGAGGAAAAAAAGGTGCATACATTTCATGGTGGTTGTAGAAGAATTGGGAAAGTGACAACAATTTATTTTTAGAGTCTCATAAAACAAACACAGAAAATTAGAGTTACAGGCCGAAATAGTAATCGTCAGCTTATATTTCCAACCTTTTCATCTGACCTTTACCAGGTTGCCTCTGAAAAGCTGGGTGCCATGTTCATTTCACACATAGTTGCATTTGTCTTGCTATCAACCAAAACAAAAAGCTAAAGTTGGATTTTTACAATAAGTCAACCTTGAAAACTGTGGCTGTATTTCCATTATGGATGCCATATTGGGGGCATGTTCTGCTTCTGAAAATGGAACCTGACCGCAGACAGTTATGTGTTAGTCACAGCTACCGGGCAAGCTGTAAGCAGCTACACCTGCTCTTTCAACCTGCCCATACAATGGTTTTAGTGCTTATAATACAGTCTCTGAACCCATCGGAGAGTAGCGACACTCTGGAGCATTTCTCACTACCTGAAGGGATGTGACCCGAGCACAGCGGTATAATGATGAAGGTTAATTTGTCTCGCCTGCAAGAGGTAACGCTTTTGCTTGCACCCATCTGAGTTCATGTCAATTATCATACTGAAATATCAATGCTACCCCAAGGACTTCCTGGACATTTAGTCTGATGCTGTTAGACTGTGGAGGTGTGCTTGCTGTAAACCCACTTACCTGCTCAGTCGCAGGGGCACTGTGTTGGAGACCATTATGTGGATTTGTCAGCGTGGCCTCTCTGCACTTTCAAATGTCAGCGTTCCTTATTATGCATGACAGGCGGGCCATCAGAGTGACTGCTCCTGGTGAAGAAAGATGTGTGCATGTGAGAGATAAAGCGACAGAGAGGAGTTGGATGAGGTGAGATTGCACGTTATTGACGTCTCAGAGAGAATGAGGCGTGAGCAGCTATCTGTGAAGAAGTGAGGAGAGAATGAAAAAGAGTAGAAATGCAAGAATTGTGATCGGGGCTGAGATGATTTCTAATGTTTAAAATGACAACAAGTCAGTAGTGGATGCTATCATTTCTTAGTAAATCTTTGTTACCGTCTCTCAAGGTCTCAAATAGCTAAGTCTACAGTGTGCAGTTCATGTGTAGCTGTGCCTCTGGTACATTAGTTGAGCTCTTAGCCTTTCGTAACATTTATAGTTGTAAAGTACAGACCCATAACCCTCATGTCACACTGCTGCTTGCTTAATATTCAGTTGGCTCAGTTGGCATGTAGTGGGTGATGCTGGCAGCTACATTTAGGGTCATGGCAGTGAATGCCTCAGCTCTTTATACTGCTGTACTGGACTTGTATCTCAGGTTTCAGATAAGAAAGTCCATATCAAAAGTGTAACTTAGACACTAAACTTTTGCTGGATTAATTGCCCCTCTTCTTGAAATGTCACTGGAAAATGTCTGCTGAACTTTATGTTGCTGATCTGTATTAGGAATGCCCTAAGACTTCCACATTACCAACATTTTCTCTCATATCTCACCATGAAAACAAATTAGACTTTGTTCATCGGGTGATTTCTTTCTCTACAGTCATTACTAAAATTTTAACAAGTACAGTTAGTTGGATAGTTTGTTTGAAAAGTCGGGTGTAGGGGCAACTGTCACAGAAAGCCCTACTCAAAATTAAAAAATGGACCTGCAGGGTTCGCAGGTTTAATTAGTCAGTTTATGAGAATGCTTGGTGTCATAAATCATACTGATAAGACTGACATATTTTCCCCATGCCAGCCTTACACCAAAGTGGCTCTATGAATCAGCAGTTAGGTGTATAGGCTGGCCAGCTTTGAATTAATGCAGCACATCATATCGACTAGTACTGTGATTCAATGACGGGGTGGTGTTGGCAAGGCTCAATAAAAACTATGTACTGTTTTACACTGATAGCAAAGCAGGAAATTTTGTGGGAGAATTTTCAGATAAATTTTGTGGGAGAACAATGAATCCACACCAGACACTAGGACTACTAACCTCCAATTTCCACTTTCTCCGCCTCTTTCCGATCTGCTTGCAAAATCACTACCTTTCTAGTCGATCAGCTGTTTTTCAGTCCACCTCTGGTGCATCCCAACTTCTCTCTGCTCCTCTTGAGATACACACCAAGTTGATTTTCATTGCTGGCCATGTCAATCCGTGTAGAGCAGATCGATTGAAACAGATGAAAAAACCTGCAAATCATCTGGTCACTTTCAAAATACAACTAAATGCATGGACTCCTGATAGTCAATCAAGCAACAGGTCATCAGTGGGTCTGTGGATCACAGAGCTTCTATGGTGCCATTTACAAAGAAAAGTCAGCTTTTGAGTTGGAAAACCACATAATCTTGCGTATCACATCACATCCTTTGTAGCACACATACATCTTTTAACTTCCTAATGTACTCACACATGGTTGACGGAAATAAAGCCCTTGCCAAAATAAATGACAGATAAAACCCAAAAAGGCAAAATAATCCACTGATAACATACTGCCTGCGTGAACTTAAGGGGGTTAGACAACGACAAGAAGACATGAGGAGTCATATCTCGCCTTTGGCTTCACCTGCACAATGATAGGTAATAAGGAGAGAGCCGCACTTTTACCACATCATACCTGGTTTAGATAGGTTTTTCAGTGTACTTGGATTTATGTGTTGATGTTTGGTGAGGGATGGGGGAAGTTTGAAAATACTTTCACCTGCCAAAGGAGGCCTGGCAGAAAAAGTTTGGGAACCACTGGGCTAGGGACACCGGAGCACGCCACATTATTGCTACCATGCATTATTATTGACGTTATAGCCATATCCTCCGAAATGGGAGATACATTTATGAACACGACTGCCATAAATTTGTTGTTTTGTTGTTTCTCTTGTCCCTCTCCTCTCCCTGCTTTTCTCCCACCCCTGCCCCTCATACCAGCCCTTTCTAACCCCAGCTCGGCTTTAACAGAAGGCTGTCAACATGAGTCTGATTCTGCTCAACATTCCTGCCAGCTAAAGGGACGGTTTTTGTCGCCAATGTAACGGCTAAATACTGCTAGTGCTGTGCTCGTGGTGATTAACACTGGTCTTTACTAATAATAGGCTACAACAGAGAGTATGGTCTAAACTTGTCCTCTTTTTAAAATGTCTTGAGATAACTTTGGTTATGAATTGGAGCTATACAAACAAAGATCGATTTATTATTTTACAATGGACAATGTACACTGTAAAAAAAATTCCGTTAAATTTACGGTAAAACGCTGGCAGCTGTGGTTACCAGAGATTTACTGTAAAAATTACGGTGAGAATGTATGAGAAAAAACGGTGTTTTCATTCTACAACTGTAAATATTACAGTTCAAACCTGTTTTTTTTTTAACTGTAAATTTCTGTTAAAAAAATACAATATTGTAACCGTTTATACAAGGATTTGCTGTAAAAATAACAGTTATACTGTAACCATATTTACGGTAATTTGCTGTACAACTTACTGTAATTTGATGTAGAAATTACAGCTCTATTACAACATTTTCTACAGGGATTGGCTGTAAAAATAACGATAATGAAACAAACCTGTTTACGGTAAATTACTTTAAAAACACCAGAAATCCTTTAAACCTAAATACAGTCTATCTCAGTAATAAAAACAGTAGACCCATTATAATGTTTAACGGTATTTTATTATAACTACTTAAATTTTACAGTAAATTACTGGCAGCTGCGGTTACCAGAAATTTACCGTAAAAATACAGGACAAAACATGAGAAATTACAGCTGATGTTTGCAGATTTTACGGTAGTAGCAAAATACTGCCCAACTTTAAATTTTACAGTAAATTACTGGCAGCTGTGGTTACCAGAAATTTACTGTAAAAATACAGGACAAAACATGAGAAATTTTGCTAGATGTTTGCAGAGTTTACAGTAGTAGCTTAATACTGCCTTACTTTAAATTTTACGGTAAATTACCAGCAGCTGTGGTTGCCAGAAATTTACTGTAAAAAATACAGTACAAAACATGTGAAATTTCAGTTAATTTGCTAGATTTTTGCAGTAGTGCCCTAATACTCCTACTTTTAACAAAAGATTCAAGCTGAATAAACAACAAGAAACTCTGCAGTTATATGTTTGAAATAAAAACCTTTCAACACATCTGATAACTTTTCTGTATACTCACAAAGCAGTTTAGATCTTGGAAGAAAAAGCTTGTGTCCATATGTATGACAGGTAGTCCTTGGTGTAATGCATGAAGATGAAACAAAGTCACTTGCCCCTAAATGATTCAAGAGTAATGAGTCCAGTCTTGACTGAAGAAGGCCTTCCACTTGGGAAGCTTCACGTGGCCAAGAAACTTTATCTTCTTGAAGACTCGAGCACAGTTCATCAGGTGTTCTACTTTGGACTGGCTCCATCCTCTCTGCAGGAAGTACATATACAAAGCAAAGTTAGAGTGATTCAGTGCTTCAGTTTAATGCCTACACAGATGTAAATTTGAGAAAACTAGGCTCTAAT
Organism: Cheilinus undulatus; assembly: GCF_018320785.1. Classification (NCBI taxonomy): domain Eukaryota; kingdom Metazoa; phylum Chordata; class Actinopteri; order Labriformes; family Labridae; genus Cheilinus; species Cheilinus undulatus. The sequence goes on from NC_054873.1 coordinate 32,710,086, forward strand.
AAGCCATGCTTACAATCAGCACAACAGAATAAAATAAACAGTGTGTACAGTACATATAGATCATTTCTATAATAGAATATGGTGAAGAAACGCAAATGTACCCACAAGTGCCAGCTATTAAGTCAGCAATCACCTAACAACAGCCAATTACTTTTTCCGTTATTGATTATAATGAGACAGTTATGACATATTAATTGCAATTTGCTTTTCGTCTATAGTTTAAAGCTGTGGTGCCCAGGCTTGTATCCACTGAGCTCCCCCCTCCTTCACATATCCAAGAAGATATGGACCCACACAAAAAAGTGACATAGCTATTGCTGTAAAACTAAACATAAATTTGAATTGATGTCATTATTTAAAGCAGTTTTAATTTTGGCAGATATTTTTAATTTTAGTCTTAGTTTTAGTCTTTAAGTGAAATGAATTTTAGTTTCAGTCACATTTTAGTCATTTCTGTCCATTTAGTTTTAGCCCATAAAAAGTCCTCACATTTTAGGTTTTACTTTTAGTCCAAGCATTTATTGTCTTGCTTAATCTGGTACCAAGTCATAGTGGGATGTTCTCTGCACCCTGCCAAACCTGGGGTCCCTGCTTTCTACAGCTGAGAGACAGAAGAGCTACAGCTGCATTGTTTTTTGACAGAATTACCCACAGTGGAGAGATATCATGGATTTTGAATGTCCACTAAAACTACATTACATTCTATTCAAAACTAAACTTAGTTTTTGTCAGTTTTAGTCATCACAGATCTATTTTTGTTAGTCTTAGTCTAGTTTTTGTCATGGAAAACAAGGCTGTCGATGAACATTTTTAGTCATAGTTTTAGTCGACGAAATTAACACTGATTTAAAGCTACACACAATAGCCCAAACCACAAGTGTTAGCAAAAGACCTTGGTATGAACCATTCATAAGGGTTATATTGTGATTTTAGGTAGTTGAACCACAAGATAAATATTTGCAAACTATGCTCTTTATATATATATTTACTTGTAAGACCACCCAAATAAATATAGAATTTGCTTTTACATGTAAATATAATATATAATTTTATATATAATTTCTATATAATTTCTCTTCGGGATGAATAAAGTTATTATTGTATTGTATTAGGTAAGCCTACCCAATAAGCCCAGGCACCATTTAAGCCCACTGGCGACTTTGAAGTCAATTTAAAAAAAAAAAAGAGGGGCCTGTCTTATGCTATACATTATTTGGTCCAATCACACAATTTCTTAATTATATGTCAGTTTTTGTTTGACACCAATCACATTTGTAGATATTGAAAAAGGCCCGCCTACATTTGTGCAGTCTCAAAGAGGCTCAGATAAAGTCGCCTAAAAACTTTGGTGTTTTGGGACCCCTCAGAAGGAACCTCTTTTCAACCATTTTCAGCCACTGACTTGTTAAGTACATTCATATTATGTAATTTGAGAGATTATTGATTTGTTTTTTGTGTATAAACAGGTAGTTTTTTGTAATTTCTTACTATTTAGTTTTATGTGAAAAGATGAGTCATGCTAGCTAGCGTAGCGAGCTAATCACTAGTCAATACATGTAGCCCTACTGACAGATACACTGCTTAATGATTAAAAATGATAAGTACACAAACTAAGTGTTTTCTGATTCATTTTACATAAATCTTACATAAAACTTTGAACAAGAATTCCTTGATAATTCGGAAAGTTTGGCAGAAGAGGAATAACATTGATGGCAAGTTTTACAGCATATTTAGGCTACAGGCATTTCTTTAAACATTTGTTTAATTTTGGTGAGAACATATTATCTTCATTTCCCTGGTAGTCACTGTTGTACCATTTAAGCCCATCTTATGTGTTTCAATATAAAAAAATGAAATTTTGAGGTTTGATAGCTTTTCGCTGTAATCCTGTGTTGGATGTTGTTATACTAACTTCATTAACACGAGTACATCACAGATCACACACTGCCCAGAAGAATTGTTATGTCAGTTAATTTTGCATAATTATTTGTTTATAGTGAGAAAAATGCCAACAAAAAAGAGGAATTACAGCAACTGTCCTAAAATCATCATTGTGACAGCCAAACATTAAATCTAAGTTCAATAAGATATTGTTGATGCACTGTAATGTCATTTAATACTTTTAAAAACAAACACATTTTTTTATTTTGTCAATATTGAATCATTGTTTGTCAATATTAAATAAAATGTTCAATGAAATGTTAAATACTGAAGCCAATGAAAATTAGTTTTAGGCCTACTTAGTCATGTTTGTGGTGGTCCATTGTTACAAGCCAAACATTATAGCCAAGTTCAAAAATTAAATTGTGTTTAACATGTATAACATGTTACTGAATTAATGTATGTTTACTACTTGAAAAATGTAATTTTTTTTAATTTCTGTCAATAAACGTGGTTGTGGGCTTATTTGGAACACACGGGCTTAAATGGTACTTAGGTACCAATTAAGGCCATGCCAGACTTTGACTTTATTCATAACATTTCTTTAATTTGTTCTTTAAAATATGCATAAGTAAATAAATATACCTTCAAATGAGGGATTAATCCTTCATTCTAACAAATGATCATGTTTATAAACCATCTTAGTATCTATGAAAAATACGTGAACTTAGATTTTGGTGGGCCTAATGGGTACACTTACCCTAAATGCTTTGGGGTGCAAAAGGATTTTGCTGTAACAAAGATGATGGGCACTGAATTTTAAATCAATCATAATGAAAACATATGACTCACACAGAAAACTGTATTGGCCCCCATATGGTGTGATCATCAGAACACTGAGAACAAGCTGGACAAAGCAGTGGCATGGCAGTATTCTGGGTATTTCTACATGACCAGATTAATCTAAAGAATCTATTGAGGTATGTACAAATGCTGTGCAAGGCTTACCATTATTAATCCTTGATAACTGGCGTCTTTTTAGAAGAGTGGAATACCGGAGACAGTATAAAGTAATGGAGTCCTAGTCACTACTAGCAGAAGAAACAGGACCTTAAAAAAGAGTAAGGAAAAATAGAAAGACAAGGTAAAGCACCAAATCATGTCAACTTAGAAGTTTTGAACACTTATGTATGCACTGATTGCAAAGTACTATCCAATTTTTGAATTCACTCAAAAAAGGAGTGGACCCAATCTCTTCTTGTCCCGTGAGCTGAATGTCTTGTCACATCCCTTGTGTTTTGTGGCAGAAGCTACAGCAGACACACAATGCAGACATACATGTAGAGTGATCCAGCTGTCAAGCAGTTATCAGACGGGTGTTGCTGTGTTTATATGTTCTTCTAAAATCAACACTAAGCTGTGACTGGTGCTACCCCCTCCACTTAGAGTGTGTGTTGATCCCACAGCTCTGTATGTCATCTTGCTTGCCCTTGCGCTTTTTCTGCTCACAACAGTTTTGGTTTAGAAAAAATGCTGCACATCTATTTTTTTTTGTTTTTTAAATTTGAAAATTTGGACACTATCAAACCTAAAAATCTGAACCAGAATCTTTATTGTCATTGTACACAAGTACAACGAAATTTTGCACAGTTCCATTCAGTGCAATTATTATTACCTCTGCCAAGGAGGTTATGTGATTGGCAGGGTTTGTTAGTTTGTTTGTTGGCAACATAGCCCAAAAAGTTATGGATAGATTCTGATGAAATTTCCAGGAAATGTCAGAAATGGCAAAAGGAAGAACTGATTTGATTTTGGGACTGATTCAGATCATCGCCTGATCTAGGAATTTTAAAGGACTCTTCACTATTGGGAGATAGGGCTAATGGCGGAGGTCTGCGCTCTCTGAGTGTTTTTCTAGTTTATTATTGCAACTGCTCTGGGATATGTGCTGTTTTTCAGTCTGTTAGTTTTGGCTCTTATTGTCCTGAACCGTCTTCCTCAGGATAGCAGTTGTTACAGGTGACGATAACACAGTTATAAAAATAACTGATATTGTATCATATGATGCACACGGCTGGAAGGAAATAAAACATTTTGCCAGCATTACACTATACCATATAACTACCTCTAAAGAGGAAAAATTATTACCTCTGTAGGAACTCCTGAGTGGATCCCAATGCTGGTCAATGCATAGCATGAGCTGCCTTGAAGCCTAGCAAGAGGCTCCTGGGAGGATGATAAAAGTAGAAAAGAATTACAAGCAAATCATCCATTACCATCCAAATGAGTCTTTAAAGTGTTTCTGAGATCCACTTACTACAAAAACAATACATGGGGCAGGCTTTCCACTGGTACCCCATCTGGCAAGAATGTTTCAACAAGGCAAAAGAGGTTGTCTTCTTTTTTGTCGAAACAGGAGAGAAGCCCTTTATGTCCTCTGAGCAGCCCTCCAACTGTCCTCTCTGAATCTTGAGCTTTGTGGCATCCTGCAAAAATCAAGTGAGCTATTAAATCTTTAGTGCCATGACACTGACGTGCACATATCCCCATTGTGCATTTAGGAGGTGCTGGAGCCAACAGGTAGTGCCCAGGACCACCACAGTCCACCACCACACTATCCACCTTATTCCTGGGGCCGCTACTGTAAATGTGAATATGGGCGAAACTTCCGGTGCCATAACGGAAGTAGGCTACATTAAATACATGTATTCTAGTACAGCACCTAACTATGGACGCTAACAAAGAACGACAGTTGTTTCAATAGGAATTCTTCTGGAATTTGTAAATATTTATATTTTTGTTATCACATGTTCACATTGTTTGTATTATAAGCTGTAGATAAGTAAATAAGGTGGATACCACATTATTCCTGGGGGTCTACTGTAGCTATGAATGGAAGTGGAACTTCCAGTACAGTAACAATAATAGCAAAACATGATTTTTCAAAAGGCTTACTAAAGTGATTTAGTGTCCACAGTGGTTGTTCTGAAATAAATAAATATTTGCTGTAATAAATACTGCTTCATTTTTGTTAAATCAATGAGCTGAAATTTTTTAATCATATTTTCTGCAATGCTCAGTACCTGTTGCTATGTTCATGGTACTAATATTATGACAAAGTTAAATATGTCTCTCACAACATGCTGTCCACTGTCTAAGTGCATCGGGGATGTGATTCTTTTAGTATTAATTTATCATTAATTCTTAATACAAAACTTGACATTTACCAAACTGAAGAGCTGGCAACTTGAGTCATGGATAATTTTATAAATATAATTCCCATATTTAAGAGGGATTAGTTTGTAAAATGAGAATTTCAGCAACTCCACAAACTAGAAATGTATCTTTTTATACTGATATAAAGCTAATAAAGTTAGCTAAATATGCCCGTGTAGGTTATCTAAAGTAATGTCATCAATTTGAACTCTCCAATAGAGGCTAGAGAAATAATAATAATATTATCCCGTTTGAGGTTAAGCAGTCTAAGTTTATGTAGTTTGGTATCAAAATTGCTTTAATAGTCACGTTTAGCATCTCGTTTCTATACAAAGTCCCATTTAGATAGAACGGAGCGGAAGTTGCGCCATATTCATGGAAGGGTAGGAATAAGCTGGAAAGCCTGCCTCAGGGGACTCTGAACACAGATATGAATATGACTCTGAACACAGATATGAATGTGACTCTGAAGGGGAAAAATCCTTCACCTTAGGTCGCTCTGAAGCATCAGTGCTGCGGCGGGACTCTCACTTTTGGCTAGGGGACATCACGGTCCTCACGGTCACTCCCACCTCATCTGGAAAACTCCGTCCTTTTTCTCTCCCTCTTCCCAGTGTTCCCAGCACCCAACCGCCCATTTTTTGTACATTTTTCAAAAGTCTGAAGTGGGCGGAGTTAGCTCTGAGCTTGGGGTTCACTTATGGACCCCAACACAGCAAGTGTTCAACGTTCTCCACGCTAAAATGACAGCAAAAATACAAATCAGACAGCAATGTTGGCTGGTCTAGAACTGAAACAAAATGCCTCCTGACCCATTTAACTTCTACCTATAAACACGTGGTGTTACTGAATGAAAAGAACTCAAGAAATATTTGACACTACGACAAAGAGGTTCTACATACCTTACCAATAGCTCGTAGGCTGATGCTCCGGGTGACGTCGAATTAATACACGCCAATGTCCTGCTTTGTATTCCATCTTCGTTTGCAGCTCGTTCTACGAGCAGACAGCAACTTTATGAAATATTTCCGCGCACACGAGACCACAGAAGACACGAAAAAGCTGTAGTTTACCAGGCAGCCGTTGGCGGTTTGATTTTCCAACGAACCACACACGCATGCGTATTAGGTCCTTCTTTCCCCGCGCCTGCGCGAAACCGTATTCGCGCATGGCAATTGACTGCAACCACAATGCGCAAACGCATTTCGAGAAAGCAGCACTGTTTGTGTGCATGGAAGGAGGTGAATGAAAACTGTTCACTCTGGAGCTCGTTTCCAAATTGTTCCATTTTTAAACACCCAAATCGCTGTTCTAGTACAGACAGAATAGAAGACGTTCCTGTGTAGACAGGGTTGAATGGCGACGGGAAACAGTTTTTCAAAATTATTTTTATATATTTATTTTTTATATTGATACAACTTTATTGAACAGATTCCAAGAGTTAATACAGCATAGGCACATGAAACAACACGTATTTACTAGACATAAATAACCCCACATACAGGTAAAGAGAAGTTTAGATTAAATTACATAAGGTATGAGAAGTAAATTAAAATTTCAGAAACTAAACCATGGTTTCATATTGTTTTTTTTTTAAGAATTTTTTTTTCCCTTAGAAATCAATTTGATAGACTATATGTACAGTTCACATTCATTTTTAAAACTGATTATGGAGGGTTTCTTGTCATTCTATTTGCATTCATGTTTAAGTTATTTAACCAGTAAAAATAACTATTGTATTTATATAATGTATATACTATATATTCAACTGTACTATATACATATTATATATACAGTATGTATCTCTCTCTCTCTCTCTCTCTCTTTATGTATATATAAAATAGTTCTTTCCAATTACCTTGTTATATTTCCTATCGGTAATATGTGTCATCCAATTTCAGTTCTGAAAGATTGACTGAAACATTAAAGTACATCAATGTATTTTGTGTTAGATGCATTAAAGGAAGTGGAATGGCTTTACAAATGCAATGGCATTCTTTGTGAGAGCAATTAACATCATTCTTTTCCAATAAATCAGTTAAACTAAAATAATTGACCACTTTCATCCATCAAATTAAGAACAAACAAAATGATTTTTGGTACCATTCTTGTTTCAATAAGGTTTTCATATTAACTGTAACTGTCCGATTATTTAACAAGTCAGCATCATGTGTTGTAGAACTTAGAAACAAATTTGAACATCACAACAAATTGCTGCTTGTTCACAGGTTTTGCAGGTTGACAGGTTTTACTACTGTATTTTCTACAGAACTTTCCTGATCATGCAGTTTTTTAACCTCTTGTCCCTGCTAAAATTACGGTATGTGATTGCAATTTTTTTCACAGATTTTTACTGTGAATTTAAATGTACATGAGAGAAAAGTCTGTAATTTTAACAAAATACTACTGTAATTTTTAGAGTAATTGCCCGTCTTGAAGATTACAGTATTTTTCCTTTATTTTCACAATCTTCTTTCGTTTAAACGGCACAATTTTGTAATTATTACGTACTTTAATTGTAAAAATTTATGTTTCATACCGTTGCTTGATTTACAGCAATTCTGTGTATTTTATACAGTAATATATGTTTATTTATTTTACGGTCTTTTACTGTTGCTATTTGACAGTCTTTTGCCGTATTTTCTACGGACATTTTTTACAGTGTAGGCAAATACAGACTGATACTCACCTGATCCGCCGTTGATTCCTTTGAATAGAGTTAACCTTTAGCTTGTGCTAGCTCATCTGCTCTCCCCCATTATGTTCTTTACTGCAGTTGTGGTGATTGTAATCTGTTAAAGCTTGTATTTCTGCTCTGGATAAAGGAATGGCATATAATACAAAACAACAATGATGATGTTGCATACATACTAGCTGAGGATCATAGGCAAAATGTCACACAAGGGGGCTTAGAAACTGTCTGTCATTCAGCCAGCCTGCTTGCCTTTTGCACAGCCAGAGTGCTGAAAGTTATATGTGATGCATGTCGTGGCTTCAGACCAGGACAGCAGGAAGTCAGAATATTTACCTCATGTTCCCTCTCATGTTTTATTTACACAACTTCTGCCACGCAGGGTGTCGTCCAGGACACCCTGCTGCCTGCAGGGCCGCTCACTGCAGCTTCAGAGAGAAGTCCCATATCTTGAGGCAGCACAGTAGCATCAAGCTCCAGTCTCAAATGTATATATGTGTGTGTGGCAGCTACATCCATTTTCCTTGCTTCATAAAATCTACAAGAGCAGCAGCAGACACATTAAAGTTTTCTTATAGGGGAGCTGAGGCTGAGGAACAGACGGGAGAGGCATGAAAAGACTTGGCTGCTGCTGTTAGGTGTATTCATCTTGCTTTTTTTCCTGTCTTGCTTTACCTCATCCTTCTTTCTTCCTCTTTCTCTCTCTTAACCCTCTCTCCCATTGCTCTTTAAGGCTGCCATTCCCTTTCTTTCTCCTCTCACGGCATTTTAATTGAATTACTCGGTATCGTTCCCCAGAAAGTTGCTTGGCTGACATTGCCTGTCTGAAAAGCAATAAAAAGGTGCTGCTTATTGAAACTCTGCTATTATAAAACCAAAAGCCTTCTGTCTCATTTTTTTAAACTCTCCCTCTTACTCCCCCACTTTCTATTACTTTGTAGCACCTTCTGAAGAGCTTGTGTTTTTCCAAATTAACTTTCTGAGAATTGTTGTGTTGTTTTAGAGGCTAAATTAGAGGATCTCATTTCAGGAAGAGATAAAAGAGAGCATAAAAAAGAGAGGAATAGAGAGTATTTTTCACTTGGAATGAGGCCCAAACTGCCAAGGGCAAAGACAGTTCATATCCATTTGCTCTTAATGTTCTATTAATGCTTTCTAAGGCCTTTAAGAAACAGCATCAAAATAAAACAGACCTCCAAATAAGCAGCAGGGCACTCCTTTGGCCATGGACGTTGAATTTCAAAATTTCCTAGTTGAAGCATCAAAGCCAGATTAAACATTTTTGCATCCATATGCTGATTTTAGAGTTTAATGCTTGTGAAATTTTCATCTCTTTACAGAAGCTGAAGGAGGCTTAAAATTGAGAAAAAGTTCAAGACTGATTTCTTTTCTCTGCACCGCTATTCAAAGTATTGAACTTCAGAATGTAATTTCATGCAGCACACCGGGTGTCTGCAACAACTTTTGAAAGTAGAAAATAAAATGCATTTGTAATAATAAGCCCATTTCTGTTGATGTAGTTTAAGGTTAGGATAAAAGCTGAGGCTACTTTGATATTCGGCAGTCTACTTTTATCCCGCCAAAGCAACACAACACTTTTTTGTTGTTTTTTTTTTTACACTGATTTATTTTTCTTCCCAAGGGCGTCAGTTGTTTTCCTCGAGTTTTTTAATCAGCACTAATGAGTAGCACAACCTTTTTTATAAGCAGTCACACAGTACGCTAGTGTTAAGTTAATTCTATTTGACTGCCTCTTACCTTATTTCCATCATGTGAAGTCTAGGAGTGATGTCTAACAAGATTTCTTTTTATAGGAAGCCACTGATCACAGCTTTCTTTTTGGGAAGAACTATTTTCAGTCACAAGAAGTTGTTTACTTTCCAGTGGCACCTTTCCCATCTCCCATATTCTGCTCAGAAAGTTACTTAATTTTAACTTCCTTGCATTCATTTCCATTTTTTACCATGAGGCGGTACTGGAGGTTACATAGAATGTATGAATCTGAAAATATGACAACCTTTTTAATATTTAAACTGCTTGCGTCTCCACTTTTTTTTCTGAATTCGGCAGATAGGCTCAGCAATGATCCAAAGAATGCTAAAAACATGACCAAAAATGAATTTGGCCTCACTAATCAGCTTTGCTTTGTCCTACTTGTGCTGGAAAGTGAAATTAGCTTTCTTAGCGTTCAAAATCTGTCACCCAGATGTCCTAACTCCTCCCAAAATCTCTCCCTCAATCTCCTTTATCGCCTGTCCTCCCTCTAACTCTGCCCTTGTAAGCATGGTGCGGCTTTCTCTCCTGAGGCCTCATTCTGTGGCCTCTGCTTGCAGCAATGCAAATGAAGATTAGCACACATGAATGCTCTATCCTTGCTTCCCGGACAAATTCTCAGAGAAACTCTGTTGCTGAGTGAAAGGGCCGAGGGGCACAGGGCTCCTGCACCACAAACACAGAGACCACAACTCCCCTCTACCATAAAGGCTGCTGGGACTGTATGGGCCAGGGGCTCTGTGGAGGTTGGGACATTCAGTGGTGAAATGTGTCTAATTAATGATGAATAAGATGCCAAAGGAGAAAAGTTCTGTTAAACATTTCAGCATCACACAAACATGTACAGAGTAGTACAATTTCCTCATGAGGTCTGCTAACGGCTTTCCCTCCATTCTCTGACATCTGCTGCAACATCAAGAGTCTGAAACATACAGATCTCTGTGCCAAATTGTTTGAGTTTGTGAAATTGTGCACACAAAGTGAAATGGGGGATTAAAGTTCTCCTACAGTGTTCATTTGATATGTAATATTGGTTAATTCAGTGTTAATCCAAAGTGGAGATGACAGAACTCAATATACAAGTCTGTTTTATTGCCAGCCAGGTATTTTACATGGTACAAATGTAGTATTTAACAGTCTTGAATTTCCAACCTGTTTGTCCATCCATCCATCCATCCATCCATTCATCCATCATATAGTGTTGCATTTCAGTGTGTACTGTATGTATTAACTTTAATTTAGTCTGCTACATGGTATCTGGTAAAGACTTCCCACTGTATGTGTGTACTAAAGCTTTTATTTTGGGAGCAAAAGGGCCTGTTGCCCCTCTCTTTTGTATGCTGCAATGTGCGACTCATTGTACTCTAGCACAGTGAGATATAGCAGAATAATGGGCCAGTCATTGACAAAATAAGTCAGGTTTCCTGCAGTAGGAGAAAAAGAATGGCAGAGTAGTCCTCCAACATCGAGAGACCCGTGACACCAGAACCAGCAATGATACATAATACAAAACGGCAACAAACGCCTTACAGAGACAGAGTGAAAATCACATTAAAACTGGACGATTTATGAACACCTCCACTGGCTAGATTCCATGTCTGTCATCAGGCAGCTCCATCTTGGAAAGCTCCAATCTAAAATTATTCTGCCAGGTCTTAGAACAGATCTGACCAATGAGTGTCATTTTAGGAAGACGAGGCGGTAGCTATGGGTGGGGTTAAGTTGTACTGGAAGCTGATAGTAATGGCTTCCACCGGTGTAGTGATTAGCTCAGATGTAGCTATTGTATAGCAGCAGTTTAATCTGAACTGGAGCACATTTCTTTATTAAATAAAGAGCAGAGAACTGCACTGAAAGCACGTCATGTCAGAAAGAGAGCCAACCTACTTCAGCATGAGTTTGGGCTACTTATGGGCAGTTGTACTGTGAGCCATGCACCAGCTGCTGGTGTAGCAGTCATCCACACTGTGCCTCATTTCTCTATCAAAACAGGAGCATAAAACAGCACTGATGGAGATGTTTTCCTATTTTCTGACTGGCCTTGGTGTGAGTTTGAGCCACCAACAAACTCAGCTGTTTGTGAACTACAACAGCACCTAACTGTTGAGCTCACGTTACTTACCAGAGCTGCACATGCCTACAGTCACATTTGTCTTGTCACTGAATGTCCAAGTCCTGCCCTTCCCAAACACTTTGTGTGTATTCTCCAATTGGCTTCCACATGGAGATTTTTGCAAACTCCAAGCAGACTTTCAGTGTTTTGTACTGAAGGGAGATGCTCTGCCTTAAGCCCAGTTCACTTGAGGGCTGCAGTGATGGTTGTCCTGAAACTTTGTCCCATCTCCACACAGGAACTCTGGAGCTCAGTCAAGCTGACCATTGTGTTCTTTGTCACCTTTCTTACTAAGATCCTCCTTCCCCAGTTGCTCAGTTTGGCCGGGTGACCGATTTTTGGAAGAGTCCTTGTCATGCCAGACTTCTTCTATTTGAGAATTATGAGGGCCACTGTGCTCTTGGGAACTTTCAAGGCACTAGAATTTTTTTGTAACCTTCCTCAGATGTGTGCTTTGCAACAATCCTGTCTCTGACCTCTGTAAGTAGTTCCTTTGACTTCATGACTTGGTTTATTGACAATCATAGCTAATCATCAAGTAACCCAAATATCTCTACTGCTTGCTGTTTGTGAATTCATTGAGAAACTGTAAAGCTTGATTTAGTTTGTCATATGGGCTGAAATGCTGATTTCAAGCACATGTCAAAGCTTTTTAGAAGGAAATACTAACAGCTAGATGTTTGGGACATTTACACATAAGCCAAAGCAGTACAGCTTTTGTTCTTGTAAAATATTACATTTTATATCTCTTATCATTTCTTAATGTTTTTTTTTTAAGAGCAGACTGCTTAGATTTAAAGTAAAGCCTCTTCTTAAAGATTAAATCAGCTTGTACTGTAATTGAGTGGGATTTATTTTATTGGAGCACTTCCCTCTATCCCCCTCTGCATGTAGAATTTCTTTCTCTTCAATGCTCAATACACAGATATCTCACTTAGGAAGGAAAGGAGCTTGTTTCTGGTTTAAGGCAGCTGTAGTCTGTTCAAAATTCACCAGACATGCATTTAGAGCATTGATTTTTGGTTCAGAAAAAAACAAACTAATCTCTGCTTTACAATTAGATGCTTCTAATTTACTTTTTCTGATCCAGAAGGAACTGTGTGCATTTTTTCTCACCTTCTACTAACAAGGAGAGAAAACTAAAATTGTTACTTTCTGCTCTTGGTTTAATGAGCAATTTGGAGAATCTGATCTCTTGTGCAGAAATGGCAAATACACGATACAACCTCAGGCCCCTGGGGGCCGCGTCTCTGCCAACCTGAGTTAAAGACTGATGATCCTCGCTTCACTGGAGGGAGGGAGGCTGAGGGAAACAAGATAAAATAGATGGAAAGGAAGGGAGTGGAGATCTGCTCAAGGGAAGAGGGAGAAACGGAGCAGCTGATGTTCAGAGAATGAAGCGGTTCCAACATATTCAGGAGACAGGATCATGACAAGAGATTTTGGGGTGCCTTTTCCTTTTATTTTTACATCATAAAAGCGTCTGCATTGGAGGCAGAACCACCTCAAAGGGGAAGCTTTTGCAGGGGGGCGTCTGTTTATTGAGGTGTTTTAAGGTAATGAGTCATATCTAAAGAGAGCCTCATCAGGGGAAGAGGAGGAAATGGATTAAAAAACTATCTGAGTGAGCAGTTCAGTTGCCTTGAAAGCCAAACAGATGGCTTGCCGTGGTAGAAGGAGCCTTTGAGGTCTCTATCTGCAGATGGGATGTATGGAGCTTGCCTCCAGGGGATGTTCTTCATGCCATCAATTAGATACTGCATGACAGAGACCAGCGCGCCCATTAAAACTAAAATAATATTCACAAAAAAGACCCGTGGTCCCTATACTGCAGCCATTTTATATGTATGCCTCTATTTCACCTCTGGATGCCTGAATCGTCTCCTTAAAATTTCATCCTATCTTTACTTGGAGTTGTTTTTGAGTGTGATCTCTTTCCCCACTTTTCCATGTTCTGACTTCATCCTAATGACTCATCTTTGCGCTTAAGTAGTCCTTTTATGCAGCTTTAAGATAGTAGCCGAGTGTCTCTATCCACCTTGGCAACGTTTTAGTTTCCCTGAACCTTTTCTATATTTCTGTCCCTCTCATCTGCATATCTCAGATGTCTACAGAGGAGCTGGAGGCCTATGTGAACAGCCAGTTCGACGAGCTCCGCCGGTTAGTGCGTCTGGAGGAGAAGAGGACCCTTCACCTGGTGGATCTCAAAGAAGCGTTCCTGACGGCATCTGCTGCCGAGAAAATTGCAGAGATCAGTGTCGAGACCGAGCGCCTGCAGGAGGAGATGGACAGCATCACGCACCAGCTATGCCTGCTGGAACAGGCTGAGAAGCAAGGTTTCCCTCCTGCATTGGCGGCAGAGGCCCTAAGAACAGCACCCGGACCAGCCCAGAGAGTGCAGGTGAGCACAGCTGTCCTCTCTTATTATCCTTACTCTGCTTTTTAAAAGTGCTCACTCACTGCGCAGTAAATTTAGGGAAGAAAGTTAAGTGAGTTGATAAGGTCAAAGAAGCCCAGCGTGACTCATAGTCAGGATGCTGTGATTTATTTAGTGTGATATTTTAAGCTTGGAGGCCTCAGTGCCTTAGAAACAGACCATTTCTCCTCCGCATCCTCATTTGGTTTCCCTTACATAAGCTTTACTGTCTTATGCAGTTCACTTCACAAGTCTAATGTGTGGTTGTTAAAGGTGCTGACCTTGCTTAAATAATGCCCTCTGAAACCAATGAGATACCTCTGTTGAAGGTTTTAATGGGATTTATTTTATTTAAGATATCTATATTTAAAGTAGGTCTCTTTCAGTTCTCACTTTTACACCTGTGTGATGGGTTACATGACTGATTTTGGAGGATTTTTTTTGAAACAGTTTGCTCCTAACTGTGCTACAAATAACTTTGGATGATTAAGAATCCAGTTCTACTAGCCTTTAAAAAACAAAGGCAAAGTAAGCTTATCTATAGACCATCTTTGATGCAGAGTAGTGGTCTGATTTGGCAATGACTTTCAAATGATTGAATAGCCATTAATTTATAACAAATAGGGGTGTGAATCTCTCCTTCTCAAGACGATTTGATTTGATTCGAATCTCGATTCACAGACTACAATTCGATTCACTGACGATTCATTAAAATACAGAACGATTTGGTCCGATCCGATTTGATGACAATCTTATTATAAAATCAAAATAACTTTTTGCTTTAACAAAAATTAGCAAAAAGGGGAAAACAAGACCATTTCATAATCTCTAAGTTTATTTGATCTTAGTTATAAAACAGACTAAATGCCAGGCCTCCTGTTCTAATATTCTGAAATTATGTTTAAGAAAGTTTTCATCACATCCAGGTGTCTTACTTTGACATTAAATTGGGAGATAAATATTACAATGAGTGTTTACTGGTACATGTTCATCCTTCTGTACTTGTAACTTCCTTAGCATTATTAATTCCAATAACAGTACAAACTAATTCAAATTTTCCCAAAAAGCACAAATTAAAACGGATTTAAAGTCACAAGGAGATTTAGATAGACAGAGCTCTGTGTGTCTGCTAGGACAGAAATACAAGGGGTTAAAATAATATTGAAAACAGTCAAATTAATACAGCTTTCTATACATTTTTTTTCCTTTCATAATTCCTCTTAATGTAAGTATTCAGTCTGTATGTTGTAAAAACATTGTTATTTCCTTTCTCTGAGTATCTGACCGTTCTTGATTGTTTTCATTCTTGAATCAATTCACTGGAGAACAGCTGATCTCCAGCTCAGTGAAGTCCTCTCTGTGTAATATCATATCAGTGGGCTCAGATGTACTGATTATGTCACCAAATCAATCACTCCCAACAACACGTTATGGTTGTAAACTGTGAATAAAGGGGCTGTTGTTAAATGAAGAGTTTTAACTCAGAAAAGTGTTTGTGTTCGGGTCTGTTTGTGCCGCATTTAGCGTTAGCATCTTAGCTAAACTTTAGCTCCGCCATCTCAACAGGTGAGATTTATGAGCTGCCGTGATTCTTAATCACTTTTCTTCAAAGCGTACAGATGAGCAGACATTTCAAAAGTTATCCTTCCTTCATATAAAGTCCACATGACTTTTTCCTGAGGTGCAAAACTGTAACTGAAAGACGTTTAGGCAACGACCGGTGAAACACATCCAGCTACCTAGCGAGCACCTACGGTGAACGTTCTGTTCGCTGTAGGTGCTCGTTTAAAGGTAAAGGTTTAAAGGTGCTCATTTAAAGGTAAAAGGTCACCGTGGGTCATGCGAGATTACAGACTCTGGGCCAGAGCATGGCAGAACGGGCTATGAAAACAAGCAGCAATTAATGAACAGATCAGTAATGTTAAAACCGGTCCAAAGACTGGTTCGTGCCGCATTTTTACCGGTCCAGGGCTTCGCAGACCGATGCACTCAGACAACAAGATCAGTTAACCGATCCATATCGGATTATCTTTACACCACTAATAACAAACCCTGCTGGTGATTTCAGAGTAACCTCATATTGAGCCGGAAACATTTTACTCTCTTTATTTTCTGGGTCTTTGAACCCTTGTATTAAATAAAACTAAAGCTCTCCCATTCCCACCGGCTCATGCTGGATTTTGATCATTACGGCTAGCTCCTGCATGCCATCAACTTCCATATGGACCCGCAACCGGTGTGTCAATCCTGCCCGAACCCATCAGGGACTTTGACAATCTGTGTTAGATATTCAGAATAACAGTTCATTAAGTTAAAGGCAACACTGATATGTTCACATAAGCACCACCGTATTTGGATTTCCTCTCTGAATGAAAAAAATAACCAAATCCATGTCATGCATAATGGTGTCACACATGGATGCAAAACAAGCAGCTGGGGGCCTCAGACTGATTTAACTCCTGTTTATGGCTTTCTAATGGCAATGTCTGAGTAATAATTTCCTACCT
This sequence comes from Cheilinus undulatus, assembly GCF_018320785.1. Lineage (NCBI taxonomy): Eukaryota > Metazoa > Chordata > Actinopteri > Labriformes > Labridae > Cheilinus > Cheilinus undulatus. The sequence goes on from NC_054873.1 coordinate 32,726,684, forward strand.
TTTTTGCATATCATTTATTTGGAAGTCATACAGAGATAAAATTGTTTACTGATCCCTGGAAAGTTTGTATGTCATAAAAACTGGCAAGAACCTCCATAAGCTCTCGTAGACAGTAGTCTAAGCTTTACTCTATTTGTGCTGTGCTATTTCTGCCCTCATCATTAGATGCTATAAGGCCAATTTGCGTGGAAAGGGGTGTATTTCCCCCAAATAACCGCATAATGGCTCAGCATCTCTGCACGCAGGTATGTATTCGTGGTGATAGGCCAGCTACACAACAAATAGAGCTTCAAAGCTGTGGCTTCTTACTTATTTACAAAGTTTTAGTGCACACACTTTTTATGGAGCTTTAACAAAGAATCACATGGCCCATCTGCTGTGTGATGCTGGCTAGGCAGAGACAGTCCCATGTTCAAATATGTTTGCGCAGCACTGGCGACTCAAGCTGACAGAACAGCAATTCAACAGTAATTTGAATGATTCTGACACCATCATGTGAGACATCTCCTGTATTATCCTGTTTGATTTGAGTATGGAGAAGTGCTTTAAAGAGAGCTTACTTTGATTTGGAATCATGAAGTAGGTGTATCATCTCATCCATACATTTCCTTTTGTGTGTGTTTCAACCAAATCCAGTTGTTTTCCAGCTCGGTCTCTTACACTTACGTACTCGTAACAAATGAGGCGGGTTAAACTCAGGTGTGATGTCATTCCCAGCTCCGACATCCGACTTCTGAGGTAAATGGAATGCAGCAGAAGTCCTTGGATAATGACTTGGTGCAACAGTTTTGGTTTTTATAGAATACCTGCACATATTTATGATGTTATCAAGGCACCAGTTTCAGATAGTTCACCCTAGAAGTCTTCTGATAGATATCAAGGACACTTAAGGCAAACGATGTGGTGTGCAAATCGAGGCAGACACACAGCCATGCCACCAATCATAGTAAGATTTTAGCCTGTTTCTAGATTTGGAAGGGCTTTCTAATGAGAAAGGAAAACCACTGCACTAGATGAATATTTGAGCAAAGCAGACAGCCTAAATGATGGCACCACATCAGCCTGTGTACTCTGCTGAGAGCACAAACAAGGTCAATGATTAATTAAACTAAACTTTAAACTGGGAGGTCCAGTGCCAGCATTGTTACTGAGGCGGCCTTGTAAAACTAGACACTATTGCTGTTGTCAATAAACAATTAAAACACTTTGCCAGCCAGTCAGCATAAAGCTGCTGTCCACTTGGAGCCACCTTTATATTGCATGCTGTACATTATTTAGACAAATAGACATTACTGAATTTGCAGCCAGCTGCTCGGTGAGTTAACACTTTATTGTTTTATGACCAAACTGATGATTGAAATACTTCAAAGCATTATTTTAAGGAGCCACTGAATGTGATCCCAGGCCTTCAACTAAAACAAATACCTTTATAATGAAGGCAGTACCTCCTGCACAACCATTAAACAAAGTAAATGTGGTGGAGTCACCGTGGGCAGCTTTGTGCTAAATTAAAGAACAGACCGGCTGTATTCATCCAAGCATACATTATGCACATTTAGAGAAATGCAGCTTTTCTTTCATAGAGCCAGCTGTGTCAGTATGACAAAGATAGTCAGAAGAAAATAAATCCTGAGCTGTTGGCTGATGAAGCATAAGTGTAACATTGTGTAACTGCAGCAGCTTGTTGATAAGTTATGAACAAAGCAGGTGTTCTTTTTCTTCTCGTACACACAGCCCGTTAGTCAAAGCAAGGTCCTCATGCCAAACTACTTTTAATACATGAGCATGTGTGCAGTTCTAGTATATGATGTCTAATCAAACAAAGGGAAAACCATGTCAATGCACCACTTCTGATTCTTCAGCACTGCACTCCCTCATCTTCCTTTTGAACATTGAAGAGGGTGCTTATACCCCATATAGTTCCCACATTGAAATATCCCGTCGCTCCATTTGTCACTCTCTGTACTTTATTTACCACCACAGAAAGAAAAGAAGACTCGAGTGTTCCCTGGGTGATGCTCTACAGGACCATGGAGGAGGCAGTAATAGTTGAGGCCGATGTGCAGATTGCTTTTCTAGCTGAGTAAATAATCCACGCAAGGCCAGGTTCATTAAGGCCTTAATTGAATGCCGATGGTAACCCTGTTTGTTCTCATGTGTTAGTCACTGCCGGAGTAAGTAATGGGCAGTGTTATGTGGAAATGTGTGGTCACAGGAGAGGTGTGTGCATGTAGGTGTAGTGGAGAGGCTCAATCAGCAATTAACTCATCCTGAAATGAAGAAACTTCCTATGCACATGCAGAGACACACAATTCACACTGTTAAAACTAAATTAGAGTGTGATTTTCTTGGCGAGGAGATGAATTAAATTCAACTCAACCCACCAACACCAGCATCAGTTCTTGTTTGGGATGAAACGATGCAACCAATGCATGGCATGATGCAAAGAATAATACTTGGTTTATGGTTCACAGTTCTATTCTTTACTAATGTAAAAAAGTAAGTTATTAACCAGTTAGATTGCTGTAAGTTTATGAATATATGAATATATATGTATTCCTTTTAATTTGGCAATAAAAATGCAGGACATTTATTGGCCTTATTTTTGTGCATAAATGTGAAAAATACATTTTAATTCAAAAGACAGATATTAGTAGATTTAAATTGTAAACTTTGTGGAAGATTCTAATAATTCAAGCCATACTTTTACATTGAAAAGTGACAATAATGTCTTATTTTGAAGACTTTTTAAAAATGTTGGTTTAAAAATGAAGGGCCATCTAACTAATCCGTAATCAAATAAACATATGTAAAGCACATGTGGGAACATTTAAATAACAAAAAAAGTCTATATTTCTGCATTAAAGCATAGAAAGCTTTTAAGGTATTCTCCCTGTACCCCCAACATCAAACTTGCAGCCTACTTTCTTGCACAGCTCACTCCAATGTCGACAAGCTTATTTAAGTCAAGCGTTTTGTTTGGTCACTTTGTTTTTCTCATGATGGCTTCCATCACCGTCCTCTTCTGTGCCCAAGCACGAGACATTGGATCAAACAGAACTGAGATAATCTAACTGGCTTCTTTTAGACAAGGGCTGGTGTGTGAACTCGTGCTGCAAAGCTGTATTTACCTGCCTCTCGAGAACTGGGGTGCACTGTAGAAATGGGATAGACACTATCCTCCCTGTTGAAAGTAATTGTGCCATTAGATTGACTTAAACACTGCTATTTTATGGTGGAAAAGTTGAATATCATTGCTTAGGTGAGCAAAACCTTGTGTATTAACTGAAGAAAGAACTCATGAAACTAGGCCTGAAAAATTTAATCTTGAAATAAGCTGCACATATTTTTTGGTAGTTGGAATAGTTTGAATTGTTAAAACTTACAGTTTCATATCAGAACATAAAAAATTAATATGGCCAGAGCTTACTGAGATTTTTTGTCTCACCAACTTTTAAGACAGAATAAAGTGTGTAGTACCTGGATAAAGGAATATTCATATTTGTAAGATTAGATTTAAGATGCCCCCCTTTTAGTCACTTATTCCAGCACTATAGCACACTACCAGCAAGCACCAGGGCTGTCTATAGCCATTCATCATAAAAGGAAAGTCATGTTGTGTTATGAAGTAGTATTTAAGATTTCTTAAGCATAAGAGAAATCAAGGAGACTTGGCACAACAAGAACATAATACTGCACTGGAAGAAAGCCACTACCCTCAGCTTTGTTTGAATGAAATATAAACAGTATTTAAACATGCTGACCCGGTTTGGCTTTCGTTTATTTCTCCTCATGTAAAGCACAAACTAATCTTGTTTGCCAGAGAGCTGCAGTTATAGCCTCCGGCTCTTTTTCGAAGTTCCAACTTTAGAAAAAAAAAAAAAAAAAAAAATAAAGACAGGCAGCTTCAGAGCCAAGTCAGAAAAGGGATTTCTTCTTTTGTAAAAACATCACACACACAGCAGCTGTGCAACAGCGAGCCTCTGGAATAGAGCAACTATGATGTAAATTTTTCTCACCTGCATATAAACCCATCCTTCAAAAACGGCTCCCTACAGAATACACCTCATAATTGAGGTGAGTCTTTTTTAGCTTAAGGTCAAACAAACAAATTACTACTGGGTCTTTTAATAATCTCACATCTTTCTTTTAATTCAGGGAGAGGACACACATACACACACGATTATAAAGGTCTGCAGGGATGAAAAAAAGCAGTCTGAAAATTGACCAATCAGTGAGAGCCAGAGGGAGAATACATTAAGAGACTTTGTCTTGGTCTGAGTCCATTTATAATCAAAGTTCTCAGGATTCACATTTTCATTAAAAAGTGCCAGTAGGTACTCATTTGTACAGCCATGCTGTGTGTTTACTGGAACATTCCCAGATGACTATACAGTAATTACAAAAGCTGCTGTGTGTCACCACAGGGCATGTCTTTTGTCTGACAGGTACAAGCACAGACTTTTCTGTCTAAAACATCTGAAACACTCCATTATACCATATCATTCCATACCATACTTCTGAGGAATAATAAGATTCCTGACATTTTTTTTCTAACTTTGACCATTAAAGCTAGTCCTGCTGTTGCTTGCTTTTGTCACATCATAATTCCAATGAACAGTTGCAGTTTGATATAAAAGATATTTCAAAACGAAAGCTAGTTTTCTTTTGGATATGTTTGTGATAAATAAAGATCAAATCCAATCAATTCTTTTGCACAGGTAAATCCAGAAAAACTGGAGAACACAAGTCACTTTTTGCAATTGAATAAGGTGCAGAGGACTTACATTTTGATGCACACTGTATCTTTATCAGAGTCCAACAGCAGTAGTGCAACTGGAAAATATTATTAATATATATATTTACATTTATAAATATAAATGTAAATATAATTATTATTGTTACCCATGAATTTTCAAATTTACTGATTTACAAAACAGCTGAAAAAAATATTAAAGCACATTATTATTTCTTTATTAATATGCCAAATTATAGTTATTTACTTGCATTCCTGAACAGAAAAATGAGTTTTAGTGGTTGAATGTTATGCTTGATTAATTTCTGACTTCTCAGAGAAGCCCAGTGAGCCTGCTCAAATTTGGGTATAAAAAGGTGAATTCAGTTTGAAATTCCTCATTCCAGTTCAAAATGGTAAAACGTCGAGAGCTCACTGAAAATGAAAGAGTCCGCATTAAAGCACTTCATGATGTTGGATGGTCTCTGAGACAAATATGACAGGTGTTCTAATTAATTTGTTAAGCACTGTACATTATGTACAATATATATAAAATGGCACATAATGATTGTAAATAGCCTACTGCTGCCCTTTATCTGAGGTCAGGCATCACTTGATGATGTGAGGGTTGCATGCAGTTGCTTGGACTTGCTTCCATGAAGCTCTGGCCACACAGATTTGTGCCTATGGTTATGTGAGTGTCAGTTTGGACTTCTCCAGCTATGGAATCAGTAGCCATTGACCTCCGATCTGTGATTTTACGTTGTCTGCCACTTAATGGCTGGGCTGCTGTTATTCCTAAACGCTTCCACTTTCTAATAATATCACTCTCAGTTGACTGTGGAATATCCAGCAGGGATGACATTCCAAAAACAGTCTTATTGCAAAGGTAACATCTATCCCAGTGCCATGCTGAAGTCCTTGAGCTCTTTGGAGTAACACATTTCTGACAAATGTTTGCAGATGGAGATTGTATGGCTAGTTACTTGATTTTATACACCTGTGGTAACAGGTTTGATTGAAACACCTGAATTCAGTGATTCACAGGTGTGAGCAAATACTTTTGCTTGCCCATTAGCTGAGTGACCAATTACAGAACCTTAGCTCTATTCTGAGGCTAAGACTGTTTTCATCTGTAATTATGATGCTAATGGCAGTAGTTAAAGGCAACTTTAACCACTGCCATTAGCATCAGTATAAGTTTTCGGGTTTTTTGAGGGAGTGATCTAAGTTGTAGGATATTGGAATCAGAGCAATGACAGATATTTTCAATAGTGAAGTTCCTGGGCAAATAATTACATATTGTACAATCACAATTGTATTGGGCTGACTAGTCTCTGTAAACATATTCTTAAACCAATTTCATACTGCACAGTATGATTAGATTTACAGAATGTTAGCAGTGCTAGCACTGCCAGCTTTCAACCCCTTTTGCGGGTTAACATCCACATTCCCATGCTGGGTATCGTCACTCAAATCTTTGGTTTCACGGGAGTATATCCTGGCACAGCCCACATGCAACTTTATTCCTAGTTTGTAAATCAAAATCCTATGGGATGCTATTGGTGCTATCAGTTCATCGTTGTTTACATCAAGTTGTAAAGCACTGTGGCAGAAGGCATTAGAAAAATTACAGTGGCTATGCTACAATTTGAACTGGGTTATAGGCCAGAAATACTTAAAAGATATTAAGAATTAGTCTTACAGACTCGTATTTCTGGTGTCGAACCAAGGAATGCAAATTTAACCGGTTAGCTGGCCAATCGTACATATCCCTTCTCATCAATATCTGACACATTGTAGGTGGTCTCAAATACCAATACAACACCAGTTTTGGTATCTGCATTTATGATTTCTACATTAACCTCCATAGTATTTTGGTGTATGACAGATCATAAACCTACCAGCAAACGTATCAGCAAAATGTCCTTGTAATCAAATGAAATAACTTTCAGTTTTGCATACTCAATACTTCTTAATACATCCATCACATATGGCAAAATTAAATGTCGTTTGCTTTGTTTTGTGTCTGTATCCTAAACAAATGAGTGGCCACAGCACAGGTAACAGGTGAAGTCTTGTACAGGAGAGACTTCTGCTTTTTACTTTTAGAAGGTGCATATATATTAATGTGTGTATTTGTTTTGAATTAAATGAGTTTGGAAATATCAGCATGTTGGATATCTGCCAAAATCCTATATCATGCATCCCTAACTCTGGACGTAAAAATGATTGACAATTTGCAGTTCTTGCAATGCATAGGTTATGAACAAGAATATATCTAACAGTAGAAAAGTAAAAAGTAAACAGAGAAAGTAAAATCCCCTCTTTTGTTCCTCAGAGCTTGTAACAGTGTGACTATGAACATGCCAGCCTCTTTTTCGTCTGTAGAGCCCATTTGTTGTGTAACAGCATAATCTGCATTTTTACATGTATGACTGAACAAGCTCTATAATGTCGTCTAATTCTGTGATAGTGTTTAGGAAAGCAGAGGCTCCACACTGTATAAAGGAGAAAGGACTACTGGTATGAAAACAAAGCCAAGATGCCTCATTAGCCAGGCATCAGGAGTCTGCACCAGTGACCCAGCCCTGACTCTGCCGTGACCCAGGTCACAATGAAATGCCCGTAGGCTCTCTGGAAACAACACAGCCTTTGGGGCGCTACCTTTTGAAAGGAGCTGCTGCTATGTGTTAAGACTATTTCTTTCCAAGCTGTTCCTCTCATTTTTGTTCATTTCTAATATATAATGCATGCAGGGAAATAGCTTTGAGTATACCTCCTAGACTGTGTTGCCCATGCAGATTTAGATTTCTCCTAATTTCATTCTGTTTCTACATTTTGAATGTTTATTACTGAATCACTGAAATGCCAAATTAAATGTATTTTTCATATTAGATGTAAAAATTACTTGTATACTAAAAACAGATTAAGTCTGGCTATTTATGGGTACTAATTATCCTTTATTTCATTGCAAACAAAGACTTTCCACTGAGCTTTAAGTGATGCCCCAGCAGACACTTTGTAGGAGCCTCTTGTAAAGGCTTAGCTTTCTTTCAAACAATGAATCACCGTCTGATTCTCTGAATATTGTTTTTAATTAGTTCTACAGCAGCTTCCATTTCCATCTCTCATTGGCTGACATGTGAGTCCCAGTTGTTCTTTGCATTTAAAGGCCAGTTTTAACATGCACATATATTGATTGAACTGCCATAGGCTGTGTGAATGATCTTAGAAATGTTAAATCTGGTATTATTCAACCCTGAAGGTATTGATTTTCCTTTTTACTGTTTCAAAGGTAACAGTGGTAATTACAGTCAGAACAAAGCTCTATTGCCAACTGAAGCTTCCTGACAACATATTTCGTTTAATTTTCTGGGCAGTGGTACTGAAAACTCTTTAACTCTCAAATGAAAACAAAGCACACAAGTGGGACTATAACTGGATTTTGTTCTGTTGTTGTGATTCAATCCAGCCGCATAAAATATCAGAAAAACAGTACAAATTACCCACTTAATCTGTAATCATCAGTGAAATGGACTGGTGGGGTAGTCAGCCAAGTCTAAACCAAATATATATGAACAAAAGCAGTAGCAGTAGCTCTGCACATAACATCTTACTCTATCTGATCATTAGGAACAACTGCAGAGATATTGTTAATGATAAATACCAGTGAAGATTTTAAAGTATCAGGGCATTACAGATGATATTTTGTTAGAGCATAACTTCACTGTTTATTTAGATCTCTTTAGGAAAATGGCTGATAATAATTAAAACATAATTAAAGCAAGTGTTACTCTTTAAAGTGCACATATTTTTCTAAAGTGAAGCACTTACTCACTTGGGGCTAGTATGATTAATGATATGACATGTCTACAGTCCATTTATTGGTTCCCCAGCTAAAAGCTGTGGACAAAACAATGTATTTGCTGAAAATATTTGTACCCAGCAGCATAATTAGTTTTTAAAAGAAATCCACCAACTGTTCTTTAAAAAGTTTAAAGCACATAATTTTAAAAAGTATTTATTTATTTTGAAAGTAGATATGGCTTGAATTTAAAGCAGTTTTGGACCCGCAAATGTTTCAGTTTTCTTCTGTGTAGTTGTTTTACTGCCTGCTGTAGTTTGCTATCAACTAGTGTACGGCAAGGCAAGTTTGTTTATGAAGCCTCACTTTTAAATGGGTTACCTGTATGTGAAACAGACTTAAACACTGATGTCTCCATATATCCTAAAAAAGAAAACCAGCAGTATTAAAGTATTCAGGATTAGTCATTTAAAGGCAGTGACCCCTGCTGTGGTCAGGCAAGGAAGTATGCTGCAGGAACAGCCATTTGATATGAAGAGATAAACCTCCACCTTTGTTAAGTGGGTTTTTGGACACCAAAAACAACACAATCTGCAAGTTCCTCACTGGAGCTTTAAGGCTTAAGAGATATAAAATACTGACAGAAAAAAAGTAAAGAAATATCGGGTCAGGCAAAAACAAGTCTGAAAAGCAACATGAAAAAAAGAATAAAAATGTTTTTGTTTTTTTTTCTAATAAAGCAGATCAAATATGATATTTAACAAGTGAAAGAGAGCGGTTAAATTGATTAAAATTAATTAAATAAAACTAAACAAGAAGTAACTGAACTTGTGAAAATTTAGTAGTAAATAAGAATATTGCAAGGCCTACTTTCAATTAGTTAACAGATTTACCAATTGACCAATCAGATGGGACCCAAGATACATGCACCAATCAAGTCAGTATCCAACAAGTAAACATACTCCCTGACTAACTGGGCAAAACTTATTTGTGATAGAGACCTTAGCAGATGAGACAGGAAATGTAGACTACAAAGATTTTGTAGAGGCAGGGATGAAACGAATCTCTCCATGCGCTGAAAATGTATAATTAGAGGGCGGGAAATCAGAAGCAGAAGGGATAAATCCCCCCGGCAAATCGCACTTTGCGAACTGCTTTACGCTCCATACTTATTTGTGCAACGTAGATAGCGTTCAGATGTTTTTTTACATTATTTATTGATAGCTTTATTCCTCTCCTGAGCATCTGTCCTATGAATTAGATGTTTTCCAAAAGCTTTGGTACAGGTCAATATTATTGATAAATAAAAGAACAAAATTATTGTTTTTAATAAATGTTGCAGTAAAAGTGGTGAAAAGTAAAGTATCAGAGTACTCAAAGTTTTTCCAACTTTACTAAGTAAAACAACCAAGCAGTGCAGAAAAAGAAAGAAGTTTGCCAGCTTTCCTCAAACCGATCATGGGCTTCTTAAGTGAATGTCACTTTTGCACTCTGATTTCACAAATTGACTTTTGAATCTGCTGAAGTGCCTGACAAGTTAGACTAAGCATCAACCTTGCTGTGTTCCAGTATTTGAAACTACGTATTCGACCAGAGTCTCAAGCTTATTAAATTTCGAGCCAAATCTTAGTCATTGAGGCCGACAGCCAGTCAGAGCTCAGCAGCCTGCACTCATCATCAGCTCTCCCTCTCGTCTGCTGTACTGCCAACGAGCCCCTGCCTCCTCAAGACGCCATTAGTTACACAGTGTCAGAATCCCTTTTCTGGCACAGCCATCTTATGCTGCTAGTCAGGGTCCAGCGCTACAGTACAAATACTGCTGGGCAGAATATTAAGGTTAACAAAAATGCTGTCTTCAGCTCCATGTCTGACTGAAAAATACCAATTAGGTCAAGAATTGTTCAACAAGTAGTTTTGATCCAGGATATGACAGCGCTTTGTTTGATGCATAAATACAGGAGCTGTGTTTGGCCCTGTATACTCATTTTAATGTTAGAGGAAACCTTGTGGTAAAATGCATTTTCACCTTCTTGCAATTGACTGAATATGAAATGTGATTACATTTTTTATTGGGCTTATGAATAAAACCTTGTCTCTTGCTATGTTTGTGTAACAGTCACATGCTGGCAGTGAAAAAAAATCACGTCAATCATTTTGACGCTGAATAATCTTTTAGCTCCTAATAAAAAAGAAACACACACACCAGCATGCGAGTAATGTTTGTTGTGGCTCGCTTTGTACTTTGTTCCAGACTGCTCCTTTAAAAACGCTCATGAATAAACATGAGCTCAAGTGGCGGATGAAAGTGAAAATTAATGGATCACATTTCGAGCCACACCAGCTGTGGACTGAGTTGATGTTAATGATGTTTACCTTTTATTTGTTATCCACAGCACCTGTGCAAAGATTTAAAATGTGTTTTGTTCTCTCTCCCTCTCTGTTCTCTCTCTCTCTCTCTCAGAATGACATTGAGGCCAGACCCAGGTAAGACTGCCAGCATGATTCATAATGACCTTTTCATAACTAAGGACACTTCAAATCCTCCTCACTCAGGCTCTTGTCTCGCCAACCGCCACTGCAGCGACAATTATTTATCTGTCACAGTAACATACTTCCTCAAAAACACACCTCAACACTCACTACTGATTCACACACGCACGTAAACCCTCCCCCGTCTCTGAACCTCTGCCATCACATGCGAGTCACGTCGGTGCCCCAGCAAGGCAATTAGTAGCTCTCATCTGTGCGTGCTGCAGGGAATCAGAAGGGGTGACAATCTGCCTGGTCCAATAAGAGGGCCGAGGACAGCGGCTGACAGGCTGCTAAAGGTGTGTGTGAAAATGTATGTTTATTTTGCATGTGTGTGTGAGTTAAGAGAAGGTGTTTGGTCATTAGCAGGGTCAAGTCACACCCCCTGATACAGCATAGTATTAACATCTCAAGTACACCAGAACTGATTACCTGCATCATTGACATGTCCTGTGGTGGTTAGTACACTGCATTCTGTGGAGGGGAGAAGGAAAATGCTGTAACAAAATCATCACTTTTATTTTGTATCTCAAACTTTAGGAATAACTTATTTTACTGTACAATTTAACAACATTAATACTCCTTCACACACTCCTTCATCCCTGAGTTCATTCCTCACCTCGTGCCTGATTGTTCTGTATGCCCTCCTCTCTTGTCCTCTTTCACTTGGAAGTGTCTGTGAACAGACAGAGTAGCTGGCAAGTGGAAATAATCATCTAAGAGTTGAAATCTGCCATCAGTTTAAAGAGACAACATGCATCTAAAAGTAGGAATGAGGCGGTGTCACAGGTAACCGCAGTTTAAAACATCATAGTTAATCCTGAAGGCTCCTAACCACCGTGTTTTATGTTGTCATTTGAAAATACGGGGGCGGATGCTACTTAGTTGTTTTGCACAGCATATTTGCACTTAAATTTGTACAGAATGTTCATGTGATTAAATACATAAAATTTTATAAATTGATGTGAAATAATCGTGATAACCATGAAACCAAGATAATTTCTAGACTACAGTCTTGACAACAAAATGTATAATTGTTGCATCCCTAGCTCAGAGCTGATTTGGTTTCATAAGAGCTGTCAAAGATGCAAATTTTAAAAAATGATTCATCTCAGATTTTCTGTGATTTATCTTAATTTATCCCTCCTCAGTTTAAATTTCCCCTGTTTTTTATGTACAAATAGTTTTTGTTTCATTGTCTTATTTTAAACTCCTAAATGAAGGGTGCGTACATTTTGAAGAAAAATAAGAAACTACATGAATTATGAGTATCTCATGAACTTAACCACCAATAAGGAACTTGTTATGGAATGAAAAGGAATAAGGGTTCAGTTAAAAGGTACATGTTTGACACAAGGTGCAGAGGACTTTTGACTTGCTCCATGAGCTGGCTGTGAGGTTTTTAAAGTGAAACGAGACATTCAGGAGCAGTGATGTACTTATTTCACACCACTGTGGCTGCAGAGAAACACAGCTGTGGCTTAACTAGAGCAGTGGTTCTCAGCTGGTGGGTCAAGACCAAGTGGCAACCTCCGGTCCTGAAAAATGAAGCCAATGCAGAAGTGCAAAAAATTGCAATATGGCGAGTGTCAGCATGAGGCTGGCTGCAGGAACACCGGAAGTCCCGTCTGAACTCATGATAAAAAGTCATTTTTTATACCAAAAAATAAACTGGTTTTCCTGCCTGGTTCAAAAAATCCAATTATATTGAGAAAAAACCTCACTGGCCCTGATTGGCGTGTCACATTTGACTGACAGATAGCTCGAAGGCAGAAGCTACGTTTTCATCAACCAGAATGCTAGCTAGCTATCTGACAGGAAGTCGAGCTTAGTGGACAGGCCGTTGATCCAAAGTACAGTTGAGACCGTGATTTCAATATGGAAGCCACAGCAGATTGGCTTCAAGAGCTGTTTGAGTCTGCCTGTTGTAAGCAGACAGCTGACGTCACACAGGCTTTGTCCAATTCTCTCTTCAGTCTATGGTCAAGGTCCAAAAGCGTGTCGCAACACCCTGTTCAGTGGGTGGAAAAAATGCACCAAAAAGTCTATGAAGCTCTACTGAAAAAGCTTTCCTTTTCCTGTTTCTTTGTTTTGTGAGATCTTTTGCACTGTCTGAGGTCCAAGCTGTACTACATTGAATAAATTGGATTTGCCGAAAACATCTAAAATTTTAGTCCTGGTTTCTCTTTAAAAAGTTGACGGTGAGTCCTGAGGTTCAACAAATTGGGAACCACTGACCTAGAGTTTGCTAAAGGGAACAATAAAGCATGCAATTCATTGCAGTAAAAAACAATAGTGCACTTATTATGAAGGTTAATTGATTGTGGTTAATGAATTAATACTGACAGCTCCTGTAGTAGTCCTCTGATGATAAACATCTGTTTTTCTGTTTCTCCGCACAGCCTCTCTGAGTAGAAGTTAGGAAGCCACTGCTCCAATTATACTAGAGCCATGACTGTTGTTGCTTTCAGGATGATACAGACATGTATTATCAGTAGTTAATGAGAACAAACAAATATTTGGAAGCAATAAGAATTAAAGTCTTTCTGTCAAAATTTTAATTTGACTCGCACAACAGCAATAAAGATTAGAGTTTTTTTAATCTCTGAAAACTGTACATCTTAGAACTGAAAAGGCTCTGATACAAGCATTCATGCATTCAGAATCTTACAGAAGTAAATGTAATACATATATGTCAAATTTTAAATGTAAAATGTTAAAAAAAATCCTTATTATAAAAAAGTGTTGTCACTTTTCAGAATAATGCACAGTTTAACTACTGCTGCATTAATGTGGTCATCTCTAAAATGTTAGAGATGGTATAAAGTGGAGCTCAATGTAATGGATAGCTCAATAGCACATGGATGTTTTTGTAGACTTTCATTTCGTATCAAGGAACCTGATAAGCAAGATAACAATCAACTAAGTCATTCAGTCAAATATTTTTTTAATAGATACCATACATTTGACTTTTGCTATGCGTATATTCAGACTGCTGCATCTTTAAGTAAAATATGTTGTTTCATAAGTTAAAAGGTGGGATGTTAGATTTTCAGCATTTCCACAGTTTGTAACATTACAGATGTGTCATTAATCAAAAGATGTTTTGTTTTGTTGGTTGAATTTTGCCCAAATGACATAACAGCAAAAAAAAGAGTGTTTCAAGTAGGGCTGGGTATTGCTAAGGACCTCACGATTCAATTCGATTTCAAATCTTTAGGTTGCGATTCAATTTATATTCGATTCAATATTGATTTAACTGCTTTGACGTTGATTCAGTAAGAAGTAGAAATACACAAATGACCTGTTGACAATTTTTAATAATTATTTTCATGCCTATGTGAACATATGTGGTAGGTCACATTTTTTAGCAATAAAACATCTGAAAATAAAAATTTGCACAATAATAACTTATTTGTGCATAAGGAGTACAAAAGTTAAAAACATGCCAGTTCTGTATAAACACGAAAAAAGTAAAGTGCATGTAAATTTAAATAATATGTCTTTCCTCTTGGAAATTGTGATAAACCTCACATAACATGGTTACGTTTGGTTGTTGTTTGGTCAAGTGCGACCCCCGTCCATACAACGTGAATCACATGCACAGTGACCCCTACTGGCCAGGAGGTGAATCGATTCAGAGGATTTGCTGGGTCGATATTGAATTGAGGGGGGAAATATTGGGATGCATCGATTAATCGATATTTTTACCCACCCCTAGTTTCAAGTCACCTGTCACTCATTTTCAGTATTAGGTTACTTAAGGATCTGCTCCAGGTTCCACCAAAAAACAATCTGTTGTAAAAAAAAAAAGAAAAAAAAACATTTTGTTTTTGCCTTTCTTGGTAGGACAGCTCAAGAGAGACAGGAAATATGGGGAGAGGGAGTAGGAGAAGACATGCACCAAACATCGAACCAAACATGCGCCGAGACTAGGAGTCATTCCAATGACCAGTGCGTCCTAATCAGCACATTGAAGAGTTGGAGGGCTTTATTTAATGATAAACCCTGTTAGCCATCTGTACCAGCGAGCTGGACACATGCAGCCATATTATTTTTTGCCTAGATTACACCTTTCGCCTTTATGTCTGTCTATGACAGACAGTCTGTGATAGATAGTCCTCTCACAGTCTCAGGCTTATTGATCTGTTGACACAGAAACCCATGTGCCTCCTTCAGGAGCACTCTTAGCACCACCTGCTGTTTCTGCCTCTACTCCTGATTGTCTCTTTGGGCTTTCATCCTAAAGCACTCCCCATCTCTACAGACACACAAACAGACTAAAGAAACCTTCAGCACAGCTGGCCTTGGACAATGGAGCTGCATTTTCTTTTGAAACTCTGAAATGAAGTTCAGATTAGAAAAGGGAAATTGAACTTTTGGCAACAAAATATACTTTTTCTGCAAATAGAAATTCAATTTTGAAATTGGCATTGTAGTTTTTATGTTGTGATGCTGCCAACTAGTTGGAGATGTACTGAATTTAGACATTTAGTGCAATGTCCCTGGCTTTTAATAAGCAAAGAAAGTCATGACCATGGCTGTAAAACTGTGCCAACATGGAATATGTTATTGATCAGTCAGCCAGCATTACGACCCCCAAGCTCCAGAGCAGATGGCAACAAGCTCAGGCCCAAGGGTGAGATGGAGCTAATAGTTTGCCCTTGGTCAAGGTTAACCGCTACATCTCTACGCCCTCACAGACACTCTGTGATATAATTACTCCCAAAGTCCCTGCATTGCCCTAAAATGCAGTTGGTGCAGAATCGACTGTGGCTAGTGGAAAAATGACATATAATTTGGAGAGCAATACTACAGGGGAGGGAAGTTTTGAAGAGGTGAGCAAAAAAGAAATGATAAAAGTGAATTCTGGACAGCTTAAAGTGTAGGGTTTATTATAGTGCTTGAGCAATAAAGATTGGATTTTTTTCAGTTTTGATAGTAACACAAACAAAAAGTGAACCTGTGAAAAAGAGATGAGGTCATATTGGTAGAGGGGAAAAGAAGGAGAGAGAGAAAGATTTTGCAGGATCAAGCTAGGAGTGGATGTTGAGGGCTTCGTGCAATGGGATCCAGACGGCAAATTGATTATGGAGCAGAAACACTAATCCGCTGTCTGAGCCCCATATCACTGTTGTAGACGAAGCATTCCCATAGGACCGCAATCCTGCACCCACACGCATCTTTCCCGGACTTCCCAAACAATACCCCCCCCCCCCCCCCCCCCCCGCCCTCTTAACATAGGTGCTCCATGCCTGCCAAGATTGGCCCTCCTCTGAATAT
This sequence comes from Cheilinus undulatus, assembly GCF_018320785.1. NCBI lineage: Eukaryota > Metazoa > Chordata > Actinopteri > Labriformes > Labridae > Cheilinus > Cheilinus undulatus. Next base: position 32,743,039 of record NC_054873.1, read on the forward strand.
AAATCTTGTTTAACTCCCTTCAGCCTAGCCCTCTCACTGCTATCTCATCTCTAATGTGATGCACTGAAAATTTCGATTGCAGTCATCGGCGTTAACCCCCTTGCCTCCCTCTCAGCCTCAGAGTCTGACTCATATGTTTTTACATGCATGTTTCTCTTTTATGTATATTTGTGTCTGACTGTTTGGCATATTTGTTTATAGAGATTAATCAATTGCAAGTCAGTTGGCAAATAATTGCCAGCAACATTTTTTAATTTCTTTTTTTTTTCCTTTTTTTAATGTGTTATGTATACTTTTTAATCTAAACTGCACCAGGTCACATGACCAGCTCTCATTTTAACTCAAACTGATCTCCACCAGAACATTTTGTTTCACAGCCTTCATGTCCTGTATTCCCATTTACTTTTATTCCATGATTTATGATGGGACATTAAGCAGCTTGCATGCATGTGTCTAGCAAATAAATAGGTATTATTAGAGAGAGGCAACCAGTCACTGGTCATGGCTAAACAGGCCAAAAACTGTCTGATTCCGGTTTTCAGTCAGCCTGTCAGTGCAGCTTTGTTTATGTGTATTTTTACATATGAATGCTCCTAATAGAAAGATCAGAACAATATTTAATACACAAAACGTGATTCTCATGGATTTCTTTACAATTTATTTATTTTTCAACTCATGTTAATCATGGATATAAGTACTTTAAAAGAAGGGCTTTTGTGAAATAAGAACTTCAGTACATCTGAATGCTTAAAGATGCCACACTAATGTTTGTGTTTAGCTTGAACTACACTTTTGAAAAGGGAGAAAAGCTGCTGAAAGTCTGGCCCGTGTTGCTGTGTACCAAAGCACATTTGTAGCAGTGAGCTGACCACCTGCAATACCATGAAAGCCAGGGGATGAATTTTTCAAAGGTGTCAGGTCATATGCAATATGTGATGGTTGTGGCTGCAGTGGTAGTCTTCACCATGCTTGTGTCAGCATTTCATACTGTTATCTTGGTTGCACTGGTATACAGGATATAGACATGTTTTCTGTTCAAAGTGCAGGTGTTGCACCAGATTTTAAAGTACTTGCTTAGTGTTTCAGTTTAACAAATTACCCTGTTAACTGGCAAATGTTAGCCAAATTGGTCTGTGATTTATGTTCTCTGTTTGTTTGTTTGTTTGTTTGTTTGTTTGTTTGTTTGTTTGTTTGTCTGTCTGTTTTATGGTCAAAATATATTACTCAGATTAGGGCTGAATGATTTGCAAAAATAATTTAATTGCAATATTTTTTTCCCCAATATTGCAATTTAATATGTGATTATTATTAAGATCCTCATTTATTTTTCAATGAATACAAATGATAAATCATTCTTTATTCAGTCAGGAACACTTATCATGCATTTAACCATTCTGAATGTACAGTTTTACTTGGCAGAGAAGGCTCTGCTCTAAAGATGGTCCCTGGGTTATTTAAGTGGCATTCTTTGGCTTTCCAGGGAGTGCATGGCTTTGAAGTCCCCATGTGGTTCAGTACATTTATGACAATGTTTATTGAAAATAATGAAATGTTTTCGGAAGCAATTAGTAGCATGAATCTGAATATGAGGGTGCAACAAGCTTTAAGCTATAAAGGAGGAGGCTGGGGTGGAGGAGGTTAAGCTTTCCCAGCAGCAGTGTGGTGCATCAGCATTAATGCAGGCAGAGATTAGTGAGAGGTACGTCATATTTAAAAAAGCTGCTGTGTTGAGAGAGCTGTGACTGGCTGTGGGAGCTCCAATTGCAAATTTGATATCAAATGCTTTATTGTAGGGCATTATCATTTTTATGTCATTTTTGTTTTGATAAGAAAAACACGCTTAAACCCACAAAGGAGGATATTTTTAAGCCATTCTAAGAAATGACACTTGAATTTTTCCATAATCTGCACAAAATGTCTGCTCCTGCAAAAAATGAATGCATTAAACTAGTATTTTGACACATTTCAAGTTAAAGAAATATTGCACCTTCTGCAATTTGTAAACTTCTGCATATTGCGATTTAATCAAATTTGCGATTAATTGCCCAGCTCTAACTCAGATATTCACCAGCTATAGCCTAGCATGTGTACCACAGCATTGTTGGTTGTTTTTGCTAATCCATACATGCAGCAGTTGTCAAAAGAATATCATCGGGATACAGAAATTTGAAAATGACGAACTGTCCTATTCTTTATGGATTTTTTTCTTCTAAATGTGCCCTTTGTCATTTGTTTAACCAAAACATCACCTGTGTTGCAAACTACACTTTCCAAGGAAGAATGAGTACGTTTTGATTTGTACTTTGTTTTGTGTCTTCGTGATTCAAGCAGTAACTGACCTTGATGTCTACAACTCCATCTTAAATCAGACAATCTGTGTTATCTAACTCTACATAAGGTTGTTGTTGCTTGTTTCTGTGTAGCTTTGGAGTGATTGTGTAAGTTCCATATAAATTCCATCAAACCTACACAGTCTCTTTTTAAGATTTTTACTTGTGTACATTCAAAAATAATGACTTGCCGGAAGCTATAAACACATAGACTATGCTAGAATCCTGTGGCTAGCTCTGACAGCTTGTGTATGTGCTATGTGAATTAATTGTATGAGAAATAATTAAATGTAGCAATTAAATTCACGAGAGCTGTTTATTTTCCTCTCAAAGCATCCGCAGTATTTGTATCTGGAGGCCCCGTCATGCTAATCATCTGCTTTCACATTTTGTGGTCCTAGCCATCAGTGATCACATCAGGCAGTGGTACATCTAAAGTCACCATGGCACTGATTAATAGAGGAGAGGAGAGTGTCTCTGACACACTCACACAAACACACAAAGAACGATGGGGAGACAGGGCTTATTGCTTCAGTAGCGCTTTAATTCTAGAAAGGCGCTTTTATGTTGTCTCCTGAGATGAGCGCTAAAGAGAGAAAAAGATACAAAGACAGTGAGACAGTCAGTGAGAGGAGAAAGATGTACGCCCAGGAATTTCACTAGTTAGACTTAAATTTGATTTAATGCTGTGGTCTTTGAGATTTTATATTCAGTAGATTTGTTCAGGAATTTCTTTGTCTTTTGGCCTCTGTGACAAAGTTTTCAGTTTGGCAGTTGTGGATTCTAGCAACCAAGAATGAGTCCGGGTGTAGTTTAATTGACTGAGAGTGATTATGAATTCAGAACAACTCATTTATTCACATGAACGTGACATTCCAGCATAGAGAGACCGCAGCAATGGCAACATTTCAAGTCACATTTGTTTAACAAATCTCATGGGACTCTTAAGATATAATAGTAAAACATTATAACTGTCTACACTGGGGGGTCCTTAAATAAGAGGGGAAAAATGTTTGTTTTTTTCGTTATGATCTATTTCTTATTGAAAGCCATAAGAAAATAAGTGTTGACTCACTAACATCCAGGCTAGGGCTGTCAGCATGTGTGCATTTATCTCAATGTGAAACACTCCAATATAACTGTGTTAGATTATTTTTAACTTCATGCTTTGTCCCTTTCAGCAGACTTTGGTTAAAAATAAGTACCCCACTGCTCCTTAATGTCTCATTGTGCTTAAAAAAACACAGACAGCTCATTGGACAAGTCAAAAGTCATCTGTACCTTGTATTACCAAACTACCAGAAATAAACTACACAGATTCTGAGATTCAGCACAATTTTATGAAGTGTGATCGTTTGACAGCCCTCGTTCAAACATAGTTCTTTTATAACTTAAACACACCTCTATTTTTTGTTGTAGTCTGACAACACATCACTAAACATACTAACACTGGAGAAAGAGATGTGCTTACCTAATAAAAATTTAGAATTTACCTTCCCATCATTTGCATTATTTTAACACAAACACACAAAAATTGTGCTGTTACTGTATCTATGATTGTTGTGTGCTCAGCAATGTTGGGGTACTTTCTCAAACAAAGGAATCATCTCCACTGCTGTGTACATCACAAAAGCAGCACACTAACACAAAGCTAGAAGCTAGAGACCCACAGAGCCTAAGTCTAGCTAAAGATAACTACAAGTAGCCGACACCTACCAAGCAGCCAATTCTCGATTCACATTGTTACTTTCTAAAAATTCAAAAGCAATGAGTTAATCACTTAGTTACTCACAACTAAAAGTATAGTTACACTACTAGTTACATTACTTTTGCATTACTTTTTCCCCTCAGATTGTCTGTAATTAATTTTTTATTAAAAGTACGATGCTAAACCTTGCATATTCCCACAGTAGTGCAATATGATAATGCACAATGCCATGCAGTAAAAAGTGTAAGGATACGCGAGTGATGTTAGCCACACAGGACTTGGTGTATACGTGCTCCACAAGATGCAATTAGCACAAATACTTATTCTAAGAAGGGCATACGAACTCTCCTTTCTGCCCTTTTTACAAAAAAGGACAGCAAAGTTGTGTAAATAAAACACAACATAACCTCACAAAAAATGTGTTAGGAATAAGGCTACAGCAGGAAACATTTTCTCCACCATATATGCTGCTACAAGCCTATTTAGCTCGGCTTTAGTGATTACCTGTTGCTGTAGTTGGAAATAAAGCTTTTTACATGCTGGCTCAGGGGGTCTTTAGCTTCTAGCTTTGTGTTAGGGTGCTCCCTTTGCAGATACTTGGAAAGATTTGATGTGGAGTTCACTGCAGTGGAGAGCTGTTTCTGACCTGGGCACAGTTTACACTTCACAGTCATAGTCTTGGCCTTCTGTGCAACAAATCCAAAGTAGTGTTCATACCAGTATCTCCATGCATCTTAAGATGTCCTTAATTAAACCACTCCTCTGTTTCCCTGCCATGGGCATGAGCTAATGCCAGCTGAATCTGAGTGTAGCGGGAGTGTATTTAAAGGGGTGCTTGATTCTCTTTATCTGTGCTCCCATTTTACAAGTAACTGGAAGATTCATAGTAATACCAGTAAAGAGATTAATTATTTTACAGTAACAGTAATGTGATACTAAGTAAGCAGCAGCAACGCCTTAGACTATTTTATTACAGACAAATGTACTTTGATAATAGTAATGCATTACTTTGTACCATATTACACCCAACACAGATCAGTTGCTGTATTTGCTGTTTTGTTAATCTACTTTTAAAAAGTTATTAAGAAAAATATTGTGGCAGAATTAACAGATAAGCACACACAAGAATGTTTATTCATCACAAGAAATGAACAGTAGAGCAGTCTTTGATAACCGTGGCTAACTTTGAAGTAAGGGTTGTTTGAGTTACTGTAAGACGGTCATTTTTTAGACCCCTCCTTCTACTAAAAGACCAAAGCCATGTTTGGTTACTGAATGATCTGCAGTTAAGTATCATTACAAAGTTTAAGACATGAAAAGTGATTGAATGTCCCTCAAACACAAATGTTAGCTTGGGAAATATTCGCCTTCGGTTGCAGAGCTAAAATTGGGGCACAGCTGCCTGTTATGGGAGCTGCATTTCCATACTTTAGCTGTGAAAGTTAGTGTTCAGTTTCATAGGAGCAGACGAAACATTAAACTCCGACTGTCACTACATGGGGGGATTTGAATTATTTATATGGATTGGTATAGCTTACCATACAGCTATTCACCGAAGAAGAGTCTTTGTGTTTTTGGAAGCAATATCAACTTTAAGTTAGGTCTCGTTGAAATTCATATGGCTTCTTTGCCTCTCACAGTTAAGTTTCCCTTGTGTTTCCTTATCCTGCTATTCTAAGAACACAAAGGGAGCTGTGGCACAGAAAATGAGAATCCAAACAGTACATTTTTTTCTTCCTTGAAAAAAAAGAGGAGCAGTTTAAGTCATAGCTGATTGGCTGTCTTCTTTTAGTCTCTCAGGGTTGTTTTTTTTTTTGTTTTGTTTTTTCAATGAAGCACACATTTCTCCTATAGTAAAACCATACTTGACACATCTCTCTTAAGGTGTGAGCAACATCTTTCTTGCACAAATTGGCCGCCTGCCTTGTCTTCCAGGAAGCTATATTAGTAAGATTTTTGTTGGTAGGAAAGCTTTTTACAACAATGGGCCAGTATAGATTTAAACTATAGAAAACTTCACAGGTGAATAAGTTTTCCTCTATAGCTTTCACAGGAGATATTTCAAGTATGGTTTTATATTGAAACATTGGGCTGGTCAACCTGATTGATACAATAAATGCTTGATACAGAGAAATGAATTAATGTGAGCGCAACAGTGTCACATTATCAATTTAAATAGTACAGTTCTTATAAAAAGTATTCACCCCCTTGGATGTTTTACTCTTTAATTGAGTTTATAAATCATTCATGGTCAATTTAGTTTGGCCTTTTGACAAAAAAAATACATAAAAACCTCTTTAATGTCAAAGTGAAAATAGATTTCTCCAGAGCAATGCCAATTAAATAAAAACATGTAATGTCAAATAAGAGATTGCACAGATATTCGCCCCCTTTAAGGTGACTGACCTAATTCAACTGATGTCCAGTCAACTGGAGCTAGTAGTCTCACAGTAAATGAAATGGGGATTAGTTGTGTTCAGTAAATGTGTCTGAAGTGATTGTAAGGACAACTGTGTTTTGAAGGGCCAGTCACTGGTTAACCGGTATTCATGGCTACAATTACATCATGAGGACAAAAGAAGACTTCATCAGTCAAAGCTTTATGGGAGAGAGCCACTGTTGAGGAAAACTCAACTTATATCTGGACTACAGTTCTCCATAAGGCATGTGGGAGACTCCATGGTCAAGTGTAAGAAAATTCTTTGGTCTGATGAGATCAAAATGGGGCTTTTTGGCCACCAGGCAATACGCTATGTTTGACAAACACCAAACACTGCACATCACCACAAACACACCATCCCCACTGTGAAACACAGTGGTGGCAGCATCATGATGAGGAGATACTTCTCAGCAGCAGGCCTTGGAAGGCTTGTAAAGGTAGAGGGTAAAATGAATGCAATGTTTTGGATTGGCAGAGTCAAAGCCTAGACCTAAATCCAAGAGAGAGTTTGTGGCTTGAATTGAAAATGGATGTTCACACCCAACTGTGCATCCTAACAGAGATTGAGCACTTTTTCGATAAGAATGGGGAAAATTGTGGTGTCTCAATATGCAAGTCTGATTGAGACCTATCCACAAAGACTCAGTGCTGTGAGTGCAGCCAAAGTTGCATCTACTAAATACTAACTTGAAGAGGTTGAATATTTATGCAATCATTTATTTTGCCTTGCTTTTTTTTGTTTCTTTGACATTAGTTTATAGAAATTTGTTTTCACTTTTACCTAAAAGAGGTTTTTGTGATTTTGTCTTTTTGGTGTCAAAAAGTCAGATTTTATTGACCATGATTGATTTAGAAAAACCAGTGAAAGGGTAAAACATCCAAGGGATGGATATTTACACTGTAAATACTCCTGGAAAATCATTCAGTTTTTTCTGTGAGTTTTATTTTGTTGGCAGATCAAAATTACTTAAATGGTGGAGGGGAAAAAAGTACTAAAAGTCTTCTAAATCCTAGGGCTCACTGAAGAAAAAAACATGTCACCCTGAAGGCAGAAAGAGAAAACTATACGAGGGTATACGTAACAAATAAAGGAAATAAAATGGGCAAAAATAAGTGATGCGATGGAAGTGGAGGCTTGGCAGCAGTGTTATCTGATTTCCTGAACGTAAAAGAAAAAAGCACCATAAAATTCAATAACTTTAGCTGATAGCGTGGCTTGTTTTTGAGCTCAGCTTCAGTCAAATCCTCTGTAGGAGAGGGAAAAACTTCCAAATCAGAATAAAAAGCTTTGCAACATGTGGTAGGATTGCTTCACAGGCGTGATGGAGGAGTCTCTCTGGAGTGTAAAAATCACACAGTGTAATCACAGCAAAATGGTAAAGCTCACTGGGGAGTCTAGAACTTGTAATTGCGATGTGAGGTCCCCTATTCATTGCTTCAATCGCTCACGTCTCCTCTGAATCTCGGAGGCTCCTGTCCCCTGCTTCGCTCAATCTATCACACATGCATGGAATGCTGAAAAACACACACATAACTGGAAATAGACATGTTGGGTCTCTTCTGTCTCTGTTTTCCAATAATAATCAAACAAACTAAGACATGATCTGAGGACATGAAAATAATGAACTAAAAGCCTGATCTGATCGATCCCCTATAATCCGTACACAATCATAGCTACTGACTGGTTCCCGCTGAATTACTTTGGTTTTGAGTCAACAGAAAAACCCTCCTGACATAGTCTCAGCTCATATATAGAATCATACTAGGCTGACCTAAAGCTCATTTCTCTCATTAAACATCAGAGAGGCTGTGAGTGAGGAAAAAAGAGAGAGAAGACGGTGTTAAAAAATGTTACATTTTTAATATGTGTTGAAATTATTCATTGAAAAAGGTTTTTTTGAAAATGGGGAAAAAGGGGCAACTTTAGACCTTTTACTTATCTTATCTAAAATTAATCCATTTTATTTTAATATGACCTTTCAAACTCAGTATGTACTGTTTTAATACAAGACCTCTTTTACTTTAAATGTGAAGAGTTGGCCTATTTACCATCACATTTCTGTATTATTATAAAATCAGTTGTCAGATGACCGAAGTTCATACAATATTTTACTGCATTACTACTGAACTTGTATTATAATGCATGCTTTTAGCTAACTGAAGTACATGAACAATTGTACTACTCAGACAGAGAGAATTCAAATTAAAGGCCTAGCTTAATAAAAGCCTCCCTCATATAAAGGTCTGGTACTTTCTACAGTTCAATGAGTCATGATCCAGGTTTTTATTATGATTTAATGTATGTTCTTTTTTTATTAATTTATTCCTGGGCTTTTTGCCTTTATATAGAGATAGGACAGTAGAGCTGGAAAGAAGGATGAGAGAGTTGGGAATGAAATGCAGGGAAAGAGCCACAGGCCAGGGTTGAACCCAGGTGTGGGCGTGAACTAACCACAAGGCCATGTGCCCAGGTGTATGTTCTTTTTACTGTTGATTGCTCTATTTTCAGCTTAAAACTGTCCATTATAATCTTACTGTTAAACTGTAAGTCTGTCATTTCATTGAGGGCTACATACCAAATGCAAGTATGACTAGAGGGCTGCATTGGGAGTACCCGCACGTCCTGCAGGACCCAACGCAAATATTGCGGGCAATTTTGGCATTGCTGTGGCCAGGAGCAGGTGAATAAAACCATAGCTGCCTGTAACATCAGTTTTTGTCAAGGAAAAAAAGTGTTTACTTTGATGAAACTAAAAAAAATGACATGGAAAAGAGGATTCATACTGTTCTTTTGCAACAAAAACACAGCAATGCCAGTCTGTGAATGAGTTTTTCATAAGACTGACAACAAGAGGGCAGAAAACAACTGGACTTTGCTGAAGCACGCCAACAAAGAAAAGTATTTGTCATGCCTGGATGTGATGATACAGCTGCACTGTCTGTTATTCTGAATGTTTGACATGGATTATCAGACTCTGTGTGGGCATGTGGGCAGAAGTGCACACACCTGTCGCAGGTGGGGGCAGGAATGGACAGCACACGCTGCGGGAGCAGGCAGTAATGTTCAGAAATCCAGCGGGAACAGGATCAAGAAAAGAGTCCCATGTAGGGTCCTACACTGAAGTGTGTTAAAATCAGTTTAATGTAGGTTACGATACGCTTAGTATATGGTTAAATTGAAACAGCTTATATCATTGCTTTCCACTGATGACTGACTAGACAAATAGCAAATTAGTATTAAAGATTTTAGGTTGGCCAGTTAGACTTAAGGGGCAGATCCAGTGTTGGATGGTGCCAATAATTTTAGAGTGGTAGTGCTTGAAGATGAATATATGCTTTGTAAACTGGATCTGGAGACAGCAGAGGAAATGGTTGCTATTCATGTTGCTATTTGCTGATGTTTTGTCTTTATCCATCAGTGTTAAGATTCGACATTTACTATTCTGGTGGTAAATGTATTCTGGTTGTCGTTTATGTTTGCTACTATGTGTAGTCATGAAGAAGTAGTAAAGTTTTGCCCTCCTCAAACAGATAAATGTTCAACATATCCCATGCTATGGATAAAATAGTTAATCTGGTGTTTCAGGTTAGCAAAAAGGTCCATCAAAGAATTCTCCTTATCAAAATGTTTGTTTGCAGAATTATAACAGCAGCACTGTCTTGTGTACACTTCAAATTGGACAAATTTCATGTTCTAGTGTGAGCTATGTTTCATGTTATTTTTAGAATTTGCTGCAGGCAACCTCCAGTGATGAAAAATGAAGACATTGCAGAAGTAGTAAAAACTGCAGTACCCCACTTGATGCTGGCTGCAAGAGCAAGGAATCCCCTTTGGGTGCTGTATTAAACTGGCCACCTTTTGTTTGAAGTGTTAATTAAAAATGCTGAAATTAATTGCAGATGGTCAGTCACTATATTTATCCAGCCACTTTACTGTCATTCTTACATAATTTATCTTTAGTGGTTTGGTGGCTTTTAATTCATAAAACATGGGAAAATTGCCTATTGGTCAAATAAACTGCAACACTAATGATCACCTGATTCTTGAAGTGAAATGCCTAGTGTCCTTGACAAATTGTAATCCTACACTTTAATCTCTGCAGCGGAAAGAAGGACCAGCAGTCATAAATGACATATTTCAGAAACTTCCTTTTCTCCCCTCGGGACTAAAGAAGTTGTGAAAAGTGATTTATATTTCCAGCACTTAAAGCAAACTTTTCTAAAAATATGCAACATATCTGTATTTAAATGAGCTGTGTACATTTTCCGTCCCATATTCTCTATTTTCAAACCACTGCTTCTCAATCCCCCCATCACTGCATGCTCACTGCCAGACAAGAGCAATGGGGCAAATCGCTCACTATGTCTGGCTGAGTGACGGCTGTAGACCACCTTCAATCACTCCAACGCTCAAACCCAAGAGATGGGGGCTGACAGGGAAACTGAGCGGGCACTTTGGGACGTGGCTTATCAGTGAGTCTGAGCTGCTCGCCCTTCACTGGGTCAAATAGATGGGTTGGTTGGAGCGGAAGGGGGGGGGTGGAGGGGTGTCAGGGGAGCGTGGCCAGAGGACATGGGACAGAGAGGAGGACGTGGAGGGAGGAGAGAGGGAGCTGTATTCCTCTAATTAAATATTTACAACTTTCCTACAAGAGGAGCCACCACAGGTCTTTTTGCCTTCAGACCATTCTGTGTGTGTGTGTGTGTGTGTGTGTGTCTGTGCCAACATGCCCTCATTTAATAATTTAAAATGTAGTAGCTAGATGCAGCTGCATCTGTTTTTTTTTTTTCTGTGCGTAAGGCCCAGCTGCTTTTTATGATTGTACTAAAACTTCATCATTAATGCTCCCTCTCGCTGTGTCTCTCTTTTTCTCTCGCTCTGAATGTCTGTCCATGAATATGTGCGTCACTCTCTGTCTTGTCTACCTCTATCATCTATCATCTTTTCTTCACTCTGGCTTATTTTTGTCTCTTTTCCTCATGTCCCTCTCTTCAGGGTCATTTATACCTGGCATTAACTTTGCATTAACGTCTATTTTGGACATTTTGATACAAAGCTGATGAGATTGAGTACATGCACCTACACTATGTATTAACCTAATGTTTTTTACTGGTGACCTGCAATAATATTAAAAGCCTAAATGTCATTTCCCTGATGTAGGTAACCCTGCATTAGGATTGGTAATGGTAATCCATTTTGTATACTGTTAAACCCTCCCAAATTTTTCCCACTGTATATCGTATTACCACGAAGTGTTTAAGACCACATTGTACAAGAAGCAGGTTTGCACGCATTCACCAGTTGTATGTAAGTATGTATTAGCCTGCATGCTATGTAAAGTAAAGCCACTGGCAGTACAAATGAATGGGGGCGAATTAGCCACAGGCTAAGAGGCTGAAGGCAGTTCTTTGCCCGGACCACCTTGGTATGCCATCTGAGGTATCAGAAATTAGATTGGCTTTAGTGTTCATTGAGGTGTGTCCACACCTAGCACTAAGAACTGTCAGTTGGTATCCAAGTGCCAAAAATATATATCAATCTGTGTTGATATACTCAAGGTCGCTTCTCTTCTCTCCAGTTTCCTTCTCTCCCTCTCTCTTGCTTGTGTTTGTCTTCTTTCTCTCCCTTGGTCCTCACACCCCACAGGGGTGTACCAGAGGTCCCAAAGGCTCTCACTGAAAAACACAGAGAAACGCATTTAGATGAAAAGAGACTAGAAGAATGCATAATTAATGCCATATATGCAGTGTTGCAACTGTTATATTTTTCCATGTCTTACATTGGCGTCTACATTTCTGAACCTATGCATGTGCTTCTGCATGTGTTTTCATGTGTATTTTTGGTGCTAGCATGGCTCCACATCAAACCGTTTTCAGAAACGTAGGAAGAGCAGATGTGGGTGGAAAAATCTATGTGTGCGTGTGTTTTTCTGTTTGCTTTGTCTTTTGTGATGACTAATGGCAGTTATTTGTTCCTCCTGAAAGTTTCTCCTGAATACTAATGAGGAAATTTACCGACAAAAACACCTCTGATTTAGACTGGTGGTTGCTTCAGCAGCACCCATCTATTTGTGTGCAGGAGCGCCCGGATTCCATCCAAAGCTTGCAGGGTAATACAATGGGCCAAAGAGCAAGTTGGGGAGATGGAAGCTGTCTAATTGAATATCCTGTTAAAGTGACTATTGTGAATCAGTGCTGTGTAGGCGCCTGTCAAAACTCAAAACAAAGAAGACAGGACAGCCAACAGACATGACAGATATGACAATATTTTCAGATGCTGCTTCTCTTGATATTTACTTGATTGCAGCTGGATTGCTAGCTGATGGGTCTGATGCTCTTCAGGAGTTTTAATTTAGCCAGACCCATCGTGGCACTGCTATGGGATTTTAAGAGTGGGAAATAATTTCTTCTTGCTGCTCCAAAGAGTACCATATACAGAGCAGACAGCTCTGTGCTACAAACATGTAAGTATTACGGCTGCAGTCATTCACTGCTGTTTTATTGGAGCAGAAAGGAACTGAATATTTGTCTTTTATCTCTTAACTGTATCAGACGAATTCAAAACAATATAGTGCCCTAAGAAAAGTTATGAGTTAAGAGGCTATTTACACCTTGCATGAACATCGCTTCTGTGTGATCTGATATCCAGTGGTACCATTGCTAGGTGTCAACTCACCTCAATATGTTCTTATTGGATGGATTGACATCTGACAGCTCAGACCACATGAAGAGGCGTGCCACTGACTTATCGACTTGTTTGGTCATCTAAATGCTCATGCGTTCTTGGCAGGTTGAAGGATCATCCCCTCAACTGGAAGAACAATGCTGCCTTCCACTGGGTTTAAAGCCTGGTTTATACTTTTACATCGAATCCACTTCACAGTGGTCTGTGCTGTAATGAGTGCTGATGTGTCTGTGTCACTCAAACACTAATCAGCAGAGTTATTTTTATGCCAGTTCCTGGTCTTGCTGCCAAATCCTGCTTTGTTGTGTAGTTAATTTTGTGGAAGTACATGTTGGCTATTTGTATAGGCAAATGTCTGTAAATTTAAATACATTACAGACCTCACTTATCTTGTCGAAGTCACCACACCAAACACCGAAGTTGGGTTGCAATTCACAATTTATCAGAGGTCCACAGGTAACACTAATCCTGTGTAAATAGTACTTAAGTTTGCAGTAATTTGGTGCCCCCTGTGTACACTAGGGGTAGGAATCACTAGTGGCCCCCTGATAAGATATTATCACAACACTTATGCTTACATTTTGCAATACGTACAGTACTGCGATACTTTCTCCTGCTGTATGACCGTCACCTCTGCCAAACCTCACAACAGCATCATCAAGTGGACAGAAAAGCAACTGATGCTTTTTATCCAGTATCATAGACTTGAGTTCATATTAGCAATTAATTTGAAAAAGAATCGATATATATGGCGGAAGATACGATACGATATATCGCCATGCGAAATATCACGATTCTATGCTGTATTGATTTTTTTCTCTCACCCCTAGTGTACACTCTGGTTGCTGATTTTTTCCTGCACATGCACAGGTAGTGTTTTCTGATCAACAATGTCATCCTGCTGTCTTTTAACAATCAAACACCGTGAGTCATTGAAGAAGACATGTAATGCACCTTGCCTGGCACCTACACCATGGCAGTGATTACAAACACTGGGAAATACAAGCTAGTCTCATTAGGGATTAACTTACTTTGCTATTGTGGGTTTGTTACGCCCAGCCAAGGGGATACTAGACTTAACATAAAGGTGACTTCTCCCTCCTTACTCCCAAGATAATTCAACACACAAAGGGACAGGAAACGAGCTTGCAGCCCAAACAAGATTTAATTATTGCTTTTTCTTTTGTTACATTCAACAAGTTACCTCAGCGAAACAATTACCAAAAACACTCTTATAAATCAAATACCTTACCTTTAAACAAAGAAAATACAAACCTAAACTGACTTCCTGAATGAAAAACAGGAGAAAACGGTTTTCAAAGGATATTCTCCCCTACCCACCAGGACTGCTTTTACTTTTAAACTTAAGGGTTCACTAAGTTATTACAACTACAATTTACAATTTCAGTGAACGAGCTGCTCTGTAGCGAAAGTTGGATGTCAGGAAGGAGGGTCGGTGTCTCCGCTCCCACTGTGTCCCTTTGAATGTGCAGCCATCAGCTCTCAGCCAATTGCAGCCCATGACGCCATTGCACTCCTCCAATAATCGGCTGGTGCACACCTTCGCTGCCATCCAATCAGGACGTGCCACATCTGCAGTAGCATAAGGTGGCGCAGAGGAGAGAGAGAGGAGAAGGAAGAAAACATAAGCGCTCCTCTACACATTATACAACAACAATACGATAAATATGACTCACAGTCATAACAGGTTCTAAAAAAAAAAATAGTATTAATTCTGGTCTGATGCAAGTCTGCAAATCTCCTCATGAGAGCTTTAAATAAGATAAAGATGACCCAGATTAACCCTACAGGTGTCCTAGCATGCAAAATAGTCTGACTTGATATTTTTGAAGTGGTAAATTTTTGAATAAAACTTTTTATATTAAAAATCAAGAGAGATGTGTCAAAACAAGTCATCCTCACGCCCACCTTTTTCTGACATTACAGAAGAAAGCACTTAGTCATTCACTCTTTGAGCCGGCGGTACTAAAGTGAGAGCTGTCATATGACATTCACACAGGGGCTGTAGTAAAGAGCTGCTAATTTTTTGTCCAAGTCTGCCAGCAAATTCAGAGAACAGAAAAAAGGGGAATCTGTCCTTACTAGCTGTATCATATAGGCCTGGAGCAGTGGGGACAGAGTGTATAGAGTTTGACCAGAGCTTTAGGAGTGCTTCTGGTATTGATCTGCTGTGTAGATAGATACAAGAGCTGTAGTCTGTGATCCCAGAGAGCATGGAGCCAGCTGTAAGTGTCTATGATGCATCCCAGGCTGCAGTACAGTGTGGCAGAATCGGGTTACGGCTGTGTTTGTGCTGATGCTCTCAGCCCTGTGCCGTCTATGAATAATGGATTGTTAATCCATGTGTGTAAAATACATCTCTCTCTCTCTCTCTCTCTTCCACATACCCTTTTCCAACACTGCCTTTGTTGCAAAGGTGTGTTTGCACTCACACTTCCTTTTGTCTGCGGCATGTGTACTCTACTTCAGAGATCGGTGTCAGCTGCACCGTGACTTTATACCTTGAGAAAAAGCAATGATTGTCAGTTTTATTCTGCTGACATTGAAAAGCTGGTAAGAGAGAGTGATTTAACAATTTAACAAGAAGTACCACAGGACTCTTTAAATATTCAGCTGTGTTGAACTTTGCCTTAAAGTATAAAAGAGCAAGATTTAACACAAAGTAATGGGTTGGGAACATTTGCAATTCATATTTGCACATATCAGGCTGCTGCTCTCATCCAGAGGGACATTATGCAAGGTAGAACAGAGGATATTTGTGTATTTACATCATTATACGCTAAAAGAAAACAAAAGTGATTTCAGGAAAGAGTGTTTATGAAAAAGTGTTTGCAGGGGTGAAATTTGGAGATAAAATTAAGCAGAGGTAAGGCACAGGCTGAGATGAGTGGGGGTGTGCGGAGGTGTATTTTAGCTCTACCACGGAAAATGTGGGGTGACTGCTGAAGAGGACAAAGAGGGGGAGGAAAAGGAGCAACATTTCGGTAAGCTTTCTGGGCAGGTTGATAATACAGAATGGAAAAGTATGAAAAATGAAAGAGAGCAAGGTGAATAATCTTTCAGACAGCTCTGGTGCACAGAGCAGCAACAATAGGTTAGACTGTGACGATACTTCCCATAAAAGCTACCTCGTATGAAAATTTTATCCCCTCCAGTGGTTTTTATTTAGTTATATCTTCTTCAGCACACACCCTACCTGATAACCTTGTGCTATCTCCTATGAAACACACTGTGAACATGATTCCAAGTCACTTCCTCTCATCTTTGTTGAAGTCTTTTACCGTCTCTGCAGCTGTAAATTGAGGCAGAACATGTCAGCTTTATGTCAAGTCATAAACGTGTTGATGTGTTATTATCCACTTCATCATTTATGGGTAGAGAACAGCGTTTCTATGTGCTGCACGTCTTGTTAATTCCTTCCTTTTCTCTGCACCTGCTCGTTTGATTACTTATGCACACTTCTCCTGCTGCCCCGTCTAATAATCACATCATGATGGAGACCTCTGCGGTTTGAGGAGGGCTGAGAGGAAATGGTAATAGAAATAAAAAATAAATCCAAATGCGATAATTACCGCTCACTTTCCCCCTTCTGAAAACAGATATTTCCTGTGTGACTTGGTGTGTGTGTGGGATGTTAATGCGTGTGTGTATGCACATATGCAATTATCTGAAAAGAAGAAAGTGACAGGAGAAAAAGAAGTGAGAGGAAAGCGATGGAGGAGGTGACGTGAGGTAGAAAGTTGGCAGACAGCAGGAGATGGATTGCTGCCCTTGATGGTGCAGATGTTTTTTTTTTATCTCCACCAAATATTACAGCACATCTGGGGCGATGCAGCTGTGATGGAGTGACCTTCAAGTTCTGATTCATGAGCAGTCTTTTAAATCTTACGCCATGTTTGCAGCTTTTCCTGCTGTCAGACTGTAGAGCCTGTGTGCTACCCTACTTACATCTAATGACAGATAAGTAGAAGAAAAAAATAGTCCTAATTAAGACTGAGGGAAAAATGGCTTCAGAATTCTGAAATTGTAGTCAGGCACAGCAGTGCTTAAAGATTAAGGCTAAATATTATTAATGTATATAGGTCATTTGCATGTGATCCCTATGATGTATGAATGTCAGATGGTGGCTTGGAAGTAAAGAACGCTGGTCAGGAATCATTGAGAATGGAGGAAAGATGGTATGTTTAAACTCTTACTGCTGCATTGAGTTTGATCCCTATAAGAGAAAGTGTTTCTTTGTTTCCCATGGGCCATCCAATTTGCCTGGCAAAGAGGCAATACAACAAATCGAGCATAAAGTGTTAGTTCAAGTAGGACACTTATAACTGAGATCAGCTGATCCCACTCAAGCGAATCAGCTGACATGCAGCCGATTTTCCCTCTGCACACTATTGTCTGATCGTAATCATGTTGTCATGTTTAAAAAACTCTAGCCTGGGTAAGCTTTATTGCTCCCTCTGCAAGACACTTTATGCAACCCTCCTCCACCCCAGCTCCTCTGTAATTATCATTCTGTTTTCACTGTTGTGTGCTCTGCTCTGGGTTTTTAGCTGCTTCTCTCCCTGCCTCAGATTTTCCTTGTAGGCACAGGAAAGGCAGGAACATGTGCTGTTTCTGCTTGATGTTTGGTCTTGACTAACATTCCTTAGTCCTGCAGACTACCACACTTGTAGCCAGATGAAGGGAGACATTAAGGGTCTTGTTCTAAGAGAAGAAGCTAGCTATGCCTTTTTAACAGCTTTTCTCCTTTTTTTGTCTTAAACATGCCTTAAGTGGAAATGCTGATATAGTATTAGGCAAGTAACCCTAAGGAGTAAGCCACTCCTTCGTGGCTTCGTGCTCCACTCTGCATGATTTCAGCAGTCAGCACAGCCATAAACAGCACAAAACATTGGCATTTTGATACTCTTGCTATGCATAAATCACCCTGCCCCCCGCCAATATTTTAAGTATCAGTGTCTGCAGGTCAGTTCAAAAACAACTTCTTGATCAGAGGTCCTTTACTGGTGATAGTATTTTGAGTTCACACCCATATAAATGTACAAATTTGTATACTTGTAGGCTAACAAACACTATGATGGCATGTCTCGCTGTCAAAATTTTATTTTTTGATCTTTTTGTTACATTACATCAGCATGTGTTGTATTGAAGTACACTGAAATACAAAGAACTGCAGCCTCTAGAGTGTCCACTAGAGGCTTGCTGTAAAAGCCAAAGAATTACCAGCAGGTCTCATAACCCTGTGGAAATTAACATGCTGTTCAGGCAATCCTTTGGTTATAATTGCTTATTGCTTTATTAGTAAAACTGTCCAGTTGTTAGGGGTGAGGAAGAAAATTGATACAGCATAGTATTGCGATATTTTGTGCGGCGATATATCTTATTGTATCTTCCCCCATGTGTCAGTTTTTTCAGATTAATTGCTAAATTGAACTGAAGACTATGGATAAAAAGCATCAGTTGCTTTTCTGTTCATTTGATGAAGCTGTTGCGCCCTTTGTCCGGTGAGGTCGGCAGAGGTGACGATTATACAGCAGGACAAAGTTAGTACAACCAATATAGCAGCTCCAGGGAAAGGTCATTATGCAAGCAGGGCACAAACAACATGGACATGGCACATTGGGTTTGCAAGGTGTGCTGCATGAAAATAAAATACTGCAGTAATACAATAAAAATAAAAAAAGGCAAGGCTAACAATCAGTTAGGCTGTAAAATAAATAGCAATGTACGGTATTGCAATACTCTCTGTTTAGCAAAATGTTTAAGATCGCAATAATTTCAATCCTGGCATAAGTATGGTGATAATATGGTATCTTGGGACCACTAGTGATTTCCACTCCTACCAGTTGTTGTGTTCTTTAATCATCTGTTTTAATTATAGAAAGGCTAATGGATTTTTTTAGACTTGCAGCATATTTTTGTGTTTACAGCTGACCCGTGTGTCCACTCTGGCACACATTGTCATGGCTTTCATACTTTCATACTAGGCGCCTGTCACTCATAAGTTTTACCTCAGTAAACCCCCCACAAGCAACTTGGGCACCGTCCACAAATACAGGTGTATTGGTGTTTCATCCACACAGAAATGGGGTTTTCGGAGGCTGTAAACACAGCTTTTTGAAACCGGGTCTCAGAGTGAACAAATATGTGAACGCTTACAAACCAAAACAGCTATGGTGGATTACAGGGTTGTGTTCGTGCTGCAGAAGCTACTGAGCTTTTTATGGCTTTTACAGCAAAAGCTGATGCGCCTTTACCGCCACTGCGAACAACAAATGGTCATCGTGAACAGCATACAGCAGATGTTCTTAGATCCACCACGGAAAACAACCAGAAGGACAACAAGGAGAAAGTTTTTGGCAGTTTTCCATAATCTTCTTTTCTCTTTTGGTGCATTTCCATGGCAGCGTTACAGCACCACTTACAGGCTTGGCATATATATACTACAGCATTTTCAGTCGTTTTCAGTGGTTCCATGCTTACACAGACATTTCCTGAATCTATCCCGTGTTTACGGAAAACTTTTGCACAACGAAACAGAAATATATTGTTTTTGTCTCTGTGTGGACAAAGACTTGATTAGAGTGGAACCTTGCCAGGAAGAACTCAAAATAAGAGCATTATGTAAAATCAAAGGAACTTTCTCTGAGGAAGTACTACACCAGGGTTTTACTTTGAAAAGCCCACTGGGAGTTGGGAGTGTTCCAGTATTGTATTTATCTTTTGTACCAGTTGAAGTGTACAGAACAAAAAAGTTAAACAGACACATTTTAGTTTGTGGCCTTTATCTGGGTCATCAAGAATAGACTGCAAACATATTCTTCCAATGTGGACGTATAGTTGCTACAACCAGGTAAATATTGCTCATTATTGATCATTTCCCTGTTTATTCTGGTTGATAACTGCACAGGATGTGTTGAAAAAAATAGGCGAAGCCCCTGTTCTCTAGATTCTCAGTGCTCATGCAGACAGTCTGAAAGCCCTGACTTGTTTACATGCAAACAAAATGAAAATCAAGCCGTGTTGTGGCCAAGACGTGCATCTCATGCCCGCAGTCTGAAACAGCCAGAAAAGTTGTGCAGAAATTTGCATAACATTGAGCCAGAGTGAGTTTACCGACTGGTTTAGTTGCAGCTCTTTGCCAGGAGGTTGAAGATCCAAGCTTCAGCTTCCCCTCTTTGCCTGTATCAAATATTTGTTTAAATAGCAAAATCCAATATGACAGTCACCAACATCTGGCTTTATAACACCTCATCAGAAGCCAGTGGGCAACATACAGTAATTGTGACTATGTCCATGCTTTATACAGTCCCTGTGATGAACAGACAGACCAACATTACTATCAGTAATACTAGCCACAAGTATGTTGAATAATGGCAGCACCAGGATGCATGTTGATTCTGCTTTCCTTCGGCTTTACTCTTATTTTATACATTAACGTCACTAGCAGCCTTTTATGCATGCTTTTGAACAGCTTATCCAGTCTGAACCTTTAACAAGCAGACTGTTCTGATCAGCAAATGTCAATGATGTCAAGCAAAATCACCACCTCAGGAAACTGCCAATCAAGCATTAGCTAATTGGTCTGATGGGCATGTTGCCTGCAGTAGCTCTAGGCTATCTGTGGATGTTTGTGGCCTGCTT
Organism: Cheilinus undulatus; assembly: GCF_018320785.1. Lineage (NCBI taxonomy): Eukaryota > Metazoa > Chordata > Actinopteri > Labriformes > Labridae > Cheilinus > Cheilinus undulatus. The sequence goes on from NC_054873.1 coordinate 32,763,867, forward strand.
TTTGTATTTCAGAATAACATTTTTCTTGATTTAGGTAAGGCTGATTTGATAAAAGTGGACAGAAAGTGGACAAAGCAATTAGGCCTGCCTCCTGTTTCACTTTGTATCTTGTCAGTTATTTTTTTATAATCATTTACAAACAAGACAAATAAGTTCTCCGGATGCTCTTTTCACATTTTCTCGCCTTCTCATATTTCATCTCTCTCTATCACACACTAACAGACACAGGCACACACACATTTGCTCTCAGAGCTCTATCCACAAGGCAGATTGTCATACCCAATCTGCTGAGACTATCCTTCCGCCCTATCATGCATGCAACGCTCACGCACACAAGTAAAAGCACTCAAAAGATGTCACAGTGTGTACAAACATTCATTTTTCATTCTAAGACTGCACATAAACACATCACACATGTGCACTTAGACTCACATAGAGTAATTAGTGGAAAATGGAAGGAAGGACTGTCTCCCTGCACAGAGAGGAAGAAGCAGCCTTCCTCTCACTGTATCACCTGCACTGTCCCCTTTAACCAAACACAGAGACAGTAACACACAGACATGCGCATGCACATCAGAGTGTTAGCCTTCGGGTGGAATTACAGGTCTGATTTCAGCTTGGTGGAGATGCAGGGGGAAGATAGTGGTAGGCTGAACCGAGGGGCAATGAATCAGTGCCTTATCAGACCTGTGGCCTTAGGTATGAACTGTCAGCACACACGTACGCACACACCATTGGCAAACATCTTAGTTCCACAGTCGGACAGAGCGACAACATCACAGCATGTGTGTCACCAGGCTCAGTGGGGCAGTTTTCAGGACCCTCTCCCTCTCTTTCAGTCCACAGCATGGCCCCCTGCTCGGTTATTCTCCAAATGCAACGAAGAAGAAGAAGGAGGCGGAGTGAGCAAAAGGTTGGCATGTTTAATTCAGCAGCTTCCCGACAAGCCCCATCACAGCGTAGATTTATAGTACCGCTGAGGGAAGAATGAGGCGATGGTTGGGATTTAACTACCTCTGGATGCTAATGGGAGATTTAGCTTGCACTTTGGAAAAATCACCTTAATCCGGAGTTGTTCCATGAAAGGAGGGATGCGAACGAAATATGAGAGGCTTTCACTTAGAATTTTTGTCCGCGGATGTGGAGACATTAGCATTTTTTAAATGGAAATGATGTCTCGTATTCAAGTGTGCTTACAGATAAAGATCCCATTTCTGAGCATGTGCCTGCCGTTCCATTAAAGAAAAAAAATTGCCTCCAGATTCCTGATGAAGAAATATCTGACTGGGGCATGTCACCCTTCAGGAGAAGGCAGGCTGATGTTTCACAGGATGCATTAGTGCACATAAAAGTTTATTAGTCAGGCAGCACTGGGGAGCTGTCAAGCCCCATGACTTTATTTCTCTGTATTGCCATGCTGCATCTAAATGCTGCCTCTGCAGGAACAAAACAACAAATTTCACAGACTAATAAAGCTCAAACTAGTCTCAGGTTGTTTAGCGGCATCTGCAATTGCATCATAGGAGAATTCTTGATACTTGAATGTTTATTTTATGGGAGTGATCCTGACTGGTGATCTGTGTTTTTGTTAAAATAGGAGCATCTTTGTGCTACATCCTAAGGGAGGTCCTTTATTCCTCTGTGTGTTTAATATTCTGCAGAGGAAAAAGCAAGGAGGGATGGATGAGGCGTTTGAGACTTTTATCAGCCGGGATGGTACTTGTGACAGTCTGGAGCTCAGGTTTTCTGGGCTGTCTGTCTGGGTGTCCTTCACACTCAGGGCTTGGATGATGGGGCTTGCTTGAAGGGGAGGAGGGAGTTTTTCATGTGGCAGAAGGCTTTGCCTAATAGCCAGTCTGTTCGCCAACTCTGTTTTTCTCTGTCTCATAGAAGAAGACTTTTTTCTCACTTTCCCTCCTCCTCCTCCTCCTCTTCTCAGGCCATATGCGCCTCTGACATCCCTTCATCTGTGATGGAGGAGAGTGCAGGCAGAGGAGGAGTCCGTATCATCGCTCTGAGTGTGGTGTAAACAGGCTTTTAATTTTCCAAATCTCTCCAGAGCAATCGGGATTCGGCGACAGGCACCTGGGCAGCGGGCTGATTAAGGTGGCGCCGGCGTTCTGCTGTTAGAGAGGGGGGGTGTTTGAAAGAGGCGACAGGGGGCAGCTCTGCCAGCCTGCCAAGTGTGTGGGCGCTGCTGTGACCAGTCAGTCTTCATAATTGCTGTCTGGCTCTGGGACAAAGCCAGCTCAGTGGTCACATGACATACTGACTCACTGTGCAGACTGGGGCGAGGACGGACTCCCATCAGTTATGCTGGATCAATGGTGCCTATGCAGACGGAAGGGAGGGGAATAAGAAAAAGAAGTTTGAAAGTTGATGCAGGAAATGAAGGCAAAGGGAGATTGGACCAAAACTTATAAAAATCAGCCATCTTTAGATTACAAAAGAGCAAATTAAAAGGGCCAAATAGAAGTGAATCTGAGAATGGAGAAAGCAAAGATGCCCACTATTCTTTATCTTTAACCACATGCTGTGTGCTTTCACACAACAGATGAAAGTTTATTGCTCTATTGTGTTTCTTCTTTCTCACTTTTACAGATTTGAGATCCAAACTTCAAAGCATTGTCGAAATTTTAATCTTAGCCAAAGTTAAAGTCTGCATTCAAATTTTGCCTCTTACAAAAGAGACACATCTGGGAAAAAGAAATGATTTCTTTGCTGGCTGAGTCTCAGACCTTGGACCTGTATCATGATGCAAGATCAGCCTCACTCTGTCTGAGATACAAGGACTGAGAAGGTCCAAAATTTGTCGTTTTATATTCGTAACTGTTCTTTAAAGCAGGTAATCAGTTTATTCAGAGACCCTCTGATCCAGTTAAGAGCACACATTATGAGTGGAAACATGTTACTGCATTGGATCAGAACTGAAATTAATTTCAATACAAACAACAGTTTTTGATACAAACTCAGATAGTGTTTAATATCCATTTCAGAAATAATTTGCCGTAACTACACACTATTAAGCATAACAAAGCATACGTTAATGCTTAATAAATCATTTCTGAAGCAAAGTCAGTTATTTTAAATGTGATGTATAGACACATTCAGAAGTGATTTACTGATACTTCAATACATGCTTGTTAATATAACACATCATCTATACAGCATTATTTACTAAAAATTGATTGAACTGATCGGGATGTGGGAACGGGCATGAACAGCCCTTTTCAAGTCCAGCCACAAACTCTCTATTGGATTCTGGTCTGGGATTTGACTCAGCCACTCCAGAACATTCACCTTGTTGATTGTAAACCATTTCTGTCTTGCTTTCATAGTATGCTCAAGGTCGTTGTCTTGCTGGAAAATAAATCTTCTCCCAAACCATAGTTCTCTTGCAGACTGAGTAAGATTGTCCCCCAGGATTTTCCTATATTTTTGACACATTCATTTTACCCTCCACTTTTACTAGCTTTCTAGGGCCAGCTGCTGAGAGGCATTCTCACAGCATGATGCTGCCACCTCCGTGCTTCGCAGTGGGGATGGTGTGTTTGTGGTGATGTGCAGTGCTTGGTGTCTGACAAACATAGGGTATTGTCTGATGAATGAAAAGCACCATTTTGGTCTGATCAGACCAAAGGACTCTGTTCCACTTGACCATGGAGTACCCCACATGCCTTTTGGCGAAGTCTAGTTGAGATTAAATCCAAGTTTTTTCAACAGCTTTGACTGTTGAAGAGCCTGGGCAACAGTTGTTGTATGCAGAGTCTCTCCCATCTCAGCTGCTGCAGCTTTTAACTCCTTCATAGGTGTCTTGGTGGCCTCTCTTACTAGTCTCCTTCTTGCACGGTCACTCAGTTTGTGAGGACAGCCTGATCAAGGCAGATTTATACATGTGCCATGTTCCTTCAAATTCTTGGTGATGGATTTAAGTGAACTCCAGGGGATGTTTAGTACCTTGGAATATTAGGCAGTAACCTTTTTCCCTGAGTTGTTTGGAGAGTTCTTTTGTCTTCATGGTGCAATGGCAGCCAAGAATGCTGGTTTGACTGGACCTTCCAGACACAGGGGTCTTTATACTACAACCACTTAGTGAACAAGTAGTCTTTCTATATCAAATACAATTTCCTGCATGACAGTGTTTTATAAAAGATTGAGCAGATTTTTTCTGACATCAAGCTGCAGCTGGGAAAATAAATTATGTGTTACCATGTTGATGCTTCAAAGCCGTGGGTTGGCATTGAGCCGGAGGTGAAACATCCAAATGAATAAAATCAATATTGATATATCTTTTTTTTTTATTTATTTAGTTTTAACCTTTAAGTTACACTGGCACACTTGATACTATTACGTCCCTATGTACACTAAATGTCTATTTAGGTCAGCTTTTTAACAGTTTTTAGGGCTTTTATGATGCAAACCTTTAACATCAGTTAAAGTCTGTGAACTTGCTCTTTTAGGTCATCTTATTTTTATCTCACTCTACCTAACAGCTACATTCACACTATACCATCAGAGTACACAAAGCATAGCCAGCAACAGTGAGCTATTTCTCTTGTTTCACAAATGAGTGTCTTTGTGACTCCAGGTTGTACTGCTTTGAATGGCTGCATGTTTGTAACTTTGTCAGATAAGTAATAGCATACAATGACACAGTATAACCTCCTGAAGATCAAACTTCTTGTTAGCAGACTACATATGACACATCTGTCCTCTCTCTCTCGCTTTAGAGATACGACCATTAAGGTGATTCTATTATCTCCTCCTCGCTCTCCTCAAAGGGATCTTCTAAACGTCATTCATTGCCATTTAATTTGTGCCCAAGAGTATAATGGCCCTGCAAAATTGGACAGCCAAGTCCTGTTCCTGCACAGGAGGGTGCTATTCAGGATAATTGTTGATTGTCAGATAGCATCTCATTTGAGAGCAGCTATAAAGAAAGCACTATTTTCCACACAGAGTCATACGGACAAAGCAAGTGGCACAAGGGATGCTGGTCCCCGTGTTGGGGTCGGTTTAAGTTCCAGGTCCGAGTTAATTACCAGCTCAGTTTTTGTGGTCTACATGGGTGGGGTTCTCCTCCATTAATCCCTCAATTGCCCCTGTGGCCACAGAAAATGTAAAATGGCTAAATGAGCCCGTGTAAGATAGAGTCTTCACCGTAGTTTAATGCTCTTATCTGTTCAGCTCGGCATTAATTCCTCTGTATGATTAACGGCGGGTACCTGTGTCAAAGTGAGCGAGAAATTAGTTCACAGAGGGATAACACTGTTCATCCAGCTCCTCGCACCTGCTGTGGCAACAGAAAAAAAAAAGGTGTGATTATTCTCATCGGCCGAGCGTTTTATTCTGCTTCAGTGACCTTTCTGCTTCACTGTTTACAGGAGAAGGCATCCTCAGTGTAATACATGCATCATGCACTGGGTGAATGCACGCTATCGCAGGTCAGAGTGGTACACAACTCGCTTTGTGATGTACATTTTAAAATCATGGCATGCATGAACATGAATTTGAATGCGGTTCTAGGAGGCGATGCATATGCCACATGATGAGATGGATTTATACTCGCCTCTTTCATTGATGAATAAGCTACAGCACATACAAAGGGTCATATTAAACAGCCTCTTGCTTTCTGCCCTCTGCATCATAATGTGTCGTGATTGTCTCTTTGCTTCCTCCATAAACTGATTAAGTCTTTGAAAGCACCGCTGAGTGTTGTATTGTTTTCCAGAAGGAAGACAATCCCAGTGAACAGTATGAGGAGACTCCAGAAGAGACAGACCAGTTCTGTTTGGAGACATTCCATACTTGTTTCATATTATGATGCTCGACTCTATCTCTCTTTTGTTCGACAGTTTGTTTCTCTCTCTCTCACTGATCCTCAGAAATTACGATACAGTCAATAATTCATTTCATTTCAGTGCGGGGCATAAATTGTACATTTGTGCATATTTGACGAGTCTCATCCCAAAGTGAAATGTAATTACAAAAAGACTTGTGCATGCTTCATATTTAATAAGATAAAAGAGTCCACTCTTTCTCATTTTGATCAGGCTGTCATTCTGGATATTAAATGATAACATTCTGCTGTGCTAAGTCTGGATATAGAGGGAGAAGACGGTTATATTTCCAGGAGAAAAAGTATCACTTCAGCCATATAAATCACTATGTAAACAAAGCCAATACTGCTGTGACTGTGGCTCAACAGGGGTTGCAGCACAGACGCAGGCTATAAAGAAATTTGATAAATTCATCATAAAAATGCCCGGGGGGTTTTGGCAACCCTGTGGATAATTCTTTCATCTCACTGAGGAAGAACAGTGTGGTTGTTTTTAGTCTAAACGCAAATCTCAAACATCATGAATCTCTGAATATTTTCTTCTTCTTCTAAGAGTTTGTGTCTAATAATACATCAGAGGGCATTAGATATGGAATGGACATTATCCAGGCAAACATGGAAATAAAAATTTTCACCTCAACCACTTAAAGGGTGACTTGTTTTTGGGCTACTGTGTTGGACAGCACATTTATTTGATAACATAAGTGTGTAGGGTGGTAATATGTTTGTTGGCACAACATCTAACCAGGAGGTAGCTTCAAGCCTGCAGCCAATCATCATTATGTCATCAGATCTTAATTGGCACAATAACAATCAGCTTCCTGAGTGAGAGCACACACACTAAAAAAAACAACAAAACCTGAAGAGACATGACAAAAAGATGTTGATTTCTTTAAATTATTTGAAGGCCATGTGTATGTGACAATTTCATATGAAAACAGCAACCTTAATTTATGTTGTGGCTGTCTTTATGCAGCATCTCTGTTGGGTTCTTAAAAAGTAGAATTTTGAGAACGGGTTTCACAGTACAAACGTTTGAAAATGCAACTGTTTAGTTAGCAATATGGAGTTCCCTCTAAAAAAAATGGACTTGCACTCCCGCTTATCACAGTTTGAAAAAAAAAAAAAAAAGGCCAGACCATACCATGGTTTTGACGAATACTCGATTCTAATATACTCTGGAAGTTCTATAGGTGTCATTTCACTTTTGATATTTGCACACCTGAGGAACTTCTCAAGTCAAAAACTCTTTACACTGTTCCAAATTAATGCAGCATAACCATAAGATTAGAGGAGCATGAAACAGTCATATTATCGAGTGAAACAAAATAACAAATTGAATACAATGAGCGATTTCATAATTTCATTCATTTATTTGGTGACAGGGAGGCTGCTGAAGAATACTGATGTGCAGCCCTGTCACTAGGGCTGGAAAATTAATCGAAAATTATATTAAATCGTAATATAGCCTGCTGCAATTTTTAAAATCGCAGAAGGTGCAATATTTCTTCTACCAGAACTTTGTGTCAAAATACCAGTTTAAAACTTTTTCGCAGCAGAGGTGTTATGCATTACACATCATGTAATCATTTAAGTGCCATTTTTTTTTAGAATAGTCTACAAAAAATTCTTTCTTCTTTTTTGCACATTTTTCTTATTAAATATAAGAATGACATAAAGATGATCACTCCCTTCAATACAACAGTTCATATCAAATTTGCAGTACGAGTCAAAATCATCACAAATATAAATCTTTTTTAAATGTAAAGCCCTTTTTAATTAAATATTGTGTTGGTTGCAATATAGAATGATTTATTGCTTGTATTTGTTGACAAATACATAAGATGAGGAACTTAAGGAATAATCGCAAATCACATCGCAATTGCAATACTAGGGAAAACATCGCAATTAGATTATTTTCCCAAATCGTTCACTGTCACTGTCCATTTGAGCTTTGCTTCGCCCTGTGATGTCACTTTAGGTTTTAGTCAATGATAATAGCTGAGGGTCGAATTCACCAGCTGGGCGTAAATAAAGATTGTATCATCTCCTACGTCCAACGTAGCTACAACTGATTTCCAGGCTCCAGAGTTTTGCAAAGAAACAAACTTTTTCTGTCCTAGAAAACTATTGTCAGAAGATTAAAATAGCGTGAACCAAAAGAAAAAGAGCCTTTATTTCTTTTTAGAGCCAAAAGAAAAACTTCCAATGAAACGGCATGTTGTTATCTGTTGAATATTAACGTGTTTCTAACGGGGGTAAAAAATCCCTGCCCTGTTCCTTTGTCTTTAACGATGAAGTCAATCAAATTAGCAACCCACTAAATGGATGAATATGACATAGTCAAGTTGGAGAAAAGTTGGTGCAGTCACCCCCTGCAGGGTGGGGACAGAACTGGCTCACATCACCTCGTAGTGCATGATGGGATATTATCCTATTTATTCAAACAGAGCTCATCTGTTACATCTAGCTTTCCTCTCAGCTGACTCTCCATGTTAACTTACTGGTTTATCATCCGAGATGACGCTTCGTCTCCCTCGTCCACTTGCCTTTTCATTGACAAACTTCACCATTCAGTCAGCTGAGGGGACTAGTTTATTTCCTGTTGCTACTTTCTATCTATGGCCCATCCTATTTACTGGAGCACTAAACTATGTTTACATTCCCTAAAAATATGGGATTATAATGACTATTTTAGTATAGTGAAGCCCTCAGGTGTTACTAGGGAAATGGAGTTGTTGCTTTTGTAAAACTCTCTATTTGGATCGCAATACACATAAAATAATAAATGAGCCCCTAATTTTTACCCTTTGAGGTGTGTAATTATCAGGAATTAATGGACTTTACTGAGACAACAGTCCTCTGCTGTGGGTAAAACAGTTCAGGCAACAGTTCCTTTCTTTAGGCTGAACTCTACCTCCTTTTTTTACTTTTTTACTTTTACATTTATTTGCAAAAAATAGCCAAGTAAGCTTTCTTTAACAGAGAAAAACCTGAGCAGAACCAGACTGATCAGTGGACAGCCATCTGCCATGACTGCAATTGCCAAAAATAATTAGGCTAGAGAGAAACAACTAGAAGTACCGCCTGGTTGTTGTGTTCTTCTTTGGGTTATAAAATTGCCTGGTGGTGGAAGTAGAGTGGAGGGTCAAGCTATAAGCTATAAGTAACGATGAGCTCATAAGGTCTCAGTAACCTTTGACCTCCAAAGTCTATTCAGTTTGCCCTCGAGTCCAAGTTTAAGTTTGTGCCAAATATGTTCTTGAAACATTGTGCTCATAGGATCTGGAGTTAAAATGGTCTTAACCTTTGCACTCCAAAATGTATTCAGTTAATCCTCAATGGGGACAAAGTTTGAAGAAAAGACCTCAAAGCAAACAGCCCTGGCTATCACCACCACAGATAATAATAAAGATGTAATGTAGCAATTGCCAAATGAGACATGTTATAAATGAAATATGATTGTAATTTTGGTCATTGTAAACCAAATTTAGCAATGTGATTTAAGCAGGTGGTCAGAAACAATTACAGATTTTCACATAAACCAGTCAAAAGACACAATTATACACCCTCCTTTGTGATGATTTAATCTAAAAGGCATTCAATATGGATTCAATGTGTCAGTGGTTTTAAGAGTGAGAAAGAACAGCAGTTAAAAAATCCAAGCTGTGAGCCGTCCTTTCTGCAACCTACCTCCAACACCTGCAGAAGCGTGAACATCTGTGCCAACACAGCAGCCTCTCGCCACCATGGAATCTTAATGGAGTTTTCTCTGCAAGGTAGCTGCTGTCAAAACACAGAGGCTTTCTCTTCATGCGATGATAGGATAAAAACTTTTCAGAGGTGGAGGGATAAACTGTACTCATGATGTATTTCTAGCATACAGTGCCTATAAAAAGTATTCACCCCATTGGATGTGTTATCCTTTTATTGATTTTATTAATCAATCATGGTCGATATAAATTTGACAAAAAAATTTTTTTCTTCTCTCTTTCTCTCTGTGCAGTCTGGTGTTTGCATGACAAATATGATCCAGGTAGTGCATATACAGCGTTGACCAAACATAAACCTTACCTGGCCTTTACACGTTTATAAGTAAATTAACCCCAAGGATATCTTTTTTTGGAGATCGGTGCCATCAGTGATCAATTAAGCGTGCCCAGTGTTCTCTTTCGCTCGCTCTCCCTTGCCCTCTCTCTCTCTCGCTCCTGCTTGCAGCAGGGGTCACTGTTGGGGGGCCTCATATCAGAGTCTGCTTAGGTCCTGGCCTCTCATATTAGAAAGCTTATATTAAACATCTACTAGAGTGCACCAGAAGGCATGTGGGAGTCTCCACTGACAACTGGAAGAAAGTTCTTTGGTCTGATGAGAGCAAAATAGTGTTTTTTGGCCATTAGACAAGACCATATGTTTGGCAGACACCAAACACATTACCACAAACGCACCATCCCCACTGTGAAGCAGGGTGGTGGCAGCATCATGCTGTGGGGGTGCTTCTCAGCTGCTGTCTCTGGAAGGCTTGTAAAGGTAGAGGGTAAAATGAATGCAGCAAAATAGAGGAAAATCATGGAGGACAATCTTATTCAGTCTGCAAGAGAATGATTGCATGGGAGAAGATTTATTCTCCAGCAAGTTTTCACTTTGACATAGTATTTTTTAATTATATTGATCATGATTGATTTATAATATCATTAAAATGGTACATCTTTTAATAAGCACTGTATTTAACAGGACATAATAAAGAAATAATAAAGAAAATGAAAGCAGTGACATAAGCACACTGAGCAGCTGCTCTCATGTTTAAGAATTGGAGACAAAAACATTCAGAAAAAAAGGATCAGAAATTAAACGAAAGAAGTGATCTGAAATATTATCCCAACCTCTCTGACTGCTCCATGTGTGCTCCACTGAAGCTTCAAGGCTTTGAGTGCTGCAGTCATGTTTAGCTTTAATCTTTAGTTTATTTTATGAAAAACAGAAGCCTTCTCATCCAAAAATCAGTCTTCTCTGAAACTCATGTGAAGTCTGAAGGTTTGTGATGTACCAAGGGGGGCAGACTCAGTCATGCGTTGAAAGTAATCAAAATTTTAAAATAGTCATTTCTAAAAATAACCAGCACAGAAAAATGAGAGGAGATTCAGGGCAGACTGCTTTGTTTCTTTGTGGCAGCTGTGTTTAGAATGACCCAGAGTGATGCAAGCTATATTTATATATTTATTTACAAGAATAAAAGAGGCACCGTAAGACATGACGCCATTATGACTCACTCAAGACTCAAGATGTTTATTCAGGAGTCTAGATATTTATTGTCACTCTGGATGTACAAGTACAAGTGTTTTCAATTCTTTTGTTCGCTCCATTTTGAAAGGGGATGTTTTGAACATGAAAAATACAAAATCATGTTTTCCAAGCTTACAGAGATTATAAAATATACAAAGAAACCAGAAAAAAATGGCACTGAATAATAATACACACAAAATTAGCCATCCTGGGGTTTTTTTTCCGACTTTGTAAACAAAAGTGGCCAATCTGTAAACATTGAAATTAAAGCAGCCACCCCACCCTGATCCAAAATATTTCAGGGTCCAGCAAATGTGTAAGCTCTCTCATGCTAGTGAAAAAGAACTTGAAATAAAGTTTTAACCTTTAATTATCAAGATTAACCAAATAAAATACAATATATGAGCTGTAATACTCAATAGAGTATAAGGTTAGGACGGGATTCAGGAGGGGACCAAGGACACATCCCTGTGCAACTCCTTTCACAAGGTTAAGCTTTTATCCCCAAGCCTTTTAAGATATGTTATCTAGAATCAGGAAAACAACAGTAACCTCTTGCATACTTGTTTTGAATTACTGTAAAAACCATGCGTGTGTACTTACTGGGTTAAAGCTGGTAAGTCCTTATACCATAACAACATAATATCTCAACTCCAAATATGAGTTGAAAATGTTGCTATATATTTGAAATCACAAACACTATGCTTCAATACATGAAAAATCCAGATTATGGCAGTTAAAGTGTAAAATTTACAGGTACATGCACAAAGCTAGCAGTGTTTTAACTTCTACAGCAAAATCATTCATATGAGACACCATCTGTTTAAGAACAGAAGTGCTGTAATTTTCCAGTACTAAAGATTTCAAGTTATAGATTTTTTTTAATTCAACTTTATTCATTATTCGGACAGTTACATGTATGAAATAACCATATATATGTTTATGTATATGTATATTTATATGTATGATAACCACATTACAGACCAAGCTACATTTTTAATAAAACAGAGAAAAATGTCATGGGTCTAATCCGGGATTAGATTATGTATAGACTCCTTTTAGAAGTAGTTACACAAATGGTTTCTTGTCACAGCTTTAGCTAAAGCTAACATAGCTATGCTAGCTAAGTAATTAACATTACTACATAAGTCAACGTAGCTAAGTTAGCTTTAGCAACATGAGCTTTAACAAATGCATATAATGCTAATATAGCTAGATAACTTATCGACTTAGCCTACATAGCTGTTCCGTTTAACTTTAGCTATGTTGCTATGTTAGCAACATAGCTCCATTATCTATAGCTGCTAAGTCAGCTTTAGCAACATGAGCTTTAGCAAAAGCTGATTCAGCTACATAGATAAGTGGTTTAGGTAGCTGCTTTGTGAGCTTAGCTTTGGCTCTGGTAGCTACATAGCTCTGTTATTTACACAGCTTATGCAGCTACTGGAGCTACATAAACCACGCTTGCTGCATTAGGATGTTTTCATGGAGGACAACCTTTTGTCCTTCAAGCAGACTTTTTACTCTGCGTTTGAAATCTGATTTTGCAGGTCTGGCTTTTAACATTTCACTTTTGGTATCCTGTTACCTTAACCTTTACGTTAACCCTAAATGGTAGTTCAATCTGATTTTATCTTGTAAGTTTTAGCATGTATTTCTGTTCGGAGATATGCAGCGTCTCAGATGAACTGTTGTGAGAGTGGCCGTCAGAGATAAACGATCTGCAACCACATTGTCTTGAATAAGTCGTTGTGTGCTGTACTTTGGTTAAAATTTTATGTCAATCAAACACTAGAAGAGATTATAGCTCTAAGCAGCTCTTTACTTATTTAGCAAAGTTTCAGTGGCAAGGAAAGAATTTCCTTTAAACAAGCAGAACCAGACTCACGTTAATCTATCATTTGCTGAAGCTGTGTCGGGGTGTTAAATTGATAGAGGGAAATTCAGAGAGAGAGAAGGGGAATACAGAAGACAAGAGGAGGAAGATACAGAAAAAGAGAAAGTGGAAGAGAGTGAAAGAGAACGTCAGTGTGTCTTGCCCCCTGGCAGTCTAAGCTGATAACATCATAACTAGGGACTGGTCCAGGCCCTAACTGTAACCCACTCTCTGGGACCTTTGTGACAAAGAGAAGGTTAGATACATACATATCCTGTCAATAAAGACCTACCGATCACCTCGTCTAGTAAAGAAGAGCTATCTGGAGGAAGGGCTTGGTCTTTATTGGTTCTAAACGACAGGTTGATGACATAGAAGGGATTTTAAGTTTGGTGGGTCAGTAGCAAACAAATGAAAAACTGGGTTTTTTATGATTTTTACTTTTTAAAACTATAGGAAATTACATCTTCATAATGCAGTTTTGGTCAACTCACTGCCTGTTTTTTTTTTTTTTTTTTTGTACAATAACGCCGTTTGTCTCCATTACTTATACTAGAACCACTGAAGCTGAAATATATCAATTTCAAGCTCTTAAGCATTATTGATCAGGTTTCTAGCCGTCAGGAAAGGAATCATAGTCAGCATATTAAGATGTTGATCACGCTTTTGTATCGTTTGCTGAATTAATTAAATATTATCTTGTTCAGAGTATCAGCTGTGTAATATAATTACCCCCAATTTAAACTTGTATGGTTTTAAAATTCAGGTCTCATCACCCACTGAGTTTCTCTCATTTCCTTCCAAAAAACTGCCTTGTAAATAAATTCACAAACTAATTAGTTTTTAAGTTGATAGATTATTTTAAGCTGTTTAATTTCTGCCGTAGAGGCCGCCGGTGACAGCCCATTATTGTCTTCTTTGTTACTGTTTATGGTCTGTCAGGGCTTTAAAGTGCCCTTTAGCTCATCTGATAATAGGCTGAACATCCTGGACAATAGGAGTGTAATAGAAACTACTAAAATATGTATCAGTTAACACCATCTTTCTTCTTCTGTCCAACAAGCTCCTATCGCTCCTGTCACGTCCTGCTCATACTGGGCCTCCCTGCTCTTTCTTCTTTGATCTTCACCATCGTTAAGCATGTATAAACCGTCTCTTTCTTCCTAAAGACCTCCCACCACCTCTATGCCACTCCTCTTTTACGCTTTTATATTTCTGCTCATTAGGATCACACATCCCTATCTCAGATCCTAGCTGTCAGGATTATCATGGTGTAAAGTGCTGGGAAGATCGCAGGGGGGATGCTGCTAATGAAAGGTGTGTGCAGGGGCTATTCCTACATTACACTTCACCATATAGAGGGCCGTCAGATGTAAGATGAGAACATAATCCATAAGGGGGAAGAGGGAATGTTGGCAGACAAGACGCGAAGAGATAGAGAGGGATGTAAACCTTTGGAAGCACATTAGCCAAAAAAGCTTAATCAGAGCGTCCTTTCTTTTTATTTCACTTATTATTTAACATTCATCTCTCCTTCCTGGCATCATAAATGCCCTACCCTCCTTTCTTTGCAGCCCTTTATTTGATCTATTATTCCATATCACAACCATCTCTCGTCTCTGAGCTGTTTGTAGTGTTAAATCATCCCACAGAAGCGACAAGATTTACTTCATTAAGTAGAGGCAGAGTGCGCCGCTTCGCTGGAGAGTAAGGGTAAGAGTCCGTCCTCATGGGCTCTATCAATAACCATTAAGGATCCTCTCTCATTAGACCAAACCTCATAGGCCTCTGGGGCTTGAGAAATGGCCCCCATCGTCTGATGTGATGGAGGAGATGGCATCGCCTCTGTTTGGAAATGCAAATCGTAATAGTTATGTTCCTCCTGGGGATGATGTTCGCCACAAGCGAAATGTACACAGCCATATTCTCACTGAAGCTTTTTGCTTAATCAAGAAGAACCTCACCTTCTCCATCAGGAGTTTTCACCTCAGCACCTCCACGCTGTTTTTCTCCTTCTTTTCACATACCTCAGACTCGTTCAGCACAACCGAGTCACTGCAGCATGATTATTCATACGAAAACGAGGCTGGCAGGGGCTGGCGCGGCTTGATGGCGGTGGTTTGCAGATGATGACTTAGGAGTCCTGCAGCTTCTCCGCCAAGAGCAGGGAATTCAAACTTAATCAGGGCGAGAACCCCTCCCCGCCTCGTCTAGCTCCCAAAGAGCTCTGCAGGGTCGAGGCCGAAGCAGGAATAGAACGAGAGTCAAAGTCGAGGCGAAGTCACGCACACGCTCTCTCTCCCTGTGTTTTTCCTCGCGGGGAGCTCTGAGGTTTTCTGTCATGAGCGATGGGTTCATCTTGGAGCTATTGGAGAAACTTTTCTGTTTCACTCAGAGAGGAGACATTAGTTAGATTAGCTTTGTTCCAGTCTATCAGCCCCATCGAAACTCTTATCTCACACATAAGCCCTTCCAAGTTTTCTCACACACAGCCTGCTGTCCATCCATCACCGAAGAGCCCAGCCAAGACACAGAGCTCTCTCGCAGGCCCTCAGTCGGCCCCCTGTCCACAGGCCATGGTCACACCAAGGGGAGGAGGCAATGATCGGAGGTGATCAATAATACATCGGCTGCATTAAAGCTTATGAATAAGTCATGATGGAAAGAAAGAAGCAAGACGTCATGATCTTTCACTCGGCCAAAGAAGATGAGCAGACAAAAAAGAGGGAACAAAACTGGGGCTTAAACTTGTAAGGAATTTATCACCCACCCACCCACTGACATTTTGTTGCATGCTGAAGCTCCACGTCATTGGCTGCCTGTCTGCCTCTCTTTTTCTCAAGTAATGGCCTTTTTCCTGCAGGCAGAATAAATAAGTTATTACGTGCGTGTGTCCTAAGGCTTAGGGAGGACCGTTTGAATATAAATAGTTCATTTGCCACCATAGTGGAAGCCTTGCTTTGTACCATATGAATATATTTGTAATTACTTTCCCCCCTTTTTTTCTTCCAAAGAGCAGGATGACTGTTTTGGTTGACTGGAGTTGCAAGATGAAATTTGCCTTACACAAAGAAGTCTGCATTGTTGGACGAGCTCCGACTGCGTGGAGCTTTGTGAGCGTAGTGAGCTTAGCGCGATGCAGACGAAAAGAAAGAGAAAAGAGCTTGTGTGATGCTGTAGATCTTTGGATACTGAGTGAAAATGGTGTGGGTGAGAAAGCACAAGTGGTAAGTTGGTGTAGAATTTGAATGGGAACGGTGTTTTTAAATAATTAATGTTTGGATGGATTCTTTAGAGAGTTGGTGTAACTATACAGAAGCAAACTCTGTATAAGAGCGTGCGTTAACACGGTCCAACATCATCAATTCTTCTGGCAGTCAGTGAGTTGGCATTCGAAGCCAAGCTGAGTGTGTGTGCATGCATAATGCAGCTGCAGGAGTAAAAACGTGTAAGTGTTGTTTATGACTTGACCACTAAGCATTTTAGAGTTAATCCATTTGGTCTTAAAGGGCCAGCAGGCGTTAAAAGTGGATGCAAGCAGACATTTATGTATGCACACATGTATTTGTGTCTCTTCTTTGATTCTATGCCCTGATGATGTGCGTTCATGTTGTGATGGTGTGCTCCTGGAGGACATGTGAAGAAGGGAAAAGGAAGCAGCTCTTTGTTTTCTGCCAGCAGAAGTATGTCAGACAGGAATACTCTGGGAACTGCACTGAGAAAGATTTCTCTGCCTATTAACCAGAGTTTGGATATTTTCTCAAAGATTGTTTCTGCATAAAGCATGTACGGGCAGGAACACAGAGGCAGCGGAGGTGGAACATCACTGAAACAAGGGAGGGAGAAACGGAAGATGGAGACCACAGAGTATTACAAGATGCACAACTCAGATAGATTACCAAATAATAAGCATCCTTGTGCTCACATTTTTAGTATTTTTTCAATTCTATTCAGCTAACACTAATTTATTTCTTCAAACATAGCTTAGGTTTAAGAGACTGCATGAATAGATTTATCTGTAGTAAAAACAAAACCTGAACACTCTTTCAACCATCCAGTAAACTACATCAGAGGAATATTTTCTCACTTCTCCATGGAGACCCTGACCTGCAGCTTCACACATTCAAATATTATCTCCTTTAAACACTGGCAGTCCATTGTCTCATTTAATGCTAGTGGAACAAAATGAAATGAAATGGAATTTAATGAAATTGCTTCATTTGGAAGTTTTTAACGATGGAATTATTCCCATCACTGCAGCTTTGCTTTCAGCTCTTTACATTTGGCTGTAACAATAGTTCATTGTATGAGTGATTCTGCTATACTGTTTATGTATATTAGGGCTGTCAGCATTAATTGCAATTAATTAAGATCGATAATTTGTAAAATCATATTAATTCCATGCTGTTTTGTTCAGTTCTCTTAAAAAAAACCCTCACTGACAACTCAGTCGACAAGTCAAAAGTCATCTGCACCTTATGTTACCAAATTAGTTATGTTTCTGGGTGAATGATTTTATAAATTCATTCTGTAAACCAGCTCCACACTGTAACAGTAAAACTAGTCATACTATAGGGCAGCATTCCCCAAATGGTGGCCCGGGGGCCACTTCTGACCCGCCTTCAGGTGTCATCTGGCCCGCGAGACATCTGAGAAAAAAGACAGAAATTTTACAAATGTATTCATTTTCAATATTTACCTCCTTAGGTGATTAAAAGACAAATTTTCACTCATTTATCGTGATCTTTCCAAAATTATAGCAAGGAAAGGTCATCACACTACATCATACTTGACGGTATTTCTTACTAAAAAGAAGAACAAAGAACAGCAATGAGTTGTTTTCTTTTCAAAAAACAGCAAAAGTCATGTACTGACATGTCATGTCATGAAATAGCTTTTGATTTCAGTAAATATGACCTTCTAATGCTGCAAATTTAATGAATGACTATTTTCAGTTCTTTACAACCTAAAAAATGTTGTAAAACTCTGTTGTGCATAATAATTTGGAACCGTGTATTTATATATATTTTTTTGAATTTCTTTTTACTATTATCTTTAAGAGGTTTGTTTAATAGAATTTGAATGATGCTCTAACAGTTGATGACTTGAAAATTATACTGACTGTCATTTGCATCAACTGTGTAGGAAAATCAGAGAAAAATATCATTTGCATAATAATTTGGAACGGGGTGTAGACACGTTGAAGACTTTTTCGTGGCGTATGCTGTGTTGCAGTGCATTTGTACAACCAAGTGTTTTATGTCATTTTTCTCCTTATGGATATTTGTGTTTAGGTCTCTTGGTCTTGTTATTCGTGCTCACTGTGCTTTTCTCCAGAGTGAGTACCTTATTTGCCTGGCTGTGTGCTTAAAACATTGGTATGATTAATTGTACTGCTTGCTATACCAATAACCTGCTGCATTATTGGTTTCCATGAAGCACTCTCCTCCATAATGTGATAAAAGCAGAGAAAAAAGCATATGCACTGTGGTTACATACTGATGAAGCTGCTTAATAGACAGTGAACAAATGGATAGCTTTGCAGGTTCGTTCTCAACAAATGATGTTTTCTTTATGATGATATTAGTGCTGTCCTTGAAGTAGAAACTTTAGTTTGATCAATTTTCGGCAGTCATTTAAGCAGTAATCTAAACTCACTTCTACTTGAGTTTTTGCCTTATAACTGTGTACATCAGTGAGAGCCTAGAGATATGAGTGGAATAATAACTTCTGTTTTGATTCTCACTTTAATTCACAAATTTAAATGCAAACTCTTTGCCAAAGGTCACAGGAAGTGATTGTTTTAAAAGAAACATTTGAGTGGTGAAATTAGATGGCACAGCTCTCAAGTGCATCGAATCCCATTGAATTAAACAGCATCCCCATCCATAAAAAGTGTGTGCCTGTGTGTGTGTGTGCTTGACAAACTTGCTGACATAAAGCCCTCTCAAAATAGATGTGCCGTAGATGTAAGAAGAAAAAAATCATTATAAGACGGATGGCGGGAGGAATGTGACAAGTTTGTAGAAGAGTCTTGCAGCTCAGGGAGAAGCGGTGCTCTGTCACCCTCACGACACCGTCCAATTAGAGCTTATGATTAGTGCAGACCGTCTCCAGTGAAATTGAATCTATCAGCCGGGCTCAGATTGCTACAGGTCTGTGCGATTTAGCCATCACTTTGTCTCTGTCAGCGCGGAAATGCTAATATAAAACCGACAGAATGGATGATTTCTACTTAAGGCACGCCGTGATTGAAGCTGATTACATTCCACAAAGTTTATTATATCTCCATAATACATGTGTGCAGAGGTGTGATTGAATAACTGTATGCAGGTGTTGCTTTCAGAAAGAAAAACTGAGTTGATTTGTCTCTGTTTGCTGTTTTTTGCAGGTTGCCAGAGCCGAGAGCAGAGCCCATGGACCTGCGGGACTTCAAAGACAACGATTCAGGACCGTCCATGGACCACGCCCCCTAATCCTGACACAGCACTCTATCTACCTGTCCTTCAACGTCTGCTTTGGCCCCACTAAGCTGTCAGGCTTGTCCTCTTTCCATCAGCCTTCTTCCTCCTCCCCCTCGCCCAGTGCCTGCTGGCAGTGGAATGACCTTGAAGAAAGAAAGGCTGCTGTGACGAATATGGATAGCACCCCTCTTTTTCCACTCTCCAACTTTCTTTTTTATATTAATTCCTTGCTGGCTACTAACTTTCTTTAATTGAAGCAAGTAAGTTATGTGCAATCAATTACCATCAGGCTCAATTTCCACAGCCAGCCAGTCACATCCTTGGCTTCATGGTGAGCCAGCTGAATCACAGAGCTGAGCGGAGCATCTGTTAAACCCAACAGATGTCAGAAATGGGGAATTTCTGTGACACGGTGTGCTTCACACTCCATTTACTCGCAATATCTTCTCTGTGTTTTTGACAAACATTTTCAACTGTCTCACAAAATGAAAGGGAACTTTCATCAGACGCCACAATGCCTTACGACATCAGGAGAATATATTACAGAAATTTCCTGAGAGTTCTATTTTTATTGCAAAGAAAAAAAATGGACGATTTCTAGCTTTTCTTTTATAGTGTTTCTTTTATACTTCTTATTGTCACATTGCCTTCACCCCTCCTTTTTCAGCCCAACCTGCTTGTAGATTTGAGCACACTTCCGGGTGTGCTTGTCAGATCTATTATCAGAAGCGGGGGACATTTTGACACTTATTGATTTCAGGAACGCTGCTGAATCTTTGTTAGGTGAGAAATCGAACTGTAATTTGACTGTGTAAAATAGCACTCCCGCAGTATCAGCTTTCTACGTACTGTAATATAAAGGCTCATTACTCCTGACCAATCTGCAGCATATGACGGATTACAGTCCAGACGACTGTGTGCATTTTTTACCTTGACCTGCTCAGCCATAACTTTGGTTCATCACCACACATCTGCCTGCATCAGCAGTTTGTTTTTAATGTGATTAATTCTGTTGCCTTAAATACACATCTAAAAGCGATGTCACCCAAAATATGTGGGACATGTCTGACAACTGCTGCAGCACTGCACTAAGATGCACTGAGAGTTGTATGCACACCAAAGGGAGATGTCGGTGTGTCAGCAGCCTATTGAAACGACTCCAAAAGCTCATTCTTAATTCGAGTCAAACAAAAGATGAAGTGTGTCGCTGTCTGATGTTTCCTTGTTTTTATTTGTCTATTTTTGTCTTAAATCTATAAATAAAAAGCCTCTTTTTTAGATTAGACACCAGAGATGACATTCTAATTTACATTCATTTGAGAGCATTGTCTTTTTTTTATTTTGAACAACATAATCATCACTTTTCATCCAAGCTCCTTCAAAGCCCTAATGAGGGACTTTTAACAGACAGAAATTATTTGTGTTGTTTCTATATGACAGACAACAGCAAACATCATCATCAGCGACCAGATTTAATTTTTATCCAATAAAAACTTGTAATGCATGTAACACTTGCTAGTATCAGACAAGACGGGGTGGTTGATTTGTTGGTCAGAAAAGACTTTTTCATGTATTTTCAGTATCAACTAGAAATAGAAGGTAGAAATAGCTGATAATATGATACTCTCTTAAACCAGGGTATTAAATCATAGCCACGGTTTTGCATTGATTACAGTCATAAAGATGGCTGTGCTGAGCAAATACTTATGATAAATTCTTCAAGACTATGTGTCAGTCTTTACCAGCAGCATCACTGCCTGTGTGTTACGATGCTTCAAGAATGGTAACAGAACTCCTGTTGGTGGTGTAAGGCTAATTCAGCAAACAACTAAAGCGTATATATACACATATTTACCTATGCATATATACTTGTGCTCTATGGCCTGGCACAGCGCTGGCAGAGCACTGTGGTCTTCTCTTAAGTCAAACCAGTTATATTCAGTGGTGTAGTGGTGTGTACAGAAGTGGATATACTCTTTAGAAGGAGGTACACACTTCATTTTAAAGTGAGTATACTCTATAATGACAAAAAAAAAAAAATTTGGTATACTCGGTATACCGGCGTATATCCTGCACTACACCATTAGTTAAAATGTGATCCATGACAGCATGAGTCTTAATCACTTCAATTCTGCTTCTACGGGTGCGGATCAGTGATGAGGAATGATGAAGTTTGTCAATAATAAAACTTGCTGTGTCCTTCTACAGCAGTGCCAGGCAAAATTAAGAATCATCAAAGGTTTTAAAAATATTTAATATTATCTTTATAATAAAAAATGTATAATATTTGAGGCCCATCTTTACCTGTTTAAAAGCACACTGAACATTACTTAACATTCCTATATGATAATAGTTGATGATTATTTCTCATATTAGCCTACCTCTGGGGGGGGGGGGATTTTATGGTCAACCGAGAGGAAAAAAAAGAGACTTTATTTGATTTTACTTGTTAAGTGTAAAAACAATGCTCCACTCATAAATCTCTTCCATCCTGTACATGTTGCCGCATAAACATCGTTTTAGACCTGAAGCATTTGTTAAAAGTCAAATGAAGCGCATGTAGAGGAGCATACTCTGCCCACTATGATTGCACGTGCACGCTAGCGAGCACTTCTGTTGTGGTTTTAAAACACCTGGCAGTAATACCGTATACTCTGGTAAAATTTGGGGAGGTTGTGACTGTATTAAAAAATGAATACTGCCCAATCCTTATGGGAAGGCCTTCTTAAAACACCAGCCTGAGTAATAAAACCCCACAAACATAATACAGATCTGTAACTTTGAGTGCAGTAATCCCACAGACAATCCTGCCAATCTAATTGGTTATTACATTTACAGAAATGTTTTAAATTTCCCCTATACCTAACTAAAAACAATGCAGATTGCTCCGTCAATAACAGCAAGTTGTCCAGGTCTTGACGCAGCAAAGCAGCCCCAGACCATCATACTACCACCAGCATGTTTGACTGTTGGTATGATGTTGATGAAAATGCTGTTAGTTTCCTCCTGATGTAATGGGGGCACACATATTCCACATAGTTCAACTTTTGTCTCATCAGTCCACAGAATTTTTTTCCCAACAGTCTTGGTTGGATCATTAAGATGTTTTTGGAAAATGTGAGATGAGCCTTTGTAATTCTTTTGGTCAGCACTGGTTTTGGCCTTGGAACTCTCCCATGGTCGCCATTTTTGCCCAGTCTCTGACCTCATCTGAGGCCAGTGAGGCATGCAGGGCTTCAGATTTTGTTTTGGGTTCTTTCGTGATCTCCTGGATGAGTCGTCAATGTGCCCTTGGATTTATTTTGGCAAGCCAGCCACTCCTGCAAAGGTTCACCACTGTTCCAAGTTTTCTTAATTTGTGGAGAATAACTCTCACTGGGGTTTAACTGAGTGTCACCAGTTAATCCAACACCAGTTAAAGTGTGACACCAGCTGTCATTTAAGGTGAAATGTCTTTATATTTTTCCCCTTTAATTATTGTAAATGACCTCTTGGAGCCCAACTTACTTATTGGCAAGCACTGAGTATATTAATGTTCTGCATATTGCACCTTTAACCTTCCAGGCACAGGAGGATGGATGGAGACAGGAGAGACGATGGATTGCTGCAAAGATGGAAATACAGAAGAGGAGGATTTACGGTTTTCCCTCATCAAAATTCAAAGCAGCACTCCCATCCCAGATAGGACCGGGAATTGAAGGTTTGGGAACAAAGGGGAGCAGCAGAGCTCTTTAGGGTCTCTTCTGCTCCACAGATACATTTGAATGCAGACTGGTTTCATGCCTACAGACCCAGACAAGCTAGAACCTGCTTTCATCAAGTCAAAGCCTCAATCCCTAAGCCTTCCCCTCCCTGCTGCTCATTTTTTTCTTCTCACTTTACCCCCTCTTGCCTCTTCCAGATCACACCACCCAGTTTGCATTGGCTTCACACCTGCTGTCTACCCGAGCCACTTCATCAAGCCCAGATCGCTTCCTCAGCATCTCTCCACATAGAGATATCGACTAGGTGAAACTCATTTAGCCACAGCCTCTGCCGCCGCCACTGCCACTGCCTTCTGGGTGGTATCACGTGTGAGGTGGGTTTGCATCCCCCTGTGAGTTTCCCTTTACAGAAATAATGGGGCTTAATGATTTACGCACGAGACAATTGATCCTCAGCATCCACTAAGCCACTGCTGACTGACCAAGAACCAGAGCTCTCAGACGCTTTTAGAGTGTTTTTCCTTCCTCGTGTGTGTTTAAATGTGGCGCTGGCTTAATTGATTTAGCTGGGAGGAAGTAAAGCCAGATCCAGCTTTCAGTGCTATCAGGGAGAGGCTGATTATTATCCCGTCATGTGTCTTAGAGTCCAGTCTGATCAAAGAATAATAACAAACCAGAGAAAGGGACAATGTGCCTGTTGTCTGTGGAGGAAATGGAGAGGAAAAGAATTGTCTCATCTAATTTAGCCAGCTAGACCACAAGGTTCCTTTTTTTCCACACCCAATTACACCTGCTCCTCCAGGTTCACTCCACTGAGCGTGCTCAAACAAACACAAAGACACCAAGATGAACACCAGCGCCAACACCGCAAGACCTCCGCTTCCAGCAAACAACAGAAAAAGAGGCCATTTGCGTATTTGTATTGACATGAATTAATTGCTTCATGGCTTGTGAGATTGAATTAGCTACGTGACACGCTTGCTAGTGCCAATCCGGCTTTGATTGCCGCCCTTTAATAGAGCCGATTTCTCTCCACCATCATTTAGGGGGTTTGAGTCTGTGTGAAGCAGCTCCACCACCCACCAATGCACCAACATTTAATGATTCTGTTTATTAGCATGCAGAGAAAAAGGAAATGTCTTTAATAACACACCACACAATGCCCTGAAATGACTCTGTGGATGTGTGTACAGGTTTCTGTGTGGATGTGTGCATTAGTCTGTGAAAAATGACAGTTTATTTGCAGACCTGCACCTCTTGTACCGATCAACACAATGTATTACCTGCCTCAGTGTAAATGCACTGTCTTATTCATCTTTTCCCCTCTAGCCCTTTGAACACAGAAACACACAAAAGCAAGGAAATGGGCGTCAATTGAGGGATGCTGACCTGCATTTTACGTATTCCACCTTTTGCTTTGGGTTTAAGCACACTGGGAAACAAAAGGTGACTATCACAAGAGTAGGGTGACCATATTTATAAAGCCTCAAAATAATGAGCATGCATGAGCTCATGATTCCATTGGATTTTCCACCAGAGCAGCTTCCAGCACCATGAAAAGAGCCTCAACAGATGAAACATCATGTCTCCCAAGATCAGCCAAAGCCTTGTTGAACACTGAACACGAGGAAAGCATAGGTTTGGTTCAACAAGGGGTTCGTCAATTTGACATCAGTGGCGGACTCAAAGTGTTTTAGGGGCAGGGCCAAAATCATCAAGAAAGCACCTGCTTTATGTGGTGGGCAAAAGTGAAACACTAAAACCATGAGTAAGATTAACCTCCTCAGACCCCGCATGCACATATGAGGAAATTACGTTTTGGCTTTCCTACAATTTAGTAATAATTGCCACTGTTAAAATTTGTGGAAGTTATTCCAATTGTCCATTGAAGTTTCAGTCACTCACTTGAAATGTTGGGTTAATTTGCTGTTTGTATATTTTAAGGAATTTGATTGGACGTTATCTTTTATTTTCATGGAAATTAGGAGGATATGCATTTGGAGAGTTTTATTGGAAGATTTGAAGTAAATTGCTTTGATTTTTGGGGGGGGCATTGTCATGAAAATCTGGGGATTTTATTGGTATTTTGGGGAATTGGATTCTAAATTTCAGGGTTAGGGGTTGTATGGAAATGGAATTTCCATGGAAATTGCAGGGAATTTGTTTGGATGTTTCATTTTCATGGCATTGAAAATGTCAAATGTGTTTGATGGAATGTTTGGTGGAATTTGCTTTGGTATTTGGGGATTTTCTTGAAAAGTTTGAGGAATTTGTATTGATTTTTGTGGGAAATTTTAATTGGAATGCTTAGGCTTTATGATAAAGTTCCACTGAAAGATCGTAGGACTATTTAAATTAGTTTTGTGGTAAAATTTTATGGCATACTTTTAAAATGTGTTGAGGAATTTCTTTGAAATTTTAGGAAACTGGTTTGGATTCTTGATAGGGGAGTTTCCAAGCAATTCCTGTTCAAAGACTAGGCTAATATTTGAACTTATCAGGCCCTATTTATCCCACAAAAAAAATGCTTTCCAAAAAAAAAAAAGCTCAGGTTTGAAGAGATACAACATTTTTATGTGATTAGGAAGGGGGCAAATACTTTTTTCACAGCACTGTTTCTGCATTATGTGGCAAAGCTGCTGGCAATACAAATGAAAGGGGGAAAATATTTAAGAAGGAAGTGGTGCCTCTTTAACAGCTTTTCTCTCTTGCTCGAGTGTAATCATGCTTTTAAAAGACATAGTAATATTCTATTAAGCAAATAAAGCTTGTGAGGCACTGGTTTGATTGCAATGATAGCCCTGTTCAAACTGCATCTACAGAACCAGTCCAATCGAGATATAGTTATCCCAGACCAGCTCTACATGCTGTTTGAGCTATCAGGTATCAAAATGTTTTCAGTACCTTTTTAGGCATAACAACACGAAGCACACAGAAATAAAAATAATATCTGAATGCACAAAACTGATGTAGCTGCCCCCAGGTTGAGCTGTTTTCTGTAATTTTTTTAATGAATCCTGCTGTTAAAAAGCAAAATAATTCCATTTTAACTCCACAGTGAAATTGTTAAATGTGCTCTGAATCTTTCTACAGCTTCTCTCCATTTCCCTTGGTGTGCTCAACAAATGGTTAAAGCACCTCTGAGAAAACGCTAACAGGGAATAAATCAATCTCCTCCAAGTTGTCGATTTTTTGGCTCATATGAGATCCAGCAGGCGAGAAGGTGATACAGATTGTGGACCGTCCCAGACTGGCTGACTGACAGTAGGCATCTGTCACAGGTGGCAGCTACAGACAGCTGTCTGGCAGCCCCACCTCATGAACAATGAATGGGTGGAGACAAGACGGCCGGGGAATCCATCTCTCCTCTCGACAGCTTCCATCACTCTTACATCCCAGAGTCAGCAAAGACACCTGAGGGGCTCCTGATTCTAACCTCTGTCTTCATTTCTGCTTGAGTATCCCACGCAGGCAGGGAAGGGTAAAGGAGAATGAGAAAAGGAGGCTCATACTCCTGGTTTAGACTCAGGATTGAGGTTTGCAATTATGGGAAGTAAAACTCATTACATGTAAGGCAACAGATGTGGATCATAAACGCCTGGACGGAGCTGTGATGCGCCTTCCCACTGATAACGGGACATGCCTGTGAATAAAATGAACACCCACCCAGATAACACCTACAGCTGTTTCTTCAGGGAGCTGTAACACATTATAGTTTCTCTGTCACTGCTGTGATAAATCATGTGCAGAAATGCAGAGAAGTGGGAGGTTTAAAATCTAGCATTTGCAGCCTCCTTTTCCAAAATCCGTGCCAAAAGGAATGTGTAAGTTAAGAAAAAGCCTATCAAGTAAAGTCCAAAAGAACGTCTTAGCTGACATAAATATGTCCGCATATTCGTGACATCTGGAAAATGATTTCCTGCATTATAATCCTAGAGATGTGTGTCTTTTGCAGAGTTTGACATCCACCCACTCTCTGTTCACGAAAACCTGGCAACCATTCTCACTTACGTTATCCGTCTCCATCTCTTACTGGCTCCTCATGCCTCTCATCATTCATGCTGTGTACACAGTCTGTCCCTTTCTGGTTGCCCAGGCTCTTCCGGAGCTTGTTAATTGCGTCGGTGACACAGGTCCGTGTGCGAAGCGGTAGCAGTAATTGCTCTGGCCCAGCCTGAGGAGAGAAGGGTTGCAGACGTTTGGCCTCCAGGTCTGCCCCAAGGCTACCAGATTAGATACATGCTTCAGTGTTTGATGAGATGGATAGCATTAGCAGTTCCATCAGGGATGAAGTCAACCTTTAAACTTGAATGCTGTTCTCATTTGCTTTGATAGAAAACTCTTGTTCAAATCACATTGAAGAAGACATTTTCATTGATCAGTGCATTTCTAGACCAAAGAAAATATGCAGGCTTTAATAACACTGATCAAGGAGCCAAGCAATATAAATGACAAATTCAAAAGAAATTGTTGTTTTTTCTTGAAATGGAGTTATATGAAGTACCTGCAGCGGCAATACAAGATGATTAGCATGACTTCTTTACTGAGAAATGAGCGGAGTGCCAGTACGGATGATTTGCTACATGTATAATACGTACGGTTTCATTTTGCAGGCACATTTGTCCAAAGTGGCGCACGTGCATCCAAAAGTAAGTACAACATATGCTTCAAATCTGAAAGAGACAATGCACGGTGAGTAGATGCATACTTTTGGAGAACAATTGTTTATGTCATCATTGCCAAAGCAACAAAATCACAAGTTATCATCATTATGACATCTCAATATCACTATCATCAGCTGTTCTCATCAGCATCATCTTTAACACTAAATTATCCAGAGCAGGTGTTCACTAGTAGTTAGGTCTAAAACTTTCTCTGAAGTAGTGTCTAGTTCTCTTGCAGACTGAATAAGATTGTCCTCCAGGATTTTCTTATATTTTGCTGTGTTCATTTTCTCCTCTACCTTTATAAGCCTTCCAGGGACGACTGCTGAGAAGCATCCCCACAGCATGATGCTGCCACACCACTGTGCTTCACAGTGGGTACGGTGTGTTCGTGGTGATGTGAGTGTTTAGTGTCAGTACAAACAAAAAAAGCCAAATGATAGTGACCAGGACTGATTTTTAAAATCTATAAAAGTGTAAGACATCCAAGAGGGTTAATGCTTTTAATAGGCACTGTAATTGGTATTTTGACAGCAACACTTTCCTGTCAATTTGGTAATGGAGGTACTCAATAAAATGGCTGTAATTCCTAACTAATTCATTCCACCCCAGTGGACAACAAAGAAGAGTATAGCTGCTGACCTGTTGTGGTGGCAGTATGAGGGGCCTTTTACTGGCAGAGCACTGGATGAGAGGAAGTATAGGATCTGGATGAGGGACTCTAGGTAGGCAGATTGTTGCTTTTTCTAAGCAAGAAGTAGAGTTTTGTATTTAATGCAAGCTACAACTGGAAACCATATGATGTGGAGTGACATGCTGTTCTAGGTGGCTGCAGTCTGCATCATCTGCAAAAGTTTAAATGTGCATGCAGGGAGGTCCG
Source organism: Cheilinus undulatus (assembly GCF_018320785.1). Taxonomy (NCBI): domain Eukaryota; kingdom Metazoa; phylum Chordata; class Actinopteri; order Labriformes; family Labridae; genus Cheilinus; species Cheilinus undulatus. The sequence goes on from NC_054873.1 coordinate 32,792,574, forward strand.
CCTGTAGTCAATACGTGACATTACGAGAGTCTGAACAAGGAGCTGTGTTGCATGCTCTGTCAGTAGAGTCTGAGTCTTCTGATGTTATAAAGGGCAAATCAGCATGACTGAGGCTACATGTTCTTTGAAGGTCAACTGGACATGGATACTGACAACGAAATTCCAGACGGACTTAGTAGGCGAGGGTTCATTTGATCCAAGCTGGATATTGATCAGTGGTTGTAGAGAGAGTGGCTGGGATAGCAGTAAGTTCAGTTTTGGACAGGGTGAGCTAATAGTGGCATTCCTTTTTATCCATTCAGAAATATCAGCTGGTATAATTAAATCAAAGGTGACACAGTTGTGAAATCTAATAGGAATGAAAGGAAGAGCAGGGTATCATCTGCATAGCAATGATATGAGTGGACAGTGTCACCAAGTGAGGTTGTGTATGTCAAGGAAAGGAGGAGACCAAGGAAAGACCTTTGCAAATGGGACCACTGGTCCCACATAACTTAGCTAATCTTAAAAAAAAAACATCCTAAAAATGTTGGGCAGATTAATTTCTCTAAATAGTGTACATTTAACCCTGACATTGTTTTGTGGTGCAAATGGATCTATCTGAAGGGTAACCCAAAGGTTTTACCTTGGTGCCTTACTTTTCTCACTTGGTGCAATTATCTATTTGTGTCACTGCTATGCAGATACCCATCTCTTCCTTCCATTATTCCTACCTGATGATACAACAGTTGAATTTATTTGGATATCATAATGCCTTGCTGATATTTTTGAATGGATGAAATAATGCCTCCTTCAGCTCAACCTGTCCAAGACTGAGTTTATTGTCATCCCAACCTAAAAGCACTGCAGGGATATATATACCCTAGCTCTAATACAAATATAAGCACTCTGGGCCATGTAGATCATCTCCTGTTGCTTAAACACTGACTATTCACCAGTACCTTTTACAATCTCAGTTTAAAAACTACAAACTATCCCTTTAACCGTGATGTAATCACAGAAATTAAATGAACAAATCATTCACAGAATGCAAGGTATGACAAAAACCAGTCAGTAGTACAAAGCCCAAAAGTTGTACTAGAGGAAACTATAAGACTACAGGCACTGACACACATACACACGATAATTATGGATAATCCACAAAGAACAAGAAAGGTTTGAGATTCCTTCTGAATGAGGGCATTGTTAAATCTGCAGGCAGCTTATTGTAGCACAGAAAAGAACCACCAGCTCAATGTACACTCCAAAACGCTTTGTCATTGATATTGCACCGTCAAAATACCCAATAACCTCTGTTTTTAAAGATATTTTCAAGCTTTTTTCCTTTTGTTTTACAGTGAAGTAGAGGGATAAGAAATGCTGAAAAGTGTGTAGACATGCAACAAACAGCCCAGGGTTAACAATCAAACCTGGTGTGGCTGCAGGGATGACTCAGCCTCTTTTTCATGAGTGCTCAGTGCAGTAATACTTAGCAGGTAAACAGCTGAGCAGTCTGATTAGGCCTTTGTAACATGTGCAAAGCTTTCAAACTATTTAGCCAATCAGGTGAATCCCCAACCAGTTGACATCCAAGCTTGCAGGTAATGAAACTGGAGGAAGGGCTCTTTGTTGTATCATTTATAGAGACCCAATGTTAATCCACCACGATCAAAAAAAAGGCAACATTTCACAAAGTATCAATGGTAAGAAAATGTTTGATTTTTACTATAACCAGTACAGCTATGTGCTTGTATGTGCTACTTGAAGTCCTACTTTTTGGTATTCATCCCCTGACTCAGTAACCTCTTCTCTGAGTTGCTTGGAGTTTTCTTTTGTCTTCATGGTGCAATGGTAGCCATGCATACTCCACCAGTGACTGGACCTTACATTCACATCAATATTTATGCAATTTATGCTTAGATTTCACTAAAATAAGGACTGAAGTCCTACTTTAATACATCATGACAGGATCATTTTGAATGTTATGACACATTGCAGATGTTCTTATTTCTTCTGCAGGCCTTACTGTAGCTGCCAACAAACTCCCTTTGTCTTGAATCTATTTCAGGATACACCTAAAGGCCTCTGCTTGATGACCTGAGAGACCTGATCGCTTTTTAATAAGTGAGCAATCCAGAAATGCACTGTACTGTACTGAGCGATGACCTTTAGAGTACAGCAAGCTGCTGTGTTGTCCATTCACTTTATTTGTTTCCCTTCACTCTAATGCAGGGAGCTCAAATGCCATCACTTAGCATAATTTGTAGACTCGCATGCATAGGAGTGGCAGACTTAAACGCCTGCTGTTGTACAAATAGCTTTTCTGTAGTTAGAAGCTTAGTGTCAGTGGCCCCAATTCATCAGCCGGTCTGGACAAGACTAGAGAACTCAGCATGGAAAATATCCAAAATAAGAAAAAGGGAACAAGTGAAATCGCTGGAAAAACTCAAAATAATGCATCATTTATAAGGAGGAAATACTGGCATGGCTTGTGGAAGTTGATAATTCTGTGTCAATGGTTGCCGTGTGGTTTTTCTGACTTCGCACACTTGAACCTGATGTGGAAAGGAAAAAAGATGAGACCAGCTGTACCAGGCACAGGAATTTGATAAACGCAACAGACAAAAACTTGGCAGTTACATCAAAGGTTACACAGTCAGAACAGAAGTGGGAAAGATTTTAAAGCTGGCTTCAGAGGAGGTACTTCAGGAAGTACAAATATTTAAAGCTGGTTATGAAACAGAATGAAATCAATGTTGATTTCTCTTCATGACCAACAAAGACAAAAAAAAAGGGGGTGCATGTAAGACAATGTGTAAAACAGCAGGCTGCAGAGACTGCTCTATTAATTTTTGCCTTGAAATATCTACTCAAATCTTTAAAAATGACTACTCATAATATGTACAGTCATGGACAAAAGTATTGGCACCCCTGGAATTTTTCCATAAAAATATATGAAATTTTGGACCACTCTTCCTTTGCAAACTGCTTCAGGTCTCTCAGATTTGAAGGGTGCCTTTTTGCAACAGCAATTTTGAGATCTCTCGCTTTGTCTCCAACCATTTCTAGGTGCTTTTTTAGGTATGTTTTGGGTCATTGTCCTGCTGGAACAGCCATGACCTCTGACGCAGACCCAGCTGACACTAGGCCCTACATTGTGGCCCAAAATCTTTTGATCTCCAGATTTCATGATTCCTTGCACACAGTCAAGGCACCCAGTGCCAGAGGCAGCAAAACAACCCCAAAACATCTTTAAACCTCCACCATGTTTGACTGGTGAGTGGGGTTTTCCTCGGTCTCCTGCCATAGCGCTTCATCTCATTCAGATTACGACATATGGTCTGAGCTGACACTTTTGTTCCCTGAGTCTGCAGGACAGCCTGAATTTGTGTGGAAGTTGACTGAGGATGTTTATCCACTATTCCAACTATCCTGCATTGCATTCTTTTGTCCATTTTTCTCTTCTGTCCACGTCAGGGAGATTAGCCACAGTTCCATGGGTAATAAACTTCTTATGATACGCACATTGGACAAAGGAATTTCAAGATCTCCGGAGATGGTCTTATAACTTTGAAATTGTTCATATTTTTCCACAGTTTTGCTTCTTAAGTCCTCAGACTATTCTCGGCTCTTCTTTCTCTTCTCTATGCTTGGTGTGACACATACACAGGCACACAACACAAAGGTTGAGTCAGCTTTCATACATTCTAACTGGCTTCAGGTGTGATTTCTAGATTGCCAGCACCTGTTACTGCCCCAGATGAGTTTAAATGAGCATCACATGATTGAAATAAAATGATTTACCCACAGTTTTAAAAGGGTGCCAATATTTTTTTCTGGCCCATTTTTAAGTTTTGTGTAAAATTATGTCAATCTTGGCTTTTTTCTTCTGCTTTTTTGTGTTGTTCCAGTGCACATAAAGGAAATAAACGTGTTTACCGAAAACAATTGGAACTGCAACAATTTCTGGGAGAAATTGTGTATTTTCTGGAAAAATTCCAGGGGTGCTAATAATTTCGTTCATAACAGTATGTATTAGTCTTTGTACAGCACCATGATAGAGCTATTATGACAGCCACAGAGTGTCTATTGTTGCCCTGGAAAAGCTGGGTGTTTAGTGTAAGACTCAAGCCTGCCCCCTGAATAATAAAAAAAAGTGGGCTCTCCTTGGTTGTGATTTATTGATGATGTCAGTGCATGTGTACTGGAACAGTTACATTGGTGTTAACAATTATTTCATTTTGGAGCTGAAAAGTTTGTCAAGTTATAACTGGGCCCTGAAGTTCAATTGACTTATCCATGCCTTCTCTAGAATTTTCCTCCCCGTTTTCACCCATTTTGCTGCTTTTTGCCACTTTTTAACTGCTTTTCACCATTTTTTCCTGCCAATTATTACCGTTCTAAGCCCTTTAATGCTTCTGTTTCCTAATTTTGTCTCTTTTAGCTCATTTTTGCCACTTTTAATCACTTTTTCACAACTTTTTTCCAGCCAATTTTTTTTAACTCCTTTTTGCCTTTCTTAGTCCATTTTTGCCATGTTTAACTCATTTTTGCCACTTCGTTACCATTTTTCACTTTGTTCAGCCAATATTTGTCACTTGTACCTTGTTTTTGCAAATTTTCCAGCTTTTTATTACCTCTTTTTGCAATTAATGAATAAGTTTTCCCTTAAAGTTATTTCAGTTCCTTCTTATTTATTCTGACATCCTGATGTTTCCCATCTTGCTTAGCTGAAGTCTGACATGATTTTCCATATGGTTTGGTCAATGGGCCATCAACACCAAAAGGTAATCATTTTTATGGAAAAGGAAGTTTTTTTTTGACACAGGGATATATTGTACTACAAAATGAATACAATTCATTTTTGTTACATGATAAGATTGGTTAGTCTTCAGGTTAAAAATAAAATATGGTTATCACAGCTTAAATTTATAATGGACCATGGTTTTCCTCACCTCCATGGGCCCCCCACTCGACTGGGCCCCTGGGAACTCTCCCCTTTATCTCCTTTATGGACAGCCTTGAAAAGGCTTTCAAAAATGTGGGCTATATCCCCTTTAGGACTTTTCAATTATTTCTTGCCATCAGCTGGGAGCTCAATTACCCAAGCTCACCCTGTAATGCAGAAATTCTTTACCCCTTCACTCTTTAACCTTCCAGTATCACCCTGGACATTTTTGTCTAAAAGGGTGAATTTTATTCTGAAAAGTGAATTTGTCTGTATCGGTAGGAAGGTGGTTTTCATTATAAAGATTGAAATCCCCCCCCCACACACACACACACACCAGAGTTCACCACTGTTATTGTACCATGGATGAATGTCATAAAATGAGGGAGAAAAGCTGTTAAAGTGGCCTTCTGCATGCTACTCACAAAGGATTACTGGATCACTCAGTGCATACCAGGAAGGCCACTTTTACCAGCTTTTCTCCCTTATTATGTGAAATTCATCCATGAAACCAAAATAGTGGTTTAGAAAATATACCAATGATATGGTTTCTGATCAAACTTGAAGTTGTGTCATAATAAACAGTGACACTGTAAATGATTGCTACTTTACTGAATAAGACATAATAAGACATTTCAGAGAATGAGCTTCTTCCCTCTAAATTCTGTCAGTTTGTTGAACTAGTACCTCTGCTTTTACCAGAGTCTGCTTTCAAAGAAGTACCTTTGCTTTGTCTTGAGTTAGTGCTGAATGCACTTGTGCACCTCTGTCTGATGTTCTTATAAGAAACTGGAGGTTTGCCTAACATTGTCCTTCGCTAACACACTGGCCTGAGACCTGATTTGTTCCTTCAGGCTACACCACAGCTGCCCACTGCTGCTAAACGGGTCATCTACAGAGGACACATTTCATCACAGTGATTGATGAAGTATAACATAACAGGTGTTATTTGAGTTTTCAGCTTCAAGGTTGTATGAGTTTCTGCCAAGAGTGGTGTTTTTTTCCCCTTATTTCTGGCAGTCTAAGAAGTGAGGCTCAAAGGACGTCAGAGAAATGATTTTTTTGGAAAGCAATACAGGAAGCGATAGTGAGCCTTCTCTCTCTTTGTTCCAGCGGAGAGCATCATTACCCATCCAAGCTACGTTCAGGTCAGAAAGAAACCATCTGTTGTGTTTTACAATCTGCTGCTCATTTCTATGCCACCCTCTGCAGTGGAAAATCCCACTGATTCATTTTGTTTGTTTCAGCCAGTCAAGATGAAAACTACTACCCAGGATGCAACATGGGCAGATTACTGTGCTGTTATAACTAAGACTCTTTATGAGAGTACCCTGTAATGCTGTCAGCTCTGCTAACTAACAACCATTGATTGTCACATATTGGTTCCAGGATAGAATAAATGAAGCATCAAATTCAGCTGCAACCATGTTGGATTTCTGTCATTTAGGACAGCAAATGGAGCATGGTGCTTGGAAGATGCATGAGTTTAGGAACCTGAAGGCACAAATAGCTGGTTTAAATTCATGTTTCTAAGATTCTATTTTGGTTACAGCTGACCACAGCTGGCTTTTATTAGATTTGACAAGCTCACAGAGCTACAGGAGCATAGCAGGTTGCTACTCACTTGCTTGACCCCTGTGAGAGCAGCTGGTGACCAAAGCACTGTGTGACTTAAAATAGCTGGTCTTCTCATCGCTACAGTCTGCCATCATTTAAGGGGGAATGAAAACAACAATCCCGACTCCTGCACAAGGCAACAAACGAATGTATAATGAACCCTGACAAGCCACCAATGGCAAGTGCAATATGCCTGCTACTTACTTCGAATTTAAAATATCGATACATTATCACAAGAATTTCACTCAGTGTTAAAGCTTGAGCCCAGAGTTGTTGGATGGCCATATAGTGCCAATAACCACTTATCAATTTCCACAAGGTCCTGTCATGAAGTCTTCCATCCATGCCTGTGAACGGAGCTAACAGGTCAGAAATGCCTCTCCACTTGGCTCAAAATACAGGCCAGGTCCATTAGTGGTGTGTTAGTTGCCAAAGGAGCTGTCTCTATGTGGCAGCTCTGTATTTCTCTGCATTTCTGTGCAACCCCACCACTAAGCCTCAGACACATCTCCTGTTTTACCAAACATCTTGTAAAATAATATTAATCTAGGAATTTTAGAGTTTGGATTAATTATGATAAAGAATTTCAATAATATAAATGCAAATCCTAATTTTAAAAAATGTTATTTTGGAGCTAAAAACTGGTTACTATTTCTGAGATGTACATATGGAAGCCCATTCCAAGTTAGGCAATTTAAAAAAAAAAGAATCCTAAGTCGTAATGAGATAAAAAGTCATGATAATGACTCCTTATTTTATTTTACTCTGTTTTGCTGGGCAAGAAGTACTGATTTTGGCTGATTTGTTTGAATCTTGTCTTTAGTATTTTGTTATTTTGGATGGAAATATCTTCAAGAAAGTTGTTTTTTCTATAATGATGTATTCATTTTTTGAAGATTTAAAAAGTACCAACATTTACATTAGACATTTACATTAAAATCACAACAGACTGAAATGTTTGATTGCATGTCACCCTAAAGTTCAGGCCTGTCGCTTTGTTCAGTCATTTATTTATTTATTTATTTTTTAATCTAAGGTCTATGCTGGTGCACCAGTTGAGAACTACTGTTTTCTAGTAAATGGACTTCCAAGGGATGTTTTGGCTTTTGGTGTCAGTCTTGAGTGGACACTTTGGAAACTGAATTTTTTTGTCTTTTTGAAGATAAGTATTAAATCTATCTTTAACACCAAAGGTTGCCACTTAGAAGTCCATGCACTGCATGAGGGGAGGCTGCTGGCCTTAAAGCAAGGCCATCGCAGGCTGGGGTCTGGGCTGTGGTTTCTTTCCCTGCATGTCATCCCCCATCTTTCCCTTCCCAGTTTCTAATTCCCTCCACTCTCCTAAAAGCACAAACACCCAAGAATAATTCTTTAAAAATATATGTGTGTAGTGGTGTGTACATCACAAAAGCAAATGCTTTAAAATGCAAAGCAGACTTTATAACTGTGTGTACAACAGCTGTTTCAGCAGAGAGTGCCAGGTGGGTGTTTAATGGCTTTGTCCAGATAAGCTTAACTATATGCACTTTTCCACAGTAGAGGTTAGTCAGACTTGTAGATCCCATTAAAAGGTTGTGCAACCTGAAGAGCAAGTATTTCATTAGGTATCTTTATGGAAATCAACTACTTCACTCTTACAGCTAAGTGAATTTTAGGCAAAGTATGATTTATAATGAAACAAATGTTGGTCTTCCACAGTGTATGCTTTTTCCACAAAGATTTTTTTGTGAGGAGCTATAAGATTCAAAAATAATCCAAGGTTTACACTGGGCAAGAAAATAGAAAAATCTGCATATAAATATAGACACAGGAATGTCAATATTTGTTAGAATTATACAGCCAACATGATGATATCCATTAAGTCCTCTGCTGACGTCTCATATCACTGCCTGTTCTTGTTCTTTCTGCCTATACCAAATATTTCCTCAGCAGACTAACTGTGGTGACTGCTTAATCAGAAGGACAGGAAGCTTAAAAATTGGATTTAGTAGTGATACAACTTTAACTAAATATGCTTATTTTTCCCTTTCAGTCCCTAAACCTCATCTTAACAACAGGCTTACCAGATAAAAAGGAAAAAGAACTAGAAGCCATTTAATTGTCTTCTTCTGTTATAGCCACATTTTATAACACCTCTCAGTTTCCTGTCTCTGTTGACACGTCTGTCACTTCTTTGAAGCTGCTACACTTGCACTCACAGGCACCTACATATATAGAACCAACACCTGCAGCCATCGCTGATGTGCTAATGACCTCTGTTCTGACAGGACTAGGACTGAACTTTCTATGTCTGCAGATCCTGCATTCCCTCTGCATTGAAAATCCAACATTGCTCTTGATTCTGCTGCAAAGAGACTCCAATCAATATAAAACAATGCTACACAGTGTTTTGGATTGCTATTACTGTAGGCTACAAACTCCCTAATGACCTCTTCTCACTACTTTTTAAAAAGTATGAGCCACAAAGGGAGACAACAAAGAAATGAAAGAGATATTGTGATTTTTTTTCGTTACCTAGCGAGTCTTGCAATTTTTTTTATGGATTTCTCCCAAAGTGGAGCAGCAAATTGGCAGAATAGTTATTTCAGTGTGTTTTGTTTGTGATTTAGCTCCTCACTTTTCAAAGTAGTGAACAAAGGTGTGGTCTCCAGAGGTGATATATTTCTGCAGGGGAAACAGAACCACATTTCAGGCATGGAGAAAAATAGCCTGTGAACTGTAATGCACTTTGAAGGAATGAAAAGAAGAAGAGAAACTGTAAACAAGGACTGAGGCAGCTCCTGCACCTGTATTGTAATTCTAAGATATTTTATGACGTATAGGTAACAGGCAGGGCATAAATGCAGGTGTTATTGCATTGAGGCACTTTAAAATCTTTATTTTCAATATACCTTTTCCAGCCACCCAGCTCTGTTTCTGTCTGCAGCCCAGGAGTCTGTATTCAATCATCCTTTGGAATTATTGATGCATCCTTTATTTGTGGCAGAGGAAATAGGACATGGGACTTTTAACAAAGGGCAGAGCATGCAGGGATGGAGCTGAATGGAAAGTAATCGTATTCTCCAAATTGATAGCAGTAAACTGACACATCAGGGCTTCTGTGAAACAATAGAAGAGGCTGAGCTTTGCTTTCAAGGCTAAGAAGAAGCTGTTTGCTGAATTCAAATCGTGTTTCCAGCACACAGTAGCACAGCGGGATTGAATGTGTTTGCATTTCGCTCCTATGTCCACATGTGCCTGGAATCCTGTCTTGCTTCGATTTCATTGTCTCTCTGAAACAGGCTAACATCCATTAGCGCTGGCAGGCTGGGGATTGAGATGAATGTGTTCCAATTTTAACCACACCTCTGCGAGCCCTGGAAGGTCTCGCCTGGATACAGGAGCACTGTGAAGTGAGAGCTGGAGCTGTCCCAGTGTGGCTTGGACTGGTTTGGTGTGATCTCTACCTGTGGGTGGAACATAAAAGACAGATCTTTTAATATGCTCAAAAGGCTTTACATAGACATTTTCAAAATTATTCTCCCCTTTTTTATACCCTTTCTATCTATATTGTGCTTCTGCTCCCTTGTGCACACGTAGATATCTTTTAGATGATTGTATCATTATACAACAAATGTATCTCTACTACCTGCAACAGCAGATAACAGGCAACAGCAAAGATAGCATGAGAGCAATCCATAAACTCAGCAGTGGTTCTCAACTGGTCTAGCCTCAGGACCCACTACCAACTCCTTCATGAGCCATCACGACCCAAAGTTTTAATATTTTTCAACCAGATTTATTTGATAATAACAAACTTGTTTGAGACAGCACAGAACATTTCTTCTGAGACACATTCCAGATAAAATTACGAAAGGTTTCGAGGAAGGTTCCCAGAAATTTCACGATATTTTCAGTGAACATTCTTTGAAAGATCTTGGAAAAGACTGCTGAAAGGTCCTTTGAAAAGTCCTCATAATTAATGATGTAAGTTCAAAAAAAGTTCCTTGTGAAGTTCTTTACATCTACAGGACAAGTCCCAAAATTATTAACATAAATCTATGGTAAAATGCTGATGGAAAACTAGAAAACTGGGAAAAAAAATCATAAGGTTTACAGTGAATCACCCAAAAGATATCAGGAAAAATCTCAATGAAAAATCCTGAATAATTAAAAAATAAAACCAGTCAAGCACATTTTCCTTTGTGCTACCGAAAAAAAAGAAAAAAAAAAAAAAAAAGAAAAAACTGCAGAGGAAAAAAAACAAGTATTCAATTTTTACACAAGCACATTTTCGTGACCCACTGGAAACAGCTACATGACCCACTTCAGGGTCCTGACCCACCAGTTGAGAACCACTGTTTTAAAGCACATTTCTCTTTACTGACACTGTGATAGCTGTAAAATCAGGCTCAAAGAAGGCTTGTGTGTAAAGTGCAGTCAGACCCCTTCACTTTTTTAGATAATGTAATTTTTCAGTTTTGATATACTTCAGCCTGATACCAAGTTGAAAAATTCATTTTTATCTCATTAATCTACACTCAGTGCACCATCAGTTTGCAAAGTGTCTGAATACTTATGCAAATGTGATATTTCAGTTTTTTCTTTTTAATAAATTTGCAAAAAAAAATTAAAATTCTATTTCACTTTGTCATAATGGGGTACTGAGTGTAGATTGATAAAAATGTTTTTTTTTTTTTTTTTTTAACTTGGCTGCAATGTAACAAAACTGAAAAAATGAGTTTGAATACTTGCTCTGCATGCTCAGTGGAGTGATTGGGGAGAGTAATACAATGTTCAATTTGCCATCAGAAACCACAAAAAGTCATGTACTTACATGTCTAAAGTTGCCATAGTTTGCGTTACGCAGATTTCTGTGGAGTTTACTCCTTTGGTAGGGGCGCAGCTCTCTACCAGCTACGTCACGTATTTTGTTGCTCTGATTGGCCCATAAAGATGTCACGGACAGAACGTTTATGCAATCACCCTCTTAAGTTTTTCTTTTGAAAGGCTCTACCCTTTCCCAAACGTTGTGTATGAGTGGTTTACCAGATGGTTGTGTGAAATAAATCCATCTGGCATGCCAGGTTAGTCCTTTTGGGTTTTAGGCAGAAAGAAATGGATTATTTTAAACTAGAACCTTTAAAGATGTTCTAGAGCTAAAAACAACAGCCAACTATAAATGACTTAATATTAATGTATGCCTCTGGGCTATAGCAGCATTTTGTAACCCCCTCTCTTTAGAAAAAAAAACTTGAACTGTTGTATAACAGCTTAGATTTTAAATATAAATCTGATTGATATGATTTCTGAGAAAAGCATGACCTATTTTCAGCCAACAGACCTCTGTCTATTATAGCTTGGAGGTTTGCTGTCAGCAAGTGTCTGACTTCAACAGACTTTCAATACAAACTTTTTCTTTCTTAACACTGCTTTAATTTAAGTTTGTTTTTTTTTTTACTTTCAGTTAACTCAGCTTCTACTAAATGAAAAGGCTTACTTTCTACAAACCCATGCAGGGCAACATTAGTCTAATTAATCTAAATTGATGTCATGACTTATGATCAAGAAAATCTCTGTCCTTCTTTGACTCATCACCTTGTAAGGACATGCCCTCATTTCCCATCATGCTTAGTTGTATTCAAATGTAACCATCATTCTTTTTCTTCTCAAAAATGTTTGTTGGTTTTTAGATGTGTGGTGTAGAATATCCTGATTTTACTGGTTTGTTTTTATGACTTACATGACTGGTGATGTGGCGGTTACATCATGTATAAGTGGCTCCCCACGGAGAGCAAGCCCCAGGCTAAAGCTCTATCTAGACTGTGCATTAAAGTGCTATTGGGCAGTACCTCAAACCATCTGGAAAAGGTTTTTTAACTTTAACCACACATACTGTGAGAAGTTCAACGGTACAGGCAATTCCTTAACGGTGTTGTGGTTGTACGTAGAACCCTCTCTGAGGTTAGTAACCAGAGCCTTTTCACCTTCTTGGAATGCGTACCAGGTCCTGCCATCTTTTCTTGATAAGAATCTCTAAAACGGTGCCGGATACAAGCAAAACTGTTTTGTAGATTCTCCAGCCAGAACCTTTTCAGATGTTTCGACATAGAAACAAAAGCAAATATGAAACCATCTGGGAAAGGTTTCAGCCAGAACCATATACAAGTGTTTCTAAAGATTAAACTTCTATAGTGGGATTCTTCCACACAGGAAGGATTAGGGGATAGAGGAGACTACTAGCACCAATTGGCTGGACTTCTGTTAAGTGAAGGCAGGTTGACATTTAAGAGGTTTTTGTGTATTTTTTTGGTCAAAAAAGCCAAATTCTATTGACCGTTGTTGATTTATAGAATCAATTAAAGGTTAAAACATCCATGGGGGTGAATACTTTTCATAGACACTGTATCTCCCTGCTGCTAATATGCCATTCAGAGGATGTTTTCTTGTTTCCAAGGCCAATCAGATGGCTTGTTTAACCCTGTTACCACCTCACTACAGTGTGTAGTGAACAGTGTTTGACTTTTAACCATGATAAATGACTTGCCATTAAGATAATGATAATAAAATGGCCATCTGATTAAAGGAGCATCCAGTCATGTTAATTGTTCACATGATGAAAGGTCAAACTCAGCACGTGTCTGAGCTCAGGCGCTAGCAGCAGTGGTATTTAATGAGACTTTCCTCAATTAAATTATCCATGGGGGAACAAAGACGGAGGCCAACGCTTCCGTCTGCTCCCAACTGACATTTATAAGACATGCCGGGCCCTAACGGCACTTTATTCTATGCAGGGCAGTTTGTTGCCCCATCAAATATCATGGCAGATGGATTGTTCTCAACCTTGTTCAATAAGAAATCCCTGCCAACACTTCAAAGGCATAAATAATCATTTCAAGTATGCATTGTTGGCTACTGTATCAGCACTGCACAACACAAACATGAGGCACCCACCTCTTCTCCCTGCATGCTGGATTTGGCCTTCTCCTGCCGTCATGTTGAGGTGGCCCTCCTCCACTAAGGATTAGAAACGATCAAAGCCATGCTCATTCCACACTCGCATTTCCAAATGCAGGCGGGGAACCCCCATCAGCCCACACACACCACGATATTATCCAGCAGGGTAAGCCTCAGGCCCATGCTTGAGAGGGCAGGGAGATACATGACTAAAGACTGCTTAAAAACTTTCTATTACAGCTCATAAATCCTCAGGATGTTCCAGCATGTTTTGTGTTGATCACGTTACTAAGAAAGTAGCTATATCCACTGATTGTTTGACGTCTTCCATTCAGATATGTTTAGACTCAGAGCAAAGTTATTTTGTCCCACTTTTTCTCCTTCTATTGTTTGGATTCATCAGATGACATCCTTCGTTTCTAGTTTCAGTGCGCTGTCAGACAGACTTGAGTCACCATATGTCACTGTGTGTCACAGCCCCACAGCTCCTCAACTTGACTCCCAAGAGTTCATGCAAGGCAACAGTACAAACCAATTTATTTTCTTGTGTGTGTCTGTCAATGTGAAGGCCAAGAGTGTGTGTCCCTTGCAAGAAAATGAATCCGAGATGTGTGGCGAGAAAGGGGTTGGTATTTGAATATGAACATTTCCCGTGTTGCTTTGGGGTTGGGGCCCAGCAGCGGCGGGCATTGAGCTGGTAATTCTTCACCCTGTGATCAAAGGCCCGGTTCTCAGCTTGCCTCCCTCCCAACCCTGTTGCCGTTCCCCTCATTTTCCCTTCCCCTCCCTTCTCCTCGCTGCTCCAATCAGAGCCCAGAGCAGCCAGGCGTGAGGAATAACCCTGTGGTACTGTTACTTAGTTTTTTACCGATCTTACTGGTCCCTCCCGACTGGTAACCTCTCGCTGAGCTGTCTCTTACCCCTTCAAACTTCACTTCCTCCTTTCACGCTCAATCTCCATGCTCCAGCTGCACCTAGTCTTAAACAATCTGCTTCAGTCGTGGCCTTTCTGGAAACCTTAAGGCACCTACAGTTCTCCCCATCCTCCCTCTTGTTTAGTCTCTTGAACAGTTTTGAACTCAACATTCACTCTGTCGCGCCCTTGACAAAACCTCTCTGAACACCTCTAGCTCTCAGTTAAGTTGAGATATTTCATGCTCCCTTTCCGTCTTTTCATACACTCATCTGTACTCATACTCTTTACTTCTGAGTCCTATGTGAATCAAGTCTTTCTTCACTGCTTGTTTCAACTTTCCTTTGTTCTCAATGGCTGTCTGTTGTGCTTTCTATTTTAATTCCCTCTTCAATTGCTCAAATGTGTCATTCACTTCCTTGCACTACCCATATTTGTTCACTCTAGCGTCTCATAGTCATACGGCGCTGCTTTAATATTCTCAAGGTTACTCTCAATGTTACCCTTGTACAAATCTGGGTCTTTTTATGTGATGCAAATATAGCCTGCAGTGCTGAGACGTCTGATGAAAAACGCAGAATAAGGCCAAGACATGATGGGGCGCTGCCAGGAATGAGTGGCCTACTTTGGCCCATGAAAAAACACCTGTGACAGTTGGTGGTCCTCTAAACGAAGGCAGCCTGCGGGTGTGAGCAGTGGGCCAAGTCAAAATGATTGCTATAAAACAGGCCAGGCCTGGTGGGAGCACTGGTGCCTCTTTTCATCTTGGCCTCACTCCATCTTATGACCTTCTGGTCCGGATGCTCTGTCTGTCCTTCTGTTTGGCTCCTTTTTCTTGTCCACTCTTTGTGATATTCCTTGTATTCTTCAATATTCTGTCAGATTTGATCAGTGCTCTTGGTCCAATGTACGCGTGCCCAGACTTATGCTCTATTGAAAAGGTTCAGTTCTGTAATTCTGTTTAATCCCAAACCCATTTTAATAGTGTCTTTGATAAACTGAGTTTTTCATTTTAATATGGAAACTCATTTTATAAGATGACCTTTGCATGACCTGGCAGATGCTGAAGAGGGGGAGGTTGAATTAAAGAGGTGAATATAATGAAGACGTAAGCAATATTTTAACAAAGGAGGTTCTATGTTAATGGACTGGATCAAAAAGTGAATTTATTTAATGTCAAGTAACTATTGAAGATGAGCATTTTAGGTCTTGTGCTTGTGATCTCCATAGTTAACCAACACATGACTGAAAATTCCCTTGTATTTCAATTTGACAATGATAAGAAACCAGAAAACCTTTTTTGCCTGTTCCATACAAAATACCCACTCAGTACTAGGTATTTTCCAAATGTCTAGTTTTGTAAGATTTGTATGTTTACATAACATTTGATTGTGTTGATTCCCAAAGAGTGGAGATCTGTGCTGACTTTTGGGAGATTGGCATGCAAATCTTTTTCAGTGGTGTCAAAGTCACAAATCATGCATACCCAGCAGGGTTGGAATTTGACTTTTACCAGCCACTGTGGCTGGTTTATTCAAAAATCCACTTTTTTTTTTTTCAGCCAATATATTAGCATTGTTTAGCAAGGAATAATATTCAAGTCATAGGCTATTTATTAAGAAAGACATGGTGCATGATCCAAACTTTCGCTCCTTTTAAACCTTTTAAATTTTCTTTTATATGACCATGCAAATATTCTCTGGGGCCCTAAATTTATAGGTATTCTCATTTAGTATGAGTGTCAGGCTTAGAATTTAATATTTTGTGAATGATTTTTACAGTCTTACCTTGTACTTGCTACGAGCATGACATTGGTCCAAACACCTTTAGCAGATATTGTAGACCACTTGCAGTAGAGAACTACTTTTATATGATACAGAATCAAACCATCCCAGCCAGTTAACATGATAGCAGCTCTGACACTGGGAGGAGGAGGTGGGTTTTTTGGCCAGTGAGCTTATGGGTCTGCTTGGCTTTACTCATAAAGTCAGTAGCAGATAAAAAAAAAAAAAATAATTTATGCTGCTCACTGTAACAAAATCCCTCTGTTAGGTTAGGCTATTTTCATTTTCCTGCCCAAGCTGAGCAAATTCATCCGACACTGTTCAAAAGTACCTACATTTGGCTGGTGGTGGGTGCTAATTTCCCACCCTGATGCCCAGCCATTCTCTCCATTAGTATCATATTTTATATGATTAATCTAATTCCATATTCATCCATATTGCACGTCTAAAAAAGACAAAAAGTTGGCTTAGGCTGACACACCAGACAGACTGTTTTATATACCCTTGGCATGGGATCAATTTCATATCCATCTGGGAAACAGCCCGTGTATGGTGTTTGGGAAGGCAGAACCTTTCAAAGAAAACAAAACATGACATAGTTGGTGTGCTCTGCCACTTAAAGTAAAATAAGTTCAGCAGCTAGTTGCTATCCCTTTTAGTGGAGGCAGCTGGAAAATCAAACTCTTGCCAAAGTTGGCGAGAGGCATCTGGCTGCAGCCCTCAAGCAAACCTCTACGCTGGGGCGTTTGGCTGGAGACCTCTACGGTGGGGCGAAACCTCTGCGCTGGGGTGTGACGTACATTGCCCAAGCCATGGACCTCTACGCTGGGGCGTGACGTATATTACCCGCGACAAAATTTCAGCTCTATCCGCTTGTCGACAGGCTGACCCTAAATCTAACCAGTCGGATTTTAATGCCTGAATCTAACCAGTCAGATTTAAACACCTAAACCGAAGCAGTCGGGTTTTAATAGCGTAGACCCATGGGTCGGCGTCTGCTACTGCACGGTCCAGCGTAGACCCACCCCAGTGTACGGGGCTATGCTAATGTGTCATAAGCACAGCGGTGTAGTCATGCTAACAACAGGTAGGTCATGCTAACAACAGCTAACATGCTGCACGCCCCAGCGTAGGCTTGGGCAATGTACGTCACGCCCTAGCAAAGAGGTTTCGCACCACCGTAGAGGTCTCCAGCCGAACACCCCAGCGTAGAGGTTTGCTCGAGGGCTGCAGCAGACCCTCTTGAAGTTGGCAAGCATCTTCTCTACCAAGAAAAGCTTTCAGTGTTGTTCTTTATTCTTTTTTTTATATAGAGAAAAATGATGTGCAGAACTGATATAACTACTAGGAGCAGCATCAATCCTATTTCTTCATTGGCCACCATTGCTTACTGACTCTTTCTACTGAAAGACACTGATTGGTCATTCTCTGACTGGGAACAAAGGTTTCACCTTGAAGCTTTGCAAGATGGATTTATCTTACTACTGACATAAAATCTGGCCAGTCAGTTGTTTGTTCAAGGTTATACTAAAGTGCTGTACAGTGGAAAAAGTACAAGAAGAAGTATGCAATGAAACACAATGTTAATATAAAAGTAATAGGACATTTGATTAAGATAGAAAAATTTTAAAATCACTTGAAAAGGAAGGGATGAAAGCCATCTCTAAGGCAGAGTCAAACAGCAGGGAATAAAAGAGCATTTAAGGTATGGGGGACAGCAGAACATGTAGAGACAAAGTTCCAGAGCTCAGCTCTGCCACAGAAAGGCTCGGTCACTCCTGAGCTTCTACAATGACTTTGGAACAGTTAGAAGTTCTGATCTGTATATCTGAGTGCTAGGTGCAGGCCTGTAACACTGGCAGTGTTGGACAACACTTTCAGTCCAGACTAAAGTACATTAAGACAAATGTTAATGTCATGTAATGTGTGGAATGTCTGAACCCAGAAATGTAAGAGGATCAGGTAGACCTTGACCAAGCTTGCTTTTTCAAGCATTTAGCAAACAGCAGACCATTGTCTTCATCAGATGCCATCTAGATTCACTGAAATTATGTCTTTGGTTTAGGGAAGGACTGGCAACTGCTACTGTTTTAGAGTGCTTTATCTGGCTGACAGGAGTTTTTCTGTCTGCTGTGATGTCAAATCCTTTCCCATGCAGTGTCCCCCAGAGTTCCATATTTGCTCTGATTCTGTTCTCTCTTTACATGATCCTCCTGGGGTCCATTTTAATAAAGTATGGCATCTCTTTCCATTTTTCCACTGACAACACTCTACTTGCCCTTGAAAATCAAAGTTTCAAATTCGTTGGGCCCATGTAGACTTTTTCAAAAACATTCAAGCTTGGATGACTTTGAATTTTTCCAAACACAATGAGAGAAAGACGGAGGTCATTACTTTTGGACCCCATGGAGGCTGAAACAACCTCAGTATTGATCTCTCCCTTCCTGAGCCTTTTCTTAAACTCTAGAAATAACCCTGAGGGTGATAATGAACAAAGATTTTCAAATGGATCAGCAGACAACTTCAGTCGTGAGGGTCAGCTTCTTCCATCTCCAACTTTTATCCAAGGTTGAGCCCTTTTAATCTTTGATTTTGGGAGGGTTATGCATGATTTTTTTATGACTTTATTTTGAAGCTGTCCACATCTCTGAATTGTTGACTGCTTGTTCTAAAAGCTGCAGCTTGCATTTTAACCAGTAAATGTAAATATGAGCACATTTCCTCCATAGCCACTCTTAACTGGCTCTCTGTGCATTTCAGGATGGATTTTAAGGTTTTGTTATGGATGTATTAAACTTACTGGCTCCTTCCAGTCCTTTTAAAGACCCATATTTTATCAGACACACTCTGATACACAAATCAGTTCCTTCAGATTTTCCCATATTCAAAGCTGAAGCTGAGGGGTGACCAAGCCTTTTCACATGTTTATACCTCCCTACTGCTTTTAATAGTTACTTTTTCATGTCAAGTTGTTTTTTAAATTGTCCTACTTTTTGATTGTATTTTTGTCGTTTATATTTTTCATCGTACAACCCTTTGGTCAACTTTTTGCCGTTTTTAGATGGACAGGATCCCCTCACAGTGAGCTGCTAAGTCACATGTTTTGTTGCTCTGTTTGGCCCATAAAGACGGACAGACAGAACGTTCATCTAATCATAATTTTTTCATAGGCTCTGCCCTTTCCCAATTGCTGTGTATGAGTGGTTTACCAGATGGATGTGTGAAACACATCCATCTGGTATGCCAGGTTAGCTCAGACCCTGGATAGAGCCCCTTAGAGGACAGTCTCATGCTCACAGCCCCTAATGCATTTGCTCTCTGTAATCAAACCTCATTTAAAGTCAATTGACAATAATTTTGTCAATTAGATTGAGAAATGGGAGGGTGCCAGCAACAGTTTACTTTATACTTTCTCTGAAGAGAGAGACAAAATCTTGTTGGTGAACCCTGATGAGTGCTTACAGTTTACCACTGTCTACTAATCAACTATAAGTGAGAGAAGATTGCCCCCTGCTCAACTTGACTTAACCTAAATTGATGTTGTTGTTTGGAAATGCCACAGTCTCTTGTTTAGAGACCAGATGTTCTAATGCACTGCTGCGTCCCTGAGAGCCTGCTTACCACAGAACGAGTAAATCTGACCTCTTCCAGCTCTGAGCACATTTGGATCATCATCTGCAGAAAAACCGCAGCTGGCTGGTTTCCATTTGAATAGCTGTGGCAGTTCTGTTTCCTAGTAGTCACTGTTAAAGGCTAGTTAATGTAAATCACAACACTTAATTAATAAAATGTTACTTCCTTCATTGTTTTTGAATGAGCATCCATTATTACTTTGCTATGTGACTTTTAATTAACATTTTTCCATTAAGCCACGCAGCAATATAAGCCACCAGCTACTTACATTTGCTGAGATAGCCCAGGGGCCGGCTCTGCTTTTGAAAAGACTCATGCCTTAAATTTTCATCACAGTAATGCTATGCTAATACTAATTGTGTTGTGTTTATTACCATCCTTGTTTTTTTAAACCCATTCCAATTTGTTAATCATTTTGTCTGGTTTAATTGAGAAAGTGATTGTTGATGCTTGGGGTGTTTTTCACTCAAATTGTTATTGGGCCCCTGCCTGTGAAATCCCAAATCAATACCTGTTCCTCATTTGATTCTTGGCTGGGGTCTTATAGATTCACACACATGCACCCATGCACGCACAGACACAGAGCATTTCTTTTCCCTATGACTCGATTGTTGATTTCTATCTGCCGTCCCTGCGGCATCACCCAGCCAGACATCGGCTCTGCTTGCTAATGTCAGTGGAACTAAGCATTGATCACATAATCGAATAATTGTCCACTTCACGCTCCAGGACGAGCATGAAGGGGACTCTGGATGGGCATGAGTTTTGGCTTAATCCAGCAAGTAGACAAGAATTATGTGTATATGCGTGTGTTTTCCTAAGATTGTGTGTTTTTTTTTAGATAGTGGGTTGTATTGTTGCAATGTTCCAGACTAAACTTCATAATGATCCAGCAGAAACAGTCGCTGACATTGCACATTGTTCCTTCACGTGTCCTCTCCCCTGTTTAATCCCTCTCTATTACTTTCTGACTCACACAGACACTCACAAACAAAAATGTCCTTCACATTGGTAGACTGGTTATTAAATGCAAGATGAATGTCAAGACATTCACACTAGCATGTGTAACTGCCGTTGCCAGTCATAGAAAGGCCTTGGCATTTCACAGCTACCTCGAAGGCAGTCTGACGCGACGAGGACATGTCATCCTGAGGCTCTCTTGAGTTTTATTACTGCTCTCACTCCCCCATTACACTTGTAGGATAAAATACTATTAGCAAAGCTCCCTCTGACATTGGACTCAACTACTTGGCAGAGTTACTCTGTTTACTTTGTAAAATAGGCCCTCAAGCTGGAATGTTAATACAAGCAGAACTATCAGTATCAAGAAAGTTTTGTCCAGCTCTACATTTCTCCTTTTACTTCTATATTTATTATGTTCACATAGCTGCCTTTTCTTATGAAGTTATGAAGCTATTACATTGTTGGACTGTGCTGGTGGTGTCTCAAGGTGAAACCTTTCCATGCAAAGTTGGTTTACAGAATGTGGCTAACATTAGCAGTTATAGCAGGTTTGATCCTCTTTGCAGGTTAATGTCCACATTCCTGTGTTGAATATGTCTCCACAACTTTATCCTCACTGAATCGAAATAGAGCTAAACCGCACAGCTCCCATGAGATGCCATCAGTACTAAATTAGCATTTGTTTATACTGAAAAAGAGCATTGTGGCAACAATGCATTAGCCATAAAGAAAGACAGCGATAATCATGGCCAAACACTCCATTACAGTTAGGATGGAGACTGAACTATCTTCATCATCAATCATCTTGTATTTATCAGCAACTGAAAAGACAGTAAAAAATGAAACTGCAAAAAAGCTACTGGCGATAAATCTTATACTGTTGGAAAGCCTGTTTATTACCCTTTTAAATGATGCCACATTTATAAGGAACATGCATTTGTGGGATGAGCAGCAGAGCTGAGTATGTGGGTTGCGCCCATGAAAAATTTGCCAAATCTTCTCTGCCAAGGCCAAACAGCTTATTTTGCTGTTGCTATTGACTCTTGTTTTGAGCTTCTGTTACCCCCAGGTGCTGCCAATCAGGTGCCTGATTGGCAGCTCCTGTGAGCATGGGCCCTGTTACAGTGGTCAGTAGATGTCTGCTTCAAGAATCGGCATGCCACGGGCCCGTTGGTTGGACAACTTCAAGCTGGTGTTCCGCAAAACCAAGCTGCGGGATTGTTTGGAGTAAACCCTAGCACCATCTCCAAGCTGAAGGCCAAGTTCCCATTAACGGGGAATGTCAGAGACAGGCCACAAAGTGGGCATCCCAAGAAGACAACACCCCAAGAATACTGTTTTCTCACCCTGTCAGCAAGAACTCTAACCTCCAAGATGGCAACACTCACCCCCACAGAGTGGGGTTTATCAGAGACTACCTCCAGAATTTGGGAGTGGAGAGGATGGAATGGCCTGCCAGCAGTCCTGACTTTAACCTCATTGAACACTTGTGGGATCAGCTTGGGTGTGCTGTTCATGCAAGAGTGACCAACACAACCACGTTGGCTGACTTGCAACAAATGCTGGTTGAAGAATGGGATGCTATCCCACAGCAGTGTGTGACCAGGCTGGTGACCAGCATGAGGAGGAAGTGCCAGGCTGCTGTGGCTGTGTATAGTGCTCCACACGCTCTTGAAGCTTCTGTTTGTTAAATTAACAAATTGTTTAATTGTCAATACGTCTTGTTTCTTCAAACTTCAATCATCCAATCCACCAAACACCCAACAAGTCAATGGCAGAATCAGCTGTTTGGCATTGACAGAGAAGATTTGGCAAATTTTTCATGGGTGAAACCCACATACTCAGCTCTGCTGCTCATCCCACAAATGCATATTCCTTACAAATGTGGTATCATTTAAAAGGATAATTAACAGGCTTTCCAACAGAATAAGATTTATCACCAAGAAGCACTGTTACAACAAAGAAATAATGTACCAAACACAAATTTCCTTACTTTTTGTTTTAAGTTTATTAAAGGTAATTGAGTGCTGGCCATTGGGTTCTTGGGATGGGACAGTGTTCTAACACAGTACAGGGCAACTGGGCCAAGGTGTTTAAATGCTATCATAACCTATTTTTCAACAAACTAATGGATCATGAACAATGTTGTTTGCCTTTAAGTTGTGGCTGTCACTTAATAGGTAGAGCAGGTCATCTCGTCTTGCCTGCATTGCTGCGTCGGTGGTGTGTGAGTTTGTATCATTGTATTCGGATGAATTAGCCAACACTGATGGCCTCTCTCCATCAGTGTATGAATGTGGAGTGAATGTGTGGTGGTTTCGGTTTTCCTGGGTTTTATTTTGGTTTTATTTTTGTTAACTTCCTGTTCCAGCATCGTGGTTTGAGTGTCTAACTTCACTGTGCTTTCTCTGAGGCTCCCTTCCCCCATGTAGCGCTGAGGTTGACTGGCCACACCTGACGCAACTCTGTAATCAGCGCTTCTTCAAATCTGCTGTTCAGCCTCAACTCAGTGCCAGAGTATCCCAAGCTTCTCGCCAGTGGTATTTGGCTCCTCTTTTTCTAAGTGTTCTCAGGAGATTCATTGAGTAACTTTTGTATTTTTTCTGTGCCTCAAGAGACTAACCTTTTTGTGTCTTCCTTTTTTCCAGTGCCTCACTCTCTGCCTCGCACCAGCCCAAACCCAGCACACTCTCGTTCACTGTATCCCCTCAACCTGGACTCCTGGATTCCCCCCTCCCCCTTGCACTATTACCATCTTTGTTCAATACAATCCTTAAAACTTCGTTTAGTCTGGTGTGCCTTCTGGGTCCTAAATCCACATCCACCACAGAATGGGTATAAATGGGTAGATGTGACCAGCAGTATAAAATTCAATTAAATGTCTTTTTAGTTGCTTATTATTGGCTAAGCAGTAAACCTACTGTATATTGTCTTATTTCCTTATCTGATTCGACTCAGCACCTGTATAACAGTATTACTAGATTTGAAGATGATGAATTACAATACCTCTCTAGATTTGTCCTTTTTTCTTTATTCTTTCACAATCTCCCTCACTTTCCCCATCTCTTGCTTCCTTCAGCTCCCTCCTGATACTTTCTTGCCGCTGGCTCCTTCACTCAGTCTCCTTCCCTTCTCCTCTGTAGCGTTTTTCTCTCTCTCCACATCCACAGACACACACTCAGACCTTTTGTGCCACTCCAGCTATATATTCCCTTACCCCGCACTATATCTCTGTCTGAATCTCTCTTTCTCTCAATGCCGTCACTTACCTTCAGGCAAAGTCATCCCCAGTTGTTATGCCCCCCCCCCTTCCCTGTGCTGATCACATCATCTCACTACCTCAGAGTCATTTTCCAAATTTGGCCTCTAATTGGGTTTCTCCTGCGATTAAGTCAATAACAACCTTCATATTAGCGTTTAATGTCCCCTAATGAGTCCATTTGTTGGCCAGCGGCTAATTAGCACTGATCTGTTTATAGACAGCCTAAACTAATTGATGGACATTACTGAAACACTATTTTTCATTGAGTTATGTTGAGCTCATACCTGCTCTTAGTTTGCAGCCTTGTAGTGCAGAGCCCCCCACAACAGATTATACCGTTCCGGTTCATGGATCCGACTGTATAATTTGTGAAACAGCTAAGCATTAACGTTAATGATAACTCTAGGGGAGCAAAATGAAATCCATTAAACATTGACTGACAAATCTTCTTCCACCCCAACAAGCATTTAGTTTTATTAGTGTTGATTGTATTCAGGGTTGGTGTAGAGAAGACTTGTGTCTGCTTTTGTTAGCCTTGGCAATCGCTGAAATATTCATATCTGCCAAGTGTAGACTCTTCAAAAGTGCTTGCGCAGTGCACAAGCACAACCGTCATGAGGACTCATCATAACAGACTGGTATAAATAAGGCCCTAAAGGTAACAATAAGGGGAACACGAGGACAACACACTGCTAGTGGAAGCTATCAAGTTAGAATCTTAGACAAAGTTTTAACAGATCCGACTGACATGCCAGGACCCTCCCCAGGAGTTTAAGTCTGCACAAGGCTTTGGCTTGATAAGGCAGCGTCTGTATGTGAATACAAAGTGAGCTGGAGGAGTCTGATATTGGGACTCATCCCAATCATATGCCTCCAGGTTAGCACACTATCAATAGGAGGGGTTTGTTTGAAGCGAGGTTGTCTCTCTGCACACAGCTGCAGTTCCATGATAAAGAGGAGGGAAGCTTGATAGGTGAAGCTTCCTGTCCTTCCATCCCTTTCTCAGTCTCCCTCTGTAATTCAGTTCAACTCAAATTGGCATGAAAACACCAAAGCAAGAGGGTATTTTCTCCCCTACTCTCTACCTTATATCTGTGTCTGTGTATGCGTTTTCAGTATCAGTGCCTGGACAGTGCTCTATCTGGGTTGTTAAATATTTGATTCGTCACTGTTTGAAAGTTATTAGAGCTGAGTTTATATAGGAATACCTGACAAATTGAAGAGAAGAAAACTCTGTCTTTGCAACCACATCTCCCTTGCTGTGCAAACAAGAAGGTATCAAGTGTTTGCCTCCTTAAGCCTCCATCAAAGCAGAATCTGTCTCAAAGATTCCTCTTAATACTATCCCCATGTGCCATCTGTACCCATTAAACCTATCCTATATCAAGTTGAAAATATAAAAAAGAACAGCTAAGAGATCTTACTTAAATATAATGACTGAAAGGGGGTAATTACTGATGAGGCACAGAAACTGAATGTGGATTTCTTTTGCAGGCAGTTCTATTTTAAGGATTTTAACTTGAAATGTTCTCTAAACTTTGTATACCCTGCTCACAGCTTTGCAAGCAGATTCTGAAGAGGGCTGTCCTTACATTGTTCTCTTCATGGTTTTAAAAAGGATTTGTCTCAGTGGATTTAATGGTTCACCAATTTACATGCCTGAATAGCACACACAGCGATAAGTAGAAAACTCAAGACTGAAGCAGCTGACGAAGAGGATCAACTTCTTGGAAAGCTCTAAGTTGTGATTCCTTTTTTGGGCTTCTGAGCGTGTTGATGTAGTTCTTGATTCATGTCAATCACTTCAGTACTTCCTCCATAAACCTATGTCTTAACGGCCTCTGACTGTACATGCCAGATATGAAATTGTTTGTGCACAGTCATGACAGAATGAGACTCATCACGTTGATTGGAAATGCCTGTAAACAAAGGCCTGGCATCCTAGGCCAGTTTTCAGATACAAATTCATAGGAATTGTGCTTGTCTTATTTTTTATAGAATAATAATGTTTCTGTACTCCTCAGGCTAAAGCTTCTTTGTTGATCCTAAAAGCCTGAGAGGGAGCTAGCAAGACTATTCATTTTTGACAGCCACTTTCACAGACAGTTCATCTGGGACACCATATATTTCAAAAAGGAAATGTCATAATTTGCTGGTACAAGGTATTTCCCGTTTTAGATTTTTCTTTTGAATTTAACTTTACCCACAAACAAAGTCTGGCAGTTACATTCATGAAATAACCACATTGCGATGATAAAAGACAAAGAAACATTTCATAAATAAAGCAGAGAAAAAGGTCAAAGGTCTTACCAAGGATTGAATTATGTATAGACCCATTTTAGAAGTAGTTACCTGAACAGTGGCTCTCTTAAGCTTTGCAAATCTAGCATTAAACACTAGCTACATAGTAACAGTTACTACATAAGCCAATGTAGCTAAGTTAGCTTTAGAAATGAGAGCTTTAGTAACCTGAGCTTAAGCAAACGTAGCTACAGATTTGTAAACTTAGCTTTAGATGCATTAGCTGTGTAGCTACTTCTACTGTTAGCTTTACCAACATGAACTTTAGCAAACATAGCTAGAGTTAACTTAGCTACACAGATAATGTGGCTATAGCTCACGTAGCTGACCTTAGGTTTAGTGTGACATCACTCAGATTTAATTCAATTTTTTTATACAGTGCCTATAAAAAGTATTCACCCCCTTGGGTGTTTTAATCTTTAATTGATTTTATTAACCAATAATGTTCAATGTAATTTGGCTTTTTGACAAGAAAAATTACAAAAAGACCTCTTTAATGTCAAAGTGAAAACATATTTCAACAAAGTAATGTTAATTAAATGAAAACATACGGAGAAACATAAGTGACTGCAGAAGAATTCACCCTCCTCAAGGCAATATTTATCAGACACATCTTTGTCTGCATTCACAGCATTGAGTCTGTGTGGATTTATCTAATTTAGGCTTGCACATTTGAACACTGCAATTTGACTTCATTCTTTTTGCAAAATTGCTTGAGCCACTTCAGGCTGCACAGGGATCGGGTGTGAACAGCCCTTTATAAATCCAGCCACAAATTCCCTGTTGGTTTGAGGTCTGGGCTTTGGCTCAGCTACTCCAGAACGTTCACCTTGTTGTCTTTAAACCATTTCTGTGTAGCTTTCGCTTTATGCTTTGGGTCATTGTCTTGCTGAAAAATAAATCTTCTCCCAAGCCATAGCTCTCTTCCTGACTAAAGACTGTCCTCCAGGATTTCCCTATATTTTGACGCATTCATTTTAACCTGTACATTTACAAGCCTTCCAGAGCTGTCTGCCGAGAAGCATGCCCACAGATTGATGCTGCCAACACAAAGCTGTACAGTGGAGATGGTGTGTTTGTGGTGATGTGATATGTTTGGTGTTCGCCACACATCTAATCTGACGGCCAAAAAACACCATTTTGGTCTCATCAGACCAAAGAACTGTCTTCCACTTGACCATGGAGTCTACCACATGCCTTTTGGCGAACTCGACAGTGACTTTGCCACTCTCCCATAAAGCTTTGACTGGTGGCCAAAATATATTGACCATGATTGTTTAATAAACTCAATAAAAGGGTAAAACATCCAAGTGGGTGAATACTTTTCATAGGCACTGTATGTTAGAAACCTGTATGCATGGCATCTACTTGTATTTTACATAAGCAAAACTCAATGCATTTGTCACTATTTCTATAAATATTACTGATTTCAAATAAATTACTTTAATATTTCAATATTAAATATTTTATAACTTTATAACTTGTGTAATGAGTAAGTAATCAGACCAAAGCGCCTCTGCCAGTTTTAGCAACAACATAATAGCAAAGTGGTCTGCTTCATAGGATAGTTGCTCTCTAACAACTAATTTACATTGTTTTTCTTATATTAAACAAGAGATCATTTCAACCTAATGGTTTATACTGTGTGTTAATTGCTGTTTTGAAGTTTGTTGACAAAAATAGGCCTAAATTATGCTTAAATGTGCTGCTTGTTCGCTTAAAAGTTGTAATTTGGCTGACCTGATCAGACCAGAAACCTGTCTCAACCATGAATCTTTTTTTAAACAAGATGGATTGATGCCTCATGTCCAGGCAAGGGACAAGACAGCACTGCAGTGAAAAATTCACCCGCAGCCAATGCTGCACTTTCCCCACTGGCCCCAGTTTCACAAGAGATAAATTTAAAACTCCTAACAATACTCCTCAAACTGGAAATCAGATCCATTTGGACTCCTTCTCTAGAGAATATTTTAAACCACGGAGGCTTTATGTTTTGAAACTTCACTTGAGAAAAACAAAGGCATTTTTGGTGTTTTCCTGCAGTCCTCAGCCAGCAATAGAAACACTGGACTGCTGTGCATTTAAATTGTACCTTATGAAAGAACAGGGCATGGGCAAACTTTCACAAATGAGCAAGAAAAATTGTCCAAATATTCCAACAGTGATTTGGCACTGCTGTAGAGTGGATGAGTTGGTCTCTTTGGTGTCGCTTGTGATTTCTCCCTCTGCAAATGAATTACAAGTGCAGGAAACTTGGCAGGAATAGAGCCCCATTGAGTGGTTTTTCAACATGTAGCTCAGCCTGTTCACTGAGATGCTGAGTTTCTATTTGAGAGTCTGGAAAACTATCTGTTTGCTCATACATGTTTGAACTAGGTATCAGTATTACAGTTATGAAAGTATTCATCTCCAACATTTACACAATGTGAACAATTTTAATAGAGAGTAATTGTCCAAATATTATTGGTGTAGTCACCACTTGATGGTTGCATAGCCTGGGTTGCTCTGCACTGTCAATACTTTACAGTGCCTATAAAAAGGTTTTTGACAAAAAATATAAAAAACCCTCCTTAATGTCAAGGGAAAACAGCTATGCAATGTAAAATATATGACTGCATATTATTTCCTTCAAATCAGTTTGAAGTAGATGCACCTTTGGCTCCTATCATAGCACTGAGTCTGTGTGGATAGATCTCAGTCAGGTTTGCACATCTGGACACTGTAATTTGACTTCATTCTTCTTCGCAAAACTGCTCAAGCTCTGCCAGGATACAGGAAGATTTGGCGTGAATGGCCCTTTTCAAGTCCAGCCACAAATTCACTTTGCTGTTCAGGTCTTGGATTTTACTCAGCTGCTCCAGAACATTCACCTTGTTGTCTTTAAACCATTTTCTGTGCAGCTTTCACTGTACGCTTCAGGTCATCGTCTTGCTGGAAAATTAATCTTCTCCTAAGGAGTAGTTCTTGTTGAGACTGAATGAGACTGTCCTCCAGGATTTTCCTATATTTTGCCAAATTCCTTTACCCTCTACTTTTACAAGCCTTCCAGAGCCGGCTGCCAAGAAGAATGCCCACAACATGATGCTGCCACCACCATGCATCACAGTAGGGATGGTGTGTTTGTGGTGATGTGCAGTGTTTGGTGTCTGTCAAACATAGCATCTTATCTGATGGCCAAAAAGCACCATTTTGGTTTTATCAGACCAAACAACTGTTTTCGTCCTGACTATGGAGTCTCCCACATGCCTTTTGGTGAACTATATACTATATACTATACATTTTATATGCGTTTTCTTCAAAAGTGGCTTTGTCTTTGCAGTTGTGTGTGGAGTTTTTCACTGTTCAGCTGCTGAAGGTTGACTCTTCTTCAGAGTAGTCATACGTGTCTTGGTAGCCTCTCTCACTAGTCTCCTTCTTGCATGGTTACTCACTTTGTTAGGATGGACTGATCCAGGCAGATCTCCACATGTGCCATATTCCTCCTATTTCTTGATGATGGATTTAACTATAGTCCAAGGGATGCTGACTCCCAGACATACTGATTAACAAGTGACTGGACCCTTCCAGACACAGGAGTCTTTCTACTACAATCAGGTATGGACTGGGACTAAAAAACTGCCTTGGACTTTGACTCAGCCCGGCCTACAATACTCAGTGCGCGGAAACTCATCAACACCTAGCAACGCTGAAGTTGTTTAAATCAATTAAAGATGATTTCATTCTGTGATTCATTCTCATTTCATCTTCTCCCATGTGATACGTAATGATGGAATGGATTTAAAAAAAAAAAACAGGATGGATGTTTAAAAAAAGGTTTTATGTATCCAACTGATTATAACAGCATATCATCTATTCCATGCAATCTTAAAATTACTTTATTAATAATCTTAATTAATTTATGCAGTAATCAATCTTTCTGCACAAATAATAATACCACATTTTAATGAAAATACACCACTACAAATGTAACTTCTGTATTCAAAGTCTTCAAAGATAAGTATTATCAAAAAACTGGAATGTTACCAAAACTTAAAAAGTAAAAGCACAACAGTCCCTAACAGTTTTGTACTATTTTTTTTATATTTCTTAATATTACTGGTGCATGTTTCATTTTACAGCTAAAATGTTTAAAGTGGAGCTGTTTTAACTACTGTAATCATTATTTCATTTCATTTTATTTCATATAATTTGTTGCATTGTACTGAGCTACACAAACTGGGTATAGATAAAAATGTAGCAACCTGAATAACATTTGCTAACATCAGCCCTAGCAAGTAACTCTCTTCCTCCCTTCCTCATGTTCCATACTTACTTGCCCTGTATCTATCTGTGGAACTTCCTCATCATCACAGGTGGCCGCACCATGCTGAGGCTGCTCAGCGAGTCCTGGCCTCAACACTCACTTCTTGGATGCTGCTAATATCAACATGAACTTGTGCTGCAGTGCTGCTGCTGGCTGTGCTGCTGAACATTTCAGTTAATTTGTAACATTTAGCAGCTTCACTCTCTAAATGTTGCATTTTTTTTCCTTTTACTTTGTAGAAATCTGTTTTCACTTTGACATTGAAGAATTGTGGCTAAAAAAGCCAAATAATATTGGCCCTTTAATAAAACCAATAAAAGGCACTGTAATATTTCAAGCCAGGTATCTTTATTCAGCCATACAGTTCAGTTATTTTTGACACTCTTATGTATTTGGTTATACTCTTTCTTGTACTGTAATGTTTGTATATGCTTGCACATAACATTTCTAGGATGAACACAGCTCTATCTGATCTTATTTTATCTTACCCTATATAAAACAAGACACATGAGCTCCTGGTATTAACATATAGCCCACAGCTGAATGTGTAAAACAAAAGAGTGTATATTAAGTTTCCGTGATTAGGGCACAATGTTGGTATGATATAATATTTCCTTTTTTGTGTGTTATAGGCAGTGGAGACTTTACTGTGCCCTTGTATCAGCTTTATTGTGTAATAGGCACATGATAAAAGCCATGAACTGGTTTTAATGTAGCTAACTAATAAAGTAATATTAACAGGGTAATTGAATTTGCTATGAAAGCATACTGTTAATCTCATATTTTACATGTTAATGCTGTTATCTGTTGCTTATTAAGGGTTATCTTTTTCCACAGTGTTCAGTTTTTTTAACAATTAGGCCAATACCATGAAATGCTTGAGTGGTTGCCAATAATCCTGAGGTATTTGTTCTGGTTTTCATTCAAAGATTAGGCAAGTCTTTCTTATAAAAAGAATCACATATTAGTATGGGTTGACCCTCTTCTAGCTGCAGGTTTTGTCCTGTATAATTCTTCACAGGCTTTCTCTCTGCTCTGCTGTATGAGCGATTTAAATCACAGCATATGAAAGGTGAGTAACGGTGCTATCTTACAGCTTCTTGTTTTTATAGCTAGGTGAGACCGTTAGCGGTCCCTAGCCCGCAGTTTGGGCACCACTGTCCCGAACTGGCCGACCTCTGCTCTCCGGCTCTCTTCCTCCGACTCCGCCTCTCAGAACCAACACACGAGCGACCGACTACCCCAGCCTGCCTGCCGCCACCCCGAAGCCCCTCCAGCTCCAGCCTGTGTAGGCTACTTCCCCAATTCCCCAAACCGGACTCGGTACTTCTTGTCCCGATGCGAACTCGGCTCTTTTTCTCACCCCAGATGTTGTCGTAGTTATGCCGGAAGACAAACAAACTTGAAAAGTACGGTAAACAGGAGCAGCTTTACCGGAGAAGTTTTTCCTTCTCTGCCCCAATTTTTGGCCCCGCTGCGGGGCAGGACAGTCAGAGGAGGACGAGAGGAACAGGGGACCGTATGATGTGGATCTGGTACCTTCTGCTTGGTTCGGGGTCAACCTCAAGAACTGTTGGTAAGTTTTGAAAAGCACGCTGAAAGTAATGTTGTTGTCACGGCGCCGACACGCTTCAGTTTACGGGAGGGTCGGAGGGAGGGGGGATGTGAAATCTTTGAAGTTTTCGCTGTGGTACTGCGAAAAGTGCTGCTCACGTGTGTGTTTTCCTTCGACAAATTTGATAAAAGAACAACTTTCACCAGAAGTTCTCCTACCTTTTTTCTCTCTATCGACTGAGCTGTGTCTTTTTCTTCCTAAGTTGAAGGAGCAGGGCAGCAGTTTCAGAGTTTTTCATGCATGACGAATGGGTCTATGTCCCCCTCACTTAGGAGTGAGAATATTTTTGCTCCGGACACCCCCGTGCCATATCCATCTACTTGTGTGTGTTTTACTGAGATGGGGTTATGGTCTCCTTCAGGTTGAGTTATATGACTGAGAAGTTGTTGACAGGGCAGTGTTGACAAGTCAATCTGTTCTCCAGCCCCGCCATGGCAGCTGGGGCCCAGTGGAGGACACTACACGAGTTTATACATAGCAGTCAGTTTAACTCCTTTTAACACTGCAGCTGTACTTTTAAGCTGGTATTTCCATCAGTGGCATCTATCCACTGGCTATTGCAACATGCCATTCCAAGAATGGCCTGCAGGGAATAGATGCTGGTAAACAGATGTGATCATAGGTGAATCAGAAGAAGCATCTGTGATTATCATGATGATAAGGTTACAAGCTATGCTTAAAATAAGGAAGGAATTGCATCCACCCTTTCTCCTTTAGATAAAAAGCTAAATGCACATAAACTGTCTGCATAGTATTTGCGCAGTAATAAGAGCAGCACATCCCGGTACTTTTGAATTAGGGCTGCAGTAATTGATTGGTTTTGTAATTGAGTATTATAAAGATTATTCTGTTTACCAAGTTGCCTTATTTAAGAGTAATGACACAAGACGAATAAGAAAGAAGGCAGGTCTGTTAAAATGACTATTTTGCACATGACATAGGTTTTCTAACAAAGTATATTTTAAACTGTGCATTTAAGTCCCAGTGGCATACAACTGATATACAAAAGGAAAATAAATTGGTTAGATAAAATATTGCTACAGCTAGGTTTAGAGAGATTTTGAGTGTTGTCACTTTATTTCTCATACGTACTTTTTTATGCTCCAGTTTGTCTTTCAATCATTTTTATTTTTGTACAGGACACTTTTTTCATGAAAATCATTTTAACATCTGGTATTTTGTGCAAAGGGGCTGCATGGCGGTGCAGGGGTTAGCACTGTTGCCTCACAGCAAGGTCTCTGATTCGCTTCCTGGTCAGGGCCTTTCTGTGCGGAGTTTGCATGTTCTCCCCGTGCACGGGTACTCTAGCTTCCTCCCACCACCAAAAACATGCTCATTAGGTTAATCGATCAATCTAAATTGGCCGTATATGTGAATGTGGGCGTGTCTGGTTGTCTGGGATAGGCTCCAGCCCCCCCCCCCATGGGTGGATGGACTTTGTGCACAAATGTAATATCTCACATTCTAGCTCCATCATTCACTCAGTTGTCTAATGATGCCTGAAAGCTGTTATATTACAGGAATATGATCTATTTTTCAAAGGGCGTTCAATTTTCATTTTTCAACCACATTATTTCTTTGTGAGTTTGCCTACTATACTGTCAAAATATGACTTTTTAACACCATCCTCTGTCCTGAGGGCGAATTTTTAGGGTGTAAAGCTGCTTCTATGACCTGTTGAATCCTGGTAACAAAACTTGACAGTGCTGAATTTGAAAATAGATAATTTACCATATCACCAACATGCACATGTGGAACAAGGGGAGAGAGAGATGGAGGGATGGAGAGAAAGCACCAACACATGACTTTAATCATGAAGCCTGTCAGTGGTCTGTGTATTTCTTAGGTCAATTAGTGAAGTTTATAAAATCCCCTACTGTAGAAAAAAAACCGACTACTGTGTTATATCAATGAATCCTGCTGTCAGTGAGTAAACTCAGAGAAATGTGTAGTACAGCTTGTGCTGCTACTCCTGTATAATGCTGCAGTGGCCATGATGCCACACAGAAAGTGGATGTGTAAAAAATGCAGCATGTGTACCTTTCAACGCCACTGCATCACCTTCTCTCTCTTCTACAGGGTTTTCATGCCTCGCATCATCTTTGGTGCACGGTATGTTGTAGTAAAGCCTGATTTATGCTTCTGCGTTGCGTTGACGGCGTAGGTACACCGTCAACGCAACGCCGTCGTTGACTATTCGAAGTTCTGCTTCGAGGGGACTCATCGCTCTGTAATTCACCGCCATGTCGCTAGGGGGGTGTGGCTGTGTGTGTATGTGGTTTCACATCTGAAT
Organism: Cheilinus undulatus; assembly: GCF_018320785.1. Lineage (NCBI taxonomy): Eukaryota > Metazoa > Chordata > Actinopteri > Labriformes > Labridae > Cheilinus > Cheilinus undulatus. The sequence goes on from NC_054873.1 coordinate 32,827,121, forward strand.
CCTTGTTTATCTTCCGGTCATGGCAACCGAGGTGGAGTGGGTGTGTGTTTGGAGTTGGAGCTCATCAATATCGATGGACAAGTTCTTTTGTTGCAAATGTTGAAGTGCAGGCAACAGGGAAGACGTTTGTGGAGGTGGTCTGTACGACCACTAAACGAGTCGAGGCTGAGAACAGGTGAATTTTCCACACTGGTTCACCCTCTGAGGGACCTGGATGAAGAAATGATGTTTTGAGTGGACCAATCACAGACCTTGCAGTCCTCGTCGCTGCGACGCGTAGTTAGGATTTTTTGGAGGTGCGCGTCAGGCTACGGCGTAGGGGTCTGTGTCGACTCAGCAAGTGCATTGTGCCACACAAAGAAGTGTCCTTGCAAACTATAGGGTCCGCACTTAAAACACGGTCATATCTGGAAACATGACTGATTTAAAAGAAACCTCGAGGGAGATAGTTCGCTCTGAGGAATTTTTATAATGAAATGATTTGAATTGCTTGAGGTATTGTTTCAACTCTTGCCTAAGTAATGCCGGATTTGCCCTCTTCTGGGTGAAAACACTCCATCTAAATGGCAGTAGATGGGAAAAATTAGGTTTTTGGCAATTTAAAATATTTAAACATCAAACCCATGCAGATTAACTGTTAGGAGGAGCAAAATTAGGCTAAATGGCTGCTGAGCTAAGCATGAAATTGCTGACTCTTCTGAAAAGGGACTGAAATCGTATTGTTTTAAAAGAAACAAAATTATAGATGTCTGTGCAGTCTTTCTCCATCAAACTGAACAAACATCCCCATCTCATGACTTGAGGTGTCATCAGCTGAGATCACATTCCTTATGTGTGCATTTTAAGTTAAATGAGTTGTAACATTTAAAACGCTGTTAATACTTAAGCAAAAGAATGAAACAACTACAGCTCCTGCTGTCACAGAGCAATCACTAGCTTAAAGTCCATGGGAAAACAACACTGGTCCCACTTTTATTTTTCTTTTAAAAGATTAGTTTTTGAGCATTTTTGTCTGTATTGATAGGACAGCCGAAGAGAGTCTGGAGATATGGGGTGAGACATGCGCCCAAACATGCGCCAAGACAAGGAATCAATCCTATGCAGGCCCCCAGCTTATGGGCGCCTGCTCTACCCACTGAGCCAAAACAGCACCCACACTGGCACACGTTTGACCACTTTACTCCTCTCTAGTTTCAGCCCAAAGCCACAGATGTCTTCTTTTACAATCGTTTGTCAATGAGTATGAAAAACAATGCAGTAAACTTGCACAGCTTTTCAGCGCGTTTCATAATGCTGCTACCACTGGTTTCTAACCTACGGCTATTGCACATTTTTAATTTGTTCTAGGATTTGTTATGGCAACATAACGTTTTTGGCATCAGGCTCTGACTTCATCATTACTCACAGATTTATCTTACATGCAGAATTTGAGGAGTGGTGAGATAACATCTTAAACCTCCCAGACGGAGCCAACAGGTGGATGCTGGGGTGGGGGTGGGATGGAAGTGAGAACACAGTGTTGATCCTGGGCAGAGCAGAGGAAGAGACCGGAAATCTTTCAGCTTAAATTGACCATAAAGTCAGGAGGATGTGAGTCATGTGATTTGATTTAGATGCATGTCAGGTGTGAATCATTATCATTAAATTCAGTCTCAGGGCTTTTTTTCCCACAAAAATTGGGGCATGTCACTCTGAGAGTGGAAAGTGACATTTCACTGCTCTTATCAAGTCTTATTCTTATCAGTGTGACTTTTCCTGTTATTATCAAAATAATTACATTTTAAGGCCCCTATGTTTCTCTTGCATCAGCTTTGGTATCTATTTGTTTGAGTTTAAACCTGTTACTCTCGTTTAAAAATGTGTCACCCTGCTTCAGAAAACAGTCTCTGTCGGATTGGTGCGCAGTGACTCATGGGATATGCAGGGCCAAAAAGGATGCACCAAATGGGTCCTTAAAAAAGTAATCCATCTAAATGTAAAAATATGTTTTATTGCCTTATGAAATGTAAAAATGATAATCTTATTGAGTAGAATAGGTCTGATCTGTGAAGGTTATTGTACATGTTACCCTCTGCAAAGTACAGGTGTGTAAAAGTGCACAGTGGTTTACTCTCATGGCTAACTGGAACACTTTGACTGATGAAGTTTTGTTAAGGTTAATGATGTCTGCTCTGAGAAATGCCTATTGCAGTACCACTTAAGGTTCAGTCACAATACATGTTTGTACATTAATCAAACAAACCTCATCTCTGATATGCATCAACATTTGAATTCAACACTTGTTACCAAACACAGGCAACAGAAACATTTGTTTGCACATGTTTGACCAAAACAAATATATATTTGTCAGTGACAGAGTGAAGCATTAATGCCATTATATTAGATGTGGATTTAGTGCGAGCTGCCAAACCCCACCCTATTTTGCTCAACTGGAGCAAAGGCGCATGTAGACATGATTGATGCCAGATATTTCCTCTCAGAATATCACTGTAGTTTGTTTTCTTCTGTGTTACTCATGTGTTGTCAGCTTTGAATAAACAAATTGTGCTCTGGCTTTTTATTAGCCGACAACCTGACCAGGGTAATAATAATATTGTCAGCCAGACTGTGTGGGTGTCCTATCTGTTCCCAGGCCATTACATAAGTAAGAACAGAGCAGAGAAATCCCTGGCCAGTGTTGTCTGATAGGATGCTGGTATCCGGGTGGCAAATTAACCGGTAATATGAGGTTGGAATTGGATGTCCTGTTACAGCATTTAGGATTTAATCTAAAATTTGGCCCCAGATGGATGTGGAACATGCTTGGGCAATACCCATTAAAATGATAATCACAGTGTTAATGTCTAAAGGTATGGCAATATTGAAAATTATATTGGTAAAATTATCCATCCCACAGAGTTTGTGCAATATAATGAAGCAACTAAAATATGTATGAATAGGGGAGTATCAGTGGTAGGTGTGCTTTTGTGCACAACTATCAACAAACCATTGCTACATATTATTGCAGCTATGAATATTGCAGACCTGCAAACATAAAGAGATTATAACAGTGTGGTTCATTTCCTACAGACGCTTCAACTTACAATAAGAAGCACATTTCTGAATGGTCAATTAGTGCAGTGCACAGTAATAATTTTTGTGTATGCTATCAACAATGGATGTCATACAAACAATCCTTTTATATGTTACATGCACTTCTAGAGCAGCGTTCGCCACAGTCTGCAATATGGATCATTACACCTCTAGTGGAATATTAAGTGAGCCAATTATGTTTTTGGGGCTGAGGCTGGTATTTTGGATTTAGTTTTACACACAGTGCTTAGCGGGCAAACAGCATGCAAGATCATCTTTCAATTTCTAAACTATAGAAGCTTTTGCAGCCCACTAAATCTTGGGAACGTGCCATAAATGTGTGGGTAAGCCTCAGTAAATGCTCAGTTTTTCAGCTCAGCAAATGTTACTAGTTCTCCATTTTTAAAAAAATGATCTCTCTCTTACTTTTGGGGCTCAAAACAAATGAAAATTGTTCAAAACCCATGTTTCAGTTCAGCAACAGCATCTGTTCTGTGGTAATAATTAGAGAACAAATTTAGCAAAGTGCACTCATTGTGCTCTCTTTCAAAGGATGCTTACATACTTTGCAGATTATTTGGCATTGCACTGGACTGGACTCCCACAGGAGCCTTGTAGTCGTGCAGCCTTGCACTCAAAGCTACAAGAGATAAATCAGTGCTATTATGTAATATGAGATTTAGCCACACAACCCACTGACAATGGAACGCTGCAGCAATGCAGTAACAAACAAGGCAACTTTATTGCACTGTGCAGCCTGAGAATATACTTGAGTTGGTCTGCTTGGCGGTATACCTTAGGGAATGCTGATATACTGTAAATAAAATTAGGTACAGTGTCAGAATGACAGATGAGCTTTGCATCAGTTATTTTCCCACATCCCAGGATGATAATCTTTATTAAGGATGAGGAATGTAATATACATGCCAGATTTATAAATGTTTGATTACACTGTGCCAACACTCAGTGCTTCAATGGTATTAAATCCTTTCATGCTTTTCGTCTCATGATCAAATACAGTGTGGACACATCCTTTTGAAGTCCTTGTTTTGTTTCAGATCATTGTTCATTGCAGACGTACAGCTATTGAGATCTGATATCAAATAGTCACAAAGATAAGAAAAACCTATTTGTCCCTTTGTGCTTCTGTGTATGCATGTAAACACACAGAGTCAGTTGTTTGGCTTCCCTTTGATTCTTATGGATGAGAAAACTCAGTTGTAAATGGAAGCATGTTTTCCATCATAGACTGTGGAAATAATGAGCGTAGACACTTGGTATCACCCAGCTGTGTGTCTCTTCCTTTTTTGAAAACATGAGTGAAGCGTCTTGTTGGAAATGTTGGTTATTTGGAATCGAAAGTGACCATTTTTGTGCTAAAGGGTGGTGCATGGAGAGTTGGCAACCCCAAGTTATCAAGGCTAAATCATCTATGCTTCGAGCTAATTCATCACTCTTTAAATCAGCGGTTTCCAGGGGATGCAAGAGTCTGTCTGTTCTGAGGTTGTTAAATTTTGGTTCATTCATTCTATCTGAAATCATGATAAAACGCATTGATAGTTCATACATCAGTGTTTTGGGGAGAAAACTTGTGTTTTGGATTAAAATTTTCTGCTGTAGAGGATAGAAACAATTCAAATTGCTGTGTGTTTTTGACAGCATTGTCTCTCTTTTTTACTTAGGTCCTGGGGCGGTGTCAGCTCTTCTTAGAAATGAGTAGGAGGGGCTCAGTTAAAAAAGGTTGGGAACCACTGCTTTAAATTAATGTGGACACTGCATCACTTGTTGATTTGTCAGAGGCTTTATATGAGCATTTTGGCCACCAAAAGTCAATGTATGCCTATTAAAAACAAGACTAATGCTGTAATCAGGGCTGTATGTTAACGTTTTCTGCCCATAGTGCTCGTGCTACAGAGGTTGGTGGTTTTGTAGCACAAGACAAAAAAACTGAAAATGAGTGAGGTGAATAGGGTGGGTGGTCAAGCACTGGGATTTGTTTTTGTTCAGAAACTGCTTTACTGAGAGCGTATCTTGAGCTGGCATGTTGTGTTGAAGAATGAAACAATTTTTCCACAATTGTGGTCTCTTTCTTCAGACTTTGTCTGACAGTTTTCTTGAACCTATTTGTAATAATGTTGATTCAACGTTGAACTATCTGGAACCAACTCCCCCTAAATAATACGTCAAAGAAAACAGTCAACATAGCCGTGAATTGCTTTGTCATAATTTCTTCATTCTTGGTGATGATGGTGTTTTCCAATGCATTGACTGTCGTTTTGCCTCAGGATCATAAAGGAAGATCCAGATTACATCCCATCACTCCTTCTAGGGCTGGTAGATTACAGCAGAAATAAAAATCCTGATTAATTTAACTTTTTCCTCGATTACAATTAATGAATGATTATCCACCCCTGACTCAGATTGTGCTGTGAATATTTGTATAATTTTAAAACAGATAACTGAACTTTTGTATATTTTAAAGTATAATGCATCAATCTTGTGTATTTTGAGAACAGAGTAATGTGGCTTAATCTATGAAACATAGTTCTCTTTAAACGGTTTTGTGCCCTTGTAGAAATTAAACCAAAGGGGTACTGATTCCAGTTTGATTGGCCAGTTTCAAATGAATAATCCTGGTCTGACTTCCTGATGAAAATTTAGGATGATGCAGATTTTCTTTCCTTAAAAATATTGTTGTTGACATCAGAAAGGTTTTTCGACCTAGAGAATGTTTAATTTTATATCAGTAATAAAACATTTAATGTTTATCACTTTTTCATCTGAAAAATACCACTAACCCAACATACTCACTTCACATTACTCCTTCGAAATGTATGTAAAAATAACTAGAAAAAAAAAAAATCAAGAATAACTAATACTGTGTCTTTGCAATTTATAGTTAAGACAGGTAAATATAGAAGAAGCAATCTGAGATACAATTAGGTCATCAACAAGGATGATAAACCAAATACTACCAGACCTGTGTCTTTTAGCAAAAATTACCTGATTTGAAGAATTGGCAAAAATGATCTTTCCTTTTAATGATCATATTACTTTTTGCAATTATAATGATAATATTTAAAATATCCATGTGTCTATTATTAAAAAGATATTTAATCACTGAGGGTTAATAACTTTGATCATAGGAATTGGGATTGATGCTGTCTGTTTTAACGGTGTGTTTCCATAAAATTTAACTCACATAAACTCTTGCCCCCTCTGCAGCTTTCCTCACACACACCCACAGGAGTTCATCTGTTTTCCAGCTTCTCTCCCTCACTGTTTCTGCTTTAGTGTTATCGCCTATAACACTAAATAACATATGTTATCATTATTCGTTTTCAGCCTGGAGCTGATCTGCACAAGGACGTTCAGCATTCATTAATTCACGATCACAATCAGTGTGGGAACTTTACCGAGTTTCTTCATACATTCACAAACTAAACAATGGCAGAAGTTGACGTTTAACTTATGTGCAGCGAGTGAGAGAGGCAAAGCAAGTGGACACTGCACACTTATTAACTGATCACAGATGGCACCGATCTCCAAACATACATATCTTTTGGGTTAAGTTATTAATGTGATGCCCAGATAAAGTTTCTGTTTGGTCAACACTGAATAAGCATTACCTTGATCAAAGATGCTCAAAGTGAGCCCCGCCCACACCTCTGTAGCAGACTGGATGGGGCAGCATCACTTGACTACACAGCTGGTAGTGAGCTTCTATGGTGCATTAATAGAGAAAATACAAGGTGAAAAAACTAAATAACCAACACAACAGGTTTACATCAGTTAGAGGCTCTAAATGTTGGTTTTGATTATATTTCAATTATTCGCCTGGCACTAACTCTAAAAATGTGGCTGTCCTTCAGTTTATTCCGAAGTGTTTTCCTTTTGATGATGGAACAACTTTGGCACACGCTTTGATCATGTTCAAATTTTCATGCAGAATTTTCTGAACTGTCTCTTTATAAATGGAGACCATTTCTGCTCTCATTCTTAGGGATGGGTATTGAAAACGTTCCAACACATCTAATACCTACTGGACCAAATTACAATATAGATATTGATTCTTTGTTTCGATGCTCTGCTACCCAAAATGAAAGGCAAGAAAATTGTTTTGGAATTTGTGTGCTTTATGTGTTAAGTTATACCATTTTCCTTTTCTTATCCCATATTCATCTGGCATCGTTTAAAAGTATTTTTGTGGTGTATTTACTAATCCCAGACGGCGTTTAGTCCCCTGCTGACTTGTAACACTTTTTTTCCCTCTCAATTTAGGTGTCAATTTAGGAAACAGCACCCTATAAAAACTATAGATTCAGTCCGGTATCAGAAACCAAAAACGGCATACATCCCTGTTCCACTCTGGCTTCATTATTTAACACTGATGGTTGCCATTTCATTAAAATCAGGCCTACTGGGGTACAGGTAATCTAAATGTTAGGTTTGCCCAGGTTCTAGTCCAGTCCATGGCTCCTTTCCTGCATGTCGTTCCCAACTCTCTCATCCCTGCTTCAGAATCTATTTACTGTCTCCCTCTATCAGTAAAGGCATTAAAAGCCCAAAAATAGTTTCTAAGAAAAAAATTGGGCCTAATTAGGATAGAGCTCTTGGAGCTGCACTATACCTCCTACTGTTCCTGTTAATGGCATAAATTACTTGCATGTTTGTGTGAGCTTCATGGTAGGGCTCATTTTTAAAGCTTGTAAAGCTCTGAAAGCAAACACCTTGCTTTAGTAAAGAAACCTCTTGGCCTAACATGCTGTTGTTAAAGCTGAACGATTTAAAATATATCAATCTGTCATCCAACACAGCTGTTGAGTATAATCTCCAAAACAGTAAAATTGATCACAACCCAAATTAGGCTTTTATAGATCCTCTTCCTGTATGCAGACCTGCCATCCCATCCCATCCCATCCTATCCTATGCACTCTCTTGCCTCTGAAGTGACTCAGTCAGGCAGCTAACTTCATGTGCGGGCCATCACCTGCCTTGTGTTACCAGGCCACACTTGCACAGCCCAGGTGCTGGGATATTTTTATTCATAACCAAACACTGACTATTTGGGTCATTTCTGGTCCTGAGCAGGAAGACAGAATCACATTGTCCCCTTCTTATTGTGCTCTGTGTTTCTGCACCGTGGCTTTTCAAAGACAAGCTAGTTGGCCCAATAAATGGCCCTGTGTGTCGGTGCTTATCTTTGCGTGTCTTTGAAACAGAAAAGAGAAAGAGATGCTGTGTGTGTTTTTTTTTTTTCTTCCTCGGGCTGACATGGTTGATATGCTTCCAGCTATAGTCACACTGAGGAGGCCAGAGATTAAGAAGGGCCATTGCAGCTTTGGTTCCCAGAGTTGTTAAACAAAGCCTCATGACCGGAGTCACGTATCAGGGAAATTTTCCTGTTCTCAGATTTTATTCATGGACTTCTGTTAACACGTCCTCACTCAAATGCTATCATACAGTCTGTCTGTTGTCTAAGTATGATTAATAATGTACGTAGGTGTATTTTTCCTTGCATGGTCTGTAGGTGTAGTGTCCGTTCTCTTTGAGCATTTCTGATCCATAAGTCATGATGCTAAAAGTCTCATGAACCCTGGGATACATGGATCGAATGAGGCGGAGAGAAACAGTCAAGAGTAAAATATACTGAAGAAAATAAGAAGGCAGCTCATTGCATATTGATTTTGAATTGATCACAACTAATTTGCCATGCAGTGATGCAGGAGCTGTGTTAATCCCTGAGGACTGCCTTACATCGACCAGGAATGTCCTTGATTCTCAGATCAAACCAACGCCTGGAGGAATCTGCTTATTTACAGAAAACTGTTTTTTTTTTTTTTTTTTTTTTTTTTTAGGAATATGTCCGGATTGCTTTTCACCAAGCATAATGTGTTTTCACTACCTCATTGCACAGTGGTCATTCACAATGGAGTTAACCATGAGGAAAGGTTGTGATTTAAAATGTACAGTGCCAGGCCTGAAGGGTAACCTGAGATGTTCTGAGGAGTTTTTCGAAAGCTGTAAAAGTTTCTACGCCTGCGGTTGGATCTACACATGTCTGACACATACAACAGAGAGGGGACAGCCACAGTTACAGTACGCTCTTCTAAAGCAGGAGAATTTTGAACTCCTCACCACACTCCCTTCTTATCATATGAAACAGCCTCCCCATCCTTAACTGATATCCCATTGTTTTACAGTTTAGAATAATCCTACAGGGTAAAGGCACCCTGTGGACGGAGAGATAGGAAAGCTGCAGAATCTCATTCATTGTCTTTGTAAAGCAGCGAGCCACTTAGGAGAAGCTGCGAGTAATGATCAGGCCGAGAGGATGGAAGAGTTCATTAAAATTAACTATGACAGAAAGAGAAGAATGGCATAGTAGCCAATCAAATCTGACATTTATTGTGTATTTAAAGGATGCAATTTTACAGCTGAAATGGCATTTAGTTTTGGATGCAAGCTCTGCACAGATCCATCCAAGTTGGAAACTGCTTCATTGCTCTACCTGTGAGAGGAGGTTTGTGGGATGTTTCAGTTTGACTGCATGGCTGTGATTGGTTTTTCAGTGTAATAAGAAGACAAACCTCTCATTCTTACGATAATTACACCCTTTAAATCTTGCACTAGCAGTAGTTAGCCAGCTCTTACGTTGAATTTCAGGTCTTAGGCTACATCCAACAGGAAGAAAATTTATTGCATCAGTCAAGCGATCATACAGTTGAACTTCAATGATAACCCACTATAATGTCTAATTTTGGTTTTTAGGATGGTCTTACTTTCAGTTGTCCCTGCAGTGGTTCTTGTATTCATTATTTTTTTCTTTTGTAACTAAACATTTGTGATCATACATGCTATGTATATAGTTGTACATGGCAGGAAACAAAATGGCCTGCGGAATACCAAAATTGAAAGTTAAAGTTGAAATGCAATTTTTTATTCAAATAAAATTTTACTCGTGTAAACCAACAGAGCACAGGGATCCAAAAAAAATTCTGATTATATTTCTAATAACACATGGCAGGCATGTGTTTCTGTGTATTATAATGTCTTTTGAACTGTGCTTGCCTACACATTCTTTCAGTCCTAGGTTTGCTACTATTATAGTACCTTATCTGATCATTTCATCTCCAGCTCTTGCATTTTCAAGTGATCTTTTTCAACCTGACTGTCCTATATTTTGTTATTTAACATTATTAATACAAATTGTACATGCTCTACATAGATTTTCAATCAAGCAGGATGTGCAGCTTGGGAAATAAAGCTGATTTACGCAAGATAACAAGGAAATTCTTTGAGAAATTACCAAACTTGTATGCTATCAAAGGAAAATTAAGTAAAATAAGATGTATGAATGCAAATCCTTCTGAAATGATGCTTTTCTTACGTGTTTGTTTTGCCCTGTCTCTTTGTTTAACCCTTAGAGGTCCACTGGCTGTTTTGCCATTTTGTTAATTTTCTTTTGACAAAATAAACCACTCAGGAAATGAGTACCATGCTCATGTTTGGTATAATCTTTTCGGCACTACCTCAACTTTATAAAATTAAAAATATATATATATATTAAGTTTAATTTACTGTATTAGATATTGGGCCTCCAAAAACACATCTGCAAGAAAAAAAGTTACACAGGCTCTGTGTAAGGCAAAAGCTAACTTTTTCATGAGCATCACTAAGAGTGCCATGGAGGATGGAAAAATAATCTGGAACAGCATTAATAAGTTAAAGGGCAGAAAAGAAGTAGGACAAGAAGTAGAACTGTAGTGAATGGACAGTTGGTAAAGGATCCCACCATTCTGAATTCTGAATTAAACAATTCATTTTTAAAATCTATTAAAGAAATTTCACAGTTATTTGTTCCACCTGTTTATGACTACAGCCCTATTAATGACACTCAACCAGTTTTTACCATAAAAGAAATATTAGAACCTGAAGTTATCAAAATCATCAGTTCTCTAAACAACTTTAAAGCCAAGGATAATTATGGATATGACACCAACTTTTTAAAAACTCACAAAGAATCTTTGGTATGCCCAGTAACACATTCTGTTAACTTATCCATAAAAAAATCAGTATCCAACATTGTGGAAGGTGGCCACAGTAACCCCAATATTTAAATCAGGGAGTGAAACGGAAATGACCATCTACAGGCCAATAAGTATTCTACCAGTTATCTCTAAAGTAATAGAATAATGGGTTGTTACACAACTACATGATCATCTAGACAATGACCACACCCCTCTGCACCCCATGCAGTTTGGCTCCTGTACCCACCATTCCACTGAAACTGCTCTTACTATGTTCCTTGAAAAAACTTCTCTTTCTGAAGGTGCTACCTTTGTGTTTTTACATTCAATGATACTCTCACATATTGACCACTGCATAACTGGCCACTTACAGGAGCATCATCTCTGAAACCTGTTGAATCATTGTGTAAAAGAGCATTAAAAATACTGGACAGGAAACTGTTCTCGTGTCGCCACTGTAAAATCCTTCTGAAGTACAAGCTCTTGACCTTTGAAAATTTTCAAAAATTTAAAATAGCCTGTCTGATAAAGTACTACATGGGCTTGCACAGCCTCCACTAAATGATTACATCAAACAGAAAACAATCAATGAGTCTTCGATTAGACTGACCAGAGCCATTGTTAGAGGGGACTATGAGATACCTCTCAGGCGTTCCACCTTTGGGCAAAATGTCAAATCTTTCAAAGGAGCACACTGTGGAACACTTTACCACTCTCAGTCAGGGGATGCTCCAGCTTTGCAAGTTTCAAGGGTAATCTGAAAGCGTGACTCAGGACAAACCAGAATTGTGACAATGTTTAACCATTTCAATATCTTTATGCATACATACTTAAATACAGCTAAGTATGCATATTTTGTGCAATATTACATACATAGATACACGTATGTATGCTTTTCTGGTGCAGTATTACATGCATAAACACACCTGTTGATGCAAACTATGTGCAATAGGGCTATGTGCAATAATATTAGCACTTTAACTAACCAGGCCAAGGGTGATGTGTAGTCTCTTCTTTAAGCACACTCATGATCATGTGCAATATATCAGCACACCTACACTTTAGCACTACAGCACTTTACCGTCTGCCTTATGCACTTTAACCACAATGGTCACTTTATTCCTGGTCTTTCTTAAACTAAGGCCATGCAGCAACAATACTGTATTGTTATATTTGGGTCTTTGTATTTTATTGTACTGTCTATGTTGTCTGGTCTCTTGGTGTTGACTGATTTTTATGTAGATTTTTAATGTACTCTTTGTTGTATATACATCAACCTGCCGGGGACTAAAGATGGATATTAGCCTATGGCTATATCTGGCACATTTACATGTCCATGTTCTCTAATGTGCATTGTCCCTTATAATAAATGAATAAATAAATAAAACACAACACCCCACAAAAATTGATTTTTTAAAGTTGTTATTTAAAACAATATTGTCATTTTTAAAAATAAATAATATGCTGAAATTATGAAAAAATACCAGTGCCAGCCCTGTACAGCATGGTCCACTGTCCCCTATGTGTACCATTAATTTTATATCAGAATTAGAATGAACATATTTCCTGTTTACCTTGGCCTATTGACATCAAACAAAAACTGAAAGAAAGCTTAAACGTCATGCTTTCCACATGAAGTGATTGCAGTGCAAAATGTGGCTTTGTTTTCATGCTGTCACGTGACAAAAGCAGCACATGATGAAATCACGCTGGTCTGATCTAGAACCCCTAAGAGTCACTAAGTTTTTCTATTTAAGGCCCAAACATCAACTTTTTTTTTGGAGTGTTCTTTTGTCTTAATGGTGTAATAGTATTCGTGAATACTGAATAACCACTGACTACTGATTAAGCAACATTCATGAAATAAATGAAGATTTTTTTTTTAAAATCTGGGTCATGATTTCTCTTAAGGAGGAGGTGGTGGGTCCTGATGCCTGACCAGTTGAGAACCACTGCTATAAAGAGTTTTATATTTCATCAGAGTGCTTCACATTTTCAGTTTTAGTTGCCCTTTTCTTTGCAAAAAAAAACCCTAGACATTTATGTATTATAGCAAAAATATTCTTAATATGAAAAATGTGACTGATAATGTTTCTCTCTGTCTCTGTTGGAACTGTTGACCTGATTCTCTGCAACTTTTCATTATGTGCACTGTTATCAAGTTTTGGTAAAATCTAATATGGCATAGCATGGTTATTTAATCAATATGTGACACAAGTGTAGGTTGCAATGACACCTTGACTGAGATCCATTCTTTCAGCTGTAGAAAGTTTTTCTACAGCCGGGGATCTTTTTATCAGATCAACATAAACAGGGTGGAAGCTTCTGGGATGCTGCAGGAGGACTTTAGAAGTGCTACTGAACAGTTGCACGCATCCCGTGTTTTTTCCAAGAGTAAAGCACAGCTTTGTCTTTCAGTGCTGCATTTTTCTTTCTTTGCTGTGATCTTTTCTCTAAATTCACTGTTTGAGATGTGGAACTGGACAGGCTGCATCTTTATCACTACAGAGATTTGCTATATTTGTGCCATGTGGGGGGAGTTTAGCTTTTAGCTTTTGGATGTACTCCAATTCTGCCTAAAAATGTCTAGATAATTAACATTTGTTCTATCTGTTCCTGATTTATTGGGGAAAATCTTTCCCTGATTATGTTGCAGGTCCTACTGAACGACTCTCAGTAGATTGTAATGGCACAAAGTTTTACTGAATGCATTTAGTCAGCAGCTCTCTGTTTGAATCAGGCCCAGTTGTCAGTCTGTCATTGAGTTATTTTTTTTAAAGTTTGAAGCCTTTATAAATTTTTGACCTTGAGCTTTTTAGTGTCTTGTGATGTTTTCAGACTAGAAATGCAGTGTTTGGTTCTGAACTTTCCTTTGAGAGCAACCTTCAGGGTTTATGTTTATTTGTGTCAGGCTTACAGCACAGTTGCTCCGCTCTCCCATGACCAGTCACCTTGGTGCACCCACTTTTATGTTCGCCCACAGCGCCCCCTCTGAGAGGAGCCTGACCCCCGCTGTCTGTCCCCTGTGCAGCTTCGCCTGCTGTCAGACAGAAGAGCAGACCCTGGCAGGCTGACAGCTGGCTCCCCTGCTGTCCCCCGTGATCAGCAGTCATTTGCTGTCCTGCGTCTCCTAGCCATCATGGCAGCCTGTGTGGACACTGACAGGCTATTTTGGACTAAAATTCCTGCTTCCCTCTGTTAAAGCAAACAAACAGTACCTTAAAGGTCAACAAAAACCCAGAGAGAAGTGCAGATAACATCAGGGCAGCTGATTTTCTGTTTGTTTGTCAACCCGGGTGAAAATACACGTGATGCGACTGTGGTTTCATATATCTGGATCTTTGAGGCTTTGATTTTTGTCTCGAGATGCTGAGGAAACTTTGACCTTAAAAAAAGACTGTATTTTCTATTTCACCTCAGAGAATCACTTGGAAATCACAGAAGAAAACACATTTTCTGTGGATGTTTTGGGGAATTCAAACTCGAGGAAAAGATTACTTCATGATTGTCTTCAAGTGATATCAGCTACAAAAGGATAAGGCTAAAGCCTGGTTTATGCTTCTGCATTGAATCTACACTGCAGTGGCCTACTCCGTCCGGAGCACTACAGTCTTCTGCACTGGTAAAACTACATTGCTGTGCAATTCTGGTTCTAGTCCAGTTATGTTCTCTGCTGCGTCCAGGAAACCATGTTGGAGCTGATATAAATATTGAATTGCAGTTGATTTTTCAAAGGAAAGTGTGGGGGCATCACTGATCTGAATCAGTTGAGCAATACCAGGAAAAGTTTGGTCACTTGTTTGGCCACTGAGAGACATGGCTGTGGAAATGCACCAAGTAGATGTGATGAATTGGTAGTTATCTGCTGCCATTTATCTCAGTCTGCTTGTAGACATTACTTAGAGACTGGCAGTGACCTGATGCTGCAAAGGAGGCAATCACAGAGCTTACAGTTTGCATTGTTTTGACAAATAGTTTTCAAGGAGAAGGTTATGACATTTATTACAAGGGTGCTCGAAGTGACTCATGGTTGCAGCATTTTTTTTCCTCTCCATCTGTGTGCAATGGCACATATGTGCTCTCTTTTGCTCCCTGCTCACAGATAAAATGAGGCATAACAATCGATAACTATTATAAAACAGGATCTAGGAATGTGAAATAATGTTTCTTGTGCTTTTAAATAGTTAAAAGATAGACAGTAAATATTAATTATTTTTGCATTGCACAACAATGGTGAGTTCCATCTGGCCTGAAGTTCACTCTGCTGCAAGCCTGTAAGAACTCACAGACTATTTTAGTACCCAAGAAAGATAAACTTCATCTACATCCCATAAAAAGGGTTTAACATAATGTTTTTAAAAATATGATGCTTTTAATTGTGTCTGACAGCATTCAGCAGGTATGATTATTTACATTGAACTTCAGATCATTTCTCACTGATGTGCCCCACAAGTAAGAATTGAGTGTTTTTAAACTCACAATACAGCTGAACACAACCAGTGGTGCCACTGTACAGTTTGTCTTTAGAGAAAACCATAGTGTGATGCCATCCCATGACACAAAAGTCTGAGTGTGTCTAAATAGCAAGCCCTTTTTTGACAGGTTTGTTAATTGACAAATTTGGCCATCATCATTAACAGTTCTGTCATCAGTGTTATAGTATCCTCAACTAGAGATGTTCCAATACAATTTTTCATTCCCTGTACTGATTCCAATACCAGAGCATTGGGTGTCTGCAGTTACCAAGTACTGATCTGATACCAGTGTAAACTTTCTGAACCAACTGTGCTGTGAAAAACTGGCACATTATTTTAGCCCTACAGTAAACTCAGAACATGGCTCAACAAATAGAGTTGTAATGTATGTCTGTGTAATGCCTCTCTGTGACACTTAAAGTTGTTATTCCTGCTGATTATTGTGAGTTTTTCTGCTAAATATTAAAATAGCAATGGCACAGAGGGACACATAGCAGATTTTCGATTTTTTCTCCATTCTGGGCTGTTCAGGTTGTCTTCATAATGCATGTTTTTTTTGTTTTTAGTATATTTTGGGGCTTTTTATGTCTGTATTTATAGAGAAGGACTGTGGATAAAATCAGGACCGGAGATGTGTGAGTTGGGGAGAGACATTCTGGTCTGTGGAGAGAGCCACAGGCTGGAACCTGTCCACCCTCGTTTGTGGGGCAAGACCTAACCACTAAGCCCCTGATCTGTGTTTTTAAGCATGCACATTTTGACACACACAGCATGATGTGACTGAACAGCCTGCCGTTGGTTGACAGCCCCTCACAAAGCATTCAGGGAAAATAATATGGCCATTAGCATTTGAGCTAGTGGCAGTAAAAGATCAGGATAGGATAAAAAAGGAATAAAAGAACACTCCTACCAGAGTGGATTTAATCTTTTAAGTCCCTGAAAAGTCACCCAAGTACCAGGTTCATGAGAAAAGGCATGTATTGCGTCATTGGAACAGTGCTAGCTTCAAGATGAAAAAATACCCAGAAGGCTACAATTTATGGTTTACAAGTTATTTCTCTTTCAATAACCTGCGTCACTTCTCAACAATGAGCACCAACAAAACTGTATTGGATTGGTGCATAACGACGTGTACTAACCTGTATTTTCAGAAGTATCTGATGTATTTCCAATGCTGTTACTGGAATTGGAACAACGCTATCTTCAAACAGACAGGGTTGCTGCTGCTGGAAAGTGACACACACTCTTCTGTCATTTATTATTAACATGCGCACATTACAAAGTACCTTGTTTGATGACTGTAATCAGAGCAATACTGTGGCCACTTTAAAAAAACAGGATATTGTATTATAGTAATGCTGCCTAACCTTAGGTTACTCAGATACAAGAGGTTACCCGATTCTACCACATGAACCAGTCACAGGGCTTGCAGTCTGCATAGTTTCAATGCATGATTACAGATTAAAGGAAGTGTATGCAATACAAAGTTCGTGGCCACACAATGCTATGGTGTAGATTCAATGGAAAAGCATAAATTAGGCATACAAGACAAAATAATCAAGCAACTGGGAGTTATGTGATTTCTGGTAAGTGATTTTAAGATGAGTCTGATGAAACCAGAATCCTTGTTTTTTTCTTAAGATATGAATGTGCATTCTTTTAGCTTGTTTATTTCTATTGCATCTCAGTCCTGCTTTATGTCGTCCTCATTTGCATATTGTACATATCAGCTGTCAAAAACCTGTGATGATGATTATGCTGCACTGAACTAGAGTGGACATAACCTTTAGCCTCATTCATAATTGCTTTGTAATTGTGATACAGCTCTGGCACTTCCATCATTTCTGTGAGCAGCCCAGCTCCATCTACCCGCTCTGAATGCTGTAATTAGATGCAATTTTCCAAACATCTAATCAGAAGTAAAAGGGTTATTTTGACCAGACACTGTTTTCTGATTGCAATCACACTGTCATTTGTTTCCCTTGTTCACCTCTTTTGCATGCCAAGTGTGATTACAAAGGATTCAATGTCCTGCATGTAGAATATGCAAATTATCTTAATAGCATTGTAGGTGAACCCTGTTTTAAGAGTACAGCGTTACTGCTTCTTTATTTTTCTGCAGGATTAGATTAATTCTGGATTCCAAAGAACTTTAGAAATCCCTTTTTAGTTACACAACATCATTATCTGGAGTTACCTAACAGGTCAGAGGTAAACTCTAAGTTGAAAACTCACAAGAAAGAAGTGCTAGTTCATGAAAGGAGCAGTTTGATGAGTGATGCTCAAATGTATAGTTGATGTGCTTGAGAATGAGAGATTTAGAGATTTAAAGACTGTGCTGAATTATCTTTTACAGTCTTAACATAATGAAGCTGTTTGTCTTCTTGATGGTTATCTGACAGATTATTTTAACCAGGTTCTAGCATTAAGACTGGACTGTTTTTGCAAAAGGATGAATCTCCAAACCTTGCAAAGCAGATGGATACGCCCGTCTCCTTGTTTTTCACAGGCAAATCCATCTTGCAAAGCTCTTATCTGAACCGTTTGGGCCCGGTTAAAAAGTGACAGGATCAATCAGCGACAAGGGGCACTACTTTCAGGCGCAGCAGAGTTGTGACGTAAACAAGCCGCAGCAAGAGATGGTGCAGTTATGGAGGAAAAGATTAGCGTGGATGCTGCTAAAGCGCCAGTTTTATCAGAGCTTGACAACAATACGTCGTTAAAAATAGAACAAAGAACAGAATTGAGTTGTTTTCTTTTTAAAAATGACAAAAGTCAAGTACTTAGATGTCTATAGTCGCCATGTTTCGCGTTATTCCTCAGTAGCTGTGCACGTGCAGCTTGATAGAGGCTACGTCACATGTTTTTCTTTGCTCTGATTGGCCCGTAGAGATGTGACAGGCAGAACGTTCACTCAATCACACTCAGAGTTTTTTTCAAAGCCTCTGCCTTTTCGGAAACATTTCCTATTGAAGCTTTCCCAGATGGATGTGTGAAACAAATCCATCTGGCGTGTCAGGATATGAATCTCCTATATCTTTGTTGATCTTTTCCTGTAACTGGGTCAGGGGCATTCTCTAATACAAACTCACTGCTGGTTTATTATTGGTGATAGGGTATTGACTAAGGGTTAAGTTGTGCTTCGTTTTCCATTTGGTCCCTTTAAACCATGCCAGATTTTTCCCTCCTGAACTGGTCATGGAAAAAACTAGACAAAAAAATCAGTGATGAAGAATGAGAAACTAGTAGAAGTCTATTAATTAAGGCAAGTATATTTGGCAATGTCGCTAGCTCACTTGCCAGGGAACAAATGAAGAATGAATCTGAAGCCATCGACAAGTTAATCATTTTGTAATGAGATAAAAGGGAATTTGACATCAGTACATCTCCAGGTTCAGCTCCCTGTCTGTACAGGACCCCACTTAAATGTCTTTCAATGCACCTTGAAGAACAGTACCAACAGTAATCATTCATCAAGTATTTTTGTCATTGAACTCCAATTATTTTACAATCATCCCTTAATCTACATAGTTTTCCCAGAATACCTTTGGGCATTAGACACTTTTGTCCCATGAATGAAGTTATTGACACAATTACAGAAGTCCTGCCTGTGGGGGACACCTTTAACCATTAACTGAAGATGTTCTGAACTCTGGGGAAGTGAACTTTGTGGATCAAATACATCTGTTTTTCACTTTAAGACTGAATAGTTAAACGTTGGTTAAAAAAACTGAGTTGAACATGTCCAACCCAGCTTTTTCAGCTTTATTCTTCTGAGTTAGTTGAACACAGTTTAGGGTTTAAGTAAACAATACTCAATCACTTTTGTAAGTGTACTCGAAGTATTTGACATTCATCCCTTAATCTGCAGTTTTCCCAGAATGAGCATTAGACACTTTGCACCATGGGTGAAGTTACTGAATCAGTTGCTGATGACCTGCCTGTGGGGAGCAACCACCGTACACAATGGATGTTAATACTGACAATAATGGAAGAGGACTTCCTGGTTCAGTGTGCACCTTTATTGTCGCTTGAAGTCACTAAAGGTGGCCTACCTTAAGCAGAATAAGAGTTCAAGATTAAAGTACCAGATAGAAATAAGGGTAGATTGCAGTGGATGAAGAAAATTAAGCTTTGTGAAAAGTACTTAAACAAGTTGTTTTTGGTTGGATTTTAAGGGAAGTTTTAATCACTAAACAGATGCTGGTTTTTAATGCTGTTTTTTTTTGCAATTCTTTAAAATTTTAACACAGTTACCTCAAAGGTTTTGGTTTCATTAACTCATCAGGGATGACTCAAAAAATATTTCCACTACTAATGTTTCACTGGTGTATAAATCTTGTGAGGAAAGTCTCTTTTATACCTTTCATTACTATTGCTGTATGCTAAGTATTAGTGTACAGTGGCTCTTTGTTTTGAAATAAAAAAAAAAGCCCAGGGAGTCATTTTTGTAGCCATGACATCCACAGGTATCAATTTTATTTAAATTCTGGTATCATAACAACTCTCCCCAGCAATCTCTGCATAATTGGTTCTCTTCTTGTGCACATGATAAAGCTGTTTCATTCTCTTTCCTGCTTACCAGTTTGCTCTTTATAACTCATTTGTTGATATTGTTAATACAGCCAGTTAGCATGGATATAAAGGCTAACACTGTCATCATAATGTCAGACTCTGTTTCTTTCTCAGCCATCACTGTCTGACATGTTGTAAAAAGGACACCAAGACTTCTTTGGCATCCTTTTGTGACACTGAATCCATCCAGCAGTCCTAGACTGCAAGAAATCTCCTGCTGAGAGGGACACTGTGAAAAAAGAAACCAAGGAACATTTGGGGGGCAGGCTGTCACAAAATTTTCTAGGGAATTAGGGGGTGCAAGTGTGATTTACAGGCTGTAAATTTTTTCTTCCAACACTGGCCTGATACTAGCAGTGACAAACTGGAAAACACTGCATAGAAATACACTAAGCTGTTGATCTTATTTCAGTTTGCTTCATGACCGGTTAAAAAATCCTCACAAATATGAAGACTTAAGAGAGGATAAGTTGGTAAACAGGACGGCTCTGTCCTCCCTTTCTTCCGCATTCGCCACTATCCGTGGGGAGGGGACAAATGTGGAGACAGGACGCACCAATCTCTTAGCACCTGATTGGCATTTAGGCTGAGATGAACATTTGATTCTGCAACCCTCTCAGGTGAAATTCCAATCTAGGGACGCAAAAGCTATTATGCTCTTGAGACACTCCTCCATGCCAGTGCATTAATGAACAAATAAGATCAATCTCAATTTGGCTGACTTGAAATAATTGCCCATTTGTCGCAATTAATTCCAGAGCTGCGACTGAGGACCTCTTGATATTGATATTGAATTTCCCATTATTACATACCTAAAACCCCGCTCATTAAACAGAGCTAAATACCAAGAGTGAGAGTGTTTGTTAAATGGATGATAAAAAGGGTCAGAAGGGATAATTTCCCTGCCTGTTTGAGAGAGGAGAGGTGAAGTGTTGCAGAAGCAGGAAGTGAATGTGTGAAGGAGACATGACTTCATCTCTCTTTTGTCACAAACATGGCTTAACCCTTTCAGATGTTGGCGCCTTGCTTCAAGGTTGCACACTCTTTGATTCCCCGCTGTTACGTCTTTTTCTTCTCCAGTAGACATCTAACATTTATCTCTGTATTTGTGTGCTTGTGTGCTTCTAAGGTGCAGTGTGTACGTGCTACGAGAATAAAGGGTAATCCCCTATTGGACAGGGACCAGGGGAGGTGAGGCGCTCATCTTCACAGGAACTAATCACCTGATCCTGCCTGTTGTTGACAGAGGCAGTCTCGCCAGCTACAATCAAATGCAAAGCTCATGTTAATTACCTTAATGCTGCCTTCCCGTCAACCATAGCTTAGCTAGTGTTAGGCCACAGAATGAATTCTTTTCACTGGTGTATGGGGGTTCATACTCCTCAGGATTGAAAAGCAAAAAATCCACGCTGATATTCTAAGCCTTGGAAGTGTAGGAGAGAGCTATGGGAGGGCAAATGAAATTGGAGGTGGGTTAGTTGGGGAGCAGTGAAGAGGGCAGGAAGTTCAGGCCTGTCTTAGGTCATTATAGGGCCAGGACCATTAGTCTTACCAGGGTCTTGTGTGTCAGAGACAGTAATTGAGTCTGTCTCTTTGCAGCCTGCTCTAATGAGAAGCTGCAGTCCCAGGATTTGACTAATTTCTTCTTTGCCCAGGACGATATGTCAGCCTGGCCATCCTGTGCCTAATGACTCCAGATACTTCATGACAGATTTGTGGGATTCGAAAGGCTCGAATGGGGCTTCATATTAGTGCACCCTGGAGACTTGTGTAATTACAGACCATTGCTTTTGATGTTCTGGAAGAACACTGTGCTATGGATCAATTGTAGTGTGCTGCATTTATTTCTGTACACAGATATTTTGATTGGCAGGTATAATTATCCATGGATGGCCTTTTTTTCTTTTTACAATATTATACATTTATTTATTTAATTTAGTTATTATAAGTTTCTGATTAAAAAATGAAGATGTCAGACTAAGTTAAATGTAACTTTGCAGCTACCAGCTGTTAGAGTTAAGTAGCCCAAAACTTTGTTTGCTTCTCCTTCCTTGTACTTTTAAGAGAGGCTCAGAAAGCCATTTTAATTATGGAATTGCTGTCAAAAAAGTCCAAACAGAGGGATGTGTGCAGTCATTGTGAAGATAGAAAAGAGAAAACAAGAATATGGTGTTAGCAGATGGTGTAGTGATAATTACATTATTTTGGGAACAGTTTACACCAGAAACACTCAGTAACTTCTCCATTTTTAAGTCTCTGTATTGGATCAGTGCTTGATATTGATAAGTTTACAAGTTTACGCGTCAGTTTTTTTGGAAGGAGAAATCAGTATGCAACATCAGCGTTACTTTTTCAGTTTGCAGTTATCTTTTGGTGGTTCTAAATGACAGTGAATGCATCAAACTGTAAACTGCATTACTGTCAGATAAATAACAACTTTTGAAAACCCAAAATTGTCAATCTGGGAATCTATGTTGCTTTTTCAATAGAACCTGTACCAAACCGCGACCCCAAAACTGACGTACGAACAGAACCATGACCTTTATGTACCATGCACATAATCCATTGTCCTAAAAGTCTTTTAAAGTGACTGTCCTAATCCAACAGAGGTCCAGCCAATTGGTGCTAGTAGTCTTACAATTAGTGAAATGGTGATCACCTGAGTGCAGTGATTGTGTGTCAAGTGACTGTAGTATAAAGACACCTGTGTCTGGAAGGTGCAGTCAGTGGTTAATCAGTATTCCTGGATACCATTACAACATGAAGATAAAAGAACACTCCAAGCAACTCAGAGAAAAGGATATTGAAATGTTTAAGTCAGGGAGTGGATACAAAAAAATTCTAAGGCACTGAACATCCCCCAGAGTTCAGTGAAATCCACCATCAAGAAATGGACGGAATATGGCACATGTGTAAATCTGCCTACATCAGGCCATCCTCACAAAATGAGTGAGCAAGAAAGAGACTAGTGAGAGAGGCCACCAAGACAC
The DNA here is from genome assembly GCF_018320785.1 of Cheilinus undulatus. NCBI lineage: Eukaryota > Metazoa > Chordata > Actinopteri > Labriformes > Labridae > Cheilinus > Cheilinus undulatus. The sequence goes on from NC_054873.1 coordinate 32,850,263, forward strand.
CTATGACTACTCTGAAGTAAGAATATTCCTAAGCATCTGTTTTGACTGAATGCCCATTTAAATGTTGTTTAACCAGCTAGTCCTAAGAGGAGAAAATCCTTAGAAAACAGTCAAATCCTTGCAGGGTCATAGTGTCAGAGGGTGTGACATTAGCCTGATATACTCTACAGCAAGGCTAACGTCACGAGCTAGCGCTGCCAGCCTTTGTTCCCCTTTGCAGATTAATATCGTGTTTTGATGTGTGGCCTCTTTTCACTGAAAGCCATCCCTACTCTGAAGGAGTTACAAGCTTCAATGTCTGAGATGGGAGGGACTGTTGCCCAGGTTCTTCACCAGTCAACGCTTCATGGGAGTGTGGCAAAGAGAACTTATTTTAAAGCTGGACAAGAGTTCACCATCAAAAGGCATGTTGGAGACTCCATGGTTGAGTGGAAGAATGTTATATGGACTGATGAGACCAAATTAGTGCTGATTTTTGGCCATCAGACAAGATGCTATGTTTGGCATCAAACACCAAGCCAAACACTGCACATCACCAGACACACCATTCCCACTGAGACGCATGGCAGTGGCAGCATCATGCTGTGGGGATGCCTCTCGGCAGCCAGCCCTGGAAGGCTTGCAAAGGTAGAGGGTAAAGTAAATGTGTCAAAACATAGGAACAGTACTGGAGGACAATCTTATTCAGTCTGTAAAAGAACTATGGCTTGGCAGAAAATGTATTTTCCAGAAAGACAATGGCCTGAAGAACACACGTGAAAGCTACACAGAAATGATTTAAAGACAAGGTGAATGCTTTGGAGTGGCCCAGACCCCAATTCAATGAGTTTGTGGATGGACTTGAGGAGGGCTGTTCACATTCGATCCCCATGCATCCTGACAGAATTTGAGCCGTTTTGCAAAGAGGAATGGGGTAAAATTAGAGTGCCCAGATGTGCAAGATCTATTTCCACTCGAACAGGGTGAATATTTATGCAGCCACTTATTTTACATTAAATATTTTGTTTGATTGACATTACTTTGTAGAAATCTGTTTTCACTTTGACAATAGAGGTTTTTTTAGGGTCGAAAACCCAAATTTTATCATCCCTGATTGATTTATAAAATCCGTCAAAGAGTAAAACATCGAAGGTGGTAAATACATTTTATTGGCACTGTACATTTCTCAGCATTACAATACAGACAGATGATCTGATCCTTCTGATGTAATGTGCACATTTAAACCAGTCTTTCCTCAGTGACCACATGCCTCAGCACATGTCATGACCTGTTTGTGTTTTCTCCACATCGCCCAGTAAGACCTGTGAAAGTCCCACACTGAGACCAGTGGAGCTGGTAAACATCACATTTCACCCTCATGTGACTCTCATCTCCACCGTGTCCGCCATGGGTCAGAGGCTCATCTGTCCTCAAGGAACAGCACAGCTGCTGATTATGATGGATTATGATAGATTCCTCCTTCACTGACCTCTGCAGCCGGTCACACATTCTTCACTGCACTGGGATACACCCACGCACAAGTAGACACTCGAGAGATTTATGGACAGACAAGTGTAAACACACAAATGTCGATACGCAAAAGTGCAGACACTTGTGGGCTCATGTTGCAGCGGGGAAGTACAAATTCACACCAGGATAGACAGTCATGCAGGGACACACATCGATAAAAAAACATGAGTGTAGCTCCGAGGTAACCCTTTATAGGTTTGCCCAGATCAGTACCAGTGAGACTCTTAAAACCAAACCCAATTAAGTCAACACAAACACACATGAAAGCAAATAAACCCATGGGAAAAAAGAAAAAAACTCTGACAACTAAGCCCAAAGATTCTGAGCTGCTTTCAGAGAAAGGCCATTTATTTTCATTTGGTTTACTTTCTTTAATGGTGCCATGCAGACCACTTTGTACTCTATGTCTCCGTCAGACCAGCTGCCTCCACCTTCACCCACAACCATCACCCCTCTATTCTATTACTACAGATAGTGATAGTACAGCTGCAGTGAAGAGAAATGATGTGAACAGGGCTAATCACTGGTGCAGACTGATGCACGCTCACAGTCACCTGGTCACCAAGCCGCTAAAGTGTTTTCTCTTTGCATTTTCTTCCTGCTTTGAAACAGCAAAGGCCACCAGAAGTGATAGTTAAAGGCAGAATGTCACAGAAGATGGTGATATTGACCCAGGGGATATATAAAGATGTCAGCGCCGCAGCTCTGAGCGTGAGTCTGCATGTGATAAGGAGCAGCACGGTAACTGACAGGAGTGAGGAGGAAATGGCTGGCCGTCATACTGTGAACCCTATGAGTGCATATATGAAGCACGTTCTTGGCGCAGTGTGAGAGCACTTCTTTATCCATTTCCATGACAACACAGAGGTCTGGAGCTGTGTGAGAGAGCAAGAATAACAGAATTACAGGTCTGAGTAATGCAGCAGATCTCTCAGAGGGGAGCTGAAGCTGGATGAAATAGACTCACCAGTGAACCTGAACGAAGTGGCACCCAGGAGGCAAAATGGGGAGCGCCAACTCTCTAGTCAGGTCGAGATTGATTTAGATGACCAAAAACAGTGTTAAAACCTGCTTAAATGCACAGTGTAAAACACATGAAGTAGAACTGATCTGATACTCAGATAAAACCAGCATTTTCGTGGAAATCAGTTCTTCTTTGCCTCAACAGAACAACTCAACTCACTTTCAATGCTGAATTCGTTGATAAAGCACAATTTGGAATTCAGACTAGGCAACCTATCTAGCTTTAAAAACCAGTTAAAATTGAGCTCATTGTAAAGAAACCCATAGCCAAACATGAAATCACAGAGTTTCCAGGGAAACTTTGTGAGATTTATTTACTAAGTTTATTCAGGAACAGTCAAGTCACATATTTAACTTTTATGCAAAATGGATATCCACTTTTACTTGGTGAAGAAGGCTTTGCTCAAAAGATGCTCCCTGGGTTAGTCAAGCAGCATGCTTTGACTTTCCAGGGCTAGAAACCCCATATGGATCAGTACATTTATGACAATGCATATTGAATACAATACAATTTGTTCAAACGCAATTAATCCATAGTGACATGAATCTAAATATGAGGGTGCAACAAGCTTTATGCTATAAAGGAGGTGGCTGGGGTGGAGGAGGTTAAGCTTTATTAGCAGCTTGGTGCAAGGATTAGTGAGAAGCAGGTTTATATTTAAATACACCGCTGTGTTGAGAGAAAGAGCTGTGATTGGCTGTGGGAGCTGTGGAGGATAATTGGGATCAGCTGTCCATTATCTGATCACAACTGGGCGTATGACTGGCATGTCGTGCATGAACTAAAGCCAAGCTTCATTATGGCTATTTTTGGCAGTGTCAGCACCACCAAGTTTTAGTCCTTCTATCAGGTTCTTATCAGCTTTGTTCCCAGCAAGTTGTCTGGTTCATTCAAGTTTTGACACTAATCATTTCTATTTTCACTGCCAGAGGTCAGGAAGGTACTAGAATAAGTCTCACATTGTCCTTTTTTTTTTGCACCCCTCTGGTGGGATACCAAGTGTACCTATCCAACAATAAAGGGTGAGGCTAGACTCACTGCATTATTTTGACTGGCCAAAAGAATCTTCACTTCCAGTGAGACAATAGTAATTATGGAAAAGCACAAACTATGCCCTCTTTTGTACTGACCAGCACTTCTCCTCCAACAATGCCAGTTACATTTTATTTGGCAAATAAACCTTGTGGGGAACTAGACAGATTGAAATGACAATTCAATGCAGACCAAGAACAAAACAATGATGATGTATTTTCTCACAAACAAAAACATTATTTTATGTGATGACAAAAGCCTTTCTTTTTTGTCCATTTTTTGTTGTTGTAGAGCTGAAGATCCTCTTGGGAGCCAAGAAACAGCTCTTAGCTTTTCAAATCCCAGGCCAATTTTTGCTAAATTTGGTCTGCCTGTATTTTTTATGTAAAAATGCATGTAGACTCTCAACCCTTTCAAGCAAATTATCAACTTCTAATTTTTCAGGGCAACCTGGACTGTTAGAATGAACCAAAGTTATATGACCACGTAACACAACAAAATGGAAACTGAATCCCATCAAACTTTTTACAGATCCCATCCAGATCAACAATGAAAAAGCCTTTTAATCTCTACACTAAGTTGCTACAGGCCCCCCAAAAATCATGCTAACAAACACACAACAGAAGCTATCACTGTAAACTATCTCCATAAGTAAATAATAAAACACCATAACATAAAACAATGAGGAAGAAATTGGAGCATGAGAATTGGCCTACAGGCTAACAAGGTTTTTTTTTTTTTTTCTTTCCCCTAAAGAACTGATAACAACGTTGCACAAGCTTTTCATTGTGAGAAACGTAATAAATTCATAATATCATGGATTTAGAAATGTGGATCAGTGGTTTCAAAGCTCTAAATAAACATTGTGATTTGCACCTGGATTATAAATATTCTGGAAGGGATATTAATTCCAGGAGCCCTTTGTAGATTGGCAAAAAGGTAAGCTTCATGTCACAATCCGTCTTAAATTTCCTGAGATAATGTAAGCAGTGCATATGCTACAGAATTGGATCGTCAGCAGCAAGCTGGGTTTGAAGGGTTAACTAAATAAACCAGGTCTCTAAAATGAGTTCCACTTGAAAACACACATTTTACATGCTTAAGCTAAATGAAATTACACACTTACTCAGTCCATATGCTGGTTTGACCAAGCACACTTTACATACAACATTACCTCACAGTAGTAAAAACAGCAAACTCCACTATACTGCAACTATTTCACTGGAAATACACTACTAATGAAAAAGAGGATAGCCTAAAAATGACTGTAAAATTGATTGGGAAAAATTAAAATCTTTGTAAATTTAGTTTTAGTATAGCAGCTTCTTGAATGGACTGTTCTTGGAGTATTCACTAATGACAGTTTGAGTCATGCAGCATAGCAGTAATACCTTGAAAGGATATTAAACTATTTTTGAAGTTGGGTTGTCAAAGGTACTTGGCAATGGCAGTGTCATTAGCTTCCAGTGATTTCAGTGATTCATTGAGTGTTATCCCTTCAAACAGGACCCTCTAGGAGAAGGCTAGCAGCATAGCTGACTGATAAAGTTCATCTGCATAGTTTAGCAAGTTAAAGGTAAAAATAGGCCAAAAACAATGTTGGCTCAATTGTATGCTGGAGCTAAAATTTTTGAAGTGCTTTATCTTTCACCCAGAAAACCTCTGTGTCAGCACTATTTTGCAAGCTTTGGCTACTGGCTACGTGCTTTTCTGCCTCAGCATAGCTGAACAGCTGTCTGGCTCTGGGGGCTTTGTCAGAGAAACCAACAAATTATGACTGGACTGCTTAGTGGTTTATATCATTGACTGTGGCATAGGAAATTGGGGGTTCAAAAATGTTTGATATAGTGTACAATTGAGCAAACATTTTTTGGCCTATTTTTTACCTTAAACTCATTAAAATATGCAAAGAAACTATACCCATCTGCTATGCTGTTGTCTAGCTTCTCCTAGCGCATCCTGTTTGAAGAGGCTAGTTCACTGAAATCAATGGGGGCTAATCACACTACTATTGCCAGGTACCTTATACAGTACAGCCCAACTTCAAGTGTTGTGACACTTCAGGACATCTGGATCAGCTGAGCTGTCTGTCATATCAGCGTATTTCCTCTTGAAATGAAGCTTATGTGGAACGTTTCTTAAAGCGCATCCACTCGTGCATATTGGTAATCCAAACACTGTTACAAGCAACATATTTAAGGACTTCTAGTAATTGCAGAACTGAAGACAAACATTTTTCACATACATAAATCCCGTTCATCCTGATTTTGTCCCTTGAAATATTTCTATTAGAACCTCTCCTTTCCAACACAATCCAACCTAAAACACACACATCCAGATTTTCATTCCTAGATTTTTAAATCATTCATTATTTTTATATCCATGCAGCTGTATTACCCATGTTGCATAAAAGAGCAGGAAGAGAGAATGGGAGTGTGAGCCATACTTGTGCTCTGAACTCATTGCACTGGCTGTAATAATTACCCATTTCCTGTACTGATGACCTTCCTCATCACCATTCGTGCCTTTCCGTGTCACGTAGCTTCCATGTCAAAGTTGGCCTTTAACGGATCGCACACAGACTGAGACCTTATTGGTCTGACATTTAGTAATAGCATCGACTGCCATGGTGAGAACTGTTCACGCACGCTCTACCTTTTAAACTTAAGCCCTCCATTACCAATAGTGTTTGACTCATTACCATTCAGTCGAGTAGATATTACATTATACAGAGAAAAAAGAGAGGACTCTTACGTAGAGACAGCGCACAGACGAGGCCCACTGGCACTCCTCTTTCCTCATCTGCATTCTGTTGAAACATTTCCATTGTAATGTCTCCTTCATCCCTCCATTTACCCCCTGCTTCTTAATATAGTGTCTCCATCTCACAACCTTTTATTTCCTACCCTCACTCACCTTGCCCTATGTCTTTTTGTTCCTCCATTGCTTTCTTTGCCCCAGTGTTTTTTTGGCAGATATACCTCACTCCTGCTACTTTTCAACCCCTGCAGTGACTTCATGGCCTGGCTACACAATTAGGAGCTCATTACTTGCTAATACACAGACAGACAAAAGGCAGTCTGAGTCTTTTTTTGTTGAGCACTTTCCCGCTTCCATCATTTTTATCTCTCACTCTCCCTAGGCACATTCTGAGTAAAAGGTTGCTTCTTCTTCTCCTCCTTCTTCTCTCTTACTGTCATATAACCCCCTCTGCTACTCTCTGTCTTCTGCACTTTGCATAATGAGGCTGTGTGTGCTAAGGAGAATTAATGGTTCAATTTCCATCTCTAAAGTATTGTTGTTTTAATTACATGTACTCTCAGCGCATACACCTATGACATTTGGGTTTGTGTGGGACATTTTCTTGTCCAAAAAGCTTTACTTTTATGAGGAAAGTCTTATTTTGAAGAATTTTGTCCTATGCCCATTATGGCCATTTTGAAGGTAAAAAAAACTAAAAAACACTCATTGGTGTGACATAAGGTCAGCACTGGCAGCCTCCTCCTGTGCCACTGTCTGCATCATTTCTCGCTATCTGGCTGGCGCTGCAGAAATGCCAATTTGCTTGGTATGGGGTCTCTCGCAGCGTAGCAGTGGATGACGGCTGTGTGCTGTTTACTGGTGTGTGTTCTGTGACAGTCAACTGCATGATGAAAGAGACGCAGGGGGATGTTGGCATTTAAATTTGGGCCAGTGTGAGGAATCTGAATTAATCTGATAGATGTGTTTGCTCAACAGGAGGAGCCTCCTCTTTGGGACTGATAGAAATTCAAGCCCATAAGAGGATATGCATTTGTCTAGTGTGCATTGTGCATATCCTGATGTTTATTTTTGTACATCTCTGTGTCAAACAAACAGCTGTTTTCTGTATGCATTTCAGAGCTGAGCTGCTTGCCCACAGTGCCATCATCCAAATCTCATTTGAGTCATCCTTCTCCTCTTCCTTCCTCTCCTCCTATCTCTATCAGCTTGTCCTCTCACTGAAGGTAATCCCAAGGTGATGTTAATAGGCTGGGATGCTGTTGAAAATGCCACTGTCATCTCTTGGAGGATTAGTCGGACAATTGCTTCTCTGAAACCCAAGCCAAGCGGTTAAAAGAAAACTGCCACAAAACAACTTTTCCTCAAAGTGACTTATACCGTGACAGAATGGTGCTTTTTGTGCCTTAAAGCTACTGGAAACATAAATCCACAGTGGACCCCACACCGTACAATTAAGGCTTTATAGCTTGTATCAAAAAAAGGAAATGGAAATGAGTTTCAATCCAGTCCTCATCCTTAAATATAGTCATTTAAGTTTCTGTTTAATTTCCTGAAACTGGTTTCAAATTGGGCATGGTTTCGCTCCAGTAGCTGTTACAAAAATAATGTGATTCATTTTGTGAAGCATTTGTAGGAAAAGACGCACTGTGGCTGTTTGCCTCTTACTGCAGCAAAATTGAGATTTCAGGTCATTCTTGAGTTGCTTCTTGTCGTACTACCAGTTCTTCCAGGAATAATAAAGTTATATCTATTTTATCATAATTATTTTCAAGCAGGGGTATGTAGTTTTCTGTGTTAAACTAGACCGTTTACCTCCTGCTGTTCTTCTCAGCAGGAGGTACTTAACCCTCTTGGAAGAGTTAAGCTCTGTATCAACAGAGCACTAGTTAACTCAGTGGAACCATCATTTACCTCCTCAATTATGATTTAGAGAACAAATCTGGTCATTTCAGCTAATGTTTCATGTGATATGGATAACAAAGAACTACACTATGAGGACAAATGTATGTGGTCACAGTTGTATATTATTATATTCAGGTATTTCAGTCAGATCCGTTGCCACATGTGTATAAAATCAAGCAGCTAGCCATGCACTATCCATTTGCAAATTTTTGCTATGCTTAACAGCCAGTGACTTTAAACGTGGTACTGTGATGGATGCCACTTTAGCAATAATACAGTTCGTGAAATTTCATCCCTGCTAGATTTTTCCACAGTCAACTGTAAGTGATATTATTGGAAAGTGGAAGTGTTTAGGAACAACAGCAACTCAGCCATGAAACGGAAGTCCACATAAAATCACAGAGTGGGATCAAAGACTGCTAAGGTGCATGGTGTGCAAAAGTCGCCTACTGGTTCCATAGCTGGAGAGTTCTGATCTCCACTGGCATCAACGTAAGCATAAAACTGTGCGACAAGAGCTTCATAGAATGGGTTTCCATGGCCGAGCAACTACATGCAAGCCTAAAACCACCAAGTCCAACGCTAAGCATTGGATGCAGTAAAGAACACCGACACTGGACGTGGAGTGAAAGAAATTAAATTTGCTGGAGGGAGGGATAATGGTATGGGGCTGTTTTTCAGGGTTTGGGCTAGGCCCCTGACCTCCAGAGAAGAGAATTTGTCCAACATTTTGGACAATGCTATGATTCCAACTTTATGGCAACAGTTGATGGAAGACCCTTTTTCATTTCAACATGACTGTGCCCCAGTGCACAAAGCGGGACCTATGATTTGATGAGTTCAGTGTAAGAAGAACTTGACTGGCCCGCACAGATACCTGACCTCAACTCCATTAAGCACCTTTGGGATGAACTGGAATAGAAATTGCGAGCCAGGCCTTCTCGCCCAACGTCAATGCTCTTCTGAGAGAATGGGATCAAATTCCTAAGAATCACTCCAAAATCCTGCACAAAACCTTCCAAGAAGAGTGGAGGCTGTTACAGCAACAGACGTGGGCTAACTCCATATGAAAGTACAGATATTTGATTACAATGTCATCACAGTCCCTGCTGGTGAAATGGTCAGGTGACTGAATACTTTTGTCCATATAGTGTATCAATCACTATATGTAGTCTGTTGAATTAAATACTTTTAATTTGGTGGGCATTTGACTTCCCCCCTCATTTCATTTCTTTCTTACTCAATGTGCTTTTACACATTCACGTTCATGTTAGTTAAACTCAACTTTTATATCATGTTAGCATTTTTATATTTTCAACCATACTTCTAGAGGCTTTAAAATCAGCACGCTGGATTTGATATCCCCAATACTTGCATGCTCTGTAATGCATAATTGCACTGATCTCCTTTTTAATTTAACCACAATGGACTCAACACAGCCAAAATAAACCAATGCTAAGGGATTATAGGCTCAGTGTGATCTGTGATCCCAGATTAATGACACACCAGTGTGTGATTAATAGGGTTTTGTTTACACATAAGCCATGCTAATTTGGCCAGCAACCATCCCAGAGATCCAAACCACGTACAGTGTCAAGTCCTTTTTGATAAAGGAGAGGCTGAGAAATAAATATGAAACAATAAAGGCAGAGGCTAATGGAACAATCAGTGTTTGGCTCATGATTTTCAAAGTGCTTTGTGTGCAAGGTACACATCTTAATGTTTGTATTAAGGTTTCCTTATATGTCCATGAAACAGAGAAAGAGCTGCAGGGGATCAGCTGCTGGGAATAATTACTGTAACAGACAGTGGTAACATGTTTATTGCAAACATAAAGACAAACAGCTTTTTTCATTTAGAAGAGAGACGCTCATTTATTTTCTACACTGACTCACTGACCCAACCCTGTGTGAGTTTACATTTCAGATTGAAAAGCCACAAGCTGTACCAGACATTTTATGTGTGCATACTTTGTTGGTATTTTCTAAGCTGTGAAATCCACCATCACCAGTGGATCAACAGACATTTGACACAGGCACATTCCTGTTGTAAAGACTGAATTTAGGATCCTTTACGTTATTGTTGTTCAAGGAGAAGACAGATCAAACTCATTGTAGTCATCATTTTATTTAGGTTTGTTTTATTTCATTTTTGTTTCATTTCATTTACACATTAAGGTGTTCTTTCAACACAATATTGTTTTATTTCATTTAACTTTGGGTGTAAATTTTTGTTTTTTATAACCAATTAATAACACAGAGCAATTCACTTTTCATACTAAATAAAATTGGCAACCTCTGGAAAAATCAGATGTTGTTTGATAAGGTTGGCACTAAAAGACAGATGCAGAGCTAGAATAAGCCCTGAGTTGCAAGTCTGCATCCATCCTTTATTAAAGACTATCCCCTGCTACAGGCAGGAAGTGACCAACTTAGTGGATAGCTTCACTCATGGTGCAGAAGTGTTTAATATCAGAACAGAATCAGAACAATAATCAACCAGAAACATGATCAAAGGAATCCTAACATTAAATTAACACTGAATGGATCAACACTATCCAATAACTCCCAACACTAAAGAGAATTTCAGAGTTAAAATTACACTTTTGGAGTTAAAAGCAATCACTTTTTGCCGTGCAGTTCTGCTAAAAATTAATGATGTTCCCAGGCCTCTGTTTTCCCATTTGGCTAAACGCTCATTTAAATTTGTTTAACAGACTAGTCTAAAGAGGAGAAATACTTAGTACACAGTCACATTCATCACAGGGTTGTTGTGTCAGTGGGCATGATGTGAGCCTGATGTCCTCTGGAGCATGGCTAACATTGGCAGCTAGGTCAGCCAGCATTTGTTCCTCTATGAAATATTGTGGTATTGTGCTTTGATATGTGGCGTCTTTCACTTCGGTTGAGTAGTTATATGTGACTACAACCCTTGGCAGCTGAAATAAAACTTTATTTCCTTTTCTACTTCCAAAAACTGTCATACCCTGCTGTTCCTGCTACACACTAACTGCTAAACTTTTCATTTTTATGTCCAGCTAAGTGCCGGGGGGAAGCTCAACAATAAGGCAGTGGCCATTGACTGAAGCTACAGAAGCTTCTAGTGGAGGGAGGCTTCTTAAGGTTAAAAGAGCACTTGACCCAAATTTCAAGCCAGTGTTTATGAACAATTATAGGTAATTAGTTTAACCGACTTGTAAATCGGGCTAATTTTATAAAAGAATTTAACCCTTTAACTCTGTGCATCCCTAGCTAAAATTGTTCCAACTTTTTATTTAGTCCTTAAGTTTAAAGATATGAATTCAGAGTTGAAATCTGAGTGAAAGTTCTTGTTACAACCAGCAGATTAAAGCCTGTTTACTAACTTACGTTAGCTGTTAGCTGGTTAGCTTGAATAATGTAAGGTCCAGTTGGTAAAATGTGATGGTAAATCACAATGTGTTTACATGTAACGTTAATAAAAGGAAACTTGAGTTCTTGTGGGATGCTTCAGTAGAGTTGCTTGGGGGAAATTAAGTTTTCCTGACACTTACTGCCTATTATTTGTTGACTATTTATCCTATGTAGCTTATTTAATGGGCTGTAGAGGGCTGTAGTGCTTCTTTTATTACGTCAAGTTACTACTTTTTAAAATCCCAGTACTCTACAACACAACATAGACTGACCAACTACTAAACCAGCTGTACCAAAACATAAAATATGCTAGGTGTCATATTGCCAGATCTTACTCATAGGTGATCAGTAAGCCTAATTGGCTGCAAATAACCTTATCAGGACATCCCTGTCTTTGTTCAGTGTATCATTGCATTTTTTTAGCATGCTGGGTAGCTTCTTATATTTAAAGGACTATTATAAATGTGCATAATTAAATTGCACTGTGCGAATGTTTTATGTAGAATTTATAACAATCTGTATGCACAGTGGGATTGCAAGAGATTACTTTAATGGTTTTCGTTTAATTTAAAAGAGGCACTTTTACGACTAAAGGTTTTCTTTTCCTTTCATTCCTTAAGGATAAGTTTAAATAATGACAGTAATATGGTTGTGCTGTGCTGTTTCATACTGGATTTTGTCTCATACAGGCCTGATATATATGGATTATCTCTCTTTTTTAGATATGCATATACATACTGCCTATTTGTTCAAAGTCACAGCATCTCTCTGGCTTTAGTCCAAACTAGTCTTCACTTCCTCTTGTTCTCTCTATCTCTTCTCACTCTGGTACTATTTCATCCCACATATGCATCATCAATAATGCAGCCTCTCTAACAAGGCCAAGGCTTTTAAGAGGGTTTGTCTTTGCCCCCCCTTTTTGGTTTCTGCTAGTCACTGGGTGGCCTAATGGCAGCAGAAAAATCTTCAAATTTGGAATGAGACTAGAAATAAATTTGCTGTTAACAGACACTGAATACTTCATTTGTATTTTTATCAAGGCTTTTTCTTCTGAACTTCACAGAAGCTGGGAAACACTTCATGCTGGGAGGACAAGAGGTCACTGTCTCACCAGGGAAGTGAAGAGCTGACTTTAAAGCTGTTGGCAAACAAATGGAGGCTACAAGGATGTTTGCAAGGATGAAGCAAACTTCTTTATCACTTCATGTTGGTGTAATTAAACTTGAATGTATGCTTTTTGCATTTCTATGCTGAAGACTAGGAAGGCTTTTCAAACACAAAACAGCCTCATACTTCCTTTCAGGAAAAAACTCATGCAGTGCAGCCTGCTTAGTGTGTGTGTTTGTGCGTGGATGTTTGTGTGTGGATTAGTCAGGCAGGGGTCTTGAGGAAATAGAGGCAGTTCTCTTGTTTCAGTGCTAATGCCATAAGCTATAGGGGTCAGGAAACTGCTATTCTTTGAGGCTTGCTGAGTGAAAACCGCTCTGTTTGATATGAGCAAAAAGTAGATTTGATATCGAAAAACAAAAATATCTTTTTTGTAACACACTCACTCCAGATAACAGCTGTTGGCACAGTCTCTTCATAGTAAATGTCGTTTCTGTTGCACACAAAAGAAGAATGATGAAACTTCTGCCCTGACAGTCTGAATATTTTGTGAGTCTATAATATTTATTGTATTTTCTTCTGGCTTTGCATAAATAAAAGTTTGATCACAAAACAAACAACAAACCGTAGCGAGATGCTACGTTGAAGTATGTTTTCCACATAAGAAGAGCAGGCTTATATTCTGTCTTTTTTCCTTGAGGAATTAACTCTGACTTTCTGCCTTGAGAGGCACTGTCCTTATTTCAGTAAACAGTAAGTCCTAAAGCCAAACAATTGCCTTGTTATCTTCTGCATGGATGAGGACTAATCCTGCTTGAGGCTACAGAGAGGACAAGCTTGTGCTCCATTGTTTGTTACTCTGCAGATGCACACAGGCGGACTGGGCCGATACCCCAACTGTGAGAGATGACCGGTGCTGTGGACACCCCTGTTGAGAACCAAACACTCGCTCCCTGTGAGTTTGGAGTATCAGACTTTGTCAATTTGGTCTGTCAATGGGTGGTTTTACAGGCATGTTTAGTCTCTTCTTTCTGTGTGGTGAGGTTAGCTGGCAGCTATTAGCCGCCTGCTTCTTCTGACAAAATATGGTAGTTTGGTTTACCATTTTCTGCTGTTACTGTGGTACAATTTAGGTTTTTTGGATCTGTTAAGGAAAAAAAAAGTATAACAAAACTCCATTCCAGTCCATAATAATTACATCTATTAAAATGCAAATATGAAGATAAGGGATGTGATTGATAAGCTGACTGAAAGATCACACCTTGTAGCACTTCCTTGTTAACACTCACATTGCTAGTCAGTTAAACTTATTCTCACTGTTTTTTTATGTAGACCCACAATGTCAAACACTGTATCTAAGCTGTAACACACCTGTCAGTAGTCTGAGCTGTAGCTCTAGTTAATGTGGCCCTCTCCTCTCACTCTGCTACCCTGACGTATACCAGCATGGTGAAAAATGGCAGCTTGTCACACAGAGCAGTTTAGTAGTATGTTATTCTAGAGTACACTGTATTATGGGCATGATATTAGAATAAAATGGTAATCAAAATGTTTTTAACTGATTTTGACTGATATGAATTTATATTTGTTGTAAATTTCAGCTTATATTATCTGTATAGATCCACTGTATGTATGAATAAGATTGTGGAGTTTTAGGCAGAATAAATAGTTGTAAGTCAGCTAAAGTAATGTCTTTGGTCAACCTTCAACTTTAAAGTGTGTTCAAAGGACTGGAAGTTTTAAGTTAGAACTACATTTATATTTCAGTATTGATATCGGTATCTGTGAAAATAAATTTTGAAATATCGGCACATCAAATATCAGCAAAATCCAACATCCCTACTTTAATATAGGAATACCTGAGAAACTGTCTGTTGGTTTAGTCAGGTAAAATTAGCACATCAGACCGAAACCTTATATCTCCAAAATCACCAATTCAGGGAATTAAAAAACTCTGTACTTTCAATTATTTGTAATGGTGATAGCATCTTTTGACATTTTATTTAGCTTTAAAATAGGTTAAAACCAACTGACAGATGTAAAGGGTGACCATTAGCACTGATTTATGAAAAATAATTAAAATCATAAAAAATGGAGATACAAGGTTTTCCAAATAAAGATTCAGTCAGGTACCAATACAGCAGACATGCTATGACCCCAGTCCAATAATTTGCCATCATGACCTCTCGAAATGCTCAAATTTAACAAGAGATACTAAGCATGCTTCAAGGTTGAACCCTATCACTGGTTAGCATTCAAGCCAGATCATATAAGGGTGGTCAAAATTTATGTACGGATGCTCAACATGAATATACTGTGGATTGATACAGCTATTTTTATTTTTTACTATAAATTTCAGTACCTACGTATCTCAAAAGTTCTACTTAGGTATCTCCTTGTCTTTGGATAACAAAGCTGGTTTTCCAAAGAAAAGAGAAAATTCTCCACAAAATTACCAAATTTCAACTAAATGTCCCAGGAAAATGGAGTAACATGGGATGTATGTATGCTTGTCCTTCTGTAATGATTAGCTTTTGAAATGTGTTCTGTATTTTCTCCCTGTCCAGTTGTTTTGTTCCATTTTGGGTCTATAAATTTCAGTGATTGGGAATTTTTAAAAACTGGGTTTTCCTCAAAGAGGTGATGGTTGTAGGTACCAACCATTTGAGAACCACCCCTTTAAAAGAGATGATATTCAATATCTTTTATGTTGGATAGTGCCAAAAAGTATTAACATTATGAAAGGTAAGAAGGATAAACAGCCCTGTTTTGAACCCAAAGCTGCCATGAGCAGAGTGAGAGAAAAAAAGCATGGCAGTGGCAATGAAGTAGAGAGCAGTGATAAACAAACAGTGGTAATGAGAGAGTAAGCATGATTTTCTGACTGTTTCACAGTGGTTATACTCTAAAGACTTTTTAAACAGGTCAACACGTTTGCACAAACATGCAGGAAGTTGCAGGATTTTGTTTGATTGCTGCTGAAGTCATGGCTCTACAGCCCTCTCTTCTCCACTTGTCACACCAAAATCACTAAAAAGGTTTTATTTTTCCATCATAAAATATTATATCCAGATCGTTTAGCATCTCATTTAAATGGATACATTAATGTTAGTGTCTGTTGCAAACAGAAGGCAGAGAAAGCGATGTTATTTTTAATTTTTTTCACACTGACATCCATAAAATATCCTTAACGTGAAGATTGTAATGACCAGATATAGACAGAATCACACTTATTCAGAGGAAATATTTCATTTTGGCCAACATAATCTTTCAGAAATTCATGTTCATTTTGCCTGTCATGGACATTTTGCCACAGTTTAGTACTCATTCCGTTACCATTTTGAATGGATATTAACCAGCTTTGGGTGCCTGGGAGGTGATTTCCTATTTCTGAAGTTTTGAAACAGGTTGCAGTATTGTTTGTTTTTTACTAGTGTAGCATCAAAATTCAAAATTCAGGTGTTGTGACAACTCTTGCATGATCACTAGACTTAAAAAGTCCATTTGTTGCATGTGTGAAGGGACGTGTTCTGCAGTTGTCAAACCGCGTGTGAAGCACTGTTGTTTTTGTCATTGAAAGAGTGAGTGTGGGAAGAAGAGTGTTGCTACACCGCTGACTTCAGTGACAGAAGAGGATTCTTCACCATTATTTTGCTCTTTTCAGCAGCTACCATGCTGCTTTTATTTGACTTTCTTTCTCAGTATGCCTCCCCCGCTCCAGCTTTTTTCTCTCTGTAGTGATGTGTGTTTAGAGTTCCCCGAAGACATAAAAGCCCGAATGTAACATGGATTTCCACATCACTGGGGCAATCTTTGTCTGTATCAACTACAGAGGAGGAAATATTCAAAGTGGAACATACTGTAGTTATCATTAGGTTAAAGTATGCACCGTCACATTCACACTTTGGTCAACATGTAAGTTAAAACTGACAGATGTAACTGAAGCAGATGACGGGTGCTATGATGCCTATTGAACCGTAGAAAAATGCTAAATAAATAAAACTGTTACTGTTGTTGACTTTCTTTATCGGCCGTGCTATGCTCTTATTTCATTAACACGCTCTTTTTGCACTCCCGTATTGTTGTAAAAGCTTCTCAAAGTCTTCACACCTCTGTCTAGCTCTGTAAATTGGCACAACAAAGCGACACAAAATGAGCATAGATAGCATAATTTAGGATTAATAGTAAAAGATTGTGATCAAAAAAAGATAGCCTTTATACAGCAAGGTTTAGATTTGTAATGCTTGTGTTTGTCCTCACTTTGTCCTGGATCAAGACTTCATGGACAAAATAAAATTCCTTTCTTTTCTTTTGAACATAAAAAATGTATTAAAAAGCCTGCAGCTGTAATTTAAAAAAAAAATAACAAACCATGCTGCCTTTGAATTAATTCACATCCCTTTTCTCTGTCTAGCAGCTGTCCTTGCATATAAATCTTCCAATTAAGTTGAAGTAAATGTGATTAGACTCAATTATTACTGGATTAATAAGTTTTTGCCATTAATGACAACCTCATATTAAATATGTTAGGATTTGGAGTGAAATGTAAAATGAAATCCAAAATGTGTGTCTTGATAAATGAGATATGTTGGATTAAGGTTGCTGTTAACACGTGAAAACACTGAAATCTGTGTGACTACATTTTGGATCACCATATCTGTGGCTAGGTTTTTATAGCGCTATGGGAATCACCATGCCCCCCCCCCCCGCCCCCTCATGCGATTAAGCTACATGCTATATTTTTGTTCATTGTGAGGAAAATTTCCCAGATCTATCAGCCAAAGTGGCCTGTGGGTGGTTAAAAGTATCATTACACAGAGATTTGTGCCAGAAAACAGTAAATATAATCCCCAACCCCTGTCTCTACAGATGTGCTCTAACCAGAGTTCAGCACAAGATTAGGACAGACTAACTGCTTTAGTGCTTTTCTGTTTTTCACTTGAACCAGATTCTGCAGGAACATCTTACCTGCTTAAGGTGTGTTTTAATCCATATTTCACCTGTCTTTAGTCCTGGATGATTAAAAGAAATGGGCTGTGACTGTCTCTCTCCAAGCAGAAACAGTTTAATCCTGCATGTCTGCTAGCATTGTGATGCTAAAACAAAGTAAAGTATCTGATAATAGACACTTCCTGTTCCTGCCAAGTCTGTCACAGTAAAAGCCTCCAATGCTAATCATTGAAGACTTTATTTTGAAGGGCAACATCAGGAAATGGAGTGTTCTCTGCAGCAACTTAACTACAAAATCGTCTCATAAACAGGAGAGAGACTTACCTTGACATAACTCAGAAAATGGAATACCTGAAGAATTGAATGCACAATGAGACAATGAAATTGAGACATTTTAGCTCTGTCTGTCTTATGACATAAATATGATTGTTTCTCTGGTGGCTGACACGCACAGATCATTCCTCCACTCGGGTTTTAGCTTTTTAAAAATTTGAGAGGGTTGTATTTCTCGTGAGTGGGCATGGCTTCAGCTCATTCAACCTATACGCCCACACCATCCTACAGCAGATATTAGCCTCATTTTTCATGATTTTGAAGCTGAATTTTAATAACTTAGATTTGGCCTGGTGGTTCATGACTTACTGGCCTAACATACAACAAACCAAAAATACAGACTTTCTAAATCACTTTACAGGGACTTTGACTTTGACCTACTGTGCTTACCATAGATTGTGATAATTCAGGTGTTGGTTCTTTTGTTTGAATGTGTTGTATCTGGGTAAAACTGGGATTTGTTGAAAATCTGCCTGGCTGGAGGATTACAAGTGTTTGTTTCCTTGATGAGCTTTGTTGTAAACCAGCAGAGACCTGTGCTGCTGTTTTCATGGCTGACTCAATGGAGCAAGCCAGTGAAAATATGTACTAAAGACAGTCAAAACATAGAATTAACATGTTTACAATGAATGTTAAAGTTGGAGATTAAAATGCAGATGCAAAAAATAGAAAAACAGGACATTTTCTTCAAAAGGATAAAGTTATGTTTGGATTTTGTTGTCACACTGATTTATGTTTATCTATAGAAGAAAAATGTCAGCTGTCATGGCCTCGTATCCTGATCTGTGAGCACCAGAATCTCTGCCAGGAAGATTGACACAAACAGCACACTGACTATATGTTATGTGGAAAATGTATATTTATTTATTATTCAGAGATTGACATATTATATATAATGTATAGATATATATGGGTTATTCAGGACCAGACACAACCACAGTGTCAACATATACAGAACTAGGAGGGAACAAAAATATGGACATGGCACTATAGGCAGTCACTGTGACTGCTGTGATACAAATATCAAATTGCTGAGGCTAAAAATCAATATTTTAATCAAGAAAAATGCAGTGCTTTTAGCAGATTTCCCACTAGCTGTGTCATTACTTAATTACCCCTTATGATTGGCACTTATACCACGATTTAGTGTAACATAAAACAATATCTCATTGGCCAAGATGACTGTGGAAAAATGCTACATCAGTGAAATGAAGTTGAAGAGTAAAGCGTATCATATTGTGAATTACCCCGAGATTTCCATTGTGCACAGAACCGTGTTCAACTAGTAAGAAGAAGGAGACAAAGCCTTATAAATACAGTGCTTAACAAATAAAAGCTTTAGTCCATAACTAAGAAATCTTTAATGTAATATATTTTTAAGCTTGATGGTAGATTTTGTTTCAGGATTTTGTTTCAGAAAATTGTAGAAAACTATTGCACTTATCACAAACATAAGATAAAATGCTAGGTTTAGCTGTTGTTGGATTACTGTGACAGTTTTACTGAAGTGATCTAAATCATAAGAGAGTATTTACTGGCAAACTTTCTGTTTTATTCTGAGGTCAAACATTTCGCAATTGTGTTTATACATTTACTAATCATCAAGAAAAAGAACCGCCAAATCCCTACTGGGATGATCTGACAGCCTTCATTCCTGCAGTTAATTCATTACAATACAGTCGTGCATAAGTTTTAGGCATGTAGGACGCTAAGGATTCACCTACGAGCCTGACTTGCCACAACACAGGCCTGAGTTTAGGTGACCTTGGCTCGGCAGCCAAGGTCAAGCTTGACAGTATCTGTTTTTTTGGGTCTTTTCACACCTGGTAATAGACCGGTGGTTTTCAGGTCCCTGAGACATCCACAGAACAACCAGGGGCTCATGGCAGCCCTACTACCTGCCTTGACTTTGCATTTTTTTCAACAGATTATTTTCCCTTGGCAATATACAAGGACATCTAGAGCATGACTGAGGTTGTGTTAATCCCACTTCTCGATGCAGCTTATTCGCCACATAAATGCCTTAATTAAGCCTCAGCTTTTGGTCCAGACATGCCTACAAGTTCCTCTGTAAAATTGGTCCGTTATCTTTCCTTCATATGCACCTTTATTTGCATCTCTATTTTTTTTTACTAATTATTTTTACTACATATTGATATGAGAACTCTCAGTTTCCCCAAGATAATCTTTTTAAATTCCTTACATCTTTTGCAAGATATTTTTTTCTGTTTGTTGATGTTATGCTATTTTTGCCTGAAGTGCACCACTGTCTACTGCTGGATTAAAGATAAAACCATTCATGTTTTCTTCCAAGTGAGTTTTATTTTTTGCATGCAGTCTAAATACAAGGATTTTACATAGATGTCAGCCTTATGTTATGTCAAATTCCTGGCATGCCTTTCCTTTTTCTTAAATAAACCAGCTGAACTCACTTTCACATTTTATTGATGAACACGAGCCAGCGGTGCACTTCTGCCTCCCTGTCACAACAACTTAAAAAAACCTATTAATCACTTTCACATTAGGTGGTTTAGCAAAATAAAAGAGTTTAAATTTCTGCTTTGAAATTGGGGACACAGGAGATCTAGTGACGGAAAAGTATAAATGCACCCAAATGTAGCACATCATGTGTGAGTGAAACTTGGTTTTAAACACATCTCAGATATTTTCTTTCAAGAAGAATGATATCTTGACAGTGTACCACCATGCAGTATTATGAGTGAGCAGGCCAGCCCACAGAATTGTCTGGGCCCCTGAAAACCCCCAAGAATGGGCCCTCCCTGCTTGTGATTTATTGATGATGTCAGTGCATGTTTGTTTGGTTAGCATTAGCACTAGCGTCCTGGCTAACAGTTACTTCATTATGGAGCTGAATATGATTGGGTTCTGATGTTCAACTTGTTTAATCATACTGCTTTAAGACTTTTTATCACTTTCCTCATTTTTGCCACTTTTTGCTACATTGACCCATTTATGCAGCTTAATGCATTATTTGGCCATTTTAACAGAGTGATGCTTCATTTTTGCCACTTTTTAACTGCTTTCAACATTATGTCATGCCCCTTTTTGCCTTTCTTAGCCTTTTGCAGCATTTTCAAAATTTTGACTCTTGAACTAATTTATGCCAATGTTTGTCTATTTTACCCATTAACCCATTTTTTGGCACTTAACTGCTTCTCATCCTTTTATCATTCCCCTTTTGCCTTTTTTAACTTATTTTTGCTGCTGTTATCCAAATTTTGTGTATTTCAACTTATTTCCGCCACTGTTTGCCAATTTTTGCCATTTTTAACCCACTTTGCCACTTTTTAACTGCTTTTCACTATTTTTAAACCTGCTTTTTACCCAGTATTTCCTTTCTGAGTTCATTTTGCTGCTATAATGCCATTTTTGCACTTGTAACCCATTTTTGCCAATTTTGAGCATTTTTTTTCTTCTTCATGTAATCAATAAATTAGTATTTCCTCAAAGTTATTTCAGTTCTTTTTACATTATTCTCTGTCATCATTAGATTTGTGCACGTTATGCTTAGCTGGAGTCTGACATTACTTTTCCAATGGTTAACTTCAATCTGCCCATGCTTTTGTTAACATGACCTAAAAAGGTAATCCTGTTTTATGAAAACACTATACTTTACTACTGTATAAATTCAAAAAACAAACATTTTGTTGCTTTGATGAGAGTGGTTATTATTCCAGTCAGATATAAGATATGGATCACAGATTTATTTCTATAATGGACCTTGATTTTCCTCACTTCCATGGCCCCTCATTTGGCTGGGCCCCCCAAAGCTCAACCCTTTATCCTTCCTTATGTGCAACCTTGTGACTCAGTATGTATAGCATTGACCCTGAAGAGCTAAGGAGCTGCAAGTGAAATTAAATATAATGCTGCTGATTTTCTTTGCGTCTTGTGCAGCTGATTTATGTGCACACAAAGCCTTTGGTTCTTTTATTTAAGCTATTATTTCTGTTTTGAGATCTGCCTAATTACCTCCGATTTGACACTATTTTAAATCCTTTTTGCATTTTTAATCAGCTTTTGTCTTCATCTGGTATTAAGACTACAGCCAGGATTATACAGGGATTTGGTTATTGATTAATGTGGGCGAGTGTGTTGCTGTATTTTGCTGTTATGATAATCTTACTCCTCCTCATCTTGTATAAGTGGTTTTCTTCTCACATTAGAATTACGTTTTGAATTGAATTATACATTACTGTCATGAAAACTCATGTGAGGAGTTCACACCACTCTAACAAAGTAACTACTGGGTTTTCTTAGTTCACTCATGTCTTTTAAAGGCTGAAACGGGCTAAACAACAGCTGCACATAGCTCTATAGCCATTTCTCTATTATTGTGGTCCTAACTGTCTTTTTCTATGCATGATCACTCCTTTCTCTCTCCATCCCCATTAGGGCTTTGCTCGCTTTGTTGCTCTGAGTTTATGCTGCTCTGTCTTTCTGCCTGTCTGTCTTCCTGCCTGTCTGTGAGGGGTTTTTAATTGAAGCAGACCAGCCTCTTTACACTGGTGCTTATTTATAGTGGATGCTTCAGTGAACTGCGAGAGCTGGATGGAGATTCTTTTTCTCTCACCCGAAACTTCCTTTCCCTCCTTTCTCTCTCCACCTAACAGACACACACACACACACACAAAGAAATGATTGGGCAAATCACTTCCACCCCATCCCCCGCTGCTGCATCTCAGAGTCTGCTTGTATAGCCAGCCCATTAAGAGTTGTGTGTAATTGAAAAATAAGTTTCTCTCCTTGAACCTGAAAGAGCTAGTTTTTATTCGGAGCTCAGCCGTATTGATTCTCTCCTCCCTCATCCTCCCACACAGGCAGAGCTCGCTGTGCAGGTTTGTGTCGACATGATCAGGCTGTAATGTCGGCTTACTTTGCTGTTCTTTTTGAAGCTCCCAGCAGAATTTCTCATGCAGAATTTCATTTATACTGTTTTAAAGAGTAGAGTCTACTTCTAAATAGGTATATAACAATACTCAAGTCATGATAGGGTTTGAGATTCTGTCATGATATGATCTTTTTCACTGCTGTTGTCATGGTGGTGGTGATTTTATCTTTGAAGGTCATAAAAGGTGCTTCCACTTGATTGCAAAGTGCTGTCCGTTACGTTCTCTCTCTCTATTACTTGCAAACCTGTGTTGAGACACTACTTAGTACACATACGCAAGAAAGAGAGAGAAGACCATTTAGTTGATCCACTGATAATGGCAATGATAAATGAAAAACATAAATAAAATGCAAAAATGGTTGGTAAATAAACAGTTGTGGACTTGCCCAGGTGGGACCACTGGTGGTGCAAAATCTTCATCAACTGTTGCTGCCTCGAATTTATTCCTCTATTGAGCTCCAGATGTTAGAGAGCGGGGAGGAGGAGAGGGGATGTTTTGTTATCCATTTAATTTGTGCTTTATGCATACCCATTTTTCAACAGTATTTGGTAAGGTTGCACAATATCTCCTTTTCTTTTTTTCTCTTTTTTTTGCAACACAAGCATTTGCAATAAACATGTTACAAAATTTAGAGTTTATCATGAATAGTACTAGAACTGCTGTCTGCTGTTATATGCCTTTGTGAGATATGCAGTTACTGGAAATTACAGTAGTGTCAGGTTTTAGAATTTTTTTTCAAACAATATGATTATCGAGTTTTAGATTTTAAAAGTCATAGAAAATGAACATTTGTAACATAGGCACAGAGTATATATAAACAAATAAATTAAATTAAATTAACATTAACATTAAATATGATAAATAAAAATAAAATAACATCATAAAACTTGCCAGGACAGCAGTGTGAGACATATCAACCACAAGGCAGCCTTCTCAAGACACAGCCTTCAGGTTTACCCTCTTGTAAGAACAGTGGAAATATTCAACCAATATATGACAGAAAAGGTCCCAATATTCTACTTTTCCATGTAACTTACAGGATAAATTGTCCAAAGAAACATAGTCAAGTATCACCCTCTGACTTTGTGTCTTAAGTGTAACTTCATCTGTAACTTAGTTCAACAGGATACACTTCCTTGCACAGAGAGTTAACATTTTGTAAAGCTTCCTCTTAATGATGTAGAAATTTTTGATACTTTGATGCTTTTTTGATACTATATCAGTGGTTCTCAAATGGTGTTGCAAGGCATACTGGTGTGCCTTGGGGCAAGTTAAGATGTGCTGTGGGAATTTGTACAACCATATATTAATACTACAACTATACAACATCTAAAAGAACTGTAACATGTGTAAAGAGGCTATTTTTGCATTTAGTAGCTTTGACTTGAAACAGTATTTATTCGTCAAAGACCAAAAATATTTTAAAATGCATAAAACGTGTAATGTTTTATATCATATTATTCCCAATATATTATTAAACGTTGTGCTAGCTTTACATAGAAACAGGTAGCAGTAACAAATGTGATGTTTTCAGATTAATATTCCAAACTTCAGTGTAGTGTTAAAACAGCACACAACCAACAGCAGCACAGGTGCGCTGCAGCAAACTGAATTTTTAAAATAAAAGTGTATTGTTGTATAAAAATAGATATGTAGAAATAAATATCTACAAAAATGAAAAAAAAAGCTCCTCAAATAAGTACAAAAAAACACACAAACAATGATTCAGCTAAACAGAGTATATGGACGGACTACTGCAGTAGTAAGCAACAAATGTGACATTTTCAATCTAAAAAATGGCCATCAAAGTGCAAAAGTGAAAATACACTTCCTGATGTGGGCATTTACAATAAAAGCACTCAAGGAAAACACCAGCTAAGGGTTTATATTGTGGAGGATTTGTTGGAGGTACCACGTTTATTATTGATTTTACTTCGCTTTAGCAGCAGTGCCGTATTCACAGTCAGCCTCGCTGACACTCTTTACAACTGATTCTCTGAACTTTTTAAATGCTTCATTGAACCATTATGGACTTAAAATGAGTGAGTCATGAGATAGAACACCTTTAATCAGTTGTTTAAACCATCGTAATACGAGTCTCTGCAGCACTGGGCTAAGACAGACTGTCCTGAGCCACAGACAGGCCGACAAACACGCTGTGCAAAGCAAACACTCATTTCATGTTGCTGTTATAGACATTAAACTAAGAGAGAGGAGACGGTTGACTGTTTTGTTTTTTTTAACGTATTTTTATTGAACTTTTTTGTGCAAAGCATGGATAAATGAATAATTGCATTACACAGTAGTAGTTGTATGTTTTTTGAATGTCCTCTCTGTCAGAAGGAAAAATAAACACTGGACTCAGACTGAGTTTCTGTCATATAAGAGTCTGCTGCGCTAGCGGCAGCATTGTTGAAGCTACATTCTTTGATATTTAAATTTTTCACTCTGTATCTTTAACACAAAATTTAAGAGTATAATTGCCCATACATTTTTTGTTATATTGTCCATACATTAGATGAAAAATAGACTTATCTATGAAATATCTAAATGTCCCATATGTCATCCTAAATAAAGGTATTATCTTTATTGAGCATCACTTCCTGTATCTTTTCATATGGTAGTGTATTTATGTGAAAGAAAAGTGATCACAGTTCCAGTTTCTCCAGTGGTTTTCAGCCCTAGTCTCAGAAGGTAGCATACCATCTCTACTATTGAAAACAGTAAAACATGTAACTGTGCGCTACTTCTCTCAGAGCCTTTGTGTTGCGTTTACTGCGACTGTAGCTTACATACGAAGACACCCACAATCAATTCTGTGCTGCTGTTTCAATCCCAGGCTGAACTTTTCACCTGAGGCTAATCGAATCAGGTCAGATACCTGAGCGTGCTGAGTAAGATAGGGTTAAAGCAGTAACAGCCAAGCCAATAGTCTTCTCAGATATAGATTTATGTCGCTGACCTTTCATGCGCAGAGCACAGGGAATAGAACTTGCTTAGGGCGGGCATTATTTGGAATCTGAGGACAGAAAATCATGTTGGCGGCCACCTCTCTGTTTCTGTTTTATTACCCCTCCACCTTTGGTGCTTCTCCTCAGCCAGCTGTGTCCTAACATCCCCTCCCCTTCAATTTGTTCCCTCCTCATCTATATATCTTTATTTATACTTTTCCTAAGAGAGCAGAAAGTCTCTACATGTTTCCCCCCAATCCCACAACACTTTTCTTTCTCTGAGTTACTATTCTGTCTGATAACATGTCCCAGAGCCCAGACATAACAAGAAGGGTCTCACAGGCGGAGACCATCTATATTCTTTTAGCTTTATTACATCTTCAATAGGCTCTGTTGAGAGTAATATAGATTTTATGACCAAATTAGCTGCCCTGTGTTGGGATGGCATGCTGACATTTGGTATTAAAATATTCATAAGACCTGGGAGACAATGGCACATGTGGGTGGCTGGACTGGAGGCTGCCTATTGTACTTTCAGAAGATTGCTGAGGGTGTATTTGAAGTCTCCCGGCTGCCATTTGTTGAATCATTATGTATGAAGAGCACCCGAGGAAAATCTTGGAATGACGCCTGGAATGGTGCCATGTATGCATTGACTTGATGTTTGGTCAAAGATACTGAATAATTGACAACCCTTTTAAGAGACCGTGAGCTCATGTTCCCTGGATGTTTCCATTCCCAGTTATGCAAAAACTAATCTCCTTAAAATATGTACAAAATCTTTTGCTCAGGAGATACTTGCACATCAAGAAACAGGCTCATTCCCATTCCTCCACATTTTAATTTCATGATTTCAGTTGAATATAGGATGAGTTAGATTTTTTTATCTTCACTTTAACCCAGAAATATCTGTTTGATTAAAGGTGCCCTGAGGAATTTTCTTGTAAGCAAGTAAATTACTTCTTTCAGTCAGTGTTACTCAGTGGACATTTGTTGAACATGTTTCCCTCAACATAAAACATTTGCTAAGCAGTTTTTGAATATTTCAAACCTTGGACTGTTTACATTCATGTTAGATAGCTTTTAGTCCTCTTTTTTGCCTTTTCACATACTACATTGTACACTACCACAGCCAACTGTTGAGAAATCTAATATCTTTCAAGGTAGGAAAGGGTCAAGTGCCATGAAAAATACACCCAAGATGTAACCCCAAGTGTAAAAAATGAAGCTGATGCAGCTACAATGCTCCACAAGTCCACTAGAGGCTGGAAACTGTCCCACTGGTTGATCAGACCTGTTGCCACAGGTGTATTAATTTAAGCAACTTGCCATGCAGTAGCTATCCATTTGCAAGCATTTGTGATACTGAATGGGTCTGAAGAGCTCAGTGATTTTAGTGTGGTACTCTGATGGATGCCCCTTTTGCAATAAAACAGTTTGTGTAATTTCATCGCTGCTGGGTATTCCAGTCAACTGTGATGTTAGAAATTGGAAGCATTTACGAACAACATCAACTCAGCCATAGAGCAGAAGACAAAATGAATTCCTGTAAAAGTTGCCAACGCTCTGCTGATTCCGTAGCTGAAGACTCTCGAATTTCCACTGGCACAAGAACTGTGCGGCAGGAGCTTTATTGAATTGGGATCTATGGCTGAGCACCTGCATGCAAGCCTCACATCACCAAGTTCAAGGCCAAGCGTCGGATGGAGTAGTGTAAAGCACACTGACACTGGAATGTGGAGCAGTAGAAATGCGTTTAGTGGAGTGACAAACCACTCTTCTCTGTTTGGTAGTCAGATGCACAAGTCTGGGTTTGGCGGTTGCCAGGACAACATTACCTGCCTGACTGCATTGTGCCAACTGTGATGTTTGGTGGAGGAGGGATAATGGTATGGGGCTGATTTTCAAGATTTGGACTAGGCCCCTTATCTCCAGTGAAAAACAATCTTAATGTGTCTGCATACCAAGACATTTTGGACAATGCTATGCTTCCAACTTTGTGTGCCTTCAGTGCCTGACCTCATCATTGCTCTACAAAATGAATAGGAATAAATGAAGCTATTCTATGAAATTTAGCGACTTGACTGTACTTGGTTTGACTCAACACGAAAGACCATTGTGGCAGGAGATTTGCTTTTCTACTACAACTGAGCTACCCATTTAAGGGGCATCCAGAGCTGGCCCACCTTCCATGTGATGCTGATCCATGTTCAAACACGTTTATGCAGCACTGGCGACTACAGCCGACAAACAGCAATTATCGTTTATTATTCTATCTTGTGCTTCAAAGAGAGTTTACTTTGATCAGGCATCGTGGAGCAGGTGTGTCATCTCATCCAGATACGTTTCCTTGTGGGCATGTTTCAACAAAGTCCAGTTGTTATCTGGCTGGGTCACTGACTTTTATGAGCTTGAAGCAAATAGAGCACATTCAACTCAGGTTTAATGTCATTCCCAGCTCTGACGTCTGAGGTAAATGGAATGGAGCAAAAGTCCACAAATGATGACTTGGCACAAAATTTGGGGATTTTATAGAAAATCTGTACATATTTCGGATTTTTTCATGGCACCAGTTTTGAACCAGTACACCCAAGAAGTCTTCTGAGAGGTATCAAGGACAGTTCGCAGTATGGTGCGTGGTGCAAATCCACACAGACAGACAGATAAATACGCCACTAATTATAGTAGTAAGGTACAACAGGAGCATTACATCAGTGCATGGAGGAGTGCAGATAGTGCTGTTCTGACTGTCAAGCTGAGCTGATTGGGTGTAAATATTGATTATTGATGTTGATTTTGTTGAGTTTAAGCTCATAATCATCTCCATTTTCACTGTCTTCACTTTAGCTCAAATTCCACACATTAGGTATTTGTTTAAGGCCTGAGCTCTCTTCAGTGTTCTCTGGTCGTTTCCTCCGGTAGCACAAGTTGTATATAAGCTAGTATATTTATATGACTGTCTAATGGCATAACTGGACACATGCACAAATTCAAGGTAAAACAGCAAGTACTGTGTATCTGTAGCCTAAGACTGCTTCTACATTAAAATGGAATCAGACATACAGCCGTTTTTGTACTAGTGGCCCCGAGCAGGAAGGTAAATATTCAGACTTTTTATGTAGCTCATTAAGACAAAAAGAGAAAATATCCTTTTATCTCCTCAACAAGAACAAGGAATAATTTAGCCACCCTGCTGTACTGTCTGGCTGTTTGTTTTTCCAAAACCATCCACAGGCTGGGCCTGTCTGCTGTTTATCTGCCTGAATGAAAAGCAGCATGCAGAGTGATCTTTGACTATAATTCCCAAGTCAATACCTTTAAGGCCAACTTCCTTAACTCCAGTACATTAGAAGCGACTTCTGGCTCAGAGATCTGTGGTGATTCTTTACAAAATAGACAGTGTGCTTTACAGCCATGCTACAAGCAACAAGCAAGTAAGTGTTGTGTGCTAATACTCGTATTTCAGCTATTCTTGAGCAAGCCTACTTCTTTATGGAATTAACAGAATTTTGATGGGAAAAGCTGAAACTGCTATCGCCAATATTTGCACATTTATATTAAGTAGGAGATGTCTAAAGTTTTACAACAGAACTTTGAAAACATCATACATTTTGAAAACTGGATTTCTTATGAGGGGGGACAGAAGTAGTTTGCAAAAAGGCAGCTAAATCATTAATGGTGAAAAAATTTCAGACATTTTGTTAAGGAAGAACTCCTACATGTGTCTCAGAAATGTCTGAACTAATTTGAAGGATATTTACTTTCATTAGTGTCTGTATATTCTGAAAATATTCTTCCACAGCCCAGCAGCCCTCTGCTCATTTTGCATGCCTCTTATGACTCTACATGAGACAAGGAAGTATTGCATTGGGGATGACTTTCCCTGTAGAAAATTAAGCAAAAAAATCCAAATTTGATTTGAGTATTATTCAAAACCACTGGGAAATTAGACTTGTGTTTATGCTGGGAGTTCATTTTTATTTCAAATTATAATTGGGGTAAGAGAAGTGCGGTGTATGTACAGCAGCTGAGCAGAAATAGAAAGAGGTGGGGAAGGATTTTACCCCAAGTGAACCAATAAACTTCTTGGAAGTAGCTCAAACTGAAGATGTAAATGCTTATTAAGAGTACCTAGTATTCAGTGAAGTGGAAAGATTTTACCCTTTATGATTTAACAGTTTAATAAGGCCCTAGGTGGCACAGGCGGGTGGGAAAGGGTGGAAATGTGTGCAAATGCCAAGGATAGTATAGTCAATATTTACCCTGAGTAATTGGTCTACACTTCCCTCGGCAAGATCCACAGGCATCCAGCATCGTCCCTTCCTTATCTCCTGCAGTCCCTCCTCCCACACCCACTGTGTGACCACAAATGTACACAGTGGTGTTGTGGAGCTGTGCGCACTGCCCCTCAGCTATCCACAACATTAGAGTTCAAAGCATGAGGATCTGTGCCTGACGCTGCCACGTCCATTAGAAATTCTCCAGGTCACCTTGGGAGCGTTGCACAGAACTGTGACTTATTATGTTGTTAACAAGCGCACAGAGCTGCCTGTAATGAGCGGTGCTGCCACATTTATTGTGGTAATGAGGCGGCCATGTTTGTTACCTCAACAGTAAACCACTGCAAGTTTTCTGGCTTATTAATGTATTGACAAGGGTGCAGAAATAAGACGTGTCAAAGCTGCCAACTCACACCCTGGCTGCAAGAAGTGCTTATGTTTGCTACTGGCCGTGTTAGAGACTCATGGGAAAAGATGAGCTGTCAGTCAACCTTCCTTTATTCTTTTTGGGATGAACACACACACACTCTCTTTCTCTATTCATTCTCTTTCTTTCTGTCTCTCATTCTCTCAAAGCAGCTCTCCAATTAACCTGGTGCCTCTCAAACCACCGGCTCTTTGAAGTCATTTCACGTGGCAGCCTTCCACACTTGCTTTGTGTGCATCTGAGGCGACTCTGGTGCTTTCACTCGTGCACAAGAACCCAGAAAACTTTCTGAAGTTTTTGGGGTGAGCTGCATATACACTGCCTGGCCAAAAAAAAAGTCGCCTCCTGGATTTAACTAAGCAAATAGGTACGAGCCTCCTATTGGATAATTACTGCATGGGCGATTATCTTTCAGCTGGCAACAAGTTATTTAACCCCAGCTGATGCAATGAGTAACTTCTCACTTCTTAAACAACCATGTCGAGAGACACATCCTGTGGTCGTGGAAAAGATGTTAGTCTGTTTAAGAAGGGTCAAATCATTGGCAACCGGAAAAAAAGGCTTCAGTTTGCTCGGGAGCATAAAGATTGGACTCTGGAGGAATGGAAGAAGGTCATGTGGTCTGATGAGTCCAGATTCACCCTGTTCCAGAGTGATGGGCGCATCAGGGTAAGAAGAGAGGCAGGTGAAGTGATGCACCCATCATACCTAGTGCCTACTGTACAAGCCTGTGGGGGCAGTGCTATGATCTGGGGTTGCTGCAGTTGGTCAGGTCTAGGTTCAGCAACATTATGTGCCCAAAGAATGAGGTCAGCTGACTACCTGAATATACTGAATGACCAGGTTATTCCATCAATGGATTTTTTCTTCCCTAATGGCACGGGCATATTCCAAGATGACAATGCCAGGATTCATCGGGCTCAAATTGTGAAAGAGTGGTTCAGGGAGCATGAGACATCATTTTCACACATGGATTGGCCGCCACAGAGTCCAGACCTTAACCCCATTGAGAATCTTTGGGATGTGCTGGAGGAGGCTTTGCACAGTGGTCAGACTCTCCCATCACCAATACAAGATCTTGGTGAAAAATTAATGCAACCCTGGATGGAAATAAATCTTGTGACATTGCAGAAGCTTATCGAAACAATGCCACAGCTAATGCATGCTGTAATCAAAGCTAAAGGCGGTCCAACTAAATATTAGAGTGTGTGACCTTTTTTTTGTGGTGACTTTTTTTTTGGCCAGGCAGTGTATGTTCATGCTCACTAATGGTGTGTGGTAAACTGGGATAAATACTGTCACTGGTAAGATTTCTGACACAGAATGGATTTTCCAAACACAGTAGTCACTAATTTTAAGGCATGTACTGTTTTGTATTTCATGCGTGAGGTTAAACTGCTGCCACTGTTGGCATAGCAGAGTGATATGTAACAATATGTTTAGCATATTCTAACATTATGCCGTAATGTTGGATGACTAACCGAATGTCACCTACTCATGTCATGCCATTCAAAGTAAGCACAGTAAACATGTAAAATGTGTTCTCTTTCCTCCCCAAGTTTGATGACTGTAATAACAGCAACATACAGTGAGTATGTTACCTTCGCTGAGAAACTCTGTCAACCTGTCTGGGGCTTTTACACAAGCTATGTGCTGCATTTGTGCCTTTTGGGTTGTCTTGGACCCAGTGATTCATCTTATTACACTTTGAACAACTGTTTAAAAGAAACCCATGAATTTATCTCATCAGAAAGATATTTGCATCTCTCATATGTATATTTAACAAAAAAAAACTAACTAGATATCTGCATTTTGAGTACATTTGAGTTTATAAACTCACCAGGAGGCTACCATATTTTTGGCCACTCTGGTAGAGGGACATGTGGCCAGAGCGCTTCTCTTCTGTGCCTACGCACAGCTTTGCTACCAGTTTGCTGAGTGCTGGCTGTGTCTCCCTGCTGTCAAAGCCCTGTCATTCTTCCTAAGTTTTACCTCAATAAACCTCTCTATATGTGACTTGATTCAGTGGTAGGTGGGACAGTGTCGGGGGCTTTTCAAAATTAAAGCATTCAGAGCTGGCTTTTACTTTGAAAAGCAAAAAACTGAAGTGTTTTCGTACTGTTTATCTTTACATGAGACAAATTGTACCGTGTGGAAACAGAAAGCTTCATAAATAGTAGGTGGCTCAACATACCACAGCAGGAAAGAGACACTACATAAAACTTTGACTACAGTGAAAAAAGAGAGACTTATGAAATTATTTTTCATGATCTTCTGTTCAGACAGTATGCCATCACAGGTTTTTGGGGGGAAGAAGGGGGGTTGTAACACCTGAATGTGCATTTGAATGCATCATCTCTTTTTAATTTTGTAATACTGTGATATAATACCGTTCTGTAAAGAGCATATGTTGGCCATTATTTCCCGGGCCTAATGCGCACAACATCATCCAAAAACAAGTGATCTGCTGGTGTAATTATCACATCTGGTTGCTTCTTCTGTTGTTTTCTCAGGAAATATCAATCCTCTGAAAATCAAAATATGAAATATCCCTTTCTTGTTATTTTTTTATGAATAAATAAAGTAGTTGTTTGTTAGTTTGATGTTTTTTCAGCTCCTGATTTCAAATGAGACAAGCAAAGAAAGACAGTTTTCTCTGCTACCTCCAAATAAAAACAGACAAATCATTCATCAGTAAAATGCTTTAAATTTATCGGATAGTAGAAGATAATTAGTTCAAGGTACATTTTAATAGAGTGCATTAAAATGACGTAAAAGCATGACCATTTTACCAATAACTCACTCCATTGTGCTTTTGTAAATGCCTTTTGTGTGTAAA
The DNA here is from genome assembly GCF_018320785.1 of Cheilinus undulatus. Taxonomy (NCBI): domain Eukaryota; kingdom Metazoa; phylum Chordata; class Actinopteri; order Labriformes; family Labridae; genus Cheilinus; species Cheilinus undulatus. Next base: position 32,883,685 of record NC_054873.1, read on the forward strand.
TCATGAAATTGCAATTGATTGTAGTATAGGCCAATGTGCATCTCCAGGTATTGATAATGTGAAAATATAAATGTACAAGTGTTCATATTTAGGCTTCTGTATGTTAAACAAGCCAGAGAGAGGTTAGAAACTTTATTACAGGATTATTTACCTGTGTCAGCTTATTCTTAATCAGTCCAAATAGGGCACAAAATGTTTGCCACTTATTGGTTTATCAAAAAGAGAATCCTTCAAGGATAAGCAGCATAAGTACACCATTATATTCAAATGTAACTCAGTATTCAAACTCTATCTACAGTCTCTCCTACAGCGACAGATTGTAACCCACTCTTTGTTTACTTCATCTTCTAATATTACTGTTTCGTTGTTGGTCCTCCCTCTCGCTCTATCGTTTTCCAAAGTGTGCTTGTTTGAACAGCTCCCTTCATCACAAAAATAACTGAACAAACAAGGACAGGAGGGGAGGAGGCAGTGAAGAATGTGTGAAGGCGCTGGTGTATTCTTAGATAACAAAAAATTGACATTTGGCAGCTATGAAGTATACCTAGATGGCTGCTATAAATCCGAAGGAGTCACAATGCTGAAGGGCTGCAGAAGCAAAGACAGAGTTTTAGGATTGGTTTTATTCTATTTGATATCAGCACAAACAGAGAAACTTGAACTAAGAATCCAGCACAAGGCTCTTCTTTATGTTTAACTTTTGATGGAATTTATCCCTAATATGCATAAAGATTTTCACTGATGTGCTTCAGTTCCTCCCATCCCTTAGAGAGCTGATCATTTGAATACTTTCCAACCCTCATAAATTACACCAGTTGTATCTCTTTACCCTTCACTTCCCCTTTTCTGTATTGCAAGAGACAAAAGAAAGGTTTGCATCATCCCCACAGGAGATCATAGGAAACGTGCCATCTCAGTGCAGACAGGATCTATGCATGGCTTCAACACCTGCTGCTGTAAAACAGGGCAGCAGGGGGGAGATGATGTAAGGACAGATGGGCTCTGTATGTCATTCACTCAGCTGTACTGGGAGCCGATTTCATCTACTCTGAATATCAACTAACTTTGTAGAAGCTGGGTGCTGTGGTTATGAATTCACAGGAACTCAAAGGTCAAATATGTCTATTTGTCTCCGAGTACACTGGATCCATCAGTAATAAATGCAGGATGGTCTAGAAAGTGTGCTTTAATGATGCGATAGAGAAAGAAACCCTGGCTCTTCTGCACAAAATGAATTTATTTATTTGATTTATTTTACACCAGCAGAACAGAAGCTTTTTATTTGAATAAAACTAAAGTAGACCATTTAATCTATATTCATTCCTATAAAATATGAATGCCTGTATTATTTTTGCAATTTTTTAAAGTATTAACAGACACAAGCAAGCGTAGGATACAATCCCTCACAAAGCATTACAAGACTGTGGTACAAAAAAGATTTTTTTTTTTTTCTAATTCAAAGGAAACTAACCTAAAGGTAGATTATCTTATACTCAACCACCTCCAAGCCTGCCATGACATCACAGCATTTTGTTATCCTTCGGGGACACCTTGCAGTTGTGTTTAAGTAGCAACCGCTGCACCCAACTTTGAAATACCTGTTGGATTACCAATAAAAGAAGAAGAAAAATCTCTTAAGTACAAATAATGGCCAATTCTTGAACAAAACAATGCTTACTGAAGCACAAATATTTAACGTCATAAATTCAAATCAGCTTTAGATGTGCCCTCAAACAAATAGCCTGGTAGAGCCAAGCTGCTTATCTAATGAAAGAGCTGATATAGTCATATTTTTGAGAAAGTTAGAAGTGTCCCCGTAAAGTAATCTTGCAACAATTCTTATCAATGTAAACTATATTTGTGAGTTACTTGCAAGTCCCACATTTAAGAAAAATCGAAGCATCTGGTCTACACAAGCGGCAAATGCTAGAACTAAAGTGCCTTTAGTGCAATGAAAAAAATATAAAGAGTGCTTTAAGACATGTTGGTTTTCAAACCTTCCTGTCTTTGCAAAGAAAGATGTACAGCTAGTGTTTCCCTGGCTTTTCTGAGGGTGCTAGCGAGGTGTTACTAGTGCTTGCTGATGATCCACTCATGCTCAGAAATCTCCAAACACCAGCCTTCAGAATGAAACTACTCTGCTTCAAACGAATGATGTTTATCCTGACTTGCAGTCATTTATCTTCCTAGTTGTATAGTTCTGTGTTGAATTGCAGTAAATTTGACATTTACCATGATCTACTTTTTTGCACCATTCTGGCACGTTTCATTCATGTTGGCTCGTATTTTAAGATATAAACACACTGTTGTGTTTATGCGTACCTGCACAGCTCTAGCTTGAAAAAGGGAGGTTTTTTTTATAGGGAATCAGAACTTGTTGCTTTGGATTTGGTTCTAATTTGAGGCTAAGTTTGGTCACTTGGGATCCAGAGGGCCATCTCTTGGCAGCAGGTCCACAACCTGAGTGTGATAAACAGGCTGACCAGATGAACCCAGAGTAAGCAGCAGCATTAAAATGTTCCTGGGCCAGCACAGAACTCCTCATTACTGCCCTAAAGTTTTGTTTACGAGCTAAACTGCTCACCACATACTGTCACACCTCAGCCAAAAAGCCATGCTTCACATTCCAGGCCATTATACCGCAGCTGCACTGGGTCGACTTAAATTGCCCCAAACTAGCCCAGGTCATTCCTCTGAGTGTTTATTTCTGGTCAGTGTGTGTGCACAAAATAAATATGTGCTTTGTTTGGATATGAATGTTTAAGGATTTTTGCATCCTTATCTACGGTACGCTCACCTTTAACTGAAAATACTGTTTACACATTCTGACCTCCTCTGCTTTTTAAACACCCTGTTCTCTTTTATATTTTCTATCTTTAAAGAACAGAGATTACACCAGTCATCCACTTTGCCTTTCATGATTAATTTTACCAGAATGCAATATCCCTTTGCCACTTTGATTTCTTTATTATAATAGTCTTTCCTCTTTCTTGTTGTCCTCCTCTAACCTTCTCTCTCTCTCGCTCTATTTTTTCATTTCAGAGAGCCAGCTGCTCCCAGGGAATAACTTCACCACTGAGTGCAACATCCCTGGAAACTTCATGTGTGGGGATGGGAAGTGCGTCCCAGGTGGGTGGCAGTGTGATGGACTGCCGGACTGCTTTGACAAGAGTGACGAAAAAGGCTGTCGTAAGTCCAGTTTAGATTCTATTATCAAATGTTTTTTGCCCTAAAGAGATGAACCAATTTAGAGTCATGTCATGTCTTCCTGAGTCATCTCCCCATCCAGCATTGCAGTTCCATTTCTTCTCCTTTCCCTATCCATAGAGCAAAAAGGGAAATTTAAAACTAATTCTCTGACAACTTAAATTAACCTCCCTCCTCATTCCTTACATCTGTCTCCCCCCCGCAGCGTGCAGTCATCATCCTCTCCCCCATACCAGACCCTCGGCCCCAGTTTAGCACCAGGGCAGACTTTAATACCATCAAAGCAAAGGCCGATTACGACTGTGTGCAGGAATACTATCGCATGGATAATTCTACTGTAAGGCCACAGTAATAGTTCAGTTTTGATCCTCACTTTTAGTCGGCTTTGATCTTTCTGGTCTCTCGCTCCTCCTCCATCTCCTCCTCTCCTTCCTGCCTGAGATGGAGCACTACACAGAGATGGGATTACTGATGAAGATTGACTGTACAGACACACTCAATGGAAACTCTCATCACCAGAAATATTTATCTGTTTAACTGTCTCATACTCCCATTTTCATTCCTCTCTGCTTCCTCATCTTTATCTCATCTCATGATTTTTGGCTTTTGGCTTGTAATTTCCTTCAGAGGGGCTTGTTTTCAATTAGGAAAGCACAACCCTTGATTCGGTAAAATTTTTTCCCCTGCCATGAAAAAGATTTCTGTTACTAGGACTGTAATGATTCATTTATCTGGATTGATCTATGGGTTGATCAAAGATCCAATCAAATTGATGAAAAGTACATCTGCCTGCGTCATCTACTGAAACATCAGAGCTTTCCACGCGCAAACAGTTGATTAGCCTTTGTGTATTTTGTTTGAATTTGCTTTTTTTTGCCTTGCAAGTACATCAACAAAACTACAGCAAATTCCATACTAAAATACATACTAGCTGTACATGTACATTTTTCTACTCAGTTCTCTGATTGTTATCAAACAGACTTTTAGTCATAAAGCTTAGAAAACTTGTGGTTTGGTTCAAACCAAGCGACACAAAAGTGGCAGCATGACACACTTCAGGTCATGTGACATACAGTACATTCCATGTCCTGTGATGTGACTATTGCATATGTGTAAATTGCCGTTAACAATATACTGTTCAGCCCTTACATGCACATTTGCTTCTATTATACTTTAAGTCTAAGATTATACAGAAACACTATGGCTGTTTAAGTCCTAGTGTGTTTGCATAATGAAACTGTATAAAAAAAAACAAATGTGCATGGTCATGTTCAGAACTTAAACGTTTTTAATGTTAATTTAAAATGCCCTTACACATTTCTGGATGAGAGCTGTGCAGCCTGCAGGAGCTCCAGCAGTGCCTCTGGAAGTCCCTGAGGGTAAAGGACATGTCACATTCACACAACAGCCTGTTCACTCTGCTGCCTTCAGGCTGAAGCTACAGGACTATTAGAGCACGTCAGAGGACTACGGAGCAGCTTATTCCAACAAGCCATAAGCATTTTACACTGATAAAACCCATTATGCTTGAATGGACTATAACACCACATGCAGTATTGCCATGTACAGTGCTTAACAAATTTATTAGACCACCCTAACCCTAACCAAAGTAAGGTTTATGCCACAGCTGCCCTAAATTAACAGCATTGGTAATTACCAAAATCATTTTTTATGTTTTCTGCAATGGTTAATACACCAATATGTAGAAGCTCTTTAACCCAAATGATATTTTTAATGCTAAAATAGAATTATTATTGTTATCCATGATTTTTTTCAAATTTACTGATTTACAAAAAAAATGAAAAAATATTAAAGCACATTAATATTTCTTGATTAATATGTCAAATTGGAGTTATTTACTTGCATCCCTGAACAGAAAAATTAGTTTTAGTGGTTGAATGTTACGCTTGATTCATTTCTGACTTCTCAGAGAAGCCCAGTGAGCGGGCTAAAATTTTGGTGAATTCAGTTTGAAATTCCTCATTCCTGTTCAAAATGGTAAAACATGGAGAGCTCACTGAAAATGAAAGGGTCCGCATTAAAGCACTTCATGATGCTGGATGGTCTTTGAGACAAATATGACAGGCGGTCTAATAAATTTGTTAAGCACTGTATAAATGCATATTCTACATATATTCGATGCACATTTATTCAATGTATTTTTATTTATTAATATTTTTAGTTTATCCTACTCAACTTGTTGCTATATTTTTCATGATAAGGTTCATATAAGGTCTAAAGTCTAAAATCTGTGGCACACAAGGGAGTAACAGTTCACTTGGGTACCTCGGTTTTGTGGCCACAGTTGGTACAGGATCTGTTCAGAGGTAACAGAGGAACATGGCGTCCCAGATTTATAATTCTAGGTTTACCTTATTTATTTATTTATTATTAATGACAGTTGTGTAGCTTACAGTCTATTTCATCTTATCTGTTTAGAAGTACAGCCTGTGATTTTTTTGTATCCATCACCGTCTTCATAGTGTAACAGTAGCCAGGGATACTGATTAACCAGTGAACCTCCAGACACAGGTGTCTTTTATACTACAATAATTTGAGACACATTCACTGCACTCAGGTGATCCTCATTCAACTAATTGTTAGACTACTAGCACCAGCTGGCTGGACCTCTGTTGAAATAGGTCAGTCACTTTAAAGGGGGTTGAATATCTATGCAGTCACTTATTTAATTGGATGTATTTTTATTTATTGACTTTGTAGAAATCGGTTTCCTTTTTGACATTAAAGATGTTATATTTTTTTATCTTGTTTGTCAAATTATTTTGACCACAAATGATTTGTAAAATAGATTAAGGGGTAAAGATCCATGGGGTGAATGCTTTTATTGGCACTGTATATACTGTATCCCAGAGTGTTCCATAACCACTGACACACCTGCAACTTGCATCTAGATGGATGAGTTCTGTGCTCCAGATTCCCATCACTTAGTGGCCTTAAACTGTCAACAACTGTCAAACCTGTAAAAGAAATTATTCTGATGCATTTGGACTAATTATACTACAAATAAATACAGGAAATTTTTCTGACGTTTACGTCAAGCAGTCCATCTGTCAGGTTCTAACATCCTCCATCAAATTCACCTACGCTTCTTCACTTTGAAGCAACAAACAAGCAAATTTTATTTGACACTACAAGCTGCCGAAGATAAAAGCATCTTATCATACAGCATCACACTCAGGCTGCCTCTCAGCTTGTCAGAGGACTGTTTGCGTTTGTTGCAGACGTCTACATTATCCGCTCTGGCATAAGTGGGCCTTATTATCCTCAAATGGATGGCTAGTTGTCAGTCGATATCTCCGGTGACTGCTTCCCAAAAAAATCCCCTGACAAACCTCCGGCTCCATTAGGCCGCTCTGCTGGGACGGACAGACAGACAGAAGGAGGGGGAAGCAAAGGGAGTGAGGGAAGGAGAGGAGGACTCATTATGGTGACTACAGCAGGAGTTCTGCCTGTATGTCTATTATCCGAGGAGAACAAAATGCCTGGAAACTTTAAGACTGCAGCGCTGGGTTCTCTGCAAGAATCGTAATTAGCACCCCCTTGAAGAAAGCACAGACACAAATACTCTCAGCGATATTTATATATATTTAATTAACAGAGGGGGACGGTTGATTTGCTAACTTGAAAGACAGTTTGTTGACTTAGTGTTTTGTCCTCCTGTCTCTGGGCTGCATTGATAGTGCACTTCAAAGCAGACGCCTCTGTGATAAGAATTCAGTGTTATTTAGTCATATTTACCATCAGGCTGACTTTATATAACCAAGTATGAAATCACACAGAGTATCTGCTGATGGCTGTGCACTGGACTTTACAATCAGAGTCATTACTGTGGAGGCCGAGCTGTCTGGACCGCCCCAGGATATTAAATTTCCTCCTATCTGTGACACGGGGGACTGGCTGCAGTCAGGAGGTTTTCCAAGGACATATGTTTTAAAGTCCATCAGTGCAGAAGCTCTTTTGACCACTTCATCCATTGATTAATCAAATTAAACCTACTGTGAGGAGTTTTTTGCTTGTTATGAAACAAACTTTAAATTGGTTCTGATGCCTCGATATAAGCTCCAACAACAAACAGGACCAGCAGTGTCAGGACTGATTAAATCTATAAAGTTATTTTGAATATGAATTACTGCTGCCACCAGGTCAGATGAGGCGGTTTACAGCATGTTGCACACAAACAGCCTTTGATTTGCACAGCATAGATTCACAGTTAGGCCCTTCAAGACTTGTACAAAATTGCTGGAAATTTCCTGAATGTACCTGGGCGTGCTGCATGTGCACGCAGGTGGAAAAAGCTGAGTTTTTCACTGCAACTTTACTCTGAATTTCCTTGTTAGCCCCTCAGCTGTGAACAAGCAAGTCAGGAAATTACCAGGGTAGGTTATTCTGAAATCTGTTAGACATTTGCTGGAAATCTTTGAAAATATTAAGAATTGCATTGTTAAAGCTTCATGTTGTTTTGTTTTTTATTTTTTTATTTTTTTTTGTTCTATGACAAAGCATACTATTAACGACCAGGCCAGGCCAAATCCCAGTAATGAAAAACATCTCGATGTAAAAAAGGTTCAAAATCTTTTAAAATGAGGCTCTAATATCTGCTCTAGCATGCTGTGGGCATGCCTGTTGAATATGCCGACCTACGCCACTAATGACAAGGACGATCCTCTCTCTAGTTTAAAAGAAATGCAACAACTTGAATGGAGGACTCATCTGTCTGCTCTCCTGGACTTATCAGCTCTATGTTTGAGCCACCAGGGGCACCATCACATTCACATTGTTACAGGCAGATCGTTTAGTGCTAAAAATCTTTGTTTGATTATGTCATCCTTCATTTTAACCCTCTGACTGACAACACAGGTTGTTAAAAGTTGTATAACATTTGAAGCATAAATTGTAGCCTCTTGCTTTTTTCCACCTATAGAGCTCGCTGTTTTGCCATTACAATGACGCTATCCCTGGCTTCGAATTCCTCATGGAAGCTTTTCTAGTGAGCCTGGAACTTTGGTGACTTTCCAGTGTCTTTAAAGATTAAATCCACACCTGTAAATCTAACATTGAACGTCTTTTCATCCATTTTTAAATCAGTTTTTGATCGTTTCTACTGCTAGCCTTGCATGCTAACATATTGTATTCCACTATACTTTGTGATTGGCTGTGACAGCCAATGGCTGTTCCATAGTCACATCATGCTTTATCAAACTGCTCATGTCACACTTAGACCATGATTAGACGGTCTGAGTAGCTCATAATGGAAAGAAAAAGAGACAGATATGCTGTGATGTGGCCCCCTGTGTCACTGCAGACAGGACCTACTTTGCATAATCGCACAAATAGATATACAAGAAAGCACATTATTTGTAAAGAATATTTGAAGATTTCTTTTTTACATAATTATTTTTTTTTTTTTTTGATGAGAGAACAAGTTTGTGCAACAAAAGGTCTTGATTGTGTACTGTGTGTCACACATTAAAATCTACCTAGTAACTCATTACTCCTAACTCTGATTAAATTAAAGTGCTCAGTACTTTTATATTGTTGTACAGATAGTTGAGTGGGACAAGTCATTTGATTTGAGTCGTTACTGAGCCCTACATTTTGCCCTGCCCGGAAAGAACCTACCCCCTAAAGTGATGAAAAACTTTGTAACAGTTTTGAAATTCAAAATTTAATCACACATAGTCCTAAACTTTTTTATGTTACAGACAAATTTAAGAATTTGCTTTACAGGGACATAAATTGATAAGGACTGAAAAGGGCAAGGTCATCATAGAAATCAGTCATACTGCTTTGTTCACTGTGGTTACAAAGACTGTTAAAAATGTGCTTTAAATTGTCCAAGGATGAGCGCAGATCTGTGGCCACCAACATTTTCAATTAATGGTCCCCTATAATGTTTACAGAGAAAACTAGGTCTTTTGGCTTAATTTCATTTGAAAATTTAAAAGTTATTAGAAAATGAACCTCCAGTGTAAGACTGGAAGGATATTATGGAAGGATAAAACACATTTTCTACAGTCTGATTACTATTCCTATGACAGGGAAATCAATAAAAAATGGACCTCACATATTTCCAGTGGTGAATATCTACTCAAAATGCCTCCATGATCTACCAGTAGATTAGCATCTACAGGTTGCTGACCCCTCGTGTAGATCATTGAAAATATCTGAGTCCAATATCACCATTTAACTGCACAGAGTATTCGCCATTTTGTGTTGCTATCTAAATTATCATACACTACATGAAGCTATTAATGTATCCTGCAATGCATTTGACAGTGTTGTACAACCAGTGGTCGTTAACCAAGCAAAATCTAATATCTTGTGTTGGGATTTCCATTGCAAGGGACAAAGCTTGGTGAATTGTGACAAGTGGGAACCCCGAATACAGGAACACAGAACAGTGAACTGGTGGCGTTCTTTCTAAATTCTAGAAGTTTTTGAATAAATAGTTTATCTCTATTTACATAATCTACATAAGAAAATAGAATCTGTACTCAGGTGTCCAGACTGCCAGCTTAGGAAATGTTCTACTTTCATTTTTTGTTTTACATTTGCAGTCTGAGCTGTATGGACCAATCACATTTCAGCAGAATATGTTGCATAAAGGAGAAAAACTATGTGGACTGAAGACTTACCAGCTCCCATTAGAGGTAATCTAACAATGATTTATTGGTCTCTTTAAACAGATATCTAAAGAGCATTATAGATCAAACATTCCCGCTTAATCCACAAATCCGTTTGATGCTGCATTGTTGAAGATAATTAGCTTTAAGAATTCCTGACTACCTGAAGAACTACCAGGAACAATCAAACCACCTTCCAAGAACAAACCATTTTATTTATTTATTTATTTATTTTTTAAACAGAAAAATCCTGCATGCATGCCCACTTTTTACAAATCTTCATCTTGCTGTTATTTTCGGACTTCATCCCCATTAAATCAGAGTAAATGCTTTCTTTTATGGGCTCATGCACCTGAAGTGGTTTTGTGACCTACAGTATATTCCACTGATAAACTGAACGACAGTGACCTAAATATCACCATTATCAGAGTTATAACAGTATTGTTAAATTAGCTACAGTGTTCAAATTGTGATGCATTTGAACTCAAGTTTTTTTTTAACAACCTTTAACCCTTCAGTTTGACAGTGCACTATTGATTCTTTTCTATTGTTATCTTAAAAGACAGAATGGTGATTTAGTTTTTAAACAGAAATAGTTAAGCTGATCAAAGCTTGAGTGATAAGTAAAAATATCATGACCTCATCTTATATTTTATGTAATGTTAAAAACCACATTTCTCACCCTCACAACTGTATTGTATTCATGTTTCCTATCAAAATTTGAGGTTTGTTATTCCTGGTGTCACATTTGAAGACATAATTGCAGTGTTTACATTTGCCAGGTCGTCATTTTCCTGAGCTGACCTTCAACACATCTGTCAGCTCCTTAAGTTAGCTAATTAACTTTTGTACTGATGATTTTAATGTAGATTTCCACATTGGATTAGTATTTTAACTGACAAAACCAGTGGTTGAAAAGGTACACAATTATTGTACTCAAGTAAAAGTAAAGTTACTCTGTTTAAAACTTACTTAAGTAAAAGTAAGCACTGGTCTATGACACTACACAAGAAAAAGTAAAAAAGTATTAATTTAAAAACTGAGTGCTGAGAAGTAACAGAAGAGTTTTTCAGTGAAATAGAGGAAAATAGCGGCTTGATAGCACAGTGGTTTAGATTGTTGACTGTGGTATGGGAGATCAGGGGTATAAATTCCAGTCAGAGCATGGGAACACCTGTCCCAGATGAAACTTGCTTGGATAAACATGTCTGCTAAATGACATTGTAATATTGTAAATATGATATTTACTTACTGGAAAGAACAACAAGAGAATAGATCTACGACCAGGTTGTACAGGTCAAGTCACACCTCTGTATTAAGCTAAAATACACAGAAAAATTGACAGCACATGTGAAAGTGTCTACATTGGTCCACAGAACATATACATAACTATTTATCTTGATAGCAAGGCAATGCATACTGATAAAGAATATGCATCCTTTAGGAGCAGCTATAGTCACAGGCTGTAACTCTAACTCAGTGGATAACATCGAAAAACAGCAACAATCCATGAGAAACATGAGTAAAAGAAACCCAGCTGTGATCCCAGTACAAAAACATCCAAACACAACTACACACATATAGAATACATCTAAATGCTTTGCCCAAGGGCATGATTGGAGACTCCGTCCATGCAAACCCCCAGATTTGAAAACGCAGTGGCCAGAGCATAGACAAATTGATTCCTCACTGAGTTGAACCAACACTAGTGGATCAACACTGAAGACCATTTCACTCAGAATGGAGTAACCATCATCTCTGAAAAGCTTAACCCTGAATTATCAGAACTCTAGTTTTTGCTCTCACTATGTGCTACTGTGTAGTAAACAGAAGTGGAAAAGTATAAGAGCATTTTACTCAAGTAAAAGCACAGTTACTCTGGTTAAAACCTTCTTAAGTAGAAGTAGAAGAACTGATTTCAAAATGTACTCAAAAATTAAAAGTATCTGAAAAAACTACTTAATTAAAGTAACCTGAGTAAATGTAATAAGTTACTTTCCACCCTTAGACAAGACTTGCTGCAACGTTTGGGCACGCTTTTCATGGCAATATGTCCAGCAGTCAAAGGTAGTGAGTGCTTCCACAGTCTGAGTTTTTTTTTTTCTTATGTGGCCAGCAGTCAAAATGATTGCACTTTCATTTAATTTGATTCATAATGCTGATATGCTTTGAGCTTATAAACTGATTAGCCTGCAGCAAGTTCTCCTTGCTTGCTCTTGTGCATGTTACTGCTCTGTACACCGGCAGACAGTGCTGTAGTCGACAGACCACAGTCAATCTGTAGACTTTTTTCCATTTAACTCAGTAAACCTATGTTGCATGCTTTATGGTCATTATTTATGGGATTTTAAAGCATGGTTATTAAATTTGGTGTGATAATTGTGGGTAATTTTGTCACAGTTATTAAAACTGGAGACGAGTGTCACTTTTTTTTCTTGTGGTGATAGTTTCACTTTGTAGTACCCCACAGAGCACTCCTTACATGGGGAGGAGGGAGTAATGAATGAGAGTCCAGTTTTATACAAAAACTTGGCCATTTTTGACCCTTGTCTTTCTGCCTATGTTGTTCTTTGCATTAAAACAACTTTAGGGTTAGATATCTGTACACAGATGTACATTCTTTGTTATCCTCCAGGACTTAACTTTATTTCTACTGTACAGATTTGTGCCAGAAGACAGCTCTAGATAGCGAGCAGATCCCTGTAAGCTGTGCTGCTTAGACTGTGACGATGGGTGTCTCTGATCCACTGAATTATTATGCAGAGCCTGAGGTAAAGGTCATATGTGGTGACACCTGCCCGGTGTCTCATTAATGAGATTTTTGTTTTTTTTTTTTTGAAAATCACATTGCTAATGGGGAAACACAGAGGAGAGCAAATCAATTTTGGACTTGCAAATTACTTGTTTGGACACGCAAAGATCAATTTTCTTTTGAACCAGGGTAAAGTTTGCAAAAAACAACCAACAAGCCAAAAACGTGGGCACAATGGGGTGCATCAGCTGAATCAGTAGAAAAGTGTCTGGAGAGATAGAACCACCCACTCATGAACTTCTGGTGACACTTTCTGGCAGATTTTCATTTCTTCGAGGCACTCGCAAAAAACTTCTTCCCACCTTTTTTGTTGACCTGACTGTGTTTTATTGAAGTGCTTTCAGTGGGTGAAGGAGTTCAGAAGAGATTCAAACAGGTCTGCGTTTGCTTGCCTCTGCCCTTTACCTATTTACTTATTGAAGAAATGTTGAAGCGTGCTTCGCTCCAAAGGCCAGGGATTTTCTCTTGAATGGTCAGAGAATATTTTTCAACTTTAAAAACAGACTTCTCCGTCCACTTCTCTCCTGCTTGTTTGTTCTTATGGTTCCCTCCAGCACAGGGGCCATCTGAGTCATGTAAGCACTATTGCTGGCTCTAAAACAACAGTCTGGGCACAGAGGACTGAGGCAATATCTCCAGCTTGAGTCTTATTGCATTAAAGATGCAGCTTATTATATTACTGTCATGCTGAAGCAAGCCAAGACCCCCCTACAGATCCTTTTAATCAAGTCCAGCTTTTATATGGAGGGCCACCTCTGCTTTGCCCTCCAAAAATTTAACAATTTAAAATGGAAACAGATCATAAGTTTTACTGTAACTCCAATATGAAGAATTTTCTCAATGTGGGATGTCTTAGGAGTCATTCTGCGATGATTCAGAGTCAGGCTGCTGACTGATTCCTCACTCAAAGAGGTCAAAAGAACCACCCCGCTCTCCGGTGTCCATAACGACAGCCTGCGAGGGTGTTACACCAAATGGATACTGACAGAAGAGAGAAGGCGGTGAGCTGACTGAGCTCACTGGGCCTCAGAGCCAGGATTAGCCTCTTTGCCCTTGTCCGTGCAGGGCATGAGCAGGCGGGGTATGTTGTGGGGCCAAAAGGATGTATGGACATGATTTTTAAAAGGGAAGAAAGATGGGGGGCCAGAACTGCAGTTGGGAGAAAGATTTTAAAAAAGTGTCTATGAAATAGATGTTTTCTTTCTTTTGAGCAGGTTGTGCTGCAGGCTGAGGCGGTGTCCTCTTTGAGTGAAAGGATCCCCGTCTTCACAGTCTACACTTATTAACTTCTGTGCAAGTTCAACTTTTACCCCGCACTTATGTGAAAGTCAGAAACTGATAAAAAAGAAAGATCAAAGCACATCAAGCATGGATCAGCAAATAAACTACACATCCCCTCATTTTCTGCCCAAAAAAGTTTCAACCTGTCTTGAATAAAGGATTATATGCCCATGTAACACACCCCTATAGGGAGAGAGCACTGCAACATAAAAGTGTTAAAAGGATGCTCTCTAAACCAAAGGATGAAACTTGATTCCCATTGACAGATAAATTATTTCAGGCAGCAAAATACAGTGAATGTCAGGAAAAGAGGCACAATCTCAGTGAACAGATGCCAACAATATAAAAGATACTATAGTGTTTTAAATCATTAATTAACCCATCAAAACAAAAACAAAATACATGAGAAGGATCTTGCAGTTGAAATAGCTGGAAAAAAGCACTTCTCTGAAAACTAAAAGCAATAAACTCTTTCTGACAGTTTAGACTTTGACACCAAATGACCAAATCCTAAACCTTTTTCTAGAACAAATAAATGTCCAGCTTTGTCTGTGTAAGTTTGTGGGATGAGGATAGGACTAGTTGCTTCTGTTACTTTCATGCTGTGTTCTACAGTTCTGTTTGAAACCTGGACTTTTTGATGCAAGCACGATGAGGATGAGACAATCCAGAAGATGCACTCCCCCTTTAAAGACAGAAAACTCTAGCCACTAAAGAGAAGACACCTGCAGAAGTACACGCAAAGATGACAACAGATGATGGGGCAAACACTCCCACACTAACATAGGAAACAAAATGACTCCTGAATACAGGTGCAATAAAGTAAAGTTACATTTATTCAAATTACTGTAATTGAGTATTTTTTGTGTACTTGTACATTTGGAGTAGATTTTGAAATCAGTTATTCTACTTCCACAGCACATTTTAACCAGCATGATTGCACTTTTCCTTGAGTACAACACTTTTCCCACCTCTGTTGACCACACAGTAGCACAAAGGAAGAAAATAATTCCACATCACACCCCAAAACAGCAAAAGCTGGTATGTTGATATTCAGGGTTAAACATTTCAGAGATTATTTTTAATCCCAAAGTGTAATTCTTACTCATTCTGAGTGAAATGGTCTTTGGTTAGAGTTATTTGACAGTGTTTATCCACCAGTGTTGGTTCAACTCGAGTCAGCTGATCTAATCTCTGCCCTCTGTGATTTAAATCTGGGGATGTCATGCCAGACTTAACTGGTATGACCAAACGTGTGTATGCGTTATGTAAGTTCATTCAAGAACACTCGTCACATGTTTAACTATTTTATTACAAAATGGGTGTCCAGTTTTACCCTTTCCAGGGAGCCCATAGCATAGAAACCCCCTTATGAGTAGCTACATTTATGCATACTGACTACAATAAAATTTGTTCAAAAGCAACTAATCCATAGTAAAATGAATCTGAATATGAGGGTGAACAAGCTTTATGCTATAAAGGAGGAGGCTGGGGTGGAGGAGGTTAAGCCCTGCCAGCCTCAGCATGGTGCATCAGCAGTAATGGAAGCAGGGATTAGTGTGAAGTGTGTCATATTTAAATGGACTGCTGTGTTGGGAGAAAGAGCTGTGATTGGCTGTGGAAGCTGGCAGACAAAAATTGGGATCAGCTGGCCAACAGCTGATCACAGCTGGGTGTATGACTTCCATGTCTTGCATGAACTAACGCTGATCCTCTTTTTACTTTAGCTGAACAGTGTATTTTCTTTCACAATAAAAGTTCAAGAAATGTTTGGGCATTATGTACAACAGAAAATAAAAACGGAATTAAATCATTTTCAGATTTCATAAACTCAGATTTTATTCACAATAGAACATAAACAACATATTAGATGGTGAAAATGAGACACTTAGCCAAAATATCAGCTCATTTTGAATTTGATGGCAGCAACATATCCTAAAAGGTAGAAATGGGGCAACAAAAGGCTGGAAAAGCAAGGGGTACTGATGAAAAAGAGCTGGATTAACATTTTACAACTAATAAAGTCAGTAGCATGATAGGTATAAAAGGAGCCTTGTAGGAGAGGTAGAGTCTCAGAAGTGACAATCTGAGCAGAATCTACTCTCCATAGCTCATTTAAAATGGACTTAGATAAAATGGAAAACTGTTCTGTGGCCAGATGAATCAAATTAAAAACCATGGGCCTGGGACTAAGGAGAAGAGGGGCATTTCAAACTCTGTATCTGTTATGATATGGGGTTGCATTATTGCCAATAACCTGGGCAGCTTACATCTGGAACAACACAATCAATGCTGAAAAATACAGCTGAAAACAATTGGTGCATCTTAAAAAGAAAGATCCAGCAAAGATCACCCAGGACTGAGCGGCTGGAATCTTGAATCCAACAAGAATGGGACAATTCTCTCCCAAAACTCCAGCAATTGGTCTTCCAGATGTTTGCAGACTGCCACTAAAAGAAGAGGGGATGCTATGCAATAGTAAACATGGCCATGCTCCTGTTTATTTGAGATGTGTTGCTGCCATCAAATTAAAAATAAGCTAATATTTTTCATAAAATGCTGAAATATCTCAGTTTAAACATATGCTGTGTCATTTATATTCCTTTGTGAATAATATATGGGATTATGAGATTTGCAAACCATTGCATTCTGTTTTTATTTACTTTTTACACCGTGCCCCAACCTTTCTGAAATTTGTGTTGCATATTAATTTGTCATATGACCACTGTGTACTTGTTCATCAGACATGCAGGATTTGTCTTTTAACCAGCACGTCTATGAAGGAAGACTCTGTTGGTTTAAACTGCATATGAATGGTAGCCCATCTCCCTCCTGCCCTGCTTTATTCAGTCAGTATGAGACCCACAGGAAGAATAGCAAAGTGGAGGCTGATGTTTTGTCAGTTAATTTAAAAGTCTATTAATACTCCATAACAATAAGGGATAACTGTGGAGAGTTTTTCATTACCTGATGCACTGTTTATTGATCCTGTTAGCGCTTCAAAACAATCAGTCGCAAAATAAATTCAGTTCATTGGATTACTTGAATATTATCACATTATTGCTTTGTGCAGTCATATCACAGCCAAAGCCTGGAGCAACATCAATGCTGCTTTATTTTTGTGTTTGGGTTTTTTGCATGTTGTGACCTCCAAAAAACTGCTGTGAGGTACTGAGTTCAAAAGAGCTGCTAAATGCTTATCTACAGCAAAGTTCTCCCTCACAGCAGAGGTGGAAACAGCTAAAAAGACTTCTAAGACTGATTGCGTATGATCTAGATGTCAAGGTTTCTACATTGCCATTTCTTTACCCAAACCCACTTTGAGATGGGAAGTTGCTAAGATTAGGAGTGTGTTTTTGTGAGATAAACACAGTGACCAATGACTGACTCCTAACACTAAGAAACATTTACGCTGACTGATGCTTGTTGCTACCTTATTTTTGTAGGTGTTCTTTTATCTGAGTGTTGTGTGTTGGATTGGGTTTTACACTTGAGAGGGAAAAGCAGGTGGAAGAGAAGAGTACTCAAAGAATTTACCCGATTGTGCTGTCACTGGCCATCCTCAAACATTTGTAATGAAAATTAACATTGGTATCGACAAACACTAGAGATGCTGGCTTGACTCCTTTGTGACGACTTACATTGGAGCTTATCGGGTAGCGTTGGCAAGACCATATAATGCCAGGAGAGCAGAGATGGGAAGGGTCAACTGCTGTATATGGGCTTCTACAGGCAGTTTTTCTGGGCCTGATCTAGCTCACCGCATACAGGGTACCAGGGACCAGGTGGGTTGAACCCTTTGGGGGCAGGTACTCAGCGTGTGCTCAGCTATGAGGATACCTGGAGAGATAGGGCATGAGCCTGGTGCAGGCCTGGACAATGCAAAGGGACAGTACAAGGCCAAGTTTGATACTGTGAAGTGCCGAACCATAAGAACCCACTGTGACACGGGTGTCACACAATATCTTATGTTCCGTAATTTTCTTTGAAAATCTTCATCTTTGATTTTTAAACTCCCACCTGACCTGGCAAAAGCTGAGATGAATGACAGTCGCTCTTGCAGTGTGACATAGTCTGCCAGGACACCGACATGATATATAAAATTTTCTAGCTGTACCGTTTGATTTTTTGTTACATTAAAAATAAACTAAAGGTTTATCTGGTGTTAAAATCAAACAAGATTAAGTAAGAAATCCTGGGTACGTTGATCCACATAAAAGTCAGGAAACCCGATTTGTGGCCACATATCAATGTCCAGGAAATAGTATGGATCTTTGTCGAGTCCAAACATCCCTTATTTAAGTGGATGTGAGTTTGTTTTTCTCCGCTTTTTACCACTACTCATGGAGCAAACAGTTGTGTTTTGCAACCCCAACAGTCGTGTAGAGTGTTAAAAGTGATGTGGGTGTAAACCCTCTATTGTGTGTGTAGCTCCACCCTTTTGGGATGGATAGGTAAGAGTTGCACCCCTACAGAAGGGCTGCCAAAAAAGTGGGATGTACCGGTCAATTATTGGGGACCCTTTCCAACTTTTGATAACAGGAACTTAAATAAATGTCTACCGTGCTGTAGCAAACTAAACTTGACCGCTCAGTGGAAACAACCTTTTGACGCCCCTTGAGTCCAACCTGACCTTGGCCTGAGAGGAAGGGCGGGGATCCTGTTCTGACCCAGTTCCAGGTTGGGGGCCTTGTCAGGCCAGTCTCTGACTCGGGAAGATGAACTCACCTGTAATCCTGATGTTGACAGGTCACACACATAACGGTATTTAGCTAGGCTAACTGGGCTAATTTTCTTGGTATCTTGTCACATTTGTTTCTTTGTTGTTTTCTTTTTTATAGCACAAGACCACTACGTAGCATCACACACAGTACTCCTGTTGTAGCTTCAGTATGATTGACTCTCATTGCCCAGCCTTCTCAATGACCTATGAACTCATGCAAAGTTGGGAAGTGAGCAGATAATGTCATGATATCAGCATACTATGATCGTTTGGGGTCACACTTAGAAGTCTGATGTGGTGCCACCCTAAGAGACCAAAAAAGGGAAAGGGATTGGGAATATGCTGCATGGATTGCAGCATGGACTACAGAAGAAGTTGGAAAGCAGAGATTGGGTTAATAGGATTGAGTCTGGTGCATCCCATGTGCTTAACGGTTGACTGATCCATGCGCGAGTGTAATTAATACAGAGGAACAGGGATGAAATATTGATTAGAGCTTACATACAGTCTCTAATTCTGTCTCCCGCCCTTCTTTTTTCCTTCATTTCCCAAGAATGCTATCCTTGTCCAGTCGATAGTCACAAATTAGATAAAATGATTGCTTGGGGATCTTCAAAGGAATATGAAATGCTGCCTTGTCATTTTACAACACATTTTTGGGAACTACCAGTTCAAACAAGGCAATTTAGCAGCAAGAAGCTCCCTATGATGAATATTGCAGCAAGGTTATTATCTGCCTGATCTCTCACTGCTTTTTCTCTACATGCCCTTGCCTCTATCTCCTTTTATCGGAAGTTGTTGAAATATTACTGATATTTTTGCGCATGAGCCTGCTGCGCAGTATATGAGTCACACTTGCTTCCTCATCTAGCATGAATTTGGATAGTTTAACCGAACACCTCTGGCTTCTGAAAATGAAAGGAGGGCTTTCATTTTGTCATGCCTCCCCCCTGCGCTCATTGTTTTGTAACGCTGCCATGCAGGGCTCATACAGTGAGACTTACAGGATGATTATTCTGACCCCCAAGCCCTCTAGACTAAAACCGCCCTCGCCCTCCTTGCTTACACCCTGACTCCATTACCTATTGATTTCCTTCCCTCAGAAGTGCTCAGCAAGGTCAGGGGAACCTTTGAAGTCATCAGCTGTCTCTTCTTTGCCTCGGCCTTTGCTCATTCTCCGCTCTTTTCTCTCTTATTAGCCTCTTCCTCCAGTGTTTTTCCTCGCTCCGTCAATCATGCATGCCCATCACGACCCAGCGTACCTGTGTGCCAAACAAGTTATTCTTTTCTCTGGGGAACATAGAGAGGGAGAAAAGGGGAGAAGTGTGGAGAGGGGGCATAGAGGTGCTTACAAGTGGAAGAGCAAAGCGTGCTGGATTTTCAACGGGAGCCATGCTGTCGGCTGACATGAATACTGGCGCCACGGGGGAGGCAGAGACGGGATAGAAGAGACGCAACTATGTGTTAGGCTATCAAATGAGTGACTTGTAAACTGAAAATATACCGTGATGCTACAATCCTTGGCCTTGATTTGAACTTGTTTTTTCTTTAAGAAAGAAGGATTTTTTTTTTCAAAAGTGTTGCATTTCTAAATCTACAAAATAACAACAAATCAAGTCTGGATGTTTGGAGGAACTGCACAGTATTTTCAATTAAATCTGTTCCTCTGGGAGAAGTTTTAGTGAGATGTCAAAATAAGCACCCAAGTAGGGAGCGTAGGTGCCTGTAATTGTAAAGGAGTCAGTAAACATAGCAGGAGGGCATGTTTATGTGTCTGCTCCACTCTGTGCCTTTGTTTGTGTGTCCTCCAACTGTTTCACTGTGATCTGACCATGTTTTTCTGCTAGTGATAGTCTTACCTGAAGGAATCAGCCCCAACGCTCACCCCATTCGTTTTCATTTGTGCTGCTCAGCTGAACGCTGGAACCAATGTTTGGAAGCGGTCCAACAGCCTGCCCGCCTTTTGCGTAAACAACTTCAACAAAGGCTTAGAGATGAGAACGAACATTTGGCATGGAGATAAAACCGAGAAACAGAGTGATGTGAGGAGGGATGAAAACTGGATGGAGTGGATGTTTATAGGCTGCAGAGTGAGGTGAAGATGCCGACATGAATCAGTACAAAGTGGATCCACATTAGTATTTGAATATGAAAGAAGGAAATCCTGGGACTGAAATATTACAGGAACTCTTTGACTGTATTCAAACAGCCAGCTTTGTCCTCTAACATCAGGCTGAGGGGAAGCCAATGCTGCTTTAATGCCTCACTTCTGTGTTCCAGGGTACAAGTGCTATGAATTAAAGATGATCTACATAGACCAACCCTACGGCTGATTTGTGGGCGCCGCCATCTTGCGCGGCCACCATTACTGCGGTGGAACTGTGGTGTCCACTACCCCTTGCTGGCTGTGACAGTAGCAGATATGTTTGGAATAAAAACGTTACAGAACTGCAAGGGAACCGTAGTCTGAGGGCTTTGACTTCAGTTATATTTTACAAAATAAATGTAATTTACCCATGTCAAATATTTATTTCAGGAATACAGTAAAAAGGTGAACTTAGGTCCAGAGTTCATGCTAGACTCTCATAGCTGACCCACCTCCAGAACCCATAGTGACCACTTTTTTTTGGAGGGATGGAAATTAAAAATATCCTTATTATTGCAACGAGGAATATGATCATTAAAATCAATAATAATTTTACTAACTAAGAACTGTGTCTTTTATATGCAACTAACTCGGGCTAAATTGCAAAGACTTTGTATTTATTATTATTTTAATATATCCTTTAGTTATTTTTGTTATTTTAAGATACTTTTGAGTATTGTTAAGTGAGTATTTGGGGCGTTATTAGCGGCAGGGTTGGGGGGCCTTATATCAGAGTCTGCTTAGGGTCTCACTTTGGCCAGTCCTGGATCAAATTGTCCTTCAATGAATGGAGTATCTCAGAATCGCTGTATCATGATACCATTGATATCATGGACAAAATTGTACTGTAGCTGGGAATACACTGTAGTCATATTTGTTGCAATTATTTTTGCTTCACTAAGTACTGCAAAGTCCTCCCACCCAAAACATGACTTTCACAAAAAAGTGCCATGTATAGCATACATTACTTTCTGAGACCATTTCTCCTGTTTTCATGGAATTATATTGGTGTCCTCAAAGTTTTAAAACTGATTTAAAAGCTTTGCATTGCTTATAAGCACTTAATGATGCTGTAGCCTCCTAGATTTATGCTTATGCTATGAACCAGTTAACCCACAGGATCTCTGGCTGTCCAAAGTACAAGACTTAAGCCTTCTGTGAGGCAATTTTTAGCTTTACCCTCTCTTCCACCCTCAGTTTGTGCCTTCTAATTAATTTTTTTCTTCATCTAGCTCAGAAACTGTTCAGCTCAAACTATAAAGGACTGTGCATCCTCCAAAAAAAACAGCTAAGCACATTAGCTCTATCCTTCCAAGCACTGTCTCTCCCACCCATGAATCCCCCTTCATGAGCTTGCCCTTCATGTGACTTTTGAGCTAATTTGGAACACAAACACTGGGTCAGATGAATCGTGCCAGCAGTAGACGTGGTAATGAGGGTTTGGGGGAGGGAGTGAGTGATTGAGGAATATCAGAGCATGGCTATTTAACAAAATGATAAAATACACTGGGAATGGTGTTTTTCAAGAAGAAACTCGCAAATCTCAACAAGTTTTCTGCATTTCTAGTCTAAAAAACAAAGAAGCAGACAGATCCAGACACGGAAAATGAATGAAATTACAGAATAAAGGATGCCGCTGCCTTTGTTTGTGACTCGGTGAATTAAAATCTACCCCTCCACTGCAGCATTTTTCGCATCTTTTCCTTTTATGTGTTGCTACAGCTCAGAGCCATGTCTGTGTTCTCGTCCCTGGACTCTAATGAGTGTGATATACCGTGTTAAATGAGCTTTGGGTGGTATGGGCCTCTGCTGTCCAGGTAAACAAAGGCTTCTCAGACTATAGACACACAGATCGGGCTGTATCCCAGCTTCCTTCTGCGTTCAGCGGATTACATTTCATCCTGGAGACTGGCGCTCCAAACCCTCTTGGTTGTTATGCTGAGCCCTCCCCCCCACTCTCCCTCTCTCTACACATAATCGGCGCAGCTTGAAAGAGCTCATAAATCAGCCTACCACAATATATTGTAGAGGGAAAAATGTGCGCCCCTGGCATTTGAGGCGGCACAATGCCAACCTATGAGCAGGCCAATTCTACCCTTTGTATTCAGGAGAGAGAGAGAGAGAGTGTTTGGTGCCTTGCTTTGAGATGTCCACTTTCTCTCTTTTTCTCGCCCCATTAATGTATGAGTGGGTGGGATGTTCCATCCTTTTATTGTTCAGAAGTATTTAAAGTGATTATAATGCTGCTTCCTCTCTGGTATTAACTTGTAGTATTATTTAACAAGTATAGTAACAAAGTCTGAGTTGCTTTGGCTTTCTCTGTTTCCAGAAGCATGTTTACAGCAGAATTAAATCTACAACAAAGACATATTTACAAGTTTAGTCTTTGTATTATTATGCAAATTAGAGTGAGAGAATAATCCAAGCATACAGAGAAACCAAAGATACTGTATTCTGGCTCAAAACTCTGCTCTGTAAATCTGTTTTACCGCCATTGGCTTTTAAAATTCTTCCTTCGCATTTATTGACCTTAAGCAAGGTCCTTTATTTTCTGATGTCTTCACTTCCATCTACCTGCTGTCTTGTTTTTCCTCTCTCTGCTGGGAAAGATCAATGTGTTTGAGTTAAAACTAAGGGTAAAGTGCTAAACGGAGGGTACCAAGCATTGATGTTCTGCGGGCTCGTCACTCACTCTCAGGCCTGTCCTGGGAGATAAGACCCGTGGCCTGCTTAAGGTTGATCAATGGCGGAATCCATACAAACGCTCTCCCACACGATTTGCTCTCTTTGTCTTTGTCATTAACTTGGTTTCTTCTCCTATCAAGACTTCGTGCTCAGGATCTTAGCCTTTACATGTCATACTTCAGAAAATGTGGAAAACAAAAAATGAGCTGCCTAATTATGTGTCTCTATAACAAAGGAGCAGTTTAACCATTTAGTTTTGTACAGTAAAGGCTTAGATACAGTCCCTGTAAAAAGTTTTTTACAGGCACTGACTTGAAGAGGATGGATATTTATGCAGTCATTTCTTTTTTTTGCTGGCCTAAAAAAGTAGGGTAAAACATCCAAAGGGGTGACCATACTGATGTTTTTAAATGGATCCATATTCTGTCATCACATATGTTGCAATGCTTTTAAATTGCTGTACTGTCTATCTACAAATAAACCCTAGAGTAATCTGTTTTCCTTTTTTATTCCCCACTACTCTTCAATCTCTCTCTGTCCTCAGCCAAGGTCAAGTCAAAATGTGCCCCGACTTTTTTTGCCTGCGCTAATGGAGTCCATTGCATCATCGGACGCTTCCGCTGCAACGGCTTCAGCGACTGCCCCGATGGGAGTGACGAAGACAACTGCAGTGAGTCACATTCAACAACCAATTCCTTTAATAGCTCTCTGTCTGTTTGACATCCACCATGGCAACCACAAGTCAGGGTCTGTCCAATGATGCACTGTCCCCCAGTCGATGCCGCTGAACTGGTCATATAGCCAGGGATAGATTACTTGTGTATTTTGGGCATGGACAAACTCACTAAAAGATTTCATTCATGTACAACAGAGACCCCAGTCAAAAAACTGTTAATCTTGCTACATCCCTGATGGTAATACACTTTTAGACAGATTTTTACTGTAAATGGAATGGAATAAAACATGGGTTGTACATATCATGTGATTATCGAGAGGAACGGTTGTATTGATTATACACCCTGTCCTCGTTTCACACCTGTGCTTTTGTGCATACATGAGCGACTGCACTGTACCAGAGTCCACCTCTTCCATCCATGCCAGGGCCAGGGAATTGTACCATGCTTGAGCAGTAACACTAGTAACACACACTGGACTTTGGGGATCAATCATGCTTAGGCAGATTGATTGGTGTGTGCACGCCCTGAAAGATTCAGGATGTGGAGTTTGAAATATGCTGACTTTATCCACACAGGGAGAGGTTAAACAAAGCATGCTGATAAAGGTGTATCCTAGACTTGTCATTTTAAATGGAGATATGGAAGACAGAATATTAATAGTGATGGAAATAAATGGAAAAGTTTGCTTATTTATATATTAACTTTTAGGCTAATTCACTTGTTTGTTTTATGCTTTTTTTTATCCAAAGAAAAGAGAACCACCATGATCAAGATCCAGTCTGTGTAACTGAATTCATCCATGTTCTCATCCCAGTTCACCCAGTGGGAATTGTGCATGAAGCCAGTCACTCACCACAGACACAGGCACTGTTTCTCGCTTGCAGGGCTGCACACTCAAAATCTAATCTCATCATTTAGATGGAGCTTTGCTCACCGCTTTCAGGCCAAACTGCATCACTACTGTGTAATTGTCTGGATCTTCTCACAAAATAATTCTGGCACATTTTTGCAAAATCCTGACAAAGACAGAACCACAGCGTGTGCTAAAAACAAGCAGCAGTGCTGCCATTTTTTTTTTATTCTTCCTTGATGAGGTCCAGTTTGATTTTTATCAGACTCCAAATCCAGTGCTTGACAAAGTCACTCTGTTTAATGTTTTATCTGTCTCTTTGAATCCCCACGATGATGTAAATGTGAAATGGTATCAAACTGTTGTGATTAACTTCTCACTATAGCCCTTCATCAGTTTACACATGACCGTCTATCTCTGGCTCAATCCCAGCAGGTAACCCACTGGTGTGCTCTGAGGCTCGCTTCAAGTGTCGAAATGGCCACTGTGTGGACCGAAGCTTCTTGTGTAACGGCCAGGACAACTGTCAGGACAACAGTGATGAGGAGCTGTGTCTGACCACTGCAGGTAAGACGGCTTGATAAATGCATGAGATGTCCATGTATGCAAAAACAAAAGACTAGAAACTGAAATAGAACATCCAATTAGGCACTGGGAGTTAGAGTTAGTGGCTTAGGCTGACTCCCAGTGAAGTGTGGCTTATTAGAAACATCCCTTTGATTAGCTTTCAACTCACTTATTGGAAACATTTCTTGTTGGTGTTTACGTTTGTCAGCTGCCAGACTTTCTCTCACCAAAACTAAATCACAGAAAGGGCAGCAGCATACTTAGTAATTTTAATTACTCCTGTCAGCTCAGTGAGCTACTTCAGCTACAAATTATCAAAGGATAACGCAAAATCAATGACAAAGCTACAACCAGAAAATTTGAGGTAGTGACTTTTGTGAGGTTTGGTATAGAGGGGCTGGATCAACTGCAGAGCTTTGGCTCAGTACTGACATGATTTATAGGAAGCAATTACACCTGGAGACTGCCACAAAATCAAGAAAGAGGAAATATATTGATAAAGTAAGTGGCTTTTTAGAAAGATATAACAAAATGAAACTCTTTATGTATGCTTTATGTGTGAAAATGTGATGTAAAACAGTTAGACACTGTCCATAACTGCTTTATTGTGTTATATGACTAATTATTGGTGAGAAATGTCCTATTAGTTGAATGTAGCATATAATTGGTACATAGCTTACATATTCTTTAGAGAAAAGATTGTACAGAACTTTCAGATTTTGGGACAGGATTGTACGCCAAGGGCCTACGCTCTATGCAGCCTGCTGTGAGCAGCCAGTGTGTACAGGAAGAATGAGTGAATACACCTCTCTTAAAGCATGCAACGTCAGATACAAGAGCAACTCTTGTTTTTTACAGCTTATCAATTTACTGGCTACCACATGCAAAGATGGTGACATAGCTTCCCTTGTTAGTTGGTCACAGGAAAAGAAAAGGTGGAGCAGAGAGTGGCTGAGGGATAAAAAGAAAAGCCCTAGCCATAGAGGCAGTGAAATGCCTGTGTTAGTCTGCACATACCCAGCATGGCTAGCTAAGTAGCCTGTCTAATATCAGTGTGGCAAAACATCCCATAAAGCCACAGTGAGCACATCTCTCTGGAGGAATTACAGCAATAATGAGCAACAGAGTGATAATATGTCACTGAAGGCAGTGTACTTCAACCAGTCAGAAATAGCATCAGCAAATGAAAGTTCAAACATGTACTGTAGCCCAGTGGTTCCCAGAAGTGGGGGTCGCAAGACAGTTTGGGGGGTGGGGGGTGGGTCTCACTTTTAAGTGAGATTTGTGCTTAAATGTAAGTAATGTATAAGAAAAATAGTACATCATATGCTTTAACTACCTTCAGGGACGGTGGGGGTTACTGGTCTCTAGAGCTTTCATTCTGGGAGTCATGGGTGGAAAATAAATAATAAAGAAATAAATGAAATAGAAAGAAATAAAAAACAAACATGATGCTCGTTTATGTATTAGTGCTGCAAGACACGGTCAAACTCATATTACAATTTTTGGACAGACATTGTAAATGAGATGTAATCAGAGCTAGAGTTGATTACATTTTGCATTCCAGTTGCTAATTTATCCCCAAAAATATTTGTGTAACTTTTCTTTTTGTTTAAACTGTTTGACAGACTGTGAAATATAGAGCTAGGGAAATCAGACCAATGGTTTTCACACTTTATTTGCCAAGGCACACCATACTCATATCCATGCAAAATAGCCTCTTTAAAACATGCTGAAGTATCTTTAGTTGTTTATAGTTGTAGTTATAACATATGGTTGTTCAAATTTTCATGACATGCCTAAACTTAACTCTTCTTCCTGTGGCAGTAATTTTCAGAAAATTAAAAAAAAGAAATGTGTAAAAGACATGAGCTAGATTCAAGTGTCCCAGTGAAGCAGAATTGAAATTTTGGCTGGGCCTGTTACTATGAATAGTTTAAACTGTTTCTCCCTCTAGGCTATGTTCTAATGCTGCATATGATTCACTCAAACATTCAGACTTCAACTGAGACAGTCCTTTTTTATACTTAAACTATTTACTATTTCATTAAATGGTACAAGTAAGCCATCTAGCTTTTTACTCAATGCAAGAGTATGGCCTGATTTATTTTCAGCTATGCGCCATTCTTGAATGTGAAAAAAAGTATTTTTAATGATGAAGACGAATTATTGTTTATACTGAATGAGAGAGAGAGTTGATGATAAAAGAGCAATGCACCCTGCTGTCTATTTCAGCTTATAGTGTCAGAAATAGTTTGATTGTGCTTGTAAAACAATTTAAAAACAAACAGATCAGACAAGAGTATTCAGCACTAAAGCCTGCCTTTCCATTTTTTTGTGCAATGTTGGCTTTTGTGGCGACACTAAGAAACATTAATATAACCATAAAATAAGACAGGACTGAGCAGATGCAGTGCCAGTCACTGTGGGTGAGATCAGTGAAGGAGAGATGATGATAAAACCTTAATAAGCTGTTTGACTTTTACCTGGGTGAAAGTTGAGTCCCTGTCCTTTATATGTGGCTCTGTCTCTCTGTCCCTCATGGATCCACCTGCTGCTGAGCTGAGAAATGTGATGTGCCTGAATATATCCATGTGACTCAGCAGAAACAGGAGTGTTGAAATCTCAGGGCTTAACATTTCAGAGTTGATTCTAACTCTCAAAGTGTAATTTGAACTCCATTCTGAGTGAAATGGCCTTGAGTGTCAGAGTTAGTTGACAGTTAAACTACACAGATTTTGCTGTGTAGTTTAACAAGCCTGGGCAGCATAACATGATGGGTCAGGACTGTCTGAATTTGCACGCTGCACCATTGCTTCAATTGTCCTTGATAACTCTCAGACTTCTTGGGTGTACTGGTTTGAAAATCCAAAGTTGTTGTGCTTTCTCTTCAGTTTGCCGCCCTCCCCATCCCTGCTCCTCATCACGTCACTTCCCCTGCATAGCACGTACACTCACTCCACCATAATGCCCAAGAGGAGATGGCCTTTGCTATCAAACACACATGCTAAGAGATGGAAACTACTCTGGGCTCACGAGTCTGGTTTTTCTTTATAATTGAGAAAGAAAGTGGCAGAGCTGGAAAAAAACTGGACCTTGTTGAAAGACATCCACAAGGAAACGTATTTGGCATGCCTGGTTGTGATGATACACCGGCTTCACAATTCCTGATTAAAGTAAGCTCTCTTTAAAGCACTTCCCCGTGTTTATATTAAACAAAGTAACACAGGAGATGTGTCACACATTAGTGTTAGGAATCATGGATTTGCTTTTATTTGTCAGTTGTAGTTGGGTTGCGTAAACATGTTTGAAAATGTGTCTGTCTCTGTGCAGCCAAACAGTGTGATGTTGGTTAAAGCTTCACAAAAAGTGCACACTTTAAAACTTTATAAATAAGTCAAAAGGCACAGCTTTAATGCTCCTCTTATTATTTTGTAGGTCAATTACCGCAAAATATACACCAGCATGGGGAGACGCTGAGCCATTATGCTGTTAGTTTTGGAGAAAAACCCTCTTTCAATGTATATTGACCTTATTGCATTACACATGTAATGATGTGGACATTAACAACAAAGTGTAAATAAAGATTAGCATACTGTCTCTGGCTGAGTTTCCATTGCAGTTTTTCACATCAAAGTGATATTTCTTAAATTTCCAATAAGTACAATTGCGCTTTGAATGTATTTCCATTGAAGGGAGTTTTGGGCATGAGCCTCGCAATTCTCATAAAATCTCATCTCGCTGGACTCCGCTGCAAGGAAGCTGGACGCTCAAAACCTGCTGCGTGTTGGTACGGTTATGATTACATCTACAGCAGTTGCCTTGATAATTGTGAAGACGAAGGCAACAGATGATAGTTCAGAGGCAAAGTCTGTATGCATGGCAAAAGCCAGGGTATCAGCATGATGTTAAGAAAAGTGTCGGTCTCTTCTGTCCACACGCACCGCACCATGTTGTCTCAGAGTGAACTGGTCATGTATGCCACATCCTGTGACTTGTAAATGCAGAAAAAGTATTTCCATAGCACTTTTGCGATGTATTTCTATATCGAAATGTCTGAAAAACCTTCTCATGAGAGTGTAGAAATGTTTTAGTGATATTTGAGAGGTTTTTTGAGATTCAGGTGTTTCCATTACCTGTTTTTTAATGTACTGTTTAGATTTTGTGCATTTCTAAGGGTAATGGAAACGCAGCTTCTGAGAACTGATGGAGTGGGGTGCAGTTTATATGATGCACAAACTTTCCATGGATCAGGAAACGGTTCCACCTCTGTATAAGCTAAAAATAAATGATGATAAATTATGTGTACATAAGTTAGGTAAATATTACTTTGACTTTAAACTTAAGAGTTTTCCTTCATTCAGGGAGGAAACTTTGTCAAGGTGATGCTGAAGTGAAAACATTAATGAACATATTGCCATTCTTTAAATTTAACGCACTGTCTGTTACCTGTCCTGCTTCACCTTAAGACAAATAGTTCAAATTTTCAGGATAAAAAAATGTTCCTTGACATGTGTCAGAAATATAAAAAAAATCCAAATCCTCTTAAAATTAATAACACACTTAAAATCTATTGCATGTTAGCAACAATAAACACTACCCAGTGTTGGATTGGAAAAACTTCAAAGCACAGAAGAAACTTTAACATAATGTTTTTTTCAGTCAGTCAGAAATAACTGCAGAAAACCAATTAAGCCGAACAAGTTAGATAACTTTTCTCACTCAATTAAAAAGAGGATGTCTTGAAATAGAAAGCCTTATCTCTCCTCATTTTATTAGCTTCATTTATAGTTCTTCCACAACAACAACAAATCAGATAGAAACACTTTGGAGATGAAATTGGGTGGTAACTGCTGTCACTTTGATCTGTTGTGAAAAATTACTGTAATTGTTGGAAGTATTGGCAGGGAGCTCTGCTGCAGATTTCAGAATGGGTTGAAGATACAGTATTGAGCTTTTTTATTAAACTGGATCAAAATGATAGAGGAGTTGGAAGATTCTGCCACTCAGTTGTCACATTTCTAAAAAACATCCGCTATAGGAAATCAATTCTGCAGACTGTGCTTCATAAAGATACAGCAAAGCCTCTGACAGATTAAACCCTCTGCCAGAGACGACATGAGCTGCTGTGATTCCTCGCTACGCCAATTTAACACACAGAAATGCACTTTGGTATCATTAGTGTTAGGGGTATTTGTGTGACTGTCACGACTTTGCATTATAGAACAAGTGCTGTAGTATAATCCCTGTCTGTGAGTGTGATTTTTCCCGTATAGGATGTCTTCCTCACTGGCAGGTACCAGTCTTCATCTGTTGTAGTCTTTTTATTTCACTGGCAGCTTCTTTTCTCACAGACTACTGTGACACAACAGTCAGCTTCTGTCAACACTTCAGCTCTACTCCCACAGGAGAGCCAACATGATTTCTGCCAACAGTCCAACCCCATGTTCATATAACCCCCGCGCTAACATCAACAAATGCCCACCAATGTCACTGTGTGTTTTCTCTTTTCTTGTAAAGCTGTAAATCCCT
Organism: Cheilinus undulatus; assembly: GCF_018320785.1. NCBI lineage: Eukaryota > Metazoa > Chordata > Actinopteri > Labriformes > Labridae > Cheilinus > Cheilinus undulatus. The sequence continues at coordinate 32,914,809 of NC_054873.1, forward strand.
ATTATTCAACTGCTGCCACATTGATTAACTTAAAGTCCAGAAAACTGTCTGTCAGCAATATTGAAACTGAAAAACAGGCTACAAAAACACTAGCTGATGAGAGTAACGTTATTCCTAATACAGAGATTGGTTGAGTCTGCTGAAGCTTCAGATTTCAGGAGACAAAATATGTCTGATAAGCAGGTAAGAAGCTCTGCCGCAGTGTAATATTCAACCTCTGTTTTGACATCCTGGTGAAACTTTATAACAGCATTTATTCCCCTAAAATAGAATGAAACTGTTCAGCTGTGGAAAATAGTTCTTATCTGACACCATTAACCAGCTAAAAGTCGAATAATGGTAGAGATAATTATTCTGCTCATTATGATTCAGCCCACTCATGAAATTCCTTACAAATCAAAAATCTCATATGCCAACCCTAGCCTATCATTTTTTCAATTTAGCATAATTAAGGAAGTAGAAATTCTTATAATATCAACCTGCATGTGTTTTAGTGAGAGTCAATCCATCATCACATGCCCATCCTTTTCAGGCTTCACAGCTCACTGCAGAGCTGCAGAATGCTGAATAGAAATGTAGAGGGATGCAGAAATATTGATGGATATCTGCGTCCTCTGCACTCCATTTCTTTGTTGACAAGTGAACAATGGCAACTCCAGAGCATGCAGGCTGAATGTAGCTGGGTGTCATCATGGCGTCTGAAGCATTAGATCTCTGAATGAATGCCGTCTTTTCAACAAATAATGGATTCTGTATGAACAGTCAAAACAATCAGACAGCTCACTGTTAGCCGAATTTAACAGATGGACTCTTTATTGTTAGTGCATGTCAAATACAATGAAATTTAGTCTGACAGAAATCCACTCCGTGGCAGCATAGAAATACATAGATGAGTTCATACTTTAAGATATAAAAGGAAGTATGATGCAAATATTTTATTTAAAAAACACCTTTATAATAAGAGCAATAGATAAATGATAGTTAATAAGCAAAGCTGGGCAAGCTACACTGATTAATTATTGAATTCAGGTGTTTCAATCAGACCTGTTGCCACAGGTCAAATCAAGCCCCTAGCCATGCAGTCGCCATTTGTAAACATTTGTTATACAAAATGAATCCTCCTGAAGACCACAGTGGCTTCAAGCATCCTTTGCAATAGGACCATTTATGAAATTCCATCCCTGCTGGATATTCCACAGTCAACTGTAAGTGATATTAGAAAGTGGAAGCGTTTAGGAACAACAGCAACACAGCTAATGTGCATTGTGCGTAAAAGTTGCCAATGCTCTGTTAATTCCATAGATGAAGACTTCAAAACCTCTGCTGGCATTAATGTAGGCACAAAAACCAAAAATCCAAGCCTTACATCAACAAGTCTAATGCCAAGCGTTGGATGGAGTAATGTAAAGCACACCAACACTGGACTGTAGAGCAGTGAAAATGTGATAAATGGCACTTCTCTGTTTGGCAGTCAGATTGGCAAGTCTGGGTTTGGTGGATGCTGGAAGAATGTTACCTGACTGCACTGTACTAACTGTGAATTTTGGTGGAGGAGGGACAATGGTATGGGGCTGTTTTTCAGGGTTTGGGCTAGGCCCCTTATCTCCAGTGAAGGGTAATCTTAATGCTTCAGCATACCAGGGCATTTTGGACAATGATATGCTTCCAACTTTGTGGCATTTCAAGCAAATAACGCGGCCAACTCTAAAAACTTAACTGCATTGCTTTACATGTGAGAATTGAAGAGCTGGTCTCATTAATTTGTTTAATTTTTTCGTAAGATACAAGATAGTTTGATACCATAACATAGCGTAGCAAAGCACAGCTTTACCAATGTACACCATTGCCTTATGGTGTTAATCAAGATGGCAACATCATAGCATCACATTATACTCTGTATTCTTTATACTGTGTGCCTCCTTAAACTGTGGACATTTCAAACAGAAAATATATACAGTTGCTGGGAAACATGAGGCTAGCAGTCTTACCCAGTGGACTCCATTCCCCTCTAATCTAACCTGCATTTTCCATATATTACTTCAGCACTGCATTATTTCCATGCTGCACACTCCAGTGCACATCACACCCTTTCAAGCCAATCTTTGCAATTCCACAGCGTGTGCCATGGTCTGTCAGCGCTCTACTCTGCTCGAGAGACACGCCAAGTCTATTTTCAGTGGAACCCACTGGCAGTATGCGTCCATCCAATCAGAGCAGATTGATCCAAAGAGGACGTCTGACTCAGAAACACTAAGTGGATCTGGTTAAATTCAAAATAAAACATCAGGTACAGACTCCTGATCATCCCCTCATTTAACAACATTATGCCAAGCAAAAGAAAAAGCAAAAGAACCGCAAGGAAGCCATTGACAAGCAAAGTAGCATGCCCTAAGTGTGTTGTTTTCTTTAGTCCTGCTTGAACTTGTGATCTCATTCTCCAGCTGCTCTGGGCTGTGTTGCACTCCACTTCAGAGACAAATCCACTGGGTGAGGAAGCATGCTGTTAGCCGGTGGGCGAAGGGGGCAGTCCGTTCTTTATTCCTACGTGAACTTATGATCTTGTGATTCAACTGCTCTGAACTGGGTTGTGCTCCGCTTCAGAAACGAACCTAGTGGGTGAGGGTGCACCAGAGGTCAAAACCGTGACACGGTCAGAACACTGTGGACACAATCCCATTAAAAATCGCTGGTAAGAGGCTGTTTTCATTATCATTCATGATGACCTGATTACAAGTGGACAGCACTCAAAACGTTGCATCAAGATTACATTTACGTTGAGTACACTGAACCTACACTACATAGACCAAAGTATTCGGCCTGCTGCTCATTACACCAATGGCGTTGTGTTCTAATACACGAATTTTCATATGGAGTTGGCCCCTCTTTTGCAGCTTTAACAGCCTCCACTCTTCTTGGAAGGTTTCTCACAAGATTTTTGAGTGCTTCTGTGGGAATATGTGCACATTCCTTCTGTAGAGCATGTATGAGGTTAGGCACTGATGTTGGACAAGAAGGCCTGACTTGCAATCTTTGTTCTAGTTCATACCAAAGGCGCTTGATGGGGTTGGGGTCAGGGCTCTGTGTGGGCCTGTCAAGTTCTTCCACACAGAGCCCTGACCCCAACCCCATCAAGTGCACACCAGTCCTTACTTTGTGCTCTGGGGTATAATCATGTTGGACTATAAAAGCCTTCCCCAAACTGTCACCACTAAGTTGGAAGCATAGCATTGTCCAAGTTGTGTTGGTATGCTGTAGCATTAAGATTGCCTTTTACAGTTGACTTCAAAATTTACAGCAGGGATGAAATTTCATGAACTGTCTTATTGCAAAGGTGGCATCCATCGCAGGACCACACTTGAAGTCACTAAACTATTTTTTGTATTACAAATGACTAGGTGCTTGATTTGATACAGCTGTGGCAACAAGTCTGATGGAAACACCTGAATTCATTAATTAACAGTTGTGGCCAAATATGTATGCATGCAAATATGTATGTATGCCCATATAGTTTTAAGCTGTCCATTGGTCATAAAATCACTCGGGAAGGGGGTTAACACAGTGTGAGCATCTTCTCTACTGGAACCTTAGACTCTGTATTGTGCACTTCTTTGCCCCAGTATGTCCTGTTAAAAAGTGATTGTGGACTGCATGTTTGATGGGATATGTTAACTTTTTTGGAATTTGCTTGCATGTGTGGCCCTGTAAGGGGAACTTATGCTCACATTTCTGCATATTTACCACGAGCAAGGCCATCACGCAGTAGACCTCAAATGAAGCCTTGCCTTTGTTCATCCAGGACACTATAGTCATACGGCCAATTATGATTAGCTTATCCTAAGTATCACCTCCTAGCTCCCACAGCCAATCACACCTTTTTTTTTCTCTCAGTGTATTTAAATATGACGTGCTTCTCATTAACCACTGATGGCATTAATGCAAAGAAAATCTTAACTTCCTCCACCCCCCATCTTCGCCTCTACAGCATAAAGGTTGTTGCACCCTCATATTCAAATTAATGCTTCTATGGATTAATTGCTTTTGAACTAATTGTATTTTATTCAATACGCATTGTCATGAATGTATCTATCCTGAATATCTATCTAAGCATGCTGTTTGACTAACCCAGGAAGCATCTTCTGAACAGATCCTTCTCTGCCAAGCAAAACTGTATATCCATTTTGCAATGAAACGGTTAAAAGTATGTCAGGAGTGTTCCTGACTGACTGCACAATGGGATTAGACAGTGATGTCACTGCATACAGAAATAGATAGTCTGATACAAATACACATCCAAGTATCCGCTGGCATCATCTATCAGACCACAGCAGAGAGTGCTGCTGTATTTCAACCTTGATTAGAGAAAATACATCCATCCATTGTCAATAAATGGTCAATAAACCAGTTAAACTACCAAAGGCCATTTTCAGTGGGTGGAAAATGTGTCCCTGGAAAAAATTGTGTCCAAAATGTCTGTGATGTACTTTTATTTTGAAAGATATACCTCCATCTCTTTACTCCATTACATCCTTTGCCCCACCTCAAGTTCAAACTACCTTTTTTCATTCAAGACGTTTGGTAATAATTGATAAGTGTAAGACAGATGGGTCCTGATTCGTCATTGGTTTTGGGTCATGATACTATACCAGTGGAGAACCACTGATTTAGCAAAATACAGCCAAACTACTGACACAGGTAGTAAACCTTTAAACAATACTGTTTGTAGCACTGAAGAATCAGATGAGTAATAAGATAATGATAAAAGTAGTCAAAGTGGTTTCATCCCTACTATGATTCTGAGTCTTGCACATGCCAAAGTATTTCACTTAAGCAAATCAGCAAACTATCCACAATTCAAGTGGGAAAATACCAGATTATTGTAAACTTATTGCCTATTCTGAATACAGTTAACACTTGATATTTACTGCAACTCACATGTTGTCAAATGTTTGCTTTTTAATACAGGTTCTGTCAGGATCCAAGGAGTGCTTTATGATACATAACATTGCCAGTCCTGAGTAAAATTGTTATACTTCATTTCCTACAAAGAGAAAGTGTTCTGCCTTGAGGCATTTCATCAAAAGAGCTGCTATGGTTGACTTGAGAGCCTTTTCAGACTATCTCCATCTCTAAAATGTTTTCAGATATTGTATAGACTCCCGAGTTTTTATCTTTTTCTTATCACACAAACCCTGAATTTTAAACTAACCAGGCGGATATTTTGCATGTTTTCTTTTCAGCCTCCACAGAAATGTATTAGCACACCAACTTCACATCCGACTGCGCAGTTCTATTCCAAAAGACTCCCTGCAGGCACTGATTTTATATCTGTATTTGTATGTATTGAGCACAAATGACCCAAATGTTCTCCCGCTTATTTTGCTGCCGGAAACTTGTGTAGCTCTGCAGAAAGTACAAGTGTTGTGAAGCTGTGTGCACCGTGTTTTTGTGACCTTCACAACCGATCAAGATTTTGCAGTTCTGTTTTTTTTTGTCTTTGCTTTTCTTCTTATTTATTTTTTTTATCCTCGCCCTCTGTGATTCAGAGGCAGCGAAGGCATCACAGCAGTTTGACTCTGTACGTTTCTTTTCTGCACACCACATTCTTACCTCACAGTCTGCTCTGACTTTGCCTCGCGCTATAATAAGCACAGACCTGCAGGTGACAGATAAGGCATACAATATCCGCTCTGAGCCACCTGAGCGCAGCATCTCCTTCCTCACTTTCTCCCACCTAACACCTCTTCCTCTGTTCAGCTGCTCTTCCTCCTTACCCATAATTGCTTGCTTCAGTCTCTCTACATTTGGTGCCTTGATTTGAAAAGTCTAGTGAAAGATCAGCACACAGCCTGTCAGTGGATGGATCAACATCTTGGCACATATAGAGAAGTGTTGGCAGACATGTCTGCTAATTAGATCTCTAGAAACAGAACCATCCACACTTTTATATGCCTCTGGATTTTGTTTATTTCCCATTAGAGAGAGATTTTAAACAATCTGTGACTGTTTGATAGAAAAACAGCAGCAGAGTGTAGCTTTCACTCTTTATCGTTTTATATGATGGGTAATTGATTTTTGAAAATAGCAGAGAGGTGGTAAACGGTGCAGTTTTACAATACACAATCTTCTATAAATGCATCAGCGCAATCATAGCAAGGTGTGATTGTAGGATGGGGAGTCTGTAATGGATAACAGAGATAAAGAAATGGAAAACACACTGCATAAACATAATATAGTGAAACTACGTGGCAGCAGCAGGGAGCAATGAATAGCAATGGGCAGGAAGATGGAAGCAAGCAAAGGAAGACAGGTGATTTGGCAGAGAAAAAGCAACGATTTGGATATCATTGAGTGAGGGGTAGCAAAAGCCGCAGAGGATGAGAGCAGCATCCATCTCCAGTTGAGCCCTGAGGCCAAGCGTTGTAACTCCAGAGACAGGAATGACATGAAAGGTAGTTCTGGGAAGCAGGGCTTCCTTTTGCTTTTCTGGCCCTCTTGTCTGCTTACAGCAGGGGGATAGCGAGTGCTGTGATGGAGCGAATATTTGCCCCTGCAACGAATTGTTGAAGCATCACTGCGGGGCTCACAGGATTTGGACAGATGCTGGTGGAGGCCTCCCTGCGAACAAGAGAATCACTCTGCATATCCAGAGAAGCATATGCATGAGGCACACATAAAGAAGCATGGTGCACCTCTGCATATTTGATTAGGAAAAATTTTAAATAATAAAAAATAATGAAGGTCATGACACTGACAAGTTTAAAGGCTTAGCACAAAAGTGATGAGCACAAAAGTTTAAGCCTCCAAAAAGGACTGAGAATCCCCTCAGAGCCGTTTAAGAAAAGTAATTGATTTAAAATGCACACATCAGCGTCTCTCATTACGCATTAATTAACAGAAGCTGACAAAGAGTATCAGATGGTGCGGCGACTGTGGGAGAGGACGATAGTGATTCATCCTCTCATCACCTCCATTTCAAAGCAGCTCTGTCTCAGCCCTTTTCTCCCCTGCTGAAGTTGTTCAAAGGGGAAAAAGTATCGGAGGAAGGGGAAGTGTAATTGATGTGAAGGTAGGAACAGAAGGCTGGAGAATTCAAAAGCTCTTTGTGTGTTTGTGAAGATAAGGTACACTTAGTGTGGTCATAAGCCTAAAAGACATTTGTTTTTTGTGTGCGCATATAGTCAATGTGAATGTTGTGTGTTTCTATGCTCAAATTATGCGTTCTAGTACATAAAACTAAGTGAGGCTGATCGAGTCAAGCTCTAGCTTTTTAAGATTATACAAAAAGAGATTTATGCGTTCACTGCAGCACCTCTTTTACTCTATTTATTTTGATATCAGTGCAGTAATTGCACAAATAAAAGGCAAATAAACCCTTTAACTGTTGATGCATGCACCGCCTGTGGCTCACAGACTCTTTGAAAGCTTCAAAACATCAATTAGGCATCTTTGAAAAAAAAAAAAAAGGCAACACCAATCCTGCTGAAGGTTAAGAAATGTTGAGTTTCAGGACACATCTATGAGTACACTGTTGGTCGGAATTAAATAGTGCAATTTAAAGAAAATTATTTATAGACTTTCTCCTTAAGGGATGATGTATTATTCTTACAGTGCAAGAAATCTCACCCATGGGGGGCCTTTGTTTACATTCCTCAGTGTCAACTGCATATATATATGCATATTTTATAATGTTGAGGCTCCTATGTAATGAGGCACCATCTCTCCCTGCAAACTAAGATGGTTTATGCAACATTTCATAGATTTTACATTAGAATCACTTTTTGTATTACCAGTGACCCTATCAGAGTAATGATTGGCTTACAGGTCCTCAGAGAACTGTCTGTCAGAGTGAGATGTTGAGCAGCAATCTGACGATTAACACTGGTCTGCTACTTGAGAACAATGTTAAAACATCAGCAGACAGCATTACACTGGAAGTTGATTGGTTTATGTCACTGAAATCACAGGTCTGGTTCTGCAAAATAAACATGCAGTGAAGAAATACTCCTACAAGAGGTGCTGACTTATTTTAAAGTCAGAAATGGCACTGCAGACACCAGCTATAGAGCTGCAAAAGTGGCATCTTGGTCCTTCAGCTAACTAAAACACATGTTTAAAACTGCAAAGATCCCTCAGATCCTGTATCTGGAAGGTCCAGTCACTGGCTTGTAAGTATTCCTGGCTACTATTACACCATGGAGACAAAAGAACTCACCATGCAACTCAGAGAAAAGGTTATTGAAAAGTATAATTCAGGGAATGGATACAAGAAATGTCCAAGGCACTAAACATCCCCTGGAGTTAAGTTAAATCCATCCACAAGAAATGGAAGGAATATGGCACACAAACACTTCATCAGGTTCAGTATGATTCCAGCAAAACAGGACATGGAGTCCACTGTTTCCCTAACAGGCTCTGTTAGCTAGCTCAGTGCCTTGTTGCATTTTTTTGCCTTGTTGTGTTATTTTGTTTCTGCATCTCACAAACAGGGTTGGAAAGTAGCACCACAAATGTGGTTGTTTTTGTGCAGTGTTGAGTGAATTAACTCAACAGCTGGCCAGGCAGCCGCAACTGCTCAGAAGGAGGCTGTGGCTGTGAGTCATGGTCAATAGGAGTTGCTGTTAACTCCCTACGGTGTTATTGATAAGCACAGCTCCTTGTAGCACTACTAAAGCTCATGAACACTTTTTATTTCCAACAAAATGTCACGATTAAAGTCCCCATGATTTGAAGTAAATGTAAGAAACCTGTGTCCTACTAACAGGATAACTCAATGAAGAAATCCCTAAACCCAGTTAAGCCCCTTATACTGGCCCCTACAAGTCAACCGTGCAGACTGATGGGCAGCAAAAAAGCCAGCGCTTTCACTGCTGTTTCCTTCGGTTAGTTCCACAATACCTCCAGAGGGATGAACAGGGATCTTTAGGGTCCCACAGTGACCCCCCCTCCACAGAGGCATTCTTTACCTTTTCGGCCAAACAGCATTTCCTCCTCCAGACTCTGATCATTCAAGCTCCAGGTAGTGACAATTCTAGTACCTACCCCAAGACCATATAGTTGCAGATACAAAAAGACCATTTTTTTTAACTATTTGGATTCTGTTTCAAGCTACCAGGGAATAGGGCTGTCAGCCATAGCATTTTCACACAACAGCTGTCTTAAAAAAACAGCAGGGATGCAGGAAAGAGAAACAGCTCTCCAATCCACACATATAATTTACAAGGGACAGATAACTTAACACACAGAGATTTCTAAAAACACCTTTCTCTGGTGTAATGCACACACGACTATGGCATCTCAGGCTTTTTGGAAGGGGGTCAGGGATCTTAATATGTAGCATTGTATGGTTGTAATAACTCTCTCCATACAGGCTTTCATGATTTTAAAACAATGTAATGAAAATTGCAACCATCTGTGGTGCTTATTTTCACGTGGAGGATTGTGTGATGATGGAGTTCAGAAGTGTATGAGACTGGAGTGTGGTCCCCTCAGGTCGCATACTATCAGTTTCACTTGCTTCTACTAATTATTTGTTGAAGCCTTTGATATTTGAGAAACTTCTTAATGTTATTACATGAACATGTCCTAGATATTACTTATTAGCAGCAGTCACTCACTACAATACCTACTTTGTTCTCCACTGGTTCTCGTCTACAACTCACTTTCTCTCCACTGGCTGACACTGGCTGTCAGTTACCCTGGTCCTGGTGGTGGAGTCATGTTTTGGGCCGGAATCATGAGGATAGAGCTGGTAGGCCCCGTTAGGGTCCCTGAAGGTGTGAAAATGACTTCGACATAGTATATAGGGTTTCTGAATGACCACTTTCTTCCATGGTACAAAAAGAAGAACTGTGCCTTCGGAAGCAAAAATATCTTCATGCATGACAATGCACCATCTCATGCTGCAAAGAATAGCTCTGTGTCATTGGCTGCTTTGGGCATAAAAGGACTCATGGTGTGACCCCCATCCTCCCCTGACCTCAACCCTATTGAGAACCTTTGGCGCATCCTCAGGCAAAACATCTATGAGGATGGGAGGCAGTTCACATCAAAACAGCAGAAACTCTCCAAAAACTCACAAGTTCAATGGATGCAAGAATTGTGATGGTGATATCAAAGAAGGGGTCCTATGTTAACATGTAGCTTGGCCTGTTAAGATGATTTTGATTGAAATAACTTTGGTTTCAGTGAATATGACCTCCTAATGCTGCAAATTCAACAAATGACCATTTTCCGTTCTTTACAGCCTTTAAAATGTTTTCTAACTCTGTTGTGCATAATAATTGGAACAGTGCTTTTGGAGTTTTTTTATTTTAAAAAAAAATAGTTATCATTGGGAGGTTTGTTCAATAAAATCTGAATTATGCTCTAGCAGTTGATGACTTGAAAATCATCCCAACTCATTCGCATCAACTATTTAGGAAAATCAGAAAAAAATATATAATTTTTATAATAGTTTTGAATGCAGTGGAAGTTTGTTAATTTGGTCTCCAACCTGCAGGTTGCTCATTAATGACTCTTGTGATAAAGTTAACGTCACAATTTGTTTACTTTTGTACACTATAATGCCTGTTAGTAAAATTTGATTGTAAACAGAATTAAATATATAAAAGTAGCTATTCTTAGAGCAGTGAGCATTAATGCATTAATCACTATCAATAAAGGTCCATAATTGGTGGATTAATTGTATACTAAATTGTCCCTTACTTTGGTCAAGCCACTGCAATGATTCCCTGCAGCCTCAGTGATGTTAAATAAGGACCATTTTGTCTCATTTCACTTTTTAAAAAAGCTCACAGACAGCTCAGTGGACAAGTCAAAAGTTATCTGCACTTTGTGGTATTAATTATTTCACTGTTGCACTCTTCCCTTATCTTCCCTTTGCAACAAGAAGTTCCTTTTTCCATGGTTAGGGTTATGACATAATCTATGACCTACCAAAGTACCTTATTTCTTTTCTTGCTGTTTCTTTTTTAAAGATTATTTTCTGAGGTGTTTGGCCTTTTTTGATAGAATAGCTGAAGAGAGACTGGAAACATGGGGAGAGGGAGTGAGGGAAGTCATGTACCAAACGTGCTGAGATGAATTGATCCCACAACCAGTGCGTTGAGGACTATAGCCTCTATGGGCATCTGCTCTACCAACTAAGCCAAACTGGCACCCATAGTTCTTCATTTTTACATGGACACAGATAATCTGTCTATTCAGAATACAAATGTATAATCCTTTATAGGGCATTCATAGAAATACTTGGAAATGAAAAATGTATGCCCTAGAACACAGGTGTCAAGCTCAAGGCCTGGGGGCCAAATCCGGCCTGTGGAAGGATTATATCCAGCCTGCAAGATCATATCATATTTGTATTATAACTGGCCCACCAGTATAAGGTCTGCAGATTTCCTCCAGAATAATAAAGTAAACTTCAACTTGATTATTTAAAATATCCTTGTTAAGCCATAATTTGTGGGTTTTTTTTTCATATTTTCAATTTTGCATCTCAAGATTATGACTCAAATTTATGATTTTGACTATTTACTTCATTCTTGACCTTTTCAACTCATAATTTGGACTTAATATGTCACATTTTTATCTTTTAGATTCCCAATTTTAAATTTTAGGTCATATTTTGAACTTTTCAACTCCTAACTTTGGCTTTTTAATCCCATATTTTGACTTTTAAACATATGATCTATTTTTTTTTCTCATATTTTGACATTTTAAATTAATATTTACTTATAATATCATTTTGAACTTTTACACTCCCAATTTTGAATTTAAGTCATATTTTTAACTTTTTAAGTCATCATTTTTAGTTCTAGCTCATATTTTGGTATTTTCAACCCCTAATTTTGCCTTTTTAATCCCATATTTTGAACTGTCAGACTGACAATTTAAAATTTGATCTCATATTTTGACTTTTAAGCTCATTATTTCAAATTTTATCTCATATTTTGACGTTTTCAACTTATGGTCTCAACTTTCTCCTAGTATTTGCTCTTTGAAAACATTATTTTTCTATTTTTTATATCATGTTTTGAACTTTTGAACTAATGAATTGGAATTTTTATCTCAGATCTGAGCCTTTAAACTTATCATTTTTACTTTTTTGAATTTCCAAATGATTTATCATCAGTGCTGCTGAAAATGAGGTTGACAGTTATTGTTAAATGTTGACCCTGTTAGGCCCACAGGTTAGACCTAAATCCAGAATCCGACCCCTGCTCTGATTGAGTGTGACACCCCTGCCCTAGAATATCATTGGTGAACATCTCAGTACTGTTTTTTACTGTTGTTACTTATGTAAATATTTTTCATTATTATGGTGAAAATCAAGGCCAGCAAAGTGACCATATGTGATTCCTTGACCCATAAAGGGTTTTAATCTTCTGTGTCCATGTAAAAAAATAACAGGCCTCTCTGATCCTGTTAAACAGCTCTTACAGCACACACTGGTGTATCTCATGTCAACTGCACATGTCTCATGGTCATACAGATCTGCAGAATTTTGTACCACTGAGCTTTCAGTTTAATTTTGGAGATAAAGGATAGATTCAAGTGCATGATGTAGATTCATTTTAAAAAAAAGGGAAAATAAAGACATTCAGTGCCACAGACGGAAAAGTGGAGAATGAAATCTGTATTGCACGGTAAAGTGAAGAGTAAGTGTGCAGTGGTGACTCTATGAGGAACAGCACTGACAATGACAACTGAGGAATAAACACAGTTCTGATTACACTTCATATCACTATGGAGAAACGCTTTTTCGACATGCCCACTGACTTAAACATGTAGCTGACTTATTTGCTTTGTTAATAACAGAGCTGCTACAACCGACTTTGTTGAGTTAATCACAGCAATCAATTTCTTACAAGTTACAGCACATTTTCCATTACTTTTAACAGGAAGGAACGGGCTTCTTTCTCTACTTACAGATTAGACCAGAAGGACAGCTCTACACATGTCTAAAAGCTTTTATTCTTATTGCATGTTTACACATGTCATAACAGGATCACATTATTTGGAATCCATGTGAATGGTACATTTGAGATCCCCAGACGAGTTATTTTTACCACACCAAAGAAATACAGAATACGTAAACAGAGCTACTGTCAATCTAACTAAGCATTGATCTGATCACAAGTTTGATTTTGGCTGCGTCGACGAAACTACTACAACACAGAGAACAGAAAGAATTTTAACCTTCTTATTTGTGAATGAAACTGCACGTTGAGAAGTCAGATCCTTCATTTTAAAACTCCAGGGACGCTGCTCTATCCACAGAGAGTAATCTGCGGCTTTTCTATTTGTTATATATCCTCCAAAGGCTGTGTAAGAACTACTCGATAGATCTACTAGTACTACATCTGCTGTTTTGCATAAGCACTATGTATTCAACAACCCTCTCTTCACAGCCCTGCCATTTACAGAGCCAATAAACAGCAGTATTTCAAACAGGGCTGTATACTTGCTGACACTCTGCTGACATGGAGCTGTAACTCCTGCCTCTCCATTAGCCCTGCCAGTAAACCAGACATTAATTTAACATGTCAGTCTGACATATAAAGAACAAAGAATGTCAGGGTGATTAAAAGTCCCAGAATCCATATAGGTATCCTTTTCACTTGCTAATAGCTTCTCTCACAGCCTTGTCCGGCCCCATTGATTGCTGCCAGACTCAGGCCCCAAAGACTACAGGTGCTTTAGATTAAAATGACAAGTTAATCCATGTGCAATTTTTGTGTTAGAACTGTGTGCAGTGAGATTTCGGTCTGTTTTTGCCCTTCTTCAGCAGCTCTGGCAGAGTGAGAGAAAGCGGTGGGAGGGAGCGTGAAATGGCGAAAGAGAAAATAATGGCGGTGGACCGAGGTGTGGGAGTAGAATGTAATAATGCCCGTTCATCAGAGCCGACGCACACTTGACAGGCACAAATAGGGAAGGTTGCACATGTCACCACCCATGGGTTTGAACTCTAGAAGTGGCTTGGGCTTTTTCTTTTGCTTTGTTAGTGTACAGCATTTCAACAAAAGCAGCAGTGTGTGGGCTCTTCACCACTGGTCTGCAGGAGAGAAAGGGTGAGCTGTTAGCGAGATGCTATTAGTTGCTGGTACGACAAACCAATTAGAGAAAGCAAGCCTGCTATTTGGGCAATTTACACCCCATCTCTTACTGTTTTTGGTGCAGGATAAGCACATTTTGTAGCAGAAGCTCTGTTTGCATTTCTATGTTTGTTATCCTGCATCATGTGCTTCTTTGTCAAGTTTTACGCCCATCTGTTGTGTGGATCCTTCCTCTTTCGAGTGTTTTTCACACCTACTCTGAGAGTGAATCCCCTCTTGTTTCATCTGTTATTTAGTGTCATCCCCCCACTAGCTCTCTCCCACTCACCAAGGCTAAGTGTCAGTGCTTTCAGGGCTCCTGTTGTTTAAGGACCGCAACGCCATTGGCCATGGCCGCACACAGGGGAAGGGGGGCTAACTCCTGCATGAATCATTCTCGTCCTTGAATCATTTCCAGTCAGCCGTTGCTGTTCAGGCTCGTGTAAATTAACAACCTTCCCCTCCTAAACTTATCCTCATTCAGTCACCATGGTGATGGTGGTCAAGTGACGACCTGCACCCACGTAGTAGTAGAGGAATTTTACTCCCAACAAAAGCTCTAGTGTTGGTGGATTTGAGCTTTGAGTATGGGTGCTGTTTCCTCATGTTGTTGCTGCATTTAAGATTTTTCAGCACATATCAATAATACCAGTCTTTTCTACACTAGAAAATAAGATAAGTTAATTTGAAGCAAACACAAAATACTGTGTTCTACAGACAGTATAAACGCTCAGCAAAGAAGTCCCTAAACCCTAAACCCCATTCACCTGTGTTTCTCCCATTAGCCCCACAACACCTCCAGAGGGCTAAAAAGTGATCTCAAGCATCGACTCCATTTACAACAAGACTACTATTCCTATCACCAACAAGACACCTGGAACTGCTAAAGCTACATACAAGATATTGGGGAGAGAGCTTAGCAAGAGGGTGGGGGAGGCAGGGCAAGGGTGAGGTGCCCAGACTGGGGCTAGTACTCAACCCCTCCAGACTATAGGCTAACGCCCTGTCTCCCCTTTCTACCTACCCTAGCCCAACTCATAATAACACCTTCAACAGACCCAGGCCCAGCAAGAGGGCTAGCACTCATCCCCACTGGACTAGGCTGACGCTCTACCTCCCTCTTCTTCCTAACCTGTTTACAAGTGACATAACTGACAGGTGCAAACTGAACCAGGAAGTCGTCTCCCATCATGTACACTATACCATCCATTGTGCATTGTGGTTGCTTCCTACAGGCAGGACCTGTCTAACTGAGTCAGTAACTTCATTCATGGTGCAAAAGTGTCTAGTGCCCAAAGGCATTCTGGGAAAGCAAAAATACTTAACGTGATTGAGTACTGTTCACTTAAAACTAAAATTTAATTATATAAAAAAAAAATATAGCTATTTTAGATTTTTAAGCTAACTTGACTAATCCTTTTTAACAGCCCTTAACTGTTCGGTCTGACAGTGTAGCTGATGTCTCATTAAATTCAGCATACTATCCTCAACATTAACATTGCTCCCCATAGGCATGACATCTTTAACTGAGTTGGTAACTTCACTTGTGATGCAAAAGTGTCTAATGGCCAAAGGCATTCTGGGAAAACTAAACATATTATGGGATGATAGTCAAGTCAACTTTTATAACCACCTTATAGTTTTCAGTCTGACAATGAAAAAAGTACAAATTCTAAGTGCTTAATTAGTTTAAAACTGGGGAAGGTGAAACATGGTATGCGTACAAGTAACTTGTTTATAGTAAGTGTTTGTAACAGGCTACAAAACACTGAGTTAGTTAAACCCACTGTTTCTGAGTAAAGCAGATGTTAGTTTTTAAAGTGTACTTTACTGTCTTTTTGCATGGATAAGTTCAGGATTGCTATTAAGAGCCAATTTACCATGTGTCAATTCTCAGCTTGGCCCATTGTAGCCCTGCTCAAGCCAGAAATGTTGCATTAGTGCTGAATGATCTGATTTTAAACCACTAAATAGCTTCAAGCAACACTATAAAATGTAAAACTCCCCGAAAAGGGACCAAAACAAGCTCATTATCTCACAGTTTTTTTGCTTATATGTGCACCACATTAGCATCAAAGTGCGTTAAGCTTGGCCTCAACTGCAACATTTCCCTGCTCTGTCGACACTTGGCTGAAAAGACGGGCCCCTCTCTGGCCCCACAGTGCACGCTCGTTGGCTGGCAGACCACAGAAAGGAGGTGAGATCACCAAGCAAAGTGTGCTTAAATTGGGCTCCTTCTCTCTGATTCTTTTCTCTTCATGTCTGCACCAAAATGGCTGCCGTCAGTTCAAATCCCTCCACTTTTTTCACAGCACCTTCCTAGAAAAATGTCCATTTTTCACATTGTGCAAACTCTAATGAGGCTCACAAGGCCATTATCACTCTCCGACAATATAGCATTAAAGAACGAGGAAGAGGTGTTGAAGCTGCACCAATATGAGATACTTGCTGCTCATTAGTCATCCTCCTTAAGTCTTAAATAGCTGAAAGTGGCAGTGGATGCTTTGACTACTTCTTTGCAAAAGTTTAGAGATTATTAATGAAGTTCTTAATTGGTTCAGCGTGCAGTGAGAAGGACTTGAAAAGAAAATTTAATCACTCCTTGTTTTTGGTGTCGCTTAGAAATGTTTCCATAAGTTGTACAAGAGATTTTTTTTTATCGCTGTTGGCCCAAGAGAAGGGAAAACTGCTGTTTTTGCAATTTTTTTTAAATTGCACTGAGTTAAAAATGGAGGAAAATTATGAAGCCAAAGCGAGGTGCTGCATTGATTCGGGTTCCAGTCTCTTGCAAGGCTTTGATGAATGTTAGGGAAATTTAGCTGCAGCACTTTTAGGAGATGGTTATGTGCCCAGAGCTCTATTTAATTTCCCCCCTCATGCAATCTTTTTGAACCATATTATCTTGTCTTCAGGCATGTCTAATGCTCCCATCTATAGAAGCGGAGTCACTTAGTAGCATTACAACTCCAGTCTGCTGGAGTAAATCACAGTGTGAACTAGATGTGGCATTGCAATTTTGCAGGGCTGAAAGACTGGTGTTTTAAAGCAAATAACAGCAGCTGAAGTATGAATAAAAATAGGAAAAAATCCACACCGCCATCTGGTGCTATGCTGCAAAAAAGTGTCCCCTGTAAATGCTGCAAAATCTGACTGATCGGCTGTCATGTTGATAAAGATTTGAATCACTGAATCATCACTCATGTTATTTCTATGATGTCCATTTATGCATTGGTTATTTTACTGTAACTAATCCTGTGATAATTAATACTTAGAGGAAACATTATCCCCACATGCATCTGCTAAATGGCGTGCCACCATTAGGAGTAAACACAGAGACACCCTTGAGTGATGCATTAGGCGTCAGCTCTTACTATAATGGGCAGTTTCTGCAGGCGCTCTTTAGTGTGCATTCACTCATGATTTCTTAAGGTCTAGCCTGACAGACTCAGACTCACTAAAGTAATAAATGTGTGATAGAATGCAGATGTGTGTTCACGTGGTGATGTAGTGGGTGTGCAATTGTGTCTGTATGTGTGTTTTCGAGGTTGCACATATGTGTTTTGTGTGCGTGTATCCATCAGAGAAATGTAACAAGAAGGAAGGCTGGAATGAAGGGAAAAAGGAAGAGTGCCCTGGAGAGAGAAAAGAGGGATTGCATGTCAGAGTGTGAGAGATAGAAATGTGAGAGGACGGTTTGGGGAGGAGGAGGGAGGCTGGAATATGGGATGAAAAAACAGCAAAATGTAAGTGCAGGGACGATGGAGCGGGAAGAGGGAAGGAAATCACAAGGGAGAGAGTGATGGAGAGGGAGAGGGAAGCTGATGGAGATGAGGGATTAGGGAGAGTGGTGAAGCCATTGAGAAGAAAAAAAAGATAAAACCTTCTGTCTGGATTCATTGTGTGGAAAGACGAGAAGCGAGGGAGAGAAAAGGAGCTGAGGGAGATGAGTGGTTGTAAAAGGAAGGAGCCAAGGGTAGGGGTGGGAGAAATATCAATACTACAATGTTTTGTCATCCTGATTAGTGTGATACAGTTATCATGTTCCAGGAGAAAAGTATGAGTATTTTAAAAGTAAAATAAGCTGCTTCAAACTGATTCCCTGCAAGTTCGGCTTACCTCATCACAACTATCAAGCCCATGATCGTAGCACTAAATACAGAGTAATATGAATCGAAGTTAATTTGCTGTAAAATAAGTCAACAGCAGGTTGAAGAAGACCACAGTGGAGTGAAGTCTGACTGGTTTGGTATATTGTATCATGATATATTGCATGGTGTCCTATCATGTGTTGTGTTGTGTTGTGTTGTGTTGTAGGGATGTGCGATCAGACAAGCTCAGATCATGAAAAAATATAATGTATTGATGATCTGCTGAAGCTTTTTATCATCGTCCTCTTCTTTTGTGTCCTGATACAGCGGTGCTTAACGGCTACCAATCAAAGTGAAACTCAACATTTAGGCTAGTCCTTAAGAAGATTTCTAACTGTCTTATATGAAGCTGTCGTTGTTTAAACCAGAAGTGTGCAAAATATATATATTTATACAATCTGCACAAAGTTTATGAACTTTTTTCATAAGCTCAAAAGACAGTATCCTAAACCGTCCTCTGAGTCTTGAACAGAAAAGAGAGATGAAACAAGAGTGTCATAGACAGATACTGTTGTTAACAAATCCCCTCACCTGACAGGTAAACCTCAGAATTACAGAATAATTTATAATATCATAATAACTAATAATTGTATAATATCACAGCTTTTTACAGCGGGAGGTGGCGATGTGTGAAAGGTCCAGACATCGATTTTTATTTTAAAATGTTTTAAATGGTATAATCATTGATTTTCCTGTATTTACTACCTGCTGTAGTATCTCAGCATGTATCTTTTTCCTCACTTCTCTATTGTGAGCACCAGGCAGGTATGAGTGAGACACGTAGCCCATGTCACCACCCATCACAGCTTAATTAACACTGTGAATCGACGTTTCCCGAACCCTTTTTATATAAAAATCGTATCTTCTTTTATCTTTATGTTGATGATTATGTTAAACAACATAAGCCATGTTTCCATCAGGGGGTCCGGTTTGATTCAGTTCGGTTTGGTATGGTTTGGTGTGCTAAACCTCAAAATAGTATGCATTTTCACAGACACCCGTGCCCTCACTTGGTGGGCAGGCTGTAAAGGCGATGAATGTGAAGTCACGTGCAGCGCGAGTCAGCTGTTCCAGCAGCAGAGTTTTAGAAAGGATGAGCTACAGAATTCAGTAGGGAATAAGCATTAAACAGCTTTATTTCAGCTGTAAATGCTTTTTTAAAAAATAACTACATTTCAATGATGTTAACCGCTGTCAGTACAGCTCCACAGCTGATGGAATATATGTCCAGAGACAGTTTGATTCGTAACGCTACGTTTATATGTGAATGTATCTAGTCTAGAACAGTTTATATGACAAAATATGAAAGTTTAGAGCTGTACCATGAGAATTCGCCGCATTAAAAATAAAGGAAAAGTTCAGCTGGTGTTAAAATAAAGCTAGATTAAGACAGAAATCCGGGGTGCACTGATCTTGTTTTAAAATAGTGTGCAGCCTGAAGTTTTACAAACATGTTCAACAACCACAGAGCGATGTTTTCACAGGTTACCTAAAGTAAGAAGTAGATTAATAAGTAGTTACAGAAGAGAATGAACTGTTCTAGGGCTTCATATTCATAAAACTTAAACATTAATTTAGTTTCTCATCCATCCGGCTAGACCAGGCTGATGTGAGCCTTTGGGGTCTGCTTTGTGTACTTAAAATCAGGTCCAGGTAAACATCAGGAAACTTAATTTGTGGCCAAAGATCAATATCCACAGACTAGGAAACAGTTTGGATGTCCCTCGAGTCCAAATATTTCCCATTTAGGCAGATATTAGTCCATTTTTCTTCCATTTTCACCCGCTTCTCACAGCGCAGACTTCCGTGTTTTGAAGCCCGGAGGCGAGCAGCTGAGTCGCACACTGATGTGACGTCAGTGCAGCCCCTATTGTCATTTGGTACGGGTAGGCAAGATTGGTACCCCTACAGAAGGGTGCCGAAAAGTGGGACGGTACGGGTCGGTTTTTGGGACTCTTTCCAATTTTTGCTCTATGGAAACGCAAAAAAATTGCGTGCAGTTCAGCGTCGAACTGAGCCGGACCACTTGGTGGAAATGACCTAATAGAGTCACCACTTAACCGCATAACCATGTGCCACAGAAACGAATCATATTCTGGGTCATTCTAATATTTTATTATTTTGGCAGTCTATAAAGGGGCTAAAGTAACTCTGTCATATAAAAATGCATATGAATTGGCTACTTGTTTAAAGCTTCTGCTGTAGGGATTCTATTTATTGTCCACATGCTTTAAAATGAAATCAAGGGGTTAAAATGTGCCTGATAAACATTTAAATTGAAAGGACACACAACTCATACTTTTGAAGTGGTGCAGGAAATGCAGAAATTGGTTCCATAAAACATATAAGAATGCAGGAAAATTATTGTTTTTTTAATCCTCAAATATACTGGGACTAGACCTCCAGACCCCATCACCTGATGTTGCCAACTATGAAATAGCAAACTGTAAAATATTTAATGCATTTGACCAACAGGCTATTGCAGAAGAGAAGAAAAAACCTGACATGTGAGAACAGTACTTGAACACTGGAAAAATTAAAGAAAGAAATGTTGTTTTTTTCTGGTCATTAACTCACAAATTTATCTGGTATGGTATGGAATAATATGGTATAGTACTAGTATGGTATGGTATGATATGGTATGGTATGGGATAGTATGTTTTGGTATGGTATAGTATGGTATGGTATGATATGGTTTGGTATGTTATAGTATGGTTTGGTATGGTATGGTATGGTATGGTATGGTTTGGTTTGGTATCGTGCTGAAAGAGAGTGGAAAAAGCTCAGTATGGTAGAGAGAGTATGAGAGTGGATGAGAAGGTAGGCAGCCAAGATCAAAATACAAGAAGATAATAGAGAGGATGGATGGCAGGTAATTGATCAAGGTGAGTAGACAGGAATTTACAGAGTTGTAAACTGGTAATGAAACAGTAATGTAGGGATGAAATTAACTGGATGAATTGAAGACTGAATGATAAGTATAGGAGAAAACTACAGTTTTTAAGACACAAGAGAGTTGTATTAAAGATTTAATAGAGGACCCAGATCAGTCCATGCCTGCAACACTGATCTCATTCATAATAATAACTGGATGCTGTTCATCTTTTTTAATTTGTTTCTGTTTTTGATATATCTCTCTCCTTTCTCTGTCGCTCAGCACGTTTACCATTAACCTCCCATCAACTTTCCTCAGTTTTGGCGTTTGACTTCCATCTCAACCCTTTTCTCATCACTTCTCTTTACCATTTCACCTCCTCTTTCCCTGCCGACTTGTCTCCTCTCATCACGGCCTCTTTGCTCTCGCCTCTGTTCTCCGCTCTTGCTTCCTCTGGCGGTCTGCGCTCTCTTTGTTCAGATGGGCAAGGCTTAAACGCAACGCTTGACATGATAAGACCATTCTGTTGCTGCAGTGCTGTTTTTTTGTGTGTTTTTATCATCCACTCTAACACCCTCCTCATCCTTTATTCCCCCGCCCTCGCCCGTTCATTCTCTTTATGTTGTTCCTGTTGTTTGACATATGGACACCCACATGCCATAGGCGTGTTTATCCATTCTGGAGATAGAGAGGGATTGAGTGGGAGAGAGAGAGGGAGAGAAAGTGAGAAATACAGTGAACAATGGAGGGAGATTTTAGTGGGGTATTTCACCTTTGCTCCATCTCCTAAGCAGCTTTGTTTGGTGGAGAGAATGAACGAATAGAGAGGACAAGCAGGCCTGCAGGATAAATGTGCATACAGCTCTCTGGTATATGTGAGCTGCTGGGTAGTTTGGTTACTGTATGTTGTGGCAGATATGCAGGGGATAATATTTTATGCACAGAATGAATTGCTGTGAAAGACCCAAATGGCTAAATATTATCCCATTAAAACCAAAGCAGAAGAATAATTAGCACTGTAAACTTTCTATGATAGAAACTTGATACCTATTGCTGTAAAAATCTTGACTTTTTAGAAATAATCTTTATAGTCTTTAAATTTCAAATCATTTACCTTTGTGCCCCTCTATTATTTTTTTTACATAGAACGGCCTTTCATGGATCTAGATTGTAACATAAATGTGATTGTATATGTATCTGTCAAAGGAATGATAAATAGTCAAATCTTATCAATGATCTGTATGCATGCCTGGAATATTTTAGTCTGCTTTTTTATTATCTTTCTTACCGCTTGAGTTTCTAATCTTTGAAATACATCTCAGGCTTCTCTGGGTCTGAGATAAGCCCAAATTCATGCATGTAGCCACATATTGCTAGCATCAGACCATAACCTCCTTTCTCCATTTTCATGATTTAATTTATTTTAATGAATTACTGCTATTGGTCACCTTTTACAGTTAATTTTTCTCATTACCTGAAAAGTGTTGATTTTGGACACAGGAGGCTATGACCAAACATTACTGATTGTTATTTATTTTGATTTACCACTCCTGTAAAGTAATCCTTGCTAAGCAAATGGATTGGCTGGATTCCATGTCCATCATCAGGAAGATCCATCTTGCAAAGCTCCGGTCTGAAAAAGTTGGGCCAGGTCTGAGAATGCATCATTTGAGGCAAACAAGGCAGTGGTCACAGGCGGGGTTAAGTTGTACTGGTATCAATGGCTACCACTGCAGCAGTTAGCTGGGACGTAGCAATAGTATAGCATTTTGTCAGACCTGGACCACAGTTCTTTATTTAAACAAGAACAAAGAACAGCACTGTAAGCCTACCTTGATGAAAAAATATGTTTTCTGCACTTCTCTCGACCAGCCTTGGCTTTAGTTTGATCCACCAACAAGCTCCTATGTTTTTATACCCTGACAGCGTAGGTGTGGAAAATGCAAACCCATCCCATCCCTCCTACTCAAAACTTTCAAATGAAGTTTCTCTGCTCTCGCTCATCAGCACTCCAGTCGAAATCGCTCATATTATCTTTGTTTTTGCTGGTGTGGTGTTATCCCTGTAAAAGCCCGCAGACCCACACAGCTGATCAGAGAATAACAGCCACAGTGGAAGGAGACAAAATGCTGAAAGCTGCATCGTAAATAAGTGCCTGACAGAGAGGTTTTTTTTTTTTGTGAGAACTGAAGTGCTTTGTACATTTTCAACACAGTGCACAGGCGAGCCAACATATTTTCTAGGCCCATTTTTATGTAAAACTTGCTGAACTACACGGATAAAACGTTCCCATCTATAGCCACTATGCCCCTCTCTCTGAGCTCGTAATAACCACAGGAGCAACTTTCACAGAAATCACTGAAGGCTAATGCTACTACTATAGCCATGTACCTCATATGACCAAACTTAAAAATCCCCAAATATCCCTTTAAGCAGGAGCAGCACACGCTCCTACTCTTCCTTTACCAATAAGGAAACCATAAGGCAGGGAGAGAAGCAGCAAAAATCCCCAGAGCAGACAGGGCATCACTGACAACAGAATATCACTGATAAAGCCAGAAGTAAAATAAAGGAGGAGCTGGGGTGGGGGAGGGTTGCAAGAGCAGCTTGCAAACAGAGCGTCAGCCAGGCAAGAGCAGTTAAGATAAGAGAGCAATTAGCCAACAGTGTGCTTAGGGCAAATCAGCTGGCCATCAGCTGATGAGGGCTTTCTTGAGATGAGTTGATCTCACCTATGGCAGCGCTTGTCTCCATGGCCTGCTTGAACTAACGCAATACACTTGATTAATCATATTCACCACTGCTGCACTGAGCTAAAAATAAAATATTCCCTTTATTTGGCACTGAAAAATGTGGCAACCCTAACCAGCTCTGTACGGGCTGTTAACAAAAATGGAAAACTACTTTAATTTGTGTGCCTAGAATGTTTTTATTTTGCAGAACCCTCAAAAGAGATATTTTGAGTCAGACTTTTTTTCCACACAAGTATCTCTACTTGTATAGAGTGTGAGTACTTTTGCCATCTCTGACAATGAGTGTGTGCTGTGGAAAAGAGAAAGGTGCTCTGATCAAGATTATTGCAAATCTGGCTGTGCTATAGAGTAAGTATTACCTCAGACTTTGGTCAGTTGATTGATTTGCAGAATGTTTTGTGCATTTGAAACCACCCCTCCCTTCATAAATACCAAGTGAGAAGACATTACAACTGGCTAGATCTGCTAGAGAATAACAAAATGTGTTGAAATGTCTGCCCTCTATGAGAAATTCTGACATAGCTGCCATAGCTGTCATCAAGACATGTGAGCCCAAAACAAACTGCAACACCAACAAGAATCTTTGATGAACGTGATGATTGAAGGTTTTTAGCTACTCTTTTACCTCAAACTGTAGCATTTAAGCATTTTTGATTTTAAAAATAACTCTGTCTTTGAGTTGTTTAAGTAAGACAGAAATCACATGAATTTTTGTTCTTCAGAGCATTGTCTTCAGGGTTATCTGCCATGGAGAAACTTTTTCAGTCGTTTGCCTGTTTAAGAGACCCACACAGATATAATGTGAGTCTTCTTATTGTGAAATGTTTCTTTAAGTGCCTTTGTTTTGCATGGGCTGTGCTATAGGCGAATTCCTTCCACAATAGATGTTTAGACCAACTGGGTATATTCCTGGGGGACGGCTTTCAAGTAATGTTTCATAGTTGCTAGCCTAGTTTCTCAAAGCAGCATCTTCTAGCTCTGCAGGTCCACAGGGAAAGCTTTTAGCTGTGTTTGCACTCACAGAAATATCATCAATACTCAGGGCTGAGATTTTCTTTGACTTCACTCTTTTTTTCTTTTATTAAGTTTTCTTTTTTCTTTCCAAGAGTGTCTTCAAACTTCAGGAAAAGGGGTTAGTTTGCATAAAGCTGCTTGTAAATTACATTTCCTTATACCTCCATTTATATGTAATGATGGCAGATCCTTTGTTTCTGCTGTTTGGCTATGCAAGCAGTGTGACTCTGAGATTGTCTGGGTGTGCGATGGTTTGAACCACCCTGTGGTTTATCAAAATATTATAATATTCATGGACTCTTATTAAATCTGGCAGCAATATCCATTTAACCAGAGAATTCATCCAAGCTGATTTGGTGAAACCCCAATTTTAGAACCCGTTGGTGCTCTTTTGTCAAGATCTGGAAGATATTAAGAACAGATCACAATTTTTCAGTGACTGGAGAGAAACCAGCAGTTATCTTTAAACAACTTCCAAGCAGTCTTCATGTTGCATTTATGCTTTAGAATTAAAATTTTTTGATTCCTTTGCTGCTTCCACACTGGAGTAGCGCCTGTTTTTTATTTTTTATCAGTGAAATATCTTAGACTCCCTCATGATGTCTTTATAAACTTGAAGGGGTAGTGAGGCTGACAACAGGATAGGAACCCTCACCTATGAAGTCTAGACTGGTGGTGTTAATGAAAGAAGTAGGATAAGAGGATTGGACTTCTGAGGAGCCTGACCCAGACACTGATGAGATGACTTGGCCGTGGCAGTGAAGGAATGCAGGATGGCACATAGATGCTGGACACTGATGGGATGACTTGGAAGAGCAATGAAGGACGAAGGATGCAGGATGCATGGAGCAGCTGGACTTGAACATCCATGAGATGTAATGGATGTAGCTGGGGTGGAGGAGGGTTGAAGTGGTCCCAGTGAAACAAGAGGCTGACTCTGCATTCCCTTCATGCATCACTAATGCATGAAGGGATGAGATGAGATCCTGTTTAGATTCATTGTAGATCTTTTTCAATAGATAATCTGTTAATGGAGATCAGTAATACCCTGATTTTTCATCTTGCGTTACAAAACATCAAAACCTCTCATGAAAATACAGGATTTAATATTACCTGGCTAATGTTGGTATTTAAGCATGATGCAAGCGTGACAACATTAGCTGTGAAGTAGTTTGACTACTGCTGCTATCTCAGGATTTATCTGTGTAACCAGTTTCTTAAGTGACGGCTTTCCCTCTTTTTTGGCCAAACCTCATTCTCTTAGCCAAAAATCACAAATTATTATGTATCTCAGTTGGCTTTAACATCTATGGTTTGCTGTGTCTTAATTAAATCAGCCTTCTTATTAATGTGTTATGAATATGAGTGATTTTTGTCATGCCCATTAACCAAGCAATTGGTTAGTGAAAACCAAGCCATATAAACTTGTGTCAACTTGCCAACCCCTGCGGACACACTGATGCAACTTACCTCTTTGTTGATTCTGTCCTGATTATGCAGGCAACATTTTCTCCAAAAGATACAAAATTATAACTGTGTTTCATTCGACTAACTGAAACCTTACTTGGAAAAAAGCCCTCCTTTTGTCTTCATTAAATCCATAGGCTGTATAGAACATGGTTGTAGTGTCAGTGATGCCACTCACTGATTTAAAAGTGGAGCTTAATGCCAAACAGTGGTGGTCGTGTTGTAAATGTTTCAAACCAACTCCTGGTCCGCCCAGAAAAAGGTAAACAGGTGGGATGAGGTGGACCTAATGCCTCCTGTTAAACAGCTGTGGCACACTCACCTGTGAGTAAACTCACTGCCCCTAATTATGTAAAATGATTCATAAATCTTAGTCTTGATTGAATCAAGAAGGGAAAAAAAAATCACCACTGCATACAGTCAGTTCCATCAAAGAAATAATCTATTGATAACAGATTTGTGTTTTGAACCAGGCTGTAAGCTGGATAATTTCTGCATTGAAAATAGAATTTTTAAATACACAAAATGTAAATGCCACCAACAGGGGTCTCTCAATCAAAACAACATGCAATTATGCTGCGTGCTTTCCAATGAAAATAATTTATTAGTGTCTGAAGAGACAGTGAAGGCACAGGAAAGGCAGGAACGTGTGGTC
Organism: Cheilinus undulatus; assembly: GCF_018320785.1. NCBI lineage: Eukaryota > Metazoa > Chordata > Actinopteri > Labriformes > Labridae > Cheilinus > Cheilinus undulatus. The sequence continues at coordinate 32,941,814 of NC_054873.1, forward strand.
TTCCTGCTTGATGCTTTCCACATAGGCTTGTGAATGGGCAGAGGGATCCCAGAACAGCCACACTGCCAATATAAAAAAACAGCAACAAGTGCAAATTGATAACTGAAACAATCAAACAGAAAATAAACAATCAAAAAATGGATCAAAAGATGTTTCAATATCATATTTACTGGTGTGGATTTAATCTTTATATACCCTGAAAAGTCACCAAAGTCCCAGGCATGCTGGAAACGCTTCCATATAGAGTTCTAAGACATGGATGGCATGTCTACAGCAACTATGACTAAAAATTGTCATCAACAGCCTTTATTTCCATGACAAAACTTAGACTAAGACTAACAAAAATAGATCCGTGATGACTAAAACTGACAAAAAAGTAAGTTTAGTTTTCTTTAAGATGACTAAAACTAGACTAAAAAGTAATATAGTTTTTCTCGGACATTCAAAATCTGTGATATTTCTCCACTGTGGGTAAATCTTTCAAAAAACAATGCTGCTTTAACTATTCTTCCTCTCAGCGGTAGAAAGCAGGAACCCCAGGTTTGGCAGGTTGCAGAGAACACACAATCATGAGTTGGTACCGGATTTAGGCAAGACAATAAATGCTTGAACTAAAAGTAAAGACTAAAATGTGAGGACTTTTTATTGACTTAAACTAGACTAAAATGTTTTGGAGTTTTCGTCGACTAAAACTAGACTAAAACTAGACTAAAACTAAAAAGGGTAGAAATGACTAAAACTTGACTAAACTAAAATACATTTCATCTAAAGACTAAGACTGAAATTAAAAATAGCTGCCAAAATGAACTCTGATTGAAACCACACAAAGGCTAGCTTTGAGAGGGGAAAAAGTAAGGGGCTACAATTTATGGTTTAAAAGTGATTGAACTCCTAGTAATATGTGTCACTTCTTGTTATTCAACAACGTTGATCTCAGAGGGTTAAAAGAAGCAGCTGTCTGTGTCCTTCTAAAGACAGCAGTCATTTCTACTTGCTCTCTGCTATCATTGCAAAGCTGTAGTTGGGTTAAGTGTCCAAGGACAGACATATTTTATATCCAATAAGTCTGTCAGAATAGAAGACTTAATTTTGATTATATTCAGACTTTTTGCACTAAATTCTCTGCCTGTCATGAGATGAATGTGGCTGTGGCTCAAACATAGAGCTGACAGGTCCAGTAGAGCAGACAGATTCAAGATGTAGCATTGTTTAAAATGTGAGAGGGTTGTCTTTCTTGTGAGTGGGTGTGGCTGCCTCATTTTTTGTGCTTTTGAAGCATTTAGGAATGATTTATATGACTGACATCTGGCCTGGTGGTAATAGCACAGCTCTCTGTCATACAACAAACTTTAAAAGCATATATTTTTGAATAATTTTAGAGACTTTAAGTAATCTTAAAGTCTAATCTAATCTAATCTAAAAACTCCTCACAGTTTCTGAAAGGTAAAAGAACAACAGCTCTGAATACTATGAAAAACATTAGGCACTGGAATTGGCCTTTTTCATGTGTGGTTACTTCTGTGAAAGTTATACTCACACAACACTTGCACCATCCGCTTTATAATCACAGTCCCTGTATCATATGACACCCCCAGGCTGCAGATGATGCATAGCTGAAGGCTGCATTATTAATTAGACAGGCATGAAGTTGAGTCACTTGCCCCGTGTGCTGCAGCTTGATGTGTGGTCTGTCTCATCTGTGACTGTGTGGGTGAGATTGTGTTCCCGTGTTACTGAATATGCGAGTGTGCATGCCTGAGCCTGGTGCTGATGGATGGGATCATGCATAAATGTGCATATTTTTAAAAACATTAATTACAGAGAAGAAACCAGGGTGTGCATGTGTGTGAGTTTGTGTGTGTGTGTGTACATGAGTTTGGGAGCAATTATGTTGGCGATGAAGCAGTGGGAGTATATGTTAACATATACTGCGGCTGGCTCTTATTGATTTGAAGGAAGCCATTAATGTGGCTGTCTAACCCATTAAAAGAAGCTCCTGCTGTGAAGAAAAGCTTAAAGGAGCATCTGGCAGAAAGAATCTGAATTGTTTGATAAGAGAAAAAAAGGCATCTGGGAGGGGGAAAGCAAAATAAACATTCATTTAGCGTTTAGTGATCAAACAGAGGGAAGAACGATGTCAATGAAGACAGACAGAAAAAACCAGAAGTTTTTGGGATTGTGCATGCAAGAGAAAAAAATTCAGTAAGCCATGCAGAAAGGCTGAAAAAAAATCTGCCTTTATGTTAAACACAAGGTTAAACACACGCTGAGCCTCACTGCCAATACGCCACAGGGCTCTGCACAGAGCACACACACACAATACAGTACATGCATAATTGATTTTAGAGCTATTGATCCTAATTGGCTTTGTTGGGATAAAGTCTTGCCCTTCAGTGACAGGAGGGGATTCTTTTATCCTTCTGGTTAATGAAGCTGTTGTATCATGAAAACACCAAAAGCTGCTGCTCCTCATATCTTCATCTTTTCTGGTCTTCAGAAAGTCATGAAGCACCTATTCTCAGCTTCTTTCGTGAAGATGCAAATTAAAGCAAAAAGAGAATGTGATGCTAGAGAGACATGAGATCAAATAATAACCGTAGAGTTTGCAGAGACCGCACAGAAATGGTGACATACTTTGCATACCTTCTGGTGGTGCAAACTAAAACCCCCTGCTGCGACACTTTACTGTCTCCCTGCAGCCCCGCATTGTTCCTGCAGACCGCACAGCAGTGCTCTTCTCTCATTGGCTCCATCTCCTCCTTTCATACTTAAAAGGTTCAAAAGTTCAAACGGTTATCTCTTAAACCCGCCTTATCTCTGACCTCCATGTGCAGACCTCCCCTCAAGCTCTGATTCCCAATCTTTCCATGCTTTCTCCACGCTGACTGTCACACTTGGAGGAAGCATCATACTCTTCTCTTATCTCTCAAACTGATGTCATTGATTCCTCTGCAGCTGAGACACATGCTGGTGTCATAGACCTTCAGCGGGCTGTATTGTTCTGTCATTTGAGTCTGATAAAAGATGTAGGAGCTCTTCACACTTCTACCACGCCTGTTGTTGCAGTAGAGGGGATCAGATGGTGCGGTGGACATCGGGGGTCTTGCTCTGTTTCTGATCCAGCAGTGCCACAGGGCAGAAGGGAAGCCGAGGGATGACTGACTTTGTTTATGAGAGGTGATATTTATATGACAAACTCTTTCCAGGCATGTTTTGCTTGGCTACGTGTGTGTGTATGTGTGTCTTCGCAAAGCTTATCCCACTTGATCTGAAGCCAGATCCGTGCCCGACATTCCTGCACCCCTCTGCTCTCTGAGCTCAGACTTATCGTAGCGTGGCCTGCTAGGATAAAGTGGGCTGCTGCTCACTGTACCCTTAACTGATAAGCCTGCACCGGGCTGCCCATGCTGGCCTATGGCCTTTCTGCAGACTAACAGATGCACACAGCAGCACACATAGAGAATGCATTGATACACTGCCACAGCAGGGATTTTGTTTTTAATTTTTGTGTTGTTTACTTTCCTCACCAGGCCAGATTTTCTAGCAAACCGACAGCTGATGTAAAAATCTGTTGTTGGCAGGTTTTAATGATGGTGCTCTTAAGTGGTTTAATTTCAAACATAATCATTTGGTGAATAAATCAAGCTAGAAAATACCTGCAATTATTCTACAAGTGTTCATATTTTGCACTATAATTAAGCAGCAGGTCTCACACTTTAATTAGTCGTGTCTGTTACAGTATGATCTATGTGCCCAGGACTAAATCAAATGCTTTCAGCTGGAACGTCACTCACTGAATCACAGCCTTCTGTTGCCACAACTCCTTAGTAGAAAAAGTTTATGCACCGCCTGTGTGCTCGTGCATGTTTGTGTGTGTACAGAGCATTTCAAAGGATTCACCCCCTTGGATGTTTAACCCTTTTATTAATTTTATAAATCAATCATGGTCAATATAATTTGACTTTTTTGACCATAAAAAACTCTTTAATGTCAATGTGAAGCAGATTTCTACAAATTAATGCCAATTTGATAAAAAAATATGTACTGCAGCACAAGTGACTGCATAAATATTCACCCCATTCAAGTCAGTATTTTGTAGCTGCACCCTTGACTGCAATCACAGCACTGAGTCTGTGTGGATAGGTCACAAACAGGCTGATGCAATTTTACTCCATTCCTCTGCAAAACTGTTCAAGCTCTGTCAGGTCTGGCATGAACATCCCTCTTCAAGTCCATCCACAGATTCCCTGTTGGATTTAGGTCTGGGCTTTGACTCAGCTAATCCAGAACATTCACCTTGTTGTCTTTAAACCATTTCTGTGTAGCTTTTGTTGTTTGCTTCAGGTCACTGCTGGAGAATAAATCTACTCCCAAGCCATAGCTCTCTTGCAGACTGAGTAAGACTGTCCTTCATGATTTTTCCTATATTTTGTTGCAATTTGTTTCACTTTCTATCTTTACAAGCCTTCCAAGGCCAGCTGCCGAGAAGCATCCCAACCGCACGATGTTGCCACCACCTTGCATCACAGTGGGGATTGTGTGTTTTTGGAGATGTGCAGTATTGGTGTCTGCCAACCACAGTCTTGTCTCCCACATGCCTTCTGGCAAACCTCTAGTCAAGATTTGATATGAGTTTTCTTCAAAAGTGGCTTTCTCTTTGCTACTCTCCCATGGGGGATGTTCTGTGGCTTGGACATTTCTTGTATCCATCTCCTGACTTAAACTTTTTTCTGAGTTGCTTGGAGTGTTCTTTTGTCTTCATGCTGAGATGGTTGCCAGGAATACTTTTAAACCAGTGACTGGACCTTCCAGATGCAGCTGGTTTAGTACTTCAATCACTTGAGGTACATTCACTGCGCTCAGGTGATCCCATTTCATAAATGTGAGACTACTAGCACTAATTGACTGGATCTCTGTTGAATAATGGATGTGAATATTTATGCAATCACTTATTTTACATTATATTTTTTTGTGGAATCGACATTAATTTGTTGAAATCTGTTTTCACTTTAACATTAAAGATTTTCTTTTGTAGCATATTTCTGTAACAAAAGCCAAATGACACTAACCATGAGTGATTTATAAAATCCATACAAGGGTAATCCAAAGGGGTGAATACTTTCTAGACTTTGTACCTCTGGTGTATTTGTTCAGCACAAATCTAGAGAGAGCTGCAGTGTTTACTTGTATTGCCGTGAAAATCCAACATAAAGATTGTGTTTGACAGTTAAATCTTCAGTATTCGGCGCAGCTGCTGGTAGTGTTTCAGTGTAATATAATCCATCGTAACACATTATCTCTTGTTTTTTGGAGAAGGGAACATTAGGTGCTCTGCTTTTGACACACGCTGAAATGTAGATGTATTAATATTTTCCAGGACGGAATAAAATAATTGGATTCCAGCACTATGTTCAAAGTATTACAGCTTTCTACACCATTGAAAAGAGATGTCAAATAAGCATCACTCCTGGATTTTTCACACTGCATGGATGGGAGCCCAGAGGAGGACAGACCCTGCATCTTTACGTGTCATAATGTCACCGCTGATACAATAACCTGCACTACAGGAACCTTTTAAACCTCTTTTAATCTCATCTGTAGGACTGCCAACCATAGAGCCACTTTCAGTCAGCAGGTGAACCCATGAGTGGCAGCAGGAGACTGACTGAGGGCTTAACTGCCACTTATGCGATCAATAAAACCGACGTCTACACAGCAAGCTTTAACACTTAACTTAAAAAAGCAGCAATAACCACGCACTAATCTGATCACTACAGTATGTGGATGTGAGGATAGCTCTACTCTCAGCTTATATGAGTGCTTTTATCCTTTTAATGCCCATCAGGTTATAGAGGTGGCTCCTAGTTTTGAAAACAGAATTAGCACAAATATATGTGGCTTTGCAGGCTTTGTTGTTGGGGTTTTATTAAATGTATACTTATTCCTATTCCTATGTGCAAACAATGTCAAATATACACCACAGTGTAAGCCTTCTAAAAGAAAGGAAGCAGTTTAAATTCTTTTATGTTTTGGGAAATATTTCTGCTCATGTCAAAGAGAAAAAAAATTAAACACCATTGCCGGCTGCTAAAATCTGCACTTTATGACATACTTTTTACATTAGAGTTTGAGCGTTGTTTAATTTTTTTAGGAAAGGAGCACCTTTTTATCCCAAAATCTTTTCAGTCCAACCTCCTGGTTTCAATTAGAGCTCAGTCTGATTTGATTTGACAGATGAGACAGTTAGAAGACACAGACAATGAGAAAATCTCAGGTTTGTACCCAGTTTTGGGGTCACATTTGTTTTATATTTGGTTCATTTAAAAAAGCAACAAGACATCCTGGATGTTTAAGTTTTGCTAATTTATCATTTTTAACTCACAGAAGTGCAGATGGGATCAGGTGATGGAGAAGTGAGGTCATGCCCCTTTTATGAAAGCTGGTCTTCCAAGCAGGAAGTACAGGTCTGAATCTGACCTGTGGCTCCTGTCTCGCGGATCATTCCCCACCCTCTCTCTCTCTCGCTGATTTCCTACACTATCCACTGTCCTTTCTTCTCCATATAAAGGCAAAAAGCCCAAAAGATAGACATAAAAAAATATGATTTTGTCAAGTCATATCTTGCCTTTGGCTTCACCTATACGACGACGGGTTTAAAGAGAGAGCCACACTCCACCTTTTTACCACATCCTACCTCTTAGCAGAGCTCTAACACTGTAAACCCGAACTTTATATCTAATTAAATGATTTAATTACAATGTACAAAACATATTTAAGTTTGATTGCATTACTATAAAATGCTAAGTATATTCTTCTAATTTGTAGACATAGTTGAATGTGTGAATAAATTTAAGTCAAATGCCCCTAAAATACTAAGTTTTAGTCATAACCACGCCTCTTCATCTCCTTTTCGTTGTGGTTGTCAGTGTTGGAGTTGTTTGACAGTGTTGATCCCATCAACTCTGCAGAGAGTCAATTGATTTAAGCCCCACCCACTCTCATTTCAAAATCTGAATAATTTTCCCATGATGCCCTCATGCAGAGTGTTCATATGTGTTTGAGATGTCTTGAATTGTGTTTAGATGATGCCTATTGTACAGTAACCATTGCTTGGAGTCCTTTGCTCATGTTTTTGGTGGATCGTTCAAGATTTTTAAGTTTTTAAACTTTCCACCATGAGTGAAATTGTTTACTGAGTAAGTGACTTCCTGCCTGTGGCAACAAAGTCTAGTTTATCTGAAAAGAAACAGGGACTGCATGAGTGAGCAAAATGTAAGTATTTATTAAGTATTGTTTAAGTCTCAATTATGTAATAGCCTTCTTGTTAAATTGGCTGAGTAACACACTTAAGTAATTACTATGGTGTTAAATAGCGCCTTCATGTTTGGAAAAGAAGCACTTCAATGCTACGATGTATCACTATTGGAGAACTATATAAACTCAGCTTAGGTGTTAAATTTAACACTATGGGAGTTGAATTATCACTGACATAGAGTTGATTTGTTATTCCAGAAGAATAGATAACCAAAACAACTGGGAGCAATTGACTTTGCAAGAGATTTAAAGTTAAATCAACTTGGCATTTAGTTTGTTGTACTTAAAAGCTTAAATTCACTCAAGTTTTCATTACACATTACTTAAATTTTTTAGGGCAACTGGTGTCCTCAAATTTTTTAAGTAAATTCAACTCATCTGGGCTTACAGTGAAGGTTGCATTCACATCAGAGCTGTTTGGTCCGCTTTAAACAAACCCTGGCTCATTTCCCTGGATAGTCTGGTCCATTTGGAGTGGTGAGAAAGCTCATTTAATCTTTCACATCAAAGTTGGAATGAGGTGCAGACCAATCAAGAGGACTCTGGTCTGCTTAAAAATGAGGCAAATGTCTCAGTTTGCCTCAAACAAATCCTGGTGTGTTACGTTTGAGGTGTAAAGCACATACCAACTTGTGAACCAAAGGCAGGAAGTTGCATAAACCCTACTGATTTATGGATATATATATGTGTGGGATTTAAAACATTCAAAGACATGGCAGTACCTCACTCAGTGTCTGTGTAAATACTGCAATACGTCGTGGGGTTTCATTCTTATCTTGGCTCTCCTTCTTGTGCTGTTTTATTCTTCTCATGTAAAGAACAACATGCTAGATGGCTCTCTAAAAGCAGAAATCCCAAAGCAGTTGAAAAGTGGTGTTTTTTCACTCTTTATGTGGTTTAGAATAAAAGCTGGTGGAAGGAGATGGATTTCCAGCTTCTGTTCTGGCCAACCATTTTTGTCTTCTTCCACATCTTCTTTGTTTCTTCAACTTTTTTTGATTTGGATGATACAGACCAAAGACATGTAACTGCTTGATGTTATCCAGACAATTTGGTTCATTTGCCCAAGTGCAATGTGAAAGCGAACCAAACCATACACAAGTGCAGCAATGTTACAATTTCAGCCCCAAATTGAAACGAGACCCCCAGACTATCAGGTGTAAAAAAACAACCCTAAATACACACTCATAGCTGATGTTCTCTTCATATCAGTGCATAGCCTCTAAAATATATTGGCAACAGTAATGCCTTTGACCCTCTGTACTTTCATATCCCGAAGCTTTTCGAAAACAACAGATATGAACTTTGTGCATCTAACCTTGATATCTAAACTGTGATGCACACATACAAATAAGTCTCTGTGCTTGATTTGTGTTACTTGATTGACCGACTTTAGATAATGAGCTTAGCAAAATAGTTATGGTTATTTGAGAGCAGAAATGAATAGTCAGGTAAAGTTATCTGAGTTGATGAGATTGTTTTTTACAGTCACTATAAGTAAGGGAAGATACTTCTTGTCATTTTTAGGTTAATATTCTACCTGGTTTGAGTATGGAAATTATTTGAGTGTGTTAAGAGCTGAAATGGGGTTTGTATGTTTGATTGCTCACATGTAACCTGCTGACAGGGAGAGATACATAGAGAGAGAGAGTTTGAATGTCATGTTGGTGTTATAAGTATAATCTGGTCTGTGCAAGCTCTACATTTGTAAGACTGTGTAAAACAGGAGCTTAGAGCTGGTGATGTTACATTCCCTCCTTAAGCAGCTACATAACCCTCCTCCCCACAAAGTGCATGTACATTCAAGGTGTTGTCTCTCACTATTTGAATATCATCTTTTGGAAAGATTTAAATTAAGAACTGTGGGAAACAAACATTTACTATAGAGGAATACATGACATAGTGAAACAAAGGGAGTCTCTTTGTTCATATATAAATGTGTTCAAATGTCTTGATGCTTTCATGGAGCTCAGTAATACCAGAGCATAGTGTGACTCAATAAATATGTCAGCATAAAGAGACAGCATGTGGGTGCTTTTCTCATTGTCTTTATGTTTCACCCTCCTATGAAGCACCTGTCACACATTCAGGTGTGCAGATTTTTCTCAACGTTTGCTTTGAAGAGCTTCAAAGCTAATGTTGTAGCTGACAGAGAAAGTTAAGATAGTGAGTCGAACAAAGAGACTGAGTGAGAGAAACACTGGTTTTAAGAAACACTGTTAGACTGAAGGTAAATCATAAAGTGGTAAAAACCAGTCTTGTTGAACCATTCCACCAGAGTCTTTGGATGTGAAAAAAAAAATTGCCTTTCTCCTGCAGTGGTTGCGTCAAGAAAAGTTTGTTTACTTTAATAACACCCAGTGATAACTTAATTTGCTTACCAGCTCCTGCTTTACCTCCTCTCTTACACAGTCTTTCATCATCTGGTTTTCTGAGGTTGTCTTCTTTATTGACTTGTATCGTTGTGTTTTTACATCAAGTTTGTAGTAGAAGACAGCTCTTATAGAAAGTAAGGCAATAATGAACTCAGGCCTTTCTGAGATGAGATTCTGCTGCAGCTCTATATCCAAGCTCTGCTGTCATTACAACTTCGTACTTCTACATAGAACCACACAGCAGCTTAATATCAGTGTCGATGTCTGTGATTTCATTCTGATGACAGTCGTATCAGGGGTGTTCTGTCTAATTTGTTATGTTTAAGGGTCTAAGGACTTGAACTCGTACGGTACTTATGAAAAGTATTCACCCCTTGGATTCTTTACACTTTTTTTGATTTTTATCAATCAATCATGGTCAATATAATTTGGCTTTTTAGACCAAAAAATTACAAAAAGAAACTCTGTAATTTCAGGTGAAAACATTTCAACAAAGTAATGTCAATTAAATAAGGTTTTCACACTGCAATTTCACTCCATTCTTTTTTTGAAGCACCCCCACAGCATGATGCTGCCACCACCATGCATCATAGTGGGAGGGGTGTGTTTGTGTTCAAGTGCTGTTTGGTGTCCACCAAACATAGCATCTCTTCTGATGGGAAAAAAAATCACCACTTTGGTCTCATCAGACCAAAGAACTTTCCTTTGACCAGTTCCTTCACTTGATGAACTGTAGTGGAGATTTAATATGAGTTTTCTTCAACAGTGACTTTCTCTCTGCCACTCTCCCATAAAGCTTTGACCATTGAAAAAACCATGCAACAGTATAGTCTCTCCCATCTCAGCTGCTGAAGCTTGTAACTCCTTCAGAGTAGTCATAGGAGTCTCGGTGGCCTCTCTCACTAGTCTCCTTCTTGCAGGGTCACTAAGTTTGTGAGGATGGCCTGATTCAGGCAGATTTACAGATGCGCCATATTCCTTCCATTTCTTGATGACAGGTTTAACCGAACTCCAGGGATGATCATTGTAAATGATTTGTATCCATCCCCTGACTTGTTCTTCTCAGTAACCTTTTCTCTGAGTTGCTTGGAGTGTTCTTTTGTCTACATGGTGTAATGGTAACCAGGAATACTGATTGATTAACCAGTGATTGGACCTTCTACATTTTACAATCACTTGAGACACATTCACTGCACTCAGGTGATCCCCGTTTCATTAATTGTGAGACTACTGGCACCTGTTGGTTTGACCTCTGTTGAATAGAGAGGGTGAATATTAATGCTATCATGTATTTAAGCTTACTTTTTTTATATAATTTACATTACTTTGTAGAAATCTGTTTTCACTTATACAATAATTGTGAGTTGTTTTGTATGTTTTTGGGTCAAAAATGCTAAATTATATTAACCATGATTGATTCAGGAAATTAACAAAAGGATAAGGGAGTAAATACTTTTTTTAGGTACTGTGATAGTTGAAGGTTTTCTCTCAGACTTCTCAGCAATGCTTTTGAGCTCACTTCTGTTCCAAGGACAGAACAGATACATCTTGCAATGTGGTAATAAAATTCTTATTATAACATAGTATTTCATACATTATTGTGTTCAGTCATCTTCCTGGCAGGAACATATTTCAGTGACACAAAGCTGTTGATGCTATGAAATATTCACTTCCCGTGTTTTTGCTCTAAGTTTTATTAACATCATAATTCTTTGTAAATGTCAGCTGCTGCTCTCCGTCACTGTCCACGCTCGACCAGTGCTCTGCTTCTGTTGTATGAAAGTTTGAAAAGTCTCTAAAACCAATTTCCCCTCAACAGTCAGTGGTCCCATATCAGGCTGCTGTCACTGAGGCTGTCAGATGAGAGTGTCTCTCTCCTCTGTGACTCTTGCCTGTCATCCTGCCTGCTGTTTTGTCAGTCTTGCCGCAGGCTACAGTTTGTTATAGTCTCCTGTCCTCTCCAGAGGAGGCTGTTTGGTTCCTGTTCCTGTGAATGCACACAGGACTGAAAGGGTTTCTTAATCTCCACAGTCTCTTCACTCACCACAACCGCTTTGGATGTAATCTGTGTGGGCACATGCGGCCTGTATGAGTTCTGTTTGTGTCCATTCTCTCTCAGAGTAGCCTCCACCCCTTCCTTACTCACCTTTCAGCCCCAAAGATCAGTTGCCATGGCGATTTTGTCCGTCAGGTTTGGTGGGATGGGCTTGTAGTGTAGTGAAAGCATCTCAACGATCCAGAGCGAACTCGCTCCCTCCCTGCTCTCCCTCTTTCTTCATGAAAAAAATAGCCCGTCCTTCACAACTATTGAAAGGGTTTCTAAAAAAAGAGGGAAGAAACTCCCACTCCTGTACCTCAGTGGAAGCAAACATGTTACAAAGAGAAGGATGAGTGATGGACCTTTCTGTACCCACTGTGTCTGATTCTCTGTGATACACAGGGAAAGCGATATTCATAGCACATCTTTTCAGCAACATTCAAAGCTGTTTATCCACGGATATACCTTAGTGACGCTCACCACAGCGCTGCAGGGGAAACTGTTCTTTCCTGCCTCTCAGTTCTCCCATTTTTCCTCATCGACACCAAAGTTAACTTTTGTGGTGTCTTTTCTTTTATATGTTTCATACTATGACTTTTTTAAGAGTCTATTTTAATGGATTTATACAATTCTACACTTACTTTACTGTATCTTTGCTGCTGCTGGAATCAGGGCAAGAAACTATTATACATCACTTAAACAAGTTTTTGTTTTTTTTGCCTTGTTTCAGATGTACTTAAACAGCATAAAATACTGTTTTTAGTTAGTTTGGAGTTAATTTGCTAGACTTTGTCTGGGTCAGATTTAATGATCTTGTTGGATTAACATAACCTCTGTGGTATGTGAAGACAATGTGGAGTCCCTGCACCAGTTGCTCGAAGTTAATTGACTATGTTAATAATAATTAATCTTTTTTTATTTTAACGTCTAATGGTTTCAGCCTGTCAATTTTGATTATCAGCCGCTTTCATTTTTATTTTTAAGTTTTCATTCATCACCTTTCAATAGTTTCAGGTTTGGACTGTTGGCTGGTTGAAATAGGTTATTGTGGTTGCGTCATATTGGGCTCTGTGTAAGCAGGGGGGATGGATAACATTCATATTAGTTGTGGGCTGGGCAATCTTTGTGCACATATTGAGGCTGCATGCAACCAGTCAATCGTTTTTTATTGGAATGGTGCCATTTCATTACTAATGTTATTTCAAGACTCTTCACAACGAGGACCAGTCTAGAGTGTGTACTCTGATGCCATATTAATTACAACTACCCAACATTCAAGCTTTCTACCTCCTTCCCTCCAGTGTATGCTTTTCCACTTATCATTCATTCTGTTACTGAGCAGTAAGCAATATTGTTCAGCATAGTTCTGGGCAATAATGCTCATTCACTATCTTGCCACATCTTTTTGGGTCATGACATGCCACCTGAGGAGAAGAACTGATTAGATTTTGGGAGTGATCCGGATCACCGTCTGGTTTCAGGAATTTTTTAAAGGATTCTGTACTATTGGGAGATAGGGCTAATGGCGGAGGTCTGCGCTCTTCGAGTGCTTGTCTAGTTTATTTATTGAATCTGTATTGCATCTTGAAAAATCATTGAGGGCATTCCCTTATTTTCAAGGATGTTGAGAGTACAATCGATAAAATGTATTCAGCAGAATAATACAAAGACTATCAACAGCAAAGTTAAAAACAGTCGGATTCAAATCCAGAATAGTTTTAACCTGACACGCCAGTTGGATTTGTTTCACACATCCATCTGGAAAACTTCCATAGACGGTGTTTGGGAAAGGGCAAAGCCTTTGAAAAAAACTCGGAGGGTGACTGGATGAACCTTCTGTCTGTCACATCTTTGCGGGTCAATCAGAGCAACAAAACAATTGAGGTGCGCCCTTACTGAGGAGTAAACTCCATAGAGAACTGCATAACGGGAACCATGGCGACTGTAGACATGTCAGTTCATGACAGTATTTATATTTGGCTGTTCCGGGATCCCCGTGCCCTTCCACAAGCCTGGAAAGCAACAAGCAGGAACAGCACACATTCCTGCTTTTCTTGTGTCTACAAGGAAAGCATAAGGCAGGAAGAGAAGCAGCAAAAAAAAAAAAAAACAGCAGACATCAGTGACAACAGAATTACATTGATTAAGTCAAATATAGCATAGAGGAAGAGCTGAGGTGGAAGAGGGTTGCAAAAAAACAGCTTGCAAGGGGAGCAGTAGGCATGACCAGGCTAGGACAGTTGTTGAGTGGTTAGCCAATAGCGTGCTTAGAGCGAATCAGCTGGTCATCAGCTGATAAAGGCTTGCGTGAGATCTCCTGATCTTGATTTAATGGCAGTGCTCATTTCCGTGGCCTGCCTGAACAAACGCTCTACACTCATTGTGCCTCTCGGTTATTTAGACCAAACAAAACTAACTTTAAAAGAAGTTTAGTTGTGCAAAAAATGTATTCATGTATTCCTTCATTATAAATGCCAATCTTGCTAGCATCTGTCTTTTTATATCACCAAATCAAGACACAAAAAAGGCAGCTCTAGACCTCACTCTTTTATAATGTTCTCCATTATTTAGAGAGAAGAAGTCAGCACAGAATGGCAACATTGGCAAGAAAAACTTTCTTTTAACAAGCAGAAGCTTTGGGATGAACTACACTCCTTGTGACCAGCTACTACTGGGACTGTTATTTTGTATTCAATCAATTTTTAAAGCATTATCAGTGATTAGCTATATCTTATTTCTAGTTATTTGAAAATGACTTTAAGATAAAGGTAAAGGGAGTTCACTGTTCATCAGCTATAGAACCAGTAGTAGTAATAAAGTCAACATGTTACCTTTCTGCCAAAGCCAGTCAATCAGTTATTGTCCTTTTACCTGCCCTTCAACCCCCCCTTTCCCCCTACCCACCCTCCGTCTCTCCTCCTGCTCTGTGGATGTTCTCCAGATGCTCAAGTCATCCATTAACTCTAACCCAGCTCCCCTCCACTCTTTTAGCAGCCCACAGTAAGCTGTGACTGAGTGTTATGGGGGGGTCTGATAGTGGCAAGCAATGGAGCGGACAAGTTATTACAGGACAGGCAAATAGAGGCCCGATGAAGCATGAAAACCTCCCTTCCCTAAAGCACCTCAAACACACACACATATATACACACACTCACAAACACACTGTGTGATATATAGACAGACAGAGGGACAGTATTAAAGACAGGAAAACACAAATATAGAGGTTCACTCTCTGCTCCCCTCCATGAAACCATAAAGACATGCCAAAGTGTGTAATGAGAAAAAAGAAGATAGACAGGCTTATAGGATAGTACACACAGCCCGCACATTAATTCCTTCTTTCTGTGTGCTAGCTAACAAGAACAGACGCACAGTACATGACAGGGCACGGCAAAAGGAACAGGGTGACAGCCAGGGACATGAATATTAATACTCGGATGCTGGAGGGATCTGAAACCATCCTGTCACTGAGCAGTTTACATGTTATGCTTCCCAGCATGGCTTAGCAGAGCAGCCTCAATCAATCAATCTTTTATGTCCCACCAGGGGGAAGTTTGTTGGCAGCAAAGGTTGATATAAACAATAATGCATGACACAGGACAACAGGGGTGAACTCACAGTCGAGTAAAGGGTAGGCCTCAGGATAGGAGTAGAATATGTGTTGAATAATATTATTGCTGGTTAGGAATGTAAAGCAACAGAAATATTGACTATTTTTATTGGTTTGCCAAATAAAGGGTTGTCAAAACTTTTTTGTGATTATTCTCAGAATTTCTATTACAGTCAATCTCCTTTTTTGTTACATTTTGCAATACCACTATTGCTTTTTAAACTCTTTTTGTTTCATTGCAGATTTTTGTACCGTCTTAAACTAAGGGTCAATGACGTCCTGTTTGGATACAGACCTGATTTTATTTTAAAAGAATCCACCAAGCGAGAGTGTTGGGTGTATTGAAGATTATGGCATGAACTTAAAAGGAAAAAGGAACTTGTGATGGATTGAAAAGGAAATAAGGAAAACTTTTAAAAGTAAAATGTGTAAAGGACTAGTCTACTGAGCAGTCGGCGTTTGTTTGTTTGTTTTTTTAATTGAAATGAGACGTTAAGGAGCAGTGGTGGACTTATTAGTGGCCTAACCAAAGTTTGCTGAAAGAGACAATAAAGTGTGTGATTATGTGATTAATAAAATTAATTCACTATCAATGGACCTTTATTGCATCCCAAACAATGCACTAATGCTGACAACCATAAAAATTTATTGCAGTACTATTTTTAACCAGCAGAGTATGCTATATGCAGCGTTACATCTTTTCGTAGAGTTTTTAAAAACAAAAAGTAATGTTTTATTTTCAATCATATACCATAAAAATTTAAAGGTATTACTCATTATTGCATTTAATTTAATATAAAAGTAATGTCAAAATAGCTACAAATGTGTTTCCAGCAGAAAGATTTTCAGACTTTGCTCCAACCTAAATTTGTTCTCAGGTCTTTGCCGTATACAATGAACCATATTGTCTCCGAGCAAAGCAGCCCTGTATCCAAAGCCATTTATCAGTGTTTTCTTGTCTCATCAGTGAGGTGCAGCACACAAACCGACGCTATACCTTCTGGAGTGTGATGGTGAAAACAAACTATTATCATGGTAAGGCATAGACCCCATTTATGCTTGGAATTAAAGTTTGATCGGTATCAGGCTGCCTTATCTAGGCAAAGAAAATTGTTTGTTAATGGAAGAACACTATCAGCGTGTGACTAGATGGGCCAGACCACCTCTGGAGTTAATCTGGCTTGCAGAGTGATTGCATCGCATTAGTCAGTGTCCACTCATGAATTAGAAGTAGATTCTGTCTCTGCTCTGTGACTTTCCAAGATGAGATACCCCCAAAAAGCCAAATCCATCTCAAAATCACCAAGAAACACTGAAACAGTAACTGCTGCTGCAAAACACCATTGCTGTTAAACCAGGAACTTGTGTATATTTTGGAGAAAAGAAAAGGTGCAGTGTACAGTCAAATCTTTGCACTTACATTTGTTTTAACTGTTTTTACTCCTACCCTCTTTACAACTTTTAGAAACAACCCAGGAAAACCTGAGACTGTAATGACTGTCATTTTAGCCTCCGTTTCAATGCTCAGTGCAGTTTGAGGTAATCACAGCATCAACAAATGAGTAGAGAGGAGCGTACAGGGATGCAGTAAACAGCATGAAGCAGCCTTATTACAGTCACTAAAATCACACCGGTTGTGATGAGATTGTAATCATTGTTTCAGGACATTTCCAGGAACTGTGTGCATGTGTGAAAACAGCTGTAGTTAATGTCAGACAGACTGATACTTTATGTAGTTTTCATGGGCAACAAATGTTGTCTGTTACAGAGTAGTTTATGCTCTCAGTTGCCACCAATGTGTGAAAATACTCATAGGTGATTGGACGAAAGTTCTGTCTGTCACATTCATTACAGTACAGGCCAATCAGAGTGTCAAGACAAAATGAAGTCGTAGGCATACTCAGCTCTAGTAGTGAGGTTGACAGACAGGTGTGGCTTTAGTTTAAAGAATGATGGAGAAGCTTTCAGTGTGGCTCTGTGCTTTTGTATATTCCATTCAAGCTAATCACTCCAGCAGCAGCTTCTGTATATACTGACTCACTACAACAGCTCTGCAGGACAAAAACACCTTTTACATCATGACAAAGCTTTCTGTACTGTTCTTTGGTCTCAGATTTGTGGTCCATTAAAAAATAAGAAAATAAGAAAAATACTGCTATACTATAGCTAGATCCCAGCTAATCGCTACACCAACGTCAGCCATTGCTGATGGCTTTTAGTACATCTTAACCCTGCCGGTAGCTACCGCCTGGTTCTCCTCAGTTGCTGATTGGTCTGAACCATTTTTAGTTTGGCACAAACATTGTAGAAGATCAAAGATGATGATAGACCTGTGTGAAGTCTTCATCTGCTTTGCAGGGTTAATTTTTATCAGCTCAGGTCCGCAATTCTGGTCACACACTCCGTCTAAACAGTAATACAGCTGCCTGCCACTAATAGCCACTGTGGTTGTTCTTAATGATTTCTGCCTTGCTGCCTCAATGACCTTAAATCCAGTTTAGACAACTGCTTACTGCTTTAGTACCAATAGCATCTTGTAGGAAAAGTGTGGTAGAGCACTATTTTCATAAAGAAAATGGAGGTCAAGTTGTTCAGAAGCTGTGGTAATATATGAAGCATGAGTGGCAAATTTCAGCTCATAAATGTAAATGTTAACCTACGTAGTGATACGACCACTGCTAACTTTAGCAACACTCTGCAAATCAACTTTGTTGTTTTACTGTTGCAGTGTGAAGTTGGTCTACAGAGTGTATTTATTTGAGTTTAGCCTAGTCAGCTAAACACGGTTATATTTTGCATTTAATTGGATGGGAAATTATAAGAGGCAATATCAATACTGATCAGTAGTGATGGATGTGACCGATGACCAATGTTTGGAGCAGTTATGCCTTGTTATGACAAAAAAAAAAATCTTAATGTGGCAAAAGTAAAACAATACATCAGAAAAGATGTAGGAAAAGAAACAAGTTAGCTCTAGCTTTGTCAATATAAGAAAAAGCACAAAGCCATTTCAGAACACTGTAGCAGCAGGAAACAGGAGGTGATGCTATACACTTCCTGTGTCCGTGGCACCCAGGCCTCAGTGTTAGTGGGCTGGTAGTTGTGCGATGTAAGGCCAGACAGAAAGGGTTGTGGGCAGAACATTAGGTGAGACTGAGGAGAATAAAAATAAAATCAGAGCAGAAGACAAATCCTTGCAGTGAAGCCAAAGCATTCCTTTGATTTATTGATCTTGGCTGATTTTTGGGAATTAAGATGCCGATACTATAATCGCCTGCTATTATCACTAGTGGTATAGGGATCCAAAGTGACAAAGTGACTTTTGCCATGTTATGTAACCACGTATCTTTATGAAGCAATGGAAAACAAAATGTCACCCCACCGTGTAGTGTTCACTGGTAGCTGCCACAGTTCTACTGTTTTGCCTTCAGGCCTCTACACTGAAAACAATGGATTGATCCTGAGGGAAATTCAAGCATCCAGTAGCAACTTACAAAACCCATTACAAGAAACATCTGCTGCTCCCCTCTATATGTGCATGTTTATTCATGCAAAGATTTTTTTTCTAAACCCATAAAAAGATGAAAAATTTGACCCTAACCAGTTTAAATCAGACCTATACTCCAAACACATGCAGGAATGAAACTAAAAGACTTGCCCCTCTCTCTCCTCAGTGCTGCATATTAGGCTCAAAAATACGACCAAATTACAATGCATGAGAAACACAGTCCCAAAGAAAAGCAGAGCAGTGATAGTGTTATATCCCAGATGCAGACTTGAGTTTAATAGCAGGTGTAAACTGGGTCAGAAAGACAATAAAAGCAGGATAGTTTCAGTTTTATAATCTTTTTAGCATAGTTTATTGCAACCATATCCACCACTGTCACATTTAAGAGTTTGTTTTCCCCCTCTGGATCCAGACTAGGGTATACCAACCAACCCACAAGTTGCTGTTTGTAGTTTTCCCTCCATTTTTTCACTCTCCTCACCATGTGGCATGGGTTTAGTTAGCTCGCTCTGGACAAGGATGAAAGGCTTTCAGCATTTTTTTTGTTTGTGTTGCTTTTTTCACTTAAAGTTACTAAATATGTGGGGGCGTGGAAGTGTTTGAACTTTACTTTTTGATTAACTTTGTGTACAGTTTTCTCTCAAATGTGCCCATGTGTGCGGTAAGAGCAGGCTGTATGTTAATTACACGTGTGTGTAACTGGTGTTTGAAGCCAGATGGCCCGCCCCACTCAAACCCCACCACTCAACCCAGTGCTGGCCCTCCCCTTGCTTTGGATGCCTGCCCAATACTTAGAGATGGAGTGTGTATGTGTATGAGAGCATGGGTGTGTTTTCAAGATATGAGAGCAGTCTGCCCCCTTGTGGTTACATTACTTCTCTCTCAGTCCCCCACTCCTACTGGCCTTGCCAGCTGGGCTTCAGAGCTGGCTGGCCAAGCTTGTCACTGGTCCGGCCTCCTTGTTTTATTGCTCTGTAGATGTGGGCGTGACTGAGCCAACAGCCCTACACCTGTAATTAGTGTCATACAAAATGACTCTGCAAAAAGGGAAATTACTGCCGTGACCACACTCGACACGTAGCAGCACACCCAGGAACGCAGAAGTCAGATGATGATTTTTTTCCCACACTTTGGATGCTTTTAGAGATTGCACTTTGTGAATATGAAATGAGTGCAGTGCAGAGGGAGAGTAAAGAACATCTGTGCAGGTCCTATCTTTTCCCTTAGGAATGAGCCAGAAGGGGGGAGAAATATCTTCATTCCCTTTCTTTAGAGCTGTTTAAAGTGTGGCAATTAAGATACATAGTCCTTTATTCGCTCCATTTCTTTTCATTTTATTATGCTCATTCATCTTCAAAAAGAGTGTATTCTGACAGCTTTTTACTAAGATCATTCAGTGGCAGGTAGCCAACATGGATAAAGGAATGTGCTTCAGCTGAAAAGGAAAAAAAAACCCACTTGTATCTCAGCAACCCAACAGCATGTCTGTTGTTGATCTGCAGCATAGTTTGATTAAAGGCAGACAAAAGGGTGCTTCACAGCTTGTTTTAATCACGGCGTGCTCAATAGTCCATTGTGCGCTAACGTTGGTCCTCACTTTGCTTCAGTAGCTGCATACAATTTTCTGTTTGTGGCCTTGTATGTGTGTGCTCAGATGTACTGTTACATCTTGTTCTGTAGCTTTTTTCAATGGACTTTTTGTTTTTACATTTAATTTGATTATGAAGTTTTTTGTGTGAAAGCTCATTCATGACCATGGATGTATATTGGGAAAGTTGTGAAGATATTTTTATCTCTTTAATGAGCACATCATGTTTTTCAAGAATATACACAGTTATATTTTGAACACAGTATCATATAGCAACCTTTTTTTTTTTGACTGAATAGCGTGTAGTAATTGACTTGACTGTTTAACTCCATCACATTGTGGTGCTTTTTAAGTGTAGCCAGGGACTTTTTAACATCAGGACTTGCGTTTGTGAGAGAAAACAAATGATATTGACAATGAAAATGCTATATATGTGGATTTTCAGTTATTTGTTCCGGTTCCGATACCAATATCGGAAATACGTTCGGTACTACTTGAAATACAGGTATTGGTACCATCAAGTACACGAGTTTATGCAGCCATTCGATACCATATGGTTTAGTTTTATATTTTGTTTCATTTAGCAATGCTAAATAAATGATAAAAGCATCTTGGTATCACTTTTTTATGTAAGAGGCCTAAGCAAAATTCCATATCCTGGCATTTTATCAGAGCTCTGCTGAAATAAAGCGTCTGCACATAAATCGCACAGATTCCACCTGATTTTTGTGCCTTTCATATGGAGTGGCATGGGGTACCGAAATGAAGCATCGAAAATCTATGCGTTGGTACTAGTACCATGTTGGTCTTTTACTGTTCAGCAGTTGGACAGCTCTTGATAACTGCCAGGCATCAGTTCTAGTTATATCATTAAAAAAGCAATTTAACACAAACTTCTTTTTTTTTTTTAGTTGGTAAAAAAGCATAAGAAGAAGTTTTTTGTAGGGACTTAAACTCTACCTGGGAAATATTTATTTGAGGTGTACTTTGATTTTCCAGTTTGACTAACATCCCATCTGTCAACCTGGAGGAGGCGGAGCTTATGACCTCTAAGGTGCACAGTGGGAGACAGCTCAGAGAGTCTTATCGTACAGCCGATGTTGGAAATGGAAATGTAACGAGTGTTTTTCAATTTACAAAATTTGTGAGTAAAATGCTAGCTACCTTTAAGATATATTTCTCATTTTTTGGTGCTTAGCAGTCATTCTATTTGTCGAAAGACAGCTAACTTTATCTTTCCTAACAAGCTGAAATAAGCTAATAGGATTGTCCAGGGGAAAATGTAAGGTGTCCAGCTTTTACCTGATACGACCTCACCGAGTCAATCCTGAATCTCTGATAAGGTCAGTAAAAGTTCATGTAGTCTATTTCATATCACAGTGATGGAAAGAAAGAATAGTGTCAAAGAAAGGCAATGTTCTCTGCCAGGTTTAGAGAAGAAGCCACAGAGATGTGGAAGAGAACACAAGAAGAGATGCAGTGTGTTCTTGGTCCTTAGGGCACACAGCAGGGGTGTATAGTACTCTGTTTCTTGTAATTGATTTAAGACTTCTTTGGAGAAACGTGTGTGGAGTAGCTTTCTCAGCCTTTGCACATGATACACCAAAATCTTGTCTTCTTCCTCTTCCTCCTTTCGTCTAGCGTGTCCTATGTGGGCTTCCGTCCTCTGTCTGTCCACTGTTGTGCTGTTTGTGACCTCCCTATAATTCTCTCTTCTCATGCAGGGATAATAAGATTGATGCAGGCCACAGATAATGAAATGCAAAAAATATAGAGTGATGGACTACTGGAGAGATGATGAAGCTGTAAAAGAGAGAACAAGAGAGTGAAAGAGAAAGAAAGAGAGGTCTGATTGGTTTTACTGTTGATAAGTATTTTATGGAGTGTATAATCCAGCCTGAGAGCCGTTGTTATATATCATAAAGGCACGGCACATGTACTTTCCATGACTGTAAATTACCAACAAGAGGGAAAAGAGGCTGTGGAAGAGAGGGAGGGAGAAACAAAAGGCACATGAGTGGAGGAGAGGAGGGGGCACTCTGATGTAATTAAAGTGGCTGAGTTGAAAGGCTGCACCTTGCCCCCGTTCACCAGTGCTCAGCATATGGAAGGTTTATGAGTTTATGAATACAATATAGAAGCATTGTTAAAGGTGCCAGAGTCACTGGGAGGGCTGTATAGTGTGGTCACGTGTGCACCCTTTTAAACAAGCAGCCTCACCCAAAAATTCACCAAAATGGTAACTTCCCTTCAGTGTTCCACTTGTAGAATATTTGCATTATGTAGAAGTTAAACTTTAAAGGAGCATATATAGGTAAATACAACTTGTTGCAGTCATTATGTCAATTTTTTAAACAGAAGGAAGGCTGTACGACTTTAAACTAACAGATGTGGTCTTTCTTGTTTTTCTAAAGCAGCATCAAAGTTGAACCGTGTCAAAAATCCATGTATGTTGAAATTCAAAGCACGGCTCAAAGCAATCAAATAGGTGGTGCATCTATGTCCCAAAGCTTCCGGTGAGCCCATGTTCCTGAGCTGAGTAGTCTCTTTATAAGATACACAAAATACACAAGAGACACTTCAAAGAATTTTGCTGTATGTACTCAACATATTTTTAACATTACCTACCAAATGGTGATGTACTTCTTCAAAGCTATGCCTTCAAATTTGGCCCATTCCTCCATAGCTGGTGTACAGATGTTTGCTATTCGAGCTGTGTTTGAAACACCTGTATTAATTTGTTATTTTTGTAATCCAGGGAAAAAAGGTTGCTTGTAATGTGGAACTTATAGATGTGCGTGGGATTACTCACACAATAGAGGGTTTGCCTTGACATCACTTTCAGCGTGCAGCATGACTGTTCCTCTATGCTGAAAAACATGGCTGTCTGCTATATGAGTAGTGGACGAAAATTGGAGAAAAACAGACTAATGTCCACTTAAATTCGGGATATTTGGACTCAGCAGAGATCCATACTGCTTTCTTGACAATTGACATTAACCTGTAGCAGCAATATAACAAGCCAAATATCTTCCATGGGATTTGGGAAGCACAGTAGTAAGTGTAAAGTTGTGTTTTCTTCTCCCACAGTTTACTGGCTGTAATAACAGCAACATGAAGCGAGTGTTCACTTTGCTTCAACAATTGTTTAAAGATGTGTTTAAACAGATGGTTTCTGATTTTAGGTCCATGATGATTCAAAGAAGTGGTCTGTTACAGTAAATGTGGTCAGAGAAGCAGCTGAGTAGCATAAGCCTGCTTGTGCCACTAAGCTTAGCTAAGCTAAGCTTAATCAATGATAAACATGTTACCACTGACAAATCTTTCACACTAAAAGTCCATCAGAATTTTGCCCAAGTGCTCTTATTGTGAATGCCCACATCAGGAAATATGGTGTTTTCAGCACCAGCTTGACACACTTCAGTAAAAAGGGGAGTGAAACGTAAAAACCGAGCATATAACAAAGCAGGCTGCAGAGTCAAGCACTGCCATAATTGAGACTAGCTGATCTGACGTGAGCCTTCAACAGCTTACGGCCAGTTGATTTGCTCTAAGCCTACTGTTGGCTAATTGCACTCAGGTTGCCCACTTTACACTGCCTTGCCTGGTTATGCCCTGCCACTCTCTTTGCAAGCAGCTCTCTGCCCCTCCTCCACCCCAGCTCCTCCTTCATTCTGCTTCTGACTTAATCAGTGTCCTTCTGTTGTCATTTATGCCTATTCTGCTCTGGGTTTTTACTGCTTCTCCCCCTTTTCTTAGGCTTTCTTTGTCATCATAGGAAGTGCAGGAACATGTACTGTTCCTACCCCGCTTGTGGAAGGGCAGGGGGATCCCAGAACAGCCACATATAAATAACAGCACAGCACTAGCTTAACTGCTAATGAAGAAATCTTTATAGCCACAAATCATGTGTTTCTTGACAAAGTAGTCCTGACTAGATTGCCAGTTCAGTTATAAAGAAGTGAACACAGAGAGACTAAAAAATTCATTTTATGCAATATTATGTTCAGACATGACTTTAGTATGCCACCACAGATTTGCTTTAGGGGGTGAAGGAGATTTGCAACCACGAATATGCATTTAAATGCGTAATCTCTTGTAATTTTGCAGTACAGTGATATGACATGGTTACAGTCATATGAAACCTAGGCCATGTCTCCCAGGCCTACTTACTAATAATCAGTGCATATATCAGCCCTGCACAATCAATATCAGTCCACCCTTGCGTTTTGTAATCTCAAGCCTGGAACCTATATTAACAATGACATTTTTCCTCTATTTGGTAAGCCTCAAACTGGAGATTAAGGACACACTTTTAAGTTTTTGTTGTTGTTGTTGTTTTTTAAATCAATTGCTTTCCCTTGCTCAAACCTAAGAAAATATTGGCTTTACTTTGAAACTGCCCGTGAGAGACAGTTTCCTAAACCTTAGCTCTGATTGGTGAATTTGAGCCACTTAGAACTCTTTGTTCCGTCATGATTAGACTTTTTTTGGCTTCCTCCTTACCTCATGTGAGTCTTCCTGGTAGGAAATTCACTTATCTATGAAAGCATGTTTCTTGACTGACTGTAAGACATGCAGCAGGAATTCAAAAGACCAATTTCAGCTGTAATTGAATTCAGTTTTCATCCTTACACAAGCCAACTGAATGAAGTAAAAGGACAGATTCCTTTACTTATGACATTTCTTCCAAGGTCAACAGCATCCAAACGGTTTCGCTTGTGTTGGACTGAAGGAGATGTACTCGAGCCTTTCATGTCATGTTTAACAAGACAGAAATGCTTCTTTGATGTTCAGCTTTGATCGTGACAGTTCACTCAAACACATTTGGTACAAAGTTACACTGTCAGAAATGTTAGCATCACCCAGAGCTTTATTGTGTTGAACAGACCTGTCAAAAAAAAAAGATCTTGGTGACGTTAAGAATTTTCTAAGTCACAAAACAATTAAAAAGGAGGTTAATTTTCTGAGTATATGCTGGTCTTTCTTTAAGCAGGCAATGTGTTTAGACAAGAAGAAGTCACATCAGTGTTTTGATTGTGTAGCTTTTCTTTCATCTTAAACACAACGACTGGCTTTAGACAGAGGACTTTGATGTTTGAATCAAATCTTCAAAGAAAATAAATTTACAAATGGAAACCAAAGGTAACAGAGAAACGTCCTGGATCCAGCTGTAAAGTGTGAATTCATCTGTGAGCTGCTGTGGTTTGATAAGGACTCATCTTCTTTTGAATCAGTATTATCATTGTTGGCATGAGGCACCCCTCACCTCGCTTTGCATTTAATGATCACACCTTTCTTTGTGCCATGACTTCAACTAAGAGCTCAAAATGGGCTGAAACACGAAAGGGAAGCTCAATCACACTCCCAGCGGGGGGGCAGAGACACACAGGACCTCTCTCCTTTGACAGAAAATAAGAGCTCGCTCACTCTCTTTCTGTTTTTTTTTTTTTTTCTCTCCCTGTCTTTTCATCTCCTGTGTGATTTGAAACAGCCTTTCAGGCCTCTATCGCTAATGTAGCGAATAGGCTCCCATTGTTAATGTTACAGCATTATGAGTTCCTTTTGTGTATGCTTTTTCTGCTCCCAGAGGACTGCACTGAAACCTGATAGGCCGCATAGGGTGGCAGCGGTGGGATCTCTTTATTTGAGCTTTTTTACTAGGTAATTATGGAAATAATTCATCTTTGTTTTGGTCTTTCTCTGCTGAGAGTCCGGTTCATAATTAATTGGTAGCGTGAAGGACTGGCCAATTTTAAATCACAAGGGAGGGGTCGAGGGGGGCTTGTTTTATTGGCTGGTGGCTGGTTGGGGCAGCGGGCGGGTGGAGCATCTGAATTAGATTAGATTTAATTAAGCTATGGGGCCCCCCAACTACACACTGGTACATAAATAGGCTGTATGCCAGCCTGGTTGTTGTTAGGGAATTCAACAGTATGTGTGCTCACACTCACACACAGCCGAAGACTCCCACAGGCCTTCAAGGTCAGGTTGACAGGAAACATGCAGCATGGTGAGCTGAATGAAAAGAAAACAGGTTCAGAAAAAAGTCCTCTTCTGATGATAGCTAACTGCTTTGTCCCCATGGACACGGTGATGAAAACCAAACTATAAGGATCTTTCTGACCAAAACACTCTTCTCAAAGAATAAACTTGATAAAATAGAAGCAAAATAACTGGAGAGGAGGAAATATCTCTCATAATTTTGACTTCAAAATGAGGAAAGATACAAAGTACAGTATGATGCAGTACGTAATTTTACCAAACCGAACAATTTATTGTCCCTTCGTGGAAACTTGTCTTGACACTAGTGTTTAACACTTGGGCTTGGCTCCATCTCTTTAGTTTTACCCTTATCCCTTGTTTTTAAGAGCCCCCTTACCCTTGAAACATAATTACAAACCATAGCAAAATGGGACAACCATGCTTGTTTGTGGTAGGGGCAAGCAGTGCAGAGGGATTGCGCCTTAGCTGTCCCTACAGGGGAAACAATAAATAAAGATGATTAAACAAACATGCAAACAGAGAGGCACATAGCAATGAATATTACAAAAAAGCATATGTGCACATAGGCCATATTGCACAAAAATATGCAACATAAACACAAGGTAAGAAAGGCCATGCTGTCTCGACTGGCAGAAACATAAAGTAAAAAGAGGACCCCAATTCAGAACAATAAAAACTATTTATTTTAACAAAACAAGAAAAAAAATAAAGGAAATTAAAACTTTATGGGCCATCTGGAAAACTCAAAATTCAAAGGCAAAATAAACAAAGTCCATCAAACATGGACAAAAAAACCCCTCATAAACACCAGGGAAAATTTGCAGACAGCAATGGGCTGAGACGTACTAGGTGTGGCTGTTAAATAATGAGACTGGGCTTATGAGGATAAAACCACATAGTTCATTGTCACACCAAGTGTCACATATTAAAGGCCGGGTATTCACACACAAGTTTCCAATAACTGACATCTTTAGTTCACTGCTAGCAAATGATTGAAGTGCACATGGTTTTGCTAAGGCTTAAAAGCTGAACAGGAATGAGAGAGTACCTGCAAAGCATCCAGTCAACTTCAAAATACAACACAATGCACAGACTGCAAATCGACTCACTGTATCAACATGATGTCACATCCTGAGACACAAGCCACAGGTCATCAGTTTGTCAAGAATCACAGAGGTCATAGGCGCTGATTTTTGCAAGCTAAAACAGGAATTTATCAAGATGTCCTGTTTCAAGCATAAACTTTTGAAGACATCATAGAATAATATTGAAATGAATGCAAATCAGCCTCAGAAAGGCAAAGTAATCTGTTGTTTACATGCAACCCGTTGGACTCAGTTGTTGTCATATGACCTCACAATTCCTCTGTAGACTCTTTACAGGAAATATCCAGCCCTAACCCTGGTTAAATCTCACTTTATAAGAATGTCCAGGCTAGCTGTTGTCCCCCATGTTTTCAGTATTTAAGCTAAGCTAAGCTAACTGGTTGCTAGTTTTACCTTCATGTACTGAAATGAGAACAAATGCTGTCCAATCTCATCTAAAAAGAGCAATCCTTACTTTCCAAAATGTGAAACTGTTCCTTTAAATACACACTGTGACCTCATTTAGTGTTTGATCTCAGCTCCAGCCCATATTAACAGAGATATTAATCTTCAGGGAATCAGAAAGCGGAGTTCTCTGTCATTGATACTGTTCTTGTGGATCAGACATGTAACTCAATACAGCAGGGTCACTTCAGTTGACTCTTTGCAGAGCTGTGCACGTTTCCCTGAATTCTCTGAGGCCCTGTTGCTTCAGCTTGTACATGTGGGGGGAATATCTACTCCGTGCTAAATGCAATATCCCCCAAGAGCCTGTAAGTCTATGTAAGTCTGGAATACTTCAAAAAGCTCCAGAACTGCCTGCCTACTTTGCACTTTTTGGGTCTAATCCTTACAGATGGAAGCATTTTCAAACTACCGATTCAACCTGGAGATATTTCATAATGGCCAATTTCTGGTAAGCTTTCTGGGCAGTATCCTCGGCCGTCTACATGATAGCTTGTGGACAGAAATGTGAGTCCTTTTAGGTGTATAAAGGAGTTAATAGGTTGTTTTTTCGATGTTGTCCGGAGAACATTGGAAAAAAATCTCTTGAGTGTTTGAACTTTTTACGAGGCAAACATAGGTTTGATGTTTACGGGCGCCCAAGGCATTTGTGTAATTTAAACTCAAACAGCTGCTGTAAAATACTTTTATGTTGCACATTTCTCATTAGCACAGCCCTGCTGCAGCTAGCTCTGTCATAAATACAATTCCTTCCTCCTTCTCCCTTTGGTACAACAGTGCTGGGTACCGGTAAGCACCAGAAACACCATTTACATGAGCCTCGACGTGATTGAAATTCTCCCTCTGTAATATCAGTCAGCGGAAATGTTTAAGTACTATTCCCTTATCCCATCTGGAATAATAACCTGCTCCGCTCTTTGGAATTACAGTAGTCCCTTCCCTCATTTCAGGCAGCTCTGCATTTTTTTACAGCTGGCCACGGCTCTCTAAGTAGTTTGCAGACATCCCCTTCTCCCCCCTGCGACAAACATGGTAATCTGTGACGGCCCCTGGTGTTCCTCCGCCTTCTCTCATCTTCAATGCTCAGCAACCCAAGTCGAGCTTTATCTAAAGCTGCTGTGAGCTGTTATGCCCTCGTAAAGAATTATTTAGCCTCCTTGTTTCTTCTCTTGTATTTTGTATAAAGGGTGAGGACATTACTTTTGAACTAAGGGCTCACAGCTTGCCTCTGCAGTATACACTATGCTGCTTGTTGTTCTTGTCCCTGGATCCTCTGGAAAATGAATGCTGTTTTGCTTATTATGTTGCATTATCATATCCTGCCTGTATTAAAACACAATGCAGGATAAACCTGAAATACAGTTTAGCCCTTCATAATCATGTCTTCATTCCCATAGCTCCACAACAAACACTCCTTTTTCTGGTCTTTAATTCTCTTAGATGTTGCTCCTCTTCCTCCTCTTCATGCTTAATTTTTCTTTTTTTCTTTCCAGATCTCATCCTCTCTTTCTCAATCCTTAATTTGTTTTGTATCTCTTCGTCTCTGCCAACAGAAGCTCCAGGGCAGGAATTTGTCACGCTGGACTACCGTCTGCGCTACTACCCCAGCATCACCTACGCCGTCATCGGCAGCGCTGTCATCTTCGTCCTAGTGGTGGCACTGCTCGCCCTGGTGCTCCATCACCAGAGGAAGCGGAGTGTCCTGCTGCCCAGGGGCGTGAGAGGGAGCTCGCATCACCATCATCACCACCATCAGCCGTTGCTGCTGTCCCGTCTTGTCATCTTGGACCGGGGCCACGTCCACCCAGGAAGTTCAGGTCTCTCCCCTGACTCCCCTACCACAGTCGGGCAGTGCCGCTCCACCCCTCAGGCACTGCAGCTGCTGTCTGGGACACTTTATCCTTCTGGACTCTCCTCCATGGACTCACCTCCATCATACTCACAGGCTGTTATGGACGTTAGGTGAGACAAATAAGGATATAGACAGCTGCATGAAAGTTTAAAATCCTTTATCTGAGCCCTGTAGAAGTATGAAAGTTGTCTTTTTGGAAAAGTTACATCTAATGCACCATCAAACTTTGATATAAAGCCCAGTTTAATTCGTTTTAATCTCTAAAACCCACCTGCATTTATTTTGAACAGATGTTGTATGAAATAGGCTTTTGGTTATTTCAGAACAAAACTTGAGCACTGTAAAGATTAGAAAATATAGAATAAAGAATGTTTTCTGTTAATAGGTTATTAAAAAACATATCAATTATGAATTATTTGTGCTGTGCAGAGGCCTATGAAGCAGCCTTAACATATCAGTGTGGGTTGTATTTGTCGTTTAACACACATTTTATACCGTAAAGATCTTTTTGCAGAACAAAAGAGGCTGTTTTCATTGTTATATCAATCTTTATTTCCATCCAAAGCCAAGCAGCAAAGGCTTTATCATCCTCCCTTTCACAGGCCAAGGTGTAACTTCCTTTATTCCTCATCATGATCAACTAGTAGGAGGTTTTAATGCCAAGCTATCCATTGCTTGCATGCTGTGGATTCATTGGGACATAAACAGCAGCTGATCATTCACCCTCTTCTTCTGTACAGCCAGGGCAATAACTAAATACGATGTATGGCATCAAACAGTGTATTTATTTATTGTTTATTTGGCTGTCTGACCAGACAACCAGATAAACAATGAATAAATACAGGATTCATCTGAGACCGACGATTATTTGTCAAAACTTGCGGCTGTATTTTACAGCATAGCTCCTCTTGGTCTCCTTTCATTATACTGAGCCAAGTACTGGTGTCATGACACAGCTCAAAAGACATGACAGAAACATGGGAGACATACAGTTTTACTAAAATAGAAGAAAGAACCAAATAAAAACACAGTGCAGCAAGAAATCAGCCTAGATGTTTAAAGGTTCTGGAGGTAGACTGCCATGGACTTGACACCATGCCCCTTCCTCACGTTAAACTATATAAAGCTGAAGAAACGGCTATCTTTCTGGCCAGTAAAGTCCACAGCAGAACAGGTTCCAGTGTCAGTTTGGAGCTCCTCTACTCTAGTAAACCAGTTAAGCACGCTACAAGGAACTGCATTTGCCAAGAGAGCTTCTGATTAAGGCATTTCATCTGCTCTTCTTTAACCCTTACAGCCCAAAGCTGTTTTCTAAACCCCTTTGTCTCACCCAGACTTATTGCCTTAAAGAGCTAGTAAAAACATCAACCCCATGGTGCACAGGCACCACGGACTGATAAACATCCTTTTTTTTTTCAGAAAAACTTGGGCTGTAAGAAAATGTGTGCTCTAGTAATGTAAAAAACTTATGGGACTGTGAAGACAAATAAAAAACCTAAATGGCAATTAAAAATCAAACATTTTATGTGTGACACAGTAAATAATAATGACTAAGACTTTTTGCAAAAACTTGTTCTTCCATCTCTTCAGGGCCAAAAAGTTAAAAAAAAAACATCATTCTGTGACAAAGGTCTTCAAAATACTGAAATAGTTACAAAAAATTGTGCTCCTTTGTATTGCTGGTATTTGAGCCACTTCTCAAAGCCGTCCCTGTCTGCAGTGACACAGAGATCCACATCACAGGCTCTCTGTCTCTCTTTCTCTCCATTCTGCCCTGCATGACCCGCCCAGGTAGACATGTGCAGTTTAACACAGCATGACACAACGACGGCACAGCCTGCCATTGGTTAACAGCCCTCACAAAGCATTCTGGGAAAACAATATGGTGGTTAACATTAGCCGCAAAGGCAAAAAATTGATTAAAAAATGAATTAGAAGATATTCAATGTTGGATTTACTTCTGTGGATTTAATCTTGAAAAGTCACCCAAGTTTCAGGCTCCCTAGAAAAGCTACTGTAAGGGATTTGAAGGCATCTGAATGGTGAAACAGCTTGCTTCAAGAGTAAAAATAGTTTTTTAACCAATTTATGGTTTAAAAGTTATTAAAGTTTTTATGAACTCGTGGTCATAACAATGTCGGGCTGACAGGGTTAAATCAAATAACTATTTTTCAAAAGATATATTTTTGGGTTTCTTTGTTCATAGAAGAGGACAGTGGATAGAGTAGGAAACAGGGTTGAGAAAGTCACATGCCAGACCTGGACCCGGGCCACCATGTACATGGGGCGTGCCTTAAACCACTCTGTCTTCTGCACCCTCAAAATAACAACTTTTAACAAAACTTCTCCATAAAAGGAAAGCTTGGACATAAGTCATTAAAGTAAGTGGCTGTCAAGGCAGAGTCAAGGTTTTAGAAAAAAAATATTTGACATGTATTTTTACTTTTTTGTAGTTGAAATTATGTCCTATCTGTTGACATGGAGGAGGTGGGGTGTATGATCAATACTGCAGCCAGTCTCCAGGGGGAGCTAGCTCTAGCTAGTTTAGCTTTACTCCCAAGCAGCCCTTCCTCTATCCATTTAAATATACAGTTTATGGTCTAAATATAACCACACAGCTGGAAAGCTAAAGAGACTTGTTGTTCACTGGTAATTGAGATCAGCCTTTATTTGAAGATATATAGTAGTGTGTTTAAACAGACATAGATAGATCATAGAACTTTCGTTTGATTTGCTTGCAGGATAATTTTGATACATCAATCAATTTTCTCCCATACAGACAACCCTGCACTAAGAACTACTAAATATATATCTCATTCAATCAGTGTTTGTCTCTGTTGTGCTTTTTATAGTTTACAATTAGTTTATTTTCTAATCAACTGCCTGCTCATTCATAATTTAAAACAGAAAAATTTGACTGTTTTAAAAGGTGATCCCTAATATTTATTCTAAAGCCCAGAAAGCTTTTGAGCATTTGCTCAATAACGTAGATGAATATAAATAATAAAGATGCGGTAAATGAGCTATTTAGTAAAAAATACTGTGCCTTTTTAATGTGAGGCTAAAGACACTACAGTTTTACTACTTTGTACAGTAGAGAGTATTTTTTCTCAAACAGCATCTCTGCTAGCTGCTGGTTCCAGTCAAGAACTATAAATCACAGTGTCCATATGTAATATCTCGCAGCTCTGACATCATGTCCCTCCTCTCTCTGTTTCCTCCATTTTCTCCCCCAGTCGGCCTCCCTGGTTTGATCTCCCTCCTCCCCCCTACCTCCCAGACGGGGAGCTTCCATCAGAGGGAGAGTTGCCTCAATACGAGGACCCACAAGACCCTTTGAGCCGCCCTGCAGCACATCAATCTGCACCCTCCACACCCAGAACTGTGGCCTCAGGCGCCCAGCCGAGTGCAAGCCCCAGAGAAGAGTCAGACCAGCTGTAGCCGCTCTTTTGTAGACTCTGAAGACTCAGAGAGTAAAGGACTGAAGGAGCGGGCTGCAGGGCCACATGAGGCTGGGACAGTCTGGAATAAAGAGGAGGAGAATCAGCAGGGACATGGAGACTGCAGGCTGAACAGAGCTCGTCACTCACTGCCTGTACATTGTTTCACTGAGCACTGTGCTAAGACCAGTGCCTGTAAAGCTGACCTGGTGTGCAGGCGCCACCTAGTGGTGTCACAGCATCACTACTTCTTCATGAGTAACACATTAAAATAATGCATCATCAGTTTTAGTCTGTTGAAATAGGCTGCACTTACAGTAATGACATTTTTACCTAACTTTGACCATATCTGAGTCTCCTACTACCGTTCATTCACATTTTCAGTGCTCTGTTAGTCATTGCTTCCTTTGGTGTCATGTTATCATTTTGATTGTTCTGACTCACTTCACAATTCATTCAACAGTGTTTTAGTGTAGAGTTTATGGGAGCTCATTTTTGTGAGTGAGATGTTGGATAATATTTTTCTGCTTAGAGGTACTTCTACATTTCAGGACTTAGTTTATTCAGATCATTACATGTAATGTGCTAGATTTTAAACACATTTTGAAGCTCTTATGAGGTGTAATATTTAAAGCTTGTAACTGCTGCCATAAGTTAGGAGCAGAAACCACTTTCATTCATGTTTTCTACTTCAACAATTCACAATGGGTGATACTGTTGGTTTTGAAAAGTAAGCAGGGCAAGATTTTTTCACTAGAACATGACCTAAGCATGTGCAGGGCAAGATAAGCTAGGAGACAAAATACTTTGCTTTTTCACAGAGGGCGCCAAAACTAACATGGACTGAAAGTTCCTTCAGGGAGCTTCTAGGGGAAACCTACATATTACAGTGTTATACCTTACTGGTTTAACAGTAGTGTCATATTTGTGATGTACAAAGAAAGCCATTTGGTTTCTACATTTTGAGAAAATTCAAACGGTAACTCCACGTGTAGGCTGCCTTTGTTGTGCAGTTCACTCTGGTTGATGATGACAAATTCGAAATGCCCTGCACTTGAACGTGATGTGCGTTTAACCACCCTCTGTATGCATAATTTTTTATCATCCATTTTTCTGATTGTCCTCACCTTGATCTGTGTGACAGTAACTTGCTCCTTATTATTCTTCCTTATACTTAAAAATTTACTGCACTTCAATTTAAAAGGGCTTAAAAGATGGAGCTCCATAGTATGAACAATTCATAGTATCCATAGCATGAACAATTAAGATATGATACGATACGATACAATATGATATGCCTTTTCTGATCCCCCATTGGGGAAAGTTGGTTATTGTAACAATTTTTAAATCCCGCTGTCAAGAAAAGAGAGCAGAGAAAAGGTGACGGACACCACTTTTTTTGTTAAATCCTTTCTTGTTTTTGTGTTGTTTTTGTTTTTAAACAGCAATTAATGCTGTACTGTGGACTTGTTACTGAGGTATTATCATACCGGCAGATTTTGATACCGTTACATCCCTACCATTCGGAGTTGACAGTGGCTCAGTAGCCAGAGTCAGCTGTCTCTCAACTAGACAGTCGGTGACTTCTGTAGTTGAATGTTAATGTGTCATTGGGCAAGACACTTAACCCCAAATTACTACCATTGCTGCATCAGTTATGTGTGGATATGTATGGCTGCATATGAATGGGATTAGTTATACTGATGACAGCCTCCACCTTCGGGGTACGAATGTGGATGAATGTGATGTGAATGGGTAGATGTGACCTGTGGCTCAAAAAAACGATTTGGAGTCTGACTACTAGAAAAGTGCTTAACAATCTTAAACAAGTCTGTTTTCTATGAACAACCAAGAATGCCTTGTACAGCAATGGTAGCCTACATGTGGATCTCATTCATTACTCCCTATTCCCTATAAATAATGTCAAATGTGGACTATATAGTGTACTTACTGGCACAAAGACAAACTGGTTTCAGTCACTACTCCAACCATGGACAATGATGTAAACACTGTTTCATAATTAAAATGTGTTGCAACGATGGCTGGGTATCAAAAGTAACTGTAGAATTTCACTGAAAGCTAATACTATGCTCAATGCATTTTTACAAAATATTAAAATGATCGTTAAAAATAAAGTTCTGTGAGTTTTTAGCATAGCAATGATACATATTTTTGTGCCATTTCTCATTTATCCATGCGTACATATCCTGTAATGGCCATGTCTCAGTAACAATAAGGAAAAAAAAAATTATTCCATTTAAAATCCTTTAGGACAAGATAAAAATGTAGGTAAAAATTCCTCAAATAGTAACTTGTGTTTATGTTCAGACAGGTCATTCTCTCTTTCATCTGGCTTGAATGAGAGTAGTCACAAGTAATTTTCTGCTTGTTAAAGCTTTGAACTGCAGTGCATGATGGTAAATGTTGCTGGGATAATTGCTAGTAGGTGTTCACTGCCATTGACTAAGCATTGTTGGATACAATGAGAACATTATATAAGCTATAATGATACTCAGAATTCAGATGGCACAGCATAATAGTGTGTACTCACTTTAAGTATATTGTGATACAGTGATATGCATACAGTGATGGTCACTAGATACTGCATTACATTGTGAATAGTGTTGTCTCTGACAGTCAGTGGTGCAAATTTCTCAAAACGTAGAAATTTAGAATGTTTCTGTTTTACAACTAAAAGCACACATGTTAATCTAAAAAAGTCAACATGTTTAATATGTGGGGCTCTTATAAATACTAAAGTATTACTGACCGAATTTAGCAGCCAAACAAAAATCCATCCAGCTGTGATTATACAAAACAAACAGAAGTACGCCTGCTTCCTGGCAATGATTTGATCTGAATGGTACTTAGTAATATTTTTACAGTACGTCATGCTAAACTCAGAGTTAGCAATAGTGCAAAGTTATTCTAAATATGCTATAATAGTTTTGTGTTTTTTTCACAGTAATTCAACAGCCTTTCTCGTTTTTATTAGGTTGAAAAATGTGAAGAGGACCACTGAGATTTTTAAACAATGTTTGGCAGAAATTCTACAAGTATTTATTCATAGGTAGTTATAGAAATCATTCCTCCAAGTATAAGAGCAACATGTGTTTACTAAGATAACATCAGACCATCATTTTTTTTTACACACAGTCAAAACAGAAATACAGATATTCTTCTGAGGCCTTATTTCCTGCCTGTTTATTGTTTGTGCGTTTGTATAGGATTGACCAACTTATTTATAACACCTTTAAATGTCCGTCTGTACTGAAATCACAAAGCACAATCAAACAACAGCACACATTTTAGCATACCTGGATTAGCTTTTACTTTTGATTTTGTAATGTATATACCTCCAGTTTTGTGTATTTTTGGTACATCCTCCTCTGTAGTATTACTATGACTGCTAAACATCCATATCTGAAGGATCCTTTATTACTTGTACTACCTGTTTTGTATTGACATTTTTTGTTCATTTCAGAGTTGTTGGTGTGACACTGTACATATAGGGAAAGATCTATTTAAAGTAGAGTTTAAATTGAGATTTGAATGTTTAAATGTGTTTGTGTTTTAATTCTCTGGCAGTGATCGAGCTGGAAAACAATCAAACCAAAGATAATCATTAATACACGAATATGACCCTCCAAAGGAATGATTCTGTGTCCCAAGTGTTTGTACTTTTATAGTTTGGAAGCATATAAAGGATTATTGAATTAAAAAATCATCATTGTTATATTTGTTGTAAAACTGGAAAGCATTTCTCAGGATAAATTTATGCCAGTCTCTCTCTCCTCGTTTCTATCTTCATTTGTTGATGTGGAACATTAAAGATTGAATGCCATGTTTTCCTGATCCCATGAGGATATTTACATATCTGTGACGCTGCCTATCTTGATCTTTTCATCTCTTGTATTCTGTATATTGAAAGTAATATAAAATTCTCACTCAGATCCTGTGCGTGAGTCTTTCTATTACATTTCTCAGTAAACTAATATACCATATGATATGGTTATTGGAAAACTGCCGCTGTACTATGAGTGTTTGCCTTAGACACACAGAGCGTAGATCACAGATCCACATGTAATAAAGATTTAGCGCGCTATAGCTCTCTAAGTCAACACTGTTGATGGACAGAATGAAACGCTGCCTGATGACGATATAACAATGCTGTGTGTAAATGAAAGCCCTGCAGTCAGAATGATTCTTAGCTGAACACACTGAAACTCACAGAAGTAGTTTTTTCAAAAATGCACCCAGAATGATGAACTGTTTTTTAATTAATCTTTTTAATCCATGAAAACATGAGCATCATTTAACTGTGGCCATTTTTCAAGGTTGAAGTGTTTAGTTAATGAATGTAATCTATTATTTCTATACATGGGCTGAACAGCTGTAAAGTGGTTGGCACCATCACATCACAGCAAAAAGCTTCCTGATTCAAATCCTTGTTGGGCAGGGCCTTTCTGTGTGGAGTTTGCATGTTCTCTCTGGTTACTTTGACTTCCTCTCACAGTCCAAAAACATGCTTGTCAGATGGATGATCAGTCAAAATAGTCTATAAGACTGAGTGTGATTATGCCTGGTTTTTTGTCCTCCTTTCTTGACTTGCTGCTGGAAGTTACCAGCTTTTCCCCCTTTATTTGAAGGATAGGACAGAACTGGAAACAGTGGTGAGAGAGTGGGTAATGATATGCCGTGAAAGAGCCACAGGCCAGAACCCAGGCCGCCCTTGTACATGGCAC
The DNA here is from genome assembly GCF_018320785.1 of Cheilinus undulatus. Classification (NCBI taxonomy): domain Eukaryota; kingdom Metazoa; phylum Chordata; class Actinopteri; order Labriformes; family Labridae; genus Cheilinus; species Cheilinus undulatus. The sequence goes on from NC_054873.1 coordinate 32,979,840, forward strand.
ACAACCTAACCACTTGGCCACTGGTTTCCAACCTGGGGTCCGGGACCCCATATGAGGGGGGCGCCTGAGATTTCAGGGGAAGCATGAGGCTCTGTCTGCTTTAAGGTTGCCAAAATTAGATTACCTACTAACTAAAAGCAAAATAAAACATGTGAATGGTTAATGCAAATGTTTCTAGGTAAGAAAAACATTGTGTGGGGCTTTTTTATTTAGATTTGAAAAATTAAAACTATTAAATTTGCTGTTAATTTTTGACATCCATGTATCACCTTTTGTTTAAGTGGGTCCTTGGGGTCCTCAGCCCACTTTCTTTACAAGTAAGGGGGGCTCACAGGAAAAATGGTTGGGCCATCTGCACCCCAGGGTTTGGGACGTTTCAATGGCATATTAGGAGTGTCTAAACTATGGCTCACTGGTCATCTAATTTTGATTGGGCCACAGCAAATTAAAAAAAGTAAAGTATATTGAATGATATAACACGTACAACAACAACCTGTTAATGGAGGAAAATGAACTGACACTCCAAATGTTCCTTAAAGCAGCATTTCTAAATGCATGCAGGTCATTTTCTTCAGTGTCTATTGAATTTCAACTCAGGTAAGTCTCACTCATTGACATAAGGATCTGATTTAGTTCACATCCGACAAGCCCACCCAGGCTGGTATAAGATAAACTAACATCACTGTGAAAGACTGCAGGAAAGCATGCCAAGACCTATGACACAAGTTGTGAAAAGAAATCAGTGTTGTTGCTCAAAATACAGATTTTTAAACTCCTCTGAAATTAAAACATAACTGTTCTGCTGTTTAAAGATCAATACGAACTTTTTATTGCATTTTTCTCTATCAGAAAAATACTGCGTGTTCTTGAGAGCTCAACTGCAAATAGAATAAACTGCTCTATGTATTTATGGTCTCCCACTGAGTTGCTGTTGTTTCTAAATGCTTCCACTTCCTGAAAATATCCCAATTGCAGCTGACAGTGGAAAAATTGAGCGGTGGTGAAATTTTATAAACTGTCAAATTACAAAAGTGTTATCTATCACAGTACCATGCTTGAAGTCACTGAGCTCTTCAGAATGACCCATTTTGTATCACAAATGTTTACAAATGGAGACTGCAAGGCTAAGTGTTTGATTTGACACACCTCTGGCAACAGGTCTGATTGAAACACCTGAATTTGGTGAAATACGTTTGTCCTTATCATGTATTTGATTGTATTTCTGGCTGTGGACTGATTGAAATGGACAACAGGCCCATGGGCTGTAGTTTGGACACCCCTGTCTCCAGATGATGAGATACATAAGATAAGATCTAGAGAAAACAACCCAAATTTACTTATGTTGGCAAAATAAAGTTTGAGGCTGTATGGCCACTCAGAGCTTCTTTACATCACTGACTTATTACAACATTTATTTATCTTGGCACACAACTGTGACCCACTGAATACCACTGTTCAAGAGCAATGGTTCTCAACTAATGGGTCAGGACCCAAAAGTGGGTTGCAGAGCAGTTTTCAGTGGGTCATGAATGTGTGTCTGGAAAAAAATGGTGGCAAAAGTCTATGAAGAACATGCAACCATACTGTTTATTTTGCTCAGTTTTATTGTGATAATGGGTAAATTTAAATGTTTTATCAATATTTTCAACTCATTTACCTTATTTTCTTGCAATAAAAAGCTTATTTTACCATGTTAATGAAACAATTTCTCAAAAATCTCTGGAAAATTGGCTAAAATTTGCACGTTATCATGGGGAAAGGGGGATGTAAAAGATAGCAGTTTTTTCCTGTCATAAATTCTGTGCCATCCAAGATCTTAAGTTCAACATTTTTACTAACTAAATGTGCATTGTTGAAAATTTTTGGAAATTTGGGTCGCAATTTGTCATCCAAGATATTGGTGAGTCCTGAGGCTAGACCAGTTGAGAACCACTGCTCTAGACTGGAGTATTCCTCTCCATGGATCTGCAGTTTTTCTTTCTCCCAGCAGATGTCAGCATGTCACTATAAACTCCACAGCAGAATCTGCTAATGTGCAAAGATGAAACTCTTTATGTCTTTGTCCTTTAACTCTGAATGTATTTTGTTGAGGTTTAGGAAAGTAACGTGTGGTACTAGAATGCTAAACAGTTTAGCATTCAGGCTCAGAGCTGCATATCACAAATTCATGGCAACTATCTACATCTGTTCTGACATACATAAATGAATATAATCTCACAAGTCGCCCCCTATTTTCATTGTAATGTCCCACAAAACCCTGCATCTCATCCGACCCCTCCCACCCCAATATCCGCATGACATTATGATACATCAGATAACGTGATATCATCTCTGACAGCACAGGCCCAGCCCCTTCTACCTGCCCCTCTCTTCCTAATAGTCCTTTATCCTGCTCTGCTCATCTATTATCTTCCCACACTCACACATCTCTCATATTCACTCCCCCCCTTACCAGTCACCCCACCTCCCTCATCCATCCAATGTTGGGTCCTTTCCCTCATCTTAAACTCTGAAGCTGGAGGCCCCATGTTTGCTTAGCCCGAGCCCTTAACTACACAAAGTTTAATTAAAAGCCTGCACGCTTCTCTTTTCGCTGTCTGTCCTGTCTCTGTCTGCACGGCAGCTGGTAAGAGAAATCTGAACATATGCTGGAAAATATTGCCACTGGACAGGATGATGCTCTCATGTCGGTTTTGTCCCATGAGGGAAGCAAAGATGATGCAAAAGACGACAATAAGGAAGTGTAGTTGTAGTGGAAAATTTGCTGTCATAGTACTAGTGAGGAAAGCAGTGACGTTTGTGTGCACAAAGATGAGGACTGCTATGGCAATATTCCAGTATGCCGCCTCAGAGAGACTAGTTTTCCTCTCTTGGGGGTCTTTCATTCAGTATTAGCGTAGCCGTTAGCTATTGGCTACAGCACAAGTGAGATAAAGCTGGCTAATATCCCACTGACAATAAAGAACTTAATTCTTTCAACTAGTGCTGAAAGAGGCTCTTGAGGTTTTTGTATATTTAATGTGCTCATGTAGTTAAAGATAATATTTCTCTGCAGGAAATAGAAGGAGATAGAAAGCTCAACTAGGGATGTAAAAAAGACTTAGCTACATATGAGAGCATGTTCGATGTCTATGCAGCTCTCCATGAAGGCCACTTTAGCTCACACAAAAAAATGAACATGCACGCTGGCTCGGCTGTGGTGCCATAGCTCCAGTGAACTGGAGATAAGACCCCCGTGTTTTCACATGTAAATGGTGTTAGCGTGGAGGGGAAGGAGGGTGTATTGTGAGCATGGAGCAGCTCTGAAGGGCTGTGAGGAGCACTGCTGAGGGTTTGGCCAGCACGGCCCTTATCAGATGAAGAGCAGGCCTCTGAGAGAAGGGAAGGAGGGGTCGGTGAGGGACAGGGGCTGGGCAGGGTTTGCGGGGGCCGTCGTGAAGAATAGAACAGCTGGCAGAGTCACGCGTGCAACCCCAAAAACACACAGAACCCAGACACGCTGAGCACGGTGGGAATCTCCTCGGCTAAGAGATCCACAAACACACTGCCTCTTATGTTATTATCAGCCAGCAGCCAGCGAGTCTGAGCACATAATCACACACACGGCAGCGGTTAAAAAAGTAAAGCAATTGACACAATCATGGACACACAGAGGCACAATCAGTGAGAAAGATTCACAAACGCACATTTCCATACAGGCGTCTTTACACATCATTAGGCAAACACACACTGAGTATAAGAAACCAGCCTTACACAATGCTATATCACTATGGAGAAAGAAGAGTTTCTCTGAATGAATTTAAGGATCAATCACACCAAAGATCGCCTGTTTTCAACACGCTTTTGGTCTTGTCTTCTAACTTTTGCATGAGTTTTAGACCTTGATGTTGCCTTCATATGCAAGTCATGCTATTCTTTTATGCCACAAAGCCCTAAATCACCCTAAATCACACAGATTTTGAACATCTATATGTATTTTTTCTTCTGAATCAATGGATGTCACAGTCTGGTAATCACTTAAAGGTCAATGCAAGATCAAAAGGACAACCAGCGACATCATGAGGATGACTTTTAATAAGCTTTAGTAGGTTAGAAAGCTACCGCAAGGAAATTTAAGTCTATGCAGTTTTATTTTCAGGTTTATGTTTTTTACTTTTTTGACAGGAAAGCTGGAAGAGAGACCAAAAATATGATGAGAAAGTGTGGAAGATAATGCGCTAGGTTGTAGGATTTGAACCTTCAACCAATGTGGAGAGGAATGCAGCCTCTGTACTTTTATTGGCCACTCTACTAACTAAGCTGTACAGGCACATAGTGCCTAGCACTACATTCAACATAGTCAGTATAATTTGGCTTTTTTGAAAAAAAATTACATTATAACTCATTAAATGTCCAACTGAAAACAGATTTCTAAAAGTTTATGTCAGAAAAAAATATGTAATGTAAAAGAAGAGACCGTGTAAATATTCACCCCCTTCAAGTCTATTTATCAGAGTCATCTTTGGCTGTAATCACAGCATTGAGTCTGTGTGGATAGGTCTGAATCAGGCTTGCACATCTGGACACTGCAAGTTAACTCGATTCTTCCTCGCAAAACTGCTCAAGCTCAGTCAGGTTGGAGTTGGATCAGACGTGAACAGCCCTTTGCAAGTCCAGCCACAAGGTATGTATTGGATTGAGGTCTGGGCTTTGACTCCGTTGCATTCATCTCGTTGTCTTTAAACCATTTCTGTGCAGCTTTCACCGTATACTTCAGGTCATTGTCTTATTGGAAAATAAATCAACTCCTAAATCTTAGTTCTCTTGCAGACTGAATAAGATTGTCCTACAGCATTTTCTTCTGTTCTGCCACGTCAGTTTTACCCTCTGCCTTTACATGCATTCCAGGGCCAGCTGCAGAGAAGCATTCCCACAGCAAGATGCTGCCACCATTGTGAAGCATGGTCCAACAAACTTGTCTTGTCTGATGACTATAAAGCATGTGGTCTCATCAGACCAAAGAACTTTCTTCCACTTGACGATGGAGTCTCCCACAGGCCTTACGGGGAACTCTAGCGGAGAATTTTCTTCAACCGTGGCTTTCTCTTTGCCACTCTCCTGTAAAGCTTTTAAAGAACCCATGCAACAGTATTCAGTCTCTCCTATCTTAGCTGCTGAAGCTTATAACTCCTTCAGAGTAGTCATAGGAGTCTTGGTGGCCTTTCTCACTAGTCTCCTTCTTGCATGGTCGCTCAATTTGTGAGGACAGCCTGATCTAGGCAGATTTACACACGTGCCACATTCCTTCCATTTCTTGATAATGAATTAACTGAACTCTTGGGGATGTCCTGTCCTTTGGGAAATGATTTTGTAACCATCCCCTGACTTAAACTTCAATAACCTTTTTCTCTGAGTCACATGGAGTGTTCTTTTGTCTTCATTGTGTAACGGTAGCCAGGAATACTGATTCACAAAAACTTCACAGGTGTCAGCACTTTAAAGGGGGAGAATATCTATCGGTCACATGTTTTATCTTAGATTTTTCTGTGTAATTGGCATTACTTCATAGAAATCCGTTCTCCCTGTGACGTAATAAAAAGTTTTTTTGGTAATTTCTTTCTCTAGTCAAAAAATCCAAATTATATTGACCATGACTGGGTAAAACATACAAGGGGGTGAATACTTTTTATTGGCACTGTATGTAGATTTTAGTGAAATTACTGATATCGTCCTTGTACACATGTATTTCCTTTTTAGCAATAACTCCCTTTTGTGTTCTATAACTAATCCAGAATCTTTGCAGTGGAAAATATAATAAAAAGTTTATTAGGCAGTGTGGAGAGGTGTCAATTTATCTTACACCTCCCCCCCAGTTGTCATCATTTCTTTCCCAGAAAGGATGGTTTCATATTAGGGACCCAGGCCTGGATCAGAGAACACTTGTCTTGTTCCATTTTGTCCCAAGTGTACCATACTGGGTACACTATGCCCGAGTACTGGGCACTCGACTGTGTGAGTAGAGCTGTAAAGTCAATTCTGAATATCTCCTATCTCCTCAAAAATGGTCTTATCAATGCAGCAGACCATTTCGTCCTCAGAGCTAGACAAGAAAGAAGGAGAAGGTCATTGTTGGCATCTTAGAAATAATAATAACATCCACAGTGGCAGGATGGACCCCATTGTCCTCACAGAGTATACAGACCAATGTTACTACTGTGAAGGTAGTCCAGCAGAGGAGAAGGGAGGGGCAGCAATCACCTCAAGGCTAAAACAATCAGTAAGGGTTTCAGTCTGTTTCATGAATTCAGAAACACTCTTCAAGGATCTACTGAGATCTGACTTAGAGACTTTGAGGTAGTGTTGATTTTGGAGGCTGTTGTAGACAAAGGAGGGCCTCTTTATTTCTGCGAAAGACTCTAATCTATGTGCATGTCAATTAGTCAACTATTAATTGTCAAATATATTGCTCATTGAGAATGGATGACATCAAAAAACAAGTTTCAGCCCAGTGAAGACATTCATCTTGACTGATACTGACCCCCTTTTCTGAACATTAGGAGGCATCTGTATTAATTTCCCTGTATTGCATAACCAGCTAAAATTCCACACAGGAGCTTTATAAATTGTAAAATCTCAATAAATAATGAAGGAAATACATTTTATTGAATTCATTGTAAGTTTAAAGCTGATGTTTTTGCAATGCCGCTTTAACTGCATCAAATCTCCTTTAAAAGCGTAGAGCTGTCATTAAGTCACTGGGCATACCGATGGAACCAAAATATTCATCTCATATGTATGCATGTATGCGTATATATGCATAAGTCAGGCCGGCATTAGCAGCTGAAACAGTAACACTTCCCTGCTTAAGAATAGGCCAGGGTGCTGCCGCTTGTCCTCTCCATTCAGGCCAGTGTTAAACACACAGACTAGCATGCTAATGGATAATCCCTGAGGACCGGCCACCTTTGTCCCAGCCCCTCAGAGGATGTCTCTCTCTGGGCACTGGGTGACAGCCACCAGGCTGTCGGCTACTGGACAAGCAGCATGTTGCCAGATACTGATCTCAGTGGTCCAGAGGGATGCCAGCAGGTTGCCAGGCTCTGATCGGTATCTGATGGGCGGAAGATTGGCGTCTGTCCTGGTTTCCTTTTTGTTGTTTGTCTTTTTGTTTTCCTCTCTCTGATGCTCCTGCTATGTTTTCTGATGAGAGAAAGTAAAAGTGTGGCGTAGGGACATTTTGTCATGCAGCAGGTGGTCTGTATGTGGCAACAAAGACCCCCAGTTAATCTGATAGACTACAGTGGGGCTGGTATGTGAGTGGTATCAACTTAATGTCTTTAAAAACCTATTGAAGGAAAATGACAACAATGCCAAGTATTTTAAATGAGATTAAAGACATATAATTGCCTAACAAGATAAAGGACCGGCAACAGTAGGTGTTGCTACTGATAAAAGGCCACCTGATTTAAAATTTGATCTCAGACTAAGCCTCATCTGGAGATAAATTCACAACAAATGGAGGTTTGATTTTTTAATGCAATTGTCTGAGTGGTGTTCCTGGGGTTATAAGCACTTGTTCATGTATCCCTATGGATTAGGACATTCCTCACTGCAAGGTGGACAGCGGGAGATGGAAGCGAGTGGAAAAGCTGGCTGTCATTGATTTGCTGAGAGGAAATTCCACAGTGCAAGGTGCAGCCAGGAGGGCAATCTCCAGGGAAAAGTTGCATTCTAATCCACCAACAATGATCATTGATAGACATTAAATTGATAGTTAATTTGCCTTATCTGACAACTTTTAACTGTTAAAAAAAACAATAGTAATAGGATAAAGTTTACAAATTATTAGTAATGGTCAAGTTAATGTTATCATATATTCAACATTTTATCAATTAAACATTATCTTATAGCTGATAACTGGCACAGATGATCAAGCTGTGATTACATTAGTGTTGGCAGTCCATTGTTGTAGACTTTCTATCCTGTATCAAGTATCTTTTGGTTGTCACCAAATGACCTGAAAGTTTAAAGAAATAGTTTGTTGTTTATGTCTTTTTTTAAGACTTGGTCGGTAGAAAATTGATTTGTTAACCATCTTTAATCACTTTTTGAATTTTACGGATATTTAAGTCTCAGCAGGTGTTTAAAGTTTGAACTCTTCTACTGTGTTTGACAACAGCAAAAGATAAGCAAAGTCAAAAATGAGTTACAGAAGAAAAAAAATGTACAACAAATTCAAAAAGATATGCATATTTCTAAAACTCTATTTTGTTTTTTCTAAAATTCTAAATTTCTATTGTGTTTCTGTTGCCAATGGCCTGCTTTGTCTAAGACACTTTTTTGCTGCTGTAAATTGGAATTTCCCCTTGTGGGACTAATAAAGGAATATCTTATCTTATCTTATCTTATCTTATCTTATCTTATCTTATCTTAAAGTTCTAAATAGATATGACAACAATATGCTTTACAAAAAGTCTAATAAACTTCACTGACAGCAAACATGCCAAAGATCCATAAAAAATGCAGCAGTCCTAGTTTCAAAAAAGATGTCATTACCTTAAATCAACCCTCTTGCTTCTTTCTCTGAATCAACAGATGGGGTTGAAAAATTATTTACTTGTTTTTATTTCTGTAATAACAAAGACAAACGGGGGAAAATCACAACTAATCAGAAAGAGAAGCCAGCTGAAGGATGGACTCCTATCATTTCAAATGTTTTCAAATATTGACTAAATACACTAAAATAGAGCAAAAGTGTCACAATTATACACCACTATTTCATTACTGTAATTTGTTGCTTGCTAGAAGGACAGTGTCCTATCCAGTGTGGTCATACGATGGAATTCATCCCACAAAAATCACACTTTTTTTTGTTCCGTATTTTATACAGGTTTTTGTTAAAAACAAACATCCATTTAATTGTTTCATTGATAGTGCTCTAAGAAAATGGCTCTACATGTTATTATCTTTCTAGCCAAAAGACAATTGTAAAAACTATGTATTTAGTGTTTTTTTCCAGGATTTTGCGTCATATGTGCAAACCTAACCCTGACAACCTCAAAGCAGACCAAGCCTCACGTCCCCCTGAGATCTTTGGCGCTCCCTTGAGGGGGTCCTGGACCCCAGGTTGGAAACTTCTGCTTTAATGCATAGAGCCTCTGTACTTTCCATGAATTGCATCATCAGTATAACTTACCTGGTTGCCCTTTTTCTATACTTGCAGCTCTGTTCTGCCTCAAAGGTTACAAACAATATTAACATGACCAAAGGAGCTGTGTATCACTCTACTCTAAAGCAAAGACTTGATAAACCTTTACCAACCCCAAAATCTGGCAAAAGACTAGAATTCCATCACAAGTTACTAAACGAAATTCTCAGTATGTAGAGTGGATATTGCCCTTACTGTGCTTTCTTAAAGACAATCCCCAGATTTGGGGTCCCTCTGTTTGTCTATGAGAGAAGCGTCTGGCCTTCTGTAAGGTCTGACGCTCTCAGATACACAGTCTCTTGCCAGTAGACCAGAAGGTTGACTGTGAGGTGAGGTAACATGGTGGTGGTCACTCATGTATATTTCCTTGTGGCTATATACAAACAAGGATGTAAATGATGTATATGAATTTTTCATACTTATGAAGACATATCTGCAAACTATTTGCACATACTTGAAGTAAAGTTTTGAATTCATATGCATGTATAGGTGTTACATCATATCACAATATCTGATCATGGTAAAAAAAAAAAAAAAAAAAAAAAAGGAAAGAATGACTTGTCAGATTATTTGCAAATTGAGTCCATGGGAGAAATGGCAGTCAAAACAGAAAATCCAAGGTACTCTGATGTGATAAAAATCCTTTAATAAACAGGGATGTCTACACATTTCAACTGCAGGGAGTCTTTATCAGTGGTTAATATTCTGTGCTCTGTCATTTACACTATCATGCACACTCGCATTTATAGAGAAGCCACTTGCACTGAAAAAAATGATGGACCAACTGAAAAAAATGGCTTCAACTTGTTAAAAGTAATTGATTTAAGTTTATTCAACTCAAGCAAATAAGTTGCAACTCAAGTTAACTTAGTGCAACTTGTTTTTTTACAGTATGGGCTGCCTATTTCTGGCATGTGACTGATATTTATATGTTCACGTTATTGTATGTTAAATTCAGGACTTAACTGGCCTTGCAGTCTGATGGTGTCACCATTTTCAAGTTTATGATTATGTTTTTTTGTGGTGACTACTATCACAAGCCTGAATATTAGTATGAACATTTTGTTGTACTAAAGGAATGTGTTTTTTTTGTATTTTGTGAAACTGCTGTTGTGATTCATGACAAAAGTTTGTTCAGTGTTGACCTTCGTCACATGATTTTGTTGCATGACACCTGATTTGCTAAAAACGCCTCTTCTTTATCTGCCTGTTATGACCTGATAAAAACTTGTTAGAGTTGAAAAACATAGACATCCCTGTTTGATAAAGGATTTTTATTACATCAGAGTACCTTGGATTTTCAGTTTTAGTGACCATTTCTAGAATGGACTCTATTTGCAAATAATCCGGCAAGTCATTTTTTCTTTAATGCATTTTTATCTTTGTCCTCTCATCCTGAAGAGCACCAGATCCTGGTTACAATATTTTACACATTTTTGACTCAGTGTACCATGCATACTCCTCTTTCTATGGTTAAAGCTGGATTTGATTTGTAGCCTTCATTTCCAAAACTTTTATAGAAATTTTGATCATGATCTAAAGTCATCGCATCATGATAGTTGTGCGGTAAGGATCTTATGATTTTTCTTTCTATGGATATAAGAGATGTAACAAACATGTGTATCGTATACACACTGTGTCATTATGACTCAATTAAAAGGGTAAAAAATATCTGCATCAAGACAGACATTGAAAATCCAGTGGAAATGCTCCAGGCCTGTGATCCAGGGACAGCTTATCATTGAAGGGATGGTACTGTGGCATGTTGCCGCTGATGTCACAGAGTAACGTTAAAATTATAGCTACGAAGAGATTTAAAGCAAGACCAACTCTGTGGATTAGAAACCTGATCCAGGGTCCAGTGAGAACAGGAAGAATTCTGTAGATTACTGAAGAAATATGACCAAAGAAGAGCAGAGTGAGGCTTTAGAATTGATGACAGCTTTGTGAACCATGCGTGTGGTATTGAATGTTAGGAGAAACGCCATATCATGATTATTTTAAACAATTTATCCAGCCCTGGTTCTATACTGTCTGTGATGAAATATAGTCGCCTCGTCTCAACTCTGCACCCTCATCAGTCTTTAGACCCCCAGAGAACTGAGCCCCACATTCAGACACACCCAATATGGAAGCACCCACTCTAACACATTAAGGAAGAAGAAAGTCAAACACAATACTCTAAACTCTCTGGTTTGAGAATAGCACTAATTACATTATTTCAACTATCAGATGTTTGGCTGCATTAACACCTAAAGGCTACTTCCTTCATTTTGGAGAATGAGCAATAATAATATAGAGACTGACTTACGGACATATTTTATAAGTCTACAATGTATTTTATTGGCTGAATTGTGTTCTTTCATAGTGTCTAGATGCATCCCAAATGGAGAAGAACATATTTTGTGCAATATGCAGTGATAATAAAGGCATTTTGACTGTGACTGTGGAGATTTTTTTATATTTAAGTGCATCATATGCAGCATTTTCATAATAATTCCAACATCTATGAACTTCAGGAGAGATTTGCTTATGATGAACTTTTCTTGCTGATTCATCAGGAATGCTACATCCCCCAGAAGGCATATAAACCATTTCCCCAGCATAAACCCCCACGCCTCAAACAATTCCCCCACCTGCAGCATCATCCTTCTTCTTCATACATCCTACACGGACCCACCACAACCCTAACACTCTCCTACTTACAATAACTTGTGCCCCCTCCCTTTATTTCCATCCAACATGAAACACACATGTTATAGAAACCATATACCCCCCCCATGTGTCGCTTCGCCTACCACCCATGGCCACCCCATGCCTCGCACGTTCCTCTCAGACAGGCAGCACGACACTGGGCCCCTCCATTCCTGTCTCCCCTGCACCCCCACTTCCAACTCTACCATGCCCCCCAGTCCTAGCTCCATCCATCATATCTGCCCCCCGGCCTCCATCATGTCCCCACAAAAGCAGCAAACCCAAAGAAAAGAAAGAGACGTAAAAAAAAAAAAGGGGGGGGGGGAAGAATACAGCCGCTACCATGCAGAACAGTGCAGACCAGAGTACGGTCTTTTGTCCCGGGGCCCTGCCTCTCCTCGCCTGGTCTCTCCTGCAAACACACCCTCTCCTCCAGGGGAACAACAGTGCAGAGGCAGAGGGGGATGGACCCGGGGTGTGGTGCTATCTAAAGCCGTATAGCTCGGTCCCCTCAGTGGCCCCCTGGTCACCAGCAGACCCTGTGTGTTGAGCTGTCAAACAGTGCCGCCCCGTCCCTCCCCTTGCGTCCATAGGCACTCCCTCTGGAGGGCAACAGGGGCCCCCAAACTCCTGACTCAGGGGGCCCACAAGCCAAAGCTCACTTTGCTCTACTGACCTGACCACTGAGGCTCCATGAGGTGGAACTGTTGGACTCAGGTGAGGAGGAGGGGCCGGCTGAACATCTGCAGGGAAATTTAAAAGGGTGAGATGGATAAAGTGGAAGATTTAAGTTGACATCAAAGACACCTTCGACGTTTGTGTGATATGTGCACTCGACTGTACGGGAGCTGGAGCTTAGATTTGATTTCTGATAGCACAGAGAGGAAGAAAGAAAGGAAAAGCTTTTATTTCTCTCCTCCTGTATAAGAAAAGAAGACAGAAACTAAAAAATAAAAAGAGCTAAGCTAGAGAAAAGGGAGCATTTAAGTGAATGGGCAGCATCCAAGTGCAAACAATAGCGGGTGCCTTTCTGTTGCTGCTGATGTTCTGTTGCAGGCCACCCTGCTTTTGTGACCCAAGGAAAGGAGGGAAGTCCCAACTTGGTCACGTTCACACCCTCTGCTGACAGAGCAGCTCTCTCTGCTGGTCATGGGTGTTAGAAAAGTCCTGCAGCTGCCTGAGCACAAATAGATCCAACAGGAGACAGAGATGGGTCTAAAGGAAAGCTTTGAAAGAAGAGACGTTAAAAAAGATGGATTTATGAAAAAGAGGAGGAAGTCAGATCCCAGAGGGCATTAAATGTAATGTTAATAGGGTGCACAATATAACCAATAGGTAAGACTCAGATTTGGTGAGATCAGAACTATTTTAAATATTAACTTGAACAAATTTAACTGAAATTTGTTGACATAGATGACTTTGTAGTTGCACTCCATGTGCAGAGGCAGAGGTATTTATATCTATAACTATTTATGGCTTTGGGTATATCAGTGTTCATTTGAAATGCCTTTTTTTAATCAGCTGTCTTGTAACATTAGTGTGTGGCATGCTTTAGCTGGGAATAATAAGGATTTGATTTCTGATTTATACAGTATATTCTAATCATATCATCAAACTATGCCCTCTGTTGGCGACACACTAGGCTGGTATTGGAGAAAAGTTGTGACTCTTTCCTCTCATGAGTTATGTTTTCATTTAACTGAATGTCTGCGATAATTAAGCTACATCGACCAATGCATGTCAGGAATTAGCCCTCCACAGCCGTTTGTTAAGATAATTTGACCGCTGCATTCCAGGATTTAGCCACCACTAGGTGTTCTACAGTCCTAGTCCCAGCCTTAAAGACAGCACCTCAGCATTAGTATGCCATAAAATCATCATATTTGATCATATTCTAATAAATAAGGCTATTCTCCTGCCATAAATGTGACTTCTGTGTAAGTTGTTTCTGTGTTACAGACTGTATCTTGTAATAAACTCTGACTGAGGCCCCAGACTAGTGTTACTCAACATGTGGCTCTTTGGTTATGATTTGTGGCTCTTTCATGTCATAATTATCTCTGCCAAGGAGGTTATGTGACCGGCAGGGTTTGTTAGTTTGTTTGTTAGCAACATAACTCAAAAACTTATGGATGGATTTTGATGAAATTTTCAGGAAATGTTAGAAATGGCATAATGGAGAACTGATAAGATTTTGGGAGTGATCCGGATCACTGTCTGATATCCAGGAATTTTTTGAAGGATTCTGTACTATTGGGAGATAGGGCTAATGGCTGAGGTCTGCCCTCTCTGAGTACTTTTCTGAGTTTGAAATATTATTCACCCAGAAAACCTTTAAAAAAGGGAACTTTGAACTCAGAAAGTAGTCATTGCAAGTCTCATCCTGCTTTTTGCTATTTGCAATTTTTGCCCATTTTTGTCCCTTTTCACTAAGATTTTGCTACATTTACTTTCCAATTTTTCGACTATTTTTGCCACCTGTAACTAATGTTTTTGTTGCTTCTCACCCATTTTTGCCACTTTCCTCCCTTTTTTGCCACTTTTTCCCCCCATTTGTGCCACTTTTTTTTGCTGCTTTTTGATCATTTTTGCCACCTTTAACTTATTTTCATTGCCCTTTTAACCCTTTTTTTTGCCACTTTTCACCACTTACATTGTGGTAGTGTTGTACTCAAGACAACTTTGTCTGAGACCAAGACTTGTCCAAGACCAGAGGGCACTGAGACCAAGACAAGACCAAGACCTTTGGGGGGGGCGAGACCGAGTCAAGACCGAGACCATAAAAATCAATTTTAATAAAACCATGATAAGGTTGAACAGTTAAAGAGCATTCTCTCTTTGATTTTAGTTTTCTTTTAAATTAATTTTACAGATAAAACAAGGTGTCTGCAGCTCTTTCAAGGCACAACATGCAAAAATCTCAAATCTTGACAAATTTGTTTGACTAAATTCTTGTAATCAATAAATCCTTGTATATATTTAAAAGCCACTGACAAGTCTGGAATTATTTTAATATCTAAAAATGGGATGTTTATCTAGATTTATCAGGTGAATGAGGCCTAAAGTAATAAGTATTCAGAGGTATTTCTGACTAGAAATAAGATGGACTGATGTCCAGGTTTTTTTTGCAGGTGTAGGTATTTGTTGTTCTAGCCAGCGCTTCTCCTTATTATCACATTAATGAAGTTGAAGAATAGCAGATCCGTGCTGGTTTCAACCAGTCTTGATGGAAAATCCCGAGTCCAGCCAGTCCGAGACTGAGACAAGACCCAGTAAAAATGCCCTCGAGTCAGCTTGATCTAAGTGTGAAAATGATGGATGCTACAAATAATGAGGAAGAAATGAGTGACAAAGTTTTTGAGATACTGGAGACTCCAGCTTTTAAATGTGATGTGTGGAAGCATTTTGGTGTCCTGTTAAGACATGAGAATAGGGCCCTGACCTTAGCTCCTGTCAGTCATGGGTGGTGACTTCCCTTCCCTAAACTGCTCCCTCTACCTTAAATTCATAACAGTGGATGTATTTTAAACATAAAACTGCTCACTGGGACCTTCACTTTCAAAGTAATACTCATATGGAGGAAATAAAGACTATAAATGGAATAAAAGAGCAAGAAAAGTTAGGAAATATGAAAATCAAATGATGCAAACTGTTGAGGAAAGGGGTTTTGCAGAAAAGGCCAAAGAGACAAGGACATTATTAATGAGTAGAAAGCCCTAGTTGGGGGAAATAAAGCACATGTTGGACTGTCCAAATTCAGTGTGCTAGTTTATGGGACCCCAGAGACTTGTGAGGCTGATAGTAGACTGGTGGAATAAGGAAGGGGGCTGAAGGGGTGGAGAGAGGGAATGAATGGGGTTAGAGTGGCTCTGCTATTGTTAATTAGTGCCTAGCACTAGCATAAAGAGAGACAGGGGCAACGTTGTCTTCTTCTTCTACAAATAGGAAGTATTAGGAATGAAATGATAAGGTCAGACAGGAGGGTGTAATAGGAAATATCAGCAAACACAAATTTAGTCATAGCCAGACAAAAAACACAACATTAAAATAAGACAGACTCACAAGAAAACATCCGTCCCCAAACACACAGCGCCCTAATGCAACCGTGACTGACCACGTTCCAGCCCCATTCACTTTAAGGACAATAGTGTGCTGAGGCTGCAAAAGCCAGTTGAATGTGTGCGTGCTGAGCTGTATACATGTGGGTCTCCATCTGAGGCCTGTGTCCGGTCCTTGGGCGCACAGATTGTGATTTTCCCAGGTGAACGGCACCATACGGAGCGCTGCATCTTCAAGCTCATTAAAGGGCATTGGGAGGCCATTAGAAAGCATTCAGCATGGTGTGCATTCCCTCAGACTGAGCTGTCAGGGCACAGAGCCATGCCCGAAGGCCCCGGGGTGGGGACCTATGCTAAACGGGCCGAGGGAACACACCAGAAGGAGATGATCCTCTTTCTTCTTCTGAGCACTGGTTGCTGTGTGGAGTGATACGAAGGCGAGGGAGGGGGAGCAGCGTGGGTAACAGCTTGTTGAGTTCCCTCAGTTGGGGAATTCAGAAATTCAAAGTAACTGTTGAATAGAAAGTCAAATTATGCCTTATTTGACTGCAAAGAAAATATTTAAGAATATTAAAGAAAATAAATAATGTAACTTTAACTTCCTTTAAAACTCAACATCTGAATGAATAGAAGATGACATAACGCCGCAGTGATTGTGATGATGGATCAGCAAAGACAAACAGTCCCCCTTGTGGACAGCAGCCAGATCCTCAAACATCAGCCGGCCATTGATTCAGCTGACTATAGAGTTGGACCACAGAGCAGTGTGATGCCATTCAGCACTGAGCGTTGCTAGGTAGAGTGCACTAGTCCATAATTTGTGGTTGTGTGTGTGTGTGTGTGTGTCTGTGTCAGATAGAAAGAGAGTGACTGGAGGAGAGATGCAAGGCTGCAGCATCCACCCCTGATGATTATAAATGAGAGTCATGACAGCCAAAGGACCCCAGGCCATCTGTGATACTCACAGATGATCTCATAATGTGCAGGCCAAGACACACACACTCAAACACACATTTTAACACAGGCTTGAGTGAAAGCTATCCTCTTGGGAGTATAATTTAAAGAAGCAATAAATACTCCAATTTTCAAATGTCTAAGACAGAAAAAGAAATTCATCAGAGAATCAGACAACTTGTTTTACTCAACTGAAAAAAGACTGTTTTTTGTGCTTTCTGGCCTTTATTTGGTGGGATACATATATAGTGTGATGAGAAATGTGGGGAAAGAGTTCAGGACCTGGAGTTTAGTCATTATGACCAGTGGAACTTGGACAGTAGCCCCTGAATGTGGGGCACCTGCTGATTTATACTGGCACCCTTAATCTGGATCATTTTAAAGATTAACCCTATGATTGTTTATTTTCTTATTTTACCAGGCTCTTAGTCCAGCACTTGTGGCTGTTCTTACTAAAATGTCCATGCTAACTTAACACTCACAGCCTTAGCTCTAACCATCTAACAGAACACAGCTCTTCCTAACTAGCCGACTAACTCTCTCGCTAATATTTTACTGAGTTGTTTGCCACTAGGATTGGTTTCTGTGTTCACTTCTAGTAGAGCAAGAGTAAGAAGCTGAAAAAAAGTATGTGATATTCAAGGTTATCTGGAAAGTTATAAGTGTGCAACTTTTCTTGAACTGCAGGGATATGTTAAGAGCATTAAAGTGCACACAAAGGAAGTGCACACATAAATAAACACAGAACTGTAATATATTACATTGGATTAGCTTTTGTAGCCATGGCAGTGTAGAGCATTGTTAACGCTGCCACAAGAGATGAAGCAATACACTTACCCAAAGATACAATATGTGTCATAATACTAGTTTCAAATTATGATTTTATCAATTAGTTTATTAATGGAAGTTATCCTTTTATTTCAGTTCTCCAACAACATTGCAAGATATCATTCAGCTGTTATCTTTACTGCCTATACTGTTAGGGGTTGGGGGGCTGGAGCCAATCCCAGCTCTTTGAGCATGAGGTGGGGTACACCCTGGACTGGTTGCCTGTCAATCACTGGGCTAACATATTGACAAACAAGCAAACACACTCACTCCAATTTAGAGTCACCAATGAACTAAACGAGTGGATCCTTGGACTTTTGGAGGCAGGTGGACTACCTAGAGAGAACTTATGCATGCACAGGGAGAACATGCAAACATCACAAAGAAAGGCCCTGGAACCTTCTTGCTGTGAGGCATCGCCGCTGACCACCAAGCCACCTTCTTTATGGATTAAATAGTACTACATTTAAGGTTCTATTTGCTACTTATAAAACAAAACACATTTTTTCTTAAAAAAATTTACACTTATAACTCACAAAAAGGCATTTCATCACAATTGTATGATTTGAATTAAACATTTTTAAACAAATGACGTATTAAATTAATACACATATAGCACGTATGAAAAACGCCTTGAAATGGACAGAGTTGCTTTAAAAAGACAGTTTTCTCATCTTTGTGTCTCTGAGTGTTTATTTACTATTTTAGAAATTTATTAAAAGAAAAAATGGAAATATCACATTAATATAAGTATTCAGACCCTTTACTCAGTAGTTAAAGCATCTTTGGCAGCACTGATAGCCTCAAGTCTTTTTGAATATGATGCATCAAGCTTTGCGCACCTGGGTTGGGGGATTTTCTGCCATTCTTATTTGCAAATCCTTTCTGTGGACAGTCAACGGACAGCCATTCTCAGGTCATTCCAGAGTGGCTCTGGCCGGGCCACTCTAGGACATTCACAGTTGTCCCTAAACCACTGCTGTGTTGTTTAGGGTTATTTGGGGTTATTCAACTATGACCACTATGACTTTGGATCCAAACCAAGCCATGCTGATTTCACCAGTTTGGAAGCACTGGGTTACGGCCAGAATGGTCCTGCACTGGAGCAGGACCAAAGCGCACCTCCCCCACCTCCAAGTGTGCCACAGTGACGTCATAGCGGTTCATCATCATTCATGGACACCTAATGGCGAGTGGACAGCTAAACCAGACAGGGCTTCTTCTTCTTCTGGAGGAACAAACAATGCTTACTGAAGCACAGCTAACGTCATTGACTCATTACGTTACACCATCAGCTCTAGAATGGCCCTCACATGGACAGCTTGATTGTGGTGAAAAAGCTACCGTCCTGGGCTGCCATGCTGAGTCAAACCAAGTAGAACCAACCTGCTCAATATAATGGAAAAGCCCAACTTGTCATGTTGGAAGTTGGACCTTCAGCCCTGTCTGAGGTCCTGAGTGCTTAAGAACAGGTTTCTATCCAGGATACCTGTACCTTGCTCTATTCAGCTTTTCCTCAACTCTGACCAGTCTCCCAGTCCCTGCTGCTGAAAAACACCCCCACAGAATGATGCTGCCACCACCATGGTTCACTTTTGGGATGTTATTGGGCAGGTGATGAGCAGGGCCTGGTTTCCTCCAGACATAATGTTGGTATCATTAGACCAGAGAATCTTGTTTCTCAGTCTTAGAGTCCTTCAGGTGTCCTTTTTTTCACACTGCAAGTAGGCTTTCATGTATTTTGCACTGAGGAGAGACTTTCATTTAGGGACACTGCCATAAAGCCCAGATGGTGGACGGCTGCAGTGATGGTTTTCTGCTTGGAATTTTCTCCCATCTCCACACAGAATCTCTGGGGTTCAGTCAGAGTGACCATAGGGTTCTTGGTCACCTCTCTTAATAAGGCCCATCCAACTGTGATTGCTCAGTTTGGCCAGGCATCCAGCTCTTGGAGGAGCCCTGGTTGTGCCAAACTTCTTCCATTTGAGAATTGTTGATGCCACTGTGCTCTTGGGAACCTTCAGTTCAGAAGAATTTTTTGTAGCCTTCCACATATCTGTGCCTTGCATCAATACTGTCTCTGAGCTCTGCAGGCTGTTTCTTTGACCTCACGGCTTGTTTTTTACTCTGATATGCATTGTAAATATCAATATGATTTTTTATATTACATTTTAACTTTGTCATATTAGGGTAGTGAGCGTAGATTATTGAGAGGCAACATGAATCAAAATGATTGTAGCATAGAGCTGCAACATGGCAAAATTGAAGGGGGGTCTGAATGCTTTCTGATTACACTGTATATGACTCTGGAGCTTCTGCGGGATGCCTCAAGTGGACACTCAAGGAACTGCTGCTGTTTGGTTTCATTTTTCAACCACGGAGGGCGCCACTTTGTCCATACACACCTTGTCTTTGGCTGCTGGCATCACGTAAGCAAAGACAAACCAGACTTCAGTCCGTGCAAGTGAATCAATTTTAATTTAATGTGAGGAATTGTTACATCCCTATCTGGCACTTCTTTCCACTGTAATTCCCATTTTACAAGACTCATCAAAGGTAGAAAGGTAGCTTGAACCACAGTCAGGAAAAGAGCTCCTGAGATGAGCTGTCTACGGTCTAAGGGTTGCAAGAAACTGACAAGAAACACAAAAATGGGGCTAAGGGAGAATGTGTGTCTATGGTTCACAGTTAAGACTGCAAAGAAATGTGTGAAGAAGCAGGCCAAACTTTAGCGGCGTAATGTTTCACAGATAACAAGCTCATATTTACTGCTGAATAAGATGTTCTGTAGGATAAAGAGGATGGGCCCAAACTTTTTCTAGGTCTCCCAAAAAACATGATCTATGTTCTCTTTAAGACAATTAATCAGGCGCCTTGCCACCCTGTTCCCTCTGGTAAGGAGAGCAGGAATAGGCAAAGCCTCCTCGCAGGGTGAGGGGCTCGAGGAAGGAGAGTCAAATATTTATAGAGCTACACCCCAGGATTCATTTCTCTCTCGTGACATTCACTAACTCCTGCTTCAGCGAATAACATTTTGGCAGCCATCTCCAGGTAGATAAATGGCTGAGCGTCCAATCACGTCTGGATTAATTATAGCTCCTCTAGAAGTCAAATATAAGCATCAAGCGGCCCATATAAGAGAGCCAACCATGAATCATACCCTGAGGAGGGAAATTAAAAGTCAAAGTGACCTTTTGAGGAGTCACAGGAGAGTCCTGGCCAGAGGAAGAATGCTGCCACTTCCTCCAAACTACAGTAGGGCGGTTAAAAGGAAAAGCCAGTCACCGGGGTAACGTGTGGCGGTATGTTTTGGTGAAGAGCGAGACAAAGCAACACGTGACAGGCCCGCCGTCCCCCTACAGCTGTGACCTGTCTCCCACCCTGGAGAGTAGGGAAGAACAGGAAGGGAGAAGAGATGGATGGAAGGATAGAAAAAAGCGTGAAAAAGCAACAAATTTGACAAAGTAAGTAAAGGTGAGAGTAGAAAAAGTAAGTTTGGAATATATCAGACAGTAGGATTATACTTAACAAAGTAAGAGAAGTCATTTTTAGCAACACATATGTCTTTGGTAATACATTTCCCCACCAGCTCCCTCAGCCCTGCCCACCTCTGCTTCTACCCCTCCCAACAATAAGGAAACAAAGAGGTCGTAAAATAGCACAAAGTTGTAAAAGACAAAGAAATATAAAAGAGTGGCTTCACACACAAAAATGCTGTAACTATAAGGGGTCAAAGTGGCAGAAGACCGAACTCTTGACCTCCTCTGTGACCGTAAGCTGCCACCCACTTAAAACAATGCGTTCATAATCTCTCAGTGTGTGGCTATGCAGGAGATGCCTCCTGGTAGGCGTCTTTAAAAACATCTTCTTCATCAATAATCATGTCTCTCCCTCTGTCTGCCCCCACCCGCATCACAGGCTCGCTTCTGCTCGACTCGAGTGGGTTGTCCTCCCCTCCAACAAAAGATGTCTTCTTCTCCTCATCCTCCTCGCAGGGGACAGAGAGATGGATGGGGAGATGGAGGAGTATCAGCTCATCCCTTTAATCCAGGGTAGACAGAGGGACTCTTCAGTGAAGAGGTGGGAAATCCACTGATCAGGGGCTTAAGATGCAAACTCCACAATAGACCTGTGGCTGTCCGTGGGGTCATCCCAGCAGGATGGGAAAACAATCTCTGTCCGTGCATTGTGGAGCACACACAGTCTGCTGCAAATGAACAGCAGAGGGTTTTCAAAGTGGTAATGCTAATTATGCTTATACAGACCACAAGATTGCACCACTGATTATGAAAGCCATATGCCAGAGACTCTAACATTAAGAGTCTGTTTTCAATTACATATAAAATAATATTGAACTATTTTTAAAAGAAAAAAAAAGTTCTCTGAAATTAATCATCAATAAAAAAAATGCTAATCATTCAGTTGAAAAACAACTTTAGCAAAATACAATCATATCATCAGTGTATTATATTATATAAAGTATAAATGCACTGATGTTCAATTATCAACCTGACTTATTGGCCAAAACAAATCTTTGTCACCAACATTTTGCATATTTGTGGTTCTCAGTCTCATGATCATGTGACGGCTTCGTGTGCAAAATGAAAAAAAAAAAAGTTTAGAATAGAGTTACGCTGAGGCATAGCATTTCATTCTCCAACATTTCAAAACTGCACGTTAACATCACCAGGCAACTGCTGAAAAACTGATACCTTTAAACTGACTTTTTTTGTCACTTTGGACCCTTATACCAGCATTGGCTCTAGCCATGTTGGACTGCCCAAAGCCGGGGGTCAATAAAGAAGGAGGGGGCCCATAGACAGGCCAGGCCCAAGCTTACTTGAGACTGTAAGCAAAACTGTTTGTGGGATTATTTCTTTATTTATTTATTTGTTAATGGTAATAACTTAAAAAAAATTGTACATTACACACAGAAATACATGTCCTGATGTCAACCCCCTTCCTTTAAAACTACTTCTCCCTCTTTCTGAAACATCACACTTAAAGAAGGATTTATCTCTATAAAACACAACACAGAAGGTAAGTTTGTTTATTTACATGCTGTTTACTTCAACGATAAACCCTTTTTCAGTAACAGCCAGTTTGTTTTATATAATGAGCATTTACTTTACAACTCTTTAACGATCAGTATCAACATGAAATCCAGTCCTATAGTCACATATTATACATAGACTACTATCCTGATTCAAGCTTCGTCAGCTTCAGCGACAAAAATAACAGGCTACAGATCTACAAAGTCGCAGCATTATTCTATAATTATGTTAATCGTAATTTCATTCAAACGTGTTTTACCTGTGATCATATTCATCTATCCCTGCAGTCTGCAGATGCTGTCTGAGTGCTTGCCGATGAGGCTGCTAACTTTAATCCTTCTTATGTTCTTTTCCCCCAGTCTGTACAAAACCAATTAGACCCTACTCAGCTTCCGGCAAGAAGAGAAAAACTGTGCATAAAGTAATTTGGTAACAGAAACTTCCGAAAACCACAAGTTTATCAAGACTCTAGTTAGTGTTTAGCATACCTGTAACTGCTACGGTGCAGAGACGCTGTTTGATTGTTGTGTGATGTGTTCAAGAAGATTACAGTACATTTGTTTTAATGAACACCTTAAAAAAAAACTAAAACAGTGTTGCATGATTGAAAACATCAACTAAAACTATTAAATCTGAGGTAAGGTGCTGTTTCTTCCTGACTTTACTCCAGGCACCTCATTCCCATTGTTTGCATCCTGGCTGATCTCACTATAGTTTGGTACTGAACGGCTTGTAAACATTTACTTCCTTGCTCTTGGGGTCCCCTTGGTTGTGATGGGGCCCTAAGCAGCCGCTTATGTCGCTTATGCCTCTCGCCGGCTCTGCCCATAGAGGTAAGCATAACATGGTCCAGCCAAATTATAGCAATGCTAACCAGTAAATATTTTTAATTACTTCCTAAAGCAACAAAGTTTTCTGCCTGTTTCAATATGTAAACCTCTCCAGCTCTTCTGTTATGATCCTTTATTTATATACCTAAAGGATGCACCAATTGCACCTTTCAGTCCAGTAATCTCAGTATTAGCCATGCCAGGACTTTCATAAAAGTTTGGGTTGCCAGAAAGAAGGGACAAGAAAATGTGCTGGATAAGGCATTTAACCCCAACAATAACTTATTTTCAAACTTGATTACAACAAGCTCCAAAAGCTGATCAGAGACTGGCCAAAGTGTGACATACTAACAAGCAGGCTAGTGCTAACACTACTGAGTTGCATTACACTGAATTTGGAAAGTCATCGAAGTATGGCCCATTTAGGTTTTCAGGGGCCAAGCCATTTCTGTGGATGGGCTAGTCTATGCAGGATTACAATTTGGTTCCCCAATCCCCAGCATTCATGACCTTGGAGAAGAGTAAATAAGGTTTACTCACTAATTTAACTTTTGTCTTGTTTCTTTTTTAGCTGTAGTAGGAACCGTTTTCATATGACGCACTGTGAAATGTGCAAATATATGAAGATGTCATTGGGTCTTTTCGGGCACAGCCCAGAGATCAGAGGGGTTGTAAGGGTTTCTCCCCCTGGATTTTTTTGATAAAAAGCTCTTTTTGATTGTATTTTATGCACTCCAGGCACCTTTTTTTAACACTAGATTAATCACTGAAAATCTGACATGCATGCCTTAAATGCAACCTGACACACCAGATAGACTGTTTCATGTAAAGTGCATAGGGTATATGACATTGACATTCATCAGGGAAACCTCCCATACAAAGCATTTTATACGGGCAGGACTTTTCAAAAAAAACTCTCAGAAGGTGACTAGATGGAAGTTCTGTCGCATTCAATATGGGTCATTTAAGGCAATAAGACAAAATGAGATAGTAGGCATGTACAGCTACATTAGTAGCCTGAGTGCAACAGACAGGCACTTCCATTTATGAATGGTGAACCCTGTTGGTGGATCAAACTCCTGCCAAGGCCAGTGGGGTGAAGTGCAAAAACATCCTTTCTGCCTATGGTGGCTTTCAGTGTGGCTCTTTGGTCTTGTGTTAATAAAGAAATGTGGCTCAGTTTAAAAAAAAACTGCTGCTATACTATTGCTACATCCAAGCTAATCGCTACACCAGTGGCAGCCATATACCATCTTACATTATAACTAAACCCCATCTGTAACTATTGCAAACTCATGTGAGAGGGTCTGGCTGCAGCCCTCGAGCAAACCTCTACGCTGGGGCGTTCGGCTGGAGACCTCTACGGTGGGGCGAAACCTCTTCGCTGGGGCGTGACATACATTGCCCAAGCCTACGCTGGGGTGTGCAGCGTGTTAGCTGTTGTTAGCATGACCTAGCTGTTGTTAGTATGACTACACCACTGTGCTTATTACGCATTAGCATAGCTCCGTACACTGGGGCTTCACCCCAGGATACGGGGCTATATTTGGGCCTGCAGCAGCATGCCCCCGAGCATCAGCGTATGGGTCTATGCTATTAAAACCTGACTGGTTAGGTTTAGGGTTAGCCTGTCGGCAAGCAGATAGAGCTGAAATTTCGTCGAGGGTAATATACGCCACGCCCCAGCGTAGAGGTCCGCTGGCTCTGGCAATATACGTCACGCCCCAGCGGAGAGGTTTCGCCCCACCATAGAGGTCTCCAGCCGAACGCCCCAGCGTAGAGGTTTGCCCGAGGGCTGCAGCCAGATGCCTCTCAACTCATGCCAAAGCAGGTCGGGGGAAGAGCAAAAAACATCTTTTTTGTCATGAAAAGCTATAATATAGCTACATCCAAGCTAATTACAACCCCAGTGGCAGCCATTGCTGCCAGCTTCCAGTACAAACTAACCCCGCCTGCAGCTACTGCCTCATTCTCCTTACATGATTCTGACTGGTCACGTCTGTTTGCAAACATGGCACAATTTTTTAGACTGGAGCTTTAAAAGATGGATTTGCCTGATGACAGACGTGGAATCTGGACAGTCTATCTGCTTTGCAGTTACCCTAAATTTACTATAATTAAACTTTTATTGCTGAAATTTCTATGCATTTTTGTTGTTAAATAATACACTATTATTATTACTATTATCATTATCTCAATTCTGTTGTCTAGTCTAAATACTGTATCATTTCTACTCTTTAATTGCTAGTCATGTTAGTCAAAAAGAGTCATTTCTGTTGCAACATCTATTTCTCTACAATCAAATTAATTTCTTAGTCACTGCATACAGAAATCCAAAGACCAAAGTTATTGATCTAATGTTTCAGTCTACACCTAGCTTACTGCAACATGCTGGGATAAGGAGATATGAAAGGGAGTTTAAAGGAAAGAAATTTTGGTTATCTCTTTTTTGATGCAATTTCATCCTCTATAGACCCCATTGGCATACAAATACATACATTTTTGCTCAGTTGATACACATCTGCTATCATGAAACATTTAGAGTTGTTGGAGAAGTTAAACACATTTTTATCATTTCATCCTATTACCTAATATTGTCTAACATAAGTTTCCAGAAGGTAACACATGAAAAAGTATGATCATGTGGGTTTTTCAAAGGTAACTAAAGTAGGTTTTATTTTGCTTGTGCATGAGCTACGAAATGCATTTGTGAGTCTGCTGATATGTGCATCAGTATGAGCATGCGTGTCACTATGTGCGTGTGTTTCATTGTGCTGCCTTGTGTGTGCGTTTGCCGGTGAGTGTGCGCCTGCATTCAGCCTCTCCCTGCAGCTAATGAGTGGCGGCCCACCTCTCCAGCAGGCCTGGCAGTCCTTGGCTGTGGGGCTGGAGCTGCCTGTTTTCTCATGGTAATCACACACTTTGTCCTGGGGTGGATAATCCTGCACTGGCATTGTCTGGGCCCCGGAGGAGAGCCCCACAAGGTCGACCCCGCTTCACAGAGAGCCACAAAGACCCAAATGCAGCAGCAGCACCCCACTCCAGGCCTACGCTCCTCAACACACACCCGTACACCCAGGCACACACAAAGATGCATGCTTGCACAGAATTGCACGTATGCCCCGAGCACACACTCATTAGTTATTCTCGATTTCAACAGCAAGGCCTTGAGTCATTGAAACAGGCTGCTTGTGCAGAAGACACTCATTCTCTGATACTCCTATAAGCAAAGGGTAAGAAACAGAACATTTCAATGCACTTATAACCATTTTAACTGGCAAGGATGATTGGATATTACAAGCTGGCTATGGTTTGCTTCAGACATTAAAAAAAAAATAATTCCCTGCAGAAGACTAAAAACAAGAAATACAAGAAAAAAAGGCATGGGAAGTAGGAATGATAGTATCTGCAATTCTATAAAAACAATTGTGAAGAAGGCCTCTTCTTAGTCCGAGCAAATTCTAGGTTAAATTAAATCTGCCATTTGTTGCTACAACAGTAGAGTTGAAAATTAAAACAAACCCTTTTTAATCAATGCACATTTTCACAATACTTAGCTTCTTCCACAGTTGGCAACGTGCTACTCTCTATAACCCTGATGAGTATGAATACTCTGTATCGCTGCAAGCAGAGAAACATGCTTAGGGCTTGGCGGGGCATCAGGGACGATCGGCTCACTGAAATATCTGGAGGGGCAAGGAGAAGTAGAAGATGAAGATGCAAAGGAGGGTTGAAGACAGGCTCCCACAGGCCTCTGTTACGCTCCAAGTACTCCCAATTCATTAACAAGTAGGCCTTGAAATGTGGCTTCCAGTTCCACAATGCTAACAACTTGTTGATCTTTCTAGGCATAAGAGCAGTCACATGCACACAGTTCTAAGCAGTAACAGGATGTTCACCGATTGAATTTGTGCCTCTTAACACATCTGAATGAGCCAGTGTACCATCATGTTTCATCACTTCAAGGCTGAAACTGGGAAGCATAACTTGAGTTGTTTACAAGGATGCTCTTGTAAAAATTTCGAGAAAATCTTCAGAGGTTCCTCATTCATCATACATGGCCATTAGTGTGGTGAGTTTTATCTGTGAGACAGTGTGAATTTAGTCAATGAGAATATGAGTAAAATGTTCATCCATGGGGCAAACAAGACCATAGAGAGCTAAAAAATTGATCTGTGATAATAAAAATTAGTACACTAACCTGACACAACAGATGGATGTGTTTCACACATCCATCTGTGAAAGCTCTCAAAACGTTTGAGAAAAGGCAGAGGCTTTGAAAAAAAGACATGTAAGTACTCAACTTTTGTCATTTTTTTAAAGGAAACAACTCACTGCTGTTCTTTGTTCTTCTTTCAACGAAGAAATGTCATCAAGTTCTGATAAAACTGGCACTTTAGCAGCATCCACGCTAATCTCTTCCTCCATAACTGCACCAGCTCTTGCTGCTGCTTTTTTACGTCACAATTCTGCTGCACCTGAAAGTACTGCCCCTTGTCTCTGACTGGTCCTGTCACTTTCTAACTGGGCCTCAACGGTTCAGATGGGAGCTTTGCAAGATGGATTCGCCAGTGAGAAACAAGGAAATGGGCGTATCCATCTGCCTTGCAAGGTTACAAGTACACTGAACTTGGCTAAAATGTTAATGCGAGACAGTTCCAAATCCACAATTGCAGAAAGAGAGTGAGCTGATAGGTAAGTGAAAAATGTGTAACTCGGGGGTAGTATTTGCCTTAAACTAAACCAAAATATGTTAGCTAGTTAAAAAAAATCAGCTCTGTATGATGGTGATAGTAACATTCAGACTCATGATAAGTTGTATGCAGGACAGTCCTCTTCATCGTCTTTGCACAAAACAGCTTGGTTAACACAAATAAACATGAAAACAGTTGAGATATGAAGGGGCAAGGGTTCTAAGGAGGTAAGACATGATGTTAAACAGACACTGTGGAAGTCCAAGATGGCAGACATCCTTCAGAGTTGGCCACTGTGGTAACCTTTTTTATTGCTTTCATTAGGGTAAAGCTACTGGTTATTGGCCATAATAATAGCATCTATAATTAAGTGGAAAAGAACATACTGTTGTGCATAAAGAGAATAAAGCAGCTTCATATGTGCACTCAGACTGCACAGGTCACCAGGTACAGTTGCAAGAAAGTATGTGAACCCTTTGGGATTTCTTGGATTTCTGCATAAATTGGTCATAAAATGTGTTCTGATCTTCATCTAAGTCACAACCATAGACAAACACAGTCTGCTTAAACAACTATCGCACAAAAAAATCATATGTTTACATGTTTTTATTGAACAAACCATGTCAACATTCACAGTGCAGGGTGGACAAAGTATGTGAACCTTTAAGCTAATGACTTCTCCAAGAGCTAATTGGAGCCAGGAGTCAGCCAACCTGGAGTCCAATCAATGTGATGAGATTGGATGTGTTGGTTAAAGCTGCCCTGCCCTATAAAAAACACACTCCAGTTTTGAATTTGTTGTTCTCAAGAAGCATTGCCTGATGTGAACCATGCCTGGCACAAAAGAGCTCTCAGAAGACCTACAATCAAGAATTGTTGACTTGCATGAAGCTGGAAAGGGTTACAGAAGTGTTTCTAAAAGCCTAGATGTTCATGTGTCTACAGTGAGACAGACTGTCTACAAATGGAGAAAGTTCAGTACTGATTCTACTCTCACTAGGTGTGGTCATCCTGTAAAGATGACTGCAAGACCACAGCGCAGAATGCTCAGTGAGGTGAAGAAGAATCCTAGAGTGTCAGCTAAAGACTTACAGAAATCTCTGGCACATGCTAACATTTGTGTTGACAAATCTACAATAAGTAAAAAATTAAACAAGAATGGAGTTCATGGGAGGACACCACGGAGGAAGCCCCTGCTGTCCAAAAAAAAAAAAACATTGCTGCACGTTTGAAGTTTGCAAAAGAGCACCTGGATGTTCCACAGCACTACTGGCAAAATATTCTGTGGACAGATGAAACCAAAATTGAGTTGTTTGGAAGGAACATACAACGCTATGTGTGGAGAAAAAAGGTACAGCACACAAACATCAAAACCTCATCCCAACTGTGAAATATGGTGGAGGGGCCATCATGGTTTGGGGCTGCTTTGCTGCATCAGGGCCTGGACGGACTGTTGTCATTGACGGAAAAATGAATTCCCAATTTTATCAAGACATTTTGCAGGAAAACTTAAGACCATCTGTCCACCAACTGAAGCTCAACAGAGGATGGGTGATGCACCAGGACAACGACCCAAAGCATAGAAGTAAATCAACAACAGAATGGCTTCAACAGAAGAAAATACGCCTTCTGGAGTGGCCCAGTCAGAGTCCTGACCTCAACTCGATTGAGATGCTGTGGCATGACCTCAAGAGAGTGATTCACACCAGACACCCCAAGAATATTGCTGAACTGAAACAGTTTTGTAACAAGGAATGGTCCAAAATTCCTCCTGACCATTGTGCAGGTCTGATCTGCAACTACAGAAACATTTGGTTGAGGTTATTGCTGCCAAAGGAGGGTCAACCAGTTATTAAATCCAAAGGTTCACATACTTTGTCCACCCTGCACTGTGAATGTTAACATGTTTTGTTCAATAAAAACATGAAAACATACCATTTTTTGTGCGATATTTGTTTAAGCAGACTGTGTTTGTCTATTGTTGTGACTTAGATGAAGATCAGAACACATTTTATGACCAATTTATGCAGAAATCCAAGAAATCCAAAGGGTTCACATACTTTTTCTTGCAACTGTATGTTCTAACCCCAGCCTTCTTGCTAGAATTGAATTACCAGGGGTCTCATTTATAAACTTGTACACAAAGTGGGACCTGAAGTTGGCATATACCACTTCCCGAGCAAAGTATGTGATCTATTAAAAAACAGACCTGAAAGTTAAAGTGTGCACAGCTGTAAGCAAACTCTGACTAATGCCTAAGAAAATTTTGGGGGCAGAGGAAAATTGGCGGCACACGGTGGCCTGGTGTATTGAAGCCAATATGAACTGTAATGATTCTGAAACAATTAAATTCACAAAATACAAAACTTTGTTCTTCAATCCAGGCCATTGTAAACAGGCAGTTTATTTTTTTCCCATGCTTAGTGAGTGAGTGAAAGATCGGATATTAAATGAAGAAGTCAGTGTTGGCCCCTAAACAGAAAGAGTAGGGAAACTTGTGCATAATGATGAATCGGGGTGTAAGAGGAGCATGTGTAGAAGCAACATGGTGAGTCAGATTTTATTTGTTTGTTTATTTTGCAACCTAACAATGCCTCGTCTCACCTTCATTTCATTCTCATTTACCTTTGTTTCAGTGACAGAAAGTTGATTTTCTTTGCCCGTCTTCTGGTTGTTGTCGTGGTTCATCACGAAAAACCTTTGATCTGCCAGCTCATTTTTATTCATTTTCATTCATAAAGAGCTTTGCATTGATCGTTTAAGGTTGAATGTAGGCGTGTAAAGGGCGGAACAGGAGGCAGATCTACATGCGCAAATTTGCAGGTGGATCAGGATTTATAGAGAGAATTGCATGAAGATTGGCGTAGGCAAAGCTTTATAAATCTGAATTATTTAGGTGTCCAACCATTTCAGATGCTTGGGCGTAACTACAGTTTTAGTCTTGATTCTACACACTGTTTTGTAAATGAGACTCCTGAAGATTTCTTGCTGCTTTCACCCAGACTTCACTCAGATTTGAGCAATTTGACTGTTTGAGTTGATGCATGCAGCTCATTGCAAAAATGTTGTGACATTTTCAGGATTATGTTATGTATGAAAACACCATTCATTTAATGGTCCTTTACCAGCTTTAGTTTTGTAACCTTATCTTGTCCAAGACCATAAGACATTACTATGCCAAACTGAAATAGAAACACAAAAATAAAGATTATTTTATTTCCAATTTTACAGGTTCCCAATTTTTTTTGTTTTGCAGGAAGTAGGAGGGATGAGCCCAGATCTGAGGTCTATTTCAAGGAATGAATGTGTCTCACTGGGTCATTAGCCAGGGGGGAGTGAAGCTCTGTGGGCCAGTGTGAAGAGGCAAAGAGACGGTTTGTAATCCTCTACGGCCAATGGGGCACAGCCAAATGTCTGTCTAGCGACACACTAGGACATTTTTGTTCCACAAACAAGTGAGACCTACACTTGCACGACCACGCAGACATACTGAAACGCACACAGACACACACAACCCAAGAAATCCCACTGCTTCCAGTCTGGTAATCCTCATTGGGTATTCTGACGGAGTTCTTCTGTGGACACCAAGTTGACAGACAAAGTTAGAGAGTAAAAGAGGAACAGAGGGAGGGAGGAAAACACACACAAAAAAAACTTCCCCAGTCTCAGCTCCCCCAGCCATCATTGGTTGATGGCACAGGGTCTTTTCTTTCCTTTTTGCTAATTGGCCACCCAGGCATTGACTCTGGCGTGAGTTGTACCACAAAACACGTGCATGTTGCTTGGTCCCATGAAACACCCCCTGGCTATTCTCCACACACCTTGCTATTTAAATGACAGGGGTGGAAGCATGTTACCATGGCGAAAGGTAGCAACTCCCAGAGGAGATGGTTTTGTTGTGGGTGAAAGAACTGTCATCCTTCTTGTTAGTTTTAATTCTGCAACCATTGTGCAAAAAATCATCAAGTGCTGACTTTATTTTGTTATATATAGGCTACATTTTGTTATATATAGGCTACATTTGAACAGATTGTCTGGTAAGAATAAAGAAGTGCACCAATGAATAGATCTCAAAGTATTGTAATCAGTGTAGGGGTAGTTTCCGCACAAAACTTCAGGGACAGTGCAGAACTATAAACCAGATAAAGCTGATTTGCTTTAACTTCTGCTGTGTATTTGGCAAAATGGACAGATTTATAGTTACTACAGAGACTTTATTATAGTGTCCACTATTAAAGTTAGGATTGTCCTGCATTGGTCCTGATGATGCTCAACAGCAGCGATGTTTAATGTGCAAAGATAGACAAGCTAAAGACAGCATAAAGTTATGTAAAGGCCTGGGGTCATATTGAGACAAAAGCACTAAGTCTAGTGACCAAGACCAGGA
Source organism: Cheilinus undulatus (assembly GCF_018320785.1). Taxonomy (NCBI): domain Eukaryota; kingdom Metazoa; phylum Chordata; class Actinopteri; order Labriformes; family Labridae; genus Cheilinus; species Cheilinus undulatus. The sequence goes on from NC_054873.1 coordinate 33,012,526, forward strand.
GGAGACATCTAGCACCAGACACTAACACAGCCTCTGCAAGTTCAGGTTTTTGGCACCTACAATGATCAAAAGTGAGTACCAGAGAAGACTGAAGGTGGAGAATGATCTACAGTTATGCAATCCTGCATCCACTCCATAGATGCAAACTCATACATCCCACTAAATTAGAGCATGGAGCGTAATTATCAGGTAATATTGGCAATAATGCAATACTGAAACTAAATAACTGACTGCTAGCGTCAGTGGTGGAGTACACAGTTATAGTACTCAAGTAAAAGTACTGTTACTTAACAATAATAATTACTTAAGTAGAAGTAAAAGTACACATAAAAATAAATACTTGAGTAATAGTAAATAAGTAAGACTACTCAAGTAGTGAGTTACTTCATGAGTAACTTCATTTTGTGCAATTTATTAAAACACATTGCATTACAACATATTATTCAGGGGTTGTAATGTAAACTGCACACTGTCATAAATAAAGTAGCATAAATTGCCAAAAGTAAAAGAAAAAGAAAACTTAATACATAAATCAGCAGTCAAGTTATGTTTGTTAATCACAATCATTGGATGAAAAATTCAATATAATGAGAAAAAAACAGACTCTCTCATAATAGTTATCTTATTTCTACATGAGGATTTTAATTTCACATACATGAATTTGTACCTTGCAGTTCTTACTTTTTAATCACATTATATTCATTTTATCATGTGTTAATGATTTTTGGCTCATATTTATGAAATTAATCTTATGAACTGGCCTCATTTCTGACTTTTGCCCTTTTTTATTTAATTTTTACTTTTTAGCTCCAATTTATGAATTTTTATTCTGATTATCACTCAACAAATTTGGCAAGCCAAACTGAAACTTTTTAAACCAAAGACAACTTTAGCCCACTAGCCCCACGTTATAACCATGTTAGGTATAATCACTGCTAGATATGCAGCACACACACACACACACACACACACAATAACACCCCCACCTACGATGTAACGTTAAACGGCGTGTAAAATCACATTTGTAGCAGAGTTGCAGAGGTGGCTGGACACGTGACGTCATTTATCACTAACACAGCTGTCTTTGCAGTCTGCAAGTTAAAACAGAGTTCTAAACTTACATGTTCAGCTAACTAGCAGTGCAGTTGTTAGCTTGTTTAGCTTTCTTACCATAACGTGCTTTCTTAGATTTGATGTTCTATTTTTGAAGCTTAAGATTTCCACTGTTTTAGGTAGACTCAGTAGGCAACGCATTATGTGGCTGTCGTTCCTCGTCGTTTGAAAGGCGAAGTCTTGATGTTGGACCAGGGTGAACATGCTCCTCTGAAGGAGACGCAGGTATTACATCTTCAGCCATTATCTCCAACTGTTGACAGTTAAGGGGGAGGAGTCACTCCTCTGTTTACTTTGTGGTGCTGAGGATTTACCTCACGCAGCTGTGAGAGCTCAGCTGAGTGTAATAAAATACTTAATGAAAATAAATTATAGACAAGTAAAAGTAACGACCAGTGTATTGCCCAATGTAATGGAGTAGAAGTATCGTTTTTTAACCACAAATGTAATGGAGTGGGAGTAAAAAGTACTCTGCTCAATAACTACTCTCAGAAGTGGGATTTTTCCAAAGAAATACTCAAGTACAAGTAACTGAGTACATGTAACGTGTTACTACCCACTCTGGCCAGGGTAAGTTGAATATTTAAAGACATATGCAGACCAAAATATCAAAAATGTAAAAGTGTTAAAAATAAAAATGTGAAAAGATGAGCCATAAATGTTTTCAGTATAGTTGTTTACATTTTTTAGTCCTATTTTATACTGGGGTTCAGGTCCATGAAATAAATTATTTTCTCCTAGGGGAGGTGTTTTCACACTTTGAAAACCACAGATCTAAACTGTACTTCTCAAACTAATTATAATAAACTGATTAGGCACATTTATTTACATACTCAAGGTGGAAGCACAAAAATCCAAATGGCAGGACAAAAAGAGACTACTCCAAGCAGGTCCACCCTTCTCCAACTCCTCGGTCTAGCGGTTGAAACTGTGTTTGTGATTTGTTGACGGACAGCGGGGCATGCAGTCAAACTGCAGTTGTGACAGACTGGAAGAAGTCCCAGGTTAGTGTATAAGTGCTCCATGAGGAGTTCATCTGCATTCCAGTACATCGGAACATCTGTCATGCTCAGTCAATTCGTGTTAATAAAGTTAAAAAAAGATAGTGACTGCCTCCTGATAATTTTATGTTACACTACAATTAGCACAAAAAATCCCTGTTCTAATTCAGGACATACACAATACCTCTTCTTTTTTTATCTTTTATACAACAAAAGGTGATGTCAAGGTTTTAAAATCAAACCAAAACAGCACCTAAAAGAAAAAAAGGACAAGATTAAGGCCACACCTCCACCATGTATGCTGCCACAAGCCTGTCTATCACAGCTTTTATAATTACCTGTTGATGATTTTTCAGATCAGGCTTTTACTGCTTGGTTATAGGCATCATGCAGTTATCATGAACTTCACTCGGGCTCTGGGGGTCTTTAGCTTCTAGCTTTGTGTAAGTATGCTGCCTTTGCAGGTGTGAAGTTTTGATATGGGGTTAACAGAGTTGATTCTGGCTAGTTAATGTGTCAGTCACCTAATTCAGCTACAGGTGATACGGTTACTTTGTGCTGCATTACACCCAGCGCTGTTTGTATGACCAGGGGACAGAAGCCCACAGAGGTAATGCAGATTTGATGTAACTCAATTTTCTGATGATGAAAAGTCAATTTCATATTCTATTCTTAAAATCTCAAATTTTCCTGTTCAGTAACAGTGTTGGTTTTCCAAGTGTGGAAAGCAAGTGTAGCCATCCCAAGAAAATGGGATTTTAAGTCCAAATCTTGAAAGTAACATCTGAAATTGAGTCAAATAAAATGTACAGATGTATGCCACTAAAGTGCCTCGACACAAGGGAGATAGTCTTGAGCTACAGTATACAAATCTTAAATGCAAAAAGTTTTCTATGCAGGTCAAAAACATTTGATTTTTCTCTACCTCTAGCGAAAAACAGCCCCCCTTGGATTTTTGTAACTCAGTGATGGATAAGGATGATCCCATTATTTCATTAACTTATTAGGAGCAGTGGAATTTGGCCTCATCTTCCACTTTTGCCCTCCCTGCATTTGGTGGCAAATGCAAAGGTCTGCAATAATTTCTTTAAGAAACTAAATGAAAGAAAGACGAAAGAAAGGGGAAGAAAACCGTAATTTGATTGTCTGGAGGCTCCATATGGTTCCATAGATGTTTGGTTCACCCCGGCTGGCTGCTAGCAGACTGAAGCCTTTCACTGATTCAAAACCGATGACAAACTTCCCTATCCTCCCTTCATCCACCTCTCAATATCCAACCCCCCCATCCCCACCCTGAATCTGGTTAGGGGAATAATAGAAGAGGCAAACAATGAGGGGGCATTTGTGGGGGGTGTTGGAAAAAAAGTAGGGGGGTGTCAAGTGACCCGCAGAAAACACTATCAAACAAGACTGGAACTCTAAGGGGCTGACAATGGAGCGGCCTGCTCTTTTCTGTGCTACGCCACTGGTGGGGCAAGATAAGGGAATTCCTCAATACAGCAAAAAGGGGCAAAGAAAGGGGAGCTCTGCTTTTGAGAGATTCAGACCTCAAATCCAAACACTCCCCCTGCAGATTATAGCTTGTGTGTTTTAAAGGGTGGCTGAAATAAAGCAGCACTTTGTTGGACAAGTTAGCCTTGTTGGTGTTGATCTGCACTGCCATTGTGAGCGGCAGTTTTATGCAGTTCTATGCAGATGACGCCAGATTAGGAAAGGCCTTTAAAGTTGTGATACAGAGATCTATCAGAGTAATTCAAAAGGTAGCACAATGGCACTAACTGCTGCAGCTGTCTAAATTTATTGAGCCTGAAAATGCTAAAGAATAAACAGGATTTAGCCGCTGGTCCCATACTCCTTATCAGAGCTCTCAGTGCACTCTGTTTGACTTATGTGCTCCAATCCAAAACGTCTGCACTGTTTGAAAACCAATCCTATGGTAATGTATTAGATTGACTGATCTGAAAGTCAAACAGTGGGCAAGATAGCAGAGTCAGCCTCAGGCCATGTAAAGGAAACGTGAAGTTGTTGAGAAAGGCAGTGCGTCAGAAAATTTAGATTTACTATGACACATCGTCAAAACACTCCAAACGCAGCCTGAGGCCATGGTATGAGCCTAGATCCTTCACGTCAAACAAGGTGAGGCGTTTCTCTGAGACCTGGCCATGCCAACTAGCTGTCACATACACACACACGTGGCAGTCCCAGTCATATACACATACAGGGTGAAAGGAAGCCAACTTTTCCTCTTGTGTTGTCAGAGAATAAACTTCTGTCTGTCTGCTGGTACATCATCATAAAACAGCAAAGTGAAAGATGCATCATTGATGCACAACAGCAGCGTCTAGTTTTGCCCTCACTGTTCAAGGTGAGCCTGATGGAGCTGGACCTTATCCAACTAGCAGACTGACTAAATAATGCTGTGATTTGTTTTGGTGTCTGAAAAGAAAACAACTGGTAGTTGTGCTCAAAGCATCTTTCATGCATCATAATTCATCTTGCATTTGTTGCTGACATATTGCAAGTCCATGGGAGGATATTTACACCCCTGACACATCCTGTCTAAAATGTGTAACATAGTGAGGCAGAATGATGGAACAGTGAATGATGGGGTTCCACCTCTAATATGCCAGCAACAGAGGTGGCAGGGCGTCATAGCACTAGTGGCCAAGTGTGCATGTCTGAGATACTTCCCTAGTGCTGTACCAAGCAGAGTAATGCAGGTTACACACAGGTATGTGGACAATACCCTCTAGTTTTCCTTGAGTGTACCCACTTTCCAATCCCCTCTGAAGCACATCATACATTACTGTGCTACTGAATAGGGAAGGTATGGCCTGCCTTTCTTGGCCTCTACTTGGCTAGTGCTTGTTATTGCCTTTATAGTGCCAATAAAAAGTATTCAGCCCCTTGGCTGATATACCCTTTTACTAATTTTGTAAATCAATAATGGCCAATTTAATTTGGCTCCCAAAATCTAATTTGCCATTTACTCCTTCCCCGGTGGGATGGAGACATGGAGAGGCAAAGCACTGGCTTTGCTACGTGTGGACTGTCATGGCGGAAGCACCCATGGTCTCATCGGACGACTGAAAGTCATGGCAGGGTGAATATTCCTCTATTCCTCCCAGCATTGTGAGGATTCTCACTACAATTTGCTGTCTTTCTCTCTGCTGTGCTTCGATTTGTCTCCTCGACTAGGCGTGTGTCTTTCAAACTCTATAAACTCCAAAACGTTGAATAGAAACACACCAAAAAAAATGCTGCTGGGATTGAAGTTACTCATGTCCGTCATCTCCTGGTGTAAAGTGGTAACAGCGCAGACCCCCGCCATTAGCTCTATCTCCCAATAGTAAAGAATCCTTCAAAAAATTCCTGGATCCAGACGGTGATTGGGATCACTCCTAAAATCTAATCAGTTCTTCCTTCTACCATTTCTGCCATTTCCTGAAAATTTCATGAAAACCCATCCATGACTTTTTGAGTTATGTTGCTAACAAAAAAACCAACTAACAAATGAACAAACCCACCCGATCACATAACCTCTTTAGCGGAGGTAATAAGTGATTGCATTCACCCCCTTTAAAATGACTCACTAGTCTCATTAGTGAAATGGGGATCACCTGAGTGCAGTGAATGTGCCTCAAGTGATTGTAGTATAAAGACACCTGTGTCTGGAAAGTCCAGTCAATGGTTAATCAGTATTCCTTGCTACCATTACACCATGGAGACAAGGGAACACTCCAAGCAACTCAGAGAAAAAGGTTTTTGAAAATTACAAGTAAGAGGATTGATACAAAATGATTTCAAGGCACTGAAAATCTCCCAGAGTTCAGTTAAATTCACCATCAAGAAATGGAAGGAATATGCATTAATCTGCCAAGACCAGCCTGTCCTCACAAACTGAGTGACTGTGCAAGAAGGAGACTAGTGAGAGAGGCCACCAAGACTCCTATAACGAATCTGAAGAAGTTTCAAGCTTCAGCAGCTGAGATAGGAGAGATTCTGCATACACTGTTGCCCTTGTTCTTTGTCAAAGCTTTATGGTAGAGGGGCAAAGAGAAAGCCACTGTTGAATAAAACTCATATTAAATTAATAGAGTTTGCCAGTAGGCATGTGGTAGACTCAATGGTCAAGTGGAAAAAACGGTGCATTTTGGCTATCAGACAAGACGTTATGTTTGGTGGACACCAAACGCTGCACATCACCACAAAGACACCATCCCCACTGTGAAACATGGTGGTGGCAGCATCATGCTATGGGGATGCTTCACACCAGCTGGGCCTGGAATGCTTGTAATGGTAAAGGGTAAAATAAATGCAGCAAAATATAGGAAAATCATGATGGACAGTCTTATTAAATCTGGAAGAGAACTACATAGCTTGAGCAGTTTTGTGAATTAGTATAAAGTAAAATTGTAGTGTCCAGATGTGCAAACCTGATAGAGACCTATCCACACAGACTCAGTGCTATGATTGCAGCCAAAGGTGACTTAACTGACTTGAAAATGGTGAACATTTATGCAGTCCATTATTTTACAAAACATATTTTATTTTTTTGACATTACTGTGTAGAACTCTGTTTTTACTTTGACATTAAAGTTTTTTGGGGGTCAACAATGCCAAATGAAAGTTACCATAATTGATTTGTAAAACCAGTAAAAGGGTAAAACATCCAAGGGGTGAATACTTTTAATAGGCACTTTATGGTTTAAATTAAATATAAAAAATAGACATGTAAATACAAAAGGACTTCAGGGACACTAAATCAATCAGAGTAGTGCTTTTCTAAAGGATAATAAGAAAAGTACAAACAAAAAATACAAGGAGAGTGAGTGAAGAATAACAAGAGCAAAAAATGAGTGAGGTCTGGTTATTTTCAGCAAGTCCTGCAGCCAGTTTTCCATTATCCTCAAGCATCTCTTATCTCTCATTCTTTACAGTCTGCCCTGTAATTAAAGGAAAATGTCATAAGTTTTTCCTTTCAGCTTCCCTGCAGATACAGGCACTGATAAGCAAAATCAGTGACGATAAGAATCCCACTGTCGTCTCTACCGCTGTGCTCAGATCATCCCTGATGCCACTTTATCCCTGTGATTTAATTGGTTATGCAGACGTGTTGGGAAACAAAACGGCATGCAAGAGCAAGCCAAAAATTTGACCGTTAAGACATAGCTCTGAATAAAAACCAAGCCCAATGCTTATCTCAACGTTTGGGGCAGAAGGGGCTTTGCTTTGGAGCAGAGCTGCTCAAATATGCGCTATTTGCACAGCGTACAACTTCCCAGTCAGTGCGGATTAGGCAAACAATACGCCCCCCCCATACTGCCCCAACCAACCCCCCCATAAAAAAACCTCCACCCAAATTAGTCTTTCTTTGGCCAGTTATAAAGACCTGAGTATGAATGAGGGCCTCTGTTAGTCTAGAGAAGATAACGCACACTCACTCACATTAAGGGGGAACTGGCGTTGTGTATTCCGACACATCTGATTGGCAAGAAATCGTTTATCTCTGCCCCCACTGGCTGAAACTGACTGGGGCATTTTACACGTGGACAACTGTTGGCCGGTATTTATGAGCACACAGAGCTTGTATTTAAACGTGCATACCTCTCTGATTATTTTATACAGTATGTGCCTCCTGTCAGCTCCTGATTAGGTTTCTTGCGTCAAGAGTTTGGTGTCTAAGCCATGAAAAGCTGCCAGACCTGCACCATACTGCAGAAAGGCAAGGTTCGAGCCAAGCCACACCACCACAAAAACAACAAATACTGTATGCAGCAGTCCATACTGAATGGTGACAAAAACAAGAGCCTATAGAGAGCAGTTTTCATTGTTGGAGAAAATTGTTTGCATGGTTGTCTCAAACTTGTATGTACAAAAAAGTGTGGACATGCACAAGTGCTTTATTTATTTATTATAGCTAAAATACATGAGCAGTGGGGTTGAGCTGTGGTAAAACACTGATCTGATTTATGGAGTTCAGACTTTATCAGCCACATGCAGTTGCAGAGAGGCCTGGGGCAAATTCCTCATAGTCAAATAAACTGTAACATGCCCTCCTCTAATCACTAAGTAGAGGAATAACAAGACCATTTTGCAATGCTCCATCTCCTCATGACAGAATCTCTTCCAACTGCATCTGTAAGGTGTCACTCAGGGAAACATCAGACAAACACTGAAGCAGCTGAGAGAATGACTCACACAGGCTCTGATGGCCTGATCTTTTGGAAGTCGTTTCATTTTGTATTGTATTTTCTACTGAAGGTTGCAGAATTTTTTCAGTAATTCAGAACGATGTGCATTAATTCCACTGGATGGGTGCTGCATGGGGGTAAAGAGTACACCCTGACATTGGATAGACCTGAAGTTGTTGAGCTTGTCTGGGTTCCAAAAAAAAAAAAAAAAAAAAAAAAGAAGACCGTGTGTGTGAGTATGTGTTTTCGTGCGTGTGCATGTCTTAGAGAGTGAAAAAGAGCGAGCGTAAGGTAACACAACAACACCAAGAATGTTTAATTAAATTCTGGAAGCAGCTCTGGGTGCTTGTGCTCTAAATGGCCCTCCAGCTGAAAGGAAGGATTAACACGGAGCACGGACAGGCCTGCAGCTACAGCATGCTCATTACTGCAGAATGGAAAGATAAGTCTGAGGAAGGAGAAAGAGACAGAGGGAAGAGAGAGAAGGGGATGATTTAAGTAAGTACAGACTGCCAAGACTAGTTGTGAGAGAAAAGGATGGCTACCAAGATCAGTGACTTGAGCAATGAAAAAGACAGGATCTTCTCATAACACCTTGGATATAAAAGAAAGGATAAATACTGCATATATTGGTAGCAAAACACAAGCTGAAAATTTAGTAACACATTTTTTATGACATGATACAATAAGATTATCCTATCATATCTTATTATATCATAGTTATGGTATCAATTATATCATATCATATGGTCCCAATCCTATCCTATCATGTTTTTATCCTATCTAAACCTATCCTATATATCCTAGTATTGTATTGTATCTTATCATATGTATTGCTGTATTGTATCCCATCCCATCTTATCCTATAGTATAGTACTGTATTGTATCATATCTAATTCTATCCTGTCTGATTCTATTCTTTCCTACTTCATCATACCATATGGCATGGTCCCTATCCCATCCCATCCTATAGTACCCTATATTGTATCATATTGTATTGAATCACGTCGTATTGTATCATATCCTATTCTATCCTCTACTACTTTATCATATAGTCCCGTATCATATCATAATGTCTCCATCCTATTCTATTCTGTCCTATCATATCCTATCCTATCCCAGCTTTATCCCATCCATCCAGCCATCTTCCGCCGCTTATCCGGGGTCGGGTTGCAGTGGCAGCAGTTGAAGCAAGTCAACCCAGACATCCCTTTCCCCCGCAACGTTTTCCAGTTCCTCTTGAGGGATTCCGAGTGGCGCCCAGGCCAGAAGGGCTACTACTGGATCCTTCTGGTTGTCCAAGCTTCTTTCTGTCCTTACCGAGACTTCATGACCATAGGTGAGGGTTTGGGCATAGATTGACCAGTTAATTTGAAAGCTTTACCTTTTGGCCCAGCTCCCTCTTCACCACAACTGTACGGTACAGCAGCTGTAAAACTGCTGATGCTTTGCCAGTCGGCCTGCCAGTCTCACGCCCCATTCTACCCTCACTTGTGAACAAGACCCCGAGGTACTTTAACTCCTTCACCTGGGGCAAAGACTCACTCCCAACCTGGAGGGGGCAATCCACTGTTTTCCAGTAGAGGACCATGGCCTCAGACTTGGAGGTGCTTATGCTACCCCATACCTATTCTGTTCTCTTAAATCGCCCCTGTTTTATCCTATTCCATGCCATCCCATCATATCATGTTGTATCCTATCCTATCAAGGAAACTGCAGGAAGGAGAGAAAGGGGGAAATGGCATGCTGACCGCAGACTGTACTTGAACCAAGTCTGCCCACTTTGAGGACAGCAGTATCTGTACATGAGTTACTCTGACATAGCTATCAGGCTAGCAGCACCCCTGACAGATGTCTTTTTAATAAATATGTCTTACGTGGATAGGAAAATGTAGTCAGGGCAGTAAAACATCTTATAACCTGTCTGATTGTCTGAACTTTCTCTTACTGTCATCGAGCTTGGGCTTGTTCATTGTTCCTGTTTCTCAGCATTGACATTTATTAATCCAGTGACATCACAATAAATAGAGATTATTTTCAAAACTACAGGGATAAGAACCAAGTAATAAGTCACCAAACATGAGCTTAAATGTTGGTTGAATATAAAGTTGCAGTCATGTTTTTTTAATGGAAAGGAAATCATTTTAGTGACTGGCACTAGTTTTGCAAATATATTAAATTCATCTGAGTCAGAATATAACAAGGAATTCTTTTTCCAACAATACTCTCAAATTCACATGGCTTTCAGCTTAAGTAAGCAGGCAGAGGAAACACTGAGCACAGAAACAAAGACCGGCGGAAAAGGACTTGAATTTGCCATCAATTTACCGCATGGGCATTTTTTAGCGAGGGTCCTGGCGTTGGCCAGAGCTCCAAGGATTAGTGCTCTCCAGCTCAGACATGCTGACAGGCTCTCTCTGGGGCGTCTGGACGAGTGGGCAGAGGAGAGTTCGACCCCTAGCCAAGCCCCCTGAGCCCTGGCCATGTCTGCATTATAGTCACAGCCAATCTAACTGTGCTCAGTGTCAACGGCTCACACACTGGATTCACAGGGGGCAGTTTGCTCAACCTGCAGGCTTACACCCTCTCAGACGTCCTGTTGACCTGGCTGCTCCAGCTGGCAGCCAAATACACACATTTACACTCTGGCCCACAAACACCACTTCATTAAGCTTCTCTGAACACTGCAGTGGAAGAAGTTTGTCAGGGAAGTGCATCACAATTAAAATCACATGTGTGCTTTAGGTCTATTCAACTTGTACTGGGATTTCTGTAAGGCTTTAGTCAACATACAGGAGTAACGTATGCACATAGTGATAGACGTAAGTGTTATACAAATACAAGCCTTCTTAAAGGAGTCATTTCAGGACTGGAATGTGGTGGCTTTAAGTATGTGAAAGTATGTTTGAGAGAGATCAACATTCCTGTGCAGAGCAAAGTGCAGTGTCAACAGGCAGGGATAATTTGATTAAGTGGCTGCTTTGCTGTTTTTGCACTTAGACTAGTAAAACCAATAAAACTCCATTCACAGGTTCAATCCCCCTCATATAATGGATGGAGTTTTAATGGTTCCTCCATGACAGGGAGTTAAATACAGAGGAAATGCATGAAAATAAGAGGTAAATTTGTGTTTCATAATAGTGAAAATGGATATAACAACATAAGAGTAGAACTCCTACAAGGAACATGCTGGGTTGTTGATTATGACGACCCCTGTAGACAAAGCAGAATAATGATATCTTGCTGATCTTGTCCAGTACATGAAGCACGTGGTATGTTCCAACTAAAAATTTATCTGACAATGTTCAATAAATTGAATTCTAAATTAACATCTTTATCATGAAAACTGTCCTTAGTCTGACGATGACTGTCTTGCAGGGCTTTCAGGAAATTGACCACTTGCAGCCATGGCATCTATGGAGTCACTCAGTACAATGGAAGACAGAAGAATGCCCTACTGCTGTGGAGATTAGGCTACTATGCATTTTAGTCAAAAAATGCCCATTAAAGTAACATAAAAGACACAGCCTACTTAACACAAATGCTAGTGACTCTCACCTCAATGGTGCTAATAGATAAAACTTGATAAGACTGAATTAAAAGAGGCTTTATTCAGTGATCTTAAACCTCGATGCTTACATCGCTGTCCTCCTGACTACCTCTTTCTTTAGTTTTACATTAAAATGTCAAAATATGCTCATCAGACTACATAAAGGGGCATTCACAAGTATTCTCAGCATCTCTTTCAGTTGAAAGTTAGTAGTAAACAGGGTCACCAAACTCTAACATCTATGTTTACTGTCCCATTTAGGTCTTCTGTTGCCAGTGAGATGATACTATAGTACAGTGGTTCTCAACTGGTGGGTTGGGACCCAAAAGTGGGTCACGGAGCAGTTTCCAGTGGGTCGTGAATGTGTGTCTGGAAAAAAATAGTGGCAACATTTTTCGAAGAACATGCATCCATACCGTTTATTTTACTCTGTTTTATTGTGATAATGGGTAAAGGTAATTGTTGTATCAATATTTAGACTAATTTATCTCCTTTTCTTGCAATACAAAAGCTGCTTCTACCAAGGCAATGAAGTAATTTCTCAAGATCTCTGGAAAATGGGCTAAAATTTACATGCAATCATGGGAAAAGGGGGCGTAAAACATGTCAGTTTTGTCCTGTGTCTTTCTCCTATCATCAATTCTGTTCCTCCAAGATCTTAAGTGCAACATTTTTATTTATTAAATGTTGATATTTTTTGGAAATTTGGGTTGCAATTTTTCATCAAAGATGTTGGTGAGTGCTGAGGCTGGACCAGTCCTATAGGATATACTGTTTTATGCTTAATAAAAGTACTTCTCTTCATCTCATACTCACATTTAAAGCATTCTAAACTTTCCTTGTGCAAGATGTGCACTACAAAGATTACCACAGGATGTGTGGGCAAGAGCATTTATTTAGCACTAACATCTAGGCAGTTACATGTCCCTTGTGCAGTCTAGGCTGGAGCAGGACAGACATTGTGACGTCACATAAAAGGTCCATAAACAATACAGACTAGGGGTAGATTGATTATCGGCCAACGGTTTCTCATGTTGACAGAAATAGTATTAAGTTGTTTATTTTACCTAATCATTTAACATGCAGTTTTACTTTTGTCACATTAGGTGTAATTTGTTTGTCCTAACAAATTCATATTCATATTGATTCCAAATACTGGGCGGTTAACTAATAATCAGTATCAATATCCCACCGTTACCAGTAGACCATTAATGTAGAAGTCAGTCTTGTTAAGCCCATTTCAGACAGATTCAGATTTCTCCCTTTTACTTAGTGGATTTGATTCAATTGTTTAATGAATGTGATCAGAGTTAAAGTAAAAGAATATTATGAAAAGTGCTCACTAGCTCTGACTCAAACAGACTTTTTTGATCGGGCGCTCTGACTCACCATGCACATGATTAAGGTACTGAAAACTGCTGATAACTTCAAAGTCAAACATTGTTTGTTTGAATAACCAATAAGGATTGTTGGTGAAGATAGTCTCATGTCAAAGAAAGCCTTTCTGCACACCTATTACTCCAACCAGGCTAATGATAGCTACATTTATCGACCGACACTGAGATCAACAGGAATATATTTTACCATAAAGTTTTTAGTGTTAAAGTGTTTTAGTAAAAAAAATTTTTTTTGCTACACATGGTGATAAAAATAAAGCAATAAAAAACTTGAAATAGATTGATTCCAAGTCAAACTGACAAGCATATGTTGGGGAAAAAAAGAAAAAAACTACAGGAAATTACAAGCTCAGGCTGTGTTAAAGTAGCAGTTTATCTCCAGACGGTTAATATTGACTTCTATCAGACAGACACAGACAGAAAGAGATCTGACCGGCACGTCTCTTCACAATCACTCCTGCTCTGTGATAGATGTGAAGGCAAAGGCCTGTCTGTGAAGCTGCTTATCTCTATTTATTTAGCTGCACAACAGCAGCATCTGAATCACACCTTTGATAGTCATGCTGTGTGAGTGTGACAGCACAGAGGGTCGCCATGAGTGAATGGATGGACTGAACTTGTGTTCAAGTTCAAAGAAAAACCTACAAGGTGAGGAGATAATGCTGCATTCAGAGTGATTACTCACTATTGGTTAACAAAGCAACCAATGTAACTACATAAGCTACATTGATTAGGTAGCCAGGTAGCCAAAGCTGAGCTCACAAAGCAGCTGTGTAGCTATGTAGTTACCTTTTGCTACATTTGCTAAAGCTTACATTGCTAAAGCTAACTTAGCTACACTGGCTTATGTGTTAATATCAATTATGTAGCTAATGAAGCTAAAGTGAGCCACCTTTCATCTAAATACTTCTAAAACGTGTTTATACATTATTTAAACCAGGGAGCCACCTTGATGCCTAAGTCACCAGGGAGCTACACCACTGAGCTGAGGGACCATTGACACCAGGTATTATTCTGCCATCGTACGTCAGACCACTCTCACACCATCATTGCAACTGCACCTCTACAAACACCATGTTTTCAGCATGCAAAAAAACTGTAAAGTGCATCAAGAAAAGCCTTTTCAAACTGTCAGGTGCTGACATCTAGCTTGCAATCAGCATTGCACCTGACAGTGAAAATAAGCCCAAGTTAAGCCCAAGTGATGAGGAAAGCTACAAGGATTGTATCACTAGCTTGGAAGGAACATCACTCAACTCTGATTTATTTAGCTGAAATAAATCCTGTCTCAGATGCACAAGTTTTGTCAGACTCAGTTCTGGTAAAAGAAATTACACAATGGGGGTTGATGAAAACATTGGCTGTGGTCTTAGTTTGGGTATTTTAACTGAAAATATGTTCCACTTTCCAGTGTAGTTGTCAGTCGGTGATAAATAGGCAAGTAGAGTAATAATAAGCAATGCAGGAAGCAATACCTACATGTGACTTTCAAACTGCACAGTGAATTGGCTCTAAAATTCATATTATTTTGATAATTTGTCAAATTCGATAATTTGTAAAACCTTCACAAATCAGAACAGCTCCAATTGATAATTGTATGTTAACTTACCCAGCTAAAAACCCTACCCAGCGTTTTTCTATGCGTATGAGAGCTCATCTCCATGTAGCCCATGTAAGCCCTGAAAGAGTGAGAGTAAGCACCCCGGAGTGCGTGTGTGTGTCTTGGAGTTGCCTGTGGGATTTAGATCCAAATGAGTGGAGTGTTGGTGCATTAATGAGTAACACACAACCTTTATCTCCAACAATAACCCCCCTATACACTCATCCATTCTCTGAAAAAAAAACACACCCCAACCCTCACCAGCACACACACTCACCACTCCACACCTCCTCCTGCTCCGCTGACATTTCAAGGCTGTGTTGGGAGCCAGAGGAGGAACTTCTTCATTTGGAGTGTGAGACAATGTGGCAGGCTGGTTGGCTTTGTGCTCCTGACATCCCGCCGAGGCACAATATGGCCCCGTCAGGGATCAGTGGGAATACACAATGCCCATTACCCACGGGGCCAAGGCAGAGGGCCTCAGGGGCAGGGCCGGGATGGGCCTGTTTCCAGACTACGGGGTGTCTAGGCCACACTGAAAGAGAGATAGAAGGTGGAAAGAAGATCAGAGAAGAGATGGAGGGACAGAAGATTAAAGATAAAAGAGAGAAGATGGGAATAAAGAGGCATGAAGGAATGAAAGTGGGGAGAAAGACAAGAGAGAGTGGAGGATGGAGGACTAATGTGTAAGGGTTATGAGAAAGAGTCCAAAAAGAGGGAGGATACAAAAGAGGGGGGCTATTGCGGCGAGAATAAACAGGGAGCAGGTCCTCTGCCAGAGATGGGGTGCAGTGAAAGAGAGACGACTCTCTGCCTGGGGGTAGCATCTCCCTGGGGATACAGGGAGAGTCACGGGTGAGGGGGGGTCAGTTTATCTTGGAGCTGAACTTGGTTGCTTGATCACACCCGAGCATAAAGGCAGCCTTGAACAAACGGCCCTTGGAAGAGCTGCATTTTCACCTTCACGGCTGCTAGTTTGACCCCGGGGCTCTTTGAGGGGACACAGTGGGTGGACAGGAGCACACTAGGGTGGGACGTCGGGGGGCCAAAGAGGCCAGAGGTGGTGACCAGGGGGGCATCGTGAAGGGCAGAGGGAGACATGGAGAGGGTGGACGTGGGTCAGCGAGTCAGCTGAACTTCACCATCAGTCTCCCACGAGAATCTACCCTCTGTCACTTCTGTCCACCTTTTTAGACGGCATTAAACCAGTTAGCTGGACAAACAATCTGGGATCTAGAGTTGAAATCCTACCTTCAAATGAGCAAAGGAGGGTGGGAAAGTGTTGCAAAAAGGGACACCGTGACCTCTGTGTTGAAACATTAGATTATCCCAAAGTCAGCAAGCCCTGCTTAGATGTTACCTGTAATTATTACAGCCCTTTCAGTTTCAAATTAAAGTCTGCAGGCTGCTTCTGCAATGCCTGACCAAACGTTTGCTCTCACCTTAGTTAGGGGTCAGAACAAGTGTGATTAAATGGGTCAGCGCTCACCTATTTTCAGCCCCTGCTGACAGGGAGATGCATTAGTAATCTGGGAGTTCTTCCCTGGAAAGAACAGGGAAAAGATAAAACTGCTGCGCCGGTGGGTTTGCATGTGCCCTGGGAAGTTTCTCTACGATCCTCCCAATGGAACATCCCTCCTGTGATAGAGGTGCCTTTATCTAAATACAGCCTGCTCTGGCACAAATTGAAATAATACACGATGAAGTATGCTCCCTTAGAAATATCCTGCACTTATTTGGAGCTGTGCACCGGATTTACACCCCCTTCGAAGCAGTCAGCTAAAAATTGCCAGATGGCTCTCCATCTTTCTATCGCTCCCACAACTTTATTGTCTTACAGTCTGTTGCTGCAAAAGCCCCCCATTCTTTTCCCACCTCTGTCGCAAATACACATAAAGTCTTGTGCAAATAATCCCATGTAGTTTGCAGACAATTTGGTTCACGCAGGGTCAGACGATAGAGGCACTTATGTTGAAGTCCAGTAGTGTAGAGCTACACTTTTATGTACAGTGGGGTTTAATCTATTCAAAGCCAAACACAAAATATGTGACAGCGCACAGCGTGCAACCACAACAACAAACAGGCTCTTGTTTTGAGAAATCTCCACACTCGCTTTATCCTCCATCTCACCCTCCTGCCCTACGTTTTTGGTGCTAAAGGCTCCACCCTGGGTGCTGCCACAGGTTTATTTAGAGCTGGGGGCATGTCCACAACCGCACAGCTTGTCTGAATGGAGACTCACAACATGTGGCAAAACCCCCCACCGACACTCACCATCTGGCCTGGTCCTCTCTACGGCATGAGACCCGCGCACTGCAACACACTAGGGAATACACAGAGTGCACAGATGTGCGGTCCAAATATTCCCATGCTCGTGCACGAATGGAAGAACTGAGATTTGTTTTCTTGGAATTGGTGCATAAAGACGCACTCTTTATCCACTATTTTTCAGTTTTGAAGTTTACTCGGTATCATGCTGTATTTTCTTTCAACTAATTGCAATATGGCCCTTTTATTTACATATCTGATAGCTGTTTTTCTAGTGAAGCTGTTGGCCCAACACATAAAAACTTCATCTAAAATCTAGTAAGACCTCAGAGCTGACAGACTGAAGCCAAATGCCCATAAGCATGTTGACCTTTTGAGGTCAGAAATCATTGTGTGCTGTCCCACCACTGTGTGGTCTCCGGTGTATAATTGACATTTAATGGAGGCCTCTGTTAGCGTGGGGCCATAATGGCACTGGGTAAAAGAATGGAGAGAAAGGGGGGGAAAGAGGAAACTGGAAAGATATAGAGATAGTTGTATGAGTAAGAGGTAATGAAGGTAGGAAGGGTTAGAAATTTAGCTGAAAAATGCTAACAACTGAAGTGTCCTGAAGAAGTAAAGGAGGAGAGGGGTTTAAACAGATACATGGGAGTGAGAAAGGAGAGCCCAGGAACAGACGCAGAGGACAACGGCCTGTTGTCTGCCTGCCAACCCCATCTGTCTACTTTCACATCAATTCCATCAAACAGAGAGCTATGAGAGATGGAGAGGGAAAAAAGAGCATGTTAATGTTGACACTATGCCCTGATATGTCATTATAATAGAATTGCAGTGCATAAGAAGAGCATCCAAGTGCTCCCAGGTCTTCTGACTAAGATGAATCACTCTTACTTGTGCGACAGAAATTATGATCTCCCAGTGCAGGTCTGTGTTCAAGGGCATGAAACAAATCTTTTATTTTCATAATCATCCTCACTGCCTGGATCAAAGTGGCGCAGACTTTTCAAAAACATCCAGGAGCATCTACAGAAATGAAAATGTGTCTATTCTCCTCATTTGCCTATGTCTTAGAAATAGTCACTGTTGAAGGGAGTGGCTGCTTTTTATCTGCTTCAAAACCAACTGAAGTTGGCTGAGTATCAAAGTCTCCACTCAGGGGAAAACCACGCTGAATGTTACACAAAATGTGAAAAGTAAACAGTGTGGGCAGAGGTTAGCTTTTGTGGCATGTGACTTAATAATACCGCTGTAAAAAGGGTTTCGCCTTAGGTCAGGCTGTGGCCTTACAATCACAATGGATAGCAGAGATAACAAGCAGGTAAATGCAAAACATATAGTGAAGGGGAAAACCCATAGAATAACCCTGACAGAAAACATGTCAACTTATTAAATCTTATAGCACAATTGGATAATAAGTAACCACTGCATCAGCTTTGTAACTGCATCATAATCTCTCCCTTTTCTTGACAGCCAGGGTATAGTTTTCTACAATCAGGCAGTGTACAGTAATGTAAGCATTTTGACAATCATAACTAGGGTCTGAGCACCAACCTCGGGGTAAGGACAGGACCCTATTGTATCTGTAGGCGATATTACTTTCTCTCATAATAATTGCTCATTTTGGGGCCTTAACATGTTCAGAAACGCACCAAACTTTGCAGATCTATCAGTCCTGGTGAAAAATGACGTATTTTGGTGGTTTTGTGCATGTGTTTTAAAAAAAATCTCTCCACAGGGGCCAAAACTGCCTTTCTGGGGGGGCCTCAACAACATTTGGGCATGCATGCATGATGTATCATGTCCAGACAAACAAAAACTAGTTAATTGTCTTTTAAAAATCTGCACAAGAAATGAGAAAATAAAGGGTAAGGGTTGGAATTTGATGTTTTTGTTGTTGTTGTTGTTGTTGTTTTACATATTATAGGCATCAGATATTGACAAACTCCACCCAGGGATTTTATCTGATTGACTTGAGATTTTTTTTTCTGATTCTGGATAAAGTGTCAATCTGAAGTTGTGCGAACTGTGAATTTTGACCTTAGGGCGGGGCCACAACAGGGCCCCAAAGTTTGATTTATGATTTTTTTCTTCAAAAATCTTTTCAAACATTCAGCCCGGCAGACCATCCAACCTAGCCTTATGATTCTGGGTCTGCATATGGGCCATCATCAGACCTTCAAAAAAAAACCTGGACCCCTGCCAAAACCCCAAAAGCAAATCCACCAGCTTTATCTCAATTTCAAATTAAAGCATTTATTGCAGATGGTGCTAAATGACTTTAACCTGGTGTAACTATTGTATACATTGTTATGTGTTCTTCTATAGTTTCTGGCAAGACAATAGTATCACACTGAATATGCCCGCATGCGAACATCCTATCATAGTGCCCTCTACTGGCAAACCTGCGGTCACACAAATGGGTAATATGTGTTTTCCCTACCTAAACTATCAAGCTCAGATTTTGAGCTGAAGTCTTTAATTTTTGTCCACAACCACTCACGTGTTTTTTAAAAGGACAGCTTATTCAAATTTCACATGTGCGATCACGTTCAACGTTCAAAGGTTAACTTTAACTGGAAGAAGTCAGTAACACCGCTTACATAGAATGCCAAATCCTCCTTGATTTTATATACAGATTTTCAGTCCTGCCCAGATCACACCTAAAAATTTCCATCTTGCTTTGTCACACTGCCACCCAGTTTTCACAGCGGGTACTATCTGTGGTGTCATGCAGTGTACACGCAGGTACATACCCACTTATTTTTCAGTCTCCATGGAGGATCCCCACTTCTAAATGTGCTCCTAGTATGGCAAGGGCAACAAAAAAGTAATCTGAGTACACTAGTGTGTTGCTTTGGAAATAATTATTCCTAATAATGTCGAAGAATATGGACTAATCCACTCAAAATGTAGAATCATCTAGTTGTCGGAGTCTTTAGTCAGTGGGCCAATGGTGATGGGAAAATCTTGTCTTCTTGTCTGTTAATTTCATAACTTTGCTTACTCCCTGAAGCAGCGTAAGTGAAGTGACATGTGTCTACAAAGACTTGTTGACTTTAGGCACCGCTACAATACAGCGTAGCACCTGTTTGTATTGCCAAATAAATTGAGCAGTATTCAAAAGCAGAGACTAGCTTGGAAAGAGTGGAGGTTCTAATGATGAGAAGGGCAAATCCCCCTGGTTCCAAACAAGTTGATGTTGTGGCATCCCCTGATACCTTGTCAATGAGATGGTGAGCCATGTTTGCCAGTTACTGGATTGCAAGTTGTAATGAAAATTTCCTGGTTGCTGTATTACCACTACTGCTTTTGCTATCACTGGTTTTCGAGGCAATCAGTGATTTTTTCATGTTGCTTGGTCGATTGCATTCTCAATCTAAAAGGAACTGCTCCAGGATTCAACTGGAAGTGAGCCAGGACAAGATAACCTATTCAAAGTGATATCGGTTTGCCTGCTTTGTGCTGAAACCTAGTTTGATGGCTGTATTCAGAAAAGTATGTGAACCCTTTGGGATTTCTTGGATTTCTGCATAAATTGGTCATAAAATGTGTTCTGATCTTCATCTAAGTCACAACAAACACAGTCTGCTTAAACTAATACAGCACAAAAAATGATATGTTTTCATGTTTTTATGGAAAAAAACATGTAAACATTCACAGTGCAGGGTGGACAAAGTATGTGAACCCCTAGGTTAATGACTTCTCCAGGAGCTCCAGGACTCTAGGAGTCCAATCAATGTGATGAGATTGGATGTGTTGGTTAAAGCTGCCCTGCCCTACAAAAAACACACTTGGTTTTGAATTTGCTGTCCTCAAGAAGCATTGCCTGATGTGAACCATGCCTGGCACAAAAGAGCTCTCAGAAGACCTACAATCAAGAATTGGTGACTTGCATGAAGCTGGAAAGGGTTACAAAAGTATCTCTAAAGGCCTTGATGTTCATGTGTCCACGGTAAGACAGACTGTCTACAAATGGAGAAAGTTCAGCACTGATGCTACTCTCCCTAGGTGTGGTCGTCCTGTAAAGATGACTGCAAGACCACAGCGCAGAATGCTCAGTGAGGTGAAGAAGAATCCTAGAGTGTCAGCTAAAGACTTACAGAAATCTCTGGCACATGCTAACATTTTTGTTGACAAATCTACAATAAGTAAAACATAAAACAAGAATGGAGTTCATGGGAGGACACCACAGAGGAAGCCCCTGCTGTCCAGAAAAACATTGCTGCACGTTTAAAGTTTGCAAAAGAGCACCTGGATGTTCCACAGCACTACTGGCTAAATATTCTGTGGACAGATGAAACCAAAATTGAGTTGCTTGGAAGGAACACACAACGCTATGTGTGGAGAAAAAAAAAGCACAGCACACCAACATCAAAACTTCATCCCAACTGTGAAATATGGTGGAGGGGCCATCATGGTTTGGGGCTGCTTTGCTGCCTCAGGGCCTGGACGGACTGCTGTCATTGACAGAAAAAGGAATTCCCAATTTTATCAAGACATTTTGCAGGAAAATTTAAGACCATCTGTTCGCCAACTGAAGCTCAACAGAGGATGGGTGATGCACCAGGACAACGACGCAAAGCATAGAAGTAAATCAGCAACAGAATGGCTTCAACAGGAGAAAATACGCCTTCTGGAGTGGCCCAGTCAGAGTCCTGACCTCAACCCAACTGAGATGCTGTGGCATGACCTCAAGAGAGCGATTTGCTCTAGACATCCCAATAATATTGCTACACTGAAACAGTTTTGAAAAGAGGAATGGTCCAAAATTCCTCCAGACCGTTGTGCAGGTCTGATCTGCAACTACAGGAAACATTTGGTTGAGGTTATTGCTGCCAAAGGAGGGTCAACCAGTCATTAGCCTAGGGGTTCACATACTTTGTCCACCCTGCACTGTGAATGTTTACATGGTTTGTTCAATAAAAACATGAAAACGTATCATTTTTTGTGCGGTATTAGTTTAAGCAGACTGTGTTTGTCTATTGTTGTGACTTAGATGAAGATCAGAACACATTTTATGACCAATTTATGCAGAAATCCAAGAAATCCCAAAGGGTTCACATACTTTTTCTTGCAACTGTATGTCTAAATGAGCCAGCAAAACAGGGGAATGCATGCTTTTTCAGAACAACCTCTCCAAACAATCCTGGTATGAAAGCTCCTTTAACTTTATGACATGAGAAAATCCCCCAGTGATGTGTCACTGTGTGCTCTGAAACGGTAGCTGAGGTTGTGTATGAGGATGAATTCAATTGACACACTGACTGAACAAACAAGGAGATTACAACCTTTTTCTTGTCTCAGGCTTATAAAAGAGAAGCGTGGAAACAGTACTAAAGTCAGGAACACCTGAGGGCAGAGGTTTTCCTTCACAGGGGAAAAACATCCTGAAGGGAGAGGTGTCCACCAAAGACACCGTCCACAGAGAGCAGACAGAGAACTTTAAGATGCAGCTGAAAGCTCAGGAGGGAGTCTGTCAGCAGCTGCAGACAATGTTGGAGGAGTCTCAAAACCAATAAGTAAGCTCAAGGAGAGCAGCAAAAAGTACAAGACCCTGGCTGAGACCCTGCAAGCAGAGAAGGAGTCCCTGCAGCAGCAGGTAGAAGAAGCCTCCAGCTGAAGTATGTTAAATACACAGCAACTGGAGAGCTGAAGGCTCAGGAGGAAACCAACCAGGAGCTGTTAAATGAGCTGGAGGAGACCCAGAAACAGAAAGATCAGCTTCTGGAGAAGACCAGTGAGTACAAGACACTGGTGCAGGTGATGACCCCCAAGAAGGAGTCTCTGCAGCAGGAGATGGAGGTCCTTCAGGAAGAGACCTTCAGCAGAGATAAGTTCAACTCTGAGAAGCTGGAGAGCCTGAAGAAACAGCTCAAAGATGAACAAAAGAGAGCTTCAAGCTAGCCTCTGAACCAAAATATCAGGATGATGAAAACCAAGAGCTACAAAAGCAGCTGGAGCTCCAAACATGCTTACAGGAAACACCGGAGAAGATCTCCTATTGGAGACAGTTCAAAAACTTCTGCAGCCAATACAAACATCTGAGTAGGCAGGACCTGGAGCAGAAGTAATCAGTCCCACCCCCACCCCACATAGATTGGCTGTCACTCCTCTACGTGTTCTTACCATATCTGCATGAGTTTTTCTATGGGTGCTCCAGTTTCATCCCACACCACAAATTTTGGACTGTGAAATGTACCACAATTGAACTGACAAGGAGAAGAGCTGCACAGAAATTGCAAGTACAATAAATGTAAGCACCACGAGCTAACAGCTGCATTGCATCTGTTCACTCTAATTTCTCATTTGACTGTGTGGCTGATTGGTTGGCCATCTTGTTGCACACCACACTATATAAACAAAAGTGTTAGATCTTTCTCATGTTCTCATGTGTGGGTCCGTCAGATTTATAAAGTCTATAAAGATTTTAAGAATTTGTTAGTATGTGTCTGGCTTTAAGGACAACAAAATTATGTAGTCAACTCTGTATTTAGGTGGAATACAAAGTTAACACCCATTTAAAGTGAGACTAATTTTTCAAATCTCTCATGACTTTTATTAAACAAACTTTCAAAGAGAAGTTATCTAAAGACTGGTGACATTTCTTCTATCTTGCCTTCATTTAAGCCTTTGTTTTCAGTTTACAGAGCAATTATTTAAAAAAACTTGATATTGTCAAAAGTTCCTTAACAAGTTTTTGGAGACACAGAACTCGCAGAATGCAAAGTATGCAAAAAACTATTAAAACCTTCCTTTCTCTGGGGCTTCAAATGATCTAAAGAGAACACTAAAACAGAGAGCACTGAAGCAGATTCAGCCCTCAGGGAGCAACTTAGACCAACTTTATTTGAGCAGTGCTCTGCCTCACAGCTCTGGGACTTCTTTGTAAAATAGAGAAACAACTCTGTTATTCTCTTGTTAATATGATGTCACAATTATAGCACTACAATAGCAAGAGCAAAGAAATCTATTGAGCCATGCATGATATTGCCTAATTTTACCATGTCAGATTGATACACATCCATCTAATTACATAAAAAGAGCCCCAAACAAACTCTAATTTCTATCTCAGCTTTACCAAGACAAAACAATGAAATGTTATGTTAGGAAATGGAAATCCAAGTGCATGTGTAGGGAAGAAAAAACTCAAAGAGAACAGAAAGAGTTACAAGCAGTAAACAAGCAACACCTTATAGCTTTTTTTATCTGGCTGATCATTCGACTGAAGCTCTGTGATTAAAGTATAAAAATAACTTTTACAGCTTAAACAGAACTTTCAAAAGTGATCTAACAGTGCAATAACTTTCAGTGGGGAGGATCCCTCTCTTGCTAATATATAACTTTGGCAATAGGCCAGAGCAGTCCATCTACCTTGGCAGTATAATCCATCATTCTGCTGACTGTGAGGCTGAGACCAAATGCAGACTTGGACTTGTGCATGGAGTGATGAGTTCACTAAGTAAGATGATGTCGTGCTCTAGATCAGGGGTTATCAACTTTTTTCCCTTTTTTTTACCATGGCACACCTAGACTTGCCTCAAGGCACACCAGTGTGCATTGCCACACCGTTTGAGAACCACTGCTCTAGATATCTGAGCATTCAGATGAAAGTCAGAGTGTTTCTGTCCTTGTTCCTCCCGTTCTTGCTATACTCTTTCGAGGCCTGGATGTTGACTGATGGTGCTCTCTCCAGGGCCTGATCCAGCTTACTGCAAACTGGATGCCAAGAACCCATTGGGCTCGTCCAGCCTTGAACTGCTCCAGCCTCCTGACAGCCATCCTCCAGGCCAAGGTTGATACAGCAAAGTGTCATATGCTCCCTGACCTGACCATGTCAGTCAGCATGGTTCATAGCTTTCTCCAACATCTCTGGCAGCTTTGCATCCTCTGTCCGTCAAAATGCATGTAATCTTTGAAGGGGGGTATCGGCATTATGCATTTCTTACAGCCATCTAGTTGCACTCAGAGAACTTTGGTGGGCACCAAAGTGTACCAAAGAAACACAATGCTGCTTTAAGACAGGATGCACACTTTCAAACTGTTGTATCTTTCAGATGAGTCTCCCCTACAAGGTTGATCTTATATTTTTTTGCTGTTTTATCTAAAAACTGCAGGTTTAAACTACTTCTTTTTACCTAGCATCATCCTCTATCCTTTCCTGTAACTCTTTATATCTGTCATCTATTCCTCTAGTTCCCGTAACCACACATTTGGATCAGTTAACGGCAGCTGAGATGTTTGTGTGTGCATATGCACGTGTGTCAAATATAAACAGACTTAGAGGCTTCCATCTGTCAGCACATAATACCTGTCGACAAGCTAAGTTATAAACACAGAATTATTGCTCTACTAGTCTCTTTGTATGAGAGTTTGATAATGTGTGTCTGTCGACTTTTTCACACTGTCTTGGAGATTTGCATTGGGGAGGTAATGACTTGTAAGTAGGTGTCAGGATTACCAGGCCCACGGCTATTTTCACCTGACAGAAAAACCATTAGAGCACTTAAACTTAAGGCTCCAACTTCTCAATTTGGATACCCAAGTTTTTATCAAACTGATGCAAAAATGTCAGGTTTTATCTGCTGTTGTGGTTGTTGTCAATCTTCACCTTTATAAACAGACAAAAGTAAAGCTAGGGCTGCACGGTTACCTGTCACTAGCTATCAAGTGTTCACACATGTGGAGAGGGAGGGAAGAGTCGTGTGCATACCTGGCCCTCTCCCCCTGCAGGTTACCTGTCAATCACAGCAGGTCATGGCTCACAGAGGCTGCTACGACCCTACCGAGTAAACTAGGGATTAGTGCTCACACTGCACTTACTATATACAAGGTCATGGCATTAGTTATCTAAACAATTACACATGTGAAAGAAGAATAAGTTAGATAATATCTTAACTTTGCCTTAGCTGATGCATGCAAATTTTCCCTAACTGATGTATTGGAATGAGTTAAACTTGTTTCTCTTCAATATTGTTCTATACAACATAGAAAATCAATTTACTTTAAGATTGTTATATTTGTAGTATATCCCTTCCCCTTCTCAAAATAAAGAAAAAATACCTTATAAGTATACAAAATAGGCTAACAAGCCAAACAAGGATTACATCACCATGGAGGCTGGTTACATTCCTTGTAGACTGCTTATCTCCTGTCCACTGTCTGTTGAAGTAAACTTGCTTCTACCATCAGTTTTGCATTTTCCGTTGGAGTTCATACACGGCCTGAAGCAAACCAGCCAAAGAAAAGTTAAAAGGTCAGAAGAGTAAAGAAGACGACACAGTTATCTGTCATATTTTCACACTGATGCATTTCCCCTTGAGCTATGTTTGGTGGGAATATAAGAGAACTGCCCACAGGGTTGCTACACTTCCATGTTACTGACTTCTCCTTTTTTTCCTCACTTTTATAAGTCCAGTTATGAGAAATACTCTGCCTTTATCCTTTACCACACATGCATTTTCAGTGCTTTCAAAAAACTTCTGAACAATGTACTTAAATTTTCAAGGTGAGCTGCATGTGTGACCACAAGCTTATGCTGATATACAGAACCAAAAAATGAAAATTCACACCTTTGAATGTTTTACCCTTTTATTGATTTTTCATAATGATCATGTCAATATAGTTTATCTTTTTGCAAAAAAAAACACTTTGATGTCAAAGTGAAAACAGATTCCTACACAGTGAGTTCAATTCAACAAAAATATGTCATGCAAAATAACATTGCATGACATATTTATCCTTTCTAAAATGACCTACAACTAAGGCCCAGTCAATTGGTGCTAGTAGTCTCACAATTAGTGAAATAGGGATCACCTGGGTGCAGTGAATGTGTCTCAAGTGATTGTAGTATAGAGAAGCCTGTGTCTGGAAGGCCCAGTCACTAGTTAATCAGTATTCCTGGCTACCATTACACCATAAACTCAAAAGAACACCCCAAACTACTAAGAGAAAAGATCATTGAGAAGTATAACTCAGGGGATGGACAAAAAAAAATCATTTTCAAGGAAATGAGTTTGCCCCAAAGATCAGATAATCTATCATCAAGAAATGGAAGGAATATGACACATGTGTAAATCTCCCTAGATCAGCCTGTCCTCACAAACTTGAGTGACCATGCAAGAAGGACAGTAGTGAGAGAGGCCACTGTGACTCCTGTGAAGAATCTGAAGGAGTTGCAAGTTTCAGCAGCTGAGATGAGAGAGACTCTTTATACCACATCTATTGCCCAGGTTATTCACCAGTCACAGCTTTATGGGAGAGTGTCAAAGAGAAAATCACTGTTGAAGAAAATACATAATTAATCTCGACTAGAGTTCTCCAAAACTGCTGGTGGGAGACTCCATGGTCAAATGGGTGAAAGATTTTTTTTGTCTGATGAGACAAAAATGGTGCCTTTTGGCCATCAGGACACCAAACACTGTACATCATCACAAACACATCATCCCCATTGAGAAGCACGGTGGTGGCAGCATCATGTCGTGGGGATGCTTCTCTGCAGCTGGCCCTGGAAGGCTTATAAACAGAGGGTAAAATGAATGCAGCAAAATATTGGAAAATCCTGGAGGACAATCTTAATCAGGCTACAAGAGACCTACGGCTTGGGAGATTATTTATATTATAGTAAGACAATGACCTGAGGCATGCAGCAAAAGCTACACAGAAATGTTTAAAGACAACAAAGGTGAATGTTCTGGCATGGCCAAGTCAAAGCCCAGACCTTAATCCAATAGAGAATGTGTGGCTGGACTTGAAAAGGGCTGTTCATGCCTGATCCCTGTGCAACCTGGCAGTATTTGAGCAGGTTTGCTAAGAAGAATGGAGTAAAATTACAGTGTCCAAGTGCAAGCCCGATTGAGACCTGTCTACACAGACTCAGTGCCGTGAATGCAGCCAAAGGTGCTTCTACACATACTGACGTGAAGGGCATGAATTTTTATGCAGTCACTTTTTACACATTTTTACATTACATATTTTTCATGTAATTACCATTACTTTATAGAATTCACTTCGACATTGAAGAGGTTTTTGTGTTTTGAACCATGACTGATTTTTTTATTAAATCAATAAAAGGGTAAAACATCCAGGGGGTGAAAATTTTGTATAGGCACCATAGAAGCCAACATTTTCATAATAGCATCAAACTTTGTTGTATTTGTATCCTCTTTTCTTGCTGTGTCTCCAACTTCTGCCAGTGCTTCTGCACACCACCAGCCAACTCACTCACCTTTGTTTTTGCACCATTATCTCCTGTAAATGCGAGCTAATCATCACTGTTTATTTACCTTTTAAAAGGACAAAATCATCAGAGAAATGGGAGGGACAGATTTCTCAGAATAAACACAAACCGAAAGTTCCTCACAGGAACTAAAATACATCAAAATAAATGCAACAAGCCTGCAATGCATGGTTGCAAAAGAGTCTAGTGAAACAGACAGTGACTGTTAGGTTTTTAAATACTTTAATTCTGCTTAATGCTCGTCTGTACTGCTTTGTCTCTCTCACACACTTTAGTACAGGGACCTGCAGGCTAAGTTGCTAAATACTTTAAAAGACTGTGTGTGCATGTAATTTTGTGTCTGTGTGTTCATGCCTGTACATCTGTGTGTGCCACTTTGTCTATGTTTGACAGGCAGAGAGAGAAGAGACTCCTTACTTTTTATCAGAGCTGATGTCTTCTCATGAACTTTAAATACACACACTAAACTACACACATATATAAGGCACTATATAGAAATACAATACATATACTGTTTAAGAGCATGCTGGTGTCAATATGAAATAAAACAGGCTTTCGGCTATGTTTTTGCACTAACTTGGTATGAACTTTCAGCTATTCAGTCTCAACCTGCCCACTTTCATGTTTGCATGTATGTGAGGAAAAACACATAAAGGAAAAGAGAAAAAGGGAATTAATAGAAAAAATATTAAAATAGGTATTTTCTTTAGTAATTTTGCATTGAAGTGTATTCTGTGTATGCTTGAACTACATATGTGCATGAATGTACACTCTGCAGTGCATGAACAGGGTGGGGGTACCCAGCAGCATCAGCGACAGCCAGCAGCCATTTCTCGTGCTTGACGGAGCTGTCAGAACACATTGAGTCGTCCCTTCGTTTTCAGGAACTCAGGGCATGCATTCTTCCATCAGAGAATCAAAGGATGAGACCTGGAAGGTGTCTTCATACATAAGGGCAGACATATCTGCACAAAGAAAGGTACGGTAGACTTTTAAACCCACCGAATCTGACAGTGGGACACAGTTAGAGGCTCTGAGAGCCAAACCTCGTCCCTGTCATGCTGGAGCACCTCAGAATCAGACACTTGGACAAAACTCAGGGTTCAGAACTGAGCTTTTATTCAACAGAGCAGACTGAAATCTCCTCTTAACTTTGGGCTGGCAGACATGCGCAGAAAGTCAAATCCATCATCGCTCGAGGCTACTTTCATTCTCTGCTGTGCACCGAGACGTGAGCAGACCTGCCTATCTTATACCAAAGCAAATTACAGAAAGAGATTCCCACAACCGCCAACTGACTTCTAACATGTGTTTGTGTGTATACAGATGAAAAACATAGAGTGGAGGCAACTGCCCATAGATTATGTAAGAAAATGTTCATTTGAAAAACAGTAATAACAAAAATTCACAGCATTTAGTCCCAGCTCTGCCAGTTCAACATTATATAACTACAAGTGAACCTTCTGCTGAGGGTCAGGTTCATAAATCATACCTTACAACTACCATAATACATTCCTTGAAGTTCAATCATTTTCCACAACCGATACATGAAAGTCATAACTCATACAGATGACAGTTAATGTGTTTGATTAAATGCCAGCCTATAGAGTTTTCAGATGATCCTGATCCTGAAAAAAAAAAACTTTTGTAAAATTACACTAAAAAGATAACTTTTTAAATTCTTCTCTGTCCGGTTGTAATGGTCTGATGTAAAGACGTTGCTAAAATCTTGTTTAGTCATCAGGCTGGAATTGTCATCCTTGGCATGTCACAACAACACGTCTGTCTGCCTTCATGCTTGATGTAAATATAAACACTGGAAGGAGCTGCAGTTACAGGTCCAGTGTTGTGTGTGTATTTGGGAGCTTCACACACACTGGGATGGAGCGGTTGGCCTACACTTTGATTGTCTGCTGCCAGGGCCATGTCTGTTTGTTTACTGTACGATAAGATAAGCAAAACCCAAAACAAAAAGAGCACTCAGTGGACTCCAATGCTCATCCTTCCCTCTGAAATGCTGCTTAGCTTCTCTGAAAGTGATCAGTTTGGGAAATAGAGAGGGCAGATGTGGATTTTCTTACGAGAGCTTTTGAAGAATCTGCATGAAAGCAGTAACCAACTAACATTTCTATTACAGATTACTTAAAAAGTCAAAATCAATTAACTTCAGTGGCAGTGCAAATGGGACATATTGCTTGGTCAGTGCCAAATTATCTTACTTAAAGTTGCATCCGTGAATGCCGCAGACCAAAACATCTGATCCAGAGATAGGGGTGCAGAAGGTCACATAGCCGCACATGTAGGCTCCCAGGGGGAAGAATAAAAAGACAGGTCTGGCTGCAGAACATGCATCTCCAATGGCCAGTCTCACAGACCATTTATCTGGGATGCCATGTCTTTCAGAACGAGATACCCACTAAAACTTTTGGGATTAAATCAAATCTGTTTCGGGTTAGGGTAAGGGTAAAGGAGGGGGGTTAGGATGCCAAGTTAAAAACCTGACCTGCAAAACCTGATAACAAATGTTTTAAAAAGCAGAGTAAGCAGTCTGCTGACAGAAATAAGGCTTGTACTCCAAGAAAGCATTCAAACGCAGCAAGCATAGCTTTACCTTAAGCTGCATGTAGATAATATAGCTAGGTGGCTAACGTATCATAGTAAAAAAAGGTAAGGCTAAGCTCATGAAGTGGCTACGTAAGCTACGTAGCAATGTTGGCTTTAGCTACGCAAGCTAAATCTCAAATAAACCAAAGCTGACATTGGCTTATGTAGTAATGTTAGTTACATAGCTAGTGTAGCTACACTAGCTTAACGAAGCCACTGTTTATGTAACGACTTCTTAAATAGGTCTATGCATGACTTAATCCCAGATTAGACCTTTGATCTTTTTCTCTGTTTTATTTATGAAAATTTCTTTGTCTGTAGTGTCTGCAGTGTGTTTTTCATGAGTGTCCCTGCCAGACTTTGTTTATGAATAAAGGTGAATTTAAAAAACACAATCTAAAATGTTTCTCCAGCAAATTACAGCTCTTCACTTCTGAAAGACATAGCGTCTCAGATGAACCGTCTGTGAGGGTGGTCGTCAGAGTTAGACAGTCTGCAGCCAGACTGTCTAGAAAGTAGCATGAGCTAATGAATGAGAATGAGCCCACATTGTTTTTGGCCCATTTTTACCTAAATTCCCTAAATAACGGGGAGAAACCGTACCCATCTATGGCACGGTATAGCCTAGCTTACTTACAGGTACCCCCACAGTGCTCTCATTAAAGGGGCAATGCATATTGAAATCTCTGGAGGCTAGTGCCACAACTATTGCCAACCCAACTCCAAAATTCTGAAATATCCCTTTAAGATCACTGCCTTTGTACAGGGAAACACTTCTTTCTATCAGGCCTTCACAAGTTTCTCTGTTTTTGAGCACCCTTGCAGTGACCAGTCACCTTATTGTCAGAGTCACTGACAATTGTGTCAAGCATGCTAAATCTACTAGGTCGCTTTTCTCCTCTCTATGGTTTTGGACCATGCCTCGAATGCAAGGTCAACTCATCAGCCACCAATACTGAGTGGCACCGTGGTAGTTCTATGTCTGCAGGTAGTCAATTGACAGGACTAGTAAAGATACCTTCAAATTATAATCATAATATACTCAGCTAAAAATGTAATTTAAGGAGGGCTGGTGTCACCCCAGAATACAACCAGCCAGGTTGTTCACACCTGCTTACACTTTTTGTTTATTATCATCCTTGAAAGTTAGAAGTTATAGCTGGAACTAAAATGAGAATATAAGTGAATGTTACCCATTAAAAGGCCTCTAAAATTCACCACAGACTGCCTTATCCAGTTAAGATGGAAAGTGGATAGTATTCATTTCAACATTTATTAAAAGTAATTTATCAATAAGAAGTTTTTTGATAGACGTGTTGTCTTGTCAGTGTTCTTGCAGCCCCCTGGGTATTTTGACTGGATGACTGATGGGCATAATTTGGAAAAATCTGCAGGATAATTAAGTACACATTCTTCTCTGACATTTGATCTTATTTGAAAAAACAGTACTGTGTAACCATGGTAAGAACATATATATTTAAAAAAAAAAGAATTAAATGGAAACCAGGCTGAATAAGTTGATTGCAGGCATAGTGAAGTGAGAGAATCTAAAAGGACAGTGAGTTATATAGAAACTAAATGTTGGTGGGATTCATGACATAAGCAGTAAATTTGTGGAGCTTCTGTCTGCTCCAGCATGCAGTGTCACAGCTTTCATCCCAAGACTGTGCCAGGAAATACTCAAAATAAAAACATTTTGTATGCGGACAAAGAAAGACTTTCTTCAAAGAATGCTAAACCGGGCTTTTACTTTTATCTTTATCTTTCCTAACAGATTGTGCTGGTGTTGATACAGAGTGCTTCACTAATTGTATAGGTTTGGAGACAATTTTATTTACAGACACATTTTCATCAGGATCATCCAGAAACAAATTGCAAACACATATTCTACCAATGGGGGCATACATATTTGCTAAAACCAGGTTATTATGGCTCTCTGTTTTTATTTTCTTGTTCATTTTTGGCCACAAACCACATACAGTACGTGGAAAAAAAACTAGGCAAACCCTCTATTCTCTAGATTCTCCATATGTGAGACATGCACATGCAGTGCTCATGCAAGCAGTCTAAAAGCTCTTATTAACTTGCAGATGAAATAAAAATTGAGATGAGCGTCTCACATGGACAGTCTGAGACAGCCCTTAGAAACTTGTTTGTGCCCACTTTTATCAGCATTTGAAATCATGTTCCTTAATGTTTTATGGGCAATATCAAATTCTCAAGGTATTTGATACCAGGTATCAAATAAATAAATTAAGACTTGGGGAAAGTAGTGATGTCTGCATTTATCACAAACAATTTCACTTTGAATATATGGGGTAAAAAGGTCAAATCTGATTGGATAAGATCAGATCACATGGTATTGAATCTTATCATTATATTCAATCAAATATCTAATCATACTGTATCCTGTTGCATTGCATTGTAACACACCACATCATGTCAGGTGTGTTATATTGTATCTGAGATGCAATAGACTAATTTGAATGTCTACATGTTTAGACCCATCTTAATGTATATACAGCTAACGCCAACATCCCACCAAACCAACACACACATTTACAGTATAGAAACATATGGATGGGCACATACTCTCACATAAATACTCAGTATTATCCTGAATCTTTTCTTTTTTTTTTTGATCAGCCTCTTTAATTGTGCACTCCTGCATCTCGCCTGGTGTATTTACAGAAAGCGTAACAAGGCCAGTGGAGCCAATTATACAAAGAACAGTCTCCAAACCCATCGTCCGGGTGGAGGAATCACAGAAATATTTATCCTGTTTAAAAGTTTAGGAAGGAGAGAAAGGGCCTTGGCACTAAACCCTTTAGTGAGGCAAGGGGAATGAAAACCTCCAGTGTAAAAGGACCTATTAGTCTCAGGACATGGGCATTAGCATGATAGTAGACTTATCCTCGGGGCTGAAGGAGAGGGACGCTGTCTCTACGCTTTCAGCTAGGGGGTAGAAGAGGGGGGTCCTATACATACACACACAAGCTCTCTGATAGGCAGGGAAATGCAAAGTGGGGCCCTATACAGAGCATGAGGCACACCAGCGACCCAGTAAATAAGGAGGAGGAGGAGGCAGGGAGGAGAGAGGGCGGGTCGGGGAGTGAAGGAGGGTGATGAAGAGAAGGGGAGAATTAAACGTGCTCACAACAGAGCAAGAAGAGGAGAACCATTAAAAGATGTGAGGAGCAATTTGTAAAACTGCTAGGGACGACAATGGTCTTCAAGCATGAGAAAGGAGTTTGTAACTTTCTCTTTGTATGAAACTTTTCTCTCTGGTAAAGCAACAAATATTCTGCTTACCTGCTTGGGGCTCTTTGATACGGAAGTCCTAAGAAGACATGAAATTATACATTTAATTTTACTCGGTTTTCATGATGGCAAGTATATTTCGGTTGTTTTCTTTAGTAATCAACTTAATTATGTCAGTATTTCAGGAATATAAAAGTGTTTGTTTTCCCATGGTGACTAAATTCAGTTGTTTTCCCCTAAGATCTTGAGAAATGAACTAGTTAGGGATGTGGGTATCAGGAACAATCACTATAAAAGTCACTGGCAGTTCTTCAAATAAAGTTACCGCATGAAACTGATTTTCTTACAGAGATGCCCGAGAAAGTCTGGCTGCAGACCGCAGATCTCAGGCACCCCCCTTTTCGGACCACTATGTTGAGAAATAACATCAGCCAGAATGGATATACAAAAAACTTTCAGAATTAAAATTCATTAAATTTCGGTAAGCATCAGGGTTAGGCTTAGGGCCCCACCAGAAGTTAAAAGTCAAAAAAATGTCCTGCAAAACAAAATAAGAATAAGTTCAGTAAAGCTGCTTAAACAGTCGTCTCACAGGAAAAAAGCTTGTCCTCCATAAAAACACGCTCACACTGCTAATTTAGGTAATTCTAAAGCTAACAAAGCTAACAAAGATTATGCTACATTGGCATTTGCTTAAGATAGACACATTTCAGAAGTAGTTAAGTCAAAGGTGGCTTGCTTTAGTTCTGTTAGCTTTAGCTAGCACTATTGGCTTACACAGTGACATCAACTATGTAGCTTGCAAAGCTATGTTAGCTTTAACTAAAGCGTAACAGCTTTAGCTAAAGCTAACGAAACTAAAGTGAGCTAAATTTTGGGATGGATAGGTAAGATTAGTACCCCTAAAGAAGGGTGTTGAAAAGTGGGGCAACACGAGTGGGGTTTTTTTTTTTGGGACCCTTTCCAACTTTTGCTCTATGAAACCGCAAAAAAATCTGTGCCGTGCTGCACCGAACTGAACCAGACCGGACCGCTCCGTGGAAATGACCTATTAGAGTCACTAAGTACCTGGAGAGAA
Organism: Cheilinus undulatus; assembly: GCF_018320785.1. Lineage (NCBI taxonomy): Eukaryota > Metazoa > Chordata > Actinopteri > Labriformes > Labridae > Cheilinus > Cheilinus undulatus. Next base: position 33,047,828 of record NC_054873.1, read on the forward strand.
CTCATGCACTGGGAGAATGTGCAAACTTGATCTAGATCAGTAAAGAATGACACAGAAAAAGATAAGACAAGATAAGATACAACAGCTCAACAGGAGAGGGACAAGTCATTCACATATTTGCATGTTTATACCTTCCCTTACAGAAGGACCATGAGATGTGGTGGAATTTCACCTGACGGCATTAGAAACTCTGATTGCTGTTGGAATAAAAGACCTGCGGTAGCACCCCTTACAGGGTGGTTATATCAGTCTTTGGCCTAAGGAGCTGCTCTGGGCCTCCACAGTGTCATGCAGTGGGTGAGAGCGGATGTCAGCTTCCTCCTCTCACCCACTTCCTCCACAGAGCCCAGGACAGAACTGGCCCTCTAAACCAAAATTTTTTTGTCATCACAGGAAAAAAACAGTACAATAAACTGTATCAACAATGTCCACCTAGCTTCTAATTTCCACATGCTTTGCCTGTGCCGTGATGTGCTTTACAAAGTGTTTTGAGTTGTCAGGTGACTAGAAATGCACTGTACAAGTTCAAGACCATTTACTGAGGCATGATGTCTACTCTTGGATAAAAATTTAGGAAATACAGAAGGATGCTTGTGCAGAAGACACATGAAGGAGGCTCATAAGGATGGGAGGAGTTAACCTGTGCACCAACCCTTCGCCTCTGGAGAAAAAGACCACACACAGGAAACACAGCATCTCTAAACACACTCACAAACAAACACCCAGTGTATGTGCAAATACAAACACAAGCACATCATGTGTGTGTGGGTGTGTGCGTGGGCTGCAGATGAAGGGAGCAGCCTCCGTCTGGGGTCAGAGGGGGCAGTAATGTACAAAGCGTGTGTTGATATAGTGTAAAGATGGAGGACACACAAGCGACTCATGCAGGGAAAGGGCAACAAGTGGAGAGAATGAAGCTCATTGTATGTGTGTTAAAGGGATGCCGGGTATTGAAGGGTGCTGGTGTTGCTGGTGGTAGTGGTGGTTTTGGTAAGGGGGAAAGTGGCGGGTGGGGTGTCTTAAACAACACAAGAAAAGTGACAGCGTGCAGACATTGAACTGTGCACAGACAAAAAGAAAGGAGGGCAGGTTGCACAGAGTAGACACCTCCAGCAAGTGGCTGAGAATATGATAAATGGGCTGTTTAATGTCAGCATTCATCGTTTTGAGACGAGGCAAGACGTTGAAGGATTAGGCAGAAAAAGTCAATATTAGTGTTGGTGGCATTAGGAAAGCCCTGTCTGGTCAAACAGAGCAGAGAATAAAGCATTTCCAGCTGATGTCAATGTTTGAACAATGATTCTAATCATTTGCTCAGAGATGAGGGCTGCTTTGGTTTATCTAATAGATCAGGAGCTGGTGTTGGGCTGATAGGGGGAGCTGCATGGTAAGAGGAGTTAGAACTGTTTTTTTAAATGGATTTGTCGAGAGTAGATGCTAATAATAAGGTCTAAATGCAATTTATTGAGCAGGAAATCTGCAAGAAGGTGGTTTATTTTTGTGGTTTGATATTGGCTGAGTATTGATCTGAAACAGTTTAACCTCCTAAATCCACATACATATGAGGACATTACATCTGGGCTTTTCTACATTTAACTTTTTATATTAGAATGTTTGAGATATAATTGCCCAGAATGTACATTAAAGTTTAAGTTAGTTTGTTTGAAGTGTTTAGAGACTTTGCTTTGATTTTTTTTTTTTTTTTTAGGAATTTTACTGGAAATTTTGAGGATTTTTGTGGACATCGTTTTGGGTCAAAACTAATTTCTGTTCAAAGATAAGGCTGATATGGAATAGGGGGCAATATGCAGGACCTGATAAGCCCATGGAGCCCAAATAAATGAGAGATAAAAAAAAATGTATTCCAAACAAAGGCTCAGGTCAGGCCATCCATCCATCCATCCATCCATCCATCCATTCAGTCATTCATCAAACCATCCATCCATCCAATTATTCATCAAACCATCCATACATCCATCCATCCATCCATCCATCCATTCATTCATCAAACCATCCATCCATACATCCATCCATCCATCCATCCATCCATCCATTCATTCATTCATCAAACCATCCATCCATCCAATTATTCATCAAACCATCCATCCATCCATCCATCCATCCATCCGTCCCTCCGTCTGCCCATCCATCCATCCATCCATCCATCCATCCATCCATTCATCCATCATCCATCCATCCATGCAGCAACCTATCCATCCATCCATCATCCATCCATCCATCCATCTGTCGTCCATCCATCCATTCATCCATCCATCCATCCATCCATTCATTCATCCATCATCCATCCATCCATCCATCCATCCATGCAGCAACCTATCCATCCATCCATCTGTCGTCCATCCATCCATCCATCCATCCATCCATCCATGCAATCATCCAATTGTTCCATTCATTCATCCATCCATCCATCCATCCATCCATCCATCCATCTGTCCGTCCATCCATCCATCCATCCATCCATCCATCCAGTCACCTACACAAGCTGGGAAAGTAGCAGGTTGATAGACAAGTTAGTCTGGAATCCATCCCCCAGGCACTCTTTTTATCACACATCCTGTAGGGTCCTGACGCTTTCCCAGTTATGTAATCCCTCTAGTCTTTTTAATAGAGTCCAGCTCCTCAGTCCTACAAAGGAGCCTCACAATCTATAGAATATTAAGCTCTCATAGAACTGAAGGGATAATGGTTGTTTTTTTAGTGAGTCCTTTTCTAGGCAAGGGGCCTGTATCTGTGACCTGTTGGTAAAAAAAATAGAAAAACAGTCGTGGTAGAGAAGAGTCTTGAGCTATGGTGAGTGCTCTATGTATCAGAGCTTTAATTTTGAGATACGAGAGGTTTGGGAGCTGTATTGGATAAATCTTCACTTCAACATGAATTTACTGGTTCAAACCAAAATAACAGCCAGAGAGAAGAGAATTATGCACACATCATTTAGGTGCAAGGCTACTGAACAGGCAATAAAAAAGAAGAGAGCTGATGAAGTCAAAGCGCTATCAAAATCTTTTTGCCAGATTCTTGCACTCTAAAAATTATTTTAATAATCCTGCTGGTAAAATTTTGGTGTGAAACAACTAGCAGTAGGGCTGTCAATATTTATCTACAGTCCCATTCAAATTTCATTTATTAATTTTTACACATTTAGAATTGCATTCGAATATTTATGCACATTTTTTTTATTAATATGTATATCAAACATTCATTTGCTTTAATTACTGTGTAGTTACACATTTGTCCACTAGAGTACTCTCCAATATTACATTACAGATTACAATGAAGAAATAATGAGCTAAAAGCAAAAGTAATTAATGTTGATTTTTATGTAGCCTACTTTTTTAGCACAAACACATCCAACAACCTTAATTAGCAGTGAGTCGTCAATGCTCTGTAGGAGTAATTTTGGTATGCAGACCACTCCTGGGATGGTTCAACACTGTTCCAAGTTTTCTCCATTTGTGAATAATGGCTCTCACCATAGATTGCTGGAGACTGTTGCTTTTTCACATAGAGCCAGGTATGTTTGGATGTCTGTTTCCCTAAATAAATGAAATCATCTTTTAAAAACTACATTTTGTATTTACTCAGGTTATCTTTGTCTAATAAAACTTGTTTCATAATCTGAATTTGTGACAAATATGCAAAAAAGTAAGAAATCAGGAAGGGGAAAATACTTTCTCACAGCACTGTACAGGTGCATCAAAAATTAGAATATCATGTTAAAAAAAAAACATTTTTTCCAGTGATTTACTTCAGAAAGTTATAAATTCTAGATTCATCTCTTACAAAGTGGAATATTTCTAGACTTTTTTAATCTTGATGATTGTGGCTTACAGCTCATAAAAAACTCTACTATCTCAAAATTGTTGAAAAGTAGCAAAGGTTTCCTGAGCCTTCATTCTCTAAATCTGGTTCGGTACACATGACTGCAATCATGGGAAAGACTGATGACTTAACAAATGTCCAGAAGACAGAGGGTAAGCCACAGAAGGTTATTGCTGAAAGGGAGGCTGCTCTCAGAGGCTGTATCAAAGCATGTTCATGGACAGTTGACTGGAGGAGAAAAGTGTGGTTAGAAAAAGTGCACAAGCAACACGAATTGGCTCAGAGGATTTTTAGGATCTTCAGAGGATTGTCAAACAAAGCAGATTCAAGAATTTAGGGGAGCTTCACAAGGACTGAGGCTGGAGTCAGGGGATCAAGAGCCACCACACAAATGTGTCCAGGAAATGGGCTACAAGTCCTGTTATCAGATGAAAGTAAATTTTGAATTCATTCGTCATTCAAGGTCCTAGAGTGTGGAAGAAGATCACGGTCAGTGATGGTTTGGGGTGCCATGTCACCTGCTGCTGTTGGTCCACTGTTCTTTGTCAAGTCCAGAGTCAGCGCTGTCAGCTGTCTACCAGGAGAGTTTAGAGACCTTCATACTTACATCTGCTGAGAAGCTTTATGGAGATACTGATCTCCTTTCCCTGCACAACTTGGCAGGGATCCACAGTGAAGCAGAAACTACAAGAAACTGGTCTACTGACCATGGTACAACTGTGTTTGATTGAGACCTGAACCCCATAGAGAATCTCTGTGGAAATGTGAAGAGGAAGATGAGAGACACCAGATTCAACAAAAGGCAAGCTGAAGGCTGCTATCAGAGCAAGCTGGACTTCATAACACCCCAGCAGTGCCACAGACTGATTGGCTCCTTGCCACATCACATAGGTGCAGTAGTTTGTGCAAAAGGAGCTCCAACCAATTACTGAGTGCATAAATAAGCATAATTTTGCAGAAGGTCAACCTTTCAGTATTATAAACCCTTATTGGACTGATTTTTAAACTATTCTAATATGTTGAGATTGTGGATTTTTTAATTTATATGAGCTATAAGCTGTAATCATCAACATTAAAACAAAAAAGTCTTGAAATATTTCACGTTGTATGTGAGAATTTGCAAAAGCCTCTTGAAAAAGTGAAATCACACACCCCTAAAACCCTCGTGGAAATAGAAAAGAACCGCCTTGTAACCTCAGAGGCGATTTTACATCTCAGGTTTCAACAGTTTGTTGTGATCCAGGTAATTCAGGGGTCTCTCAAGTACAAGCGGAGCCCAAGGTTGTAACTGAAGTTTTGTAATGATTGCATACTAACAGGCAGTGAAGTTCCTGCTACAGTCAGGTAAATAAAGATATGCTACAGATAAGACAGGGAACATGCAAATGAAGCCGTGGGGGAATTCTCACTGATAATGCCTCACGATTTCATGGAGAGTTGCACTCAAGGCTCATATAAATGTTCCATAAGATAACAGCTCTACAAGTGTTTGCACTCCAAGTCCTGGTAATAGAGGCAGCAGTGTTCAGATAGGTGTGAGAGTGCAGTGTGTGTAGAGGTATCCCTATAAGACAGGGGGAATATGCTTGGCCCGCCTACAGCTGTGATGAATGGGTCTGAGGCTTTGTACCACAATGCCCCTCACTTCATTACTGTCACATGGAACAGATGGTGCCTTTCACCGTAGCATCACATGTACACAAGCATAGACACACACTCACACTTTCCGGGGATGCCGTCGTTCTGTGATGTGTGCTCACACACACACACACAGGCAGGGGAAAAGGAGGCTTAATGAATTCTACACCACATGCGGCTCCGGCGCTCAGCTGAGGCATTAATTTACAGATCTGAAGAGCAACCAAACAAAAAATTAGATCATGAGTACGAAATGTTAAACAAACCAAAGAGGGGGTAATTGAATGAAGCAGGGAATAAACAAAGACCTGTGCGCCGTCTTCCAAATGGAAAATTGTTTTGGTACTTGGGAATGCTGATTTGCCAGCACAGCAGCAGAAAATCCCAAGATGTTTGAGGAAAAACAATAAAATGTTTGTGCATGTGTGCCTGGATGTGTGTGCATTGATGCCTCAGGGGCAGCAGGTTTCACACTCTTCTTTTCTATGACAAACACACACAACGTGCAAAGATTGTGCAAGCACTTTTCTTTATTATGCATGCAAACAAATTTACCAAATCAAACACAAGATATGCCAGCAGTCACATTCAATACTGCATTTGTTTTCAGACGCACAAAGATCAACCAAGATTCCAAATCTGCTCCCACCCACTCACCCCTCATCTCCTTCATTCAGCCCACAAAGTCAGGAGCCTTTGGGTGTGGGTCACATTTGTAAAGACCCACTGCTTCAGCAACTTCCTGCTCCCTCCAGCCTCCAACCAAACCTGCATATATCTGTAGGTTACCCTCTTTCTTCCACATGGGTCACAAATGAACAAGTCCACACTCGCTCAGCCACACAGGAGCCTCCCTGAAGTGCATAACCGTGAAGGGTAACTAGAGCAAGAGCTAAGTGATCTCTGATATGGAGTTCAAGAGGTGTTAGGAAGCAGGATGGTTAGCTCCTTACTGGAAAGAGTGTTGGCATAGAGATCACTGATGCTCAGCAGACTGTCAGTAAAGGTGGATGACACATCTCCTTCTTCTGTTTACTTCTGTATATTTCAAAACAGGGGTTCTCAACTGGCCAGACATAAGCACCCACCATCACCTTCTTATGAGAAATTGGGACCCACATTTGTAAAAATATTCAATCATGCAAATCTATTTAATGGAAGGTTTTGCAATTTGGACCCCTAATGGAACAAAAAATGACTGAACAAACAGACAAGATAAAACCAACATATTTAACACAAGGCCGCCTTTAAATGGGGAATAAAGGGGAGAGCTTTCTGAGGCCCAGTCAATTGGGTGGTCCATGGAGGTCAGGAAAATCCTGGTCCATTACAAAGTTAATCTGTGATAACCATAATTTGTTTTAACCTGAATAATAACCACTCTAATCAATGACACAAAAAGGAATTTTACTTATTTATGCTGTGGTACAACATAGCCTTTTTAAAAAATGTAAACTCCCTTATCTTAAGGCATAATTTTCCTTTTTTAATAGTGATGTTAAAAATGTGGATGGGCACACTGAACTTAAAATATTAAGAAAGCAATATTAGACTTCATAGTTAAGCCGTGATGTGCACAAACGCCAGGAAACCAGAGAATAATGTGAAGTAACTGAGATAAGGTTTCAGGTAAAAATAGAATAATTGTGAAAAGAGACAAAAAAATGGTGAAAGGTGGCAAAAATAGGTTAAAGTGGCAAAAAAAAGAAAAATTGGTTCATAAAATTGATTAAAAAGTAGCACAAAGTTTTGCAGAAATAAGCAAAAAGTGGCAAAAAAGACAAAAATTTGCAAGAAAGTTGGAAAAATTAACCTTGCAAAGCAGATGGATTCGCCCGTTTCAGTGTTTCTCACTGGCAAATCCATCTGGCAAAGTTCCCATCTAAACCGTTTGGGCCCGGTTAGAAAGTGACAGAACCAATTAGTGTGGAGGGGCAGTACCTTCGGGTGCAGCAGAATCGTGACATATGCAATCAGGAACATGATGACATTTCTACATTAAAAGAAGAATAAAGAACAGTGGTGATTTGTTTTCTTTTCAAAAACGACAAAAGTCGTGTACTGACATGTCTACAGTTGCCATGGTTTGGGGTTATGCAGTTCTCTATGGAGTTTTGCTTCTCGGTTGCGGCGCACCTCGGTAACTGCTATGGTCACGTGCTTTGTTGCTCTGATTGGCCCGAACAGATGTGACAGAACATTCATCCAATCACCCTCTAAGATTTTTTTCAAAGGCTTTGCCCTTTCCCAAATGCTGTCTATGGAAGGTTTAGCAGATGTGTGAAACAAATCCATCTTGCTTGTCAGGTTAGGGAAAAATGGGTCAAAGGTGGAAAAATTGGTCTTAAAGGGGAAAAACATGCAAATAAGGGGAAAAAGTGACAAAACGCAAAAAGTGCAAAAAAAAAAAAGGCAAAAAAAAGGCATAAAATTTGCAAAAACTGGCAAAAAGAAGGGGGAAAATGCACCAAAAGCCGCAAAAAATTGTTAAAAGTAGAAAAAAAACTTGAGGCAATAATGGATGGAAAGAGCAGAGAACTGGGTTGAAAAGTAGCATGAATAAATTAGCCAAACAACAGAGGCCAATAGAGGCTTGATAAACTTTTCAGCTTTAAAATGAGACAGACTAAAGTCAAATGAACAGAAATATCTTCAAGTGAAAAAATTATTAAATCATTGTAAAATAAAGGCACAAACTGATTAAAAAACAGGTTATAAGTGGCAAAATTGGTAGAAATAAATGATGGAAAGTGGTTAGGTGTAGCAAAATTAGTTTAATAGTAGCAAAAATGGGATAAAGCAGCAAATATTGGCTAAGAAAGGAAAGGGCAAAATGGCTGGACAGAATTGCTAAAATTGCAAAAAAATGTGTTAACAGTGGCCAAAAAAACTCCAGCTAAAACAGCAAAAAGGGGCTAAAACGTAGCAAGAATTCAATAAAAGTGCCAATAAAGGGTTTACTGCGGAAACAACTGTGGCAAAATGAGCGGAAAAACAGATGAAAAGTGGCTATAAAGTTGCACTTATAAATAATTTGAGCATCAGAGCCCAATAATAGTTTGACACACTTTTCAGCTCCAAATGAGGAAAACTGTTGGCCAGGACTCTAGAACCAGTGCTACTGATCTAACCCACATGCACTGATATCATTAATAAATCACAACTGGGGAGGGTCCATTCTCTGGGTTTTCAGGGGCCAAGCCAATTCTGTGGGCAGTCCTGGTTTAAAAAGAATTCCTTTATAGAAGGACATGCATGTATACATTTGATTTTTTGACTCCGTTTTTCAGAGGCAGCATGGAAAAGTAGTAATTTTCAACTTCCTAATTACAATGGAAAAACCAGATTTGTTATCCAGGGAAAAGGGAAAAATCAATGTGAATTTTGCTTCACTGGAGGTGAAGATTTTGACCCATAACAGTAGAAAGCACTCCAAATGTTCTGGCTTGTCTTCAGGGGAGCTTTAATGTCATCCTAGACATTTAAACACCCAGTTATCTAACTTATGGGGACTCATATCTTTCTATTCATATACTGTAGCTCCTCATTTTGGAAATCCCCTGAAACCCTTTGTTTTCATTTTTTCAAATTAAGATGTTATCAATCACCTCATCTTCTTAAAAGTGCATCATCTTCAATATGTGCAACTTCAATTCCTCCATATCTCTTTTCTCTTTCTATGTTTTCCAGTAAACCTTTGTCAGTTGAAATTAAAGAGAAAAAATCTTTCAACAACCACCCATAGAGTTTTCAAAGCAAAGTTCACCCTCTCCTCCTCAGTTTCACCTGCCGCTAACCTGTAAACTTTATCTTTAACACACATTTTAGCCTTGCTATCTAACTAAAAATCAGAGCTGCTGATACAGACACTAAGACCACACGCCACACAGCGCCACTTTCAGCCTCTATCTATGAATGGAGCAAGTCCAGACTACTTGGTCCCTGTTTTATCTTATTGGTTTAACATTAAGCAAACTGTGGCAGCACACTAGAGCAGCAGTTATTGGTCCCTCTTTGCTTTATCACACTTCTATTTACCCTGCGTTCCTTCTGCTAACTTGAGCAATTAAAGATGCATCTTTGTCGTTTACGAGTGAGCAGGAGTGTGTGTTTTTGTGTGTTTGGGCACTTTTACTGAGAGGTCATGGGGACAGAAATTAATTATAGAAGAATACTTTGACATGTTAAAACCATAAAATGTAGATAAAGCTTTTTTTAAGTGTGACTCAAATAAATTCTGATGCTTCTGACTTTTTATAAAATCATAAGATAGAAAGTTCCTCTTAGAAACAAGCAAAAACATGTTAACATGTCCGTGTACCACAGTATCCAAACAATAGCACAATGAATGGACTTTTCTTGGACTATTAGTAGACTAACTGGTCCCAGTGGGCAGCAGATGCAGAACAACCTCCCTACCCATTAACAATAGCTCCCAGACCATGGTGTCCATCCATCTGTATTTGTATAATACAGTAAAGCATCCCTGCAGGAAAACCAACTGGCATTCTTCTGCTCTCTATTGTGATGAAACTATCACAGGAATGGATCACTCGGAAGACAATCCAGCCTAATTCTCTGATCCCAAACCAAAAAGAAAGCCAGGGATGGGTTTTGATTGATCAGGGAACAAATGGAGCAGCTTCTCCCTGCCTGCCTGCTTTTCTCTGTACGGACTAGCATCTGAATGGATAACTTAGTTAATTTCCACGGCCTGTGGCTTCATCCCTGTCAAAGTCTGATGGAGTGGCTGGCTTCAGTAGGTGGCTCGGGGGGTTCACGGACACTGCTGCTGCTGCTGCTGTAGGTCTATGCTGCTGTCTCTGAGGCGAGTGAATGTGGACCTCCCAGTAGAGGTGAAAGCACGGATTCCTGTGTTTACAAGCAGATTACTTATCACTGCAGTGACACTGTAAACACGTTTGCATCGACCCCTGCAGTGGTGCACCTCACTTCCACGCATTGACCCCAAAGCAGGCACACTGCCTCAGAATGAAAGGCATTTTGCAGTTTAAAGCACATTTATGCCATGTGATACCAGCAGAAGGATCTTTAGTTTCAAAGTTTGAACCTGTCAAAGCATGAGAAACAGTCTCTGTGCTTGTGGGCAACTCTGAGGCTTCAAACTCTCTTAACTCTAACTGTCTTCACAAGTTTTACGAGCTAACCAGACTTACGGCTCAAATATTTGAAGTCAATGGCATTTTATAGGCACAGAGATTCAGCAGCTTTAGAGGTTTAGAACCAATTTGTGTTTATGAGGGATGTAGAAATAAAAACAGCAGGTACTTTGTAATGCCCAGAGATAATTACAGAGAAGAAATGCATGACAGCCAACATAACCCTTCACAATATGTCATGAAAGGTGTCTAAACTACCTGTGGCACTTACTCTGTCTCTAAAGTATATGAAATGGGATTTGAATACTACATAATATGCATATTGACTTTGAATCTGTGCTAGAAATCTTGTCAGAGCCAAATAATTTGCAGTGTCTTCCATGATATCTTAGTATAGTAATTTCTGGGTGTCGGTGTGGCTCAGATGGTAGAGCTGGCGCCCATTAGTAGAAGTTATATTCCTCAACGCACTGGTTGGGGATCCATTCCCTAGTCTCTGCGCATGTTTGATGCATTGCTTCCCTCACTCTCTCTCCCTGTGTTTCCTGTCTCTCTTCATCTAAACTATCAAATAGAGGAAAAATGCCTCTATCAAACACTTTACACTGCAGGTCTCACTGACCCCTCACACTGATGATGAAGGCTGCGATGTAGTGTGGCAATCGGTTTTGCTAACCCAATTCATATGCATCTATTCACATTCACCATCACTGAAGCAGCAGTGGGAGTAAAAAAGGATTCAGTGTCTGTGACTGAAGGAGCTGGGTATCAAACCCCCAAACTTCCAGATGAAAGGTGACAGACTCCACCGCCACAGCTATCCTAGATATCCCAACTATGATGCGCCTATAGAAAATAATATAGTCCATGTTCGAGCGATTTTGATTATCTTAAATACACAATATTTTCCTGAGTGAATGCGTTGACTTCATCAGCGGCGGGAAGAAACTAAGTACAAATATTTTGTTAATGTACTTAGTACTAAGTAGATTTTTCAGGTATCAGTACTTTACTAATGACTTTTTTACTTCTACTCCCTACATTCAAGCACGCACATATCTGTACTTTCTACTCCTTACATTGACAAAACAGGCTTGTTGCTTGTTTCAACCTAAACAGATGAACAAAAGCGTGAACGTAGCTCAGTCTGAAGCTGAAGAACATCTGTTAATAACTCTGCACCGCTGTGAGTGAATCCTGTCTTTCAGTTCATTTCAGGCAGGCATGACAGGAACGGTACTCTTCTGGTTTGTTTTTCAAAGTAAAAGACTAGTCAGTTTGCTTTTGTAATAAGATTACCACCGTTTCCACACAGTGTTTTATTCTGAAATGTTTTCAGGATAGTTCTCTGGTCGTTTCAGTAACTTGCAAAGTTGTTCAGGTTTTTCTCTGCATCCTTGTTAAATGTTTGTTTCTACTCTATGTAAACTTATGAAAACATCAGGGGGGATATCAACTCATATGTGATCTCCAGGCTCTGCCTCCATCTCTGCTGTTTTTTTTTTTTTTTTTTTCAAAAATTCTGCTCCTGTACATGTCAGTTTTATTGTAAAATAGATCTTTTTATAAAAGCTAGGTGCCTAAAACCTGTAGAACTGAAACCACCTCTGTACAGGTAAGACAAACAACCTGTAAAATTAAACTTTTAATAATTTTCAGACTTATCAAAAGAGATATCGTGTATCATCGATGGTAAAAATGAATTTTTACCTTTTTAGTTTTGTCCTAGAGTACATTTCAGAGCATGTACTTTTTTACTTTTATTTGAGTAAGAGTTGAATTCATACTTCTACCTTTTATGTTTGACATAGCTCACATCTCAACAGCTAACATTTGTTGGCTTATGCAGTAATTTTTAACTACGTAGCTAGCATAGCTACGTTAGCCTTATGTAAAGCCAAGCACCATTAGTGTAACTACTTCTAAAAAAGGCCTGTGCATAATTTACACCCAGGTTAGACCACTGAACTTTGTATCTGTTTTATCTGTTAAATGTTGCTTACTCTGTTATGCTAGCAGTGTGGATGTTTCATGAATGAAACTGCAAGACTTTGTTTATGAATGAAGTTGAATTATAAAGAAGAATCCCAAACTGGAAATATGTTGTATCAGCAAATCACGTCACATGTGTTCTGACAGAGGCTGTGTCTCACAAGAGTAGTAGCAAGACGGGACGTCTGAGATCTACAGTCTGCAGCAAGACCCTCCTCCTCACACTGGTGTCTGTGGAGGTACAAAACGGGTTTTTCTCCTCATTGGTTAGTGCATCCAGTTGAATAACAACTGTCATACAAAAGAAATAATACAATTAGAAATTTCACATGAGAGCTATAAGTTGATTCTGAATCTGTTTCTCTGCTGTGATCGGTCCTGGTTTTATTCTGTTCAGAGTTTCACATTTAAACTGGGTTTTGTCCAGACAAACATCAGTATTGGATCAACTGATTATTTTACCTGTTCTTTTACCCTATTTTTTTATTTTTTCCAAACCAGGATCAGAGTACCTAATTTAATTCTCCTCATGTGCCAAATGTTGCAGAATGACAAGCGAGAGCTCTTGAATCCCTTGGCTGCTGTAATCTAATCAGATTATGTTTGAACAACTGGGCCATAAAGCTTTTAACTTTGGTTTTAGGCTTGACATTTTTAAATCAAACATTAGGTGACGCACTTCAGCTTTGAGCATATTTTTGTTTGTTTAATAATTATTGTATTGATTGATTCCAACCCATTTTTGACACTGTAATGAGTAGAGTTTTTAATTTGCCGGCAGAGGAAGCATTTACATTGTACTTTGTAACTGTTTACATGGGTTAAACAAGATGAACGGACAGGTTTTCCTGCAAAAGACTAAAATTAAAATTAACTCTTGCAGCTTATTGGTTCTGTGTATCGTCCACAAGTGTGCACTCTACCTCTGCTCTATCTGCAGAATAGTAAAGCCTCACTCTGCTTGATAGTAAAGAAAGGAATGAAGGGTTAGATAGATGGATAGAGGGAAGAAGAGTTGATCCTTTATTGCCCATAAAGACCCAGGAGTGGAGTCAGTGGTGTGCTGTAAAAAGCGCTCGACACCTGCCGGAGTGTTGACTTAAAATCTTTATCACCAATATGTAATCGCTCGCCTTCTCCTGCTGATAAATTGGCTCATGTCGGAATTTTTCCCTCTAACTAAAGACGTGCCGAACGCAGGTGTGAGTATGTTTGATAGATAGTGAGGATATGTGAAGACCTGTGCGTTTATTCACTTATGGCTGGTGTGGTTAATACTTAAGCCGGTGGAGGTGTGTGGATTCTCTACACTGAGGAGGCCGTGAACCTGGGCGGGACGTAGAGAGAGAATGGGGTTTGTTATCTAGCCGACCTGCTGCCACACGCCATCAAAATTTACAGAAAAATCAAAGACGTACATGTTTATGAGGGGGATAATTAGACTGAATGAATGTAGTGAGTCATTTATTTCTTTGTAACTGTCCAAGAAATGATCTGACATTCCCCTGAAGGACTCAAAAGAAGAAAGATATTCAAGCGATGTTCAAAGCAAAGCTCTGCCTGACGGTTTCTTTAGATCAATAACAATGATAGCTCTTTTCTTGTGCTCTGTGTGAAGTAAGACGCTAAGATCTTACACACTTCAAAGTGTTGGGATTATATTCTTTGCTTCTGTTAAGCCAGGGAGTCAAATGACAAGAGCTGCCTGTCCTGTTTGTATGGGCAAAGACCGTAACCGCCGGCAACTAGAAAACAAGGTGGGATGGGCCAAGCATGCTCTACCTGAATCTAAATATTGACTCAGAGGTCTGTCACTGCATCCAGTTATCCTTGACTGCTATTCACAAAGGAACAAGGTGATTCACGATGAAAGTGCTGGACAAACACGAAAGCACAAAACAGAAACTTTTTAAAGCTTAACCTCATTTCTCAAGCATGTATGAATGCACAGGATCAAACCAAATGTGAAGCAGGGACTCTTCATGGATGTAGCTCCTGTGCAGGTACAGGCACTGATTCATTCAGGTTTGAGGAGTGACAGCAGGAGTGATGTGTTATGTCGGTACAACAGAGGCCTGGCAGCACAACGTGGTTCAAGGACTGCAGAATGACCTGAAGGTTGACTCTGTCTCTGCTGCACTGTCAGGAGACCTAAAGTCTCACCGCACCCAGGGGTGCATGTTCCAACTGTCCAAATACAATGTGAACAGACTTGCTCACACAGAGGAACAGACATGCACACATACAGATACACACAAGTTTGGGCAAATAGTGACCAGCGTCCTCGAAGAACATCAAAAGGTAGTTTATGGCTGTGTAAATCCACCCCATAGTTGTAAATCAAAGAATCAAACATTAACTAGAAGGAAGTTATCTAACAGTACTAGATATAGCCTAAAACAGTTCTGCACCTAAGAGTAGCTCTATAGCAAAAGTTCAGTCAGGAAGACTGTATCCTGCATGCTGGTTTCATTGTTCATTCTCATACTATGTAACTTGTCCATGCAGTCTCACTCATTGTTCAAGGGATCATCAGCTATTCACATCTGTGGTCACATCTGTCCAATAGCACTGCTCCATTTTCATATTACAGCATATTTCGGCAGTCTTTCTTTATGGTTTTCTCTTCCACTGGTGCATTCATGTCATCGTTACATGTGAACCTCCACCAGCCCATCACCACAAAGTTGACAAGCCTCATCTTCAGCCATCTCTTGGTCTACCTTAGTCTTAGCAGTTTGCTCAGCTTTCCATCTCATTTGACTCAGATGACGTGATCGGTCCATCACCACTGTCTGAACTCCACAGGGGAGAGATCTAGCAGCAAACACCCTTGGATCACCCTATATCTCATTATCAGACAATAACTCGATATCACATCCATGTTAAATAAATGTTTGTCTTTGATTCATTCATTAATCTCTTCTGTTTGTTTCTTTTAATTTAAACTTCTACATTTACACATGATAGAGTCACACAGGCATATTCAAACCACCACAAACAACAAAGACAAAAAAGGGAAATAATTAACACATTTAACAACACATAACATAGAATGATATGCATGCCATTCCACAAAATCAAATATTCATATCATCATCATATTCCAACGGTTCGGTACAGGACTGCTTCGTAACAAATCAAAAGTACTGGGCTTCTCACTACTAATCTGATATTAATTAAATTAAGAGCAATGATACTGTGATACATTGACATATATTCCTTATGAACACAATAATAAATGCTTGATTGGTGCATCAATTATGACACATTAGTAAAGTCTTACAGCTGGGATAAGGTTCAGGATTACTAATGCTTTATTTATGCCTTGCCTCTGCATCAGTCAGTGTGTCCACACCGTCATTGTAATTGTAATTTTCAGTAAAATACTTTATTTCTACAACTCTAAAAAAAATACAACATGGCCATGCTGCTGCACTTAATACCAGCACAGCTAGGATTATCAGTGGCACTCTGTCATAACGGGGCTGCACGGCGGTGAAAGGGTTAACGTTGTTGCCTCACAGCAAGAAGGTCCCTGGTTCGCTTCCTGGTCAGGACCTTTCTGTGCGGACTTTGCATGAGTCTGGGTTCTCTCCTGGTACTCCGGCTTCCTCCCACTGCCAAAAAACATTCTCATCAGGTTAACAGGTGACTCTAAATTGGCCGTAAGTGTGAATGTGAGTATGCCTGGGTGTCTGTCTCTATATCTCAGCCCTGTGACTGACTGGCCCGCCTCTCGCCCAATGACAGCTGGGATAGGCCCCAGCCCCGGTGACCCCCATTGGGATAAGCACTATAGAAAATTGATGGATGGACTCTGTCATAGCACTTTACACTTTTACCATTGATAAAGTATTTCAAACATTTGTCAGTACTCAACTCATCATCTATGACATGCTGTACATAAAGCATTATCAATCGTTTGAATGTCATCTATAAACAAAGCTATAAATGCTACAGGGCCAATGTCCGCAGCCTGTGATTTTTTCCACTGACAGCACCCACAACCTCTACTTTAAAGCACTTCTTTAGTGATTTAGTTTTGGGCTTTTTCGGGCTTTCATTAGATAGAGGAGGTAGTGGATAGACTCGGAAACAGGGAAGAGAGTGGGGAGAGACATGTGGGAAATGGTGCCACGAACCCAGGCCGCCCGCGTACATGGTGCGTGCATTAACCACTCGACTACCGGCACTGTAAAGAAATTCTGGCCTGACACTGGCAGTGGCTGTGACCTATCGACTTCAGATCTGCTCACCTTCCACCATTATTTTGAGTCTTACCTTTCTTGCTTTTGATTGGTCAGTGAGGGAGAAGTGACAACGGCTAATGCAGAGTTGTTCCAAAAGTTTAACTGTTTATAACAGAGCGCTCAAGTGAGCGTGGCGACAAAAACAGCTGATGCTGGGGAAGTTTTTTACACTCAGGGCACTGAACACTGAAACGCTGGATCACATTGGTTGGGAGCACTGTATAAGATTCATAATGTTTTTCTTATGCATCAATCAAGCATTTATGATGGTTTATTAATGGCATATAAATAAGTAATGCTTTCCTCATTCTTAGTAGTGTTGTTGAAGTTTTAGTTATTAAAAAGTGTTTCCTTATTATCTTCTGTGACTGAATCCAACCAAGCTGATATTCAATACAGCTGCACTAGCTCTCCATCAGTATAAAGGTATTGATACTGAATCTAACATAAGACAGTAACATATTGTTGAAGTTTTCCAGAGTGACTCTTAATGCTGAACTTCTATTTAAAATAAAGTATTTGTACCATGTGTGGTCATTTATATGTCCTTAGATTGGACAGCTCTAGACAGGCAGAGAGAGAGTGGAGTCATGTAACAGTGCATGGACCGGGAGTTGAGCTTGTGCCTGACTGAGCTGAACAGGCATCTTGGTGCATTTCTATTTGTTGCATACATGCTGATAATAACCATAATAACCTGCTCAGTGCTTAATTCAATCACAGGTGTACCTTAAACAAATCACTTCTCCTTGGGGTCTTTTCAACAGAGAAGCTGTGCAGCCTCTAAAACTGAAATAACCCACTTTGTTGACTTTCACTACCACTTTTTTAACCACAGTAGAATGTGTTTGCTTTCTTATCTGTAAGTAACACAATGAAAGTGAAATGTACAAATTATGTGGCAGGCCTCCTACAGTGCAGGTGAGCGCACACACACAGTTGCACATGTGTTATAGGGTGCTGAGCAGATAGGAGCTGTCACTGAACAATGGGAGCAGAGCTGAGGCCCAACCAGCAGGGAGAGACTGCAGGGAGACACTGATAGTGGATGACCTGATAAAAAGAGAGAGGAAAGACCTCCTACCAACAAGGCCACACAGGATCTGCACATTTTACAAATGTATCTGACCCCCAGTCAGCTTCTGCTTGTGTTTGTTCATTTGTTTGTTGGAGGGAGGTTTGATGCAGATAAATGCTGGTGATAGCAGCAAACTGGCACACACCTCTGCCTTCTTTCATTGATTTGACATACAGAGCATCGCTGAATCAAGTCAAAATGGGATTACACAGTGACTTGTCTCCTTCTAGTCTTCCACCTTTTTTAGTCCTCTGGATGCAGGTCTATAGAGCCACACTGATGAGCCTGACTGGCCCTGAGCTCTCAGGGGCCAGTAATAATCTCTCTTTAGAAGGCTGAGAGGGTGAAGTGAGCCGTAAGAACCCTCTCTGTCAGCTTTAACCGGCCAGCAGAAAGAAAAAGTCATAATTATAGTGCTCTCTCTGGCTGGATTTAAATAACGCTTCCTGGCTGGCCCCTATAGACACACACTCTCCTGCTCACACACACACAACACACTTCAATAAAGAGGCACTAATCAATCAGGGGTTCCCCTGCCACGGCTTCATTGGAGCCCCTGTTTGAAAGAAGGACTGACAGCCCTCAACCTCCCCGTATTGTCAGACGAGACTGATTAGGCTTCTGACCGGCTACCTCAGCCACCAGCTAGAAAAGCACGGAGGTTAAAGGGTCTCCATTCGAGATCGACGAGCACTGAAAAGTTCTGGACACCTGCTTTTTAAAGTGATGCTTGTCTCTGCAGCTCGATCCTCCTTTTTTTGTTATTTCCAATTTGAGGGCAACACGGGGGAGAGGGAGAGAGTTGTTTGAGTGAGTTAAAAAAAGGGGTGAGAGGGGTGCTGTGTGCATGTGTGTGTGGCTTAAGTTTTGAAGGGGGAGCTTGGCTGTGGGCCCAAGGCTGGAACAAAGAGGGGACACTCTTTACATGCATAGCCAGACAGAGTAAACTGGCCAGCGGCACTGCCAGTAAATACAAGGCACAAAAACAGACTTAGAAGGAGGGAAGGAAGAAGGAAAAACCCAGAAATATCAGGCTTACCAACCCATCAGATCGCTCCACCCTGAAAACTTTTCCTCCTTCATGTTTGGTCAAAGTAAGAAATGTATTAGGTGGCATTAAACAGCACAAGCTGCTTAGATTTTATTGTGTTTGTATTCAATATGGAGCTGTGTGGTCGTGGGTAAACTGGAGATATCCCATCGCAAACACCCACAGGATGAACAAATACAGGTAATTAGTGCACAGCAGAAACACAGAGGGGCAGGTGGAGAAGAGAAGAGAAGAGAAGAGAAGAGAAGAGAAGAGAAGAGAAGAGAAGAGAAGAGAGGAAAGGAGATAAATGTTCAAAAATCTATTTATCTGTTTGTCTACACATAACATAAAATGTTATGCAAAGGACAAGGTTATGTGGTGCTGACGTGGTACTACTACTACTGCTTTACCTTACAAAGTAGATGGATTTGCCAAGTGTCATCAGGCAAATACATCTTGAAGAGCTCCAACCCACAAGGTTTGTGATAAACTAAATACAATCTGGACCAGTTAGCGTCATTTGAGGAGAACGAGGCGGAAACTAGAGTCTCGGGCAGCCGTGTCAAACTCAATCACAGCACGGGCCGAATTCTGGATTCAGGTTTAACCGGAGGGCCTAACAGGGTCAACTTTTTAACAATAAACTGCGTTTTCTTGAGGGGTGTTTCTTTGCTGGATCAAATGTTTTACAGTCATGAGTACCTGGGTAGCTTAGTTCATGCAATAAAAGTGTTGTAATAAGGATTTTATAAAATGTCTATCTGAATGGTTAATTTTGCTTCTGAAACCAGCACTGCCGAAAAAGTGGTGTTGATGAGCTCTACTGGCCTGTAGTAAATATGTGACAGACAGAATGTCATCCAATCACCTTCTGAGATTTTTTTTTAGTCCTGCTTTTTCAGCATTTTGTACAGGAAGTTTCCTAGATGAAACCAGTAAGACCAGCAAGTTATAATTTCAACAAGCTGGGAGCACTACAATGTAGTGTGCCATTATCTATAGCCTCAAGCAAGTACATTTTGAAGAGATCAGGTGAAAATGGTTAGATAGTGATGCTACAAGCACTGGAGGCAGTAGGATCGTCCGTCTCTGAATGTGGAAGTGTGCATGCATATAGCCTATTACCCAAAACATTTACATCAGTCAAAACAAGCTGCCCACACAGAAATAATCAAAATAAATTCAACTAACAATGAAATGTTGCATATCTAGTATTGCAGCGGAGGTGCTCCAGGCCTGTGAGATGCCATTCTGTTAACCCCATAAAAATTTGAGAGCCCACTGGTGGGCCAGAAGATTTTTTTAACCATTCAAGTTATTAACAATATGACAGTTAAGTATACCATGCTATACACCACCAGAGAGCTCTGATTCTTAAGATTCTGATCTTGTTAACCATTCCAGGTTAAAACCATCACAGCAGCCACAATTAATGCATTTGTTGGACTACAAACAAACAATAATATAATTGACCCAGCTCAGCCTCAGAAGCTCTCCTGGTCATAATATGCCATCAAGAACAGTCCTGCTGCATCAGAAAGAGACCGTGCAATCTAAACCCAGTCATATTTTTGCTTTCAAACATGATTAGATCCATAAAGATCTATAGGCAGGTTTGTATAATTTCACATATGCCACTGTTGTTCTCAATAATCCACTGTTAATGCTTTAATAATGTCTTTTTTTTCCCAAGCAATTATTAGCAATGCTATATAGAAAAATGGCTGCTGACATCAATCCTGTTTGAAGTCTCCAGCTAGTAAAATGCTTGGACTTCCTCAAAAAAAAAAAAAAAGAAAATGAAAAAAAAGAAAAACAGGTGTACAATACCCATTTTCTGCTCTATTGTTATCAGCTTTGAACCTGAACTAGCTAATGAGTCATGCTTCGGCCCAGTTGAGTTCTCCAGTCAATACCTGCTAGCTACAGTCATCTCTGTTTCACAATACAAATTCAGACAGGCAAAATATTTTGTTTTTGTTGTATTACTCAATACCAGTGGCAGTTTCAGTGATTCTGACAGTTTAAGAAGGAACTTCAAAGTGTTATCTTTCTGATTACACCTGGTTTGTGTTTGGACTCCAAACGGTTCAAACAAAACATTCAGTTTAATTTGGGTACTTCTGGGTAGGCGTTTTTGACTTAAACTACACGTAATTCTTATTTTTCTGGGCCCCCATTGGCCTTGTACATATTTATGTGACAAGTCCACATAAATGTCTCATTTTGAGATATTACAACCAAAATAGTGGCTTGGTCATTAAAAACAAGTAAAAATATCTACCAGTGAAGAGATTTTAACAAAATGTATCAGATAATTGTACTGAAATACAATGCGGTAACAATTTTAGATACAGACATCTAAATTTTAACCACTTAAAAATAAAAACTGCTTGTACAATTGCAGATGTTTTACTTATAATCTATCTATCTATCTATCTATCTATCTATCTATCTAAATACACTTGGTGAGAATGACTTAAGCTGAATCACAAGACTTGGTCACAGCAGTTTTGAAACAAACTGTATCTTTGACATCTAAACTGCCATACAGAAACTGAACAATTCCTCAGTAGCGTGACTCTTCAGATGAATGATTTCCAAAGGCCAGGTTTTTTTTTTTACCATCACTGTTATTTTTAAGAAGGAGGTGCATGGATTCCCCTTCTTTTATTCTCTCTGTTTTCTCCTGAAATCAGCTTAAAGCCCTGCAATGATTTGACTCTTTAAAAAGGAGAGCCACTCTATCAATGGGGGACAATAGTATATTCTGACAAAACGTCCGAGGGCGTAACGCCACCCTGCCGTCACCAGGTTTCCCTTCCATACAGCCGCTGCCGGTGACTGGTAAATGCCACTTTCAATCTTTCTCCTTTCTCTCCTCCTTCCTTTTCACTCCTCCTATTCCTCAGCCCTCAATGGGTGTGTTAAGTATTGTGCGTTCTGGGGGCGGTGAGTCAGTCAGGATCATTAAAAGCAGGCCAAGCCTTTGGCCAGATCAAAATAATTAACTGGAGAGGTCACAAGCTAATGAAATGAAATGGGGAGCTGAAAGGAGGCCCTAAATGGTGCTCACTAATCCTCCCTTTACCTTGTTTTAGGGAGGGGGGTAGGCCTTTATACGCCAGGGCACCTCCGCTGATAATAGGTTGTGGGGTGCAGGGGGACCTGGGACCATAGATTTGGGTGTATATGCGTGTCCATTCGTGTGTGCTTGTGTGGAAGAGAAGTTGAAGGAGAATAGCATCCATTGCAGTTGCTTGTCTGGTCATAAAAACTGTTTTCCTAAAGGGTAACAGCTGCCAGGAAGGTGTGATCCTTTCAGTTACTCTGATGCAAATCAGCTTTATGCAGTAATGCTTTATTTAGAAGAAGAGTTCAGGTGAAAATTCCCCTGCTTATGGTGTCTGTTTCTTTAAGGTCCCTGCAAGAGCATAACCTCAATACGAGAAACAGAATTTTAAAAGAAATATCAGATTTTACTTGATAAAAAATAAACATTAGGATTTTAAAGGTTTACATCAAGAAACTCCAGTTGTCAGCTTTACTGACTCATGATGCTGGCAGACTGGCGAGATCATTAGCATCACACATCAATTCTTACAGTGATAAGAGTTTACATTGTTGTTACTGCTGCATTAAGAAAACTGCAGCATATTTCAGTGTTATTAAGGATAAAGAAGATGAATTAAAACATGCAAATTCCATAAGTTGACAACATCTGAATCTGAAACACTGAATCAAAACTGGTTTTCATGTATGCACACAAAATTTCAAGACCATTTCACGTGTCCGATATTAACCTGAGTTGCTGAGTCAAACGTGGTCCTCATAGCTTAAAGTGATGGATGGGAGGGGGGAGTCTCAGAAGACAAAGTATAAGATGGTGCAGAAATAAAAAATTGAAGATGAAGTGACAAAGTCAGAATTTATGATGACTTTTTTTGTCTTTAAAACAATGATAAAGCTTGCTGGATGTATTCAGATCCAGATGATATGGAGCCAGGGCGCCAGTGACCTGGTGGTTGCGACTGTGTTGCCCATGTGCAGGGGCTATACTGTCCTTCTCAGGCCTTGTCCACACGGAGTTGAAAACGTTATATTTCTGTTTCATTTTCAAAAAGTTTTCCATAAACATGGGATCGTTTCAGGAAATGTCTGTGGAACCACTGAAAATGACTGGAAACACTGTAATATATATGCCAAGCCTGTAAGTGTCCCTGTATTGCTGCCATGGAAATGCACCAAAAGAAAGAACAAGATCACAAGATCTAGCACAAGATCTAGTTGGCCTTCTGGTTGTTCTCCGGTTGAACTTAAGAACATGCAGTATATGCTGTTCGCGGTGGTGGTAAAGGAGCATCAGATTTCGCTGTAAAAGCCATAATAAGCTCAATAGCTTCTGCAGCACAAACAGCCCCCCGTAATCCACCATTGTTGTTTTGGTTCAATATGTGCATGCGGGTTAAGTGGCCCACGCTATGTGTGATGTAATCGTTTCAAGAAAGATGTGGTTGGCTGTCCACACGGAGACGAAACGGTAAGCATTTACAGATTTGTTCACTCTGGGACCTGGTTTCAAAAAGTAGCTTTTACAGCCTCCCAAAACGCCGTTTCCAAGTGGATGAAACACCAATATGACAAAAAAAACTTTTGCGTATACTCCTTAATTCGTCTCCGTGTGGACGGGGCCTCAGTCCATCCTTCCTCTATAGGTAGGATCCTTCTGAGGCAGGTCCTATGGAGGTGAGGTAAGAGTCATCCTGGCAACAGCTCAACACACATTTGGGACAGGCTAGTGAGTGTGTGTGATAAGTCATTGAAATGGACGTTTCTTTCATATACCCAGCAGCAGCAGAAATCAGAGTGGAGGTGGTACTTTTACCCAGCGCCGTCTAATATGCCATCAAATAATCACATTATGTATGATATATAATAAAATAATCATATTCATCATATAATCCAATTAGATTCTATGGGGCTGGCAAGGTGGCAAATCCATCTTGCAAATCTCGTCTGAACCGTTTGGGCCTGGTTAGAAAGTGACAGGAACAATCAGCGTGGAGGGGCTGTACTTTCGGGCATGGCAGTGTCATAACGTGTGCAAGCAGTGAGACGAGGTCGGTGCAGTTATGGGGGAAGAAATTAGTGTGGATGCTGCTAAAGCGTAAGTTTTTATCAGAGCTTGACAACATATCCTCGTTAAAAGAAGAACAATGACAGAATTGGGTTGTTTTCTTTTCAAAAACAACAACTGACATGTCTACAGTCACCATGTTTCACGTTATGCAGTTCTCTATGGCGTTTACTCTCGGTAGCAGGGCACCTCGGTTTGGGACTACGACGTCACATGTTTTGTTGCTCTGATTGGCCCATAAAGATGTAACAGACAGAACGTTCATCCAATCACCTTCTGAGTTTTTTTTCAAAGACTCTTCCCTTTCCCTAACACTGTGTGTGTGAGAGGTTTCCCAGATGGATGTGTCCATCTGACATGTCAGGTTACCCTTGTGCCACACCTGCACATCACATCATTTGACGCAGCTCAGTTGCGCTCTCCACCAGCCACAGCTGGGCCAGGGGCCAGGTGCTTGATACCAAATCTTAAAGTCTGCTTGGAAACCTGCCTCACCAGATAGGTGAAAAAAGAAAGATGGCGCAATTTATTTTTTCCTAATCAGGACAACACTACTTCATGCAGAAGTTTTAGGTTGCTTGCAGGAGAAAAAAAAAGTCAGCCTTTTGCATTTACACATGCTGCTCTGTCAAAATTTTCTGGAGCTTTGTGCATGTGTGAAAAGCACTATACAAAACAAGGACCTATAGCTTTAAAATAAATATATCTCAATACAGTTTTCCAGTGTTCACCCACTTTTTTGATGGCTTTTGTACAGGATGTAAATTTGCAGCAAAATCCTTATATCAGTCATTGCTGTGACACACAGTATTGCAGTATTTTTGCCTTAGATCACCTCATAAACTATGTTTTTTTTGTTTGTTTGTTTGTTTGTTTGTTTTTTCAAAAAGAGGCTTATGTACTTCAATCTTCTGCAGGAGCACATATCATCATTTCTACCTCAGGTAGGTAGAATGTGGAAAGTCTAACTTGGATATATCTGGTATTATGACTGATAATCAAATCTGCTATTGAGAAAATGAATGGAAATTTTACTTCCAGAACCACACTGTTGAGTCTATTGTCATCATCAGTTGTATTAGGTTAAGATTCTCACTTAATGTATTAAAATTGTACCAAAGTGGATGTTTCTGGAAAAAATAGTTTGACCATTGGGAACCTTGCTTTTTCAGGTTCAACTGCTGCAAGAAGACTAAAATATACTCTTGAAACTCTGTCAGCCCACTGGCTGTAAATCATAAGGTAGAGGACCGACTTATTGATGTCATTTCAAATCCTTATTTTCTTGAACAGATTTAAGTTTGAGAGAGTTTAAAATCAACAAATATATTTTGTCTGTGTACAATTGTTCACTTGTAACCCCCCTTTATACTCTTCCATGCTCACTCATTTCATGTGCATATTCTCTAAATAAAATGTGTCCAGACAAATTAAATAACATTTAAACCATGGTGTTAACAACTACTTGGTTCCTTTTTCAGCCCTAATCCTGCATGTGCTGTCATGTTTCTATTCAGCGTCACCACACACCAACCTTTTATTATCAGAACTAAGTGCGCACTAAGCTTTGGTCCTATAAAGAAAGATCTTTAATTGTGACATGCAGAGATATTCAGAAGGCATATAAAAGAAAATATGTGAGTGTCCCACTGTCTGTCTGCATCAAACAATAGGAGAATAAAGCGTGTGATGTGAAGCTGAGGGCGATGCGTGTCAGAGTTTGGCGAGGCCGTGGCGTGTCACTGTGAACAGGTTCTTCAGGGGCAGGCTGCAACCTGCTGAGGACCCTAGGACATGACTCCATCTGAGCATGTGTGTAAAACTGAAAAGAAAAGTGGTTTTCAAAGTCAGAGGT
This sequence comes from Cheilinus undulatus, assembly GCF_018320785.1. Lineage (NCBI taxonomy): Eukaryota > Metazoa > Chordata > Actinopteri > Labriformes > Labridae > Cheilinus > Cheilinus undulatus. The sequence continues at coordinate 33,073,774 of NC_054873.1, forward strand.
GTGACCTTTGACATGCAAACAATCAGAAAATTTGCTCACTCACCCACGCATACACAACCTTTTAAGACACAACAACATATTGTTGAGTGAAGGAATGCACCTAAACTGAGCAGGGGCATGGATAAAAGCTCCTTAAACACACACAAAGACAAAAACACACACAGCACGCCCACGCACAACATGTTTTAGAGAGACAATTAAGGGAGTTAAGGGGGTTATTTTTTGTTGTTGTTGCTGAACATGTTATGTTGTCACACACATACACACAAGGGGTGCAGCTGAGTCCAGTGAGGGGTGGGGTGGGGGGTCAAAATGAAGTGGCCAACACGATAGACATCCTAAAGGTAGAAATGGCAATGGGGTCTTTTATACTGTACTAATAAGACAGTACAGAATAATTAGTAAGTAGTTCAACCCCCAAGCAGGGGTGTCAAACTCTTTTTCAGTGTGGGCCATATTAGCATTAATTTTGTCCTTGACATGCAACTGTAAGACTATAAATATCAACAACCAAACTTAAGTTTGTGCAAAAAATACTGTGATCTACATACAGTAAAATGATGTGCTTGGCTGGCTTTGAAAAAAATCTCTCATTTTGTTCAGTATTAGTTTAATATAGCTGATAAATGTAATGATGTAATGATGGAGTTGGAGAAAAGTACTAATCTCAAAGCGCTTACTTCTTCTTCTTTGCTCACTAAAGGAACTTGTTTTTTTTTTTTTTTGTTAAAAAATAACATTAAATTATTTCTTCAGTCATGTTTACGGTCTGTTTAATCAGTTACAGAGGCAGTGAACACTTTAACATTTTTTTTTCATCCGTACACTGAGGTGATTTACTGAGCTATAATAAAACACAACAGTGTTGGTGTTATAGCTGAAATTTGCACCAAACTGATAGAAATCTGGATTTTATGTCTTTTAATTAGCTCAAATAGACATCTGCCTTGAAAAATCTTTTCTGAAAAGGTGGGGCTTGTGTGAGAAATCGACCATCGGTAGGTTTCTACGTCACAAACTCTATATAAAGGTAGAACGTTATCGCCTCTAACTGACTTTCCCATTCAGAGACCACTCCCATCCTGTCCTGCACTGCTTCCGCTCTGAGAGCTCCGGCTATAGTGACGCCACTGCTGGAGCAAACAACCTGAAACAGGTAGTGCTCAGGACCACCACGGTCCGCCACCACACTATAGCCTGCGTCAGGGGGACTCTAGAGGGGAAAATTCCTCCACTTTAAAAGATCGGTATGAGGCAGCAGTGCTGTCGGACTCTGTCTGTGTCTCTCTCTGACAAGGGGACATCACTGTCCCTCCTGCTTCAACTGGACAACCCCGTCCTTTTCCCCTCCCTCCTCTCAGTACCAAACTGCTCACTTTCTGGGCATTTTTTTTATTACAGAGGTGGGCTGAGTTAGCTCTGAGCTGGGGGTTCACTTATGCTTTAAGAAAGGAGCCGGCGTTGACAAACTACATCTAAGAGCTGATATTTGACAGCAGATATCTTCTGATAGACAGTGACTTTAACTTAAACTCAGATGACAGCACACTAGGAACCAAGTGGTTCCAAGATTGCAATAAGATGGATTGCAGTTCCTTATATTTGCTCTTAACATTGACTGTTTTTGAACAGAAATGCTTGTGGTGATACTGCTTGTACTGGAAATGGTATCCAGAACACATCTTGTAAAAAATACAGTCTCAGGCCTTCTGATTCTCTATTTTCAAACAAAAAGTTGGTTGAGCTGTGTAAGCTGTGACTAAATTGAGTTAGCCCTTTTGAACCTAAATGTGATTGAATGTAATGTAAAGACAAAATATTAAACATTCAATCTGATACACTTTTTAAATATGACGCTACATAACAAGACCCATGCCAGTCAACACACTGCTTTGCTCAGCCTACAAATGAAGTAATAGTTCTACGATGCAAAGCCAAAGCTATATCTCAATAACATCCAAAAGCACCACTGACTTTTCTGACTAGACCTCATCTGAGATGACTTTTTTTTTTGGAAAGAATTTCCAATGATTTCTCCAGGCTAAAGGGGTAAAAGACCATCCAGATTGTAATCTACAGAAAATATAAAAGCCAGCATCTGTGATGGTGTGGGGGGGTACTAGTGCTCATGGAATGGGTAACTTGCACATCTGGGAAGGTAGCATTAATACTGATGGGTACATTCAAGTTTTGGAGCAACATGTGCTTCCATCAAGACAAGTGTTTTATAGAGATATCCCTCCTTATTTAAGCAAAGAGAAACCTAGCCAGATTCTATGGCCTCAAGATAAAAGAGTGTACTAGACTGGCCTGTCTGTAGTTCAGACCTGTCTCCCGTTCAAAATGTAAAGCCTTTTATGACGTGCAAAATATGACAACAGAAACCCTTAGCATTGTTGTCCAACTTACAATGTACATCAAGCAAGAATGGGAAAGAATTTAACTGTCTTTACTTCAGGGATGTCTTCAGTCTCCAAAAGTTTACAGTGTTGTTAGAAGAGAATCTGAGGCAACAAGTGGTAAACATGCTTCTGTCCCAACTTTTTTGGCATCAAATCAGAATGTGTATACTTCCACAAAAAAACATTTTTAAAATTACATATCACATCTTTGAGTTGTATTCAACTGAACACAGGTTAAAATGAATTTTCATTCTGTTTTTATTCAGACATTTTACAGTGTCCCAACTTTTTTGGAAGTAAGGGTTCGTAGAATCTGAGAATAAGTAAGAGTTGGTTGCTGTATAATCAGTCTTGTTTCATAACTATCTTGAATTAATGACTCATGAACATGTTTTCTTCATTCACCTGAAAAGAAAACACATCTGTCTTCCGCATAAAGGCATCATTCTGCCTCACTCTGTCAGGGGCGTTTAGTGGCAGATCTAAAATGGTCCCATCATCATCCTCCCCCCTCCACCTAACCTTAGACATTAGCTCCAGCTCGGCCCCCTCTCCTCTCGAGCTGTGGACACGCTGCCCACTCCAGGCTGCAGTCCCTCTGAATCATTATTACAGTCATTAGGCGAGAATAAGCTCTGTAACACAGGAGTCCACCAGCATCCAGTTTAACCCAGCACAATTAGCACATCCGTTGGAGTAGAATTACCCTGTAAAATGAGAATGCTTTGTACAAAGAGGCAGGAGAGTTGTAGTTGAAAAAAGAGGGTAAGTGTGAGGGAGAGGGGGAGAGAGGAGAGGACGAATAAGGGAGGACAGGGAGAGATTAAAATTGTTTGAATTGAGTCCACGCTCGCCCCATTCATTTGGTATTCTGCTCAAATCAGGCCTTTTGTTCGGCCTGGCGTAAAGTAGTGTCAATCATCTCGACCCGGTTTTGTAGAATGGGGAAATTTATTATGAATTTGCTCCTGCAAATAATGAGGACTACCCCCTGCCTGCTCTCCCCTCTGCCTCCTCCTCCTCCTCCTCTCCTCTCTCTCCACCCCTGTATCAATGCTGCAGAATAGGCAATAGAGAGTGAAGTTAGCAATCTCAGGGCCACTCGCACTCTGGACCCACATCAAAGTGACAGAGACGTCCAATCAGATTTGTCTTACAGGCATTACATGATGAATATGGTGCGGCCGCAACACAAAAGCGCCTTTGTGTCTCCTCCGAGCAGAGACTATTCACAGCCCGCCACAGCCAGCCAGAGTGGAAGTAAATGGCCAAAAGGGCCCAGGCCAGAAAAAAAGCACCCAAACTTGTGCAGCACAATGGGCCATGCAAATCACAGCCCCCGCCACCTCCACCCAACCACACATGCACACCTCCTCCATCTCTCCACCCTTCAGGCCTGAGCCGGGTTCCTCCTCTGCTGGGTCGACTGAAGTTTAGGGCCTATTCACTCACATACAGAGGTGTCAGTTAAAAGTGCTGAGCTGCTCTGAAAAGAGTGAGACTTTTTTCAGTGAGACAGAAGAAAAAACACGAGTGAACTGAATGACTGAATGCACATGAATGACTGACTTTTTTGTCACAAAGTGAGAGACACTTGCAGGAAAACTCCCGTTAAGACAGACTTTTGATACAGGGTAGAGGACTTCTAGCAAACTGCATTAGTCCTTATGGCGCTGATCATCAAATGGTGGTCCGGGGCTAAATCAGGCCCCCCAAAGCTTCCTGTCTGGCCCCCAGGAGATGTAGCAGGAAGCAGGAAAAGAAGATGTTGTGGTTTTAGGAGTATCTTTGGCTTTAAATGTCTGAAGCTGTTAAATCAACCCCAAAAGCCATTAATATTCGAATAGTTTAAGAATGGCTTTACATTTGATCTGTTTTTTACAGAAATTCACCTGTCAGCCATTATTAGTAAATAGAGTTAGAGAGTAGCAAAAATGGGTGATAAGATCCAAATGGGTTGTGGAGTGGCACAAAGGGACAAAAACTTGCAGGAAAAGTGGTGAAAAGAGGTTAAAATGTGGCAAACCATTAGTATAAAAGTAATGATAAGTGGCAAAAAGGGACAAAAAGAGGCAAAAAGAGTTTAAAGGAGTCAAAGAATGGCAAAAAATCAGGATAAAGAGGCAAAAAAGTGCAGAAAGTATAAAAATGGGTTAAAAGTGGCAAAAAAAAAAGTGGTGAGAAAACTAATGAAAACTAGAGTAAGGAAAACTTCAGCTACTTTAAGCTGAGTAAATGTAAATAAATAATTTTAACAAGCGGAAATCGCGAGAGGGGCTGGGGGGGGGGGGTTCATTGCAAGGTCATTTATGACAATAGACCCAACTCGTCATTACAAGGTCATGTCCAAGTCATGACATGGTGAAATGGTTGAGAAACACTGTACATGACAGGAGACTTTATTCATGTGTTTTAGTCATGTGTGGCCTGATTAGCCGATGCTAACCTGATCAGTGAGTCCTGTGTGAAGACTCTCACCTGGCCTCTCTTCTCTCTGATTCATGTGACTACCTTCATTGGCTGTAGTCTACATAGAGTTGTGACCACAACACAAATGTTTGTTAGCCCTGAAGAAGACCAGTTTGGTCGAAACATGTTGGCTTTTTAATGATATGGCCACTACAATAAAGGCTTTTTAGTATTTCCTTACTCATTTGCACTTTTTTTGTTTGGAGTGCCTGGTTTTCTCCCCTTTTTTTGACAGTTTTTTCTCCCTGTTTTCCAAGAACACCCAATTTTGGTCTACTATTTAGCACCTTAGTCATACTGAGCAGCCAGTCAACCCCCCTCCTTTGCTGCCACATTAAAAGTTTTATTGAGAAAGGATTGTGGGTTCTAATTTTGATCGACGTCACCAAAGACAACATACGCACATAAAAACACACGCAAGCGCGCCTCGCCCCCTAACACACACACACACACTTCATATGGGATATATGTGTGGCTGTGGATGAGAAGCCATCTGCTGCGCAAAGTTGTTGTATTTTTGTGCTGTTGTGGAATCTGCCTCCGCGCTGTGCCAAGTTTATGTACCCATGCGCGGCGCTGAGTGTTTGTATTCATGCGCTGCATCAAGTTTTTGTATTTGTGTTGTGAACTTTTTTTGTGTGTGTTTTTCTCAAATGTTGTCATGTTTTTACTTTTTGCAAAGTGTTTTGAATTGCATTCATGTGAGACCTCTCGGCCACCGTACTTAAAAAACAGTCATAGCACACCAGTCAGAACAAACCACACATTTTGATGTATAATTTGCAGTATAATTTGTTTTCTTAAAGCCCTAGGAGGAGTAGCATGCCTAAATTTTGTCCACTAGAGCCCCTCATTAGTTACTTTCCACCCTGCCAGGGAGAGCAAAGTTCTGTACTGGGAATTCCCCTTTTCTGAGTTGGGAAACTAGATCAAAGGATAAAATGGCTTTGATCCTTTTATCTACTGATACCTTACCGGAAGTCCTTATATTAAAGCAGAATTCGTTCAAGTCATTTATAGTGTGATACACACGGACAGTGAAAGTGTGAAAAGACCACCAAAGGGGTTGAAGAACAGTCATCAGTCATTAGCTCAGATATTCATAACAAAGATATTATTCATCGGCACCATTATGAACGGACAAACTGTTTGCAGAGGGAGCATGCTGGGACAGGAGTACATTGTTGAGTCCGTACTCGGGGAGGGCAGTTTTGGTGTTGTGGCCAAGTGTCGCCACATCGAAACTAATCAGTTTGCAGCAATCAAGGTCACCAAAAACAGCCTTGACACATTTCTTCAAGCAAGGGAAGAAATTAGAAATTTGAAGCAGTTACAGTCACTTGACCCAGAGGAAAGCCACATCGTTAAATGGAAAGGCTTTTTCTTTGACAAGTTCAGCATTTGCCTAGTTTTTGAGCTGCTGGATCAAAGTTTGTGGGAGTACATTAAATGCCAGGGAAATATGTCCATGACAGAGATCCGGAGTGTGTTGAAGCAGGTGGCCACAGCTCTGACCCACCTTGGCTCTGAGGGACTTGTACATGCAGACCTGAAACCAGACAACATTATGGTTGAGGACTGCCATGAAAAGCCACTCAGGGTAAAACTGATCGACTTTGGCTTGGCACTTCCTGCTCATTACTGTCAGTCTGGTATGCGTCCAGGGACCATAGGGTACACGGCGCCTGAGGTGTGTCTGGGCTGCCAGTTCAACGAGGCCGCCGACATATGGTCTCTGGGAGTGACAGCGGCAGAGATGGCAACGGGACAGCCTCTGTACCCTGAGAACCATGACTATGATGTGCTGAAGCACATCATAGACACCCAAGGACAGCCCCCAGACTCTGTTCTAGACCAAGGAAAGTACACACCGGACTATTTCTGTGACCAAGGTGGTGGCCCAAAACGCTGGCGGTTTAAGACGCCAGAGGAGGTATGGAACGAGTATGGCTTCCAACACTTGGATGATAGAATGTTCTGCTTTGGAAGTCTTGACGCTCTGGGGGCCTCATTGGACCGTCATAGAGGACCTAACCAAGATCACAGTCAGTTAGTGGACCTCATTAAGCAAATGTTGCATCTCGATCCAGAGCAGCGCATCAGGGCTGCGGAGGTCTTGCAGCATCCGTTCCTGGCCGACAGCGTCACTCAGAGCAGCAGTGTGGATGTCTGTATAAATATAGCCGACACTGCTGAAGACTTGATCTTGACTGGAGAGTCCAAAGAACAGACGGATCGAAGAGAAGAGATGCTGCCTGGGAACAGATCATTGATGGGCTGGCTTCAAAGACAGATGGCAGCGGTTAAAGAGACCTTCTCATCCTGCTTCCTGTGGATGAAGGGGAAGGATACCAAAAGACATCATGAGGGTGCGGGCTGTCACACCACATCTTTAGAGATTTTTCAGAGTTCTTCTGAGAGACTCCCTAAGGATGACTGTGCTCGTGTCTGCATCCAAATTGAAAAGGACATTGACCAGGTGCTGCCTGAAGAGCATGGGGTTCAAAGCATGGGGAAAAAGGTGCAGATAGATGAGAAGATGGAGCCTGAAAGGACAAATGAGAACTCCGGCTGGTTCAAGAATGTCATGGGGTTCAAAGAAACTCTCACATCCTTCTTTTCAGGCTGGGTTAGGAGTGAGGGCTGATTTCTTACAGCAAGAAGGTTCCTAGTTCGATTCCTGGTTGGACAGGGACCTTTTTCTGTGAGGAGTTAGCATGCTTGGGTTTTCTCCGGGTGCTCCGGTTCCCACACAGTCAAAAAAAAGCCTTAAGTGACTCTAAATTTTATGTGGGTTTATTTGTTGGTTCGGCTGATTGCTATTTCATTCATAGGGCTGCAGATTTCAGTCATGTGAGTGTCTGGCAGTCTTTCCAAGTCAATAAATACAAAACACAGAAATAAATAAATAAATTAAAAAAAAAAAAAAAAAAAAAGGTTATTATTGAGTCCCTTTATACAAGTTCAAATTTTATCACGTCATTCAGAAAGTAGTAGTGTAGTGTAGTGGTTCTCAACCTTTTCAGCCCGTAACCCCCAAAATAAAAGTGTCAGAGACTGGGGACCACCACTGTACCTAAAGGTGGTTGAACACAACCATGCACAGTCAAGAATAGTCATGTACAGACAAGGCCGTCCATCAAGGTGGACAAATGGGAGGGCTTTCTGGCACCCAGCCAAACTGGGGGCCCAAAGAGGTCAACAAAACCATGGTCCATTGTAAAGTTAAGCTGTGATATCCATGTTTCTTATCTAAACAGAAAAAACACTCTTCTCAAAGAAACACATCTCTTTTTTTAACCATTTGTGAAGTAAATAGCCTTCTTAAATTGTAAATGTGAATCACTTTTGTTAGAAAAAGCATTTAAATGTTTTAAAAATTGCTAAAATGGGTTAATAATGGCAAAAAATTGTGGAGAAGGTGGGGCAGCTGGATTTTAAAAGTAGCAGAAATAGGTTAAAAGTGGGGAAAATTAGATTAAAATAGCAAAAAGTAAAAAATGGGATAAACTGATAAAAAGGGTTAACCAAGTAAGAAAAATAGGCAGATGTTTGGCAGAAGTTGGTTAAATAAGCAAAAATGGGCATATCAAATGGTGAAATGGGGTTAAAATGGGAAAAAATGGGTGTAAAAAGTGGTTAAAAGGGGTTAATAGTAGTAATAATGGGTCAACAGAGTCAACATTAAGCTAAAGTGGCAAGAACTGGTTTAGAAGTGGCAAAAAACAGGCAGGAAAACAGTTGTGGAACGAGTTTAAAACTGAAAAAAAAAAGTGTTAAAATTGGTAGAAAAATTATGAAAAGGGTAAAAAAAAATTACAAAATTGGTGTAAACTGGCAACAGTGTAATGTAAAAATATATTACTCCTTTCTTTTGAGGGCAACTGGAGACCCCCTCTCAGTGTCTCGTGACCCCCATGTGGGTCCTGACCCCAGGGTTGAGAACCACAGGTGTTGTGTAGTGTTGTTGGGGCCTGACTTTTTATGAGGCAGTGAACACTTTAACTTTCTTTTTTTTTTTTTTTTTAGCTGTACACTTATCTGGCTGAACTATGATAAAACACATCAATGCTGGTGTTATCTCTGACATTTGCACCAAAATTTGCATTTTATGGATTTTAATTAGCTCAAACAGACTTTTGCTTTGAATTTTTTTTTTTTAAGGCGAGGCTTTTGTGACGTACAAACCCACCATCTGTAGGTTTCTATGTCACAAACGTTATATAAAAGGTAGAACGTTACCACCTCTAACCTCCTGCATCTGCACTGCCTTGAGAGCTCTGGCTTTAGCAACGCTGGTGCTGGAGCCAAAGAGGCCCAAAGAGGTAGTGCTCAGGACCACCAGGGTCCACAGCCTGCTTCAGGGGACTCTGGAGGGGAAAAAATCCTCCACCTCAATTATCTATTATTATTTTGGTCTTATTAACACATTATTGCATTAGTATTTGTATTTCCTCCAATTTTTTGGCAAGAAAATGAAAACGGCCCCATCACCTTTACTGCCACAAAGAGGCAATTCAGATATATTAGCGCAATATTTGTTGGATTTCTATGTTTAAATGTTATAAAAACTCCCCTCCAAAAGTATTGGAATGGTGAGGCCATTTCCTTTATTTTTGCTGTTGACTGAAAGCATTTGGGTTTGACACAAAAAAGATGAATATGTGACGATAGATCAACATTTCAGCTTTTATTTTAGGTGTTTATATCTGGATCTGAGATAGCTTTACTTGTAATGGAACACCACATTTTTAGATGAGCAAAAGTATTGGAACAGAGAGACCTAAAATAGATCAAACAGAATAGGACTTAATATTTAGTTGAAAATCCTTTGCTTGCATTAACCACGTCAAGCCTGTGACCCACTGACATCACCAAACCTTTGTATTCTTCTTTTGTGATGCTTTTCCAGGTTTTCACTGCAGCCTCTTTCAGATGTTGTTTGTTTTGGGGGGTTATTCCCTTCAGTCTCCTCTTAAGCAGGTAAAATGCATGCTCTATAGGGTTAAAGTCTGAAGATTGACTTGGCCAGTCTAAAATCTTCCACTTCTTGCTCCTGATAAACTCCTTTTTTGTTTTGGCAGTGTGTTTTGGGTCATTTCATCATCGCTGCATGATGAAGGATCTCCCAATCAGTTTGGTTGCATCTTTCTTTAAATTGGCAGACAAAAATAGGTCGTTTCCACCAAGTGGTCTGGCTCAGTCCGGTGTGGAACATCATGCATTTTTTTGCGTTTCCATAGAGCAATAGTTGGAAAGGGTCCCAAAAAAACCGACCCGTACTGTAAAACTTTTTGGCACCCTTCCGTAAGAGTACCAATATCACCTATCTGTCCCAAAAAGGTGGAGCTACACACACAACAATAGGGGGTTGCACTGACGTCACGTCAGCGCACGAGACAGCTGCTTGGCCCCGGGCTGCAAAACACGGAAGTCTGCCCTGTGAGGAGCAGCGACAATGGGAGACAGACAGAATAATATCTGCATTAATCAGGGAATTTGGACTCAACAGAGATCCAAACTGTTTCCTAGTCTGTGGATATTGGTATCTGGCCAAAAATCAAGATTCCTGATGTTTATCTGGACCTGATTTTAAGTACACAAAGCAGAGCCTGGAGGCTCACATCAGGCTGGTCTATCTGCAATGGATGTGAAATTAAATTATTGCTGAAGTTTTGTGAATACAAAGCCTTAGATCAGTTGATTCTCTGTACTCTAACTAGTTATTCATCTACATCTTACTTTAGGTAACTTCTGAAAAGATCCTTCTGTGTTGTTGAACGTGCTCAAACTTTGGGCTGCAGCCTATTTGAAAATGAGATCAGCACATCCAGGATTTCTGACTTAATCTAGTTTGATTTTACCACCAGCTGAACTTCTATTTTATTTTTAATGTGCCAAATTTTCACAGTACAGCTCTAAACTTTCATATTTTGTTGGATAAACTGTTGTGGACCAGATATATTCACATATTAATGTACCATTACATCTCAAAAATGTTTCTTTACACACATTTCATCAGCTGAGGATCTTTACTGAAAGCGGATAACATAATTAAGATGTGTTTGTTTAAAAGCACTTTCAGCTGAAATAAAGCTGTTTAATTCTTAATAGCCACGCTGATGAAATCGGCAGGGGGTTATGGAAAGGGTTCCGTATCTTTGTTTGTCTGTCTGAAAGGCGGATCTTCACCAAACTTTCAGGGAATATTGGGATAATGACAGGGAAGAATCGATTACATTTTGGTGATGATCCGTGCACCTGTTCGGTTTTTCTCGGACTTCGAATTTTGAACACCACAGTAATCAATTGGAGCGTGAGTTCCTCGGTGGCGCTGCTTAGGCGTGGGTCTGCCGCCTCAGACGGCCATTCTAGTTTCCTACTGATTTCTGCCACTCGTCCTTTCTGTAACTGCGGCTGGACCAACAGACTCACGCTGCATGTGACTTCACATGTAAGCCTTTACAGGCTGGCCCACCAAGTGAAGGTACGGGTGTCTGTGGAAACGCAAACTATTTTAAGGTTCAGCGTACCAAACCATAGCAACCCGTACTGAATCAAACCGGACCCCTTGATAGAAACAAGGCTAAAGTTTCTGTAGACCTCTGGGTTTATTTCTGCTGCCATCATGTGTTACATTAAAATGAGGATTAATGAGCCCGTCATTGAAGAAACCATGCAATCCCAAGTCATGACATTACTTCCACTGTGTTTCACAGATGAGGTTGTGTGTTTGGGCTCATGAGCAGATCCTTTCTTTCTACAGACTTTAGCCTTTCCATCACTTTGGCAAAGGTTCATCCTTGTCTAAGCAGTCCATAAAACTTTGTCCCAGAATGTTTTAGGCTTGTCTCTGTGCTGTTTGGTAAATTTCAGCCTGACCTTCCTGTTCTTCTTGCTAATGAGTGGTTTGGATCTTCTGCTGTAGCCTCTGTACTTTAGTTCATCAAGTCTTCTGTGGACAGTAGATGGTGAAACCTTCACTCCTGCCCTCTGGAGGTTGTGGCAGATATCACTAACAGTTGTTTTGGGGTCTTTCTTTACAGTTCTCACAATGTTTCTGTCATCTATGTCTGATGTTTTACATGGTCTACTTCAACGTCTGTTACTGAGTACACCAGTGGTTTCTTTCCTCTTCAGGACTTTCCAAATGGTTGTACTGGCTATGGCCAGTGCTTGTGAGATGGCTCTGATGGATTCCCCATCTTCTCTCAGTTTCAAAGTTGCCTGTTTTTCACTCATTTATCTGGACCTGATGTATCGTATGTTCTTTTATCCCCTCATCTGGTCTCACATAGCATCGTATGGATAACTCACTAATGTGCTTCTTCTAACAGGTAGTGGAATATTTAGATAACTAAATCTTTTTAAAATCATTTCAGGGCCCTTCATGATTTCAGGAATGAGCAGTATCTACTGATTAAAATGTCAGCTCTTTTTGTAGCAATAAGCTAGTCTTTTTAGAGGAAAATCTGACAAGTCAAACTCAGTAATACAGCAGTTCTTGCAAGAAAAAGGCTAAAGTTTAATCTCAGTATAAACCGCTTGTAATTTGAAAAGAAGGGACTTGAGCCTTTACATCTAAAATACCTCTATATCTATCCCTCAGAACTTGTGTGAACTGTGTTAAACTAATTTCAAGGTATAACATAAGAGTAGGAGCAGCAGTGATTGTCTCCAAACCCAAACGTGCTCACAGTGCTTCTACTGCACAGGACTTTCCTCAGTCAGGGACCAGAGGTCAACAGATTTGTCTCTGAACCAGCTGCAAAGACAAGTGTGTGTTTGTGCTCGTGTGTGTAAATGAGTCTGCTCCACATTAGTTCAGCATGTTTTCTGTCTTTGTTAAATATAAATGTGTATGTGCCTCTGCTTAAACATTAACACCTCTGTAAGCGATACTCAAGGCTGCACATCGTCTCCGCATCCACCTCCTGCAGCCCTCCTCAATCTGAACACTATTTGATTTCATTTGAATCTTCACAGCTGAGAGAATGAGAAATTTTTCACAGAGAAAATGTGTTTTTTTCTAGTTTGCAATTTGCATTAATTAGAAATCTCTATAGAATTTCTGGCGCTTATATCGAGCAATGTATGAAGAGTTCACTGTTTACTGAGAGGACAAGATGTTTGATCCCACCACCACCCGAATTATATTCTCTGCTTGTTGGGGTGGTATCATTTACAGTTAAATTAACTCTGGTATGCAGGGTACAAAGACATAATTCTCTGATTTATTGAAGAATCAGACACATACTTTCATTGTAATACCAAATCCAGTTGTTGACTTTTCCCTGGCCTACAGTTCCTGCTGCACTTGTTGCTGTGCAGGTCTGTGTAAGGTGTGATCAGGTTAAAATGCATCCACTGCATCAGTATTTACCAGGTACTGACTGTTGGAGCGCTATGGCCTTAGCAGCTACCTGCAGACACTATGATGAGATATATTTTCACTACAAAACAGTTAACATCCTAAAATATGTTTCTCTTAAAACCAGAACTATTGCAGAACTTAGACTTCAAACCTTTGGACTTAAGAGTGAGTACACCATGAAAGGGGGAGAGGATTTTACAGATTTTGGGAAATGTACGCTTCATAACTGAAGTCTATTCCCAAAAAGCAGAAATAATTAATTACATTTGCTCATTTTAACTGTAACTGAGTAACGTTTTTGTGTATTTTTATTTTTTGAGAAGTTTGTCAAATCAGTAATTGTACCTTTACTTGGGTTTAACTGAGAGGAGTATTGTACTTCACTATATTTTACAAGGCACCCATTACAGAGTAAAGGATTAAAAACTAGGGTTGCCAAACTATTTGATTTTTTTGATCATGATCCATCTTAGAATTTCTACAGTTGATTGCAATTCATTGCATTTTAAAATTTCAGTATTTTGCATTGATTACTGTTTTGATTTAATTTCAGAGTTTTGTAACCTCAAGGCAATTGACTTCCTGTTTGGATATGAACCTACTTTTATTTTGAAAAATAGAAGCTTAGACATATTGAAGATTATAACAGTAACTTAACTACAGAAAAAGTATCTTGTTATGTATTGAAAAGGACACAAGAGGACAGTGTTTGATGACACAGAGTGAAAGGGTACCTTGTTGTGTGATTGTGTACAATGGCTGCTAGCGGAGCAGTTAACGCTGCCTTAACCAGACCAGCACGTTTGTTAGAAATGTCCAGCATTTCTTCATTACAGTTAGCACTGAGAGCAACACTGAAATCCTTCTGTGACAGAAAACAATGTTGTCACTTTTCTGCCGACCTGCTACAGCATGAGTATGTGATAGTTACAGGGAAAGGGTTAGTTGTTGTGAGATAGAAGGCCCGCTGGTGCAGTCATTAGCTGGGACTGAGCCACAGCGGCGCTTTTGTCTGAACCATACAACGTGTCGAAATCCAAAAAAGCGCAGAGAGCTACACTGAAAGCTTTCCGTCACAGAAAAATGTTCTCGCTCTACTCTCAATCTGCTTCGGCATGGCTTTCCAATCATGGCGGTGGGCTTGTCCCCTACTGTTCGGCGTCAGCCGTTAGCTTGGATGTCGCTGTCGAACCGCAGCAGTTTACTCTGAAATGGGCCGCTGTTCTTGTTAAAACCAGAGCAGAGAGCCACACCAACAGCTTGTCTTGTGCAGAGAATATATATTTTTGCGCATTTCTTGTAGTGATGTCTTCCCTTCCTGTATTGATAGCACAGTATAAAGAGAGCATACATCCTCATCGCTAGGAATGTTCTGATACCATTTTTTCCTTCCTGATACGAATCCAATATCAAGGTGTGGGTATCGGCCGATATTGAGTACTGATCCAGTACCAGTGTGAACTTTCTGAACTGACTGTTCAGACTAGCAAATTATTTTAGACCTATATTTGACTCAGAACCTGGCTCAACAAATAGAATCATAATGTACAGAGTCTCTGTGACCCTAAAATTGTTTTCCTGCTGATTATTGAGTTTTGCTGCTAAATATTAAAATAACAATAATACAATACTATCTCTCTCTTTTTTAATACAAACTTTATTTCATTTTTCCAAATACAATATAAAACTTACAACTTGCATATTAACAATTGCTGTATACAGATATGTACTTAATGTATAAAATTGTATAAATCATCAAGTGCATTGAACTTTATCTCTCCTTTCTGCTATTTTGTGCAGCATCATGTGATTACAGAACAGCCTGCTATTGGCTGACAGACACCCACAGAGAAACAACATGGCAGTTAGCATTCTACTAGAGGTAATAAATGATTGGAATTCAATTAAAATGGATAAAAAGACGTTCAATATCAGGTTTACTGGTGTGGATTTAATCATTAAAGTCCCCAGAAGTCACACGAGTTCCAGGCATGCTGAAAATGCTGCCACAAGGGATTCAAAGGCATCAATAGCTTCAATTAGAAAGCACAACAGCTAGGGTAAAGAGGAAAACAAGTAAGAGGCAATGATTTATGGTTCAAAAGTTATTTAACTTTTGATAAACTGTGTCATTTCTTGTCTAGTCTGACAGCGTCGGTCTGGAAGGTGTTTTAACAATCACATTCAGAGAAAAACTGTCATGAAGACAACATTCTTTGATGCTGCAGCGGGTCCCTTGGTTCTTCATCACTGCGCTAAAAATGGAAAAGCCATGCCAGCGAAGAAGAATTGATTTCCAGTTTATAGCGCTAACATTTAGCTTGGCTAAACGAAGCAAAATATAAAGTTAAAACAAATGGTATCGGATCAGTGCATAAACTCGTGTACTCACCCATACCATACGTATTTCCGATACTGGTATCGGAAACGGAACAATCCTACTCGTCGCAGTTCTCTAACTGCAGCTCAGTTGTTGTGTGTCTGTGTGTTTAACCAATCAGAATTGGTAGAAGAAAGGCAGGAGGAGAGGGGGGATGACGCTGCTCAGGGCTTCATCACACACACAGGAGACAGAGACAGAGTACTGTGACTTTGTCTTGCCTTGATTAGGCATTATATGATGTAAAAAAAAACAATTCTACTTCCATCAATGGCACAATTTATATCAACAAATTGTCTCCAAAGGCTCAATTCAGGGACATGTTGAGCCAAGAAACAACGTTTTTTTTTTTTTTTTTTCAGAGGGCTGTAGTTTTGAAGTGGTTTATGTTAGATCCAAACAAAATATTCCAAGTAATGTTTCACATCCTGAGGTACAGTCCTTAACAAATTTATTAGACCATCCAGCATCATGAAGTGCTTTAATGCGGACTCTTTCATTTTCAGTGAGCTCTCCACGTTTTACCATTTTGAACAGGAATGAGGAATTTCAAACTGAATTCACCTTTTTAGAGCCAAATTCGAGCCAGCTCACTGGGCTTCTCTGAGAAGTCAGAAATTAATCAAGCATTACATTTAAGCACTAAAACTCATTTTTCTGTTCAGGAATGCAAGTAAATAACTATAATTTGACATATTAATCAAGAAATATTAATGTGCTTTACTATTTTTTCAGGGGTTTTTTGTAAATCAGTACATTTGAAAATTCATGAACAACAATGATAATTACATTTCAGCATTAAAAATATCATTTGGGTTAAAGAGCTTCTACATATTGGTGTATTAACCATTGCAGAAACATTAAAAATGATTTTGGTAATTACCAATGCTGTTAATTTAGGGCAGCTGTGGCATAAACCTTACTTTGGGTGGTGGTCTAATAAATTCATTAAGCACTGTATATGCACAGGTCTTATTCGTAGTCATCACTGTCATCCTGTCAGTGTAAAGACACCTTAGGTCAAATCTGGCTCATCTTACCCCAATCTCCCCTACTTTTACTTGAGCACAATATTACTGTATTCTCTCCAACCCTGCAACTAAGTCACTTTTGTTGTTAACACACATTTGGTAAGGAAATGGTACGGTCATTTTATGCATTGCTTTTATGTTATAATCGAAGTTATTTTCTCATGCTGTTGTCAACTTTTATTCTGAAAGCACACTGAGTCTGTGCTTGCATATGAAATGTGCTATTTATCAAAATTTGGCATATATATATATAAATAAGATAACTAAATACATTCATATACCTTTTTGCATTTTTCTGGACGCCTATATCATTTCTGAATGATTCACATCCCTTACCTACTGCACTTGAAGGAAAGGGTGAGAAAAGTTGAGTAAGTGGCAGTTACAGTGTTATGATGTAAATATTGTCTGCTTATAAAATAATGTGGGCTGTAAACTGAAAAACGTTTCTTGCCAAAGGGGTCAAAACATTGGGGTTATAAGCAGAATATTGGTTTAGTGATGACAGGTGTAGGTGGTCTCTTTCATACAATAGAAGCACTCTGTTGCACTAAAAATCAACAAGTGACCTCTTTGCACTCATTTCCCCAATTATTCCTTGTATTATAGTCTAGGTATGTGCGTATTTAGCATCTCCATGGTTTTACGCATACATCATGGCTTCGCGCACGATAACTCCTGCAGAGGCAGGCTGCATGTGATTGATTATTCAGCATTGGATTATGGCAAAATTAACATGACTCTTACGCATTGTGAAAGTGAAAATGACCAAGGGACAAGATGACATGAATAAATCTATGCGTGCCCCTGCTCCTCCCTGTTTGGCTGAGGAGAAAATTGCAAATCCATCTTAAAGGACAGGCGGCAAGCTTATTTTCACTCTGTGGCCTGGCCTCTGTCTGACACTAAAGGACATCACAAACACCATTTTAACCTCCTCATAATGGAGCAGCAGGGTGTTCTGCGCCCAACATTGATTTGTCTTTTTGGAGCCTCGGTGACGTAGTAGGTTATAAAGCAGAGCGTAATTAATGTCATTTATCACTGGTTTGATTTTGTCACTGCCTTCACATACAGGCCCCACGTACGCGAGCCACTGACCAATGGGAGGGCTGGAACCTTTGCCACCGAGTACAGGCACGTGGCTTACACCTGCAGGCTGCACCGTGTGAGAGGGAGAGTTTGCGCTCATATGTGAATGTGACACACTTTCTAGTACAAGTAAAAATAAACTCAAACACATCTTAGAGAAACTATTTGTTTGCTTCAGTTGTCCAGTTTGATTTCTGCTGCTGCTTATTCTTTTTCATTTGGATATTGGAGGATATAATGTTCTCGATTTAAATTTAGCCTATTTGTTTAAAAAAAAAATCAGGCTGGCTCTAATCAGCCTCTCTTGTTTGCAATTTTCCACTCCCACAGAGAGCACCAGGTGAAATTAAACTCGTTATTTCTCGTTCTGCCTCGCTGAATTTGGCATCAGTGTTCAATTACAATAGAAGATCTTCCATAATTGGCATAATGAGGCGCAAAAGGCGCACACAATAGCGCGCACAATGTGGTGTTGTGCTCCCCATTTCGCAGGAGATGGGCTTTTTGATTGTGCTGTGTGCGCCATGAAAAACACAGTCGGGGATACAACTAGTCTACAACCCCAGGTTTTATTTAGATTGATCTCAATCGGGCAATAAGAATTTTGACCCGTCTCATTGTGTTGCTGACTTTCCCCAGGCCGTATTTCAAAGTGTCTATACCCTTTGAGAGGAGTGAATTGCACCCCTCCTGCCTCCCTCCCTCCTTCTCTGTCTCTCTCTCCCTCTGGGCTATTGGGTAAAGGCAGAGTATGCAAAAGAAACAATGCAATGCATGAAACGTAATATTAATCTCCCTGTCCTGAATGCGGACAAAGCGCTGTGGAAGGTGCACGTCTATAATGGTTATTGAGTGCTCACCCAGCTGCGCAATTTTTCCCCCGTGTGCCCAACCAAGTCGGGAAAAGGTCATGAAGGGCTTTGAATAGAAAAGAAGCTCCCTAGTTTGCTCAATTACCGCCGACACTAACACATACACCCCTCACACCCCTTACGCACACATCTGAGCAGCAATGCGCAACCCCAACTGAAGAACCAAACAACTGCAAAGGAGTATAATATAAATAGATTCATCTTTATTTATAAAAGTTGTTTTACACAAAATATATCTGTTAAAATCGAATATTTACACTTTAGGCTAAGGGAAACGGAGAACAAGTGCATACATTAATTAAGGTCTCCTTGCCACCTATTTAAAAAGAACAAAACAACTACAATCTGTCACAGGAAGTAGCCTTGATATTGCTGTCCAGTCACTCAACTCATACATGCAGACTCACTGCCTCTTTGACAGCTGCTTCTAAAAACACTGTTAGGAAAAAGTGGCAGTGGCATTGTTTGTTTGACTCAATGTACAAAAATAAGTCTTCATGATAAAACAACTCGTTGTATGGTACATTTTTTTGATGACAGGGGAAACTTTTACAACAAAAAAGTCTCTTGACGCATCATCTTTGTGGTGTCTTCCATCAGACTGGCAGTTGAGGAGGCAGCCCTGCTCTGATGAAACTCTCATCATACAAGTCCTCTGCAGAGTCTGCTGCTGTGTCACGTATTAATTGCACTTATTCAACAAAAACATCACCAGTTCTTTACGTCCACGCCTCAACGTGGCCCTGTTCCATGCAACAAGAGGCTCCCTCTCTCTTACGCACTCTCTCTCTCTCTCTTTCTCACTATTGCTTTGCTCCTGCAGAAGCAGCCCGGGTGAGTGAGGGAGGGAGGCAACAGATCACTTCCAAGCACGGAGGGCAACACTGATCTGACGCCATCAGCAAGTCTTTGTCAGCATTTCTGAGAGACGCAGCTGCTTTTACGCACAGACGCTGCTGTGTGGTTTGGATGCTGTGCGCCTCAGTACCTGTCGAACCAGGTTGTAAAGTCCAACAGCTCCTGTTCTTCGGAGCTTAGAGGCTCATAACCACCTTCATCTGATGAGTAGGTGGAGTGAGGGGACTCCGGGTCGGCGGAGTAGCTGTTGGAAAGTGTCGGGGATGGCAACCCACACTGGAAAGCAGCCGACACTGCGTCATGCTCGTCTAAAAGTTGCTGTAAAGCCCTGATGTACTCCACCGCAGACCTCAGGGTCTCCACTTTGCTCATCTTCTTGTTGGCAGCGCCGTTTGGCACATGCTGACGCAGCGTCTGGAAACCCATGTTAACTTGTTTGACCCGGTTTCGCTCTCTTTCGTTCCGCCGAGCCACGGCCACGGGCTGCTGCTGGGGGATGGAGTAGCCGAGGCCGTTGAAGCTCAGGCGTCGCTTGCAGCGCAGGAGCTCCGGCGAGCTGGAGCGCTGTCTCTTCAGCACCTTGGTTTTGCTCTGGAAGCCTGCTGCCGTGGTGGTGTTGGGGTGCGCGGCGGGGACGGTGCAGTCCTGAGCCGGCGCGTGCAGGGTGATGCTGGCGCGTCTTTCATTAAGTCCAAAGGTGAATGCAGTCTGCGTGGTGGTGATGGTTGTAGTTTCCATCTCGCTGACAGATGTTCAGGAGTGATGGATGCAGAGGATGAGGGCAGCCTCTTTCAGTAGGAGGAGAAGAAGAAGAGCAGGAGGCGTTGGCAGTGCACAGCTCTCGTGTCCTTCGCGTGGGGACCGTGTGGCTAACTCTAGTCCAAGTCTCTCTTGACTGCTTACTCCACGAGCCGATCTGACCCAAACTTTGGCAGCACTCCTCTTTTTCAACACGCGCCCCAACACACACCCCACCCACCCCTTTTTTGGGAGACGCACGCTTCGTCGCGAGGCCCCGCCCCCGCTGTGTGATTCTTCTGCACGCCGACTCCCCCGGGCCAGGCGCGTGGCTCCGGGAGCTCAATAAACAATCCCGAGCTTTCACTGCGCCGGGAGCACGCGCTGGGCTCATTTACATTCCAATGTCTCTAACTTGAAGGCCCATTGGTCGATTCAAACGGCCTGCAACCGTGAGCAAAGAAAGAAAGGAGAAAAAAAGACAGCGAAAGAAGAAAAAGAAGAGAGAATGAAAAAGTGAATGGTTTGCTTCTTTGAAATGCCTTTTGAATTTGACAATGTACCCCTGGCAAGTCTTCAAATTATCAGTCTTACCCCCTCGGCAATCTTTCTCCTCCGGCTCTTTACAATCACAAATACCAAGGACGCTCTCTGCTGTATCCAGGCTACAGCTTTACAGAGCCAAATAAACCGCAAGCGTGTCTCTCAGCACAATAATTGCCAATTATGAGGCTCGCGCGAAATAATTTAAAAGTAAACATTATGTTTATGGCAAGCACAAAGAGATCTGACGGTCCAGTTGAACTCAACAAGTCATTGCGATAATATCTTCTAAAATTCGGCATAAATGTTTTGTACCTGCTTGCAGCTTCTCCAGATTTTACACTATTTACGCACAACGCTGCCTGGTCATAACCTGAGCCGACAGAAAGTGCACGACTGCAGCGTTTCAGCACCACTTCTGACTGGACAGTTAAACACATCAGCATTACCGTCCTCTACTTTGAAGTGTGTCTAATTTAAGAGCTTTTTTTCATTCAGTTGTATTTATCATCGTCAAAATATTCCGAATCATATTTTCTGATGGTGGAAAACTCTCCTCACCAAATATTTAAAGAGGAGTGAAAAGCAGTGAGTGAGGAAGCGTTCAATGGTCCCTCAGTTACAATGGCACTCTTGCGGCCTCTCGTGGCCACAATTTGTAACTACATCCTGCACATTCTTTCTACAGTCTATGGTTGAGAGGCAGAGGGGGACTCCCGGACACAAGGTTTGACTGGAACCTCTCGGGGCTGATGTGTGAACTTTGTTTACATTACCGGGACAAAACAAAGATCACACCTCTTGGTTTTATTCAGTGTAATATGTAGCACGCTAAAGCTGTCGTATTCTCCGTGTATCATAGCTAGCCTGCCATAGGCTGAACATCTTTACCCCTCTAATTGCAGTTAGTTTTATCCACAAGTTGATGCACGCGCTCCACTCACGGCGGCGGACACTCATGGACTCAGGCACGCGACATGACTCAAGTTTGTAGAAACCAAAGAGCTTCAAGTTTCTCATAGTTCATCGTAAAAATATGAAGTATAGCGAGTTTTACATCATTGCACACCTGCTATTGACACCCACCCTCCTTCATTCAGCTGGTTAAGCCCCTCTTCTCTGCTAGCTAAAGTTACAACTTGTTAACTGCAGAGGTCGAAAAAGTACACGACTATTACTCAAGTAAAAGTACACTTACTCTTGTTAAAATTTACTAAAGTAGCCTACTGTTCTATAAATGTTCTGTATTCAATTTCATGTGTACTCTGAGCACTGAGTATAGGCTAGATACTGAGGAGATGTAGGCAACTTTAAAATACTGTATGATCTTTCCTTATTGTCATTAACAAGAGAACAGATCTCCATCCACAATGTTAGGGTAAAGTCACACTTCTGAATTAAAGTTAAACACATCAAAATTGACATTGTTAATAACAGTTAAATTTAACGCTTTAAAAGCGTCCAAGTTGGTCTTACATACTTAAACTACTTAAACGTCCTCCCTGGACGTTACAATGTTACAATGTCATTTAGCAGACGCTTTTCTCCAAAGCGACGTACATTGGACGTGGAGGGAAGAGAAAAATTGACAAATGAATGCAACGCAGGATAGTTGGAATGGTGGATAAACATCCTCAGTCAACTTCCACACAAATTCAGACTGTCCTGCAGACTCAGGGAGCAAAAGTGTCAGCCCGGACCATACGTGGTCATCTGAATGAGATGAAGCGCTATGGCAGGAGACTGAGGAGAACCCCCCTGTTGACAAAGAGACATTAAAAAAAAGCCAGACTGGAGTTTGCAAAAATGTACCTGAGTAAGCCTCAATCCTTCTGGGAGAACATTTTGTGGACAGATGAGACTAAGGTAGAGCTTTTTGGAAAAGCACATCACTCCACTGTTTACAGAAAACAGAATGAGGCCTACAAAGAAAAGAATACAGTACCTACAGTCAAACAAGCTGGAGGTTCAAGGATGTTTTGGGGTTATTTTGCTGCCTCTGGCACTGGGTGCCTTGACTGTGTGCAAGGAATCATGAAATCTGGAGACTATCAAAAGATTTTGGGCCGCAATGTAGGGCCTAGTGTCAGAAAGCTGGGTCTGCGTCAGAGGTCATGGGTTTCCAGCAAGACAATGACCCCAAAGATACCTCAAAAAGCACCAAGAAATGGTTGGAGACAAAGCCCTGGAGAGTTCTGAAGTGGCCAGCAATGAGTCCGGATCTAAATCCCATTGAACACCTCTGAAGAGATCTCAAAATTGATGTTCTAAGAAGCACCCTTCAAATCTGAGAGACCTGGAGCAGTTTGCAAAAGAAAAGTGGTCCAAAGTTCCTGTTGAGAGGTGTAAGAAACTTGTTGATGGTTATAGGAAATGACTGGTTTCAGTTATTTTTTCACAAAGGGTGTGCAACCAAATATTAAGTTGAGGGTGCCAACAATTTTGTCCAGCCAATTTTTTGAGTTTTGTGTAAAATTATGTTAATTTTGGCTTTTTTCTTCTGCTTTTTTGTGTTGTTTCAATGCACATAAAGGACATAAAAATGTTTATACCAAAAACATTTGTAATTGCAACAATTTCTAGGAGAAATTGTGAATTTTCTGGAAAAATTCCAGGGGTACTTTTGTCCATGACTGTGTATAAATTATCGATGAGACAAAAAGTCAACCTTACGACATTAAAGACACAATAATGATGAAATAAGTGATAATTATAAGATAGTAAGTCATTATTATGAGATCAAAAATTCCTAATCATGAGATAAATCAAAATTATGAGATACAATAGTCATAATGGGAGATTAAAAGGCTTAATTATCAGATAGCAAGCAATAATTGTGAGATTAAAAAAATCAAAATTATGAGATAAATAAAAGTTATCAGATGAAAGGTCAAAATTAAAAGATAAATAAAAAGAAATGAGAAAGAAAGTCACACTTATGAGAGTACAAAGATAAAATTTTGATAAAATAAGTAATAGTTATCAGATAGTAAGTCATTATTCTGATATCAAAAACACATAATTATGAGATAAATCAGAATAATGAGATAAAATAGTCATATTGTGAGACTAAAAAGACAAAACTGTGGGACAGTAAGTCATAATTCTGAGATAAAGAAAAAATTTTGAGATAAAAGTCAAAATTATTGGATAAAACAACATAAATATGAAATACAATCTTATAATTTTGTCCAATAATTTTGATTATGTATCTCATAATTTTGCTTGGGATTTTTTTTTCTTTTTTCTTTTTTTGTTTTTAGAATTTTCAGATTTTCCAAAATTTTTTTTTTTTTAAGTTGAATGAAATGGGCTTCAATACAAACAGCACCAGCTGTAGGCTAGAGGTTGTAAATGCAGGAGAGGTTGCTGAGCTTGATTAATAAATCTGACAGGTTATCATTAGCCTATCACCAACACATGCTTTACCAGAAGTAAAATTTCCCCTTTTGCAAAGAAGCTCGTCACAGAATAAAAAATGTAAACTTCTTGTTTATTATATTTTGTAATATAAATGTGAATCTGAAAAGTCAGTGACTTTTCTGCACACAATTCAGCACCTCAAAACTGATGTTTACTACATTTTTAAAAATCATGCTGTTTCCTGTGTTGTTTGACCTTAATGGAAGGTGCATGTGATGTGATGTCATCAGGCAGGTAAAGATCCTGATCTGTTGGAGGCAGGTAAACATGAAAGCCTATGATAACACGATGATTTTTACAAATCACTTTTTTAACTAGTTTTTTTTTTTTTTTTTTTTTTTTTTGTATTTAGCTATAACTTGTCAGGCCGCTGTGTCAGATGCAGTCAGTTTTACTAACAGCTTTATTTAAATTGACTTTATGGAGCTGATTTGATGAGTAAACGTTACAAAAAAAGGAATAAAAGGGAATTAGAATATAAAGAATTTAGTATTATTTAACCAAGGTTGTCTACAAACTTTAGCCTGACAACCTCCCCACCCCCCACAAGGAATAGTAAAAAGTGTGAGAATGTCTGTAGGTCATTAAATAGTCAATCATACTTCTCCACAGCCAAGTAGTTAAGGATTTTTTAAACAATGCTAGTAATGCTGGTAAATCCTGAATGTACAGTACATACATGGGATTCCCCTTGTATGTGTCAAACACAGCTCAGACAGGTCTTTAACTCCTGGATTAGCCAGATGATCAAAAAACTTGAGACTTCATTTCAGTCTGTTTGACTCATAGCCAGTTAAAAGTTCCTCACAGGGTCTTTAAAACATTTTAATCAAACTCTTTATGAGATGTCGGAGTTGGGCTTTTCAATGTAGAGCTATAAAGTTAATGTATTCTCAACCTTTTTGGCTCATCATGATGATGGGTAGACTGGTAGTCATCACATTCAAATTTCCTTCTTCTCTCTGAAGTCTACTTAACCTCCCACTTTTTTAACAGCAGAGGGCGCTCTGTGATAAAAATCCTCTGATAAACTCAGCATTCAGCTAATACTCCTGGTGAGTAACACAAACTGTATGCTACAGTTTTCGGACTAAGTCTGTGGCAATCATATGAAAACAAAGCCAAAGCATATGACTCATGGAGGAATTTTGAGTATGTATGAAGGATTACTTTTATTTTCAGTTGGATTATGTTTTTATTTTCAGTTGCTGCAGCTTACAGTGCAGTTAGTATAGGTCTTAGAGCAAAATTAACTTCCTGACATAACTGCATATCAGATATTACAGTGCAGTCTGGGGCATTTTAGAGGAAAAATACCAGAGTAGGAAATTTGTGCCAGTTGAGGATAAGGGGAATTTTAGCATGGCAATAAATACAGTTCCATTCAGAAGATCTCAATAAAATGTCTTCAGTAAATAAGAGAGTATTTAGATGGTCAAATAGATCAAGATTAGAGTCATCTGAAGTGCCAGTATCCTGCTGATGTCAAAGAAAATAACAGTCTCTATATCTTTTGTGTACATGTACATAACACCCAATCAAACAGTCATAAAACATCTTAATTTAGATCAAATGATGGTCACACCTCTTTGTATAAACATAAACGCTCACACGGAAGTGCACAACAAAACTAATTTAGTGACAGCATGCCAAAGTCTCCCACACAGGTGAGGGTGTGGTTGTTTATGAGGACAGGTGGCAGGATCTTAAACTCACTGAAAGTCTAATGCCACAACAGCTGTGATTTTTGGATCTTTTTCTATTGAATATAATAACATCAGGTCAGCAAAGCCTCTTACATAAGATCATGTATGTGTCTATGGAAGTGTGGCAGAGGTAAAGAGAGAGCGAGAGATAAGCAGGGAGAAAATGTAGAAGGGGAATCCAGAATATTCCAAGAAAAGCCCCTTCAAAAAAATCCAAAGTTGAATTGTATTGTTTTGTCCCTCTAAGGTCTTAAAATCATTCATGTGCTTTTGCAGGCAAGCTAATGGACTTGTGTATCTTGTGTCTTGAATTTATCTGCGAAACAGGATATGAATCTTCCATGTGGCTTTTTAATGACCATGCTACATCCCTCCTCTGTGATGGAGACAGTGTTGTCTGCTAGAGAACATCTGACGAGTGAAGCAGTGCTTCCAATGAGCACAAAAGAGGAAGTGCTCCATGACAGAGTGAATCACTTCCTCTTTCCTCACACATGTAAACTGGGGAGAGATACATGCTAACATACAATTGCAGATTTTTGCATTGGTGTAATGATGTCACTGTCTGTGGGTATAAAATGATAATACCACAGACTCCCCCTCGACTCCAGCTGAGAGTAGTATTGTTATTTTAGTTGAGCATGCACATAAATCCAGCAGAGAGAACCTGACCTTTAGTACTGTCATTAATGTGGGGGAAAGGTTGGAAAAGAGAGGGAAGGGGGAGAAAAAATAACGTGGTATAGTTATGTTTTCCTCTGCAGAGAAGTTCAACAGTATTGGTGGCTGAAAGAGGATGTGTCCCTCTCCTGCAGTGTTTTTTTTTAATCTACCAGATTATTTTTTATGTCACAAAGGCGAGGGCATCCCCACAACACTTTCACTCAGTGGTTAAAAATACTCTGTCATTTAAAACCAAACAGCTGCAGGATTCTGACTCTAAAATCCCCCACTAACACTTGAATACAAAGCAATTTGTAGTACTAGTAATAGATCTTAATTCGGCAGAAATAATTCACACAATACCTATATGCCTTTGCAAGCATTTTTGGTTGAAGTGGCTATCCTTTGAATATGTCTAATTGAACATGTGGACAAGAGAAGCTGGGGATTAAATAATGATCTTTCTTATTAGGTGACCTGCTCTACCTCTCAGCTACAGCTGCCCAATCAATCTCAATCAATTAATCTTTATTTGTATAGCACTTTTCATACATTGAAATGTAGCACAAAGTGCTTTACACACAACAGAAAATTAAAAGAGAAATACATGAGTTCCCCCACACACCCACCCACTACCCCCATCCCACCCTATTCCACAATCTATAGTCCACATATAACATTGGCAACTATGCCATAAATAATGGAATCTTAAAACAGAGTGACGTAAATGAAATGAAAACAGGATGAGAGGATACTAAAATAAGAATAAAAACAAAACATAGCTCAATCAAACTGTATAAAATAAGTATAAAACACAAAAAGATAACTTGGTAAAGTTATGGTAAGAGGATACTACTACTAAAAGGCAATCCTAGAATTAAAATATAGTGAGATAAAACCTAAAACACAGACAAAATTAAGATGATAAACTAAATTTTACTTAAAAGCCAGGCTAAAAAGGTAGGTCTTGAGTTTGCTTTTTAAAAATGGTATGGTATCTACAGTTATGTTATAATCGTCACAGCTGAAATTTGTTACTTGGATCACATGGAAAGTGATCCAAACAAACTGCCTGAAAACAAAACAACACTTTTGCATCTATTTTGTGTAAGAAGTTGAAGCACCACATTATGAAGTATGGTCTGACCAGTGTCCAAGAAAAGTTGGGGCATCTGAACACAAAGGCATCAAATGAAAAAGGAGCACACAAGCTAATTTCAACATTTGATTTGTTGCTTTTAATAACATTTTCAATCAAATATGGGTTTGTTAAACAATAGGCTTACGTAAACCTCTGTCTATAAAGGTACTATACAAATAAAATTTATTATTATTATTATCCCACTGGTTGTACACAACATCCTAACTTTTCTGAAAATGGGCCTCATAAGCCTGGCACAAACTTGATTAATGCTGAGCAAAAAAATAATGAATTTATAACATATAATATTTAATTTCTTACATTACATATTAGGTAAACATAAAGATTTAAGTTGAGCCCGTATCTTACAGTGGATCAAATTAAATAGTGGGCACAACTATTTTAGATGTATTTTGTTGGAAAAATGATCTGCCAACTCAATATTTTTAGCAACCAGATATTATATCAACTAAGTGGCAACATAAAGAATGAAGATGGGCCCCTCAAATTGATAAAAGCTGCGAAACTTGTAAGTTAATTTCACCTTGTGACCCCACGTGCGTTTTTACAGTTCATGTTGCGGCAGTCATTGCCTCAGAGCTGCGAGACTCTGTAATGGTTTAACAAACTATGCAAACAGAGCAGAACAGTAATGATGACACAGGCAGACTTCTTAAGAACATGAGCTGACTACATGGAAAATGCTCATGAATGTCGGTAAAACGGGTATATTCTGAAAGTACCAACCATACCATAAGCAAATATCTAATGACGAGTGTCAGGAAGTGGATGATGAAACGCGGGGGACGTGATGATGCAAGAAAATAGGTGCAACAGTTTCACCAAAACGTCTTTCACTTTCTTTCATTTACCGGAGGAAAAACCCCACTGTGTCAAAGACAGCCCCTCCCTCTGTGTCCAGCCTGCACAAGGGTGTCTTCGATATATTTACCGGGAGCAAGCTAATTTCTTTGTTTGATGCTCTGTAGGAGGCGGTGACTGTTTGTTTGTTGGTGAATCAAACTCACCCGCCCGTGCATCGGAAATGCCGCAAGTAGCTGCGCCCTCCATAAGGAGGGAGGCGGAGACATAATAAGCTCACATGATGTCACAGTTACGGGACGTAAAAGTGCAGCCAGAGAGCTCAGAGCACTCAGATCAGCTGCTCTTACAGAGAGCTACACCTCAGCAAAGATATGCAAAGGTAGGGAAGAACACATCCTCATCTTAAGACTATCCTTCCTCATTTAGGATAACTTTATGATGCGTTAAAGTGGAGCTGTCATGTTGTGAAAGTGTTAGTTCCTCCTGAAATGTGCTTTGTTTGTATATTTAGTACAGCCATCTGGTTTAAATCAAGTATGCTGAGTTTAGTGTGCATTTTGCTGCATATTTTTACAGAGCTTTTTTGATTGTACTGATTGTAATCCTACATGGAGACCAGCTTTCTTTCCCATTTTAACAGAAAAAAATACACTTTTCTAACTGTTACTAAAGCACTGTCTCTCATGCATGTATGTGAGTGTGGTTTAGATGTTTTGCATCTACTTCCTCTCTTCTCCTATTGTGAGATGTTTCATAGAAGAACCATACTGATAAAGTCACATCTCTCCTCAGCCCTCCCAAGCCTCAGTTTGCCAGCTGGCTCATCCAGCAGGTGGAGACAGGCCAGTACACAGGCCTGTGCTATGTGGGCCAGAATAAGTTCAGAGTCCCCTGGAAACATAACTCAAGGAAGGACTGCAACGACGAGGACAGCAAAATATTCAAGGTAGGGCCAGCCTCCAGTGCTAGACTTGTGTCATCAAATGCAGTGTGGGATTAATCTGTCTCCCACAGAGAGAACTCTACATAAAAAGATGACTTTACAGAGAAGTAAGGTAACATATTGCCTCGCTAACCCTCTTCATAGGTAGACTGTAGATATTAACAAAGCCAGTTTATCAGGGATTCCTCTCTTTAATTACAGTCATGGTACAGCTGTACTGGCAGGTGCTGTCAGAGGCAATTACAGCGTGCCAAAACCAGCGGTGGCACTTTCAATACCGCCTATTTAAAGCAGAGGCAGAGTGGCAATACCACAGTGTAAGCAGTCAAAAGCCTCGAATTAAACTAAAGAAAATAATCAGCAAATAATTACTTGAAAGCTAAACAGAAATAACTATAATTGTGTTTTTAGAACACATTTTAAAAGTAAATTTGATCTTTTCAAAAGTTATTGAAAATGTGTTTTACTGAAAGACTGACAAATTAATTTGAGAGTGATAGTAGATTAAAGACATGCACGTTCAAAGTAAGGTGGACTTTAAATGATGGCTGCAAGCCAGTGATTCTTAAAGTGGGTCTTGAAGTAATGATACTGTAAGGCTAAACAGAAACAGTATACAGTATTTTGCACAGCTTGACAGCAAATTTAGTGAGACAACTTCCAGGCAAGTTTAGGGTTTACAATTATTCTACAGTAGATAGGACTACTAAAAACAAAGACAAGAAAATATGAGGCATGTCTTGTCCTTGTCTTCACCTGTGGCGCAATAAGTATAACAGAGAGAGCCACACTCCATCCTTTAACTACCTATGTTAGTTAGGTTTTTCAGTTTATGCAGCATATGCACTGATGTGCATGATGAGGGTGTTTTTTGGGGGGGTGGGGCAGTATTTTCTTCTGCCTACTACAAAAAGGTTAGGAACTATTTATTTGAGCAATGTTTGGTTGTTGTTGGAAAAGAAGCTAAGGCAACTTCAGCTGTTAAAGTGAGAATGTA
This sequence comes from Cheilinus undulatus, assembly GCF_018320785.1. NCBI lineage: Eukaryota > Metazoa > Chordata > Actinopteri > Labriformes > Labridae > Cheilinus > Cheilinus undulatus. Next base: position 33,104,231 of record NC_054873.1, read on the forward strand.
CATGGTCAAACTAAAATGTAGCTTCTAAATACAAAAAGTGACAAGCTAATAAAGTACAAGTCATCTCATTTTAATTTTGTTCTCATCAGGCCTGGGCGGTTGCAAGTGGGAAAATCAACGATTTCCCCAATGACAAGGCTAGGTGGAAAACCAACTTCCGCTGCGCTCTGAACAACCTCTCTGAGCGCTTCAAGATGGTCAAAGATAACTCCAAGAATTCTGATGACCCTCATAAAATCTACGAGATCATAAACACAGAGTGTAAGTCCACAGACATTTTTCCCAGCATTTAAATTTGAACCATTTTGAGTTTAAATGATTTTAATGTTTTTTCTTTTTAACAGATAACTATGCAAACTTGCTTGCGCAAGACTCCCTAGAGGATCTGGAAATGGATATCCAAAGCTCTCCGATAGAGTCCTTTCCTTCAAGAAATGAGGTGCAGAATTGCAAGGACCATAAAATATTTTCTTTGTTTACCATCCTACAACACTTGTCTAACTTTTATTTAACTCTTTCTCCAAACAGCTAAATCTGCTGAACAGTTTAGTGGCCTTGGATCTTGGGAATCATCATCCAGCAGGTACACAATCAAAAGGGAAATACTGCACAAGCCATTTAAGTAAACAATGTCCTCTCCACCTTCTTATGGTTTTAAATGGTTTGTAATCAAGGTTAGCTGTACTTCAATCAAACTTTTATTGTCTACAGCAGAGGAGCAACCCTGGGCAGAGAATTATGGCCAGTCACATCCAGCTGTGGTTGAAAGCTATCCTGTGGCAGCAGAGAACCTCCAGCAGCCTTTACCTGATCAGCCATCTTACTATGAGGGTACATTTGGCTAAATGAGACCAAAATCTAATTAAATTAAATTCTGCTTTGGGAAAATTTTGTCACTTTCAGTAATGAAACAAGTCTTTTATATGATCTTTACTTGTTTTTCCTACAGTAAATCTTCCGCCAGCCCTCAGTCTTCAAGTGCAGCCATCTATTAATGACCTGGAGATCTCCATCTACTACAGGAAAAAGGAAATGCTGAAGACGACACTGCACACTCCCCGTCTCCAGCTCCACTACCACCAAGAGGCCCCTGAGTTTAACGTTTATAATCTCTGCTTCCCGTCTACTGAGGGTCTGCTGGACCAAAAACAGGTGCATGAGTACATCAGTGATCCTTTATTTGACTAAATTTTACTATTAACTGCAGAAAAACTGCAGAGGCTTTTTCTTTTAAAAGCCTTTTACAACTCATGTTAATCATTGAAACATGATCTGTTCTTTTGATGCCAAAAATTCGGGTATTTCTAATGTCTTTTCTCCAATAACACCCATTAAGCAGCTTTTGAAGGTAATTAAAACAATTCATTGTTACAGCTACAGTCATGTGCATACCCTTTAGGCATTTAGGGTGCCAAGGATTCATTATGGGATCGGATGTTCCACAACCTAGCACTGGGACACAGAATCAAGCTTAATACATGTCAACACACACGTGTTGCTTGGCAGCCATGGTCAAGATCAACCCCATCTCTCTGGCTGAACCTTTTCACCTCTGGTGTTAAGCCCAAAAAACACCTGTTTTGGGGCCCTTGGGACACCCACAGCATGTCCAGGGGCTCATGGCACCCCCAATACATGCTTGGATGGTACCCTAGGCCATGATTACTCACCACATCCACCCTTAACTCTGCCCTAAAGGTGTGAACGTAATCATTTTTTCCAACACATTATTTTCCCATGATCCTTGTCATATGCAAAGACATCCAGAATTTACTTGCCGCATCTGTGCCCTACACCAGCCCTGATATGCCGAAAAGGTCTGCACAGTACTGTTAATTTTCTGGCCCTGGTCTAGCCAGCACAATACTTCTATTCTTGCTGTATCCAATGGATCAGTGGAATTATCAAACCATTGGCATGAAGCTGTATCACAAACCCTGCATGCTAAGAACAATCACATTACGATCATGCACATGATATTTAAAGAAGTCACACACTTTGGCTTTGAGAGGGCTGTAAAATCTGGAGTTTGTACCATCTCAAAGAGTTTTGGTTAGTAAGAATTTGAGAATTAATACTTTGGAAAGGCTTTCGACGAGAAAGCCATCGCAGGCAAATGAAATGTGAAACTTTCTCTTCAACTTTTGTGTAATAACACTTTCCTTGCCTTCTTTGCCAGGTTGAATACACCAACCGCATCCTCAACAGCATCCAAAGAGGTCTCCTCCTGGAGGTCAAGGACACAGGTATCTACGCCTGCAGACAGGACAGGTGCCATGTGTTTGCCAGCACTAGTGACCCCAGTGTGGCCCACCCAGACCCCAGAAAACTTCCCCAGAACACCTTGGAGGAGATCCTAAGCTTTGACAAATATGTGCATGGTACATATGTAATGCATCTTGTTACTTCATATTACTACTGCTTTAAAAACAGCACAACATTTCACTGTGGTGACATCTATTTGTATTCATTTCAGAGCTGAGGCAGTTTAAAGAGAACAATGGCGGCTCTCCTGAATACACAATCAACATGTGCTTTGGAGAGAAGTTTCCAGATGGAAAACCCCTGGAGAAGAAGCTCATTGTAGTCAAGGTTAAACACTGTTTTGTTTTCTCTGATCTAAACACATCCAATGTTCAAGTTTATTTCCTACAATGTTGTTGTTTTTGTCGTACAAAGAGTCTCTTTTCTCCTGTAGGTGGTCCCTTTGATATGCAGATACCTTCATGAGATGGCCCAGATGGAGGGTTTCTCGTCTCTTCACAGCGCAAACGTCAGCCTCCAGATTTCACACAACAGCCTAATTGATCTCATTAACACCGTCTTTGGTTTGCCATCAGCTGAAGAGCCAGAACAGGCAGCCACACCATTTCTACCTACAATCTGAAGGTTTACCCCTCATTCCCCTCTAACAGGGACTTTTAGTCCACCTATAGCAGGGTGTCCAAACTTTTTCCATCGGGGGCCACATAAAGACACATATAAGGACGGTGGGACCACTTTCATATACCTCACTTTGAGGGTATTTAAGTTAGTAAAACCAGTCTAATGTAGGTTAAGATATGCTTAATAATTGGGTATGCTGAAATTCAAGACTGACACTTGCTCCACCCCTGAAATGTCACTGGTGCTGCTTTTTGCTGCCATAATCCATTAGAGCATTATAAGTCAAGATATGATTATTATTTTGGTTGCCAATTTGTTCACAATGTGCAGTGGTACAAAACAAAATCAGGAAAATCTTCTCGTCAAAATGTTAATTTACAGAATCAGAATGGTAGTGGCTCCTTGTGCTGAAACTAAGAAGAATAAGCACATGTTTCATGCTCTAATATGGGCCATATTTCATTCTACTTGAAAGAATTTGTTCCAAGCCAATAAAAAGTCGGTCCCCCCAGCCGTAGTTTGGACACCCCTGACCTATGGGATCACAAGATGCACCACAGCCTGCTCTGATCCAAAGCTTTGCTTAAAAACTTTTTCAGGATGTCATGTTTAATATCTGACTCTCCATCCTCCTGCTTCTGTTCACTTTATCATTAACTATCAGCAGAAAACTGACATAATATCACTACATACTGAAAGCAGAACTAGACTCCTTCAAGTGGGCTGTTACATTACTAAGAATGAATTTTTAAATGACTTCTGTAAATGTCAAATCATCACTGAAATGTGCGCTTCTGATGATTCCATATCTATAAGCTTGAAAAGTGAGAATTAAGGTCTTTTCATAGTGTCATATGTGGTTAACTGTTTTGCACTTCTATATTTGTTAAGGTTTCCAATCTGTCATTTTGCACTTTCTTTAACAGAAAAAAAGATCTAGCTGTAAGATTTTAGATACATTGTTAAACACTGAAAAAAGTCTCATGTCTTTATCCCTGTGATGAAATGTATGTTTTATAATGCTGGAAGATATTTAATAAAAACATGGACAAAAACTTTGGGGTATTAGCGGCTCTCTTTTACAGGGTATGTCCAGAAATTCTGACATCAAATCTAATACTTTAAAGACCTTTTTCAAGACCCTCTTTGTGCTTTTAAAGACCCTATCATATCTGCAATTTCTAACTCGCTTCATTAGCAACACAGTTTAGTAATTTTTTTGTGCAGTTTACAGGTTAAAAATGTAACAATGTAGAAGAAACTTTAAGAGAATTTTAAGAATAAGGAGAAAAACCTCAGTTTGATACCATAAGGTAGCTGACAATGAACCGTCTTTCCTTTTGTTAAATGACCTAGAGTTTCCATACCACAATTTTAAAGTGCCTTTACCCAAATTTTGCACTTCAGCTCCAACAAGAGATGCAGTAAAGCTCTGAGAGCACACTGACTGCTCAGCACCATCAGATCTGGCATGGTTCTTAATGAATCTTAAGGGTGATTAAATTAACATTTAAAAAACAAACAGAAACTAAGACAACCTTATGGTATAAATGAAAGTTTCAAAAGCCACAAAAGTAAGGACCTCATAGTCTGCAATTAAGACATTTTAAAAGCCTTAATTTTCCTTAAATTGATGAATTTTTAATACTTTTAAGACCCCATGGAAACTCTGTTATAGCCAATATGTTTTAAGTTCTTGTAAGGTAATAAAAAAACATTTATTTTACATTTCTTGTATGATAGGCCACTGTGTTATGAAACACCCAACTAAATTTAAGTCATAAAAACCAGCTCTTAGTTTATGAAATTAACCCTTAGGGCTCACATGGCACGGATCCGTGCCACAGGCACAGCCCTTTGTAAGTTGCTTGGTAATTTTTGAACCATAAGTCATAGGCACTTAAACCATTTTTCCTATAAAAGCTTTCCTTTGTGCCTTTCTAATCATGTCTTTCATGCATTCATTGCTCATACAGAACATTTTCTAGTGAGCCTGGAACTTGGCTGACTATCAGGGGTCTCTGAGGACAGTGTTGTTATAATGCATTATGGGAGACGTAGTCAACCAGTTGCTTCTCTACTGCTTAAAGGAATGGTACAAATGAATCTAACTGCAAAAAGCGCATGGACTTTTCCTTGTATATAGGTAGATATTTTGAAAACCGTTAGTCACAGAATGTTCTTTTTTCACTGTTTTGTCCCCAAGAGATGGTAGGACAAGTCTATGCAAAGAAAAGCCTTAGTCACTATTGTTACCTGTGTCTTATCAATAAGAATCTGTGAGTTTCAACTTCTGATGTCTTTTTTTCTTTTGTCTTTAGAGTCCAATAACGTTTTTAAAAATTCAAGTGAAATTATTGTATTATATATTATTAAAGCCCAGGTTGTCCTGAAAAAGTCCTGTATAGAGCTCGACTGTGCACCACACGGTCGACCTTTTATAAGCTTAATAAGACAAAAAGTCCAGACGAGACATGATGGTGAAAAAAATACCTGTGAGCTCTAAGAGTTGGCAAAATACTTCTGGCATAAATATCTCTATTATGATCCCTTTAATGACCCATTGGCCTCAGTGTCTGAAAGACTTAGGAAATTTACCTCACAATGAACAACAATAGTATTAACTTAACAGGGACTTTAAACAATGATTTTTGGACTTTAAACTCAGGCTGTCCCCATTGAGGACAGCAGGCTACACAGGGCAAGCAGACTTAACCACAACACTACCCGCACCCCAAGAGGAATGCTAATGGTGAGCCCTTTTACAATAGTTTGAAATGCTGGAAGTATAAACCAATAATCATCAAGAGTCTCTTAAATCTGAGAGATCAGTTTGAAATCAAATACAGATGTTATTTAGGCCAGAAAATATGTTGGCACTATGAGTCAAACACTTGACATTGAAATATGACAACAGAACTGATTATGAGCAAATGCTGATTTATTATCTTCTGTGGATTCTCTTAGAAATACCTGGCCTGTTTGATCAAGTAAAATGCCAAAAAGGAAAACAAAATACTTTCAAATAAACATGAAGCACTTATCTTTACTTTAATTCTTCCCCCCTGGTTCTTGAGTGTATAAAGCCCACTCAAACAGGACAACTAAGCCAAGGTAACCCAACCCTGTTATTAGTCATTACATTAGGCAGCCTAACATTTAGAGACAACATGGAGGACTATTTTCATGAGCATTTCTGTTAGCGAAACCAGTGCAGAGCAGTAATGGATGTCACCAAGAGTAAGGTTTGGGCTAAAGATACAAAACATCCATAAATACGTTTTTCAAAAACCACAAGGTTAATGAAATTAGTCTGTTCCCATCTTTAAGACATATTTTCTATCAAAGCTACCTTGGAACAAGCAGAGGCTGATGACATGTTCCATCAGTTTCACTGATATGGACTTTAACGTGAACTTCAAAAACATGAGATTATGAAGTTAGTTGAATACTTGCTTATAAACATGAAATATAAAAAGAGAAAAAGCTTTCATTAAAATGTTGTGGACTTAAGAGCACCAGGTATGACAGTGAAACAGAGTAATGACAGTTTTTGCAAGCTAAGGGCTTACACAGCTAAGCCATTAAGACATGAAGTCTTCATAAAATTAAAGTTTTTATATTATTTTTATAGCATTTTAGTGTCTTTTTTTCTATACCAGAATGCTGGGAAAGAATTTGGGAAATTGGACTTTGCTTTTTTTAAATCAACTTTTTTTTTCTACTTGGTTGGCACAAAAACAATATATCCCCATGTCCTTCAAACCCGTTTCATACATTTCAGTCATGGGTAAAAAAAAAAAGCATTCCTGCTGAGAAATTAAAGGATTTTTGAGGGGAACGGAGTGCTATGCAAGAAAAATGACTCAACGTATTTCAGCCTACAAAGTCAAAGTTCACCTGTAGCACCTTTGACTACTTTTAGCTCATTAGAGAGGGGTATTAGAGACGTGTTAAAGGGATAACAGAAGCTTTCAAATACAAACAAAAATCTATTCAACTAGAACCATTTATATCAGCAACTCGCAACAGGCAGCACAAATTAAAGAAACATAAGAGGATATATCAAATCTATTATTTACAACCAATTCTAAAATTGTTAAATTACTCTACTGATCAGTTCTCTACAAAATTGCATAACAGTGTCTTTCCTCAGTGTGACAAATATCTCAAATATGCATACTCTGCATATGTTTGCACCAAACCTCAGAATGAGTTTTGTCACTGATAAATACCCCCTCCCTCCCACCCAAAACAAAAATAGTTATAGAAAACCACCTGTGGAGAAAGCTACCTGATTTACCGCTCCATCGAAGGGTCTCTGAGATTTGCCTCTTCAAGGCATCCCCTCAGTGTCTCCTTTTGTTTCCGAGCTGCTTCACACAAAATACCAGTTCTCAGCAGGGACAGTCCCGGCACAAAACATCAACAGGTGCAGTTCAACAAAAACAGTGTGTCCTCTAAATGCCTCAGAGACCAAATCTCAAGAGTGTTCCATCCCAAAGGTGTGAGAAAACCTCAGTTTAGTTTGATTTTTGTATTCAGGATAAGAGAAGAAAACATACTGAAGTATATGTGAGTGTTTCTGATACGTGTGGCTGGCCTTGCCTGTAGTTAACACCTTCTCAGGGACTGTTAGAGGTTTTTTCAGTCTGAGCCTCCTCTGCTTTCTTGTGTTTTCTGGCATGTTTGTACTTGTCCACATACGCTTTGACAAGATTGCCCACCTTCACTGGGTTTATCTCCCCGCTCTTGCTGTGGCACACCTGATAGTAAAATTATAAACAAATCATGTCTCACATTGAAGAGTTTAACAAAGTATTTCTCAAAAGTTACTTCAAGAATTAAGTTATCGGTCAGGAAAACTTTGTTGTGGCAAAAAGTATGACCCACCTTCTGGACGGCTTTGCGAAGAATCTCTTTATATTCCTCCTTGTTGATGTCTCTCCTCTGATAGAAAGGCTTGATGGCGAGTTTCACCTCCTCTACAGCTCTCTCTTGCATGTGCAGCTTCTTCAGGTACTGCTGCCAGATATAAAACAACACATTCATCACGATACAACATAAACAATCATCATAGAAAATGCATGTGTTGTAAAACTGATGACCAAAATGTAGTGAAACTTAAGATATACTGAATTTAATATTTACCTTGTCTTTACTCAACACGTCCCCTTCCTCTGACTCTCCAGCTCCAGTTGTTGGTAAACCTTCTGGCTGTGTACCATCTGATTTAGAGGAGCTACTGAGTGCACCACTAGCACCCTTTCTGGAGGGGTCACTTACATTTCCGGTGATGTCCTATTGAATTTAAAATGATATTATACATAAAAATGGGGAAAAAGATTTTAAAAACACAGCTCTTAAGTATTTATGGGCTGTTTTGCATCTTGTAGATTGATATATTATGCATCCATAGATATGATAGCAGGGACTTAGCAATGAATAAATAATAACATTAAATGTGCAGCCAACAGTTTTGATGTATCCAGTACGGCTTTTACTTTCGATTCCTCTGAAAATGCTCCAGTATCAGTTTTAGTTTCAAACACGTGACTTTTTCCAAACAACACTTCTGTGCGTCTTTTGATTCAACACTGCCACCTTCTGGCCACCAGTCCCTGTTCTTTAATTAAGACATCCTGGATGTCTTTGTTAAAATAAATGATTTAACTCTAGTGACAAGAATCAGTCCTACCTGATTGGTTGACAGTGATGCTGAGGAGGGTCTGCGAAGTCCTTCCTGCTTCAGCTTCAATTTATAAAGGGCCACTTCTGTATTAAAAAAAAGATGAATATTTTAATTCTAATCTACACAGTTATACAAAACACATTATGAAATTCATGCAGAGTGAATTATCAAGATAAAGTAATCTAAAGAGTTTAACTTTGTTTTAACATTGTATTTTTTAATTCCTTGGCATAAATTTAAATTAGATTCATCTACTATAGCCGCCTTTCTCAACCAGGGTGCCTTCTATCATCATCAGAGGTGCCTTTGCCTTCTTTACTGAAATCATGTTGATGCCAAAATCATGCATTCAGTTTTGAAGGATTTTGTTGGCAAAAAAGGTGTCAACATGTGTTTTTAAAGTCTTTTTGACAAATTCCTGAAAAAAAGTGTTTTAAATATATATTTTAGAGCCTTTTATGCTTTTATTTGGAGCAGAGTATAGTAGATAGAGTGGGAAACAGAGATGAGAGAGTGGGAGGGACATGCAGAAGAGGAGCCACAGGCTGGACTTGAACCAGGGTCACCTGAGTACACAGGGTGCACTATCTGCACCACAATAAAGGCATTTCAATTGTTTTAGGAGAGTCCTTTATAAATATATATTGTTAATTAAACTACTATCTGAATCCCTTGGCAGTATTAAGTACATTATGTCTGGGGCAATATTTAAAGGGTGTCTTGATAGCAAAAAGGTTGATAACACTGTATTATAGGTTGCTATGAAGCACTATGCACAGCCAAAAATGAAAATCTTAGTGTTCTTTGCCTGTCAAAACAATCACTTACATCTCTTGTAATGAGATGATCTGAATAAATGCATCTCATTTCAGGACATTCAAGTGATATTTCTGACAGCGCTATTGGCAGCTCTTCTTTGAAATTAATTAAAAAATAAATTTGTGAGAAATTTTTACAAAAAAATAAACAAATACACCTACTTACATTTGGGTTGTTGTAGGACAAGTAAACAGGATTCGTACATCCTTTTAAAATCAAATTTAAGACTATTTTTTTGTGTAGACAGTGGTCATAATGAGAAGCGTATGAGATTTCTTGGTCAACAGACGGAGCTGAATTCTCTACTTTAATGTACTGTTAACTATATACCAATTGATACTATTCTTTTAGGGTCATACAATGCAAATTTGATGATTTCACGCACATTTAATACCTCTATTCCATCAATTTAATATTCATCATAATTATCCAATAAGCATATACACAAAAAAGACTACAATTGAATAAATGCAGAGACTCAATAGTGAAATCTTCTCACAAGTAAAAATGTGCTTTTTAAGACTTGTTATGGCCTTAAATAAAAACTGTGCAATTTAAGACCTTTTAAGACTTCAAGGATCTACAGGAACCCCGAGTTAATCCTATGTGCACTGACTGGAAAAAAAGCACTCACTGCTTGCAGATTTCTCTGGTTGTGGCCCCTCAGGTTCCTGTATATTCCAGGTGACCCTCTTCACGTGAGTCTTGGATTTTGCTCCCACGACAGCCGACACCTGCTCTCCTTCATTCTTCCCTTCCTCTACGTCCTTCTCCTGTTTGACAGAAGTAGCATTTCCCTCCGTGGGCTCGGACTTCACATAGTCCAGGCTGTCGAGCATCACATCCACATTAAAGTCATCATCTGAGTCTGAGGGCTGCTGAACTTCCTGCTTCACAGCCACCACTGACTCGACAGCGTTTGGTGGATCAGAGGCCTCTGGGGGAGGTTGAGGGACTGAATCCTTGAGGTCGTCAGTGGCAGCAGGTGGTGTGAGAGAAGAAAACGAAGTGACAGGAGGTAACGGGTGTAATTCAGGGGAACTTGGCTCGGATTTAATTATCAGGATTTCACATTTCTCCATTTTCACTGGGTCATCTTTGTTTCCCTCCTCCTGAATCTCTTTGACTTCCTCCAAAGCATCAGTGTCAAAGACTTCTTCTTTAATTGGTTTAATAACAGGAGAGTCTTCAAACATATCTAGAGATGGTGGTTTTTCTTTCTTAATTTCTTTTACCTTAAACTCTTTGCCTGTATCTGCTGTTGTCACCTGACTGTCAGTCTTGATCTCTTTGCTTTGATTTTTCACCTTAGAGGCAGCAGTGAGCAAAGGAGTCAACTCTTTATTCACAGGAGCAGTTTTCTCCTCTTTACTCACAGAAGCAGTTTTCTCCTCTTTACTCACAGGAGCAGTTTTCTCCTCTTTACTCACAGGAGCAGTTTTCTCCTCTTTATTCACAGGAGCAGTTTTCTCCTCTTTATTCACAGGAGCAGTTTTCTCCTCTTTTAGGGAGCTTCCAGTGAGATCCTTCTCCTTCTTCTTTTCCTGTGATGGTTTTAAATCTTTAGAGGACGAAGAACACGCCCCTGAAGTTTTCTGTGCACTCTTGGATGATGATGAGCTTTTGTCTTTTCTTCTCTCTCTGGAGCTGGACCTAGACCTTCGTCTCCTCTTGTCTTTAGACTTTGACTCTCCCTTATCTCTGTCAGAGAGAGAGGATGGTTGAAATCTTGTGTGGTCTTTCCTTCTTTCCTTGGATCTAGATCTTGTCCGTGATTTTGATCGTGATTTTGAGCGAGAGCGACCACGTTTACGGTCCTTTGACCTAGATCTGGAGCGGGATTTTGACAAAGATGATGAGCAAGATCGACCATGTCTCTTGTCCTTTGAGAGACGTCTTTTCTCAGAGTCTCTCCTTCTGCCGTCATTCCTCTCCTTGCTTCTCTGTTTATTCTTTTTTCGTCTTGAATGCTCTCTGCTGCTGGAGCTGGAACCAGACCTGAAATTAGAAATGACAGAGAAAACTCTCAGTGTAAGTTTACTTTAAGCCTTATAAAAACATTCAAATTTAAAACAGGTAAGTATTACAGACATGTAAACAAGAAATCTAGTTAGATATTTACCTGGATCGTCTCCTATCTTTTGATCGTGACCGGGACCGTTGTCTCTTTCTACGACTCTTTTCAGGGGAAATGGAGTGAGAGCTTTCAGATGTTGAGCGGCCCCTTTTCCTCTCCCTCGACCTTGATCGCCTAGAGCTCCTGTCCCTGCTCTTCTTCATTTCTCTCTCCTTTTCCTTCTGCCAGGCTCCTCGGTGGTCTCTTCTCCTGTCTCTCTCTGTCTCTGGACTACTAGAGTGTCGCTCCTTCGATGTATGGGCAGTTTTCTTTTTATGGGCCATATTTCTAGATGGGGACTTTGAAGAGGTTTCAACATCTATTTTGACCTCTGCCTTTTCTTTCTTTTTGGTGGGAGCAGAGCTAGATGCAGATGAATCATTCTTACAGTTAGGTGGAGCACTGCTAGAAGTTCCTACACTCCCTTCATTCATTTCAAGAGTTTCTCTCTCTGTCTTTACAGGAACAAGGCTGTGATGAACAGGTGAAGTGTTACCTGCTTTCTTTGAATTTAAACTTTTTACTCCATGCCCAAACATGCCAGCCTCTTTTCCATCATCTAACCCCGACTCCTTCTTACATCTAGAGTCAAGAAATGCTGTTTGTGTCTCAGGCTGAGTTTCAGATCGCGATTCTTTTTCAGTCTTTATGAATCCCTCTAAGCATCTGACCTCTGGTGATGGGGTTTCTGGTGAACTAGCTCCCCTTGGTTCTTCCAGTGAGACTTCAGTCTCCTGTCTTTCACTTTTTACATGGATCAGGTCCAGTTTGTTTCGCATTAAACCCTCCTTCTTTTCTAAGCTAGGAGCTTTCACCTCATGTGAGACATTTTGGGAGCTCTCAGCTTCATCATCCGAGCTGCTGGAGTCTGACACAGTGGGATTAAATGGATCATAGATATTATTAACATCTTGTTCTTTTTTGACCTGGGTGCGTGATGCAAGAAGCATCTGTTTATCCCGGTGAAGCTGTCTCTTTTTGACTTCTTCTTCCTTTTTACTCCAGGGCTCTGGCATGCTGTCTCCACCAGTAGAGGATGATGGCATACTGAGCCGCCTTGAATGCCATGAGTTTCCACTGGAGTTAATGCGGAAACTTACAGACGATGAAGCTACAGAAGATGAGGAATAACGTGACTGGCTGGAAGGAAAGCCAGTGGAAGAGGAGGAAGAAGAGAATGAGTTGGAAAAGGCAGATGACGAGGCTGCTCCATCAGGCCTCTGCCTCTGGGATGGACCTTCAGCTCTGCCTTTTTGCTGGTCTACACTTTGCTGCCTTCCCTTGTCACCAGCCAGGCTGTTCATGCCAGTAGATGGCATGCCATAAACACTACTGGTAGAACTGGAGTTACTAATATGTTCCCTACTACTTCTGCTGCTTTGATTACTGCTGCTGCCAGCACCTTGACAACCACCATCATTTGTGCCATCAATGCTCTCCCTTTTTATTTTTGGTATCCTTGGAAGAACTGAGACATCGACCCACATTGGCTTTATAGGTCCTTTCTTAGGTTGGTTGTTCTTAGAGCTGGAGTCTAAGGTGGAGCTACTGGAAGAGGAGTGGGCAGGATTTGTTCCCCGATGGCGAGAGGGATGAGTGGGTCTGACTGGTTGATGTGGCAGCACACTGGGATGGCCTCGGGGTGGCAGATCAGAATGAGAAGAAGGTGGTATGCGACTAGCTGAGGGGGGCGTGTAAGGGGGTAAGCGAGAAGAGCTCTGTGAGAAGGGTCTGCTCATGGAGCTGTGGGAGGATGATGGTAGGTCTCCGTTGTGGTGGAGGGGCAAAGGTGTGTCTCCTTGGCTGGGGGACATCACTGGGTTGATGTGGGTGCTGGAATCACCGGAGCTGCTGCTTTTGCTGCAGCTTGGCTTTATTGCAGAGGGCATAACTGCAACACAAAGAGATGAAAGAATTCACAAGCAGCTCAAAAATGGTAGTATGATGAGGTTATGTTGCTTTGCTTAAATATTTTACTGGCTTACATATTTTTTGCTACTAAGAGCAACAATTAAAAGTGCCAGGAAAAAAATCTTAATATTGGAAACAGTAACAGAAACTCATCCAGTCACTATCAGCTGAGACAAAAGTGGGGGATAACCAATGGTCTAACAAGGGACCACATGTAATACTTCAAGCCTATTTTGAGACCAGACGAAGGTTCATACAAAGTGTGATATTCCCCAAATTAAAGTACTTTTTACCAGTCAGAATCAGAATGAAGACACATTATAACACAAACCCCACAATCTCCCAACTTCTTTGGAAGATGGGAGATTGTGTAAAATGTCTGTTTGTATACAGCCTTTTATTTTTTTACTTTGCCAATGTAGTGTAAAGGTGACAGGGTTGGGAGGTGAGTTAGAGGGTCAGTGGGGTAAGGTGGGGTAAAGACATGCTTTCTTTTATTCATTTGTTTGTAAAGCATTTTGTGCTACATTGCTTTTTTATGAAAAGTGCTGTATAAATGAATTTTTATTGATTGAAAATATTAATAAAAACAGAATACAATGATTTGCCTATCCTTTTCAAGGTATGTACAATTGAACACAGCTCAAAGACAAAATATTAAATGTTCACACTGATGAACTTTAGTTCTTGGTTTTTTGTTTTAAATATACCCACAATCTGAAGTCAATGTCATTGATTTTGAATGTTTGAGCCTTTCAGGAGTGCTCCTTTTAAACTCAGTAAGGGTACTATCAGCTGTTACTCATTAATCTACTTACCTGTGGAATGTTTCAGGTATTTTTCAAGAATTCTATGACTTTCCAAGTCTTTTCTTACCCCTGTCCCAACTTTTTTTGGAATAGTTGTAGGCATCAAATTCAGAATGTGTATACACCTCCAAAATATCGAATGTTTCTTTTTTAACATTTGAGCATTAACTACCTCGTCTTTGTGATGTATTCAACTGAATATGGGTTGAGAGTTATTTGTAAATCAGTGTCTTCTGTTTATATTCTCATTTTATTACACTGTCCTGATTTTTCTGGAATTGGAGTTTGTTTGTTGAAAAGACAGTCTTGTAAATACCCACATTCAGATGCTTCAAATTAGGGATGCACAATAATTTTTGTTCTGGTTTAATCGGACGATATTGCAATTAGTTTATAGAACTGTATTTTTCCAATAAAAAAACATTTATAGATAAAATCCACCGATAATAAAAGGTGCTTGTTTACTTCCTCACAAGACTACAACAGCAGGTGGCATGGCAGTATGTGACCCACCATTAAGCTCACAGAAGGAGAAGAAGAAGCAGCTGTGCGGCTTCCACAGCTCAACCTAAACATGGCGTTACTGGGGTGGGTGTTTATCAGTGTTTTAGAGCAAACTTTTCAGCCTGTGATCCCCCAACAACAGCGACCAGGAACCCCCACCATCTCTGGAGATGGTTAACGGTCATAATGTTGCATAAAGCATCATGTAAAAATTTAATTTGGATTTTAAAGTTGCTTGATAGATGCATAATTTATTAATCCAGAGGGAAATTCAACAGTTGATTGTACACATTACTTACATTTAAGGACAGATCTCTCAATAGCCATGGTTCCATTTTAAATTAAATTATTTTACAATAAAGGATAAAACACTTTAAATCATTTCAAATTTCTCCTTATTTTTTGGAAAGCATACCGTGACCCTCAGGGGTCCTAACCAAACTCAACTTGTTTTAGAGAAGAATAACATGAATAGATTAATAAAATATGCTCCTCAAAGACCCCAAAGGGAGTCCTTTAGTTTTAACACAATGGCTCTTGTGAGTCTGATAAGAAATGTCATCTTAACGCTGCACTATTAATGGATTGCAAAGCAGCACTAGCCAGTAGCATTAGCACCAAGCTGAAGGCTACTAATGGCAGAATGCCGATTCAGCAATCATTTGAAAGCTGCATAAAGTTTATCCGAGACAGCCAAAAGGCAAAGCTATTAATGACAAAAATAAGTCTGACAGTCTCCTGATCTGCCGCTACTTCTTAGTTGTCTCCCTGCCTGCTCTGATGTGGTTTCATACAAATTCACAGTCTGTTCGGCAACATACGTAATAACACTGCTGTTTACATTTTTACCTACCTTTGATATGACTTGTGAGTGCATAATTTAAATTATTATGAAAAGCATCATCTCTCTTTCAGTTCTGACTTGTGCAGTAAAAATAAGACAGCTGTCCAATGAACCTTTATATTTATTAAGCATGACAGCATAAGCAGGTCTGTTTTAGCTACAGATTCATTTGCAACAGACTTTTAGTTCCTTAATTTTAAATGGAAGAACAAACTCTACTTTCTGAAAATTACCTGTCTTGAGAGGAAAGCATGTCTGATTTGACATTTGACTTCTTGTTTAGTTTATTATTGTGCATCACTACTTCAAATAATTCTGTGAGGTCTGAGATACAGTCAGGTTTTTGGTCATCTTTTCCAACCACCAGGTAGTATTAAATCTCTCACTATACAGCTGTCCTACAATGCAATATCCTCTCCATTTAACAGCGCGCACTTACTTGGCTTTGCAGCTTTAAGGGACCCATCTCGATTAATAACAACATCAGAGCTGTCCATCAGAAGCATGCTCTGTCCTGTGAGGATGCTGCCTAGCAGGTCAGGCACAGGAGTGGCCTCCACAACACCTGATTGGGGAACTTCCACAGCTCTCCTGATAGAGAAAAACATTTACTTTTAAACTCATCATCAGCATATACCAAGCATGTTGTTTTTATCTTGATGACAAAGAAAGAAACAGATAAGATAGCTCACAATTATGACACAGCGTAAACAGGAAAATACGCCGTGGGGATGGTGCAAATTTGCAGGGTCTGAAGCTGTTTATTATCTGAATGCTGATCAATTCAAGTTCTCAGCTAAAGTGATTAAAGATTTTTTAAAATTTTCAGTTCAACAGCAACATAGTTTCTGAATTTAAATGAGAGAAAACCACAATACACTGAGGGCTAAAAACAATATCTCCAGCCATTTAAGGCCACCATCACATCAAACTCTAGTGTATGCTTTGCCAAATTTGCAGTAATTTAATTTGGAAAACAATTAATCCTACATGGCAAAATGGGGTGCTTACCGAGAAAGGCTTGCAGTGAATGGCCGAGCTACAGGCTGATGAGATCGAAGTGCGGAGCGAGAGATTCCTCGTCTCTTGGCCTCCAACAGTGATGTAACATGGGCCTGCTGTTCTTCCTCCTCACTGCCAAATCAACATTTAGGAACAATTTGCACAATAATTAACACTGTGCATTTACAGACAGGTCCATGTATAAATAAAGTCTATCCCTTCAACAGAGGGATACTGACAGCCACATATGAACTATACGAAATTTAATGTATGTTTATAAAGTAAGATGCATTTATTGTTGATTGTATCACCAACATGTAAATGCTGCACACATCAATGCAATGATGCATTAAAGTAAAGAAAAGTACAAGGGGCAAAAACATCTCTATGAAATTTAGATATAATAGCAGGAAACATTTCCAAAGGAGCAACTGTGCTACGGAGTCTGCCATTTCTAGACATATACATAGAATGCAACAACAGGAACATCACTGAATGGTAATAGTTTTTTAACTGTCGCCTTACCGATCCGTAAATGGATCAAGGTCAAAAGGATCTCCGTAGATAGAGAGGGATGCAGCACCTATATCAGCACGCATGTTGCTGAGTGTGTGCTCTGATGGACGATACACTGTGGGCAGTGAAGAGCTTTTTTTGTCCTTTACAATCCCCAGATTATTAGCAATACGACTTCGAGCTGTGGTTGGCTTTTTTGGAATCTAACAGGAAAGAGAAACAACAGATACAATGGTTTGTGTTTAAACTGTTTCTGACAAATTATGTGAAATATTTACAACCAAATCACTTATATTTCAAGACGATGTTGGACTTATTCTCACCAGTTTTCTTCTGGATTTAGTCCGTCTCACTTTCCGTTTCCTCCTCTTGACTCCCGTACTTGCTACTTTGCCTTTTTTACCCTTAGAAGCTGATGTCTTTTTGACCTTTCTGCGCTTTCCTATTCAATAAATCATACATGTTAACCCCCATGGACAAAACTATTTGTGCTCCAAGACGTGCATTTCCTTTGCAAATATGTTCATGTTTATCTTCACGCTGGGATTACAAAAACCAAAGCTGAAAGCTGTTCTTGTTTATGGATTTGTATGTGTGTGTCAACTTACCAGTTTTGCGTCTGCGGCGAGTTGGGGCTCGAGGTGTGAAATTACGAACATAAACAGCTGTGTTGAGCCCAGCCACCACAGCATTAATAGTTTCATCCAACCAAGTGGACTGCATCAGATATGTGGGAGCCAGCTAGATGAGAAAGTGTAAATTACTCAACTGCTTCACTTAAAAAACCCTACAAAAATAACACCAAACACACTGATTAGTGTAACTCATCACAGGTGTGCAAGCCATTGCTGCTTCCTCAGGCCCCGAGGAAGAACTCATTAGGTCAGCTACTTTTTTGAATAGATTTTTCCATGTAAAATAAAGTTATCTGAATTCTATGCAAATCCCAGTGTGCCTTGGAATTCTTTCTTGAAAACAGTTTCAATTAGAAGTTTTTTTATTTTCAAAAAATGGAATTACCCCTTCACAAGATGAACTGACCTATAAAAAAAACAATTCAAAAACACATGCATGGCTTCCACAAAAACATTTAGATCACCAGTTCAATGCAAGAAATGACAAAACACATGCCATCATCTGCGCTGTGCTTTAAAATACTTCAATTAAATGCACAAATGAATAAGTTATTAATGTTGTTAATATTTTCTGCACAACACACTATATGAAACATCAAGGCACTTTTTGCATGAAAGACATGTTCATTAGCTTTTAAAATGAGATAGAGGAAAAAGCCAAAACAGAAGCAACAGGCCTCATGCCAAACCTGCGATGTTCGTGCCTGTGTGATCCGATTTCGGTTGACATTAGCTCGAACCCTCTCGCTCTGCTGCGTCCGTGCAATAGCTCTGGTTGGACCAGCGCCACGGTTCTGGGCAGCACGGGTCTGGGAGCGACTGGTGGTGGGACCAGCAGAAGATGGTAGACTCTCTGTATCACTGACTTGTTCAGCTGAACCCCCTGAGTTAAGAAGATTGAAGCATGTGACATCAGCCTAAACAAGTTTTTAGTGTCTATAAGCATGAATTTTTAACTTTAAATTAGGGCTGTCAAAGTTAACTCATTAATAGTGCACACGCGTTCTGTATGACGCTTGACCCATCCTGTAGTTTGCAAGATCAGTACGGGGTGCCATAGTGATGGTTGTAGCAAGCGAGCAGAAATAAAGGACGGAGGCTTTTTAATGACAGCTTTAGGATCATGCCAGATAAGACTAGTTGACTGTTGATGTGAAGTAAGTTACCCGGAGTTCGTAGAGCCATAAATACCCCGTACCACTTGCTGCCAAACACACCACCAATGCAGAGGGCCGGCCCCCTAGCCAAAGGCAGGCCATGCTGGATTGTTTACAATGGGATGCTCAGACAACTCTGCAGGCAACAAACTTTCAACAGCCTTTGCTAAATGGGTGGCTACAGATTGAAGGCCAATTTCTGTTGTGGAGGATGAGGTTCTGCTATGAACAATTCGCATCCAACAACTGCACTTACAAACTTTCTTTGAGAGCCATTACTGTAAGTAAAATACTAAAGGGCCCTCTCATTGTCATGTATGCTCTCTCCTGAGACTTGACTTCTCACAGTAATCTGTAGTGCAATGCTGTAACTGTATTTATTTTCTATTTTTGTATCATCCTGTTTTGAGCCCTCTAGATGGAAAGGGATGTTTATGTGAGCCTTTATTTCCCTCTTTATGAGGTTGAAATTATATGCTTTAAGCGTGAAGGATTCAGGAAATGATCTTTGAGTGACTTAAAACTTAACTGACCATGTACTTTATGTATATGTGTGATGCATGAGACCCGCTCTTATGTGTTAAGCTGCAGAGAACAGAGGAGTTGACTTGAACAAACATTTGCATAGAGAAAGCATTTTTGTCCACTCATGTGTTGATAAGGGCATTTAAATCTTGAGAAATACTCCTGCATGGTATATTTAGAACAAATAAAAATGGTGCAATTAATTTGCAATTAATCATCAGTTAACTATGAAAGTTGTGAGATTAACTGCGGTTAAAAATTTTTATCTCTTGACAGCCCTACTTTAAATTTAATAAAACTTAAAGGGTTACTTGAGTTACGGTTGTTGGATTCGCATTCAGGGCAGAACCATTCCTCTACGGGAACAGAGTCAAGAGGGGGAGTGAGACACTCCATGTGATACCTGTGAAACAAAAAGACTTCATAACTCTCTGATAACAATGAATATGGCAGGTTTCAAGACTGACTTTTAACACAATAAAGAGTTATTCATCTCACCCTGCATCACAGCCATCACAAAGCAAGAGGCGGTCCTCTCGATCGCTGCCTCCGCACACCTCACAGTTGGTCTGCTCCAGATCTACATCTATTGTTTCCTCCTGATTTTCCTTCACAGGCTTTTTTACTGTGATCTGAATGTAGTCATCAATACAAAAATTAGATATGAGAGAAAGTCTGAACTGTGCATTTGTATGTAAATAAAGAGAACTAAAAATGTAGACTTAGCCTTACCACTTTCTTCACTTTGCCTCCAAAACATTTTCTCAGGTAGATGCTGCTGAAGGCAATACGGTCTACAGGGCATGAGTTTGCATTCTGAAATGTAGACAACAAAAAGAAAAGTTGATCTATGATGCTTGCTATAACACCAGTGCTTGTTTAATATAGACCATACTCTTTTTTTAAATTGCTGCTAACAAAGTGCTTTTTGACAATGAAATTAAACCCACCTTTGCCCATTCAAGGATGCAGTCAAGACAGAAGTAGTGCTCACAGCTCTCTGGTGTAGCAACAGGCTGGCTGCTGAAGGAGTTAAGGCAGATGGGACACTTGTCTGTGTCCTCATCTGAACTTATCCCTGCAAGATCTGCAGAGGTTCCTCCAACAGCTCCACCCTCCGCCTTCACATCTTCCTCCTCTTCATCATCTGATAAAATTGCGTAAAAATCATTTTTAACAGTACTGCACAAACTACATTAGCAGGATGTGCCACAGAGTTAAAAAGTCAATCACAGTTATATCATCAATGTGTAAAACAAAGGCTTGTTTTTCCTATTTTGACTCTACAGAAAAAGTAGGTTTAGAGAAAAAGCTGCTTAAACACAAAGTATGTTAATTCTACCACCAGAGGGTTCTCAACCAAAAAGATAACAACAGTTGGCTTCGAGGGCAGCAGAGAATCATGGCAGTTACACCCTGCTACACCCCCCCACTCCCATGACCTGATGAAAATGAACTGACACATACAAGTCGCTTGTTAATATGAATGAAACATTGTATTATTTTACAGTATGAGTCACTGCTCAGTGCTATCATCATACTACAGTGTTACACCTTCAATACAGAGGCCAGCCAATGTTTACCCACATTGACTATCAGTGTCAACACAACACAGATGCTCCGGTGTGCCACTTGAACAGGTATTAGATTAACCAGTGATAGTCCAGGCAGATGTTGTGGGGGCAAGATTTTCAGAGACTCTTGTTTGCCTTCCAAATGGGAAGGTTAATAACATTAAACATTTAAATTATGCACTTTTGAAGAAGCCCCTCAGCCCCTCCCCAGGTGGAGGTCGACGCTCTCAGAAACGGCCACTAACTACAAACAATGTTTTGATGGATTCTTTCTCTCACGAAAAAACAAAGAAGAAACTGGAGCACAGAAGTCACTTTTTGCAATATGGGTTTGACTATGACAAAATGTGCATGTCAAAATGTTAGTCCTCTGCACCTGATTAAATTGTAGTATAAGTAAAGAAAGTTTTGTTAAATGTGCAGATGGCTGTTCAAAACAATGCAAACTGCAGTGGCATGCTAAAGAAAACTTTAATTTCAATATCAACTCAGAATAGCTGTAGTTGTGAATCTAAAACATGTAGTCTGCAGAATGTGTTCAAACAACTTATACGTAGAGTGGGGTTTTTTATGAATTTGGACAGCACTTACACAACATTTGAACTATAAATCAAGGATTTTTCTGGATTTGAAAACAGTTTAAAAAATTGATTTAAACATTAAACAGCATACATGAAGTCTTTTTTCATCTATTCTGATATTTCTAAATAGATAAAAGTCTGCATGTATCTTTAAAAAAAACGACAAGCAATCATCTCTTACAACAATAAAGTGCAAATTTAGTTACTCCTACCATCCTCCTCTTCATTCCCTTCTTCTTCTTCCTCCTCCTCCTCATCATCATCATCTTCATCATCATCTCCATCTAGCTGATCCTCCTCTTCTTCCTCGCCACTGCCTGATGCTCCCTCTTCAGACTCCACTTCACTGTCCTCCGAGTCATCTGTGAGGAAAAATAATACCAAAGTTCAAGCAATTCTAGATATTTTACAAGCTTGTTTGTATAATTCCAGGCTTACTATTACACAAGATAAAATAGTACCAGGTTAATCATTTGTCAAATTACAGCATGCAACAGCAATAGCACACCTGAGATGGCCCATAAAGCTGCCCTTTTTCCTTTGTTGTGGGATGTACTGCGGTTGATCAGCTCATCTTGGCTGTCATCTTCATCCATGGCTGACCATCAGTGCAAAAGCTGAAAGAATATTTCTGACAGCTTCTCCTTTAGTTGAACCTACAAGAGAAAACAGACAACAATGGCAAGTCATGTTTAAGTAACATGTCTGGATTAGACTCGAGAAAACAAAACGGATTAAGACACAATAGGTGTCAAAAATGAATAATCAGAGTAGGTATATCAACACTATCAAGATCAACTTACTCACAACAGGGATGAGGAAAGGGTTTGATCCAACTTTAAGGAATGACAAGTCCTTGTGAAAGAAGCATGGGGTCTTGGTCTATAAGATAGTCAGAACTGACACATTAACTAAGTTGCGCAATGTGTTTAATAACCCAAGAATGACAAGTATAACAAAAAAGGCTTTGTGAGACCATGTATTGCGTTACCTTTTTCTAGAAACCGACAAAAAGTTACCTAATGTTAACACTGGCTAGCTAGCCAACAGCAGTCTGCAGACGATGCTAAGGCTACATTTGTAAACAAAGAAGAAAAGTCTGCAGCAAACACAGCGTTTCCTCCATGCTTCCAACAAAACACACATGAAGCATCAAAGAAGATAGACACTATACATGTATATACACTGACAGGAGGCCAGGACAAGCCTGACACGCTGTTCTTGGTGAACAAATGGCGCTAGCTCGTAACATTAGCTTCGGTAGAGCGTGTTAGCTAACCCCAGAATAGCAACATTCAGCGAACGTCCACTACAAGCTCCTCCAAACGACCGACACTCAATGTGAGGGGCAGTTTACACAAAAAATACATCTAGTCTTTACAAGTAAAATGTTGTATTCCATGACTGAAAGGCAATTCAACCAATTAAACATACCCAATTAAGTAATGTGAGATAAGTAAGAGTGATTTCAAGTCTCCACAGTTGTTGAGTGACACCACCGGCTGGGTTTTTACGGAAATGGCCGAGTGCGCTCAGACGATCGTGACTCTTAAAGAGACAGTGCCCCTTTTTATTTTATTAATATAGGATATGATCGTTCAGTGTGTGAAAGTGCACAAGTCTGCAGGATTGGGGGCCCTTTAGAGCCAGCAAACTAACTGTCTATCGTTAGAAAATACAGAACATTTTAAAATAAGCTAAAATTAAAACGCATATTAACAACTGTTATTTAGCACCAAAAATAATATGCTATAATGAAATGGTTAAGATGGTTTCTGATTATAGCAACCCTAGGCTGTGATAGAGGAATAAATCACTGCCTCTCATAAAATTATAATGTGGGTGGTTATAACATTTATTGATGAAAGGCAACTTTTTTACCCTTGTTAGAGGCATACCTGTCAGTAGAACTAAAAGATAAAAATAGAAGAGCCAAAAAACACGAAACAAACAAATACCATATAATAAATAAACAATAGGGAAATCCTGAAGAGTTTATTATACTGATACATGCCTTTTATATATTCAGTTATACAGTAATAAAATCAAAAGTTTTTTTTTTCAGTGTCTGTATAATTTCAGAAGAACAATAGCAAGTGGATTTCAGAGGGATTATTTCTATTGTGCATTGTAATTTTCATTAAATGGTCTAAAGCAGTAGATTTCAAACATTGTTTTCTCAACAGTACATCTAATCAAACCAAATTTTTAAGAAACACCATATTCGTATCTGCAAAACAGCTGCTGTCACTCATTTTGCATGATCTCTATTTATTGTATAGCTCTAATAATAATGTATGGTTTTAACAATTCCCAAAGAACACTAGACTTGCCTCAAGGCACACTGCTGTGCCTTGCCACACCATTTGAGAACCACTTGTTTAAAGCATTTAATGGAAAGCTTTGTACTTTCCTGTAAAGCTCACATTCAACAAAATCCATAAGGAAAACAGAGGTCTAGTCTTCCTCCTCTGCATACATGAGGTTGACCATCAGTAGTAATATGTCTGATATACTGATTAATGCAGCAGAGTAAGGGAATAATACGTGAACAGTATTTCAGCATATTGCATGCTGCACTTACATTTTTACCTTAATTGCATTTTAATGCAACAAGTGGGTATACAGGGCGTATCAAGACATTAGATGGGTTATAACTTGTATGTGTTTGTTTTCTAGTTTTTGTGGGTCGAGAAAATAAATATTTTAATTAATCAAAAATATTTGTTGTTGTTCTCTACAGTTTGCTCTAAATTATATAATGAATCTCTATGAATCTCTACATATTTTTATGTATAAACAAATATGTGTTTTAGATGTAAAGAAGTCAGACAAAGGAGACCTTAAACCAAATCTAAAGATTTTGAAGAGGTATTGACCTATAACCAATGGATCTATGGCTTTAAAATTTGTCCAGTTGGATATCACTTTGGTAAGAGGAAAGTTTATTAACAGTTACAATTTAAAAAAAAAAAAAAAAAAAAAAAGTAAAACGGATAACTTCAGTTAACTGGAACCTAAACAAAAAAGGCTTTTCAAAAATGGATAAAAACAGTTTTAACACACATACAGTTTACCGACTGATACGTCCTTTACGCTTTATGATAATGTTTAAAAACTGCCACACACCCAAGAAAAGATAAGTATGACAGTTCTCTCTAAAGTGCCCTCTAGAGCACATGTGCGATAGTGGTGACAATGCCATATTCTTTGGTATAATGATCATTTTTACAGACATTCTCACTTGTGTATCTTTGAGAAATAAATGGTCATACACACAATGATTCCTCATCTGTTTTTAAGATATATTGTTGAGCTTTTCATAACTTTATTTTAGAGAGAAGGACAGTGGATAGGGTAGGAAATAGGGTTCAGAGTCTTGGGTAGAGACAGGAAAGTAAGAAAGGAGCCACAGGCCAAATTTGGGGTCAATCCCATTTCTACCCTTTAGTCCTTATCTTAGCCCTTCTTAGTTTTGTGCGATCACGTCAGGTGAAGGGGTATGCCAATTCTCTTTCGAATCGAAGGCTAGGGCTACATAGCCCTTGGCCCTTAGTTTATTTGAGGGGCTTCACAATATTGTGATAAGATATTAGCCAGATAAACCAGTGGTTTGTCCTACTTTACTTGCTATTTGATATGTGCTGCCTTTTATATTTTTTTACACGTTTGAAACTCTATGAACACAGCCTCATTGGTGATGTGCAACCTCCCCCTCAAATGGAAAAAGTCCTTTTGAATTTTCGATCCGAAACTGTATTCAAATAGCCTATTAAATAGGGATAAATAATTTTGTGAGAGGTTCCAGGCCTGTAAGGCCCAACCAATTTGTTTTTTCAAGTATTTTAAAATGGTAGCCTGTAATGTATACTTCTGCTGGTAAACCTGGGTTTCGCCCATAACAAGTATCCCATGTAACAAACAAAAAAGGGAGCACTGATGGCACATGAGGCTACAACCTCAGCCTGGATTTAAGTCTGCTTTGTAGCTTCTTTCCTATTCCATCCACTGCTTTGTCAAATTAAAGGCAAAAAGCCCCCAACTAAGTCTTAAAACAAACACGTTAAAAAGATATGATTTCATTTATTACAAAAGTGATAACAACATAAAAACAAATGAGAAATCCCAGATGCCAATCTAATGGTGTGCAGGAGAAAACTGACTTTAAAAGTAGCAGCTTGTTTTATGAAATGCATTGTTTATAATAAATGATTAAAGGGTCTAGAGAAACCCTACCAACCACTCCTTGAAGCCAGGATCTGCCACAACAAGCCTGAAGCGTTTACTTCAGCAGTCTAGACTGGCTGTCGCCCCCTAGTGGTAGCTTTCACTTAATAAAACCAGTTGTTACATAATACAATGTAATCCAGATTTGCTTCTTTATGTCATGGGGTTATGTGTATCCTGGCTGCGAATAATCCGGCGGGGTTTTGGCAGTCAAAAACTGGTCAGGGGGGAACAAAACAAGAGACCCACCTCAACATTCAGGTTTTATGACAACATGGCGGAGACAAAGAGGGAACATTATGTTCCGAAGTGAGAGGGGGCTGTGATTTCAATGGATTTCTAAATAGAGATGATTTATCGTGTTAAATATTCACTAAAATATATTGTTTTGAGAAAACATTTTGATTTTGGTATAAATACATATTGTATTGTTGTTTGGTGAGTTCATAAGTTGTTCTGTGGTGAACTTCTCTGAACTTTCATTCATTTGATGCTAAAATTTAAACGGTGCTCTTATTTGGGTCTAAATTGTATCTTCAAATTTCGATGATGTCAGAGTTACAAACTCACATTCCTTAAATAATTGAGTGATCACCATCATCATCATCATCATCATCACCCTCCTCCTCCTCCTCCTCGTCATCATCAGATCAGACTGTCATGCTGCATCCTTGGTACGTGCACAGCCACACTCCGCTCATGGCAACACTGTACACAAGTAAGCCGAGTTCAACCACTTCACACTGTAGGGGTAGGGGCGTCCTTTGTCTCGACGCCTTTAAACACCGCATCTCACCTACAGCGGCAGCTGTCCCATCACATGGCGTCTATTTAGAGCTAGAGAAACCTGCGACGCATTCACGTTTGCATAAATAATCGACCAGGACAGGAAACTGTTAACACGATAATGGTTCATTCCTAATGTACGACGTGCAAAACTGAACGCGCCGCACCCCAACTACAACTCCACAAGTCAGCTGAACCTGCTGCCCTTATTGAACCAACCTCTCAGACATTTTTATTTGCCCGTCATCTAGAATGGGCGGGTCTTCTAACTCCGCTCCGGATTATTATTGGCTGTGAGCGCTGCCACTATATTTGTAATTTGCATAACCAGGTCGGGTTGCAGATGCAGGGGAGTGGGCAGGGTAGGGGTAGTGCAAGTGAACTGAACTTGTGCGTCGGTGTAGGCTACACTATGTTCTTAAAATGCACCTAACTTTAATCATAGGCTGTGATTTCTTTTACAGAAAAAACAATGTGGATATCTATTTAGATGATATAGAGGATCCTATCGCCGGAAATGAAAGATTCTTTCTTTTAAAATTAACCCAAAAGAAAACTTGAGAGTGGTAAGTAGCTCCCTTTATCTACCACTGTTCTTAATTCGATCTATATGTTAAGGATGAATAGACGACACCCGTTTGATAAATACTTTCCGTGCATTTAATAGCACTTTCTAGGAGTAACAATAAATTATTTTACAACTTTTAAAAACAATTTTATCATGAGGCATATATTATTCGCGTGTGAATACATACATCGCACACTGGTGGGCAGCTGTAATTTATAAATGTGTCTCAGGCCTTCACTTTGAAACACTGTTAGAACAATGGGCGCTCGGATATTTGCCGATTTTATTGAATTGTTACGTAATTTTGTTTTTGTAGATTAATTTTAAATTCAATTTAAGGAATAAGTTAAATGAGTTGCTTGTTTTCGTCGCTCCTTCTGCTGACTTTGTCTGATTTATTGTGTTATATTGCTCATCCTCTCTGTGTATTACTCCACAGATTACCCACGTTTGTCAGTCTGAGCTCTAAAAGCAGGTAAGCCACTGACTAACGCACATTGTGCCAGTTGCCAGTTCCACTGTGCGTGTGACAGCGGCTAACCTGGTTTTGGGAATACCTCTCATTTGATATTTTTGGGGGGTCGTGAAAGAGACCAGCCACAGCCGGAGCAGACAGACACCTCTACCTCCCCCCCCCAAACGTGTCTCGTGCACATTTCTGGGACAGGCCTGCTAAACATGACTGCTCAGCCCACTGGGTCTCCATGTACTTCTTCCTATGTTCACATACTGTCCTCTTAGTTAAGGCTTTTGAATTGCCCCTATAGAGGCCACCCCTCTTACGCTGTCTGCTGCCAAGACTATTGGTGAGTGTTTTATTTCTCTTTTTGTTGCATTTGACATGATAGTCATCATCATACCAGCTGGATCCTAATTTGAGGTCAGAGGCCCTCTGGGGGTTCCTGAAAAGGTTCCCAGGGCCCCTCCAGCTAAAATAGGAGCATTACAGAAAGACACTTAATATGGCTTTAGATCAAGCTGGAGTGGTTATTTTCTTTGATGTAAAGCTTTAAACATCAGTATTAAACTGTACCTATAAATAATGTACCATGTTTGTAAAGAGAACACCTCATCTAGGAAGTAAAGTCTCTACTCAAAACTGCTGTGGCATCATGTATTTTATTTTCTGTTTCACTGTGCGATTCATTTCTTGGTATCAGTGAAGATGTTTCATTCCCATCTATGCATAATGACTCATTGTGACACAGAGGAATAGATAAGTGCAGTATGTCAGACTCATTAACTTGTGGCCCCATTCATCATCATAATGTGGACGTGCAGATGCTCACTCTACATTTGGTACATGAAGGAGGCCAGTTCCCAGACACCCTCTTCTCTCTGCTGAACGGTTTTCTATCATATGTACAGCTTCTACATTGATCTGACACTTCCCAGTAGCAGATTTGGTTAAGATTTGTGTTGGAGTGAAATATTAATCTGCTCCTGTCTATTTAAATAGACTGGATTCACTTTGGTTTCTGAATGTGGTGTAGGAAATTGTATGTATTTTCTAAGAGAAAAGAAATTTTGTAATTTTGTAAGAGAAAAGAAAACATCACCCCACTGACCTGAGGTCATTTAAAAAGAAAACATCAGATCAGATGGTATCACAAGCAATGAAGAAATATGTCAAAAAATGACTCACAAGGCATTGAACTGAATCTTACATTACAATCCAATTTTCATGTGAAATTGGGCAGTGGAAAAAGAAGCACTTTCTCTTTTGACTTCATGTTTGTGCAGTATCCTCAGCATCCACAGGTTGGCATCAGCGATCCACAAAGCTGCAGCTTGTCCAGACAGTGGGAACTAAACAAGGATTTGGAGCTTATCTAACCCCAGCCAAGCCAGACAGCTCTAAATCTTCTCAGTAAAATCCAATTCTGCATAATTAATCGTAATATCTGAATTGGCATTCTAGTTTGTTTTGTGATAATCTCACCGTGGGGTCAAAAGTTTACACCATAGATGGAATTGATTTAAAAAAGCTGACTTTTGATGCTTTTGGAAAGTGATTCTTATCAATTCATCTGTGCATTGCAGAGAAAAATGCGTATTTTCTTTGGGTTTCATGTGTCAAAGTTTGCAGATGATATATATTTTTTGCTTTTCAAAAGTCGGCAGGGTTTCAGTCAGGGTTTATCCAGAGAGCAAGGAGAGATCAAGTCACTTAGTGTGTGACAGACGGCATATTTACTCTCCAGGGTAAACAAACAGGAAAGGGGTGGAGGACAGGAGTGTTGTATGGGAGCCCGTAGTTGTGCAACAGTGTTTATCCAATCATGCCAGGGTGATTTTTTCGTTTATGATAAAACATCACAAGACAATAGTCTGCTTTATTGTCTGTTTATAAAAAAAATGAACTAAAAGAGCCAAAGTCCACTTTTTCCCACTATTATACCGTCTCTTCTTTGTAAAATAAAACAATTTACTATAGCACGAAAATTTAAAAAAAGGTAAAAACTAATTACCAATTACTTTTCCACCTAGAAGATCACCAGTCATGCTGTAAATGTTCACACGTTCGTAGCCCTTTGTGCCTGTACGGTCACATGTCTTGTAAATCTACTGCGTTACATCATCCATAACAGCGGCAGCTGTGATGCCAGGATGTCTGCAACATTTCCCTCTGCTTAAAAGGATGCACTCTGTGAACTTTTCAATCAGCCACCTGTGGGTACTGACTTCAAAACGTCCTGAGATGATCGAGCATCACTGGAGTCATTGTACCATGAGCGATGAGGAAAGCATGCATATTTCAGTACCTATAATATATTCATTATGCATTTCACATAGGAGCTTCATGGCACGGACATTTTTAGAAGGAGTACACTCACTGGTGTGTTAATTATTTACCATAGATGAGCAACTACTCTTCCAGTTAGTCTGTAATAAAGAGATATTAAGAAAAACAAGCACTCAGCAGAAGATTATCTAAAACACAATACACAATTTTATTATCTTTAAATACATAGTAATAGTAATAATTGCTCTAGGTAAAAGGTTTCTAAATTATTTTACATTTCATACAGATATTGCAGTGTTTACAGTAGCAAAACTCTGTAAATATATTTGTCTTATGTATATACAGTATGTATATCATGGAGGATTAAATAATGAGTCACAAAGAAAGGGGTTAAATAAGAGGTGACGGTGACACAACAGTGAACAAGTTTCCCTTGGCCATGTGGGTCCATGTTTTATCTCCATGATGACTCGCGGGATGTCAGGACTGCAAGACACACACAAAAATAAGGAGGGGATGATGATCCCTTTGTTTGAGACAGTTTTTTCAGCCAAGATAGAAAAAAATCTCACACAAGCAAAAGCAGACAAAAAATCTGCTCATCTTAACTCTAGAGTAGCATTTTTAGACAGGAGTGGTTTTAAGCATGTTTGTTTTCTGAGATATCTGTAGTTTCCATGGCATGAAGCAGTTATGTAATCCCAAAGAGGAAACACCACACTGTAGGAGGAGTGCACACTCAAACACACTTCACTTTGACCTGTCAGTTTTAAGCATAACAAGAATGATAAAATGCTAAGTGCTATGATGATGTAAATACTGGTTAAGGGGGTTTGGATGGTCATCTTTGGAAGCACTGAAACAGCAGCTTCCCTCTTTAAACTGATGTTGTTTTAGGACTTTAAGCTCACCCAAGACCTAAACAGGCACATTAATCATGACAGGTCAATGTTAGGTGTGATGACTGCAAAAGAAAAACATTTCACCCAATAGAAAATGAAAAAATTGAACAAAACCCTGGCCTTGTTTGGGGCACTATTTTTGAAATGTATCTCCCAATAGAATTAAACTCACTTTACGCTCCTTAAACTGAGATATAATGACTTTGAGATACATTTCTCAGTAGGCAAACAAGGGCCAAGGCTTCACACAGGAGGAGAATGGGACAGTGCAATACATTTTGCAGAGCCCTCCACGAAGGCTCTTGCTCTTTGGAAGTCAAGTGTCACCAAAGTACAAGGCATTGTATAGATACACAGACACACCCCCTTCTCACATGTATAAATAGTATCCATACATAAAAGGCAAACTGAAATGACATTGGTCACATATATTTCCATGTCACAGTATAAAAACAGCACTACAATCAAGAATGTCTGCTACAGTCATTCCCAGTGCGATGGAAGTGTTACATGGAGATACGGTGAGAAGCAGCTGTCGGTACACGATTGTTGACTTGAAGGTGGGAAGGCCGCTCTGTATTACAGAGTGGAGAGAGATTAAGAGCAAGTTCTTAGATGCATTAAAGTATAAGGTGAGCAGCTACTGTTAGTCCAGGAGCAAACAGTGAGAGAGGAGGAAGGCTGAGAGGAGGGGAGAGAGAGAAAGATTTAAAGCATTACAGCAAACAACTGATGGAGGAATGTAAAAGTTTGAGTCAATTTAAAAAGTTAGGCATACGAGAGAAGTTTTCAGCCTGTAAAGGTAGATGACAGGGACCTCCACCAAACAGATGCTTCCACTACCCAACACAGCTGCAGCCTTAAACCCAATCAAGCCGGGATAGGAAGTACTGGGGGGCAAAGGTGGCTCTGGGGCCAGGGGGGAG
The DNA here is from genome assembly GCF_018320785.1 of Cheilinus undulatus. Lineage (NCBI taxonomy): Eukaryota > Metazoa > Chordata > Actinopteri > Labriformes > Labridae > Cheilinus > Cheilinus undulatus. The sequence goes on from NC_054873.1 coordinate 33,135,957, forward strand.
GAGAGGAGCAGAGCAGGGTGGACTTGGGGGAGCAGCAGGGTCTCACACATACACACCCTCAGGGTTGAGACTGGACACGAGAGGGTTTTGCAGGTTGCGGGGATGTCCCAGGAACTGTTTGGCAGTGGGGCGAGGCGGGGAGTCCACTTGAGGTACAATGTGGCCTGACAAAGAGAAGACAAACATGTTAGCCTTTATTATTAGATGCTTGGAGACAATAAGTCAAACATCAAGCCTCTGGTGTGCACAGTATAGTTACTCTTGTAACTATTCTGTGAGCACAAGAAAGTTTCATGTGATCACTAGAAAGTTTTGCATGTGCGCCAGAGAGATTATGCCATTCTGTCAGATAGGAAGAACCTAATGGTCTTTTTACATCTCTGTGCATCAGAGATCTCTCAAATTTCCACACTGTCTCTTTATTCAATATGTTCTTTTTCCATTTAGGGCCCAAACATTTATTCTCAAATAAATTTGAGTGCTTGTATATTTGAAAAAACTGGGTCACAATAACTCAAATGGTGGGTCAGCACCCAAGAATGGGTTGCAGAGCTGTTTTCAGCCCTGCACTGACATATAGTTATTTTACTCCATTTGCCATGATGATAAGTACATTTTTGGCTCTTTTCTCGAGATATTGAGTTATTTATCCAGTCATCTTAGGATAACAAAGTTGTTTTTTCACTAAAATGTGCTAATTTCTTAACGGCTACTAAAAGCTCCCAAAACTAACATCTTATTGCAGGAACTGTAGTCGAATGAGATGTACAGTATGGACGCCTGCATCTATGTCCACCTAGGACGTCCATAGGGATCACTTTCCCTAGGTTTTTGTCCTGTGTTTTTCTTCAGGCATTTTCTGTTTTTCAAAGATCAGAACTGCAATACTTTTCATTAAATAACTTTGAATGGTTGAAAATTTTCTGAAATTTTGGTCATGATTCCTCATTGAGGTGCCGGTGGTGTGTCCCAAGACCAGACCAGTTGAGAACCACTGTTTAAAAAACAAGTATCCAAACACAAATGATAAATCAAGACAAAAATTCTATGCATCACATGAAACCAGTTATTAGATGTGTGTGGTCCTTTATATAAGCATCCATGTGGAACTGAATGTTAAGGATTTATGATCTTTTTTCTTATCTATAAAGGGAAATTTAATAAGTTTGAAGAAAAAAGCAATACAAAAGAGGAATCCTTCAAAAACTTTGAAGGTATAAATAAATAAAACGATTTATTATGAATGAGGAAAAATGCAGGCTTTCTGGTTGCAGATTCACATCTATTTGTATATTTTTTTCCTGCTTTGGCAGCGTTTGTCTTGTGAATCATTCTTATCCTAATATGGATTATATTTTCCCTTCTTTGAGAAAACTCAAATCTTAACAGTTTATAGTCAAAAGAAAAAAGTAAAAATAATAGAAAAAGTACACATAATATGAGCTACATTCACCAGACAAATCCAATAAGAATCTTAATTCAGTATACTATAATCATAAAAGAAGTTCTGATTGCTCTTAACCCTTTACCTACTGAGTCTAAAAATGGCGATTTGGACATATTTTGTTATTATGGCTATAAAGTAGTCAGGAAATGCCCTAAGTCTGAGAGCTTTGGTCCCTTTTCCCAGGAGTACTTGCACTTGACTTTCCAAAATCTGGTTAATGATTATTGCTCATTATATGGAATTGTCAGCAGTTTAAAAGAAGAAAAACACGATAATGGATTTGTTTTTCATGGCTTTTATGAGAAGAAATTTGGTTATTGCTCATGAAGTTTTGATTAGACATTTGAAATGTGAACCTATACATGTTTAGAACAATCACCAGTCATTTTTTGAGTCTAGGTGTGCAAAATACAGTGCAAAAGATAACTATATACATGACGAAAATTAGAGCAAATAAAGGTGGAAAAATGCATTCTCCACATTTTCAAGTAACATGTTGTTATTGCTCATGACAGACACGCACAAATGCCACTATTGCGACTACCATAATGAACCATATATGTGCGCATGCCCACAATTCTCAGCTTTCCAACGCCATTGGAAATTTTCTGATCAGACAAGCTTTGACAGAGTTAAGGTAACAATACTCCAGACATATAAAACACAGCGCTGGCGCTGGGTCAGGAGGTAAAGAGTTAAAGGGTAACAAAATTCTGTGACTAGGGTGAGGAAATTTATCTTGCTGAATGTCTTAAAATTAGACATAGATATCTAAATTAGTGCATGATACTAAACAGGTACATTTGGATGCACTGGCAAACATTGCAACTTTCTTACAAGCAAATCAGTCCTTCATTTTTTACGGTTTTGCTATTTTGTCTTTCCAGACTTATCAGATGAAAATGAAATAGCCTTGCTAAGATTTGAGTTTTTGCAGTTTGTTTAGTTCCCTATAAATAAAAGGTGAATGCACATGTGAACTTTGAAAAAGTCAACACGATGTCATGAAATGATCTTGTACTTCTAGTTCTAGAAGTTTTAGACCCTTACCTCCATTGGTGTACCCCTCCTGCAAAAGATGCGCCAGTTCTAACTGCTCCAGTTGCTCCTGAAGCTCTGTGCGTGAGTGTGTGTGAGCGGGCAGGACGCCCGTCTGCTGTATAAACTGCTGCAGGTTACACTGCCTCAGCTCTTTATTTAACTCCTCCAGCTCCTCCTGTTTGGCCTGAAAGTGAAAAAAAGACATGGATCAGTGAAGAAGACAGTCAGCTCTGACTCACTGAACACTGACACCATTTTGTCTTTTAATAAGTAGGTAAAATATGAAATATGGCAAGTCAAACATACAAGTAGGTCAGTAGATATAGCTCTGTTATCACAATTACAACTATAATACTACTACTACTACTACTACTACTCCTGCTACTACAACTAAGATAATAATAACTTATGATAATAATAATGAAATAAGAAATACATTAATCTGTTATATTCCAATGCAAGACTGCCATTTTTGCTGGTAAGTTCCATAACAACTCTAAAAGGAGAACATCTTTTCATCACCAGGGGGCAGCAGAGTCTACATATCCCTCCTCAAGTTATTGACAGAAACTCCAACCTATCAGCCATCATGAAACTGTCTAGGTACCATAAATCATCAAAGTCAAAGTCACTACCATGAGCATTTTTCAAATTCCATCAGATTCCAGCAGCATGACTCGTATATACTAATGAATACCTACAGTGCTCATTTGATGCTGCATTCAGTTGTCTTAATTAACCAAACACCAACGGGGAAGCAAAGATGACTTGTTTTAATGATACTTTCAAAAACATAGAGTTCAGAGATCCTCCATTGCATCACCTTTGTGCCCACAGATTAAACTGGGATGCAAACAAACAAGTGAGTCAATCAGTCTTAATCGACCACCCGTTTGTGCTAAATCAATGTGTCTACACACCATTACAGGAAGCAGCAGCAGCACACTCTAACAACCTCAGAGCTGTTGTGTGTGTTTACGTTTAATTGATGTTGGACTGAGGCAGCCTGCCGAGGCAGTTCACACCTGCAGGTCTGCCTCCATTAGCCTAATGACAGGAGTGCTGTGCTCATCAGCAATAACACTTAAACACTCTGCAGGCTGGAACAACTGTTGACTGACACGTCCAGACATTCACACCTTTACATCGCTATGCATTAGGCTTTATTATACTCTGTTATGTTACCAGTGCTCGCACGTCGTTTCTAGGAAATAAGAACTTCTTGCTCCTGCTTGTGAGGCAAAATGCCTCTGCGGTTAACTTTCTTTGTAAATGCTTTTATAACTGTTGGCTGCATGCTATAACAGAGTGGTACACAATATACCACACCGTCCCCTTCTGTTCCATCAACAGGGCACTAAATTTGTCCAGTTCACCACCAGAGTCTCACACATCCCCACAGGGAACACTGACTGATGACTCCAATGAGCTTATTGTTACTGTTAATTAGTTTTGCAGCCAGTTTTCTATTTATTACTCAGAGCAAAAATAGGGAAGAGACACAATAGGCTCTCAGTGTAGATAGTCTTCCCTAATGAAGACATGGAAACACTCTATTTCTCTCTGACAAAACATCTTCTACCATCTTACAATAAAAAAGGAATTTAATTTTCTTCACTTCCCCGCCTGGAACTACTTTGAATGAGCCCAACCAAGTGGATACAAGAGTCTCGGATAATGAGGAAACTTGAGTTTCATTTAAAACTGGGTTAGGCTTTTTATTGATATAGTCACCTCTATGACAACCACCCAATGTAAACAAACAATAACATAATAAACTATCATAAGTCCAGGCAGAGTACATGCAATAAAGAAGGCTTTAGTTCTACAAATCAATCTCCTTTAATCTCTTTTTTTGCATACACAGGATACAAGAATATGAAGATACTGGCAATGGTATGAAAAACACCAATAGTAACCACGTGCTCAGAATTGGCATACAAGACAGCTACCAAGAGCTGTCAAGCAAGTTTGGCTAGACTGTAAATTCATACAATAAAACATCTTAAGACAAGCAGGATGTGAGTATACAGCGTTCATGTCTAATTATTCATGAGTTAATATGTCACAGTAAATCATGTTTCCTTTGGAACAGTACTCTTTTTTTGCTTTAATGAGTGATATTTTTGCTGCAGTGTACAGGAAGGAGAGGGAAACAGTCTCACAGTGTAATTAGAAGGCAGTCTGTGCTACATACATGGGCTGACGTGGATTTAAAGCCCTTTCTCCAGAACCGTGACCTCTCTCCTTACCTGCAGCAGAGACTCTGCCTTCCCCAGAGCCTTGTCAGTCTCAGATAGCTGCTCCTCCAGCCCTGTCCCATGATGCTCCTGGTTCTGGAGCTCCGCCTTCAATGCATCGAGGGACTCCTCCGGTCTGCTGGCTTTCCCTTCGGCTTGGCTCTCCCTCTGGATCTCTTGTTCCAGCTGAGTGGAACGAACAGAGAACTCGTGGAGCCTTCGCCCGCAGTCGTCTAGCTGCGCATGGAGCTCCCCGAGCGTTCTTCTCATCCCTTGCTCCCTTTCCACCTCCGCCTGAAGCTGCTCCTCCCAATACTGCTCATGTGCAAGCTCGGCCTGGTTCCTGCGCAGCGCCAGCTCCAAAGCATTCATCTCTTCTTGCAAGCGGGCATCAGAGACAGGTGAGGGACATGGTGACGGGTAGGAACGCTCCCAGGAATGTGACTCCCTCTCCAGGGCTTCTAACTGGGCCTCAAAGGCCCTCAGTCTTTCCTGCTGCTGAAGAACCTTCCTAAAGACCTCCTCTTTCGATGGGCCTATAGGTGGGGAGGGGGAGGGCGATGGCACATGAGAGGAAACAGGACTGGGGGAAGGAGAGGGGGAGGCTCTTTGCTCTGGAGAGTCCCGAGGAGATCTCTTAAACTGTTTGGCTTTGGTTCTAGGAGAGGTGGATGGCCCAAGGTTGAAGGTGAGTGCTTTCTTAGGCTGACTGCGTTTCGAAGGTTCTGGCTCAGGGTGCTTTGGGAGGGGGAGGGGGCTGGGTCTGTCTTGTTTAGGGCCAGGTGAGTCACTGCTGCTTGGGCCAGTTCGCCGCAGGAAGAACTGAACCTCACTGCCATGTTGGCCCAACTTAGCAAGAGACTCCAGAGGCTTCTCTGTGGCCAGCAGCTGCCTCTCTGTGTCCCTGAGGCGCTGGATCAGGACATAACGACCTGTCTGACCTGTGGATAGACAGAGACAGAGAATGAGTGCAAAGAAAATTACTGTAACACTGTAAAGCACCAACTTTATTGTCATAAAACATGAAAATATCGGTTTAAAGAAGCTCCATAACTACTTGTAAATAAAAAAAAACTTTGTAAAAGACCTTTTTAATCTTCATGGTTCTGAAAGCAGTTAGTCTGACTCCTCCCACTGCTTCTACGCAAGTACTGCTGGGTGAAAAAATGACATCAGACGCATTACGATGATGCTGATACTTCTAAATCTCTCCCTCTGAGGGGACGAATAAAAGGCTGCTGCGTAAGACTCGCACGACATGTAAAAAATGTTCAAATAAACTGAAGTTTCCACAAGGACCTTGAAATTAGGACAAACCCTCCCTAATGACTTGGCAGGCAGCTCACTCATGGAAGGAGGAGAGTGCTAAATCTGGATTTATGTTGTTCAACACCGCTGCAGAGTATAGTGTGAATACAGCTGGAGGACATAGGGACAGAGAGCCGGCTCAAATCCAGACTGACCCCTCTGATAATACAGCTGAGTTCTCTTTTGGGGTCAGTGGAGAATTGAAAGGTGAGAGCAGACCTAGATTTTTGACACCACAGTAAGTGAAACTACTGTTTGTTTTGAACTGTCTCTAAAGACAGGGCTGTTATCTAATCACTTAAGACCTCTAAAGATAAACTATCAAGCAAACAAACAACTACTTTACAACTCCTATCACAGCAAGATGGCATGATATTTCTCAGCCAGATAAAGTTTAAGCTGCTCACCAATGGCTTGAGCCAGAGCAATGACCACATCCTGGCAGGACGTTTCCTCAGACAGGCCGCACACCACACGCACCACTCCATCCACCCACACTTTTAGCTCCATCTGGGACCACGCAGCACAAGGATGAAGGTCTTCAAACAGTCACTTCAGTTTTGCTTTACTCAACACTGCATGGCACTGACTCTGAAAGACAAGAACAGAAGAATATGTTAGACGCATGGTTGTCAAATTCTTTGATTCATTTAGATTCCACATGTTTGGAATCCAACAGGCAGAAGAAGTAACATTTAAGGTTTAGGTCAGGTGTGCATGCAAAGCCAACTTGTGCACAGTGAGCAGGATAAAATTTCCTGTGCTCAGGAGGAGGTTTGAACAGGAATGAGGAAGTATTTCATGTGCACCACAGTGTCTGTGATTCTGCTTCACTGGATGAGCCTAATGGTCTCTGTGAGCTGGACACATCTCAAAGAGTGCACACAAGAAACTTTCCTGTGAGCACACCAAACTTTCTAATGAGCATGAGATATTTTCTTTTGAGCAAGGGTTAGTTTCTAGTGTGCACCAGATGAGAAGAAGTTTGGCTGTATTTTTTGGTGAATAAAACAAAAAAATACTCTATTATATTAAGCAATGATGCAATGATGACAAAATATGTACTACTTCTTCTGACTGCACACAAAAAAGCTATCGCAAGGCACTACTTACCCACCTACAAAGGATGAATCGATAGACATTATACATGAAATATACGAAAGAAGGATGGGACATTGGGATAACTTTCTTTTTAAGGCCTTTTTACATGATTTACTGCTGACTATTAGTAGCTGTAACCTTCAATCTCATGGATTCATCATGTATAATATTCCCTGAACTCGCCCTGTTTTTGGTAAAAGAGCATGTAATGTTTTTGCTTGATATTCTTGGTCCGAGCTACAGGGTCATCTTATGCTGAAGTGTTGCATTAGTTTAGGAGATTTTAAAGCTAGGACACATTTGACCAAGTGACATGTTGATAGATATAGCATTTGTTGTTATGCTTTTGTCATATATATGGAACTTATCATGCTGTCTTGGCCAGGACTACCTTTGTGATTTGTGATAACTAAAGATGTGAATACTTCAGTATCTCATGATTCGATTTGGATTCTGGCGGGTAATAATTAGCTTCAGAATCAATTTTGATTGAAAACAATTCCTAATTCACAACACACTACTACTTTTCATTCAGAAGTGATTATTTCAGCATCTGCTTCAGTCTGTTGTGCCCTTAGGGGCTTTAAATTCTTCTTTGACTCTGAAAAGCTTTCTAAAATGAGTTCAAGATCATGCACTTTTTTGTCTGCAATATGTTTATATCGCTGGATACAATAATGTAAATGCACAGAGGATAGCCTAAACAAAGATATCATTAATTTGAGCTTAAATACTTTGATATGAATGGAATGTGTGTTAAGGCAAGAAATACTTGAAATCAAACATCTAAATCCTTCATTGCTGATGATGCTCTAGGACAGCTGGTGTTACGATTGAACAAGTGACTGTGTCAATGGGTGACTTTTCAGCTGAAATGTCGGTGGTTGTTGTAGATACAAAACTGTACCAACACTGAACATTTTTAATTATGTCTAAAATATGCTTAGAGGACATGAATTCATTGAAAAACTAAACAAAGGGGCCCTTGAGAGGCTTAAAAAAAGCAATTAGGGTGTTAAAAAGTATGTTTAAAAATATATATTTTTTTGATCATCTGAATGGATTTAAAATTGTAGAATATGATTTTTATAATTCTGACATGAAATTATTTTTTCAAGCACTTCTGGTGACAAATCTTGTGTGCTGATTACGTGGATTGACAATACAGTTTTCTTATTCTAAAAACCCACTTTAATGCCTTTCGAAGCACTGTTGAGCTCTTGGGGTCAATTAAAAAGACACCACACAGGTCTCCTCAAGGCGTCACAGGGTGTTGGATCATGATGTAATATTATCCCAGCATATGACCCAACTTGTTGCTACTTGAAACAAAAAACACTGGAGGCTGCCATATCCACAGTACCCTAACTTGTTTGTCAATTAGCTGAAATACCTGTTTCCAAGTAGTTAACAGGACAGACGTCACAGATGTTCTACTCAGAGAGAGAACATCACTGAACTGTAGGTTTCCAGTACAGCAGCTCAAGAGGTTGAGCAGTGTCAAATTTTGTGAGGTTCCTGGTGGTTAGTTAAGAGTCCCAGCAGTATCTTGTGGACCTGTGAGCATAAATGCCAATCTGTAACCCAATTAAACGCTCTGCTGCCCTCCTTCAAAGCCGTTATGATAGCTTACCGCCGAGGGGAACGGACAGGGGAAAGTGGAGCAACCCGAGTGTGTCTGTGTTTGGGAGTTGGTGTTTGTGCAGGGAGAAATACACAAGAAACACGGCAGGAGAGGTAGAACAAGTGTGTGTGTGTATGCATCTGGGAGTATGTGTGTGTCTAAGTTTGATCTGCCTCAGCAGGACCAGAACTGGGTCTCATCAGACTTCAGAGAGCAGATCAGCAGGTAGGCTAACACGCGTCCGGGCAGCAAGTTTAACCCAAATGAATATCGTTATCCAGGCCTCCCCTCTGCCAGGCTGTACTTTTACAGCCAAGCTTCAAAATAAGGCAATAAAATACCGCAGTGCTCATAAAAAGTGAAATGCCCCTGGGCAGCGGCAGGATTATCTATAGAACTTGGCACACTGAATGAAACTTTGTAGCCTAGGTGGATAAAAAGACAACTCTTCACCCACAGTCAGACAGATGGTGTTCCCTTTCTCTTCGTCTCTACGCTTCTCAATGGGAGGTGTTTAAAGCTGAGCCCCACCATTATCTTGCCCCTCATTCAGCGCCTGGCTCTGCTCCACTGGCTGCCTATAGGGAGCTGCTTTGGAGGAATGCACTGACTTCATCTGCCAGCCGGAAGAATTCCTGCTTTTCTTAACAAAGCCCTCACCCCACCCTCCCAAACCACCCCACATCCCCTGCCTCCATCCCTCGGTTGCTGCTGACCTGGCTGCCCCCTCTCGCCACCATTACTCCACCGCTGTTTGGACGCCAAACAGCCGACTCTGCTGGGGAGCAACAGCCTATCTGATGTGGCAACAACATCACACAGAACGGCACAACGCGGCATGGCAAACAGAGGGGGGAATGACAGCATAGCTCAGAGATCACACGAAACAGGCGGGAGACAGAGGCATGTGGTGACTAATTCTTGTGAGCCATGCGAGCAAGGTGATATTTTGATATGAAAAAGGAGCACCGTCAAAATAAAAAACACTAAAATTCCAATGCAACAGAGATGTTAATATATTTCTCTTAGAGGGCACAGAGTGTGCGGTGTTGCAATCCATAATTAGGCCTAACTGGCTGAGTCACTGAGTGAGTAGATAATCATTTACTTAAGCTATGTTCTTTTGGGCTCTTCTTCTTTTACAAACACACAGATGAACAGAAGGAAGGGTTTTAAAAACCAGAAACCAGTTGAATGCTACCTTACAGGCCTGAAAAACTTTCTCTTATGCAAAAATAAAATGCAAATCAGACAGGTTAAACTCTAAATAAAACCCCACCTCCTACATGTTAACAGGTGGAACAAGGGTCAAACTGTAAAGGTATAATACATACCAAATACATTTTTGCTGAACCTGACCTGTCATGCTAATTAATTACTTCCTACCATGTTACTTTTTGTCCAAATGTAGTTTTGTTTTAAGTAGTTAATTGATTTAAAGACAAGCACTGAACATAATATCACAATTGACAGCTATTTTCACAAAAACAACTCCTTGCAACTGATATATCATATTGATGTTAGTATTCAGACTCCTACTCAGTATTTAGCTGAAGCACCTTTGGCAGTCAGAGATGTTGTATCGGGTTCAAGTCAGGACTCTGGCTTGGTCATTCTTGAATATTCACAGAGTTGTCCACAAGCCACTTCTGTGTTGTCTTGACTGTTTGCTTAAGCTACTTTCACAATGCCTCTCTTTTCCTGGTCTGTTACGCCTTCATTCCGCAATTACGTATCAAAGTGACCGTTCCGCAAAGGGGGGGTCGATCTCGCCCCACCTCTGATCTGGATCTAGAGGTAGTATCAGAGTCGTAACAGACTATTCTGCAGCGAGTGTGAAAGGATGTCACGGCATTCCACAATGGCGAGTGTGCGCTGCTGGTTTCCTCCTGACATAACTTTTAGGAACACAAAACAAACAGTTCAATCTTGGTTTCATCAGACCAGAGAATCTTGTGTCTCACAGTCTGAGAGTCCTTCAGGTGCTTCTTTTTCAAACTCCGGGGCGTTCTTGTGTTTTGCACTAATTAGAGGCTTTTGTCTAACCCCTCTACCATACAGCCCAGATCGGTGGAGGGTTGTCCATCTGGAACTTTGTCCCACCTCCATACAGGATATCTGAAGCTCAGTCAGAGTAAACAACGGGTGCTTGGTCACCTCTCTTGCTAAGGTACTTCTCCACCAATTGCTCAACTTGGTTGGATGACAAACTCTTGTAAGAGTCCTGGTGTTGCCTTTCCAGATCTTGTCCAATCAATTAAAATGACCATAGGTAGACCTCAATCAGGGTGCAGAAACATGTCAGCAATGATTAAGAGAATTAGGTGGAACGTGAGTTAAATTTCAAATGTTGCTGCAATGTGTCTGAATACTTGTGAATGTGATATTCCAGTTTTTTATTTTCATTACGTTTGCAAACATTTCTAAATTTCTATTTCCACTTTGTCATTATGGGGTACCGATTGTAGATTAATGAGACTAAAAATTAATTTAAATGACTGCAGCATCAGGCGGCAACATAACAATACTTAAAAATGTGAAAGGGGTCTGAATGCTTTCTGAATGCAATGTATATTCTATATATGAGAGGTGAGATTTGTCCCAAAGATGCACAGACAGTTGACTTACCACGTCAAGATTTTGATACATCAAATAAGTAGGATGTACACCTTTCAGCATCAGATGGCACCACCCATCGTGGGCCTTGATTGGCTTCACTTCATACAACGCTACAGACTGAGACAAGCGGACTATATCAATATAAAGTCAATGATTTTAGGGATGATTAGGTCCTACTTGACTGGAGTTGATGTATTTCATATGTGAGCAAACTTGCAGATGGTACTGTACAGAAAATCTCCTCCACATCTGTTGGGGGTTTCAATGTACCATAACAATCTCATTAAACACAAACATCTCCAAGCCAAGAATGTCACTCTCCCATGATGCTTAGTTCTCATCCCTCCTGGCTGCTGAAATGTGATAATCTGCACTAACAGGAAACAAACAGGCCTGTGAGTCTCAGGTTGCTGTCTATTCTCTTTGTCACAGGCACAACAACACTGAGCAGCAGACATCCGCCTGACCCTGCTCCTTTTCACAGCATAGCTCTGGAGTCCTGTGTCACCTCTCACTGAAAGAACAGGTGCACCTTTACGTAGTGTCTCAATCATGAAGCATACCAACAACAGAGGCTCAAAACTACAATGATAGGGGCTTGAATAATGTTAAAAATACTGCAGAAGCCACACAGGCTGTCAATCAACACATTTGCTATCCAAAAAGGAGGGTGAGTCAGAGTCAACATGCAAATACCGTCAACAAACACAGACTGCATAAAGCTTTGCACTCACTGCATGAGTTCACTCTAATTCAAGCCACCAAAGTTATCAAAAACTCGTCATATCATCTTCAGAAATCCAGCCTCTAACTTACATTTGACCCCATCTGTCCAAAAACACATCCCACTCTCACTTTAACTTTCACCCTTACCTCATCCCTCCCTCCCAAACAAACATCACAGTTTCAGTTGAAACTCTGAGCTCTGGCCTGCCATGTTTTCTCAGAGGAGGAAACCAAGATAAAGCAGAATCACTTAGGAGGTTATCAGCAAAGTGAAGCAATCAAAAAGGCTCTGACACAAAGACATCAGCTAAGAAAGACATTTAAGGATCTGTTTTTGAGTAAAAGCAACGAACGAGTCGTACTGTATGATGAAAAGCAGAGAAAGATAGAAAGAGTGCAAATGAGTGAGGGAAGAGAAGTCTGACAGATAAAGAGTAGTAGAAAAAAGAGCAGTGATTGGAGCCATGTGCCCTTCCTTCTCTCTCCCCTCTCATCATCACTCACCCATCCTCTGCGTCTTTCATCAGCCTGTCTGTGCCACCGTCTGTCTCTCCTCAATAACAGCCTCCCAGCGCTTTAACTGGAGGACGCAGTGGTTAGCATCGCAGCCCAGCAGACTCTGGGCATGAGGCAGCTCGTCTGTGTGACACATGGCATGAGCAACATTGTCGGCCTGTCAATTGGTGGGCCTTTTTTGGTCAAGCTGATGCCATGGTGAAACTAATTTTTTCCTTACTTACAAAGCAGGATGAGTTTTGTAAGGCTGTTCATGTTTCTTATATGTACTGTAGATGCTTTTTTTCATTAACATGGGTTTTAAAATGTTCTCACTTAGTCTTTTCAGTGATATTTTAACCCAAAGTTGCTGCAAGAAAAAAGAGCAGAGGTGGTCTATTCAACTTCACAAACCAAAAATTTTGCTTTAATGACAAAAGAGTATATCATGAAAACGGTCAAAAAGCAGAGGAGGGAGGGATTCTGGCTGCAAACCATCCATCTGATGGCCACTCTCACAGATTGTTCATCTGAGACACGGTATATCTCAGAAGAGTTGTGATTTGCTGGTAGAATGTATTCCCAGTCTTAGATCAAGTCAGGAAGTTAAACTCATGAAACAACTTCATTGTAAACATTACAGACTAAGCAACGTTTCATAAAATTCATAGGTCTAATCCAGAATTAAATTATTTATAGACCCGTTTTAGAAGTAGTTACACAAACAGTGGCTTGCTTTAGCTTTATTAACTTTAACTAAAGCTGACATAGCTATGCTAGCTACACAGTACACATGGCTGAGAAAGCTTGGCAATGTAAGCTGTAGCAAACATAGCTAAAGCTAATATAACTATGTAAATAATGTAACGTAGCTTTCATAGCTTCTCTATTATCTTAGCCTTAGCTATGCTAACTACGTAGCTCCATTACCCATAACTAAGTTAGCTTTAGCAAATTGAGCTAAAGAAAACGTAGCTAAAGCTAACTTAGCTATGTAGATCATTTGTGAGCTTTGCTTTAGCAACATTTGCATAGCTCCATTCTCTACGTAGCTCTCACAGCTAACGAAGCTACGTAAGCTAGTTTATAAGCTAATGGAGCTTTCTAAGCCATGCTTGCTGTGTTTAAGAGTTTTCATGGAGGAAATGTTTTTTTTCTTGTAAGCAGGCTGTTTACTTGGCTTTATAAAATGTTTTGTAATCAGGTTTTGCAGGTCAGGGTTTTAACTTTTGGTATCCTAACCGTTACCTTAGCCCTTACCCTAACCCTAGACAAAAGTTTAACCTGATTTTACCTGAAGCTAACATAGCTATGCTAGCTACACAGTACAGTACTGATTTTAATTAGGACATTTTGGCATGTATTTCTGTTCTGAAATACATGGTGTCTCAGATAAATGGTAATAAGTGGCCATTAGAGATGAACTGTCTGCAGCCAGACTGTCTTGTGGGAAGGAGGCACTGTGTAAAACACTGCCAACGTATTTGTGCAATTTGGATAGCATGTAGACATTTACAAGCAACTGGGGGGAAAATGCCAAACACGGTATGCCTAGGACTTCTACTATTCTTGCTAGTAGAATCAAAAATCTATCAGTGTTGTTTTTTTTTTTTTTTTTTTTAATCAGCATCGAATTAAAGATGAATTTCCTCACGTCTCTATTTTTTCTCATTGTACTCCCACTTCAAGACATAACTTGACTGCTTAAAAGCATCTCACATCTGCCTCTAATTTAAAATTCTCAAGAAACACCCACACGCCACTTATTGTAGTGATTTTTTTTCAACACACAAAATACAAAAATGCAACGCACGAATATGTAGAAACACACAAGTTCAAATGTTCCACAGCCAGACACACCCTCCATTCACTCTTTATTTATGATCAAACTTTCAAACATTACGTTCAGTTAGTAAGTCAGCGTTGGGAAACATTTGGAAGAACAAAGCTTATCAGTAAAATTCCAAAGAAGGCTGTAAATGTACTTTAACGTCTCCACACCTGAGCCCTGAGGCTCCATGAAGAGAGCTCTCTGGGTGTGTAATGCAAAAGTATGTGTGTGTGCATGAGAAGTCATGCAGTGGTCAAAGGCTGCACTGCATGTGTTCATGTAAAAGCTTGTATCAGTGGGTGTTTTTGTGAGCAGACATGCCATTCAGACCTATCTTTATGAGAGGTTGCACCAAGCTCAGAGTGATAACTGTGCTATCTCTGCAACAGCAGAAGTCCAAGGAACAATGGCAGGAGTAAAGGGCAGAGCATGCATCACACTGCCTCTGACCTGAACCAGAGATACACAAATAGAAATACAACAAATGTAGACAAACACTTTCTCCTATTAGAGAAAATAAGGCCCTGGCTGAGGCTTGGCAGAGTTTATATTATATGTTAAACACTGCTGTTGGAGGACAATGAACAGTGCTCAGAGAAGCTGTGTCCTCTGTACCACTCCGGTCCAGGTTGGCAGAGACACAAAAACATTCAAATAGCCAGTAACGCGCTGGCACCGAGCAGCATGGTCTCATCTGTGCTGCAGAGACACTATTGTTGTCCCGGTTCCACACTCAGCAGACAGTGTTGCCTCTTTTGTGGACCCTGGCATCGCTGGGTTGCCTCGCCAGCTTTTCTGCTGTGTCCACGTTACCACTGATAAGGCTAATAAAAAGGCAAAACAGACACTCTCTCTCGTCCTCCCTTGACTCGTGTTTTGCATTGTTCTTCCTCCCCCGTCTTCGTGTCAGCACAGTTTATGTGCTTAAAGACCGATGAGACCAGAAACAAACAGAAAGTCCACAATAGGCCTGTGGTTAAGAACGGAGCAATAATTAGTCATAAAGTTAGAAAATGATCATTTTTCCCTTGAAATTAGATCTGCTGGAAATCTTTTGATGAATCGCAGGAGTATTCTCCATCATTTCATTATTACACACAAAATATCCAGCTGAGGAAGTGTAGTCCTGCAAACCAACACATATACAGATCAAGATAAAGAGCTCTGTACTTTGAACCAGTTTTATTTATATGATTTGATGACACACTAAAACAGTTTTTCAGCTCAGATTACTTTTATTTCTGTGTCAACATCTAATTCTGAACAGGTGGAGCTGGGATAGTATAATAACACTATCATTATTGTTTATAGAGAGCAAGGTGTTGCAGTCACAGCCCAAGGGCTTTTAAAAAATCCTCTCATAGTATTATAATCAAGATCGTTGAGAAGAAATGTCACTCTTTTCCTCCTCATTGACTGTTCCTTTATTCATAAATACTAACCAAAATGATTTAAGTCTTCCTGTGAGTTAAAGTGCTTAAATATGGCTGTTAAAAGAGGTTATTCTCTTGGCTCTGAAGTACTTGCCATGTTGGGTCTGTCTAAATAATACAACACCAAGTATGAGCCAGGCGTCTCTTTTTGAAAAATGTCCTGACATATCTTACATGGTTTTGCACTATGGTAATACAAAATGATTGACTGATTTAAAACAACTGAACAACCAGCTTAGTCCCCAGTGAAATAAGAGAACATTTAGAAATAACAAGACATATGCAAGTGCCTTGACTGTATCTGTGACAGATCATCTTCTACATCTGCCATGAAGAAAGTGATGCACTAACTCCCAAAAGGCACCCTTACTTCCATGCAGGAGCTATTATCAGCAGAGCTGCAGTGCTTGTGGTCAGAGAGCAGGGCGGGATCCTTTTGGCACGTGAGGAAGCGAGATCCAAGATCTTAGAGCTTCCACAAGATGACATTTCAACACAACTCTCCAATGTACACTAACCTCTCATGCAGTAGAACTTTTTCTTTTATAGTTTGTGACAAAGCACTAAAATGTAGGACAGTAACAGAGTCGCAGCTGGATAGTTTAGTGTCTGGGAGGTGTTAAACAAAACATCAAACAGCGGCCTGTTCACTTTGTAGTGCGTGCAAAACTTCTAAAGCTCTACTTTTACAAAGAAAACTGGGTTATGTGTGTTTTTTGTTTGTGCTGCCAAGATAACATTTAGTTTTTTTACGCGAGCATTAGTGCATACATATGTTAAAAATTGTTTATTTTACTGTGACAGTGGCTGTGCAGCTCCTTCTTCCTCAAAGCGGAGAGGCCGGGCTGCTGCAGGCTCTTCAGACACACTGCTGTTAATTAGACTGAATGGTTGCCTGGTTTTCCTCGCTAGTGCTGCTTCACTGAAGCTTCAACACACCTGATGAATAATGCATTTTTTTACAGCACATTAATTTGGCAATTTTTTTTCAAGGAACAAAAATCCAAATGCTTGTGACTGACCATTTCTGAAAATGACCCCTGTCTGCCTGTGTCTCTCCATCTATTGACATGCTAATGACTCAGCGCAGAGGAATCAGAAACACTGCTAATAAGCTTTAGTCGTCATACTCACACACAGGGATCTGACGCTGCAGCCCTTCTCCGTTATAATGATTGGCTCGTCCAAGTGTGAAATACCAATGAGAGAGGATCAGCGGTTCATTAATACAGGGGACACCTTTGCCTCAGAGTCAAGGGCAAATATAAGCACTGATACCTAATATGTAGAAATGCAGACCTGCAAATGTAAATCCCACACCAGCTGAACTAATATGCATATTCAACTTTCAGCAACTTTTAGCAGCTGATGTCCAGTGACTAAGCATACAAGCTGTGAATTTGCTGTGCATGTAATAAAAAATCTAAAAAGGCTTTGGGAAGGGTTGTCACAAGACTAGAATTTTAAGTTTAGTTATTAGAGATGGACAAGGAGTGAACTAATAATTCATCATTAGTCAATGGGTAGATTGTCACTGAAACCTCCTCGGATTTTAATACTGATAATGGTTACTTTACATGGGAACAACTGTTAGATAAGGTGAAGAATATTTGCTTGTAGGGATCACACGGGAAATTAATCAGGAAATAAAACAAAGCAATTAAACTTTATTGTGTAGCATTTTGAGCATCAAATAACTAAAAAGCCATGATTCACCACATGGATTCTTATCCTTAATCGATTAAGGAGAGCAGGCCTCATTTGCTTTGCAAGACTTTTTTTACAAAGTCAAACTGTGTAAAATGCACAGAACTGCACATACATGTGTGCAATTACGACACTGTGAAGAAGTTTGACGGATTCAGTCCTCTCAAAATGATTACTTTTTAAAAGCCATTGAAATTTTTGATAATAATAATGGTTAAATTAAAAATACGGTATCATTTTTTAAACACATTACATTGAAAAAGTACTGAAAATTGCATATTTTGGACAACCTTAGCTTAGAGGTTCACAAGGATTACTCCGGTTGGTCTGAAACAGGCCTTGACACAGTCATTCACAGTCTGCCCCTCACCTGTGGCTGTCGCTATCACTACAGCCACACTGTGTAAAAACAGCACTAAGTGTGAAATCCCGGTCATCATGAATCACCGCAGCAAACACACAGATGGTGACCTTCGCCTGAACCACTAGAGAGAAGGGGAGAAGGTGTTGTCTTAAATTTCACTTCCTGAGAATGCTGTGAAAGTAGGTGATGTTTTTGCTGTTCTACGTAGGAGTTCTAAAGCCACTGGGACACTCTTTTAAATGTCTTTGAAAGGTACTGACACTCCCATGAGTGTTTGGCCCAATAGTTTATACAACCCCGGCCACAATAAGACAACAATACATTATTCATCTCACTTGGTGAAAGACTTACTCATACCTGATTTGTCATTCACTTGTTCACTTCAACCTCAGAAAATGGAGCGGAGGCGAGTGCATTAGAGACCAGAAATTTGTTCTCGCTGACTCATGGATCCACCTACAGAGCCGGCAGCTAGTGGCGAGAATGATAATGTAGGATTGCACATAGTCGCTGACTGTAAAGCCAGTGCAAAGCTGGTCTCTGAGTGATCTGGCTGCCCGCAGGCTGAGCTCAGGGTGCACGGGAGTTTGAATTGTTGGGTGAGCCAGGGAAGAAGAGGCTAAGACTGCTGATAGGTACCCACATGTAATTATACACTGCACGACCTGACTCAGCAATGCTCTCTAGAGAAGGAAGACATCAGTCTTTTCTCAGACCTGCACACACACAACATTAAACATGCATGCACATATAGAAAGTGTGTGCAGTCTCAGTTATCCTGTGACAAATAACTAGTTAGACATAAAAGTGAGATGGACAACAGAGAGGCTGTCTCAAACTTAATGAGAATGCTTAATTTAGGACAAGAAACTCTAAGTGAGCAAACTAATTTAAAGGAGGCAATTTAGACATTTCAAAGTTGGAGATGAGTAGCTTTAAATTTACTGAATCATGCTATTCTAAGCTGCAGGTGCATGTAAGGGTGCCTGGTGCACACTTCCTGCTTGCGTGCATGCATGTGTCATTGAGGAGTCAGCAGTACCACGGCCTCCAGTGTCACACGAATGAAGCTGAACTCATTAGTAATTTAAAGGGCGCTTCCATGTCTGCCCCATTCAATTATTCATTCTAGGTTTTTTTTAGGTTCTTTGACTTCTTATATTCTTGAAGCACAATCAAAAGTAAGGGCTCAAATTTTATGCAAGAGAATGTCGATAAACGCTCTTCAATCCAAGATTGTGTATGTAATTTAATTTACACACAGTCTCCTTGGACTTTAGTGATAATACAGGAAGGCTACTTTCTCAGTGACTGTGACTGGTGTTAGGGTTTCATCATACTTTAATCCCATGCAATCCGTGATGCAATTTACACTTGCAGTCCTTATCTGAGCTAGAGGGAATATTGCCATTAGCTTGCCAAAGGAAATATACCAAATGTGTTGCTGCAACAGAAGTGGTGTATGAGAAACTCCAAGTCACAAAGCTTTATCATACATACACACATAAAAGATTAAATTTCAGTCCTAGGCCATCCACACTATATGGATTTCAAATCTTAAATGATTTTTAAAAATGTGGGAGACCTAAACATGAGGACGGTTTCAAAGATTTTTCATCCTATAATCCTCTGAGCACACACACATTTGGTGACTTGGCCAGACGATGAGACCACACATCTACCACCTGTAGTAATGATCTCACAGTGAAGATTCCCCTCACACCAGATGAAATGTGGCTTTAGAAGAAAAACAAACATGGAGGACGATAAAAACCCTTGGCGCTAAAGCATGCATACAGAAGCGGCAAAATAAAGATAAAACAGGGAAAGTATAGGGTAAAATCCTGTCTGAGATTAAAGAAGAGGTATTGTTTTAGATTTGCGAGGGGCATAGCTGGCCTAAAATAAGGCTGAAAATCGTGTAGTGTTTGGCCAGCCTTTTGCCAGGTATGTGCTGTATATGCCATGGTACAATGTCCTCTTACACTGTGCCAGTGGATTATGTATACCAGCAACCACCACTCACTATGGTGTACTCAAATGGCACACGTTAAATCAGGATGGAGTATTAGCAGTTGTTCATAAAACTGCAGCAGAACTTATCACTTTATCACTTTATCAATTGCTTGTTAAATAAAATACTGATATCAATAATGGTCCAAATGCCAAATATCAGCCTCAATAATCGGCCAGGGTGATAATCTGGCTCTGGCTCTGCTATCACTGTGTGCAAGTATGGAGCTAGCCAACCAAATTGCTACACACCAGAAATTCATCCAACCCACTGGGGGCCGCTGATGGGCAGTGAGTGGCCCCCTGTCCCCCTGGACACTGTACAGCAAACAATGCACAATCCAGCTGAAATTCAGCCTGACTTCCAAATCAGTCATGCAAGTCAAAATCATGTCTGAAACAGGCCTAAATTACAATGTGCATATCTGGCTTAAGGTAAAATAGCTATCAATCTATGATGGACCAGGTGCACATTCTTGTGCAGGGCTGAAAAGATGATATTACAACCAAAACATATGACTCCAACATAAAGAAAACACAGGCCTGTCTACCGGATGAATGTTTTCCCAGATGAAAGTGAAGCGTTCCACCCAGTTTCCTCCAAAGACATCAATCTGAGGTCACAGACATTTCACTGGCAACTCAGAAACTACAACTATAGCTAATAGAATCCATTCACTGCTGGTTTCTATTAGATTCACCTTTGAAACTGAAACTGAGTTCCTGACTGGGATGTTCTTGGAAAAAAGCTGACAGGAAGTTTTGAGGGAAAGCCACAGGTTGTTCTGATTCACATGTTGCTCCTTAGCTAAGGTCGTTCTGCTACGCAAAACATCACCTTTCACACCCACCTAATATTTGCAGAGGGAGTTCCAACATACATGGCCCTTGAAGAGAGGATATGGGTAAACACAGCCATGAAGCCAGAGAGACAACGAGAGTCAGCTGTGTGTGTTTGTAGACCTTCAGGTAACCTGTGGCAGCAAGGTGAAAAAAAAAAAACCCTGCAACAGACAGATAAGATGTATTCTTTAACCGTGGAAGAGATTCATCCCAAAAAAATGCTGTTGATAAAAAACAACACTGGGGGTGCTCAAACAGACAAGCACTATGGAATGTACCATTCGTCATCTAGCAACACTGTTATGACTTTAGTTCATAATAAAGCTTTTGAAATCACACAGGATGCCTCTGGCTGGGTGAAGTTTTATAGTCATGTTCTAAATAAACAACCTCTTAAAATGAGACATTATTAGAGCAGGGTGGAGCTGAGCCAACAGCTGGTTACTACAAAAATAGAAAAATGGTCAGAAACAGAGAGTAAAATAAAAAAAGAAGAATGAGTGAACATGTACAAGACAGAACAAAGAGACTACTCACAAACATAGTCAGGCAGAGAGAATAGTGAGGAGACAATAGTAAAACTTTTTCAATAACATAAACAAAACTATTTTTGCTTACAAACAACATGACACTATAGCGTCATCCTGACTTATATTATACATCACTGAAACCGGATGTCAAGATGTTCATATAAAAAATAAGATGATTTAAAGAGATACTGACCATTATTTAGATGTTGATTATGATTATGTTGAGGGTTTCTTTTGGCAATGTATCAGTTATTCCAGAATAGCTTTGCTTATGTTATCCCTATTGTGGGCCGTTTTTTTTTGTGTTGTGCTGTATATGGTTTCAGATCGTACTATTGTGTATTAGATCATGTTGTGTTGTGTTGTGTCTAGGGATGTTCCAAGGTGAATCTACAGTCGATTAAACACAAATTGTAATTCTGTTAAGCTGACTATTCAATAGTCAGTCTGTAAACAAACTTCGCTCTTCACCAGCTAAACAATTTTGCATCAATGCAGAGTTGGTTAACAGTGTGGCTAACATAAGCAGCGCTAGCATCACTATAACCTCACACAGCCTCTTGACAACTTTTTCCTAGGGACATACAACATTGGGTTTTTGCCAATATCCAATATGCCAATATTTATAAAATAATTTTAGCTGATACCAATATCTTACCAATATTTAAATGTAGTTCTGTCCTACAGCTTCAGTCCTTGAAAGTTTGGGGATGTATAAAAGAACAAATTACGGTCATTAAAGGGGACATATTACACAAAATAACTTTTTCAGGCTTTTTTAACAAAAATACGTGCCCCTGGCCTGTCCACAATCCCCTCAAATACCAGAAAAATTCATTCCCTTAAGAAAATGTATGCTGAAAAAAGCTGTTTTAAGTTTTTCCCCTCATGGCCTCTTATAAAGGTGTTAGCCCCGCCCCCAGGTTTGGTTGGCCCTCCCGCTTGGAAGAAAGTTCCACCCTCCTCTCCTGATCTTTCTCTCAGCTGCCAGCTGAGATGCTGGATAACTCAGTGGGTTATCCTGCTGGCTTTGAGCTAGGAGATTGATGGATCAGATCCCTGTCAGGTCCTTAACACTGGATAAAAGTGTCGGTAACACTGTAACATCAGGAGTGCCACATCCATTTCCTGAGAGGGGTGTGGTCAGGGGGAGTCAGACAGTTCATTAACAATTAAAGCCACAGAAACTGCTTGTTCTGAGAAGGGCTGAAACAGAAGGCTTTTTAGACATACAAAAATCCTATACTAGTGTTTTTTCAGCAACAAACTTCAAAGACATGTTTTGGGGACCTCTGAGAACAATATAAACTTGCTTTAAAAGGGTAAAATATGCCCCCTTGAAAACACACTCTCAAGTGTAAGGAATGATGATGAATACAGAAAGACTTCAGCTGACATAGGTCTGCTGGTCCAGCCTTGAACTCCACTAACTCATTTGTTTGTACAACCATTATTCACAGCTCATATAGACAGATTTTTATAGCCAAAGTGTCACTTGTAAATATCAGCAGTTGTGAGTACCACAAATGTGTTAAAAAAAAATCTAAAATAGATATAACAGATGGAATCACGACTGTTTTGTTTTTTCTTCTGATTCTACTCAACTTACCACTCATGTTAAAGACTGTCTTTTTGGCTATCCAACAAACAATAGACAAGTATCAACAGTAGCATCAATAAGAACTTGGATCTGTTAGGAGTATTAAATGGGTATCTACATCAATACAAACAAATAGCCACCCAACCTTGATCTACAGTCCCCATAGTCAGTGGGAAACATTGGTAGTATGGTACAGTATGGTACCATGAGTTACCCAGTGATTCCCACCAACAGCAGCTAACTGTTGTCATTTAAGGACTTGGCATATGTATATAAAGCAGCCTAAAACTCCCTTACTTTGAATTTGAGTAACAGTGAGAAAAATCGTTACAAACCTGCCTAGACAGATACTAGCTTCAGCCAACAGACAGTATTTGATATGCAGGTCTTGGTAAGTACCTGAAAAGTACTGGCAGTTGACAGTCAGCCTTAATGCACCCATTTAAAACACACAAAAAGGGTGGCAACTGTTTGTGTTGCATGTGGATCACGAGGCTTAGGGTGGGCCTCTCAATAAGCCTGATTTATAGTTTTGATGGGGAGGTGTCTTTCTCCCTGTCATTACTCCAAGGAGGAGCACCCATCATGCCTATTGGAGCAGTGGGGGTGGGTGTGTATGTGTGTGTGTGGACAGTCAAGATGAGTAAGAAAGAGGAAGGAAAGCAGGGTGCGGATTTACTGCTGATTCCCAGTATCTCAGGAGCACCTTTGGGAGTTAGACAGTATATCTGCCTGAGCTGCCCCTTCCCTTTCACATGGCTGCTTTCTAGCCCTTCGACTCAAGATCACCAGGGTGATATTTGGCATGGATACACATGAAGAAACACAATGCTTAATGCTGACAAGACTGCTGCTGTTGAGTTTACATATGAGAGATAAGTCAGGGACCCCTCGGGAGCAACAAAGAGAGAGTAGGGAGGGGAGTGATGAAGGAGAGGATGACAAGACGACACAAAAACAAGTGTTTGTTAAAGGGGGGATATTCAGATAGAAGCCAGACAGACACAAGACGACTACGTCTGACACTTGTCAAAATGAGATAATGGAGAAGTTTTATGCAGCATCTCCTTCATGGGTGGAGTTTTTTGTACTATCTTGATAACTTTGGTCTATAACAATGCAGCAGTCTGTGTTCTACTTCTAGTCTGCTCTGCCCAGACACACAGGTAACTCAAGAAACCAGGGTCTTGGCACAAGGCCCGAGTCTGAGTCAAACTTTTCACCTTAAACTGCAAGCAAGACGGTAACATGAGTCTGAGAATACATTACAAATTATCTTTTCATCTCCATGGATGAAAAAAGTGTCTGCTTTGCTCTCTTTGCAGTGAGGCTGAGTCAAAGTATGGAGGTCTAAAGCAAACACTGACACTCTGCCAAAGTTGCAACACATTCACCTGCACTGCAAGACTAGCTATAATATTCAGACAACTTTAGCTGTCAGTCTCAGTTAATGTTCTTGCGACAGGCTGTCCCTGAATGCTCAAAAACTACAACACCTATGTTTTCTGCTGCTATCATTTCCACCACAAAATGACTCACTTCTACAAACTCATTAATATGAAATAACACCACAATCATTAGATATTTAATATTTAGGATATATCTGTAAAATTAAAGCAATTCATGAGGTAGAGTTACATTTCTCAAAAGACAACAGTAGTTCAGGATTTAGAAACTCAAAAAAGGTGCTATATTACTTTAACAAATGTGTTTAACTCAATTAATTCTGATTCTTTTTCTTATTGTTTAAAAAGACAACTTGAGAACTGTTCCTCAAAAACATTGATGAATAAACTCCTCCTAAGAAAAAAAATAGTACTCTAATGTCTTAAAGTGGGAGTTTCATCTTATTGCACTATTTTGGACTGAAAAATACTGCATTATCCTGTTCTCTGCAAATGAAAATAAAAAAACCCTTATTGAGAATTGAGTATTTTTGCAGTTATTTTTCTATGAGACGTAAGCATTTATGCTCTTAAAATTAATGTTCCTTCAACTTATGAGCAACATTAGCTTGTTTTGCTCCTAAAGTGCTTGATCAAACACATCTACATCCAATGACAGCTCTACCGTCAAACCTCTCAACATGAGGGACGAGTCTGTCACATCCACCTGCCTCTCCCCACTCCTATCTGGTGATTTAGTATCCAGGCGGCCTGAGGCAGACATTTTCTCTTTCTTTGCTGGCGTCTTGACCCCCCTCCTGGCCCTGTCCGGGGCCCTTGGCTGAGGCACTGCGTTATTTACTGCCCAGAGAGCTCTGTGAGCAGAGAGTCAACACTGCATGGCTGGATGAGCAAGGGAGCAACCTGCTGCTCGCTCTCACATACACGCACAAACACATACATAGATGCACACTCACACAGTCACATGACCGTCCCGGGGGGGTTGGCAGAGATGTTTACCACCGCGCAATCGCTCCACACAGTAGAACTGAGAGACAAACAGACAGAGACATCCATAACTCTGGCAACTATAAGCTGCCAGTGGTTTCAAACTGTTACAACAGAACGGGGAATGTTGAAGCTCTGGGTTTGATGACGTGACAAAGCAAACAGCCATGAAGGCTACAGGAAGTTCAGTCTGACAGGACATGACAGCTTTTTACCCAGGTGATCTTCACAGTCAGCTGGACACAGTGGGGAACACGTCCTTAGGTGGACTCTGTGAGGACACTCTGGAAGACGGTTGTTCAAGAAAGCTTCTTACTACACATTTAGGATGAATCATGACAATCAGGTTAAAGATAAGTCAGTTAATTTTTAACTATTTTAACTTTAGTCTTGCTCATTACATGACAATGCCTCTTAGCTGTAGTCACTCTAAGTCATTCTCTCCCTCAAAGGTTTTGGTCTAATTTTAGAATTTTAGGAAAAAAGTCCAGTTTTAGTTGATAAAAAGTCCTTACATTTTAGTCAAAAAATATATCTATTTTTAGATATTTATTTTTGTCTTTTTAAGAATTTTTAAGTGGGCAACCTGGTAGTCCAGATGTCAGAGAATTAGGCTGGTGTTTCACAACAGTAGCGAGTTTATTAAATCACAGTAGTCAGACAAAATCAGAGAGGGCTCTGGGGTCCTCCTCCAGGTAATTTAGAACATCCAACACTGAATTCCCTGAATTATGGAGAATATTTTTTCAATAATTTGAGGGGGAAGATGATCAAAATCATATAAGGATGACTAGAAAACAAAGACTGGATAAGACTTGTCTTACTCAAAATGCCTGCTAAATTTTAAGACCACTCAATGGTAACTCAATGGAGTTTTTAAGACTTAAATAGCCTCAGATTTCAAATGCAGAATTTGAGACTAATTCAGACTTTTCAAGAATCTGCAGGAACCCTGACAAATGGTATTATGAGTCTACTTGCTTGATTATCGGGAAATTATAATTATAATCTTATAGTGTGCATTTCTCATCTCAAAACATACAAATAATCAGTCACTTTTTGGTCTGTTTTTTAAGTACTGCTTTCAAAATAAAGTTTTTCCTTTATTAACATATAGGCACTTCTAACAGGTGCAAAAGTGGCACTATT
Source organism: Cheilinus undulatus (assembly GCF_018320785.1). NCBI lineage: Eukaryota > Metazoa > Chordata > Actinopteri > Labriformes > Labridae > Cheilinus > Cheilinus undulatus. The sequence continues at coordinate 33,162,421 of NC_054873.1, forward strand.
ATAAACTTCAAGGCATTTCTGCAGGCATTTCTGTAAACCTTTCAAGAGTTACTCAATAAAAAAATAATTGCACCCTTTCATGTGATTGCGTAACTGTACAGCCTGACATTTCAACTGTGATTAGATTAATGGTACAGCACTACTATCAACATAAAAATTACTTTTAACTATACTGAAGAAAATAATGTCATACCTTGAATGCTCGGCCAGGTTTCTGCTTCTGTTTTTACCATAACACACAGGGTGAAGAGATTTCATGGATTTTGAATATCTAACAGTCCAGCACGAATATTTTAGTCCCATTTTAGCCTCTCTGAACTAACTTACTGAGTAGGGCTGAATGATTTGCGAAAATAATCTTATTGCAAATTTTTCCCATAATATTGCGATTTAATATGCGATTATTTAGGTTCCTCATTCATTTTATGTGCTGTTCAACAAACATAAGCAAGAAATCATTCTATATTATAACAAAACCAATATTAGTGAGGTTAAACTAGATGATAAACAATTTAGAAAAAGATATCTTATTGCGATTTCGGCTCGTATAGCCAATTTGATATCAATTGCTATATTAAAGGGGATGATCATTTCTCATATTTTCATTTTTAAGAAGAAAAATAAATACATGAGCAAGGAAAATAGGATTTTTGCAATTTCAAATTGCAGCATGCCAAATTGTGATTTAATCTAATTTGCGATTGAATGCCCAGCCTTTTTACTGAGTCCAGTCTTCTTAACTTTAAGTAGATGAAATTAAGGCTCTATTGCCATTCATTGTTTAAAAACTTTAACTTCATTCCCTTAACAAAACTTGTGATTGTTAAAGAAGAACATTCTCTTGAGGATTTATCTCTCAAACTTCCACTTGGAATCAAAAGACTGCTACAGAACTTTCTGCAGCTTTAAAACCAAAAGGAGTACGTTCAGGTGTTCCTGAAATGTTCATGTTTTAGGGTCTAAAAGCAGAATGCAGTGAAATTCCTTCCCCACATGTCCTCCTTCCTCTTAGTAATTATAGCCTCCCAGCTGACAAACTACAGGTCCTGTTGTGTTTATCTTTGCCTCCTTGGGTACAACAGGTGACACAGGCCTGGAAATGCTGGGCTTCACGCCAGTCTCTAACTGGTTCTCCAAACCAAGTGCATATTAGCCTTTCTTGTGAAATAAAACACCCGGAGAATGAGGGAAGAACAGTACAAAGCTTGGAAAAAAGACATATTTACATTGCATCACTTTGGTCTTGTAATATTGTACAACACGCTGAGTGAAACATCCTGCACAAGAAAAACTTCCTGTTATGAAACCTTAAGGGAAAAGTTTGCCACTGTAAACTTGGTGAGGATGATTTATTTAGACGAGTACAGACGGTTTAATAAATTGAAAACTGGGTTGACTTTGGATTGGAAATAGGGGTGTGTGAGGGAGGATGAGGGATGCGAATGTGTTGCAAGGAAGGACTGGATCAATCTTTTATCACTGCAGCGTGCTTTCATCCCTAATGGATCCGACATGAGCAGAGCGCAGCACTACCTTCCGTCACATTGCACAGGCAAGAGAGGAAGGACGCACGGAAAGAACAAGAGGGAGCACAAGAGGTAGACGGTGCAACACATGGAAAAGTAAAAGACAGCTACAGGGAGAGAAAGTGGTGGAGAGAAAGAGGGAGGGGAAAACACCTTCCCTAAAATAATCTCAACCTGAAACATGCAAACATTTTATTCCGCCAACATGCTGTCATAGCATTTCCAATTACTTCTGGCACTGAGTGCATCTGCGGGAGTTGGGAAACAGACCTGATAAGGATGGTGGGAAATTAAGCCACTTCACAGCATGAGGAAGGACTTTGAATATTTCCATCAGAAATCCCTGGAGATATCAGGGTATACAGGGGAGGACTCACTTTCCCTGCCATGTAAAATGAGTGACAGACCAACAGACAGACAGACAGACTGACAGACCGACCGACCGACAGACAGACAGACAGACAGACAGACAGACAGACAGAAACAGTTATTCTGGAAGAAGAAGGAAGTCCATCTGTGTATTCAAGCAGCGAAAGAGCAGTAAAAATAACACTGCAGAGAACAAGGCAGGATGACTCTCAGAGGATGCTGTGCTCTCTCGGTGCTGAACAGACTCATTCATTTGATAGAAAATAAAAAATATGGAGGCAGACAGGGAGACAGAAAGGGGAGGGAGAGGGTTAGAGAGAACTTCACAAGGCTGGGAAGGAAGTTTTAAGTTTGTAATATAATGTGTTCAGACTGCTGGTTACCACATCATTATTTGTCGGAGCTTCAAAGAGGATGCGCAGCAGCATAAGGGTGTTTAAACTTGGAAGAAACTTCTTAATATCACGTGTTAAAATGATCCTTTCTCAGCTATTTTACTGATAAATACTCTGCCCATCAGTAAAATAAAAAAAAATTCAGCTCTTCAGTCATACTTTACACCAAAAACTGTGACTCAAATAGACCAGAGCTCACAGTTCCATATCAAAATATATTTGTGCAATTATAGAAACGTGCAGGAATTTGCATAAAATTTTCAGTCAGGCATGTGGCTCTTTCACCACGTCATTCCCAACTCTATCATCCCTCTTTCCGGCTCTGCTGTCCCATGTCTCCAAAAGTATAGACATAATTTACATAGACGCCGCATTGGCCAACGCTGCCGCAATTTTGCCAGAGGCATTCCTGGGCAAGATGCCTCACTCCTGTGCTTTGTGGGGCTGACAAGATCGCGTGGAATAACATTTCAAACAATAACAAAACCCTTCATCCCCTATGTACTTGCATTTGTTTATGGAACGGTCTTGGCTCTGGCAATATGGCAGATACACTGACGTATAGCTGCAGCAGGCAAACACAGTCAATGAGGTGTCTATGTATATAATGTCTATGTCCAAAATCCCCTAAATAAATTTTTAAAAATAAATAAATTAATTAAATGATACAATATTGGTTACCTAGGTACGACTTCTATCGTTATTGCCATAGAAGTCTTTTTTACTGATATGGATGTTTAAAATTTCTGCATTACTCAAGTGACTAAAAAAGTAATATTTCATGCGTCCCAGGCATTTATAACTTTAACTAATACAACCTGAAATCACATGGAGACTGTTGTATGAACAGTTATTATAAGCACCTGAAAAGAACAGGCTTAACATTTACTATAAATGTTGCTGCCTCAAAGCCCGAAGTGAAGAACAAGGTACAAGCAATTGGTTGAACTCGTATTTAAAGTGTGCAGTTATGAATAGTCTGCTTAAAATGTCAATATGTGGACACCGGTTTGGCTCAGTCAGCTTGAGCAGGCTCTCATATACAGAGGCCACAGTCCTCAACACACTGGTCACAGGCTTGATCGGCAGTCTCAGTGCATATTCAGCACAAGTCCTCCATGCTAAACATGCTCATTAGGTTAACTGGTGACTCTAAATTGGCCATAGGTGTGAATGTGAGCATGCCTGGTTGTCTGTCTTTATATGTCAGTCCTGCGATCTCGCCAAATGACAGCTGGGATAGGCTCCAGCCCCCCTGCAACCCCAAAAAACGGGATAAGCGGTATAGAAAATGGATTGAGTATATGAGAGCTTTTTGATTCAAAGGCTTTTAACAGTAACTGGGCAAAATTCACTGTATTTTGTCATATCATATACTTTACACTCCTCTTAGAACCTTTTGGTTTTTCTTAGATTTGGCACCCCACATGGACAGTGTGGTAGTTTTTATTAGGGGTGCACAATATTGATATGCCGATACTTACCATATAATTTCAGCCGATACAGATATCAGCACTGATATGTTGTTTTGAAATGTTCAAAATGATGATGAATAAAGAAAAGACTTCAGCTGACATAGATCTGTTGATCCAACCTAGAACTCCACAAACTTATTTGTTCATACAACCAATATTTACAGCTGAAATAGACAGTTTTTTATCGTTAAGGCTGTAAGTATGAGCAGAAATCTTTACATCTGCCGACACAGATAATTGACTTTTTAAGAACATATCTGCGGATTAATATCTTGCCAATAATACCGTGCAACCCTACTTTTTATCTCAAAGTTAATCTGGTCTGGTCCATGTGAAAATTATGTTTTCTAATGAAAAATCTCATCCTGCTGTCTCTTTAAGTTATCACAAAGTAAATCTTGGCTGTGGAGAATGAAAGCTATTACTGCTTCTGAATCTGTTTCTACCTACCCAGCGGCAGTGGTTACAAGCATTAGACATGAAGAAATAATCAACCCTGTCACTTTTGATCTTGTTTGCATAAAAATGCATCAGCATCAGTATAAGTTCATATCATAACCAGCTAAAAACTCTGCACAGTGGCTTTAATGAGTAGGGAAGACTGGAACTCCTAGTTAGCATAAATGTAGGTGTTATAAAATACTTTCAAACTATCATAGACTTATTCATTTATTCACCGAAAATTCACTTTCATGTTTGGGTTTAGCTAGTTGCCTTCTAGATCTGTTTTGATGCCAAAAAGTTGCAACCACAGATCAAAATTTGTGTGCCAGTTCCTTAAACTTATTACCACTGGCAATGTCTTAATCACTGCTGTCAAGCCCTGAACAATGAAATGGGAAAAGGTCAGCAGGGACTAACATATTTGGGCAAGGATTATCTAGTGCAGCTAAACGTGACAGTAAAAGAAACACTTGATAATAATTAGTCATTAATTAGTAATTAGTCAGTTTAAATAAACAAAATGTCATGAATGTTATGATAAATACTTGAGTCAAAGCTGTCATCTGACTCTTCCACCTCCAACCATCTGCTCTTACATTATCGCTCTGAAACCAAGTTCACACCGTGAAACATATAAACAGAGATAGCACATGAGGTATTACTGTGAAACTCCCACAGTCAGTCAAGTCAGGAAAAAAAATAATCAGCTCCCATGGGTGAGGGGTTGTAGGGGTTTCCAATCGATGGCCCTGATTGGATAACAAATTCAGCCTGCTAATGAGCTCCAAGTCCCACTATCTGACACAAAACATGCTGGGAAATGTTAAATAAGTTGCTAGGCTTGCATAGTGATGAGTCAGTGTTTAAATTGCTGCTTTAGACTTGCATAGTGTTTGCATTTGAGATGTGTTGCACATTAACAGCTAGAAGCATGCAGTGAGCTGAACTCTGTCCATGCTCTCTATGAATTAATCGTTAATCTGACTGTGATAGATAGATAGTCGGCACTTTTCTCATAGTAAATGTGGGTACTAAGAACAGTAAAGAGACAACAGAAGTGGCAGTATGTTGCACAGATTAAAAAAAAAAATTACTCAAAAAGAGAAAAAAATGAGAGTGAAGTTTCACCCAAACAGGTTTGGGTCCTTTTGTCTCATTCAGGGAGAGCACTTGGGTGGCGGGTCTTGTGTCAACAGGTACATGTGAAGACACATCTCTGTTCCCCAAAGACAAAACAACCCTTGTTCCTCTGCAAGTTATAAAAATATACCCTGTCTTATTAATAAAAGCCTTAACTGTCTTTATGTGCACACTGAAATGCACAGCAAAGCCACAGTCGGAGGGACAGACTTGAGAGAAACTTCCTAACACTGCCATTCAAACCGGCAAGGACACATTCAAACAATCCTTAAAAGAAGCTCCGACACTCACCCAAAGAGAGGATTTTATCCTTTTTCTTCAGTTGGTTTTAATTCTCTCTGTTTCTTCTCGTCACTCGGGGGCAAATCCTTCACTTCTCACAGAGCAGCAGAGCAGGTTGAGCGGCTGGACCGGCAGCGAAGAAGAGAGTGAGAGAGAGAGAGTGTGTGAGGAGCGTCCAGGTCCGGCAGAGGTCAGAGGCAGTCGAACGTGGTCAAGGGAGAGATTTAAAGGATGTCGTGATGTCTACGCTGTCCTCTCCTCGCTTGCTGCCTCAGGAATGTACTTCTGTGTAGTCCTCAGATCTGAGAGGCTGCCTGAGTCCTCTCTCTCTCTCTCCTTCTCTCTCTCTCTCTCTATGTCTGTCTCAACCCCTCCTCCTTCTCCCTCTCCGTCTCTCACCCACACAGAAACACACCCTCCCAGTCACTCCTCTTGCTCACTCTCTTTCTCCCCACCCTTTCCTGCTGAGCTGACAGATCAGGTACCACCCCCTTTTTCAGGTACTTGAAAGCATGTTTCCGGCTTTGTCCTTCCCTCTCTGTATCAATTTTCGGAGTTTTTCTTATCCTATTCTCCCCCCTAAAGGCACAAAGAACTGTTGTAGAGAAACTAAGAGACAAGTGCAGATAAACTTGAAACTCTTTGCATGACCATGTATTTACATATGACTCTCTTCTGTTTGTACGCTCTATTACCTGAGGCAGTAGACATCCACCCTCTGGCCTCGGGTCACATGAACAGCTGATTACACAAATGAGCCTGTCAGGTGATTTTCTCTTCCTTTTTCCTGGAATGAGGTCATAGTCCTGCAGACCAGGTGCGATCGCAGAGACTGTGTGCATGTGTCTGTGTTTGAGTTGGGCAACGCCCTGTGGGAAAATGACAGCAATCTAAATCTGACCACTGTCTCAGAGAGCAGCACATGTTCAAGACAAAATCCTGATCGAGTGTTAGAGACTGCTCCTCACTCATTTATGGGACAATGTCACAGTCCTGAACTGCTCTTTTTCTCCACAGCCCCCTCCCACACACAAACACAGAGCTGAGACATGCGTAACCAATGGGCCTGGCACAAGCCAAGGAGCCCCCCTTTTTACTTCATACCACTCCCTCTCTATCGTGACATCTCCCTGAGAGCTTAAACTGGATTCATTAATAGATTTTTTGTCACCTATCACCCCACAAACACACAACCTGAAACCAAAGACTAACTAGTGAAACTGGGCTTGATACCAACTAGATAAAGTCAAATCAAGCTGTCCTTATACAACAGCTGCACAATGGATAACTTTGACCTGCGCAACGTATTATGAGTTTTAGATAGGTGTGAAATAGATTAAAAACAATGCTGATTGCCTCTGTCAAAGCCATGAAAGCAAACAAGCCCTGCTTGCACATACAGGACAAGATCATCTATTGAAGGGATGCATGCCACTGGAGTGTCCAGTCCCCAACGAGTTGTCAGCCCCAGAATGAATAGTCAGTTAACGTAAATTTGTAACGTTTTTATCAGTTCAGGTCCACAATCCCGTACTAATGCTCCATCTTAACCATGCTGCCATCATGGTCTTTCAATTGATGTACACAAGAGAGAACTGATGCACAAGAGGAACAGAGCAGTTTAGCACAATTTTGATCAAGAAAATGGGGGTAAAGTCTTATGCAGGCAGTGTCAGGTTATACTCATCTATAACTGAAGGAACAACGAACTTTGTACACAGGTGGCAGCAAAATCAACAGCGACCAAAAGTTCCTCATAGAAGCTTTAAGCTAAATCATTTAACACCCTCAGACTATCAGGTATGATGAAGATTTTTTTTAATGTAAGTATGAAGCTAATTAATACATTTAATAACATTAACTGTCACATTACACTGCATCTGCCAGACTGTTGGGTAGAATACTAAACTCAGGAGTAGAGTGGAGGTTAACCTATAAGTTATAGACTAGGTGTGTCATGATGCCAGAATCTAAACTTCAATGTAACACCAGTTAAAATATAATTTACTTTAATAATATACACATAATTTATAAATATAATAATATTGTAGGGATGCACAATATTATCGGTCTGGTACCGGCAGATATTAGCTTAAAAAGGCAAATATCGTTATTGGCAGATATCAAAATTTCTGCTGATATTTACATTCAATGTCTGCCTGTGCATTCCAGCATATACTGACTGTAAATTTTGTTCATATATACTAATAAGTTAGTGAAATTTTAGGCTGAACCAACAGACTTATGCCAGCTGTGGTCTTTTGCTTTATTTATCCTCATTCTTTAAACTCTGAAGTGTTTATAAGGACTAAAGTTTGTTTCCTTGATCATCCTGAAACCTTAAAGTGTGTCCAAAAGGACTGAAATTTCTTGTCAGAAAAGCATATTTAGATATCGGACCAGCTAAAATTAATCTGTAAATATCGCCATATCGGATATCAGCAAAAGAAATATTAGTCCAGGCAGCTACATTTGGGTAATTTCTCTCTTTTTAGAGAGCAAAAGTTGCCGGCAAACTCCTCAACACTGCTTATACTGCACTTAAAAAACATTTTGCAACATTTCGGTAACTTTTAGTAAAATTGAGGCAGCATACAGGTGTTTTTCTGTAATTTGTGTTGAATGCATCCCTGTAGTATGTATCATATAAAAATGTAACATTTTAAGTTTTATTACATTTGGATACTACTATTATTTAAATAAAACAGACTGTATTGTTTTAAAACTAATGGTATTGAAAAAGTATGAAAAATTTGCCAACCTCATTACAGACATGTATTTATCTCTCAACCCTGAGCCTAACCAAGACTGCTTTGTTTAACAATTTGCCAGTGTCAATATTTAAAATATTCAATGTTCAATGAAAACAAATAATCCAAAGGTCATGTTTAATTCACATAATTGAGAACCCAGTGACCTCAATATGTTCCAAGCACAAAATTTTACAGCTAAGATATCAGGAAAAATAGATTAATAGACCTTGATATGGCTCCTTAGCTCTGTATATAGTTTTATTCTTGTTACTTCTCCATCCATACATGATCTATACAAATGTTTATATATCTTTATTATACATCTGTTTAACAATAAAGTCTCAGCTAATATATTAAGATTCTCTTTAAGCTCAAGTTCTACTCTCTTTTTGGTCTATTTGCTATTTTTGATCATATCAATGTAACTTGAACTGGCTTGCCAACATCTCTTGTGAGCTGAAGGCATTAGAGCACATCTGTCACACATTGTGTCATTATTCTCTGGCAGAGAGTTCAAGGAAGGGAGTTTTAAAAGTTTCAGAAACAGCCAGACAAAAGAGAGAATAATACTTAATGCCATTTAAATCCACTATTTACTCAATCTTTACAGATGTTTTTTAAAAAATATATATTTGAGTTCTTATAAGCCATTGTATGATTTTATGTTTCAGCAGTAGCAGACAAACCTTCATCATATTTATGCTAACTTTCTCTTTATCTAACATCACGTTATCTAAACAGATTAATGAGGACACGCAGTCACAGGACCTAACTGCCAGTCTGCACATTGTATCAAGCAGATGTTCCAAAAATAACCGTCCTGCATTAATTGTCTTAATTTGATGAATCGAATCATGCAAACAAAAGACCACAGTGAAGAATGCCGTAGCTTTTAGCCAAGCTGAGTCACAGAGGCCCACAGAGAGTCACGGCACATCTATGTGTGCCGAGGACTCACTGCTCTGTCCATGAAGCAAAGCTTTTGGCACATCTAAAAGCTGTGTTTGTCTGACAAATCACTTAAAACACGCTCAGCAGGGGGAGAAAGCCTCCGGAGGCAGTGCTTAGGTACTAAAGGCCACAGTGAGAAAAGGCTGAGGTGCTGAGGAGGAGTGACATTTTAAAAGCACCAGAGAAGTAAGTACACTTTATGGCTTCTGACAGGCTAATACCCTTCAGTGGATCATGTGCTTGTCCATCGTTAGATCCAAACCAGGTTCATTTAAGGGCTTTTTTTTGTGAGACACAACGAAGGAAAGGTTAACAAGAGTAAGTCTTCCTTATTGGTCTGAGAGCCTGAAGACAGAAAGAGAACAGAGCTAAAATCAGAGTGGTGGGTGGGGGTATTGTGATGTGCTGTAGAGGATTATCAGTCCAAAGCCTCACAGACTTCTCTGACACCTTCCAGGCATTCCTTAGGGCACCTCCCATTGCTGCGCCTCCCTCATCCCACCCTCCCTTGTCAAACCCCACATATCATCCCTCTTTTTGCGTGACTCAAGCAGTCTTGCAACCCCCTTTTTCTACTCCTCCTCCAACTCTCCCTCTGCTTTCAGCTTAAGACAACAAAGACGAGGCCTTAAAAGCTTTAAAACCTGCACTTTAAGTGGAAATCCTCAACTTTTTTCTACATCTTTTCCATTTATCCCAACTGCAAGAAAGCTTAAATTGCACTCAGCTACATACTCCATAGCTATCTGATTGCTCTCAATCACCACATACCTCTACCTCAACAAGTGATAGGAGGTGTAAATTTGTCCAGAGAGCAGGGAGCGAGCCGTAACTCAGCTCAAAGGAGACAGGAAGATGGCTCTCAGGCAGAGAAATAGACTGGTGGGGTCTGGCAGCAGTTCAATAGGTTCTGTGGAGGAGAGAGAGTGAGGGGAATACATGCTGATAGTGTCTTTGTTGGCCATTATTCACAGAGAATGAATAGCATTAAGTTGCTGCTACGGCTCACCCCTTCCAGTCGTCCCCTTTTGGAAACCCCCACCCCCTTTCTCTCTTTATTTATTCAGCCTTTCACTAAAAACAGCCTCCAACAGGTGGACAACAAGACGAAAACTAAAGCCTGGACAGCAAATTAAATGACAGCAGACTATTTTCAGACGCCCAAACAAGTTACAAAACTTTTGTTGACTTCAGTTTTCATACTCATAGCAGGCAACACAAGGTAGTAATACCCTGTTTGTGCCGAAACACGCCTAAGTATAGCCTTGCTGTCTCATTATGGTTAGGCCATTGCTGTTGCTCCAGAAGTGAAGCTACGTCTTGTGTATCATTATGACAGCAGAGATAGCTTTCCCCTGTGAAGGTAATTGCACTGTTGAGATGTAAATACAGAACAAGCAGTACCAAAGCACTCAAAGTCTTTTGTTTTCTTCCCAGAAACCTGGCTCGCATCATGATTCATGTTTTGGAAGCAAATGCAAGACACTGTATCATCTCTATTCAAATAACGCACTTGTATTGAAAATATATCAACAAGGTGAACCTAAGGACAAGGAGATAACAGAGGAGTGTGGACAGAAAATTGCAGAAAGAAGGTGAACAGATCACGATAAACACTTTGTAAAAAAAACTTTGCATTGCTAAAAACACAGCAAAGAAATAAAGCATGAAAAAAAAGGTACCCTTATTTTCTCCCCATCTTCTCACTCTTTAGACTGCACTTATTCAGCACATAAGAGCATCTCTGTCGGCTTTTAGCATCTTCCAAGTTGTCAGAAGTTTGGCTGCACTCCGGCACCCTCTCTCCATCATCTCTTTTCCCCCTTGTTATTCAGTTATTCAATACCAGCCCAGACTGGCTCAGGACGAAATTGAAAAGAAAAAAAAATCCCTGCTACCATGACTATACAACTATTTTTAGAGGTGAAACAAACGTGGACAAAAATTATAAGTTGCAGCATTGTTCTGCCATGATTCAGCAAACTAGAGCCTTGAAATGTTCATTTCCAACCTTCCTTTGGCAGTTTGCTTTCATGTAACATGTAGAAGTAAAGTAGATCTTGAAATGAAGCTGTACCAGCAGTGAAGAGCTGTGCTGCTTGGTGCTGCTCCTATCGGTAACTCGGTAAATATGATGGAGCTAAACAGGTGGAAGAAAGGTGTAAAGGTTCAGAGCATAAAATCATAAAGTTACAAAATGAATGGGACGGGATGCTAACAACTATCACATTTTCTTTGTTTCATTCCCACACAAGAAGTCCAAGACAGTAAGCTAGCAAAAGAGACCAAATAGCTGTTTACACATGCACTCCTAGTTTTATTTTGAAATTTTCAGGACAGCCTATTCTCATTCAAATATGCCCCTCATAGTGGAAAGTTTTCCTTGTCAGACAGGGTGGGGTTTCCAGGGCATGATACAATGTAGAAACAATGGTGCAGGATTCCACGAGGGTGGAAGAAATGGCAGAAATAGCAGGACTTTGCCTTTAATTCAATTTTGAGTGTTATAGGATGTCTTCACAGAAAACAAATGAAAATGAACATAATTGTGAGCAGAAAGAATTCGAAGCAGGAAATGCTGGAGATCTCTGTGGATGTTTTAAAAATTAATCATAGGCCACCAGTCATTATTGGCCAATTTTGATCAAAAACATGATCAGAAATCAAAACTTATCAGCTGTGGTTGAGAGTTTGGTATCTGCAGCTGAAGCACTGCGTGTGTGGCATAACAAAGTCTCAACTCCCACTTTTTTCACTGCACTGGTGTCACAGTTTGACTGGTGTTAGTCTAACTGGTGACACTCTTGAATATGTTTGCTGGTCATGGCTTTGGAAGACCCTTGTTTTGATCAATGTAAAAACCCATTTTGCAGCTCACCATCTGAGCAGAACTAGTCAGTGCCTTCAGACAGTACCACTACTAGGAAAATGATGTTTAATCATGCAGAGTCACAAGAAATTTGAGGTGACCTTACAGATGCCTGTTCAAAATAATACCAGGTGGCAGTGTAGGTACTATAACTGCTCAGGTGTCAGATCTGCTCAGTCATGCATCTGCTAGTTATATTATACAAAATGACGGCCTTTACACTGGTATGATGACATGGCACATTGAGACTGGCAGTACGCTGGAGAGTTTAGGAAAGTGGTTTTCATAGCAGTTTCTGTGTATGTGTCAGAGAATCACCACACTATTGTCTTATTTAAACTTGTACATCTGTGTTTAATTATCTTTAATCAATGGTAAATGTTAGTACACAGCAAGTGAAGTTTGTCAAAGTCAAATTATTCGTGAGGCTGACCAATAAAGCAGATTCTGGTTTGAAAAAAAACCTACTAAAATATATATTCATTGCACCTGCTTCTTAGAACTAGCAGTGTTAGCCGGCTAGCAATTCTAAACCTGTTTTTATCAAACATCCCCTTATCCTTTAATTTCCCGACATACAGCCAATCACAATATACCAAATCATCCTACCAGGATACAGCCAATTACATTGTGTAACTTCACTAGCAGATGTAGTAACCCGAGCAGATCTGACAGCGCAAGCCTTCTAAACAGGCTAGTCCTAGATACAATAACAATTTCTAGAGAAACAACACACAAGTAACTTTCTTAGTTTAAGCTGCCCATGTTCCCTAAAGAACAAGAAAACAAAGTTAAAAGTGAGCAAGATGATTTTTGACCTGTATGGGAGCTGGAATGGCTGATTTAATGATGATCTCTGTAAAAACAAAAGCATTTTAAAGGGGGGCACTGGAGGCACAGGAAATGCAAGTCAGGTGGGAGCAGGTCAGAGGTCAGAGGTAAACAAAAGCCTTGTAAGCCCCATACAGAGCAAAGTAGAGGCCCCCCGGATGCACAAACCAACGCCCGTCTGTCTTTCTACACCTTCCTCTGCACCTCTGCCTGTAATCTGCTTGTTAGACAGTATTTTCTTACATCTTTTGTGAAGTCTAATTGCTTTTCTATCCTCTTTCTTCACCAAGATGTCAACCTCACTTTTCAATCCATTTATTCAAAACACTATTTACAATACTGATCTATTCCACACTGTGTGTGTGTGTGCGTGTGTGTGGGGAAAGACTATCCAAACACCTGCAGGAACAACAGCATTTAAAAGCTTTCACTACACTGGGCCTGTCATCTCTTCCTTTCTTTGGCTTTACTGGATCAAAGGAAAGCTGTAGCTGTGTTATAATATGAAAGTCTTTTGTAGCTACAATCATGCACTTGACGCACACAAACAGAGAAGTATAGACCTGCATACAGGGCACACATACAGATAGGATGACACGACAAAATAGAGTTGGATCTCTCTAATCAGGCCATCCTAACAGAAGACATTTAAGATTAAAGCAGAGCCTATATGCAAAATGATTCCCCAGAACTTCAAGTACAGACACTTAAAGACCTTTTGAATTTTAACGAGGCCAGAGAGACCGCCATCACCATCTTCATCAGGGTGGAGGAGGGTCTGAGTGTGTGTGAAGTGGGTATGTGCGTGGAGCTGAATTAATGATGTGTGTTGGTGGATATGCCAGATTGCTAATCATCAGTGCTAAGACAAAGACCATATGTGTGTGAGTTGGTGCATCCTGCCCACGTATCTCCCACATATCCCCCTCCATGTCTGCTTAAAACCCTATCAGCAGGAATGTTAGGATTGTCGGGTCAGCAGTGGTGACATCATGGCAGCCTGTCAGAAGCAACAACAAGGCCTCAGTGCCAGTTTCCTCTTGGTTGCATCAGCTGCGTGCATGGTACCAGCCTGTGGTTCTATGACACCCACTCCAGCCCTGCTTCCTGCTGGCTTTATGAGTCCCCAAATATTGAACAGAGACAAGAAACTCATCATAAAGTAACAAAAAAAGTTTGACACTAGAGGTGTAAACACATCAGACGGGCAATACAGCATATTGCATCATGACTTGTGTGGTAAAACTCTCAAACTGCTGGTGCCAAAATTCAATAACTAAAGTTAAAAAATATAACGCTCTAAACAGATTTCTTTCTGAATCTGGCTCACCATGCCAGAACCTCATTATTCTATATGGTGGGCATGGATGAAAGTTAGGCCTAAAAAGAAGGATCAAGTTTGCTTTGGATCACTGTATAATTGTTCATTCATTTTACAGACCCACTGAATTGTGATATAATTGTCGATAAGGGCATGTTTCACATTCCTTCAGTTCTCACCTCTTTTTGACACCATCTGACATTGCAGCCATGAAGACATTCTTTTTAACATAGGGTTCATAAAAGTGTGTTTAAAAATAGCCACAGTGTCCCTGTTATTACTGTCATAAAAATTCTGCTGTGAAATGTGTGCATGTTTATGATAAATGCATTAAGTGTGTGTCTGTTTCCAGCAGCAGCACCACTACCTGTGCTCGAAGATGCTCTACAAGTGATTCAATTAGTGGCCTGGGGTCCACATGCAGCCCAGAACCAACCCCCAAGTGGCCCAGACTGTGGTCATGCCAGCGATGCAGTGGGCAACCTGTTTTGCAAGTTTTCATAAATTCCACCAGTATTTCGGACTGAGAATGCGACAATCTGTGTAGTCTAGCCATGTAGTCTACCTACAATGTACTGCGTTGTTTTAAAGCATGGCTGGTGATGCTGACAGAAGTAGCCCCAAGATACCAAGTATAGAACACATCTTTTCAACTGTAGCTACAACTGTGCACATTTAGTTTTTAATCACTTTAAGATACAGTATGCCTGGGTAAGATGTGACCAAAATAATTATTTACAGAATTTCATTTTATTTTTTCATTCTGTTCATTTTAAATTTATTCAAGGGAAAAAACATTTCTGCTACCTCAGGTTATCTTCTAATACAGCTCTGTTGTTTGTTTTTTTATGCACTTCTGATGTGCTTTTGTCATGTTGCCAAATTTAAAAGGGAGAATTTGAAAAAAAAGTGCCTTTTTTTTCGTCAAATTGATCTGTATTGGTTTGAAGTTTGGTATTATCAGCTGCTTACTCAGCGCCGAACATGCCTGGACCGGCTACATTTCTTGATTTTGAAATTTGGCCCAGTTGAATTTGTAATTGAATAGCCCTGACCTAGAGCACTGTTTCACATTATCAGCTCTTGTCTAATGGCAGTTTTTTTTATCATCATTTCTCAAACAATTTCTGAGCAAGGGTGGAAATGAGGGGGCATGTGCACCATTGCACACAAAAGGGGAAAAAAAGAAAAAAAAAAATCTTCATTTAACCATCCGTCCTAAATCATTTTCAGCACACCTGTAAGTGTCCACATTTCTTTTTTGACGTAATAAATTAAGCATTTTCTAGAAGAACTGAACGAACCACATGTGGAGAAGTGTGCTCTGCTTACCAGTAAGTTCTTAGTCAAAACTGCTACTTACATAATGGGATTTTCGTGTGGTGGTAATATTATATACCGTGGGAAAATGTGGAGAAAGCTCAACAGTATTCTAAATTGGAAAGCGCCCAATCTTCCTTGGTGTGATTAAATCATCATATTGCATATTATCATTTGTATCATTTTTAGGGATGTACAATTCTGGATTTTTGCCAGTATCTGATACGCTTATATTTCCAATGAATGTCTGTTTTACATACGTCATAAAAAGACACAATAATTCAATTCTACCATAAATGATGCATGCTACCTTTATCAAATGTCTTTGCCATGTGAAATGTATATTTACCAATGAGCATCAAACCTTTTTGAGAACTGCAAATAACAACCTACTCACAGACAGTGAGCACTGTAGCTCACTAAATACACAAGAGGTCCTTTTATGGCATTTATAATTTCCAATCAAAATGATTTCTGTATTAAGACTGTTAACATTACTGCATTAACACTCATGATTAATCTGGAAACCATAATGCATAAAAAAAAAAAAAAAACACAAATCCACCATACGATCAAGTTTGACAACAACTTCCTCCCTTAGTCCTCCAGCGTGGATGTTTACATGCCTGGAGGTGAAGAGGTGAGAGTGATGAGTGAGGAGACAGACCCAGGTCTCTTAGTGGCATGATTTAAAAAGCTGCTGAATGGAAGTTTAGATAAAACCAAAGTTGTGTGTTAGCAAAGACGCCTTATGATGATCCAAAAAACACTGCAAAACTTATATGTACACTCTATTGATATGCAAGGCCAATAAAACAGACGGAAACAGCTTTAATCCATCTTAACTATTGCCTGTCGATACTGATATCTTGCAGATAATATTGTGCATCCGTAATTATTTTGTTTTGTACTATATACTACATCCTATTGTATCGTATGCTTTTCCCGACCCCATCTGACACCACTAGGTAATGCAGATTTGAACCATTTCTTTTTAAATGCTGGTTTGAGGGACTTTATTCAGTGAATGGTCAACTTTGGTCCTTAAAGTTTCCACAGTCCTTTTAAATGCCCTGTAGAATATCCCTACAGAGCACACAGGTTTTCATAAGACTGCACACTCTCTACCTGCTTCAGGTATTCTAAGGTCAACAGTGTACATAAAGGGCTTTACTGTTTACAAAGAGACCAGCATATAGCCTGGGGAGGCTGTAACTTGTTAAAGTTTACACTGATGACTTAAGTACTTTCTATTATTATTGACATTCTATAGTTATAAGACGCAGAAACCACAAACATAACCAGTCTGACATGTGTGTCCACATTATTCTGAATAAAATCAGTCAGTTCTGCCGCTAGCAAACTCTTCTTTCATGTTTGAGGGGTCAAGTGTCAGCAAACAGATGCTTGTCTATGTTTGTGTATGGGAGTGTGATCAGAGGATCCTTGGGGTCATCAGATAAAAGTGCACCTGAGGGAGGGGCAGGGAGCCTGTTTTCAATGTTGCCAAGGTAACCTTATACAGACGTGACCACCTGGTTGGCGGAGCAGTGAGAAGACCACTTCAGGATGGTAACCATGCCAGAAAATCCCCAATAAGTGGGACGATTCAAAACACACAGCACATACTGTGTTTGTGCCATGACGGGGGGAGAGGGGCAGAGAGAGAGCACACAGCTGTTCAATCTTTCATGGAGCATAAAAAGAAAAGACGCCTCCAGTACAGTTCTCATCAACACAGGAATAACTTCACTGTATATACTGGATATTTAAAAAGCCATGTAAAGCAAACTGTGACTTCGACTTAAAGTACCGTGCTGTAACAAATAAACTCAAGCATCCTACACAGATAAAACACAGAAGTTAGCCTTTTAGCACAATACTAGTGCTGAAAAACAACCCTGAATAATTTATTACGAATTAATATCCTCTATTTAAAACATACAGTCACAGTATTAAGCATGTTTTCTTCAATATGTCAAATCTTGTTATCATCGGGCCTCATTCAGATGGTAAAATTATCCATCAAATGAACAAGACTTACTTTAATTTAACTTCAAGTATTTAATTTATGGTTCAAAGATCCTGTGAGTCCTTGCTACTTTTGATGATTATCATAGTATTTAAAACAAGTTCAACCATGTATTGAGCTACAGAAGTACCAAGAAAGTGTACAGAAGGACATTTTGTTTTACTCACCTGCAGTCTAACGGTCCCGGTGACTGCCAGCCTCATGAAAAAGGAGAAGAGGAAGAGGAGGAAGAGCAACACAAGCCTGTCACTGTCTGTGTGAGTCTCGCTACCTGATCTAGCACAGCCTGTGGAAGAGACAGAGCCACAGAGAGAGAGCAATGCAAAGAGGAGGGAGGGGAAGGAGGGGGGACGGGCAGCTGCTGAGAAAAGTGAAGTGGTGCCGCCATTCCCCGTCACCCAGGAAACCAACGCTCTTTCAAAGAAAAATCGGCCAATGGCGAACACCGGCGATTGTGTTCAGACAAAAAGTCACATGACTGCCAAAACACCACTCCCTGTGCACAGAGTGAGAGGAGAAGGCAAAAAAGAAGTTAGGGGATTGTGGGTGATAAAGTTTGGGGTTAAAATAAAGGAGAAAAATGTAAACCTGAGAAAGAAGTAGAGCAAAGAAAGATACTGATAATAAAAAATGGGTTTAGCTGCAGCACATGTCAAAGACAAGCTCCTTCTCACTCTATAACTCTGATCCCATCAAAAAAAAGTTGTACTCTTACATACTGAGCAGTGTAGTGGATCAATTATGTGAACTGATCCAACACCATAAACAATTTTATTAGAGTAATCAACTGCTTTCAGGGGGAAAATATTGTGCTGTGAAACTAAGCTGAAATTTTTCAGCAATTAGTGTTTGCTCAACAACACTGTAGGGATACATATGATTACCAGCATGGTATCAGTACCTGCAGGTATTTGCTTAAAAGTGAATTATCAGTATGGGTGGATATTAAAATTTCTGCAGATATTTTGCACCTGTGTGTGTGACGCAGACAGCTCAGCACCAAGTGACACCATAATCATGTGACACAACGAATTGATAAACAAACTAGTTGCCAACACTTTTAAGTATTCATTTTTAATCGATTTTATCAATTTGTTGCTGCTGCCCTAGTTATTGGTATCTGAGCATGCAGATGAAAATGAGAGTCTTTCGGTCTTTGGTCCTTCTGGTCTTGCTAGACTCGTGTGAGGCCTACACATTGACTGATGACAAATGGAATGGAAGCTGTGCTTTTACAGGCACCTGGAGTGCTTTCCCAGGCCTGATCCAGCTCATCGCTAACTGGTAACCCAGTGGGCTGGTCCAGACACTGGGGGCATCCACGTATGCTGTGAAGGGGGCAGTTGGGAGGATACCTGGAGAGATGGGGCATGAGCCTGGTGCAGGCCTGGAGGATAAACATCAGGAGGCCAGAGCAGCACAGGGCCAAGGTTGTTGCAGCGAAGTGTCGAACCGACGTATGCTCCCATACTTGACCTGACCCATAAATATCGGCCCATATAGGCTGTAAATATGAGCCAATGTTTATAAGTTTGTGGAGTTTTATGCAGGACCAACAGACCTACATCAGCTGAAGTCTTTTGTTCTTTCCATAAACTTTAAAATGTTTTAAGGACTGAAGTTTTTAAGTCTGAGCTACTCGTATATCGGCATCAATATGTCAGTATCGGCTGAAATTGAATACATTAAAATATCGGAAAAATTGAGTTTTGTGCATCCTTAATGCTGGGAACAGCAAATACATATTCAGGTATTGGTAAGGAGAAATTAATAAATTGTATATTCCCTTTATGAATTAGGTGGTTTCAGTTTATCTTCCATAACGTCTACTGAAATAATGTCTACTGATGTAGATATAATACACAATTGTTCTATAGCAGACAAAATGTTATTTTAATAACTAATAACCAAAAACTTGATTGCTAGTTAAGTCCCTGTTTTTGCAGCTACACTAAATACCATCTTCTATTTAATATTCCTTCTTATGATACATTTCAACATAAACCCAAAACTGTCTCAATGCTGGGCCCATTTGGTTTAATTTTCCATAAAAAAAGTACCAACAGATCCAAGGGTACCACATAACTGAACTGGTTTGCTTGAATTTTAAAAATTCAGAACAACTTTTTATTGCGTCAAAGAGTTTGGATGAAAAAAAAAAACTCTTGACCATATTTTTCTGACTTTGTCTCTATTAATACTGGGTTAGTAGAAGCTCAAAGCAGTGGTAATCAACCTATAAACAACTCCATTGGGGATACCTGTCAAGAGCAGATGGTATGCGTTACAGAGACTTATCAGTACATTGTGGGGAAACAGGTTAGGCAAAGTATAAATTACAAAATATGTCTTTGCAATGCCATTAACATCTCCCTGCATTACATAAGAATGACGAGATCAGGATTAAAAAAAAGAAAGGATAAAAGTTGGTTCAAGTGTAGAGCTACAGTACAGTCAACTGAAAAACAACACTGAGATTCAGTTAATTATTTTTGATACAAAAAAGCATATAATGGGAAATGAGGAAGCACACTTGGTTTACTTTTTACACTTGAGCTTTTTTTGTATTCTTTTACCTACTCATTTCAACATAAGACATTTAATTCACACAAACAAGCTGCCAACCTTAAGCTCAATCAGATATTCTGCTATTGTATTTATTGACAATGACTGTGGACACTTGCAAAGCAAATTATAAATGGCTGATGTTTAACATAAATAAAGCAACAAAAATGTTTACTACTGCTGTACATTGTGTTAATATCCAGCCTCTTTTTTAAACAACTGAAATTTAGAATCCGAAACTTGCCACTAATGCTTCTGCACACTATACATCACTCTCAGTCAGACTCAAATTCACTTGACGACATGATGAATCCATCTATCAACTGAATCAATCTTAACCTTGCTCATGGCAGCACCCTGTGAAATCTCCTACAATGGGTAAAGCCTTGCCTGAAATCAACAGGTAACAATACACCTACTTCTAAAAAACAGTGCCATGCTGTCCCACAATATGAACAATGTACACCTGCTCTCAAAAGCTCATAGCACAGCTGAGGTACAATCCAGTGAACCAAGAAGAGCTGCATCATAGGCAAAAAGCAGCGATGCAGAAATCCTTTTAAGGTTGATTCATCTGATTCGATATTAGCAAACTGCTGAGAAGAGACCAGAAAATGCAGCTGTATGGTAAAACGTATTTTCTCTTCTTATCCAGTATTGATCTTCCTGTGAGTCTAGGTCTGATCCTTGTCAGTTTGTGTTTGCAGGTTTTGTCTCAGAGCTTAAAAGTCCTAATGCTTCTCAGTCTAAATGTATAGTTTTTATACCGTTAAATCAAGAATAAAGCCGGGACACTTCTTGCAATTTTTATGTCTAGACAACTCCTATTTTCCCCTGAGACTCAACTCAACCTATTCCACTTTACAGTGTTGTTAACACTTTGTCTACTGCTCTGAGCGGAGCCTTCAAAATGAAAAATCCCTCTAAATTTACAGTGAATCTTGTTTTATACAATGTACCCTGGCATCTAGCCACAGCAGTAAACTAAATTATAGTGAAGCTCTCCAGCACGCACTCCCAACAGCACTGAGAGACAACACAGTCTGTGAACGTTGAGGCAGCAGGTTTATTACCCAGACTGAAATCACACATCTATCACTTTCTCAGCCATGTGCTGTACACTTGAACACAATTGTCTGCCTTGTAAAGCATTGCCTTAGCGCCAGTAAATTACGCCACTTCAGCGGTGACAGGCAGGTTTCCTTCTTAGAAAATAGCATTTACCATGTGAAAAAGAGCCCCAATTACATTTCTGCAGTGTGAATGTGACGGGATAGCTGGTGAGCCATGGGGAGAGAAGGTGACACAGCCGGCAGTACCCGCTGCACGGACAGAAATGACAAGTCTAAGCCTTCACCATTGATTTTTTTTTACAGGTAATTGGCGGGGACTACCTGAGGATTAACAGTCCTGTATGAGCATGTCAACAGATAATAGGCACATTCTGGCCCTGAGCTTTTACTGCAGATTTTTGGGAAATTCCTGCAGATGCAAACCAATGACTCAGATGCCATTATGCAAATTCCTGCATTAAATTACACAAAAAGCAGCTTATCACAACAGCAACTTATAATGGGGGAAAAGAATTATAAGATAAGATAAGATAAGATAATCAATGCAATATAATACAATGGGAGAGAATGCGATGCAATGGGTGTAACCCTTTCTAAAATGCCCCCTGATGCAAAAGCAGAGTGGGTTGAAGACATTACCACTGCTGACACATCTTAAAGGCCTTGCACGTACATGTAGAAGTAGAGAAACCTTCTACAAGCTTGTATCTAAGCGCTCTGCTCCAGCTCTCTTGTGAAGTCCCATCAGTGTTTACAGCTTTATCAGCTTGTCTGTAGTCTACCACTGCACTGGTTATCTACTAACAATGCAGTCACAGCACATTTCATAAATCATAAATATGATATTGCTCTAAAATGCATGTTTTAATTTGCATCATACACTGTGTTTATTTTTATTATTTACCATTATGAAATATAGGGCTGTTACTTTCCGTGTTGCTTTTAATTTTGCATATGTTTTATTATCCTCTTTTTTGTATCATGTTTAATCAGGCTGACCAACATTTACAGATTTTTCTACATATTACTAGATGGAACAACTTATGAGCTGCACTCATGTTGGTAAAAAAAAAAAAAAAATCAATTAGGGCAGCAAGAATCATAAATCTGGGACTTCATGTTCCTTTTAACCAATAACCAAACCCGTACTGAACTGTGACTCCAGCACCGAGGTACAAATCCAGACCATGGCCTCTCTGAACAATTACGGTAGGAATGTAAGGTATGGTGTAACTTCTGAAATTTCCAAGTAAAGCACAACAACGCTTTCATTGTTAAGTTGACGGGTACCGAATTCGGTACTTTTAAAGATACCAACAGAATTCCGTCGGTATTCGTGAGTATCGATTTACGTAAAATCAAACAGTACCATAATTCGGTACTTTAACGCTTACTTGTAACTGGAAGAGTAGTCAATTTTCCATGCCAGACGCAAATGCAGCATTGCACACACAAGAGTATTGACATCAGTAGCAGCTTACTGAGTCACAAAACAAGCATGGCTGATGAAAAGAGGTCGAAGTTAAGGCTCCGCTTTTCAAAATATGATGCAGGTTACGCAGCAATATTTGTGTTTTGTGAACTGCAAGGCTTGCCACGGCAATACTTCTAATCTGAAAAAGCAGTGTGATGATTGATGATTCAGATCGGCTCCTGCTACTTCCTGCTTGCCCACCTCCCTCCCTCTCGCTCTCTCTCGCACCGACTCCTCTTCACCTTTAACGTCGTAGAAAGAATTGAACATAGCCTGTGTGACGTCACCCGTCTGCTTACAATGGGCGGACTCAAGGCGGACTCAAACAGCTTTTGAAGCCAATCCACGGTGGCTTCCAGACTGAAATCTCTGTCTCAACCAAACTTTGGATCAACCTAATGGTCCGCCCACTAAGCTCGACTTCCTGTCAGCTAACTAGCATTCTGGTTGACAGAAACGTAGCTTCTGCCTGTCGAGCTATCTGTCAATCAATGAGATGTGCCAATCAGTCTGCAGGGAGGTTTTTCCCAAATATAATCTAAACCATTGTGGTAGAAAAAAAAAATCCCCTCATACAGTCAGAGAACATGAAAACATTAGCTAATGAGACACGTTTGGTTTTTTGAACCAGGCTGTAAACCAGTTTATTTCTGGTGTAAGAAACAGCTGTTTAACATGTGTTCAGACAGGACTTCTAGTGTTCCTGCAGCCAGCCTCAAGACACTCGCTGTATTGCAATTTTTTGCCCATTCGCTTTGGCTTCATTTTCTAGGACCGGAGGTTGCCGCTTGGAGTGCACCCTAAAAGTTGCTCTCCATTGCTCCAACTTGGTACAGCTGGTGCCGTACGAAGCTCTCTGTCTCAGCTCTCAGCTTCCAAGTAACAAATCAAGGAACTGTAACACCCCAAGTTGATATATCTTGTAATACAATCATATGAGGAAACAAAGATTTCTGAACAAGTGATTAATTTCAAAGCCCCCAAAAGCTAAAGTGCAGGATTAGTCTTTTTTTTCCATGTTTCATCTCTTAATCTCTCAACTTCTTTACACTTCTGCCTGATGTTGTCATACTGCCTTCCTTCTCTTACTTTATCTTGCGGTCAGCTTCTCTGGCTAATTGCCTCCATCACCTTTCCCTTATTAATGTTTCAAGTGTCACTGAGCATCACTGAGGAGCAGAGTGATATTTGAAGAGTCAAATTGGCAGAGAAACTTGACTGGAGCAGCAAATTGTTTCAGTCAAGTCAGGAACACTAAAACTCAATGTGCAAAATGTTCAAATGCACACCAAAATTCACATGACTATTCAGTCTGAAGACTTTACTATGAAACTGAAGAGAAGATCAAAACAAAGACTGCAGGGTTATATTTACATGACGCTACATCAATATGTGATTCAATACTTGGTAACACATTACAAGACAAATGGTCTTGATACGATTCTCCCTCGCTGCTGTTTCACATCAGAAGATGATGAATAAATTCATAGCTTGCAGCTTTTGCGTGCGATGTGAGGATCATGAATTAAAATGGAAGATCTGACGTCTATATTGAAGGCACAATGTTAGCATCCTACTCATGCCAGTTTGATCTATAGTGGATCTCAACTCATCCAGTGTTCTTCAAAGTCAATACATTAGCATATGGGGTAAGAGGAGGGGGGTGCTGCAATGATTTAACATCTATATGAAGACTGGGGTATGTGTGCCAGTTTCTGTGTGTGACTCTCAGCGAGACAAGCCTTTTTGTTCTCTAGTGTCGAGCAGCTGGGCAGATGAGTCACCACTGAGGGATTTTATAGTGTGGAGAGGACAAAGAGGTCAAGCAACCAAGCACTTTACTGTCCACTTTTTGTCCAGCTCTTTATTTAATCACAGCAATATTTATGTTTAATGACATCTGCAACTTTATTATGGGAGCAAGCTAAAGGAAAATAGCAAAGCATATGATCAGAAGTATTACACTGTTTGTAAATTTGAATATCAAGACTTAATTCCACAAGAAGTTTCCCCAATAATGATCAAAAAGTACAAAAACACTGATAAAACCGCAAGGAAATCCTCCACAAACAGCAAACTGGAGAGACTTTTCTTTTTTAAAGCACAAAGTTGCCTTTCAAAGACACAAATAAAGTATGCATGAAACTCCTCGAAGCCACAATATTTATGAAGTGGAGCATTGTGGTCAAAAAGTACAATGGAAAATATGAAGAAAGAGGAAGAAAACATCATTATATAATTAAGTACAGGGAAGTTTAAGTGATCACACAGGAGAAGTGGAGGAGGGACAAACAAAAACACACAATAGATGCAGAAGAAGGGACAACAAGAGGAAGTTGACAGGGAAAGTACTGTGATGGACTAAAAGAGAAATGATAGATGATAGTGTTTTGCATGGGAACACGTGTAGGTGATTCATATTTCTATGGCTCAAATGGATGCTGTAAATTGCTGAGTCAGTTCATAAAAGGAGTGGTGAGGAAGGACAGGACAAAAAAAAGGAGGAACTGATAGCATCAAGAAGAGCCAAAAGTGCAGCTATTCGTTTTTAAATTGTCAAATCATTCTGTTATTTTCAACAAATACAAAGGGTAACAGATACCCTTACTCAAGCTTCTCCTTTGTGATCACTGACCCAAGAAACATCATCAGATTTATCAGATAACAGTCAGCCTTTGCATTAACTATGATGGAAAATCTGAATAGTTACAGGACACACTTCATAAGTCAGTACAGTTTATATAACTACATTTAATCAACAGCAGAACTCAGGCTTATCAAAATGCTGACTCAGTATTGAAATAACATATGCAGTATGATCTTGGATGATGCAGATCAATGTTTCTATTTTGGTGTGCAGTACAAATCATGAATATTTTCAATTTTAATCATGATTTTCATTTCCTTTGACCAAGAAAAGAAGGTATTTGGGTTTAACAATAACTGTGCCACATGCCATGTCGCCCTCATTTTGTCCATAGGTTTTGTCAGTGGTACATTTTTCAATGTTGCTCTACTGGCCTACAGAGTTCATCACCACTAGCTCAAAAACCATCCATCCATTATCTTTAGTATACTGCTTGTCCCATATGGGGTCAGGGAGGTATCATGGGCGAGAGGCAAGGTGCACCATGGACTGGTCACTAGCCAATCATAGGGATGACATGCAGGGACAATCAAGCAGCTATGCTGACGCTCTTGGACAGTTTACAGCAGTCGTTCTCAACTGGTCAGGCATCGGGACCCACTCAAGAGTACCTTGATGCAGGCAAGATGGCCGACATACATCCAATCCTTACCGGAAGTCTCAACCGGAAGTCTGTACGTCTAAAGTTAGGCTTAGGTGTTAAAACCAAAGCGGTTAGGTTCAGGGTAAGGCAGTGAGGAAGGTGATATATTTGAGATCCAGTACCAAGGGTTAGGCTTAGGCGCTGGCAGCTGAGTCTAACAAAAAGAAGAAACTTCCACCTGAGACTTCCGGCATGGATTGGATGTATCACAACGCCCATGTCGGCCATCTTAACTGCAGTTGGGTCCCTCTCGACCCACCACCTCCTCCTCAAGAGAAATCACCACCCAAATTAAAAAAAAAAACCCCTCTTAATTCATCTCATGAGTGTTAATTAATCAGTAGTCACTGGTTAATCAGTATCCCTGGCTACCATCATACCATTACACCATGGAGACAAAAGAACACTCCAAAAAAGGTATGGACCCTTAATAGGAAACTTCTTGAAACAAAGAGAAGGGACAAAACAAACACATTATAAAAGCACATCATCACAGAAGGATTTGCATGCACATATCTTATTTTACTCATTTTTCCCAAGATATCTTGAAAGATAAGAATTCCCTTGTTATGTTGGGTAAACCAGCTTTATTTCCCAACAAAAGGAAGATAAAAAAGGTAGAAATCTTGAAAAAACTGGTTTTACTCTAAACACTAAAAAAAAACAATAAATTATGAAATAACTGTATGTCCATTTAGGGCTTCTGTAGATAGAGTTTTTGTCACTTTTTTCCTGGCACACATTCGCAAGCCCAAGACACCAGTTGAGAACCACCGGTTTAGAGCAACAATTTACCAAACATTTAAGTTTTTCGGGACTTTGGGAGAAAGCCGAAGTGCTCAGGGGGGTCCCACACATGCACAGAGAGAACATGCAAACTCCACACAGAATGTTAAAATGCTTCTGCATCGCATCTACGCCATGAAGTACGCTGTAGGTCACAGCTGCAGACTCTATGCAGAAGCATTTGCAGTTACCTTTTACGAAAAAAACTGCCTATTTAAAAGTGTCATTTATAAGTATATCATCATGCATCTCTATCTGCAACTTTTTTTTATGAACTAGCGTTGTAAAATTGTGTTTAGGGGTGTTGTTTTGGTCTTGCCGTGATGCTGCTGAGATTTTTAGAATTGATGAGTTAATTTAATCTTACCATGGCGATTGTGAGTCTCAAACAAACCTAATATAGCAGCCCTAGCCTGCTTAAAGCAGCGTAACTTCGTGTTGACCGTTGACATTACCAAAACATTTCACTGAATTTTGAACAGAATTCGTTGTTCAAAGTTTTACCTGACCGTTTTGATTAAAAATGCAGGAAATAACATCACGAGCATCAAAATACACCTTGGAAAGCAAGTCTGACGTCTATGTTCTGCGAAATTAAACTTTTGAGTCACGCATGAGGGATGAGAAGAAAAGTTTAGTCCGAGTTTGTTGTTAGCCTGTCATCACCCTGCAGGTGCAGCGCTCTAATATTACTCACTCTGAGCACTTGTTGCATCCTCTAACAAAGTTTAAAAACATTTATCATTACACTGACATAAGTTTAAAGTAAAAACTGAACTTACCAGGGAATTAGCAGTTAAACTTTGGACGAAGAACAACAGTGCAAGTGCCTCATCGTCTGGTCCCCGTTGTCAAAAGTCTGCTGCAGTCAAGCCATCAGGAAATAATACTACTTCCGGTCATCAGTTTTAAATAAAATACTTTCCTGAAAAGGGGTTTTGCAATATGTGACTCAGTAAAAATGAATTTCAACATAAGAGGGAGAATTTTTCATGGAGATTAGTATGTCTGTTTTTTCTTTAAGGCAGATTTTAAAAAAAAAAGAAAAGAAACGTCAGTATCAAGTAACTGCAAGTGGACAGGAAAACACCAACATTTGAGAGGACGAGATTTGAAGTAGTGGTAGATTCACAGCAGTAGTTGTCAACTGGTGGGTTTGGACCCAAAAATGGGTCGTGGATCTGTTTCCAGTGGGTCGCGATTGAGGGCCTGGATATACATTCTGTGTTGTATGGAAGCTCTAATAGGCATTAGGCCTTACTGACTAAAAAAACAAAACAAAACATAATATTTTATATATTATTTGATATATGTGGTATTAGTGACAGTTTCTACCTCATTATTCTCTTTTTATTTGAGGAGTATATTATTGGATATTAAAAGATTATAAACATGATTGATGACTGTTTTTTGCTTTTTCTGCACAAACAAAAACAACCTATTCTTGTATGAAATGTGTGCCATACGGAAGATCTCCTGTCCTTTATTTTGTTTGAACACTTTTTTTTAAATTGTATCGTAATAATTTATACTATTTGATGTTCATTTGAATGTTCAATTTTTCACTTAGGAGGGCCACTCGACAGACCTGCTCGGGTTTCTCTGGCTTCTCCTGCACATTTACTCATTATCTGACTTAAGAATGCATCATATTTCTTGTGTTATTCTGTATTTTTTTTTTCTTTTTGTTTGTTCAATATGTGCAATAAAAGAATTTTAAATAAGTCAGAATTTTGACTTTTTCTCACAAGTAAAAAAATACATTGTGTCTCATAATTTTTTTTTCAGTAGCCCTAATCCTCTTCTGTATGTGCCAGACTATCTCTACTGCAAAATATTTTTATTTAAATTAATGTGAATGAGATTCTGAGACATATTTAACTTTAAAGAGACATTGCATCATCAAAAATTGCAAAAGGCTGCATGCAATTTAAATAACATTTTAATGAATTTTTCAGCCCTTGTTGACTAACATCCTTGACATCCATTTGGTATTCTTCTTAGTGCTCCTGTCATAACAAGTAAATGTAAGTCATTTTACAAGATTTTACCTCATGTATCTTCTTTTCTCAAGATAATGAAGCTAGTTTTTCCAAGATGATCGGCTTATTCTTTGATACATCACCTAGACAAACTTGTTTAGTCTTGTCTCTTTATTCAGTCACGTTCTGTTCACCTTCAGTATTTTTTATCAAATACATTTGTGTGGTTAAACTTTCTTTTTTAATTAATTTGTGTTATTTTTTATAAAGACGTGATGATGCCCACCCAACTGAGAACCTGTTATTTAGAAGAATGCAATTAATGAGAATGGTGTGACTTTTATGAATCAGATAACTAAGAGCTGCAAATAGATAAGGCAACCTTGCTGTATTTCTGGATTAGACCTATCTGTCGCATATCTGACTATTAACAACATTACACTTAAAAGCCACAGTTTTTGCTGGTTAATTAAATCTGATATGATCTGAGATCAAGGTTATGATCAATCGATTATACAGCCCATGGCTTGTTAAGGCAAGAGAAGTACAAAAGCTTGAGTGTTTCCACAATTTGCATCACTGATGTGGCATAAATACAACGTGTCACTGGAAGTACTACTGCCGTGAGAGGGAGAACAAATCAGAAGCGGAAAAGTTTTAAGAGCTGCTTTTGGCAACCTTTAAAACACAAATAATTGT
This sequence comes from Cheilinus undulatus, assembly GCF_018320785.1. Taxonomy (NCBI): domain Eukaryota; kingdom Metazoa; phylum Chordata; class Actinopteri; order Labriformes; family Labridae; genus Cheilinus; species Cheilinus undulatus. The sequence goes on from NC_054873.1 coordinate 33,191,998, forward strand.
CTTTTACGACGTTTGTTCCCTATAAAAAGAACAAGATCTCTAAATGTTTAGACCTGACAAGGCTTGTACCTACAGGAGAATGATGAACACCTTTAGTCAGAGGTGTGCTTACATGTTTTTGAGCAAATTTGACAATGAAATATTAAGACAGACATAAACTGAATCCTTCCTCATGGAGAGCATTTACAAAACAGTTGCTGGACTACTGAAACATTGTTTCTAGGTTGATTTGTGCCTTTGCAAATGTACGCATAAGTAAAATCTGTATTCTAAGACAAAACTTTGGGAAGAAAATATATACAACAAAACAGAAAACCACAGCAGCTGTTTTTGGCTTTTGTTGTGTTTAGATAATTGAAAGATATGCTCTGGACTTTTTCTACAAGCATACCCAGATTCTGTGATAAAAAATGTATGAATGCAGTATTAGTAGGCCAGAAAACAAGTTTGCATCCTTCTCATTTCTTCTGTTCCTCTTGATCAAGAGGTAATCATTACTATCTCTTATTACTCATAGTTTTGGAACGCATGACCTTGAACCAGAAAGAGCAGAAGTATTGGATGCACTATATCAATGCTGCATGGCTAAACAGTGAGTCAGAGGCCTAACGGTGATTTTGCTTTGACCTCTCTGCTATGCTTAGATCTCTTGTGATTGGGTTATATAAAAAATTGTTTGGTGGTTTATAAGTGATGAAATGTGTTCATCTGAAACAGCAAGAGTGCTTGAACTCTTTGCAAATATGTATTAACAAAACAAGCAGACTCCATCTGTTTCATTTAACCTGTGCATGTCGCATACAGGTTCAATACTTCCAGTGTCAGACTGCATTCATGCCAACAGTTGTAAATGCCAAGGACTAAATGTAATCATCTTTATAAGCTTCATATACCATTATGAGCTGTTTGTCTGAATATGGCTTTAAACTTGTCAACAGAAAATGAGTTATGTAATCTAAATATCTTGTAGTGGAAGGAATGTCCCTTCAGGCAGGATTCTGTGGTAAAACGTGTCCTGCACAAACAACCTTTCCTGGGCCTGTCTCAACTCATGCTGCTGCAATTTCCAAGTATAGCAAAAGCGCATGAGCACCAGGTACAACAGGAAAGGTGACCTTTCTCAAGTCAAAACAAGAAAGACGCTTCCTACAATAATTAAACCATATTTTATATTCTCATTCAGTCATATAGTTACACAGAGCTTCTGTTGAAGGCACAGCAGTAACACATGAGCATAGATTAGTATATGAGCCTCCTGTTTGTGTTAGCTTCACAAAGCCTTTTGGGAATTTAACAACAACCCACTTGACATGATCATGAATTTAATTGAATCGCATCCGCCTCATCTGATGTTTGTTTTGGTGGCACTTGCAGAGTGTTGACACAGTTTTATCCACTTCACTCCCACAGAAATGTGCGCAGTTTTCTAACCCTTACGTGTGTTATTGTCTTTTGTGACAGAAAGTACTTGTTTGTCTTTTCCATGCTTCATTATCTATTTCATATTTAATTACAAAGCCCCTGAGTAGGCATACACTCATCCATTTTGTTTCATGCCAAGTTCCTGTGATAAAGAGTAATCTCCATTTGGTTCCTCAAAATGCAGTCTGAATTATATCATCCTCTCAAAGACTATGATTCTGTTCCTCCCCAAGATCCCAAGAAAATGACTTAAATGACTATGTTATCACAGAAAAGCCAACACTCTAATCTTAAGATAATGACAAAAACAAGTCAAGATTTTGAGGAATAAACCGAAAACTTCCTTGTAATCATGAAAAAAATGGGATGAAATCATCTTTAAGGATGCATGGCCTCTTGGGGTTTTCAGAGTTAATAACATTATCCTCTTTCTGTTTTTTTATAACCGTCTGTTGGGAAAAGGATACACAAAACATATTTATAAAGCAGTGGCACTGCTGTGCTTTAATTATCTTTTTAATTTGATCTTTGCTTGGAAAAAAACCCTTCATAATCACAGTGGGGGTTTATTAGATAAAAAGTGAGTTATAGACATAATTGCTTATAACAACTGAAGTCACAAATTGCTACTATGCAAACACATTACCCCCATAAATAGCTATGTGAAAAGCTATATACAGTTTTACAAGTATCATATACAGTTTCTATAAAAAGTATTCAACCCATGGGATGTTTTACCATTTTATTAACAAATAAGTAATGTCAGATTATAAAAATATGCAAGATAAAATAAGTGATTGCATAAATATTCGCAGCCTTTAAAGATACTGACCTAATTCAACAGCAGCCCAGCCAATTGGTGCTAGTAGTCTCACAGTGAGTTAAGATGGGGATCATCAGAGTTCAGTTAAATCCATCACCAAGAAATGGAAGGAATATGGCTCGTGTAAATCTTCCTATATTTCCTAGAGGGAGAACAGGGAGAGAGGCCACCAAGACACCTATGATTACTCTGAAGGAGTTACAAGCTTTGGCAGCTGAGATGGGAGAGACTGAATAAAACAACTGCTGACTGGGTTCTTCACCAGTCACAGCTTTATGGGAGAGTTGCAAAGAGAAAACCTCTGTTATAGGAAACTCAGATTACTTCCTGACTAGCGTTCACCAAAAGGTATGTGCAAGGCTCCATGGTCAAGTGGAAGAAAGTTTTTTTGGTCTGGACCAAAGTGGAGCTTTTTGGCCAACAGAGTAGAAGTAAAAGTAAAAGTATTAATCTATAAATCTACTCAAATAAAAGTAAAAAGTCAGTCGTTTGAAATGTACTCAAAGTACTGAGTATTGAGTAGCTACTTTTGATACCTGAGGGGGTTATACAGTAAAATATGATCTTTGCTTAATGTGAAGTAGCTACAAGATAATATGATTCTATAACCAGGTTGTTTTTAATAAGGTGAGACTTAACCCAAAGTCAAATGCAACAGCAGTTTCAGATGAAAAGTGGAATTATTCTCTCGCTACTGACCATCATGTGCTGTGAAAGTCAAACTTCTGGCCATTTTCTTTTTGCCAGAAAGCAAGAACCTAATCGTTTTGGCTTTAAGTGTTAATTTTTTTCACTCAGTACTCAATGGTTTTAAAATGAAGTGAAGCACAATACTTCCCTCAAAATGTACTTAAGTAAAAGTAAAAGTAATGATTTTAAAAAGCACTCAAAAAGTGCAAGTACACAAAAAGCTACTCAACTACAGTAACTTGTAATTACTGTAATTAGTTGCTTTTCACCCCTTATATCACTACAAACATGCCGTTCCCACTGTGAAGCACAGTGTTGGCAGCATAATGCTGTGGGGATGCTTCTCGATAGCTGGCCTGGGAAGGCTTCTAAAGGTAGAGGGTAAAATGAATGCAGCCTGGGAGAAGATTTAGTTTCCAGCAAGACAATGACCTGAAGCATATGGCAAAAGCTACACAGAAATGGTTTAAAGACAACAAGGTGAATATTTGGGAGTGGCCGAGTTAAAGCCCAGACCTCAATCAAATAGAGAATTTGGAGATGGGCTTGAAAAGGGCTGTTCATGCCTGATCCCAATGCAACCTGACAGAGCTTTAGCAGTTTTGCAAAGAAGAAAGGATTAAAATTGCAGTGTCCAGCTGTGCAAGCCTGATTGAGACCTATCTGCACAGACAGTGCTGTGATTGCAGCCAAAGGTGCATCTACTAAATGCTGACTTAAAGGGGTTGAACAGTAATGCAGACAATTATTTTACATTACATATTATCATTAAATTGTCATTACTTTGTAGAAATTTTTCACTTTGACATTAAAAGTTTTTCTTTGTCAAAAAAGCCAAATTCTCTTGACCAAGATTGATTAATAATAACAAAAAAGGGTCAAAGATCCAAATACTTTTAAAAGACATTGTATATATAATTAACTAATGTATAATAGAAACTGCTGTTTAAAAGATATCCAAAATTTTAGCACAATCAAAAATACATTTCCAAAAAAGTTGAGATGTTTCCTGTGACCTTTCTCATGAGCTTCCCCAGGTGTTTTCTTCAAGTATTTCTCAACTTTTTAAATCTTTTGTGCTCAGTGTCCCAGCTTTTTAGGAAACAGGGCTGTGGGTTTTCTTTATAGCTTTATCTTTAGCTCTTTTTACTGTATGTACCATTCTAAAGTCCAGTCCCATTTGATGCGCCACATCAACTGATAATAACTGGACAGGGGAAGAGAGTTTCACACAGTCCTGACCAGCTCTGAGAATGACCCCTTTCACAGAAATTACAAGACTATTCAGAGATAGAGAGAGTAGGAGGACTCTATCCCACTTTCCCACCATAAAAGGCCTCTCCTTTTCGTTCTGCTCTCCTCCATCTGTGACTTGAGGCGTAATAGCACCAGTGAGATGGGAGTATGGCGGAAAACACCTGACAGGGAGCGATGGGAGCTGAGCAATCCCACAAATGAAGCAGCCGAGTGAGAAGATGATCCAAGGTGATGGAAGGAGCGATAAAAAAGTGTACTGACTTGTTACATAAGAGCTGTCACATAGCTGAGTGGATATGCATCTCAACATGTGTACACACATCTTACATTCCTAAGTCCGATGTCTACTTATCTAAATCCTGTTATGAGGAGAATTAAAGGTGTGCTCAAAGACTGATCTTTGTTACTAAGGCTCATTTATTTACATCCTGTTCCTGTGGACTAAACTGAAGCTCTGATGATATAATATGTGTATCTTTGGTGTGTATGCTCACATCAAGAGCTCGCACTAAATATGACCGGGCAAGTTTGGAAATGTCAGTGTAGTGATTGTAGACATTCCTCTTCAAAGAAAGGCCATGTACATATTTTGAACAACTAGACTTCCTGTTACAATTTAAAACTTTTATTTATTTGATTTCCCATCTTCACTTTTCATGTTTTGTCCTTATATTAGAAGAGTCAGGGGCCGAAGGTTGCTTTTCATGACCCTTTTGAACTCATTGCTTATCCTCCCATCATTAAGTCAAGTATCCTTTGGACAAAAGGCGATGTAAACGTTGGTAAGGGTTGGGTTGAGTGTTTGATTTCATGTTTACAGACAGTGCCATCCAGTGGCCAGAAAAGGCCATTACAATGTGAATATCAAGACAATCACATGCTTAGATTTTCTTCACCTTACAGCTCCGTACAGTGTAATCATAACAATCAAGAGTTGATCAGTGATTTTCTTTAATTGAATAAAAACAAGGTAGCATTAAAAGAATTATAAAGCCAAAGAAACTGAATATTTGCACCTGACGTGGTAACATCCTGTTAAAAGTTTACCCTTCTAACAGAGCTAAAGGAAACCAGAAATGTATAGATAACTTTCCATATATCAATAAATCTTTTTAGGAAACTTGTGGAACTACACACTTTCTAAAGTTTAAGTACTATGACAAAGGATTTCATTTGTCATGCTACAATGTCAGCAGCATTTAAGAAAGAGAAAACACCTTACAGAATGGCTTGAGCGTTCAGAGAAAGGAAGAGCATCTTCATGTCCTCTATGCCACCACTTTGTTTTTATGGAAAGTCCTTTGAGCATATGATCTAAGCCCACTGCAACTTCAAATCTGGGGGATGTGTGGGCACAGTTCCCCATCATGCCCCTGGTTAGAGTGTTTACATGTGTTCTGTTGTGCTTGAATTGTGTCTGTTATGCAGTCTTGTATACAGTGATCCCAGCTGAGGTTCTTTTGCTCATGTTTCTGATGGATCATTGTTGTTTTTGATGTGACACACATTTGCACTGTGAGTGAAGTTATCCAGTACGTTAGAGTCCCCGCTTGTGACACTATATGTGCATATTCATCAGTATGTATTTTCTTGCTATGAGGTTGAATCTCTGCTTTGTTCTTGAAAGAGAAGACACACCTTCCCACAGATTTTCAAGAGTTACTAATAATTAACACTTTCACAAGTGAAGTGTAACTAAATTTGTATATAGTGTGAACCAGTATAAGCACTTTAAAAGTTTTAAATTTTACTAAATAAATGTTTAATTAACACTGTAAATCTGTGTATTTGACTTTGTTGTAGAGGTGTGACTTTACCTGAACCACCTGGTTGGAAATCTATCCACTTGTGTTCTTGTCAGTGAGGAAAGATCATGTTTACTGCACAACTCCTCAGTACCTACTCAGTGATCAGTAAAAAAAAGTAAACTTTAAATTAAATACTTTTAACTTTTACTTGAGTTGATCTATAGACCAGAATGTCTACTTTTACTCAAGTAAATTTTAATCAGAGTAACAGTTCTTCAACTTGAGTACAATAGTCATCTCCTTTACAACCACTGCCCATGCCAAACGCTCAAACTGCTTTCCATATATTCTAAGATCACTGAATAGTCAAACTTATACTGGTAACTGGCCTGGCAGCCCAACCTCTGTGGTGTCAGTCTGGCTGTGAGCTCCCTCTGCAGGTCTGAAGTGTGTGGTGCTGGAGGTGTTTTTGGAGAGCTGCTCTGGCTGTGTGAGGACGAGTCATAGCTGGTCTATCCACAAGTCTGGACTTCTGGAAAGTCTGATGATGTTTGTTGCCAGTTTGTTCACCACACCAGTCCCTCTCTGTACTGAATGAGAAAGATAGAGTCTTAATAACTTCCCATGAGATTTAAAAATGTTTAGTCAACAAAAAATAGTGCACTCACAGATCATTTTATTAGGTATACCTTATTAACAAAAATATTTAATCAGTTGACAGAAACAACACATTTAGGCATGTAGACATGGTCAGTGATTTGCTGATGTACCAGCAGGCATCAGAGTGGTAAAGAATGATTTTGGTGACTCTAAATGTACCATGGTTGTTTGTGCCAGATGGGCTGGTCTGAGTCTTTCACAAACTGCTGATCCAGTGGGATTTTCACATCCAACCATCTCATGGTTGACAGAGTGTGGTCCAATAAAGTGAAAATATCAAGTTGCAGTTCTCTAAGCTAAATGCCTTGTTGATGTCAGAGGTTGGAGGAGAATGGGTAGAACCTTGAAACAAATGGGTTACAGCACCAAAGGATCACCCAGGGTACCACTCCTGTCAGCTACAAACTGGAAACTGAGGCTACAGCTCAAACAGACTCTAAAATTGGACAATAGAAGATTGCAAAAAAAAAAAAAAAAAAAAAAAAAGCTTGGTCTGATGAGGCATGCCAGACTGACAACAGCCATGGCCTTTTCAAATCAGCTAAATCAGCTATTCCCAATTCTGATGCTTGGTTTGAACTTCAGCAGATCATCTTGGCCCTTCCTACATGCCTGAATGCATTGGTTACTGCCATGCCTTATAAAGTGATCAGTGACTGTACATGGTAATGTTTTATTAAAGTTACAGGCAGGAGTTTAACATTTATCAGTTAAATTCATCATGAAGGATACATTAACAGAATCTGTATGTATGCCATACCTTAAACCTGTGATCCCTTCCCTGAGTGCAGTCATTTGGGGTGGTTGGGGTTTGTGTGCACTTGAGGGCATTAGCTGAACATCGATCCTGGTCTCCTGCTGGAACCCTTCAGGTGTCAGGTCTGTGTCTCCTGTGGTTAAATGTGTTCCAGGAGAGCCCCCTCCTCTGTTTAAATGAGATATATTTCCTATATTAGTCTGGCTGAGTCGAAGCCTGCGTGCACGGATCCCTTGTGGTTTTCTGTTACAGATAGCTGCTGTGGCACAGAGAGGGGGAGACGGGAACAGCGTTGTGTTCAGAGACAGGGACAATCGAGCCATGTTTGGGGATACAGATTCTCTGTGTTGCAGGTCTGCAAAACAAATAAAATCAGCAGCAAATGTTTAGTAAGCATATATCCTTAGATGCTCTTTTAAAACCACAACATGTTTCTTTCTCAGTGAATTTTCACCTGGGGAAAGAGACTGGAAAGATGAATCTGGAGAGACATTATTAGTGTCGCCACTGTGTGTCTTTTCCTCATGCCTTTGATCACTGCTGTCACTCCATTCACCACCAAAGCCTTCTCCTTCATCATCATCTTCACCCTCTTCCTCATCACTGTGATGAATAGCTAGGACCTGTGGCCGTCGTTCTGTCTCTATAGCCTGAAGACGTCTGAAAAACAACATGAGTTTTAATGCTGTAAAGAGGCTGCTTCTTTCATTTTGAGGCCTATTATCCACAGATATCATAAAGCACACTTTTCTCCAATGAATACAGAAAGCACCCCCACCTACAACTCTCTGACTGTGCATCTGTGTACCTAAGTTTAAAAGCCCTTGCGACAATTATGTTGGATTAAGCTTATTTTTGTTGTTCAGATACTATGTAATAAGTCTGTCAAGTAAAACTATCTTTAAAAACATCTAAATATGAGATAAAATAATTACAGTTTTTCAAGTAATCTATTCAAGTCTAATTTATTAAAACCCAGCACATCTTACTCACAACTAGGGTACTTTAAAAGTATGAAATAATTTAAATAAGTACTGCATTTATATTTTAAATCATGGTGTTCTCCATTTGATCTCAGAAGTCAGGAATTCTGAGATTCTAATCGGATGTGTCATCTTGAACCCCCACTGAACTCTTAATTCTGACCAGGACAGTCTGAGGAACGCCAGTGACCCTGAATTTAAAGGGTAGAAGCAGAACATGGTTAACTTGGATGTGATGTCATTCCCTCTGACTTTCGATATAAATGGAACAAACTCTGATAACACTAATAAACCGTTTTTAGTAATCTAAAAATGCTTTGTTAATTCAAGGAAGCCTAATTTTATTCAAAACACAATCCATTTTGGCATCAACATGTTTCAATGAAATTTAATATCTTGTTAACTTTACATCCTCCTGAGACCTAAGTTTTTGTTTAGCATGCATTTTTAGTTTCTCAATTATTTGGAAACAGTAGGACCTGATTAGTACAAAAGTCTTTGAGCAGGAAGTGGTTTTTACAAAAATGATGTCTGCATATGAGGACAACAGGCTTATCTTACCGTACAAAATGTTAAAAATTTTGATTTTTTAAAATTTAAATACATTTTAGTGTGCGTCAGCCAGTTGGTAGGTTGCTGTTTAGTCAGTAAGTAAGGAATGGAGTCAGTCTTTCAGTGGCATCGAGTGTGGTCCTTTTTCTGATGATGGACCACAAAAACTTGTTAAGGCCAAGTATGAACAAAATTTCCTCCTAGAAAATTCCCTTTAAAATAGTGAGAGAATCCCGAAACAAATAAGAATCCCCCTAAACTCCCTAAAATTTGTAAGACTACACCAAAAAATTGTGTGAAAATTAAAAAATCCCTTAAAATACCGTGAAATGTCCTCATATATTCCCCAAACATTTTAGTATATTTAAAAAAAAAGCCTTAAGATTCATGAACAATTTTACCAAAAATTCTATGATAATTACTGAAAATGCCCAAGTAAATTCCCCCCAAATATCTAATCAAATTCAGGAAAAAATACAAATAAATTCACTCTCAAAATCCCCAAAAATTCCCCCAAAATTCAACGACAATTCAGGAAATATCAAAGGATATTCCCTACTGAAATTTCCAATCAAATTTCCAACAATTTACAAATATGTTCCTCAAATTCCTATGACAGTGCCAAAAAATTTCAAAGCACCCCCAACACACATACACACATGCATAAATCTCTGCAAAATTTCTGTTGATTATGTGTCCAAAATAAGAAATAAATAGGCCATGTAGTGTAAGAAACTGGTACCTGTTGTGCTGCTCCCTCCAGGTTCTCAACATAGCAAACACATCATCACGCTCCACAACATCTGGCTCCTCCAGATCATACGTGTGCTCCGGCACATGGATGGGCAGGTTACAAGGGGTGAAAGTAGACTTGGCAGGTGCTGTCTTTGCGACAAAGGAGACAAATAATATAGCTTTTCATAGTTGTTAAAACACAAAATACTATTTTCTGTAGTCAATGATTACTTGCTTTGCAATTAGCATGATTTTTGCAAAATGTAAAAAAAAAAGAAACCTAGTGTAAATACATAATCCAGTTTTTAAACTAAATTAATAAATCCTCTGATTCTTTTAGCAAAATCAAGAAATTGCAAAAAAAGTGTCTTAGTAATTGTGCAAAATTGTATGGTTAATGAGAGGAGATATGAAAAATGCAATGGCCTAAGAGTTATGTGCATAAGAGTAAGAAGAAAGGAGGGATGGGAGAATAAAATAAGAAGGATGTAAACTGACTATAACATAGTATTAGAGGTGCACGCATACAGTGAGAGCAGCAGATCCTCTGTCACTGATGCAGTGACTCTTGCTTATAATTAACTTTTATGAGGACATGACAAACAGCCTCTTAATCCTAATAAGGTTGTCATTCCCCTCACCTGACAATGAAAGCTACTATGTAAAACAGACTAAAAGATGATTGATTTGTGTGGTTTTATTCCTAATTACATAAACTGTGATGTGGATTTTCCCTCAAAAACTACATTTTCTCACCTAATTGAATGAATTTTGCTGTATCTTCTTCCAGCACTCAACACCTACCCTTAATTTTTCTCGCCTTGCTCGAATCGCCTGGACTGGGTTGCCACAGAACAGGATTTTGCCAGCTCCTTTAAAAAACAACAGATAGTCAAATTTCAGTGACTGACACTGGTTTTGACACAAAATGGTCCCCTTGGTGGCACTGTTGGGTAAAGATCGTAGTGAAAGGGTGATACTCATTAAGGGGAACTGGAAATAAAACTATCATGTAAAGTTGGAGACAGTTCACATGGGTGAGTGCCTGACCATGCGTGAGGTTGCTGGTCTCTGCTTCCACTGTTGCTAGATCTGAGTCTGCAGAACTGGGTCTGGATCCAGGAGGAGAGAGAACTCCCAGTTTGTTCGCTGACATGGGTCTGTATCCAGAGAGAGGTCTGGAGCTGGCTAAGGACCGGGGGCACACACAGGAGAGGCTGGAAGCAGGGTGCCCGGCTGAGCCAGGTCTCCTGTGAGAACCTGCACTGCCTGCTGTCGCCTCAGCAAAGACAAAAGTCCATTTAAATCAACAGCAATGATCAACTGTGAGGTGATCAATGACTATAAACAGCATCTCTATACACACCGTCATCTGCAGCCTGAGGGGAGTTAAAGTCTCTGATGGAGTTTCGGAGAATGGACCACTCTTCTCCCATGGTGCCACAGCAGCTACGCCCCTCCTCCTCCACCCTGATATTGTCAAGGTAACGCAGCTGAGGGATCAACTCCCTCACCACAGAACGATAACTATAGTCTGCCGTCTGGAGAGAAAGGAGGAAACAAATGACAGGAGGAGGAATGAATCCAAAGATGTGTCACACCTTACAATAAATGGATATGTTCTGTTTCAGATAATAGAACAGTAATTTGGATGAAATTGACTGTAAAGATCAATGCATAGTGTAACATCTTCAACTTCATTTGGGAACCACTGCTCTAAAGAGGATCTTTAGCCGAGATGTAAAAGTGTTTGTTTATGGTGATGTGAGAAAAACAAACTATTGAAAAGTTAGTGTTTTGTCCTCCTAAAGTTGGAATTTGAGATATGTTGTCTTTTTATATAATCTTTCAACACTGTTTTTTAACTTAACCTAAACACAAATGAGAATCCTCACTGGTGAAGCACAGTCCTCCAATTCATCTGACCTCTCACTGTAGCTCACGTTAGTTTAGAACAATGGCTCTTAACAGGCAGAGCCTCAGGACCCAACATTAACTCCTCGATGTGAAATTGGGACCTGATTTTCAAATACTTTCAACCAATCAGAATCATTCAATGAAAAATAATACTGTCTGGACCTCAGACAGCAAAAACAACGTGACAAATCAAACAAGACAAGATAACATAAGCATGCTGTAAAACATTTTCTTAGACTTTTTGCCTCAAATTTTCCTCCAGGTGCAACCCATAGAAAAAGGCTATGTGACCCACTTTTGTGTTTTGACCCACCAGTCAAACCACTGGTTTGGAATACAGTATTTATTCGATTTATTTAATTAATTACATTTTGACAAGCAAATTAATCAAAATATCAGGAATACTCATCAATGTAAATCATCCAGTGTTTAAAGGAAAACAAGCGTGCATGCAACCAGGCAAAATGTATACAGGTGCAGGACAAGAAAATAATCGACTGCAAAAAAGAGGAGGGTAGGAGGTCTGCACACTGTTCAGTTCCCAATGATGAACTTTAATAACTTTAATCTACAATAACTTCCTCAGGCAAAGTACTTTAAAGGACAGCAGTAAATAACAAAAACATAAAACAGGCAGGTCATAACTAATAAGTTATTTATTTATTTGAATTTATTTAAGAAGGAAAACCTAATTGAAATTAAGAATCCCATTTACAACAGTGTCCTGGAAGTGAAAGGACGATCAATAGAAATAGAAAACTAAAAATCTACTCAGGATAGGCTCTTCAATCTGTCCTAAGAAGAGATAAAACAAGATCACTGACTGCTAATCTGATCTCCTGGGGCAGATTGTTCTACAGTTCTGAGGCCCTCACTGCAAACACTCCGTCCCATTTTGTTTTCAGTCTGATGTCAGGAATTACAAAAAGATTGCTGCTCTAAGATCTGAACACTTTTTCTTTGGTGGTTATACTCCTTTCTAAGATATTAAAATGTGCATGAAGCACTGAAGATTTAGGCCTGAGCTACATTTACTGCATATATCGTCTCCATATCGGTATCAGCTAAAATGAATTTGTAAATATTGGCATATTGGATATCTGCAAAAATATTGCATAATATTGTCCAATATTGTTCAATATTGTGCAGCTAAATTACCAAATATGATCTGTAGTCCTAGGGAAGCTACCAGTAAACATAGGCTTGCTGATTGTCTGCAACAAAACACATCAGAGCTAGTCCACCAGTCAAAGCACACATAAAAGCTTTCATGTGTTATTTTATAAAAAATGTATAACAGCAAAAACTGATTTTCATCTAATTAATACACAGCAAATGTTCTGCTTATTTCACTTAAATGGCTCTCATTTGTATACCAAATGAGAAGCTCTGTCTGATCAGCAAAATGGTATGTAGCCTTTATTTTCAAAGGCCAGTCGCAGATTCTATTCCTACTCTATTCTATATTCGATATTCTATAGCTTTATTTGGTGTTTAAATATCATCATCTGAAAAGAAAAGCAAGTAAAGGGGAAAAAGAATGGCCCAAATCATGATGCACAAGCAGCAGCAAGTGGATAATGGTTCTAAATGTGTCTAAAAGCATCACTTAAAATAGACAGAAATTAAAAATGATGCCTCAGTGTGATCTGTAGAATCATTAGTGGCACAATTTCTTTTTATGTACTATTATTAACATTAACTAAACCAGGGGGTTTAATGTTAGTTAAAGCCCTCACATGGGCTTTAAGATAATGTATACCCCAGTCTTTATTGTGCCTTTGAGAACTTAATTTTAACATCATCATGCTTTGATGTCACATTACTTCTAAAAAAGAATAATAGACATAAAACTGTGCAGGTAAATAACTAGAGTAAGTCTAAAAATGGGATTTTGCATTGAGGTCTGGACTTTTATCAGCACAGGGAGAGCGAGAAAGAGGGAGCAGAGAGTCCTGAGAATCACTAAACCATTTAGCAATCAAATTTGAGCCTGGCACTCCGGCCCCTTCAACAAACCACACAGATGCAATGAATGAAAAAAGAAGTGAAGGGCTGGCAGAGAGGAAACCAAGGAGAAAAGAGGAGGAGAATGAGGCATGGGTCAGAGGAAGTGAACGGATGTGTGTGATGGAAAGCAAGAGAGCAGGAGGAGTGATAGTTTGGCAAGAGAGCAAACCCAAGAAGCCCTCAGTCACTACAAAGCACAGGCCTAATGCATATTCAGCTCAGCATCTCCCCTCACTGCCCCAGTTTCCTAATTAATGCTCTACTGGTGGGTGTAAATAAACACATTCACAGCAGCCCAAAAACTCACAGCACACTGTGTTCTTAATCAGCAAAAGGTGGAAATGCAGCTTCTTCCCAAGGCTTCACTCAGTGTTATTAGATTAGTCTGTGGCGAGCTGCCGCATTCATCAATTTTCAGAAACTGTAATGTAATAATTAAACATGATTTCAATGTCAGGACGCCTCCACAAAAGGAGCCTGTAAGTCGTGTGGTTATGTTTGATTATCCTGAAGCCTCCTGCGCTCCCACTGTGCTATCTGGTGTGGGGAAGACACAGGATGCAGCGCTGAGATTACACAGACACTTTCATGTCTTAGTTCACGCTAATTACATTACACTCAATATCTGACAGAGCAATGAGGGCTGACAGCCTGCGAGCACAGGCAGAGATGACTAACTGAATGATACCTTCATCAAAACAGGATGTTGCTTTGACAAAGGGGGTTTTGAAAATGTACAGTTACAGGAGCTTTCCAAACTTTCTCAATCTTATATTCAAGTATTAACTGTTCCAGATTTCAATGCCTCAAATTCTTGCATAATATGAAACACTGACTACATCAGGTTGAAATAATCTGCATCGTTTAGTGAATTCTGCTGTTGTTCTTTAGGTGTGTTGATCTAGATAAGGATAAAATCTATAAAATTGTTCAATAAGCATGTAAAACACACATCCATTAGGGGTTTTTCTTTCATTGTTAAGAGAGTATCATCTCCTGAATTTTGAATAAACTGCTGATTTTTAACAACAGATTGTCTTAAACGCAGGCACAGAAGGATACATGACTTTTGTAGCTAATTTTGGCTCTGCCTGATGTCTCCGATTGCAATATACTCCCTTTGAAAAATGCTTATTTGGCAAATATCTGTGTCTGCAGGATCACAGAGGACAAACAACAAGCCTGACAAGGACAGAGAGCCATGTCAAGCAAAGAGAAATGATAATATTCAGCATTCAAATGGGATGTTGCCATACCTTTAGCACAATTAAAGTCAATAAAATATGAAAGATTTAATCAATTTGGCACACAAAAACATGATCTTTTGACAATTTTTGTTCTTTTTTGGAGTGTATAATTGCATCTCTAAAGCTAAACATGGTTTTTGATTATCTACACCCCTCATTCCAATGAAGTTAGGGTGCTTAAATGTAAACAAAAAAATGAATGCAATGACGTGCAACTCTCATAAACCCATATTTCTTCCCCAAAAGAACATAAAAAAGAACAAAAGTTGAAACTGAACTGAAAATTTTACCATTTCATGAAAAAAATATTTGCTTATTTAAATTTGATGGCAGCAATGCATCTAAAAAAAGTAGGAATGGGGCAACAAAAGGCTGCAAAAGGAAGTGGTGCTTATGAAAAACACCTGGAGAAGTATTTTGCTACAAATAAGGTCACATGACAACTGATCAGGACCATGACTGGGTGTGAAAGGAGCATTTTAGAGAGGCAAAATCTCTCAGAAGTAAAGATGCGCAAAGGTTCATCAATCTGCAAAAAAACAGCATAGAGGACAAAGCTGGAGGTCGGTATAGGATGCTTATGATCTCCGGGCCCTCAGCTGGCACTGCATCAAAAACAGGCTTGATTCTGTACTGGAAATCACTGTATGGGCTCAGAAACACTTCCAGAAATCATTGTCTGGCAACACAATTCATCATGCCATCCTCAAATGCAAGTAAAAGCTGTAACATGAAAGAAGAAGCCATATGTGAACACCATCCAGAAACATTCCTGTCTTCTCTGGGCCAAAGCTAATTTAAAATGGACTAAGAAAAAATGGAAAACTGTTCTGTGGTCAAATGAATCAAAGTTTAAAATTTGTTTTTGGAAACCATAGACACTGTATCCTGCTGACTTAAGGGGAGAGGAACCATCCAGCTTGCTATCAGCAACCAGTTCAAAATCCTGCATCTCTGATGGTTGCATTAGTGCCTATGGCATGGATAGCTTATACCTTTAGAAAGGCACTATCCATGCTGAGAAGTATGTAAGGGTTTTAAAACAGCATATGCTGCTACAATATCTCTGTCAGGGAAGGTCTTGCATATTTCAGCAAGTCAATGCTAAACCACATACCGAATCCATCACAGCATTTTTGGAGTTAGGGTTGTGCTTTATTGGTTCCCAACCTGAAGTGCGGTGCCCCCTCTAGTTTTATTTTGACAATAACATAGCTTTTGTGTGAGTTCTAGCATTTCTCATGGTCTTTGATGGACATCTGTGAATGAATTTGAATTTCCTTCAGGGTCAATAAAGAATTTATTTCTATCAGTGGAGGAGGGCTTCTATGGAACCATGGATCTAATTCAAGTTTCATCTCTTTACTCATGTGGTGACATCTGTATACGAATGACAATCATGACATTGCTGATCTTAGCAGACCAAATTCCTACCTGGATGGCAGTGGGGTTAGGGCGCACACACAAAGGGTTTCCCTCTAATGTGAGTCTCTCCAGTTTACCACACAACCCCAGATACTGAATCTGGACAAGGTCGTCCACACTGTTCCCTTCCAGATCTAACAGCTGCAAATTTTCCAGCATCCCAACTGGACTCAAGTCTGACACATTGTTATAGGCAGCATACAACTCCTGAAAGACAGAAAGAGAAGGCACACATTAAAAACAAATACAGTGCTGTCCCATTTGTGCCCTTCCTGATTTCTTTTTCTTTGAGGTATTTGTCACTAAAATGCTTCAGGTCATACAAAATGCAGTGATTTAATGATAATCTTATTCATTAGTGGAAAAAAGCCACCCAAACCTTCCTGGGCCTATGTGAAAAAGTAATTGTCCCCTAAACCAAATAACTGATTGTGCCACCCTTTGCGGCAACAACTGCAAACTAGCATTTGTGTTAACGGTCAGTGAGTCTTTCACATCACTGAGGAGGAATTTTAGCCCACTCTTCTGTGCAGAATCATTTTATTTCAGCCACATTTGAAGGTTTTCAACATGAACAGCCTGTTTAAGGTCATGCTGCAACATCTCAATTAGATTTAAGTTTGGACTTTAACAAGGCCACTCCAAAACCTTCATTTTGTTTCATTTTTTAACCCATTCAGAGGAGGACTCGCTGTTGTGTAATGTGAATCATTGCCCTGCTGAATAACCATAGTGCGATTGAGCTTGAGGTCACAAACTGATGTTGAACATTATTCTTCAGGATTTTCCGGTAAAGAGCAGAATTCATGGTTCCATCAATTACGGCAGGTCTTCCAGGTCCTGAAGTAGCAAAGCGGCCCCACACATCACACTGCCTCCACCATGTTTTACTGTTGGTATGATGTTCTTTTGATAAAATGCTGTGTTAGTTTTAAGCCAGATGTAACAAGATGCACACCTTCCTAAAAGTTTCGCTTTTGTCTCACCAGTCCACAGAATACTTTCCCAAAAGTGTTGGGGCTTATCAAGATTTTTTTGTCAAATGTGAGATGAGCTGGGCCTCGGTGTAACTCCGTTAGTAGAGCACGCACCTACACGCAGTCATGTAGTCCTCAATGCACTGGTCACGGGATTGATTCCCGGTGTCACCATTGATTTGGTAGATGTCTTCCCCCCACTCTTTCTCCCCATATTTCCTGTCTCTCTTCAGATGTCCTATAAAACAAAGTAAAAAATGTCCCAAAAATAATGTAAAAAATCTGAATTGAGCTTGTGTGTCCTTTTAGGTCAGCAGTGGTTTTAGCTTTGGCACTTTTTCTATAGATGCCATTTTAGCCCAGTCTTGTTCTTGTTCTTGTTCTCTAATCATAAACACTGACCTTTACTGCAGGTCTTTAAATGTTATTCTGGGTTCTTTTCTTTCTTCCTGTATGAGTGAATAATGCACTCTTAGAGTAATTTTGAAAGTGGCCACTTCTGGGAAGGGAAGTTTTCTTGGGAAGTTTTCTCCATTTGTGGACAATGGCTCTCACCATGGTTTGCTGGAGTCCCAACGCCTTAAAAATGGCTTTGTAACCCTTTCTGGACTGATAGATATCAATAATTTTTCTCTTCTGTTCTTGAATTTCTTAAGCTCGTGGCATGATGTGTTTCTTGTTGATATCTTTTGGCCTACTTCACCTCGTCAGTCAGATTAAACTTGAGTGATTTTTCGATTCAACAGGTCTGGCAGTAATCGGGCCTGGGTGTGGCTATTAAAATTGAACTCAGCTTTCTGTAAAATGTGATTAATCACAGTTAATTTATGATTTAACAAGGGTGGGTATTACTTTTCCACATAGGGCCAGGTAAGTTTGGATTTTTTTCCCCTTAATAAATAAAATAAACATTAAAAAACTGCACTTCTATTAACTCAGGTTATGTTTGCCTAATGTGATCTGAAACATCTAAGTTTGGCAAATATGGAAAAAGTAAGAAATCAGAAAGGGGGCAAATATTTTTCACAGCACCGTACAGAATATTACCATCAAAACTACATCACTTACAAGCCTTATGTCTAAGACGCACAAGCCTTATGTCTAAGACGCACAAGCCTTATGTCTAAGACGTACTTTTAATTGCTTCTGCAAATGAAGGGCTTATTTGCAAGACAGATAACCCTGTTTTTTCGGCATGTGGCTTCTACTACAAAACATGAACTTTGACCCAGTTTCCCACAGGCTTTATCAGATTTTGCACCAAAATGGATTTTAGATCAGAAGACATCTCAATTGAAAGTGTTCATTTTAACTCTCAGCTCATTATTTACCAGAATGAAGATTACTGTTTTTGCAAATGAACTCGTCAAATGTAAAGTAGACAAAAGTCAAAATTAGCAGAATAGAAAACCCCTAACCCACCAAAGCTGGGTACATGAGATTTTATTGTTAATAGGAGTCAGTGCACACTTACAGATTTGTGTCTCCTATTGACATCCAGAGCAATTGCTTTTTATATACATGGCCCTGTCCCTACTTTTTAAGATATGATGCTGCCTTCAAATTAAAACTGGGCTTATATTTTTCAGGAAATTACCATATGTCTTAGTTTCATCCAGTGTTTTTAAAATATATATTTTGGGTCTTTTCATGCCTTTATTTTAGAGAGGAGTACAGTGGATAGAGTCAGAAATGGGCATGAGAGAGTGGGGGAGAAACATGGGGGAAGGGAGCCTCAGGCTGGACATGAACCCAGGGCAGCTTGTGTACATGGGGTGCAACCTTGCTACCAGGCCATCTGCGCCCCATTGGACAGCTTTTATTTAAATTTTACAGAGCACCCCAACTTTTTGGGGAAGTAAAACCACCTTATGACATGTTTTTTATTCGACAGAGTCCTCAGTTCGAAACAACAAGTAACACTCTGAGGTGGCCAGAGATAAGCATCTCTACCCGTCACCTTCTTTTTGTTGAGCAACTTCTAGCAGCGGAGTTTACAAACCGAGTAACAAGCTCCAAACCTGTCAAAGAATGGCACATCCTAAAAGTTTACATAAAATTACAAATAATTGCGCTTGTGTTTCTTCTTTTCCAGCTGAAAATCTTTGTATGAAAATCTTAACAGCTATCTGCAACCTAATATTCTACCTTGAGGGCGGAGAAAGTGGAAATGCCATCGAAGTCCTGTAGGGAGCAGCGAAACATCCACAGCACCTGCAGGTGGGAGAGGGTGGTTCCCAGGTCTCTGAGGAGACATAATAGCACAAACTTCATTTGGAGGCAGGGAGGGAGTTACACAACACCGTGAATCATGTTAAAAGCTATCCAATCCCCTGGCTGCAGCAGCTAGAGGCTCTTTCTCAGGCCTCTCCTCTGCCGCCCACTTGTCTCTGCAGCACACCCCTGCTCTGACCCTTCCAGCAGAGTCTCTGTCCGTGTATCTACAGCCCTGTAACACCCTCTACAGCACAGCTCCCACAGCCCTGAGCAGGAAATGTTATCAGAGGCAGCGCACGTCCGGCTGGCTCTGCTCTGCTACTCTCAGGGTGGAGCAGGCAGCATCCTATCTTTCTGTGTGTACTCCTTTATCCCCCAGCTGTAACACTGGGTAACAAATCTTTTCATAAGGAGGGAGTCTGTGTGTCTCATCATGGAGCTTTAACACTTTTCCTCGCTGTAGCTCTGATGAAACAATCATGGCTGCAACAAAACTAGTAAAACTTTCAAGGAGAAAATGTGTTTTTCTCTGTTCTGGTTCAAAAATCTGTTGTCAAAACTGATATTCCACAACCTCTCTGTGTCATATTGTAAAGCAGGTGGGTGAACCTGTTCCTCACATGTTTCTACCTCAGCTCTGAACACCACTTCTGTTGGTTTACAAGCAGCAACATGCAGCCTCCATTCTGTATCACAAGTCCCTGTTGGAAAACCTTGGCAGAAGCACAGCAGAGAGATACACCTGCGCTGCAACCGCACAACACTTTTCATTAGGTACACATGCCCATGACTTTTGACCTACTATTCTGTTTCAAAGCTCCGTCTTTTTACGGCATCTGTGGACTCTTGTTGAGGAGTGTCTTCAAGCACATAGAACAAGTGTGAAGCATGACAGAAATCCCTATGAACTCATTGCTGCTCCAGCTCAAATTACAGATCTCTTTAAGGAGAGGTCCTCTTGCTGTGTTTATAACATAAGCTAAATATAAAATGAGTGAGTGACAAGAAGTGTAAACCAGTCACACCGATTCAGTTTTGTTAAACACTGCGTTTCATTGTCGTTGTCTTGGTCTTTGGGGAACTGGAGCTTCTTGAGAACCTGAAGTATTCCATTAGGTAATGTGAACATAATATGAGAGGGATTGTGCGTGTGTTCTCCTGGGAACAGGTTTAAACCAGAAAAATTCAAGAAGATGATGTTGGTGTTATGTAACATCACACTTACCTTACTGACATAATCACGCTGTTGTTCATTTTCAGCTGCACCAGCTTGGGCAAATAGGCACCTATAAGATCAGATCAAAAAAGATGCCATTTCTATCACTGTCTAAACACAGGCAGCATTTGTATTCAAAGGTTTGAATTGTTTTATTCCAAATCCAGTTCACTGAGGAGCTTAACCTCAGCCAGACAAAAGGAAGTGCATCTTCAGTGGCTGGGCCTGAATCACACATGTACGGACACTGCTCTGTCATGCCTGTGCTCATTGTGCAATCTAGAATTTTCTAAGAACAAAGGTGAGCACAATGAGTATGTTTCTCCACAATTATCTGCTCAGTCACCTCGAGGTGAGGTTGGCACACCTGACGGGAAATTTACTGATATGCTTTGTGTGTCATAGTAATTCCTCTTTTCCCCTAGGTTATCAAATCTTGACACTGATTTTCAGTGTAGTCATTAAAAGCATCTGCCAGGAGTCATTACTTTATATTTGGTAGTCTTTCTGTTGCATAGTTCAAATGTAAGGGTGAGGCTGGGACAAAATATTGATACGGCAATGCATCACCACTATGACTTATGTAATATGACTATTGAATCTCTAATTTTAAATACTGATATGTTATTAAAAATAAAATACACACGTAACAGCTTCCACTCTTCTTAGAAGGCTTTCTATAAGATTTTGGAGTGTTTCTGTGGGAATTTATGCCCATTCATCTGTAGACTGTAAACATTCATGGCATCAACCTGACGTCAAGTTCTTCCACACCAAACTCATCAAACCATGTCTTTATAGTCCTCGCTTTGTGCACCGGGGCACAGTCATGTTGGAATAGAAAAGGGACTTCCCCAAACTGTTTCAGCAAAGGAAGTATAGCATTGTCCAAAACGTCTTGGTATGCTGAAGCATTAAGATTGTCCTTCACTGGAGATAAGGGGCCTAGCCCAAATCCTGAAAAACAGCCTCATACCAATATCCCTCCTCCACCACCAGACTTAACAGTCGGCATAATGCAGTCAGACAGGTAGAAGTTCAGAACTCAGCTACGAATTCAGCAGAGCACTGGCCACTTTTACGCACCATGCACCTTAGCAGTCGTTGACCCTGCTCTGTGATTTTATGTGGTCTTCCACTTTGTGGCCGAGTTGCTGTTGGTCCTAAATGCTTCCACTTTCTAATAATATCATTTACAGTTGACTGTGGCATATCCAGCAGGGATGAAATTTCCCTAACTGTCTTATTGCAAAGGTGGCATCCATCAAGGCACCAACACTTGAGCTCTTCGGAAAGATCAATTTTGTATCACAAATGTTTCCAAATGGAGACTGCATGGCTAGGTGCTTGATTATATACATCCTTGGAACCTGGTCTGATTGAAAAAAAAAAAACCTTGAATGAAATAATTAACAGGGGTGGCCAAACATTTTTGTCCATATAGGGTACACAGGGATCAAAACAGATATCCCTGGCATTTGACTTTATGACCTCTTATCGTGGACGTCATAAGAGGGTAATGTGAGCAAGAGTTTAAAGGCTAAAGAAGAGCAAGATAGAAAAGGAAGACGACGACAGGCTTATGTCGGACACAAACAGCATCATCGGTGGTTGAAAAAAAAGTAGATGTAGTAATGCAAAATGCAAACTTTGCACCTCTGCCTATAATTTGAAATACCTGATTTTTTTTTGGAGATCTTACCAAAGTTACCCAGTATGATTTCTTGAGTGTCTATGCAGATCTCCAGTGAAGTGACATTAGAGAGGTCCTGAGTTCCACACAACCACTCCTGTGAAAAACAGAAATGCAGAGCAAACCAGTTTAACTGTACTGACACAATGAACTGTGGTTGTCAATTTAGTTTTATTTAATATAGATGTATACTTGTGATTTTAATATAGCCAATGTTAATTTTGTCCACTAAAAGTATAACTAAAAATGTTAGCCAACAACCTTTTCAATACAGCCAAGAACAGTGATACTTTCATTTAAATCATGCAGACAGGATGGAAAAAGTGGGGTTTAAATCTTTTTTGCATGTCGAAATTTGCAATGTAATATTTAGAGCAAATACTGGAGATAAAGCAAGGCTTACAGACCAAAAACTTGAGCCAGAGAAAAAAAAAGAAAGTACAGATTGTAATGGTAGGTCAACTTCATGCTTTAAATATCAGTGACTTACCAGCTTCTCTGGAGTGAGGTAAACCTCCACCGCTGTTTCAGAGTGCTCACATGGCTTGGTTGCTGGAGTTGGGTTGATGCTGCCTGATCCACTGAGCTCTGTCACTTGGATCCGTGCTGTACCAGGTCGGACCTCCTGAGGCACAGACCTAAGACAACAACTCATCTTCACGGGTACCTGGAATTACATGCAAAATGAAGGATATGAACCAAATTGTTATTTGTTCTCAAACAGCCTCATGCTTTAAAAAAGGAAGCAATAACCCACCAATAAGCGTATTTGGTGTTAGGGTTCAACTGGCAGCAACATTGCATTAAGATTTGGAAAGGCATGTTGACAAAAGCTAACACGGGAGGGAAGTATAGCCTACTATCCAACCACTTTCAGAAAATGAGACCTTCAGTTATAGATTTATATTAGTCCAACATATTTAAAAGTAAAATAAATTACCTGCTGCAGGAAACTGAAGACCAAAAAATAACTCAGAACATTTTTTCCGACTCCTTTTTCCAGGTCTGATCCCGCAAGCAAAAGTTTGCTTGACAACCACAGGCGACTTCCTGGATACAGCACGGAGAGCCCCGTGGTTTCCTGGGACTTGTAGTTTGAATCATTTAGCCTAAGTGACAGCTCTTTCTCATCACCTCTTATGAGTAACATTTAGTTGAACGTATTTCTGCAGCTAAATCAGAGATTAATTTGTAAACCTCTGCCTGTTCTACCGTAACTCTCCCACATTAGACTCATGATGCATTCAAATGTTCTTTTAAAGCTCTGTATATTTACATAACGTAAATGTTCGAATTCTTTTGTATTTTAGCTTGATGTTTTATATGTATTTGCTCAAAATCCTTTTAGTGATAAATCCTAATCTAAATCTCCCGACATGTTCTAAAGGGCTAGTTTTTGAAGTAGGGTGGGCATTTGAAAAACAAAAACAAAAAACAAGGCATGTTTCCCAAGGTCAAATCCATGGTTCAGGCAAAATCTTAAAGTTGAATGCACACAGTCTCTCATTTGATTACCTTTACAGATACTGTCCTTTTTAATTTTAGATTTATGGTGCCTATAAAAAGCATTCACCCTGTGGATGTTTTACCCTTTTTATTGGTTTTATAAATCAATCATATAGACTGAAAAAGATTGTCCTCCAGGATTTTCCTTTATTTTGAAGCATTCATTTCACTCTACCTTTACAAGCATTCCAGAGCTGGCTGCTGAGAAGCACCCCCACAGCATAATGCTGCCACCACCATGCTTCACAGTGGGGATGGTGTGTTTGTGTTGATGTGCAGTGTGTGGTGTTTGCCAAACTTAGCATCTTGTCTGAAGACCAAAAAGCACCATTTTGATCTCATCAGACCAAAGAACTTTCTTCCACTTGACCATGGAGCCTCCCACATACCTTTTGGTGAACTCTAGTCGAGATGTAACCTGAGTTTTCTTCAACAGTGGCTTTCTCTTTGCAGCTCTCCCATGAAGCTTTGACTGGTGAAGAACCCAGGCAGCAGTTTTATGCAGAGTCTCTCTCATCTCAGCTGCTGAAGCCTGTAACTCCTTCAGACTAGTCAGAGTTGTCTTGGTGGCCTCTCTCACTCGCCTCCTTCTTGCACAGTCACTCAGTTTTTGAGGACGGCCTGATCTGGGCAGATTTACACATGCGCCATATTCCTTCCATTTCTTGTCGATAGATTCAACATCAGGGGATGTTATAGTAATAATAATAATAATAAACTTTATTTGTATATCACCTTTAAAAACAGAGGTTTACAAAATGCTTGGACAATAAGCAGAATCACAATTACGAAGCATCAAACACAAACAGCAAAACATCACAAGAAAGACAAAAGCCCAACAACTGGAGAATCCATGAAAAACTCAGCCAGCAATGTCACTTCAACATCTTAAAAACTAGCAGAACATTCTAAACACGAAAATGATCTCAAATTAGAAGACATTTTAAAAACCCAGATATGTAAGATTCCATGATAAAAGTGGATAAAAACCCAGAATAATCTAAACCAATCCAGGCAACACAGGACCCAACTACACACAAGAAACCTAAGGATCAGAAATGTATAAGAATTTGAAATATTAGGAAGAGACAGAATGGAATATAAATCAAAACTGTAAATGTGTAGAGGTTAACAAGTCATCATACGAAAATTAAAATTCTAGACAGTTAAAGATATTAATCAGAATCATAATGATGATAATAGATAATAATAATAGGGGGTTAAAAGCTCTGTTAGGTAGTTTGGAGCCAGGCCCTTCAGTGCTTTAAAAGTAATGAGTAAAATCTTAAAATCAATTCTAAAACTTACAGTTACAGTAAACAAGTCTGGAGAAGATGAAGGCATGGAGGATTTTGTTATGGTCTGACTGGCTAAGTATTGATTTTATTTTGGCGATAGGCTCTGAAACCTTAAAACTCCAGGATTAGAATGATTAACTAAAATTAGATTAGAATAAAATACTGCCCTTGCATTCTTCCAAATATCTTTAAAAACTTACAAACCTTACTTTTTCCATTTTCTTTCTTTTATTCTACAGTCCCTCTTTAGTTCATTTATGGACTCTGTCAGCCAGGGCTGGGGTGTACTGTTTGACCTTTTCTCTTTAAAAGGTGCAACAGGGTCCAGGGCAAATTTATAAGTGTGATAAAAAAAAGAGAGACAAGCTCTTCTGTGTTAAAATTTGGATTAAGGGCAGTTAAAGACGCAAAATCAAAGATCGCCTTAGACTTACCGGCAGACTGAATTAAAAACCCTTCTAAGAACAGGTGCATTTTCAGTAAAAGCTGGCTGAGATAAAACCATGTTAAATAAAATCAGTTTGTGGTCTGACAAACAGATATCCTTAGTAAAAAAATCATCAGGATTAAGACTAATGTATAAAACCAAATCAAGCTTGTGGCCTTTAGAGTGAGTGGGTTCCTGTATCGCCTGGGTGAGATTAAAAGATTCAAGAGTTTCCATAAAATCAATGGACAGAGTTTGCGAGGGACAGCATACATGTATATTAAAATCACCCAAAATGAGAATTCTGTCATATTTAGAAATAAAATGGGATAAAAACTCTGAAAACTCTTGAATAAAAGCATTGTTGGGTTTGGGTAGTCTGTATATCAATATGATTAAAACAGGATCTTTTGATTTGATAATAAAAGTGAGGTGTTCAAATGACTTAAAACTGTTATTTCAGATGGGGGGACATTTAAAAATGTTCTTATAAATGACAGCATCTGATAGCCTGGGGCTGCTGAAGGTAAGTAAGTATGTTCAGTGTCTTGGAAGTTTTTTTTTGTATTTTACTCCTGCTGTATTTCTTAAATAACCTTTTCTCTGAGTTGCTTGGAGTGTTCATTTGTTTTCATGGTGCAATGGTAGCCAGGAATACTGACTTACCAGTGACTGAACCAGCCTTTCAGACACATATGTCTTTCCACTACAATCAACTAAGACACATTCACTGCACTCAGGTGACCCCCATTTCACTAACTGTGAGACTAGTAGCACCAGCTGGCTGGACCTCTGTTAAATTAGGTCAGTCATTTTGAAGAGAGTGAATATTTAGGTAATTTTTTACACATACTTTATAGGAATCGGTTTCACGTTGACATTTGGGGGGGGGGGCTTGCATTTTTGGTAAAAAAAAAAAAAAAAAGAAAAGATTAAAAAAAGCTAAATTATAATGACCATGATTGATTTATTTAAAAAAAAAAAACAATAAAAAGGTAAACATTCAAGGTGGTGAATAATTTTATTGACACTGTATCACCACAGAATTTTAAGTGCAGTTATATTAATGTATTTATATATCCAAAAATGCTCGCCTTATTTCGATGTATGCGAGAATTTTTGGAAAGTTCCCATATTTCCTGCAGCCCTTGAATGCATCAGTAACATGCATGGTAACCGGGGCGGATCTATGTTTTATAGAGCTGGGCGTGGGCTCCTCACTCCTCATCCCCTCTGCTCTCTGTGGAAGCACATTGTTCAACGCGGGCTCGTTTTACCCAGAACCAATGAATGCCTTGGTGCATTTTAGCTCCTGAAAACCAAACACTTTCTCGGAGATAACAAGGTACAGATATCTGAGGACGGCGGGAAGCAGACCAAGAACATTTTGTTTCCTCATCATTATCACAGCTGAGAGGCAACAGAGTTGAAAGATTTTTTTTCTTCTTCTCCTGTAGACGAAACGTCGCTGTTGTCGCTAATTAGACCCCTGCTTGTTGTAAGTATGCACTGCACATTCCTGTGTCCGAAATATGTCGGCACTGACTGTTTTGTCTATTTATACAGCTTTAAGCTTTTTGGAAGCACTGCTGGAGATTGCGGTCTACAGTTGAAACACGTTAGCTAGCTATTACATTTAAATATAAGCCCTCTTAACTGAATCGACGCGAGCAAGTCCGCCTTCTCTTTTTATATGTATGGCTAGATATGCAGTGAATTTTGTCTACATGTCTTTAAAACACAGTATTTGTGTTAGCAGCCTCCCTTGAGTTGGGGTGTTGTTACTTGGTTATGGAGGAATTTTACTGGACTGTTATGAATTTTCCCTTATCTTACACTGAAACAGAAACTGAAGGCATTAAATGAATACATCCATAGTGGGGAATTCACGTCCTGACGTTTGCGTTAGTGAGTAAGACAGTCTTGAGTGTGAGCTTGCTGCTGCCGATAGTGGCCACACAGACGAGTAGGGTGACGCCCCGTCACACTGAGTAAAAACTGAATGTATCACTGCGGAAGTTAGATTCCATTACAAAGCATTAAGAAAGCTGACTTTGGATTTATCTGCTCTCTGGAAGCTGCTGTCAAACTGTTGGGCAAGTTTTACTGAGCAAAGATAGCTAAGGCAGCACTTATGTTAGATTCACTCATAACATGGCTGTAGGGCTGTCAGTAGAAGGGAAACTATTTATCCACTTCGCTTGTCATAAAACCCAGGCTTATACATTTGGATGTGAGCCTTGGACTGCTAAAAACAAACGATATCAATGTCTTAATGATACCATGGAGGGGTATAGCGTCCAATAATGGACAGTTTTTGTTTTCAATTACCAAACATTGCATGCAAACCTTAGACATTGTTTTCAAGCAATGATTTGCCTATAAAATATGCCTACATATCATGTCTAAATATTCACGGTACAAACAATTAAGTTAGTGGCTGGATCAGCTGAAGACTTTTATTTATTCATCGTTGTCCGTTATACTTTTTCAGTGTACTTTAAGGACTGAAAGTTAACTTGTTGATCCTCAAAGTTTAAATTCGAGAGGCATCTGGCTGCAGACCTCTATGGTGGGACGTTTTGGGCTCATCTGTTGCAGACCTCTACAATGAGGTAACTTCGACCATGGGGTAGTAAGTGACATACTAACACTTGTTACGTTTCCTTAGTTTTTGGTGCGTAATTTTTTTGTTTGATCCTTCTCCCACTTACCCTAAACCTAACCTTCAGGGCTCAAGTGCCTCACCCTAACCCTCTCTGGGTTTTCCTTATTTTGTGTTATTTTAAATTCAGATTTATCCCCCTCAGTAAATTTTCGATTTAAATTTTAAAAAACTGCTGTTGTGAAAAATAGCCACTTACTGTAATCTCTGACAGTGAGTGGAAAATGTACATTATTCAGTAAGTCATTCTGGTTCCAGCTTGGGTAATGTACATCACTTCCGACCCCACAGTTGAGGTTGCCTCATTGTAGAGGTCTGCAACAGATAATCCCAAAATACCCCACCGCAGAGGTCTGCAGCCAGATCCTCTTGTTAAACTGTGCGTTTTAAGGGTGCAGTGTGTAAAATTGGGAATATTAGAAACATATAATGGCCAGATTCTAAATTGCAATGCTTGCATCTCCAGTGGTGATTGTGGCAACAAGTGTTATTCAAAATAATGCAGACCTGTTTTTTGGTCCCTTTTGTAGCACTGTGGAAACAAGCAAAATGCAAAAATCCAAGATGGCTGACTCTGTGGAGGGAACTATTTCCAAAGGCTATTGGAAGTTAACAAATATAAAACATTTTTTTATATTTAGGTGATCAAACACTCATTCAGATGGGTCCTAATTTCATTTTTACCAAGTCTGTTCAGCTAAATGTTACAAGGCTAAATATTATACACTGCATCTGTAAGGACTGAAGTTTTAGGTCTGAACTACATTTAAATAACAGTATCGAGATTGATATCGAATATCTGCAAAAATCCGATATTTTTTGCATCCCTAATAATTTCAAGATCACACAGTTCAAAAATTGACATAAATCTAGAAAAAAATCAAACAACCTAAATACTTCTGGCAATACCCCCAGCAGCATAGATGTATGTCCCAGAAATCAGTGTTGGGGACTTTGTTGTTTTCATTTATCAAACTTTGAGAGCAAAGTCCTACACACTGTATTTGCACAACTAATGCATTGTGGAGGAATTTGTTTGCAATTTTGACAGATTTGCTCCTCTGTTAGGCGAGTGTCTTATGAAAAAGAGAGTTTTCTTAAGCTTCTGCACTTTCTGAAACTATGTTCATTTAAATAACATAAGTTTTAAAACTTCTAGCATCAAAATGTATCAGAGTTATCAAACATCACTATACTGTTTCCCTCAAGAAAAAAATAGCATACATCTTTACATTATTGGCTGTAGGGTACATCATTTAACTAAACTGCTGTTCATATCTCATCCTTTAATCCAACTCAGTATCATTCCTCCAGTGGACATCAGCACCATGAGTCATATGTAACATGTCATCTACATACCTTTTCCATGATCATATAGACTGCTGGAGAACATTGGATGTAGACTGAGTCATATGAGTTTGACATCAGTGTTCAGATAAAGGGCAACAGCTGGAGGTAGGGTAGAGGTGCAGTGTTAGTCTTTTGTCCTTTTCTGTGGACAGCTGTCGCCTGGGTCGTGCCCATCGCAAGCCAAAAATTAATGTGACTCTTTTGGATAACAAGATATTACAAATGACTTTTATTTAATGCTTCTTTAATATGCTGCTTTAATTGGTGCTGTGGAGTGGTTACTTTTGTG
Source organism: Cheilinus undulatus (assembly GCF_018320785.1). Taxonomy (NCBI): domain Eukaryota; kingdom Metazoa; phylum Chordata; class Actinopteri; order Labriformes; family Labridae; genus Cheilinus; species Cheilinus undulatus. Next base: position 33,221,862 of record NC_054873.1, read on the forward strand.
TTGTGTAATAGAATATTTAAGGGATGTTTTGATTACAAAGGAGCTTTACCACCATAAACTTTGATATATTAGTTCAGATGCATGGATTATGAAAACTTAAGCCATTAACCAATGTGTGAAAGAACAATTTAGCTGATAGCTGTCAGCAGTTTTTTTCTGTTTTCATCATTTCTTTTGGTGTAACACTCAGGCATTTAACCAAAATCCCACAGATGTCCAGAGGTGGGAACCGGAAATGGTCAAATGTGAGCTCATGTCTGCATTTTAGGACTCATTCGTGCACCACTCTTTTAGCATACAAAGCCAAACACCGGGATCTGCAGATATGAGTATTTTTGCTGATATGTACAGCTGATATATTGGCTGTACATATCAGCAGCACAAGTCATATATCAGCTTTAAATAACGACTAAATCTATAACTGTACCATCAGGTATAGGTTGTTGACATGCCACACTGTCTACTGCTTTACTCCTCTTTAAGCTCTTCTTGACTTGGCCTCTCTTTTCACTGGAGACACTTGGTGGTTGTTACAATTAATAAATAATAAATGAGGTGTTTGTGTATTATATTGTTATTGGTAAAAGATAAAATGAGTTTGGAAATATCGGCATCTCATCTCATCTCATATATCAACAAAAATCCTTTATCGTGCATCTCTTATGCCTTTATTCCTAGAGGAGGATGGAATGAGAGAGATGGGGAGAGACATGCAGGAAAGGAGCCACAGGCAGGACTTAAACCCAGGTCGCCCATGCATATAGGCCGCGCCTTAATCACTCCACTTTGCCATCTTTGCCATCTTTGCCCCAGAGATCATATTGCTCTTAAAAAACAACACATATTGATCAAGTATGGAACATTTTGAAAGTATTGTTCAAAATGTACATTTCAGTATTTCACTTTGAAATGAATTTGAAGAAACATTTTTTGTATGGTTTTGAAAGTCTTTTTTCATATTTCAGATTTTAAGTTTTAAACACTGGATTTGTTGTTGTTATTTGTTGTGCCAAGTAGATTGTAGGAGTCTGTTAAATGCCATTCACCATCTCACTGCTAACCTATAGAGTTGTTCCCTTATTCTTTTTGTAAATAACGCCAAAGGTTGCATGTTTGGATTCTCATTTCTTTAGAGATGATACCATAACACTGATCTTAGCTACCTGATGTTGATCCTTTACAGGTTTACAAGGGATGCATGGTATTACTGCCATGATATCAGTATCAGCAGATATTAGCTGTGTTCCTATGTGAGAATAAGTTTGTTGAGTCTAATACGGGACTGACAGATGCCAGCTGAAGTCTTTGTCTTTGTTCATCCTCATTCCTTAAACTTTAAAGTGTGTTTTAAGGATTAAGGTATAGGTTTTAACTTCATTTTGGCATTGATATCTGTATCAGCTCAAATGAATTTGGAAATATCAGCATATCAAATATCATAAAAAATCCAATATCGTAAGGTTGACTTGCAGCTTAGACTATGTGACCTGCAAATATTTCTGTACAGAGTGTTTTTTTTAGTATGCCCTCACAAACTGCAACAGCTGGACAAAATTCATTGATTCCACTTTTTGCTGATGAGTTTGGGGGTGTTTGGTGTCCGATGATAACCCTTATGGCTCCTGTAACTGGCAGCTCTTTGTGTGTGTGTGGAGGTCAGCTGGGCTTTTCATCTCTGCTGCTGCCTCATCTGTCTCACCCTGCCTGACCAGCTGAAAGGATGACCCAGTGGGGAAAAGGTCACCCGTACTCCGGTGCCTTTAAGAGCAGCTTGTTTTAGCATGCAAACATTAATATGGACACCTGCAACCAGAAAGTCTTTATCTAGATGTTTATGAGGGAGAAAATGTTTGAGGGGGATTTTTTTAATTAACAGATTGTCATTGAGAAAAGTTTAGGTTTCATTCATGAATTTTGGAGTATTTTCTATCATCCTGCAATGGGAATGAAATAGTGCTTTAAATGGATCTAATATAACACTTATGTGTACTTTGTTTGCTTTCATTTCATTAGTCAGAGAGCAGAGCAGTGATTCCTCAGATGCCGGTCAATGGTGATGTTTGGATGCCGTTTAGAGGGATGATGTCATTGGAGAGCAGTGGGAGGGTGTGTAGGGCTATCAAGGCTCCAGGATGGGTCTTGGAGTCTCAGTATTCGACCATGATACCTCCCTGGAGAGGGTCTCCTTACCATCATCTCTCCATTAAAAATCTATTATCTCTGGAGCAGGCTTGTGGCTCTGCCAGTATGGATCCTTTAACCAATTAGGGGCTTTAATGGAGAGCGGGGTGCATGTTGAGGAAGGTGGCCTTTAATATGGCCTCCATTTTGCATTGTGTGATATTGGAGTGCTAAGATATTTTTTTGGGCTGGAATTAAAAAAGGGATGTTTGTTGCCAATAATTATAGAGTGGAGATAGCCAGGATAAAGCAGAAGAACATTAAGCTTTTTTCATTATTGATTTCTTCATACATTTTTCCGTTTCCAGGTCGACCCCTCCCTCCCTGTGGTTTCTATGCCCTTGGTACACAGTAAGAGTAGCCCTCTCCCAGCCTAGCCCCCTTCTCCCATCAGCCCTCTTGCTGCTCTCTATACTCACACCCTCCGTAAGCTGCCATGTAAGATTATCCTGGTCCAGGCGGGGCTCTAGGGTTTCAAAACGAACTGTTAATTTCCCAGGCTGGAGGTGGTGAGCTAAAAATAAACTTCAACACAGACATACTGCACTGCTTATTTATCAAAAAGGGAGCTGTCATACAATGTTGTTTGGAGATGTTTGAAGGATTAAGTATCTATTAGGTATCTTCTGATACTATTCTTTGAGGTGAAGTATCTTGCTACACATTTACATGTGCTGTAGGGGCTTGAGATTGAACCCCAGACCTTCTGGTTGAAGACGATCAACTCTACCTACTGAGCCACAGTCATCCATAGATGAAAATACAGCCTTAGATAGTGCATTAACCTCCGAAGACCCTGCATGTACATATGAGGACATTACGTTTGGGTAGTAATTTTACTAATTTCAGCTATTAGGGTTTTTGAGATAATTGTCTATGATGTCCACAGAAGTTTAAATAATTTCCTTGAAATATTGATAGAATAGACAATGATGTTTTGAGGAATTTTTATGGAAAATTTAGGGAATTTGTACATTTTGGGGAATTTACATGGATATTTTCAAGTACTCTCATGGAAATATGAGAGAAATATGGGGGATGTGTTTGATCATTTCCTTGGAAGTTTTGGGGAAAATTTGCTTTGAATTTTTGTAAATTATCATGAATATTTTGGAAATTTGGTTCAATGTTTGGGGGAATTAGTTTGGGCATTTTAAGGGACATTAAGGGAAATCAGTGTAAATTTTAAAGCGGGGTTGTCCTTTGAATTTCTAAGGAATAATTACAGAAATTTCAGATACATCTTTTGAAAGTTTGGGTAGTTTTCCAAGAGGATCTGGCTGCAGACCTCTGTAGTTGGGCATTCAGCTGCAGACCTCTACATGGGGCATATTCGACTGGGGAAGTGGTGTACATTACCCAAGCCAGAACCAGAATGACGTATTGAATTATGTAAATTTTCCACTCGCTATGAGAGCTAAGTGGCTATTTTTCACAAAAGCAGAATTTCATTGACTTAAAATGGAAAATTAACTGAGTGGGATACATTTAAATTTAACACACCACAAACTAAGGAAAACCCAACAAGGGTTAGACTTAGGCAGCTGAACCCTAAAAGCTAGGGTTAGGCCAGGGGGAAGGGGGGTAAATTAGAAACAACACACCATAAGCTAAGGAAAACCCAAAGAGGGTTAGGGTTGGGCAACCAAAACCTAAAGGTTTTCTGGTAGCCCAATCAAAACCTTCCCCACCCAAAGGGGACGGGAAGGGGATAAAATAAAAAATAGTATTAACTAACTTAAAACCCAACAAGGGTTAGTACATCGTTTCCTGCCCCACGGTCGAGGTCGCCTCATTGCAGAGGTCTGCAGCAGCTGAGCCTAAAACGAGGTCTGCTGCCAGATAACTCTCGAATTTTCACCATTTGCGTGGAATTTTGGGGACTGTATTTTTAAATTTGGGGGAATCTGATGATAAATTTTCAAGGGTATTTGCTTTGAAGTTTTCAGCAATTTCCATTCTTTTGTCAGTGTTTAGGTTTGATAGCAGTTAAGTTTTGCTGAAACATTTGGGGACAATTTGAAAAAAGTTTGTGGTACTTTTTCCTGGTAAATTTAAAAAATATTTTTTAATTTTTCACAACAATTTTTGGCAGTTTCTTTGAAATTTTAGGGAATTTTGGAATGGAAAATATCGAAGGAATTCAGAAGTTTTAGTGGAAATTTTGTTTATGCCTAGCTTTAAGAAGTCCATGTGGCCCTTCATCAAAATAACAAGAAAAGTGATTCTCTCCCATACCTCTCTTAATAACTGATACTGACTAAAGACCCCAACAACTGGCCAATTGGCTGACACATAGCCAAAACATAAGGTCAAAAACAAATCCAGTGCTGTATTTTCTGCAGAAACGGGACCTTTGGCACATTTATAGTTTTATGTCAAAATTAATTCCTGTTGAAGACAAGGCTGAGCTTCTAAAGTGATCAGGTCCTACTTAATAAAAAAGTGGAAGAAACTAAAAATTAATTCTAAACAAAAGCTCTAGTCTCAGAAGGTTAAAACTGACACTGTTTTATCTTTATATGGCATCACAATCTCCACTAACATGACCATTTTCCTGAAACTAGTGCTTTTTGTTGAAAAGGTAGCTTAAAGGAATAGTTACGAACTTTTCAATTGGAGTTGTACTTGTCGGTAAGCTTATTAGCACAGAAGATGTCAGTCAGTTTGGACTCTGTATGATTTAGAGTGTAGACACAAAAGCTAGGATAAACAGCCAGGCAGACAGGATTCTTTGCTCCAGATAACTTGGCTTATTATTCAGAAAAACAAGTTAAAAAAAAAAAAAATCAACATTGAGGTCAGTGTACCCTAAAAAATTTAACAGCACTATATTTTTCTGCTAACAGGCCAGACACAAGAAATGTGTAAATAATAGTAGTTGGAAAAGTGCATTGGTCAGTGTTACTTTGAGGCATATTTGAGGAGTTGGCAATGCTGGTACTGGACGGCTTTTGTCTTATGATCACGGTATGTTGATACTGAAGCAGGAAGCTTTGCACATCCACCTTTGATAAGCTTATCTGTTCACCTCACTCTGATCTTCATCAAAGTGATTTATACCGTGCATGGTGGATACTCTGACAGTAATGTAAAATTTAAAATTAAGGACACTTTTGCAGATGAAAAATGTGAGAAACATTGATACATGTTCTGATTATTTTGATCTCCGGCAGCAGTGCCCTCATCCCTCCTCTCTGCCTGCTCAAAGAGCAGCTCAGTATGCGCCCCTCCTGACAACAAGTGGCTGGGAGGAAGCGACAGCATCTCTATCAATGATTAATTTTGCCATTCATCTCCGTATGTATGTGTGGATTATTAATCAGTCGCTGTCATGGCCTAGTTCGAGAGGGGAGATGGCACGGCAGTCTGTTTTTCTTCCCCCGGTCTCCTGGTAGCGGGCATGGGTGCTTTGAATTTGCATCTCATGCTGTAAATTTTAATCATTTGGCAGGTGCACACTTGAGATGTGGTTATGTAGAAGCAAGGCAGCAACCAACCATGTCAGAATCTGGAGAGCTGTGGGGGTGTAAGAGAGCCAATCTTATTTTTGTACGTTTTTATTCATGTGTGTGTCCTACATTTTCCATCTTTAGTATTTATCAGTTCAATTCTGTGGTCTTTGTTGGCATGGATTTTCAAATACAAAGCCTAAAAAGCTCAAGTTGGAATTGAAATTATTCACACCTGTTGATCCACACTTTTAATTGAAATTTCAATTTAATGAACGATTATTGTTCCATGATTAGTACTTATTATAGCTTTGCTGTAGTAAGGAGAGAGAGCACAGTCTAAATTGGACAAATACATTGGCATCTGTCAGTCCCAGAAGAGTTGAAGCTGTTCTAGCTGCATAGGGTGGACCGACGTCATATTAGACCCTGTGGATTAAGAATGGGATGTCACTTAAGTTCATATGCGAGTCAAGGCAGGTGAGCGAATACTTTTGGCAATATAGTGTATTTCACATTCAGGTGATACATAGTGTTTTTGGAAGGGTAGGACCTTTTGAAGAATCTCAGATGTAGATTGGATGAACTTTCTGTCTTATTCATTTTAGGCCAGTCAGAGCATCAAAACATGACAATAATGGGCATGTGCTGCCCTGGTGAGTAAACTTCATAGCGTCGGCATTACAGACAGCCATTATGGTTGTTGACCATCGGTGGAGCCAGTTGGTGAATCAAACTCTTGATAAAGCTATTGAGGAGATAAGCAAAGCATCTTTTCCACCAAGTAAAGTTTTCAGTGCAGTTCTTAGCTTCTCTTTAGACGAAGACATGTTCAGTTTGGATCAAACTGCAGCTGTAGCTACATTACTGGCAGCTGTGTTTACAGGCTTGCACTACAAGTAAACCATGTCTGTAGCTATGGCCTTGTTACCCTCAAATCAAGCAGATTGGTTTATTCATTCTCTGAACGGGAGCAAATGTATCAGTTTGAAGCTTTGCAAGATGGATCCACTTGATTACAGTAGAATCTGAATGATCCATCAGCTTTGTACAGTTAAAGTTGACAGTTAACAGTTAAATTGTAAAGCTGTTATATCAAAATAAAATAATGATCATCAGGAAATTTAAGATGTAGCTAGTAGTCATTTAATAATTTGACATGCTGTATTTGGTTCTTCCTTTTATTGTAAAGCTTGATAAGTTTCCAAATAGCCATAATGTGATTTTTATTTCTTGAGCTTTCATCCTCTTGCTACCAGAGGTGTCTCAGCGCCTGTCCTTCCCACACTTGTCCCTCTCCTCTTCCCACAGCTGCTGTTTATTTGGTTTAAGGAGGCTGTGAGGAGTGAGGCTGGCTATGCAGCTCTGACACGGTCTCTGTACAGCAGCCAGGTCGGCCTGCACTGTGTACCAGGTTGATTTATATACAGTGAGGGAAAAGGAAGCTAAATGTTTTGCCACAAGATTGAGAAGTCAGGATAATTCCCTTCCTGTTGTGCTTGAAAATTAAAGCTGGGAGGCTGTTTTTACAAGGAGGCCACTGTTGATACTGGTGATGTTCAGGGCTACCTGTTCCATTAAGGCAAGATACGGCTTACCGGATCACGGATGTGTTGTAGGAGCATGTGTGTGTAAGTGTGGGACTAAATGAGAGCCTCTAAATGACTGTGTGGTCAGGTAGCAGGTCTGCTTTTCTGTGAATCATTAACCAGTCTCAGTCTTTGCTGATCCCAGTCTGCTCCCATATCAGACACTTTTAGACACAAATAACAGTATTTAAGAGGTGAAGGCTGATTCTGTTGATGAAATCTCACACCCACAGACAAAAACGGGAGCAGCTACCTTTGACTCCCTGACAGTGAAATGACTTTTTAAGTTTAGCTTTCCTTTCTATTTTGCATGGTGTCCAGTTTAGACACTGGTGGCCTGTCCTCTGCTACTTCTCTCTTTTTCTACAAGACAAGTTTCAGATTCACTCCAGCTGTATGTGTGCTCCTCTGGGAGATAAAGCTCTAAAGACAGGGTGTGTATTCTTCTCCAGCTGGCTGAAGTGTCACTATTTAATTTAGGAGTTTGTGTTACAACCTTATGTATTGAATTTGATATTATTGATGACCTCAAGGAGGTAAAGCAGCATATGTGACACTGCCAGTGATGTGTTGAGGATGTTAAAACCTTATTTGACTATTTTACAGAGCTCAGCTACAGAGGAATGAGACAGACTTATGAGGAAGAGAAAATGAAAGCAGTTTTGGGTGTTAAGGTGGTGCAGATGAAGTAAGCTGTGTCTAACAGTGCGTGAAGCGATTACTGTACGTTTGTGTTGAAAGTGTCTTTTTTTGTCACATCTGTCAGAGAGTGAAACAAACCTGGACGTTAAGAAATCCAGCACCAGTGATTTTCCTCTGAGCTCTGACAACAGAGCTGACATCACTGATGACATAACTGCACCGCTCATTGTTGTCTGTATGGCGCTGAGCTGAAGTCGTAACCATGGGAGGCTCCTGTGGTTGCCTTAAGCCTCGGGCACACTGTATTTGTGGTTAGCCATAGGCTTGGTCATACTGGCTTGCTGTAGCTTATAATTGAATTAATCCTCTAAAACCTCTGTGATATCAGCAGCATGTCTTACTCTCTGACTTATCATGTGCAGTCATGTCTGTGTGATGGATAAGGTCATCTTCAGGTCATAAATCTGGTAATTCAGTGAATCTGCAGTTAAAGCTGAGTCACACTTTTTAAGTGTCTGTAATGGAAACGCCCATATGACTACTTTCTCTTCTCAATGACTCAACACAGCTGGAATTTCACTGACCCGCAGAGTTGAGGGTGGTGGTGGGGATTTCAGGACATCTACTCTGTGTATTACTTTGTCTCGTCTTTGCATTCATTCACTCACATGTTTTGTTCCAGCTGACCCAATACTTCTAAATGGAAACAAATATCAAAGAAACCAAGGCATAAAAGATGAAAAGCCTTCTTAAAGTAGAGCTTGTTAAACAAAAGCATTGACTTAAACACGTTTAGGCATCTGACCCTCTCTAGAAAGTTGACTTCTAAATGGCATAGTTTAACATGCACATTTGATGAATATCCAGATATTTTAATGGGGATGCATCACTACCACTTTTTTCAGACCAAGTGCAAATACCAGTATGAATTCTGAATAATAACATAACAATTCTTAAAGAGTAACTATAACCCCAACACTTAAAGGAACATTCATGTGTGTCTTTTAATGAGCAGCAGGTGACCTGAAGGTGCGGCTCTCAGTCATAGTCTGTATAAAACTGATCCCCTTCGATATTCATGGCACACCTGTCCCCACATACTTGTGTATTTCTGCCTGCTGTTGTGAGAAGATCAAGAGGGGGTTGGTGCAGAAATTTGCTCAACTATCGCTCATTTTAACCACGTTTTCCATCCGTTTGTCCCGCAGGCTACTGATCCGTGCAAACATCTACTGCGTGATATCCAGGGGACTTTTCTGCATTATAAGTGTGAGTCTTGTTGCGAGAATTTAATAAATTGTGTGCAATCTTGCACCGAAATTCAGCCCTTCCTTGTTTAAATATCTTGGATATTGGTTCAAATACAACTTTTGCAGATAAACCAGTCGCATTGGAGAACTCTCTCATGATACTGAGTCAAAGCATCCCAGTACTTATTTGACTCTAGCCCTGACACAGGGAGGAAGAGCATGTAGAGACAGAGATGGCATGCAGTGGTGTAAATAAGTTAAATATCATAAGGCTATTTAGTTTGTTTAATAAAAGGACAAGGTATAAACCTGCTCTAAGGTATCCTTAAATGACTTCAGTTGTGATCTGGTGTTGTGTAGAAAATAAAATAGGATAAAATATACTTGACCTTCAAGGGGGGGGGGGGGGGGCAACACTGCATGAGTTTTCATTTGAGAAAGTGGTCTGAGGGTTTAGTTACTCTTTTAAGTTATTTTGAAACTTTATTTTAGTTTCATCAAATTTTACACACCTGTCTTCTTAAAAGTTTAACTGTGTGTTGTTTGCATTATACTGTATTTTGTCATTCTCATTTGTGTTAAATTGTCACCAAATTGTTGACATGGCTCCAACCTGCCTTGCCACTCAGATAATTAGAGGCTAATATCAGGCTGTAAAATGATATTGAGTACAGCATATGGAATGTTCATAGGTACAAGCACTTAAGCCCGGTATCTGTATCAGAATCAGTGCATCCCCTGCATAAATCTTCATTTTTGCCTCCTTTTTTTCCCCTCTGTCTCAGTATTCTGTACTGCCATCTGCTGTTTTACATAAGCTTTTGAAAAAATTTGTCTCAACTCAGCCATTGTTTCTGATTGTGATCTAAAATTTAGATTTTTCCGTAAGTAATTTTCCCTAAACAGTTGAGTGTAATATGATGGTTATAATGTTGCTTTTTTCTACTTACAATCAAGCTCTCCATGTTGGAGAAGCAGCAGTTTAGTGTTTTGTTTTAAAATACATTCCTGGATCATAATTTGTTCTGCTTTTTACCTGTGCAAATGATCTCCTTCAGAAATTGATCTCATTCATGTTCCCTCAGGAGACTGACATGTTTCTTTAATAACATGCTTTGATTTATAGTCAGGGCAGCCGTGTTGCATCGACAAGACCCGTTAAGTGGGTTCAGTGGGTCCATAGGGGATGACTGCAGACACACCTGGAGTCATAAAATACAGTTTCAGGCCTCTTGTGTTGTTGCTATGGACCGATCCCTGTGGAAGAAGCAAGGGAAACCAGCATGAAGCAGTTAACATTAGAATAATAGCTTATTATCAGAAAGATATGGAGAGATATGGCTGCCCCTTTTAACGTATTTTTTGTCATTGCTCAGTGATCAGTGTGAGTGGCACATGTCTTGCTTGGTTCAAAGGTAGGCATCAGTAACATGAAACCTGAGTGATAGGGGTCAGCCTGCCAGTGTCATGCCCCTTCCCTTTCTCTCCTGCTGCTCTCCCCTCTCATACACACTCTCTGCTTTTCACACCGAGCACAAGAGGATTGGAACATCGAGTACCTTCAGCACATTTTTCACATTCCCCTTTGAGGGTCTCAACCTCAGCCCCCACTACAAACACACACAGACTCCAAACCACTAATGTTTCTCACCACTGGCCAGTGATGCTAATAACAGTTGGCTTAGTCTAAACCTCTAGTTGTGGAGCACATCACAGCATTCAAGAGGCAGAGAGCAGCTTGCCAAACCTTAGCCTGTTTCTGTTGTTGTTCTCTCTGTACCTGGTGATGATGAAGCTGCTGAATGTCAGATTATTGACCCTGCACCTTTTCTCTTCTGCTTTATTTCTCTTCAGCGGTGCTGTGTGCCAGTGTGTGGTGAGCAGCAGCAGCAAAGATGACGGAGTATAAGCTGGTGGTGGTGGGAGCAGGAGGCGTGGGCAAGAGTGCACTTACCATCCAGCTCATCCAGAACCACTTTGTGGATGAATATGACCCCACTATAGAGGTATGAATCTTTTCTATATGTTCTACGTGCTGTTCACAGGAAATGCATGTTTTTGATATGATTTTATTTAACCAGGAAAACTTCACATATCGTTTAAAAGAGTGTCCTGGCTGAGACGAGCAGCATGATTAAAAAAGACACAAACTTAAAAACAGAGCAATTCCAATCACAGTACAACCAAATCCTGAGTCACAGAGCAAAAAGTCATCTGTTAGATCATCAACCGGATGCATCTTCCTCTAATGCTCTCAGCCTACCTTTAAAAAGATTTAAAGCAGTGGTTCTCAACTAGTGTAGTCTCAGGACCCTCCACTTTTTAAATAACAATACGCGACCCAAATTTTAAAAAGTTATTTAAAAATGTTACAGCTTGGATCTTCAGTGAAGAAAATAAATGACAACTGATTTTTTACACCCCATTTTCCCATGACAACATGTACATTTTTGCCATTTTTACAGAGATCGTAAGAAATTACTTCATTATCATGGAAAATCCTTTTTTTATTATAAGAAAATTAGATAAATTAGTTGAAATGTTAATAAAATGTTTACCCATGATCACATTGAAACAGAGTGGAATCAGAAGTATGGATTGATATCCACTAAACCTTGTAGACATTTGCCACCTTTTTTTCCAGTCACACATAGGAAGGGGTTCAAAATATCGATTCTCAGATTTTAATTACGATATCGATTCATATAATCCAGAGATTGATCTTTGATTATAGGCCTGCTCTTTTTCCTGATGGCTCCTCGTGAGTGTCCTTCTGTTGCTCATGCAGCTTGAAACTTGACCAGCACCTGCCTCTAAAAGCCTTTAGACTTAGATTCAAGGTTTGAATCTCATGCCTAATAATGTTATTTTTTAACCTTGCAAGGCAGATAGATATGCCCGTTTCCTTGTTTTTCACTGGCGAATCCATCTTGCAAAGTTCCCATCTGAACCGTTTGGGCCCGGTTAGTAAGTGACGGGACCAATCAGTGACAAGGGGCAGTACTTTCAGGCGCAGCAGAGTCGTGACGTTAACAAGCAGCAGCAAGAGCTGGTGCAGTTATAGAGGGAGAGATTAGCGTGGATGCTGCTAAAGCGGATGCATTTTATCAGAACTTGACAACATGTCTTTGTTAAAAGAAGAACAAAGAACAGCAGTGAGTTGTTTTCTTTTCAAAAACGACAAAAGTCGAGTACATACATGTCTATAGTCGCCATGTTTTGCGTTATTCCTCAGTAGCTGCACACGTGCAGCTCGATAGCGGCTACGTCACGTGTTTTGTTGCTCTGATTGGCCCGTAGAGATGTGACAGACAGAACATTCACCCAGTCACCCTCCGAGTTTTTTTCAAAGCCTCTGCCTTTTCTCAAACATTTCCCATTGAAGTTTTCCCAGATATATAGATAGATAAACTTTATTGTCCCATTCAGGAAATTTGTCTTAGACAGCGGTGCTACTGGCTAAGGGCACGATATACATAAAAAAAACACCAGACAACATAAACAGTTACATTTGCAAAAGGTTGGCGACAGACATGGTCAGTAGTAATTACACTAGAAGATTAAGTGCAGTGTTCATTGCAATAATCATTGAGAATAGTAAAACAAGTTAAAATGGTCGAATAATGACGAGAATAAAAACATAAACAAACGAAAAAGGCAGCAACAGCAGTACTACTGTCCGAGTTGCCAGCTGAGCAGCGCCACCAGAAGTGAACTCCGATAGATGTGTGAAACAAATCCATCTGGCGTGTCAGGTGAGTTATTTTTGATATCTGGTGCATATTATCAATATGAGCTGGATATGCATATGCAAGATGTGCCACATGGATATAAAAACTAATGTATTAGTTTTGCGTCATTTTCTAAATGCAAACAAATTGATATGTTTAAAAATGTGCCTGGTTTGACGGTTCTTTGTACAATTTCCATCTTTTGTTCACCAAGGATCTCTTAAATGAAATAGCTAAATAGAAGTTTTAAATAAACATCCCTTTGTGAATCAAATCACATCAACTTGAATTGAATCATGAATTAAATTGAGTGAGGATCTTGTGAATAGAAATTAATTTAGACAATCAGTTGTGACATCCTGCCCTATTTACAACCCACTGAAAACCACTCCATGACTCACTTTTGGGTCCCGACCCACCAGTGCAGAACCACTGATTTAAGGAGACTGGCTCCTCTAGACCTAAAGCCTGCTACGGCAGATTCCAGGCTGTCACAGAGCGAGGCTGTAGCTCCTTGAATTTTCCACAGGAATAAAATCACACAAATATGATGGGAGCAGGTTAAGTATAGCCTTATAAATAAGGATATGCCAATGATTTAGCCTCTGAGGGGTTAATAAAGGCCACCCAGCTCAATCATACAGAGTACAAAGATGAGCCAAGGACTTCAGATTCATTATAATCCTCTGTGCCCCATCATGTCAAGTCAAAATGTATTTATATAGCAACCACAATTAACCAAAGTGCTGCTCAGGTTTAAGACATGAATAAGAAAGCTTAAAATACATGACATTACATGCATACAAGGCAATAATAAACAGTACAAATAAGAGCAGAAAATATCAAGATGTCAAAGCTCAAGTGATATTAAAAGTCAGTTCAAACAGATTAGTCTTAAAAAAGGACAAAGTTTTCAACAGATTGAGCAGTTCCACAGGTAAACAGTTCCACAGTCTTGGAGCAGCCTCTGCAAACACTCTTGTCACCATGGGTTTTTAGCCTGCACCTTGGAACATCTAAGAGCATCTGATGTGTTGACCACAGTGCCCTGGCTGGAGCATGATGGTGCAACAACTCAGACAAGTATTATGGGGCTAGCCCGTGCAATGTTTTAAAAACTAGTGAAAGAACTTTAAACTGGATCCTGAAGGGAAAGAAGCTAAACCTGCCATGACATGATGGCGTCAGCTGCATTTTGGACCTACTACAGACAACAAAGCAAGGACTGATCAATCTGTGCTATACAGTATCCAAAGATTTAAGGCATTGTAAAGCAAATAAAACAGCAACAAGTCTTTTATTTGCATCAAAAGAAAAGCGAGACTTATTTCTGAAATAAAAACCTAGTTGCAGCTTTAACTTCTATCCCAGTTGCTTAATATAAAGCTTATAAGACAGCTATTTATCAGTCAAGAAGCCAAGGTTTGTATGGCTAATTGTTCTTTTAAATAGCTCTAAATTGTTGCATATTTGTGCAACAGTTTCATATAAAAATTTGTGTGCAGCAATCTACAACATCCCACAGTTACAACTGAGCTTTTTATCCTCAACCTTCTGGAAATGACAGCTCAGTCTAAATGAAGTAAATTTAATTAACTTAATAAAACTCTTTGGCTTTCCCAAGATGGTCAGGCTTTGAATATATGTAGTAAAATTGTTTACTCGGGCTCTCTATAACCACTTTATTGAATATGAAGCACTGACCAGCACTGCAGGCACTGCAATGAGATGAGGGAAGCCAGTGAGAATGTTTCTCCTCTCTTTTCTCTCTTTTTCTCCCTGTCTCCACTCTCTCTCTCCCTTTCTCACCACGCCTGCCTCTGGCCAGACAATGTCCTTTTTGTGTGTTTGCATTCCTGGCCCCTATGCTCTAACAAACAAAAGGACGGCACTCCATGTTTTTGTGGCTGCGTGTTGGAAGGCTAAACATTGGCCCCAATAGATGCCCTGCTCCTCTGATCTCTTGATGCTCGTTTGACTTGGGAATGGATGGGGAATTGAATTACACACAACACTAAAATACACAGAATGACCAGCTCTTTTAAGTTTGAGTTTTATTTATTTATTTCTGCAGGACTCGTACAGGAAGCAGGTTGTGATTGACGGGGAGACCTGCCTGCTGGACATCCTGGACACTGCAGGTCAGGAGGAGTACAGCGCCATGAGGGATCAGTACATGAGGACAGGGGAGGGCTTCCTCTGCGTCTTCGCTATAAACAACACCAAGTCTTTTGAGGACATTCATCAGTACAGGTGTGAAAAAAAGACATGTAATGGATGAGATGGGCATCACATATTGCATCAATGATATAAGGCTTTATTCTGTCTGATCAAACACCACACGCCTCTGTTTGTGTATTTGTACATGGAGTGTGTTTTCCAGGGACTCCCATGGGGTCTGAATAGAGAGGGGTGTGTATATGTATGTGTGCCAGCTCTCTGCAGCAGTCGGGTGATGTCATACTGTAGCGTTTAACACGGCTAAAGAAAGCTTAGCCCCCAACTGGAGGATTACAGCATGATGCCAATGAAATTGATCCTGACTCAATTAGAGGAACAGGGGGAGAGAGGTAGCACTTTCAAGGACAGGGAAGGAGAGAGGGGGAGAGAAATTCAGCTGGAGATGACAGCATCCTCTCTCTCTTTCCCACATTTTGTCTTTCTCATCACATTAGACGCCCACTTGACAGTCCTGCACGTGGAAAGTAAAAGAGACATATTAGGTTTGCCACTTCCTCTAAGGATTTGCAGGTTTTGAGTTTATTACACTTGTGTGTCTGGATTGCTGCCATTGCAGCCTGGTCTTTGTTTTTTTTTTCTTATTAGTCTCAGCTTAAACTGCTGCTGTCACTGTGTGCAGCTTGCAGAAGTATGCAGGGATATTTTGCTTGAAGCTTGAAGGGTAGGTGGTCTTTTTAGAGCTGGTGAGTTATTTTAGGATCTGTTGTCTATTTTCAGGCAAAAAAGTCAGGCACATTTGCAACAGTGTTTGCACATAGTACCACTGCTCTGCTGATTTTCGTTCTGATTGGGCTTATTTTTAAATGCAATGGGTAAAATATTTCTCTTTAATTTGAAATACTTGGGCCACCAGGAGCATAATGGCTAGGTCGATCCTCATTTACGGAGTCTCTAGTCTTTTAGGTGGGCAGCCCAGATTTAAGTCTGACTTGTAACTCCTTTTCTGCAATTCATTCCCCACCTTCTCTCCCTGACTCCATCCACTTTTCTATGTAGATGAAATCCTAAAATGAATCTTTCAAAAACTCAGATACTTTCCTCACTAGCATGTAACAGGTCTAGAACAGAGCACCATATCTTAAGTGCCATCAAGTCTTAAAGTAACAGTGGTCATAAACACCATTAGCAGTGTTGCCTGCAGATGGGCAGGGCAGACTCTAGTGGCTGCATCCTGCTGCAGTGTAGCTCAGGGAGAAGAAGGGCCCAAGCTGATAGATTGATCTGACCCACTCCTCTCACTCAGTTCCCCCCTGGCCGCCTGGCGTTTGGCGCTAGCTGCTGTAGTGATGAGGTAATGCTGTTCGCTGCCTGCCTGTTGCCTGTCCCTCCCCCTCCCTCTTTTTCTCCTCACCTCCCTCCTTCAGCAGTGCAGCACAGCCCAGCACCGGCAGGGCCCCCAGGTCCTCCTCAGGGTCCTAGAGCTCCCTGGGTGGATTGCTCTCCAGCGGTTGTGCTGCTGTTGTTTATTAAGCAGTGATGATCCCAGACAAGAGAGATGTCACTGTGGTGAAATGCAGATCTAATAAAGGAACATGTTTTGTAAATTAAATGTTTCTGTTGCATTGTTTTTGTTTTTGTAATTGACAGGGAACAGATTAAACGTGTAAAGGACTCAGACGATGTGCCCATGGTGCTTGTGGGAAACAAATGTGACCTCCCTGCACGTACGGTGGACACAAGGCAAGCCCAAGAACTCGCCCGATCCTACGGCATCCCTTATATAGAGACCTCTGCAAAGACACGACAGGTATGAAGAGATCAAGAAGAAAACACCTACATACCTTTCATAAAGGTGGCACTATTTCACACATTTTCATGGTCACAAGAATGTAAACAAACACAGTTAAGACATTTTAAATCACTGCTAAAATGTTGAGGGCCCTGGAATTCTAAATGGCCCTTTGACTGAGACATGTTTCAATAATTTCTCAAACACATTGTCTAGGCTTCAAGGTGATGTCAGGATTTTTTATCATTCATTTTTGTGGACCTGCTTGTTTATATGTAAATTTGTGGCATTTATGGCAGCATAATAACCTGACACGCCCGATGGATTTGTTTCACACATCCATCTGGAAAACCTTCGATATACAGTGTTTGGGAAAGGGCAGAGCCTTCAAAACAAAACTCGGAGGTTGATTGGATGAACGTTCTGTCTGTCACATCTTTACGGGCCAATCAGAGCAACAAAACACTTGACGTTGATGTTATCGTCACTACCAAGGTGTGCAAGGAATAAACTCCATATAGAACTGCATAACAAAACTCGGAGGTTGATTGGATGAACGTTCTGTCTGTCACATCTTTACGGGCCAATCAGAGCAACAAAACACTTGACGTTGATGTTATCGTCACTACCAAGGTGTGCAAGGAATAAACTCCATATAGAACTGCATAACACGAAACCATGGCAACTATAGACATGTCAGTACACGTCTTTTGTCGTTTTTGAAAAGAAAACAACTCGCTGCTGTTCTCTGTTCTTGTTTTAATGAAGAAATATCATCAAGCTCTGATTAAACTGGTGCTTTAGCAGCATCCACGCTAATCTCTTCTGCCATAATTGCACAGGCCTCTTGTTGCTGTTTGCTTATGTCATGACTCTGCCCCGCCCCTGAAAGTACTGCCCCTTGTCGCTGATTGGTCCTGTCACTTACTCACTCACTCTAACTGGGGCCAAGCGGTTCAGATGGGAGCTTTGCATGATGGATTTTCCAGTGAGAAACAAGGAAACAGGCACATCCATCTGCTATCTGCTGATATTAATGTTTCATCGAGTGGGTCTTAGAGAAACTTTAAATGCCTGCTCAGTCCTGAGGAATGGTCTAAACCACTGGTTCTCAGCTGGTGAATCTGGACCATAAGGTGGGGGCACAACTTTTTTCAGTGGGTTGTGAAGATATGTCTGGTAATGTGTCAAAAGGTCTTATCGCTTTTAAAAATTTTTTTTTTTTTTTTTGCTTTTTTTTTTTTCTTTAATCATTTTATTAAATGAAAATGACTGGTTGAAGTTTTCACTAATTTGGGTTGCAAGGGAGTTGATGGTGGGCTCTGGCACCGTTGATGCTTTATGAGATATTGAATTTTGATATGCCGTTTGATATTTTTAGATGTCTGGTGCAGCACAGTTAATCCAATCACAACTGCATTTGCAAAGTCAGGCAGTGCAATTGCATAGGTGCATAAAAAGCTGCAGTAATTTTTTTATTAGTATTTGAAGGGTTTAAAAATGCCTGTAGAAAGGCCTTTGACTTTACGATTGTGCCACTGCCTTTGCACTTTGAAGAAGGAAAAAGAAAACCATTTACTTTTTACAAAATATTCAGTGTGTCCCAAATGCCATACTTCTGTGCTAAATGCGAAACATTTGATACGAACGCCATACCAATGACGTAGCAGATATAGTACTGTTAGCAAGCTAGCATGCCAGCTAATGTTAGCATCCAATAGCTAGCTAATGTTTGACTATTAGAGGCAGCAAATTTCAATCAAGAAAGGACATTTAAGGCAAAAAAGTGTATTTTCTTTAGCCAAGTTAAGTCAATTTTCAAAGCACTACTGTAAAGACTTCAGGTTCAGATTTATTACGCAACTTGAAATTTGCAGATTTGAGCTAAGAAATACACACTTCATAACTATCATTATTCTCTGCATTTTCCTTGATAACCAAGCAAGTAGACTCTTGATACCATTTATGTATGATGTATTATTCGTCAATCGCATTTGCCCATTATAATTGGAGTTGCACATTGTGGCCAAATTATGCAGCACTAATGTCAAGTTCCCAGAGGCTTTAATTTTTATTTTTTTAAGTATACAATAATCCTGTAGAGGGACATTAGGACAGAAGTGTTGGATCTAATATGTATATCCCTATATTTATGTATTAATTGCAAGACTTGATGCCATCACAATATTAAACATTAGATAATTCTGTGTATTTTTAAAGGCCTAACATACATGCACTTCAGTGGACAAAAATGATTTCCTCAGTATCAATTTTAACCTCTTTTTTGTCCCATACCATTGAAAACCACAAACCTCAGATTGTATGTGAAGTCCAAGCCCACCTGTGCTGCATCACACTATAACCAACAAGTCATCGTACTGTCAAAGGGCTGTGCTGAATGTTTTCACGTGTATTCATGCACATGAAGAGTGGGGAATGGCCTGCAGTGTGATGTGATCTCTGATTTGTGTTGCTGGGAACATTTTATTGTGCTGCAGGCAGTGACTCAGCCAGGTTATGCTGGCATGAGAACAGAGCTACAGTCTTTTTTTCTAACAGCCTCCACGAGGACAAGCCGCTGCACAGCTCAACCTGTGTCTGACTCATTGTTACACGCTGTGCAGGTACACACAGACTCACAGTCATCACCGAGAGTCTGTCATTCAAACAGGGAGCATACAGGGCACTTAGCCATGACTTAGTCATTATGAGACTTTGATTTAGAGAGTCTGAAATGATCACAGTTGCCTTGGTGATGTTACTATCTATCCATGGTGACAACATTTGAGAGCTTTGTTGACAGTAGTGCGAAGTGCATGCACTGTACACTCAAATTTTAGGTGAACTGATTTGATCCCTAACCATTTGTGTTTGTGTGTTTTCAGGGAGTAGAGGACGCTTTCTATACACTGGTTAGAGAGATCAGACAGCATAAGCTGAGGAAGCTGAACCCTCCTGATGAGAGCGGTCAGGACTGTATGAGCTGCCGCTGCGTAGTATCATGATGCAGGTAACAACTTTCTTGAACAGCCTCATAGTTTTATAATAACAGTGTTCCTATAGACCTTTAAAAAGTCTTAAATTTGACCTTAATGCTTTTCGTGGCCTTTAATAAAGTATTATTTTTATGAGTCAGAGGTCTTTGACTTCAACATTTCTTTACCCAGTCTTTCTTTTCCACCATTTGTTTATTTGGTTTTAATTATTCTTTTTTTAGTATGCTTGTTGTCAGTGGTTCTCAACCTTTTTTCTTTAGGCCCCCATAGTTGCATCCAAGAAAAGCTGGACCCACCAGGAAAAAATAAACATCGATTTTAATTGTTTTCAACAACAAAACCATATCATAAAAGGCCATTGGTTCCCAACTTGTGGCTGGGCACCCCTTGGGTGCAAGAGATCTCAGGGCGGATGTGGGGCCCTGTCTGCTCTGATGTTCTTAAAATAGGAAATGCATATATATTCTTTTAGAGTTTAAAAAGTCATATGTTTAGACATTATAAACTAAAAAAAATTGAAATTTATAAATTCATAAATCTGCATCACTATACAGTTGTAAATTAACAAGAAACCAAACTGAAAAAGGTGGTTGGATAGCCCAAGTTTACAGAAATATCTCTTCTTAGTCCAGATAATAATAATCATATGATTATTCTGGGCTAAAACCAACTGCAGTACTTTTGCAAGGAATACAGCTTCATCTGCTAGGATTTTATTGCATGCAGTCCGTCCGTTTTTCTGCTTTATATAACTCAAAAATTAGAAGTGTTAATTCACATACACTGATGACTCTTGAAGTTTTAAAAATCTTTTTTTCATGTAAATTTGCGACTTTTTATCATTGTAAATTTATTTTTTTTCCCTCAAAAATTAATGGGTGTTTTTTTTTTACGTTACAATATGTAGTAAACAGATGTCTTGAAAAGAACCTTTTAGGTAAGAAGGCCTACTATGTTGTGATTTTGTTGATGCTTAACTTTTCTTGGATACAGGTAGGGGAGCACTGAGGAAAAAAAGGTTGGGAACAACTGTAATAGGCCTACTCACCTAATAGATTCTTGCCAAAAGATCTGTATGTTTACAACTTATTTTTACCCTCTTAAAAAAAGATCAGTTAATTATTTAGGAAAAAATTGATTTTTTTCTAGTATAAAAAGTTGTACATTTTCAAAAAAAAGTCATAAATGTACGTGAACTAACACAATTTCTGAGATTATATAGCAGATTGCATGCAGTCATATCCTACTGGATGATGCTGTTTTCCTTGCAAAAGTATTGCACTTGAGAGAAAAATCAACTGATAATTCCTACTTCGACTGATCAATAAGGAAATACTTGTAATTTTAGCCCAGAAAAATTATTGATCATTATCATCAGGACATAACCTGACACACAAGATGGATGCGTTTCACGCATCCATCTGGAAAACCTTCAATACTAAGCGTTTGGGAAAGGGAAGAGGATTTGAAACAAACTCGGAGTGTGATTGAATGAATGTTCTGTCTGTCACATCTTCACGAGCCAATCAGAGCAACAAAACAGGTGACGTAGCTGTGACCGAGAAGGGCGTGCACAGCTACTGAGGAATAACGTGAACCATGGCGACTATAGACATGTCAGTACATGACTTTTGTCGTTTTTGTAAAGAAAACAACACAATGCTGTTCGTTGTTCTTCTTTTAACGAAGGAATGTTGTCAAGTTCTGATAAAAGTGGCGCTCGTCGCTGCTTGCTTATGTCACTTTCTAACCGTCCCAAATGGTTCAGGACCCCCCCCCCCCCCATCTAACCAATGGCATATGTTATGATAAATATTACTATATTGTGTACTGACAGAAAAGACGCATTTAATCAAATATGGGTGTTTATGACTAAATAATCTGTCTGTACTGTATCAATGGACAATTCAATAACAGTGAATTAAACCAGATAATTCAGCA
The DNA here is from genome assembly GCF_018320785.1 of Cheilinus undulatus. Classification (NCBI taxonomy): domain Eukaryota; kingdom Metazoa; phylum Chordata; class Actinopteri; order Labriformes; family Labridae; genus Cheilinus; species Cheilinus undulatus. The sequence goes on from NC_054873.1 coordinate 33,243,614, forward strand.
TCTCTCAGTGTACCAAGAATTTATACCATTTGCCAAAGTCTTAAATTAAGTCTTAAAAGTATGTTGGAACCCTGTTGATACCCTCTTGTCTGTTGATAAAAGCTTCTTCTTAATTCTTAAAAAAGTAAAACAGCACTAACATTGGTCTTTTTTGTGTCACCAGCTGACTGTGGCACATGGAGGAGAAATGCTACAGTGTGTAGCGGCAGCATGGACTTAAAGAAAGAAAGAAGAAACAACTCAATGATGAAATACAAACTTTTACAAAAAGAGGATGATTGAAGCAGAGGCCGTCAAAGGAAACCACCAGAGCTGACTGAACCATGGACCTTTGTGGACAGGAGGATTTGGACTGTTGCCTAAGTGGCTACCTGAACTAGCCTGGTCCGGCCCTTTTTTTTCTTTTTGGTCCACACGTTGACCTGAGAGCGACACCACTAATGACTCTTCGTCAGCTCCAGTGTGGTCTCGCTGGGTGGCTCCACAAGTTCCCTGCTAACTTATTGTTTTCAGTCACAACACTGGTCTTAAACGGGGTGTCTCTGACCTCCTCCCACCTTTAAAACCTAACTTCACCCCCCTCCCCGGCCTGCCCACTGGAAGGACTGACTTTAATGGAAAAGACTGGAAAGAACTTTAAGTTACCCCAAAACCTCTTCTATTATTAACCTCCTCATCCCTCAAGTGTCTGCTTGGTTCCTTCGTTGTACTGCAAACAGAGGATGAAGGCTGACATGGGACTGACTATAATTTGTTGTTGTTGTTTAACAGTTAGCCTAGCTGTAAAAAAAATTTGTTTTAAATATGAATCTTACTTTGTGATCACAGAATTTAAAAGTCACTGAGCAATATGTGAGCAAGGTTATTTCAGATGGCACCTGGTTTGACATTTTTCACAACCTGCCTCATACAGTTAGATTTATTTTTAGATTACAAATGTCAAATTGAGGATTTAAAGCAAGATAAAATGTCCAGTATGCAGCTGCTTTCTTTGTATCTTTTTGGATTAATAATAGTAATAGCTAGTGTACGTAAGTTCTGGTGCAATAGGATTCTTTTCTGTCAGATTTACCCAGATCAAACCACCTCTTGTGGCTACTAATTTTCCTGTGTTTATTTGATTTAAAAAAGAGAGGTACAAGGCAGGAAAATGAAGATGTAGCGGCCTGTAGAAAAGGTTGAAACCCTGATGTTTTTGTATAATTACAGGCAATAGTTTCAGACAAAATCAGATGCTTTTTTGCGCATTTCTTTTCATTCAAATCTAATTTACTCCATAGCTGTAACGCCTATCGCAAGAATCACTCCTTGTGGATATACGGCTCAGGAATCAGGCTCCAGGACATCCCACCTAGCAGTCCTGACCAGGGTTAAGGATGTCGCTAGTTTGATAGCTTTCAGGGTGGATCACACATTCCTGCCTCAGAGTGAGTTTATAATTTTCCCACACACCATAGTATCCTCAAACCTCTCCTCCTCCTGTCACCTCAGCTTTTTAACGAAACAATAAGAAGTCAGGTGCTAATCATTTCAGATCCACATTTACCGTATATGTTGGAGTGCGCTGCTTGTTTCTTAACACTCGCTAGCTTGTCCTCCTCATGACTGCATTGTTCTGCTGCCTCAGTGGAAGAGACAGCACCGTGTTGACTTTGCCTTATCTGTTAGCTAGTTTGTACCTCATGTATGCAGCCAGTTCTACCTGGGACGTGCTCTGTTTGCTGCATTGTTTTGTTTGTTTATGTGCAACTAAAAATTTAGGAGTGTTGAGTTTAGACATGCGCTGTATAGAATTTAAATGACAGGTCCCTAAAAACACTACACTGATTTAAATAAGAGGGTTTTCTGTAACGCCATGTGTGTCTGAATGTTTTAACAAGACAGAAAATTTCACAGTAAGTCCAATGAAAGCCAAGTTGTCTTGCTCCTCTGTTCATATGATTTTCCTGTTGAATTTAAACATGTCATGGTGATTGATTGCTATAAATTGTGACCTTTTATTCAGATTTTCTCAAACATTTCATACATGAATTATCATGTGCAGATTTTTGGAAATTCCTGGTGACGTTTGGTAACCAGCTTTTTATGCAGACTATGAAAACATCTAGGACCTCTTTCATGAGAGATGAAATGTTTCGTCTTCCTTCAAGGTTGATTTTGTAAGCTAAAGTGACTCTTTAAATTCATAAAATGGCTTAAAGAAACATAATCAGTCTTGGGGACAACGTGGATGTTAATGCTTAAATTGTTTTTACCAATTATTTGCTCATTTCTCTGCTATGAGCAGGACTATGAGCTTTGAATGTGTTAGTCCTTAAAACCTTTTTAAACTATTGTCATGTTTTAAATTTACTATACTGAAATAATGCAGGAGTTGATCTTTGGTTTAGCCCTTAAACTTAAACCTTTAAGTAGAAAGATGATGGTAACATGTAAAGACAGTCCTGATGGTATGCTTGTCCTCTCCCTGTCAGTACATCCATAATAATAGTTTCACAAATCTATGTATTCAATTCCCATTGCTTGAAAATATCTGCATCATGCCACCACAGGGAAACTCCAGCCAGCAAACCACAAGTATACATGTCAGAAAGAAAAACCTGGCAAGCATGACAAAGACTGTACGGACCATTTGGGAGTTTTTGCACAAGGATACAGTGGGCTCAGGGGCTTGTTTTCACCCTTGCAAACTGTGGAACCGGGGTGTGGTAGAAGGAATTTGTGAAAATGTCAACTGTTTAGCTATTTAAGATGTATTTACTCTTTGAAAATGTGGCAAATGTATTGCAGGACAGGAATAAAGATGTCAAGGTTAAATGTGTATTCTCTTCTTTCAACTGGTTTAACTTTCACAGCATACACCTTTTAAATTTGAGGTTTGCTGCCATCTAGAGGCCATGGCACCAAATTCTAAATTTCCTCTCTTGAGATGGTTTTCCAGTTCTTCAGCCTGGATTTGCTGCTCTTTTGTGGAACTTGCTGCCTTCAGTCTGTAACGTAAAAGTGTGATCTGTTTGGTAGAGATCAGGTGGCTGATCAGTTGTTTTGCCTTCAGAAGTTCTTTGGTTGCTCTCTCAGTATGTTTTGGGTTATCATTCATGTGCACTGCCCAATCAGTTTTGCATTATTTGGCTGAATATGAGCAGAGGATATCTTTCTACATCCATCACCAGTCACATCATCAAAAAAAAAAAAAAAAAAACACTAGTGATCCCGTTCTACTGGCATCCATGCATGTGCATGTTCTAACACTTCCTACATCATGTTTGACAGCTGTAGTATGCTTTGGGTCAGGGGTCTTTAAATTGTTGGAGACTGAGCCTCCCCTAGGAGAAAATAATGGATTCCATGGAACCCCCCACCTGTAAAGAATAAGATTTTAAAAATTAAGACAATGTTTTCAAACAGTTATGTCTAATTTTAACATTTTTAAAAGTATATTTTGGTCTGAATATGTCTTCAAACATCCATCTTTTCCAGGCAATCAGTTATTGGGTATCAGTAATAAACTTCTTGCCAAGACTACCTGATCAGTATGCTGTAAGCCTTTATATAATTAAAACTATAAGTTTGCATCTATGCACGTGACGCAGGATTGCATAACTGCAGATCATCCTTCACCTTCAGCCTTTTGATCATTGTCAGTGCCCAAAACCTGCACTTTAGTGTTTACTTCAGTGACCAAAATACTTTTTAATTCCTGTCAACAAACATTCCCCTGGTTTGGTCTCTCAACTTCGTGCTTTGTCTTAATGTGACCCCAGGGTTTACACAGCCTTATGTTGACATTAGCTCAAACATCTTTGCTCATTGAACGCTGTGGCTGTTGAGCATCATCAGGACCAATGCAGGAAAATCCTAACTTTGATAGTTGACTGTATAGTATAGTCTCTCTAAAGTAACTATGAATCTATCCATTTTGCTCCAAGCACAGCAGAAGTTAGAAAAGAAAATAATTTATTTTTCTGGTTTATGGTTCTGCACCTTCCCTGAAGGCCTGTGGAACCCCCCAGAGGAGGCCCACCTCACACTTTGAAAACCACAGCTTTGGATCATTAGACCATTACAGCTGTAATGGCCTAATGATCCTAATGATCTTCATATGTACATTTTAATCAAAGTAACTAAACAGTACTTTTATATGATACAATCCTATTGCAGGTTTTCCACCTTTGTTGTCTACACAGGAGCACATAGAGAGAGAATGATTCCACATCACATCCTAAAACAGCTGTTTGACCCAGCAAAAACTGGACTGTTGAAATCCCAGTGTTAAACATTTCAGAGTTGATTCCAAAGTGTTATTTAAACCCCATTCTGAACTGGTCTCCAGTTTTGAAGTTACATATTTGACAGTGTTGATCCACCAATGTTAGTTCATTTGGTGTTGCTAGAGGATTTTTGTTGTATTTGATGTAGGAAACATTTGCACCATGAGTGAAGTTATTCACTGAGTTCCTGTCCGTGACTTAGGACACTTAAGTGTTAAATTCAACTCAGTTTGTGTTTAATTAACACTGTCAACTTTGCTTTGTATTTGACTTTGTTATAGAGGTGTGACTTTACCAAAAACCTGGTTGGAGATCTATCCTGTTGTTGTTCTTGCCAATAAGAAAGATCATTTTGACTGAACAATTCCTCAGTAGCTACTCAGAACTTATGTAAACTTCTAATTCAATGTTTTCTACATGACTTGATTTATAGAGCAGTACTTTTACTTTTACTTAAGTCAATTTTAACCAGTGCAGCTTTACTTTTACTTGAGTACAATAGTCATGTACTTTTCTACCTCTGCAGCTTTATGATCTACTTTTGGATCCCGACCCACCAGTTGAGAACCACTGCTTATATTATGAGCTTTTCCTTTCCTCCTTATACTTTCCTCCCCCTATTTTTCTTGCACTGGTTTATCTTGGTTTCATCTGTTCAAGTAATCTGATTCCAGACCTGGGGAGGCTTTTTTTGGATGTTTTCTTGTAATCGGGCCTTCCTGTTCTTAAATATTACCAGAGGTTTGTATCTTGCTGTAAAGCCTAAATGCTAAATGAATGCCACATTTTTGTGAAACCCTTTAAATCAAAGCTTAAAGTCCACTCTTCAGTCAGATCCTCACTGTTTTATTTCAAATCCACTGTTATGGTAAACAGAAGCAAAATCTTATAAATCATCTCACTGTCTAAACACTTACAGACCTGACTGCATGATTACAGAAATAATTAATATTTAACCATGGTTAAAGGGCTATAAACAGGTGACCTCATTCAACTTTCTTGTTGTTTATCTTCCGTGTTTGCACAGAAGGTTTATCATGTGTGAGATTGTGCAGCTCACACGATGTGGGAAAGTCCACGTGTGATGAAAACTCAAAGGACAGTCATAAAGTGAGAGTCTTACCGTCTACAACATTGTTTACTGGATGGGTATGATTTCACTGGATGTTGAGTTTCATTCTGGCTATAAAGCATTTTGATGCTTAAGGAGAAAAGGTGTGTTGAATACTGGCATGATTTTAGAACATATTTGTCTCATTAAAGGACTGATGACTTAATACAGTACAGTAAATGGGTCAGTTAGATGGGTGTATTCAGAGAATAGGAAAGAGGAAGTCAAAAAGAAGGAGTGTCAAGGAAGTTTTAGGAAACACCTCAATGAGGCATAACAAGAGAATATTTCTTACTATGTAAATAAATATTTAAAGCAGAATTTTGGGTTTGCGTCAGTAAGAGTTATACCTCCTATCTCTTTACTCTCATTAAAAGAAGTGTTTTATAATAAAAGTGTAATTCTGTTGACTTTTAATGTTCAAACACCTTTTTCACTGAGAATCTTCTCCAAGGAAAATGTCAAAAAAGGTCTCCTTATCTCCTCACCTTCCCCATGGCAGCATTTACAAGCATGAAAAACAACAATAGAGAGATAATCAGTCATGTTTCTTATGATCTTGTTTGCTTCTGTAGGTCATAAAGAGGCACCAGCGTTCATATCATATCAGACAAGGAAAAACTCCTCACAGGAGCTTTGAGTTTTTAATCAAATAAGAGAATTTATTGATCACCAGTGGGGACATTCTGGGGAAAATTCTGGAAAAATCTCTGTCAGGAGTGGAGTCTTTGAGACTCTATGGCAGTGATCATCAACTGCAGCCCAATGGTCCATATCAGGCCCCTCACAGCTTCACCTGGGGCCCCCAAGAGATCATTACATTGAGATCATGTGAGGAGAAGAATAGGTGTTGTTGTTTTAATGGTGTCTTTTGTTTTTAAATCTCTACAGCTATGAAATTACTGCAAAAAAGGACTTATACTGACACAATTTGATCAGGAATGGCTTCATACTTCAGCCATTTTCAAAGAAACCCGACCACCAGCCATCATTTAAAAACATAATGCATGATAAACACATATTTAACTGTTCAGTCCTGATAAAATCTGTTTTTCTACACCAACTTTCCATTTCAGGCTCTTGGAGAGAGCAGTTTTTCCTTCCTAAGAATTAAATACAAAAGACCCGTTTCCTGTATTTGTGTTTCACCAATCATGACACAGCATATGTCAAACCTAGCATTAAAACATGGCAGTCTCAGAAATATGCACCTAAAATATCTCAGCTGCCACCCTGTGGCCAGCTGTAGTACAGGTTTAGGGTCTGATCTCCCTGTCAAGGCCTGAATAATGCAGAAAAAAGAAACTACGGTGTAGTTTGTAGGCCATGGTTCTCTGTTGGAAAATGGTGGATTGCTCCCTCCAGGTGGGGAGGGTGTTTTCGTCCCAAGTGAAGGAGTTCAAAGCAGGTGGATTGGTGCAGCATCTGTACTATTGCAGACGCTGTACCCTATCATTGCAGTGAAGAGAGAGCCGAGCCAGAAGGCAAAACTCTCAATTTAGCGGTCGATCTTAGTTCCAGCCCTCACCTGTGGTTATGAGCTTTGGGTAATGACAAAGAACAAGACCACGAGTTCAAGTGGTCAAAGTGAGATTCCGCTGGAGGGCGGCTGGGAGATAGAGTGAGAAGCTCAGACATTTGGAGGGAGCTCCAAGTAGAGAGTTTGAGGGGGTTTGGGCATGTGATTAGGATGCCTCCTGGTCACCTCCCTCTGTAGAGTTCGCCGGGTGTATCCAACTAGAAGTAGCAAAACACAGATACCATAACAGTCACAGAAATGCATGAAAAAAGGTTTCTGCTGTGCCTGTTTGTTAATATTAGATTGTCTTTATTCTATTGGCATTTATTATTTTATTTGACTTTTTAAGTTTGTTTAATTTTTGTTACTTCACAAAGCTTAAACCAGATCTTCTGTTGGAGAATTTGTTAATGTTGTTAATAATAATATAAATTTGTGAAGCATTGAAATGATCAATACTTAGTTACACTGAATGGATCTGTGAGTACAAGGAAAGAATCAACATTTAATTAGAGAATATGAAATATGAAAATGTGTAGGTATTTACACCAGATGTATTCAAAGATGCTGGTTAAGGCAGAGATCAAATGATTTCTTCGTTTACACACATACACACACACACACATATATATATATATATATATATATATATATATATATGTAACTGTTCTCGACTCCATCCACTGATCTATCTCTTTAACGAAGGGGGGGAAAGCCCCAAAATAAATCAGATCAGTACAGTAGTCAAAATGAGTCTTCATTTTAAGTTTTATAATTGCTAAATAGATGTAGAAAGAGGGAATGTTTTCCCCAAATATCCAAAGCTGAGCCTCTCTTCCTGTCATATTTTCAACAATGATAACAATAATATAAATGGTTTATTGGGTTATTGATGTCGTCCAGTCTTGTTTGTCTGTGCTTGTAGCCTAGTTTTATGTTGTTTTAGGGCAAATGATTTGCATGAATGGGCAGCTGCTTTCTGACTGGCTCTCAGGTGTCATAAAACACAGGAGTTTATCCATAAACCCGGGGCAGACAAGAAGCCAAGGGATTGTGAGGCTTAGTGATCGAAGAGATACACAGAGAAAGTGCTGTTCTTACTTTCAGATCAAATCTAATCATGTCTTACAGTGAGGAAAAGATTAAGAAAATGCTTCCTAAGGTAAGGAGAACTCTTGGGTGAACTCATAACTGCACTCCTATTTGGATTAGTTTTGATTGTTTGTATTTTGTTTGTTTGTTTGGTGTAAAGACATATCTTAGGAAGCATGTGGCTAATGAAATTAGTGTTGCAGTGACTCACTTCAAACATCTTGTCCCAGTGATGGACAAATACGGTAAGATAAAACTTACCTGATCTAACACAGTATGTGGAAAATGTCAACTTGAAATAGTCAAATGGAGCCATTCACTGTTTAATGTTTTACAGTTTACAACGATGGAACCACTAAGGACTTGATGAGTCTGACGGGAACCATTCAAGTCAAGTATACTGGTAACAATCCCTTTATATTTCACACTGGTTTTAACTGTGAGACCATTTTATCACATGTGTGGAACAATTCAAATCATAAATGTTTATAAAAACACACACAGGAGCGGGATACAAAGATGTTCTTTAGGAGGCTAAGTAACATACACAAAGAATAATGCCAAGCTACACCTTTTTTTCCTGCTGTAAGCTGGAACAAAGTATTTTTTACTGGGGACAGGGCTTAGGTATATGACATGGTGCCACAGACATTAACTTTCAGTCAAGGAAATGCACTGACTGGAAGATCAACATGAATTCTTAAAGGAAACCACTGATGGTCTCAGGGTTTAGTACAGGTGCACTGATAGTGTAAAGCTGGAGGAAATGTGGGATGACAGGGGATCATCTGTTTATTTTTGTGACTGTTCAGATTCTGGTGTAAAGATAAAGGCGTAAAGGTAAAGGAGATAAAAATACTCAAAGTCAACCTGTCTTTCAACCACATATTATTTTGACTTAGGAAAAGTTTCAAAAAAGTAACAAATAGGACCAAAGATAGACTGTTTCAAACTGATAATTTGGAGCTATTAAGTTTGTCAAGCAATTATTGGGTTCTGATGTTGGAATAATTTATTTGTGCTACTTTTTAACCTGTTTCACCACTTTTTACACACATTTTTTACAACTTCTACCTCTTTAAACCCATTTTTGCTTCTTTTTGCAATTTTTAACCGTTGCGTTGTTGTTGTTTACCCTAGTTTGCCCCTTTTAGCCCATTTTTGTTTCTTTTCACATATTTTTTACTTCTTCTGTGCCACTTTTAACCCATTTTGCCAGTTTCTTGGACCCTTTCCCCACTTTCATTCCTTTTTTTTGCAGCCTTTTCACCTTTTTTACCTCTTTTTTCACTTTCAACCCAAACCGTATTTGCAGCTTTTTCATTGTTTGCCTCGGTGTTTGTCACTTTTAACCCGTTTTCACTGCCTTCTACGCATTTTTCACCACTTTTTTCACCACTCTTAACCCATATTTGCTACTTTTCACACATTTACAACACTTCTTTATGCTACTTTATATAATTTTTGCACTATTTTGCTGCTTTTATAACACATTTTTTGCAGCCTTTTTCCCATGTTTGCCACTTTTTCACCACTTTAATAATTTGTGCCGTTTTCGCCAATTTCTACTTCATTTGGCACTTTAAACCCATTGTTGCATTATTTTGCCATTTTTATCTCATTTTTGCTGCTTACTGCCCTTGTTTGCCTCTTTTTTGCCACTTTTCACCCATTTTTTGCCACTTTTTACCCATTTTAGTCACTTCTTGTGTCAGTTTCTTCTACTTTATTTTCTGGCATCCTGATCTTTGTTTTTGCCTCGTCATGAAGTCTGACCTTACTTTTCTAATTGTTTACTTCAGTGTGCCAGCCCACACTGCAAACATTACCAATAAAAAGGGAATGATGTTTTTAGAAAAAGGGTTTGCATGAAAAAGGCCGTACTTTACTTCTGCATAAATGAATAAGTGTATTTTTGTACTTTGACAAGAGTGGTTATTATTCAAATTTGAAATAAAATAGTGCTATCACTTTACAGTGGACCATTTTTGCTGACCACCAAGGGCTGCCAGTTTGGCTGGACCCCAGAAAGCTCTCCTCTTTATCCCCCTTACAGGCTGCCTTATTAGCAAAAAAAAAATACTGAACTTTTTTCGTCATTAGCCAATGAAATAACACCGATGGTCTCAGAGAAAAATCTGCATAATTTAATGACAGGAATATTGCATATGAGGTTGGATGTACATTTACATAGATGGAATCTGACTGTCTGAATACTTGGATGTGTAGCTGTTTGTCAAAATAGATCATCTGATGTTTTCTTATTTCCTTTAGGAAGTTTGAATATAATTAAATGAATTAAAATTTGGTCAAATTTGCCACTTTGAATATTTGTAATAATGTGTTGATAAATCACCTTATCCTCTTGTTCTTTCCCAAGACAAGTCCTACAACATCCCTGTGTGCCTATGGCTTGAAGAAAGCTATCCCCAGACTCCCCCCATCTGCTACGTCAGACCCACACGGGAGATGATGGTTGTCCGGGGAAAGTTTGTGTCCACTAATGGGGAAGTGATCCTACCTTACTTGGATGAGTGGAAAAATGTAAAAACTTGAAACTTCATATTGCATTCTTTAACAGAGCTGCATGTAAAAGCAGACGTATTTAGATGTTTATATCCAGCTGTGTTCTTTCCTCCACTCAGGGTGAATGTGACCTGGTGAGCCTCCTCCAGGTGATGAGTGTCATGTTTGGAGACTTCCCTCCTGTTTGTATGCGGCCCCATCCCGAGCCAGAGCTGTCTTCTTGTAAGTAACACTCCCACAGACAGTAAACCAGCCTGAGTTCAGTTTCAAAACATGTTGTGCCCTGGAAATGTATTTATCTGACATTCATATCTAGGCCACACCTGATTGAACGTGAATCAAGGTCTAATAGCCTCATAAATCAAAGGCTGAGGCTGTCTTTCTTCATCATCATGTTTATGAACCTATCGTGATTGACCAACACTCTCACTGACAGAGAAATATATCTTTTAGGTTGGCTGCAGTTCCATCAGAAACGAGCACGAGTGCTGTCAAATTCAGATGGAGAAATGTATCTGTGTTTACCCAAAGAAGACGGCCAACCTTTCCAGCAAGAGCATGAAACAACCTGTTAGTCTTTGGTGAAGTTTTACTATGTATTTTTATAGACTGTGTTTATTTCATGTGTTTTTATGTATGCTGTGTGTCAGATGCTGTCAACTAACATGTTTATTCACCATTAATTGCTAATAAGGATGTAAAATACTCAGTGATTTAGACTTTAAGTATCAACTTTGATGTATTTTCTGTTTGATGTATTGCATTCATTTTTCTTTATCTTGAATGATTCTTTAAGAACACATAAACTGCTTTGACATTTGAATGCCCTGAATGACTTTCATTTATGACCCTGAATGACTGTACAATCATCTCATACAGCAAAGCATTCAAGGTGTTCAGACTCATATAAACCTGTTTTGGCCTTTGACCAGTGAACAGACTGGTTAGCACACACCAGGACACATGAGGGCCTGTAGTGTGTTTGTAGGTATGCAATTTTTACATTTTCAATCAAGGATTGAAATTCCAGCAACAAAAAGTACAGTTTACATCTACTATAAGCTACGATAGAGAAACTTGTTTCACTTGTTATACTGTTTTTGCTTTGTCTTGAAATTGTTTTCTTCCATAAAAAGCTTCATTTTGTATTTTAGATTGATAACCTGGGGAAATTTATATGTAAAAATCGGCTCTTTTTTGTGTGACATAACTATAGTGCCACTAACTCGACAAAAATCAGAGCAGATTTTATTTATTAATTTATTTATTTCACAAAATGCATCTGTAAAATTCATGACATATTGATGCCTATAACTCAGCAAAAAAAGTTTCACTTAAAAAAACTGAGAAAAAAAACTTTGAGGAAAAAAGAAAAAAATATATAATATGAATGCAATACAACTCAGTAGTTAAATGCCTGTAGTCCTCGTGGTTTTCTTAATGGTCAGTCTTTTGTGTGTTTCTGGGCGCAGATGGCCTGGGTTCAGTTCCAGCCTGAGGCTCCTTTCCCTCATGTCTCTGCCCTTCTCTCTCATCCTTGTCTCAGACTTTATCCATTATTCTCCTGTCAAAGACATATAAAGACCCAAAAATAAATCTTATAATTAAGTCTTTCCTGTGTTACAGAACACATTTTCACTGAATTTTGAAATGCTTTCCTTTCAGACCACTGGTGAGAGAGGAACTGAGGGCAGTCACATCCCCTGGTTTATTTGACCTTTAATTCACCAAGTTGGTCCCATTGAGATCAAAGATCTCTTTATCAATGGAGACCTGGCCAAGAATGGCAGCAATACAGTTTCAAAATCAAACACACTCGCACTGGCACAGTTCACAATAAACAACAGGTACAGTAATAATAAACACATCATCAACAACAGTGGCATACAGACAATTTGGTTTCAAGAGTTTTCACTAAAGATTTAAAAACATTCAGAGACACCAGGTTCTGCAGTTTAAATTCAGTCTGCAGTCTTCAGTTTTCAGTCTTTTTTTTGTTGTTGTTGTTTTTGTGTGTGTATGTTTGTTTTGTTTTGTTTTTGTGTTTTTGTTTGTTTCTCTTCTTGTTTGGGTTGTCTTTATGATGATGGTATATTTCTGTTGTCGTCTGTGTAATTTTTGTTGCTTGGAAAAGAAAAGAAAATATAAAATAAATAAATAAATAAATAAATAAAAGAAATCCACAGTTAGTGATAAATCTCAGAACTTCACGATACACTGTCAAGCAAATGAAGACTCTGAGCAGAGGCATTCACGTACAAAACATCACCATAGTCAAGAACAGGTTAAAAATATAGACTCAACCAGTCTCTCTTTTTATATAAATGTATTTCTACAAGTGCAGTACAGTAAAATATTGTGAACATCAGTGTTACCCCCACCAAAAAAACAAGAAACCCCGTTCAGTCGTACCCAATCCAAGATCCATACATCTACCGTAGAAATTGAATATATCAGTAAAAATAAATGATATATTACTTGTTCTTCCTTCTTAAAAATTAATACAAAATAAAAACAAAATAACATGTTGATTTGACAGTCATGCAGTACAACCTCTCATTAAATAAAATGTATTGACATGTATTGACAGAATGTGCATCATTGGTAAATATTTCATCTATCCTGTAGTGTCTTCAGTTCTGCTAGATAGTTAATCAAAGGGCTCCAAGTAGTCTCAAATGTTCCAGGTGACCCCCTTAGGGTATACTTGATTTTCTCCAGTTTTAAGAAAAGCATGAGGTCATTAAGCCATAGAGATAATTTGGGGAGAAACGGTGACTTCCACTCCAGTGTTATTCTCCTACGTGCTAATGGAGATGCAAAGGCAATGCTGTCTTTAGTTGTCCTTCTAATTATTTGACAACCTGAACATATTACAAAGATGGCTATATCTGCACATGGTGTCAATACTGTGTTTAATGCCTCAGAGAAGTGTTTGAAAATAGCTGTCCATAACCTTGGAGACAAGAACAGGACCAAAACATATGTGTCATGTTTGCTGGTGACATGTGACATCTATTACAGGAATCTGTGGTATTTGGGTATATTTTGGAGAGTTTATGGTTGGTAAAATATATCTGGTGCACAACCTTAAATTGTATCAAGCTTAGCCTGGAACAGGATGTGTTGTCATTAACTCTGGTTAATGCAACTTGCCAGTCAACATCCTCTATGACTCTACCAAGTTCTTCTTCCCACTTGTTTTTAATCTTTTCAAGAGAGGTCTCTGTGAGTTGGGAAGTTAAACTATAGATTTTTGAAATAAGACCTTTCTGATTCATAGGGATGTCCAAGATTGAGTCAACTACAGAGTTAGGAGGGATGCTGGGGAAGGAGCCATTGTGTAATTTAACAAAGTTGTAAACCTGAAAGTATCGGAATAAATGAGATTTCAGTAAGTTTAATTTTACACACAATTCACTAAAACTGGCAAAAACATTGTTGATGTAAAGAATTGGCAGCTTAGATGTGAGAAGAGCCAAGAGAGAGGTGGAGTGACAGGATTTGGCTTCAAGTTCACACCAATTAAATGCTGGTTCCTGAATCCACAAGCCATTTTGTGTATTAGCTGCCCAATACTGTCTTAGATTAGGGATTGACAGTCCACCAACAGATCTGTGTCTCCTTTCAAAACTCTTTTTGTAATCCTGGGGGTCTTACCTTTTCATACAAAAGAATAAGTTAATGTATGTATTTATTGTAATATAAAAGGAGTTAGGAAGAAGATTGGCAGACATTGGAAAAAGGTATAAAAAGCGTGGGAGCACGTTCATTTTAATACGATTTATCCCCCAGCTACAATTATTTGTAAATTGTTCCATCTTTCCAGGTCCAATCTGAGCTTGTCGATTAAGGGTGGGAAATTGTTCTTATATAGCTCTGCTAGCTGCTGACAAATGTTAACACCTAAATACTTGAAACTATTATTAGACAAATTAAAAGGGAGGAATCTGTCAGGGATCTCCAGAGCCAGGTATGGCCTACAGGAAAGCATTCACTTTTCGATTAGTTCAGTTTATAACCTGAGAAAGACCTCAAGACACTGTAAATGCCACAAGGTCAGTTACTGATTTAAGTAGAGCAGTCATTCTCGAAACTAAAGCTGATCAAGAGCAGAAGACAGACTTATGGTGCTCATAGTGCCATCCTTTGAGAGAGGCACCCCAGCTGACCCAAACAAGGTCAGTGACCTCCACAAACACATGGCCAAACCTCCAGCACTCTGACTAGCTCTACTCTAGCTAAGCTACTTGGTATAAAGCTCATTTGTGTAGTTTTGAGAAATAAATATGGTTTATGGGTCCTCCTCTGTTTTATTACAGAGGTGTTGTAGATTTTATCCTCTGATTTAAAAAATCAACCACAAACTTAGGACAGCTCGTCTACTGGTGCCCCACCGCACACATGAGGCGCCCTGTTGTTATTTTACCACCCTTATGTCTTTGTCATCTCTTTACACAGAATAAAATATTTTTTTCCCCTGTAAATTAATTTAAGTCACACATGGCATTAGAAATACACGCTCAAAAATTCATAAAACTCAGTCTCGTGAATCCCGCCCCTCAATGACGACGACGACCGGAAGTTGTCAGGTAGAATGCCGGAAATTCTAATCCTTGACTATCGAATATTTGGCTTTTGGTCTCTTTAAACAACGACAGATCACCTTTCGGTGGATTCCAGTTTTGATTTAAACGGGGGTACCTGTCTTTTCTTTCAAATAGCCTAAAGTTGGGCTTGAAGGTGTCACAGACACCGAGTATTGTCTAAACTGTAGTCGGGCCCGAGTCTGGGCTAGCATTAGCCTAGCTATCACAAAGTCCTGCTAGCAAGTTTTAGCTTTTGTCAGGCGTCACTGCAGTTGGCTTTGAAGTCCGCTGTTTAAACTGCAGCGTATTAGTAAGAACATAAAACAACCAACACCATGGCTGTTGTTAACGAAGGTGCCCTGAAGAAAATGCTGAAGGTAAGCTCACTCCTCGACAGTTTCGGTCATGTTAGCTGTTAGCTAAGGTAGGCGATACCAAACATGACAACACAAGCCAGTTGACATTTCCTGATTTGAATTTTTGACTAATAAGGGACCATTAATCCTCATTTAAAGCGTAATTTGTTATACTTTGGACGCGAAATTGATACATTTATCTGATATCCCCCATATGTATTAAAACCTGGGGTTATGGGAGACAAAGTAGAATTAACACGCTAACTTCAACACGTTACTCTAAGGGTTTCATATCATGTTATATAAATATATGACTATTTTACTGTTTGTAACACAAAATTCCCTTTGTACTCGCAAAAGAACTTAGAGCTGACGCTCATTTTTTCAGACTTCTGTGCATTAAAACGCAGTTTACTGGTGTATGTGTTCATTTGCATATTGTAAACAACGAGCCTCTCCTTGTGAAAACACTTCTTTAGTATTCAAAGATTAAATTTAAGGCGAGGCTCCATACTTGGTCCTCGGTATAAAAGTATGTTTAATAGGCCTGTCAAATTATTATAATTTTAATTCAGGATTCCCAGTTAACCCTTTACAGGGCACTCATTGAAATAGAATATTATTGGTGGACATCTCAATACTTTTTTGTATAGGGCTGCTACTATATCACAATTTTCCAGTCTAACTAGTACTTATACTTGGTATACCAAGCACATATATGAGTACTTGGTAATACTAACACTGGTGTTAAAATTATTTTGGAAGTTTGTTTTATTTTTATAGATGTTATTCATCCCTGCTCTAGACAATATATCAGTGCATTGTTGTCATTATCCTCTACGTTTTCATCCTCAGTTGATGTTAAAATATCAACAAACTGCAGACATTGCTCCAGCTTTGACTATATACTCACATACCGATTACAGTTTTTACGGTGTTTGATGAGTATGAGTACTTAAGAAATTCTTAATGATTATGGTTTAAAAACCTATTAAGTGTATGCGTATTGAGATAGAAATAATGGAAAATTAAGACATATGGAGTCTAATAACTTTTTACTTTCACATTCAGAAGTTATTTAAATAAAAAAAAAAATCATTTTACAAGACATGGTGAGGTTGTCTTTAGATTTTTAGGCAAGACATACTGTATAAGTAACGGTGGTACCACCCATTTCATCTTAGTATTCCAACTGGATGCTTATAGTAAATACAAATATGGTATAACTTTTTAGCAGTGATTAGGCTCACAATAAAAATAAACACTGATTTATGCCATTAAAGTATAATAAATCTATTACACTCTTGTAAACCTGACTAAAATCACATTTCAATATTCATACAACCTAGTTTCTTTCATTATTCAATCAGAGAAAGTAAAAAACATGACAAACTAAACCATGAAAAACTCAATTAACATATTGTTGAGAGAAAAAAAAAAGACAAATGTCTAAATTAATTTCAACATTAAAAAGAGAAACTGATACAAACCACACACATAGTAAAACTGTTAATAGGTTTAAAACTGAACAAAAATCACCTGTTTTGCTATTTATATCTTGGAAATTTTTATAAATTAGTACAGTTTACCACTAGAGCACTCTTTATTTTTTACAAACCTTTGGCAACATTTGACTACACTATAGAGTACTATTCTCTTACATTATAATGGGTTATTCATCAATAAAATAGTATGGCTTTCTTGATGAGCTGGCCATAAGTTTAAATAAAGACACAGTTTCACACCCTTAAACAGGCCTATGTCCAATGACTCCTCCATTTTTCACGCTAAAATTTCAGTTACTGCTTGAAATCCTATGCCAAACAAAATCTTGCACATTTAGAGTAATTACTACTATTCACCTCTATAATGTGTGAATTAATCGACGTATCATTGTTGGTTATGATTTTAGTGGCATTTTTTTAGTACCAAAAGAGACAAGGAACTGAATTTTTCCAGTTGTGGAGGAAACAGGAAGTCAGTGACGCTCTCTGCCACTGCTGATTGGTCAGATGCTGTGATGTCCCTTTCCATGATGTTGACTGATCTCCACTGATTTCACAAGTATCACAAAGAGTTGGGGGAGGCCACATAGGAAATGGACTTTATGATTCCTTGCCCCATAAAGGGTTAATAAAGATTATTTGCACCTTTTTGTCACATTAAAAAAAAAAACAACAATTTTGCATGTAGAACTGTTTTTGTTTTTATTTTGGATTTTTGAGCGGTCTTAAACTAAAGGTTATTGACTTCCTGTTTTGCTACAGACCTACTTTTATTAAAATACAGATTTAAAGTTACATCAAATATTGTTTTATGAACTTAACCAAAGAAAAGAGAACTTGTTATGGATTGAAAGGGAACTTGTTTTGAATTAAAACAGAAATAAGGGAACATTAAATGGTGACATGCAGGGACAGATGGCTTTTGACTTGTACACTCGAATGTCGGTGAGTATTTTTTTTAAAGAGAAATGAGACATTGGGGGCAGTGATGTACTTATTTAATGCCACTGTGACTGCAGGGAGGCGCTGCAGTTGTATAACCAAAGATGAATTGAATAATTTAGCAAGTCATTTATTAAAATCTTAAAAAATGCACCAATTATCAGCCTTAATTAATTGCCATTAATGTTGGGCCCTAGTATTTAAACAGACGATACAAGTGTCTAAGATTGTTTTGAACATTTTATTTTCATGCTCCTGATCTTTTGTTCCCTGCTCTTTTCTTATTATTCAGCAATACAAATACAGAGACCTGACTGTCCGTGAGATAACCAATGTCATCTCCCAGTACAAGGATCTGAAGCCAGTTATGGATGCTTACGGTAAACTTAACTTATCAAACTCAGATCTTATTTTTGTCTTAATTATATGTAGTTGTTTTATTTTGTTAGAAGATAGAATATATGGAAATGCTGTTTGACATTGGATCTTTTTTGTATTTCAGTATTTAATGATGGCTCCACAAGGGACCTGATGAGCCTGACAGGAACCGTGCCAGTGAGCTACAGAGGTAAATTAAGTTTAGTTTGCTTTCTGAGAATACAGCTGGTCCCTAAAACATTTATTATCACATTTGGAATCAGGAAACTGGACAATAAATCTCAGCTTCTGTGTAGTCTAGCTTACTTTTTCACCTACTCCTCCTCTCTCCTTAATCGTGTGAACAGCTCATGGAGGTGATTTTGTGACCTTTTAAACCACCACACATCGACTATAGGGTTTGTAAAATCTTTGCCAAATGGCAGATGCCTCTTTTGTGATGCAGTGTATATACAAATCTGCCTCTAAAAATAAAAAAGGTAATTTCAGTACACATATGTGAGCCTTCAAACAAGCTAGATGGCTTATTGTGTTTCTTTGTACCTTGATTTGCCACTTAATCTAGTATTCTGAGATCTTGGCTTCAACGTCCTCCATGAGAAAAGATTGTCATGTAACAGAAGAGGCTGAACATTTAAGTCTAAGCCAAAGACGTGGATTTTCTTCCTTAATATCAAAGCTTGGTTTAAGAGTTTTCTAAGATGATAAACATATAAGATATACATAAAGTTTTTTTTTTATTACGATTTCTAATGTACATTGATGAGACAGATGTGACTATAAATGTTTGTGTATTTATTTCCTACAGGCAATGTTTACAACATCCCAGTATGCCTGTGGTTGCTGGACACATATCCCTACAACCCTCCCATTTGTTTTGTCAAACCTACAAGTGCCATGATGATCAAAACAGGCAAGCACATCGATGCCAACGGCAAAATCTACCTGCCTTATCTACATGAGTGGAAGCATGTAAGTATTATAAACAGGGTTTTCTTGGAGGGAAGGGGGAACACGGCGCTACTGAAATGTGCAAAAAGAAAAGAAAGATTTAAGTTAAAATGTATGACAAAAATAATTTATAGTGTCTCTTAGCTTATTCAGATACAAAAGTTTATAGCAATGACTGCATCACTAATGTGTGATGAAACCAATATACATCGTGGTTCCCTGATATACTGGAAATGTGTATTGCTACTCATTGTTCAGTGCAAAATGGTGCTTTAACAAGGGGAAAAACTGCCTTGAGCTAATATTTGATCAGTGACCTGTCAGAAACTATTTTGAAAAACACTCTATTTGTTTTCTTGGATAATAAAACTCACCCCTCCCCACTTGTCTTGCAGCCTCAGTCAGACCTGTATGGTCTGATTCAGGTAATGATTGTGGTTTTTGGAGAGGAACCTCCTGTGTTTTCTCGTCCCACCACCCAAGCCTCCTACCAAGCTTTCCAACCAGCTGGACCTCCTAATCGTGAGTGACATAAATTTGTCCAAGAAACAGCGTAATCTTAGTGTCAGTGGTATATCTATTACAGTTGGTGTTTATGGGGAATATGTCTGTTTCACTGCTGTAGTTGTTGGCTTGAGCACTAGATGGAGCTCATTTACCATTGCAGCACACCATGGAGAAATGAAAATGCATGTCTATGTGGTAATAAATGAGAATATTTTGACCTGTATGTTTAACCATCTCTCTGTACCTCAGCTTCATACATGCCTGGCATGCCTGCAGTGTCACCATATGGTCCAAATCCTAACCCAGGGTAAGATGTTTATCAAGCTTAAGCACATAGGGCAAAATTTCCTGGCATGTTTGTTTTGTGGTTTCTTTAGCAGCTTATCGCAGAGAAGAACATTTATAAGTAAAACACTACACTGCTGGTTCTTTCACAGCTTAAGCAAGACATTTAAGACAGGTCTCATTTTTTTGATGATGGAAAATATAAAGAATTTGCTCTTTGATGAACCTTTGAATATTTGCAGAGGCTATCCAGGATACCAATACCCAGGGGGCAACTCTTATCCAGCCACTGCTGGGCCTGCACACTACCCCGGCCAGACTCCAGTTTCCACAGTGGGTATGTAAAGCATTTAGTATCCAGGTTACTTTTTGCTTCATTCTTTTGCCTGCTTTTAACATTTTTTGTCTTAATATTGCAAGAAGCTTTCCCTTTAGACAAAAGTTTGGTTCACCTTTGAAAATACAACACATTTCCTTCCTTATGTGGTCTTTAGTTAACCCTGAGTTAAGACACCTGACCTTTTGACTCAAACTCTCTCACCCTCTCTGTGACTTCTGTGGCGCGCTGAGCTGCCACTGAAAGGTCGTTAGTGTAACCAGAGTGGGGAGCATTAAAGGTTAAAGGGTAGGATGGACTTGAAGGGAAGTGAAGAGTCCCCCTTCGTCAGTCCTCACAGCCTGCGCCTCAGAAGCACACTGGGCTATATTTAAGATGGAAACAGTAACTCCACACAAAGACACACCTAAGATCAGGGGACCTATATGCTATCTGCCCAACATCAGTTAACACCAAATGAACCAGCATGCAGGGGGACCTTTGGCTGTCCTCTATATTTAGTAAAGCAGGAAAAAAGGTTTAGCTGTAGACTACTCAGATCTCAAAGCAGAATCAACTCTGACATTTGTGGTGCTGACTCCAGACTACACATGAGGTGCTCTTCACTCTGAAGAAACCAATCAGAAACTGATCAGCTATTTAGGCTTTAGCTTGTGATTGTTTTTTATTGACTGATATGTGTGATACTAAATGTTTGATTTATGAATAGTCCTTTATTCTACAACCTTGTTTCCTGAAAAAGGTGGGGCATTTTTGTAAAATTTACACAACAAGAATGCACAGAAATTCAATACATTGAAACCACATAATTAACTGAAATGATCCCAAAAAACAACCTTACAAATGTGGATCTGCTAACTTTCATTTTAATGAATGGCAGTGTCGTGCTTTTAACATGGGCTCCAGTTACATATAATACGAGCAAATGTTATCAGGTAAATTGTTTCCTAACATGACGGAAATTCAGCGGCGTATCCTGGGCCATGCATGACAGGTCTTTAAGTTCTTTATCTCTCTAGAGATTGCTGTGACTGTAGGCATATTAGTTTTAGTGTATTCAGTGCATCTGTTCCATTTAATATACTTCAGGAAGGCCTAATGGGAACATCTAGATTTTGATCAATCATCAACATGGAATCAAAGTTTGGTAATTCACTCATCCCTATTTTACCTCTTCCTCTTCAGGCCAGAGCAGAGATGGCACCATTGGTGAGGACACAATCCGGGCATCTCTCATATCAGCTGTGAGTGACAAGCTTCGCTGGAGGATGAAGGAGGAGATGGACAGAGCTCAGGCAGAGCTGGATGCCCTGAAGAGAACAGAGGAGGACTTAAAGAAAGGGCATCAGAAACTGGAGGAGATGGTCTCAAGACTAGACCAGGAAGTGGTGAGAAACCCTGTCATGTTACCTTTTTTTTTTTTTTTTTGTAATTTTTTCTGTTTTTTTCTGTTTTTCAGTAACGCTGATATGGTTGTTAACTTTCTGTGCACCCCAGGCCGAGGTTGACAGGAACATCGAGCTGCTGAAAAGGAAAGATGAGGAGCTGAGCGAGGCCTTGGAGAAGATGGAGAACCAATCAGAGAATAATGACATTGATGATGTCATTGTGCCCACGGCTCCACTCTACAAACAGATCCTGAACCTTTATGCTGAAGAAAATGCAATCGAGGACACTATCTTTTACCTGGGGGAGGCACTTCGTAGAGGCGTCATAGACCTGGAGGTTTTTCTAAAGGTGACTATGTCATTAACTAAGGCACTTACTCCTGAATGCATCACTCATGAACTAAGGCTAGTGGTGCCTCTTTATCAGCTGTTCTCCCTCCTTTTGTCATAAACATACTTTTACTGGTTAAGTTGAGATGACAGAGACTCAATTGGGGGTGACAACTGATCAGCAAGTAGTAACGTTCTATTCACAGAACAAGCTAGTTCCAAGTTCTTTTTTTATGTGAACAACAAAAGTCAGCTGCCTTACTGAACTGAGCCAAATGATCCAGATCCCTATAAAGAAACAACAATTCCCATCACTATGAGCAAGGCTGAGCTTGACTCCACTGTTTGCTTACTGGCAGACTACCACAGATGATGTCAGTTAACAGGCAGGTGTTCAATGCATGCCTGACTCTTTCTCTCTTCTCTTACAGCATGTACGTCTTCAGTCCAGGAAACAGTTCCAGCTTCGAGCCCTCATGCAGAAAGCCCGCAAGACAGCCGGCCTTAGTGACCTCTACTGACCCACACTAACTACCTGAAATCACTAAACATCTTCATCTTCTCGTTGTCTCTTCTTCATCTTATATCCCCTTTCTTATCTTCTTCTATTTCAAAGAACTGCCCTCCTTTGCAATCTCTATAGACAGAGATTTGAACAGCAAATCCCGGGACTCACAATGATGCAACATCACGAGTCAGACTGTCTTGTCTAGGACAGAGATGAAAATTCTGTTCGGACATGATTTATATTTTAATATGAGCAAAAAGTTTGAAAACATGAATCAACAGTTATGGCCCATTTGCAACACACATTTAACCCGAAGTTATCAGATCCCAAACCATCAATTTTTCAATACTTTTTGATACCATGTGTTTAAAACTATACATTGTTATTTAACTAGCAGTTGTATTTAAAGTTCCCAAGCTTGTTAAAGAAAAAGACAAATATTCAACCATGCTTGACCCCATAGAGATGGAGCACTGTTTAAACTGCACAAATACATTAGCAACAGTAAACGATGTGCGAACTAGAGAGTATGCAGGATTTATCTTGCTATTTTTGTTGCTTTTTTGCTGCTTACAAAACAGAAATGATCCAATATTTGAGGCCTCTTATTTACATTGCCATGGTTTCAAAGTAGATAATGGTGTTTGATATGTATGTTGTACAAAGAAAACAAAATTTCTACATTTTGAGAAAGCTTTAAAAATAGACTCACACTTAGGTTGCCATTATTGCCATTGCTTTAAGACTTTTTAATTCAGTAAGGGGGATGCTATTTTGATGTAGACCATGGTGAGTACAATCATAAAGATGTACGAAGAACAATGTAGCCATTTGACATCACTACCAAGAATGCATTGAACAATAATAGCAGCCTACATGAAGTCTATGGTGTTTACTTTGTACAATATTGCATATAAAAGGAACTGATGTTAATCCAGTAAGGTCAGTATGTGGTGTGCAGGATTCCTGTTAAAAATGTGTGGAATCATGACAACCCTATGCACATGCCATTTTGCTAAAGGTACGGTTGGATTCAGTTCTTTGTGGCTTGCTAACTGTGTGTTATTGTGTTGAAACATGCAGAAAATCCCATAGGTTCTTTTGGCAATGCGTTTGCCACACAAAGTCATTTGGCTAGTAAGCACAAATTTTTAGGGGCTCGTAGAAAGGGGGGCCCACATGTCTAACCCCTGTCATAATGAGAAGGCTAAGCTATGATTTAAATACCTAGGATCACCTTACAGAACAGACATTCAGTGTTTCATGAGCTGCGGGTCGAGTTCAGTTGCCATTGAGTCACAATTGAGTATGTAAATGGGCTTTATTTTCTTTTAGCTCCACTTATGCGTGCCCTCACTATGTCTTTTGTGTGTTGCGTCACAATGGTGTGAATGAGCATTGTATGTCCACCCTCCAGTCTGACTGCATTAACCAGTCAGTCATGTGCAGCATCGGCTTACTCTGTACAGTGTCTGAGCTGGATAACTCTTTTGCTTTATTTAAAGGTATAATAGTGCTGTTCTAATTCTTCATTTCTTTTTTCTTTGAGCTGTCCTCTAACTCTCAGTCTGAAACGTGGGAAAAGTTGTGTATACAGTTTGAGTTATGGAGGGTACAAAACATAAAGAGGTATTGTGCTAATCAAGAAGTTAACTTATGTTAAGGTTGCAAACAGGTGTCATTTAAATTAGCCTTTTACTAAATGCACTTTGAATTGTATAATAGATTATCTACTGTTTTTTTTTTCTCTTTTTCCAACTCAACCATAGACCACCTGTTCTTTTATATATCTGTAGATTTATGTAAATCAGAAAAAATAAAAGAAATCTGATTTAATGGGCTTTCTCTGTGGGATCATTTATAACACCAGTGGTCAGTCAAGATTGTTTGTATTACCACTGTAAGCAGTGATTTATCTTCATCACACAGAGAGACTACATGGTCAAGTGAATGAAAACCTGCCCCCGGCACGTGATGACCCATCGTTGTGCACTCAGAGCAGCTGACTCAGCTGCCTTGTTGACATACAAACAGTGCATTTTGCTAGGTAGGATGACAAACACAGAAAAGGACAAAGAACATGTTTTTTTCACTATCCTGGCAGATTTATTTGATGTTACAGCAAATAAAAATCAATATCCAGCTGCCATGACAGGTACAGATCTTTAGTGAGTCAGGTGGTTACTAGACCTAATGTTGTAACATTAATACATATATAGTTCTCAACAGTATTAACAGTTATAAATAATACTCTCTTTTACTGTTACGATGTTTCCAGAGTCAGGTGAGGCTAAATAAATACAAAAACCCTTTAAGGGTGCACTAACGGGTAACACCATCTTCAGGATTGTTACCTTTCATTTTGCAGATCTGATTGGTCATAAATAAAGCTGACTCTTTCCCATTGGATCTCTGTTATCTCTTAATTTCACCACTTAAATTCTCTGAAATGTTACCTGTTGCTTCCCAAACCTTGCCTTTTCAGTAGTTTATTTCTGTCAGTGCACTTGTGGTTAGGATGTTTTTACAAAAGGCTTCAATGCCAACCGATAGACACAGCATTGCTTTTCTCGGACAATAAGGTACTTTGGTATCACAGGTTTTTGGCCATGTGATATGCAGCAGAGTTGTTATGGCTGTGGGTTTGATAGGAAGCCCTCCTCATAGAATGGAATGTCTCCATTATAATCCAAATAAAACAAATAAACAGAGATTACCAAGT
The DNA here is from genome assembly GCF_018320785.1 of Cheilinus undulatus. Classification (NCBI taxonomy): domain Eukaryota; kingdom Metazoa; phylum Chordata; class Actinopteri; order Labriformes; family Labridae; genus Cheilinus; species Cheilinus undulatus. The sequence continues at coordinate 33,268,931 of NC_054873.1, forward strand.
GGAAAAATACAACCGGGAACAATCACAGAACACAGGAGCTACAGACAGGGAGTGTACAGAAGAAGCAGCAACAGTAACATACAGTACATTGAGTATCTACGCTCAATATGCTAAGGCTTTCTTGAGTGGACAGGACAAGTAGGTGATGCCTCTCTCCAACACAGAATAAAGGTTAACGGTGAGATGTGTTTCTGAGAATTCAGTCATGGAGGGAGGAGGACAGGTAGGAGCCAGCAAAAGGAAATCTACACCTATCAGTGAATATCTGAAAGAAAACGTGAGCTTTTAGCCCCCTTTTAGATACACTGAGGTTTTATTCCCCAATGCTGTAAGGGACACGAGGACGTACAGTGAAGGGAGTCGACCGCAGTTTGGTGTGGTTTCAGCATGAGGATTCAGAGCAGGGCTCTTCACAGGGTGAGCTCCTTCTGCACGCCCCACAGGGTCTCAGCACTCTTCTGCACCTGCTTCTCCTCATCTGGCTTGAGTGTCATGTGGATCACATCTGTGAGGCCGCTGTTACCCAGGACGCAAGGGACGCTCAGGAACACCTCATCCTTGACTCCATGCATGCCCTACACAATGATGAAAGAACAAAATGTGTGGGTTTTTGGTATATATGGAGAAATCAAAGTGTTATACAATAATGTGGCTCTCATTCTGCTCACCTGGACCAATGTGGACACTGGGTGCACTTTGTGGAGGTTCTTCATGATGCTTTCCACCAGGTCAGCCACAGACATACCGATGGCCCAGGAAGTGTAACCCTTCAGCTTGATAACCTCATAGGCTCTGCAGTTTACACATACAAAGCACACTACTTGACTTTCAGGGCAGATTTTAAGACCAAAACAAACGCAACTCCTCCTTCATCCCCCCTCCTCTCCCTTACAGTTTTTGTGTTCATATTTGAGAGATGATGATTGGCATAATACTGATAAATATCTCAAATAGGGATGCTATGACTGGATTCAAGCACTAATTTGCATGTTAAAGTTCAGTTATCTGTTTCTGTTTATCCTTTTTTGGCAAAAGAAAGTATTTGACTGGTTTTGGAAAGTGTGTTGTTTCTCCTTCAGTTATCTAGAATAACTGTCCGAGTGAGCTGCCTCTTGTAGCTCATGGGGGCAAAGCTATCAATTGATGAGGAAAGGGGTACAAATGCAATAAAATGAAGATTGCATGAATCATGTTGAGCTAATGGCCACATAAACTACAGGAAGCATTTCGGTATGAATCTTTTCAATTTAATCAATTATCCTTGATCATAAATGTGTCAAATTTTAGTGACAAAAAATTACTTGAAATCAATTCACAAATCAGTGAGGTCCAAATGTTTTAATTGTGGTTAGATACCCACTGTTATAGAGTTGCATTAATTTTGAGCTGCAGCAACCACGCTCATAATGACGCCAACATAGACAGAAGTCACATTGTTGTTCACCACCTGATATAACCATAAACTCAGGTGAGTTTGCATCAAATTTGTTCCTAAAGGAAGATGTAGATTATGCACAAATAGAGAGCTTTAAAGGTGTTCGGGTTTTATCGTGCATCATACAATGGTTAACTTGTTAGCAAGGTAAAGAGAAAGGAGGTCCACAGTAACTGGCAGAAGGGGGAGATGTCACCTTCTACCATAGCAGACAAGCACCTGTCAAAATGGGACAAATACTGACAGAACTATAACCATACCACGACTTAAATGTTCATGTACTGAATGTGAACACAGAGCTGAAACAATAAACCCAGAGGGAGTTTGACATTACTCCCTTTAAGAAAAATAAATGCTCTAAAAAAGTATTAACTTAGTATATTTTGTCTATATTAATGCCTACTGTGTTTCTTATTAATATTCTTTAGGTAAAAAAAGCTTTCTCAGTTAAAGAGAAAATCAAACTGTTATACTGCCTCTATTTTGTAATATGTGTCCATGCCCTTTTTAATTTTCACTGATGTCCCTCATCTAGCTTCTCTACAGATCTCTTCATATTGAGAATTGGGCTTTCAGAGGCCAAAAACTGATAAATAATGTTTCAGAGAAGTTTATATCCATCTTTCAGCAATCTCTTTTGTGCAAACTTGCAGTGTGCACACTGAGTAAATAAATCAGGTTTATGTAAGTAAACTAAAGACGACAGCAGTGAATTATACAAGTTCTGGGCATGTACAAACCAGTTTAGTCAAGATGTGTTTAAAAATAAAGAAAAACATTAACAATCTGAAGAAATGGCTAAGATGACTATATAATAAGCCTTTTCAGCAGAATAAAAAACAATCAGCATTTCTGTACTTTCTTCTGTTGACACTGCCATTGTCTATGTTAACGCTGGTCTCACCACACTTGTGAAATATTCTATTTGTGCCTCACTCTTTGGAAACTTGTGTGATAAATCAGCTATTGTGTTGCACATGGTTGACCTCCTTTAACACCCAGCTATTGCAAAGCAAGTCAAGTTAAATAAATGATACAACACAATATCAATGTTGACAGAAAAACTGTAACTTGCCAAGGAATGACTCAACTTCCTGTTGCAAAATCCAGCAACAGGTAAAGCTGCAAAAGCAGCAATGCAGATTAGCTAAGATGGACAGGTTTTTCCTTAAATAAATGAATACCTGGTGTGAAAGTGAGGTCTACAGTAAAGGATTACGTTACAGGGAGCAGAATGGCTTTTGTTTGTATAAAGGCTGCCAGGCTGTAGTGAACTCTTAACACAGTAGTCTACTGTGTAGCCGCCTCTGCTTGCCTTTTGGCTCACGGCCATGGCCAAATTCCTCACCAGGGCTCGTCACAGACACTGAATTCAAACGTGCCTGTTGGGATTTTTCAATCATGTTAACAGGTAGCTGTGAGCGTAGGCTATTAAACCTGTTAAATCCATTCCAATAAAACCAAGTATGGCTCCCAAGTCAGCGCTGGACAAACGGGCTTTATGTTTGCATAGCTAATTGATTTCTTAATTTAACTGATGAATATAAGAGAGAAACTGGGGTTCAGGGATTTATTTTGTCTAATAAAAGAGTGGAGCAGTTGAAAATAATAACTCACCCATCAACAACCAACTTATGGACCTCCTTCCAGTTCTCACTGTCTCCTTCAGCACCCATCTGTGGGTTGAGGCCCTGCAGGGAAACTCCAGCAACGTTCACACCGCTCCACACAGGCACTATGAGAAACAGTAAAAGTCATAACTTTGATCTTTTTGAACTAATAATCTAAAACAGAGACAATTATAACAGATTTTGATATGTAGATAATGTAACTGTATTTAATGTGAAGCCCCAGACCAACAACAAGGCGCAGTGAAAGGCTAGCAGAGGTTTTATTTTTAGCACCAGCAACATACCACTGGAGTCTCCATGCTCTCCAATGATCCAGCCATGGCAGCTGGAGGGATGGAGGTGGAGCTTCTCTCCCATGAGGTGGCGGAAACGGGCAGAGTCCAGATTGGTGCCGGAGCCAATGACGCGGTGGCGAGGGAAACCGCTCAGCTTCCAGGCCACGTAGGTCAGGATGTCCACTATAAGGGCAACAATGAGAGGAGATTATTCCACATTTGTTACTGTCACATTCATCTTATTGTTTTCTCAAGTATGTCTAAACACTGTTTCAAAGAATGCCAACCTGGGTTGGAGACCACCAGCAGAATGCAGTTAGGGCTGTACTTGACAATGTTTGGGATAATGAACTTGAAGATGTTGACATTACGCTGGACCAGGTTCAGACGGCTCTCACCCTCCTGCTGGCGGGCACCAGCGGTCACCACCACCACTTTGGAGTTGGCTGTCACACTGTAGTCTGACAAAAAGAAGAGACTTTTTATGGTGAAACAGATTTTTGGTTTCTGTAAGGGTGATGTAAATTACATAAAAATATTATCTGAAAAATAAGTCAAAAGTCAAACATTGTCGGGCTTTTTTTAAATTTAGCTTCCTCACCTTTATCGGCCACAATCTTGTGTGTTTTCAGGAAGAGCGATCCATGCTGCAGGTCCATGGCCTCACCCTTCAGCTTGTCCTCCATCACATCAACCAGGGCCAGCTCATCACACAGGTCCTGTTTAAATACAGGTCATTTTGATTCACTATGTCTTCTATCTTAGATTTGATCAGTTTGGTAGAAGAGCAATAGTCAGTCAGGTTGACCTTTGTGCTACTTCTGGAGCCTCACATTGATCAAAAATGAAAAACGGCAAGATCTATCTCTTCCTTTATCTCTATTTTGCTGCATTATCAGTTCTAATAGCTGTGACCTTGTTTCACTCTGCCTTGGTTAACAGCTGGAACTGATCCAGGAACATAGTTGAGACGGGGAGAAGGCAATATAGGGTAATGATTTATCATTCATAAGAATGATTTAAGTGCATTGTCTGAGTCAGAAAGTTCTCATAAAGTGCTTTCCAACCACAGGAACTTTCCCCAGGAACTAGGAACCTTTTGGGGATCTCTGTGCTTTTTGACCCCAGGAGCCAGGGGACTAAATTTGGTTATGGGGTTCAAAGCTTACACTTGAATAGTGTAGTGAGTACTATCAGGGGATAGTGCTCCCTAAAGGCCCAGGAACTATGGCGGATGGGGCTGCAGAGCTGAACTTGTTACTTGAACTGGTTACGAGGTCAACAACTGTGCCAGGAACTCTTTCACCCAGATCAGTAGCATTCTAGTGGGTAATAAACATTTCTCTCTGGCTCCAGTCAGTTTTTGAACTGAAGCCTAGCAGCAGAGAGACAAAACATCTTTAACAACCCTGACCATGACCAGTTCCCTGATTTGGTCAAGCTTTAGATAACCTTGATGTCTGAAAATCTACACAGACATTTCATGAGATTATGACTGGGGCTGTCAATAGATAACATTTTTTAATCACGATTGATCTCAAAGTTTCTGTAGTTAATCACGATCAATGGCACCGTTGTTACTGCATTTAAAAATTCCATTATTTTGCATTCAGATCTGTTCGTGTGTCATTTTATGTTTTCCTGCTGCCTTTAAACTAAGGGTGATTGACTTCCTGATTCGATTCGGACCTGCTTTTATAGGTAGATTGAAGGTCTTAACATGAACTTAACAATGGAAAAAGGAACTTGTTGTGGATTTTAAAGGAAATGAATGAACAGCAAAAAGCTAATTGTTTGATTATACAACATTCAGATGACTTTTGACTTGTCCACTGAGCTGTCTGTGAAGATTTTAAAGTGAAATGAGACATTAAAGAGTAGTGGCAGGCTTAATTTAAACCACTGTGGCTGCAGGGAGATACTGATGCAGCTTCATCAAAGTGTGTTAAACGGACAATAAAACATAAGATTAATAGCAATAACAAAACATTAGTGTAATAACTGTGTACCTTGATTACCCCAATATACTTGATTAATCTTGACAGCCCTATTTATGATTATATAATAGATAATATAGACTGTGTCTGTCCCCCAACCCACACACTTTATTACAATACATCCAAGTAAAACTTTCAAAAATAATAATAAAGCAACAAACATAGTTTCTCCTCCATTTCATTTGATCTAAAATGTTAAATGTTAGATCCTTGACATCAAAATCTTTATTAGTAAATGATCTGATAGTGCATAATATTATTGATTTACAATGTCTCCCTGACACCTGGATGTATCAGTATCTTCCAAGGACTTTAGGCCAGTTGTTTTTTAACTGGTGGGCAGGACCAAAAAGGGAGTCGCAAAGCTCTTTCCAGTGGGTTGCAGGAGTGTGGCATGAAAAAAAGGCACAAAATTTTATGTACTTAAGCCTTAAGTGGACATACAGTAAATCCATACATGTACTTTTTAGGTTTTCCTATGATGACAAGTAGCTAAATTTCAGCATTTGTCTTGAGAAGCCTGCTTATTTACCTCTTTTTCTTTGGATAACACGGCTGGTTTTCCCAAGATAAAGGGAAAATTTCTTGAGAAAGTACTAAATTATAATGCTGTCTCCAGAAAATTGAGTAAAATGAGAAATATACATGCATGTCCTTTTGTAACAATGTTTTTTAAACATTCGTTTTGTTCCGTCTCTTTGTTTGGTCTGTTTTTTTTTTCTTTAGGGTCTAAACTGCTTAATTTTTCATTGTACAGATTTTAGAAGTTGAAAATATTCAAAAGTTTTGGTTGTGATTTCCCTTAAGGAGGTGTTGGTGGGTCCTGGTTCCTGCCCAGTTGAGAAACACTGCTTTAGGGCTTGGTGGAACACACACAATAGACAACAGGAACAAGTTTGTTTCTTAAGGAAGTTCCTGGAGCTAAAAGTTCTGGGTAATTGTGGTCAAAAGTCTCCTATAGCCTGTTTGACAACAGAGTCTGGAAGCATACAGTATTAGTTGAAGACAGTTTTGTAATCTTTATCATTCCTACCACAATGAAGCAGTTGTAGTGGTACAGGGAAATATCCTACTATGTGTTTACCTTATATTTTTAGGTTTGAAAAGTCAGGGGTTTTATCAGACATCTCGAAAACCTATCAACAAGTCAGCTTTATTTCTTGTAAGTAATCACACTGTTTTATTATGATTTCATCTTTTTTCCCATTTGTCTTTATTGGTTTTTAGAGTAAAAACCATCATTTTTATAGGATGATATACAACCAACTGTTATTTTTTGTGTTAGCAAGTTTAATCCTTTCTCCAGAGAATAAAACTAAGGACTGTACTAACAGTCATTACAGTATTTTGACAGGCATTCAGCTCTTTCCTCCACCTCACATCTCTCTTTCTTACTCACCTTAAGCAGTACGCTGATGGCAGAAGCCATGCCTACCATGCCGACACCAACCACCGTCACCTTGCTCCTGCTGCCAACAGGCTCCTCCTTCATCACATGGCTGATCAGCTTCTCCTTGGTAGACGACATCTGTGGGAAAGACAGACAATAGATACTTTAATTTTCTCGTCATACATGAATGGTGCAAACATGGATTTCCCTCTTTGACTTATTTACAGTAGTGAAAGTATGCCCCTTTATTAACCTCAAAAACAAATCCTTCAAACAGCCTCAAGTTCCTGTTTCAGACTCAAGATCCACCACTCTGTCTGAAGTTCACTTCCTCAAATGTCTCTCAAGCCGCAGCTCTGCCCTACAGCGCCACTCTAGGTCTCCATAGCAACCTGTGACTAGGAGAGCACTGCAGCACAGGCCATTTCCAGATGACGTCACGGCACACTCTACCATTAATGTTTTCCTGGTTGGGCAGACAGAGCTGAGGGCTCACTTGCAGGCGTTTACATCACCAGCATGACTCGGCTGCTTCTCTGTGATGTGGAGCCAAGCACGTAGAGGAGCACCCGACAGGATTAATGCACTGTAATGCCTTCTTTGAGAGGGTACTTAAGACCTCTGCATGGTGGGTTCGCACACAATAGTAGGATATAGAAAGTGGGACAGACATACCTAACATCCTTTTATCCAATTATCTGTCACTCAGTGGTGAGCTGGAAGCTTATAATGAACCAGGACCTGACCCTGAAGTGAGCTAGATCTGTTATCTTATAGTGAAAGATTAGTGTGTGAGTTAAATACTGTTAAATATGCTGCACAAACCAGAGAAATTACAACTGTAGCATGACTGAATGAGGATTACAGGAAGGATTATTAGCTCAAAGAACTTAATGCGATATGGTTTGAAAGAGAGAGAGAAGTGTCAAACTTTGGATTAGATTAATTTCTGGGACTTAAAATAAGTAGCTAGTTCAAACAGCTGGATAACTTACACTGTGTTATGTGTGATTACATAATGGCATCCCCAAGTACATGACCACTTACTGCCCAGTCCAGTGGGGGTCTGGTGGGTGTCAGGTGTCGCTGTACAGTAACTTCCCCTTACTATTTTAGTGCCTTATATCTGCTATTTTACAAGTGGGATCTGGCAAAACCTTTAGTTCTTCTATGTAGAGTAGGTGATATGTTCATAAAGCCATTTATGTGTCCAGTTTTAGCAGCAGCATCACCCTCTTCCCTACCTGCATCCCCACGTGTCTGCATTTCCTGTACCAGACGTTCATTTCTGGCTCAGACTACTAAGTGATGGGTGGCATGCGTGCGGACTTGTGTAACACTGCGTATATTACATCAACAAAAAACATCCAATATAATACTAGAAACGGGCTCAAATCCCATCACTGCAGTGCTGTTTTACCAAAATGATAAAATGTTATATTTCTGCTTACAAAGGCTTCTATCATGCAGTTAGACAAATATATTTCATTCAATATTAATGATATCGTAGCCCATTGATTTGACAACTGAGCTACTAGTGCCACTGCAACAAGTAGGAAACCAAACTTAAGCCAACATCCTGTTGCTCATACTACACTATTTCACAAAAAAAACCCACTTCCTTTCACTAATGTAGAAATTAGATAAAGAAAACTTGCTATAGCTGATGCAGGTGTCAGCCTCTTTCATAAAAATCTTCACTACCGATATTATCTACATTGACACGCCCCTCTTAGTATCATCAAAACTGCGCATCAGGTTGGCGAGGTCCCCCTACAAACCGGTGAAGTAACTGAATTTCGAGAAAACCTGAAGTAAACAGATAATAAACAGCTCGATATCACAGTCTGAAGCGTGTTTTTTTTTACCTTGAGGGTTCAGTGAAGAAGGTTGAAACACGAAGTGGAATGTCCCTGCTCCTCCTGAGTGCAGCTTTTCCGCAGAAGTGGTGCTGTGGAGGCGGTCTTTCCCGGTATTTAAAGACAACCCTCTGCACGTACGTTACGTGCGTACATACTAATGAGGAAGGGTGGGTCTGTGGCTGCCGCGCGTGCGGCGTGTCACGTCTCCGACAGGATGCGGCAGTGAGAATCACCGCTTCATCATCTATCTCACTGCTTCTCTAATATCGAAAATTAGACCGTTTAAAGGCTTTTTTGTAAGAGACTTCAGGCGGCACAGAGTGGATCACATGATCGTTTTGTCAGCATTCAGGCAACATCAGCGGATTACAAGACTTCTTCATTGATAAACTGCCATTCAGCGAAGATAGAGAGAATGGCGGTAAATAATACTAAATAAAATAGGTCCTCGAGCGCCAAATTCTCATCTTTTCCGCATCCGAACTGCTTTGACTACCGTATACAACCTAAAAGATAAATTATAGCAATCTTACACCTTTCTAAGATTTATTTGAAGTATGTAGCATACGCTGTACATCAAAATTGATGTTAATACAGGTTATATGAATGTATGATGAAATAGTGTAACAATCCACGTGTATTGGGGATTTCCTTGTGGCTGCATGCGTGTTCTGTGACTCATTGGATGCAGCCTGAACTTGGACACTGTGCTCATGATGTGCTTCGTCTCCTATTTTGTGGGAGTTTAAACTCAGTAATAGACCTAGCCTATATGTTTCAATGTAAACCTTTTTGTCCTTTATAGTATTGGCTGCTAAAATAAAACTAACACATTATCAATATGTTTTGGACACCAAAACAAATGGTCACCCTAGACAACCATGTGGTTTCTGGCTGAAAGGTTGGTTTATTATGTCATCATTCTCCCAGACCAACTGCATTTTAGCGCCCTCTGCTGTCTTTGTTAATGTATTACAATTAAAGACATATTACTCTATGCTCTTGAACCAGGTATGTTACCTTTCTGGCGAATTCCTTTATCTGGTATTTCTGATTAAGACGACAAAAGACATAAGAATTTCACTCTAGTTGCAACATAACTTTATATTTGTACATTGTTTCTAATCAACAGATTGTTCCTCACTGGAGCCAAAAGTCATGCACCCAGCTTGTTTGGTCAAAGATACGTCAAATAGAGTACTGTTTAAATCTAGGAGCTCTTGATAATCCCCGTTCTTCTTAGGTTTGTTAAGTCATGGGATTTTTTGTGTATGTTCTTCTTGAGCAGAATTTACTGCTGACATTTAACAGGGTGTAGATTTTGAAAGAAACACCTGCAGCTTTGTGTTTTATTTTAATATTTCTGGTTGCAAATCCTTTGAGAAACAAATCCACGCTGATAAGCTCTTCCATAATGCAAATAATATTAAAACCTGAGCAAAGGTTTAGAGTAGAAATAATTTGAAAATGCATTGTGAAAGCAGAACAAAATTGATTTTGTTCCACTTTAGTAAGAGATAAATCAAAGTCACTCTAATAAATCCCCAATACCTCCAGGATTCAGATTTTTTTGTTTGTTTTGTATTTGTTTTGTTCTTTTTAAAAGTCTTCCACTGGCATTTATCCATTTTATACAAGACATAACATGGAATTAACTTTCCATTTGGTCCAGCTAATTAATTCAAGAACCATCTCTATGACACTGAAAATGAGGGAAACCTCAATGTCCTTTTGAGAATAAATAAAGGTTTGAGTGAATGCATCTCTACAATCAGCATCTTCATGATCATAACTCAAATTGCACTTTAAAGGTCATTTTAACTTATCTGGTGTAGTTTTATTGAAACAGTTTTAACTTTTCTAAAACTTCTTATTAAAATGCTTTTTTATGTTTTGTAAACACACACTTTTATGTCATTGTTCTTCTTTTTAGCTGAACTTCACTGCTCTCTAGAATAACTCCTGTTATTTTCAGTTATTTTTGTTAGCATTAAAGGGCGTCTAACCTCCCCTGCACAGTGTTTTACTGGTACTTTGATTGTCCTGAATTGTCCTTTTAATGTACAAGCAAACTGAAATGAACTAAATAAACAATGTTTTTGAATGGCCTCCAGGCTTCAAATGAGTCAACTGCAGCCAGTAAGTGGGTTGTGGGACACAGAGTTTATGTTATAATTAAAAAAAAAAAAAAAAAATCACAGACAGGCCCACACACCCAATATTAAAATAGATTTCCTTCAAATGAGTGCAGCAAAGTGATCAAAAGATTTTTTGAATCAATTACATTTCAGATTAAGAAAATAATAAATACATAAGGAATGCATATTGTTTTTTTTTCTCAAAAAGTCAAAGTAATCTACAACTGGAGCTGCAACATATCAGCAATCCTGGTGTATTGCCCATCTTAATGGTGTATATAAATGTAAAGGGGAAAAGATAGAATTATATGTTTATGATGTGATGATATACATTAGCCTTCCGGTCTAAACTCTTAAATGTCATCCTATAAGATTAAAAAAAATCTCCCTAACTGCAATTTGTATACAAAAAACCCATCAATCTTTGTTTGTAAAGCGCCAATTCATAGCCAAAGTTATCTCAAGATACTTAACAAAGAGGGCAGGTCTACACTGTACTTTCTGATGCCTTTCTGATGACCTATTATAAAGACCAGCATTAATCACCATGCACAGCACTGGCAGTATTAAGCCCTGTTACAGTTGCAACAAAAATCTTCCCATAAGGAGCAGGAAAAGGTGGAACTTTGATAGCTCTGTGTCGACCCTGGCCATTATTGTTAATGTGATGTTTCAAGAACTCTTTGAACACTTTTTTTAAACCTTGCACAAATGTCCAGTTTGATTTAAGGGTGAGCTGATTAGATTTCTGAGGTCAAGATCATACCGCTTCATGTTCATCTCTTGCTTGTGAACGCGATATCTCAAAGACACCTCGAGGTATTTTCTTCAAACTTTGCACAAATGTCCACAATGACTCAGAAATGAACTTATCAGAATTTGGATGCCATAGGTCAAAATTCAAGGTCATTAGGCTTCATGCTCATCCCTTGATTAGGTATGAGATTTCTACAAATCACACTACCACCGAGACCCCAGAAACCACCCCTGCCCTCCTGCTTTACATACCACTGTTCTCCATCCATCCATCCATCCATCCATCTTCAACTGCTTATTCAAGATCAAGTTGTGACAGCAGGTAAAATAGGTCAACCCTCTCTCATGCAACATATTCCAGTTCTTCCTGCGGGATTCTTAGGCACTCCAAGGCCAGATGGGATATATAATCCCTCCCCTGAGTTCTGGGTATGTGCTGGGATCTCTTCCTAGTTGGATGAGACCTCTAAAGGAGTCAACCAGGAGGCATCTTGATCAGATACCCAAACCACATCAGCTGGCTCCTTTCGATGTGAAGGAGTAGCAGCTCTACTTTGAGATCCCTCCAGATGTCAAGCTCCTCACCCTTTCTTTAAGGCCAAACAATCATTTCAACCACTTGTACCTGCAATCTAATTTTTTGGTCATTATCTAGACTTCACCACAATAGGTAAGGGTTGGATCATGGATCGACCAGTAAATCGAAAGCTTTCGATCTTTTGACTGGACCTTCTGGCTTAGCTCCGTCTTCACCACAACAGTATGGTACAGTGCCCTCAAATCTGTTGATGCTGCACCAATCTGCCTTTCAATCTCACAGTCCATTCTACCCTCTCTTGTGAATACACTTGAACTCCTTCACTTGGGGCAAAGTCTCATTCCCCACCAAGAGGGAGCAATGCACCTTTTTCTGGCAGAGGTCCATGACCTCAGACTTTTAGGTCTTTACTCTCATACCAGCTGCTTTGCACCTAGCTGCAAACTGCCCCAGTTCCTGCTGGAGGTCCCTAGTTGAGGAAGCCAACAGAAGCACATCATCTGCAAACAGCAGAAATGAAATTCTGAGTTTCCTAAACCGGGAGCCCTCCGCCCTGGAACTGCACCTTGAGATCCTATCCATGAAAATCACAAACATGATCGGTGACAAACATGTCTGACTCTGTGCTGAGAATGCAGACACAACTATCACTTCGGTTATACAGGGACCTGATGGCTCACTAGGACCACAGGTACCTTTGACTCCCATTTTCCCGCAGTACCCCCCACATAGGGCCGCGATCATAAGTCCACAAAAATAGACTGGATGAGAAACCTCCCATGCTCCCTCAAGGGGCCCTGCAAGAGTAAAGAGCTGGTCCACTATCCTGTGGCCAAGACAGAATCTGCATTGTTCCTCCTGAAACTGTATTTTCACTGCTTGGCAAATGTATACCACAAAAGCGAATTTAATGCCAGGAAGCTCTTGATGAATATTCAGTTGGTGTACATTAGGATCATAATTACATTATTACACCACTTTTAATTAGTCAGTGGTGATTGTCTGCCTTTTGTCAGGCAATTCCAGCATTTTTCACTCATTACATTACATCAATTATTATCTTTATCATATATATATATATATATATATATATATATATATATATATATATATATATGTATGTATGTATATTTACAAATCTACCTCAGGATGTGGCCTGCTTGAGTTCATTCATGCACTGACCTGGCACATACTTACACAGATCAATTGCATCCTCTGTGCTTTAATGATGCATGTGCAGCTTCAGCTCAATAACTCTTTTGCTCTGTTCCTCTGGAATATTTTCTGCCACTGCTGCAGCAACTTGCTGACACTGCTGCTGGTTATGCAGCATTAAATAAGATCAACCCCTAACTCCACCTCCTTATCTACTTGGGGGTCTTTAATCTATAACCAGAAAGTTTATATTGTCAACTCAGGATTTGTATTCAGTCAGTACAGTAGGAACAATGGTACCAGACCCCATGTGTGCAAGGACCGTTTGTGTATTTTCTGCACTGAAGTCAGTTTTCTTAAATTGCTTCAAATGAAATAGATCATCTAGCTGACAGAGTGGACAACTGTTGGAAACTTCAGACCAGAATAAAAGCTAAATTTAAGAAAGAAATCAGTCAAAATTATTGTGCAATCCTGTAGATAACAGCACAGATCTTTTAAAAAAAATTATTTCTACATTTCATCAACCTGTTCCTCAATGACACCAGCAGAAGGCGCTGTCATAAAGGCAGAAAAACAACCTCCAGATTCTTCCCCTCACCTGTATCACTGCAACATGGTCTTGAATTAAAATGAGCCGTACTTAAATAATATGAAGCAATACCTGATAATTAAAGCTGTCACTATCAGCAGAGTGCATTTCTCATTCTGCTGAGAATCACTAAATTTGTTTCTAAAAACTGTCTCTATTCAGCTGAAGCCCTGGTCACAGCATGACTAAAATGAATTCACTTATGAATGTTTGATCATGGGATCGATTCAAAATCAAGATTTTATAAGGCTGTAAATTTTTCATTAGATTTCAGCTTTAATGTTGGATTAATCAATGACATGCACAGTGTATGGTGTGCTGTATCTTTACCTGCAATCTGCTGCTCTTTAATATCCCCAGGAGTTGTCTTAGATGTTAAACTAAAAAGTAAGTTGGCTCAAAGAGACTTTCTTTACCAGTTTGAGGAAGATAAAGCACTGAAAATCTGTACTTGATGTGTATAAATACTTATCCAACAATTTGCAGAGTATGTTTAATCAAACCCCAGGCTGGTTCTCCTCAATGGCAGCCCTCGCTCTTTGCTCCAGGCAACATCCATCACAAGGGCCCTGGCTTGGTGGATAATAAAAACTAAATTATGTTAAGGTGCCTCTTTGTTTGACTTTGTGAGTGCAAAACTTTGCTGAAAAAGTTGAAATTTCATTAGATGTGTATGAAACCATACTTCATCTAGACTCACTTGTTTAATGATCTTAGTTTGCCTGCAGGGATGTTTTCCAAACTTTCCCTCCGACTCTAACTTCTTCTCGTCCTTGCTGCTGAATTACCCGTCTTTGTCTCCATCTTCCACCTCTAAACTCTCTGGAGCGAGTGCCAATGTAATCACAGCTCACTCCCTCCCCAGTGGGATACAGAAACACTAGTTTGTCATGTTGTTTTCCCTCTCACACCACGGGGTCACTTTGCCAACATGCTGTTATTGGTGCGGGGCATTGGGACTGAGGTGTGGGTGATATTCTACCTGCCTGAGCCTGCCATGTATTAGAGAGGGAATCTAATCACCCCGCCACAGCTTCCTCTTCCTCCTCCTTCTGTTTGGAAATAGAACTGAGGCCGAGGAACAAGGCCACATCAATCATAAAAGGATTCTCTGGGGAGTGAGATCACTCTCACAACTCTGTCAGAACAACATCCAGCCCACTGATGCTCCCTCTTTGCACCTCACATCCTGGAACACAAGCATTTAAACCCACAATCCTGTCTGATTTTTCTCACTTCTCCCCCCCCCCCCTTCTAATTTGTCCTTCCTTGTCTTTCAACATGAATCAAACTCTCTTTTCTTCTTCCCTTTTTATCCTGCAGTCACCTTCCTCTTCTTCATATCCCCCTTAACTCCTTTCCTCTGCTTCCCTTCCAGTTTTGCTCCATGCACACCTTCTGTCTCCGATTGATAACATCCCTGATGGAGCTCCTTTATTAGCCACCCACAGGCAGATTAACCAGAGCAATAATACACCAATCAGCGGCAATTACGTCCTGATAAGCCCAGGGAGAGCACCGCAGGGTGCAGGGGAGAAGATGTAGCAGTTATAGAGTGATTGGGAGCGCAGAATTAAAGGTTGTGTGTCTGTGCATACATTTACCCATGTTATGTGAGTAAATTTAATTGAGTGTACTTTGTTTTTTTCACCTGCTGTCTTAATCCCTTCATAGAGCAAATAATTCTAATCAGATGTGGAATCAGCCCAGGTCTTCTGGTCCTTATCAGGTGTTAATTGAACTCATGATCAGACAGGCTGTGCTCTCATCTGTGTAACCTCAGAGTTATGATTGAAAATATGAGCATGAATGCAACAAACCAGCTGAATTAAAAGAGGTTTGGAATCAGTATGGTGCATCATAATGCTCTGACTGTGTTATTATGGTTGAAGACATCCCTTGTCCCATCATTATACCCTATTAAATCACTTCATTTTTTGGCTCCTTGTCGGTTTTGGACCATGCTGCCTGGCATTGTTTTACTGCCGCCAAATGATGATGAAAACGAGTGGAAGGGTTGATATCAGTTTCCCGCCTGCAGGCATCCACAACACAAGCCAAGTCTGATTTCAAGAACAGCTGTGTGGATTTAACCTCCCTTCCTCTCTCCTCCCTCCCCATTTCTGCACATGCATTTACATACTGGATGTGCATGCGCGCACATAAGCAGGGGCTACTTTTTAAAAAGGCGCACCAAAGACCCCTGGAAGCTGTTTACTGCTGTGCAACCATGAAGCCCAGCAATCTTTCACTTCCAGATTTGTTTTCCACACTAAGAGTCACCAAACTGTGCATGTGCGGGTGCATCAGATTAGTCCCCCCCTGCTGTCTTCAGAAACAATGATCCAACTCTTGTATCAAAGGCGTTCTCCAATTAGACTTTGCATATTTCATTTGGGCTTCTTGAGATTCTGGCGCCACAGATTTTGATTAATTCTTGCCGTTTCAATGTCAAAAAGAGGCCGGGGTGTAATTCTGGAAATTGGCACAGAGAAACTGCAAGTGTATGATCTTCTTTTCACCTTATTTTCCTTGAGTGGGTATGTTTCTCTCCAACCTTGGGGTATCTCAGCTCTTCCTGACCTTCAAAAAGTTAATCCTGGAGCACAACATGAAGCACACATTTACCATTTCTTCGAGCATGAAATTAAATACATTTCCTTTGGCTGTCCCAGGTCTAATTATTTCGGAGGATTTATGACAGTGTCGCTAGTATTTGTTTAAGGACAGTGTGTACACACTGTGTTGTAGGTGGTTTCACATTCTTTTACATGTCACTGGGGGAGCTTCTGTCTCCCAGTCCAGTGACCTTAACACCTGTGATTGATACTGGGAGGGGAGATGTGTGTGTGTAGGCATGTTCTTCCTAGTGTGAGTGTGTGTGCATGAAGGGGTAAGGTTAATTGAAGTTGTTAGAGTGAAAATGATTCCCTCAGGGGGACTGACATGGCAGGTGGAGGCGGTGGGATCAGCAGCGGGTGACGGGGAGAGAGGGGAAGAAGGGAATGGGGGAGGGGTTTGGTGGGGGTCAAAGGGATTGCTCCTTTACCCCGCAGTGCTCAGAGGCAGTGGTACATGAGTATGGAGAGATGAAGTGATTCATCTAAAGGTCAGATGTGTCCATCCATTTCTCTATCTGACCCCTCCGCCCAGTGCTGGTCATCTTTTTGAACCCCCTTTGTCTTCTTTAGAGCTACCATGAGGATTTTTTTTATGCTTTTATGAAACAGACTGGAATTATTGATGCCTATTTAAGTGCAGTTGCAGTTTAGTCATTTTGAGACACTAGGCATATGAGGCTCTCCCCATTTAGTTCAAATCAACATCTCTGGGCCAGGTAGAACTTATAAAAATAATGGTTGTCAGCATTACTCGTGATAAATCAAGGTTCATAATTAATGACTTTAAAAAAATTGCATTCAACACACTTTGGTTTGCAAAACAAGTCCACTGCTACTTATTTCATAAACATGAGACATTATTTTTATTGCTTAGTTTCATATCATAAGATTCCACCTACTCTAGTTCCTTGCTTACTTTCAAAATAAAAGCAGGCCTGTTTAAGGTTCTTCCCTTTTCACTGTTTTCCTTTTCAATTTGCATACTTCTCTACTTAATATTTAATGTTTTGAGTGCATGAGCGTGCAAAGTGCATTCACACTGAGAAGTATACTCAAATGCTGTGTACTACTGGTGCACTCAAAACTGTCCAAGAACTGAGTGTGGGACCCCAAGAGGATCTGCAGACCTCTATGGTGGGGTGTTCTGCTGCAGAACTCCACAATGAGGTGGGAAATGAGGTACATTACCCAAGTCGGAACCAGAATGACATACTGAATGGCATATATCCTCCTGCTCATGGTCAGAGGTCACGTTAGGTGGCTATATTTCATGACAGCAGAATTATATGAATGAAAGTTGAAAATTTACTGTTTAAGTCAACGCTAAGAGGCTTAAGGTTAGGCACCTGAACCCTGAAAGTTAAGGTTAGGGTCAGGCAGAGGTGGACAAAATTAGAAATAACACACCACAAACTAAGGAAAACCCCAACAAGGGTTAGCATGTCACTTCCTGTCTGCAACAGATAAGCCCAAAATGCCCACCATAGAGGACAGCAACCAGATGCCTCTCAAGGCACTAGGGCTTTGCCATATTATTGACGTAGTGGATTTGGCACTGTAAGCTTGCTAGCATGCTAGCTAGCCTAAGCATCCGCTAGCTAGCTAATGTGTTAATAGCAACAGCAACACATTTTAAGAGAGGGGTCTGGCTGCGGACTGTATGTCTCTGATGACCACTCTCACAGCATTTGATTTGCCATGTGCCATGATTTGTCAGTACTAAGTATGTCCAGTTTTAGATTTTTTCAAAATTCAGTTTTATTTATAGACCAAGTCTGGCAGTTACATTCATCAAATAAATATATTACAAACGTTACAGACTAAGCAACATTTCATTTAATTATGCCACTTCTCAAAATGCACAGCTGGTGCACCATAGCAGAGGCCTAATCTGGGATTAAATATATCCATTTTAGAAGTGGTTACAGGAACAGTGGCTGGTTTCAACTTTGTTAGCTTTAGCTAAAGCTAACATAGCTACACAAGCTACGCAAATAATGTCACTATATAAGCCAATGTTGCTAAGTTAGCTTTAGCAACATGAGCTTTAGCAAGCATGACTAAAGCCACTGTAGCTATGTATATAACATATCCATGTAGCTTACATATCTGCTTATTAAGTTTAGCTGTAGCTGAGTAGCTACATTATCTATAGCTAAGTCAGCTTTAGCAACCTGAGGTTTAGCAAGCATCGCTAAGGCTAACTTAGCTACATATATAACTATGATACGTGGCTGCTTTGTGAGCTTAACTCTGCTGTCTGCTGAAGCTCACAAACAGCTTTGTTGTTTGGGCTGGTGTTTCAGATGATCAAACTCTATTTTGATGCTTCTTTATTCACGTTCGGGCCCTTATTTACATCCAGAATCCACAACTTGATTATTAAAACTGATTTTATGTATTTACCTTATATTTGAAGCTCACCTGTAATGACATATCTTGAGGCTCCTTGGAGCAGAGTTACCAGGCAAGTGCCTGCTGTTACTTTACTGTGAAAGCGCCTTTGTTTACGTGCTGAAAAAAACATTTAGATCATCAGCATAAATAATACAAGGAGCTAACAGTTGAAGATGAACTGCAGGATTGCCACAACACTTCATAACTGGTGACTTCATATTGATCATGCATCAAGATTGTTTTCTCGTCATCACTCTTTTTGACACCTACCCAATCCCAGTTATTCAGGCATTAAAAATACATTTAAAAAGTGATTTTCACTCTGACAGCCATTTTCCTCCTCTTTACTCCCATCTCATAGTGTTTCTCTATCTATCTCCTGTGCTGTCTGTCCCTCTATCCCCTCCCGTGGCCTTTCCCCTCTCCTCCCGTACCAGCCTTCATTTCACAGATGACAGGTTGGCGGACTGTAATCCAGCAGATGCTGGGGCGGGGAGGCCTGACCAACTGTTTTAACTCCAATCAGCTTTTATTGCTCTCCGGAGGAACCCCGCACAACCCCCTGCCAGTCTGACATTTCAGCAAGCAGGGGAGAGAGGACAGAGAAAATAGCACCTTTATACAGTATGTGTATATGTGTGACGATATGTGTTTGTGCTGATTAAAGCAGGGAGGGGGTTGATGGGGAAAGAGGGGTGACTGTTATTACCCCCTGTGCCTGGTGTGGGGCCAAACCGCTAGCTTCAATCAACTTGGACACATGTGTTGGTGTGCATGTGCCTGTGTGTCAGAGAGAGTCCAGCATCAGTGGGGATGAAGATGTCGCTGGTAATGCATCTGCCGCTGCCGCTCGTCCTCTGACAGCCTGAGCCACCCCTGCATCGCCCACGTCTGTCGCCTCCTTCCAATTCTCCATCCATCTCTCTTTTATTTCTCTCTGTGCCCCCACTTCCACTCTCTACCTGTACCCTCCTGCCATCCCTCCTTTGGAGACAAAGACAAAAGCAGCTGCAAGTTCCTGCGGTGTGACTTTGAGGCTGGTACTCCAACAAAATGATGCTGTTTTGCAATTTTTTGTATCACCTGTGGATTTATTGGCCTCATTAGCTAAAGTAGTAACACCATAGTCTTTAATTTTTTGTTTATGTAAAGTAGAGTTTCTTATTTTCTTAATGCAATGCAGGACATTTTTAATGCTATCATCACTTTGTGTGCTTTTTGCAACTTAAAACTGAATATAAGTGTTCTGTAAATACCTTCAGGTGTGTGATAATGCAGATACAGCCAAAGTAAATCCTCCATTCCTCCTTTAAAGTGTTCAAATGGTACCCTGCTCTAACTGTCAACACGTCTACAAATCTTCATTTTGTTCAGCTCAACAGCACAATAGCAGACATCCAGAAGCCATCAGTCATTTACAAAAGGGTTACCTCTGTTAACAGATGATTAATGAGGGTTTTAGTGCTCTCTGTAGAGCCATGAGGCATTTGAACTCTGCAGCCCGACCTGCAGGCTATTAAAGCTGGTGTAGAGCATGGAAACAATTGGGGGTTGTGAATCTTTCCTCACCCACTTCTGCAAACATTGAGAGGTTATGTGATCTCAGCTGTGATGGTGATACAGGCAGGAAGTTCTTATCACACAAGCACACAGTGAACTTAATACAAGTGCCTATAAAAAAGTATTCACCCCCTTGGATGTTTTACCTTTTTAGTTATTTCATAAAACAGTCATGGTCAATATAATTTGGCTTTTTTGACAAAAAAGAGACCCCTCTTTAATATCAAAGAGATTTCCACACAGGAGACGTCTTTAACATTTGTATAGCTTTGCTGTATTTTTCAAGTCATTTTCAGGCTGGAAAACAAATCTTCCCTCAAGACACAATTCTCTTGCAGACTACATAAGATTGTCCTCCAGAATTTTGCAGCACTCCTTTGACCTGCTACCTTCACACGCCTTCCAGGGCTGGCTGCTGAGAAGCATCCCCAATGCATGATGCTGCCACCACCATGCTTCACAGTGGGGATGGTGTGTTTGAAGAGATGGATTTTTAAATAATCCATCCATTTGGATTTGACTAAATCAAAGAGTTATTCTTAAATTGCATAATTAAAGGCATGTTTGAACTGTCTGAAAGGAGAATGAGTTATAACTGTTTGGAGACTAAAGACCCACCTCTTTTTCTCCTACTAGAGTGACTTAAAGTTAGGAAGGGTCAGCATGTCCTTGAGTCATCCTCAAAACATTTCCTAGTTTGGCCCAGTTGAAGTCCTGTTGGAGTCTTTGTGCATAATTCAGTGACTCTCTGTGTTTTGAAGAAGAAAATGACGTTGCCCTCACACAGCCAGCTT
The DNA here is from genome assembly GCF_018320785.1 of Cheilinus undulatus. Taxonomy (NCBI): domain Eukaryota; kingdom Metazoa; phylum Chordata; class Actinopteri; order Labriformes; family Labridae; genus Cheilinus; species Cheilinus undulatus. Next base: position 33,290,072 of record NC_054873.1, read on the forward strand.
CCTTCTAGCTGGCTCGTACAGAGTCCTGCAGCATCAGTCTCCATCTCATCTCTTCCTTTAAAAGATGTTTTACTTGATTTTTCCATCAGCAATTACAAGACAGCTTAATATCCCCAAGGAACATTTCCTCAGATATCTGCAAATGAGGCTTTTCATATCCTCTAAGGTACCTCCCTCACCACCTGCTTTATAGTAATTTACAGGTGTAAAAAAACAGTAGAAAGATTACACCACTCTTTTCTGTTCTGATTCATCTGTCTTGAGTAAAAACAGGCTTCATTCACTTTAATGCAGACAAAACAGGATGTACAGTATGTTCTTCTTCTGAGTAAGTCCATTAAATCATGTACCTTGCACACATAGCCAGGTTCTAAAGGTTGGAGCATATGACATTGCCAGAGGCAGATTTCAAATTGGCCAGAGAGGAAAGCTCGCTTTTGTATGTGTGTATGTGAGTCATTTTCAAGGGTACTCAGGCAGTGTACAACAAGGAAAGGTCACCTGGGTAGCCAGCTACAAAAGCTACTGCAGTAACAGTGACTAAAGGGGTGTTGGCAAGTTGTTGGTGCTTTGAAAAAAGGGGTGGATAGCCTTTTTCAGGTCAGGAAACCACAACATACTGTGTATGAAACAGGGTTCAGAATAAGAGCAATGGGTGGTCAGTTGGAAGTTTAATCAGGGCTTATATGGGGAATACAAAGAAATTCATGCTTTTACATCAAAAGACAAGGACATGGTTATTGACCATGATTACTGCCTCCTTTGTTCCACATGGGAAAATCTCTCTTCTGGTCTAAAATAGTGTTTTCAAAGATGCACACAGATCAGGGGTCATCATTAGCTGCTTATAGATTTCAGTTCTGTAACAATGTCATAACAAAGTCCATCTGTCTTTACTCCTACTCCTCCTAATTACTGGGACAATTGACCAAAACCAGATCATGTGTTTGTCCTGCTGACTTAAAAAGTCACCCGTGGCATATACTAACACACTTTATTTCAGCATCAGCAAGCGTATCATGTAATAAAAGTGCTACCGCCAGGCTTTCAACCAGTACTGAAAGAACAGGAAGAAAAGAGGCCATATTACACATGCCTTTGCTTCCCTTCACAGACTTCCTCTGAGTTTTAATTTTTCATTTGAGATCTTATTGCCTGTTTTTAAAACCTAATATGGCATTGCCACACCAACCCTATGAGCCTGACTGTCTGAGATCCTTAGCGGTTCCTGAAACTTGACTCCTCTGAAAACTCACTTTAATTGGTTGACTTTATCTAAACTATTGACTTTCTTGTGCTGCTTTGCCAGTTTTTTATTGATATATGTAACTTTATGGGTGATTGGGTCTTATTTTTTCTTAAATAGCCTATCTGTTTTACTACGGTATAGGGTAACCAGACTTTAAATGGTGACTGATATTGATGCTAAAGGTCCCATACATTGGTTCCCCTAGATAACTTGAACCGTGAATCATAGCCACTGACCGTTTTTTCCTTGGAGGTTGCCCTTCTAATGACGCTATCATGTCCTCCATGCCTTTGAATTCCTTACTGAAGCTTCTCTAGCAAGCCTGGGAGTTAAATCCGATATTGAAGTCTTTTTAATCAATTTTTGATTGTTTCTGCTGCTAGCGGCTAATTTAAATAAGCCACTTTGTATCCCAAAATGCTTTGTGACGGGCTGTTCAGTCATCGTATCATGCACTGTCAAACTGTGCACATCTTCATTCTTAGATAATGCAAGAGATAACCTGAATAGCTCACAATAGAGAGAAAAACAGACAGAAAGCCTGTAATATGTCCCTCTGTGTCACCGCAGACAGGAACTGCTTGGAATAATGGCATAAATTGCACTAACACAAAGAAGAGCTAGACTTTTTAAAAATATGCGAACATTTTGAAGACTTTTTGTCTCAGAATGATAATTTTTAACTTTTTGGTCCCCATGAGATGAGATAACAGGTTTGTGGAAAAAAGTCTACGTCATGATTGTTTTACTTTGTGTCACATAACATCTTTGACTTTAAATTTCTATTTAGTTTTTTCTTTTGTCTTTATAATCCCATAACTTAAAAAAAAAAAAAATCAATGAACATGATTCACTGCCGTGCACATATTTTTGAAGTCCAGGTTGTCCTGAAAAAAAGGATGTTTAAAGCTTGACTGTGCACCACAGGGTTGATGTTTTACAAGCTTTTCAAGACAGTAAGTCCAGACAAAATTATTTGGAAACAGCTTAGGGCTCAGAGGGTTGGTAATGCAACACACGGTTGAAGCCAAATTTTTTGACATCATACACTAGTTTACTGAGGCTTACTGCTTGTTTTCATAGCTTATTCTGCACAGTTTGGTTTGTCTTCTTTAATCTTGCAAGACTCACATTAACCTTTTAACTTTCCATGAGAATTACTGTAGCAGTAGGATGCCAGCTTGGTCAATAGATGTACCTTTTAAAGAAAAGATTCATAGCCTTGATCTTGCCTTGCTTTTACTATAATGAACTTTTTACCCTGTTTTCGAAAAGTCCCTCATTAAAATGTGATGAAATGAAAAGTAGCTGGAAAAATAGCGCAGCGCACAGGGAAATAACCAACAGGTGGCTGTTGATTGGTGTTTCAAGTAGACTGGAATACAAATAAAATTCACCTATATTAATTCAAATCCGGTGACTTTCAGATTGGCCCTCACAAAGGGGGAAGCGTTGCCTTCGTTCAAACTTCCATGTAATCTGTACAAAAAAAATGTACTAATATATTTGTGTAATAATGACCCAACAATTGCACTCACAGCCACAGAGTCAATTTCATACCACAAAAATGTGAGAAAGCTTTAGTTCTGTCAAAGATTTATCAGTAGTACACATGAATATGACAGGACACATGATCTTTACCAGTGGAGTGCACTACCTGCATTCGTCTCTGACCTGCACAGGTGGCACTGCAGGTGAGAGTGAGGGAACAGACAGGCTCTCATGATGGAAATATAACGATATTGCCACCTTGTCTGTGTGGTTGTGCAGTTTCAGACCCCACGGAGGGTAAAATGCGTGGGATAGCAGGTGTGGAAATATACAGGCTTATGATCGAGATCTAAGAATGTTTCCATGTTTCTATCTGAGGGTCCAGCTGCCCCAGCCACTGCCCCAGCTGGGGCAAGTAAGAGGAAGAGGTAGAAGTCCTGTCCACCAAAGAAAGACTGACATACTGTGTGATGCAGGTGTGAACAATATATCTGCAAAAGCTGTGCACTTACACTCTTAATGTGCAAATTAGTTGACTGAATCTTGTTGCTTGGCTCTCATGTTCACATTTTTTGTGTTTTATTTGATTTAATTGTTCCCTGGCAAAGTTTGTTATTGGGATAACGTTATTGGGATAAATAGAAATGCATCCAAAACTACTTTTTGCACTTTTCTGCAAGGCTATAGAAATATACAAATACAGCTTCAAGCAAAAAAGAAATATGAGGACATTGTGTGCAGCCAAAGCGATGTTAGGGTATCAGACATTCACATTTTTACTGGTACCTTATTTCTTTTTTAACATCGATGTCAACATCATAATCTTCCATCTGCCAAGAGTTACTTATGTCTTTTAAAATAAAAGCAGGTCTGTTTCCAAACAGGAAGTCATCTACTTTTAGTTTCAGAGAGTAAAAGAATTCAAAGTGAAACAAAATCTATTTTAGTGGTACTGTTGGCAGCCACATGTTATATGATGTGAGGGAGAGGGTGACTACTTTTCCCAAATTTCTGAAACTGAGAAGATTTTTTCAGCTACTTTTTTGTGCAATCAGCACTTATAATTCTACTTAGATCATCTATAACCAGATTAACTGTATTTGTACTTGAGTATAATACTCTTGTACTTCTTCCACCTCTGTTGACGACACAGTAGCACATAGAGAGAATGATTCCACATCACATCTCAAAACTGCCTTTAAACACAACAAAAACTGGAGTGTCAATATCTCAGTGTTAAACATTCCTGAGTTGATTTAACTTTGCGCTTAATTCTAACTCCAAACCTTAGCACAGATGTTCGAGAGTTACTGCAGCTCTGTCATATTGTAAAATATCTGAGACTTTCAAAAGTGTAGTTTAACAATATGTAGTGTTACTGTACTTTTACTTGAGTAAAATGATGATCTAATGATGTGGCACATGATGCACTCCTGGGCAAAACATTTTACCCAAAAATAATTCCATTGTGGCATCAGTGGTGTGTGAATACATAAGAATGGGATTGGCTAATACTAATGGCCCCTTTTAAAAGCAGTCTCTACCATCAGTGTGTAAATAAAGTGTGAACAGGTGTGTGTGACCTGTGCTTTAAGAAGTGCTTTGAGTGATCAGCCCACCAGAAAAGAGATTCCTAAAGGTTGCCTTTCATTCATTAATACGAGGAACCTGAGTATGACTGTTAAAAAAAATACTAATGTACAGCTAAATAAAGTTGATGTTATGGTTTATTAAAGCCTGGATTGATTCTTGTCCTGAATTTGCGTTTCTCTACTCCCAAACTGATAATGAGCTGGAGAGAGAGAGAGCAATTGTGTGTGCTGACTGAGTGATTAGTGAATTTATTAGGACTAAAAGTAGTTGTTTTAGTCCTTCACCCCACGCTGCCACTAAACGTCCCTGTGATTAGTGAGGCACACACAGCCAGCCCAATTATCCAACACTACAGCCAAACCCTCTACATGATTACTAACAGTTTGTCTCTTATACTGCAATTATGTTCTTTAGGATGGAGAAAAGCAATGATTGAAGGGGAAATGTTTGCTTTGTGTATGCATCTGTGCATGCTCAGGTATAGTCGTGCATGCAGATGCAGATGAAAACTAACAAGTGTGATTTAACTCCATGTGTTCTTTTAATGCAAAACAAACCAGTTACAGCTCCTCTGTCCAGCTTTGTCCACACTGATTGTTTTACTTTACAATAAAAAAATCTTTTCAGGGTGATTCTTCATCCTCAACTCAGATTAGAAAAGGAGTTAGAATCAACCTTTATTCTGGGTAATATTTTGCTTTAAACAGAGCATGCTGCTGCAGCAGAGTGAAGAAACAGAAGCAAACTGGGTCAGACGACTGTGGATGTGATTTCATGATGTCAGAAGAGAGAGGGGAGAGGAGCAAGGCTGTGTGCAATGCAAGAAAATCCAAGGCAGACTCTGTTGCTTTGCTGATTTATTTTCTGGTTACATTTTGATAAAAGAGAGAAGTCATAACTGCAAAGGAGCAACCACTGTTTCTTAATCCTTTTATTAGAGTATTAGGGGTCTCCCTCTGGGGGATGATCGGAGGTTTGAAGAATTATCATTTTTCTGTCCAGCAGGGGGCACTGGAGCTGCAGCCCTTTGCTCATGTGTGTTGGTGTGTAAGGGAGAGACTTCTTCCCTCTGGTAAGTCTCCCCCCTCACAGCCTCACTCATAGGCATGTCAGCGTACAAGCAGCACAGTGTTTTGACATTTGAAATGAACTCCAGCTGACCACTGATCATTGTGCATCAACATGCTGCTGCATGAGGAACATATGTGTCTAAGAGCAGGTGTTTTGGTGTGATCTCACACATTTGCATACAGGAGAGTGTCCCACTCTTCAGCGTGCTCATGCAGACCCTGAGACGTGCACAAGTGCCCTCAAGTCAATCATTATGAGATTTCTACCCCACAAACGTGACTAAGAAGCACTTCTATTGTGCACGTGGAAATGCTTCTCTTATGTTACATCTTCTTTTCTTAGAGTTTGGATTTTGTTACCCTCTCTGTTCATGATCTGCCCCTTTACTTGAGAATACCTCTGCCATCAAAATTTGCTTTCTTTTACACCTGCAGGCACATTTACTTGCATGTGAGGGATGGAAATAAGAGCCATTCAGTCTGCCATGTGCCTCTGTCAGAGATCTGTTTGAAGCATTAACCTGTCCTTTTGTTTCCCTTGGGTGCGCCCTTCCTGACCCCTAGCCCTTTGTGTCTTCAGAGGGAGGGTTAGCTATCTGTATCATGAAAAACAGCATCACCTGACAAATAAATATGCTTGGGTTCTTTCACTTTTTCTACCTCTGATGCCTTTTGTTCATTTAATTCCTCTACGCTTTATTCCCCTTTATTAATTTGTGCTCTCCTCTCCAGCGCAAAGACCCAACAGACGAATCTAATATGTGTCAAGCAGAGGTCTGCTTCTCCCAAAATTACCCTTTCATTCATGCCTCTCCACCCCAGTTCTCTAAATGTCTGCAGATGAACACTAATGGTCTCCTCTGTATGTGGATGACACACTAATTAATCAAGCACGCCACGCCGGCCAATCCTGTAACAGCCAACAGCTTCCTGCACGCTGCTCTCTGGCAACAGCCAGTTTACACAGCCCTGAAAGGCTGAGGGTTCATGTTAATGTGTTTGTATGTGGAGAACAGCTTTCCCTAAGTAGAAGTGTTGTATTTCCACCAGTTTGTGCAGAGTAATGTAATGTGTTTACAGCCCCCTGTTGAACTGGTCAGACTCTGCTATGAAGCCATTCATTATGCAGCAGCATGGTAGAGATATTAGGCAGTTTGTGCACTCTCTCACGTCTGAAGGTTATTGGACTTTAGCCGTGCATCATGTGTGGTCCTCTATGTCTTCTTCTGTTACTTTTCCCTGCATATTTTAACACTGCTCTACTTTACTGAATGATTTTTGATTTAAAAAAGAAACTTTCTACCTACCAGAAAGGTCTAGCTTTGCACACAATATTACAGCTTTAACACATTGTTTGCTTTGATCAGTTTGTTGGACAGAGATATAATTTTTCATTGGAGCCTGTGGTTGCAACGACTGCTATTTTGCAAACACCAAATTAGTGTTTTCCTAACAGGACTCTGATAAATCTTGCCTTGAAATTCACAAACATCCAAAACACAAGGAGCTGTTTAGAACTTTGTTTATCCTGTTGATTGAATTTCCTTAGCACCATGGCTCGGTAAACACGCACACAAACACATGTTCACATGCCCACACAGACGCACGAGCTCAAACACAAACTTCTCATTAATTTCTTGGTGGGGAAGATGAAGAGAGGGATGTAGAGCAGTGGAGGAGTGCAGAAGGATTGATGGGACGCAGGGAGGTACAGGCAAGGTGATTAAAAACTCAAGCTACAGATGTTTCTGGAACACTTCAAAGTGGTGCGCCTGCCAGTGCCAGAGCTGGGCATGATGCATTATTGAGATGGTGCCCACCTGGCACCTGTCGCTGACATCACATGCCCGGTCCACCTGGCACGGCGCGGTCACGTGGTTGACACTCTGGGTCTCACCTTGCTTCAGCACAGGACCGGCTCCTGGTGTGATGAAGGGCGTCAGGGGAAATGGCACACATGCTCAACACAGACCTCAAAGGCAACAAACTGGGGCATATGCAGTTTTAAACTTTGCTGCATGCATGAAAAGTGAGGAAAATCGCAGTGCTTTCCTCTTTTTCTCTGCTTGTTTATTAAAGCTACTGAGATAAGGTTTTATGTTTTAATAAAACTGACTGAAATTATCATTTATCTTTTTGTGCTGCACAATGAAAGCCATATATACTACATATTTTCTTTATTTATGACAAGTGATTTCAGTGGTTTTCTTGAGACCTAATCTTAGTTTATATATCTCATTATCTCAGGATAAAAGTGCTGCTTTACCCTTGAGCAGGCCTGCCCACAGTTTTGGCTTAGCCCCTGAAACACAGAGGGAATGGCCCATCTGTGATTTATTGATAGTAGTAATGCATGTGTGTTGGATCAGGGGCATTGGTACTAATGTGCTGGCTTTAAGAGTTACTTCATTTTAGAGTTGAAAAGTTTGTCAAACTGTTGAGCACTGATGTTTAAATTTCTAATTTGTACCTTTTAACCACTTTTCACTAACAATTTCTGCCATTTCTCATCAATTTTGTGCAATTATCACCAATTTTTACCACTTGAAGTCAATTTTAGCCACATTTCAAACCCTCTTCATCACTTTTTGCCATTTCAAACATAGTTCTGCAACTTTTAACCCCTTTTTATAAGTGTTCTTAATCTCAATTCACCAACTTTTCTGCCAATTTTTGCCATTTTGCAACCATTTTTGCCTCTTTTAACCCATTTCTTGCCACTTTTTCCATCTCATTTGATCTAATTTTCTGTCGATTTCTGCTGCCTTTGACCCATTTTTTTCTACTTTCCCCCTATTATTGCCTCTGTCGCCTAATTTTTGCCTCTATTATTCTGTTTTTAAAATAACCCAATAACCCAATTTTAACATATTTAACCATAATTCACTGTTTGTTATGCCCATCTTTGCCACCTTTTACTCATTTTTGCCACTTTCAGGTAACTTTTGACACATTTTAACCTCTTCTCATCACTTTTTGACACTTTATCCATTGTTGCAATTTTTCAGAATCCAATTTCACTACCTTTTCTGTCCATTTTTTCAAGTTGGCACCCTTTTTGCAACTTTTATCTATTTTTGCCACATTACATTTATTGCTGCCTTTGTTAAATGACTAGCCACTATTAACCACTTTTCATCATTTTAAGCACAGTTTTAACTGTATTTCACTGTTTGTTTTGCCTGTTATTGCAACTCTAAACCAATTTTTGCACAAGGAAACCTGTTTTCACTATTTTTTTCAGATGTTTTTGCCACTTTACACAAACTTTTGCCTCTTTTTTTCCCATATCCACTAGTATCAGCTTCCCACTTTTCACCATTACTTGCCACTTTCCCTCAGTTTTGTGCAATTTTCAACTGTTTTGCCTCTTTTTTTAACCCATTTTTACCAATTTACAATGTAACCCCTTCTCATCACTTTTGCCAAGCACTGTTAGGACTTTACGTACATTTTTGACACTTTTGGGTGGTAGGGATGACAACTCACCCAGCCTCATTCTGTACATTTATTTTTTTTGTTTCTGCTGATAGTATTCATCATCAGGACCTTGTATACAGAGGCTCAGATGAAATTACTTGCCTTTTGAAATGTTTCACCCTGTAATCATAAAGGGTGAGCTCCATCTGACTGGTAGAACAGGCCATTCACTTAGAAGGTGTTACATCTAAGGTACTACAGATCAAAAAGGGGGTGCTGCAAGGTTTAGTACCGGTACCTCTGTTATTTGACATCTATTTTAATTCTCGGACTTCATGGCATCACAGGTGTTAGTGCTGCTGCCTCACAGCAAGAAGGTGCCTGGTTTGATTCCTGGTCTGGACCTGTCCGACCTGACCTATACTGCGGCTTCCTCCAGCCATCAAAGACATGCTCATTAGGTTAATTGGTGCCTTTAATTGGCCGGAGGTGTGAATGTAAGAGTGCTTGATTGCGTGTGATTGACTGGCGTCCAGTCCAGCGTGTACTCCACCTCTTGCCCAATGCCAGCTAGAATCCCAAATGGGATAAGCAGTGTAGAAAATGGATGATGTATGATGTTGTTCCTAAAAGACAAAGAAACAAAAGCATACAATGCTTAATTTTTAACTTGAGATGTGACACCACAATAGATGTATTTACAGGAGAGATGCACCAGTGAATGTCTAAAGAACATATGAAGACGGTTATTACATACAATGTTTTTTAATGGCCAGAAAATATACTTGGGTGTACTTATCATGCATCCATACTTTTATCTCTTTGCAGATCACATTTATATAGTTTTGAACAGAGCTTTAGGGGTGTTTGGGCCAGAATTGAGGCTGAAAAATGGCATGTAGTGGCGATTAAGCCCACCAGGTGAGAAGGAGGATTGACACAATCCCGATAATGCTCTGGATGTCCAGGCATGATCAGGCATGGAAAGTTAAGCTGCTAAAAAAATAACAAAGTCCACACCTTTAGGGCAGAGTAAGAGGTGGATGCGGTGAGTAAGAACGGCCTAGGTTACTGCTGGGCAGGTAGTACGGTTGCTACAATCTCCTGGTTGTGTTGTGGATGCCACAAGGACCTAAAACTGCCGCAGGTCTCCAGGCATACCACCAGGGGTGAAACAGCCTGGACAAAAGGAATACGTCAGGCTTGACCTTGTCTGCTGAGCGACACATATGTGACCTGACATGTGTCGAGCTTGACTCTGGCCAGCCTCGCCCCCTTCTCCAGACTCAAGTTGTGGCACACTGGGCTGGTGATAAATCCTTCACACCTTGCATGCCTAAAACTTATACACATGACTGTGTATACTTTATTGCCCAAGAACTCTTATCTTGCATTTTCTACATGGTCATATTCATCAAACATCAACAATCTCTGGTGTGGAAAGTGTGAAAAAATCTGCACCCTACTTGAATGGCACCCTACCCTGCCACAGTTATTCAAATACAATTATAATGAAATATTAAGTCTAAAAAAGGCCTGTTTTATAAAAGTCTGAAAGCTATTCTTTGAAGCTTTAATTTTTCAGAGTGTATAGAAAGAATGAATGTAATCGTAGAACGATATATTTTCCTGAAAACTCATTCATTGAAATGCAGTGAATATGGTCTCAGTAAGGTATGTATTATCTGAAATATTAAAAGGACAACCAAAGAATCTTTCTAGAATTTGTCTTTGAAGTATCCAACGGTGTGGTGTTGATGCAATCCTGCTGCTTAATATTTCAGCAGCCCCCTCAACCTTGTATTCTGTTGAAAAATATTTAGAGGTCACAAAGTGGGCTGGTGTGTGTTAGTGCCTGCACGGGAATGTCTTGTGTGTTTCTCCTGCATGTGTCCCCTGACACCTGTACTCTCCCAGGGTGTGAGGAACAGACAGAGGCCAGAGCCACAGTCACAGGTCTCAGACCAGTGGGGTGTGAAATGAATCAAAGGGGCCAACACACTCTCCCCCTGCCTTAGACGCACAAACACACACATGAACACACAGTCTATGGTTGTACGCTTCAGATGTGGGTATTATGTGTGTGTATGTTAGAGAGAGGAGGAGAGAGAGGGAGGGAGAGAGAGAGAGAGAGAGAAGGAGAAGAACAGGGAAAGCATACAGAAATGAAAGACAAGGGGGCATGTACATGAAACTCTCCAACACTGTCATATGATTCTTTGGTCAAATATAAAAGCACCTCAGTCACTAAGTCAGTATAAATATTTATGAATGTTGTAACCCTTTCAGACAGAGATGGCTCTCAGAGCGATGGTGGAAAAGATTCAGCAGTGCAGTCTGGTTTTCATTGTCCCTACAGCTGGAATTCAAACTTACTAAAGCAGACAAATGCTTCAGAACACCAGAGACCCTGAAAGCCTTAAGTGCAATGGATGGTGATGACTCTCTGGTCATTCATTTTGTTTTGAACTTTATAGTGCCTATGAAAAGTATTCATCCCCTTGGATGCTAACTCTTTTATTTATTTCATAAATAAATTATGGTCCATATAATCTTTTAATCATTTTTTAGAATTTAATCTTTAAAGTCACTGACCTAATTCAGCAGAGGTCCAACCAATAGGTGCTAGTAGTCTCACAATTAGTGAACTGGGGATCACCTGAGTGCAGTGAATGTGTCTCAAGTGATTTAGTATAAAAACATTTAGTCTGGAAGGTCCAGTCACTGGTTAATCAGTATTCCTGGCTACCATTACATCATGAAAACAAAAGAACACTCCAAGTGACTCAGTCTCTCTGTGTAGATCAGGCGATCCTCACTCACTGAGTGACTATGCAAAAAGGAGACTAGTGAAGGAGGCCACAAAGACACCTATGACTACTCTGAAGGAGTTGTCATAGTTCAGCAGCTGAGATGGGAGAGACTCTGTGTATAACAGTTGTCCAGGTTCTTCATTTGTCAAAGCTGTATGTTGAAGAAATCTCATTAAATCTCGACAAGAGTTCACCAAAAGGCATGTGGGAGACTCCAGGTCAGGTGGAAGAAAGTTCTTTGGTCTGGTGAGACCAAAATGGAGTTTTTTGGTCATCAGACAACACGCTATGTTTGTCAGACAGCAAACACTGAACATCACCACGAATACACCATTCCCACTGTGAAGCACGGTGGTGGCAGCAACATGCTGTGGGGATGCTTCTCTGCAGCCGGCCCTGGAAGGCTTGTAAAGGTAGAGGGCTAAATGAATGAAACAAATAAAGGAAAATCCTGGATGACAAACTTATTCAGTCTGCAAGAGAACAACAGCTTGAGAGACGATGACCTGAAGCATAAAGGTAAAGCTGCACAGAAATGGTTTAAAGACAACAAGGTGAATGTTCTGGAGTAGCCAAATCAAAGACCAGACTAATCCAACAGAAAATTTGTGGCTGGACTTGAAAAGGGCTGATCCCAGTGCAACCTGAGCAGTTTTTCTCCTCAGTGCAAAACACATGAACGCCTACTTAGAGCCTGCATAAAACTCAGGCAACATAACAAAATTGAAAAAGTGCAAGAGTCTGAATATATAAGAGCTTGGCTTATACATGTCATATTTAGAGATAATTGTTTTTTTTTACAAAGTTAATTTCCTGGGATCTTGAGAAAACAGCTGAAATATAGCTACTTGTTATCATTTGAAAATTAAGTTAAATCAAAAGATTAAGATTCATGGATCCCAGGGCTACCATAGAAAATAGAAATAGGGTATTTTTTCAATGGATGGGAGGGTAAGAATAAAAAAACCCCTCTCTGTTTAACTTGATTGTGGAAATAAACGCACCATCCACCGTTCATAAGCCTACTTTAATTTGTGAATATGTCTTAAAGAACGCTGAGATAATTTTTGACCCTGTTTGAACTGGGGTAAAACCTTTTTGGAAACATAATTTTGTATTCTGAAACCCCTCATTTTCCCCCCATGACTCCCTATAAATGTATGCCCACTATGCAGCCTTCATGCCAAAATATATAAAAACATCTGTGAATAAAGCTGAGTTTATTTGTTTCTAAACTATCTCTATGAACACCGGCAACTTTTCTGAAAAAGGCAAAGATGCTCCAGCAACAAGAAACGGGGAGGGGACTCAGAGGGCTTTCGCCTCTCTGGTTGGCTGACTCCGCCGTCAATCATCCGTGACGGCTCCGCAGCACCTCCCACGGACGCACAGCGGCAGCGCAGCTTCCACCGACAATGATATTCAAGGCACTTGCGGCTCGTCTGCAGCGATAGGAGAAAAGAGGAGAGAAAGAGCGAGCCTCACCTCCTCAAACAGCGAGTGAGGTAGGGAAAAAGAGCCAGAAAGCGACAGAGAGAGAGCGCGCGAGGACGAGAAGAGGCTGTGGAGTTAAAGGAAAACAGGCGACAGCGGCTTGGACCTCGCGCGAGGAGTGTTTATTATCTACGCTTTTATTGTAGAAAGTGTCCAACATTCACACTGATTCGACATGTCATCGTCCGGTAAAGACAACAGCGGTGCCCAACATGCCAATTACGTGGGACCTTACCGTTTGGAGAAGACGCTGGGAAAAGGACAGACAGGTTAGTTGGGACAGCTTGCTCTCTGCATCCCCTTTAATTGCACTATTTGTTTTACACAGCGAGTTCATATTCGGCCGGCTGGTTGTCTGCAGGTGATAAATAACTAACCGCTTAGTTACAAACACCTGCCAAGCCTTGTGGGTAATTATTTGGGTGGTTGTTATGCTATTTCTTGCGCGAGCTGACATAGCCTTATCATTGCTAACACAGTGGGACGGAGGGGATTTAGGTGCTTTACATTGCTGGTTTGCTGGTTGTGCGTTGGCGTTGGACTGGGTGTGTGTTTTCAGGAGCAGAGCAACGTGGAAACCATCAAATTGTCAAAGATGATGACAGTGTGACGAGGCTGTGAAAATGAACTTTTTTTTGTCCTGGCTGTCCTGTTTGTGTGAGTGTGAGTCCTGTGATTGGAGCACAGCGCCGTTAATCCCGATTTGCCTGATACATTGATCTATTCTTAGTCCGCAGGCAGGCAGGCAGGCAGGGAAGGAGGCAGGCGTTTCTCCTATAGGCTCTGACTGCAATACGTGGGTCTCCTTCCCGATACGGATGGTAGAGGGTCCCACCTTGACAGATTACACCACGAGCTGAGGGAATAAGAGCTACACTGATCTATATTCACACACCCTGGAGAGTGTAGCAGGGCTTCCTGAATAATGAGCACATGCTTTATCTCAGCATGCACAGCAATGACATTGCAGTTTGTCAAAGTTGCATAGCACATGCACCATTTACAATCAAAGATACCTGCCCACTCTTGCAATTTGATGTCATGCTTGCATGTTTTGTGTGGTTTTATAGTGTTTGCGTGCTGCTTTTAGTGAGAATCTTCTGCGATCAACTCTGCAGCCAGCAGTAGAGCCATGTGAGAGGAGAGGCACAGCCCAGTGTGGGCAGGAATGGCAGGAGTGATGCAGCATGCTCTGGAAGCACACCACCCTTAAAGAGAGAGAGAGAGAGTAAGAGACTATTCCTCTTTTTCCTCTACTCTCAGCTGAGAGATTTTCCTCCCATCTGTTGTCTAAAACGGCTACAATATAGGCGTTGCTTCCCTCTACCAGGGTCCAGCTGGTCATGCTGAGCAGCCGTGCGTTCTTGTAAATGCTTGTGTGTGTGTGTCTCTGCTACATAGTATATTCGCTTCATTCACCTGGAGAGTCCCCAAGTACAAAGGAGTTTGTCTCTGTCTACTCCTTCACTAAATAATGAACAGTACAAGACATTAAATAAACACACCCAAATTCATCACTCATTTTAAAGCCCCGGTAAGGAATTTTGTGTTTCTATCAAAAATCCCGTCCTGCTTTCTTCAGTTCTCACATCAGAATCTTAGCTTTAGACAAATGACAACAAAGTTCTGCTGCATGCCTCTCCATTCTTTTGACATCCATACCAGTTGAAGTTATTTCAGGAATTAAAACTATCTCCTAGAAATAGAAACAGTTTGTCTCAGTGCAGATGTTCGCGTGTGCTTTTGTAGTCCATATAGATACATCAGTATTACCCATTGGAAGCCCAAGCCAGTTTTTTTGTCCACCAGCATTTTTATGCAAAAATGCATGCAGAATCTCAACCCTTTAAAGCACAATGAAGTTATAGACATCTATATTTTCAGGACAACATGGACTATCAGAAAATGTGTGCTGCAAGGATATCAGATGGGTGTATCAAGAGTTAAAGATCAGAAAATAACAAGTGTAAGAACAAAACAGATATTAAATATCATATAATTTGCCTATCAGGAGAATAAACAACTTTCTAACAAACACACAACAGACACTGTCACTATCATTTATTGTTATAAAACCCATTTAAATTTTGCACTAGTGGTTTATCAGTGAGTAGAATGTGCATGAATCCCATTTTAGTAGTGCAAAAATTGTCTTTTCATTAATTGGGGCATAAAGGACAATATTCATTTTTCAAACTGGCGGATAGTTATCTTGTCTCTTGTTAATCTCTGGCTGGCCTTGATTGGTGGTTACCACCATAAAACGATAGAAGAAGAATTTGGAGCATATGACGTGAGCAGATCGACAAAAGGTACGTTTCTGGTTGCAGTTCCTACGTCATATTGTTCCTGAGATATTATTAACAACACATGCGCTACCACTTGAGATCATGAGCAATCCCGTGGAGTTCAGAGGGTTATTGTTAGTCTATTTCATATCCAGCTAAGAAGTCCTAGCAGGAGCTTTAAATGATCTACTGATTATGTTTTTATCGTATTAATTACATGCTTCATTGTTCCCCCACTTTGGCTAAGCCACTGTAAAATCTCCCTGCAGCCAGAGCGATGTAAAATAGATACACCACTGCACCTTAATGTCTAATTTCACTCTAAAAGTTTCCCAGACAGCTCAGAGGACAAGTCCAAAGTCACCTTGTGATTTCACAATTCCCTTATTTTCATTTTTAATCCATAAGAAGTGCCCTTTTTCTTCAGGTAAGTTCATGTCATAATCTTCAATTAACTCAAAGTTTGATAGTTTATTTCAAAATAAAAGCATGTCTATATCTAAACAGGATGTCAGTTAGCCTACCTTTAGTCTAAGACAATATGAAACAACATCACCTTTAAATGTAAAAAAGTGTAATTCAAAATGCGACAAAGGAAGATCAGTCATGGTTTGTTATTGAAAGTCTGAGATTTATCATGACTAAAAGTTTGATCATTTTACAGCCGTGATTTTTACCAACCCAGAAAATACCACAGAGATTGACATTACAAGCTCCCAGAACAGGTGGTACATCACTGTTGTTTGATTTGTCTGAAGAGTGATGTATGAAACCAACTTAATCTAACAGTCTCAAACCGAATTCTCACTTTAGAACATTAAATTTTTTCTTGACAAACTAAATTTTAAATCCATTTGTTGTATTTGTCATTATGTTAAAGCTTCTGTGAGGAGATTGAGGCTGGTAATAAACCATGCTAAAATTAACACTGATGTCTTCAAGTGAGCACCAGAATGAAATCAAACCATCACCAACACTGATTTTTGTTTATTCTGTGTGCCTGGCACCTCTTTAGCAGGGTAGGTGTCAAACAAGGTGGCTAACACCACTCTGCCAGAATATTGTTATTTGATTTCTCAGTGACTCAAAAGATTCATCATAAGTTGCATTTAAGACATGAAAAAAAACATAAAAGCTCCTCACAGGACCTTTAATTTATAAGCGTGTTCCATCAAAGTCAGTGGAGCTCTACTTGAAATGCAAGTTATCTTCTAATCTGCAGTAGGATGACTGAAGTACGATCAAACAATGTTGAAACAAAAAATTAGCGTTGCAGCCCATGTTCCAGTTTCTCATAACAGATTCATAACAAATGCAGTATTAAAACACCGCGCGGAGTCTCCCTTTCTTCCTCTGCTCATATTTAACCACGTTTGTTTTCAGGAGGATCACTCGCAGCCAGACGGGGCTTTTCTTCAGATAGCTCTCAGGAGTGTCTAATGGCTGTTTATGGCTGTATATAGAGCTGCTTCTATGGTCCGCTGGGTGTAGACGTTTAATGATATGGTGTCTCTGAGATCATCCATGGCTCAGGATGTATTTACGTGAGCATTGAGGCAGATTTGGATGCTTTTTATTCCAGCCGTGAATGTCAGAGCAATAGAGAAGCAAACAATGACTTGTGTGAAGCTGATTTTCCCTCATTTTGACTTTCAATTTTTACTAAGATAGAAAATTCTAATTAAATGTCCATCCATTTCAAATGCTTTCAGCCTGGTTTTTCCAATTATATTAGCATGTTTCAAATGTACAGCACTAACAGGGCACAACATTATCTGTGTGTGTGTCCTGTGTTAGAAAAATCATTTGCTTACTGGCGTCTGTGTTGCTGTTTCATGCCAACCCTATTTTAGATTAATGACAGTGCATAATATCCCATTCGCCCATTAACCATTCGTTAATCTGTCAGATCTCTTTCCCATGCCCCACCACAAGGGTTGACTTGGCAACTGTTTGCGCCCAATCAGCTGGGCGTGATCATGAGTGGCAGCTGGGACCGTCCAGTGGGTACAATCCCATGTGAGCTTTCCCAGGCTGCGGTTGGCTGGTATTATAGGAGAGGGAGAAAGCGGAAGGGCCTCCTGGTTGATCTGGCTGTCCTGCTCAGAGGAGTGGTGCTGTTCCGTGTTCATTAAGTGATTAGGGCCTCGTCCTGTCACACACACACACAAACAGTCACACACATGGCCACCACAGTGGTTCTGGTTTGGCTTCCTGATCTAATCCCCTACACAGCCAAAGTCTCCTCGGCTCTCACTCACGCACTCACGTGGCCCAAAGGAAGCATGGGTTTGCCGGCTTTAGCTTAGCAACTTAGCTGTTCCATGATACTGCAGAATTACAAATGCAAAGGGCAGGGAGTTCAGATGTGATTTGCAATGCCAGATTTGTTTTTTTTACAGTGTTTGCTTTCAGTCACCAGATTCTTCTAGTCTATGATATGCTGTCACCTTCAGTTTGTGCCTTTAGTTTCTTGAGGTTATGTGTGGGGGTCCGTCTCCGTCAGGTGTGCACTGGGGCCTGATGGGGCCTATAGATATGGAGTGTCTGCATGGCTGGCTACTGATTGCAGCTCAAGTCACAGAAGCATGGAGGCCATTTGTAGAGTCATTGTGCTTGAACAGTGGAACCAGACCAAGGTTGTGTACAAGTGATATAGTTCTTTTGGGTTTCTAGTAGAGATGCACTGATTGGGAAAATTAGGGCAGAAACCAATGAACAAATGTTGAAAGTAACAACTGAGCTGATGCCAGTGTTTTATTTCATTACTACTTTTGGTGCAAGACTCCTAGTGAACCAACAAATTAAATGACAACATCACGTTGAAGAAACAGTGTTCACCTTGTTCCAACAACGTTTCAGTTCTTATGCATATGAGGGGATTATAATAATTATTAGTCACTCCAAGACAGACCTGAGCAATCCTGCAAGCAAATTCATTCATTAAACAACCGTCCTGGAAACAGCTTCAGAATAAAACGCTCAAGCTCAAGCTTTTATTTTTAAAAGAACACAGGAGGAGCTATCATTTCTACATTTCAGGCCTGGGACGTGTTGACAGACTGAGCAGGATGCTTACCAAGTGCTGTCAAATTTCAGCCCACAGAGTGCTGAACTCTCTGCAACATGTAACGGAAGCGGTTGGCCTCTGTCTCCACATAAACTATGCTCTAATGAAAAATTTAACTGCTCAGTTTAACTAAATATGAGCCTGTTTAGGCACAACACAGCAGTTATGGCACACAGACTAATCTGCTCCAGCCTGATTGTCACACTCTCTGGACAGATCAGACCAACTGTCCCTCCTCCACACATCCCCAATCTGAAGTAGAATGAACAGTTTAATCAAAGTCTGCAGCTGTCTGAAAATGGGATAGGGCTTATGCATGCCACAGTATCTCATTTTATTTCTCCAGATAGAAAAAACAGATTTCTGTGGTTAAAAGTTAATGAATATAGATATGATAATGTCTGCTGATAATTATAGTCCATATATTGGCAATACAAATCGCAGAATGTACAAATTTTTGTGTAGTTTGAAGCAAAATCATCAGACAAAGGTTTTTTAAAGGATGAATGATAGGCATAATTTTAGTATCGGCAGATAATGTCTTAAAGAATTAAATATTGCATCACAGATATGAATAATTCTGTCAGTATTTACAGCTGAAAATATGGGGAGCACATTCCTCCCATATATGTCCTAATTTATCCTTAAATATTCAGTAAAATGTATAACTATCATCAGAGCCAACCCTAGGGCAGTGGTTCCCAATGTGGGGGTCAGAACCCCCTTAGGGGTCACGAGACACTAAGAGGGGGTCACTTGTAGCTCCCAAAAAACTAAGAATATTCTGAAATGATTTCAAATTGTATATTTTACCAATTTTTATAAAAATATTTATATGCATAATTTTAGTGGTTATTTAGTAAGATTTATGCTGAAATCAAAGTAATGTTTAAAAAATCCTTAAAATGTAAGTCTGCACACGACTATTCTTAAACATTCACGGCTTTTTTTCAACTATTCTTCATCCACCTTCACATACAGTGGGGTCCCCAGTCTCTGGCACCTTTATTTTGGGTTTGCGGGCTGAAAAGTCTGAGAGCCCCCCAGGTCTAAGGCAGCACACGCTCAAGGAGGCCCTTACCCAAACATAAAAGAACTAATAGACTGTCCCCACTCTTAAGGTCTGCTTGACTCAGCCTCTCTCAGCCTCTGTCTTTCAGCAATTATAGCACAGGAGATGACTTGGTGTGCTTTACAACACAATGTGTATATTGATAATGGCTAAAATAGGGCTGGGCAATTAATTGCACTTAGATTAAATCGCAATATGGCTGGCTGCAATTTTCAAATTGCGGAAGGTGCAATATTTCTTTGAACTGAAATTATTGTCAAAATACCAGATTAAATTTTTTTTCGCAGCAGCAGAGACGTTATGCATTAAATATCAGGCAATCACTTAAGTGTCACTTTTTTTAAAATATTAAAAAAATAATATTTTCTTCATTTTTGAAAGTTTTTTTATTGAATGTTAGAACAATATAAAAATGATCACTCCCCTCAATACAAGAATTCATATCCGATTTGCAATTTTTTCCAAGTTTTTCAGCCCTTCTTTAATGTAATATTGTGTTGGTTTTAATATATAATGATTAAATGCTTGTGTTTGTTGGAAAATACAAAAGATGAGGAACTTCAGAAATAATCCATCCATCCATCCATTTTCTATACCACTTATCCCGTTTGGGGTCACAGGGGGGCTTGAGCCTATCCCAGCTGTCATTGGGCTAGAGGCAGGGTACACCCTGGACTGTAATCCGATGGTCGACAGTCAGTCACAGACTTCACAAATGATCATGTATCATATCAAAATCACAATACTGGGGGAAAAAAACGCAGTTACATTATTTTTCCAAATCATTCAGCCCTGGCTAAAATGAGCTTGGAAATGTCGGCATGTCAGATATTGGCAAAAATCCAGTATGGGACATCATTAGTTTTTTTCTCTTATTATCCCCATTCTTAGAGAATTTAAGCAGGTTCTCAAAAATAATGTTTAGGTCTGAACTAGCTGGTTTTGATTCAGAGATGAAGGTTTTTGTTTTACTTTAAGCACTTTGTCCTGATTGTCTCAGGCAACTACCATGCAAACCTGCTGTTTAATTATGAGAATTAATTTTGATGGGAGGCCTGGTCTAGTGCTTGAGGGACTTGCTGTTCTTTACAAAAAAAATGTTTGTATATACTGTTATTGGTGAAAATGGGTTTGAAAATATTGGTGTATCAGATATCTGCAAAAGTCCAACATCATGCCTCTTTAGTATTTATGCCTGAATGCGTCTAAAGCTGAGTCTTAGCAGTTTCCTCATTACTCCTGACAACTTGAAATTACCAAACATGTAAAAAATTGTTGTCGTATTCCTTTTAAAGATGCTCCAATGCTAGAGCAACTTTGCAAATGAGAACATTTGTTAAACTTATGAACCCTTTTCAAATGTATCCATCCCGGTATGGTTTGGAGTAAAAACCTTTTTGTTTTTCTGACTGTTTGTTTGACAAGTCCAAAGATTGTGGATTTGTACTTTTGCCAGCACAGAGCCTTAAAACGGGCTGAATCATTCTTCTGTTCCACTAATATGTTGGAAAACAGTGCCCTGGTTTGCCTTTACTTAGTTTCTGACGGCTGTTGATTAGTGGGATAGAGGCCTTTTGTCTGGAAAACACTGCCACTCTAATCCAGAGTAAGTCCTTGTTTTTTGGCACGACACTGGTATTGACAAGCTAAGAGGTGGAGGTTGATGTGTAGGCTCCTTGATTGTTTGATTGACGTTTTTAGAGAGTGAAATAGTGTGCGCTTCGGGGCTTTATATTGACTGATCATCTGACAAAAAGCTGCCTGTGATGTTGGGCCCTGCGTTGTCTTTCTCTGCAAAGCTCACTGAGTATCTGTCTATCTGCTAGAGAGTTCTTGTTCTGGGTTCAGTGGGCTTATGAGCCATTTAATCCAGCATCCTGCTGTTTGTGTTTTCATTTCAGCAAAGAGCTGGTCAGTTTATTGCTCTTGAAATAAAACGGATCCCTTTTAATGCATTTACACCTGCACATGCATGCCCAATTGGACCAGAACAGTCCATTTGATGCTAACGTGAAACCGTTAATTCGACATTGATTGATAGCTGGTGAGCAGGGGTGGTTGATTCGGATCAATAGGCTCTCCCAAAGATTTCCTGTCTGCTAGAAAAGATCCATACTGTTTCACCACACATGATATTCCTGATGATGACAAGTGAGGAGGGAATGCTCCGTCGATGCTGTCAGTGAAAAACCACTTGGCAAATCCACAGAAACTAAGTGCATCTGTGAGCATAAATGTGTGTGGCACAGATGCTCACACTCTCGCTGACCTGTTGCTTCTGTGCTGAAATAATCTTGATACCCATGTTGAGCTCAAACACAGGTGTCTATCTCAACCGCGTTCCCAAGATTACCCAGAAAAAGTCGGCAGCTTTGACCTAAAATTGGCAAGTGAAGCAAGAAATAAAAGGCTGCGATCATAGACCCCGTGTTTCAGAGGGCCTGTTCAGAGATTCAAGTCAGAAAAGCCCTGACCCAGTGGCTATGCCGAGTCGCTCCCAGCTGGGTAGCGCCCTGTGTTAGCAAGCTGGATCAGAGCTGTGGAGCAGGAAGCCAAGGCTGCCTGGTCTCAGCTGTTTGAATGTGTGGCGAAAGCCAAAGCCCTGCTTCCTCAGCCCTGAAATGTATCCTAAATGGTGGGAGTGTAGGTTTGACTGTGTCTTTGCCTAAGCTCATACATATGGTGCCTATTTGTGAGCTTTTTGGAATAAATACCTCAGTGTTGGCTGTTTCCCAGCCAATTCATACACATAGAAACCATGGCTTAAGTGCATTGAAACAGGGCTGTCTCTGACTTTGACTGAGGTTATATAATGATGATTGTCTCTGTCATTTGGTTCCCCTCTCGTCCCATCCCCATCTCTCTCCCCATCCTCTGTCCCTCGTCCCCTGGCCAGTCAAGATTCATACAGGGGCCCAGCCATGTGGTAAATCAGACAAGACCTCAGTGGAATTGCATCGATTGGGAGAAATGTATGTAGCCAACGATTTTCAGAGATTAATGATGAGGAAAGATGTGGAGAACTGGGGGGAGGAGAGAGACGGAAGGAGGAGGAGTAAGAGAAGGAGAATACAGGAGAAAAAAACCTTGAACTGAGAGAGCATGAAGCGGTCTTGAATGCTCAGACTGCAGTGGAGGTTATTAATTAAGGCAAAGTATTGATCACTCTCTTCATTATCCTCCCCTCCTCCTTGATTTTCATCTCTCTATTGCTGACCCCCAGAGGAGGAAAGGGCTCAATCTTTACATGGGAGGTCAGTGAATAAGAGATGGATTGCAGGATTGGTCTCTGAGGGCCAATGAGTTTTTGTGTATTTTTTTTTTTGGACAGGCCTCATCGTATCCTATTTGGATATCCTCCTAACACTGTTTATCCCCACGCTGTGTTTCTGTGTCATGTTCGTGGAGAATCAGGTTAGGATGACATGCTTCAAGGGTCCATTTTCCACCGTTTACACCATGACACAAAACACACATCCATTATCATACAAACACCATCTTTTCCCCATGCTGCGCTCTCCATCCCTGCTCGGCTGAGAAATTTGTTATCGCCTCACGCTATTTAGACTTTCATTGCACTAGTTTTCCAGAGAGAATACAAGCAGAAACACACCGTTTCTCTTTGCACCGGTGCTCCAAAGAGTTACTTTTATATATGACTTCACACTGTGGCTTCAATAAAATATGCTTTGTGATTTACTTCCAGAAAAACCTCTGCCTGCCCCAGTTTTTGTGCACTTTCAGAGCTGCAGTTTTGTTGGTCATTAGGCCAGCTACCTTAGTAAACATGGGCTATTTAAGATGTATAGTAAACTGAACGTCTGTTCGCAGCAGTAGCTTTAATCAGCCTCTCTCTCTCTTCCTCTCACCCAGCTTAGATTAACTCTTGCTGAGCCGCATGTCTGGCTTTGACTGTGAGAACGCCGGGTTGGTTGCCAAGCATGGTTGTCTGGTTGTCATGGTTTCCCTGCTTCTTGCTGGTTCCCAGTCTGCCCTCATGAAGAAAAAAGGGAATGCTCTTTCTTACTTTCTCTTCCTCTCCTGCTCTTAAAGTGACCATAATCTGAGGTTAAAGTCATACTCTGTTGCATCATGCATGCAACTTCTGACTTGTATCTATTTATCAGCCTGATCTCTTCATATTATCATGACAATAAGTGTGTGTTTTCTCATGTTTGTGTTTGAGCGCATGCTTGTGCAGGCTGCATGTTTGTGCGTGTGCTCAGACATACGGTCATGGATCAGACAGGCTTGCCCTGCTCTGTGCTCTCTGCGCTGTGTGCTGTGTTCCCATTTAAATCTGGGAGATTAGCACATGTGGGGAGCCTCGGCTTTAGTTGCTGTCAGCTCAGCGAGCCTTGGCAGGCTGTCCTCAGATCAGGGGGGAAGCTCAGTGCTCATCCCCCCATCACTGTCTGCCCTGCTACCTTATCCATTATCAAAGAGATGGGTGGGCCAGTGACCTTGACTTTGGTACAGTTTTCTAACTGATGTAGTGCACTCTGGCTGTTCATGCAGAGACATTTGTCATAGGTCGATCTGATGTGATATACAGGGGTGTAAAATAACGACATTTTCTCAAATTACTGTAATTGATTAGTTTTTGTGTACTTGTACTTTGAGTAAATTTGAAATCAGTACTTTTTAGTAAGTTTTAACCAGAGTAACTGTACTTTTACTTGAGCACAATACTCTTGTACTTTTTCCACCTATGTTGACTACACATTACCACAAAGCAAGAAAATAATTACACATCACATCCCAAAACAGCTGCTGTTGTAGCTGTAATTTCCCATCACGCCCTTGGGCAGAGTGATTAGTTACATCTGGGTGTTTCCTGTTGCAGTGATTCCTGCTGGGTTCTGCTGGGATTGTTGTTTTTGCACCATGAGTGAAGTTATTCACTGAGTTAGAGTCCATGCATGTGACTTTAGATGTTCCTAAATGATGCAGAGTGTACTCTATCAGTCTGCATTGCTTTGCAAGGAAATTGACTCTGCTTTGTTTTGTCCAGAGGACACCCACCTTACAACAAGATTTAGAGTTACTGCAGCTCTGTCATACTGTGAAATACTTAACACTTAATTGTAGTTTGACAATGTATAGTGTAGACCAATATAGATATGTTTAAATTGTTAAATTTAAGTGTATCTGCCTTTGTTACAGAGGTGTGACTTTACCTGAAAAACCTGGTTGAAGATCTATATGGGAAAGATAATATTTCACCATTAAACTCCTCAGTAGCTATGCAGTACTTAAAGTAACTTTAAATTGATTACTTACTTTCAGTAGATTTATAGACCAGTACTTTTACTTGAACCTAAGTAAATTCTAACCGGAGAACTGTATATTTATCTATATGAGCAATTTTGTTAAGGGTTTTGATACAGGAAAATCCAAAAACAATTCTTAAGGTTGAAAAAGTTATTTTTGTTCTAACTCTTGCATTACTGAAACGATTTTCTTTGAAATATGTTCCATTTTTGGAATGTTTTCAACCTCTAATTGAAGTAATTTTTAAAATCTTTTTTAATTAACAGCTGTCATAGAGGCAGCGTTTTCACAAAGCACATTAAAAAATTGAACATAAATCAAATGCACTTTTCTATGGATTAGAATCAAAGCACAGAACTTAGTTAAATTTACATATCTAGCTAATTTCACTTGGGATCCCTTGCCATTAAGAAAGTATCAGCTTTACTTACGGAATTTTGTTGTGTTCTCAGTGTGAGCAGAGTGAATGAATGACTTTTAAATTACACAAACAGAGCTTTTTGCTTCAGCAGACCTGCTGGCATCTCCCCTTGGACTGTTTTCCAAGAAAAAGTACATGAATGAAAATGTGCACTCATTTAGCGGAGGGGTGCATCCCAGATGGCAGAGAGCAGGGAAATTGTGATGCATTCAGAGTTTTCACTGCCTCCTGCTCTGTTGTCTGCTTTTCAGACTATGAAGCACGGTGTCGCCCATGCCTGAAACACCTGAGATGAAGCTTGGCATTTGAAAGGAAGCAGACAATCCTCGACGAGATTAGGTTAGATGAGGATGACTGGTTACAAAGCAACAACGTGTGCTGGCTGCTCACTGTGGCTCCGACTTCTGACAATTGGCCACACTAGAAAGAACAAACACTATGTTAGCCAGCCTGACTTATTTTATCTCCACCTGACAACATCAAGGAGTCTTTTATTCACTGAGGGAGAATATGGAACTGTTCCCTGTGCTGTTCAGATAACTTTTGGAGATGTTGTTGTCAGTTGATAGAGAAACCACCTGGAACGCAGGTGTTAAGCATCAGTGGTGGCTCCAAGACAAACTGTTTGCTTCTCTTGTGTTGCCACTGTATCAGAGAAAGGGTTAGAGCTTTGAGTCCACTGCCAGGTCAAGCCTTCTGTCGCGACTATTTATCACAATGAAAGCAGATCACAGGGGGATGTCATACTTCAGGCAGTGAGTCTGCTGTGAGTCTTTGTGTTTTCTCTTCATCTGACCTGGATTGTACATTCAGCCTGAGCTACTTTCCCCCAAATCTCTGGCCTTGTAGTGCTGTACTGGTTTGTGAAAGTATTTCAGCATAAATCTTTTAATACGGCCAGCATGCTCTCCCATTTGGATGCTGCCCTATTTCTATTGGCTGATGGTTCAGTAACATGCGTTCAGCTATTCCCCTCAGAGGTACTGTAGAAACATCGGAAGATCAGGTGCTCTGTTTCCTAATGTATTATGCATCGGCAAACTATCCGCTTTTCTGCAAGGTGTTTGTTACGCCATGCAAACCAGACAAGAATTCTATAAAAGCTATCAAATCATGTTTAAGAAGGAGCTCAATTTCAATAGGGGTGGGGCAAAAAATCTGTATGAAAATGTATTGCATGTCAGAATTTTTTGATACAATTATTGAACCACTTGTAAATAAAAAATGGTGCTCTAAATGGATTTACCTGCAAACTTGTAGTATGCCCCGTCTAGAGGTGGCCAGAACACAACACGAAAAGTGGCCATTTCACTTAATTCTCAAGCAGCCACAGGACTAACTTTCAAAGTTTTAACAAAAATATATAATTCATTTAAATACACATGAACAAACAAATAGTTAATTACCTTAGGGGACAATTCCAAGATAACAAGCAAAAGTAGTGAAGGGGAGAGATGACCAAAGAAATCAACAACTCAAGTATTTAACTTATCTCACTGGTTAAAAGCTAAGCTGCGAGATTATGTTAAGTAGACTAAGATTCCACCACAAACAAACAACATTGTATTGTATCTTATTGTACTGAATTATTCCACATAAACATATCATATTGTATTGTATCAACATATGGTGTTTGATGTAGAGCTGGGCCAATTAATTGAAAAATGATCAAAACCGACATTTAGAGCCTATTACCGACATAAACCTGTTGTGTCAATTATTTCAATTTTTCCCTTCTCTCTCTACTAATGCATCACCCCCTTAAAAACAACTTCGGGCTGTGCAGTCACAGATAGGTAGCCAGGTGTTGCAAGGCATGTAGCCTACTGTTAACCTAAGAAAAGAAGTACTAGTCATGCACCCATCCCCATCCAGTTCACTAAAACTCACTAAAACAGTTATTTTCTACTTTTTATACAACAGTATAAAAATAATTTAAGTGCTAACAAGAAATACAAGGTGTTTATTTTCTACTTTTCTTGGACTTAAAAAAAAAAAAATTTTCAGAACAAACAGAGTAAGGAGGTAGGGGTGGAATATTCATTCTTTAATCATAATCGAGGTAAAGCGTTTGATTAATCATGATTTTGATTTTTGCCATCATCACCCAGCCCTAGTTTAAACCATCATCATCTTGTATCATTAGTTTTGTATTTATTGTAAAGAAAACACATTGCATCATCTGCATCATACTGTTTCACACTGTGTCAGTATTGTATCTGCATCATATTGGTGTCATGCCATAGTAGACAGTTTCGTATCATGTTGTGTTGTGTTGAGTTGTATTCTATCTTATACAGTTGTATCATATCATGTATCATATTGAATCCTATCGTGTCATGTTGGTGCCTGTCTGTGTGCCAGGTCTTGTCTTCTGTCTTTTTGTAAAGCATCCTTGGGTCCCGTAATAGGCACTTTAAAAATGCAACCAATTACTATCGCAGCATCCTATAGTGAGTAATGAAGATACTTCCATTCCTTTGCACTGAAGAACAATATGTTTTCTTTCCTTCCAGTAGGTTAAATATCTGAGCCACTAAATCCAATTCCACCCTGCTGTGAGGTCAGAAGCCATTATGGAGGCCTTTGTACAGAAGGAATAATCCATCAGTTGAGTGACCTTTTGGCCTTTTGCAATCCAGTGAGTGCACTTTGTAACTGTGGGAAAATGATGTCTTTTTCAGGGGTCAAAAGAATATTTGATCTTTTATTTCATCCTCTTTCCTGTTTGTTTGCCTACTTTCCTGCTTCTCCTTTAGTATCCTTTCTTGCATCTTGTCTGTTCTCTCTGTCCTTTTTTGCACTCTTTCATGACTAATGGAACAGTTGATGGAGTGATTAAAGGAAAGAGCTATGAAGTAGGCGAAGGTTTCATCTTTTTATCCCAGATGGTTGACTTATTTTTTTAATTCATCACTAAAAGCTGCTTATTTCAGATGTTGCTGCTGCTTTGTGCTGCAGTGCGCCTGTGCATGTGTGCGTTTTTAGTGTGCGCTGCGTGTTTCCCGGGTTCTTTGTGGATAGATAACGGCGTCTGAGCGCTGTAACTCATGGGACACACACGAACATGAGAGGCAAAGAGGAGTAGGGGGCCCGGCTCACAAAAGGACACAGTTTCTGAGTGTGAAAAAAAGAGTCACAGCAGTAAAGCATCTCTCAGGGTCACTGCATCTATTGTCATTCAAATTGAGCACAAATATCCAAACAGACGCACTGTTGTGGCCTCACATGAGGCAAAAAAAAGAGGCATGCGCTCACACAGAGATGCAGGAATGTGCTGTGTGGCAGTATGGAGTGGATGCTGTTTAGCTCCTACAGGAATCCCAGCTCTGCCTCTGACTGCAGCAGAGCTTTGACGTCATCAGTGGAGGAAACGCAGCCACAGCGGGGACAAATGCTCATATTATGAAGCCTGAGGACACATTAAAACGCCCACACCTTCAGGACATTTGGTGGCTTGTTCATCAACTTTTCATTTCTGTCCTCTGTTTAACCTTGCAGGAGTTCATCTGTCAGTGCTCACATTTACAGTCACATAAATATACCACTGTATAGCTAATGCATTGTTTGCTCATATATACTTTCACAGACCAGCTATGCCTTTTGTGTGAAGGCTTGTAACTGTAGCAACACAGCGACACATTTTCCTGTCTTTATTCACACGCTGAGTACATGAGTGTCGCTCTGTTGGAGTAAGTTGTAATTTTGGCCGGTCAGCTGCCATCCTCAAAGCTGTTTTGATGTTTTGTGGTGTGCATAATGAGAGCATGAATGCATGCCAACATGTCCATTTGTCTGTGTCAGTGTCTCTACACACAAAAACTGACAACACATGCAGCCCTGATGTGTTTGCAACCACATGCGAGTGTGTCATTATGACTAGTATAACAGCTACTTTTCTCTCAGTGCACTCTGCACCTGTTTGCCTCTGATTGACATGCTGAAGTAGCTTCCTCTGGCTTTATTTTTTTATATGCACAATGCATTTTTTATGCCACTGTCATGGAAATGTAGTCGTGGGGCTTCTGGATCAAACCATGTAGACCATCACTCAAGAAGTCAGTAATGGCATTGTTTAAAGCTCATAAATGAGAACCACATCCCATTTTTCATGCAGTAGCAGAGAAAACCAACCTTCTGCCTTTAAATGAAGAATTTATTCAAATGTATTTCTGAATATTTCCCTAGAAAACACTGTTCTTCTTGCACAAAAATGCATAAACATTGGCTAAGATTGCCTGTGTAACAAAAGCCTAAAGCCTTTCCATACATCTGATCTTGTAATTTGTTTATTACCTCAACATATAGATCAACATCCCCTCTGTCTTCCTATTTTGTCACTATTATTCCTCTATTCTCAACCCCTCTCCCTCTGGCTCTCTTGTTTCCTCGCTTCTTGCCTAATGGAGGTATTCCCCTGCAGCCTCCTGGCCTCACACTGCCATTCTGCTCAGGTAGGGCTCATTTCATGCACCATGATTATATCTCACTCGCAGCAATTCAGGTGCCGGATAAGCTAGAGTGTTTTGGACCTGCACAAAAGCAGGTGAAATTCAATTAAATCTTAACACATAGCCTACCCTCTTGCAGTCTCTACCTGCCAGTCTGCAGAGAGCATCACACATGCAGGCTGCATTAACCCCCCGATTTCATTCTATGCACCTACATTTACACAGAAATGCAGAGAAGTGTGCATGTAAAAATGCAAATCTACATGCAATATAGCAGACATTCATACATATAATATGGTTTCTTCAGTCATATCTGCAGAGACGTTTATTTAAACACCACATTAAGATGAGGCTTGTATAGTGGATGAATTGCATTGGGATATCCCTTCCCTCTTGTTTTTCTATCTTACATCCCTCCTACTGTGAGAGGAAGAAAACAAACACTTATTTGCATTAAAAACAGCGGATCATATACATAACAATTTGTGATTATGTGATCATGAGCCAGAACTGCTGTCTCTCAGCAAAGAGGGATTTCAGTGCAGGGTAGCACAACATAACATCATAAAATAACATGCAGTTTACCCAAATAGGAGGAAAGTAGATACACAGTGCTTAACAAATTTATTAGACCACCACCCAAAGTAAGGTTTATGCCACAGCTGCATCATGAAGTGCTTTAATGCAGACTCTTTCATTTTCAGTGAGCTCTCGACGTTTTACCATTTTGAACAGGAATGAGGAATTTCAAACTGAATTCACCTTTTTAAACCCAAATTTGAGCCGGCTCACTGGACTTCTCTGAGAAGTCCAAAATTAATCAAGCATAACATTCAACCACTAAAACGATTTTTTCTGTTCAGGAATGCAAGTAAATAACTATAATTTGACATATTAATCAAGAAATAATAATGTGCTTTACTATTTTTTCGTTTTTTTTGTAAATCAGTAAATTTGAAAATTAATGGATACAATGATAATTATATTTTAGCATTAAAAATTTCATTTGGGTTAAAGAGCTTCTACATATTGGTGTATTAACCATTGCAGGAACATAAAAAATGATTTTGGTAATTACCAATGCTGTTAATTTAGGGCAGCTGTGGTATAAACCTTACTTTGGGTGGTGGTCTAATAAATTTGTTAAGCACTGTACATTGATAACATTTCAGAAAAAAAGATTTTCTCTTTTATGTACTTCTCATATTTAGCATTGATTGCTCATTTTATTGTGCAGTTATTAATGCAAGTATTTATTACTGCAATGCTTGAAGTAGTTAGGTATTTCATCCTATGGAAAATGTAGTTGTTTTAAGATTGAGCAGGGGAGAAAACAATTTATAAGTTGGATTTTGTACCAAAGGATGCTTTGAGAATGGGTTTAATTATTACCTTTGTTATGTAAATAATACATGTGCTTTTAAGTGCTTCAACTCATAATTATTAACATTTTCAGTCAGCTAATTAGCTGATTTGCTGCATACAATATGAACTAAATTCTTAGAGCCCTAGGTGAAATCCTAAGATACAATTACCTGATTAATGCTAATAGCTTATCAAAATTGCTGCTTATGAATAATCTACACAATACAAACTTTATTTTGAAAAATCTGTATTATGCAAGGTAATTTCTTTCTTTTTTTCCTCATATGATCTATTTTCCATTTTCTACTCTTTACATTAAATGAATAAAACTGTAATAAGTAATAGATTAGTGCAGCCCAGTACTCAGTTTCTCCTTATGGGACATTTAAAGGGCATTTTTTATGGTTGATGCATGATAAAAGCATCTTTCAAAGTTTAGTCAAGCTAGGAGGGATGCTTCACTGTCTAAACTGGGAACATTTGGCATTGGTTGGCTCATATTCATGATGCCCTGAAGCTTGTGATTGTGTCTGTACAACTGGGACTGATTTGGCTTACATGGGACCTGAATTTCTTACTCTGTCTCCACCAGTGTCATTATACTTCAACCTCCTCTATTCACTCTTTAATGAGACTTAATGAAATATTCAAACCTTTACCTAGACGAGCTCAGTGTGGCTGTTTTTGTCAGCTGTAGCATATCTGTGAGTTTGTATGGTTATGTTTTGATCTCTCTGTCAGCTGTGACAAACACAGCAGGGTAAGAAGCAGACAAACACAGGACTACATTTAAACACACCTGTACACAGATGTGGTTTGGGTTATTCCAGGATTTAGCATCTCATATGATGATAAAAACAGGAAAGATCAGGCTCATTAAGCTCGACAGAGAGTTGCATGTTGGGCCTCCTTTCTTCTCAGTTCATCTCCTCTCCCTCCCTCTTTCTTTCTCTGTCTCTCCTAGACTACTACACTAAATCAAGCAGAGCCTTTAATTAAAAGACACATTTTCTCTGCCCTATAAATGTACTTTAAATAGGCCGAGCAGCCAGTGGAAAGGACACACGCTTATTTTAAGGCATTTACTGTTGACAGTATATCTAATGCAGCAAAAGGAGACTTTAACTTGAATCCTGGTGTCCTTAAATCATCCACTTGTCTAGGACAGATAGTTAATAAACCCCCCGTCTGGTTTGACTTAAGGAACAGACCCTTCTTCCTGCCCTTGTCCCCTTTGAAGAGCTCTTTAATGAAGTACTCTTGTTCCTTTGAATCATACTGTTGTGATTTCATGTATGACAAACCCAATGTATAAATGCACAGAGATGGAAGATGAGTACAGAGAGCTCAAACAGCCCCTCTCCTGGGGGCCGAGATATGTGTCCAGACTATGGAGTGATTCATTAGGAGGGTCCCAAGACTCACATCAGGCCTCTTCTAGTTCACACAGAGGCTCTGTGCCTGATGTGGCGCCTGCCTTTACATCTGCTCCACACTGAGCAGGCTGTGATTTCTTACTGAGAGGCTCAGAGTGGTTAAAGTGAGGAGGAGAAGGGTCCTCCATCTATCTGGTCGTAAATAAGCCTCCCTACACTAAGTGATTCCCAATCTCCTTTTGAGATCTTTAACTGCTGCATTGCTTTAACAAACAAAATAGGCTTATACCACAACATCTTCTCGCCAAATTAGTAAAAATTAATTCAGTTAATATGTCTATAAGGAGATGTAATTTTAGTAAGAGCAGTACACATGTATGAGACATGATATATTTGACTGATATAAATGTGTTATAGATTTGGATCATGTAAAAAATACATATTTTCTGGTTTATATATATACAGTATAGAAAGCTGGATGATTTACAATCGATTATTATTTTTGTGTGACCATTTTGCTCTCTTTTTATATTTTCAAAATAAATATTGAATTTCAAATTCAAAAATGTGTCATAATTGTATTTTAAAAATGAACAATGACAAAAAATATAGAAGCTAATTTTTCCCACTTAGAAGATGAGAAATGTAGTGAAAGTGAAAACTATTAGAAAGGCAGAATTATGAGATAAAGTAAGTCAGTATCATGAGATAAAAATCAAAATGATGACAGAGAAGTTAACTTTATGACAGAAAAAGTGCAAATTAAACAATAATAGTCAAACTTTGTTAAGGTAAGCTAATTTCAAGATTCATGGCTTAAAATATGAGGTAAAGAGGTGAAATTTTTTGATTAAAAGTCAAAATTATAAGGTAAAATCTCAAAACTATAAGAAAAAAATTCAAAATTATGGAATTAAAGTGTAAATTTTAGGATAGTTAGACATACACATGAGTTAAAATGTTAAATTCATCGGTCAGTAAGTCATCTTTATGATAGAAAGTCATAATTATACAGTGTTGAAGTTATGATGAGGTAAGTCATTATTTTCAGATGAATAAATTGAGATAATGAGAATAATTTTGACTTCTAAATATGCCATCTCATAATTTTGACTTCTTATCTCATAATTTCAACTTTTCTACATTATTCTGACTTTTATTTCTTCATTTGGATTTAATCTCACAGTTAACATTTTCTATCAGATTTTTATTTTTTGTAACTTAAAAAATTATTTTTTTTGTTCCATAATTTCAACTTTTATCCCATTATTCTGACTTCTAATATCATAATTTTAATCACTTATCTCATAATTTAGATTTTTAATCTCCTAATTATGACATTTGACCTCATAATTTCAACCTTTATCTCATAATTTTTCTTTCATAATTACTGCTTTTTTTTTTATCTTAGAATGGTGACTTTCTCATTGTTCTGACTTTTTATCTCATGATTTTAACTTTTATTTTCACATAATTTCCACTTTTTATCTCCTAATTTTGACTTTGCATCTCAATACTTTGACTTGTATCCCATAAATCTGTATTTCTATCTCATAATTATGTCTCTCTATTTGGGGCTGACTGATTACTGATGCTGATATTTGGCAGTTAGCTGATTAGCAGTATTAGCATTATATTCTCCCCATTATTGATGAAGTAAATTAATTCAAAGGTGCCCTATTTGGCTCCACTACAGGGGATGTCTTCCCCTCTGGCTTTGTTTTCTCTTTCTACAACCTCACCTAATGTCCTGCATACAGCACTATCTGACTGGCCTGACAGGACTACCAGTCAATCAACACTGAGATATCGGTTAATTGATCTCATGTACTACTAATAATTGTATCGATACGGGCCCTGAAAGACAAGTATTGGATGCAGTTATAACTTGCCCTCCGAGTTTTAACTTGTGTTTTTTTTTCTTTTATAATAATTACTTTTATGCTTATGTTTCTTTTTTTTCCAGGGCAAAAATGGACTTCCAAACAAAATAGGCTCTACCGCCCTTTCAAAGTTCATAGTAAACTTACAGGATCCTACCTGCACTCACATAACCCCCTCTTGCACACATGTGTCCACACATGTTGGTGTTTTCTGTGGGGAATAATTAGGTCCAGATTATTCAGTGTAAGAGATCTGATACCCTGGATGAGGCTGCTCTGGCATTAATGCTTCCTTCTAATCACCCTCAGATGAGCCACAGCTGAGCACTGTGGTGTTTTCACAGATGCAGAGATCACATGTGAATGCAGACATGCCACATGCTTCTACGATTTCTGCGCCTGCGTACGTTGATGTATGGGTGTGTTTTTGTGTGTGATTAATCTCCAAAGGCATTAGGTGACAGGGTCAGAGTGAAGGTGACTGTGGAGCTAATGACAATGATTAAGAAGAGGGTTTAGAGGGGTTTAACCTCCATTAGGTCCTCCTCAACAAGTTTCAACAATAAGGAAGAAGATGATCTGCTGAGAAGAAAACAGAAGAAAGCTGTCACCCCAGATTGATGCAATATCTTCTGGACCTTTAATGGAAAATTCAGTCTAGTGTATGTCATCAAAACAAACTGTTCATCCATTGTTAAAGAGTAAAACTGTTGGAGGATAACACATTTTATATTTATTGCTTTGTTTTGTCAGCAGGATCATCTTTAAACATTTGTTGCTCAAAATTATCTCAAACTGGGACACAGTTAAATCATGACTCACAATATAATTATCAGTCTACTTGGCAAAATTCAAGTTGAGTCATACACTGTAGACCTAAACAGCTGATTTGAGAACTCCACATATGTGTTGCTAAAGAATAGTGCCACAACAAAGTTGCCTTCTGGCTGAAAAGTGAAGCACTGAAAATGTTTCTATATTTTACACTAACCAAGACATTGTCCAAGGTTGTTTTTTCTTAAATTGGTTAAATTACATGGTACAGATAGCTCTTTTCACAGCAATAAATAGCCTGTGGCTTCTGTGATAGTGATAAGGCAGGTTTTTAAGGAGGAACCATGCGGGTAAGTTCACTGTATGCGGACAGTAAGGACGGTCATCCTACCCTGCCTCACTCTGCACATTCATTATTTTGGTTTTCTGCCTTTTTTGAAAGGATTCATCAGCAGTGCATTTCATAAGATGCTCAGATAATATAACCTTTTGAATGTTTTTGCACTGTAGTCTAATATCAGGCGAGCTGCATGTGTTGAGGCTTAGTGTTGATGAGGTAGCGTATCGCAGCTGTCATCCTAAAGTGCAGGAGTACAGGAATCAGCAGCGTGAGATGTGGCACCTCAATTGATGCATTTTTAGGAGAGATGTATCTGTGATTATCTCTGTAGCATGTGTAGACACAGATAACATACAAATAAAAAAGGAATGGCCAAAAAATATACTTGGTTGGCTATAACTATACCAGGGTGGCTGCCTTAGTATTGTCAGTGTGGAAAACAGTGCACAGAATTTTGGCTATCACCTCAGACAACCCCTGAGGTAAGACGCTGTGTTTGGCAGACACCAAACACTGCACTTCATCACAAATGCACCATCCCCACTGTGAAGCACGATGGTCACAGCATCATGCTGTGGGGATGCATTTCAGGAACCGGCCCTGGAGGGCTTGTGATGGTAGAGTGTGTTAAAATATTGGAAAATCCTGGAGGACAACCTTATTCAGTCAGCAAGAGAACTCCTGCTAGGGAAAATATTTATTTTCCAGCAGGACAATGACCCAAAGCACACCGCAGGGGTACACAGAAATGATTTAAAGACAACAAGGTGAATTTTCTGGAGTTGCCCAATCACAGCCCAGACCTCAGTCCAGTAGAGAATTTGTGGCTGGACTTGAAATGGCTGTGCCTGATCCCCTAGCACCCTGACAGAGCTTGAGTAGTTTTGCAGAGAAGTCTGGAATAAAATTGTAGTTTGCAGATGTGCAAGCCTGATTACAAGCTATATGCTTAATTGCATTTGTATGCCCTATTGAGGGAGAAAAGCCGTTAAAAGTGTCGCCAGCACTTAAAACACTTCAAGCAACAAAGTGGCTTGCAATACACTATGAATATGGGCTTCATAGATTTTGTGATGATGATTCTAAAAATGGTACCTCTAAAAAGGTTTTAACAGAGCATCTAATGCACCAGATATTAGGGTATCTCTTTGAAAAGAAGTCAGCTAAGTTAGATTTTTTTCTCTCTCCTGGAAAGTCTTATTAAAATGAATATCTCTTGTTCTTGTCTGTAGAAAACAAAAACCCTTTGTGTTTCATTTTGGTGTGTCTCCATGAAACATGGAGCATTTTCTAATACAGCACCAGTCTCCCAAAGGAAAGCTCTTACTAATTTTAAAACTTGCACAGCTAGTTATTCAGAAAGTCAAATATGCAGCTATTAGCAAAAGCTTTAGGTGATGGATTGCCTCATTTAGCTGTGCAGCATGTCGCAGGGCAGATTTAAATGTGCCTGAAATCCTCTGTTGGCTGTTCACCATATTACTTTAAACAGCCATGTTTGCCTTTAAATATTCCTTTATAATTTATAGGCTCTTGTCATTCTTTTTAAGGCTTTTATTAAATTTACCCTGAGCCTCAGTGATAGTCCCTGGTGGCACATAGCAACAGCCAACTCATGCATGATAGGAAAAACAATCTTGTGTTTGTATTCTTTGACAAAAACAACATTTAACTTCCAATGATAATCACTGAAATGAGTAATTGGTGCAATTATAATGACACAAATAATGGTCTGTGTTTTTATTAGTTCATCCAGTTAGTCAAAACAAGTTAATTAAGGCGGGCCACATTAGCCTATGAGATAGGATTTTATTTGATCTTGAAATAGCTTTTAAATTGCATGACTGCTCAAATATTTCCAATCAAAATCAGGAATGATCCTCATTGTATTTAAATCAGCCTTGCTCTAATATAGAGTCCCCTCATTCCCTGACTTTGTATAATATATAGTAAAATCCTCAGCCCAGTGCAGGGTAAGATTTTTTTAACCAAACCTCATTCTTTTTCTAAGGTATTTTCCCACTTTCATTTTCTCCCTCCCTATTTTCCTCCTCTCTGCCTGCTCCTTCTTTCAGTCCTCGGCCTCCCTCGCCTCTCTTCCTGTGCCTTTCTGCTTTACCCTGCTTTTTCTCTCTTCCAACCCCATCTCTCTGTGTTACCTTTTCTCAGCCTAATGGGATCCCCGGTGAACACGTCTCCCCCTTCTCCCTCTACAATACCTCACTTATCGCTGTGAAGTTAATGAAATGGAGTACAAGAGTGACCCTTTGCCTCCATCCCTTCCTTGTGTCTTCATCCTCTCGTCCACACCCTCCTCTCCTTTCTTTCTTCACATCCTTCTGTTTCTCTCCCTCCTGACTTTTATTCCCTGTGCTTTATACCTTCAAACATTATTCTTCTCTCGCCTTCTTCCTTTAACTTTATATCCTTCTCTTAGCATACAATCAGTAAAACTGTAAATGCATATCTTTTCTTTCAACACACACCCTTTGTACATTTCTGCATGGGCCTGCACACAGAATTGGCTGGGCCCCTGGAAAACCCAATGAATGGGCCCTCCTCAGTTGTGGTTTATTATTGATGCAGGTGTAGGACCAGTCGCATTAGTGCTGGGGTCCTGGCTAACATTTACCTCATTTTAGAGCTGAAAGTGTGTTAAGCTATTGTTGTTTCTGATGTTAATTATGTGTTCTACCCATTTTAAGCCTTTTTCACCACTGCCCACCCGTTTTGCTTTTCTGCATCCTTTTGCCATTTTTTCGACTTTGAACCTATTTTCACTGAGATAAATTTTGGGCTTCTTATTAACAGTGGATAGAGTCACAAACAGATGAGAGTATAGGAGAGACACCTAGCCACAAGACCATCTACACCCCACCTATTTTCACTACTTTTTAACCCCTTCCACAACTACGGTCTCGCATTTTTGTAATTATTTTGCAGCTTTTTGTTCCTGAAACCCATTGTTGCTACTTTTCACCCATTGTTGACTCCTTTTTGACACCTTTTCACCCATTCTGCTACCTTTTAGCTGCTTTTCACAAACTTTTCTCCCATTTTTGACCCTTTTTTCCTTTTCTCATTTTATTTTTACCACTTTTATCCCATTACAGTTTGTTTGAACCCATTTCTGCAACTTTTAACCTATTTTCACTACTTTTAAACCCCTTTTCACAACTTTAGTCTCATATTTTTGCCACTATCTTGTCACTTTTTGCCCATTTTTCCTCTTTTACCCATTGTTGTCACTTTTGACCCATTTTTGCCAATTTTTGCCTCCTTTTGGCCAATTTTGCCTTTTTTAACTCATTTCTACCACTTCCATTTTTGCTTCTGTGCACCCTTTTTTTGTCACTTTTATACCATTTTTGCTGCTCTTTAACCTCCTTTTAGCACATTTTTTCTGCCAATTTATGCCACTTCTAACGTATTTTTGCCAATTTTACCAATTCTTTCTCTCTTTATGATCATTTATTTTCCTCTTAGATTTTAGCAGTTCCTCCGACTTTATTCTCTTGCATCCTATTGTTATTCCACATCATGGCTTATCTATGAAGTCTGGCATTAAGTTCCAAATGCTTTAGTCAGTGTGCCCATTCACATCATAAACATTACCAGAAAAGGTAAACCTGTTTTAAGAAACGGGTTTACATTTTTTTAAAGGCTTAATTTTTCTACAGCTTAAATAAATTCTTATTTTTTGTTTCTTGATAAGAGTGATTATTATTCGGATTAACAATAAAATATTATTACCACGGATTAACTTTATAATGGACCATGATTTTCCTCACCTCCATGGGCCCCCTTTTTGGCTGGTCCCCAGAAAGCTCTTCTTATGGGCAGCCTTGTTTCTGCAGCCTCACTTGATGTAGAAAGAATTGAAATGGAAAAGTCCTGCATGCTCATAATGTTGTGTGCTCATTACAACCAAACACCTTCTGCTTGCATACTCCCCCAGCCTTTTACTGGGGCATTTTGCACCTGTAAAGGCTTTTAATATTGACCCGGTGTGTAGGTTGTGTTGTTGAGAGTAAGAGGAGGCCTGCGTGTGTGTGTTTGACCGTGTGTGTTGTTGCGTACAGGGTTCGTCATCTCAGACGTCTCTACCTGTCAGAGATGTCACACATGGGGTTGCCCACACAGCTGGCCTAGCTGGTGGGCTGTGCATGCGTATAATGCTGTCACAGCATGTCTGTGAGAGAGAGAGAGGCGTGTGTGTGCATTGTCTCAGTATTAATGCGCAAATTCTGCCTGTAGCTTTGCACACGGGTTAGTCAATAAGGAAAATGCATTGGTGCTCTGGAGAAATTATCTGTCACAAAGCCACTTTACTGATGCTGAATATAGTCACTGGCACAAACAGACACATGCAAGCACACCACATGTGCCGGCACACCCAGTGAGTTCAGACAGCATGTCAGCATCTCACAGCGAGGGCTTCCAATCAAGACAGAGATGCTGAAGTCAGACCCCCCTCTGCTCGTATTCACTCATCCTCCTATAACCCCGCCCGCCTACACACACACACACTCACACACATGTGCACAATAATATATACTCGCTCCTGAGAGGGAGGAGATGCTCCTGTTGATTTGCTTTTTACAGCAGCCAGAGCTGCAGGGAGAGTGGGAGTGCCAGTTATTTATATTCTCTCTATGTGTTATTTACTGCACCTGTTTGCTTCAGTACCTGGCCGCCCTCATTGGCGGACACTCACACATTATAGTCACATATGGTCACCATGGTAACAAACTGAATATCTGTATTGGCGAAAGACTCAAGTGGTTGTTGCTTAGAAGCTCCCTGACAGTCTTTCCACTTAAACCCCTTTGAACCTGCTTCCTTATATACATACATAGTCTCCATGTACCTGTCCTACATGTCTCTTGTTATTCCAATAATGGCTTCATACAGCGTTCATCATTTTCCCAACAGTTGTGATAAGCGAGAGGCAAGGACACAAAGGAAGAAAAGCCTCTGTAATGTTATGCGCCATTCACTCAACTGTAAATTTCACTGTGCTTTTGAAACTCCAGGACACATTACGCTGAGGGGACGACCTCTAATTGGAAGAAAATGAAAATGAAAATCCCCATGAGGGAGTGGGGCACATTATCCAGAGAGGATCATAGTCAATGCCTTTGGAAAACTACTACTTTTTAAACTTTTTTTTAATCATCACCTACTATTTTCCCTAAGGCTTGTGTGAAAAACTTGTAGTTTGTGCCTAAACATCAAGAGTTTTCTGTAGAATATCATCCATTAATGCAAAATGCTTATAAGTACTTCCTCTCACAGTTACCCTGTTGGAATGATTTTTGGCATTAAATATCTAAAGATGCAACTGATCTTTATGCTTATAGATGCATAAAAACCAATAATAATTTTAGTATGATTTCCAGCAGAATAAAATCTATGATCTACTTGTTGGTGTAAAAAAAAGTCAAGAAAAAAACCCTGACATCACAAGTTCCTGGAGCAGGTGGCTCCTCCATATTGTTTGATTTGTTCAGGCAGCAGTATACAAAACTACCTTCTGCTAACTGTCCAAAAGCAAAATGAGAACTTTCACACATTCAGAAAACTTACCCAACAACAACAACAAAATTCTTGGCAAACAGAAAAGATTTAATCCATTTGTTGTTTTCTTTTCTTCTCTTAAAGCTCCTGTGAGATCTTTTTAGCTGATTACGAAACAGATGGAAATGAATACACTGATTCCTCCATGTGAGCAACAAAAAGCTAAGCAAGCCATTACAGGCAGTAATGATTCATTCAGTGTATTTTTTTATCTGCTGGCTATTCCTGCAGTTAGGTAGATCTGATGAGGTGAGTAACAGCTAGATGCAGAAACACCTCTTACATATGCACTATGACGAACATTCCTTCAGTACGTTTACATGCAGTTACTAAAGGTCCAATCTATTTTTCGTTTAAAAAAGTTTTCGGTTATATGGCATCATTTTAAGAAGCTGCTGAACACGATGCCACTGAAAATGCTGTAGTATATATGCCAGATATGTAAGTGACACTGTATTGCTGCCACAATACATTAAAATCAGAGAGGATAGTGGAGCACATGCACCAAAAACATTCTCCTTTCTTCTGAAGGATCTTAACTGATCTAAGATCATCTGGCATGTGTTGTACTCCATGACCATTTGTTTGTCCTGGTGGCGGTAGTGGAGCAGAAGATTTGACTTTCAGAGCCAGCGTGAACACAAACATGTAATCTGCCGTAATGATTGTTGTTGGCAGGGTTAGCGCATGCAGGTTAAGGGAGCGATGACGTGATAGTTTTAGAAGAGATGCGCTTGGTTGTACACGTGGAGGCGCAAGGGGTGGCGTGTACATATTTGTACACTCAGCTATTTTTTATTTTTTCAAAAATTGCATTTTTGGGCGCTCCAAACCAAGGTTGTTATAGTTAACTGAAACTAACAAAACTAAAACTAAAATGTAAAAATGATTTTAGTTAACCGAAACTACATAAAAACTCAGCTTCCAAACAAAAACTAAAACTAACTAAAACTAAATTTTGTGCTTAGAAAACTGAAATAAAATGAAATTAAAAAAAGAATCGCCTTAGTGTCAGTCTTTGACAGCAGCATAAAGACTGACATGTATGCCTAAGTGTGGAGAGATTAAAATCCCCTGATTTGATTGAAGAAGACTTCACACAATGGTTGTTTTTTGTCTTAAGTTGTACACAAACATCAAACTTAAATGAATGAAATGAAAAGTGACGACCCCTTTTGGGTCTCACCCCTGACAGGTATCCAATATTGCAAAAAAAGACTAAAACTAACACTACAACTAATAAAAAATAAACTAAAATGAAGAGTTTTTGCAAAATAAAAACTAAACTAAACCAGGAACCTGCAGAAAAAACTAATTAAAACTAAACTGAAATGTAAAACACAAGATAAAAACAAATAAAAATAAAAAAGCAATTTAAAACCCAAAACTATTGCTCCAAACGCCTGTGGATGAAACGCTGATAGGATAAAACACTTTTTGGATGCTCCTACACTTGTCTTTGTGTAGACAGCCTTTAAGCAAAGCTTAATCCCCCACCCCATTGTTATTAAAACAATATTGATTTTAATAGTTTCATAGCCCAAACCCTGAAAATAGATATACACATATTTTTCTTACCAAGGTTAATTGATGATACTATTCAATAAGATTTGTCTGATTTAGTTAGGGAGACATAACATTGGATTTTTGCTTATATACAATAAGCCAATATTAACAAATTAACTTTAGCCGATACCTTTGTTGATACCGATATAAAAATGTAGTTTAGACCTAAAACCTCAGTCCTTCAAACACAATTTAAAGTTTCAGCCCTTATAACACACTTCAAGTGTAAGGAACTTGAGCTGATGTAGATCTGTAGGTCTAGTCTGAAACTCTACTCATTTGTTCATATGGTCAATATTTGCAGCTGATAGGCAGATTTACAGACAAAATATCAGCTTTAAATATTGACAGAAATTCTTTTATCCCAATACGATATCTATTTTTTAAAAAATACCTGCCAATATCCTGCCCATATTATTATGTACCCCTAATCTTAGTTGGTAAGTGCAACTCTAATTTTGACAACTTCAGGGTTTTAACCAATGAGCTAGAGGGATAGCTTGCTTCATCCATGTACAAAATGTAGTCCTACATGTGAGTATGTATGAAATACACAGAGGTGTCAGGTTTGTCAGTGTTTTCCCTGTTAAACATACCACCAGTAACTGGCTGAAAGGGTAGCGTAGTTTGACAGTCAATCCATTTATTGGAGCTTGGATACTGGCTTGAATTGTGCAACTTTCTGCTGGAGGTCCGGACATCCTCCAGACCAAAAATTTCTCAAAGGAGCTTTAATCACCTTTTTATCAATCTGCGACCAGATCACAGTGATATCATCAAGGTCAGTCTGAATGAGGGAGTGTTAAATCATAATTTAGCGCAAGGGCACAGGAATGTGCAGAAGAAGAGAAGAAAATTGAGTTTGATTTTACTTTAGGAGCATAATTACAGGGAAAAAAGAACATGAGTGAAGAGTCGAAGTGATAGTGAGCAGAGATTGATAGATAACTCATGAGAGGAACACAGGAGTTTATCTACAAGGATTAAATATCATTCTGGCCCAGCCCTAACAGATTACCAACTTGCCCACTCAAGTGCTATAAAATGCAGGCAGATTAGGCACACGCACGTGTTTGCAAACCCACGTGCAAGCACATAAACACACAAATGATATAGTGGATTAGGCCTCACTGCTAACCTAAGGGCTAGGGTGAAGCAGATGGCTTCCCTTTGTTTTGTTATGTAATGTTACTGAGAACCAATCCACATGCAAACACGGCCCATTTCACTGGCAAACTCACACTCACTTTAAAATGAATTAAACCAAATAATTGTGGTTAATTTATCTGGTGTTTAATCTTTAAGTCATCAAATTAGAGTTTGTAAGAAAAAGTTTCTAAAAGGATTAAAAGGAGGAAGAGAAAAATGGAGAAAGAAGACAGACGGACTGTGGTGCAGTGGGAGGGCAGTGGCACAGTGCCAGCAGGTTTGGAGAAGTGCCAGATAAGCATGCTAACACACACCAAACAATCCCAGTAGGGTGTCGGGGCGAGTCAAGGTGACCTGACTAGGTGATGGCAGGGTCACCATGCCAACAGGGCTGACTGATGTCACCAGGGCGATCTGTGTCAGAGGCCTCTGAAAGAGAGGAAGGGTTGAGGGGCCAGGGGCCGGCGTATGTGCTTGTATGTCATGTGCTAGCAGGGTCTGCATGCACAGGGGGCGCCGATGAGTCCGGTCCTAAGAGTGCTCACTGACAAGCTGACATTGAGGGAGTCTGTATGGTACAATATGGGGCCAATGTAGGGCAAGAAAACCATTAACTGAGCTTGTATTGGTAATGCTCTGAGACACAAATGCATACCGGACATGCAGCACAGATTTGTTCAAATAATACAGCAGGTTTTTGGGGAAGGGGTCCGATCATATAA
This sequence comes from Cheilinus undulatus, assembly GCF_018320785.1. NCBI lineage: Eukaryota > Metazoa > Chordata > Actinopteri > Labriformes > Labridae > Cheilinus > Cheilinus undulatus. The sequence goes on from NC_054873.1 coordinate 33,334,533, forward strand.
GCTATTTGATGAGAATATATCCATAAATACATGTGTTGTTTTCATGCAAATATTAAGTTATGACAGACAAAGGAACATAGTGGCATTGTGTAAAATATTTTAAGATGATCTCCTGTGTATAGTAAGATTAAAAGATTGATCCAGCTCTCATGTCTATTATAACCAAAGCTTTAGCCAGCAGGGAGCCATGAGAACTGGGAGTAGGATTAAAATATCTTAGGTTTGGCCCTGCCAAAAGGAATCACATTTGTTTAATCCAAGAAAACAAACTTTTAAAATGATAATTTCCCCCCATTTTTAAGGCGTTATGTAGTGGACTATTTCTTGGCTTGGAACAGTTGCCAGGCAACCAGGAAAGATTCCATTCAGCCAAGAGATGGAGACATAGAAAACACATATTTCCAGAAATATAGACTGATTTCTGTAAATGTTTATCATCACATTTTCCACCCTGAGAGAAAAAATAAAATTAATCCAAAACAAGGCAAGGTTTTACCATTCTTTTAAACAGTTTTATGCTACAGTAGGGATGCACAGATGCATTAGTTTGTCGTTGGCATCAGCTGATACGCTATACTGACAAAAATATTCAGACACCTGACCATTACACCAAGAAGGACTGAAATTACATGATATTCAAATACATGTACTTAAATATGGAGTTGGCTCCCTGTCTGTAGCTTTAATTGCCTCCACTGTTCTTGGAAGGCTTTCCACAATATTTTTTTCTATTTCTATGGAAATTTGTGTCCATTCATTCTGTAGAGCATTTTCAAACTCAGGCACTGATGTTGGACAAGAAGGCCTGGTATGCAATCTCTGTTTCAAGTCATCCCAAAGGTGCTTGATGGGGTTGAGGTCAGGCTCTGTGCAGGCCAGTCAAGTTCTTGTACACCAAACTGATCAAACCATGTCTTTATAGGCCTTGCTTTGTGCACTGGGTCACAGTTGTATTGGATTAGAAAAGGGCCCTCCTTAAATTGTTGCCACAAGGTTGGAAGTATAGCATTGTTCAAAATGTTTTGCTATGCTGAAGTGTTAAGACTGCCTTCACTGGAGATAAGGGGCCTAGCCCAAAGCCTAAGAAACTGTCCCATATCATTATCCCTCCTCCATGTAGTCTATCAGCCCTGTTTGCTGTCATTGGCCTTATGATTTTGCATGCACAAATATCAGCAACCACTGTTTATCTGGTGTGCCCAGTAAATTTTTTTGCTCGCATCTGTTCTATCTAGCTGCTGTCAAATAAGTGTTTTTTGACAAGGCAGAGACAGAGACCTGTTAGACAAACTCTGGTTTGATTTCATGGTTAACAGGAGAGAAAATGTTTGCATACTTTTAGCATTTTACACCAAAAGATGCAATGGAAAAACATCTGTTTTTTCATCTGTATCAGCATGGGCTTATTGATTAAACATTAGTATTGGTTTAGGCTCTAAATGTCAGAACTGGTGCATCTCTCGGCACAAGCATCACATCTAGCAGTGCATAAAACATACAATAAAAATAATAAACAAAAAATATCGAAATTTATTTCCTCGATTTTTGTATATGAAGGCCTTTTTTAACAAATCCACAACGTCACAGTTGTCAGCTGTCAACACCTTTTTTCTTCAATAACTCAGTCATCTGTGTGAGAGACTTTTCTCCTTAGAGGAAATAATTTGTCACTCCCAGCCTCAGTGGTCGTTTGCTGTGAATCACTCAATACATTTTCTCCACCTGCTTTAGCCACTCTATATTTGAGACGGTGATTCAAACTGAAAGGTGTGCTTCGCTCTTGTTGAGCTTCTTTGTCTTGCTGTCGCTCTGCTGTCCCACGTACGCCTCATTATCAGCAGCTAGCTCGGTGACGGGGGGGGCTCACAAACCCTCACCTTCTCAGCTGCCCACCCCCCACATCCCTGCTCCCCAAAGGATTGAAAGGCAGATAACACCGGAAGTAATTACCAGGAATGATTCACTGGTTTCCATTACACGTTGGAGAGAGAGACAGACTGACAGCATGGTGATCTAACCAATCCCTCTGGGTCCTGATGACACCACACTCAAACACAGAGAAACTTAGGCTCCATGTTCACTGCCATTTTCAAAACCTGTAAATTTAGTCAGCTTGTTCCTCGTATGATTCAAGATGTAGGACCTTTATAATGAAGTTGCTCTAGTAGATATACTTTTGCACCAATTTCACATTTTGAGGCTTTCTGTAAACTTGAAGTGCAGAATTTAATCTGCAGTGTAACACAAGAAACTGCTGCAAATAGTAAGTCCAACCATGCTGTGACAGTGAAATATCCCAAGGAAAGGGGAAAAAAACAAGATATGAAGGGATAAAGACGGCTTAGATAGACTTACTGTAAGAAACCAGGAAGTTGTGTTTGAATGTGACCCAGAAGTTCGGAGCTTTCCATCGATTACTAACTCACTACTAGAGGACCTTTAATAGCTCACTGGGGAATGCTGTGTTTATGTGAACTTGCTCAGAGTGAAGTTTCTGTTTATTGGCTGGTGGTTTCTTTCAGGAGCAGTAATGCGGAGTAAAAATAGTCCAGGTGATAAAAACACTATGAAGTGATGAGTCAGTTTGGAGAGACTGTAAGAGCGAGCGCTCGTCTTGTGTTTTATAGAATAAAGAGCAGCCTGCTGATGCAGTTTGACCACGCAGCAGAGGTTACTTTAAGGTGAGCTCATAATCTCTGGCATGTCTGAGAAGGAGGATCCTCCCGGGAAAACAAGTGCTCAGCAACCAATGTTTCTCCTGATCTGTCTGAGTCTGACTGCTGTTAGTCTGTTTTAGATCATCTCTTATTTATATGTACATATCTGCACATGCATACATAAGGTATTCAGCACAGGGATGGATTACTCACTGTGGAGAGAGTGAAGGAATGGGAGTGGTGCAAAACCTCAGTAATTGAGGTGAGTGAGGTCATCCTTGAATTTCAGTGACATAATCATAGGACATAAGCATGCTTAAATGCCTGGGAAGGAATCAGAAATAATGTGATGATGTCATTTGTTAGCTCCAAAATACACACATATTGGTTTTGAGCTCTTGCTTTATTAAAATATCAGTGCTGTATATTAAAAATGCATTTAAGTTGTTTTTGTTGCATTATGCAATCTGACAAATCCTGCATGTTTTTCAATTTTTCTAACCAGTTGTCATTTTCTGTCAATATAATTTTCCTACAAGAACATGTGTTAAGAAGAAGGGAAGCAGGAGAAACTGTAGATTATTATAGAACAAAATGATCGTTTTGCTCAAACACAAACCTACAGAGCAAATTTTATTTTTGCAGTGTCCTCTTTATTCCTGGAGCTATATCTTATTTCAAAGGCAGCCAGTTCTTCTCTGCAGCTTCACTATTGTAGTGTACTTTGAAAACTGACTGTACTGCTGTCAACAGACAGATTATTTTTTGTTATTTCAGTCAGATCTAGCTCTCTAACACTCCCCTATTGATTAACCCTCTGAGTTGGCATTGTCATACATGGCAAGAAGTGATGCAGTTTTTAGACCTTAAATAACTTTTGAACCTTAAATTGTAGCGTCTTAGATTTTTCCTTTGAAAGCCAGCAGAATGTGCCAGCAAAATGTGCCATTCTAATGACGCTATCCATACCTTTGAATTCCTTACAGGAGCTTTTTTTTTTTTGTAATTGGTTTATATTCTGATCATAATTGTTGTTTGTCATAGTAATTACTACTATGAGCAGTTATTACTTTTTATCTTGTTCTAAATTTGACTCATTTTCTTCTGTTTCTTTTATTTCTTTTAATGCTGTTTTCTTTAAAACACTTTAGATCCACTGTGTTGTGTGTAAAGTGCTATACAAATAAAGATGATTTGATTTGATCTGATTTTTAGTGAGCCTAGAATTTGGGTGACATTCCAGTGTATTTAAAGATTAAATCCACACCAGCAAATCTGGTATGGAAAGTTTTTTTGGATCATTTTTTAAATTCATTTCTGATTGTTTCTGCTGCTAGTGGCTAATACTAAATGCCATTGGGTATCCCAAAATGCTTCATGATGGGCTTTGACAACCAATGGCAGGCTGTTCCAGCGTTGCATCATGCCTTGTCAAACTGTTTGTGCCTGAAGGGTTAAGATGATTGAACAGTCGTATTGATTATATAATCACATAATCATTGCATACCTATGCTTGTGTGTGTGCATAAGTGACCAAACCTTGCAAAAGCCCATCTCTAACATCCATACCTGGGCTAAGGAAGTGAACTAAACTTGAGCACAATACGGAGCACTCACACTAGTCAAACAAACTTGACTCTAGGGCTCAAGCATGCTTGGCCATGGTATAGACTAGTGTGAGTCTGCCCTTAGAGCAGAAAAGAAAACAGTGCTGAAGAATTCTATCACCTACTAAAAATTACAACTAAAAATTACTCATGTTTGGTAGTTTAAATAAAAAAAAAGAAAGATTAAGGTAGGAATGCACATTATTGGATTTTTGCCGATATCTGATATGTGGATATTTACGAATTCATTTTAGCAGATATATGGATAATGTTACAAATAAATTTGAGCTTAGACCTAAAACTTCAATGCTTAAAACATACTTTAAAGTTTAAGGATGAAAAAGAGATAATCTCTAGCCCTTTGAGCAAACTTAAAGTTAAAATAATGAGAATTAATGAAGAAAAATACTTAGCCTAACATTGGTCTGTTTGTAAATATTTATAGCTATTATAGGCTGATATTTTTTGTCTAATATTTTGGTTGTAAATATCTGCAGAAAATTGCCTATCTGCTGATAATACTGACCATGTCTGGATCAAACCACTTTTTTTTCCCCGGTAGGGGTTGTTTGAGTCTTTATTAAAGTCTGCCTACAATGCTCCTGCAGGCCTGAGGCCCTGGGCGGAAGACCCCAAAATCCCATGCGCTGAGGCAACCATGTATACCATGCATCTCCACCCAGTATTTTCTTTCTCACCTTGGATTTTGCATCAATTAAGGTGAATATACCTGCCAAACAATCTTTAGTGTAGGTGTCCTTGTTTTCTTATGCTCCTGCATTCTAGGCTGGTAAGTGCTTTAAGCTGAGCTTCTGTTAATGATAACTCTGCTTGTTTGCAGACACAAAGCTCTTTTTCAGGGTAGCATTCCTCTTTGATTCTTAGTTTCTGACATTCCTAATGGGAGCCAGATTATATGCTCTCAGTGCCTGTATGTTTAATATCAGTGATTAAGGAACCATCCAGAGCTGACTCGAGTGAGAAAGATGGTCAAACAAATCTTCTCACTAGATTATAGTTATGTTTTTTTATTCTGCTCTTTGTCCATATGTCTGGGTGTCAAACAACCAAACATTTTTGTTTTGTGAGAGAACTGTCATTACTGTCATCACTTCCTCTCTAGATTGTCACAAAGACATAGTCACATTTTTTATGTTACACTTTAAACCTTCTGTATTTCTATTTTTCCTCCTCCCCTGTTGGTGCTGAATCCCTGTCATGACAAAGCCCCCCCCCACTTGCTCGGCCCCCCATGGCTGCCTGTCAGCCTGCAGACAAAAGGGACTGAGGGCACATTTGCCTTTCTAAAGAGGCAGCCAGGTTGCCTCACCTTTCTCTCTACCTACTGCACTTCCTTCCTCCCTCCTCATCTTCCTCTGCGCTCTTGCTCTCTTGTCATCTGTGATAACTCATTAATATGTCACAGACCTGTCTGTGGGGGTGTCTGTGTCTCCCTGGGTGTGTTACAGGGGGTCTATCACTGAAAGGGAGCCTGTTAGCTCTCTGATTGGTTCAAACATAGATTCCAGTGAGGTAAAGGCCAACCTGGCTCTGTCATGTGACCACACTCATCACTGTGTACATGCCAGATAACAGCGTTAAAGGTCAGAGATGGTAGAGTAAGCAACTACAAGGAAAACAGGACTACAAATGTCTGTTAGAGTTGACTTTATAAAAGAGTGCAAGAGAAGTATGTGTAGTCTGGCTTTAGCTGACTGTGAATGGTACAGATATTTGTCCTACAATAGGAGAATTTATGGGATGACTTTGGAAGAAGAGTTTTTGCTGCATTGCTCAGTAGAAGATAAGATTAATGCTGTCCTAATGTTGATAACATACATATAAAGCCAGCAGGACATAATTCCAGTTTTTTTGAGAAGCAGAGCCAGCAGCAATCAGTGGCTTTACAAGGGTGTTGGAGAACTTCACATCTGTCCTTGGTATTAGAAATGCTTCTAAAGATAACTATTTAAATGGCATTTTGAAAACTTTATGAATGGATTTACTTAATTCATCCTAAAAGGACTATAAAATGTCATATACGGCTCAAATTAAACTTAATCTTTCACATCAGTCTCTTTAAATCTGTAAAATGCTATTGTAATGCTGCTCTAAAGCACCTTATAACACCACATATCTGCACTGTTCAAATTTTATTCACTTTAAAAAGTTTTGTGACTCATATTTAAACTTTTTGCTTTCTAATCCTTTTAGAATCTTTCTTTACCAAACATTTCATGACAAAATTTAGCTGATTTTCAATTTGATTGCAGCAGCACATCTCAAAAAAAAAAAAGTACCGACGGTGCAACAGAAGGTGGGAAAAGTAAGTGGCACTAATGATAAACAGCTAGAGGAGCATTTTGCAACTAATTAGTCTAATTGGCAACAGACTTGTAACATCACTGGTCATAAAAGGAGTGTTTTAGAAAGGCAGAGTCTCTCAGTAGTAAAGATGGGCAGGTTTGTACTCCAAAAAAGTGCATTTCTAGACACATGAAACATCACTGTTTTTTAACGAATAGCCAAAACTCTGTTTGTCTTCAAAAATATCATTCTGCTTTGCTACACCTTTATTTTAGGTTGTAATATATGTTTTCTTGTGTGTCTTGGTTTTGCGAGTGTAAAACCAGCCAGTTTATTTTTCTCATTTGCAAATATGAAATTTTTTAATCTCTTATCTCAAATATTTGTCAATCCAAGTCCTTTCAAGAGCAACCAGCCAAGATATTTATAAGATGTAATTTATTTTTGATAGAAAAAAAACTAACAAAGATGGTAACAGAGCTTAGTAAAGGTTAAAACACACAAAGGAGCTGACATTTCTTGCGATACTCCTTCAGCAACCCCTAACCCCCTCTCTGAGGAAGAGGAGAAGCTTTATGTTTAAAACATCAGTGGGGCTGAGCCAGGTTCAGCTAGAGTTAAACGCTTTGATCAACATGCTCTTTGTGCTGTACGTCTGACCCGTGTGCGAGCTAACAGGGGCTTTCTGAAGCCAGGATGCTGCTCAGCATGGGGACTCGGCAGTCGTGCGAACCTGGCTCTGCTCCGCTTTAGGCTGGGTCTTGAGTGTGCGTGCCTCGGGCTCTTCTTCCTGAGTGGTCCCTGGGTGCTGCTCAAGCCGTCGTACTGATGCTCACACACAAACACACACTGAGGCAAATGCACAAACACACCTGGGGACTGCATATGCAATACACACATACTCATGGTAAGACAACTGTGAACACAGACGCACACACATTCACACACATGTAAACAGACTGACAGGCATGCATACTCTATGGCCTGAGGCAGCAGGGATCATTGAGGTGCTTAGGAAGGCTGATGTGGAGGTAAAGATGGGGTGAATACAGCAATCACTGCTGAGTATCATCTAAGGTCAAGGTTTTCAACACTGTAAACTTGTCACTGTGCCCTGCATGAAGCATATGAAGTACAACCCCGATTCTAAAAAAGTTGGGACGCTGCGTAAAATGTAAATACAAACAGACTGCACAGATTCTCAAATGTCATGTATTTTATTCACAATTGAACATAAACAACATATCAGATATTGAAACAGACATTTTACCATATTATGAAAAATATTATCTCACCATGAAATGTATGGCGGCAATACATCTCAAAAAGGTAGGGACAAAAAGGTGGAATGCTGTCCCATTTTTGTTGGATGAAGGATTTTAGCAGTCCTGGGTCCTCTTTGCAGGACCTTTTGTTTAATGACACGCCAAATGTTTTCGATTGGAGTAAGGTCTAGACTACAGGCATGCTAGTTAACATCCAGACTTTTCTACTGTGAAGCCATGTTGTTGTGATCTATGTGGTATGTGGTTTAGTATTTTCTGGCAGAATGAGCAAAGCCTTCCCAGGAAGAGACATGGATGGGAACATATGTTGCCCTGTAGCCTCTATATATTTTCAGCACTGATAGTGCCTTACCAGATGCGTAAACTGCCTTTGACATAGACCCCAGACCATCAGAGTTGCAGGCTTTTGAACTGAGCCAGGATATCAAGCTGGATGGTCCCTTTCCTGTCCATGGTTTTCAAAAAGAAAATTTGGAGTCATCTGACCACAGAACAGTTTTCCATTTAGCCTCATATGGCTTCTTCTTTGCATAATACAGTTTTAACTTGCATTTGTGGATGGCATGATGAACTGTGTTGACAGACAATGATTTCTGGAAGTATTTCTGAGCTCATGCAGTGATTTCCAGTACAGAGTCATGGCCTGCTTTTAATGCAGTGCTGCCTGAGGGCCCGAAGATCACAAGTGTCCAGTACTGACCTTTGGCCTTTTAACTTACACATAGATTTCTCCAGATTCTGTGAATCTTTTGATGGTATTATATACTGCAGATGGAGTGATACGTAAAGTATTGCAATTTTACGTTGCAGAGTATTTTCTGAAATTGTTACACAATTTTTCAACACATTTTATCGCAGACTGGTTAACTTGTGCCTTTCTTTGCTTCTGAGAGACTCTCAAATATATAAAACTCAACCACTTTCTTTGCTACTGTGACCCAGGATTTCTGACTTTATCCTTTAAATGCATGTGAACCGGTGATGTTTTTCATCATTAGACTGCGGTTTGATGCTGCAAATCCTCTTGTTGTGGATTTGTTTTCTTGGCCTAGATCAGGGCTGCCAGCACTGTTGAAAGGGGGGGTGGGGATGCGTGTGTGTGTGTGTATGTGTGTGTTCATTTATGTGTATATGTGTGTGTTTCAGGTCTGCAGAGCCCCAGTGAAGTTGATTCCTGTCAAGCCCGTAGCACCACACTCAGACAGGGCTTGACCAAGCGTTTAAACACTGCTCTAGGATTTCCTGCTGGTATGGGCTGAGTGGAAGTGTCACTCAGTGAGATGTGTGTCTTTGTGTGTGTTGGATTGGCAGGATCGAAGGGTTTTGGCAGTTTAGGGAGGCCAGAAAGGTTGGCAGGCTAGCTATTGGCGTCTGAGACAAAGAAGTTGGGTTTGATTAAAATACAGAGGTCAGATGTAGCAGCAGGGCGGTGAATGAATAAGCAACAGTCAGGGTCCTGTTTTTGTGGTGCTGCAGTCTCAAGCCAAGCAGCGCTGAGACAGTGTTAAAGCCAGTCTCTAAAATTGGTTTTGCCCATTTGTGGGGTGTTGTGGTGCACAGGTTGGACATGAGGTGCAAACAGGTGGCAGGTTCTTTCAAATAGGCTAGTTGTCGGTAATTTGGAATTGAAGGCTTTAGAAGTTGTATGAAATAAAAATTCACAGATCTATGCTTCTGGTGCATACAGTGATTCTGTCAACAGCTAAATGCTGGGTACTTTATCTGTAATGGCTGTAATGATTAGAGCACAAATTGACTATTCAAATGTTTCTCTTTAGTCAAGTGATGCATTAAAGCTATATAAAAATGTAATACAAGCAGGAATGCAGGTAAAAAGTCAGCAATAATCTATCATTTAAAGGATTATTGTTGAATTATCTGTGTCAAATCTCTCAGGTATTTCTTTTTCTGTCTCTTGTTTAAGTCAGCGTTACACAACTGTCTCTGGATGCAAGTTAAGCTCTTCAGTAGCATCTACTGTGTACAATAACAGTGTTTCCATTAACCCACAATGGGTATGTTGAGCTGTTGGTGTCATGCTTCACTGTGATTGGCTCGGCTGTGCCACGTATGAGGCAGCAAAAAATATTCAAGCAATTATATTTTCTGTTTGATAAAATGTTTTTTTCCACTCTTTTGTTGATATTATTGTATCAGACTTTATATAGCATTAATGTAATGGCAAATTTTCTCATTATAGCCTCAATCACCACTTCTGCATTCTTCTTTTGATATCATGTGTGGCCTCATTTGACAAAGACAGCCTTTTCCTGTGAGGAGCATGCATACACAACCAACTTGTGAGGTTATCAAGAGCGGTCCTCCAAAGTAACTGTCGCTGTAGGGACAGGGCTATGTTTACATCGTGCAATATCCCCTCTTCTTTTAAAAACAGTCTGTGTGTCTGAGAAGTGAGGAGACCAGTTGTTGTAGTTTTGGGAGAGTAACGCTGTCCCATTCTTTTTTGATGCAGGATTCTTGCTTCTCAACAGTCCTTGGTCTTCTTTGCCAAATCTTTTATTCTATGATGCGCCAAATGTTTTCTATTAATGAAAGGTGCACCAGGCTGTTGTGATGGATGTGGTATGTAGTTTAGCATTGTCATGCTTAAATATTCAAGGCCTTCCATGAGAAAGACATATTTTTCTCTACACCCTCTACGTATATATCTTTCAGCATTAATAGTTATTTTCTAGATTTGTAAGCTGTCCATGCCAGAGGCACTAATGCAACCCTGTACCATCAGAGATGCAGGCTTTGATAACAAGATGGATGGTCCCTCTTCTCTTTAATCCATGTCTGTTGTTTCCAAAAATAATTTTGAATCCATCTGACCACAGAACTGTTTTCCATTTTGCCTCGGTTCATTTGAAAGGAGCTTTTGTGTGGAGAAGACATCAACATTTCTGATCATATTCACATATGTCTTCTTCTTTGTATGGTTCAAATCAAACTTGCATTTATGGATGGCATGGTGATCTGTGTTGATTGACATCGATTTCCTGAAGCTTCATGCGGTGATTTTCAGTACAGAATCATGCCTGTTTTTATATAGTGCTGCCTGAGGACTGAAAATCACAAACATCCAGTATTGACCTATGGCCTTGTCCCTCTCAAAGAAATTCCTCTAGATTCTGTGAATCTTTTGATTATATTATGCACTCTAGATGGCGGGATATTCAAAGTTTCTGCAATTTCATGTCGGGGAATATTTTCTGAAATTGTTCCACATTTAAAACATTTTTTTTGTTTGTAGATTGGTGAACCTCTGCTGATCATTACTTCTGAGAGATGTTTCTGACCTGTTGCTAATTAACCTAATTAGCTGTAACTTGCTCCTCTAGCTGTTCTTCATTAATACCCCTAACCTTTTCAACCTTTTGTTGCAGTGTCCCTACTTTTTTGAGGTACACTATATTGCCAAAAGTATTCGCTCACCTTTCTTGACTTGCATATGAACTTAAGTGACATCCCATTCTTAATCCATAGGGTTTAATATGACGTTGGTCCACCCTTTGCAGCTAGAACAGCTTCAACTCTTCTGGGAAGGCTTTCCACAAGGTTTAGGAGTGTGTTTATGGGAATTTTTGACCATTCTTCCAGAAGTGCATTTGTGAGGTCACACACTGATGTTGGAGGAGAAGGTCTGGCTCTCAGTCTCAGCTCTAACTCATCCCAAAGGTGTTCTATTGGGTTGACGTCAGGGCTCTGGGCAGGCCAGTCAAGTTCATCCACACCAAACTCACTCATCCAAGTCTTTATGGACCTTGCTTTGTGCACTGGTGCACAGTCATGTTGGAACAGGACGGGGCCATCCCCAAACTGTTCCCACAAAGTTGTCCAAAATCTCTTGGTATGCTGAAGCATTCAGAGTTCCTCTCACTGGAACTAAGGGGCCAAGCCCAGCTCCTGAGAAACAACCCCACACCATAATCCCCGCTCCACCAAACTTTACACTTGGCACAGTGCCGTCAGACAATTACTGTTCTCCTGGCAATGGCAAAACCCAGACTCGTCCATCAGATTGCCAGATGGAGAAGTGTGATCTGTTACTCTAGAGAACACGTCTCCGCTGCTCTAGAGTCCAGTGGCAGTGTGTTTTACACCACTGCATCCGACGCTCCTCTATGCACTGTTCTTGAGCTAATCTGAAGGCCACATAAAGTTTGGAGGTCTGTAGCGATTGACTCTGCAGAAAGTTGGCGACTTCTGCGCACTATCCACCTCAACATCCCTGCTCCGTCATTTTGCGTGGCCTTCGTGCCTGAGTTGCTGTCGTTCCCAATCGCTTCCACTTTGTTATAATACCACTGACAGTTGACTGTGAAATATTTAGTAGTGAGGAAATTTCACGACTGGACTTGTTGCACAGGTGGCATCCTATCACAGCACCACGCTGGAATTCACTGAGCTCCTGAGAGCGACCCATTCTTTCACAAATGTTTGTAGAAACAGTCTTCAGGCCTAGGTGCTTGATTTTATACACCTGTGGCCATGGAAGTGATTGGAACACCAATTACATGAACGGGTGAGTGAATACTTTTGGCAATATAGTGTAGGTAGCTGCCATCAAATTCAAAATGAGCTAACATTTTTAATGAATGGTGAAGAAAGATCTACACAGTCCAGTTCGGATTTAAGTTATTTTTCCACAGGGTTGTGCATTTGAATCTTCTGCGAGACTGCTCTTGTGATTTGAATCAGACTGGTGTTATTAGATTGATTTCACTTTTTTGTTTAACTAGGAGAACCCACTCAAGGACTCTTGAGTATTTTTTGATTCATTTAACAAACCACTGCTTAACATGATTCCCAGTTTACACTGTGCACAGCCAGACACCCACAAGCCCACGTGCACTGAATCAGATTGAATCCATGTCCACCACTAAGTAACAGAAGTGAGAGACGTGTGGCAAAGTCTCCAGAGAGGATGCAAGAGAGCTGACAGGAGAGACAGAGGGATGATGGGAGGACGAGATATCTGTGAGAGAGTGATTGGACGGGGGTCTGCGGTGTTGCTATGGGTGATGGGCAGGGCAGGTGGTAAACGACTGGCAGCACAAGCAGAGTAGAGTGTATGCGTGTGCGATGGGAGGTCAGTTTGATGTCTGTGGCTGGCCAATCTGCTCGTGTGGGGCTTTGAGATTTGGAGGAAAATGTGTGTATCTGTGTGAGTCTTTTGTGCCTCTGTGCTCTTGAAGTCCCATTAAAGCAGGAGAAGGGTGGGGGTGGGAGGACTTGTCACTTCGGGAGTATGTGAGTTGGCCTTGAGGGAGCCGGAGTCTTGGGAACATCAGTCGAACAGTGTGACAAAGGGCTGGTTTCTTGCGTTTGTGTATGTGTGGTCAAACTTGATGAGTGTCCAAGCATTGCAAATGTTTGTTTTGTGCTAATGTGTGGTTGTGAGTGTGTTAATGGGACTTTTTGAATTAGACTGCCACTGCAAGATTTAAATGATAATGGATCCATTGACCCTGAGAAATGCTGCATTTGCGAGTGTGCAGTTTTGTGAGTGTGATGGGAGGAAAAAGGAGCAGTGAGTGAATTAACTTAGTGTTTGTGTGTGGCTTTTTCCTCTCTCTCTCTCTCTCAGTAGAACTGTGAGGTGAACTTTTTGTCCAGTGGAGATGTGTATTTATTTTGGTGAAATGTGTTTTCCTGTTTTGATTGTGCCTAGGCTTAAGAAAGGATCACAAAAACACACAGAAATGCACAACTACACAAACACTCCCCCATCACGCTCACTTGGCTTTTATTGGAGCAGACAAAGCACACAGTCAACCAGCTGGTTGCACGACAGCCACAATAACATTAATGAAACACTTATCTATTCATATAAGCAGGCTTTTGGAAGTGGTGTATTTGAGTGCGTCCTTGTGCGTTACTGCCAATGTGTATGTCGAGGTGCATGTATATGTGAGTGGAGTCACAGTCCTAGAGTCCAAGGTCAGAGTGTTTTTCTCTTTAGCTCTCTCTTTACCATTGTAGCTCCGTTTTTATTTCTATCAATCTGTTGGATTTATGTTTCCTCTCGTTTTTTTCTTTTTATTTCTAACTCTTTTTTCCCCTCCTCTTGTTACTACGTCAGCGTTGTACATTTATTACCTTTAACCTCACGTCATAACCCTCTATTTCTGCAGTATGAGCACCTAAATGTCGAAGTCAGAATCCTTTTCCCCTCAGAGATGAAAATTATCATCAGAGGGGAGGATAGCCTCTTTAATTCTTCCTTTTCTTACCTCTTTTACTCTCCTTTACCTCTTCCCCACCTCTCCTTTCCTACCTTTTCTCTCTCTCTTTTTTGAACTACCCCCCACTCCCTCATCGTCCTGGTTAATCTGGCCCCACTCTCCGGCTGTGCCCCTGTGTCCAAATGATGCATTAATCCAGGTTACCCCAGCCTATTGTTTATGCTTTACGCCCCATGCAACACACATGCACGCATGCACACAAAGGCTTCCCTTGTGTTGTCACATCACGCAGGCTCAACACATGACAGACAAACAATGGCGCAGCGGTCTCCTGACATGGCTGAATGTAATCTCACATCCTTAAACAGTGGGCGTCAGTGACAATAAATGAAGCCATCATTTCATTTCACAGCCACTTTGAGTCAGGGTGATAAATTCATAGAGTGCTTTTTTAGTGATTTATCAGTCTGGACAGGTGCATTTCAGTGACCCATAACCCATGTGTGTTGCTTGATGCATACATCTGGCTGTTATCGCCAAAAAAGCCCACTTTCTGCTGGCTGCTTTGATTCCCCGCCTACTATAGAAACCTGTATCCAATCCTTTGCAGACATTGGATTGGGATTATAAACGTCTGGTGTGATAAACCCTGATAAAGGTCATATAGATCAGAAGCTCCTGGCTTTACCGTTTGATCAATCATAAATTCCACCCTCGCTAATATTCCCATTTGGTCCCTGGGGTATTTAAAAATGTGTTTAACTTATATCATTTGCAACAGTGATTAATTTCCCTGGGAGGTAGATCTGAGATGCTGGATGTAAACGTGTGGGTGGGTGTGCAAAAGACACGGTGTCCTTGAACAGGCTTATTGCTGCAGCTGGAACATCATACTCTCTCCTCTCTCCAGCAGTTCTCTGTCACTGTGACACACATACACAAACCCTCCATTACCGTTAGCCTCTCCATCCTATTCTCACACTTTTCCCCCATTTTTCCCAGCTTAGTCAAAGATAGGGGGGGCTTGAGCAAGAGGATGGTGGCAAAGGAGGGACACTAAAGCTGCTGGCAGTTTTACAAGTGGAAGTAAATCAGAGCACTCTTAGCAGAAGTTTCTCTGTCTTTGTGTTTTTCTTTTGCACTGGGGGCAAAGATGGAGAGATGAAGAGCCAAACAGGGTCAGAGATCGGGGTTTAATTTGGGTAAACACAAGAATGTTAGGTAGTTTTTATGGTATGCAAAAATTTGGTGATGTTTGGTGAAGTATTTGACTTAAAGAAGTTTGATCTGGTCTTTGAAAAACATTGTAACCCCTCCTTCAGATCCTAATCCCAGTCACTACCTTTGGATTTAAAATACTTCTTTAAACTTCTTTTTAGCATCCTCTTCTTACAGGCATATTTAAAGAATTAATATAGTCTTGTTTCATCACGACATGTGGGCTTCACTTGCTCTTCCTCTCTGTTTTCTTCACATTTTCCTCCTTTTTGTGCCTTCCCATGCCTTGGAGAGGCACAGAAGCCGCCTGAGGCTGGAAGAACACTGCTCTCATCACAAGCCCGCACTTCTATACATACACACAAGGGCACGCATACATTCACACACACTTGCTCCAGGCCCCTTTGCGTTTTAGCCGCAGGTCGATACTTACGAAACGCAGTGAAATAATTTCTCAACCTCATCCTGCTTTACAATCAGTGCACAGACTTTATAATGCTGTCGGGTCTGACCTAAGAACTTCAGCGAGTCTTGGTAAATTGAGCAACTTTTTATCCCTCGTTTCTGTATTCAGCGCATGAAGCCTCCATCTATCTCTTCACCTTTTTATAGGTATTTCTCCCTGTTATGAAACATATTAAAGCGATTTTGCATTAATACAAACTTTCAGCATGAGCTGCTATTCTCCAGTGCACAGCAGCCGTCGCAGCTCTGGGGTGCGTGCGTGTCTAACGGCGTGGTTTCACTGTGTTTTTGTGCACACCAGGGCAAATTTCTCGTCGTTTTTCCTTTTTCTCACAAGATGTTTCTCTGATTCCATTTTGCAAGCGAATCATTTCATGGGTGTCAGTACAAGTTGTGTTTTCTGCTTGAGCAAAGATATTGAAAAATCTTCCACTACATCCATTTGTGGATTATTGTCCAATCTGTGTGCCGTCAGTCTCCAGTCCTCCTCTCCCTCTGCAGTGCCTCTCTTTCCTGTCCTTACTATCTACCCTGCATACCTTAACATGACCCTAACTTTATTAGCCGTTCACATGAAGAAAACACCTTTCATTCACACCTCTATGGAGGGATAAACCAAAGCAATAAAGCAGAAGAAGAAGGTTCACGGCCTGCTCATCCTCCTACAAAAGATACTTGAAGGCTAATAATTGTATGTCTGGTCTCTCCTGTTCTCCAGGGAAACTCTTCTTTGTTTGGGGCTTGCTGTAGCTCAGCAGGGCAGAGAGTATGAGCGTGAGCTCCTGCACTGGGGGAAGACCTTTAAGAGAACTTTGACATAAGAGAACCAAAGACAAAGAGGAGAGCAGCTTCATTTTAAGGCTCTTAACTTGATGGATTTTCAGCCTCCCTCTTCAGTCTTTCTCCTGTGGTAGGACTGCTCCAGAACAGTATGAGAAACATTTTTAGAGACACATAGCTATTTCTGCTTTGGCTATGCCTAAAAATCAATAATAATATTCCAGAAAAAGCTGCGCTGTGTCACCGAGTAGCTTCCTAACCCTCTGTACCCAAACCTGGTCTTATCTTTCTCTCCCAGCCGGGCCCGTGAGCATCACAAGTGTGCAGTGCTCTAAAGCTCGGATAAAAAACGCTTTGGATTCTGTTTTTTTTTTTTTTTTTTTTTAAGTTTTAAGAAAGTGAGTGATGGTTCACAGGTTTATATGCAGCATATGTGTTTTTATAAGTACTCCATATGTGTGTATGTGTGTTTTTACTGTATGTGTGTGGTCATAAACATGTCAGAGGCACTCAGGAATTGAAGGTGTGATGATCTCCCCCAGCTGCTGCAGCGGCAGCTGTCAAAGGCGCACATACCTTATTTCCGGACCATGATGCATTGGGTGTGAAGCGTGTAGTCTCTGTCATTTCAGAGGGAAAGATGGAAAAAGGACGATTTGTCACAGACAAACACTGGATGGTCGGTGAAGCCTGTTCAAGAAGCTTAAAAGATAGAGGCTGCCATTCTCTCTCTAGCCTCCTTTCTTTTTGCCTTGTTGCTGTTTTTTATGTTGTTTCCTGCAAAGCGGGTTTCAAATGGCTCTCAAAGTGAATTGACAGAAATAGAAAAATCCAGCGGGACATGTTATAACCCCTGCGGCATATACATTACAGGCACAATTATGTCAGGAAAGAGCAGGAGCTCTGCACAGTATTCAGCTAAACAGGCCTTCAAGTGGGAAATGACTGTGGTTCCAACAGAGGTTCCAGGAACAGCACAGCCAATCCTTGTGCGGATGAAGCACTTCTTTGATCATTACTTAAGAGGCAAAAAGACCCTCTCCCTCCGTTTTAATTTCTGCCCGTCTTACCTTAGACCTGAGGCGAGAGCAGAGCCAGGTATAGGCGGCAGGAGAAGTGGCTTTGCACTTTGAAGTTATTGAAATGAGGGGAGGAACAGGCGGGGAGTACCACAGAGAGCTAAGTTAAGAACTTGTTGGGCTGCTGGAGAGGTTCACCTGAACTGTCAGCCTCAGCTCTCCATCTGTGAAGTTTCTTTTTTGGACTTGAAAGTGAAAATATTTGATGTAAGCTTTGTGTCTCTCAGTAAATATATTGTGCCTTTTTCCCCATATGTCAGAAACCTACTTGTACTAATGAGACACGTCTGCTTGTGTTAACCTGTTTGCCAACTCAATATGGTCTGCTTTATTCTGCAGTCAAGTGGGAAGCTGTCAGAATCCATCGATTCCAAGGATGACAAATCCTGCAGCAGCCACCACCCTGGCGTTGTGCTGCTCTTAACCCTTTAGAGATCAGCTGCTCTTGACAGGGCTGCACTGATGTCATAATGTGCTTGCAGGCCAGACCTGACATCTGATAAGAAAGTGTCTGAATGAATGTTGATGATGTTCAGGCTGTCACATGTTAGCTTCAAGACCTTCGTTTTCTAAGGCAGTGGCTCCCAACCTTTTTTCTTGGGGGTCTCCCCTACTTTTATAAAAAAAAAATCTAAGCCCCCCAGGACCCACTTTGAAAAATTTAACATGAATTTTGATAGTTTTTACTGACAAAATCCCTACATAATACCTTCATACACGTTCTTGCTAACAGATCAATGAATAAATGATCAGTTATTACAGCAACGCATTGGAGCCATTTTAAAAAATATAAATGATAATGAGCCTCTGTTATTTGCAACAATAAACTCAAAATTCTTGAGTTTAGAGGGTCAGATCTTTTTCAAAATAATAATAATGATAATAATAATTTTTGACTCTGAAAGTCATGAACCAAAACTTAGAGTTTTTGAGAATATAAAGCCAAGAATTGAATCACTGTTTCAAGTTTAGTTTCTAATTTCCACTGGAAGTTTAAGTTTTTTTTCCTTGTAAGATTACAACTTTTTATACTTTTCTAGTAAAGCTTTCTAGTAAATGTAAGACTCTATCATCTCAAAAATTGGGCCTTTTATCTAAAAAATTAAGAGATCCTCATGTTTTTTTTTTTAACTCTTTTAGGGTGGCCCCAGTACACTGTCGTACATTATGATTCTAATTGGGTTTTTAGTAAAATAAATTCACATCTGATTTTGACAACATCAGAGCAGACAGGGCCCTGCAACCCTCTGAGATTTTTGCCACCCCCCCAGGGGTGCCTTGTCCCCAGGTTGGGAGCCACTGCTCCAAAGAAGGAGCAGGGCTGCTTGGACACAGAGGTCAACTAGAGTCAGTTTTAAGTAATGGAGGGTATAAAAATTGTGTGTGACCTCCATCAGTCCAGCAGGGCAAAATCTCTTTTATAGTCAAAATAACAGCGTAGGGTTTGTTCATTCAGTTTGTGACATTTCTGTCGTGCATATAGATTGGACTTAAGATGAACTTGCATTGCACGGGGCGGTGGATGTGTGACCAGGTGGCACAGAGAAAGGTGTCTCTTACTTTTGTGTGCAGATGGACCTCATGCAATTTTGAGCAGGAGACATGAATGATACAATTACCATGTCCCAGGGTGCGAGCCAAAACCTATTTCCACCATAATGCAGGAAATAGTAGCTTACCTTTTTATTTCCAAAGAGCTGATTTTTGTGAGCGCCGCATACTTTTTTCCTCCGGAAGCAACAGCAAATTTGACTGAATGTATTCAGAAGTTCAAATTGAATAAGAGATGTCATTTCTTTATGGAAATGGAAAAAAAACACAATCATTCTTTGTGTCAGCCTTCAGGGACTGACAGCGTTTGTTTACTCAGATCTGCAGTTTCACACACACATGCTTGTGTGTAGAGCTTGACTTAATTCCCTATAAATTAGAGGGTAAATGTTTCACCTCCCCTTGATTGCTTTACTGCTTAATTTGAGGTCTAGTTGATGTTCTTCCATTACTGCCTAATATTTTGTGTGTTTGTGTTTGTGAGTGAGGGGGCTACATTGGCCTGGAAGGAGTTAGATTCCTGCTAACCAAAGACACCCTATACTCAGAGTGATTTAATAATCACAATTCAGCAGGATGGCTGTTTTGATGCATAAAGCTCTGAGGCAGTTTATTGTGATTTAACAACCCTACTCCATGAACTGGCTAAATGCTAACACGATTTAACCTCTTCAGCTGTTTTGATTCTTAGCTGCGTTGACAGGTGCACATCACACAGCAGGAATATTGGGGGCATCAGCAAAATGTTTCCCATGCTAGATGTGCAGAACCTGAGAGTTCAGTGAAAACTTCATGAGTATGGTTAATGTGATGATAAAAGCTGCACAGGGCCATCTGTGAATGAAAGCAGTGTTGCTTTGAAAAGTTAATTAGTCCTGATATGTTTCCCATTTCATCCACAGCTGAATGTTCCCTGTTCATAAACCTTGATCAACGCTCATTCAGTTTAGCCCATTACAGCCCCCCCCCCCTTTACTCACTCTCTGTCTCTCTGTCCCTGTCTCTCTCTCTTTCTCAGCTTGGAGACCTATCACCCGTTACCCTGCTAATTTACTCTGCGATAGGGGAGAGGGGGTTTGCTGAGGAGAGAACAGAGCGGTGGTGCGGTCTGTCCTTACGCCTGCTTGTTCTCCCTAATAGCTAAATGTTTTTCTGCAGCTTGTTCTTGTAACGCCAGCTCAGGAGGCTTTTGTTGACAAAGAGGTTTTAGAATAAAATGTGGCAAATTAAGAACGCCCTAATCTGGCTTTCTGAGTAAAAATAAGCAGATTTAAATGATGTCTAATGGATGTTTTTGGGGAGCTTGGATCACATTTGCTATAAAAAATGTGTCAAAAATGAACTAAGGTGTACATTGATTTATAATTGTTGTTTTGAGTGTGTCTAATCAGACATCTCATCTTTGTTTTCTGTCAGTTACAGTATTTATGTGTCCAGGAAAAATGGCATTACAATAAGATAAATAAATTAGAGACAGCTCTGCTCCAGACAGAATAGAAACTACAAGTTAAACAATAAAATACAAATCTCCAGGGCTGGCCTATTAATCCAGTTTCAATTTCAATCTTGAGTTTTGTCTTCCCACAGTTATTAAAACAAGATACTTGTGATTTAAAGGGCTACTGTGCTGCCTGCTGTTTTAGGATTGTTTGGACCATAGGTTTTGTCATCAGGTAAATCCGTCATCAGGCAATGAACAGAATATGGCACATGTCAGTCTGTGGGGGACTCCATGGCCAAGTGGGAGAAAGTTCTTTGGTCTAATGAGATCGTGAAACTGCTTTTGGCCAC
Source organism: Cheilinus undulatus (assembly GCF_018320785.1). NCBI lineage: Eukaryota > Metazoa > Chordata > Actinopteri > Labriformes > Labridae > Cheilinus > Cheilinus undulatus. The sequence goes on from NC_054873.1 coordinate 33,355,465, forward strand.
CAGATAAGTCACTGTGTGGCTGACACCAAACACTTCATATCACCACAAGCACAACATCCCCACTGTGAAGCATGGTGGTGGCAGCATCATGCGGTGGGGATGCTTCTTAGCAGTCGGTCCTAGAGGGCTTGTAAAGGAAGAGGGTAAAATAAATAGGGTAAAATATAGGTAAAAGTTCACACCTGATCCCCAAGCTGATAGAGCAAAGAAGAATGGAGTAAAATTGCAGTGTCCAGAAGTGCAAGCCTGGTTTTGACCTATCCACACAGACTCAGTGCAGTGATTGCAGCCAAAGGTGCATCTACTAAATACTGATTTTTAAGGGAGTGAATATTTATGTAGTCACTTATTTTACATGACATATTTTTATTTCACCGACATTACTTTGCAGAAATCTGATTACACTTTGACATTCAAGAGTTTCTTTTTATAATTTCTTTAGACCATGATTGATTTATAAAACTTTTCAAAGGTAAAATATCCAAAGGGGTGAATACTTTGTATAGGCACTGTATTTTTTGGCCATAGAGGCATTTTTTTTCTTTCTTGTTATTATATAGCATCATTTTCATATACAAATGCTTTTTTCCATATTCCCTTATTGCTTGTTTTCAAAATGTTAAGAGTGTCTGGATTCAATAAATGCATGTGATGCAGATGATGTCAAATCACGGAGTAATTGTTTTTCTCATGACCGATCAAAATAGTTATGATTAGGATTTTTGCCGCAGTTGAGCAGCCCTACAACACACTATCTTAAAAGATAACATTTTCATCCAGAACTACTTTACTGAGAACAAACAATGATGACAATACTGTGAATATAGGCTAACCGTTTTGGAGACGCCGTTGCTGAATAACTCACCTCAACACCATATATAATTGATTAGTTCTCTTTTTGGGGGCTTTTATTAGAAAAAAAGAAAACTATCTGTAAAATAAGGACAACATAATGTGAAATTATTAATTGAATAGACATTGTTATTTTTAAAATTTTCTGCTCCCTTATTTGCAAGCATAACTAGGCCATCCTTTGGGATCCTATAGCGTAGACATCACTGTAACCTCGACATACATACTACACACATACACACTGCTGTCCCAGTCATTCTCAAGGTCACAGTTCTCCCATCCTCCTCTGTTTGTCCCCATTTATCCCATGTATAATGGGAAGTGCTGACTGGTTTAGGACATACATTTTACTCCCTGCTCCCCCCTCCAGCTCCCACAAGCATTTGTGTGTGTGTAAAACCTACATAGCCTCATGCATTCTTTTGTGTTTAAAGCTTTGTGTGTATTGATTTTTTTGCAAGGGATAATCATTCCACATAAAACTTACTATTGTGGAAGACTAAACACTTCATTTCTGCTCCTACTGAAACCATTTATTGGACAATAAAAGCCTACTAGTGCAATATAAGTCCAGTGGAGAACTTAGAAGGTCAATATGGTGGAGGTGGATTTTCTTGTGTTTCTCCTCCTCCTTCCTCTTTTCTTTATTAGCTGTGTGTAGCTGTATTAGGAAGCTCTCTGGGGAGAGAGAAAGAAATTAAAAATGGGTTCAGGCAGTGAGCCTGACCGACACATTCATATTTATTGTGCCTTTCTGGCCTGAAATGGCTGTTTGTGTTGATGTGTATATGTGTGTGTGTAGCTGGGCAAATAAAGGGTTAACGACTCCCTATGCCTGGGGTCTATAGCTGCTGTAACCCTGTCAGTTAGTGAGGCCAGGTAATTACCTTTGAATGACAGGTCTGGAGGGCAGTGTGTGTGTGTGTTTATGTTTTTGAGGATGTGTGTGTGCACACGGTGGATGCTCTTTGGTGTGAAGAGAGTGTGACAGATCATTGTGCTTGCAGGCTGCCGTTTGCATGTGTTTAGATGAAGGTGTGCACATGCATAGTTTAGCTGTTTTAATATATGCACTCCCGGAAATGTAGCTGTGCACCATTTGTGTGTGGGTGTGTGTGTGTGTGTGTGTGTGTGTGTGTGGGTGGGGCAGGAAAAATTCTGTATGAAAAATTTGTGGCAGTGGCAGCTACCATTGAACGCTACATAGCACTGCAGCACTAGATATTTAATTTTTCATGTTTCAAAACAACACATATCCACTTAGGATGACAACGGTGTAAATTTATTTATACTTTAACGTTTTGTTACTGTTGACCCCTTTATAGCACCTGAAACACTATTAAAAATCACTAAAAACTGGTATATCCCAGCCAGAACTTGGCTTCGGTTAACACATCAGCACATCTACAGCAGTGAAAAAAATCTCTCCCCTAAAGAAGGATTTGTCAATGTCGATATCTGTCAAACCTTTCTCTAAATTTTGCCTGGGTTTATGGTATTACCACCAGGTGTTTTAAAAGCACATTATATAAGCACTTGCTGGCATGCACAAGCACAGAAAGTGGAGCATGTGCCTCTGAAGGCATTTCATCCAATCCTTTGACAAAGTGCGTTGAGTCTAAAAAAATAAAGACATTGATTACAGGGGCACTGAAAGTGATTTATAGTTAACACGTTATTTTCCCACTTTACAGGTGAACAGTTACATCAGGACAGAGAGTCAAATGACCCTGCACCCCCCCACCGTCACCTATAGAAAATATGAAAATCATAATCCACAGCTATCAGCTGACAGGATCTGACCATGTGAAGTAACATTCAGTGCAGATAAAGATGACTCTTAATGTAATTTAATTTTGAGTGGTGCAACAATGGTGAGCTCTGTCCAGCCACTTTAGGAATCTTATGAAAAGTTAGAGACTTTGGAGCCTTTTTGTGTTCCTCTTTTTCTGAATTGGCTCAAAATAGTTTAACAAAAATAAGTCAAGTCAAGCAAAGGTTTTAGTTGTGTATACTTGTTTGTACGTGTCTAAATGTATGTGCTTGTTCATTTACCCATCTAACAGCATCAACAGAGTTCAGTATCATATCAGCTAGCGGGTCAGAGGCAGTGACTTTATCCCAAAGTCATTCTTCAAATCAAGCCAGGATTGTGTTTTTTTTAGGCGTGTGCATTGTGTGTTTGTGTGTTTTTGTGGGGGACGGCCCGGTAGAGAGAGATGGATGGAGAGCGACAGCATTTCTTATCCCATTCAATTCAATTAGACAGGATATATTGACGTGTGCAGAGGACCACCTGCTTGGGTATGCAAAGCACACAGCAAGGGGGCTTCGCTTGACAGCTACACCCAAGCGCACCCCTCCCCTAAGATCAGCACATATTGTTAGTGGGTAGACATTTTTTTTTTAAACACACCTTTCCTTTCCTTCTTCTTTTTTTTCCTTTTTTTCTCCTTCCCTTTTTCTTTTGTTTTCTTTCCTTTCCTTGCCCCCCCCCCCCGCTCTCCTCAGTAAGTTTTAGATGGAGTATCACCGCTCAGGCTCCACTGATTTATTGAATAATGTCTGGAGTGAATCCACACTGTAGTGTTGCTGTAATACACACTCCTCACATCATTCGCTAACATTCATCTCTCTCTCTCAGGTGGTTTTCCTTGTTTTGTTTCACAGTTTCTGAATTGGTATTGATTTTATACAACTAACATAAAGTTGTGTGTTTTTCAGTGTTGTGCATTAATCTCAGCTTCTTGCTAAGCTTCTTTAATAGCAGCGATTGTTGTAGATATGAAGTGTGGAGACTCCAAGGAGTACAAGACAAAGAGTTGTGTAGAACTGCTTGTACTAATGATCACCGACATTTCCTTAACAACATTTCCACTTATCTCTCCCTGGGCTTTTTTCTTTCTGCTTCATGCTGCACACTCATCCCAATTCTCCTCCTTTTATGCCTCCACTGTCCACTTCTTTTGGTGTGTTTCTGTTCAGGATTTTGTCATTTGTGTACAGGTGTATAGTGAAATATTTATCAAACACATGTCCCAAGAGATTTAAGCTGCTAAGGTACTGTCATGGTCCCACCACCAAGGTGGGATTTATCCAAGGATGTGTTCAAAACAACGCCTCCAGCACACATTATAATGTCTTAATCCTCAGCGGGTTATACAGAAGAGGAGAGGAAAAAGAGATGGATTGAGGACAGAAAGGACAAGAATAAAGGCTCAGGAACAAAGGCAAGAGCAGGAGGGAGCGTTAAAGGAGGAGAAAGCAGGGACCGTTGTGAGATTAGAACAGAATCCAAGAGAATAGCCGTAGAAGTTTAAACTGGATTACAACTTGTGTTTAGATGTAGTCGTGAGACCCTTTTTGTGGAGAAGTCAGCTGTGCTACTGGCTTTAAAATGGGAAAAGATTCAAAGTTGCAGAACATTCTTTATTTCTTTCTTGGTTTGTTTTTGAGCATTTTTTTTTGGTTACTCCCATAACCAGACACATTTATTAACACTAGTTGTGATCAGGCCTGCACACAGAATTGGTGAGGCCTCTGACAAACCCACAGAACGTGCCCTCCCCAGTTGTAATATACTGATGGTACCAGTATATCAAGGATCAGTAGCATTGGTGCTGGCATCCTGACACCTCTTTGTCATGTTTTCCAACTATTTTTGGCACTTTAGTTTGGCTATTTGTATTAATTTTTGCCACTTTTAGCTAATAATGGACACTTTTTCACCCCTGTCCACCAATTTTATGCCTCTTTTGCCACACTTACTCAATTTTTTCCACAGTCTACCTATTTTGCCACTGTTATCAATCTTTGCCACTTTTTACCCCTTTTAACCGTTTTTTTTTTTGGAACTTTTATTTGCCAATCGTATCAATTTGGGCCACTTTAGATCCATTTTGCCACATGTATTCCCTTTCTACCCTGCCCATTTGCCAATATTAGCAGACATTTCCCACTTTTTATCCCATTTTCACTATTTTTCAGGTTGTTTTTTGCCACTCTTAAACCATGTTTTTTTTTTGCCAGTGTCTGCCTATTTTTTTGCCTTGGTGACCCCACTTTTCCATCCCTTTTAACCACTTTTTCAAACCATTTTTGGCACTTTTATTTGCCATTTTTAAAAATTAATAGTTATCACATCAGATTCAGTTTCTGCCACATTTTAACCCATTTTCACAACTTTTGTCTGCCCATTTTTGCCAGTGTTTGCCCATTTTTGCCTCTGTTTCCCATCTTTGTCATCCCTTTTCAGCATTTATACAGTTTATCCACTTTTAACTGCTTTGTAATACTTATTAAGCCAATTTTTGCCATTTTAAACACACGTCTGCCATTGTAGCCCATTTTCACCACTTTAACACCCCTTCTTTTGTGTATATTTGCCTTTTTAACCTTTTTTTTTACACTTCGACCCACTTTGTGCCTTTTTGTCACATCTATTTGATATTTTTCCATTGAAGTTCTCTCAGTTTCTCCTCCTCTATTCTCTGGCATCCTGATATTTTTGCACATCACGGCTTAGCGATGAAGTCTGACTGTACTTTCCAAATGGGTTAGTTAAATGTGCACATCCACATTGTCAAGATTACCAAAGAAAAGGGATTTACTTTTTGAAGAAGGCTACAAACTACAGCATAGATGAATAAGATAATTATTTATTGCTCTGATGAGTGGTTGTTGTTCAGGTAAAAAAAAAAAAACACACAGTGGGCCATGATTTTTCTGACCTTCATGGGCCCCAAGCTCTCCTCTTTAAGCCCCTTATGGGTGGCCTTGGATATGACAACAAATAATGATGTTAAAGTTGTGATAGATTCAACCAACCTGTGCCAATGTGTTATTTTGGTCTCTATGTTTTATACGCATGTATACCAGAGCTTTTTTTTGGTGAATTATAGTGTTTAAAACCAGCTGTAATCACTGTCTTGTGACCTTGGAGAGTGAATAGATTCATTGACCTTGAATAATAAAATAGGAGTGGCAGATTATGCTGTGGAAAAGTAATTGATTATCTTAATATGTGTTCTGTAGGGCAGGGATTAGGAGTAAATCAAATTTTCTTGTAATAAGGGTAGCAATCAAGCAATTATCTGGCGAAAAACAATTCATTTATTCATGATGTTTTCTCTTCAACCATTCCTCTTGCCTTAAACGCACTCTGCTACATTTCTGTGATTTCGAGGATTTTGACTGCAGTAAACAGAAAGAGAAGCAGACATTTGTAGAAGCAGCAAGTGAAATGGAAAACAGAAAAACAGCGTAGACTTAGAAAAGAGGTCAGATCAGGTCAACAGACGGAGATAAGAAGAGGCAGGGGGCTTTGTAAAGCTTAGAACCCTGAAACATCCCACTATTCCTCTGCTCTTAGTCTTGCCTGTAGTCCAGAATTACTTAACACAGTCTGCAGACATGACAATAATTAGTGGATTCTGCAAACCCAAATATTTGATCTGTAAATGCTTTTGGACCTTAATTGTGTCCTGTATAATGAATGCATGCCACAAATTCATTGAGGAATTATCCAAAAATGAACATGATAGCATCCATAGCCTCACTCCTGCAGCCCCATCCCCCAACCTCTCCATCCCCATCCCTCACTCCTCTTCCTCCTATCCTCTTTTCTGCCTGTTGAGTTCTTGAAAAAGATATCTCTGCTGTCCACTTTAATCTTATTCATGCTCCCTCCTCTCAAAGCAGCTTCTAAGCTTGCAGTCACTGGCCCCGACTATTGGCTGTACTGTGAATCCCCCCAGGCCAAAACTTTTTAGAGCTCTAATTCTGTGTTTGTGCACCACCTTTATGCCCTTGTTCACAATAAGGGAAACTAATTTAAAGAGCTTCCAAGTGTAATCTTTTAAGCTACACCTCTATGCTATAATACCTCTTGTGTGATTGCCTGTGAGGGGCTATTTAAGACGCTTGTTTCTGCGACTTAGACATTTCATAATCACACTATGATCTCTATTCTTGAGCTTAGGCGTCTTTAATTCAGAGGAGCTGTGGCTGGGCGGAGCAGCAGGTTTGATATTAATATTAATATTTAGAATTAAGTGAAAAGACTCTTAAGGATAATAGACTGGCAATCTTCCAAATCGTTCTACATCATATTGGTGCAAGTTAAGCCATGGGAAATGGTGAAATTTTTCCAGAGTTAATTTCACATGAAAAACGTTGGCAAATTGCATTGAGAGTAATCATTAAAGATGTTCCACTGACTTGCAATTAGACAAAACGAGTACATAAACTGTATCTTTCCTGGATAAACACATTTTCTATTGATATATTGAAGGATTACTCACAGTTTTCCCAAATAATATTTAAAAAGCAGGGTCCCTATGCCTTCTGTAGCACTGTCCCCCTCTATTTCAGTGCTGCTATTACATACTGAATGCAGATAAATAAATAAAGCACATTTACAAATGGTATGTGCTTGGCTTGATACAGCACTTTTTGATTTGTACATCAGCTGTCACGTTATGGGCTAATAGGGGTGTAATGGTTCACAGAGGTCACGGTTCAGTCCGTACCTCAATTTTTTGGGACATGGTGCAAAAGTCCCACGTTTTTAATTCTAGGTTTTCTTATTTATTACTTTTAAATGATAGTAGTGCAGCTTACAGTTGGTTTCATCTCATGTTATTTAGAACTACCTGTGATAGCTGGTGCATCCTGTGGTCTATTAAATGCAACAAAAGAGGAAAACCAAATATATGATGCAAAATTAAAAAGCAATACACAAGTGAATAGCTTCATATCTATTGATTTGAAATTGTTGTTGACACTTGTTGTGCAAATACCGTCATGTGTAACCTTATTTCTCCATTCAGATGTACTTGTTTTGTTGCTTTGTACACCAAACTGTTGTCTCGAACTGAATACGGATACAGTTACATCCCTACAAGCCCAAAAGGTCATGCAAGAAAATGTTGTCCATTTTTGTCACTCTCTTTCCAGATTATTTTTGAAATAATCAATATTTGGTTTCGTTCAGAGTTTGATGGTAAGGGTCAGTACCTCTCTAGTACCTGTAATTGTTTTGTTGAGCTGTTGTGGTTTTGTGGATGGTTGTATGCCAGCTTTATCTTATCTTATCTCAAAAAAAAGAATTTCAACCAAGAAGCAGACATTGGAAACCAAAACTTTGTAATTTTGTAATGGGTTCTGTAAAATTGTAGTTTGTTTGTTTCACCATATTTTCAGTCTAAACTTGGCTAAGTTAGGGTGCTGGTTTAGCTGAGTAGGTAGAGCAGATGCCCATAGACAGAGACTGCCCTCCATGCACTGGTCGCAGGATTGATCCCCAGTCTAGGTGCTGATTGGTCCATGTCTTTCCCCACTCTTTCGCCTCGTGTTTCCTGTGGGCCAAAAGCAGCCTGTGGTCCATTTTTGATTGGCTGCAGCAAATCCAAAAGAATAAATTATATATGGCCAATGTATGGGACTCCAGCTTCCTCCCACCACTAAAGACATGCTTGTTAGGTCAACCCTGTTATCGAGTGTTGACCTGCCTGTCGTCCAGTGGCAACTGGTGTAGGCTCCACCCCCCTACTCGCAAGGGGTGTAGATAATGGATGGAGGTAAATGAAACCAAATTGCAAAATTGTATCTTGATTTATAACGGTATGATGGATTATGGCAGCAAAAAGCAGTATCAATGGCTTTCCGCAGAGGAACTAGTGGTAGCCAAGGCTTACCAGGTCACCTCAAAATCCTTGACATGATTGGCACACCCAACTGCTAAGCATAAAGACATAATACTTAGCATACCTAAACCTACGTTAGATTGTTTTTTTCTTACCTTGATATCCTTAAGCTAAGGTTTATGTAAGTGACACCATTATTTTTTATTTCCTTGTATTTCAGTAGAAAATGTTTGGACACTGTGCACTATAAGAAAGAAGAGAAAAAAGTTGTCAAAAGATTCCTTATTTTTTTCAAAGAAATAAACAAAACCGTTGGATTGAGATGTTTCATCCTGTGGACTTGTGGAATATTTTTTTCATCAGTCACTGCAGAGAACTGCATGTGCAGATTTACATAATTGTTGGGAGGATGTTTACTGCTCACAATAAGAGATGGGAGGTTAGCTTGCTGTAAAATGAGTCATTTTCCATTCTGTAGTAAATGTGGGGACGGGCTGAGGCGACGGCATGAAATGAAAAATGGGGTTTTATTTTGGGGGTAAAAAGAGAGGGGATCTAATCCAGAGCCATACTCCCCCTACTCACTCATTGCTTCCTCCCCAGACAGATTACTGGGCTTTGAAGGCGCCCTCTGCAGTGGCAGGTTTTAAAGACGGGGGCCATTTGATGGTGTAGAGAGAGTGGGGGGTTGGGGTGCAGAGGGGATGGGATATAACTCAGGAGGGAGATTAGTATTGCTGCAGTATGAGTGTATGTGGAGGGAGCCACTGTCAGACACACACTGACAGAATGAAGAGTTTAGTGTTTCGTCGTTGTATGTCTGTGTACTATGTGTTCCCATGTTTATTCAAAGTGATAAACGTCTGAAAGGTGTGACAGCGCTGGATCCCCCATGTCCCATTCTTTCTTTGCAGCACTCCCTCCATCCATCTCACCCCATCCTTCCTTCCTCTCCTCCTTCCTCCTACTCCATTCCCCTGTGACGTGGTATAGTTATAATCCACTCAGACATGTTCTGATGTTTTGGGTTTTTTTCTGCTTGCTGTTGAGTGTTGGCACTCACCCACACACTCCTTTTCACTTTCTCTCACTAAATCCCTCACTCTGTCTATTTCTGCTCTCCCTGGAGAGAGAGGGAGAGAGAGAGAAAGAGAGAGAGAGGGGGAGCTACTGTACAGTGGACCATTTATGTGGCAGCCATTATGCAAATCTGCTATTTGTTTATTTGTCTTGTTTGATCTGTGCATCCAGTGAAGACAGCATGATAAAGTGAATCCATGCCTTTTTGCTGCCGAATGAACATCAATCTGAGATGATCTGTTCTGTCAGATAGAGGTAAATATTGTATCTCTATGTGTATAATCTGTATATCTTGGGATTTTTGACTTTGCATGCATGTGTGATCGTCTTCTTTGGTGCTGGGTGGCCCACAGTGGGTGCTCCTTGTTCTCTGCAGGCCAGGTGTCTCTCCTCTCTGCTTCTCTGCTTCCCAGCGCTCTGCAGGCTGTTTGATCTCAGGACGGGCTGTGAATGTGTGTGTACTCTGATGGTGCATACAGAGTGTGGGTTTTTAGCCTTGCAGTTACAGTGTCTTGCATAAGTTTCCATCGCTGTTAGAGTTTCACATTTTGTCATGTAACAACCGCAACCTAAAATGGATTTAATAGGGGTTTGTTTACAAAAAGAAGCAAACAAAAAAGTCTACACATTGAATAAATAGTATGTATTCGACAGATTTGCCATGGAACACCTTACATGGATCAGGTCCAACCAGTTGTCTCAAGAAGTCAGAAGTCAAAAGTCAAAACAGGTCATCAACATATTCGAAGAAAAGAACAAAGTAACAAAAAACACCATTAACTTCATTTTAAATGTGCACTTAAGCACATCTACAGTGAGGAGGTCATTGTCCTAAACCTTCAAGCATTGCAAATGGAATCAGACAAGGTACCACAAGGTCAAAGGTAACTCCATAAATTCATGCTTTACTGAGCTGTCAGAGGGAGAAGTGGTTTGGTCTTTGCTAAAGAGATTCATTAAAAAAAAAAAAAAAAACTTCAAAAATTGTGGGAGATGCAACAAACCCTTAGAAGGATAGTCTGATACACTCAGAGCATCCTTGCAGGTGCAAAGCACCATGTGAGTTGGAAACCCAACTCTTATCATTTGCATTTATATCAAAAAACATGAGAACTGTTTGTAGACTGTACTCTAAATGGCAGATCAGACTGCACAAATTAAATCAGTCTTTCCCAACTGCATCTCTGCATGCTATCATCAAACATCCGGCTTGAATATGAATGACAGCAGTGACGAACACTCTTGAAGTGTGACATAATCAATGATGCATTCAAGACGCCCTAGGACCAAGATTGGACACGACTGAGATGTCAGAAATGTTCTCATGTTTGGTATAATCTGACACAATGACCTGAGGTGAACGACCTGTACCCTGACACCTACCAACGGGTGACTGCTAACATCACGCACAGAACACTTCTGTTGTATTTGTGATTTGACACTCTATGACCCACCTTCACAACCAACCATGAACTTACGTACAGTCATAAAGACATATAGATAATTCTACTTGTTTAGATATCTATGGTGAAGACAGTCATAATGAACACATATGGTTGGTTGGGATCACACTTGTAGTGTTGCTCATCTGTCGGCCAAGACAGGACAAGATTTTTGTTTCATAGCCCAACACTGTGCCATTGCAAAAGCAAAAAAAAAAAAAAAAAAAAGTGAGTACATTTACATATAGTTAGTCTGACTAATACTGTGCATTGTTTAAAGATTATTTTTAGGTCCTTTTTCCCCTTTAATTTGATAGGACAGCTGAAAAGAGACAGGAAACATAGGGAGGTTGGGGTAAGACATGCACCAAACATTTTGCGACCAGTGTATTGAGGACTATAGCCTCTGCTTATGGTCGCCTGCTCTATACCTCCTGAGCTACACTGGTGTCCAAAACTGTGTATTTTAAGTGCATGCAGACAAGGTAGCTCTAAAGAAATTGCACCAGGTGGAAATTTTCAAAGTCAAACTAACACATGTATGATACAGTAGGGGACTGATTTTCTCTTTTATATGTTTGTCTCAGTCAGACCCAAAACTAGACCTGCTTCTCTGTTCCTGTGTCTATCTTTGAGCATAGCAGAAGTCATGTTGCCATCTGCCTTGGAATGTCACTAAAAGCTAGAGTGATAGTTTGCATTGCATTTGCAAAAAAGTAGTGTTTAGTTTGCATGAAGCAAACAGAAGTGTTGAGTTGTCCATGTTTCCTCCCTTCAGCATACAACATCACATCCAGCGAAGAAGGTCCAATATATGAAAGGGCATATTGCCATCTGCCATAGCAGAGTCAGACAAACCTCTGTCAATAAATAGATTGTCCTCCAGAACGTCAGTAAAAAATGCACTCCACTTCTTATTAGTGAAAGCAAAAACAACCTGTCCTTGCAGCATTGAGCTGACATTGGGTTAAACATTTTAGAATGGCCAAGTCAATACTGAGATCTCAACTAAAAATCTGCAGAGACCCAAAACTTTCTGTTTATAATTAGATGGTCTCAATCCAGTCTGACTAAGACTGAGCTATTTTTGCCTAAATGTATGTGTTTACAGTCGATATAAACTAAAGAAATACAACAGTCAAGGTCTTCCATATTCCCTGAGCGACAGCGTTTTTAACATTTTCCCAGCCTCTCCTTTGGTGAAAGAGTGTTATAGTAGATAAGACCTGTAATGTGGCTTCTGATGTCATACATCCATCTCATTGCAGATGCTTCCCTTTCTTTGCACCAGGATCTGTGACTACCACTGAATGGATTAGCAGAAGCAGGTCACACTCTCCTTTTTATGTCATTCCTGTTCCACTTTTGTTGGTGATCCATTTATTGTTGCTGAATAAAATCTAAACACCAATGTCTCTCACTGAGGGAGCAATACCTTCCAGGCCTGAGAATACCCACAATGCAACACCCTGCATTGCTAATCCTATTGGCTGCTGACGAATCAGCGACATTCTTAGGTATGCGTCACTGCCGAGCAGAGTGTCAGAACAAGGTGAGGCTAAATGCTTAACTACACCTTAAGCTTGTCAGATATGAATGAGCTGGAGGACACAGAATGAAGCTGAGCCTTGGCTTTTCTGTTTGTGCGTGCAGCTACCTGCATGTGTGTTAGTATCAGAGGCTGTGCATGCATTGTTTAAAGGGACAACCTCCCCTTTGCTTCAATGAAGTTGAATTAGCAGGGCTTATGGAACGATTTCATGTTAATGCTGCCAAATGCACTTCCTTAATCTGCTGTGATTCCCTGTGCAGCATGGTCTTACTGCTTAAGAATACTCTGATTACTCTGCTGCAGCATACATTAACTTTTGCTGCCCCCTGAGTGAGAACGAGTGGGAAAGAGGAGTGGAGAGAGAGGTTTTTAAGAGATGGACAGACCTAAAGGGAGCGACAGTTAGAGACGAGACGCCATATCTCAAGTAAATCTTCAATAAACTTTTCCTGTAGTGATAAAAATAAACTTACCAAACAACTCTACACATATAAAAGTAGAATTTACCTCCTCTGACTTGGCCGCATGAGTAAGTGAGGTGGTAACAAGAAAACGAGGGGCAAAGAAGGGGGGGGGTCAGGCCCCAGGATTTAATTTCCGCTTTGCACCGTGAGATAAGTCAAGCTTAATGAGCTGACAGAGAAAGATGGAGGGAGCAGGGGAGCTATGAGAGCCAGGGTATGGGGAGAACAAGGAGGGGTGAAGAGGAGGAGAGCAGGAAGGGAAGCAGAGGAGGAGGAAGCAATTGAGGGAAGAGGGGGCATCCTGCAGATCCTGTCAGGCTCCATACATGAATAGATGAGAGAAACAAAAGGAGAGGTAATGAATAGGGGGCAAAAAGTCTCATTTCAGGTCTGGGGTTTCTAAAAGTGTGTGCACAGAGACAGACAAAGATCTATTTCTATTTCTTTTAGAACCTGAATCCTCAGGAAGAGGTTCAACGTTTTAAACGTAGCTTTTCTCCTGTGTGAGTGTGCCTTTAGAGACTCTCACATGAATCCTAGTGATTCCTACTGTGCTGACAGCAGCTTCAGAACTTTTTGCTGACTGCAGCTTATTTACTGAGCGTGTTTGTTTTGCTTTTTTTTTTCTTGTGTGTGTTGGCTTTCATTCTTTTCTTAAGGGATCTATAGTCAAACAGTTTTTTTTTTCATCCTGTAGCAGTTTCTTGTCTATAAACAGTTGCATATTGTCTTTATGCAAATAAAAAGCGGAGAGGAGACAGAAGTTTAAGGGTGTAATATGTAACTTTAAGGATAGATGTCCAGATCTCACTTTGGTCTCTTGGACAAAAACAAATCACAATAACTTCCTTCTTTGCCAACCCCTCCCTCAGTGTTCTGACCGAGTGCAAAAGTTGGTAGGACGACAGCTCTTCAGAGTATTTCAGAGCTATTTTTTTCCCTTAGGCCTAATTGTTTTCTTGAGACAAAAATTTGCCATTTTGCCTAGAGCATCCCTTAGTAACCTAGAAGGGACAGGAGAAAGTGCTAAAAGTTCCTGCGTGGTCTGATTGTTTATGAAATGTTTTCTGCCAAGACAAGCTCGCCAATAGACTGCACAGAGAGGCATGCTCTCCATCATTGAATGCCGTCATTTGCTGCCGGCCTCTCCCTCCCTTCTTCTGCTATGAATATAAACAAATAATAGTCCATCCAGATCATCAAAAGGAGGGATTTCTCAAGAAAAGAAGACTCAAGACGATTGATGACATTAATTCTATATTTGCACTGTAAGAGCAGTACAGTGTCATTTGAAATAATTAAAATGTTAAAGATGGCCCATAAATAAAAGCTGTCTCTGTACCATAGGCCCAAAAGATTCAGAGAAATATATTGAAAAGATGCCAGCTGAGCATGGGAGATGTTCATGCTCTGCTGAAATAAAATGAGAGTAGGAATACTTAAAATATGTTAAGTCCAAGGTATTTTGTGCATCGTGCATTGGAGAGGAGATGCACCAAAATTTTGTGTTGATTCTTTTTCATAGGGATCAGACGTGTTGGCACTGGTGCCAAGATAGTACCAAACTTCAGTGCTCATTCCTAGTGGCAGGGGTAATGCTAGTCATGACAGGATGCACAGAAAAAAAAAAAACACTTAAACTAGAATCCCATTAGTGTGAGTGCAGAGCTGAGAACAACAAACCTAAACTGAAAATTTCAAGTGTTTTTTTTTTTCAAACTGCCCCTGAAATTGTCCTTTTCATTTATAAAAGTGGTGGACAAAGTAACAGCTCTGCTATAGGATGCTGTTATGATAATATTTGCCTTTACATCAATGAGTATCAGCGAAAGCACAGAGAGCATACTGGTGAAAAGACAATGTAATACAGTGCTTAGATTGCATACACAGAAATAGCGCTGATTATATGCGTGCAGTGGATGGTGATTCATCACTCTCTCTGGGTGAATTATTCTGATGATATCCAGCTGTGATATTACTGCCTTGGACTTCTTGGGAAATTCTACTACAGGGTCGGCAAGGGAAAAGAGTGAGAGTTTTTGCTGTTTGCATGCAGCTCACCCAGAAAACCTTTTTTTTATTGAAATAAAAGTCATCTTTTTTTCAGTGAAAGTCATGACTTAACTGTTTATGTAGGAGAGATCACATCTCTTTAGTCATCTTTAAATGCTGAATCTTATACCAGTAGGTACTTTCAGTTTGTGTTGATTTTGGTGACCCCTGTGGACCAAGTGGTACTTCTTATCCTTTTTTTAGGTTTTGTCCTTTTCATGTGTTGGTAGTTTTATTTTACCGTCTTACCCAAAGTTAAAAAAGAAGACAAAAAATAGATAAATAAATAAAACTTGAAAGGGCATTTTTGAGTGCTGACCCTTCGATATTTTTTTGAAAGTCTTTTTTTGTTGTGCACCTCAACAAGTTCAGTCGAGTGTGCTCCTATTTTATCCAGACTTTAAAAACATTTTCATCCTGCTTTAACAGTCAAAATGATCACTACCAAAGAAACTTTGTTGTGGAAAATGAAGAATGGGTGAATTTCCTCTGACCCTACTCTACACCAGTGAAAATGAGTGTAAGAAACGACTGCATTGAGTCTGTTAATCTTCTTGCTGATAGTATTGTTTGCTTGTGAGGCTTATTAAGAAACACTAGTATTATTTTCAGACTGTTGATACACATACTTCTCATGATAGCTTTAAGTTAACTCTTAGTGCTTTGTGTCAACTGTAGCAATTAATAGTAACTGTGCATATAAGGCTGATCTTTGCAGTTTTCATTAATAGATTTGTATTTAAAAAGAATAATGGGTAAAAGGGCATGCTGTTGGTGGGCTTAAATAGATATGATATTAAAAGGTTAATACTTGAGGGTAGAGCTGCATGGCTGCAGGGAATGAGAGAAAACTACTAGCTTAAAACCAGGTGAAAGGTCACTCATGGAGACTTTAAGGAGCTGTCCCAGTGCTGTTAGCCTAAGCCGACACCCGGTGCTCTCCATGGTGCTGAAAGGAGTCTAGAGCTCCCTGTTCCTCTCCTCGTAGCACTCTCCTTCTTTAAGACAATTCCTGAGCTGTATTGACGTTGCTTCAAATTATTGCGAAGTGCCAATAAATCCTGCCTTTATTAGACCGCACGTATTGATCCATTTTTTTCCTCACCTCACATCTCTAACTCTGTCTTCGTTTCTGCTTAATCCCTACCATTTTTTTCCCCTCCCTCCTGCTTTCTTCTTCTTCTTCTTCATTCGGAGGGAAATGTCAAACTCTATCTCTGCCATGAGTCTGTGAGCTCTGTGGAGAGAGAGAAAGGAAGGGCTCCCCAAGGGAGGAGGGGGGAGTTTTATGACCCCTCCTCTGGGGCTTAAAGTAAGAGATTTGCCTAAATGCCAACACAGATCTGATGATAGTATTGATAGGATTTCTATACAGGGAATGATATTTACATTTTCTCTATCACAGCCTCATTGTGAGTTAATTATACCTGCTCTGGCTGTGTTTATAGTTTATGCATTAATGCTGCATCTTTTTGATTCACATTTGTGAATAAATGCACGCCTTTGTGTTGCTCAATGCTGATATGATGTCACACGGCACGTATCTGAAAATGCTAAACAGGTGGGAGATAAGCTTGAATGATTTACTATGCTGCTGTGTGCATACGTGTGTGCGCACCTGTGATAATGTTCCCCTGAGATGCGGCTCGCGATGTGTGATAACTTGTGGATTTATGTATGTGTGTGTATGTGTGTGTGATGTTAATCAGGCTGTCACGCTAAAACAGGGTCCTGCGGGGAAAAGCCTGTTGTGTCTGGAGTTCTCCACAGGACACCCCCCTTTCACACAAACACATGCACACGTTCTGTAAATACTCACATAAACACTGGCTCTCTCTTTGTCTTTGTTTGAGCTTTCTCCACCCTCTCTACAAATGAGGAGTTTGACGCCGTTTTTAGTACAGGTATCAATAAAAGTAACACATTTGTCAACTGTAAACACACAGAGGATTAATCCCACTGACTGTGATGATCCTCAAACTCTCTGGATACCACCATTATGAGGCTAATATTTCTGTTTCTGTGTCAGATACTGAAGGCAATCCTGATTATACGTGTGTTGGGAAGGACAAACTGTGTTGCAGTTTGACTTATCAGTGATGCATACAAGACGCCCTACTACCACAATTCAACAAGACTGGCATGTCAGCCTTTTACTTGCAACATTGTCTAGTTTGACACCCTGACTGGATGGTAACGAAGTGTATCCTAACACCTACCAATCCTACCAATCTTTCTGTCATCATTTGCCAAAGTAACACTCTACAAGCCTTCCCCCTCCAAGGGGGGCAAGGGTTATGTATGGTCTTAAAGTCAATAAAATAGTTGACCAGGAGCCACTGGAACAGCTCGATGAGGTTCTGGAAAGGATAGGGATGGCTTAGTTTTGGACTCACAAGAGAGGAAGACCAAAAAGAAGGGGGTTACAATAGTCTATTTTTAATCAGTTAAGGCCCACAGTCCTTGTTAGACCCTCCGCCTAAGCTGTAACCCTGCCACTAGTAGCCCTGTAGATGTTCTTAACGAACTCTGCCTTACTCCCTCAGTACTCTTTCAACTGATGTAAACACGGATGAACTGGTAGCATTGATAGCATCCTGTAGGATTAGTGGGGTTTGCACTATTTTGGTCTAGAAAATGGGGATAAAGTTGTCCTGAGAATGTGTCAGGATATTCTCTCGTATAACCAAAACCACTGTGTGACGATATCCAGCACAAGTGGATGTCAAGCTGCAAAGGGCATTGAAGGCTTGTGGAGTTTTAGGCAGGACCAACAGACCAATGTCAGCTTTGTTTTTTTCTCTGTTCATCCTTAGTCCTTGTACTTTAGAGTGTCTTCTAACAGCATGTCTAATAGCATATCGGACATTAGCAAAACTCCATTACCGTGCAGTCCTGATAATCCTCAAACCCACTGAGTTTGTCAATGGAAGCTGCACAATGCTAGTTCTGGTTTTGGCCTTCAAAAATACACCATCCCTGCAGCACTCCATTGTAGTTTTCAATAATCAAGTTAACTCGTAAAGGTGAAAAACTAACAAAAAAAGGAGAACATGAAGAAAAATAGAAAACTGCTTCTTGAAAAGAAGAATTGGTAGCATTACAATGATTTTCCTCAACTTTTCCTTTGTTTTTTTTTACTCATTTTTAAATGTATTCACCAAAACACTGAGACCATAAAAATGAGCCCAATTTATAATTCAGACATGATTGAATTTTTGAAATAGGAAGAGGCAGACAGGAGAGAAAAAAGTGAGGATAAGAGCAAGTAGAGGCATATATCAGCATGGAGTAACAACTTCTTTCACCACCTCTTCTCACACATATCACAGCTGCCTGAAAGATCACACCGTGCACATCTGTACACAATACACCAACACTAGCAGCAAATACATACAGCCCAGGAGGGCTTCATCACACATGTCTTTAACATGTTCTCACACTCCAACACACCCACACCTTCTCACACTTTCTTATGGTAGGTTTTTCTTCACGGTCACGTAGGCATGAGCACATGAACTCTCACGGACTAAACATGCACTGACCTCAGGGCTGTAATTTGTCTTCTGATATCCATTAGTGCAGGTAGATGGAGCAAACAGGAAACAGTGAATGAGAAAGAAGAAGTCATAGAGCGACAGAGCTTGTTCTTGTAGCTGCAGGATAAAAAAATATGACACACAGAGAAGGTATCAATAGAATGTGTGCATACGGCGTATGCAGTATCCTCAGCGTGTTTCACTTGTTTCATTGTGTGTGACCTTCCTGTGTAAGAGCAAGTGGTAACAGACAGCATACCCTGAGGCTGTAAAGGCCAGTGAACTCTTGGTATTTGCATTATTAGATGTCTGCTTGTATCTTCTTTACAGCTGTCAGGGTTGCGCCGTGGAGGAGAGAGGCTGGCATTTCTGACTGTCCAGTTTGTCTTCACCTCACATGTGTGTTGTTCTCTGTTGTCTCATGCACCTATAAACACACACCAATAAAATCACACAGAGACACACATAAGGTAAGGCAGTTAGCCTTTGGAAAAGAAAAATGACTACATTTTAATTTTTTGGAAATTGTAGATACTCAAGGCTTTAAAACTATGCAAACCGCATTATTTTTTGTTCACTTGTATCAATGAGTACAGATGTTTTGTAAAAAGAAACATATACAGTACTATTTTCAACTAAAAGCTGGCAAATAAAAGAGAGCAAAAGAGAGTGAGCACCTTAAATGAATAAAAGGTGGAGAAACAAGGATATAAGCCATTATTTTCTGTTTTTCAGGGATTATTCTTCTAAAACTCGTCAGCACATCCACCAACACATGAGCCATTGTGCACATGCGAGGCATTACCAATGTAACAGTTATCGTAACAGAGTGATATGTGACGGTGACAGCTTCGTTTCAGTCCTGCTGTCAGCATGTTTCATTTAGGTAACAAGCAAAACTTCACTTGTTAAATATTGTGAAGAACAGCGATGAGGTAGAATTTGTGTTCTCACCTCTCCAAGTTTAACCTCTGTAATAACAGTAACATACAGCAAGTGCGTTGCTTTGCATTTTTGTTGCCTTTTCTGCAAATTAACACAAGCTGTAAGCTGCAGTGGATCAACTCTGTTTGTCTTGAGCCCAACGCTGTAGCCACTTGTATAAAAACCATTTAAACAACTGTTTAATGGTATGTTTTAACTGGTGAATTCCTTGTTTTAAACCCAAAAGAAGCAGGTTTTGAAATTAAATGAGGTCAGAGAAGCAGCTGTAAACACCATTTCTACATACACTCACTTGCATCTCTACTAAAGCCAAGTTAAATCTTGATGAGCACGCTTTTGCCAACAGTTTCTTCACAATAAATGTTTTGCTATTTTGCTTGAGTGCTTGTCTTTAACACCCACATTTGGAAATGGCGTGTATCAGTAGCAGCTTGACACACCTCAGCAGGAGAGACATGAAACATAACCCATTGAGACTGGCATTGTGATATACAACAAGAAGAGACATGTTATTTAAAGTTAAATAATTTCTGAACCATAAATCATAGACTTTTACTCGTTATTTTCCACTGAAAGCCCTGTCTTGTGCCATTCTAATGACACTATCCATGTCTTCCTAGCTCTTACAGAATATTTTCTATTGAGCCATGAACTTGGCTGACTTTCCAGGGTCTTTTTTTTTTTTTTGTAAAAATGTGAGTATTTTGAAAACTTTCTGTCACAGAATGATTAAAAATATTGGTCCAGAAGAGATGGGGAAAAAGTTGCAAAAAAAAGTTTTAATTTCAGGACGTGAAAACAGAGACTTATGATATCATTTTATTTGTGCTCTGAAGTTTACCCCAGCGCTACTTGCAACATACCAAATAGCTCTATTGGATACATATTTACAGTGTGAATGTCAATATATATTGTTGATAGCTAAAGAATAATACATAACTTAACTTATGAACATATTAATATTTACTTAAAAAGTCAAGGATACAACTCCATTGACACCGTCAACATCAAAGTAACTACTTGGATGAATTCTCACCAAGGAGAGCAGTTCATGGTGGGAGAAGGTCACCCTATTCTGAGAAGCGGCTGCTTCATTTCCCAAAGTGCTGCCTGAGTGACTGCTTCAGTCCGTTGTGTGTGTGGATGTGGAGTGAGTGATGTCAGGGCCCTGAGCGGACAGCCTTTTTTCAGCCGCTGTTAATCACACTCCATCTCTGACAGAGGAGCAGAGCTCAGGCCTTTACGGCGCCCTCCACCTCCTCCGTCCAACACTCAACACCGCTCTTTGACTGCTGCATGGGCCACCATCCTCTCTCTGGATCTGTCTTTTCTCTCATTCATTCACTCACTTTTTTATCCCTGCCTTCATTGATGTGATAAACCCCTCTAACCTCAAATCTCAGATGCAATTTAGACCAAATTTAAGGAAATTCATCCTGATCTGACCTTTGTTTTTGCTGTGTTTTTGGTTATGTAATAGTGTTAATATTGATGATACAATTCAGCTTGGATCATCTGATGAGAAAGGATAGAATGTTTTATACCCACTGTGGGATTGGGATTGATTAAGAAGACAAAAATATCTGGGATGTTCTTTCATAACATTCTTTTATTTACAGAAACTCATTTGGGTCTTTTAAGACTTGTGACTGAACTGTTTGAGTGTGCATAATCAAAAACACCGAAAACCACAAGTACTCTTATCAACTAAGATTTTAATACTTGTGTAAATACGGCATCCATTAGGCCTGGTTAGCTAATTGTAATTCTATTAACATTAGAGGTGCACAAGCCAATTCTTTACTGATCTGTTAGCACAGATGTTGATTCCTAGTTGTTTAAAATAATTAATTAATATATCAAATAAGGGAATCAGAAATGTTTAGTGCTTCATCTTTTCAGCTGCATTTCCCCTACTCCTGAAGGAATTATACATTATATAATACATAACCACCATTAGTGACTTTTCCATCCTCCTTTACTTGCTGTTTTTTACCTGGCTGACTCTCTCTAACTGCTTCCATAAACAGTATTTTTTTTATTTTCATCTTCAATTTCCAATAATCTTATATTTTGCTGCCAAATCAAAAGCCTCCTAGCATTAACAACTGTTTAATCACATGCTTGCACACTAAGGCTTTATCATTTAATCATTCCTCCACTACCAAAGGTAATTACAAAAAAATATTGGAAAATATTCTTCAGAAAAATGACGGGCAGACCAAGTTTTTTTTGACAAAATCAGTTTGAGTGACAATGAAAGATAGTCATGTAATGTGGTGCTGTTTTGAAGATTTTTTAAATGAAAAGTTAATTAACAGCCAGCATTTTATTATGAAGATAAAACTGAATTTCCAAATACTTTTTAAGGTTTGTTTTTGCTGTTAATTATTTGTTAAAAAAAAAAAAAAGACAGAGAGAGAAAAGAAAATTGGAGAAGACCTAAAAAAGTTACTCCCACATCAAACCTTGAAAATGGGGAATTAGAATTGACCAAATCAGTGAATCTCTGGTCATTGCATTGAAAAGCACTTCACTATGTCCCTCAGAAAAACAATTGTAGGGGGCGCAGAGGGGGTCATACCACCCACCTAATTTCATAGGTTTGTTTTTTGAATGTCTCTGTTCTTTTGACAGAATTCATCAACAGTGCATCATGTAAAGATGCTCAAACATGCACCAGGATTCGTATTCGATCTCCTGACCAGTGCTTTGAGGACTGTAGCCTAAGCATTGGTCAGCCTGCTCTTGTCACTGAGCTAAACCGGTAGGGGTATGATGAGAGAGATTAAAACGCCACGAGATTTCTCATCGCGGAAAAATCAATCTTGTGAGATCAATATTGCGCTGACAGTTGGAGCAGCAGCTCTCCTTACAGAAAACAACACCAAACTGGAAGTTATAAAAGATCACAGAGATGCCCTAGACACCTTGAGACTGTTGATGAGAGAGCTAATGAAGAAACGGAGCTGATCCATGACCCATTAAGATCACCTCTCAACCCATGACCCCTCCGCGTGCGCTACTCAGGGCCGCACATGAAGTTCATCATAACGGTGTGAAATGATTCAATGCTGCTGCTGGAAACCCGTGCAGTCTCTGCGAGTTCATATATGCACGTAGACACGTTCAAAGTGCCAGTATCTGGGACTTTGTAACTTTGATTCAGTCGCTGCTTCATAATGTCTCCTTCTCGTCTCACCGTCTGTCAGTCACACATCCATCAGCTGTTCGCTGTGCTATCATCAGTCAGGCACTTAACATGTATAGCGTGATGGGCCGTTGTATACTGCAGTGGCAAACTTAGCAAAACACACTCAGTCTGAGTGCCATGGAGTCCACTGTTAGCTCCAAAAAGCAAAGTTCTAGCTCCAGTTAAACACGCCCTGTTTGTTGTCTGACAGGCAGAGCAGAGACACACACTCACTCACCAACATACACACATTAACACACACGCTCATCTGTGTGTCGTGTCCAAAACTGTCAAAGCTCACATGAGAAAAAAAGACCACAAAACGATAAAATAATCAATTTCTCTGAATTACAACAAACGTGTTATTGACTTAAAGATTTCTTTTGAGTGTTTTAAATATGGATGCCCTTAAAGAGGATGGAAAATAGTTTGATTTTACTGATGCAACTCTTTATATTAAGGTCTGTTTAAACAGTGTTTAAAGTACTTTCAAAATAATCTAAATGCTTTCATCATATATAATTAAATACAATATTAAATATAATTATTGTAATTGTAGCGATGAGAGCACAGTGTAGTAAACTGAAGATGTGATAGACTATTACAATGAAAGGTTTGATTTGAAGATCATTAAAATGTACAGTTTGAGTCAGAGTTAGACAAGACAAACTGTTTGGAAGCATTTTAGCCTATTCAGTACAAGAAGAGTTAGTTCAAACATTTTGAATAGATCTGAATGCTTTTCCAAAAGTGTAAAATCTCGTCTTGAGTGGGAATCCTTGACTTAATAACCTCCGCCAAAGAGGTTATGTGATTGGGTGGGTTTGTTCGTTTGTTAGCAACATAACTCAAAAAGTCATGGATGGATTTTCATGAAATTTTCAGGAAATGTCAGAAATGGCATGAGGAAGAACTGATTCAATTTTGGGACTGATCTGGATCATCGTCTGGATCCAGGAATTTTTTAAATGATTCTTTAATATTGGGAGATAGGGCTAATGGCGGAGGTCTGCGCTGTTACCAATTTACACCAGGAGATGGCGGACATGAGTAACTTCAATCCCAGCAGCGTGTTTTTGGTATGTTTCTATGCAAAGTTTAGGAGTTTATAGAATTTGAAAGATGCACGCCAGGAGACAAATCGGAGTGTAACAGAGAAAGACAGCAAATTGTAGCGAGAATACTCACGATGCTGGGAGGAATAGAGGAATATTCACCCTGTGCCATGACTTCCAGTTGTCCAGTGAGGTCTTGGGTGCTTCCGCCATGACAGTCCACACGTGGCGAAGTAAATGCTTTGCCTCACCGTGTCTCCACCCCGCTTGGGAGGGAGTAATCAGCGAATTAGATTTTGGGAGTGATCCAGGTCACCGTCTGGATCCAGGAATGTTTTTAAAGGATTCTTCATTATTGGGAGATAGGGCTGATGGCGGAGGTCTGCGCTCTCTGAGTGCTTTTCTAGTTCTTTTATATTTTCAGGTTTTTCTTCTTAAAATACCAGCTCAGTCACACACACAGACCACCACACACAGTTCACACTGACAACACTGTCCTGCTAGTCACAAGGGACTTTCGCTTGTTAACCTGACAGGTTTGCAGAGCAGCTGCATGTAAACCATATGGCACTGGGACCCAGACAAACACAGTTACAGAACTAGAAATAGATATAGAGAATCAGTAATATAGAGAATGAGGGAGAGAATGTAGGACTTTATGATATCATTAGAGCACAGCCAGTCTCTCACAGCAGTGAACAGGAGAGCATGTAACGCTGATACAAAGTGATGGCTGACCTTCTCAACAGTTAGCACAGTTTTGATACACATTCATCCAAAAGCAGCTAAAACACCCCCGCTCCCTGAATAGCTGCATGCCCAAATTTAGTTCCTCTCATTCAGTTTTTTGTGAAATGATGAACACATGTCTGTTATCAATATCACGCAAAGGTCACAGCAGTCTTCTCTCAAAATTCTTTTCAGATTTTTCTCTCTTGTTAAAAAAGTTAGATGTCTTTACTTCAGTATTTAACTCCACACTTTCTGTGAACTTCTACAAACCCCTTACTTCTCCTCCTCCTCCTCCACCCTCAGCCCCTGGCCTCTCTTCAGTGCCAGATGGTGCAGCCCGTCACTGTTAACAGGCAGAGATGGGGAGAAGGGAAGAGTAGTGAGAAGGGGCTAGCCGGCTAGGCAGTGCATGTATTATTAATTGTGAGTAATAGAGGCTTGTATGGCTGTATACATTATTGAGGCCAGGTCCTTCCGAGGGCATTTAAGCTGAAGTGGCGCTTGGTTTAATGGATTGGGACAGAGGAAGGCTGAGGAACATTTACCAAATGCCTGGTGTAAAGTTAACACCTGTTTATAACCTGCTGCATTTTATTGTAAAAGTTTAAATACTTCACACCAAACCAGTGCAAATGTGTGGCAGCAGAGTGTCGCAAAGATGGAAGAGATGCCAGTGAATGGAGTTGAAGAGGATAAATTAACACATAGCTAACACATTGTACATTTCTACAACTACATTTAACACCTAAAGCTACTGCGCTTTGTTTATTGTCCTCTTTAAATCAGCCCTTCTGGAGGAAGTTCTTCAAATCTACACCTCTCTTCATCCCTAAACAATATTTAAACTCAGGCACAAATTAACTTAGTAACTATTTGGTGAACTTCATAGTAAATATAACGCCACATAAAAACAAATGTTGCTCTGCTGTGAATACTCTGCTGCATGTTAAAACAGAAATCCTTACCTAAAGCATTAGCCAGACCAACTTTAAAGTAATTATATCCTATTGTTGTGGTTCCAGCTCTTTTCTCTGTCTCCGCATGTAGCCAAAAAAAAAAAAAAAAAAATTAATGCAGCTGGCAAAACAGGGTAAAGGCTTTTATGCTATCTTTATTGTCTTGCAAAATATTCCTGTCATGTCCTATCAATCAAACTTTGTCACTCGGTTCTCCCTCGCCACTCTTTGCATCCGACATTTGCACGCTGTTAGATCAGACCAGCGAGTGAAGTGCAAAGGATGATGGGTACACAAGGGCCTATGGTAATTGTAGTTCCCACTTCCCTTTGCTCTGCTCAGCTAAAAAAATACACTTTTTGACCCGGAGACCTATTTTCTGAAGCCGTCCCATGTCCATGATGGTATTGAGACACATCTGCCATCGCAATATCAAAACATTTATGATTCTAATAACTGCCATTGTCACCACTGACATACCCCTTTAAGCACTAAGTTGTACACTTTTTGGACTTGATTCAGTCATTTCGTGATATATCCATTTGACTGCTCAGACCTACCCTACAAATTCTCCTATCTAAAAGTAAATTTTTCTGCTTTCTGGTCAAAAATTCTCATTACAATTATGTATGCAAGCCACATTCACCCTAAAAGTCCAAATAAACATCTTGTTTTGAGAAATGAAATGCAAAAAAAAAAAAAAAAAAATCTGTAATGAGATGAGTAAAAATGTCTGCCAATGCTTCAAGCATATTTCACTTGTTGAAGCATCTTGAGATCAGATAACTCATTTTGAAATCCACATTTCAATCCAAGACTCTCAACAAGTTAAATTTACTCACTGCAACAGCCGATAATCCTGCTGTTTTAAGCAATTCAGGCCTTTTGTCTTTTATATCTTAAAGTAAGATGTTTATCTTGACTTTTTAGAATGAGGCTTAAATGAGATACTTTGATGAAATAAACCTCCTAAGATGTGAGTTTTTTTATTTCTTTTTTTTTTTTTTTGCAGGCGTGAAAAAAAAAACTTTCCAAATGACATTTAGGGTCTTTGTGTTCTGCCCGGATAAACTCTTGCTGCACTGTTGAGCCGTAACAATAAGGTGTCATATTTACAGTCTGATACCATCTTCCTGCTGTTTATAGTGTGTGGTCTTAATATTGCTGCAGATATCTGCCTACCTTTCACAGCACTGATCTAATCTGATATTATTAGCATTGTTCTCTGGCCTGCATTAGCATGCAGTGTCTTCTTTTCATCCCGCGTTGGGTGTAGGTGTATAAAAAAACACAACACTGATACAGACTATCTGATATGAAGCCTGTTGAGAATCTTAATGTGTTTGTTGTTGCACAAGTAATCTTTTACTCGGCTCACTTCACACAAACCCGCACAGACGTAGACACACAAGAGCCGCTGCTGCTTGTAGAAGTGTGAATGTTGGTGTGAGAGGGAGGAGTGTCGGGTGATCCTCTCAGCTCAGTGGCAGGTCCTGTCATTGGAAAGAACAGTATCACTCTGCATTTACATTGATCCTTATTAGGCCTGGAGATTAAACCCCTTTGCAAGTGTGAGCTAGCAGCGCCTTAGCACTCACACATCGGACTAAACACACACATAGGCACACAAAGACAGACACTCTCTCTCTCAGTCACTCTTGCAGTCATGCTTCGGCGTTAATCTAGGACACAGGCACCAGGAGACATTTCTCTGTCTAAACTTTTCCTTTTTGTGTGGATTTTCTAATTCACACTTTTACAGCGACTCAGTTTTTGCTGACATTTCTGTCTTGCAGAAACTTGTGCCGAGCAGTTTTTGGAGCATTTTTCGAGCATTTTTATTTTTAATCAGCAGAAGCTCAAATTAAGATATCACTGATTCTTTTTATAAACAGGGCTTCAGCTGTTGCCATACTCTACAACCAGCATTCATTCTGTTTATTCTCTCTCATTCCTCTTTTTTTCCTTTCTTGCTACAAGCGACAGTGCCTCAGTGACCAATCACAGCCCTCCATCCTCTCTGAAAGGAGGAGGAGGTGTGTTCGAGTATGATGGGATGCACCGAGGTCTCCAGGGTAACAGGACAGGTCACGCAGTGTTGTCATGTTGTACACTTTCCAATTATATTATGGGCTGTTTGTTTCCCAACCTCTGCGATGAGGTGTCACCCTGGCAACCAGCCAGCAATGCAGAGCAGAGGACCGCAACATCCAGGACACCTGTGTGTGTATGTGAGTTTGTTGGCACTTGTGTTTGCTTGTGAGTCACACAGAAAACAGCGAAGATGGGAAGAAGGGAGCGAGAGCACTTACAGTATATACACACAGCCTCCAGCACAAACAATATCAATTTGGACCTCATGAATTCCAATATCCATTAAAATTCTCGTGGACTCCACATTATAACAGGCTTTTAAAATTTGCTGGTTTTCAGTTGACAGTTGTTTTAAAGGAGGTCTCTCCTCATAACTGGTCTCAATCACAAATATCTACCTAAGATTTTTCTTTAATCTTTTCTTAAGAAAGTTTATAAAGGAAACATGGGATTCAAGACACTGTCTTGACCTGCTGAGTTGTTCACACCTATGTTCTTAAGATGATGAAAGCCAGGTGCTAGTAAGCAGTAAGTACAGTACTATGCATACGTTTGACGCATGTTTGGGCCAAAAACTGATGCTGCAGTAATGCCAAGATGTGGGGACTAGGCTGCCTGAGGGCACCATTGGGTTGGAAGGGGGATGGACCCAACCCAGGTTGTGGTCTGGATGTCTTTTCATATTACCAGGGGCATTTGAAAATAAGCTGTTGTAAAATTTTAAAGTCTACACCTTTAGAGCTGATTAAAGGGTGGATGTGGCAAATAAGCATAGCCTAGGGCATTCATTCCTATAGTCTTGGTTCAGGACCCAAAGTGACCCCATGATTTTCTTTTTTTGGGGGAGGTTTCCAAATGAGTTTTTCTGGAAAACCTCCCATAGACAGCGTTTGGGAAAGGGCAGAGGCTTTTTAAAAAACTCAGAGGGTGATTGGATCAATGTTCTGCCTGTTACATCTTTACCGGGCAATCACAGCTACAAAACACGTGATGTAGCCGCTACTGAGCTATGCCCCTACTAAAGGACAGAACTGCATTATGTGAACCATGGCGACCTTAGACATGTCAGTACACAAGTTTTGTCGTTTTTTGAAAAGAAAACAAGTCAGTGCTGTTCTTTGTTCTTCTTTTAACAAAGAAATGTCATCAAGTTTTGATAAAACTGGCACTTTAGCAGCATCCACGCTAATCCCTTCCGCCATAACTGCACCTGCCTCTTGTTGCTGCTTGCTTACGTCACGACTCTGCAGTGCCTAAAAGTACTGCCCCTTGTCGCTGATTGGTCCTGTCACTTTCTAACCGGTCCCGAATGGTTCAGACAGGAGCTTTACAAGATGGATTCACCAATGAGAAACACAGAAATAGGCGAATCCATCTGCTTTGCAAGGTAAGGGCTCTACCCTACAACACTAACTCTCTCTACCACAGTAAAACAAAAAACAAGGCTCTACCAGCCACTGGATGGCAAAAGAGCTAAAGTCACAGTTATTGATGCTTGGTTAATAAAAACGAAATGGATGGTTCCAGACCAGACAACTACTTGTAAAACAGAAAGCGCCAGGTCAGGACTAAATTGAGTCTAGATTAACGTAATTAAAGCTAGCACCAGCTGTAAGTGAAAAACAAAGTTGTTGGTGGTCTCTAGGTGTATCGGTGCATAGGTGCAAAAAAGGCCAAACAAAATAAATGCCGTCAAGCTCGACCTTGGCTGGCAAGCTACACACGTGTTGACCTTGACTCTAGCCGGCCTCCCCTTCCTCTCCTGCCCTAAATCTTTGCACATCATACCTAATGATGAATCCTTTGTGCCTGACATGCCTAAAACAGTTTCTTCTAATTAGCATAGGTAAATGCCCATCTTATGCGTATATAAGGGCATGAGACTGCAGGGCTGTGTGCAAACACAGAAGGCGCACAGGAGTGAGACAGGGCTCAAGATATTAGTAACATCCAAATTAGGATCAACTATATAAACTGTCACAATACTTAGAAATACTTCAATTGTTCAAAAGTGTATGTAGTGCTTCTCCAAGAACACTAAAAGAGGAAGATTTATTTATACTTTCAGAAGTAGTGGATATTAAGTATGTTCTACAAACACAGATAAGTCAAGATAAGAAAAAAAAATTAATGAGGGGTTGTTATTGATGTAAATAAATATCTAAGGATAAAACCGCTACACATGCCAAATTTAGGTTTTGAATTAAAGATCAAACACCATATGTTTGAATTAATACTTGATCATATTTAGGTCATATTTAAGTCATGTGTTTTGCATATTTTCAAATAACATAAAAGTGTTAAATTGATTAAGAAAATAGTTCAATAGAATCATAATTCTATTTTATTCTTATTCAAGCACATTTGAGTGCTGATAAATGCTTAACTAAACACCTTACTTGTCTCATATAAGCCCTCAAATGTTTGTAAGAGAGCTCTGAAGTGTGCATAGATTATGTTCTAAGCTAAGAAAAGATCGCATATAAGAAAACTCTCTTATCTTCTTCTTAACAATGGCTGTTGAATGAGGGCCATTGTCTGTAATGTTCCTCTGAATATGAATGGACCTGCTGCATCTGACAAATAAGTGTTTATGAGTGCATGTGACTACTATCATCTGTCTCTGCCTCTGAGATCACCTCTTCTACACTGATAATGGAGGGTTTATACATTCTCTTCCCCACAGGGACAAGCAAGTGGAATCACAGGGAATATATATGCACACTTACACTGACATCACAGGGGCATGGAGGGAAAGAAAGCGAGGACACTGGCAGAAAAAGAAGAGCAGGAGAGAGAATATCTTTTGCTGGCCGTCTCATGTTGTGTATTCTACAGAGAGCGGAGCGATAGGAATCAGGGTGTGTTTCTGTTCTGATATGGACGGAGAGCTGCAGAGCACAGACTGGAGCACAGATAGGAAGGACGGAGAGAGTAAGGGGGAGGAGAAGGTGAGGGAGAGCATTGGCGAGATACAGATCAGGACCTGGAAGCGGTCCTCCTGTGTCCTGTCATAGATGAGAGGCGAGTTGATAAGGAGAAAGAGGAAAAGGACGGAGAGAGGAGGGCATGGAAATGGAGGGGGTGAAGGAAGGGCAACGCGAGCGATTTTACAAGCTGCTTCTTGAATGGAGCTGTGGGTGAGGAGATCAGTTAGAGTACGAAATGTCAGAGTCACTTCAGTACATAATGGAGAAGGAGAAATTTCAGCGGAGACACATTCAGTTCAAATGTCCTTTTTCTGCATCATGCAGCTTCTAAATTGTGCTTCTCTATCGCTATAGCTGCTCAGATGTGAATGCAGCGTGAAAACAGCAACATTTAAATGCAATGATCATCTAACAGAGCCTCATTGACTACCATAAGAGACACTGCAGAATTTTTGTAGTGAAGTGTTACATCTTTTTCCTAAATCTCTCCAGAAAATATCACTCAAGGCCAAACTGAACACATATGTGTTGATTAAGCACACTTACAATTGCAATTGAACCTGTATTTAACATTTTAAACTCATACGAAATAAAGGGCTGTGATGTTAGTAAAGCTGAGGGGACTGTAATCTGGCACTGCAGCGCTCTACAGTGTGAAATCAGCCATGCTGGCCCAACATTAACCCATGAGGCTTATGGTTTGTTTTAAGAAATAGTGTTGCTGTTGAGCCGTTCAGAAGTGGACCTGCTCCATCCATCTCTCCATCCATCCACCCATCCATCCATCCATGCACAGGCCCATCCATCCACCCATCCATCCATCCATCCATCCATCCATCCATCCATCCATGCACAGACCCATCCATCCATGCACATGCCCAACCATCCATCCATCCATCCATCCATCCATCCATCCATCCATCCATGCACAGGCCTATCCATCCATCCATCCATCCATCCATCCATCCATCCATGCACAGACCCATCCATCCATCCATCCATGAACAGGCCCATCCATCCATTCATCCATGCACAGACCCATCGATCCATCCATCCATCCATCCATCCATAGGCCCATCCATTCATCCATCCATCCATCCATCCATCCATCCATGCACAGACCCATCCATCCATCCATCCATGCACAGGCCCATCCATCCATTCACATGCCCAACCATCCATCCATCCATCCATCCATCCATGCACAGGCCCATCCATCCATGCACAGGCCCATCCATCCATCCATCCATCCATCCATCCATCCATCCATCCATCCATCCAGCATTTAACATAGTACAACTCTAATACAATGGGCAAGTTTTTGAAGTGTTTGATTTGTGAATATGTTTTTGTTTTGAATCCATTGATTAACTATTCACCTGCTTTGTGTATTCATAAATAAAAAGCAATATATGTCAAATAACATGAATCATAGAAGATAGCTGTAACAAACTACTAAAGCAAGTGTTTACTGCTTTTAATATAAAATGTTAAAAAATTAGAAACATATTTTGTGGTCTTAAGGTTTTAATGCAGTTAATCAGCTGTGTCTCAATTCAAGGTTGACATGCCTTGAAGGAGCCAGCCTACAAAGGTCCCAGCCAATCTGAAATGAGAGGCTCTTTTCTACGAGGGAATCCCCGTTAGTGTCACCAGCTATTCTTGCCTTTTTTTTTTTTAAGTGCCACCCCTGCCTATTGCCAACCTTCCTCAAAAGCTGCATCAGGACTAGCTAACAAAGCTAATGACATGTAACTGAGCCTATGCTTACAGACAGTTTGAGGTTTCTAGGGCACTTTTAATTATTAAAACTAGTCCTGCTATTGATTTGATTGAGCAGAAACTAATTACTAACATTTAAAATTGTCCAACTTGGCTACTTGGGAGTACACAAGCTTACTACAATATTTTGGATCATGAACAAGGCACCTGATAAATCCTTCCTTATCTGAGAAAAAGTTGATGATTTGTTGACTGTATTTGAAGGAACTTTAGGTAAGGGACAGCCTTCAGTGGCCAGTGTTATATAACCAGTCTTCAAATGTACTCTCTAAAGGATGCAGCCCCTGAATTGGGACACTGTTTTAGTAACATATAAGCACTATAAATTTAAAATGCCATCGTCATTAAAAATGGGACAGCAGTATAAGTTTGATCGTGTCAGTGTAAAATCGCTAAGCCCTGACAAATACTTTCTAAGTCCTTGTAAGGTTCTTACAGGAATCTTATGCACAGCTTATAATGATATACTTTGTGAGCATAGTGCTGTGGAATTATTCCTGTTAATGTTTCAGTTCTTGTTAAAGGTGTTTCCCCTTCAGCATATTGCTTTCTTCTAACACTCAAACCAGAGGGCTATAAAGTTTATCCAAGTGAAGCCTCTTTAGTTTGTTCCTGTAAAAACCTCTTTACATATGGTGGGTAAATCAAAAAGCCATAATAGCCTTCTGTCTTTTATTTGGACATTTGGCCATTAAGGTTATGGGTTAGTGGGTGTGAGCAGAATAACATTTTAATGATGTTCAGCTGCAGAATACCAGACTCAATTTGTTGCCACCTTAATAACAAAGTCTTTAATGAAGTTTCCACTAAGTTGTGCTTTATTTTGTAAGAAGAAATGGAATTATTGTCATAAAGTGAGAAACAAGGAGCAAAATGTCATAAATGACACAATATTAAAGATTAAACTTTCTGACTTTCTCTTACCAAGTTAACCAACTGTTTGGCTGCAGCCTCCAATGGCCATTTTCACATTGAAAATTTAAGGCGAGTGTATTTTACTTCTTTTGCACCTCATCTGCAGTGTGTAATGTTTCTGGAGGATTGTTGTTGTTTTTGATATTAGGCTCGTTTGCATCATGAGGGAAAGTAATCCACTTTGTTAGTGAGTACTTGCCTATGGAAATAGGTGAAGTAGAAGTCATGGGCTGTCCATTAATTAAGGTTGTGGTTTTGCTGAGAATGTGTCACTTTACTTCATTTGTGCCTCAGGATTCTCCTCTGCGCAATAGGTATTCAACATGAGGATACAATTTCAGGAAAGTATGAAAAGTGTGTTTCAATATGTCAAGAATTGATGATGTAGACATTTGAATTTATGCCCAAAAAGATGAATAAAATAACACTGAGTGTTATGCTGAGTGAACAGCAAAAGTTCCTGCCTTTCCTGTGCATACAAGGAAAGCTTGAGGCTGGAAGCGAGGCAGAAACCCCGAGCAGAACAGGTATAAATGACAACAGAATGACACTGATTAAGTCAGATGCAGAATAGAGGAGGAGCTGGGGTGGAGGAGGGTTGCAAAAGCAGCTTGCAGAGGGAGCAGCAAAGCATAGCCAGGCTAGAGTGGTTAAAATACGGTAGCATGAGTGCGATTATCCAATAGCATGCTTGGAATACATCACCTGGCTGTCAGAGTGCTTGCATCAGATTAGCTGGTCTCAATTGTATGACAGCTCTTGGCTCTGTGGCCTGCGTGAACTAACGATTTTTACAGCAAAATTAAACATATTATTTGATCTGAGAGCAAGGCGGAACTTTATTATGGCATTGCTGATGAATCACAAATATGAGAGTTGTTTTGATTTTATTTTGCAGGTTGCTAAGTAAGAAAAAAATCACACTTCTCCTTTGGATTGCTGTGGACTAGTTGTGTAATCACTTTGGCCCAGAGGTGGATAAGTCTCATTGATGAATTAAAAGGGATGAGAGAGGTGATGATAAATTGAAATTATGAGAGGACTGTTTTAATTCACTGCAATGATCATTTAGTGTTGAAAGTGTGTTCAAAGATTAAGGACTGACATATTTGTGAAGCAGTGAGAGTCTTTTGTTTGATACCTGACCAACAATGTCTTCTCTAAACAATGTGTGTCTAACTCTAGAGATCTGGTTCTTTTCTGTTGGCTGTATTTATAGTTGAGTGTTGTCATACCAGATTGAATATTAAACAAACATTTGAGAGTGTGAGCCATGTGCAGATAGTACAATTATTTGCACAGACACTCTTTCATGAAGAAGCAGCATTGCTGGGTATCACCCTGACACCTCAGCGCTGTTATTCCAGCCTGTTGCCCAGGAGACCGACGGTATGTAGCTGCAGGTGGGTGCATGGAGGTGGGTGCTGATACCTTCCTGCATCCCATTGGAGCTCTAGGTCTGGAGATCACACAGCGGCACCAAACAAAGGACCTTTTCCCAAATGCACAAAAATGTCCACAACGCTTTAAAGTGCCATAGATCACGGCTGAAATACTAGTCCTCTTTCTCAGCTCACTGCTCTCTGTTTTATTTCATTACAGTTTATTTCTTGTCTCTACCTGTTAGCATCTCTCTGCCTCCCCTCTCTGTGTTCTCTATGATTATGTTACTAAGCAGAAGTCTCCTATCACCATGTTCATTGGTGGAGCTCGTCTTTGGCTGCTGTTACATAACCGCTCTCCTTTCTCATCTCTGCGCTGACTTTACTCAGAGCGTCACATAAACACCAGTTAAGAGGAAGTAGGAAACTCGGGGAATGCTTTTGCAGAGTTCACCGCTATGTTTCCTCACATCTCCTGCTAATAAGTCAGCACATTAGTCAGAGAGGGCAGCAGATGAAGTAGAAAAGTGAAAAAAGGAGCATCCATATGTGCTCAAAAGAATTCCCTGAGCACTCTGTGAAAGTCTGGGTGGACAGATTTCTTTTGAATTCACTCCCCTTCAGTCCTAATGTTGGATAAATATTTATTAACTTTGGATGGATGATGATTTTACAGTGACAAGGTGGAGCGGAGAGAGAGAGAGAGAGAACACATCATTCTTTCTTGGACAGTGCAGGCTGTCTCGCTTCCTTGGACCGCTGTGGCTTCACTAGGCTTCCCTCGTCTGCAGCAGATATGGAGGGGACAGTTGCTAAGGCGGGGGCTCTGACCCAGCTGATTTGTAGGTTTTGGTTGCTAAGGTGTAGAAGATGTGATCCATCTGTCAGGTTGTGATCTGGCTGCTGTGCTTAGACAGACAGGGAGAGAGGAAAGGGGAGGAGAGGAACACAATTGTGCAACAGTGCCTTCAGTATCACTTGTGTTGACCTGTGTGTGCATCAGGTGTGTGTGTTTTTGAAAGCAGAGGGGGCAATACAGTTAAAAGCCTCTGGTTGTGAACAGAGGCGCCTTAAGGCTGGAGCCTTAAGTCACATCAAACAGCATGCTGCTTCAAAGCAGCTCTATAGGTTATGTCTCATAGGAGTGAAAGACTTCAAACATCCACCTAAAATACATCACTAAGACATCAATACAGGCCGGCTGTAAGAACACTACTGTTATCAGCTGTGATCATATCTGGATTTATATTAAGGCCTGATCCATGTATCAGCATTTAAGGTCAGAAAAGTCCTGCTGTTTTCCTGATCGTTTAAGTCTTTTGTCTCAATCAGAGCCTGGTCTTACCTGCCGAACTGATTTAACCAACCTGCCGCATGTCTTCCCCTGTGTTGCAGAAGTATTAGCACAAGGGGAAGACACAAACCCTCCCCCCTCCTCCCATTCCTCCCTGTTCTCCTCCTTGCAGGAGCCTTTGAAAAATAATAGCTGTGCACTGGGAGCACTATTGATTTGGTCTCCCGTGCTCAAGGAAAAAGTGAGCTTTATTTTCTCCAAAATACAGACCAAAGAGGAAAAAATTGGCCATGTTTTAGAGGGCCTTTCACATCCAATTTGTGTCTGTCTTTTTTTTCTCTGCTGTTCTGCTGTGTTGTTTGCTTGTCCACTTCCACCTGTTTTTTTCAACAACTTTTTTCTGCCTGTCTGTCCTCTGCTCCTGTCAGTCTCCTGTTTTTATGTTTCTTTCTGAACTCATGGCTCCTTCTTCAAAGTCTTATGAGTCCTCTGTGGTTTTCTGATCATGCCTCTCTTTCAGTGCTGCAGCTGTCTTTCTAAAACTCTGCTTCATAAGTCAGGGGAAACCTGACTCTGGTCAGATTCACCCTGAAATGCCGCTCCTGTATTTCTTGGTGTGCATTCTGACCTACACCCCAATGTCCACATTAATTCTTCTCCAAGGTGTTTGCAAATCTTGGCCATCATTTTTGCTTAGCATCATGCTGCAGGCAGAGTCACACTCGCTGAAATACACTTCCATGCCTGCACATATAAAACACATACCAGCTCTGCATGTGGAGGCATGCATGGTTGCACAGAATCACAGATAGACACAAACACAGTGAGACACGCACAGTTTCAGGTGAATAAGAAGTAGCTGTGTGTTGGGAGTGCCTCAGGCTCTCCTCCTAGCTACTGATGTAAGTTTGAGCCAAGTGGCTGCGCTCTCCTGTTGCAGAGACAGTGTGTGACCACCCATCCTAAATGTTTGCATACGCAAAGTGCATGAATGCACGGTCAGGTGGAAGTTAAAATGATAATTTGATCAATAAAATGTAACTGCATGAGGATATGATGTAAAAAGGGTTTAAAAATGACAATGAAATGAATAACTAAATACAGAGCACTGCAGTAACCCAAATGTGACAGTTTGGAGGTAAGCAGTTTTTATTAGAGTGAACGAATCTGAACATAATTTGAGACACTTTCCATGCTGGGAAGTGGTCTTCAGCCTTGCTTTAGTCAAGACAGGAAAGGTTGTAGCATAGATGGTGTTTTATAGCTATTTAAACTAGAGGCTACTGTACCAAAGTAAAGTGTCTTCAACATGCAGTCTCTCTAAAGTTCAACAGGTAGTAAATACACTGCTTTTAAGAAGAAGTTGTATGAAAATGAGTGTATGTCCTGAGCAGTTTTTATCACCTCAGCTTCCCTGTATTTAGTTTTTAGTAATGTGGCTTGTGCAAAAGCCTGGAGGGCAAAAGGACTTTAGTAAAGTGGTGACAACTAGTGGACACTGTGGAGCTGCATTGTTAATTTCCCTCTGCCAAAACAAGATATTTCCATGACCTGGCGACTGCAAAACAAAAAAAGCATACAGCGTGTCTCAAACCACATACTATACCTCTGTTTTCTTCTTCTACTTCTTTTTTAGCTGCAAACATGAAGCCAGAGGTGCCTAAACTTTTTCCATCAAGGGCCACATACAGAAATGTATAAAAGATGGTGGGGCCACCTCCACAGACCAAACCTTGAAGATATTAACGCTGGGAGAACAAATCTAGGTAAAGATATGCTTAGTGATTGAGTATGCTCAGTTGGCTATGGCTGACAAGGCAAATAGCCAGTCAGCTGGAGGATTTTGGGTAAGCCCTGGCCAGACCCTGGCTACCACTGGTGTCGCCTCCAGAGTGTTATTGGTGCTACTATTTGCTGCTGTGATCAATAAGGGCATTATGGACTGTGTCTGTTTCCCCTCCTCTGACTGTTGTATCAGTATGATATTGTGCTAGGATTTGATGAATATAACACAGCATTGGTATTGTGCAAACCTTCACACTGTAGTTGTTTGGAAAAGCAGATGTGCGAGTGTGAGATTGCTTGTGTTGTGATCTTATAATGTGAGGCTACATAAGGCGCCGCAACACCAGACAGTGGATAATGTGCAGATGTGTTCTGCTTGTGGATTCTAACTCATTCTTATTCACATTTGTATGCAACATTCCCTGGCTCGCTCCAGCATGACAGCAGCAAACATATTGTTGGGCTGAATGAATGGGAATATGAAGGAGGATGCGTTGTGCAAGAGGGTTTTCTTTGAGGAGAGTTTCCTCCTGCTCTATAAGAAGCTACCAGCGTCATCGCTCTGATTAAGTCGCATAAGAGAAAAGAGAAAAATTTGGCCTCGTTTGCTTCCCGTGGGAGAGGAAAAGTGCAGAGACAGCGAGGGGGGGGCAAAACAAGGTGTCCTTGTGATCACATTGCAGTACTTTTTGAAAGTGTTTGTCATTTGATTGCTCAGAGGTGGAAAAGCTTTTGGAGAATTGGTAGGAGGAAATGAGGGATGGAGAAAAGGAGGAAACAGAGCTCTGTTAATAGTGTATGTGTCAGTGAGAGTTCCCTGCAGCCTCATTGTGGAAGCTTTGACTGTGGACTTTAGATTACAAAATGGGATTTAACCTGTGGCATCACCCCAGGCTGCAGCTTTTAACAGTGATGCTTGTCAGTGCATGTGTGTATGTGTGTGTGCTCCTGCTAAACACAGTCACTTCCTCCAGTATCAATGGTTTCCTACATGCAAAATCTTAATTTTTCAAGAAAAAGCGAGACTGTTTTCCTTAAAAGTGCACACACAGCACTGAAAGCAACACAAATGTGTCCTGCTTGAAATTTATTCTTCTCCCACGAGAGGGTGCATATGGTGCCACTTTCTGCCTATTTGGGCACATATTTGGACGATCAACTTAAATTTGATGTGAACACTGAGACTATTGTCAAGAAGGGGCAACAGAGAATTTATCTTTCGTGTAAACTGAATTCTTTCTCAGTCAGTCCTGGCATTCAGTGTCGTTTCTATCAGTCCTTTTTTGAGAGTCTTTGTTTTTCTTTCATCTGCTGGTTTCACAGAAGGACAGAAACAGTCTGAACAGTATTGTTAAAGTCTGTTCTAAAATCATTGGTGTGAAACAGAGAGATTTAAATTTCTTTTGTTACCAGCAGATCCTTCGTAAGGCTGAGTGTATTCTGGCTTCTCCTGATCATGTACTTATCAGTGAATTTTCTCTATTGCCATCAGATGTCATTTTACCTGTGTGTAGAGCTAACTGCCATTTAAAATCATTTATTCCATGTGCAATCAGATTATTGAATGCTCCTCAGGATCTTATGTATATCTCTTTCAGTCTTTTACCCTGCAAGTCCCTTTTAAGCCTAAGTTATATCAGTTTTCACTTTTTTAGGTCTTATTGTGTGTTTTAGCTTACACTTACTGTTGCTGTCTTTGTCACTGTGTTTTTATCTATGTTTTTATGTACAAGCTGCTCTGAACCAGTTGCCCCTTGAGGGTTTAGTAAAGTTGTTGAATTGAACTGAATTGAATTGCCTTTCCATTGGTGCTGCCCCCCACCCCCCAGTGTGGCAACATGGGGGAGAATAGTGGGCCTGTCACTGTATCCCAGAGGACAGCAGCAGCTTGGCTGTCATGGAGGCTGCTTACATCTACATGATGATATTCACTCAGCAGAGACTTGACTGACAAAGGGCTTGACCTGCTGGGGAATCCGGAAAAAGGATGTCCTGAGACACATACAAGGACTCTGAAAGAGTACAAAGGAATTACAGAGGTAGTTTTGGCTTCAGTAACATGTTCTTGGATGAAAAGACATGGTGAGGGATTAGATATCAAATCTGAGCTTGGAATTCCATGCATTATTTTTTTGTATCATTTTATTAGTTTGCTCTTAACACTTTGCATACCTGTATAAAGTTGAAATAATGCAGTTTAAATTCTTTAACAGCATCAATTTTGTGGTTTTGTGTAGTTGGTTTTGAAAGGTATGTTGCATTATAGTTTATGTTTATTCATATGCATTTGAATTCTTAAAAATTAAGCATGAAATATTTGAATGCTGCTGCCATTAATTAAGAAAACTGCACACAGAATTATAAATTATTAAAATAAATATGGTAGATTCAATCCAGATGTTCTCATTAGTCAGTGCTGAGGCTGGGCCTAACTAGGTAAACAGCCCAGTTTTATTTTGAAGTCTGTGTGCGTTGCTAAAAAAAGGGGGTTCTTCAAAAGGGTGATGGTCTGTCAGAACTAGGAATGGAAGGTCGCAGACTAGTCCAGTGATTTAAGGGGATGCAGTTCCTTTTAAATCCACCATAAACTCACTTTACTCACTTTTCATGGCAGACATGTTGCCTTCTTAATCACTGTGTTGTCTTTTGTGATTCTATGATGACTAAATTTGTTTCTCTTCCTCTCTCTTTTTTTTCCTGCCTCTCCTGGATGGATGAAACCAAACGTTGACTTTTTACTTTGATTCCATCAGGTAAGAAAATGTTTTACTTATTGAAAGTTTTCTGCCCAAAACAAGCTGGACCGAATATAACACCTGGTGAAGTTTGTCTTATGATAACAACAGTTAAGACTCACTAAGGTTCACTTTTGTGGCTGCTTACCAGAAAGAGTGGTACAACAGAGACAAAGTGTAAGGTGTCATGCCCTATATACCATGGTTAATGGAGTGGAAACTGTGGGGAAACTAGAACTGAAAAAATTAAAGAAACATTTGTAGTTATTTGTAGTTGCTATATTTTTTGGGATGTGGGGTTGTGGATCTGGATAAACATGGTGGAATGTTAGATTGATGCTAACATAATCAAAATGGCCATGAGCAGGCTTACAGAAGGACTTTTTCTGCACAATGCTCATTAAAGGGTCTTTTCTTAAGTTTTGAAATGCTAAGTTGTTTATCGGCATGCCTGTGCTCCTCAATGCCATAGTTGTGTCCCTGGACAAAAGTCTGAAGTCTGTTGACTGAAAGAGTGTAACACAAATGATGAGAAGTCAATGGGGGTTGCCACTAAACTACACTATAAAAGTGAAGGAAGCAGGATGCTACGCTGTATGGGCTGTAAATGTATCCCATTTAGACATCTTGCATGTTTTCTCTGAAATAATAGATTCTGTTGTAATTAATGTTATTTGAAGGCTAAAGTTCACACTGTTTTGTATCAGAATAATCTTACAAAGCAGACTGATTGGCTGGATTCCATGCCATTGTCAGACAGATCCATCTTGCAAGGTTGCAAGCGTGTTTCCAGTAGAATGACTGGATCAATCAGTATCATGTTGGGAGAATGAGGCAGTATCTGTGGGCGTAGTTTAGTCATACTGCAAGCTTGTGAACAGTGACAGCAGGTGCAGAGATTAGTCAGAAGAGCAGAGAACTCACTGAAGGTCTTTCTTGATGGAAAATATGTTTTTGTTCTTCTGCTGACAGGCTTCAGGAAACGTTTGATTAACCATCTGGCTCGACTGATAGCAAAAAGAAAGGCTGTTACCCCATTGGATTTGAAATATATAACAATCTACTACAAATTATTTTGGTTTTAAAATTTCATCCAATAGAAGACAATTTATCTGACAATTTCAAAATAATGCTTTCAAATAGAGATTGCATAACTAATCTGAGTTGTGGTTCAAAAGAGGACTCATTGGAAGTTTGTATAAAGCATATCTTAGGTTATTTTCACACTTGATTATAATACTATTATAAGCACTGAAATCATTTGACTTGTTGATTACAACTCATTAAGATTTGAGTTTTTACCATGATTCATGCATCTGTTCTTTTTGTGGGAGTTTGTCAGCTTTAGTTAGTCCTATCAAGGCATTGAGTTGAATGTATACTCATAGTTTGCATGGAAATGGCAGCTCATAAAAATAAACCATACATAGATGCCGTACATCCAGGGAGAAACAGTGGATTATGAGTCAGTTTCTTCTTTGAAGAAGTTTGACATTTATGGACATCAATCCCTGGAGCACTCAGCTCATCCTCAGCTTAAATACCACTACAGCCGAGTGGAGATGAGAGAGCCGGCTCGCTGTCTAATGAGTGGATGATGGGAGCGGGCTCACTGTGTATGATGAGACTCTGTAAGAATCCCAAGTTTGTGGATGAATTCAGAGCTGAAAATGAGTTGTGCAAGTGTGTTAGTTTTTGCTGGACTGTCATGCAGAACTGTAGATTTTTTTTTATCACTGCTTTGATTAAGAATGGATGACTGTGCTTTGCTGTTCTCTCCCTCCGTCCTCCATCTCTCTCTTTTTCTTTCTGGTGGAACCCAGCGCAGCGATGTAGGAGGAGAAACAATTCAGAGAAGAGATGAGGAGGGAAAAGATTAGAAAAAAACAGAAAGTGGACGGATGATTGACATGAGAGATGGAGGAAGAAAGAGGGAGAGATAATTGGATGAAATGAGAAACGGCTCCATTTCCAGCTTATATAAATGTTTGAATTTTAAAGGTGCTTCTGCCGATGTGCGGCTGTGGTGTGTGCCGCACTACACCCCTCACCCCCCTCTCCCTCCCTACCCCCCTGTTCCTTCTCTTAGCCAATCACCGCACCACACTGCTGTATTTGGGTCATAGCTACGTGTTGCTGCTGTCTCCACTGGCAGATGCATTGTGCTGTAATCTCCGAAAAATAGGCTGGGAGGAGGAGAAGAGCGAGGAAAGTGGGAGAAGAGAAGGGGTACTGACAGGAGTGAGGAGCTTTTCGCATTTCCCAAAAAAAACATCCTCTTTTGTGATTTTTTTTCCTCCAACACACTTTTTTCCCAGTGCATCCCTTTCTCTCATCCTGTCACCTCTCTCTTCCTCCATCCTCCACACTCACTCAGTTTTATTCACACTGTGCCAAAATCATCAATGCAATCCACTCAAAAGTCCTGCACTTAAAGTGGATCTGAAAATCACTGCTGTTTAATGGGAGAGCATCTGAGCAATTGATTTTCCTCCTGCTGATATTTAATGGATGGACCATAGGGAGAGAGAATGGGGGCGAGAGAGGGGAGAGAGAGAGAGTCAGGATGAAAGAAGGTTTGAATGAAGGGAAAATAGAAAGATGAAACAAAATAGTCTTAAAACACCTGTGGCACAAATATGTCATCCAATTTGGATCTGTTTCAGTGCAACAACAAATACTATAAATTTAACTGTTTTCAATAGTAAAAATTGCAAGCAATCTCCTAAACTGAAAACTATGAAAGATCCATTCTTTGCCAAAGCGACCGTCTCAGAAAGCAAATAGTTTACTAAAGTTTAACCACTTTTTGATACACATTTTCATGAAGATAGTGAAATGTTTGTTTAAAACTGGTGATACCTTACTGTTGAAAATTCTGTCAACTTTGCAGGATAGAAATAAGATGGATTATCAGGAACGTTTTCCCCTTGCATTCTAAAAGAATGTGTCAAAACTAACCATAACAGTTCAGTTTCTGTCAAAGGAAGACTAGATCCCTGTGCAGGACTCTCTTCTTTATTTTGCTCTTACCTGCTGGATTTCTGACCATTACCACCATCTCTAGCAGTGGATGCCATCCACTTCCGCTTGTGTGTCAAAACCCGCATAGATTCTGGCAGTCCATGTTGACTATTCAGAGTAACAGACAGCATGTTTAATTAAAAGCAATATTGATATGTTCACTTAAGCACCTCCCTGATCAAGTTTTCTCTCTGAATGAAAGAAACCCTTACAAAACAACCACATAACTCCTGGCTATGGTACTAATTTGCAATATCAATATTACCAACCTTATTTATGGATCAGTTATTTTAGAGTCATGCAGAGGTAAAATTGTTTCCTGATCTCTGGAAAGTTTGGGCATCATAAAAAACAAACTGCAGCACACTTCCATCAACTCTCACAGACAGTAGGTTTGTCTTTACTCTGTTTATGCCATGCTATTATGTCCTCACCTTAAGGCAATAAAGCTAATTTACATGGAAAGAGGGTTTTTTCC
Organism: Cheilinus undulatus; assembly: GCF_018320785.1. Lineage (NCBI taxonomy): Eukaryota > Metazoa > Chordata > Actinopteri > Labriformes > Labridae > Cheilinus > Cheilinus undulatus. Next base: position 33,399,392 of record NC_054873.1, read on the forward strand.
CCAAAACAGCAATTAAACTCTGATTTCTCAGTGAGTGATTCTAAAAGACACGTGACACGTTTCCTGTATTATCTTGTTTAACATTAGCGTGGAGAAGTGCTCTAAAGAGAGCTTAGTTTGATCGGGAATCGTGGAGGAGGTGTATCATCTCAACCTAACATGCTTCCTTGTGGACATGTTTCAACAAAGTCTTTTTTTTCTGGCTTTGTCACTTGCTCTTATGAGCTCAGAACCCATTCAGCTCAGCAGTGATGTCATTCCCAGCTTCAATATCCGACTTTCGAGATATATGGAATGCAGTAGAAGTCTCGGAATGATGACTCAGTGCAACATTCACGGCATCAGTTTTGAGCCCAAGTACACCCAAGAAGTCTTCTGAGAGAACTGTAGCCTCTGTTTATGTGTATCTGCTTAGCTGACCTAAACTGGTGCCTTTTTTTTAACAGATTTATTTCTCATATTTTTCTCCCTTTACTGAGATTAAAAACTTTTTCAAAATAACTTAATATTTTGCAAAACAAAAAGGTTTTTCTCTGTTTAAAATAAAGGCACTTCTAGAAAATGCAATAGTAACTTTATTATAAACTTAATGGCCTTTCTTTTGGCATTTTTGTAAACTTTACAAGTACTATTTAATACAAAAGTCATTGCAGCCTTTTATGTAATTATATAATTGCACAGCCTGGGATCCTGATTGTGATTGTGATTAATTGTGCTGCTCTGCTTGCAGCAATTGTGGAAGAAAAGGGACCTGAGTGTCTTTTTGCATTCGCTTTAAAAACAGTGTAAAAGTATTTAATACTCAGTCAGTCCTTCTTTTGGACTTTTTAATCCCAAACTTTCCTTTAATTGCCCCCAAAAGTTCTAACGCTAAATATAACTCATAGGATGTCCCGGATTGTCCTGATCAGTGCTAATACAATGAGTTATTGAGTCACTAAATCAATTTTTTGCAATGAAGATGTCTAGCCTTGCAATATTTTACTGTTAATGGTTGTGTAATAAAGGCAAAGCTGCTTAAGTGGCCTTTAAATGATATGAATGTATAATGGTGCCATATAGCAAAGCTGTTGCCAAATACTAATTGAAAGATGAAATGAGATAGCAGGAATCTGATGCTTCAAACCAGCTCAAAACAAAATCTAAGTGTTTAACATTACAAGGCATTTGCCAAAGGGCACCCAGAATGCATTGCTACATACCACCTGCAGGTGCCCCCCAAACTGTTTGCATCATTAATCACCCAAAGTGACACAACTGAAGACTTCTCCAAACTTGTGTTTATTGGTGCAGTCTGCCAGTGTTTGAACGCTCATGAATATGAATAAGGTTAAGAGTCACTCAGAGTTCAGTGTCGTGTGTGTGTGTGTGCTGTCTAATGTGTGTATCTGTTCTTCTTGGACATGGTGTGTGTTGGGCTGGAGAATAATGCCCCCCTGAAGGCTCCTTCACGCAGTTTATTACACATCAGTCCCATAACGACTAGCATCTCTCCTCTCCATTTATTCCTCTTCCTCCCCGTCCGTGCTGCTCCCTCACTCCCAGCACTCAGCGCTAACAGCCGCTCCCTCTCCCCTCTGTATGCTGATTTCAGCCCCTCGCTCTCTCTCTCTCTCCCTGGTAGTGTGGAATGCAGGGAGGCCACTCCACGGCTTTCCCCCCTCTGCATCATTGCTATCTGGTGGGGATGATAATGACGGCAAGGAACGAGGGATTGGAGGAGAGGAGGGGTGGAGAGAGTGAAGCGGAGAGATGGAGTGCTCTTCCGCGACGGCTGCCAGTGACTGCATTAAGCAGCTCTCGAATGCCGCGAAGGGTCTGACGAGGGACCCTGTCATCCACCCTCTGTTGCTCTGAGCTTCTTCCTGTGCACACACACAGATAAATGGGAGTTTGTGCCATTTTTTTCTGAAGTAAATTACCTGTAGCTTCACGCTGCACACAGGATAATGTGCAGGTGCAGCTGTTTGCACATCTGCACAGAGAATGCATTGCAGCATGTGAAAACTTCCATTATTTCCATCCTCATGGAGCCTCTTCAGACTCTCCTGCTCCTACTTAACCTCTCCCTTCACCCACTCTGAGGACTAACAACTCAATTCAGACTTCTCACCCTCACATGCAGTAATTTATCCACCATTGCAAGAGAGCACATACAGTATATTCTGTGCTTACTTCAGTGTTGAAATACACTCAAATTTATTCCACTTGCAGGTAAAAATGTAGAAATTTTCCATATCTTTCTGTAAGATTCTGATCTGATTTTTCTTCTACTCTAACTCTCAAATAAAGTTACAGAGCTATTATGAAACCTGGTGCTTGACCCCATTTCCCCACTTGACTGGCACATGTTGCACCCCGTGGGGTGAAGTGCAAGAACAGTCAGACGGGTTAGTTATTTATCTCCCTCGTGCAGAAAAAGGTGTTGTATTTTTAGCAGAAGGTTTCAGGGGTTTTAAAACTTCCTCTCCAGTTGAGAACTCATTTGCACTTGTGATTTTATTAGACTTTTTACAAGCTCCCATCTCCGCTTCCACCTCCTCTGCTCTGCAGTCATGGGATGTAAAGTGAGGATCAGATATCTTATCTCAGCAGTCTGTTTGTGTGCACTTGTGTGTCCTTTTTTCATTTTGTTTTTGCTTTGCTGACAAAGGAAAGCCGGAGTTTTAAAAACATAGTGTGACACAAAGTTAGGCGCTGATGTCCGATGTGTTGTTTGTTGTCACAGCAGCGTTAGGGATACTTTTGAATTATCTGGATTATTTTGTCACATTTTTCCGCCGTGCTCTGCTGTTGTTTATGTTTTCCTCTGCAGGCCATGGAGACAATTTTATTCGGATGATGTGATGACTGCAACATTACGCAACTTAAGAACAAGAAAAACAAGATCGGAGTAATTAATTAAGTCCACTGTGGTCCATAAGGAGAAAATCTCTCACATTTCTTATTGTGTGAGAATTCCTTCCATATTTAATTATTCATGGTAGGAAGTTTCCCCTCTTATCCCCTACATGTTCCTTCTCTCTTCTCTCTTCTCTCTCTCTCTTTTTTGGAGTCTCTCGGTACCCCATTAGCTGAGTTATTTTGCTTCCTCTTCTCTTGCACCTCTTAGGCTCATAGCATGCGTTCTTCCACACATGCAGAATATGTGCTCCATGTAAAATTGGCCTCTAAATATCCTCCAGTCTTCACATTTTCCTCATTCTCTTTGAAGGTAATGTTGTTCCAGATGCTCTGGCCTGCTGTGTGCTACGCTTTTTGGCATAAATATCTAGGGATGTGGAGATGCTTTGCAATACAATTAAAAACAGACACATAAACCTACAATTCAAATACATGTACTGCAACACTACAAGAGAAGAGGTACACGAACAATTAAGTAAAAGCAGATTTGTAGTCTGAAAGTGCAGCTTATGTCAAAGTAAAAGTGAAGATGCAAGATAACTGCTTGACGGAAAACTGTGCAAGATGGATGTGCACGTAAAATTGTAAATACGGCACGGCTGAAGACTTCAGAATTGTTTGCTAACATACACAGGGATATTTGAAACCCTGCTTGAGTGAGAATAACAGAGATTAATACGTGCATTATTGTTTCAAATGTTTGGGCTGATGACTAACTTGTCAGAGCATAACTTCTCAAAAATTTGAATGAAAACCTGGAGCAAAGGAAATTTGTTGTCTTTAAAAAGTGTCTCAATTCTTTTTACTAAGAGATTTCCCCTGTTCATGCTATAAATGTCTTCATATGATTTAGGCTTTGTTTTTAAAAATCCTTGTTTTATTTCAAACTGTAGATGCAAGAGGGCTTTTTTTGAAATCACTATGTAATTCTTAGTGTCACTTTTTCAAATGACAAAAATTGCATAAATAATTGGTCACTACACAGCTTCAGAATTATCAAATACATTTATGAAGACAAACAAGAAAAGTTGTTTTTCTTTTTATTACAAATCATTGAATCACTCAGTCTGTATTTGTATTGCACCCTTCCAGTGTTATCTTAAGATGCTTTATAAAAGAGGGCCAGTCTAGACTGTACTCTCCGTTGTTTTTCTATGAAGACTAAACTTCAATCCAGAGTGAGAGTATAGGGAGATGCAGACAGAAGAAAACACAGACACGAAAAAAGAAAGAGGAGAGAGATGCAAAAAGATAGAAGGACACTTCTAACCACCTGTCCTTTATTCAAGGACAAGACAAGTTCTTTCCACTTTTCACTAGCAAACAGTACAATTCACTAACATGAAAACAAACAGAAGCTTCCATATCTGCAGGGTGGAGTGCAACAGCGTGCAAACGTAGCACAACATTATGTGAGCTTTTGTGACCAAAGTAGAACTTCAAACACCACAACACCATAACTAGGACTAGAATTTCTACACTTTAACCATGATTTTAAAGTCAAACACAGATTTTTTATACCAAGTCTAATCATCATCATCATCATCATCATCATCATCATCATATTAATAAGAGTAATAATAATAATGATAATTTTTACATTGCTTTGGTAGTGACTCTGGTGATGTTTTCCATGTCAGTAAAGCCAATTGAATTGAATTGAATTGAATTGAACTGAACTGAAAAGAAGGGAGCTGCAGAAAGAGAGAAGCTGGAGATGCAGAATGAGAAAAAAAGGGAAATCCAGAAAGAGAGGAAAGAAGACGATAATAGAAGAGAGAAGAGGTCGATGCAGAGAGAGAGGAGAGTGACATGCATAAAGAGAAAAGAGATGAAGATGCAGAAAAACAGAAAAGGGCGATTTAGAGAGAAAGGAGGTATGAAGATGCAGAAAGAAAGAAGAGGTGGCAGAAAGAGAGAAGAGACGGATATGCCGAAATAGAGAAGAGAGAGATGCAGAAAGAGAGCAGACGGAGATGCAGGCAGAGAGAAAAGAGGGAGATTCAGATATACTGTAGAGGGAGCTCCAGAAAGAGAGAAGATTGAGATGTAGCTAAAGAGAAGATCAGCCGGGCAACTCCAACAAATATACGGGACTTATGACTGTCCTGGCTATAAATCCCTTCTAAACTCAACTTATCTTCTTAGATATGCCCATTATGCCTGCCCTTATGATAACAATGTGGGAAAATTTATCAGTACTAACCATATTTGATAGAAGACTAAACATTCTGATATTATCATTAGCATTTAAGGTGACAATCACATGGAGATGGCTGACATTGTTTGATTCATTAGATCCATCTAAGTATGTCTAACAATGATATCAGACAGAGTAATTATCACAGAGAATAAAAATAAGAAATCATTCATTCATAAATTAACTGAGGTCTTATGTCTTTGTAAAATAATAGAAAATCTATTAAACATCTAGATGAAATCATATTATGAGCCCAGTATTATGATATGTACCGTACTGTGAGTCCGTACAGCCCCATCCCTATAAATATCTGATCCTTTCCCTCTCTTGTTCCCTCTCTCCTTCTCACTCCATCTTATTTTCAATACTCTGCAGATCCACTTTGCTTCTCTAACCTCCTGCTAGCTAAACCCATTGACCTCGGCTTCCAGAGAGCCTGTCCTCTTCCTGGCTGACCTGGCTTCTTGCTCTGCTGGAGTCGATGCATTTACAGAGATGAGAGTTTGCTGCTCCAACCGGTTGCTTGACCTACCTTTAGCTTAGTGCAGCATCAGATCTGAGCGTGTGTGCATGTGCAGCATTCTTCTGCTTTGGTGCGTTTGTGTCTAAGAGTGTGACATTTGCTGTTTCCATGGCCTGTTTCTTTTCCATTTGACTCAGACTAGTTGAGCCCCCGCGCCTCTGTGGTCGGCCAGTCACGGCTCGCCAGAGTGTTTAAAGCCTGGGAAGGGGGACTCAGAAGAGGTCTGGACTGTGGTCAAGGCTCCCAAGTGGCCTTGTAAAGTGTGTTCAACAGCTGACCAGAGGAATAAACCACCGTTTTCAAAAACGAATTGGGCTACAAACCCAACAGCGCTCTTTCACACTCTTTGCTTCTCATTACATCCCCACTCTGCTCTCTCCACTCTTCCATCTCTCCTCCTATAAAATTCTGACCCTCTCTGCCTCTCCGCTCACATCCCCTGGCTATGGGAGTTGAATGGTTGCTCATTATCGAGGCCTTTTAGACCGGTTCTGTGGGAAATGTGGCTCTCTGCAAGCTGTGAACCTTCTTGTCGACCTGTTCTGACTGGGTCTTTGTGTTGCTGCCTTGGAAGCGGGGAACTCTTCCAGCACGTTCTGGGAGGGTGACGCTTAGATGGAGCTGCTGTGGAGTCAGGCTAAACAGGCAGGATTCATGAGGGGACGATGGCTGTATAAGGAAAAAGGGAAGAGGGTGTGGGAAAAATATAGAAATTGCAAATGGAGATGATTGGAACATTGTGAGTTTTTGCAAGAGAAAGAAAGATTTTGCAAAGAGTGAACCTGCACACACACACACACACACAGTGATCATTAGTGTCACTATTTGCTATTTTTCAGTCATTGCATAGCATGCAACATATACAATAGGAAGAAAAAGCACAAGATAAGAAGCAAATCAGTCATTTGTCATCAAGGTGTCAGCTCTGCAGCATACGATCACAGTGCAAATAATGAGGAGCATTGTTGTTTGTATGGATCACATCTGTCTGATGTCTCCATGTTCCTTTAATCTTTCATGATGAAAAGATGATGCCTTAATGTGTATACATCCACATATTCAATACATACACTTTCCATTTGTTGAACTGTGTGTTCTCTCTTAGCTACACCTGCTTTTGTGCTCTGTGTTAGAAGCAACAGTGTTATACCTCCCTGCTTCCCTTTTTATGTCAGTAACTCCATAGCATTAATGTTTTTCTATTATGTGGTAGCACAGTGACTTGAAAAAGTCAATAACTTTATTTATCTGCCCTTTCTTTGTTGGTGGATGTGGTGGTGGAGTTGAGGATGTGCTGTGTTGCTTTATGATAAAAAAAAAATGACAAAAGAGGAAAACCGTTTGAATTTCTTTTGTGCATGTTTTCATCCCTGGTGTGAATTGAAAGCTTCTGTGTGAGTATTTTTTTTTACTTTTCTTACAGATAAGGGAGTTGTTTTAAGACATCTGACTCTTTAAATAAAAAAAAGAATTTGAGGCAGACATATCACATAGGTAATTATTTATCCAAAAATCAAACATAAAGGGGATATTTCCACATTGTAATGCTATTCTCTCTGCCATCTCTCTAGCTCAACAAGCTACGACACGGCTGTGTTTACCTTCCACTGGCATGCCACTACATACCAAGGTGCATGCAGGAAAGAAAGAGGGACACATGGTGCAGATGCTTTGAGTAGAGAGGGAATAGGAGATGTTTCTTTTAGTAAAAGAAACATCAACAAATCAGTTTCTGGTAGTTTTGGCTTCACTGTGTCTAGGTGCGAAGTCCTGCTGGAAAAGGAAATCAGCATCTCCATAAAGCTTGTCAGCAGATGGAAGCATGAAGTGCTCTAAAATCTCCTACTAGACCTCTTACAGCATTCACTCTGGATAAGCACAGTGGACCAACAACAGCAAATTACATGTGGAAACTGAAAATACTGAACTTAAGAACACTGGATTCTGAACCTCTCAGATCTTCATCCAGACTCTGGGACCTTGATTTCCAAATGAAATGCTAAATTTAGTTTTGTATGAAAACGAGATTTAAACCACGGTCCAGTTCTTTTTCTCCTTAATGAGACACCTGTGACGTCTGTCAGCTGACTCCAGCCTCAGTCCCCTCCTTGTGAAGCTCCCCTATATTCTTGAATCTGCTTTATTTTACAGTCCTCTGAAGGCTGAGCTTGTTCCTGTTGCTTGTGTGCCTTTTCTTACCACATTTTCCCCTTCTAGTCAATTTTCCATGGAGATGTGTTTTTGATACAGAAACGTGAGAACAGCCTGCCCTTTCATCAGTGACCATCTGTGATTTACCCTCCTTGTGGAGGGTGTCAGTGATCATCTTCTGGCCTGAGTCAAGTCAGCAGTCTTCCCCATGATTGTGGTTGTGTGTACTGAACCAAAGTGAGAGAATAACGGCTCAAAAATGACCAAAAAATTGACTTTTCCACAATAATTTGGTATTTGAGATAGTGGATATTTGATTTTTGCTAGCTGTAGGCTGTAATCATCAAGATTAAAACAAACTTTGAAATATTTCAATTTGTATGTGATTTATTCTAGAATATTTGTAAGCTTAAGCTTTTCAATTAAATAACAGGAAAATAACCTTTTTCATGATGTTTCATTTTTTAGATGTACTGCACGTAGATTATCATAAAATCATAAATACACCATGGCAGGCATTACAGATATCAAATAAAAGTTGTTCAGGTGAGTTTGTTGTGTTCACTATCTGAGAGGCGCTGGAGCCTTGTGCCTCCACTAGGTTCTTTCTTCGCTCCTTAATCAAACCAGTACTAGCTCCTCTCAACGTCCTCTGAAACTTTTGTCTAACTTTGGAGCTGAATGATTGCAGGTTTCACAGCTGTGACAGCAAGAACTAGTCAGCTGAGTCTAAAAGTTTCTGCATGTACTTCAAAGTCTTTGCTGCAGGATCTACTATTAAAGTTTAGCATAAAGTTTTTATTAGCGAGTAGGTGTGCACCTGTTAGTGATGCAACATGTTTTGATCTGAGTCACTTGACATGCTGAAGGGGTGATACATTTAGTTAGATGTGACCTGGCACCTACTCACATCTGTTCATGTCTCCTGCCCATCATCGTGACAGTGAGAACAAAGCCAATTCAGATGTGAAAACTTAGTCAAACATTCAGTTAGAGGAGAAACTCAAGCGTCTAATTTCTTGGAAGTATTGATTAAAATGGGAGAATTTCACAGATGGTTGCTGTTTCAATGTAAATTTCCTCTTTATTGATTTTGTCTGTGCTGCAGTGTCCTTTTCTTTCATGACTCTATGGTGGCATTTATCATCAGAGGAAAAGCAGTATGGGTGGATTACCATGCCTGCATACAGAAATCTTTATTTTCAGCTCAGCTGTTTCTCTCTTCTCTTTGGACAGCATGAGCCCAGCTCTCTTTTCAAAGTGATGTGTTTGAGCACAATGTGTGTGTTCACTCTTAGAGCAATCTTCCATGCTGAGGGTTAACACCGGCAAAATAAAGGGCTATAGGACTGTTAGACTGTGTGTGGTGTGAAGGGTGTTAAGGATGATGAGCTGATTAGTCGCCCTATGGAGATCACTCTGCTTTTTAAGAGGTGGGAAACACACAAACACAAAAGTACTCCCAGTGACAGATTTGTCTCTGCCAGTGTGAGTGTATTTGTGGACCAATATCCATTAATTTTTTCACCTCTCTGCCAGAACCACCTTGTGTTTTCATGGATCCCTCGGCTTGAGTGTGTGTTTGTGTACTTCCCACAAGTGGCTCCCTCTGATGAATTCCAGCAGGTTGTTTGTGCTCTGTGTAGAGCCAATCGGTGTTGGACTACATCCCTCTGATTCCTGCTTTACTATCGACCACTTTCTCCCCTGGAAAACAGCCACAGCTCAACACCAGCTCATCACACTGGGAACTGCCCCGTGCCAAATGCACCACCTGGCCCTCCACAGATCTATATTCCTGGATAGAAATGTTTTGATTCTACCTTTTTTCGGATACCACTTCCAAAACCTTACCTTTAGTGTTGGCCAGTATTAACCACGGATGGTTATGAGCATTTCGGTACTCAGGTTATTAAAAAACTCCTTTTTGACGTCTTTACTCAAATAATGCTATTTTACTTGTGCACTGAATGTACATGGACTCAGAGGCACTGTTTAGGTTCAACTCAACTGGTGTCACGTGTAATCAAAATTTCTGGGTTCACCTAATAGAATACATGGCTTTATTTACATTGAAACAATGATAGCTGCTTAACCTCTTAAGGGAAACATGACTGAAAAGTCAGCCATGAGCAGGGAAAGTTATGTCTAGAAGTACTTTAATAGAAAGATGGTGATATCATTGTATCATAGAAATACTAGATTCATGCTTCATTGCATGAGCTTAAAGCACAAGGAGAAACCAGCAAAGATGGACGACAGGCAATCTGGTATCACATCTTTGCTGGTTCTGTTAGCACAAGTTAGCTCTCATTATTGTAAGGATATCAGACTACTCTGTAACAAAACTAGATATGCTCCAGTAGATATAGGCAATAGATATGCTCCTATGTGGAAGGAAAGGGTAAGCTGATGGCATTTTTAAAGCTAAAGCTAAAGCAAAAGCCACCATCATGGTTGTTGAATCAATAAATTGTTGCATCTAACAGCTGCTTTATTTTACCTTTGTACAGTTTTATTTTCAAATTTTACTAGCTTTGACTAACATTATCTGTTCCTAGAGCCTCACGGTTTTCCTTTGCCTTTTTGAATGTCGTTGCCAGTGGCAGATTTTTGCTGCACTGACTGTTGTATTAGGAAGAGATATAAAATAAGGACCACACTAAGCAGCAACCTCCAGCATTGCCAAATGAAGCCATTGCTAATTTGCAAAAAAACTGCAGTTCCTTGAGGCCGGCAGCAACAGCCCCTGGTACTTCCAAATTGCATCCATGTCAAAAATGTTGTGTGCATTATAGCTGTGTGTAAGGGGGTTAAAGGCCCGCCTCAACTCTTCCTCTCTGCCTGTTGATTGGCTGACCAAAGGTGAGTGAGAAACAGCATTCCCAGTATGCCAACCATTATGGATTTCAAAACTTTGCTTCTCAAACCAATGGGTGACGTTATCAGGGTGTCTGTGGATCACTAGATAGAGTCTGTTGTCTCGCAACTGGAAGGTCATAGGTTTGATCCTCAGCTCCTGCAGTCACAAGTTGTTGTGTCAAGACACTGGCATTCCCACTGCTGAGTCAGTGGTGTTGAATATGTATAGATGCATATGAATGGGGTTTGTTGATATTGATGGCCACTTTGCCATCATTGTTTGAATGTGGAGTGAATGGGTAAGTGAGTCTGAAGTGTAATAAGTGCTTTGCTTGTCGGATGACTAGAGAACCACTATGCCAGCTCATGTCCATTTACCATCGCTGAGAATACATGTACATTTTTGTGCGGTCTGTGGACTGAACTGATCAGTTAAGTAACTTTGTGCCATATTGCAGTCATATTTTCACATTCACCATTAGGAAAGTGCTGGGCAAGCTACCTGAAAAATTTTGTGAGCTAAGCTACAAGTTACTCTGCAAAAAATCAGCTTTACTGCTCTAAACTGCTCCCTGCAGAAATGTAGCAAGCTAAGCTACAGCAACACCACGAAAGTAGCTATGCTACTTTAAAGCTATTTTCAGTGATTATTTTTATTATTATTATTGTTATTTTTATTAATATAAACTTTTTTGTAGATGATAATTATGTTTGTACCTTATAGTTGGAATGCTCTGTTGAAAAACATGAACTTTATTCTGTGAAGGTGAGGAAAATACTTTAACAGCCACTTTTATCTGTTTAAATCATTAACTTTATCATCGTTTTCCCTCAGATCATCATCTTTACCTGCCTGCTGACATCATCATCACGTCCTCCTCTGATTAGTCTGAAATAGTCAAATAACAAAGGACGCAAAGCTTTATGAGACCTGGAGCAAGTAAATGTGTACCTTTAAAAAGTTCTACAGTACATTTTGAGGCTCAAATTATTTACTTGAATATTGTCCCTTTTCTGCTAGTATACATTCTGCTTCCCTGCAGCTGATTAAGTAACTTCACTTTTCATATTCACTTTAGTAAAACATAAAAAATATTTCATTAAGGTGTATTTTTAAAGCCGTGTGGGGTTATTTACTCTCTATCCAGCAGTTTAAGCTAATTAATGACCTCATGCTTTAGAACTAATGAGCTGACTATGTGTAGCCATCGGTGCATCAGTTATTTTAACACAATAAAGTATTTTATTCTATTTTGAATAACTCTTTATCCTGGGAAAGTTTACATACTATAAAGGCATATTTTTTTTTCGAAAGCCATGCTACTATTATGTCAATACACTTTTGAATGCAGGACTACTCTAAACATTGCATCTTTACGTTGTGTATTAATTGTTGTATCAATTATCTTGACCCTTTTTCTACTGCTCAAATGATAATTTTACCTATAATAACCTGTCTTTGGCATTATGAGACTCACAGTGGGAGTTTAAAGTCATTTTTATAGAAGTATTTCCCTCTGCATCATCACTGTTATGTTGAATTTAGTTTGTGCTGCTGCCTTTTATCCTCTGTTTTAGTGTTGACAAAGATACATGCTTGATCTCTAAATGGTCTTAAGAATCATGCAGATCAGAATGCTATACATTATAACAAGTCATAACAAACTTAAGCAAACAAGAGGATGAAACCACTCCAAATATGGATGAATATTATATTTAGTAGTAGTAAAGTTATGCAGAAGGCATCATATTTCTTATGTTTATGTGTGTTCTCAAGGCTTAGCCACACATCTACCTTTCCTCTGCATCAGAGGGTTCCAGGCAGTAGACTGATCCCATGTAGAGACTTTTGGGCTCCAGCTCACCAAGAATGAATGGACAGAACAGTTGGAACGGGGGGTTACAAGTTCAGTCAGTAAATAAAAGTCCAGAATGCACTCGCAGTGGTTAACTTCGTGGGGTTTGTTATGATATTTCATCCACCTGTGTTCCCCTGAAGGTAGCTCATGCATGTGGCAGCAGGGACGACACATTCTTACGCATTAGACAGTGATGTCATCACCATCACACAGAAGTACGGAGTAAACAGTGCGTCCCGTAGACATGTCCGTGTGTCGGTTGTTGTCTTTTACTCATCCTTATAAAACTGACTTTAGACAGTGATGGAGAGCTCAGCTACATTCTGCAACTCTCCTACTTTGTTTGGAGGAAAATGTAGCATTTTGGACACTGCCACACTACTTGAAGACAAAACAGCTAAGCTACTGAAAAGCTATTTGATTCAGAAAATAACGGTGCTACCACAAAGCTACTGAAAAATGTAGTTAAACCACTAACTACACTACTTGTAGTGATGCTACTGCCCAAACCTGCATTAGACTTTAATCAAAACTATCTGGTTATGTGTGTGACTTTGTAGACTGGTACAGCAAGATCACAAATATTTATAAAAAAAATCATAATAAATAACACTATAAAGTTTTTTTTCAAGAGATAAAAATGATTAATTTTACCTTGCTTGCTTCTCTCTAACACAACTGTGTAAGGAAGGATAGTTTAGTCTTCTTTCTACCACTGCTGTCTTACTCCTGAGATGGTTCAAGAAACGTAAAACCAGCTTCATTGTATTCTATCTATTTTAGATTGTTTGAAATAAAGGAGAGTGCAGGTTATGGTATGTCACACATGGAACCTCCGTATCATTGTATCCTAAATGGAACTAGGAATATAATAATTACTTTAAATCTTCTTGATTTACATGGCTATAAATCCTGACTATTGAAATATAGAATTAGCTGTGATTGATTATTCCACTCTTGTATGCATAAAATCATTGAAGTGTTATATTGCCAAGGCCAGAGAGTGAAAGGAATTGCCAGTAATAAAGATCTGAATCTGTTTTTAGGACTTAGTAGCACACTATTAAAGATAACCAGGACACATTATTTGGTTTCCTGTGGTGATTCAATCAATGAAACTAGTAGAAATGTAATTATAGACTTGTCTGTGTTTCACTTTTGTTGCGGTTGTATTACAGGTTTCAAAGCTGGGTTGACAGAGTACAAGATTATGCCTCACATCAATAATGTATATAGGGATATGATTGTGTTCTCTGTGTTATTAGATTGTACTCACACAGAGAACACATGATTAAATAGAGGATTTGTCGAGATACTGATTTGGTTTGCATTGTGTTTGCATGGCTTAGAGTGTGTATGCTTTCGTGCCTTGTCATTGTGTACAGTCATTTGCATTGGACTCTCTTCCTACCCCTCCCCCCCTCTGTGTATACATAATTCCCCTCATTGATTTCTAGCAGGACTATTTGTCACCCACTTACTCAAGTCAAATTAGAAAGCACTGTTTGTTGTAGGAACAATTCAATCGATTATAGAGGGGAGCCACTCCCAAACTAAATGTAATGAATATAATGCTTACTGGGGGAAAAAAAGACGTCATGAACTGTGCGTGTTTGTGTGGAATTAATGGGAAATTTCCAGCTTGACAAAGCATGAGTTATCTGGTATGCGTGTGGATGGAAGAACGCGGCAGCGCAGAGCTGGTAGGTGTAATTTACATTAGTGCGAGTCACTGCTTCTGTGGCCCTCTGCAAGACGACGAAGCCCCCAGAGATGTACTACATTAAATACATTCATTTGGAAATAATGCTTAAATACACACCATCCTCACCTCTCATTCTCTCCTGCCTCAACCTGAAACAGCTTTGTCTGTCATAATGGCAAGGTATCGCCTTCCATTATTCATCGGAAAGACTTGAAATTCCATTTCTCGCTTACCTGCTCATTTGCCTAAAATACTGGATACCTCTCCTGAAAAACAAATGACTGCCTTCCTCAATTAGAGGGATTGACTGAAAACGGTGATGGCTCAGTGCCTCTGAGTGTGTGTTGGAGTGTGTGTGTGTGTGTGTGTGTGTGTGTCAAAGTTAAATAAGCTCCTGAGCTTCCATTTCTCTCCCAGACTCTATGAATCTTTATGTAGGTTTGGCTGTCCCTCAGTCAGACCAAGATTGTGGACAACTAGAAATAAGTGCAAAGAAACTAGGGCTGGGCAATTAATGATAATTCAGCCTAAGATGCAGTATGTCTTACTGCTATTTTATATCACAGAAGATGCAAGCAGTGATGTGTTATTTTTGTATATATTTAAATTTTTATAATTGAGAATATCATATAGCTACTTAATAATTCCACTTGACAGTTCATACGACTTTTTTTTTTCAAAATCCTTTACCTCTGTGTAGATTGTGTTTTTTTTTTTTTTTTAACTTGTGTTTGTGTTTGAAAAATACACCAGAGGAGTAACTTAAAAATAATTGAATATTAAATCACAATGGCTATATTTGGGGGTAAAAATTGCACTTATATAATTATTCCAAACTGTTAAAGGGATACTTCAACATTTTGGCAAATTTGCCCAAATACACAATCCAACAACTCCAAAACGCTCTCGTTGAAAAGTCGTGACCTGTACATTCGCCACGCTATGAAATAATCATGGAACATTACAAGACGGAGATGTTTTAAAGTTAAATGCAAAGCCAGAACTACATTCCAGACATGGCTGTTGCACTGTGTCACTCCCATTGGTTTACTCAAGAAATAGTTCCGAGTATTTGCCTCATGTGCCGTGATGTTACATAATTACACATTATTATTTCATAGCATGGTGAATGTGCAGGTCACAACTTGTCCACGAGAGCGTTTTGGAGTTGTTGGATTGTGTATTTGATGATTTTGATGAGGGAAAGCAAAAAATTCCATCTGCTTCCATAGCGTTAGCTGTGCAGCTGGTATATCGGTCCCCCCCAGATCTAAAAACAGCTTGCACCGACAACTAAAGAAAACGAACCCATTACTAAGACTATAGGAATTATGGCAATGGGTGAATTTGCCAAAATGTTGAAGTGTCCCTTTAAGGCTCAAAACCAAATATATAAAAGCCAGACATGTTGTAATGTATATTCATGTATAGCCCCAATCCCCTCAAAATTGGTGCGCTATGTAAAATGTAAATAAAAACAGAATGCAATAATTTTCACATCTCAAAAACATATTTTATTTACTATAGAACATAAACAACATATCAGATGTTGAAACTGAGACATTTTACCGTTTCATGAAAAGGTTTTAGCTCATTTTGAATTTGTTGGCAGCAACACATCTCAAAAAAGTAAGGACATTTCCATTACCACTGTGTAGCATCCCCTCTTCTTGTCTGTAAATGTCTGGTAAGTGAGTATACCAAAGGCTGAGTTTTGGTAGAGGAATGTTGTCCTCCTTGTCCTATGTAGGATTCCATATGCACAACAGTTCTGGGTCCTCTTTCCCGAAAGCTTCATTTTATGATGAGCCAACTGTTTCCTATTAGTGAAAAGTCTGGACTGGAGGCAGGCCAGTTCAGATCCATCAAATCCAAAATGAGCTAATGCTTTTCATGAAAGGGTAAAGTGTCTCTGTAAACATCTGATACGATGTGAATACATTTTGGGTTATGACATTTGTAAATTGTTGTATTCTGTGTTTATTTGCTTTTTAACACATCGTCCCAACTTTTCTGGACGCATATACACGCCCCCCCCCACCCCTCACACACACCCACACAATCTTTCTATGGGACAGTGCAAAGTGTTGTTAATAAAGCCCTTTAGTGAAGTGGTCTTTGGAGAAGCTGCCAAACATGAGCCACTTTGCCCCCCTTCGCCCCCCACCCCCCCAGCACAAGAACTCATTACTGCCAATTAGCCTCGCACTTACAGTCTTAATGGACCCGGTCACGCTTACACACACGTAGACACACAGACGACGCACACAAATGCACACATTTAGATACATACACTCAGCTACTGTACAACTGGGAAAAGAGCTGCCTAAATTTAGCTTGAGAGCTTGAAGGCTGTGACTGAAGTGCAGGTATTATGATGTAAATCCAGATCCCACTTTAGATGCTTTTTATTGGGTAAAATACAGAAGAAGTTATCTGCTGAGCATCTTTTCACTTAGAAACTAATTAAGTTAATGTTTGTTTTCTTTGTCCGGTAAATCATCCAATTTCTATCTTGTTTGTGCTTTTGTAGAAAATGTATTGATTTATTTATGAAAAACATATTTTTCCCCAGCTGGTAAAATAAAACCACCTACACCAAATTTATTTTATAAAGGAGACAATTCTACTTTATATGTGTCATTCAAGTCGGAGTTGGAAATGTTGGCTTATTGTGGTGCATTATGTTGAAAGGTGTTCCTAATATTTCGCCCACCCTATTAGCATACGTACACGAGAGGAGCAAAATCATAGGAATATTTTTTATTGTATTGCACGCTGTTTCACTATCCCAATCACTTTGACTTTAATACAGAATTATTAGCATCATTATCCCCTCTCTGACCATGTCAGAAACTAGAAATGCATAAGCTTCATAAAAGTCATATTTTCACGTTTAACGGAAACACTAAACATACATAAATAAAGAGGTATATTTGTGGACAGGCATGTAGGTATCAAGACTTTAGGCCAAATACCTATGTATTTTGAGAAATACCCCACGCTAGTTATATTCTTTAACTTTATTTTGCTTTTTTTTCTCTCAAATACACCTAGAACATTATCATCCACTAAAATGCAAAGACTAATGTTAACACCTGCAATTTCACCATCCACTATAGTGAGTGACTTTACAATTGTGACATGTCTGCAAAAGATCTATGGGCCAGTGGTTTTCACATTCTACTTGCCCAAAGCACAGCTAAAATCAAGCCAAAATCTCTAGGCATACCATGTTCATATCCATGCAAATAGAGCCACTGAAACACATGTTGAACTATCTTTAGTTGTTGTTTAGTTTTAAAAACATGGTTGTACAGATTTCCACGACACACCCAAACCTGCCATGCATCACAATTTGAGATAGACTGTTATAGACCAGGGTTATTATAGTTAACTAAAACTAACTAAATAACTTAAACTAAAAGGTAACTGAAACTAAATAAAATTGAGCTTTATGAGAAAAACAAAAAATAACTAAAACTAAATTCTGTGCTGACAAAACTAACTAAAATGAAATAAAATTAGGACATCTCCTTAGTTTTAGTCTTTGTCAGCAGCAGACTGTCTGACATGAACACCCAAGCCTGGAGAGAGTAAATTGACCTGATTTGCCTTGGTTCCCAACTTGGAGTCCAGGACCCCCTTAGGGGGGTACCAGAGATCTCATGGGGGCCATGAGGCTCTGTCTGCACTGAGGTTGTTAAAATTAGACTTGAACATATTAAAAGAAATCATGCTATAACACATTTAAGTAATTCATTCAACAGTTCTTGGGTTAAAAAATGATGTTTATGGATACTTTGTTTGGATTTATACACCAAAAAAAATAAATGTACAATAATTTTGTCAACGGAGTATCACCATTTTTTCCATTTCAGTTCTTGGGGGGGGGGCTCAAGTTTTCTTAGATACG
The DNA here is from genome assembly GCF_018320785.1 of Cheilinus undulatus. NCBI lineage: Eukaryota > Metazoa > Chordata > Actinopteri > Labriformes > Labridae > Cheilinus > Cheilinus undulatus. The sequence continues at coordinate 33,417,512 of NC_054873.1, forward strand.
AGTAGGGGGGCTTAAAGGAAAAAATGTTGGGAGCCACTGTGATAGAGGATATATGTCTCTGGGAAGGTACTGTAGTTAGCCATTAGTGTTGAATGACTTTAAGCCAAGACATCATTTCAGTGCTTTGTGTACATAAACCCTGCCATTTCTATGTTCGTTATATTAAAGTAAGGATTGCCTGTTCAGCATCTTTACTTTGATTCACATTAACAGATACATTTTATACAGAAAATGCATTTGTTTGGATTTACATGCAATTAACTGGTCTGAGTTTGCTGAGGTATTATTGGGGTTCAGATGTTTACAGAGGGAAATTTAAGCATCATAACTACTTTCTAAATGCTGGTAAAGTCTGCTGGTACATAACAGGAAAGATTTGCATTGTTGAAAATCCAGACTTCCTGTATACAGGTTGGACCATTCTATGTGGAATGTGTAAATCGAGATTAATATTTTTTGAAGGTTTTTTTTGGGGGCCTTTTTGATTTTATTTGGATTGGATAGCTGTAGAGAGACAAAAAACAAAGGGAGAGAGAGTCGGGAAAAACATGCACCAAACAGGGCTGAGACTGGGAATCGATCCCACTACCAGTGCACTGGGGACTATGGGCTACGTCCACGCTACCCACTGAGCAAAACCAACACCCAGAGATTAGTATTTCTGTACCAAAGTTTGGGGGACTTTATATATCCAAGACCACATTTACAGAAGGATGGGACACAGAAGAAAGGGCCGTTTTGTACATTTATTGCTGTTTCAGCACCATGGACAGCACCATCACTGCACAGCACAGTGAAGCTGCTATTATTTCCTGCCAGTGTCGGAGCTGTTGTTTCTTGCTTGTTCAAATCTCAATCTTATAAAGGATGCAGCAGAGAGGACTGTGGTATTCAACTGAAGAACTTCTCTGTCTTTCTTTACTAGAGAGGTTTGAAGGAGTGGAGATGGCAGGTTAACAAGGGGCATGCATTTTAGCTAGCAGTACCTGCTCTGTATTACAAACAAATAACTTTTCAAACCCTGTTTACTTTCACTGCAAATAGAAACCACTTTTTGATAGGCATTGATTTGTTTTAAATTGTTATAGTCCCTTCATTTTCTGCCAAGGTTGATGGATTTTGTTCTTGCACTGTGATGTGAGCATCGCTGATCAAGCCTTCTCATACTGAAATGCATTCTGAATTAGCTATAGCTGAGATTCAATGGAGAATGGCATTTTCTGCTCGTCTCAAAAGTAAGATTTATTTCCAAAGATTCGCCCCTGCGAGGTTATCTGGGTGTCAGTTCCTCTAATCATGTTTGAGAAAAGCACGTCTCGGCTCACAGAAAACAAGAGAAACTCATCTCGGGGAAGAGAGCGTCGTGCGTGAAGTGTACTCAGAACAAACAGTGAAGATAATGTCGCCTGTACAAATCAATTCAGCGTTAGGGCACATCAAGCATTAACCCAGAATCTGAGCAGGGAGCTTTATACGCTGCATGAGTATGGGGGGATATCTAGTGTGTTTGGAAATTTTGCTATCACGTTATCCATGAAACAACATCATCCCTCTTCTTTGTGTCATGACGAAAAAAAATATGGGAGATAGATGGAAGGAGGAAGTTCAGAGGATCGGTTGAGGTAGACTAGATAAGGTCAAAGTATGATAGATTGAGGAAATGAGCTCAAATCAGAAGAAGAAAGGAGGGAAGATTGAAAAAGAAATCAAGCATTGTCCTGTATGGCTGAAGGTGCACGACACAATAGAAAAGTGATGGTGGAGAAGGTATTGTCATGGGTTCAGTAGTGTTTTTATGAGCATGGTCTCAGGGCATGTGAGTGTATTGTCATCTCATGACCTTGACTCTTGTGTGTGTAGGTTCCAGTAATAGTTTAGTGAATGAAAGTGGGTTTGAAATGATAGAGTGCAGCTCTACAAGTAGGACACTGGGTTTTTTGTCTTACTAGCTACAACTTCCTCAACTATTGTGAAATGTGGGCTGTAGAGCTGATTAGAGCTGCATTTAATGATTATGGCCATTATTGATCCTCAGTCTCGGTGGATTTGTTATCAGTTCATTCAAATTTAACTTTAGTGGACCACCAGTTAAAACTCCAGATGATAGAACAGTGAAATGGGACAAACCTTATTTGATTCTTAGACAGCACAGAGGTTGTAAAGGAAGTTGAATGAAAGTCGCAGCCTAAATTGTTTGTAAGTCTACATTTTATCTGTGTTTCTGTGCATATGACACACCACTGGCATAGATGCAGAGAAAGGGGGTGCGTAACTTAACTTGACTTATCTCAGCTTTATTTGTATAGCACCTTTCATTCATAAAAGTATGTAGTGCTTCACTGTGAAAAGGCAAAAACTAGTAGGAGTGGAAAAATGCAACATCCACTATCCATTTAAATGAATGGATAACTAAATAAAATAAATACAATTAAACACGGAAATTTCAGTCATTAATAAAATTAATAGATAAATCAGTGACAAACATAAAAATTAGAAATTAAACAAGGTAAAACATTAAAGCTGAAAAATGACCCTTTGTTAAAGCTGGTTGAATGACATTTTGATGTCCAGAGGCAACAAGTCCCAGAGTTTAGGGGCATAATAATCTCTGATTTCCACATATTCTGTCTGCGCTGGGATCCACTTGTTCAGTTCACTGCGGAGCAAATCGCTCCTTAGTATTTCTTTGCAATTCCACTGCACCGCTGCTCCATCTCCAGCACCTCTCAGCTCTGCTCTGCTGGAGATTCACACCCAGTTCTGTTTTTCAGCGATGGCCTCTGCTAACCTGTGTCAATCCATGTTGAGCAGCCCAATCCAAACAGCTGTAAAACATGCAAAATATCCAATCAACTACCAAATACAACCCAATGCATGGATTCCTAATCGTAAATCATCACTATATCAACATTACGCCTTTACCTGTGGCACAGGCAACAGGTCATAGGGAGGTCAACGGGTCACAGAGCTACTCTAGTGCCATTTATTAGGAAAAGTCAAACTTTCAGGTGAAAAAACACAGAGTTTTATATGAAACCACACATCCTATGTAGTAAACATAAACCTTTTAACTTCATGATGTACTCGCCTGAAAATCTTGGGATCATGGCAAATTAACAGGAAATCAAGTCCAGGAAAGCAAAATAATCTGTTGTTTACACACTACTCCTGCATGAACATGTAGTTCTCCTGCGATCTTGATTCTTAAGCTGCCATCCTGTGCTTCCAGTGTGCGAGGTCGCTCGCTGTCGGTCGGAGCAAAGCGCTGCACACCCAGATTGTGATGTAAGTAGAATAAGTGTAAATTAGAGGTAACAGAAAGCTTTCTCTCCAGAATTTACATGGGTTATAAGAGGGATATTTAAAAGGGAAGCATCTGAAGATCTAAGCAATCCCGCAGGAACGCACATGAATGGTCTGTGATGTTTTGAGGAGTAAGATCTGCAAAGCTTTAGAAACAGATGACAGGAATAAAATTGTGACTTTTTTGGTAGTAAAAAGGGAACTAAAACAATCGAGCCGTTCATCCATCCATTGTCTGCACTGTTAGTCTCATTCATGGTCATGATGGCTGGTGCAGATCCCAGCTTTCATTAGATAAAAGGTGTAGTTATGTACTACCCCAGCTAGTGGTGATGTATACTTGGACAATGCACAACACAGCAAGCACAGTAACCATTTAATCACCATTATTTTATGTCATGATTGTGGGAAGCCTGAGCCAAAATCACAGCTTAAATTGAAACTTCATTGATCGTTCCCTTTAGAGTAGCTGCAGGTTGTATTTTTCCCTGGGTTGATTTAAACAGGCCTCCTGTACCTTTCTGCCTCTACCTTTAAGTCACCAGTACCTGTGTTAATGTGTGTTTGTGTCTGTGAGTGTTTGGCAGAGCGGGGAATCCCGGGTCCCTGCGGTGTTCTTTGCAGTTCACTGGGATGCACCTGAGCCCCACGTTCATCCAATCAGATGCTTGTGATTCAGAGCAGGTGCCTCATCTCAGGTGGCACAGCAGCCAAACTAGACACAAGCATACTCATACACATATGTGGGTGCATGCAGACTCCCTTTCTTTACCAATACACAAAGCACACACTTACATTTCTCTTCATGTCCCAGCACATTTCTGAGACCTCTCTTTTTATCAAAGGCGGCTCTGGGGAAAACATTTACTCAAAAAAAAAAAAAAAAAAAAAAAAAAAGATTCTGAAATGATTGTCATTCCGAAACTTTTGATAAAATCCCAAAACAATAATTAACACTTTATTTATTACACATTTTAATATTGATTTCTTTTGTTTGACAGGAGCTTTTTTCACTCATTATTTATGTTTTTGTGCATCTTGTCTCCTTTTTATGTGAAAAAAATGTTTATTTGAAATGTAAAATTTTTTAACTGAATCCCTTCATTTATTAAAGTGTGAGAGAGAGACAGACACAGAGAAGTAAGGCAGTGTACTTTAGTTTATAATGCCTTGTGGTTTAATGTGTTAGTGCTGTATCTCTATCTGGCGCTAGATTAAATCAGTGCCAACACAGCAATCAAGATTAGTGTTTCTCAACTGGGTGAATGTGACCCAAAATTTGGTAACAATTGGTGCTTTAGAAAATATATTGTTTCAATCTTTGGTAAAGTTTTATTGGATTGTTTCACAGAAACCTTTGGGCAACATTTGAAGATATTTTGGGTTACTATTTGTAGGGAATTTGTGTGGAGTTTGGAAAAGAAAATACAGCACTTTTAGTGGACATTTTATTCATGCTTGGTCTTAACAAATCCTTGCGGTCCATAATGAAAATAACAAGAAAAATAACTACAGCTTTCCTCTCTAAATAACTGACACCATTTCTTACTGCCTAAAGACCCCTAACAACCGGCAGACCATCAAAACACATGCTGTGCTGAATTTTCTGCAGAAACAGGACCTTCAGGAGATTTGTGGACATTTTTTTTTGGTTAAAAAAAAAAAACACAAAAAAGGAGTTCTGTTCTAAGGCAAAGCTGAGTTTTTAAATGTATCAGGTCCTACACCAGAAAAAGTGGTTGAAACTAAAATGCTTTCCCAACAAAGACTCAGGGTCAGGAGGTTAAATAAAACTAAGTGTCTGAAATATAGGCCTTGAAGGAGTTGATGGTGGTGTCTGAGGCTGTACCAGTTCAGAACCATTCGACAGCCACTTATAAAAGCATTTAGTAGACCAGAATGTATTTTGTTTAAAAGATAAGTGAAATGAAAAAGTTAGTTGAGGATATTCTGGTTCGTGCTGATTGTGGTGCTTCGTTAACAAAACAGAAAGATGAATCTCTTTTGATCTTGTCCCAGTAAAGCTCCCTGATGAAAAAAAAAAATCGAACTCCTTTATTTCAAAATTACACGGTGCAACTCATGATGAGTCTTGGGTGTGGAAAAAAGTTTCTGCAACTTGACAAGGAAGGCATGAAGCGCTGTATAGAGCTTACCAGTCTTTTCCTTCTGTTGGTCTGACTTGCTCTTGTGTCTCATAAAGACTCCGCAGTATTAATAAGTCTGTTTCATTACCTGCCAAAATGGCCTCAAAAGAGCTTTTAAGGTGTAACAAATAAGCAACACAAGAACAGAATAAGATTAGTATTCCTCATGTTTTTACAAATATGGTGGTAGATTGAGACTTGGTATGAAGATTTGCAAGACCAAGATGAAGATATCTGATGGTTTAGATGTCTTTTGTTCTCTGTAAAGATTCCTTACACACACTAAATAATGCCATGTGCTCGTGTCGTAAGCATGTGAGCGGGTCCGGTCAGGTCAGTGTGAACAGCATGTCTGATTGTATGGACTGGACAAGAGCCAGCCACTGACCTCCTTCCCCCCATGACAACACACCACAGCACGCAACAGGGCTCAGAGGCAGGAGGACGATCAGATGGCCGGAGCGAGGGAGGGGATGAAGTGATTGAAGGTGATTGGCGGAGAGGGGGGAAGCGAGGACAGGAAGAAAGGAGGACGAGGAGAAAAGGAAAACGGACAAAAGGAAAAGTAAAGGGGATGGGAATGAGTAATGAGTGTTTTTAGAACCGGAGCACGCAACAGTTTCCGTTTTTGTGAGTGAAAAGCTTGGTTTCAGTCTCATGGGCGGCCGATGTGGTTTCACTAGAGAGAGAGAGAGAAAGAGGAAACAGAGAGAGCTGTTTTACACTCTTGTGGGCTAATTAATTTTGGTTATGGTGCGTTTGTGCTGCTGGTGTTATATAAAACACTGGTAACCAAAGTTGACAGGAGACTTTGACTGTCTCACACACACTCACTCACACTAAAAGTGGACAGCCTGCAGCTTATACCTACTCCCTAATTAACAGGCAGATAACATGCAACAACTTATGGTACTTGTATTTGGAGCCTTTTTTCTTTTGTAGTCTATCAGAATCATTTGTAGATCTTCAATTGAGATTCATTAAACTTTAATGCCTGCATGGACTCTGCAAAGAAGGGTTCTGTACTCCACAAAAGGTTACCTATTCATCAGTATCTTCGCTTCTGAAAGACATAAATATAATAATTGCGTCAAAACTTCGATTAGAAGTCTCCTTTTTCAACATTCTCTGGTTAGGTTCAACCAGGTTAAAAGCAAAAAAGCACAGTTTCAATTTTATAAGAAGTTTTTAGTGCACAACAAATATTTGAATTAATAAATTATATACTGCTTATAAATAAAAAGTTAGACCAGGCTAAGGCTTATTAAACCTACCCCAGCCTCCAAAACTGGAAAATTTTGCCAAGGCTGCAAGTGTATTTGCTTTGAGAGCAGCACCATAGTAGAGAACAGATTAAATTCATACAGATAATAAAAAAAGCTTTGGTTAAGCAGAATTGCATTCAAACTTTTAAGACTTGATGCTGTATGGATATCTCCTTAATGAGAACAACAAACTTTGAAAGAACATGTGACAGAGTTTCTGCTTTGTGGATTTTGAAGCTGGTCTTCATTCATTTTTCACAGATGGTCTAATAGTTAGGCTCCACCTCGTGCACGTGGGTAGCCTGGGTTTAAGTCTGGCCTGCAGATCCTTTCCTGCATGTCTCACCCCCACTCTCTCATCTCTATTTCCAACTCTGTACAGTGTCCTCCGCTTTTGATAAAGGCATAAATAAACTAAAAAAATATATAAAAAGAGAGCTATTGACATTTGTGGGATTGGGCCATATCAAGTGGCTTTGACAGGTTTATATTCATGTCCAGTTTTGGAATAATTTTACTGACAAAAAAGTGAAGGAAATCAAACGATTAAAACATTTTAATCGAGATAAACCTGGGTAGGTAGTAGAACCTGCCCAGGGGTACCCTAGTCTGTGGTGTGGATTTTGTCTTTTTTTTCCAACATATTATTTCCCCATGCCCTTGGTTTTATGCAGGGACATCAAGAGCATGTTCTGGGTTGTGTTAATCCTTCTTTCAGACCCATAATGCCCTCATGTGAGCTTACTCGCCACATCTACACCTTACAGCCTCAACATTTGGCCCAAACATGACTTAAAGCTCTGCACAATACTGTTTATCCATCATTTAAAAAAAACAAACATCCAAAAATATGACCAGAAATGATCAAAATTCACCAGGGAATATTCACATGATGGAGTTTTCTCACCATCAAGGTATACTGACAGATGTGCAAACATCTATTAGTACAGTAATAACAGCAACTGTCTTATTCACTTTCATGTAAAAGAAATATAAACTGTACACTTGTTGCTCCTTACAGCTTTCATTTTGCTCTTACTTATATGGCATTTGCAGTCAAAGGTCAAGCATCACCCTGAGCATATAAAAACAAGGTAAAAATGGGCATACAGCTGAGGAAAAAAGGCTAAGAAATTGCTTTAAAGTACAAGCACCTAATTGCAGACAGGATATATGTTAGAATTGGTCATTGCTGCAGTAATTTGAATAGGATGAGGCTGAAAAATCTTGCTCCAGATGTAAAGTTGGGATGAACATCTGCATCTGTCACACAGTTTTAAACTTCCTTGATGTTCTTAAAAGCATCAAGCCGCTGTGTATCACATCACTGTTAGTGTTGCTGCTCATTTCTCTTATTGTCACCAAACCTGATTAATCTGTATTTGCTGCATCATCAGATCCACAAGTAGTGGCTGGTTGTGTTTAGGAACCAGTTGCAGAGCGCTGCTTGTTTTACCCCAATGGATTAAAGAGTGACGTCTGAAGCCAGGGCTGGATTAATCTCTAAAGATACAAGACTCATTTAGATTATACTCCAAACACGCACACACTCGCATACAGTACATGTTTCTCCCTTTGCTCCACTGTGTCCCTATGTGTCTTTATAGTCCTTTCTTCCATCCTCCTCTGTGCCTGCCTCTCTTTTCCTTCTCTTCTTTCTCCTGCTGTTCAATCAAAACAGGCTTCTCTTCTTTTAATTAGTTGTACTGTTGTTCTCCTCTTCTTCTTCTGGCCAGGACAACTAATATTGCAATTAGCTCCTGGTGGAAGCTTTCAACCACAGCCTTTGTTCTTCTCAGCGCTGTACGACGGCCCACGTTTCTGCATTGCTCCACAGAATATTATATGTGTGTGACGCAGAGCTCCATTTTAATAGAAGAGACAGGCATAATCAAAGCTGGCCTCATTTTACTCAGTCAGAATCATAACATGCATCCTGCTTTGGCAGGGGGGGGTGAGTGATTCTCCTTTCTCTTTGCTGGAAAGGCTTTTTATTTTTTACTCTTCTTTTTTCTCCTTTTTAGTAATCATCTCCACATTCCTTTCCTTCACTTTGCCTTCTCTACATGCTGCATCTCTCCATCATCTCCCTTCTGTTTCTTCTGATATCACCCACAGCCCCTCTCCAGCCTGCCCTTGGGGACAGATAGCAACGGCTGTAAAAAACCAATTGAATTTAACGGTGTGACACCACGCTGTTAACCTACGAGTGGACCCAGTGCTGTGCCGTGGTCTGCAGTGTGACAGCTCGAGAGGCCGATAGTTGTTTTGGTCGTAAACCTGCTGACATGAATGATCCGGCTGCCTCGCAGTCTGGCTTTTAAAGCTAAACCTCCATACAGGAAACAGGTTTTATAGGAAAGGGAAATGTATGTCATTAGAGAGTGTTGTTTGAGGCAGGCAAGGCCTCTATTTGAGACTACACCGAGATCTCATGTGGCCTTGGTGCAGCGTTGTCATCAAATCTGATGTGACTTCAAACTTCTACCCATAGTATTTAGCTTAATCAGTCTGGTGTTCATCACATACATCATAGCCCATCAGGCGTCTCAGGTCACTAGACTAGCTACCTGCCTTTCTGGCTTCTGATTTGTGATACTATCTCCCTCTTTAGGTCAGGCCAATTAAATCTGGATGTATTAATCCTGTCTAGAGGTGGGAATCCTAGGGTAACTCACAATACAATACAGTAGATGGTCTGTAATGACAATAACATTGTGATGAAACATCCCTGCAACAACAATATCCATATACAACATAAGCAACACTGTTAGGAGTCTTGACATAAATAAGCAATAAAATATGTTTATCATATAACCATCAATATGATAATGTTACACAAAAGTTAAGAATCATTATAAGATGGATGCACAATACAGTAGAGAAGTAAATGCAGCACTGAGTTGACACTAAATCCAGCAAAGACCAGCTCAGACTCCATGCATTTAGCTCAATTTTGCCCTGACTGCAAAGCCACATTTTTGTCTAACATCAGACCCAATTCTGAGCATCAAGAATGACAAATGTTCTGGTAGTGTGAAATAATTAACAACACTTCCGAGATGCCCCACAACCAAAATTCAACAAGACTAGCAAGTCATACAGTTGGACACCCTGACCAGACCTCAGCAACAAATCCTGACACCTACCAATAGGAGAGCAATTGTGAACACAAGAAATGAATTAAGCAAGTCCCCAGTTTTTCTCCAACCATGGATTTATGTGTAAATACAGTGAAGCAGTATGTATTTGCCAGGTTAACTGGGCTATTAACATTTTTATTACATTCATACCTCAATTTCTATTTGTTCTATTTGAAGGAGAACTGGCATATGATTTTTGTCAGAGCAAAACATGATGACACGGTGCTGTTTTGAAAGACCATATAAATGTGATTTTTGTGTTTGTCTTTTAAGAGCAAAACACCCTATCATTACTGCTGCCATGTGCAGACTTAAAGATGTTTGCTCTTTACTGTCATTTCATTACAAATCTCAACAAGTGACTATGGTTTTATTTTCATTTAAACCCATTTCATGAGTGTTTTTATTTTTTTATTTTTGCACTAATAGGTATAACATGTTTCTAAGTTAGGGATACACCATTTGCATTGGTTTTTACTAGCTATCAGCCAAAACCTGCGCTTTTGATAAACATCAGCTACAAGCAAACAATGAGAGCCAGAACTGATCTCAGTTGCAGAGCTTTGTCTGTTGCTCTGTAGCAAGTTAATACTGACACTAAGCACACCTAACAGCTGATTCAGACAAGAGATTTATCATTGAGCTGAAGACATGACCTGCTGTGCAAACTTTGTTCTGTTTTCATGGTCAAACATGAGACAAAATGCTGACATTGTAGGAGTTTTAACCAAAAGAAATGGAAAAAAAAAGACTTAGCCTAGGTATCAGCCATTGGCTGTACTGTGATTCTAAACTTCAGTATCTGCATTAGCTCTTATTTTCATAATTGGTACATCTCTATTTGAAACCACTGAAAAAAGTTACACTGTCATTTTTTAGTGTTATTTGGAAAAAAAATAGTGTTGCATAGTTGCTCTGTTGTTAAAGGATAATTATTGCCATCCAGGAGTGATTTTTGCAGATTGTAACTCTTTAGAGTTTGCTTCAAAGAAAAAAAAAAATACAGATTTTCAAGTACCAAACTTTGCATCTTACTCCGCAATGCATGGGTCAAAGATGGATGATAAAAGTTGGAAAAACACATCTGACATCAGGATGCTGCATCAGGATGATCTGTGAACGTTTTTTGTGGGGCGTTATTGTTTGCTTCATCTGATTGTATGGCCACTGTTATGGTTTTGTTGTTTATGATTTGTTAACATCATTATATCATTGTTGCTGTGATCAAGCTCCTGTTATACAAGCATGATGTTTTCATAGCTAAAGCATGCCTAGATTTCAGTTATTACAACCATAGAGTGATCTTCAATTGCTCTCAAAACTTCTTTAGTCAGCATCAGATTTTAATCAAACTTCAAGATGTTCTGTTCTGAGAATTAACCCCATGAATCCAAAAATCTCTTCACTGGAGTGACTTTGATACTTTTATTGTAGTTGGGTTTAAGGTTTTCGCAAAATCCTCTTGTAGGAAATCCATGACTTTTAACTCATTATATGGTGGTTGGTCCACCATGCTCAAATACTTCGAGGTGAGCATGCTTACTAAACATCTGTCTTACCGGTTCAACATCTGCCTCCCTTTTCCTTCTCTCTTCTGCTGAAACAACCCAAACAACTTTTCTGAAGACACTTCTCTACCTGATAAAACTTTCTCACTGTGATCATGAGGACGGAGATGGAAGGATTGGGGGGAGTGAAAGAGTGTTGCTCTGTGCTGGGTGAGGTGGTGGGGGAAAGAAGGAGCAAGAGGGAAAAGCTCTTACAGGAAAAATAAATAAATAAAAGAGAAGACAGCAACATCTGTGCAGAAACTTCAAACATGCTTTGAAAAGCAGAATGTGATTCCGTTCGGAATTCTGTGGCTCAGTAAACAGCCGGGTTTTATTTTGGAAGTCTGCATGCGTCTGTGTGTTAAGAAGAGGGGTTCTTCATAGAGGTGGCTGTCAGAGCCAGGACTGAGAGGTCTCAGACTGGTGGGAGCAAAGTCCTGGGATTAAAGGGGATGCAGTTCAGTTTGAATCCACCATAAATCCACTTTACTCACTTTTCATGGCAGCCATTTTTAGTCACTGTGTTGTCTTTTGTGATTTAATGGGATCTGCCTACACATAAACAGATGTGTGACTTTAAACTGCTCTGCTCCGTTAAAGTTTATTTAACTGAACTTGTTTCTCTTTCTCTCTTTTCTTTTTTCCCTGCCTCTCCTGGATGGGTGAAACCAAACATCGACTTTTACTTTGAAACCATCAGGTAATAACATGTTTTATTTATTGGAAGGTTTCTACCTAAGACAAGTTGGACCAAATATAAAAGCTGGAAAAATTTTTCTTCTGATAACAGCAATTAGGACTCATTGAAGTTTCACTTAAGTGGCTGCCTACCAAAAGTGAGGTACAGCAGACAAAGTGCAAAATGCCATGCCCTCTGGAGGGGAAATAGTGGTGAAACTTAAAAATCATTTGTAGTTCATGCAATGTTTTTGGATGCAGGGTTGTGGATCTGGATTTACATCAATAATCATTAGTTTGATGCCAACACATAATAAGAATGACCACAAGCTGACTTGCACAAGGATTTTTTTCTTAAAAATTCATGGTTATAAGGTCTGTCTGAAGTTTTGAAATGCCAGGTTTGTTTGTTGGCACCTCTTTGGTCTTCAATATGTCAACGAGTTACAGTTTGCACTTTGTAACCTGGCATAACTGTTTCATAAATCCATTGAATGGAATATTTTTCAAATTCATCTGGGAAGCCTCCCATACAAGTTTTGGGAAGGGCAGGACTTTTTGAAAAATTCTTGGACCAACATTCTGTCAGTCACAGTCATTAGGCCAATCAGAGTGACAAGACAAAATAAGGTATTATTCTGTACGGCTCATGAGCTCAGTGGGCAGACTACTAAATGTTGGAGCGAGAAGGTGGATAAAACTTATGCTGTGGCCAGTTGGGATTTGGGAGAAATGCAAAAACATCTTCTCTTACAAGGCTTTCAGTACGGTTCTATGACCCCTTTTATTAAGGTATATTTGGGCTTTTGGTGCCTTTATCATAAGGAGGACAGTGAATAAAGTTGGAACACTACAACACTAGTTAGTAGAACTAAACCTGGCCTGAGACTAGTAGAGACTCATGCCAAAGCAGGTTGGGAGAAGAGCAAAAACATCACTTCTGCAATGAAAAGCAAACACTATCCTTTGCTCTTCTTTTCATTATCAGAATCCGAATGAGCTTTATTGGCAAAGTATATGTACGCAGCAAGGAATCTGACTCTGGTTAGCTGTGCTGTCAATGTACAGAAGAAAACATTAAATACAGAAAATAAAAAAAGTGTAAAAGTATAGAAAAGTAAGATTTTAAGTATGTGCAAGCTCTTGTTAGGTACTTCTTCTAGTTTATACAAGTCCATGTGCATGATAGTATGGTTGAAAGATGTGCAAAGGGTGCAAGAATGCTGACTAGACATGATCAGGAGTATAAAACATACAATGAAGTGGGCAGATTTACATGAGGTACATAAGATTATTTAGGATAGTTACATTGAAAAGTGCAGATGTGTATATGAGGTGAGACATTTTTTTTTCTGCAGTGAGCTTTCTTACAGTATTTGAGTACAGTAATTAGATTAGTAAATATGTGCATATGAGATGAGGTATATAACAACACAGTGAACTTTGTAACAGTTTTAGTTACAGTTATTAGATTAATTAGTAGCATCTAAGGCGAAGAGGCATTTTACCACAGTGAGCTTCCCTTAGCATTAGAACTCCAGTAGGAGACAATCTAGTATATTTTACATTAAGCAGGGCTAAGTCGCTTGTTAAATGAAAGTATTTTTTCTGATAGACTGCATTGATTGGTTTGGTCTGTCATTCCTGGCACCTTTTTTTTAGATTGGAGCTTTGCAAGATGGATTTTGCCTGATGACAGACATGGTATCTGGCCAATCCACTTTGCAAGGTTATCCACTGTGTAAAAAGTACATTTACAGACTCATTTTTACTGGTTTGTTTCAGTGACCCTTCACCTATGCTTGTTTTCCTTGGGGAATTTCACTCTCATTTGCAAGCAGAAGGGAAGAGGAGGCACCTTTACAGCAAAACAAAGTCAATGGGGGACAATAACTAATTTGACTAATAGGGCAAGACTTAGCTGCAGTCTGTCTCAGAGAGTACCCTTTTGAAAATCAGTGATAGTTTGGTGTGCCTCTCTCTTTTGGCTGTAGAGATAAGGTAACTTACAAATACTAGCAGCAATGAAGCTTTCAAAAATTCTGCACGACTATCAGCAATCCTGCTTACAAAGGCAGAGTCTTCCTTGTGATAATTGAAATGGAAAGGACACAGTTAAATGACTTTTATTTAACAAAGGAAATGGTTTGCAAAGTTGACAAGAGTGAGAGAGCTTATTTAACTCAGATCATATTATTATTTCTGAATCGCTCATTTACACGCTTTGGAAATGGAGTAAACAGAAAATGTTGCTCTTTCTTAAGGGGAAAAGAAAGGTTTGAGTTCTAAAAGCAAAATACATCACTAGATGCTCATTTAAAAAGCTGCTGGATTACGGGGTTTTAGGCAGTCTTCCATTCTGTTCAACATTTTTAACTTGTAACAGATTCTGAGAACTTTTCCAACATTTTTCACTCTAATCAGGTAATACTTAATCCTGCAGTCTGAAAAGAAAATTGGGTGCTATAAACTTAAAGTGACAGCTGAAGAGTGAAGTAATTCATGCATTAGTTATAATGATGTGGTGCCGTTCATCAACTTGTCAGCGGCCGTCCAACAGGACTCATAGTGTGGTTGTTAGGTAGTCTATTGATAGACAGAGCCATGGTGGAGAAAATTCATCAATACAACATCTTGTAGACAGATCTTTGTCCTCCTTCATTTCTCATCTCTCTCATTAGTCCTTCTCGACACATTATTCTCATTCCCATCTCACTCTGCGGCTCCTCTGTGTCATTGCTGCCTCCCATTGTTCCTCCTCACTGGATAAGGCTATAGCTGTCCTTGTGAATGTGTGATGGAGTGGAGCGAGGAGCCTCTGCAGTGAGGTGATGGTATGTGAAATCACTGACATTACAAGCGGGTGGGGGTGGCGTTTTCTACTACAGCCGCTATCCTCTAATCGACAGGGGCACCGTCCATGTAGCCACATTCCTTCTCACCTCCACCCCCCGCGCCCTGTCCATCCAGCTGTCTCTCCATCACCTCTTCTTTCCTTTTATCTCCCTGTTCCCCCTTCTTTCTGTCCTCCCACATTGCTTCTCCCCTAGCAACAAAAGAACCATCTTCCCATGAGTTTCTGCATCCCTGTGTTTGGAACATTTTTGCATGTTTTTGTCCCTAACATCTCAAAAATCCCTTTTATAACATCTCTTCTTTTAAAATCAAAACCCCTCTCTGTGTTTCTGCTTATTTCTACACGCCTATTATCCATTTTCTCTTTGATTGCCTCGTTTTGTTGACTGTGTCTCTTTTCTGTGCATCTCTGCAATAAAATCACAATAGCCGGACGAGATTGCAGAGCACACAAAATAAATAAAGGCATCATAAAGAGAGAAAGACAGAATGGGGGTGTGATTTACGGCGATATGAAAGAAGGGCAGAGAGAAAAACAGAATCACAAAGAGTGATAGAGAGGGAGTTGTTGAGAGGCATCAAACACAAACAAAGTTACAAAGAAAATGTGAAGGATCATTTTGTGGCGACAACAAACTCATCTTACCTCCAAAAGTGCAGGTGAGAGGGAGCCCCCAACTGGCAGGAGCTGGTACTGGCACCCCAAAGCCCCAGTCTCCTCCAAGCAGTCACCCTTTACCTCCTGTTTCTTGCTTATTTACCCCATCTGGTCCATCTCTGTCAGACTAGGAGAGTCATTGCTTTACAGGGTCACAGATGATGTTCAGCAGATTAACTGTAATCTTGCTTTCACTGATGGCCAGATCAACCATGTGCATATGTTAGTGTCCATTTGCCCGTGCAGCTACAACTCCTCAGACTTAAATCTCCACTTGTTTTCCTCTCCTCTTTCTATTTTCTGCTTTTCCTCCCTATCTTCACTTGAGAGCTGCACTAAGCCAGTTCTACAGCTGTTTGCGTCATCATCTCTGTAAAGTGTGACCTAAACTCTTCATATACAGTGGAGATGTCAAGTGTATGCTCCACTAGGCCCTGGATGAAACAATGTGCACACACCTGCAGGATAAAACTGATGTGTCATCTTTGCAAGTATGAACCAATTCCAAAAAAGTTGGGGCACTGTGTAAAATGTAAATAAAAACAGAATGCAATGATTTTCAAATCTCCTAAACACATATTTTAAATACAAAAACCATACACAACATATTAGATGTTAAAAATGAGACAGTTTACCATTTCATGAAAAATGTTTGCTCACTCTGGATTTGATGGCAGTAACACTTCCCAAAAAAGTAGGGACAGAGCAACAGCAGGCTGGAATAGTAAGTCGTACTACTGAAAAACAGCTGGAGGAGCATTTTGCAACAAATTAGGTTAACTGGCAATAGGTTGGTAACATGACTGGGTATTAAAGGAGAATTTTAGAGAGGCAACGGACAAGGCCAAAGGTTAATGTCAGAGGATGGTGATCTTTTTGCTCTATGATGACACTGCATTAAAACAGGCATAATTTTGTACTGGAAATCACTGTATGGGCTCAAGAACGCCTCTGGAAATCATTGTCTGTCAACACAGTTCACCATGCAAGTTAAATCTGTATCATGCAAATATGAATCCATATGTGAACAGGATCCAGAAATGCCACCATCCCTTCTGGGCCAGAGCTCATTTGAAATTGATTGAGGTAAAATGGAAAACTGTCCTATGGTCAGATGAATTGAAGATCTGAGATTTTTTTTTTTTTTTTTTTTTTTGAAACCACACTGAGCAGCTTGAATCCTACATCAGATAAGTATGGGACAACATTCCTCTCCCAAAACTCCAGCAACTGGTCTTCTCACTTTCCAGTCATTTGCAGACTGGTAAATATGGCCCTGTCCCTACTTTTCTGGGATGTGTTCATACCTTAAAATTCAAATTAAGCTTATATTTCTCCTGACACGGTGAAATGTCTGTTTCAACATCTGATTTGTTGTTTATGTTCTACTGTGAATAAAATATGGATTTAAGAGATTTGCAAATCATTGCATTATGTTTTTTCATTTACATTACCCCAACTTTTTTTTGGAGTTATGGTTGTATACAAATTGTGCTGCAAAGTTAGGCTAACACACACTCACATGCTTACACACATTTCCCCTTCCTCGCTTTAACCTCTGGTGCCAACCACCCATCAGCGTCTATCATAAACCTCCTCTCCCTCCACCTTGTCTCCATAGCAACACCATAGCAACCCTCTTTTGCTTGCAGAGCCCTTGACATGAACCCAACCCCGCCCCCTCTCAAGCCCCTCCATCTGCCACCAATGGGCATTGTCCATCAGCACTCCTGACATCTTGATTGGCAGTTGCAGCTCGGCCACGCGTCGCAGAGTGCGTCTCTTTAAAATGAGACTTCCCCGTGAAGGACGTGTAGAAGAATGCAGAAATTGGTTTACTTGAGCTTGAGTTGTTCCCATCATGAGCTAGGAATAACCTGATGGAGGCCAACAGTCGCTGTCAGAAAAGGCGTTTGAGAGGTCTTCAGTCAAATCCTTGTTTCTGTCTCTGATTGTCAAGTGATGCAGAGAGTCTAACCTGACTCGCAGGCATCAATCACAGAGGTACGACATGCATCATGCCATCAAGACAGGCTCATTCATGGCCGTTATGCCAGTACATACACTGGTCTAGTGATGTACAGCATGTAATAAGCATGTCAGGGATACCTCCCATGTCTGCAAGGCTCCTGTGACAGTTTCATGAGCATTAACATGATATATAAAAGCCATCATCAGCCTCTGCAAACATGACTAATGTTTCAGCACAGTCTGCACTGACACTGGGCATTGATAATGTCTGTGATGTCATCACTTAATGCCATGAATGGACTCTGTTTGGACTGTTTGGACCATTTTTCATCCTTTATGTCCAGCTGTTAACAGCTCCTGTATTATTGACAATGTATACAAATGCATATTATAAACACAACAAGCAAGCACAAGCAATCACAGCTTGGCTCGTCACATAGCTGTGTGAGGGGGGTGTTGTGTTGGATCAATACTCTGTCAGTCGCTCTAACTGTATCATTATTATTTTAATGACCGCTGTATTTTCTCTCACTGATGGCCTTGGAGATGAACAGGACAACAGCAGAGGTCTTTGAGAGTTCACCGCTGCAGCCAGGTGTCTGGTGACATTTTGAACATGCTCAGCAGCTAATGAAGACAATATACAAGTTTATTGATTAATGCTGCAGTTTCAACAAAACACTTATTTTGATTTTGTTCTCGGAGGCTTTCCTCTCCTGGTGCTCTTTAAGTTTAATCTGCTCTTTGGCCAGTGAGGGCAAAGTGGTGTCAATACTAATGTAATTCATTGTTTTATAGTGGAGCTGAGCTGCCCTGCTGGGGTTTATGAAGTATGAGCCTTGATGTAATATCATACGGTGCTTAACACAGAGTGTGATACATATATATATGCTGCCACACTGCTTGGAAATGTTGCAAAGCATTATACCCGCAGCTACGTATTATTTTCATTGATAAATTTGATCATCATTTTTCCAATTAATTGTTCAGTCTGCAAAATGTCAGAAAAGGTGACATTGTAAATCACCGGTTAGTTAACCTGGCAAAGATTAAGGATAGTCTAATAATAGTGACATTTAAAGAGCAAAATGTTACATTTGATCCTGAAATTTCAATAGCATAAGAAGTAACACATTTTAATAACATTAAAAATTAGCAACACAATATACAAACAACCATTAAAGAATGCAAGCAATCGCAGTCACAGGCTGTGTCTGAAATAACTCACTTCTTACATAATACAGCCCCTATAAAAATATCCACCCCCTTGGATATTGTACCCTTGAATTGTTTTTATAAATTGATCATGGTCAATATAATTTGGCTTTTTAAACCAAGAAAAGAAAATCATGTAAAAGAAAATGTAAGTAAATATATATAATATTCACTCCCTTTAAAGTGACTGACCCAATTCAACAGAGGTCCAGACAATTGGTGCTAGTAGTTTTACAGTAAGTGAAACGAGGATTGCCTGAGTGCAGTGAATGTGTCTCAAGTCAAGGACACCTGTTTCTGGAAGGTCCAGTCACTGGTTAATCAGTATTTCTTGCTACCTTTACTCCATGAAGACAAAAGAACACTCCATGCAACTCAGAGAAAAGGTTATTGAAAGTATAAGCCAGACAAGACTAGTGAGAGGCCACCAAGACACCTATGTTACTCTGTAGGAATTGCAAGCTTCATCAGTCGAGATGGGAGAGACTCTACATACAACAATTGTTGCCTGGGTTTGTCAAAGCTTTATGGGAGAGTGGCAAAGAGAACTAGAGCAGAGTTTGCCAGAAGGCATGTGGGAGACTCCGTGGTCAAGTAGAAGACGCTACATTAGAACAAACGCACCATCTCCACTATGAAATATGGTGGTGGCAACATCATGCTCTGGGGAATCTTCTAGGACATGGAAGGCTCATAAAGGTAGAGGGTAAAATTGATGCAGCAAAATATAGGAAAATCCTTGAGAATCTTAATCTTTTTCAGTCTACAAGAGAACTACGGCTTCACAAGAAGATTTATTTTCCAGCAAGACAATGAACCAAACCATACAGCAAAAGCTAAACAGAAATGGTTTAAAATCAACAAGGTGAATGTTCTGGAGTAGCTGAGTTAGAGCTCAGACGTCAACAACAGATAATTTTTTGGCTAGATTTGAAAAGGGCTGTTCAGCCTGATCCCTGTCCGACCTGACAGAGCTTGAGCAATTTGATTGACATTACTTCTATAAAATCTGTTTTCACTTTGACATTATTATCATTTTTTTATAATGACAATGATTGATTTCTGAAATCAGTAAAAAGGTTAAATTCAAGTGGGTGAAAACTTTTTTTTGGCGTTGCAATACACGTTATGAGGCATTCAGCTTTGAGTAGCATTGTCCCAGTGATAAGAAAAAACCTCCAAAAAACTATATATTGTAGACTAGTTTGAAAGCACTGTTAGGAGTAGTGTAGAACTGATAGTGTCACGTGGAGAGACAACCGTTAGTGATTGCGGCACCAGATGAGCAGCTTAAACAGCAGATTGTTTCTGCACAAACACAAACAGTAACAGTGTTTTGTCTCTGTATGCTACCTGATCAAATCCATGTGTACATGAATGACCAGCAGTGTACCGACATGTCAGTGTTGTTCCTTTTGTGTCTGTTTTAACCTTGCTTTTTTTCTCTTATTAAACTCCAATGATGTGAAG
This sequence comes from Cheilinus undulatus, assembly GCF_018320785.1. NCBI lineage: Eukaryota > Metazoa > Chordata > Actinopteri > Labriformes > Labridae > Cheilinus > Cheilinus undulatus. Next base: position 33,437,768 of record NC_054873.1, read on the forward strand.
TTTTATTAAGTCCCACTGCACTGCAGCATCCAATCAGTAAGGTATATTCGGCAAGGAGGCGTGTCGGTCAGTTGAATGAGTTCCAGGAGGCATGCTCTTACTCATTGGTGCTCAGATCTCCCTCCTCTCTCCTCTGACCTCAGAGTGATTTAAGAGCTTTGGGACAGTCCTCATCATGACAGGTCAGATACTACTTCAGTTCAACTGAGGATAGACAACTAAGGGGATTATTTGTTACACCTTCTTACCAATGACTATCTACCATCATGCATTGTGGTGGCAAGTGTAAACTAACACTGGATTACTAGGCAAAGTATGTGCTCAATGAGCTGGACAAAGAATGAGACCATGCAGTTCAGAATAGATTTAACAATAATTTATTGAAACTAACATGGCCTTATTTAATGTTAAGATTTGTAATATGTACATGAGTGTTTTTGCAATGATGAATAATGAAGTGGTGTTGTAAAGGCAAAACAAAGACAGCAAACTATAGATGATGATGATGCAATATATAGAGAGAGATGGCCTGAGAGGTTGCCTTGGTAGTAATGTTACAGTCAAGAAGGAGCAGGTTCAAAGAGCTGTATGTTTTATGTGATCAATCTGTTTGAGAGCGGTTTTTAAACTTGATTTACAGAATAAGGATATTTTGTCTCTCCACCCTTCCACCACAGGCAGACCTCACACTAATGACACATGCTTGATGGTGTACCATAATTGTTTCAAATTAAAGCTTTCATAGGGCCCAACCAGAGACTCCCAAGGTGTTTTTGGGAAAACAGAATATTTCAGAAAATAGTTACATGATTTTTTCATTTATTAGGAAATAAGCACAACTGGAGTAAAATACAGCCACAAATACCAATCACATGTCAAAACATTGCTAAATGATTTGAGCTAATGAAGTTAAAATGGTACCAAATGAAAAACTGTCTCTGAGCCAAAAGAGCCAAATCTTCTTGCTGAGCTAAGCAAAAATGACCCTGAACACTAAAAAAGAAAGAAATATGTCCATCTACATCACTACATTGAAAACTACCCAGACATAGCCTGCTCAGGTGTATGACATCCAATAAACTGGCTTCACCCCTCCCTACCTGAAGGCAACATGGAGGGGGACAAGACAGCAGGAGGACCACTGTCACAGTCATGGGTCATCACAGTGTGCTGAATAAATTAGTTCTGGCTTGAAAATACGTTTCATTATTTTAATTATTTGTGATAGAATAATGTTTTATATACCCTTTATGATCACCTTTATAATCACTTTATAAACTTAATGTGTTCATCATAGTTTATATCTACTTGGAATTTTATATTTACTTGAAATATTTTTACTTTGACAAACTTGACAACAACTACAATCATTTTTTTTTTTGTTTTTTTTTTAATTTATCTATTTATTTATTTATGCTGTAGTAAAGTATAGCCTTTTTCAAAATAAAAACCCATTTTCATAAAACAGAATTACCTTTTTTTAGTCATGTTAACAATGTGGATGGCACCATCAAGCCATTAGGAAATAATGTCAGACTTGAGCCTGATGTGCACAAAAGTCAGGATGAAGAAGAAGGGACTACATAATTTAATCAAAAATGGGTTAAGTGTTGGAAAAAGGGCAACAGTGGGCAGGAAAACTTGTGAAAAGTGGTAAAATGGCAAAAACAGGTAAACAGTGGCAAAAACTGACTGAAAAAAGTGATTAAAAAAAAGTGGTTCCAGAGTGGCCATGGTGGGTTGAAAGTGGCAAAAATAGACTCTGAATGGTAAAAAGGGTTGGGGAAAATGGTGAAGAGTGGTTCAAAGTAGCAAAAACGGGTTAAAAGAAAAAATAAATGGGCTAAAAGGGCAAAAAGGGTCTAAGCAATGCAAATTGGATGGTAAAAAAAATAGTGAAAAGTGGCCAAAATAGGTAAACATTGAAAAAAACTAGTCAAATTTGGCACAAATTGGTTTAAAAAGACAAAAAGGGGCTACGTAAGGCAAAAGGGGCAATAGTGGGCTGGAGAAAATGGTGAAAAGTGGGTAAAAAGTGGCAAAAATAGGTAAATGTGGCAAAATGGCTTAAAAAAGACACTGGAGAAGATAAAAAAGGCAAAATAGGTAAGAAAAAAAACAATGAAAAGCAATTAAAAAGTGCATAAAAATTGGTCAGAATTAGCATAAAGCTGCAAAAATGAATTAAAAGTAGGAAAAATGTGTGGAGACAGTGATGAAAAAGTGGAATAAATAAGTTAAACGTCAGAACCCAATACCAGCTTGACACACTTTTCAGCCTCAAAATAATGTAACTATTAGCCGGGATGCTAGCACAAATGCTACTGATCCAACCCACATGTGTAGATATCATCAATAAATCACACCTGTGGAGGGACCATTAGGCAGGCCTTGGTTTTTTCAGGGTCCCAGCCAATTCTGTGGGCAGGCCTGGCTGTATGCATATGTTTGAATGTTTGTGATGGAGGCAGATATTACTGTGATGCAGTAACTTGGTATAAAGGGTGCAGGTTTTGCATAGATGAGAGAGTTAGAGAGGAAAAAAGTAAAGTATAGCAGTAAATGAAAAATGAGAGGACAAGGACAGAGAATAAAGTATTATTTCAGTAAAAGTTTTGCTGGTTCAGTATCTAATGATAGAGCTGAGTTTTTAAGCACTACTTTGGGGGATTTTGTTGTATCAGTTAACATAAAAAAATGTATTTAGCTGGAGCACTTATCATAACATCATTATTACAGACAAATTTAAAAGTTTAAGAGGCTTAAGTCGCCTCATTTGTCTCTAGGATTTAGCTTTGGAATAGAATATAAAGAGAGGGAAATGAAGCGAGACAGTGTATGCTATAAGGTGGGTGTATGTGTGTAGTCTCAGTGTGATTCTGCTCCTGCAGTCCTGTATGTGGTGACAGGCTGACATCACAGTAAAAGCCCCCTGAAGTCGTGTTGAACAGATGTCTCTCTGCTCCCTCAGTTTTCAGGGCGGTGTAGTACGTAGACCTGGCACTCAGTCTCTCCCTCTCCTCTTTGTTTCTATCTATCCCCCTGTCTTCTTGAGTTACTCTCCTTTTAAATTATGAAATGTTGCTGTGCTTTCTCCAGTCAACACTATTCAGGCTTCTCTCTCCTTTACCCTTTTTTTCATATTATCTTCTTTTGCTGTTCAGACCGTTTTCCCTCGGCTCTTTCAGACATCTCACTCTCAGATCGTGCTTTGTTCGCTAAAAAAGGCCAGGTGAAATGGACTCTCAGTGAAGTGCCCTTGGTGTTTCTATGTACTTTATTTTAGTGCTCCCCTGTGTCCGTATGTGTGTCAGGTTTGTACGTATCTGCACTTTTTGTCCGAGGCAGCATTCCAAACCCTGTGACGTGAGTCCTGTCTCTGAGTAAAGCGGGCAATCTGGGCCTTGGCTTTTCGCCAGAACCGCTTTCATTTCCATTCAGCAGCCGGGACGTTACTCACTGCAACACACATGTGCACTGCTCAAGCACAAAAAAAGGCATATATAAACACAGAGAATCATTGATAATTACAGACAAGCTTAAGAGTGTTCAAAGAGGGCCAGTGCAGCAGCTTTCCTTGCCTTTGTAAGACTTTCTCTTTTTCACTCTTGTCTTTAAGAATTTAATATTTTCTTACAAACACCCACTTAAACACACAAAAACACACACAAACCATGTTGGGGAGGCATGATGCAACAGCAGAGCCATCTCTCCTTGTACCCCCTGGGAGACATGTGGGGGTGGGGGTGCAGAATAAAAAGAGACATATTGGGCAACAACAAAAATAAGGGGAGATTGAGAAAGAAGAAAGGAAGAGGAGTGATTGACTAAGGAGAGGGAATGAGGAGACAATGTGAGAGTGATAGAGTCAGTTCAGTTAAAAGAGAAACGGAGAGAGCGATCTGGTTTTTGGTGGCTAATAGAAATTCCCATGTTGCCTCATTGAGATGCAGCGGTGGCTTGGCTAATGAGCTAGCTGCAGCTGACACATTGATTCAGCCAGAAGAGTGGCTGAAATGATTCCACTCCTCTGAAAAGAGACATGTCAACAGCTATATCAGTGGCTATCACAGGGGTAAATACCAACGTATTTCCAACTTTCTCCACTTCTTGGGAACTTCTTTCTTCTGCAGCTCTGTTCTTTGAAAAAGACAGGTTCGATAGTGAAAGTGCATGAGTGGGTGACTGGCTGTAGCTGGAGTTCTTATGGAATATTTGACTGAAAGATGCAATAAAATGTTGAAAAATGCATGTAAAATATCAATGGAAAAAGAAAATATGGATGCATATAAGAATGTAATTGGGTGGGAAAGCCAGCTTTCTGCAAAAATAAAGCAATGTCCCTTTAAGAGAATATGCAAATAAGCCTGTATGACTATGTGTTATCATGCTCTGCAGAATGTGCGTGTAACACAGATTATGCATCGATGTAAAAATAGAGAAAACAGGAGAAGGTTCCAATTCAAATGAGTCATAATCAGTCATCTCAGAGGCTCTGCAGCTGTCTTGGAAAATAGATAAAAAATACATGTGTTGATACACAAGAGAGGTTTTTAAGACTGTATATACTCTGCCTTAGTTTAACTCATGGCAGGACAGCACAGGGATTCAGTTTTGTAAGTTTCACCCACTCAGAGGTTAGAATGGATAGAATATGTCAGACTAGTCGTTAATAATTTATATTTCCACCAAATCTTACAGAATCTGTGCAAAGCTATTAACTATCCTTCACAGGGATGTATTGGTCTAACTCTGGTATCTGCAATTCAGTCCTGTTAATTGACCTGGCACATGGGTAAAAAAATGTGGCAGCAACAGGTGTCTGAAACAGATTTTTATCTGTTTTATGTTATTAATTTAATCCTGAAATCTAGTGCATGTGCTGATTTAGAGAAGAGATTTTTTTTTTTTAATCAGGCAGATGGACAAACTCTGGTCTGCTTTTTATAGGCAGACATGAGAGAAAATACAGACTTTGACCAAAAGAAGTTATGACACACTTCAAAGTGCTTTTAATCTGGCTTTTTATTTTTCTATTATTATGATGAACTTATTTAAATTTAGGTGCTATATATTTATTTTTTAGATCAGAATTATTGCTTGAAGCACAGTGTTAAGTCTCTCTTTTTTAATCTTGTATTTTAATATATATTGCGTTTTAATGCCCAGTTTTTGCTTTATTAACATTGATGTTATGCTCTAAATATTCTTAATATTTAGTTTTTTGACTCTGCACAGCACTATGATCTGCTGTATGTAATATTGCCTTATAAAAAAAAACCCTGCCTTGTGTACTGTGGGAATAAAGAGAAAAAATCAAGGACTAAAATAATCAAATAATTGATGGGTACAGTTGTTTTGTACCATGCCTGAGCACAATTTTTAGCCATTCAGAGGTGGACTTGCTGGTGTGTTTCTGATCATTGTTTTGTGGCATAACCAAATTGCATTTGAGCTTGAGATAATGGACTGATGGCCAGACATTCTCCTTTTGGATTTTCTGGCAGAGAGCAGGAGTCACCCAGGTCCTGATGTAAGGCTATGCATATCTTCCAAAAGGTTTAACTTTTATCTCAGGTCACAGAATGTTTTCCCAAAAGACTTCATCAATCATCATCAAGATGTTTTTAGTCAAATGTAAGATGAGCCTTTGAGTTCTTCTTGGTCAGCTGTTGTTTTGGCCTTCGAACTCTCCGTGGATGCTATTTTTACCCAGTCTCATTCTTATTGTTTAATCATGAACACTGACCTTAACTGAGTCAAGTGAGGCCTGCAGGTCTTTAGATACTGTTCTGGGTTCTTTTGTGACCTCCTGGATAAGTCATCAATGCACTCTTGGACTGATTTGGTAGGCAGGCCACTCCTGGGAAGGTTCACTGTTCCAAGTTGTCCCCATTTGTGGATAATGGCTCTCACCGTGGTTCGCTGGAGGTCCATAGCCTTTAGATGGCTTTGCCATGCTTTCCAAGCTGAAAGATGTGAATGACTTTATTTTACACCTGTTGTTGAATTTCTTTAGATTGCAGCATAATGTGTTGCTTTTTGACAGCTTCTATTTAAATGATTAGGCATTATAGCAAGGGTAATATCCACTGGCAAAAATTCAAATCATAGCTGCCAAAGTAATTGGGGAGAACCACCATAAAAAGCTGAAGAGATGCTGCCTGTACTATACTTAATGCATGTTTACCCTTTTATGTAGTCCTAGCTGGAAACAGAGATGTGTAGTTGAGATATGTTGTGTAGGACAGTGAAAATCTTGTATTCCATACTTCAAAGCAGCCCCCTCACACTCACTCCGGTGCACAGATCTTGTCTTCATTGTTTCCGTTCAGAGAGGTGTTTCCAATCAAACCTCTCAGTAATAGTGAAGCTTTGACACTCTGACCTTTCTCCTGTGCAGCATTTGTTCTAGGCCAGGAGAGAAGAAAGGCTAAACAGAGACATAGGAAGGTGGAAGAAAAGCTGGGAGAGCAAAGCACTGGACAGTATTCTTGAATATAGTGAGCCTGTGTTTTCATCAATGTCACACATTATGAGGTTCACCTCACCCCAAATAGACACAGAAACTCTCCCCTACAAAATATTACATCCTGAGCAACACACAGTCAGTACTTCTACCAATAACCTTGTCCAAACTGACCATAATAGCAGGTTTTATTCTCACAGTGGACACTTTAACCTGTTGTTATTTTGAGATCAGCTTGTCAAAAATTTGACCAAGGTAAAAGTTTCATTCTACAGAAGAATAAGTCAGAGTGGGGGGCTTGTCCACGTCCCTGTTAAAACATCACAGCATTTCCAGCCCATGTGTTCAAGCTGTCATCTCCCCTGTCTGCCCCGAAGTGGGAACGCAGCGCCCTCATCGCCAATTAAACTCCAATCAACAAACGAAGATGGAGTGAGACATCGAATTACATCCAATATCCTCTCCCATACTCGAGCCTGTCTTTGCCAGACACAAATTAGCTTACAAATTAAAGCTCCGAAGATGAGAGAAGTCGAGTTGCCAGATAACAACCAAATAACATCCTGCCAGCGTTTTGATGTGTTGCTCCAACTTGGAATCAGATTTCCTTGATGTGCGTGAATAGTTGAGTTTTCCTGGTTGAGCTCGGACCATTCATTTCCATCTCCATTTGGAAAGACGCTGGTTATTTAGACAGGTTGATGAAAACTTGTCTCACTGATGTCTTTTCAGGCTTGATCCATGTTTGATAATGAAGATGTTGCAAAGACAACCCAAACACTGTTAATTAATGAAATAACTCAAGCTGAATTATAGATGGAGGTTTGATTAATTGCTCCTTCGAATCACATTTCTTCTCCAGCCAACGTAATTGCCAGAAACTGTGAGGATTTTTCCAGCGTGCTGGTGTTGGCGTGTATGAATACGATCGTGCTTGTGTGTGACAAATACAGAACAAGTGCAGCGCCACCGCCAGCAGTCTTTTTATGGCTACAGCGAGGTTTTGTAATATTATCCAGTCAGATGTTTAATAATTCATACTCTTATATTGGGGGTTATCTAACACATGACAGGCAGACAGTGCAGCTCTTTGAGTGGTGTCTAGGGGCTCCTTTCACTGTGAAGCCTATCAGAGAGGCATCACCAAGGTACCAATCCTCAGCTCATCGTTTCGCCTCTTTATTTGACTCCCGTCTCCCCGGAGGAGCATGTGAGTGCATGTTTAGCATGCACACACATATGTTTCAACAGTGACATGCATATGGGAGTCGGTATAATCATTTTCTGTGGACATTCTTTGTTCAAGTAAGCTGTAGTTTTTGTGTATGTACATGTGCACGTGCACGTGTTTGTCCCGTCTGCTGCAGTTGCTGCATCGGGCCTGGTGTGGCTAATTAAGAGAAGTCTGCTTGCATTATTCATGAGGCTGTAATTATACATTCCTTTTGCTGATCCCCAGTCAGAGGCATTAAAAATAGATCTGAGTCTCTGTGCCCCGCCCTCCTAGGCCCCACTTTCCATCCATATTTTGACTACGTCTCTCCCTCTCTTCACCCATTCTTATCAGTATTTCTCCGTCTCCCTGTCACTGGCCTCATAGTCTCAACTTTCTTTTAAAATTTTGCTCTCTCCATCTCCTCTCTCATCTCTGCCCATCGAGTCTTCATTCATGTTTGCTCTGATGTTCCCATTTGGGGAGAACATTCCTCTGACACTGTCACTCTCGCTCGGCTCTGCGGACTGAGCTCAAGTCGCGTCAGGCCAGAATTCAGAGTGGATCATTTTGAATCTGCGACGACATTCCCGCAGAGATTCAGAAAAGAAACGATATCACTGCCTCTGATCAACTTAATAGGGAGAGTGTTTCCTCACTAGAGCCAAATTCTCTGCCCACAAAGTTCCCCCTTTGTAATCCACAGAATCTGCAACAGCAAAATCCAGCTTTTTAAATGAGACATGGCTTCAGTACGGATAAGCAAGAGGGTGGAAATTTGACAAACATGTTTGCCATGTGTTTCCAGTAAGCCATCAGCATCCAGGAACTTTTTGCAACTTTCTTTTTGTGCTGTGTAACCATGCATTTATTACCTCTGGCACTGGGACTTGTTTGTCCTCCTGGCAGAAGAATGTTTGTGAAGCTTGCATCCTCCAGCATGCAGGTGATGAACTTCTAAGAACACTTGTGCACATATTTACATAATGATCAGGTTTAGGCTGAAAAGGGTGGGAATTCTGCAAGATCTGCCAATCAGGAAGCTTGTTTGATTAAAAAAAACTGCATAGCTCAGTATGAGCTGCCTTTGGGCTACACGCTCACTTATTCCTATTTTTGTTTCAGAGTACACAAATTTAGCACTGCCTCGAAGCAGCTCAGAACTTTATTGGCCTATGTGCCACATTTCACTGTGTTCAAGTTTTTGGGGTTAAATTATATAAATAAAGTTTGTATGTGAAACTGACTTCAAATACACAAGGATCCACTCTTTCTGTAACCAGAACTCAACCACAGAAAACACATAGAAATAGAACAATAACACCAGCTGCAGTAGAGGTGTTTTTTTAAATGATAGAGATACAGCGTTGGAAGCAGTATGTTAACAAAAAAAGTGCCTGTATGTTTAGTTTTGTTTTGTTTTTTTTATACAGTGTGTTTTGCTATGCTCATTCCATCTCAGTTGGAATTTTGGAAAAGATACAGATCATTAAAATACACTATATAGACAAAAGTATTCAGCTACCTGACCATAACACAAACAGAAAATGTAATGACATTGTATTCAAATCAAGTATTTTAATATGCAGTTGATCCCCTTTTTGCAGCTACAACGAATTCCACTCCTCTTGGAAGGCTTTCCATGAGATTTTGGAGTGTTTCATTGGGAATTTGTGGCCATTTATTCCAAAGAAAATGTATGAGTTCAAATGCTGTTGCTTCTTCTTGTCTGACAAGAATGTCTAGCTGATAATCTCTGCTCCAGTTCATCCCAAAGATGTCAGTGGGGTTGAGGTCAGGGGTCTGTGCGGGCCAGTTCTTCCACATCAAACTCATCAAACCATGTCTTTGCTTGTGCACTGGGGCACGGTCATGTTCGATAAGCAAAGAGCTTTACCCAAACTGTTGCCACAAAGTTGGAAGCAAAGCATTGTCTGAATGCAATGCTGAAACATTAAGATTGCTCCTCACTGGAAATAAGGGGTCTAGCCCAAACCCTGAAACTCAGCCCTATGCCGCTATCCCTCCACCAACAAACTTCACAGTTGGCACAGTATAGCAAGCATTTAATGTTTGCCCAGTATCTGCTGAACAAAGACTTGCACATCTGACTGCAGAACAGAGAAGCATGATTTGTTGTTCTACAGAAAACGCTCCACAAGCACACAGTGTCTGTGTGCTTTGCACCACTCCATTTGAAGCTCGCCATTGGACTTGGTGATGTGAGGCTTACATGCAGCTGCTTAGCCATGAAAACCCAACCCATAAAGCTCCCACTGCAAAGTTGTTGTGCTTACATTAATGCCAGTGGAAGTTCAGCTGTGGAATCAGCAGAGTGTTGGTGACACCATGCCACCTTAGCAGTCGCTGACCCCGCTCTGCAATTTTATAGTGGTCTTCTGATTTGTTGCTGAGTTGCTATTGTTCCTAAATGCTTCCTCTTTCTAATAATATAATTTACAGTTGACTGGAATATCCAGCAGGGATGACATTTCACTAACCATCTTATTGCAAAGGTGGCATCCATCACAGTAGCACAACTGAGTCTCTGAGCTCCTCAGAACCACTCATTTAGTATCACAAATGTTTGCAAATGGAGACCGCATGGCTTGGTGCTTGATTTTATACACCTGTGACAACGAGTCTGATTGAAAAACTTGAATTTAATAATGAACAGGTGTGGCCAAATACTTTTGTCCATCTATTGTACATATGCTGACCTCATAGCTGATGGTGAAGTATGTACAAGAACAGTCAAAGCATAACACAGTAACCTATTTGATATCCACCCAGCCTTTCATTTCATTTTCTTCATCTTCCAGCCATCTTTACTGTCAGTCTTGGACTTATTGAACAAATGGAAATTGATCAGGTTGGCTTCAGTTCCATAGTATTGGCTATTTGAAAATATCACTTTGTCATGTTGGCGCCTGTATCTGAGAGTGATCAATACAAACCCTTTGTCATGCTCTTTTTTGGGATCAATGAATCCACATGGTGGCATCTGTTTTCTTCCAGTCGGACACATATGACTGTATAGGGTCTCTTTCATGTATCAAGTACATGTTGAGGCTTGAGAAAAATATCCATCCATCAATTATCTTTCCTGGCCATCATTAGGCTAGAGGCAGGGTACAGCCTGAACTGGTCACCAGTCACCAGGCTGATATACTGTATCTCAGGAAGCCTGCAAACTCCACACAAACAGGCCCTGTCCAACTAGGATTGAAAACTTAGATAAACCTACATGCCAATTGTTCACTTTTCAAATTAACAATGGACTTCAAATCCTTTTCCATTGTTTAAGTTTTTGAGTTGTTGGCCCATCCATCACCCCCCTTTAAGACTTATTTTTTGGCACTCTCTGTTATAGCAACACATTTTTCTTAGCATATTTAATTGTTACAGATGGTTGAGGTAACATTCACTTGAATGCTAAGTGAATCTTGTAGGGCTGGGTAATAAGGCTTGAAAATAAAATCTCAGAACAAATGGAATTTTCCTTTTGGGGTTAAAGTGTGAGCTGTAAACTTATCTGTTAAAGGGCACTATGCCATTTTAGGGCAGGTTACAGTATAAGAAGTTGCATGAGGAATAATTGAAAACACTCATGTTAGAAATAGGCTACATTACCCTATTTATAACAGGTAAGATTATTAACTTTATGAAATTGGCTTTATTCTGAAACTTATTTGAGTGCTTGACTTTCTCCCTGCAAGGTGAAGTGCAAATCATCAAAATGTTTGGCACACGTTCTGACTCGTCCCTGACCCGTCTGTCCTGTATTCAACTGGAAAAGTGTGAGGGAGCAGCTGAAGAAGTTTAAGAGAAAATCTAGATTTTAACTATTCAAAATTTCCACAAATATGGTTTATGGTGCTATAAAAAGTGCCCAGTGTGCCAAGTATAATAAAACGGTTACAAGCTTGCTCACACTCACACCTGCGGGCAATTTAGAGTCACCACTGTGAGAGGAAGCTCAAGTATGCAGAGAGAGCCCATGCATGTATGGGGAGCATGCAAACTCCACACAGGATGACCTCTCCAACCAGGATTCAAACCAGGAACTGTCTAGCTTTGAGGCAACAGGAAGGCATTTCAAGAGAAAAATCTAGACTTTCACTTTTCGAAATGTTCTCAGATATGTTTTATTGATAGAAATTGAAATATACCTAGGTTTAGCATCTCATCCACCCACCAGTTGGTCTTATGACAGATTGTGACCCAAGTTTTCAAAAAGTTTTCAACAATGGATGTTTAGTTCATTGAATATGTTGCAGTTTGGAGCATGATTGGACCAAAACACCTGAAATAAAAAAGAAAATGGATATAACTGGCATTTTTATACTCTCTTTCCCCATCATAATGTATCAGTTTTTGCCAACTTTCTAGAGAACTTGTGAAATTACTTCATTATCATGGGAAAAGTAGCAATTTATTACAAGAAGAGGAGATACATTAGTTGAAATATTGATCAAACATTTAAATTTACTCAATTTCACAGTACAACAGGGTAAAACAAAAGGTATCAATGCATGTCCACAAGGGACTTCAGGACTTTTGCTACCACTTTTTTTTTTAGACACCTAGTTGCGACCCACTGAAAAGTGCTCCGCAACCCACTTTTGGGGTCCGACCCACCTGTTGAGAACCACTGCTATAAAGATTGCCCTGTGCATCAGTATCAGACACTGAGGGATTTCAGCTGCTAATAGCTGTAAAAATATCTATCATCTGCTCCCACTGTTTACTCCATCTCAAGGTCTTAATTCACAAAATGTGTAGCACAAATGACATCCAAGCACTGCTGTGTCCTAAAAGTTGTACTGTTCCCTGCTGTTTGCTCCTGTTTGCATCTGAATGTGGAGAGAAGGTATCTTTACACTGCACATAGCTGTGCTCTCATGTAGGGAGGAAAATGTGGTCCACATAAGGATGATCAACCATTAGGTTGAGGTCACACTCCCAAAAAATTGCATCTTTAAATAAAATCTTCCTCCATGAATGAAGAAAGAAAGGGCAACTAGAAGAAGGAGCAACACTTTCACACAGTGGTGAGGTATTTAACCCCTCTCAGCCCTGGACTGAGTTAATCACTTTTTATAGACACTCAGAAGGTTTAGCAGGTTTAGCAGGTACAACTGAGTCAAAAAGATGGTGAGTGCTGCAAATAGTCATCATGCTTTTGGAACCATTCTCTTAATACAAGGCTATATCGTTGAAGCAACAAACAACACAAAGCTGCTGGTTCCAGTACTTGTAAGGAAGGAGTAAAAGCCCATGCATTTCCAGGGTACCCTTAAAAATAAGTTTGGTCCTGGTTGTCAGGAAAGTTCCAGAGTTCTTGTATTTACAGAAAGCTCCCTGTTTAAGTGCTTGGAGTTAACTTAGAAGAGATGTTGAGCAAATGTCTTATTTCACGCAGGCCAAATAAACAGATTTTCTGTATGCATGCGTCAGTGTGCCTCCCTCCTCGCTGCAGCACTCCAGGGCTAAACAGCTCTTCCTGCTTTTGAAGCCGTTCTGTTGGTCGGAGCCTCTGCTGCTACTGATGTTGTTGCCGTTTCTGTGGCTGGTAGGGTTTAGAGGGTTGCAGGGGAATTGAGGCTGGGTAAACCAACGTCACGGATGACTGAAAATGCAAAAAGAGCTAAGGAGGAGGTGGAGAAGATGGAGAGATTTGGTGAATGAAGAGGGCGGAAAGATGCGGTGGGAGAGAGAGAGGGACAGACAGAGAGGGAGAGGGAGCGCGTTCATTGAGTAGTGAGCGAGCATTGTTTGATCTTCGACATGCCGTCTCCCTCCTGCACAGTATGACTCAAAAGCTTTCCGCTGGTGCATTCCCTTTTTTCGGTAGATGAGAGGAGGAATAGAGAGGAGAGAAATATGAGTCAGAACCCACTGATGGGTAAAGAAGCGAGGGCAAAATTTGGAAAACACTCAGGAATAAGGTAGAGGCAGGTACGTTGGGAAGAAGAGAACAGAAATGTTGTGCTTACCGAATAATCATGCTCTGGTTGATGAGAGGTCATCAACTCCAGCCCTTTGCCCTGGCGGAGGGGGTTCCCACGCCCTGCTGCAGGGGCTTTCTGTACAGCCAGAAGAAGCTGGAGGACTAAGCCCCAGTAACACATTGTGTTTCCTTTCAAACACTGATCCTGGTGCAGAGCTGTAGCCCCCACTATGAGCATTCAGGGTTAGAGAGCAGAAGCGGAAAGCAGCTCACAGATCAGTGCCTAAGGGCAACGTGCTTCTCTGAACCAGCGCCTCAGGGAGAGAAAGCTAAGCCAGCATAAGCTACTACCATCTGCCGGCATTGGCTTAGGGCTTCAGAAAGATCAAGTTTGAAAGTAAGAGAGGTGCGCAAGAGGAGACATCTCTTTTTCATCCTTTACTCCTCTCTCCGAGTAGATACTTCCAGATGGAAATTAAGCTATCCGGTAATGATCTTTAACCACATGGATGCCTGTGCTGTGGGGAGGATAAAGCTGAAAACACTCAGCGTGTGTGTATTTGAGGATGTGTGTTGTTAGTAGGTGGAGATCATAAAATGCCTCTCTGAACCCCAAGCGTAGTGTTCCTGTCCTCTTGCCTTAGTTCCCTCTGTGTCTTGGATCGATGGTTGGGGAAATCAGGCTCACAGCCGGGGTCCTTCTCCTCCTTTGCCGGCTCCTCCCTGGATGTCCCAGCACTGGCTGATGATGAATCGACCTCTGATCAACACGCTTTAGAAGCCTGAACCAAAAGAGCGCTCGCAAGATAGCAGAAAGCAAGACAAGGTCTCTCCCAGTGGGGTTTAGGGTTTCCTGGCTTCTCTGCCAGGCTAAACAGCTGTAAGAGAGAGCAAACATAAACATACCAATGTGGGTCTGCTGGAAACTCCCAAAGCAAGTCAAAGATTTATATTAAGTGCAATACTAGGCTCTCATTTTAAAGCCTAGTGAACTGCTTTGCAGCAAATTCCATACCCCATGCTTCTCCATATGTTTCTTTTTGACCTTGTTTGTGAGTGACATCTTACTGTATAGTAAAATATCAAATAGAAATCTTAGAAAATCAGTTCAAGTTGTGTCAGTTTCAGGAGATGAACTTCTTAAAGTACACAATGAAAGGAAGGGCTTTGCTTCTTATAATTTGTTTTCCAGTTTTTTGATGTGTCGTAAAATTTGTCCACCAGAAGGTGGTCTAATAGTGACTAAAGAAAGTGCCATATCAGAACCCACTGTTGTGGTAAGTGGACTTGAGCTTGTATAGCTCATTTCTAGATGTCTGACAACACAGGCTACATAACCCCGCATTCACAAAGGCAGATAGAGTGACCATCAGTATTAACAAAGCACATTTATATGCATCCATACACATTCACATGCCACTTATGCAGTAGTGGGAGCAAACTGAGGTTATGTATCTCACCCAAAGACACATCAAGATGTCACTGTAGGAGCTGAGGATCAACCATACAGCCTTGCGGTTGAGGGACAAACAACTTTACCTACAGTCAATCCATAGTGGAGAAGGACATACTTCTGTCAAAAACTGGGTCCCCCCAGTACTGAGTCAAAGATAGTTGTCCAATAAAATGGCTTAATGAAGCTATAGCTGTAGCTCGACTTCACAATGCATGTCAACTAATTAATTTGATTTGCTAGTGTTTGTTGGAAATGTTCATCTTCATTTTAGAGATACTTGTCATAAAGTGGACATTTCAATATTTCCTTATCATAATAGCAATAAATTCAGACCAACCATCTAGCTAAGATGTAATCACGGTAGTTTGGTTTCGTTTACGTCAGCAATGCTAGCAACACCAGCTTTTGATCCTCCTTGTGGGTTACTATCCACATCCCTGTGCTAAAAATGGTTACACATGGTTGGCTCTGGTCCATATGCCAGCAAAGCCTGATGTAGCTTGGACTCACCAGTCCTTTCAATAGGTACGCCTCTTCTACTGCTCTTAATCCAAAATGTCAGCTATAAACATGGCAGCAACCACTGCATTTAGACACCTGGATGTGGTCGAGATGATCTGCTGAAGATTCAACTAAGATTTAAAATGGGGAAGAAGGTGATTAAAGTGACTTTGAGTGTGGCATGGTTGTTGGGTTGACAGACTTGACTTATTTTTTAAAAACTTGAATTCTAAGGCATAAACCATTTGTAGGGCTTACAAAAAATGGTCCGTTGAGTGGTCATCAGAGTTATTATGTGACTGCTGAGTGGTCATGAGAGTTACTTTGCAAATGTTTAGTAGTAATCAGAGTGACTGTGAGTGTTTATTGGTCATCAGAGTTAATTTTTGACTGTTTAGTGGTCATCAGTTACACTGTGTTTTTTCAGCAGTCATCAAAATCACTCTGTGACTCTGTGGCGGCCCGAGGGAAGAATCTGTTTCTGTGTCTGGCTTGTTTTGGTGTGCAGTGCCCTGTCACCAGAAAGGAGGAGTTTAAGCTGTTTTTTATGTGGCGTTTGTGGTGTGACCATCACCACAAGCCAACATATAAAAAACATTGAATGACCAGTAATTTGGATGCTTACAAGGAAGAGTGATGATGCTTAACAGCACCCTGATTCTCATGATAATGTGGTTCAAACTATTTGATACATACAGCTTTGGAATCGGATCAGTGTATTGAGTGGCATACTTATCAATAAGATCAATACCTATGTTGGTATCAGTATGTTAACAACTAATTTGAATCTCCATTATTAATATGCTGCTTGGACATGAGCTGGTTTAGGAAAACAGATGTGACATCATGAAGTATGAACAATTATGAAAAGACACTGAAGTGAGAGAAAAACTTCATTACCAAATCAGTGCTGACACATGGCTCAGTGACACAAAGCGGGAGACAAACAACCAGAACATTCTGTAATGTTAGTTAATTACCAACATCTCACAACTCTAATATTGTGCTAATGTTTTTTATTAACTGTTTTCATTAATGATGAGTTATGACGCAGTCATGGCTCTCAGAACTGTTTTTCCTTCCCTTTCTTCCACACTCGTTCTCACTTGTAAGGGCAGATTGTTGTAAAAAGGCTGGCTTTTGGATGCAATCAGCTCCTCTTTTATTCAAACTTTTTATTATTCAGCCCTGGTTTTTGAAAGCCAGCGGGGGGATGATTGAAACCATGACTTCGAAGCAGTGTAGCAGCTTCCAGCACAGAGTGGCGAGATGTTGGGCAGCTCAAATGTTCACTGAGCAGTGGACTAGAGTTCTCAGTCTGTGTCGTCCTCCAGCGGTCCCCCTACATTAGATCATTAATCACAGGACGGCAGTGAAAGTAAAGAGAGGAGAGGCGACTGGAGGCCTGGGGTCAGTCGATGGTGGCCTCTCCAGCCCATAAGTCCCTGGCTGGTGTCATTATTCTGACATTGTTGTGAATGCGAGAGCTTTTGATGCTATTGATCTGGGAGGAGGGAGAAGACGAGGAGAGATCGATGCACTCACTGATTCAGTGGTGTTGCAAACAGGTTGGCTGCGCAGCTTGCCTTTGTCCGTGTGTGTTAATGAAAGCTATAGCAGTGTACTGTACGTGACAATTCCAGGCTGCGATTGCCTCCAAGGTCCAGTTAATAAATAGTGTTCTATATATGTGACACTTTATCACAGCAAAGTACAGCTGTTCTCTCAAGAGGGAAAATACAAACATTCCTTTACCTCATCTTTCTTCGTACAAAGATACCAGATCAGGGCCATGTCTCTGTGGTGGGATAGGTCACCGATTGATGGGCCAGCCCCAGTTCTATCACATGATCCTACATTTTGACGGGCTATCTAGCTGATCAGAAAATGGAATTAGGTCAGACCAACATATTAGGGGAAGCTATGCACTGCTAGTTGCTTCTGTGATATTTCAAGGTAGTATTTTATTTCTATGCGACTTTGTACTTTAATTTTGGAGATACAGCTATCTTATTCCTTGAAGAATACACTTCTTTTTAGTAGTTAAAGAAGATATGGTAAATTTGTTCACCACCTTTGGAGTCTGGACACTCCCCTACACTAGTTGCACACAACGGTAGATAAATGCTGAATTTCAGGAGGCACATTTTGGACGTTTTTTTTGTTTGTTTGTTTTTTTGGTTTAACAGTCCGTTATGACTATTTTATGATCAAATTATAATGGCAAGTGTAATCCAAAGGCTATCCCTCACTCATATACACTTGCACCAACTGTGGTAATCTTCTCTGTATTCTCCCCCTGTGAAGTCCCCCCTGTGAAGCTCTGATCCTTTATGCTCTCAGTCAGAGCCTTATGTTTGAAGCTATGTTCAAAGACAACCTACCTGCTCAGCCCAGCCAGATCCAGACGAAACTCCTGTGTAAGGTAAAGACAGACCTCTGAAAGCGGTACAGGGAAGTCACCCGTAGACAGGTCATGTGTTAGTTTTGCATCATAGGCTGAAAGGTTAATGAGAAATCACAATATACCTGATACAGGTTAAGTAACAACTCTGTCAGCAAATCTTATGTCTTCATGTCATTTATTGTTTGGTCTTTCTAAGCTCAAACCTCTAAGCCTTCTTTTGTTGTCCATTTATGCCTATAAAATATGGCTCTGTCTCTTGTGCACACTTTGTAATTATAAAGTGTGGGTTGGCAATCTGCTGTGTGCACACTACACCCACACATGATGACAAGCTCTAGCTTGTTTTAGGTTCTATTAGTGGGCGTATATTTCTATGCCTGATTTTAAAATACAGATACAATGCTTTTGGCACAGCTCTAAAGATAGCAGTGTCTCTCCACCACTTCTGTTCCGTCTGAAATATCTCAGCATACGTTTGGTGGATTTGCACAGATGTTCATAACCTGTATGAGATGAAGCTTAGGTTTAAAGTCTTTGGTGATAACCTTTTGCAATGGCATCAGGCTGAATTTTGTCTCCTGGAGTGTTGAAATTGTGAGCCACTGGTTCCAATCAATCTGCAATGCCTTGAGTTGCAATGAAGCCAATGCAAAGTCAGAAAAAAGGTGCAGTTCCTCTACACGAGGCTAGCAGCAAGAGCCAAAGAATCCACATGATGTCAATGGTAAAATGCCCTTTTTGGCTTTGTTTTCCTTCATCAGGCAAGACAGCTGAAGAGAGACAAGACATACGGGGAGATAGAGGTAATGGGGGAAGTTATGCAGGATCATGATTAAGACCTGTGACAAGGGTGTTGAGGACTGTAATTGTATCATATGGGCGGCATTCTATGATTATTCTATGATTATGTCAAGATTTATGTTAACAACTTTATCTGAACTCTTGACTTTTTATCAAGGGGCAATGTAGTTGATATTTAAATATGTTGGATTCTTACCGTCTTGGCGTCATCCTCCAAAGTCTTTTCTTGTAATTTGCCATTGCACTAGGTCCTACCAACCTGGGGTCCGGGACCCGCTTAGGGGGTCGCCGGAGATCTTGGGGGGTGCGAGGCTCTATCTGGCCTGAGGTTGTTGAAGTTAGATTTGCATATATTAACAGAAACCATGGTATAACACTTATAAATAATTCATACCGTGTAAGAGAATTTGTGTTAAGGGCTACTGATGTTGCAATTATTGTTTTATACACAAAGTATCACTATTGTTTTTTTCATGTCAGTCCTGGGGGGCTCAAGTTTTCTTAAATGCAAGTTGGGGGGCTCAAAGAAAAAAAAGGCAGGAAACCACTGCACTAGGTCAATGTTAGCACAATGGATAGATATTTTACTTAACACCATCACCATTGTCATTAAAAGGATATCCACACAGAGCTGCTTTAGCTAGTCTCTGTTATTTCATACAATTGTTGTTGAAAAAGTAGACTAGTAAGTTCAAGATATAATACTTGCAGTTATTCATATTGACATGAAAATGAGATACTTTCATTTTGGTGGTGCATTTCACCTTCTAAGCTTGTAATTTTAGTGTCTTTGCCATCAGCATTGGTTTTATTGGTTGAAATGGTGATCTTTATGTACGTGCTAAAAAGGTTTGTGTCTTATGTGCTCTTGTATTATGCTCTGAACTTCCTCCGATGAGTTCATTTCAATCTGAACACAAAGTGGTTGTAAAACTGTAATGTTCTGTCTTGTTGTGCACATTTCCCTCTTGCTAATGCACCCTGTGTTAACAGAAGCGCAGGCATCGAGGAAGATGAATGGTGCGGCGAATAATCCAGTTAACTTTTCACGTTTGCAGGCAGATATTTTCTCTTTAATGTGTTTATCGTGACTTATGAGCTTCTCTATTGCAACCATTAACATATGATTACCATCACGGGGCTAATGGCTTTGTCTTTTGTTCCCCTCATGCTCAACTGCTTCATCCTCTTTTCTAAATCTTTCTTAATCTTTATCTTTCTCTTTTTAGTTTTTTTTTTCTCCTTCATCTCCCTTTCTTGCTCAGTCGTTCTCTCTCTTTTACGCCTCCTCTCCTCCATGTGTCTCCACTCATGGCCCCCACGGCCCCTCAACTCCCCAGCCCAAGCCTCACTCCCACACATTGCTCTCCATTATTGCTTAATTATCTGTGGCCTGCCATTTGAATATGACTCTACTGCTGCTTCACAGTCTTTTGCACTTCTTTGCCTTTCATCTTTCATGTTTTCTTTCTATTTATTTCTCTTTTTCCCTCCATATCTCTTTCACCCCCTGACATTTCTGTGGTTTCAGTGTTTCTCCACCTCCTCAAACCTTGTTGACTATCCTCTTTTGCAGGATAAAGTAGTGTGAGTGAAAGCAGGAGGAAGAGCTAGAGCATTGGTCGCTGGTGTTGGAGCAGCAGATCCCTGATCCGCTGCTCCAACACCAGCAGCCTGAACAGTTGGGCTTTAACCCTGAGAGGTCGACAGTAGAACACGTCCTGGCACTTTGGGTCATGACTGCGCACTTTTGGGAATTCAAAAAGGGGTGCTTGTGGCCTAAGTTGACTTCCAGAAGGCGTTTAACTTGGTGAGCAGAAATGCCCTCTGGAGGATTCTGGGATCCCACGTTCACTCATCCAGCTGATGTCTGCCATGTATTCTTCATCTCTGACTTCTTCCCAGTTGTCTCTGGGGCAGGGGTGCGTCTTAGCCCCTATACTATTTAGTACCTGTACAGACTGGATAATGGGGTGGGTAACAGGAGCAGCAAACCCTGGAGTATCATGTAGATGTCCTTGTGTGGGCTCTTAACTTGCTGAGTCTGAAGGCTAAAGCATTGGAAATGCACATCTCCTGATCCAAAACAAAGATCCAGGCATTCGGGGATGCCTTGGATACTGCCATTGAATCTGTGTCTGTGAATGGTGAGACTGTGTAATCCATCGATCCACTGACTGTGAAGCTGAGATAAACCACAGAATTGGACTCGTGCAAAGATGACAGGTTTGCTGAGCAAGACAGTGTGGTTTTCCTGGTATTTTAGCATGTGGACAAAAGTCAGTCTTTCTGTCCTTGGTCCTCCTGCTCTTAGTACACTTCTAAGAAGCCTGGACTCTGACTGATGGCCAAAGGACACCTTTGGACTCCTTTGTGGCAATTTCTCATATTTGCGTATTGTTGTCCAGACCATGTGTCTAATGCTGACATGCTCAGGAGAGCAGGGATGGGGCGGGTCAGCAGCCTGATACAGGAATGGCAGCTGCACTTTTGCGGGCACCTGGCACGTTTTTCTGGGCCTGATCCAGCTCACTGCACACTAGGTGCCCAGGACTCAGTAGGCTGGTCAGGATGCCGGGGGAACCCTTGTGCATCGTGGAGGGTCTCAGCGGGGAAGATACCAGTAGAGACTAGGCATGAGCCTGGCACAGGCCTGGTAGCCGGGATATGCTCCAATACCTGACCTTGACCTTATCTCTAAATTTCTTGTAATTGTACATTGAGGAATCATGCTCATGAACTGTTTAACTATGTACCTGAACAGTCCTGCTCTGAGTGGAAAACCTTGAGCCACTGTTGATTTCAGGAGTCTCCCTTTTACTCCCAATCATACTATCACCTGATACCAATGAACTTACTTATTGTTGGTATGTTCCAGGTTTTAAGAGCATCCCACAACTTTCCCATTCTTCTCTTACCCCATCCCAGCTTTATAAAATGTGTTTTTTGGCAATAAATTCAGAATGTGTGCTTGTTACAAAAGTAAAGTTTATCCGTGTGAGCATTAAACATCTTGTCTTTATGCCTTATTCAAATGAAAAACATTTGCAAATCACTGTATTCTGCTTTTAGTCACATTGTACACAACGTCTCTACTTTTTTTTGAGGATTTAGGGTTTGTACTTAATCCCATTATATTCTTCTCTGCCAGCGCAGAACTGGCAACAAATCAAGCCTTTTAGATTTTTCCACTTCTGTGTTTCTGTAAATCCAGCGTGCGAACCATTAGAGGGCTCAAATTCTTTAGTTTACAAAGTTTTATATCATCTTCTGGCATCTCAGAATCCCTGCAGCACTGTGGGGACATTGGGGAAATCATTAAAAGAGAAGCAACATTTGTTTGTGTGTTTGTGGATGTGTTTGTTTCAGTTTTTATGTAACCTATCTGATGCAAGCATCTCGAGTAATGCGTGTGCAGCTCTGTGGTACCAGGCTGAAAATGGATTGGTGCTGTCTTTACGGCTCTCTCATATATCAGAGAGAGACAAACACACCACTTTGTTCCACTGTAGCTGTACACTCACAGGGGTATCCTTGCTTTTGTTCTGCTGTGTTTGTGTCTCATTTAACTACGGATACCTAGGGACATTTTCTAAAGGCAAGACAGAGAAGATTGTGTGGCTCTGTAGCAAATCACAGCATTTATATTGTGTGAGTTTTGATTTTGGCACTCGTACAAGTGCAGACGGTTTGAATCCAATATACTGACTGGTATTTTATTCTATTGTAGAGAAAGAAAGGGGAATGTTTCTGCAGCTTTTTTGAAATGTCATATCTTTATTTACTCTCCCACAGTTTGCTGGGCTGTTGCTTCATTCTTGTCATTTTTGTGCTCTGGTCAATACTGACTCCCCTGCAACAGCTGACCTTTTGGCTTTGTAATGTCTCCGTTTGTTACCACTACATTTTTATTGTCTGTTTGAGCTAACTCAACACGACTGGATCGCAGCAGTTTAGTGCATTATGGGAATCAATAACACAAATGGCTCGCTCACTTACTGCCTTTATGACTCAAATAAACCCCAGAGGGCAGTTTGTGTAAGAAACTGTCAGCTCAAAAGTCATTATCAGCTTTCTGTACATGAGGTCACGAGGCATTTTACATCAGTCTGGTTAATGGGTGGTAGTGCTAAGCCAAAACAGAGCTCTACATTTCTTCACATTACTTTATTCTTAGGAATAAAGTAATGTGAAGGAAAAATGTGCTCAGAAAAGCTTCTGCACACTCAGCACAGTGCATCATTGTCTCCCCATTTAAAAACACAATTTCCTGCCTTTTGTCCCAAGTCATCTAAGAAGCCTTTAACCTTTATGACCTAATACATTTGTTTTTCCTGTGTTTTCCTAGGGTTGGTGAAGCTTGGAGTCCACTGTGTAACATGCCAGAAAGTCGCTATAAAGATCGTCAACCGGGAGAAACTCAGCGAGTCAGTACTAATGAAGGTACGTTAACAACTTCCTTCCGTTTAGTGTCTCTCTGCCATTTTGAAATGGCCTTTTTATGGTAACTATATTACCTTGATATCTTCAAGATAGTTTTATGTCTTTAAAAGCACATTAAGTATGTTACCAAGTCATAAACAGCTCAGTTAGGCTATTCAATCTGGCTAGTTTCTCCCCAGTATCCTAGCACTAGAGAGGAATTGATTTATTAATTTATTGATGTATGAATGTCTGACTCCGCTGTGGTAATGGATGATATGCCCCTTTTCAGGTAGTTTGTATTTGATCTTCTTCTGGTTGACCTATTGCTTCACAGCTAAGCTAGCGGCAGACTGGTTGTTCTTTGAATGTTGAAAACATGGACAACTAAAGCTCTGACACAACATGAGCTGTCTCATCTTCTGTCATAAAATGTGTTGTTTTCTCCCTATCACTCACCATGTTGATGCAGACATTGTTTTTCTTCATGGCTGTTACTCTATGAATTCGCTGTTCCACTTACAGTTCAAAGCCCAGTGTTGCATGGGACCTGTGTTGATGCATAGAGCACATGGGCCAGTTTTGGACTGTTTGAGATCTATACATAAGAGGGTAAACCTGGGGTCAGACTCGACATTTTCAGCATGATTACAGCCCAATTCCATAGATTTCAGGATCTGACAGCCCTGAAAATTTGTTTTTTCCTCTTGTGAAGTGTGTCATAGTGAGCAACAATCAAGTACACATATGAAACGCCTCCTGACCGAAAGTCTAGCATGTTTGATTTTGTTCTGCCTTTTACATTTTGATCTAAGATGTTGGTCAATAAGAGCAGAGTGCTCTGCATGCACAGCAGTCACAAGTGTAAAAAACAAATGGCAAAGATGGAGAAGAGTAATGAAGTTGGTGCTGTGAGATAAAACTATGAGACGGAGAAAACAATTTTAGAGCTCTAAAATTGTCCTTTCCTCATGATGTATCATCAAGGGATGACCAAGACTGACTGAGACACTGAAATGTTGCTGTGAACAATCAGCCAGTGAATAACTACTGTAACTACTGCATCCTTATTAAGTTTGGATGGACAAACACATACAATATAGTACAGTGAACTGTTTGTTCACAGTCTGGTTAATTGCACCCCTGTAGCCTGTCATGTCTGTTGGTCCAATCCGTCCGTTCGTCCATCCATCCATCCATCGGGATCGTTGGTGTGTTGATGACTGAAAGCAGGGCGCAGTCAAAATGCAGCTCAGTCTTGATGGACAGGAGATGTTTAACCCAGACCCAATGGAAGTCCTCCATGGTAAGGTTTATCCCACACCCTTCTGAGGAATCTCATTTTGACTGCTTGAGCCCATAAACACATTCTTTCGGTCATTACCCAAAGCTCATCACCATAGGTGAGGGTTGGAAAGAAGATCAACCAGTAAATTGAGAGCTTTGCCTTCTGTCTCAGCTCCCTCTTCACCACAAAGGTCCACATTGCTGCATTTTTGCCTGTCAGTCTCACAATCCATTCTACCCTCACTGGTGCACAATACCCTGAGATATTCAAAGTTCTTCCTTGGGGCAAAGACTCATTCCAGAGCCAGAGGAACCCACCATAATTCTGGTAGAGAAACATTGCCTTGGACTCGGATGTTCTGACCCTGATCCTGATTGCTTCACACTCAGCTACAAACTGCACCAATGCCCACTGGAGTTCCCTGACTGAAGAAACCAACAGAACCACATCATCTGCAAAAAGCAGAGATAAAATCCTGAGGTTGCCAAACAGAAAACCCCCCTCCCCCTGGTAGGGCCTCTAGATCCTGTCCATGGAAATCACGAATAGAACTGTTGCTTAAGTCACGGCACAAATTTAAGGCTCTGATCTCATAATCTGACCACAGTGACCACTGTAACAGACAAAAAAAATTGTGTAGCCCAATCCAAGCTTCAAGACTTCAAGAGATCTGACCTACTGCAATGCCAATCAGACTAAATTTTCCATGTGTTTCAAAGGTCAAGTTGTGCTCGGACTAACACAATAATTCTTCTCCAACGTCATGTAAACCTACTGATTATTATTTTGCAAATCTAACTGGATCTTAATGCTAGCTTGTCTGAAATAAACCCTTTAAAACTGGACTTTGAATGAGAAGTGATATCTCTTAAAAGAGCCATTACTTCTACAGATAAGATCTGGGCTGACTGCCAGCAAGCATTTTAAAAATTAGAAGGATGGACTGCTTGAGTGGACTTTAAATTGCTTCATAAATCAGAGGCTGATTCTTAAAAGTGTTATCATAATAAGTCATATGAAAAGTGGAATCTCGGGTTGAGTGGGTGACGGTGTTTCTTTGAAGCAGCTGTTCATCCTTTTTTAAATGTTGTACGAGGAGAATCAGCTGATCGGCTCCCCCTGCTTAAAGCAGAGCCTCTTAGAAACCTTGAAAGGATACAAAAATAAATCAGGTGTTGGCAATGATAATTGCTATGCCCTCACTATGAAGCACTTCAGAATCTTCTGGGTCAAACTCTCCTATTTGTAATTTTGCTGTTACCCACACAGCCTCTTTTTGAAGCATACAGGAGGGTTTTTTTCCGTACAGCGTCCTAGGGCTCCTGCTGCGCAGCTCTATTCAGTGTCTGCCCAAATTGGCATGCAGCAAAATTGGCCCTCTTGTTGATGGAATGGTTTTAAAGAAACCAACGGGAGCATGTAGATAGAGGACAACAAGATGCTGCAACCTGAAAATTGTCTTTCACAGGACACACACAGAGAGGAGAGACTGCTGTAATTGATTGCTTATGACCTGGGAAGTGGGAAACGGGTGCATTCACTCACCTTACGGGTTGTCTGCAAATGGAAAATCCCTGTGTTTTGCATCAGTTCTGCAGCAGCCTCATTAGACTTTAGATGAAAAGCTCTCTGTGCGAGGATATTGCTGTTTGATAAACAGTCGGTATTAATCAGCTTCTTGCTGCTTCGGTGTCTCCTGACTTTTTTTTTAATCACTTATTGCTGTCTAACACAAGTAGAAGCTCTCTTTCCATCTTTTTTTCAGCTCAGCATGCAGTCTGATAATTTCACAAGGGAAGGACAGGTCATTTCTGTCGCCTCAGCACTGACAGAAGTATTATTAGATGTAGCAGAAGGAGTTGCTGGAAGGGTTGTAACGTGTGACAGCAGAAGGGGGGGCAGCAGGATAATGTGCCCGGCCCAGGTGGTTCACATTGTGCTGCCCTGTAGAGGAAAAAGATAGAAACAGATGCCAAGAGCTGACAGGTTTCCGACAGGACAGAGACTTTGCTGAAGCTGCAGTTCACAGCCAATTACTGAACTCAGCCATTGTCACACTTCTCTCAACTGCTGGCCCTTAGTGTGTGAACTAGCAGGTGTGTGTTCATGCATGTGACAGTAAAGATGGGTTTAAGTGTTAGCCAGGGGTTACTGGGCTCCTCTTTATTTAAAGAATTGGGTACTTTAAGTTTTGGGTCATATGTACAGATTTGTCTTTGTATTTCTTTAAGTCAGGGACTGGATACATACTACAAGACTATTGGACTCATTCAAGCCCAATTTCTGCAGAAAATCTCAATAAAAGTTCGGATTTTGGAGACTTTTAAAGGTTATATTGCCAGATTCTCCTGTAGTTTGACATCTCTTAATGCCAGGGCTGCACTGATTTCCAATCGTAACTTTTAGATATGTTGAAAATTTACCAGAATGCAGTTGTTTGTTGAGCTCTGAGGACAACTGATTACTCTTGATTCTCAGGCAAATCCTTTTTTACTCACCTCTAACTCATGCTGAAACAACATGGCCCATGTTTCATGCTGTCTCTATGACTTAATTCACAGTTCTGCCTTTTTCTGTTGAATTTTCTGTCAAAAAAAAAAAAAAAATAGTCCAGAACGTAGCTGAGATTATGGCTGTGTGCACCATGTACATGCAATAGTAGCTCCTTTCCCACATGTCATCCCCAACTCTCTCTCCCTCCAGTTTCTGACTGTCTTATCTGAGTGAAGGCATGAAAGATGGATTCAAATCTTTCGAAAAATAATGATTAATTAAAAACTAGAAAAGCACTCGGAGAGCGCGGACCTCTGCCATTAACCCTATCTCCCAATAGTACAGAATCTTTTAAAAAATTCCTGGATCCAGACGGTGATCCGGATCACTCCCAAAATCTAATCAGTTCTTCCTTATGCCATTTCTGACATTTCCTGAAAATTTCATCAAAATTGGTCCTTAACATTTTGAATTATGTTGCTAACAAACGAACTAACTAACAAACAAACCCTCCCGATCACATAACCTCCTTGCTGAGGTAAAAATGTGCTGCAAGGCTTTTTACAAAATTTTAAGCATTGGGAGTAGAAAAGGGCAGTAGTACGGTAATACTGTATATCAGGGTTTTAAAAAATAGCCATGGTGTTGCTTCTTTTACCATCATTAAGGCAGTGCCATGTAATGAGTGCAGGTTTTTAAATATGCCTTAAAATATGTGTCCCCCTCCACCAGCAGTACCACTGCCAGCATGTGAAGATGCTTTAAAATGATAAGTGAAATCCTGCTTATGAATTTATTTCAATTTGGCAAAAGATGAAGGTGCTCAGAGCTATACCAGTGTATTTAAACTCATGCGTTGACTGCCAGTGCATGAGTTGGTCAGAGGAGCAAGAAGAAGCGCATTTATTTATAAATAGGTTACTTACCCACAGTTGCCCAAATTTTAAAATGAAAATACATAAAAGACACAAATTCATGCAAGTCGACCCTTCTCCAGCTCCTGCAGTTTGGCACAATAGCATCACGTGTGTTTGTTATGTTATTATAGCACTTCAGTATGATCTTTCTCTCACAGCCAGGCATGGTTACCGCGTGAACTCCTCTGTCTTGCGGGTTGAGCAGTCTGATGCTGCTCCATGCTGCACACTGAAAATGCAGTCAGTGGGTAGGGTACACAGTCAACTGCAGCACAGCCATGAAGGACTGGAGACAGACCCAGAGGAAGTCCCGAGTTATGGTTTTCATCAAACAACACAGATGTCTCTGCATAATGTGCTTGAGGTCACGTGACATGTAACGTGATGTGATCATGATTGCAAAATTCTGTTCAGCCTTACACGTTAGTGTATGGTTTGCTGTTATGGTCATGTTGCTGTTCCAGAATTATGGGAACAAAAATGTGATTCTGCACAGTCGAAAACTTAAGTCTACTGTTAAAAGTAATATGTTACTTAACATTTTTAAGCTTTTCTGGGGAAAAATACACTTCAAAACTATCATTCTTCTCTGCATTTCCTTGATAACCAATCAAGTAGACTCTTGATGTCACTTATGTTTTATACCATTATTGCAATAGTGTCAAGTATCATCATGTATCAGGTCTTAACTTCTGCTATTTTTTAAAAATATTTTTGTATTTTTCAGGCTTTAGCATACATTGTTATAACCAGGTATTTTAAAAAGATGATGTGTAAAGACATGTCTGTGT
The DNA here is from genome assembly GCF_018320785.1 of Cheilinus undulatus. Lineage (NCBI taxonomy): Eukaryota > Metazoa > Chordata > Actinopteri > Labriformes > Labridae > Cheilinus > Cheilinus undulatus. The sequence continues at coordinate 33,466,479 of NC_054873.1, forward strand.
TTTTTCTCTCTCATAGTTTACATATAAGATTCAGTATTTCACAGGGTTTTGAACACTAAGTGATTTGTTTAAAAACATGCAGTATTTGTAAGTACAGGGTATGTACTGATTTTTACAAGGCCACCTGCTTTAAAGCTCTTTGAAGCCACATTCATATTACAAAGCCTTGCTGCTACTGCTCCTCACACATAAAGGCAGTTAAATGCTGTGACCCACGGCCACTGGACCCAACTTTTTGTGTGTTGCCTCTAGTTTTAGCACACACTAGACTTCATGTTGTTTTCAGATTTCCAATAAACCATCCATTATGGAGGTTCCTACCATGTCTGGACAGGTGTTATCCAGCCATTTTCCCCATATTCCTATTGTGTCAGGCTCCCCGGTCTGCTGTGTCTGTTCTTCTTCCTGCCTGTGCGGCTGTCAGACTGTCAGAGTCATCGCGCTGAACTCTACTGCAAGGCTCAGACTCTGAAATGTCACCTTTTAATATGCTAATATGTGTGGTCCCCATGGTACCATTAGGGGAGAATCTGACTTTCTGGACAGGTGTGTGCGCCTTTATGCTGACGACACTCATGTATTCATGCATGCGCTCAGAGATAGACACATACAGGCCATTAAAGTGCAGGTAAGTGTTCATAACAATGTGGAAAGCTTTTTTTTTTTAAAAGACACACCTTTATATTTATATTTCTGTGCATGAACACATCCTCCATGACATAAATCATCCCTCTTGGTTTGTCCTTCGACTTACTGGCCTTGGGAGTCTGGCTCTGTGGTGACGAGGAGACAGCTTGAATTAATTGTCTCAGGCTGTCTGGCAGAGCGGTCTTTCTTCTGCTCACTGTGTTGAACTTTGTTTAACTAATGTTGAACTCATTCGTCCTCAGACCCGGGGGCTACGACACCATGGATGGCAGAGACATTGAATTGTCTTAGATAATGAATTTGTCTATGAACTTTATGTCAGTTTGTTACCAAGGGTGGAGCCTTGACTTCTTCAAAGAGCAATGATTTTCTATGTTAAATAAAAATAGGAGAGTCCATCAGTGGGAAATGGTGCCTGTCATGCTTCAAATGATGAGAGAGAAACAGACAGAAATGAGAGTAAACAGTATGTGCACATATGACAGAATGTCAGCAGTCGTTGGCACTGAGGCCAAACAGAATGGAGCGTGGCGATCCGATACAAGGAGAAGCCAGTGCTGTATGTGTGGGCATGTGTGTATCTCGAGGGAGTATTTAATGTTTCTGAAACTCAGCCAGCCCTCTCTCTCTCTCATGCCATGTCTCTGTGCTTCAGGGCTGTAGGGTTGAGCGAGAGAGGGAGGGGGGGGCGAAAGAGAGCAGGACTCAGGAGAGAGAGAGGCGGACATGCTGTGAGAAGTCCTGCTGGGACAAGATAACACAGACGCTTTAGTAGGTACACCACGTTTCTACTCACATTTCTGTCAGGAGAGAGTGTTTTTTTAATCGAACTATCAATGTGACATTCACACACGGAGAATGGCTGAATGTTTGCTAAAATAAGATCACATAGAACAGTGACATATATTAGTGAATGATTTATTAACATAATGAAAAAAAGGGGATATCTGTTTTTGCAACATTTGACCTTAAGAAGGTTAAAGAGTAGAATAAGGCATTTTAAACCATATTTTTTGCCTGCATACTTTCACGCATCGTGTCAGTCCTGTAATTACTGCTTTCATAAGAATTCTGGGAAATAAAACTGGGTCAAAACATAGGATTAAGAGAAGCAGAAAGAAAGGGCTACGTAAAATTCTCAAAAAAGACAACACTTAATGCTAAAACATTGCCAGCATTTTGGTATCATTGCCAAACAACACATTTTCTTAACAACCGCAGGATATTGTGAACACGTTTTTTATTGGACAACAAAGCACATTTCTGAAAGTCCGAACAAGATAGCTTTTTTCCCTTATTAAATACAACTAAAACTTCAACAAGGTTATCATTTAATCTCCCACTTTGTCATCAATGAAGTATTTTAAACAACACAATACACAAAAAACTACTAAATTACAGCAACTAGTTTAATCTTATTAGTTACTTTACACCCCTGGTTTTTATGTATTTAGTTAAAATATACTCATTGACAAGTATTTGATCAAAAAGCAGAATGAACACAAACAGCCACAAATGCATACAGCTGAAGTCACAAGTTTGCACGGTCACTGACTGGACTAAAACACCAATCTTACTTTTATCATTTTATAGGTATTAACTAGGGATGCGTACGGTTAATTGGTAAAACAGTTAAATTTGTTTATCAAATGGTGTGGGGTTTACAAGTCAGTTAAACTAATTACTCAGCATTTAAATCCCGGTCTGTAATGCACATCACCAGATATAGAAATGAGAAGCTCAGTGGTGGATAAGCAGCTAGCGTGTAGTAGGAACAGCACGATATGAACGTTTTTAAAAGTAGTAAATTGAAATAAATCGGTATGTAGGCTGTTGAGGGTTTAACTCACGTGTAACTACTCACCTGAAGTGAAAAGAGATCACATATCAAAGCACGATATTAATCTGCCAACAGGAATAAAGGCTGGTGGCGCTAGCTGCTAATGTTAGCCACGCTCTAGAGAGTATCCTATATCATGCTAACTTCACACCCTCTGACACAAGGACCCTGTGAGGAATTTAACTGTTTTCTAGGATTTTCTCGTCTTTAGACTAGTCGGTTAAACACAAGATTGAATGAGAATTTAACCAACTATAGGGAAATAGATGCTTAGGAACATCCTTAGTATTAACAGTGACTTTTCAAACTGTATTTATCTGCCATCAGCTGGTTTGACAGTCATGTTTCTATCTGTGCAGTAACAATGGCACATCATGCACATGCCCAGGATTATGGACTTGGTTTATCAGGTTGTCTTTAGCCCTAAAGTTTTGTCCATTGTTGTCTCTGCTGTTGGGTTGATTGTCACGCCTCCTCTGCCTCTTCACTGCCTCTTACGCACATGAATATATTGCATCTTGCGTCCACATTGCATTAATTTTTGAGGATGTGTACAGCTGGCACATCGTCTTTCTCTCACATCTTTCCAGCTTTCACAGTGCTGTTCTTCTGTAGCTGTCTGTCCCTGAGCCGAGAGAAGGTGCCTTCATATACTTACAGTTCCTAACATAATCTGTCACTTTCAATTAATGATTACAACTTTAACACTATTTCCTCTTTGACTGAAGAGTGTTAAACTGAACATTTCTCCTGAGCTTTGTAAAACTTTGTCTGTTATTCTGACATAGAAAACTTGACTTGGTGTAGAATCTCATCACTGCAGTCAACATTCGGTCTGACAAGCTTTCCCCGAGAGCAGAGGATTCACTGTACTCCTTTTCACACCATATTACCGATCATTATGCTGAGAGGAGCAACTCCGCTAATCCACAGTTTAGTCACGGGGTGAGTTAAATTGTTGCTAGCCACTAGCACTGACAACTAGCGAAGGGAGGAGGGTATCTTTAGCGTGCAGCAGTTGGTGGTTACTGTTGATGCCTGCTCTGTTTCTTCCTCTGAGCTGGGGAGCTGGTGGTAGCTTCTGCTGTTGGGATAAGGGCAGCTAATTAGCCAGAGCGACTCGCTCTCCTCCTGAAGCATCACAACTTCAAAGTCACTCCACTGTCCCCAAGCCGGGAGAGAGAGACAGAGGAATGGAGGTAGAGGAGGGATAGAGTGCAGGATCCTGGCAGATAGAGGCGAGAAAAGTGTTTAGAGGGAGGGTTAGAAAGGACGGGGAGCATGAAGTCAGAGCACTGGATTGCTGTCTTGTGAAGTAGATATCTCTACATACTTAGGCTGCTTTTGATGGGTTTTTTTTTTAGCTTTGCAAGGTTACTTGTGGTTTGCCGGCTCTGTCCTTGTTGTCAGTCATTGGACTGAAGAGTGTGTGAAAGAGAGACATTGAGTTTGGAATAGAGAGGCTTGCAGTATAATTGCCCCCTGAAGCAAGTAATTGAGGCACTATGCTAAGGACACTGCATGCCAGAGCTGAGAACAACAAAGCATCGGCACAATCAGGATAGACAGCTGCTTTACTTCAGACGGCTTGAAGAATGTGGACAAAGACTTATGAACTTTGTTGTCACTCTGTTGCACTATATTTGCGTTAGCTCAGATGATACGTGCACATGTGACTTAAACATTTACTGCGGGTATATGAAGATGTCAGTAAACATGAACATGGTAAGAAAACATTTTGTAAAACACTATATCGATAATTACATATAAATATTTTTGTCATTGTTTAAACCCCTGATGTATAGATGGAACATGACCTATCTCCGTCTGACTCTGACAATAAAACAAAGTGATCTGAGAGGAAATCAACAGAGAAGTTTCTTAACAAGTACGCAAAAATCCTTAGTGAGAGAACAAAGAAGAGTAATGTGAAACAAGCACCTTTATTTTCATGACAGGTTTACAAAACTAAAGTGCATCACCATATGGGACATCTGATCATCCAAATTAAATGTGTATCCCATCAAATCATATTGCATCACATCTTATCACATCAAATCCCATGTATCATATCATATCTTATTGTGTCAAATCAAATTGAATTGAGTCATATCATATCATGTCATATTGTATCATATGCTGTCATACTGTATCATATTGTATTGTATTGTATCATAGCGTATCATATTATATCCTGTCATGTACTGTAGTATAGAATGCTATTGTATTGTAACATATCTTATAATGTTGTATCCTATCATATCCTACCATATCTTATTGTGTTGTATCTTATCTTATCATATCCATATTGTTAAGTATCGTACTGTACTGTATAGCAGTGTTTCGCAACTGGTGGGTCAGGACCCAAAAGTGGGTCGCGGAGTAGTTTTCAGTGGGTCATGAATGTGTGTCTGGAAAAAATGGTGGCGAATGTCAATGAAGAACATGCAACCGTACTGTTTATTTCATTCAGTTTTATTGTGATAATGGGTAAATTTAAATGTTTTATTGATATTTCAATGTATTTATCTCTTTTTCCTGCAGTAAAAGATCTGATTTTACCATGTTAATGAAGTAATTTCTCAAGATTTGAGGGAAAAGGGGGTGCAATACATGGATTTTGTCCTTTGTCTTGTTCCTGTCATAAATTCTGTTCCATCCAAGATCTTTTATGCAAATTTTTTTTTACGTAAACATGCATTGTGGAACATTTTTGGAAATTTGGGTCACGATTTGTCATCAAAGGTATTGGTGGATCCTGAGGCTAAAGCAGTTGAAAACCACTGCTATATAGCATTGTTAACTTAAGATACTGCTGCTGTATATTTATTGTAAAATTTCACCTTATCCTGTATATCACATTATCACATCACATTCTGTTAAATTGCATCACACTGCTGCATATCATATCAGATCATATTGTCTTTTAAAATGTCTTATCAAATTATATCATATATTTTTGTATTTTACTTTATTCTACAATTTTGTATTGTACAGTATCCTATTGTACTATAGCATTATATCATTTTGTATAACAATGCATCCTATTGAAATAACTTTTATCGTGTGTAATTATTGCATTTTTTAAAACCATGATTTATGTTACCCTATCCTTTATCATACTGAATTGTGCAACACTTTATTTTATTGTATGACATTAACATCACATCCCAATGTATTGTATCCTATTCTGTTGTATTTATTAAGTCTCATAGTTTCGCATTGTATCCTCCAACAAATAGAAATATGTAATTAAATGTTTAACAAAAAAATACTTTAGAACCAATAACCAATGAACTTGAGTGCAAAGGGCAGTGGTAGCAAAGAGGTCCACCAGGTTTGTTTGAATATGAGATTTCCAAAAAGAAGACCTCATGCAAATTTAATGGGACTGAGGCCATTAATTTCTTTTTTGTACAGAATAAATTGCACAGCTTCTAAGACAGATATTGAAGGCTGAAATAAGCTGTGAAACGCCAGAAATAAACGCTGAGTATAAAAAGTGACAGAGATGGTGGTGGGCGGGTGAGGAGCAGGATGCCATGGCTGTAGATGAATCACACAAGGTCTAATCTTGTTATCCCGACACCTCGCTGACAGCATTGTAGCTTTCTTTCTCCACCATCTCTACTCTTCCCTCCTAATGATTATAGATTGGCCATTGTCTCCCATCTCTGTTTCGCCGCGAGTGGGTTTCATATAGAAATGTCTCCAACACACACGACCCTCTTTAACTTTGTATTGCGTGCATATGTGTTTGTGTGCGGGTCCTTGTGTGCACGTGTCGGTGCTGCCGCCGACAAAACAGACACTGCTGGAAATAAATGGCTTTCATATGTTGTGCCTCTGCACGTTGATCCATCAGCTTTATATGGTGCTGAGCCAGAAGCCAAGGCTCAGTACACAGTTTGATCTTAGCAGGCTGACTGCAGAGAAACACAGTGGAATTACAAACTCGGCTTTTCTGTTTGCTGACGCTTTTAGCGATTTGTATACTCAGTCAGTAAAAATGGGCTGAATTAAAGTTGTCACCATGAAAACGTTGAAATAATTAGTTTGTTTTGGTGAAGTTAAATGTAGCAGCAATTTCTCAACCAAATACTTTACTTCCTATAACTGAGCTGTCACATCTCCATCACACTGTTTTTTCCTCTTTGCCATGGCTTAGATTAGAAACCTTAATAAAATTATAGATTTTCTGAAGCAGTAAGGCCTTACAAAGCCCTATGTCTGTAGTCAGTCAATATGGAGGTCACTGAGCATTCAGCACCCTTATTTGGTTTCGAATCACCTCTTCTGAATCAATGTACATTCACTTTTTCCCACTTGATTTTTATTGACTGTCAATGAAGCTTTGATGCTGCAGAAATTGGAAGTACCTAATTGTGCAGAAACGTTAGCATTCAACCTTAGTGTGTAACATTATATTTTAGGCTAAATACACATTGAAATCTTCAAGCACTGTCTTTTACACTGCTCTACTCAGCACTTTAGGATCCAACACATCCTACAGAGTCGTGTAAAAGCATTAACCCTGCAGTGGCAAAGCTCATTACTGTGTTGTTTGACTGATTTCACCTCTCATATGTCTTATCAGGATAAAACAGAGATGGAGCACGGATGAAATAATGAACTGGAAGATAGCGTAGCGCAGGTGTAGCACGATCCCCCATTGAGCTCAACAGGAGACAGACAGAAGTCTAAACCGATGACTTTTGTTTCTCCTCTTCAAAGACAGAAGCAGCTGTGTTGTCAAAAAAGATAAAAAGCATCATTTTCTTTTTTTTTTTATTCTGGTTTTGCTTTGGTGTTGCTTTTTCTTGCAAATGCAGGGCACATCTTGTTCAATTCACTGAAACTTAAGTGAATTGATGCTTTCATAAGGAGATCAGCAAAGTTCCCTTTCAAAGATGAGTTTATTTTTCTGCCTTTGTTACTTACTCTGTTTTGCAGTGGGATTCCTTACCCCTTCAGACACCCGTGGACTCACTCAAGTGTATTTTTGAGTGTTTCTTCTTGTCCTTGGGGTATTTAGATCATCTCTTATCCGTCTTGTTTGAGTGGGGACTGGCATCTGAACAGGTCCACTATTACACTTATGGTTTTGAGAGTGCTGTGAAATGTGATGAGTCCACCTCTGACTTCTTCCCATCAGTCATTATGGACTGGATAATGGGGCAGGTAACAGGGACAGCAAACTGTTAAGTGTCATTTGGCAATGTCCAGATCACTAATCTGGATTTTGCTGAAGATGCTGTGATCCTTGTGGAGACTTAAGATGTCCTTGTGGGGCACTAGCTTGCTGAGTGAGGAGGCTGAAGCATTGGACCAAAACAGATTTGGAGCATTTGGGGATGCCTTGGATGTTGCCATCAAATCTGTTTCTGTGAATGGTGAGTGTGGAAGTTGTAGGGCAGTTCACCTTCCTTGGCAGATTAATCCATCGATCCACTGACTGTGAGGCTGAGCTCAACCCAAGACTTAGACTCATGCATGGGGCGATGGGTTTGCTGAGGAAGACCGTGTGACATTCCAGGTATCTGAGCATGCAGACAAGAGTCAGTCTTTCCTTCCTTAATCCTTCTGGTCTTACTATACTTATGTGAGGCCTGGACGTTGACTGATGGCCACCGGACTCTTGTGACAGTTTCTACTGCCGCATCGTTTGGTGTCATTGGCAAGACTGTATGTCTAATGCTGATGTGCTCAGGCGAGTGGGAATGGGAGGGGTCATTTACCTGCTACACTGCACCTGGCATGCTCTCCGGGCCTGATCCAGCTCACTGCATACTGTGTGCCCAGGACCTGGTGGGCTGGTCCAGCCACCAGGGTAGCCTGTGTGCATCATGGAGGAGGCAGCTGGGAGGATAACTGGAAAGATGGGGCACTGGCCTGGTGGATGGCCACCAGGAGGCCAGAGCGGTACAGGACCAAGGGTGACGTGGCAACGTGCTGAAACAGCATTTGCTCCCATACCAGACCTGACCTGACTAACATGCCTTTTTATAACTTGTAAATATGTAATTTTTATTTGTTGTTCCACTTTTCCACTCTATTTTAGTTTAAAGACAAGTCTGATGGTTTTATTTTGTGTCTGTGAGTGAGTTTATTCCTGTGTTTATTGGCCTGTGCCCTCACTTAATGTGAGATATGAGCCTGCAGCACTTTACCCTTGTCTTCATTAACTCTGATGAACGCGCAGCGCATATGAAGTAGCTACAACAGAAAAGGCTCCGGTGTTGAATTGATGTGGGATGTATAAAAGAGTAATGTTTGTGTTTGCACAAGTTGTATACAGTCCATGGCAGAGTTTTGCAGTGGTGTAACTGATGGACAATGAAGTATGTCACTGTTTGTGACAACTGTCATCCTTCTGGCACCAGCAATACTGCTGTGAAATGTCTCCTCATACTCCATGCCATCACTGTAACTGCCTCCTCTAACTCTATGTATGTGTGTGCTCTAGTTTAGGTGCATGTTTCACTGTTCAAGTCACATTTACCATAAATGACAGAGTGACTGACAGCTCCATGACCACTGTCTAGTTGCTTAGAGTCAACAAAGACATACACACAGTGGTGTGCACTTCAGCTTGAATTCCCCTCAGGGTTCTGTGTGTCTTCTCGCTGCAGGATCTGGTCGCTAATAGTCTCACTTCAGACAGGCAGGGTTGTGGGGTGAATCACAGCTTGTGGACAAGCATGTCACAAAGAGCATTGTTAGCAATGGTACTTACACACACACAAACACAGATAGACTTCACTCAAGATAACAGCATTCTCTATTCTAAACTAAATGTATCTGAAACAAGCGCACACCTGACAGCAGTTCCAAAAAACATAAAAAGTCAAGTGCTCACATGGTATTGATGCACATTAAATGCACTGATCTCACTCACATTTACATGTTAAAGTTGAACTACAATTATAGATCATGTAGGCTTGACAAGGTTAAGGGAGAATCAACTTTCAGCTAGTTACTATAGCAGGAGCTTTAGAGTTAATTCAGCTTCCAAAGTGCTAAATTAAACACGTTCCCCGAGTTTAAATACAGCAATGCATACGTTTTGAGCATGTAGGGCGCGAAGGATCATTGTACCACATGTGAGGCTGGAGAGAAGGGGGAGGGCAGCCAGAGTCAAGCTTGACAAATGTCTACATACGTGTATGTCATTCACCAGCAAAGGTCAAGCCTGGTGGCATTTATTTTGGCCGGGCTTTTTCCCACCTTGTGGCAACCCTATCTACCCAACTGGATAGGACCCTAGACCATGTTTACTCACCACATTCATCTCTTACTCTCCCTAAAGATGTGGAATTTGTTATTGTTACAACAAGATATTTTCCAATGCCCCTGGTTATACACAAGGACATCCAGAGCAGGGCCTGGGTTGTGACAATCCTCCTTCCCATGTGAGGGTGCCCTTGGCCAGCTTACCCATCACATCTATGCCTTAATTCAGCCTCAAATTTTTGGCCCAAACATGTCTAAAACGTATGCCCAGTACTGTAATTCTCACAGGTCCTGAGTTAAATTTACACTTTGGAAAGTCTTAATATTATAACTCTCTTAAAGGGTAATTTTTGAACACTCATAGTGTTATTTTACTTACATTAGAGTGTACTTTTAACACAACAATGAGTAATTTCCTTATACTTTGGGTGTTATTTTAAAATATTTACAATACCAATTGCTGACACAATGCAGTCAATTTCTATTTTTAGTTGAGTTCGCTGCCTCATGTTGAACCTCTGAGGAAAGGTGATCTATGCTTTTGCAAGAATTCAGTGATGAAGAAAATTTAAAAGCCACGACAAGCCCTTTGTTAATGACAGAGCACCGCCATTCACTCTGGCACTTGTGTACTTGCAGGTGGGAACTCTGTAATTCAGTGGATAACTTCACTCATGGTGCAAAAGCATCTTACATAAACAACAACCAGAAACAACAGAAACATAAAAAAAAGAATCCTAGCAGTGATCATCGTACATCAGGCAACATATAAACAAATCTAAACTCATCTAAACTGCATCTTAACATGCTGCATAAGGGCATGATTCTGCCTCACTGGTCTTAGGCGACTACTATTCAGTGCACAACCAGGATGAAAAGCTCAGCTTTTTGAAAGTGGTAGCTTAAACTTGTGGATGAATTCCACAAAGTTCTATTAAGTTCAAGAGATGCACCAATTGTAAGAAACAGGGCCAATGCCAACACCGATGTTTAAAATAACAATGTAGCTGATGGCCGATACTGATGCCAATGTGTTTTTCATTGCATTGTTTGGTATTACACTTGCAGTATGCCAACTTTTTTTCTCATATTTGAGCAGGAATACCAATCAGAGTTGGTACGTCAAATCACCTATTTAAATCAGCAGGTAGAAGCTTTAGATTGTTAGGATACAACAGATAAACGTCTGCTACTGATAACTGTTCGTGTCCACAATATTGTGCTGATACAATTGTCAGATGTCTTTTATGTTATTGAAGGCAAAATTATAACATTCAAATCCCTGTTCTGCTTGACAGACTCTCTTTCACAAAAATGCATTTTTCTCAGCTTTCTAGAAAAAAAAGTGGTCTTTTTGGTGAAACTAGCCTCTATTCAACTTAAGATAAATCAAGAACTGAACAAGCTACAAACAAACTTTTTTCCATGATGAAATAAAGAGTTTCTTCTTTCAATTGAGACATTTGGTGTTTTCAGAATCATAGAACAAAATATTCTGTGGGTCTTGAAAGATGACTCAAAATGGCCAAAAACGCTAGCACAAGTCACTTTCCATTTTATAAAAAGGCTGGCACTCAATGAGTTAATTTTTTTCCCCTCACATTTTCAAATTTAAAAAAATGAGGGCCAGATGGGAAGCAGTGGGGGTGGGGGCTGTGGTCCTGGGGCCGCCTGTTGATGATCACTGGTGTAGAGTAAATAGACCCCCAACCTACATGTCTGTCAGACTTCAAGAAATCCAACCTATAGGATCTCAATCAGACTAACATGTTGACATGATTTTTTGAAGGCCAGTTTTGGTTGGAATATTGCAATATGTTGACTTCTTTTTCTTCCTGCATGTTCGCTTACTGTACGTATGAAATGTATAACATACTAAATGAAACAGGTACAGTAATTTAAATACATCATGGAAGAGTGTTAGTATCAATTAGCCATTCCCTATTTAACTTTATAAAAATGTTTCTGTACAATAATGCTGTTAATCTGAACCTTTGGCACATGCTACATTAATTTGTGATCAAGCATGAATCTACCATTTTTAACTGATGCAAACAAACAAGAAAGGAATTCTGCTTATTCTCTGCAGTGTTAATGAGACGGGGACACTTCTTGATGCATATTTGAACCTTTGTGGTCACCATGTTGAGCATCTGAAGCAAGAAACTCTTCACTTCATCTGCTCCTTCATCGTCATCATCATCCCTGTGGGGATTATTTACTACTAACTGCTGCTCTAACATGTTCTCTCTCTCTCTCTCTGTTGTTTTTACACTCACAATACACAAAGACTGCATACAAAAACATGGAGGCATTGTTTGTTTTTGCACACATGCTTTGCCATTCTCAGAGTAACTCTAGAATTCACACACAGCTATCAGAGCAGAGGAATGTGCCTTTATGCAGCACTCAGTGTAAGACCTCATTAACAACACCGGAAGTTACAAGAACTCCTTGATTACATTATTGGAGCTTTTTTGAACTTATTTGCAAAGTTTCGAGCTAATTTGGTTTGTTTCCAGTTGACCAGTGCTACCTGCTGACCTTTCGTCTGTCCAGTATTGACGCCTCCTCCCGGCTGACTATTGACAGGCTCTCGTGTCAATGAGCAGGCCATGTATTTCATATGTGGACATAATTAGTTGAATGAGTGAATTACTGTTGGCTAATCACTTCTGTCCACTTGGATTATTGGACTAAATCATCTTCATTACTCTCTCATTACCCACTTTTCTTTGTTGAAGTTGTTTGCACAAAACTTTACAGGAGATTCCCTGTGCTTTACTTCAGGCCTGCCCACAAAACTGACTGGGCCTGTGGGAAAAAAAAAAAAAAAATCATTGAATCAGCCCTCCCCAGTTGTGTTGTATAGATGATAATAATTCATGTGTGCTGTGTAAGCAGCATTGGTGCTAGTATCTTGATAACATTACCTCATTATGAAGCAGAAAAGTGTGTGAAGCTATTATTGGGTTCTGATGTTGAAATTATTTCTACATGCCACTTTTTAACTCCTTTTCATCACCGTTTCAGCCTTTTTACAACGTTTGTTACCAGATTAAACCAATTTTTTCCACTTTATAACTGCTTTTCACCATTTCTCCTGCCATTTTTACCATTTTTTATATTCCTAACCCATCTCTGTTTCTTTATCCCATATTTGTGTCTTAGAACCCATTTTGCCACTCTTCTACCACTTTTTACTAATCATTTCTGCAGATTTTTCCACCACTTAGCCACTTTAAACCCATTTTCTGCACTTTTTGATGCTTTCCAAGCTTTCTGCTCCTTAATTTTACCACTTCATTTTTTCTAAACCCATATCCACTGCCTCCTCCCATTTCTTGCAACTTTTAAACCATTTACCACTCTTTAACCACTTTTCACCACTCATTAATGAAGATTTTAGCCACTTTAAACCCATTTTTTGGACTTTTTACAGATTTTCAAGATTTCTACTGATTATTTTTAACCACTTTTATTTCTTCGTAACCCATATCTGCTGCTTCCTCCAGTTTTTTGCAACTTTTAACCCATCTTGCCACTCTTCTACCACTTTTCACCACTCATTTCTGCAGATTTTTTCCACCTTTAATCCACTTGTTTGTTAATTTTCTACTTTCTTTTGCAATTATTTAATTATTTTCCCCTTCAAGTTGTTTTAGTTCCTTCTACTTTATTCTCTGGTATTCTAATGTTTGTGCACATCATGGCTTGGCTATGAAGTCTGACATTACTTTCCAAATAGTTTGGTGAAATTGTCCATACACATTGTTAACATTACCAATAAAAAGGCAACCCCTTTTTGGGCGGCCTTGCTTCACTTAGTTGTTTACCTGCCTGTATTGCCTCTTTGACAACATTATGAAAGTTTGAAATAACGTCTGCAAAACTTTTGACAATGTGCGCACTTTTAGAAAAATATTACTTTAACTGTGTTATCTTCTTTACAGGTGCTCTGGTCTACTTTAATGCATCATGATTGAAATAGCTTGCAATATTTGACTCACATATTTAAATCACAAGCATTTTAATTTAAGGCAGACAGAAAAAAGAAGAGAAGACTTTGTGCAAGATTAAGCAGAAAATGGAATTTAATATAATTTTTTTCTGTGTCCTCAGAGGATCTGATTTAATCTTCCTCTGTTGTGCTCAAGAGTGAATTCTATATACCTGACACACAAATGTAGCAGCTGTAGGTTTATTAGATTCACACTTTTGTAACTGAAACCTGACCTTCATATTTCATCGTGACATTTGTTCTGCGCACTCTCCGCCTAGTCTCTAAAAGCCAGTTCATTAATCCACATTTTACGTCTCCACTCAGTCCAAGGTCACCTTAGCAGCCCTTTTTTTTAAATATTTGGCTTTGGGAGTGAGTGACGGAATGGACAAGTTGACAAAAAGACACTACAGACGGCGACCAAAAAAGAGCTGCCAAAAGGGCTGCAGTGCTCGCCCGTCACCGATAAATCACTCATGCTGTAGCTGGTTATCACACACCCACTCCATCAGTCCGTGCAGTAAGTTTGAAAAGCTTCATGATTGTGACCTTTGATCTCAAGGTGTGACGGACCTCTGCCATTAGATTTTATGATGACCAAGGTTATCCAGGGACGTTGTCTGTTAGTGTGAAGTGATGTGTCCTGCCGTTGGTCTAGGTAGAACTGTGATGGATCTGTCAGCAGCATCGGCACACATCACAGACATGATTAAAGAGAAAAAATGAGAGAAACAGCGAGTAAATGAAGGATAGAGGAGAAGGAAGAAGAGGTGTCAGACTTGCTCTTGAAGGGGGAAGGGTAATGAGTACGATTTGAAAAGGTGGGAGATGGATAAAGGATAAGAACCAGCCAGCTAGCAGAGACTATGTCCACATCGATTTACATGTCTCTGGCATTGATCAAACTCCCCCATGTGGGGAATTTACCTCCTTTTCACAAAGGATGACTGATACAGTGATTATTAGAAAACCTGCTGTGCTCACTGTGTGTCTTTGTACGTTTGCGTGTGCATTTGTGAGGTCCACAGGGCGAAGTGAAAAGCGATAAACAGAGAGAGATGAAAGTAAAAGGGAGATTATTTTTCTTTCTTCAGTTCAACGACTTTGACTTGAATGGAATTAAACAAATATGATTTTATTTTGTTTAGCTCTCAGTGGGAAAAAAGGCTCAGAAGTGAAAGATAACACAACTACCTTACGCACACTCTCCCACAACACATACATTTAAATCCAGCCTTGTCTCTGTCAATTTCTGAACCAATTTTGGATAAGCAGTTCTTCCCAGGAACACATGTTAATGTCATCTTGAAGGCAGAGCCATGCCCAGCACACACAGTAGACACAAAAGTGCAAACAAACTCATTTGGGAGAGAATTTACCTTATATACGCCCAATATAGACTTTATGTTTGACCTTGAAACATATGTCCTGACATACAGCACTCTCCTTCATATTACATGTATGCATACACACTTACATATGCATGCACACCAGCTTGGCCGCCCTCTGCTCCTGGCAGAAAACACTGATTTTGCCCCACTGGCTCACTGACCAACATATGGATAGAAGGGGTGAGGGGGTTCTTGGCTTACCATGATCAGTGGTGTGTGCATCATGCGTTAATGTGTCCACATGTCACATGTATGAATGGACGATGAGCTGACTGGTTCTGTCTCTGAGCCAGAAGCCAAGCTGTGCCCTCTCCACCCCTTCTGCTCACTGACAGTTGGGCCAACCACCCCCTCTCCCTGGTCATCACCCCATCCATACCTCCATCACCCATATGTCATCCAATGTAAATTTATGCTGCAATCTTCCCTGCAAGATCTAGTTTCGTGTTAATAAAGCTCAAATGAGCCCATAAGTAATGAAAGGTATCATAAGGAAAAGGATCCCCCCAAAAAAGATCCAATATGATTTATAAATGTCACTTTTTTCCCGAATGAGAAAAAGATTGATTGAAGTTTAAGGGCCATTAGGGGTAGTGGTGGACAGTAAACCAGTAACAAATACCATCACCGGTAAAATTCCTGCCCTGGAATGGGTTTTTACAACACCACTATGACCAATTTAAATGCATGCCTTGTGTTGTAGTGTACACATGAGGCAGGAGCGATGCTGCAGTGATTTATGACAAACAGCAGCTCAGTCTGGGTCCAGTCATTAGCATGTTTTGTTGTAATTAAGCGCAGTAAATGGGTAAAACCTGTGTTCTTTTCTCTCCAAGTTTGTTGGCTGTAATAACAGCAACATACAGCGACTGTGCTTGTTTCGCACAGTGTCTCTGTTAGCCATCTGGGGCTCTAACACAAGCTGAACAAGACATTTGTTTGTATAGGTTTGACTTGAGCCCACCTCCACAGTAATTTGTTCCAGCTTAAAAACTGTTTTAGGGTGTTCTAACCCATGGCTCTCTTATTTAACATCCATGATGAGACAAGCCAGGCTGTGGCTGTAAACAAGGTCAGAGAAGCAGTTGTAAACTCTAGATGCAGGAACTCCCCGTACAGCAGCGCAGTTAAATCAGTGATAAACACACAACTTCTATCAGTTCTTCACAATAAAGTCCATAGTTGTTTTTTTTTTCTCAAATGCTTTTATTGCACTTTAGCACACCTCTGCAGGTTAGAGATGACACTTAAAACGTTGCAGCTAGAACGAAGTTAACACATCTAAAAAAATCCTTTTCTGTGATCTTATGCCAAGTTATGTATGCCATCACATGTTGCTTTAGAGAAGATCATCCATTTTTCATTTTGTAATAATGTGATATAGCACTGTTACCAAGGGCAAGAAAAATACTGTCATTTGTTATTAAGGCCATATCACCAAGGCCTCATTAGAGGTAAAGTGTGCAGGTAAAACAGATTGTGCTGTAAAATACAAAAAAAAATATTTCTTAAAGTTGAGAATCACACAAAATTTAGGACAAGCTGCTAGACAAGGTGTCATATGCAGTATAAGTGGGAATTATGGGGAAACATACAATTTGACCCCCTGTAAATGAAAACTGTGGGAAAAATGAGCAACAAGGAGAACCTTTCTGGTGCACGGCAGGTCAGTATGCTCTGCCCAGGACTTAAAACCCTAAAATCCAGTAACTGCGTGACTGAGATCAACCTTAGACTTGGACTCACACATGGGGTGATGAGTTCATGAGGCACTCCTGGTACCTGAGCATGCGAACCAAAGTCAGTCTTTCAGCCCTTGCTCCTCCCAGTCTTACTATACTCTTGTAAAGCCTGGACCCCTTTGTGACAAATTTTCTCCAACACATTTTTGGGCACTGCTGGCAAGACTGTGTGTCTAATACTGACGGAGAAGAGCAGGGCTGGGAAGGCTCAGCTGCTGGATACGGGAGCAGCAGCTGTACTTCAACAGGCACCTGGCATGCTTTCCCGGGCCTTATCCAGCTCACCGCATACTTGGTGTCCAGGACCTGTTGGGCTGGACCAGATGTTTCCAGGGTGACTGCATACATGGTGGAGGGGTCAGCTGGGAGTATACCTGAAGAAACAGAGAATGGGCCTAGTGCAAGCCTGGACGATGGCCATCAGGAAGCACCTTGGTTTAATAACAGCATCACATTAGTCAGAAGAGTAATATACAGCTTGTAAGAGTTTAAGCCATGTAATTTTGTGTATATTCCACCAAGTTAAAAGTTAAAATACATAGTTCTAAACCATAGATTCAATGAGTCATTAAACCATTTTTGAAGAATTAACTTCTTAAAATGCGGTTGTTCTTTCCTTGATTCTTCGTCCATCAGCTGAAGTAAAGTCAAGTAGGTGGAAGGATCTCTCATTTCCCTGATTGGCATATTGCTTTTAGCTCCTCACATTACCGCCCCATCACCTTAACTGTTATTATTTCCCTCTCCGTGGGCTGTTTGGTGCACCGCGCTGCTTAAAAGGTTATCCTTTCCTCGTGTTGTGTTAATTAGCAACAAAAGAGGCTGCAACACTCATGGGGGACGTGCTGGCACTGCCACAGTGCTCTCTTTCTGTCTGGCTCCTCTACATTTCTGTGTTAGTCTTCCTCATTGTGGAGAACTACATGGCTTATGCTTCATCCCTCTCTCGTTGGTATGTCCTTCCTTGTTTTTCTATCCATCCAGTATCCAGCTCTTACATGCACTGTAGCTTCCATGTTAGCATAACCACCACCCCCGTTTTCTTTATTTATATATCTGACACACATGGATGCCCTGTTGACTTTGATCCTCAGATCTCAGTATCAAGGGACCATTCATGCGCTCGCCTAGGGGAGGTGACAGAAATGTCTGTGTTTTTCTTATGTGTATGTGAGAAAAAAAGAGAAAGAAGAAAAAAGAGGGAGATATGCAATAAGTGGAGAGTGAGAGATGACAGGGTCTGTGATCCAATATTTTCCCCTATGGGATTTTGGGTCTGGTTTCTGTGTGACATGTGTGACAAGAATCTAATCTCCGTGCGTCTTTGTTGTTGCCTGTCTTCGACTCTGATCCTCTGTCCTCTATTACTGGACTCTTAGCCACGCTGATGGAACTATTGATGTCAGTAGTCATTTGTTTGCTCTTCCATTCAGCCATTCCCATCCAGGGCTGTAATTTAAAGAATCAATGGCAAGCTGATGGAGCTATGTTAAACTGAATCTAATGACACATGTGAGCAACAGTGATGCTGTTGCCTCATTTGTCTGTGTAGCGCTTGTCTTCGTACATCGTCCCGTTTATTTTTCTCTTACAAAACACCATCTGCACCTCAAATTACATCTTAATTACGAGTAATAAATCACATTTGACATACTTTCAAATACAACATAATCAAGCTTAAATCTAGGGATGAAGACAGCGGTGTTCTCTAACTGAAGACTGATGTATGCTTACCTGCAGCCTGGTATTAAGATATCCTTTATGTTTTTTTTTTTGTTTTGATGTTTGTGCAGCTGTTGTCCTAGTAAACCACTGACTATATTTAAATATGGGCAGCAATCTCTGCCTTCTTTTGCTGTACAAAAGTGAAGCCAAAATATTCCTGCTTGCACTGGCTTGATGTGATTTGGTTTAAGTGCTTTTTACTTTGCAGATCATGCTTATCCCTTACACCCATTCACTCTGCATTCACATGCTGATGAAGAAGGCTGCTATGTAGACACATTGACATGTGACTGCAGGAGCTTGGGATCAAACCCCACCTGTTTTTTGCACTTCCTGTCATAAAGAAACGTGGTCCAGTTCTGATAAAACAACTGCTATACTATAGCTACATCTGTGCTGAGCACTACAGAGGCAGAAGCCATTGCTATTGGCTTTCAGTAAAACTAAACCCTACCTGTAGCTACCACCTCTACCCCCTGATTGGTCAGATCTGTTCTCAGACCAGGCAAAATCATTCCAGATTGGAAATATACAAGATGGATTTGCCTGATGACAGACATGGAATCTGGCCCGTTCATCTGCTTAGCAAGGTTAAGAATCAAGATTTATTGGGTGTGTATTAACTTTGTAGTTTGATCAATGTCTCATCTCTTAACACTGAGGAGGCGGGATTAATAACCTCAATTACAGCCAATCAGCAGGAGTAGTAGGGGTGGGAACCACTAGTGGCCCCACAATACGATATTATCACGATACTTGGGTCTCAATTTGATATTATTGCGATTTTTAACATTTTGCAATATAGTAGGCCTAAGTATTGCGATACCATAAATTGACATATATTGTGATCTATACAATTTTTTCAACTGTTTAGCTGATTTAGCATTAGTCTTGCCCTCATGTTTGTTGAATTTCCACATCATTTTATTTTCATGTCGCACTTCTTGCAAATCTCATGTGTCATGTCCATCTCATTAGTGCCCTGCTTGAAATCCTAATGTCCTTCCACTGGTGCTGCCATGTTTGTGTACTAACTCTCTCCTGCTCTATGACTGTCACCTCTGCCACTGGACAAACAATTGTCCAAATAATTAATATTATTTTTCCATTATCGTAGACTTTCAGTTCATATGAGCAATTAATTTGAAAAAATCGATGCTTGGTGGACGAGACGATATATCACCAGACAAAATATTCCGATACTATGCTGTATCGATTTTTTCTCCCACCCCTAAAGAGTAGTAGTAATTTTCTGGCTTCACTCCTAGGTTGCTGTATCTCCATTCATCTTAATGTACAATCTATGGAACCCGACTTATTGATCGATTTATTTTGTCAGATAAAGGCACAGATAGCAAACTCAGTGAATTGCCTTGCCAAGCCCCTCGTCCACAAACAAGCTGCACTTCTCGCAACTTCTACTAATGATGTCTACTCTCCAAGATAACCGCTGCAGCTACTTTACAAGACACGTTATCTGCTCCTGTCAAATAGCCAGTTTGGATTAGTGCCAGGCTTGCTCTCATGTTCGACCCCTGCTTCTTTTTTTCCTTTCCACCTATTTGTGTAACCTTGTTGGTGTTTCTAAAAATCAACATACCAACCTGTTGAACATACAAGGGCTGTAAAAAGTGAGGGTGTGTGTTCATTTGGCCACCTGTCCATCTGTCCGTGTTCATGTGTGGGGGTTTCAGTGAATGGTGACCAAGGGCCCGCTAATAAAGGTTTAATGAAGTGCTGTGGAGACATGGAGAGCTCTGTCCACACTCACAGATGTGAAACTTAATGAGAGAGTGTGAAGCCTTGTACCAGAGCCAGGCCAAGAGAGAGAGGATGGCCACCTGGCATTTAAGCTAGCATAGAGAAGAGCGTGTAGGCTTATAAATGTAGTATAATCATCTATTCAATAACAGAAGACATTTATTATAGGTAGAAGCCATAATTGTAGGCTATTAAATAAAACTGTAACTGTGTTTAATGCTAGAAAGAGCAAGGGTTGCTTTATAGACTTATATTAGTGTGTTAATCAACTGCTAATCTTGCAATAAGCAGGCAGTTGTACAGTTAAGTCTTCACATTAAGCCTCATTTCTCTTATTTCAATTAACTGAAAGGAGGCGCTTAGAGGAAGCTTAGAGAGCCAGCTGCTGGCTCTGTAGCATTTCGACAGCTCATCTCTCCCTGAGTCCAGGGCAGCATTAGTCTCTCTGCAGGGAGCCCTGCTGCCAGCTAGCTAGCTTGCCTCCATGGGCTCATTCTTAACAACGCACCTTAGCCTCAGGTGAGACAGTGGCAAAGTGTACCGCCGCTGATAGTGCTCATTAGTCTCTGGATTAGCCCTGATTAGCCTAGCCGTTACTCCCACTGATACTCCATGCTAATGCTAACAACGTATTTACCCTTTTTAGCCAAGCTGTGCGCCTTCCTTTATATTCTCTCATGACTTTTTCTTGGCTGCAGCTTCAAGAGCAGTCGTGCTGCATTGCATTTTCCACTTCAGGAGATAAATTTAAGCTAATTCAGCAGGTTTTTAATCATCCAGAGTGCAACATGTTGCTACGATAAGGACAGGAATGCTATCTTTTTGGCAGAGAATAAGCACAGATAGGGTACATTGCATACCTGAGCTGATGATTTTCATTAATAGAAGCTGTTCAGAAATGAGGAAAACAATGTGAGAGCATAATTAAGAGGGTGGGACCTGATTTTACACCCAGTCAAGCAAACATCTTTGCACTGAACAGAGTTTTGACTTTATTCCACATGAGTGTTCATAAAGCTAAGTCACGATGATTGTGACACTAAAGCAGCGTGAAGGCTGTCAAAGGCAAAGTGACAAAGTGAAATTGACTTTGATGAGACTGAGATGAGGCAGAGGAGCCTTTATCTCACTGTCCTTTCATCTCCATCATTGTCATTCAAAGCCAGGCACTCAGCAGTCAGAAGAGGATGAACAAAAAAAAAAAAAGAAAAGGTGGAGGAGAAGGATGAGCAGATAAGCAGGAGCGGAGCAGGAGAGGAGCACAGGGGGCTGAAGATTAGCGCTGGCTTCTGTCAGAGTGGGCTCCATGCTGATTTTCAGTGGCAGCTGTACATGCTGACTACAACCTCCGGAGATGCTGACACAAATCCAAACTGATCTGCTCGATTTTGGTCTCACAGTGTGTTTTAGGTGTTTCTCAGCAGCTCCATAAGCAGAAAAAACTTCTGTGGACTCAGCCTTCCTCTTCTTCTGGGCGTAGTTCTGTATGAACAGTCACCATCTAGGAAAAAAATCCTCCTCTGGGAGACTTTGATGTACCTGAGTGGACATCCTGACCCCGATTCACCCACAGGCTGTACTCTTAGTGGACAGAAATGCTCAAATACAGGATGTCTCACTCTGACAGACCTTTTCCTTCATGTTTCTTGTCTAACCAAGCTGATTTATGTTCACCTGAGGCAAACTGCAGGATTATGAAATGCGATTGCGAGGTATACAGCAAGGCTTGTTTTGTGAGTAAAAAAAGAGGACACTTTTTTTTTTTTTAAGATAAGACAAACACCACCTGTTTTCCTTCAGTGTTTTTGAAGCAAACCGCATTTTCCAGGCGAGATAGCAGCAGCACTCGCTGACCTGGATGCCAAGCAGAGTGTGGGCAAAGCTTATCTCTGTCCTCTCTGTCAGGAGAAAGTGCCAGTCAGCTCCTTCCATTGGTTTCCTTATTCCTCTTAAGCCCTTGTGCAGGTGGTGTGAAGTGTTATTACAGATTGCGTCCTCTCAGATTTGTCTCTCCAGCAATGACCTTCACAGGTAACCTTAAGAAAAAAAAAAAGGGATTGGTAAGAAGTCATCACAGGTATTTTTTGTGCTCCTAGTCCTTCAGGTTTGGCTGCAGTGAGAGAAAAGTTCAAGTTGAAGAGGGCATATTAGGACAGTTTGTCCTAAAGTGCTTTAAAGGAACAAAGATGTATTGATGGTATAATAATCAAATATCTTTTTCCTCCCTTCTTTCCCTCTCTCTCTCCTTCTTTTTCACAGGTGGAGCGGGAAATAGCTATTCTGAAGCTCATAGAACACCCACATGTATTAAAGCTACATGATGTCTACGAAAATAAAAAATACTTGTAAGTATCACCAGGGGCCTATGGTCCTGCTTTGGCTTTATATACACAGGAATAGAAAAATGTTGTTGGAACTTAAAACTACTAGGGCCCAAGTCCACAGCTGCACCATTTTGTGCTTGAAATGCCCACAACCTCAGTTTCAGAGCACCTCTCACATAATTTTTTTTATTTGCCTAGGTTGTAAACGCTGATGTCTGCTGGTCCTTTTTGTAGCTTAAAAGTTGTTTTTAAAACCTCCCAAATGTCTTCCTTTATCCAAGAAATCAAGATGACTTTATTTACAGGGCTATAAATAAGACTGACATGACACCTGTCATTCACGTAAAGTGCACTTAAGCATTTATGAATGTTATCAGTGCCATTCGGTCAAGTATGTCACCTTTAATGTTGACATTGATCCCTTTTTCTTTCTTTATACAGTAAGATAAGGCTGTAGCTAGCTGTCTTAGCCTAGCATAAAAGCTCGAAACAATAGGGGAGAGAGAGGCAAGATCTAGTTTTTACTTATGTGGCTCTCCAGGAAAGGAAAAAAGCTGCAGGACAAACAAACAGAGGGCAAGGTGCAAGTTGGGAAGTCCACTGGTGTAGTTGTGTGTGTACAAGTGGGTATGTTCTTAAATTATTGCATTATAATTGACCAAATGACACTTTATCATAAATATTCGTAAAGCCTCCTTCATGTGAATGATAGGTGTCATGTCAGTCTTATGCATTCTGCTTCAATAAAGTGTTTCTAAAACAATTTAAAAATATAAAGAAATTCCTTCTGAGTATTTAGTGGCTTCAGACACGGAAACTTTACCCCCAAAAAGACAAGCAATATCAGTTTTGCCTCTGCCATGGATGTTAACAAAACTGGTATCATAAGCCCCATCCCGTCTTGATTTTGATTGGCCAGTAAGGAAGACATGACAATAATGAGCATGGCGATGCTCTAAAAATGAAGTTTACAACACTCAGGATGCTGATTGCTTAAAATGCTGGTCTGTACTGGTTTTGTGGTAAAAAATGGTCGTGCCATCATAAAAAAGCATCAGCTGTGGACACAGCTCTCATGTTTCCAGGTAGCCGAGCTATGACCAAAGATTAGCATCAAGAAGGTTATCGTACATCACTGTTTTTTCCTCCTGACGTTATACCTTGAAATATGTCAGGCTGTATAATTCCTGCTCACCACTTATTCCTTTGTCATCACTGTCGTAAACACATTGTCCATTTGGCCTACCCTAAAAGTTTTGGAGATAACTTTTCTTGCTTACACTTTAACTGTATAGCTATTTGAATGCAACTTAAAACCTAAAATACAGTTTTCCCCTTTAAACATGCAAACTGATGATTATGCAGCTTTCAGTCAGTGCTTGTAAAACTAGGGCAGGTGTGCACATGTTTCTCAGCTGAGCAGCAGATGATCCGTGAGAGAGCTACCGGTGAAAAGAGAGACTCAAGTCTTATCAGATGAAAATCAGGAAACTTCCTCCTCTCTAATCAGTCTCATCCACAGTGACAGACACTGCACCTGCCAAGAGTCACGAGCAGTTTCATAACCATATTAGCATTTCTTAATGACACAACAAACACCGACAATACCAAAAAGTAAAGATACAAGTTAGAGTTGAATGTTCCTGTCTGTTGTGAACATCTTTCACTTCTTTCATAAACTTTAAAGAACAGCCCCTGCAGATTGATTCATGGGTCTTTAGCATAGAAAATGAACAGAATCATATTTTTGCGTTTAACAGTTAAAACTTCATGCTTTACTTGAGCTGATAAATTGATATGAAATGTTAGTTGTCACACATCACAGCACATACACTGACTTCTAGTTAAACCAGCATTATATTGTAAGTTACAATGACTAACTCTTTTTGTGTACTGATTCATAAATATACTGCACACACTAAATTACTCACAAGTAGTATATTTAGAGATTATTTTAGATGCCAAGCCAGTATTTAGATCCTTTTGTCAGCCTACAGAGCAGCTTTGATTGGAGTATTATGAGTGGACGCTAACAATAGCCGTAGGAGGCGGATGCTCCATTTGTATTGGCATGAAGCGTTTAATTCTGTCGCGCACACCAGGGGACTGCTAATATGGAGAGGAAGTCTCTGTAATGTAAACACCATGACACGCTTATCAGAGAGGCAACACCAATGCATTAAGAAACATTAGCCATGGAGAGTGGCAGCCGCATTAGCCTGCTGCTGCAGCTTTGTACACACATGCACATGCTGGCACACACACACATCTATTAGCTAACTTTAACAGTGGTGAGTGACAAGCCCATCAGCAGTTTAGAGTCTCCCTCTTGATCCACAGAGGACTGTTTATCAACTCCATTCAATTAGTTCTCATCTTGAGCTCACAGGCCGAATAGGATTGGACATGCAGTACAGTACATGTCATCCATTAAGATGGTAGGAAGAGCAGAATATTTTGATTTATCCTATAATTGGATTATTAAAAGCACATTTTGCTTCATCCAGTAAACAGTTGGTCACTAGTTGCCTCACAGAAGACAAATAGCTTTACACTCATAACACCGGTGACTTGAACACACTGTGCCTCACATCTGATATGTGATTTTAAGAGTTAATATTGTTTAGATTCCTGCTGAGATATCTTCACTTGAAACCCAATAATTGATAGATGTGGAGCACATTTTAAGACAGCAGTCCCTGAGCTTTTAAGATTTATTATGCTGCTGGCACCGATCCTACCACAAGCTGTTTAAACCAGAGGTGAGGGGAAAGTGGATCTGGTTTGATACATCGCCTACCAATATTTTATTCATGGATGTTTCATTGCTAGAAATGAATGAATGATCACATCATGATGTTAATATGATTTATGCCACTGGGAATGAAAAATTGCTGCTGAAAAAAGCTCTGATAGTCTGAGAGGGCATGATGCACATGAGCACACTAGATTTGTAAAGAGTTATTATGAATATAGCTACTGTCAAATTTCAAATTAAAGCCCATCCCAGTTTAAGCCCATCCCTGGTCCCTTTTACAAGTCTGGTGAAGCCACATGATTTTAGAAAATTAAAGTAGGTCTCAACTGAGACATTAGGAGTTGTATTAATGTCCTGGTCAAAAAGGTTTTTTTTGTCTTTTGTGTGAAATTTTGACATTTAAACAGCTGCTTTAAAAATTGAAAGATATTCTCATCTGTTTACAATAGGGATGGGACTTTACGGTAGTTTCAGTACTGGCCCACTTTGTTTTTTATGGTGTACTACTCATTAGCATTTTAGATCAGCTCTGACTGATATAGCAAGAAGTGATGATATAAGTGAGGGTTATTGAAAATATAAAGAAAAAACAACAACACTGAGCTCCTTAGTAAGAACAAGATAGTTTAAACTTTTTTCAGCAATCGCCATCAACTCCAAGACACTCAGAGAAAAGTTTACTGAAAAGTATAAGTCAGGGGATGGATACAGAAAAATGTCAAAGACAATGAACATTCCCAAGAGTTCAGTTAAACATACAACTGTTGGCCGGGTTCATCACCAGTCAAACCTTGATGGTAGAGTGGCAAAGAGAATGTCACTGTTGCAGAAAACTCATTAACTCTCTACTAGAGTTGACCAAAAGGCACGTGGGAGACTCCATCGCCCAGTGGAGGAAAGTTCTGTGGTCTAATGAGACATGATCAGACAAGACGCCATGTTTGGCAGACACTAAACACTGCACATCACTAAAACACACCATCCCCACTGTGAAGCACCCCCACTATGGTGGCAGTATCATGCTGTAGGGATGCTTCTTAGCAGCCAGCCCTGTAAGGCTTGTGAAGGTAGAGGGTATAATGAAAGAGGCAAAATATAGGAGAATCCTGGAGAAGCAATTCGATGAAAGCTACACAAAAATGGTTTAAAGACAACAAGGTGAATTTTCTTGAGTCAAAGCCCAGACCTCAATCCAATACATAATATGTGGAATGGGCTGTTCACTCCTGATCTGATCATCCAGATGTGCACGCCTAATTGGGACCTATCCCGACAGACTCAGTGCTGTAATTGCAGCCAAAGGTGCATCTACTAAATACTGACTTGAAGGAGGTGGATATAAATGCAGTCACTCATTTCATTGAGTGTGTTTATCTAATTAACATTACTTTGTAGAAATCTCTTTTCAAATCAATAAAAGTATAAAACATCCAAGGGTGTGAGTGCCTGATTAATAGAACAATACTTAAATTACTATGGCCACAATGATGGCCTCCCAAGTACTCTTCCCATCCTTCATAGATCACTTGTCAGGGGTTAAATTAACAGAGGTCTCTTGCTCTTCCCAACAGGACAGCAGGTCAGGATATATGGGCTTGAAAATCAAAATCAATCCATTTATCTTTTAATTTTTTTAATAATATCCTTACTTTTTACACAGTTAAATATTCTCTTTGGTGTGCATTTATACTTGTTAAGTCTTTTCTGCTAAAAGATTTTGTTTTTGATTAATAAAGGCATGTTGTATATTTACACCTGAGTTACTTTTAATTTGGATACTTTCTTCCGTGTTTGAAAAAAAATCTAAAACATGAATAGTTAGAAAATCTATTCTTGTTGGCCAGGCATAGAAAATGGTTTAACAGCCATGTAAGAGCAATGGATAAAGCAGTGACATTTTGATGATACTCCAGTGATTTGGTATTGCACTTCTATTAAGTTGGGGTACCTGTGAGAAAAGGATTAAACAAGGATTAGTCCAAATCTGTGCCACATATCCTCACCAAAGCCCAGGTCAGGCTCTTAACGTGCTGGATCTCACTATTCCCATAATGCAGCTTGTTAGAATCTCTGTATCAGACTTTGCCTTCATGTTGAAACCTATTTTTAGGGCAACCTTCCCACTTGTTATCTCCAGATTTAATAAATCTTTTTATTTTGCCACATGTCATAATTCACAGCAGATGCAAATGGCAGGGAAGTTCTACAGACAAGAAAAAATTGATTGCGTTAAAAAGTTTGGAGCGATTCTTTCACGATAATCAGTCAAATTGAAGGGTTTATTCATGTATACGCACTCTGTATCCACAGCATGGAGAGATGGGAGTAGAGAGAGTATTTCACTGCCTGTCTGAGTTTCAATTTGTCCTAGTGAAGATGGAGAGAGTCTCAGTACAGGATATACGAGCAGGTCAGTATGGAGCAGGGGACAGGGCACCGCTGGCTTTCAGCCCACGGATGCAGCTTTAGGTCGGGGTCAGCGCAGATTTATCTCCTCCTTGTCCCCTCAGAGCCCCGGAGCAGACTGTCTCCACTGTGAGCCAAACCACACATGCTCAAAGGCCAGCACTAGAGTGGCTCTAAGAAATATGATGGCAGGGAGGATATATGGGCATGTTTGAGGAAGCAAGAGAATTACTCAAGTACCGTGTTTACACATTGGGAACTTTAGAGGATTTCCAATGTCTGCCTTCTTTGTTCTCTTTGCTTTTCAAAGCCAGTAGTGAGATACACAAGCTAAGAAATCCCATATGTCGAGGAGCTTTCACACACTTTCCATCTTTCTGAAGCATAATGCAACTAAATTATCCCTCTGATCCCAGCCGTTGGGGGCCAGAGTACACAGTATGTCAGAACCCTTCATATATACTGTGATACATAGTCAACATATTTCACTCTCTGACTTTAGGGACAGCTTTCACATGACAAAATGAAAAATAAGTAGGATAACTTTGGGGAGATGAGGACACAAATGCTCAGCCATCAAGAATAGATTTGTTTTTTACTGTCCCTACAAGTGAAATTAGTCTTTTCTATGTATCTATCTTTGCTTTTCCTTGTTTTAACTTTACACCTCTTGCTCTCTGTCTCCTAGGTACCTTGTGCTTGAACACGTGTCTGGTGGTGAGCTGTTTGACTACTTGGTGAAGAAAGGAAGGTTAACACCTAAAGAGGCCAGGAAATTCTTCAGACAGATCATGTCTGCGCTGGATTTTTGCCACAGTCATTCCATATGGTAAGTACCATGATCCAAAGGATTTCCATGTATGTTTTAAAAAGGTTGGACTGGTGGAGGTTCTTTGTCTGGGTCCTTTTCACCCTTGTTAATACGCCCAGAGACCACCGGTGGTTTTTTAGCCCTTGGGACATCCACAGCACAACCAGGGGCTCATGGCAACCATACTACCTGTCCATACAGTACCCTAGACTTCTCTAAAGAGGAGAAAAAGCTGAGAAAACAGTCAAATTCATCACAAGGCCATTATGTCAGCGAGCTAATGTTAGCAGCTAGCTCCGCCAGCCTTTACTCCTGAATATCATACTTGATGTGGTTACTCATCACTTAGGTTGAGTAGTTATGAGTATAACCTTCAACAGCCTGCATCTTCTTTTTAAAAACACTGCCCTACTGCACTGTTCCTACATCACAGGAAAAGCTAAGCCTCTCAGGTTTACTTCCAGAAAAGTGGCAGGAAAAGCAGCCAGCAGCCATGAATTGAAGCTACAGCAGCTTCTGTTGTCAGGAGGCTTCATTACAGTTTTAAAAGAGCATTTGACTGGGATTTCAGGTCCATGTTTTAAAGAAATGACAGGTAATTAGTCTATCTGACTGGTAAATTTTGTGTCAGCTAACTGTGCATCCTTAGTTTTCATTGTGCCTGATGTTGCTGCAGCAGCACCCAGCACGATGGCCATTGACAAAAACTTCAGATCATTTGTCATCATTGACTCTGAAAAAAACAAAAACAAAAATCAAAACATTTTTAAATTCACATTACGGTGGGTCAAATAGCAATCAGTGGTGCCATTTTCCAGTTTGATTTGAGAGGACTGTTACACAAATGAGCACATTTAGATAGTGGGTCCTTTTATTGATGGGTTCCTAGTTTGACAAATGAGGTCAACATCATCAACAGGAGTTCTGTCATCACTTTCATTGCATCTTCACACACAGGCTACTGCTAGAAACAGACACACAGTCTTGAGGCATTTATTATAAACGAGCTCATTAAAAAGCATTTTTTTCATTACTGTAATCAAAGCAAGGCAGTGGTTATTTATAAATATCCCTGGATGCGTTGTTAATGTATTACCGTGTTACTGCTCAACTTGAATGCCACACTCTGAATGTTAAGAGAACAAAATTATATATTAGTATATTGTGAAGTAATGGCTTTCTATAAAGAGAGTGAAGTTAAATTTGTCTGGGTTTGTTGTTTTCAGCTCTATTGACACACCAATAGGACATCTCTTTCCTCTGTTTCTTTATGTGTTGCTTGGAAGCTCAAACATGTTTCATACATGGTTGTTTTTCCAAGTGAAGCCCTTTCTCTCCAACCTTTACTTCTCTACCACACTGGGAAAAAGAGACAGTCCCACCTTTTTAGGGAAGGAAGGGAGGGGAGTAGTTTGTCTGAAGAGAGCATTAGTTTTGGTTTAAAAATTTGCTCTGAAAGTCATATTTATCCTTTAAAACAGTCTTCCTATCAGCATAAAAGCATCAAATATATTTAAAAGATGGAACACCTGATAAACACACGTCCCCAGGAGGTAAAACAAAGTCAAATTGCTTGTCATACAACATTGAACAAATAATGTGAGTTGCTGAAGAAATGAATCTTCCTGAAGTGAATCAACAATCTAAATTTCAATCAGTTTATTCATAGCGTCAGAGTGCTGTGCTGTTTTCAAACCAGTGAATCAGTATGGAGATTACAGGACTGAGGAAATTTGATATTGCTTGTTTATGGAAGTGTTTATTTTTGCCTCTTTCTCTTAAGCTGAAAATGGTTTAAACAAAGGAAACACTTCTATCATCTCACCTCATTTCTAAAAAATAAAGGTGAATCCAGACGGTGAGCTTTCCATCTTTGCTGTTTTTATGGTTTACAGATGGTGTGCTTAAAAGGATCAGGTATCATTTCAGCAGCAATAAAAGGAGTTTTCTGTTAGCTCAGTGTGTATTTCCTTCTCTCTGTTCTGTGCTGAGTCCTTGTATTTTCTGAAATGCGCTCCCAAGTAATTACAAATGTGACACATTGCGTTTGGCTTCAGGGGGTAATTTAACTGTTTACCAGCTCATAGACTAGAGGCAATCATATATACTTCACAAGTCAAACATGTCAGCAGGGAATAAAACAGAGCGCTCATTTTTGTGCATTTTTATTTTTTTTATGTACGTTATGAGAATATATGTGATGTATGTATCGGTTATGATCCTAAAGCAGAGAGTGAGGTGGTTTTTCCTCTCCAGAGATATACGCTTTTGCATAGACTCCAGAGAGTTTCTCTCATGTGCCTGCAGAGTGCAGAACAAGGACCAGAGAGCAGAATGAGTTCAAGTGTATTTATTTTTACCACGGTCACAAGCTAATCCCCTGTGACTTTGCAGGGAAAAAAAAGAGTAAGATCAGATAGGACCAAAAGATATCACTCACGCATTTTAGCTGTGGCTGTATCTAACAATGTAGAGCACATTGCACATTAAAGAATCAAGAATCAATCTTGAATCAATCATGGTCAGTGTAATTTGGCTTTTTTGAATAGAAGTGTTACAAAAGTCCTCTAATGTCAACGTTCAAACATATTTCAACAACATTATGCCAAATAAGCAAAAATATATAATTTGAAATGATTGATTGCATAAATATTCACCCCCTTTAAAGTGACTGACCTAATCCAACAGAGGTCCGATCAATTGTGCTAGTGAACTGGGAGTCTGCTAAATAACATTGTAACATCATTAAGAAATGGAAGGAATGTGTCACATGTGTAAATTTGGCTAGATCCAGTCATCCGATCTCACATACTGGGTGACCATTCAAGAAGGAGACTAGTGAGAGAGGCCACCAAGACGTCTATGACTACTCTGAAGGAGTTACAAACTTCAGCAGCTGAGATGGAAGAGACTCTGCATACAACAACTGTTGCCTGGGTTCTTCATCGGTCAAAGCTTTATGGAGAGTGCCAAACAGAAAGCCACTGTTGCAGAAAACTCATATCAAACTTCGGCTGGAGTTCACCAAAAGGCATGTGGGAGACTCAGTGGTCAAGTGGAGGAAAGTTTTTTGGTCTGGTGGCAGATGCCAAACACTGCACATCACCTCAGATACAACCCTACCATAAAGCACGATGGTGGCAGCATCATGCTGTTGAGATGCTCCTCAGCAGGCCAACCCTGGAAGGCTTGTAGAGGTAGTGCATAAAATGAATGCAGCAAATATAGGAGAACCCTGGAGGACAGTCTGCAAGAGAACTATGGCTTGGTAGAAGATTTTTTTTTTCCAGCAGGACAATGACCGGAAGCATACAGCGAAAGCTACAGGAATGGTTCTGATTGAGACCTATCCACAAAGATTTAGTGCTGTGATTGAAGCCAAATATGCATCTACTAAATAGTGACTTAAAGGGGTGAATACTAATGCAGAAAATCAACCTAGATGTATACATTTGAAAAAAAAAAAAAAGTCCAATATGCGCTTAAATCGTATAAAGTGTTCTCCGGCATAACTCAGTCTTTGAGTGTAGCTCTTGGAATGTTTTACACAATGCCAGTGTTTGCAGCATATCACTCCTGAAGCTAAATTCATTCAGAAAGCTCCTAATTTTACTGAAATGGCACCAATTTATCTGAAGGTTGCTGATGGCTTACTTTAGCTCCATCTGACTGCATCAAAAGGGTCTGAAAGCCTAGAAATGATCTACCAATGTCTCCATCCAACGGGAAAAAATGTTCACATGTGGAGTGGGAAAGCTTTGCTTCTTGAAATACTATGATTTGTCTTTATTAGTGTATATTTCAAGCTTTTGCATTGTATATTACAAATGCTTATATCATGATAATGATAATGTGAGGCCTCAATCTCCAATCTCTTAAGATTTTTCTTAAATTTGTTTTTGAGAGACCTATGAGGCACTTTTTTAATATTCCAGTGTTGTTAGTCCTGCTTACACTGCCTTGATATACACAGGTGAGGGACTAACCATGATATTCTCATAAAACCCTGGCCCATATGTGACTGCAGCACTACAGGTACTCCTCAGTCAGTCCATTCATCATTGTAACTCATGAAGTCCCATAATGACATTGCACCAATGCTATTGTTGCTTAAAGGAGAGAGAGAAGCTCTTCTACTCCTGAGTGTATGTAGGGTTTTATCCTTCTACAAAATCGCATCTATCTGTTAAACAGTGTTATATTCTCTTGAACCTGGTGTTTGTCACTTAAATGCCCTGGGAGAAGGATTAGCATAACGCTGCACGGGCAATTAAAGGCAACAAAATAATCGGATTGTCATGCTATGATTAGGTACGCTTTAATTTCATTGATTTGTTATGCTTTGCTTTTTGCACAGTATATTTTAGAGGAGAGGCAATTACCTTTCTTCTGCTGCTGTTTCATAATAAAGAGGTTTGGAGCCATTGAAAGCTGCAGCACATTTGTGATAGAATTACTTTATATAGTTCAGATTGTTCTGGGATGATCTAACTGAGTGTATTTCATTTTTTAAAGCATCAAACAGGTGGTTGGATGGTCTTGTGCTGAATTCCCCAAATTAAGTAAAACAGATGCTAACTCTTGTACCACTGATAGAATAAAAGTGTCCCTCCTCTGAGAATGAAAGTTAGAAGTCTTTTATCAGTCTGTGTAAATAACCGACTGTGAGAAGAACAGATTAGGCCAATTAGGAGAAAGCATCTGGGACTGACATTAAGTGCAGACACATACATAGATTATCACAGCTCTCTTGTTGGAAGATTCACTTGCAGATTTATCTCTCCCTTCTTGTTTTACTTTGCAGCTGCCTTTCTGTCTTAGCCTCTCAAATCCCCCCGCTAACACTCCTGGAAAATGATGCCTTGTAAATTTATCATGAGGAGGATTATTTGGGAGTGTTGCTGCTCCCTTCACGCCCTCCTTCCAACCTCAATTAGGGGCAAACAGACAGACAGACGCAGCCTTTCTCACCTCCCTTCCATTCCCACTAATGAGATCCCAGCATCCCCTCAATAAAAAAAGCTTTTTTTGCAATCATTTCTTCCATTTCTACTTGTCAGTGCCAGGGACCTACACAGGCCATTAGAAGTGCTCCCTTTTCTGTATGATTCACCGTGCAGAGGGGGGTAAACACATGCTCCTTTTTCCCCTCCTTTTTCTGCACACCTCCTGTTTTTTCATCTCTTCTCATCGCTTCATGCTACATCCGCCCTCCGCCCACGTCCCATCCCCAAATATCTCTCTTGAGCCAGAAGGATGTGAGTCTGGATATGAATGAAAGGGCGTAGAGAGAGTGCTGTTTATGACTCAGTGTTTCCCCCTGCCTGATTCAGATCGCGCTCTGATTTACGTCAAGTTTTTTCTTTTTATGCAGAGGAAGTGAAAAGGACAAAGTGAGGCACACGCGGGAGATGAGGCAAAGATAGGAAAGAGGGGGATAAAAACAGGCTTGGGAAAGGGAATTATCAGTAGAAAATATGTTTTATGAATGCCGAGGTGCTCTGAGAAATCTTCAATGTATGTCAGCACAGATCCAGATTTCTCTCCATCCTCCACGCTAACACATGTCTTGTGTTTGGATGTGATTTAAATCTGCTAATATGAGCGCTGCAAACTTATGGCTCGGACTGAAAAACAGACTAGTTAAAGCAGAGATGAGAGCCGCGCCGACATGTAATGATGACATTTTATTGATCTTGGTGAAATTTCTCTTTCAGATCCTCTGCAGGGAGGTCAAGGTCAGGGCCAGCTGCTCTACTGCAGCTGCTTTGCTTTCATTTGTAAGCTCAAGGTTAGCATAGCAAAGTGGTTTTCTCAAAAATGAAGAATAATATTGTAGATTTTTGCTTCCGTGTTTACCTGTGAGGGAATCCCAACAATACCTTCAGCTGCTTCTTGTCAGCTTTTGACATTCAACAAAACACACATCTGCCGCACTATATAGACTCTCCAGAGAGGTCGATGTGGCAGCCTGCCATCATTGCAAACAGCCAGCAGAGACACAGATTGATTGAGCAGAGGAGAGTGCATTTTCCTTGAACACTTGACAAGCTGCTGGTGCACTTTTAACCTGGCTTTTTCAAGGGTAAAAACAGCTGATTTGAAGGGAAGCTTGCAAATCAGAAAGCAATTTACACATTACATTTTAAAAAACAGCAAAACACCAGGCTAGACTGCTAAAACTCAAACCTGTCAAATGCATTTGCCTTCTATCAAGACAGAAATACCCTATCACATTTCTAGCAAGTCACATTCCCTTAAATGAAACAAAATCTCCTGTATAGACAGCTATTGTTAGTCATTACAAGCACACGGGCCTTATTTTTTTGTATGCCATTTCTTCAAATAAGATGTTTATCTGGGCTTGTCAGATAAAGGTGACTTATCTTAAGTGTTTTGGGATATTTTTTGACAGGAATCTGACTAATACTGTACACCTGATGAGATATGAGTTTTTTCAATGAGCCTGCTTCCTTACACTTGAACTAATAATAAAAATGACAGGAAGCACCAATTTAACCTTCAGCTAAAATATTTCTTTTAATCTGAGCTGCAAAAATGTGTTGTTTTTTTCAGTCTATGAGCTGCAGATAAGCAGTAACATTAGTGACTAGTGGATAGCTCAGTGATTTACATCACTGACTTTGTTACAGGAGATTTGGGCTTTGGATCCTTGACAGGGCACAATGGCTATCCAGTATGGGCTATGGGCTAAGGCCCCTTAAAGTCCCTGTTATCTATTTTTCACTTCAACCAGATGCAGCAGGAGCAAACATCTTACCTGCTGAAGGTGTTTTTTAATCCATATTCCATTCGTCTTTAGTTCTGAATGATTAAAAGAAGAGAGTTGTGGCTTTGTATCTCTCAAAGCAGCAACAGTTAAATCTCTGATTTCTGTTAGCGTCGCAATGCTGATGTTTAGTAAAGTATCTGATGATAGGCACAGTCTATTCCCGCCAAGTCTGTCACAATACAAGCCAGAATAAAATACAGGTTTTTAAAATCATGTTATAGGGACTTTACACTATGAACAGCTGTCCCAAATGTGTGTCACTTTGGACAGAAGCATCTCCTAAATGACATTTTTACTTTGTAATCAAAGTTTAAATCAGCCAGACTTGACATTAAACACATCCCTATATCCATCCCATTCATTTATCCACCCACTTCCATCACCAACATGCAGAGATCGGCTTTCATGGACACGCTAGCAAACCCTCCTCAGACGAAGAAGCACTGTTTCACCAAGACTTCAACAGCCTGTCCTTTCTGTCACCCCTATTCTGTCTGTTTGGTAATGACTCTAGCCTTCACCTTGGTAACAACCCTGCATCTGTGTGTTTAATACAAAGTGACTGTGTGTGTGTGAGGAACAGATAAAGACAATCTGTCACATTAAGTGACTACAAACATCCCACCAAGTAAGGCAGTGGACTCCTAGGGAACCATGTCCCCCAAAGCTCGTCATACATGCTCACAAACACGTCCATGACACTAATGTGCACAGCATAACCGCCACCTACATGTGCACATGCAAACACCTGGTGCTGGAGTCACATTAAACCCACGCAGTGGCGTAATCGTGCACACCATCCATATCCATCTCCTCTGCTCTAACTCGGTTCTCTCCCACTTTCCCTCCAACATCAGCCACAAAATTCCTCTTTTCCAGAGGCTGCAGGATTCACATGCATGTGTCAGTGCCATAATTTGATTAAACCCCATAATCAAATGATGACATTAAAGTATGATACAGACAGCATTAAATTTATCACTCTTTTTGGGTTAGAGATTTGCTCAAATTTTTTAGCAATGCTTTTGGTATTTGATATAGAAAAAGAACATTTTCTTTGCTTAAAATGGCTGGAGAGTGGGGGTGGATTATATGGCCTCAAGATTATATTGATATTTCAGGGAAATTTGTGATAAATTTAAATATGATAATATTGAAAAAACAAAACAGTACTGAACAATGTTTTGTATTGTTGAACCCACACTAGGCTGGAAGATAACATTACAACATTAAAGTTACAGCTGAGAAGTCCATCAGGCTGTCCTCAGCAGATCTTTAAGTGGTGCACTGCCTGCTAACTGCTGCTTTCATTTCCCCGTGACTCTGTACAGCTATGTAATAGCGGTAAATGTATCTATTACCCTGTAAGACCAAAAGGTAAAATGAGTTGTGTTCACTTAAAAATCTGAAATGGCTATTTCAGCTCTATTTTCCTGAGATAATGGAACCCATTTTTAGTTTTAAGTTAATAGTACTTTATCTTCCCAAGTATTTTTGTCATACTCAAATCATTTGACGATCATGCCTTCATCTGTGTAGTTTTCCTAGAATGCCTTTGGGCATTAGACACTTGTGCACCACGAGTGAAGTTACCCTCTCAGTTAGGGAAGTCCTTCCCATGGAGACCAGGTTCAGCATAGAAAGGATGATGTGCTAAACTCTGTAGAAGAGCATTGCTGGGTCGAAGTGCACCTTTCAGTCTGTTACTGTAGTCAATCAAATGAGCTTACTTTAGTGATTGTTCTAAAGTAAAATCCGTGAAAGACATATGGGAACATTGCAGTTGATGAAAAGCTTTTAAATTAAAATTTAACTTGAGTCATACTCAAACAAATTATTTCCAGTACTTAAAAACGTTTATGGAATCAGCTGCGACAAATATTTAGAATATGTTCAACTTGTTCTGTTTTACAGTGCATGATGATTTTAATTGTTCCAGGAATCTCACAGGTTCTGAACTGAACTTACCACAACAGCAGTGCACGGAGTCTGTCATTTGTGTTTGCATCAGAGTAAGTTTGTGTTTTTTAGATCTAAAGGCAGCAGAAGAAAATGGATGGGAGAAGCAGTACTTAGCCAAACACATTTAAAACTCATGTTTCTTAAATGTGACTATCTTGATAAGGGCATTAACCTTAAATGTGTCATGTACTCCTTTGACGTCTACCCACATTTAGCGCTTGGCAGCTATAAATCATTGATTTGGTGATATGACACTTTGGTACCGTGTAGATATTCAGGTATTATCATAAAATAACCAAGCATGCTGAAAAACTATGAAACATTTGAATACTTTTGCAGAAATAAACCTATCAAATGGCAAAGCTTAGGCTCTGCCACTGTCTCTATTTCTTTAGTGGAGTTGTTGTCATAAATATTTTAAGAAGGAAAAGGAGAAGATGCGCCTGCACACTGGCTCAATGCCACAGCAAATTTTATTGAATCATAACATTAACATCAGAGGTCTTCTTCAGGTGATAATTTTAAAAATAAGGGGGTCAAACCCATAGACTGGCATAAACCTGCACACCACCTGTTGGCATTATGATGGGGAGTGTGAAAACATTCAGAATGCACCAAGATGACGTTGTTTTTTTTTTTTTTTTCAAATTAGACATGAGAATATGCAAAGTAAGCATATGTCTACAATAGACTGCCATACAGTCATTTAATACACAAACCATCCAGGGGTCTGTGTATCTGCCCCCTTTTCTTGTTGCTGTTTTTGAACCCTGCAGCTCTGTGATGCATGTAGAACCAGCTCTTTTTAAAATATCCAAATGACTCAGTATCGAGGAAAAAACTACTGCCAATCCTTTGCTTATCCAATATCGATTGTTGTTTTTTTGATGAAGACAAAAGGAAAAGGGTCAAACTCTTCCGCAGTGGCACCAGAAAAGCAGTTTAGCTTAATGAAACGTGGCTAAGTGTAGTTAAAATATGAGCTGAATTTGAATGGAATCTGAACTTTTATACTTCTTTGCCATCTCATCATATTTTGCTATCACATGCTATCTATTTCAGCATATTTGTCATGGTACATCCTTTTGAAGTACTTCCTTGTGTCAGTAGCAGCCCATGTCCTCGTGTCTGTTAGTATCTTTGTTGACATTCATAGCAGTTTCCCCCTGATGTCTGTCTGTGTGTGTGTCTCTCTGCAGGAAGACTATACTTATAGCCTATCACCATTACAGATGATGGCCAATAAAAGGCACAGCATGGGATCTTTTCGTTCTTTCTCTCTTAAAATTTTTTGATATCCCCCTCCCCTGTAGAGTCAGTAAAAGCATTTAAGTGGAACTGGGTGAGAGGATGGAAGATGGTGTTGAGAGGAGGTGGTGTGGAGAAATGGAAAACAGATAGGAGATGAGAAAATTGAATGGTTTTAGGGTGGGGCGGCTGGTCAGATGACGGAAATGAAAATGAAAGTGGCAGTTAAGGGGGTGACAGTGACAGGTTGTTCAGAAAATAGAGATTATATCGAGAATAAAAATACAAAAAGCAGATAGAAGTAGATGAGTATTTACTTTCCAACGCAATCAGCAACTCCTCATTGATATTTCTTGTGCAATCCTGTTGCAGATATGTGTCTTTAATATCAATACCACTCCTCTACTTTTATACTTTGCTGACAGCACATCTGTTTATTCTGCCTCAAAGGTCCACTGCTCATCCCATCGTCCCCACATCAATCTCCTCTGGATTAAGAGCAAACGCTGGGTTGCACACAAAGATTTGGCTCCACGGAGCAAACAGTTTGTTTTTTTTCTGGATCTAGCCATCACTTTAATCCTATTTTTTATAACTACATTACATTACATGCTACAATGCATTATTTCCCAAGAGCTGCTCAAAACCCCAGAGGAATAGATAAGACAGATCCAGATGTTTCCATCACTGAAGAGGAAATACTTTGTATGAAAAGGACAAGTAGCAGTGCTGCTTTCTCTCAATGATTTCCCATTTAAAGGCAAAATAAATGAGAGCATTGATATGTAGAGGCATTCTGTACTTAACTATCCAATTTAACTTCCAGGTTGATTTTCAACTGATGTATAAAGGGAAAACTGTGGCCCTGACCCTTTCTCTACATAGGACAAAGGTCAAGATTTAAAGTAATCCTCACTGTTTAGTATTATTATTACTTGACAAAACATTAAGGGAAGAATTAGAGTATGAGCAAAGGTTAATGATCGATTTATCCCAGGGATGAGTTGGTTATCTCGTCTGGCAGATTGGCATTTGATCTCAGCTCCTGCAGTCATGTCAAAGTGTTCACGATAGGGATACTCTAACTGATTTGCAGCCAGTCATGATCAACCAATATTGATCACAAATACGTGATTGAAAATATCTGAAATGAAACTGGAAGTCACTGATCCTCTCAACTTTGTTATCTGCTACCTCTGCTGTTGTTGCTCAGTCCTCCATTCGAAGCAGCTGTCTTGAAATCTCCCAAACTTTGTTTTGAGTCCCTTAGTCAGTAATATGAATCAGTGTTGACGTAATTCCTGAAATCCTTGCTGACCCTAAACCCTAAACCAGCAGGTTAAAGCCTGTTAGCTCACTTATGTTAGCTGTTAACACTTTTGCTGACAAAGAAAAGGAAATTTGGGTTTTGAAGAGAAGATTGCATAAATAGAATTGTTTGGAAGAAAAATTTGGTTTTCTGAGCATTATTAAATAATTACTGTTCAGAGGCTTACTCCCTCCTATTATTGGCCCATCTTCACTGTTTGGCCTATTGATGTAATATACAGTGCTTAACAAATTTATTAGACCACCCTAACCCTAACCAAAGTAAGATTTATGCCACAGCTGCCCTAAATTAACAGCATTGGTAATTACCAAAATCATTTTTTATGTTTCTGCAATGGTTAATACACCAATATGTAGAAGCTCTTTAACCCAAATGATATTTTTAATGCTAAAATATAATTATTATTGTTATCCATGAATTTTTAAATTTACTGATTTACAAAAAAAACCCTGAAAAAATAGTAAAGCATATTATTATTTCTTGATTAATATTTCAATTATAGTTATTTACTTGCATTCCTGAACAGAAAAATGAGTTTTAGTGGTTGAATGTTATGCTTGATTCATTTCTGACTTCTCAGAGAAGCCCAGTGAGCTGGCTCAAATTTGGGTGAATTCAGTTTGAAATCCCTCATTCCTGTTCAAAATGGTAAAACATGGAGAGCTGACTGAAAATGAAAGAGTCTGCATTAAAGCACTTCATCATGCTGGATGGTCTCTGAGATAAATATGACAGGTGGTCTAGTAAATTTGTTAAGCACTGTATGAATAATCACATTGTGCAATTCAGCTTAGTGGCTCCTGCAGGATGCACAATAGCATTCCAGTGTGTAAATGACACGGGTGGCACCTATATGTTCCCACGTGCACTTACACATCACACAGCGCCCCCGCGAGAGAGTAATGCTTCATGTCCCGCACTGAAATTCAAACATATAGCAAGAAAACTGACCCTTAAAACAACAGACAGCTACTAAATATTGAAAGCAATTCGCTGGGCCTGTTATACAGCTACTCTAGGAATGTGAAGAAAAAGCTATTAAGAGTATAAAATGACACTTTTTACTATGCAGAGTAGAGATGAATTTTGTAGTCTTTAGATGAGGTTGAGCTTCTGCTTGTAGGAGGTAAAAGTTCCCTACAATACTATACGGACTAACTGCTTAGCCCAGGGGTTCTCAAACTTTTTGGGGCCAGGGACCCCTTACAGGAGAGCACATTTTCCAAGGACCCCCACATAACCCTCACGCTGATTAATCATACTGTATGTTAACAGCCATTTGTACTCCTAAAAGCTTTATTTTAAACTCTTCAACCTAAATACAAGCTCTTGTCCAGCTGAGTGTGGCTCCTTACTTTTTGCCATCATTTGAACAGCCAAATAAGAACCCCTCTGTGCTTTTTCTGTGGTCTCTGGCCAATTTATTCCTTACCCTTTTGTCAGAAAAATAAATAAATAAATACATTTTTTTGACCTTAAACTCTGCATGCTTTGTTATCAGATGACGCTTTAGCTTGGCAGCCTTCATGGCTTCACATGAAGACACACAACACATTTTGGTCTTCATTTGCTGTTCTCATCATATTTTCTCAGTTTAGCTGGTTTGGGCCGAGCATCACTTGATGATGTGGACACATTTAAATGTTTACCTATTGTTGCCAACTGGACTTGCACACCAAATGCATCCTGAGCAAAGTAACTGATGCCTGATGACTGGTAGATTTATATGATATGTCACAATCAGTAAATTGGCCCTTCCCAGATGTCATTAGATACTATGAATGCATGCACATTTGATCTGTAGCATTACAGCTGGTCTGGTTAACATTTTAACGTCTCTTAGGTCTGGCTCCAGTTGGTTCTTGGGCAGAATGAAAACACAACATTTTTGCAGGTTTTAGTGTTGCTAAAGACACCAGCATTAATGTCTTAGTCCAATGGGTCCACCAACTATGTTAATAGTACAAAAATAAAGGCTTATACCATTTTAAGAGGGGGGTGAGCATTTTTAAACAGGCAGTAATAAGTGTACTGTTTTGTTATTTCCATGAATAATAATAAGTATTTAGGTGTAAAATAAAATATAACCATTGCTTAAATATGGATTAACTGGGCCCTTCCATAGCCCTGGGCCCCAGAAAGCTTTACATTATTCCCCCCTTATGGGCAGCCTTGTGACATAGCGTAAAAGAGCTCTGAAAGGACACATTTATTATAGCTTTATGAAAATACAGTAGTGTAAGTACCACAGATTGTGTACTATTAAACACAGTTAAACTGAGTGTTAAGTAAACTAGAAATGAGCCAATTTAGTGAAGCAGCTAAGGTTAACTCACCCAGATGTGAAAACCATTGCTGACTCCAAAGAATCCTCGTCTTTTGAAAATGTTTCAATGGAACGTTTTATTTTTTGTGTAACTGCTCCTTGCTCATACTTGACCTTGCAGTGCATCTATGATCATTGAATAAGAAATGTTCCGGGTATGGTACATATGATTTTAACTCTTTCAAACCACTTAAACTTCTTCTATTTTGACCCAAAAAAGGATATGATGTTGTCACTTATTACTTGCTTAAGTGTAATGCAAAAAAGGCCAATGACAGAGAGGAAGAAGGAAGTATAACTTCAGAATTTCTTTTATCTTTCCTCTCACAACACAATTAACCCAACTGGTTAATGAACAACTTTGCCTACTACATCTAAATCAGCAGTCAGAATATCGTCCTCTTTTGCTAATGCGATAGAAGATTAGCCTAGAGCATTTCTTCAAACAAAAGAGTTTGGTTTAATTGGGTCAACCAAAGCCTAAAAAAGTTTGGGTAAAAATGGAAAGATGGGAGAGGAGGAGTGCTAAGGGCTAAATGGCTGAGTTTCAGCACGAGATGATGGTTAAAACCCCCACAACAGCCAACAATTATAGCACCAGGATAGCCTTACTGCTTCATGAAAATGCCAAAACAGGTGTCCCTTTTTTTCCAAGCGTGTTAAAAAGCCACCATTAGTGTTCGTTTCAGTTGCTCTAATTAGCGTCACTTATCTTTGTACGATAACACAAGCTTAACAAGAGGCAATATTAAACAGGGTGTATGTCAAATGTGACACAATGGGAAAACTTTATTTTCCCTAAGCTGGGGAATTCACTTAGAAAGCTGCTCATGACTATAAACATGTCTGGGATATAACAGAGATGTGAGCCCCGAGAGGAAAGACCCATTACAACCCGGTGTAAAACAGAACATATCAGCATGGTGCTCACAAATGATCATAGGCAATTAAGAGCATGGTGTTAGATTGCAAGAATCATGTCTAACAGCCCCACTGGGGTGTAAACCTTGCTCAGACAGCATGAAGACACGCACATGTGCACTGTAAATTATACTGAACTGCATTGAAGGAGATCAGTGCATGTTGATCTGGGAGGTCTGCACAACAAATCAAGGTCAAAATGTGTAATATATTACAATATATGCTAACATGATGGATGACCAGCTAAGCCCTGAGGGGCCAGACTGTATATCTGTACATGCTATTTACTTAATTCTGGTATGATAGCAAGTCATTTCAGCTATTTTCTTAAGATCTCAACTAATATTTCTCATTATCTCATTAAAACACAGCTGGTTTCCCATTATAACGGATTAATTTATCTCTTTATCTAGCAACAACAAAGCTTGTTTTCTTGTAATGATAATATAATAGTGTTAGGATTTAATAATATGATTTTCTAATGACCTAGAAAACAAAGCAATAATTGGTCTCTGTGATAGGCCAGACCTTGATGTGCCATAGGTTAAGCCTCTTTCTATGTTTGTGGGGATACAAAAGTCTAGATGCTGACAAAACAACCAGAAACTACTCACTGTCACATAAAAATGATGTACATCCACTGAGTGCTTATGTCCGTAGATTTTGCCTTTTACTGTTCTTTAGTTTTTGCCCAAGGGGAAAAAAAATCATGCTTTGCAGCAAACACCTGTGCAAAATAATATGCATTTAAAGTATTTTATAAGACAGGCACCCCTTAGACTTCCCTGCAGGCTAGCAGTGCCTAACTTCTTCATTTCCTGGGGGAAAAAAACTCTCCAATATTCAAGCTCATTGCAGCTGTTCAATCCATTTTGCAGCTTCTCCTCCTGTATGACATATGAGTGCAGCACAGAGATATCCCTGTTGCAGGGCCTGCTGCGGTGTGAGCGAGATTACAGTGGCAAAGTGCAGCCTAATGTGTCAGAGAGGCAGTTTAATGTTCTATTACAGATACCAGGGTCCTGACAACCAATAAAGCATCCAGATGCAATTTGTCCCCCTGATGCTGTCGGAGGATAAATATGCTGTTGCCTTCTTTTTGTAGAGGAAGAGTCTCTGGAGATTTGGGTCTTTTAACGTTTAATAAGCCTGTGATTTCACAATGTTTACTCCAGGTCTGTAAGTTGTTTAAG
This sequence comes from Cheilinus undulatus, assembly GCF_018320785.1. Lineage (NCBI taxonomy): Eukaryota > Metazoa > Chordata > Actinopteri > Labriformes > Labridae > Cheilinus > Cheilinus undulatus. Next base: position 33,510,894 of record NC_054873.1, read on the forward strand.
TAATCATTAGGTGAGTATTTTTGCACAACAGACTTACTGTTCAAGAGTACTTTTACTTATGATTTCATCTGTTTGCATCTGGAAGTTATCTATAGTACATTGACAGCACACCTGCTCATAGAAATGGCTATATGAAAACATAAATTAGTGCAAATGAAAACACACTTGGAGTTTGCATAACTCCATGTGAAAGCAAAGAGGGCTTTGATTTATTTTGCAATGAGGAGAGGCTTCAGTGTTGCCACTCTGCCATAAGCCCAGATTGTTGGAGGGCTACAATGATGTTTGTCCTCCAGGAATGTCATCGTATCTCCACACAGGATCTCTGGAGCTCAGTCAGAGTGACCATTGGGTTCTTGGTCACTTCTCTTACTAATGCCTGTCTCTCCTGATTGCTCATTTTGGCCAAGCAACCAGCTCTTGGAAGAGTCCTGGTTGTGCCAAACTTCAGTTTGAGAATCATGTTGGCCACTGTGCCTTTGGGAACTTTCAGTGCATCAGAAATTATTATGTAGCCTTCCCCAGATCTGTGCCTAGCAACAACCCTGTTTCTGAGTTCTGCAGGCAGATCCTTTGACCACATGGCTTGTTTCTGCTCTGATATACACTGTCAGCCATGAGGCCTTCTATAGAGAGGTGGGCGGCTCTCCAAATCATGTCCAATCAATTTGATTTGACACAGATGGACTCCAGTTAAGATGGAGAAACAAATCGGCAAAGATCCAGAGAGATGTGAGGAACATTAGTTAAAATTCAAGTGTTGTCGCAAAAGGTCTGAATACTTTTATCAATGTAATATTTGTTTGTTGTTTGTTTATTTTTTTTTTTTAATTTTCAAGAAAATTAAAAATTCTGTATTCACTTGGTAATCATAGGGTCCTGAGTGTAGGTTAATAAGAAAATAAAAAAATTATTGACCGTAGCATCAGGCTGCAACATACAAAATTGAAAAAAGTGAAGGGGTCCATATACAGTTAGTGCTTTAAAGGTATCATCGAATAACTCTTTGATCACTGGTTCTTCTGATGGTTTGCTTTTATTTACAAATCGTCCTTGAAACTGTTAAGCAAAATGAGAAAGCTGAATTTGCACCCAAAATACAATGCTCAGATAGATTCCATTATTCTTGTCAGGAAAAAAGGCCAGGGGAAAGTGGTACATACTGCATACTTACTATCAGAGACATACAGTATGCGTTTGCCAAATATAGAGAATTTTTACTTAACAGATTTAAGGCACCATTGATTTTGAATCTAAGACACAGACATCCTCTGCATTAACTACAAATTATCAGAAACCCCCAGAGGAGATAATCCCATAGGAATTGAGTTAAAGAGACACTCCTTGCACTGAGCTAAGAGCTAGCCTCTTAGCTCAGTGCAAGATTCCTCCAGAATCTTGTATCCCTTCATCTGGATAGATGACACTGGAATCTAGGAGGTCTGCAGAACTATTTGTGATATTGACCACTTCCACACCAGGTAAATCAGTTAAACTGTGGTAAAACTCACTTTTTTGCAAAGTGTATGTATCATATTCAAAGGATGTAGAAATATCCTGATGATAACTACAGTGTATAGGTCCATTTAGAACTGCAAAGTACTGTTTATCCTACATTCCCATTCATTCTTAATGGCTAACAACAGACAGCCATTAAAAATGAGACAACAGACATTCAAGATAACGTGATTGCAAACAACCCATACACAATTTTAAGCTTCACAATAGCAAACAGAAGGGAGAACATGCGAACTCTTGTGTGCAACATGTGCATCACACTGCACATGTAGGTTGTGCATACATTAATCTGGGTTAAGAAATCCATTTTTATGGTTCTATGAATCAAAGTGGGTTAGTGCATTTCCTTGGTATTTGTCATAATAGCAGCTTGATATGGATTCAGCCTCTTGCAGACTATGAAAAACACTTAAAGGGCAGTATCCAACCCACAGTCAGCAAGCTCAATATTCCTGCTTTACTTGCGCAGTGGATTAGAGGAAGATTCCTGTGTGATGCCCAGCACTACCACAGTCTCCCACTGGTGGCCCCTGAGCCGTTCTCTAAATGTTTGTTCCTTCCTCCTGTGCTTTGACAGTCTAAGTTAAAAGACTAACTCTCAGGCTACTGACATCCCTGCCAAATGATGGTTGTGTGAATTGACAAAAGGTTTTTTTTTTAAGCCTGGGGAGGACTGTTTTAGATGCTATCTGTGTTTTATTTCAATTATAGCAGGGATCACAGAGCCTGCCAATGTGATAGCAAACCAGTTGACAGCTAATCCCTCAGGACAGAAAACGAGTTGTACAGCAGCTGATGTCATCTAAGGTTAAACGTCCATTGTGATGAGGCACTCTTCAAAGGCAGACGAATGCAGCTATTGTTCCTCTCCCCTTTCTATCATTAGTCTAAAGAGAAGATGAAAGTCTGGTTCATGACATCCCGACAGGCCCGTGGCTCTATAACTCTGGCCCTGATTAAAAAGCATGGAGGGAGGTAAGAAAGTACAACTATAAGAATGTAGGAATGGATAGGGTGCGTAAGCAGGCAAATACGTGTGTGATGTCTATGCTGCATCCTTCAAAAGAACATCACAGTCTGATGCAACACAGCCCTCGACCCTGAGATGTTAAAGAGGTGTTAAATGCATGCTAAAATGCTAACGTTTTACTTTTGAACAGTCACTCATCAAAATTGAGATTTTAACCTCTGACACAGCAACAGAAAACCCTACGTGAGAGATCCTCCTCTCAACAGCTGCTTTTAAGGAAGGAGACGATGTCCGCTGGATATTCTCCCCCTCGCTGTGTTTAGCACTAATGAATGACATCTAATGAACACCTCTGCGCCTGGCTCCCCTCCACACCCACTTTTTACTCAGCCTGTTAGCTGGTGGCTGTCTGGCAGATGAGAGGCAGGGGAGGGAAACAGAAGGAGAAAAGGACACAGCGGGGGGCTGTCACACCTCGTCCCGGTACCGACGCTGAGGTGGGAGCTCCTTTAGTTTCAGCATGAACAGATCAAAGAAGGGGGGTGTAGCAGGGAGGAGGAGGGCACTGGGTAACAGGTTAAGATGCTGTGTTATTCACTCGAAGGCACGATTGTGGGCTGGAGCTTGATCCACAGGTGTTTGGAAGACATTCCTGCACATCTTTCCTTCTCTTTGCATCACATAACTTTTGATGAGCTCTGTTGTGTGTCAGGAATACTTTTATTTATTTATTTTCTGTGTCTTTCTCTCAGCCACAGGGATCTGAAGCCAGAGAACCTGTTGCTAGATGAAAAGAACAACATCAGGATAGCAGACTTTGGCATGGCCTCCCTTCAGGTCGGAGACAGTCTACTGGAAACCAGCTGTGGGTAAGTCGTATAGAAAACATCTTGATGCATGCTTGGAAATGCTAAATCTGACTAACATCTTCAGGTGTGTTTTAGAGGATTCAAAGAATGCCCTGAAGGCATAAGCAGGTGGTAGTCAAAGGGCACTCAGAGTTGACGGTGTGGAACAGAGAGAAACACGGAGAAAAGTGGACATGCAATAGTGAATAATGAGTGGAGCTATCAATCCCTCTGCAAGGTGCCACGTTTCTCAAAGCCAACGTTATCGTGTGGAGTTGATCGCGATCGGTGCTTCTCACAGAGATTGCTGTCTGGCTGTGAGCAGAGGCCAGGGCCACGGCCACACATTACAGAACTCCGTCTCCTCTTATATGAGGCTGCTGGGTTTTATGAGCCGGCAGTCACGACCACGTCAGGCCCATCAATCCCACAACAAGCGTAATGAATCTGCTTGAAGGAAAAGTCACTTTCAAAGTCTTTCGAGTGTGGTCGTTCATACTGTGGAAGTGTTTTTTATTTAACCCTGAAGTGTAGTGAAGGGTGTGCAGGTCGCATCCATCAATAAAAGAAGCAGCACAGTTGATGATGGCTTGCTTTTAAGAGCTAGGTTCATATAGTCTTGGATTAGAAAGATTTCACTGGTGCTTAAAAAAATGGTTTTCAAAAGGGTGTAATGTCAACGTTAGCTGAAATTCACACTGGAAATATGATGTTTACTTCAAATAATGGATAAAAATAAAGCAGATCTAACTGATTTCCCTTTCTGATATTGATGACTGACAAGCAGAAATGAGCTTCAGACCCCCAAAATTTTCATAGAGAGAATTTTCTTACAAATTTGAGATAAACACTAAAGTTTATCAAAATTTGAATTAAGGGGCATTTCAAAATGTTTTACTCTGCGATATACAGTATATTACATTTTTATTAATTAGAAAGGAAACCATACTGGATGAATGCAACCTCCTTTTATATACAACAACCACTTTTTGTAGTTTCAATATTTTATTGATGCTTATGTAACAAAAACAAAGTATGATATTTTTAGCAGCACCACACATTTGAGTGATATGTATAACCCCCCCTCCCAACCCTGCCTGTCCACACTCACCCTAAATCCCACTGGAAGAAAATAAATAAAAACTTTAGTAAATGAATGAATAAATTAAACATAAATAAATAAGTGGGTATAAAGGAAAAATGTTTCCACCTTAAAATCAGTTATTGTGCAGGCTAATAAAATTTTCAATTAATCAATTTTTTTGTCATTCTTGGGTCTTTCAGTCATTTTTGTTTTACAATCTGGACCCCTTTATACTGTCATAACACGTGTTGCTCGTTATTGCAGTACTTAAATGTCATCAACCATTTCTCTGAAAGTTCAAAGTCACATTAAGTCTACATGATCAGCCCTTTAGGTGTCACTTCATATTAAAGAAATACTTAGTTGCTGCTGACAGCAGGAATATACTCACCTAATATCTGCCTTGCGTAAATGTCTGCCTCCAGTGTCATGTTGGTGTATCTGTGACGGCAGTAGCATCACCTGAACATACTTGCAGGGTCACTTGTCAGTGAGTGATGGCTATATCACACACTTTTATTGTAGATTAGTTGAGGAAGTTTGAAAAATTGTTCCTTTGCTTTCCACCAAACAACACAGGAGGTGCTTTAGAGTCACAGGACTGATATTGCTTGTCCTAAAATATGACTATTGGGCATGCATACATTGCAGTCTTTACTGAAAAACTATATATTGTTCAGACTTAGTCCTCTCAGCCTGACATTGTCATATACGACAGGAAGTAACACAGGCTATTAAAAGTTAAATAACTTTTGAACTATAGTGTGTAGCCTCTTACTTTTTCTTTCTCTTGAACCTCGCCATTGTGCCTTTGCAGTGACACTGTCTATGCTGTTGAATTCCTTATGGAAGCTTTTTTAGCAAGCCTGGAATTCAGGTGACTTTTTTGAGGCTTTAGATATCCACACCAGAAATTCTTGCATTGAATGTCTTTTTATCCAATTTGTAATCAATTTTCTATCATTTCTGCCACTATCAGGTAATGCTTAATGTAATATTAAGACAAATGAATAAGAATAAATAACCAAGGTGTGCAATCTTGAAAAAATGCCAGATCCAGTTATAAGTAGCCCTTTACATCGGTAGAAATGTCTTTCAATCATCATGTGATAAAGGGTATATTCTCTCTATGGCTTGCATGACACTGCATGCTGGGCTTTGAGCAAGAGCGACTATGTGACATCTGTCCCAAGCACAGATCTGATTCTGTCCAGATTATACATTCAAATCTGCAGCGGCTGAAATTACACACTCACATAGACAAAATCCCACAACACACATGTGCACACATCATAGGCAAAGCTTAGCTCATCTGTGACCTCCTCCACCCTTTGTCCCCTGCTTGTTTGGTTGTTTCTCTGTCTGCCTCTGACTCCCTCTCTGTTTCTCCCTCACATGCACGTTGAAGTCTGTGCACACGCTCTGACACAGCAGCCAAAAGTGTTGCATAATTTTTTGCAGCAGTAGCACAGAGCCTAAGCTCTCATGACTCATCGGTACAGATCAGGAAAACTGAAGGCAGTGTGCACTGCTCTCTGCATGTAAAATGTACACAATTTAGTCATTTTTCAGGCATGATGACTACGCTGGAGTGTTTCCTCTTCCTAGAAAGGCCGCAGAACTGGACAGCTCTTACTCAGCTTTTTGCTGTATGCTGTAAACAAACTGTAGCTATATTTGTTTGCATTCTGCAGAAGCTCTGACCCCCATAGGTACTGTGCATCTACTTAGACCCTAGCAAACATTTGGTAAGAGCACTTGTGGAAAAACAGACTTCTGCATAGACACATAGACACTCAGTCTCACAGCCAACCAAAGTAGATCTGTTTTCGTTCCGCTCAGCTCCATCAGCACCCTCTTCTCTGCTTGTGTGCCGCTCATGTTTGGGTGTCTACATTCTGTTGCCCCATACACACAAATGGGTCATGTGTGGTTATTGATTATTTATGCTCTTCCAACTGTCCCATCTCTAAGTGCAGATATGACAGTTTTTAATTAAACACATTTATCTGGCCCCCTCTCACCATGCAGCAGTCTGACACAAATGTATTCCATTTGCCACGGGTAATGGAGCTGAGTGAAGATGAGACTGGCCCCAGGTAGAGCAGGGTGGGGTGGGGGGTGGGGGCTCTGAGCACAAACATAAATACATGCACACGTATAGATGAGCAGAGGCATTGATGAGAACATACCAACTCTCTCTGTCAGTAAAAGCCCAGCTGTGGCTCCTTCAGTGCTGGATTTTTTGTTTAAATCAGCATCTCTGATTGATGACAGAAAATTATCTCCTATGTAATGATGAGCTGCACAAACTTGCTGTAGACTCAAGCAGCAACCTCCTGTCCTGAAAAATGAAGCCAATGTGGAAATGCAAAAAATTACAATACAGCAAGTGTCCGCTTGAGGCTGGCTGCAGGAACACCGGAAGTCCCATCTGAACACCTGTTTAAAATCTGGGTTTTACACTAGAAATAAACTGGTTTACAGCCTCGTTCAGAAAACCAAACATGTCTCATTAGCTCATGTCTTCATGTGCTCTCACTGTATGGGGGGTGAATTTTTTTGTATCACAATACGTTTGATTGACAGATAGCTTCACATGCAGAAGCTACGTTTCTGTCAACCAGAATGCTAGTGAGCTAGCTGACAGGAAGTCGAGCTTAGGGGGCGGGCCATTAGGTTGATCCAAAGTGCGGTTAAGACTGCAATTTCAATATAGAGCCTGCTGCGGACTGGCTTCAAAAGCTGTTTGAGTCCGCCTATTGTAAGCAGATGGCTGACGTCACACAGGGTTTGTCCAATTCTTTCTACAGTCTTTGTGTATCAACGTTTGATATTTACGATTTTGGGTCTGGAAGGTTAGTTACCAGCAGGGTTTAGTTGTACCAAGCTTTTCTTGGTAGAAGATATTGTTGCACTTTGGGATGACCTTGCAATGAGTTTTATCCACCAACAAGCTCCACTGCTTATAACCTACAGCAGCATTTAGGTACTACTGGAGCTGCACATGCCTGCTACCTCATTCTGTCCTGTTGCTGTGATTGGTCCATAATGAATGTTACAGAACTTTTGGCCAACCATCTTCCAAGATTCTTTTGAAAAGTCCTGCCCTTCCCAAACACTTTGTATGAAAGGTTTCCCAAATGAATGTAAAATATACCCTATGGATATATGAAACAGTCTGTCTGGTGTCAGGTTACCTTAATGAATGTGACTAATAGAACATTAGGCCAATCACCCACGTGGTATTTTTATGAAAGGATCTTCCCTCTCAGCCACCATGTGTGGACTCTTGCCCAAATGGATATGAAATTCATCCCAGGCAATAGATATATTAAACAATCTATTTGGATTGTCAGGTTAAGTTATGGTTGATATCAGTGTATTATAATCTTTTTCTTAATGAGTAGATGAATTGTGACCATATCCATGACAAGAGAAGATTATTTTTGGTGTCAGGGTATGTAGGGAAAAAGAGTGGGAGGTGACATGCATTGAACACTACAGAGTATGATCTACCAATGGAGCTGAACTGGCTACCCCATCTGAATTATTACATTAGAATTATATCATTGCACAGACTTGTTTGATGTCGATAAACATCTTATTAATGCCTAAAATAATCTCTATAATTTCTCTTCTAGAAACTTGTGATTTACACTGTCTGCTATTAACAAACTCTGTTCTTACTTGCTTTGCCATGTCCTCGGCTCTGATCGTTCCGCTTGTGTATTATCTGTGGTATTAGGGCAGAGAGAGTAAATGTGCAAATAGCAAATAGCAACATAAAGACTGATGTTGTGTCACCCAACGCACAACTGTTCTTTAATAGAGAGCATATTTCACTGCGGTCAGAGGAAAGTGGCTCTTCAAGCTTTCTATTTATCTTCAGTGTCTTCGTAGTCTATAATCTCAACTTGTGGTCCGTGCAGCAAGGGGTTTTTATTATGATATCCATGTCATGATGGATGGACTCTTGTTTCTGTGGCTGGAATTTTAATATGGTGAATTTGGATATATGTGAACTGACTTGATTTAACATTAATTTTGTAAATAAATGCATTCTTAGTACAGTAGACATAAGATGATATAAGAGGACATAGTATTTGGAGAAAATAATCTGCACAAATGTGTTTCAGAGTAGAGAATGACTTGAATAATATAAGGTAGCTGAGTGGTTTGTTGTTCTAATACTGATAAATAATTCCTGTTTTGAGTCTGTATGCCACCTAAAGCCCCTGCACATAATTAGTTTCTATCCTCACTGGTCTCAGTCGGGGCTCAGTTGTTGTGGCACTTGTGAATCATAACTAGTGCAAATCTCAGGCTTGTTTTTTATTTTCATTTTATGCTCATCTGCATAATGCACTCTGACACTCGCAATCAGGAAGGCCCTATTTGCATAGGCTCGTGTTTGAACTCCCCCATTGACACGGCGGCAGTGTTTGTTATCGGCCGGTGTTTTGACAGCCAGCGGAAGCCGTGCCGTCAGGGCTTGTGTTCATGAGTACACAAGACAACAGCGGAGCTAATGGGCGCCATGTTTACTGACTTCAGATAGTCTCTCATTAGAGCCAAATATCTTGTATTAGATAAGACTGAGTGGAACAAGGAGGTGGAGAGCATATCATGGAGGCATTGAGGAGACAGGTGTTTGAATCTGATTAGTAGCGACATGCAGACATGTTGGACATGAACAGAACCTTGCCTGCATTAAAGGAACTAGACAGGTCCCTGAGCCTTTCACTACAACTACAACTAAAATCATGGTGATGCCTTCATATTCCACTGTAACTTTGGCTGCTTCTAATATTGTCACTTTATGGCCACCGTATGTTCTGAGCTTAGTCCTACACTGAGCAAGCATGCGTTTTTGGCTCTCACGAATAACTTTTAAAATGCCCTCCTTGACATTATAGTGTATCCACAGCCTGCGTCTACTTCAAATGTAACATTTTTCCCTTTACTTTTTGCTCTTTTCTGATTGGTTCTTCTCTAGGAATGACTATCTCATTATTTAGATTGTACATTGTCATGTCAAAACCCAGCTTATGTAGTGCTAACTATTTTTACACACTGACGCCGAAACTTTTGTCCATCATTATTTTTTCCAAACAGGTTTGATTTTTTTTGCTTTTATTCACATCAGGCCAAGTCATTTAGATGGGTGATGGAGGATTCAGATCAGTGCCTGCTGCTTCCTTCTCTCTCCCTCCCTCATGATGAACCCTCACCATGATTTGTCCGTGTATTATGTGGATATCAACCATAGTATAGGTATAACAGATAAAGGCAGAAGTTTGTACACACAGCCACATAACAGAGATGGAAAAGATAAGTTGCTCTCCATCTCTCCAACCTGGCACAGCACTGAGCAGGTGCTGTATGGAGCTCTCTGATAGGTTGGATGGAGCCAGTGTGTTTTTAAAGGAGTGACAGAGCAACACGCTCACAGTATGAAACAATTGGCCACATTACGAATTTGGTAACTTGGTAACTTGGCCAGATGGATGTGTGAAACACATCCATCTGGAAAAACCTTCCATAGACAGCGTTTGGGAAAGGGCAGAGCCTTTGAAAATCAACTCAGAAGGTGATTGGGTGAATGTTCTGTCTGTCACTTCTTTACGAGGCAATCAGAGCAACAAAACGTGATGTAGCCGTAACCGAGGTTTGCCACTACAGTGGAGTAAACTCCATAGAACATCATGCAAATCAAGGCGATTGTAGACACGTCAATACACGACTTTTGTAGTTTTTTAGAAGAAAACAACTCAATGCTGTTCTTTGTTCTTCTCTGAGTGAAGAAATGTTGTCAAGTTCCGATAAAGCTTATGCTTGAGCAGCATCTGCTCCAATCTCTTCCGCCATAATTGCACAGGCCTCTTCTCACTGCTTGCATACGTCACGACTGTGCCGCGCCCGAAAATACTGCCCCTCGATGCTGATTGGTGACCTTTGTATTGACCTTTTTATGACCTTTTTATGTGTCCCACTTTACCACAGTTGTGACTTTCTTCTTTGGAAAACCTGCAGTCTTTGTCCAGGTGGTTTTCTCCACCGCATCTGTAACATTTTCTAATGTCCTGCTGGGGCGGCTGTGTGCTGCATAAGTTGCTTATGCAAACTTGAGTGCTTTTTCAATAGTCAGACTGTCCTCCAACAGCAGCCTCTGAAACCTGTCTTAATTAATGCCACTGATCAAGCGATCTCTAAACATCATTGTCAACAAATCACCGAAGTCACGGTCTTGCGCCAGCTTTCTCAGTTCTGCCACATAATCACCCATACTTTGCATTTTACTCTAGTGCCCTCTCTTGGCACTAAGATGCAATAACATTCTACAGTCACTTCATAACCCTTGAATTATGACATTTTTAGGATTTAATTAAAAATATGTACATATTTATGATTTTTTTTTATGGCACTATTTTTGAACCGGTACACCCAAGAAATCTTCTGAGAGATATCGAGGACAACTGGAGTAACATTGTGGCATGCTGTTCCACACAAATAGACAAACAGATAGATGTGCTGCCAATTATAGCAGTAAGGTGAAGACACGTCCTGTAAACCAGAGGTTATTTGATATGAGATTCTCCACAATAAGTTCTGTTTCCTTCTAGTTAAAGGAACTAAATGTGGAAAAGTGCAGTGGGTGTTCCTTTTTAAATGCACAGAATTACAAGTCGCTCTATAGCGGCTCCCCTCATCCGTAGCATTGGTTCATGGAGCAGAGTGTTGCGAAGTAGCTCCATAAATCTTCATACAATATTGATGTGTCAATCTAGTCATTGGGTTTACTGTCAGCTCATCCAGGTGCTGTAAAGATTAGTGGGTCTGCTCACAGTCTGCTGTGAGAGGATGCCCTTGAGTGAGCAGACAGGAGGGCATCCAGACACCCTCAGGATGTTAAAAAATCCCCAAGCACGTCTTGATCTACACTCACTAGAGACATAAATCGTCTGCCTGAAAGATTTTCATACACTGGGCATCCTTTCTTTTTCTTAATTTTATAACCATAATGTAACATGTTTTGTTTTACTTTGTTTTACTGCAGCGCAAAGAAGTCCTGAAATAACCCAGACTTTCCTTTCTCATCAAATTCTTTATGTTTCCCCACAGATCTCCACATTACGCCTGCCCAGAGGTCATCAGGGTAAGCCATTTTTCACTGATTCATAATATTTGTTTTCGCTCCACCAGCCTCTTTTTTTATGGTCCTTTATCTAATTTTAACCAACCCTAACTTACTAAGAAACACCCACTCTTTTCCTCAGGGGGAGAAATATGACGGGAGGAAAGCAGACGTCTGGAGCTGTGGGGTCATTCTGTTTGCCCTGTTGGTGGTGAGTGTCCGCTTGTTCTTCACTAACTGACACTGATTGGACTGACACACAGTTTAAAATTGTCCAGAGAAATATGGCGTAACACGATTTAACCACAAAGTGTTTTCTTCCCTTTGTAGCCAGCAGTGTGGTTAGCCTTTGTAACAGATGTAATGGATCAAAAGAGGCAGGGAAATGACATTTTTTTGCACTTTTTCACTCTATTTTGACTTTTGTGCAATGAGAAGAGCCTCAAATAAACCCAGGTATCAGGAAGTTAAATTATTACTTTGGCCTTTTAAAATAAAGACCCTAGAGCTGATATTCTTACGCAATCAAAGATCAGAGAAAAGAAGCATCTTTTTTATTCATTATCCTGTATCCACACAAGGCTGTATCCATAATCAGCTCTATTCTCCTGCTACATTATGTCTGTGTTTCCCCAACCATGCAACCCTGAAGCTTTGTTTCATCAACAGCTGTACTGTAGTTCCTACACACTCCTGCTCCATGAATAATTCATCCAGCTAAACTGAAAGAAGAGAGCCCAAAATAAATAACAACGCTGACAGGGTGCCTTTTGGCCACAGGCCTTGTGTGTTTGACTCACTTTGTCGCTTTCCTTCTCATATGTCTGTGTGTTTGTGTTAAGGACAGTCTCCCTTGTGTTTACCATCCTGTCTACCATGACCGTACTTCTCAGGCTCAGAACAAAAGTTCTCCTCTGCGCTGTTTGACTGCAGATGAATTCTGTCTTTCTCCAGCTCCATCCCGCTGTCTGGCTGCAAGATAACCATTTTTCTGATAGTGGGAGACATGCGTACTCCCCAGCAGTTAGGCTGCGCTCAGATCATCTGTTACCCAAGCACCCCCCCACCCCCCCTTTTATTTCCTCCCTCTACCTCTCTTTAGCCTCTCTTTCTCAGTTTCTCACCCTCTTCCTCTCTCCCTCCATTTTGTCTTACGGTGGAGGCTGTCATTCATCACACAGCCACATCTGTGAGGTGTCAGCCAGCTCTGATAAATGACTCTGATGAGAGAGTGCTAAATGAATGAGGTAAATGAGAAAGCTGGGTAATTATTAGAAAAAGGCCTGTTTTCAGCTTACTGCTGTTTATAATTTATTTTTGCAGCACGGCTAAGGGCAGAGCGCTCTAATTGGAGATTTGAACAAGTTGAGAAGGCGAGCCCGTTCTGTAAGTCGGGCAGGATTAAGACTTAAAATGTGGTTTTGTTTCTAGTGGCAAGCTTTGTGAGTCATTTTCATGCTTTTTTTGTCTTTTCTGCCCTGGTTCTTGTAGAGGCTTATTTTCAGTTTGCTTCTGTCAAAACAAAGGCAAATTCCTTGTTCTTGACTTATTTTTTCATCCCTTTATCTACATCTTAACTGTTTTCAATCTCTGTGCTTCCCCTTTTTGTCCTCCCAGGGTGCACTGCCGTTTGACGATGACAACCTGAGGAATCTGCTTGAGAAGGTAAAGCTTGGAGTGTTTCACATGCCACACTTCATCCCACCAGACTGTCAGAACCTTCTCCGTGGTATGATTGAAGTGGACGCCTCCAAAAGACTAACGGTAAGTTCAATCAAGAGAGCAAAGTCTATTTTACACATGCATAAAAGGAGAGCAGCTGAGGTGAAAATCCTAAAAAGTCTAGATAAAGTTAAATTGACTTCATTCAAACTTTTCCTGCCAGCCTCCTTGTAAAGTTTTGGATTGAGCTGATGTGTGTAGAAACGTAGGTAGAAATATTCAGGAAAATTCAGTGTGAGTGAGCTAGTGAAGATTTAATCTTCTGTACATAATAAAGCTGCTTCATGCCCTTTTCTGATCGATGCAGGTTGTTTTAGTGATACTGCAGATATATCCAATAACAGACTCAGACTATGTTGCCTCATTGGCCACCTTGGATATACTATTAACCAGGGCTGTCCCCTAGCTATCTACTAGTTAAGGCGTTAATTTCGTGTTAACTCAAATTACTTTTAATGCCACAAATTTTTTTGTCGCACGATAAATGCATGCAAGTTCTCTGTGACCCTCGACCCATCCCGTAGTTTGCCAGATCAGGAAGCTGCGTCGTGATGCAGTGCAAGCAAGCAGAAATGGATAAAGGACAGAGACTTTTGAATGGCAGGTTGAGCTTTGAGGTCATGTTATCAAGTTATTTTCTTTTACTATTGACATGAACTGAGTTACCAGGAGTTCGTAGAGTCTTAAATAGCCCGGACTGCTCACTGGTCAAGCACACCGCTAATGCAGAGAGCCAGTGTCACAGATTAACTGGTGTTGAAGTAACTTGTGATAGTGAGGCAGATGTTAAGGGGTGTGGCTTTTGATGGTTTGTGTTTACCTTCCAAATAATGCTGAAAATGCAGTAACATCGCCCGTTTTCTCTATTATAACAATTTATTGGTGCTTGTGGGGATATTAACATCACGTGATAAGGGTTTGGGTCATCAAAAAGTATGTTTAAAGACTAAAATACCTGGAAAGAAAATATAGGTGACTGTGCAGGTGCCTGTTAAAACCAATGCAAACAGAGGTGACATGCCGTGAAAACTTCTTGTTTTAAGTGGAATGTTTTTGTACAGGATGGTTCTGGTTATGAATCAGATGCAATAGGGAATGTTTATACTTATACGTAGTATAATGGGACACAAACTTTATAACGGATTAGTTCAAACGCAGCAGGTAAGTCGAGTAGAAAGACATGCTGACTGTGTTAACCTGTGATAGCCTGTTGACTCGTGATAAATTCCATGCTTGGTTATGTTTGATTAAAGAAAATGTAGAAACGTTCAGTCTACGTGGCAGCATGTGGGGCTTTTATGAGTTTGGAAGTGTAAGAAGGCTGCGGGAAAATTAAATATATCACTCATTGTCTGTTTAGATAATGACAGCACATGTTAACTATCCGACTCGTCAACACGGAAAAACCCAACTGAATACTCTTCTGTCTGAGATGGTTAAGTGTCGTTTTACGTTGGCATATTATGGGGCCATATGACTAATACAGAGATCAATAAGTTCCCTCTTAACCACAAAAATGTGATATTAATCATGGCATGCATTGATTTTTATGTGTGTGGATACATTGTCCACACAGTGTGATAGGAATATTTGGCTTTTGAGGCTTCCGTTTGACGTGATGCCTTGCCTCCAGAGACCAAACCCTCCTTCTCTTTAGCAGCCAAAATCTCATGTATGCATGAAAGTCAGGAAAATGCCATGGGAATGCTGTCAAAAATAAAAATAAAAAAAAAAGGGAATGCATGTTTAAGAATGCATTTGATATGCTTCCGGGCTGGCAGTAGCCAAGGTTGGAGACATTATGTTTTCAGATTTTCCGTCTATTAGTTCTGCTGCACAGGCCATTCTTGTGAAATTCAATAACATTTTTTACAAAGGTCATAGGTCAAAGGACAGGGCAATAATAAAACGCTGTGAATTTTTATTGCCGAACTTCAGGCTAAAAAAATGCATAACCCCCAGTCACCTGTGTGTATCTGCAGCTGATCAGACAGAGAAGAAAAGGAAGAAAGTCGAGCATCCCTCCTGTTAATGTATGAGAGAGCAAGACATGTCATGTTAAAAATGAACCTCTCCTGTTATTTTCAACAGTTTTTGTGTAGGTTATACTGGCACTGAATTAATTTGGGATTGTAACACATGCACAACAAACCTCCTTGTGCAGATCAGCTGTTGTAGTCTTATCACTGAATGTTGAGCGACACATTTCAAACATAAACTGTTATACATGAAATGTATGGCTAAAAAATACTTATATAAGGCCAGGAACTTGTACAGGGAAGAAGTAGGAGTTAAAACAGAAGCACTGTGTGAATTTAGAGAGCAGCGGTGTGCAGATGTACATTTTGAATAAATCCGTCACTTTAAATAAAGTCATTTTTAAGCACAAGCTGAAATTAACTGTCAGAAAAACACAATTAATAACCCTTATGTTTATTAATTTTTCAATCAGAAAAAGTGGCAGAAAAAAGCCACACAGAACGTTAAAAACATAACTACCACCCTAAATACAGAGATGCAGATTTGCACAGGAATAGTTTAACCTGTGGACTTGTGTGTGTGCTGAAATATAGTTGGTTATTTGCCCTTGAATTTTTGCTCTGCAAATTACATGGTCAACTTGCATGGGATTAAAAACAAAGATGTCCTGCATGATTATTACACATTACCGGAGGTCTTCAGGTAATACTAATCCTGTGTGAATAAGGCTTATGACTCAAGAATGTACAGATTAGTTTTGGAGGTCAAAAGTCAAGGTTATTAGGCATCATCGTCAGCCTTTGCATATACTCTTCTCCTCGACCCACACCCTTCAATTCTAAACCTCACAGATACATTTACCTGCCAGGTAGAAGTTCTGTTTTTTGGTTGTGTTTTAAGCTCAATCCTTTTACTTTGAGACAAGGAATTTTTTGTTTTGTTTTTGGATGGTTGCTTCCTGTTCCAATACGACAGCACCAAAGTGAACACAGCAAGGCATCAAAAGGATTACTTATTTTTTTCAACTTGGATGTCGGAGATCTTAACCTGGCTAAGAGGGAGCATAGCCCTGCAGTTAAATCAAAGGTCTGGCTGAGTCTCCCCCAAAGAGCAGAGACTGCTCCAGAGGTTAAAAATGACTTTTTTATATATATATCTGTGATTTTAAAGAGAACTTCACTGATCAAGTGGCTGTGGTTAGCTGTTACTTTTTTTAAGATTTTTTTTTGGGCCTTTTCATGCTTTTATTGGATAGAGGAGGATAGTGGATGGACTTGGAAACAGGGAAGCGAGTGGGGAGAGATGTGCGGTAAAGGGCCCCAGGCCAGATTCAAATCTGGGCCGCAAACCATGGGTAGCACCTTAAA
Organism: Cheilinus undulatus; assembly: GCF_018320785.1. Classification (NCBI taxonomy): domain Eukaryota; kingdom Metazoa; phylum Chordata; class Actinopteri; order Labriformes; family Labridae; genus Cheilinus; species Cheilinus undulatus. Next base: position 33,527,521 of record NC_054873.1, read on the forward strand.
CCACTCAATCATCTGCGCGCCCCTGTTACATGTTTATCTCAGATTATACTGTTTAAGTGACTTAATTGTTTATTTATTATACTGTGCCTCAGCAGTACCTGAGCTTTTCTCTTTGTGCTTGATGTGTTTCTATACTACATGAAGGTGAACATTACATTCTTAAATTTACTCTCTCACTGACTCGATCAGACATAAAAATATCTGCATGAAATTCTTTCAGTTTGAGACGTGTTTATTAGTGATGCTATTGAAGCAGCAGAAAAACATTTGGACTTAATTTGAGACAGCATTCATTTGAATTAAAAGTCCAGACTTACTGATTTGGGAGAAAAATCATTATTTTGCTGCAGTCTGGGAAAACTTACTGCTCCATTGAAGAGAAAAGATGGCAGAAGTACACATTCAAACTAAAGTGGCCAATATGAACTTGAAGCTGCCAAGCCAACTATTTTCTTCTTTTCTTTCTTCTTTTCTCCCTTATGCTCCAAATGTTTGTCTCGCCTCATCCGCGATTCTGTTTGAGCTTTTCCTCAAGTACAGGATGTGAATTCAGGCTAGGCTGGCTGTTTGTGTACTCCCTCTCTGCAATGTTTAGTGTGCTCAACACAACGGCAGACCCCTTCAACACAGCAACTTATCACCTTGGCAAGGTGGTCATGGAGAGTAAAAGAACAGAGGAGGAAAGAGAGACGAATTGAGAGGTTAGATGTGATAGGGGTATGAAGTAATAAAAAGTGCCCAGAGCTGCCTGCAGACCAAAACATGTGGCTGCCCTTAGTAGCGGTCTTGCATTTTATATTCAAACAGCACACAAAAATGCAGATAAACTCAGGTTATTGTATCTCACATTTCACACTGCTCTCAGAGCTCTCTAGGTATCTTTTGTAAATCAACGCAGTAAACAAAACTGTTTCATGCACTTCCCTGAAAGCAAATGTGGTGGCACCACCCTTCAGTGGATGTTATTTCCCTCTGCTTCAGCTATCTTTCAAAATAACCAAAATAGAAAAGTATCTTGAAGCTACAAAAAAAGGAAAGCTCATTTTCAGGAGAGATGACAACCTTAAGGTGCAGCCTTTCAGAAGAGCAGCAGGGCTGAACTCAAAGGGCCTCACCTGTTTGGTATGCTGTATGAACACTGAAGGATTTTTATTTTCTGTTCTCTTTCTGCCTGACGAGTACAGGTCACCCTGAGATCCACCTAGATATGTCCAGCAGCCTTGGGCACTGTCCTCAACAAAAAGGGTTACATACAGAGCGAGCTGCTGGGACAGAATATGCCACCTCTCCACCACCCCCTCCTGTGCATCAGGGCTCCACACAGAGCTCTGGGGATGTGTTGTAACCTCTCCGAATGTCAAACAGCCCTGTTAGAAGGACTGTTGCTGGGGTTTAGTGGTGACCGCTCAGTCAGAGACGAATCAGGCACCCTACGGTGGAAATGACATCATAAGGGAAGATGTCAGGGTTACTTTACAATAACTTTGATAGTAGTTTATCCTGCACATCTATAGGGGAATCAGACTAAATCAATGGTGGCTGTGGTTTAGTATTTCTATTTTCAGCCTCTGTTAATTAGGTTTACCCACACAAAGCCAAGACCCCTCAGAGTCAGAGTGGGAGGGCTTTGGGGGCTTAGCTCTTCATTTCCTGTCTGGGTAGTCTGGTCCCCATGAGCCAACCTGGTATTCGGTTGCCTCATTTGAACTATTTAAGAGAATACAGGCACGAAGATCTGCCTCTTGTGATGAGCTTTTCATCACACAAAGATAGCCCATACAGACGAAGGAGTGGGGTTGCTCCGGTGACAAATGCGAGAAATTACATTGTAGGTACTCTCGACAGACACATTTAGGAGTCTCATTTCATTCTTATGACCTTCTCATTATCACTTAGAACATTTTATGAACTCACGGAGACTGGGGGTTTTCTCAGGTCAGTGGAGCTACAAATAATACTCAAAATGACTCATCCCCATCACACAACGCATTTATTGAATGCAGGGAAGATCAGATATTACACTCTAAGACTTGACATTAGAATATAATAGGACACTCTTCAACCCACTATGACACAAAACAACACAACTCAGTAAGACAATGTAATGAGGTACAATGGCACAAGACTTGACATAACTCTAACAGCACAAGTCACAACAATAGAATATAATAGGAAATGGCTCAACATGACCAGAAACAATACAACTTGCCGCAACACAATATGATACAATAACAACATATTTCAGGACACGACTAGACATAGCAATATGACATGACAATTCAGTGTAGTAGGACATGGCTCGTCATGGCTTCACAAGACCAAACACAACATGACATGGCACAATATGACAGACAAGTCAATACATTACAGAAGGACTATATGATCTGATAGTATGATTGAATACAACAGGGCATGATTTGACACCTCAAGACCTGAAAAGATACGTCATGGAGCAGCATGAAACAATATGACATTAAATTACAACAGAGAACAACTTGAACTATGGGCTGCAGTGGTGCAAAGGTTAGCACTTCCCGGTCAGGGCCTCTCTGTGCGGAGTTTGCATGCATGGGTGGGCTCTCTCTCCATGTACTCTTGCTTCCTTCCACCGCCAAAAACATGCTCATTAGGTCAACTGGTGGCTCTAAATTGGCCGAAAGTGTGATTGACTGGCGACCAGTTCAGGGTGTACCCCACCTCTCACCCAATGACAGCTGGGACGGGCTCCAGTATGATACAGTACAATACGTTTCAACAATAAAAAACAATATGGCATGGCTTGAAACAACAAGACCAGACACGGTATGGCGCGATACAATAAGACATGACAATGAAACAGGACACGCCATTTGATGCAATGTGTTACAATAAAGTACAATAAAGTACACTAGGACCTGAAATGAAAGCACGACAGCAAGCAGTACATGGTCCGGGGACGTGACTCTCGACTGACCATTCTTTGATTTCCTTTATTTTTATCAACTTAAAGTTACCACAAAAACCATGCCGATGAAGTTTAAATACAAATCAAATGTGATATGCTATAATTATAAATATTATTTACTACATTCTGTATTTAGTTAAATTATGTCTGCTTTTTTGTGCAAAGCAGGTCCCCATTTCAGAACCCATTATGATGTTCCTATCTGCCCTGTAGCAGCGGTGTGATAGTGATATGCATACAGACAGAGACCTGCATATACAAGCTGGAGAATAGTACAGCAAGTTGAACCATGTTGAAACCTACCTGTACATGCACACATGCTCACACCTCACCAGCTCAGCGTTACAGCAGCCTTCCCCTCAGCCTGAGTGAAAGCAGCTGGAATTGGTACTGTCACATTTACAGACTGATTGATGTGATATTGCATTTCAAACCACATCACTTTCAAGCCTGTGTGTGATATCAGTCTCTTGCCTCCAGGCCTTCAATAAAAGCTAGAGAGAGTAGGTCACCCACTGGCCTGCATCTGACAGGCAGGGTGTCTCTGTCGATACTATGACCTCTGTGGAGACAGACGGGATTCACCTAGAGTCAACCACCGCAGTCTGTTCAGCTCTATGCGACTGAACCAGAATCACAGCGGGAAATCCTCAGGGAACGTGGAAACACCGAGACATTGATGTAGACTCATGTCCTAGAACTATAGCTCTGAGTAAGTGATAATAATTAGAGCTGCTGTGTGTATCTCAGGAGCAAATTAAACAGTCCCAGCAGTGACATTGATCGTGTTTTCCTCTGTGACCAGCTCAAACACTATGAAGTCATTCAAACAGACATCTTCCTTTGTTGCCCTTTTACTCACTCTTCCCTCTCTCTTTATATTTGTTTTCGCTGTATTGACAGTGTTGGTGACAAAGTGGCCATATTAAAAAGTATGAAGACAAGAGGAGCATTGGAAGAGCTAGCAAGTGTGTGTTTTTGTGAGTAAGGGAGATGGCGAGAATGAGAATGGGAGATTCCCTCTGGACCAGAGGGCTTGGCAGGGTCAGCAGTGTGTGTGAGGAAGATAATATTCTCTGTTTATAGCGCCGTGCTTTCACCTCTCTCTCCTACTCTTGCTGCGCCTCACCGTCTTTCTCTCAATATGTTTCCCCCCCCCCATTGGCTGTATTAATATTTGAAGGCCTCATTATTGACTCCGGACTTTCAGTCTGGCTCTTATTGTCATGTTGTGTTTGCATTAAGACAGTAAGCTCAAGGCTCACAAGTGCACCACACATTTTCTTTAATAATGTTGTAACTTTTGATCATTTGACTCATAAAAAAAGATGTTGAAATGATTCAAACATGAACTGTTCTTTGTGTACTGACCTCTGATTATTTTCTGTCTCGTGTTTTACAGTTAGAACAGATCCAGAAGCACACATGGTACATGTAAGTACTAGTTTCTTTACCCTCTTTTTAATGCCATCTCTCTCCTCACACTCTTGATTCGTATCCTCTGGTCTCTTCTCTTTTATTTTTTCTCTTCTCTTCATCTCATTCATGTCTTCTTTACTTTTTCTCTATTCTATTTTCTATTTATTTCAATTTCCTCTTCTTCTCTTTTTTAATATTATCTTTTAATTTTTTGAATTTCCCTTTCTTTTTATTCTACTGTTTAATTCTTTTCTTTTCTTCTCTTCTCTCATCTTCTCTCCTTGTCTTTTATTTTCTCTCCTTTTTTCTTCTTCCTATCTTTCCTCTTCATTTTTAGTGTTCTTTTTTTCCTACCTCTCGGTCTCTCACCTTTTTCTAACTTTATTCAATTTTCTCCTTTTTTCTTCTTATTTCTTTAAAATTCTCTTTTCATTTTTGAATTTCCTTTTTGTTCTTCTGCCCTTCTCTTGGTTTATATTTAATTTTCTTTGTTTTCCTTCTTTCTGTTTCTCATTTGTTATTCTTCTCTTCTCCTTTTTGACTTTTCTATTCTTTTATTTATTTTTTGTTCTTCTGTATTTTCTTTTTTCTTTCTCTTCTTTTCTCCTCTCCCATTTTCCTTTCATTTTCTTTTTTCCTCTTTTTATTTGATAACTTCCTCTTTCTTCTTTAACTCCTTCCTCTCTTCTTTTCTGTTCTTTTCTTCTCTCCTTTCTTTTCAATTCATTAAGCTTTGTTGGCATGGAAAATGGGTTTGCACTGCCAAAGCAATGTGCAAATTAATTATAAATTATCAATTGTGTACAATAACGGTAAAAACAGATTACAGTATCATAATCGCTACAAATATATGTGCAAATTGTAATCAAAGGTTTGCACTCTAAGTATTTTGAAATCTGTAGAAATTAGAAAAAAAAATAAAATAACAAGTAAATATTCTATACAGGAAAAAATGTTAAAAAATTGATTTAAAATATATAAAAATCCGTGATGTTATTGCCTGCATTGTTATATGCCATGGTTATTGGTCTAAAAACAGGGGAACAGTATTTAGTGCTTCCTTTTTTCTCTTTTTTTCTTACCTTTTTTTTCCACAGGGGTGTAAAACCCTGGGGTGTTGGGACGTACCTCATGATAAATGGTTTTGAGTTTAGTCCTGTACACTGGACTACATTCATGTGGGGCTTGACTCCACTCTCAGGGGTGTGGGGGTAAATTAGTAGTGCATGACTGAGAATGTGTAGTGTATGGGCAGCTGGACAGAGAAAGGGGAAAAGAAGCCTCCAGTGATGAACAATGATGAAAGCACCTAATCTTACTCCACCCTTTGCTAAATTTTCATTACAGAGCAGTAATCTCTTGAGAAAACCCCTTAATTATGCCAGTTCATTTATAACAGTCTTTTTAGATTATTTACACTAATTTGTGTTTGATAAGCCTTAAACCCTCTTTCTTCTAATCAGATTATCACCATTTCAATACTGTAGTTGACTCTCTTAAAAAGGGGATTTAAGATTTATTTGTGAGACTTTAAATCTTCTTTCACTGAGAGCAAAAGATGAATCATGGGAGGAGGTTGTGACAGACTCCCAGACAGAGCTGAGTTATGGTTCCTATCGTGTGCAAAAAGATCATGCAAAAAGACAGCAGGACTGATAAAAGAAACAAGAGGAGACAAAACAAAGCCAGAAGAAAAAAAAAAGACTAATGCAAGGCGAGTTTTGTCAGCAAGGAGTTTGCCCCGGCCAAGTGTCTGGCTGAATGAGTGAACGCATGAATAAATGAATGAGATTTTCTTAGAGGCAGCTTATCAGAGGTAGGCAAGAATAAAATATGTGCTGAAGTTTATCTTAATCATACAACTTCAACTTTTTTAAGATAAGGTACTTCTGTCCTACTGTTGGTTTAGCTTTATGTCCATGTAAGAACAGCAGATCACAGAGCTGTGGTGCTGAAGGAACAGCGCCATACCAAACCATGTTCACCACAATGACTAATAAAGGGCTGAGGACAGTCATACACTCAGTTCAACAATAATTCTGTACATCAGTTCCTAAAAAGATGAGTTGCTACATTTGAACATTTCACAACTTTTACCGTCTGATGTCGATGTTGTCCCAACTTTTTTGCATTTGTGAGAATAAGCTTTTAGCTTTAATTCTGCATAAAACATAGGCACTGCAGTTTCTTTAATGAACCAATGAGAGACAGAGGGTTAAACAGCATTACTCATACTCCTAATGTAGATGTCTGAAGCCATTGTTATCAGTGCCACTGTTCGACTCCTGTCTTCACAAATAAATCTCAAAGGGCTGCTTATGATCTCCTGATCCTGATCAGAAGTTGAGGTAAATTTTGAATTTACAGCATTATTCAGTGCTGGTTTGGTCGACACAGATTTGCCTGGTGAGCCTATTTGTTGCTAACAGCTAATTAGCCTTGGGGGTGTGTGTCCATAAAGATCAGTGTTGCTGCAGTGTTTTACCTTCTTTATTGCAAAACTTGCATGACTCATTTCTGGTATTAGAAGAGACCCAAAGTAATCCAATATCTCTGCACTGAGCCTGCTATCAGTACAAAAGCTATAATCCATGTTACCAAGGCTGAGTACCAACTTTTGTTTGAGTGAGACATGGGATGCATCATGCAGTTTTGTGGCTGTTGCCATCTGTTGGCTTTTGTTAACTGCATCATAAGGACAGCATTTAAGGCTATATATATTTTGCAGAACCTGAATCCATACACATATTAGCAAGGTGCACATGATTATATAATTGCTATATCAATTTTTGAGCTCAAGCTTACCTCTTATTCTGACAAATTTTGGCAAATTTTGCCATGTTGAAATAGGTTACGCTTGTAGACTCCTATCAAAAGACTATGAATGCTGTAAATCAAAAAGTGGTTCCATAATATTTATGTATTATCAAACCACAGAAAAGACACTACATTTCTACATTTTGAGAAAATTTGAATCAGATAAATTCACATTTCAGCTCCCATTGCTGTGCAATGCATTTTGGGCTATGTTGTCAAATGGTTGCATTGTTCTTGTTCCTATTGAACATCATCCTTAAATCCTTTTTCTTCCTCCCTTTTGATTTTAACTTGAGTGCCAGTTCAGTTTGTTTGGGATTGTTGCCGTGCTTAAAATCAGTTAAATCTATTGCCGGTCACACTCTTTCCAGGAGGTCGCATTTCCATATTTCTGATGCAGTTGATTTAATAGTGGCCTAGACCAGTGGTTCCAAACATTTTACCTTGGAGAACCCTCTACTTGTGTTGTAAAAAACGGTGACCACCCCCTCCCCCAGGACCAGCATGTATCTCTGTTAAAGATTTCCATCAACTTTAATCATTTCCAGTGATGAAATTCCAGTTAGACTGGCCCATACACATCTGTCACTGCCAAAAGGCATTTTTATCAACCATTCAGTAAGTGTATAATATTGATTTTAGTGAATGCATACAGACTATTTTTGACAACCTTAGAGCAGAGGAAGCCTCCCCCCTGAAATCTTTGGTGCTGACCCTTGGGGGCCCTGGAGCCCAGGTTGGGAACCAATGGCCTAGACTACTGCACATCAGCCATATATAACTAAATTTCGTTTACTTACAATAATCAGGTGAGTGGAGATGGTGTGGTTGTAACAGCCACTGTGGATTGAGCTCCTAAGTTCCCACTTCATAGCATCTACTTCTGGGTTGTCTGCTTTACTGGGCTCACCAGAAGGAACAAAACAATTAGTTTGATAAAGTAAAGGTGGTGACGTGTTAATATTGACACTGATTAAAAAAAAAAAAAAAAAGATTAATTTATTCATTGAAACAAACCTTAAGAATACCCCGCAAGTCCCCTATGAAGTGGTTTCAGTGTGGATTATCCTTTGATTTTTAAATCCCAAAGAATAAAGTTCTGCTTATGTACTCCCAAGATACAGCAAAAACACAAAAGCCAAAGAGAAAAAAGTGACATAACTAGGAGAGTGTCTGGGAGGAAGTGGGGACTAATGAAGAAAGTAAGTGTGGTAAACAAGCCAGGAGGAGAGAGGGAGATCGCAAAAACTTACAGAATGACTCAGAATGAGTGGAAATAGCTAAAGTTGGGGGAATTCGTGACTATGAAAGTTTGAAAGTGGGATCCAGGGTTCATGATAAGGTAAACTTCTCACCTCAAGAGGCAAACAAAACTGAAACATATTTCACACACTGCAGTGCATACTCTTTCTAGATTCTTTAATCTGCAAAGTGAAAACTTCTCTATAAGTAATTTAAAGGTGCATAAAAAATGTGCAGTTTTATTATATGTGACCTCAATGAAATTTGCTGACGCCATCTTCTTTTTGCTTTCCCAGAGGAGGGAAGAATGAACCAGAGCCAGAGCAGCCCGTGCCCAGAAAGGTGACCATCCGCAGCCTGCCTTCCGCAGACGACATTGACCCAGACGTACTGGACAGCATGCACTCTCTGGGCTGCTTCAGGGACAAAAACAAACTACTGAAGGACCTGCTCTCAGATGAGTGAGTGGATAAAATGGCACTTGAATGAGAAAAAACATTTGGTGTAGAAGAAAATAAGATTAACAGAGCATATGGCTCAGGGACGGAAAAAGTCAAAGTTGGGAGACCTATAAAAAGAGGGAAAAAAGGTGAAAAAGGGTTAAAAAATATAGAACAGAAGCAGCTGTAGATGGTTAGAGGAAGGCTTGGGCTAGACGGTGGTTTTCTGCTCTTATGAAACCCTGTGTGGCTGTCACTTTCAATGTCAGAAGCTATAGATCACTTAGCTGTTATCACACAGCGCTTACACGGCTTGCCACTGGATACGATCCTGCAGAACTGATCATCGCTTGCTGTCAGACAAGCTCCTGGGTCACATAGTTTTATTCTCCTCCCAGTGTTTGAGTCTCATATGCTTCTGTTTTACCCCTGTGGATTTACTTATTCTGCAGCTTGAATAACACTTGCTCTTTATTAATTTAGGCTTCCGGGTGTTGAGTTTTTTAAGACTTTATTTTGTTTTGCTTTTACAGTTCCTTCCCCTGTATTCTACACTTTCCTAGCCTCTTTAATTTAACACTAAGCAAGCACTACTTAATCCCTCCCCTCTCTCCCCATCTCCTCCGTTTGCTTCCTCCCTCCTGGGAGCGTCCCATAATAGTGCTGGACTGGAGGAAAATCTGCTGTCTGTATCTCCCCTCCCTTGGTTCATTTTAGCTGAACTTGCAGGTCCTTGTCTTTTTGCCTCCTACTGCTTTCCAATCTGTCTTTATTATAGTGAGCCAATCCCCAGGCCTTTGCATAGAGAGCTAAGGCCCAGAGGCTAAAGATATCAGGCTTCCTGATTCATAGGGAAAAGAAAGGATGAACTCATAATGTTTTGATACTTTTTATAAACTTACGAGCAAGAGAGAGGGCTTATCCTTCAAAGAATATATGCAGAATAATATTTGACAGCTTAATGAGGCGTAAAACTAAACTTTTGCTTTAATGGTAGAGCCTATTTAGGAGCAACTTCACAATGAGCCGCAAAAAGATTAAAGGACATTAATCATAGAGAGGATTTCTGCATTTTTATGCTTTTTAGCTCCTGCAGGCAACACTATTGCCCATATGTATATGAATGTTTTATTATTCTTTAAAAACATATATGGATTGAAATTATTGTTTAAAACCTCTTTAACTCTATTACAGATAATTTACTGGTCTATTTAATTTCTCCCCTCTACAGTGACAACCAGGAAAAGATGATCTACTTCCTGTTACTGGACCGAAAGGAAAGGTATCCCAGTCAGGAGGACCAGAACCTTCCCCCGCGCAATGAAGTTGGTGAGTCCCAGACATTTAGATTTACCAGAGTTTAAGGGCCAAGTTAAGGAAGATAAGATCAGAGCTATTTAGAATGAATTATTGCTAGAATAAAGTGGAAATACAACAGAAATCCATACTAGCTATACTATTTCCAAATAAAGTAATGGTAAAAATCATATTTTGGTCTGTATCTTATTTTTAAGAGGAATAGCTGAAGAGCTGCAAGCCATGAAACAAAGGGAATCTTGAGTATCTTGTTGGTCATGCTTTAGTATTGGTTTCAAGCTCTACATTTAATCTTTTGGCTCATCAGCACCATTTATGTTGATATCACGACTAAGAAATTTGAATTATTCTTTTTTAAAGATATTTTTAGGGATTTTTCGTGCCTTTATGGATAGAAGAGGAAAGTGGATAAAGTTGGAAACAGGAATCAGAGAGCAGGGGAGAGACATGCAGGACAGGAGCCACAGGCTGGACTTGAAACTAGGCCGCCAACGTACATGGAGTGCAAGCTAACCACAAGGCCATCTGAGCGACTTAGAAATGTTGTGTTATTCTGAAGACAAGTTGCATTAAAGGTTGCTTTTCCCTCATAAAATTCAGCTTTATTTTCAGAATTTAGCAACATTTTTTTTTTCCTCAAAATCTCAAAAATTTGTTTAAGGGCCAGTGTCCACAGCCAATGCTTTGAGTACTCTCAGTGCTGATTTTATCATACAAAGCCAATGTTGTCAAGCATTTTCAGCACTCTAACCTTGCAAAGCAGATTGACCAGATTCCATAAAGCATATCCATCTTGCAAAGCTCCAATCTACAGCATGTGTGCCAGAACAATGACCAATCAGATATATTTGGGAAGAAGAACAGGTGTGGTTAAATTGTACTGGAAGCTGATAGCAATGGCTGCCACTAGTGTAGCGATTAGCTCAGATGTAGCCACATCTGAGTTTGCAATCGTTATGGGTGGGGTTCAGTTGTACTGTAAGCCGGTGTATACAATAGCTGCTACCGCTGTAGCGATTAGTTCAGATGTAGCAGAAGAAAAGCTACAGTAAAATGAGATCTCATCCACATTTCTTTATTGAAACAAGAACAAAGAGCCACACCTGAAGCTTCTGTTGGCAGAAATGATGTTTTTAAATGTCTGCAGATAGGCTTCAGCATGAATTTAACCACTGACAAGCTCCACTCTTCACTAAAGACCTTAACACACAAAACGCGATTTTTTTTGTGTGAATAATTAGCACAAAATATTTATTTTTCAAACCCGTAGTAAGTCAATACAAGCTTCCACACCAGCAATGTAATTTCGCCGTGCAAAATTGTGGCAGATATTTTCCGAACCATGGTGGATTTTTTCAAAGTTTCACTCCGACAGGTGCACATCAGGCCAGTCAAAACACTCGCTGGTGCTAAGTTTTCAGGCAAACAGCGGAGCAAAAATGTCCTCCTCACCAACACCACTTGATGTTTATCCTCTTCTCATATCTGTCTGTAGTCAGTGCTTGTGGTTTTTGCCTCACGACATGTCCATGTGAACATAAAAGCACTACTCGCACAGCTGGAGCTGTTTCCAACCTGTTGGGACTCCTCCCACAGCGAGCCTCAGCTGTGCCCTTATTATTTTTATTAATAATATTTAACATAGAATGAATATAAAGTCAGTCCCTCCTCTTAGCAAACTTGGCTTGCAGAGTGAATGAAACAGTGAAACTAAACAGCACTGACTTGACTTTGCGTAAAATTATGCACTGAGCGGAGGATAGGGGGAGAAACCTCCTTTACATATCACTCCCTTACATATCACTGTTTATCAAAGGACAGAAAAAATACACCACAGACTTTCACAGCGCAAATTTTTTTTTAGAATTTGCTAAATTTATCTCGTCGCTCCTGATGGGCATCGAAAGGCTAAACAAAATTTGCCTCCGAATTATTTGCATTTTCGTGCCATTTTTTTGTGTCGCCCTTAATGTTTAAAGGCCTTAAGGCAGCGCTAGCCTGTGCAGCTCAGGTTAGTACTGGAGCTGGCCATGTCTGCTACCTCATTGTGTCTTGTCTCTCTGATTGGCCTTTTAACAAATGCAACAGACAGAATGTTCATTTAATCACCTACCAAGGATTTCTTTGAAAAGTCCTGCCCTTAGAGACGCTTCGAATGGGAGGTAAATGCCAAATAATTTATATACATGCATTGGATATGCTCTGGCATGTCAGGTTATCAGAATTCAGCACTCTGGGCAGAGAAAACACCCTCGATGTCAGCTGTTCTGTCACAGCAAACTCAGTTGAAAACAATTCAAGTTTTGGAGCAGCACTACGCTCGTCCCTCTCTGGTCAGTCAAAATTAAGAAGAGGCAGGACTTCTGATAATGGCAGATCAGACTCATCTTGTCTATTTTTTTCAGGCCTACAACTGCCTCCTATGTCAGGACAGAATTCTTTTATACTTCTTCATGTTTTATTTATTTATTTTATATTCCATTGTTAGAAAGAAAAATCCACAGCTGAAAAGAACGGTCGATCTGTCATATTACACAACACACCAAGCTTTGATCAGGAAGTCAATCAGCATAAAAGTGAAGCTGAAAGCAGTGAAGAAAACAAGATGAATATGTCAAGTCCTAGAGCTAGAACCTTGCATGTTTGGACAGTTAAAGCGACACAGTCTGTGTTGGAATTAGATATATGAATGAGGAAGGTCCAACAGGAACAAGCCGAAACTGGGCAGATTACCCCCTACTGTAGAGATGTTGGACATATTCTTGTCAATAAATTGATCCCCCCTGGTCCTTGTATACTGGGAAATGAACAGTAGTGCATAAACAGCCTAATCAGCCTGTAACTAGCTTAACTTCACTGTTTGCAAACTTACCATGTGACCAATAAGAGTTTTTGGTGTAATTTTTTTTGCAGTGTTTCCCCCCAAAGCAGAAGCTGGATTAGCTCCAGTATCAGTGTATTTGCTCTCTAGGAGGAAAAGCTTTCAGTTTATTTGATAAACACCAGAATAAAAAATGTCAATAGGCCGGAGATATTTCCTCTTTCCTGAAAAACTCAGTTTTGACTGAGGCGATAAAGATATTAACTTATCAGTAGAAGGTATTCTCCCATTCTTACATCACAGCTGAGTGAAGATTCCCACCCACAAAAAGGAGGCTCTGAGCTGCTTTGCTTCGACTTCTGCCACAGTTATTTCTGACAAGAGTGCTGCACTTGGAGGAATATTGTGTGCAAAGATGTGTTTGTGTGCTGTGAGATCTCGACATTTTGATGAATAGACTCCCCCTTCAGTGAAGCTGATACAGTCGATACGGTGGCCATTAGTTCAAGGTCTGGGAGGAAACCACTGCTTATTCACTATTAGATATGATGTCAATACGATCAGCAGGCACTTAACAATGCTCAAACACTCACACATGTGCATGCAATGCATAACGCTAGTCAATGAGTAGAAATACAGGAATTTATATAGAGATGTATAAGGTCAGACGCATCGTGTTGATTATAAAATCTATCTTTCTCATGCAGATCCTCCAAGGAAGCGGGTGGACTCTCCGATGTTAAACCGTCACGGCAAGAGGAGACCAGAGAGGAAGTCCATGGAGGTCCTCAGTGTTACAGACGGAGGTTCGCCGGTACCAGCTAGGAGAGCGATCGACATGACACAGCATGGACAAAGGTATGCACAGAGGAGAAAAGAGCTAGGTTGAAAAATCAGTAACTTTACTTTATAAACAGAGTAAAGAATAACAGCTCTCACAGCCTGGTAGTGTTTTTGAAGGTCTGACTGAGAGTCAGGCTCTGATTGTAGACAAAAACAGCGACTGATGCTCTGCTCGCTTTGTCTTCTGTCTCACTGTAGTAAATCAGTGTACAGTAAAAGCTTGGATATTCCAGACGCTGGTTCAAAACGCAGCAAAGAAGAAAGGTATTCATTTCACTCCTCACCCTCTCACCTCCTCTTGCTGATCGTTTCACTAGAGGACGCTCATGGAAAACGAAAGATGCAGCTGTGCTTTATGCTTAAGGGTTTCATTTAAAAACAAAAAACAGAAATGACATTAACAGCATGCAGCAACTCAGAAATACAATTAAATAAGCTACAATTTGTGAAACTAGGGATACATTTATTCATTCACTTGGATCCTCATTAGCATCTACCAATGTAGCATCTACTCTTGCTGGGATCCACACATGCAGTATGAACAGGCTCAGTATAGAGCACATGCTGTGGTTAGAGTCTCAACATTCATGGGGGACATTTATCATTTATGCTGTTATACTGCAATAAAATGAAATGCATAAATCATTAGAAAATTGGTTCAAGAAAATCTAAGCGTAATAAGCTGTTTTTTGCGAACAAAAATAGGCCTGTCATTTAGCTGCTGTTCCTTTCTCATAAAAAAATAACACTTTTTTATGGGCCAAATAGCACACGTATGTAGGGCCAACTGGAATTTCAGTGGTCTGACATGTGACACTCTGTCACTTGTCTGTCTTCAGGCCAGAGATATCTCTGTAAACTACACGGACAGATCAACACATCAGTGCATCCCCTGCATTAATTTGACCGGTCTGTTAATATAACACCAACAAGACATGCAATATACACATAGGTGAAAGGGAGCAAAGGCAGCAAAAACAACATCAGGTAAAAGTTAAAAAGACAAACTTATAAACCAAGTCAACAATTCTCCCCATCATGTGTCCTTGTCACTGCATGGAGATGAACATGTCCGTCAGCTGGGGCAGATTAATCCTGTTTTAAAGTGTACATTTAAACGTGTAGAAATGCTGAAAGAAGGCTGGTGTTACTGTTCAAAATGTGACCGTGTAAACTGGTGAGTTTCTGTCAAGTGCGTCTGTGACCAAGGCTGCCCATAAAAGGGGCAAAAGGGGAGAGCTTTCTGGGGCCAAGCCAAATGATGGGGCCATGAGAAGGTCAGCAAAATCCTGATCCATTTTAAAGTTAATCTGTGGTAACCATATTTTATATTTAACTGGAAAAGTAACACCAAAACAACAAAAATGAATTGTATTTATTTAAACAATAGTACAGTATAGCTTTTTACAAAATGTAAACACCTTTTCTTAAAATAGAGTTACCCTTTCGGAAAATGTTAACAATGTGGATGGGAACATATTGAACTAAACCACTTGGAAAGTATTATCAGACCTAATAGCTAAGCCATAATGTCCATCCATCCATTTTCCATACTGCTTATCCCGTTAGGGGTCACGGGGGGGATGGAGCCTATCCCATCTGTCATTGGGAGAGGTGGGTTACACCCTGGACTGGTCGCCAGTCAATCACAGGGCTGACATACAGAGACGGACAACCAGCCATGCTCACACTCATACCTATGGCCAATTTAGAGTCACCAATTAGCCTAACGAGCATGCCTTTGGTGTTGGGAGGAAGTAATGGGTTAAAAACAGCAAGAACTGGCAGGAAAAGTGGTGAAAAAATATCAAAAATTGTTATAAGTGGCCACAAATGATGGGTAAAAGTGGCAAAATGGGTTAAAATAATGCAAAAGGGACAAAAGTTGATGGGAAATGTGGTAAAAATTGGTTACAGTTGTCAACAAGAGGCTTAAAATATCAGAGTGAGTTAAAGTTGGGGAAAGAATGGTTGCAAAGTTGGCCACATCTAGCGGTGACAAGGGTGTAAAAAAAGGCCCCAAAAGTTGGTTAAAAGAGGCACAAATGAGAGATACAAGTGGCAGAATGGTTTACTATTGTCCAAAGAAGGGCAAAAATGGGTGGAAAATGTGTGAAAATTGATTAAAACTGCCAAAAAAGTATCAAAAAATGGGCCAAAAGTGACAAAAATGTTGCAACAAAGGCCAGATAAAGTAGACAAAAAGATAAACAAAAATGATAAACAAAAATGACCAGATTAAGCAGTGAAAAAGGGTCAAAATTGGCAAAAAAAAAAAAAAAATGTTGGTTAAAAATAGAGATACAAGTTTACTACATTCCAAAAAGGGGCAAAAATGGGTGGAAAACCTGTGAAAATGGATTAAAATTGAAGAAAAGAATAAAAAAAAGAATAAAAAATGGGTCAAAATGTTGCAAAATTGGCCAGATAAAGTAGTGACAAAACAGGAGGGAGTGACAAAAATAGGTTTAAAGTGGAAAAAAATAGCATAGATGTGGGCAACGGTAGGGAAAAGGGGTTAGAAAAAAAAAAAAGTGGCATGAATTGAGACTTTCAACAAATGCCAGTAATTGTTTGACACACTTTTCAGCTCCAAAACGAAGTACTTTGTGCCAGGATGTTAGCACCAGTGCTGCTGATCCAGCACATGTATTTATGTCATCAATAAGTCACAAGTGGGGAGGGCCCATTCACTGGGTTTTTCACGGGCCCAGATAACTCTGTGGGCAGGCTTGTAAGTGACTGTAATTGTAGTTTAATTGATTGGGGCTATTAAACAGTAAAATTTTTTATTGTGATTGATCTTAGATTTCTGTCATTAGTCCTGATTAATCTCCTCATTTTAAAATCTTACTATTGTGCATTTAAAACAGTTTTTATTTCATTTTGAATTCTGTCCTGCTCTATTCCAAGGATGATTGACTTCTTGTTTGAGACCTGCTTTTATTTTGGGTTAAAAAAAAAAAAAAAAAAAAAAAAAGGTGAAATGGTAACTGTTTAATTTAAAAATGTGTCGATGACTTTTGATTTGTCCACTGAGCTTTTTTATTTTATTTTTTAAGTTAAACAAGACATTAAGGAGCAGTGGTGGACTTATTTTACATCACTGTGGCTGCAGGGAGATGCTGCCATGGCTTAACCAAGGTGTGCTGAAATGGACAAAAGCATGTTATTAATCAGGATTAAAAAACAAATTAATGCACTTATAATGGACCTTAGTTAATTTCAATTAATGCATTATCTCCAACACTCAAATTTAATATAATTTGATGTAACACAAACAGAGACATATGCGAGAACTCCTGTTTTCAGTGGCTTCTGTTATGATGACTTAAAGTTGGCTGAAAGTCACCAGATAACATTATCACTAAATAAACCATTACACCCGGAACTGTACATCCATACATGTAGGAAATGATGTAGAAATGAAGTGCAGGTTATGTGCTCTGACCACCAGTCATCAGTCTGAGCTGATCTTACGGTGCTATTGATAATCTTATGTAAGTCCCGATCTCAAAACCAACTTTAGTAACCTCCTCAAGTGTCCCTTTATTTGTAGTTCACATCCCACACATAAATCAGTCGTAGAAGACCTGAGCTCTCTGGTGGGCCCTCTAGTGGTGTCCTTTAGTAAATTGCATTGTGTAAAGGCAAGTATGTTTGCAATCACACTCATGATGTTGCCAGATTCATACATGAATGCAAAGCCAAACATGTTTATCTCTGATTTATTTTTCTTATTTTTAAAGCATGGAGCTGATACTGCAGGGTCGGTTCAGCCTTTTTTCCACATGAAAGATTCTCAATAAGTGATTGACTTGTCAGTTAAAAGGTCAGCTAAAAAAAGAAAATTACTCAGGCTACAGGACAAAGTCAGCAGAGTGATAAGAGCTGCAGCTCTGTCCACATGGGGTGTGAAAATCAACACAAACTGAAATTTCCTCAAGGAAGATTGATGCGAGTCAATAGATATGTATCAGCTACTGCTGTCCATAAATACCAAATTACATGCTGAGGCCAATATCTTTCAACAGGGCAATTATCAGATGATACCAATACTCAGCCCATTTATCTATATCCCTAGAAAAATGTATAAAATGTAGGCTCAACAGAAATAACATTTCGGTTGGCTTTTGCCTAAGTTTTTTCTCCTAGTTAATTATTTTTTTTAAATAAGGAAGACTGCTCATTTGCAATTCAGAGCTTTGAAACTTACAACCTCCAATTTCCAGTGTGAGCTCAATTATCTCTGCTCTTTATAGTCTGAATGCATTGGTGATCAGTTCTCCCAAAATGTGCCCCACTTTCTCCACATTTATCTATATCTCAATTTTCAAAATGCTCAAGTCAAGCCAGAACCCCCCACCCCACAAGGCACACTGATTTTAAATCTATTTCCTCATCTTATTTCAACAGCCAATATATCATCACAGCACACATTCCTGCTCACAGGCACTGACATTTGTGACAGCAGGGAAGATTGAATCGGAGGGGGGTGACGACCTGATCTGCCTAATGATAGGCAGATTGGCAGAGTGCTAGAAAAAGCTTTCACAGATGTAGGACATAAATGCAAAAAGCTGCAAGCACATATATTATATAGATCAGAGAATATATATTGCTGTTAAGTTCTTCAGCCAAATGTCAGATGCATTTATAACTCCTCACTGCAGAGCTTTGCCAACAACAAAATATGAAGAATTTATTTATCTCCTCATTTCACTAGGGAAAGCCACTTGAGAAGTTTAAATCCATTTCGAGAGCTCCCACCTCCGAACACTTGTGCTTAATTCTCCCCGCCGTCCTCTGGTGCCTGTGAATTTATTTCACTTTTTCAGATTCATCTTCCTCTGTTTCATCGCCTCCTTCATCCCCTCAGGCGATCCACGTCTTATTCCTTCTTTATTTAAAGGTTACGTTAGTTTAGAAGCCGTCTCCTCCTGCCCTTCCCTCTGACTCATATCTTTCGGTCAGGCACTGAATCCCAAAATAGGCCAGTTTGCAGTGACTTTATCGAGCATTAATAATACTTCTACAAACAGCAGAGTCAACACCAGTTCATAAATCATACACAGCTGAACAGCCTTCGTCGTAAAGGGCAATGAAATAAGTGCTTTATAGCTTTATTTAATGCGCAACCTTTGTGTTTATGCTTATAAATCTCAATAAAAAGAAGCATCTATCTATAAAAAGGTTTTTGTCTGGATCCTACATAATAAAAAAGCTTTGCTGCATCTTCCTTCCATGCTATTTTAAATCAATGTTTCCTCTTTCCACCCAAATCTCCCTCCTCTTTCTCTCTCCATCTCTTTTTGTCTTTCTACTGTCATCCCTCATGTGCAGCTGACCTTCAGTCCCAAACGCCCCCCTTCTGTTTGTATGGAATTGCTATGCTAATGTGAAAACGCTGCTAGTTTCTCTCTGTCTGGCTTCCTATCAGCTGTGGTGGGTTAGAGGCGGAGGGGGAGTCCAATAATGCAACCCCTCTCCGCCTCCAAATCAAATCAGATCTCCCTCTTGCTATACGTCTCTCCCCCCAACTGAAAATGTATATTTCTGCAGCAGAAGAAGGAAAAAGATGTGAAGTCCCTGTGAATCTGTTCTGATTTAAACTTTTCTAGCTTTTTATCGCCTCCTTCTGTGAGCTTTAGTGTGTTCTTGTTTGTGTATTTAGATGCCGGGGAAGCATATATGTAGCACAGTAACGTCCAAAGATTTGACTGACTCTCTCTCTGAACCTAACCTTATCTTTCCCTGACAGCAAACTTTTGTCGACAGCGCCGAAGATTCATAAAACTTCAGATCAGAGGGTGTCAGAAAGAGGACTGACTTTGAAACGTGTTTTGACAGGATGCATCTCTACCAGCGCAAATGGTGGAAGAGAGGCGAAAGGGTTTTATCTAAAATTACACAACAAAAAAGCCTGAATCCTTCGCATTTTGCGCCGCCTATCTCATAAAGGCAGTCACAATCTGATCAGCTGCCCAGGCTGCATTTTCATACATGTGATGTGTGATTTATGAAGTGTGATTAAACAGATTTTGGGAATCAATGCTGCAGGATCCATGTTGCAGTGATATCCACTGATGTGCATACTCATTTCTTTCTTTATGCACCCTACAGTGTCTTAAAAAGACGTTTAAAGCTGAACTCAAAGCACAAGAAATTCTGCTGATTTAATTTTAAATCTTAACAACATGCCAGGAGAAATGAAGGGAGGTTAATGATATGTAAATGAAATATGGAAAAGTGCTGCAGTGTGGAGAAGAGAATATCAATTGATTTTTTTCTCCTCACTGATCTGCTCTAGTTGCTTCATGCAGTTTGAATGTGTTGGGTTAGCGGGAGCAGTCTTAATAAGTCAGGCTCTCATGCTAATTATTGACTCTAATTTATTTAAGAGGCTCAAATGAGCACAAATAAAGCACCTTTAACACCGATCTCCACAGCACAAACTGCAGGGGTCTAACTACACTGAGGAATTTGCAGAGCTGAGCTGTGAATATTAATGCACCGAGTCCTCGGGGAGTTGTCAGGGTGCAGAAAAGGAAATGAGTTTAAAAAGTGTGTTGATTTTTATGAATATCTACTCATTGGAGGAGAACTCTATTGGCCAGACAAAGTCAATTTAAAGGAGGGAGGGCAGAGAGGAAAAAAGGGAACTTTTCTCCATTTTCCCTGAATCGCACCAGCAGAGCAGCAGCAGTGTTGTGTTTTTGGCTGAGGCTGTGTTATTCGCTCGCAGTTTGACTCCTGGCACCATCCATTTCATTTTGTTTCACTTTCTTTTTATTTCAGTCCATGCCCTCATCACAGAACCTCTTGTACTCGTTCCGTCCCCCACAGCCAAACATTAGACCCCCACGGGTGCTTTGGATGGGTCTCACAGCCTCCTCCGGTGGTCACACGCTGAGGACACGGGCCCTGTTCCAGAATAGGCTCGTAGGACATTTTAGCTCGAGGACTAATGGATAATAGACAGAAAAAAGGAAGGCCACACACATGCACCGCTGAACACAAGTATGTAGGTAAAAGAGACTTACTACAGTTAAATACTGGCACTAGTGTAGTCTGTTTTAATACATTAAAAATAAAATAACACAGATTATTGCAAACTTACTCAATATGCAGATATTCAGTTATTATTACTTCAAATTGATCAGGTTTTAGTAAACTTGAAACTGCATCAGACTGCTGTGTTAATCAAAAAAATTACTGCAGAAGTTTGCAAATTAATATCCTGTTTTCTTAACATTTAAAATGGCTGCTTACTGCAATATGTAGTCAAAATTCTTGAAATGGAAAGTAGAAATAGATTGAAAAGGAACAATCACAATATATGCTTGGCATGAAGGTTTCTCATAAGATTTTGGAGTGTTTCTGTGGGAATTTGTGCCCATTCGTTCTGTAGAGTATTAGAAATAAAAAGGGCTTTTCATAAACTGTTGCCACAAAGTTGGAAGCATAGTATTGTTCAAGATGTCGTTGTATGCTGAAGCATTAAGATTGACCTTCACTGGAGATGAGGGGCATAGCCCAAACCCAGCAAAAAACAGCTCCATACCATTACTCCTTCACCAAACTTAACAGTTGGCACAGTGCAGTCAGGCAGATAATGTTCTCCTGGCATCTGCCAAACCCAGACTCACCTGACTGCCAAACAGTGAAGTATGATTTGTCTCAATTCCACTGCACCACAGTCCAGTGTTGGTGTGCTTTACACCACTCCACCCGAAGCCCAGCATTGGACTTGGCAATGTGAGACTTACATGCACCTGCTCAGCCATGGAATCGCATTATCCCATCCCATGAAGCTTCCGCCACACAGTTTTTATGCTTACATTAATGCCAGTAGAAGTCCAGAACTCTCAGCAGAGTGTTGGCCACTTTTTGCACAATGCACCTTAGCAGACTTTGACTATGCTCTGTGATTTTACGTGGCCTTGATGCTGTTGCTCCTAAACGCTTCCACTTTCTAATGATATCACAGTTGGATATCCAGCAGGGATAAAATGTCTCGAACCAATGTTATCCAAAGGAAGCATCCATAACAGTACCACACAAGTCACTGAGCTCTTCAGAACAACCCATTTAGTATCACAAATGCTTGCAAATGGAGATGCAAATGGCTAGATTTTAAACACCTGTGGAAACAGGTGGAGTTGACACACCTGAATTCAACAGTTAACAAGTGTGGCCTGGTACTTTGTCCATACAGTTTACTCCAATCATTTAAAAGTTGAGAGTTCTGGATATATTTGCAGATCAAAGTCTTGAGTTTCTCCAGACCAGTGAAGCATTAGGGGAGGATGGCATTTCTAATATGGCAACTACCTCCTCAGGACCTAAAATGTGACTACATACATGTTTTCAGCAGTCTATGATGACATCTCCACTCTCTTTCCCACATTTCCTTTAGGTAACCTATTAAATTAAATGATACTACTCCATATGAAAACTTTAAAACTGTGTTCTATTGATAACCCCTTATATTCAGTTTTCATTTTATGGAAAATTATTAGCACTAAAAGCAAAATTCCTTAAGTCTTAATTATTAAGTAAACCGAAACATAGACAAATAAAACTTATCAAATGTGTATCCAGATACTGTTTGTGCTTATGGAGAACTGACCCTTCATAACGAGCAAGCTGAGCTGACTCCATCTCCCTTCATATTGATTTAAAAGCATTTGTTCTTTTATGATAGATGATGAATGATTGCATTAGTTGTGTATGCTGCACACTGTAAATAAAACATTTGTCAACTGTTATTTACAGCCCCTGTAAAGCAAGGGTGGACTTTGACAGCCCATTACTGTACAACACAACCATCTGTAACATTAGCTTTATAGACCTGCTAGCCCAACACTAACAGATGCAGAGTGCTTCTAACAATCTGCTTATAATGGCCCGAGGATGCTGAGTTTGGACCACGTTTAGATGAAGTGCAATCGACTGTGGGCACGTCTCAGTGGACTGCAGGACTTCATTGTAAATGATAGCAGCAGTCTGGTCAGCTGATCGCTGAAACGAGAACTCAAAGCCAATGTGGTCTCAACATCGCCTACTCATGTGAGTGCAATAAATACACCGACAAGAGGGGCAGTGAGAGTGTTACAGAAATAGCTGGAGTGTGGGTGTTTCTATATTTTTTCTCTCTCTCTACTGTGGTGGCTGTTTCTCTTCTGTTCTCTGTGAGTGTCTCAGGAGAACTTAAATAAGTGCTTCTACCTCTAAAGATTGATGCAAATAGAAATTAATTCAGGCCTTTGTTATGACAGCACCAGTATCATGTGTATGTCTATTGGCTGTAATTGTGTACAGTTTTGTGTCCATGTAAGGGTGCCTGTGTGGTCCAGTGGTACTTCTCCAGCTTCAGGAATGAGCATCCTTCATTCTTCCATCACTCCTTCTGTTACTCTTTAACTCCCTTTTTCCATCACAATCCTCCATGAGGTCTTTCTCTTTAACCAAACAGGTCTAAAAAAATCAGCACTTGTAGTTTTTTATGTTGTCATTGTTTCAAAGTGAGACAAAAGATCTGCTGGCTCAATAACTAGTTGCAAATGCATTGAAGTAGCAGAGATGGAGAGGGAAAGAGACGGGGGGAAAGGAGGTGTTTTGTTGGATTGAATGACAAAAAGGAGCAGTATTGTGACAGTGAGCAGCTGGTGTTTCCGACTGTTGACAGGCCCCGTTTTTGTGCGCTTGTTTGTGTTTGTGTACATGTGTGCGTACGTGCTTGATGGAGACAGATTGTCCTGTGATTGTTCATTTCAGAGCGGGCGCTGCTCATAGGGGTTATTGACGGCATCTGTAGGGGAAAGAAGAAAAACATGACAAATGGCACTCAACCAAATGTCCCACTTCATTTCCCCCTTTAAGAGATTTCCAAATGAGATGATCCAAAGGCCCTAAAAGTTAGCGCGTTTGCTTTTTTAGCAGAGTGGAAAGCTCATTTCAGAGCTTTCCACTCTGCTAAAATGTATGAATTATAACCTATAGATTTGCAGGGAAGTAGCAGTCATGATGACATTTTGAAACCAAAGTCAGAGCCTGATTGTTTTGAGACTAATTGCAGTGAGTGAGCTTCCTCTGGTGAAGTTAGTGCTTTAACCCTCTTTGTGTTATTATTTGCAGTAGGTTTAGTAGCATGCTGTGCTTTGTATGATGGCTACATACGCAGTAGAGCTTTCTTACTGTGTGCAACATGTAACCTCCATGCCCTCAACTCCACCTGTGTTCACTAGAACATGTTTACAGCTACACATGTTGATCCCACAAATGATCTCTTCCCTCCGTGTCTGTGCCATAGGTCGCGGTCTATCAGCGGAGCCTCCTCCGGCCTTTCCACCAGCCCCCTCAGCAGCCCACGGGTAAGTCAAGACCCACACTCACACACACATAAAACACGTTTTTTCACCCAGTTCTAAGGTATTTTCTTGTTGAGCTTCAGGGATAAAAACTAACTGACTGCAGATGATCCGGACTTAATACAGTTTAAATCCACTGGAGAAAATAGACTCACTGCAACTACCATGTAGAACCTTCTGACCTTTAAAGAAGCACTCAGTGAAAACAATACCTCTGCTTCTCTCTGCACATGAAATACTATCCAAAAATGTCATATTTTAATGATGTGTGATGTACAACCATTTCCAAAAACCGTTGGGACATCGTGTCGAAGGTAAAAAAAAAAAAATTGCAAAATTTTTAATTGAAAGTAGCACAAATGTGCAGAGGAATGTCTTTCTTTTGTGCAAGTTATAGCCCATTTTAATTTTAATAGCAGTGTGAGTTTCAAAAAAGTTGGACAGGGTCATGCTTAAACTTGTACTTTTAATACCACACTGTAAGCTTCTGGAAACTGAGGAGACTAATTTCTGTAAATCTGAAGCAGGAATGTTTTTTCCAGTCTTTATAGATGTATGATTTCAGCTGTTCAATGTCTCAGCGTTTCCTTTGTTGTGTTTCATGTTTCATAGTTTACCAAACCACATATTGCTTATATTCTAAATAAGGTGTCAAAAATATTTCTGTTTTAAGAAAAGCAAAATATGTATTAGATTATAAATCAATGAGGATTTTGTATTGTTCGCTAATTATGCCATATTTGAGTTATTGTAGTGAAATTTGGGGAAACACCTATATTAGCAGCACAAAGCCATTGTTTTTGTTCCAGAAAAGAGCCATAAGAATAATGTACAATTTTGATTTCAGGGAACACACAAATGAGACACACAAAGTCATTCTACACCATTGTATAGTTTTTGATGTGAGCCAATATGTGCTATATGTTTTATAAATGCATCAAAACTTCCTTTTTCACACTTTATTGCTTATCAAGCCTACCTTCTGTGTGGTCATTAGCTGGTTGTTTGAGCTGATGGCTGATGCAAGCTTGGCTAATGTTAATACCAGACCCATTTTGTTCTTGACCTGGAAGCCTGGAAGGGGCAGCTTCACCTCCTTCACATGGGGCCTTAAGTAGCTGTCTTTTCAGGAACAATTCATTTTTTATCATCCAAGCATACATGACTGTAGCTGTCCTACCATCCAGTGGCTAGTAGGGCCTTGCATGAGGGGGCTAGTGTTACAGGGTGGAGCTCCCATTGTGGCCTTAATATGCATTGTAGAAATAAATGCCACATTAAATACTGAGGGGAAGCCAAGTCTTGACTTGATTAAGGTTCTTGAAGACATTGCGTCTCTTCTCCATAAGGTGTCTTCAGTTCTAAAGTGACAGGGGCCAAATTGGAATTTATAGCCTGAGAGTCATTAAGAGCTGAGTCACCTTGGTCACCTTGATAATCCAAGGCTGCATTGTATGTAGGGGATAAAAAGCATCTTAGTTCGCCACCTCTGTTCAAGGAGAGACGCTGCTGTCCTCAAAGGAATGTCCTGTATCCTTCGGATGTAAGTGAACAGCCGAGTCCTGACCAGATAAGTTGGCTCCACTGTGTTGTGCCACGCGTTTGTGTAAGGGCTATTTCATTTCCCCAATTTAAAAGTCCTTGCATTCCTCAGTGCACTCTAAGGCACTCTGAGGAATGTGAAATGCCTTCAAGAACCTCACTCAAGTCCAGTTGCCCTTTTGACAAAGATTTTATTAACCATGACCTGGATAGATGAGAACCAGTATAGACACTGTAGGGAAGAAATTCAGATGCTCATTTGGAAACCCTATAAAAATCTCCCAAGACCCATCTGAGGATCGAGACCCTGCGGTCTTTGTTAACACAGTGTCACAACTATTTGAGAATGCAGTGGTGTTGGTTTTTATTTCTTGATTATTTTAAAGAAGTATTGACTCGCGTTGTATACTCTATGTCCTCTCTCAGACCAGACTTTACTTGGGTCATCACTAGAGAACGGTTGGTAGTCCTCATGATTTGCTAATCAATTGGTCTAAATTGCTTCAATCCCAAGGCCAAAAACTTTGACTAATCACAAAAAACTAGTGTCACAGAGATGTTGAAAATGCAATTGACATTTCTTAACTTAAGAAATAATCTGTGTTAATGTCTTCTTAAACTACAGCAGCTAGCACTGTTGGTATATTATAAGTAATTTCCATAATGTGCTAGTATCAAACTAATGTATTCATCCCAGCCCATCTTTGAGGTACTTTTCCCCCGTGGAGAGTAATACTCCAGCCACCACTGGTCATCACTGTTCAGTCTCTCGTACTAATGAACATACACAAGAGGACCTGACAGCACAGCAAACTTTCTCCTTTTCCCAAAGCCTCCTCAATCTCTCTTCGTCTTTTCTGCTTATTATCCTTCTCCTTCTCTGTTTTCTGTGGCCTGAGCTCTGTGGAAATCCAGCTCAGCGAATGCTTCAAAAAATCCTACTCTTCTTGCTCAGAGCTGAGGAGCTTGTAGTCAAACTTTTTCCAGCTGACTAACCTGAGAAGACTCGAGATTAGCTGGGGATCCTAAGACGAGCTCCTCCGCAGCTGCACAGGTTCTTTCAGGCTGATCTGAAAGGGAAATTGATTTCCCCAGACCTACCCAAAGCTGGGATTGTGCTCTCAGCGAGGGGCTCCATGTGGGGTTGTTTTCTTGGATTTGTGTCTTGTAAAAGGGGAGGCGTGTGAGGGGAAATGGTTCACCATTGGAGGCGGCAATTTCACCATTACGAAATGAAACAGATCAATACACCTATCTGGAAACAGGATGCCCACCTTGGTGTTGTTCCCCCTATGACTGAAACAGCCTAAACTGTCCTCAAAGCTGGCCGAATGTCTCTCACACCTGTCTTTGTCTACCTGCATGTTTCATTCTTTAGTTTTTTTCCTTTTTTAAATTGTTTGCATGTATTGTTGTTTCTATTTTTGTTTTGTTTTCTTTGCATGACTCACTGAATGGTCTAACTGCATGTTTCTTTTCTTTTCTGTCTTTCTTCTTTTTGCCTCCATCTCTCCTGCATATGTACACGCCTCACCTGCCTCTCTGTTCTTTGTCTGCCTCCACTTCTGGCTGTGTGCTTGTTTGATCTGCTGCACTTTTTTCCTGCTTTTTCTACGCGTTTGTGTACCGGCTTGGGTCCCCATGTGTTTTTCTTTGTTGTCCTCTCCTCCTCCACCTGCTCTGGCTCCTGGCTGTGTTTTTCTACGTGTCCTCTACCATCAGCCTGTCAGAAAGTTCTGTGTGCCGCCTCAGTCCCCAGACTTGCCACAATCTCCTAACACGAGTCCCTGCCCGTCCCCTGAGCCAGTCCCCAACCGCACAGGCCCCCGTATATCCACCCCTAACTCTCTCGCTCCAAACAGTGAGCCCTTGCCGGCAGCGCTCAACAAAACGCAGACGCTCCCTGCCAAGCCCAAAGTCGCCCCCAAGCCTCTGCAAGCCACACGGTCCAACCCGCTCCCCGAAACATCCCCAGATGCAGCATCTGCAGCCAAATCAGAAACCTTCAATCCCTGCCAGCCGCCATCACAGCCACCCTCTGCCTCTGTGCCCCCTACACCAACTTCTCCTCCTTCCCCATCTTCCCCCTTCCCTCCTTCGTCTAATCCTAGCTCTCCAATCCCAAACAGTCCCCAGGTACGGCGCTCTCAATTTGCTGCCAACCCTCAACTCTCTGTGCCCTTCAGCCCCGTGGTGCCACTGTCGCCCATCCGGCTGCACCACTTTCACCCTGTGGCGCCGGTGCCTTCTTCTCTCACTGACCACCCACCCAAATCTATCCCCCTTATACAGGTCACCCCTCATCCTTCCCCTCGAGGCAGCCCCCTCCCTACTCCAAAGGGCACCCCGGTGCACACTCCCAAGGACAGCCCATCCGGGACCCCTACTCCAACGCCGCCACCCAGCCCGTCCATTGGAGGCTTGCCTTGGAGGACACGCCTCAACTCCATCAAAAACAGCTTCCTGGGCTCGCCTCGCTTCCACCGCAGGAAACTCCAAGGTACATATCTCTGCCGTCGGGCCATAACCTCTTATCTCCGAAATCACCAGTTTTCAGGAAATGAAAAGAAGCTATGTATTTTTCACATAATTTAACATTGAATGAACAAAGTCAACAGTATGCTTGTCTGTATCAGCAGTTTCCTGTATGTGTAATTAGATTTTTGATATTTCACAGAAATCACAGATTGGGTATATGAGCTTTTGGTGTCATTGATTTCAATGACTGAGTCTAGTCAGTATGTGCATTAAATTACATTACATTTTCTTCAGCTAACAGGTTATGGAGGTTATTGTTATCACATGTGCCCTCGTTCTGTCCTGTTGATCAGTCCACTGGTCCAAAATGTTGTTAGAAAATATTTATCCCTGTGATTAGAGCATTTAACACCACATAGTTAGACAGCTTAAACCCACAATATGTAAAATTCCACCACTAGGGAGCTCTCAATCAAAACACAATATGATGAGTTGCTGCTCAGCTCGGCCCATCTTCATGGTTTATTATTAATTTAATCTTTTGCATTGAGTACTCTGTCCATAAACATTGGCACTGCATATGTGCATTTACTAAACAGTAAACTCAACTGATGTTCTGATTTTGCTTATAAATTCCATATTACAAAGGAGAAAAGCTGTTAGTAGAGCCCCTCCGTGTTTGCGATGCTAATTGCAAGGGATGAATTGAAGCACAAACCCAGAAGACCCCTTCTAACAGCCTTTCTCCCTGGCTAGGAGAAATTAAATAATTAAACCAAAATGCCGGCTTATTATTTAGTTATCACATGTTATGGATGTTTTTAATGAGCAGAGTCCCGAATTTAAAATAAGATGTTATCCAGGGAGGTTAGCACACTGAGAGGCCGGCCTGGTCCCTACTCAACATGGAATACATCATATTCCCTCTCCTTATGGTGAATGGAAAACAACTTTCAGGTGTATTACTGCCATCTTCTAGAATGGAGTTTGGGTCTCAACTTAGAAATGTCTAGATGGGGAGTGGGGGCTGCCTGCAGACCATACATCTCTGACAGCCAAAACTTTGGAAAAAAAGTTGGTTTAACTCTTATTCTTTAGAGTTAGAGTAAGGGCTAAGGTCAATACCAAAAGCATCAATACCAAAAGTTAAAAGTTAAAAACCTGACCTGCAAAACCTCTGTTTTGTTTCATAAAGCCAAGTAAAGAGTCTGCCAGGAAAAAGCTTATTCTCCAAGAAAACATTCTAAGCTGGCAAGCATAGCTTACATAGCTCCGTTAGCCGTGTAAGCTATGTAGATAATGTAGCTAAGACAGCTATGTAGCCAACATAGCTAAAGCTAAACTCACAAAGTGGCTACATAAGCTTTGTAGCTAACATAGCTACATTAGCTTTCGCTATGTTTGATAAGGCTCACGTTGCTAAAGCTAACTCAGCTACATTAGCTTATGTTAAGTTGAAATTTGTTCCCATTTTAAAGTTTGTACTCAAAAATTATGGCTCTTCCGTTTAGAAATAGACTACATCTCAGGTGAAATCTGTAAGAGTGGCCTTCAAATATGCGCAGCCAGACTGTTTTGTAGTGGGGCATTTCCAGCTAGCATTTCTACAGCTACTGGTGCTATGGGGGGACTTGTGAACTCACAACCGATTGGAAAAAATAGGCATGGTGGTACAATTTGAAACATTAAGAATTTCTCTGGTTTTAAGGCTCAGTACTGTATCCTACTGGTCTGAGTTCACAAGCAGTCAAAGCCAATTTACTTACGCAGGCAAAGTCAGACATCATCTCCTCTGTTTGGTACTGTCAGACCACAGTGTACTTGAGGTGGAGCTGAGACGTATTGCCAACAGCTTTTGGGGCAAATGGGGTCACAGGGACACTTTTTTTGGGTTTGATTTATATAAAACCCACTGGCTGATGTGAAGGGGGAACAATAGCACTGATTTATGAAAAGAAAATTGAAATCTTGATAAATGGAGATATGAGGTTATGGTCTGACGCCTGCGATATATTACATTAAACTGTGTTTTTTTTCTTTATTTAATAGTTTATTTTTCTCTGAGCCCGTTCTCTCTCCCTGCTTCCACAGTTCCCACACAAGAGGAGATGTCCAGCCTCACACCAGAGTCTTCCCCAGAGTGAGTACATGCTGAACTTTTTGAAGCCTCCACTCCTGTCATAACTATGCATAACTTGTCAGCCCTTCAGTCACTGGCTCCAGCTCGCTCTCCTCTTGATAACTTGATGTTTTGGAAAGTATTTCACCCATGAATGTTTGATTTTTTTTGCCTGCCGAGTTCCCTGTAATGACCTCAGGACTGGTCGGTATAGCAGGAGGCAGTGGGTTTGTTATGAGGGGAGGAAGGTAGCCCGTGTGATGTTGCAGTGCTCCCAGGGGCCTGATAACTGAACGTTGGCCTAGATATGCCTGTTTAGTTGGCTGGCTGTCTGGCTTGGCCATCTCCATCTGGCTGAGAAGAACATTCTGGCTGGAAGGATTTGGAGAACTGGCTGAAAAGGACCTTACACACTCTCAGACACCAGCTGTAACAAGCTCCTTACTGCTAAACAATGGGCAGCTGAATGTCCCTGTGGAAGTTGTAACATTATTTAAGCCTTCATGTGAGTACTACATACTTAAGGGGAAAGTGTTTCTTTTTGCCAAAGTTTAAGTCGTCCAACTCAATCAGTGTTTTCAAGAGTCTCATGAATTATTAATATGCCTGAAAACAGTGGTCCATATGGCTTATTAGTGGGTGCAGGTACACCTGAGCTGAGGCCAGCAGTGAATTCATCCACCTCTGCCCCTCCTGGACCTACAGTTCTGTTCACAGAGAGGCTCAATTATCTCACTCCCTCTCTCTATTCCTCTATCTCGCTCACTCAAACTGTTACTAACATTCATGCATTTACTCATACCCAGGTGAAATGTCAGAAACTTTCCTCCGCTGCACAGTTTTAGCTCATTCCCCTCCAGGTATCTGTTTGCTCCCATCCATTTCCCCAGGGCTGCAGAGAGAAGAGAAAACTCACCTGCTTTCAATTTTCAGGATGGATGGATAGATGGATGGAGAGAAAATAGGATGGATGGAAGTAAAGTTTGGCGAAAAGGGAGGAAGGCAATAAATATAACCAACTTTTCCTCCTCTATTCCCCCCACAGACTTGCCAAAAAATCCTGGTTTGGTAACTTCATCAACCTGGAAAAAGAGGAGCAGATCTTCATCGTCATCAGAGACAAGCCTCTCAGCTCCATCAAGGCCGACATCGTTCAAGCCTTTCTCTCGGTAATAATAATTTCTACTTTTCCCTGCCTCCCTGACCCTCTATCCCCTCTTCTCTAGTTATTGTCTATATAGCACATATAAAAAGTATACACCCCCTTGGATGTTTGACCCTTTTATTGGTTTTATAAATCAACCATGATCAATATAATTGGGCTTTTTGACAGAAAACAAAACAAAAAAAATCTTCATCAAATTTCTATGAGGTAATGCCAATTAAACAAAAACAGGGAAAGGTGGTGATCACCTAAGTGCAGTGAAGTTGTCTCAAGTAATTGTAGCAGACACCTGTTTCTGGAAGGTCCAGTCACTGGTTAATTAGTATTCCTGGCTACCATTACACTATGAAGATAAAAGAACATCCAAACAACTCAGAGAAAAGGTTACTGAAAAGTATAAGTCAGGGAATAGATAACAAAAGACTTCAAGGTACTGAACATCCCTTGAAGTTCAGTTACATCCATCATCAAGAAATGGAAGGATTATGACTCGTGTAAACCTGCCTAAATCAGTTGGTCCTCACAAACTGAGTGACTGTGCAAGAAGGAGACTTGTCGGGAGGGGGGTTAATTGCTTTTTATAGGCACTGTATCTGCACGTTTGTACAGCTGCATTACCTGTAATATCTGCTGTCTGATGCAAGCAGTTGGTTTTCTTAGAGCAGCTGTGATTGGCTAAGCAACAAAGCGGCCTCTTGCTGAGCGTTTGCTAACATGCATCTGATTTATGTAGCAATTCAGCAAACTGCTTGTGTTCAGCGCTTCTATTTTCCCTCTGACTGCAGACTCAGTTGAGGTCAATGGAAAATCAACAGAGAGCATTGATCATTAGCATATAGATGCTTTGCCCCCAAAACCGTGTACGGAGCATGTGTGCACATCTCTGTGTGTATATTAAGATGTGTACAGAGAGAAATTGAGAAATAGCGTAGATTGTATCTCTGTGTGTGCTGTGTTTATAATAGTGTGGTTGTACAAATACATGCAAGACCAGGGGGCAGAATTAGGCTTTCCCAGTGAGCCTGTGTGAGCAAACACTGAGCTGTGGTAGTTGATATTCAGAGTACATAATTGAGCAGAGCCCATCCTCACCCCGGTTAGATTTAACAAAGTCTTTGTAAATGCAAACTCTGCTGGTACAGGTCAATGTTAAATCTGTTTCCCCTTCCATGCAGGTAGCTATTTTCTCCTCTGGGTTATGCTAGATGCTATCCCAGACAGAAGATTGGCACCTGATTCAGTGGAATTATACCTCTCAGCACACTCACATTAATGGGATGTCAAAGCCTCTCCAGCACTATGGGCAAAACGTGACTGTTTCCCAGCTCACCTGTTCACCGGGCATACAAATTCATTTTAAGGAGGGAGAGTGCGGTGTTGTTGGATGACTCAAGATTACATTAGCTTAAGTCTCCCTGGCATGCACGGCTACTCCCCGGGGCATTAATCTCCTTAGAGCCTCAACTGTGGCTCACTAGTATGTGGAGGGTATTTTAATGAGGGTCTATTCAGCTCGTCGTATGCAAGGTGTGGGAGAAAATTAAACTCCACTGCTCCCTATATTTAATCCTATTACTCGCCTCTTTATATTGACTAGTTTTATTCCTATCTATGTCTCTTTGTCCATTTTTTTCTCTTTACTCACTCCTCTTCATTATTTTGGACTCACAGATCCCCAGCCTGAGCCACAGTGTGATCTCTCAGACCAGTTTCCGAGCAGAGTACAAGTCCACAGCAGGCCCCACAGTCTTCCAGAAACCAGTCAAATTCCAGGTGGATATCACCTACACGGAGAGCACAGCTGCCACCAAGGAGAACGGCATCTACTCTGTCACATTCACCCTGCTCTCAGGTCAGATATTGGCAATGTATTCCTTTTGTATACATGCTCATTGTACATGCATCAGCCTAGAAACACAATGCATATTAAATATTCACTACTTTGTCTTTAATAATCAAATCAACTTTCATCTATAGTATTCAGTTAAATATGTTGGACCAGCCAGTTCCTTCCCCTGCCACCCAAGACTTAGGAGCCTTATTTGATTGACCAAGTCTCATGATGACTATCCCATTTTACTGAAAAAACTAAAACCAATGGTACAACAAAAAAAAAAATCAAATAAAATGAACCACTTTTGCAAGGGAAAACTAAACTAACAAACCAGCAGGAAAAACTTATTGAAACTAAACTGTAATTGAAAACAAAAAGCAAAGTAAAGATATGATACAATACACTTTATAAAACTTCAATTCTAATGAAAAATCAAAAACTATTATGGCCATGGTTTAGGCTTGGACTAGTGCTTGTAAGGTGCTTTTCTAGTTGTTCAACTTCAAAAGAAACACTTTTCACATGTCACACTTACCCATCCAGACAATATTGGCGGAGGATGTTATGTAAAATGGCCCTCAAATCTTATTTCTAATACATTTACATTATATGACGGCCATTGGAGCAGTGTATCTTGCCCAAGGACACAGCAACATGTGGCTGCAGTAGCTGGGGAATAAAGCCCTGACCTTCTAGTTGAGAGATGACCAACTCTGACTACCATTCAACAAAATGTAAAAGAAAAAAGCCTACCCAGCCCTTTTTTCATAGTCCACCTACTGTACTACTACAGACCTACTGTCTGAAAACAAGAAATATGATGGTCTGTTCAGAACCTGCACTTGTTATTACCTCACAATTAGTCATTATGTATAACACCTACCTCTCAGCTGGTATCTCCACCCATTGATCTCCACTCACAACCATGAAAGAAAACTCTTGTTGGCACACCACAAGGAAGAGAGGAGAGGGTTAAGAATGGCCTGTGATTTTTATAAAGAGACATACACCAAAATAGACTGTTCAGAGAAAGTCTGTTTAGTGCAGGGTCAAAAACCTCCTGAGTGCTAGATTCTTATTATCTTTTGACAAACCATGGCATCAATTTTTCATTTAGACCACAGGGGAATGTGTGTAAAGCTGTGATATGATCCCATTAAGAATGACTTTTTTGTACACAGTGCATCAATTGCATTGTAAAGAATATGCTATAAAGAAATCATGTTAAATAACAATCAAAGAAAGGCACTAAAAGGCTGAAATGAATTGATAAATGCACCTTTAAGTTATGTTGGTTGAAGGGATTTTTTGCTTGTTAGTGATATTACATTACCTTGACCTTTTCTCTCAAATAGCGAGAAAATGCAATATTTCTCAAATGAATATATTTGTTTGGACTTTTCTCCCAGAGCATTGCTTACTGATATTCATGGTTCTGTATGGCTTTAATACATGTAGGCCTGTACAGAAGGCTAACAACGTACAACTCGCCACACAATGGCAGATTGTGTTTTTTTGAAAGTAATGTGTGTGGTATTTCTTTGTCATTCATAATCTTCTATGATAACAACATCTTTAGATTATGTATTGTCCCATAGAATAGGAAATACTTCTTTAAATATTGTTCAGAAACTTGACCAAACTCAAAGTGCTACCATGATGTCCATGGACCTTTAAAAAGTGGCACACCTCATGCTTTGGGATTGTTGTCTCTCCCTAATTGGTCACTCGACCTGGCATTCCTAAGGCATGAGCTCTGTTATTGGGCCCTTGTAGTAAGTCTCAGGACTTTAATAATCCTCTGATTTACATGCACAAAACCCTTGAAAATACCTTGAAGCTTTCATGTGTGAGCACAAAACTCAAATCTTACACTGTGAGATCTCAACCTTGGATGATGTTCCTTCATCTTCCCATACAATATCATCTCTTTTACCTTATGCCTTGCCTCATGACCCCCTCCCATTCAATGGGGAAAGTATCCCACTGTAAGGGACAACTCAGGAAGATTTCAGGAGCAGCCTGTCCTGGATTCAGAGAACAGAGCTACATATACGTTAGAATCACTGCTCTACCATCTCATCAGGCTCACAGATGTGGAAACTTAAACTCACCAGTCACTCTGAAAAGCGTGGAAAGGCATCTCTCCCATGTGAAGCAACATGCAATTCACTACAAAACTGATCAAATTAAACTGTGTTCGTATCCAACATTACAGAAGTGTTGCTTCCAGAGGTGGGTGTTTTCAAACTCACTGCCAAAAAGAATGGATGCCTAAGGATTTTCAAACTTCTTACAATCCTCACTGCTTGATAAGATTTTCCCCCAGAACCTCCCTGAGCGTAACCAGATGAGGTCTGCGTGTGCAAGATTATATACTCTAAAATCATGCAAGCATGCTTAGTCTTGCAGAAACACATGCTTTCTGTCTTTCACTCTCTCTGCCTTATACACATACTGATTCACACTTACATTTAAGTTGAGGGCGCTTTTGAGATGGATAGGGTTGTACTTGTGGCTGTCTGGAGCCTGATATCTCTTCTATGTCACTGACTATATATACTGGAAATAATCCTCAGAAACTGTTAAACTAAGGAGGCTTATGAAAAAAATGGCAGCACATATAGATGAATATGAAAGTAATATACATAAATAATTTTTGAGACTTCTTTTGCATTATTTTTTTAAATCAAGATCAGACCTGATAATGAATATCAAATATTAATTAATCTATGTGAATTAAACCCTTTGACTGCCAATTAAACTGCAAAACATGGATTTCTGGAATGTAACAAAATGAACAAAAAAAGAAAGATGCTTTATATATTATATACAAAATTGTATTTCCTTTAAGGGGATTATCACAGCCTTGAATATGTTAATAATGAGCGAGAAAATTTATTTTTAGTTGTTATTTTTTCCAAATTGTATGTATGGCCACTGTGTTCATGGCCAAAAATTGACAACATAAATAGAAATTTTAAAAACTATACATCATTTTTTCCCAGCTTTTTTGCATTCATCTTTTAATCAAGATCAGCCATGATCATAAATATCAAATATTGATTCATTTTAAGAAATTTAACTCTTTCAATGCCAGTTTTAGTGCAAAACCCCTGTAATTTTTTTTTTATTCTAATCATCAAATGGAGCGTATAAAATTGGGGTGTGCTGATTCCCGGCATCCAACTTCAGATTGGAATGCAGCAGAGTCTTCAAATGATGAATCAGTTCAATTTTGTTTTTGTTTTTTTGTTTTTTGTTTTTTTGAAAATATGTACATATTTATGAACTTTTTATGGCACCAGTTTCGAACCAGCACACCCAAGAAGTCTTCTTAGAGGGGTGAAGGACAATTGGAGCAATGGTGTGACATGCAAATCGACACAGACACGCCTTGGAATTACGCTTAGTAGTAGGATGTAAAACACAAATGTAAAAAAATATATTTTTCTAAAACACTACATGCAAATATGATTTCATTTAAGGGGATTATCACAGCCTAAAATCTGTTATAATGAGTATCAGCTTTGATTTTTATGCATATTATGTTTTTCAATTTAGGTTTTTAAAAAATGTGTCTCTAAAATCCCCCATAAGAATGCCCCTGAAAAACGCATGCCATTTCCCCTCATGCCATGGCCAAATAGCTGACATTTGGTGACAAACAGGAAAAAACTGCAAATGTGAGGCAATCACCCCAGAGGGGCGCAGATAGGCTAGTGGTTAAGTCACTCCCCATGAATGTGGGTGGCCCAGTTCAAGTGTGGCCTGTGGCTTCTTATATTTATATATCTAAATATATATACAGTGCTTAACAAATTTATTAGACTACCACCCAAAGTAAGGTTTATGCCACAGCTGCCCTAAATTAACAGCACTGGTAATTACCACAATCATTTTTTATGTTTCCGCAATGGTTAATAAACCAATATGCAGAAGCTCTTTAACCCAGATGTTATTTTTAATACTGAAATATAATTATTATTGTTACCCATGAATTTTCAAATTTACTGATTTACAAAAAAAAATGAAAAATTAGTAAAGCACATTATTATTTCTTGATTACTATGTCAAATTATAGTTATTTAATTGCATTCCTGAACAGAAAAATGAGTTTTAGTGGTTGAATGTTATGCTTGATTCATTTCTGACTTCTCAGAGAAGCCCAGGGAGCCGGCTCAAATTTGGGTTTTAAAAAGGTGAATACAGTTTGAAATTCCTCATTCCTGTTCAAAATGGTAAAACGTGGAGAGCTCACTGAAAATGAAGGAGTCCGCATTAAAGTACTTCATGATGCTGTATGGTCTCTGAGACAAATATGACAGGTGGTCTAATAAATTTGTTATATATATATATATATATATATATCTATATATATATATATATATATACATATATATATATATATAGATATATATATATAGATATATAGATATATAGATAGATAGATAGATATCTATATATATGTCTAGATATATATATCTAGTGTTTTAATTTCACATTTTCAATTTTGCATCTCATAACTAGGATTCAAACTTTGGGTTTTTAATTTTAATTTCATACTTTGAGAATTTAAACTCATAATTTAGCCTCTTATATAATATTTTGAACTTTTAGATTCATAATTTTACATTTTAAGTCATATTTTGA
Organism: Cheilinus undulatus; assembly: GCF_018320785.1. Classification (NCBI taxonomy): domain Eukaryota; kingdom Metazoa; phylum Chordata; class Actinopteri; order Labriformes; family Labridae; genus Cheilinus; species Cheilinus undulatus. The sequence goes on from NC_054873.1 coordinate 33,565,528, forward strand.
CCTTTTTAACTAATTATTTTGCATTTCATCTCATATTTACAACTGCTAACTTTGACTTCATAATCCCGTGGTTTGACCTTTTAGACACTCAATTTGAAATTTTGAATCATACATTGACTTAATTTCATGATTTTGACTTTTTTTCTAATATATCTGCCATTTAAAAACATAATTTTTCAGTTTCAATTTCATGTTTTGACCTTTATGGACTATTAAATTTACTTTTGTCAGATTTTGAGCCTTTAAACTACTTAACTTTTTATTTCTTTTTTATTTCAAAATCATTTAGTATAATTTTTTTTTTTTTTTCAAATGAGGTTATGCTTCAAAAGGTGACCCTGTAAGGCCCTCAGGTCAGACTTGAATCCAGAATCCAGCCCCTGCAGTGGTTGAGTTTGACACCCCTGGTATTGACACTTGAAGTTAAGTTTTGCCATGATCTTGGTTAAAATATGTCTCAGAGCAGATAAAGCCTTGAGATCTTTTGCGCCCCCTCAGGATCCCAGACCCAGGTTGGGAACCAGTACACTATAGGATATGGCTTAATTGGAGCAGAGGGTAGAGCTATTCTAGCCTTATTTTATCATCTTATGCTCATCACATTTACTTTTTCTTCATGCTTTCTATACTTTCTGCCGTCTGAATTTTGTTGCAGTTATTCATTTAAGTACTTCTTCCCTTTGTGCATGTGTTTAGGACCCAGTCGGCGCTTCAAGCGAGTAGTGGAGACGATTCAGAGCCAGTTGTTAAGCACACACGACCAGCCCGGGGTCCAGCAGCTGTCTGGTGAGTAGGAATTCCCTTTTTATACAAGAAATAATTCAGAATCTTCTCCCAAACTCTCCACCCTTACCCCCACCCCAGTGCCTCATCTACCCATTCCACCCCTTTGGCGAGCCCCTCTCACTGCTGAGGCTAAGCTAAAACCTGCACTCCTCTCCTCCTCACGCTTGAAATTCCCTGAGCCACTCTAAGCTTCTGGAAACAGCTTTTTCTTTTTGCATGCCCGCGCCTCGCTGCCGTTAAACTGCTGGGAGTTGCTCTCGAGCAGCGACTGCGGGTCAGATGTTGCCTCGCTGCCCTGGCAGTGGAGATTAGAGCAGAGGTAGGGGTAAGGTGATTTGCATTCTGCTACTTCTGCTTCCAAGAATGATTGTAGGAGCTTGTCACCATGGCAACACCACTGCACCTCAACACACTCCCACAATGCACTGCTCTGCAAAGCCACACCACACCTGACAAGCACTCTCTTGCTCTCACTATGGGTGCTCATACGATAGGACCCCCGCCCCCTGTTCTCTCAATCCAGCACCCTCTGAAGGCACCAAGCAGATACAGAAACCTCAGACAGACATCGCCATCAGCATCCAGCTGCTTCACCTGCCAACTTTCCCACATTAAACCCCCTCACTCCTCTCAAAGATGATCAGGTTGATGCAGCCATCGGATCTGTATGTTTCTCCCCAGCGCGGCTTCTTCTTCTTCAGTTAAAGCCTGGTCTGGATGATCACGTTAAAACAGAAATAGGGTTCCATCTCCTCCTCTTGTGCTCTCAGCATGTCCTTCTTGTGAATCACTTCTCTGTTTGTGTGCGTCTCAGTCGTTATTCTCTTGACAGCAGCTCCACCTTCTGGTCGAATCTGGGAACACCACAAGCCTCAAATCAGCTTCATGTCATTCATGTTTTTACTCAAAGTGTCTGTTTGTTTACACCTTTTTATGAATTTGTGAGGTCTGATGCAGGTTACTGAACTGATATAAAAGCATCAGCAAGCTTGGTACTTTTTTCTGATCTATAGGTCACTACAGAGCAGACTCCTTTATGTAATGCTACCTCGACTGACATTCAGACTTAAATAGCAAGCATCTACGCTCTTGTGATATTTGATAGTCTGTTACTACACTGTTTAAATAACTAACAGGCAGGAGAATGATAGGTATATTAGAATAAATAGCTGTAGGTTTGTTAAATCATTTCTTTCTAAAGCACATTTGGACCAACATCCACTGATCAGTGTGATTTACAGATTAAAGAATATCAAAACAGAAAACAGAAAATTGAAAATGCTTACACTAGAAGAAGATCAAGATCTAGAGAAACTGTGTAAGACCCCAGTGATTTCCATTTTTTTCTCCTTGGAGCCCCTCTACTTGTATGTAAAAAGCTAAGCCCTTAAGGACCCACATTAAAAAATGCATGCATCGCTGTCAGAAGTAAAGATAAATTTAATTCATTTCTTTATAATTACATTGCAGAGATGGCTGCTTAGTATAGCCTGATATTTCTGAGTGATAAACACATCTAACACTTTCATTTACAGACCTTTGAAAAAATGTACTATAACTGGTCCTCTTTATTTTAGTTCATGTTTGCAAATCTCAGTCATTATTTGTAAGGCGCCAGCTCATAACAAATGCAATCTGAAGACATCTGTGTAAGAATTTTTTAGTTACAGGTGCTTCTTATCAAGGAACCAGATGGTTCCTGTAGCCTACAGCTGTCTGTATTTCCACAGGGCTCTAGATTAGAGGTTCTCAACTGGCTGGGCCTAAGGCCCCACCACCACCTTACAAGGAAACCCTGAAATGTTCAACCACTGAAATGTATTTAATGAAATAATGCATAGTTTTAAACGTAAATGGAACAAAAAGATGGGGCAAAAGGAAAAAGCACACCATTCCAGAAAGACATATTTGTACACAATATATTTTATTCAATTTTTCCCAAGACAGCATGGAAATATGACAATTTATTTAGGAATTTCCTAATTAAATTAGGAAAAACAACTTTGTTATCAGGAAAAGAAGATAAATAAGTTGTAATATTGACAAAAGACTGAAATGTACTTGTCAACTCAAGAAAACCTTTAAAAGGTGTTAAGATGTTTTGTATATCCTTTATATGTATTATAAACTTTTTGCCTTTTTATTTTTTCTTGCCACTCACCAGATACAACTTGTGTGGCCCACTTTTTGCAGCCAGTTAAGAACCACTGGTCTAGAGTACTGGGAAGATAATGCAAATCAGGCAACCTGATGCAGCCAGGTTTCAGAGAACATAGTTAACCAATGTAATTTAAGCAATCAGATCTAATAACAATGATTGAGATACAGTCTTTTCAGATTTTTCTTAGGGTGCACTAAAGTTGAAGGTTTAATGTTTATGTAGGTCTGAGAATCTCTCATACAAATCATTTGAGTAGGACAGGACTTTTCTAAAAAAATGTCTGGAAGTTATTGGACAAACATTCTGTCTGTTTCATTAATAATGGACCCATCAGAGCAACGAGACAAAGAGGTAGCAGGCATGCACAGCTCTGGTTGTAATCTTAACTTGACAAGTAGATGCTGCAATCGTATATGAATGGTGGAGTTTGTTGGTGGATAAAACTCATGCTGAGGTCAGTCAGGAGAAGTGCAAAAACACTTTTTTTTTTTTTTTTGCCAAAGAGAAGCTTCCAGTGTTGCTCTTTGCTCTTATTCTAATAAAGAAATATGACCCAGTTCTGCTAAAACTTCTGCTAAACTATAGCTACATCCAAGCTAATCGCTATACTGGTGGCAGCCATTGGTTTATAGTGGCGGTCTGTGCAAGTAAACCCTACCCATTACTATCCCAAACTCATGACGAAGCAGGTCAGGAGAAGAGGGAAAACATTTTTTCAGTGTTCCTCTTTGCTCTTCATTTAATAAAGGTCCAATTCTGATAAAACTGTGACTATAAAGCTACATCCGAGCTAAAGACTATACAGGCGGCAGCAATTACATCTAACCGTACAACTATTGTTTCATTCTGACGATAGGTCTGGTCTGTTTTCTGACCCGGCACGATACATTTCAGATTGAAGCTTTGCAAGATGGATTTGCCTGATAGCAGACATGGAACCTGGTGAATTGGTCTGCTTTTTAAGGTTAGATTTTTAGTCATTCAGGTTATCCAAAGCTTGATCTAAATGGGCTATCTACACGCGGTAAAGACATTTCTTCGCTCTGAGAGACTTCAGCTCCAAAATTGACTGAGGCCAGAGAGAAATGCTTGCCAACCATTTGATGATCTGGCTTCAGGAGTCAATGATTGTTGAAACTTTCAGCACTTCAGCCCCACCACCATAGTTCATGGGCCTTTGGAAATTGCAACCCCCCTGAGCAGGAACTCTTCAAGAGGTAGATTTTCTATCCTGCAACGACTTAAGTGCCTGCAGGTTCTTGCAGTCAAAAAGTACGGAGTTCCTCATAAGGTCCCTAGTTCTTGGGAAAAGTTTCTGCAGTCAAAAAGCACCTTTTGACATCCTCCGACTTCAGAAGAGCTTTTGTCACTAAGTATTTACTGAGAGATGACTGGTCAGGGTGACATGAGAGGTTTTGATAGGGTGTAGGGAATCAAGAGGTCAGATAGGTAAGAACGAGCCAATCGACTGAGTGATTTATATGCAAGTAGTATGACTTTGAAATTAATTCTAAATCTCACAGGAAACTGATAGAGGAATGCAGTACATGGGAGATTACCCATTCTTTGTTGTACCAGTCGGAAATTTTACAAGACATCAGGTGAAATCTGACTCACGCACTACATGTGACAGCTATAAACACAAGTGACAATGATATTGAGTTTCTTTAATGGCATAAAAAATAAACAAAGGCTTATCGTTGACTCTGGCAGTTTCTTAAACTTAAGGGATCAGAGCTTCCTGGTTGAGAACTGTCAGATTCAGGAGGTCCAAACAGTCTCACTTCAGTTTCAGGACCGTTATTATACATACAAAACTACACTGCTTTAGTAAAACCACTGCTGTGGGTTTTTCTAGCAGCAGAAGTGGCATTATGAGAGTGCATTTCTTTTTTATTCGATCAGCTTAAAGCTTCAATGATATCTTCGCAGACCTTCATTATTATAAAATGTAAATAATTATGCTCTGCTCTTTAGCTGCTATCAGAGCTGAGTATCAAAGTCAGTACCAGCTCTCTTTAACCAAGGTCAGACTTAATTAATTCCCCGTCTTTACACTATCAGAGTCTCTCACAGTGTAATATGAATCTATAAAGAGGTCAATCTGTGCTTAGCAGTAAATAAACGCATTGTTCAACTTTGTTTCCTCCTCTTCCCTCTTTCCTTTAACCTCCTAACACACCTTTAGAGCTACCTGACCACAGGGCTTTTTAAAGAAGCCAATAGCTGTAATTAAGAACAGAAATGGCTTTGCATACCAATGTGTGTCAGACAAAAGGCTTCATCAGGTCCTGGTCATTATGTCCCTTAATCAGAGCTAACAGCAGAGTACCTGAGAGCCGGCTTAGGGAGACAATAGAGGAGAGGAACAATGAAAGAAGTGTGGAGGAAGGCAGTCTACAGAGGACAAGCATTCATTCAGAGTGAGAGTCTGTCTCATTGAACAGCTGACATCATTAACTTTTATGAGTTTAATGTCTGTTTGGAGAATGTGCACATTTGGATGGAGTTCAGAGACTAAATGCGGAGTATTTCCACACATGAGAAAGTAGAGGAGAAAACGAGGGAGATGCTGGCTGCAGAAATGTTCCAGCTGGATAATGGAGTGGGCAGAAACAGACCGTGATTTAGAGACAGACACAACAACAACCAGTTTTAGTCATTCATGATTAGATCAAGTTTGCCCAGATCACCAGACTACAGCATCCTGTGTGCACATTTTTAGTTTTCTTTATTCAGAGGAGTCTTTGGAACATTTTACCGACAACAGCATACAGGGTCTACAATGAATGTCTGCATCCAATGAAGCTATATTTGTAACCTCCTTATTCCTTATTTTCATCATTGTTCATGTTTTTGTCCAATAACAATATATATTCTAAAAAAATAGATATGTATTTACAGTAATACACACCTTGTAAGACAGTTCAATGAAGGGTGCAGCCAGTGTCCAGTGATAGTTTCCTACCAGCAGAGGTGGATCCAGAAGTATTTGATATCTGGGGCTGAGCCCAAACTCAGGAGGGTCCAGGGGTATGTTTCCTATGAAGGTTTTGCTCATCAGACAGACATATGCACTATTTTCCAGCAATCTTTCGTACAGGTTAAGAGTTGAAACACCAGCAGAAGTATACATCTTTGGACAAAAATGTTGCAGTCCCACCTTAAAAAAAAGCATCCTTTATTTCCAGCATCACTTATTTTAAATGCACTTGTTTTTTTAAAGCCCATCATTCTAAAACTGTAGTATTAAAGATCAATAATTTCACTTCTCCTGCCTATAGAAGAGTAAAAACTGTCTGAGATCCATGCATCAATTTTTTACACCACTCATACCGGTTCAGGGTCATAGGTGGCTGAGCCTATCCCAGCTGTCATTGGGCAAGAGGCAGAGTACACCCTGGACTGGTCACCAGTCAATCGCAGGGCTGACATACAGAGACATACAACTAGACATGCTCACATTCACACCTACGGCTACTTCAGAGTGACCAATTAACCTAAAGAGCATGTCTTTGGTGGTGGGAGGAAGCGGGAGTATCTGGAGAGAACACACACAGAAAGGCCCTGACCGGGAAGCAATCCAGGAACCCTCTCACTGTGAGGCAGCATTGTTAACTTCTGCACCACCATACAGCCCCTGACTGATATTTCTTTTATAGATTTGCATGACATGGAATTCATGGAAGGGTATGAATTTAGTGTAAATATTTACAATTGGCACCATTTGTTTTTAAAAAGAGCATAAAAGCTAAATGTGAACTATTGGATTTAGATATATTTTCAAAAATAGAGAAAATGTTAATCTCTAACGTGATGCTAGAACTATCTTTCATATTGCATGATACTATTTGTTTTAATCATAATACTAAGCCGAAAGAAAACTTTCACCAGCTTTAAAGATTCAGATTATGCTCACCAAGAAATATTAATATGCAAAAAAAATAAATAAATAAATAAAAGAAATAGGAGGAGGAATAAGGATTTTTTTCAGACATACCACCCAAAAAACCTCCTGCATATAGCAGCTTAACTCTGTCAGTGTCAGTCTGTATAGTGCCCTTTCCTTCTTTGACAAGTGTGTGTAAGCGAGGTCCATACTAATGTCTCTTAGGTGTTGTGTGTATGCACCAACACCTTAAAGAGATATGACTCTTTATTTACTCCCTTCATGTTTGGTGTTTTTATGACTCCACCTACCTTTAGTGGGACACCTGAGAGTAAGTTTAGATGTTCCATGAATCTTGCAGAATAAATAACAGCAGATACATCGGGGTAGGTCTAGGTAATACTTTCTGTTGTATTATTTATGAAGAAAGAGCCGACATTGATTCACCATGATAGCAAGAAAGTAAGAAATATTTAGCAGTTTGGATGGCAAGACAAAACTTACGTCACTTCCCACCCCTCAGTCGCTCAACCACAGAGGTCTATGAACCTCTCTGAACCAGACTCATGTTGAACAGCCATCCACCAAAGCTATGTGCTCAGACTGCAGTCTACTTTACTGGTTAGATCTGCCTCATTGTAGAGCTTCCAACATACAGACAGCAACCATAATTTACACTTTTGGTGGGCAAGTTGCTCTTCAGTGCCACAATGCCATCTCCAGTACTTCAGGAATAATTTTAACTTTGTCTTAAGGCTTTGAGTTTCTTTTTTGTCGTCTCTTCATCTTCTCTGTAGCTCAGAACTTATTTTTGTCATCCTGATCTTTAATTGTACAAAAGCTTTAATCATTGAGCCCAACAGTTTACATTGAGTACAGCTTTAAGAAAAGAGCTATTCGTGCATTCCCATTGGTTGTGCTGTGACATGTGCATGTTATATGGGAACTACAGTCATAACGTCACCAGGCTTCTCTGGCAGTCCTCTTCCTCGCTGTCTGCCTCTCCTCTTCCTCTGTGCCTCCGCCTGCTCTGTCTTACCCGTGTTAGTGGCGTCTCTCTCCTGTGTACCCTCATTGTTCATTAGTGTATTTGTTCTCTTTCTCCCCTTTCCCCCCTCTCTTGTCCTCTCCTCTTCCCGTCCTTGTACCTAGGCAGCCCATTGAGTAACTTCTTTGACGTAATAAAACAACTTTTTTCAGACGAGAAGAATGGACAGGTGCCCTACCCCTCTGGCACGCCCACCAAGCGCTGCCCCTCGCCCATGCACGTCCGGAGGCACGAGCCTGAAAATAATGACACCAAATGCCCCGCGGCGGGCCGAGACAAAGCCAGGTTGTCGCTGGCATCTGTGGGGACACAAGAGGAGTCTTAAAAAACAATTCCAGTATCTCTATGAGGAACAGAGAGTATCTCAGCTGGATATACAGAATCACTCATGGACACTTTTTTAAATTAATTTATTTAGATAGAAATATATGAGAGATATTTTGCAAAAAGCATACTGCACATCTATTATAAACCTCACCATCATCTCCCCCTCCCCTCTCTACCCTAAACATCTGCTCACCTGTGTTGTTTCTGCTAACCTGTGTGATGACCTGATTGTTTCTGATACCAGGAATCATCCAGAAAACCTATTAAGCCCCTCCTCCTGCTCCCCGCTCCGTCAACCCTCCTTCAACCACCTCCACCCCCTTGAGCACGCCGAAAGAGAGACGGACATTTGTTGGCGGAGGACTGCTTTTAGAGGTGCGCTGAGAGGGTGGGGGTTACCATGGAAACAGACCCTTCATGCAGACTTCTGCCTTCATCTCCCCCTGAGCCCCTTTTTTTTCCACCTCTGGCAGCCATCAGTAGAAGTAGATGAAAATACCTTTAGCATCCACCCTCCCTCCCTCCTCATCTGAGAAACATGTGCACAAGTAATACACAAATGACACACAAGACCCTCCTCTCCAGCCTCTTTCCCCCTCCTCGGGGAGCGTTCACAATTTGGAAAAAAAAAAAAAAAATGCAATTTTACTAAACACACAAACACAAACATGCATACATGCACAGGTCCAGTATGCACTGAAAACTCTGGGATGTATCAACACAAAAAGAAGACACATTCGCTGGAGGAGAGAAGGGGGAGGATTTTTCGTGGAAACGCCCAAAAACAGCCGACGCGGATGCTTGCTGGATTGTATTTCTTTGCTTTTTAATGTACTTTCTTTGTGAAAAACTGGGTTTAAAATACTGACTTTATTAGACTTGACTCTATTGCTGCAACATGGACTGGAATTGTGATTTCAGAGAGGAGCCGGGTGAGAGCAGAACTGGGGAAAGTGGGATGGGGGAGATAATATGATAGTATGGGGTTGGGGGGAGGGCTGCGGGTGGGTATGTGGGTATTTAAAATGAATGATCTATTCTGTTGTACAGACTGATATCATTTCTTATGTAAAAAATGAAATGTCTAGTTGTGACACTATGTTTAGATACCACAGGGTCAGGTTGGTAAACCTGTGCCTGCCACATTATTGTTCTTTTAAATTCTTCAGTGTATTTTTGTTACATGATCATTTCTGTCTCTGTTTTAACGACCTAATAATGATCCAAACATTCCTGTTTGTGTAATCTGCAGCACTTTGTCTTTTTTTTTCCATCTATACCTCTCTCTTAGACTCTCATACCAGCAGTAGGAGTAGAGGAACAAAAAAATGATGACATGATAAATGCAACTGTGGATATTTTTGTATTTCTGCCCTTATTTATTCATGTTTGTTCATCTCACTGTTGGATTTCCTAATTTATTATAACTTGGCTATTTATATGAACAAAGCTGTTAGGTCAGTTGAATGTTATTTATTACCCTCTTGTGTGTTCGTAAATGGGGCAACATCTGAAGAAAAAAATAACTTTTTTCTTTTTTGCTCTGAATTTATCAGAATTATGTGAACATGGACAAGTCACAGATTCCCTTTTCTTTAAAGATGAAAAGAGAACTTGTGGGAACCCTTGGAAAAAATGATTTACCAGTAATTTAAGAATGTAGACTTAGCCTCTTTTTGGAGAGGGAATATGCTCTTCTATTGATATTTGTCAGTTTCATATTATTGTGCTTGTAGGCCAGGCGTGAGGAGAAGGACGCCACAGATTCCTGATCTTCTCTTTGTAAATAGACAGACGAAACCGTGGGGGTTGATTGTCTTCTCAACCATGCTGGGGATTCCTGCTCTATGCTTTTAGCTTGTATTGCTGTGTGCATGTCAAACATGAGCTTTTCTTTGCATGGCTTTAGTGTTCATGTTCCATGCCAAACTCTCTCCTTCTCTCAGCCCTCATCGATCCTCTCACTCTCTACAAAAACTACCTTTTAAAACTCTCCTCCTTACTTTTCTCTGCATTTATTTCCAGCCTTCTTATGATTTTTTTTTTTAATTGTTCCCCACGCTTTTCTCCCCCCCTCATCCCTCTCCTCCTCGTATCTTGTGCACAAAGTTTTTTGAATGATGCTTCCTTTACTCTGTACCTCTCTCTGAAAGGCTCGGAGATCTGGGCTCTCTCTCTCCACCTGTTTGGGTGGAAAAGAGGCACAGTGAGGGGATACCAGTACACAAACACAAAGCAATACCCTTTTGTTTAACCTCCTTTCTGTTTTCTACAATGGGAAGCTAGCAGCACCAAGGACATGAGATCATTCTGAGGCCCAGAGCGGGTCTTTTTTTGACAGAGCAGGAACAAACTGACTGATGTAATCCCCATATCAAATAACTGTGAGCATCTTCAGTGCTGAAACAAATAAACTCATTAAGTTATTGTGTCTTTGTTTGCCTTCTTTGTGACTGCACATGTGGGTAAGTGCAGGCCAGAGCTAAGTGTCCTTATTGTTCATTTCCTAGTAGTATTTCTTTCTGATTTCTTGCCTTCTCTGTTCAAGAACAAGCTTGTGAACTTGTTTTTATTGCACATGTGAGGACTATTATACTGGGGTTATCTTGGATTAAAGGTAAGTGCACAAAAATCCCAAACAGATGGTAATAAATTGTTTGAATAATGCATACCAGAAAATGAAACCGCTTGTTTACCAGGTTTATTACAATATTCAGCATTAAAGCAGACTATGTCATCCAACTCCCATGTTGGATTCAGCTGCTGTACCTCTGTCGAAGCATTAAACCTCAGCATACATAAGCTTCATTAACTCTTAATGTACCTGGGAGAACAACAGCTACACAAAAAAGCATTTTAACAATAATATTAATAATTTGCATGGATTAAAAAACGAAATAGAAAGGGAACATCCCGATAAATACTCTCACATCTTTTTTTTCTCATTAAATAGAAAATGTCCATCCCACTCTTCTAAGTGTTTTGTTTCTGCGCTCAGACTTTTTAAAAATAGAAAATAAAAACATACAGTTACATAAAAAGTACATTTGTTAATCCAAAGCTTACATCAATATAGGAGGCACAGAGATTCCCTCCTTCTTCCCACTCTGCATAATTAGTTTCAAAGTGATGAAGCCAAAAGTCCAGCATGGCCCCTCACAGGATCCTTTCTATTTTCTTCAGTCTGTTTTGGCTTCACAAAGCTTCAGTCAGAAACAGGAGGGTCCCCGTCCTCCACAGCGATTAGGTTTTTCCACTAGAGGGCAGCAGTGTTTCATAATTAAGAACTCCCACCTGTTGCAGCCAACTGTTGCATCTCCTTAAGCTTCCTGAGCCTTGGAGAAAAACATCGATAGTCCAGTTTTGTTGCCCATAACATGCTGTACACTGCAAAAAATGGCAAGGAGTACTTGGCACAAAATATGAAACACTGAATAGTAGATAGAGTGAAAAGCATCACTGATCTGTGTCCCAGTGTCAAAGTTTTGAGGACGCAGCTGGTCAGCAGATGTAGAAAAACATCTGAACTCAGGCTATTAACACAGATGTATAATCAGTAATGAAACAAGACCTCTGCATGGTCTGCCATTCTTGTTCTGTATTGGTGTCTGTCCTCAGACTCGCGATGTAACGTGGAGAGAGCGTAGTCTTTGCGCAAGGGTGGCCTCCAGCTCCTCCAGAAGCGAGTCTCCCCTGCTGTGAACCAGAGTAGAGGTGGAGTTGTTCCCTTGTCGGGCAGCGGGGGGTCCCAACAGCAGACTCTTGAAGGCCTCTCTCTCCAGAAGAGCAGGCATCTGCTGCAAGAAGTAACCTTCACAGAATGAGCTCAGCTCGGCTGAACCGTGGACCTGTGAGAGAGAGAGAAGACATATTAATGGTCTTACATTCTGCCACACTGAATTGCAGATTAGAAGTGCTGAGAAAATTTCATTTCAGTGTAAAGTAGAGGCCATTTGTTGCATAACATGATGACTTTTGCATGTTTAAATGTGTTGAATAAGCGGACTTATTTCACTGAAGAAATACAGTTTTTATCCATGAAAGGTCTCTTTTCATGTCAGTATAAAACATTTCCCTCTGTGAGTTACCTCAATGAGAGGCACAGAGATTACAGTCCTGCTGTAATATCTCATTTCTAGAGTTCACAGAGAGGTACAGTCTGATCTGGTTTCTGTGTTACCTTGGCAGTCTTGTAGATGCTGACTGCATTGTCCAGGTTGATTTGCACGGAGCACAAGAGTTCACAGTGTCTTTGCAGCACTACCAACTGGAACTGACTGGCGGCTGATAACAACTGCAGGACAAATCCCAAGCACACGTTAGCACTTGAAAAATACTGTCTTATATTTTATCGTTTAAAATGACAGCAGTGATAAAGGACAATTATATTAACTGGTATAACTCTGTAAGTTGAAGAAGACATCTAACACACATATGAAAAAAAATATAAAGGTACAGGATGCAATGATATTATTTACCAACACTGGTTGCACTGTGCTGCATGAATCCACTTTAATTTTCTGTAGTATGTTTTTTATTTATAAAAGTAGTTTTAAAACTCAATATGCCAGTTTAATGAACTCTTATCAACGTCTCTTTCAAACACTACATTTCCCACTGTAAATAGTACACAGAGTGGAGACAACATTCTATGTTACATGCATGACATTAGGGAGTGTACCACATTGCAAGGGTAGAGGGAGGTCCTGGTCTGTTGAACATAAAGTCAGACCTTTTTGTGTAATGTAGCTGGCTCTCATGGCCCTCTCATTTTTACCTGGATGTATTCACATGTTTAATTCAGCAGATCAATCCAGACAGCAAGGGTACAGAATCTCAGGAAAAGAGTTTTAATGTTTGATTATAATATCCTGAAAAGTCTGTTTAATATGGCTGCTCTCATCATGAAACACAGAAAATAAAATAGATTCTTTCGATATCATTTGTATACTGTAGCTATATTACATCATGTAGCATTTAAATCTAATTAATTTGACCTTGTCAAATATAACTTTGACCAAGTCAAATATAAAAATGATTACAATGTTTTTATAGCACAAATCTGCTGGACTCTAAAGGATCACTTGTATTACCAGAAGTTTGACTATTTACCTGACGTGGAAAGTAACCAATTACGTTCACTCAAATTACTATGAGTGGGAAGTGTTTTGGTTGTACTTTTTTGAGTAGGGTATATAGGGTATTTTTCTCCTGCTGAAGTAAGTTGTCACCAGAGTAAATGTACTTTTACTGGAGTGTGATACTCTTGTACTTTCTCCACCTCTGTTGACTACTTCAGCACATGGCAAGAGAATAATTCCACATCACATCCCAAAACAGCTGTTGTACACCATAGAAACTGGAGTTTTGATATCTCGGGTTTAAACAATTAGCGTTGATAAAGTTGATTTTAACTTTAAAAGTGTTATTTTAAGTCTATTCTGAGTTAAATAGTCTTCAGTGTTGGAGTTATTTGACAGTGTTGATCCACCAGCGTTAGTTCAACTCTAAAGAGTCATGTGATCAAACTGCCCACTTTCAAATCTGGGGGGATGTGTGGGCGGAGTTCCCCATCATGCCCTTGGGCAGATTGTTTAGATGTGATTATATGTGTTTAGTTGCATTTGGATGGTTCTGTTGCATAGCGATCTCTGCTGGGGTTCATGTTTCTGGGGTAACGTTGTTGTTTTCGATGAAAGACACATTTGTACCATGAGTGAAGTTATTTATCGAGTTAGGATGTTTGAGTGGCTTTAGGTGTTCCAAAAGGAAAAGCATAGAGCATATTCTTCATCAGTATGCATTGCCTTGCTATGAGGTTGACTCTCTTCTCTGTCCTTGTCAAAGGAGACCCACGTCACAGATTTCAAGAGTTACTGCTAATCCTAACTAAGTAGTGTGGACCAATAAAAACAATTCAAAGTGTTATATTTAACTCTATATGAGTTTAATTTACACTATTCTCTTATTGTTCTTGCCAATAAGAACAAAAAGATATTTTACAGTACAGCTCCTCAGTACTCAGTACTTAAAGTAAACTTTAAATTAATTACTTTCTATTTTTACTTTGCAGGGTTATTTACTTCGCATGTTGCGTTTTTTTTTAAACTGCAACAAGTGCATGTATTCATCAATAGTTTGATCCGACATCTGGTGATTTTTACTCTTTATGCAGAAGAGGCATCAGATCTTAAATGTGAGCCTGGTTATGCTGAGCTTGCTTTGTGGTACACCCCTTTGGGCAATATACATCCTCATTCATCAGACTCTAAACCCAAACAAGCACTTTCTGTCCTCAGAAACCTCAAATTACAGCATATCAAAAAATATCCTGAAGGTCCATATCTCATTTTGTAAGATAAAGTCAATTCCCCTGTGTGCATTGTTAACCTCCTAGATACACAGTGTGGCCATCCTTAGAGATACTCACCTCCAGCAGGTCAGGCACATTAATTTTCAGTGACTCTGTTCCTCCACAGTACAGGTACGACATCATTATCTGCAGAGAGGTTTAACAGCTCTTTTACAAACTAGTCAGTGCAGTCGTTGGAGTGAATCCTGTATTCTTGTTATTACTGTTATGCAGTATGTCTATTAATTAGATTCCCAGCTTTTTTTCCTCCCAGTTTATTTATCACACTTGTTGGATATTTTCATCAGCAAATAAAGTGAGTATTTGTTACCTGGAAAATATTGTACTTGATGTCACTGATCTCAATCTCCTTGTTGGGGCTTCCATCAGGTCCAGAAGTCAGCAGAGACTTAAATCTAACAGAAATAGAACATTTCAGTCAAATCCCTACAAAGAGCTGTACATAAGCTGTACATATTTTTTTATCTACAGTGAGGATGTCTGAACTCACTTGTCTGATGCTGTGATCAACAGGACTCTGTGGCCGTAGAACGGTCTCCCCTCCACTACAAATGTCACATCTGACATGTCCTGGTTATTCAAGAAGTGAGGGTCTGTAGGTAAAAATAGCAGCAATTATTTTATGAAACAGCCTTTTAGTCTGAAAAATTTCCATCACTTTGGTGCAGGGATAGAAACAGGCAATTGACACCTGCACTAAGTGCATCTGAGAGTGCATTTATGTAACCAGGTTTAAGAACCTGTGAAGTTCAGAATGTCTGCAGGTCTTGTTACATGCTTTAAGTGTTTTTATTCCTGAAGGCACAACTTCAACAAATGACAGTCTTCCAAAGCTTAGATTTTTAGCTGATTATTTGAGCTGATTATTTCTATTGATTCATAGAAAAGTAATTTCAAACTACTTGATTTATCCTTAAAGTAGATATGTAAGCACAGAGGTCAAACTTTCTCTTTTAGATATCTTGTTTGAGTTTCCCTGTTTTTTTGTTTAGTTTTGTTTTAAAATAATGTCCTTAAACAGAAGTGAGTTAAAGGAATCAGTTGAAGGGTTTAGGTAAATGTGATGGGAAAGACTTTTTTTCACTATTTTGTGACATCTTCTAGATCAAACAACCAAGATATGAATCAGACAGTCACAACAAGATAAGTCAATAATAACAGTAATACAAACACTGAACTATTTATATGCAAGAATCATAGTTTGCATACCCAACTGTGCTGAAAGAGTTGCCTTCTTATCAGGGACGGCTGGGAGAGGTGCCGGGCCAAAACAGTGGCTAAAAATAGTCGCCAACTGCTGAATGATGGCATCATTCTGGAGGAAAGTGACAGAACAGGGAGGAGGGCGTTATATCACACATTCAGACCGAAGTATGCTGATAACATGAGGAGGAGGACAAGAAGGCACTCTGCATGTTTGATGATACCTTTGTGGTGCGTAAGATGTTGAACATCAGAGGCAGGCCTACAGTGACCAGCTCCTCGCAGTAGTCCTCCTCTCTGATGGTGGTGAACTCTCTGAGGAGTGAGAGGGTGACTCCTGTCCTGGACTGCAGCTGGGCACAGCGCAGAGACTCTAGCCATACATGTAGCTTCCACGGGACACCTAGGGGAAATGAAAACATTAACATGCTTTTCAAAGTAAGAACCAGAGAGAGTACATCCTTCTTTTCATCTGATATGTACCCAGAGCTCTCAGCTCCATGGTGACGTCAAGGTAGCCATGCTCAGCGCTGTAGTAGCTGGCCTCTTGCAGAGCCTTCATCCTGGCCTTGCAGAGTCGTGCTATGCCAACCTCAGGCTGAGCCCCAGGGCCGGAGGAAGGGGTCGGGAGAGGAGAGAGAGGGAGGAAAGGGCAGATCCCGGCCTCCTCACCCTCAACCCCCTCAGCTAAGATCTCCTCCAGAGACAGGACATCCTCTTTGACTTGCTGGGGCTGAGTCAGGAGCTTTCTCAGCACGTTCCTGACAAGATAAATGGAAGGACGAAGGGTGGGGAGAAAGGGAACAAGGAAGGAAGTGAAGAAAGAAAGCAGCAAGGCATTAATATATGTCTTAACTGCAACATGTACGTACATCCCTTTAGTGTGACCCTGTAGCCTCCTCCCTGATTACATAATCAGTCACCCTCACAGAGGAATGTGAAGTGTTGAGTCTACACCGTGTTCACACATACACACAGTGAACAGGTGGAGAGCTTTACACTGCCAGTTGGTGTTCAAAGACAGATGGACTTTAAATAAAAGGCGACCCTTTTATTCTTTCAAGGTCTTCAATTTTATGGCATGATAAAGGGATAAATCTCTGCTAAAAGCTTCAGAGCAGACTCGGGTCACAGATGATCCAGTGCTGGCAGTGTTGGTGTTACTTTTTTCTACATTACTTTTTTTCTTCAGTTCAGAGGCCAAAAGCACACAGATTTTCTGCAACATTTGTTGACAGCATGCTGTCTTCAGGTCAGGCTGGGGGGCACATACCTGTGTCCATGTGCAGCTGCATGACTGAAGCAGTTCATGTCTTCATAGAGTGATGAAGTCAGGGCGTTTCCATCATGGGTCTTTGATAAGGGGTCTGCACCTCGGGCCAGGAGCAAACTCACCATCTCATAGTTTCCTGGGGTGAATATAAATTACCAACAGCCAATTACATACATATCTTAAATGGTTAAATTTGTTTTTTTTTTTAAGAAAAATGTACCATTAAAACTTCTCTGTCTGTCTTTTTGTGTTTTTCCCTGTTGGTACAGTATACTTAGTATTTCAGTCTTTAAAGTACAGTGCTGTGAAAAAGCATTTGCTTTGGGTTGTCTTTGTGAAGTATAAAAATTGGTTTGATGATCCAAAACATTTAAGTGTGATAAATATGCAAAAAAGTCAGGAATCAGAAAGGGGGTGAATACTTTTTCACGGCACTGTACTTCTTTGTTGTTTATTTCTTTCTTTTTTCTCAGTTGCCTTACCTGCTGCAAAGGTTAACTTTTACACCAGGGATGAACTAGATTTCATGACTTTTTGCCTCTCTTAACAAGCAACCCATCCATATCAGGCTCTATTTACAAACTGTCATGGCTGAAATGTAGAGCATGTGTCTCTTTTACTACAGCTATGTGTGGCTTTTAGTTGCTCCCACAGAGGAATGCTGCCCAGAGGCTTCTAAACAACCACAGCCAGCACTCGGCTGCTTTCACTGTGCCTGCATTTACCATCTCATTTCCTCATTCCTCTGGCTGATATGTCATCTATAACTCAATCCTGTGCTACACTTTGACATACCTTGGAAAGTTGGTGCACCTTCATCAGGGGGACTGATCATTTTGAGGATAATAACAATCTTATTTAGCAAAATTTTTAAATTGCAGTTTACAAAATGCAAAAAAGTCCCATTTTTTGGGGCCGTGACAAACTTTCTGCATTCATAAATCTACAGTAAGCAGTAATTTAGTCATAAATCAAATCAGAATGTCGACTTTTCATATGTAGACCCTCTAACTGAGCTGTGCCTTGTGTTATAGTATAACACATGCAGCATGTGTATACATTTTTGCGTGCACATGTTTGCCCACCTGCTGCCGAAGCCAGCTGCAGCGGGGTGTCTGCTGTGCTTTCCTGCCCATTGCGGACTGCAGCGCCTTCTACATTGGCCCCTGCATCCAACAGGAGCTGTGGATACACAAAAAACATCTGTTATACTGTGCAGTATTTGACATCCTGTAGCTCACTTATAGCCTGACCTGTGGCCTCACATATGTCACTCAACTTCAGACAGTTTAACTTTGGGGCTTAGAACAATGTCAAATAACATTTTAACATTCTGTTTTTGTAGTGGTTCTTACCTGAACTACAGAGATGTGTCCATGCAGCACAGCAAAGGTGAGAGCAGCCCAGTGCCGACTGTCAGGATTTACAGAGGGGTGTTTTGGAGAGCATGGAGGAACCTAGGAGCGCAGGAAAATCAGTGTTATATAGATCAATATAATTCTCCCACAAGACATTGTAAACAGAAACATCAGCTACACTACAGCCTCTCCAGATGCAGATGCTTTAAAGCTGATTCATCCTCTGGTTAGTGCTGTGCTCAATATAACCTTTCACATTTAGATAAATATGACCATATGCAGAAGTATATATACCGCTACGTCAAGGTTAGCTCCGGCATCGATCAACATCTGGACTAAGGCCTCATCACCAGCTGCACAGGCATACATCAGAGGAGTCATCCCCTGGGAGAGGAACAGAAAGGAGTTTAAAGGCACACATGTTTGCTACAAATAAAATATGATCATAAATACTAATTAATAATACAGCGATATTCCTGTCAGCCTGTGTCATGCCAAAAAAGCACTCATATACCCGAAGAAGCAGATGTTTTGTACCTGATCGTCCATGCTGTTGACTCCATCTGGCCCCAGCAGATCGATGGCTTGACCAATGAGATCCGTGCGTCCACAGTTTAGCATCCTGAAACCCAAGTCTAAGTGGAACTTGTCTGTGGCAGCTTTAGAGTCCAGACGCTTGAAGGAGCTAAAGCAACATTCAGGCCTGATACAGACAGAGACATGTCAGAGAAGAATGATTAATAATGACCAGTTCACCTTCAGGGAAAGTAGCTGATCCTGAGAGCACACCCTTGTTTCCCACAGAGAAAACATAACGCACATAAGTGCAAGTGTTTGAACCTTGTGTTCCTACACTGTACATTTGTATCTAATGGTTTCCTTTAATTGTACACTTGATGAAGAGGTTAATGAGCCACATTACAGTGAGCAAACAGACATTAATCTGCTGTAGACAGTGTGTAATTATTTATAAGAGGAACCAATTAAATGCAAGTCTATAGTGTCTGGGTTAAAGGAAACATCTTAATGCACAACACAGGCTGAGCAGCAAAGTGTATGTTTATATTCAACTGAAAAGAAGACCTCATTACCATGAAGATGACATTGCACTGGACTCATAAAAACTTCAATTAGATACTGTCAGAATTAATTTGTTTTGCAATGTCAAGTTTCTATTTCTGTCTAATACAGATATTGAGAAATAGAGCTTCTGCTGTGTTGTTCCATGTGACCAGGCCTAGTACAGTAATCTTGTTGGAGACTGATGATATTTACTTTAGTTGTCTTGGTTCACAGTCCAGTCCCGAGAGGAGAAGCCTGGCGGTCTGTCTGACATCATCACTGTCCACCAATAGACTTCTGCGATGCTCAGCGTGAACTATGGCCACTCGCATCCACTCCATCAGAGGAGGCAGCAAAAGGAACGGCCTGTGAAAAGAAAAAGGAAAGATGAGCAAGTTTGTTTCTTTTAACCTTTATGGCGCAGAGGAAGTTAACCCTAATTCCAAAAAAGTCGGGGTGCTGTGTAAAATGTACCGTAAAATGTAACGTAAGCAACATATATCAGATGTTGAAGCTCAGGCATTTTATCATTCAATGAAAAACCTGAATTTGATGGCAGCAACACATTAAAAAAGTGGGAACAGGGCAACAAAAGGCTGGAAAAGTAAGTGGTACATAATGTAAAAACAGCTGAGGGATCATTATACAACTAATTATAAGTGGCAATAGGCCAGTAACATGATTGAGTATAAAAGAAGCATTTAGGAGAGGCAGAGTTTCTAAAAAGTAAAGCTGGGCAGAGGTTCACCAATCAGCAAAAAAGTGTCTAAAAATATAGAACAAATTCAGAGAAATGTTCCTTAATGTAAAATTGTGAAGACTTTGAATATTCCACCATCTACAGTACATAATACCATCAAAAGTTTCAGAGAATCTGAAGAAATCTCTTTAAGCAAGGGGCAAGGCCAAAAGTCAATACTGGTTGCTTCAGATCTTTGGGCACCCAGGTGGCACTGCATTAAACACAGGCAAAATTATGTACTGGAAATCACTGCATGGGCTCAGGAACACTTCCAGAAATTGTTTTCTGCCAACACAGTTTGCTGTGCCATCCACAGATGCAAATAATGCTGTATCATGCAAAGAAAAAGCCATATGTGAACACGATCCATGATCTGGGCCAAAGCTCATTTAAAATGGACTGAGGCAAAATGAAAAACGGTTCTGAGGATTCCAGGCGCTGAACTGGCCTGCCTGCAATCCAGACCTTTCATCAATAGAAAACATTTGGTGCATCATGAAACAAACACATCCAGCAAAGAAGTTCCAGGACTGTTGAGCAGCCAGAATCCTACATCAGACAAGAATGGGACAACATTCCTCTCTCAAAACTCCAGCAACTGGTCTCCTCACCTCCCAAATGTTAACAGACTGTTGTTAAAAGAGGGGATGCTGTACAATGGTAAACATGGCCCTGTCCCTATTTTTTAGAGATGTGCTGCTACCATCAAATTCAAAATGAGCGAATATTTTTCATTATGGTAAAATGTCCCAGTTTGAACATCTGGTGTTGTTTATATTCTGCTGTGACTAAAACATAGGTTTATGAGATTTTAAAATCATTGCATTCTGTTTTTATTCACATTTTACACAGCGCCCCAACTTTTTTGGAACTAGAGTTGTACGT
Organism: Cheilinus undulatus; assembly: GCF_018320785.1. NCBI lineage: Eukaryota > Metazoa > Chordata > Actinopteri > Labriformes > Labridae > Cheilinus > Cheilinus undulatus. The sequence goes on from NC_054873.1 coordinate 33,586,635, forward strand.
AAAATATGAAATGATAAACACAGAAACTGATCTGGTAAACCAAAGAGTTTAAATAGGAATGATCAGACTGTGTAGATCACACATTTCTTCACTTATGATTCAGTCATACTGATAGGGAAACTCATCAAAGCAGATGACTGACGTATGTCTGGCTGTACTTCCCCTCAGCCTGACCACAGCACTGTGAATCACATCTAAACAGACACCCTGTCCAGAGCACCTTACCTCATCTAATCACACATTCACCAGCTTTGACACACCGCTTACTGTCGATATTCCCCTTTAAAGTCGCCACACCTGCACATACATGCTCTCAGAAAGCAGATGTGTGCCTATATATGACTAATCACAGTATCTACTGTATGTATGCTGCCAGGTTTTGCACTGCGCTTTCTTCATCTGTAAGTTGTGACAGGAGATGAGAACAGAACTGTGACTTCATCTGTGCTGCAGTTTGATAAACAAAATACTGCAGTGGCTTCTGAATAATCAGTCTATTTTTAAACCAGCTGTAGCAGAATAAACCACCTAAGGGAGCTGAAAAAAGGTGCAGCACCCTGGCATTCTTATTGGATGCTCTCTGTGATCAAACAAAAAAAAACCCTCAAGAAATAGAAAAGTCAGTAAAACTTTTATTAAAAGGCCAGAAAAGGATTAAAATAGAACAGATGGACTCGATTGACCCCAGAGAAGAAGAAAAAATGTCATGAGAAGCAGTCGTGTAAACATGAAGTGGAGAATTAAAAGAGAGCAGAACATTAGGGCTGTTGTGGTATTTGTGTGCGTGTCATTCGAAAAGTCATCTGGATTATTTCATTGCTCTCTTTCTCTGTGTCTTTATTATCCTCCTTCTATTTTAACTATTCTTCTCAAATCTGTTAGCTTTCTGTGATGCCACGTCTGTCTGGTTATCTGGTATTAATCCCCTCTGCTCTGTGCCTTTCTCTCACCATATGTGCCAGTGAACAATGATGCATTACTGCAAGTGTTTTTGTTTGCTTTTATTCCTATTGCTGTGTGTTACTGATTGTTTGAACACTGCCCTAGTGTTATCAGGAGTTACTAAGCTGCCATTCTCCTGCTGTGATGTTATTCTTATCTGTGGACTTACCTTTGTTCTGGAAAGAAGCAAACATTGTAATGCATATCATGAATACAGAAGGAGCATGGAGAAGTACACAATCATGAAGGTCTGTGGTGTGCATGCTATAGGGATTGTAGTTAGTGTTAATAAGCAGCGGGACCCCTGCAGTGCCATTTATTTTCTTCCTTATGTTTACACTAAGCAGCTACCTCATGCTGGTTTCCAATAGAAAGAGCTCCTCCAGTGCAACAGCACTTTTTTCTTACCAAACTTTGTTTGTATGCATTTATTAAAGCACATCTTCTCCATCCAGTCCAACTCTTGCCCTACTTCATGCAATTTGTAAGGTTGTCATATATTTAAATACTTGTATACTTTTAGATGACATATGTTTGATAGAAACAGCATCTAGGCATTCTTTGGCAGCTTTTAATACTAAAAAGTGTCAAAGCATTAAAAATTTAGTTTTATATGATGGATGCTTAGAAGAGGAATTAATTTATGAAAGAATAACAAACAAACTCATACACACTATAAATTGCACTTATGCCAGCCATCACATGGTATTTGTGCAATTTAAACGGTGAGTAGGATTTTTTTTTTTTTTTTTTTTTTTGCAATATTTGATATCTGAAAACATGAAAGTTCCCAATATCGGGTGCCTTGGAATTATATGTTTTTTTTGTTTTGTTTTGTTTTGTTTTTTGTTTGTTTTTGTTTTTTTGCTGCGGTATCTATTTGATTTGATGTATCAAAGTAAAAAAAAAAAAAAAAAACACTGAGAATGTGACAACTGTAGTCAGATGTGACCAAGGTTGCCCACAAAGGGGGATGAAGACGAAAGCTTTCTGGGACACATGAAGGTCAGCAAAATCATGGTCGATTGTAAAGTTAAGCAGTAATAACCATATTTAACCCTTTTTAACCACTCTTATCAAAGCAATAAGCATTTCTTAAATATACTTATCTTGTAGTATAAAGTCTTCTTATAAATGTAAACCCCTTTCATTAAAATAGAATTGAAATGGGTTAAAAATAGCAAAAATGGGCAGAAAGGGTGGTAAATAGGATTTTGATTGTAGCAGAAATTGGTTAAAAACTGCAGTAAAATGTGTTTAAAGTGGCAACAATGGGTTCAAAGAGGCAAAAAATGCAGAAAGTGGGAAAAAGGGTTTAAAGTGGTAAAAATGATCATGACAAACAGTAAAATGCAATTGAAGTGGGCAAAATGGGCAAAGAGTGGTGAAAGGAAATAATAGTGGCTGGAAAAAAAGGGGTTAAAATGTGGCAAAATTGGTTTAAAGTGGCAAAAGAAAAGGTTACCAAAAATGCAGAAATTGCGCAAAATTGGTTAATAATGTCAAACAATAGTAGAAAAATTGGGTGGAAAAAGTGGTTTGAAGGGGTTAAAAAATGGGTAAAAATAATTTCAACATCAGAACCCAATAATATATTGAGACACTTTTCAGCTCCAAATGAAGTAACTGTTAGCCAGGATGCTAGCACTGATACACCTATGCATTGATTTTATCAATACATCGCATCTGGGGAGGGCCATTCTCTGGCTTTGTCAGGGGCCCAGCCCAATCTTTGGGCAGGCCTGGATGTACCTGAACTCTTAATCACATTACATAGTTTAAACTTTATTTATTAATAACTTCATCCGCTACATTATTTGATAACAACAAATCCTAAAAAAAAACTTGTTTATTTGTACAAAGTTCAGCTTTTTCCTTCACTTTTTATGAAGTGCACTGAAATTAGACATAACTAAAAGTAACAACTTTTTAACATCTGCATGGACTCTCTTGTGTAATAACAATGTTTTCAAATTGTTAAAATCATGTCAGACAAACCAACACATACCCTGCTGTTCTCGTTCTGTCTTTTTATCTTCCAGCTTTTCTGTCACATACTGCCTCAGTACTTTATCAGTCTGTGATCAGTCAGGAGGAGGACCCTGCTGTCACCCAGGCGTGACGGGTAACAAGCAGACAAGGGGCTGTTCGGATGGAGGAGGAGCAGTAGGAGTTAAGTGGGTCTGATAGACGCATAAGAAGGGTTTAAGTGTTATGAGAAAGGCTGGGAGGCAGGTGGGGTATGTCTTAATGAAGACGGGGGGTTGGATAGCAGTTTGGAGACAGTGCCAGGGGTGTGGAGTGATAAGACAGGCACACTGAGGTGAGGAGGCTTGGGAATCAATGTTTTTTGTGCTAATGGGCTTCACTTAACACAAAATGAGCCCTAAGAGTGTTTGTGCATGTGTCTGTGTCTGTCTTCTTAAATGCCAAAGCAAACACTGATACTTTACTGCATGTTTGCCTCCAGACATGCACATGGCACTGCAACTAATCCCAGACTAAAGTCGAAACAAATACTAACACAAAGCTTTAAAAACACTCCTTGATCCATTAGAGGGATTTACCATGCCCTTCACTTCCCTAGTCAGCATTAAGTGAAAAATATCCAATAAAAACTACAGTCTAAGTATAAATACCACGGCAAGGGTCTCCTTTAATTCTCAATCAGTCTTTGTTATTTGAATGTTTGTGAGCTTTATGTGCTATGTGTGGAGAAAATACACAAAAATGCCCATCTCCACACTCCATAAATCAAACGAGGCCATATGTGTGCACACCTTTGCCAGTAGCCCGTGACTCCAGACAGATGGAGTGTGGAGCTCTGGCCTCTGTCCCACAATTCATCGCTCCTTCTTTTCTCCAAGCCCTCTCCCTCTACCTTTACAGTTCCCCCTGCACCCTTCTCATCTGACCCCTGTGTCTGGGTTATGCCCTTCAGCCTGAAACACAAACTTCAGCTCCATCAGAGGGTCAGTGTGACATCAAAGCTTTGATGATTAACACTGAAACTAGATAGCACTTCTGGCTAGCCCGCTGACCCGACATGCAAAGGCTACACACTGAGAACAGCGGGATGTAGACACACACAGACAGACAAACACAAACTCTCCCACACATTTTCACACACTGACACACATATAAATGTTGGAGCTGATTCATGGCACCATTCTCAGAAGCACCTGGCAGGTCAGCTCAAATTGTGGTCAGGTGTGTTTGAACCCTACAACATAAAAAAGAGAAGACTTTTTCTCCCCAGGAGGCATCATCACACTGCTGCACTGCTCCCATATGTCCTGTGTATTACCGCCTGAAGCCAGTGTGATTGTTGTTAAGAAACTCCAATGAGGTCTTAAAGCAGACCCTTCATGTGCTGCAAAAGGTCAGGGTTAACCACTGATGGAGAGTCAGATTACTCTCATAAAGGCTCCATGCTTGGGGATGTAACCGTATCTGATGTATTTGTGGTTAAAAACGAGCTCCACTGGCTACTTCTTATCATAGTAACACATCTATCCATTAGTTCTCCCTTCCATCCGCTGGGGAGAGCAGAAGGTTTGGGGTGGTCTCTCTATAGCACAGAGTTTGGTGGAAACATGAGTTACTCTACCATTTTAAAGATTAGTCAATGATAACTTTCAGCACTTAGGAGGGTTGTATTTCTCAATGCAGTGGCTTAAGAGCAAAGTAAGAGGCAAAAATACGTAGTCCCTATAGTGTCTACCTCACAACATCATCTGTAACAACTATGTCTGAGTTCAAGGTTTAAAGGATCACAACAAAAAGGGCGTTTTCTGATTCCTGAGGATTCTGCAACAAGGCTCTCACCAGGCTTCCTAAGATGTCTGATGATGTGGCCCACACAGATTTGGTGGTTTTGGATTTCCACCAAAGATTTTTATAAAGCTCTCAATAGAGGGTGAGCCCCTGAGATTGAGAGGCCCATTGAAGGTCTGTATCGTTACCAGGCGCTCACATTGTAATCATTACCAGCTTTGAACTGCTCTACTCTACCACCTGTGTGTCATGCTAACATTTACACACAGGAAAAACATGAATATAGTCACACTGAGTTATCTATAAAGAGAAAAATATACAGTCACAGATGTTTACAGTAAAACAGGACACTAAATCATTTCATCCTACACCAATAAAAATGGCTGATATACATCCAACATTAAAAATATCTGAGAACCTGGAAGAAACAGCCAGGGCAGGGTAAAAAAGGGCGTGTATCTCTAGTTTTGCTCTCTTTGATCCTAATTAGGAGCCCACCTTTCACACTGCATCTGTTTGCTAATACATATATGGGAGCCAGTTGGCATTACAAATAAAAATGACGTCTGTGCATGTGTGTCAGCATATCAAAAAAGATGTAGATTTGGCTGATATCATCCAATGAACTTTCAAAAAATGCTCCTAACAATCATACAGATGTTCAACCCCATGAGAACATATTTTACTCCAAAACCTCTAGATACTTTTCAGCATAGATAGTGCCTTTCCAGATGTGACCCCATACCATCAGAGATGCAGGCTTTTGAACTGTGGCCTTATAAAATGCTGGATGGTCCCTCTCCTCTTAAGTCCACAGGACACATCATCCGTGGTTTAAAAAAATGACTCAAAATTCTGATTCCTCTTACAACAGAACAGTTTTCTAATTGCCCCAGTCCATTTTCAATGATTTTTGGCCCAAGGAAAACAGCCATTTATTCTGTTTTTTGTTTTTTTTGTTTTTTTAAAAAAAAAAAAGCAACTTCAGCTGTTTTTCATTATAGTACCACTTACGTTTACAGTCTTTTAATGCCATGTCCCTACTTTTTGAGATGTGTTGCTGCCATCAAATTCAAAATGAGCTAATATCTTTTCATTAAATGGTATAATGTCTCAGTTTCAAAATCTGATATGTTGTTAATGTTCTATGTGAATAAAATATAAGTTTATGAGATTTGCAATATTGCATCTTGTTTTTATTTATATTTTACACAGCCCCCACCTTTTAAGGAATTGGGGTTGTAAGGTTCCAGAATAAAACTCATCAAATGGAGAAAACACAAAAACAACCCTCCAAATTATTAATATAATCTCAAAACTCACTTTAGTGTAGCTGTGTATCATTTGTAGGCTTGAGTGTTACCTGTAGACAGGCCTCCATACGTCAGTATAATACATGTAATTAGACTAAACACTTAAAGGAGCCCTTCCTGCATACATGTTTCACATATAGACACTCTGGTGTGTGAGTAAAATGAGTCACACAGACTTAACACGTGTCTGAGGGTTTTTTTCTTTCTCTGTGAGGGCAAACCCCAGATGTGTAGGCAAGCTGCAAGTACTTTCCCCTCTCACACACACAATTGTAACTCATAATCTTACCTTAAGTATTTGCATAATGTTTTGACATCTACGTAAGTGCTGAATTTCACCATTATGGATTTACATGTCATGCAAACAAATGCTTTAACAGTTTGAATAAATTTGCATTGAATGAAAAGAGACATTATTCAGTTGAGGTTTATTGTTACTTTCTGTGGAAATCTAATAAAATGAAGTTAATTTCCTGGGGCTTATAAAAGAATGTCAAAAATGATCAGGTGAATGAATGAATGAAGAATAAGTTTGAAGTGGTGCATTTAATTCAGTCTGCCAAGTATTTTGAAGCATTTGTCTTTGGACTGAAAAGACAAGAATTACCATAACTGTTAAAGGCAACCTCAGTAAGATCTGAGGAGAGCCCTAACAGAATTACAGACCATTAGCACCTCTTAAAACTCCTAAACCACCAGTCTACAATCTAATTAACACTCTGAAGGTGCAATTCATCGGTCTATAAGACTAACATTAGCACAGGGAGTCTTTTGCTTACCTGTCATTTACCTACAGAAAATTAACACTTCAATGACCAGAGGGCCAAGTATAAGGAATGTCTGAGACAGAATGGGGGTCTGGGAAAAAGCACCCTACACGATTAGAACCTATTTGTTATTTTCTAGGTGTGTATTTCAGTTTGTGTTTTATCTAGAGGAGTGAAGGTAATCACATTTCACGCAACCTTGTGAGGCAAATCAAATCATTTCTAAGACCAGATATGATCAGGACAACAAAACAGATCATAAACTGTACAAGTAGAGATTAGGAATTCTAAGAAACATAGTCTTTTGAAAGTGGATTAAAATGGAAAGAAACAACCCCTGTACGTATGATCTAATCAAGCATATAGCATTAGTTCAGGCAGGCCAAGGAGTTGAGTGCTGCCATATATTTGAGATCAGTTGATCTCTTGCAAGCCCTCATCAGCTGACGGCCAGCTGCTTCACTTTAAGCATGCTATTGGCTAACTGCAGTCATGCTGTCATATTTTAACTGCTCTTGCCTGGCAATGCTTTGCTGCTCCCTCTGCAAGTTGCTTTTTGTAACCCTCCTCCACCCCATCTCCTCCTCTTTGCTATATCTGACTTAATCAATGCCATTCTGTTGTCAATGCTGTTGTCAATGACGCCTGCTCTGCTCTGGGTTAATTGCTGCCTCCTAGGCTTGTGGAAGGGCAGGAGTATCCCAGATCAACCACACCGTCAAATATAAATGACAGCAATGAGAGCAAATAAATAACTGCTAATAAAGGGAAACATTTATAACAGCAAATCATGCATGTTCCTTGACAAAGTGGTCCTGACTGATATTTGTTTTAGCATTAAAAAACCTTGTCATTAATGATTCCTACCTCTCCTTGCAAAGTGCCATGCGTGGGGGATCCAAGTTAGGATTCTCCATGGACTCCATTTGTGGGCAGCGCAGGAAGTAGTAAAGGGTGTGGAGGGCGTCCGGCGACCAGGACACGGGCTGCTGGGGACGGGCGTGGCGGGCAGGGCTCAGTCCTGGACGCACTGAGCTGAGGCGCTGCATGTGGTGCATGGCGCGGGACACCAAGTCACCTGAAACAAAGGACATGGGAGAAAGAACGGGGGTTAGATTTTGTAGTAGATATCTGTTTCAGTAAATACATGAGAATGGCCCCTTTTCATTCAACATTGACTTTAACCTAAGATCATAAAATAGGAAATTAGCCTTAAAAATGCCAAGTAACAAATTAAAAGTTCTCAGTACAAACCCTGTTGGCTCCAAATCAAACTGGATTTCCCTATTTTCTTAACCATTTATATTCCACCCTCCTTTCTTAATTATTCTCTCTCCTTTTCTCTAGTGGTATTCGCCATTAGCAGTGTCATTATCAGTGAGCACAGCCAGACGGCCAGTCTAAACAGCCATTCATCTTTAACCGCTGAAGGAGTTAATGGGCTAAAGGACAGTTGATCACAAGCTCTAATGAACCGTTCAACTGTTTCTGCATTGAGGAGTTTCAATCAAAGCACTCAGCTTACAAAGGTGGAACTGGATGGTTAATCATGATTAAATCTGTTTTTAAGTGGTTAAAAAAGGCCTAATTTATACTTTGAATTAGACCACTGCTTTCCTTAGATGAAGACATAAGAAATATGCAGCTTATCAGAGGATTCATCCACCCACACTGCGAGCTAAGTGAATAACCATGTGCAGTTGGTTAAAGTCCAATTCAAAAAAGATTGTGCTCCTTATAATACATGAGACTTTATTAAAGAAAATACGTGTGGATAAAAGCATGAAACCAAGACGGAGGGTGTGGGACCGCATGGAGCAGAGCATGCAGATAACATCCAAGTGCTTGACCATGGGTGTGATAGCAGGAGTCTAGTGGAAAGATAAAATATCAGTTGTCACAGAAGGAGGATGTGGAGGAAGGGCTGAGTGATGGAGGAAGGCCAGGCTGAACTTGGGATCGTGTAACGCTCATTAAGCATAATTACCCCTGAGTTAATTTCTAACCAGATTACTGTGAGTGGACGGCTCCAAGGGGGGCAAGGTTTCGGGGTTCAGCCTTGAGAGTGTGTATGTGAAGGTCTATATTAAGGGGTGCTTCGAGAGGGGTTACACTGAAGTGCCCCCCATGAAAAACAGACCCCACTTTAAGCTGAAGGGCCTCCTTTGTGTTACCCACCACCAGCAGCCCCTCCAGGAGGTCTCCCAGGAATTCTTGCCCAAGATGGAGAGCCTCTCCCTAGCTTTTCCAGCCCATATTGTGCCCTGAGGCTAAACCAAGCTACAGGGGTCAGAAGGATATGAAATACTCCTTTCTTAGATTACAGCTTATATTAAAGCCCTCATGGAAGCCTGGGAGTCAATCAGCTGTGACATGACTGCCTTTGAATACACATTGACAGAATGTGCCTCTTAGTTCAGACTTATAAGATAATAAAAAACCTCAAAGAATAGGATATCTAGAAAATGATGACTGTTTTGTCTGTCAAATAAGATTTATCTGGTCTTTCTATGACCCCAGATTCTAACTGGCTTTAACAGCTTTAGCACAAAGCTTGTTTTATTTGGGATTGTCTGGTCCTGATCCCTAATATTTCCCTTAGTTAACTGGATGGTCATATAATTACAGTTTCCCATAACTGGTAAGGACCACCACAAAGATGAAAAATTGACATTATAATTTCTATAAAGACAGCTTTCAGAGCAGGTCCGTTGCCCAAACTTTACTTCCAAGAGTTCTGATCATTTATCTGAAATGCCCCGTAATGCTGCCATCCGCTATCCATCATGTTTATGTAGGCTGTGTGTTGGTGTGTCTGGCCAAATCCAGTCTAGAGATCCAACAGGGGCAGCTGAGTACAGATGCTTCTATGTCTGCCTAGTCTCTTGGGCTCAGATCAGAGTGCCAAGCCCTCTGAGTTTTTGTTGTGTGAATGCATATCACATGCCTGTGTGTGCGTTAGTGAGTGTGAAGGATGCCAGCCCTGCCCAGAACAGCCCAGTCTCACACCACCAGAGAGATGTGGCACAAAGAGAGCACTGAGTGAGTGAGAGAAAGAGTGTGTCTGTGTTTGAGAGCATGTGTACACTTTCTTAATGCCTCACTAACGGTGACCATCTATGAACGTGGCCTTGTGCTGGAGGAACAAATGGCAGAGTGTTAGCTCATTTGGAGAAGGAAACCTACCCTGGCCCTCACAAACACTAATCTCCCCCTGCACTGACGACCCCACTCCTCACCTTTCTACCTTTCCATCCACCCCCCCATGCCCCCAACCCTCCACACCTCTCAACCCTGCTTTAACCAGTATGTTCTCTATCCTTAAACATAATCCCCCAACTTTCCAACCTCCTTTCACCCACTCCCCTTTTTCTCACTTTTTTTAATGGCCTGCTCTCTTGCAGTCTCGAAAATCCATCACAGTCTCCAGTTTAAACAAACCATATGTACAGTAGAGTACAGTAAGACTGTGTGTAAATGTGTGCACACTTCTCTATTTACAAGACTACGGCCACAGACAGGGACATCTAAGACCAGCAATATATCAAAAACTCTCTTTCAAACAGCAGTAGTTTGTGGAATAAGTCTCACTGAGGACCTGAATTCTCACAAGATTTACAAAATCCTTCACTAGATCCTGGAATAAGACCCCTCGTATTCTGGCTAAATGTGTATATACTGTATCTTTGAAACTTCAGCTTCAGAGCAGAGTTATCATTGAAGCTTCAGTGAATGGCTAAACAGTAAATGAGCTGGTTTGGCACTTTTCTATTTGTGGCACGGGTACAGGAAGTATATGGCATCACCTGCTGTTTCTCATATTGACAGAGCTAGTGATCAATTGCTTATATTCCTTAATTTTTTAACATGCAGTTTTACTTTTGCTACATTAAGTAGGTTTTGTTTGTCATAATAAATGCATATCAATTCAAAATATCAGTTATCGGTCACTTGCACTATTAATAATGGGTATCAATATAAAAATGAAAAAAGACAAAAAGAACACCAAAAAGCTGCAGTGGTAATGGTCGGCCAAGTCCAATCCACACTTTAATAAACTCAACGCTGTGCTGAAACTGGCAGTCTTGAAAGACAACAGGAGCTTTAAATTCTGCTACAATGATGCTGAAGATGAAGATGGAGGATTGAACACTGTTGACAACATCAACAGGGCACGTGAGTTTCATTTTAGAACAGTTTGCATTGTTTTCAGCTATGGTTTGACAAGCTAACCATGCTAGTTTCTTCCCATTGGGGAAAATGAGATGCACAGTGACATTTACAGTGATGCACTGACATAGCTGCCAGCTCCAACCTGTGGAAAAACAAACTTCTCCAGCTCGAGCCAAACTCCAGCCTTGGAACTGGCTTGGCGAAAAAGGGGTAAGTGGGAGCAGTTTGGTGTGAAGCATCTTGTCCTAGGACACTACAGCATGTGGGAGCATGAGCTGGGGACTGAAGCCCAGACCTTCTAGTTGAGAGAATATCTACCACTGAGGCACAGCCAACAGGACAAACCCTTTTATACAAAAAGTTTTTACCCAAACAAACACTTTTTCATCATAAACATTTGACCGATAGAAGAGATTAGAATGGGTCCGGGTCTTCTCTTCCTCTATAGAAACTGAGGTCAGCATACAGTCATTATCACGCTACTCTCCAGAGCTCTACGTGTGGAAAAACTCTTCTCCTACTTATTTTTAGAAGAGCTCGCATTTGACAGCTTTCTCAATAAGGCACAAGTTGGGGCTTATCTTAAGACAGAAAGTGATAAAGAAAAAAAGTAACTCCATTATCTCTGCTTGGTGCTGGGCTGTCTAAAATAACAGCTTTTTAGCAGGAGGGAGGCTGTCTATTGTAAGCTGTAAATAGAATAGATATAACAAGGTGTGTTTAAAAAGTGTGGAATAAGTAGTCAACTATTTAAAAAGTAGGACAGCTGGTGTATAATTTACGGAAATGATAAATTGCCTGTAACAAAGGAACTCAGAATATTTCAATGGATAAAAAATATTGAATGAATAAAATCTGTCAGCATTAAAAGATCCACAGTTTTCTGAACTAAATGCACTCACTGAGCTCAGAGATGCTGCCCACACAGGTAGCCAGCAGAGACTGTTCCAGTGTCCTCAGCTCCAGCTGGGCATAGGCATCCTCCCTGCTGTCCACAGACGTCTGCTGGTTCTCCGTGTATGGACTGAAATGGGCCGGCAGAGACAAAACACCTACAGAGACAGAAACAGGGAGAGAATGGCATTCATGATTAATTTGACAAGTTTGTGGGCAGGAAAGCATCCGTAATTTCTGCAACCATCAATCTTCACTCTGTCTACAGAAGTCTCAAAACAACTGCTGCTGGTATTTACATAGTGTATTTGTAATGCTGGTAACCCACACCACTGAGGGCAAATAAACACACAAGGGAACATGAGCCTTACTCTCAACACATTCAGGAAAATAAACAGAGCATGTAGAGACATCAGGCTAATACAACCAAACAAATGCACACTGCATCAGAAGGCAGAAGATGGGAAAATCAGTACCACTCAATTCTCAAACTGCAGATGACAATCTTAAATCATGCAGATTAAACAACAAATACTGCATATGCATGGTTATATGCATGTTTGATGCCTGCTTGTCATATTTATACATGTTTTGTGCAAGCCTGCCAAAAAAAAAACCATCATCATGACAGATAGAAACGATATAATAAGAGTATATGGAAAAAAGCTATTCTGATAAATGCTTGCCATGGGGTTCATGCATAGGACGCCACCAATTAACAGAAGGCTGAAGAGGTCACAGACTACCAGCAGCGCAGGACCTTACCAACCTTTACTCTGACCTATCACACCAGAAGAGGAAGATACAAACTGGCTACACAAGAGGGAGGATTTCCACATGAATTTTACAGAACCCTTGTCCCTCTCTCACACATACAGTAAAAAACATTTGAAGAATGCTTTTCAAGTAATAGTTCTAGATTTAAAGTATTTATATTTATACATTTAAAGCCAAGCCAAAGGGAACAGCATTAGGTAAAGAGGGAAATAGGTGTAATACCTTAAGATACTGCCATTTTGTGGGTGATTTAAAAGAAGAACTTTTATTTTGAAGAGGGCCCTGTCTACTATCATACTCTTATAGCTGTTGTGTAACTAGGGTCCATCACATTTGGTATTTCCTCTTTGAACAGACTCTCTGGAGATCCAGTTTGCCCAACCCAGACATCTCTGACATGCTGGAAATAAGATTTTAAGGAGAACACTTTTTTTTTTAACACATGGTGTTTTTTCTATAAAAAGTCAGTCTTTCAAAGTAGCACCAGTTACCTTCATTAAATTAGATAACTGACAAACTAAGTTGTAAACAACTGTTTTGCTCTTTTTATCTAAATGACAGCCGGCTGTCAGACTAATTGCATGTGATGAGATAAGATGCTGCTTTAAATATCTACTGATGCCGTCCTGTTCTTCAAACTCCTGTGTTTGTTTCTCACCAAAGATTAATGCTGTAACAAGTGAAGGTCAGAACACAGACTGATATTTTCTTTCATAGGCCTTGTTTTTTTTACATAACCACATACTGCTCCAGATTGCACTGTTAGCTACTGTTTGGCTCATTAATCAGGGTGAACACAGTAAGCTGCCCAAAGCTAACCTTTACTTTGGCCTCAAATCAGAGGTGAGCTTTCTGCCAAGCCTGGGGAAATGAGTGGGAGTTGATTGGAGATACAATGGGGAAATGGAAAGAGGAAAGATGATCGGTGCGTGTTATGTGATTTATTTACAGTGCTTAAGGGAAGAAAGCCTCCTCATCTAAACTCTCCCTGCTCTCCTGAAAGAAAAAAGATGGGCTACCATCCCTGAAATGACATTCCCATGTGCTTCCGGCAAGCAGTGTCCTTTCGTTGGAATCAGAGGACGATGTTGAAAATAACACCGCTGCTATGTGTAAAAAAAATTAAATAAAAAAAAATCCCATCCTCGTACTCTTAAGTGTGCACACACCCAGTGACATAGGAGGAGACAGAGTTTAAAAATGTGAGCTGAATTCCATGGAAAACCAAAATCTTTTTCATTAGAAAATATTACAACACATATTTAACCATTACTGCCAAATGGATATGTTTTACTTGGCAGAGAAGGCTCTGCTCAAAAGATGCTCCCTGGGGTAGTAAAGCAGCATGCTTTGATTTTCCAGCGAGTGCATGGATAGAAACGCCCATTTGGATAGACACATTTATGGCAATGTGTATTGAATACAATAAAATTAGTTCGAAAGCAATTAATCCATAGTAGCATGACTCTGAATACGAGGGTGCAACAAGCTTTATGCTATAAAGTAGGTGCTGGGGTGGAGGAGGTTATGCTTTTCCAGCAGCAGCAGCGTGGTGAATCAGCTTTAATACAAGCAGGGATTAGTAAGAAAATGTCCCATATTACTGGGAGGTTGTAATTGGGATCAGCTGGATGTCAGCCGATCATGCCTGGGCATATGACTACCGTGTCTTAAACGAATGCTGAGCTTCATTTGTCTGAGCTGAATCATGTTGTTAAATCTCTCATAATATCAATGAACTGTGCTCAATGATGAGGCAAACTGCCACAAAATATTCTATACAGTTTATATATAAATATATAGTGCTTAACAAATTTACAAACCACCTGTCATATTTGTCTCAGAGACCATCCAGCATCATGAAGTGCTTTCATTTTCTGTTCATTTTCTTTTTATTTTCTCTTTCATTTTCTGTGAGCTCTCCACATTTTACCATTTTGAACAGGAATGAGGAATTTCAAACTGAATTCACCTTTTTATACCCAAATTTGAGCCAGCTCACTGGGCTTCTCTGAGAAGTCAGAAATGAATCAAACATAACATTCAACCTCTAAAACTAATTTTTCTGTTCAGGAATGCAAGTAAATAACTATAATTTGACATATTAATCAAGAAATAATAATGTGCTTTAATATTTTTTCAGGTTTTTTTGTAAATCAGTAAATTTGAAAATTCATGGGTAACAATAATAATTATATTTTAGCATTAAACATATCATTTGGGTTAAAGAGCTTCTACATAATGGTGTATTAACCATTGCAGAAACATAAAAAATGATTTTGGTTTTACTAATTTTTACCAAGGCTGTTAATTTAGGGCAGCTGTGGCATAAACCTTACTTTGGGTGGTGGTCTAATAAATTTGTCAAGCACTGTATATATTCATGGAAAGATATCCACTTACAAAATATGACTGTAAGGCACTAAGTAAAGCAATGCACCTTTTTCAATCTTATACAGAATTACTAAACATACTATTATAGCAACTCAAATGGAGATTTGTTATAATGGGAATAAAAAACATGGACAAAGAGTGTAAGGGTTATAATTAACAAACTGTTACAGTACACTGCAGAGTGTTTTTTTTTTTGGTAATATGTGTAAAACAGCACAGTTTCAGAGTTCTGCCTGATCTAACAAACTATATATTTCTTATTCCTAGCAGCCTTTTATTATTTTGTTGTTGTTGTTGAAATAGATTTGATAGATCACATTGCTGATTCGTCATGCCAGCAACAGGAGCCCTACCAGACTAATCTTCAGCATGATGTCTTGCCTGTGTATGCACACATGAACATAGTATTTCATAACAAATCAAAGGTCATGAGACAGTCAATGAGACATCAGTAAATCACATGTACTGGATATGACAAGCAGCAGTACATCATCTGCTCTATAATACTGTGAGAAAGAAAAAATCTCAATAGAGAAGTAAAAGGCAGGCACATGATATGCGTCGACTTCATAAAAACAAACCCACCTAGAGTCATGTCAGTCCACAGTTGTGCTTCATAAATGAAAACACATTGAGATTCAAACATTTGCTCACTTCAGCAGAGTTATGCTGCCAAAGAGAATCTAGTCTCATACATACAGTGAAACTCCATCTCTCTCCACCTCTCTCTCTGGTAGTTTCTCTGCACCCTCTGACTTGTATAATATGTGCTGACTCCCCTGGTTACACACAATGGAAACGGCCGCCTCTAGCAGAGCACCGCTGCTACAAAAGACATAAACGTCAAAGCTGAACTGTACACAAGCTTCAACTCATCCCTCTCTCACAAGCACAAACATACACTCAGGTCTGTGCATATAAAGTATGTTTGCCCATCTTTGATGTGTCATTTCAGGTATCTTGGTAATTATGAGGGCTTTGCTGGTGCAGGTTGTAAATCCCTCTTGATTAGTCCTTAAAATGGCACTTGGAGCATAGAAATGTGGGTTAAGCAAATAGAGCATAAACATGTTCACAGCCTTGAGTGGGATTTTTTTTTTAACACACCTTCATCTCTAGACTTTCACAGATAAAATAACGTTTCTCTGATTATTTTGTTGACTTTCTCATGTTCTGCACACACTGCTGTATATTTTATGGCCACAGACGTAAAAGCAGTAGGTGTTACCGTACAAATGACATGTTATGATGACAATACCTCTTTGAGAGCTAGATTCCTACAAGTGTCAGAGAGGCTTGAGCCTCCAGATGTGTAGGATCCTCTCTGAGAGATTCTGTCTCATTAGAGTGGGTGAGGGTGTGTGGAAAAACAGAATGTGTGGGCACACAGAAGGTGTGTGCAAGTCTGTATCTGTGAGTGAGCAATGATGTGTGGATTAACATACTGTAGTTACTCTGAATCCCTTACCAGTGACTCACCAAAAGCGTCACATTGACGTTATTTCAGTCTTCAAACTCTACCAATTTGCATAAAATATATTAAATGGTTGAAAATAAAACAGTAAGAATCCCTGAGGACTAATTAAATCAGGGTAATGAATCAGTAAAATCATTTCAGAATGCATTCAGATGTTGCTTAAAAAACACCACTTGGTTTCCTGTGTTGAAGTATGTAAATTAAGGATTATTAGAGAGCATAAGGATTTAAGCTTCACTTATAATCTTATTTCTGTTTCTTTACGCACACCTTATGTCTCCTGGAGTATCTTCTTACTATCTTCAGAAAAAAAAAAGGTCTAGCCTATTTTTAGCATGCTCAAAATAGATAAAGTGATGAGGTAAGATATTTACTAGACTTAAATCTGATTGATTCTGCAGGATTTTTCAAAGCTGTGGCAAATATTCGCACACCATCATTCTCTCTGTAGTTCCCATAGTCCCGCCCTGTTGCTTCCCTCACCACTGAACCCCAGCCTGCGTCATTTAGGCCTGATGTAGGTCTGCAATCCAACCAGAGCCTGTCCCCAACACCACCACCAACATCATAAGCACATGCAGCTCCAGCACTTTATAAATAATACTTGTTCGGCAGAGTGAAGCATAGTGCACGACAAAGAGGAGGGGGTAAGAGGGGCTGGGAGCTTTGGTTGAAGACGTATGAGTCATGCAGAGAACAAGGAGAGTTGGGGGAGACAGGAATATCTGAGACTGTGAAAAGGGTGAGGCAGGGGATGACAAGTGGCACAAGGGAATCATTCTCTTATGGTCATTATGGTTCCATTTCTGAGGTTGACCCTGCAAATGTCATGTGGGAGTCGCAGCTACAAATCACTGCTGAACGTTACCACAGGGCCTGTGGCAGTCCCAAGATCATCCAAACTATCTCTGAAAACCAGTACAGCTTCTCCTGCTCAGCCAAGACGTCACTCACAATGATGTTGGACAAACTGCCATAACAAGGTCAGAAAATCAAACAACTGCTTTTTTTGCTGTGAGGGAAGTTTTTGAAACTTTTCCCAGCCAGGCTGCCACTCTCAATTAGGGTCCTTAATTTACCACATCACATTGACATATTTATAATACTGCTGTCAAATCAAGTTCATTACTCAAGCTGTGAGCTGCATATAAATGTGGAAGTAACAACAGCTGAATCCTTTAGCCTAGATATATTGACTTTAATTCTTTGTTTCTCTTGATATCTCATGTCCTCTCCCAATGTCATGGTTTGTTTATTTTGCACTCAAGCTTGTTTGCAGCATTAGTGTGAAAAGATATGCAAGCTTTTAAGGACAAATCTGCTCATTATGTTTACTTCTTCAGCAAATATTTGGAAAATGTCTTAGCATCACCTTTAATAAGTAGCCAGAAAAAAAGAGCTTTAAATTCTCAGACCATGGCAAAACTGCTAACTTTGAAAAATCTTTGGATTACATTTGCAGGGTTTCAATCTAAGAACTCAGTAAATGAATTTTTCCATACACTTTTCCATCTGTGCAACAGCCCACAGTCTGTAAAAAACTGCAGAAAATCTGATTCATGGACTCAATAAAGAGTAAGATTCAGGTGCTCTGTGGCATGGGATTCATGTAATCAATGGATTTAAAAGAAAAAAACCCAAGGCACTCTTCAAATGCCAAACTTTGAAATGTCTTTATAACCCCCTTGATGAAATCAGATCAGGTCAGGTATGGGAGCATGTGCCGGTTTACACTTTACAGCATTACAGCGTCTTGGTCCTGTACTGCTCTGGCCTCCTGATGGCCATCCCCCAGGCCTGCGCCAACCTCATGCCCCCGCTCTCCAGGTATCTTCCCAGCTGACCCCTCCACAATGCACAAGGTCACCCCTGGTGCCTGGACCAGCCCACCAGGTCCTGGGCACCCAGTATGCAGTAAGCTGGATTAGGCCGAGGAAAGCGTGCCAGGTGCCCGTAAAAACCCAGCTGCCATTCAGATCTCAAGCAGCTGACCCTTCCCATCCCCGTTCTACTGAACATGCCAGCATTAGATGCACGGTCTTGCCAACAAAACCCAAAAATGCAAAAAAGAGAAGTTGTCACAAAGGAGTTCAGCCAGTGCTTCTGGCCCTCAGTCAACATCCAGGCCTCGCAAGAGTATAGTAAGACTGAGAGGACCAAGGACCAAAGACTCTAACTTTTGCTCAAGATACAGGGAATGCCACACTGTCTTGCTCAGCAAACCCATCACCCATGCACGAGTCCAAGTCGGTTGATTGATTATCAAGGAAGGTGAACTGCTCCACAACTTCCACGCTTTCACCATTCCCGGAAAGGATTTGTGGTTTACTTTAAAACAGCCTACTGCTTCCTGGCTTCTGTTGTTTGACTTCCTGATAAGGGCTTGGTGTTGGCTGGGGGGCATATTAATGTTCAATCTGTCATTTATTACGGGCCAATTCGAGCAACAAGACATGTAGTCAAGGCATGCACAGCCCCACTGAGAAAACAGGTAGTCGACAGGTGAGCTTGACAGGTAGTCACTACTGTTGGTAACTATCGGTGGAGCCAGACGGTGAGGCTGGCTGGAAGCAGTGCAAAAACATTTTTTTAACAGACAAATCCTTTTCGTGCAGTTCTTGTTGTCCAGTTCTGGTAAAAACTGTTGCTACCTCTACTACCTCTGCACTAATCGCTCCAGTGATTGTTTACCTGCAGCACAGAAAAACCCAGCAAGCATCTCAAATGATGCTGATTAGTCCGTCTATTCTCTGACCTGGCACAAATGTTTCAGATTGAAGCTCTGCAAGATGGATCTGCCAGATGACAGACATGGGATCTGCAAGTTTAGAAAATGGCAGCTGCATTATACACGGCTTAGATCAAAACATTCTCCTTACTAACACCTAATAAAGTGCATTCCTGAACCATAACACGTCTGGGTGTGTTCATTTGTTTTGTCTACCACAAAGAAAGCGTGTGAAAGACAGAAGGACGCGATCAGCTTTGCTCTCACTGTCTGCTCTCAGTAATCTGAAACAAAAACTGAAGACACACACACATCAACACATTTAGACATATACACACAAGGAAACACCTGCCTTTCCTCCTTTAACAGCCTCTTCATTCATGACAGGGTGGATGGATCAGAGAGTTTAGGGGGAAAGGGGGCTTCAAAGCGACTTCCCCTATCCAGAAAGGAGCTCTGATTCTGGGCCAGGAGGCTACATGCTGGCCCCCGTGTGGAGGCTGGAGGATTGTCAGTCACATAATAGTACAGTGTTTAACAGGACAGTTACTGGGTGAGGGTATTCATCACCCCCACACTATCTGATGATCTCCTCTGTGTGTGTCTTTCTCACAACAAAAGACTCACACATGCTTGTACTTCATTTTATGTCAGTGGAATCCAGGGGCCAGATGTGATGGTTCACTCACAGACCCTGCCTCTTGTTTTCCACACTTAAAGGCTCAGAAACACCTGTTTTTCACACATCTAGCCTCACCCACACACAACACATTCTTCTCTCTGTTTTTAAGAGACTCAGTGCCACGCATGGGTCTTCTGCTGGATGCACTGAGCACGATTTCTGAGACAACAGAAGTGAGACTAATGAATGAACTTTATTGTATGTGTGAGCCTCTGCAGAACCATAGAGAAAAGCTTTGTTCGGATACACTAACAGCACTGTTTCAGCATGCAGGGTTAAAAATATCCATGTGTTTGCTTGCTCTGGCGGACCCTCATCATGTTCTTTGTCTAAACAGATTCAAGTGGGACAGAGGGGCATTTATAAACTTAAAGTGGTCTATTAGTATTTGGGGCTAAAAATAATCATTCATTTGACAAGTTAGGTAGTTGGTAGATCTGAAAGACCCCCTTATATGCTATGTGGATTTTTGAGCAGAAAGAGAATCATTCATGAGCTCAAGGCAAATACAGTGCACTTGAGCTTTCACTAGACCATCTGTGTGCGATGTTTCTGATTTAAATCAAACCCTGCTTACGCGCACACAACCACAGGCACGTGCACACATGCAAATGCAAGCAGAGACACGCCTGTCAGAGACTGATAAATCACAGACGCTGATAGACAGGCGACATGGGGTCTGGTGGATTTCCCCGGCACCTCTGGTGACCTCCGGCTGAAAAGGGTCACGGGTCAGAGGTGGCGCTCAGCTGGGGCTAAAAGAGGAAGTAACCTTATCAGCTGAGTAATAACGGGGGCTTCCCAAAGTCACTGAGAAACCACCCACGCACAACATTAATCACAGCAAGATGGAAAGAGAGGAAAGTTCCTATATTTGGGGGATGTGAAGGACTCTTAAGCCGGGTTATAAAAGGATTTCATGGGCCAGTTCTGCCTGATGTTCTCAGACTGTAGCTGTTACATAGCATTAGAACTGTGGGCAGAAACTCCGACGGGAAAGTTCTGTAGCACTGCAAATACTGCAATCCAAAGCTTAATGCATATAAATGTTACTTCTGTCTAGAGCTGCTGCTGCGTTCTTATGGGAAATCAAACAAGTCACATTTTATCAGCAAGTGTAAGTTTCTCAAACATGCAATAGGGAACATTCAAGTCCATTAGGACACACATTTAGGAATATAATTTTTTATGTCAACTGATATTAGCATTGCACTTCCTCACTTTTGTCCATGTGGAGCAATCCATGATACATAATCATGAGTTTATTCTAGTAGAGATGCACAGTACTGGATTTTTGCTGTTATTTAGACATTCATTTCAGCCAACGCTTATATCAATGAATACATTTAGTTCAGACCTTGAACTTCAGCTCTGGAAAGGAGCATGGGATGTACAAAAATAAGGATGAACAAAGAAAAGACTTCAGTTGCAAAGGTCTGCTGATCCAGCCTAAAAAGGCACAAACTTATTCGCACACATGGCTGATATCTGACAACATATCCAAGGTCAATTTCAGCTGAAGTTTTCATATCTGCAATGCAGAAAAAGAACATTTTCAGCAAATATCTTCCTATACCAGGGGTCAACCGATTATTAGCCCAACCAATTCTTGAGGCCAATATTTGGCATTTTGCCATATATTGGCATTTTATTCTACCAATAATTGATAAAGGGAATTCATCAAAAAAGTTTACTACATTGGTTCCACTGTTAAGTGTGTCTTCCACTGTTCCACTGTTAAGGTATAACTTCCTGTCTTCCTGCTGTGTTGCTTTATGCGATACAGTAGAAAACACTTTCTCATGCTGTTAGAGCTAAATTGTTTCTTTGTATTTTCATTTTTCTGATCATATAGTTTTGCTTTTGCCACATTAAGTACATTTTTAAGGTCATAAGAAATGCATAGCGGTTTCAAATATCACTAATCTGTCTTATGAATTATGAATAATTGGTGTCAGTATCAGCCCTGAATATACAAGCCTAGGCTGATACAGACATCAGCCTGATAATACAGTGCATTTCTAGTTAAATATGAAGGGGACTTTTGCAGCAGAGATACACAGCAAGGACTTGTCCACAAATATGCAGGGTTCTTAATAAAGTGGAGGTTCTTCTGTGTGTTGTGACCTTCAGTAATCTCGCAAAAGAAAATCCGCTAACTCCTACGTGTGGACTTGGCCTTCAAAGATCAGATCCCTTCAATGACAGACCCCGAAAAACTAAATGTATCTACAGGTCTCCCTTTTGTTTCTGTTTCTGGTTCTAGAAGTGCAAAAATGTTGCTGCTGCAGCTGTAAATGTGGTCTGCAATTGCATCCCCTCCCTCCACCACTAACCTCCAACAAACACACTCACACAGAATTAGGAGTGGTAGGAAGCGAGGTGACTTTGGTTTGCCTCAGCCCTGAGAAATATCGCCATAAGCTCCCCTACACATCCAACCCTAATCCTAAACATGACTTCAGCTTTCTCCCCTTCCCCCTCCTTTACTCCCCCTCATTCTCTCTCTCTAATCATGTTTTATATTTTACATTCCAGGCTGATCGCGGTGCCTGCGGCTATCTAGTCCCCTTCCACATGTTCCATATGTGACGCCACTTCACTTAGTGTGCAGCAAACAGCAGAGGGATATTATAGCTCAATTATTGGGTGACTGTGTTTTATAGGCTTATTGTAAAGCACCGAGTCTGGAAATACACTATAGTGTTTTCTCTAAGACAGACGATGACGGCTATAACTTACACACAGCACACAACCACATAAACATTCAACCTCAAACCCACCCCCTCATGACTGAAGCCACTTTCAGATGATGTCATAATCCAAAACTCTGCCAGGAGGTGAAGTGTGTGACAAATAAAAAGTAGTCAAAACACAATGTTGGGCTTTGCTTTTTCAGAACAATTATCATTAGAGTCATTTTTAAAGCCAAAGGCTCCAACAGACCGGCTCAGATCAAGGACAGCCTGTTTTATTTGACCATTTCAAACAGAAACCTCCCCTTTAAGAACAGGCCAAACTCTATTCTGTCCTCTGACCAATAACACTAGGGCAACAGGCTGGGCAAAGAAGCACAAAGTGTGTGTGTTTGAGTGTATGTTTGCACTAATTGCTCTTATTCTGTCTGTGTGATCAGCTCATTTTCTCTCCGTTGGACCCTCTAGAGAAAGAACAGAGAGCCAGTCAGCTTGGATGGCAGACAACACACTCATTGAGGAAAGGCACGCAGTCTTCATGCAGACTGGGCTGGAGGTTCTTTTCAGGAGAGGAAACTGCAGTGATGTTAAAGTTTCATTGGCCAGTTGGCTGTGTGGATCTCTCACTTGTTTGAGTGAACCAGCTGCCTTAAACATGTGACCACTGTAGGTGCGTGCTGTGATGGATGTCTGAAACCACTTTACCGCCAAATAAACATGAACTCTGACCATTTGGTGGTAGCCAGATGCTTACTCTGTTCACCAAGACACAGTTTTAGCCTTGAACTTAAAAACTTTATGGTAATCAAGTTATTTAAATAGTCAAACAGGGAAGCAGCAAAATACAAAGCAGGCAGTAAAAATCTCATTATTTAGGAGTCAAAAGTTTTTGATCCAGAAGGTTCAAACAGTGGCAGACCCAGGATGATTGATGGGCAGGGGTGAAAACATAAAAGAGAACATCTGCTGACTGCTGTATATGATGGGACACCAATGCACAGTCATCATAGATCCATGGTAAGACATGTAGAAACCCTGATTAAATTGAAACCTTTTTAATGTGATTATATCTACTACACCTATGTTATACAATAGACAAGGAGTTGAGAACTGTTTTTATTTTACAAATTGAGCCTATAGAGTTCAGGCAGGCACAGAGTTACGCGCTGTCATATATTTGAGATCAGCTGATCCCACCCCGGCCCTCGTCAGCTGACGGCCAGTTAATTCACTCTAAGCACGCCATTGGCTAATGCACTCCTGCTGCTCTAGCCTGGCTTTGCCGCTCCCTGCAAGCTACTATCTGTAACCCTCCTCCACCCCAGCTCCTCCTCTATGCTATATCTTAATCAATGTCATTCAATAATGCCTGCAATGCTCTGGGTTCATTGCAGCTTCTCTCCCTGCCTCAAGTTTTCCTTGTAGGCACAGATCGAATATAAATTTTGGCCATAAAAGTATTTTTGTTCCTTTATTGTAATCTTTTAGCATTATTGTTATATATTTATGGGTTTTCCAGTAATTTAATTTTCCGTTATTCCTTGCTTTCAAAGTGTTGAGTGTCTAGGTCTGATAAATGCATGTGATGCAGATGCTGTGGAATCAATGAGTAATCATATTCTATAATTGTGATCTCAGTACCTTTTTAAAATAATTGTGATTATTATTTTTGCCATAACCATGCATACCTACTCACAGGGCACCCTATAAGGCATGTTACCATGTTTTGCTGGGTGAGAGGGCACCCTGGAAAGCACTTTATCATGAGTTGTCCTCTGAAAGAGCAATCTAGAGGGTGTTTTTCTATACTTTGTCCACTGCAAGAGCACTGCAGAGCAGTGGTTCTCAACTTGAGCATCAGGACCCACCATCAACTTCTCAATGATAATTTATGACACACATTTTTAGTAATTTGAAAAAGTCTGGACCTCAGACAGTATAAAAGATGTGAAAAAAGTCAAAGACACATGATAAAACAAGCCTGTTTAAAGAGTTTCAATGTCTTTGAGCATTTTTTCCCAGGCACACATTCTCAACCCATAGAAAAGGTCCTTGGTCCCAACCAACAAGTCGAGAACCACTGCCCTGAAGAGGGCACTTTACTACTCTGTCATCTTCAGAATAATGTTTTGTGTACCATAGGGGCACCAAAGAGGCCGCTTTAGCTGCATTTTTTTTCCTAACATTTACTCCTACTGTCCCCCATTCCCCCACCCCAGTCAACCAGTGGGTGGCAATCACTGCAGTTTTTCTGCACATTAATTTCATAGTAATTAATTTACTTTTGTCAGTTTATATCTATGCATCCACTTCCCAATTAAAAGTTGTTTAAATACTGTGAATTTCACATGCATCTCAGACTTCTTAATGACATCATCTCATATCTTGACATTGTTTTTTTTTTTTTTTTTTTTTTTTTTAATTTCTCTGAATAACTCAGACATGCAGGAGCATGACCATTGTTCACGATTGCTCATTAGTTGTGTCATATATTTTCACAGTATGACACATTGAAAATTAAAATAAAGACTGGAATAATCTCATTATTTGACACCCCTGTGCCCGTAAGTGTCGAACAGGGACACACATGGCTCCGGTCCATTACCGCTTCCGCTCCTGCATGAACAGCATCGGTAAAGGCACATTTGTGACTCAACAAAATTGACGTTTTGTTATGTAAGATTTTAACCACTTCACTAGCTCTCATTTAAAGCACTCGGCCTCATAAGCATGATGTGCCTTTACCTCGATGTTTAAAGACCCTGGCAGGCTGTTCATGTTTCAATTGCTCAACGAGATAAAGAGCAGAACCCAGCCCTCCAATACTCCTCTGTTCAGGAGCTCCTGCTGCTGCAGCAGCACAGTTCTCACAGTCTCAACAAGCAGTTTGGATAGAAGGACTTAAGAGTTTGACGTTTCAAAGCGCTGGATCCAAATTCCCCGTTGTAAATCTAAAGCAGCTTTCTGCTGATTAACATTCCGTGTTGGGCTGGGTATAGAGAGTGAAATCGTGACGCAGAGAGCTGGGTGATTCAAATGGGGGGGAAAAGTGGTGGGAGGGGGATGGATTATGATTAGGACTAGAGCTTCGCTCACTTTTTCAGTCACTCCTCTCCTCAGTTCGCCTGCTGCTCTACTTCTTCTACTCCTGAAGTCTTTGGACTGCAGTTTCACAGCAGAGTGGAAAAGACCAGAGGACAGGAAAGGAAAACCACAATCTGGGCAGCCAATAATTGCTATTCACTCACACAGACATGCAAGTGTGTTGCACAGTACGCTTGTGTGAGTCTTTATGCAACAAAAAAGTCCAAAAAGAGAAAAATCTACCAATGTCAATAAAAAAAAAAGATCTACAGGAATCTAAAAGCAACAGTACTTCTGATTCAGATGGATTACATGTAGGTTGCTTTGTGGCATTCTTTAAGTTCATCAAGTTGGCGCTCAATACTTCACAAAGTGTTGGTTAATTCAATAATAATTCTACTTTAAATGAATGCAGTGGGAACAAACATGCAATATTCCTTTCTGATTAAGGCGTAGGTACTGTATAAAGTGATATTAACACTCATGTTAAGTACTTCCAAACTGAGTTTGCTTTAACTGAATGCATTAAGTTAACACCCATTACTGGCTTTAGACATCTTAGTTTAAGTGATTCCAAACTTGCACAGTCAGCTGAATAAACAAAGGAGGCTGCATTTATGTCTATGGGCAGAAAAGTATTTGTAGAGCATTGTTGCATTAAAGATTTTACTGCTGTCCAATTAAGCGTGCATCAAGAAAGACAAACCACTCACAGGGTAATTCCATCCCATTATAACCTGACATGGTCAGGACAAATAGAGAGGATGAGTTTGCATTATTTCATAGGCATCACAACTCAGCAGAGTCTGACAGCAGTGGACAGTGCATAGGGTAGCGCTTTGTGTAAACTAGGGGCTGTAATTCTTTTGTCTGCTGTAATGAGCTGGGCAGGTCCATTTACATCTGCCTCATTCGTCTGTTGCTGGTGCCATTGTTGACAACAACTGTCCTCGCTGTGGCAGACAGAAGAGAGGTGAGGGTTCGACACTGGGAGGGAAAGCGTGTCAGCCATAAGACTGGATAGTTTAAGCGAACAGAACACCATCTCATACAATTAGTCTGGAAATCAATGCCATACGGGTGACACATTTGTGATTAATCATGGACCACCCAACTCTAGACACTCTGATATATGTAGTCCGACCACACAGATATCAGCACAGAATTGAATATTGGTATGCAAAAGGCATCCAGACGCATGAATCATGTGTGTGGCCATGTTTAAGTTCTTGCAGATGACAGCAGAGCACAGATAGCAGCTCTAAATTCTCCATGTGCTAGTGTGACCTGGGTGTGGTGGAGACCTGCGGGGCGTGTCAGCATGTCCACCTCTTTAGCAAAAGGCAGTAAACTACCTTTAAGCAGACCAGTCACCTCATTCAACTGGATGTATGACCCATCTGACACCCACATGAGTTTACAACCAACCCTTGACCCTCTCAAACACCCTGTACACACCCCTCACATACACACTGACCACATAGGGAGGGCCCACAGTGCTAAAAAGGACCATCCTCTTATGCATTTATGTCACCTTTTGACCCAAAATTTTAACACCCACAAAGCAGCCACTTACACACACAATGTCACACACTTACACTCATGCCACCCTCCTCTATGTCTATGAGCTAACAAGAGCCCATGTGGTGGTCAGCACTGAGACACACTAAAAGTTAAACAAAGCCTCATTGTGTGCATGTCATCATATTCACAAAGGCACAAGCACACGTAGTTAGACACCTACAGTTACAATAGTGCTGCAGCTGGGGGTCAGGACCTCCCTGATGAATAAAAGGAGGCTGCAAGATAGTAACAACAACACAAAAAGGAAACCAAAAACTTAATGAGATACATAAAAAGTATTCACTCTTCCTTCAGACTTGTCATTATCCAAAAAAATGCAACTATCTGAAATAAAAGTAAGCGACTGGCTAAGCAAAATCTCTGCACACACTCTTTGTAAAGGATGTTTGACTAAGACAAACAGAGCCACTAATGTTGTTTTTTCTGCACGTACTGATAAAAGTATTATTCTTCTCCATGTGTCCTTTTCCTTTTGAAAACATGATTGTGCTTATGCAGCAGCCTCTGAACCTGATAGCAAAGTTTGTGCAAGGAGATTTGAACAGCAAAAAAAGGAATAAAAAATACCTTAAGGGAAGGGTTGTCTTAAGATAAAAACAGAACAGTAATTAGAATTTCCAGCCTTTGGTTGACTTTATTCCAGCTAAAGATATAAAAATGAAAATGAATTTCTATTTACTCATGGTTAATCGACACAATGACTATGTTTATGTCTGCACTAATAAATTGATCATGAACTCATTTGTGGATTTAACCCTGGTTACTAAAGTGATCTTGTAAACAGCATAATCTAATAGCCTTTATCAGATTATGATAAACCAGATAAACATACCTAGCTTTAGTCCATTAATCTTTTTTGGTGAGTGCATGTACATTATCTATCTAATATTGTAACCTGTTAGCTAGTTAGCAGCTTGTTTGCTAAGCTAGCACACTGCCATAGTCTCTCTGAAATCCACAGCAGTTCTTATTTTCAACATACCCACCCCACCTACATACCTGGAAATAAGGGGTTAACAAAGTGTCTAGAAAAAATGGCTGAGGTGGAGTTTACAAGAGGCACTGAACAGATTTGCTGCTGCTGGATATCATTCAGACTAGCTTACTGCAAGAGACAACAAAATATGAGGGGGTCAGATCCAGATACATGCCCATAAACAGGATGTTTTTAGAGATTATTTTTTGGCTGTATTGCTTTTATGATAATAGGACAGCTGAAGAGAGACAGGGAGTATGGGAAGAGAGTGGGAGAATACTTGCACTAAACAGTGCCAAGGCCTAGAATCAATCCATGACCAGTTCGTTGAGGACTGCAGCCACTGTATATTGATTGCTTCCCCCTTCATGTGAGCTATACTGGTGCCACACATGTCCATATATGATGCTCTTGAAGATCTTTGGGTTACAGACCTTAATCAACCCCTGTAAAAGAAATCCACCTATCGACAGAGGGTATCATGTTAACACAGATTTTTAATACATCACTGAAGTGAGGTGTGAACTGAAGGTGCCAAAACAGATCATTACCATGAATTCATTATTCCCTGTTGTCAGATTATTATAATCATGTAGATATAGCCTACTAATGTGTCACCTGCCTACATGTTTTTTGATTACTGTAAGCTGCACATACTTTCTGTAAACCCACTGTCAGTTTCAGAGTTGTGTGAAAACAAAACTAAAACTTTGGTCATTGAAACATCATTTCACGTCATCCTGACTCATCACTACAGCACTCGTGCACTTCAAACACAGAGCAAACACTGTTGCGACTCCAAAATCAACAACTCATGTACGCAGTGCGGTGAGTATTTGCTACTTCTTCTCAGCAGGGGGGCACCTGCTCACGCATTCCTCTGCCTGAGTGCGGCAGCAACACAAATAAAGTTGTGGGAGGTGAGCGATGCGTGTGCGTTTATATGCACAAGTGGTGGTGTTTGTTGCTCTGTGTGTTCTCAGCTGTTACCCCTGCAGGTGCTACAGGAAAACCTGACTCAGTGTGTGTCACTGGATTTCTTTATGCGCTCATCTTTGCAACTTCAGACAGGTTTAATCTATGTGCTGTGATTTAATGTGTCTGTCTGCATGCATTCTGGCCTCTCGATGTGTGTATTTGTATGAACTTAAGCGTGTTTTGCAGGTTATAAAAGACTGCTGCTGTGCATAGTCTCAGTGGACCACCCACTGAAGCCCTCTACTCTGAGCAGCAGATGGAAAAAGAAAGACAAGGATCGCAGACAGGGAGAGATAGCACCTCCATAGAGACTGTTGTCTTTCTAAACTCTTCCATAACTATAAAACCAGAGCACTTTAACAAACAAGGCACCTTAAGAAGTACAAGATTTCTTAAAGCTAAAGGCCATTTGCCTTTAAACTTCTTCAGAAGCTTGGTAATTCTCACGAGTGTACATTTGTGTGATGCATCTCTTCCTGAGTGTTGCAGTAGACCCGGTCAATTCATAACAACTGAAGTTCCCACAGCAGCTCCCAAGCCACAATGGCTAAATAATCGCAGACAGACTTTATGGCCTTCCTTACACACAGAAACTCACACCGTGGCACACAGATATATGAAATTAAATCCAACCACATTTATATAACAGGCTACACCCCTGAAAATTATTAAACCTAGCTTGGCAGGAAACAATCGATAAATCAGAAAAAAACAAAGATCTTGAGTGAGACTGTTACAACGTGAAGACAATCAAGGAATGGGAGACTATGGAAAAAGCTCCCAGATTGTTGTACAGTGGAGCCATTCAGACTTGTAGTATGTGCTGAGTGTCAGCCTCTAACCGCCATGGGTATTGTTAGTAAATCATGACGAGTGAGAGGTGCTAGCCACATCCTGACCACACACACTAAAAACACACAAACCCCTCTACCCTTCCCATCGACACCACACTGCCCAGCCCCCTTTATAGGGAGTGCTGTGCATGTGTTTTGGGGGAATGTTTGTGTGTAACAGATCGGTGGGAGAGGCCCATTCTTGCACATGCTCCTGTACAAACAGCAGACTGAGTGACAAATCTGTTTTCATTCTCCTTTTCCCACTGCAGAGTCTGTCTGGGTGTGATGATGATGATGACTGAGCATGTGTGCAGGTCCTGCTGATCTTCATCAACCACCCCCTTCTGAAAGGTTTTCACTTGAAAATATCTCTCTTTTCAGCTCAGTCGCCTCCCTTTTTAAATTCTTGTTTAAACTTTTGTACTTTCTTTCCCATTCCAGCATAAACAGCAGCCCCTGCTTCGCCCGCTTGGGAAACCCCATGACCACAAATGGCTAGACAGACAGAAAGAAAGAGAGGCTTGAGGGATATTTCATTCAACTGCTTGCCAAGTGTTTGGAGTTGGGTTTTGACTACCGGAGGGTTTAAGCCAGGGACACCCACACATTGTTTCCTTACTTTGAGACAACTCCCACTCTCCAGTTTCAACCTGTGAAGTCTCAGAGGGGCTTATGAAAACTGCAGGGTGATAATTGGCCATGTCTTACTTTTGCCTCTTGAGAGCAACATGGGAAGAAAATAACTTGCAGCAAATATAGATGTGAACCGTCTGGGGAGACTTGTGTTAAGAGAAATTCGGCAGAAGGACAGCTAAGGTATTTCAAGAAGTAAATTCGGAAAAAAGGCTTCTTAAGTGCCCTGTCAAAGCCTCAGTAAGTGAAGCAGCCACCCTCCAAAAATATGATATGGAGATTACTGAGCACATTCAAAATCAAGCTTTAGTCCTCTTTAGTGTGTCTGAGAACGGATTTATTAATGCATTTCCCAGACATTTTCAGGTTCCCAGGAGCCTGGCTCTAGCATCCCTGCAGGAAGACTCTGGCTGACCCTTAGTGAGACAAAAACTGGCAGGATGCAGCAAGAGACTAGGAGGAGAAGGGAATAAGGGAAGGACAAAGTTGGAAGAAAGAAGATGGACTGGAAGTGAGCTTTTCACTAATTTGAAAAAAGCTTGCATTTTTTCACAAGGCAAATTTAAACTAAACAGAAAGTGTTGGGACGTTGAATTGGGCTCTTGCTGCAGTTTGCACAAGCCAAGGCATGAAAAGTACTTGACCTCATTGTGCTAGGCAGCTAAATGCTGACCTCACCACTCTGCAGCTACCAGCAGAGTTGGTCAGGAGGTAATTACAGCCTTCAAAGCAGAAGTGCACTCGAGCCAAGAAGTGCTGGGCAGGTTCATCTCTTGCTCTGTGATTCTTTTTCTCTCTAAGCTTGTCACTGTCCCTTGATCCTGTCATCCATCCTCTTTGCCTCTTTTTTTCCACTCAGCCCTGCTGTGTCTGGATCTCTCAGCACTGAGCCAGGTAGAGTCATTAGATTTAATTTCAGTACTCTAGAGCCTTAAGCTTCTTGTGTTTAACTATTTCAAAACTCATTAATAACAATTTCCCCCTCTCCTCTGCGGGCAAAATTGTTAACACAACGTTCATTCATATGTAATTGTTTTGAAATCAGACCTCTCTCTCTCTCTTCTCTGTTCATTCATGTGTATTCCCCTGCAGGAGATGATGATGGCATTTCAAGACTCTTGCATGGAATGAATGGAGCAACTTAAGAGACAAACAGTAAATATAAGGAAGAAGAAAAGAGACAGGAGAGGAGACAGAGAAAGATGGAACTCTTGGGAAGCTTACACAGGGTTAGGACATGAGGATGGGCCTGCACTAAAGTGGGGGTCTGAGATGATACCTCTACAGTCATACCTGATGAATGTCAGGGTTTCCTTTCTCACAGCAGTTATCACACAGACATCTTCATGAGCGTTAAGAAGCAGTATTCATCACAACTGCATCCAGAGGAAAGACCACCACATGCTGATAGAGTAAATTCCTTTCCATCTCTGTCTGTCTGTTATCTGTCTGTGTCTCTATCTCAAGTGATTCTTGATTTTTTTTTGTATGTTTGCATGCAAGTGCTGTTCTCTCTGTGTTATCTTTGCCGATTGAGGCTCCAGAGGACAATGTTATCAGAGTCACAGAGACAGAGCAAGATGTCTTCTATTTGTTTTTTTTTTGTTTCCACATGAGGGCTTTGATTACCACTGAGCTCTATTGTTCTCCTGACTGCCTATAGTTTCCGCATGTCTGCAGCCCTTTGTCAAAAAAACTTTCTTGAACTATTTTATGAATCCACTTTGATGTTTCAAAACTGCTAACATCTTGGCTTGCTCTCAGCTGACCAGCTGGGTGGGTGGGTGTTGCAGCATTTACGACACGCTGACCCCTCAGGCCAACCCCCTACCCCCTTCAATGTCTTTAACTCCTGACACATCAGCCCCTTTCCACCCCATCATGCAGACACACCCCTTTCTAGCACCTGACTGGGCTGCTGAAAGGCTCTGTATGTAGTCACCTGCAGAACTCAGAGCAGAACTTAAGACAAAGCCAAGAATTGTTTGAAAAGAGCTTTATGAAAGAAAGGTGTGTTGACCTCTCCGTCTCTGCCACCTCCTTCATCTGGCCCTCTGTCAGAGTGAATGTTTGGCTGGCTCTTACATTAACTGCCTTTACAAGCCCTTTTTACAGAAGCACCATAAGGCCAGGACACTGACACATGTATTATACAGTATGTGCATTGTATGGACTGTTACCTAATGTGAAACACATGGATCATAATGAGAATGCTTGTTCAATAGGGCCAAAATTAGTCACACTTGAGTCTACAGGCCACGTGGGTGGAACAAAAGTCTAATCCTAACATGTTAAATAATCCCTCTAGGCTTACATAGGGCTAAAAAGTCAGGACTGAAGATCTGATGAACATGTTGGCATTGTGACTGTTTAAAGAGGCTGTGTTCTGCTC
Organism: Cheilinus undulatus; assembly: GCF_018320785.1. NCBI lineage: Eukaryota > Metazoa > Chordata > Actinopteri > Labriformes > Labridae > Cheilinus > Cheilinus undulatus. The sequence continues at coordinate 33,619,738 of NC_054873.1, forward strand.
TTTGAGGTGGAAAAGAGGGGAGCGCAATGAAGGCTGGTCTGTTTAACTGCTGTCTGACTGACTTCCTGTAACCTCAACTCCTCTGCGTACACAGTTGCAGCACAAAGCTGCAAAACATACTAATAGTCCAATTTCTATTGAAGGACACATTATGTACTGGCAGACAGATGGACTTTAAGTTATGAGCACTTTTAAAGACAGAAGTGCCATCTTCACAAGGATTTAGCTGTTTGATATGAATCAAGCCAAAGAAAAAACCCATTTCTCAAAACTCACCTAAACAAAGCCTCTTTTCATCAGGGTGAAATTCCACCACTATTCCCTCTTCTATCTTTCCCCTCAGCCCTCTAATGCTCAATAGGCAGATTATCTCAGAGCTGGAGAGGAAACTTGGCCACCATTGCTGGAGTGCATCATGTCCAGCACTGTCTCTGACCCCTCAGTGGCACACAGATGGCCGGCACAACAGAGATAGACTGAGACGGAGAGAAACACATCAGATGTAGCTAGAAAAAAAACACCCTACCAATTCACAGAAAGCTTTCAAAAGTTCAACACATTCTCACAAGGATGCTGGCCCACACATGCAAGCAGTTATTGACAGATGTAACCCAGATTAGTGGGAAGAAACCCAAAGAGAAATATCCTGTACAGACACACAGTAACACAAACAAAGTGCCAGGAGAGAGTTTTCTCCTTTCAGCAGCGTGGGCAGTCAAGATGTACAAGCTTTTTTTGCCACATGAACACACCGTAGACTCAAACCCAAACATACTCCTCAGCTTTTTCAGAGGAAACACATAGACATGGTAATTATGTGTAATAAGGAGCCTCTAAAGTCTGCAGCGGAAATACAGGCCGGCCTGATGATGACTGCTCCAGCTCTGTCACGTCCCTAACACGTTATCTAAACCCGATGATGTTAGAGATGCCCCAATCAAGGCTGATACTGGCGTTTGAAATAATATTTTGGCCAATGCCAATTTTTTTCATCACTTCTTTTGGTGTAAGACTGCCAAAATGCAGATGTTCTCTCTAATGTTTGCCCATAGAAACAGATGAGAGTTTGTCATACAGGGCACTTTTCTGCTTGATAATAAAACTGCTCCTTTAGATCAGCAGTTAGGCGTTCCAGAAATCAAATTCGTACTACACAACAGATACAAATTTCAGCAAGGCACATCAGCCTTGGTAAACTGATGCGTTGGTGCTAGGGGTTAACCAGTTATTGGCTAGGCCAATTTTCAGCACCAGCATTTGGCTTTAAGCCACTTATCTGCATTGGCATTTCATTTAACTGTGTTCCTTTATTTTATTTTTTTTTAAAGCACACTATTTAGCACACTGATGCAAACTGAGCTTTCCCCTCTGGCTTTGTTTTCACTATCACTGTCTTGTGGCGCCTCTACATTAAATTAAGCAGCTTGTCTCTACTTGGTTTGTCTTGACACAGCAGCCAAGCACAGTAGGGAATTTGCTATTCCACTACAACAGAGCTACCCGTTTTAGTTGATGCGTTAAATACCTGCACTTCAGTTAGCATCGCTTTGTTCTGCACTGTTTGGTTTAGCGATCCACTCACATCATGCCTGTCCATGCTCTTGTCCTGAGGTACCTGAGTGCAAAGTTTCCACTTAAACACATCTGCAAGGTGTCCCTAAATGATGATAAACCACTGTGACATCAACATGGCACGACTGGAGGCGGGGCGGGTGTATGGTTTGGTCTGGATTGACACAGACAAAAAGTGATAGTGGAAAAGCCCCATTCCAAATGCCCCGCCCACAGCAATATCTGATTGGCTAGAAGCCATATTCATCTACAGTAATTAGTAATCAAGTCATTTCCTTTAAATGGCAATTTAAGCTATATCACATGTTGTAAATAAAGCATTCAAATTTCTTGTTATTGTTCTCATTAACTACTTAAAATCAACATCTGTATCAACCCTGAAAAATCAATATTAATGACAACCCCTTATTGGTACATCACTAGTTCAGACATATACATACACAAGGACTAGTTGATTAATCAAGTTTCAATTCTCTTATGATTTTGGCTTTCCAAGATCATAAAAACAAGATAATGGAGATTATTGAGCTACATGCTGTGTTGCCTTTCGAAATTGTCATAGGTGGTAAATGAAGCAAAGTTTCTCTTCCTTAGCAGCACAGAATGTGCTCTGCCCCTCCCATCAAAACAGCTCTCACATTAATTTAAGTGAGGAGCAGAGTGAGCCACAGCAAGTTTTCCGGGAAGTTTGAAAGCAAGAGAGCTAAGGAAGTGACAGCAAGGTAAGATGGCCCCAGTCTCATTGATCCACTCTGGTTTGGAGGAGTTGGACCTGGAAAAATGCTAAAGAACTTGCAGCATTGGTTAGATTTTTCTGGCTACCCTTGGATTAAAAATTACAAATTTGCTTAATGGTTTGACATTGGTGCACATGTGGTCACAATGTCAATGATTGCCATCATGATTTTTACCATGATTAAGAGGCACCTACTTCTTAAATCAAAGTGTATGGTGATGAGTCATATGCCATTTTACCAAATGGTTTTTTGTCTTTCTTTCCCTAATAATCCATGTCTACTTTTGGTTACCAACGGGATCCACACCGTTTATTATGGTTTCAAGAAGAAGTGCATATGTGGTAGATGTGCTGAGCAGATCTTATCAACAGAAAGAGGCTAAAAGCATCAGCCAAGGGTGTCCTGTCTTAACAGAGTCTGTTTTCCTGTGCCCACATGTGTTCCACATCTGGACCTTGCTCTAAATATGCTTCTTCCCCTCTGCTAACCACCAGGGGATTCCAGGAAGCTTTACTGTACGGGGTTTTGGTCTAAATATGCTGTTAGTGCTACTGTGGCGTTTTTAATCATCTTAAGTCAATGTGCACAACCTTGACCTAATGTTTTCAGGAGATGGCACTACCGGGTTACAGACAGAAAAACAAATGTTTTGTAAAGAGAAATTAAAATGCAGGCTGAGTTTTGCTGCAGGGAGCAAACTAGAAAGTAGGTAGGGTACAGGAAATAGGAAAGATGAACAGACAAATTCAAAGGTGAAGGTCAGAGCCAGAGATTGTAATCAATGTTGGCTGGGAGAAGTAAAAGAAAAAGTCACAGAGAAAATGGAGAGCAAAGAAGTAGTTGTAGGAATCTTGTTTGGTGAAAATAGATGCCCAGGTTTGATGGAGCATAACAGGAGAAACAATCTGAAGTCAGAAAGGCTTTTAATGACTACAAGCCACAGTGGTTTGGCTATCAGGACGGGCTTGGGGGAGGTGCGATGAATCCTCTGATGAGGGCAAAAAGAGATTCAAACAAGCCACTGAGCCTTGTTGTTTACGAAGAGGTTGCTGCTGACAAAGCGTTAAGCTTGACACACAAACAAGCACATTCCAGTGTCAGATGGAGAGAGATGAGACTATTAAGCCTTTCCCTGATAAAAATATGGAAACACTGCACCAATTCCTGTCCCTGAAATACTTTGAAAGTAAGACAGAGAGCCCTTGTTTCCTTGCTCATCTTTCTCAACTCAGTCTAAGTATAGCTGCATCACCTTGGATTCTACAAAACAGGTCTAACGGAGTCTCCAGTCATCCATCTGTGATTGTAAGCTTGTGTTAGAAGTCACGTAGTCAGCTTTCAATCACTCACACACAAAAAATGCATACACACACATTAACGATTCCTTTCAAAGGCACAGATACCATCAGTGTCAGAAGGGAGAGACAGAAATGGAAGAGACAGCAAGACATCAAAAGCAAAAACATGTCAAAGGCTGCTGTGGCCTACTTCTAACTCTAGGGCAAACAACCATACACACACATAAATGCACACACCTCACTTAACCTGTCATGATTGGCACTTTTCCTAATGAACCTGGCACAGTCAGCAACACTCTTGTCATAAAAGCTGATGCAACTTTTCCATTTTCCTTCGTGTTTCTTCTCCCGCTCTCTTAATTCCTCCCTCTGGAAAATTGGCTTACTCTTTTGGGTGTTGTAGAAACTCTCTCCAAAAATCATGCAAGCTGTAAACTTTCTCAACCCGGGAGAAGAGTCTGGAGGTTTAACATGTAACAAACACATTCATACTTTCATTTAAAATGATTTTTGGCTGTTATGCAGAATTGGACAACACACAACAGCAAAGAGGAATGGAAGTCGTAACAGAGTTTCTTTGTCCACTGGTGCGATGTTTGCTCACTCCACCCTCTGCACACTCACAGCCTCAATAGTCATGCAAGCCAGAGGGAAAGCATCTTCTTCTGTTTGCCTGCTTTCCTGACTACTATCCTGGGTGAGTGTTTGTGAATGTGTGCTTGTGTTTGCACAGGGGGAAGTTATCCATGTTCAAAGTGTTTTTTTAACCCTTTATGGGGCAAGGAACCATATATGGTCACTTTAGCCAAAGCCCTTCATGGCCTCTCTCCGACTCTCTATGATACAGTAGTACCAAAAAGATTTTCTTCAGCCAATCAGTGATCAGTCAACATCACAGCATCTGACCAATGAGGAGTGGCCCTGAGGGTCTCAAACTTCCTGTTTTCTCCAGAACTCGTGAAATACATTTTTACATCTCTTCTGTTCCCACACAAATGACCCTAACATCATAACTAGCAATGATAAGATGATCAAACTCACACATTATAAAAGTGATAAGCAGTGCTAAATGTCATGATTAGTTTTGTGTAGAACGAACCATATAAAAAGTGAATTTTCTTGTCAAATAATTGATTTTAATGAAGAAGAACAGTACTGTACTGTGAAGTTAGATATTGCCACAGGTTTGTAAAAAAAATCAAAGAGTCATCCGGTGTTACAGTTTAATTCTACTTGTATGGTTTAGATGAGTAGTTGATCTTTTACTGTGAGTCTTATTTCTGCTTAAATTAATTTTTAAAAGTCAATATTTGTAACTTCTTTAGGTTTCTGATTGAATCATAAGGAAAAATTTGTGGTATAAATAGTGAAAAATGTTACTTTAGTCTGTTTTAGAGAAATATAATAGTTTAATTATACATAAGTTACAAAAATCATTTTTATCGTTTACTGTCAGTGCCGTCACTGCTAAAAAACTACATTACTTTGATTTTTTATGGGCTAGTTTTGGATTTATAAGATTAAATTGGTGGTACCACCATTACATACAAAGTATCATAAAAAGTTATTTCTTCCCACCAAGAGCTCAGAATCTAAAGTCACCCTCACCCACTGTGATGTCTCAGAGCCTACTTGAAGACCTTGCAGCCACCTCAGATAACTCTGTGAGGTTTGATCCGTCCCTCCTCCATGTCTGTACTAAGTTTTATGGAGAAGCAGCATGTCAATTCTTTGAAGTTTCATTTGTACTTGAAGGTAATTATGTGTATAAAATAAATGATAAACACCAATTTCACTTCATGTGTTTTTTTCCCTTAGTAACATTTGATATGCATACAGTTTATGAATTTATTTTTTACTATAAATGAGTGAGGAGCCATATATAGCCACTTCACTGACCTTGATTTTCACCATAATAATGAAAAAATATATATAAAAAAGTGAAAAAAGTCTTGGGTTGTCCAGCAAAATATTCTAGGGCTTAAATTTTGATTTTCCAAGCATTTCAATGAGTGCCCTATAAAGGGTTTATGGTGCTTTTTTGCTTAATTGTAGGGATAAGAAGACAGACAGCCGTCTTCTTCTTCCCTGTTTTTATGGATTATGACAGATTGATGTTTTAATAAATGTCACATTGGCAACTTACACATGTAAGATGAATATTCGTAGGTGTTAAAGCGTGAAAAACATAGCGTCAGCCAGAAGAGGAGGAGGTAGTCCTGTGTTCAACAGTGTGTCTACTGACGACTGTGTTTGCTTTTCCAGAGCAATATATCGGATCTTTGCCACTCAGGCTCCACACACTGTTGCTCTGACTCAGCTGGACAAAGAGGTCAGTGAGAGCATCACAAAAAGCTCACTCTGTCTGCACGTTTACGCAGACAACAGGTCTGACTTTGAAGTAAAAAAAAAAGAAAAAAACATCACTCTCCTAGCTTTGCTGAATATTATCCGAAATAGGCCATGTGATCCCAGCCCTTCCTTTGGCACACACACATCTGCACACACGCAAACTCTTCCTAGGCTGCAGGGATTTGGCTCTGCCCAACCAGGCCATATAGATCCCAATCAGAGAGGATATGCAGGATTGAAGCTTCATCTCTCCCTCTATCTCCTCTTGGCTCCATTCAGCAAAGGCCTTATGACTCCAACAGATTTCAGCAGAGAGCACAGCAAGGGGTTATTATATCCAATTCTTGGTCAGAGAAATGTGTTTCCACTTAAAGTACACACTCTCTGGTTCACTCCCCCTCTCCTCCCCCACGCCCCACTTCCCCCAGTCTGCCCATCTGATCTTTTAAGTGTGTAATTAAATATTACAACCAAATCGCCCACAGATTGGTTCTGTATCGACTGCAGTAACTGGCTTTGCTTTTGCTGGAGCACATAGGGAGAAAGTGATGTATGCCAGCTAATGCCTATTTGCAATTAGAAGTGTGATGGTTGGCATTGATTTTTCCAGGGTAAGTAGCAGAAAACTAACGATTCAGAGGGGTTTAGTTCTGAGATCTGCACAAATGTTTAAAAGCAACACAGATTAGATTTGTATTCCCACAAAAACAACCAGTTTAATAGCCTGAATGAAGCAACGGAATGAAGAACTGTATGTCTTTTTCTTTGATTACTGTGACACTTAATGAAAGCATCTCTGTGTTAAATAGTTGAGTGAGGAGGTGTGGCTGTCAGATGGATACTCTTTTAATAGCATGACATATTTCTTACAGTGAATAACTGAACTGATTTTATGACTGGAGTAGCAACAATAAGAGAAAATAACTTCTTACATGCAAAGTACCTTGTTATGCAGTCTTCTTCACGTTGTAAGACAGATACATAATTTCTTGAACAAGCGAATGAACATGCTGAAAGAAGCATTCTTTTCATTTGATTCATTGTGTACATTGACATAAATGGGTCAAGAAATTTAAGCAAATCTAACTTTAAGATTGCAAAAGACATTTGGAGCAATTTACATCCAATTAAAAGCTGAGATCAACAGCCATGGTCTCTAGCAGTGTATCAGGAAGGTAGAGAAAGAAAAAGAAGCCGCAGGGACTTGAAGAAAAGCTTGTCTCTCTATCCTTTAGCCTTCAATCTCACCTCCTCACTCCATGTTAGGCAGAACAGTTGGATAACATTTTATCCTGCGCCTCAGCTTCAGTTTCACACATTAAACCCAAAGTTGACTCATTATTTTCATGTTGCCATCCTACCCCTTTTTTCCTTTTAAGCTGGAGTTGCTATAGCTACTGATTGAGTGGGCAAGATGGACACACAAAAAAAGGGATTTGTAAGTTGTGGCAGCCAAGGCCAATTTGTTCCAAAAAGGAAAAGATATGATTGACTGGTAGGTATTTGCTGTCACTTGTACTCAGAAACAGTCCAAGGTTTAAAGAGCTGCTCTGTACAAGCTGTTCTTCTGTTTAACAGCCTCAAGTTATTTATTCACAGGCTCATGAAATGCATATTTAGTCTGTTTCCTCTTCTGCCTTCAGCAGTAAACAACACTTTTTGTACATTTCTATTTGCTCACACTATGATTACAAATGACTCTTAATTCCTGCCTCTTACCATCTAACTCCAGTGTTTCCGTATTTCAGTGACCAAGCCAGACTCGAACACAAGTGCATGTGGCATTCAGTCTCTATGCCAAAGACTGTGCATGATGGGATACACAGCGGTTCAATTTTAACACAACCATCACTAGCATCCAGGCAATGCACTGAGCTATCTGGTCCAAGATTCCAGTCACTTTTCCTGCTTCCCTCATCAGATACTTCATCTGCAACCCTCTGCACCCAATGTGCAAGACAGATTCCCTCAACAACCACAGCTCCGTTATGGTTATGCATGTGACACGCTGGCTGAATAGTTTCCAATTTTAACAAGACACACAAAGTATGATGATCTGTGCTCTCACATCCCCTCCCCTCTAAACTTTATCACAGGGTACACAGAAAATCTGACATTAAATTAACTACTTTTAAAGGCCATTTTCAAGACCTTCTTCAATTTAACACTCTATCACATCTTCACTTTCTAACCTGTTACGTTAACAACATAGTTGCACGCATGTTTGTTCAGATAGTAAGAAAAAATGTGCCAACAAAGAAAAGAAAATGTCTGTAGTATTTCCTATTGTAGTATGTATTTTAGGCTTCTTAGGAAATTTTGAGATTGCACTATGAGAAATAAAAATTAGGTAGCTGAATGAAAGGTGTTTTCTTTTTGCTTTCAGGAGCCTCAAAGTAGTTATACCATAGTCTAGAAGTACTTATTTACAAGTTTTGCACTGAAATTCCAGCTAAAAAGTAGAACTTCAGGTTAAAAAAAGCAACAACATGTAATTGCCCATTTCATAAGTGTTATAATATACTTTTATTGTGATTTTAAGCATTTTAAAGCCTAAAGCCTCTTTAGATTACTTTAAAAATAATAAACAACAAAATGTAAGACCTTCTAGTCTGGCATATAAGACTTTCTAATATTTCTTAAACTGGCTAAATTGTTTTATCAGCTTTTAACACCCTGTCTTACTGTTTCAAAGAATGTGACTAGTACTAAGAGATTACAATAAATGTTATCCAGTTCCTTGTTGCTATTTCTGTGTCTCTATTTGTGTCCTTCGAATTTCCCTGGAGTATCTGTCATCCCCATCTTTCTTTGCTTCCTCCCTGTCAGTGCTTTACTGTAAACAGAGTATAGAAGCATGAGTCATGCTGCTGTAATGTCTACGGAGAAACATGGCTTCAGATTTAAATAATGATTCTAGTTTCAAATAAGAGAGAAGCGAGGAAAGACGCTTCTTTTGACAAGGCTACTGGACTGGGATTGTTATAAATGTCACTAACAGCTTCCTACATGGATGTGAAACCAACAATGGGAAGTTTCTGACTTTAGTCCTTTGGTTTTGTAATAGCTTGACAAATACATCTGTGGTGTCATATCTGTAAAACATTACTCATGGTTCTTTCCAAGAATAGTCCACATCCACACACAAGTCCATTTAAGTACCCACAGATAGGCAAAGTGAAGCATGTGCACTCTAATGGGTCAGTGTTTTTACAGCTGGGACAAGACAAAAAGCCAGTACAAACAGTGACACGGACCATCACTGAGTGTGCATGTGTACCCTAACACAACACTCTCACACAAATACACCAGTTGTAGTGTTGTGTGAGGGATTAACCCTTATTATCCACTAAAGCTATATGACTTATGGTCTTAACTCTGTACACACTGACCTGCTGACAGCGTTCACAAGGCCGACCTCCTGTATTCATCCGTGCAGTTATCCAGGCCAAATAAAGCCTCAAAACTGAGGCAAATTTGGGACATGCTCTAACATGCTGCACACAAGAATAAACTGTCTGTTTTACCAAAGTATTACTGTCTTGATATGTTTTCCAAAACCGTATTTGATCCAGATTTGTGGGGTAGGGAGTGTATTTTGAGAGTGCTGGTTTCCCCATCTGTGTGACCACAGTGCTGGGCCACTCTCCCTGCATCTTGCTGCCCACTGTTCCCACGCCTCTTTTTAGGCTAAATACATATTTAGGGAAATACTGAGCAGCAAATCATATGCCCTGCTCTCTGAGTGCACCCTAAACCCGTTACTCAAAGGGTTTTTTTACAACCTTTGTAGAACCAGAGCAGAGAAACTGAACCTTTTTGTTGGTCCTGGACCGAATCAAAGTTTATTTATCTGGGTAAATCATGCTCTCGTGCATGAATGCTCTCTTTCAGGTTGCCCCTGATTAAAATGCATGTCATTGTAAGGAAAAGCATAAACTTCCAAGCTAAGATTGCTGAAGTTTAAGTCATTAGTTTGCATATCCAACTGTAGTCATCTGTCATCAGCTAGCTTCATAAATAAAAACCCACAGGGGGGAAAAAGGGAAACTGCAAAAACTTAAATGGGGCACAACTTTGCAAACTCCTCTGCCAGCAGGTCGAGAGTTTACAAGATATCTGCATGCCAGCAAGTCATAAAGATCAATGATTTCAAAGCCACTTCCAGTGTCCATTAGTAAAGCTACTACTCTGCACTTTAAAATGCCTCACAGTACTATCAACAACAATTATACCAGGAAGAGCTTGCCCATGCTATTTCCTTGTGAGCAGAAATGAATGACAAATGGATTCCTCTGTATAGCTGCACTGTGCAGTGAGTTCAACCAGTGCTGTGGAACCATTTGAACACATGCAAATGGGACTAAAAAGGTTTTAGGCTATGCATGTGTACGGGAGTGTGCTTGTGCAAGCGTGTGCATGAGTAATGAATAAGATCCTGGCACATCACAACCAAGTTCCTCTAATGCACTCCCTGTAGACCAGAAGAAATAAACAGATAAAGATGAAGTGGACGTGAAAGAAATGGCAAAGTAGAAAAAAAAACGAGAGAAAGAGAGAGCCAGGAGTGAGAGTGAGCGAGAGAGGGCAAGAGGAGAGGAGGGAGGGAGTTTTCAAGATTGTTATTGGAGCCGTAGAAGTCATTTCTGGCTTAAAGAGTTCCAGATGTGGGCCAGCCCCTGAGAAAGAGCACGAGTCAGAGAGGCAGGGAAGAATAAAGAGTCAGAGAGGATTTATCGGACTCTGCCATTCTGTATGATCAGTATAGACCTGAGAGCAGAAAGTGGATCTTGTGAGCACTAATGGTTTTGGTGGCCAGGAGACCACTGCAGCATTAGTGGAGGCTGCAGAAAGTAAGGTTTAGGGTGTGGGGTGTCAGGTGGTAAGGTGGTAGAGGGGTATGTGGCTTGCACAGCCTGGTCTTGGGCCTATAAAAAGCTAGGGTGGTCAGAATAATGGTCTGTTGTTATTACACACACACTCACTCACTGGTCTTTCTCAAAACCAATGACTAAATCACTAAAATAGACCGGTCCAAACCCAACCAAAAGACATCTGGTTAAATGCTGGAACAAAAGCTGCTATTTAACTTGTTTTGCAGTATAATAGCAATCCAAAGCCCTGCTCCCTGTGCTTTTAAAACATTTAATATGACATATAAGGAAGGTGTTACTGAATTAGAAAGTTTTTACTTCTTAACATGCACTGCACCTGTGCACAAAGAGGTGCTTCTGCAATGTCTCAACTCAGGTCAGTCACAAGTACGCAGCCCTTTAGTTATGCCAACCTCTGGTTTTTCTCTCTTTCTTTTCATGTTTTATATGAACATCAGTGTGTGTATGCCCAGCTTCCTCAGCATTTGTTTTCACTCCCTCTGCACTGGGCTAAGCTGCACGATCACACAACAAAAGGCTATTGTCCTGCAGTAAAAGCTCTGCTCCAGGGAGCTGGTAGTGGGCCACAAACAAAGGCTGGTTACATTGTCCCAACACAAGCCCATGAATCAAGCCAACACTGGGCTGCCAAAACAGGCTCGGAAAAAGAGTGCTGCGAGTCGACTAGGGTATGACAAAAAGGGAAGAGAAAGAGAGTTGATTGAGGAGGGATGTTGGGGTGGAGAAAACCCATGTGCGGGGAGCAGGACACACAGCTGGAGCTGGAAGAGAGAGGAGGGAGGGTGATATATGTGAGGGATGGTAGTGGGTGAGATTCATCCAGAAGGAGGAGAGCAGGGATGAGGAAATGGAAGGAGGGGAGGATTTTAGAAGATTGTAGCCAACACAGCGGGAGGATGAGTGGTGAAGTCGGCACAAACAGAGTTGTGTCAACAGACAGGCCTCCTGCCTGGGCTCTAAAAGTTAAACACACCCCCAAATCACAACAGCAGAGCTGTAGGGACACATGTGGATGCTTTCCTGCAGCTGAGCAATGAGAGTAAAGTACTTCAAATCAAACCTGGCTGGTATCCAGAAGTCATTTTGCATCACACCCCCTCAGTCTGAGAAAAAAAAGTACTTTCTTTGTTTGTAATTTATTCCCATGCACTGTTTTTCCTATTCTGACAGGTCAAATTAGCAATGAATCCATCAAATGCTCATGCACAAAGAGCTGCTTTTGTACCCAGCAGCCGACACATTTCACCTTTTCCACAGTGTGAGGGAGTGGAAAGAGTTGACCAACACTCTGTAGGGAGAGTTTGACAGAAAAAATAAAAGTTTGACATGAAGCTGGACCCATCACCACACAGAGAAGTACAGTGTAAAATGCTCAAGATATTTACCATTGGCGTTTTTTCCGCAGATCAGGTGTTCAAAGTGCTGCAGGACACCCCACAGTTCTGCATCATTGTTCACGACCCCCTCCAGGGCCTCTGCACTCACTGGGGCGCAAGTTGACCCTGAATCTGGCCCTGAATGACCCCTCTCTGCCATCAGCACCCGGGCTCCTATCTCCTCCACCAGAGCTTCCATGCACGCGGTCAGGCATATCGCTGCATACTCATGGATGCGCACGGAGATGCGGGTATCCACCATCCAGCGGAAGAAGCGTCCCACGGAGAAGGAGAGGCCACAGCGTGCAGACTTGCCTTTCCTCAGGAGCTCCCCAGCGCTCATACTGAACATAGAGATCGCCTTGACCGTAGCAGATATGCAGTGATCGGCCAGAGCCCAGCTGAGCACGAGCCTCATGGCGCTCTGCACCTCAAAGCGCGTGCAGCGACAGTGCATGACGCTCAGCCGCTGAGCCTCTCTGGAGATGCGGATCAAAGCCCTGCGGAGGAGAGCGGTCAGCCGCCTCACGGCCTCCGGGGAGAACACAGGAGGGAGCCCCCCTTTCATACTCCCACTCTCGGCCACTTTCCGCAGTATCTTGGCCACCTCCTCTTCGGTCCAGGGAAACTCTTCAAGCTCAGGTAGACGAGGGCACTTGGAGAAGATGTCCTCGGGGTCCTCAGGGAGGACGGTGTTTACTGTGTCCCAGCTGTTGTTCCTGCTGTTCATGGAGCCGGAGTAGTACCACCAGTTACCCCGGTGAGGGGCCGTCATGAAGGCCTGGGAGTTGGACTTGGAGGAGGACAAGCTGAGGGATTTGCAAGAGTCCCCTGCGCCGTAACCAGAGTCCAGCGTCAGGTCCTCCAAGGTCTTCATGTGGACATTACTCAAACCAGCCATTATTAGTAACAGACTTCAAAACGGGGTGCTTCAGAAGTGGGGTAAACCTTGTTTGGCGGTTTACCTGAAAGTCAATGAAGCAGCGAAACTCCCCGCTGAGCTGGACGAACTGGTTACGCAGCACGACACTTGACAGACATCCTGCTAAATACAGTTCAGTGCGGGACAGAGAACTCAAATCTACCCAGGCTGAGACTAAATGTATAAAGTATAATTTAACAGGACTGCTGTTCCGTTAACAAACGGAGAAACTCCAAAAGTTAAAGTCGCACGCGCCTCACCTTTCCCCGAGCAGCGCAGGGATTTAAACTTTCCCTAAGTGTCCACAGTCTCTTTAAACTCGGCACAGCGTGTGCTCGCTTACAGCAAAATAGTCCGGGAATATCGTGTAAAGCCGAGTCCAGTTTAACCGCCTGGCATAAATGAGCAGGTTTCTTTCCAAGGTAGCCGTGTAGAAGTCTACCGAGTCCACCTCATCGCTCTCTGTCCCGGTGCTTCGCTAAGAGCCGCCTGGAGGGTAGACACAGCTACAGATGTGAGAGAGGAGGAACCGTCACTGAGTGACAACACGGAAGGAGCATGAGAACCAATCAGAGGAGGGGCAAACACTTACAGCAGCCAATCAGGAACCAGTAGAGATCTTGGCTGAGTTTGAAGGAATTAATAAAGTTTGTTTTGGCTGTTTAGAGATTTAAGGAAATTCCCTCACCGAGCCTGACCGTTTTACAGTTATATTACTTCCATGTTGAAGTTACTTAAGTTCTATTCCCATTTATATGTTTTATTTATTACTTTTCATTATATTATACGTTCTAATAAGTCGTAATCATTTCTTGTTGATTTTTCTTTAAATAGAGATTGCTGGGGATATGTGAGGCGACAATATGAATAACTTTCACTTCATCCATAAAACATATGTGGCGTTCAATATTTCATATTCATGGATAAGGCAACATATTTTGTCTTGTTCAAACACACTGCCCATAAAGCAGACTTCAGTCATCTCATCACGTTGACTCAGGAGAACTTGGCTCCCTGCCTGCAGGCTACATTAGCTCATCTCTCACCTGCAGCCTGTTACTGAAATCGAATCTGTAAAGCTCATGGTGATTTTGTAAGAGGTGTAGGCATATATGTTTGTGTTAAAACCAATGAGGCTCCAGATGTTGACTGGAAGTGTATTTAAAGGGATTATTTGGGGTGGCTATGAAGAAAAGTGCAGTAGCCTATCTACACAAAATTACATACATTTTCAATTTTTTCTTAATTTTGACTAAGAAATAATGTACTGGTATGTTGGTTTGTACCCTTTACAACTATGGGCTCAATCAGTGCCACTTCAGTGGAGGAAACAGCAATAAAGTAGTTCCTCTAGGTATGAAAACAAAGTCTGAGCAAATCCCCTTCAAAACCTCTCAAAAACTTCAGTCCTCGATCACCTTGCGGCCCTGTTTGTTGTTTTTGGTTAGGTGTGGTAACATGCTTTAGGTCAAATAAAGCAAACATGTGGAAGAGGCCTGTGACTACCTGTTTGTCATCACTCTGCACTCACATAGACAGGTAGGGGTGTGTCCCCGCTGGAGTCCAACTCTATTACATAATGGGTTTAGGGTAGAGCACTCACCCTGCACGCCTGTGTGATGCAACACATGGGGAAAGTGGCTGCATGAATGCTTTCTTTCTTTCTTTAAGACCTAGATGTTGTAGGGCATGGCATACTCTGTATACTTAAAATGGAAAAAATGACATTTATCACAATCTCTGAATCACTCTGTCATGGGAACAGTGTAGGGAGTCCCTTCAGTCCAGTCTAGCCAGCCTCCCCAGTGCTGTAGCATTAGTCAAATCTTCTCTTAATGAAATGAGAAAACACACAGCAATACGAGATCACAGGAGGATAGTGCTTGCTTCATCCAGACCTCTTGTAGCAATGATGTGGTTACCTCATCTGAGAGCAAATCAAGCCGGCACACCACCCAGAGCAAAATAACACACAGGAGGGGAGCAGAAACTAAGAAAACACTCTGAATTTGATTAAATATGTTCCTATAAACACGCCAGCTCTGCTGGAGTTAAACATTATTGTTTCACAGTCTTTCTTTTCTCTTTGCATTGGTCAAAAATCATACTGGGTGATGTTCAGATTAATTTTGAATCTGCTGGTGATGTCACCCCAAGAGAGTAAAAACAGAAGGAGGGTTGCAGAAATTTTGCACACAGTGTTCTTTTTTATCATCATCATTGGGTGGTGATGCACTCGTTGCAGAACCTGATCAAATCTTGACAAAATGGACTTCAATTTAGCAAAAAAAAAAAAAAAAAAAAGAAAAAAAAATCACGTTTTTGGTTGATTTTAAATATGTATGGGCTGGGGTTGGTATGTCAATGAGTCAGAGAAATTAAAGTTCTAAGTTATTGTTGAGTAATGCCTCTTTTATCCAAAAAAAGGAGAAAATAATGCAAAAGTCACTAAACTGACACGATTGAGACACATTTAATGAAACAACTGAGTTGTTAGCATAGAGGAAGTGAAACCCTGGGTGTTTCTTCATGTCTGTGTGTGTAGGAGGGGGATTTTTTATTTCATTCATACTTCACTGAAACAACCCACCATTGCTTCATAAATGTATCTTTTCTTCAATTTCATGTGTTACATGTTGTTTCACCACATTACAGCCACAGGTATGTGTGTTGATATGGATAGAGCACCACCGTGTGGCCACACAGGGAATAACTTTCTCTACACCTGAATCGTTTTCTCCCGAACAGTTTTTATCAACCTTTTCTCTGTCAAGAGAATTGGAAAATAAATTCTAAGTCCTTCCAGTCAAAATGTAGTGACAAAAAACAAGCATTCTATATCCCTATGACTGCTGAGGGGTATGTGCAGTGTAAGATTTAACAAGATACATCTCTAAAGCATCCTCTTTAACAATTAAAATGCTGATATTTTCATTGTGTAGACATTAAAAACACACATGCCAAAACTTTCTTGACAGAAAAGCTCAGTAATATACTCAGTCATTGACCTCAACGCTTATATGATTTCAGGAAAAAGGCATATGCAAGAAGTTCGAATATCTATGCTGGGATAATGATCTGTATATTCATGGTAATTCTTGCTCGAATTGAACGCATTTTGACGGCATCCCCTGATGGTACTAGAGGGCACCCCTTGGTATTGAGAAAGGCTGCACTAGATTAAGGCAACAAAGTCTGAATGATTAAAAACAAGCAAATCAGAAAAATGATCTGGACGTAAGCATAAAATTTTATTTGCAAAAAACCAACAAATTAAAATAAGAGTACAATACATTCTTAAAACCTTTTCTCTACAAAACAATTTCACAGAAATTACCTTGGAATGTATATTCCTATTTTCACTTGTATTTCTCTTATATATAACCTTCTATCTACTGAGTTCCTTCAGTTTAAATAATCCCATGTCAGTGTCATACAGTATAGACCTTTTTCCTGTAGAGGCAAAGAGAGGGGTCTTGGAGGGCAATCTGACAATCATATAGTCAATAACAGATCATTAATTCTCATCTATATATTCTCTTTATGTCCTGCCTAAAACCCTCCAGCCATTCTCCGTCAATATAAGTACCATCTTGTATAAACAGAGGCATTAGCAGCCCGGCCTCCTGCCAGACTAATGGGTGGAGGTGGGGTCCTGCTGGACTGCAGCTGCCATTGAGTCTCCATCACACCTCCTGGTTTTACTCAGTAGTCATTAGTACCATCTCTGCTTATCACTCTGAGGGGCAAATGGCCTGTAAAGACCACTTCTTCTGCTATAAATGTTAGATAACAAACACACCACCATGTCTGTATCATTTAAGAGAACCATTCTGTTACAGTGTATCTGAATTTACAGTGACTTTACAGCCCGCTGATAAATAACTGTGTATTTATGTCTGTACCTGCACTCTTCTGTTATTACTCTAAAAACTGCCTGCAGCCAAACCCTGATAAAGGCACACATTTGTGAAAACAACCATGCCTTGCCACATTGTGTCGGACGGACAGCTCTCCGTTCTGTTAGAGCTGTAAAATAAGCTTACAAGAATGACTGAGCATTCCCTGTCTTTGTGGTACTTTTAGAAGAAAGAAATGCAACATCAAAATGCAAAAGTCAGCTCAGAGAACACTTAAAACAATAATATAATAATGCCAGATCTTTCACCAGGAAGCTGTAGCTTCAGTTTACAGTTTCTTGTTCCAGTTGACAATGAGGTTAGAGACCGAGAGTGGGAGGGGAATAACGGCTGTGTAAAAATATGTAAACTGCTCACAATTTCAGTGTTTATGAACTCAGAATAGCACCCCAAATGTTAGTGCACCCATATTCAGTCAGGACAAATAAGAACCCTTTATAAATTCCCAACAGCAGAAACATTTCAGTTAAAAAATATAACAAATCAAGTCAAAACCAATAGGTAGCATTAATGAGGATGTAGTAGAGTTGAATGCTGTAATAAAAGCAGCAGGGCTATGTATGAAATTCAAAAGATAGAGGCAGGAATGAGTAAAAAACAGAAGATAGAGAAGAGGAAAAAGGAGATTAAAAAATAAAAATAATGAAGAATTTATCAGTTTGCTTGGGAAACGTTTTTCTGATTCAAAAGTGTTTTGTTGCAAATATCAGGCATTAGGAGAGCTTCAGCACCTGGTCATGCTCTTTTTATGATATCCAACAGGTAGTATCTGATGTATGTAGAAATACTTTATACCAAATACAGGTTTCCTCTACTCTCACTATGTCACTGTGTCTGAATCTATCTGATTAACATGTTGACACACATTCTAGTAGGCTCCCGTGTGAGAGCATGTTAGAAAAAAAAAAGCTCTTAGGTTGTCTTCACTTCTCCTTGTTAGAAAAAAAGGTGCTTCCTGTCATCGTAAGCACACACAAGCGGCAGCACACCCACATACACTTATATATATATTTATATATTTACATACCCACGCACTCACGCAAACACACCCAAAAAAGTAACAGCTGCTTTCCAGTCTGTCTGAAAACATTGCACCAGAAAAAGGACAGAGAGAGGAGAACAAAAATGACTCTCTTCTCTCCAAACAGTAGTTCAGTCTGTGAGGCAAAGTGATGACTCAGGTCTTTCTGCCTTCAACGGCTCCTTCGATTTGGACAGCGTTTCCTCGTAGAAGCGTACAAAAGTGGCCAATGGGGAAACAGTGGTGCTCCTAAATGGAGCCTGTTTCCAAAAAAAGGCAGAGTTCAGGCAGTGAGCGAGCTCCTACAGGTCTCTCTCTCACACACACAGTGGATTTGCAGGAAGGTTCGGATTCCTCCAGCCAGCAGGGGGCGCTATCCTTTGGGAGTTTTTTTGTTCTGAGCATTCCACATGCCTCGTTTGGAGTGATAGTAGTGAAAGAAGTTCCTCAAACGTAGTCTCTCTACCTCCAGACCGTTCTGTAATACCCTGCAGGGTGAGAAACAGAGGATTACAACTATGGTTCTTCAGAATGTTGGGCTTTGTGCTAATTGTCCCAAAGTTTTGCTGTTCGTAAAACTTTAGTTCACCCACCGAAGCACAGCTAATTAGACAACAGCTACGTCTAATAAAGAGACATGCAGGAAGAGAAAGTGATAGGATGGGAAGTTGGCTCTGCCTTCATAGCTGTGCAGATTTCACATCATCTAAAGCAATCAGTTTAAACTGGTTTAACTTCAGGGCCCGCCACCATCTACTTAAAGGTGCAGTGTGTATTATTTAGCCTAGTAGCATTGAGCGAAGCAAACATTGTGAAAATCAAACAGAATTTAAATTAATAGGCCCCTTTGAACTGGTTTTCTTTCATCTGAATTTATAAAATATTTTGCAATTAACTGAGGATAAGCCTTTTAGTCACACATAGGGAGGGTCACCTCCATGAACTCTGCCATCTTGGATTTTTGTGTCTTCAATGTTTCTGCAGCACCACAGAAGGGTCCAAATAACAGATATGCATTTTTAAAATTCCACTGGTAGCCAGAGTTACAATCAGTAGAACTGAGCATTACAATCTAAAATCTGACTTGTTAAGCCCAAAACAGACCAGGGGCGTCAAAATGATTGCCACCACTATTTAGTATGAACAAACACCAGTGGTAGTAAGATGTGCCATGCCACAGCTCCTTATGCCGTTACTCTATTCCCAACAAGGCTGGCTGTGGCTGGCAAAGTTTTCCTGAGAGAACTACTGTTTTGCCCATCTCAGCTTCCATAGAGCACAGGATAATACATTTAGCACCATCTTTGTGTAAACAGGCAGGCCTTGGCTGCTGGGGAAATACCATTACTCCTATTGTTTTTTCAACTACACTGTGAGGGGAAGGCTCTGGTTAGAAGTGCCTGGCCCAGAAGTGGCTGGTGGGGAGTTTTACGATTGACACTCTGCTGTCATATGTCATGTGACACTACACTAAGGTTTGGCACTAGTGTTTTTCGGGCTTAAATGGGAAATTGTGACCCAAATATCTGATATTTTTAACCACTCATATATATTTAATTTAAAAAATGCAGTTTGGATGTTAAAGATAGGAAAAAACAAATATGTTTTTAAAGGGGTATCAATTAAAAAACCCTGGAAGGGCTTGCATGCATGTATTTTATTTTCATCTATTACATGTATGAATGTATGTAAAATTGAGTTGTTTTCTAGAGATATGGAAAACTCACTCGAGAAAGTTAGTTATCATAGAAAAGGAGTCAAGATCTCAAGAACACAATCAAATTAATTTATTACAGAAAAAACTAATTGGAAACAGAATAAGTTGATGTTTCCTGCTTCTAGGTTCAGTATATCATAGACTTTTCTCCACAATATATTCTTTTCCAAGGAACACATTTACAAATGACTGCTGTAATGGTTCAGAGGTCACGTGTCGGTTTGTGCGTCAGTTGTGAGGTCATGGTATGGTGCTTCAGCAGTTAAAAAGAAACATATCGTGAAATTTCCAGCCTAATTCTAGGTTTCCTTCATGTATTACTTTTAAGCAGACAGCAGTGGAGCTTACAGTCTGATCCTTTAGTTATTGAGAACTACGTGTGATAGTTGGTACAGCCTGTGGTCAAAGATGAAAAAGAGGAAAACCAGAAAAAACAATGCAAAATGAAAAGCAAAATAGAAATGAATAGTTCATTATCTCCTCAGGAATGACAAGTTAATAAAACTAACATAAAATTGTGAGTTAAAATAATTGCATTTTAGAGCAAACTATCCTAATTATGATTTTTGAAGTGTGCTGTGATACCCTCAGCACATTAAAGGCTGCTTAAGTAAAGACAGGACAGGACATTGTAACTGAGTCTAAGTGAGCACTTAAATGCATGATTGTAGCAGCTGTTTTTCTACTTCATAAAAAGTCTTAGCTTTGCTAGTGTCCTTGACCCTCTCTGCTTCCACATCCAGAGGCTTTTTAGTGTCAGAATTTGGTGAGCAGGAGAAGCCAGCAGATGTCACCGCTCATTGCTACCACTGCTGTAGCTAACTTTTTTTCTTTCAGTTTTTTCTTATGCCTGATTCTTTCTCTTCTTCGATGGTTCATTTATTCAGACATATTCGTTGTGTGAAAACATGCAACAAACTGTAAGAAATACTGTTACACCCTACTGCTCAGGGACCCACTTTTGGATCCCAATCCACTATTTGAGAACCACTGATCTACAGTGAGCTCTTTAAGAGCAGCAGCAGGTTGTTTTCATCTAATAGAAAATGTCTGGTTAACAACTAAAGGAAGTGTTCATGTTCAAATCACTCATCAAAACTATACAACTCTCTTTAAAAGTCTGCAATTGTCCAATAAAGTTTGCTCTTCTACTTTAAGTAAACTCCATCCAAAATAGACATGGGATACATTTCAAGAAGAGCGAAGTGGACTGGTGTTTCTGGACAGGTTGGAGATAGACAGCAGTGAATGGAGTGGAAATATGAGCCAGATCAGCTCCAGGTTGTGTGGCTCAGAGGTAGCATGGTACACACAGATGCTGTGGGGTCTACGGGTTAGTTTATTTCAATATCAACTAAGTCAGTTCTTCTCAGCTGGCCTCAGGACCCATTACTATGTCCTGAATGAGAAAGCGAGACCCAAGTTTCTGAAACTTTTAACCACTTAAATTTATTCAATGATAACTGTTGCAGTTTAGACCTTATTTCGGGCAGTCAAAATTAATTGCATTCATCACAATTTATTAAGGTCCGCAATTGATGCACTGATTTTTTAAGTGTGATTAATCTCATGCTCTGTTGTCCATTTCAGCAGACTTTAGCTAAGCCATGTCAGCATCTCCCTACGGCCACAGTGATGGAAAAAGTCCACTACTGTTCTGTAATGTCAGTGTCTCATTTCACTTCAAAAACCTCACAGACAGTTCAGTGGACAAGTCAACCCTGTGTTATCAAACATTTACCTATTTACTGTTCCCTTACTTCTGTTAAGATCCATAACAAGCTCTTTTTTCAGTGGGTAGGTTCATGTCATAATCTTTAATCAACTGTATCCAAACAGGAAGTATATTACCCATAGTTTGAGACTGTGGAAAAATCCAAGATGACACAAAAACAGTTTTGAATGCAAAATAGCAGAATTTTAAATTGCAGTAAAATGTTGCAATAGTTCTAATCTAATCTAAGAAGTTTTGAGATTAATCATGATTACAAATTGTAGTCTTTTGACAGCACTAACTTTATTACATTTCATATTCCTGGGATGAAATTTAACGTAGGTTGTTTCTTGACATCTGGAGAAATTCAGACATTATCATGGGAAAAGCAGCTTTGTTATCCCAAAATAGTGAGATAAATGAGTTAGTATCTTAAGAAAACGACCATAATTTAGCCACAATTATGAGAAATATAGAAAACGTAAATGTATGACATATATCATAAGAGTTTTTGCAAAAAAAAACTTTTTTTCCTTGCACACATTTGCAGAGATGTCAAGTAACTAAGTACAAATACTTCGTTATCTTACTTAAGTGGAAATTTGGGGTATCTATACTTTATGGAGTAATAATTTTTCAGCCGACTTTTTACTTCTACTCCTTACATTTTCATGCAGTTATCTGTACTTTCTACTCCTTAAAAATAGCCTCGTTACTCCTATTTAATGTCAGCTTGTTTTCATTCCAGCTTGTCATCGTTCAAAAACACACACACACAAAAAAACCTATTCAGATAAATCACGCCATCCGGATAGGGTGAATTTGATTGTGGTTGGATGAGAAGTATAAACAGAATATTTTTCTGACACCCTATTGGTTTGTATGCGATCCATTGCATCTGCACACATGACACAAATCACGTCACACTCCAGCAATGAAATAGCAGATGTATAGTGCATCCCAAATTTTTCAACATTAACATTTTAATATAACATTACAGTCATTATGGCCTCTAGAAAAATGTTTTTTTGGGTGAGGTGGGGTAGTGCACTATAGGCCCCTGTGGCGGGGCCTAAGCTTTTGTCCTTAACGGCATTTTTCCCCCTTACATTACTTTTACTTTTATACTTTAATTAGTTTTGAAACCAGTACTTTTACACTTTTACTTGAGTTAAAAGCTTGAGTTGATACTTTGACTTCTACAGAAGTCTTTTTAAACTCTAGTATCTATACTTCTACCTGAGTAATGAATGTGAATACGTTTGACACCTTTACATATTTGTAACCTACCAAAAACCAGAGGTGGAAAAAGTACATGACTACTATACTCAAGAAAAAGTACATTTACTCTGGTTAACATTTACTTAAGTAAAAGTTAAAGTACTGGTCTGTAAATACATTCAAGTAAAAAAAAAATTAATACAAAGTTTATTTTAAGTACCGAGTAACTACTGAGCAACTGTACAGTGAAATCTGATCTTTTTTATTGGCAAGAACAACAAAAGAAAAGATCTCCAACCAGACTGTTAAGGTAGTGTCACACTTCTATAATAAAGTTAAATACACAGCAAAACTGACAGTTTTTATGAAAGTCATATAGAGTTAAATGTATCACTTTAAAAATTACTACAGTTCCAGGGTATATATAGTTAAACTACATTTTTGAAAGTGCGAAATATTTTATGATGTTTCTGCAGCACACTGTAAATGATTTTGTCTCAACTTACTCAAGAGGCACAGTTTCAGGTCTAAGAAATTCTAAATAAATACAATCTATTTTCTGATTGCTTTTTAGTTGCTTTCCAGGGCATAAAAAGGGCTGCTTTGCTCAAATCTCCCCACAAACACTTTGATTAAAAAATTACCTTGGGTTGAGTCAGCATCTCTGGGACAAACTTAATAGAAATGATCAGAATAGCCTTTTGCTAGAGTTCATTTCAGGTTTGTTCTGTTTATTTGTTATTAAGTTACCTGTCTAATAGCTCCCAGTCTTCTCCACCCCAGCGATCTTTGAATTCCTCTGTGTTCATCCCACCAATCTTATCAAAGTCTGATTTATAGATCCCAAACAGACCAAAGCCGTTTACCTCCCAGTAACCTGCAGAGAGAACAAAAAGAAAGCAAATGTTAGCCCCATTGCATTTCATTGCATCAACAGCGATATTAATAAGTAAAACTCTGTTGCCTAAGAAGTGCTTGTGATGCAAATGTGTTTATTATGCATGTAAACTGAAAAGCGGCATTAGAAATTCATCGTGGCGTCTGTAGCTGGGGAGTGAGTTTGAGTGACGAGCCAGACTTGAAAACCATGTTAATAAATGAATTGTCTGCCAGTGTGTGCGAGAGCCTGTGTTTGTGTGATACCATCGGGTTCCAGTGGAGAACTGCCGCAGCCGAGTCTCATGACAATGGGAGCGAAAGCGAGTCGGCCTTCCACACAGTGCTTCCTGATGCTTTCCAAGATGTTGAGAGGGAAGTGGATGTGCAGATCACACAGGAACACAATGCTGTGACTATCCTGCAGAAGGGGAAACACAAACAAGCCCACATGAACGCAGCCATTCTGTGTAAATAATCACTAAATCGTTCCCATGACTGAGGAAAAGAGCGGTCTGTTTGATGTTTCGGTCTCTGAGCTGGCTGTGAGTGGATGTTCACGTATGCCTGAGATAGGATTTTAGGATTAAAGAAAGTTAAGACGACTGGGTTCTGTCTTTACTTCCAGAGCCTGCGGGTCATTCAGACATGAGTGACAGCCCCGTCATCTCACCGTGACAGTGCTGACACTTAACTGAGGGATCAACGTCCGTCCAAACTTCCAGCTGCTTCATGCCGCCTGTGGGTTGGTGCGTGCGCTTGCGTGAGTATGACAAAAGGGAGAGCGGGTGTAAGGGCACATACACACAAATAACCTGCGAGAGGGAATAGATGTGACAGCTATGGCATACACATGACAGAGGCAATGCAGCAAGCTGTCTGAGCGATTCCCCATCGCCCACAGCTGGGCTCTGCAGGAGAGGACGAAAGGAAGCAGGCAGGACGCTCGGAGATAAGGCCTGGATCTCCTGGCCATGACAGACTGGCCTAGATGTGACGTATTCATTATGCATGAGTGTTCTTTCTGCCTGTCCATCAGCAAGTAAAGGTCATGTGGTCAGTGTGAGTGGCTGACCTTCAGCGAGTGGCTTTTTTCTCCCTGCTGCCAGCTCACATATTGTTTGTTTCTCTAACCTCGATAGTGTCCACTCCAATCTGCAGTCCTGCTGAGCGCTCAAAGTTCCCCTCTCTCCTTAGATATTCATATCTGTCAAAACAAAACAGAAGCAGATGTCACCTGGAAGTCTTTAACAGGTTCTCAAACTTTTCCAAAATATGTTTAAACTTGTCTCACAACACACCTTGGCACGCTGCTGTCTCGGAGGGCCTGCTCCACGTCCATGTCTTCGCTCTCAAAGTCGACAATGATGATGCTGAAGTTGTCGTCCTTCGTCTGTCGATGGAGGTTCTCCATGTCAGAGATAAACTGCTGTACCCAGCGGGCCTGGTTTTTCACTGAAAGCAAGAAAAGCAATGACAATTTTTATATTTTCCACTTAATTTTGAACTGGGCTTAGTGGGAGGTGCAAATAGGCTATAACTGGTAATTAAAGTCTTACTAGTCTTAAAATAGACAGGTATTGTACACACTAATTTTTAAAGTTAAAAAACACATGTAAGATTTTTTTTTGGTTTTTCAAACTGACAATTGCTGATTTTTGGGGGATTTTCTAAGTCCCAGTGAGGTTGTAGATGGATTTTATGAAGATTGTGTGACCTTGAAATTGTTTCTCAATTCTGTCACTAGGGGTCTCTCAATCAAAACAGTAACAAAAGATTACAAGATATGTGGTGCTCAGCTCCATCCACTTATGTTGCTTGCTTTTCTTTTGAATTGAGGACACTGTTCAATAAAAACTGCTCCTTATAACAGGCATTTACTAAACAGTGAACCACTGTTTTGGTTTTATTGATAACTTAAATAACATGGGAGAAAAGGTGTTCAAAAATGGCCTTCCTTAATCACACTCCCAGCTTGCAGCATTAACCTTGTAGAACATTTTAACAAGCTTTCTCTCTTATTATACCACAGGGATACTCAACCCTCATCACAGATCTAATGCTGTCTAAATAGCATTTATCAAAACCCCAAAAATGTGGTGCAGACATCAGTTCTTGCAAAGGGGAATCCAACCACCAAGTCCATCAGCCTTGGCAGACCTTAGCATTATTGTGGATCAAACTAAACCAACATGCAGAACTTTCCGTCTGTCCACAGGTTCAAAAAATATATTTGTTGACTCTGGTTGCTGCTGCTGTGGAACAGCTATCCATCTCTCAAAGCAGCTGTGGTACCAGCTTTGTTGCTGAATACACCGAGGAGATGCTGTGATAGAAAGGCAGTGGCACAGTTGCCCTCAACAGACTCAGGTAAGCCCAAAATATATTGTTCCTTCTCCTGCTCTGCCCCTTGAGGTCAGAGAGTTTAGATTCCAGATACTTGCTGTCTTCTTGCAGTGATGTGCATGTAGCTTCAAGTTGCTCCAGGTGTTAGCTAACATCAGTCAACATCAGTCCCTGGCCTGAAACTATGGCTTAAATCTAAATAAGTAACGGTTGCAACTCTAGTTTGCGAACTATGTCCTGAAGGCAAAAGGTGCTGCTCTGTGCTGTCCCAGCAGGTCTGAAAAGTGTGCCGCTTTTAATCTAGCGCTACTGTTAGCACTAGTCGTGGAACTTTCTGCAGCTGGGTCTTACCTTGCTTGTTTCCTAGACTTGGACATACTTGGTGGTTAAATTCATGTCTTGTTTGTGAGTTGTAGCAGGGGAAAAATAGGGGTTTTATGGCGAAAAGTAAAAAGTTGGTAGCAGGAGCAAGTTAACGTACGTCTACTCTGTATGTCTATGTCTCTGCAACTTTCTAAAAGCCTGTCATTTCCCACTGCTGCAACTGGAGAAAAAATATATCACTTTAATGGAAGTCACGCTCAAAGTTGAAAAAGTAACATCCAGGGCTGTCAAAAGATTACAATTTCTAATCATGATTAATTTCAGAATATCTGTAGTTAATCACGATTAATCGCACCCTTTCTAATGCATTTTAAAATTCCACTATTGTGCAAGGTTAAAGATCCAACAACATTTTGAATAGCATCCACCCCTGCTAGATAATAGTGACACCTTTCCACAGCCTAGATTAAGTTTGATACAGGTGTTAATTATTGATAGAAGTGGAAATCATTAGTTATATGAATTCTAGGATTATTTTAACTGTACTCGACATTAATAAGAGACAAAACCTCCTGGTTCTCTTTCAGTTTTTTTACAGTTTATATATGGGTGGGAGAGGGAGGGAGCTCAAAGCCACATGTCTCTAAGTCCATGTATGTGTTCTGTATATCTAGAATGATGGTAATTTAACAATAAAATGTTCAACAAGAAGTTTGAATAGAAAAAAAGGTTTTCAGTTTTTCACAGCTGACCAAATGCCTAATTTCTGACCTACCCGGCACCACAAAGTGCACCATCACATCCCTCCTCCACTGCAGCATGACTGGCTGGCACAGCAAAGGCTTGGCGTACGTGGTGCTCCAGGGGGTTGCTCCAGGCCGGATGGGGGACTTGGAGGAGGGAGCAGGTGGAGGTGGTGTGGTGAGGCTGGATGTAGCGGTAGATGGGACTGAAGCTGGAGCGGAGGCCGGGGCAGAGTCGGTGTTCTCTAAACTCTCCTCTCCTTGCCTGCCACGGTGCAGCAGCAGGTAAATGTACTCTGACAGCCGCACCACGCTGCGGCCTCTCTCCATTAGCTCCAGCTCTACCAGGTAGCGGTTCCCTCTGGCTGAGTCTCGCCGTTTTTCCACGTTGATGATTCGCAACAGGGTGTAGATCCTGGGGTAAAGAGAGAAAAAAAGTCAAAGCTCCTGTGAGGAACCTTGTGTTTCTGTTGATTTTGGATGAAGTGCTTTCCTATATCTTTGTTGATTTGTCCTGTGCATTTGTAAGTTTTTTTTTTTTTTTTTTCTAAACAAAAAAGAGAAGCACTTCTTTAAAACTGTGTCTTCTCATTATCTACAGTGCTGTGAAGTCATCATGGTGTGATGTGGGAGGAAAATGGAAGTCGAGAGAAGTTAATGGCCATGCTGCTTTACTCATACACTCACTAAACATCAAGGTTTGTTAGCACTTCTGCATTAAAACAGTCTTCACATAGAGGATGGCTAACACTGAGCCAAAGCAGCAGGGCATGACCAGTGCACGCTCAGTGAAAATGACTTCTTGCTTTACATAATAGTTAGCAGATGAAAGCATAATTTGAATATACAAGGTTGTAGGGAAACATACGCCCTCTCTTAGCCTCTCATTTCTGTTTATGCTCACCCGCCGTTTTTCTCATTGAGCTTCTCCATGTACTGCGCCAGGACATCCACTACTTCGCTCTCGGCCAGCTGCAGGTTACCAGACACATTACAGCGCAGGTCGTTCCAGTCCGACCGCAGCAGCTCAAAGTCCATCGGATTCACTGAGAACGTCCTCTGCCAGTTAATACTCTCCTCTGCCCAACCCGGCCGAGCCTCCACCTCCTCATAGCTGTAGTCCGACATCTCACCCTCCTCTGGCTCTGGCTCCTGCTCTGGCTCAGGGTCTGGGTCGGGGTTGGCGTCCTGCTCCAGGTCTCCCGGGTTGTCTGGCTGCTGCTGAGACTCTGTGATTTCTGATGTCCTGAGGTAAGAGGTGACTCGTGTTTGAGCTTGTAGCGTGTTTTCTGTGAGGTTTATCCTTGGTGGAGTCACTTGAAGGGGGTGATGGGACAGTTGGGTGAGAGGATCCCCGTTTCTGGGTGACTCAGTAGTCTTTAAATCCTTGTTCTCCCCTTTCCTTCTGCTTCTCTCTGGATGTTTCGACTTCTGTACACTCTCATTCTGCATGTTGGTGCTTCCATTATGCAGGGATGTTTTACCCTCTCTTGTGGGGGGGTTGGGCCAAAGCTGAGGGGCACTAACAAGACTTTTACCTCCCCCTGCATGCCCTTTGGCACCTAGGTTAACCAACCTTGTTGTCTTCCCAGTTTGATAAAGAAAAACCCCAGGGAACACTTCTCTGGGATGGCGTGATGCTCTCTCCTCCCTCCTCTCTCTGCGCTGCTCCCTCTCCTTCTCTCTCTCCTTCTCCCGCTCCTTGGCAGGTCGAGGCCTGGTGATGTAGATCTTATTCTCCTCCTTCTTCTCCTTCTTGTTACCCTGGAGTCTGTTGTTGTTGACTTGGTGGGCAGAGTTGCTAAGGATCTGCTTGGCTCGGCTTGCAAGGGCAGAGAGGGAGGACTTCTGGGGGAAAAGGAGGGATGATTTAGTCAGTTTCTGGGGTGTTTCAGCCCCTTTCTCTCCTACTCCTGCTTTCTTCCCAGGGCCCAGCTCAGCAGGGCCAGTGCGGAGCCAAGACAGGGAGCGACCTCTCACCACATCATCCATGTCAGGCTGAAGCTCCCTCTGCTCCGTCTCTTCCTCTGGTCCTCTCCTGTTGTCCTGTCTCAAGTTATCTCTTGTATGATCTCTCCCCCAGTCTCTATCAAGATCCCTCTCATCTCTGTGAGGAAAGTGTATCCTCTCTCTGCGCCGTATAATACTGTTTACTGCTCCCTCCTCCTCCTCATCGGGGTCCTCCTCCTCCTCTTCCTCTTCCCCTTCTCTGCCAGGTGGTGTGGGCACAGGCTTTGAGTGCTGGTTAGAGGGGTTGGAGGTGTGGCTGGTCTGGCTGGGATTAGAGGGCTTCTTGGGTGGCTGTGTGCCAACGATCTCTGCTTCATCCTCGGTGTCTACCACCTCCTCTTCCTCGAGGAAATCTGCAGACAAAAAAGGATTCTTAAAGGTCGGCATATGTGTGTATATGCATGATTGCACATGCATGCATGAGTGTGTTTAATCATTACTAATCACCATCTGGATTGGGGAAGAAGAACGATCTATCATCTTCTTCTTCATCCATCTTCATGTATTTGTAGAAACCAAACCTGGCAGGAAAACAAGAGGAAACACTTTTAACATAAAGACAAGCACCGACAACTACATGCATTAGCAAATTCAATGCTCCTTGCAGCATAAAAGACCTAATCTTTAGACAAGAGGTTCCATAAATCCCTACAGTCAATTCACAGACATTTAAAAAGTTTTCTCATTATTGCAGTAATTTTTGTGAAATCCTTTTTTAGGCTTAAAGACTCAAACAAAAAAAAACATGACATTTTTGCACTTTATTGAGTAGTAGTTATTGAGATTTCATCTGGAAATCAACAGCTTTGTTATCTGCTGTCACATGTTTAAAAGCCCTTTTTGCATATCTTGCTAATTTTCTCATTATTATTCCTTTGATTTTTCAGGTTTAAACCCAAAGCCCTTAAATTTGCCTTTCCTTATCTTCCTTTTCTTCCTTCTGTCTGCAGATGAGAATGTGAATGCCAGTGTAAAATCTACTAAACAGATTCATAAAAAAAAAAATCAGAATCCCAATTTCTTCATAAATCACTCAACACAAGGCTGAGACTAATGTTCCCACAGCTCTGCAAGAGGGAAAAACATGTCCTTACTTCTCCAGGTAGATTGGGGACTCTCTGTAGAAGCACTTGTTCTCTCGCTCCATGTGGGTGAGACGTGTGAAGTCATTGGGGTAAACGAAAGAGAGATAGACCTAAAAGAAATAAAAAAACATCCATAAAAATAATCTCCTCAGCCTTATTAGCACTTATTTTTGAGCATATATATATATATATATATATATATATACTCTAACGCTCAAAAGTTTGAGATCACTTTTAATTTTTCTTTTTTTTTTCCCATGGAAACACTCTTGAAATTATCTGAACAGGAAATTTAGCTAATGAACTGGACCTGCTGGCATTGTCAGAGTCAGAAACAATGATTTTAATAAGGAATGTTTTTTAAACTTTGCCTTCACAGAAAAAAACACCTTTTGCAGCAACTACAGCCATGCAGACTTTAGGCATTCTAGCTGTCAATTTTTCAAGGAAATCTGATGAGATTTCACCCCATGCCCTGGAGAATCGCACACAAGATGGACTATGGATTGGCTTTATGGAGTCTTCCTTCGTACCATACGGTTATGCTGCTCCCACAACAGCTCAGTAGGGTTCAGATCTGAAGACTGTGCTGGCCACTCCATTACAGTCGGGATCCTGTTTGGCTGCTTATGCTTTAAATATTTCATAGACATTTTGGAGGTGTGTTTTGGGTCATTATCAGGATGAAATTGGAACCAAGCAATTTTGTCCACAGGGTATGGCATGGGGTTGCAAAATCTTGAGATAGCTTTCCTTCCCCAAGTTCCCACTAGCTGTTTTTTTTCTGTGTTTTTATGTTTAATCTTAAGAATTTCTTAACATATAAATAGTGACATAAGCTTGCTCTGACTTACCTCTTAGACCTTTTAAGACGTCATATTTCATCCAGTTCACTCAGGCCTATAAATCGTTTGACTGAACCTTCTCAGTCACAGCTCTTAGGCTCTGGACTGCTTTCACTCCATATACTCAGATTAAGAGTTGCATTTTTAACCCCCTTTTTATCCTCTGTTATTGGTCTTTGTATTTTTAAGTATAAAATGTCCTGTTGTTCTTAAATTGATCATACTTTTTGTTTTTAAATATGCTTTCTAAAGACATTCAGGCTGGATTTTTTAGCTCCTCTACCTTATCCCTGCAGCCACTGTAGTAAACCATGTTTTCCAACAGGGGGAAGCAGTGCTCAACAGTACCCAACCCTCTGCTTCTGCTATGTATTTTAATTCAAAGGATGACATGCCCAAGTAAGCACGTATTTAGCATCTCTGCTCCTGTGTTCTCTGTCCACTTTACTTAAATTAATGCTGACTCTGCAGGGGGGATACTTAAAAGAGGATATAAGTCTCATGCCATAATTGGATGCACTCCTGATGACCCCAAACTCTAATTTTACTAGGAACTCACTATCTCATGTACTGGTACAAAAAGCAGCATCAGTGTGGCAGGTTTTTTGTAAGTTCCAGAGGGAAGGTGATGGAGAGGTGACTTACAAATTGCAGACCCTGGTATCTGGCGATTGGAAAATCTTTGACCACATAAGTCGGGGAGTAGAGGCAGGCCGGAAGAACGTTTTCCAGTCGGGAGGGGTCGATCATTGGAGCTGAGGAGACAGCAGAAAGAGAGAAAACAAGGTGATCATTTAAGGTGAGATACCAAAAATGTCTATTTAGATTTTAAAAAGCAGGAAGATGATAACAGCAATAGAAAAACACAAAAAGTGGAGCACATTCGCCAAGAAGAAATGACAGTCTGAATACAGTTAAACTGACAACCGAGAGAGGCTGAGAGCCAGACCGTCAATCAGTCAGTCAGGGAAAATGACAGGCCTGAAAAAGGAGGATGAGGACAGAAATAGGGGGTAGTGTGAGATGATGAGTGGCAGATTTACTGCTGTAGAAGGTGTCCCTGGGGTCCGGCTTCAGCATATCCGCTCCGTGCTGCGTGATGCCGCCTCCCTCTGGACCCTGAGACTGAGTCTCCTCCGGGAGACGGATGTGACTGGCCAAGGTCTGGGGAATGTGGTCGACGCTATTCATCTTCAGACTGGACTCGTCTGAAACACACAGAGACAAGGAGATAAAGCCAGGCAGGGGAATGTAGAGTATCTATTTGGATTTAGTGTTTTTTAAGGGTCATATTTTTGTTAGGAATTTGATGTCATTATCAGTCACCAGAACAAGAAAGGAGACAGAAAATAGAGGTAGGGAGCAAAGAATGGAAGGAGGAAGAGGAGGAGAAATGTAAGCTGAAAAGTTGGAAGGAAACAAATACAGAGCTGAGTCATAATTACAGCAATCGATAGCAGGGGAGGAGGAGAGAGCATGTGTGATTAATGGCATGTCAGGAGCAAGGCCTGATGGGAGAAATGCTTCATAATTAAGAGGGTGGTCAGCATCATTTCTATCCTCCAGAGGGAGAAGTGCGCGCATTCACTGTGTGTTTGTGTGCACAGGAAGCTGAACAGGGAAAGCCTTTTCATCGACTTTCTTTCTTGAATAACAATGAGACATCTGTTGATCACATACTTTACAGGCCTTATATAAGTGATTCATCGTCTATGTGACTGAAATACTCAAAACAGGCAAAGAATCAACGGATGTCTTATTCTCTTTTCTGATTTAATCTTATCCAAACACAATGTAAATGCGTCCAGAAATGCCACACCAGTTTTTTGCATTGGCCCGTTAATTTTCCATCTTTCTTTGTTGCTCTCTGAATTTGATGTCCTCTGGAGTAAACATCAGAGGCCCTAAGCCTACAACATTGTATTTATTCAGTTTTTACATCATACTAAGAAATTTCTGGGAGATTTTCCTTGAGAACTTTGCTTATTGTGTATGGATACACAGCCCAATTTCCAAAAAAGTTGGGGTGTTGTGTTAAATTGTAAATAAAAGTGAAATGTAATAATTTGAAAATCTCATAAACCTGTATCATATTATCAATAGAACATAAACAACATATCAGGTGTTGAAAATGAGACATTTTACCATTTCATCAAAAATATTAGCACATTTTGAATTTGATTGCAGCAACACATCTCAAAAAAGTATGGACAGGGCCATGTTTACCATTGTGTAGCACCCTCTCTTCTTTTAACAACAGTCTGTAAACATCTGGGAGCTGAGGAGACCAGTTGCTGGAGTATTGGGAGAGGAATGTTGTCCCATTCTTGTTTGATGTAGGATTCTAGCTTTTCTACTGTGAAGAGATATGTGGTTTGGCATCGTCTTGCTGAAATATGTAAGGCCTTCCCTGGAAGAAACAAACCTCTCTACTTTACAGCATTAACAGCATTTCCAGATGTGTAAGCTGTCCATGCAATAATGCAACCCCATACCATCAGAGATGCAGACTTTTGAACTTCGGGCTGAATGGCCCCTCGCCTCTTCAGTTTGCAAGACACGGCATCCTAGTTTCCAAAAGGAATTTCAAATTTTGATTCATCTGACCATAAAACAGTTTTCTATTTTGCTTCAGTCCATATTAAATGAGTTTTGGCACATAAAAGATTTTGGGTCATATTCATATATGACTTTTTCTTTGCATGATTCAGCTTTAACTTGCATTTGTGAATGGCACAGCCAACTGTGTTTACAGACAGTGATTTATGAAAGTATTCCTGAGCACTTTTAGTGATTTCCAGTACAGAATCATGCATGTTTAAATGAAGTCCCCCGTAATAGCCCAAAGATCATTAGTATCTAATACTGACCTTTAGCCTTGTCCCCTTTGCACAGAGCTTCCTCCAGATTCTCAGAATCTTTTTGATGATATTATGTATTGTAGAAGTTGGAATATTCAAAGTCTTCACAATTTTACATTGAGGAACATTTTTCTGAAATTGCTCCAAGAATTTCAGATTCAGTTTGTAGCAGATTGGTGAACCTTTGCCTGACCTGTTGCCCATTAACCTTATTAGTTGCAAAATGCTCCTCCAGTTGTTTTTTTATTAGTACCATTTACATCTCCAGCCTTTTGTTGCCCCGTCAATCCAAAACAAGCTAATACTTTCATGAAATATCAAAATGTCATAGTTTCAAGGTTTGATGTCTTGCTTATGTTCTGTTGTGTATAAAATATGGGTTTATGAGATTGGAAAATCACTGCATTCACTTTATGTTTACGTTTCAGCACCCCAACTTTTTTGGAACTGGGTTTGTATATTCTCTGGATGCTTGCATAGCTACTGAAGTTGCACTTTTATGCTTACCTTCACTTATTGGAAATGACTTCTAACCTGAGTTTCCGTTAGCCAGCAATTACCGTTCCTTTGCCGGTAAAAAGGGCGGAAGCCCGGCAGATAAAAATATAACCGGTCAAAATGTCTGGCAGAAAACATGCAAATGACCAGATAAGTAAATACTGAATACTTGCATATTATATTTTGTGTAACCTAGAAGACATGTTGAGAGAATGCATTAACTAAAAGTTGCCTAATCTTACACCTTCTCTCCTGGTGCTGGGGTTGTTTATCTCCTCAGATGGCAAGCACATGGCTAATTATGTATGTACGATGATGTCAAAGCTAGCCTATCTCTCTGCGCATGCTCAGTATTCCTGGGTACTATGCAGGGAAAGTGGGAAAGTTTCACCAGAGCTTTCTCATACAACAGAATTTTAGTCTCAGTGAGGTTTTCCTGGTTAACCAAAGACTTAATATCATCAGTGGTATGGAAGGATTTTGAGTGTGTCATTGCTGCCAGTAAATGAAGAGGCTGAAACAAAGGGAACTGTCGTAAACACCAATGCAGCAGCAGAGAGAGAGAGGCCTATGCCGGCTAATTAGCAGAAGTAGGCCTAGATAAGCCGTTAATGGGAGGAGGACTGGACTATCTCCTGTGGAACTTTTGTCTTTTCGGGACTAGTCCAAATAAACCAGGATGATTGGATTTACTGGTTTAGCAGATGCTAAAGTTATAAAATCATGAGGACTGATATTAGCAACTGACGGTAAGACTCATTTTTCTTTTGAAATGTAGAGTTCTAATGCAGTGTCCAGGTAACAGAGCACTGGGGAGTTATGTTTGGATGCTTCATTGTTGTAGGTGGAGGATGGTATTTGGCTGTTGTAAGCTGCTAAGTTATGATAGCAGCCAGTGTGCTAACAGGCTAATGGTGCTGATGTGAAGCTAATTGTTGTTGTTTATGAGTTTAACGTGGGTGTACATTGTGTAACTGACTGCGTGTGTAAGGAAAAGCGCAGCCTTTACTTTGATACTCTAAACCACTTACACAAAGAAGAATAAGAGAAAGTCTTTGTGCAGTCAGTTCCAGGGTCTAATCATATGTCTGTAATAACAGAGTAATAATTACTCAGGTTTACTAACAGCTTGGTTTCTGTCTCAGTTTTGGGTCAGGTCTGGAAATAAAAATGTGTCCCGTCTCCCGTTTAACGCAGACTTGTATGTATCGATGTATCACAGAATACCAGATTTATGCGTTTTGCTGCTGTTAATGCAGCAAAATAATATTAAAGCAAATGTCCAATAGTTTTTCTAAATGACCGGAATTCTTGAGGATTGCCGGTCATTTTGACCAGGGACAAAAAAGTCTAGTGGAAACGCTTCTTCTAACACTGTATTATTATACCAGAAATGTTTTTGGTTTGAACCAAAGGGAGCTGGTGTAAAAGACTACTAGTTTTTCAAGTGGAGTATGTACTGATGAAAAAAAAGTGTTGAACCATCCATGTCATAGCATCTGCCTAAAACCCCCTGGAATAAAATGTTGCTGAGAGCGTGACCTACAGGGAGGAGCAGGGATGAAAGGATGGAGGCAGACATGAGGAGATGGTAAAGCTTGAATCCAGCAGGTGACCTCATAAACCACAAGAGGCCTCCTCCTTCTTCTCTGTAGTAACGGCTGGTCGTAAACATGATGGCATGCATTCCCTAGCAAACCCACAGCTTTACCCTAAAGTTTCCACTCCACACATCATTTACTCTGCCTTTCCCCCTCGT
This sequence comes from Cheilinus undulatus, assembly GCF_018320785.1. Taxonomy (NCBI): domain Eukaryota; kingdom Metazoa; phylum Chordata; class Actinopteri; order Labriformes; family Labridae; genus Cheilinus; species Cheilinus undulatus. Next base: position 33,655,830 of record NC_054873.1, read on the forward strand.
TAGCGATGCTGAATCTATGTGACACAGACACGGCTATTCCTGGAGCTATAGAGGTTTGACATCTAAAGATCGGATGCTCTCATCTGTGCTGTGAATGACATCTATAGAGGAAAACAGACTCTGTAGCTTCCCTTTGACCCCTAAATAGAAAAAAAAGACTATCTACAGCTCATGTAAAAGAAAGAACATGCTTATTTAAAGCTTTTACTAAAATGAGACAAAAACAGCCTGAAAAACAAGGGAGAAGAATGAGATAAAAAAAATGTAAGATACGTGACAGTGAACTACTGATCGGTACCAGACTAGACTAATGAAGGTTTTTTATAGTGTAAATTTTTCTCTTTATTTGGCAATGTTTTATCTTAACAAGAGTAGAAATAGGCAAAAAAATGAAATAAATCAGTGTTTTCAAAGATTAGTCAAACTTTTTATATTGCACCTTCCAGATAAATCCAATTGTAGTTGAAAGTGCTTGACAAGAAGTGGAGATGTTACTGACAAAAGGTACAAAAACAGATTTAGAGGCAAATACACACCAATATGAAATCAATAAAATAAAAAAAATGATGATAATAAAGAGAGGCATAAAATAAAAGAAAAAGCAGGAAAAATATGAATTAATAAACATTAAAAAACTACATTTACCCTAGGTAGACATACAGTGCATTTTTTGATTTTATTCTACTCTGTTTCTCTGGGATAATGCACTTTTTGGTTGATCTGAATTTTCTGATGCTTTGAGATGCCTCACCTTTAGTGTATGAAAGTTAAGGAAACCAATCCATCGTATCATAAAATATACTTACTTATTAATAAGCCAAAATCAGACATTTCCATATAAGGCAGAGGGCCAATTATTGTTATGTTTTTTATTGGTTTGAGAAAGATGGTCTTTACAGCAGCAGAAATAAGCTGCCACACTTAATACGACTGTTGGTGCTTGAAGATAATTAGAGCATTATGACTTGTAAATTGGACCTTAAGACAGAGCAGAAACAGAGCAAATGAGCATGCTGCTTTTTCTGCCTTTATCTATTTGTCTCTAGTCATCAGGGCATTATGAATCGAGATTTTGTTGTTATTTTGCCTCTGAATAGGTCTACCATATGCCCTGTCTCTAAATTCAGTCATAAAAATGCATGTAGGTAAATTACATCTTCTAGCAAAATGTTTTTTGTCAGATAATGTTATTAAATTAGACTGAATTAATTTGTTAAGTTTTCAGGCTTATTAAATCATAATTGTTGTAAATCATATTTATATCAACTCAGCCATGATGGAAATAAAGTTGCATTCAGCGAGAGCAGTGATGTTGTACTTTTTACTGGAGGATTGCTTGCCTATCTAGAGTAACAGGCACAGGTTTACAAAGTCACCCTCTGCCTCATGTAAGGCATTGAGATTAGCCTTATTGTTGGATTTGGTATTTTCTGAAGACAGTCTGACTGCGGACTGGAACTCTCAGACAACCCCTCTTGCAGACCACTACTGTGAGATGCCACATCAGTCAGGTTGGAAATACACACTAAAACTTCCAAAACTGAACTGGATTAAACTTCTGGTTAGCATTAGGGTCAAGGTTAGTAAGGATACCAAAAGTTCAAAGTCAATAACCTAACCTGAAAAACCTAATCACAAAACTTGTAATAAAGTCTGCTTACAGGAAAAAAAAATGTCCTTAATAATTACACTCTAACCTAGCTAGTGTAGCTAATGCTAAAGCTAACAAAGCTACATTAGCACAATGGCTAACATTGCTGAAGACTGTATAGTTTTGCAGAACTTAACTCATATTTTATTTATGTTAAATAACAATGTAGCAAAAGCTAAAGCTAACAAAGATGCATTAGCAATATTAGCATATGCTACATTTGCTTAAGCTAACTTAACTATATTAGCTACGTAACTATATTACGTAATATAGCTACATTAGCATGAGCTAAAAGTTGCTAGAGCTAAAAATACCCAGGCACATCTGCCTACGTAGTAATGTTAATGATGTAGCTAGCATAGCAACATTAGCTTAAGTGGAAGCAAACAACGCCAAAGCAAGCCACCATTCACATAGCTACTTATAAACATGTCTGTGCATAATTTAATCCCAGATTAGACCTGTGACCTTTATTCTGTCTAATTGATGAAATGTTGCTCAGTCTTTAAGGTTTGCAATTTGGTTATTTCATTGATACAATTGGTTGACTTTGTTTATGGATAAAACTTATTGAAAAATTGAATTGAAAAAAAAAAAAAAAAAAAACTCTTAAAGGGGGAATACGTTGTACCAGCAAATTACATCACTTCTGTCCTGACAGATGCTGTCCCACAGTTAAAGGTCTGCAAGAGGGGCCATCTGGAATCTACAGTCTGTAGCCAGACCCCTCTCAATTTTCTGGAGGCTAAAGTTTGGTTTCATAGGCTCAGCCCCATTACCCTCCTGCTCCTACCACTTAAGAATCACTTATGCTCCTTGTGGTTGTCTGTCTCAGCGCCCAGCTGAGCTGCTATCATACATTTGTCTGTAGTTTTTATGAATTCACACAATATCATGCAACATTTCCCTGGAAAGTTTGAATAAATTTCCACTATCTTTCAGATTATTGTTCTATGTTGTGTTTTGCTGCTCTGGCTTGAACTGTTGGCTACAATGCTCCTTATTGCCTCCATGATTAGTGGTGGTATTTAAACAATTGGTCTGTATACGTAAGCTTCAAGAGAACTTGTGGAAATGGAAGAAAAGAGCACAGATTACAGACAGAAAGCTCTATTTCTATCTGCATGGGTTCCAAAGACAGAGCTTAAATTAGCCTAGCTCTTCCTTTTGCATGTTTACATCAGGGGCATCCCAATTCTTGTTGGAATTGAGAGGCAGGGTAAAGTGCTATGGATACACGGCCCTTCAAACCTGAGATTTTCTCAGAAGCAATCCAAATGGATGGGACATTTCAAGAATCCCTTGAGAATAATTGGAAAGAAGACTGCTCAAAAAGGGTACTAATGTAAGTAGTTTCTTCTTAGATAACATTTGAAACTCATGAGAAAAATCAAATACCTTAATTTAATGTTTCAATGCAGTATAGTCTCTTTTTAAATAAGCTTTTTGAAAAAAAGAAAAAGACAAGAAATATCTGGCATTGTCATCATATCTGTGCAGGTAAATTCTGACTGTGTTTCAAAGGGCAGTTTCACTTGAAATCAAAGGATAGGGGTAAAACTTGTAATTTCTAGGTTCTATCATTTTTCATCATCCATGCCAAAATCTTCTTTGACTTAAAGCATCTGCTTTTAGAAATGGAAAAGCTGTCTTGTTTAATGTAGCTGTGTACTATGTAGTGTCAACTCTAAGAAATTCAACACCATGAGGGATGAGATCTATTTTCTAAACAGGCCATATTTCAGCTTTTTTTTTTTTTTTTTAGAATAGGTGTGGACCCATCAAAACTGGACCATGGGCTACAGCTGATTTAAACACTACAATGCTGATGTGAAAGCAGGATAATTGTAGTGACAACGAACCAGTAAAAATGAATGTGTAGCAGAAAAAAAGTTACAAGTTACTGCTGATAGATGGTAAGTAAATATAAATAAGATACTGCCTTGTTTGTGATCATGAACACAATACATGTGAATGAGTTATCACAGTGACAGATTTTTTAACTATAAGACAAGACAGCAGAAGAGCTATTCAGTGCAAAAGAGCTCTTACCTGTGTACAGGGAAATGTAGGCAGAGTCTATCACTTCATATTTCAGACCAGGCAGGAACGGGCGCCACTGTGTGTAAAAACACAAAGAGGGAGAGAGAGATTGAGTGAGAGGAGAAAACTCAATACCAACATGTAGAAAGTATAAGATGAACAGGAATCGTCCATCACGGTTTGCAGCCTAAACTGTGACATTGTCTCTGCTATTGATCTGAACAACATCACAGGAATCGATCCAGTGCTGGTTTTGTATAAACACACTTGAGAACAGAGAGAGAAGAGAACAAGAACAGTGGAAAACAGTGACAGAGGAGTGTGATGCCGTGAGGGATGAAGAAAGGAGGGGGAAACAGGCAAAACCAGAGCAGATATAAAAAAGAAAACAGAGTGTGAGCAGCGAGAACAGAGGCGTAGGAATAACACTAAGGAGATGTGTAGGTGTGAAAAGGAAGATCTAGTAATGACCTGAAAACAGAGAGAAGCACAAAGAGAGGAGTAAAGGAGGGAGGGAGAAGCTACAATTCTTTTAAATAGATTTCACAATTACAATGCCACTTCTGGTTACCAAGGATATAATCACAGGAGACAGGTCATTTTGCAACCCTCGGGATGAGAATACAAATATAAACACCCTGTGAGGCACATGCAAATGCCTCCATGTATGCATGCACACATATTTGCTGTTTTAGATTGTGCTGCAGTCCCCAGTTTGTCATTCACGTCACGTTGGTTGTAGCAGTGACTCTTGATATGTATAAAAGGCAAATCCAGCATTGGTTGTGTGCCATCTTTATGTTGTATCGCACTTCTTCACAAACCCCGCTGACACTTTAACACTGGAGCAAACAACCGAGCAAGTGCACAAATAAAAGAACAACAAACAAGGACACAGAGCGGCGTCACACTGAGCAGCAGCAGGTAGCAGCTCAGCAGGTCGCCAGACGCTTCGACATTGTGTCATTATTTTAGGGCGATTGTCCTCAAGGTCATGTCTGTAGGCAGGCACAGTGGGATGCCCTAAAGGACAAAAAAGTCAAGACTGCATGTTGTTATTGATATGTTGTGCCTTTGAGATTTAGTTTCATCTAACATGAAAAAAAACATGAGAAACTTTTTTAGGAGAATGTAGAATGACACTAAATCAATGGTGTCAGTGGTGCATGAATGAGATTGGCGTAACTGATGCTGAAACATCATTTTAAGGACAGGCTGCCCCTGAAATCTTCCTGAGTTGATTCTTCGAGTATGTTCATCACAGTAGGGAGTTTTCCCTTTCGAATGGGTGGGTTTTAGTAGGCGAGACATGAAAAAGATGCTGCAGCAACTAAAGATGTTTGATATTGCAACAGAGCCAAAAAAAATGATAGCAGCCTCTGCCTTCATGCCATTGCAATGGCAATTGGGTGTATTCACTACTTGTTTGCAAAGAATTTTTATATGCAGTACTCACACACCAGTGGAAGACCATATGACATAAAAAGTCATAATATGGGATGAAAATTCAAAATTGTGAGAAAAAAGTCCAAATTATGAGATAAAAGCCTTAATTTTGAGATAAAGTGTCTTTTTATCTAAGAGTTTTTATCTGATAATTTCAACTTTTGATCTCATAATTTTGACTTTTTATCTCATAATAAATGCATAAATTCAACTTTTTATCTAATAATTATGACTCAGGATCTTCTTTTTTCAAGAATAGCTTTACTTTAACATTTTTTCTTTTTTTATTTGGCGGAAATGGGCTTCCATACACACCAGCTCGCCCTGCTTAAATGCAGAAAAAGGCTGGCTGGAAAAAGTGAGATCACAGTTGGTGAAATTTGGCCATTTGCGTTGTGTGTCACCCCAATAATTTCAAATCCCCTTCCCTGGAATCCACAAGGGAAGAGAAAATGAGGCCGGCCTAGAAACACCTGGTGATGAGACCTCCAGGCTGACACCAAAAGAATGGGCCTTGCCTGGAACCTACTTGAGGTTCAGTTGCAGGACAGAACACGCTGGAGGGCTCTCACCCATGGTCTATACCCCAATAGGGGGTTATTGGCTTAAGTATGAAAGTAAACCCTAAATAGGCATTGCTTTACCTTCCTGTGGTCTACAGGTCACAATTTCATTCACCTGTCAATCATGTACAGGTGTGCCCTGGAGCATACCCTGCATTTCTGTCTGTTTTACTCTAAATGGGACTATAGCTACAAAATTCTCTCTTAAATGAGACTAAAACTAATGAATGGGAATGACCTTCAGTAAAGGATCCACAGGCCAGATTAGAAACCCTGTCCACCAGGGACAACAGTCTCTAAATATGGGGTGCACTGATGTAACCAATAGGATATGGGTGTCCAATGTAGCCAAAATTTGTCAGGATATATTCCTGTTGTTGACTGGCTTGAATGAATGTGTCTAAACAAGGTAAAAAAGGCACCTATCTAAATTTGTTTGCTTTTGTTCCTGGTATTCACAGTTTTCTCCACAGCTGTCTCTGGTGATGCATACCCTGTGTACTTGGATGCTTCCTCTGTGAAACACTGCTGACAGAGAGCAGCATGGAGAGGCAGAGGCCTGCTCACTGGTCCCACAAGTTCAACAGAGAGGAAAGAAAATCAATATCCAAGGGGAAATAATATAAAGAGCCAATCACAGGGCAAAATGGGTAGACAGCAGTGTTGTCCCATCATACCCAGACCACCCAGTGACATATGAGTGTTTGGTTTTCACTGAGCCTGGCAGAGCCCAGTGATGCTCCAACTCACAGTATGGTTTGATGCAAGTTTACACACACAGGTAGTTGATGTGTGGTTCCATCAGTCACAGGTTATTTTTGGCCCTCAATGATTAGGAGTTTATTGCTTTACAGAGAGCTAACTGCTGTTGTGTTTGTTTCCTTTAATTCAATCTGCTGCTCCAAAGCCTCAGGCATCGTGGGTATGAAGTTATTTGAGAGTTTGACACATAAGAGGCAACGACATAATGAAACTATCTGACCTTTTCTGGTTTATGTAAAAATCAATTCAAATTTAAGGTTGAATGAGATTAACAGAGTGTAAACACTACTGTTCGGTTCTCCCAGGGTCCTTAATTCTCCAGGGATTAAATCCTTTTTTTCACTATCCTCTTAAATTTCTTCCTTTATTCTCTGGCTTGTTTCATTAAGTGGGGACACACCACAAGATATTTGGGCCGATTTCATGCCTGATTTCCCTTTTAGATCAAAGTCAGCAAAGACCAAATTATTTAATGGTTCTTAAGACAGTCTTTCAAGACTGTCCTGTGGTGTGAGATGTGTAAAAATAATTTCACCTTCCCCATCTGCTCAGATGATGATCAGGGCCACCCTGAATTGAAATAATGAATATTAAACATTCAATATTCACAGTCAAAAATCCTGTTGTATGGAGGTGGGGCTGTTGGCTTCCTCAGCTGGGGACCTTCAGCTGGCATTGGGAAAGTCTGCTGAGTGCGAAACAGTTTGGATGAAAGTCAACACCTCAGTCCGAGGCCATGGTTCTCTGCCAAAAAAAGGTAGATTGCTCCCTCCGGATGAGAGAGTCTCTGCCTCAGGTGAAGGACTTCAAGTATCTGGGGGTCTTGCTCATGAGTGAGGGTAAAAGAGAATCTACACTAGATCTACCTCCCCACCCTCACCTATGGTCAAGAACTGTGGGTAATGACCAAATGCCTCCAAGGCACCTCCATTTGGAGGTCTTCCAGGCACGCCGTCTGGGAGGAGACTTTGGGGAAGTCGCTGGAGGTATTATATATGCTGTCTCGTCTGGGAGGCTTTGGGATCTCCTGGAAAGAGTTGTAAAGTGTCACTGGGGAGAGGGATGTCTTGGGTTGACTTGCTCAGCCTGCTACCACCACGTCCCAGCCCCAGATAAGTAGAAGGTGGGTGGATGGATGGATGGATGGATGGATGGAACACTGAGGACAGGCAAGCAAGCACTCATGGATAGTGACGTGGAATGGAAAGACAGCCAAGCTGACTGAAGAAAGAAGCACAACAAACAGCCATGGCGACATAACTAATGCAGTTTGACATTAGATGGAGGTCAGAAATGGAGGACCAACATAATGAGTGTTTAAATAGTGCAGCCAATAAAGCATAACACAGTCCAACAGACAAGGAGAGGAGTTAAACTGTAATGGAGGTCGCAGGTTTCTGAGAGCTTGCAACATTTGGCTTGTGTACTCTAAAGTTGCAAGATTTGGAGTTTTGGAAGTCTGAATGTAGAACTGTTAAATCTGTCACATCGTGTGTGGGGTCTGTACCATACACGGAATCAGTTGCGATCTTAAAAGGCTTTTTTGAGTTTTCAAGCTTTATTTCTAACACATCATCTCCTAATAAAGTATTGATCTTGCAATAAACTGAACATTTGGGGGAATTATTCGTCAAAAGTTTTGATTTTGAAAAGTTAATCACAGCAATAATTATCATTTTATACATCCCAGAGATCAACATGCACATATGCATGCACAAGGACACACACACCACTACACAGAGATGTGCTGAGGTTCATCCAAACCAATCTACATCATACATCTATGGATGTGCAATAATTACAATCTAAAACAAATGCACTGTCATGTGCATATGCTTTAGGCATGTAGGGCACTAAGGATTCATCACAGGGCCCGATGTGCCACAACCTGGGGCTGGAGAGAGAAGAGAGGGCAACCAGAGTCAAGCTTGACACATGTTGACGTGTCATTCGGCAGCCAAGGCCAAGTTCAACAGCATTTGTTTTGTCTGAACCTTTTCACCCCTGGTGGCATTTTTCAAGCCCCTGAAATGTTCACAGCACAGCCAGGGGCTCATGGCAGCCCTACTACCTGCCTGGACTGTACTCTAGCACTCTAGGCCATGCTGACTCACCACATCCACCCTGTACGCCACCCTTAATGTGTAGACTTTGTTATTTTTCCAACACATTACTTTTCCATTGCCCTGGTAATATGTAAGGACATCTAGAGCATGACCTGGGTTGTGTCAGTCCTCTTCATCGTGCCCTCAGGCAGCTTACTCAACACATCTACGCCTTAATGTAGCCTCCATTTTTGGCCCAGACATGCCTACAGAAGTTCTGCCCAGTACCGTATGTCCATTTCAAAAGCTTGTCAAAACATCTGATGCCATTGGATGTATTTATTTTATTTTTTATTCTTTAAGAGGTCTGAGGCACTCAGAAAGACTGTAGATAAAAAGCCTTTATTGCATAGGGCTACAGAGTCATAAAAAACATGCCAACATGTTTCAGCCTAACAGGCCTTCATCAGGGCTTGACAAAAGCTGTCAAGCTGTGGTCAATTTAGAAGAGATAGAGGTTCACTGCATTCCTAGCTGTCTTTCCTTTTTTCATCTGTGTGGGACTAATATACACAAGGCTTTACGGTCAAATGATCAACAACAAAAAGACTTAGGTAGGGTGGAAAGCAGCACAATACAAATGCTAACAAGCCATAAAACACCTGCCTGGGGGAAAAAGGTCAGACGAAACAGGAGCATTCTCTTTATTTACCTTATATGAAAGGGGGAGTCAGGATAAGCCATGACTAAGTTCAGGAAAGCCTTAAGATTCTCTGATAGTTGTTAGGGTGACTGCCTTAAAGGCTGATGCAAGACTGAAGCTTATGGCAGATGTTTCCATATTTTCCTTATAAAGACATAGAGTGAAATGAATAATAATATGACAATGAAATTTACCACAATGATTTTAACCACATAACCCAGAAATCAACAACTGTGCTGCAATCCATAACTTAGCTGAGAATAGCCCTGAATACATACAGAAACTTTTAGGGTGTTAGTGCTTACTATTAGTGCTTGCAATTCCGTCAATTTATATATGACCCAGTGTTCACACTCTGTGTCTTCTGAGTTAGAGCCAGGAGACATGGAGAAGACACTTTAGATTAAGAGTATTTAGGCTGTCTTTCAGTGTTAATTTTGTCATCTAAAACTATGACTAAAAATGTTCATCTACAGACTTTTTTTCTATGACAAAAACTAGACTAAGACTAACAAAAACAGATCTTTGATGACTAAAACTTACAAAAACTAAGTTTAATTTTGTCAAGATGACTAAGACTAGACTAAAACGTAATTTAGTTTTTGTGTGGAATTCAAAAGCAATGACATTTCTCCAATGTGGGCAAATTTGTCAAAAAAACAATGTAACTCTGGCTAGTCTGCCTCTCAGCTGTAGAGAGCAGGGACTCCAGGTTTGGCAGGATGCATAGAACACACTACCATGATTTGGTACCAGATTTAGGCAAGAAAATAAATGCTTTTACTCAAAGTAAAGACTAAAATGTGAGGACTTTTTATGGACTAAAACTAGACTAAAATGTTTTAAATTTTCGTTGACTAAAACTAGACTTAAACTAAAAAAGATAGAAATGACTAAAATGTGACAAAAACTAAAATGCATTTCATTTAAAGACTAAAACTAAGACTAAAATTAAAAATAGCTGCCAAAATTAACACTGCTGTGTTCAGTCTTATTATGGCATTTATTGACAGAAAAAAACTGACAACAGTATGACAGCCTTGCAGACAGTTGTTTCATCACTTGTCAGAGATGGGTAGTGAGAAAAAGGATGATGAGTAATGGTTCAAGACTGGATTAAGGACAAAATGTGGTCAAAGAAGAAACATAAGAAGATAGAAGAGATATAAATGAAAGATACCGCAAAGAGTTAAGAGTGTGTGATCTGGATAGTAGGTGGAGATAAAGAGAGGTAAAAAGGAATGAAGAGAGTAGCAGAAACAGACTGACACATGCATTTCACGAATGAGGAGCATCAACATTCAATTATATTTTTCCAATAATAATCTTTTAACTGATTCTCAACATGCTTATAGGGATAAATATTCCACAGCAACAGCTATGACCCAAATGCTAGATGATTGGTGTAATGATATTGAGCAAAAGAAACTGATTTGAGCTGTTTTTCTTGATTTTTCTGCAGCATTTGATATTCTTGATCATGAATTATTATTAGCAAAATTAAAATGTTATGGGTTTTCATCCTCTGCTCTGTTAACAATCAAAAGTTATCTGACTGAAAGATGGCAAATGGTTTATTTTAATGGAAGTGAGTCAGATCTAAAACAGGTTAAACATGGGGTGCCTCAAGGAAGTTGTCTTGGACCTCTTTTGTATTCTATTTTCACCAATGATTTCCCTTTGGCATTAAAGACGGCTGATATGATGATGTATGCAGATGATACAACAGTCCATTTTGCTGGAAGAACTATAGAGGAATTAAATTAAAATTTATGTGTTGAAATGAAGTTGGTGTCAGAGTGGGTCAGCTGTAATAAACTTATTTTAAATGTGGCTAAGACCACCAGCATGGTTATAGGCTCAAACTATTTATTGCGCTCAAATCCAAAGCTTGATGTCATAATTAATGATCAGTCCATCAAACAGGTGAATGAAGTTAAATTATTAGGAATTATCATAGATCATACATTGTCAAGGGACTTGCATGTTAAGAGGATAATAACCAAAATTGGAAACATTCTTTCAATGATTAGGAGATGCTCTAAATATCTAACAACAAAAACCACTAAACAAGTAATTCAAGCTTTGGCTTTGGCTTTACCACATATGAATTATTGTGCAGTTGTTTGGTCCAATACCTCACTAGCCAACATTAGAAATTACAACTTGTACAAAATAAAGCAGCACGTGTTGTACTTTCCTGTGGAATGAGGACAAATATTTGTAAAATGCATGTAAGTCTCTGCTGGCTGGATGTTGAGAACAGACTGACATATTTGTTGATGGTATTTATCAGAAATATAATTACAACAGAGATGCCAAACATCTTTTATAGAAAATTATCTTTTAGTTTTGAGACACATAAATACTCAACTCGACAGGCTGCTGGAGGTTATTTTATCTTACCCAGATCACTTTCTCAACATACAGTAATATACAGAGCTATGATGGAGTGGAATGCCCTTCCAAATTACGTTACACAACAGAAAAACATGGCAAATTTTAAAATAAAGCTAAGAGATTATTACTCTACTCATAATTTCATCCATTAGTGCTCCCCGAGAAACTGTAGGGATACCACTTGGGCCCATATTATTATTTTATATCATATTATATTATATTATCACTTAGGGTGTTGCTCCAATTTAAATAATTATGTATGCTTTTGTTTTCTGTTCTTAGTGTTGGGTCATGGCATCTTTTGTGTGTGACATGATAAATGTGTTGCGATGATTCAATTTAGGAGCTTGTAATTTTGGATTTCAGTGTTCGTCTTGAGTGTTCTGTGTGTATTGGTATACTATTGTGTGTCCTTATATGTATTTTCTTCTGTATGTAGTTTGTGTCACTCATGGAAATTGAAAAGACCCCAGGAAGAATAGCTGCTGCCTTGCAAAAGCTAATGGAGATCTAAATAAACAAACAAACAAACAAAGTATTTTTGCATTTTTCAAGGCTCAACTCCTTGTCCCTCCCTGTCTTCTTCTGCTCCTCACTTAAATGGACATAAGAGCTGTTTTAGCTGCAGGGGAAGAAAAGAAATAGAGGGTGCTCTCCAATAACCTGACATGACAACAAGCCTAACACAGCATTTGGCAATAATTGCTTGATCTCTATGATACTGTTTTCATTGTGAAAAGTAGTATATTGAAGCTGTATTTGAAATTTTAACTTGTTTCAGACCCACAATTTAACTAAAATTTACCAATCTAGACATTACAAAATATACTGCTCAGGTACCAAACAACCATGAACAGAAATAGTTCCAACTCTAGCTGGTAAATGGACAAACAGCTCTCACTATTGCCACACCAACAAATAAGCCGTATAAAACATCCTTCCCCCATGATTCAGTCCGCCACTTCATTTGAGTCTGACTGAAAGGTCACTGACAGCACAGTGCTTTCTCTGACCCGTCTTTGTGTGTCTGTTGCCAGACAACTGTTTGTCCACAGAAACTGTGACTTCATTGACAATGACAGGTTGCTAACACGCCAAAAATTATGCCCTGTTGTTGTGGTGTGAAAAAGGCAAAGTGACAGCCAACAAGCTAATGAGAGAGTGCATTATTAACCTTTTAGCATCAGTCTCTTTGTCTCCTGGTATAGACCATGTAGAATGAAGATGTAATATAATGCACTAATTGTTGCACTGTCACTTACAAAGGAGTTGAATAGAAGAAGATTGTTTTCAGCATATTTTGAATACACTCTGAGTCATCTGACTCACTGTTTTTGTTTGCATAACCAACATTTACTACTTGTGACAACTGGAAAGCAGCATTTATTCACTTTCTTAAAAAGCATAAGAAGGCATGATCAGTGTCACTCCCATGTCTTTTTGGTAATACAAAGCATTAAGGGTGCCTGATAATCATAATGTTTTAAAAATGGGTTCCCACACACAAACTTTTGAAAATGCCACCATTTATTTTGTTAACTATTATTAGTTTTTCAGTTATTTTTTTCATTAATGGAGCATATTTCCACATAGGGCTCTACATCCTGAAAGATGTGATAACATATTGTTTTCATTTCTGTTTTCTCTGCAGCTTCACTGAATGTTTGTAAAAGCTAAACAATAAAAATTGAAAATTGAAAAATGAAAAAGACATCCTCCTTCAAATCATTGGTAAAACAATTGTGTGAAGATATTTCCACAACTTCTTGGGGTTTTTCTTTAAATAAACTTTGGTCCTGCCAAAAACTAACAAATATTTTGAGGTTTTAACTCCTTAAATGCCAGTTTGATTGCACAATGTCACTGTTATTTTGTAAAAAAAAAAAAAAAAAAAAAAAAAAGACTAAAGGGTCTGGCATCGGTTTATGTTACAGAACTTCTAACCCCTTATGAGCCAGCCTGCACCCTGAGATCCTCGGGTAGGGGCCTCCTGGTCGTTCCAAAGTCAAGACTTGTAAGTAAAGGTGACAGGGCCTTCTCCATCAGGGCCCCTCGACTTTGGAATGACCTCCCTGAGGAAATAAGGCGTACAGAAACAGTCACTGCTTTTAAATCACTTCTTAAAACTCATTTTTATAGACTTGCTTTTATGTGATGTCGTCTTCTTACTCATTCCTATTCCTTCAATCATGGTTTTACCCTTTACCTCCACTTTTGTTACATTACACCTATTTTTGCTGTTTTACTGTTATTATTGTTACTATCAATTCTTTACTACTTCTGATTTTTAGCTTATTTAGTACATTTTGCTCTTCTTATTCATGTTTTAATATCTCTTACTCCTCTTACTGTTTTGATTTTCTATATTAATGATCTTGAGTTTTTAATTTAGGCAGTTCTTACTGGTTTTAGCTTTTACCTTTGATGCTTGTATCATTTTAGCGTTTTCACTCCTCTGACATATTCTTTTACACTTATTCTTCCTTTACAATTTTACTTCTCTTAATGTTTTAGCTCTTATTGCTTCTCTCTTACTTGCCTCTTAAAACTTCAGTCCCCTTGGTCTCAGGTTCTGTGGTTGGGTTCCTGTGTTGGCCGGGTACCCGTGGGTTCTTATGATGTCTTGTTTTAATGATGTCCCAGGATGTCTCAGCGCAGGTGTAGTCATGTGAAACATATCAAAGCTCTTATGACTTCCATGGATTTGTATTTCTAATGTCTCAGTAATATTGTTGTTTGGGCTGAACCTATAGTTTGGTTTTGAGCTTGTTTAGGTTCTCTCCCCTTGAGTGTTCTTTTGTCTTTGTTGTTGTGTTTTGTTGTCTTGCTGCTTTGTTTTTCTGAGTGTGAAAGCACTTTGTAAAACCTTGTTTTTAAAAGTGCTATATAAATAAAGTTGTTATTATTATTATTATTAAATATTGGCACCGGTGTTGCTCAGGGGGAAGAAGACAGCCAAAAGCAGAGGCTATAGTCCTCAGCACACTAGTCATTGGACCAATTCATGGTCTTGGTGTATGTTTTGTGCATGTCTTCCCCCAGTCTCTCACCCCATATATCACGTCTCTTTTCAGCTGTCTTATAAACATTAAGATGAAAAGCCCCAAAAATAGTCTTGGGAAAAATACCCACTCGGTTATTTCCAGGATCTCAAAATCTCCAAGATATCTAGATATTTGGTGGTTTTAAGCAGGATTGAAGTAGATCTAAAAATCATCAAAAAATACATGATACTTTTGCTATTTTTTTGAAGAACATACCCATTTTTTTTTTTTTTTTTTTTTTACCTGAATTGCAAAAATGCCACCATTTATCTTGTCATGTAAATTGGCATCACCAAGTTCCCTTAGAAAAATTGAGACCTTCTGCTGAATTTAAGATTTCAGTCCATAGCTCTTGGCGAGCTTGTAGACTATAACAATAATGGCTTTCGATTTATGTAGTTCCATATGAGCCGTTTCCTCCAAGATGACATTTCCGTAGAATTTATGCACTTTGTAGTTTAGCGTCACTTGAAGAAGAAACCCCATGTTCTCATCCATCCATACTAACATTTCTGTGTTAGCCATTCTTTTTTTTTTTTGCTCACACCTCCCCACCCTTTGGAAAATGCAAAGAAAATGCAGTTCTTCAAGTGTCCACTTGAGGCTGGCTACAGAAGCACCCAAAATCACATACACACCCCATGTTAAAATGATAATTTCTAAACAAATAGTAAAAATGTTTAGAACCTGGTTCAAACAAATATTTGGGTGGAAACAGTAATGTCCTGTTGGGATGGATGTGTCCTAAATAATCTTTAATTTTTTAAACAAATATTGCAGCGCGCTGTGGTTTGTTCATGGTCCAAATCTGCAAATCTGGCAAAGGTCCAAACAGCTGACGATAACATACAGTGCTTATGGGACAAAACTCAGGATTTGCGCCGGTAGCTGTGCTGTTGTGTGTGCGTCTCTGTGGTGAAGGAGGGGGAGGGTGTAAAATACAGGAGCCCTGGGGGGGAGAGAAAGAGGAGTGCGGAGGAATATCTGAAAATCTAGATTTTTATTTTTAGTTTGTCCTAAACAACAAAATTTGAATTCATTGATAAAACTGATATCGCACAGGCCTACTGGTAGATCAGATAAGAAATGGCTTTTAATGCAATTTCAATCATTTATTGCCACTAGCTTAGATGCCATCTGCTATACCGTTTGATCAGAATGCTTTGTGAGGGGCTGTCAACCAATGGCAGGCTGTTCCATCATCATGCTGTGTCAAACTGTGCATGCTTAAAGACACAAAACATTATGAAGACAGCCTGAACTGTGCAAAATTGAGAGAAAAGAGAGAGTGGCCTTCTGTGTCATTGTCATTTAAATATTTAGCAGTAAACTCAAAATAATCAGCAGGAAAACAACTTTAAATGTCAGAGAAACGCTGTATATTATGATTCTATTGGTTGAAACGTATTCTGAGCTCACTATAGGGCTAAAACAATGTGCCAGTTTTCCAGAGCACGGTCAGTTCAGAAAGTTCACACCAGTATCTGACTGGTATTCAGCATCGGCCGATATCCAACGCTCTGAAATTAGAATCGGTATCAGAATTGGTTCATATGAACTAAAGCCAAACCAAACACTACTGAATGCAAACTTTCAAAGCCTTGTTGCTTTTATATCAACACAACCAATGCAGGAAACAGTACCAGATGTGTTTTAAAAGTTTGCCATTTAATATATTATTAAAGACCTTAGTTTAAATATTAATGCATGTCTTTCTTAAGAATAAAGATACATATATAGGTTGACAGGGGATAACAAAAAAAGTTTCAGTTACCGACAGGCTGCAAGAAAAGTACTGACAGTTTTGGTGTGAAGAGAACAAAGTGTGAATTTTAACATTGGCAGTGGCGGAAAGTCTTTAGCACGGAGCTATGCTTTTGCACGCTGACAGATGCATCAAGGAGAAACTCCTGACAGACTCTGAGCAGATACCTCTCCAGCAGAGCACAGAAGAAGAGTGTTGGTGTTTTGATGCTTTGCTGATACTGATGTAGATCCTTCACATAATAAAAGCTGACAGTAAAGATGAGCTGTAAAGGCTGCTGATCAGAGAGGGCTAAGCAAAAAGTACAGCAGGAAAACAGGAGAACATAAAGCTCCTGACTGATTATACTCTTATTTCCATTGACAGCCAGACAAAACTAAACACTCACATGCTGCAGGATAAATGCCACTCTCCATTCCCCTTCACACTGACACCAAAACGGTGGCTTGTTTTTTTCCGTCATATCATGTCTTGCCTGAGGACGAAGGAACAATATTCAAAGAGGGATGAGGAGGTGGAAAGCGAGACGGGCTGTTTGATTATCTGTGTTGAATTAAACATTAGCTAAAGTGTCTCAGACCCGACATTTCAAAAAGACAAATGAGCCAAATATCCACAGCAATTACTCGCCCATCGTACTCCGTGTGTCCACATTGATGCCCTGTGTGCTCTGAGGGGAAACTAGTTAGTCACACTAGCACTCTCTCTAGATTCACATCAAGTCAAGCTTACATGACAGTATGTCTTAGCAATGCCTCTGAAATTCATTCATCCCTCTGCAGCCATGTGAGTAAACATGCAAATACAGTACATGCAAAAATTTTGGCTATGAACACCTGCCTTATAGGAACAAAGATACAGTTTAGCTTGTTGTGCTGATTTAGGCATGCTTACGGAGATGCATATTGCTGATATGAATATGCACTGTCCTGATTTATCATTTAGATAAGTAAACAAACAGGGAAAAATGGACTGGATGAGTTTGTTAAAAATGCTGATTGAAATGCTCATCTCAAAATTAAATCCCCTGGATCAGTGCTTCCCAAAGAGTGGCCCTGGAAGTACAACAGGTGGGCCGCGAGAGGTCATTTAAAATATGCAAAAACAATAGGAATACTCATTTTTTAAAATCACATTCTAAATTATCATACAATATATGATTACATGTTATAATTTAAGTCTCAGAAGTGATATAACACAGCCAGATGTTTTAACTTCTTGTCTTTTATTTTGTCTGACGTATACAACTGGTGTCATGGTTTAAGTTGTGTTCCATTATCTGGTGACACTCTGTTTAATATTTGACTTTCTTGATTTTAAGAATTTATCATTAAAGCTACCTGGCAAGATTTTGCTAGGCCAGAAGTTTCCAAAAAGGGGGCTAGGTCGCAAGACACTGAAGGGTGTTGCAGGATGCTTTTCATTTAAAAAAAAGCAAATCTTTATATATCCATTATATCCATTATATATATACATACAGTCATGGACGTATTGGCACCCCTGGAATTTTTCCAGATAATACACGATTTCTCCCTGAAATTGTTGCAGTTACAAATGTTTTTGGTATACATGTGTTTATTGCCTTTATGTGCATTGGAACACAAAAAATCCAAAAGAAAAAGACAAAATTGACACAATTTTACACAAAACTCAAAAAATGGGCCAGACAAAATTACTGGCACCCTTTTAAAACTGTGGGTAAATCATTTTATTTCAAGCATGTGATGCTCATTTAAACTCACCTGTGGCAGTAACAGGTGCTGGCAATCTAGAAATCACACCTGAACCCAGTTAGAATGTCTAAAAGTTGACTCAACCTTTGTGTTGTGTGCCTGTGTGTGTCACACTAAGCATGGAGAAGAGAAAGAAGAGCCAAGAACTGTCTGAGGACTTAGGAAGCAAAATTGTGGAAAAATATGAACAATCTCAAGGTTTCAAGATCATCTCCAGAGATCCTGAAATTCCTTTGTCCCCTGTGTGTAATATAATCAAGAAGTTTATAACCATGGAACTATGGCTAATCTCCCTGGACATGGACGGAAGAGAAAAATTGACAAAAGAATGCAACCCAGGATAGTTGGAATGGTGGATAAACATCCTCAGTCAACTTCCACACAAATTCAGGCTGTCCTGCAGAATCAGGGAGCAAAAGTGTCAGCTCGGACCATAAGTCATAATCTGAATGAGATGAAGCACTATGACAGGAGACTGAGGAGAACCCTACTGCTGACAAATGACATAAAAAAGCCAGACTGGAGTTTACAAAAATGTACCTGAGTAAGCCTCAATCCTTCTGGGAGAACATTTTGACAGATGAGACTAAGGTAGAGCCTTTTGGAAAAGCACGTCATTCAACTGTTTACAGAAAACAGAATGAGGCCTACAAAGAAAAGAACACAGTACCTACAGTCAAACATGGTGGAGGTTCAAAGATGTTTTGGGGTTATTTTGTTGCCTCTGGCACTGGGTGCCTTGACTGTGTGCAAGGAATCATGAAATCTGGAGACTAATAAAAAATTTTGGGCCTCGTGTCAGAAAGCTGGGTCTGCGTCAGAGGTCATGGGTGTTCCAGCAGGACAACGACCCCAAACATACCTCAAAAAGCACAAAGAAATAGTTGGAGACAAAGCGCTGGAGAGTTCTGAAGTGGCCAGCAATGAGTCCGGATCTAAATCCCATTGAACACCTATGGAGAGATCTTAAAATTGCTGTTGCCAGAAGCACCCTTCAAATCTGAGAAATCTGGAGCAGTTGGCAAAAGAAGAGTGGTCCAAAATTTCAGTTGAGAGGTGTAAGAAACTTGTTGATGGTTATAGGAAGTGATTGGTTTCAGTTATTTTTTTTCCAAGGATGTGCAACCAAATATTAAGTTGAGGGTGCCAATAATTTTGTCTGGCCCATTTTTTGAGTTTTGTGTAAAACTGTGTCAGTTTTGTCTTTTTTCTTTGGATTTTTTTATTGTCCCAGTGCACATAAAGGCAACAAACACATGTATACCAAAAACATTTGTAATTACAACAATTTCTGGGAGAAATGGTGTATTTTCTGGAAAAATTCCAGGGGTGCCAATACTTTCGTCCATGACTGTATATATATATATATATATATATATATATATATATATATATATATATATATATATATATATATAATGAATGCAATTGGAAATAAAACAAAGTTAGAGTTGAGCTTAAATGCAAGTAATGTGTTCAAAAAAATCCTAAAAATGAAAATTTGCAAATTTGATGCCTGGTGCAACATTGATCGCTTTAGCAACCTCCAGGGATTGTGGGAGTCCCAGGCCTCTGACTCTGTTATTTTGGGGGTCATGGGCTGAGAAGTTTGAGAACCCCTGTGCTAGGCATTTACATTTAAGGAGATAAATGTTCAAAAAAAAAAATTGATGTGACTTTGCAGATGCCTGATCAAAACAAAATAAATGGCAGCGACTCATTAAATGTACTTGTTGACCCTACAAACACTTTCAGAATAGTGTGAATGTACCGGAAAGCAAAGTATTTGCACCATAATTCCCTGTTTTTAAAATTAAATTATGATACATAAAATGTAAATATTGTTCTCATTATATGGTTATACATGGGTTTTGGTGGGCCTCAGAAGATTTTCAGGTCTCAAATCGGGCCTACTGAAGTTTGGGAAAGGCTGCCCTAGATATTTTAGGTCTGCAAAAATAACTATTGAAACTTAAAACAGTTGTAAATTCATTGTGTTAAATATGAACCAAACTATGCAATGAACATAAAAAACTACTAACTCAAGGCTATTAAAGTGGAATCAACTTAACTGAAAATTTCCAAGTATTCTGCTTTCTCATTTATGACAATAAGTCCCTCCAAGATTTTGCAGACCATAGAGAGACTTGTTAAGACAGGATAAAGAAAAACATAAGCATATGAAAATGAAGATGATGAGGACATAATGAGCGTGTATGACAGGATACTACACAGCTGCCTTTATAATGTTGAAATGATATGTCATGTGTGGGACGGTGGTCTTTACAAAGCGTCAGATCACATCTGCATTGAAGACAATAAAAAATGTCGACATGAAAGACAAGAAGGAGGAGATATGAGGTCCACCCACAGAAACAACCAGGCTCCTAAAGGATCCTGTGAATGGGCTGTCCTGTAATCTGTATCAATTATTCATATCAATGTGTGTTCTCTGCACAAGCTCTCTCCTACATTAAGAAATACATCACAGGCTGTTTAGCTGTGATCAATCACATACACACCATCACCTGCCGTTGCTTTAACAGAGGTTTGTAGCATAGCTTGCTCAGTAGTTAGATTTCTGTGTGGCCCATCCAAAATTCTGTGCAAACCTAGACATTGCAAAAAAAACAAAAAAAAAAACCATACAATTCTCAAAAAAAAAAAAAAAAAAAAAAAAAAAAAGGGGGTTTACATGAATGGGCATTTACATGAATGGGCATTTTTTTGTAGGTTAATGTGAGCCTTCCAGTTCAAAAATATATTTCTGCATTGCTTCAATGTATTATTGACAATGTTAGCAGGCATATGTTGCTTTAGCAGCTGGTCTGCAGAAAGCCTCACACTTTTAATCACTTATGATCAGCCCTGAGGTAGCTACAAACATAATAATAACAATGGAAAGTCCAACTTTTGACTTTGAAGTTATTAGTAGTTGCGGGTGGTATTACCTCGATGCACAGTGACATTTAGAGCCACAATATTCACACTACTGTGGTGTTTTGCCTTTGAGTGTTTGCACAAACTTGTAAAGGACAAGAAGGAATTATTCAATGAAATAAAATGTGTGAACTGTATCTCACAAGGATAAGACACCCTTTCCTAAAAAGTTGGGACAATATAAACATAAATAAAGTATGTGACAATTTCCAAAAGTAAAGCCCCATGTTTTAAAAGAAAATATCACAAAGCAACATAAAATGTTGGAACCAAGCACTTCAGTTGTTTTAAAAACAATTCAAAACACATTCGGGTTTTATGCCAGCCTCCTACTTAAAAAAAAAATTGAGACAGAGTCATGCATACCACTCTGTAGCATCATGTTTTATTTTAACAGCACTCACTATGGAGACCTGTTTCTGAAATTCTGAAAGTGAGTCCAAAACTTGGTACAAAAGTGGCAACTTGACTGAAATTTTTGAAGACATTTTGCCTGTCCTCCAAAAGCCTTCTTCAGTTCTGTCAGTCCCTTAGGTCCATGAAATGTCTTCAGAACCTCAAACACGTCCAAGTTTGGGATAACCATGACCTGGATGAATAAGAACATCCAGACAGTTGGAGAAGTGAGTTTTCCTTTAGAATTTCAAAGCCTTCCAGTGTCAAAATCTAGATTAAATCAAAATGTGTCATACCCCAATTTCCAATACCAGAGTGTGCAATATTTATTTTTTCAGAGCTAGTTTAATCTATCTAATAATGTGTTGCTTATTACCTCTGCCAAAGAGGGTTATGTGATCGGCAGGGTTAGTTAGTTAGTTTGTTAGTTTGTTAGCAACATAACACAAAAAGTTAATGACGGATTTTGATGAAATTTTCAGGAAATTTCAGAAATGTTATAAGGAAGAACTTATTAGATTTTGGGAGTGATCCGGATCACCGTCTGGATCCAGGAATTTTTTAAATGATTTGTTACTATTGGGAAATAGGGCTAATGGCGGAGGTCTGCGCTGTCTGAGTGCTTTTCTAGTTTTATCAAATGATTTGTTTTTTGTCCTCAGAATTTAACATTCATAACAACTACTGGACATTTTCTTCAGACAGCCATATGTAACAAATAACCTGAATTTAACAGCAATAAAACATACAAAAACAGAAACATTGTGATACAGATTCATGTCTATGCTAAAATGTGGTGGGGACACACTTTTCTTTCTGAAGTAAATCCAAAACCGAGACAGTAAAAATCAAGTCTGACTGTATTTGTTACGCTGTTATTACAGCCTGCTTGTCGATATATGCTACTCAAGACTGGATCTTGGACTTGACTGTAGAAAGACATTCATTTATTAGTTTTTGTATAACTTGTTTTACAAACATAATAAAAAGTGTGAGTTGTCCTTACATATAATGCAGTAAACTGCAGAGTATATGACTATGTTTAACACATAAAAAAATAACAACAGCACTATTAGCACTATTAGTATTGAGTTAGCCTGTTAGCACTTTAGCTGCCAACATAACCTAGCAGTTTACAACAGCCAAACACCATCCTCCACTGAAAACACCAACAAATCATCCCAACTATCAATCCCAGCTAACTAGACACCACCTTAAAACTAAGTGTCAAGCAATATTCATTTTTCAGAGCTTATATTGATACTGATTATAAGTAGTGCATGTGACCAATAACCAATATTTGGAACCGATATGCATTCATCATGACAAACAAAATTTAGCAATTTAGCTCCAGCTCTGTAGATGAGACTGTAGAGAGTGAAAACAAAACCAGAATGGAAGACACACCATGCAGTGAAACCAAAGGTGCACACCTTTAAAATAATTCATTTTGGCCGATTATCGTTAAATAAGTGCAAATTCTGAAAATTGGTTAAATGCCAAATATCAGCATTAATAATCATCCAGACTGATAATTGGTCTACCCCTACTCAAAAACTCCATATATCAAATGAAAATAGATTGTTCTGTCAATTGTCCCATACAAGTCCTCATAAACTGATGATCTCAACTGTAACCTCCATTGAAACAGTAAATCCAACCACTGTTGTTTCTTGGGAAAGACAGACAAAAGCATTCACTGTAGATAGTTCAGTGCTGTCCTCCACTCATTCATGGCTCTTCCCACACTACTGCTGCTGATTAGCCCCTGAGCATGAACACAATGCTATTGGGAAGGGAGATGGTGCTCCTGCCATTGGCCCTATCGGCCCATGCCTTTCTGCATGACACAATTCTGTGTTGAATACAGCTCTTCATCAGAAAATTAGTCATGGGTATTTATCCACTCATCAAAGTCCATAACAACTCTCTACTCTCTCAGCTCTCTGCAGTTTTATTTTTTGTTTCAGTTTCTTTATTACCTGAAGCCATACTAAATCAAAATCCTTCCACAAATTGATTTCCCTGCCTAGTTTCCTGTACTCTCCTGGGAAAAGGCTTTTTTATGTCATCCACATTGATCACATGAATACTCAACACCTAAATTAGCCATGTGCTGTATATGTTGATAAACAACCTCCACAAACAGGAAGTAGGTTGTAGTAAAATTACTTTGAATTGGTAAGTGGCATATTTTCAGTCAGACATTCTGCTGGGGAAACTGGCCAAAGACTGGTAAATGTCAGCTTATGGAAACTCTGTTGCATACCAAATTGCAATTGCAATATTGGTAAACAAATTGCAATTAGAATATCTTTCAAAATTGTTCATCCCTACTGAATTCAGGTTTCAATGATTTGAAAGTAATTTCTATTTGTAAAAAAAAAAAAACAGTAAAAAGTGAGGAAAAAATCTTCAACAAAGGTTAGGTAAAGTGCAGGAAAAAAACGTACCAAAGCAACAAAATCTGACTCCATATGTCTGAAAGCGTCTGAACCACAGCCAACCCTAAAAGGCGTTGAAGTGATAAAGAAAAGTAGAGAAAGGAGAATTATTACCAAAGTAAAAACGACACACGCCGTATACTTTAACAGCTGGCTTCAGGTCACAGGGACCAGTGCTGATTTATATTGAGGAGGGGAGGCGTGAGGCAGATGTTGAGGGGCCTCGGTGCTCTACGTGTACGGTTCTGCCTTTATAATACACCCATGAGTGTGCAGGGTTTGAGTAGATGGGTGTGTGGGTGTGCATATGCTGGTGTGTGTATATTAATTGGTGGGGCAGTCTGAGGTTGGGCCTGGCAGGGGTGATAAAAACTGGGTCATTAAAATCGTGCATTAAATCCCCACACCTCTGGCCTCTCCATAAAGTTGCCATTACTAATTAAGGCGTGACTTTCTTCTCCTCTTTCTCTCACTCCCTTCTCGACTCAATCACGCCGTTTAATGGCCGACACTTTCCCTCATTCTGTCACAGAGCAGGCGGGAGATGTTTTCCATTAGGCCTGTGGAAAGGTCCCTGTGTTTTCTCCACAAAGATCCAAATGACATTTAAGAAACTTAATGACACTGCTGCGTGCTAAATCTTCTTTCATCCTGTGTAATCCTTTATAAAAAACAGTCATCACTCTAAAGAGGGTTTTATTTAAAGTTAATTGAAGAAAAACAATGAGGTAGGACGCAGTAATGGAAAGGTTCAGTCAGAGTGCAGCGCTGGTTACTCATCCTAACAATCTCCTCATTCATTGGCCGCTTGTTTGTACACATAAATAGTCGTTTCCATCGCCTTGGGAAAGCCAGTGTACTCCCAGCTTGTCATTTTCTGTTTCTAATTCTGTTTTTGTTCCGCCTTCCTGCAGCCCATTCTCCCTAAATCCTTCATACGATGGAAAAGAGAGAACAAAGAGAACAAGGCTTCCCTTTCTCATATTCTAGCCAAAAGGTAACTTCCAGACTTGTATTACTATCTGATATTTACTCCCTCTTGTTTCTTTATAACAAGCAGTAGTAAACAATTACACTCTCCTGAAGGAGAAGCCCACCTTTGACCAAACAATCGCAGCTCAGCACGGCACAGAGAAGAAAAAAGCTGTGAATCCACACTATCTGCTCTTTAACAAATGAGCGCAGTGCTGGCTTTCTGCGGATTTATGTGAGCCCTGGGCGCACGCTGTTGTGGGCCAGTCATGGTAAATCTGCTATTTTTGTCAAGGTGTGAAATGTATTCGGCTGTTAAATCACACACAGGGGCCTTTTCAGTGACGGCACAGAGTACACACATACACACAACCTCAACTGCACGCCATCTTGATTTGCTGCATGACTTTTGTACGGTTCATTAAACTGCTTCTACAACTGCAAACCCGCTCTGATTGCCTCATGACTAGTGGGCCGAGAGAAGGAGAGAGAGACAGAGGAGGGTTACTACATGACCTTGATTCACCGCTGACTTAATAACCTGGACACTTTTCTGGATGACTGGCAAAGTCTGCTACAAAGTTGATGTTTTGAATACCACAAGGGAAAGACAAGAAATAATTCATATTAAAGCCGCCAGTGCAAACCCCTTTTTAAATTCTTCTTGAAACTCTGCTCCAGTTTGTCCTCCTTATTCTGTCTCATCTTCTTCTCTTTGGCAGTCATGTTTCTTTTTGTCTGTCAAGCTCCAAAAAGAACAATATCATTAGATAAAAAGCCTTGAATTACCCAAGAAATAGAATTGAAAGAGTAGCAGAGGCAGTCTCATGATTTCAGTCTCCTTTTATCTCCAAATATGTATAGTGTCTGGAAAAACAAATTCGACTCCTTGGATGTTTTACACTTTTGGTGATTTTATAAATCAGTCAAGGCCAATATAATCTGAGGTTTCTGACAAGAAAATTACAGAAAAAAACTTGATGTCGAAGTGAAAACAGATTTATATGTAGTAATGTTAATTAAATAAAAACATGTAGTGTAAAATAAGTGACTGCATTTAATGTGCCTGATCTAATTCAACAGAGGTCCAGTCAGTTGGTGCTAACAGTCTCACAATTAGTAAAACTGGGATCACCTAAGTTCAGTTAATGTGTCCTGAGTGATTGCAGTTTAAAGACACCAGTGTCTGGAAGGTCCAGTCACTGGTTAATCAGTATTCCTGGCTACCATTACAACATTAAAAGAAAAGAACACTCAGAGCAACTCAGTTGAAAAGTATAAGTCAGGATGAATTAAAAAAAAAAAAAAAAGTCAGAGACACTAAATATCCCAAGAGTTCAGTTCAATCCATGGAAGAAATGGAAAGAATATGACACGTGTAGATCAGGCCGTCCTCACAAACTGAGTGACTGTTCAAGAAGGAGACAGGTGAGAGAGGCCTACAAGACACTAATGACTACTCTAAAGGAGTTGCAAGCTTCAGCAGCTGAGATGGGAGAGAACCCGGTTCTTCACCAGTCAAAACTTTATGGGAGAGTAGCAAGGAGAAAACCATATTTAAAGAAAAGTCAGATTAAATCTGATCAGATTAAATCTAGAGTTCACCAGAAGACATGTGGGAGACTTTATGGTCAAGTAGGAGAAAGTTCTTTGGTCTGATGAGACCAAAATGGTGCTTTTTGGCCATCAGGCAAGATGCTATGTTTAAACTATGGTGGCAGCATCATGCTGTGGGGATGCTTCTCCGCAGTTGGCCCTAGAAAGGTTGTAAAGCCTACACACTCAGAAAAAAGTCAGATATGAGTCAAATATGAGTTAAAAATCAGATTTTGGTCACTTCTAACTGCAGTGCAAACGTCACCTTATAGCTCACCACGGCTACGCCTCTTTGCCTGTTGCCAGATTAATCTGAAGTTACATTACAATGCTAATGTCATTAAGCAGATGCTTTTGTCCAAAGCAACATACATTTAAGAGTGAGTACAACACAAGCAAAGATCTAAAAGGAATAACATTAGTAAGTGCCACATAGTGCTTCAAGTCCAGTTGGACACAGATGCTGCCATGCAGTTCTAGAGACAATGCACATTGCATAGAAGCTTTTGAGATGACATTTGAGATGATGTTTATAAAATTGTGTCCACAGTCACTGAACTCAAAAATGCTCCAGAATAAATGTATGACATTGCGTAGGCCCTGTTTACACTTTGCATTTGTGTGTCTTTTCAGATTCCAAGTGAATGCACCTTAGGGATCAGATCACGTCACATGACAGGGGGTCTTAAATGCATTCCTGTACTCATGTCTGATAGCAGTCTGAGCTACCAGATATCAAACCGTTTTAAATATGTATTGAAGTATCTCCACACAAAGCATTAATCATCTACAACAGGATATAAATACCTGTTAATACATTATCCAGATGAGGTGCAAGACTACATCAATGATTTATAAATGCCTTGATGGCACTATATCTCTTGATGCACTCTTGTCATAGGTGAACAAGTATTAACTATCCTAAAACCAGAAAATTTTGACATTTTCCAACACTAGGACCCCACTGTTATCAGCCTGGGGGGCCTCCATTCCAGCAAGAAGGACAAACAGTAAACCATGTGATATCTCACTTTTGCCCTGTCCAGAAGCTCTCCATATAAAGACAGAGTTATTTGATTTCCTTTGTTTCTGTAACGAGCTGTAATTTATTAGTCACACTTGTACATCAGCAGCAGAATATTCATAATACACCCACACCAAACACTTACAACATCCCACAGCTACAGTGCACTTGGGGACCTCACTTGAACAGGACATTTCATACAGCTGGTGTGAAAAAAACACATCAACTGATCCCGCCAATATAACATTTTGGATCTCAGCTTGACGCCTGACAGCAAGTACAGCAGGACTGAGCCTTCCTCTTCTTTCAAATAGACAAAAACAAACAGAAACACATGAATTCTACCACTATCAGAGTGGGCAATTAAAGCATCCAGAAGTTTTCTGCATCCAGAATAATTTCCGATGACAGAACATAAAAAAAGGCAAGCATATTATAGCAGGAGTCTGTAAAGGTGAAGTGTAGAAATAGCTCTAAAAATTGTAAGAAAATGGAAATATGACAAGACAGTTGGATTTATAAAAAGCCCAGAAAGAAAGTAACGAGGACTAACAGGGAGACAGAAATATAGGTAGAAGAGAGTAGCCACAGGCACTCAGACTAAGTTTGCAGGGAATAAAGATTGACTGAGAGAGGAGAAAAAAAAATCATTAACCTTGAGGGTACAAAAATGACACTGAAGTTTTATGAAAGAGGAGAGAAACTCCACTGCTGCATTTTCTCTCTGATGATGATGGTCACCACGATGATGATAACCCGAGGCTTGTTAAGAGACTCGCTCCAAACACACACCAGTGATCTCTTTTTATCATCCAGCCTCCCACTCAAAGCACAGGCTCACACGAGGCGTGTGGGCCCTCGTTTGAAACTTCATCTCAAAATTAAGCCCCACTCATCTCTGAGCTTTGCCTGAGGTGCAGAACACAGCTACTGAGAAAGAAATGATGCAGGAGGAGAGAAAGCAGAAAGTTAGAGGGGAAGAAAAAGTACAACACAAAGAGGGAAAAACTTAGAAAAAGAAGTGCTGAGAAGGAGAGTGATGACAGACGGAAAAGTAGAAAGAATATAGAAGAATGTCTGAGAGACTTTACTCTCTTTGAAAGGAAAGAAAAGTGTCAGAAGAGTCCATTGAAAGAGGTGAAAAATGCAAAGTTATGTACAGCAAAAGAGGGGTAGGTGATTTTGTTCACTTCAAACACTTCTTTCCATTTTTCAGCCTCACTCTGACAGTGTTAAACACCGGGACTGAGAGAGGGAAATGCAAATTGTCCTGCCAAAGGTAAAAGCTTTCTCAAGACAGGTGGGAGGATTTTCATATGCTAACATCAGCAATTTAAATAAAATGGAAAGACCGAAGGGGGCGCAAAGAGAAGAAAGACTGCCTGAAAAAGACACTTAACTCTGACTATAAGATATCATGGCAGTGTGTGAAAGTAAAGTCTACCCGCTTATGGAAAAAGTACATTTGTTTAGTTTTTCAGTTATTTCTTGAGGAAAAATCATTCAACATTTGTTATAAAACCTCTGACATGAAAGTTTGTTTGGCTTTGGACATCATTTATCAAAAGTGTTACCTATTTTCTTTTAATCCATTAAGTAAAGTGTTAACTTTGACAGCAGTTAATTGGTTAATTATGCTAAAATGTAGCAAAGGTTATTGTTTATATTACTGCAAACTCACACTTTCAAAACCAGAAAATCAACAGCTTTCTGCAATGTTCTTTGATTATGCACATGCCTTCATTAAAAATCTGCAAATAATAAAGCTGTTTGGATAAATCACCACTGTTTTCATTCAGAGATGCTCCAGTGGGATCCAGCTGTATGTAGATCAAGCAGGATTTTACAATAAAAGCACCCAGAGAGGAGACAAGCATATTGACTAGTCCACAGGAAGTGGTATATGCTCTCGCTCTGGTTGTCTGAAATCCATTTGACCATTTTACCATGTTAGAGCAGGCCTCTGATCCTTTATCTCTCTCATATTAACAGGTTCAACATTACTGAATGAAAAAAGGGTTTGAAGATGCAAAGGATTAGTAAGACTGAGATCACCAATTTCTGCACAAAATTTTCCCCCAGTGGAAATCAACATGTGGTATGAAAAACCGCATCGTCTCTGTGGGGACCCAAACATTAGCTGAGAGACAAGATTAGAGAAAATTGTTAAACATACATTATATGGACAAATGTATTCAGCCACACATGTTCATTATTGAATTCAAGTGTTTCGATCATACCTGTTGTCACAGGCGTATAAAATCAAGCACCTAGCCATGCAGTCTCCATTTGCCAGCATTTGTGATACATGATGGGACGTTCTGAAGAGCTCATTGACACCAAATGTGGTACTGTGATGGATGCTGGTGCTGGAGCCAACGGCCCATACAAGGTAGTGCTCAGGACCGCCACGGTAAATGGCCACACTACAGCCTGCTTCAGTGGAACTGAACCACTTTCTGGCAAGGAGACGTCACGTCACTGTCACTCCCGCCTCATCTGGAAAAACCCTGTCCTTTTCCCCTCCCTCCTCTCAGTACCAAACGGCTCACTTTCTTTGCATTGCAAAGTGGGCAGAGTTAGCTTTGAGCTGGGGGTTCACCTACACTTTAAATGCTGCTGAGGAGCATGATGGGTAATAGTCACCAACACTGCTGGTTCAATAGCTGAAGGGTTCTGAACTTCCTCTCGTATTTATGTAAGCACAAAAACAGAATGGAGGGAACTTCGTGGAATGGGTTTCCATGAGAGAAAAAAATATTCTGATCATCCTCTTAAACATACAAAAACACACACAACTACAACTACAGGGAATTCTATATATATTTTTCTTTTTTGGCATTTTTGGGAGTTTGTTAAAAGGTGAAAGGTATTTTGTTAGTTATATGACTGTTTTTAAACAATCTATTAAAGTTAAAATTTTAATGAAGTGAACATTAAAAAAAACTGTGACAACACTATTCCCATATGTTTAATACGGAAAAGATAAAACATGATTAATTTGTAACCTGTTTTTTTAAGTTGCATGATTTTAACAAATGAAACATAAGCTCTTTGATTCTTCTCTTCTTGAGCAAAGAGAAGATTAAACGGGAGAGTAGTAAATGAACACAAAGAAAACCCTGAGGGTTTGTTAGGGAACCCACCTAAGCACAGATATAAACATCTGTAAAGTTTAATCACTAAATACAAGCAGATTCCAGTAATTAATCTATATGTGGTCTTATAAAGCAGAGAAAAAATACATTTTTCTAAATAAAAACAATCACCTGTTTAAGATACTTTTTTAAATCTTGAATAAGAGGAGTGAGAAAAATTCCTGAAAAAATGTGGAAACACTGATTACAGCAAACATATACATCTGTTAACATTCCATGGGCTATTTTCCAATTATTTTTTTCTGTACTGCTTGAAAACGATCTTTTCTTCACACATTTTATTGAAATCTCGTTCTACTTACCCCAACCTCTACATGATCCGAGCCCTTGTCGTCTTGCTTGTGGAGGATCTCAAAGTAGTACTGTCTGGACGCCATCAGGCTGAGGGGAGAGGATCACAGAGAGAGAAGAGTTGTTAGATGTTTGTCTGTAAAGCAAGACAAACTTGAGCCACCAGGACCTTAGGATAAAAGCCGATTTAATGATGCTGCGGTAAAATAAGGTAAACATTGTGACCTTACATGCACAGAATAATCATAAAAACATATGCCACTTGGACCGGAGCATAAACTGGTTAATCAGCCCAGAATAGAGCTCTGAGCTGGAGGCAAAGATGGCAGCAGAGACGGCACAGAGCCAGGATATTATCAGCCTCAGGTCCTGAATAAAACACTCCTTCAGAGACTGTGGGAAGAAAATCAATGCTCCACATAAATCAGCATTTCATACTCATACAGGCTCCAGGATTTCTCTGAGACTCCCGGTTAGGCTGAGTAAAAGGCTACGTGTTTATCCGCAGCACTGATGACACACAAACACATGCGCACAGCGAGCGACAATGCTTTATTCTTATCAAAAACACATCTCGGATAATAGGGCAACATCTGTTGCTGAATGAGAGACAACCAAGCGCTGCAACACACATCATTAGCTCTCCAAACACACACAAGTTGTTGGAACCAGACGCACACAGAGTATCGTGGAATGAATAAAACATGTTTTTGGATGCATACATTTCTAAAATTTGTTGAACCAGAGGGTTATACATCCACAGAAACACTATCCTTATGAGAATAAAACAGCGCTGCATCTTTACAGGCCTGCTTCTGCAGTCAAAGATGCTGTTTATGCTGTTTTCTTAGCCTGATCATTTGTGGAACTTCTGCCCCTCTGAACTCTGGTGTCTATTGCCTCCTCCATATTCATGTGGCCTGATTCACATGGTGTATGATTGTTTTCTTTGCCTCTTTAGTTCCTCCTTTCTCCTATTTGTATCCTGAAAGAAAAAAACAAACTCATCTCCTTGGAACAAATCTGTGTTTTGAATGAGAAATTGTCCCAGAAAAACAGGAAATAAGACAAAAATACAAGCAAGCAGACTTGTTAGTCATATTACAGAATCCTTGTTCAAAGGCTTTGGAGCTGTACTAGGATGCAGCAGCATTGTGTAAGTCCAAATGTAGCCTAGTTTGAACTTGTTCTAACTTATGGAGTTATGCACTCCTAACTTTTTAGGTGTTTCACCAGCTGAGATACTTTCAATGTAGGCGTTCGTTTTAACTCTAATGTTATCACTAGCTCTGAGTAGGTGTAAAATGTGTTGACATGGTTTATCATTTTGAAAGGTGGTGTAATTTGGAGGATGAGGAGCAGGGAGTTTTATGGCTGAGTGGAGTCAGGAAGCTTTCTCCATGATAAGAGTTCATCCCTCAGAAAATTACGCTAATGCTTTGTAGGCCTGCTTTGTGTTTCATGAGTGGAGATGATTTCAGGTCCAACAGGTAGCCATTAAATTAACTCATATTTTAGTTGGAGAGTGAAAACATTTTCGTTTGACTTCAAAAGTCCTCTTCAGTAACCAAAAGGCTGGCATCACTCCAACTCATCCAGGATTTTCCACAGTGTGTGGGTGAAACCAAACACTCACACATCTTCAATAGCAAGCTTAAAGTTTCAGTGTAGTAAAAAAAAATGCCATTTGTCCTTTAAGAGGTTGAATGTGACATTGTAAGTCCAATTTGACCAACCTATGATGCAAAAACTAAAAGACAAAAAGAGGAACGTGGTTGATAAAAGGTGCCTTTATTCTCTTCACTGATTTGGTATTTGACTCTTCCATCACCAGCTCCAGGAAAGCAGCTTCAAACATTAAAGATTACTACACTCAAATAGTAAATCTTCTTACTGGTGGTTTTCTTTTAGGACCATAAAGAAGCATTAACATTCATTTCAGTCTGTTTTATCACCAGATAAAACTTCACAGGAGCTTTAATTCTCCAGTGGTTTCAACATAGATGCATGAACTGCTGACTTACAGTTACAGTGCAGATTTATTCTACAGCGTATACGAGTGTATTTGTTCCTGACGAGGTTGACCGAGTTGAAATCGAAGGACAAAGGCTGAGGAGGGGGTGGCAGTCACGTGTTGCTCCGCGCACAAACTCTAGTGCATCATCAGCCTGCCCGGCGTTCTGTGACCAATAAATCATGGCAGGTGCAGGGGAACAGTGACAGTGTGGTAAGGTCACTCTCTCATGAATAGGGAACACCGCCCCCACCCATACCGTCCCCCCTATGCTGCTGCTGAAATGGCACTCTGAGAACTTAAGTGGCACTTTGAGCACCTGCATGGCGCTCTGCTCGCTCTTTGCCTATGCAACAGGAACATAAAGCCATCATGGGCTATAAGCAGAGTCATGCTTAATGAAAAGGAGAAAATAGGATCGTATTTGGGTATTCACCTCAGAAAGAAACAGCCAAATGAGCCATTAGGCTAGATTGAATCACATGAAAGTTTAATTCATGTGATGGAGATTTGAGGAAATTAAGAAAAGAGGCTAATCTGAAGTTTTCTGTTGTGAAATATGGAGACAAAAAAATTAAAAGACCACAAAAAATGCTGGGGTTTTCTGCAGGTTTTTCTGTCTGGATTAAAGGATTAATTTGCAATTTGTCTCTTGAATTGGTTTCCACACACCAAGCAGGTTGACACAATGAAGAAACAAACACAGGTACATCTATCTTTGTGAGGCCTCACTACATGGTTTACCCTCTTAGTGATACTCTTTACTGTCTCTCAATCCAAAAACTCTGAGTAGCTTTGACTTTCAGTCTCACTGGCTTATCGTACACATATTTTCCTCTAACTCACTTCATCATTGGTAAAAAAAATAAAAGGCTCCCTTTAAATCTGGGTGGGAGCTAAAGATTCACTTTAAATAGACTAACCTGACACGCCAGTTAGACTGTTTCATATATACATATATTTAACATCTATCTGGGAAAGCTCCCATAGAAAGTGTTTGGGAGGGCGGGACTTTTAAAAAAAACCTTGGAAGACGATTGGACAAAATGTTCTGTCAAATTCATGGTGGGCCAATCAAAGTGAGGTTGTACACATGTTTCACCTGGCTTAAGTGGCTACTGCTGCCATAGTTTATGAATGGTGGAGCTACTTGGTGAATAAAATTCCTGCTAAGGTCGGTCAGGAGACATGTTAAAACATCCTCTCTGCCAGTGTGGCTCTTTGCTCTTGTTTCAACGTGATCCAGTCCTGGTAAAACTGCTGCTATACTACAGATATATCCAAGCTAATCACCACGGTGGAGGTGGCCTTTGCAAACGGATTTCAGTAAAACTTAACCCCGCCCAAAGCTACCACCTCATTCTCCTTTAATGACGCTGATTGGTCTGAACAGTGTTTGATTCGACACAAACGTCCTGGATTGGAGCTTTGTGTCTGGAAAATCCATGTGCTTTGCAAGGTTGTCTGTGTTTGGCACTATTTTGCAATGTCGCTTCAGTCACTGGCTTTGTGCTCATCTGCTTCAGGGTATCTGAACAGCTGTTGAGGCAGAGGACACAACAAGTAACTAAGCTAAAAGTTGTCAGTTCAATTCAACTTCCACTTCAACACTTGACAACAACATTCTGCTTGAAATCACTGGAGGCTAAGCCACAACTATTGCCAAGTTCCCCACTTAACTCAACCTCAAAAATACATAAATACCCCTTTAAATGTGTGGTATTGAGAAGTTGCTGAAAAAATTAGAGTGCTTTAAGGGGCACATTTGTGTAATGGAGGTGTAATTATGGAAATATCACAAGGTTGGGTGATGCTGTGGTCGAGGGGCTCGATATGATGTCTTTTCATGGCACCCAGAAATCCTGGCAACGCCCCTGCATATTTAAATAAAAATCTGGGGAGGTCTCTCAATCTTTTCAGAGCTATGCATCACTTTAAAAAAAGACACAAAAAGCTGAATTTTAGAGAATTAAACGGTACACTTCCAAATCATTTAACTTCTATTTTAGGCTGACATGTCACATCTTTTTGTCTCATTTCCTGAGCAGAAATCAACACTTTTGGCTGCCTTCAATTTCCTCTCCCTAAGGAGGAGAGAGAAGGGGGGTGGATGACTATAGATGGTTTTTAGGATGTATTAGAACATTTCCTGACCCTTCATTAGACTGCCTATTTCAGCCCATAATCTGGCTCCATCTGAGGGATAATCTAATGTTTGAGCTGAGAGAAAGCAGTCTGCCGCCTCACTGAGTATGGCTGTTACACGACGTCATGGAAGGCTACATACTTCAAAAAGAAAAAAAAATACAGATATCTACTGAAAAACGTAAAAAGCATCCATCAACATTTGAGGATCTGTCTCTCCAAGCCCCCTCGCTGCTCTTAACTCAAAGAGCCAGAGCATCAGCAGTGACAGCTCCGCCAATACAAACCTGTTTACCTGTTTTAAAATGCAACACATACACACACGCACTGATAGACACATAAAACAGATACGCAGGATACAGATAGAAGGCCTATCAATGACAGGGGAGCAGGACTGAAACAAATGTAAAAGCATCCTATCACACAGAGAAGTAGACATGAAAACAGAAATGGAAAAGCAGAACAGCAGTGCTATTCATGTCTAAACACACTCTGTTGTTTAGCTGTTTCCATTTCTGTTTTTTCTTTGTGATTAAGTGCGTTTCTCTAAGACGACTCGGTGGAAGTTCTTTTTTAGATTTTTGTGATTTTGCTCCATTTTGGAGATGACACATTTTTTTTAAAGATGTTTCCCTTTAAACCTGATTTAGTTTTTTAGTTTTTTTGTGTTCCTGTCTCTCTGTCAAAAAAAAAAAAAGTTCTTTGTCGGAAAAGCAGACAGAAAATTACTCATAGGTCCAAATACACATTTGAACAGTGGTCATTTTCCACTGCATCCTATGCAGTTTAGATTTAGGAGGCATCATTCTCCAGACACAGCAGTCTGTTGTTTTAGTTCACAAATTAAATCAAGTCTCTTTTTTTGCTGTTTAAAAAAGGTCCTTTTGCTACTGTTGATTATAATTGTCTGTCTTCTACTCATACATATTTTAATTTCTCTGACAAAGCAGCGACATGGATAAAGTCAGATAAAGTCAGAAAGTGTGCAGTGCAAAAGAATGAATGATAAATGTGTATTTATCACTGACTGTTATCTTGGAGTTCCACAGCTGTCAGTCCTTGGACCATGTTTCATTTCGCTCATTTGAATTAACTGATTTCCCCAGAGTACTTTTCTTTCTAAATTGAGTCAGTGGTTGCCAAGTTTTCTGTTGTTCAATTACATATGGTTAAGTGCTGAAGTACAAAGACTGTCATTGGGTTTTAACATCAAAGCACCCATAGGGTTATTACGGTGTGTACTGTGATTCAAAACACTTTACACCTTTTTTTTCTGAACTAAATTGAACCAAACTAAACTAAACTAAACTGAATTGAACAAAATTAGACTAAACAAACTGAACTAAGACTTTTCAGTTCGATCTGAACCCAAATGACAGGTACAAAACTTCCCCTGGGCCATGGACCAAACAGACAAGACCTCTGTCCGACCAAAAGAGGCGGTCTCGGCCCAGACCAAACTAAACCATGGTCCTGCATTGTGAAAGCATTATGTGGAAGGTTTGGGGCTCTGTATCAATGACAGGAAATTACTCTGTGGGAACCAGAAAAAGGAAATCCAACACGCAAACAAAATTAGCCATGGAAGCACACAGGGAGAAGAGGAGACCAGATGTCTGGTTAACTTTTGGTTTGAGGATGTTGTGAAGGTTCAACTGAAAAAAAAACAAAAAAAAACAAAAAAAAACCCCATAAAAATATGAAAACTTTCCAACTGTCTTTAAAAAGTATGAAAGAGAGAGGATACAAGAGGATGGGAGAAAAACACCACCTGGAAATAAAGAATCTGCGGCTGCAGTATTCTGAATAAAACACAAGATGTGCCCTATAAAGAGGATCAGCGCTCAGTGAAGAAATCCCTGATCCATTAATATTTTCCTCCACATGTCAACCGTGCAGACCGATGGGTATAAGAAACCCGCACTTCACCAGGGTTATCAAGTGGGTACCCTCGTTTGCCAGTTAGTCCCACGACACCTCCAGAGGGCTGAACAGTGATCTCCAGCGCCCCAAAGCGACCCTCCTCCCTGCCAGCTCTCACCACCCACCATGCCAACACGGAGACATCATCTTACCTATCTTACCACATGGCCCAAACAGCTGCTACAGCATGCCGCCTTCAACAGAGCCAGGCTGTGTACATGCAGGCTCCAGGTAGTGACAATGCTGATACTACCTTCCGTGACAGCACTCATGATTACAGTTTGATCATTATAGTAGAAACATTACACATAACTAAGAGTAAAAAAGAGAGAATGAGAAAGATTGGAATCGCGTGAGAGAGAGACACTATTATACTAAACTAAACTGAACTAAAATGTATACATTAAAATAAACTTAGCTGTACTAAACTAAAGTTAACTGAACTACACTAAAATTGAAAAAGTCAACTAAACCTGGTTGAAGTTAAGTAGAATAAATGTGAACTAAAGTAAAAGTACTAAAGTAAACTAAACTTAAGTAAGCTGTTCTTAACTAAGCTAAACTCAACCAAACTTAGCTAGAGTTAACTAAATTTAAAATTCTAGATTAAACTAAACTTAAGCAAAGTAAACTAAACCTAACTTAGCATTCTAAACTTTGCTAAAGTAAAGTAAACTTTTGTAAAATAAAGTAAACTTAAATAAGCTACACTAAACTTTACTAAAGTAAACTTAATTTAGCTGTTCTAAACTTAACTAAACTGAACCAAACTAAAGTAAACTAAACTTAACATAGCAATTCTAAACCTTACTTAAGCAAAATAAACTTAACTTAGCTACACTGAACAAAACTTAATAAAACTAAACTTAACAGAGCTGAACGAAACTAAATGAAACTGCACTAAACTGAACTGCACTGAATGCAACTCAATTCAACTCAACATGTTATAAGGAAAAATAAGAGGTTGAAAACGTACCAGACTATTGTTCTCAAGTAAAAGTTAAGTTACTTTGGATAAAATTTACTTAAGCTGAAGTAAAAGTTGCAATCTATAAATCTACTCAAGTAAAAGTTAAAAGTCAGTCTTTTAAAATGTAGCCTACTTAAAGCACTGGGTAGCTACTTTTCATTCCCGAGGAGGTTATACAGTAAAATATATTTTCCTAGTGTGAAATAACTACAAGAGAATATGAATCTAAAACCAGGTTCTGTTTTATGAGGTGAGACTTAACCTGTGCTGTGCAGTGAAAGTCAAACTTTTGGCCATTTTCCTGTTGGCAGAAAGCTAGAACCTCCTTGTTTTGTCTTCTAGTGTTTTTTTTTTTTTTTGTACTCAATGCTTTTAAAAATGTAGTGAAGTACAATACTTCCCTCAAATGTACTTAAGTAAAAGTAAAAGTAGTGATTTTGAAAAGTACTCAAAAAGCACACATACATTAAAAAACTATTCAACTGATGGCATCTTGAGTAAATGTAATTACATTCCACCCCTGGAAAAATGTGCCCAACTATGACACATCTTATATGAGTTGACATTAATACTGGACGGTGAGAACTTCACCCACATTTTTGTGCATGCTGCTGGAGCAAGCATTCATCAAAATCTGAAGTCTGAAAACTCAACCATCTTGGTTGGTGAATGTTTACGTAGCCTCTTTTATTTATACTCATAACTCCTAATGGCCTAGATCAATCCAGGTGAAACTGATTGGAGAGGAGAAGAGCACTGGCAGAACTAAGAATGTGCTAACTGAAATGCTGCATGCTTTGTGATGATGACATGAATGTCTGATTATTCTCACCATTTAAACAGAACTTAATCAACTGAAAGTCACTTCTTTCAACTTTGAGAAATCTGAAACTTGACGTAGCTGTTTACAATTTAAAGAGCTGGAACCCACAAATTGCTGCTTGCAGCAATACTGGTCTAAGTTGTTTGTCTGTTGTTTGAATTGTTTTAATTTGGTGTTTGTTTTTTAGATCTTCCTGCCCAGAGACTACAGATGTAAATTAGCTTTATAGCTAAAGCACGTCCCTGACAAGTGAACTGATCAACATTAACTAAACAAGGAAACTGGAATGATAAAAGGACAGCCAGCATAAAAAAGATAATTGTCCAATTGTCCATCCAGGTATGACTGGAGAGGAGAATCAGAAAGAAACAAAGCAGGCACAAAGGAAGAGTGTTTGTGTGTGCGCCCAGTGGTCACACCAGCCTCCCCGTGATGGATGATGAGGCGGGCTGCACTTGAAAGAGATGAAGAGACAAAGAGACAGGGCGGAAAAGAAAGATGAAGGAGGAGCGATAAATAGCATAACGAACTGCAGAAACAGAGAGGGAATTGTAAATGCTTTCTGTATCTTGAAAGGAGAAAAAATACATTACAAGACGTGATTTCATACAGAGCAAGCTGAGAAAAAAAAGACATAAAAGAGCATGAGAAGGGCAAATGAGAGATGGAAGAGGAAAGAATAGCTATTAGCGTGTGACTCAGAGGATGAGTAGAGGACACAAAACGCGAGTGTAATTGCCTGACTAATTGGAGTCTTTGTTTCCAGATTCCCCTTCATAGGAGAGACTCAGACAAAAAGGAGCTTGACTTGATAACACAAGACAGGGGACTATTTTCAGACGGTATCCTTGCTGTCCAAAGTCTGCAGGATGAGAAAAATGAAATATTTATTTGGCATGAACATATACAGGGTGTTTTTTTCATCTTCGCTCACAGGAATCTCAAAGGAAACAGGTCTGTCTAAAGGAGTATACAGAAGCGTGGCTGCAAAACACCCTACAGACCAGAGAGCAGAGACTGACATGGGCTCACTCTCTATGCATTTATAACCTGGTTAGCACAGCAGTATGCTTCCTACTCTACACTCTGCTTGGTTTTTCTCCTTTCTTGTCACTTAACTTGCCTCTAGCTGCAGCAATTTCCTGATTCTCACATTTTTTTCTACTGCTCACTCTCATTAATACTTTCTGACTGTCAGCCCGTCTCCCTCTCCTCCTCCCTGACACCCACAGGTGGCCCTTAAATAAAAAGAGTGTGCCCGACGAGTGCTTTCCTCTCAACTACATTAATGATACCAGTGTTTAGAGCTGCCCCAAGGAGACGCAGAAACTTCACTTTTCTACTCCTCTTCCCCATCTCTTCACTCCGTTTCTCATGCATTTCTCTAATCCATCAGAGAGCTATCACGCTGCTCTTCCCTGCAGCCTCAATAAATCCTCTTTATTCCATCCCCATCCTTCGCTTCACCCCCCCACCCCACCCCACTCTCCTTCATCCCCTGTCTCCTTCTCCCTCTCTCCTCTCCTGTATCTCATCTGTCGCTTCCCTGCGACAGTTCTTGCGCCGTCTCTTCTCCCTCTCTCACACCACGTCCAATTCCCCTGTATGTAATTATCTAATATAGCTTTATAGCATTACTATCTTCAGAGCCTTTTCTTCCTTACGCCTCCACCTCGCCCCCATTTCACTTTCATTTTGTATTAACACTGTCTCCTCTCCTATTGGCCTTAATGTGAGGATTTGAAGTTTGAATTTTTACCCTAGCATTGCTCTGCTGAGGTTTCTGTAAGATCCAGTAAGCACGCTGTTTGTTCAGCCCTGTAGAGTGCAGCTGCAGTTATGTTTCATCAAGGTTAAACACCATATATTTACAAGCTTCTGAGATCTTTTTACTTGCAGAAATGTTAGCGGTACACAATCATACATTTGCAAATGGAGGTCTTAAAGGACAAGGCTTTTAAATCCAAATCTCACAAACTGATGTCAAATGACATGCTAAAACTAGATCCTGTGCGTGCAGGATATCAGATGCCATTGAACACAAAATCCCCTCTGCATGAAAAGAGAATAAGACAAATTGTTCCAGGACTTATGTGTGTGTTCAATGTGTGATATTACAATCTAATCATCTCTGCCGCAGAGCTCAAATGCTACAACCAGAGGGAATACAAGGTGCGCCATGTAGTTGCACACATGAGAATTGCAGTTTTTTGAGCCTCTCAAAGAACGTCGGTGTCATGAACAGCTGGAGCAACATTTAACTTAAACTGCAACTTTTTATTCTTTAATTCATTAGGACTACAGTTCCCAAGTTATTAATGATATCAAGAGATGTGAAAAGATCCTAATCTGTCTGTGAAAAATGTCTTTAATGTATTAATTTAAAAAGCAGCAATTTAAATCTATAACTTCAAACCTACGCAGATGTAAAGGACCTTATCAGTGCAATATCATGCTATGATAAAGTTAGAAGCATATAATTAAGCATACTCATATAGGGTATTTAAGCATCAATTGTGAATCACACATAAAGTGCTTTTAGACAGACATGGTTCTGGTTCTGGTTCTGGTTCTGGCCCCGCTCTGGTGTCTCAGAACCTTGGTGATTTCTGGCGAACCAGCCCGCGTTCACACCAGTTTATGCAGAACCAAACTGGGAGGATTTGATGGACATGTATCACCACGTCCAACTCCACTTTTGTCCAGTTCTTTCATGCTGTCCTGGTATTCTGTCTTCAATTGTATCTGATTTTAGACTCCACAAGTTTCTTAGAATCCTTTATGACTTCTTTTTTTTTGCTATTGATGTATTTTGACTGAATATTGGCAGCAAAGTCCAGAACAATCTTTGGCCCTTGCTCTCTGTTTCCAGATCAGCTGGAACGGGAGGTGTAAGGGCAAGTTAAAGGAATGTAACTTTAAAATGAGACATTGTCCAGCTGCAGAGGTTGAGACCGTTGAAGACATAAAGATGCACTGTGTTTGGGTGCTGTGCAAACATGTGTGCCTGATTACGAGTCTGCATCTCCTCCTAACTATTGATCCATCCTCATGACATCTTGATACATCCAGATATTCACTAAGTCAATTATCAAACAGCGCACATATCCATTCCCCAGCTGCTCACAATGTAATTCCTGTGTTTTTTCAGACTGAGCTGACCATCCGTCATCATTACTGTCTCTAATCACGTTTGGCTAGAAGCAGCCCTGTGTTACCATTTGGTCTTACTCATGCATTACGGCCAATCAGATGTCCGCTACCACCGTCTTTCACAGCTCCAGAGATGTGCATCGACATCCCTGAAGACACTGAAATATAACACAACACATCTCACACACTGAAGCATAGATTTGTGTCTCAGCAGGCTTCCATCATTCACAGAAGCAGATGGCAGGCTGATGGCCTGAGGGAAGAAAGTGGGACAGAAAAGTCATTGCAGCTCACTGCCAAAACAGCTTCAGTCTAATTCAACTGCTTCAAAATATCAACCAATTACCTTGAGTGGAGAAAGGTTAGCGTGGAGTTTTCCATTCAAACTCAAACACACAGAAACATGCAAACATTCCCTCGTATTTGTGTGAATACTTTCATATTAAGAGGCAGCACAGGTGCAACACTCGGCTCGTCTTCAAGCTCAATCAGTATTCCTCTGATGCTTCGAGCACAAGTACTTTACTTTCCTCTCTCTAAATGCTTGAGTCTCTGCGCCAGCTAATGGCCAGGAGTGCTTAAGTGATTCAATTATAGATACTGAGAGATCCCATAGTGAAATAACTGGTCATTCTCGGCTAGGTTTCCCTCATTGTGCCGGGAAAGCTCAGTTAACTTTCTCCTCTTTGCTATTATAGGTCTTAGGAGGATTTTCCGTTAAGTCGGGTGTATAGAAAACAAATAGAAGTTTGTTAAAGCATAAAATGAAAGGGAGAGAAAGATGACAAGGAGAAGAAGTAAGTAGAAAAAAACAGAAAGGCCTTAAAGGAAGAGGGCGCAAACACTCACACAGGAAATGAGTCTGAGGAATGAGTGCCCACATGTCTGAGGAGGATTCGGTGTAAATGTCATTTCAAGAAGTTTGTGACATGCTGCTCCTCAAAATGCCAGCCATGGCTGCACAGATAAACCCAGAACCCTAGTTTGTTTTTCTCCTCTCCACAGAAGTTCAAAGGTCATCTGCAGGTTAATTTAATTTTAACCATGGCATCTCACATATCTAACTCTTATGTTAGGAGCCATGTCGATAGACGCACATGCCTTAAAAAAGACAGACATGGCTAAACTTAAATCCAGAAAGTGCTATAAGCTGAGAAATCCTCAAGGGGTAAAAGGTTTAAACCATTCTGTGCACTTGTCTTGCTCTTTCAATATTATCTGCATCTTTGCCAGCAAAGCCAGTGTTGCTTTTACTCCATGCACATCATTTGACCATTTGCTAATCTATAACTGTATATATTTTAATATTACTGCAGGGAAATCTTTGGATGGATGTCAGAATGCTCTGTGTAGCAGCAAAAATGTGATTGGATAGTGGATTTGGAGAGCAGGGCTTAGCGATGGGTGAATTATGCAGCCTTTTCCAATGCAGCTCAATATATTCTAAGGATCTTCAGATTTGATGTTTTTAGAGCATTTCAGCACCACAAAGTTCACCATCATCAAGTCTTGAGACATGCACACTCATGGCTCCACTGATCCTGTTTTCCCTCTGCTACTATCTCCAAGGAGGGTGCAGAGGTGGGATCACATGGTGCCCCATAACCCTGCTGTAGTGTTCATAGTGGAGGCCTAACATCATGCTGTTCAAAGGCCCTGCAAATTGGGCACTTAAGAACGACTTCTCTGTTTCTAACAGGGTTAAATGAGTTTTAGAAAATGTGGATCTCCCTGGTTGTGTGTCCAGCCGAGGGCTTGTGAAGCTGTGTCAGAGAGCAGAGGTGGTGCTGACGGGGTTATCTGGGTTAGTCATCACACTCCCTCTCTGTCACTCATCGGGCTGCTGTGACAGCATCCAACAGAGACTGCCAAGCTAAAGCTTCACAGATACATGAGCAAAGGCAGAGACAGAGAGGTAGACACACAAAAAGGGAAGCTTCAAGTTGACACAGGGGTTATTTTAAAAGTCCTGCCAATGGGGTTCAGTGGCATCAAGGAGGACTTGTTTTCAGTCCAGTCTGAGAGATTTAAGGCATGAATGCATCATACTCTGCCCTGTATGGTAGACACTGGTAAGTTGTGCTGCAGTAACAGTTTCCATTCATGTTAAAACTGATTAACAGTTATTCTTTATATCTTGCAAACTTTATCCCTCTGGGGTTCTATGTGTAATAACCATCCAAACAGAAATATATGACTGGGAAAAAAACTGACTAAGAAAAAAGGACTGATTAAGATGGAAAGAGAAAAAATACTATCTCTTTTAGTTTTATTCAGCACACGTCCTCACACACATGCCCGCATAAACACTGTGAGTCATTATCACCAGGTGGTCTTCGCCAGGTGGCATGGATGACTAGAAGATCCTCCAAACAGGTGTACAAATTCAACCTTCTTGTCAGTCCCATCTTTTTAAAATGCCACCTTGGACTGACTTTGCAAAATCCATCGCACATAGCACACTCAGTTCATTGAAAACACTAAATGCCTGCTAAAGACCATCTGATAACACTGCCTTTCACTACAAGTTGAGCCTGATATCTTGACATTTTTATAATACTCCTATATACTGTTAAATATTGTTTTTATTGCTTGATTAATTTCTATTAAGTATTCATATTGTGTTAAGCCAGTGCAGCACTTTGGTCAAGTGCTATATCAATAAACTATGACCTGATAACTAATGGCTGGTTTATTAA
This sequence comes from Cheilinus undulatus, assembly GCF_018320785.1. Taxonomy (NCBI): domain Eukaryota; kingdom Metazoa; phylum Chordata; class Actinopteri; order Labriformes; family Labridae; genus Cheilinus; species Cheilinus undulatus. The sequence continues at coordinate 33,700,533 of NC_054873.1, forward strand.
AAAATAAAGTTTAATTTCTATACCTGTTCATACTGTATCCTGGGGTACTTAAAGATAGCCATGGCATCCCTTTGATTACTGTCATCAAATAATCTGCTGTGTAATGTACGCATGTTTAAAGTAATTGTCTCAAGAGTGTGTGTCTGTGTCCAGCAGCAGCCCTGATGCCTGTGTTTGAAGAAGCGCCAAGGTCACTAATTAGTGGACTTCGTTCCGCATCCAGACCCAGGTGCCAGCCAATCCGGATCCATCCGCCCCCGTTATCTCATTTTGGCATGCGTCACTATCTCTGCGGCATTTTTACATTAACGGTAACGTTTTTGACTGAGCTTCTCTTTTCCTAACAGTAGCTACACGTGACGCTGCTCAGCCAATGAGACGCTTCAATCAGACGAGGCACAGCAAGTGAAGACAGAACAACAGCTTCCTAAAGGAGAATGGACAGACAGTTATTTGCCCTGACTTCAGTCTGATATGATCAATGACATAATCATTCTCTGACCAGCAATGTTTCCTTGGTTTTCAGCTGTTATATAAATCCCTTCATGACTCAGGGGTTGTCTTACATAGGCCTGATTCCAGCTCAGGTTTAAACTTAGAACAGGATGATCATCCTCCTCACTTCACATTAAATAGGTTTGAGATTGGGAACAGGCAAAGACAGAGAAACTTATATGTCCAAGCTGTTTAACTTTTAATGTGATGATTCTTTTATTCAAAATGTGTCTCAAAAACCCAGGAATCCAACACTTCACCTTCATTTATTTTTTTCTACAATTACGCCTTTTTTTGTTTAGTTTTTTTGGCAGGCCCGTTTCTAGAGCTGTCTTTAGGCAGCCTAGTTTGTATTTAAAAAGTCTACAAAGTTGATTTCACCTGCAACAAAAAAAGCATTCATTTGGATATTTTATCCATATTGATTTGTTATCATAGTTTTATAACTACCTCAGGTTAAACAAAACACAAGGATTCTTATGAACTTACATACCAGGTTGGCTGCAATAACAGAGGCAAAAAAAGGATGTAAATCCTTTGAAATTATCTAGATTCCTGCATCAATTAATCAACCAATTATAATATGTCATGTCTTTATTGAACACAGCTGTTAAACATTCACAGTGCTGCTGGAAAAAGTAAGTGAACCCTTAGGCTAATTACTACAAAAAAGCTTATTAGAGTCAGGAGCTGGCACACCTGATGCCCAGTCATTTACTGTAAACATGAGGTGTAGAGCTGTTGTGACTTAAAAAGCACTCAAACTTTTTGAGTTTGCTCTTCACATGAAGCATCTGCTGATGTGAACCTCGCATCGCAAAAAGTGAGATCTCAGAAGACCTTCAATCAAGAATTGTTGATGACTTGAGGAAGTTACAAAGTCATCTCAAAGACTTAAGGCAGGGGTCATCAACTACATTTGCACAAGGGCCAGATTTAGTATCGCCAGAGTCTCTGGGGGCCGGACTTTCAAATAAAGAAAAATTAAATCAATATTTTTCTGATTAACATATCATTTATTTGTATTTTCTTTAAAAATGAAGGACATTTTTAGGCACTACCAGTGAGATCTATCCCGATCTATAATGCGGTAGACCATCAGGAGACAGGCCTGCCAGGGCTCCTGAAAATCCCAGGGAATGGTCCCTCAACAATTATGATTTAGCACCAATATGAACTCATGTTTAACACTTTACACTCCTTCACTGCTTCATTCTGTTTCTGCCACATTTTGTGCCACTTTTAACCCATTTTTGGCACTTTTAGCTATTTTAACCCATGTTCCTGCCTTTTTGCTACTTTACCAGTGGCTATTTTTGCACCATTTTGCCACTTTTAACCCATTTTTCGCCCTTTTTTTCTCTTTTTGCCTATTTAACCCATTTCTTTGCCATTCATGAACTCCTTTAAACCACTTTTGTCGCCTGTCTTATCCCTCCTTTTTCCATTTTGCCCCTTTTTGTCTATTTTTGCCACTTTGATGACTTTTTTCACAATTTTTTTCCACTTTTAACCCATTTTCTATATACTTTTTGCCTCTTTTTTCCTTTTATACTAATGGTTTGCCAAATTTTAACCTCTTTTCACCAGGTTTTGTGCAATTTTTTGTCCCTTTGTGTCACTCCACAACCAATCTCTCATTCCTGCCACTCTCTGACCCCTTTTCACCACTTTATCTGGCCATTTTTGCCAGTTTTAACACTTTAAAAAAAAAAAAAATATATATATATATATATATATATATATATGTTTACTAATCAAGGCTGACAAGTGAATTTCAGTAAAAACAGATCAAATGTGAAGTCATTCTAAAACTGTATGAATTGCTTTTGGGGTGGATTTAACAGCTGCAGAAATTTAAAGCCAAAAGACACTCTTAAAACCACATCTTCTTTTCCTGCTATTCTGAATTTAATGATCTTTTGGGGGCCAGACAGGAAGCTTTGGGGGGCCTGATTTGGCCCCTGGGCCGCCAGTTGACGATCAGTGACTTAAGGTATTCATCAGTCCACAGTCAGATAAACTGTCAACAAATAGAGATGATACAATATGGTGGCTACTCTTCCTAAACGTGGGCGCCCAGCCAGGTTGACTCTAAGGGCACAATGCAGTATACTCAGAGAGGTAAAAAATAACCCTGAGTAAAACAAGTCATGAGTCTACTATATTCAAAAGACTGAACAGGCATGGTGTCCATGGCAGGACCCCAAGGAGGAAGATGCTGCTTTCCAAAAAAACAAACAAACAAACAAAAAACAAACAAACAAACAAACAAAACAAACAAACAAACAAAAACATCACTGAACACCTCCACAATGATACTGGAAAAATGTTTTGTGGGCTGATGGAACTAAGGTGGATTTGTTGGGGACATTTAGACAGCAATACTCATGGAGCAAAAAGGGTACTGCATACCAACATGAGACCATCCATAGTGATGTACAGTGGAGGGTGCATCATGATTTGGGGTTGCCTCAGGGCCTGGGCCGCTTGCAATCATGGGGGGGAAAGGACTTCCCAAGTTTATCAAGGTATCCTACATGATAATTTCACTGTGGTTGTCCACCAGATGAAGTTGGTTGGTACAGCAGGACAATGTCCCTAAAAACCTATAAAAAAAACCCACAGGGAACATCTGTGCTCGGCACATTCTAAAACAACCATAACTAATACAAAAATGCCCCAGGCTATGGTAGAGGTAATGAAAAACAAGAAAGACAATTGTTCATGGACAGAATAAAGACAAAGAAAGTAAAAACAGAAGAAGAAAGCGTGCTTTGATTTTGATCTGTGAGAAACACCTCAAGTTGCTAGTTTCTGTCATCCTAGACTGTAATATTCAAAGAGAGACAGGCAACAGGAAGGAGTTTAGATCGAGTTTATATAAGTGGTATGTAGGAGTCTGTGGGTGTGTGTCTGTGCGTGTATACTTCTATATTGCTGGTTTCAGTAGTCTCTGATTGCATCACATGGAGACCTCCAACAGGCAAGTGAAGTGTTGCAAGTGCACCCCTCAACAACAATATGTTTCATTCCCTGACAATATGATTCAAGCCTGCAGCAGCCATTAGTCACTGTTCACTCAGTTCTACTACAGTCAGCTGCCCGGCTCCAACGGGCCGAGACAAATAAATAACTGCAGTCCAAAACATGAAACCAAAGCAACAAAAAACCATGCCACAGTAGGAGTTTTTGCTGTGCTTCATTTTGCTCTGCGTTGTTCAATTACAGCTCTGAAGACATCTATGCACCAATCAGCTCTGCTCTTTTATACCTCCTTTTACTGCAGCTTTGTCCTTTGCCATCCTGTTGGTGGCCCAGTATGATAATAGCTCTGGTCAGTGGCATAAACTGTTAAGACAGTTTTCAATGGCAACTTTGTGGTAGGAGAGAATCTGTATGGAGTCTAAAATGGACTTCAGATTTAATAATTGCAATGGAATACTAATACTGCTATAGCTTCAGGTGCAAAAATAATTTTACACTGGCTTCAGTAATTTATGTTAAATTCTGAAAGAATCTCATTCATTTTGATAAATTATTTCTTTCCTTACATCTATATTTTGGGCTTTTATGCCGTTATTGATAGGGTAGAAACAGTGAATAGAATCAGAAACAAAGTAGAGGAGAGATGCAGTAAAAGAGCCACAGGCCAAACTTGAACCCAGACTTTAACCATCTACGCCCCAATTAATTAATATTCATTATTATTATCAACACATTTTTTAATGACAGAAACTAAATTAACCTTGCAAAGCAGATGAATGCGCCCATTTCCGTGTTTCTCACTGGCAAATCCATCTTGCAAAGCTCCTGTCTGAATCTTTTGGGCCCGGTTAGAAAGTGACAGGACCAATCAGCGTCGAGGGGCACCTTTTGGGCAGAGTCGTGACGTAAGCAAGCAGTAACAAGAGGCTGGTGTAATTATGGCGGAAGACGTTAGCATGGATGCTGCTAAAGCATCATCTTTATCAGAACTTGATGATGTTTCTTCATTAAAAGAAGAAGAAAGAACAGCACTGAGTTGTTTTCTTTTCAAAAACAACAAAAGTCGTGTACCGACATGTCTACAGTCCCCATGGTTCGCGTTATGTAGTTCTTTATGGAGTTTCGCCTAGTCGGTAGGGGTGCTTGTTGGCGGCTATGTCACGTGTTTTGTTGCTCTGATTGGCCCGTAAAGATGTGACAGAATGTTCAACCAATCACCCTCCGAGTTTTTTTCAAAGGCTCTGCCCTTTCCCAAACGCTTTGTATTGAAGGTTTTCCAGATGGATGTGTGAAACACACATCCATCTAGCGTGTCACAGGTTAATACTAAATGCAACCTAATGACTTGTTTTTTAATGATATTTTGCACATTAAATTTGCTGTTTTAGTTTTATCCCATCTAACCGACATACCATTTCATAAGGCACACATTTATGACCCTATGAAAACAGCTTTTCAACCTGGTTTTTGGTCCCGACCCACAAGTTACAAAATACAAGGCAATGATTGAGCTACCTCTCAGCTGAGTAATAAAACTGATGGAATACTTTTTCACTGCTTAAGCTGGCCACCCTAACATTCAGTTTCTTCACACACAAGCTACACCACGCTCCACAGCACAGTGGTATGGCTACAAATAAAAGCAAGAGATCTTGCACAACAGAGCATGTCTAGACTGTGGCTCAGTAGGTAGAGTTGCCTACAATCAGAAGGTTGTTGGTTCAATCCCCAGCCCCTGCAACCACACATCGAGGTGTCCTTGGACAAGACACTTAACTCCCACTGCTCCCACTGCTCACTCTTTCTGGTAAAAATCCTTGCAGCAGAATCTGAAATCATTTGTAGTCAGTCAAAATCATTGTAATTTATATAAAAACATTTAAAAATCATTTGAAATTTTCAATAAACTGTACACGCAACAATTCTATACAGTCACAATATGTCAATGGTGGGTAACTGGCACTGAAGGGGAAAGATTTGGTCCTCTGCTCAACAGTAAGGCCAAAAACTTAGTTTTAAATGTCATCAAATGGTGAACATGAATAAAACATTAAAATTTGTGATCAAGCATTTAAACCTGAGTTGCCACTTCAACTTTAAACACAAAGACCAATTACATTTGAACAAAAAAAAACTGTTAATTGATTTTAAAAATTAATCAAGTTAATCACATCACTACTCTGTGATTAATCATGATTAATATACCTTGTATGTATATTTTTATGTTTTTATATTTTTAAAGGTTGTTATTGTCAAGTGCTTTATTCTTATTCTTTCAATTCTATGTACAGCACATTGATGATTCAGTCTGTCCCATCTATTGTATATCCCTCAAATATAAACACATATTCACAACTGTATTTATTGAAGTTTCTCATCAAAAACTAAATTTTCCCATTTTTATGTGACATTTGAACACATCAAAACATAAAGAATACAGTCGTCTAATTTACTGAGGTTACCAAAACGCATCATATTTTCCATCTTCAGCTCGTAAAGTTCGTTAACTTCAATTTCTCTGATTCCAACGCAGATTTCTACACTGGATTAATATTGTTAACAAACAGGACTTGCTCAAAGTTTTGGAGCACTTTTCAGCATTTATCTGAGCAGCGGAAGAAGAAAACTGCCGTTGTTGTTGTTAGCATCTTTGCTAACATTAGCAAACATGTGCTTTGCCTGAAGGTGGAACTTAGGACTCATGTCACTGCAGCATGTACCCACAATTTTGGTTTTATCTTAATAACATTTGCCAGCTTTGCCATTAGCAGACCTGGGTCTGTCTCCTCACTCATCACTGCTGGCTGTGTCTGACCTGCCTGTCACCTCTTCATTCCCAGGCAAGTAAACATCCTCCATGGAGGAATATGAGAGGAAGTTGTGGTCAAACTTAGTCATATGATTAAATTGGGTTGTTATTTTTTGACACATTGAGGTTTCAAGATTAATCCCAAACGTTAACACATTAATACTAACAGCCCTTTAAAAAATATCATTTTTAATAATTGTTAACTAATATTATTATTTCTGATCCGCTATGTATCGAGTATCGTACTAGTATTGTTTCAGTTTCAAGTTTTAGTACTGAGTATCGTGATACTAAACCTGATACCAGTATCAAAGTTAAAATTTTGGTATTGTGACAACACCGATCTCTACTTCTTAAAAATGCATTTCAGAGTATCCTTTGGCACAATTTAGCATGCTTAAGTAGCATCTCAGCTTTGCCTTAACAGCTCTAAAACAGGGATGCATGCTGCACAGTGCTGCAGAGGGAACATGTGCAAGATGACAAATAAACAGCCCCTCTGCTGTGGGATGTTTCAGCGGAGTCATCAGACACAGTGGAATTCTTAAATGTCACGGTATTAAAGGAACCAGTGCAGATTAATGCACAGAGGCATGAATTAGCTTGCATGCAAAAATATGAATCTGATCCCTTCCGCACGCCCACACACAGGCACTTCAAACTAGATTTTGTCTCATTATCTTAAGCTCGACTTTCACGCTGCCTTTGACACGGCTCCCTCTAAAGCATGTGATACTTTAGAGCTGTAAAATAAAAACAGATTTGACTTCAATCATTAGCCACTTCTGCTCATAACGCCCCACAGTTTCCCCCAACCTTTTCATCTTTCACACACAATATTTCATGACCTGACAGTGGTATAATGAGTCTTTTTACACATCAGGGCGGAAAATGAAGTGAAAATGAAATGATAATGAGCTACAATTGATGTGTGGGGTTTTGTTTGTGAGGTGATAGACATCAGATCTCACACAGATGAGGATACACAACAAAAGTACATTCTCAGCATCAGTTTTGCTAAAATGGCACACACCCAAAAAGCATCCTTCACTTTATACACAAACTGAATAATGCAATGCATACTGCCAAAAAAGATACACTAACAGGTCAAAAAACATGCAGTGTCACACCCAAATCTCTCCCAGAACACCTTTTTCATGTGCCTGTCACATTCCACCCCCACACTCGGTTATGCTGCTGTTGTCTTGTTATTGTCAGAAAACAGCAACACGCTTATCAGACAGGGAGAGAGAGTAGACAAAAACTTTCCGCCTCCACCTCCTCCATTTGTCTTCTGCTTCATCTTTTTGTCATCTTTATGTGCTGCGTTATAGTCTGGTGTGCCTGCTGTGCTACCCAGGCCCGCTTAGTCTCACACATAGACAAAAACAAGCATTTGACTACAGGTAAATGGCCATTATTTAGCCCTTGATGGCATTAACTAATTTTTAATGATATAAAATCTTTAATGCTTTATAAAAAAATCCTGCAGCACATATTGGACAAGTAGTCCACAGGCCTTGAAGGATCAGAGGCTCTGATCTCTGTGTGCGCTCTATTTTTAGCAAAGTGTTCTTAACTGCTTTTTGCTTTTTACCCTGCTAATATGAAAAGCTGGCTGATTGGGACCAGGGTTTTATCAATGGGATCATAATTCAACTAATGCTGAAATGTATCACGATGATATAATCACATTATGTAATCAATGAATCAGAAGTAGTTGCAAACACTGAATGAATGACCCACTTCTGGAGCAGCAATTGCCTCCCTGCTGGAGGACACATACATTAAGAGGTGCAGGTCAAGAGCCTGTTAGATGATTAAGGCTTCTCACAACGCCCAGCAAGGGACTGCTGCAGCTGTGCTAGAACCACTGGAGAGACAGTCCAAACACAAAGATGCAGATCATTTTGTTTCCCTGGCAACCAGGCTAGTGTACATGGATCTTACTGGGGCCTCCATGGTCAGTTCCAGGTACATCCCCATCTCCAAAAAATTTGGGATGTTTTGTAAAGTGCAAAAAAGGCAGAATGTGAAGTTTGAAAAAAAAAAAAAAAAGACCCACATATTTAAAACAGCACAAACACAACTTCAAATGTTGAAATTCTTTGCATCTACTTCTGTTTTAGGAGTATTAAGTATTAGGAGTCAACAGGCTGAGCAGTAGATGGCACTACTCATTGAGAAAATGAAGCTAGAACTAACGTCAGGCAGTGTTAAGCCTCCACAACCATGCTAACTACTGTATGCATGATATAGCTAGCTATGCTAAATACACTCTAGCTATGTATAATTTTTTTGACCACTGGATAAGTCATTGATGTACCCTTTGAGTAATTTTGGTAGGCAGCCACTCCTGGGCAAGTTTACCAATGTTCCAAGTTTTCCCCATTTGTGGATAATGGCTCTCACCATGGTTTGCTGGAGTCCAAAAGCCCTAGAAATTGCTTTATAACTCTGTCCAGACTGACAGATGTCAGTGACCTTTTCTTATATGCTCTTGATTAGATCATGGTTTGATGTGTATCTTTATGGGATATTTCATCCATCCATCCATCCATCCTCTTCCACTTATCTGGGGCAGGGTTGTGGTAATAGCAGGCCAACCAAGTCAACCCAGACATTCCTCTCCCTAGCGACAGCTTCCAAATCCTGCAGGGGCATCTTGAGGCATTCCCAAACCAGACAGGATATATAATCCCTCCAGAGCATTCTGGGCTTTCCCTGAGGTCTCAAGGCAAGGAGACATTCTGATTAGATGCCCCAACCACCTTAGCTGGCAGTCAGTGTAAAGGAGCAGTGGTTCTACTCCAAGTTCCCTTCTGATGTCTGAACTCCTCACCTTATCTCTAAGGCTGAGCCCAGCCTCATTCTGGCTGCTTGTATCTGTGATCTCATTCTTCAGTCATTATGAAGAGCTAATGACCATAGATTAGGGTTGAGAGATTCGATGCAGCTCTCTCTGCCATCATGCCCATTCCCCTGTGAACTCACCACCTGCAGGGAGGGGCATGGTGGCAGGGAGGGGTGGCAGCGTTGGTGCACTGACCACTGGTTGCACAGACTGACTGTGGTCACATGGAATGCCAGTCTAAAGAAAGGAAATCATCATTGAAAAAAAAAAATGTATTTACTCGGGCTATCTTTGTGTAAACATTTAAGTGTGATTAATATGCAAAAAAAAAGTATGAAATCAGGAAGGGGGCAAATACTTTTGCACAGAGCTGTACATAAGTTTAAAACATTTATTCAAGAGTCATACAGATCTTTTATTTTCTTTTTGTGGCTGTTTTTATCAGACTGGTGTAGATTAGATGTGTTTACATAACTGTCATAACACACATTATCAGTGTGTGCCTGTGTGAATAATTTAAGGCATCTTTCTGCAGCCCCATCCAATCAGGGAATTGCGGGAACCAAATAGAATATGAGAGTCATTGCAGAGATCTATTTTCCCTCACTGCATAATCATATCAATTTAACAATGACTTAAGAAGCAAAACTGGCTGCAGATCAGTCCTTGTACTAAAGGCTGCTTTTATGCATCAGCTCCCGCCAATTAGGGGAAGAGATGTGTTAAATGTAAGGCGAGCTGATAGGTCTCATGTTACATTTAGAGGAAGAGGCCTTCTGACTGCTATGATCTTCCAAACTCTGAACCCAGAGTGCACTATACATGCTAATTCACATTTACAAGAAAGTAATTACATGCATGTATGTGCAGAAGAAAGACACTACTGAAAGACCAGTGAAGCTTGAATGAGATTACTTCACAATATGATCAGAAATCCAGACAAACTATCGAAATGTGTTTCGAACATGTGTTCCGTCAACTAAGAAAACTAGAGCTGAAGTTGTTGTTTTTGATTTTTAAGTTAATCCAAGAGCAAAGCTTTTTTTTAAATCATTTTGTCTCACCTGGAGTTATCGTCTTAAGAATCTTGTAAAACTCTAACCCTGTGGTGCACAGCCAGGCCAGCCTGGGCTTTAAGAATAATTGTGTTACAGTTATGTCACTCCACTGCAATTATTTAAAAAGTTAGGGGACTATCAAGAAAAAATAAAGAAATAAACAGAAATTAAAACTCAAAAAGTTTTATGTGACAACAGTGAACAATAATGACTAAGAATTCATTTTTGCACAAACTTGTTCTCCCATCTCTTTAGGACCAAACAGAAAAAAATATTCTGTGACAAAAAGTCTTAAAAAATTCATATATTTCCAAGAAAAAGTCCTTGTGCTTTTTTGTATTAGCTGTTTTCGAGCATTTAAATCAGTTCCTGTCTGCATTGACACAATGGGCCACATCACAGACTCTCTATCTCTTCCAGTTTGATGAGCTATTCAGGCTGGCATGACATGATCTGCACAGACAAAGCATGACGTCGATGAAGTGGCCTGCCATTTGTGGTCACAGCCGTCACAAAGCATTGTGGGATACAAAATGGCGGTTAGCATGCAAAGCTAGTGGCAGAAACAATTTAAATGGATTAGAAAATTGATAAAAAAGACATCCAATATTAGGCATACAGGTTAGGATTTAATCTTTAAATATCCCAGAAAGTCACCCAAGTTCTAGGCTCACTAGAAAAGTTTCCATAAGGGCCATGAAAGCATGGATAGTGTCCTCTGAATGGCACAATGGCTACGATTTATGGTTTGAAAGTTACTGAACTTTCTAAACCTGTGTTGCTTCTTGTTGTAGACGTCATATTCAGTCTCAGAGGGTTTCGCAACCTTTTACTGTTCAGTCTTACAGTTTACTGGTTAGTTTAAAATGATAAGAGAGCCAGATATTTCATGTTGAAGTTGGTAGCCTTCTCTACTGATTGAGAGCCAGTTTTCTTTTCCATTTTTGTCTATGTTTAAAAATAAATAAATATCCATAATTAAACCAAATGAAAAGTCATCTGGGAGCTGAAAAAGGGGCTCTTATTACTGAGCGTAATGAGAGAGGATTCCCATCACTCTAAGGGAGGGAGTGATGGGACCCTTGCTTTTTGCTAAAAGGCAGACTACTGCAGAGTATGTGTATTGTCATTTAAGGATTTGGGATGATGATTAATACAAAAACATGAGTAGAAACTTTTTAAGTTGACATGAGTTGGAAAAATTAAGTGTAGGTAAGTGAAGGTGATGGGTATTTTACAACTTTATTGCAAGAGAATTTAAATTGATGTGAAAGACTGCTACTTAACTGGAAGTTGGACACTCGTAAGGTCATGAGGCCAGCTCTGAGAGAAGCTCAGGGAGTGGTGTGTATTTGTGCCCAGGTCTTCCTCCACTCTCTGTGGTGGCTTTAACTGTGCTGTTAAGAAATAAGTGTGTGCTTGTCACAGGTACTTACTGCACAGACTTGGAGGACTGGGACCTGAACTTGCTGAACTCGCCCGGAGCAGTCCACTCTGTACCAAGCTGCAACACACAGGACAGGAGACACAGATCAGAGCCAGTGAGGGGGAAAAAAAGGGGAGCAGCAGATAAGAACAGCAGAATACATGTTGAAGCACAGGATGAAACTGAAGAGTTCTGTCTGGAGAAAGGATTCCTAGAGATCAGGTTCGTGATTTTAAGGCACTGGCTGGGACTTTTTGTTGAGGTGAAATAGCAGGGTTACAAAAGATGGCAGTTGTAATCTCAGCATTAATTCAGAAAACAAGCTGGTTGTTTCAAAAGGATGCTGTAAGATCTTGATTCCATCCCTGGCTGTGAAAGCCTGGTCCCTGTTGACTTGATTTTACTGACAATAATTTGAAAAACAAGTTAATACAGCCTGAAGCAACAGGGAAAGTTAATCAGAAGGCAAAGTGAGCAAACAGATGCGAGCTAATGGCTATAAATGCATGGAAAATCAGAAAAGTGACTCCCTGCCAACACTGACTCAAGAAGCCGGCTCATCGGGACCCCTGGGGCGCCTGTTGCAGCCCTACAGTCAAATCACTGCCCATTCATTTCCTCAGCAAGCCAACACAGCTAATTAGGGCTCCTGCTGCTGCTGATCCATAATGAAAGAATAAAGCTAAGATCACAGTGGGCGAGACTTTAATTGTTTGTGCTGGCCACACTTTTGGGTTTGAAACTGGTCCGGAAAACACAGATAGGAGGGCTGCTGATCATCAACAAGGTTTTCATAGAAAGCAGCCAGATAATGGCACACACAGATATATGAAAGTGAAATCACACAATGCTACCTCTGAACGTGTTTACTGGCATGAGAAGAGAGCCACTATGCGAGGCAAAAATCTCCAAAACAGGCAGTTATGTCCGTCCAAAATCATCAGGCCCCTGGCAGTGTTAAAGCCTGTGAGAGTCTCTGTGAAGCAGTTGGCTGGAGAGGAGGAGGAGGAGGAGGAGGAGGAGGACACAATGTGCGCCACTGTGCCTTCACTCTGAAGCCCACAGCATGCTGCTGCTGTGGTACATTTCCACACTAACATTTTTCCTCCTCCGGCTCAAAAGGATAAAGCAGGGTAGGTGTTAAAGAACACTGATCTAAGAAGGAAGGAGATTAACTTCACTCAGAGTTACTGGATTTTCTTGGTTTAAACGAAAGATCAGTACATTTTCCTTCAAACCAAAATGTTTTAGTCTAACCAATTAATATCTAGAGGTTAGGCCGGCAGGGGATTAGAGAAAAATGGGACCTATTATAATGTTCAATATAAACGTGAAGAATCAAAGTGTAGAAGAGTGAATTAAGCTAAAACTCATGTTTGTTTGTGGTACGGTTGTTTATATGGGGTGAGGCATTTTACCACAGTAAACTTTCTTACAACACTTTCAGAATTGGAGTTACAGGACAGCAGTAAGAGACGGGGCAATATATTTTACATTAAGCTAAGGTGCTTGTTGAATTAAACTTCTGCTTTCTGACACTCTGTGACTGTTAAGTGGTCATCAGAGTAACTCTGTGACTTCCGGTTCAGGCCTTCATGTCGTCCATTAATCTCTAATAATTGAACACCTCATTGGGCATTAACCCTTACTTATTTACTGTAGGACATTCTTCTGTCTTGGATGTTTGATGATATTCTTAAAAATGTGGCCTCTAGTGTTAGATACAACACTGCTTTGCCCCCCATTTGCTAAATATTAGCTACACTTTTATTTAAAAAAATCTTATTTTATTTTGAAGTTTGTTTTTTGTGCTTATAGGCATAGGTAATTTCCAGGCAGCTCTGTTAAAGAAGCCAGCTGAAAATCACATGCAATTTTGTTGACATCAAGGAGGCAATGTTGTGGGTAAATTGATGTATTTTTCATAGTTGTACCAATAATTAAATGTTAAAAACACAATTTACATATATAAAAGCATTTTTTTATGTTATTAAAAACTGTTATTTACATGTATTTACAGCGTGAAGAAGCACGTGTTCATATCAATGTTTAAATATAGTATTTTGAGAGTTACAGTTTACCCTGTCTTTGTGTAAACTTGCTAAGAGTCACAGTAAAAAAGTAATGTTAACTACAACTCAAGTTATCTTTAAGAAAGAAAGACTATAGCTGCAGCTTTTACACTGCATTGAAGACAACAACTAGCCTGTTGAGATTAGTGCTGTGTAATGCAAAAAAGGAAAATACAATAAGAATGCAATTTGAAACACACTAATAGACTATATAATGCATGGACATCGTAGACTGATGTCACCCCTATGTTTCAGTTGTTAAGTTTTGAAGCCCAATGATGGTGGTCACATATTGGAAATGCTTTCTCAAACTAACTTTTGGTCGGCCTAGAAAAAGGAAGAGCAGTGAAACTGAGGTCAACCTTAAGCCTGTCATCAAACAGCTACATATTAGTGTGCCCCATTCTGCTAAAATTCCTGCATAATTTTGACTTTTTTTTTTTTTTTTAAACCAGGATTTAACAATGTTTATTTCTGCTGTCAAAAATGGCATTTAAATATGGATGTTAATGCAACTCCAGGGACATTTTGGCGCAAGCATCCAGCGGAAACTCGTGGAACTGCAGTTTTTTATTGCTTGGTACATCGGTTGGTTGTTTTTAGTTGTTTTTACAACACTTAAATAAGACCAAGTACTCTGAGAGTAACTGTTAGCTGAGCTTACATCAGAAAGATGTGAACAGATTGTCATAATACTCAGACTTCAATCCAACAAGCAAAATGTTCAAATTCTGAGAGAAGAGGTATTGTTTGTTTACAACACTGCCTTTTTATTGTGATAGATTTAGACTTCTGCTATGCAATACTTTTTCTCATAATGCTCTAACCATTACACTTTTCATATTTGTTCAACCTCATAGAGGTGTATTGATGGTCTAGTCCACCACAGCATAAATCTTTGTTTATTTGTAAATGATTGATCAATACATTTGACATAATAAGAATGAAGTGTTATGTTCTCTGTTAAGTAGCTAACATGTTTCATTGATTTAACATCAAAAGGTCCTCTGATGATGCTTGGCATCCGACTGTCTCTGAAAAAGTAATGATGAGTTCAGCAAGTATCTACTTCTATGTAGAGGTGTGTATTTAAAACAGGATAAACCTGTTTGTTCTTCTGTCAGCAGATCTGCCTGTTAGGAGAGCATACGAATTTCTTCTTAACTCCATATGCTCAGGTTTACTATATATTGAATGCCATATAAGAATGCTTCAAAGATTTTCTTAAAACTTTGCACAAATGTCCACTCTGACTTAAGGATGAATTGATTACATTTTAGAGGTCAAAAGTCAAAGTTAAAGGTCATATGTTCTCTCTATTCTATAAAAATCCACTCCAAACATCTTACAACCTTTGAAATCCAAAGGTTATTACAGAAAATTCTCCTCTACCATTAAAGAAATAATATTTTTAATAGTCACACAACCACAGACTCCACCCAGCCTTCTCTTTGAGCCTCCACTGTCTGCCAACCAACAGGCAGTGATTCTAATTAGCGATTTCAAAGCTTGTGATCCTAAGTATCATCTACATCAGACTTAAGTGACATCATCTGAGGCCATTGTGCACAACATCCCTGGGAGCCATTAGAGGCTTTATATTATTAATATGCTACATCTGCACAAGTACTCCACTGCATGCAAACAGTAATGCACCACATAGAGCGCTTCCATTCAAAGGTCAGAAAGACCCACTCAGCTCGTGTTGTTGTGTGCAAGGGTTTGTATAAAAGCTTGTTCAAGGTCTTCTTGCATGTGCTCAAGGTTGTTGTTGTTGTTGTTGTGCATGAGACTTGATCTGTTTGTGCTGTGTCTTTATATCGGTGCATTGGGTTTTTATGGACATTTTTCATTGTGTGTGTTGGGTGTGCATTTTTTATGCGTTTTTACAGTGTCCAATCAAGTTGCAGGGAATGGGCCTGATTTTATTCAACCACGAACCTTGTGTTTGCTAACCTAGATGCAAATTGTACACGTCGGTCACACTTGCATCATGTTTTTGTCCTTTTAGATGTTGAAATTTTAGAAAAACAATAGTGTGGTTAGAGTTTGAAGCAGCTTTTCTAGAGGCATGTTTGTCAGATCTTTAACCCTCCAAGCCCTAAGCAATTTTCTAACCATGATGTATCGCATGGATTCATCGTCTGAAAAAGCTTGTAAATATCAACCCTGTGGTGCACAGTCAAACTCTAGACATCTTAATTTTTCAGGACAACATGGACTTTAAGAATATGTGTGCTGCAGTAATGTCACTTGAAGTTTGAAAAAGTTATGGGACTATAGTGATCATCAACTGGTGGCCCGGGGACCACATCAGGCCCCCCACATGCTCCCATCCGGCCCCCAGAGCATTACCAAATTCTGAACATGTGCAGAGGAAAAGATTTAGATAAGTTCACAACAGCTATTAAAACAAGTCCAGCGTTAGCATTTTCTTAAGAGATCGGCCCCCAAGGTACCTGTAGAAATGATGTAGTTGATGACCCCTGATGTATGACATAGTAAAAATAATGACAAATCTTTTTTACATAAAATTTCTCTCCCATCTCCTGGGGACCAAAAGTGAAAAAAAAAATCATTCTGGGACAGAAAGTCCTTGATATATTGACATGTTTAACTAAAAAGTCCTTGCATTTTTTTTGTATTGGCTGTTTTTGAGCCATTATTCAATGCAATGCCTGTCTGCATTGACACACAGGGCCACATCACGGGCTTTCTGTCTCTCTTTCTCTCCATTTTGAGTTATTCAGGCCAGCTCCATCATTATTTGCACTGTTGTAGCTGTACATTTGACAAAAAAGCATTATGCAAGAATGGAACAGCCTGCCATTGGTTGTCATTCTGTCACAAAGCATTGGGGGTTACAATATGATGGTTATCATTCAAAACTAGCAGCAGAAACGGTTGAGTTCCAGGCCCAATAGAAAGGCTTTTAATAGAGACTACAGTTTAAGAAAGACTTTTAATAGCCTGTTTCATTTCTTGCCATATACAACAATGCTAGTCTTGGAGGGTTAAATTTGGCATTTGGAGATCAGGCATACTCAGAAACTTCATTTGCATATTTACTAAACAAAATTTTAACCTGCAAGTGTCAGAAGGAGTAATTATCAACTTTAGTCATCTCCAAACCATTCCTGTCCATGCTGTCTTAATGCTGTGTTTATTTATACCTCCCTTCATATGTATGGACTGAAGCATATTTTTAACAACCTTTATAATACACTGCATGAAAACTGTGACTCATTTGAATGCGTTTTTTCACCTTTATAGAGTGTGAGAGGGACTCATGCGGAAAGCAGTGCAGAAGAATCTTATAAACTTGTCTCCATTTCCAAAACAATCAGAAATATTAAAATTGTGCCACTGAAAAATTGTTGTTAACTTCTTTGTATGAAAAGCAGCCAACTTTTTGTTAAACACCTTTGAGGAATCTCGACTGAGTAAAGTATGCACCTCAGCAGAACTTGAAAATCTTTCAAAGGGGATGGGAGCAAAGGGGAAAAAAGATCCGACTTAAAAATGTTGCTCTGAATATAAACTGAAAATTTCAAGGCAATATTGTTAAAAAACATCTCCAGTTACTGGGCTTATATGTTTAAAGTCTCCTTGTGAGTGGATTGTTTTCGTGGAAAGAATTGTTGTTCAGATGAAAAAGAGAGTGTTATCAAACAGCAGAGGCAGCGCTGCAAAAATATTCATCTCTGCTAGACATGTTATCTTATCCTGAATCCAAATGAAATCGTTTTTTAATGTTCTCAACCAGGGAAAAAATAGTAAAAAAAAAAGGCAGAAACCATGATTATATGATGAGCTTCCAAAGCACATGATAATTCAGAAGAAGAATGAGACTTCAGTGGAAGCAAAAAGAAGTGAGACATCATGTGGAGAAGAATATTTAATGAGGAAATGATGCTTTTAACCAGAAAAACTCGAGGGAACTAGGCTTTGGTTCAGACGACAAGAGTTGGGGACTTATTTATCACATTTCTTTCAAAAATTTAGAGGAGAAATTTTGACTTTGACATTGGTTGCTACAATTGATACTGACAGATTATCTTATAAAGATGATGCGATATCAGAAGTGCCAACAATTTCATATTACGTATATACATTATAATAAAAAACAATATTTTATTATGCAGATTTAAAGTGCCTTGGGAAATTATTCACCCCTTTGGATGTTTTACCCTTTTATTGATTTTATTAATGAATCATGGTTGGTATAATTTGGCCTTTTTGACACAAAAACTTGTAAAGTCAAAGTGAAAACAGATTTCTACAAAGTAATGAAAGTGAAATAGAAATATGTAAAGTAAAATAAGTGACTAGACAAATATTCACCCCCTTTAAAGTGACTGACCTTATTCAACAGCCAGTTGGTGCTAGTGAAATGAGGATCACCTGAGTGCAATAAATGTGTATCAAGTGATTGTGGTAAAGACCCTTGTGTCTGGAAGGTGCTGTCACTGGTTTATCAATATTATTGGCTACCATTACACCCTGAAGACAAAAGAACACTCCAAGCAACTCAGAGAAAAAGTGATAACTCAAGGGGATGGATAATTTTTCTCCAAGGCTCTGAACATCCCTCTGAGTTCAGATAAATCCATCATCAAGAAATGTAAGGACTACTTCATATGTGTAAATCTGCCTAGATCAATCTGCCTGTTTACAACCAAAGAGGACTTTAGTCCAACGATACATTTGACAATGTTTCAATAAAATATCAGCCACAATTTTGCAGGGCTAAATTGCATCCTTGGTGTAAAAGCTTGCACTGATTCAAATTTCTAAAAAAAGGTATAAGTTTGTGCAAATTATTTGCACAAAAAAAAAAAAAAAAAAAAAAAAAAAATTTTTTGGGATGCAAAGGCCTCAATATTATTTTGTTTGTAGCTGTGTCCCGGTGGATAATGGAAATGGAATGTAATGTATGAATGAAATCATCGAGTGTGTGATGTGCCAATATTGACCAGTATCTATCAAATATTTCTGTTTTTCCCATTTCATACAAGCAGCATCCCAAAATATTGGAGCAAATGTTAGTTATTCATGCGACTTGGCCCAGTGCGATGCACTGTTTTGATATTCCTTTAGGCTCTGGACTCTTACAGTAACTCAATCCATTATATATACGTGAATCTGTCCGCAAATCAAACAAACTACTTTTACACTGTTTCCTTTCATATCAAGGCTTTAAAAATGCACTTTCACATGAGTGAGACAAAACATTAGTGCCATTAAAGGTTGTTGTTTTCTCTTCCAGTCAGACGCTTAAGCATCTGTAGCTGTACAAAGTTTGGATCAAAGACATTGCTACAAGGACGAACAGCAAGCAGAGCATCAGTTTTCCCATGAAAGCAGCAGATGTTCTCCAAGGTAGGTTTGCACATGCTGGATGAGAAACACACACTCACACATACACGTGCAGATGAGGGATGAGTCACTGCAGACTGAGAGCAGCATCTCCTCACCAGAGGAGGTGGGAGGTAAATCAGAAGGCAGCAGCCAGGGAGCAAGGAGGGGCAACGCACACACAAACACACATTTATGAATACCAATATCTATCTATCTATCTATCTATCTATCTATCTATCTATCTATCTATCTATCTATCTATCTAGGGAATAATGATAGTTTTGAAAGACAAATATTAAGTAGCATTAAGAAGAACATAAAACCTGTATTTTTTCAGTACTGCTGTCAAAGTAAGTAGCGGTGCATAAATTATAGTGCCTTTAAAAAAGTATTCACCCCCATGGATGTTTTACCCTTTTAAATTTTCTAAATCAGGCTGGTACCCCAATGGTTAATGTCATTTGGCTTTTATTGACAAAAGAATTTTACAAACCCCTTCTTTAAAGTCAAAGTGAAAACAGATTTCTACAAAGTTATTACCCCCTCCAAGTCAGTGTTTAGTAGGTGCACATTTGGCTGCAATCACAGCACTGAGTCTTTTTTGATAGGTCTCAGTCAGGCTTGCACATCTGGATGCTGCAGTGTTACTCCATTCTTCTTTGCTAAACTTCTCAGCTCTGTCAGGTTGCACAGGGATAGAGCATGAACAGTCCTTTTCAAGTCCAGCCACAAATTCTCTATTTGGTTGAGGTCTAGGCTTGGACTTGGCCGCTCTAGAACATTCACCTTGTTGTCTTTAAAACATTTCTGTGTAGCTTTCGCTGCTTCAGGCCTGTGTACAAGCCTTCCAGGGCCAGCTATCAAGAAGCATCCCCACAGCATGATGCCGCCACTGCCATGCTTCACAGCGGGGCCAAAAAACAACATTTTGGTCAGACCAAAGGATTTTCTTCCACTTGACCATGGGGTCTACCACATGACTTTTGGCAAACTCTACTTGAGATTTAATCCTTTGAAGCTGAAGGTATGGGGTTTCTTCAACATATAACTCTCCCATAAAGCTTTGGCTGGTAAAGAACCCAGGCAACAGCTCTTGTATACAGAGTCTCTCCCATCTCAGCTGATGAAGCTTGTAACTCCTTCAGAGTAGTCATAGGTGACTTATTGGTGGCCTCTCTCACTAGTCTCCTTCTTGCACGCTCACTCATTTTGTGAAGGCGGTCTGATCTTGGCAGATTTACACATCTGCAATATTCCTTCCTTTTCTTGAGGATGGATTTAACTGGGCTCTGGGGATGTTCAGAGCCTGGGAAAACGTTTTGTATCCATCTCCTGACTTAAACTTTTCAATAACCTTTTCTCTGAGTTGCTTGAAGTGTTCTTTTGTCTTCATGGTGTAATGGTAGCCAGAAATACTGATAAATCAGTGACTGGACCTTCCAGACACAGGTGTTTTTTACTACAATCACTTGATACACATTTACTGCACTCAGGTGATCCCCATTTTACTAACTGTGAGACTATGAGCACTAATTGGCGTGTTTTACCTAACCTTACATTTCTTTATTAACTGACATTACTTTGTAGAAATATGTAGAAAGATTTTTTTTGTCATTTTGTTTCGTCAAAAAAAGCCACATTACATTGACAGTAACTGATTTATAAACTCAATAAAAGGGTAAAACATCCAAGGGGGTGAACGCTTTTTATAGGTTATGATTAGGTTTGTATTATACAAACATGCAATGTACCGTGACATAATTCTTGTTTAAAAAAATAATAATCATAAATACATTAATTGTTCTGTGCTGCTTTGGCAATAACATAGCATGCCACTAAAGCTCATTAGATTTTGAACTTTAACTTGAAAGACAGAGCAAGAGATACACACTTGCATCTTAAATTACTCCTCTTCTCTTACACATTGTCTTATTTTACCTCTACTTCTGAAGTCACCTCAGAGACACACAGCGGTGGAACTCAGGGATTAAATTCTAAAACTTGACGGAGACAAACAACCAATGCATACACCAAGCGTGCTCCAATGTAACCTCTATCTTTTTCCTCTGTTATACAGACATAAACACAAACACACACACACACACACACACATGCTGTCTCCCTATGAACTTCACCAGGTACCTTGAGAAAACTAATTTCAGATAGCCACTGGCCCTGAAACATTGAAAAGTGAAACACAAAGAGGGAAGTAAATGTAAGAAACATAAGTGTGTAATGGAGCTATGGAGACATTACTCTTCTCTCCTTTTCTTCTATAAACTCACTTTTTTTTTCCTTTCATTGTGAGAAGTAATAGAAAAACGGTTCATCTGTGATATGACTTCAGAATTCTGTTATCTTTCTCTTATTCCATCTCACCTTCACAGTGTTTTTAACTGAATTTGAACTGAGATGCTTGTCCTTTAGTTGCACAAGGATTTTCAAGCATGTGCACGAGGACATGAGGACATCCTGGCATGCCATGAGAAAATAAGTATGAAGTGTGAGGGGTCAGCCCTGCATGCTTGGTCTGGATGCATTTACACAACTCACAACCATGTCTGAAGAAAAACAGCAATGCTGACATTTGGAGCAATGCCTGATTCAATGCTCGGTGTAGTATGATGGCCACATTCCATTTAGCTCATTTGGTGCAAAGACCCTTGATAACATTGTAGGTTCTCAAAGGTACAATATGCCAAATTTTATACATTAATTCTGATCATAATAAATCACATATAACTGAATAACTGCTTTCTCCAGAAAAGTGAAGTAAAAGATCATTAGGGTTTGTTGTTCTCAGCTCTGTGTTTACACAAAAGGACAGTGTTTCCTCAGGTTGTCTATGATTTTTTTAAAATTCAAACAACCTTCTTCTCCAACCATTAGCCCATTGTAAGGGAAGAGGGCAGCTGAACCCTGTTCAAGGAGGACCAAAAAACTTTTTAAAGCCAGAAAACACTTTGTTTGGCCTAAAATAATCAATAGGAATAAAAAAAAAAAGGTAAGTTTAGGCTGCATATCTTTCACCACACTTGTATTTTTCTCTGAAAAGCAACGTGACCTGGATGAGCTAATCCAATAAATGACATCTGGATAAAATTTCACAGTAAAGCTTTATGAAATGTAGCAAGAAAATACACAAAAGTGTATTTCATGCAAGGTAAGCTTGACAGAAATCAATATTATCAAAATGCAGTTTACATTTCATTCTCTCCAGGAGTCTTAATCAACCCAGAGGCAGAAAACTTGATTATGAGAAAATGCACAAATGTACTAAAAACAGCTCAGAAATTGAGAGCATCAAAGAATGTAAATATCGTGGCATGTGGCTTGATGAGGACTTTACATTTACGTTCCATTTGAACACTCTCATCTCCCAGCTGCAGCAAAAAATTGACTTCCTGTACAGAAATAAATCAAGTTTTCTATTGTCCTCCAGGAAGAGAAGAATTGAAACTGTGCTCCATTCAGTTATTAATTACAAGGACATCATTTATAGGTATGCAACAGCTTCAACTCTTATGCCCTTGGACACTGTCTATCACTCCGCCCTGAGATTTATAACTGGTGACGGATAAGCTGTCATCACTGTGTGCTGTATGAGAAAGCTGCCTGGCCTTCATTTGAAAAGTGGCACAACAGACACTGGTTTTCATATACTTATAAGGCCCTCACTGGAAAACTACTACCTTCAATCTCAAACTTGTTAGAGTTCAACCACGACCTGCTCTACTGATTGGTTTGTTCATAAAGTCCCTCAAGTTTGCAGTGAACTTGGCAAAACTGCATTTTTCTTTGATGTCTCATGGAACGTCCTTGAACAAACTATAAAGATTAAGGTTCTCCCTTCTTTTTCAGCGTTTCTGCAATTGGTTTCAAGTCACTTTGTTTCCAAATTGTATTGCGTTTATTGATGTTTTACTGTTTTTTGTAATTGATTGTATTTGATTGCTGTTTTGACTTGCTTGTTCTATTGTGCTTGTAATCTCTATAGCATTGGACATAAGGGTAACCTCAATGTCCTTTCAAGAATAAAGGTTTCCGATGTAATGAAATGTGGGGCGATCAATATCACAAATCACTTGGTCCTGCAAACTTTGTTGCATCTAGCATCATCTAGCCCGTTAAAAGGAAACATGAGTCTAGAAGAGTCTTATACTGAGCTTAGAGGCTAGTTGGGCCCCTTTAACATGCAAAGAAAATCCTCAATTTTATCACAAACATGCTTTTACTTGAAATGCTGACGTACCATCGATCGAATGAGCCATGTGGGATAAGAGACTGAAAAAAGATGTACTGTTCAAGCCTGTTCCATGAAACAGCTCTTTAATGTGAGCCACTGTGGCTAGCTCTCGTTTAAGTGCCAGTTTCCTTTCCTCCATCCTCTGTCATGATTTAAGCCACATTTAAATGCCAAACAGGTTCTGAATGGAGAGCCAAACAACCAGCTCTACTGAGCTCAGCTAAGTGATCTGGATCTCTTAAAAGAGACGGACTTCCCATCACAATGATTAAGACAGGAGGTTGGTGAGACAGTCATCATCTGAGGAAATATGAGTAAGGTAATAGTGTAACGTGTTAAACCATGGCAAAACTGGGCTGAACCAATTCGGACTGCTTTGTGGAAACAGACCATGCACAAGCTCATCCCAGCATTGTTTACTCCTGCCTGCAGCAGTTTCTCTATGAGCTTTTTTAATTTTTTACTTTTTTTCATTTTTATGTTTTTTACGTTTTTATTCTTGCACTTTAGACCTGGCTTTGGTAATGTTTCTTGATGTAGAAATCTCATGTTGCCCCCTATCTGGAGCAGTGTTAATTTCGTCAACTAAAACTACGACTAAAAAAGTTCTTCGACAGCCTTTTTTCCATGACAAAAACTAGACTAAAACTAACAAAAATAGATCCGTGATGACTAAAACTAGACTAAAATGTAATTTAGTTTTCGTAAGACATTCAAAATCTGTGATGTTTCTCCACTGTGGGTAAATCTGTCAAAAAACATTGCAGCTGTAGCTATTCTGCCTCTTAGCTGTAGAAAGCAGGGACCCCAGGTTTGGCAGAGTGCATAGAACACACTACCATGATCTGGTACCAGATTCAGGCAAGAAAATAAATGCTTGGACCAAAAGTAAAGACTAAAATGTAAGGACTTTTATGGACTAAAACTAGACTTAAACTAAAAATGACAGAAATGACAAATATGTGAGTAAAACTAAAATGCATTTCATTTAAAGACTAAACCTAAGACTAAAATTAAAAATAGCTGCCAAAATTAACACTGACATGGAGTTGCTCTGTGGCGTCATCTGCAAAGAACTATACCACTCTTAAATGAAAACAAGTCATCATGATGCCTTTAGTTTCACCTATTTATTTTCTTCTATTGCTGGTCAGATAATCCTTATAATTGAACTGAACTCTGTGATTTTGACAACGACACAAGTTGAAGCTTGAAAAAAGGAGTCAGACACTAGATTAGCAGGGACAAATAAAAAAAAACCTTCAAAAGACTACGATTTTTTTTCTCTCTCTCTTTTTAAAAAAGCCTGCTGTTACTTTTTAGGCCATGAGACAAAAACAAAAATGTTCAAGGGAAAATGAGCTGCTCATTAATATTATAATGGCATTGGGAAAAAAATAACTATGCAGCCTCAGTTTAGACAACAGAGAGTGGTGTCACTGATTTAATAGCCCTGAAGTGGATGTTGCATAAAAGAAACAGGTGCATTCATTATCCAACAGAAGTCTTTGATTTTGACTATAACCTCTGTGTGTACTTGTCACTGAGAATACTAAGTGCCTTCAAGTTGATCATGCTGACTGTGTGTGAGAAGAAAGTTAATCCGAATGCTGTTTTCAATGCACCTCTTATTCATCAGCCGGTCACAAAATACACCTGCACATTGTTCAGACTAGTTTGGATTTAATAAGCTATCTTGTCTGTTTTTACTGTATTGTAATGACAGTTTCCAGCTGGTGGACTGGTTTGAATGGGCCCTTCTACAGACACTAATGTCACTCCAGCAGGAGTAAAAGCAGACATAGACATGCTGCTCACAGTGATGGATTGCCTTTCTACCACAGGTTTAAAATTTTAATCTTGGGGGTATCCTTTTTCATCCCTGCTTGTTTTATTTTTAATGTCTTTCCAAATGGATTACTGTGTGCATGAAGGCAGAAAAATTCAAACTTGGAACTTCAACAAAGAATGAAAGTCATTATATGCTTGTCATGGTTTTCAGTCCAAAAGGCATTTATCTATTTTTGGACAGATGTTGCTACCTAGCAAGTAGCAACATCCCTCCAAAAATAGAGTTTGAAAGCAGCAGAATGTGCCTTTTTATAACTGACATTTTGATTCTTCATAGTTAGAAAAGCAGTCCTAATAAAGGCTTCATTCTATAGATATTGTCATCCAATCATTTTAAATCTCACCCAGTGACTGTATAAAACATGGACTCAGTCTCAGGGATGCGAGCATTGGTTTGCAAAGAGGTTTCAAAGTCCAATGATGGCCACCGTGGAGATGCTGACTTCAGACAAAAACAGTTGCAAGAAAAAGTATGTGAACCCATTGGGATTTCTTGGATAAATTGGTCACAAATGTGTTCTGATCTTCATCTAAGTCACAACAATAGACAAACACAGCCTGCTGAAACTAATACCGCACAAAAATGATATGTTTTCATGTTTTTATTGAACAAAACATGTAAACATTCACAGTGAAGGGTGGGAAAATTATGTGAACCCCTAGGCTAATGACTTCTCCAGGAACTAATTGGAGCCAGGAGTCAGCCAACCTGGAGTTCAATCAATGTGATGAGATTAGATGTGTTGGTTAAAGCTGCCCTGCCCTATAATAAACACACACCAGTGTTGAATTTGCTGTCCTCAAGAAGCATTGCCTGATGTGAACCATGCCTGCCACAAAAGAGCTCTCAGAAGACCTACGATCAAGAATTGTTGACTTGCATGAAGCTGGAAAGGGTTACAAAAGTATCTCTAAAAGCCTTGATGTTCATGTGTCTCCGGTAAGACAGGCTGTCTACAAATGGAGAAAGTTCAGCACTGTTGCTACTCTCACTAGGCGTGGTCGTCCTGTAAAGATGACTGCAAGAACACAGCGCAGAATGCTCAGGTGAGGTGAAGAAGAATCCTAGAGTGTCAGCTAAAGACTTACAGAAATCTCTGGCACATGCTAACATTTGTGTTGACAAATCTACAATAAGTAAAACATTATACAAGAATGGAGTTCATGGGAGGACACCACGGAGGAAGCCACTGCTGTCCAAAAAATACATTACTGTGTGTTTGAAGTTTACAAAAGAGCATGTGGATGTTCCACAGCACTACTGGCAAAATGTTCTGTGAACAGATGAAACTAAAATTGAGTTGTTTGGGAGGAACACACAATGCTGTGTGGAGAAAAAAGGCACAGCACACCAACATCAAAACCTCTGTGAAATACGGTGGAGAGGCCATCATGGTTTGGGGCTGCATTGCTGTCTCAGGGCCTGGACGGATCGCTGTCATTGATGGAAAAATGAACTCCCAAGTTTATAAAGACATTTTGCAGGAAAACTTAAGACCATCTGTCCGCCAACTGAAGCTCAACAGAGGATGGGCAATGCAACAGGACAACGATCCAAAGCATAGAAGTAAATCAACAACAGAATGGCTTCAGCAGAAGAAAATGCGCCTTCTGGAGTGGCCCAGTCAGAGTCCTGACGTCAACCTGATTGAGATGCTGTGACATGACCTCAAGAAAGCAATTCACACCAGACATCCCAAGAATATTGCTACACTGAAACAGTTTTGAAAAGAGGAATGGTCCAAAATTCCTCCTGACCATTGTGCAGGTCTGATCTGCAACTACAGGAAACATTTGGTTGAGGTTATTGCTGCCAAAGGAGGGTTAACCAGTCATTAGCCTAGGGGTTCACATACTTTTTCCACCCTGCACTGTGAATGTTTACATGTTTTGTTCAATAAAGACATGAAAACGTATCATTTTTTGTGCGGTATTAGTTTAAGCAGACTGTGTTTGTCTATTGTTGTGACTTAGATGAAGATCAGAACACATTTTATGACCAATTTATGCAGAAATCCAAGAAACCCCAAAGGGTTCACATACTTTTTCTTGCAACTGTACAGGCAAATAATCAAAGCTGAAGCTGATACATGTCCACATAGCTGATCTAAGCCATCATGTAACTAGCACAGTCCAAACAATGACAATTAAACCCAATTATTGAAGGAAAGTCAGGGAAGAAAAGTTAATTACCTCCACCAAGGAGGTTATGTGATCGCGTGGATTTATTTATTTGTTTGTTTGTTTGTTTGTTAGCAACATAACTCAAAAAATTATGGACGGATTTTGATGAAATTTTCAGGAAATGTCAGAAATGGCACAAGGAAGAACTGATTAGATTTTGGGACTGATCCGGATCACCATCCGGATCCAGGAATGTTTTAAAGGGTTCTTCACTATCGGGAGATAGGGCTAATGGCGGAGGTCTGCACTCTCTGAGTGCTTTCTAGTTTATAGGTGGTTTTCAGATGACGTCACAGCAGAAAACTCCAGATGGGGGCAGGAAGTGATTTCTGCACCATCAAAATGACAAAGTTTTCTGCTCACAGCCAATATCTATCTAGCATCACCTGTTGTGATGGAAAATCAATCTCTTTCCAGATCATTTGGTTCAGTTCTGTACTAATAGGCAGTTTACTGGCTCTCATATGGCTCTTTATTCTGTACTAGTCTGGCTTTTTAAATGTAAATTACATCACAATAAGAAACAGAAGAAAGTAAATGGGCACTCAAACAGGAGCTAGCTTTTGAAGTTCAGAAGAAAGAGACATTTCATAGAACAGGCTCATTCATGAATGACATCACTACTTGGTTGCGTACCTAACAAGCTTTAGTTGCTGAATAGTATATCACTATTTCAGGTTAATCAATACTGAATGTCCATTTTATCTATTCTTGATCATTTCTGCTAATAGCTATATTGCTAACTGCCATGTTGGATCCAAAAATGTTCTGATAGAGGCTGTCAACCAATGGCAGGCTGTTCCCTCATCACATCATACCGTGTCAAACTGTGCATACTTAAAAAGGCAGATTAATGACCTGGAGATGACCTGAATAGCACATAATGGAGAGATGGAGAGTCTGTGATGTGGTCCTCTGTCTGTTAGTTTAATATGTAGCAGTACAGAAAATTCGCCAGAAAAACAACTTGTAGTGTCATGGAGAGGCTATACATTGCCATCATATTTGTTAAGCCATGCTCTGGGTTCATTGTAGGGCTTAAAGAATGTGCCAGTTTTAAACAGCACAGTCGGTCCAGAAAGTTAACACCAGTATCGAATTGGTACTCGGTATTGGCCGATACCCAACGCTGTGATAGGGAAGGAAAAAGTGATTTTGGAGCATCTCTACTTCCCACCAGAGGTTGACATTGATGCATTAATGTCATCAATAAACTGAATAAAAATAGGCAAAACCTCAGCAACATCAACCAGGGTGGGTTAAGCAGTTGAGGCCTGTAACCTCCTGGCAAAAAGCTAGAGAGCGCCTCCCGTCAGTCAAATTATCCGTGCACAAAATAATGCAAATTTATGAAGAACTCCAAGTTTTCATAATGTCTTGTAAAATTTGTACCACACTTACAACATGTTTTTTTTCTGCTGTAAAAACATGCATTTAACTTGAGGAGTAAAGTGGATTCCTCCTTGGTTATAGTATGCCTCAAGTGGCCACTTAAGGAACTGCAGTGATTTGCACTTCCACACTAGCTTCATTTGTACAACACTGCAAAAATGCAGAACAACCTCATCATATTTTATGAGACATTTCTTTATAAATAACCCTCTCTTCTTATCAGCTACAGGTGCATGACGCTTATTTCCTTACAATTCCTGTTAGTGGTGACAACGCTGCCAGTCTGAGATCAAGCTGTTCCTGTTGCTGCCTCATATCGATTACACCTCCCTGACCCAGTTTCCTGCCTCTGCCTGTGTGTTTGATTCTCTTTGTCTGCTTTCTAAACCAGACAGACCAGGTACCACAACACATATGACATACATCAGTGCCTGCGAGTGTCTGCTCCAACTCACCAGTGAATGCACACTTGAAATGCTCACACACTGAGGCTTTGTGCTATTAACACAGCTCTCTCAGTATCAGACAAGCCTGGTCTAGTTCTGTGGGAAGCTCTGCAGGAACTGTCTGGGCATTTTGATTGAAGGAAAATCTCATTACAGATTAGCTGTGGGCAAAAATATGATTAATGCCAAGAGGGGACAATGGATCATCTGCAGTCACATTACGTACATCCGTATGCTCACAGATAGTGTCCCAGCAGGACTGAGGACAGTGTAGTTATTAGATACCCCCACTCCCTCTATCATAATGACCAGAGTGAGAGCGTAGAAAGATGAACTGGCCATGACTCAAGGTTGATTTTTTTTACTTTCTTTGAAGTGCTTTGCTGTGAGTATTTAAATGTAGCTGTGTCAATCAGTCTACAGCTTCCTATAGATACTCTATTTGTGTGCATTTTGTGTGGGGAGGGCAGAAATGCACCTCTGAAGGTGACGTCATCTTTTTATTAAGATGTCCCGAGGAGTGTCAGGAGATGTCTGACACATCAGGTGCAAGGTTTGCAAGCCAGCTTCAAAATGCTGACAAAGTTCGCAACAGAAACGCAACAGAAACAGTTCAGCTCCCTGGTTTTCCTCCTATCACGACTAAATGTGTCATGGCAGCACTATTTATATATAGCCGGTCCACTATTGAGGATGACACTGCAGTGACCACTGACACACAGTAGCCATCCTTTACAATACAACAAGTATTTTTAGAGCTGTGAGTCAGGACATGGATAGAGCCTGGCCATAAGAACTCCCCTGGCTCAACATATTCCAAGATTCATGGTGCAGAATTTTCTTTATTTTCTTTAGTAATCCTTTATTTATGATCACAGTCTGAAATTACAATTACAAATTGGCACACAGTACACAAAAACAGGCAAAGCACGAGTTAATAGAAGAAACAAAACACAATGAAAGGGAGTCAAATAAATAATCAGGGTGAGATATTTACCCTAAGGCTTTGTAAATCATAAAGACTTGTTTAGTCTAAACATATTTCAGTATTTCCTTATGTTTTAGATCTTTAAAGAAAATAAGAAGCCATGGTCTTCTCTTAATAAATCTACATTTGTTAATTGATTAATAATCTGGCTTTAATAGCCAGGATATTTTTAATAAGTGAGTCATGGTGCAGCTGATGAGTCTCTGCGATAAACAGTAGGTGGCTTTTAAAAATGTAACTCTAAGGTAGGGGGCATATAGTAACAGGGAAGGCCAGGCTTTTCAGGGGTGGAAAGAAACTAATTACATTTACTGAAGTTACTATAATTTAGTAGTGATTTTCAGTGATGTGTAGGCTCCCATCATGCCTTTGAACAGAGTGTTTAGAAGTATTTTATATGTGTTTAGTTGTGTTTTAATGTTTCCTGTTGTACAGTGGTTCTTGCTGGGGTTATTTTGCTTGTGTTTCTGGTGGATTGTTGTTTTTGATGTAGGACACATTTGCACCATGAACGAGGTTATCCATTGGGTTAGGCTTCCCACTTGTGAGTGTAGGTTTTCTTAGAAGATGCATAGTGTTGGGGTGCACAGATAGCCTAGCGGTCTAAGGTGCTACCAATGTATGCAGACGGCCCTTTACCGCATGTCTGTCCCCACTCTCTCTCCTGTTTCTGACTCTATTGACTGTCCTGTAATAAAGTCATAAAAAGCCCAAAAATAAATCTTAAAAAAGAAAATAAAAAAAGATAAATAGTGCGTATTCTTCATCATGCCTTAAGGAGTTAAATTTAACTCTATGTAAGTTAAATCAATACTGTATATTTTGCTGTGTATTTGTGACATTACTATAGAGGCGTAACTTTACCTGAACTAACTGGTTGGAGATCTATTCTCTTGTCATTATTGCAAGTAAGAAAATACCATATTATTCTGTACAACTACTCAGTAGATACTCAGTGCTAAGTACTTAAAGTAAACTTCAATCAAATAGTTTAGAGACAAAGTCTTTTACTTGCGGAATCTCAACCAGAGTAACTGTGGCAAAATAAGGGACTAGTGCAAATTCTTCAGCCACTGCAGCGTATTTATTCTGATGGACAATAGAGGTTCCAACAAACATAGCAAGCAGCCTTATCTCTCAATTTCAACAGTCTTTTATATTCAGACATGCACCATATATATCATATCTTGTAACAATAAACAGTCCTAATGAAGATGTTCTTGGCACACGTCTGGAAGAGCCTCAACACACACAGAGTTTTCGGTTGTCTCTTAAAGGGTACATCTCTCCATTTGTTTTAGGTGATACAATATGTAAATGGACAAAAATGTAACACATTCCAATAATTCCTATAACTGCAGCCTTTGAACCAAGAAATGCTTGGTATGGATGGCTAGTTATGTGAAAAACTAACCCTGATAAAAACATCGCTGTGTTAAATACATGATTCTGACAGGCCAGTTACACATTGTACCTGTCTGCTATCTATTGGCAGATCAATTTAGTCAAGAGGCACACACCGTTACCAAGATGAGTACACAGTTTATAAGAACATAGCTCTTATAACAGACTCCAGAGTACCAACTTTAATCATATCAATCTGCAGGTGTCAGTCCGGCTTATTTGATGTCTGTGTTTTTGGCTGACAGCTGAGGGCAACCCTACACATGGGTCTGTGTCTGAGTATGTCTGTCGGTAAGTAACTAAGTGAGTGAAGCTTTTGTATGAGCCATATTCTACAGAGTTGCGTTTGCTTGGACTGAATGCTGTGACTAATGGCTGCCTCCACTAACTAGGCTCGAGTTAACATCATTTAGGTATGGCTCATCCATACAGAGTTGCTCTATGGGCGGGGTTTACTCCTGCTGAAAGTCCTGTAATGGCTGCCTCCACTGCTCTAAATACTCAGATATAGCTTTAGCCTCTGTTTAACCAGAACTGGGCCACATTGCTGTATGACAAAGAATAAAACAACCATATAAGCTTTTCATGTTGTGAAAGATGTTTTTACTCCTCTGCTGAGCTGCTTTGGCATGCCTATGTGATAAGTGAGGGGGAAAAGGGTTACTTGTGTGAATCCTTGTGAATTAGCCGAATGTTAGCTCAGCCTCAGCCAGAACAACACACTTCTTCACAGCTAGCGCTGAGAGAAACACGGAAAGCTTTCTGCGAAAGAAAGCGAAAATGCTGCTCTTCTGCCCCCCACTTTGGCATGACAATGTCCCAGTTACGGGGGAAGGGTTAGTTGTTACATGCAGCTAATGACTTGTTGTGTCCCAGCTAACGGCTAGCAGGCTTGTCATTAGCAGGGACTGAGCCGCAGCAGAGCTTCTGTCTGAACCAGACAACGTGTCTGAATCCAAACATGCACAGAGAGCAACACTGAAAGCTTTCTGTGACAAAAAAAATGTTCTCTCTCTACTCCCAGTCTGATTCGGCATAGCTTTCTATGACCGCAACCGCTTTTGTGAGCACATGGTGATGAACAGTTAGCATGTGGCTACCACAAAGGGTTAATGGTGAGCCCATACAATCTCATCTAATGAAGAATCCAAGACATATCAGAGCAATCAGAATGGCTCATTTTCGAAGATAACACCCACATCCAGCTAACTAAACTAATGAACTGGGGAGTTATGGATATATAGCGGAGAATGATGACGAAATGTTTAATAATGTAATAGGCAAAGCTAGTGGGTTGCCACTGCTAGGCTAACAGCAGACTCACTTTAAAGCATTCAAACTATGCAATTGTCCCCAAAAACAGCGATCAGAGGGTATAATCAGATGATCCTATGCTGTCAGAGCATAACACAGCAGTGTGGGTCTGATAAGTTAAGAGTTAGGAGAGAAAAGTACTTATAGACGCCGCAGGCTATGAATAGCGTGGCTCTTCACATGTACCAAAACGAAGTCTGCAGCGTCAGAGAGTGGTGTTTACAGCCAGCGGATGTGACAGCATGAAGCAGAGCTGGTATGAGGATCAAACACATCCACTGTGGTCAGAACAACTGAGGGTGGTCATTAAAGGGAAACAATATGCCAGAGGAAAACACAGGAGATCCACAGGCAGGTAATAGCGGTCTTCACAGGTGTCATGGCCGCTGCTATTTTGACATATAAGGCAACTGCAGAAAAACCCCAAAACACCTCAGATCCCCGGTGTTGCACCATGATCAGGTGTACAAATCACAATCCATACTGGTCCAGCTAATAATGGCCACTAACGGGGCACTAATCAGAAGAGGCGCCATGGAGAAATGGAGCATTGAAAAGTTGAAGACTTGGACAGCTGCCCAGCAGGAGGTGACGTCACTAGTCTCACCGACGCCCTCTGAGCGCGTAAACTACTAACAATCATGACAAAATCCCTGCCAGAACACACATTTCAGTCAGGCATTTCAACAAGCATCCCAGATAGTTGCGGTCAGCCATATACTAGGTTTTACCTAGTCTTGTTACAAAGGGAGAAAGAGAAAGAAAAAGATGCAAATATTGTATGCCATGAATTGAATGCTGTGCAATGAGTAATCAACAAATGACACAACAAGGCAGAACACCTAAATCAGTAGCTGCACAGGTACATTGAGATCTTTCCACTTAAGATGTTCCAATACACTTTTTTTCCTTCTGATAAGCTTCCAATATCACAGCAAGGGCAGTCAGCTGATGCCAAGTACCAATCGGATACCGGTGTAAACCTTCTGGACTGACTGTGCTGTGGAAAGTCAGCACATCATTTTAGCCCTACAGTGAAACTTAATTGTCTTCCTGCTAGTTATTGTGAGTTTAACTGCTAAATCTTTGAATAACAATGATATGGAGGGCCACATCACAGGCTCTCGATCTATCTTTCTCTCAGTTATGATCTATTGAGGCCATCCACATATTGATCTGTTGTTAAGCATTTGGAGTTCGAGTTCATGATAGAACAGCCTGCCATTGGTTGACAGCTCCTCACAAACCAATCTGAAAAAAGAATATGGTCGGTATCATTTGTGCTAGGCATTATGTGAACAAATATGGATTTAAAAAATTGATAAAAATTAATTTAATGTCAGATCACCAGTGTGGATTTAATCTTCAAAGTCCCAGAAAAGTTACCCAAGTTCCAGGCTTGCTAGAAATGCTTCTGCAAGGGCCATGTAGGCATGGATAGCATCAATGGAGCAGCACAATGACTAGCTTCAAGAGGAAAAGAGGTAAAAGGTAAGAAGCTGTGAAGTTATTTAAATTTGAATAACCTGTGTGACTTCTTGTCTTGTCTGGAATGGTTTTCAGCAGCAATATTTTCAGCAGCACTGGCGGTATTTCAGTGTACTTTCACATCAAAGAAAAGGAGTGAAACAGTCTTTCTTGCTCATAATGAAAACTGAAGGAGTGAGGGAAAATTATCAAAGAGTTAGATCTGTTGCAAATCCAGTGTATAAGATTTACTTGAACTGATCTACCAGGAAATCTGGATCCACAGGTCAGTGACCCCTTCTCTAGTAGTTTAGATAAACTTGTGCAAACAATGGCACAGTTTAAGTTACTAACAAACTTTGATTTACTACGCCACCAATCTTATGACAAAACTAATACATCGGTGCAACAGGTTACCTATGTGTAAGGACCTCACGTACACTGTATCTGAAAAACTAACTCCTAAAAGAGTGATAGAAATAAGAGAAAAGCTTAATTGTCTTGTTCAGCTTTCATCTTCCAGAAACTCCCACAGACAGATGGGTCATTTAATGAGAAACGCAGCAGAGAGTCTGATTTTTATCTGTGAAACATGATGTGTCTCTGAGGTCGGCCAGGGCAGCGAGGCCTGTCTGTCAGCCTGTGGCAGAATGAATGATCCCTGGCCATAGCACTGTTCCCCTGCCATTACCTCGATGATATTTCTTCACTGCTAAATGTCACATCAATATTCGCTGCCCACTAATTAATCTCAGCTCCAGCAGAACCTCCCGGCATCTCACATGGTGTTGGAATACAGATGGCTCCATTGCTGGACCTTTAGTCGTTCCGCATGTTGCCCAGAACAGTCATATGGTGCAGCTCAAACTCTGCCGCCTCATGCTTTACTTAAGTGTTAAAACTGTGAGGAGGTTTCACACAGAAAACTTTATCAGTGAAGGCAGTGGGAGCACAGTTTGACTTTTATTTGATTTCTGGCAGAGGGTAGTTCAAGGATAGATGAAAAAGGAAACAAATATTTCACAGGGTGTTCCACAGGAGGATTTACGTCTGCTGTGTGAGTGATAGGCTGAGTGTTATGATGGTGACATGACATGAGTGGCTGATTACTAAAGACAGACAAGGTCAAATGGCTCAGCATTCCTCCTGTTGATGTTTGGATGTGTACTGTGGGAATAAAAGGGCTTGTGTTGTTGTCTGATCAGGGTCTTTTACTAACACCAAATGTCTGTGCCAGAGGGATGGGAACTGCAGGGTATAAGATGATATGATGCACAACACATGGCCAGTAATAACAGTAATACCATGATACAACAATTCTTCATAAAGAAAGAGTATGCAGTGAATCTAATGATTAATATATTTACTAATTTCATCTGATATCAGTTACCAGGCCTCATGCTTTAACTTCTTTTCATTGCCGTCTTCCTCTTCTTCTTTGGCTATACAACTTCTGTTTTGTTAATGGTACCCTCATTTAAGAGTCATGAATCAAGTTGGCAAGGAAATCTCTCAACGCCATGTCCTAACTGCATGTGAGCATCACATATTGTGTTGCATCTCATGCTCACTGTCCACACTGCATCCACTAAATATTTAAGTCTATGCCCTGTGAATTTCAGCTTCCCCTTGTAAAAATACATCATCCTGATTCCTTGTCATCTCCCTCTTTCCTTGTTCCATATCATAGACCCATATGGTAGGTCATAAAGGGTTAAAAGTAAAACACCATAATTTACAACCTGTCGGCTACTGTTGAGCACTAAACACTAGCATTTCTTAGTTAACATTAACCTTGTAAAGCCGATGTATTGGCCAGATTCTGTTTGTGCTCAGGCAGATCCATCTTAGAAAGCTTCAGTCTGAAACCTTTGTACCAGGTCTGAGAATAGAAAGAACAATCAGTGTCATTTCAAGAAAACAAGGCAGTGGCTACAGGCATGGTTTAGTTGTGCTGCTAGCTTGTAAACAATGGCTGCTGCTGGCTGCTTTCTTTATCGCAACACAGGCAACAAACTGCACGGAAAACTTTCTTGTGCAGAAAAGCTAATGAAATAAGGCTCAGCAGCCCTCCCTGATGTCTAAACATCAACTCAGCTACTTGCAAAACCCTAAGAATGGGGCAAATTGTCTTAAGTGTAAGCTTGTTTTCAGTGTGTCAATGCCAGTGAACTATTTAAATAGTTAAGGCATGAATTCTGAGCACATGATAATGTTAGCTAGAAATTAATTGATAGCCGCTGTGACTAAGTGACTGATAGCTACTTTACCAGGGTTGTACCCCGCCATATTGTCCAATATCCACACTTATAATGGAGCTCATCAGAAGTTCAAGCAAAAACGCTGTTTCTTACTTGTTCATTAGTCACCACTCGTTCATATATTTCCATTCTTTTTCATTCTTCATTCTTTTTCAAGCATCAGGATTCTGTGCCTCTCCACTCCTCCTCCAGACTCTGGGACCTAGAAGAGTGGAGAGGCACAGAATCCACGTTGCTTGTAGTCCAGTGTGAAGTTTCCACAGTCAGTGATGATTTGGGCTGCCATGGCATCTGCTGGTGTCAGTCCACTGTGTTTTCTGAAGTCCACAGTCAACGCGGCCATCTAAAATTTTAGAGCACTCCATGCTTCCTTCTGCTAACAAGCTTTATGGAGATGCTGATTTCATTTTCCAGCAGGACTTGGCACCTGCCCACACTGCCAAAGGTACCAAAAGCTCCTTCAATGACCATGGTGTTACTGTGCTTGATTGGCCGGCAAACTGGCCTGACCTGAACCCCATAGAGAATCTATGGGGTATTGTCAAGAGGAAGATGAGAGACACCAGACCCAACAATGCAGATGACCTGAAGGCTGCTATCAAAGCAACCTGGGCTTCCATTACACCTGAGCAGTGCCACAGGCTGATCGCCTCCATGCCACGCCACATTGATGCAGTAATTCATGCGAAAGGAGGCCCAACCGAGTATTGAAGGCATAGAAATCAACATACATTTTTTAGAAGCCCAACATTTCTGTTTAAAACATCCTTTTTTAATTGATCTTATGTTATATTCTAATTTTTTGAGACACAGAATTTTGGGTTTTCTTATCTGTAAGCCGTAATCATCAACATTTCAAGAAATAAAGACTTGAAATATTTCACTCTATGTGTAACAAGTCTTTACAATATATGGGTTTCACTTTCAGAAAAGAGTGACAAAAAATATTGAACTTTTTCATAATCTAATTTTTTGAGATGCACCTGTAGTCCAGATACTCATAGGTCTTCTGCTCATCTCATCCTGCATACCTAATCCACACCACCACCAGTGTTTAGACTCCACAGGGGGGTATCCTATTCCTGCCATTGGCCACACTACCCATTCAAGTACATGAAGTTGTCACACCAAAGACAATTCACGTTTCCCTTTTATCAAAGTTTGTAAAATGAATTATTGTGAAAGTCATCTTAAGTCTCTCTAAATTGAAAAAGTTAGTTAGCTCATTGGTTCCCAATTGTGAAAATGCACATTAGTGTGCCTCGAGACAAGTCTAGGTGTGCTGTGGAGTACAACCATTGTTATTACTAAAACTATAATAACTATGGATTCTTTAGCATTGGTTAAAAGGCTTATTTTGCATGGATATGATTATAGTGTTCTTTAGGTTAAGACAACATCGTAGGTGTGACCTGGGCAAAAATGTTTTAAAAAACCCTTGAGCTGAGTAGTCAAATAAATGGTTGAATATTAGCGGTTTTCTTATGCTAGCTAACGGTTTATCAAATTTTGACTTAAATGTTCTTGCCAGATGTCTGTTCTCAGTTTCACTATCTACAGTCTTCTCCTCTGCTGATCAATTGAAAAATGTCTGAGGGATAAAATATTCAATCAGTTCATCTACATAACAGCATTTGGCAAACCTAGAAACATAGCTACTAAAACATTTAAATCTCCCTACCTGTTGATGACATCAGAGGGAAGTGGCATGAATATTATGAGCTTAAATCTAATATAACACCTTGAGAATACTTCCTTACATCAAACCTATCATTGTGTGCATGATTGCCTTGAAAGACGGGAATCCATTATATGCTATTTCAAGCTTAGAGTCTCTATCAGCCAGCATATTGTATCAGATAATATAGTCACTATGCAGCCTAATGACAGGGGTTTGGATTCCTTGCACATAATGTACTGTGGAAGTACTTCTTTCCCTGAGGTATATATTATACAAATGTTTTTCCTATTTAAGTCATGACATTGAGGAGTTCGAACCATTTCAGGCCCCAGGTGATTCAGTAACTGCAGTAAAAGCTTGTTGCTGAGCAATATTAGCTAAAACCAGGGACTGTAGTCATTCGTCTGGAAATTTGAATTCACTGACAATCAGAGAGCATAAAGAATGTTGGGGTTTTTTTGGCATTTCAGAGGAGTGATTTTCTCCATGGTTTGGATATTATACAAGACTGCAGCGCAGCTCAGCTCTTACCTGTCCTACATAGACCAGCAGTCTGGCATTGAGAGGGCTCTCATCAGGACTCAGCCAGAACTCAGAGTTATCATCAGATGATACAGAGAACTGGAAATCACCTGCGGGGGTAAGAACATGATCAAAGAGTGTGTTAGTGGGAGTGGATATGTATGAATCTCGGACAAGTATAATGAAAGGGGCGTCAGAGAAGACAAGGCCTTAGAAAAGGGTTCATTGGTGTAAAAATGCCATTAAAATTATCGCCCTGTCGACATGAGAAGTGGTCAGATATCGCACATTTGGCCACCAATAAAGTTAAAGTTTAATACAACCAGACTACTAATCCAGCTGTGTTAACTCTGCCAGCTAAAAGTATGACTATGTTTCTCAACAACCTTTTTTTCCATGAGGAAAAGAAGACTGACACTAGCTAAAAACAGATCTTAGATGATAAGAACTCTGAGGGAAAGTGAGTTTAGTTTTTATTGGTGAGACTAACTGTTGCACAGTCAACAGCGATGATATTTTCCCACTGTGCATAGTCTTTTAAAACAAAGAAAGAGGTAAAAGGGTAGGAGAAGCACGTATCTGTTCATTCGTGTTGAGTGTGTAAGAGAAAGCATTCATGCTTTAATACCTCCACCAAGGAGGTTATGTGATCAGCAGGGTTTGTTTGTTAGTTAGCTTGGTTGTTTGTTAGCAACATAACTGAAAAAGTTATGGACGAATTTTGACAAAAATTTTCAGGAAATGTCAGAAATGGCATAAGGAAGAACTGATTAGATTTTGGGAGTGATCCAGATCACTGTCTGGATCCAGGAATTTTTAAAAGGATTCTTTACTATTGGGAGATAGGGCTAATGGCGGAGGTCTGCACTCTCCAAGTGCTTTTCTAGAATATGCAGTGCTTAACAAATTTATTAGACCACCTTTTGACCACCATTTTGAACAGGAATGAGGAATTTCAAACTGAATTCACCTTTTTATACCCAAATTTGAGCCGGCTCACTGGGCTTCTCAGAAATTAATCAAGCATAACATTCAACCACAAAAACTATTTTTTCTGTTCAGGAATCAAGTGAATGACTATAATTTGACATATTATCAAGAAATAATAATGTGCTTTACTATTTTTTCAGTTTTTTTGTAAATCAGTAAATTTGAAAATTCATGGATAACAATAATAATTATATTTTAGTATTAAAAATATTATTTGGGTTAAAGAGCTTCTTCATATTGGTGTATTAACCATTGCAGAAACATAAAAAATGATTTTGGTAATTACCAGTGCTGTTAATTTAGGGCAGCTGTGGCATAAACCTTACTTTGGGTGGTGGTCTAATAAATTTGTTAAACACTGTATACACAGTCAGCACAAGCTGTTAGGTAGGTTAAATATGCAGCTGTTCTGTGTAGTATTTGCATCAAATAAAACAAATACCTGCTTTAGAAACTCAGCTCTGCCTGCAAGA
This sequence comes from Cheilinus undulatus, assembly GCF_018320785.1. Lineage (NCBI taxonomy): Eukaryota > Metazoa > Chordata > Actinopteri > Labriformes > Labridae > Cheilinus > Cheilinus undulatus. The sequence goes on from NC_054873.1 coordinate 33,740,815, forward strand.
GGGGTCTCGCTGCAGACCAAACACTCTCAGAGACTTTTTATCTGAGAGACGATATTTCTGAAAGGAAGTGCAATAACTTGCAGGTACAATGTATTTCCAGTTTTAGGTTAAAAACATATTAATAAACTTCATTCATAAACAAAGTCTGGAAATTTATGAAATAACTTCACTGGCAACATTACAGACAAAGCAATATTTCATAAATAACATAGGGAAAAATATCAGGGGTCTAATCTAGGATTAAATTATGTAAAGGCACAGTTTAGAAGTACACTAACAGCAGCTCATTTTAGCTTCGTCAGCTTGAGCTAAAGCTAACATAGCTATGCTAGCTACGTAATTAACATTACTACATATTCCAATGTAGCTATGTTATCTTTAGCAATGTGAACTTAAGCCAATATAGCTAAAGCTAATGTAGCGACAAAGATAACATACCTGTGTAGTTTAAATAGCTACTTCACGAGCTAAGCTTTGGCTACGATAGCTATGTAGCTACATTATCTACAGCTAAGTTAGCCTATGTAATGTGAGCTTTAGCAAATGTAGCTGAAGCTATGTCTCTAGGAAGATGTGGAGATACACAGCTTATATAGCTGCTTGTGATCTTAGCTTTAGCTATGTTAGCTACATAGCTCAATTATCTATGTGGCTTACACGGCTAACGGAGCAACGTTAGCTATGCTGTCTGCATTAAAATGTCCTCATGGAGGTCAAGCTTTTTCCCTGTGTCAAACTGTTAACTCAGCTTTTTATTATGTGTTTTGTAAACACCATTTTCAGGTAAGATTTTTAACTTTTGGTATCCTAACCATCATCCTTAACAGAAGTTTAAACCAATTTTATCTCTAAAATCTTAGGGAGTAAGCGAGGAATTAGGGAGGGCTTTTATAATTTTTCATGTTGAAAAACTAATTCTGTTGTACTATATTCATGATGTTGGTGTGCTATAGTATGATTATAATCAATTATAAATCTGATAATTGTAATACAATTTTATGAATATAAAAAATTAAAGATGAGAAAAATGGCCATCAATCTAAAATTAAATAAATAAATAAATAAAAATCAAAAGATAAAAAATGTAAGAAAGTAAAAAGTAAAGAAAAACAGCATGCACAGAGTATTATTTGAGTATAAAAGTTTTCATTTTCCTGCATATTAATAGCAGGGGCTGCATAAAGTCTGTATTTTTATCCATGGCTGATGCAATACTAAAGCTGTTGCTTGTGAAACTTTCCCTTTTATGTTGTGCAGAAAAGTTCATATCATTGTGAAATTGAGGTTGTTTTTCATTCCTGTGAAGACTGACATGATAGGATGTGTCTGGAAAGCTGAAACAGTACTGTGCATCATGTAGAAGTTAAAAGACATAATCAGATATTGTGTCACACTGTGTAGCAACTCTCCAAATAGATGCATTTTCAATACTATTGAACAATTCCCAATTAAATTAACATAACTGACATATTTAATATTGCTAAACTAGAATGATAGAATGATGAAGCAGCTGCTTTTCCGGGCACCAATGGACTGTGGATATATTTCAAATAATAATGTGAATTTAACAGCATCTCCATCTCTTGTACCATGGCCCTACTTGCATACATTTCACTGCAGCTAAAACTTAATTTACACTTAGTCAAACCACAGCAGCATCTAAAGGATGCTGAAGTGTGAGGTGAAGGGTGCTTGTTAAAGCGCTTGTAGGAATCCTAAGGATTGTGTGACCTTCGTGCCTTCTGCTGGAAAGAGCCAAACCACCAGCAAAAGCTAAATAAAAGACTGAAATGAACACTAATCTAATTAATAAGTTCATATCCTGCAATTTGTGTAAGGGCACTTGGGCGTAAGGTTTTTCAGTTGCCATAGCAACTGGAGATGAGGGTAGGTCTGTGAGGGCAATGAGATTTAGCTGTGAGATCTCTGGCATTCAGCCCTAATAAAAATGTGAATATCCACTATATTAGTGGCTCTCGGGCACTTGGATTAACAGGGCTGGGGAAATTGTCTACTTTCATAAAGAACACATGCTCCAAGGCTGTCAGCCCCAGAGGATTGACTTGCTAATGAGATGAGCTAGTTACCATCTCTGTAAGGGTGAAGGAAGCCAAATATTCGCAGGCCATAGTTCTTCCATTTTGGAGCCACTGCCAGCTTCTTCACTGTGGTTCTGGTCTGCAACAACAAACAGGGAGAAACCCAGGTCAGAAATGCAGCAAAGCTTGCTTTAACAAACAGAGGAGAAATAGAAATAATAGCTATAATAATAGCTATTTTATCCCACTCAACAATTCAACAATGCTAAAACCAGTCATTTCTAACCAGCACTAGATAATAAGGCTGTCAGCATTAATGCATTCATCTTAAGGCAATGAAGGTCAAAATCAGTGCATTGACTTTAAAACGGTTTGAATTCCATTATTTATTGTCCTTTTTAGTCCAGTTAGTCTGCTCAAGTCACTGCAACATTTCTGCAGCCACAGTGATATAAAATAAGGACACTGCTGTGAATAAATATCGCATTTAACTTAGAAAAAAAAAACAAAAAAAAAACTCACAGACAGCTCAGTGGACATGTCAGAATTTATGTGCACCTTATGCTATCAAACATTTACCTTTCTACTGTTCACTTTTTTCCTTTTCAATCATAACAGACCTCTTTTTATGTGGTTTGCACATATCAATAAGCCAATCACCCTTAATTAAGGAGAGTTATAAAAATCCAAAACTAGAAAACAAGTTTAAAATGCATGAATGAATAGTGGGATTTCAAGATGCAACAAATGATTGATTAAAGAATTAAACTTTTTAACTCTTTGACAGCACTACTTGATATGCATTCTTATTGAAATAGTGTATGCACTTCATGTAAGAAAGAGTCAGACATACCCTCCTGATAAATAGTGACAGTATTGCATGCATTTTTTGAGTATTACAAAGCCAAAAAAAGGAAAAAAATATACAACATTTTAGTTTGTTAAAAGCAGAAATCATTAACACATCTGGCTAGATGGCTTGCTAACAGTACTTACATATTTGAATCCAAGGTCTGCCTTTAAACACATGACTTGTTTTTGTTAATATTATGAGGTATGACCATTTGTGACTGTATGCTTATTTGAGCTCATCTGTCTTAATATATATAAATTCATAAATAGATGAATGCAAATATCTAAATGCTACCTCTGATAGCCCTTTGTTGGCTTAACATCTGAGCCCTAAGCTTCTTTTTAATCATTTTGTCTCATCTGGACATATTGTCTTCAAAAATTTGTAAAACATGAACCCTGTGGTGTACAGTCAAGCTCTTATCATCCTTTTTCAGGACAACCTAAACATATGTGCAGAAATTTCACTTGAATTAAAAAAACTATGGAGACAAAAGAAAAAAAAACACAAATGGAAATTAAATCTCAAAGATTTTTCACACAGTAAACAATAATGACTGAGAGATTTTTGCACAAACTTGTTCTCCCATCTCTTGGGGACAAAAGAGTGAAAAAATCATTCTTTGACAAAAAGTCTTCAAAATATTCACATTTTTTAAAAAAAGTCCTTGTGCTTCTTTGTAGTGGCTCTATTTGTGCCATTATTCAAAGCAGTTCCTGTCTGTAGTGACACAGAGGGCCACATCACAGGCTCTCGGTCTCTCCTTTATGACCTACTTAGGCAATTTCCTCCAGGTTATAAATGCACAGTTTGACAAGTATGATGCGTCAACAAAACAGCCTGCCATTGGTTGTCACAGCCCAAACACAAGGCATTGTATGATACAAAATAGACAACATGGCAGATAGCATTAGCTGCTAGCTGCAAAAAAAGACATTCAGTGTCTGAGTGGCTGGCTTTGATTTAATCTTTGAAAGCCCCGGAAAATTACATAAGTACCAAGCTGGCTTGAAAAGCATCTGCATTAGCTGCTACGAAGGCATGGATAACATCGCTGGAACTATACAACAACATCAGTCTCAGAGGGTGAAAATGAGTAAAATTAGTTTCTTTTGAGGTAAAAAAAAGTATGAGTTTTAACTATTTTTTCATTGTTTGGCTATAAAACAAGGTTATGTTGGGTCTGACCGTACTTTCTTCTTAATCATAGTATGACTGACTCATCAGCTCCACACTACTGTGTGATACTTACATGAGGGTATAGAGGGAAGTGAAGGTTCTTTCTGAGTTGGGCTACAGAGGAGCCACACCAGTCCTCAAACACATGTAGGTTTGCCTGGCCCTTATACTGCAAAGACAAATCATACACAGAGAGGAAACTGGTTAGCGCACACAGAAAAAAACAGCATTTTATTTTCCTGTTTTCTGTTTCCTCTTTAACAAGCAGGTTCTGCCTCAGTACTTCTCCAGAGTGCAGGATTGCCACATGAACTGCTGTCAGGAGATAGTCTGCTGAAATGTATTCTGTGTAATCCATGTCTCCACCACACAGGAGACGTGGATTCTTGGTGAAATGTGAATACTGCATGAAGTATCAAATCTTCTCACTATCCTGTGTAAGAAAAGGTGACAGAGAGCTCATCAGGAGTATCAGGGGGAGAGGACGAACTGAGCATGTCTGGAGCAGTTTGTCAGAGCTCATCCCTTGCCCATAGTCTGACATTTGTCTGAATTACACAGGGAAATCACAGGACACAGCAAGGACAGATGGTGCAACCAGCCTGCCTTGGGGTAGAGTTCCCTCACACACAGATGCACACACACGCCGATTTGCTCACATATGAGGGAGGGTGACTCCAATGACTCGTGTGTCGAACTGACACTGCTTTGGAAGTGATTTTGGGTCACATATGGCATAAAAACACAGAAAGCTAGGGATGATTATGTATCTGCACAACCTTGAAGAAAGAGAGAAGGGGGTGTAATATCCTCAGATATAGCAGAGATGCAGCTTGGTGTGCAGATGCATGGATGCACAACAGCAAATAGCACACATGTGCACAGATGCAGAGCAGCTTTTGTAACTCCTTTTGGCATCTGCTTCCATTAATGATTGGCAAACTCTGTAAACTTTTCAAACAGGATGAACGACAAACTGCACCAACACACATCCATAGACTGCACTTACACTCCACCCTATAAAACACATGACAGCCATCCCAGCAGGATGCCTCTGTAATGCTGCCACAGAAATTTAGAATATCACACAGAAGCTGAGCAGAAAGCTGATCCCCGCCAAACAGCAATGAAACGATGCAGTGTGGCTCCCTGGTTGGATCAAAGCGAACATGTTGGCCCTCTTTAATTTGATGGAGGTAGCCTTTTCTGTGCAAGGAGTCGCCGCCAGCTTTGTAGTCAACAAGTGTGAACCATCAACCAAACAGGGATGAGGGACTAAAGAAGATGAATGAATAAATAAAAACTAAAGTCTGCTGTCCTCTCTAGAGCACGATGAGCATTTAAAAGAAGGTAAAGGACTCCGTAGGTGCTACTCTGCATCTGAAGAGTAACTAAAGCGTCAGACCATATTTCATCGATAAAATACTATGAAGATAAGGATTTAGTTCTGTTGATCAGTTAGGGTCCAAAGAATAACATTTAAATTATACATGACAGCCCATTAAAGATTGAAACAATCTGAAATAACAGCCAAAATTTCGCAGCTCCAACAATCTGAGACATTTCTGTGGCACTCTTAACCTTGCAAAGCAGATGGATACTCGTTTTTTTGTTTCTCACTGGAGAATCCATCTTGCAAAGCTCCTGTCTGAAACATCTGGGCACGGTTAGAAAGTGACAGGACCAATCAGATACGAGGGGCATTACTTTCAGGTGCGGCGGAGTCATGATGTAAGAAAGCAGCAACAAGAGGCCGGTGCAATTATGGCGGAAGAGCTTACTGTTCATGCTGCTAAAGCACCAGTTTTATCAGAACTTGACGACATTTCTACATTAAAAGAAGAACAAAGAACAGCAGTAAGTTGTTTTCTTTTCAAAAACGACTAAAGTCGTGTACTGACATGTCTATAGTCGCCATGGTTAGCCTTACTCCTCGGTAGCTGCTCACACGCACCTCGGTCGCAGCTACATCACGTGTTTTGATACTCTGATTGGCCCGCAAAGATGTGACAGACAGAATGTTCATCAAATCAACCTCCAAGTTTTTTTCAAAACCTCTGCCTTTCTCAAATCTGTAGTATTGAAGTTTTTCCAGATGGATGTGTGAAACACATCCATCTGACGTGTCAGGTTATGGCACTCTAGGATTGTGGGAAATGTAGGGGCGCATATGGCCAAGAAGTCAGGTCATGCCATATGTGCATGTGTGGCCTGGGTTCGGTTCCAGCCTGTGACTCATTTCCCCCAGTCTCTCATCCCTGTTTCCAACTCTTTACACTGCCCTAAGCTCATCATAAAAGTCCAAAAATATATCATGAAAAAAAGGATTGTGGGAAATGTACTACTGTTGACTGAAGATCTTAAATAAACCACGAGTTTTGTAAAACAAGTTTGATGACATAGTTGCTTGTCTCTACATGACCGTGTGTCTTCATATCCTCATTTAAATGGTCTTTGTCTTTTGTTGAAAAACAGCTAGAGGCAGAAAAGGACAGAACGAGGAAGTTTTACAGCTAAAGGCAGAATCAATCAATCAAAAACGTTGCTGTGACACTGCCTGCTTGTGGGAAATTTTGTGCTGTTCCCTGAGATCTCAAAAATGTCTTTTGTAAAACAGGTTGACGATATAATTGCTTGTTTTTACATGATCATGCATCTTCCCAATTTAAACTGTACATGACCAGCAGTAGAACGGGACAGAACAAGGGAGTTTTGCAGGTGAAGGTGGGATCAACCAATCAGAAACATCACTGTGACATTTTAGGATTGAAGATAATGTAGAGCTGTTGACTGAGATCACAAATAAACCAATATTTTCTAATAGGTGCAGTGTGTAATATTCCATCTGGTAGCATTTTGAGGAACATATTTGAAAAAACATATATATATATGTATGTATGAGTATGCCTATCTTCATTGGTGTTTAATCACTTGAATATAAACAGTTGTTTTATTTGTGCTGACTCACATCCGAAACCTATGGTCATGAAAACTGGGTAATGTTGGGAAGAGTGAGATCCCAGACACAAGCAGCCAAAATGAGTTTTCTCTGGTGGGTGGCTGGGCTCAACCTCAGAGATAGGGTGAGGAGTTCAGACTGAGGGAACTAAGAGTGGAACCACTGCTCCTTTTCGTCAAAGTTAGTTGAGGTGGCATGGGCATCTGATCAAGATGCCTCCTGGACGTCTCCATTGGATGTTTTCTGAGCACGCCCAGCTGGGAGGAGATCTTTGGCAAGACCCAAAATGCTGAGGGATGGAGGGACTATATATCGTCTCTGTTATGGGAACATCTCAGGATCCCCCAGCAGGAGTTGGAAAGTGTCGCTGGGGAGAAAGAGGTTGACTTCCTCAACCTTCTACCACCATGATCCAGCCCAGGGTAAGTGGAAGAAGATGGATGGATTGATGGATGGATGTTTTATGTGTATTAAAATAAGCCTTTTATTCATACATAGGGAGGGGCGACTGTGGCTCAGTAGTAGAGTCAGTCACCTTGCAATCAGAAGGCTGTGGGTTTGTTTCTCAGCTCCTGCAGTCCCCTGTCGATGTGTCCTTGGGCAAGACACTTGTCCCCAATTTTCTCCCACTGCTGAATCAGTGGCATGTACAGGGATGTGTTTGAATGGGGTTAGCTAATGCTGATGGCCAGTTCTCTATAGCAACCTTTGCCATCAGTGTGGGAATGTGGAGTCATTAAGTGTTGAATGGGTGGGTGTGCCCTGCTGTATAGAAGGGCTTTAAGTAGTCAGATGTGTCGAAAAGCGTTATATAAGCTCAAGTCCATTTACCATTTCCTATTCATGGACTCTGCTATCTTATAATTTTTTATCTCAAATGTTTTAACAGTAACACAGAAGGAACCAAATAGCCCCAGGCATACGCTGTGCTACAACTTCCACCACTACTTACTGACAGTCATGGTGAAAGTCAACTCAGACTGTGCAACTGCATGAGCACAGTGCAAGATTTTAATATGCTTACTTTACAAGTGAAGACAGGATGTATTGAGACAAATGTCAAGGAAGTTTCCTTTGAAAAGTGTTACATAAACAGGTTGAAGTCATATCTATTGTCTGGTTTTCATGCTTTAAATAACTACAAACTGCGACAAAACAACTGTCACCACCTCTTTCACGTACACACACGTAGGCAACACCAGCAAACACAACCAGCAGCTACAAAATAACAAATATTCAATGTAAGCTGGGGGTAGCAGTTTGGCCTAAACCCTTTACTTCTTTTACTATATATCAGGTGGTGGGGTGGCAGGAAGGCATTCCTGCTGTTTTCATGGAGATTTAAGATGCTGTCCAACAGTTTACTAGGGAAACAATGCCTGAAAATTGGAGATTCTGCTCCAGGCTCAACAAAAAAATCAAAAACATGCCAAAAATCAATTAGACCAGTTGGAAGCAGCTGGTCAGGCTATGTCAGGCTGTGGTCTGCTGCTGTGTACCCTTGTACACTGCATAACATACAATGCACATTAATGGCTAAAGTCTCGCTGACTTACAACTTAGTTGAGCCAATATTCACAATTTTGTACACTGCACCTTTAAAGAGAGGCTGACAACCAAAGACACTGATGGCGAGTGCCATGCTCCTTTAGTATCACACAGGCATTCTAACAGATGGCCTGACCCAAACCTTTGCTTCTTATTTCTACCTCCTTGCTCTGCACAGTAACCTATGACCAGACACTGACAGCAGCACTGCAATTACGCCTAATGCATTAAACATGCAACAGTTTTTGTTTTGCAGCCCAAAGCAGGAGGAATCCTAACTATGGATCTTAAGATTTTTATTGGTATGTATCAGAATTTCTCTTGTGGAGGAAAAATTACTGATGCAAATGTGAAAGAGAGAAGCGACCGGGATTTGCCGGGTCAACAGAGCCAAATCAGAGAGAGGCGGTGAGTCCAAAAAGATGAGCAAGAATATCTGGTGTTCAAAATGGGAGTGGCAGTGAGGGAGAGGTTGGAGGGATTTTGCAGATGGGGCTATTCCCTGTGTAAATATGCCTTATGTAAAGCCTTTAATAGATTTCCTGAGGGTTTTAAGAGCGAACCATTTTTCAATCCGGTTCCCTTCTTACTGCTGCTTTTGTCATAAAAAAACAAAACAACAACAGCTACGGTGGCCCTGAGAGCTCACAGCACTGCAACTTAAGAAAACACATGCAAAAAGACAAAACACAAGCAAATTAAGAAAACATCTTCATCAATTTGACAACACATGCGCAGCATTTAGAAAACACGCTGCAAAGACCAACACAACACATTAGAAAAACGCGCTGCAAATAGACCGCAACACATTAGAAAAACGCGCTGCAAATAGACCACAACACATCAGAAAAACGCGCTGCAAATACACCGCAACACAACGGAAGTGTTTCCAGAGGACACTTAAAAGTGATGCACACAAACATCTTCATCAATTTGACAACACATGCGCAGCATTTAGAAAACGCGCTGCAAAGACCAACACAACACATTAGAAAAACGCGCTGCAAATACACCGCAACACAACGGAAGTGTTTCCAGAGGACACTTAAAAGTGATGCACACGTTCGGACACTCTTATTGATGTTGTTGACTATAGATATGGATACGTAGATGACGCGTCCACAGCTATTAAACGTAGCCGCTCTGCATCTGCCGGTCCGCCATCTTGGAACTGGCGGGATTAGTGAACGCTCATTATAAACAAGCCCACTTCACCTGTAAAATCTGCCCTACCTTGCTTAATCCTGAAACAATCTACATGAAATTTGTTTTGTTATAAAGATGAAAGCTTGAACATCATACTGATTACTTACTGGAGTTAAATCGAGGTACTTATTGTGGGTCTGATCAACTTTAAATTAAAAATCCTATTACGTCTATGATGTGTACAGGGAACATGTGTAATTGAATATTTAGAATCTATAATAAGTAAAACCATAGACTGTATATAGTGTGAAACCATGTCAGCAAAACCCACCGGTAGTTTAACTTATTTGTCCCCTATTAAGGGTTCTGATAGTAACTATAGCCAGCTAACAGCGTGTTTCACACTATATACAGTCTATGGTTTCACAGTGAATTAACCGTGTGTATTATTTCATCAGGTTATGAGAATTGGCAGGCTAATTAAAAGCAAAAGGCTAACGATAGTTTAACAGCAGATCACTGCAATAGGCTAATATCTGAATCATACGATCACAATGTTAAAAATAATCAAAAACACTTACTTTTTATCTCATTTTCCAGCACCACTGTGACTCAAAATCCGCGTCAACAACATCAACAAGCTTGTCCGAACGTGTGCATCACTTTTAAGTGTCCTCTGGAAACACTTCCGTTGTGTTGCGGTGTATTTGCAGCGCGTTTTTCTAATGTGTTGTGTTGGTCTTTGCAGCGCGTTTTCTAAATGCTGCGCATGTGTTGTCAAATTGATGAAGATGTTTGTGTGCATCACTTTTAAGTGTCCTCTGGAAACACTTCCGTTGTGTTGCGGTGTATTTGCAGCGCGTTTTTCTGATGTGTTGAGGTCTATTTGCAGCGCGTTTTTCTAATGTGTTGCGGTCTATTTGCAGCGCGTTTTTCTAATGTGTTGTGTTGGTCTTTGCAGCGTGTTTTCTAAATACTGCGCATGTGTTGTCAAATTGATGAAGATGTTTTCTTAATTTGCTTGTGTTTTGTCTTTTTGCATGTGTTTTCTTAAGTTGCAGTGCTGTGAGCTCTCAGGGCCACTGTAAACACCAAAAAAATAAATAAATAAAAGAAGTCAAATTATTCAAACACAGAAATCCCTGCATAGTCCTAGAGAAGCCAAGGGCTGTAGAGCTGGCTCCTTGCCGGGGGTGCATGTTGTTAATTGGCTCTATTTTGTGGGTGACAGCACTGTGAGAGGTCCGTCTGTGCTCTGGCCTTAACAGGGTCTCAAATAGGGAAAGGGAGAGAGGAAATTTGCTCTCCCACTTCTCTGGCCTAAACTCACCCTGTTATCCTTTTGTTATCCTGTTTCTGTTTTGGCATTTGGGAAAGCTGCTTCTGTCTCTGTCAAAGCCTTCAGTGCCACTATCCCTGTCAGCGTCTGCTCCTCCCTCAGACCTCTCTATTTCTACCTCTCTCTAGCCCTCCATCTGTCTATGTACTGCCCATTCCTCTGTTCTCTGTTGTCCTGAGCTCAGCTGTTGGCTGACACTTCCCTCTTCTGTCTCCCTCCGTCTTGTTTTTGTCTACCTCTTGACTCCTCATTTAGGTCTGTAGGATAAAGACATACTTACATCAGCCGTTTATATAGAGATGGTAACATGCACGGCTGTATTTTTCTGTGTACACTGATGGTGTAAAGGTGGCTTTTGTCTTTTTACAGATGTCAGCTGACATTCACAGCCAGTAATTAGCTATAGAATAACAGTTTCCACATTTCTTACTTTCCTATTCACTTTCATTTGTTGAATACTGTTTATTTAATCCAAGAACAACCATCCTGCCAACATGGAAAAGCATGACAAGGAGATTTGAAAGCATTGTTTTCCACTCTTACAAATTCACTGACAGCTAAATATTGGCAGAATGGCATAACTCAATTCATCAATCACAATCTCCGGCCCAGTCCCGATTTCCATCCTTAAGCCTGAGCAGTGAGCCCACATTAGGGCTTGAGATTGTATAAAAATGAGGAATGAGACTGCAGACTGTATGAAAAGATGGTTGGCATGACAGCACCAACAATGGGAAGCCAAAACATTTGGAGCTCCCCCTGTTAGCTGGCTGCAGTACACTGGTATGTCATAAATCCTGTCTTTTGCAATGATAACAGAAGGGACATGTGTCTAATTTATAAAAATCAAAATAAGTCACAAACATTTAAACATGGTTTCTTCCTTTAACATTATTCTTCACCACAGTTATTAAATTTTAACATTTATTTTTGAGAAGTTAACTAGTTATTTAATGCTTAAAAATGGGAAAATGCCATTGATGACAGCTCTGTTGACAAATGAAGCTCCTGCAGCAGTTTGTGCACCAGAGTAGCAAAATAATAAGTCAAAGTGAGAGAGACCTAACACAAGCATGAAGTCATTTATTATGTTCTTCGTTCAAAATGCAAACAGATATGGACATGGCTGTCTGTACTTTGCATTCTTTTTTGTCTATTTTTCCTCAAGTTCTCTTAAAGCTACCTTATGTGGACCAGATGTTGCAGTTCCATGGGTTACCACAGGGGGCAATGTAGAGCAATGTTACCAGCAACTCAAGCCAGAGCAGCAAAACGCAACCATGAACAATAATTTGAAATATGGCAGAACTCTGGTAAAACTTCCCAAGGAAAATTGGCAAGTATTAGGGGAGTTGCTAAAAACTATCCATCTATCCGTCCATTTTCTTCTGCTTATCCAGGCAGCCTTGTGGTGGCAGCAGGCTAAGCAAGTCAGCCCAGACATCTCAAGACAGGTTCTAGCTCTACCTGGGGGATTCCAAGGCCTTCCCAGGCCAAAGCGATACATAATCTCTCCAGCGAGTTTTGGGAATACCCTGGGGAGTCCTGCTTGTTTGGCACGCCAGGAAGACCTCAACAGGAAGGTATTCAACTGTCTTCTCTTGGAGTGAAGGAGCAGCAGCTCTACTTTGAGATCCTTCTGGATGTCAAAGCTCATCTTAAAGGCTTTATCCAGCCACCCCACAGGTGAATCTCATTTTGACAGCTTGCTCTCACACTAAAAACCTTTCTCCCCCAACTGGGCCTCCAGATTCATGAAATTTCACAAACAGAATCGAGCAGACATAGCGGGGACCACACCAGGAACTTGTCCGACTTTGTGCCGAGGATGCAAACAAAGCTCTTACTTTGGTTATACAGTGACCTGATGGGTTGGATGCTATATTACTTCAGTGCCCCCTACATGACCCCAGTGGGACATGGCCATAAGCCTTCTCCAAGTCCTCAAAATATACATAGACTGGGTGAGCAATCTCCCATGTTCCCCCAAGAAGCCCTGCAAGGGTAAAGAGCTGGTCCAGTGTCCCATGGCCAGGAGGGAATCCAAATTGTTCCTCTTGTAGATTTGACAACTGGTCGGAACTCCTTTCCTGCATCCTAGAGTAAACTTTCCTAATATGTGAGCTCACCTGGACACAGAGACAGGCAACTATAACAGAACAGCAGGGAGTAGGACGGACAGAGCAATAACAAAGGATTAAAGAAAGAAATCTGATATCTTGCAAGTTGTGTCATACATTATGTACTTATTTTCACATACTAGCACAAGTCAAAAAGGCATTAATGTTAATGTTTGTGAATATTTATCTAAAAAGTGTCAACAACTCCGCAGTCGAATCCTACCAGTCACCAAGTCGGCACTGATCATTGGTCAGGTACCAGAAAGCAGAAATTCAGAGTCACAGAAAGTCCGTATTGGAGCTCTTATATGTCTGGCGTTCTGACTGTGAGACGGCATTGAGCATTAACACATTTGTCTGAAATGCTTGATGTGATATCTTTTTCAAGTTACTTAAGCACTAAATCCTACAGCGAGCTGACACAGCACTCGTTGGCACAAAGTGGCTATGTGTTGGGATAATTGCTGCCATGTCAATGCAAAGATATGGAGAATTAGGCTCATATTCAGCTAATCTATACTGTCTAGAGTGTTCTATGTTATTGCTGAATTAGCTTAAAAAAATACAGCCACAAATTGGAAATTGACACTTTTGCTGACATTTATTTTCTTGTTTAACTCAATGATACAAAAAAAGAAACACCAGTGGAAAAATTAATAGAGGCTAATGCCTACAATAGTCTGCTGTCAGTTAAAAATGGAGCACAGCATGCAATGGCAGATCGAATGTCAACAGAATGTAAACATATGTGCAAGTATGGTATTTGAAAGTTAACTTGTCTTTTTTACTTTGACTTTGCATCCCATTACATTTCACTAAGTTTACAGACTCTGCTGTCTGTTTTAATCAGATAAAGATTGTAGAAATGCAAGTAGGACATTAACATGCAAACATTCATCCAGTGTTGTCTGGATTATAAAGATTATGAGATTTGTCCACAACTGCATCATCTTCTATCAAAAACAAATTTAATTTTAAAACCAAAACGCAATAATGAGAATAGTAAAGCAATGAAGAATTAAATTATACATCCATAAAATCATATGTTGTAGTCACAAGTGTACCAGGGTGGGCCGGTGCCACCCAAAGCGGCAGCCGGCACACCAAAGAACTAAAAACAGGAATGTTTTTTATAGTCTTACAGAAGAATAGGTTGGCAATAGATGGTTGTATTCCATACTGTTTTGTTTGCTCATTGGCAAACCTGATTATATTCGTTTCTGTTATTGCAGTGATGTGTGCATTGTGCAATGCACTGTACACCTGGTCTTGAGAGCCAAGCTGCTGTCTGCCCGATGGAAAATATGCTACATAACTACCTCCTGCACCCAAATTGCCCCACAGATTACTACTTTTGAATACTACAGCAACAATACATGTCATTGTGAGTAAAGGTCACGTGCTGCCAGTGTTTTCCTTTCTCTCCAGCAAACAGAAGTGGTAGGATCTACTAGTCAATGAACAGACTAACTTAGTCTGAGCTTTTTTTTCTGTGATTGGCCTGATAAGTACTTTCTATGAAGAAGGAGGAAGAAGGCATACTTTATTAATCCCTCAAGGGAAATTTACAGTTTACACTCTGTTGTTGAATATACTACACACACACATAGGCTGAACTACATGCAAATACACATGCACAAGCAGGATCACAAAGGACATGCACTAATGGAGAGATGTCAAAGTGATGGCCTTGCTGCTCTCGTTGAAGCACTGCCAGGAGCTGTCAGGGGTTCAGTGCCATGCTCAAGGGCACTTCGGCAGCACTGAGGAAGTGAACTGTTGTGCAAAGTTGTGCTTTGAAGCTTGACCTGTAGATCTCAGATGTGGCCCCCTTGAAGACTGATACTGTGAGATGCCATCTCTGTTTAAATGAAAGTGTTTTTACTTGCTGGTACAACATATTTCCAGTTTTAGATGTTTTTTTTTTTTTTTTCAAATTCAACGTTATTTATAAACAAAGTCTTGCAGTTACATTCATAAAATAACTATATTGCAAAGATAACAGATAACAGATGGATATTAATTCAATTTCACATGCTGACAAACCAGGTCAATGTGAGTCTTCAGGCTCTGCTTTGTGTAGGCTATTTAAAATCAGGTCCATATAATATCCAAAAGCTTGATTTATTACCACAAATCAATATCAGCGGTCAACTGTGTCTTTAGGAAACAGTAAGATTCTCTGTTTAATCCAAATATTTCTGATTTAAACGGATGTTAGTCTGTTCTTCTCCTGTTTTTATCCCTTTCCCATTGACCATGCAGCCGTTTCGCCACTCAGCCCGGCTGAACGGTCATCTTGAGCGAAGTGATGTCAGTGCTTATCCTCTAGTAAGCTAGCTAAGTTAGCTTTAACAACATGAGCTTTAGCAAATGTAGCAAAATCTAGCTACATAAACTTTGTAGATTATGTTAGCTATGCAGCTTATGTTGCTAACGTAGCTAACGCCATCTTTGCCTACAGCCTTGCCTATTAGCTTACAGATATCCACGAGCTTTGTGAGCTTTAGCTTTAGCTACACTGAAAGTGATGTCAGTGCATACCCTCTATTAGTAAGCCAATGTAGCTAAGTTAGCTTTAACAACATGGGCTTTAGCAAACATAGGTAAATCTAATGTTGCTACGTAAGCTACATAGGTAACTCAGCTACGTAGCTTACTTAGCTCACATTATTTTTGTAGCTTTGTTAATGTCCCATGGGTATCCATGAGCTTTGTGGGCTTTAGCAACAGTAGCTGCATAGCTCTGTTGTCTACGTAGCTTACACAAATAATGAAGCTTTGTGAACTACATTCGAATGTTTTCATGGAGGACAAGCTTTTATCCTGTAAGCAGGTTTTAACAGGGTATTTAAAGAGGTGCACATTCATCTGACCTACTCTTGTGCTGTAGAAAAAAATGTGTCATAGCCAGATTTTTTATTGGCAATGCTATTGATACAAACTTAAACCATTCCCAAAGTAATGCCTAAAGCTCAAAAACTATTTTTACATGTTGACAAAAAACAAATATGTTATACAATAAGATATTTCAGGCTCTTATACTGCCTTTGATATCAAATCAGTTTGATAATGTGATCTTTTTCATCTATCCGTGCATTTGTGTGCCCTCTTGAGCCACAATCCTTTTATCCTTTCTCTATCTTCATCAATCCTCATCATCCTCCACATGAAGTCCCATATATAATCTCAAGCTGCCACATTTTCAAAGCAGCACAGCACTGATAGCTGAAGCTGACATTAAGTAAAAGAGGGTAGGAGAGGGAGATGGAAGGAGACAGTGAATGCCATCTGTCAAATGTGATGACAGTGGTAAGAAAAAGAAGCCAGTACAGGTGAATGACAGCTGCTCAAGAATGAAACTGAGGAAGAACACAAGAATAGTGTATAGTTAACTAAGGCTGCTCTAAAGATCACTTTCACTGTCGCCTATCTTTCTCAAACCGCACATTTTCTCCACACAGCCACATCTTTGTGAGCATATCTCCATCTCCACCGCTCCACGGTATCTCCTCTCTCTCACCCATCTGGTCACACCATCAAACAGAGCACAAATCAGACTTTTTCTCCCCCTCACCTCCTCCGTCTCCTCCTCCCCCTCTGGGATGCTGTCTCCCTTTTCTCAAAAATCTGGTGCAGCCTTCTGCGCTCTCGCTGGCAAGAAGGTGCTGACAAATGTCCGCTCGGCACAGCCACTGACGAGCAATCACACCGTCTGAATCCCCCTTGGATAAGAAAAGTGAGACATGATGTTCCTGGCAAAGGAAAGCGTGGGTATAAGGTAAAACTAAGCTTTCTTCCTCTGGTATAATCATATAGGAGTGATTACATTAAAGCTAACTCTGGACTCAAAAAACCTGCTTTAGTTCTGTTTTTCTTCAGCTTCAATGCTTGAATTTAAGTTCTGAATGGTTGATCAAATAAATCATGTTACATATGGGTTTTGTTTGAACATATTTCATAAAAAAAGGGTGTTTAGACTGTCTCTCCATGCAGATCTTCCTTTGCCCATTAAGAAGCAAGAAAAGAAAGCAGGATAAGCGGGTTGGTAAAGGGAGAAAGGGGGGATTTCAAAGGTGCAGAGGTTTTGAAAGGAGAGATTATGTGTGGAGAGATAATGAGAACTCATTTCACACAGAGGAGAGCAGCGAAAAAATGGAAGACAAGGTTCATATGATCTAGATTCCAGCCTCATCAACTACTGTAATGAGGGTTTGTATAATCTGCCATCTGTCCCACAATTACATGTCTTCTTTCATGCCAGGGATATAACATGAGGGGGATGGATGTTGATATGCAGAAATGATGAACATGAAAAGAAAAAAGAGGACAAGGAGGCTTTTTTTTTCTTATCCTGCACAAGCTGTCGATCATTCGCTCGCCTGGAACCACGTTTACTATGCCACCTGTTTGTCTGTTTGTTCAGCTTCTTTTGATAGACGCAAACAAAAAAGACAGACAGACTGAGAGAATGGTGAGAAGAGACAGAAATCACGCTTCTTCCTCTCCTTCGCTCGTGTCCTCCCCCGGTCTAGTCATGGAGAAAAGATTCAATTCCTCCTCCAGTCTTGTCATTGCGTGAGATTTTTTTATTCTTATATGTGAGGAGCCAGCTGTGACGACTGCTCCAACCTGAGTCATGTTTTTATGATGTGCTATAATTTCTTAATCGCTGTCTTTTGATTGGTAAATAAAAGGACGCTCTTATCTACTGAAAGTAAATCTCTGTCTTTGTGTTTTTACCAGACATGAGTAAGAAAACCAGATGTCTGAGTATTTCAGACAGATAAGATATCCAATAGAAAATGTTCTATTTTTGTCTGTGTAAAATATCACTGTGTCTGCTTTAAAACATGATGGATTTTAGATGAACTCAACGCACATTAGAGTGTAATGGCACACAGAGATCACAGTGAGGGCTTATGTACAACTGGAATAAAGCAGCAAAAATATCCTGAATGTACCTTTTTAGTTTTCTCTTATATTTCAAACCAACAGTAGAGCAGCTTACAAGTTTATCTGTCTAGTTCTTCAACTTTGAACAAAAAAAAAAGAGCAAAAAAGAACACATTTTTTTCAGAAGAGGTTTTAAATTTCTCTGTCTCTCACCAGCCGGCCCTGAAAGGCTCGTACAGGCAGAGGGCAGCTGCTGGGAGGGACTCTGCATACAACAACTGTTGCCCAGGTTATTCACCAGCTTTATGGGAGAGTGGCAAAGAGAAAGCCACTGTTGAAGAAAGTTTATTAAATCTCAACTGGAGTTCATCAAAAGAGACGTGGGAGATGCCATGGTCAAGTGGAAGAAAGTTCTTTGGTCTGATAAGACCAAAATGCTGCTTTATGGCCATCAGACAAGATGTTTGGCAGACATCAAACACTTCACATCACCACGAACACACCATCCCCACTTTAAAGCATGGTGGTGGCAGCATCATGCTGGAGGGATGCTTCTTTGTCTTGGAAAGCTTGTAGGGTAAAATGAATGTGACAAGATATAGGAAAATCCTGGAGGACAATTTTATTCAGCCTGAGAGAGAACAATGGCTTGGTAGAAGATATATTTTCCAGCAAGTCGATGACCCGAAGCATACTGTGAAAGCAACACAGAAATGGTTTTAAATACAACAAGGTGAATGTTTTGGAGTGGCTGAGCCAAAGACCAGACCTCAATCCAATAGAGAATTTGTGGCTGGACTTGAAAAAGGCTGTTGGTGCCTGATCCCTGGGCAACCTGACAGAGCTTGAGGTGTTTTGCAAAGAAGAAGGGAGTAAAATTGCAGTGTCCAGATGTACAAACCTGACTGAGACTTATCTACACAGACTCAGTGCTGTGATTGCAGTCAAAGGTGCATCTACTAAATACTGACTTGAAGGGGGTGAATATATATGTAGTGACCCTTATATTATTTTTTATGTTCTTATGTAATTGACTTTACTTTGTAGATACCTTTGATTCACTTTGACATTAAAAGGTTTTTTATTTATTTAATTATTTTTAGTGAAAAAAAAAAGTTGAATTATAATGACCATGATTGATTTATAAAATGAATAAACATAAAACATCCAAGGGGTTGAATACTTTTCAAAGGCATTATATCATTGTGATGGATATATGAAACAGTCTTCTGTCATCTCAGGTTAATTAGCAGTGTAACGGCACACAGAGGTGGTTAGGTTTATATATTCCAGTTTGGGGTTAAGGTCAGGGGTTATGTAAAACAGGAAAAAAGCAGCAAAACATCCTGAAAATGCAGTTTTCTCTTAGATTTTGGACCACCAGTAGTGCAACTTATTACAAGTTTTCTGTCTAGAGATGTTAAACTTTGAACAAAAAAGTAAACAGAACAGAATGATAAAAAAATGAAATACTAAGAAGTCAATGAATGTAAAATAGAAGACTAAAAAAAGTGTGTGCCTTTTAGAGGTGTCAAGTAACTAAGTACAAATACTTACCTAGTAGAAATTTTGGGTATCTATACTTTATTGGAGTAATTATTTTTCAGCCTACTTTTTACTTCTACTTCTTACATTTTCAAGCAATTATCTGTACTTTCTACTCCTTACATTTTAAAAATAGCCTCGTTACTCTTATTTCATTTCAGCTTGTTTTCATTCCGGCTTGGCATCGTTCAAAAAAACACAAATAAAAAAAACCCAAAACCTATCCACATAAATTACGCCATCCAGATAGGGTGAATTTGATTGTGGTTGGATGAGAAGTAAAAACATAATACCATCCCGACACCCCATTGGTTTGTATGCGAACCATTGCACTTGTGAACGACACAAATCATGTCACACTCCAGCAAGGAAATAGCAGACGTACGTAGCCTAGTATGAAGATGTCTGTGGCAGAGACTCAAGAGAACTCGAGCGAAATGTCCCAACCAAGCACCAGCCAGGAGGTTGGTAGTACACATACTGTATATGGTTTTTGAATGTATTTGAATTGTACTAAAATTCGTTCATTTTCAATGGGTATAAATGTGGTTAAAACCAGTGCATCCCAAATTTTTCAACATTAACATTTTAATATAACATTATAGTCATTATGGCCGTTAGAAATTTTTTTGGGGGGGAGGTGGGGTAGTGTACTATCGGCCCCTGTGGGCTTTTACACTTTTACTTGAGTAAAAAGCTTGAGTTGATACTTCAACTTCTACTGAAGTCTTTTTAAACCCTAGTTACTATACTTCTACCTGAGTAATGAATGTGAATACTTTTGACACCTCTGGTGCCTTTGAGAGGAATGTATGAGAAGGGACACCAGAGGTATGTCCATCTGTTGTAGTGTAACTGTGTTTGCAGGGGCTACTCTTGCTTATCTGTGGATGGGATAGAACAGGAAAACTGCTTATTATTTGTTAAAATGTGCCTTTTACATGTATGTTTAAAGAAAAAAATAAATTTAAACAATTTTGAGAAAATGTGAAGGATATATGTACATGGCTGCTATTTTTGTGCATTGCACTCTATGTAGTCATGTCATATGTCTTCTTTTCCAATGGAGTGTCATCCTTAAAGCCTGTTTAATGTTAACCAAAGTGCAGTTAAGGAGGAAGTTACTATAACAGAGATGGAGCCTAAATCACATCCTGACAGAGAATTTGGGGTTATGATTAGATTAATATAAACCTCCTAATTTGGGACAGATACACGTAACTAAATCATAAACATCCCTCTGATATCAAAATCAGAATAAATTCAGCGTTGCTCATCCCTCTTAGCATCACTTTCTCTTTGCTCTTGGCTATATAAAAATGTTCATTATGCTCAAATTCTCTCTGGATCCTTGTCAGCTTTGCTCCAAATGACTGTTTATCCCGTCATGCCTCAGTCTTAAAGAACAGAATCTCTCCCTCTCTCTCTCTCTCTCTCTCTCTCCGTCTGTGATCTCTATCCCAGTGTCCTTAACATGCCGGTGTCCTTGACAAGCTGAGGATGTCCACTCCACAGCTGCATGTCTCTGCTAATCTGCTGTCACCTCTGGATCAGACCAACAGCTGGAAACCCTATTTTAGTCACAAATTGTGACTGGAAACAACCTGCTTGTCACTGTAAACTGAAAAAATATAAAGAGTTGCCTTTATCCTTATTTTGATGTGGGTGCACATGAGAAGAAAAAGAAGTCAGATCTACAGCATTTTATTTTTGCTTGTCTGCATTCAGCTTGACCTCTGCCAGTCTGTGACAGCTGCCATATGGCACCGTTCTCCCTCTACCAGCCCGAGTCTACGCCTCAGACCTCTACCATCTTGGCTGTGAATCAGGAACACAAGTTAGTACTGGTAATTAGGACACATAGCCGGTGAACAAAGGGAAAGAAAGAGTGGCTGCACTCTGAGATCTCTGGGACCTGGCGTCAGCTTGTGGAAGTCTGAGAGATACAGGGAGAGGAGAAGATGTTTTAAGGGAAACTTGTATGCGTTTGAAATACTGGATTAAATGATGCTGGATCTGCAGAAAGAAACAAAGTGACACGTTGCTTTATGAGTGGGTCGGGAATGAGTCAGAGAAATGGCATGTTGACTTCTGAAAATGAACTTTGATGCTAGTCGTGCCTAATGTAGTGTAAAATGTGGTTGGTGAGGATGCTGCAAAATTTATTTCCCTTCTGAGGCTGCTTGACTTTTCTGATCCAAACTATAAATAAGAATTTATATTTGGTCACTGAAATCATATCAACATCTTTCTGGTGCAAACAGTCCTGTTGTTTTTAAATTTTACCCATAAAAAATGATAAAACAGCATGCATGGAAAATCAGGATTTTAATAATAATAAAGCCTCTCTCTGAAGCCTGGCAGCCCATTTACATTTGTGCAGCTATTCTCTGCGGTCTGTGGCTGTTTTATATTAATATGTCTTCTCATTTACTAAATAGCACATTTTAAATTAAGCCAAACACATCATAAACAGTTTGAAGTCATTCAATACTCAGGCAGCAGATGTTTGTAGGTCGGATGAGGTTTAAAAAAAAGATATGATCCACATGTGACAGCTTTAAAATCCAGAATATAATATTACAACCATGTTTAAAGCTCCTCTTAGGAGCTTTTAGCTAGAAACGGGCTGAAATCATGACTGATGCTAACCTAAGAAAGCAGATGGTTTGGCCAGATTGGCCAGATTCCATGTCTGTCAAAGCTCCAATCTGAAAGTGACTGTGCCTGGTCTGGGAATACACCGAACCAATCAGCGTCATTTAAACAGAACAGGGGGGTAGCTACAGGCAAGGTTCAGTTGAACTAGAAGTAGATAGTAATGGCTGCTTAAGCATGTTTGAGGGGTCTAAAAGCTGTTATACAACGGCTGTTGATGTACCGATTAGCGTGGGCGTCGTGAGTAGCCACAGTTTTAACCAGATCTGGACCACAAGTTGAAAGAGGAGCAAAGAACCACACTGAAAGCCTTTCTGGGCAGATGAGATGTTTATGCACTTCCCTCTGCATGAGTTGTATCCACCAACAAGCTCTACAGTTTGAGTAGATTGGCTTCCAATCTCACATTATCTACGGAGCTTCTCACGCCTGCTAACTCATTCTGTCTTGATGCTCTGATTGGTCCATCATGAATGTGATGGACAGAGCATTCATCAAATCTCTTTCCTAGATTTTTTGAAGTCCTGCTCTTCCCAAACATTTTGTATGGGAGGTTTCCAAGATGAATGTGAAATATATCCTATTCAATGGATATATGAAGAAGTCTCCCTTGTATGTCAGGTTAGACTGATGCCTCTATTTTACATAAAAAAGAAAGCCAGGCAATAATGGACAATAATCCTTTCTTTATAATCATGCAATTTTCAATGTGTGATAGTGCTGCTTTGGAGTAACTGTTAGACCATGTGATTCACAGCGAACTTCAAAAAAAGGCTTTTTATCAATTTAATTTCACAACAAAGATTCATGGTGAATGATATACTGTAAGTCTGCACAGATGAGGCAATTAATATAAAAATTGAGTTGTGTTAGCTTAAAATTTTACTTTGAAGTGAACAGTGCTCCATCTCATTAAGAGTTTTATGTCATTGTACTCAAATTATTTGGAAATAATCCCTTTCAGAGTGTTCCCAGAATGCCTTTGTGCATTAGGCACTTTTGCACCATGAGTTAAGTTACCCACTCATTTAGAGAGGTCCCGCCTGTGGAGAGCTACTGCAGCAGCACTGAACATGATGGAAGAGCATTTCCTGGTTGAGTGCATACCTGTTGGTAATTTTAATTTGTAACCATTTAAATTAGACCACTGCAAATAAAGCAGGGAATAAAATAATGTAACAAAAATGTACAAGTAAAACTGAGGTGATATGACCAGGGTGTAAATTTCCCCCCATCTGGTTCTGTTACCCCCTGATTATAAATTTTCATCTCCCGGGGGGGATACATTTTTCCCTGCCTCTGCTTGGACTGAATGCATCCTACTCTGGTGGTCTAATGTCAGCATTCATTGTGTGATTGAAACATTGATGACATACAATCAAAATTCAAGATTTATGTTGGTCCGATTGTCGTGCATGGCCTGAGTTCTCACACTGACAAGTGAAATCAGGACGGACCAGAGGCAGCACATGGATTACAACCTTGCTGGGCCTACTAATATTAGAAGTTTCAACCATTTCCCCTTTATAACTTTAAATAAAATGCTGGCGATGTTTGAAACATTTAGCCTATGACAGAGACAATCTTTTGTTTATGTGACAACTAACAAATCATACTACGTGCAATTAAAGCATGCCATTCTAACTACACAATCCAAAAAAGTATGATCATATTCTTTTTCTGCTATTCTAAAGACCCATACATTAAACACCTGAAGACTTTTCTTTAACTCTATATAGGAAAAGTATCTCATTTTGATGATAAGCGTGAACTATTGTTTGTTTATTGATCGCTGTAAGAGAGAGAAAGTGAGACAGAGAGAGTTAGTGGGAAAAGAGCAACACACGGCACTGTCAGTCTAAGCTTGGATCAGTTTGGTTTTTGCTTTAAGACAATACGAAGACAATCAGCTTCAACTCTTGTATTTCATATAGAAACATTAATCCAGTAGTGAAATCAGGTGACTCTCAGCAGATGCAGTATTAGTGCCTTGATGATGTGATGATTTTTTTTAAGCGTTCCCCCTCTGGTTTTCCAACAATTCACACCCTGGATATAACTGATAATGATTAAGTACCTGCTACTCAACATATACTTTTTCTTTCCATTAATATTATTAAGGGAAAATGACATTCATTTTCTTTTAACAACTTTAATCAGTAAAATTTTCCAGTAAATATAAAAACAAACAAAATAGTCGCATTTTAGGCTTTCTTTTATCTTAAGTCTTTACATATTTTACTCTTGCTATCTTATGAAAAAGGAAATTGAAAAACATTTTTAAAGTTTAGTTTAAAAAATAACACGCTATTTGCATATCTCTTCTATAGTGTGTAAAGTGCGTTGTTCTCCTACTGAACTGATTATTCCACTGACCTTCATCCAAAAATGAGATTTTGACATTTTTTATCACAGACGGCGAAGGTGAAAAGAAAGCTCAAATAAAAATTATGACCAAATTTCACATGCCATCATTCAATGATGAAATTGTTGCAGTGAGAAAAACTGCCCCGCTTTCCCAGGGGGGCTTTTGTAAATCCTTGCTCACATTGCTTTTCCTTTTGCTTGAGTGGCCTCCATGGCTTAGTGAAAATGCCCTATTGCATAAAGTGCAGAATGCTTTTGTTGAGTCGCCACTCACAGGTCTAACCCAAGTCTTCTGATTGTAAGCTGAATTTGCAATATCTGTTCTTTTAGCTGGTTGATCCATATTTTTTATACACACGTGTGTGCCACAAGGTTACAGGATAAAACCATGTATTACTTATTTTAGCAGTATTTGGTGCTTGTGATGATGTAGGAATATCTGATGTATGTGAGTTGGCTGTGACCGGATGACAGGTGTCACTTTATGGATGTGACTGGTGCATGATGGACTGCTGGCTGTGCCAGATCTCAGCTCAGATCAGTAAATTGTCATCTAGTGATTACTGAGAAGTACACAGTGTACAGAACTCACTGGGGACAAACCACTTTTTAGTTTGAAATATGGGATGTCTCAGTTCAGCTAATATTGGATGGTTTACAACCCTACCCCTCCTCTACCCACTACCCATACTTCCCTAACCTCCTGTTTACTTTTTCTGTTGGTTTCTGGGAGAGAGAGCAGCGGATGAGTGCTAATAAACATTTAAAACAAGATTCTGCATCAATTTCAAGTGACAGTATGCATCTCCTGTAGTTTTCAGCTGTTATATGTGTGTCTCTATAGATGATAAAAATCTTTTCTTTGTTGTTGGCTCTCCTTCAGTTGTAATTTTGCAGCAACCCTCTGTTATTATGCCTCTAGACACAGCGTCCCTGAGTGGGTGGGGCCATTACTCTGCCGTCACTTTAGTGTAAACCAAAATTGGGTGCTCTTGGAAAACAGGGGAAAAACTGTCAAAAAATGGGAGAAAACCAGGCACTCCAAACACAAAAAAGAGCAAATAAGGAAGGAAATACTAAAAAGCCTTTATTGTAATGGCCAAATCATTAAAAAGCCAACATGTTTTGACCAAATCGGTCTTTGTCAGGGCAGAACTCTATGTAGACTACAGGCAATGAAGGTAGTCACATGAATCAGAGAGAAGAGAAGCATGTTGACTTTTAATGATTTGGCCATTACAATTAAGGCTTTTTAGTATTTCCTTCTTCATTTGCACTTCTATGTGTTTGGAGTGCCTGGTTTTCTCCCTATTTATCAAAACTTGACGACATTTCTTCATTAAAAGAAGAACAAACAAAAGCAGTGAGTTGTTTTCTTTTCAAAAACAACAAAAGCCGTGTACTGACATGTCTACAGTCGCGATGTTTCACTCTCTGGAGTTTACTCTCGGTTGCGGGGCACCTCAGTTTGGGACAACGACGTCACGTGGCTCTGATTGGCCCGTAAAGACAGACAGAACGTTCATCCAATCACCTTCCGAGTTCTTTTTCAAAGGCTCTGCCCCTTCTCAAATGCAGTGTATGAGAGGTTTTCCAGATGGATGTGTTAAACAAAGGTTATCTGGAGACAGTTTAAAAGGTGGTTTATTTACAAGAAAAAAGAATGCTTTGACTATTAAAGTTGTAGATGTACATGAGCCAAAATGTAGAATTTTGAGGCTATAAAGTCAAAAATCCAACCACTGTTTTCAGTTTGGTTTCTTATAAACTTTTTATTTCAAAATATTGTAAATTTATGAGTTTAAAAACTAATTTTTTTGTTTCTAGTGTCAAAATGTATGACTTTTTGTAATTTGAAATGTTATTTTTTTCCTTGTAAATAGCAGACTTTTTAAACACTGAAATTCTGAGTTTGATTTCTTGTGAATATACAACTTCATAATCTAAAATGATAATCTGTGACTTTTTGCCTAAAAATTAACAGACTCTTCCTTTTTCCACCTTTTAGGTTGGCCCTAACACATTACGGACCCTGGACAGGGCATTAGAATTCCGGACAGGTCTGGCCTAAAGCCGGACATATGGCCATCCAAGGTACCATCCAGTCCTGGTTGTGCTGTGGATGTTCCAGTGGCCTGGGTGTATTACCAGGCGTAAAAAGGTCTGGACAAAAGACATGCTGTTGCATGTGACCTTTGCTGCCAGGTGTGTGTTTCGAGATGTGCTGAGCTTGACTCTGAATCTTTCCTCTCTCCAGTCCCAGACTGTGGCTCAAAGGGCCCCTTGATCAATATCTCGGCCCTTAGAGATTTACATGAAAAGTATGTAACATGTTTGAGCCACTGAGTTCAACCTTAACAAATGAAGGAAGCACTGTTCAGTCAGTGTGAACACAGGACTGAGAACAACAAACCCAAGGGACTTTGGCTTTTTATTCCGCAATATTTGTCTACATTTGCATAGGGTGTATTTTATATTTGCTACAGAGGTATTCAGAATTGTACCTTTAACTTGATTCACATTGTAGTTTTTAATTCTTTCTGTTGCTACGGCAAGGCATAAGAAAAAAATGGTAGGCTAATTATACACCAGCTCATCTCAGGTCCACTGAAATAGAACAACAGTTGCTGTGACGTAATCAGTCACATTCTGTGTTCAGAGCTCCTGTAGTGCTGCTTTGTGCAGATTACATTCATAATGCTTGCAGAAGCAGCAGGAAAGCTAAGGCAGTGAATAAAAGAGAATCTTACAAAAAGATGTCAGTACTGCTGCAGTCAGACTGATTTAGTTAAAATAACTTATGCTACAGTAATTTAATTCTATTCATCTCAAACTGTGCGTTACCTTCTCCACTGTTTGTTCAGACTATTCACTGTGCTGCTCTGCAGAGATAGTTCAACTCTACCTCAGGTAGAGTATCACTAATAAATAATATTTTGCAGATTAGACTTGCAGATGCACATTCACCAACACACACGCACACATTCCTTTAATTAAACTCTGCTGAACAGGTTACAAATCTAGAGCCGCTTTCCTTATCACAAATCCGCTGCTTAATTGCCCCGTCTGCTGCTCCCTTTGTTCACGCGGGTGTGTAAACTACATCAGTAAGTGAGCTGAAAAATTAGGATGAGCTAAATCAACTTGTAATCTTCATGTCAAAGTAGCCTTAAAATATGACCCGCTAATGGTTTTGGATGAAATATTACCATCCTCACTCAGATAATTTATCATCATAACCATAAGGTACATTTTGTTCTTCAGATAAAAGAAGCAGAGAGTGACAGGAGATCTGTTCGCCCTCACATATCAACTTTGTTTGAAAAAGGGCAGCTGAAAGAAAATGAGAGTCAGACATCTGCTGCTAAATTATAACACACAAAAAGCAAACACTCAATTATAAAGCCAGTGATGAAGCAGCATTCATAAAACTATTTTCCCAAAGGTCATTCTTTATTAAAACGCTGGTGTTTGAGAGTGTGTTGCACTGCCAGGCTTAGTTGATGAGTCACATTAATAGAAAAGCAGCTCAAAGACCTCAACATAATAATTCTTTCAGAGCCTGACGGACTAGAAACAGAGTTACAAAAGCAAATGAGTAAAAGTGCAAGTGGAAAGAAATAAAAGGAAAAGAATTTGGTATTACCTCTGGTTTCCACGGCAATTTCTTGTGTCGTTGGCTGAGAAATTTCCGGATGTGGGCGTGGTCTCTGCCATCAGACCGTCCTGTGATTGGCTCATCATCCTTTAAGAGGAAAACAAAACACTTGCTCATTGAAATGTACAAAAAAGAGGCAATGGCGTATTTTCATACCATTCATACTAAATAGGAGAAGAATGTGGTATGGAATTTGCAGTGTATGCAAGAAATCCAAGGATGTATACTACCTTGACCAGAACTTTCAAGTATGAAACAGAGGCTCAGCAGTCGTATTAAGCCTAGGGCTTCCCTGAGTGCCTGCTGTCAGACAAACAGCTGACGAGTCCTTAAATTACAGCCGGCTAATTTCTCCTATCATTGACTTTGTACCATACAACGGTTCCAGTAACAATTTGTAACTACTTTCCAGTACATTTAGACTTATTTCAACAATGACTCAACTTAAAAAAATCATTTTAAAGTTCTTCTCTTGAACTTAAACCAGAACTGTCTTCTTTTTGGGAGGAAATCTCTGGTAATTAATTTTGTGTGGAGCTTTCATGTAAGGTCTCTGACGGGTTTAAGCTCTAAATGTTTCCATATAATTTAGGGCTTAAGGCTGTAAAAAGTCTATTTAAGAACATCTGAAGAGAAGCCTGATTCAAGCTGTTGCTGTTGTTTAAGATGTTGCCTGTATTTTATTTCATCAAATCCAACAACAATTAAAGACGCTGTAACACTTATTATAGAGGCTATTTCTGCATTGATGTGAAAATGGTGTGCTTTGAGCAAAAAGTTTGTAAACCACTGTACTCTAAACACCACCAGTCAAGGGTTAATCATGAGTAAAATTAGAGAACAGAAAAGGACCAAGGCAGTTACCTTGGGGAACAGCGACTCTTGCCTCCTTGTAGTGGAAAAACTAATGTGCAATACTGTCCACATTATAGAGACAGATTTATTTCACAGTAATAAATAAATCACTGGGAGACTGTGAGAGTCGAGAACCAACGCATTGACTCCTCCAGTCTCAGTGGTGGAAACTGACCAACTTTTAGAAAGTTGCAGAGCAGCCCGTTGTTTAAATGGTCTCATTGCAAATCTTTGGTCTGAAGTGGGCTTTATATTTTACCACTCATTTTTAAAGACGCCTCTTGGAACCCTGTTAGTTCCATGCATGTAGCTGATTTATTAATAAGTCCTTGATTTAGGCTTTGATTTCCTTTAATGTAAAAGAGTCCATCCATGGAGTGTTAAAATATTCACCAGATTGCATGGAATTAAGTGTTGGATACTAAAAAGTTGGTGGAGTTGTCTTACTAGTGAGGGGTGAGGGGAAAAAATTGATACATCGTGATATTTTGCATGCCGATTCACTTCTGGCAAGTATTGATTTTTTTCAAATTAATTGCTAATATGAACTGAATTCTATGATACTGGGAGAGCAAAATCAATTGCTTTTTCCGTCTACTTGATGACCCTGTGGCCACCTTTGAACAGTGAGGTCAGCAGAGATGACGGTCATAGAGCAGGCGAAGGTTAGTACAAAAATATGACAGCACCAGGTAAAAGACATTAGGAAGAACTGTCAGCATTTAAATCAAACGTATGGTCCTATTTTAGATTTTTTAGGGCACAAACAAGCTGGATCTGACACATCGGGGTTTGCAATGAGTGCCGCATGGAAAAAAAATACTGCGGAAATACAACAAACATGAGGGCTCACCTCATTTGACACCACCCACAGATAGCAATAGCTGATGAGGGCAAGGCTAATGCTAAATCAGCTAAACAGTTGAAAAAATGGCATAAGTCACAATTTATCACAAAACATCGTATCACAATGCTCAATGTACTGCAAAATATTTATAGCTGCAATAATATCATGGCCTAAGTAGGGTGACATGGTTTAAACTGTGGTATTGCAGTATAAATGAGTGTGTAGTAATAGTGGTGTGTACTTTCTGGTTTAGGATGTGTAAAATGATAAGATGAAGGAAAAATGGTGGTTTAAAAGGCTGAAAACATCAATGCATTTCATCAACTAATGTGACATTTCTTTGTATGGTGCATGATGAATGTATGAGATAAAGTGGCATCAGCAGAGAAGTTCCCTCTAATTTATGTATAAGCTGAGAGTACTACATCCATAAACAAACAAACACATGGCCAAGAACACATAAGCTTAGTTCCTCAAAATTCTACTGCTTAAAACCCTGAGGAAGCGCCCCCTCACTATTCTCTCTTAATCCAGCATTTGACTCATCGAAGCCCTAATCTCCAACAAAACTCCAACCATCCAACCTGTCAGCCAAGATCTTTTCTCCAAGGAGTCTTGAACTCTCCCCCTGAACTGGGATTAAGCCCGGCTGTCCAACTAGAGCTCCACAGGGCTCTTTCTCTGCAGCCTGTTAAGAGGCATGTTAATGTTAATGCTGCACTGTGACGGGCAGGATAGAGCAACAACACAGCAGAGCAAGCTCTCGGCCAGCTACAAGGAGATAAAAAGGATTCAGAGCTCCCAGAGGAGTAGGAACAGAGCCGCAGAGCTGCAAAATGAGTGGCAAAGCATCATCCATTTAGCAGGGATGTCAAACAGAGGTACACCTCCACTAACACAAACCACGGATGGTTTTTAACCCCTCTAAATCGAAGGGCTTTTTTAGAGTAGTCACCTGTTATTATAAGAGTCACGGGAGGAGAAAGACTTTCTTTCAGAGTGGAGGAAGCGAAGAGATGGAGCTGTTGGAAGCCAAGCCTTTGATTACTTTTTTAACTTCCCTGGGAGAGAGATGAAGGAGGACAGGGAAGGTAATGATGAAAAAATGAAACAACACGCTCCTCTTTTCTGACACCACAGGAGCGTGAAAGTGTCCCATGTTTGTGTCTACAACCAAAATATCACATACATGCTACACTACTACCTTTTCTGACACAAAAACACAAATACTCAAAATCACACAAAGACTTACTCAGTGAAGGACTCAACATTTTACATCAGCTGGTGTCGCAAATGGAAAAGACCGCAGAGGAACAAAACTACAAGACAGGATTTAGTTTCTATAAATATAAAGCATAACGAGTTTTTAAATTGAAGGAAGCTTGATTTCAAACCCTGCAGAAAAATGATATTTTTGGCATATGTTAGCACAAATGTTTTCCTCCTTTTAGTACCTTTCAGAACAAATTTACATCTAGAGACATTCTTCTTTATTCCTACAGTTACTGACATCTATGCTTGAGTTGTAGTCAATATCACACACCCATCTAAAGGCAGTTGTCTTAAAAAATGGGAGTGGGGAGCTGGGATGTTTTGTGAAATGTAAATAACACAACACACTGATTTGCAAATCATTTCCAAACTTGATCTAACAATCAGATTGTATGAAGAACAGACATTTAATGTTCAAGTTGATAAACTTCATTGTTTTTTTAATATAGGCACAATTTGGATAATATCTGCAACATGTTCCAAAAAAGCTGGAACAGGAGCATGATTACCACTATGTTACATCACCTTTTCTTCAAACAACACTGTAAGCATCTGGAGGCTGAGGCACTGATTGCTGAGATAACAGTTGAACTCTTAACTTTATCAGCAATGCTGGGTGTCCATTGTTGAATTCTGTGCTTCAGCATATGCCACACATTGTCAATAAGAGACTCTTTTACTGTGAAGCCATGCTGTTGAAACTTGTGCAGAATGTGGCTTGGCCTTGTTTTGCTGAAATAAGTTGGGACATCCCTGAAAAAGACATAATCTGGGTGGAAGCATATTTGACGTACCTCTCAGTATTAATGGTGCCTTTGCAGATGTGCAAGTTACCCATGGCATGGGCACTAATACACCCATACACCATCATAGATGCTAGTTTAAAACTTAACATTTTAAACCAACTGGAGAGCTGTTTAGCAGCCTAAAGCCTGGTTTTCAAAACTGAGCTGAGCCAAATGATCCATATGTCTAAAAAGAGATGGATTTACCATCACAACACAGGAGGCAAAATAGATATCAGCTGTGGAAAATCAAGCAATATCAATGTTTACCGTGGCATATTGTACTGAACCAAACCGGACCAATTAGGGAAAACAGACAAGTGTTGTCTGAGCTTTAGATCCAGGCTTTAGACAGAGGTTTTTAATCGATGTCTGCTGCTGTTTTACAGTGAGCTTTTAAAACTTTTAGCCTGAATGTGTCACTACTTTCAGGACACAAAAAATAACTTAAGATTAATGTTTTTTTCACAGTTGGCACAGCAAAAAAACCTTTGGCATTTTGATAGCACTTCTCTGTGCAGAAATCACTACCTGCCCCCCATCTGGATATCATCACGTCATCATCAAATTTCATATTGACCCCCTGGCCAGCAAGTTAAGACAAAAAAATTGGATTTCTCTACAGGAACAAAACTAACTTCCCATTGCTAAATAGGAAATGTATCACTGAAGCTGTCTTTTTATCTGTTTTAGATTATGGTGATGTTGTTTACAGAAATGCCTCTGCCTCTACCCTTGAACCGCTGGACTCCATTTATCACTCAGCCCTCAGACTCATTTCTGGTGATGGTTACTCCACTCACCATTGCACTTTCTATGGAAAGGTGGGCTGAGCACCTCTGACTGTAAGACGTGACAGGCATTGGTTCTTATTAATTTATAAAGCCTTACTTGGTAAAATGCCATCAAATATTACTGTATTGTTGATATTTATATTATTTTGTGTGATGCATTTTATTGGTTGTACTCTCAACATCATTGAAAATGAGGGAATTCCCTCAATGATATTTTGAGATTAAATAAAGGTTGAATGAATGAATGTATGAATGAATGAAGGTGACGTCATCTGAATCTTATACAGGATAGCTGCTATACAACACATTATTGATTCAAGATGAATGGTTTTTAATATCTGATGCTATATTTTTGGCAGTAAAGGATGATAATACCTACATACAAAATGTGGCACAATTCCCTCCCATTATTAGCTCTATTATCTGCTTTAATTGCCTACTGTATAGTAGACAAAGTATTGTTTTTGCAGTTGAATTTGATCTCGGTTTAACTTGAAGTTCTGCAGGTATTCCAGTCTCCTCCACTTGTCTGTAACACTTGCATTATTGAATGCAGCTTTATGTCTGAGGTGTTGTTTCTCTTGTCACAAACAAGACATGGTTTTGCTTCCACTTCTTACACTTTTTAAACCTGAGGCAGTCTCTGTGACACTGCGTGTGTATGCTCACTGAGAAGGCGAGCCTATCACTACAAGCTTTGTGTCCCTGTCTGCTCAGCCATCCTCACACTAAGTTAATCAGCTTTTAGTGTTAGAACAGGTGTGAGGACTGTTTGGGTGATAAAGAAAGATTATCCGTGTCGGTAAAGGGCTTTGTGATCTGTTGTTACTGATTATGATTAAAAGAGACAGAGGTTTGGAAATAAAATGATGTCAACACTAAAAGAGCAAACTCTGAATCACTGCTTGCTCTCTGTTTTTCCTGAAACGATGGCTCAGCTCATTCCACCTCACAGTCTGCTTATCGATGCAATACTTAAAGGTACAGTTAAACTCATTGACCCGAAGTTGCTCTTCATCCTTCATCGGCTGCGACTTTTTTCCTCTGTTGTGTGTATTGACTTCACACTTCGGCAAGATGAATAACAAATACTTGTTATATTTGTGTGACTCATTACTTTAGAATTACAATCTCTAACTTGTAAGCAGATTTTCCTGGCACTGGGCCCAGAAGTGCGTTATCATGTTGCATTGATAATTAAAGTTGATGCTAAGAGGCCTGTCAGATGGTCCGATGTATTAAACATTGCATCAATGCAAACCAGGGGATATCAATCACACTGATGAGACGGCCTATTTATCATATGTTTACATTGCTGTTTACCTTGTTGACTTCCATTCAAATTGAATGATGAATACTCGGTAAACAAAGTGTCTGTGTGGGTGTCTCTCTGCAGAAACGCTTCAGAGACAGAGTGAGGGAGAGGAGCATTTAATTACAGCTAAGCTAACTTGTTTCATGTGTGAACACGCATTGGAGAGTAGTTAATCTCAGAAGGATTGATTGATGGATTAGCTGTCGGATCTGTGAGCTTTGGTCACTAATAGCCATCAATTTATCCCATCAGTTAAAAAAACAACAACAACAACAACAACAAAAAAAAACAGAACAAGTCTAGAGGGTGAAAGCCCCCCCCCCCGTAGTCTAAAAAACAGACTCCCAAAGCACACAATCCAAATGGATGACCTTGCTGATCCAAGCCAAGGGAAACAGCTGGAGCCAG
This sequence comes from Cheilinus undulatus, assembly GCF_018320785.1. Lineage (NCBI taxonomy): Eukaryota > Metazoa > Chordata > Actinopteri > Labriformes > Labridae > Cheilinus > Cheilinus undulatus. Next base: position 33,775,398 of record NC_054873.1, read on the forward strand.
TGTCCTAGAATACCAATGAGTTTAATTAATCTCCCTTATTAAGCACAAACAAGCACCAGTCTGCAGACAGAGATTGGGGTGGGGTGGGAGGGGGGTTTTGGAGAAAGTGGAAAGGCGGAGATGGAGAGGAGCAGAAATGTAAGGGTTTGTGTTACAAATGTCTCTGTGGACAGAAGCAGGACTGATTATATAAATCAGTGGAAATTGAATGAATGAAGACATACAAATAAAATCCCTGTCCTGGTAAATTTTACCCAAGCTGTACACCAGTGAGGCCAAATTCCTGTTGTCTCTTGATGGATGGTTATCACAATGATTTTATTCGGAAATCTCACGTATCAGCATATGCACAAAAGTCCACAAATCACAGTCATCCAAACCAGACTTGAATTAAGTCACTAAAAGTTAAAAGTCGAAAAACCTGACCTGCAAAACCTCCATGGAAACTCTAACGAAGTTAAGGTAGGCAAAGCTAAAGCTAACAAAACCATGTTAGCTATGTAAGCTAGATAGCTGATGCACCTACATAGCCAATGTAACTAAAGCTTAAGGTAACGAATTTACATTATTATGTTAAGTTTGCATAAGCTAATATAGCTACGTAGCTAATGTTAGTTATATTAGCTTGGTAGCATCTACATTGCCTTTAGCTTTAGTATATTAGCTACACAGTATGTATCCTAAAAGCTCATGTTGCTAAAGTTTACAAAGCCACGTTGTCTTAAGTAGTAATGTTAACTATATAGCTAGTGTTGCTATATTAGCTTTAACTTAAGCTTATGAAGACAAAGCAAGCCATTGTCCACTTAACTACTTCTTAAATGGTTTTTACATTATTTTATCCCAGATTAGACCTCTGACCTTTTCTGGCTGACTGCTGAGGTCAGCCCTACACATGGGTCTGTATTTATCTGACTGACTGACTGACTGAGTGATGCTACTTTTAGAGCCATACATAGTTGCACTATGGACGGGATTTAGTTGTACTCAAAGCTGTCAGTAATGGCTGCCTCCACTGTGGTGATTACTTCAGATGTACAGTGCTAAACAAATTTATAGACTACCCTAACCCTAACCAAAGTAAGGTTTATGCCACAGCGGCCCTAAATTAACAGCATTGGTAATTACCAAAATAATTTTTTATGTTTCTGCAATGGTTAATACACCAATACGTAGAAGCTCGTTAGCCCAAATGATTTTTTTTTTTTTTTAAGATTTATTTTTGGCTTTTTTGCCTTTATTTGATAGGACAGTGGATAGAGTTGGAAATGGGGAAGAGAGCAGGGCGAGACATGCACGGGCCGGATTCAAACCTGGGTCGCCTGCGTATATGGCGCGCACCTTGGCCACTCGACTACCGGTGCGCCCCCCCAAATGATATTTTTATGCTAGAATATAATTATTATTGTTATCCATGAATTTTCAAATTTACTGATTTACAAAACAACTGAAAAAAATAGTAAAGCACATTAATATTTTTTTGATTAATATGTCAAATTATAGTTATTTACTTGTATTCCTGAACAGAAAAATGAGTTTTCGTGGTTGAATGTTATGCTTGATTAATTTCTGACTTCTCAGAGAAGCCCAGTGAGCCGGCTCAAATTTGGGTGAATTCAGTTTGAAATCCCTCATTCCTGTTCAAAATGGTAAAACATGGAGAGCTCACTGAAAATGAAAGAGTCCTCATTAAAGCACTTCATGATGCTGGATGGTCTTTGAGACAAATATGACAGGTGGTCTAATAAATTAGTTAAGCACTGTAGCTTTAGCATTGTGTCAGTTTTACTAGAACTGGACCACATTTCTGTGTGAAATAAAATTAAAAAAACAACCCTAAAAGCTTTTCATGATGAGAAAGATGTTTTCGCTCCTCTGCCGACCTGCTTTGTATGAGTATGTTATAGTTATAGTATGTTGTAGTTTAGGAATGATGGAGCCAGTTGGTGGATCAAACTCAGGCCGAGACCAGCCGGGGGAAGAGCAAAAACCTCTGCTGTGCTAAGAAAAGCTTCCAATGCGGTTCTTTGCGTCTCTGTTGAAAACTGATCACCTTCATTGAATTACAGTTTGTTTGACTCAGCCCGTGAGTTTTACAGTCTGCTTATTAGTCCCACTGCAGTCATAGCTTTAAATCACATTTATCTTCTTATACTCTTCCTATAACAGTTGCCGCTGCTCCTTGGCTGTACATTTCTCATAATATTAATACATCCAGCACCAGGGAAGCATACCTGTTTGACATTTACTGTAGCAATGACTAATTCCTTATGATTCATCACTAAAAATAAAAACTGTGAAGGAAACTGTGCTGCTTCTGGTGTTACTGATATTTCAACATTCTGTTTTATTTTGATACTGAAAAATATATTCAGATACATCTCATTGTGCGTCAGACGCTGTTGGATAAAAATGTGACAGTACATATCACCGTGTTCCAGGCATTTCCAATCTCTGTGACAAGACGGCACTGGCTGTGATGCATAAGCCGAGACATTTCTACAGGGAGAAAAAAAAAAGATAAAAGAAAAGGGTGGAATAAAAGGGAGGGACAGAAAGAGAAACAGAGAATGAAGACATGAAAAGTGGCAGACTGGAGACAGAGAAGAAGAAATGCAACATGAGTCAGATGAACAGAGACGAATACAAAGGAGAGTAAAGGTGCCTGGTGGAGCAATAAAGTGAAAAAAGGTAGACTGGAGAGAGGATCTTTGATAGGTAGTACACACTTGAGTCCTCAGAAATCCCTCTGGCACTGGAAACGTCTCAAGCGACTTTGGACTGCCAGAATATCTTTCCCACCTCTCTCAGCTTAACAGACCAAACAGACCAGTGTCTACTGGGTTTCGGAGTAGTACCACAAAGCTCTGTGAAGTCCTACACCCTCAACAGCGCTGCAGCTACGGATGCAATGTGGCAAGAACAGAACAAGAAAAAAGTCCTTCAGATTGCACACGGGATACCAACCACATTAAGGTTTTCTCGAACAAAGTTGAGCTAATTTAGTTTTAGTGTGGAGAATAGAAGTCTGTGTGAGGCTTTTTTTACAATCTAAGCTAACAAAGGGACAAAGACAAGCTCTCACGGCCACAGCAAGCGTTCTGTTGCCACACTCTCCAGAAAAGAGACTCCAATGGCAACCACTTCTACCCAAGGTCAACTTTACAACCATACCGATATGACAAATGTTGGAAAACAGTAATTCAAGAAAAGGAAAAAACATTTGGAAGATTTCTAACATTCCAAAACATCTCTAAATTGTTGCATTATTACAAATAAAAAATGCAAACTATGATGCAGTGCTAATATAATAGCATCCAAAGAACCAACAATTTACCAAATGCTTCACAACATGAGTAATGACAAGAAGAGATGATGTGACTCACTTCTTTTTCTCGACTTCATACCTTAGAGGACTAATTATTCTGCCTCAACAGAGAGAGGCAGATTTACTGAATTACCATCATAAGAGTCTTGTGGGGATTTCAAAGCGTATTTATTAAGTCCTTAGACACTATGAAGGGAGAGAGGGAGTACTAAGACACAGGGTGATTATGAGCATCTTCATTGTGTGACCCATGTCTTGTCCTTAACCATAATAACCATGGCAATATGAGGCTTGCTACATGATGCCTTCGTTCAAACATAATGGACTATATGGCTTTTTTCCTAAGCTGTGGCGTCTTTTGATTTATATACAAATGGAGTTGTATGACACTTGGCCTCATTCACCATCTTTTGTAACCTTATATTGAAGCAAAAGGAATGATTAACATATAGATGAACTACTAGATAATTATTATCACTGCCTCTAAATGGGTAGGCACCAGAAGAAGGTATTAAAACAACACTACAGAAACTTCCTGTCTGCAGTATTCCCCAAAAAAGATTCACTAAAAGTAACACTTTGCTTTTAAACAACATTATGTTTTAATCTGGTTTAGCATACCTGGACGCCCACCAAAGGTCGCACTTCCCCTTCATAGATAATGTGCATTTATTGATAAAGGAAAGTGGCAAAGTCAGTAAAGAAGCTAACAGGGCCTGGCCAAATAGAGGCTCTAGGCAGACTTTGGCACAAGACCCCCCTACATGGCATGGTACGGAGAGTAGCAAAGCAGTTAAAAATATATTTTTTAATAAGATTCTGAATTATCAAAAGAGGCAGGCTATTGTATATCATTGGTAAAGATTCATTTTTACTTTTTTTGTACTCTTTTTGTAGAGCCTGTACTTTTAACTTTTATTTGAGTAAAGGAGTGGAATCAGTACTTCTGCTTTTACCAGGTTATTTTCTCACACAAGTGTCCATACTATATAAGTATCGAATGTGAGTATTTTTGCCACCTCTGATTGTCATTATTTCTTTTCACCTCTAATGTCTGACTGCATTTATGGCCTGCAGGCACTTTCCCACATGTCTCTCCCCAGCTCTCTCATCCCTGTTTCCGATTCTGTCCACTGCCAATAAAGACATATAAAACCCCAAAAATAAAAATAAAGTGAACTTCTCCTTGTCAACGGTGCTGTTGTATCTCTGTGACCCACTGACCTCCTGATGACCTTTTGCATGTGCGTAGGATGAGACATAATGTTGATAAAGTGCAGTGTTAATTTCGTCGATAAAACTATGACTAAAACATTCTTTGACAGCCTTTGACAAAAACTAGACTTAGACTTACAAAAATAGACCTGTGATGACTAAAACTGACAAAAAGTAACTTTAGTTTTCATCAAGATGGCTAAAACTAGACTAAAATGTGATGTAGCTATCGTCGGACATTCAAAATCTGTCATACTTCTCCACTATGGGTAAATCTGTCAAAAAACAATTCATCTGTAACTCTTTTGACTCTCAGCTGTAGAAAGCAGGGACCCCAAGTTTAGCAGCATGCATAGAACACACCACCATGATATGGTACCAGATTTAGGCAAGAAAATAAATGCTTGGACTAAAAGTAAAGACTAAAACTAAAAAGGGTAGAACCAAAATGTGACTAAAACCAAAGACATTTCATTTAAAGACTAGGACTAAGACTAAAATTAAAAATAGCTGCCAAAATAAACACTGATACAGTGATGATTTACTTTCAGGAGTCCATGCAGCGTGTTGTATTTTGAAGATGGTCAGATGCTTAGCTTGGTTTTACGTCTGTTTAGATCGATCTACTCTATGTGGATTGATGTAGTTTGGCAGGGCTAGCACTAAAGACACTTAGTGCATATGTCCAGGAAACCGGAATGGGGTGGCGCTTCAGGGACCTGCTGGATAGATACCAGAGTGCACGCAGTGGAACTGCTCTGATTGGCTAGAGAGGGAGCGATTTGCCCGACAAGGCACTTTGCAGGTGGGTCTCGTCTTCCTCACAGGAAGAAGGATTGCCAATGAACATACTTAGTCATAGCTTTAGTCAATGAAATTAACACTGTGTGAATGTATCCAAACCAGACCAAAACATGAAAAAGACCGTTTTTCTCAGCTGTGGAAAAGACAATGCAAATTCTTTAGTTTTTTTGTTCCTGGTATCAGGGGAAAATGGACATACAAAAAAGACAAAGCAGGCGAGCACAGCTGTAAAAAGTACTGATGAAACTTTTCAAGTTTGGGACTGAGTGGAAAACCAAAGATGATAAAGCGTTCTATGCTTTTATGCCCATAAACCCAAGTACATTAATGAGACCCTGATTCCCCCCACCCTACCTACACACCTTAAAGTGTTGAAAAACCTTCCTATGGTCTAAATCCATCATTAAGCCATATTCTGTCCTTTAAATGCATGCCAACACTTTTTCTACATATCTAGTGCGTTTAGAGATCGGTTTTTGACATTCCTTAACATGGGATTTAATCGTTTGGGAGCCTGTAAACCAGTCAAAGCCCTAATCTGTCTTCACACAGCCAATAAAGCTGATTTTGATTCTTCAGAACAAACAAACCCAACATAAGACCCATGTCTTGCTTTCACCCTGGTACTTGCTTGGATATTCAAAATTCTGCATGTTAAAATAAAATGGCCTCTATTGTTCTGAAGGCAGACAAAAGCTGACATATAAAAGCAACCCACTTTGAAATCTGCAGCATTGGCACATCAGCAAACACTGCTGGAATCTAAAAATGTAATTTTTGCCCACAGACTGCCATATGTTGGTTTGCCTGCTCCGGGTGTGTCGGCTAATGATCAGGATTGTCCTGGGAACCACCTCTGTGATCCTGGATCAGCACTCGTGAGTGCTGAAAGACTGAATAAATCTGCACCCTGATCTCACAATCATCCGTTCTAGTCTATTTCAGTAAGAATGCAGCTTTGGGAGCCCCAGTACCTTTACATCCAAATCCTTATTGGTTTTAACAAAGTGGCTGGCACTGCTGAAAAGAAATCAGCCTGAGCACATTCAGTTAAACTATTGCAGAACAAATCCCAGCCAAGAGAGAGACCGAGTGCAACTATTTTTGTCTCGCTGCTTGCATTATTCATGGAAGAAATTACACGCCGGTCAATGGAACAGCAAGAAGGCTGGGCGAGGAAGAGAGGGAGAGAAATGGAACATAAATAAGGGACGGCTGCAGTCAACAATGGGAATGATAGAGTCAGTGGCTCCGATTCATTGTTTGGAAGATTAATGGAGCAAAGATGAGTACAGCGGAGCGACAATGAGACACAAAGGAGGAGAAGGAGGGGAGAGATGGACTGATGGAGAGGAGAAAAAGTGCAGACTGTTGAAGGAAAATAGAAGCAGTTATTATCCTGCATGGGTAGTCAGAGAAAACTGATTTTATTGTGATGGAGATGAATTTGTGAAAATACAAGTATGTTTTATGTACATAAACACAGGGCCTGCCTGGACTGTATGTGTGTGTCATACATGTTTGTTTGTACATGCAGCACATATTGACCTGTATACATGTGTAACTTATTGATTTAAGTCAGGGGAAGGTGGTGGAACTTTGTCTGCCACATCAATACAGCACAAATATATGAGGACAATGGCTGTGAGGAGGAACGCTATCTCTCCTGTGATCGATAATGACGTGAAGGGCTTTGTTTGTGTTGTCACTTTTTATCACTCATGCCTCTGGTCTTTGTCACTTAAGTTATCGTCCCGAGCCTCCTGTTGGAGAAACCAGACGTTTGCACCATCCAGATCATTCTGGCAACACAGATCATGACATTTTATGGTTAAAAATTAATTTCTAGACTATTGCTTCACCTTTGATTAACAGTGATTAAAAAAAAAAATCAAAACCACATCTTTCTATTGGGTCCAGAAATCCATCAGGCTGATATAACAATATTGGTCTGACTGATTGAGGACAGGATTTTTTGTTAGGCTGGGAGTCTGAGAAGAAGCAGGCAGAGCTGATAACCACTTTCTGATTGCCTGTAATCTCTGTCAAATTAAAATTGGTGCATAGTTTAATGCAGCACTGAACATCTCCACGTACCTTCCTGCACAGCTGCGCTGTTTTTTTCCCCATCACTTCTTAAGTTCAGGTTCAGGTCACTTTATTTATAGCACATAATCAGAATCCAACAATGTTAAGGAGACAATATTTCAGATACAGCATGGTACATTGCAGTGGCCAACAGAAATTCACTGTATGGGCAAAAGTAGTCAGCCACCTGACCATTACACCAACAGGGAGTGTAATGGCATTGTACTGAAAAACATTTAATATGGAGTTGGCCCCCTTCTGCAGTTTTAACAGCTTCTACTCTTCTTATAAAGCTTTCCAAAAGATTTTGGAGCGTTTCTGTGGGAATTTGTGCCCATACATCCTGTAGAGCATTCATGAGGTTAGGCACTGATGTTGGATAAGAAGGCCTGGTTCGCAATCTCTCTCTGTCTCCATCTGTGTGGACTAGTCAAGTTCTTCTACACCAAACTTATCAAACCATTTCTTTATAGTCCTTGCTTTGTGCACTGGGGCACCATCATGTTGGAATAGAGAAGAACCTTCCCAAAACTGTTGCCACAAAGTTGGAAGCATAGCATTGTTCAAAACATCTTGGTATGCTGAAGCATTAAGATTACTCTTTACTGGAGATAAGGGGCCGAGCCCAAATCCTGAAAAATAGTCCCAGATCATCCACCAAACTTCACAGCCGGCACAATGCAGTCAGGCAGGTAACTTTGTCCCAGAATCCGCCAAACTCAGATGCACCCATCTGACTGTCAAACAGAAAAGCCCGATTGCTCACTTAACAGAACACGTTTCCACTGCTCCACAGTCCAGCGTCTGTGTGTTTTCCATCTGATACTTGACATTGGACTTTTGGATGTGAGGCTTGCTAGCAACTGCTTGGCCAGGGAAAACTGTCCCATGAAGCTCCCGCTGCACAGTTGTTGTGCTTACATTAATACCAGTGGAAGTTCAGAACTCATCAGGATGGAACCAGCTGAGCGTTGGTGACTTTTACACACCATGCACCTGAGCAGTGAGTTGCTGTTGTTCCTTCCACTTTCTAATAATATTCCTTACAGTTACAATTACAATATTAAGATTTTTTTTCCCACTTTTGCCATGAATTGAATAAATGTCCTGACAATTGTGTCATATCTAACATCTAAATGATGACTTAAAAAAAAACCCTTGTAGTTTTAAAATACGTAGAGAGCTAGATAAGGTAGATAATGTACTTGGCAATAAGCTTGATTATGATTCTTATGACAGCATAAGTATCTTTTGGGATTAGAAAAGTCCAATAAAGAGACTCGTTTCTGCCACTGTTAAGTCTGTCTTGGATGGTGGTGGTGTTTAATACATGCAAACTTCTTCTTGAGGCTTGAAGTCTCTGGACACTGTATCATGAAGCTATGAGGCTCATTATAATATTGAAGAACTCACTCATCATTAACTGTTGTAGGCACAAGTTGGATGTTCACTTAGACTAAACCAGGTCTTTACTCTTTTTCAAGGCTGTTGGAACGAATTTCGGGGTTCAAACATAATTTGAATATTTAAAACCCCATTTATATTCGTAAGCTGAAGTTGCTATTCAAGTGTGTTCTTTTAAATGTTTTTGCTGTTTATAATCGTTCTAGAGTCTCTCCCCTCTCTCCTTGGACTCTACTTCACCCATATGTAGGTGTAGGAACCTAATGTTTCATCACATGACACGTGACATGATGAACAATAAAGTTTTCACACCAAAACACAGACGCGCCAATGACCACCATTGGGGATGTTTGGGGATGCTTATCGCCAAAGAGGGTGCACACGCTGGTGGTTATTTGGCAAGTAGGGCATTGCAAAATCAACAAGAGATACTGATGTACGAGAGTAAAACTGCGCTGCAAATCGACAGTAACCCGCTTTCATGGTGTAAGACGTTCTGATCCAGGTATCCTTTCCTGTCCCACCTGGCACGCCATTACCTGTGCATCCTGGGCACTTCCATCAGGGCGGAGAGGGTTTTCTCCCGGTTGGGACTATAGTGAACAAAAACGTTCTGTTCTTGATTCAGAAAACATGGATCGCCACCTCGTGTTTTTGTAAAAAATATATAGGGACAAGATAGTACCAACATTTTTTAAATGTTTTGTTCATTTACAAACATGATGTCATAACTGCCGTAAGCAGCACAATTTAATTTATTTTTGTTTGATATTTAATTTCTAACCCCTTTGTTCATTTTAAAGTTGACCATCATTACTAAAATACCCATTAATGGCCTCTAAATGGTGCAGGTGGCTAAAAAAGTACATAAAAATTAACATTAACTACTTTTGCTTTTAGCTCATTATTTCTTCATTGCAATCTGTAACGAATATTTGAGGGTCCTCTAGTGGACAAATGTGTAACTACACGGTGATTCAAGCAAGTGAATGTTTTATATACATATTGAAAAAAAAAACTGCATAAATATTCAAATACTATTCAAAATCTGTAAAAAATGATAAATGAAATTCGAATGGGACCATAGATAAATGTTGACAGCCCTACTCTTTTTGCATGGCTTTTTTTGTTCTACTTTCCTCATTCTTCTAACAAACACTGGTCAGAGGAGTAAAGAAATACAACTATATATATATATATATATATATATATATATATATATATATATATATATATAATTCTTGCAGTCTGTTTCAGAGTTCAGAACTCAACAGGTGAAGAAAATGTTTAAGTTTGCTGTTTATTTTATTTGGAACAAATTACAAAAAGACTGAACTGGTCTCATGCGATGCCTTGAAGGGGATGTAAGATGAGTTGGAGCCAGACACATATAGCTGTTGGTGTTCTGCCTAATTCATTCATGACTGTAGGCAATCTTGACAAATACTCACTGTTGTAATTTGTTATCTAGTGTATTTTAATTTTTTGTAGTCATGACTGCAGTATTTTATTATCATGGCTCAGTCCCAGTATACAATAGCCCTACATCCATATGGTTTTTTTGTCCACATCTATGTCCCAGTTCATAGAAATGGAGGGGTAGGGTGAAGTGATAGGGGTATATAGCCTTTAAAACAAAGTTTTTCAGAATGCTATGTGAATCATCAGCAAGAAGGCTGCTTAAGTGTTGAAAGAAGTGCACAAATGTAAGAAGTGTCATTGTGCATACATATAATTTGAAAATTATGAAAACATCTAACATCTTAATATAAGGCTATCCTGATGCATTATAGTCCTGTATTTCAAATAAGCATCTAAATAAATGGTATTAATAGAAATTAGGCAGTCACCGCCATGTCTGTTTAAATAAATGTTGTTGATGACTACTGGTGATATAAAGGGAACTTGAATGTTGGACATATTTTGTCATGAAAGATTTCAACTGTTTTTTTGTTTGTTTTTGTTTTTTGTTTTTTTGAGAAAAAAGAGGGATGGAGGTGGGATAGTTGGGTCAGGGTCGGGGTGTGGCTGCTTGTTGTCTGTTGGTAACTTAGTTGACTGTGCTGCCTGTCTTGTCTAGACCACTTTTGAAAAGGAGATACTTAAATCTCAAAGAGGTTTCCTGGCTAAATTAAGGTGAAATGGAATAAAAAATACAAAGCATACTTTGTGGACTCAAGGCTAAAGGTGACATACATCTTTGTAAAGTCACTGTAAGTCAAGCTTGAACAAGATACAGGCCCTGTAAAAGGAAAAGGACAATGCAGGAAACAAGAGAGGATCCAAGCTCGGAACAACCTTATGGCATGCTCTCAGTTTGTACAAGTGCTTCATATTTGGATTTAAAAAGCAGCAGAAACCCTTTCTTGAAATCGTTTTCTATCACAAGACAGTCTAACGGAATAAGGGGAACAAAAAAACAGAGGTGTGGATTTCATATTCGGCCTGGCTTTTCTGTCCTTGCTTATTATTACTGATGGGGTGTGACATGGGGCAGCTGGCAAACAGAACAGACAAACAGTCAACTGCCAATCATCCCCGACCTGCTTGGTGCTCAATCTGACCGGATAAACAGAGCCAGCTGCAACGAGAATGAGCCGTCCACAGACAGAGACAGGCACAGACACAGACCCACTAACAGCCCAGCCGTGCTCTAACAAGACAAGTACATTCAACAGCATTAATTCAATGCACTACTTTTTCCTCAGCCATAAGCAGAGATGGATGGATAAATGTTATTTTTTCCCCCAAAATTGCCATCAACTTTTTTTTACCTAACAATCCTATCAGGGTTGTCCACATTGTGCAGAGAAAGCAGCCCCACATGTAAAAAGCACCTGTCTGCTTATTTTTGGCAGCGCTGAGTACCTCTACAGGTTTTGAAAAGCTTAGGTTCCTCAGAAAAAAATAGATGACGTCAATCGCTACTTTATCGGGTAAATGCTGAACAAAAGGTTTCTCTGGGTGACTGGAGGTTCTCACAACAATAACAAGGAAGGAGAGAAGCAACAAAGTCAGTACACAGGGACAAGTTTTGCAAGTAAATATGAGAAGCTAAGTTCTGTCTGCAGTCAATTGAAAAGTCAAACATAAGCAGTTGGTTTGGGGCCAAAAACTTCATTTTGGGGGGTAATTTTAAATTTTGCATTGTCATTTTATCTATTTTAAATGTCTGAATGACTTAAGAGATGCTGTGTAGTCGGCTGTGTAAACATAGTCTCAGAGTTGACACCCATTGACTTCTGAAGCAGTTTAAATGATAGCAGTTGATGCTGAATTATAATCCCGGTACTGCATATACCAAGCCTGATGTGATAAATTGATTCTAAAACATCTCAGTTTTTTGTACCAGGCTTTAAAAAATGGACATTTTACCATGGGTGTTAAATAAACTTATGTGGCTTCTGAAGCCAGCCTCAAGTGGACACTAGAGGAACTGCAGTTATTTTGCACTTCAACACTACCTTTATTTTTCAGTACTGGGGGTTGCTGTTCAGAGATGAAGGTTACAGAGGCAAACAAGAACTCGTCTTCTGTTTGGATAAAAGTAAACATAGCATCATACATGGGAAAATTAAAGCTTTAGCAGTTTTTTTTTGCATGTCACTTGAAGGCAATGGATGCCATCCTCTGCTGGGTTGTGGGTGGGCATTATGGGACTGGACCTACAACCTTTCCAACAGCCTTGCCCTGATTGGTCAGGAGATGACAGACTTTCCTTGCTTCAACTTTTATTGATTTTTATAATAGATTTTTTAATTCATTTAAATTAAAAAGATGTGTTTGTCTGCAGGGGCAATTCATGAAACTTAGAGAAGCAGCATTATAAAAAGCTGGGACAGTAGAAGCAGCGTCCCAAGGGGAGCCACCCAAAAGCTGTGTGGATAGCATGCGAGGGGTTGAATGTTTTTTTAAAGACCCTATTAAGTGAAAATAAATCTGTATTTAAGTTTTTTGTATGACAGGTCACTGTGTTATACAAACCCCAGGTCAGATTTCAGTCAAATAAAACATCTCTAAGTTTATTAAATTAAGCTTCAAAATCATAAAAAATGAGGGAGTAAAATCTGCTCCAGGATGGTGTGGGTGTGTCTGTGGGCGTGTCTGTTGAATAGGCTTAAGCCACGCCCACTCAGGAGAAATAAAATCCTCTCAATTTAAAAACAATGCTACAATCTGAATTGAGGAAGGCACTCATGCCATTAGCCTGCCTCTTGACCTTTTGTTGACCTTAGAAGAAGAGACAAAGTCCGTTTTCTGGCTCAGTCCTCTGTTATGATACTTTAAATGATCCATTGGCCACTGTGGCTGATAGATTTGGCAATTTACCTCATAATGAACATAAAGAATATCATTTAGGCAGTGACTTTAGATAACAACAGACTGTACTGAGATGAACTGCTCTGTGATTTTATATTGTAGTGCTCATGACATCATGAGCCCACATATTTGCCCCGCCCACATGAAACCAAGCCAGGAAAGAGGTGAAAAACTTTCGAACAGTCTCAGTACAAAATTCAGTCACATGTAGATCTCAGTGTTTTTACATGTTTACAGCAACCATATTCCAACATATCTAGAGTGTTAAGACAAAAACTTTGGATTTCACTTTACATGGCCTTTGTGTTTTTTCCAACTCTTTTTATTAGATTTTGAACATTGTAACAGACATCATCCAGTAGCGTGTAATTATAAGGCACAGGTTACTTTACAGGGTCTTTAATACTTCATAATAAATGATTTAAAAATGTAAACATAGTATATTGAAGCAGCTGTCATCATGTGTGCAGTAAATCACAACAGGCCATTTTACACAGCCCAGGCTAGTAAAACTAGTGTAGGTGTGTCTTGTGTTTGTACATGCTTCTCAGCCCAGTAGCAGGTGGATCCATGCGGGACAAAGAAAGAACTACATTCAAAAGATAGAGACTCAACTGTCCCCAGGTAAAAGTCAGACCACTTGTCAAGGTTTCATCATCACTTTTCCCTCATCAATCTCATCCGCAGTGACAGGCATGACATCTCCTGAGAGAGTGGTGTCTGATTTCATAACTGGATTAATATTTCTTAATGACAAAACAAAACTAACAAAACAAAAAAGAAAAAGGGCCAAGTTAGTGCTTAATGTCCCTGTCTGGTCTGATTATCTTTAAATTGTCTTAAGGCAAAAATAAAACTTTTTTTCTGATGATTCAAGCTAGAATACCATCAACTTTTACCACAGACTCTCTCTGTCTCCCTCTTTCCACGATCAATATGAACAAATAATTCATCTTTATAATAAAGGATCATATTTTCTTACATAGAAGTTAAAGGTCAGTGTGTGAAGATTGATTTATGGGTCCTTAGCACAGCTGAAAATAAACAGGATCATATTTTTTCACATGGAACAATGAGAACTACATACTTGTGCCAATTAATACATTAATATGCAAATCATGAGTTGAGCACACTTAGACAAAAGGCTTTCCTTATCTCAGGCTAAATGTAGAAAACATCTTTCAAGTAGAGAACATAGCAGCCAATAAGGAGGGAAACCCTTTGATATTAACAGGCTTAGCCACATGTGGGCCCTTCAGAAATTATTATTCGTGCTTTGTTGGTGTATTAGTTTGACTTTTCTCTTTTAACTTGTATTACAATTGCAGATAGATATGCTGATAATGGAGCTTTAAGAGAAGACAGATTTTGCCTGTTGAATCAGATTTAGCTGTACAATAAAGATAATATCTATATTTGCTACTGTTTAAACTTTTATAGGAATACATGCCTCATCAAACCCCCACATCCAGCTGTGTGAGCCTGAGGGTTTACTACACACACACTTCCTGACAAAATGACTATGGCTGTGGGCCAGTGGTACAGTCTCCCACTTCTCAATCAGAAGGCAGGGGGTTCCTTCAGTCACAACAAGTGTTCTTGGGCAACACATTTGACCCTTCCTTGCACCCACTGCTACTTTACATACAGCCTCCACCATCAGAGCATGAATGTGATGTGAATGGGTGGTGTGACCTGCAGTATAAAAGCCCTTTAAGTAGTCAGATGGCTAGACGGATGAAGGAAGGCAGTAAGCATGATGAGCTAAAATTAGCAAACACCAGGCACACAGGGCTGAGGGACACACCTGTTCAGCTTCCTCGCAGCTACTGTTGCAGTGTGTTTATTCTCCTCAGGATTTATGGATAGTTTAGAAATGTGTCAGCACAGAAGAGGATGAGGGCCAGGTGTGAAGGCAAAAATAATGATGTGATTAATTCTAAATTACAAGAGAAGACATTGAGATGTAAAGGATAAAGATGAAATTTCAAAAAATAAAGCTGAAATACAATTTTGAGAAAAAAAAAGTCAAAAAGCATTGCTCCACATGTTCATTGATACATTGCATTTTGTAGAGAAGTCAAGAATCACTGTTTCAAAATGTACATTTTTTACAGGATCATTATTTAGAGTTTTTTCTCGAAATTGTATTTAAACTTTATAATAAAAAATTTTATTGTCATGCTAAACATTTGAATTGTATAAATTTCAACTCTTTTCTCACATTTCAACTTTCTACTTGAAAAAGTATTTCAACTTAATTCTGAAAATTTCTACTTTATTCTCAAAATGCTGACTCCTTTCTTAAAATTGCATTTTAACTTTAATCTTGAAATTTCAACTTTTTTTCTTGTCATTTCAACTTTGATCTGGAAGTGCACATCATTTTTCTTTCTTTCCCCAGGCCCTAATTCTCTTCTGTATGTCAGAGAAACACTGACACACTCTTTCAGTACTGATATCAGTGTGATTGGGGTTAACGTCACCCAATGTCAGAGTCAAGCCCACACTGCCTGCTTTAACCTTTAAAAACCTACAGGATTGCTGGCGCTCCCATTTGCATATTTATTTTTAACCACTGGTAGAATTGTAACCAAATGAGATAGAGCAATAATTCATTTCGCATATAAAACTGGAGGAGTAACACTAACATATCACACATTTAATGTTCCAGAGTACTGTTTCCTTCTAGAAATATCCTTCCTTCTTTTGCAGAAATGTAAAAAAGCACACACATCAAAAACAATATAATATAATATAATCTGGGCTATAATTGCGTTGTTTTCTTGCAGGTCACAAGTCGCACTTATTATTGTTTCAACATGGTCTGCAAACATACGTATGCTCAAAAGTATCTGGTACATTTAAAGATTTGATTGCACTACTGAAAATTGTTTATTTTTTGAAAAGATGCTGTCTTTTTGCGAATTGAGCACAATTTCACTTTATTTTCATTCTTGCCACGGTTTACAAAGATGAGTGTATTTCAAAAATTAAGTTATGACCATACTCAAAATAATTTTTGTGGGTTGAAATGATCTTGTGCAACTTTTTACAATCACAGTTTTGAGGGATACTGCTATGGCATCTCTGTATTTAGGAAAATGTGTAAAAAAAAAATTAAAAAAAAAGCTTTTTATTTTTCTTTTTGTTGTTGTTGTTTGTTTTTTTGCACTTTTGAGCAATTCAATATGTTACTATGGACTTATCACATACATATCATTAAAATTTGGGTTTGAAGGGTTGCATTGCTGTATAGCTAATTCAAATACTCCAAAAAATGGCACTAGAGCATGTAAAAATGTAAAGATATGCTCTGGAGGACTTGTTCTATTGCAGGTTATAAAGGGTTAAGGATAATTACCTCTAGGTCAAGTGTGGTCACATTTCACATTTCTGTGAGACGTTTTGTGCAGAATAACAGCTGTAAAGGTTACAAGCCAGCTTCCTGGGATGCTTATCATCTAAAAATCTGACCACATAAGTCACTGGAAAGGCTCCCCTCCTCTCGTTTCAGCTTACGTGTACAGAAAAGCATCACTCATCATACAAGAATCCATCCAACCAGCACCCTGTCTGTTTTCATACCTTCCTTCAGGTAGACACCTTGGGTGCATTAGGGCACGCACCAGCCGACTCAAGGACAGCTACTAAGACTACTGAACAGCAGCACTTCATGTTTATGTGTGTTTATGTTAGGGCGGTTTATTAGAATTGCTTTTTATCTCTACGGTGCTATTTATTGATTTTATGATGTCATTATTTCTTCTTCTTCTGTATTTCACTATTGGTTTTAAATTATGAGAAGGTGATGAGGCAAAATGAATTCATTGAATTGACTGTACACTGGGCTTTTTAATACATTTGAAAAATAAAATAAAACTGAATAGAATTATAGTATAGCGACATTGTATCAGTATGTTGAAAATGTGTGTTTATAGCACACAACATAACCTCAGCACACCTGGTAGTAGGACATTAATGCATAAATGGAAGATACTAAACTATTTTCCCCTCCTACTCTGCTCCAACTGCTCCATCAGCCTGAAACCAGGGATGTTATGTGAGCTAACACTCCATCCATGCCACACACACACACACACACACACACACACACGCACAGCTCTCCAACTCGTTCCTAGTTAGCAAGAGGAAACACATTAAAATTCTGCCGTGAATAATGAATGAAAGAAGAGCCTGTGGAAAGTTTAATAACAGGAGATACTGAGGAATGTTTCTGAAGCCTTTAATTTGGAAGTGACCGTTCATGACCTCTACCAATATGAAAAATGAATATGAATTAAAAAAAGGATACACTGGCACATTTCTTCAACACATAGACCTACAAAGAATCAATAACACATTTAAAAATACTCACATCCACATTTTCTTCCAACAAAAGAATAAAAGCAACATAATTAAGTGAAGTTAATGTGTGTAGTTGCCAGTATCAGTGAGCCACAGTTACACACTTCATTATAATAAATACAGGCTTCAGGGGGACTAGGATCAATAAGCTAACAGTGAGACCTCTAGGAGGTGGTCGCGTCTTCATTATCTGTGATTGTAAGTAAAGACAACGCTGAGGGAGGACCCCGGCTGCTATTATGGAGATGATGCAGAGATTAGCTGTGCCTACAATCAATGCTTACATCTCCTTATCTTAAGTCTTATACATGGAATGAATAAACACTGATAGCAACACTTCCATGCAGGAGGTCTACTCCCTGCTAGGAATATCTAATAAGACAGATAAAGGATCAAACCTACAGCATATCAGTCATTAGTGCATTGTAAACCTGCAGAGAGTGAATCAATCATCTATGAAGATAATATAAAATAAAGGCAGCACGTCAACAAATAAAAGTAATGCGATTCATGCAAGCATTCTTTTTATTTCTGATAATTGCTGATTACTGACTTTATTTCTTCCAGTCAATTTGTGTGAAACCTTGTCCAGCACGGTCCTGAAGGGTTACCATAATTTAAAGAATTCAGTGTCCTTCTATAATCTGGCATGATAGACTCTTACACATTTCCATGACATGGGATGAATTTCACAGCCTTAAAATATGTGGGGCAACACAGCATAGATGGTGTGTGGGAAAGGTAGAAGTTTAAAAAACGATTAACTGACTAAAACTCACAGGATGATTTGATGAGTATTCCATTTTCACATTCATTACGCACCACAAAAACACGACTACAACTTAACCCCATCCATAGCTGATCTCCTCAGATGACCCTGATTGACCACGCTCCGACTGGGAACAATCAGTTTGAAGCTTAGTAAGAATGATCCGCCTGATGACAGACATGGAATCTGGCCAATCCATCTGCTTGGAAAAGTTAAAGTTACAAGTAAGAATTCAACTATTTTTATACTCATTTTGAAACCAGCTCAACAAAAACAGAAGTTCTGGTTAATTTCTTGATTACATTGCCAGAAACTGCAAGAAATCTTCTGCACAGTCTAAAAATGCACAAAAATAATAGTGACTTAGCCAATAAATTCATTTTTATGAATCAGCTTTTGATAAAGACTTTGAATATCTGCAGCATTTTAAAAGCTACAGTACTTCTGATATGATTCATCATTAAAATAATGAAGATTGTTATGGGGGCACAGATGGCCTAGTGGTTAGGCCATGCTCCATGTGCGTGGACGGCCCAGGTTGAAATCTGGTCTGTGGCTCCTTTCCTGCATGTCTCTCCCACTCTCTTGTCCCTGTTTCCAGTTCTATCCACTGTCCTCCTCTATCAATAAAAGCACAAATATATATCTTAGAGACTGTATCATTTTAAACCCCTGGTATCAAAAATAATCAGAATCTCTCTGCAGTCCCCAATGTGTGGCCTACATCTGACCTGAGGCTCCTTTGCAGCAAGTTATTCCCTCCTCTCTCTCCTCCCATTCTGACTCTCCTCCCTGTTCTTTTTCTAGCATTAAAACTCTAAAGTAAACAGTTCATATAAAACTAATAAAGCCTTATCTTTTATCATCATTAGTCATACATAAATTATTGGCACACATGTTTCTTCTAATTTCAGTTAAATTCTTTACTATTATTGATTTCAGCTTTATTTTAAGTCTGTATTTTCTGTCGCCTTTTTTTGTTTCTCCCAAAATCCCACTTTTCCCAGACCATCCCGTTGTGGAAGATGGCTGTTCACCAGAACTCTGGTCCTACTTGAGGTTTTTGCCCTTTACAACAAATTATCCTTCCACTGTTATAGCCTACCTTCTCTGTGTTAGTCTCTCTAACAATGAGAGGTGTGCATCTCTCCTTCAAAAATGGTCTCAAATCCTAAGATACAGGCTAAGATAGTTCTTTCAGTTCTTTTAGAAATAGAACAATTTAGCAAAATTTGATTCCACCGATACTCGAGTACTGAGAAGGTTTTTATCCTTTGTGGATGTAAAAAAAAAGGGAAAGACAAATTTGCCATCTCAAAATTACATTCTCTCTTGTTTTTTACTTATTCACCATTCAAAAAGAAAACCACTCCTGTAAAAGCAAATGCTTTTTTAAGGTTTTTATTGAAGTCTTATTATGCATGTCAACATGCCAAAAATATTTTGGAAGGAGAAATATTTCAGTTTGTTTGAACTAACACAGAAATCTTGGCACGGATTGGATCAATGTTTCTGTAAAAGGAGATGTGAAAAACACCATGCACACCCCGGTTAACACAGAGATAAGTCTACACCTGCTCTGAACTTTTCATCATTTTTGATAATAAATCATATTATAAATACAATTGCTAAAAATCACAGCATATCAATTGTTGCCTTTGGCTTTGCTGCAGATGTCTTTTATGAGTTCCCTGTGTTCTTTAAAGGGTGTTCATAGCCCCCACACAAAAAACACATCATAAAGGCTGCAACCGTCAGACAGATGTCCCTTTAAACCAGGACTGTGATCCATTATAGACAGTTACCTGCACCCTCACCGACACAGCGGTGTCTAAATTGGTGCAATTAGTCACACCTGTGTCTGACGAGTGAAAATGTCAGCTGTGGGGGAGGTCTGCACAGGAGCTACGTTTTAGCTGTATGAGAGGTTCGGATCAGCTGGGAAGGAAAAAGTGAGTGACACTGTGACACTGACAATTGACAATTACAGCTGTGAGCTATTGATCTTTCCTGTAGAGAGCAACGAGCCAAAAATACAAAAGAGAAAGACAACATCCGATGACGAAGTCAATGCTTCATCAAATATTATAAGTATTCTTTATAATGCCTAACAGATTCTACTCCACCATACCGGTAGAAATCTGTCATATTAATCCGACACACTAGCATGACCTAAAAAGTTATCTCAAAGAAAATTAATCTAAATTTAGCCTGGTGTATTTGAGAGTTTTGTAGATAAGTGACAAGCCTCCCTCAATCCCAGTGGAACCTCAAACCTTTACTTTTTTTTTTTTTTTTTTTTTTGGTTCACTTCATTAAAAGATCTAAAAATAAATCTGCAAGTAGCCACAGGAAGAACAAATCATCATTTGTTAAACATCGACAAAATAAAAATAAAGTTTTTGGTCCATCTGTCAAAGTCTGAAACCCAAAACATGCCGAAGACAATCCATTGCCATCCACTGAGAGCCATCAGACAGACATTCTATGAGCAATTTATGTTATCATGGTCATGTTAAGCAATATCATTAGGTATTTTAAGAATATACAGTGCTTAACAAATTTATTAGACCACCACCCAAAGTAAGATTTATGCCACAGCTGCCCTAAATGAACAGCATTGGTAATTACCAAAATCATTTTTTATGTTTCTGCAATGGTTAATACACCAATATGTAGAAGCTCATAAACCCAAATGATATTATTAATGCTAAAATATAATTATTATTGTTATCCATGAATTTTCAAATGTACTGATTTACAAAAAAAAAAAAAAAAACAGAAAAAATAGTAAAGCACATTATTATTTCTTGATTAATATGTCAATTTATAGTTATTTACTTGCGTTCCTGAACAGAAAAATGAGTTTTAGTGGTTGAATGTTATGGCCCAAACGGTTCAGACAGGAGTTGGCAAGATGGATTCGCCAGTGAAAAACAAGGAAACAGGCGTATCCATCTGCTTTGCAAGGTTAGTAGCACCTTTGATTACAGTTTTAGCTTGGCATAGTTAGGTCAAAATTTCAAACCATGGGAATACAGATGGTTGAGCGGTTTAAGGCGCTACCCATGTACGGGGGTGGCCCCGGTTCGAATCTGGCCTGTGGCCCTTTACCGCATGTCTCTCCCCACTCTCTTCCCTGTTTCCGAGTCTATCCACTGTCCTTGCTCTGTCAAATAAAGGCATGAAAAGGCCCCAAAAAAATCTTTAAAAAGAAAAAAATTTAATTTCAAACCATTATCAACTCATTCATTATAATTTATTGTATGAATAGAAGCCACAGTAATGTAGAGCAGAAACTGCAACAAGTGAGTATTGCTCCAGTGATTATAGTCCAGTAATACTTAACATCCAATTCTTAAATATCCCATTCTTCACAAAGAGGCTGACTACCTCAGGCTATAGTAAGAATGTAAGAATGCTCTGGTTCTTATAATTTTTAAGTCTTTATTGCTGGGCTTTGTGTCTTCTCTTTCACCACTACTTCTTCTTGAATGAAAATTCTGAGTAATTTGCTGCCATTGCCAAAAAAAATAATGACATTTTCAGCAGAGTGGCTCATTTATCTGCTGCTAAATTAAACTTGCAATACTTCTGATCAAGTGCTCAAAGCTTTCTCCTTCATTTATCTGACAGACATTTACAAGCTGCATAGTCCTGTTACTGACAATACTGTAGATTGGCTGAGGCCGAACCATGACACAATAGCAGCCATTCCACTATTCTACACTTGTTCTTTTTATTTTCATTTCAGGCACACTGCTTTGCAACCAGTGAAAATGTAATCTCAGACTTAACAGGCTGCTGGGAGAACTGGGCTTTCTAAAAAGGAGGCATGACTGAGCTGATGGTGCACAGTGGGCCAATCAAAGCAGTGCAATATGAAAGTCACATGTCAATGATGTGCAAAACAAAATGTGGTCATGAACTCAAAGTAATTTTTATCCCATAGGAATCAGGGATTCCCATGTCCTCAGAACCTCTACCACCAACACATAGGCCAGAGATATAACTGCTGTTAACTGCCGTGAACTACACCTGAACCCATGATGGGTCCCTATCAGTGCCCTGCACTGGTTCTGCACCTTTTTTTGTATAACCTACATTTTGTTTTATGTTTGCCATAATATAATTGATACAACAAAAAGCATCTGCTATTGGCATTGGTTCATGCCCCATATGTTTGCTGATGGCTGATGTTTGCCAGCAGGGTGGATTCTAACGTTAAGTTGATGCTCTGGTGCGTCCCAATACTTT
Organism: Cheilinus undulatus; assembly: GCF_018320785.1. Classification (NCBI taxonomy): domain Eukaryota; kingdom Metazoa; phylum Chordata; class Actinopteri; order Labriformes; family Labridae; genus Cheilinus; species Cheilinus undulatus. Next base: position 33,797,951 of record NC_054873.1, read on the forward strand.
TTTTGCATTACTTTTTTTAGGACCTGAGCACCAACTTCAGAGTGAGGACCTTATTAAAACTGAAGGAATTCTATGAAGTGCAAATTTGGGGGGCCTTAACATGCCCCAAAACCCACAAAATACACTTATATGTCAATCCTGGTATTAAAAAAAATACATACATATATATATATATATATATATATATATATATATATATATATGCTAGTGCATTTGTTCATGTCCGCCAAAAAATGGACCCACAGGGGCTGAAAGCATCATTTTTTGAGGGGCCCCTCAACAAAGTTTGAGGTAGGTTCATGAAAATCAACACAATTAAGTATCATGACCAGGGAAACAAAATACTAATTTACTGTCTGTTAGAAACATGTACAGGAAGTGAGGTCATGAAGGTTGAAGATAAAATGTTGGCCTTTTTAGGACATATTACATGTTTTACATTTTAACAAACTAGTCCAAGGGATTTCATCTTATTGATTCCAGACTTTTTTCTGATTCTAGACAAGTTGGACATCTGAACTTATCAAAGCTTTTTCCCCACTGGGTGAAAACTCTGACATCCCTTCAAGCAATCAGCCCCTGTACAAAATTCAACCTAGGCTGATGATTTTTTGACCACATGTATCATTACTAGACCTCCAAAAAAGCCTCTTGGGCCAAAATCCCAACAGGAAGTCCACCAGATTCATGTAAATCTCAAAATAAAGCTTCTTTATGGTGCTACATGACTTTAACCTGTTATAACTTTTGCACTGATTACTTTGTTCTTCAGAATTTGCTTGTAAGATAACTGTATCAAACTGCATAAATTTACATGCAGAAATCTCATCAAAGCATCCCCAGCTGGCAAGTGGCACAGTTGGACCATATGTGTATTTCTTTTATAGCTCTGAACCTATCAAGCTTTGCTAGATTTTGAATTAAAGGCCTCAATATTTGTTCACAACACTGGCATGTTTCATTCAAGGATGCCTCAGTGGAGATAGTGAGAATTGATATTTCTCACCATTTGGCAGGGAGTCACCGTTACTCTCATGAAACATATGACTGGCTTCAAATTTCACATGTATGGTAAATTTCTGCCCCTCTTCACATTTAAATGTTCATTTCATGGCTTTGCTGTGGTGCCACCAATTGTGAGAAGCCAGTAACACTAGGGCTGGACAATTATGGCAAAAATAATAATCACAATTATTTTGATTGATATTGAAATCACAATCAATAAATACAATTATTCATTGATTTCAAAACTTGAGTATTTATTGAACCACAACTTAAAATTAAAATTAGTTACAAGTAAAATAATAATATTAAATAATAGCAATAAAAAACAATAAATAAAATTAAATACCCAATCTACATGCACTCCTGTAAAACCTGCAAAATTTGCAACATGCAAATTGTCCTACCATGTCCTACCCTTCCTCTCATTTAAAGGCTGCCGTTCTGTCATGTTTTTAATCGCTCGCTCCTCGTATTATTGATACACATACCTCACACGCTTGCTGCAGCTGCGCACGCAACACAGGTGCATTCACGGTGCTTTTACAGTGTAGGAACATGCATACACGCTGCGCCATACGGCACATTAATCGTTTTTCTTCGATTATAATGTTTTTATGATCATGAGAAGCCAAAATTGAAATCACGATCAAATTTCAATTAATTGTCCAGCCCTAAGTAACACCTCTTAATGACCAATCTCCTTTTAATGGAACATGGTAATTCTGTCAGGATCTGATCACATCTACATATTGCCACCTACTGTTGACAGCCAGTACTGTGTCATATACAAAATGCAATATTCTTATTTTTCTGGATAAAGGCGACGGTCCTTGGAGGATCTGCTTGGTCTTTGCTGTGCTGCTGCACACTGTTCTTCTGTTTTGGTTTCTCTCTTTTGTTTTCGGTCATATGAACTAGATTAATGTATTTCAAAAGTGGATGTTGTTACAAGAAGATATGCCAGACTGATGGTGTAACATAATGGGAAGAACAGGCATTATAATCGTAAGGTGTTCAAGGTAAGCTGTACATGAGTGTAAAGCATATAGTATAGTGTTTTTAATGTCAACATTTGTCAGACTTTTGCATGTTCTTCTTTTGACAGAAGGACAAAGTTATCAAACCCAAGAACATCCTGTCATTAAACAAGGTTTGCTCAATTGCTGTGGTTTTATAAAGACTTTTAAAGCAGGTGAAAAATTAGGACTTTTATAAGCTACCTTTAAATAAATGCATCCATGTGTTTCAGACTACAACACAAGCAGCTACACTGTGAGCTTACAGTGAATAAGACATACTGACTGTGTAATGTGTGTTGCAGCACATTTCACATGCACTATCTTTGACTCGTGACATTTCTGCTGACCAGCGCTCTGAGCTTCCTGTCCTGCTTCACTATTTTCTTCTCTCTTCATCTTTCTTCCTCGGGCAATTTTCCAGCTCCTTTCTCTCTTTATTTCTACCAAGAAAGCCTGGTAATTTAGTGTGATTGAACTTTTTTTTCTCTGAGTGCAGGGAGAGCAGAATGAATGCTTAATACAAAACCACCATCCTCCTTCCAGGACTAGATGTATGAGCGGGGGCTGCTTATTATGTAAGCTCTTAAAGTGGTCTTGAAAATGTTTGCCAAGCATCCCATTAAAAAAGTCTGCTTAAAGAGCTGGTATAATCCACAACTAACCAGGATTAATGGTGGCACAGTAACTATCAGTCAGAACAAATCCTTTCTTGAGGAAAGACTGATAAAAAATGTTCTGGAGCATAAGAGGAAGGAATAAAATGCTTGAAAGAAAAAGTGCAGGAAAAAAAACATAAAAGCTGCCATAAAAAAGGCTTTCGTTTATTAGACTTCCTTTTGTTAAACTAATTTGAATTTTACAGACAGGCCAGTGGGAGACCAGAGTGGGAGATAAGAGGAACTTGTAGCCACACCAGCATCCATTTTTATCTCTTAAACAAACACAGGGATGTGTCAGCAAAGCCTATGGCACCCAGGGGATGACTTTTGACTGTTTTTATCTTTTAACCTTTTCATCCTCCCCCTCTTTTTTTCTCGTGCTTCCTTTTAAATTTTCACTGTCACCCCTGGGCTTGAGCAGCATTTCAGAATCAGTCTTTCATGTCAAAGTGAAGCTACACTGCTATAGCTCAGCATCCATGAATAGATTTGGCACAAGTGCATCCTATCTTGTATGTGTGTTTAAGGTGACCGCCATCTTTGACCTTGCTGAGGTTAGCGGTTTTAGAAACACCTGCTTTTCCCCCTGGAGTAACCTCTTTTTTTCTTCTGAAGGCGTGTTGGTGCAACTGAAGCAGACAGGACAGACATGAGAGGCTCTGAGGAGGAAGCCTCCGCTTAATAAACTGTGTCAAAATGAACGTCTCTGCAGATCTCTCCTCCGCGGCACACTCCATCAACTCGCACACCTGTTTGGATGCTTCACATCCACCTGTCCTGTCTCTGAGGTCTCCGTATAAAGAAAGCCTCGCCCACACTTCACTCCTCACTTCTGCTCTTGCCTCCATGTTACTCCATGTTGCGCTGTCATCTGCAGCCAGCTCTCGTTCCCTTTGTCACCAAGACAACAAGAAAGACAGAGAGTAATTAAAATTGCTCCTGCTGCTTTGAGTTTAATGTCTATGTCAGCCCACTGTAGCCTTGGAGCCATTTCACAGCAACACCCTGCTTCTGTTTGGTCCAACAGATCATTCACAAATCATGCTGCAGACTGCTGAACCCAGGTCACATTTTCTGCTTTTTTAATTCACACTTTTTCAGCTATCTTTTAGTTTTCATACCATGTTTCTCAATGTGGAGAGAATAAGGAACACAAGGAATAAAGAGATATTTTTTTAACCAAAACAAGAAGGAAACATGAAATGTGGCAAGGTCCCTGTGAAAATCTAATCATTTTTATCGTACTATAACACAGTGTAGCTGTCCATACAGTGAAAAGCTGCTCTCTAAACAAGCCATTTCCTGTTTATCAAATGGATAACTTCATATTTCCTTATATGCCCTTGTCCGAGTTCCTTATTTGATAAAAGGAGCTGTTGCTGTTCAAACTAAGAAGACTTTCTGCCAATTGCAACAGATGTTTATGAGGAATGTTAGATACGACACATTGTGTTGACAAAAGTATTCAGCCACCTGACAATTACATCAGCAGGGGCTGTAATGACATTATATTCAAACGCATGTACTTTAATATGGAGTCCCCCTCCCCCTGCAGCTAAAACAGCCTCCACTTTTGGGTAAAGGCTTTCCACAAGATTCTGGAGCGCTTTGTGGGAAATTCATTCTGTAGAGCATTTCTGAGGCAAGGCACTGATGTTGGATAAGAAGGCCTAGCTCGCAGTCTCCCTTCCAGTTCATCCCAAAGGTGCTCAAATGGGGTTGAGGTCAGGGCTCTGTGTGGGCCAATCAAGTTCTTTCACACTGAACTCATCAAACCATGTCTTTCTTTGGGCACTGGGGCACAGACATGTTGGAATAGGGTAGAGTCTTCCCCAAGCTGCTGCCACAAAGTAAGAAGCATAGCATCGTCCAAAATGTCTTATGTTTAAGCATTTAGATTGCCTGAATTTTACTTTTTTAAAAACCCACAGACAGCTCAGTGGACAAGTCAAAAGTCATCCACACCTTTTGTTATCAAACATTTTACTTTTAACTGTTCCCTTATTCCTTTTTCACGCCATTATAAGTTCCTATTTCCAGGGTTAAGTTCATGTCATAATCTTTGATCTACCCATCCTTATTTTCTTTCAGAATAAAAGCAGGTCTGTATTTAAACAGGATGTCAGTTACCCTTAGACTAAGACAGTTAAGGAAATTAAAAAATGAAACTGAAACACTTTTAAATGCAAAGTGAAATTTTAAAATGTGACAGAACAGGACAAATTTATGTGATTAACTATAGAAATTGTTAGATTAACAATTAAAAATCTTTATCGTTCTACAGCCCTTATAATAAGTTTAACTAGGTATTACCAGGAAAGCTTGGTTGCAGACATCAAACATCCATAAATGCGTGGACACTTTAAAAACACATGCATTGCCTTGTCATGACCCAGGTTTTGGTTTATTATGTTTCTGAGTTTTCCTATGGTTTTCCTTTGTGAATTCTGTAATTTCTAGTTTGACTTTGTATTAGGTTTAGTTCTTAGATGTTATCTGTAGCCCTTGTGTTTCCTTTGTTCCTTTGTATTTCATGTCTAGTTTATTTCCCTGTTTCATGTTCAGTTTTTGCTCCTTGTGTTTTATGTTTAGTTAATTCCCTGTTTCATGTGAAGTTTCCCTGTGCTTCTTGTTTTGTTGTTTCATGTTTTAGTTTTACTCCCTGTGTTTGAGTTTCACTCCTTGGTTCTTTGTATCCTCCTGTGTTTTCAGTGTTTCTGTAGTTTAGCTTCTTGTGTCCAGTTTTCAGTCCTTGTGTGCTTCTTGTGTTAGGTTCCATGTTTCCTGTTTTATTTTGTAGTTGCCTTCCCTTGTGTGTGATTCCAGTTTTGCTTCCTGCCTGAGTTTCCCTCCACTGTGATTACCTTCACCAGTTCCACCTGTGTCTGATTGTCCACACCTGTCCTCTGTTGTTAATCACTCCCTGTGCATTTAAGCTCTGTGTCTCCCTGTGTCTGTGTCGGTTCATTGTAGATGTCATTCCCCGTGTTACTCCTCGTGCTTTCCTCGTGCTCCTAGAAAATTTTGTTTTGTTTCATGGACTTTGAGTTTGATTCCTGGATTTATTTCGAGTAAGTTTGTTTGTTTGATTATTAAAATCTTTTTGTTTTATCTGCATTTGGGTCCTCCATTTTGAGTTTTTCCTGAAATCTGTGACATGCCTATTGTTTTTTTTTTTTTCTAATTGAAAAAAGTCATACATTGTATGAAGTGAACTCCATAAGGTGTATGTGCTATACAGAAAACCAGCATTTCATTATTAACTAGCAAAGCACTCAGAGAGCGCAGACCTCCATTATTAGCCCTATCTCCCAATAGTGAAGAATCCTTTAAAAAATTCCTGGATGTGTCCCAATGTGGCCCCCACCACGGCATTCGCCGATTACTCCCTGGTGGAAACACGGTGAAGCAAAGCATTTGCTTCACTACGGGTGGACTGTCATGGCGGAAGCATTGCCTGCCGGTGCCAAGAGATGCACTAACAGTCTCACCCATGTCATGGCAGAGGGTGAATGTTCCTCTATTCCTCCCAGCATTGTGAGTATTCTCGTTACAATTTGCTCTCTTTCTCTCTGTTACGCTCCGACTCGTCTCCTCGACTGGGCCTGCGTATTTCAAACTCTACAAACTTCAAAACTTTGAATGGAAACAGCCAAAATGCTGCTGGGATTGTAGTTACTCATGTCTGCCATCTCCTGGTGTAAAGTGGTAACAGCGCAGAGCTCCGCCATTAGCCCTATCTCCCAATAGTACAGAATCCTTAAAAAAATTCCTGGATCCAGACGGTGATCCGGATCACTCCCAAAATCTAATCAGTTCTTCCTTATGCCATTTCTGACATTTCCTGAAAATTTCATCAAAATCCGTCCACAACTTGTTGAGTTATGTTGCTAACTAACAAACAAACAAACAAAAAAACAAACACATCCGATCACATAACCTCCTTGACGGAGGTAATAAATATATTTCACATCTAGAGGAAGAAAAGAACAATTTTTAAATGTGCAGATGTAATCCGGCCTTGCCAGCTCTGTCTGCCAGACATACAAGCCGGAATACGTCAGCACTTTTAAAAACAGGTTTTCTCTATCAATACGCAAAATTCATCCATGTAAATGAAATGTTTGTTTACTGTTAAGAACTGATGTGGGCAGAGCACAACGCTCCATAGGATGGCCCAGTGCTACTGAAAGACAAATTAAATGGCTCTGGGATCACCTCTTGTACATCATCACTTGGGCATGTTCAGTAGGGCTATAGATCACAAACTATGAAAACAATAATATCACAGATGTCTAAAGGTGCACTAATTCACTGATGACATGTCTATATGGATGTCTGATTTATTTAACTCATGTCAGCTTCACCTAGTTTATTTTCTCACTGAGCCTTTGCTGTACAAACCAAACAATTTCTATAGAACAACCCACTGCATAGAAAATGACATCACTTTTCAAGTATTTTCCAACATAAATGCCACTTTTTATCACCTGTGTACCATTTTAACACCTGGATTGCTTTTTCAGCCTCACTTCTACATTTCATCATTCTGCCTCTAACTTTTCTAACACTGGCGCTCTCCTAGCACCCACGTAGCAGACTCAACACCAACCTGGTGGCATGGGTATTCAACGGTGTCTGCACATGTTAGTGGAGATGGATGGCGGCGAGAAAAGAACAATGAGTCCTCATCATAGTCCAGAGCTGTCTTTCTTGCCAACACACACCCACAGTGCCAGGCTGCTCCCGTGTCTGCAGGCTCGGGTTCTGTATCACAGACCTTGAGCTCTCTCTGTCCCCTCACCTGTCCCAACTTTAGAATTTCATCCATCCATGCATTCACCTGTTCCTCTGTCCAATCTTTGGACACCTGAGAGGAGGTGTAGACGTGGTTTACAGCTTATTCAGGACACCGTGTCCAGCTCTATTTACAGTACGCCTACATTGTTCTACAGCCTCGATTGATATGAAAAAGCACGTAGGTTGTCATTTTATCACCTGTAGGCCTCTTATCTGATCAGAGCTGACTTGTACTGTACCATCACATTACAGCACCTGTAAGAGTCCACAGAGACCCCTCAGTAAACCAACTAACTGTAAGATCTCCATCCCTCCTGCACTATACACACCAGGACACAAAGTCTGCCATGGAGTCTAGTATTAGAATTACTTTAGGAGACTTTGCTTCTTTATTTTTTCACAAATTTCTCTCTTTATCCTATCAAGAAATCTATCTCTCTTGCATTGAAAGAAAACTCAACTTTGAAAACGAGCTTTTCCCTATGAAAAGCTTCCAGGTTTGACTTCACAGGCTCAAAGTCCTGATAGTAGTGCATATGAAAACATATTGAAACTTTGAACAAAAAGGTTCTCCATTCAACAGCTTTGCAACATAGCCAAATTTAGCTCAGAACAAGCATCAGTTTTATTCCCTCCCAGAGTTTTTGATCAACACCAAACTTGTTCAACATCATCTTCCAACTGTCCTTCCAGATTCATGATTTTTTTTCTTTTAAAATGCTAGAAAGAGCAACAAAATAGTTGCTGCATTTTCTTTACCTGTATCAAACATGGCAGCGGTCCCCAACCGCTTGCTGTCAATGTGTGGGGGATAAATACACCAAAACCAAATGATACATGGCTGCAGAAAAATACAACTCACCATTAAGCTGATCAGTGGGCCTGTAAGAATCCCCCGTTACAATAATGTGCAGCTCTCTCTTCCTTGGCAGTTGTAGGCTCTATTCTGCTTTTCATTAAGCCTTTTCCTCTTTGCAAAAGAGCTCTCCAACAATCTTTTTTTTATTTATTTTAGTTAGCTTGTGGTCTTGAGTTTGGGGGAATCATGTGACTAAGGCAAGCATCTTAATTTGTCAAGAATTCAAAGGCACAGTCAGCTGACATAATAGAAGAGATTCTGGCTGTTTTTTTTTTTTAGTTGGCTATTCTTTCCATGTGGCCTAACACCAAAAGACCCCTGGACTGGTACCAGTCTGCAGCCAGGTGGTTGGGACCACTGAAATATAGAATTGCCATAATTTGGTCTATTGCTTGTGTTCAATAGACCAAAAGTCATAATATGCTGTTATATTTTTTTCATCAATTTAGCTAAAATCATATACCAATGGAATTATGAGTTTTGACTTCTTTAAAGAGATTCAGTGCTCTGAGGGCCAGACCTGGTCCATCAGTTTCAACTACCAGGTCCATATGGGCCCTTATAACTGATTTGATGAGGGATACTAGTCATCCCTGTGGAGACACTGGTAAAGATGTCTTTTATCATTTGAAAGGTATTTTGTTTTGTTTTATTGATCTGTTTTTAATGGACTTTTAAGTCTGCTAATAAATTTGATGATGATGATAAATGAAGGGTAAAATTATGCAGTTGCAACAAGCTTTGGCCACTCATGGATCACTATACTAACCCTACAACTTATTATGATTATGAAATAGAAAACCTAGCAGATGTTTCAGCCCTTGGCTTGATAATCTTGACACAGTTTGACTCTTAGGATACAGTATTAGGACTACAAAGAGACTTAAGTCAAACAATCTCTGGGTTTGTTATTTTCAGCTCTGTAATAATAGCTCCCAGCTTGTTCAGTGTCACTCAGAGGCTCCAACATTATTCGAACCTGCAATTTCTACCAACTCCTTGTTTTCAGTTTTGGTTGTGCTCTGACAGATAGCGCAGGCCCTCACCCACTGGATGTTTTTCTTAAGTTCAGCCCAGTGGAGCACAGCCCTGAGCAGCTGGATATGAGAGACCACAAGATCACGGGAGAACTACAGGTAATCACAGTAACTGCGAGATGAGGCATGAGGGGAAACAGCGGACCACTTTCCTTTCAGAGGCTAATTTGCCTTTCACTTTGTTGTTTTTCTGTGATGATCCTTGTTTCTGCAATGGATGACTGAATTAGGAAATTAAAAGCTTTATATTTTCTACAAAGGATATGTGGTGTTTTATAAAATGCAGTTTTCCACCTCAAAAATAAACTTCACTTGAAGTCTTGTTACCTCTGTGACCTTCTGACTGACTGGTGAGTTGTGCCAACAGTTGTAAAATGATGTTGAAAAAGTGATCAAATCCACAGCCGATAGTCCAGTCCTTCTATAGTATTTTGAAATTGGCCAGAGCTTTGAGCATTTCTGGTTCCTCTACATGAATTGACACATAACTTGATTTGACTTGATTGACTAGAAAGGAAGGGATTTGCTCCACTGTGTGCTTTGTGTGTGGACTGCTGTGCAGAGTATGTGGAGTTTGAGGGTTGACTTGTTTTGTCTCTATGTACAACCTTCTTTCTGTACCTGTTAGCCCTGCAACAATGAGGGAGATGTAACTTGTAGGGGAAGAGTTGAGGTTGTTCCAGGAGTAAAACTGAAGGAGAATCAACAAATTTTTCAAAACTAAAACTTCACCTTTGTAATATAAAGAGGAAGTCTGGTGATATAACATCTACTAGACATCAGAAGATTAAACATCAGTTTCTAACCTATCAGGGATCTTGTCATTAAAAAAAAAAAAAAAAAAAAAATATATATATATATATATATATATATATATATATATATATATATATATATATATATATGTACAAAACTGCCTTTAAATGCATGGAAGACAGCCTGATGCTTTCTATGAAACAACAGAATCAATGCAATCTGCCACAGGCAAATTAAATCTTGAGTTCAAGCCTCAGGTAATGCAAAATTATCATTTTATACTGATTACACAGACTAAATGAACTAGAGATGACTGCCCAAAAATTTAACTGACATATTTTATCTTAGTGGTTGTTACAGAAACACTAGCCCTGACACACTGTGTTTCAGCATCTAATATTATTGGAGGGATATGGTTGTCAATGCACCTAATGTGTTTATTAAATTTTGTGTTTATTTAGTCATTAATTCACCTCCTATCCTACATACATACAGACATCCTCATACAGACAGAAATATTGCATCTTTAACTTTTATTTGATGATTGCAGTTTCCAGTGGAGGGGGAGGACAGTGATTGGCTTTGACACGCTTGTTGCTCAGGGTCAACTCTTTCAATCTACCTCTCTACGTCTGTCTCATCATCTTTTCTTCTGTCATTGCATCCATCAAATCAACGACCAATTCTCTCTCCAACAGTCTGTCATTTTCTTTCTTTTTCTCTGCCTCCACACAGCCACACAATTCAGAGAACAGTATAACGGGTCGTTTAACATGCATATTGTACAAATGTCTCTTTTAGGGTTGTAGGTGTAATATGAATTCAGATGTTCAGCTAAAATTTTACACATGAAAAAGCCAAAGTTTTGTTTTTGGCTTTTCTATCCTACATTTCACATGATAGCCACATAAAATCATCCAATCAAGAACTCATCAACACACTATGTTGTTCCTCTGGTGCTTTTGCTTTCACAGCAATTGATGAGCTTGTAAGATGAGTAATATTAAGTTTTTTCTACCCTTGTTTTGTCTACTTTGATGTGTGGGAAAATGATGACAGAAGACTTAAGGAAAACTGAAGATTTTTCACATTTAAATGTGCTTAAATATCACTGCATCTGTGCACTATGACTTTCATCATGCACATTAATGCAGCCTTTAATTAGCATAGATGTGTGGTTGCTCAATGCAATTCCTCATTAGCTGTTTGCCAATTTCCATTTCAAAAACTGAACAACTCTGTAAATCAATTAATCATGGCAAACTCAGATATTCCCCTCAGTCTAACATTCAGACATACTCAATTTAGGCTAACTTTAAAACCAAACAGTGATTGAAATTATTTTCATCTGCTAACAGGGGGGTCTAGACATTTAGGAACCACTGTAAAAGTGGCTGGAAAAAAATGGACCCACCAACCCACTCCCAAATACCCAGCCAGTGTCTGTGGTAAACCACTAGCTAGTACTCCATTGACTAGAAGGGGAGTTAGTTTGGTAGTTGTCTAAATGGCAGGATGCACTTTATTGCTAGCTAGCTAAGTTAGCTGACCAGCTAGTTATACTATTCTACTGACTAACAAGCGTTATATGTTTGAAGGCTTTGAAAGCAAGTGGATTACTATGCTAGTTGGCTCACTAGCAATTTAGCTAAGTTAGCTATCTATAATTACATTATGTAACTAATTTGCAAACATTAAATGCTCTAGTATTCATTTTAGAGGTTATCTAATGGTAACAAACACTAGTGGATTAGCTTGCTAGCTGGCTAACAAGCTAAAGGTCAATTCTAATTTCTCTTCCTACCTGATAAAACATCCTATTCTAACTCTGCTACAAGTTTCATACTTTTAACATCAAAGGCACAATTTGTCTTGAGCCCTTAGCCACCCAGCTATGTGTGTCGATATATGCAGTGCATTAAGTATTCAGGACCTTTCCCTTTCACTTTTATTTTCAGTTTATATATGTTCACATATGTTGCAGCCTGTGGCTACAGTTGTTTCAATGCATTTTTATTCTCATTAATAGACACTCAATACCCCATAATGACAAATTAAAAGCAGAATTTTAGACATTGTTGCAAATCTATGAAAAATTAAAAAAAAAACAAAAAAAAAACTTAAATATCATATTGCCATTGCCTTGCAAAAACACCTTGATTGGTAAATTGAATTGATTGGACATGATTTGGAAAGGCACACACCTCTCAATAAAAAGGCCTCACAGCTAACAATGCATGTCAGAGCAACAACACAAGCCATGAGGTAATGAGGAGCTGCCTAAAGAGACAAAGATCCAGAGAAAAAAGAAAAACCGGAGCGAAATTTCAAGTGTTTTGCAAAGTGTTTGAATACTTATGACAATGTGATATATCAGTTTTTTATGTTTTAATACATTTGCAAAACTTTAAAAAAAATTCTGTTTTCACTTTGTCATTATAAAGTATTAAATTTAGATTTACTGAGAATAAAAATGAATTTAATCGACTGTAGCATCAGGCTGCAATATGACAAAACTGAAAAAAAGAGAAAGGGAAGAGGTCTGAGTGAGCTGTAGCTTCATATGGTTGGTGTGTAGATAAAAAGGAGACAAACCAACAGAAATGTTCTGATTTTTGAGGCAGTCAAACATTTTTTTGATAGCTCCTTCTTCAAAAGTGCAGCTGAAAATAGAAAAAACAAGCGAAAAACAAATTTGAGAAGATGGAGACATATTGAGGTTTATTTGTCTGCACTATGTTATGACTGCCTCAAAAAAAAACTTTAAGAAGTTGCAAATTTTAAGCCATCTGGCAAACATTTGGAGAAATTCATTTATTTAACCAGCTGGAGAATATCTGAAAATTATTTTCTTTTCTTCCTCTGACATAGAACCAAACCAGGTAGTTTTTCATTCATCATGTTGCTGCTTGTTATTTTTTATACTACAGGCAACCCTATCTACTCATGCATACTAAAAAAAAACAGAGATTTGATGGGAATTAGCTTGACCTTGAATAGAAAAAGTGTCTTTGGGAGCTAGTTCCTGTTAATCTAATTCAGCAAATTACAACCTCCTTCCTTTTTTTTTTCAATTTGGACCAAGAGAGACACTCACTCAATCTCCAGCATTGATTCGCTGGTTGTAATTATCATAGTGTTGCTCCGGTCCAGTCAGGCGTGAATTGAAAAAGCCAATAAAAATTGGTTTTCTCCCGTTGGCAGCCATCTCAGAAGAGCTCACTGCTCTACGGATCCCTCCGTGCCTCCCAGCCAGCGGCATCGACTCAGGTGTCGATATCTACCCGCAAACTTCTACTGCCTCTCAAGTGAGAAAAATCAAGACAGTAGGTTGTTTAATGACGGGATAAATCCAGGACGACGCTTGAAGAAATTGACATCCTGACAATAAGGATGGAGCCAAAGAAAGTGCTTCAGCCTGAAGCTGGATTACTAGACTGCTTGGTTAGCCCGCAGGATGAGATACATTAAGAATAATCACCTTCTTTTCTTTATCTCCCCTGTTTCATTACCATGGTTGATGTTTAATCTTTATTCCATTAATTTTTTTACCTGTAACATGTACAATGTCACTGCAGCTCCTATGGAGAGATTCTATCTGTTCATGTGTGGTATGAATAGAAAGCTGATAAATGAAGCGTGTCTCATTTAGCACAAACTCTTAGAGACTTTTAAAGGTCAAACAGGAAATGTGGTTTCCATGGTAACGACAGCAGCCTGATCTGTAACTGTCAAGAGCAGTAGGTTATATTGACTAAAATATTATGGCATTATAATTATATCATTATAATGGAGCAGTGTGAAATGAAATTTTAATGTTAATTCAGAGTAAAAAAGTACTCGATAAGGTAAGGTGAGAAGAGGAGGAGGAGGAGGAGGAGCAGGGATTCGATGGAGATTGAGGAAGAGGAGGTTGAAGAAGCAGATGTATTAATGAAGCTGTTATGAAAGGCTGAGGAGGAGGAGAAGGAATAAAGAACAGGAGATAAAGAGCTGGAGGATAGATGGATGGGATCATGTACATTATTTCTGCTCTGCTCAGTCAGTTTAATCCATCACAGCAAACAAGAAGAGTTCATCTAACTTGTAATCAGAGTTTCCAAAGTTTGTAGGTTCACACAAACAGCTTTATCTCCACTGTACGTCCAAAATGTTTTCTGAAGCAGACAAATATGTTGAACATTAAAATCTGGTAAATTCAGCCTAATGTTGGAACTTTAGTCCTGCTGTGATATTAATTTTGTGAGAAATCTGAAGAGCTAGCACAACGTAATTTTATCATTAGACAAAGTTCTATGAAGTCGTATCAGATGTTGAGAATGAGAGACCTTACACACGAGGACAGGTAATGTTTTGTTCCTACCAGGGCTGTGACCATCAGGGATGCTCCTAGGCAAATAATTTCATATTGCAGGTAAAATTGTGTTAAGACAACTAGTTTGAAGACAAGATAACATTTTCTGTAAAACAACTTCACACTGTACCAACAAACCAACTTCACAATGCAGCTGTGCAACGTTGGCAGTGTTACCACCCCTGGCCATCGACCCTCCCAGCAGGTTAACGTCCAGATTCCTGTGCTTAATATCATCCCTATGTGATTATAACCTGACACAGCCTCTGAACAACTTTGTGTCCATAGTCTAGGTCAATATAGGGCTCAACCGCCCTGTTCCTATGAGGTGCTATCAAGGCTAGGCCACTTTCTGCCTTTTGTTGCCTCTGTTGACCCATTATTGCCTCTATCAACCACTTTTTCCATCCTTTTGTCCATTTTAACCACAGTTCACACATTTTACCCATTAATATCAATTTGTCATCCCATTCCATCTAATTTTAACATTTTTTGTACTTTCTAGCCATTTCACCCACTTTTTAATACCCTTATGCCACTTTTTGTGACTGTTTTTGCCACTTTAACCCATTTTTGGTTATTTTTTGCCACTTTTACCTAATTTTTGCCACTTTTACCCATTCATGTTCTTTAAAAATCCAATTTCACCACCTTTTTACCATTTTTAGCCATTATTAACCAATTTCAGCCAATTTTTTACCCATTTAATTTTTTTTTTTTTATAAATTTTTTTTTTTCAAAGGAAGGCTAAATGAATAAATAAAGATATTTGTTTCTTTGATAAGAGTGGTTATTATTCAGGTCAAATATAAAATATGGTTTTCACAGCTTAACTTCACAACGGACCATGGTTTTGCTGACCTCTTTTTTACTTGTGATCATTTTGTCAGTTTTACAGCTTGTGGCATGAATTTTTACAGGAACTTTTCTTTCTAGTTAAATTTTTGAAATCCAACATGTTTTACTCTTACATGTCATTGATACTCTCTCAATGAATTTTGTACCCTCTTTACACCTTTGTGGCTAAAAGTGTACACGTACAGAAAAACACTGCCATTAAATCACCATACATCAATATTTTTATCTACTTTTTTAAAATTAATCTCTTTGACAACTGCAGACCTGCTCAAAACTACCAAACATTTGATTATTCTCAGAATTTTAACCCTTTAAATACCAGTTTGATTATCTGAGATGATTTTTTTACCAGAAAAAAAAAACAAAAAGTGAATTATTTTTCATATAATAAATAGTAGAAAGATGGGGCTTTGGGGCTGATAAGAGTCTTGGATGGGTCAAAGATTAGCAACAAAATTGATTTGATTGCACTTGTATTGTTTTTTTGTAGTGCCAGCTTTAACATGAGGGCACCCTCTTTACACCTTGGAGGCAAAAATGTACATGTACAAAAAAAACTGCTATTAAATCAGCATACATCAATATTTGTGCTGACATTAGAGAATGCATGATTTTATACTGCAATGACAGTGAGATTAAAAAACGTAGTTTTAATGGAAGTCAATGGGGACATTTTTGCTTCGAAGGTGTAAAGAGGGTATTTCTGGCAGTACATAAAAAATACAAATGCAGTCAAATCAATTTTTGTTGCTAATCTTTGACCCATCCAAGACTCTAATCAGCCCCAAAGCCCCATCTTTCTACTATTAATTTTATTTTAAAAAAAAAAACATTTTTTGTGTTTTTTTTTTTTTTTTTTTGCAGAGAAAAAGACAGTATTTCAAATAATCAAAATGGCATTTAAGGGGTTAAAATCTTGAAAATAATTGAATGTCTGGTAGTTTTGAGCAAGTCTGAAGTTGTTGAAGAGATTTATGAAAAAAAGTAGAAAAAAATATTAATGTATGCTGATTTAATGGCAATTTTTCTGTACGTGTACATTTTTGCCTCGAAGGTGTAAATTTGAGGAGGGCACAAGGGTTAAATGACTTATAATTCTGGTGCTGACTATTAAGTGACCCAAATATTACCGTCTATGGCTGCCTTTTTATGTGCCAACAGCAGTCATTTATGAAACAAAAGCTATTGTAGTCCAACATTTTTATGCTCTTGGCACCTGTATTTTTCATTGTATTTTTGGTGTTGTTGCTGTGCTCACAGCACTGTTGGTTGAACATAGAATAACTTTTTGGACATTGCTGCAATCGTCATTGTATCGTCTCCCTCAGTAACTCAAAATCAAGAGGGGGAAAGACTTATTTCATGTGCAACACACAGGGTTTTCTTGGTGCTATTTCATTGAATAACAGAACAAATAGGAAGTGTACTGAGCTATTCTTAAAAGACCCAATGCACCTGAGGAGAGCAGAAGATCATTTTTGTTACCAGAACTAAGCATTGGAACTAAGCACGGGTAAGATGGAGGGCTGATTTGAAAATTGCAGAAGGACAAATTGCAATTTCATCAAAATTTAGATTAATTGTCCCACTTTAGCAAGAATCAATACAAACTAAAAATCTGGGTGATGCTGGTGCGAAAAAATGCTGCCTGCTGACACAGGCCCATAATGTATGGGGAGCAACTGAAGGGGATGGGGAGGCAGTCCGAATACCTCAGAAGTGTTGCAGATGACAAACTGAGCTTTAAGCCTGAGATGGATGTTGTCTGCAAGACATCTAACTTAGTCAGCATTGTTTTCATAAAATTCTGTATTCTTATTGTATTGAATCTGTTCTTAAATGTTCCTATTTGCTTTTATGGTTCACTTAATAAAACAATGGTTTGCTTGGCTTCGACAAAACATTCTCAAAATTGCATGAACGTCTTTGAGTGCCCTGACTAATAAAAAGGCCCAGTCAGTCCTGAATTAACCCAGCCGTCCACTTTTAAGGGGCTCTTGCTGTGCCTGTCTGTGCGCCGATAGAGCCTTCTGACATGCAGGACTAACAGACTGAACAAAGCTTTGTTCCTGACTCCCATTAGCCTTTTAAATAGCTGAATGTGATGGTTATTTACTGCAGTTATTTTCTTTCAAATGTATTTAGTTTTTTCCTTATTTCCATTGTTTGTGAAATGCTTTGTGTGGTGCTGCCAGCTGTGAAGCAAACTGCTTTTAAAGGAAAATAAAGAAATCCTTGAGTCTCAATATTTGAACATTAGCAAAACAGCACACCATGAATTAACACAGCCCAATCAACAACCAGACCAAGTCTTGACTCAAAAACTTGACATCTCTCTCCCTGGGACATCACTTTTGTGGCAGCCAACAAGGAGGAAGTATTTGAGGATGATAATTTAAATTATCAAATTAGCTAGATCATAAATATTAACCCTGTCCAATACTGAAGATGGAAACTGAACAGGCTTTATCATCTGTTCACCCTACAGAAAAATCTGGCTAAGAATCTTAAGAAACAAAAAATTAGACTTTTCTCCTTATCATAAATCAATAAGGACAAATGAATACAGACATGAGTAGAGGTTATTTTATAACAGGGAGGGGACTAAGACTGTTAACATAAGAGAACACAAAGATAGAGATGTGATGACAAGCTGATATAAGAGCTGAGGAGAAGAGCAGAGGGTGGGTTACAAAGGTTTGTGAGACAGACAAAGATACCAATAAGATCAATCAACAGGCTCCAAGAGTCTGGTCTCTACTCGGACTGTGTGGGGACAGCAGCAGAGATCAATGAGGAGTGGCCCATTGGCTGGTTCACCACCAGAGACGATACATTACAGGCTGAAACCACTCTCAGGTTGAAACAGACAGGAAGATCGACGGAAAAGAAAGAAAGAAAAAAGGGTTAATTTAAGAAGACAAAGAAAGTCACGAAAGACTCAGACACTAACATAAGCATAGGCACCAACACAGGAGGCTAATGTAATCATTTCTTTAGGAAGACGATAATCAAAATTCACAATTAAAGACGAATTTTAGGCAACAAACTTAAAATCAATGCATTTCTACATCTATATGATTTTAATCGGCTAAAATTGTGTATTTAAAAGCCCTACTTCTTCTGTAAAAAACATCAAAGAGTACATAAAAACATCCCCTTATGTAAAGCTTAATATTGGAGGCCAGGCTTAGATGAAAGACTGCTGACTAAAAGAAAAAATCAGACACTTGAAAGCTGGCACCTATAGAAAACTCCTCAGAGAAAAGCTGAAGAGTGAAGCAAAACACGAAAAAACCCCTCCAACTCTTCAGAGATATGGCACCCGCCCTAACTCCGTCGAACAGGGAATACTGATGAAAGCGGGAAACGGTCCCACGAGAATGCAAATGAATGTACTCCGCCTCTTCCTTAGACCCAGAGAAACACAGCAAACCCACACCAACAATTTTGTTTCCAATTCAATCCCTACCTCCATCCATATATCTATCCATCCACGGTGCCACTCTGCCAAGTCTTCCTTATCTGCCTCTCGTCTAGTAAACGCCTGAGCGGAGGGAGATTTGGCAAGTGAGATGGAGAGAGACGGAGCGAGCTTTGCTACTATTGTTCAGCATTTTTTTAGCGGGCTTCTTATCCCTGCCTTCGTGCTATTGTTAACCATCGCTTTGAGAGTCTTTATGGAGAGGAAGAAAAATGGAGGTGTGCAGGGATTTTGTTTCTCTTTATCAAGTGGCAACAGGAGCAGCACCGAGCATGTTTAATGCAGTAGATAGAGAAGTATATACACTTGTATGCTGATGACAGACCATATGATCAGGCCTTCCAAAGGCAAAAATCCAAGCACAAATTCATTGATGCAGTTTCCCAGCAAAGGCCTTTAGCTAGGGCTGTGTATCTTTCAATATCTTGAGATCTGATTTAATCTCAGTTTAAACAATGACTAACCAAACATGTCACATCCTTGTGGGCAACAACCCACAGACTGTGTTTGAGAAGAACCTTTCAAGCTCTTGCTCAATAAGTTGGAAATGACAGGGTTACACATTTCAAGCCAACACTTTAACCTTCAATTTAATGTAGGAATGACTACTGAAGGATGTTTAGATGATGAGCAATTCACACTAGAGTAAAAAGTTTGACAACAAACCCTGTTCTCTCCCATTCACATATTTACACAAAAAGATCCTTGAGCTTGTCCGTGTTAGCTCGACTTGTGCTTTTATTCAATGCAGTTCCTGTCTGCAGTGGCACAGAGGGCCACATCACTGACTCTTTCTTTTTTTCTCTCCATTATGAGCTATTCAGGCTGTCTCCTTCATGATCTAAGTTTAAAGACAACAACAACAGAATAGCCTGCCATTGGTTGTAACAGCCTGTCACAATGCATTGTGGGACAAAAAATGAAGGATAGTATTAGCTGCTAGCAGTAGAAATGATAAAAAAGTTTATCAAACAATGGATAAAAAGACGGTCATTGTTGGAGTGTGGATTTAATCTTTAAAGACCCCAGAAAGTCACCCAAGTCCCCAGCTGACTAGAAAAGCTACTGTAAGAGCTACAAAGGCAGGGAGAGCATCATTAGAGCTAAACAGCAGACTGCAAGAGGAAAAACAGTAATTAGCAACTGTTTGTGGTTCAAAAGTTATGCAACTTTCTGAAACCTGTGTCTCTTCTTCTCATGTACAACAACATCGGTCTCAGGGGGTTAACTTTTTCAGCTAAACTGACCCTATTTTGGCTCGGTGGGTGGGGCAGGTGCCCGGATGCTGTGGTCCTGGTTGTGGGATTGATTACTGTTTCCTGTTTCCTCTCCAGCTGTCCTATCTGAATAAAGGTCATAATATGGCAATAATACTGTGCAATAATACTGCCAATGTGAACAACACTACTGACATGCCCTTGCCATATGTGTGAAAGAAAGGAGGGTGAATAGGAGAACAATGCCAGGAGCAAGTTTCCTGTCCTGACGCTGGATGCAGGGGAAATTTACTTACAACAAAATAAAGTATGCCTACGGAAAGATTTTTGGATGTTCCAAATTAATTCAGAACCAAAGAAATTAATGTTTGCTATTCTGAATGAATAAATCTATTTTCTCCAGCAGCACTACATTTGGCCACCAGCCTCTCATTCCTCAAGGTTCCAGTTACTCCAATCTAAGGATGAAGATGTAATGAGTTATGACTGGACATTAAAAGTATTGATAAAATGTTTCTGCATAAGAACTATGAAAAATGCAGTGTTTATTCAGAGCAGTTGTACAGAGAGATTTACATATAAAGAGGGAAAAATCCATTTGTTCTTCATACCATGTCAAGTTAAATCTATTGAATCTTATGTATAATAGGTTTTACCATGATAAAAAGCAACCTTGACCAATCTCTTTTCATTTTATACAGGAAATTTTCCTCCCTCTCTATGCAATGTGTACACATTGTAAAAAAAACAAAACTCTCCTACCAAAGTGAATGACTGTGGAATCTTAGAGATGGCTATTAAAGGACAGAGAATTTGAAAATCATAAAAAAAGAGGAGCTAATACAACAATGTTGCAACCGAGTTTAAAAAAAACTTTTTTTAAAACAAGTTGTCACCATCAAACTATAATGGGGCACACAATGTTCCTTAAATTTCCAAAAAATATCAAGTTCCAACATTTGACATGTTGCCATTGTCCTTCTTAAATTAAATATAAAGGGTCAATCTTTTATTATTTACTCTGTCTGAACTGTTGTGTATATTTTCCCTTTTATGTAAGCCAAGCTGTCCGTCACCCGTTAAGTGAAAAGAATGTGTTGCTCCATAAAGTGTTTAACAGATGTAACACTCCACTGATTGTCATTTCAACACAATAAAACATCTCTCTAACAAAGCTGTGATGCATCATTTCTCTTTACGGCGAGCAGACAGGCTTTGCGGCCTACGACTAATTGACTTCTGACGCCTTAATCATCAGTCAGCTCTGACCACACTCAGGCTGCATCCATCATATTAGTGCATTAGAGAGAGAGGGTTAGAGGTTAAGAAAAGAAACAAACATATAGTCTCGTTTCATGTCTGCTGACCTAATGACCTTCACCCAGCATGGCCTCAGCATGAAACAGATCTGCTCCTGCAAACAGGCAGCCAGTAATGGCTTATAGCACTGACCACTGCTGGAACAGAGCCAGGCAGTAAGGACCAGAGCCAATAAGGAAAGAGCAGGAATCCTCAACAGGGCGCCTAAAAGGATTATGGTTGATCCTGCTGTGTAATTCTTTTCCTCACTATTTGGGATGAAGGATAAAGGAGGATGGAAATAAAGCTAAAAGCTGTAAGGTACAGGGGTGCACCTTGGGGGTTGCCTGGGGAGGAATGGGCCCTTTTTTAAAACTGATTGGCCAAGGTGCAAGCCATGAGCTATGATTAGCTTTACTTACACGTGCAATACTTCTTCAACTCAATAAAGATTCTGACTAGGGATTTCAAGTCGACATTGGCACTAAATAAAGTGATCTAATTAAGATGAGCATACAGTGCCTATAAAAGTATGTACCCTTTTATTGATTTTATTAATCAGCCATGGTCAATAAATACACAGTGCTTAACAAATTTATTAGACCACCTGTCTATTTGTCTCAGAGACCATCCAGCATCATGAAGTGCTTTAACGCAGACTCTTTCATTTTCAGTGAGCTCTCCACATTTTACCATTTTGAACAGGAATGAGGAATTTCAAACTGAATTCACCTTCTTATACCCAGATTTAAGTTGGCTCACTGGGCTTCTCTGAGAAGTCAGAAATTAATCAAGCAGAACATTCAACCACTAAAACTCATCTTTCCGTTCAGGAATGCAAGTAAATAACTCTAATTTGACATATTAATCAAGAAATATTAATGTGCTTTACTATTTTTTCATTTTTTTGTAAATCAGTATATTTGAAAATTCATGGATAACAATAATAACTATATTTTAGCATTAAAAATATCATTTGGGTTAAATAGCTTCTACATATTGGTGTATTAACCATTGCAGAAACATAAAAAATGATTTTGGTAATTATCAATGCTGTTAATTTAGGGCAGCTGTGGCATAAACCTTACTGTGGGTGGTGGTCTAATAAATTGTTAAGCACTGTATATATTTAATAGACTCTAATGTCAAAGTGAAAACACATTTCTACAAAGTAATATCAATTAAACCAAAATATGTAAGCTAAATTAGTGACTGCATAAATGTTCACCAACTTCAGGTCTCTTCAGGTATTTTGTAGATGCACCTTTGGCTGCAATCACAGCACTGAGTCTGTGTGGATAGGTCTCAATCAGGCTTGTACATCTGGACACTGCAATTTTACTCCAACTGCTCAATCTCTGTCAGATTGCACAGGGATCGAGCATGAACAGCTCTTTTCAAGTCCAGCCACAAATCCTCTACAAGATTGAGGTCTGGGCTTTGAATCCACCACTCCAGAACATTCACCTCATTGTCTTTAAACAATTTCTGTGTAGCTTACACTGTATGCTTCAGGTCATCATTTCGCTGGAAAATTAATCTTCCTCCAAGCCGTAGTTCTGTTGCAGACTGAGCATGCCCACAAGCATGCCCACAGCATGATGCTGCCACCACTGTGCTTTACAGGGAGGATGGTGAGTTTGTGGTGATGTGCATTGTTTGATGTCCACGAGCATCTCTCTGGTTTCATCTGTAGGTATCTTGGTGACCTCTCTCACTAGTATCCTTCTTGCAAATTCACTCACTTTGGACAGCCTGATCTAGGCAGTTTTACACATGTGCTAAAGGTACTTCCAGTTCTTGATGACTGATGTAACTGAACTCCAGGGGATGTTCAGTGTCTTGGAATTTTTTAAATATTCTTTTCAATAACCTTTTCTCTGAATTGCTTGGTGTGTTTTCACTTTGACTTTAGAGAGGTGTTTTTGTCAAATAAGTCAAATTATATTGGCTACGACTGATTTATAAAATCAATAAAAGGGTAAAACATCCAATCTTTTCTTTCCTGTTAACATAAGCAAAAAAATGTGGATGTTGCCGTTCTGGGTGCATAAGCACAAACTGAATGCACACACAGAGCTGTAGGTCTTTGAGAAACCACGGTCTGAGTCTTGGCATCTGCCCGTGGGTTGCAGACTATGAAGCCTCTTCAGACTTCTTGTGCTGGAGCCCTGCCTGCTATTTTACTGCAGACCCACAGCTCCAATCTCCATCCTCTGTGAAGCAACACCAGGCTGACAAATGCCTGAGAGGTGATAGTGAGAATGAGTGAAAGCACTGAAGCAGCCCCCGGAGGAAAAACAATTCTGGACCGAGCCCTCAAATAGCCTCTTATAACGGAGCTGTCAACAACAGCCAAGCTTGAAAAATGACAGGGAAGAATTCAGTGTTTGTAAAGATACAGCTTGTTATCAGAGGCTTGTGGATAAAACAAGCCATTTGAAGTAAAATGCTTTATCAAAGGGAATAGATTATATACCAAAGGGAAATATTCAATACAAAACAACCAGTGCTTAAAAGGGCTGCATGTTTAGAAGTAAACATCAGATAAATGTATAATAAAACTGTAGTGCTCCGAATTGGTTTGATGTAGGCACAACGATGAAATAACTAAATAGAGACTGTTTAAATGTGAATATAATGTTTGTTCTCAGCTGTGGCCCATATTTCTATCAGCTATGACAACACCGCACCAACAAATCATTTATGAATAAAGGAAAATAAGCGGTCAGACATATGACAGTTTGTATACAAGATAGTAGAGAAGTAAAATCACCTAAATGTACCTTTAATTGAAGATGATATTTAAGCATTTAAGTTCACGCCTCTGTGAGGAGTGATTATCTGGTTATGAAACAGGCTGAAATTAACACTGATGCCTCTTTATGAGCTACAAAACCAAACAAGGTAATCAGAAGGACTGACAATTATACTGTTATTTTTAAATCCTGAAAATGCTGCAGCTCAGAATGTGTCAAAGGTGATTAACAGCACACTGCAGAAACAGTTTTCTTTCATGATTTCAGCTAAGATTCACAGTAAGTGATATTTCTGACTACTGAAGGAAAGAGGGAGGAGATATTTTATTTAAGGTACTATCCAAGTGATGTGGATCTGGTAGACCTTCAAGATTCAGACCAAAACAAAGTTGCCCTCAGCGCACCATTTCCCTGCCTGCATGCAGGCGCTTGTAGGACTTATCTCTATTCAGATATGCAGTGGAAAGATAATGAAGTTCTTAATTCTTTCAAGCATTTTAGATTAAAGTTTGTTCCTTAGTTTGGAAAGTCTATTGGTCCTCCTCTGACTGTACCCTTACGATGATATTCCACCATTTGTCCTCTAGATCGAGTCTCGGTGTGGGCAGGGCTGTCTCTCTTACCGTGAAGGTGTAAAGAAAAACATAACGAAAAAAGTTGTAAAGAAAAACATGCCCAGGAGATCATTTTTGTGCATTGGTGTCAAAATTGTTTGATTTTGACTAGTATTGTATCAAAAATGAGAAGTCTGGTATCGTGATAACGTGATAAATGGTGGCAAAGCCGATGATGTTGTAAGCAGCCAAAGAACCATGTCAACTAAAAAGGTCCAGATATATTACCAGATTTTGCAGAAATATGGCTCAGCTAGCACATAAAACCTTTTGTTTGTTAAAAGTTTGCATACACAGCTTCCATGACGTCTACAGTCTGTGGCTACATGGCTACATTAGAGGAGGTAATTTATGACAAGCTAGGTGAGGTAGCTTTGTAATTTTTCAAATTTTGAAATCTAACTTGGAGGAAGAACAATGAGAGAGAGCTTTTTGGCATGACTTAATCTGTCTACTGATAGGCAAACTTGAAACATAACTTGGGCAAGCTATCTTCTGTATCTGGCAGAGCTGCTAAACCTGAGACAGTGATGACACTGATAATGATAATGTTTCTTCATAGTCTGCTACAGATAACATCTGCGGGTATGTACTCTGTTGTCAGATTGTTGCTCTTTGTCTGGCTTCTGGTCTCTACTTCTCTCTTTTACTCTTCTTAGCTTCATGCGCCACCATCCTATTCCATCTCTCCATTGCATCAAATATTAATTAGGGCTGTTTTACCTAAATTTGTATGAAGTGGAAACCTCTGGTTTGAAAAATGAAGTCAATGGAATTTGGAAAACTGTAGATCCTTAAGTGTCCACTTAAGGATGGCAGCAGAAACACTGGAAATCACCTATAGTACTGTGCAGAACTTATAAACATATTTGGGCCAAAAGTTGAGGCTTAAGTAAGGTGCATAATGGTGAGTAAGACCACTTTAAGGCACCATCAGGCAGGATGCAGGATTGACACAACCCAGGTTGTGCTCTGGATGTCCTTGCTTATTACCAGGGGCATCAAAAAATAATCTGCTGAAGAAATAACAAAGTCTGCACCTTTAGGATGGAGTAAGGGGTGGATGTGGCAAGTAAACATGGCCTAACAAACCGTCAGGCCAGGTAGTAATGTTGCCACGAGCCCCGAGATGAATCTTTTACAAGCCTTTTAAGGCAGTAAGTCCAGGCGAGACAAAATGGTTAAAAATAGCTTAGGGTTTGAAGGTTTGAGATGAGATTTAGTGTTTGTATCCCACTGAAATTAACATGGTAAGCCCATCCTTAATATTACTCAATTATGGCCAGCACCCTGAAAAAGAGCAAAATGAAAAATTATGTATGATATAGTTATATTTCTCTCAACTATTCACATATAATCCAGCAGGCTCACTGAGTTTAAAGAAACCGGACATTGGCAACATTTAGCAGCCATTCAGTGAAATAAAAACTCAAAAAAAGATTTCTGTTATGATCCAAACAAGGCCCCTGTAGCATTTGATTCATCTCAAGTATTACACCACCACAAAGTGTCTGGTTCCCATTTTAACCATCTTTATTGCTTCAGTTGCCTCAGAGTTCAAGCAGACTTCCTAAATGAGAATACAATATGACTAAACTGACCTCATGCATGCTTGTTTGAGAACTTCTTCTCTCTTGGTGATTCTGTGTGAGCTCTAGATGATTACTGTCTGTTTCATCACTGTCTCTTATGTGTAATAAGTGCCTTAGGAGGAGCTGACCCACCACTAGTAAAAGCTCTGACTTTATACAGCTCACTGTCTTGCTTACTTAGCAACACACGGGACTCTACTAATAATAGCTCTATTATCCCCCCTCTCCCATTTAGACTGTCAACCTGCAGCACTTCTTCTCTCCGCTCCACGGACTCTCAGGACCTAGGCTGGCACCGGAGTCCTTGATTAAGAGCAAAAATGTAATTAAACTCTTCTGGCTCCACCGGAGACAACACACTCAAGAGAAGTGAAAGAAAACAAACACAGAGATCCCTGGGTAGGGCGGTCGAAGTGATGTACCAAATGCCTCATGGGAGATCTATTTCCACTTGGCTGGTGTCTGGTCCAAGGAAGGACTGTCAGCCAAATGTCAGGGATGAAGCCTCTAAGTCACCACCTGAATTTTCAATCCGTGACAACCTTTAGAAATGCTAAACAAATGAAATGACTGCTTGAAAAAAGAGTCATGTGTGTCTGCTCTCCATGGTCAAATCTAAATGTCAAAATGAGCAATTATGCTATGATGCTAATCCCTGAATTTGGGTCCATTTGTAGATTACATAAAGCCTATTTCCAGACTGGTGAACACAGCTTTCTATCATCTCTTCCCTCTGATCAGCCGTGTGTTTATTTACTAGTCAGTCCCCGCTCCCTGCTCCTCATCATTCTCCGGCAGGTCTCCCTCTGCCAGTACCAGCTCCCATAAACCATCAGCAAGGCCAGAGCGATGTACGGCCACCATATTTACAGCCCAGAAAGCAATTGGAGGTTAACAATGAGGCCTGGCTGCTGCGGTTTATGACCTGCAGTAAAATTGCCACTATGATTAAAATCTCCGTCAGGTGAAAGACAATGGTGCAGGCCTTCTCTCTCAGAGCTTCCTGTGAATTATCTCCTCACACACCTCCTGCCTTGTTCTCTGCTCATCTCTGTGACCTCTTTGCAGGGTTTACCTTGGCTAACTGGCCTTTCACGGCACACGGTCTTCTTATTGTGTTGGAAAGTGCACAGAGAAATGTTGGACTGCCCTTTATGCCTCTGTGTGCAATAGTGGATGGTGTGCTTTCATTTAACTGGCAGTGCATAAATGATCTAGACAGATTTGGATGCATATGGACTGATAGTTGATGTTATACCTCAACTCTTTGTCTTTGAAGCTATTATATAATTTTTTATCCTTGTTTTTTTTTTGCTTTTTGACCATGACCATCTGGTATATGGTGATGGAGAGTTGGCAAACACATGCATAGGATCTGTTTGTGGCAATGCAATGAGGACCGCCTCTGCACACCTGCTCTATGAACTGAGATATTCCAGCATCTTCATTTTAAAGGGGGGGCCAAATAAGTAATAAAGGATCCACTCAATATGAATCAAACTATTCTTCAAAATTCAATCATTATAATTAAGTGCAATTTTGCCATAATTATGAAATTAATATTCCAGTTAAAACATTAAAAATCTGAATAAATTGAAATTAACTGACAGAAAGCAAAATCCTTGGTATAAACCTTGAGCAGAACCAGACTCATGTTGAACATGGATAGAGGGAGATGCAGAAACAGAAAGAGGTATCTAAAACCAACTAGATTAAACCAAATTATTCAACAACAAAAAGAGAACTATTTAACTGAACTGACCAAAATACAAAGCAAACTGGAATGCAATTTGTCCCTTAATACCAAATATGCAGTTGCAGAACACTTAATTAATATGACTGATCCACAGCCGAGGAAATGTTTGACTTGACAGACTCAGTGAACACAACCTCGCCATCGAGGGAGGACGCCACAGACAAAGCTGGATCCCTAAAGAGGAAAGACTGTGCACCCGCTGCAGCCAGTAGGAGGTGGAAACAGAGCTGCTCTTCTTAACTACCTGTCCTTTATACAAGGACATCAGAGACAAGTTCTTTCCACTTTTCACCTGCAAACAAAAACAATTTACCAGCATGAAGAACAAACAGAAACTTCCATATCTGCTGGGTGAAGTGCAAATGTTGCTGCATATTATGTGAGCTGCTGTGACCAAAGAAGAACCTCAAACACCACACTACCACCATGAAATTGACGTTCTGCATTTGTACATTGCATTTGCAGTGAAACTGATGGTATTTTTCATGCCAAAAAAGCCAACTGAACTGAACTGAATTGAAAAGGGGGATGAAGAAAAAAACTGAGAAGAGAAATGTGCAAAAGAGAGGAGGGAGATGCAGAAAGATAAGAGGGAGATAAAAAAAGGAGAGAAAATTGAGATGCAGAAAGATAATAGGGGAACAAAAAAGAAGATGGAGGTGCAGAAAGAGAAGATGGGGATAAAAAAGGAGAGAGGAGAGAGATGCAGAAAAAGAAGAGGAGATAATAAAGGAGAGAGGAAGGAGATGCAGAAAGAAATAAGGTAATGCAGAAAGACAAAGAAGGGAGGTGCAGAAAGACAGTAGAGAGAGATGCATGAGGAGATTAGGATTAGAGAGAGAGAGAGAAGGGTAATGCAGAGAAAGAAGAGTGTTTCCCATGCCAATAAAGCCAATTCAACTGAAATGAACTGAATAGAGAAGAGGGATATGCAGAAGGAGAAAAAGGGGGTGCATAAAGAGAGAAAACATGCAAGTAACAGGTAAATGAACAACAATCAAATTAATTAAATGAATTAAAATTAATTTATTGCTAGCTAAAGCCAACCACCCGTTGGGCACCTGATGCTGATCCAGTGGTGAAAAATCTCCTTTGTGGATTTCCTTTCTGAATAAATTTTAACCTGTTTTACCACAAAAACAAACAGCAGGGAGGAATAGGAACTAAAGTAATCTTAAAATGCACTCTTTTTATTGGTGATTTACCACCCTCCATATAGCTGATGCATGTTCTACACTATTCTCTATTAGTATTATTCTCCATATTATTGGAGGCCTACTCCTCATGTATTTCCTGTGTCTTTATCAGGTAGCATCTGTGCTACAGCTCTATCTGTAGGTTAATTAGTTTCATGAGTAAAAACTTCTCCATCTTTCTATCTTGTGTAATAAAATCAGCCATTATCATGTCATATTCTCTTCTCAGGGAGAACCTAAGAAAATGGCTGCACTCACTTTAAACAGAAAATTACACTTAATATATGCTGTGACCTTGTGACTTTCTTGAAGCTAACTAAATACTACACAGATTTTATATTAGAGCAGACATAGTGTGAGTAGCAGTGGCGTGGTAATATCAAGGAAGTTAGTGCTAGTTTCAGTCTTGTTTGTAACAACTTCTTCCTGTCAATATATCCAGAGATTTACATCACCATCAAGTAAATATCACTAGCAATGAGATACGGCACCCGTCTCGTGTTGGCATGGCATCAACAATGTGTCACATCATATCACCTCACTTTGGATTTTGACAGTATTCAAGATTTTGCAATGTTTTGACATATTTATGACATGAAAATAGACAGCAGCAACACACAGGGCTCAAAGTGAATGTGAGTGCCTTACTGCTGGCTTAAAACTGCAAAATCCTCATAACAGTAGAGGTTTAAATGAAGTCAGGAAGCATCAAACTCCAGTATTCAACACACTGCACTGACCATAAAGCAAGTCTAAATCTTATTCCACCAAGGATCACAACATTGTAGGTTTGTGTTGTTGAGTGGTGCATCTGTCTTAAAATAATATCAATAATATCAAACTCAGTGACTGATGAGCATTTTTGTCTGCCATGATTTCCAGCTCTTATCAAATCTCTAATGGGCCTTTTTCAGCCTTTTTATCTTCTGTGCAGCCCCTACACTCTGTCTTCACAGTTCATCACTCCTCTTTTGTCTTCATTGTTCATCATCCCTCTCCTCATCAGGTACGTGAGATGAAGGGGCGGAGCCACTGAACCAATCTGCCGCTGACAGGAGAAGCAGAGTACAGAGCACAGACTGACCATCTGATCCATATAAACAGACAACCTTACAAAAACACACACTTATCTGCAGCTCTGTGTATAAATGAAATTGTTCAAGGACAAAGCACACCATGCTCTGTATAACCTTAGAGTCACACTGTCAGATGAAGTGGAAACACCCAAAGAAGCAAAAGTGCACACCCACTCTTTGTGGAATCTGTGGTTTTCAAACAGAAAAAGCAGGTGGCTGGAGAGATATTACAGCCTTTCTGAAAAAAAAAGTCAAATGTGGGTACCTGTAATTGCCATCCTAACACACTCTGTCAACTATTTAAGCTGCAATTTCAGTGATTTGCAGCACAGAAAGAAAGGGGCAGAGGCAAACATTTGCTGCTGGTTTTCAGGGCCCCGGGAGGAACGTAATTACTTCCTCTGCTGAACATCCTCTTCCTCATCTCCTCACCTCTCTTTATTTCTGATTTCCTCTTGTTTCCCTGCCTCCACTCAAGTCCTTCCTTTCGTCTGTCCTCTCCTTTAGCCTCTCTACTTCTCTCTGATGTGCACAGATTATCACTCCCAGTGTTTTCTAGCGTTCTCCATCCAACTGACAACAAATAAGAGAGGCTTCGGACACATTTAAAAGGCTTTCATCAGAATCCCCATCTTTACCTTCACTTACATCAGGGAAGCCACTTTTCTCTCTCACCTACACTTTCAGAGAAGAAGTGCAAAAGTGCGATTAATTTAAGAATGCACCAGTCTTTCTCCTTCTGAGTGTTTCTATGTGAGCATGTGTCTCTAAGCCCCCATCTGCATGTGCGTGCTGCTCAATTGCAATAAGGTCATTCCATTTTCTTTTAGGCTGTCTATTAATTTTGAGAGCACACAGCTTTGGGGGCTTTTCTGTTTGTTTTCGTCTGAGGCGTTTTGGTTTCATTGTCTGAAATTTCTGAAATGGCAGCTTTAGTGAGCTATTAGTGAAGCACAAAACACCAGAGGAGCTTAACAGAGAAGAGGAAAACAAGGAAGAATGGCTTCTGTCCCCCTGACCGATATTACAGCACATTAAACACACTAAATCCTCCCCTCTCTCCGTCTTTCTCTCTCTCTCTCTCGTTTCTGACTATGTGCGTTTACACTGGAACTATTCTAGTTTAAAATCATGTTTCAGAGCAAAATTAGTCAAATACTTTTGAAATAACCTTGAACTCACAGTACAGGATTTTAATATTTGGATGCTACACACAGGGCAAGATGATTACACGTTAGTCACAAGTTTGATTTTATTAGGGGCATGCCAGTAGTGGAGTGGTTAAGGTACGCAGACAGCCCGGGTTCGAATCCAGCCTGAGGCCCTTTGCTGCATGTCTCTCCCCTACTCTCGTCCCTGTTTCTGAGTCTATCCACTGTCCTCCTCTATCCAATAAAGGCATGACAAATGCCCAAAAACAAATCTTAAAAAAAGTTTGATTTTATTAGAAAGTCAGAAAATCTGTTGAAATGAACTTTTATTAGTAAGATCAAAAGTGGGATTCTTGGTATATTTGTTTCAATAATAATCCTATTTGAATCTTTCCTATAAAACAAACTAGTGGAGATGATTGTGCTTGGTGTTCAGCTGCCCTCTAAGGCCTTATCTATGACTAGTGCTACCTGGGAGCAGAGCCACCCACAGAATTGGATGAAAACCCCAGAAAATGGACCCACCCCACCTGTGATTTATAAATGATGTCAATGCATGTGTGTTGGATCAGAGGCAATAGTTCCAGCATGCTGGCTAAAGTTTTGGAACTGAAAAGTGTATCAAACTTTTACTGAGTTCTGATGTTGTAATTATTTATCCGTGCTACTTTTAGCGTACAAATCTTTTCACCACATTTGCGGCCCATTATTTTCTATTTCCTTTATCCACTTGAAAGTATTTTTTCTGCTACTTTTTCACTCATTTCAGTCAGGAACATTCACCAAACATTTTACCATTTTATTGCAAAATGGATGTACAGTTGTACTTGGCAGAAAAGGCTCTGATCAAAAGATGCTCCCTGGGTTAGCAGCATGCTTTGACTTTCCATGGAGTGAATAGCTAGAAACCCCCATTGATACGCAACAACAATGCATACTGAAAACAATAAGTAGTATCAAAAGCAATTGATGAATAGTAGCACGGATCTCAACATGGGGGTGCAACCAGTTTTATGTGAGAAAGAGGAGGCTGGGGTGGTGGAGGTTAAGCTGTGCCAGCAGCAGCATGGTGCATCAGTATGAATGCAAGCAGGGATAAGTGGGAATTAGTCATATTTAAATGGACTGCTGTAATTGGCTGTGGGAGCTGGGAGGCAATAATTGGAATCAGCTGGCCATCAGATGGGCATATGACTACAGTGCCCTGCATGAACAAATGTTGAGCTTAATTTTCCACCTTTTTGCATTTTTTGCCACTTTTTTGCCACTTTCTTTCATTTTTGTAATTTTCCTTTCATTACTTTTATTCCATTTTTGCCACTATAAACCGTTTTTGCCACTTTTTTTCCATTTTTACCATGTTTAATGCCTTTTTGCTGCTCTCTGCCATTTTTTTGTCATTTTTCACCCAATTTTTCCACTGTTTTGCCACTTTTTGCACATTTATGCCACTTTCTTTCTGGCATTTTTAACTAATTCTTGCCATTTCAACACATTTTTGCCACTTCTCTTTGGCACTTTTATCCCATTTTTGTCATTTTCAAATCCCAGGTCAATTTCACCTCTTTTTGCCACTATTTTGCTACTCCCTTTTTGGCACTTTCATCCAGTTTTTGCCACTTTTCTATCATTTTTTGCCACTTGCATCCATGTTTACCACATTCACCTACTGTTGCTGCTTTTTTGCCCATTTATGGTCTCTCCTTTTTAGCACTGTAATCCCATTTTTATCAATTTTTGCCACTATTTTTCCAGTTTTTGCCAATTTTGCCCTTCAATCCCCTTTTGCCACTTTTGCCACCTTCACTTTAGCCCTTTGAGCCAATTTTGTCACTTTCTTTTTGGCACTTTCATCCCATTTTGCCAGTTCTGTCCATTTTACCACTTTTTATCCTTTGTCGCTGCTCATTTTTGATGCTTCATCTTAGCACTTTCAACCATTTTTGCAATTTATTCATTTATTACATATTTTTGAAGGATATAGCAGATCATGGCTGGATTAGTCCTTAAAGTTAACAAAATAACATATTGAATAATCAGAATCTCATTGCTGATTAAAACAAGTGTGATAATAATTTTGGCCTAAATCTTGCATCCCTACTTCTAAATCTTTGTCTAAAATGTCCAGCCTTCATCATTCTTAACCAAGAAGAAGGTCTGAAGACCCACGATGCTGCTATGCTGACTTGGACTGGATTACTTTGATTAAAAAAAGACCTTTTATTGCAAAGGTATGGTAGGTAATTGCATTAGATTTTTTTCTAGACAAATTACAGACAGGGTTAATTCCTATGGGATAAAAAATGTCAACATCCTCTAGATTTATTAGAAATTATCAGAGGTCCCCAGGTAAAACTTATCCTGTGAGAATAGGGCTTTGAAGACATGATAAACTCCCAAATGCAAAGAAGGAACAGGAAAAAAACTTAACCAGAACTTTAAAATCCTCCTGCTTCTCTAAAGTTAGCTATGTTGCAAAGTTTCCCTTACCCATGAGACAAGTAGTACAGAATTTTAAAGCTCTTTGCTTATTTTTGCATGTTGATGAGTGCAATGTGCACTGCCCACAACAGATATTCCAGTGTGCATATATTCACTAGCAAATCTATCTACCCAAATTAATCGTATGTATGAATCGAATGAAAATGCTCCTCAAATAAAATGTGGATTTGGAGTCGTGACCCTCCTGTAAATGTTTGTAAATCAGCCTGAGACTCTGTATTCTGATGCACAAACACTCTCATGCCTTTGGCTACGAGGTCCGGATGCACAGACGTACAGCTCTGACCTTTGGTGCTGACATTTTCTAAGTGAAGCAGCATTCTCAGTGGAGCAGTGCCACATCGACTGCAGGTGTCAATTATGTTGCTTTGGATTTCCTCGAGTTGTTGCTGCTGAATGTGCAGGGATGTGAAACACAGCGTACACACAAAGACACACACACATTCAGAGGTCAAGAACTGCAAGAACAAAGAGTGGGTAAACGGGGATGTAAAATATAGATGAAGAGTGATGCTGCGAGGAGAAGAGAGCACAGTGCTGGCTACAAATAAAGCAATGTTATAACCATAAACGTTGCTCCGTCTTTTACTCTGCTGATCGTAAATCCAACAAAGCACCTCCCGCAGCAGGCAAAGTCTATCTCCTGTACTGTAATGGTGATGATTTAAAGTGTGTTTACCGTATTAGTATGAGCACACTTCATCTGAGTGATCATTATTTGAAGCAAATCAAACCAATCTTTCTGCAAACAAATGATAAGGCAGTTTATAAAAAGCATGTCATTGACATTCTGACATAGTTTAGTGACTTCAGGAGAATCCACACTGAACATTTGAGTTTGATTTCACAAGACTGACTCACCCCGAGAGCCGCTTTTCATTTGACTGCTAGGAGAAGCCTTAACACTATCAGGCGGGTTTAAACTTTAGAGGAAGGCCATTCAGAAAAAATAGAAGCTGCCGGATTCCCTTCATGACTCTTATCTCTTGGAGCACATTTCCTAAAGCCTCCACTTAAATCGATTTTGAAGACGACTGCATTTTTACCGAATGAGATACATCGTCTTCTTCTCTGGGATGTAACCCTCGGCTGGCTAACATCCACACAGCGATATGGAAACTATTTGGGTTTTAAATTTGAATGTGTGTGTGGGTCTTAAACTCCTGCAGCCACGGCTTGGGTGCGACAAAGTACAAACTGTATAAGATGAATTAAAACTATGTTTACGCCGCATAAATTCTGCCATGCTGACAGATTTGTCCATAAAACAGAAAACACTGCAAAAAGAGCTGAGAAGTTAAAGCCACCAACAGAGGTTGTGTTTATGCTGTCCTTTTGACTGACAGGGTCTTAAAAATTCTGCCAAATTGTGCGATTAACCTTCATTTTCAATTTTCTAATGATAGTGAGATACAGTCTATTGCCCTATACGCATGGCATTAGTTTACCTGGGGACCTCTGATAATTTGTGAATTACCCCCTGACATCAGAGTTTGGTGCTTGGCATTCGCACAGGATAAGCAAAGTCTGTAACGTGCTTGACATTTCTGCAGGAAAACATGAGGGTGCTGCATGACAGCTTCAATGAAATATAAAGTGAATTTATATTTCTGAATTCCATTAAAAAATGCAATTTCATATATGTCATATGTGTTGCAAGTGACGTCTCCTTCATGCATCCTACACATACTGTGAACCAGAGTTTACAACAGATTACAGGGGTCAAAGTGGTTATTTTTTTAAACATTTTTATAATCTCTAGCAAGCTGTCCTTGATTAATAAACACATGAACAAGCTCCCCTCACTCTCCTAGTATGCATCAAGGTTGTGTCTGTCCCAGGAAGAGAAAGAAAAAAAGCCGAGCACTGCTACATCCCTCCTGTTAATGTATTAGAGAATTAAGATATCCCATGTTAACAATAAACTTCTATTGTCATCATTTAAAATTTTTCTCAACAAACAATGAGTTTTAATTAAGGCTAGATCAGACTGCCAAGTTTAGCCAGACTAGACCCAATTGTCGCCACCCCTCAAACATCAGGAGTGACGAACACATTGTAGTGTAATACAGTCAACACTGTGTCAAAGATGCCCCACAACCCTCCTTTGACAAGACTGGCATGTCAGAATGTTTATTGTACCCTATCCTCTTTCTTGGCATGCTGACATGATGTCAGTGTGTATCTTGATACTAACCAAGAAGACAGCATTAAATCTCTTCATAGAAAACATCATAAAGGTTATCTCTATATCAAAATTTACCAGAATGACAATATTCAGTAAAGCTAGCATAGCTAACATACATGCTTACCTAGCTGGGCTAATTATCTTGCAAAACAGCGCAAGCATCACACACAGTGTCTTAGATGTAGCCATGATTAACCTCATTTACTGTGTGTTTCAAGCCATGTTATTTATCCACCTGTGATATTTTGCCCTCACTATAAATGTCACAGAGGCATAAAGCAGGGCTACAATTTAGAGATTGAGTGTCTTGACCAAAGACAAATCTACACGTACCTCCAACAACACAAGTGGAGGCTGAACAAAGCATTTGTCACTGCAGATCTCCACAGATAATTCAGTTTGGCTGGCATTAGGAATCTCTAACAGCTGTTCCAGGCTCGGCGCGTGGCAGCCATGTCTCAGCAGCATCAAAGCTCGAGTTTAGC
Organism: Cheilinus undulatus; assembly: GCF_018320785.1. Lineage (NCBI taxonomy): Eukaryota > Metazoa > Chordata > Actinopteri > Labriformes > Labridae > Cheilinus > Cheilinus undulatus. Next base: position 33,834,617 of record NC_054873.1, read on the forward strand.
CTGCATGCTCCCTGCATTTGACATGCCTGATGCGCACATCTTGGATGATCTAGAGAATAGAGGACTTGCCTATTTTTTCTGCAAGCTTTGCATGTGTGTCAGCCTAAACAGACAGGTAAATGGTAAATAGAGAGCTATATTTACTCTCTTTCAGCAGATATGAATGTTTGCAAGGTGTTTCTCGATAACCCTGATGAACGCAAAAAGTCAAAGCTGTTCTCTAAACTCCAAATAGTGCTTTCTGTTTCTATCTGTTTGGTTGATTATGTCAAATTATTCTTGTACTATACGTGTTCTTTTCAGATTAAAAGCCTGCTGTTGCATTTCGTTAGGAAACTCCCCTTGTTTGTACAGAATGCTTTTACAGTGACATTTTTCCCAGCTCAGTTAGGATACACAATGAATCAAGTCATTCTTAGAGGGGTTTACTGAGGTAAAACTGAAGAAAAACAGAGATGTGATCGCAGCGAGATGCAGCCACACATGTATCTGGTATTATAGCCATAAAGGTGCAGAAACAGTGCAGAAACCGAAGCTTTCAGGTGAAAGCTTCGGTAACGTTTTATTTTAGTGGCCCCTAATTACCTAGTAATTTTCTAATAGTAAGTGGCAATTATCTAATAATTTCTTAGGAGTAAGGCGGTAACTAGTGATAAGTTGGCATTTTACAGGTGATAGCTTTGTATTATGCAATAAGGTAGTATTGACCTAGGGTACATTAATTATTGAGTTCTAGGGTAATTTACCCTAACCTTAACCGAACCCTAACCCTGACCCCTAACCCCCCAAAAATCATTTGAAAGTTATTCAGAAAGGACTCACCTTAATTTAGTAGGCCAAAATAAAGAACTCACCTGGTAATTATCACGAAACTTATATTGAAAATTATCCTCATATTTCTAAGAAATTTCTTGCTACACTACCACCAAAATTACTAGGTAATTAGGACCCACTAAAATAAAGTGCTACCATTTCTTTTCAAACCAAAGAACAATCCTTTAATCAAATGCATTTCATTCATCTGTCTATATTTGCAATAATATCTAAAAGTAACACTTTCAGATAAGCAGCAAACATTTAATTAGTGGAGATCGTCTGCTTTGACAGCTTGATTTTCTAGCGCCTCAGGTATTTTCACAGGCGCCTGAGCCTGAGGCAATGTGCCATTTTAAGGCAGGCTGTCAGCGTGAGTGGCAAGTGCCGGTATGGAAACCTGGTGGGCTAGGGTTGAGGAAGGAGGGAGTGATACTAAATTGGCTGCCTGAAGGCCAAAAATGACTGAAGAGTCTGCAGAGTATTAAAGAGTCTTTTTTTACTTGACATAATCAGACGAAAACAGCGAGATACAATTTATCTAAGACTGTGATAAAGGATTACAGCTAAGGATTAGTGTTTCTGACTGCTCAATGTAATTTCTTTGACACAACGGGGGATAAATTCCTAGATAAGATGGTTTTGAATTAAAAGCTGTTGTGCTGAAGAGGCCGGACTGTAGAAATTAGTTAAATTTGTAGCAAACTCTTTGAACAGACATTTGGATGGGACATGCAGTCATTTGGACCGTTTATTGGAGGCTACAGGTAATCGTCATTTCAGCACACAGTTGGAGCTAATGTGCTCTGCAGGTCCTGCAGTGCTGAAATAACGCAGATCCAAAATTACTGTACTTAACCCTTAAATCCACCCACTGTCAGGAGAAATAAGACTTAAAGTGTCAGATTGTCCAAGTGGTTTAACTGTTGCTCACCGAAGAGCTAATATTTTGTGGCAAAGGTCCAGATGCTGTTTCGTGTTCTGCAGGAGGTTTTCATTCTGTCTAATATCACATCCCTCAGCAGGAAAAAATACCACAGAGTAAATGTCTGAGGAGGAGGTTTGATGATGCAATGTATTCAGATGTATTTTAATTAGGATTCAGTTCAGTGGGTGGGGTCACTAGGCTGCAGTTAGGAGGGTTTTAATATTTACAAAACAATCCTATCTGAACACAAAGGTTTGATGATTTGGATAATCATAAAATTGTTTGTATGGAGCTCCAAAAACTCGGGTTTACAGCTTTCTGACAAGCAGCTCCAATGGGCTGGCATGTCAGGTCAGCCACATGCCTTATAATGAATGACTGTTCATCAGAAAATCAAAACAGATGAGTCAATCTCCCCACACAACACAGTGTGGGCGGATTAAGACATAATCTATTCAAACCAAACTCGTTTTTTGAAGCAGGATATATCAGCGTCCACTACTGCAGTAAAACCACTACTTTTGAATGGGTGTGCATGTGACCCTTGACATCTGTAGCCAGCCTGAAGTGGACACTTGAGGAAAACTTCAGGTTTCCTCATCTGTACTTACAAAGAGCAAAGGAAACTGAATTGACACAATGCAAAATAAAAAATCTAATCACAAGCAAAAGAAACATTAGTAGGCAGAAAGATGTCCATTTTTCAAACACTGCTTTCTAATTATTGTTTTAAAGACTGTTTTTTTACGCTGTCAAATGCTTTTAGAGGCACTGATATCTACAGAGTTTTTAGTTTTATAGTTGAGCATGCCAGTTTAGGATGCACATAGTGAAATGTTTCATCAGCACTTAGGTTGCACTTGCTCTCAGCAATCAGTACAATGCTTCAGCACACTTGAGGACTAAAGTCAAGTTTGTTTGATCAGTGTGAGTACCCCTGTGCCGCTCTGAAGTATGGTACACTTCCTTGGCCCTGGCACGGATGGAAAGGGAGGGTTTCTGCACAAGCATGGGTGCTCAGTGTTTACAACTTATGATTGATATCATCCTCAACAATTATTCGAACAATGGCGGAGTGCTATGCTACTTGCACACTGTATGCCTAAATGCTCAAATATGATCTTCTCCTCAGATCTGATTTTTTTGGCTGTTCACACTGCAGTTGAATTCCAAAAGATCAGATATGTAACTGATTTAGTACCACATTTGAAATTGGCCTGAATCTGAATTAAAAAATGCTGACTCAATGTGACCTGTGCTGTTCACATTGTCAGAAAAAAAAAACCTGAAATGAGTCACATATCAGCAAAAAGTTAGACTTGGGTGACTTTTAACTGTGAATGTAGCCTTAGAGAGCTGCATCTCACCAAACAACTAAGAATATGCCACAAAGAGAGTTAAGACACTGTCATGTTGTATGTGTATTTCTCTATCATGCTGACTCTGAGACCACCTGTCATGTAAGAGAAGACCAGCAGGGGACCGGGTAAAATCAGTCATTTGCAGCACAGTATGGAGCAACTTGGCCGAGAGAGTGCCCTTAATACCTGCATGTTGTCACAGATTAGTTTCTGGTGTGCCGAAATAATTTACCGTGCGCAAATAAAGTCCATAAGTTTGTGTTACATCATGCCTTTTTTTTGCACTGATGAAATAACACATATAAATACCAATGTTTTTACTTTAAAATGTACAACTTGTCAGATTACTGATAAGCTCCTCCACACACATGGTCACAAACACACAGGCTTCTCAGATGGATTTAGGCATGCAGGGGACATGTGTTTAGGTCGGTGGCATTGCATTAAAATTCAGAAAAAAAACCCAAACAAATTAGACACTCACTGAAGCCTCGTCCTCCCTGCTGTCACTGGTGTCCTCACTCTTGTGCTGTCCGGCCGAGGAGCGAGCATCCCTCTTGCGGCTGGCGTCTGTCCCCTCCGTCTGTCTCTCTCCATCTGGGGCCAAGGTGAAAACATGGACGAAAGGTCAGAGAAGCCAGCCAGCAGACATTATCATAACCACCATCGCATTTATCATCCTCATCTCCATTTTAATCATCATCATTAATGGCATCATTGTCTCTGAGATCTCTATCATTATTATCATCATTATCATGGATAGCATAATTAGAGCTATGAATATCATCATGGTCAACGATGATACGGAGATATGAATCCCTATCAAGTAATCAAGTGCTTATAAAAGTTTCCACAGAAAAACAAGATAAAGTAGAAAAAAATGTAATTGGAAAAGAGAAAGGAGAAGAAGAAGAAGAGAGAATAATCCTAATGTGGCAAGCAGGATAGGGTGTAAAAAGAGATAAGGAAATGGAGAGACGTAAAGAATAGCTTTTCTTGCTCAAAAGTGGAGCTGTTAGGATGCTGTCATACCACAGATGGATTATGGGAGTTTTGCTGCACAATGATGACAGTTGCCTTGGCCTGGAGAGAGAGCAACCGGAATTTAAATCCACTCATTACGATGTGTTTGTGTGTGCCAGTGTGTGTTTTGTGCGCCTGCCACAGAGCATATGGTCAAAATTGCCACCTCTCTCTGCTGCCAGTGAAATGCACGCACACACAAACAGTCATGGACGATCGATTCAATACGGAGCAGCAACAGGATATTCTACACTTTATGAGAGCCTGGTTATTTGGAGTTACAAGGAGCGAACAGAGATTCACAAGGTTTCTTATGAGAGTTTCTACCTCTACGAGGAGTTCATATAAAAAGGGAATCCATACTCTATTCACTCCAATCTCTTTTTATTTGTGTTGCATGGCATTCATCCTATTTCCCGTTCACCAATGCACGGCAGCGTTGCTGCGGCTCAGATGGGCTGCCATAAAAAGTGGCGCCTGTGCCATTGACTCCCCCATAAAAAGCAAGAGGAGGGGGACTCTGCGGTGTCCCAAATGCATTACAGTGAAAGTGGTTCATTACTGTCTGCTGAGCATGGGTGGCTGTGGTGCACTGACGCGTACACACAGAAGGACCTGCATGTACACGCGCACGCAGGCAAGGGATGGATTGTGATTAAAAGATAGAATGGGGAGAACGGGCAGCTGTAAAGCATAATGAGGGCTAATGGTTTTCCAATATGTCCTCTTAACAATGAGTGTGAGTGGGCTAAATAAGACAGGGTAGGGGGGTTGTGTCTCTGAGTGTCAGATTGATGCGGTCAAGGACTAAAGGAAACACACAAAGTGAAGACAGAAGAAAACTGCTGGAATACAAAGTAGAGAACATAATTTATGAATAAAATTAGGTAAAAGAGAGATTCTTCTCTCTTGTACATATTGTTCTGCAGCTCCTGAAAGTCTCCTGCAAACATAATCTATGTCTGTGATTTGTTTTTCTCATTTGTTTGGATATCATCTTGCCTATCTTCCACCATTCCCACTGCAATTTCACTGATTCCAGACGACTGCAATAAAAATCTGCTTTGATGTGTAAAACGTCTACGCTGAATAAATGAATCAGAAGAGGAAATCACAGCGCTCAAAATGCACTGCCTTCTAAGCTGCATTTCTGACTCTTTTTGGTGAAGGTTTATATTGTGTGAGTAGTTTTGTTTTTTTTTCTCAAGCTTGTCCATTCAGGAGAAAGTGCACAGAAAAGGTCACAGCAACCCAAATAAAAAGGGGGGAAAACAAAAAAAAAACCCCGGCAGATTGAAGCTGGAGAACCTTTCAGTCAGTGCCATTTTCATTGTCCAGTGGGGCCACGTGAGCCACAAGAACCGTGCTGTGAAAAACTGCAGTCCAGCTCAGCATGGAGCGTCTAAGTACAGCCTGCGGGGCCCATCAGAGCTCCGGCAGATCAAAGAGCAAACACCAAAGAGTAGAAGTGCTCAACTTCGTCTCACTTCAAGCCTGACTTCACCATTGTTGAGCCGAAAATAGCAGGATGCTTCAACTTCATCATTTTTGATCTTAGTGCGCGACTTCATCGTCCTTTGTAAAAAAAAAAAAAAAAAATAGATGTAGATTCAAGCAGCATGTGTTTCCCTGTAAAACATCTCTTATGTTCCAGGATACATACATGCAACTGAATAACACAACACAGATACAGCAATATCCTGTTATACAACTTTTGTACAATACAGACATTCAGCAATGAAAAATGTATTCTAGAAAAATCTAGCTTTATCCACCTTTCTGAGAGCCACAAACAGCAGTGTAACAACCTGCCAACAGACTGAGAGCTTTGTAGAACAATAAATAAAAATGTGAGCCTTTTCATTGAGCTTATACTTTCACATTTAAATTAATTCTTCTAATTCAGCAACAGATTTGTAGGGTGGCTCCCTGGTGTAGTCTTTTTTTAAGTGCTTGAAATAACACAAAAGCACTTTTAGATTAAACAAGCTGTACCTTAGACCTTAAACTTTGTTGAATTTAATGAATGAGGAAGGAAAAAAATCATTTCAGCTGAGGCAGATCTGTTGGTTCTGCTAAAAACTCAGCAGAACTATTCTGCTGGGGCTTGGTATTGTTTGGGTTTTCTGATACTGGTGCTCAATCAATGCTTCTTTTCTGGTGCCTGTGCCCACAGTACATGAATTAATACTTCTGAGAGGATAAAAGTGTGTTAAAAGTCAGCAGCAGACTAAAAGCTCTTTGGGTTTAGTAAATGATTCACAGGAATATTTCTATAAGATGCCAGTCTAATACAGGATAAGAAAAGGAAACTTAACACGTAAATCGCTCAAATTCTTTAACTATTTTCCTGCCTATTCTTTGGGTGGCGGGGTACTGAAATGAAGTATCGATATCTGTGTTGTAATTCAGTCCGGTAGGTATCGCACCTGTTGGTACTGGTACCTTGCAGGTAAAGGATTACACTTCTCATCCCTATATTTAAAGCCTGACATCAGGCAGATAATAACTTTTTAGGCTAATATCTGCTGATACCATGTGGATAATATTATAAATCTTTTGATATGACTCAAGCATTGCACCTTCATGTCTCCTCATGGTGGCACCCTCACATGAATTAGTGACAGAAAGGGAAGCAACCAGGCTAAAACAGAAGATGAAAACTGGATAAAGGATGAGGAAGAGGACAGCAAGATAATCCCCTACTAGCTAAACAGTTCTTAAAAAATATCTGATGGCGATTATTTTGATTCATATTACAAATGCAAATTAAAAAGGAATGATCATTTTTATGTCATTCTCATTTTTAATTTAATGAAAACACAAAAAGGAGATTATGATTTTTTTCAAAGGGTTCCAGAAAAACTGGCACTTGAATGTTTGCATAATGTGTAGAGCAGAACATTTCTGCTCTAAAAATTTGAATTAAACAGAATTTTTTACACACATTTCAGCTCAAAGAATGGCTGCACTTTCTGCTGTTTTAAAATTGCAGTAGGCCATGTATAATGTTAACGTGAATGAATTGCCCGACCTTATTTAGTGTGAAGAATAATAAAGGATGAGGCATGATAAGAGGTCAAACTGACACCTATTGCAATGAATACATACTGCACTTTAAATGTGCATCTTAACGTTTCAGGGGCTTTGTATTCCTTAGATGATTAGATGTCATACAGCATTATTTGAGGGTTGTCTTTCAATAAAGTAGTTATCCCAAAATCACTGTATTGTAAAATTATTGTTGTCATGGCCTTGTATTGCCATACCAATCGTACCTTATTGTCTTGTTTCATATCATATCCTATCATGTTGTATCGTGGCGTAGTGTATCATAACATATCATATTGTATCATAACATTTATCATATCATATCGAATAGAATGACTTTATTGTACAAGTACAATGAAATTGAAACACAATCCTAGGAAACAATGTAAATAATGAAAAGACCAAAACTATAACATAAATATTCTAAAGGAAGTAGAAAAAAAACCTCATGCAAATAAGACATTCACATTCTGCACATATTGCACAGTTTCATCATACTGAACAACAACGTTCAATATGTAATAATGTCAATAATGTATTAGAATTGTATCATATTGTTCCTTGTTGCATCATAAAGCCTTGTCTCTTCTCATATTCTGTGGTATCATATCCTTAGTAAGCCTTTGAATCCTAACCCTATAAATCAGTGGTTCCGAACTGGTCTAGCCTATAGACCCATCACAGGTTCCATGTTGACAAATGATCAATCAAATTTCTGAAAAATCTGTCAATCAATCGGATTTATTCAATAAAAGACGGGGCTGTTTGGATCCCTGATAGACAACTGACAGGACAAAGAGACTGGAGATAATAAGACTCTAACATAAAGAGTAAAGAATAAAATTCCTGGAAAAGTACCATAGAAGATTTTTGAAATTTTCTGTAAAAAAAAAAAAAAAAAAAAAAAAAAAACTCTAAAACTTCCAGTGAGAAATTTCTGCAATATTACCAGAGAAGATTGCTGAAAGACCTTAGGAAATGTTCCAAAGGTCACTTCTTTCTTTTGAAATTTTCTTAAATTTAGAAGAAAATTTCAAAAGAAGAGTACCAAGTTTTTGAGAGATGCCTAAACAAAATTTCCATTGCATTTGGAATAATTCACAGAAAAAATTTCTAACTATTTCAGGGACACAATTCTGCAAAGCATTACTTTTATTCATTTTTTTAAAAGATTTATTTTTGGCCTTTTTGCCTATATTGGATAGGACAGTGGATAGAGTTGGAAACAGGAAAGAGAGTGGGGAGAGACATGCAGGAAATAATGCCACGGGCCGGATTTGAACCCGGGCCACCTGCATATGTGACATGCGTCTTAACCACTCGACTACCAGCACACCCCTGCAAAGCATTTTTTTCTGCTGTCAAAAACTTAAACAGTGGAATAAAAGCCCTTCAAAGACTACTAAACAAATCTGTGAGAACACCTCCGCGACCCACATTTGGTTCCCAATCCACCCGTTGAGAACCAATGATATTAATAACCTGAGATATGACTCTTTTATTGGCATAAACAATTGGCCCAGTAGAAAATGAAAAGGAAACTCATTTCCTCATGCTTTGTGCTTCATCCTTTACTTTTATTGCTGTTTATTTTTGAAATATGTCAGAGTAAACACTGAGTGAGTCACTGCATGAGTCAAGCAGCAGCATATCTCCCCTGAACCATTTATCTGAGGCTATAATGAGCCAGCAAGGCACCAGGGAGCGAGGTGAGCCCACCCTGTGCCTCGCCTCATTTATGTAAGTGTTCACCTTAAACATTAATGAGCACACAGAACATTAAATCCTCATATCAGACCGAGTTTAGAAATTACATGTGAGGCAGCTTCAGTTTAAACCAACCATCACTAAACCTTCTTGTGAAAGCAAGGAAGCAAGGGTTAAATAAGCTCCTGCTTCTGAATAATATGGGTCCTTTTTGTTACGCTTATGTAGACCTCAACCTTTACCCTTGCACTATCAGCTGATAGAAAAGCATTGAAATTTTCTATGAAAAGACTGACAAAGCAGATAAGATAGTGAAACCTACAGCAAAGCCTATCTGTCCTTGCTCTAAAACTCTAAATAATAAGGCAAATCTTAAACCAAGAGTTTAAGAGAGAAAAAAGATCACAGATGGAAGCTGCCTTTCCTCCAACGGAAGAATTCAACAAACTTTAGGAAGCAAACTTCAACAAAAAAAAAAGCCCCTTTCAAATAATTTAATATTTTCTTTAAGAGCCTCAAGCTTTGTCTTTTGAAGTCGGAGGAGAATAATCTTGACTGAACCGTTTTCTCGAGAAAATACGAGTTTTAAAGGACTGAAAGTACAGAATGTGTCTCAGCACTCTCACAAAGCCTTACAGGAAGTGTGCATGCAGATAGCTCTCTGCAGCTATCTATATTGTTAAAGTTAAAATTAAATCATTAGCGCTGCATTCACAAAGTTTCTTTTTACAGATAAATGTTTTAAAAAGCTTTCATTGCTAAAACAGTCTTGTCATAAATTCTTCAACAGTCTCAAAAGAAGAAGATAATGAGAGCGGCAAAGCACTGTGAGTCTGTTTCTGTGTTTTCATCTGTTTTCAGATAGTCTGCTAATATATAGCTGAGGTTTTTCAGAGGGATACACTAAGACATATACACATACATAGAACAGACACAAAATATACACAGAAACACAGCAGAGGCACACAAAATAGACAACAAAAACTACTAATGATAAATAAATAAATAAATAAATAAATAAATAAATAAATAAAACATCTAATGTAGCTCCTGGATAGCAATTATGTTCAACAATATGCTGTCATCTAAGTACAGTATTTCATGTTCTCAAATGTCCAGATATCTTTGTTGAGGACTTTCAAGAAATGTAATAAATTTTCCCCAAATTTTAAAGAAATTCTCTATTTTCCCTTTAGGGGCCTAAGTCAGTTTCTCCATGGCTAAACAACTAGATAGGCTTTTAAACCAGTGTCTGACTGTAGGCATATTGGTGTTTGTCCAGGCTTTTGCAATGCAATGATTAGCCTGAAGTGAGCATAGAGAAACTTATGTTTTATTTGTGTCTAAAATTCTTAGTTCAGGTGGGAAGAGTCCAAGAATGAATGTCTGAGGGAAAACAGGGAGCCTAACAGAGATGATGTCTGATGTGGTTTGGATAATTTTCCCCAAAATGTTTTTAAACCTAAAAAATGTCTCGCTTTAAACCTCTTGCCACTTGCAAGATGCACAGTGTATGAGTTTACTAACTAAGCTAAAGTATTTACTTTTTTGTCATCAGTAATGTAACGTGTTCATTTCGTTACTCAAGCAATGCATTATTTAGTTACTCTTTCAGAAAAGCAAATTGTTACTGAAAAAAAATCTGTACTTTCTGGTCTCATTTGTGGCAACAAAGGAAGAAAATCCTTCACATCTGCACTGTTTCTGTTTCTCTCTCACAATGATGAGCATGGAATATTTGATTAAGTTAGGGGTTGATTTTTGGCTATGAAAAGTAATCTACAGCAGTCATTTTTGCAATACAATGTAGTGATGTAAAGACTTACTTTTTAATGAAAGTAACCCTGTAACAACACGTTACTTTTAAAAGTACTTTAAAGCAACAGTATGTCCAAACTGCACAAGCTACATGTGACTGTAAGAGAGAGAAAATCACTGATTTCTGTCGCAGAATCCTGACGGCCCATGACAGCATGATAGAGCATGATGCAGCATTTTTCTCCCATCGCCCTGTTCAAATTTTTCCCATCCTGTTTCAAGAGAAGAGGACAATAGTAAGGCACCTGGAGTATCAGACAGAAAGATATTCTTTCACCCCTCGCTCAACAGAGCTAGTATGTTGTACAAAGTAGAGCATTGTGCAGTAATTATATCCATTTCCGTGTTTAAATGTTTTGCTCTGACTTTTGTCAACATGGAGGCAAAACTGTTCAGCCCACAGCTGTCAAAGGCTTGTCAGTTCAAGCACCATATTTCTGTTTCTTTGTGTTCAAAATAAAAGCGCTAGATGTCAAATTTTTACAAGGAAAAACTGATATTCAAAGGACAGAGGCAATGTTTGTCTCAATGCATGCAGTAGGGATATGGTGTAGCATTAAACAACAGAGATGCATTGAAGGAATGGCACAACTGACATGCAGCGTGCAGCAAGTCAGGAGTAAGTTCCAGCCCCTGGACCGTAGCGGGACTTCCTCCCGCCTTGGCGTGTGCTCTAATGAAGTAATGAAAAGCAGAATGGCAGGTTAATGGAAGCCAATCGACTACGAGCGCCGCCACCAGCAGGGCACCAGGCAGAATACTAATCACTTAGGAGTCTCCTCTCTTATGTTCTGCCTAATCAGTTCACGTCCTCCGGTCCTAAAACTGCAGCAGTGTGCATTCACTGTGCTGATAAGATGGCAAAACTTCTGTAACCTCCAGAGGACAGAGGCTTCAGCTGTTTTTTTGGTGTTTAGTAGATTAAGTCAATGACAGAGAATATTAACAATAAAGTTTTATCCAAGGTTGATGTGTAATCTGCTGATAGAGACAAGGATTGGGGGGAAACTTTCTCCTGCTTCCTCTACTTTTGAGAAATGAGTTCACCTTGCCTTGGCTGCCCTTTTAAACTAATGATATTCTAAACTGTATAGCTTTCAGCCAAGTGTGGCTGTCACATCTCTCATCTCTGCTGTATGTGAGCCAATTTAAATGTATGCATGTGTATTTTAGTGTGTGCGCACATGCTTAGAATATATGCATTTCTGTGTGTGAGTCTTGTTTTATCTTTGGACAGGAATGACAACCACCACGGTTTCAGTGCAAGGCAGAGCTGTATGTGAAGTGATAGACAGCATGTTGACACAGCAGAATGCTAATCACCGAATCAAAGACAAGAGTGCAGCTGGAGCGAAGGGCAAGAAGAGAAAAGTGGAAAACAAAGGTGGTTAAGTGAATAAGAGGAGTTTAGTTTTGAATATACTGATGGCAGTAACACTTTACATAATATTAGTATGCTCCCAGGATTTGTTCCGTGTAATGGCCCTTCTGGTAAAAGCAAACAGATGAAGCAGAAAACAGTAGTTATAGAAAAACACCACAACCTATTAGCCAGTGTGATCCCGAGAGTCCCCCAATGGTCTTCACACTGAACATGTTATGATAACGCAGGACTAATAATAAAATACAAGCATGGACTGAATGTGTATGTGTCACTGTCACAGACACATTAACATGAAACCAATTCAATGACATTCAATGACCTTCCTGCTGATCTGGCATCAGATCACTATATTTATGAAATTAAATTTTTGTTACACACACCTGCCCGGGTGTTTCATTGTGACAGTGAATTTTGATGATGAGTTTTTATTGGTAGATAAATCTTTGTTCTTCTGTAGTCCACTTGAAACTTCACTGGCTTTATTAATCCTGATAACAGCAGAAACTCTATGTGTCTGACAGTACAAGTGAGTAATGGGTTAAAATAATACTGCAAACAATAAAATAAAAACAGTTTTCAATTAACAATATTTGATCTGTCAAAATCCCTCTGATTGTGAATATATAGTCTAATGTCACTTAGACATTGTTATCTCTCACTCACTCAGTATCTGACTCTAGTGTCATTCTGAACTGATGTCCAGCTCGCTGAATTTTATATCATATCACTGGGCTTGAATGTATTGATTATGTCACCAAATCAATCACTCTGGTGGGCACGGTTGTAACCCCAGGAATAAAACAAACTGTGGATACCTTGATTGAACTAATTAAAATGTTTAATGTTCAGGTCTGTTTGTGCTATGTTTAATGTTTGCATCCTGGCTAATCTTTAGCTCTGCCATCTCAACAGGTGAGATTTATGTGCTGCCGTTGTACTTTGTCCCTTTTCTTAAAAACATACAGATAGGCAGACATTTTAAAGTTATTTTTCCTTTATATTAGGCCTCATAACTTGATTGTTGTGACTAAGGACGTTTAGGCATTGATCAGTAGGTCAAATCCAGCGACCTAGCGTACTAATGGTTAACGTTACTCTTGTAATGTTAAAGGGTCATGGCAAGTAACACAAGATTAGAGACGCTGAGCCAAAACAAGGAGAAAGAAGCTATGAAAACAAACAGCAGAGCCTCAGTGAACCGACCTCTAACTTTAAAATTGGTGCATGGACTGATTCATGTTACATTTTTACTGATCCAGGGCTCCATGGATCGATGCACTCGAGCCTTTGACATTTAGATCGGCTCAGTGATCCATCTTTACACCACTACGCTGCAATTATTACAAGAAAAATTTTACACATATTGAGTTCCATCTTCACACCTCACAAAAAGAGATTTTTTTTCCACAGTTGAACTGATTTAGCTGGTGTGGAGGTGATCAATATCACAAATTACTCAGTTCTGCAGGCGTCTAGCTTTGTCTAGTCAGACAAGGGGAGAGTCCTGCCCCCATTTGAGTGCCAGTTTCCATTCCTCCATCTTTTGTTGTTATTAAATCCACATTTAAAAAGCCAAACTGGTACCAAATGAAGAGCTGTTTGGGAATCAAACAACCAATCTTGGTCTCCTTAAAGAGACAGATTTCTCATCACAAGAGTAAGACTGGATGGACATCCACTGAAGAAACATGGGCAAGATCAGAGTTTAATTTACTAAACCATGGCATAACTGTATGACACTGAATTTCATTGTGGAAATGGACCATACACGAAAGCTGTGTGTAACATCCAGGCTCTAGATGGAGGCTGCTAGAATTGTGCATGCTGTTCTTTGATTCTTTTAGAAACTTTTTGTGTGTGAATATTTCACTACTTCAAGACACAAAAGTAGCTTAAGAATTGAGAATGTTTTCATTTTTGCACTGTGTAGTAAACAGCTGCAAACATGGTCTTTCTGGTTGTGTTTCACTATGCAGAAATCACTACTTGCCCCCCATTGGGATTTCTCTGCTGCATGATGTCATCTACAAAGAAACTAATTGTATTGTGGTTTTGTGTAAGACTTTCCCCAGACAGAATCACACAAAAAAGTTGTGTAAAAAACATACTCTTTCAAAGTGGTGGTTTTTCTCCCAATATGGACCAAGTTGGGAAGTATGAGGCAGATCTAAAGTCTTTTCAATCAATATATTTATGAGAGTGGGAACAGTGCATGAATTAATGACAGCACAGACTGAAGAAAACCTCAAAAACATTTGGGTGTTAAAAAGGTCACTATTTTTGGTTTCAACTAAACCGTGATCCAAAATCATCCCAAAACTGCTTTATTGGACTGATTCCCAGAGACTGAACAGGGGAGTGAAGCACTCCGAAGGTCAATAACCTTTCTATAAAATAATTTGAATTTTAAAGAAGCTAGTTCCTGGCCGGAGGTAGCTGAAGGACAAGAGGTTACTGAGCAGCAACAAAGCTTTCATAGACTCTGGCATTCAAATGAAGCTCAACAACATGCGGTATCATGGGGCCTCATTTGTGCAGAAAATACACCCACACAGTAACCACTCTCCTCTGTCTTTGACACAAGGCAGGTCTGATGGATGGCTTCATCCTGCTTACCTTCAATCCTCTCTCCTGTCAGCCTTACACAACAAAAGTCCAGATTTTTTAAACTAGAGTATGTTCGCTGCATGACTGTGACCTCTTCATATCTTCTTTTCTTTAGATGAAAGAGTGTGACCCTGTGTGCACTTCTGTTGTTGCTGCTTCAAGGTTTGCTCCACTGAATTCAGACAAGCTTTTCTACTAAGTATAGTTGTTCTGAGGTGTAGCATACTTATCGCCTTCCTGTTAGACATGTGCCCCCGACCTTCCACACTTTCCAAGGTGTTTCTGCCTGCTAAAGTGCAGTTGGCTGTTAATTTTCTTTTTCTTAGCCTCACTGACATCTCAAGAGGCAGCCTGTTTTTGAGATGCTGGAACATCAACAACCTCTGGCACTGCAGTAACTGTGCTTCACTCAGAGGTGCTTAGCTTATCTGCCACGCTTTCTTTAACTAATGGTAAAAAAAAAACAAATTAACCTGACCTTGTCCCTGTAAAAGACTGTTTTTGGCTGATTGCATTAGCACACCAGTGATAGCACATCAACAGTTTTACTTAAGTGGAAGTACAGACCCAGAAACAGCTACATTCAGGAAAATGGCTGATTAACAGGCTTCTGTTTTGAAGTGAACAAGAAAAGGTTTAAGCTACAGCTGAGGAAGACTGTACTAAGTGTAACTCCTAAGAAGAAGAGGAAACTGAGGTTTCCAGATACTAATTCAGATGCCAGAGTTTTGGGTATCTGCCAATACCGAGTACCGACCCAATGTCAGAGCAAACTTTCTGAACTTAAAGTGCTGCGGGAAACTGGCTCATTGTTTTAGCCCTGCAGTGAACTCAGAAGATAACTCAACAAATACAGTCCTAATGTAAAGCATTTCTGTGACACATTTCTTTTTCCTGCTACTGTGATTTTTACTGATAAATATTAAATGAACAGTGACACAAAGGGCCACATCACAGGATCTCTATCAGTCTTTCTCTCCATTATGCTCTATTCAGGCCCTCTACATAATGATCTGCAGGTTTAAGCATGTGCAATTAGACACAGCATGACATGATGACAGAACAGCCTGCCATTGGTTAATAGCCCCTAACATAGCATTCTGGGAAAAAAAATCAGGCCATTAGGACTGTGGAAAAGTACATAAAAACAATGCCAGCAAGAATGCAAGCTGTTATCAAGGCCAAAGGAGGACATACAAAATATGACGTTTTTTGGTTATTATGTGTGAAAAAGGACTATTTAGTTGTTTCAGTTTGTTATTTGCCAAATAAATAACAATAACATTTTTAGTTTTAAACAATTTTTTAAAAGCTTTCTAAAATATTTATGTTTTCTCGTTTTTATGACAGGTGGTCTAATAAATTTATTAAGCACTGTATGTAACTAAGTTAGCTTTAGCTACGTTTGCAAAAGCTCATGTTGCTAAATCTTACTTAAGTACATTTGCTTATGTAGTCAAATTAATTAAGTAACAAGCAGATTTACCTTTGTTTTAGCTAAAGCCAACAAAGCAAAAGCAAGCCATCATTCACATAACTAATTTTAAAATAGGTTTTTACGTAATTTCATCCTGGATTAGATCGCTGATCTTTTTCAGCTTTATTAATGAAATATTTCTTAGTATGTAATGTTAGAAATGTAGTTCTTCCATGAATCTTACGGCCACACTTTGTTTATGATTAAAGTTGAATTTTAATCTAAAGCTGGAAATGCATTGTATTGGCAAATTACGGCATTTCCTTTCGTAGATATACAGCATCTCAGATGAATGATCTGTGACTCTAGCCGTTAGAGATCTACGCTCTGCAGCCAGACCTATCTAAAAAATCCTCCAAAATGGATCACTGTTTTGACAATGTGGAAATATACTCCTATGATAAGGTAATTTATCAATTGTTTTAATCGCCAAAAATGGCAGAAAAACCTCCTTCACACTGTCTTAATTGCACAAATACACTGGCAACATTTAGTGCCAAACTGTTGCTATGTATTTGCTCAGCTTTGACACTCTCCTTATGGTACATCTATTAAATCTATTAACATCTATCATTTTTAAAACTCTGCATCAAAAGTGTCAAAAAATGTAAAAAAACAACAACCTTATAAACAATGCAGACACAGGAAATAAGTTGTAGGAGACAGAAGAGTTTAAGGCAGATTGGGTGAGCACAAAAACAGCACAATCTGTGTAAATTATTGACACCGAGAGTACACTACAACTCCATCTCGCTGACGTAGGCTGCTCTCCCCTAGAGCTCGCACCAGCGTGATGGTGGGAGAACTTTGAATACATCCTTCTTCCTTTTGTTAGTGGAGCGAGATTAAAATTGCATGGGATGGTGAAAAAAGAGGCTTTTAGGAACACAAGAGTGAGTGAAAGACAGAAAGATTAAGTGAGAGGGGGGTGTGAGGGTAAGGTTTAAATTGGGGAGATACTGTCACCGGCAGAGGCTGAAAGAGGAAGTTGAGAGGCACGAAAGGACCAGAGAGAAAAAAGAGACGACCATTTCTCTTCTGCTCACACGTTCACACTAACTCAGCTATTGGCTGATTGATTCAGCCACTCGCTCATTTCCTCACAGTTCTGTTCGACTTCTCTTAGGGATGCATTTTCAATGTACTCCAAGTTTTTACAAGTGCAGAGCTTAAAAAAAGTTTTACAAGACCCTGCATTCAGCCACGACTTTACAAGACATGGCTGACCCAAGGCAATGGAGGATGTAAAGCTGATGAGCCGGTATAGCCTCTTAATGATACTTCTCACCCTAACAGCCAAGTATTTGCACACACGCCCACGCAGGGTAGCATGGCAGGGGGCAGCGCAAGTTTAGCAGACTTCACCGGGGCTCGGCTGGCCAAATGGAGCTAGCTAATTATAGCAAATAAACTGCACTGATCTGTGCCATTAGCCAGTCAGTAATGAGGCAGAGTGGTGGGCTGCTGTGCCACTGATGAATAGGCCTGGCTCTGAGTACTGCACTCCCTGAGCCCTTTAAGTCGAGCCTTGTGAGGAGAGCAAGAGTGCATTAAGACGGGAAGCATAACAAGGCTTCACAGATGAGATAAATAGACAAAGAGACAGAGACGAGAAAGAGGGGATGGTGGGTAGTTGATGGGAGAAGAGATAGAAAGAGGATGTAGTTAGAGACTCTTGTAGGCCTCTGGCTGTGCAGGGGCAGAGAGAGAAAGAGATTGCAGTGATGCTTAATGTGCTGTAATATGGGTCAGGGGCAGAAAGGTCCCACTCTTTCACTCTTTTCCACTGTCTCCTCTGAGCTCCTGTAATGTTTTGCACTCCACTAATAGCTCACTAAAGCCACCACTTAGGAAATTTCCAATAACAAAAAACAAAATAAGAAATGCCTTAGATGGAGGCAAACATAAAATCAAAGCCCCCGAGGCCCAGCGCACTTAAAGATTAATAGAACGCCTGAAAGAAAATGCAATGACCCTATTGCTTTGCAGTGCTTTGCTACAAATACACACAAGCACCTATTCATGCTGACATGCTGATACTCAGAGGGCACTGATTGGAACATAAAAGTATCAAAGAAACATTTGCATATGAGAGCAGATAGTTTTGGTTACTTAAAATGCTTTAGATCGATGTGGGATCTGCTGCTTTCAGAATGAAAGTAAAGCTCTTACTTCAGTTCTGTTAATGGAGTAAAAACAATTGTTAATATTCATTCCATGCATATTTATTAGTAAGGTGATCAAATGTAGCTTCATACTGAACAGCCAAATTTGATTCATGTGAAAAATCACAAACTCCTCAATCAGGTTAGACACGAGTATTTCACCTTCAACACTTAAGTCTATCAGAGTTCCCAACACAAAAGCATGGCGTTTGAAATCACATCAGTTATTTTAGGAATATCCACTGTATGGACAAAAGTATTTGGCCACACCTGCTAATGTTGAATTCAGGTGTTTACATCAGACTTGTTGCCACAGTTGTGTAAAGTCAAGCACTTAGCCATGCAGTCTCCATTTGTGATATCAAATGGATCGTTCTGAAGAGCTCACTCACTTCAAGTGTGGCACTGTCATAGATACCACCATTGTAATAAGATGGTTTTGGGAAATGCCATCCCTGCAGGTTATTCCACAGTCAACTGCAAGTGATATTAAGTAAAGGTGTAAGTATTTAGGAACAACAGAATCTCAGCCACATAAAACCCCTGTTCATTCAGCAACACTCTCATCATACATTTAACCATTTGATTGCAGAAAGGATATACAGATTTACTTGGCGGGAAGGCTTTGATCATAAGATGCTCCCTGGGTTAGTCAAGCAGCATGTTTTAACTTTTCAGGGAGCACATGGCTAGAAACATACACTCAGCATACACTGAATACATTCATATCAATGCATACTGAATACAATAAAATTTGTTCAAAAGCAATTAATCCATAGTAGCTTTAATCTGAATGAGGGTGCAACAAGCTTTTATGCTATAAAAAAGGAGGCTGGGGTGGATAACCAGCAACAGCATGGTGCATCAGCATTAATGCAAGCAGGGATTAGTGAGAAGTATATCACATTCTAATTAGGGCTGGGCAATTAATCGCAAATTAGATTGAATTGCAATATGTCCTCCTAGAATTTTACAAACCGCAAAAGTTGCAATATTTCTTCAATTTGAAATGTGTCAAAATACCAGTTTAGTATTCGTTGCAGCAGCAGATATTTTATGTACATTATGGAAATGTTCAAGTTTTTTTTTTTTTATTAAAATTTTTGTTTTACTAAATGTATGTTTTTCTTATTTAAAATAAGATGACATAAAAAGGATCATCCCTTCAATTGATATCAAATTTGCAATATGACCAAAAAAAAAAAAAAAAAAAATCGCAATTAGATATTTGTTTTAAATTTTTTTGTCCTGGTATATATGTTATAATATTATAATGGTTTTTTTGCATGTTTTTATTGAAAAAAACATATAAGATCAAATACTTTTATATAGTGTGTCTTTCAACTACTTAAAGGCTGTGAAGAGACACAAATGCTTACCATGAATCTGCTTTTTCATTGTTTTTCAACAGATGACCTTTACAAATAACTGCATTTGAAAGGTGAACATTCAGGTATCCTGAAAAACAAGCTAAAAACTTTCAAACAAGCGTGAAGCAGCTCTGCTCACTGACCTCCTGAAAAACAGCAGTTCACATGTCATGCAATATACATTTTGAATCCAACTGCATTTTGTTTTACATAAATGATTAAGGTGGGCCATAAAATGTGTTCTACAAATCAGTCACTCTTTTTTGTTTTTTTGTTTCAGATCTGAAAGAAAGATGCAAAAGGAAAGACAGACGTCTTTAAAAGATTCAGACAGAAGTGCAGACAAAAATCGTTTCTAAAATTTTTAAAGATGAGACCAAAATGTTTTTTCTTTAGTTCTTAAAGACATGTTGAAAAGAAAAGACAGCTGTGATTAAAAAAAGATGTGGCAAAAAAAGTTTTGTTTTGATTTTAGAAGATCTGTTAAAAATGGATATGGTTTAAAAAAATGAAGGAAAAAATGTCCAAAAATCTAACAAAAGTTTATAGATAAGACGAACATATTCAAAAGTAAAATAGTATAAAAACCTGTCTCCTTGAGTCCCTATGTTAATGGTGATGGGTATGGTAGCAGACATACCGAGGTGGCTCACTCTCCCGCTCTGAAACTCCAGTCCTTGGGGTTTGATCTTGCCCCTTGTACAGGCTACAGTCCTTCAAACCAGGTTCAAGTCTTCAGCCATGCCATCCCCACTCTCTCTCCCAATGTCTGACTCTATGACCTTGCAAAGCAGATGGACTTGCCAGATTCCATGTCTGTTATCGGGCAAATGTTGAGTCTAAAATGTTTGTGCCAGACCTAAAAAAAAAAATCTGGTCCATTCAGCATCATTGAATGAGGGCTTTAGCTGATAGCAATGGCTGCAACCAGTGTAGCAGCAATAGTACAGTATAGCCACAGTTTTATCAGAACTTGACCACATTTCATTATGAACTAAAGAGCAAAGAACAACACTGAAAGCTTGAGGCATGAGTTGTATTTAAGTCACAAGCAAGTTCCTCTAGTCATAACATACAAAGCACAAGCCTGAATAACAGGTTAGTACTGGAGCTGTGCATGTTGACTACCTCATTTTGTCTTGTTGCTCTGTTTGGCCGGTAATGAACGTGACAGAAGGTTTGTCCAATCACCTTCCAAGAGTTTTCTTGTAAAGTGCAGCCCTTCCCAAACACTTTTAATGGGAGGTTTCCCAGATGAATGTGAAATATATCCATGCAGTGGATTTATGAAACAGTCTATCTGGTGTGTCAGGTTATTTATGGAGATGGGCCTGATCCAATCCAATATCAGTATCAGGTCCGATATTTTAAGTTATTTCTGTATCAGAGATCAGACTGATGGCACCGATCCATTCCGTTCCAATGTGCCACTGGGACACTCATTATCACATTTAACCACATTTAACACTAAAGATCAGCCAGATAACAACCTAAAAGTCTACCATTTGTATCAGTGTGGTTAATGTGAAGCACAGTAAATTAAGCAGTAGGTGTGTCCTTTCTCTTTAAGTTTAATGCCTGTAATAATGCAACACACAATCGTACTCTGTTGGCCTGACTGTGGCTTCAATACAAGCTGCAGCAACTCGTATTACAACTTCAACAACTGTTTAAATTTGTGTTTTAACTCATGATTCCCCTGTTGGTTCAAGGAAGTAGGCTTAAGCAAGGTCAGAGAAGCTGCCTTAAAGAGTGACAGCAAGGCTGACTGTAAACACACTGCTAAAGCTAGGCTAAATTGATGATAAATGTGGTTCTTCCGACTGATCTTTAACAATAAAAGTCATTAGTTGTTATTTTCCTCAAGTGTTCTTATTGTAAACACCCAAATCCCGAAGTGTAGTGCTTTCAGTAGCAGTTCAAATTTTAATGTTAATTTTTAGTTTTAAATCTTCACATCATTCTGCTGCAATAGCCCCCACATTTATCCTGTTTGGTTGATTTTTTTTAACTTGTTTGAAGAGGTTTGTAAAAATTTGCTGATACATATTTCTACATAATTACTTCTTTTACAAGAATACACTTATCTTATTCAGTTTGCTACAGTAGCTCTGTGTCGCTTAGTTGTCTACAGTTGTTGCTGCTGTTTTACAGTGCAATATAGAAATCGTCGCATTTGTTGCTACTACCTTTTTCTATGTGAAGCCAGTACAAAGTTTAAATACATTTCTTGGGAATTATATTAAGTTTTATGCATTTTAACATATTTTTTGGCCTTTGAAAAAGAAATACAGTTTTAAGTTTGCAAGACACTTGTGTAACCTTCAGCAGCACCAATAAGAACATTAATTACAATTAAAAAACAAAAAACTAATTTCATATCAGGTATGAGCACGGATGTATCAGATTCAGAATGTGACCGGAAATAAAGTTGACCATCTCTAATTATTTACACTATCCACAGTCAGTATTTAACTGGACAATTTTCCATCAATTTTTAAAGTTAAAATAATACAAACAGGCAGATAACATATTTAAATATTCTAATATGTTTACTGCAGATAAAGAAATAAAATAAGAAAATAAATGTTATTCATGTGTGTTTGTGTACACAAAAACTTCATGCCAACACTATATTGGTCAATGCCTGAGATGGTTTAATCCAGTCGATAATATCTGAAATTGCCTCTTGAGCAATTCTTACCTCTAAAGATAGTTCAGATAGTAAACAATGCAGATGGCTGACAGATCCAGCAAGTGTCCTTCTCTACAAACTTTCTCATAAATCTTCTGTGTACCTGAAGTTATTCAGAGTCCAATATTAACAGACTAACAACTCCTTGGAAAAAAATATTTAGTCTGTAGATGGTGAGCAATGTGTTTTATATTTAAAGACATAACTTCACACTTTAGGTTCATGAAATGTGAATGAACATGTGGTTTGATGTTAAACACTGGCTGTTCTTCAGCTATAGTAATTCCATCTTGTGAGGGATGGATAACTTTAACAGCTGTTAGTAGCTCAGGTCACATCATGAAAAAGCCGATATATATTTTTCTATCTCCTGCCTCGTTGGTATTTTGGCCGTAGGCTTCAGAGCAAAACAGTGTGATCCCTGTGCGACCTGCCAGCCTGCTCGCCCTGCTCACCTCTAAATGGCTGTCTGCCTCTGCCCATCTCCTCCTGCTGCTTAGCGCTCAAGGCCTGTGTGAACTCTTCTAGCTGTCTAGAGGGCTATAATGTGTGCTTTGGCCTCACTAAGGGTTACCATGGAGACGACAGAACCGAAAGAGATGTATTTCTATCAAGTTGAATGACACATAACATCAAAATCTTTTAGAAACCTGCACATGAAACCGCTGCATTTGGGTTACACAAGAGTTGAACCGTGAGTGTCTGAATGTAATATTTGCATCAGTGCATGCTAACATAAAGGCCAAACGTGTCAGGATTTCCCAGGGTGCTGCATTCCCACAATCTACAGTGTTGCATGTGACTCTCAGAGGCAGCTGCTCCACTCACAGCAGCCCAGATATGGCGGCTTTTCCACGCTGCTGCAGAATCACAACTGTCACTGCTGATGTGTCGCTGGGGGAGAAATCAGAGCGAGCATGCAGGGGTTAGCACGCTTCCCAAGCCCTCTTGCTCATTAGCATACATTTGTAAACAAAGACACAAGAGGCGGCGAGGGCCTTGGTGCTCGGCTATCTCGCTGTCACGCCGTTAGCAGAGAGTCAGAGCCGAACAGAGCATCTAAATGAGGTGAGAGGGCTGGAGGAGACCTCTAGGTGATAATTCATCCATCTTCTGCGCTCCTGACAGCCGAGCTGCTGCACTGGGAGACAACGAGAGAGGAGCCAACACCCGGCCTGCATCTAAAAAAACGTACACCAGATAAACTTGAGAGTCGAGTCTCGGGTGTCGAGTCTGTGTGAGCCAGAAATACGAGAGAAAACTTCCAAAAATGACGGAGCAAAGCAACTTTTCTTGTGGGAGTAACGAGACAAGGAGCGACAGAGGTGTCAGAGAAAGAAAAGTTTATCTGTGACTTGCTAAAAGATGGAGACAAATCGGATTTCAGAAACCTCGAAACACTTGAGATGACACTGACCCCTAAATAACCTAAGTCTGTGTATCAGCTCTCTCTACCCCTCACAGACACTCTCCTCAACTCTACCTTCCTCTCTAACCACCTCCTTCTTTCCTAACTCACTTCAGTTTTCTGGTCTTACAGACCTACCATTTTTCTTCCTCCCTCTCCATCATTCTCTGCTTCCATCTGATGCATCGGCAGCTTTTAATACCTGAATATTGTTTCTGTGTAGCACCCCGCTGCAGCCATTATCCTCTATCTGATTATCATTGTCCCAAGGAGTCATTTCCATGATAATATCGCCTGTGTGCAGAGAGAAAGAGAGATAGACAAAGAGAGAAGAGCAGAAACCTGTTGTGATCTTAAGGGGGTATAAGAGTAGAAAAATGAAAGGAGACGGGGAGGAAAAGGAGAAAAGAAGAAAAGAGGAAAATGGAGCAGGAGGGAAAACTCAGAGGAAAACGAAGAGGTTATATGTTTCATAGAGGAGGGAGGTAGAGGAAAAGGGCGTGAAAGAGGAGAAGGAGGAGGACAGCGACAATAATAGCCTTGTCTTATCGCTGTACAGTGATAAATTCTCCTCTCGTCGGGGAGTCGCAGCCCCAGCTGGCCTGATGACAAACCACATCCACCTTGTGCTGCAGCCCTGATCAGAAAACTTATACAAGGTGGGAAAGGAGGCACCCTGGCCTCATCCTGGGTCCATGTCATCGTTCCCATTGATCATTGATCAGTGACAACCTCAACTGTGGCCAC
The DNA here is from genome assembly GCF_018320785.1 of Cheilinus undulatus. Classification (NCBI taxonomy): domain Eukaryota; kingdom Metazoa; phylum Chordata; class Actinopteri; order Labriformes; family Labridae; genus Cheilinus; species Cheilinus undulatus. Next base: position 33,859,171 of record NC_054873.1, read on the forward strand.
TCCATCACCTCAACATCACCTCATGTTCTCACTTTGATCATTTCTATTTCTATTCCAATTTGATCAGATGTTGAAAATGTGAAACCCCACACACAACAGATAATGTAAGAGCAGACAAAACAGCACACCATATGCTAACAAAGTGAATCCCAGAGGAGGGCCAGGGGACATGACAGCGGGGATTTGACAAGGCTGAATAAAAACGTGCAAGCATGGTCAATACTGTGAGATGACTGGTGGGTACAGTTCATTCACAAAGTATTCAAACCCAATTCACTTTTTTCAATTTTCTTATGGTGCAGTCTGATACTACAGATGTTTACATTTATTTATAAATATACACTCAGTAATAGAATTTTATATTTTTTTGCAAATTTTGCACATTGACATAAGTATTAGGGACCCTTTGCAACCCAGCAGTCTCCCATTTCTGCCTATCTATCTAAGATGTTTTCTTGATTGGAGTCCAAACCAGATTAGACTGAATGGACATGATTTGGAAAGGCACACACCTCTCTATGAAAAGCCCCACAGCTGGCAATGCATTTTTTTTTTTTTTTAGCAAAAACCAAGCTATGAGGTCAAAGAAACTGCCTGCAGAGCTCAGAGAATTTTGCAAGGCACAGATCTGTGGAAGGCTTCAAAAAAGTTCTGCTGCCCTGATTGTCCCCAAGAGCACAGTGGCCTCCATAATTCTCAAATGGAAGAATTTTGGCACAACTTAAGAGCTGCTTGCCCGGCCAAACGGAGCAATCAGGGGAGGAAGGCCAGAAGGACAACCATCACTTCAGCCCTCCACTGATCTGGGCTTTATGGCTGAGGGACTTGACGGAAGTTTCAGCTAAATGCAGAACACATGAAAGCCCACTTGGAGTTTGCAAAATGGCATCAGGAGGACTCTCGGACCGTGAGAAACAAGATTCTCTGTTCAACCAAGATTGAAGTGTTCAATCTCAATTTGAAACATTATGTCTTGTGGAAACCAGGTACTGCTCATCACCTGCGAAATACCATCCCAACAGTGAAGCATGGTGGTGGCAGCATCATGCTGTGGGGGTGTTTTTCAGCAGGAGAGGTGGGGAGACTGGTCAGGGTTGAGGGAAAGCTGAATGGAGCAAATATCCTCAATGAAAATCTGTTATGCAGCACTTTGGACCTTATGACTGGGCTGAAAGTTCACCTTCTAACATTACAATGACCCTAAGCACACAGCCCAGACAATACAGGGGTGGCTTAGGGACAGCTATGTGAATGTCCTAGAATGTTTGCTACCTTCATTAGGGACCTTAATTTTATAAACATTCTCTTTCTGTAATAACAAAACTGTTGTGATTTGCAGAACATCCTCTTTTTCACATGAGCTTTGAAAGAGTTTAAAGTCATTTGTCCAAGTCAGACAAAACAATCAGGGCATGTGCATTTGAGTACTGTATCCCAAATAAGCTTACAGTAAGAGTGTATCAGGTTGTAGTATTACTATGGGTGTAAAGGTACATTCATTCGTACCGTACTACAGACGTGTACCAAACAGATACATGTTGAACGAAGCTCATACACAGACAGCTCACGGTCCCTATTCTCAGATAAAAATGTCCTGTTTAGGAACACTTAGTTTCCCAGTAAAATACAACAGCGGACAAAGACAACAACAGTAGCACTGACATTGTTCAGCAGGTGTTGCTGACAGCACGTTGTCCAGCGGATCAATCAAAGCATTTGAAAAGGCACTATGAACTTCCCATGATTTAGGATCTTTTTATTATAACAACGATGCTCTGGTTTTGTGAATCAAATTAATTCTAAATGCGTACCTTCAACTGTCAGCCTCGGAGGACGGAGAGAGGGACTCCATCATGTCTGCAGCTGTGTCATAGGTAAAGTTATCCTCAGAGTTCACACGGCTCTAACCTCTGTACCCGTCAAGTTCTCCCAAACTTCCCATTGGTTAAGAAAATAACCCAGTGCTGAAGTCTGTGTTGAAATCAGCAGGATAGACATTAATTAGCATACTTAACAAGCTAACTCACAGTTGTATGATGATGTGTTCAAATTGGCTCGGAAATTTTAGTGTTTAAAGAATGGAAGGAGGTTGCAGCATTATTAATAATTTAAATGTAATTTATTCAGCCTATTTATTTTTGTGAAATGAAAATAAAACATTGGTTATTTATTCACTTAAATTAGCGTACCGAAAACGTACCAAACCGTGACTTCATAAGTAAGGTACGTACCAAACCGAAATTTTTCCATACGGTTACAGCCCTAAGTATTACTAAGTTGAAGTTTATGAAAGATGTCCTACACATCAACCAGCTGATACCTGCAGTGACGCAGACAAGGTGAGATGAACATGAGAAAATCACTACAAAGTTTAAAACACAGTAACCATGCATGATGAAATATCTGCACTTAATGACTCCCGCCTGTTTAAATGACCAAATCAAAACCCCACATCTATGAAAACTATGTTTCAAAATGCTCCTACAACGGATCTGCACGGCATCCGTATTAAACTCACAGATGTAGCAGCAGAATGTTTATTTTACACCATATTGATGCATTTCCATCAATCCGCGGATCAGACGCAGCCTGAACAGCGGGGTCAATCTGGATGGATCACAGATCAGCTGTGATCTGTTTCACCGCTCATTCCACACAGTGTGTGCTCAGCTGCCCTTTGTGTACAACCCTCACAGTGAGATACCAAATCATAAATATTGAACATGTTTAGTATTCTATGCAGCCTGGACCTTCTTACAAGCAGATTGGAGCAAACTGGGACTTAACTTTGCTTGGTCTTAAGGGCCAGATCAGGTCTAAAATCAGGCTCAATGGCTTCAGTGTGCACTCTGCTTTACTTCATCCTATGGTAACTTTAGATAATTCAGCTCTCTGCCACCTGTGAGAGCAATTTAGCCTCAACAGACTTTGGTGATTGAAGGGATTAATTCAATTACAGGATTCTTTGCCACACATATGTTCACAGCACCAGGGTAAAATTAATAATGCAACCTCAGAAGCCTCATTACAGTCGAATCTTCTTATTGGTGCTGAAAAGGGAACTGCCAAGTCAGCATCTCTCTAATGAACAGTCTAATTACAGCAATGCTTAGACCCAGCAGTAACTGACTTCTGAAGTGTTAAGATGCAGATTCAGTAGAGCGGCTTCTGTACAGAGTTTGAACAAATAATGCGTAGCTGCCAAGCTCAGTAGAACACAACAGAATAGCAAGCAAAGAAACACATGAAATTATAATGCAATGCAAGTCCCACCATCACTTATCCGTGCTACAGAAATCCCCACAGCCTGCTGACCCTGAATCAGTCATGAAGGACAGAAAGCTCCAATAAAGAGAGTGCATGAATAGCCTCTGCAATTAATTCATGCAAGCTGCTGCAATTGCTTGCATTTTGTTTCTTGTGTCTGTTTACCCGTTTACATATTCCTGCCTGCTGTAAATTATTCATGGGTGTTCCTTTTTGTATCCTCCAGCGACAGCAGGGGCCCGGTCACGCTGCAAATATGAGGGAAACAACAGAAGCCATTGATCGACATCTCTGACAACAGAACAGAGAGAAAAATGAGAGAGAGAGAGAGCGGGTTCAGGGATGAGGCATATTAACCACAGAAGAAGAAGAGGGAAGGCTTCTGCTCAGCTCTGCAAAAAAAAAAAAAAAAAACACTTTTTGTTTGCGCGTGTCATCGGCTGACAGCAACTCTCTGATCATTTATCATAGCACACGCTTTGAAGCAATTGACTTCACACTGATTGGCTTCACGGGAAATCTTTAGTCAAGGTCCAGCTTGTAAGACCAACATTATACTTAGTGTTGTAATGAAAGCTGAACACAGTTTCTCAAACAAATCTAGAGAACCAAAGGATAGAGCAAGCTGCAAATGAGTTATATTACTACAAAAGGCCCTTCTTGTGCTTCATTTCACACAACCAGAATAGTTTTTTATTGTCAGAACTAATAGTGTAATTTCTGCCCAGGGAAGCTGCCACATCACAAGAAAAACATCTGGATGATAATCAGTGATCCAAGTTATAGAATCATTGAAATCCTCATAAATAAAACATGCAGATGCAAATGCACAAAACTTTTAGACATGGTGAATGATTTTTGTTTTCTAGTATGGTCTGTGTGGTGCCATCCACGTGCATTTAGCAAGCTCTACAAAGGGAAAGTGGCAGAGGCCACTGGCAGCAATGCAATCACAGAACCAATTTTCTATTGACCACTTGCAGATCTGTGACTACTGTGACAACACTCACCACAGTGGAGTATAAGCACAGGGGCTGACATCAGACTATGATGCATTTCAGTCAATAATATGTTCAAGGTCAAGTTGGGCTGATTTTTGAGGCTTCATGCCTTCATAACTATCCCAACAAATACCTCTTTCTAAAGTTTTCATTAAAATCCTAAAATATGCAGAGACAGTCTGGCTGCAGACTGTACATCTCTGATGGCCACTCTCACTGACCGTTCATCTGAGACGCCATCTTGCCTATTTCAGAATGGAAGTGACGTAAATTTCCAGTAAAACGTTTTAGGTTATTTCTCGAGTTCAACTTTATTCATAAAACAAGTCTGGCAGTTACCATAGCCTATACTCACCGCTAACATTACAGACGGAGCAACACTGTTACTCCAACAGTGGCTGGCTTTAGCTTCAGTAGCTTTAGATGAAGCTAACATAGCTATGGCAGCTACATAATTAATGTCACTACATAGGTCAATATAGCTTGATTAGCTTTAGCAATGTGAGGGCTTAAGCAAATGTAGCTAAAGCTTATGTAGCTCGCTGCTCTTTGAGTTTAGCTTGAATTATGTTAACTACATAGCTACATTAGCAAGCTAAGCTTGCTGCATTAGAGTGTTTTCTTATTGCAGTGGTTCCCAACCTTTATTCCCTAGGCCCCCCATTTGTATCAAAGAAGAGCTAAGCCCCCCCATGACTCACTTGGAAAAATTACTGCAAACATCAATTTTAATTGTTTTAATTGACAAAATCCCAACATAATAGGCCCACATACAGTACACTTGGTCTTGACAAGGGATCTATGTATAAACTATCCACAATTATGATATGTCAGGAGCACTCCAGAAAAAAAAATGAAGAGGATCTGTTCATTTTCAAGAAAATTTTCAAAATTCTTTAATTGACACACAGAGGCATTTGCTATTACTTCCTCTGTTTTTAACATTTCATTCAGTTGAAAGATGCTAGTAAACAGGGTCACATTTCAAACTGTAACACCTTAGCATTAGCATTAGCCAATTCGGAGTTGGCATATGTTAGAGTGGAGTATGCTGATTAAATTTATCCAATTATTTGCAGGCATCTATTACTGCAATTCCAAGCTTTCTCAACTTTCCTTGTACTAATTGTGCACTACACAGATAACTGCAGTGAATTTGCAGACAAGAGTATTTATTTAGCACTGGTATCCATTAAATGAAATGCATTTTTTGCCATCTAGACATTCTAACACCAGATGCAAAATATCTTCAGGCCCTTTCATATCAGCTGTGCCGTTGGAAAGTTCTGCCCAGATTCTGCCTTTGTACTTATACATTGCATCCACAATGGTTTAATATTAGTTTCTTCACATCAGGTGCTGTACAAAAAACACACCGTGTTTCCCTGTGTTCACTGGGAGTGTTCACCATGGTGAAATTAAGGCTTTATAGAGACTGGAATATATTCATTTGTAATTTCAGATTCAGTCTTCCTGGTCTTTCTGGTTGTGAAATGTAAACCACAACAAGGTTTTTACTGTCTTCATCAATCATTTCACCCCATGATGAATAAAAAAAACATCAGTTTCATTCCCTGCACCAAAAAAAGGGGTAAAAATGAGTATTTATAAACATCACAGACATTGAACTAACAGACTGCTGAGTCAAAAAATCTGGAATGATATGAGTAAAACCAACTCTGCATGGTATGTGAGCCCTTGGGCAAGCAATCAGAAAACTGCGCTTTCATTTTATAAGAGACTGTCGAGGGAGGTGGTACTACAAGGGGGAGCAGAGGGTGTAACAGAATCACTTTAATGTGCTTTATTGAACAGATGCCCAACTCATTTAATGTTTGAGCACACTTGGAGCCTCAATCACATGTTTTGAGGAGCCAGATCCCAACGTGTCCAACTGCTGTGTCAGTGTTACTGTGTCCCTGCTTGGCATCACCTCTGATGAAAAACATGTAGGCTTGGAATAAATCAACTAGACACTGACTAACAGATAAAAAAAAATATGATAAACTGATGTGAGTTTCTGCTGTAGCATCCAGTCCTGCATACTAAGACAAACATCTGCATACGTGTTGTGGTGTAGAATATGAATGTAGACCTTCCTGACATTTTGAAGTAAAATCCAGTCAGGCCTTGGCTCTTAGGTGAAATGTTGAACGTGTAAGAGGCCTCAAAAGTCAGACTTTTGGGGTTTTTGGTCCATTTAATAACAGCATTTTAGAGATGGAATCTTGTTTGGGACAAATAGTGGTTTTGTTCGAGCTTCACAGTAGTGTTGTACTCAAGTCCACACTATCCAAGACCAAGACTTGCCCAAGACCAGAGTGCACCAAGACCGAGACAAGCAGAGACCGAGAAAAGACCAAGACCATAAAAATCAATCAATGACAAGGTTGAACAGTTAAAGAGCATTGTCTCTTTAATTTTAGTTACTTTTGAATAAATTTGACTGATAAAAACAAGGTGTCTGCAACTCTTTCCAAGCACAACATGCAAAAATCTCAAATCTTAACAAATTTGTTCAACTAACTTCTTCTAAAAAATAAATCCTTGTATTTAAAAGCCACTGACAGGTCTGGAATTATTTTAAATATCTGAAAATGAGACTGATGTCAGAGTGTTTGCAGATGTAGCTATTTGTTGTTTTAGCAAGAGCTTCTCCTTAACATCACATTAATGAAGTCAAAGAATAGCAGATCAGTGCTGGTCTTGACTGGTCTTTATGGAAAATCTCGAGTCCAGCCAGTGAGCGGTCTCAATACCAAGACCTTTCTCAAGTACTACAGCACTAATTCACAGATCTAATCTTAACCTCCTAAGGCCCTGCACTGAAAAATGTCTTCTTATTCTGTACGGTTGGTATCAGATGTGTTGGTACTGGTACTATGACGGTACTGGATTGTAAAACTCATCCCTGATTGAAAATTGAGCTGAATCTCTCTGTTTAGTTGACTAGTTCAGACTGTGTTTGATGGGGATTGTGGGCCCGAAACTACTTTTAACTATGACTTGTAATGACTTGTAACTAGGGTTGGGTATCTTTGGGTTTTTTTTCAATACTGGTGCTGGACCGATCCTTTTTAAAACATGTGGGTGCCTAAACTATGTCTGAAGGATATTTTTGAGAGGAAAAAAGTGTTTTGAAAGTCGGCATCTGAATAAAAGCTGTCTCAGTATCAGAAATGATTCAGAAATAAGATGTCAACAGATTTCCTTTCCTTAAGAATGCTAAGACATCTGCTTGAAAAACAATCCAAAGGTGGTTTTTCTGCAGAAACACAACCTTCAGAAGATTCATGGACATCATTTTTGCTCACAACTAATTCCTGTTCAGAGAGGAGACTGAGCTTTTTAAACTTATCAGGTCCTACTTATCCCAAATCATGGGGAGGAACTAAATCTGCATCAAACAAAAGTTCAGGTCTCAGAAGGTTAAACCCCATCAAACATCTCCCAGTCCATCTCAAACAAAGTGTCAAATATTTCATTACCAAACATAAAAAGAGTGGAGTCCAACTCCCTCTGTATTTGTTGATCTCAGCTCTGTGCTCACACTGATGGGGTTGCTCTTTCCTCACTTTAAGTTTCACACACAGGCTTAATCATGTGTCATATTTGTGATTCCATGTGAAGTCCTCCCTCTCTGACAATTAGCCCTGTCACCACATAGTAGGAGAGAAATGGCACTGCCCACAGTGGGAAACTTAGTGGGAAAAGGGACAATGGTGGAGTGTCACTGTAAGAACCAATCAGCATAACACACCGAAGAAAAAACTTGGTATGGTCTGAGGGAGGGGTAGGAGAGGAGGGGAAGATGTCTTATGAGGCATTGAGGAGGGATGTCCACAGACAGGCTTTGTTTTGCCTGAAGCGTGCCACCTGCTACTGTGAAAGTCATTTATTCATGAAACATGTCTCGTCCTTCTCATGGTGAAGTCTTACAGGTATGAGCACAGTAAAAAGGATTTTTTTCCTCAGTGAAGAACAGAAAATCAGATTTCTTTCATCTGCACTCATTAAGCATTCTGCTTTACTTCAGATGTTTCTCATTAATCACTGTTTTTAAGCCTCTGCTTACCTCTGAGATCAAATGAGATCATAAGAGAACATGTGAAGTGTTTCGTTCCCACTTTTTCACACACATAATAACCTCAGTATTACCCACAGAGAGCAATGTCCATCACACCACATCTTGTAGTGTTTGCATGTCCGTGATAAGAGAGGAGAATATCTGAAGATTCTTTTAATGTGTGTGATGCAACCTGGTTTTTAATTTGCCTGGATGTGGAAAACTCTTGAAGTTTCCGTACAGCCTGAAAGTTGGTTAAAAGTATCTTTTCAGGGTCATTACCAGCTGAGGTAGAAAGACAGAGAGCTTCATGGAAATGTTTTGGAGTGAAAGTATAAAAATAAAAAAGAGGTTGGTCATGATGTAATCCAAGGCAAAAGATTTCATCTGTCTCAGAGAGCTACTCCTGAAGCTGCTGTCTCTATAGCTAAGTCTCGTTTTATGTAAATCTGATCTCATTATATCTTACTTTTCCCTGTTTCAATCTTTTTTAAATCAACAAATTGGTAAAGATATGAGTAAATATTTTCATACCTCTTGTAAGTTTGACTTGACTCACCAGTTTCTAAAAACTTTGATTTCCATTGATGTTATTGCATTGAAAATGAAAAGTTTATTTTTCAAAAACACTGTTCAGGATAGAATTCAGGATGGGTATTTTAAATAATCTAAATTTTCAAATAGTCTCATTACCTAACGAGACACACATGAGTGCTTGGTGTCTGTAGGGCAATGGTCTTCAAATCCCAGTTTTTAATGAAATAGTTAAGTGATGGTAACATATGCTTCCATGGTAACAGCTCTCCACAAGTTGGTTTGGTCACTTTGATAGATTACAAACCAGCACACAATTCTGCTTTACTTTCCTCAAACATCTTTCCCACTCTCGTAGCTGCAGGTCGCTGTGACGGTGGCTCATACTCCGGCTCAAAAAAGCCCATCAGCTTGGGGGAGACTTCTCTTTTCACAAAACTCCAGTCACCATCTTTGTTTTTAGCATTCCAATCTTCTCTACTGGTGTCATCTGGTATCATCACATAACCTTACAAAGCAGAAGGATTAGCCATATTAGCCAATATATCAGAACTGGATCACAAAAAAGAGCAAAGAACAGCACTGAAAGCTTTTCATGATGGAAAAGATGTTTTCACTGTCCTGCTTTGCCATGAGTTTCTAATCTATGTATTCTGGGGATACATGACACTGGATTTTTGCCAATTTCCACTATGTTGATATTTACAAATTAACTTTAGTCAATACCAATATTCATACCAATATCTCAGTGTTGTTCAAACCTAAATGTTTGACCTTAAAACACACAATTTCAAAGTTAAAGGCTGAACAAATTTACAATCTTCAGTCCTTGAAAAAAAACTTTTAAAAAGTTTAAGGATTGAGGATGAACAAAGAACAAGCTGACATAGGTCTGTTGGTCCTGCCTAAAACTCTGCAAATGTCTTTGTTCATACAGCTGGTTTATTTGTTGTAAAAAGCTACAGAAATGTTCATATTTGTCTATGCCAATGACCTGCCTATAATACTGTGCATTCCTAATGCATCGATATCATTAAATCAGATCCATGGAGGGCCCTTTAACTGAGTCTATGAGTGGCCCAGTAATTTCTGTGGGTGGGCCTGATGGGAGGTTTCCCGGATGAATGCGGTATATATCCATGCAACAGATATATAAAACAGTCTATCTGGCATGTCAGGTTAATTATAATAATAGGTGATGGATATCATGAGGTGTGCTCCCTGTGCAGGGGTATGGCCTTAGTTACTAGTGCTATTTGCAAAATGACCAAAACACAGACTGAAAGAAGCTAGTGATAGAAGTAGTGAAAGCAGATTCTGTTTATTATATTTTTTGATGCACAATTCATCTGTCCACTTACAGTTTCAGCAAAGCCCTGGCATTTCTCTTGCTGTGGAGAGCAGCAAAGAAAAAGAGGGTGTGGGTTTATGAAATCCTCAGGGCGAGACAGGATTTGAGAGAGTTAAGGCCCTGTCAAGGAGCTGCAGCTCTACGACGACTGCTTCCAGGTCTACTTCAGGCTGAGCTGGGAGCAATTTGACAGCCTGTTTGGGAGACTTTTCTCCTCCATTTACTTTCTTTTTCTTTTCATTTTCTGTTGTGATCTTCCCTCCTATAGGACACGGCGTGTGCTGCGCCCCAGTGGAAGTATTTTTAATTGGTGCACAGCCACATCCTTCCTGCAAGCCCCTTAATGCTGACTGAGTCAAACTATCTAAAAAGTTCATGCACAGGTGCACAGGTGTCAACAGCAAGCACTTGGAAAATCTTATTCATCAAACCCATCTCTACTTTGAATTGCAACACAAGATACTTAATAAGTCACTAAATTACAAAGAAGTGCATTTACTAATCATTAGCGTTCAAAACAGATAAAATCTTGAAATGTATTCTCCCTGCTGCATAAAGCACTTATGCATTAAAAGTCATAGCATTTAATAACCTCTTTACCTGAAGTGATCCTTACATCACCTTGAGGAGAGGAGCTGCTGCAGTTATCCATCTGTGACTGATGTAGTGAGTTATAACCCAAACCTGATCTGTCATCACCATGCAGCTGTTCTGACCCACTGAGCTGAGCGACGTTCACCTGACAGGAACGTTTGTAAATACAGAATTAAACAGCTCCGTACATACCGCTTTACCTAAGGCTAAATTAATGGGAGGGCGGCTAACAACCCGTGTTTGGCAGAGATATGAAGCAGCCTCCACTCTCCTCTGGTCTGTGCGGATCCTCACAGCCGTCTCCCTGGGCAACCGCTTATTCACCCTGTAGGAGGATTTAATGTTGAAAACCACCGCCTTGGGCGACCACGTTGACCCCACAATGAGCTGGAGGCAGAACAGCATATTTCAACGTGTTACACAGAGCAACACGCACCATGCTATTCTGTTATTGGTGTACACACCTACTGTACTGTAGAGCCATAACAAGACCTCCCCTGAGTCATGAGCTTTGATTAACCTGACACAATCTCTCCACCCTCTTCCTTCCATCCCTGCTCACACCTAGATCTCTGTTAACTGCTGCACCTTTCTTCAAAGCCTCAACTTTTTGCTTTAATATATATTTTTTACCTCCTACTTCCTTAAGTCTGATTATTCTACAGTAATCTACTGATTTTTAAGCCTACCATTATGATTATGCCTGAAAGCTTAATGCTAGCAGTTTTACTCATTCGGCATGCGAACACTCTAAATCAAGTGAAAACTGCTGTGAGGAGCTTTGATTCAGTGTTGATTTTGTTGACTCCTGTGCACAAATTACTTACTCTTTACTGTCTTTGCTGACCTTGCCCAGGGCTATGTTTGAATTCCTCCATTTTTTTGCTGACCTCATCCTTTACCTGCCTAAGGACTACTTTTACCTGCACATAAATCTCTGCTATAGACTACATAACCTGGGGCTATTTGACCAGAGTCTTGATAAAGCATGAGCTTACTGTCAATGACGTTGCCCTGGTTTCTAAAGAGGTCAAACAATGGCGGTCTCCATCTTGAAAATGTTATTTCAACCACTGAAGAGATGTCTATTGCTGTGTTAAATCAGCAAACTGATTTAACACAACAGATAAACATTAACTAATGATATCTGTTCATGACACTTTATTTGTAGATGGCCAGTGTTTGTCAACAGGACTGATTTTGGCCAATAGTGATGTTATCTGTGCATACCTGCAGGTACTATAATGCTCTCTTTAGATTGTCTTTAACATTAAGACATCAATTTCTAAAATGACTAACGATGTTCCCAGGCATCTTATTCCTTAATCGGCTAAATTTAAATTGTGCTCAACCAACTGGTCTAAAGTAGAGAAAATGCTCAGAAAAGAGTCAAATTCATCACAGGGTCACTGTCAGGGGGTACATGATATTGGGCTTATATGCTAAGGAGAGTGTGGCTAATTTCACAAGTAGCTCCTCAAGCCTTTGTTCCTCTTTGCAGACTATTATTGTGCATAATGCCGTGCGTATCACTTTGGTTGAGTAGTCAATGTAAGTATAACACTCAACAAGCCACATACAGCTTCTTTTCCGTTTGATACTTTAAAAAACTGCGACATCGCACTGTTACAGCGACATAACTGCCAAGCTTCTGATGATTATGTCCAGCGAAGAAAGCTCTAGCATTAAGCTACAACAGCTACTAGAGGTGGAAGGCTTCACTGCAGTTTTAAAAGAGCATTTGATCAGGATTTCAGGCCTGTGTGTATGAAAAATGATAGATTATTAGTTCAACCAACTCGTAAATTTTGCACTGGCTGATTTGATGTCTGAATTTAACCATTTTGTCCGCTAATCGAGTTCATCCCTTAAAGCAGCCATGTGACAACTAGAAGATCCAATCTTGCAGAGAGGAGTGCTTTAGGCCTGTGGTTCTCAACTTGTGGGTCGGAACCCAAAAGTGGGTCACGGGGCTGTTTACGGTGGGTCGTGAACTGGTTCAGGAAAAAAAAACAAAAAAAAAGTCAAAATATCTTTGAATGCACGTCACCCTTAAGTTTTGGCCTCTCTCTTTGTTCAAGCATACGTTTTATGTTCATACTGCAACATTTTTCATTTATCAACTAAAAATATTTTTATATACTTGGGTCGCAGTTCACATTACAGAAGTGGTGGTGGGTCCTATGGGTGGACCAGTTGAGAACTCCTGCTTTAGGCTACAGTGTAGCTCAGTGGGTAGATTTGGCGCCACTTAGCAGAGGCTTAGATCGATTCCCAGTCTCTGTGCATGTTTTTGTTGCATATCTTCCACCATATTTCCTATCTCTCTACAGCTGTCCTATCAAATAAAGATAACATGAAATAAAGGAATGAGCGCTAATGCATGAAGTAGCCTCATTGATTTGTTTTATGTGTGTTCGTAATCGGGTAATGACTTAGTTTCCTTTTGACATAACTTAATTCCAACCACAAATTGTTGTTTATGTATTCACCAAAATGCAGAGAATGAAGCCTCAAAATTTTCATGGGGTATGAACCCCAGATACCCTCTGGTAACATATGCCTCACTTTACTTCATAAACCAAGCAAGGAAGACCAAGCTGTCTGACCCCTTTGCTAGCTATTTTTTCCACAGGCTGACTACTTTATATGTATGTGGAAAGCCCTGATCACAAAGAAGAATCAATCAAGCAATCAGACTTTGTTTGTATGGCGCCAGTCATAACAAAAGTTATCTTAAGACACGTTATAAAGGGGCCAAGTCTAGACCAGTGGTTCAATCGCAACCTAAATTAGAAAAAATTTCCACCACCCAAATGTTTTCAATGAAAAAAATTAGAGTTTGGAAATACGATGGGAGAAAACATGGAGAAAAGCAAAAAAAATGTGTTTGAATAATACATCATGCCAAAAGCCCTGGAAGGACATACATGTATACCTTTTATTTTACTCCATTTTGCTAATAGAGCATGGACATTCTGGTCATTTCCCTTGGAATTATCTTGTTATTTTGGGAAAGCTGGATTTTTTGTCCAGAGAAAAGGAGATAAAAATATTGAAATCTTGAGAAAATTAACAAAATGTGTTTGTTATCACAGGAAAATCGAATGTTTGGATGTATCACCACACATCCACATACACTTCCACACATCACCTTTCCCCAGATTTTTTTTCCCAGGCACACCTCTGCGACCCACTGGAAACAGCTCTGCGACCCAGCTTTAGGTCCCGACCCATCAGTTGAGAACCACTGGTCTAGACCATACTCTCTTGGACAAACTCTTACCTGTTTTCATGGTCAAACACAGTTGAAAATGTTGATACGGAAGTGAAGTGTTGAATATGTTTTTAGTATTAACCTTGCAATGCCAATAGATTTTTATTTCAAACATTCGTATCAATATTGGTCCTAATTTTCACAACTGGTGCATCTCTAGGAGTAATGAATGGAAGAAGGTATATTTTAAAGGTGAAGAAAGGGGATTTGTGAGCTTGTTGCATGTAAATTTAAGGATAATTTACCTTCAAAAATGTTATCAATGTCGTAGATGTGAGAGAAAGGAGATAGGGTGGAATTGTTGACTTTAGTAAAAAAAAAAAAAAAAATCATTGCACAAGGTACACTGATGACAGAGGTACTCTATTCTATTTTAAAGTCTTATCTGAGCACAAAATAAAATAAGAGAATAATTTGCACTAAAATATCAGTATGCAGTGTCTACTTAGTAGCTGGAATTTTTCAGGTAACCGTGTCTTATAAGTCAGACTAGCTATCATTTACTGATCAGGCACATTTTAATAGGTATTACATCGTCTTTAGAGATTACAGATATCCAATTAAGCTCTTTGCCTTCTTAAAGACGTCTCCTGCAGAGCAGCGAATGCATGCCAAAAAAAGGTAATGCCATGAATGAAGCCTGGTTTGTTGCATAGTGATGTAGAGAGAGAAAGGCTGTCACTGCTTAAAACAAAAGACCACTTCTGCTTCATGTGGACACAAACAAGTTTTGCTAAACACAAAAGATGTTCAGTTGCCAGGCCAGACAGAACAGCAGTGTGTTAAGCTGGAGGGTGCAAACAGATGGAGTTTGTGTCACTGTGCTGTTGCTGCTAAACATGTGTACTATGAATGAGGAAGAGTGGAGCAAAGTGGGCACAGAGCACAGAGGAGGGGGTGTGTGGGAGGAAGAGAAGGGAGAAGCATGAACACAGTCTGCTGACACACTAAAGAAGCACAGATTATTCTTTGTGGAAAACAATTTGTGCATGATTTAAAGTGTGAAAACATACATTTGAGAAAAAGGAGCTGTATGACTGAAGGAGTAGGCAAGACAATGCATGTAGAAAAATAGGAGCTGAGAGACAGCTGGTGGGAGGCATGAACAGAGAAAAATGGTGACAGACGGAAGGAGCAGGAAGAGGCTGAAGAAGCGAGACAGAATGGACAAGAGAGGACAGTGGAGAAAGTAATGAGATGAGAAAGAGGGTGACCTTAATCAGCCACTTGATAGAAAGTGCACAGACACGCAGAGGCGCACACAAACATGCGTTTTCACACACACAAAAAAACATACCGACAAACCTTGCGGGTGTGTGTTTGCACAGCAGTACTCTGTTTCATTACAGGCCCATTTCCCCCACCTAATACCCGGACAGGAGCAGGCGATAAGGAATGTACACACTCTCCTCCGAACACAACATCTCATTTGAGGAGCGGAAATTGGAAAGAAGAAGGAGAAAAGCAGGAGAGGTGAGAAGAACAGCAGATGAGGCGGGAAGGGAGTGGACGGAGAAGAGGAGGACAAATGAGATAAGCTCGGACCAGCGCGAGAAAAGGCGAAAAGGTGTGGGTTTGAGATTGGAGGATGAGTGAGGAAGGTAGGAAGGGAAATAGAGACAGGGAAAGCAGAAAGAGTGGAGAGGTAAAAAGGACAGGCCAAAGGATGCAGAAGAGATATAGAGCTATTCCTCCTCTACTTCTTTTTCATATTTCTTAGAAGCAGGATAAAAATGTAGGGCTTCATAGCTGCGGAAAAAAAGTAGTTTGGTGGACAAGTAAAAGAAGGGACAGATGAATTGGATACAACACCAACTACAGCGAAACTACTTGCAGCTAAACTGAGGGGTCAAAGGCAAAAACAACACGACAAGTAGCTAACACACAGCCGTGAAAATGCACATGATGCTCATCACTCAGGACAAGAGGCCGGCAGCACTCACACATCGGTCCGTATCGAGGGTCACAAGTGAAAACACTGAGGAGAGGGTGACAATATTACTCACAACACAATGCCAAAGTACTCCAGGCTGTGTCAGGGAATATGAGTAACACCAAAAGCTAGCCAGGAGCGGAGACGTCTGTGTTCAGAGATCTCAGACATGAAGGGGGAAGGAGGGGCTAAAAGTCTGACTCACAACAGCATCTCCAGCCATAAGGACCTCAGCCCGATTTGTATTCATCCGTGCAAACAGGGCAAACAAGCAAAGAGGAGGGCAAACACACATACATACACCGTGGGCTACTCACTAAAGGCATGCAAACAAACAGCAATGATACAGCAAAGCACATAAAAAAAGACAATACCTAAAAGATAAGAATGAGTGTAAACAGCTGAGTCAAATGTGACTCTTTAGATTTAAGAAATAACTCACTAATAAACAGATGTTCTGATAAAGCAGTAACTGCTGTTGTAAAAGTGATGAAAGAACTGCAGTTCCTTAAGTGGCCACTTGAGGCTGACTCGAAAGTTCTGGAGGTCCCACTGAAACATAGTTAAAAAGCTTTTTGACAGCAAAAATAGACATGTTTACAGCCTGGTTTAAAAAAACAGTTTTGGTCTCAACAGCTAATGTCTTTATTTGGACACACCAAATGAGGGTAAAATATTTTATAAATCACCTATTTTGATTTTTTTTTTAAAGGTACAGTTGCTCCATGAGAAATGAGGCAGCTTTGACCATCGGGTTTAGCTTTTTGAGTCTTAAGGTCAACCTCAGATACACCTTCTTCCCTGTTACTCACTTGACAGCAAGCTAGATTAAAACAATATTTCAAATACAGATGCCACTGTTATTGGCCTTCACAACCAACAGGTGACATAACTGAAGCTACATCTATGTTGATAAAGTTTTGTAAACAAACAGCTAGCATGTTATGAGATTTTTTAAGAAAGAGATGGTTTATTCCCAATCTTGGGCAACAAAACTGCTTTTCCCACAATCTTAGCGTAACACAGCCATGTCTCTTATTGGTACAGCTTTTCTTGACCCACGAATTTCAGCTGTCAGCTGCTACAAGTGAAGCTAACTGTTGTAGAAAAGGTGGGCAGTAACTGTTGAGGTCTGTGGTGATATCAGACAGCACCATTTACGCCACTTAGCACCAGGACAGCCAGTGAAAAGCTTGTAAAACGACAACCTTGGGGTGCACAGTCAAGCTCTACACATTTTTTTTTGTGCTACAGTAATTTCACTTGAATTAAAAAAAAAGAAATGGGACCATATTAACAAAAAACCTCTTATCGCTCTTTTGAGTTAGCTCTATTTGTGCCTTTATTTAAAGAAGTTCCTGTCTGCAGAAACACAGAGGGCCACATCACAGGCTCTCTGTCTCTTTTTCTCTCAATTATGAGCTATTCTGGGAAAACAATATAGTGGTTAGCATTAGCGGCTAGGGCAAACAATGATCAAAACTAGTGCTGTCAAGCGATTAAAATTTTTAATCAGATTAATCACAAGGTTGCTGTGGATTAATTTTGATTAATCATGATTAAATATCATGCGTTAGCCAAAGTGGTAGCAGAATCCCCAACGAACGTATGCTTCACGTTAATGTGGTATTTTAAGACAGAAGTGCTTTCGGTGAAAGGAAATCTTCCTGCAGAATTTGCGTAACACTTTATGTCGGTCGACTGTTCCGTGTTGGGTTTTTTTTGTACCCAAATTTCCCATTGACAGGGCCAACGTTTCTGTTTAGCGTCTTCCATATCAAGTTGGTTGGTCACTACCTCATCAACAGCCCATTTGCGCATGCGCAGCGGCATGCTTGACGGTAACCCTACTTGGACAAACTGCCCGAAATGCGTTGCCAGAGACATTTCAGGGATTTTGAGTCAATCTGCGCTGTAGATGGGTTAATAGCGTTAAAATTTTTAATCAGAAAAATCATGACGATGAATTAATCTACATTAAAACGTTAATTTTGAAAGCCCTAATCAAAACATGACTAAAAAAAATAGATTCAAAGATGGTAAATGTTGGATTTAGTGGTTTGGATGTCATCTTTAAAGACCCAAAAAGTAGCCCAAGTTCCAGGCTTGCAAGAAAAGCTTCTGTAAGGAATTCAAGGCATGGACAGAATCACTGGAACAGCACAACGGCTAGGCTTCAAGAGCAATAAAGTTAGAGGCTAGGATTTTTGTTTAAAAATAATCAAAGTTTTTATAAAAAGTGTCATGTCTTGTTGTATAAAACACCAGTCTGAGACAAGGACCCCAACTAATAAACAGAACTAGTTAATTTAAGTTTTTATCTGAAAAAAGGATGTGAGGGTTTAGCTGGTCTTTACACTCTCTTCAAGAACACATGTCAATGTGTTGATTGATTCAAATTACATAAAAAATAAACATAAACGCATCCATACACTCGTACAAGTATTCATCCATCTACCTCCTATCTCAGTAAATGGATCAAAAAGCTCTTGGATCTCCCCTGGAGGTTCAATCGTTGAGCATCTTTATAAATGATTTGACTTTTATTTACAAACAACATCCAAAATGGAGTAGTCTTGCGTGATAAATCACTCTTTTTGTTTTAAATTCTTTCATCACTAAAGCCATCAAAATATTTCAATCTAGTAATGAAGTGTTTTCCACTTGTGGTGTCTGATGTTGGTTTTAATGGAGGTTTCACACACTCTGTGTCCTTCTGTCATCGGATTTATTCATGTGTTTCAATGTCTTTTGTACCTGAGTCCATGTGCCTGTGTGTTTTACGGCTTTACCAGGTATCAAAGCAGATTTCCCAAAGGTGATATAAAGTTAGAGTTAACACTGAAGCTGCTCTAAAACACTGAGTGACTTTGATAATGAAAAAGAAGTTATTTTATCAAGTGTTTTAATATTTTTCCAATGTTTGTGTAGAGAGACAGTCTCTTCATAAATCCAACACCGTTTATAAACTCCAGGTATGGCAGCCAATAAAGACATGCATACCTAAAAACAAACAGTAATGCTAACATTATGTTCTCTGCTATCACTGCACTGTTTATGAAACTTCTTTGCTGCTCTAATGCTGTATGGCTGGCATAGTACATTAATGATAGCTGATTTTGCTAGGCTCATATCATGGTATCATAGCTGTGGCATAACAGCTCTACTGGCATGTGTTTTTATTATTAATCACATTTCCTTAGGATTTCCTGGTAAAATTTCCTAGCCTGAATATTAGTTTTATCTTCTGTCACGTTCACTGCAATAAAGAGTAAAAAAATGACACATTTTATTATAAAACTGTGCGCTCTGGATGAACGACTTCCTGCAGTAAATCCAGAATGTTTTCAGACAAACATTTCCATCCATTGCAGCCTCCACCCATCTGTTCCTGCCCTGTAAAGCATCCATCACGAGTCCTAATGGCGGACCGATACTGTCAAATGCTTACTGCTCGGGATGAATGGTGCACCCACTCACCACCCCTGACCATGCTTGCACTTGACACCAGAAACCAGGTCAACCTCTCAGAAGATGGAGAGGGCTGCTGATCACACAGACACATGCAAACAAACTGATCCTCTCTCTCTCTCTCTCTCTCTCTCTCTCACTTAAACACATAGATAAAGTCACCTGCACACTTATTTATAACCCGTGTCAGAGATGAATAAAGGACAGAGGGTAATTGCTAAATCTAAAATCAAACATGAGGGGAATGTGATTTCTCTCGGTAATTTTCTGTTCATGCACGACTGCCTCTCTGCTGAGGCTCCCACCCTCTTACTGTTTTTCACTGTAAGATGAAAAACTGGGTAAGAAGAAGATGACATCTTACTGAAAACGCCCTGAGACAATAATCAGGGAGAGGAGATGCACTGTTATTATCAGAGCAGCTCTACGACATGATTACCGAATGAGGCTGCCAATTACATTGAAGCCATGATTGCCAAGATTTGTTGATTCCCTCTGTATTTTCTCAGCCAGCTGAAAAGACAAACAACTGGCCGGATGCTGTGGTCCAATTGAAATGGTTGATTAGAGAGGCAGAGGAAACAGAGGAAGCGGTGAAATCCTGGATGCAATCATTTGTATTGCTTTAATGTCAAACATACAAAGGGAGATAGCACAGATGTTTGTCTCATTGTAATTGTGAGCATAGCTTACCATTTAGGTACAACTAGACAGTAAAAGAGGCTGTCTTGCCCATTAGGCAGATCTTAAAGTAATTTCCATGTAGATTAGATAGACAAGTCTAAAAGGGAAGAAAAGAGTCCCTAAAAGTAGCATTTAAATGTAAATATCTTCTCACAAACACGTACATGGAGGCAAACTTTAAATGAAGCTGAGATGTAAATGACGTGTAGGACATGGCCGACTCACAGGCAGGCAGACAGACAATCTCAGGGAGCCATGTTTCTATTCACCAACACGCACAAAAGGGGCTTTAGAGAGAGCCCGCGGAGGTTAGGTCTAATCCCGCTCCAACTCTCACGATGCCACTCAAAGCTTTTGTCTGGTCATGAAAAGAGTGGGTGATCTCCATAAAGTGACTGTGGAAGTGTACGAGGGTCAGAGATGAGTCTTTTCAGCCGTGTCTGAGCACATCACAGGTTATGTGAGGTCGTCTGCAAGTCTTGTTCCATTGTCTTCACAGTGTTAGACACATTAGTATTGGTGCAGAATACACATTTGGCTTCATTTTGGTGGCAGTTTAATGAGGAGCAAAATATGCAAAAACGGGCATGCATAAATACATTGTGACTTCAGCTTTCAGCTTTTGTTACAACTTGTAAGTGAAGCTTAAAGTTGCTTCATAGAGAGTTTTCCCTGAGGCCTGGATGCAGAGCGACGCAGGTAAAGGAAGAATGAACTGGACTTACATTAACCAGATAGCAAAAACATGGGATTTAATGTTTAACCCTCAACTGTGCATGTAGTGTTAGAAGTAGGGCTGTCAACATCAACGCGTTAACGTTTGAGATTAATCTTGAAACCTTAATGCGTTAAAATAATAACACAATTTAATCATATGACTAAGTTTGATCACAGTTTGCCCCTGTAGTCCTCCAGCATGGATGTTTATGTGCCTGGGGGTGAAGAGGTGAGAGGAGGGTCAGACACAGCCAGCAGCCTCGTCGACAGCCTTTTTTTCTATAACGAAAACAAGACTAAGACTAACCAAAATAGATCTCTGCTGACTAAAACTAAAAAAAGTAAGTTTAGTTTTAATCAAGGTGACTAAAACTAGACTAACATGTAACGTAGTTTTCCTCTTACATTCAAAATACATGATATTTCTCCACTGTGGGTAAATCTGTGAATAAACAACACATTTGTATCTCTTTTGCCTCTTAGCTGTAGAGAGCAGGGACCCCATCTTTGTTAGAGTGCATAGACACACGAACGTGACTTGGTACCAGATTTAGGCAAGAAAATAAATGCTTGGACTAAAAGTAAAGACTAAAATGTGAGGACTTTTCATGGACTAAAACTAGACTGAAATATTTTTAAGTTTCCGTCAACTAAAACTAGACTAAAACTAAAAAGGGCAGAAATGACTAGAATGCGACTAAAACTAAAAGACGTGTAACCAAAAGACTAAGACTGAGACTAAAATTAAGAAATAGCTGTCAAAATGAACACTGAATGTTAGGCATCACTGCATCACAGACTATCTATATGTAACATAATTATAAAACTCTTACAATCAAATTCTTTTCTATTTACTTAGGTTACTTTTATTTTTCTAAATATCTGCTTAAGGAAGAACATAAACATGACTCAAATGTCTCTTGTCATACACTTATGTAATTCTTTTAACCTTACTCTATGACGCTGGCTCTTGACCATGACAGTTCTAGATATCTTTGAGGCTTGGACACACACTGTTTTGAATTTGTTGCATGAAAGGACAAGAATGTGACAGTAAAGTGTAAACTATGTCAAAGCCAGAAACAACTCCAAAGGCCCTGGTAGCCTCGTGGTTATGTCTGCATGCCTCATGTAAAAAGGCTGTTATCCTCAAAGTTATGTTTCTTTTTTTATTAGAGAAATAAAGAAGAGAGCTTGTGTTTATCCTAATTATTAGAATACTGATGGGTGCTGATATGGAAATATATGTCAGGCTTAGCTCCTTACTTTTAATCACCAAAAAAGGGACCAGTTACTCTAGGCTGTGAGTATTAAAGTATTGTAATGCATTACTGTTAAAGAAAATTTACTAGTAATGTATAATGCATTTCTTTTTGAGTAACTAGCCCAACTTTGGATAGTATTCATTGTTTAATACTGTTAAATCTTTCCCAAATCGTCCTGCAGTGTACAGTTTTACAGTCACATGATTAAAACAAAACTATCAAGATCGAAGAACAGTGAATTTGATAGGACACTAGCTATACTCAGATGATAGCAATGCCCTCTCAATACCCCAGGAACATAAAATGACCTCCTGGACCTCCAGAACTGTTTAATTCAGTCATTTTTTCAGCTTCCACATTTTTATTTCACCTGGACTTATTGTCTTAGAAAGTGTATAAAATATCAACCCTGTGGTGCACAGTCAAGCTCTAAACATCCTTGGTTTTGCGCTCTTTTGTTTAGGCTATTTTTGAGCCATTTCTTAGCAGTTCCTGTCTGCAGTGACACAGAGGGCCACATTGCAGCCTCTGTCTTTCTTTCTCTCAATTATGAGCTATTCAAGCTGTGTCTTCCAGGATTAAGGTATAATAACGTTAAGTTTGACAAAGTATGATGCAATAACGGAACAGCTTGCCATTGGTTGTCACTGTCAAGTCACAATGCATTGTAGGATATAAAACACACAATATGGCGGACTGCATTAGCTGCTAGTGGCAGAAACAATCAAAAAATGGATTAAAAATGGATAGAAAGACGTTAAATATTGGAGTTGCAGGTGTGGATTTAATCTTTAAATACCCAGATAGTCATCCAAGTCTGAAGCTGGCTAAAAGGGCCTGTACCAGGGCTATGAAGGCATAGATAGAGTCATTGGAATGGCAAAACAGAGGGATTTGATACGATTTATGTTTCAAAAGTTATTTATCTTTCTGTAACCAGTGCCTCTTCTTGTTGTATATGAAAACATCACTTCCCGATGGTTGGAGACCATGGTATTTAAAAATTATCAAGGTACCAAAAATTGTTGACAGTCTTAGTCAAAAATCAGATTTCAAGAGGCAGTTCCAACCAAGCACTTGGTCACATGACCTTCTGAATGCACTTCATTCAATCCTCGTATGAGATACTTCTTTAACTGTGTCTAAAAAAACAATATGGACACTCGGTGTCACTACAGGGATGCTGCAGTGATTATAATATTGAATAATGTGTTGCTGTTCACACAATGCACTAGCAGACTGAGTTACATTAAGGACAGAAGATCAAAGTTTTGTCTCTTGTTCCTTGCACAACGGTGTGCATGAGCTCTCTTTTCCTCTCGCTCACTCAGAAGTTCTTTTAAAAATACATATCAAAAACTAATCTCAGACAGGATCTGATATTGTCAAGCTATGTTTTGAGTGCTTTAAATCAGAGAGAGACTGTAAGTATTTATTTACTTACTCTCTACTGCTTGACCAAAATGGCTGCATTGTATTACTGTGCTATCAGATACATTTGTAATATAACATCTATGGGTCCAGGAAGAAGATGTGAAGCATTTTTAAACGGGACATTCCCGAGATCACAACAAGCTGCACTGAGTTAGCCTTCGGGGATGACCACAGTCGGTGCCATCGCATGACACACTAATATGAAATGTCTAAATAGGGACTTCTTTTTTAACAGGTATATTAACAAATTAGGACTACATCAGCAGATTTTTTTTCAAGACAGTAAGTCAATAACCATGCAAATGGATATGCCCGTTTCCATGTTTGTCAATGGCAAATCCATCCTGCAAAGCTCCTGTCTGAACCATTTGGGCCCGGTAAGAAAGTGACAGGACCAATCAGCGACGAGGGGCAGTACTTTCAGTCGCGGTGGAACTGTGACGACAGCAAGCAGCAACAAGAGGCCGGTGCAGTTATGGCGGAAGAGCTTAGAGTGGATGCTGCTAAAGCGACAGTTTTATCAGAACTTGACATTTCTTCTTTAAAAGAAGAACAAAGAACAGCAGTGAGTTGTTTTCTATTCAAAAACAACAAAAGTCGCCACGGTTCGCGTTATTCCTCAGTAGCTGCGCACACGCACCTTGGTCACGGCTACCTCACATGTTTTGTTGCTCTGACTGGCCCATAAAAATGTGACAGACAGAACGTTCATCCAATCACCTTCCAAGTTTTTTTCAAAGGCTCTGCCCTTTCCCAAACGCTGTATATCGAAGGTTTTCCAGATGGATGTGTGAAACAAATCCATCTGGCATGTCAGGTTAGTAAGTCGAGGGATACCTATGGCGGTTTTTAAATACACCAGGATGCAATTTTACTCTATGAAAGCCCAACTTTAACCTCCACTTTAATCATGCATGATAAAGAACATTTGTATTCAAACAAAAATTCATAAATCAAACACAAAACAGCTAAAGTCTACTTCTTCTACAATCAAAAACTGTGTAAAATGAACACTTCTATACCTTGAATGGTGCATCTGAGTGTATCCACACCAGTGTGGACGTTGCCTCACTATGCAGGGTCTGGTGTGCAGGAGGTGAATAAGAATAGACCCTCTGGGGCGTCTCTCTTCTATAAGTAAAGTACTAACAGCCGCTATCAGTCCTCATGACGATAAGTTTGTGAGGCAGTATATTTGATAAAGGTTGAACAAAAGGAGAAAGAGATGCAGAATCAAACCCCAAGGCCTCCAGTCTAGACTTTAGACCCTGCACCTTAGAAATCATATTATCAGTATTTCATTGTATGTGTGTGGCTGTGTGTTTCCTCTTTAGTGGTTTGCACTGAGAAGAAATCTCTTTGTTTAAGGTCTCCATCTCTGTTTCCAGGGCACCTTCAGTTCCCACATTAGATCTGGACCGCCGCTTCACTGCTTTCCCTTTCAAACGTACAGACAGCTGCCGGGTTCAGGGCTGCTCTGGTTCGCTGCCATCCTGGGTCAGGGTTAAGTAATTGGTTTGGAACAAACTACTCACCTATCTGGAGCTGTAAGGCGACACTAATCAGGATGCAGTTTAACATACTGTCCTGTCATGCTGATTCTCAGCGACTCAGCATATTTTAAGTAAAAAGCACTTACAGGGTAATTTGTGGGTTTGCTTTAGAAAAATAAATCAGGGAGATCTACTTCTTAAAGATGGTGCATTTTTCTGCATCAGAAGAGTTGGCCGAGTGTGTCTCTGGTGGGCAGGATTTCATTAAACGCCTGGCTCCCGTCTGAATTGCTGTTCGTCTGAGTTCAAAGCCATCGATTTGCACACCGCCTCCGCAGGAAACCGGGAAAGAAAAAAAAGTGCCACATGCAGAAACAAGTCCCCATTGATTCCCCTGATGGCATGAAAGAAACCCTGGCACGTAGAAAGTGACATGGGAACAGTGAGCCCCTTCCTACTTATGATGGGGGTTACTAATCAAGCTGACAGGCCGGCAGAATCACTCGATACTGCCTATGTCATCGATGTGTGTTAAAGACTGAAAATGCTCCTGTGCTACAATTTCACACACTCTATGTCATCCTGGATCCAGTCTGCATGGGAATAACATCATTTAGCACCACTGAAAGGTTCAGCTGACGGGTAACGCATGCAAGCAGAGCCGGAGTTCAGCAATTGCATTCATGCTTTATACACAAAAGTATTAAAAAGCCTTAATAGGAAACAGGAGGAGACAGTACTTTTCTGGGATCCTAAAAAGGGTGAACATTGGGTGCTGGCTTAGCTCGCTGGTAGAACAGGTGCCTGTGTGCAGAGACTGCACTGGTTACAGGACTGATTCCTGGCCTCAGTTCTGAGAACCACTCTCTCTCCCCAAGTTTTTCTGTTTCTCTTCAGCTGTCCTATCCACATAGAGGCAAAAGCCTAAAAATAAATCTTTAAGAAAAAAAGCTAACATCAACTAAAGGACTTTTCTGGTGGGCTTCAAAAAATGGGTAATGGAAAATGTATGGTGAGCAACTTCGAGGGCAAATTACAAAATTTGCCTTGGAGATCAAATAGGGAAAAAAATAATTCTGTGACATAAATTCTTCAAAATATTCACATATTTACAGAAAAATTCCTTGCACTTTTTGTATTGGCTATTCTTGTGCAATTTCAAAGCAGTTCCTGTCTGCAGTGACACAGAGGAACACATCACAGGCTCTCTGCCTCTCTTTTTCTCTATTATGAGCTATTCAGGAAGTCTCTATCATGATGTGTGCAGACACAGCATGATGCAACAGCCTGCCATTGGCTGTTACATCTCATCCCAAAGCACCGTGGAATACAATATGGTGGTATTTAAAATTAGTGGCAGAAGCAATCAAAAAAAAAAACAATTAAAAAATGCATAAAATCCCAATTAAAAATATATTTTCTGGTGTAGATTAATCTATAAAGACAGTGGAGAGTCACCCAAGCTCCAGGCTGACCAGAAAAGCTACCGTAAAGGTTACAAAGGCATGGGAAGAAAGGATGGATGGGAAAAAAAAAGGAAGAGGCTGTGATCTATGTTTCAAAAATAATTGAACTTTTAATAACCTGTGAATTTCGGTCCATTTCATAACTGGTTAAGAAGTTAAAATAGTGTTTTGCAGATTATTGGGTTTCAGTTTTAATGTGCTGTCCCTGATTTTTTTGACTTTCCTTTCACAGCTAACATTTTTTGGATCTTATAGCATGGGGGAGGCCCAAAGTGATGACGGAAGGGGCTGGGTAAGGCTACATAAAGATAGTGTGGACAATTTTGTGTGCCATTTAAATTATGTGAGATGACTTCCAGGTAAAATTAAAGCTCCCATTGAAATCTAAACAAGACACTAGCATGACAACTAGAACATAAACAAAAAAATATGAGGAGTCATGGCTTCAAGAAAGAGCCACTCTCAGTCCTTTTACCAAATCTGACTAGCACATGATACATCACATACATTTGACAATCTTTCTTTCCTTTATTAACTACTTTTCTTCTTTTGGCTCTTAGATTGTCATATTTTCAGGTTTTTTTCTTTACCAAAAGTGAAAACAGAGAGAATACACATTTTCAGACTGATTTTGCCACATTAGTATAGCCAGTTTGTTCTCCAGAGTCTGTGATAGGAGTCGAATGCATAGCAATAGTCTATTTATAATTACAGCAATCTAAACTAAACATAAATAGCAGGCATTTGAATGTTTAAATCATGTATTTAAAACAGCCACGTAACAATTCACCCCCCCAAAAAATGTCTTTTCTGCAGTAATAAAAGACAACGCCTCCACAAGGATTAACACATAGAGAAATAGTCTGCTCCTGCAGTCAAAGCCGCTGTACCCACTGGATCATTAACCTACATCACGCTCCACATAAAACATAACACTGGTCAATTTGTCACCCAGGATCCCTCCTGCTGTGAGCCAGTCAATGAGCCAGAGTGCTAATATACACATAGCGGGAGAGTCATTTTGGTAAAAAATATTGACTGATGCTGCTCGTCTATAATGCAGCAACAGGAACAAACTTTCTGACCTCCAAATGGATAATGTGAGTGTAAGGAAAGCAAATCAATGCATTCGTCTGTCCTGTTTTACAGCTTTTCTTTAAATGACCTTTAAATTCGTGCAAATTCAAAGCTGATGTAATGGATTTTATCCAGGCACATTTGAGGTTAAAAATGTCTCATTTTTGACCAGAAAGAAAAGCAAGGCAGATGGACAAAAACACTGCCTGAGAGGGCTGTCATTGTCTCACCCCACTACCCGCTGTGCTGGGTTACATCATCCCGCCCGAGCTTCCTTCCTCTGGCCATGATGTGTTCCAGTGCCACCCAATGTGAGGGGAGGTGGGGTGGCGGCGAGGGGGCCACAGAGGGCAAGCCCAGCGGGGAAATCAGAGCTCTCCCTCTTTGTGTGATTCAATATCACGCTTGTGTACCCATGAATGGACGCCAAGACATTTGAGTTCAGAGCCAAGGATGGAGCCATGGACGCGTAAGGGCTTTAGTGAGGACCAGACGGGTCGGGAAGAGCGCTGGAAGAGCAGACTAGCACACGAACACGGATTATAAAGTTGTAAGGAGAAGTAAAAAGGGGAATAATGATGTACAGTTCTCCAGTATAAATACATTTTTTAGGACTGATTTCAAGGCTTATGTGAGGAAAATTGGAAGGAGAGTAAACAAAACCTTGTGCAACATGTGCAAATGTGCGTCAAATGATATATAATATGTATATTTTTAAACCTGCAGTGTATTTTGCATTCAGATAAGGCGGCCATAGTAAATCTGCTCACACTCACTGACAGTCCACACATCAGTGAACACATCCCTCTGTGCTTCTGTTGCTCTCGGCTTGGCAAGCGGCTAGGAAAGGGGAATTGTGAATTATGAAATTGGATTATGAGTCCGGGAATTCAGTGAGCCCCATATTGTCTGTCAGTTGCTCCAGAGACTATCGGGGGAGAGGGGGGAAGAGAATATATGGCTATGGAAAAATGAAAGTAAGTTCGCATGCTGTTAAAATATAATAAGTGGGTGCTTTATGGGGCGCTGAAGAAAGAGAGGTTTTGCTCAAACAAAGACGAGGTTCAAGGCAATCGCTGCCCAGCAGAGCTTGCAAAAGACCATTAAAAGAAATAAGTGAATGAAGAGCAGGTGTATTTATATTTATGCTGATAGAAGGTGGTGGGGTTTCTCCACTTCCCGCCGCGCTGCCACTGTTTCTTCTTTGCTTTTCCATTAAAGAGTCTCAGAAGCATATTGAACACAAAAAGAAACTTGCTTATGAATATTTGTTAGGGATATGAGTCCCGCCATGACTGAGTGCATTGTTGTTTGTGTGTGAACAGCTCGCTCCGCTGGTTAATTAGAAGTAAAAAAGCAGTAGCAAAGCATAATGAGAGAATTCCCCCTCTTTCATTCTGTCGCTTGCATTGTTGTCGTCACTGCTGTTCTCTGTGTCTTTGATGTGAGGCCGAGTAACCAGACAATGAGAGCGCATAGACAGGCATGCAAAAATTAAAGTCATTAAAAAACACTTCTTTTAACTCTGGAAACAACACAAACACCCACACGCACACAAATAAGTCACATTAATTGAATCCTCTAGTTGGCTCCAACAACGTCATGGCTGTAAGGGAAGTGTTGCTAAGAGCGTGTGATGCATGCGTGCATCCACACAGTACTAGGGGCGACATGTGTGTCAAGGCTTGAAGCCCTCTGACACCCACATCAGACTAACTCTCAATTAGTGAATCACAGAGGTTTAAAAGGGAAATGCTACAAGGGATGCTGGAGGATACAAAACAGCCTGGAAAGGAAAACTTAAAAAGGGAAAGCGCCAGAGGGTGGTGAAGAAAAAAAGGTGAAGAAACATGATCAGAACACAAGCTGATGGTAGATTTTAATATCTTCTCTGGACTTTTTTTTATACAAAACGTTGCATTTTCATCCTCTGCCAGCTGGGTCAGATTATCCAACGGGCATTATGGGCACAGGCCCACGCACACAGGGGGGCCAGCAAGACGTTGAGAGAAAGAAAGAAAATCCCTTGGTAACACAGCACTGAATGGACTGGACAATGGGATAGAGTCCTGTGTGGGACTGCTTATCCTCTACCTGCCTACTCCCCTAATTAACCATTATGTGTTTCCACCCCTCCCATCCAATCCCACCCTAATTCTGACCGTCCATGTAAAGCAATTAGAATGAAAAATGCTGCATTCACTTAAGCACTACCCTCATCAAATATTGTTTTTACTGCTTAAATCAAAGTTTTCTCACTGAATAAAGCACAAAAGATGAAAAGTAACATTCTCATCCTGGTCAGCTGTAATGGTTCCATATATGGATAAATGTAGAGCAGGTGACAGGACGGACTAATTTAGTAACATCAGAGTCATTTATACAGACTTTATGTACACATCATTTGTTATATAAGTCATTCAGAGGTAAATTATTTTCCTGATCATTTTGTGCAAGTGTCAAAATCTGCAGTAAACTGTTACAGACAGTGAGTCTCTGTGCCAGTACCTCTGCCTATGCGTCACCAGTGGAGAAGCTAACAGGCCTGGAAAGCTACTAGGTGATAATTTGAGCTTCTGGGTACATTTTAAGAATTAGACTGTGGTTGTGTCCGAAATCACTCCCTGTTCACTACACAGAGCACTATATAGTGAATACGCCATTTTGCAGTGGTGTCCAATTTCTGAGTGGGCATTGTTTTTCACTTTGTCATGCACTCATTCTATCCCACAATGCATTGTGGAAAGTAGTGAACAACCAATGGTCACTTTACCATCATGCATTGCGGTTGCTGCTCTCAAACATGATGGACGAACAAGAGGAAAACAGGAACACATATAAAAACATTTTAAAATGTTTTTTTGTTTGTTGTTTTAAACCAAAGTATTTAATCTGTATAGAAATGTTAAGGATTCAAAACAGAGTAACTTTTCCCCCCTGTGAGGATTGCAAGACATGAGACCATCATCTTTATGCAAAAATAAGTTATAATACACACGAAAATGTATACGTTTTTGCCACTAAAGACCCCAAACTTTTTTATCTTTTAGTATTTTTAATTTTTTGTGAAAATACATTACATTCAGTATCAGTTTTCAGTTCTATTGTTAATCTCGATCCTCAGCTGTTGTCATGGAAATTTACAAGCCATTGTTGCTAAACATTTGAATTGTGAGACGATGACATCATTGCCTATGGCCGGAGCAGTGTCCGAAATCATTTTTGTGTTTTGCAGTTGAGTCCACTATATAGTCCACTATATGCTTCTCACTATATAGTGGATAGGGAGTAGGGAATGAGTGCGTGGTTTCAGACACAGCCTGTGCCTTGTTGGCAAACTTAAACACTTTAAGTGCATGCAAAATTTACATTCAGACCCACTCCCAATGCAGCCTTCTAAACATGTTGTTTCTTGTAGACTAAGCAGGATAAGTCTCCTCAAAAAACTGTAGTAGGCTCTTTTGAAATAAGTCTGCAGCCTTACATTTCTTTAACAGTGTTTTGGCATTGCTATGAGTTGATATGTGTAAATGTGGTGGAGAATATAAAGCCCTGAATCTTTTAGTTTGGTGAAAAGTATGTTACTTCTGAGCAATGGCCGACCAACTATCAGCATGACTGATTGTTCAGGATGATCTTTGGTATCTTAAATCAATTTTTCAAAAAATTTAAAACATTTGAATCAAAAAGTGTGCGACTTTACCTTCAGCTGTCTCTTAAAAACCTTGTATACAACACAATCTGATTGGCAAGATGTCACATGAGTAGTAGTCAATCAAACTTAAGCCTAGGTGCCACTAACACAGTGAGTACTGGTATATGGCATCTTTTTCTGTTTTCCTGTTGCTGCTGTGCTTCTCTGTGCAGTTTCTCATGATGATAGACTTTGGGCTGAAATGTTTATTTTACTTTTGCCAAATTAAGTACAATATGTATGTTATAACTAACGCATATTCATTTAACCTTCATTTAATCTCAGGGAATCACTAAGGCCCTCATTTTCAATTTTGTAGAGTGATGCAAAAGAAACAAAATATATATGCATTTTAAAATATTGGTTATGGGTCTCTTTAACTACTAATAATCGGTATCGGGCCTGAAAAAACAGAATTAGTTGACCCCTACCTCTAAGTGTAACGAAATATCTATAAATGCAAAAAGAAATAGCCTGGGTAATGATATAAAAAGCTGCGCCCCACTCATCACAACATGCAAACATCATTTTTTAGCCAAACTGGAAAAAATCAGATTTATGTTATGTTATTTTTTACTTCTAAAACCTTATACACATACTGTAGCATAAATAAACAACTTAATTTTCATATTTTCTTCATTTTCATAAATAAATCTATACCTGTAACCACACATTTTACTTTTTTATGTTTGTTTCTTTAAATAACAGTTCCTATGGAAAATTTTTAGCACAAAATTCCTACCCTACTCTTGTTATGTAGTTTTAACAATAAACATCAGACATTCATGCTTTTTGGGAGCATACATAAAATGTTTATAGGTTATAGTCAGAAAAAGAATTGTTGGCATTTTTAATCAAGTTTTGTATTTAAATTATCTTGTACAACTGCCTGCTATATATAAAAAAATAAAAACTTAAAAGTTCAGAGTATGAGTGCTTTACATGGATAGTGAGCATGCCCTGGACCCTCCTCCCCCTGCTATAGGTGTTGTTCAGTGTGAATCCGATATGATAGAGGTGTTGATGTCATCCGTTTTCAGTCTGGAGCCTGTGAGTGTAAATCCTGTTTAAGCTGCAGGTGTTTCCTGCTGGCCATGGTGGTGGTGGGGGTCTTTCAAGATTTTGTACCCAGGTCCTTTACATTCTTAATACGGGCCTGTCCACCAGTATAACAAGTGCAAGAGTTTAAAGAAACTCAAAAAATGCACTTGAAAATGATTTATATTTTGTAAAGCTGAGAAAATAACAGCTACAGAGTACTGACATTGGGTCTGAGGACTTATTTTCTTCATTGAACATGAACTTAACTTCAAATCTGTCTTGAAAACAGGCACCAGTCTAGCTTGGTTGGTAGAGCAGGCATCCCGGCCAAAGTCCCCACTACTGGTAGCAGGATTGAATCCTGATTCTGGCGCTGTTTGGTGCACTCCTTCTCCCTCTCTCTGTAACTGTCTTAACTAATACAAAAAGCCTCAAAAATGATTTTAAAAATATGTCTCGGAAATAACTCCTAAAGCTAAACAGCTTGACAAGAAAAACATACAGGATAAAGATGGAGGAAGACAATCAACACAGACACAGCTGTCTTTGTGCTTCATAATGAAATATGACCAGATTTTGTGTGTTGCACATTTACCACTGCCAATCTGTACTCTGGAAAAGAAGAAAGAACTGTTTTAGGGTTTTATAAGGTTTTGGAAAAGACTCCCTGTAGCAAGGTGGCAGAAAGGATAAAGGAGGAGAGATTTCCTGGGGTCTGTGACTGACTGTCAAACACTCAGGTTTAAACCAGATTATTGTTTTACATTCTCTAGAGGTGAGATCCAACATCGAGGAAGAGTACTCCAAAGCTTTCACAGTGAATTGTAGTGCAACAGAAAAAAACGAAGAGGACTCTGGCTCCTGAGACCTGTTTAGTATTCAAGGAGAGTGGCAAGTTAAACAGGCTCTTGCTAGCTTGTTAATCGGTCACAGGCGGGTCCTAGTCCAAGCCCTAATCTGCCATAAAACACTTTAAGTGGAAAAGAGGCTCCCTGTCACAATTACTCACAGTTTTGCTCAGATGTTTGCTCCCTTAAGCTCTCCTGCTCCACAGTTTCCTTCCTCTATTTTTTTTGGTGTTCTAGTTGATTTGTTCGCTGTCCATCAATTAAAAGTTACAATACATTATGACACAACACTTCCAGAGGTGTAACTATAGATAGCTCAGATAGTGTGGCTGTAATAGGGCCCATGCTTTATGTTAAACTTGTGATGCAAGCGGGCCTCTAGCGCGAAGGTGTCAATGCTGGTTCAAAAAAAGCATCCTTTTCAGACACCTACATGTTATATAAGCAGTGAGACCTTCTGGTGTGTATTCCTTCAAACTAGATAAACCATCTCTGTCTCTGGCTAATTCTACATAAACTACAAAAACTATGAATATCTTTTAAAACTACTCAACCAAATTAATATTTTCCCATTGTCTTCATATACAAATGCAATGATGATTGCAAGGTAACGTGTGCATGTTCTTGTCCAACCGTGAGCCTATTTGATCATGTGGGAAAAATGGGAAAATGCAAAATCTAACAAGACTGACAATTTACACACACCTGCATGCCTTGTATGTACCGTATGTGTGTTTACTCATGCCTCTTAATTAAAGGGCCCAAAGTCTATCAAAATAGCCTGTCCTGGGGCCAATATTACTTCCTTTTGCCAGTGGTACGATACGATACGATACAATATGATACAATAAGGAACAGGACAGGACATTAGACAGAAAGATGCGATATGGCATGGTACAGAACGGTACAAAATTACACAATTAAGACAGGATTGGACAGGACAAGACAGGATGGCAGAGTTCTGTACAGAATGATTTGATATGATACAATAAGGTAAGGCAGAGTACAGATACAATGTGATGCAAAACAATATATGATATGATACAACACAAAAAACAAGATGGGACAGGATTGGACAAGATGGTAGGGTACAGAAAAGGATAATACGATATGACACAATATAGGGGTGTAACGAGATCTCGTGCCACAAAATCTCACAAAATCAAAACGTCACAAGATGTCTCGAGGTGAAAATCATCTTGCGAAATCAATACTGCCCAGACATAAGGAGCAGCAGCTCTCTTGACAGAAAACAATACCTAACTGGAAGTTATAAAAGATGACAAAGATGCCCTGGAAACTTTAAAATTGTTGGTTTGACAGCTAATGAAGCAACGAAGCTGATCTGTGACCCATTCAGATCATGCTCCATCTCCCACCCCCTCCTCCACGCGCGCTACTTTGGGCCATTCATGATCTGCAAATGCATAATAAGTGCATCATAATGGTTTGAAATGATTAAATGCCAATGCTGGAAACCTGTGCAGTCTCCGCAAGTTTGTGTATGCGCGCAGACGCGCTCATAGTGCTGGTATCTGTGACTTTGTAACTTTGATTCAGTCGCTGCTTCGTCATGTCTCCTTCTCTTCTCACAGTCTCTCAGTCACACATCCATCAGCTGTTCGGATTGAACACACCCTGCTAGAAAGACAGCTGCAGTAGACTTACAAAAGCTGCAGGACAGAGTTCTGGTCATAGACCGTTTAGATGATGGCCCTTCTGTGCAACAAGTTTAGCAGCATCAGTTAGGCCAAGTATGTTCTTTTAAACTCCATATCACAATGTCATCTTCTCTCCACCCTCTCCTAGTTAAATAAAAAAATAAACCTGAACATGAAACAAGCCCAAGCTGGTGGCCCAGTAACACCCATGTAAACATAGCTGTCCAGATCCTAGGTTTATTTCTTTCTTGTCTTCCTTATGTAGGGGTGCAGTGGTGGCAACGCCCAAACCTGATTGTTTTTAATTTGCACTCTAACACTCCAGTGCACATAATGCCTTTATATTAAAATCATTAAATAAAACAATAATACAGAAGTACATACCAGTGTACACAACAAACATCACATTTCTTGATATACTGTTTTATAGCAAAGACACAGCCATCTGGTCAGGAGTTTGAGTGTCTGTTGGGCTCCTTAATGATCACAACCTGAGGTTTGTTTATTTGTTGCAGAGAGAAAGAAATCAACCTCGACAAAATAAATCCCAGTATGCAACAAATATCACTAGCAGACACATTTTAATCAAATCCGGCAAGTTAACTGACTGAACTTAGTAAATGTTTCACCCCGATGATTGACTCCCTGCTCTGTGTTCTGGTCAGGTCTTTTAGCTTTAGGGCTGAGAAAAACATTTCCTTAAAAAGATTATATCTTACTTTGTTATTTTTTATTTGTGGGTCAGAAAAGGGAAAGGGTAAGCATGTGTTTTTTTATTTTACAAGAAAAAAAATACTACTTCATTTACATAAAGAAAGCCTACAAAGTTTAAAAGAAACGGAGGAGGATAACATGAAGAGGGACACTACTCAGTCCGGCTCATGGATGAATTTCACACAATCAGGGAGAAAATCTGACGGCCTTCCTGGTTCATGTTGCAAGCTACTCATAAAGCATTCAGGGATCACTCTTTCCATGAACCAGGAAGTCAACTTTCATCAGCCTTCACCTCCAAATTATGTGAAATTCATCCATGAAATGACAACAGTGGTTTAGAATTTTATCTGAATAGAGTCAATTCAAAACAAGAACTGAGCAGAGGAAGTTAGTAGAGCAGAGCGTCTTTATTCTACTTGAATGTCTAGCGGGACTGCACGGACAGTGATGGGGGTCAGGAGTGGAAGAATGGACTGGAGGACAGAATCCAGCTGATGGCATGGAATAATCAGCCTCCATCCTTAATCAGCACAGAACTAGACCTTTTGAGTGTGTCGCTTGGTAGTTACAGCCATCTGAACTAAGCCATCACAGCTCTAATCAAGCAGTCTGATGGTTTTTCATGTGATTAAGATCTTGAAATTGCAAACAAACAGTTTTAAGATGTTGCAAGCAAATGGAAGTAGAAATTTTATTTTGAAAGACTTTAAATCAAATATTTGGCTAAAGTAGAAAACGGCATTTGATAATATACTTTGAATTTGGGAAATGGTTTTATCTTTTTCTTAATTCTTAAATAGACTTCAGCCTGATTTGAGCAGGACTCATGGTGCTGTACTCACTAGTACATAAGAAATTGGCTGCAGTGGCTAAATTTGTCTTATTTGGAATTAGTAATGGAATCATACAGCCTGATGTCATGCATTATCAAGATGAAATAGATACAGAATAAACTGTTAATAAGTGACACTGTCCTCCTTATAGAGACAGAATTTAGTGCAGTAAATAAAGAAAATATCACTTTAAATTAAGTGACTGAGAAAGATGTTCACACCCAGTCACACCAGTGTGAACTCACAGGCTTCCAGAATGTTGCAGAGTGGACCGTCACAAGTAAAGATGTTCCCAGGCATCTATTTCCCTATTTGGTTAAACACCCATTTAAACTGTGTTTAAGCCACTAATCTAAAGAGGTGAAAATACTAAGAAAGGAGTCATACTGATCACAGGGTCAAAGTGTCAGAGGGTATGATGTGAGCATGCTATGCTGTGTTGAGTGTGGCTAACATTAGCAGCTAGCTTCACAAGTCTTTGCAGATTAATAATGTGATCTGATGTGTGGCCTCTTGTCAGTTCGGTTAATATCCATGATTATAACCCTCAACAGCCTGCTTTGTTTCAATTTAAAGTTTTTACATGGCATTTAACCACAATGTCAGGCCTGTGTTTATAAAAAACAATGGCCAATAAATCTAAACAAACTCATAAATCTTGTGTCAGCTAATTTGATATGAAAATTGGCCGGTGCTAAACTAGACTTTATGAGGCCATTTTTGATGCTACATCCCATGTTTCTTTGACAACAATAGATGGCAGCAATGGCAGTTACTATGACAAGACATGTCACATTGTAACTGTAGAAATCAAGAATTTCTTTGACTTCAATAACTTTTGGAAATACTTGATTTCATGCAAGAACTCAAATCAAAATATACAGTAATGTGTGTAACTTTTAGAGATGTAGGGCACTAAGGACTTATTACATTACATATGCCACAACCCGGGAGAGGGCAGCCTGAGTAAAGCTTAACACATGTCAGACACGTGTCGGTCAGTAGCCAAGGTCAAGCTTGTCGGCATCACTTTTGTCTGGGCCTTTTCACCCCTGGTGATACGCCCGGAGTACACTGGGTGATTTTCTGCCCTTGGGACATCCATAGCCGACCAGTGGCTCCTGGCGACTCGCCCGAACAGTACTGTACATAAGGCTTACTTGCAACATCCACACCTTGCTCTGTGAGGGCTTTGCTATTTCTTCAGCAGATTTCTTTTCCATGCCCCTGGTAATATGCAGTGACATCCAGAGCATGACCAGGGTTGTGCCAATACTCCTTCCCATTCAATTTCGCCTTTCTTGCCACATTTATGCTCCATGTCAGCCACAGTGGCCAAAACATGCCTAAAAGGTCTGCACAGTAAAGTATATGACAAAGGAGTAGCTTTAAATTGATTTAATAATCAATCCTGTGCCCTGATGATACATTTTTACTCATTATGTGGTCATTTTAGGGGATTGGCATTCATTTAAATATTTTTGACATCCACTTAAAAACTCCTTAAAGGACCATTAAGAAAGATTTCTGTTTTTTTTTATTATTGGAGATTCTATTTCTTGTTTTAAGATTTCAGATTCTTTGTTGGATGTTTTCTTAATCATGTGTTGGCTGTCCTCTTTGAAATGAAGGTAGCGACATATAAGACGCTGAGAACTGTGAGCCCATAAAAGCTACCAGCTTAAGGTTAAGGGGCCAAAATCCCAGAGTACTAGGTCATTTAAAAATGATTATATAGTAGTATAATATATGGGACAGTTACACAGTGGCAGCCATTTTTAATATGAGTTTTTAACTAAAACGTCCAATTTATCCTCTGACTGTTCCATGTAGGTGTTGCAGTCGTCTTTGTTGTGTATTTTCAGCCTTGTGTGTATTTGTGCGTTCATGGGGATGTGGTATCAAACTTGGCTGACTCTCATGTAGCTGTGTGAGTCAACCTGCTGACAGGAAAATGTAACAAGGGAAAGCTGATATAGGCTTCAGGTGGTTTCACTGTCATTTATATAATGGGTTCTGGCACACAAACGCACATATACACACACTGCACGGATGCAAACGCACACAGACCTCATCTATACAGCACTCTGTTTGATTTCAGAACACTGCATCAAACACATTTTTCTTGTATGTTCAGCAGGTTTTCTGCTCTGGTGTTCACACATCCCTCTCCTTGTGTCTGAAGGCATTAAAAGCTCCTCTCACCAGAAGGAAAAACAACTGTATTTTCTGTTAAAAGCAATAAACCTCTGTGTGAAGTGGTCAAACAGGTCTGTAGTTTCTTGAAAGAAGCACAGTTCGCATTAAATCCCTTTAAAAATGAATCTGTGGCTGCAGCTGGAGCCTGATGATATTCACTTTCCTTCTATTCGTCACGTCCCCGCTACAGCTCCTGCACCTATTCTCCTCGCAGCTGGAACTCAGGGGCCAAATCTGAATGCTTCCAGAGTCAGGTTCCCTGCAGCTTAAATAGGAGACATGCAAGCAAATTCAGCCTGAGCATGTGTGTGGAAGTGTGAGTGTGTGCATGTACCCCACAGGTGCAGACTCCCACAACCCCGGAAGGAAAAAGAATCTAGGCAGCAAAATAGGAATCCCTTGTAGCATATGAATGAGCCTGAATAAGGGGGATGGATGGAGTGGAGTGGGGTGTGTGTGTGTGCCTATGAGTGTGGGTGCTAGCAGGGATAGCATTCAACCCATTGGGACACCAGCCTGCAGCAGGACACAGGTGCCACATCCTACAGACACATCAAACACAGGCAGTTATAGGTGACAAAGAAAAAGCTGCTGGAAGGACACGACCTGCACCACAACTTGAAATCGGCAGTAAGAAACTCACTTTAGTGTTAACAAAATGCTACTACAATGCTGTTACGCTCAGTAAATCAACTCAAGAAACAAAACAATGTGTAACAACATTAAATTTATCATCACTTGTGCTCCACAGCACTAATAAACCATTTTAATTATCACTGATTGTGCCCCTATGGAGCAATAATTAGATGCTCTACACAGATTGTTTTGGTCTGTCACTCCTCCTAATGCCAGCTTTTTTGCTGTTAAGATCTATTACAGTATTTGACAAAAATAAACAGTATATGATCTACTTACAACAGTTAATTGTAGCCAGATTATTTGATTGGGTAAGAGCCATTACAGGCTTGTTTTTACAACAAACAGCAGCACAGGACCTCTTTCCACTCAGGCTCATTTCTTAAATCTGGATATTTATACCACACAAAAACTTACATAAAGCCATCCAAGCCTTGGTATTATATTAACATGCTTGTTTACTGTAACTATTTTTATTTTGGTACCTCACAGGCTTCCAAACATCAAATATAACTTGTCCAGAAAGAAACAGCAAGGCTGCTATTATGATGGAAAAACAGTAAAGTATCACATCCATACTACCATGCCTGCTCCTGCTTTATATCCAATACCAAATTTAAGTCAAAATTCTTACTTATGTCTCTCAAACCCTTAATGGCCTCACTTCAACCTAACCTATATGGGCAAAAATATTCGGCTACCTGACTGTTACACCAACAGGCAGGCAGTGACAACGTATTCAAATACATGAACTTTAATATGGAGTTACCAGCTAGAACAGCCTCCACTTTTCTTGAAAGGAATAGAATTTGTGCCCATTCAGTCTGTAGAGCATTTATGAGGTCAGGAACTAACGTAAGACAAAAAAAGGCAGTGCTTTCTGGCGCAGAGGAGTCATGACGTAAGCAAGCAGCTACATGAGGCCGGTGCAATTATAGTGGAAGAGAATAGCGTGGATGCTGCTATAGCGTCAGTTTTGTCAGAGCTTGGTGACATTTCGTTGTTAAAAGAAGAACAAAGAACATCATTGAGTTATTTTCTTTTTAAAAACAACAAATTTGTGTACTGACATGTCTACAGTTGCTATGGTTCGCATTATGCAGTTCTCTATGTTGTTTTCTCCTCTGTAGCAGCGCACACCTACAACGTCACCTTTAGTTGCTCTGAATTGCCCGTAAAGATGTGACAGACAGAACATTCATTCAGTCACCCTCCAAGTTTTTTTTCAAAGGCTTTGTTGATTTCAAACACAGTCTATGGGAAGTTTTCCAGATGGATGTGGGAAACAAATCAATCTGTCTGCAAAACAGAAAAGTGTGATGTCATACTGCCAGTGTGCTTTACACCGCTCCATCCGACACTTGTCATTGGATTTGGGGATGTGAGGCTTGCATGCAGGTGCTCAGCCATGGAAACCCATTCTTGCTGCATACTTCCTGTGCTTACATTAATGTCAGTGGGAAAAGTGGTGGGCGGTAAATTGGTATAAATTCCGTCACCGGTAAAATTTCTGCCAAGGAATGGATTTCTGCAACACCATCATTACCGGTTAAAATGCATGGGTGCACTTGTAGTGCCCACATGAGGCATACCTGATGCTACCACTAGCGTAGCAAGGTGATAGAAAACAGCTCAGTCTGAGTCCAGTCAGCAGTAAATTTTGCTCTTGCATTAAGAGCAGCCAGGTAACTAACTGAACGTCACTCACTCATTCCGCTGTACTACTTTGCAATACAGTAAACAGGTTAAACCTGAGTTATTTCCTCTCATCAAGTTTGATGTCTATAAGAACAGCAACATAACAACTGTGCAGACTTTGCAGTGTATCTGTCAGTCTGTCAGGGGATTTACCCTGAGTGATTTGGTGTAAACAACAGCTTAAAAATGTGTTTAAACTTGTGATTTGCTCAATCTAAGTCCATGCTGAGTCCAAGAAGTTGGCTGTGGCGTTAAACAAAGTCGGAGATGCAGCTGTAAACACTGTAACTGCAAAAAGTGGTTGGTATCGCTGCAGAAGCTAAGTTTAATTAATGAAAAACAAGCTACTTTGGTTGTTTCTTTCTGAAGTCTGTAGCTGTTATTATTACTGGAGTGCTTTTATTATTATCGCTCCCAATTGGAAATGTGATTTAGTCAGTTGCAGCTTTACTCCCCTCAGCATTACAGAGGTGAAACTTAAATCTGCCTCTCTGTCTCTCCATTATGAGCTATTTAGGCAGTCTACTCATACGCAGTTTGACAAAGTGTGACATGACGACAGAAAAGCCTGCTATTGGTTGTCACAGCACAGTCACAGTGCATTGTGGGAGACAAAGCAGACAATATGGTGGATAGCAATAGCCACTAGCAGCAGTAACTTTACAAAATGTATTAAAAAAGATAAAAAGACATTTAACATTGGAATCACTGGCATTACATCATTAGCCTCTAGGAATCATGGGTAGTGTCATTGGAATGGCAAAATGAAGGGCTTGCAGAGGAAAAAAGTAAGTGACCATGATTTATGGTTCAAATGATATTTATATTCAACATTTTGTTATCTGTCTCCCCCTTTTGTTGTATACGTGGGTCTCAAAGGGTTAAAAAACATTGGGAATGCACCTGGCAATGTTTGTGCATTGTGTCATCCTTCAGTAGTTTTTATCTGGTAAACCCGCATCACCTCCGTTAACATCCACTCAGTGAAAGAGCAGTCAAATTCCCTTACCACTGTGGTTCTCCTTTCCTATCCTCTTACTTACACCTTTCCTTGACCCTGTGGCGTTTTTCATCAAGGTAAAGAAAAGTAAACAGGAAAGGAGTCAAAGTAATTTTGAACTTTTCAGATGGACCCTCCATCCTGCTAAATTTGTGTAGTCAGATCTGGCCTCATGTCCTAACAGGTTGCATTCATCATGTCCGATTATGATTTTTCCTACACATTACCTTCATTTATGATGTGTCAGATCATTTTCCACACACTAACACATGTCACACTAAACATCCCAGCTTCCTTTGAGTACATAAACTAGAAAAAATATCCCACCAGGCACTGTTTTAAAAGCTAATAATAGGAAACAGTGCAAATAGTTCGAGTCTATCCAAACAAGAAAGCAGCAAAGAGACTTAAGGTGCTGCTTTTCAGCCAGGTAAACAAAGCTGTGGTAAACATTCCTCCTTCAGCTTCCATTAAGTAAAGCCAGCTGAGCGAGGCCTTCACCTGCGCAATGAATGAGCGTGTCTCAATCTGATTGGGGTAATAAGCACAATCCACTTCAGCTTGAGATGACTTCATTTGTAGCAGCAGTGCTCAGCTTTACAGCGAGGGCTTTTTCTTGATTGGATGATTTTTTTTTTTGTTTGTTTTTTTATTTTATTCAGAGCACCAGCGAGCATTAAGGGCACTCAAAGAAAAACAAATTACTTTTCTAGGTGCCGTACTTGTGAGCGTGTTTGAGAGTGTGTGCATTTTGTCCTACCAATGTGTGGGCTGAAAGCAGATTAGTATGAAGAGGCAATATAATCAGCACTCCTGCTAAAATGAGAGTGAGATAGGGAGGAGAAGATCGGTCTGCTGTGTTATCATGCTGCACTGACCCTGTTTGTGCATGGGCTGAAGCACTCTATCACTTCCTCCATCACTAACTTCAGCTTTAAGTCACAAGATAGAAACTCAGCTGTAAACAAAAACTTATCTCTTTACCTCCTTCAATTGTCCTCACTCTTTCACGCACCTGCATGCATCCACACAGCAGCAAAACTGCTACGATACTCATCTCCTTAGTATGCTGGGAATCTTAACACAAGCTTTTACCGCAGATGTTACTGATACTGAATTTATAAGAGGTGTTTTGATGTGCTCTGAAACCACCAAATGCAACACAGTGACACTTTCAATGAGACAGAACTCAGATGAGGGCATTTGTGCATTTGTGACAAGCTGCTCGAACAATAAGCATTGATTTGGCAAGCAGAAATAATATAATGTAATGATGTAATGGCTAATTAACTTGGCTTTTAAATAATGAAAAATAAGTGAGGAACACAGGCCCACTTTGTCCTCTGCATGATTAGGCTTGATTTTATCTAATTGAAACAGCAGAGAGGCTCAGAGACAGCTGTGGTAAAGACCTGT
The DNA here is from genome assembly GCF_018320785.1 of Cheilinus undulatus. NCBI lineage: Eukaryota > Metazoa > Chordata > Actinopteri > Labriformes > Labridae > Cheilinus > Cheilinus undulatus. Next base: position 33,902,544 of record NC_054873.1, read on the forward strand.
CATCACTACTGTAGCTGCAAGGTGGTTTAATTTTTAAAGAGGAAGAGCAGCGAGCATGGAAGGCTGCAGAATGTGGTCTTGTTAGAGACCACATTCTTTCACTCACTCCAATAGTTTGTTTGCTCTGGTATGATCAAAGGACCAGTTTGTTACACTGTTGAAAAATTATACCAACTACAGTCTGGTTCACATGAGAACATTTACAGGCAGACCAGTTAGGTCAGATGTGATGTGAGATAAAAACGCTCAATCAGAATATTTGTGGTTTAAAAATGCATACACAAGTATATCAGTATGCAACCTTGATACTTGAACCTAGGGCTGTGACCTTCGCCAAAGCCTAGTCCCACCCATAGTCTAATTCTCCCATTGAAATTACATTTCCATAAGGCCCAAACCATATGTGTGCATCCAAAAGGTTTCATGATGCACACAGGTTAATATTGACATGCCTGTGTTGAATATGATTACACATTGCTCCAGTTCATAATCCAGTTTAAACTGGCACAGTTTAAATCATCTTATCTCCATTTTAAAGATCAAGATACTAAAACTGTGCAACAAGATGCCAACAAGATGCACTGTTGTGCATTTCCAGGTAAAAGTGCATTAAAACAGTATCCAAACTACTGACTACTAGGTATGCATGATATTATTGGCATGGTATTGGTATCGGCAGATGTTAGCAGATACGAAGATTACATCCAATATTTTGGCTAAAGAAATCTGCGTTTATCAGCTGTAAATATTGGCTGTATGGCCAAATAGGTTATTGGAGTTTAAGGTAGGACCAACAAACCTACATCAGCTGAGGACTTTACTGTATTCATCATCATTCCTTACATTTTAAAGTCTGTTTTAAGGACTGAAATTTGAAATTATGTCTATACTCAAACTTTAAATTGTGTGTTTTAAGGATTGGAGTTTTAGGTCTGAACCATATTTAAATATCGGTATCAGTATAAGTATTGGCTAAAATTGTTTTGTAAATATCGGCATATCAGATATCTGCAAAAATCCAACTTTGTGCATCCCTACTGTCTTCCTACATACATTGGTTGCTGCTTTCTGATACACTGATTAGATATTTGTGTTAATGAGCAGCTGAACAGGTATACCTAATAAAGTGATCACTGACCATATGTTAGTTTTAATATTTTGGGCTTTTATATTGAGGATTGTTCTTTAAGTATCCAGATGTAGCATTTTTACTGTCATTTATCTATGGGTCCGGTTAGATGATCTTTCTTCATGAAACTTAAGTAGCATGCAGGCAAACTCACCTTGGATGCTTTAATAAGATATAACAGAGATGTGACAGCATGTGCTTTATGTATTAAGCAGCATCATACTCTCTGTAAACCATAATCTTCTAACTAATTTGCTGTTAGTTTGATGTTGTTAAGTGCTTCATTGTTGTTTTCATTGTACTTTTAATGCTCCATAGTGTTTGTCTGACTATATTACTATAACACACTCCATAAAACTTTAACTTGGGGTCAGCATAGGTGGCGTGCCAACTCAGCTCGCAAATGGCACAAGCCTGTAGGGAATTCTGAATTCTGAATCAATGTCTGCATCTTTTTTTCTATGTTTAAGTATATGTATACACATATATGTAAACACATCTATTTACCACTCTCACTCTCATTTTAAATGCATAACATTTCATATCTTGCTCTATCATCCAGTGTTCAATATGCGAGTGCTGGATGATTTCCTTCCCATTCTCATTGCTTTAAAACAGAATCAGATGGTCAGGAGAAGTGCTAGACTCATGTATTATGCGTATCGGCTCATTGCCAGTCCTCCTATCCTCCTCTCAATGTAAAAACACCTCATTTCCCCGCAGCAGCATGTTTGAGAGGGAGATAATAAGAACTGAATCGTCTTGCTCTGCTGAGGCAGGTGGATCTCCATGTCAAATGCAGCTGAAAAAAAAAGCCTCCATTTAGAATTGTAAAAAAAAGGAAAGTAACAAACGGGAGGTAGGGAAGTAGTCAAATTTTTGTGGGAAAGAGGAGGATGAGAATCAAGAATTAAACAAAGAGCAGCCAAGCAGGAGGGAGATGGAAGATAAGAGGGCGGAGGAGGAGGTGGAAGAAAGTGTGATGGCATTAGACGTACAAAGCCCTCTCTGTCAGACGGGCTTTTTCAGAATGTACCCTCTTTGCCATCATGTAAACCAAGCAAAGCAGCGTTGGGTGCCGACATTTGAATCTCCGACTCAAGACAAATAAATAGCTTTTGTTTGCAATTCTTGCCTTTAAATTTGTCTTTCCTCACCCAGCAGGAGAGAAAATTGTTGCCTTTTTCTGTTCTTTTTTTATTGTGGGGCTAAGTGCCGCTGCTGTTGTAGCTTCAGACAAGATCTACACTTGGAAAAATAACTATTTCAGCACAATGGAGGAGAGCTTTTAATGTGGAGGGGGCAGAGCAGGAAATGGTTACAATGGCATATGAAGAAAGTGAGGAATGTGTTAATCAGTGGGTGTTTTAGTGAACAGCACCAATCTGTTGTGCTTGAATCCAACCATGCATCAAATCCATGAGGAATATTAATGAAAATAAAGAAGAAATCTTTAAAAATAGATAGAAAGTATCCATTAATCCTGCAATAATGACTGCTGCACATGAGACAAGCCAGCACAGGCAAAGAGAGAGCTGAGATTCAGAGTCAGGAATTTGCTGGAATATACAAAACTTTGCTTTATTTCTTTTTCCATCAGTTTGTTTACCTAAAAATCTGCCTACGACTGAACTTTCTGTGACACCTTGTTTTATAGCATCTTTTAAGCCTTCAACTTTTCCCCACAATGAATGCAACAAATAAAACTCAGTTTTTCAAAATAAAAACTTTCCATAAAAGCAGAGAAAAAGTTTTGAAAAAATCACCTAAAAAACTCAGAGGTATAGAACATCATGATCTCATCTCATCTCAATTTTAAATCAGGCAACATGCTTTATATTGTATGGCATTAATGCTTTAGATATTTTTTAAATAACCACAAAAAAAAAATTCTCGTCTTTAAGATTTCCCTGGCAGCTTGACTCTTCACTTCATGAGTCTATACACGAGTGCTTTTGGTGTGAATGAATGAAACATGAGCAGAAGTTGGCAGCAGGTAAGAGAATAATGGGAGGCGAGTTAAGCACAGTTGGTATACACCCCTTGTCAAGAGACTACAGTCCACGCCACACTGGTACCAGGTTCAGCCCCCATGCATGTCATCCCTCCCTCTCCTTTAGTGATGTGTCGTTCCTGAACGAGCCGGCTCGTCTACGTGACCAACAACACCTAGATCCTGTTTGAGAGCTGTTTTATATCATTATTTCTATTACCTCTATTATTTTTTATGCACCACATTCAAAATTATTATGCAAATGATTTTTTTCTCAGATTTTCCTAAACAGTCATAGCAAATAATCAGTATAATTTTCAAATCATCAACCATTACAGCATTACTCAAATGTTATTGAAAAAAACCTCCCAATGAAAACTTTATATATATATATATATATATATATATATATATATATATATATATATAAAGAAAAACTCAAATTGCACTGTTCCAAATTAAGCACAACAGAGTTTCAAAACATTTCATAGGTTGTAAAGAACTGAAAATGATCATTTGTTGAATTTGTAGCATTAGAAGGTCATATTTACTAAAATCAAAAGCTATTTCAATCAAAAACATCTTAACAGGCCAAGTAACATGTTAACATATGACCCCTTCTTTGATATCACCTTCACAATTCTTGCATCCATTGAACTTTTGGAGAGTTTCTGCTTGAATTTCTTTGCAAGATGTCAGAATATCCTCCCAGAGCTGCAGTTTTGATGTGAACTGCCTCCCACCCTCATAGATCTTTAGCTTGAGGATGCTCCAAAAGTTCTCAATAGGGTTGAGGTCAGGGGAGGATGGGGGCCACACCATGAATTTCTCTCCTTTTATGCCCATAGCAGCCAATGACACAGAGATATTCTTCGCAGCATGAGATGGTGCATAGTCATGCTTGAACATAATTTTGCTACGAAAGGCACGGTGTTTCTTTTTGTACCACGGAAGAAAGTGGTCAGAAACTTTCTATACTTTGCTGAGGTCATTTTCACACCTTCAGGGACCCTAAAGGGGCCTACCAGATCTCTCCCTGTGATTCCAGCCAAAACGTAACTCCACCACCTCCTTGCTGACATTGCAGCCTTGTTGGGACATGGTGGCCATCCACAAGCCATCCACTACTCCACCATCTGAACCATCCAGGGTGGCACAGCACTCATCAGTAAACAACACTGTTTTAAAATGAGTCTTCATGTATTTCTGGGCCCACTGCAACCGTTTCAGCTTGTGAGCATTGGTTAGGGGTGGCTAAATAGTAGGTTTATGCACAGCTTCAAGCCTCTGGAGGATCCTACACCTTGAGGTTTGTGGGCCTGCATTTTAGCAGCTGCTCTCTTAATCTGATGAATTTGTCCGGCAGAACCCTTCCTCATTATGCCTTTATCTGCACAAACCCATCTGTGCTCTGAATCAGCCACAAATTTCTTCCCGGTATGATGATCACGCTTAGGTTTTCGTAAAATTTTTAACTAATCAACTAATTATCACAGGCGTCTGAGATTGATTTCAGTGATCCAAAGAGCCATGGGACACAACACCAACCATGACTTTAATTATAAAACAAAACATTGCATGTTTATGACACCAAAATCCAATTTGCATAATAATTTGGAACACGGTGCAGGTTTTGGATTGTCTGTGTATTAGGTGATTGATTATTAGGGATGATCTTTTCTCAATGTTACTCTACCACAGGCATACCACATATTAAGAACTAGAAAAGCACTGGGAGAGCGCAGACCTCTGCCATTAGCCCTATCTCCCAGTAGTAAAGAATCCTACAAAATTCCTGGATCCAGTCAGTGATCTGGATCACTTCCAAAATCTAACCAGTTCTTCCTTATGCCATTTCTGACATTTCCTGAAAATTTAATCAAAATCCGTCCATAAGTTTTTGAGTTATGTTGCTAACAAACAAACAAACCCTCCCGATCACATAACCTCCTTGGAGGTAACTAACAGAGGTGGGAGAAAGTCATTGTCTTGCAAGTCTCAAGTAAGTCTCAAGTCTTTAATCCCAAGTCTCGAGTCAAGTCTCAAGTAAAGACGTGCAAGTCCAAGTCAAGTCTCAAGTAAAGACAAGTCAAGTCCGAAGTCATAGGTTTGAAATTTTTGAGTCCTTACAAGTCATAAGCACTGTTTACCAAATAAAATGCCATTTTAACAATGTAACAATCTAATAAATTTGACAAAAACAATAAATGTATTTTGAATTGTTTTATTTTTTTAAAATAAAATAAGACCAGTGTGACAGAATTTAATCACACAGAAAAAGAGTGCTGACATAGCATTCAGGATATGATCAGTGCTAAGCGGTGCAACGACAAATGAACTTCTGAAGACATTGTACAGTCATTTTAACTCATCTAATGTGAGTGTGTGAGTCTGTGTGGTGAGTGTGTGTATATGTATAGGTGTGTGAGTGGATATATAGGGTTTGTGTGTGTTTGTAAGTGAACATGTTTGACTGGTCAGCATTAGGTATAAGGTGTTATAACCAGTTCTTAACCTCAAGTTATTTGTTATGTGTTAAGTTATAAGACCCCAAGTTATGTGAACACAATGGCTGCCTCCTAGTGAATAAACAAAAAAAAGAGCTGATGAATCATGGGTGTCTGTTTGGGTATTTATATTTCATATTTGGACATTTACTGTAGTTCTGTGACTCTGTTAACTTAAAGTTGTGCTTTCTACTTTTCTTCCTCTCATTATTATTGCTGTTAGCTAAGGGGGGAGGGTCCCCATATTGGTCTTTGCCCTGGGCCTCCAAATGGCTAAAGCCGGCCCTGCCTCACACCTGCAGCTCCCCCTCACAAAGCATTCTGTCCTGCCAGTTTGTTGCTTTCATTTTTCTGTTTCTGCCCTTTTGACAGTAGCTATTTGTCATTAGTATGTTTAAGATCAAATAAAACACCCATGTTTGGACAAGTCTTTCTAAATTTTACATTATTTCAAAATATGATCCATGTTTGGCTCGTTGATGATGATGCGCATCGTAAAAGTCATCATCAAGTACGAGAACGGGAGAGCATCAACAGGGAGTGACTGAAGAAATGTGTTAAAACAAGGACATTAGAAGCTTATCTTGGAACACAAGACAGCACACCTCTATGAATTAACTTAATGAAGAAACGTGCCACCAGCAGACTTCCTCTGCGGTCTTTTACACACATTCTTCTATCCAGCACGCACCCAAAAGCAATAACATACAAGTTTTCATTTGAATTTGGAAGTTAAAGTCTGTTTTCTTTGTGTGGACTTAGATTTATAGAGGATTTTGGGAGGATTTTTCAAAGTAAGCCTTAAAAGAGCCACAAGTGGTCACTGCCACATGCAGCTCGAGAGCTGGGGGTTGAGTATCACTGCGTTAGTTGAATACTTTGAATGGGGCACATTTTACTCAACACACTCACTGAAAATCTCAAGTATTTTCAAGTCATCGGACTGAAGTCCAAGTCAAGTCCCGAGTCATTGATGTCAAAGTCCAAGTCGAGTTGCAAGTCTTTGATGATATTGTCAAGTCGAGTCCAAAGTCATCAAAATTGTGACTCGAGTCCAAGTTGCGTGACTCGAGTCCACACCTCTGGTAACTAATGCTTGATGGTGCAACATTTATGTTTTAGATCAGGTGTGTCACACAGCCCAGTCAGTCAGCAAATATCGTCTGACCCCCAAGGTGTTTTGGGGGAACAGTATATTTAGAAAAATATATACATGATATTTTCATCATTTAAAAAAACAGGGCAAAGTTGAGGTAAAATACCAGCACAAATGTCAATCCTATGTCATGACAAAGCCGGACTCATCCCTGCTCTCTTTCCCTGTATTTCCTGTCTCACCAACCAACCCACAAAATGTGAAGTAAGCCAGACCAGCCCTTAGTTCGTTGTCTGCTAATATACATAATCTGTTGGTCTGTTCAGATTCTGAGCCAATTGTGGTATCAAATTGAGTCAATATAATACACCCTGCCCTTCAACTGTTATCTCCACACACAGATTTCCTCCTACAGCTATAGAAGCACACAGCTGGTCTCGTGTCAACACAACAACTGGAAGACAGGAGCGGGTCAGCAGGAGATCATTTGTATTGAAAGGGCATTCTGAGAAGGCTGTTTAGAGCTTGTTTATATGGGGTCAAAAAACATCCTCTGATGTTTGATACTCAACATTGTCTCTAGTAAATAATGAACAGTTCCGGCTCAAAAGCTTGCTCAGGTAAATTGTAATATTTACAAAAATATCTAAATATAACAAATGATAGAATAATGCTGCACCCTACTACAAAGAAGGTCATGAATCTATAAAAGATTCTTATTCTACATTGTATTTTTAGAGAACTCCACTTCTCTTTCTGACAGCTGAGACAGGCACTGACACCTTTAGGTTTATTGAGCTAATACCTTTGTAATGCCCTCTGAGCACAGTGTGAAGCTAAAAAAACACATCTAGGACAGTCTGGTGGATGTCCATCCATCAGTCATGAGTGCAGGAGTGCAGACAGCTCGGCTGAGTTGTGCACACACAGCAGCATATGCTTGCTCATAAAGGGAAAGCATGACTTCTCACTGAAATACAGATAAGAGGGAATTTCAAGTTACAGTTTAATTACCTTTAACATGAGTTTAAATTCTGTGTTCTCAACCACTGATATGGCTTTAGATCTGCTGATATTTAAAAAAAAAAACTTTTTTTCTGCTGTTGCTGCTCAGGATTATCAGCAAAAGGCTGTTTAAATATCATGTTAGCTCTATGGTGCTTCTTTCTAGTTGCAGTGATTTTTATGTTTATGCTATGCTGTTTCAGATTTATTAATAGTTGGACATTTCTGCAACATATCTGATGCTTTTCTTTATTGTTACACAAAGTGCCTTTATAAAGCATTCACCACCTCGGATGTTTTACGTTTTGTTTGACTGATATTATAAATCAATAATGGTCAATATAATTTGTTTTTTTTGACATAAATCCTTCCAAATAAACTCTTTAATGTGATGTAGAAACAGCCTTCTACGAAGTAATAATCAAACAGAACTATATAAAGTAAAATAAGTGTTGGTTTAAATATTCAATCACTTCAAAGTGATTGATTTAATTCAACAGAGGTCCAGCCAATTGGTGCTAGTAGTCTAACAATTAGCGAAAAGGAAATCACCTGAGTGCAGTTAATGTGTCTCAAATGATACAGACACCTGTGTCTGGAAGGTCTAGTCGCTGGTTAATCAGTATTCCTGGCTACCATTGCACCATCAAAACAAAAGAACACTCCAAGTGACTCAGAGAAAAGGTTACTGAAAATTATAACGAGAAATGGCAGGAATATGGCACATGTGTAAATCTATTTAGATCAGGCTGTCCTCACAAACTGAGTGACCATGCAGGAAGGAAACCAGTGAGAGAGACCACCAAGACACCTATGACTACTCTGAAGGAGTTACAAGCTTCAGCAGCCGAGATGGGAGAGACAAATAGTACTTTCTGGCCATCAGACAAGACGCTACATTTGGTGGACACCAAGCACTGCACATCACCAAAAACACACCATCCCCACTGTGAAGCACGGTGGTGGCAGCATCATGCTGTTAGGATGCTTCTTGGCAGCCAACTCTTGTAGGCTTGTAAAGGTAGAGGATAAAAATGAATGTAGCAAAATATAGGAAAATCTTGGAGTGCAATCTTACTCCGTCTGCAAGAGAACTACAGCTTGGAAGATAATTTATTTCCAGCAGGACAATGACCCAAAGCAAACAGCAAAAGCTACATAGAAAATGGTTTCAAGACAACAAGGTGAATATTCTGGAGTGGCCCAGTCAAATCCCAGACCTCAATCCAATACAGAATTTGTGGTTAGACTTGAAAAGGACAGTTCACACTCAATCCCCAAGCAATCTGACAGAGACATTACTTTGCAGAAGTCAGTTTTCAGCATTTATGAGTGTTTTTCTTTTTATATAATTTTTCTTTAAGGAAAAAAAAAAGCAAAATTATATTGACCACAACTGATTTCTAAAATTAATAGAAGGACAAAACATCCTAGGGGGTAAATATTTGTTATAGGCACTGTAAGTATGATGCTAGATGTGGGAATACTTAAACTATAGAGCACTTCCTAGCAGTGAACTAAAGTGAATTTAGTTAATGAAGAGATGTTTAAATTCTGATCACACTGGCGAACGCCACTCTCAAAGCAAGTATGCACAGTTGTACAAACACAAACACAGCAGCAGAGCAAACAAGAAACTTTCCTCTTCTCTTGAATATTTTTCCTCATGACTGGCCACAATAGAAAAAAAAAAAAAAGAGAACAGCATTTGACAGGTCTTGGATAGCGACACCACGCTCCTTCACAAAGCAGCTCTCACGGCAAATCAAGCCAACGAGGAGGCCTTTGAGACACGAAACAAAAGAAAGACAAAGTACGGCCCTTGTCCTCTCTTGCCTTCTCTGACACTCCTACACTTTAGCGGGGAAAAATAAGAGACACTCAGATGCAAGAGATTACTTGGATGATAGGTGGAACGAGAGGAGATGGTGTGTAAGACGGAATAAAGAAAGCAGCAGCGATATGAGATAAAGGAAGTCAGGAATAGAATACTATTTTGCTCCACTGAGTAAAATGCAAACACGCTGCAGGAGTTTCACATAGGGCAGACCTGCTGTGGAGCAGAGGGGAACTTGACGGTAACACTATCACAATCATGGTGTTTTTATCTTTCTTTATAAAAGTGAAATATTTTTTCTTATCTAAAGGGTGACCACACATGTAAGGGAAAGCTCTTGAACCCAAAAAAAGAAAACCTTGAATTTTCACTCTTTCTGCTTGTTGAGAATCAAAAAGTTGTTATAGATGGAGTTGGATTCCTTTCCCACCTCCAGATTTGGTTCCAGAAATGTATAAATATTCATAAGTTTGCATAGGAAAGTTAGAATGCATACAAAAGTGATTTCAAAAGAGACTGTAAGGGAAAATACACAGAGATATGCACTCAGGGACTGCCATTATATGGACAATTTCCTCTCTTATATCAAGTTTATCCATTTTTATGACTTTACAACAAGAAAAAAAAGTCCAAAAAGCTGATTACGATTCAGCCAACATCCCTGTCTCTAAAAAACTCCCGCCTCTTCAGTCTCTGAGGTTTACCTGTCCCTCTCCTCTGATCCTTTCTCCGTCTTTGTTGCGAGCCGGCACAGCCCGGAGGCGAGGTGACCTTTTCCATTAACCGCCACTACAGAAGGCTCATTCTGAGCAGCGGGGAGCGCGCAGACACACACTCTTTGATGATTGATTGAAATCCTGCAGGGTCTGGATCACTTACGGTAAGGCAACACCAGAGCTGATACAGCCCCAGCGCTGCAACAGAGACCCTATGAAAGAAAATCCGTCTGCAGAGGTGGGGAGTAAAGAGCGGAACTGAAGCCTGAGCGCGGGGAAACTGACAAATCCCATCATGACAGGGATCGTCTGCAGTCCATACCCTCACCTGACATCTGTCTCTTTAATGCTCCCTCTTTTTTCTCCCTTACTCTGTTTCTTCCTTAAAATCCTCCTCTTTCTGCTTCCCACTCTCCCTCTCCTCCCTATCTCGCAGCAGTTTCCTCAAAAATGGTCCAAATTGAGTGTTTTTATGAATTCCTGCAGAGGAAATTGGTTAATCAAATCTTAATGGCATTGTTTAACAGTGTGATTTCTGCATTATTAGACTCCCCTGCTGCATAAGGTGAATGGATTTCCACAGTGAACCTTATCTGCTGTGTAAAAGTCTGACTCAAAGAAAACACAGTGTTCACAGAGATTACACAGCTCATGCACCATGAAGGGTTTATTAGAAGTCAGAGCCACATCCTCTCCTGATGCATCCTGCTGCATGTCCCACCTGTTGCGTGAGAAGGGCGTCCTTCTTCCGCCCTCCCTTCCCCAAATGTTCGTCCCCCAATTTTCAGTGAGCGTGCCAGCAGGCAGACAGTGCCATCATTCAGCTGCTTCCTCTTCTGCTAGGCTAAGCACAGAGGCTAAAGTGCAGACGGCAGAGAGTTAGGTTGGGAGTGCACTCACAGAAAACAAACTACATCACAGGTTCACTTTTCCTCTTCTTTGACACTAAATCTCTCTGTTTTACTTCCTAACTCACACAAACACAGACAAATCTCCTGCGGCGCAGCGATGGCAGAGGGCCAGGACTGTCATTTGCACTGGGCAGAGCTGGTACCTTGATGGAGGCTCGTTAGGCAGGCCAACACAAATTTCATTAACCTCAAGGTTAACACACTGTGGACGTGTGTTCTTCCAACACTTCCAGCCAGGCTTCTTTTCATCTCTCCATCTTATATCCACATCTGTTAATGCTAAATGCTACACTGACAGGACCGTGAGAACACAGTGAGCATTCAGTGCTGTTAATACCAGCATTTTTAAACTAAGACGATGACGGCAGTCGTTCTGACTGCTCAGACATTAATTAGAGTAAAATGCCAACACATATAAAATCACAACTGTAAAATCATTAATGAATATGTTATATTTGGATTAGTGACTCAATAATGTCAGAAAGAGTGTAAATAAGCATCAGGACATTCAATTTATATCCAAATAAATTACTTTCAAATATAGAAACAAATTCATTCCTCCTTGTCAACTTAGGATACAATGATTTATAAAACTACCATAAACATACTAATTTGGGCCATAGGCTGACAAATAAAAAAAAAGTCACACTACAATTCATGACGAAATCTCCTCCAAATGTCATCAGATTGCTTCAAGGGGCAACTCCATTATAGTTTTTGCTCTCTTCTTAAGGTAAGTTTATTTTTCCAAATAGCTACTGCTAGGAAACGGTGATATTATCTTGTAAAGGTGTCAAAAACATCTATGAAAGACATCTTTTATGCATGAGGTTAGAAACATTTTTTTCAAACATGCACTCCAGAAAATTTTGAGAAACTTTATGACAGCTGGACACTGATTTTACCACAGATTTCTCATCACAAGTCCTTCACAGTGTAAAGTTACTCATGTATAAAAGATGATGCAATGATCCAAGACGGCAGTCTGACACTCAGGACGCATTCACAGTATTGACAAAAATATTTAAAAAAAAAATAAAAAAAAAAGTGCACAATAAAGTTATCATTATACCAGAATTTTAAGGTTCAATCCAAAGCTATCAATACTAGAAACCAGAGCCCTGTGCAGGACTTCTTTCTTAATCCTGCTCCCACTGAATTTCTGACATTACCACCAACTTCTGCAGCACATGCCATGTGACAGGTATGTCAAATCCCACCTGTATCCCAAACAGATTCTGACATTACATGTTAAATGTTCAGAATAACATTCTGAACATAATTTGAGGCAATACTGATATGTTTATTTAAGCACCACCCTGATTAAGGGGACATATTTTACCCTTTTAAGACAATTTTATATTGGTCTAAGAGGTCCCAAAAACATGCCTGTGAAGTCTGTAACTGAAAAAACACTCCAGTGTTGGATTTTTGCATGTCTAAAAATCCCTCTGTTTCAGCCCTGCTCAGAAAAAGCTGTTTCTGTGTCTGTGGCTTTAAATGTTAATGAGCTGTCTGACTAAGCCCCTCTCAGGAAATTGATGTAGCTTAATGGATGTGGCTCTCCTCAGCCTCCTCTCAGCTACCAGCTTAGAGGGCGCAACTTTCTTCCAAGTGGGGAGGACCAGCTGAATCTGGGGGCGGTGCTAACTCCCCATATGAAATCTTTAGGGGAAAATCTGAGAACGTCTTGTTTCAGCACACATTTTCTGAAAGGTGGAGAAAAAGAGGGGGGAGGAAATGGATTTTTCTGGTAATTGAGAGGATTGTGGACAGGCCAAGGGCACATATTTCTGTTGGAAAAGCCCCCTTTGCCCCCTTTAAGTTTCTTCTCTTCATGAAGGAAACCCTAAGAAAACAACCACATCCTTGTCATCGTAAAGGTGCCACAGGTGAAATTGTTTCCTAATCTCTGGAAAGTTTGTGCATCATAAAAACTGCAGCACACTTCCATCAGCTCATGATGATAGTAGTTAATTGTTGCTTTCTTCACACCATGCTGTTGCCAACCTCATCGTTAGATGCTTAATGCAATAAGACCAGTTTGCATGGAAACAGCTGTTATTCCATATAACTGCATAATGTCTCCGTATTTCTGCACGACAGTGCATGTTTGTGGTGATAAGCCAGCAACACAACAAGGAGAGCTTTGAAGTTTTGCCTTTTGACTTACTGGATTATTGGATGACTCACCTATGCACCTGTCTGGTGAAAGAGTTGTAGTTTTTAAAAATGGGGACTTTTCCATACCAGGGTCACAAAAAACAGATACCAGTGCACTAAAAGACCAGGGCACCAATGTACTAGTGTGAAGTTTTGAAACATGGGCTGTCACCACCACAGGTGCAGCCACCACCACACAGCGTCACGAATTTTCAATAGCAACCTGATGCTGTTGAAATATTCTCACATCAATTGTGTATTGAATCAGTTACTGATCACAGTGCGCTGAGATACATACCCACGCAGACCAGACCAACAGGAATAAGTGTCATTTTTTCATGCTGCTCTCCCTGTTAGGCCATAATTGTGTATTTGAAGAAAACAGGGGTAAATAAGAGAGAGCAATCCATGGACTGTTTGTCTAGCGACTTCACAGCAAACAAAACAAGTTAAGGGTTCAAGTATAGCCAGCATGAAGTGCAAACGCTACTTAAAGAGATACATAGCTGTCAACTCTGCGGGACACACATTGTCACACAGGAAGATAGTTTAAACCTTTATCCATCTGGAAATGAATAAAAAAAACACTGAGGGTAGCAGCTTAGAATTCAGATTTTACAGTGTATTGTAATTTTTTAGGTTAAAATGAAAATTTTTCTCAACACTATAAACAGAAAATAGGGTGAGAGGATGAGAGTGTAATAAAGCAAGAGGTTAAATTACCATAATTTTTCTATAATAGGCATGTGCATACATGATATGTTAACTGAAATACAGAGACTCAGAAGAATGGCCTTAATCCTTCTGTTGTCTCCTCCTCCACCAGGCAGGTTCTACAGCCATGAAGGATGCAGTGTGAGTTGTTACAGGGATATCATTCATCCCCACTGTGGAATTAACCGCGCCGAGACAGAAGGAGAGAGAGAGAGAGATTTACTGGAGTGGTCAGATAAGCTGTGGAGTAGATTCATGGTCAAGCTTCTGACAGTCCTCTTTCCATCTCCCCAGACGTAAGCTAACAACAAGCCGCCTACTACATGTGTACGTTTTTATGGCCTGGCCCTTTAAATGAAATAAGGCATCAAAGATACCGTCTCTTCAAATGAAATAACTGCTTCATGTGTAATGCAGTTTAGCTTTACTGCTTTGTTATATCAAATTATTTTACAAGGACAGTGAAGACAGATGTACAGATTAAAAGATCCATTTTTGTGATCACAGCACTGCAAACATGCAGGTTTCTCAGCTATAACTCCCATCTGGAAACTGAATTATGTGCTTGTGCAGAATCAGAAATATTTCTGTTGAGCAAGCCCACCATCTTGGCTCTGAGGAATATAAATCATCACATTATTACAGCTACATTTCCATTTTCACCCCTTCCACAATTTCTCCTGATGAGGGCGTTTTTCCCCTCCATTTTCATCTGATTAACGCCGCTCTTTCACACTCAAATAAAGGCCCAGCAGTCCTAAATTAAAGCAATATTTAAAAGGCTCACCACCCAGCCTGGCTCACATGCGTTGCCAGTTTAACACGCCCAAACCACTTTGTTGGTGTAGACTTGTAGTCTGCACCCACGCTGTGCTCTGCGTTCTAATAAAAGCTGCTAAATTCAACTCTGTCAGAAATAAACCTCTGATATTCAGCATGACTGCCTTGGAAATTGCTTTTTTTTTAGTAAGCATGTAGGTTATTTATGCTATTTTGTTCCCTCCATTCCTTCTTCCTGTTCCGTTTCATCAGGCATGGACAGTGTGCACTGTGCAGCTGCATTATTCACAAATCTGTAACAGGTAATTGCTGATATTCATTGTTGCATTAATAAAAGATAGCATGAAAAAGGTGCTGTGTTTGTTTTACACAAACCCGGGTGGTGTCTATTACCGTTTTTCCGGCAGAGTGGAACCGGCCGAGGAAAATGCTGACCGTCCGTGAGAACCACAAGAGCTAAAATTAGGTAAAGTGACATCGGAGGGCATGGTTACCATGACAGCGAGCCAGCCTGAGGGTGTTGCTACTGAGATACAACAAGCCAAATTCAACTTGATACTCAACTGCAACTATATCCAAGTGTTTGAGAGTAAAGTGTGTGGTTTTTACTCAAGAGATATTAATACAGCACGACAACGCTTCCACAAATGTCAGTTTTATTTTTAGTCTTTTAGCAGAAATTCATTTATTCCTGCACAAAATAGACTACGAATGCATCACTCTTGATAAAATCAGCGCTGTAACATCCCACCAGCACGGCACGTTCCTCTCCCATATGTTGTCTCCATGGGCAACCGAGCAGCCAATCTGTCAAGGCCCCTGAGACTTCCCCTCTCCGACTTCCTCCTTTTCCCACCAGAGCTGTGATGATGCGAGGTGAGTGCCTGTATTATGTGGCGCTTTACAAACACAGGCAGCATATTTGTGTGTTTGTGTGTACTCCGTCCACATTGCAATCATGGCTAATCAATAGAGGCCTATATACAGCAGCCCAGCCTCCTCAGTGGACCTGTTGATGCCGGAAAACAGGGGGGCTGTTGTACAACTGGGTGGCCGCATAAATGTGGCACTCATCGAATATGCGCAGCGGCGCTGCCTGCCAACACACTTTCTCATTGAAATTCTGATTAAATAAGGCCAGTCTGGCTGGTGAGCAATCTGAGAACTATTTAATTACATCTTCTTTGGCTTTCCCCGTCATTATAGTTACAACAGCTACCTTGGCTTTTTCAGGAAATATGAATTAATGCCCCACAAAACACCTACACAGTTCACACAAGTCCCATTGCTATTACTCATTATGCTGTAATTATATTTGTTTGACCAGCCTTTTCATAAGCCAGACAGGCATAAAGGATGTGTAAATGACACAGGCAAATACAACACTAATCTATATATTACTGCTGTTTAGACGTGATGTAAGAAAACACATCCTGCTTGCAGTTTTCGCCTCAAGCAAAGACGTTCCTTAGAGCTGGAAGTCAGTTAAACTTCATGCTCAGTCAAGTTTCTCACTTACTCAAGCACCTGTTTGTGTGTGAAATCACAATCATATACTAACCCCTACTTCATACACAGATCATCTGTCGAGGACTATATGCTGAGTAGGGATGTAAGATATTGAATTTTTGCTGATATCTGATATGCCTGTATTTACAAATTAATTTAGGCTGATACTGAGATTGATGCTGACATTTAAATGTAGTTCAGACCTAGAACTTCAGTGCCTTAAACACACTTTAAAGCAAGGCTGTTAAATTACAAATTCAACTGGGCCAATTTTTAAAATCAAGAAATGTAGCCGGGCCAGACATGTTCGGCGCCCAAGCAGCTGGTAATATCAAATTTCGAACCAGTCTGATGAAAAATCTGATGAAAAATATGCACTTTTTATTCATAGTCTCCCTTTTAGATTTGGCAACATGACAAAAGCACATCAAAAGTGCATAAAAACACAAAAACAGAGCTGTATTTGAACATAACCTGAGGGAGTAGAAATGCTTTTTTCACTTGAATAAAAATAAAATAAATAGAATGAAAAAATAAAATGAAATTCTGTAAATATTAAATGTGGTCACATCTTACCCAAGCATATCTTTAAAGTGCATGAAAACTAAATTTGCACAGTTTTAGCTACAGTAGAAAAGGACATGTTTTACACTCGGTATCTTTGGGCTACTTCTGTCAGCATTGCTAGCCACGCTTCCAAACAACACAGTGAATTGTAGGTAGACTAGGCTATGCGGAATGTTGCGTTCATGGTCTGAAATACTGTGGGAACTTGGGAAAACTTGCGAAACAGTTTGCCCTCTGCATCTCTGGCATGATCAAAGGCTGGGCTGGGGGTTGGTTCTGGGCCGCATGTGGCCCTCGGGCCACTAAATAATAGGCGTGCTTTAAAGTGTCAGGAATGATGCTGAATAAAGAAAAAGACTTCAGCTATCATAGGTCTGTTGGTCCAGTCTAAAACTTCAACAACTCATTTCATTGTACAGACGATACAGGTAGATTTTTCTTGCCAGAATATCAGTTGTATCATATACATACTGTTAACTAGGGTTTCTAGTAGACAACATATGCCAAAGTGTTTCTTTTTTGTTTTTTTTACATTCTTTAATTTGCAGTAAGCTTTATATGATCAGTATACAAGTGATCAATCTCCCTTTGCTCTCCCATTATGTATCAAATTCAAGCCTGTTACCTGTGCATATCTGCAGGTGATCAGACAGAGAGGAAGAGGAAAAGAAAGGCAAGAGCTATTATTTTCCTCTTGTTAATATATGAGTATTATAAGCCAATAACAAACAGTGAATCTTGACTGTCTCCATGAATTTAATCAATGAACATGTGAAACTATAACTCAGAATTGGATTTAACGATTAAACGTTTTACCCGCTAAGCATGAGCCCATTTAATCCTCTGAGCTACACGAAGATGTGTAGATACGAAAAGTGACTTTGCTGGCATCTTAAAAAGTGATATAAATCATCCACAGTGGCAGGAGGAACTTTTATGTCGAGTTTAAACATAAACAATTAAGCTTTTTTTTTTTTTTGGTGGTGGGCAGGGGTGGGGGGGGGCTGTGTTAAAGTACATTTACCAACTTCACCAGCATTAGGACCGTAGGCATCATTAATTACCTTTGCCAAGGAGGTTATGTGATTGGCAGGGTTTGTTTGTTAGTTTGTCAGCAGCATAACTAAAAAAGTTATGGACAGATTTTGATGAAATTTTCAGGAAATGTCAGAAATGGCATAAGGAAGAACTGATTAGATTATTGGAGTGACCCGGATCACTGTCTGGATCCAGGAATTTTTTAAAGGATTCTGCGCTCTCTCTGTGCTTTTCCAGTTGACCAAGTTTTTAGAGATTTTGAGTTATCCTGATACATCCTACCATATCTTTGTCTTTTTTATTTCACTGATGCCAACTTTCAAAAAGAACCTAATCAATTAATCATTTCAAAAAATCTTACTATGGGGTATTATAGTTGTTTTAAATGGGAAGAAGCCTTACCAACACCCCCATGTTTTGTTTTGTTTTTTTTTTGTTTGTTTGTTTTTGATATTTTGACAACCCAACGTTGCACCACAATGCATGAAGGAATTTATTTCCTTGTTAGTGACCACAGGTTGACATTACTTTGGCTACGTTCATACTACAGGCAAAAAATGCTCAGTTCAGATCTATTTTTCTGTTCACACTGAGCCAATTACAATACATAAGATATAGATCTGATTTAAGTACCACAAATGAAAGTGGCATTGTCACATTGAATCTCATATGAAAAGATCAGTTTCAATGTGACTTACGCTGTTTTCACTGTTAAAAAAATTGATGAGTCATACATGAGCAAAAAAATCAGATTTAAGTCTCTTTTGATTGAAGTGAATGCAGCCAACACAATGAGCCTACTACAACGTCTCTGATAATGCTCACAGGACTCTAAAATGGTAAATTCCCTTTTTTAGGAAGGAGTGAGTTGTGGCAGATTTTGGGTGAAGCTATTGTCTCCCTGAATTTGGATCTTCCTATTTCATACTGTACTTCAATAAAAAAACACCAGAAAGTGACAGGACAGCCCATCGCACTTCCATCATCTGTCCATCACACTGCTCTCTCCTGTACTGAATAATTTAGCGGTAGAAAATGACGGTCCATTTAAGTACAGCTGTGGTTATTTTAGTGCCGTCAGTGATGTCAGCTTTAAATCTTAATGATCCGGTGACACTTGATTGTAACTGATTCCTTTGAACAGTGAGATAATGGTGAACGCTAGCAACTTTAGAGTATAGTCTGACACTATTAAGGCCCAGGTAAACTCAGACCAGGTTAGCACTCCATGGAGCATTCAGACTCTGAGATCACTAAGGGGACTTAGGCTGCACACCTATGTGAAGGTTATGTTCAGGTTTGGATTTAATTAGGCAGTAAAGTGTTATCCTGGTTCGAGTTTTTCTCTGGTAGTCAAAACAGCATGAACTATATGCATACAATAGAGAAAACTACATGTTTGACAGGTTTTGATTCAAGTAATATGACCCCATTCGCCGCTCAGTTTTCTAAGCCTTTTAGAAAATATCAACACCTTAAATTTTACACAGCAGATCGTCCATACAGTGAAAGAATAATGAAGGCACAGCAGCTAGACATCTCTGGCTAATGGTTAGGCTGTTATTTCTCTGACCTTTTATGAAGCTGCAGTGAGTTGGTGCCAAAACAACTTTTTTGAATTCTTCAATTCAGTGTAATATAAAAGCCTGGCTGGAGTGGATGGTGGGTGATAGTTCTAATATGTGTGGAAGAAGAGTCAAATGTTGTGCCAAATGTTAGATTTTATGGGAATGTGCAAAAAAAAAAAATTCAACTCCATCCTAAATCAGATGGCCTTGGCTGGCAGAGAGAGTTAATTAGCAAGTTTGTGATTCATGTTATCTCTTACTGGATTTTAGGTTTTGGCAAGCCAGGAAACACAAAGAAAGCCTGCTTCAAGAGGGAATGGTATTTCTTTATGTTTTTACATAAAATGGGATTCAAAGCAAGGAAATTCAAACATGCAAAGAGTTAAATTGTTCGTATTGTTACACTGTACAACCAGATACTCAAAAATGATTAAAGTTCCTGTAAAGTGAAATCTAAAATTTGTGTCCAAACACTAGATATGTTTGAATAAGGTTGCTGTAAACATGTGAAAGACTGAGATCTATGAGTGACTGAGTACTGCATTTAGACCATTACAACGTTTTTCAACACTCTTGTAGTTTAGTTTATTTTGGGCAGGGCAAATATGGCACCCAATGGCATCACGAGGCACTATGGGAAGTACCCCACCCTCTAAAGCTACAAAGATATAAAACAATGAGCATTTAATCAAAAAAGTCTGTTTTATGCCAATGGCACTACCTTCATTAAAAATTAACAGCCAGTGTTTTTAATCATTGTTTGGTAAATTTGCCAGATCTATCAGCCACACTAATCTATGGATTATTAAAAGCATCATAACAGAGAGATTTGCGCCAGAAAACTGACTTTGTCTCTGCTCTGAAATAGAGCCAGGCAGCATAAGGTCACCTGGGCCAATTGCTGGAGTGCTTGTCTATTTTTCATTTGAATCAAATGCAGCAGGAACAAACATTTTACCTGCTGAAGGTGTGTTTTAATCCATATTTCACTTGTCTTTTGTCCTGCATGATTTAAAGTAGCGGACTGTGGCTTTGTCTCTCTCAAAGCAGCAAAAGTTAAATCCCTCCTGTCAGCGCAGGGATGCCAACGTTAAGTGAAGTATTTGATGATAGACATGTTCTGCTCCTGCCAAGACTGTCACAATAAAAGCCTCCAATACTAATCATCATTGATATCTTTTATTTTGAAGAGCAACAACAAGAACTTGAGTGTTTTCATTAGCACCTTAACAACAAAGACGTCTCATGAATGAGAGAGACGTAACGTCACCTAACTCAGAATAAGAGTTATTAAGAATACCTGAACTGTTAAATGCAAGATGAGAACTTAAACTTGAGACATTTTTGCTCTTAACTGTCCCACTGTCATGATATAAATGTGATTATTTGTGTGGTAGCTTATAAAGAGAGTTGTAAATTAGCAGCATAGCAGAGAGATGAGTCCTCTATTCAGTTTGGAGCATTTTTTTTATTTGAGAGAATCGCCTTTCTCGTGACTGGGTGTGGGTTAGGCGTTTTCACATTCACCAGACATGCCCACAGCATCCTAGGGCAGATATTACTACCTTAATCTTCATGACCCTAATTTTATACACCAAGAAATTTTTTATCATGACTGAAATTTGGCCAGTTGGTTCATAACACAATGGACTGTCATACAAAAATTCTAAATGACAGATTTTATTTTCTCACTTAACAGGGACTTTAAAGGTAAGGATGTACACATTACAGCAACCTGCAGACTGCAGTAGCTGTCAACATGATGCACCAAAAGGAAGCAGTGAGGCAAAGAATAAGGCTTCAAACTTCTGTCTGTGTTTCAGCATATTCAAAATAGACATTACAAAATGTATTCGGTATGTTTTCAAAGCTTTGAGGGTACCCTCAGAGTGTTTTGGTGTACAAAGAGAGTCTACAGAGTACCATTAAGGATAGCTCACCTCAAAGTTTCAGGCCTGTGCTCTCTCATTATGTCGACCCAGTGAAGCAACACATGGGCGCACTGAGGTGAGTAAACTGAAGTTTGAAACCCTTGACAGACTGAGAATACACTCACCTGCTGCACACTGCCTACACACTTCTCCAATCATTATTCACAATTAGACAGACACAGCCTCAACGGGGCACTTTACGCCAGGATGTTTACATTTCTCATAAGTCTGCTGTTTAGATGCCAACGAGACATTATCTAGTGGCTGAAGCACTCACAGCAATCTGTCTGATATGTGTGCTCGCTCAAAGAGACGATTTGCTGGAGACAAATCTAATTTCCTCCTAAATTGGGACAAGCGGAATGGAAATTTGACAAATTGTCATTTCATATTCAAATAAGGGAGAACTCAAGCCAAAAATGAAATGACATTATTTCTACCTGCACCTCAGCACTAAGAATCAATGAGGATGTGTGCGTGTGGAGAGAATAATGCCAGCCTGATATGAATATTTACACACTTCATGGAGCCCCAGTTTCAGTAATGGCCATGTCTCACTTAGAAAGCCTTGGTGCAAGAGAGGACGTGTTATTCATAAGAGGTTAAGTGAGTTGACCTGCTCAGATGCCTGCTAAATGGAAGACAGTCAATTAGGCACACGGACCGGCACAGACGAGCAGAACGACTTCGTTCCTCATCAGACCAGTCACAGAGGGTTATATGATTATTAGTGGGATTCTTAGAATAAGGAACGCAAGGATGTAGAAAACATTATAGCCAGTCTGACTCTGTGATTTCTGAGAATGAAAGGAGTTGACGCAAGTTGAGATGAATTTAGCAGCAGCACTGCAGACACAGTAAAGACACAAAGCTTAAAGAATGTGTAATTCAATAAAACTTAGACAATCTGCTTGTCTGTCTTTGTTTTTTTCCCCATCCATCACTCTTTCTCACTCTCTATAGCATGATCTTGGCACATCCTTTAAAAAAATATGGCTGCCTACCAACAAGTCTGATTCTGCTGGAGGTTTTATTCTTGTTTAAAGGACATACTTAAAACTGCCACTGTTGCCAAGTGCTTGCTGACGGTGGTAAATGTTGGGAATTGTAAATGATATTATAAAAAGTAAAGTCTAGACCTGCCCTAAAGGATCAGGAGTTCAACTTTATCAGATATTAGCTCTCTATAACTAAAATAATTTATGCCAATGGAGGGCAAATAGGGAATTCATCACAGCACATTTTTAGTATGTTTAAACACAGCAATATCAGGCACATATGCACAACATAGTGCATGGCAGGACTCAAGAAAGTGTCACACTTAGTTTTTCATCCTAACTCTACCCTAAAATTTCCCTGCTTGCCCCATCTTTTACATGTCACTGAAGCCTTTTTCACAAAACTAAACTTTCAGGAAAATTTCAGTGTAACCTACTCAAATTCTTTTCTCACATGCTTATCTGTCCACACTAAGGTTGTACAGTAATACTGTATTCAGGGTTATTCAAAAATGGCCACAGTATCCCATTTATTGCCATCATGAAAAAAAATCATCGGTGTAATGTGTGCATGTTTAAAAGCAATGCTTTGTGTCCATTTCCAGCAGCAGCACTCACGCCTGTGCAGATGGTTTAAAAGTTATGGCAGAACTGAAACGATTACGTCACCCATAGTGTAGCCCGCCTACGCTGCATGCGCATCCAGAACCAAAACAACAATGGCAGAATACGCAGGTTTTTTCGTGCTGCAGAAGCTATTGAGCTTATTATGGCTTTTACAGCAAAATCTGATGCTCCTTTACCACCACCGCGAACAGCATACACCAGAAGTTCTAAAATCCAATGTGGAGAAAAACCAGAAGGGAAACTAGAAGAAAGTTTATGTCAGTTTTCTGTGATCTTCTTCTCTTTTTTGGTGCATTTTCGTGGCAGCGATGCAGTGCCACTTACAGGCTTAGCATTCATACTACAGTGTTTCCGGTCGTTTTCAGTGGTTAAGTGCTTACATGGACATTTCCTGAAACAATAGCGTATTTATGGTAAACTTTTTTAAACGAAACAGAAATATACCGTTTTTGTCTCTGCATGGACAAGGTCTTAAATGGTTCACCAAAGACTGCAGATCATCCACATTGTCAAAGACAAGGGGCTTCAAGGCAAGTAGTTTGCATTCCCATTGCAGCAGAAGTTTGTTTTTAGTTGATGTGTTGTCTGCTGATTAAGTTTGCAATTTCTAGATATTTTTTATTCTAGATAATAACAAAAGGGATACCGTGGCGATTGTAATTTAGTTAAAAATATAGTTTGTCACACTTGTTATTGTTTTATCTCAAATCAGAACTCAAGTAAATGGTAGTATTTTAAATGCATGATTAATCCTGATAAATCACAACTGATTTATGTGATGAACTTGATTTATTTTTCAAATCAGTTAACCCGCAATAATCACAACTTGATAGTTGTCTGGGACACCAAAGCAGTTTAACTTTCTATAAGGTTCCAGCAGAGTGAACCTACTGCCAGCCAGACCTCACTAATGTGACAATAAATAATATTTAAAGCCCTTCTTTATGTTTGAAACATACAAAACATAACTTTGCATTCTGGGATCCTGTCTGAATAATTATTATTTTTCAAATAGTTTCTAAGTGAGGGAGATAAAGAGAGCAAATATATGACACTGTGCAATGTGGTGGGGTAACACCAGTGAATTATGGAACAATCTGTGTAAATTTTGGCATCTATTTTAAATGCAGTCTTAGTCTTTAGATCGAAATTCCTTTCCATTTCAGTCACATTTTAGTCATTTCTACTCTGCAGATCTTGTTTTAGTCCATAAAAAGTCCTTACATTTTAGTCAAAACTCTTAGCCAAAACATAAATTCTCCTTGCCTAAATTTGGTACAATGCTAGTGTGTTCTACTCAGCCTGCAAAACCTGGTATCCCTGTTTTCTACAGCTGAGAGACTACAGATTCACCTAAAAGATAACACTCTCATTTCATGGATTTTGAATGTCTACTGAAAATCCCATTTTAGTCTTATTTAGTCTCTTTAACAAGACCTAAACTTTCCTCTCATCAGTGTAGTTTATAAAATGTGGTTTTGAAATGTCCAGGGTGATACTGAATTGCACAGAAATATTTTGTGAAAGGTTTAATGGCATTAAAAACTAGATACTGCCCAATCCCAGTTCAAATTAGTTCCTCTCAGCAGAAAGTTTCCCAGCAGTTGGTCAATGTTAGGGTTTAAAAGGAGAAAAATACTAGGGGTGCAGGCAGAAAAACTGAGGGGTAAAATCAGGGTGAAAAAAATCTGTTGTTTGCATTCACACATGCATCTCACCTAAATTCAGAAATATTCACGAGTTATGAATAGGGCTCATAAGACTTGCATTTTTGCCTACTTTTTGTAAAGAAGGTCTGCTGTTGAAATCTGGGGAACAGCTGCACAATAAACCCCACTTTCATCATCATTGCATTACAATAAGCATATAAACACAACACAGAATAGTCTCTGCAATGCAATAACAAGCAAAGAACATTATATGTGTCTTTGCCATTCATTCACGCATGAAAGATTTAATCCTGGAAACACGGTCCATGGATTATGATGCATTTGATCAGTCAGATCAGCATTAAGACACAGATAGTGTATTGTTATGGCCAAATTGCATCAGCATTGCTTCTATACGAGAATGTTAAACTTCAATATCATACTAGAAATAATCACCCAGGTCTGATATCTGTTCTGGCAAAAACATACAAGTCTTAAGCATCCAGCATTCATGTTCTTAATTATCAACAATTGCAGCGAAACTCCTGCACTCTGTAGAAATTGCACAAAAAAGTGTGTACTGAAATGTTGCCAGTGTTTTTCTTTTGCTGTGTAGACAGTGTAAAGCGTTTGCCTCTCCCATGCACCTGACATAGATGTAATATTTTAAAGCTAATCTACTTTCTCATAGTATCTATCCTTCAAATAAAAGAGACTGTTTAGCTTAAAAACACATGATATTAGAAAAGCAGTGTTAAAAATGTGCATACTTTTTAAGCATTGGGTCATTTATTACATCTCACAAAGTCATATCACTGATTTTCAAAGATATTTTTCTCATATATTGGAAGCCTAATCCAGGGTCAAAGATTACCCTTCAAAATGTGGATTTTATTTCAAGGGCAGTTCCTTTTTTCACCCAAATCCTGATCAAATACAACCCAGCAGAGAGTCAGTCATCAGTGTGACTAACTCTCCTCATCAGGAAACTAAATGTAGTCGATCGCTGGGAAAACCCCATGGCTCAGATCAGACACAATAACATGATCCTAGTGTGTTGGTGTATAATATACGCGTGGTTGTGTATTGGTACTCTTCAAGGACATCATAATCACTGAGTATCACTTTACACAGACAGCTGCAGGAGAGAGCACACCTCAGCTGTGTTTAATCCCTAATAGGTGACGGTACGTTATGTAATCCAGCAGCTTTCCTCTGTATATTCTTGATTAATACTTGTACTAGAAAACAGCTTCTGAATTTGATGGAGAATCACAGCAGCAGGTGGAAATCTGTCTCGGCCTGAGCGGTGATATTTTGCAGAGTCTGACTGGTGTGTCTGTGACCTCTGAGGGCACCTTCATGAACAGCCCTTTGATTATTAATGTTGAAAGCGGAGGTCTGGCTTACGACCCGGGCCAGCACCATGGTGCTCCTTACTGAGCAGAAAGGAGAAGGAAGACGGTTGTTAATTTATGAGACATGCTGCCTCTGTGTGTCACTTTTTCATTGCAGCATTTCTGAAAGAATCCATCAGGCGGTAGAGCAGATTGTTTAAGGGGCATAAATCCTATGACAGAAATCAAATTAAAAGGTCCCTCTCTGTGTATATTTTTATCCGGACCTATCTAACCTGTAGAGCTGCAACAACTAAAAGTCTTTATTGAAAGATGTGTATAATGACAAACATTTGCTGCATTTCTTTGCAGATTTTTTGGTGGGGAATTACTCTTGGTTAAACAAAAAAGCAACCTGAGGATGCAAGTTTGGGTCCCAGGAACCTATGTTGAGCAGTTTGGCATATTTCTTACATTTTATGTGCTAACTGATTAATAGATTGTCCTAAAAAGAGCAGATTAATCAGTTGAAACAGTTCTGCAGCCTCAGCTATCGCCTAATTATGCCCTTACAGATGTTGCAGAAAGTTGCAGTGGCTTTATCATGCTTTAAACATATTATCTTCTTGGGTGTCACAATAATATCCCTATAATTTCCCTGTGGGGGCTGACTGTATACAGTGGTGACTTTATAGTGATGCTGCACTACTTTATAGTGATGTTTTACTGTACAACCTGTTAGGGTATTTATAATAAGACTGTTAGAAATCCTATAAATGTCTTTAGAGGCAATATATCAATGCTTCTTCTGGTACAAGTTGAACTGAATGGGATGATTAAATGCAGTTCTCTCATCCAAAGCCTACCTTTCCCATAGTTGAAGTGGAGTTTGATGGTCTTGCCCTGGTTGATGTGCAAGTAGGTAAACCAGACGGCGGAGGTGAGCAGAACCAGCAGCAGCAGGAGCTTGAACTGCTTCCGGATCTTCTTCACGGGGAAGCGCAGCATCCTGGCACAAACATCCTCCGGTAGTCGCCCGGTAGAGAGTCAAAACGGGTCCGGAAAGTGCTCAATCGCTCCTGCTAGTTGTGTTTGATTCCTGTCCGTCTGTCTGCAGCTCAGGCTACTTCTAACCGGTCACAACCACGGCATGTGACCGGCCAGTTAAACAGGGAGTGTTAACTACACGCAGCTTAGTGCGTGTCTCATTCCCCCGGATCCGCGGGCTGACAGCAGCGCCAAACGCGTCGTATCCTCAGATGTGGGTCCAAACACCTCTGTGGCGGTCATTGCTTATGAATGCAGCCCGGTTTACCCCCCTCTTCCTCTATGAATAGCGTGGCTTGTAAACAGGCAGTCCGTGCTGGGAGGCGGGTTGGGGCAGCAGGGAAAAGGCTGCAGATCAAAAGCCTCTAAGTTCACTTAAGACTGTGACCAAGGGAGCAAAATAGCAGTCCGGCGATAATCTACACAAATCCCCCGCGGCTCAAGCCTTTGCTGACACCGAGGCGCTGATTATTTTATCGGCTACTCAAGGATGATCCCTGCGCATGGCTTTTACGCAAAGTACTGGAGAAGAAGGAGTGAAATAGTTCCAATGTGGAGGCGTGATCGGACGGAGCATCTCCAAAACACTTCCTCTAGAAAAAATCTCTCCAGATGAGTGTAGATTAAAGGACTCTTCCGGAAATTCTTTGCAGTGACAGGTGTGAGGGTAACCTGATCAGGCAGAGGTGAGTGTCACATCCCTCTGCGCTCCATCTATTGTTAAACACGGCTAAAACTGACACTCCAATGCGCTACCAATGGACGGATTCAGATAGAGCGCGTTTTTATTGAAGTCCTGGGAGAGGAGGGGCGATCAGCTGTCATCCTCACACTCAGACTGGTCTGTACGAGTACTTGATATGAAACCAGTGTAGATCGATGGCTGTGCATGCTCCACGGCGAGAGATGTCTGATAGAAATACTCTTATGTTGCAGCCTGGATGAGAAACCAGGAGTACATGTGCTCCCTCCGGTTATCTCACGGCAGGTGCGTTTCAGCCAATTCTCCCAAAGTACCTGCGATGTGTGAGACCACCGCGCGTGCGACAAAGACCAAAAGCAAACAACCTCATCCGGATTAAAGTAAGAAACACTGAAACGAGAAAGCTAGCAGCGATGCACTGCTCCGTGTTGTTATTCTTGCATGAGCTTTTCTCCCTTTAAAACGCCGCAATAGCATCGTCCAGCCCGCTTGTCACCGCGCGCGGGGAGAAAAAACAGCCGAGCTCGAGGAAGGGTGCCGCGGAGAAACCTGCAACCAGCAGCGACAAATCCAGGAGGGACCATGGCTTTTTTTTTTTGTTTTGTTTTGCCACAATGAAACACGTAAGGGTATCTCCTTTCACCGCACACAGCTCAGTACGCCCATCAATTGAGCATCTTAACGGTGCAGAGCAACCTAACCTGGGAGCACGCGGAGTGACGAGGCTGTCAGCCAATTACAGCCACGCGGAAGGTTCAAAGGAGGCGGGATCACACGGTTTTTTCCTCCACCGTCGCTTGTTACAGTGTAATCTATCATCCAATGGCTGAACGCAGATCCTCAAACTTGTTCTGCTCTCCTTGTGTGTGATTTTCTGCTGAATTCGAGGCCCCATGTTAATTAGATAAACAGTGATACGTCGTTTTGGATACAGTGGAAAATAACTATCAATGGTTTTCCTAAAAACAAATGTTTCTTTAACACTATGTGCTACATTTTCCCTGAGACAATATTTATTTAAACACTCTTCAAGTCCCATTATACCTTCACACATCACAACTCCATATATTTTTAAGATGATTTACTGTATATTAAGTGTGATATATCTAAAGAGAAGGGGACACAATTACGCCATTTTTATGCTCATTCAATTTCGCTGAAATAACATTTCTTAAATTGACTTAGCAGCTCATTACACAGCTCGTTAGCAGGTTATACATATAAGTAGCCTTTGTTTCGTGTGCCTGAGTGTGTCAGGCTTAGAGCCCACACAGGGAATGCGCAACACTGCCGCCCTGTGTTCAAAGAAAGAACCGCATTGAGAACATGAAGTAATGCAACAGAGCCTTTTATCATTACTTCCTTTATAAAAGGTGTAATGTGGCAGAACACAAGAAATACGTTAATATGGCTTTACACTCTGTCTCACCAAAAACACAACTTTGTATGCATATATATTGATGTGATTTATTTAATTGTACATAACAGCCCACCTGGTATTGAATGGGTCATCTTGCCATTTGATTTACACAACAGGAAAACACTAATATATATATTATCAATAATGAGGGATCTGTTCCATGTGTCCCACAGAGGTGGAGAAAGTACACAACTGTACTCAGATAAAAGTAGTATTTACTCAAGCAATGTAAAAAAAAAAAAAAAAAGTTTACTTTAAGCGCTGAGTAGCTACTGAGGAGTTGCACAGGAAAATGTGAGCTTTCCTTATGGGCAAAAACAACAAAAGAATAGATGTCCAACCAGGTTGTTCAGGTAAAGCCACACCTTTATAATAAAGTAAAATATAATAAAGTCTTACATATTTTAGAATATGACAGAGCTGCAGAAACTCTTGAAAATCTGTGGTAAGATGGATCAAACAAATCAGAGAGTCAAGGCAATACAGATGAAGACTATGCATAGTTTCGGATGCCACAGATGGGAACTTTACTTCAGTGGATAACTTCAGTCATGGTGCAAATGTGTTTCAACAAAACTCCGGTTTTTGCTGTGTTGGACTGTGATCTGACATCTTTCTGTCTCTTTGTGCTACTGTGTAGTCAACAGAGGTGGAAAGGGACCAAGACTGTAGTGCTCAAGTAAAAGTGGAGTGACTCTGGTTAAAACTTACTTAAGTAACAAAAGAGTACTGGTTTCAAAATGTACTCAAAAAAAGCTCAATTGCAGTCATTTTCCACCCCTGGTGTCCCATCAAAGTAGGATCATGTTATCAGTAAATGAGCATTCCCAGTACCTGCTGGACCCTGGAGCAGACACTAAGGCCACTAGTAATTATTCCTACTCTGTGCATTACTACCTGTTTCAAACATCCATACATCATTATAACATAAGCAGGTTTTGAGTATGTATGCTTCTTGCATTGATGGAGAAAAATGAAATAGGTGTACCACTGACAAAACAAGTGAGCTATGGATTGATAACAAAAAAAAAATATATATATATATATATATATATATAAAAAAATGTTGAATTGTGGTATCAGTGTTTATCATTCCCACACAATACAGACAAAATAAATGATGGATCTGTGTAGGTGGTTCCCAAACTTTTTTGTCCAAGGCACACCCACAGTCATGGACGAAAGCATTGGCACCCCTGGAATTTTTCCTGAAAATTCACCATTTCTCCCAGAAATTGTTGCAATTACAAATGGTTTTGGTATACACATGTTTATTTCCTTTATGTGCATTGGAACAACACAAAAAATCTGAAGAAAACAAAACAAAATTGACATAATTTTACAAAAAAAAATAAAAAATAAAAAATGGGCTGGACAAAATTACCCCTCAATCACCCTCAACTTAATATTTGGTTTCACACCCTTGGGAAAAAATAACTGAAACCAATCTCTTCCTATAACCATCAACAAGCTTCTTACACCTCTCAACTGGAATTTTGGACCACTCTTCTTTTGCAAACTGCTCCAGATCTCTCAGATTTGAAGGGTGCCTTCTTGCACAGCAATTTTGAGATCTCTCCATAGGTGTTCAATGGGATTTAGATCCGGACTCATTGTTGGCCACTTCAGAACTCTCCAGCCCTTTGTCTCCAACCATTTCTTGGTGCTTTTTCAGGTATGTTTTAGGTCGTTGTTCTGCTGGAACACCCATGACCTCTGACGCAGACCCAGTTTTCTGCAGCCCTACATTGCAGCCCAAAATTTTTTGATAGTCTCCAGATTTCATGATTCCTTGCACACAGTCAAGGCACCCAGTGCCAGAGGCAGCAAAACAAGCCCAAAACATCTTTGAACCTCCACCATGTTTGACTGTAGGTACTGTATTCTTTTCTTTGTAGGCCTCATTCTGTTTTCTGTAAACAGTTGAATGACGTGCTTTTCCATAAAGCTCTACCTTAGTCTCATCTGTCCACAAAATGTTCTCCCAGAAGGATTGAGGCTTACTCAGGTACATTTTTGCAAACTCCAGTCTGGCTTTTTTTATGTCTCTTTGTCAGCAGTGGGGTTCTCCTTGGTCTCCTGCCATAGTGTTTCATCTCATTCAGATGACCACGTATGGTCCGAGCTGACACTTTTGCTCCCTGAGTCTGCAGGACGTTCCAAACCAAATCAACCAAACCAGATCAACCAAAATAGTCGCAGTAGTAACATATATGAATTCCTGAAGCACACCAAGACTTCCCTCAAGGCACACCAGTGTGCCTCACCTTACATTTGAGAAGCAATAATCTTGAAATAGACGGAAGATTTATATCATGGACCACTGGCTCCAAACTTGGGGTCTGGGGTGTCAAAGATGTCTGTTTCTGTCATGATTAAATTTGCTCCAATTAAAAATTGATGGTTAGTTTATATAATGATCCTTTGGTTTAAAACGTGTGTTTATGTCTGTTATGTTGGGATTTTATTAATGAAAACAAGTAAAATTTAGGTTAATTTTGACAGCACTTCATTACAAGTGGGTCCTTGGCTGAGGGGCTCAACCTATTTTAAACACAAGTCTGCGAGAGGCTTCAGATGATAGTGACAAAGTCACAAATAACCCTTTTACCACATTTTCTATGTAACTCTGAAATGTAAGTGTTGTATGGTTTGGTACATTTCATCTGCAACACATTAAGACAGTAGGTCAGAACCTAAAAGTGGGTCTCAGGGCTGTTTACATGAGTTGTGAATGTATTCCTGAAAAAAACATAGTGCAAAAAAGTCTATGACCTACAGAAGCCCTAAGTGGACATTATTTATATGTATTTTTCAACTCTGTTTTGCTGTTTTAATAAGTAAATGTTGGTTATTTACTTAACCGGATATTATGGTATTTTTTGAAGTTTACTACTTCAAGTACTAAGATACTTGCCATAGAAATGTGATTAGTCAATGTTGTCTTTCTAAGCCCACAAACCAAACAACAGATCCAAGATGACAGTACACTGAGGAAGAAGAACATGCAGCCAAAAGTTGCATTACAAAACAGTGCCAAACCTGACTGCTTTCTGAAGGGGAAATAAAATCCTTACATTTTTTAGATATGGTGTCAATTTGGGCCAATTTAATTTTGTTTGTTTTGTTTTTGGCCCATTTTTACCTGAAATTCTCAAAATTTCATAGAGCAGCTGTACCCGTCTGTAGCTCTGTATAGCCTTTGCTTCCTTGCTGTTGCACCCAGCATACTCTCATCAGGGGAAATGCACAGTGGAATAGGCTAATGCCACAACTGTTGCCAAGTACCTTATACAGCCCAACTTCAAAAAGTACAGTAATCCTGTTCAGATCCAAACTTATTTATCTGATGAGCTTGTTGTAACAAAGCAATTTTCCCCTAGATAATGGGTTAATTCCTCAAAATCTCCAAAGAAGAGAATGTTAAAATGGGAAAAAAAGCTAAATAAAGTATGCATGCATGTCCTTTGGGCCTCTGTGATGATGCACTTTAAAAATGCCTGTTTTGTCCTGTTTTTTTTTCTTTTTTGGTCAGTCATGTTTTGTTCCATCCAAGTAAAAGGTCCAAAAAACAACATATTTCATTCAGTAAATTTGAGGGGTTGAAATTTTTTAAACTTGAGTCATGGTTTCTCATCAGGGAAGTGAAGGGGGACCTTGGGGCTCAATCAGCTAAGAACTATTGCTTCAAACTAGATTATAAGACAGTTGAAAAGCTGTGTTTTTATCAAAACTACCTAAGGCTTTAGGTTGGAGAAGCTACTGTTTTAAAGGATGATATAATTCCCTTCTGCCCATTGTTGTCTGCATTTCCACTGAGGTATGAATATTCTCCAGTTTAGTCTGCTATCACAACTCTCCAGTCAGCTGTCTTGACAACTCTTCTGTGTCTACAAGAGGTCCAAAATATTGCTGTTTAGATTTTGACTAAATCACCTTTATTGTCTAATGTCAGCCACCATCCTCATGTGTTCGCACTGGCTAAAGATTCAATTCTGAATTCAGTGTAATTGATTTTGATAGATTGTAGAGTATTGCATGGTCAAGCATCTGCCATAATAAAGAACTCTTATTATACTGCAAGGACTCTGGGGTCTTCTGATCAGGGTCTGCTGGTGGTTCCTTTTACAAGAGTTAAAAGAGGCGTTGTCTTTACGGTCATACTTCCTACACTTTAAAACTGTCTCCAAGTCAATTCAAATTTGTGAACTCTGCACATTTTCACGCAGGAGTCGTGGTTATCAGCATGTTAAGTGTTCTGGTTTGTTTGTAGAAAATTTGTCAGATTTGTCAACCACTTGACCTTATACATGCTAATAACACACCAACTCTCATCACTGGCATTCTTAAATGATAATTATTTGTCTCTGATGAAAAATAGCTGCATAACAGTGCAGCTAACAATCCTCCAAAATCAAAGACTTAAAGAAAAACTAAATCCAGAGTGTCAGCCAAGGTGCATCTACCCTAAAATTTAAAAAAGAATGTCTCCAGAAGGTCATGGAAAGGGTTGGAAGAGAGAGGGGGAAGACACAGCCACTCCCACCACTCCGCTGTCCCTTATCAGCCACAACATATTCAGTCCATGCTGCTTTTATTAGCCATGATGTCATAACCATTCAAGATAGACTTACCATGAGCCACCTGAGACAACAGACTTGGCAACGCTTAGGCTACTTGTTCAGCATCATGATGCTGTTATTATGGCAAAATGTATTCCCCATAAATGTGAGTAAATCACATTGGAATTTGCTGCCTTTTCCCTGGCTTATACCACTAAAGGGACTGTAAATAAAGCTGCTTTAATTTTGATGCTCTCGAAGAAGAACAGTGCAGAGATTAGAACAGGACAGGAAGTCTTTCCTGGAAGTCATTTAACATTTTAGATGATGGTTGCAAATGAGTACCACAATTGAGTACTTCCTAAAGCCCCTTTAGTCACCAGGAAGGTTCCCTGCAGTAGAAAAATAGCTGTATTGTATATTTTAAGTTTGGAAAGTGATACTGACTAAAACTCCCACATTATTTTTGAGAGACTGAGGAAGATGTCAGTTTTGCAGTCTGATCACACCCACTCAGAGAAGAGTAAAGAAATATCTCAGTGGGTAAACAAAACACCTCAGGTGTTGAGAAATGTGAGTGTAGGGGTTTTAACATAGGTGTTGAGAAAGGAAAAAACGGTGTAAGGATGAGGTAAAAAGAGCCTTTTATGTAACCTCTATAGGAGTGTTTTCTTTTACATATAGCACTCTCTTCAAGTTGACTAAAAGCATTAGGTTTATCCCTGCTTTAATACAAGTCCGGTTATCCAGCTCCGGCTATTGATGCCATTATAAAAGTAGATCAGGGATCAAATGGCACCAAACCTGCTCTACAAGTATATGACCTCAATTTAGTTTGTCCCAGCTGTGCCTTCTGAATCAGACGGACCACAACCCATAATCCCCGTCTCCGTGGATTATTAATGTAATCTTCAGAGCAAACACTGAGCGTAAATGAAATGCTTAGGTATTCATCTGGCCCGTATTGAAATGAGTGCTTATTGAATGACCTTAACCAAACATCATTTACGCTGAAACAAAAAAAAAAAAACCCTCACCTTGCTCAGGCTGTTGCAGAGAAAACTGAAGGTATTTCATCACAAGCACACGCTGGGTTTGAAAGTCACCCAGAGTGTGTAATCAAAATGTTTTATGTTCTGTTTTTTCAGTATTCCCTCCGGACATTACCATGGGCCTGCTGAGGTCCAATTCTGTTCCTCTTTGTGTTTGATCGTCTGACTTGTTTTTGTCAGAGTGAAGCCAAAAACAAGTCTATTTTCTGCTCCGTCAGTGTACCTGATTCTCTGTCCGTCTGCTCCACTATTATTCTGTTTCATCCACAGGCAGGCATCCAATGCACGCCGAGCGACCTCCATACTTTTAACTCGCTTGAAAGGTAAACAAAAGTTTCAGACTCTGCATAAGGCTCCAGTTTTATGGTTTAAATTGGCTGAAGGAAACATTTAATTTTATTGGAGACATTCCCACATCCAGTAAAGGGGTCTTTTTCAGTTTAGAATTTAACTCATGCTGAATCCCCTCTCTGACTCCTCTGTCTTTTATTCCTGCAGAAACATTTGGCTTGTAGGTCTCCCCCTCAGGGATCTCCATGCCTGGATGAATCCGGGAGGAGGCTGAATTACATGGACAGTGAGGGTGCTCAAGGAGGGGACTGATAAAGGGAGAGGAGCTGCAGTCTCACAGGGTTTTACCGGGACAAAGCCCACAGGGAGGAGTGAATGCCCAGGTGGTTCTGAGAGGTGCCAAAGTGAAGCACTGAAGGTACGAAATCACTGAGCACAACTGAAGGGGAACAAGAAGGACTTGGCATGCAGAGAGCATCATATCAGAGTGTAATGGCCTTTAGAAATGCATATAGTACAACTGGATCTTAAAGGTTAAAATGACTACAAAAGTGTAAAATGACAATCTTACCTCTGGCTCACACAAAGTTTGGAAAAGATGTGTGTTTTATTAACCAGGTATAAAACAGAGTGAGAACAGGTTACATTTATTGATTCATATTCTCTGGTATTGACACAGGGTTGGTTTTTGTGCTGTAGTTATTAAAAGAAGGTAGGGTTGGGGCAACAGCGGCTTAAAGTTTGCAGGCCCTATGCACAGAGGCTGTGGCCCTCAAAAGCAAACAGTGTTCAAATCTGACCTTGGCTCCTTTCCCACATGTCATTCTCCACTCCCTCTCACTGGTTCCAATTCTATTCTCTCTTCTGTCACTTTTACTAAGGGCATAAAAAATCCACACCAACACCTTACCCTACAAAAGCAGCAATGGCTGGAAAAAATAAGAGTAAACTTCCTATTTCTGCTTTACTGATGACAACCCTGGTCATGCTGTAGATGTCCTTGTATATCAGGGGCATGAGAAAAGTCTGTTGAAAAAATAAAGTCCACACCTTTAGGACAGAGGAAGAAATCGATGTGGAGCCACACCATGAGTTTCTCTCCTTTTATACCCATAGCAGCCAATGACACAGAGGTATTCTCTGCAGCATAAGATGGCACATTGCACCCATGGTCTAGGGCCTTGGTTCCCAACCTGGGGGGGGGGGGTTAGGTTAAGGCTGTTAAAACTAGGTCTACTCAGACTATATAAAATTATGACAAAACCCATATGAATTGTTCATACAAAGGCCTTTTGGGAATAACGCTTGTGTTTTGGGCTATTTTGTTTGGCTACAATGAAAACAATTGAAATTGATGTGTATTTATGATGTGGGGTGGGGGTTGGGGGGCTCACTGGTAAAAGTTTGGGAACCACTGGTCTAGAATACTGTCTGGGCAGGTAGTAGAGTTGCCATGAGCTCCTGGTTATGCTGTGGATGTCCCAAGGACCTGTTAACCACTGGTGGTCCCCAGGTATATTACCAGGTGTGAGAAGGCCTAGACAAAAGAGATGCCATTGAGCTTGACCTTGGCTATCGAGAGACTTACATGTCACTCTGGCATCAAATTTGTTGAAGAGAACTGTTTGCCTCAATGGTAAGTGTATAACTAGTTTGTGAAACAAACAATAACTCCATGAGTTTCCAGTTTCAATTCAACTCGCTCATACATAAGTCATAATGTGCCTCATTGTGTCCGTCGTCTACTTTTGTTAACAAGCTAAAGTTAGGAAAACCTAGCTTAGCATTAGCTAGCTTCAAATTTCAGCCAAGTTGGTAACAACACAGTGAACATAATGGTGCAACATCTCACAGCAATATCACACTCACTCAGGAAGCTGGATGCTGCCTGGTAAGACCAGAGAGTAAAACCAGTTATGAGGACATCAGAGAGGAGCATTTCAAATCATGTTTTACCAGTGACTTTTATGACCATGCTTATCCACTCACCTATTACCTACAGATAATAATAAATTCCACATTTGTAATCACACCCACTGACCACTTTATGAGACATATCAGTGCAATGTTATGCACACCAACATCTCTACCATGAATTTTAATTCAATAAATGTATGACTTTGAAAATGTTGTTGACACTGTCAGAGAGATTATTCATTCTTCTTTACGTTTATTGCTGAGATTAATGTGAGTTTTGCTGTTGTTGTAAGAGGTGTTCTTAATATTTTGACCATCTGGTGCAAGTCTGTTGGCAAATTATCACAGCCTCCTCAATATGATGCTCCTCACACCAACACCAACTACCACTTCAATCAGAAGCATACAGAAGAATTAGTGGCTTTCTGACAGTCAAGCTATTTGTTTTATTTATTAATTAACGTTTTAAAAATAAAGTAAAATTCAGTCGGCCAATATATCTTTTATTCCCTAATATTGGTATCTGCTTTGGATGCCAAAAATCCATATTGGTTGGGCTCTTGTTCAGATAGTGCTGTCATGCATCATGCTGCAATAATAATTTTAGAAATCTAAAAACTGATTATTTGTAAATGATGGCACATATTTTGAACATATTAAAATAACTGTGCTTGAAGGTTGGTTTTAATTGCTTTACGTGTTGCAAATTATTTTGCAAATTTGATTTTAGTTTCATAAGCATTCAATTTTTTGTTTTTCAATTAAACTCATGGATGGTGTTGTGTCTCAGGGCTCTTTGGATCACTGAAATCAATCTCAGACACTGTGATAATTAGTTTTCCAGGTGAGCCCAATTAAAGGAAAACTACTTAAGAAGGAAGTTCCACATTATTAAGCAGGCCACAGGCTTCAAGCAACATGGGAAAGATAAAGGATCTCTCTGTTGCCGAAAAGTGTCAAATAATGCAATGCCTTGGACAAGGTATGAAAACATTAGCTATTTCATGTAAACTTAAGTGTGATCATCATACTGTGAAGAAATTTGTGGCTGATTCAGAGCACTGACGGGTTCATGTGGATAAAGGCATAGTGAGGAAGGTTTCTGCCAGACAGATCCAGATTATGCAGTTGTGCATAAACCTACTATTCAGCCACCTCTAACCAATGCTCACAAGCTGAAATGGTTGCAGTGAAAATTATATAATAATATAAATGTGCTAAATTAATAAAAATGCAGCAAATTCAAATTGAAGGTTATCCTTCTCAAGTTAGCATTTATTCAAGTGGCGCTAAGTGCAAAATTAACTGTTTGACTTCACCATTTAAGTGTTCAATATCAGAAGAGTGCTCTGGAGTGTTCTTAGACTTTGTTCTAAGC
This sequence comes from Cheilinus undulatus, assembly GCF_018320785.1. NCBI lineage: Eukaryota > Metazoa > Chordata > Actinopteri > Labriformes > Labridae > Cheilinus > Cheilinus undulatus. Next base: position 33,940,989 of record NC_054873.1, read on the forward strand.
CAAGAACAAATCAGAAATAATAAACTTTTTTGAATGTCAGAATCTTTTTAAAAGCTGCATAAGATTCATTTTTACTTGACTGGGAAGGCTCTGCCCAAAAGATGCTCCCTGGGTTAGTCGAGCAGAATGCTCTGACTTTCCAGCACATGGCTGGAAAAACCATCTGGACAGACACATTTACAATAATGTGAATTGAATACACTGAAAAATATTTCAGAAGCAATTCATCCATAGTATCACAAATCTGAATATGAGGGTGCAACAAGCTTTATGCTATAAAGGAGGAAGCTGGGGTGGAGGAGGTGAAGCTTTGCCAGCAGCAGTGCAGTGCATCAGTATTGATACAAGCAGGGATCAGTGAGAAGGGCTGGCCATCAGCTGATCGCAGCTGGGCATATCACTTCTGTACCCTATATGAACTAACACTAAACTTCATTTGATGAATGAGGCCAGTTGAGTGTATGGATGTTTTTACAATCCGCCACCAGGCTGGAATACAAAGAAATTTAGAGCACAGTCTAGAGATGCCTTTATTTTCATTCCTTCCCAATAAACATCAAAAGTGAATAATACAGAGAGTCTTTTAGGAGAAAGCAGGGCGAAATTGAAATAAGCAATCTCACTGATCCCAGGATCTCTGTTTCTATGCCTAAGAATTTTTTGCCACTTTTAGGAATCCAAGCCTTGCTTCTCTTTTTCTCTCTTTAACTTCACTCATGCAGCACAGCCGTTCTCAGGCTTTGATGAAAGGTCTGAGCTAAAATGTCACAAGGATTAAGGGGTTTTGCCTCCTGCATCTCTCCGGATCAGCCCTAACCGCCCTGTGCTGCTCCTGAGCTTCCTCCTCTTCTACAAACAGGTGTGTAGGGGCGCTTTTGTCTGCTCGCCTATGACCTATTGAATTTTCTTCTGGGGGAATAACATTCCTTTATGTTTACAGATGAGTAAACAGGTAAATGGGAAAATTCGGAGAGGAGAAGAGGGGGAATGAGGAGAAAAAGAGTGCAGATGAAGAGGGGAGGGTGGAGAGAAGATGATACTTGACAGAGTGGAAAAGTTTACTCTCTTGCCTTTGGGTTAAGTTGGTATATTTCTATGAAATAACTCGATATAGCGATCCACAGTGCTGGACAAGTCGTGACATAAGCTTCCAGTTACTCTACATAAATATAGCCACAGTGATCCAGTGAGGAGTCGATGCTGTGATTACATCCTAGCAGTTGCATCTATCCTGCTGCTAGACAAACAGAGAGAAGCAGCAGCTACAGTGGTTTACATTGTTTAAGCATATTAAACTGTTAATTTAATAATTAACCAAGGCTAACCCAATAATACAAGTACAGTTTCACAAACAGGACATGCTAAAGTAAAAAAAAAAAAATAGTTACACATTGTTCTACCTCAAGGAGAGGTATGTACCACTAAACTAAAGCCATTTTGTGGGGTTGATCTACTAATTGTGAAAGGTGAGATGGCACATAAGACAGCTTGTCTTCAACTGTTATTTGATTAATACAGTGCATTCAGAAAGTTTTCATACCATCTTCACTTCTTCAATTTTTTGTCATTTTTCTCGTTGGCAGAGCAGATTGGGCGTTATCCACATACTCAGCTCTGCTACTCATCCCACAAATGCATGATCCTTACAATTGTTACATCGTTTAAAAGGGAAATAAACAGGCTCTCCAGTGGTAAAATAATTATAGCAGAGAAGCATTTTTACAGCAAAAACAAACAAAAAAATCTCTGAAACACAAATTTCCTCGCTTTTGTGTTAAGTTTTGTTGCATCTATGGTGCAAATAGCAGCAGCCAAACTTTGTGGGTGTATTAGCGCCAGCTTAAAATTAGTGTAAATTCTTTTGTAGATAGAGTGCCAAAATCAAGCTGATTGTGGATGCTAATTCTGCACAAACCAGGTGACTGTTAAGTCTTTTGTGAATCCAGCCCATGTGATGTAAAACCATACAAACTGTTATTTTAACCATAAAAAGCACCAAAGCCTTCAAAAACAACAAATCCTCAGTGGAAAAGAGAAAACACATCTAAATTGTGCATATAAGATGGAAATCTTTGGGGTCCTTAATGATTTTTGCAGTTTAGACAGGGTGCAGTTCCACTTTACGTTATGTAAGTTAAAGTGGAATACACCAGTGTTGGGACTTCCATCATAGTTGCCACTTCACTGAAACAGGTATCCATACAGTCTGAGGTTTACAATGAAAGCTTGACAACCTGGTATTTTGACAACCCGTGCTAGTAGCGCTGTTGCAGTCTTATCAGGGGAAACTTTAAAACTTCAGTAACTTCACATTCAGCCCGTGAACCAACCAGCACCCATGCTCACGCGCTCTCATCTGCAGCTGCTTCGCTTCGATGCAGTTAGACAGATTTGAAATCAGACGTCTCCAGAGATGCATGGCTCAGACAAAGTATTGAATATGACATTGTTGCAGCTGCTGCCACAATAAACAGCACTCAGCTGTGTTTTCTGTGACTGGATTTTTGTAAAGATTAGAGTTAAAGACCCTAAACTCTTACTTGTTTACCTTTACCCTACAGATGTGTAGTCACCGTAAGGATCATGTAATCTCTGTTGTTTCCAATGGTTGTACTGGGTTAAAGTGTCATCTAAAGATGCACAGGAGAAGTGTCTTAACACAGCACTGGTAAAAATAACTTTGCTGTCTGTGTATTATTAACTGTGACATTGAAAAAATGTGGTTTCTTTGGTTTTAGATACATGTTTGATCCTGTCATGAGGAAGTGCCAAATGTATGATCAAACTGGGATTGTGTTGACAGCAGTCCCATCTCCTTCCTAAAAAACAGATTGTTTTCATTATAAAGCCAGTCAAGATGATCAAATGTCTGAGACTGAAATGACTATATCAGCGCTCTTCTCTACAGCTTTCTAAGATTCAACACTGACAGAAAGAAGACATAAAAATGACAGGATTCAACAGACTCATTCATTATGTTTGTGTTTCGACTAGGAGTGTGCATAGAAAGAAATCTGGGTCATTTCTCCATCATTAGTATGCTTGCCAGGTGTAGCGCAAAGAGGATTAGAGGATGGTAATGCCAATAGGGGCTCTCTGTGTCTATCTCACCTTTCTCTATATCCGTCTCCCTCTCTCTAACCAAACAAGCGCACTTCTAGTGCTCCCACTGTCACCTAAAACAGCTTTTCCATGACAAGTAGACCAGTTTTGTAATAAAACTTTCATGCATTACCTAGCGCCAATGATGAGCTTCTTTCAAGTCCATTAAACAGGGAATATTTTCTACTTTTCATTGTGACATTATGTGTGATCATAAAAGCCAGGGGCAGCAGTTTTAGTCAACAGGTATTAAACATGAGTGCCTGAAGTCTCTCTTCTATGAGTACTCCTCCCAAACACTGATTCTCAGGCAGAGGGGGGGATTGATTGAATGTAATGAACGATATGATGAAAGTTATGGTCCAGTAAATCATGAAAATGACTGCTGTATGTCTGTACCTGTGTAACTGTTTCCTGTATGCTATTCAGGGTCAGTCAGCAATACTTCAAAAGTGGTTTGTGTGTGGCAAATTTATGCTGAGTCTGATTTTCATATAGATTTTTTAATAGTTAATACTTATTTGATTTGTTTGACACCTATTACCTTGTATTCCAAAGTTTAACCGGTCAGAATATAAATCATGTTAATGGGAATTTATGCCCATTCATTCTGTAGAGCAGTGCTACTTAACACATGGTTCTTGAGCCACATGTGGCTCTTTTGTGTGAAAGTCACAAGTTAGTTTGTTTTCCTTACTTATACAGTATGCTTTGATTGTCAAATTGAATTGTCAACCTTTATTTTTTTTCTGTATATTTAAATTGCCCTTACTTGCAATTTTATGCCCCTTTTTTTCCTTTTTAGCCAATCTAATCCTTTTCTGTCACTTCTTGCTTATTTTTGCCACTTATATTCAGTTTTTGCTGCTTCTTGCCCACCTTCTATTAACAGTTGTTTCCCTGTTTGCCATCTTCTGCCACTTTTCACCCATTTAAGCTGCCTTTTGCCATTAAATGCCACTTTGAGCTAATTTTTCTAACCTTTTTTCTGCTTTTTACTAATTTTAGTCACTTTTCACTATTGTTTTGCCATGTTTTTTCATGCTTTTTGACCATTTTCGCCACCAGTAACCCACTTTTAAGTCACTTCTCACCCATTTTTTGCCACTCTCAGCCCTTCTTTGCCACTTTTTCTCTCCATGTTACCATTTTTCAGCCAGTTTTAGCCATTTGAAGCCAATTTTGCCCCTTTTCATCTATTTTGCCACTTGTCCATTTCTTGCCACTTGTTCTATGTTTATGCTGCTTCTTGCCCACCTTTTAATTTGCATTTTTTTTCTCTTTTTGCCATTTTCTGCTACTTTTCACCTATTTAAGCTTCCTTTTGCCCTTAAGTGCCACTCTTTGCTAATGTTCAACAACTTTTTGCAGCTTTTTTGTTAATTTAAGTCACTTTTCACTAATTCTTTGCTTCACTTTTCCTGCTTTTTGACCATTTTTGTCAGCCGTAACTCATTTTTTGTCACTTCTCAACCATTTTTGCCACTTTCTGCCCTTTCTTTTGCCACTTTTTTCCCATTCTGCCACTGTACACCCAGTTTTAGCCATTTTAAGCCTATTTTGCCCTCTTTCATCCATTTTGCTACTTTTTGACCATTTTTGTCACCTTAAACTTCTTATTATTGCCACTTTTACCCTTTTTGCCACTTTTCACCAGTTGTGGCTCTTGCAAAGGTAATTTCCAACAGTTTGGCTAGTGGGTTGAGCAGGGTTGAGTAACACTGCTGTGGAGCATTTAGAGGTCAGGCCCAGTTGCAATCTCAGTTCCAGTTCATCATAGAGATGGCCAATGGGGTTACACTGCAAATTATTTGGTGTTTACCAAGATTTATAAACTTAGATTAAGAAGTGTAAGATAATTTATCTTGTTTAAGAAGTTAATGTTTTATTTTAAGTGTGTAACTTTAAAGTATAATCTTAAATTGAGCATGATCATATCTTTTTTTCTTTGTTGTCTCAATTAGTCAGGAAGTCCTTAAACTAAGTAAATAACTCTTAAAATAAGCTACATTAGTTCCCTCACCCACAGTATCATCAAAATAGATCTTGTTTCAAGATTCAATAACAAACTCAAGTTGCTTGATTTAAGAGTCACACAAAAAGCATCAACTAGTCCATGGTGTACCCCCCCCCCCCCCCACACTTACTTGCTATTCCATGTTTTTCTGTGTTATTTGCTTAAATCACTCACCAGGTTGATCTTAGGTCTAATTTTTACTAATTTAGAGAGTATTTTATATCCCTAAACGGGCATATCTCTATAGCTGCCCCATGATTGGCTCCAGTGAAAATGGAATGCTCCAGTTTGATTGGATGTCAAAATCACTTTCTCGTGTTGCAGGTACCGCAAGTGGGAGGTAATGTCACCAGAGCTCGGGTTCAGGTTGAGGGTGCATTGCTACCCCTAGTGGTCATTGGTAGTACCCATGTCATTATTATGTTTAAGTTGTGGCCCGCCTTTATCAGACTTGAGTGTTATCGTCAGGATCTAGAAATATGAGTGGCCCAATTTTAATTTGGAGGGATCAGATTCCAAGTGAAATGAGCTGTTCAAACTAACATAAAATAAAGATTCAGGTCCCTTTGGCCTGTGAATACATTCTATTTTTTTCATCCAGATGGTGATACAAAAAAAGAAAAACAAAACGTTTTGTGTCTGGCCCTATGAGAATTATTAGAGGTCATTATCTTAAGGTATAATTGCTATTCATCAAACTTCATGAGCTGAATTACCTACTGTTCCTCCATCAAATATGGTTGTCGGTGGTGGGGGATATTTTTACTTGCATTAAAGTAATTATCAGTTCAACTCATTGATCAGCTGTAAGGATGGTCCTCTGCAGGGGCATGTAGAGGATATGATTCCACTCTGAATGGTTTCTTTATGACCACAGTGTTGACAGGTGTAGAGGCACAGGATCTGCATTGATCACCATTATGCAGAAGTTGTTTGCATTAGCAGTAGACCTCACCTACTTTGTTTCTCAGTGTGTTTGAGATAATGCCCTTTCCTTGGTCTTATTTCTTTCTTTGAGGAGTCTGCACACAGACTATAGTCAGCCGGTTTTCATTAAGTACGATCCCTGTATGATTAAAAAAAAAAGTACACTTTAACATGATGATGAAAAAAGCTAGATAAGCAGTAAAAATGCAGAGATGTTCCCTTCAAATTGGAAGTATTTGTTTGACAATTGACTGTTATTCACTTATTGTTCTCTTCTTTTAGATGAAATGATTGTTATTACCACTGTCACTCTGATTACTTTGCTTTCATCAAACCCCAGGCGCTTATAGTTAAGTGTAGTTTACTATAAGTGTATTTGCGTCAGGGACAATGTACTAAATAACATTAGTCCCAAAAAGAAAAAGGATGCTTTGTACCAGATTTAGCTTGCTAGTTAATTTCCATCTGTAGTCCCTGGGCAGGTAAACAACTACAGAATCAATCTACACATGCAAGCACACACCATGTATTCATTCAGCTACATGTTTCATAGCAAAGGAGATCAAAATACATATATTAAAATCTAAATATAGCTATAGTTATCAAACAGAGATATATATCTTCTGCTGTTTTTTTTCCTTTTTTTCATTATTATTTTAGTAAAACAGCATTTTTTAAATGCAGTGCTGTCCCTGTTTATTGTGCAGTCACTCAAAAACTAAATCACTTTAAAGTAAGCAACTGCCATAGAAACAATGCCTCTTTTTCAGTCAGCGGTGTAAACTGGCATCACACCTCAAAGTGGAATTACAGCAGTTGCATGTTTTAAACTGATCCTTCTTTTTAAATCTTTGGTCTGTATACTGGCTTAATGTTCATCAAAATCGGTGTTGAATCACGCCAAACTAACAGTTTGATACTTGGAACTGTCTCTCAACTCGTCTACTTTGGTAAGTAATGCAATAATACAAAAACAGCGTTTTGAATTTATCTACATACGTCTCACAATGATGTGTACTCATAACAATTGCGGACAAGTGTCGTGCATGGTAACGATGATAGCTGGCTAATGTCCGTTTTCTTTTTTTTTAGTACTCTTAACAAACATGGAGGATAATATCACTGAGGAGCCTGAAATCCCGAGACATGGCTGTATGAAACGGTACTTCTACCACATCAAGTAGCATGCATTTATAGTATCCAGTGTGGCAGCTGTTGTCCTCGGTAAGAAATAACTGAGTTAGAAGTTAATGTCTTCAAGCTACTTCCACCCTGAGAAGATGGAGCTAACATGGCGTACTCTTCACCTTCGCTTTGTTTTGGAGCGAGCTATATTTGAAAATTTGAATGAATTTATGGGTGCTTTCAAAAAAGACTTTGCAATATTTGGCTGCTTTATCAACAGAGGTGGAAGAAGTAACAGACTATTGTACTCTATAGGTAAAAGTACAGTTACTTGAAAGTACGGGTCTATAAATCTACTCAAGTAAAAGTAAAAAGTAATTCAAAATGCACTCAAAGTAACGAGTACTGAGTAGCTTCTTTTGATACCCAAGGGGCTTTCACAGTGAAATATAACCTGTCCTTAAAGGGATACTTAAACATTTTGGCAAATTTGCCCATTGCCATAATTTCTATAGTCTTAGTAATAGGTTCGTTACCTTCAGTTGTCGGTGCAAGCTATTTTTAGATCGGCGCTGTGGAGTTCGGACCTGCTGTGCCAACTCAATGTAAGCAGACGGTATTCCGGCTTTCCCTTATTAAACTCATCAAATACACAATCTAACAACTCCAAAATGCTCTCATGGACAAGTTGTGACCTGCACATTCACCACGCTATGAAATAATCATGGAACATTACGAGTCGGAGATGTTTTTAAGCTAAATGCAAAGCCGGAACTACACTCCAGACATGGCTGCTGCACTGTGTCACTCCACCCAGCGGTTTACTCAAGAAATAGTTCCGAGTATTTGCTTCATGTGTCGTAATGTTACATAATTATACGTTATTATTTCATAGTGTGGTGATTATTCTTGCACTCTGTTTGGGTATTTATATTTCATATTTGGACGTTTACTGTAGTTCTGTGACTCTGTTGCCTCTTGCTTCCTATTTTGTTTCCTCTCATTAATATTGCTTTTAGCTAAAGGGGGAGGGTCCCCATATTGATCTTTGCCCTGGGCCTCCAGATGGCTAAAACCGGCCCTGCCTCACACCTGCAGCTCCCCCTCACAGATCGTTCTGCCAGTTTGTTGCTTTCATTTTTCTGTTTCTAACTTTTTGACAGTATTTATCATTAGTACGTTTAAGATCAAATAAAACACCCACATCTGGACAAGTTCTACTCAATTTTACATTATTTCAAAATGTGATCCGTGTGTGTTTGGCTCGTTGATAATGATGCGCATCACAAAAGTCATCATCAAATAAGAGTATGGGAGAGTATCGGCAGGAAGTGAATGAAGAAATGTGTTAAAACGAGGAGATTAGAAGCTTCAGTTTGAACACCAGACAGCACACCTCTATGAATGAACTTACTGAAGAGACACACCACCAACTGACTTCCTCTGTGCTCTGTTACGCATGTTCCTCCTTCCTGGGCGCACCCGACGGTGATAATATACAAGTTTTCACTTGAATTTGGCAGTTAAAGTCTGTCTTCTTTGTGTGGACTTAGATTTATTGATATGACTTATTGCAAATAAGCCACACATGAACTCTCAGTACAGACTGGAGGGTAGAAGGTCTATATCAGTGACCACAGAATAAACAGAATACTTAAGTTAACTTTAACTAAAACAATATAAACCATAAACATGGATTTACTTTATATAAGCACCTCTCTGAACGTTTTTAAGTATGCAACAGGATTTTTTTCGATCCTCCTGATTTTTTTTTAACCCACTTGAAAATCCAAAAGACACTAAATAATTAACTTGAAAGTATGCCATATTCCATGTTAGTTATATTTATACAGGCCCACTGACGCATACAGTGAAGTATGTCCTGCTTGTCTCGCTCTCTTCTCCTTTTCTCAGTTCCCTCCTCATTCCTGGATTGAGGGTCAGACAGGGGCTCCTTATTGTAGCTCTGGCGGACCCTCACACTCACGTTAAAGGCATCACAGACAGTTCAGAGGAGGTTTAGAAGGAGTTACAAGCAGCTTGACTAGTTACTGGACATGGATGAAGTGTTGTTTTCAGATGAAATCAAGTTAGCAGATGTGTTTTTTTGACAAAAGTGTGACAGTGCCTGGTTTTGAATGAGGCATTTGGCATCAACACAACTCTGACCAAAACAAAAACATTTGTGACCGGGGTGGCCAGGCTTAGGTCTGGGGTGGACACAGCCACCCTCAAATCCACATGTGGAAAATCCTTGAACTGGATTTTTGAATATTAAACCTGTTAATTTTTAAACCTTTTAAACAAATTCATGACTAAAACTAACATTTTTATGAAAAGAGTAAGGATAGGTTCAAAATAAACACCGTTAACAAAAGCGTATTTACTTCTACTAAAAGTTTTTATTGAAAACCCAGGCAGACAGAGTAGATCACATGTTATCCTGACAGACACAAAGTTGCTCCTCTCTGCTTGTCAGGACTTCTGTGACCCACATCACTGCCCGGCCCGTTACAGCCTTTGTGGGTCAGAAGCTGGGAGAGGCCTGACTGAGGCGTCTCTCTCCTGGTCCTGGTCTTGCTGCTGCTGCCGCCTCCTCTGGAGTTTATATTCCCGGCGCCATGATGGAGTGAGGGCCTTTTTCAGTTTCCTCCACGTAGAAACATTTTCCTCTGCTTCTCTTTGGAGGTCGCCTACTTCCTTACGCAGCACCATGCAGGAGGTCGTCTTCTCCTCCAGCTGCTGGCGGTTCAACAAGGCCTCATCCTGCAGGTCCTTCACTGTCTGCTCCATGGTGCGATCTCTGTCGGCTGCCTTGAGAAGTTGACCTTTGACCTTCTGCAGCTCTTTCTCCAGAGAGTCAGCCCTCAGTTTTTCACATTGCATGTGGTCGTTCTGGCATGCAATTATCTCAGTGGCATTTTGGACTTCCTTTTTCAGAGTCTGATTTCTCTCTCTCTCCACCTGGAGTGTGGACTCAAGTCTGTGGATGCTGCTGTTCTGGAGCAGCAGCTGACCATTTAATTCCTCTACTTTCAGGAGGGTAGAGGTGTTGTTGGAGGCTTTTACCTGCAGGTCCCATATCTCCTGCCTCTTGGAGTCGATCTCTGCAGTCAGCCTCTGCCGGACTTCCTGGACCTCTTTTTGGAGAGAGTTAGACCTCTTCATTTCCTCCTGCAGACGGTCGTTTTGACGGGAAACTAGATCTAAGAGCTCTCTCATCTGTGCAGTGTTACTTGGCTCTTCCTGGACCTCTTGAGGAGTCTCTTTAGGAGCTTTTTGAGGATTGTCAGCGAGAGACGCCATGCTGGAACTCTGCATTTGGAGCTGCTTTCGAAGTGCTCGCATCTCTCTTTTCATCACTAGACTGGCCTCCTCCTTAGCTTCGAGTTTGGCCGTCAGTCTCTGCAGTTCAGTCTCTAATACTTTCAACTGCGTGGTGCTGACCTCCTCCTGAATGGCTGAGCTCTGCTCACTGGCGGAAGGACTCAGGCGCTCCAGCTTCTTTTCTAGCAACCTGATGTGCCGCTCTCCCGCCAGTCTCTTGTCCTGCTCTGCCATCACCGTCTGCAGTAGCTCGCAGATCTTCTGCTCATAAATGTCATTATTTCTCTCAGCCTTTACTCTCAGAGCTTTTTCCTCTACCAGCTGAGAGGATATGTCCTCCAGCTGGAGAGACATTTCCTTGAGACAGACGGTTCGGTCTCTCAACTTCATTTTCAGATCTGCCTGCTCCTGAAACCAGGGAGGGAGATCCAGATTCTGGCTCTGTGGTTGAGCATCATGTTGGGTTTGGTTGGGGATCGCTTCAGACAGGGTCTGGTCGCCACTGTCAGCCTCTGGCATTGTGTTTGCCATCATCTCATCCTCCATATCCATGAGATCACCCCAGCTCATGTCACTGGTTTCTGTATTTTCAGTCATTCTTCCTGATTGAAGTTTGTTCTCGTAGATGAAGTAGAAGTTGTTGAAGTGTCTCACGGTCTGACGATCAACTGCTCTGACTGCTCTGTGAACTGTGAATGTCTGAGAGTGTTCAGCCAATCTAAATCCTCTGCACTTCAAAGCCACTGAGTTCTAGAATGTACCTTTGATGTCACTGTTCTTCAACATTCTGTTCTGTCATAGAACATTCTATGTCCCACTTAAATGCTATGGAAACAAAAATGGCTGCCCGAGCACTCAACACAGTGCAAGAATAATCCATCAAACAATGAATCAATCTTTGTATTTATGGCGCTAATTCACAACCGAAGATACATTAAGAGACTTTACAGAGAGGGCAGGCCTAGACCGCTCTCTGTTGTGGCCTATCATAGTAAAGACCAGTGTGAATCACCATTAGCACAGCGCTAGCAGTCCTTAGCCCTATAACAGTAGTGACAAAAATCTTCCCTTCAATGGGCAGGAATTTCCAGCAGCCCAGACTCATGTTGACAGTCTTTTGCTGAAGCTGCACTGGGGTTTGAAAGACTGATAACCCACAATTGATAGGCTCAACCCATCCAGGTGCTTTGCCCAAACAATGCTGGCAGTAAATGGGAAAGTTCAGCAGTAAAATAGATGTCTGTCACTCAGGGGACCAGGGTTCATGGCTCTGCTATTTATTTAATTATTGATGTCAGTATGGTTTTTTTGTTTTTGTTTTTTTTACATGACGCGAAGCAAGAGCAAAAGTCTGATCACTGAGAGAGAAAAACAGGAACTGTAATCAAAAAGATAGATGTTCGAAATTCTAAGACTAATAATTTGGTTGCTATTTTAAAATTGTTCTCTTGATGTGAACATTTATTGGCTTGGATCACATTTTTTTGTTCTCAAATGCTTATTTTTGTTTGATACTGAAAAAGTTTTGTTTGAATCTTTTTGACACAAATCTCCTTCCATACTAACAGCGGAGGTCTGCGCTCTCCGAGTGCTTTTCTAGTTTATTTCTGTTTCCCTTTGAGTTACCTAGCATCTACTTCCTGGTTTGAACAAAGATGGTGCTTCTTCTTCTTCTCAGGAAATTCCAACAGGTTGTACACTGGAGAATGTAATGCTGCCCTCTGCAGGCTACAGATTGTTCCCTATCTTAGATACAAATCACTTTTTAATGGGGGCATTTTATGACCTCTCTGCCAATAGACTGAAATTACCTCTTAGAAAAAAAGATAGTTGTTAGAGAAGGAAGAGAACCCCAAAGCAAGAACATCTTCAAATGAATGATGTTTTTTATTCCTGTATTTATTACACAGGGGTTTGACAGAGAGTTGTTTTCAAACTCACACAGTGACGAAAACTGTCTGGATGCTTGACTCTTAAGATAGCTGACCAGACCACTATGTCCCAGCCTTAATCTTGTAAGAACAACATCAAACCTTCTCTCAGACAAGATCTGTCTACTTTATTATGCCTCCATGTCAGCTACAGCCAGAAACTGGAGGCATTTTGTTTTCAGGTTGTCCAACCAGGCTGTTTTAGTGATTGCGATATCTCAAGACAGATTTGAAGGATTTTCTTGAAACTTTTCTCAATCGACTCAAGGATGAACTGAATACATTTACAGATACAAGGTCAAGGCTATAGCAGGTATTCATTTGATTAATTGTTTCTGGTGCTGATTTGATGACTTTTGCTCCTTTTTGGTTGTTGTTCTGTGTGTTGAGGGTGGCGCCCTGTTATTTGTTCCACTTAAAGTATGGTCCTCTTGCCTTTACTGCTCGGTCAATGCACTACAATTAGTAAGTCAACTGCTAACATATAAAGAACGACAAAAGAGAAGATAATCCTTAATTTAGAGAGTTTTTAAAGGATGCACTTTTTGCCTTTATTTGATAAGAAGGCTGAAGACTAGAAATATTTGGAGAGCGATGGGAGAAAACATGCAGACAGTGCAAGGATCAGGTCTTGACCCTGTGACCAGTGCATCTAGAATTGTTCCCTCTGTGTTGGAGCACCTACTCTACCAAATGAGCCAAACCAGTCCGCAAATTCAGACCATTTTTATGCACCTTCATTGACCTATGGTACATGGTCATAATAAAATTGCCTTGTATTTCAATGACAAATTCAGTGGTGAGTATTTAACCCTGTTGTTTATTCATATAATACTATATGTGTGCTTTCTTACTTAGAAAACACAACTTGGTGAATTCATTGTTGGCACAGGGGATTATGGTCAGGTTGCAACATCCTGAAGAGCAATGAAGAGGCGAGTACCCACAGCTGATTAGAGCCAAATGTAATGATGTGCCAATTACTGATCTTAACTGCTGCATATGGCCCTTAAAATAAGATATACTAGGAACTACACAAAGGTGGATATCAGACATATAAACTGCTTGAACCTCTGCATCACCACATGCCCTTTAAAGAATCTTAATGTTATAAAATACAAGTCTGAGCCAGCCTACACAGAAACTATCCGACCTGTGGGAAATATCAGCGTGATGCATTAGTCCAGCTAAAGCATTATTTGTCCAGAGAAAGGACGCAGCAGGTGTTTAAGCTGAATGCTGTAGCCACCAGAAAAGAACCAAGAAAACAGTGGAGACCAGCTGAGAGGGGAGTAGAGTCTGGATTAAGAAGATCATAAGAGGAGACACATTTGGACAGGCAGCAGCTGAACTAGACACCTGGGACACGGAGCCCTTATGTGTGGAAAAGTAAAGGCTTTCTGTAATGTTGAGATTTGGTTTGCAGAATCTGGAAAGGAAGAGCTGAGAGGTAGAATACAAACACTCCTTTTGCTGATTACCATGCTGGTCCCTGTGGCAAAAAGGAAAGAGTGTTACTGAGGATAGATGCAGAGACGTAGGGAGAAAACAGAAATGCACTGTGTTTTACTTTAACATGAAAAAGACCTGTTCGGCTCTGTGGCTTTGAGTCACTTGCTGATTCCATATGCTTAAGTTCCTTTCCTTTTTTAAGTCGTCAAAGAGTTTGCTGTAATTGCTTAAACAACTTCCTTTGGTAGGTATCAAAGCTTACAGAGCTAATTAGTTGACTAACCTCCAACATGTAAAGCATTTGCTGCAGGAAGAAAAATTTACATTTTCCATTTAGAGTCTAATCTTGTGCTTTAATTGTTCCTTTGGCTTGTAAAAGTCACATATCCATGCTATTACCAGGCTGGTGTTGCTGAAATTAAATCTATATTTCTGTTCTGGCTCACAAACTCAAACATGAACATGCGCTCCGAGATTTAGGTGGGGATTTATGAGCTTTGAAATTTCACTATGGTGTATTCTGTGAGTGACTTTTTTAATTAGAGAGAGACTAGATGAGGCAAAACGCGTAGTTCACATGGTTTCAAGCAGCTGTAATGTGTCATTTCTTTTTTTAGTGGTACATATTTTGGTATATGTTATACGCAAGGAGAGATGCACATGCAATCTTAAGTTACACACACGCTGAAAGAATTCCTGGCCCAGACATCAGAGAGGAGTCCTAATTTCAAGAGGACAAGCACAGTTCATCAGTGGTACAAGCGCAGCGCTTTATCTCACACAGCAGGTGTGTGGATTACCTTTTATAATTGCTTCTCTCAATGAGCATGGCAAGGGCAAAGCACTACTGCAGTCATTGAATTTTGGAAAAAAAAAAAAGATGATGAAGGAGGAAAAGGGTAAGGGACAAGAAGAGGAAGGTGAGTTTCAGTCATTTTTAGTGCACGCTACTGGAAAAGCAAACCCAATTGCCACCGAGACGAATCAGATCTGTGTATTAGGGTATTAACAGTGAATTCAGAGAGAAAGGTTGTCCTCTCTCCCTCTAGTCCCGTTGTCGTCTACTGGAGGAAATATTTCACGACTAAAAGCTGTTTAAAATGCCAACACCCAACAGAGGCAGAAGTCAAATGAGAATTGTCTGCCACCTCTAAAACCATCATTTTACATTTGTGTCTGTCACAACCAGGCACAGAGGAGCATCATTATAACATCATTATAATGGCGCCAGAGCTCATCCAGGCCACTGGGGGCAGAATGGAGCAGATGGTGCAGCAGAAGAGGCAGATGTTACAAATAAAAATGTCCTCCTTCTTCAGCTCCTTTAACTCTGCCTCATCTTTTAGTTCCACCAAGCTCAGGAAACTCTACCAGGGCTCTTACAAAAAAACATACACATAGTGTTATCTTTTAAGGTCAGTATAGCGTTAGCATTACATTAAATTATTGTTTGAGTTGCATTTCCCCTCATAACTCCTTTTCTCTTTCTGCATCTCTCTCTCTCCCCCCATCTTTCACTGCATCTACAGACAGCAATGCTCTGTGTCCGTCAGCCAATTAGTATGATTGGTCAGAGAGGTCTCTCTGTGTCCGTCTAACAGGAAACATGCTAATCTGGTTTCTTAACTACCTTCCTTCTTCAAAAACAGTTACTCCCTCTGCTCCAAAAAATTCAAGGTCATAATAAACAGAAAAAAAAACAGATCATAAAAGAAGAAGCAATGGCGCTGAAAAGCTAAAAACCTGACAACTTTAGAAGATGAAAGGGCCAAATGTGGAAAACATTTTTTTAAGCTTGCAGATTGATGTAAACATACCAGGTTGAGATGAATCAGGTAAGCTAGCAGTGCTAGATGTGCAATACAAAACCCAACATAAAACGTGCATCCACTGACTACGTTTATGAATGAAGTCAGTGACATGTGTTTTGTTATATGGCTTAATATATAGGCCATACAATAGGGTTAGGTTCTATGCAAATAGTCGCTATGTTACTACTTACAGCTGGAACTGAATGAGAAACAGCTGTAGCCTCTTATTCAGTTTACTGCTAACAGTGAGCGTGAGGAAGAGCCACCACTGCCAAGAACAGCCCTGAGAGAGGGCAGGTAGGATTGTATAGGATAGAGGCCTTCCTGCTCTATTTGAAGAGTGCCTGGAAAAAATGTCATGGTTGAAATTCTGGGGGAAAATATTGTACTAATGGAGGACTTTTAAAGTGTAAAAAAGGAGTTAACTCTGTAAAGCCTGTTTTGTTAAAAAAAAAAATATATAATAATAATCCCATGGTTAGTCAAAATTATGGTAGTAAAAAACTCCATTTAAAGGTTACTAACTAAAGTGGGCTGGTCCAAGTCTTGAAACTCCAGGGCTAAAAATTTGTCCCACCCTGGCCCTGACATGATAGGATATGAGTCTATCTGATATGATATGATATATTCAAAAAAAAGTTGATTAGATTTGCCAGAATGTGATTATGATGTTATTTGAAAAGGATATGCTAAGAGATGTGACAAAAACATACAGTACATCTGGCTACCCTGCCTTGGATAGTTGCCTTTTGATATGCAATGGGTAAAGTATTACAAAGTTATCCGTTAGAGTACTCAGATTACTTTTTGTTGTAACGAGTAACGTAAAGTAAGTAATCCCATTTTAGTTACATTTTCATAAAAGTAATCCCTTAATGAAAGAAAAATCACAAATTTCCTCTCTCTTCCATGGCATCAAAAAGACAGAAAGAAAACTAGAAAAGCACTCGGAGAGCGCTGCCATTAGCCCTATCTCCCAATAGTGAAGAATCCTTTAAAAAAATTCCTGGATCCGTCCCAATGTGCCCCCCACCATGGCATTCCCCGATTACTCCCTCCCCGGTGGGGTGGAAACACAGTGAGGCAAAGCATTGGCTTCGCTACAGGTGCCAGCAGATGCACCCATGGTCTCACCGGACGACTGGAAGTCATGGCAGAGGGTGAATATTCCTCTATTCCTCCCAGCATTGTGAGTATTCTCCCTACAATTCGCTGTCTTTCTCTCTGTTACGCTCCGACTCATCTCCTCGACCGGACGTGTTTCTTTCAAACTCTATAAACTCTAAAACTTTGAATAGAAACACAGCCAAACACTGCTGCTGGGATTGAAGTTACTCATGTCCTCCATCTCCTGGTGTAAAGTGGTAACAGCGCAGAGCTCAGCCATTAGCCCTATCTCCCAATAGTACAGCAACCTTTAAAAGATTCCTTGAACCAGACGGTGATCCAGATCACTCCTAAAATCTAATCAGTTCTTCCTTATGCCATTTCTGACATTTCCTGAAAATTTCATCAAAATCCGTCCTCAACTTTTTGAGTTATGTTGCTAACAAATGAACGAACAAACTAACAAACAATCGAACCAACGAACAAACCCACCCGATCACATAACCTCCTTGGCGGAGATTAAAAGGAAGCTTCTTGACGCATCTGCTCTGTGTGTCCTTCTTTCTTCCTGTAGTCACATTGCCAGCAGAAGGTAAACGTTCTGTGCCATTACGTGTGCATTGTTAGCTTGTTGATTCAGCGAGATGACAGAGAGGACAGCATGACACTGTGGAATTATCCCCATTATGATGGATTTTTGGATAAAAGGGACAAGAACAGCATCGTGGTGAAACGTAAGTTTAAAAGGTCCATTTGCTTTCATTGAATCAGCTGTGCAGCCGTTCCATTTACACACTGTTATTATGCACAGGGTTCCAGTAATTCTGTTGGCCTCTGCTGAGCTTGTTGTCAGATTGTGAGCATGTGAAAGAGCTGTAAATGTTTTTCTGTCTGTTAGAGGTGTTCTCAGGCTGCAGAGATACAGATTATGGGCTGTACATTGAAGTGCGATCGTAATCTGTCATTTTTACAACCACTGAGTAATATAGTAACGCAAAAGTACTCTAACCTGTAAGTTTTAGAAGAAGGCTAAGTAACGTAGTAACATAAGTTACTTTTCACAGTATGTAACGCAGTAATCTAACGAGTTTCAAAAGTAACGCTACCCAACACTGCTGATATGAGATATCTGTGCAGCAAAAAAAAAATTAGGTCATAATTACAATATCATGCATGCAAGGCTTTTTTTGTTTCAATGTGAATAACCTTTATGCTCCCCCATAACACTCCAGGCTTCAGTTTAAGACCTTGACTCTGGTGGAGTCTTTCAGCCAGGTACAAAAATTACCCAGAACCCCATAGGGAGAGTCTGTCCTGATTTTGAGGGGCAGCTAAACCACATCACCGCCCAAGAGGTCGAGGTAACCCAGCGTTCCATCCAACAGTACCTTAAATTTTTCAGAAACACCCTTTCTGTCTCCTTATATCTCTTCTCACATTGTGCTACAAACAAGTGTAGGCCCTTGAGACTTAAAGAGAGCTGCTTGTGAGCTAATTTTAGACCCTCCCCCATAGTTTGCCTAGAAACTCCAGATGACACATGGGAAGAAAGTTTGCTTCTGTGTATAAACTTCAGAAAGCTGTTTGCCTCTTCAGGTGAGGGTACTGTAAATCTGATCAAAGTCCTAAATAAGACCTCATAGAGCACAGAGAGTTTGTGTAATGCTGCGGTGACCTCCACAGAAGAAAAGCTCTGCTGCATCTGCTGAATACCAGTGCCTGCTCTGCATATAATGTAGGTGGTTGAGTTTCTACCTGTGAATCATAGATGAAGAGGCTTGTAGAAGACAAGTCTTTTATAATATAGAGAACAAAGCAGAGTAAGTATGGCATCAGCATTTAAGAGTTCACCTTCGATTTAACAGGAAAAGGCAACAGAAATGCATTAGGTCCATTGTAAACTGTACATACAATTGTACTGTACTGCAATTACTAATATAACGTTGATTTCAATTGTCATTAATGCAGTAAAGAGACAGATTACAGTGGTAACTGCAGTCTTCAAGTTTTACGCTTTTATCATGTGTCAAGCTGATTCCTGGTCTGACATTTAAAGATGATGCTGTTTTCAAGGCCAAGCTGACAAGAAATCCACTATTACCACAGAGCAAGTGAGTTTCCTCTGTCCAGTAACAACAATATAAACTATCATGTTCAAGGTTTGCCTGAACAAATGCAGAAGATTGCAGTACCAGTAAATGGTTGTGAATTACGTCTGCTAACTGTGAGACTGAGATCAACTCAAGGCCGCATTCGACCAAACAACAACTAACCATAACCATGTTATGTGAGGTTTATCACAATTTCCAAGAGGAAAGAAATATTAAAGTTTACATGCACTTTACTTTTTCAGTGTTTATACAGACCTGTCATGTTTTTTACTTTTGTACTCCTTATGCACAAATAAGTTATTATTGTGCAAATTTTTATTTTCAGATGTTTTATTGCTCAAAAATGTGAGGTGACCTACCAAATATGTTCACATGGGCATGAAAATAATTATTAAAAAGTTGTCAACAGGTTATTTGTGTATTTCTACTTCTTACTGAATCAACATCGAAGCATTTAAATCAAAATCGAATCGAATTGATATCGAATCGAATCGCAACCTAAAAAAATCGAAATCGAATTGAATCGTGAAGTTCTTAACAATACCCAGCCCTTCTCTTTTGTGACATCTTCTCTTTGGCACATCTTTGGCAACACTGCATGTCTAATGCTGATGTGCTCAGGAGGGTGAAGATGGGAAGGGACAGCTGCCTGTTACAGAAATGGCAGTGGCACTTTTACAGGCACCTGGCGCGCTTCCCCAGGCCTGATTCAGCTGACTGCATACTCGGTGCCCAGGACCCAGTGGGCTGGTCTAGACGCCAGGGGCGACTGCATGCTTTGTGGAGGAGGCAGCTAGAGGGATACCTGGAGAGATGGGGCATGGGCCTGGCCTGACCTGACCATGTAAACTGGGATAAGGATAGTAGTACTAAATTGCCAAGTTGAGCTATAACTGGAGCTGAATTTATGCATTTACTGCATGTAAACATTCTGATTGTATGCCTTTTAAGAAAAAGTGATAGCAGCCTCATCACATTTATTTCAGTTGTACTCAATGTAAACATCATCCCATGCACTACTGTGCCAACTCACAGTCATCATTGACTGGACAATCTATAAAAACATCTCAGAGTAATCCAGGCCTTTGGTAATCTATCTCTAAATAACTGTAGAGACTCATCAATCAGCCATAAATTCTTTATTTATGTCAGCTTGTTGAACTCTGCAAAAGTTGTTTTCCTTGTACTCTGGTTCATAAAAGTGTCCTCTTGCCTTCACTTAAAATGACATTTTGTTGTTGACATCAAAATTGCATTTCTCCTGAATGTGCTCCCTCCTCCATAAACTGCTGAGACAAACAACTTGTCTGATAACACAGACTGCATACTCAGAAAATGAAACATTGCATGCTTAAAAGCTGTTTTGTTGTCTGGCAGCCTTGAGAAGCAGTGACACATTCAAAAATAGTGTGGCTTTAATTGATGATGTTGACTAAAGTTGGACTGAAAAAGTTTTTCTACAAAGTCTGACAGTTTTAGTCTAGATGCTTTGTTGTTCTGCTCAGCATCTTTCTATAAGTCACACTGTATTGATAAGAACCTCAATACATAGTGTACCCGACTTTAAAAAGTCTGAACTATCCCTTTAAAAGTTGCATATAACCTCCACAGTGTGCTGCAGAGGGCAGCAGCTTTCTACAGTGTACTTTTTAAGCTATGGGGCCATCTTGGCACTGTCAACTCAGACACCACACCATGCATCATGACGAAAAGTAGCAAGAAAGAAAAAAACTCCCTGATCCTTTTATCTATAACCACTCTGGAGTGGATTTTGCGCCTTCTCGGTACCAGCCCGGGAGCTTAAGTGAAGCTTAAATAGCTATTATAAAGCAATTAACTTGTGGGTGCTGACATATGCATCTTCCCTTGCCATCTGTTTCTCTGGTGAGGGATGACTGTTAAGTTGCAGCTCAGTGTTTACTGGGTAATTCCCAGCATGCCACTGCCTCCTTCTGCTCGACAGAAGTACTGCAGCTGTATTTAAAATAATTTAATGACAGTATAAATCGTTCTACTCTAAGATTTAATGCATGTATCCTGTTACAACTTTATAGCATTCCAGACAAAAACCTGAGACTTCTTGTAACTGTCGTTTAACCTTCCAACTCAGTTTAGATGTTTTTTCTACCTATTTTCTCTGCACTGGCTTTCAGTGAAATTCAAAATATAGACATGATCAGACACGTCATTATGCAGGGTCTGATCAGGGTAATTTTTCCTCTTCAGGCCAGAGAACTCAGTGACCATTATTTCCAAAAACATTCTGAAACATTGACTCATCAGACTACAGCACAGTTTTCCACTTCAGCTCAGACCATTATACTGAAGATGAAAAATATAAGACAGGACATCTCTTCTGTTTTAACCAATGTTCCCAAAGACTCAACTTTGTCATTTAATGTGGTTTACATCCTTTTCTTATCACAGGGTCGTTTCTAATGACAGCACTACTGGATCTGAATGAGCAAGATCAGCATCAGCAATTCAAGCAGCACAGCATCCCCTTAAGGGCAACGAAGGTGTTTTTAACTCCTGGTGCTCAGTGCATGCTTGTTTTCATATTTTGAGGGGCAGTCCCAAAAACTCTCTCCCTTTAATTTTGATCCCATTATGTCAGCATAAAAAGAAAGTTTTCCTTTTATATCCGGTTTTCACAACATATACGGTGTCCCAACCTTTTTGGAATTTGGGTTTGTTATGGATGTAATTGGGTCATTGTCTTGCTGGAAAATAAGTCTTTTCCCAGGCTGTAGTTCGTTTGCAGACTGAATAAGACTGTCCTCCAGGATTTTCCTACATTTTGCTGCAGTCAGGGCCAGCTGCCGAGAAACATCCCCACAGCCTGATGCTGCCACCACCGGGCTTTATAGCGGGATGGTGTGTTTGTGGTGATGTGCAGTGTTTGGTGTCCAGACCAAAGAACTTTCTTCCACTTGACCATGGAGTCTCCCACATGCCTTTTGGTGAACTCTAGTCAAGATTTTATTTGACTTCTCTTCAACAGTGCCATTCTCTTTGCCACTCTCCCATAAAGCGTTGACTTGTGAAGAACCCAGACAACAGTTGTATGCAGAGTGGCTCCCATCTCAGCTGCTGAGGCTTATAACTCCTTCAGAGTCATACTCTCTCTCACTAGTCTTCTTCTTGCACAGTCACTCAGTTTTTGAGTTTTTTGATCTTGGCAGATTTACACATGTGCCATATTCCATTGTTGATGATGGATTTAACCAAACTCTGGGGATGTACAGGGCCTTGGAAATGTTTTTGCATGCATGGCTTGACTTATACATTTCAAAAACATTTTCCCCAATTTGCTTGGAGTGAGCTTTTGTTTTCATGGTGTAATGGTAGCAAGGAATTCTGACTAACCAGTGGACCTTGCAGACTATGTGTCTCTATACTACAATCACTTGAGACACATTCACTGTTACCAGATGATCCCCATTTCACTAACTGTGAGACTACTTGCAGCAATTAGCTGGACCTCTGTTGAATTAGGTCAGTCACTTCAAAAGGGGTGAAAATTTATGCAAGTGCCTATTCTAAGTTGTCAATCTCTGAACTGAGTTATGTCAGATCAGCTTTATCATTTACTGTAACTTTGGACTTTAAGAAGAGGCTCAACAAACAGAATAAATCAAAGCCTGGTGTCCTAAACCCACTGCAATTCATCCAAACACCTGTCAAGGTGTGATGGAGCTATGGTATCTCTGATCCTCCCCTATATGCTCTTTTTTGCATGCTTTCAGAAATATCTACAGCAGGAGATCTTTGAGTGTCAGTATGTTGTGATGTTGCTGCAGGAGCAGAGAGAAATGCTCTCATCACACGTGCATAAATTGTCAAGCTTACATAAAAAAACGAATTTTGCATAGATTTTTGAGTATGTATGTTAACAGAGGAAAAGAGAGGAAAAGATGCCATATGCAGAGGATGAGATGTCCAAAAGACTGGCTGGAGCTGACAATAAGGGCTACAAAAAAGATGTGTGCTGAGTATGGCTGCAACAACTTCAGAGACTTCCACAAGACGCTGAAGGAGATGAAGAGGAGAGGGGAGGTGTGGGTGGGCCTGTCACACAGAGAGCTTGTTCATGTAACACAGGATCACAAAGACAAGAAAAGGTTTAGGATGGGATTTAAGAAACTGGTTTAAATTGGGTGGAATGGAAAAGATGGGAAGAAACGTTAAATGTCACTTGGCAGAGCTTTGGTAGCAAAGGTATGTTGCATAGCAACTACACTGAAGATGTGAAAAACCCTTTGCAGTATTAAATTTTTCATTTTTAAACCTGTGAACACACTTTGGATGATTTTCTATTTCTGCCTCTGAGCTGGTGAGAGCTGAGGCAGGAGGATCTATGAATTTAAGGTGGTCTGTGTGGACCATCTCTCGGGACTGTTGTTGTAAACACAATTTCTCAAAAATGCATGGACAGATTTTCTTCAAACTTTGCTCAAATGTTTCACTGACCCAAAGATCAGCTGAATAGATTTTAGAGTTCATAGGTTAAAGGTCAAGGTCCTTGGACTTCATGTCCATCCATTTATTTCCAGGACATTCTTAAGAACACAATATACACAATATCTAAACTTTGCACAAATATTCGTCCTGACTCAAGGGTGAACTGATCGAAACTTGGAGGTCAAAGATCAAGGTCATTAGGAATAATGTTCTTCCCTTGCTTGACAGAGCAATTCTTCAATCAGGAACACTCTCATCATATATTATACCAGTTTATTGAAAAATAGATATACAGTTTTACTTGGTGGAGAAGGCACTGCTCTAAAAGATGCTCTCAAGGTAAGTCAACAGCATGCTTTGACTTTCCAGGAAGCACATGGCTAGAATCCCCCATATGGATGGATACATTTATGACAAATGCATACTGAATACAGTAAAATAAGTTGAGAAGCACTTGATCCATGGCAACATGTGTCTGAATATGAGAGTGCAATAACCTTTATATTATAAAGGAGGAGGATGGGGTGGAGGAGGTTAAGCTTTGCCAGTAGCATCAGCAGCTTGGAGTATCAGCATTAATGCAAGCAGGGATTAGTGAGAAATACGTTACATTTGAATACACTGCTGTGTTGAGAGAAAGAGCTGTGATTGGCTTTAGAGGCTGGGAGGCAATAATTAGGATCAGCAGGCTGTCAGCAGATCACAGCTGAGAGTATAAGTACAGTGGTGTG
Source organism: Cheilinus undulatus (assembly GCF_018320785.1). Classification (NCBI taxonomy): domain Eukaryota; kingdom Metazoa; phylum Chordata; class Actinopteri; order Labriformes; family Labridae; genus Cheilinus; species Cheilinus undulatus. The sequence continues at coordinate 33,965,094 of NC_054873.1, forward strand.
CATTAATTAAAGTTGAGCTTTATCTATGGACACAGTACATTTGAAAGATTTGTGGGACTTTCTTCAAACTTAAGACAACGTTTTGTTCTGACTCAAAAAGAAACTGATTCTATTTTGGGCGTCATGGGTCAAGTGTCAAAGTCATCAAGCTGGTGCGTATCCCTTGTTTATGAACAGAACAACTCCCAAATGGTAAGAGGGATTTTTATGAAACTTTGTGCAAATTTAAAGCTTGACATGGGATTGAACTCCTTTGATTTTGGAGGTCAAAGTTCAAAGGTCAAGGTCATTGGGTGTACCTTTCTTTCCAGGACATTCTTGTAAATGCAGTATCTTTATATTTACAGAAAGATTTCCCTTCAAACTTTGAACAAATGTTCAACTTGACTCAGGGAGGTCAAAGGTCAAGGCTATGACATCTCATGGTCAGCCCTTACTAAAAACAGTTCCACCACAGAAAATCCAGCAGAATTCTTCTTGACCAATGTTAGTTTAGTTTTCAAAAAAGACAAAAAATGTCAGTGCTGGACTGTTGAACTTCCAAATTCATGCTATTTATCTACTTTGCGTATAAGGTGTGTTATTTTCTAGATTTTAAAACCAATTAAAGTATTGATTGTGCATTAAAATGAGTTCTAACCCATGACCCATGTACTTAAATTGTCTGCCAGAGACCTACAACTTCAAGACGGTAGTTCTTGATAAGCCCCTCACGGATGCCAGCATCATCTTCAGTATTGTCATGGACCTGAATGATCTAAACACCAGTATGCAGAGGATTTTGGTGAAGCTGATTTATCACAGTTTGCATTTATATTTGTGGTTCAGTACACAAAAGCACCCTTGTTAGCCTTCCTATTATCTGGGTGTTTTGTTTACAATTCAGGGTGCGGAGCTGCACCAGTGTATCAATATTTTCTAACACCCCTAACCACTGGTATTGAATAACATAGGATAAATCAGCCATTCAAGCAACACAGCATCCCCTTAAGGGCATCTTAGGTGTTTTTTTACACTCGGGAGCTCAGTGCATGCTTGTTTTTATATTTTAGGGGGCAGTCCCAAAAGCTCTCTACCTTTAATTTTGATCCCATTATGTCAACATAAAAAGAGTTTCCCTTTTATATCCAGTATAACTTACACGGTGTCCCAACCTTTTTGGAATTTGGGTTTGTAATGGATGTAATTGGGTCATTGTCTTGCTGGAAAATAAGTCTTTTCTCAAGCCGTAGCTCGTTTGCAGACTGAATAAGACTGTCCTCCAGGATTTTCCTACATTTTGCTGCAGTCAGGGCCAGCTGCCGAGAAACATCCCCACAGCCTGATGCTGCCACCACCGGGCTTTATAGCGGGGCTGGTGTGTTTGTGGTGATGTGCAGTGTCTGGTGTCCACCATCAGACCAAAGAACTTTCTTCCACTTGACCATGGAGTCTCCCACATGCCTTTCAGTGAACTCTAGTCAAGATTTTATTTGACTTCTCTTCAACAGTGCCATTCTCTTTGCCACTCTCCCATAAAGCGTTGACTTGTGAAGAACCCAGACAACAGTTGTATGCAGAGTGGCTCCCATCTCAGCTGCTGAGGCTTATAACTCCTTCAGAGTCATACTCTCTCTCACTAGTCTTCTTCTTGCACAGTCACTCAGTTGTTGAGGATGGCCTGATCTTGGTAGATTTACACATGTGCCATATTTCTACAGGGTACAGGGTGCGGAGCTGCAACAGATCGAGGACTCTCATGGGATATTTGAAGTGGAACAGATGGGAACGAAGCACATGCTGCACATTTTTTGAGAGAGCATCAGTGACATGAGCACCGACAGCCTGCAGGTCTCAGACAAGAGGCTGTCAGGTAGGCTTAACATGAGACTCAGGTCCTTTTTTTTACTGCTCATAACACAGAGAAACAAAACTATCATGTTCTTGTTACTTTCCTTTATACACACTTTTCCATCTAATTTACTGTCTGTTACTTATTCTTACTGTCATCTCTGATCCTATTTACAACACATTCAAAGACAAAATATCTTCTCTTTTTGTTGAATTTGGTTTTAACTGTCACTGATGGTTTTGTGTCTCTGGAGTTTTTCAGCTATCTCATGTTTCTGTGAACATCAACAAAGCCATTAAGCTCCAGATGACAGATGTCTTTTGTAGCTGACGAATGCTGTTATTTGGATTTCTTCCAAGATGTTTGAATGAATTTCTCTAAATGTAGCTCTAGTGAAAGAATTTTATTTCTCCTTCTCGTACAATGCATCATGTGCTCCTCAAATCTTTCTGGGGGTAGATCTTGCTGCTGCTTAGCAAGGTGGCCCTGAAGAGGGAAAAAGCTTTTTGGGGCCCTGAGGTCTGAGTCAGCCCATGGAGGCCAGAAAAAATGTGGTCCATCCTATTTTTCAGCAATGAGAACCAAATATTATTTTTAACTTAAATACTCACCATTAATTCAAACAGGGAAAATGCACGTTTTATTAACTGTAGATGTAGGTGTAGCATGTTTCTATGGTAAACCCACTATCCTTGTTTTTTATGATGTTACCAATGTGAGCTGGTCTGTTGCACTAAACTGTTAGGCCAGTCATTTTGGACAGTGAATTGCCAGGACCTTAAAAAGAGTCAGACATCCCTCAACCCCCCTGTCTCCATATAGAGTTTAAGAGTCAAAGACTGACAGTAATTCAGCATCTTATCAATGGAAAGTAGGTATTTGTCTTATTCACTGACTGATCTCTCCTGATTTAACTGTCCAGGGTGTACCCTGTCTCTCACCCAATGGCAGCTGGGATTGGCTCCAGCACTCTGCAGTCTTGAATTAAAGAATATGTCTAAAAAGATGCATTTATGAGGCTCTGTGCAAATAAATACACCATTCATGCTTTTGGCAGAAAAGCTTATTTTCATACTGGGGTTTTATGCATTTTCCATCAATTTAAATGTTCTTTCTCTTTGAATTTGAAACACACTTACTCATAAGCCTTCATCTGAAAAAAATATGTCCCATAAAGAATGAGGTTTCAGAATTGTCTGTGAAGAAACCAAAGTTTTAGGCTTTGAGGGAGATAAGATGAAAGAAACACAAATGAACTCAGTACAATCTCTGCGGTCTTCGGGAAATTCACGACTGAAAAAGTCTTGTAGTATTTCTGTAAGTTATTTTCCCTTTGGTGGGTGAAAAGAGAAGGGAAGTTTGACATGCCTCTGTCTCATGACAGTCTGACCTACATTTGAAGTGAAATAATGTGAACATCAGTGACTACACTAAACAGAAACTGTTCCAGTTTTCTCTGAATGTACACGGATATGTATTTACAGCCTTCGTCCTTATAAGGAACTTTTTGACATGTACTTTGCTCTGTTTTGTCTTATTTTTTTGTTTTCCCCAGAAGGTCTGTGTCATCCTGTTTTAGTGGAGCTAGCATTTCTGAGGAAACAAACTTCCCCCATCGGACACTGCTGAGATGAGCAGTCACTTCCCCCTTTCTTTCCTCCCCTGAGATTAGAGTCTCCGCTTTCTTCATCACTATGCTAAAAAAAAAAAAAAATCATCTCCCTCTATCGTATGAATTCAGACGCATGTGTAGCATAATAAATCCTCCCTTCTAGTGCTGAGTTGAAAGTAATCCAAGCAAATCCCTCCTCACAACAAGCTCATTTATTACGACTGTCTAACAAGATGCTTACTCGCCCAAGGTGTAGGCTGGGGCGTGTAAATATCTTCACAAGGACATGTGGCTGTCCTCTGGGCTGGCAGGAACAGAGGCAGAGTAATTAAGACTGCGTTAATTACAGTAACCCGTTACAGAGCTCTGTCTTTGTTCTTTTTCAACTGTATGTTCTCAAACCAAGGTCTACTGTATGATTAAACTAAATATACAGAACGAATGAGTACAAAGATAATATGTTCCTGTGTGTCTGTGATTTAACATATTTTCTATGTGTAATACACTGAGGGAAACAGAAATAAGTTAAAATGACAACTGCTAAATTCAGACATTCTCATGTCACCAAGTTTGCAATGAACTCTGCATAACTCCAATAGTAAAGTCTGCAGTTATGAGAAGTCCACACCAGAACATTTTCTCACCTGTTGATTTCACAATGTAACAGCACGTGGTGCTGACAAACTCACAGGGAAATCACCCTGTCCTTATATTCATAAGTGTAGGTTTCAAGCACAAACATTTGTCTTATGAAATGTGTTTGGTGGAGGAGGGATGATGGGATGGGGCTGTTTTTCAGGGTTTGGGCTAGGCCCCTTATCTTAATACTTCAGCATACCAGGACATTTTGAACAGTGCTATGCTTCCAACTTTGTGGGGAGGCCTCTTTCTATTCCAGCATGACTGTGCCCCCAGTGCACAAAGGAAGGACTACAAATACATGGTTTGATGAGTTCAAAGTGGAAGAACATAACTGGCCGACACATGGCCCTGACCTCAATCCCGTCGGCCATGTCTGGGATGAACTGCAACAGAGATTGCAAGCCAGGCTCTCTCGCCCAACATCAGTGCATGACCGCATACATGATCTACAGAATGAATGGGCACAAATTCCCACAGAAACTCTCCAAAATCTTGTGGAAAGTCTTCCAAGAAGAGTAGAGGCTGTTAACGCTGCTAAAGGAGGACCGACTCCACATTAAAGTACATGTAAACTTAGAACAAAAAGTAGGGAAATTTGTGTTTGGTAGATAATTTCTTTGTTGTAACAATGTTTCTCGGTAATAAATTTAACACAGTTGAGAAGCCTGTTTATTACCCTTTTAAATGATGCCACATTTGTAAGGAACATGCATTTGTGGGATGAGCAGCAGAGCTGAGTATGTGGGTTGCACCCATGAAAAATGTGCCAAATCTTCTCTGCCAATGCCAAAAGGCTTATTCTGCCATTGACTCTTGTTTGTTGTTGGTGGATTGGATGATTGCTTGAAGAAACAAGACATATTGACAATCTAACAATTTATTCATTTAACAAACAGAGCATCTGGAAAAACCATACACAGCAACAACAGCCTGGCTCCTCCTCCTCATGCTGGTCACCAGCCTGGTCACACACTGCTGTGGGATGGCATCCCATTCTTCAACCAGCATTTGTCGCAAGTCAGCCAACGTGGTTGTGTTGGTCACTCTGGCATGAACAGCACATCCAAGCTGATCCCACAAGTGTTCAATGGGGTTAAGGCCATCTTGAGGTGCCCAACCGATGGGCCCTATCCAGATCAGTCAAACGTGGGATGCCGATTCTTGAAGCAGACATCTACTGACCACTGTAGCAGGGCCCATGCTTACAGGTGCTGCCAATCAAGCACCGAAACCCACATACTCAGCTCTGCTGCTCATCCCAGAGATGCATGTTCCTTACAAATGTGGCATCATTTAAAAGGGTAATAAACAGGCTTCTCAACTGTGTTAAATTTATTACCGAGAAACATTATTACAACAAAGAAATTATCTACCAAACACAAATTTCCCTACTTTTTGTTCTAAGTTTATTTGCCATTACAGTCCCTGTTGGTGTGATGGTCAGGCGGCTGAATATACTGTATATAAAAGGGGATAAAACCTGCCTTTTTAGATGTGACAAAAAGTGTGACACCATAATAAAGTTACACCATAATGATGGGAAACTGACAGGCTGCAGAAACCATTTGGATTTTTTTTTTCTCTTATTTTTTAATCTGAAATTGGGCAGACAGTTTCAGGAACAAACCTCTCATTGCTGTCATGGAAACAAACAATGCTCTTGAGGCAGTGTTTTTTCCAATATCACCACTAGGAGTTGCCAAAGTCAGCAACAACACAATTCTTACATCGACTGTATGCCAAAAATAGTTAAGAACCAGAGTTCTGACATCTATATCCCAAACCGATGCAAAACAACATGCAGACCTATTTAAAGATGATCTTAATCTCATAACTCTTGAAAGAGAGATTGTCATCTGAAATATGCTTTCATGATGCTGAATAAAGGATACAGATACAGTACAGAAACTAGTTCCAGCGTGATGAACTTTTTGGCAGGACTGACAGCCCCCCCAAAAATCAGGCTGCCCCCAAAGTCCCCTTACAAGGAAGGATTGATGGAAATGGAAGACCAAGGTGGAGAGGAAAACCATCTGCACCTTGTTGTGGCTTAGCAGAAGGTTCTGCAAATACAGTCTACAGTATGGTTGTGCTCTCTGTCTGATGTTTGGCATTGGACTTGGTGGTGTGAGGCTTGTATGCAGCTGCTTGGCCATGGAAACCCATTACATGAAGTTCTTTTACTTACATTACCGCCAGAGGAAATTCATAACTCTTCAGCTATCAGCAGAGTGTTGAAGACTTTTACACACCATGCAACCTATCAGTCATTGACCCTGCTCTGTGATTATACCTGATCTTCAACTTCATGGCTGAGTTGCTGTTGCTCCTAAATGCTTCCACTTTCTATAATATCACTTACAGATGACTGTGGAATACCCAGCAGGGACGAAATTTCATGAACCGTCTTATTGCAAAGGTGGCATCCATCACAGTACCACGCTTGAAGTCACTGAGCTCTTCAGAACAATCCAAATGTTTGAAAATGGAGGCTGCACAGCTAGGTACTTGATTTTATACACCAGTTACCACGAGTCTCATTGAAACAGCTTGAGTCAATAAATAATCGTTGTGACCAAGTACTTTTGTCCATATATTCTGTTTCTTTTTCTATTTTTTTACAGTCATCATATATGCATCCTCCCCCCTGGAAACCTCTGCCTGGATGACATGGTAGATAAAAAGTAGGACACGTTTCCCTCACCTTTCATTCTTCTTCATACATGATGTCTACAAAGTGATGATAAGATGGGCTAAACAAGAGAAGGTCTGGGGGCACAGAGAGCCTAGGGGTTAGGACGCACCCCATGTATGTGGGCAGCCAGGGTTCGGGTCTGGCCTGTGGCTCTGCTCCCACACTTTCTCCCCTGTCTCCAGCTCTGTCCTATCTCCATTAAGGTATAAAATGCTTGAAAATAAATACATAAGAACTTGTAAAGATGTATTGTTTAACAGGGGCAGCAAAGATCTCTGTCCAGTCTCTTGGCCCTGTTTGCCTGGCTGTGGTGATGCATCAAATGGCCACAAGAGGTCAGACTTGCTTCTATCCTTGGCAGGCGCTTTTGCTCCAGGAACAAAATGAATGTTTGGGTTGTTGGAGGGATTTTTACTCATTAGTCAGCTTGCTGAACCAGGGAGATTTTTCTTAAGTCACTAAGCTGCAAGTACTTTTTTTTCCATATCACAAAAAGTTAAAAAAAAATCCTCCTTGGTCATGTATGTGTTTCACAGTGTTAACTCTTTTTGCTCAACCATGTATTGTGCAAAATTGTAAAACTTCAAACTGTGAGCTAATTGCCTCTCAGGAGTCACAGTTCTAGAGTTAGGGGCTGACTCTATGCAACCAGTCAAAACCTCACTCGGCTTGAAGCTGTCCCAGTGGCCCTTTTTTGCTCATCTGTGTGATATGCAGTACAACTTTCCATGTGCACCCAGTACCCAACTTTTAGTGTTTATCATCCTTAACTCACTTTTCTTTCTGAGCCTGGTCCTTGACAGTTTGAGAGATTAAAAAAGTGTAATTGTGGCTAATTACATTTCAGCAAACAAACAAACACTCAAATTCTAATCCCAATGAATTTTCCCCTTTCCAGAAAGTATTAGAGCAGAAACACATTTTCTTTGTCTAGCATATTATTAGGTTTGAAATTAGGGAACAAGTCAGGTCCTGACTCCATCTTCTGCAGGTATTATCACCAGTATTAGGGGAATCTCTTGCAGGTGAAGTCCATTTTATAGGTCATTTCATGGTAGTCTTGCAGCTTCAGACACAGAAAGTTGTTACAAATCATGTTTAGTTGCTAACTCATCAAAGTGTGCAATAATTAACAACTCCAGAATGTCAAGAGCTACGTCATATTCCTCGCAGAGGCTTTTCTGCCGAAGACTGTTTCTGCCACTAATGCTAATGTTAGTCAACTAAAAAAAGGGAAAGGAATCCTATTATGAGATCAAAAGTCATAACTATGAGATAAAAAGTCTAAATTATGAGATAAAAAGTATAATTATGAGATAAAAAGTCAAAATTATGAAATATAGAGTCAAAATTATGAGATTAAAAGTCAAAATTATGAGATAAAAAGTATACTTATGAGACAAAAGCCCAAGTATGAAATAAAGAGTCACAATTATGAGATAGAAAGTCAAAATTATGAGATAAAAAGTATACTTATGAGATAAAAAGCAAAAATTAAGAAGAAAAACATACTTATGAGATAAAAAAACATACTTATGAGATAAACAAACATACTTATGAGAAAAAATGTCAACTTTATGAGATACAAACTCATAATTATGAGATAAAAAGTCAAAATTATCAGATTAAAAAGTTGAAATTATGAGATAAGTCATAGTTATGACTTTTTATCTCATAATTTTAATTTATGATTGTTTTTCTTTTTCAAGAATTGCCTTACTTTCAAATTTTTCTTTTTCATTTGGCAGAAATGGGCTCCTATACTTTTCCACTCATGAACTACAGAATTTCAGGGTTTCTTCACACCTAGTTCATTTGCGCTGGTCTGAATCAAAGAACAGTTTGTTACACTGTTGCATATTTACCTCAGGCAGTGTGTTGTGATGTGTTCTCTCCTGTAAGTAAACAAAGAGTAGTTAGTTGACTTTTTCCTCATTGTTGCTCTTTAGTCTTTTTCCAATTGCAAAATGGACTGACTCCGCTTAAAGTGATGTTGACTCTGTCTTTTATTTATCACTGTAGGGAAAGAATGGAGTTCGAAAATTAGCTGAAACTGAAAGATGTTAGTGTACTGGAATTGCTGAAGGGGCTGATCAAAAGAAATCATATGATGTTCCTGAACGTTACCTGCTCATCTACTGTTACTGTTTATTTGAAGATAAATCAGTTGTGGTATTTTTGGAAAACAGAGGTTTCTCTGTGCTTTGTACACCAATTTCTCCTCTATTTGAAGTCACAAGTGTGTAATGTATGTGCCACCTTTTTAGATCTTCAAGCAAATTTTAGGTTTGACAAAGATAATCCAAGTAAGTAAAAAAGCAGTCTTAAAATCATGATTTCAATTATTAAGGGGAAAAGTCATCCAAACCCACCTGATCCTGTGTGAAAAAGTAATTGCACCCCAAACAACTGCAAGCAGACATTTTTGATTACTAGCAATGGGTCTTTTATATCGCTGTGGAGGAAATTTGGCCCACTCTCCTTTGCAGAATGCTTTTTATTCAGCCACATTGGAGGATTTTAAAACATGAACAGTCTGTTCAAGGTCATGCCACAACATCCCAATCGGCCACTCCTAATCCTTATTTGGTTTTTACCTTTTTAAGCAATGAAGAGCTGGACTTGCTGTTATTTTCAGATTATTGTCCTGCTACATAACACAAATGTGGTTGAGCTTGGGGTCATGAACTGATGGCTGGACATTCTCCTTCAGGATTTTCTGGTAGAGAGCAGAATTCATGGTTTCATCAATTACGGCAATGCACTTCTTTGATGAAGTTCAACTTTTGTCTCCTCAGTCCACATTATATTTTCCCAAAAGTCTTTGGGATCATCAAGATGTTTTTTGGCAAATGTGAGACAGGCCTTTGGTCAGCAGTGGTTTTGGACTAGGAGCTCTCCCATGGATGCCATTTTTGCCCTGTCTCTTTCTTCTTGTTGAATCACGAATATTGACCTTAAAGGGATAGTCTGCTTCAACATTTTGGCAAATTCACCCATTGCAATAATTCCTATAGTCGGTATTTTTTGCTTTCCCTAATCAAACTCATCAAATACACAATCCAACAACTCCAAAACGCTCTCGTGGACAAGTTGTGACCAGCACATTCACCACGCTATGAAACAATAATGTATAATTATGTAACATTATGACACATGAAGCAAATACTCGGAACTATTTCTTGAGTAAACCACTGGGCGGAGTGACACAGTGCAGCAGCCATGTCTGGAGTGTAGTTCTGGCTTTGCATTTAGCTTTAAAACATCTCCGTCTCATAATGTTCCATGATTATTTCAAAGCGTGGTGAATGTACAGGTCACAACTTGTCGACAAGAGCATTTTGGAGTTGTTGGATTGTGTATTTGATGAGTTTGATGAGGGAAAGCAAAAAATTCAGTCTGCTTCCATAGCGTTAGCTGTGCAGCTGGTATATCAGTCCCCCAGATCTAAAAACAGCTTGCACCGACAACTAAAGGAAACAAACCTATTACTAAGACTATAGGAACTATGGCAATGGGCGAATTTGCCAAAATGTTGAAGTATCCCTTTAACTGAGTCAAGTGAGGCCTGCAGGTCTTTAAATTTTGTTCTGGGCTCTTATGCGACCTCTTGGATGGGTCGTAGTTGCGCTCTTGGAGTAATTTTGGCAGGCCTGCCACTCCTAGGATGGTTCACCACTATTCTAAGTTTTCTCCATTTGTGGATAATGGCTCTCACTGTGGTTTTCTTGGGTCCAAATATCTACCCTTTCCACATTGATAGATGTCAAACTTTGTTTCTTATCTGTTCTTCACCAACAATGTTGGTGGTTTTTGGCAAGCATGTTTTTGTGAGACAACTTTGAAAATGAAAGGGTCATTGTAGAGGAACTGTAGATTTTTGCATGGACACTTTGCATACTGCTGTTTCACCCACACAGGAGAGACTACTGTTGACAGGGCATGCGCTTTACAGCAAGCAACAGTATATTTCTGCATTTCATGTGGTCTTGGGTGTTTGTTTGTTTTTTAAATCAGTGGTTCATAAAAAAAACCTGCAGAGTTAGACTGAAACAGATGAACATGAGGAGTCAAGTGCCTCGTCTATCTGCTGAGAGTAACTGTCCTGAATGATTGCTTAAGATTCAGGGACTATGGCTAAAAAGTCTGCCCTGTTTAAGTCTTCACCGAAAGACTCAAAGTGTCCTGATACCCTCTGACAGCAGTGTGTGATGGCTTCCCTTCTGACAGCCTCTATAAAGGCATTCCCTCTGAGAGTCAGAGTGGTCTGGTAAAGGGCTGCCAAATAGTCAGAGGAGGTTATAACCCCTGTCCATGCTGACGTCACTGTGCTGGCTCACTCCCACTTCATTTCTATGGTGCAACCAAGGCACAACCAGTGTTAGGTTGCCAGGTTCAAATCAATTAAGCACCAACAGGCACAAAACCAACGTCACTGGAACCTTCCACCTCCTCGCTGCTTTGGTTGAAGCACAATAAGGTGGAAGTAGTTTGAAGTGAAGGCCTGAATAGTCAGATGAGGTGTCTGACAGGAATTAAAGACTGCTGCACTTAAAGGAAATGGCATGATTGCTTTTCTGACGTTTGTCATATTTTATTTTTAGGAATAAACCTAAAAAACATGATAAAAATCTATTCAGTGGTTCTATAATAAATAACATGAATGAAGCAACACTAAGATAAGTGATTCAGATGAATTATTCAAAGTTCCACCAAGGCTGTTTTTCTTTTAATAAAAGTCATGACAGATTTGCTTTACTTCTTAAAAGACTGGAGTTCTTTGATGGATAGACCTTGGCTGTGAATGAATGGGAAGCCTTTTGAGAGAACTGGCACGATTCCTGCAGAATTAAACTCTAAGATGTGTTTGTGCCAATGCTTTTTTGAAATAAAAAATAACTTTGATAGCAAGGCAGGGTGAATATGAGGAGCAACATTAAGCTTTGTTATTGGAGTTTGTGAGTTCCCACAGGGTCAAAGCCCGTTGAAAGCATATTTTTCTACCGACAATAGAGCAGCAGCAGTTACTAGAACAGAGCACTCTGTTGTCCTCCAGTCCTTTCCGCCTTTAGTGGTTCTTTAGCAGCTGAGGGCCAACAGCTTCTGGAGAAACACAAAACATTTAGAAATATCAGCTGACATTTGCAAAAGAGCACAATTTGATTTAGGGAACAAATAAAGAAAAAGACAAAAACATGCCGTGCTAAAGTTGCATTGCAATTGCATTTATTTGTCCAATAGATATTCACATTCATAGCAGTTTCACTACAGCAAATAAAACTATGTCATCTCTACAGTCATGAAAGAAATCAATCACTAAGTGAAATCAAGGACATAAAGGTAAAGTATATCTTAGGATAAAAAAAAATGCTCAGAAAATGACGCATTGTGTGGGCCTTCAATGTAAAATAAAGGAATAAGTGGAAAACAAACCCAGCTTTTTCCACGCTGACAGGCAAAATAAATCCAGGGCATCTTTATTTTCTTTTTACAAATTAAAGGATAACACTTAAAGAATGTATACATAAAGGTTGAAACACTTCAAGGGCAATGAATGCCTTTTTGAGCTTCTCTCATGCATTAATGCAGCACTTTCTTCTCCTTCAGCCCTCAACATCAAAACATTAGCTTCTGGTTTCACTATTCAAGAAAGAAAGAGCATATATTTAATAGAAAAGAGAACACAATAATCCTTTTTCTTAAATACTTCAGCTACTAGCTTCAAAGAGAGATTGACTGGCCTTACTCTAGGTGTGGAAAAGTGCAGTTTTGATGAATATAACAAAGAAGAAATTGCATTATTTCTACATACTTCTCACAGGCTCATACTGATGCTGGAGGACTGTCAATTGCAGCCATAAAACCCCAGGGTGTGTAGTGAAGTACTACTTTTCATGCATGAGTACAAATAGCTTTTTTTGTTTTGAATGCCGCACAGCACATGAACAGCAAAATGAAGTAACAGCAAAAAGAAAGAAAACTCGAAATGAAAGAAAAGTGCAGACTCCTTCTCTCTACTGTAACAGCCACCAGCTCATTACTCACAGCTCAGGCCAGACTAACCTGGCCTCCCTCGGCTCTCTCAGGTCCCCTTTTGTCTGCACGCACAAAGCTCAGAACAACAGGGTTGTTGACAGGCCGAGGTAAAGTGATGCGCCTGCTGGCCCGCCATCTGTGAGGGGGGGTGGGGGGGGCAGGATGACAGCTCGCAGGCTGGATGGAAAGGGACTCTTCCCTTGTGTGTCATATTTCACCTCCTCAACTCATTCCAGCTACAGTATCGCTCAACAATAACCTCCTTCCTCTGTGGAAAGCTGGGGGGGGGGGGGGGCTAGGGTGTCATGCAAAACAAAAGGTGGTTTGATATATGAGACGGACTCTAACACTAACAACTTGTTCTTTATGATATGAGTTCTATTATGCTTCAGATTTGGTCATTTGTGACAAAAGACAGGAAAGAGGGGATAGCAGGATTATTATTGGAATGGTTAAGCATAAGGTTGTCACAATACCAGGATTCAGACTTTAGAGTTCCTAGGCACCCAATAATTGTCGGCAACTTTTAGCTAAATTGCACAAGAACATAGTGACAGTTTTCTGTGTAATTTAGGCAGTTTGCCTGCACCTTTTTTATGAATACCTTCATTTCCTATGCGCCTGTCTAATGTTTTTTAAAGCTTTAGTACCTTTCAATACAATAGATCATTAAAATAAGAGAGATTGTATCATTTTTGACAACATTGCTCCATAATGACAAACAAATTCCTTGTTCAACATGGCATTTGAGGTTATTTCTTACTTCACAGGCTACAGGCTCATGGAGATTTTCCAAAATGTGGGTTGGCCAGTAGAACTATTCTCAGAAATACTTGAAGTAAAGCCTGTCTTTGGCCTGTAGCCACCAGAGCAGTAGGAACAAAAGTCAGGAGGTTTTATGTGGCAGCAGACAAAAAAAGTAGTGCCTACATACTGTAGATTGCCCACATAGTGAGGATGAGTAAGTCGGCTTGACTTTCATCCCTTCCTCATAGTTTTACTTTAGAGTGCATACAAGAGTCAGTCATGTAAACCAGCATGTCTCCACTAAACTCTGCTTTAAGATGGCATAAGCACACTAATGCATGCCTGCAGAAGGAGAAGGCTTTGCAGGGATGATTGTTGGACTTGTTGAAAAAAAAAAAAGAACAAAAGATGGACGTTCACACAGACGCACTGATGTAACACCTCGGACTGACAAAGCAGAAATGTAGCGCTGACTGGTGGAAAGGAGGATGAGGAACTACCAAGAATAGAAGCCTGAGCCGAGTGTCTTTTCTGGTCAAAAATACGATTTCATGCTTCTGCTGATGTTCAAGAAAGAAGGCTTTATGAAGGTCAACACCATGGTCTGCCTGCAGATCGTTCCTGGTGGCTGATGTGGTGCATAAACACATTTTTATGTGTGTTTTTGTGTGCATGTGGGTGCATTACTGACAGCTTTAGGAGGTCATTGACCCAGAAAAATGAACCCATAACATGGGTCTGCTTCTTTTCCATGCCTGGTTGTTTTATATACAGCACAATATTTAAGGTTAAGGTGCATGCGGACGAGAAGATTAAACATTAATACTTTCAAATGCTGGAGTACATTTGTAATAAAACTGAGTTCCTCTCCCAAATACAAACTGTTAGTGGTATTAATCATAAAGCCAGTGACATACTGTACACTTGTATTATTTGTGCGTATAGTAACATCGGGCATTTCTACAAACATTTATGCTCACTATAAAGGTCAAATTAAACCCATTGATTGGATAAAACACAATCTGAATATGCTTTACTAAATGAAATACTACCTTAAAGCTCATGTGAGGAGTTTTCACTGGTTTTGAAAGAGACTGAAAGCAATAAAGACCATGAGGATGAAGGAGGGAAGTGTCTGTTTTACACAGTGGCTAGCTCAACGCTAGCACACAATGCTGCCCATAAGAGGGAAAAAGTGGGGGAGCTTTCTGGGGCCCAGCCAAACTAGACGGCCAATGGAGGCGAGGAAAATCATGGCCCGCTAATAAGTTAATTTATGCTGTAGTAAAATATAGCCTTTTAAAAAAATGTAAACCCCTTTCTTAAAACAGATCTACCTCTACCTGGTAATGTTTATAATTTGAATGGGCACACTGACTAAACAATTTTTTGGAAAGTGATGTCAGACTTCATAGATAACACATGATGTGAACAAATGTTTGGATGCCAGAAAATAAAGGGAACTGAAGTAGCTAAGTGGACAACAATTAAATAATTACAAAATGAGACAAAAAATGTGAAACTTTGCAAAAATGGCTGAAAACTTGTGGAACTTGGCAGAAATAGAGTAGTAAAGAGTGGTTACAGAGTAGCAAAAATGGGTTCAAAGAAGCAAAAATGGGATAAAGGTGGCAACAATGGATTAAAAAAGCAAAAATAGGGGAAAAATGGTGAAAAGCAGTAAAAAGTTGTAAAAACGAGTCAAAAGGTGTCGAAAAGGGGCAAAAACAGGCAAAAAATCAGCAACGAGTGGCAAAATAGTAGCAAAGTAGGTACACTAAAGTTGTGAGATAGGGTTGAAACGTAGCGAAAATAGATTGAAAGTGGCAAAAAAAATGGCTTCAGAGGTCCAGCTAGTTCTGTCAGCAAGCCTGCTAGCACGTTAGTGCTAGCAGACTTGCTGACGTAGCACATGGTAATTGCCACGTAGCACATGGCAATTACCATGACAAGCTAACAGAAACAGCAACATGATAATTTTTAACTTAATAAACACTCTGTTAGGTTAAGAGAGGATAATTATTGCCAGTAATGATGACAATTGCTAAGTATCTTTACAGTCTGTTAGGCCACAGCAGTGTCAAAGGTCACTCAGTCACCTAAAGGGCTACACATCTTTGTGTTCTTAAAAGGTTATCAACAGACTGCTAATGGAAGTGTCTGAGGTGCAGCTGGGAAACTTCAGACAAACAATAAGTGAGAAACTTCAGATCACCCAACTGGGCTTGCATACACTTCCATTTGGCCAGCACCCTGTAGCCATGAACAGGTCGGCCCAGATTAATACCTCATACCTTTTTAGAGAGAGGGTTTAGTTTTTGCAACAGTTGACACTATATAAAATGTGTAATTTTGTTTTGATAAGAAATAATGGGTATTTGGTGTAAAATTGCTTAAATTGCTTAAATTTAGGATGGCCCATCCATGACCTACAGGGAACCAGAAAGCTTTACTCTTTTCCCCTTTGATGAGTGGCCTTGACAAGGAAGTATAAATATTCCCACTGAAATAAATCAGTCCAATTTTGGACCCATTTTTTTTATCAGTGCTGACAACAGGGTTTGAAAGTAAGTAATTATGTTTACTTGAATTACTGTGATTGTGTAGCTTTTTTTGTGTGCTAGTACTTTTTTAGTAGTTTTTAGAACCATAATTTTTACTTTTACTTGAGTATGTTTGGGGAAAACTATTGCACTGTACTACATTTTAAAAAGCATCAAGTATTGAGTAAAAAATAAGCAGTTAAAGCCGAGAAAGTCCGGACTAAACAAAGTCCGAGCTTTTTGCCTACAACATCAACATTAGCTACTCAGTACTTTGAGTAAAGTTTGAATGATCTACCTTTTACTTAAGTAGATTTATAGAACAGTACTTTTACTTCTACTAAAGTAAATTTTAACCAAAGTAACTGTACTTTTACTTGAGTATAAGAGCTTGTGCTTCATCAACTTCTGGCTGGCAGACTACCAGGCATTCTGTAAACATTATGTTATTAAGTTCACTAAGTTTAAGTAGGCTTTCTTTCCTCCATGGAGGGAAAGATCCCCAGTGCCCATTATGAGGAAACCACTATAGGTGTCAGACAATGTGATCAACAGCACCCTGCCTTTTTCTTAATTTTCCACAGCAAACACACTCAATGAGTGATACATCTGACTGTGAAAAGAAAGCCAGATGATTGGATGCTAAAAGCAAAACTTTAGGGGAGCCAAATTACACAGAAATTCCTCACAGGAGCTTTAAAATGTCATCTGTATCTGAAAACAAAATTCAGGACATGCTGTAAAAGACAAAAAGAAGTAAGAAATTTAAGATGTGAAGGAGAATACAGTTGTTTTAAGAGCTTGTGAGAATACATTATACCCAGTAGAGTTACAACTACTCGTACTAAGATAGTTCACAGCATTTCTGGCCTTGAGTTGGTTCCGATTTGTCACAGGTACACAAACAAACAGCATTTCAGTAAACTCTCACTCACAAAACACAAAAACATGCAGACACAATAAGAAAGAGTTCACTCAGTAAGACACTCAGTCTGAGTTGAAACTAATGAAAGATGAGGAGAGAAAAATGTGATAGATGAAAGACAAAATATCAGCCAACCTGTCACGGATTAACTGCGGTGGATTTTATAGGATTAAAGCTGATGAAGTGTCCTGTGACAGAATTATTGGAAATAATGGGATAACTGTTCCCTCACATGACAAGCCAGTTCCCTCATCTCTCTCCCTTTTCTTATTTTTCAGTCATGCTGCCTCTGAGGCAATGTGCGTGTTTTCCCTGCGCATGTTTGTGTGGGTATGGTTTCGGATGAGTGAATGTCTTCTAACGGCCCAGTTACACACACAAACACACACTTAGACGGAGTTGATACACAGAGAGACTCCAGCCAGTTACATAGCCCTTTCTTTCTTTTCAGTCTTCATAACGTGGTCCCAGGCCGACGACGGCGCGAGTCGGCTGATGCAGTCAGGCAATAAGAACCCCTGTGGACTTTTCCTAATAAGTGAAGCAGCAGGGGGTGTCAGGTGTGAGAGGGAAACGTGGCAGGACAAACACTTTAAACACCTAAATGTGCACTGTACAGCAGGATATAACATGTACAGTGATCTGCTGTGACTCCAGTGTTTACTGTGCTCTCTTTGTGACAGCAGAGAGACACAAAAAACTCTCACAAGTGTTAAAAAATACAATACACATTACTCGTGGTTGTCACGCACCTTTCCCTACATGCTTTGCCGTCCCACTGTGTAACTCTTCTAGTCTCTTATTCGAGGGCAACCTAATTCATTCATCCAGATAGTCTTGTAGTACAGGATGTCAGACAGTGGAGTGAATAAAGGCAGTGTGGTTGTTGTGACTGAAATACAAGGGACTAAAAACAATAAAAACAGGTGTGGATTTTCATCCTTGAATCCAGATAAAGACATAGCAGTAGAAAAAGTCAAACATGGGCACTAAAAATATAAAACCCTCCCTTTTTAACAAGGTCTCAGGCAACAAAAAAAGCAAAGTTGAATTGCAGATTGGAGCATTTTCAGTAGATGTGTGATTGGACTGTGGAAGGCGAGGTAAGGGTGTTTTTCAATCAGACACATCTATGTACACTCACAATCACTCTCCCATACACACTTAACACATCCCAAGTGACATGCTCCCCTTAAATTAAAATATTAAAGTAAATAATACTCTCTATATATAGAAGGTTAATATTACTACTCATGTCTCCATGTAACTAGGTTGAGAGATCAGAGGATGAATGAAGGATCGATGATAATACTAGCATATCTTTGTGGTAAGAAGACAGGTGTGAGACTGTTGTGCAGGGAGGGCATTAGGGTGATAGTGGACCAGTTATGGTTACAGTGTGCAAGCGCCACACTGAGATGAGGGTCGAGAGTCGGGGATCTGGCAGTGAAGTGTGTCCATGGTCACTCAGGACCAGAGGCAACGCGGCTGCCACCTTCCCAGCTCCGTGGCCGGTTGCTACAGAACCCCTGGTACCTCATGTTCTCTTCCTGGCCACCTCCACGTCCTGGCACTCCACCGCCGACAGCGCGATCAGCATCTGAGCAGCATAGTAGGTGGCCATGATGATGGCGCGAGAGTGGGGCACAGGGAAGCAGAACTTGTTGACGGCAATGGTAAGGTCTGACACCATAAAGAGAACTGAGCCCAGGCAGGCTGACAGCTTGGTCCAGGTCCACAAGTCGTTGGCGAGCTGCAGCCCTGCCATGGCCCTCCAGCCCATGAAACCGATCAGAGCGATGTAGACGGCCACCAGGTAGGTGAAGGGGCCGGACAGGTAGGGATAGAGCAGCATGTAGCTCAGCGAGGACACGACAGAGATCACCAGACCAACAGACATATTCAGAGGTTTCATCCCGAAGGCAGATGAGTAGAGGATATGGGTGATGGCGAACATCAGGAGGCCTGGTGGACAATAAATACACAATGTTAGTTTAAGAAGAATGCTGCAAAAGTATCTGTAGGGTAAAATAAAGCCTTAAAGAGGGGGTATTGTGCATTTTTTCAAGGTTTTACACCATCTCTCTGATACCCACGTAGTAGCTTCACATGGTTTACAGCTCAAAAAAACTCCTCATGTTTCTCACACTGGCGTCCTGAAAAACCCTTATTTCAACCTCCGTCTGAAATGCTTTGTTTTTGCTGCTGTCTCTTTGCATACGTGAAGTATGGGCACCCAACATTGTGACTTTATATTTATGTTTTAAAAATCGGAAAAGTATAATACCCCCTCTTTAATGTAAAGTGTCATACAGAAGACGTGGCAAGACTTGATGCAAACATGGGATATTTTCTGAGTTAATATTAAGTTAGACTGATGGCAGGATTATAATCACTAGTTTGACAGACAAAACACCTGAAAACTTAAGGAAATTTCTAAATTGAGCTGTATGTGTGAACTCAGACAAATTTTTCATTCTATCTTCACCTGGAATTTTTCCTGGCAACTCCACAAGAGTTTATGCAAGAACACATCAAGAAATAGCCAGGAAAATTCACTAGACAGGGTAGTTTGGAAGTGGTGTGTGTACTTAAGTTGTTTCATACTCTTTTCTGTTTACAACTCAGTCACTCATACCGCATGTAAGGGTGAACTCACACTAGACAATCAGTACCATAACCAAGCATGCTTGAGCCACAGAGTCAAGTTTGTTTGGCCAGTGTGAGTGCTCCGTGCCATGCTCAGACACGGTACACTTCCCTGCACCTTGCATAGATAGAAGAGGTGGGCTGTGGAACTATATACTGTAGATTAGGGATGCACAGGCCCCCTTTCAGAATTGGCGGGGCCCCTGAAAAACCCAGAGAATGGGCCCTACCCCTTTATTTATTGATGATATCAATGCATGCATGTTAAATCAGTAGCACTGGTACTAGCAACCTGCCTAACAGTCACCTCTCTGAGGAGCTATAAAGGTTTGTCAAGCTATATTTGGGTTTTGATGTCAAAGTTACTTATTTGTGCCACTTTTTAACCCCTTTTCATCCCTGTTTCCCCATATTTATCTATATTCTTTCCTCATTAAACCCATTTTTGCCTCTTGTTACCAATTTTTGCAAAATTTTAATGCCTTTGCACTACTTTAGCTCCACATTGTACCACATTGTTTCCTGTCTTAACCCATTTTTGCAATGTTAACCCCATGTTTGCTTCTTTGTACCAATTTACCAATTTATTTATTTATTATTATTATTTCAATTCCTTCTTTTTCTACCAAGAAAAGGTGATTCTGATTTAAGAAGAGAGGCTTAAATTTTGAAAAAAGGTTATTTTTTTACTACAGCATCAATAAATAACATTAATATGGTTCTTTGATAAGAGTGTTTATTATTGAGACTTAATATGAAACATGGTTATCACAGATTAACTTTACAATGGACCATGATTTTCCTCACCATCATGGGCTCCCCATTTGGCTGGGCTCCCAGAAAGCTCCCCCTTTATCTTGGTTTATTTGATATTATCAAATTCATTAGCCTATTTTGATATCAATATATAAATGAAGCTCAGACCTGAAACTTTAGCCCTTAAAACACACTTTAAAGTTTACGAAATACGGATGATCAAAGAAAAAGACTTCAGCTGATGCAGGTCTATTGGTCCTGCCTAAAATTCCACAAGTTTATTCATGTGGACAGCCAATATTAATAGACACCATAGGCTTATATTTAACTGCTAATATATCCGTTGTATATCAGTGGGCATTTTTGTATTTGCCATTACCAAAAATTACCTTTTAAGCTGATAACTGTTGATATGGATATCATGCCTCCTAGTCTAAATATATGTGGCACTGATAGCCCTTTTACATAATGCTCTGCCCCTGAGACACTTTCACTCCTGTTCAACAGTGAAAATCTCCTCCTGTGAGGTGCATATGTGAACAAGCATGTCAGGAATACTTAGGGTCAACATTGCTTGAAATGTTCCAGAAATTTCAAAGAGTGCATGTGCTTTTCTTTGCTGTTCCTTCTCATCCCAGGCATATTTCTACCACTGTAACTGCACTAAAGTCATACATCTGTTTTATCTGTTACTGTTACTGCTATTGTTTCTCTGTTTGCTACTTTTGTTCCTTTTGTCTTTCTAAAAGTCCAAAACAGTCTTAACAGATAGCTGTTCAACAGTCTGGCTCTGCTTGAGGTTTCTGCCAGAAACTGAGGCTTTTCCTTACTACTTCTGCTTTGCTAAATGTTGTCAAATACAACAAAGAGTATAGTCTAGACCTGCTCTTTTGACGTGTCTTAAGATAACACTTGTTATGAACTGGGATATATAAATAAGATTGAATGACTGATTGATATCTTAATCAGCTCATCTTATCAGAAATGAAAGGATAGTTCAATTCAATTCACAATTTGCTTTCAAATTTGAAGTAATGCCAGATCTAAAATGTGTTATGCTAATCTGTTATTCTTCAAAATCCTCTGTGAGAACTCTGAGACAGCTGCACAAGTCCCAACATGTGTTACAGACCAAAGAAATAGTAGTCAGGTGATCATGGAACTTGTAAACAAGCCAAAGGCTTTGTGAGATTAGCATCCCATTTTTTGAAGTTAGTCCTATAATTGGGGCAACAAAAAACATAGTAATGGTGCTTAATTTCAGTGGAAAGTTGTGTCACTGCAGTGAAAATGTAAGGTCAAGGTTTATGGGTGTTATGTTTTTAACTGTGCTGTATTTACAACAACGATGCTGCATGCCTTTGTCTCTTTGATTTCTATTTAACTTTTTTCTGTTTCCCTTTTTAATAATGATCCAATGACAAACCACAATGAAGAACAAAACTACAAAGATAAAAGTCAAAAAGCCTTCAATAGATTTAAATGTGAATGCAGTAAAACTTGTGGATGAAAAAGCTATAATAAAGCAAGTAAGTGTCTGTTAGGTTATCTCCTCACCGTGGACAAAGTAGCCCTGCTCCTGCCAGATAAGAAAGGCATCACCCAGAGCAGAAAAGATGAGACCAGCCAAGATCTTGCGGGCACTGGAGTGAGCCCCTAGGAAGCTGAAGCCATGAGCTAGTAAAAAAACCCACAGGCAGAAGATGGGCAAACATTTGATGAGGGCGCTGAACCAGGAGGGGCTCGAGGTAGGCAGCCACAGGACAAAGTACACGCAGGTCGCTTTGAAGAACGGCACCAACTTTGGGCCTTCACTTTTGACCTGAAAGCAGATTAAAATAAGTGATCATTTAATTGAGTCATTGCTGGCTGCAAACACAGGAAGTCATTGAGTGGGTCAGACAATGTACTACTGTTGTCTCTCTATATTAGTATTGAAAGGGCTTTTATTTCTAGGCAGAGGGCTTGAACAATACATCAGGAAGCAAAAAACTCCGAACAATCAGCACTTTATGCATTTGAGGTGAACTGTCACATATCTTCAATTACTAAAAAGGGGAACCAAGCAGCAAATAAGTGGATGTGGTTAAAACTGGATCACTGCCGTGCTTTAGCTTGCTTTCTTTGGTCACTAGTTTTCGTCAGTATGTCAGACATGCACGTGATTTGTGGCTAAACTGAAACTCAGCAAGTCTTAGAGGAAATGCAAAAAGCTTCCACTGCTTTGACTTCTTGTAACCTTTTTCTTCTCTTCTTTTTTTTTATGCCTCCTCTAATTTACCTTCTTCTGTGTATCTCATGAGAAAGTGTAGCTTACTGAAGTCTCAAATTCTTCTCTCCAACTGTTAAAGCAGTCATATTTCTTTCTGTCCAAATACATGAGGCCCACCAGGGTCACTAAGACACGAAAACAAGGCTAGAGAGAGGTTTCACAACACCGCTAGAGTGACCACCCACCTATGATACTGAGAATCACTTTCTAGGCTGAACGGAAGAAAGAGCTTTGAGGTCAAAGAGGGAGAAGAAAGGAGGGATTGATTCAAGAGTAAGTAAAGAGTGAGGGTTCATAGAGCTGAGATCACAGGAAGGGGGATGAGGAGTAAGACAGGGGAGGGGAGGATGAAGACGGGGTAATAGTGCATAATGGAAACACTTGAAAAGACTGAGCTGTGATTTGATGCCCAAACTAATAATTTCCAACTGCTAATTTGAACCTCCTTTAATAAAACCTTCTCTGCTGGGGTAAAATGATGCAAACAAAAGCTGATTGCAATATTAAGAAAAGAACAGCTAAGTAGGGCAGAGGAAAGAGGGCAAGAGGAAGCACGGAGGAAGGAGCTTTCAGGGTAGAGAAGAGTTTGTGAGGTTCATTCACGTGACAGCTGCATTAACGGGTGGAGGAGTGAGGATGAAAGGGGAGGTGGGGACAGATTTTTAAGGGGTCACTCAAGTTCAAACAGGAAGGAAGGGGAGGCCCCCAGATTGCACAACTGTTTAACAAAATAGCATGCTTAAATTACCGTATGGGATCAGAACCTGTTGGACTGACCTGCTCTGATCTGATGTACCTGAGATGGTTGGTATTATAAAGACAGGGAAATGACCAGGATTTGGCCCACATGTTCACTTTAGGTTACAGATATGTTCAGATGGATGATAAAGGATAAAATAGATGATAATACAGGCTAATTGATAATTAATTGAAATGCAACAGTGACTAAAACAGCATTACAGTAGCTCCAAATATCTATGAGAGGTACATTTAAAGGGCCTCGAAAAACGTATCCTTGTATCATCATGGTCTGGTTTGATGGGTGAGTCTGCAGGAGAAATTACCTGCCTGACTGCATTGTGCCAACGATGAAGTTTGGTGGAGGAGGGATGGGGCTGGTTTTCATGGTTTGGGCTAGGCCCCTTTATTTCCAGTGAAGGGCAATCTTAATGCTTCAGCAATACATACCAAGACATTTTGGAAAATGCTATGCTTCCTACTTTGCCCAACAGTTTAAGGAAGACCCTTCTCAATTCCAACATGACTGCACCCCCAGTGCACAAAGCAAGGACTATAAAGTCATGGTTTGATGAGTTTGGTGTGGAAGAACTTGACTGGTTCAAACAGAGTCCTGACCTCAACCCAATCAAGAACCTTTGGGATGAACTGGACCGAATATTGCCAGTCCGATATCAGTGCCTGACCTCAGAAATGCTCTACAGAGTGAATTGGCACAAATTCCCAAAGAAACACTCCAACAAGCCTTCCAAGAGGTATGAAAACTGCAAAAGGGGGCAACTCCATATTAAAAAACAAACCCCATAGGACAGAATAGAATAGGATAGGATAGGATTCAATACAATCCAACGCAGTCCAATACAATGTGATGCAAAGCAAAGTGAAAGGAAAGGAAAGGAAAGGATAGGATATGACAGGATAGGATAGGATAGGATAAATTTAGATATTTGTTAATGTCACAATATTCATCATCGCAAAACTACAGGATAAGGTAGGACATGATTTGATACAATATGATACCACACCAAACCATACTGTATCCTACCCTGCTGTACCCGATCATACCATACCATTCCATACAACACCAAAAAAAGTATGGACCAAAACAAATCTACAGAACAGGACATAATGAGATGAGATGGTACACAATATTTCCCCCTTTGACAATGAGCAGAATCACAAAAAAGACAAAGCACTGTAACACAAGCTGAAGAACACAACAAGAAAGACAAACCCCCAGCAGCAGAACAACCCACAAAATAATTATATGCAATTATATTTTGCAATCTTACCATAATATACATTCATTAATAAATATATTTATTTTTGTATTGTTGTAACTGTCTTACATTGAAATTTGTATCACCCTTTTGTGTTGTTCATCTTGTTTTTGTACTCTCGACATCACTGAAAATGAGAGCATGCTCTCAATGATTCCTCGAGATGTAAATAAAGGTTGAATTAATTTTTAAATGAAATACTGTGAACCCAGTATAGCAGTAAATATCATACAGGGAGCTGTTGGTACTAATAATACCTAGTAACAAGTATTGTGGCACACAAAATTTGAACTAGTGTTGAGGCTTTATCTGTGACTTTCTCTCATGCCACTGTTGAGGCTCTTAAGTGTACATTTCTTTTTTGCTGTCTTCTTTCTGGCATTTTAAAATTCATGTTACTAACTTTTTGGCACCTCCCAATGTGTCACATAAGGGGAATAACAGGTTTGCCATCATCTCCAGTGCCAAGAGTGAGTCTGACCTTACTTGACTGAGATGAGCGTCAAAGAGCTTGTAGTATATGCCTACACTTACAAAAAGTCCTTTCCCTTCTGCTTACATATCAATTTCAGATAGCATCAGCTTCTTCCACTTCCAGATAGCATGACAGGAATTTTTCCACTGAAGCTTCACTAACTGGAGGTGCACGATGTGGGCTAATGCACTCCTCTCCTCGCATTGATGTGCTTCCATAAAAACACATGGAGACATAAATAAAGATTAAAGCTGGTCGAATAACACATATGGGTGTGTGAGAGTATTTGATGAGTCTATCTATCCCATTAAGGCCACACTGGCAGCACTCCCAGCGTATCCAATATTATAACTGTGTTTACAGTTAGGGACACGAGGAAACACAACTTATTTTTGTTGTTACAACCTTGAATTCAAGGATGACTCCAAGCTGCAGCATTGAACAGACAGTATGAGATATAAGATAACAAGGGTGACTGATATTAAAGCTCAATGGTTGATGGGCACTTGTTGTTCACTTGTGGGAAAATAACCCTAAAAACAGTCTATTCAGGGTTTTATAGGGTGAATACAGATTCCAGGGAGGAAAGTGGGTGGAAGTCGTAAATTCCCATAACCTTTGATGCTATTCATGCTACAATTCAGCCATACTTTCCAGTTTCCGTTTCCATTGTTTTTCATGTAAACTTTCAGTATCTACACACAATCAGATAAGGGTTCTGAGAAGAAAAAGAACAAGACTTAACATGACATGAAGCAAACAAAAAGCTGCTCTTTCAAATTTCCCCCCAAGAAGTACATCTCTATGCACAATTTTCATGCATATCTCCAACATGAATCAAATCAAAAATAAGACAGAGCCTTAAATTAGTTTAATGGTCTACTGTTTGCCAAATCAACTGTTGTAATTACATCATAGAGCCTCAGTTACCTGGTGGAAATTTCAAACATTTCTGTTTGATTTTCTCTAATGCGTCTCTCCTCTTGCTGAGGCATCAGCCTGTCTTTGGGTACAGTGGAGTAGACTTTGGCGACAACAATAAGTCATGAATGATGGCAATCAGTTGTCGACAGCATAAAACAGCAGAACAAACTGCCTCCATTAAGATGCAAGCAAAATTAATGATGTGTTATACTGCTTTCTAGGACTGTTTGAAAAGGAGCCGAAGCAGCTGGCAGCTGGTTCTTGCAAAGGATAACAAAGTAAATGATTGTATTCATGCTCACTATCATGTAATATGGTTGTTGTTAATATGTAACTGTACAGAATGGCCTACTTTCTTAATGTGGACTTGAAAATCCAAAGATACAATGTTAAACCATTGTTATTTCTGTCAATTTGAACTAAAGGTCTCTATGCTATTCAAACTCATGACAAGTCAACTTCCCTGCTCTCATATTTATCTAGATTATTGTTAACTTTTCAGGGCCTGAACTCATCTTCTAGCTGCTGTCCAGTGGAAGGAACAAGATGTTATGTCCTAATGCACCTGCAACAAATATAAAGCAACAAAAGCATGGCACGGACAAACTAAATAACCCCCTGGCCATGCGTCATAAGCAAGCCAAGTGCTAGAAACATGATACTGGTAAACCTACAAAAGACCTGCAAACTCTTGTGTGCTCAGTGTGGCAGATGGGAACTGTAACTTGGTATGGTACTGGCAGGCACAGCAGGAATGTGAGTCATATGACAATGCTGTTTCTATGCGGCATTACACGTCTTTCCTTACAGCTACTTTAACTCCGAGGATAACTTCAGGTCAACTTAAGACAATGCCTACAGTGCAGAATGGTGCTTCTCCACATGAAGGAACCAATAGGAATTATAAGAATTTATGTTCACGCATGCTCTGTACTCAGCACATTGGCTTGTACTTAATGGTTTTAATTAAGTAATACCAAGTTTGAGACCATGAAAAAGTAAATCTTCAGAATATCTAAAAGGACATTACTCATTACATTTTGGTTGTGTTCTTGGGATTAAAGATTAACAAAGTGTGCACATATCGATGAGTGAATTGTCAGGACCGACCTCCCCCTCAATCCATGACTTGTACCGGTCCATCTTGTGAGATATCGTGGCATGAGATCTCGTCACATTACTACTCTTTACTGTAACTTAAATCACTGCAGTAAAATGCCTCACCTCGTATGCATATTTGCACTGATTACTCTATTTACTATATTAATTACTAAATCAAACAATTTACCATACGCAGATGATGCAACAAATTAGCCGGCTCACTGTAACTCAAATACTGTAAGAAGGTTCTCTGTGGTAAAATGCACATTTGCAATAATCAACTATCTAGATGATCTTATCTTCCTCGTATAAATCTGCCCACATCCTTACATATATTACTCTTCTGATCATGTCTAGTCAGTATCCTTGCACATCTTGCAACCATACTATCAATGCACATAGACTTCTATATACTAGAAAAAACTGTAAGAGCTTGTACGTATTCAAATCTTAATTTTTAATTTTTCAGTTTTATTTATTTTTTGTATTGTACACTGAAAACAAAGCTAACCAGAGTCAAAGTCCTTGTTGTGTAAGCATACTTGGCCAATAAAGCTGAATCTGATTCTATAGATGCAGGACAAAAAAAATCATCATAAAATGTTCAGCTCTTACAGCGTTACTTTATTTTATCCCAGTCAGTGTTTTATTGTGTAACATAAAAATACTCATTGGGTGCTGAGCAGTGTGCGGACCTTTTCCCTTTTCTCTGCAGCTTTCTTGGGATCTTATCCTCTTTATATGCTTGTTTTCTCATGGTGATCAGTTACTGTTTTTTTTTCTCTGGATTTTGAGAAATTAACATGTTGTCACAGTAAAACTAAGTTGCATTATTACCCAGAGATGGTGAAATAAACAAGTTGAGATGTCAAAAAATCAACCAAAATGTACTGGCTATCACTGCAAAACAGAGTCAATAAATTTTATGGGTGTATTTCCCCTTAGGGCTTCAATATAGAAAAAAATAGCAATTATATCATAATAAAGATAAAAGCAAATCGAGTCTCTTGCTGTATCTCTGGGATACAGCACACACCTGTCAGCAGGTTCAAAGTCCAATAAGATTATTATCATTATTGTTTGTGTGGGTATAGCCTGACATATGCATTAATTGTTGCTGCTTTAATGCAGGAATAGTTAACATGGTCAGAATCCTGAGAATCATAGCTTTCTGGTGGTTTTTGACATTTTGAAAATATCTAAATAAATACCAAAAAAGAAAAAAATCACACGGCCCACCAGTGAGCTCTTGGGTTTTAAATAAAGTATGTGGTATTGAACAACACCAAAATGTCTAACATCCAGATACCTCACGTTAACCGCAGACAGCTCTACTTTCCCCTTAATGTAATTCTGAGGTGCCAAGCATTCCCAGAACCCGCACAAGCATCAGCATCTCTCAGGCAACCAGTCTGTATGTCAAGCATCCCTCTAAACAGGCTCCTCACACAGTGATCAAACAGACTTCACACCAGGGTTTATTAAAGGCCACGTTACAGTCACACCATCCTTCATGGCCCCCTGCAAATGGAGTAAAATTTCATTGCAAAGAAATAGGATGCTTGGGTTGTATAAATCATTAATGAAGATGCCGTTTTTAGCCATAGGAGCTAGTTTGCTTAGTGGTTCAATGCTCAGCTATGTGGTCAAAAGACAGGCAAAACAACAGAGCCTGTATAAGGCACGGATACTGCACAGTAAGGCAGGCAGAGCAGCTCTGCGCATGCGTTACTGGAGGGCACATGAGAGGAAAAAAAAAGACAAAAAAGGTCGTCACGTGATAGCTTTTCTTTTTGTCAGGGAATGCCTTTGGAAATTTGAGGAATCGTCCTTTTTTTTACGTGGAATATCGAGAAGAAACCGTGTGAATAGTTGCTGCCATAATAAGCCAAAGATGGCAAGTAAAGAGCCTCTGAAATAAAAGTTTCTTCTTAGAGTCGTGAACCGACACAGAAGAACATTTAAATATACCATGGATGTGACACGCTGACAGTAACAACGATAGTGTCGACTGGCCATGACTGAATGAATATCAAGCTAGGCTATATTTAGCGAGAAGACAGTCCTACATATTGTTAATAAAACATCACCTATATAGACAGAAAGAAAGCACTATGACTTCGAAGACTTACTTTAGCATGTTATAGCTTAATAACATATAAGGTACAACACAATAAACGCCAAGTTAACACATATCAGTATACAGTAAAACAAACAATTAGAAAACTATTATACCTTCACAAGTGTTATCATGTAGCTCAACATGCTATCATTGTTATTCCTGCTAAATTGTTAAAATACTTCCGAAGCTAATACTCACCACTGTGACCGGAGAAACCATCTCTCCCTCCGTGGTGTCCGGGTCAGTAAAAAAGCTGTTATTAGTTTAAATTTTGCTTAAAGTCCTCCTGTTTTGCTGTAGTGTTCAGGGGATGCCGATTGTTTTTGTCCTGGCTGCGGTAGGCGGTCCGTCATCCGGTAGGAGGTGAGGCTGCGTCATAATATGGGATGGATTTTTCGCCGCTGACCAATGAGAGCAGAGCAAGCGCTGGAAAAGGGGCGGGTTAAGACGGCAGGGACGCCCTGATAGGTGGAGTCTGTCTGCTGTTTACATATCGGAGCAGATGGTCTTTATTTACATTTTACACAGACGGAGCTTTTTGTGAATATTCAGACAGAGCTTATATTTGATTCATTTCAGAAATTTGCGGTGAATTAGACATTTAAAAAAAAGTGTTTAAAATAAGACAAAAGGAAATATGAACACAAATCAATGACGATCTGACAATAAGTCCAATCATGACCTATATTTTGATGTGTTCACCCTTTTCCATTTCATTGATGTTTCGCCTGGCTGCTGTTTTTGTAGCTACTTTAATATAAGGGTCAAATTTAACCTCTTAAGAACCTGCATGTGAAAAAGAGAACATCACGTCTTGGCTTCCCTACAACAAAGTAAGAATCTCAGCTACAGGAATTTTAGAGATAATGTCCACAAGGTCAACTGATGTCAAAGCAATTTCCTTGAAATATCTGCGTAGTTTGCTCGACAATTTCAAGTATTTTTCATGGTATGTTTGCATTTTAATGGGAATTTTGGTCATTTGATATTAATTTTTTAGTGTAATTTCCTTTGGAATTTGTAGGTATGTATGTGATGTTGGGGGAATTTTCTCTAATTTTCAAGGAATCTCGCAGAAGAATCTGTAAATTTGCTTGAATTTTTTTTAGGAATGTAGTTGGCATTTGGGGAGGAATATTTATTGGAACGTCAAGGCAAATGACAGAATTTCACAGAAACATCTGAGGAATATTTATCTCTTTTGGGCACTTTAATCGGATAATTTTGAAATGTGTATGATTTTTTGTAGAAATGTCAGGTAAGAATTTTCTGTAATTTAGCAGTATTTGTGTGGATTTGGGAAAGGATTTTGAAAAGCTTTCAAATGATCATGTCTTATTATTCACAAATAAGTGGAGAATCTAAAAAAGCATTCAAAACAAAAGTTTGGGTGTCAGGAGGACAAACGTACAATGTTTGAGTTTCTGTGGTTTCAAAACTGGATATAGGCCCAGAACTTACTCTATAGTATTGTAAAATAATGTTTTACTCCAGTAGGAATATAAAGTTTTAGTATATCATTTTACAAAGATTTGTAATTTCATATCATAATTTTCTTTAGCTCTTTTGTAATGGTGTTATTTGAATAAATGTCTCTATCCTAGATTGACTATGCTAAGTGGACCGTCTGCCCTCAGTCTCCACTTCTTCTCTTTCAAAAGCCAATAAAAGGTTTTGATGTCATTCAGAAACATGTCCTTTCTGATTGTTTTGTTATTATTATACAACCTATCATTGATGCACTCTGTTTGAAACTATGGACATATACGATTAATTGTGATTAATTAATTACAAAGCCTATAATTATCTTTTCAACTGACTGACTAAAATCAAAAACAATATTGGTAATTCTTCTGCACCTAACTGTGTGAGTGTTTGTTTTAACTCTCCACACCCTTCTTTTTAACTAAGAACAGTCGAACAATGGTAATATTCTTAAACTTCAGGGAAACTATAAAATAAATGTGCTGAACAATACACACCGCACTGTAAATAACTCTGTTATAACTAATTCATAATTTACCTAAGGCATATTTGTGCATAATTTTGATTCTACGATGGTGAAAGGGTTAGTTAAGGTAATAATCATGATGAAAACCCATATTACATTTCTAGATATTTCTGAATCACTGCACAGTCAACAGTGACAGCGACATCATGTGGCGAAATCGTAACAAATGTTACACAAAAAAAAAAAAAAATCCCCGGAACGGATATGATGAAGGGTACAAGTAAGACAAGGCCGGAAGTATCAGTCACACGACATCTTCCGATTCTAAACACATTTAACAAATAAGTGAATGGACAGAAATGAATGCGCAAAATACATAGGTGTTTAGGTCGAAGCTCTTCTGTTAATTTTTATGTCTTAAAGATATCTTATGTTAAGCAAATCACTATTGTTGAAAAATACCGTTTAATCCCATTTGTTTAACCTTTCCCACATCCTTCACGTCATAATCCATGAAGACTGATAAACCATTGACATTTAGTAATCATTCGAGGCATGAGCTGAGAATAAAGGGCCTGTATAGACAACATCGCAGTACTAGCCTTTAGGGTTTCATAAAAGATTTTTACAATCGGCCTATATAAAATTACAGTTATTACTATTATTCATTTCATTGTAGACAGTTTATTTAGGTCAAGGCCATTCTTGCAAAGGATACGTTTTAAAACAGCTTGGCATTTTGTTTCGTTCAGTTTACCAACATAGCAACGAAGACCAAACCAAAATACCACTTAAAGGCCTTGGTGTCTTTAGACTGCATTCAGGTGCTCCTCATTAAGCGTCGGAATTCCCATTTAAAATGAGCCCTCCGCCGACTTCGGTCTGCTTTCGGACTTTCTGTGAAAAAAATAAAAGTAATAAAAGGTATTCAAAAGTACATTTTTATTTTTAATATCATAAAATGTAGGACACCAAAAACAGAATCCAACGTAAACCTTTTAAATAATGCCACACCACAAAAGAAAATGCGCAAACATTAGGCAATATGCAGTTAAACGTTAAATGAATCTCGAAAATTATGCAGTACATTTACTCTTTAATATGTCTACGACTTACAGTTGTTTGGTTTCACTTGTCAGCTATCGTTTTTGTTCCGACTTTCAGAGTAATGAAAATCAGTCTCAAGTTTTCTCCGACAGCACGTGAACTCAGGATAACTCTAATCCTAAACGACGGAAGTGCGTACAAGGGAGTCCTCTCACTTCGTCACCGCACTCTCTGGACATTTTTACATATCAGTGTTTCTGGTTAGCGTTAGGTTCGTTTAAATCCGGTGTTTGCTATGGCAGAGTTTTTGTTATTTGTCTTACGGAAGGCTGTAATTGAAACATAATTTTGACGTATTTCTCTTTAGTGTCTTGTGCCTTATCTTTGAGGAGGTACACGTTCGTGTCTCAGCTGTCTTGGTTGTCTAACGTTAGCTCACATTGAGTAAGCTAACGTTAAGTTCGCTGGCAAATGCCTACGTAAGCAGACGTAAGCAGCAAAGTATCGTCGCCTATTGAATTCACAGTTTTGTAGGGTGTTTTCCCTGTAGTAATCTGGATGTCGTTTGGTGCCACTGAACCAGCTGATTTTCCTGTTTTGAAAGCTAAAAGCTAACGGTAGCCCAAGGCTCACCCAGCTGAGTTTCGCCCTATTCACTTCAGACAGTCCGTTCACATCACCAGCTGACAAAATGATGGATTTCGACAATATCCTGGACATTGCCTCTCAAAACCAGGGCCTCGGCTCTGTACCGGTAAGATCCAAGCGTCACATTTCACATTTACTTAGCCCAAATAATGACTTTTCTATAAAACGTCAACGTTTTGAACACACATGCCGTCTGCTAGGGGGGATGTGATATGTAGCTAGCTGCTAACTTCCCCCTCGTCACACTGCATGCTAATAAATGAAGACGTTTAGCCTTTGGATGTCTCAATTTTCGACAACTTGACAAGACATTGTATTAATAAAAACTTAAATGCAAGACCTCGCATCCCTTAAATCATTTGGAGCGAGCAAGTCAGAAACCTTTGCGTTGTGATTTAGGAAATCAGAACTTGAAAATATCACATAACAATCATAAATACAGCTACCTGGCCACTGAGAAAACCCCAAATGATCTGCTTCATGCCTAGATTTGACTCTGAAACACTAGTCAGTGCGTTCATGTCATGCAGATCAGGAATACCCAGTATGCTGGGCTTTCAAAAAGCCAGTAGGTAGACTCTAGTCATTCAAAAAGGCTGTTGCTGTTCTTAGCTCTAAGCCAATGTAATGTGCTTTGTCATCTTACCTTAAGGTATAATTACTGAATAGGCCAACATTTTGTTTATATCAAATTCTGACTAGACTGAAGAAAATAGAGCTTATTGGTATGATTGTTTTCAAAGCTCTTAGTGGTATGGTACCTCAATAACCCTGATTTGTTTAGTAACTGCAGCCCAGTGAGATCCCTCAGATCATCAGGTATGGGCCTCATCAATGTAAAGCTAGATCAGGTGGAAGGGAATATTGTAGAACAAACCTGGTGATCTAAAGGTTTGTGGAAATTTAATCCTCTTCAAGGGTGTTTTCTCTTTTGGCATGATTGTATCATGCCCAAGCATTGCTCCCCCACCTCTCTGGTGGTCTGCTTTTACATCATGAGAAATAATCACTTCAAAACTCTTGATTAATCTCTGCATTTTCCTTGATAACCAAGCCAGTAGACTCATGACACCATTTATGTATTGTATTGTAACTGCAAATTGCAATATTGCTAAGTATAATCGCACATTATTACCAAATTGTGCTGCCAGGTGCTCAAGCACACTTTCATATGTATGCAGTCAGATCCAAAAGATTGCAGGAGCATATAGTTGGTTTGCAAATCCATAAAGAACAACAATCAACCATGTCAACTACCTACAATGACATCTGTTCATACTCTGTGTGAACTGT
The DNA here is from genome assembly GCF_018320785.1 of Cheilinus undulatus. Taxonomy (NCBI): domain Eukaryota; kingdom Metazoa; phylum Chordata; class Actinopteri; order Labriformes; family Labridae; genus Cheilinus; species Cheilinus undulatus. Next base: position 33,999,381 of record NC_054873.1, read on the forward strand.
GAAGTTCATCCTTTGATGATGGATATTTGTTTAATTTTTTGTTTTTTACTTCAACATTGCAGCTATTCTGGAATGGGCTGAGCTTTGCATTCAACAGGTTTTAAAGCAACAGGAGATGTTCTGTATTACATGTTCCCTGTGCTTGAGCACAGTTGCATTTGTATTATTTGAAATTATTGAATTCTCCTTCAGCATCAATAAAGTATTTATCTGTATCTCCTGTGGACAATGCCCTAGTGCACACAAGTTGTGTCCAAGACCTCCTCTTCAAGCAGACTCTGGCAAGGTGCCAGAGCATGGTACTACTGTGTTCATGGTGATAAAATGAACTGGACTTTGGGGTCAGTTTTACTTGGATCTTAGCCCAGGTCCCCAATGTGAAACAGCCCTAAGAATAATTCTGAAACATTGCTGTTCCTTTCCTTGGTGTGAAATGTGCTATATATATTATTAATCCATTTTAAATTTACTGTAAATCAATTGAATTTCAATCCTGTGAGATATTCAGGCTTTTTGATTACTAGTCAGTGTTGTGATTCAGAGTCCTCCTGTCATCCTGTACCTAAGTCATATAATAGATTTCTAGATAGGTGTGAAAGTGCTCTTAATTCAGCAATCTGCATAGTTTAATCTTTTATTTTTTTCCCCTATTTTAGCAGAAGAGGTACAGCTTACAGGTTGGACCATCTAAAAAGGACCCAAAGTCAAGAGGTGTGAATCCTGCTGCTGTGCAAGCACTACTGAAGAAGCGACACAATGAAATGAAAAAGAAAGGTAATGAAATATCATATAAGCTTTGGTCAATAGCCGCAATTTAATGGTCTACATCTACATCTTTCATTACTTGAAGTTATTAATTATTTTGTTATGAATAATTTATTCCCCCTCTCAGAAATTGACATGAAGAAACAGAAGGAAGAGCTACTGGCCAAGAGAGTCGAGCTGAAGTCAGACCGTAAAGCCCGAGCCATGGCCTCCAGAACGAAGGACAATTTCAGAGGCTACAATGGCATCCCAGTGGTAGAGACTCCTAAGAAGAGAAGAACAAAACAGGAAATGGAGCAGGAAAGATCAATGAACCAGGAAAAATCTATGAACCAGGAAAGATTTAGGAATTACTCTGTTGACCCAGAGGATGATGAGGATAATTATGAGTATGAACAGACAGATTCAGAGTCCGATCAGGAGCCAGAGCCACTGAGACCGGGGAAGCCCTATGAGAGTGGTAGTGGTAGTAGTAAAAACTCCTTTAAGAAATCCAGTGGGCCCCCCAAAGGCGCTCCACCTCCCATAAACTTTGCAGACTTATTGAAATTGGCTGAGAAGAAGCAGTTTGAGCCGGTTGAGTTAAAACCGAAGTCAGTGAAAAAGGAAGAGAGGCTGCGTACAGCTGATGAGATACGGGAACTGGAGGTGGAGCGACGAGCAAAGAGACCAGACAAAGATCGATTTGTAAAGGAAGAGCGGGAAAGGGACCGCAAATCTCAGTTTAGCTCAGGTTCAATGAAACAAGGCGGTGTAGAGAAGGAGCAGAAAATCAGCAAGCCACAAAAGAACTCCCTAGAAAAGCCGAGTCAGCCCAGTGGGGCGGTGAAGAAGTCACACCACATACAGAGCAGCAATAAAGGCCACTTTTCCTCCAAGCCAACTATGAGTGATAGAGACAGAGAGAGACCCAAAGTGTCCCTCAGTGATAGAGACAGACCCAAAACAAACATGTCTGGTTCATCTGGTGCCCTAAACAGTAAAGTTCCTCAGAAAGCATCATCTCAGGTTTTAGCCAAACAAGGGGGCTCTAAGCCCTCATCTAGCCACAAATCCAACACCTCAAGTGACCTTAGCTTCAAAAAAGAAAGCTCCTCGTCAACTCATGGAAGACTTTCTGGTACTCCTGGGAGCCGGCCCTCTGCACCAGCTATGATGGGTCAAAAATCTCAGCATGGGAGCTCCTCACAGACCAGGCCCAGTCAGGGTGGCTCATCAAAGCAGGGACCTTCATTTGGAGGCAATAGGCCTGGAAAGGGAGACCCAGTAAGACCTGGAATGAATTCAGCTGTTAAATCAAATGGGAATTCATTGATGAGACAGAGCGACCCTCCTAAGGCAGGGAGCCAACCTCATGCAAGGCCTGCTGGTGTCCCACAGGCCAGGCCTGGCCAGCCTAGGCAGGGTCAGCCTGTAAGTAGTGGATCCAGACCTCCAGGGACTGGACCTGGTCGACCTGTGAGTGGCGGACCAGCAAGATCAAATGCTAGTATGGGATCAGGACCTGGACGATCTAAGTGCACTGTAGTGTCAGAAACCATTTCATCCAAGAACTTTGGAGGCCCCAGACCAGGAGCCCCTCCCCGGCAAGGCATGCAGCAGAGACCTGGGATGCCTCCTAGACCTGGGATGCCTCCTAGACCTGGGATGCCACAGAGACCAGGAATGCCACAGAGACCAGGAATGCCACCAAGACCTATGATGAACAGACCACCGGGTAAGATCCATTAAAAAATACGAGTGCGATATTCCAAGAGAACTGGTTTTGTTACATTTTGACTTTTTTTTAACCCATTTTGGCTCTGTATTTTTGCAGAAGCCGTATGTTTCTCAGCTGTTTAACTATGGCACTGCAGGGGGGTCAAATGAAGGGGTTTATCTTTTCACAAAATGAAAACAATGTACATAAGCAAGTTATAGAAAATGTTTGAATAAGGCTTTCTTATATTGTTCACTGGTCAAGTGTGACTGATTCTCTGCTGATTAGGTTTTCTCATTGACTTTTCAAGAGGCCAGGCAGATCTCCTAAGAAAACATTTACTTGATGGCAAACTGTTCTGAGTGTTTTGTACTGTGTATATATTTAGTATATAAACTTTCAAACCATCTCTGGAAAGTTTATTGCATCCTTGCAATGCAGTAAACTGTCATTTCTATTTGTCTGCCCTCTTTGTTTTATCTCCTTCTACCGCAATGCCTCAAATCATTAGCTTTGCCACAATCACAAGTATCCATGGCTGTTGAAGGCAGAGCAAGCATTAGATACATCCAGATGGCTGAGCCTGTTTTTAGCACCCACCATACTATAATGGCTGCACTTGGCAAAATCCAAAGGACTACCTTTATCTTTGAAATGGCAGGCCCAATGGATCAGTCTGATGTCATACCAATTTAACAAGTGATTAATTTACAAAGAAGTAGAGTGACAATATTTTGGGCCGTGTTGTTGTTTTCCAGTTATGCCTGTATTATAAATCAATTTTTAAATCTTTTTTTCTAGGTCCAATGTTGCCACCCATCACCTCTGCTTACAAGAGGAAATATGAAGATGAAGAAGATGAGTATGACTCAGAAATGGACGATTTTATTGATGACGGAGGTGAGGAGCAGGACCTGATATCCAGTCACATCAGGGAGATTTTTGGCTACGATCGAAACAGGTAAGTTTTGTCCCATTATTTATCATGTTAGGTTACTCTGATCCTGCCTTTGTGGCGTCTTAAGAGGTAGTAACAGCGGCATAAAACAGATTAAAAAGACTTCAGCCTAGCCAATGAGGGAGCTTAGAGTTGTGTCCTCACTAGCTTTCCTGCAAAGCTGAAATGTAATGTAAACTGAAAGATGGGGGCACATAATTTCACACTGTTGCAGTATGAATGTCACACAGTGTAATGAGGGGTAAGCTACATTACAGCGCTTTCACAGAAATACACTTAAAAACAGCTACTGAGAGAAGGAGTTAATATTGCTGCAGTCACCACAGATGTGTTCAGATGGAAACAAGTAAAATTTTTCCTCTAAGCAGCATAGCAAAAGAAACACAACAGATAAAAAACAGAAAAAATAAAAAAACTATGTTATTACTTAATGGGAAACATTAACATTAAATACTGCTTTCAAGTAAATCTCATCAATATAAACCATTTGTGAATGGAAAATGGTAAAAGAAATGTAAATATGTATCAAGTTTGAAAAAGAAGATGGTTAATTTAGAGAACTCACATCACACAGAGGTAATCCAACAACTAAAGAAGAAAAACAATTGTGTGTATAGATTAAGAAATACCAATAACACCTTGTTTACCTCCTCAGATACAAGGATGAAAGTGACTATGCACTCAAATTCATGGAGAGCAGCTGGAAAGATGTGCAGAAAGAGGAGGCCAGGAGGTAAGAGAAATGAAACTCAGTGCCTTTGTTTTACTTTTTATTGTGGGAGCTGTCTTAATTTTTTCTGTGCCGTCTCTTTGTACTGTGTTTTACCTCTTTAGTCTGAAAATGGCCGTGCAGGAAGACCTGGAGGAGGAGAAAAGAGAGGAAGAAGAGTTCAAACGGAAAAATGCCAAGAGGAAAAAGACTTCCTGAAGCCTGTTTAACATTGGGATTAAAAATAGAAAAACTGTTCTCTTAAAAGATGGGACATTTAGTCTGCTGTCTTTACAGATGATGCCTGGAACTATGTCTGCAAAGGCCCCTGGTCCTCGACAAAATATGCACAAAATATTTATGCATTAAGTTGGTTGTGATGAAAGGTTCTCATGTTTCTCCTTCTATATTGTGTTTCATCTGGATGCTGAATTTAAACTGTCAACAGACAAAAAAATCAGATAAGCAACTGAGTTGCAAAGTAAACTAGGGATAAGGAAGAGAGTGTTTTTTTTAAAATACTAACAGCAGCACAGTGTCCAGTGCTGAGAACTATTTTTGAACAGAAGTTGCATATTTTTTTCCACTCTTTGATTGTAAAGTCATTGAAATATGCAGAATTTATTATCACATGCTGTGCTGTGTGTTTTTCCTTTAAAGGATTTGAAAAAAAGATACTTAAAGGGTTTTATTTAATTGTCCAGTTTCTATTCATGCTTTTTCAAAGTTTGTCAATCTTTAATAATTATTCAGAATGAAAATTAAGCATTTTGGTTGCTTACTTAGTCATATAGAGATGATTTTCTTGTCATAGCTTGTGTGTAATATTGTGTAATATAATTTTTTTAAGTATTTAATTTTCTGAAACTAATTAAATTGTTGTGTATGATGTTCATAATGACCAGGTTCATCTGAGAGCAGAGCCAGTAATAGTTTGTGTTGTTTAGTGGTCCTTTTCTTTCCTCTTGGCTTTCTGGGAGGGTTGCCTTCACTTTAGATTCTCCTGAAAATGTGTGGTAGTTTGTTTTAAATCTTTACATACACACCAACAAAGATTCCAAAAGGCTGAACTGAAGTCAGAAAATTAAGAAGACTCTCTTAAAGGTTGGTTATTTACGTGATTCAGCTTTGACAAACTGATTTGATGTGATTATCAGTGCTGTTTATGAAGGCAAGAAATCCCCTAGCATAGAAGTCTAACTTTAGCAAGCTCTTATTGTCTTTAAGTGACTGGCTGACATGTCAACATGTCCTGGAGAACTGTAGATATGAAAATATACAACAGCCCACTAGTTTATCTTAAAAAGTCTGGACACATGAAGACTCCCAAAATGCAAATAAAGTCATTGACTGAGTAGTTATTTGCATTTCAAAGTTAATGTAAAAGCAACATACTTAATTTTCCATAGGAAATGAGATTAAAGCTTTACGATAGATCATCTTTAACCTGGGCAGACTTGGGGTTCCTTTGTTGGTTATTTGAAAGCTTCTGGCTAGTGTACAAGGCAGAGCAAAGTCATCTGATATAATGGGAAGCCAGTAAGTACAATTTTACTGGTACATTACAATGATGGACAGCCTTATGGGTCTTCACTTTGATTTGAATACCTGTGATGGTTAATAACTTAACAGCTTATATGAATCATACTTGATAACTGATCAGAATTAACAGAGACGTAACATTTTCACACAACGGGATAAGTAATTAAAAAGTTCTTCAAATGGTTTGGCGAATAATATGATCACAATTGGCTCAGACTATCAAGAATATTGAGTGCATGAATCAGATAAAGGTCTCAGCACAGTCTGGATTTGTTTACCACTTGGCCTTTTGGCTTATCACATTTGGCCTTTGGCTTATAATTCAGTCATAGTGACCACATTCCTTTCCCCTGTTAATCCAGGGTTAAGTTGCAGTGACAGCAGGCTATGCAGGTTTACCCCTTCCTTAGTCCTAGAAAGGTTTTCCAGTTCCTCCCCAGGATACTATATTCCCCCAGTTAGCTCTGGGTCTTCCCAGTGCCTCTTTCCTGTTGAGGGGAAGACCTCTAATATTGGTATAAGAGAGCCATCCCACTAGGACGCCTGAACCACCTCTGCTTGCTCTTTTCCATGCAAAGAAGCCACAACTGCAGGCTTCCACCAGATGCTTACACTCCCTACCTTATCTCTGCGGCTGAGGGCGGCCCTCCTTTGTAGAGAATTTATATTGGTAGCTCATCTCCATTTCATTATAATCTTTTAGATTAACACCTGCATTACCTCTGATAGAGCATCAATCTATCCATCAGCACTTGTTCACTAATGGTTCCCCAAGATGCTCTAGAGAAGTTCCTCACTCAAGAGACTCCTTAGAGGGAGCAATTCACTGTCTTCCAGCGGAGAGCTGCTGTCTCAAACTTTGGAGCTGTTGACCAGCTTTCAAACCACTTTGCATTCAGCTACACCTGTCTCAATGTCTGGTGGAGGTCACAGCTTGATACAGCCAAGGGACCATATCGACAGAATCGGAGATGAGATTCTGAGGGCCCAAAAGTACAGACCATCCATGAAAATCCCAAACAATCAATGATAAGCCACAGCCTGGTGAAGGCCATCGAAGACCAGGAATGTGACGACTTTGTGCTGAGAATGCAGAAGCAGCTTTCACTTTATTTGGGACCAGTCTGCTCATATCTTCTCTGCCCTTTATTCTCCTATGATTCCTCAATATGACCTCCAGGGACATCACCATAGGTCCTCTTTAGGTCCACAAAACACAAGTAGACTGGATGTGTAGGCTCCAATGTTTCGTTCAGAAAGCCGCTACAGGTAATTGGTTCTTTGGCCCAACAGGATCTGAATTGTTGACGGTAGGCTTAAACCTCTTTTCACAGGGGAATCCTCTGTAGGCTAGCTCAGTTTCAATAGTCTATGCAAGATCAGGTTTGCCCAAAGAATGGCTAGGTACCCAAAAGACTCAGTAACTGGGCCATTTAATAACATCAACTAATGCAAATTAGATCTTTAGCTTTTGCACCAGCCTCCTGAATGTTAATATTCACCTCCTGGGCCAGACTCCAGTCAGCTGGAGCAAACTGAAAAAATATTGCTACAGGTCTGATGCTACTGCCGTAGTCCAGTGGGCCCACCAACAACTAAGAAGGGGTTTACATTTTGAAACAGGCAGCAGTATATGGAACGTGTTATGGGTAACAACAAGTCTTTGGACAAAAGAAGTCCCAGATTTGAGGCAAGTTAATGAAAACCATTGTTCTTCAAACACTGCACCATTTGCCAGGACTATTTTTAAAAGTGGCAAACCCTTCCCAGTCTTTATTTAGACAGACTCAGTCTCAGGGCTGCTCTTTTTTACACTTAATCATGTCACTGGCTCACTACAAGTTAATGAAATTAGTGTGAGATGTTCCTTCTATCACCTGTTAGCGTCACAACTATCCCAGTGTTTGCTTTCACTGTCCAAGTTTAAAAAATGTCAGACTGACATCACATTCAGAATGGGTATACTAATGGTCAAAAAATAAATAAACTTTACATGACTTTACATGTGATATGTAGTGCCAACCTGAAAAAGAGAGGTTTGAATATTTTTCAAAATTACCCTGTGCTTTTTCTGTTTGAATGTTACCCAGAGGTCCACCCTTTGTTTGATGTGATAGAGAGTATAATGTGATGTAATGCAATGCGATGTGATGTAATATTATGTGATGTAATCTTATATTATGTAACGCAGTAAAACAAACAGCTGCTAACATTATAGATGGGGACAAATCAATACCAGCGGTTCTGGCACAGGGTTTGTTATCCAAAGTGTATAAAATGTGTCAGCAGCACTCAGCAACCTTTTCCATTTTCCAGGGAAGAGAGTTGGACTTTCTGGCAAAGACATAAAAAAACACGACGTCAACCTTTTACCCACAAACCAACAGCTTTCTAATAACATGCATAAGCTTTGATAGCAAGACAGAAAAACAAAATTAACACTCTTTTTCTATATGTGTGTAGTTTTCAAAAGATTTAATGTGTTGTAAACACATTAAGTTCTACAGTATATTCAACCAGAAGAAACAGCCAAACTGTTTGTGTCTAAAGTTTTTTTCAAAGAAAAATGTTTTAAAAAATGCCATCATTTAATGTCAGTGTCCTAGTAATATTTCCTAAAACACTCTAAACGGGGGCATATGGGCCTTTTGTAGCAAAAATATGACATTGGCTTTTCTTTTCTTATACTCTTCATTTTCCATTTTCTTAATTATCACTGGCTGATTTTCTACAAGAGATGAATTTGCATGTTGAGCAGTACATCTATAGGCACAGACAGTTTTTCCCAAAGAACTGATTGTCTAAACTAGCAGACAATATTGAACTGTTTCGAAAATCAGTCAAACTCAATAAATCCAAAGGTGAAATCCAGTGTTATTATCAGACAGGAACAAGAACTTTAAGTATATGATGAATATATAATCAATATATTATGACTATATCTTTAGGGGAATAAGTTACTCTATTTACATTGATCGAGGTCTCATTAACTTAAAGGATCTATTTGACTCTAAAGGTCGTCTTCATGCTTATGAAACCTTTCTAAAGGGAACAACATTTTCTATGAAGTTTAAAGAGTTTAACTCTCTTGTTAAATCAATACAAAATGGCAAACAGGAGTTAATGAAAGGGCATAAAAACAAAATGTGATCTTGAGAGCTATAGGAATTCCATATATATAAGGGGCATTGATTTAACAAGATAGAAATGCACAAACATATAACAAGTTGCATCTACAACAACAGAAAATGTCACCACATGGTAAAAAGCTCTTATTTTAGTATAAGCATTAACCAACAGAAAGCTTGGCTTGTTCCCTTTAACTTTTGTTTCACACAAAAAAAAAAACTGTAAAATGACCAAAGTGCTTACAAAACCATCAAAGAGCATCAAAAACACACAGCACAAAACAGGTTCATAAAATAAGACATAAAAGCATTGATGAAAACAGACTAAAATGATAAAAGTGTCACTGCACTACCAGGTCTTAAAAGCCACTCTGAATAAATACATTTTAGGTTTTGATTTGAAGAGGATAACACGCATCTCAGAGGGGAGCTTGTTCCAGAGGCTGGGTGCAAAAACTGAATGAGCTCTGTCACCCCAGTGGTTGTATTTTGAGCTGGGCACTTCCAACAAAAGTTTGTTGGATGACCTCAAAGCCCTGCCATGTTCACAAACAATTAAAATCTCAGATAAATAGGAGGGGGCAAGGCCATTAAAGGCTTTAAAAGCAAACATTAAACATTTAAATTCAAGTATAACATTGGACTGAAAGCCAATGAAGGGAAAAGAGAATTGGAGTAATGTGCTCTTGTTTTGTTGTTTTAGTTAAAAGATTTCATTTAAGGTTAGTTTAAGGTGCTTTATTGAATATAATTCTTGTAATGCTTAGCTTGACACAATTATTCACCTGTTCTTCAGTTTCCCCTTTTGTAAAACTCTCTGGATAAACTCTATTAAAAATGTAATCAACATTGAAGATGCATGTAAATATGAAAAAACAAAGATCTGTGCTATCGCCAAGATTTTATTAACAGAATTTTATATCCAAAAGCCAAAGTTGTCATTACAACTCCCTGTTTTAGATTAGTTTCAACGGAGGTAGAACATTATTTTGGGTGCCTTATATGAATTACCAACAATAAATCTTGTCAGCGATTTCAGTTAACTAGAAGATTTTTTTCAGTTTTAATTTACTTATTCATTCTTTAATTTTATATCACCACCACTTTCATTTGAAATACATTTTGTTAGTTTTCAACTCATGAATTATATTTTTTTCAGTATGCATTCACTTGTCTCACTTTCACTGCATAAAAATGTGCAGTAAAGTTACTTTTAAAAAAGAAAACTTTTTTTTTTTTTGGTGTTTCTTGAATTTAACTCAAAGTATACAAGAACAGTATACAAACATAATAATCTGAATTGAAATAGCCAGGGTTTGCGCATGTCACATTATACAAAACACATTTGGAGCAGTATATATCTTTAAGGTTTGATAGCCTATTTGTTGACAGGTTTGTCTTTTAGTTGTAAGTATTGTTCAACATCTTTAAGAAAAAAGTGTTTATTTTGATTCCATATTAGCATTTGTGGATGAAGAATTCAGCCAAATTGAGTTATAGAGTAACTCTTACATTTTGAGAAAACAAAATACATTTTCTCACGATAAAACAAAGTCTTTGAAAACATATTCGATGACAAATCTGCTGAAGGGGAAACGCTTTTCCCCCTTTCAGCTTGCCGTATGACGTTTGAAGTGGGCGGGGCCAGTGCTTTCCCTTAGCTACTCCTGAAAGTTTGCGGAAGTTTGTTTTCATGAAGAAGTCAGCCGCCAAGAGGCTAAAATTAGAGTAAGACGTCACGTTGTGTTTGAAGCTCAATAAATGGACCTCACCTCAGAGAAAATACAAAAGATCCTCTCCAAGGTTAGTTTGTATTTAACTACCAGCCTAGAAAGCTGTTTTAATGTGTTGAATTAATGCTGTTAAAGTTTAAATGCCGGCTAGCATAACAGACTTGTCTTTAAAGCTGCTGTCATTCTAAACCAACTGGCTGAACCAGCTCTGGCACTTTAAATATCCTGGAGAAATGTTAATAACACGGAAATATGCCATACATTACATAAAATTAATCACAGTTTTTTGTTAAAAAAAATTTGGGTGACATGGTGATGCCTCTTTGATGTTAAAAATCACTGCCATGGGATATAATTTACATCTCTGTGCTTTATAAAGCTGTTATCAAAGCCAGTCATTAAAATAGCCAATGGATATTTGTCAAAGGTTTTATCAGAGACTTTCATCTCTTCCTCAGTGAGGAAATAAAAGAAAAACATGTGGTTTCATTGTTTTTTGTAAATCTGAACCATCTGACCAGTATGTAGGTCAGTGATTTTATGATTAAAACAACATTTACAGCAGCTCACACAAATATGAAATTTAAAAAGAGTGGGCTTATGTTTTTTATTTTCACAAAATACAACTGCAAAAACAACTAGCCAGAAATAAATAACAAATTAAATCAGTCAAACCAGTCAATTCATAGTTGGTTTGTCACACTATCTGATTATTTAGCCTACAGGCATTGCATCATCTTTAAACATGCACTATCACAAAGTATCAAAGTGACTGAAATTGTCTTTCTTACCCTCTCTTTTTTTAGTACAAATTCCATGAAGTCGCTGTTGAAGAGCTGCAAAAAATCCATCGGATTTACCCCGGGATAAGACCATCCACAGGGACATACAGTGAGTTTACCATGCAGATTACTCCTTTCTCTACATGAATCACACCTAAAAATGTATTATTACCATCTGCTCCTGTTTCATTTTCAGCTTTCAGTGACAGCACCCAAAAAGATCTCATCAAACTTATTGGTAACATCCCTGTCAAGTATGAAGGTAAGGTTGACCTCTGGCATTGAAAAAGGGAGTCATTTTTCATGATTATTATGATTTTCTGATGGAAGTATGTCTGTCTAAAGGTCGCTCCTACAACTTCCCCGTTCTTCTCTGGCTGCTGGACTCGTTCCCTGTCACTCCTCCGATATGCCTCCTCAGACCGACCGCTAACATGGTCATCAGAGAGGGGAAGCACGTCGATGCTAGAGGACGGATCTTTCTGCCTGGGCTGTACAACTGGGATCATGTAAAGTTTTATAATTTTCACCAGATTTATATCAGAATTTCACACTTTGATGCAATTTTTGTAAAAATGGAACAATATTGATACCTGTTTCAATACCAAAATTTTAATAAATAAAAGTCCAAGGCACTCTGTTTTGGACAATTTTTTTGTATTGTCCAGGAGTTAGACCTTTTGATGGATTCACTGCTATTTAACTCAGAAGTTGTGGTTTTTATACTATTTCTCATTAAAATAACAGAAATTGTACCATTTTTGTATGATAAAGTATTAAAGATGTAACAACCTCACTTTTGTGAAACTGGAATTGAAATTGATTCAGCTTCGTTGTTGTCCTTTATACTCATTTCTTTTGTTTTTCTTTTGCTCTTTTATAGCCTAAGTCCTCTGTAGTGGGTCTTCTTAATGAGATGATTGCCAAGTTTGAGGAGGATCCTCCACTGTCTGCAAAAACAACAGGAGATGATAAAGACCCCCATGAGCTTCTGGCTTTTGTCAATAATTTGAAAATCACTGATGGTGCTTTGCTTTGTTTTCAGCTTTGCAGTTAATGACCAGTAATATAAAAGAAAACTATATGTGATTGTTTGCTTGATTTGTCTTTGTGTTAGGGGGAAGCAGAAATCAGAGTCAGTCAAACAAAGTGTCTGTCATCGGTGGAGGAGATCTGGGGATGGCCACAGTGATGAGCATTTTATCAAAGGTACCTCTAACATCTTTACAGGAATTTCAAATTACGTTGCAATGCCAAACAGAGAGAGAGTTAATTTTGTTTCTTTGAATCCAGTGTAAAGTGGATAAACTCGTCTTCATTGACGTCGCAGAGAGTTCCACCAAGGGAGGCAGCACAGATTTGGAGATTTTCAGTCTGCCAAAGGTCGAAGTATCTAGAGGTATGTCATTCTTTGCACACACACACACACACACACACACACACACACACACTTATGTAGAGGTTCATTATGTCAAAGTTATCAATCTCATATCATGCAGGGAGGAGGAATTCACTGATCCCTCACCAGCCTTTAAGGTGGTTAGAGAGTAATAAGGGAGGTAGGGTAGCTAAAGCCCAGTTCAGAGCAAAGATTTGCATCTAAACATGGCCACTTTAGAACACCGCTGGCTACGATTACAACATGCAACTTGAATCTGATGTTGTTGCCTGCATTCCACTTTGCCATATCACAAACAGAAACGCCAACAAATAGTTGTTCAAAAGAGAATAATTTGTTGGATGAATTCATGAATTTTGGAAATGATAACAGGATATTTTTACAACATTTATCAGTTTTTATGTGATTTAAGTTTCTCTTCTTATTCTTACCTTCTTTCCCTCTGGGGACCAACGAAGAATTTTTTTTTTACCTTAACTTTATTCTAATGTCACTTTTTTTGTCAGATTTTTCAGCCTCTGCAGGCTCCAGGGTCATCGTGGTAACAGCGAATGCCTGGAGCAGCGAGCAGTCGTATGTCAACGTGGTTCAGACCAATGTGGACTTGTACAGAGGAATCATCTCAAATCTTGCACGTATCAGCCCGAGCGCTGTCATGATAATCGCTTCACAACCAGGTTCGTGATGGAGAAAAAGTTACCCTATCTTTTCTGTACATTCACTGTCATATATACCGCAACTTTCCTCTTCTCACTGTTTAATTCTAGTCGACATCATGACCCACGTTGCCTGGAGGCAGAGCGGCCTGCCTCCAACACATGTGATCGGAGCTGGATGTAACCTGGACTCGGAGCGGCTCAGCCATGTCCTGGATATAAACCTGAACACTCACAAACCGGCATGGGTCATAGGAGAGCTTTCAGACAACAAAGGTGGGGCACAAAGAGTTGATTAAATATTTATATGAAGCTTTGGGTATTATAAATTGTCCTCTGTAAATACTTTCCATGCACTGCTCGTCTATTCAGAGCAGCAATTACCTTTTCCCCTTAATTTCTTCTCATATGTTGTAACTATTCAACCATCAGACTCTTGTTTTTCTTCTGTTTCAATCTTATTTTGATACCAAGCAACCCTGTTCTAGGGCTGGGCAATAGAAGCCATAGTGTCAGCATGTACGTGGAAAAATCACAGAAGAATAAACTACCTGTCAATAAACCTATGACTATTAGTGGTTCTGTTTAGTTACCATTAGGCCAATTACCTTTTTTTGTCTTAGCCTAGTTAGAAACTTTATCCAAACTTGCTATATTGCCCAGCCCTAAACTGCACTACCTGCTATTGTCATACATTCTTTCCATTGTCTAGACTTGAAAAGGCCTTTAGTGAATGAAGCACATGAGCGAGCTTGACATTGTTCTTATCTTTTAGTTCCTGTGATGGGTAACACCGGGCTGAACTCTGGTGTGCAGCCTGAGATTGCTGCAGGATCCAACTCTGCCAAACCACTCTTAGACAGGTTAGAACCAGTGGGGCTGTGATTAGGGGAATAAGAACATGTACAGTGCCTATAAAATGTATTCAAAGTAGCACATAATCTGTATTGGGGATTTAGAGAATTAAATGGGATTATGAAATAGTAATACTGGTGTACTCCATGATTAGAGATCATTTCTGCATCAAGGACTGACATACGTACAATATGACCATTTATTTTTGCTTGTAGAGCATTTGAGATGACGAAGAACAGAGGCCAGAGGTCGTGGTCTGTTGGCCTGTCCATCGCTGACATCACAAACAGTGTCCTGATGGATAAGAAGAAGATCCACTCTGTCTCCACACTGGCCCAGGTACAAAAAACACCAGTCTCAAACAATGACTGCTTATCAATATGGACACCGCTTTTCAATGTTTGGGGAAACTGTGGCTCAGAAGGAAGGGTCATTTGTCTCTCAGCTGCAAGGTTGGGGTTTGATTCCCAGTTCCTGTAGCCATATGTTGATAGCGAATAGATGTGACTTGCAGTACTAATCCAGATGAAAATGCCGTGAGCAGCTGCATTTGTCAACAGAGCTATCAGTCATGATATGGCATCTGCTCTTTTTGATGTCAAATGACTAAAACAAAACTGCTCAGAAATTTAATCTTTGGTAGACATCAGCATGAAATAACTATCATCATAGATTCTGGGTTTATCGAAAACATGTCACGGAATTTTACTTCAGTCTGATCTGTGCCACATCTTTTAAAATAAAGGAGGAGGGGTTTCTGACTGGTACTGCAGTCAGTCAGAAGGCTTCTCTCCAAGGCATCTGTTCATCTTAACATATGGTCTAATCAGCCTGTTATTAATTCTCCTCATTCACTTGAATCCATGATATTTTTCCTGTTTTGCTCTAGGGTTGGGGTGGCATTGCTTTTGAGGTTTTCCTCAGCCTGCCGTGCATCATGGGAGCAAATGGTTCCACGCGCTTGGCTGGAGTGTCGCTCGGACCAGAGGAAGACACCAAACTGAGGGACAGTGTCACCTCTCTCTCTGCTCTCATGGGTCAGCTCAGGATATGAAGGGTTGGATTGTTCTCACTGGATTGGGCTGAAATGGACAGCTGCTCACTGGTTGGGCAGTTTTCCAGTCAGCACACTCCCAGTAGGTGGACTGAGGTGCATGCAGATTCAGTTTGCTGCTCAGACTGGATGCCATAAAGTATGGCACATAGCTCTCTAAAATCTAATCAGTTAATATGTTTATTGGATATTGTTTAACCTTGGGGATAAAAACAAAATATTTTGCAGAATGCTTTTCTGTATTAGGACTATTCAGGATTTAAAATATACTTTTGTTGTAAACAATCTTTTCAGTTTTGAAAATATGACATGAATGCACTGATAAATTTCTTTTTTATCCCTGAAATTCTATGCAAAAGCATCTGTAAAAAGTAACCCATGGAGCTTTATTTTTATCAACAACGCTCTTTTGAATTTGGCTTACACCAAAGATGTACTGTATTTGTTTTGTTATACTAACCTGCCTGAATTTGAAAAAACTTTGGTTGTTTGTAGATAAAAGTTTACTTCCTGGTTTAATATGTGGTACAGGAGGGTGGTAGTCATGCACTATATGATTTATGAAGGAAAGCCTTAATGATTGTTGTTTTGATGCTGTACCCCTATTTATAGAGAAGCTTTTAAATGCCTTCATATTCAAATCAACTGTTTACTTAAATGGAAAGACTTTGCACTGCTTTATTCTAAAATGCGTACAGTAAATCCATATGGTTTGCGGGTGTGCAATAAATTCATTCTGAAATAAAATGTGGATGTTTCTTTTTTTTTTTCTTTTTTTTTTTGCAGGAAAGAAAAGACAACTGACACCTACGGTTTAACTCTTTATAAAACTCCAACAAGTAATTGCATTAATGTACATAAGCTTTGGTCTGAGCTCCTGCATCACTGATGTCAGATCCATACAAATAGCCTGTGATGCACAAATTATGACTGTAAAAAGATATTACAATTAGTCGAACATTTTCCAATCCAAGCCCTTGGGTAAAAATCAGAGCAAAGAGACCAAAAGTCATGAACAATCAGTAAAATATCAGTTTGTAAAATAACTTTTTTCCTGCTTTAACCTGGAACTCCATTAGGAAACAACTGAAAACTTGTAGAGTATTGTAAAACCTTTAGGCATGGAAAAGGGTCAGTGCAAAAAAACAAAACTGCTGTTTAAACATAGCATATTCTAGAATAATTAACTGTATGAAACAACAATATAAAACATTTGTGTCTATTAGGTCCTTTAACAGAATATTATGGCTCAACTTCCATTTCTGAATAAGTTTTGCTCCGACACTAAAGACACTTCAGTGCCTCTAAAAGATCGCTGTGCATCTGAATGAATTAGCTTTAATTTGTCCCAAGTCTGTGCATGAATGAAACAGTGTAAAATGTATCCTGAAGTCAAGATTACTGTGCCATTTGACATGTCTTAATGGCAAAGATATGTTGTGCACATTCATAAATAGAAATATTCTGCCAGAGTATCCTAAAGTCTAATTTCTGTACATTTTGGAGCTCAAAGCCAATTTCTTTCCATTTTTAAAACTTTGACCACTAGATGGAGCTACACTTCATAAATACAGAAATCACCCTTTTTACAATAACTCAGTCTGTGGCAACAATTTTGCATTTCTTTCTATTAGGTCCTAACTTTTCCCATATTACACCTTGACGCATGCATGCATATACATGAAACAGACCTTTGTTGTTGTGATCAAGTGTCGAACAAACATATATATAAAACACTAAAACCACTTCCTTGAAAATGAAAGCATCCAAACGGATTAATCTGAAATGTAACAAAGCACCTAAATCCGCGTATCATTCTTTCATTTAATATTTGATTGATAACTGAATGACAAATAAATGAAAAATGGCTCATTGTTGTTTTGTTTAAAAACCACATCAAAAAATGAAAATTTTGTTCATTTTCTAGTTTTCATTTCTGAAACGAAATCAAATAAACAGGAAATGATGCATCTTTTAGACTTTTGCTATTTATGCTGGGATGTAATATGAAACAGCTGTAAGCAGTCAATTTGATTACAATATTGAGATGCGTAACCTGGTGCAGGTGTTGTGCTCAGAAAAGCATCCTAAGAATCACATGCCCATCGCTGAAGAGTTCATGCTTCCTGTAATGATATACAGGAACACAAACGTACGTTTGCGCCTAAAAGTCCAGTACATTTGACCAACATGAGTACACTCTTCCGTGCTTGGATGTGGCATGCTCCCCTGGCTCCGGCACGAAAGGACAAGGTGGACCAAAGCATGGCACGAATGCAAATGAAGGAGCACAAGTGTGGGAACGTGACTTAAATTGGTGCCAGTGTTTGTGTTCCGTATGTCATTCCAGGAAGCATGAACTCCTCAGCAATGGGCATGTGACTGTCAGGATGCTTTTCTGAGCACAACACCTGCACCAGGTTATACAAATTAATACTGAAATCATACTAACTGCTTATGCCTGTTTTTCATATTACATTCTCTGATCTCAACATTAATAGCAAAAGTCAAAAAGACACATCGTTTCTTGTTTATTTGATTTCATTTCAGAAATGAAAACAAGAAAATGAACCATTTTTTTCATTATTTGTTATTCAATTATCAATCAAATATTAAATGAATGAATGATACACGCATTCACCTAACTACCCAGATTACCCACAACTACCTGGGTGGGAAAAAAACCTGAGAGGGCTTCATGTGGATGTAACTAGCTTTAGTATTTACACCAGTGACATACTGCACCATGCCTTCCTTGTTGCTAGTGGTCACAAATTTGCATGCAAACTGCTGCAGCGCAGCCTGGTTAAGTGGTCCTTTGTTATCAAGAATAGACCTGAAGCTACACTAAAGAAACTGTTAAGTTAAAGTTAAGATTTGTGAGCCTGCTCACAGTCTGCTGTATAAATAAAGACTTTGGGTGCTTAAATGTTGATGACTTTACTCTGCAGCCTCAAAAGCCCTTGTGTTAAGAGTCGCTACACTCAGTGCACTGCGGTCAAGACACTTTGAGCAAACAGGAGATGAAGTCATGTTTAGAAATGCAGCTACAATTAGATCCACGTATTTCTGTGTAGATATTCTCATTTATGTCAATAATTTACGCTGAAAGTAATTGTGCTTGATTTCTTTTTTTTTGCAGTAAAATGACAAACAGCAGTTTTAAATACATGTTTGACACTTAGAAAAGTGAACTGCCCTTGTTATAAAGGTGCAAATCTCACAGAAATCTGTATATATCAGTGAAAAAGTTTTCTCACAGCACACACACACACAGATCTTTGACTCACCAAACTGATACTGGCCTTCTATGTCTTATATGGCTTAAAAAATGAATCAAGCTTTCACAAAGTCTGAATCGTGTTGGCAAAATCAGCAACACATGGAAACTTTAAAAGGTCACTGATTTGGGCAGCTGCTGTCCAGCTGGAGGCATCCTACAAAAGTCTGGGCTCGATCGGACCAAGGGCACCCCAACCGCTGACTGTCCTGAGGGCCTTGGGTGGCCTGGAGGAGACCCCGTGTACAACAGTGGTGCTGGGAAAGCAGAATGGTCCCTGGGGCCCCTGGAGAAAGGCTTAGAGTAACCAGGCGAGGCGGCTCTGTGTGTGTCTGAACAACTGACGGCGTTACACTGAAAGGGAGTGAGTCTGTCAGCAAAATTGGGCGGTGGAGGGGGGATGATAGAGTCCTCAACCCAGCTGTCCTCTCCTTCATACTCTGGCTCCTGAGGCAAACTGGGGAGAATGCAAAGTGAGGGAGGAAGAGGAGAGGGGGAGGGAGGGATGAAGACAGGAGGTGGTGGCAAAGGGTAGAGAGTAGGGTCGTAGTCTCTGTCGATGGTATTTGGAGGCTCGCAGGGGACTTCCTCAGGCGTGGAGCTCAGAAGCCTCTCCAGGTAGCGTTCGTCTTCGTCAGCATCAGACAGGTTGTCATACTGTGAGGTGTTTGAGGGTCGTCGATCTCCTGTGGACACTGGGACATAGAGAGAGACGGGGAACTTGGTTGGCTTCGGTGGTGGAATCCTGGAGGAGGAGGTGAAGGCACGGGGAGGGGAAGGCTTAAAGGGCGGAGGATTTTTCCGTGTTAGGTCCAGAGATGTTGGTGGTTTCAGACATGGTTTTGGAGATGGCTTCATTTTAGGGATCTGTGGTGAGGCTGAGCGGGGGGATGGAGAGCTGTGCTGGGTCTCTTGGACACTTTGGTCTTCCTGCTCAGGGTAAAACAAAGGAGGAGGCGGCAAATCTGGAAGGTCAATGATCTCCTCTGTCTGCATGGCAAATGCATCCATATCAGGAGGCTCATAGGGGGGAGGCCACTCCATGGGCTTCTCCTCAGTGTCTGGCTCCTCAGGCTGGCTTTCCTGTTTCTCCTCTTCTTCAGTCTGGCTTGCCTGTGGAGCCGACTCCTTCACATCTCTGTTCAAACTAATGTCAACACAGAGTTTATCTGCCTTTGGAGGTAATGGAGGAGCTCTACAGGGCCTCAGTGGGGATGGCGTTTGTTGTGTTTGGAGTACAACTGGTTCAGGTGAAGGCTGAGGAGGTTCTGTAGAGTTGTGGGGCTCAAGAGGAGGGGAATCTTGAAGTAAGGCAGTGCTGTCTGATGGCTCAGTCTCTGTGTTTGGTTGGCTGTGGGGCTGCAGATTGTTTTTTCTCTCTGGAGGAGAGTCGGGTGTTATGGGCCGAAGGAGAACTGGTCTCTCTTGACCCAGAGGTTTCTTTGGCAGCTCCTCTGACTTGGCTTTAAACAGATTAGAGAAGAGGGAATACATCAGTAAAGGAGAAAAAAATATTTTGTTTATTTTCTTTGAGGTAAACTTTTAAATTAACAGTGAATAAGGTTTTATACTAAACAGACAGAAATGTTAAAATAAAGGGTAGAACTGCACCTGGGGGAGGCTGGTCCAGCTTTTTACTCCGTAGCTCAGACATGGAGGCCTGCAACTGTTCAATCACCACATCATCAGGAAGGAAGAAGGAAACAGCCAGCTGCTCTTGGAGAAACTCCCGCAGGTCCTCTAACTGAAGCTTCTGCAAGCGCTCTAATTGGACAACAAACCAGACACAAAACAGAGGCAGGTTAGCTTGCAGATTTGTTAATGCAAACCTTCTGACTCCATGTCTTATAGATTTATATCAATAAAGAAGCAGCTCATCCAAAAAGAGCTTCTTTGCACAATCTCAGCAGTGTTCTAGCAAAGCTCAAGCAAGCATCCAATAGAAATACAGCTTTTGATTCTTCTCCACAGCAACCGGCCACTCGCATTATGTAAGCCATCCAGTTAAGGGGAAGCCAAGCGAGAGACAGCGTGCGATGTAATCCACACAGTTACACTTACTGGTAAAGCACCAGCAGCCTCAGCTGTATCTGGGTATCAAGCTGGCTTGACTCATTTCAGCAGAGAAAGGCACAGCAGACAATGTTAATCAGTGTCATACTCACTTTTGTGTAACTTGAAGGTTGTGTAAGCCATGGCATTTAGCATCTTCTCCCCCTCCAATATGTAGATGTCCCACAAACGCAGGGTGAGGGTGAAAGGGGTCTGTTATGCAAGAGGAAAATCATTAAAAAATCATAAAACTACATGTGATGTTGTTCCAATGTATAAAGCAATGGTATGCACCAGGAAATGCTGATTAATGGCCTAGTTACTTTTGGGACCAGATGTAAACAAGGAAGATCTGGAAAAGGATCTTTTCTTGCAGAAACACTCACTCTTTCAATGAAGCACTGCAGAAACCATTTGGTGGAGTAAATCCCAGTTGTCATCTGCTCTTTGTCCTGTGGGGCAAAAATGAATAAAACGTCGTCTATTTGAGAGTCTTTCCTCATATCTCACACCATAAATTTCATGCTGAAATTATTTCTGACTCTTGAAATTGCAGCAACATTCAGAACATGTGGTTTTTGGCAACATAAATCAATAAAAGAGTGATAAATGACCAGAATGCACCTTATTATCATCTTTGCAATCAATCATCTCCACCATGTCTCTGTAGTGGACAAAAAAAGGGTGGTGTGTGGATGAATTTTAACCTACCAGGTGCTTCTTCAGCTTTGGCAGCATTTTGGAGAGGATACGTTCATGGTGGGCTTGGAAACGCTGCAACTTGGGAAATCCTGGGATGAAGAACCCTAGCACAACAAACAGATATAATCAGTAAACCACAAATTTAGTGTGGTACATGCAGAGATACAGTGTTTAGAAATGAAGGGTGTTTCTCCTCTTAAAAAAATGATAAATGGCTTGGAGAAAACATAAAATGTTCTGTGATAAAATTACATTTCGAATAAGGGTGAGCACATTTAAGTGTCTTTTTTTTTCTAAAATAGTTTTTCTGAAATCCAGTTTTTCTTACTAAACCGGGAGTGACAGAAAATGCTAATTCCCTTCTATACAAAAATTCATATCAAATTTACAACATAGGTCAAAATAATTTCAGTTTAATATTTTTTCAAAACTGTTTAGCCCTAATCTTATATAAAAGAAAGAGTATGGCTGTGAACAGCTATTTCAAATTCAGTCTTAGTCGTTCATTTGTTGTACTAGCATTCTGGTTGATTTTTAACCTTATTTTGTTGTTTTTAAATGTGCTTTATATATAAATTTGGATTGGATTTATTATTTTAGTTGTGTCTTGCTCAACAAAATCTCAAATACATTTCTTTCCGGTGAAAAAAATCCTTCAGTTTTCTTCGTTCTTATTCAAGGAATTTAATACTTTTAACCTATTTAATCATCCAAATTATTAATTTAAAACAAATGGCTGCAGACAGTACATCTCTGATTGCCTCTCTTGCAGACCATTCATCTGAGACACCATCTCTGTCACGGAAATACACGCTAAAACTGCCAAAATAAAACTGGATTAAACTTGCATTAAGGGTTAGGGTACGGGTTAAGATACCAAAGCTATATGTTGAAAACCTGACCAGCAAAACCTGATTAAAAAATGTTAGATGAAGCAAAGTAAACAGGCTACTTTCAAGAAAAAAACTTGTCCTCAATGAAAACATTCTTGCTCCATTAGCTGCACTATGTAGCTACAGGAGCTACATTGTCTGATGCAGCTACATAGCTAGCATAGCTATGTAGCCATTGTATCTACATAGCTAACATAGCTCTTGCTATCTCACATCGCTAAAGCTAACTAAGCTACATTGGCTTGCGGAGCAACGTCACTTATGTTGCTAGCATAGCTATGTTAGCTTTAGTTAAAGCTAATGAAGCTTAAGTGAGCCACTGTTCTTGTAACTACTTCTAAAATGGGTCCAAACATAATTTAATCCTGGATCAGATCTTTGATGATTTTCTCTGTTATATTTATAAAGTGTTGCTGTACCAGTAAATTACAGCACTTCTGTCCTGAAAGAGACGGCGCCTCAGATAAACAGGTTGTCAGAGTGGCTGTCAGAAATGAACAGTGTGCAGCCAGACTGTTTTGGAGTAGGGGGAAACATTCACAGTTATGCACTACTAATTTTTTCACTGATTTAAAATACACTGATGAAAATACTGACAAACCTTATGTGCACAGTGAAGAAATATCATGGATTTTGAATGTCCAGCAGTCTAGCAATAACAATATAGTCTCATGAAAACTAATCTCAATTTATATCAAAGTTTTTAACCATCAAAGATTTTTTATTTTTAGCTTTTCAAAGTCTCATATTCCTCATGGAAAGGAAGCTAGTTCACTCTCATTTTTTAGCCATTTAAAGTGGATGAAATTAACACTGGTTGTGAGCAATATTACATGTTGTACATCATTTCAATTAGATCAATATTGTGTCAAAATTATAAGAAAATGTGAGAAGAAAGTTTTGAAACTAAAAAAAAAACCTGCCTAGAAGAAAATCAATTTTCTCTACATATCTGAATATTTGTAAACTTTAGATAAGAACAGTCATTTAATTTGATAGGTCTGAACAATAATAAGCTCTGCTTCTTAAATAATCTGTCTACTTTTAGTTTTTCCATGTCTCACCATGCATGGCATGCTTGCTGTTGGTGAGCAGCTGAGACAGAGCCCAGAAGGCTTCTTCTTCATTCAAGAACATGAGCAAGATGGCAGCGATCTGACTCATCCCCTGGCAGTAGCTCACCTCCTGGGGGACCACATGAGAAGAGACAGGTTCAATCAAACTGAATGGGCAAATGTGAAGAAATATTCATTATTTAATAGAGCACAAGCACAAGAAGGATGGGAAATGAAGTGAGGACAGCACCTGAATGTCTGATGTAGTCTGAAGGCAGACTGTGCAGCAGAACCACACACATCCAGACTTACTGTACATGCAGCTACATGATTATAAACACTAACCAAAAGATGTTCAAATATTTACATCGGTTTAAAATTCATTCTCAGGCATGTCTTCAACTTGTCCAGCTGCCATTCTGACTCTGCTATGATTTACACTAAACACATCGACCTTGGCAAGCACAGATACACAAAACCGGACACACACTTGGTATTTGTCCATATTAAGGCAGATTTATTGCACAGCTTCCAAAGGATACTCATAAGTATCCTTTAAAGGAAATACAGTAAACATTATTAGGGCCACACTGGGGTTAAACTACACATTCTCCACATTCTTCTCTGCCATCACATAGGCAAAAGGACAAACACCCCCTCCTCTCCGTCTCTATCTCCTAGTCTCTCCTACTGACCCACTTTCTCCTGAGCTGTGTGTGAGGAGAGGGGAAAAGGGAAAAGGGAACACAGCACATGCCCATTTCCTCTGGCTCTAACACCTCTAACACGCAGGAAGAGTCTGTAGAGCTTAATCAGAAAAACAGACTTGGACTGAGTTTGCGTGTAGGGAGATGTAATGTGCTGTACATGAGACTATCTTTGGATGCTAACATTTTTATCCCTACCAGACAGCAGCAGACTGTGCCTTTACAAGAATTAATAATGACAGATTTACAGTATATACATGTACATGAGGGGGTTCAGAATTCATACCATGCATTCACTGTATTCTAAAACATATTTGTAGGCAGAGAGCTTCTAAACTGTTGCCAAAGCCAGATACCAACTACAAGAAACACATAAGGCAGATATATTAAGATGCAAGTAATCATCCAAAAATAAACATTTGACAATTAAAAGTAAGGATGAACCCATCTAGCTTGGACTGTGATGTAAAATATGACACTGTATGTCAGGGGTCATGAACCTTATTTGTACAAAAGCCAGATTGAGTCTTATCAGATGCTTTAAGGGACAGATTTTCAAAAAAACTTACATAAAATAAATATTTTGGTCCAAATAACATTATTGTATTATTATTTGCATTTTTTTCAAAATAAGTAATTTTTGAGCATTAAAACTGAGATTAGTCACAACTGCATATGAGCAATCAAAATACTTTAACTACATATTTCTGGGACTATCATGTTGTCCATCACTAGCACCTGACTGGGGAAAAACACATGGAAGAACCAGATCTATTGTTTTGATTCTCAGGCAGGTAAATGGCACTATCCAAGAAGGAAAACAGCAGATTTAAACAGGACTGGGCTGATATATTTGTGTTCATCAAGCATCATATGCACTAATAACGGCTGACAGGTGGATTTCTGTAAAAAAAACAGATCAAACTCCTAATAAAACTGTTGCAATCTTGATTGTTTACGGGCTGATTTAATGGGGGGAGGGGGGTGATTTGGCCTCTGGGCTGCCAGTAGATGATCACTGGTGTATGTAAATCAACAAAAGTATGTTAGATTTTTACTGAGGAAATTGTAAACAAAACAATAACCTCTGACAGTGTCTGCCTTTATATAGGTTCCACATCAATAAACAAGAGGTAGAGAACACATACCAATATTTTTAGCAGAGAAGAGTATGAAGCAGCTTAATTACAACCATCCTTATTTTAATGCATGCACATTAATTTCTTTTTTTGTTTTGCTTTCAGTGTATTACATACTTATTTGAATATGTGTGCCTGTGAGTCTGCACACTGGGAGAAAGAAACTCATCACAGTGAGATGATCTAGGGTCAAGCATCAAATGTAGGGGAATTTCTCCATAAATTTCTGCCCCTCATGGTGGGAGAAAAAATCGATACAGCATAGTATTGGAACATTTTGTCTGGCGATATGTCGTATTGTCTTATCTACCAAGTATAGTTTTTTTTCAAATTAACTGCTAATGGAAAAATATGTTTGTCCAGTGAGATCGGCAGAGGTGACGGGTCATACAGAAGGAAAAAGTTAAAACAAACATGGCAGCACCAGGGGAAGGAAATTAGGACTGCAAGCAGGGCACGAATGAGACGGACATGACACATGAGGTTCGCAAGAAGTGCGACATGAAAATAAAATACTGCAGAAAATAGACAAACATGAGGGCAAGACTGATACTAAATGAGCTACACAGTTAAAAAAATGGTATAGATCACAATATATCAAAATAGTCACATATAAGGAAACTATGCTGAGTTTAAACTGCTGGTGCAGCTCTCTCTCCTTCTCTCTGGCCTCTTCTATCATGGCTTTGTGTGCTGAGAGAAAAACCAACATTATACCTGATGTACATGTACAAGTGCATGGCTGCCTCATGCACTTGTATTCAGGTGAAACCAACTGAACCACACTCAAAAAGCTTATAATACATGGACTGATAATCCTATATCATCAAGGCATTATAGAAATACATGTATTGCCAATAAATCCCTGTGCAGATATTCAGTTAGAGAAGTAAATATATGCCATGGAGATCTGTAAAAAAAAAAAGTCCTTTTACCTTCTGCCTCAAAATGCCTAAATTTATCACACAGGTAAAGATCAACAACAATCAGCAGCTTTATGTTCATAATGTTTTCCCAGAGGCTGGTGTTGACATATCTATTAAAAAGCAGTCTAAAAAAACCTGTATTTAGGCTAATTATTTATTTGTCCAACACAGTTTATGCAGCACACATTCATGAACTAACACAAACATACTGGGCTTCAAATGAATTAATTTTCTCCTTTACCCCTTACTGTTCCTGTCAAATTCACCTAAAACACCTAAGAATAGAATTTAAAAACACATACTTCTTGAAGGTTTTACTAGGGGGATAGCAGGACAAATCCAAAGTAAAGTCAGGTTGAAAAATTGAATCATTTGCACCTGTGAAAGTGGGACAACCTCATTTGGCACATGCACTGATGTTCTGTTTACACTGTGAAATATGCAGCAGCACATTCAGAGAACCTTACTCACAAATTAAAAATATCACAGATAGGTTAGGAGTCCTTCCCTGACTTTCAGCTGTTGCTCCACTAACATGCTGCTTTTTTTTTTTTTTTAACTCCCCCGTATTATGTAATGCATACTTTGGTAACACAGACTTACCGTGTTGTACACAGAGTAGGCTGCTAAGACGTGAAACAGGGCCTGCTGCCTGGAGAGGGAACAGAGAAACCAGTAGTTAAAACAAGGATGGGGTTCCTTAGCAACAATCAAGCAAGCTAGGACAGTTGTTGGGCTGTGAGTAATGATTTCTTGATGATCTCATTCGAAAATTACCTTCATCAATCTTCACCAATTAAATCAAAACAGCTGCAAATATTTCCAGAGAGGCTGAAAACTCTCCACATGATCCTGTTATTCTCAGCGCAAACCTTTAGCTGTGTGTCATGGATAGTGTGTCCCTCTTCTCAGGAGTCCTCCAGCTAACTTTGAAGTATAAACAAAGGGAGTGTGGAAAGGAGCTTCTGTGATCTATTAGTGCTTGAGTGACACTGAGTGTGCAGCTTCTCTGACCACAGGGTTGTGTGCCACATGGCTGATTACATCTGGAGTTTCAACAGTTTCAGTCAGTGAGCACAAAGCAGCTATTGTATGTGTGTGTGTTGGTGGAACAGGGCCATTAACAAACATGTGGACCAGAGAGGATGTCTCCCCTACAGGCATCCATAGTAAATATGTGTCTTATACACAGTGACAGAGGCAGGAAAGGAGCTTTAAATAGCTGTCAGAGTGTTGGTGTGAGTGAGACAGCTGCTGACTTGCAGGGAAGGAGTGGGCAGCAAGCAGGATGGAGCGGTGTTTTTGTGTGTTTGGAGTCAAAGGGGAAGTACGTTACAAAGAGCACGAGGAGAGCACACAGCGTTCATCTGACAAGTACAAACCTGTGGCTATCACACTGTCAAACTCACAGTTGTAGTGAAACTAATTGGAAACATATAATTTGTCTTTTTATACACAAGTTTCATACTGATAAGTTGGCTCTGAGTCACTACTGGCAGTTCTTTTTGAACATGTGCACTGATGGTGGTGCACATTGCTGTATGAATGCCATTTCCTGTGGGGCTTCATGCACTGACAGGAAGGCTAATAAAGCACAGAGGAGGAAACCACAGCTTTAGTCTTTGTGTGTGTGTCTGAGAGAGACAGAGAGAGGTTGCCTCAAGGTTTCAGCTTGAGGTCACACCCTATGGACACTAAGTAGGGCAAGAAAAAAAAAATCAACATAAGAGACATTCATGTGGCACACACAGAGTGCCAGACTTTTTTTGTTTTTATAGAAAACTACCAAATCTGTGTACAGGCTAAAGGTCAGAGGAGCTATCATTAATGTTAGCAGGTCAATGCTACAATGAATATTGTCTGTTACATTAAAAGTTAAGTTTTTTTATGTGACAGCATTTGGATACAGCGCTCCAAACTAGGACTGTTAAATGATTCTGATTTTTAATAGCTATTAATTTTTGAATCTCTATAAATAATGGTGATTAGTCTCCCTAATTTGAAATATTTGCATTTAATACTGCTTGTTTAATTTAGATTTTTTGTACTGTCATAAAGTAAGGGTATTAACTTCTTGTTTGGATATAGATCAGCTTCTTTAAAAAAAAAAAAAAAAAAAGGAACCTCAAGTAAATCGAAGACCATGACATGAGCATTACCATGGAAAAAGGAACTTGTTATGAATTGAGGAGATATAAGGAACAGTTAAGATGTAAATGTTCGATAAAACAAGGATCAGATGACTGTTGACTGGTCCAACGAGCTGTCTGTGAGGTTTTTAAAGTGAGGAGCGGTGGCTGCTTTTTTACATCACTGGCTGGCTGCGAGGAGATAATGTAGCAGCATAACCAAAGAATGGACCAATTATGGACCCTTCTTAATCAGATTTAATTCATAAACTGCAAAATCCTCAATAAAGAAATCCCTAACACAGCATCCAGCTTGTCCAGAATCTAAAAAGCCAGTTTCTTTCCACTTGTCAAGAACTCACTTGACTCCAAAGCGGTCCCTGAACATGATGTTGTTCCTAAAGGTCCTGTTGACGTCCAAGTCAATCTGTTTGATCTCAGTGGAGAAGCTACGAGCCTGCTGCTTCATTTTCTGTAGGACATAAAAAATTCATCAGTAAGAACTGACCCATTACGGATCACCATTTCAAAGGAGCTGTCATTCAATCTTAAGATTCATACCTCATATTTTCCTTCATTTTCATTTTTGACTTTCTCCACATCCAAAAGCAGAGCCCAGGCCTGGCCTCTCAGTTGTAGAGGGATGCCTTTATACACACGCTTCACCAACTGAAACCCATGTAAACAAACAAGCTCAAAGACACTAATAGACCATCTTCATTACATCAACTTAGACAGGCAGAGGGCCATGTACAGTTGCTGCTTTAGGGTATATAAGGAACGATGGGGACTCATTGCATGCACTTAAGTACTTGATTGATCTGTCTAGACCAGACGAGAGCGAGGAAAAAAATGGAGTAAGTTGTGGTAAAAAGGGGAATGGAAAACAGATAATAAAAGAATGGAAGTAATACATAACATAAACTGGGCTAAATGGAGACAGAGCAGAGAGAAAGGACATTTTACACACCTTTTCACTGTTCTTGTACTTGTCCCAGTTCTTTACCATCTTTAGCCATTTTTCTGCTCGCTCCACCTCCTGATGTTTTTGCTGCGGAGGATAAATAATAATACAGTTACATGCACTTTCACTGCCTGTGCCTAAGGGGATTAAAACAGTTGCATTTATGGTTATTGTTTGGACCTGCTAAGCAGGTTAGAAGTTGATACCTTTTCTTCAAGCACACTGGGTGTTGGCAGCTCTTTCTCACTGGGGCAGAAGTGAAGACAGCAGTGTGAGAAAAAGGAACATTGATGTAATTGTTTATTTTTAGCACTGAAATAAGATACAGTCATTACGTGGGATGGTGGGAGAGAGAACAAGAGAAAGAAGGGGAATAGATACAAATTCAGGTGTTTTCCTAAGCCACTACAGAAAAGAGGTCAGCGCTTTGGGTCGGATAACTTACTGCAGGAAGCCGAAGCGGTCAGTGACCTTATAGATGCTGTAGTCAGCATCCTCCCATGGATCAATGTTGACACCCTCCTGCCTGCCCTGAAACACCAACATACCAAAACAACTGTATTACAGACAGCACAGAAAATTACAGCAATGACTTATGGGATATAAACAATCTAGAGACAGAAAGAGTAGAGTACATTCATCTTTAGACGCTAATTTTATATATTCAGCAAACAAATATAAAATCCCGATTCAATTCTCCTCTCTTTCACATTAATCACTTTCTTCCCAATTCCTACTGGGTTCCCTCAAAGTTTTAAAACCTCATTTCTAAGTTAAAGAACAGTGCTGACAGTCATCTACACATTATTTTTTTAACTTGTAGTTAACCATTTCCCTACCTGTTGGTAAAGTCACCACACTGCAGGCACTGCACAGGCCTTTCTATGAGAGGAAGACTTTAAACTTACACCTCAACTGTCCTTTACTTTGAAGAACTCTGACTGACTGTCTTAAATGTGGCAGTGGTTGAATCTGCCCACAAACAATGCTCAAACTCAGTGGTTCCTGGCCTTTTTTCCTTAGAGCTCCCCCACTTATATCAAAGAAAAGCTAAACCCCTCTAAGACCCACAAGAAAAAAAATGCTAAATTGCTTTCAAATCAGAATCGGAATCTCTTTATTGTCCCACGAAGGGGAATTAGTGTTGCAGCAGGAGCAAACAAAGACAAGGTACACAAGGACAACATCAGCAGTGAGAATAAGATCCTGTTAAAAGCCTAAAAGTCAGGGCGTAGGTGGCAGAATGGATAAGGCGCGCGACCCACATACACGGGCGGCCCAGGTACGAATCCGGCCTGAGGCCCCCCACCGCACGTCTCCCCCTGCTCTCCTCCCTGCCCCCTACCCTATCCATCATCTTCTACTCTATCAAATAAAGGCACAAAATGCCCAAAATAAACCTTAAAAAAAAAAAAAAGCCTAAAAGTCAGACATAACAAAAAACAATAAAACATAAGAAACGCCATACACATACACAAAATCACTAACATAAGTTCAGTCCAGAGCTCATACCAAAAATGGAAAATTACTACCAAGTAATGCAAAAGTGCAATGTGGGGATGTGCAAATGAGCAATAACAGTACAAGAAGAACAAGAGCAACCTAAGGACTGACTGTCATTAAGTAAGTAGATTTCACTGGGGATAAACAAGACCCATCGTCTTTAACCTCTATTTTTACATTTTCATTGACAAACCCCAAAGAAAACAGGTCCATCCTTTTTAGTAAAAAGGCTATGTGTAAAGTTTATAACAAGTGCTTTACCACATGAGCTTACTATGAGCTAATCAAACAACCTCAGAGCGGACCCCACCCGCTCCACTCCCCAAGAACTTGCAGATCCCAGATTGGGGCCCAATGCACTGAACCAAGGAACTGGTCAAATTTCAAGATACAAACTACAAATTGATGTCTTCATTTTTTTAATCATAACACATTTTTGGTGAGGGATTTGTATTGCTGTGCACAAGCTTACCTTGTCATATTTAGATATGATTTCAGCCCGTTCCTCTGCTATCAAAGTGTCTATGTCCTTCTTCATGTCAAAATCTGTAAATGAGCAGATAATAAAACTGTTTAGGATAGGCCTTGCCTTTTTTTTCTGCCAGTTGTGAATGTACAGTTTGCTTTTAATGTGGAGAAGGTATTGAGACATGTTAAATAATTTGTTCTTGACCTATATCTAAACACTTAATAGATCTTTAACAAGAGGGATTCTGCCAGAATACTTTCAAGCTAAGCTGATGTCAGGTCAATAAGTTCATTAATGAAAACAACCAAAGATCTGTTGAAGTTCCCCTGTACTTCTCAATACTGAACACACGGTCATATGATTACTCCTTGCTCCGGGTAGAGCAAACTTGCTTGAGAAATGTTCACTATGCTGTCTACGATAACACGTGGAATCTGCAGGGCACAGAAAAACAGTCCTTTGATGTGAAAACACATTACTTTAAAACATTTGGATCAAGGAGCATGCTATAGCTCCACCACACACAATCAAAAGAACTTCATATTACAAACTTAAGCACTACATATTTACTGAAATCCAGGATCATGTAAAGGCTCCAGGGTGTGAACTCACAAGCCACAAAGTCAAAGCAACTTCCTGCCAGAGCACTTAAGCATACAGCTGACATGATGGGTGGTGCCATATGACTATAGCCTGGGTTTAAAAATAAGTGTAAGGTTGTGATTAGTGCTATATGATCTGTAACCATTATTTTTGGAAATGTAGTAGACAATTAAGACCTTTATGCTATGTATGTATGAAGAATGGCATTTAAGGGGATCATGTCATGGGTCAAATATTAAATCACCAAACGAAAAGAAAGATATAAAAAATTATTTAAAATCTATTTGGAGCATATAAAAACAAAACACACTAGAAGTTTTTGTTCTTATGTCAGATCCAGTTATGGAGGATACACACCTGGTAGTCACCTGGGGTGTTTTGAGTTCACATGCTCGTGGACTTTGGCTTCTAATTTCTGGTTACTCTCACAATTGAAATACACACAGAGCAGGCTAATTGTGACCTCTTTAATTCCTTAAAGGGTGAAAGTGAGAATGACTTGTTGCTTTGCAAGCTAAGTTAGCCCTGTCATTGACTGGTGACCAACAGGATATACTGCACCTCCTGCTGGGATCTGCTCTGCCTCCCTGAAACCCTCCAAAGATAAACAGAATATATAATGAACCAAAAAAATGAATAACTGAATTAATTTGTCTGACCAGAGGTGCTCAGCAAAGACTTCTATTTGTATCAGAACAGTGATCAGAGAGTTAACCTCTGAGGCTCTCACAATATCAAATACTTCTTCCATTTCTGCCCTGAATTTAAGAAAATGATGCACATGGACAGTTAAGTATAAAAAAGCTTGCAGACTCAAATAGTTAGTGATGATCAAGCATAAAAAATGATGCGTCCATGCTGATAAAGTCTCATTTCTGTGTGTACATCATGTAAATTCACTTGTGCAAAACACTGCTGCTAACTTAAAAAAGTCAAAACACAACAACGTAACCGACTGGCTTAAGCTCAAGTGGCAATCTCTAATGTTGAGAATGAGGCCACAGTGGAAGTGCAATTTTTATAGTAGAAATGAGTATGTTAAGAAAGTGGTTCAAAAACTCAGTGTCTTTATGGGCACACACCGTACAGGGGGTTGCGTTTTTATAAAACTTCTCCATTTTGTTACTGTTATTGTTGTACACCAGCACATCGTCTCTGGAGGCCTTAACTCACCTCGGCTCAACTTCTTTGCCCATTTCTCAGATGTCTTAACTTGAGACAGCATTTCTAACATGGTGATTACTACAGTCTGGCTTCAAAAGACAGCTTCAGTAACCAGTGACTCCCATTACTCAGACTTCCTAAGTCTAAGCTTTACCTCCTGAGGGCAGACTAAGTGAGATTGCTGAAAACTTAAATCCCATGCTCCTGTATATCACACCCTGCTTTTTTCTCACTATGACCCCTTGCCTACCAACTTTTGCCCCCCAGAGCCTGCCTCGTCTTTTTGGGCTGATGCATTCTGGCAGGCCTGACTGCTGACTGCAGTTATCAGGGCTCAACAATAGCCAGAGAGAGGGAGAGAGAGAGAGGGAGCAGCTTCACCACTCATTCATCAGATCAGCATGTCAAAATGACGTTTGTTTATAAAGAATGCAGCAGCTATGCCAGGCATTCTCAGTACATTATAGGGCAAAAAATAAATGTGCAAAACCAGTCACACCCTTTAAAAATACTGAAGGCATTGATCATGTTTGAGAACCATTTCTACAAATCCAGTGTTTATTTTTAGTCACGCTAAAGTAGGACAAAGACTGAAACCACAAAAACAAGGACTGAAACCTCAAATGTTATCAAGGTACCAAATAAATATGAAAGTTAAAGCCTTTGAACACAAAAACATCCAGTAGGTGTTTTTTTCTTTTTTTTTTAAATATGATTCATTTTTTATACAGAGTTAAAGTGGTTATAATAAAATGACATGAAACCGTAACTTCAAAATGACAAAAAACACTCAGTGAACCTTTTTTTAAGTCAAACACTCCAATGAAAGTCTTGCTGTGAAGCTGTTACAAAAAATGCAATGCAGAAGGGAATACTTTCACTGATGATTGACAACATGTGCAGCCAGCTGAGGTCTCAGGGGGTATGCATGTCTTGCATGCTCTGCAGCAGGTGTGTTGGCACCTGCCACCACATACAAAGACCCTTTAACTTTTCCCTCGCACACTGTCAGCTCAGACATGTCTAGTCCAAAGCCATACCCCAGCATATTGCCAGAACAGTGGTAACAACTACAGACATGATGTGATGGGTGGTTGGCATATTAGTCCAGATGTAGGACTTGCTTGGGGTCTTCTGGTATTCATGCGGCTTCCTTTTCAACAGGTTAACCCTGCGCCATATAAAACCAGTCTCCCAGACCCCCACATCAGGCCCTTTCCATCAAAACAACTGCTGAGTCTCTCGCCTAACAGGTGGTGAGTGAAACCAGACCACTGAACAAATGGTCTCTGCTGTTCATTGTTTTCCTTTGTACATTTTCTCTTTTTATCGTCTATCTCAGCCCAAGCTATTTTAAGTTTTTTGAGATGGCAGCATATTCTTATGAACAGCTGAGCTGAGTAGGCAGTCTCTGTGTTGGTTTTGACATTGCTGAGACCTTGCCAATATCGTATTATCAGGGGGGAAAAGACGGACTGAACCTTAAACAGGGGCTGAATTCAAATATCTGAGGTTGTTTAGCTAAGTGACAAACATGGACAAATTCAATTTCATTTTTTTTTGTATGATTTTGTCATCTTTTGGTAGGGAAATTGCTGAATCTTTAGGCTGTTTTTGTTTTATTTTTATCTTACCTATTGAAATCTAGTGAACAGTATGCAGTAATTGGTTTCAAACTAGTACAAGTGTTTATAAATACATGTACTGTCAAAAAGAAAAAGAACTGTCAATTCTCCTGAGGCAAGACATGACATAAAAAGAAGAAAAGCATTTAACTAATCAATGCTTTGATGACAATATTTAGTTTTATATCAATGCAATGTGTAGTTAGACAAAATATCAATATCAACAAATGAGCAGAGAAGAACAAACCAGCAAACAACAACAATAATGTAACAGTTTAGTTCAAGTTTATGTGCATGGAGATCACACTAAACACTGTCTATGATCCTGCAACAGCTGCATAAAATAGAATAAACATCACAACCCCATCCATCCATTCGCAGGGGATTGTACTGTTTATTTTCTGCAAGGTCTTCTCAAAACAGTTCATGTGAGCCTCCCATGAAAACTGTACTAAAGGGCTGAATGGAGAAGTGAAGTGAAACATTCAGCTGTTTGCATTCACACATGCAGCTTACCCCAAAAACTTCACAAGTTTTTCAGGAATTTTGTGCAAGTGTGGAAGTGTGAAAGCAGCACTGGCACTGACTAATCAGCAGCTGTACCAGGTTTAAAAAATATATTTTCACAAGATAACTATAATTGTGTTTCTTGATGGTCTTGTTAGGCAGAGGTTTAAAAGACATGAATAAGCAATATATATTTCTATGGTGATGCTAGAGGGAACAGTTATGAAATAATCTTTTTTTTTTTCTTGGTCTTAATTCTGATTGAACAGATGTAGATTCTTGCCAGACACACCCCTACATGACTAGCAAGAGTCAGCAAAACACGATGTATAACTTAACTGTTTTCAAGGCTCTCTACCCCTCCAGTTAGCATCATGCTCCAGGACTGAACAAAGCTGTTTTTCAATCAAACTGCTTGTGGAGGAGTGTGAGCCGTTTTAAATCACTGTCTGCGAGGCGAACCGGTGCGTAACGTCTGTTAAGCTTCATCTTTAGGTCCTTGCTGCTTATTTCCTGTGTTGAGTCTCCAGTCTGCTGATAGTATTGTGTTGGCTTCAGGAAGAAAAGGAAACCGGTGACTGCCACTCCTTCAACAACAGGTTCAATGAAAACCGAATGTGACAACAAAATGAGTTGTCCTTGACAGAGAAAAATCCCTTTTTCTGACCCAGCCTTAAATTATCCAGAATAAGCCCTTTAAGACAGCAAATGAGCCTGAGTAACACCACAAGATGGTCACTTCTCAGTGGTGGTATTCTGCTTGTGAATCACCAACATAACTCAGACCCTCCTTTAAGACATTACATACTGCTGTAGGTCAAATTAAATTGACTTTGACCAGCCCTTCTGGTTCAACTGGAGACTGGGGGTGTTTGGTTTTGGTGGGATAAGGGTGTCAAACAGATGGAGGCTGGAGGAAAAAAGTGAGTCAGCAGCAGACTTAAAGGGCCCTACGTGATTTAAGTGTAGATGGTGTATGGCAAAGGAGGTGAGAAAGAGGTAGGTGGGCTATGACAGTGAGTAGAATGTGGGTTGGACATTCAAACACTGAATTTATAGTGCCACACCTACTGTAAAGCTTCATTTTAATAACCTGATTGCTTACAGGATATAAGGCCTGAGTGAGATCAGTTCCTGTTATGACATAGAGGTCTAAGTCTAGCTCTGGTATATAAGCACTCGGAGTACTTTTGTCACCACGAAAATCTTGCAGAGCATTCTCACTTGTATAAACACGAAACATTGGCTTTAAAAAGAGATGCAGTCATCAAAAATGACCCACAAGCTCTTAGAGTTTTCATTAAAACATTTCAGATCATCACATATTCATTAGGTAGAATGACTAAATGTAACCTGCAGGCTCAGACGTACTTGTTGACTTCTTACTTGTTTTTATAGGCATGGTAAAGCACATGTCCTCCAGTAATTTTGTAATTTCCCCTATCTATTTCTACTTTCTTTGACCCATAACAATCTCCTTTAGGGTAGGAACGTGGAAACTGTGAGGCAGCATCCAACACTATACGCACAGTTGAGGTTGATCAAAAGGTGTGAATTTGCCGTCTGTGTGTGGACAGTCTTGGCCTCACTATGTAAACGGCCCACCTAGTTGATGACCTGAAGCTTTATCGATATGTGTTTAGATTAGTGATTAGACTTTCATAGCTCATTTTTGTGGCTGGCACCAAAAGCTCTCTCTCCAAACTACTGATAGCGTGACAAAGAAGGAGACAACAGATGTGTATTTCTCTTTACCACTGAATGATTAGTCAGTGCTGCGTGCTCAGCCGAGGGATGGTCTGGCTCAGACAAGCTTGGGGCCATCCACTCATTCAGCCTTGTTAACCACATAGAGTAGGCAGACTTTCAGTTACTACGTATGTGAATTATGAACTATGAAGATTACCTTCTACCTGGGGTCTGTAACTTCCACCCATGTACTAAAAAGCAAAGTGGATAAATACCTCATGTATTTCAACTTCTTTAATGTTTTCTTCTGTATTAAAATCTAATTGTCCCTCTTTCAACTAAGATTTTGACTATTCTTCCAGTTGACTTATGACATCTTAACATTAAAGATTTCATCAAGCACAATGTTTGCAAATCTAATTTACAGCAGTAATCTGCAGAAACTTTCTCTAATGCACTCTATGTTATCATCTCTGTCATTACATCAGTGTAAAATGCTGCAGGCTCATGGTGATTGTGGGGAACAAGCATATCATTCCAGTGCAGAAAGGAAGACGGCTAACAAGAGACCACATGGCTGTAATTTCCACATGAAGTCTTAGACCCAGATGGCTTCAGAGCTCCACTTTTTAATTGATGTCAGACACACAGTGAGAGTAAGCATTTGCCCAAAGAGGCAGAAAATAGCACACAGTAGTGCTGGGCATTTAATCAAGTTTCAATTTCAATTACAATTTAGGCTTCCAGCAATCATGAAAAGAAGATAATCAAGATTAAATGATCACTGTGCCACTTGCTGTGTAACTTACGCTCCGTTAGTCCATAGCTTTTGCCATGTTTGGTCAACTCTCAGAGCTTGTTGCAGAGTTTTGTTAACCAGAATTCTCCATGGCTGACGCATCTTAAATGGATGACATAAAATTTTTAAGGCTGTCTGTCATTTTGAGGGACTGGAATAATGATGACTACCCTGCATGCCAGCAAACTCTCACAGAAAGATTGCAGAGATCTTTTCTATTCTGCACACAAAGCCCATCAAGGAGAGTATTAAATATATCAAAAAAGGATTCCTCTTATAGCTTGTCGGCTCTGTCACAGAGTTCATCATCGTACATTAGTGAAAGCATGTCAGTCTCTGTGCTGACTGTGCGCAGGGAGGCTGCTAAAGGTGTCTGAGGGTGTCACAGAGAGATACAGCTGCTGCTGTCTACAAGCTTCAAACTTTGTGCAGAGTTTTAAGCGGTGAGTGTGTTACACAAACTATAGTAACAGTCTCACAAATGGTGGACTTAACTTTGGATTGACTAAATTGTTTGCTTTTATGAATTATTTTGCATTAATCTGTGTGTGGGCACGCCAAAGAATGAGATTACAGCAACTTTCCAGTGATCAGAGGCCTAAATGATGCTTAGTTAGCCTAAATAAAGTCAGTTTTATTACTTTTTCATCACTATTATTATCACAGGAGTTAAACAGATTGCAGGCTGTCAGCTGACAGATGTTTACAGACTGAGCTGAATTTCTTGTTTCGATATCATATTTCAATAAATTGAATGCAGGTTTGGAGGTCTAGACATAAGATTAGAGAGGACTAACGCTGAGCAGGTGGGGATGTTGGACACACATTGCTAATAATGTAATGACCAGATAGCCTGAATGCAGAGCAGGCAACAACACACGGGGCTCCAGAGTGCAAGCTTATAACAATTCTTGAATCAGCTTTGGTCTTCATACTAGGGCTGTATTAATTTAACCAAAGAAAATCTTGGTCGATTGAAATTACACCCACACCGACCCATCGATTGGTCGTGCAGGTAAAAAAAGTAAAATTCTACAAATCAGCTTAATCTGTAACAGGCTCTTCATTGCACCCTCTAGTAGTCTGGATGACCATTTTGATGATTTTTATACTAATTTTGTTGTACAAAAATAACAGCTGACTCAGAGGTGATCAGCTTGCACCTACCTTTAATCATTTAATTTCCATGATCACAGCATGAATGCATGTGATGCAGCTGTTAGAACTCTGATTCTCAGTATCAAAATAATGATGATTTTGATCTTTTTGTCATAATCAAGCGGCCCTGGCACCCAGTGAAAGAGAGGCAATGTTCGTCACTGTAAAAAGGTGTCAGATCATCAAGTTGTGCTGTGTCGCTACAGTGGAGTCTGGGTTTACTGAGGCAGCAAGTAAGTGTTGATTTCAGGTTAATTTTAACCTTGCAAAGCAGATGGATCCGCCTGTTTCCTTGTTTCTTACGGGCAAATCCATCTTCCAAAGGTCCCGTCTGAACCGTTTGGGCCCAGTTAGGAAGTGACAGGACCAATCAGTGACGAGGGGCAGTACATTCGGGCACGGCAGAGTCGTGACGTAAGCAAGCAGCAACAGGAAGCACCTCTACGCCGTTACACACACCTCTAACGGCGACAACGTCACATGTTTTGTTGCTCTGATTGGCCCGTAAAGATGTGACAGACAGAACGTTCATCCAATCACCCTCCGAGTTTTCTTCAAAGGCTCTGCCCTTTCCCAAACGCTGTCTATCAGTGGTTTTCTAGATGGATGTGTGAAACAAATCTATCTGGTGTGTCAGGTTAGGTTAATTTGTCATGTCGTGTTGATAAATTAAAGTTTAGTCCCAAGAGAAGAATAGCTATTCAAAAGAAGTAAACTATCCATTTTCTATATATTTGATTATGGAAAATCCTGCCCTAAAATGTGAATTTACACAAATAACACAGCTTCAATTCCAGGTGACAGAACCCTTTACATACCTTACACAGTCATTAGTGGGCCTGTACTATATACAGTATACATGTATATTTTCTTGTGTTGCACTTGGTTTGGATTGGTTGTACAGTAAAATTGCGATTTACCATCAGTGGTAGAGTTGCTCCTGTTAAGTTACCATCCTTGATGTTCAACCAACTAAAAGATCCTTTGTTCAATCCTTCTCTAACAATACTGACCTGTTTCAAACAAAGTCATATTATAAATAGGAATCCCAGAGAGTCTTACAATATCACATACTTATCCCACAGGAAATCAAAACAGGCTGGTGACATGTTCAACAGACGTCCCTTTCTTTAAACCACAGTAAAGAGTCTTGATTTAAGTTCAGTGAAACAATAAGCCTGCTAAGAAACGAGAACTATAGGCTCAAGGCTCTGGTGTGAGCCACTAAATTTGATCTTGTTTGTAATCTTTAAGCATGTTATCCCTAGTGACCACTCACAGCAATGATGTGAGTTAAAATAAAACCCAGACACTGCAATTCCATCACTATCCAGACAATAACAAGGATGAAAATGTCAAAGCCCCATGCTGCCCAACATGTGTTTTGCAGGTGTGATGGTGAGTGGACAATGGCCAATTGTCTAGTCTTACTCGGGCAGTTCCTTTAGGGACTTTTACATAATTGCTACTGACTCATACTCAACAACCTATAGCAAACCGTGTGATGACATGTTATACCCTTGACTGAGATCAAGTGACCACAGAGGCAACTTGCATGAAGGATTCAACTCAAGAACAAGGAAGCTTATACTACATTAAACCCATGGGGAAATCTGCTGGGAAGCCTTATGGGCAATCCATAAAGTC
The DNA here is from genome assembly GCF_018320785.1 of Cheilinus undulatus. Lineage (NCBI taxonomy): Eukaryota > Metazoa > Chordata > Actinopteri > Labriformes > Labridae > Cheilinus > Cheilinus undulatus. Next base: position 34,039,672 of record NC_054873.1, read on the forward strand.
CCCATGGCAAATAGTCCTTGTCATCATACCGTCTGACCCTCTCTTTTCTGCCTACCTCTGAGTCTTTTGTTCATGTGTATTGCTTGTGCACAAAAAAAGGAACACAGACTGTGTGACCCAGGGGTGGAAACTCCAGAGCAAAGGGAATCTGGAAAAGCACAAGGCTCAGAATAACTTGTTGCACCCAAGGGGCTTGTCTGTCATGCTCTGTATGTCACTCGGCCTCATCATTTTTCAAACGCTTAACAATCAGACCTCATATTCACCAACAATGCCCACTATCCCAGCCTACTTAACCTTTCCCTATCTTTACAGAGGAAAAAACAAGCTGGATTCTGAGGAAGGGGCACTCCAGCCCCTCACCCTGCATCTGATGAAGCCTGAGAACCTTCTTTGGTCCTTAACCTCCCTCCCTTGTCACCTGGGAGGAGGAGAGGGGTCTAAATATAACAATGACCACACAAAGTTTTAGTGTCTAAGCAAAGGGACAGCCAGCAAGGCCTTGTTTCCCAGAGTGGCGGCACTTTCTCAAATGGGGTGGTATGAGGAGGACAGGAATGTCAAGGGAAAAGAATTCATAAACACAAACCCACAGGACCCTGCTGAGAAAGCCACATTCTCAGAAAGTGATGCTCTTCCTTGCAAGGATAAAGCCAAACACCAGCAGAGGGTCAGACAAAACTGACTTTAAACACATAAGTATTATTACAAGATAATGATTCTAGCCCCACTGCTATAGAAAAGCTTTGGTAAATCAATCATACATGTGACGTTTAACAATCAATAAGGCATAGTTACCAAAGCACAAGAGAAACAGTGTTTAGGGAAGTTACGCAACCTCCCGCTGACTGTCAGGTTATTTTTAACTCCATTTTTTATCCAAATACTCTTGTAATCTCCACAAGTATCTCTGCGACTTCAATACTTCTACATGCAGAAGCCAAAGTTATCAATAAGCTCATGAAAACATGAGATGAAATCAATAACAGTCATACCCTGCATTACACCACAGCAAATCGCTGGTCTTTAGAATAACAAACTGAGTGAGTAAATTATAAAGGTCAAAACATAAGAGGGCATGTTGCACAATGAGTGACACAGATCCAGGACCAAAGTCAGCTGGACTTGAGTCAAAAGCTATGAAGAAGGGATATTGAGTTTAATGAAGCACACTCAAATGATGATTTGGTTCTCATAGTTTTCATGTTAAAATGATGATTACAACTACAGAAACAGAGGATTATGGTACATAGAAGTAGAGCAGCCTTCCACTGGAAGGAAACTAATCTCACCATGATCCGAAGTATGTGAATGAAAAACAAACCAGGAGAGGCATCTAAAAAAGACACAAACTGGAGACAATCATGGAGGGGAAATTCCAAGATAGCCCACTTTAGCCATCATACAAATACCTAAAGGCAAACAGCTATTTGAGCCGTGATCCCATGAAGCTAGCATTCTCCTCAGTGTTGTTTTCAACCTGTGTGACAATCTTAACACTCCACAGAAGCGTGACCTCCATCTCACTAATTAGAGAGCGTGGGGAATGGATTTGGCTAATTTATAGACAAACTTGGCTCATGCAAGTTTCTGGCAGAAGCTCAGTCTTACTCCACAGCCCAAATGGAATGAGCCAACACGCAAAAGCAAAGTATGATTTTCATGTTGTGTGGCGAGAATCACTGCCATAGGGAATATCTTTTAGAATTACTTAATGGGTCATTCAGGTATTTTATCCCAATTTAAACTCGTAGCTTCTTTGTTATACCAACAGAATAGTTCAATTCACAATAAAATTTAAAATTTAGATAATATTAAGGGAGATAAAAGCAAATACTGGAGAAAGTTTAAAAGCAGGGTCGGTGAGGTAATTAATTTCCTCTCTGGTTGCTAAAAAATAAACGAGTATGCAAGACGGCTGTGATCAGTTTTCTATTGATTATCTGCTGCATCTTCTGTCTATCAGTGTGCACCCTTAGAAGAAGTTCTTAAATGTTCCATAAAAACAGTATTAACAGTCACAATCATCACTTCAGCAGTCTGCCCATGCAGGTCAGTAGAGCAATGCCATTTGTTCAAATTCACTGACCAGCTGACGTGGAACTCGCCTGTGGTGTCTGCAAGGTTTTTTTTTCCCACAGTTTGCACGCATGCAGAGTTGTTGAAGTGGAAACTCAAAATAGCACATAGGTGTCACTTTGAGTGAGACCATAGTCTTCTAGTCCTGTCTATCCCCCAAGTGTGTGCTGACATAGGCTCCATGACCTTATAACCCTGCCTGCCCAAACTAGTCCTCTAAAAAAACAACACTGAAACTCTAAAAGACATTTCATGAGCCACACAGCAGGGCCAAAGCCTCTCTGTCTCTCTACCACATGCAAAGAGCTTTACTATCTTCAGCGAATTGTGACACTGGTGCGCTTGTGAGCCTTTGACATCTATCATAAAGCCGCCATTCAGGCGGACAAAAAGGCTATTGATCCCTCTTCACTGAAATAATATTATCTCAACGGAAAACAAAGAAGGCCACTCTTTATTGAGAAAAGATTATAAAAGAACCACAGATGAACGGTGAATTCAGGTTCAGGCTAAGACTGAAGTGACTTAAACTGATAGTATTTTTCTAACTTAACTATACCCCGACTTGTATTATATTTGAACTGCTGCTGAAATGTGTTCATCCAGGAGTAAAAGAATGAGCTACATAAATGGATTGGTGACGACTGACAGCAGAAAAATGAAAAAGACTTAGTCACCACCTCTGAGTGTACAAAAAATGCTGATGCTGCTGACTGAAATCCATTCACAGACATAAAAACAAAAAAAGAGTTCACAAGCTTTGCCTCACACAAGGCTTAGGCTACATCCGGTTGGCATCAGAGAGGGCGGGCAGATCAGGCAGCTCAAGAGTACAATCAAGAGCCTGAAAGCTTTCTCCAAATACAACTTCAGTTTTATCCACTAAAGACAAAGTGTGCAGAAAAATTCAGCTTTTCAAAGTGCAAAGCATACAGTTAAGAATTTTCCTCCATTTCATAACATAAGTACATGTTAAGAATACTTTTATTGCAAGCTGAATTCCATTAAAGCTGGGACGCTGTGTAAACTGTAAATGAGCACAGAAAGCAATGATTTTGAATATACTCTATTCACAACATAAACAATATATCAGATGCTGAAACTGAGACATTTTACCATTTCACAAAAAAATATGAGCTCATTTTGAATTTGATGGCAACACATCTAAAAAAGTAGGGGATGGGCAACAAAGGGCTGGAAAAGTAAGTGGTACTAATAAAAAAACAGCTGTAGCATTTCACATCTAATGAGGTCATTAGCAAATAATCAGTAGTAACATGACTGGGAATAAAGGAACATTTTAGAGAGGCAGAGTCTCTCAGAAGTAAAGATGGGCAGACAAAATGCATCACCATAATCTATGGTGCATAACATCACCAAAACATTCAGAGAATTTCCAGAAGTTTCTGCTCAGTGGACAAGGCTGAATGTCAGTATTGGATGCTTGTGATCTTCGACCTATCAGGTGGCACTGCATTAAAAACAGGCATGATTCTGTACTGGAAATCCCTGCATGGGTTTGAGAACACTTCCAGAAATCATTGTCTGTCAACTAGGGCCGGACAAATAATTGATATTTTGATTAAATCGTAATATGTCCCACTTCAATTTTTAAAATCGCAGCGGGTGAAATACTTCTTTGACATGAAATGTGTGACAAAAATACCAGTTTAAAACATTTTTTGCAGCAGAAATGTTATACTCTACACATCAACACATTCAGGTGTCATTTTAAAGAATAGTTTTAAAAAATCCTACTTTCCTTTTTCTTGTATGTTTGTCTTATAAAAGAGAAAGATGTGAAATCATCATTCCCTCCAACAAATCAAATATCGAATTTGCAACAGTCAAAATACTTGCAATTACATACTTTTTCCAAACTGTTAAGCTCTATTCTAATCTACCAAACACTGTGTGTTGTAATTATAGAATGACCCATTGCTTGCTAGTTGAGAAACACAGAAGATGAGGAACTAAGAAAAATAATTGCACATTAAATTGCAATTTGATTATTTCACTGAATCATCCCGCTCCACTGCTAACACAGTTCACCATGTCATCCACAAATGCAAACTGAAGCTGTATCATGCAAAGATGAAGCCATATGTGAACACGATCCAGAAACGTTGCGATCTTCTCTGTCCTGAAGCTCATTTGAAATCAGTTGATGAAAAATGGAAAACTGTTCTGTGGTCAGATGAGTCAAAATCTTAAATTCTTCTTGGAAACCAAAATCACCATGTCCTGAGGACTTTAGAGGAGGGGGACTTTCTAGCTTGTTATCAGTGCACAGTTTAAAAGTCTCTAGGCGTGGGCAGCTTACATCTGGAAGACACTATGAATGCTGAAAAGTAAAGGTTTCAGCCCAACATATGCTCCCATCCAGACAATATCTCTTTCAGAAAGACATTGCATATTTCAGCAAAGACAATACTAAACTACATATCGCATCCATCACAACAGCACAGCTTTACAGTAGAAGAGTCTGAGTGTTCAACTGGCCTGCATGCAGTCCCAGACATTTACAGACTGTTGTAAAAAGAAGAGGGGATGCTACGTGATGGTGATGGTGCCTACTTTTCTGAGATGAGTTGCTGCCATCAAATTCCAAATGATATGATATAATGAAATTTTAATGAAATGATAAATTTCACTGATTTACATTTTACACACATGCTCCAACACTGATCTAAAAGCTTAGAAGGGAATAAAATCATGTCAAAACGAGCAGTTATGTGAAAACACAGTTAGATTTATTGGTAATGGCCTTCAGAGGAACACTTTTTATAGGTCAAATGGATAAGAATAGATTTTTTTAAGTTCCCTTGCTGAAATAATAAATAAAACCATTTGACCAGAAGAAGAACACGGAGCTGAGAAGAACCCAGTGACAGAAATAAATACTGGGGTATGGCTGATTTTGCTCTCACATGCTTGTCATCATCATATACATACACTGTATAGCTTCAGCGCTGTCACCTTTCCGTTGTGGGGCTTCCTCCTTCAACCACAAGCTATGTGACGCACTGTGACACGCACCAAAGACTGAACATAGCAACAAAAAAAACAGAAAACACTCAAATTCTAGCTGATACAAAGCATTGTGTGTACATGCACAACCAAGCCAAAAGCTGTTTATAAGCCTGTTGACTGAAACACTGATAGTATTTTATGGTGTCAGTAGTAAGTATTCAGCTCTGCATGCTGAAACACAGCCTTACTCCCCAGAACATCCATCTTCTTACAGACATGAATGCTGCATTCAAATTAATGAGAGTACATATATAAAATAACAGAAAACAGCAATAGTTTATCATTGGTTGCCCTTAACAACATGCACATCTGCTGCATCAACATAAAAACAAAAAAACACATGGAGGGGGGATAACAGTAAGACAATGACCACCAGACATCTGGCGGAGGATGAGAGCTAAATCCTGATGCAGATCTTTCAGACTGTGTAACCTCCCCCACCCCAATATGAAGCAGTGAAACGCCCGGCTAACCTTCCAGAGGGGACCACGCATGGCATGACATGACATACAGACCAGTGACTGGCCTACTTCTGGAGAAGCTGGGGCATCTGTGGTCTCTACAGTGAGCTATGCGGGGTAAAAAACCCTACTTCATCTGTTACAATGGCTTTATCTGCCTTTGGATTGAAATTATACCAATCGTGAGAATGTTCCCTGTTTAGGTCCGATACCTGAAATTTCTGCAATAAGTCAAAGGAGGAACCGGATGTCATGTGTGAAACAGATTGAGACACTACTAACAAACGGGAAGCGCATAGTGTATACTTGAGTGGATAATCAGAAAATTGAAGACATAGGTGGAACCAATCACGGGCACGCTGTACGTGGTTTCAGTGCAATAAACATCCAGAAAGCCTGTCAAGAGTGATGCAAACTGAGAAATTCCCCGAGAGAAGTGCTCTCTCACTGTTCTCACCGGACAGTGTTAAGTAAACTGGTCATGTCCTCTTACAGTAAAAGGTAGCTGTTCAAAGAAAATGAAGCCATTTAATTTCTGCCACTCACTACGTGCTAGCACGCGCTTGAGAAGCCCTGACAGAATTGGTTCCATTACTGTCGTGTAGTGGGCTTTAAGTTGTAAAAAAGAAAACAAAAGGAGGGAACAAAGAGATCCTAGTGAGGAGTATTTTATGGCCACGCACATTTTAATGGTTTCCGTCGTAAATAATAGTGAAGCGTGTGGGGAGTACAAAGTGTAGTGGAGACGCTGTCGTGTACCGGCCTCGCTGATTACCTTTCTGGCTAGTTTCCCGTCTTCTTCTTCTTCCACTTCTGCGGAGCTTCTGTACCTACAAGCAGAAACAAATTCCTCTATTCTCATTCTCTCCCTCTCTGTCCAGGGGAGCCGTCCGTCACCCAAACGCTGTCACTTTACCAAAGGCTCGTCCCCGACTATCGACTAGCTTCGCTAAAATCGATGCTGGTTAAACGGAGTCACATCCCCCCTGAGCTCAGCTCCACATGCCGCGAGCTGGCTGCTGCAGCTGTCTGGCACGCGGCACACCAGTGACAGTACGACGCACGCGCACGAGCATCAGCGGGAGGCGCGGCTCTCAGACCGAAAGTTTGAACATGGGTTCCGTGTTAGCAGGAACTAGCTAAAAAGAAGGTAAGACCTTATACTTACGTTGTTTTTTTTTTTTTTACAACGTGATACTTAATTTTCAAAAGCGTGAGCGTTTGTGTTATTGGTCCTTTCTTTGGTAGATGTTTGAAGCCGCGGTTTCGGTTGCTATTTGCAGGCATATGTCCAACTTGGTGATAGTCACGATTGAAAATGCAAAACCGACCTTTTTTTGCTAGCTGGGCGCATTTAATTTGTTTAGTTAATCAAATTAACCACAAACAAGTGTTTAGCTCCAAATTGAAGCCTTTCAAACAAATATAATGTGCAAACTCGGATTTTAAAACTGTCATTCTGCGCCCTCTGGTGGATAAAACCGAGACAAGTGATGTCACAGTATTAGATGCTTTTCTTTGAACTTCGTCTATCACTGCTTTTTTTTCGGGTTTTTATGTTACCTCTTGACAGGTGAGAGCCTTAATGTCTACATTAACAAATGTTTTCTGTCATCAGATACATTGTTTGAACAATGCCCAATTCAGGTCAAACAGACCTGCCTCCTGAAATCTGAAAAAGTCACTCTAATTTTGAGAAGTATTTGTTCACCTTATTTAACCCTTATCAATCAGTAGGCTAAATCAAACTTTATTTATGTAGCACCTTTCAGGTAAGTTTAACTTCAATTTAAAATGCTTTATAAAACAATAAAATGTGAATGACAGAATAGTAGAATGATAAAAGGACAGAGAGACCAATGCGCCCCAATATGAACCTAATAAAATAACAATCAAAAGACGTGTGAATGTGATAAAAGATTGATTAAAAAAATCTTAAATGATTAAAACAAAAGATATGGGGTTTTTAATGATAACTATACAAATATTAAGCATTACATTAAGACAAGACTAAATAGATAGGTTATAGCATTTATGTTTTTACGCATTTTACATTCATCCCATGGAATTCAGAACTGTAGATTTTGAACAAAAAGAAAAAATGAGACAACCAAACAAATGTTTTAAGAATAGTGTCCTTAGCATGTTTTTGTAACTACAAGTGCATCTCAGTAAATTAAAATATCATCAAAAAGTTGATTTATGTCAGTAATTAAATTCATAAATGAAACATATATATATATATATATATGTTCATTACACACAGACTAATATATCAAGTGTTTATTTCTTTTTAATTTTGATAGATATGGATTGTAGATAATGAAAACCCCAAATTCTGTATCTCAGAAAATTAGGATATTGCTTTAATCTAAATTAAAAAGAATTGAATATATAAATGTTGGACTACTGAAAAGTATGAACATGTACAGCACTCGGTACTTGGTTAGATCTCCTTTTGCATAAATTACTGCAGCGATGCAGCGTGGCATGGAGACGATCAGTCTGTGGCACTGCTGAAGTGTTATAGAAGTCCAGGTCACTTTGATTGTGGCCTTCAGCACCAGTGTTATTTCGTCTACTAAAACTATGATGTACATTCAAAATCCGTGATATTTCTCCTCTGTAGGCAAATCTGACAAAAAGCAATGCAGCTGTATCTCTGCAGCTGTATTTCTGCGTTGCTGGGTCTGGTGTCTCGCATCTTCCTCCTCACAATACCCCATAGATTCTCTACGGGGTTGAGGTCAGGTTAGTTTGCTGGCCAATCAAGCACAGGGATACCACTGTTCCTAGCAGTTTAGTAGGATAGGAGGTGAAGACCCCTGTTTAAACAGATAAGTCATTGAAAAACTGAATATGTTCTCCTCAAATTTTACTTATCACTGGATTTAAGTCATATAAACTTAAAACAAAAAGTAAGGCAATTTGTGTTTGGTAGATTATTTTTTCATTGTAACAATGCTTCTTGGCAATAAATTTTATACCGTTGGAAAGCCTGTTTATTACCCTTTTAAATGATGCCACATTTGTAAGGATCATCCATTTGTGGGATGAGCAGCAGAGCTGAGTATGTGGGTTACGCCCATGAAAAATGTGCCAGATCTTCTCTGCCAATGCCAAACAGCTGATTCTGCCATTGACTCTTGTTGGTGTTTGGTGGATTGGATGATTGAAGTTTGAAGAAACAAGACATATTGACAATTTAATAATATTTATTTAACAAACAGAAGCCTCAGTAGTGTGTGGAAAAACCATACACACCCACAACAGCCTGGCTCCTCCTCCTCATGCCGGTCAGCACCCTGGTCACACACTGCTGTGGGATGGCATCCCAGTCTTCAACCAGCATTTGTCGCAAGTCAGCCAACATGGTTGTGTTGGTCACTCTGGCATGAACAGCACGCCAAAGCTGATCCCACAAGTGTACAATGGGGTTAAGGCCAGGACTGCTGGCAGGCCATTCCATCCTCTCCACTCCCAAATTCTGGAGGTAGTCTCTGATAAACCCCACTCTGTGGGGGCGAGTGTTGTCATCTTGGAGGATAGAGTTCTTGCTGACAGGGTGAGAAACAGTATTATTGGGGTGTTCTCTTCTCCGGACATCCTCTTTGCGGTCTGTCTCTGACATTCCCCGTTATATGGAACTTGGCCTTCAGTTTGGAGATGGTATTAGGGTTCACTTCAAACAATGTCGCGACTTGGTTTTGTGAAACACCAGCTTGAAGTTGCCCAACCGATGGGCCCTATCCAGATCAGTCAAACGTGACATGCCGATTCTTGAAGCAGACATCTACTGACCACTGTAGCAGGGCCCATGCTCACAGGTGCTGCCAATCAAGCACCGAAACCCACATACTCAGCTCTGCTGCTCATCCCGCAAATGGATGATCCTCACAAATGTGGCATCATTTAAAAGGGTAATAGACAGGCTTTCCAACGATATAAGATTTATTACCAAGAAGCATTGTTACAAAGAAATAATGTACCAAACAAAAATTTCCTTCCTTTTTGTTTTAAGTTTAGTTGTGTTAAGGTGTAACATAAGGAACAAGCAATATTAAAAATACATACAAAACACCATGAAATTAAGTATGAAGGGACTTTCTTTCTCTGAACATTGACTGTGCCTAAGGGTTGGATCAGATGATCATATTCATGATCATGCTACCCTGTCCAGGCTTCCCTGTGAACACACCACAGTCAGGATTTTGCAGAGAGAATTGCCAATAGTTGCTCACAGTTTCCATTTATAGAACTTGCTCTTTTAGTCTGTTAGAGACATAACTGTATAAGTACATGCTGACCCTTGTTGGGTAAATACCAAGAATGCACAACCATGTAAGACTTTGTTTAAAACATGAACATGAAAACTGTGCTGGTGTCACAAATTCAACTTGCTTCTTTTGTGAGGGTCCTTGAGTTGTGCATGTAAGCCTCTTATCCCACTGTCAACACTCACTACTAAAAACAGCAGCTCTGAAAGGTGTATTTCCAGATTTTCCTGACAGTGTTTAGATCAGCCAGTTTGACTTGTACTGCCATCAACTCTCTTACCACATTAATGATGACTGTTCAGTTTTGTTGAGTGAACAGCCTAGTGAACGCAGCCTTCATTATTAGACACCTGTTCTGTCCCTCCTTTGTCAGAGTGTCATCTTTGAAAAGGTCTATAGGTGGATAAATACGTGTGATGTGTAGCTGACAAAAAGCATGTAAAGCTCTACAAGTTTCTCCACATATTTAGGGTTCATTAGACATGTTAGAGGTTGGAGTTTGGCGTGACAGTGCTAGGAGTTTAGGGAGGTCATTATAATTCATATAGGGGTTTCAACTTCAAGGTGCAAGAAAGCAGAAACTTAAGAAAGTGGTCTTAAAGCTTGGTTTTGGTACATTTTAAGAAAATGCACATATGGCTCACATTGCATATGCTTCAGTCATAAAAGTAGACGGTGGTGAGAAAACCAGTTATTAATACATCAGTGTAAAGCAACAGAAACAATATTTCTGTTTACTGTAGGTCATTCTTATTTTAATATTGTATATAAATACATATAAAATACTGATTTTAAATAATAATATTTTTATTATGCTTTACTACATACAGTGTCTTTACCATCCATAGTAATTAATGAACAGGATCATATTTTGCATTAGCAATAATAGCAGTATGAATAGTCTGCAGGTGAACAAAAGTCTCTCAGTATTGTAAATGTTTTTTTACCATTCCTGATTGAAAGGACTCACAAAGAATAATTTTTCCAGTATATTTATGTTTAGAAAAAAGTAATCAAAGATTTGAAGGGGCAAAAGTGAGTCAGATTGTGTTTAATTCATCTGTGATCATGACAGGCACTATTGATGACCTGTTCTGCATTTTGCTTGCAACAAGCCCACAGGGCAAACCTCAGTGAATGTTTTCACTTTAATATGTTGACATCTTATATGTTCCCCAGGTCGTTTTGCTCGAGGACCGGACTTGATGTCTCCTATGAATTTGTACAGTAACATAGCATGCAGGAGTTTACTTGCAATGTTAGATGAACTTAACCCTCTCTGAATGTCTGTCCTGTGAAACAGACAGAGAAGTCATTCATCTTTTTATTAATAAGCAACCTCTTAACAGTACTGTGAGCGATATGAGCAAAACTTGTGCATCTTTTTGTAATGCCAAAGTGACCTGAAAAATATCAGTTTTACCTGACCTGTTAATTTGAATAAACCACTACATTCTCTTGCAGCAGATTTGATTAAAGCGGATGCTTAGAGCTGATTTTTTTCTTCCGAGTTGTAAAGCTTTGATATTTTTTATGGGTCGACCAATTATCAACCTGACCTACTACTGACGATATTTGGCATTTGGATGATTTTCGGTATCAGCATTTTGTTTACAGATAATGAAAAAAAAAAAAAATCAAAAAGTGCACAACAAGGTGTGTCTTCTCTTGTGGCTTTATTTTCCTTCTGCACGATCTCACCAAATGTCCTGCATGTAACCCAATCTGATTGGCTAGATGTCACATGAGTGCCAGCCAATCAACACCTAAGTCCGGGTGTCACTGGCACTGTCAGAGTATGGCATCACTTCCTGTTTACCTGCTGGTACTATGTTGCTCTGTGCTGTTTCTCATGCTGATAGAGCTCTGGCTGTTTATTTTTCCTTCAGTTAATGATTTTTCAATTTTACTTTTGTCATATTAAGTACATTTTGTATGTTTTGATAAATTGTTTTCACAATATTGGTTATCGGCCTCGTCAACTGCATATAAGGAAAGGCAAGTTTATTTGTGCAGCACGTTTCAGCAACAAGGCAATTCAAAATCCTTCACACAAGACATGAAAACACAATGACAAGGGGCAAAAGAAACACAACAGAAACATTTAGAAAAAAAATGACTAAAACAATCAATAAAACCCACAGAAGATTACAAAAAACATCACAACATGATGTCTGTGGTGGATCTCTCGTCTCCCTACTGCCACCTGACCCTATCTAAATTCATTTGTTCAGGACTTGTGTTACATTTGATTATTCTCTCAAGCAAAGTATCAAGGCATGGAGAGGCTGGACAAATCTGCTCCATATGATTTCCTGTTTTATTATGATAACTGGAGGGTTGCAAATGCATGCAACTGCTTTATTATAGTGTATTTTTTTCATCAATTAAATTTAGAGCCTTTATTTTTTTCCTACCAAAAATTTAATAAACTAATATACACTGGATTTTTATAGTCATTATGTAGATATTTTGCTTAGAATTACATTTTCCTCAAAATGCATTGTATCTATCATACTATAACAAAACACAGTCTAAATTCTACAGGATTTGAACTATTCCACATTCCCTTATTAGACTGAATCTTATTTTGTTCTGTATATAGGGCCTATACCGTACACATGGGGCACATAGAGTACTTGGTACATCGTGTCTGTTTCCACACTCTTGTCTCTGCATTTCTTACCTGATGTCCTCATAAAACCCCGTCATAACCACATTAGGCCTCAAGGGGGCGCTGCTCCTATTAGGACGCTTTCTGAAGACCACTAAAAGAGGCTGTCCTTGTGTACAAGTCTGTGCTCCCATTCATGCAGAGTGTAAAGCAGTCCCCGCCGACAGGCTAGCCGTGTCTCATCCTCGTCTAAACAGAAAGCCCAGCTTCCTTGGACTGATAGAAAGGGCCGGTGAGTAACATTTCTGTCTTTATTTTACTGTGTCTTAGTGAGGTCTGGACTCGCTTTCTCGCAGTTTTGGAAGTAGCAGTGCAAATATGGCTGCAGGGGTTAAAAAAAAAAAAAGAAGCTCGTAAAACCAAACAAACCCAGTGAAAACTGTCGATATGTCTGCGCAGTTTAGGCCAATGTCAGCTTGTAGCATTTCCTTGCCTGGGCAGTGAGTGTTTCTGTGTGGTGTTTTCAGCACCTGTCGTACATTTTCTCAGTTTCGCAATGTCATAACTGGGTTGTGGGCCCGTGTTAGTCAGAAATTAAGTTTACAGGCTATGTGAGTTGTAAAAGTCGAAACTTAATCTTGAGGTAGGAAAGTGGTTTGCATTCACAGCCCACATTCTTGGTTTTATACATTAACCTGTACATACATGCCTCTGCTAAACACCTGCAGTAAACATTTACTTTGTATGACTTTCCTATGAGCTTATGTTCAGCTATGAAGGTAGGGACACGCTCATGTGCTGTTGCTCACAACAGAAATGCAGGCAAAAGTCCAAGTAAAGGTCATTCATTGACAACCACCTGACAGCCCATTATTATGCAAAAACAGCTGTATGACTGTGTAATAACACAGTGTAGAAGACTATGTATGTAGCATCATGGTAGCATAATATGACTATATTATTAAATGTAGATATGTGACTAAACGTCACCTGCTTGTGAAGGTCAATAGAGGCTGGTTTTGTTGTTGGAGTCATTTTAATAACAGCACCTATGAGTAGAAAGAACACGCTCAATTTAAATGTGGGTTTAAGGCTGGTTGTTTTGAATAATAAAGCAGAATATGGTTGACTGTCAACGAGAGGTGGGTACACACTAGTGACCCCATTTCACACAGAGCACGTGGGCAGGACACTTGATACAATACCAGAAAAAACATGTAACCTACATATGAGGAGCCTGTGGTGTGGAGTAAATTATTAGTGTTTGATGTTGAAGTGTTTAGTAATGGTGGCTGGAAAAAAAGGTGATGTGTGAGAAGGATGATGTGGCGTTTGTGGTCAGGAGCATAAAGCACATATGCAACTCAAGTGCATGAAGACTGGGGGGTAGTAACATGATTTATTAACGTGAGATAGCCCTTTGCAAATCATTTAACTGGTGAATAGTTGGTATGTATATGTATCATATATAATGCAGAATAGACTATGTGTTTGTATTGCTCAGTAGTGAATATATTTGAAAAATGTGCCGGCGTATGAGGTTTTGTGAGGACGATGTTGGCAGTTTAAGTCTGTTTCTAAGCGGCGCAGCGCTGCGACCTTTCCCCCAGTTTCTGCTGCACAGGGTGGATCATGTGACGTTGGAAAGTAGCATGGGGGAAGGGACTGACTACCGAAACACTCCGCTCTGTGGATGCTGCTACCTCCGATGACTGAAAATGTAAGAAACTACGTGTCCTGCCTTTAGAGGCCCGCCGGTTAATGAAGTAAATAACGATAATGTAATGAAAAAATGACGTTTTTAGAGACGAAGTAGGGGTTTGAAAGATAAAATAAACGTTGTTGTAATCCCGGAGGAAAGCAAGCTAGCGAAAAAAAACATACAGAAAGCTTTTGACAGCAGGGTGTCGAACGAAAAAATATCGATAAAAATGCAGGATACATTATATATCATCCACGTTCAGTATATATTATTTATAGTTATGTGAATACGTTATTGTATGTCTTAACTCTGTAGGTATTAAGATTTCCGACAGCAATTGAACGCAGCTGGAAACAGCAGTTTCCTCACGACACCACCAGAGCGTTATCACCCAGGTGGTTGTCTGGTTTGCTGCAGGTACCACAAACCCGTTTGATGATTATTAAAGGCTCACATCATTACAAATTATATACCGTACAAGCTGTTTAATAGTTAAGTTAACCACTCAACGGCAGTACCTTTAAAATGTTATTAAAATTATACACCCTTGTAAAACACAAATCTAAAATCTTATTTTTGCTAAGTATGCCGCAAATATCGGCCAGAAAGCAAATGCATTAACTGCTGTGTGTGTGGAAAAAAACTCTTGCTCTTCAGGATGATGTCAGCAGACATTCATCTGTCCTGATGCAGGTCTGTATGACCGAAACATTTTGGCATGTTTTGTTAGTTTGTAGCCCTAAAGAAGTAGAGGTAGAGGCATTTTAAATTTTTGAAGCTATGCATTGCTGCCATTCTTGGTCAGGTCTCCCTTGAAAAAGAGATCTTTGATCTCAATGGGACTTACCTGGCTAAATAAAGGTTAAATAAAATAAAATAAAAACTGCCCCAAACTATCCTCATGTTACAATTCCAATTTAATATACAACTATTTTTTAAGCTCCTCATCCGATGTATTTCCCACCTAACAAGCAAGAATTCATTCTCTATTATAACAAACACAATATTTGGTAGAGTAAACTAAGGCTGAACAGTTTTAAAGAATCTGAACTGTTGTATTGAACTTTTGAAATATACAAAAATGAGGAAAGTAGGATTTTTTTTTCAAACCTTTTAAGAAAAACTGGAACTTAAATGTTTTCATTATATGTAGAACATAACATCGCTGCCTTAAAATGTATTAAAATGGTATTTTTACACATTTTAGATTGAAGAAATATTGCATCTCCTGCAATTTAAAAGTTGCAGTAGACAATATTGTGATTTAGTCTACATTATTATTAATTGTCCACCTTATATGACCTTCTTCAGCTTTTGTGATGCCAAAGTGACTTGGAAACAATCAGTTTTAGATGACCTGTGAATTTAAATGAACCACCAAATCGTCTTGAAGAAAATTTTGATTAAAGCAGATGACTCAGGAGCTTTTCTTTTTTTCAAGTTTTAAAGCTTTGATATTTTGTCAGGGCTGACTGATTACTGGTCTGGCAGAGTATTGAGACCGATATTTTGCAAATCACCCATTATAGACAAGGATGAGTATTGAGATCCGGTATCAACATGGTACCAGTACCACCACATCCAGTACCCACCAGACAAAATCACAACACGGACATCTATCCTTTATTTCAATACCCCACCACTCCAAATTAAACGCAAGAGAATAGTTATGGAATTTGTGTGATTTATTTAAGTTACACCTGTTTCCTTTTTTTATCCCGTATTCAACTGGCATCTTATAAAGATATTTCTGTGGAATCAGCTTTTAGTCTCCCAACACTTTTTTCCACCCAAAATATTGATTCAGGCACCGTTTTAATAATATTGATTTAGAACTGGTGTGAGAAAAAAAAAGATACCCATCCCTAATCATCGGCACCTGCATTTTATGTTACAGATAATGGATAAAAATAATTAACCAAAAGGTGTGCTACTTCAGCGCCACAGCAAAGCATGTCTTCCCTGTTGGCTTTATTTTGACTCTCCACAGTCTCGCTGCATATCCTGCATACAGCACAGTCTGATTGACCAGATGTCACATCAGAATTAGCCAATCAACTCTTAAGTCTGGGGGCACTTGACAGTGAGTGCATGGCATCACTTCCTGTTTAACTGCTGCTGCTGTAATGCTTGGTGCCATTTCTAATGTTGTTAGAACTCGGGATAAATTGTTTGTTTTTACTTCCTTTTTTTGATCATACAGTTCTACCTTTGCCTCATAGGTTCATTGTGTGTCATGATAAACACATATTGGTTCCAAATATCATTCATCGCCCTCATGAGCTACTAATAATCAGTATCGGCTATGAATAAACTAATATTGGTCGACCCCTACCTTATACATTATTATTGTTATTCCTTACTGAAGGCTAATTCAAATCTCATTTTACATATTAGTGCTGCACATCTGATCTAACTGCACTATTAAATAGTCCATCACATTTATAGGTTGTGTTCAAATTTTGTCTCAGAAATTATTAAATCAAACATTTATTGCGTCTAGATGCATTATAACATGAATGTGCCATTAAATTTATAACATGCACCAACCTGCCTGGCTGGTAATATAAAAAACATATTAAATATTGATACTGGACATCTTATCACAAAATACAGGGTCTACTATCATAAATACCAGAAAAGGTAAACATTAACAAAACCCCCGGCACAAATCTGAGCTTTAGACCAGACTCCCTGGTGATCAAGGTTATTTACCAAAGCTTCCCTAACTGAGAAGATTTTGTATTAAGAAGTCTTTCAAGGTTGGGGATGATAGCATTGCACAGTGTGAGACTTCGGCCCCCTCTGTGGCCATAAAACCTGTTAATCTACTGATCCGTCCTTTCTCTATACGCTTCCCTTATATCCCTGACCACAGTCAATTAAAATAGGTATTAAACACTTGCATTTTAGTAACCATAGAATACCAAGTTTAAAAGATGATAAAGAACTTAAAGGTTTGAGCAAGTTAGTGTGACTAGACACAGGTGTCTTTGAGGGCAACAGTAGCTTAGTCTGTAGGGACTTGGACTGGGAACCAGAGTGAGCCAAAGTGTGGATTAGGTCTGATTGTTAGAGATGTGCCAGCTAACTTCCCAAGAAAGATGTGGGTGCTCATTCATGTGCGGTCTTACTGACATCTCCCCAGTCGTGTGTTCATAGGATTGTGTCTGTGTGTTTAACCCTGGTGCATGTGGAATTAGCACTTTCAACACTTAAATTTCCCCTCAGGGATTATTAAAGTATGTCTTGTCTTTCCTTATTAAATGAAAAGATGTCCCACTAGCTCAACCAGTTTATAAGGTCTCCTCCCAGTGCATCTTCTGTAATGTTAGCCTTAAGGAACCAGTTTAGTTGATAAAGGAACAGGCCTGAAACATGCACATGACACTGATTTTTGGAGGGTATCACGTCATAAATCAGCACATTTCTTGTTCTAGACACAATAATAAAAAAGCGTTACAAATGTAATTTTAAAAAATAATGCACTTATTACTATACTTGATAACATGCAAATGCTGGCAGCCCTATTAACAACTCATCATGCAAGATGATTTCAGTTTGATATAAAATACTCTTTGTACTTTAGTGGTTTTCTGGTATTATTTTTATTATAAATGCCCTTAAGTTTCAGCGCTAGCTCACATGACTGAGTTTTAGAGAGAAAAAATGCCAGATTACTCTTGTAGGCAAAGTCAAATTAATTGCTTCAGCTGTGGCCATTCCCAGTAAACAACCACTCTGTCCTCAGGTTTGAGACTGAATCAAAACAAAATGCAGATTCAACAAGAAAAAGATGGTACAAGTGGCAGAAAGGTGTTATTGAGACAAGAACTGAGCTACAGTAGCTGGGCATGGTGACTCCAGACTACAGCCATGAAGACAGCGGGGGAGACATGAGAGAAACTGAGCAGCTTAAACTGCTTCTTACCCCGCGATGTTTATACATTTTAGGGCTGTAACAGTTTTGTCTTTCAGCCAAATCGTTCTGCATCTGAGTTGGCATGCAGTCGTTTGACTATTTTTTACTAAAATTGATTCTCAAATCCATTAAGAATCCTTTTCAGTGCTGCGGTTTCTCACGAAGTCCTTAAACTGATTAAATCTTTGAAACCCAATAACATGCAGCGTAGTCGAGGAATGCGAGTGACTGATTTCAAGGAACTTTTCAGAGAAGCCAGTTGTCTTTAAAACATCTGCCTTCCCAGTTTTCTCCTAATTGGGAAGGCAGATAAAGGGATTAAGTGGTTTTATATGCATTTTTGTCATAATGTATTCATTTTTCAAGTCTTAAAATTATCAGTGTTCTCCTGTCTTTGAAATGGTCTTCTTAAAAAATGAATTGAAATTGATGTAAATGAACATAAAACACTGCACTTTCTTGCCCACAGTGACCCTGTTTAGAAGTAGCCACCATGGCAGAAGCTCATCAGGCGGTGGCCTTTCAGTTCACCGTCACCCCCGATGGTATTGATCTCCAGCTGTGCCATGAGGCGCTACGCCAGATCTACCTCTCTGGCCTCCACTCCTGGAAGAAACGCTTCATCCGCTTCAAGGTGAGAGCTGTTGGATGCATGGGAGAGAAGTTCTTGTACAGTATGAGGGGCTGAGCTTTGACTAAATAACTGAATAAGCATCACACCGGATGGTCACTCAATCTCACAGAAACAGTCAGCTGTGACGGTAACCTTCCTGTCTGTTCTTTGTAAACAGATAACTGGGTCAAAGGCTGGCACATACACACTTGTACAAAGTCACACGCTCTTCTGTTGTTATTTAACCATCGATACCACACATACAGTGCTGTGAAAAGTATTTGCCCCCTTTCTGATTCCTGATGTTTTCGCATATTTATCCCACTTAAATGTTTCAGATCATCAAACCAATTTTTATATTTCACAAAGACAACACAAGTAAATACAAAATGCAGTTTCTAAATGATGATTTTATTTATTAAGGGAAATAAAAATCCAAACCTCTCTGACCCTATGTGAAAAAGTAATTGCCCCCCTAACCTAATAACTGGTTGTGCCACCCTTGGCAGCAATAACTGAAATCAAGCATTGGCGATAACCGGTGATGAGTCTTTGTCATCGCTGTGAAGGAATTTTGGCCCTCTCTTCTTCACAGATTTGTTTTAATTCAGCCATATTGGAGGGTTTTCAAGCATGAACTGCCTATTTAAGGTCACACCACAACATTTCAGTTGGATTTATGTCCGGACTTTGACTTGCCCACTCCAAAACCTTAATTTTGTTTTTCTTGAGCCATTCAGAGGTGGACTTGCTGGTATGTTTTGGGTCGTTGTCCTGCTTCATAAATCTAGAGCGCTTGAGCTTGAAGGCACGAACTGATGGCCGGACATTCGCCTTCAGGATCTTCTGGTAGAGAGCAGAATTCATTGTTCCATCAATCACAGCAAGTGGTCCAGGTCCTGAAAGCAGCAAAGCAGCCCCAGACCATCACACTGCCACCACCATGTTTGACTGTTGCCATGATGTTCTTTTTATCAAATGCTGTGTAATTTTTACGCCAGATTTAACGGGCCACACACCTTCCAAAAAGTTCAACTTTTCTCTCGTCAGTCCACAGAATGTTTCTTTAAAAGTCTTGGGGATCATCAAGATGTTTGTTGACAAATGTAAGAGGAGCTTTTGTGTTCTTTTTTGTCAGCAGTGGTTTTGGCCTTGGAACTCTCCCATAATGCTATTTTTGCCCAGTGTCTTTCTTATGGTTGAGTCATGAACTCTGACCTTAACTGAGGCCAGTGAGGCCTGCAGTTCTTTGGATGTGGTTCTGGGTTCTTTTGTGACCAGCTGGATGAATCATCATTGCACTCTCAGAGTAATTTTGGTTGGCCGACCACTCCTGGGAAGGTTCACTACTTTCCCCACTTTTCTCTATTTGTGGATAATGGCTCTGACCATGGTTTGCTGGAGTCCCAAAGCGTTGGAAATGGCTTGGTAATCTTTTCCAGGCTGATAGATTTTAGTCACTTTGTTTTTCATTTGTTCTTGAATGTCTTTGGGTCATGGCATGATGCATTTCTTTTGAGAAGCCTACTTCACTTTGTCAAACAGCTTCTATTTAAGTGATTTGTTGATTCAACAAATCTGGTGGTAATCAGGCCTGGGTGTGGCCAGTGAAATTGAACTCAGCTTTCCAAAAACTGGTTAATCACAGTTAACTCATGATTTAACTAGTGGGGGCAGATAGGTTTGGATTTTGTTCTCCCCTTAAAAGCTAAAATCCTCATTTAGAAACTGTATTTTGTATTTACTTGTGTTGTCTTTGTGACATATTAAAAGCTTAACCTTAGCAGAGTGCACAAGTTATTGACAAGACATTGACAAAAAAGTCCATAAGAATACAGGAAGAGACAGGATGTGATATTTTGTGGTTTTAAAAGTCTTGGTCTGTAAGCAAAACATATGGATTAGTTGTAAGTGGTGTCTGTGTAGATTCTTCGTCATGGTTATCCAAATACTGATCCAAAGTATACAACTGGATCTTAATCAAGAGCCCCTTTTGAATCAAGCTTTGAATACTTTTTATAGTAGTCGAGAGGTCAGAAAGGTTACGTGAACATATCCTATTCAAGCGTTTTATAAAATGTACTGATTACCTTGCACTGAATTTAGCTATTAAGTTTGTTATATAGGTGTTACAGTTTATTCCCTGCCTTGTTTCTTTTTTGATAACTCCCAGTGACCTTTGTAACTCTCCATTTATTTTATTTTTTATAGAATGGGGTGATGACAGGTGTGTACCCAGGCAGCCCTGCTGGCTTCATGGTGGTTGTGGTGTCCTACATGTCCTACAATAAATACCAAAAGCTGGATCCATCCCTGGGGTTGATTGCCAAGCTGGGCCAACACGTACCAATCAGGTAAGAGTGATTTTATTATGTTCCCTAAGCTGAAAGAAAAAATTGGAAACCCTCCATTATTATGTTTGGAGAATGATACAGAACATGTGTGAGCTGTATTCATGCATCTGTATAACCACACAGCTGATTGGTTCATATTTTACATTATCAGGATGATGTAGCTTAACACATTTATAAGTGTTGTCAAGCTACTGTGAAAGAAGTTGGCTAGAGCAAATAATGATTAGGACAAATAAGCATTAAAATACAATGTCTCATGATACCCTTGCTTGCCCAAGAATGCCACCAGTGTGCTTTTTCAGTTGTGTGCATGTATGGGGTATTTACGAAAAAACTCAAAGCTTGTTTCCTCTTGTACCTCCTTTAGTTGCAGCTCCAGGCTAGCTGTCATTACAGATATAACAAGGCAGTTATTTCTACCATGAGGTCTTGTTCTAACACCAGATTTTGTTAGCATTTATCAATATGAACATGAGCATAGGATACGCTCAAATCCAATGCCAGGCCTCAGCTCGTGTACTCACGTTTTTAACTCAACGCAGGTGGCTATGCAATGTAAATCTGGCAGTGATTATTACATATAGTCTTTAAAATTGATTTAACATTACTATGCACCGCTGAAAATTCATGGGAGCCAATATTGCTTTTTTAATGATGCTGACCAATGTAAGCTCTCAGCTGATTTCCTTGTTATTTGTTATCTTTGATGAATGAGCTGTCAGTTAAAGAACACAAAACATTAGATTCCATTAAACATAATCAGTAGGCATATCTGGAGAATTAAATAATCAGATCTACAACTCTGCCTTGTGCATAACTGCAGGTATTGCAGCTATTCTCCTCTCAGTCTTTAACAGTTTCAGGCTGGCCTCCACCTGTGAACGTGCTACTTAATAATGCTTCATTTTAGAAAAACAGAATGTTACGAATATTGATAATATTTTAATCTGAGCATGAAACATTGTGATAATATTGTATCCAAGTTATATATCACGGATGTATAAATTAGAAATTTAAACATTAGCTGCAGTTTTGTGGCTGCTGTTGACTGCTGCAGTGATTTCCTTCTTATTTGACGTTGCGGATTCACTCTAATGCCACTTTTCAGGCTGAAAAACAACAAATATTTAATTTTCAGTTACTTCTGCGACCTGAAGACTGAAACCACAATAAGGGGGGCAGGTTTCTTTCCCATATTACATATCTCCATATCTCTAGGGATGAGGGCGGTTGAACCATGAATATTCAGGGGCTTGTTATTTAAACAAAGTTTGTTTTCAGCCGCTGCATTTATCAACAACTAGTCAGTCATATGCTGTGATTTACCAGATACACACGATTCACAAGTTTGGCAAATGAGGGCCACTGTCTTCATATTTGCTAACAGTGCTGTGCAATAATATGCAAACAGTCTATAAAAATTCTATAAAAAGTGTTTTATGACTAGAGTAGCACAATAAATTCCAATTTTGTTGGCATAACAATATAAGCTTTTGCTATACACATTACAAAAGTCTGTGTGTATTCCAATAACCAAGACATTTTATTTCATGTAAACAAGTAATGCTTTCTAACTCAGCATGTGTAAATTTTACACAAATCGTTTTGTAATGGTGTGGTAACAAATTTAGTGGGAAGAAATTGTTGATTTATTTTGCAGTTAGCTAAAGCTAAAGTGTTATTTTGTTGTCACACTTCATTTTATCATCAAAATATTTGAATACAAACAATGGTGCACATCACACTTTTCCTCATAATGTGCTTTCTTAAGGATAAAAGATACTAACAAATTAATACGATTCTGATTGTATCATTCAGATGTAAATTGGCCATAATCAAGCCTGAAGATGCTCACTGTATTTATCTGAAATAACTGTTTGTAATCTTTACTAGGGTTGTCCCGATCAGCATTTTTGGCCTTCGATCCTGATCCGATTTTTTAATATTGGATATCTGCCTATACTGAGTCCCGACCTGATACTCATAATTACCTAGATTATAGTTTCAATTGTTACCACTAGGTACCTCAAACTTATTCCATTTAACTCAGCACACCCAGTGTTGTTGTAAAAAACAAAATCACATTCCTGCTCAGAATGGTGTAATAGCTCTGTTTCACTTTATTTATCTGTCAAAAAATAAATTTACATATTCACTTAACGCAGTGTTTAGTATTCAATCAGACAATCAAAATCCACTTAAAGTGGTCAGCTGAATGACCTGAGCAGTCAAAAAAGTGAACTCAAATAACCTCAGATTCACTTAGAGGTGGTGTAACAGAGTCGATAGTCACAATAACATATGCATTCAATAAATTAATTTTAAATATTTTAATTCCACTTAGAAGTTAACTTGACTCTATTAGTCACAACCAAAAACTGAACTCAAAAATGAATTAAAAACATGCTAACTCCACTTTAAAGTGGTGTAAACAGTTTAACTTGAATAGGATCAAAAACATATGAATCAAACAGATCCGAAACAACAGTCTTTTTAAAAATGTAGCAGCTTAATCTGAGATGTAAACCAAAACATTAACACTGGAATAAAACCCAAATATCAAGTACAAGGCACTCCTGTAATTTCAGTGCAATTTCTAAAGTGCAACTAGAGCTGCTACATCACTCCCCCTCCGCTCACTTATTTCTCAGAGACTCAGCAGTGACATGGGGCAAACATCTGAGCTCCAAATGTCT
Organism: Cheilinus undulatus; assembly: GCF_018320785.1. NCBI lineage: Eukaryota > Metazoa > Chordata > Actinopteri > Labriformes > Labridae > Cheilinus > Cheilinus undulatus. The sequence goes on from NC_054873.1 coordinate 34,063,423, forward strand.
GTAGTGACTAACGGCAGTGAAGTTACTTTTCTCCAGTATGCTATCATGTACTTTGTTGTACAGCTCTGGTAAAGCAGTAACATAATTTCGAGACGGCAGGACATGGTGTGGGTCCAAATTCTCTACCACAGAGATGGGCTGGTTGTCCAGCGCGATGAATTCGACCACTTTTTCTGTTATCCTTTTTTGCCTTGTCGCTCTCTCGAGGGTACTTGTCTTTCCTCTTAAAGTCCAGAGTGTGTATCTTCGGTGAAGCTGCTTGTTGCTCTTGTAAAGTCCCGTATTCCGCTGCAGGTTTTGATCGGAGATGACAGATCAAATTTGTAGGGTTAAACACAGCTCTGCTGCTACCACCTCATGAAACGGTCTTGTTACAGATGCTGCAAGTGGTTGTTAGACTGTTTTTGCTCTCAAGTTCCACACCGCTGACATTTTTAACACATGCTGCACCGCTGCTTTGATGTTACTGGCGCGTTTACGGCCTGTCATAACTTAGGCTTCATTTACGGCAACTGACGTAAACGATTGGCTAGGCTGATCAGATCAAATTACCGATCGCCGCTCAATTAAAAATGCTTAGTATTGGCCTTGATCCGATACATGTGATCGGGATCGGGACAGCCCTGATCTTTACAGTGTCACTTTTCCAGCCTTACTTATGCCTCTTTAATGAACATTTTCTTTGAAGCTTATGGTGTTTTTATGGCACAGTAGATAAGATTAAAACCACCAAAAACATCCTTAGAAATGCATACTTTGTGTAGCATGGTAGCACATTTTGCTTTCATGCTGTTTCAGTCATATTGAAGTGCAGAAAAGCTACACCGCTTATTCAGTTAAAAAAAAAAATTAATCACTTTGTCCAGGCAGGCTGTAATAAAGGTTTAGGGTTTTATTGTTGACTGTTAAGAGTCTTTGTCATAGGTGATTAAATTAGACTCTGGACTTATCCCAGGCCGGCTGCTGCTTTGTGAAAATAAATTGTCTGTCTCACTCTCTCTTTTTGTCCCTGTCCACAGTCGATACATGTCCACAGACAGCCAGAAGATAGTTGGAGGAGTTCTGGTGGGGACGGGCCTGTGGGTCACCATAATCATGATCATGAGGAATGTTCTCAAGTGCCTGCTGTCATGGCACGGCTGGATGCGGTCACGACATGGCTCTGTATCGTGGACCACTCGTGCGTGGATGGTGAGACTTTGAATGTGGTCCTCTGTTCAGCGTATTTAAATGAAGATTTATACAAGAATGCCCACAGAATTCATCTGCATATGGAAGACATTTACATTTAACTTGTGAGAGCCAGATGTTGGAGGACACCAGTAGGAAGGAGTGTACATTTAGCTCAAGGCTATCAACTTGCTAATACTGGCTAACTGCTAAAAAATTTTATTTTCTAAACAAAAAATGTCCATTTCTTTTTTGAATTCAGAATGCTGCATTGAAGTACTCATATACTGTTCTGCATTGCTAAAGGTCATATACAACTTACTTTGAAATCCAATGTGTAAAATACACTTGTAATACCTGTTTATCATCTAGATAGTTAGATGCATCCTAACTAAGATAGCTATTAATAACCAGCTGTAATGTAGCCAAAGCTTTGTGCACTGTAATGGCCATATGTGCAGCACCCACAAACACCTATTCCACTCTACCTAACCTGATAAAAAATATCCCCCAATCTTTGTATATTGCATGTGGCTGCCCTGAGTGTGCTGCAATGCATAGCCACGCTGACGAGGCTGGCAGCCCCACTATTTAATGACTTTTCTCAACACTGGCTCATACTCATTCATTTTTCAAATTGTCGAACAACTGGGAAGAAACTTCAACAAATGAAGTGTTGTTTTAATTCGAACTCCTAAATTAAAGACAACAAATGACCTTCAGAAATAAGCATAGGCACTCTGCAAATTGTTCCATAATTTGCAGCTATCAACATTGCATTAGGTTGCATGATTTAAAAATCCACAAAGCACAAAGAGTTGCACAGTTGTTCACAAAAATCCACTGTGTGTACTTGGGTGAATGCAATGGAAATCGACACACAGAAAGGCAGTTTAACTCTTTCTCCCTCCTGGGGACCCCAAAAGCAGAATACTTCTTAAGATACATTTCCACCTAAGTGGCCACAGCTCAGTTTGGTTTAGTGCACTATGCAATTATTAGTGTTTTCATTTTCAAAAGGTTGTATAGGAAACAAAATTGTAACTGATTTGTGCCATCCTACTTTTTGGCACCTCACTGTTAGGGCACATAAGCGTAGGTATCCAAACCGAATGGGTGGAGATAGACACACTGCAGTCAGATCATTGATTGAAAGAATCATAATGTCCTGTGAGAAGGCAGTAATAATTGACAAACATAAAACCCACCATGTTTGTACCTATGATAGCTGTGCCTTTTTAACAGCTTTTCTCCCCCATTTTGTCAATAGCATGCTTTTAATGGAAATAGTGATGTTGTATTTAGCAAATAAACCTTGCTTGCATGCCCAATTAGATTAAAATGATGCAATTTAAAACAATAAATGAGCAAGTTGTAGTAGTCGTAGTAGTTCTGAGGGTGGGCTCTGTCGAGTAAATGACGGAAAGGAGAGGCAGTTTCTTTTTCTCCTAAATGTTGTTATTTTACCAAAAAAAGTCAAAATAGTACTAAATGAAGAGCGAACTGGGAGCTGAAAGACGGTCTTTTTTTTCAAGCTGAGACAGTTGTTCTTATTCTTAATAAAAGAAGGAATTCCCATCACTACGAGCGAGATTGGATGGGCATCAACAGTGAAAACACAAGCAAGGTGTCAAACCATACCAAACTGCACTGAACCAAACAGGATCCACTTAGTGGAAATGCACTCTTTATGATAACTATTATTGGAGGCCCAGATTTCTGGGTAAAAAGTCAGAGACACATTTTTCTATTTTGCTTTTAAATTATGTATTTTTTTTATTTGTATGCTGTACTATGAAAGCTACATTGTCTCTTTCAATACTAATTAGTTTTCATTTTACCCAGTTAGCCTTGCAGTTTTCCACACACCACAAAGTGTAACTCTTAATCCCCTCTCTCCTATCTGTTTTTCTTCTTTAGTTATTAGTGAAGGTGTTTTCTGGCAGGAAGCCAATGCTCTACAGTTTCCAGAACTCTTTACCACGGCTACCTGTTCCCACAGTCAAGGACACCTGCACGAGGGTGAGCTCGACCTGCTCTGTCGACACCTTATTTGTCTTTTAATTGTTCATAATAGCCATTTAGAAGAAACAGGGTTCTTTATTTTCGGAGAGGGTCTAGAAAAATATCTCCGGAAAGCCGACACTTGACATCTTGCCCTTGATCAAATCCTGTCCCACCTCACAAGATTCCACAGATTATTTGAAAAAGCAGTGCAAACAAATGGTAGTGTGAGTCATCTTTTTTGTCTCTTCAACTGTGATGCTCAGGGTAGAGCCACTAAATAAGCTTCCTGTCTGCCCGTCGTTATCTGCTCAGGGAAAAATAATGGATGACTCGTTTTTCTGACCTCTCAGCTGTCTCCTTGTTTAAAACTACTGACCCTTTTCTTCACCTTTTCATGACTGTTTTCGTAGTACCTGGAGTCGGTGCGCCCTCTGATGGAAGATGAGCAGTATGAGCGGATGAAGGGTTTGGCTAAAGACTTTGAGAAGAATTTGGGTCCCAGACTGCAGTGGTATCTCAAACTCAAGTCCTGGTGGGCCTCCAACTATGTAAGACAGAAATAATTCCAGTTTTTTTCTATCTTCTGCTTTGGACACTGTCCTGGGTCTTGAATTAGCATCAGCTTGCTAAGAAATGGAGAAAGACTATTAATGTCATCATGTGTCCCCCTCCCCCTTGTGTTATACAGGTCAGCGACTGGTGGGAGGAGTATATTTACCTTAGGGGTCGTGGGCCTATTATGGTCAACAGCAACTACTATGCCATGGTAAGACACGTCTGTACAAGTATGTGTTTGCAGTAAGAGCTCAGGTTTCTTTATTAGATGATAAATGAGCTACTTAATTAATTTTGACTGTAATATCGATTCCACTATTGCCTGATCTCTGTAGTGTCCCAGGACAATTCACAACTGCAGTCCTGTAGTTTTAGGAATCTTTTATTAAACAATAACTGAATTACAGTGTTAGATGTGTGATCATGACCGCAGTGAACTAAACATGATAACTGTCCAGCACTGACGTGTCTGTAAGAGGAATGCTGCTTGGCACAAACGTACAGCTCCCTCTGTAGGTTTCTGTCTGAATGAGTACAGATCTAGAGATGTCTGTCACTCCAGCCTTGCAGGCATACCATAGATTCAGTACTGTTGGTCTGTTTAAATAGATCCAGTAAATGGAAGATTATCCTGCCAGTGCTGTTGAAACAGTTGATTGTACAAATTGCAAAAAGAGGATCTCTGCCCCTCGTTTATACAGCTGCTTAGTTCTCAAGTCCGACCCAGGAGTTCAACTTTACCATCTCTCCTCAGCTCTTTGTATCTGTTAAAGGTCAAAAATGCTTTGAAGGTTTTCTATAAACGCTATAGAGGTAGACTTGGTATGGGGTCAGTGAAACAACACACAGCATGCTTGAAATAGTAGGCCCTGATAGCCACCTTATGTGCGCATCCAGTCCCCGACCAAAATAACAACAAAGAATCTATGCCTGATCACACGGTGCTCTTCAGCATGTTTACAGGCACAGTAAAGTCGAACTACAGTTTTGGCTCAGTAAGGTCATTTATTTGGACGACTGTCCCTGTCCCAGCACCGTGGAGGATCAGTTTATTGGGGGAAGTATGTCAGGCTCCTTGATGGTGGGTGATGATAGGTGACAAACAGCCCTCTTTCATGGATCTTTTTCCAGCTGACCTGTTATGTCACTTAAAAAAACGAAGGCTGAAACAGCAGAAATTCTGTCTACAAGAATGCTTGGTTCTTGCTCTAGCCCCTGACATGGTGACACCTTTGTCTTTTTTTCTTCTTGGCTGTCTTCTACACATTTATACTGTTTGACTTTATTGTCCAAGTATGCATGAATGGTGAAGCAAGCACATGCCTATGCAGGTCTGTTTGGGGCAGAGTGAGATGTATACATGGAAGAGTTCATTCACCCCAACATCACGTCTTACACATGGATAATCTTGAGAATAGGAGGCTCACCCTGAGCCGCTTGTCTCTTGGCCAAAATTGACAGAAAAATGATAAATAGAGAGCCATGTTTACCTTGTTTTAGCAGACGTGTTTGTCCACATTGATAAGATAAAAAATTTTTCACAGGGAAGATGAACACTACTATAACACCTCTGTTTTGTACTTAAGATACAAAAGTGCTTAAATGAGGGCTTAAAATAAAAGTCCTGTAAGGGATTTATGTGACATAACCAGGTGGACACCCCCATGGTTAAAAAATGAAGCCAACACAGAAGTGTAAAAAAACTGCAGTTCCTGGAGTGTCAGCTTGAAGCTGGCTGCAGAAACACTGGATGTCCCATAAAAAAACCCATGTTAAGATGATCATTTTTATTTCAGAAATACATATTTTACAGCCCAGTTTCAAAAAAATGATTTTGGTCAGACTAGTTAAAATGAGAATATTGATTCACACATTATATGGGGCATTGCTACAAGCATAACTAGAAGTTGGCACAATGTAGTATTTTGTTGGAGGTTTAAGGCCTCCTTCAGTTTGTCTCAAAAGTCCCCCTTTAGCAACCAAGTGGCTGATGCCTCTCAGGCTTCATCCAAAAATTTCTACAGTCTATGGGAGAAAGCATTGTACAGAATGGTTTTTATTCTGAATTTTCCTTGCTCAGTTATACAGTGAATCAAGCAACGTGGAGATAAATTATTTAGGTAAACTTCTAAAGAAAGACAGCACTGTGACAGCAGGGAGACACAGCCAACAGGCAGCATACATTCACTCAGTCTGAAAGGAACTGTTAGTAAGATTTCAGTCAGACTTACAGTGCTTAACAAATTTATTAGACCACCTGTCATATTTGTCTCAGAGACCATCCAGCATCATTAAGTGCTTTAATGCGAACTCTTTCATTTTCAGTGAGCTTTCGACGTTTTATCATTTTGAACAGGAATGAAGAATTTCAAACTGAATTCAACTTTTTATTCCCAAATTTGAGTCGCCTTACTGGGCTTCTCTGAGAAGTCAGAAATGAATCAAGGATAACACTCAACCACTAAAACTCATTTTTCTGTTCAGGAATGCAGGTAAATAACTATAATTTGACATATTAATCTAGAAATAATAATGTGCTTTACTATTTTTTCAGTTTTTTATAAATTAGTAAATTTGAAAATTCATGGATAACAACCATAATTCTATTTCAGCATTAAAAATATCATTTGGGTTAAAGAGCTTCTACATATTGGTGTATTAACCATTGCAGAAACATTAAAAATGATTTTGGTAATTACCAATGCTGTTAATTTAGGGCAGCTGTGGCATAAACCTTACTTTGGGTGGCTGTCTAATAAATTTGTTAAGCACTGTACATGTTTATTTGTATTTAAAAATGACCTTTCACCATGGAAATGTACTGTGTGTTCAGTGCTTCTCAGTTTTGTTTGTAAAAGTTGCATCATACCCTTCGTTGTTAATGAATGCAGTGCCACTGATTGTCTGTGTTTTTTCCAGGACTTCCTGTACGTGTTCCCCACCCCAATCCAGGCTGCCCGGGCAGGTAATGCCATCCATGCTATCATGCTGTACAGGAGAAAACTGGACAGAGCCCAGATCAAGCCAGTAAGTATTAAGCTCCTCTGTCTCCCTGTAGGAAATGATTTTATAGAGATTGGTTAATCTGCAGTCATTATGCAAACTTTGATAGGACTTGCATTCAGACGTGTTATCATACGTCTGTAAATGCTTAACTCTCTTAATGATTTATTGAATAATAGTTTTTATCTCAGTCGGTTTCTCTTTTATGTTTACAATGAATCTGTCTCCACCTGTTCTTGTAGACTCTTCAGTAGGTTTGTTATTAACGATCTAACCAGTGAATTATAGATATTTGATAATGTCCTTAGCAGTCTATTAAACTCTGGAATGAGCCATGCACTGCGCTTTCTGCTTGCTTCGTTGGAAGAATTGTTGTGATAACTGCCAAATCCCAAGCCTCGTATTGAGGCTTAGTGAATAGGGCTTAATAAATGCTGATTTTACTGACACCCTGTAGTGTCATCTCTTTCCCGCACCTCCTTCAGTCCTTCTCTTTTACCAACCTGCATGATGCTTTAGTGCAAATTCTTTTTACAATCCTGACATACAGTCTACAGCAACAAGTACACATTTATCTATTCCATAAACTCATAAATATTGGTAAACATTTATACAAATTCCAATGCATGAGCTCTCTGTGTTAGACTCACACTCAGTTGTCTTTGTTTTACTGTTTTGTCCCTTCGCTGTGTCGGATGCTGCGTTAGATTTACTTGCTGGCAAACAAGGTTCCTCTGTGCTCGGCTCAATGGGAGCGGATGTTTAACACCACCCGCATCCCTGGTTTGGAGACAGGTAAGAGGAGGGCACACCTCTGTGGTGCCCTCTGATCCCCTACCCTGTGACCCTTGCTATTGCCATGGCAAAAGCCACTGGAAACCCTGACTACAGACTCACTGTCAACAGCACAGCCCTGAAACAAACTCTGTTTAGTATTATCTAAGTATCTATTTGGGCAACATGAAACTTTAATATAGTTAGTTTTAAGACATTAATATATTTTTTTACTTGAACTATCAGGGCTTTGTTAGTGGCAATGAGATGGCAGACCACTGGTTTCTGGACCCTGCTCATGTCTCCTCCTCTGGCAGCCCTCTGAGGTCCCTTCTGCTCCTTCAGACTGCTTATCAAACCAATCCTCATCGCTCCCTCTCCTCTCCATCCATGCTCGTGTCCCTGTAGGAGTGTCTGCTGCTGCTCTCTCGGGATTTTAGTGAATTAGTTTGTCATCTCTTTGTGTTTGACTCTCCCCTTTTGCTTTTCAGCTCATGCTCCTACACACTATTCCCATGTGCTCAGCCCAATACGAGCGTATGTTCAACACCACTCGTGTCCCAGGTGTAGACACAGGTAGAGTCTTTAGCAGTGCCGCCTCCTCCACACTACTCCTACTGTACTTCTCCTTGGGACAATGGTCCATGTGTTTGACAAAGAGATAATCTGACCTCCATGTAGAAGTAATGCATGTGTGCTGGTCTGTGCACATTCAAGGACTAATTTGCATGCGAGTCAAAGTTAGTGTTGCTAAGTTTGACCAGGGTATAGTGATAATGTAGGGCCTGAAATACTTAAGGAGTGCTATGTTGGCCTTAAAACGAAAAAAAATGAAGGAATGTGTTTGGTATCTTTGCCATGCTGTTGGGCAAATAACAAAATACTAATATAGTCAAGCTGCTTATTTTGGAGATCAGTTTAAGCCACATCTTGTTACAGCATGGTATTAACTGGTGAACTTCAGCCATTGGAGAGCTTGTATGGTATGTGCAGTGCCTTTTAGAAGTATTTATCCCCTTTGATGTTTTTCTTTCTCACTATTTTATAAATCAATCATCGCCAATATAATTTGGCTTTTTTGAGAAAAAGATGACAAAGGAGCTTTTTAATGTTAAAGTAAAAACAGATTTCTACAAAGAATCGTCAATTAAACAAAAATACATTATGTATAAAAGGTAATTGCATAAACATTTACTCTTCAAGTCAGTATTTAGTAGATGCAGCTTTGGCTGTATTCACAGCACTGAGTCTGTGTGGATAGGATTCAGTGAAGCTTGTACACCTGGACACTGCAATTTTACTCCATTCCTTTTCTCAAAACGTCTGGGCTTTGATTCGGCCACTACAGAAAATTCACCTTGTTGTCTTTAAACCATTGTTCTCCAAGATTTTTGTATATTTTGCCACATTCATTTTACCCTCTACTTTTTAAGCCTTCCAGGGCCAAGTCCTGGGAAGCATCTCCACAGCATGATGCTGCCACCACTGCACTTCACAGTAGGGATGGTGTGTTTGTGGTGATGTGCAGTGTTATTTGTCATGTCTGATGGCCAAAAAGCACAATTTTGGTCTCATCAGACCAAAGAACTTTCTTCCATGGACTTGACAATGGAGTCTCCCACATACCTTTTGGTGGACTGTAGTTGAGGTTTGATCTGAGTTTTCTTTCTCTTTACCAGTCTCCCATAAAGCATTGACTGATGAAAAGCACGGGCAAAAGTTGTTGTATACAGAGTCTCTCCCATCTCCACTGCTGGAGCTTGTAACTCCTTCAGAGCAGTCATAGATAGACTGGTGGCCTCTCTCACTAGTCTCCTTCTTGCACAGTCACTCAGTTTGTGAGGACGACCTGATCCAGGCAGATTTACGCATGAGCCATATTCCTTGAGGACAGATTTAATTGATTTAATGGGGATGTTCAGTGACTTGGAAATTTTTTGTATCCATCCCCTGACTTATAATTTTGAATAACCTTTTCTCTTAGTCGCTTGGATTGTTCTTTTGTCTCCATGGTGTAATGGTAGCCAGGAATACTGATAAACCAGTCACGTGTCCTTATATTACAATCACTTGAGACACATTCACTCTACCCAGCTGATCCCCATGTCATTTATTTTGAGACTTCTAGCACACATTGGCTAGACCTCTGTTGAATAAGGTCAGTCACTTTAATGGGGGTGAATATTTATGCAGTCACTTATTTTGCCTTATATATTTTAAAGTGACTTGACTTTTTACAAACCTGTTTTCACTTTGACATTGAGGAGTTTTTTATGTTTTTGTTGTTTTTGTCCAAAAAGCCAAATTATATTGACTAAGATTGATTTATAAAATCAATAAAAGGGAAAACATCCAAGGGGATGAATACTTTTTATAGGCAACGTATATGCATGAAAACATGTTTAAGTGTTGAAACCAAGCAGCAGGAGCTTGAGCTGTGAAGATATAATGCTTCAGAAATAAGAAACTTGAAGCTCTGACAGACTGTGTTTAATCTCCTGCTGTAGAGGACAGAGGGGAATTGAGACTAATTATAGAATTAATGAAGAGTAGTCAGGTTCGCTGTTCTTTTTCCTATTACTTTCTTAAGATGAAGTAAGAAGGAAAGAAGGGATACTTGTACAGGGATGTGGAAATGTCATAAGACATACAGTATGAGTTTGAGTTAATATCATCATGATGGTAGAAAGTGAATTTAGGGACAGGAAGATATGTTTCTTAATATTGTTAACAGGAAAAGGGAGTGTCAGTTTAAAGTTTAAGCTTCAGTATCAAGTAGTGTGTATTTTATAGTTTTATTTCCCAATCCATTTGATTGAATGCAAGGTTGTCAGTGGTCAGATCTCATACTGACATTATTGGAGGTCTCCTTACTGTACGACTAAAACAGTATGCTAAGTTTTACCTGGATGTGACGTTGCTGTTGTTTTCTGGGATTTTGCTAGTGTAAGTATCCTATCCTTTGTCTTGTCTGTATTAGGGACAATGTTTGTTTGAACACTGAACATTACCAAAACAATGTCAAGACGTATCAAAGAGAACTTTGTGTTTGAATCATTTTTTTCTTTGTTGCATAGTGTTGTTCAAACAAACATTGCCTCAGTCCATTGTATTCATAACCACTTCCTGATCCCAAATTACTTTCTCTTTTCATCTCACTCCCCTGCATTTCCCATTTCAAGCTGCTTTAGATTCGAACTGGATAGTCCCTCCCATCCCATGATACAGTTCCACTTTATATTCAGTGTTTTAGCCCTTCGAATAACTGTAATTTTTTAAGAAGATGGATGTTCACAAAATAAAACAGCCATCCCTGGATGTTGTGGATTTGATATTTTATCACTGGGACCAAGAATGGGTGGCTAACACTTCTACTGTTCCCAGAGTTGAAATACTGTGACATCCACAACTTATTTTAAGCTACAGAAAATATACATTAACAACAAAGCATCTTTCTATACACTAAGATCGTGTTTCTGTATCTTTTTTTTTTCCTTTCCTCACTGTTGGTTCTTGTCTCCCAGATGTAGTTCAGCACATGAATGAGAGCAAACACATAGCTGTGTACCACAAGGGACGCTTCTTCAAAGTGTGGATGTTTTATGACGGGCGGCTGCTGTTGCCTAGGGAGATAGAGCAGCAGATGGAGAGGATCTTGGCTGACAAATCAGAACCTTTGCCAGGCGAGGAGAAACTAGCCGCTCTGACTGCAGGGGAAAGGTGGGTTTCTTTACAGAGCTAGCTGCAGTATTGCTAAGTCCACAACTGACAGTATGTACCTTTACAGCATAGGAAGTAAAGAGGGGTTGAAAGTGGATGAGCACTTTCTGTTAAGGTCATTCTGTGAGTTTAATTTTTATTCTGCAAAACAGTATTACAGTGTTCATATACTGGATACTTGAGGCCTTGTCTTTATGTCTTTTACATTTGTAACTGAGGAGTAGCACACTGACATGGCAGCAGTAGGTGAAGATTTTTCATCTGGTAATAATACACTACAGGTTCTCTTTCTCTCTGCTCTACAAAGCATGCTAAATCATCAAACATTTCCACTGCCGGTCATTCTTTTGCTATTTAATTTTACCCCAACAACTTACTGATGTAGTGTAACATTTGATTATATATTAAACAAGAGATGTATTCTTTTTTTCAAATATAGATATTTAGTAATGAACAGAAAGTCATATCTTTTGGTTAAATGTACGTAATGGAAAATGTGCTTTTTAATTGTAAGTCAAACCAAACTTCATATGCCTTTTTGAGTGTTACAGTAAGCTCTCTGGAACACAAAATTTTAAAAATGGACCCAATTTTATTCAGCTTCTACTTAAAGTTTCTAATTTAACAACACGTTTGTAGGGTGGTTCATTAAGACAGTCCTGACAAAGTGCTCAATAAAACCTCAAAACTCATACTCCTCAAATGCAAAAAAGTTATCTAGCTGTAGTTTAGAGCTAAAATTTTAAACCAGAGAGCAGTGCTTCCCAAAGTGTGGGCTGAGGCCCTCTGGGGTACCCTGGAGTTACTGCAGGTATAGGTAATTCTAATAAACAAAAACATTAACCTAATTTTAAAAACTGAAATAATGTTTTAAATGATAAAACGATAATTTTAAGTTCCAGAATCACATAAATTCATCCAGAAAATTTAACCTTTGTGTCAACTTTCGCCATTTATTTTGTCTGATGAACATAACCGGTTTCATGGTTTAACTCGTATTGGATTAACTGGTGACACTGCTGATTATTCTACTATGACACATCAAGATTATGAGACATGTTCAATGCCTTTGGAGACATTTAAGTTTGTAGAAAAGCTTCTTTTAGGTCATAGAGTACATTTAAAGAAAAGAATATAAGAAAAGAAAATATTGATAACCTTGCAGATGCCAGCTAAAACATGATAAATGCTAGGGGTGTGTTAACTGTACTTTGTGACTCTGCAAATGCTTTCCTTTTATTGGTAAAGTCTCTAAAAAGTAGTTCTCTCTATATGGAGTAAAATTATGCAGGTAAATACTTTCTTTCTCATATTCTGGTTGAATGAGGGTTCTGGTAGCCCAAGAAGATTTTCAGGTTTCACTCCAGGCCAAGTCATACTTAAGTTACAGGCTCCCTTAGAGCACACTATAATTTACGGAATAAGGATCAATCAAAAGAAAAACTTCTGTTAATGTAGTTCTGTCGGTTATGATTAAAACTGCACAAATCTATTTATGTATAGCCTGCTAATATATTCACTGTCAGTATCAGTATAAATTGTCAATTCTGCTCATATATTTGACTTTTTAATTTTTATCTGCTGGTACCAATATCACGCTGATAATATTGTGCAACCTGACAGTCTCCTCTTTAAAGCTTAAAGATAAACAGGGCAACTTACACAATAACACAGATCTGGTTAAGTTATACAGCAAAGCCAGCAACGTCAACTTAATAGTGGATTGAGAGTATTTTTACACCTCTGTTTACTACATGACCCATTAAATGGGTTAGCATGGGAGAATCAAATCTGATAGTAAAACTTTGAGCAGTTTTAACATGGTCATATTTGGGGCACAGAGCAGTTAAATATATTTTTTAAAAATGTATTGTAATATGTATTAACAGTTTTAGTCATAAATCAGCTGACAGATGTGGTGGAGACTGAAAAGCTAAAGTTGACATCATAACCTTGATGATGTTTTGGTCAGGTGCTATCGCTGAGTAAGAGGACATAAATGTTGTGAAAATAGAGAAGGGTGTGCCTGCCCTCCTATCCTCTGGTCACACTGAGGAGAAACTTGTGTGCATTTTTCAAAATGGGGCTTCTTTCTATCTTTACTGATTATGAAAATCTGTCTTGTAAAATTTTACAGGACTCCATGGGCCAAAGCTCGTGAGGCCTACTTCAGCCGTGGTAAGAACAAGCAGGCTCTGGACGCCATCGAGAAGGCTGCCTTCTTTGTGACCCTCGATGACACGGAACAGCGCTTTGAAGAGTCCAACCCAGTCAAGTCTCTGGACAGTTACGCCAAGTCTCTGCTCCATGGAAAGTGCCATGACAGGTAATGCTGAGAACCCTTATTGATGTTATAGTTATATTTTCCAAAAAGATGGACTTTTTTATATGAATATGAATTTCCTTAAAGCATTTTCTTTTTTTGTTTTCTTTCAGGTGGTTTGATAAATCCTTTAATCTGATAGTCTTTAAGAACGGCACCATGGGACTGAACGCAGAGCACTCCTGGGCAGATGCCCCGATCATTGGCCATCTATGGGAGGCATGTTTCTTTAGTTTTTAATCAAATTTGATTTGTAATTATTGCATTTAAACCAAACTGTTGATTATTAATTAAGATAAATACATCATTGTCAACACTGTGTACATCTGTCTGTTTTACCATCTAAGGCAGGGGTGTCAAACTCATTTTGGGTCAGGAGTTGGATTTGCGGAGAGAGACACAGAGAGAGGGAGAGAGGGAGAGGGGCCTGGGATCCACGCATAAATTTGATGCCTTTCAGCGCTGCACCAAGACTAAAAATGCCGACCTCTGATGTCATAGGACAGCCTGTGTCCAGATTAGGATTAAATGTTTCGTTATAAAGAATCTGTTTTATCGTTTTGAGAGGATTTTTTACCATTTGATGAGACCTGTAGTTAAATATTCTGTGCTATAAACAATGTCCTGTTTAAACGTAAGTGATCAAGACCATAATTGCACTTCTTGTTGACAAGCAAATTTAGTTGATATTGGTTTGGTATCACACATTTTTGTAATGAGGGATTAAATCAAGCTGGAGATTAAGCTGCATCACTCACCAGAACAGATACGATGTCTGCGTTTGTGGCTCATGGACAGTTACGCAGGGAAAGTCTTTGCTGTCCTGAGTGCAGCTTCAATCCCCCACAGGGAGAAATGTTTGGTTTTACAATGCAAAAACCTCTGACATTCATTAAGGCCCGAGGAAGGAAACAGGAAAACTGAGGTGCAGACAGGACCGGACTCTATGAGAGCGAGGTGCAGCTGTGCATGGTGGTTAGGCTCTTCATTTTAATCGATAAATAAATAAATAAAAAGACAAAATAAATCCTTCTCCTTCAGTCTAAAAAATTATGCATTCTGTATCAGCGTCTCTTTTGGACAGCGTGTTTGCGGAGCTAAGATGAAGCAGGTGCGCTGCTGTGCATCTTTTTTATGTTCCTCTTTGCTATAAAGCATGGGTCTCAAGCTAATTTAGGGTAGGGGGCCGGATTTGCTCCAATGACATGTCCTGCAGGCCGGACAATTTTTTAGCAACATCTGCGTGTTGCTATGTAAATATGTACCATATTAACTCATTTATTGCATCGTATTATGATATTTCGTTTTTATATTATAGTTAGATCATGAAAAATGAGTGAAAATTTGTTTTTCAAACACCTAAGTTAGTAAATATTGAAAATTAATATTTAAAAAAAAGTCCGTCTTTTTCCTCAAGTTTGACACCTCTGATCTAAGGGAATAAGATGGAAAGAAAAATGTGAAATGTTCAGAATGACAGGGTGATTGACCTTAAGGCTTTATCACAAAATGTGAAATCAGTATTTATATCTTATCCTCTGTTCTACTGAGTTAGTTCTGCTAAATCCAGATTCTGCATTGCAGCATGTCCTGTCCATGGACCCTGTTAAGCTGGGATACACAGAGGATGGTCACTGCAATGGGACGCCCCACCCCAACCTGCCAGGTCCTCAGAGGCTACAGTGGGAGATCCCCGCTGAGGTAAGGGCTGGGTTGTGTTCAAGAAGAATCAGCTTTTTTTTTTTTTTTGCAGGTTTTTCTGAGCACGGATAAAATGGTGGTTTTAGCTGTCTTAGATAGGTTCACTTAGAGAAAGAGGGAAAAGCTGGTAGTCAACAGTAGTTGGGAAATGCAATAATGATTTAAGTGTTGTATTGGTTGCACACATCACATAGATGATATCTAAAATGCTACAATGTACAGTCACTGATCACTTAGCCCTCTGAGGCCGACGTTGTTGTATACTACAAGAAAAGGCAAAGCTAGAAAAAGTTAAATAAAATTTTGGACCGCAAATCATAGCCAAGTACTGTTTTTTCCTCTGGAAGCCCTCTGTGTTGCTGATGCTATCCATGCCTTCAAAGCCCTTATGGGGGCTTTTCTGGCCAGCCCAGAGCTTGGGTGACTTCCTGGTCAGGTCTTTAAAGGTTAAATCCATGCCAGTAACTCCAATATTGAATGCCTTTTTTATCCATTTTTGAATCCATTTTTTAGATTGTTTCTGCAACTGTCCTCCATATTGTGTGTTTTGAATCCAACAATGCATTGTGACTGGGCTGTGACAACCAATGGCAGGCTGTTCCGTTCTTGAATCTTATTTTTCTTTTCAACTGAGAATCTATACTCTGAGGAGATGACCTTAATAGCTCATAATGGAGAGAAAAAGAGACAGAAAGCCTGTGATGTGGCCCGCTGTGTCACTGCAGACAGGAACTGCTGCAAATAAAGCCAACATAGAACATAAATATGTAAATATGTTTGTGCAAAAATAGTCTTAGTCACTATTGTTTAATGTGTGTCACACGATAAAAGTCTGCAGCACACATATTCTCAAAACCCAGGTTGTCCTGCAGAAAAGGATGTTTCGAGCTTGACTGTGCACCACAAGGTTCATGTTTTACAAGTTTTTTAAGACAAAAAGTGTAGATAAGACACAAAGTTTAAGAAATAGCTAAGGGTTCAGAGCGTTACCAAGTTGTACCTACTCAACGATGTTTTCCCACTCTTCACATATCATGGTATTGCATGAAATAACTATCATCTATCATCACATCTAGAATTCACCTCTAAATCAGTAATATAGAAGAAGACTGGCCAAAGTTGAGCAGGCTCAAAATCGGCTAATTGCAGTCCTCAGCCAGTCCATCTTGAACATGCCGTGGTTGCTGGTGCCAGACGGTCTGGTCTTTGTTTTTGTACTTGTCTGACGTGATTTGCTGATTAGATATTTGCATTAAAGTCTAGTTGAACCAGTGACCAGTGAGTGCATATGCACCATGATTGGCTAAAACAGTGATACTCAACCCATGGCTCTCGAGCCGCATGTGGCTCTTAAGTGACCAGTTGCGGCTCGTACTTAAAACAAAAAACCTAAACTTAAAAACCTTTATGAAGGTAAACACTGTCATCAGTAAAGATTCATGTTGGTCACATCAATAATTCTGTTACCCACACAAAGAAGGCAGGCTTTAACTTCCAAATTTAAATGTTTATTATTTTAAATCCATATATTATTACCGTCGGATGTGTCGACGGAGGAGCGTGTGTAAGAGAAGAGAGCAGAGGAAGTCTGCGGGGTTGCGTCTCTTCAGTAAGCTCATTCATTGAAGTGTGCCGTCTTGTGTTCAAATTGAAGCTTCCCCATTTCCTTGTTTTAACTTTTTCTCTAGCCACTTCCTGCCAATGCTCTCTCACACCCATATTTTATGACAATTATGCCAATGCGTGTCATCATCAACAAGCATAACCCACACAGATCACTTGTAGAGATAACATGATATTTAATATCTAGTGAAAGTTGTCCAAACGTGGGTATTTTATTTGATCTTTAATGCACAAATGATTATAAATATTGTCAAAAGAGCAGAAATATAAAACCAAAGCTCCAAAAATTAGGCAGGGTGAAATGATGTGTCTGGAGAGCTGCAGGTGTGAGGCAGGGCTGGTTTTAGTCATGTGGAGGCCCAGGGCAAAGGCCAATATGACGCCCCTCCCCCTCTAACTAAAGAATTAATAATGAGTGGAAAAAATGTGAAAGCATCTATTATATGTTGATAAAGCCACAGAACTATAGTAAATGCCCCAGTGTGAGATGTAAAAACCCAAAAAGCCAACCATCATTCATCAGCTCTTTGAAAAGCATCTCATAGTTCAAACTCAGCAAACTCTAATATCTTTAAAAAAAAAAATCTTTAGGCCAGGTGGAACTTTTATAACCCTGGTGTTGGGCCAAAGAACGGTGTCTCCAAAATGACCACTTTTCAGGGAATGAAAAAAATGTATCTTTGACATTTTCTATTGCTTCAAAATTGGTGAAAACCACCGACAGATATAAAGGGTGACCAATAGCACTGATTTATAAAAACAAATTAAAATCATGAAAAATTGAGATACAAGGTTTTAGCCTGGTGCCAGTGATAAATAAAATGAATATTTGCTCATTATCAGTGACATATTGTTTCTTCTGACACTATTCAGACATTTGCATCCCATTTAACCTCATAATTATCCACCAATTCACTGTTTAATTTCATTTCAACTACAGATTAACTCATGTGTTATTTACCTTGTATTTCTGGTTTGGATTGTGGATTGTTTTGCTTAAGTATTTTTTAGACAATGTGGCTCTTTGGTAGAATAAGTACTACTGGGCTAAAACTTAATTTGATATTCATAGTCATTGGCCTCCCTCTGCTGGTAACGGTAAGTATGTACACCATTGCTTGTATTTTCTAACAGAGAAAGCTTTGGATGTTGAATATTTCTAATAGGAGTACTGATGCCGCTGATATACTGTACTAGTTTGATTTTTGAGCTCCCTTAGGGAGGATACTTTTTATAAATCACTTATCAGCAATGCCAGGCTGCATATGCTTATTCTAACATCTGACTCGATCTCTCCCTTTAGTGCCAGGAGGAAATTGAGAGCTGTCTGACAGTGGCCAGGACTCTGGCTGATGATGTGGACTCTCATATTTTCCCCTTCAGTGACTTTGGGAAGGGTCTGATTAAGAAGTGCCGCACCAGTCCTGATGCCTTCATCCAGATCGCCCTCCAGTTGGCCCATTACAGGGTACTGCAGACATCTCACTGGTTTATGCCATAACCTTAATGCCTTTTTATTTGTCATTCTGTGATTTTCATGGCTCCTGTTTAATAAGCAATATGGTCATGCTGCACTCCTTTTTAATGCCAGCAGAGGGCGCTCACTGCTTGTCAGCCAACATAACTAAAGACTGTTGATGAACGATGCACTTCAAACAGCATCAAGCTTTGGTTTAAAGCCTTACTTAAATGACAAATAAGCAGCTTATCTATGTCACTAGCGACAGTACACTTAAACAGCACATATAGAGAGAATTTTAATCAAACATCTTTATTAGATATACATAATATTTAGGCATATTGGTTCATATCTTTGGAGAAATCATTCATATTGCTTCCTTTAAAACATATTTCACGGTGTTTTCTCA
The DNA here is from genome assembly GCF_018320785.1 of Cheilinus undulatus. Lineage (NCBI taxonomy): Eukaryota > Metazoa > Chordata > Actinopteri > Labriformes > Labridae > Cheilinus > Cheilinus undulatus. The sequence continues at coordinate 34,082,167 of NC_054873.1, forward strand.
TTATCAGTGTTTCAAAAAGGTTTTTAGTTAATTAAAATTTGTCTTTTTTATTTAATTATGTTTTCTTGCTGACTAACCATCTCTTAACAGGACAAAGGAAAGTTCTGCCTGACGTACGAAGCCTCCATGACCCGGTTGTTCCGTGAGGGCCGAACAGAAACTGTGCGCTCCTGCACCATGGAGACGTGTGCCTTTGTCCGCTCCATGATCAGAGATGAAACAGTAAGGCTGAAAAGCATCAACACAATATGATTTAAGTCCCAAGCTAAGTCCTTCATTGTTAACCTGTTGTTAATCGTGTCTCTTCAGAGAGAGGAGCGTCTGAAGTTGCTCAAACAGGCAGCGGAAAAGCACCAAAACATGTACCGCCTGGCAATGACAGGACAGGGCATCGATCGTCACCTTTTCTGCCTCTACGTGGTTTCCAAATACCTGGGAGAAGACTCAGCCTTCCTCAAGGAGGTACGAGATGCTGTTGGAAGTTGCTGTTAGACTTTTTCTCTGAAAGTCCCTCCTGATGTGCTGTTTTCTATCTGGTGTGACATAAGTTGTACTTTCCAAACAAAATGGCTATGGTCCAGGTGCATCTGCTCACTTGTTCATATCCCGATAAAGGCATGGCTTCCAACACTGAAGGGGTTTTCAAAGACTCAAAACACCGATCAAAGTTTAAAAGACATACTAATTCAATTTTATTTTTTTTCAGTTTTATATGAAGACCATACTTATATTTACTATCTTATTACAAAATGTATCTTAATCGGAAATTAGCACCTGCCATACGTGAGTGTCTTTGTTCAGCATTGAGCTATTGAGCATTGAATTTGCTCAGCCTACCAACCACAGTGGCCAGTAAATAAAAATGGCATAAGGATGGTATTTGTCACAAAAAATAATGTAAATTGTATCCTAGTCTTCTACTGGCCAGGAAGGCCCGCTCTATGACCAAAAATATCTACTTTATCCTTGTGAGCAAGAACAGGTGCTGGTTTTTACCAGGGCTGACACCTTCTAGTCAGTTGGTGGATTGGTTGGTTGAAGATCTCTTTTGTTGGCCAGTTGCATGCACAGAAGTAAGAAATGGTGAGAGTGCATAGCTGAGTGAATGACAGAGTGAGAGAAGCATGCAGGTAGAGAGAGGTGCCCCAAGTGACTATTTTCTGAATCTTTCACAATTGTTGCGCTCTGAGTAACTTAGAAACAAGACGATTTTGACTCAAAACAAAGATGCAGGACATTTGTATTAAAGTGGTGCTGTGAGTGGCAATGCTTTGCCCCTTGTCATAGCCAACACCCGCAGCGTGCTTAATTCACTAGTCGGATTGTTGTATTAAGTCCCTTTATCACTGTATTAAAATGTATGTGTCTGTTACAGACAGGGAGCAGAAAAGAGAAAAGATGATGTCTCCTACTCTTCAAGGCCCAAACTGGGGGCATTTTTCACTTCACTTCAGTAAATAAATACTGCATGCTGTCTAATATATGTAAATGACACTGCACAGGCTGGAACAAGTGAGCCTGTCAATAGTTGTCATTATAAATTAACAGAACTCCCCCAGTGTACTCAAAGTTTGCTGCATAGTCCAAAAAATTAAGTAGCTGTTTCATACTGCGAAATTACGTCACTGACTAGTTGATTGTTTGACTTTACTGCGGTTTCCAGGCCTTTTTTTGAAAATCAGTAACAGTTCCATCAGATGAAAATGCTTTATTATAAACCATATTTATTTGTTGTTATTGCACTTGGTTTGAAAAAAATGTTTCTAAACTGCCTGTTGTTAGCAGTATATGAATTTGGATATGCAAATATCTACTGTTGGTTGTTGAAAACTTGATTTAACCATAATGGCATCATTGACTTGTCAAAGTAGACTTGACTGGTCGCCAACTTTAACAATTCTCAAATGATGAACCCCCCACTGGCTACAGGATGAAAAAAAAATCACCTGCACATTAATCTTGCAGGGGGGCAAAAAAAAAGTTGGTGTTTTTTTTTTTTTTTGGTGTTTGAAGGCCTTTAATGATATACAACTTTGCATGATGCTGGCAGTGATACTAAAGTGACTCGGAAAACGGTGGTTGGCTGGTAGATTTTTGACAGCGTTGGCCACAGTGGCAGGCCAACACTGATAATCAAACTAACACGCATTTTCTTAGGCTGTGGACTGTTCACTTTGACTGAAATATGTTATATGCTCTCATGTGTAGGTCCTGTCTGAACCTTGGAGGCTGTCCACCAGCCAGACACCTCTGCAGCAGCTTGAACTGTTTGATCTGGTGAAACATCCTGAATATGTGTCCTCTGGAGGCGGATTTGGCCCTGTAAGTTACTCACCATATTTCATTGTATTGTATGACTGCAATTTAAAAAAATCTATACCTTTTATTAGGAAAAGAAACCACCTCACAAATACTTCAGAAATACTCACTTTTATTGGAACTAATTTGAAAGTACTGAGACTCATGTGGACATTGCAACTCCAACTCTCCCTTTTGTATCGTTAAGGTTGCGGATGATGGTTATGGTGTCTCTTACATCATTGTTGGTGAGAACCTCATCAATTTCCACATCTCCAGCAAGCATTCAAGCCCAGAAACTGTAAGTTCATTACTTTTAAATTGACATCCTATGCTGCCATTCCTTTGTGAAAGGATGTTTTAAAATCTTTGTTTTCCACCTTTGTTTTTTATCAGGATTCCCACCGTTTTGGCGGCAACATCAGACAGGCCATGCTGGACATGCTGGAGCTCTTCCAGCTCAACAAGAAAACCAACTAAAATGCTAGAAGTTGTTTGTAGAAAAACATATATTCTTCCCGAAGCTTGTACAGAATCAAATGTTGGATTTGGGGTTATTTTAAGTTAACTGTCTGGAAATAAGTACGATTGAGAGGTATTTGGAACCATTTCTGTCTGTGTGTGTGTGTGAGGCGTTTTTGTGTACTGTATGTATAGGCAAGGTGAGATTCAGGTGGTGTTAGGTACAGGTAGTGCACAGATCAAAGTTTTTATTTCCAGAACTGTACGCACCAGTGCCTTAGAGACCACAAATGTAAAATAAAAAAGGGCAGAAAGGGAGGAAGAAAAGTAGAGCTGCTGTAGTCTGAGATCAGCTCTGTTTTGACATTTCAGCTGAAGGAGAGTGAAGTAGCATCATCCAATATTTGAATCACATTTTAAGTTGAGAGATGGTGCAATATTTCTACTAGTTTTTGTCCTAGTGTTGAAAATCCTTTGGATAATTTCAAGTTTTCTTCTTAATGGCAGCACCTGAGTCACATGGATCTGGCCAAAGGAGCAAGTCAATGTCAAATATCGTTAAAAGGCGCATGTTGCTTTGTGTCCCATTATTTCACATGATGTAGTTTAAGTAGCTTGATATGCAAAGCTGAACAGTGATCCTCTACTGACAGATGCAAAAAGTAGATCTTTACTGAGAGGAATTACTGTCAGCGTGGATACCAGCTCAAAAGGTAGGGAGCTATTGCTATCATCTAATCAAAGGACACTCATTTCTTTTTTACTCAAGCTTGCAGCTTGTGTTTTTTTTAGCTGCAATGTTTCATGAGGTAGTGGCATGGGAAGATCATGTTCATGTGTGCATATGTTTTTTGTTTTTTCTTCCATTCTCAGGTTTTATTAACTTAGCCTAATATTCTGGGAGTTCTGGCTAGAGCATTTGAAGGAAATACTTACAATGCAGTACAATATGACCACGATAGGTAGTGTAACAAGTTTGCTGTGGAGGTGAAGGATCGACAAGACAGTGTGTGTCTGAGGTGAATCTCACAAACCGACAGTGACTTGTTTTTTTTTTTTTTTTCCAGCTCCTTGTGTTAAAAAGGGGGGTTAACTGTACTTTTAACTCTGTCTTGCACTCCATTACTGGCCCTTTAGTTCAAAAATAAAATACCTAACTATTATGGTAGCCTTTTGTCAAATCAACATGGATGTAAACTAATGAGCTAATTGTAAAGTCGTCAGTAAAATGGTGTTGCAGCTGTAAAGATGAAAAGCAGAATCGCCTAACAGCTCGTAATGTCTCAGTACAGTAGGATATCATTGTTTCTGTTGGGTTCATGTTAGGAAGTGCAGATATACACAGGCTGTCATGTTGTTGGAATGCATTTCTGTTATGTATATGTTGTCAGTTCGTATTATTTATTTTCTTTTAGGTTTTACTTAATTCACAAAACAGAAAAATGCAGAATGATCAGCACTAAGTTAAAGCATTGTGAATTGAAGAATAAGAAACAACGAAATGCTTCCTTTTATTTAAAACATGACAGTTCTATTATCCCAGACTTCACCAGTACATTGTAGTTGTACGACTTTTTATCTCAATAGACCTCATGTTTACGATGCTGCATGGTTTTTGAAGATTAAGCTGTATATGTTTGCCTTTAATTTAAAGATGTGTAAAAAGACAAGCAGCTGATATACCAAAACATGTTTTAACAATAAAGTGAATGTCTGACAGCTGTATCACATCTGTGTGTCTGCTTCCTTTTAAATGTTAACAAGACAAAACACGGATGTACACATGAACATATGCTAACAGTTTCCAAATTTATTCTTAATTTTTGTCCCAAAGCATTTTTGATTCTCAGGTTTCTGCCACTATTACAAATATTAATTTTGTTTTAGAGCATCTCTGAGTATCAGCTGATGAGTTGGGCAGGTCAAGCTGGATGAAATTGTAAGGACTTGAAAATATTGGATAAACATGCTGAAAACGATCAGCTTCACAGCATTTTAACTGGATTTTTAATCCATGTAGATCAGGGGTGTCCAAACTTTTATTTACTGAGGACCGCATACGAAAATATGCAAGGATGGAGAGGCCACTTTCGTATACCTCACCTTAAAGACAATACAGTTAGTAGAAACCAATCTTATGATGGTTAAGATATGCTTAGTTATTGGGTATGCTTAAATGGCTAGATAATGGCTGACAAGGCAAATAGACAATTTTTTAAATGATTTTAGGGAGGCCAATCAAGCAGTTACAAAATAAATAGGTGGTTGTCTCTGGTTCAGTACCAATCAACTACGGCTGTGTAGGATAGCCCTGCTCCGGGCACCTGGGCAAAAGGCAGAAGTTAATCAGTTAAAAGTAGCCATCCTTTGGGTACTGTTAATTTCAGAACCAAACCTGATACTCATCTATCGTATCATTTGTGGATTAAGATTTCAATTTAGATAGAAGTGGTAGAACGACATGCTGCCGTTCCTCAGTTACACCACTAGCATGGCTAACAGTTGCTACTTGCTGGCCTCATTTTTAGCATTTAGCAGGTGTTTAGCTATCACGACCCATCTTCTTTAACCATGAGCTCAGTGAATCAAACCATCTCCTTCCTCGAGAACCAATGAGGCTTTAGGCCTTTCCTGTCAAGCACAAAGGTCATGTACTTCACACTGTCATAATGGTTTAGCGCCTGCTTATTTTGGATGCCTGACCCTCAGCTGCATCACAGGGTTGGCTTGCAGTCATAGCTATGTTTACAGGTTTTTCTTGGGATGAAAATGTTCAAACGTCTTGAAATCAGTCCGGTGTGAAATTAGTTCTTTCCTTTCTAGAGTGTTTATGTAATCGAGAGGAAGTCGTAGCTTGCCATGTGGGCAGGTGTTTCAGCTCAGTTGGGCAGCACCCAGGAGCAAGATCTGCTTTTGCGGGTGTTAGAAAGTCCCCATGCTGGTGCTGCTCGGGGGGTATTCAGCTAATAAGTTCAATTAAACAGGAAGACGTTTAAAGGCATGGTGGAGGTGACAAATATCCAAGGAGGGATCTCTAGTTATCTCTCTCTCTCACACATAGACTTCCACAATGGTACGCTCGCCCTGATGTCACCCTGCCCGTGGCTTCCGATAGCAGGCTAGCATTTCAAGACTGCATTCCTGAGGCCTGCTTACTCCTCAGCCACTATGGGAACCTGCAGTTTGACCACTTAAGAAAATGGATTTCAAGTACCTTTGTATCTTTGCTTTGTACTGTCTTTATTTAAAAAAAAAATATGTGTTAATACTTCTGTGCATCAAGAATTTGTTGACCAGCATAAGCAAAGACACAATAGTGTCTCCATCCAAAAATGATGTGGTGTGCAGATGAACTAAAACAAATCCATACAGCCTTTTTAACAGATGTAAAGCGTCTGGCTTCAGGACAACAAGTCTTTAAAATGTACACCTAATTGGCAAGCTGGAAAACCCATTCACTCAAGAGCAGACACTGAAACCTAAAACCTTGACTTGCACTTTCTAAAAGTAGACTTCGGGATAGATCTGCGGCCTCCGCTTGTCACCGGTTTAATTCATGTGCCACTTGCTCCACAACACTCTCAAAGAAAAGACGAGAGCCAATCTTCTCCCTCTCCTTTTATAAGCTAATCATTCACACAGGAGCAAGGACGTCTCCCATTTTGTCTGGTAATCACTGGGAGCAACATCAACAGCAGAGCAAACATTGTTTTCATTGCAGCTACTGTATGCAGATTATTTGTGTCATTCTTGATGCGGGTTTTGGCAGGACAATTTGTTTTTCCTGCATTACTGGTCTGCTTATGTAAGGTCCTGTTATGCCCCAAACTAATTGGATTAAATGTTGATTTTGCAATCAGGAAAAAAATAATTGGACTACTGTGTCCTGGGGCTAAATGTTAGTTTAAGGGTGGATGTCTAAACCACAGGATTTCAGGGAGGAATTGTGCAATTGTGCCATTATTTTGAATTCAAGTGGACCTCACAGGGAGAACTTCACTATACTGAAAAAGGATAAATCTGAAGCACAAAAACTGCTGTTATAAACTCATTAAGGAAAAATGCTATCGGGGTTTAATTCAGGACAGTATCTAATATCATAAAACTTGGTAAACTAAAACTTGAGTCCATTCCTTTTTCCTTAAAAACTGTGTGATCTTGGTCAGTCAGGGATTTATTCACAAAAATGCCCTTATGAACAGAGTCTTGTCAGGTCTATATCCTGTAACCTCAACCTCACAAACTAAGACACTGTACTAGTACACTTTATGAACGCTATACAGCTGAGAGCTGAACCTTGAGTTTTTTAGTGCCATATGAATCTAAGTGATTAAGTTGAGGGTGTAAATGGAGAGGGCGAGCTTGGAGGTTGGCGTGGAGGGACAGTGCATGTCTGCGGCCAGCTGCACCTGTCTAACTGCTCTAAAGGAGCAGGGTCCTGGGGCCCCAATGTGGAGCTCAGCCAAGGGGCAGCAGGAGAGGAAGGTAAAGAAGAGAAGCTTAGCGGAGGTTGAGCCGAATGTGATTCCCCTGAGAATCTCTCCCACCTCGTGCTCACCGGAGCTAAATATAACTTTTATTAGGTTTAAGTGGAATTAGTGGAGAAGTTAGTGGTCAGCTTGCTCCTGGATATGAAGACATAGACCTTCTGACATGAGGAAAAGGAAGAGTGAGGTGTGCTGATTATGAGCACGTGCATAAGCATGTGCACTCACACTTGTGCAAGCAGATACAACAGTGATATACTGTCATTTATTTTCCTTACCTGTCTTTCAATATGTGTAAAAGAATATACAGGTGAGAGAAAGGGAGAGGGAAGCAGCTTCATTACATGCAGTGCAGCTGTTTTTACAGTTTTACAGCTGTTTTAACACTGCCAACATTGCAGCAGAATTAAACAGAATTAAACATGCTCAATTTAAAGGTTTGGGCTAGCAGGAGTCTGAAGAGGGGTCTGGCTGCAGACCGTACATCTCTGATGGCCACTCTTGCAGATCATACATGTGAGACGCTGTCTCTGCCACAATCTAAAAACACTCTAAAACTTTCCTAATAAAATCATATTAAACTTCCATTTAGGGTCAGGGTAAGAGTTAAGGTAAAGGTTAGGATACCTAAAGTTAAAGCTGAAAACCTGACCTGTAAAAACCTGATCACAAAACATTTAATAAAGTTGAGTAATCAGTCTGCTTCAGAAACATTCTGATACAACTAATGGAACTTACACTTAAGCTACATAGTTAACAGCTACGTAGCTATCATAGCTGAAGCTAGGCTCACAAAGCAGTTACCTAAACTATGTTGCTACGTTTTCTACGAAGCTATTTTAGCATTAGCTACATTTGCCAAAGCACAGGTTGCTAAAGCTTTCTGAGCTACATTGGCTTATGTAGTAACTTTGATTTTGTAGCAAGCATAGCTATGTTATCTTAGACTAAAGTTAATGAAGCAAAAGTGGGCATCCATTTGTGTAACTACTTATTTTTGAAATGTTTCTTAGTCTGTGATGTTTGCAATTTGGGTATATCATGAATTTACCTGCAAGACTTTGTTTACAGATTAAGTTGCATTAAAAAAAAAAAAAAAATTAAAGTGGAAAAACGTTGTACCAGCATAATCTATACTTCAGTTTGGACAGAGATGTGGTGTCAGATGATAGTCTGTGAGAGGGGTTGTCAGAGATGTATGGCCTGCAGTCAGACTGTGTTGGGATTCTGTGCTTGCTCTTACTTCACTTAGCTTGTTAGCTGAATGTTGTACATTTATCTAAGTGTAGTTGCTTATGGGTGACTATCTGGATTAAGGCTGGATTCTGTTTGAAATCCACACCAAGGCTTCTTTTTCCCTTCCATTTTGTCTGCAAAACACCCAAAGAAAACTAAAGAACTTGAGGTAGTGAAGTAAGAAAATGTAAACTTTATTGCAACTTTTTTCATTCTAAGTTCTCTGATTTACAGAATAGAAAACACTTGTAATGGCACAGTCATCGTAATATGTACATTGCTGATACTGCAATAATCCAGACACTTGTCCTGTCTAGACTTAAGAGTGGCATATTAAGGCACATGGTTTGATCAGTCCTTGGAGAGAAGGAATAACACATCAAAAGCCTTTCCTGCAACTTATACATGAACATACCACAGCATTCCATCAAAAGCATTGGATGGGGAACTTGAGAAGTTCCTCACACCGAGGGCTTGGTTGGGAAATCACAGTTTGTCCGTTGTACATTCAGTTCTAGGAGAGATTAAGACGTCAATGTTAAGCAACATAATACGTTGCGCTAAGACTTTGGTGATTTGATAAGCTTCAGTAGACCTGAGTGTTTGACTTGATACAGTAAACTTAATAGATCAAAGTTACACAACTGATTTAGTGGTAAAACATTCACTGCATGGTAAGAGTCAGTCTGTATCATCACTGCTGGCCAGGACTAACAAAGAGCACCATTAGCATACTGACTGTACAGAGAGCAATGCATTCTGGGATAGAGATGGATACACTTTTTTCATCCCCTAATGTAAATATAAAGTTACATCTCAATTAGTTTTCCCATTAAAAATAATTCTCACAAATCATTTGCTTAAAATGTTAAGTCAAATAAAAATTAGCCAAGCAAAAGCAGCTTAAAATTAGGACTGTCCACATGGTAAGCTAGTTGTAGGTATAAACAGTAGGATAGAAATTAAATGTACACTTCAGAGCTAGTAACCACTGCACCTTTGTGACTTTACAGGCTAATGCTTTCAGCCGTATCAGGTACGTCCAAGACAGCTGCAACAGACTGTTCTGAAATAGATGAGCATCTTATTTATGTGTATTTGTACTCTGAAGAGCTCTTTAAACCATGTCTTCCAATCAAAGAGTAACTTGCTTTTGCAAGACTTATTTAACAAAATTGGTACCACTTTTACATCGCTACATTATGTCTTAAGCTAGGCTGTTAGATTACTTAGGAGATGGTTAGCAAACTTTGCATCAAACTTAAACTGGAGAAAATATCATAAACATAAAAAATGTTACTTTAATACTTTTTGTCAGTAAAACAATGAAGATATCACCGATTTATAGGTACTTTACAAGGCTATTAACCATGCTAGCTGTTAACCAATGTTTACAGTCCTAGCCTATGTCTAAAAGCAGAAAGATTGCCTAGCGCTATGCTAATCCAGCTGCTTAAAGGGAGCTCAACATTACTTATAAAGGAATAAAAGTGGTATCTATCATCTTATCTTATTCTCTTGAAGAACAGGTCATGTCAAACTAGCTTTTAAATATCAACCAATTGCGGTGTCGTCAACCAGGCTAACCTTCAAACTGAATTTGACACACATGAAGATGAGAGCACGCTAACAACATTAAAAAAGTGAGCAGCTTCTTTATAAGCCAGTATACAGCAGGTTAGTACGAAGGTAATAGCTAATCTTAATTTAAATAAAGCTAGACTTACAATTACAGTGGCTTGGCCTCAAGTTCTTCTGGTCTACAGTACTTAGGGACATTCAGATGTGTCCAACAAAGTGGTATGTTGATAAATAAGTTAACCTACTCTAGGAATAAGTGCTAAGGGGTAAGGTTGTTGACTGTATTAAGTAAAGTAGTGAAAAACCATGACTTGAGGTACATTCATAAAACATCAGCCGACAGGCCTGATAAGTTCAAGTAAAAGCCCTTCTGATGAGTTAGCAAGACATACAGTACCACGCTGAGTCGGCCTCGGTACGAAGCTTTCTGTGAGCTAATTTCCTCCTGAAGCATTTCCCCCGAGAAAATCGTTCCAAAATTTTCCATCATTCTTCTATATCTTCATTTGGTCTTCTTGAAAGATTCAGATTCTTTTTCAGCAAACAAGGGGCTTGCTTTGTTCCTCCTTATCAAGAGAGCCAGCAGCAAATCAGAATTTAAAGACTTTAAAACTGCAGTATGTAAACGCACAGATTTCTCCAGAACTTACACACAAACAAAAGCAGAAAAGATTCAAAACATCCGGAAACAAATCAGCCAAGAGGTAAAACCAATTAACATATTTTAAAAAAAGAATGAAAAAAAGTCACAAAGGGAAAAAAAATCATTTTGAACTGTAAAGTGCAAGTATAAAAAAATCTTTCTACATTTCATCTCAAGACAGAGCCTTGAGATCAAGTCAATGGTCTTTAGTGGAAAAGTGCAAGTTGAGAACAGCACAAAAAGAATTTGATTCAAAACGGTAACAGGATAGGTCAGGCGACTCATGTGACTCAGCTTCTCCGCAGGAAAACAGCCACCTCATCCAGGGGCACAGGGTAGTCCTGTAGGAACGTCCCCCCATCGAACACCTGGGCGTTCTGGCTGTCCTGCCATTGAAAGCTTCCATCAGGTAAATAGATATCCCTCTGCACCGCACCCTTCTCCACCACTGGAGCCACCAAAACCTGGAAACAGACATACACAGTGATTTGGTAAAACGGATTCAGATGTGAGAGTAGTACTCTTAATAAGCAAGACATCAGGTTACTGCTGGTGTGCCAGGAAACTCAATCTCTCCCCATCAGAACATCAATGAGTCACCTCGTCTCCGATGAGGAACTGGTCATCGATGGTGAAGGTCATGGGGTCATTTGGACTGAGCCACCACATCGGCCGGTAGATGGGGTTTCCTGTTATTCGCCACTCCTCTGCATACTTCTCTATCAGCGGTACCACATCCCTCTGGTGCTTTGCTATGTAGACCCGAGTCCAGTTGAGCAACTAATGGAAGGAATGACATAAACATAATTAGGATTACAGTTAGGGATGTGAAATTAGCTCATGACAGACTCTATCCAGGGTCAATGTTTGCCGTTTTTGGGGCTTGAGCTCATTATTAAAGTAATCATGTCTCTAAACACACTAGAAATGTTGGAAAAAAGTTGCTGTAAAATGTGAAAAGGATGAAAACTATGTGTGAATAAATTTGGTTTCTTCCCAAAAATGAACTATCACACCCCCCTAACAGTACAATAATAAAAAAAAGCACTTTACCTTATTACTATCTACCGTTTGCCCATGTCTGTGCCTTCATTGGAAATTAGCCACCAACCACATGTTTGTTCAGTGTTGGTCAAAAGTGGCCTAAATGGGTTAGAAATGACAAAAATTGGCCGGCATAGACTGGGGAAAAGGGGTTAGTGGCAAAAATGGGTTAAAAGTTGCAAAAATGTTGCAAAAATGGCTGGTTAGAGTAGTTAAAAAGGGTTAAAGAGTGGCAAAAAGAGGCAAAAATGGTTGAGAAAAAAGTGAAAAGCACTTTTATCGTTTTTGAATAGAAAACAACTCAATGCTGTTCTTTGTTCTTTCTTTGTTATTTCTGATAAAACTGACACTTTAGCAGCATCCACGCTAATGTTTTCTGCCATAACTACATCGGCCTCTCGTTGCTGCTTGCTTTGCCACGGCTCCTGTCACTTTCTAACAGGATCCTAACGGTTCAGACCAGAGCTTTGCATGATGGATTCGCCAGTGAGAAACACGGAAGTGAATCCATCTGCTTTGCAAGGTCAGCACAAAGGGGCAGTTGATGTCAAAAATAGTTACAAGTGGTTGAAGGTTGGCAAAAAGTGGCAAAAATGAGTTAAGAGTGGCAAAATGTTTGTAAAAATTTCTAGCTAAATATGTCAAAATAGGTTAAAAGTGGCAAAAGAGGTCAAAAGTGCAAAAATGTTGATCAAAAAGTGAAAAGCGGTTAAAAAGTGGCTGATAGGGGCGAAAAGTAGAAAAAAATTGGTTAAGTGTCAAAGAGTGGCATAAATGAGCAAAACACTGGTGAAAAGACGTTTAAAAAGTGGGACAAATAAATAATTTCCATATCAGAACCCAATTAAAGCATAGCACACTTTGCAGCTCCAAAGTTAAACAATTGTTAACCAAGACGCTAGCACCAATGCTGCTGATCTCATATATTGATACCATTAATAAATCGCAACTGTTGAGGACCCATTCAGTGGGATTTCCAGGGGCCCAGACAGATACGGTTTGTTTGTACTGAAAGCAGGTGAACAATGGTAAGCTCGGGAGTTAAAGCAACAGCTTCATCAGAACTGGACAACAATTTCTTATTTAAAGAAGAGCAAAAAATCAAACTGAAAGCTTCTGGGAGAAAAGCTGTTTTTGCTCTTCTCCAGACCAGCTTTGGTACAAGTTGAGGTTTCACCACTGACTGTGAACAACAATAGTGGCTGCCTGTCGAACTCAGTGGGACTGCATATGCCTACTATGCCATATATTTTTGGCTCTGATTGACCAGTTATGAATGTGTCAGACAGAACAATCATTCAGTCACCCTCTGAAATTGTTTTTCCAAAGGTTCTACCCTTCCCAAACTTAGACTATGGACTTGTTCTGAGATGAATGTGAAATACATGCAGAACCACGCAATGCTTTTATGAAACATCCTGCATGTACAGCTAGAAACTAGCATCTTTACCTGATGAAAGTGTGTTGTAACCCATGTCTCACTTTTATTTTGAAGAGTGGCAGCGTATTAGGCAGCAACTTAACATTTAATTCGCTTATATAAATGTAAAAAAACATGAGTTCACATCAAACTTAGAAAAAGACATATAAGAAAGCTTGAAGTCTTTAAATTCAGGATGAGGAAAAGAAAGTAGCTTTTTAGTACTAAACTACCTGCCTGCCATGACATGAATGTGACTGTGGCTCTTGTGGCTCAAACATGTAGAGCCCACAGATGAGTCCTCATTCATGTTGAAGCATTTTTAAAATTTGAGAAAGAATTGTTTTTCTTTGTAATTGGTGTGGTTTCAGGACAATGAACAAACACACCCACAGCATACTAAACCAGATTTTACTGTCTTATTTTTCATGATTTTGGAATTTATATACTTTTATACCCAGCTAAATTTATTTTCATGCAATCTAGAGCAACTGAAAAACTGAAACCCACAAAAAAAAAACATTTACTTGACTCCATAATCAACCACATGGAGGGCAAAAATATTATTGGCATTGAGGCCTGCAAAAGACATCGTGCCATCTCTACACGTAGACGTGCAGAGCCTGAGCAGCTCATTGTTGACTTGGTGGTTTAACACCGTCCAAGTCTTCCTCCTGTCTCCCTCTGGCCACACTACTTCAACATTCCTGAAAGGGTCACATCCTCTTCAGCGTCCCAGGACAAAAACAAAACTTGACCGCATCTATAAAAAATGTATTTTTATGAGTTGCGATGGAGAACATTTGTAGGAATGAGCTTGAAGTTGCAGCCCGATTGTGAGTGGACCGCTCTCTAATTGAGAAGCCAGGCGTGCGTGTGGTTTTGAGGTTTTATTGCTGTTTGAATCCAATGAGGTCGCTGCTGTGACCTGTCTGTGACTGACTGAAGTAGCACACATTCTGGAAATAAAGGTGTGCCACATTTAGAATACAGTTTAACCCGTAAAAATACATTTTTAATCATATGTAGGAGTTAACTTTCTACTAGAGTTTCTCCTCAGTCTCACTGAGTTTACACATTGAAGGCAATGCAAGAGACCGAAATGGAAAACATTGCTGCTGTCAAATGTCTCGTTGTCCAAAAGCCTATTTTTATCTTTGTCACGCAACTCAAGTCACAACCAATATATTGTGCAGCCTCAGTCCTCTCTCAGTGGAAAAAAGAGCAGTTGATCGCTCCCGCTCTGTCACACTTGTCAATTACTCATGGAAATCTTAATTGCAACAATAAAGTATTTTTCCAAGACTTGTCCTCAAATTCATTATCATTCCTGCTGAAGTGGCTCTCGAGAGCGGGAGCGAGCCGTAAATCTCGAGGAGGGACAGTAATGCAGAACAGATGGACTCTTAACCACAGGTGATGTCAGGAGGGGGCCAAGCCATCGCCGTTCCCATTGAGTGAAAAAGAAGGGAAAGGAGGAAAAATACCCCTTCCCTTCTCCAGAGGCAGCAAGTGCTTTTCTAGTCAAGACCCCAGATTTCATGTTTTTAGAGGCATCAATATCCGTCACCTGACTCTGAGACACGATAGGCTATGTTTTCCTGCCGTTTAAGTTAAACAGTTCAGCTCTCATTTCCAGCAGGTCGGAGTTTTTATAGACTTCATCTCATGCTCCTCTGCAAACACGGCAGTGAGAACTTCTCAGAAAACAGCCTCACACCTGAGGAGAGGCTGAAACTCTTCCCTCTCCTGCCTCATTCATTGAGTAATCTTATCTACTTTGTGTGACGGAGATAATCTCCCTCTTTCTTGTCTTAAGGCGATTAATTTGCAGCATTATTCAAAGCCCATCACAAGCCTGTTACCAAAGTGTTCAGAGGGTTGAAAAGAACCACCTCGCTCAATGCCAAAGGTCCAGAATTTAAGCTAGTGTTTTGTTTTTCTAAAAATGTGTGAATTGTGGCCAGACTAATCCAGCAAATTAAATGGAAGTCTATGGAAAAAGACGCTATTCTTAAACATGTAGCTCTGGCACCTTTAACCTCCAGAGACCCTGCATGTATATGAGGACATTACATTTTGGCTGTCCAATAGCTAGCAGTTATTTTAGCTGAGATTTTGGAGATAATTGTCCAGAATGTCCATGGTAGTTTACATTATTTCATTTGAAATGCTGGGAGAGTTTTGCTGTGAAATTTTCAGGCATTTAACTAAAGATTTTAGGGATTTTTTGAATATTTTTGTGGAATTTTCTGGTATTTTTCAAGTATTTTAAGGAAATTTTGGGCAGATGTTTGTACAGTTTGAAGATTTTCTCTGGATGTTGGGGATAATTCAGTTTTTTTAAATTTTTATGGGAAATTTAGATGGATTTGCTTTGGAAATCCTTGGGTAATTTTATGGAAATTTATGAATTTTAATTTATTTTGAATAAAATTTTCAGAATTTCATGGCAATCAAGGGAAGTTTTTGGTGGGCTATTTTAAATTTGCTAAGACATTTTAAGGTGATTCATGGAATTTTGGAAATTTATTCATAAATCTGAATGGAAATATGGGGGGGGGGGGGTCTTTGAGATTTTCAAGGACTACATGGAAATTTCAGGATATTTGATGGAAATGTTTCGGAGAATTTGCCATGACATTTAAAGCTATTTTTATGGAAATGTGAGAATTGTTAATGTTTGAGAAATTGGGAGGGAATTTTAGTTAGTGGTGTCCTTTGAAATTTTCAAGGAATTTTATAGAATTTTATGGAATTTTCTGTGATTTTTGTGGATGTCTGGAGGAGTTTTCTGCTGTTTTCATGGAATTTGGGGGAATGTATTTAGATGTATTTTGGAGATTTGATTTACAGAAAAGAAAAGGGGGAATCTGGTTGAAAATTTCAAGGAAGTTTTGATGACTTTTAATTGGAATAATTAGGTTTTGTGATCAACCTTCATGGCTCAGGCCTCAAGAGAAAATCTGAAAGAAAAAGAAGATTCAAACCCTGATTTTTTTTTTTTTTTTTAGTGAATGTGTCTAACAGCTGAGTGACATTATGATGAAGAAGGGCTTACTTTGATTGGGCAAACATGCTTTAAGCATTTGCATCATCTCATTGCAAATATGTTATATTTTTACCTTCTCTATCTTTGTAAATCTGAACTTCTTCACATTTGTAAAATAAAAAGAGTCCTCTCTCCATCTTTGACATTTTCTTATCTGTAAATGAGAAATTTGTCCAAATGTCAGACTTTTCTTGCTTTCTCCTTAAGTTGTGAAAAACCAACTATAATGTTCATCCAGATGCCACTGGACAATTCCATGATTTAAAGCTCTAGCTATCCGGGACTATCCAGGAGCTGCAGTGATGTTTTTTTCTTGCTCCCATCTGCAATGGCATATGACCTGCTTCCACAAGATTTGCCTCGTGCTGCCTAAACAGCCCTCTAATTTAACGCTGAAAAAGGAGGGTTGAAACCAGAAAAGGTCCGCTTTTTTTCAAAAAAAAAACAAAAAACAAAAAACAAAAAACAAATAAAACACCAAGGCTGGCTAAGGGTTTGCACCACTTAAAGGTACAGTGTGCCTAATAAGGAATATTAGTGACATCAATTTGTCAGATTCTTGTGGTCGCTGTGGCTACAAGTGAAAATTCAAAAAACACACATCTGTTGTTTAATCCTATAGCTCTTGTACTATGAAAACATGTCGGTGCAAGATGGCAGAGTTCAGTGAGTCCAAAACAATTTCTAAATTTAAGCGATTGAACATTGATGAAACATACTGTACCGATAAATATTATGTTCAATTCTACCAAGTTGTTTCCACTAAATGTGACTAAATATTACTCACTGTATCTTTAATCGGCTGGAAGGAAAATGTTGAATTTTGAATATTTGTACAAGATCCCATTTTGCAATTTATTTTTTGATTCAAGATGTGTTTAGATCAAGCATAAGATTTATACCCGATCTTCTCCCACAACCCAGGGTGGCGTATGAAAGCTGATGACAGGAAGGAAGGCTGCGATCTCCAACCAACGGATGAACAACTCCTCATCTGTGACCAGCTCTCTAGACAGAGAGCCACCTGAAGATAAAGAGAAAAATAAAAATATCAGTTGAACAGCTAAGGATGGTTACCAAATCCTAACTTAGGCCGGGCACACACTAGACGATTTTTTAATCTGAAATGATTTTAAAACCTTGGGAGACCACAGACTTCAGGACAACTTCCAAAGATTTTTCATCTTTAATCCTCTGAACACACACACTAGATGACTCAGCCAGATTGTCAGATCACTGGAAACCACACACCTGCCCACCCGCCTACAACCTTGTGTGATCAAGTGACTTCAGAAAAAACAAACACGGATGTCAGTCGATACCGTCCTGCTGTCTTTCCACAACAGGCTGTGCTGGCATGCATTACAGGTGCAGCAACAATCATAAAACAAGAGAAAGACTCAGGACGAAATCCTGGCTGGAATTAAGGTACAGTTGTGTTCATGGTCATGAGCAGTGAAAGTACGTATGATTTGTCTGGTGACCCTACCCAGTGTGCTAGCTCTCATTGGTTGCTGTGGGTACTCCGTCAGCAGCCTCCCAAACCCTGAAATATCAAACATGTTTGATATTTACGATTCAGGGTTTGGGAGGCTACGACGTGATTTGGAGCAGTAAATTAATTGTGTTGACACCACACACATGCAGACTACTCAGACTAATAATCGTTTGCAATGAGGCTCCAGTTGGTATACGCCCCCATGATCGTCGGGGGAGGCAAATCTTGCCCCAAAACGGGCTTGAAATCCTGTAGTGTGTGGCCAGCCTTAGGCCTTAAAAAATGAACAGTGCAAAAAAAATCCAGGAAGAAAGAATGTGTATTGACCAAGGTTATTATCGTATATAAAACTAACAAAAAAACTCAACTGTGGGGGCGGGAAGTGAGGTTCTAACCCTTGCTGGGTTTTCTTTAGTTTGTGGTGTTATTTTTAATTTTCTTCCCCTTCCCTCTTACCTTAACTTTTAGGGTTCAGGTGCCTAACCCTCGTTGGGATTTCCTTAGTTAGTGGTGTGTTTAACTGAAATTTCACCCCCTTCAGTAATTTTTAAATTTCTATTTACAAATTCTGCTGTTTTGAAAAATACTCTCATACCATAACCTCTGACAGTTAGCGGAAAATATATTTAGTTGTCATTCTGGTTCCAGCTTGGTTAATGTACGTCCCTTTCTGCCCTACGGTCGAGGCCAAAACATCCCACCATAGAGGTCTGTAGCCAGATTCTCTTGGCTGTGTCAGTAGTTTGTGAATGCGAATGAATTGCTTGAATGAGATTCACTAATAAAAACTTTATATAGCAGCCTCCATCAGCAGTGTGTGAAAGTATAGCCTGGCTTCCTCCAGCGAGCTCTGCATAAAGGGACAACGCTCTCTGACACCACTGGAGGCTGGTGCCACTACTGCCTAATACTGTATACAACCCTACTTCAAAAATAACCAAATATCCTTTAAAATATCCCTTTATACCCCACTGTTTATTCCTTTTTTTATCATTTAGTTTGCCTTGTCATGCCTTTCTTGAGAAAATAGTACAGCTGATCCAGTCACAAACAGGAGTGAAAGAGGTGGTCTTTTCAAAAGTTTGAACTAGGAGCCCATTTTCAATTAAAAAATGCTGCTGCCATGTAAATAAACAACCAAAACACAACAAAAGTTTACTGTTCTTAGATTAAATCATTGCCATATAAACAATGTTCTTGCCCACATCACGTGTGTAAACTTGATGTGATTGACCATCACAGAAATGTGAACTATTACAGGAATGTTGTTCTGAAAAGGTGAGATATGTTCTTTCATATTTTGGTGAGATTGACAACTCAAGACCATTTATCTTTCAATGAAATGGTTTAAAGGTCACATATTTTACCCTTTCAAGACAAGTTTATATTGCTCTCAGAGGTCCTCAAAACATGCCTGTGAAGTTTGTTGCAGAAAAAACACTCCAGTATTGGATTTATGCATGTCTAAAAAAAAAATCTCTTTCAGCTGTTTCTGTGTCAGTAGCTTTAAATGTTAATGAGCTATCTGACTCCGCCCCTCACGCCACCCCTCTCAGGAAATGGATGTGGCAGGGAAGAACTTTCCTCCAAGCCGGGAGGGCCAACCAAACCTGGGGGTGGAGCTAACCCCACAAGTCATCATGAGGGGAAAATCTGAGAGTGGCTTGTTTCAGCACACATTTTCTGAAAGGTGGAGAAAGAAATGGGGGAGGGAATGGCTTTTTCTGATTCTTGGGGGGATTATAGACAGGCCGGGGGCACATGTTTTGGCTAGAAAAGCCTGAAAAAGAGTATTTTGCATAATGTGTGACCTTTAAAATTTTGGAAGTTTTGTAAGAAGTAATACTGGTGACCTAAAGGCTGTGGTATTACCTACTGCATCAGGAATGAGGAAGTTGTATCCCAGCAGAGTGTGGTGCAGCAGGGAGGGAATGATGCCCTTCAGACCCATTGAGCTCCAGTCTGACTGCAGGGGGGTCATCCTCACAAATAAAGGCTTGTGGCTTGACCTGAGGCAAGAAAATCACCAATTTAGGAACAATGATGCTTCGAAGAATCAGTGAAACAATGACAAACCAAACCCTGGTCTCTAAATCAATGTAGGATTGAGCCCTACAAACATGTTTACCGTGTCCCTGCTGTCACAATGGTGGTGTCTCCTATCCTTGTGGCCACATCGGCCAGCAGACTGATGTAGTTGTCCCCACTGAGAGCCTGTGGCGATCGCAGTCCCTGCTCCTCAAACAGATTCCCTTCGCCCCCCTCCAGTATGACGTACTCCATCCCTAAGTGGGCCTGCAGGGATCCCACCCTGTCCAGGAACCAGCTCACCGCTCCAGGGTTTGTTATGTTCAGCTTTACACAGAACTTCCCACGCCACTGACTCATCACAGGGACCTGGAGAACAGAAAAAATTACACACAATTATTTAGTGTTTGCTTGCTGCTAATGAAGTAATAGATGTAACAAATAAAACCTTTTTTTTTTTTTTACATTGCTTTTCTTTTCTATCAAACAGCAGCTTGTGAACGGAGGAAGGCTGTGAGACAGATGGAAAGCGTCCACTTTGGAAAAGTTTGGTGTCTGGTTTCATTTAATAAAGACTGGAGTGTTTTCAAATGTTAAGGAAAGTTCACTGTTTAGACTTGGAATATGTTTCTATGAATGGATCGATGACACTGAAGGGAAAGGAAGCAGTGCCTTGTGTTGTACAGTGTTTATAAAGTGAGACGAAGCCTAGAGGTTTCTGCACGGACAAAGCTGAGTGCTGTACAGGATCATGACCCGGGTCTCACCAGCTGTCCCTGGGGGGCTGAGGGCAGACTCAGCCAGTAGGCCTCGGTGCCGTCCATGAGGGAGGAGTGGAACTGTGTGGTGTCCACGGCCAGGAAAGGGGACAGAGTGATGGAAATGTTAAGAAGCTTGACAAGTGGGAGGTCCCTGGTCAGTCTCTTGGACATCCCCCTTCTCCTGCTGTTGAGGTAGTCATGGTCCTTCAGAGACACAGAAAACACGGACAGTTACAAACATGTCAACAGTACCACAATACTTAGAGCTATAATGGACTAAAATGAACCAAAATAACTTCAATTAACACTAACATGCACTAAATGAATTCCTTTATATGGATAGAGATGATGCAGCCCTATAGGCCTTTTGCCTCTGACATCATGATGTCTCCCTGTGTTTCCCTACCATTTTTCCTTGGAGCTCCCCTTTATGTACCTTGGGGAAGCTGAGCCCCCCCCCCCCAGACCCACACAAAAAGAAAAGTGATAATTTGCTGTTAAATTGATAAAACCCTTTAAAAAAAACCTTTCATTTCTTCTTAACAACAGACTTTTGTATGAAGTACTACATAACTGTTTTATCATGTTTATAATTTGGGCTGCCTGGGAGGAGACAAACCCTCCACTCTTCTTAGAAGGGTGTTTCTGTGGGAATTTGTGCCCATTCATTCTGGAGAGCATTTATGAGGTCAGGCACTGATGTTGGACGAGAAGGCCTGGCTCGCAATTTCAGCTCCAGTTCATCTCAAAGGGGTTGAGGTCAGGGCTCCGCGTGGACCAGTCAACTTCTTTCACACTAAACTCATCAAACCATGTCTTTATAGTCCTTGCTTTGTGCTCTGGGGCACTGTTGCACAGAGTTGGAATAATAACACTGTCCAAAATGTGTTGTTGTGCTGAAGCATTAAGATTGGCCTTCACTGGAGATAAGGGGCCTAGCTAACCTTGCAAAGCAGATGGATACGCCCATTTCCTTGTTTTTCACTGGCGAATCCATCTTGCAAAGCTCCCATATGAACCGTTTGGGTCAAGTTAGAAAGTGACAGGACCAACCAGCGTCGAGGGGCAGTACTTTCAGGCTCAGCAGAGTCGTGACGTAAACAAACAGCAGCAAGAGCTGGTGCAGTTATGGAGGGAGAGATTAGCGTGGATGCTGCTAAAGCGCCAGTTTTATCAGAACTTGACAACATTTCTTCGTTAAAAGAAGAACAAAGCAGCAGTGAGTTGTTTTCTTTTCAAAAACGTCAAAAGTCGAGTACTTACATGTCTATAGTCACCATATTTCACGTTTTTCCTCAGTAGCTGCGCACATGCAGCTCAATAGCAGCTACATCACGTGTTTTGTTGCTCTGATTGGCCCGTTGAGATGTGACAGACAGAACGTTCACCCATTCGCACTCTGAGTTTTTTTCAAAGCCTCTGCCTTTTATCAAACATTTCTGACTGAAGCTTTCCCAGCTTAGGGCCTAGCCCAAACCCTAAAAAACAGCCCCATACCATTAGCCCACCTCCACCACCAAACTTCACAGTTAGCACAATGCAGACAGACAGGTAATGTTCTGCAGGCATCCTCCAAATGCAAGCAGAGAGGCGTGATTCATCACTCCACAGAACACATTTCCTTTACTCCACAGCACCAATGTTGGTGTTCTTTACACTGATCCATCTGAAACTCAGCATTAGACTTGATGATGTGAGGCTTGCATGCAGCTGCTCAGTCATGGAAACCCATTCCATGAAGCTCCCACTGCACAGTGTTTGTGCTTGCATTAATGCCAGTGGAAGTTCAGAACTCATCAGCTGAGGAATCAGCAGAAGTTGGCAACATTTTGCCCCACATGCCTTAACAGTCATTGATTTGTGATTTTACGTGGCCTTCTTGTGGCTGAGTTGCTGTTGTTCCTGAACGCTTCCACTTTATGATAATATCACTTACAGTTGACTGTGGAATATCCAGCAGGGATTAAATTCCATGAATAGTCTTATTGCAAAGGTGGCATCCTTCAAGGTATCATGCTTGAAGTCAATGAGCTCTTCATTACACACATTTCACATCACAAATGGAGACTGCATGGCTAGGGGCCTGATTTGATACTCCTGCGGCAACGAGTCTGATTGAAACACTTGTATTTAATAATTAACAGGTATAGCCAAATACTTTTGTCTGTATAGTGTAGGGAAACAGTCTATCTGATGTTTCAGATTAGTTAATTAGTATCTGTGACAACAATCCAGAAAAAATCAGCAATCATTGACTACTCTTTAAATTGATGCTAATTTTTCTATAAATCTGTTGAAGACAGCAGTTATCATTATTTTTAATATTATTTGTAGGGTCTCACTCAACAGTATGGTTCAAATCATGCATCAGCTTCACTGTGGCTCACAGTAATATGAACCCAAAATAGAAACTAATTTTTGCAGATATTTGCTATTAAGGGTAATAAGGTTGGCTGAAATAACTACATCTTTACAGCGTATTGATTATTAACTGTACTTTTATGCAGATATCTATAAAAAGTGATGAATAAGCATAGCATAAATATTTTCAATGAAAGCTGCTATGTCATAAGCATCAATCCTTTGGAAACTACATGGTAAAGTAAAGCATGGATTTCATGTTACATAATCATGAAGCGAACATGTTCAAGAGCAAAAGATTGACCTTGGAAGGTGAGCCTAGTGTGGGAAGAAAGGGTGGATTAGCAAGTATTATGTAATTTCTAAGAACATTGTTTTTGTCCTGATATTTGAAGCTGTTTCACTTTTTCCCTAATTTGATTATGAGTCAACTTGAATTGTCAAACACTAAAACGTGAACTTAAAGAAGCCAGAATGCAAGCCTAAAAAAGGTCAAAGAAGAAAGCAGTATTATGAAGGATATCAGCTTCAAAAACATGGCAAATAAATTATCAAACCAAACTATTTTCCAAAACCAGCCATCATTCCCAAAGACTATGCACAGTGGAAAAGGAAGGCGGCAGTGTGACTGATAATTTATGAAAACTTGTAAAAACTGGAGTGAAAGAGAAGCTTAGTTTTTACAGAGGATCATTGTTGCCAGTCACACTTCTGTGCAGCCCTACACCTAAAAGTTCCTGAAGTTTCCATGCATCACCGTACGCTCGGCTCATTCTTTATTGAGGGGAAGTGGCTGATTCAGAGCCAAAACTGGTGTTTAATACCTTTGATTTACCAGAAGAATAGGGATTATGGGAAACTGTTTTCAACCAAATGGCATCCATCCACAGACATGTTCATTCCTAATTCTTTCACACCTTCTGAACAGTCTGAGCTGGTGATGGCCTATACGTGTTTATAATGAGAACCCAACCTCCCCGATAGATAGAGTTTGTAAAAACACCTCTCCCTTCCATTCAGCATCAAACTGGAGTCAGTCTCACCTACTGGAGTTAGTCTTGGCTTCAATCCTGTCATATCTCAACACATTCATTTCTTCACCATCCCACAAACACCCCTCTAAGAGCAACCTGAGATCTGTGAGGAGAGTTTCTGTTTGTCTTCTCTCAGCTATATTTGTTTTGTAATGGAACATCTCCAAGTATTGACTTAGATCCACTCTGACTGTGGTCCTGCTGCTCCTGTTTCCAGGCAGTTCCCAGTAACATTCAAGGAAAGTAGCTGGATAAAAGTGAAATAGTAATAAACATGGACATGAGAAGAAGAGAGGAAAAACACCTGCCTGCCTGTTTTTGAAAAATAAAACACCAAATATGGAGAAAGCAAGATAAGTTCAGAATATCTTAAAGGCACAGTACGTCAAATTTTTGCACTGGAATGTCTGCATTAATAAAAGAATGACTACTCCTTTATTATATATATATATATGTTTCATTTGTATCCTTACATTAATCAGATGATTCAAACAGTTTTCAAAGCCAGAGAAATTCTTGAGTATTTTATTGGAAACACTGGATGTTCCATTTAAACTGATCTTTATTTTATTTTGAGCTGCTACTTGTGATCAAGATTATACTCCATGATGATCTGCTCCATTCAGGACCCCATAAACGCTGTGGACCCACTAAACATTTCAAAGTCAAGTTGAGTAGAAACATAAGACAGAAAACAGTTGTGTTGGGTGAATCTGAGCAGCACATCTTTACTCTTCATCTTTTGTTATTGCTTTGATTGAGAGCACCTCTAGCAGGGATATTTACATACTGTGGGTTTAAAATTTCAGGACATAATTTGTCCCTCAGGTTAGTCCTCTTCACTCTTGTTCTAAATGTTTAAACTTGAAGGCAAAGCCCTTAAACCAACCTTTTCTATGTTTGACATTTCAGTGAACCTGTCTACCCTCCCTCACTCCTCCTGCTCTCTTGAGATCCACTTAAGGAAACTCTTTCATCTCTCTCCCTGACCAGTTCTGAGCCCCTGACCAGTGAACCCTTGGCCGGCTCTAAGCCCAGATGGCTGAGGAAGAGGATTACACAGCTAGTTGGTGTGAGAAATGGCTGCACAGAGAGGAAATGATCAAAAAGCTAGCTAATTTACGAATCTAAGCTGAAACAAAGATACACATACAGTGACATCTTCAGTAAATCATGTGTGGGAATTTATTTTTTGAAACATGCAGTTGCACCAATTTTAATGGGATTGTTTTGATAAGAGAGAGCCATTGCATGCATAGTCATGGCCGTAGCACAGAGGGGGAAAGGGTACTGATTACCAGGGCCCACAGTAGGGAGGGGCCCTTGGGAAGCCTGCAATGAAATGTGTGTTTATATTTATTCTTTCCAAGTAATTAGTGTCCTTACTGAGTCAAAAGCAACTAAATGAATTGGTCAACGGACAGAAATTTGTTTCAAATACAGGGAAATAAAATTCTGGGGGTACCCTGCTCCTCCCTTAAAAATGTCCAAATGGTATGGTCCAGCGCTGTGAAATAATGCAAGAAAATGTAATTAACAAAAGTAAAAATATTGCACATACACTGGGAAATGGTGGTTCAGAAATACATTTTAATGCTTAGATATTTGTAAAAATGGAGCATGCCTATTTGTTGACTTGCCAGCCAGTTAAGGGGGGCCCTGTGTAATATTCCATCTGGGGACCCAAAATCCCTAGCTACACCCCTGTGCAAGGTACTCAGTGCCTTCCAATGAAAGTTTTTTTGTCTCAACACAATAATGTGAATAACTTGGAGTTTTATGACATAACTTCACATCTACCATCATCACTTTGCCTCAGTCTAGCGTGCCTACCTATTTTTTGTATAAAAAGCTGCAAAATGATACATTTTTGTTTGCTGCAGAGAGCTTTGCCTTTGAAAGATCAAGTCTAGGTGTGCCCTGGGCCTTAATATGACTATACAAGTATCAAAGAAATTTGAAGACCACTTAAAAACTAACATTTTCTGTAGTAATTTTGGTTTTTCCTTCCTGCATCTTTGTTTCATCTGGATTTTTTTTTTTTTTTGATAATTTAGTGTAAATATGACTTACAACAGCTACACATTTTTTTGGGATTTGTTAAAATATATTCCTTTAGAAACAACTAGTGTAGTTCTGTACATAGTATAGTGCTGTAAAGTACAATGCAATACAATGTTTTACATCACATGCCTGTACAGTGCAGCATACAGATGCATCTAAGAAAACTAGAATATCAAGTAAAAGTTCTTTTCTTTCCCTGTGATTCACTTTTTTTAAAAAAACAAAAACTTCCTTATATTCTTAATTCATCTCATACAAAGTGAAATATTTCTGGACTTTCATGTTTTAATCTTGATGATTGCTCGTGAAAATCAAGAATCCGCTATATCAAAATATTAGAATGTTGGTGAAAAGTCCAATTTGCAAAAGTTTCCTCAGTCTTTATTCTCTCATTCCGGTTCAGTACACACAACTGCAATCATGGGGAAAACTGCTGACTTGGCGGTTGTTGAGAAGACAATTACTGACACCCTTCACAAGAAGGGGAAAGCCAATCACTGTGAACCTGAACCCCATAGAGAATCTCTTCATAACACCCCAACAGCCATGGGCCTATTAGCTCCATGCCATGTTGCATGGATGCAGTTGTTTGTGTAAAAGGGGCTCCAACCAATTACTGAGAGCATAAATGAACATCATTTTCCAGTTTGACAGATCTTTTTTGGACTGCTGTTTTGTGATATTCTAATATTTTGGGATACTGGATTTTTTGATTTGTATGAGCGGTAGGCAATAATAATCAAGATGAAAACAAAATTAGTCTTGAAATTCTGTATTTTACTGTGTAATGATGAATCTAGAATATACCTGTAGTACTGTAAATTACTGTAAAGTATAGTGCAGTGTAGTGCAGTTCAGCAGGCTTGGAGCAGCTCATACCATATCAGAAAGGAGGGTGGTGGAATGTTCATTAAGGCTGATGACTCCCTCCCCCAGCTGGTGTCTCCTCAGACGGTTAGAGAAGGTCCTCAGCTCCCTCTCCACCTTCGGCCCTGAATCCACACTGGCAAGCAACTTCCAGAACGGCAGCCTGAGGCACACAGAGGAATCACATGATCTGTTCAGTTCACTCCCACCAAAAATTCTTCAGTCACAGAAACTTCTGAGAACTTCTTGAAACTTCCAAAGCAAAATCCCTGCAAAGAATATTTCGTTTTACTAATGTGTGAACTGCTATGGTTAAAATGAACTATAACTGCCTCAGAGAGTTTGAATTAAAACATGGTGTAGCAGTTCACCATGTCTGTGCCTGATTATACAGTGAGAACTACAACAATTAGAAATGTTCAGTATTGCAAGGCCCATCCACAAAGTCCCTCTACTCCTTTCTCCAGAGCAGGACCTTTTAGTGGGCAAAATGAAGTCCTTTGAATTTTATGAAGATGTGGAAATGCACTGAGGGCCTCCAAAAAGTCCTGCTGTAAGTTTAAAACCCCAGGCATCCCGATCTAAGCCAAACTTACCACAGTGCCTTCATGTTGGGCAGCTCCCTACTGTGCTGGGAGAGCTGTTGCACTGCTTCCTGGTGAGCAGCTTTCACATCACGGGCCACACACACAGAGTACTGCAGAGGCAAACGCTCCATACTGGGCAGTGACTGCAGGCAGAACTGCTGTCTGCTGTCCACCCCCAGCTGCAGGGGAATATCCGGAGACACAAGCACTGCTACACCTGCGTGGAAGAGGATACAGGATATTAAATCATTACATCACGCTGGTCAGAAATGAACACACGTTGTTTCAGAGAATGACATAAACAGATTATATAATATTTCACTTGAAACAGATCTGAGCCAGGCCTTGATGCACGGCAATAAAAAGTTGCGTACGTATGAGATACACTGCAGATTCCTCTAATATGACATAGTGCACAAGTGTTACTGAGACCAGGATGAGAGTAACGGATGGAGTGTTGTGGGAGGTAGAGTGTGGGCTGTGTCAGCTGATATAGCTCCACTCAGATGTGAGAAAAAGACTCCCTGGGATGAGATATTGCAGTACACGGTTAGATGAGTTTACACCGCTGGCAGCTTCTACCTGGGTCGGTTACACTGCACACCAACGAGAGGAGGCGAAGGTAGATGAAGTATGAATCAAAAGGAATGTTGGGGTTAAAGATCTGTTTTCTGCATTAAAACAGCACCATCAACTGTTTTCACTAGTGTCTTGCCCCATTAATGCATCATAAACCCCTTGAGCTCACTCACTCCAGACAAGAACATTTCAGGACAGTGAACCTGGCATTTTCCAGATTGCATGTCATGACGTCAACAAAGTATTGCAGAAGTCGCTGTGTATGTTTGCAACCTAAACCAGATTGGGATATTAAAAACAATAAAGTTAATCATTTCTGTACACTATTTGAAAAACTACTGTGCTGTTACAAAAATTTCACTTGCAT
Source organism: Cheilinus undulatus (assembly GCF_018320785.1). Taxonomy (NCBI): domain Eukaryota; kingdom Metazoa; phylum Chordata; class Actinopteri; order Labriformes; family Labridae; genus Cheilinus; species Cheilinus undulatus. Next base: position 34,110,536 of record NC_054873.1, read on the forward strand.
TTTGCCAGTGGATTCACTGGGAATACTCTCAAAACATCATTATAAGCTACTTGTAGCCTCTCCATGCTTGCTTTCTTGGAGTTTGTCTATTAGAGTGCAGTGCACTGAGGTGTATCGTACGCTTTAAACACAGTCAGCGACACAGCATCTGAAGGCAAACTAAACCTGCAAGCAGGAATATCAGCTTATGCATTTATCTTTCAGCATTGTCGGTAGATGTCATCATTAACAGTGATTGATTTATATGGACCCACATATAAATGTAAAGCATTTATTTGGCTCTTCTTTCATTTTTATGTTCACTAATGACATCTAAGTTTGTAAAAGATATTCCTGTTTTAAAAATAGGGGCTGCAAGGTGGCACAGAGGTTAACCCTGTTGTCTCACAACAAGAAGGTTCGCTTTCCAGTCAGGGCCTTTCTGTGTGGAGTTTGCATGTTCTCCTCATGCATGTGTGGGTTCCCTCTTGGTATTCTGACTTCCTCCCACCACCAAAGACATGCTCATTAGGTTAAGTGGTGACTCTAAATTGGCTGCAGGTGTGAGTGTGAGCATGCCTGGTTGTCTCTGTTTATATATCAGCCCTGTGATTGGCTGGTGACCAGCCCAGGATATACGCTGCCTCTCACTCAATGACAGTCGTGATAGGCTCCAGCCCCAAATGATCTAAACAGTATAAAAGATGGATTAAAAATAGTTTTAGAAAGTCAAACAATAGAGGTTGGAATCATGTAAATCTTCTTAGCTTAAGTCTTAAAAGACTCAGAAAGAATGTACAGTATGTTCAAGTAACCCTTTAAATAAAGAAAGTGGTCTAAATGCAGGGTAAATAGCCAATCATGGTCAAGGATTTAGAATGGGGCTTTATCTTCTCAGGAGATTGTGTGGTCTTTTTTTGCAGGTTGGTTTGTTATGCTTATTCACTATGTGGAACCAGCTTAACTCCTCTCAACTTTACTTTTTTCCCGTTTGGAATTGTACCTGGTACCAAGCGCATTTTTTACCCCCCCCCCTCGAGGTTCCAAAAGAGCTAAGCAGGCACTAAAACGTCATGCCAAGACACTGCAGACCACTGAGGGGTCTGTGCTATGACAAAAAAGCAACTACCCCTTTCCTCCATTGTTGTTTTGTTTGATGTCATGGCAGTCTCACATCATTGCACAATGACGATCTAGCTTATGTTTAGGAGGTACAATCAAAGTGTATTATGAAAAATGAAGTGCCTGGCACCAAAACTGAGTTGCACATCATTATTGGCATACTTGCAGCCACAGACCTGCCCTACCTGCTTTCATTATTATTATTATTATCAGTCATATATGTTATTATTACTGTTGTCAATGAACTATGCATCTCTCTGTTGGTTTCCTGGGAAATTCACAAGGTCGTCTTTTACTTTCCACTGTACAATATTCATACTCATGGTTGATAAATGTTAGGTTGTTAAGCACATCTGGTTCAGGCTGAACCCCCCATTAATGGATAGATCATCCTGTAATTAAACATGTCCAGTCCCCAGCAAAGGGAACCCCTTTCTCTTCTGCTGTATGTATACAGCATTTCTCCAAGGCCATGTGAAACGATGAGATTATGTGAAGCAGATAATCGTGCCCGCAGATGTAGCTGCCCTGCAAGGAATGCCTCATCCCTCTCAGGTTACCTCTAACCCCCCATCCTTACCACTTCTCACCCGTCCTGACTCCCACCTTCTCCTGCCTGTTTTTAACTACCTTCCCCTCTGCTTCTGCTGTCGGTCCCATTTCAGCCTTCAGCCTTCAACCCAGCGTCTCTCGCTGCTTATTTGCCTGAATCAGCAAAACTGAGATTTGGGATTGAAGTGATCAATGTGAGGATTAGATTACAACATCCAGACTTCGAACCCAGTCTGGCTCACTTCACGTCCCGTCTCAAGTTTCAATGGCCTCACTGTTCTCCCTAAGGCAGGGACCAGGAGCAGACCGGATACTTGTGTTCGTTTATAATCAGATTAATACTTTCAGAGATCAGTGACAAACTGTGTAAAGCCGAGCTGAGAGCCTTCCATCTCAGGGCGATTCTCACGTGTTTGCAATGGATAATGTCAAAGAGATACTGGTAACTCCTCAGCTGCCTCTCACAAGGTATTAGGTCACCTCTCCACTGCCTGTGATGGACACATAAAGGCAGACAAAAGTAGATTTTTACAAGGAAATACCATTACATATTAAAACTACGGGATATAAATGGCATAAAGGAATTTCCAATAAAGCCAAAGTGGTGTGAAGCTGTGCTTCTAAATAATGTGCCTTCACAGAGGACTAGAAAGTAGAGCAGGGGAGAAAATGTTATAGCTTTATGGGAGGATGGAAGAGGAATGCAGGCAGTGGAAATAGAGGCGACCCGAGTACACCAGACACCGAGCAGCAGTAGAATGATGTGCAGATACAGCAGCCTGCAAACAGTGTGAGTGTTTTACCAAAGTGCACACAGGGTGGAAAGTGGAGTTTAAGTTTGCAAGCATGACTTCTTGAGTCATATTTAATTTTTATGGGAAATGACACTGCAATGCTCCAAAGGAAGCAGAACAATGCTGAGAAAAAGCGGCCGTACCTTTTAATCCACATGCAGTTCGGAGTGTTAGATATGCAAAATCCTCTTTGAACAACTCAAATAAAACTGCATGGATGAGTTTGAATCATCAGGGAACTCCTTTTTTGAACTTCTAAACCTTGTTAAATAGGGAGAGAGCTGTGTATGACACACATACTTGTCTTTGACTCGGACGCACGCAGCAGACTGAAGCAGGAATCAATAAGTGTTATTTAAAGAAAGTGAAGCAGGTCTGAGGCCTTGAGTTACAGCCAAGATGGGGTGCCCAGGAGTTAAAGGGAAAGAGAGAGAGAGAGTCGGGGGGGGGGGGGGGGGGGGCTATTTATAGAACAATTCCTTAAACACTCCAAACTTCCCCTGAAATATTTTCCACTAGCTCTCAAAAGCAGAATTACACGCTTGACCAAGCGTATCCCCTCACCTTTACAGCAGCAGACAGGCAGGGGTTAAAATGCATGACGTTTTCTGATATGACACGGATTTTTCTAATACGCACAAATCCAGCAACCCTCATCAACTCTTCGAACACAATCAAACACTCTTTACCATGAAACTATAGACTTACAGGACAGACAGAGCAGGACTTATAGCGCTGTAAAGCTCTTTCACTTCCTCTCTCTGAGCAGGCTGGACGTTTGTAGCGTTTGTGACCTTGTGCACTTTCTGATGAGTTGAGATGGTTTTAATGTGGTGTGTGGGCTGCCGGCCTACTTTGTGCATGTGTTCCAGATGGGCCTCTCTCTTTTACCTGTCATAATTGTTATTTAAGACACCTGTGGGTACTTAAAGGCCTGCCTAAGGTTATAAAAAGGTGTATTCAACACTAGCTATGTGTCTGTGTCTGAAAATGTGTGCCTGTGTGGGTTCAGGCATGCGTTTCCTTAACAATGGAAACTTAGTTTCTGTGCCCAACCTCAAGAAATTGATGGCCACATAACTGGGATTTTGCCATAGTAGTAAATTTCCAATTCCACTTATTGAAAAAATAATGAAACACTAAAGAGGCGTTCTGTGCACTTTTTGTCCCATCAGTCAGTTTTATTGTTTGAGGGGTGAGATGCTGGGTTTTTTGAAAATATAACAAATAAAAACATGTCTTTCTAAATAAAAATAGACCAGAAAAGATCATGTTATACAGCATTATTTGTTGAATTATAAATAGACAACAGACTGTTAAATTAGAAATCACTTTTCAAGAGGTTCCAATTTAGCTTTTATTTACTATTCATATGAATAATGTTGTTGATTCTCTGCCCACAGAACTGGCTGGGCTCCAGAAAACCCCAGTGAATGGACCCTCCCCAGTTACGATGAATCAACGATGTCAGTGCATGTGTGCTGGACCAGTAGCATTGGTGCTGGCATCCTGGATAACAGATACCTCATTTTGGAGCTGAAAGTGTACAGAGCTATTATTGGGTCTATATGTAGAAATGTTTTAATCATGCCACTTGTTGACACCTTTTCACCACTTTTCCACCCATTTTTTCCACTTATGATCCATTTTCACGTCTTTTTCTACCACCTTTAACCCATGTTTGCCAGTTATTGCCACTTTCAACCCATTTTCACCACTTTTTTGCAGCTTGTAACCCAAATTTGCCAGGTTTTGTTTTTTCATTTTGGCCACTTTAATCACTTTCAATACACTTTTAATCCAATCCAGTTCTTTCCCCTTTTATTCCATTTTCACTCTTTTTATCACTGTTTTTCCATTTTCACCATTTGCTGCCTGTTGAATCCATTTTTGCCACTCTTTCCCACTTTCAACCCATTATCAACACTTTTTTTGCAGCTTGTAACCCAGTTTTGCAAGATTTTCTTCTTACCCGTTTTTGCCAGTTATTGACACTCTTATCCTATTTTAGCCATTTTTAATCCACTTTTAATCAACCCTTGTCAAATCTTGTGTTCCCATTGTCACCACTTTTTTGCCACTTTGCCACATTAACCAATTTTTGTGAGTTGTTACCACTTTTCTAACATTTTTGCCACTTTTTTTCTGTTTTAATCCAAATACACCACTCTTTCCAACAACCAACATATTTTCATCGACCACTTTTATTCCATTTTTGCGACTTTCTGCCTGTTTTAATCCATTTTAACCACACTTTTCCACCTTTCAACCCATTTCAACCATTTTTTGCCACTGTTTTTTTCTGCCACTTGCTGCCCCTTTTAATCCATTTTAGCCACTCTTTCCCACTTTCTGCTCATTTTTACCCCTTTAATGCCACTTGTAACCCAATTTGGCCATTTTTTTCTGTCACTTTACCTACTTATGCCAGTTGTTACTTATTGCCACTTTTATCCCATTTCCCTACTTTCTGACATTTTTAATCAATTTTTGCTGCTTTCTGACATTTTTACTCCATTTTTGTCACTTTTTTTTTTTTTACCTCTTTCAACCCTTTTTGGACAACTTTTTATTTTAACCCCTTTAATCCTTTTCCCCCCACTTTTTACCTCATTCAGCCCATTTTCATCACTTTTATTTTTACCACTGTTATTCAATTTTTGCCACTTTCTGCCACTTTTAATCTATTTAAGCCACACTTTTCCACTTCCAACTCATTGTTTCACCCATATTGCCACCAAAGTGCCATTTTGCAATTATTTATCTATTTTTTACATTAAAATTGTCATTCAGTATTATCATTATCTAAAAAAAGGAAAAAAGCGTTTCTTGAAATACATCTTGAAAAAGGCTATATGGTATTAAAGAATGAATAAATACAGTTCATTATTGTTTCTCTGATAAGACTGGTCATTATTCAGTAAAAAAAATCAAATATACTTTACTCTGGATTGTATTTCTGCTGACCTCCATAGACCCCCCATTTGGCAGGGCCCCAGAAAGCTCTCCCTTTTATTCCTACTTATGGGCGGCCCTGAAGATGATACAGTATTGTAGGCGTTCCCAAACTTTTCATCCTTTAACCACCAAAATAACAGTGCCAGGGACCGGGGACCCCTGCCGTCTCTGGAGGTGGTTAAAGTATACCATTTTACACAAAGCATTGTAAGAAATTTAACATTTTAAAACTTTTTTTTTACACTTAACTTACATAGAATAAATCTCACTTAATAACCATGGTTTTGTTTTGAAACACATTTTAAGGATGTTTATTTTTTTAATAACAGATGAAATATACTTAAATAATTTCAAATTCCTCTTTGTTGTTTTAGAAAACATCCTGCAGTATTGTATTCTTCTTCAGTTCATAATTACTTTGTGTTCTCTGCACTTTTGTAATTGACTCAACATCACTGTAAAATCACCTTCAAGGACTTTTGAGTATAAAAACTAATTGTTTTTACTCTGATTTAATTATTTTCTTAAATCTGAAATGGTGATATTTGCATATTTTTTAACCATTAGCTAATCAAAGTTTTCCAAAAAGTCTGTTAAAATATTTTTACCAAGCTAAAACTAATCTTTCCTGCTTTTTGTTTTGGAATGCAGGCCATGAATTAATGAACATGTACCATAAATGTTGTGAAAGAGCTCATGAACACTGTAAAAGTATGAATTCTTTCATAAGTCCCTCTCTCTAATGTCTCCTGCCTGTTGTCCTCCATGAAAACTATTAGGTAGGTGATGGAGTGTGGAAAATGTTTGTGGGATGAATTTCGTACATTAAGCCTCTCATACGAGGGATGACAACATGCTTTTGACAAAGCTTCATTGAGCTAAGTGACTCATTGTTAAAGCGTTTAACCTCTGACTCGTCCACACAGAGCGGGAGCAGCTCAGGGACCTCCACTGTGACCTTTAGAGCGACATGGCCGGGTGGCATGTTTAACTTTGACATGCAAGCTGAGGATTTCAAGTATTTATATCAGCGTGACATTCATCTGTGACTTTTGGATGGTGGGAGAACTATTGATCTGGAAGTTTTTCAGCAAAATGATTTAAAGACAAAGTCAGGAAGATTTCACTGTTTTGTCCTCAGATTTGATTGGAAAGCTTCAATTGTCCCCAAGGGGCAGTTTCGTTTACAACCAAAGTCCACACAGGCAATAAACATTATAAGGAATGCACAAATACATGCACACAGTGGCGGTTGGAGGGGCAGGGGCAAAATGTTAAAAAAGGCACCTGCTATGTGCAGTGGGGCACCATCATTCAAAAAGATGTCAAACAGTTACAGTGAAATAGTTAGAAATCCTAAGATTCAACTTTTTTCTTTAAATTAGGGCCGTCAAAAGTGATGCTTTAATGCGGATTAATCCATGATCAGGATTAATCTGATTAAAAATTTTAATGCAATTAACCCATCTACAGTGCTGATTGACTTAAAATCCCTGAAACATCTCTGGCAACACATTTTGGGCAGTTTGTCCGAGTAGGGTTACCATCGAGCATGCTGCCATGCATGCACAAATGGGCCGTTGATCTGGTAGTGACCAACCAACTCGATATAGAAGATGGCTAATGTGTTGCCAAGCGGGCAAAATGAAACATGATTAATATAGATTAAAAATGACTTAATTTAATCATGATTAATGGAAATTAATCCACAGCAACCCTGTGATTAATCTGATTAAAAATTTTAATCGCTTGACAGCACTACTTTAAATATGATCATACCTACTACACCTACAAATGGATTAATGTGGTTGTCTTGTATCAAGATTTTGAATATAAATTCTATCCATTAATTCATCTGCAGATGTCCTGTAATTCCATCAAGCTTCCATAAATGTGGCACCATCTTTATACAGAAATTTTCTTGGGATCCCACACCCCTAAGGGGGTGCAAAGGATCTTAGGGAGGGTGAAAGGATTTTTCTGCTTTGAGGTTGTTGGACTTAGGCTCACATTAACTAAAACCATAATAAAACAGTCTTTTGGTAAGAAAAACACATGTCGCCTATTTTCTCAGGGTTTGATATATACAGTATCCTTGGGCTCAACTGATCTATGAGACAACAGCTTTGATTTCTATCTGCCTGCTCTGTCAGAGAGATCATAAGACAAAACAATCAGAACAGCAGAGGATCACATCTTTGGATCCCACTTGGAAAGAGTGAGTCAGAGATAATAGTAAAGGAACAGCGTGGGCAGATATTGATCTGAAGGAAAGAACTATTGTAATAAAAGATAATGAGAGACCAAAGAAACAACTGGAGGTCCAATGAGAAATACAGCATGATGCTAATCTCTGGTGGGAACTTCATAAAGGTGAACATGGAAAAAAGCAGATAAGAAGTGACGGAGGATAAATGACTTTTATTGGTCAGCGACACAGTTTGAGTTATCTCAGTCAGCTCTGAGTCCTTATTTGTTCAGATGGACTGGGAAACTTCAAACAGAGCCACGCTATCTCATGTAAGCAAGCAGTTACTTGAGCGCTCATCATTTCATAGTTGGAATTCTTTTTTAATGATTTCTTATGGGTAAGGATGTTTTTGATACTTCTCTTTCTTCTGTATGGGTTGTTTTATGTTAGAGCTGATCGTCTAGCAGGCTGCTGAAAAAACATGATTATGGCTTTAAGAAACATCACAAATATCAAATGACTTAATTGATTAAGTAGGAACGGCTTGCAGTAAAAAAACAAAATTGAATTAAACCACATAAATAAAATAAAGCTGTGATAAGTCTGTAAAACTGACAAAAATAACACCTTTTAAGTACAAAAAATCTATAAATTGGCAAAATTTACCACTGGAAAACTCATTTTTTTGCAAACCTGTAGCAAGATCTAACTACACTATAGAGTTCTGTTATCCTACATTAAAATAAGTTATTTGTTAAGAAAATACCCGTGGTAAGGTTACTAGATGAGTTGGCCATATTCAACATTTTACAACCTTGGCCTATATTACTAAATATTATTCCTCCATTTGTCATGCTAAAATTTCAGTGACAACATGACATTTGACACTACGACTCATTTTTGTAATGAGTGAGTTTCATCAGTTTTTCATAGTTAGTTACGATCTTAGGTCCATTCATTTAAGACATAAGCATTTTTTGATTTGATGGATGAATTTCACATCATGAAGGAGAAAAGCTGTTAAAAGGGTCTTTCCTGGTTTGCACTACAAGCTAAACTTGCAAAGCATTCTGGGATCACCTGCAGCCTTAACCAGAAAGGCCACTTTCAACAGCTTTTCTCCCTCATTATTTGAAATTGGCGCACTTGTTAGTGAATATACCTTATAGAGTGAAGATTCTTTATTGAATACAGTCTTTGATTCAAAATAACATGCGAGTCTTGGAGGTGTGCAGAACATAGCGGCACATCATTAATCAACTTTGAAATGTATTGTGGACCACAACGTTATGGGGTCTGGGGATGGGGGGATGGAGTCATGTATTCTGGGGGAGCTTGGAGGGACAAACATGCAGCTGGATAACAATAATGATCCACAAAACATAGATAAGATACAGCAAAATGATAAACATACAGTATTGTGTGTATCACAGAGGTTCGATATGGCACCTGAGAAGAAACACACTGTTACGTAAAATCAAGAATTTCTTTGACTTTGAAAACTCTCCAAAAGATGTGAGCAGGTGATTCTGGAACAGCTCTGGTCCAGATCATCAACCCAAATGGATCAAGGTTTTTGATGTGGTTGCTAGAAAAAAAAAATCAAGGATGTTTTCATTTTAGGGGCTAAAAGCAACCCATAAGAACCTCGTACTACTAAAATGTTGGCATACTATCTGAAGTCATCTTAAAAAGATAACTGAAAAATTAGAAACTGTACTTTAAATACAGTTTAAGAACTTTAATGAAGAATTATTGCAAGGACAAGGACAAAACTCAGTTTAATAAAAAAAGACAACTGTATTGAAAACAAATACCATAAAGATTATAAACTAACTTCAATAAAAACGGATCAAATGTTCTTTCTGCTTCTTTTTCTCACAGTGCTGTTGCAGCTGATCCCACCTCTTTGTCCAGCTCTGCATGTGTGACTCCATCTGTTGGGACTCTCAAAAAGTGAACAGATCCAAGGTTTTTGGGATTGATCTGAAAAAACAAAACCATTGCTGATGCACCATACCTTTTCCAGATATGTTCTGAGGTCTTCTTCCTTTCTCCTTTCTCAACTCTGGACCTGTCTGCACCACAGAAGTTGTTGGGGACATTGTCCCTTGCTGTCCCCATTCTGATCTCTCCAGATCACCTGTGCACTGGTACTAGGATTTGTTCTTCTTCCGACTCATCCTTGGAAACCTCTGTGCACATGGGACTCCATGGTGCTTCCATCTGGAAGGTGACCATCTCTTCAGGGTTGTTCCTGTACCATACCTGTGGTATCTGGTTGTGCTCTTGGCCTATTTCTGGCATGCAGGACCAACGCCCATCTACTGTACTGTCTCCATGATGCCCCAGCTGATGTCTCAAGCTATTCTCTCAGACACCTTCAGGATGTCCCACATCACTGGCTCCTTTTTCTGCTCAGCTAGATTGGTACCCACATGCAGGGGCTTCATCTGTATCTTCTCCCTTGGTTCTCACCTGGTTGACATAGTGGCTGATGCTCAGAATGGTTGGCGACTCCTCTATGTGCTGAACTTGTTGGACTGGGGGTTGGCTAGCCATCGCTTGGTGTTGCTGTCACTCTTTTCTCGCTGGCCAAGAAGGGTGACATCCCCATCTCCCGAGTGGTTGTCTTCGCTATGGAGTCATGGGAGGTAGGTGGACTTATCAGCTCTTCCTCTGGTCCCAGTGTCCAGGCACCAAGCAGCTGGATCCACCACTCGTGCCAGAGGAGGACGATCCCCTTGCCTCACGTCTCATCAGGGCTTCTTATGATGGGCAGTCTTCGGTTGTTGATGATCTGGTCACTGCAGGAAACTCCTTGGTCCTTGTCTGCCATCATCCTTTCCAGGACGGACTTCAGATCTTCTATCCTGTCATAGCGGCTGCACTGCAGGACAGGTATCTTCATCTTGCTGGACCAGGTGTTGAATCCATCCCCCACAGCATGATCTGGTTCTTCACTGCAACTTGCACTGGCCTCAGCCCTCCTTCAGGCTCTGGAGATCTTTGAGATTCTTGTCACTCATCTGTAGTTGCAGGTTCAGGTGGCATCAGGCCTGATGTCCCCCCAGTGGCCATGGTCCCTTGTAGCATCTTGAGTGGAGATGAGATGCTGGCTGTTGTGGCTATTCAGCTTCACCATCGGAGATCCCTTTGCTGTCCTCGATGGTCGCTTTTGACTCCGGCTTACTGCTGAAGTGATGCTAGTGGTGGGATGACGACTCCAAGCCTCTTCTCTGGTCATTGAGTGAAGCCTGCCCCTTTAGGTTACCCTCTTGGCTGATGTCTCCTCACAGCTGTGTCTCCTCCAGGTGCTCCCACAAAAGCATTCACTGGTGGCTGACTCCCTTTGCCTTTGTCCAATAGTATACCCCTGTTTAGGTGGTTCTGGAACAGCTCACCATCCAACAGGTCCGGATCATCGACTCTGGCTGCAGTTACACCAGAAATGCCACTAAACTGTTCAAGATGTCAGGTGGGTTTGTCTAGCTGTCCTTCAGCATTGCACCCAGGATGGAACAGCCTGCATCCAAATACTAATGTTGACCACCAACTAGTAAATGGCCACACCAAGTTTAGAGCTTATTGGACAGTAAATATCAAGGACATTTTAAAATTTCGGGGCTAAAAACAACCCATAGGAAGCTCTCTTGAAGAAACTGCATTTTAATTACAGTTTTAAAAATTAAAAAAAAAAAAAACTGATGAAAATGTAGAATGTTCAAATCTATACCTTAATTTGGATGAGAGAAGAGGATAAGGGAAAATGTCTAAAACACTTCCCCTTTTGGTGGAGACTCCCCCAAAAAAAGATCTTATATGAGAAAAAAACTTCCTTCCAAAACACAGATTTGTGTCTGAAACTCTTCGATCCATCACGGTGTTGGGATCAGAGGAAACATTGTGGTCCAGTAGGATCAGAGTGGAACTGCTGCAGCTGAGGAGGGGAATCATGGGTAACTTGCAAAATGGCTGGATCAGAAAATCTTCAGATGCAAAAAAATAAAACAAAGTTTCTTCTTTTGCAGCTCTTAAACTCCATCGTCTTGTTGAGGTCCTCCTTCAGAGACGACTCAAACTTACTTGATCTTCAGCCAGGGGGGAACTAACACACAAGTACCACAAATTTGTCCCTTTTTTTAAATAGAATTTTCACAAACTTTTTCTTAAAGAGGGGTAATTATACTTTTCCGATTTTTAAAACACAAATATAAAGTCACAATGTTGGGTGTCCATACTTCACGTCTGCAAATTTTCAAACTGCAAGATAAACGTATGTGGCAGTAATCTTGGAATTAGACTGTAAACTGATGAAAACGGTTCGTTGGGAATCTCTCTGAGATCTTCCCGAGTTGAGATTTCGATGGAGCGAACTGATGAGGTCATCGCAATGGGATCTCCTGACTGGTTTGTCCGTGCTGCCGGCAAAGCAGAACAGACCACCTCCACAAGGCCTTTTAGCCATTTAGTAACACAGTAATTAATCATGTGCCAAACAGATACGTCTTTCTCTATCCTTTGCTGCTGCTGCTGCTGGTTTTCTTCCCCCTCTCTCTCCAAACTATCAGGATCAGACTCCGGGTCTAACACATACGGGTCGTATATCAAAATTCGCCATATTTTACTCAGTCGGACCGGTTCATTCAAAGTTTACAAGTAGCCACAAACATAGCCACATTGGAGGGGGTGGGCACAAAACATTGAGTCCTGCCGCTGGCCAGCCTCTGGAAAATTGGCCAATCGGAGGAAAGCAGGTCTGTGGTGATTATAATACTTTGATACACACACATAGTGGTTTCTTTCTCATTTTACAACATCTTAGCTGTTAGAAAAAGAAGAAGTTTCTCTCCGCCTTCAACTACTTGCATCAGAAAAGTGAAACATCCTGTACAGGTTTCTTGAATCTTATCTCTTCTTAACACATTTTCATACATTTGAATCAACATATAAACCCAGCATGCTGCACTTAATATCACAAAATGCTCTTAGCAGAATAAATCTTACTTTAATGTATTGATTATAAGCCCTGAGTTTTGACATTAGCTGCTTCAACACACTTGATTTTTTATTGCTCCTTTCTTTATTCTGATGAGGATGTCTTTTTTTTTTTTTTTTTTTAACTGTGAAACCTCTTGCGTCCATCACAATCTGAAGTATATTTTGCTTGCAAATTAATCACATCCAAATGAAGATGGGTATTAAAATATTTAACATCATACAAAAAAGCTTTAGAAATGCTTTAGCTGAATTTTTCTTGAATAGTTGATATTTGAAAAAAAGAAAATATAAGATTTTAGTGCAACACTTAACATTGACTACTCTGAAATAATAATAATAATAATAATAATAATAATAATAATAATAATGATAATAATAGTAGTAGTAGTATCAGTATTTTTATTAGTATGATTATCATCATCATTATTGTTATTATTATTATTATTATTATTATCATTGCTATCTCTAAAGATAACTTCAGTTATCCACTAGAGCTGTACAAACAAAGACTATTTGATTAAATGATTGATTGATTGAATCATTTGAACACAGATAATTATAGAAAAGAACACAGCTGTATGACCTTAAATAAATGTTCAAATGCATCCAGGAGAGTTGCAGAGGTATGTATAAAGAAGGCTAACCAGCTTTCTCATATAAAAACAGAGCGATTTTTCAGTGAGGGTTTTTGCACATTGGGATGTGACAGTAAATCTGTGTGTTGGCTTGATTGGAGTCCTGATATCTTGTAACATATTCACCAAACATAGGTGGAGCTGGCCCGTGCATGCTGGGATTGTTTTTCTTTCCCACAAAAGTAAACAGACTTTTACATGGAAGATTACAAAGATCTGAGAATGAAAACACTGAATTTGAATAAAAATGATTGAATGGATATTTATATTTGAAGCTGTATGCACAAGTTTTCCAAAAAGTTGCTTTAACTTGTGTTATCTTTTTAAAGTGAGAGGAGTACCTATGACATTGCAACTGACTGGACAAAAAGAAATACTTAGTGTTTTGAGTTTATATTCTAATGATTTAAAACTCAGCATGACAAGTCTGCTTCTCTTTCCACCCTGAAACAAAGACTGCAGCATGTTTGTGTTCCTCAGAAAAGATTCATGAACGGCAGCACTCCAGGGCTAATAAACCGATTAAAGAGACGCCATGTCTTGACCAAACTGTTGAATTTTATTTATAATAAATGTGCTGATAAATCTGCATGTAGGCTTTGTGATGCTGCTCTTCAGAGAAACACATAAACATCGCCGTTTTAGGGCATTGTGTGTTGTAGCTGTTTTAACCCAGTGATGGTTAGGGTCTTATATTTGTTGTGTATGAGAGGGCTTATGTGTGCATGTGGCCTGTCTGCACCGCCTGTAGTTAGTCACCGGAGCACATTATAAATGTGTTATGGAATATGTAGCTGGGACTTGATAACCTGAGAGGACTCATGGGAATAGTTAAAGCATGAGGAGGACAGTCAGAAACACAGAGCTACAGAGTGATAAAACAGCTGCAGACTGTGAAGAAAGAGTTCAAAGTGAACAAAAAAGAGTGAAGGACGAGTAAATGAGAGACAGAAGAGTCAAAACAGAGAGGCAGAAGATAGGAAACACGCTACTGTGTGGTGGAGTGACATTTGAGAGCTCTGCCAACTGGAGAGACTTGTCATAGCCCCACCTGTCTTTATCCATACAAAAACAACGTGGCTACTAAAAACAGATTAGGGATGACTGAAGCCACTTCCTGAATTAAAAATACAAGAGAGGGGAAGTTGTGTCAAGCTTTGGGGGCTTATTTCTACATTTACCCAACCTGAGGTTACAATTTCACAGGTTTATACAGGCTAGTGTAAGAAGTGGATGATGCACTGTTGAAATAGAAGAAAATAATAAATGCCCATGTTCAAGGATCTAGGAAATCAGCTACCCTTACATCCTGCATTTCCCTACAGTGCTATGGAGTGTTCAGTGGTTGCAGATTTCTAGGGTAGAGTTTGCAGCACATTGTCCTGCATACTGACCAAACCCATCCTTTCTTAATGATGGCTCCAACTCAGAGCTTTCCTTTAAACAGAAACATGACTAATAAAAATCCTGGCATTGCAGCAGCACTACACTAGAGATAGAGGGTGGTGAAAATACAATAGCATTCAAATTGGGATAAGAAACTTAAATACACAACAAAATAGAATAAAGATAAAATTAAATCAAATAGAATGAGACAGGAGGTAAAAGTAAAAGTACTGCTCTATAAATCTGCTAAAAAAGTGAAATATATCTAGTTTAAAGTTACTTTAAGTACTCAGTACTGAGCAGCAACTAAGGAGTTGTACAGTAGAAAATGATCTTTCCTTTTTGGCAAGAAAAACAAGAGAACAGATCTTACAGCAGGTTGTTCAGGTTAAGTCACACCTCTATAATAGAGGAAAATACACTGCAAAATCGATCATGTAAACTCAACTTGTGTAGAGTTAAAATGTAACACTTTAAAAGTGTATATTTTGGTACATACATAGCTTTTAAAAGTGTTTAATGTTTTACAACAAAGCTGCAGTAACTCTTGAAAATCTTCAGCAAGGTGGCTCTCCACTGGTAAGAACAAAGCAGAGTCAACCTCATAGAGAGGCAATGCATACCAGTGCATCTACTAAAGTCACAGGTGGTAACTCAGTGGATAACTTCATGCATGGTGCAAATGTGTCTCACATCAAAGACATCAACAAACCACCTGAAACAAAAATAACTCCCAGGGATCACTGTCAAAGGGAACATACAAACACAGTGAAACACATATAAAGACCATCTACAAACTCTGCCCACCTCTGCACAACGGGGAACTCTTCCCACACATCCCCCTGATTTCAAACCACAGAGGTCCAAGCTTAGATCAGTTGATTCTTTTCAGAGTTAAACTAGCACTGGTGGATCAACATTGTCAAATAATCCCAACACTGAAGTGATTCACTCAGAATGGAGTTAAAATTTCACTTTGGGAGTTAAAATCCACTCAGAAATGGTGGAATCATTCTCTCTCTGTGTGCTACCATGTCGTCAACAGACCTGGAAAAAATACAAGAGTTTTGTATTCAAGTAAAAGTACAGTTACTCTGGTTAAAACTCAATTAGTCACAGTAAATGTAAAAGTAATTTGTTATGAACTTTTTTAAGTTTCTCATCTTATTTATTTTTCAAGGTTCAGGTCAAAGAGATATACCTTCTGTGATTTGAAAAAGCCAAAGTTATGATTTGATCTAAATTTTGGATTGAAATCTTAATCTCAGTGGAAATACAATGGTTGAATAAAGGTTAAATAAATACATATGAAAAAATCAGACCTCACTGTTGATAATGATAGTCTAAGCTGAAAATGCAAAAAAAATGTAAAGAATTTAGCAAAGGTATTTAATGGCTGAGGGAGCAACAATATATTAAAATATTGTGTATCATATACACAAGTTTGTGAATTTGCTTTACAGCTTCTGCAGTCGAAGGACGTTTCCTTGAACACGTAGCTCCAAATTTCTCCCTGTCATGCATCAGTCAGATGTGAATGAGTATGAGTGTGAATGACTGGGATTAGCTACACTTTCCCTGGCATAAGTGTATGAATATAGTGTGAAGGGATTAGTGTGACCTGTGGTGTTAAAGCACTTTGAGTTATCAGATGACTAACGTGGCAAAAACCACCTTACTGTTCACCAAAACCACATGAATTATAAACCACGATGCAAACGTATGTGTGGGGGTAAGGGGTTTTCTGAATAAAGACATCCACAACCAAGTTGTTTCTGCAATTAAACTTGAGAGCATTACGAATTACAAAAACTATGAATATAAATACAACTATATCACATTTATATTTGAATTAAATCCATGCTGGAATAATATTTCCGTTCTGCTTTCAATTATTTTTTAATTCTATTTGTTCATGCAAAAATAATAGCCTTTTACAGCCAAAGAGAGGAACTCAATAATCAACTTAAGACTTCAATGAACAAAATATGTCCAGAAATATAAACTACATAGAGTCTGCCAAGACTAAGAAGGAATGAATAATCTTCTTAACTGTGCTGTATAATCTCCCATAATGATCCCACTCACTGTGAAATTTCTCTCCATCATTTCTTTTTCTTCTGTTGTTAACAACAATAACATTATTGCAATTTCAATCTCAAAGGACAGCTGATGGACTGAAGAGACTTGTTAACTTTGCTATTATTGAAGTTTGAGTGAAGGGGCATCTTGACAGTGGTTGAAATTGTGAAGAGAAGGGATTAGTTTGATTATGTCTGAATTAGATTTGCCAAAAATGTTTCCAGTGCTTCTCAAGCCCACACTCCTTAGAACAAGACAGCTGACAAATGATGAAAAGCTGACCAGTGTTGTGAAACAAGGAAACAAAGTCAACCAGAGTGTTATGGAAGAGACAAAGCTTTTATTGCAGAGGCAAGCTTATATAGTATTTTATAAACTGTCCATAAATAGATGAAAAGGGACTGCCAATTTTATTGATAGACCACTAAAAAGAGGATCAATCAAAGGTTCTTGTAAATGGCTGCTTGAATTTAAGTAGGTTTAAATAAGACAAAATCACAAGTTTTGGTGTTTTGATGCAAAGAGAAAAAATCTGAAACAGAAAAGAAGAAGGACATCAGGGGACATCAGCAGTCCTGATGTCAACACATTAAAGACAACACAGAAAAATAAAAATATTGCAAAGTAGTGTTCTTAAAAGTATTCAGTAGGTGAAATGAGGCTCTGCAAAGTTTGTGCAGGAAAGTGGATGATGAGGCTCTAACTTTAGTACTTTAGCAGGCTGGCATTACTTACTGCCATAACTGAACCAAAACAATGCAGTAATTATTGATATTGTACGGTAAACTAGATTACAAGGTTGCAAGCATTGAGGCTGAATGCATACATGAGCAGGACGAGAAAATCGCAGACTGCAGGAAAAAGGAAAATCTGAGGAAGATCTAGACTGAAACTTTCCTTTTGTAAAATAAAGTTATCCACTGGGAGGTGAACAGTGTTTGAACCTTTTCTCGCTTTACTTCTGATATTAAATCCATCAAAACAGCCATCAAGGAGAATTAAATCTCTCCCCAATTTAAGAAAATGTGACTTTGCTACCTGTGATACACTTGTTTTTCTGATTGTTAACCCTTTGCTACAAGACAAGACTATGCACTAAGGTCAAACCAGTAACGGAAATAAAGGCAGTCATCTGGAGGTTATGCTCATTTGAAACTAACTAGTATCTTTGATTTTTATCTCATTACAGTATCAATTACATGGACTTCATCTGACTTCATCCAAATAATGCAAGATGAGGGAGAATGCTGTTGTTCTGAATATCAGGACAGTTGTGATTAAGTCATGGAGGATTATCAGGGCATGCTGATACTCAGAATATCAGCATGACTTTGAGTGTGATGTTAGATTTACACCACCTTAGTTAGAAAAGATATACAGCGGTGTGTCCAACATTTAAGCCATAATAACCAAATCTTAACCTGGCACGCATCCATCTGGAAAACCACTCAGACAGTGTTCGGGAAAGGGCAGAATCTGATTAGATGAATGTCCTGTCTGTCACATCTTTAGCCAATCAGTGCAACAAAACACGTGATGTAGCTGCTAGCAAGCTGCACCTGCGCCCCTACCGACGGAGTACACTCCATACAGAACTGCATAACGCAAACCATGGCGACTGTAGACATGTCAGCACACGACTTCTGTTGTTTTTGAAAAGAAAACAACTCACTGCTTTTCGTTGTTCTTCTTTTAACGAAGAAATGTCATCAAGTTCTTATAAAACTGGCGCTTTAGCAGCATCCACGCTAATGTCTTCCGCCGTAATTATACCGGCCTCTTGTTGCTGCTTGCTTACGTCACGACTCTGCTGCGCCCAAAAGTACTGCCTCTCGACACTGATTGGTCCTGTCACTTTCTAACTGGCCCAGAATGCATCAGACGGGAGCTTTGCAAGATGGATTCGCCAGTGAGAAGCATGGAAATGGGTGTATCCATCTGCTTTGCAAGGTAAACCAAATCTTATTTTGAAATTAAATACAACATTCAATATTAAAGTAACTAAACTACACATTTTGTTGTCACGGATAGTGTGAGCTGTTTTTGTTTAATGAAGTGTTTAACAGGCAGACCTATGGCACTTAATTGTAAGGCTGGTACTGTTGGACGGTCAGTCAGCAGCAAAAGCTGATCATATCCGGGACCAGAAGTTGTTATTATTTAATGACCTGTGGAGACGGCCAAGTTATAGGGCCGAGTTAAGAGCCCAACCATTTCTGTGGGCTGCCTGGTTGGATTGTAATTTTAGGTTTATTAAATTTCATTTATTTAACTGGCAAGCAGCAGACATTCTTCTGAGCTTCTTTAAGGTTATCTACATATTATCACAGTCCAGCTATTTTGTATGGTTCTCTTTATTTCCTTTTGTAATGCAAGCAAATGAAACCAAGCTGCATGAGTAAAATCAGCTGCATCAGTTTGGAAACTTTAAATGATATCATTGAAAAACCAGCAGTGACATGTAACCAGTTTTTATGATTCTACATTAGCATTAACCTGATACGCTTGATATGCTGTTTCATATTTCCATTGCATGGATATACTGTATTTCACATTCATCTGGGAAAGCTCCCATACAAAGGGTTTGGGAAGGGCGGGACTTTTCAAAAACTTCTCTGAAAGTGGCTGGACAAATGTTCTGTCGTCTCATTCATTACGGCCAGATCAGAGAGACAAGACAGAATGAGGTTGTTGGCATGCACTGCTCTGGTAAGTAAAGTGAGCTCTGCAGTAAGGTGCTGCCATAGATTATGAACAGTGAAGCTTGTTGTTGGATAAAACTCATGTCGAGGCTGGTTGGGAAAAATGTAGAAATGTCTTGCTGGCCAAGAAAATGTTGGCCAAACATGTAAGCTATTAGCTTCACCGGCAGCATTAACTACTACCAGCTGGCAATACAACCAAACTCTGTCCATAACTATAGCTTAGACCAGTGGTTCCCAAAGTGGGGTTGGGAGCCCTAGGGGGGTGGTTGGTAGACACTTAAGGGGGGTTTGCTTTCCAAAAAATAAAGAGAAATATAAAATGATCAATGGTAATTTTTCAAGCCATTATATTAAAAAGTATCCACAAAAGGAGTTTGAAATAAAACCATATTCATCAAGTGAAATGCTTGCTTAAATGTAAGACATGTGTAAAAAATTGTACATTATGTTTTGTGCAACATCAAACACTTTAACCACCTCCTCGGATGGTGGGGGTCCCTGGTCTCTGGCGCTGCTTTTTTGGGGACACAGGCTGAAAAGTGTGGGGACTCCTGGTTAAGTCTACTCATGCTGAAGCAAGTTGGAAGAAGAGAGAAAACATCTTTTCAGCTGTGAAAATCCTTTTGTGCGATACTTTGGAAAAAGCTAATCACTCCACCAGCGCAGTACAGCAAAACCCAGCACATAACTATCACAGGTCAGGAGAAAGCAAAAACATCTTTTCTACCATGAAAAGCTCTCAGTGCTGCTGTTTCTTTTATCTAATAAAGAAATGTGGTCCAGTACTGATAAAACTGCCACTACACTATAGCTAAATCTGAGCTAAACACTACAACGGCAGCAGCCATTACTATCAGCTTCCAGTACAACTTAACTCCACCCCTAGCCACCTCCTTGTCTCCTGAAATGATGCTGATAGGTTGGGTCTGTTCTCAGACCTGGCACAATCGTTTCAGAAGATGAAATTGCCTGATGACAGACAAAGAATCTGGCCACTCCATCTACCTTTCACATGGTTTCATCAGTGTAATTGTAAGAAAAAAATCTGCTGATAGGAGAGCAGCACAAATTTAGGGCCTCTGAAATTGTGAAAACAATTACCTCTATGTCAAATGTGTCCATTACAAAAATCCTAGAGCTAAAAACATCCTTGAACTTTAAAGCAAGATATCATGTTAAATGCACCTTTAAAGCTCCAAAAGACATTGTTGTCATGGCTGAGCATCAGTTTGCTATGTCGGGGGTTATGTACAGTATGTGTCTCTGACCAGTTACCGAGCAACGTGGAAACAGTTGTGGGTCTCTTCTCTAGTGTGAGTCAGTGTGGGTTTCTGCTGTGTGCAAATCTGAACAGAGAAACAAAGGGTTACAGGGTCCTGATCACCACTGTCGTCCTCTCACAAGGTGGAGAGGGGTTTAAGTCATGTGAGGCTCTTGTTAAGCCGGCCGCTGTGTTACATAACATCCCCAAATCTGCATCAGTGTTCGTGCCAGTGTGTGAAAGTACACACTTTTGTTTCTGCAGTACAATAATAAATGTGTTTTAACATTTAATCAGTTAACAACAGGTGATTAACTGATTGATTAATGATGCATGCAAAATAGTATTTCCCTGTCTTTTCTTGTCAGTCTGATTGTAATAAACATTATAATCCTGGGAATACTGTAGAAATAAAGATTGCTTTGTTTGTGCAGCAGCTCAAAAGATGGCCTAAGAGTGAGGTCCCTGGGGTTTCAATGCCATATCCACTATCACACAAACACACCATACATTCCTTTATCAGTCACATTAACCATTCACATCCGCCAGTGGTCCCTGCATTCCCCCCTTTTGCCCCCCAGGATAAAATCTAACACCCCCAAAATAAACTGGTGAGTTATAAGAGTCAGCGGGGCCTTCATCCAACCTGTCCTTTTAATAGAAACAAAAGGCAATTACCTCGGCATCCCTAAGAGTTAATTTAAGATGCTGAAGGTGGTTCGCTTCCCTTTGTAGTCTAATCTCTAAATTAATAAACCAACGTGCCACAGACAGTGTCGTGTTACGCTCTATTTGTGGGGCAGCCAGCCTGTGTTGTGGTGTGTTTTTAGGGATGCTGGTTCTGGAGCTGGTGGGACTATTTTTTTTAGCTCAAACACAAATAAACACGTGCATGAGGGGCAGTGGAAAGAAAACACAACAACATCCAAAGGGCTTCCCTCTCGCCGAGGGATTCACGCTGCACATTGTAGACCCACTGATGTGGGGTCAGATATCCCTGTACCAACAGCAAGTGTGGAAAAACAGATGACCTATGTGTCATTATAGAGATGTAGAAAGCTCTTTCAGACCTATGTGTGAAAAAAGGACCATGACTCCACCTCTGCTTTCTGTTTACAGCAAGATCTTACCTGAGGAGCCCAGGAAGTAGCGCTCCAGGGCTGAGCCAAAGCTGGAAGGATGGTCCTTCAGGTTGCTCACAGTGAACGGCTGCATGGTGGCGTTCTGATCGTTGATGGGCCAGGTCTGACCCCGGACGCTGGCTCCGCCATACCAGGATATATTGGTCATGGAGAAGCAGTCCTGCCCATTATACAACAAGAAATCAACACAAAAACAGTAAGAGAGGAGGACACAGGAGGAATGAAGGCTTAAAATATCATAAAGTAAATGTTTAAAGGGATTTTATGAGAAATTTTAATGGCAGGTTTTGAGAACTAAGAGACACAGAAAGAGGAGAGTATGACAGACTTATATGCAGCATCTAAAGCAGAACCAAGATTTGTAAATTTCTGCAAAAGTTTGCAGAATCACTTTAGCAGACTTAAGATGAGGTGAATATGAAGATGTGTGATGCTTGTAGGATAGATAAACCTTTTTTCTTTTTTTTTTTTTTACACCCATTTTGTGTTACTTCAGTTTAGAAATACAGGGGTTAAATCAGTGTATGTGATGCCAGCCTGAGACTACAGCATCACACGCACGAGGGATTAAATGACGGCGCGTTTTCTCAGAGAAATCCTGTCCTTCCTGAAAGCGTCTTTACGCACCGGGGGCGACAAATGCGCAAAAGCTGATCCTATTCACCGTCTGTAAACCCGAGCCCTGTTGAGGATTTTCAGAACAGGTGCCAAGTAGTCACCTGAGAGACATCGTGC
Organism: Cheilinus undulatus; assembly: GCF_018320785.1. Lineage (NCBI taxonomy): Eukaryota > Metazoa > Chordata > Actinopteri > Labriformes > Labridae > Cheilinus > Cheilinus undulatus. The sequence continues at coordinate 34,133,079 of NC_054873.1, forward strand.
AGGGTTTGAAGTTGAAAAAGAGAGACTCCTTAAGTTTGGAGAGAGTTTCTGAGAGCAGTCGCGCCACATGACAGGGAGTTATGGCGAGGAATGTTCCAGTGGGGACAGATTAACCTCCCCAAACATCCCAATGGTTAAATGCCTTTGATAATTAAGCTGGGGGGAAAGTACAGTAAGTACTGCACAGGCACGAAAAGGAAAACAAGGGTGACGAAGCGGATCTGACATCAAATGTGCACAAATCCGTGCAGGTTCACTGGAGACAATGTAAACGGTTTTGCATCATTCTCTCATTTGCATTTTCCCCCATGTGTTCATAAAACAATGTTAGGACATGGTTACATTGCTTTTGAACAATAGTTCATGAAGAAACTAGAAAAAAAAAATCAAACTTTTATAGAGAAATTAAACTATGGTGCATTTTTTAAATAACTCGTCTGTGGCTAAATAAATACAATGGTGCAAATTATACTAACACCTGCAGCACAATTGCATTATCTTTACCACTTGTATTGATTATCATAAAAATAGTTTAATTTCTCACTCTCCTAATAAAATTTATATTGACTGAACATTTTAGATAACCAGGTTGTATCTAAAAATCTTGCAAAAATAAAACTATCTCGTCTATTTAAAAGGAAAAATATGTTGTAATAAAACAAAAGAAAAAAAAAAGAAAGTGTGCACGAGCATCGCATCAGCCATACATATTCAATGCCAATTAAAGCTGCGTAAACTGGGAATGGACGCGCGAACGTGCAAACTGCAAAATTGCTTTTACGCATGAAATTTTTGAAACCCCCAAAGTCCCATTTCCTTAAACTTTGACTGTGTTGGACAGTGTGCACAACCTCACCTTTAGCTCCACATGACAGTGCACCGGCGCCCAGCTCATACTGTAGCACTCCGTCTCCGTCTCCTCATTCACCTCCAGCGAGATCTTCACCTCGGCCACAGAGTCCCACGTGTAGCAGAACTCCGTCTTATTGAGCCAGCACAGGTTCCTTACAAAAGGAACCTCGATGTCTGGGTTCCCCACGTTCCCGACGTCTATCTCCACATAGGTCTTGTCCTCCGTTAGTGTCTGTATGACCAGCGAGTGGGTCCTTCTCTCCCAGATCAGTCCGCTAAAAGTCCCCCTGAGGATCCAGTTCTTGTTGGGCTGGTCCACCACTTGCCAGTATATGATCCCGATGGTCATGACAAAGAAGACGGCCACCCCGAGACAGGCTATAGCTCCTTTCCAGGTCTCGTTCATCTCTTTCAATCCCGTGTCCCATGTTACCTCTGGGATGGGGCTAGGGTTCCTATTTCGAGCGTGGGGCATGTTGTTTTTTGAGATCAGCAAAGAATCAAACACAAAAAATGCTGCAGATATCTCTGTGCTTCAAAGATCTCTGTTGCTTCATCATGTCATGGTGTTTTCAGTGAGGCTACAGGGTTAACCAGCCTACTCTTTATCTTTACACCGTTTACACTGATGGCTTTTTTTGCGCAATTGTGCCAGCAACAGAGACCTGTCATGTGAAGAAAGCAGTGAGAAAAATAAAAATCCCAGGGAGGTAAACCAGTATGAATGAATAATTGACTTACCACATACTGCTGCAGTTTTAAAAGAGTTGGATTTGTCAATTGCATTGGCTGCAGTGAGCTCGTGAGCAGCCCCAAGCCGGGTTTGGCAGTAATGCCTACGAATAGCTCCTAAGACGCTGTCTTGCTTGCCCTGCACTTTCTGACGTAACGCCGGGTTGTTTCTTCAGGGGAAAGGTAGAGAGAGGGAAATGGGGGGGGATCGGGAGGGTTTGGCTCAGTCTTGGAGCTGCCCGCCGGGGCGAAGGAGGCCACGGACAGCCTGAGAGGGAGGGACCCCCACGCGTGCTCGCAAACTGTCTGTGCGCTCTCCGTGCGTAAAAACTGTGGAGACTTGTCATCCGGTGGTTTGGTGGACGGCCAGGGGCGTCAATTGGGCATGTCAGGGTTTGCCCAGCCTTATCCAGATTTAAATCTTGTGGTATTAAACAATTTAAAGTGAGAAAAGAGAGATGGATGAAACTGATTTTTAAACCAGAACAGAAGGAATCCAAGCCAATGTGTTTGTCTTTGTGTTGGGTTTAATTGGGCACATCTAAAAATCTGACTGCAGAAGGATTTTAAGCTATTTATAATTACCAATCTTGTCTCAAGTATTTGAGCTGGTTTTTAGAGTTTGAAGGGCCCTTGAGCGTTTATACAGACAGTTTTGTTCAGTTTGTAAAGAGATATGAATCAGCCTACACCCAACAAGCACCCCTGATGAAGCCCCAGAGCTGCTGCTCTGAAATTAAACCAATCATTCATTTTTTTTTAAATCTTGTTATCATAGATTGATTATTTGCACCCTGAACTAAATATCATTAAATTTTGTCATGCCAAGTTCTGCAACCATTCCCTATAAGAATAAACATCTTCCAAACAAATGAAAACAAAACAGTAATGATGCTAAAATAGACACAAATATCAAATTAATTGCATAAAAATGTATTGAGTCTTAAAAAAACTAGCAACCCTTTGAGATCTGATGCTTTTTACCTGAAATTATCTGAAAATCATTTTTTAAAAGGACCTTTAAAATCCATAAAAGTGACATTTCTATTTATGTCCCACAGACAGCAACTTATAGAATTGGCTTTGTTTGACTTTTGATGCATTGCCTGGTTTCTAAAATTCTCTTTATATGCAAATAATATCTATTTGTAAATCTGAGCACCTCAGCATATTGCAATGAGGAAAAGACAGAACTCATGCACAGCCATAGGTCATCAAAAAGGCCAACCTTCACACATTATGTACAACGCTTATGACTGGAGGAGCTTGTAAAATGTATGTTGGGTTTATTTTTAGTTGCACTGTCATATAAAAATGTGAGATATTGAATTAAAAAGCAGAATAACACAGGTAAAGATCGAGAGGAGAATAAAGTAGTGCTATGATTTATCAAAACATTATTATAGGTGGTGCAAGGTTTAATGAGTTGTGTGACTCATGCCCCATGCAGAAGACATCTGAGGGCAGGAATGTTGTTTATGAGTGCCTCAAGGGTAGCTGGTGCTGGTGCGATTGGTTGAAGGTGGCATTCATTGGCATTTGGACTGTCAACATCCATTGTGTCTGGAGTTATAATGTCAACATAGTATAGCTGGGCTACTGTTTGACAATAATGTGCACGCTGCATCGGTGCACTTGTGCAGTTTGAAGAAGTGCAAGCTCAACAGAAGCAGACCTTTTGTTTCTAAAACCTGTGGATCACATCAGCTTATTTAAATTCACCGCCTCTGTGTGTTTATTTCAGCACAGTTCTCGCGATAGCATGCTCATGGCTCTGTTGGTATGCAACAACAACTTTATTGAACCCAGAAATATGACAAGAGGAATCGTGGTTTTAACAATGTTGTTGTGTTTGTAGGTTAAGGTCTTCTGTGGTGCTGTGCACAAGATATCCCAAGAGTGTCGGCTGACATACCTTGAAGATCAGTTGCCCCCCGTCCCCCCCAATCCATCACATAACTCTGGCAGGAGCAGAGACACTGGATAAGGCTGTGGGAACCTGTGTGAGAACTCCACCTAATCGCACCACTCTAACTGAAGCCAATTTTAAGATTTCTGGAAAAAAAAGTGTGTGAAACTTTCTCAATATTTGGTGCAAAACTTTGCAGATACCAGAAAAATGTATCAGTTGCTTTTTTTGTCTTAAAGTAACAAACTCAACCTCTATAAATGCACACCAGCTGACAATGGAGCTTCACAGTTAATGTGACACTTGTTGCCATGACATTTTCCAAGCTTTATCACACTTTGACTGCACATTGCACTCAACATCTACGTGTTTTAATACTTTGCCTAAAACGGTTTCAAATGTTGCATTTTCAGATGAAATGCACATGCATGTACATGCACTGTGAATGGATGTTTGCATGGTTTTATGCGTGCATGCTTGCAATCATACCTCTGAAATTCAAGTTCAACATGGGCCTTGTGGCAGCCAGGCTCCTGGGTCAGAGGTCAGGCTTATGACATCAACGGAACATCCAGGGGGGAGGGTCTAAATTTACACGCAATCCGGATTGCCCCCGACTCCATCCCTCACTGCTATTAATAGGCAGAGGACTGCTGCGTGGCATGCCCTCGCTCCCTCTGAGAGTGTGAACATGGGACAAGAAAAAACAGAGGAATCTGACCTGAACTGGCCACTACCTCTGACTGCTCATTTAGTGTTGATGGCAAAGGGGCAAGGGTTTAATTAGGTGTGGGGCTAATGGTTTATGTCTGTGGGTCAAATGGACTCACAGCTCCATTCAGACAAGAGAAGGTACTGAGTTATCAAAACCTATTGTTGTTATTTTTAAACTCACAGAGGTGCCTCACATCTCATGGATGAATTCTCCCTTCCAAAAGTGAAATTTGGTAAATCTTAATACATGATCTTTTTTAAGATAGTGTTCTATGCATTTTGCCGGCTATGCTTTAACATGTCCTAATGACTCCTCTGGCAAATCTTAATTGAAATCATTTAATTTATTGCAATGTAAGGCAGTCACACAGACAACATTAAAAACAGCTGTAGCAAATGTGATGTCAACCAGTGGTTTGTTGGCTGGCTTTCTAAAGCCTTAGGTTTGACGTTTAGGTCAGACGTGACCATTTTTGGTGCATGAGGATGGCACTGGAGAGTAGTGAGGGATTGGAAAACCTATGGCTAATTCATTAGCCAGTGAATGGGTTAGCTAACAGTCGGGACCATAACTATAGTAAGGGCAGGCATTGCAGCTGCAAAGATTCATGATGTGAGAGCACAGTGTCAGATGAAAAGAAAATCATTTTTATCTTTACTGTGCGAATTTATTTGCTGGCTTGTATTAACTTTGAGATGCTTCTCTTGACATAAACATAGGATGCTATCAGGTATTGCTGTCATTTCACAGAACCTTGACTGTCACAGTGATATCCATGGTTCTGTAGCTTTGACCTTTTTATTTTGCAAATACAGTAGCCTTTGTCACACCTGGTCTTTACACTGAGCCCACAACATACAGTACTGAGCTGAACTTTTAGGCATGCTTTGGCCAAAAATTGTGGCTGAAATAAGGCATGCAACCGCGAGTAAGCCTGAGCAGGAGGGACAACGGACACAACCACTGTAGTGCTCTGGATGTCCTTGCATATAACCAGGTGAATAGGAAAATAGTCTGTAGAAAAAATAACAAAGTCCACACTCTTAAGGCAGTTTTCCTGTTAAAATTTGGCTGTCTTCTACAGTTCTTTAGAAATAAACTTTTTGGGAAAACCAGCTTTGTTATTCCAATATAAACAAAGATAAATAAGTAAGTCAAGATCCAATAAAAAACAAGCAAGGGTTATTCGCTATCATGAAAAAACCCACCTTCGGGGTCCTGGTCAACCAGTTGAGAAAGTTCTAAAGGACCAAATTCCAGAAAAGTTGGGGTGCTGAGTAAATTTAAACATTCAATAATTTCAAGAAAAATATCAGCTCATTTTGAATTTGATAGCTGCAATACATCTCAAAACAGTAGGCACAAGGTCATGTTCACCTCTCCTTTTAACAACAGTCTTAGACATCTGGGAAGTGAGGAGACCAGTTGCTGGAGTTTTGGGAGAGGAATGTTGTCCCGTTCTTGTCTGATATAGGATTCTAGCTGCTCAACAGTCCTGGTTCTTTGCTAGATTTTTTTTGCTGCAGGTGAAAGGCCTGACCTGCAGGCAGAGCAGTTCAGCATTTAGACTCTTCTACTGTGAAGCCATGCTGTTGTGATGGATGTGGTATGTGCATTGTTTGTTGTTTCAGCATTGTCTTCATAAAATATGCAAGGCTTTCCCTGAAAGAGATGTTGTCCAGATGGGAGCATATGCTGCTCTAAAACCTCTAAATGTTTTTGCAGTGATAATGCCTCTCCAGATGTGTAAGCTGCCCACACCAATTCAACCCAATATTATAAGAGATGCAGGTTTCTGAAGTTTGTGCTGATAACACGCTGGATGGTCCTTCTGCTCTTTAGTTTGCAGGACACAAAGTCCATGGTCTCCATAAAGAACTTAAAATTTTGATTCATCTGACCACAGAACAGTTTTCCATTTTGCCTCAGTCCATTTGAAATGAGCTTTGGCCCAGGACAGCGTTTCTGGATAGTGTTCACATATGACTTCTTTTTTGCGTGATACAGCTTTAACTTGCATTTGTGGATGGCACAGCAAACTGATTTGACAGAGAGTGATTTCTGTCACTGTATGTCAAAATGTCATTGCTTAGAAAATGCAATGAGATGACTGCAACTGTTAGAATTTCAGGGGATCACCAAAGTCAGACGGATTCATCATTCTGACCCAGTGAATGGCTGTAAAAATGGTAATCATTTCAATTGCTAAGATATTTTGTTCGAGACCAAAGTAGTGGACAAAGAAAGTGACAGACTACCTTTGCTACTCACCAGACAAAGCCAAAAGACTGGTTCATATTGTACGCGTAGATGGACTGACCTGATCAGTGACCTCTGATTGTTAACAAGCCACTGAAACATCTGTTACAGATTGTCAACACAGGATGAGAATGGTTTTACAAAGAACTGCTGCCAAAAATTGATAATTGGCTCCCATGACACAGTTCTGCCTCATCCCTGCCTGTGGTGCATGACAAACATAACACACAGAAGGCCAAGTCTTCTGTTTGAGCCAGGTTATAAGTTTGTGTTCAATTCAACTAAAGTTCTCATACTTGAGTCTTAAGTTGTACCTTCTTCTCATGTAGCTTCATGCATGGTGTGTCTAAGGTGATATGCAAGTGTAATATACAACTAAATTTTTCATTATCAGATATTTTAGTAACGATTTAGTTATTTATGGAAAGATGAAGTGGCTTCAGGGGGAAATACTAAAACAGCAAATCTGTTACAAGCGAAACTATTCACTTCAACTGACAAACTTTTCCATCTTCACGTCTGGATCTTCAATCTACTGTTTCCCTTTTTTTTCTTCTCCGGGATATTCAATACCGACAACTTCTCCTCCGGCTGCCTGAGAGACGGAGGAGAGGGGGAAAGTTTCCATGCAGCCCCAGCGCTGGCTCTAGGCGGGACAATCCCACTGTAGACTGAACTGTTTCCGTCCATCCACCTCTGCTGTTAGAGCTCTCCCCCTCCTCCTCCTAACTTTACTTTCTCCCCCTTTTTCTACGGTGACACAAACAATCTCTTTCCACTGCCCTAGACCTGAACCTTCCTTTACAACTCTAACACTTTCTATCTCCCATGCTCTCTCTCCATCTATCACACAGACTCTTTAAAGTTGTTTAGATGAATTGAATTGTAATTATGTATGAGTAATAGCTGTTACATGAATTTCATTTAGAAAGATTTATCCATACCTTCATTTTTTTGCAGAAATGTGCAGAAAATTTCAGGAAACAAGATGAGAGAACTCCTGCATATGGTTCTTTAGCTTGAAATAAACTTTTCAAATGTTCAAAATTGATAAGAAAAATTAAGATAAAGGTTTGCTGAGGGGAAACAAAATCAAGCACATGTGCAATTAACAGTAGGTTATACTATGTGTGTGCACATGCAGTTTATTCAAGAAAGACGGCTCAGTATCATCCTAACCATTAATCTGAATGTGACCTCTGCAAGACTGAAGCATAGACAAACATTGATTTCCACCAAGAACAAATTTAAACAGTAATGAAAGCAGCAGAGCTCTCACAGGCTTTTTGCCCGGTCAGTTTGAAGTGCAATAAAAACTCATTAATCAAACTTGTATTATTATGGCAACCAGTAATACTCTGAAATGGAACTTTAATTTCCACCATAGAGTGAAACCATGGGCATTAACTAATAGGCTTGAATGGCTTCTAAAAATGGCAGAGTTGGATAACAGTGTGAGACCGAACCTTTGGCTGAAGGTTGCATCGTTTCATGTTGCTGACCCCCTCCTCTCCCCTTAGACCTGGTCGGGTCTGCAAAGCTACTGCTACTTCTGCACCCTGAGAAAGCTCCTGGTCTGAGGTAAAGTAGGAGATGAGGAGCATTAGTGCAATAAATTGTGCAATAATGACATTCTTTTCTGACTGAATGTATGGTAATACAACCCCCATTCCAAAAACATTGGGGCGCTATGAAAAATTTAGATTTGCAAATCTCACAAACCCATATTTTATTCACATTAGAACATAAAGAAAATATCAGGTGGTGAAACTGAGACTTTTTACCATTTATAGAAAATTATTTTGAATTGATGGCAGTAACACATCTCAAAAAAGTAGGGATGGCTCAACAAAAAAGGGGAAATGTTAGTGATAATAATGAAAACAGCTGGAGGAGCATTTTGCAACTAATTAGGTTAATTGGCAAAAGGTCAGTAACATGACTCGGTATGAAAGGAGCATTTTAGTCAAAAAGTCAAATGCAAGCTGTGTTTAGAGCTTTTGTCAAACCACTTGGTGGTTAGGATAGTTTAACCATGGGGTTTATTGATTCTGATGCAAAGGAGATTATGAATCAATGACAAAAAAAAAAAACATTCCACAATAGAGCTCAACAATGACTGCCCACTTTCTGGCACTCTGGCTCAGGTAGTAAATTTCCCATTCAAATATTTTGGAGACATCTTGCAAAATCTTTGTATCAACACTTTTAATGTAGGAACCAAGCTAATCAACTACTGAACTAGAGTACTTATGACTATAAAACATTTGATTCGGTGCAAAACAGCATTCAAAAACAGGGAAAAATACAAAGGTATAAGACTGTGTACATATATTGTATATTGTAAGCTGGAAGACTAACATACTGTATCCCACAATCTATTGGAATTACCCTTACTCATTGTTAAGGGTAGTTTTCCCACTTTCAGACTATGAATTCACATCTTTTTCTACAATCATCTTTATTACTGTTTTTATGTCTTTATCAATGTGTGGCATCATCAGCAGTAAGCAGTCATCATTTGGGGGCACGGCTGACATTTCCAAAGTTCCAGCTAGGCCCACCAATTACAGACCCCACCATGGCACTGTAGAATTGTGGGCACTGTAGTATTTTTGGCTGAGATCAAAAATAAACCATGTTTTTCTTCTAAAGAGGTGGATATCTTTTAGACTGTGTTTCTCATATGTAGCTTGTGGCAAATCCAATCCTTGGATATTTCTGACATTAATGGCTAGAATCACATTTAAAATGGAGAAACTAAACGGGACTTTTAGTTTAAGAACCACACTGTTGAGCTCAACTAGTCAACCACAGACCAAACTTGACCATGCACATATTTGATCAGGGACACCCCTAGATTTATGAGTTTTGATGTAATAAGCATAATCTTTTAGATGATTTGAAAACAAACTGATACTTCCAAAAGAACAAACTTGATCTCAGGTTGATGCAATGATTATTGTCCCCTAGTCTAAAGTTTATTATTCATATTAGAAAATATTCATTATATAATAAAAAGCAGGGGTGTCATTGTAGCTCACAGGTTCAAAGAGTAGGGCTGAGAAAAGATTAAGATTTTTATTCACAATTCATCCCTCCCTTTAAAAAATCCACTATCTTCCCCTAAACTTTTTTATTTCATTTGGGAATGTCTTATCTGAGGGTCATTAATTTCCTGTTGGGATGCAGACCTGCTTTCATCTTGAAAGAAAATTAAAAACCTCAGGTAGATTGACTTTGACTTGAACTTAATCACACAAAAAAAACTTGTTAAGGATTGAAAACGAAGTCAGAGAATGGTAAAAAGGCTGATAAAAATTGAAATGAGACATGACAGAGCTGTAGCTTATTTAATTTATGTTGGAGTGGTCCAACCATTTCATTCTGAAATTGACATAAAGCATGCTATTAGCCACAAGTAAAAAGAAACCAACACACTAGTTATGGACTCTTAATCTATTTGGTTTCCTGCATTAATGCTGACTACCCTACAAAAGAGTAAACCATCTTAAAACGTAGGCCTGAATGCAGACAGATATGATATAAATATTACGCTTTATAGCAAATCCATGGTCACAGGCTTTGAGTATTTTGGTGACCCTGAGGTGAAAGCAGTACCACGCCTGTCTTTTTGTCCTGTTCATGTGTAAAAAGTGTTTTTTTTTTTTTTTCTGGACTAAAAAAAATCTTCTTTCTTTGAACAACTGTATGCATCACTAACTGTGAACCTTTGATGTAGACATTAACCATTAAAATGGCATGAAAAAAAAACTATTTTTAAAAAGTGTGCCATTGATTTCATTTCCTTGTGTAGAAACATCAAAATTAATTTGAATCTGTTTTGTAACCAGCAAAAAAAAAAAAAAAAAAAAAAAAAAAAAAACTCTCACAGTAGCATCACCTGCAGGGTGATGACTGATCATTTTAAATTTCTACAATGTTCCTTTATCTCTTTTGCCTTTGGATGTACAGTGAGCACCAACATTTATTCAGTGCCTTGCTGCTTTCATTTTGGCCAACAGGTTACTTTGCAAATATTGAAGCTCATGTAGAAGAATTCACACTCACATGCTGTCTGGATGATCTTGGTATTTGATCAAGCAGCCTATATGCTGGAAACTAACACTCTTGATACTTCTTGTAAATACTGATGTGTAAGAATTCAAACTTAATATTCAAGTTATCTAACAATGTGTGTGTGTGTTATTTGCAGTGTGTACAGACCTACAGTATATGTTTGGGGAGCAACCTTCCTCTGCTTCACCACCTTTAGGAATCTCCAGTACACTCTCATATCAGCTGTCAGATGAACCAGATCCAATGCAACAAACAAGTAAACAACCAGTGAATTATGGGAGTGAGCATTGCTGTTCCCAAGGGGGAAAAGCCTCACCTGGACAACTGTAAGGGTGGCAGAACATGCTGATTTAGTATGATGAATACCTCTGCCAGATAAGGAACATTACATTACTGCAAAATAATCAAAAGCCAAACTGCACTCTAGCACCCTGCACACACTCACATACACACTCACACCATGGCATCTTAACTGATGGAAACTTCCCCGTAGGCTGTCAGTGTGGTCCATTTCCTGCCAGGTCTGAACCAGCTGAGCCAGGGACTCATGTTCCACTCAGGGGGCCTTCAATCATTTTTACCCCGGGGCATGCACATCGTAGTGTGTGAGGTCAGACACTGGGGCACAGAGTCTGAGGAGACACGGGACAAGGTCTCCCTCTGCTGCTGTCTTCTTATATATTCCTTCAGAAAATACAATGACAGTGTGAAAATGGAAAGTCATTCTTAAAAAGCATCTAAACTCTTCTGTTATCCAAGGAGGGGATTAGAGTTGCCTCTTTTGTTTTTATGTCAGATGACTGAAGAGTATTATTTGTTTTGCATAAAAAGGCCATGTTATGATTTTATTAGCACTATGGAAATTTCATTTAATTGAGATCTGCTTATCCTAATATTTTCTACCATAAATGTCCATGGATAACTCTGTTTATGGTGAAAAATAAAAAGCTATGTGTTTATAGGCTATTGCAAATGTGCATATAAAACATCTGAAAACACAACTTTTTGCATTAGTACCCACCTAAGTTCAAAGATAAACATGATTTGCAATTGTTAATAGATTGATTTTTCAAGCAAGAAGTCTAAACACCTTTAAAACTACCATATGCTCTAGCCTTATGTGTATGGACTGTAATCCACATCTACAATTCCTTAAAAAAAAAACCCATACACTCTGAAACTGTTTTGAAATCTGAGGTCTAATTTGCGTAATTGATCCTGTGAAAGATGCAAAGCGACCTATCAAAATATGGTACCAGTATCTACAATTTACTGAGTGTACTGATAGATTTTTGCTCTCTGTGGAAGTTTCATTCAAGGACACCGATCAAATCAACAGCGCATGCGCTTTACGATTGCCCCCGGAAGTACATCCATGCACGTGTAGCATTTTTGACAACCTTGAAAGGTAACAAAACAACAAGCTGGCAGCCTATGCTTTATAACAGGAACAGACTGAACCGAAGATGCCAGTAACGAGGCTTTTGTAAGTAAACAACTGTTTCGTATTTATCCATGATGGCCCGCTCAACAAAAAAGGGACTTTTGCTTTAGTCTGCTGTTTATCTGTGTGCTAAATTCAAGCTAACGTTAGCATGTCTCACTGCTGCCTATATGTTTGAATGTAGCTGTTGACATTTACCTCAGTTTATTCTACACGATTTAGAGGTCTTATATTCGTCGTCTAAGTGTTCCACAAGACTCTCAAAAAATAGGCAAATGCACGCAACATTTACTGGGCAAACATTAGCATTCTAGGCTAAAAACAAATTGCCGTTAACGTGCAGTTACAGTCGTAGAACGGTAACCAAGAGGGTTACCATGACACCTAGGTCGTAACGTTTTTATTTAGATAGTGATGATTATAGCTCCTTTTTGCACTAATGTACTTATACATTTAAAACGACGTTAAAACCCCCATATAGGGGTTGAATTCAGGTATATTGGGACCTCGGATAAATTGAGACAGCATGGTTTTTCTCCCCTGAAAATGTTAGAGCAATTGGTGCTAAGACTTTCTTTGGGAGGTATATTAACAAAGTCATGTAACATTTGTCTGACATCATATCAAACATCAGCATCAAACAATAAGGTGGCCCCTGCTACTACAGCTCCTCCTCCACATGATGAAGCTGTGTATGCACCAGAGTCAGACCGTCTCCTGTAGGGACTGCAGAGTCTTTGCAACTTTTACAGCATGCTTACTAGTATATATATTTGATTAATATTAATTTTCTATTTTAGCATCACAAACACTAAAATCCTCAAGTGATGTGGTGGTCCAAGTAAATGAACAGATCAATGGCAGTGTCAATGATGGCAATTTGATTTTTAAAACCCAAAATATTTGGCGTGATTTTATGGTAAAATCTTTGAAATAAACAAACGTTATTAAAATATATCAATATAAATGAGTAAGATCATTGAAAAAACCTTTTGTCGCTGAGTTTGCAAGCTATTAAATGTCAGGGAGGATCAACATAACTGGCAATTCATTCAAAATGAAGTGGTAAAATCAGATTGTAGCATCATTGATCATCCATTTAACTCCAGCTGACACTCTGTTAGTATCTATACAACAGCAGTGATGTGATTACAGAATGACTGATACATGTTTACTTGTGCTGTTTGCTCATATTCCTTTTAAAAATGCTGAATGCTTCTCCTCTCAGATATCCCCTCTACCAACTGGGAAACCCTCAGCTGAGGATCTTCAGACCCAACTGGTTCTTGACTCTGGTGAGGCCTGGAAAAGAGCAGCCACCTGACACTGTACAGTTTCGCATTCCAATGGAGTAAGTGTTCACCTTTAGTTATTCTCTATCATTGTAAAGTGAGAACTCTTCTGTTATGTAATCAAACATTTTTTCTGTAAGGCTATGAGTACCAATTAAAACAGTTAGCCTACTTGTAAAAACTGCCAAGAAGTGATTTTAGGCAACAAAGCCCAAAGCCTTTGCAAGGCTTGCCATAAATTTTTTTGTTATAGGAGTTTACAGGTGAGTCCATAATTGCTGCCCTTTTTTCAGTAACTGTTATTCTGATCTATTATTGTTGTCAAACTGAGGGCTGAATAGGGCCTGTGAGACGTTTTGGAGAAATGAGCGAAATTAAAAATTGTTTATTTTAATTGGGGATTTTTATTGTTTAAGAACATTTTAAAACATATTTTCACTCAGTTGTTCCAAACTATGTTTAATAATGTCTTAAATAATGTAACACGGCAATGTAAACTAATAAACTTTCAGCAGGACGTCACATCATAAGTCTTTGCATAATTCTTAAGAGTTTTTTTGCCAATTTATTTCAAGCTGAAATTGAACAAACATGAGACATGTCACCCAACCTGGACTGTCTCTACACATGTGGGAAAAAAGTGTGCATGTGTCAGGGGCTAAGTTTTGGCATCTCAGAGCAGTGTCATCTGCGCCTGAATGCCCCTATATATGATTTAATTGTAAAGGTGATCATGTACGTTAAACAGAGATAGGGACTTGAGTTCGCGACTTGGACTGTAGTGGCACTTAAGTCGCACACATCAGTGACTCGAGACTCGACTTGGACTCGTGATTTGGGACTCCTGCACAATTTTTGGTTTTTAGTTTTTCCATCATGAGCTATTGTCCCCCTGTCACTCTTTTCCCCTTTTCTCCCCTTTTGTTTGATGGTTTGTGTCTTTTACACAGCACCAATGGCTGCTCTCCTCTCTTCCTCATCTTCTTTCATGCTGCATAACAGTGACACACAAACGCTATGCTCATGCACACACCTACGCTGAAACGCATGCTAAAATGTTGGTAGTGGAGACTAGGCCTGGGCAAAATGGCCTAAAAATCATATCACGGTATTTTCCTTGCCTTTGACGATAACTGTGTTATGTCACGGTATTACAAAATTATAAAGAAATAATGCTTTTTAATCCAAATTCAACTGTTATTAACCCCCTTCTCCCCTTAAAACAAACCTTTGATGGCATACTCAATTTTTTTCTAAGTATAGGAACACAGACAACATGTTTAATTTTTTTTAAGTCTCTCTAGGTTTACTTCTGTCTAACTGCACTCCAAGTTTCGCATTTCATCTCTAACCTGATGAGGTGTGTTAAGCTGCTAATGACTTGAACACGTTTCCTAGTGAAGGCGTTCACAATAAAAGCGTTTCAGAAAAATAACTGCCGTGGACTTTTATTTTGAAGAGCTTGACAGAAGTATTGTGTTTAGCATTAAGTTAGCTTAGCTTTTGCTGCCGTACTGGCGAATACAGCTTGTTCACAGCAGCTTTTCTGACCTCATTTAACATCGCAGCCTGGATCTTTGACTCACTGTGGACTTAGAAAAGAAAGTCATAAGTTAAAATAGACTTTTAAAAGGTTGTTTATGCTGTTGTAAGAGTAAGAGCTGCAATGCTGGGCTCTGAGACCAGCCAAAGCAGCACTTAGCTTGTGTTAAAGCCCCAGGCAGCTGACAGAGACAGCACACTGACTTAGTTGTGGTACAGCCGTCAGACTTTGAGAGGAAAAACACGTGTTTTTGCCTGCTGACTCGCACTGAGTTAGATACGGTGACATCATTGACATCATTATCAACTGTTATCGCGATTGGTCGGTAGAGTCCAAATCTCTACCGTAGGCCAAATTTATATAATTTATACCGTCTACCACATATACCACGCACCCCTAGTGGAGACCAGGCTTCAGTCTGTTGAGGGCAAAAGTTTCAGAATACCGAAACTCTTTTCTCCTGCACTAAAGCTGCACCAAAGGATCAGGATCAGCGCTGTTTGTGTGTGGCTAATTGGAGCTAATCGCTCCACTAGCAGGCCTTGTACACAAGCATTCACACAACAAGAAACCCTTTCCCCCTATCACATACTCACGCAGAAGCAGGTCAGCAAAAGAGTGAAAACATCTTTCCCAACATGAAAAGCTTTTAAGGTTGTATATTTATTTACTTGCATTCGTGAACAGAGAAATTAGAATAGTTTTAGTGGTTGAATGATATGCTTGATTAATTTCTGACTTCTCAGAGAAGCCCCATGAGCCGGCTCACATTTGGGTGAATTCAGTTTGAAATAAGATAAGATAAGATAAACTTTAGTGTCCCCGTAGTGAAATTTATCCTGGACTCTGTCCCACAGTTACAAAATCAATAAATACGTACATAAAGATCATACAGAACGCATAACATTACATCCTGTAGCAGCAGCATATCCATCTAACAATTTTCTACATCTACGTAAAAAGCGAACATCTGGCAGCAGTGGCATATTGCACAACCCCTTGGCACATCTTACATTACCTGTTGTTCAGAAATTTAATGGACATAGGCACAAATGAATGTTTGTAATGGTTCAGTCTGGTCCGAGGGACCGTAAATCTTCTTCCTGAGGGTAAGAGCTGAAACTCAGAGTGGAGAATGTGGGTTGGATCAGAAACAATTGTCTGTGCCTGTCTAACAATAGACTGCTCATATAGTGTTTGGAGAGATGGGTGCTTTTTGACACCCGTGATTTTCATAGCAGTCTGCACGAGACGAGTTATCTGTGGTTTTTAACTGAACAGATAAATGACCATACCAGGCTGTTATTCCGTACCTGATTATGCTTTCAAGGACAGCAGAATAAAACAACAAAATTAGCTTCTGCTGAACTTCAAATACTCTAAGTCTGTGTAAAAAATACATTTGCTGTTGCAGTCTTGAGCACAGGCTCTCAACATGGGTCCTCCAGCTGAGCGTATTGTCAGTATGAACCCCAGGTACTTGTAATAGCAGACCTGTGTGATGGGTTCACTGTGGATGACCACAGGCTGGTGATCACCCACACTCCTGGGATCAAACACCATCTCCTCAGTTTTTTTTTAACATTAAGCAAAAGGTAATTATTGTCACACCACTGGACAAATCTCTCAATTTCAGAGTGATAAACAGAGGGGCTGCTGTCTCTTCTCATTAGACTAAGGATAGCTGTATCATCTGAGAATTTAATGATGTAGTTCTCTGGATGAATTCTTTTGTAGTTGTTAGTGTACAGAGTAAAGAGGAGAGGAGAGCTGACAAAGCCCTGAGGAGCACCAGTACTGATCAGTCTGGGCTCAGAGAGGGCATTATTTACTCTGACTTGCTGTGTTCGATTAGTTAAAAAACAAATCCCTCATTCCTGTTCAAAATGGTAAATCGTGGAGAGCTCACTGAAAATGAAAGAATCTGCATTAAAGCACTTCATGATGCTGGATGGTCTTTGAGACAAATATGACAGGTGGTCTAATAAATTTGTTAAGCACTGTATATCTGAGGTATTTCTAGCAGTGTAGGCAACCATTAGGAGGCTTTCAGTACAAACTAAATCCCACCCATAGCGTAACTCTGTTTGTATGGCTCTATTTACCACGGTGGAGGCAGCCATTACTGACAGCTTTCTGTACAAGCAAACCCAACTCTGTATGGTATGGCTCTGAAAGTGAAGTAGCATCACTCACTTACTCAGTTAGTTACACACAGACAGGGCCATCTGTAGGGCTGACCTCAGCGCTCAGCCAAAAATATTGTTTTCAAAAATTTAATCAGAGGTTCCTCCCTGCACAGAGTAAGCAGGCATTACTAGAAGGAAAAGCTGTATCCTGATTCTCATCTTTTATAATGGCTCCAGACTTTATTCACACATGTGGATGAAGCAAGAAGCTGCTAACGCACTGATTTAGTTGTTAATAATTGTAATGTCAAAGATAAATTAATAGATCATTTAGTTATTAGTCATACAGAAGTTGCGTTATTTTCCTGATCACTGGACAAAGCATGTTGCAACACAGCCATCACCATCTGACAGTTGATGTTAATTTTTTTTCACTTAAACTATGCTTGAGCATCAGAGTTTGTGAACTAGATGCTTTTTGCAGTCAGGCTGATTTGCATATAAAGGGAGCAATTTTCCACAAATGAAATGAAATATTTGCACTGTTGAAGTGAGCACAGAATAGAGATATTTTTCAAATACCCAAAAATCAATAACCTTTTAGCTTATCGATATGAGTCTCACAGACTCTGTGACGTAACGTCATTTTAAGATGTAACTGGTGTAAAAACATACATCAGTTCTTGCAAGGGGAACATAAACTAAAAGCACATCAGTATAATGCATCACATTAAACAAGAATGTGTTACCTTCAGCTGCCGGCTTGAGAAAAAAAGATACCACCTGCCAGTAGCGTGCAATCAAATCCACCTGCGCTGGGAGTAACATGCACTCATAACACTCCCTTCAGCTGCTTCAGGACAATTTTCTTCTTCATATGCTCAAATAAATGCTGAAAAGTGCTCCCAAACTTTGCAACAAGTCCTGCTTGTTAAAAATATGATATTAATCCAGTGTAGAAATCCATGTTGGAAGAATTGGAAGTTAATTAGTGAAAAAAGATGCGTTCAGGTAACCTCATTAAATTAGACAAGAGTCCTAAATGTTATGTGTTCAAATGTCACATTAAACAGGAAAATTTAGTTTTTGACAAGAAACTTCAGTAAATGCAGTTTTAAATATGAGGAATGTGTTAGTATATGAGAGATATAAAATACATTTATAACTGACTGAATCATAATGTTTTAACTCAAGCACTACTTAGCTTAGACCACTTCTATTGTAACTATTTGTCCTCATCCTCATTGTCCTCTTTCCAACAAACAATCAATAAGGACTCATCAATAAGGAGTATTGATAAAGGTATTGATATCAATGAAAGTTAACAATCTCCATACCTAGCACAGAAGCTGTGCAATCCTTTGTGAATCAGGCCCTCAGCTATGATATTGCATCACACTCTTTCACATGTAATTGAACTTTAAATACTGATTTCTCATGTGTATATTAGGAAATGGTGTACATTATGCTGTAATCAGATAAGAACTGCACTTCAGATTAAGAGAAGTAATTAAATTTTGATGGAAATTAACTGAACTTAACTGGCTGTGCATTGATGATATTTTCCAGATTAAAAACAGTTTGGTTGTATATTTATTCCTAACACTGGTCCTTAACAACAGTGGACATGTGATAGATTTGTCATGTAAATATCCCTGTTTAACAGCAGGTAATGTTGGGAATAAGTGTTTTATTTTCATCATATTTCACTCACTCTCTCCTGTCTCCTGTAAGGATTCAGAAGACCGAATTTTCAGTAGGTATGACTGTAAATTATCAAATTAGGTCAGTTACTTTGGTTGGCATCAGTGCTTTTGGGGCTGTTGGTAAGTCTTATTATGTAAGTTATTTAGTGTCATCCAAACACATTACTATCCGAAATATCTTCAAGTGTAAGGCTTCAACAATTTAGTTTTTGCTGGACTAGCAGTAGCTGTGACTGAGTTGTAAATCATGGCCACCAGATGGCACTCTAGCCTAACACACAGTATGCAGAGTTGACAGCAGACAGTTCTTCCCGCTGTATAGCTGTCTTTGATGAGCCCAGTTGCAATGATGACTTGCAAAAGCCTGACATAGACAGCTGGATGGGATTTGAGGTCAAAAGTGCTTTTGTTTGGCACAGCAGTGGAAGTTCGCACAATGTTGTACACAGCCAGATGCCAAACATTAAAGTCATGCAGAGAGGCCAATGTTAACAACTGCACAAAATGTTCTTGATTATTCCCCGAAACTCCTGTTCAACAGAGTATGCTGTATAAAACACTTTACTGCCTGGTAGTTTTATACATGAATGCTCCTTTGCTTTACATATTCTGTCATTAAATGCAACAGGAGGTCTTGAGCAGTCATCACCAAGTAGTGATGAGCTGATTTTGACTACTTTTGTGAGCCAAGGTCAGTGAGGTTAGCAGAGCTCCTCAGGCAAGCACAGGGCCAGAGCCCACACTGGGGAGAAAAAATTGAAGTTTGAGGCAGATCATCTATGTGTCTCTGGTGGGGTTTAAGCCATAATCTGTTCATCCAGGTGCCTGGCCTCCCACTCTGATTCTTGCCTCTTCTCTGCCAAACTCCTAGGGTGCTTATGTAATTGTGTGTGCGTGCTTGTCAGTGTGGGTGAGTGAGTTTTGTGAGAGCCGTGTGCGTCTTTGTGTAAATGTGTACAAAAGTGGGTAAGTGCAGGGTTCGTGTGTGTTTATAAGGGTGTGTAAGGTTTTTTCTTCAGTCTTTGATGCCTGGTAGAGGTGTATGAGCCTCAGTGTGTGCTGAAACACTTATTTTCCCTTTTTATCATTCCTATATGCATTATAGTAAAAGGATGCATATAACAAGACGGTGACACAAACCAAATACCACTCCCACTCAGCAAATTGATGAGCCTGAGTCATGATGGTAGTGAAAGCTGTTGCAGTTATGACTCTCAGGGGTGGGCGGTGTTAGCATGGGTAAGTTGTAGCACTGAGCAGCTGTTAATAAGAAGTGGCGATGTTGCTGTGAAAACACAAGGTGGCCTTTATGTCAGTAACACCTGTGAGCTACTTACCGTGACTGCCTGTTTTGCTCTCTCGTATTTTTTCCTATTTTCCTGCTTGTTTGCCATACATCTGTAGGTCTTTCTCTGTCCCAGCCAGGGCTGTGCTGTTTATTCTGCTTTTCTTTTTACACTCTACAACGCCAAACCCCTTTTTTGGCACATTTTGTTTGAGACACCTGGGCTGTGTTGTCTCATAGTTTCTTTGTACCTGCTCGAGGGAAGTATTTGTTTGTGTGTTTGTTCTCAAACCCTTTGTGCTATGTTAGTATTTCCTCTCAGCTCAAGAAGGACCATCATCAAATTTCTAGTTTTACACCCACACAACAACCTCTTGTGCTTCACCTGGCATGGCTAGAGGCCAGCAGTGTCACACAGACATAGACAAACAGGTAATCATGTACACAAAGAAGAGAACACAACACTGAACGTTGTGTTCACCAGTTACGTTTCATGCCACTGTGCTCTTTATTAACTGGGAAACCAGGCCATGCTGTGGTTTCTCCCTGTAATCAGACATAAGCTGACCTCGCTCTCATTGTCTTTCCACTCTGTCAACTATTTGTACCTGTTGGATCAAAACCACGCTATCATAACATGGCAATAACTTCTTTACTGTTTGCTCCACTTTGTCAACACGTGTTTGAAGTGTGAAACTGGGTTATTTTGTAAGCTACTTAAGCCCACTCCTGAGCAGAGGGTAATGTAGAGCTGCATCTCTACTGACCCGTCTCTCTGTCAAGAGTTTAGTGACTTCTGATGGCCTGTTCTTTGATCTGGCTCTCCTCTATTGTCAGACCAAAACCTGAACAATATATCTAATCCTTCACACGCTGCTCTTGTCCTCTCAGCTTCCCAACTGTCTCTTTTCTCCTTGAGTTTCAGGTTCCTCTATGGCTTTCCCTCTAAACAAAGTCTGCTATTATGATCTTGATACTTCGAGTTGAGCAACTTCTGTGCTTGTATTGTCTGTGTAGATGGGAGGGTTAAAGTTGTGAGTGTGCGTATCTCGACTCAAACTTGACAATGGGGCACACTGACAATGTGGAGCGGCTATCTTTGGCCTTTCATCTTCACAGAAAACAACTCTCCTGTTTCATTCTCACCACTAAGCTGCTTTGACACAATGTACTTTGATGAAACATCAAAGTACATTGTGTCAATGCTGAAAGGTGTGCACCCTGCATCTTCTACTCCTTAAAATCTAAAAATGGTGCCATAAATCCACATCCTAGAGATGCAACTCATCTGTCCCATACAAAACAATTCATTATAAACAACAAACTAGTGCTAAACCTGGGTATTTCCTGTTAGATTTGTAATTTCTTACTGCAGTCAAAGCCTTACACTGATGTGACAGCAGTGGCAGTGCTGTTTTGTAATTAGGACGTTTCCTATATGGCAGAAAGGCTGCATCATGGGACATCACTGCTCAGTATGTGTCTTCAAAACACGTCAGACTGCAGAAGATTTTATGAACTTCACTATTTGACCTGAGAGTTACACAGAGCAACAGCAGACTTCACATGTAAGGTCCCATTTTTTTATGAGTCAGTATGCAAATGAACTCAGTCTGTTGGCATCTCTCTCTCTCACTCTCTCTCATGCACTGTTGGAGTAAAATGCTCATGTTTTGGTTACAGCATGGCTTAGACCAGTAACCTTAACCTTTTTCCTTAAAAGCCCTCCTTACCAGCTGCTGAATTAAGGGAGTAACAGAGAATCATCAGTCAAAATACCAAAACACGAAACAAACTCGATCTGAGAACACTGACTGAGAAGTACAGATCGATGGCAGGCCCAGTGGCTTAGATTTACTATTTATCAAGAGCTTGACTTTTGTTTTATCCATGTTAAAAATGAGTTTCAGGTCATAAAAGAGCTATTGAACAATATTAAAAGCAGGTGTAACAGGGAGTGAGGATTGGGTTGGGGGCTAAGCAGTAGATTGCAGTGTCATCAGCATAACAGTGAAAATCAGCAATAGACACATTTTGACTGATTTCAGTTATATGAAGAATGAACAGGAGTGACCCAAGGACTGACCCCTGAGGCACTCCTTTGGATACAGTGAGTGAGCTCAAAGTACAGCCAATTACTTGCACACACTGAGTTCTGAGAGATAGTTATTAAACCTTTTAGTTAGGGCCGGGCAATATGGTTAAAAAACGGAACGTTCGTTTTATTCACACCAAACTCGATTTACGATTCTAATCTTTTTTTTTTTTGCCGTTTTCAAATGAAAGAGACACTACTCAAAGTTTATTTTATTTTTTATCAACAATATGTTACAAATTTGAACTGAATTTTTTCTTTATGGGTTTAAGTGTGAGCTGTAAACTTGTCTTTGAAAGTGCACTATGGAGGGTTATAAACCTTCAGACCCTGAAAGTTTTATGTGTCCAAAAAAACAGACTGAAAAAAAAGCTCATTTCTTACCATGATATATGCAAGTAAACAAGACCATCATAACATTTATGGAATATTTCTGTATTTGTATCTGATTGCTTGTCATCTCTGCCACAGAGTAGATAAAAATCCCAAACTTTAATTTAAATTTCTACTGAAATGACTCGGAGTGAATATTATAATTAAAACTAAGCAGGATTTTTTCTTCGAGTTTGAGGGCATTGGTTACATGGGAGCAATATGTATGATTTTGCCACACAAATAGCCGTCCGTGCAAAACACAGCATGCAGTGCAACATACGGCACAATGTCCAAGCTTACAGCATGGGCGTATATGGATACATGACTGATTCAAGCGAAACCTCGAGGCAGATAATTTGTCTCAAGGAATTTTTTTGGAATCGAATCGCTCGAATAATTCGAGGAATCATTTCAGCCCTAATAATTTCTAATATTTTGGGGTAAAAAATTTTATTAGAATACAAAAAAAGTTCTTTGTCTCAAAATTTAGCAAAAGGATCCTTGAAACCCCCAATGCATTATCTTTTAACACCATAAATTTTAACACATTAGCTTTAATGATTGCAATTTTAAACATGACACATTGTTTTTTTTAAACAAGGGCTTCAGTGACTGAATTGTGTTGTCTTCATCAATACAAACATTAAAATTTTTTTTAGATTGTAGCAGTACCACTGATTGTGTGTTTTTGTATGGATTGATCAGCATTTTTTGGATGTTTAATTCATGTTTTTAATAGAACTTTGCTACAATTTTAAGTTGAAACATGTCAGGAGGAAAATATTTCTGTTACTGAGAGATTATTGTTGGAGTAATTTTATTTCAGTTTGTAATGGTTAATGTACAGTAAGTCATTCAAACTACCAAATACATCAATATGTCAACATCTGTTGATGTTAACAGCTGTTAACAGCTGTTAACATCTGCACCAGCTTTAATGCAGGTTTGGCTTTCACTTTCTTTCTTTCTTGCTCTCTGTTTTTCTTTCTGTTAAGTGGGATGACGAAGCATCATGTACAGGAAAAGGTGGTATTTTTCTAATCTGTTGAAGGGTTGACTGTTCTCCATGATTAAGCTGGTGCTTTAAGCCTGTAACTCTGCATCACCTTTTGTGTGGCTGCATCCTCTTCTTTTCCATTCCCTTGTAATACTTAAACTTTATCTGCCGACCAAAATGGCACCATAAAAACCCAAATGCAGAAGCAGCCCAGTGTGTATCGAACATAGAGCCACATTAAAACTTTCCAGTGGTTTGCCAAGTTTAGTTGCTAAAACAAGCAACCTTTCCAAAAAGGATTTGTGGTAGCCACAAAAGGCACGATGGTCAGTGAATCATCCCTACACAAAGTTATGTTTGTCCTGAAACAAAAAAGACAACACTCCCATACTTTGGTTTCAATGATTGGTGCAGCGATTACTAATTTGCAGAGTGTAGCGTGGCATTGAGTTTATACAGTAGAGCACATAACATTTCTGAAACATGTCTCAGCATGTTGACCACTAATCCTGAGTGAAGATGAATATAATTATCCAGATTTCTTTTTCACTTTCATGTCATAACTGACCACTGTAAATCTAAAAATACAATGTCTTCCAGCTCTGTGTAAACAAGTCATTGTGGTTAAAGCCTACAGGTGGCAGCAAGACACAGAGTACAATAAAAACACTCATGCAGTGTTTGCACACATGAGACACAATTGATGAGGTTGTGAGATGTACAATAACAAATTCCTCTCACATTTTTGTCAGAGCTTAACTTGGAAACGTGACTCTTGTTTGTGTGGGTGATGGCATCCTTTTTTAACTTTTTTACACAAAAAATAGTTTTTAAGGAAATGAAACCTTAAAGAGTGACAATGTAGAGACCCTTGCTTGGCTCTGTGGGTCATTGACATTTGCTGTCAACTTTTGTTCCTTAAGGCAAACTCACCAACTTTATAAGTGACATTGTTGACGCTCTATGGCAACTATCAATTTGCTATAATAACAGTAACCTCCTGTACTAGTGGATACTTTTAGCAACATTTAGAAATATTTTGATCTTTCCCTACTATATGTTCTTGTAGTGAAGCATAGCAGAATCATTAGTTTGGGACTCTGCCATATATATTTCAAAGTCATCAGCATATACGCACAGCATAGGTCGTCTTGATTTCTTTTTTAAAAGGATCCTTTGCATTTAAAGTTGTGAAAAAACATACTCTTCAGTACAGTGCGACATATATGTCGCAAATGCTATGAGAAAATTGGTCTGTGCTAAGAGGTTTTCACTCCTCATCGCACAGGTGCTATGATAAAGTGAGAGGTGCGTGCATGCCAGACATGCAGATAAGACTTTAGGTTTGACTTGTTGCCCCAAAAACTTCACTCCACTTTGATTTGCCCAGCCCATTTATTTCTTATTCCTGATACATTTTGGACTCAAGCGGAATGTTTTTTCCTCTCGTGATGCGCAATCCTGTGCCTCTGGAGCGCGAGCGGCCATGTTCCGCAATGGTGAGAGATTGACCTGCTTCAGCTCTCACAGATGGGGCAGGCTCAGGGCAGACACGGTACAGGTGTCATTATGTTGAAGAGGAGCGCTGCTATAATCTCAAGTTTTATTTTAAGGCACGTAGGCTAGACGATGTTAAAAATGTGTATCTACTAGCTTACTTCTCCGCTAGCCTCGTCCTTTCCTATTATGTACTGACGGTGAATTGGCTGTCAGTGAGAGGACAGAGCTCTCAGTCTGTGCTGACCTCTGATTAAAGATATGTATATATATATATAGAGAGAGAGAGAGAGAGAGAGAGAGAGAGAGAGAGAGAGAGCGAAGCACGGAGGAGTTTAACAATACAGCCCCACACGTCATAAACATTGTGTGTATTGTGAGGGTAAAGACGCGATTTGGAGATATTTTTTTTTGTTACTGTTGAACTTCAATAGTACTGATGTCATGATTACACTGTTAGAGAGGAAAAAAAGCATCTGTTCATTTACATTAGCTCTATAAACATCAGACCCCAGAGTGATACTACAATATGGACCAATCTCTAACAGTGTTTAATTATTTCTACTAATCTTAGGAATATTCTCCTATTCTCTGAGTATCAGTTAATTTATAAGGGGTGTCCAAACTATGGGCTGTGGCCCAACTGTGGTCCTTGGTCCTTTTGAATCGGCCAGCAAGAAATCCATTAAATAAAGCCCACATAAGAACATAAAACTTTACTCTTTTTCTTAGTTTGACTAGGAATGCACAATATTGGGGTTTATACAATATGGGGATATTTACAAATTTAATTTAGCTGATATCAATACCAATATATAAATGTAGTTTAGACCTAACACTTCAGCCCTTGAAACACAGTTTAAGGATGAACACACTAAAGTTTAAGTAAATCGGATGAACACAGAAAAAGACTTCAGCTGTCTATTGGTCCTGCCAAAAGTAAAAAAAAAAAAAGAAAAAAAAAAGATGAATACAAACAAAAGGATTCCAGCAGCAAACAGCAGCACAAACTGAGCTCATTTGCTCCTCTGTCTGATCTCAAGGTCTGATGTCCAAATCATACTGCTACTCTACTCATCTTCAAGCACCAACACTTCTGTAAAGTCAGTCAGCTTCCAGCAGTTTGCTCTTGTTTTGTGTCTGAATGTGGAGATGAACCATCAGCGTCTCTCTTCTCTGTGATTGGCTGTTTGCTTTGGTAGACATTAATGAGAGCTGTAATTTAGGCTGTTTTGGTTTTGTTTTTCAAGTACATTCACTTACTAAGCATATATTTTGGTTACATGTTGGTTTGAGAGATGTAAGAAAAATTTTTGTATTTTGTGCTACAGGTTTTTGTTCTGTGCTACAAGATTGTCAACCTCTGTAGCACCAGCGCTACGGGCAAAAAAAGTTAACGTACAGCCCTGCTCTTAATGATTTTCTCTTGATTTTAAATGAAAGTAAAACATAAACAGTGATTAGAACAACCATCTATATTGATCTGTATTAATATAATTAAAATCCTAAATGAATTCATTTAAATTTCATTGCCATTGTTGGTCATTTACATGACTCAGTCACTATGGCACTATCCAAAACTTCCATATCTT
This sequence comes from Cheilinus undulatus, assembly GCF_018320785.1. Lineage (NCBI taxonomy): Eukaryota > Metazoa > Chordata > Actinopteri > Labriformes > Labridae > Cheilinus > Cheilinus undulatus. Next base: position 34,159,581 of record NC_054873.1, read on the forward strand.
TGATCTGCTTTAACAAAGAAAAAAATCTTAGAACTGTAGCGAGCACTCCGATGTGAATTTGAGTGTTGATATGATAGTAAAATTAAGATTTTACTCTTCTAATCAGACCCAGCTCAAAGCCATGACAAAAACGAGGAGACATACAGGTTTTAAGATAACAAAATGTTTTTATTATGAACAAATATCAATTAAAGGATTAGCAACTCAAATAAATATTAGCTAAGCTAACACAGGAGTTAACTAAACCAAAACATAGTGTGCTGAGGAATCGCTGCACTAGGGATCAGAGGAGCAGAGCAGAGCTGGAGCAGTGCAGGGAGGGGACGAGAGAGGGCAGAGAGATTAATGGCCAGATCTTATACACCTGGGGGATCCTCCCAGGATCCTGCCAAGGAATGCTCTTTTCTCTTCTTTAATAAACAAATGTAGCCCAGCTCTGATAAAACTGTCGCTATACTAAAGCTACATCTGAGCTAATTGCCTCACTGGCGACATCAATTGTATTTACTCGCTTACATTACAGCTAAACCCTGCCCCTTACTATTGCTAACTCATGCTGAAGTAGGTTGGGAGAAGAGAGAAAACACATTTTCCATTATGAAAAGCTTTCAGTGCTGTTCTTAGTCTTTATTTAACAAAGAAATGCAGTCCAGTTCTGATAAAGCTGCTGCTATACTATAGCAGTCAAGCTTAACACTACACTGATGGCAGCCATTGCTCTTGGCTTCCAGCATGAATTAAGTCCTTCAACTTTAAAGTGTGATTAACGGACTGATGTTTTAAAATGTGTTTATTGTTTGAATATCATGCATCCCTACTAGGGCTGAACAATTTGGGAAATATATTTATATATTATATATTTCTTTATATATAATTTTATATATATATAAATAATATTATATTTATATATAATATTATATTTATATATTTATTTATTTTCCAATAAACACAAGCACACAGTCATTCAATATTATAACCAATATAATATTAGACTAAACCAGGATTGAACAATTTTGGAAACAAAGCTGTAATTGTGATTATTTTGACTCCTGTTGCAAATTGGATATGAATTTTTAATAAAGGGACTGATCATTTTATGTCAGTCTTACATTTATTAAGAAAAACCTGCAAAAATTAAAAATAATATGGAATGCTTAACATTTCTGCTGGAAAAAAAGGTTTTAAACTGGTATTTTGACACAAATTTCAGGTTAAAGAAAATTGCACCTTCTGCAATTTGAAAATTGCAGCAGGTCACATTGCGATTTAATCTAATTTTGGATTAATTGCCCAGCTCTAATCCCATGTATTATAGCGAGCAGATGTGCAAACTTCACACAGCGAAAACGGGTGATACTAAAAGAATACACAGCTGCACAGAAAATGCATGTTGTGGATTTTGTGGATGAAAATTGTAACGCAAGAGGACAGTTGAAAAATGTTTCCCCTTTTGGAGATTAAAAAAAGAAAGGCTGTGGATTTAAATTTTGCATTTTATAGTTGTGAAATGTGTTCAAATGATGTGTCATCATTAGCTATAGTAACAGCGTCAGCTTTTGAAATAAATGTCGGCTTACGTGAATCAATCCATTTTTTATTACTCCCTACCCCAACATTTTTATAATTAATCAGGAATGGATAATTTATTATTACAGCTAAATGCATGTCATTTCTAATGACAGCCCTGTGTTAAGGAGTGATATCATCTGTTTTGTGTTTATTGCGCACATTAAATATTCACTACTGGCATTAAATGTATAATGAAATCATCCTTTTTGGGTTCTTTTCAGAGCAGCACTACATCTTCTTCAGAACTTTTGAAGTATTTGTTATACTTCAGTGTAGTTAGTGATTGTTTTTACATTTTATTTTAATTTGGACATAACTGATGTCTTGTTACTTCTCTTCTCACTCCTGTGTGCCTTCTGTTTTTGCACACAGCGATGCAGTCTCATGTCCTTATATGGGCATGAAAGGGTTGTTCCATTATGCTTATTAGGCAAAAAATGTGAATGAGCCTCCAGCTTTTGAGGACATGACATTCATCAATTTAAGAATACTGTAGAGGAAAATTCAGCAGTTTAAGAACATGCCATTAAACTGATGATCTCTCTGAAAACTTTGAGAACAAATTTAAGAAAAATCTTAAAAAGAAATCACGGCGTGAGGCCCACTGCTCCTAGATTTAGCATAACTATGATGTGGTCATAGGTGTAAGGCAGCAGCACATGCTGTTATTCAGTACGATAGCATGTCCTTGAATGTTATATTGCTCCTATTTTACAGCTCAAAATATAAACATGTTCCCTCATTGATACAAATTAGTGTCTTCAAGCCAGCAGTGAAGTTATGTTCAGTCTCATTTATGTAGCTTAAAGAAACATCTACAGCTGATTCTTATAGGTAAAAGTCTTTGTGTTGCTTCTGCCTATATCAGCTTCAATTGAGTTCCTCTTGTCCAGTAACTGGGTCATAAGCATCTGCTTTGGACCATTAATAAATATTTTTTCAGTTGCATTAAACATGATTCAGCATACAATCTGGATCTGTCAAACATACTATTTAAGTCAATATTTATTGTGTAGTATTTGTGGTTGGAGGTCATTATTATGGGGTGGCTGTAAAGGGAATCCTTTATGTACATGGGAGACACCACCCAATCACCTGGCAGATGTTCTTTTAGCATTGACAGACAAGTGGCACGCAGCAGTCTCCAAGCTCTCAGAATACAGTCATTATCTTTTTTGTCAGGGACTGTCAAAGCTGCCTCTGTCCTGTCAGGCACTTTTTCAATCATGACCTTTCACCTACTTCTCTCATATGCTTTGGAGCACAGGTGTAAATGGATGACCTTATTCAATTGAAAGACTTACTCACCATCTATTTGACTCAGTGTGAGTCAGCAAATGTTTAAGAATAGAAAACATCAAAAAAGCATAGAGATTTTGAGGGCGGCTGACAGAGGTATGTGAGTTAACTTCAGTCATGCACCAACAACAATGTCACAGATTGTACAAACAAAAGCCTACAGGTTGCCGTGTTCTTTCTTTGAGAGCAATCTGATATCAAACGTAGGCTTTAAACCTCCCTCTTACACCTCCCCTTGAACATTGTAGAACAACACAACATTTAAATTGTTTTCAAACAATCAAAGCTCTATGCTTTTTTTAAAACCTACTCAACAACAACAGACTATAATTGAACCTAATCCATCAACTGCTTCATCTGATGCCCATCTTGGTTTTGTGTTTGGAGTTCTTTCATCATCTTGAAGGAGAAATCTTTGAAGCATGCGTGTTTGCATATAAAAATATACCAGTTGCTGAGGAACAGTGCCTTTTGCCCTGGCTGTTGCTGAAGACAGTTTTTCATTCTTCCTGTGAAGCAGAAGTGTGAAAGGTTAGCTTGTGGAGTCAGATGAGTGTTTATACTGGGATGATGATCAGATGCTGCCTGTATCACTATTGGAGACACCACGCCCTTTGTCTAAGTTTAGCCTTGTTTATGTACACACTTAACTTGACATTTTCTCCTCAGCTTTCAGCCCAAGGCTTTATTTCCTACTGGATTCCAGTCTGTAGCTAAACTGGAAATCATGTACTGGCTCAGGTCAGAGAAAAGAACAGCAGTCTAATTTTACTTCAGTCAGTCTAGTGTTCAGAATTTTAGCTATGTATTCATAGTAAATCTATAAATATATATAGGTGTTATGTAGGACTTCTTTACTGTTAAGTATTTGTCTGTTGGACTTGTGACATACAGGGCTTAACAAATTTACTAGACCACCTGTCATATTTGTCTCAGAGACCATCCAGCATCATGAAGTGCTTTAATGCGGACTCTTTCATTTTCATTGAGTTCTCCACGTTTTACTATTTTGAACAGGAATGAGGGATTTCAAACTGAATTCACCCAAATTTGAGCCGGCTCTCTGGGCTTCTCTGAGAAGTCAGAAATTAATCAAGCATAACATTCAACCACTAAAACTCATTTTTCTATTCATGAATGCAAGTAAATAACTATAATTTGACATATTAATCAAGAAATATTAATGTGCTTGACTATTTTTTCAGTTTTTTTGTAAATAAGTAAATTTGAAAATTCATGGATAACAATAATAATGATATTTTAGGATTATAAATATCATTTGAGTTAAAGAGCTTCTACATATTGGTGTATTAACCATTGCAGAAACATAAAAAATGATTTTGGTAATTACCATTGCTGTTAATTTAGGGCAGTTGTGGCATAAACCTTACTTTGGTTAGAGTTAGGGTGGTCTAAAAAATTTGTTAAACACTGTATATTAAAAGTCTTTCTTTGCATGACTATTATCCTGGATTAACTTTTGCAGTCATAGCTAATACTCATTCTTTAAGCATGTTTGTGTGCATGGGCATCTTATGCAGGAGAACAGATTTGACTGTGGTTGCACATACCTCCTACATACTTTCTCAGTGTTTCTGGTGGCTGGATAATTAGAGTAAGACCAGTCGGGTTTTGATGCAGAAATGTTCTCATTAGTCAGGATCAGTGTTCCCTCTGCTAATGATCCAGGGGAGACCTTAAAATCCCCAAGCCCCTTTTCCTCTCCCCCACTTCTCCGCCCCTGCTTTCTAGGAAAACTCATCTCTTAGAGCAATGACTCTTTCTTTATTCCACTCTTGATCTCAAGTACCCCGGTCACTCCGCTCTGCTTCACTGCCCACGGCACATACACTACGAGACAGGACGTTATGGGGGGAGATAGGCGCAAATGGAGCAGAAAGGCACATCTGCATGCCATATCTCAGGAAACACATTTCTCTCCTCTTAAGTGGGTAAATAAAGACAAAGAGGCCTTAACAAGTTTGTTTACACCTTTCTTTGCACTGCGGTAAAGTTGCTCTCGCATTCTCTCTTTCCAAGTGCTCCTGGATCAGTACTTGAGCTGAGAGGGAGGGCTCACTGAGCGCTTAGTTCTCTCGTCTCTCACAGTCAGCTGCTTGAAGTTGTTGTCTGGGAGAAAAGTCCTATAATGCTTGAGAGTCAACACATCAAATGACTAGCTTTTTGTAAGAATCAAATATATAAATAATTAGCCTAGTGTCGTAAATGCAGCTCGATAAACATTACCTAGCTGGTCAAATGGAAGTGTTATAGCTATGTCTTCATCAGTGTCAGCTTTGCCAAATTTTGGTGTGTTATTGAGGAAAGGGCAATTGTTTGTACTGAATGGAAACATAAATTACATCATTCTTAGGTACAAAGAGTCTTTGTGTTCACAGACGGGATTTTCTCATGAAAATGTTTGCCTCACCTAATATTGTTACAAAAGCACAAGGTGTTTTGCTGTTTCCTCAGAAACAACAGAATATGATATTATCCTCTTCTATTAAAGAAACATATGAGATGATAGACGCCATATCCGAGGCACTCATGTGAGACCACAGCGTCGCTATTAAGCACTTTGTCAGACGCATTTGGGAAGTGCTCTCTACCAGGCTAATCTAATCGGCTAGAGATTGATTAGCAGTTAAAAGCCCTTCTTCCTCTGGTTGGAGTGATCCTCTCCAAATGCTGCCCAGCAGGCTAGCTCTAGCTGGGCTGGCCCACCGGATCAGTTGGTGCCAGTCCCACTTCCTGTGTAGGGTTTCACTGGGTGCGATCAATACATGCAGACGGCTAATTGGATGAACATTGACACTCTCATTTCTCTTCTCTCCACTTTATGGTCCAGGGAATAAAAGCTGAATATGGGCTTATAGGGGAGCTTCCTGTCTGTTACAGTAGGGAATATACTGAGCTTATGGGAATGGAGTGTGGAAATAGGCTGCATAATTTCTAAATCTGTGTCAATTAGGTGAATGTGGTGCTACTTGATGGAGAGATCCAGCATTTAACCTGTGAGTGCTGTACTGCATCCCCATATACCCTCCCTCATTCTTGTTTTATCTGATAAAACACTCAAACCAGTACTCAACCCTGGCAGACACTTGATGCTGGTTTCCTTGCATAACCCCTGCTTTATCTTGTCTTTCCTTATTTGTGAGTTTTTCTCTTAGCTGTCCGTTCTGTATTTGTCTTTACAGAATGACTAAGTGTGATGTGAAGAACTACCTGGAGAAGATTTATAACATTCCCGTTGGAGCAGTTCGCACCAGGATACAGTTTGGTAAGTCTGCTCTGCTTTGCACTAGCCCCTACTGAGATCCATCACAGAAGTTTGGAGTATTTGTATTTCTCATAGACTGATAGTAAGGCTACCACTGGTGCTGATTTTATTTCTCTAAACCCCACACAGACATATTCACCTAATTATGAATAACAGACCCCTTCTAGTCCTTAGAACTGAGACCTGATGCAGTCAAAGTAAGTGAGGGGTCCAAAATGAATCATAGAACAGGTATGGTTATTTGTACTAAACAATGTAGGACAATGGGCTTAAATTTACTCTACAATAACGTACAACTCTCTGCCTCTAATGAAAACATGAAACATTAAACACTTTCTTTTGACACCAGGCTTTTTTGTTGTTATACATTTTTCGAGGAATGCTTTCTTTAAGAAAATAGACACGAAATGTTTAAATTTTTTTCTAGATTTGCTGTATCTCTTCTTGAGCATCCACCTTCATGTTGGTTGGTTGATCAGTTGATTGATGAGCTCTCATTCAACCAAAAACATGGTGGTTAGACAGTCATGCGGGTGGGGGCAGAGAAACAGGAGCGCGCAGTGCCGGGAATGAGAGAAGACTTTGGTAAACATAACACACACATCTCGTTCATTTAGCGGTGTGTGTGTGAAACAGTCCATAGTGACTGTTTTTGCACTTATTTTGAGTGTGCAAAAGCACTCTATGGTGGAAAATAACGTACTAAGTTTACCACTGCAGTGTAAAAATGGGCTGTTGCGTTTCTCACACCAAATATCTGATTGATAGGACATGCAGCCAACAGCAGATGGATGTGGGACAGACACGGAGAGATAAACTGCGTAAAGTTGTTGCAGAGGATGAGAGGAGGGAAAAATGAGGAAGTAACAAAAATCCTTGCTTTGCAAGCCGTCCCTGTGTGAGGGATGAAAATCAGGAGATGATATTAATTTCTATGTTGCTTTTATCTGTATATCATTACGTTTGTCATTTTTCTTTCTTTGTTAGTTAAACTACAGGCTGTCCAATTCTTACAGGTGGCCCTTAGTAACACTTGATAGAACAAACTGTAACTTACACTATGCCAGTGCTAAATCAAAAATGGGTTAACTTAACTTAGAAAAAAAGCCAAGAACTATGAGTCTTGGACTTTGTCTTTTTTGTCTTTCTTTTTTTATTTATTTTTTTAACTGTTGAACCAAACGTGTCCCTAAACTATGAACCCAAAACCGAGCTGAACCATGACCTCGTTGAACTGTTGCACCCCCACTTAAAAGTGGAAGTGATCCAAGCTTATTTTCTTGGATGAATGCTCATGTTTTTTTTTGTCTCCAGTCGCAGATCTGACTAAATGTTTAGACATAGTAAAGCAGTAAAGAGATTTTATTCCAGGTTGACTGGACCTTGAGTCGCTGACCTTTTGTTAAGGACACTTGGTGGTGGAGGAACATTACACACACCCTGACAGTACATCTATGTAAAGACCTAAAGCTAATCCAGACTGCTTACAGAGAGGGTGTGAAGGCAGCGGTGTAAACACTAGTTTCATGCTCAGCAATACCAAGCCACAAACATTTCATCCAAATTAAAGTCCTACTGCAGCTGTTGTGAGTAAATTAAACAAATTGTGCACAGAAGGCCTCAGTAAACTCTGTACTGGGATGTGTATAAAACTCTGCTATCCCAAACATTCAGAGGCAGAAAGGTCTTAAGTCAAATTAATATCATTAAGTATCGATATTGGAGTGGAAGTGAGTACTTGTATCATTTAAATCAGCATTCGAAGTCTATTTCTATTTCATAGAGTATTTTTTAAACCTTTATTAACCTGGTGCAACATTTATTTGAATGGCTGGGACAGCCATGGCACATGATGGGAAAATTAAGTTGCCACTACTTAGTCAGACAGCACTGTATCTAATGTAAAACAGAGCAGTGATCAGCAGGCATCAGTCTGATCCTCAGAAATGTTAGAAAGGTGCCATGGAAGGTTAAATATTCTTTATTTTAAGCTTGAGGATTGTAGGATTACTGAATTTAATGGTAACTGGGAGAAAATTTACCTATGGATAGTAATAGTGTTCAAATTTTACCTATCTCTTAAACCTTTTGCAATAACCATATCATGGCAATGTCCCAGTAAATAAGGTCCAGACAGCATGCAATGTTGAGCTCAACATTGAGCTTAACTTTCCTGCGTTTATCTCACTGCATCTGTCACATGTCCATCAGCTGTTGGCTGCATGTTACATCAATCAAAAACTCGGCATGAGGAACTTAACAACCCATTTTACTCTGCAGTGGTAAACTTGGGAACATACTCCGGCATAGAGCATTTAATGCGCTCCAAAAACCAGAGATGTAGTCGCTAATAAACGTGCAGTTTGTGGCCTGACATGCACAACGCCAAATGAACAAGATGTGTCTTATGTGTCCAACACTGTTAGACCACACGAACAAACGGACCACCAAATGATTTCAGACAAAAATATCCTGGTTTACAGCAAACTTGTTAATGACAGAGCCTCCGAGTTCAAGTGTTAATTAAACACTGCACAGTGGACTTGTTACCGAGGTACTACCGTACCGGGAGATTTGATACCATTACATCCCTAATGCTAACATTGACTTAACTTTTATTTTCCATCTTTTTCTGTAAATGTTTATCAGTGTCTAATGTCACTGGTTTTTGATTAAAAGGAGATTCCAGTGATGAAATCTTCACAGGAAATTTTTTCAGAATCATCGTTGTACCATAATAGCCTTATGACTTGTACCATATTTACCCAAACGTTGTGTTTTTCAGATCATTTGCTAAAGACATTTGATTTTAATGTTCAGGGATTCAGTTGTAACATTTGTCCAAAGAAAAAGAACTTGCACATCATTTTAAAGTAATTAAAATAAAGTTCTCGGGGTTATAGCCACTTTTAAGAGCAGCATGATTTGATAGATTTGTAAATTTAAATTTGGTTGTAGTGTTTTAGGTTGACAGATGTTTTTCGTTGTAGGAAGCTTAACGTCAAATTGATTCTTTTTTTTAGACTTTAAGCACTGGTTAGTGGGGATTAACAATTTCAGTTTGTGATGTAGACTGTCTTCCAATCGACATTCAACAGTGGGAATGATTTCTAGCGGCTAGTTGTGGTAGTGGTTAGCGTGCCTGGCCCTCCTTTCTATTAACACACACAGCTGCTTATCTTACAATCTGCTGCTGCAGCATTCCAGCCCCCAGCTGTCCCAGGACACCCCACTCTCCCTTCACACAAACACATATTATTCACTTACAAACTTGCATCTTCAAGGCCCTAAGTGTCCCATCCCCTCCTGCCCCTTTGACAAGGATAATCATAGAGCCAGTGGTGTTATATCACTGACTTAATCCTTTTTACTTCTTATCAGGGAGGAAACAGCTTAGGTTTGCATGGGCTGCTTTAGGGGCTCCCAACAAGTCATGGAATTTGCAAGTTCATGAAAGAACAGAAGGAGTGGACATATGGATGGCCTGTAATTGAAGAGATGTTAAGGAACAGCTGAGATGAGTATGCATGAGCCCCCCTGCCTTAGGGGCCAAAAGGAGCCCCCTCTACCTCTGGAGGAGAGTCTGTGAGGGAGGAGGAAAGAGGCGCCTAGCTTAGCCTAGCCTACAGAGTGGAGTACCCATTAACACTGTTTATTAGGGTTGTGTCATTAAAAGCTAGGGAAAAAGGAAAACCCCTCGGGAGGGCGAGTGGAAGGAAAGCAGTGAGCTGTTGGGGGACAGAGGGGGATAAAGTAAAAAGGGCGGCTCTGGGCCCCTCTGTGATCCCGAGGTGCGTCAGAGAAGGTATCCCTGTCTGCGTCAGGAGTTCCACTCAATTGGCAACGTAAAGACGGGAACCGGCAGAGGAGAGCGAGGGGTGCAAACGACCCTTTCTTCCCTCCATGGGCAGCAGGGGTATTTTGGAAGGAGTTGCCATGGTTACCCCTCCGGCCAGGGATTTGTAACATGATAGCAGGCTGCCAAACCGCAATCTCAAAGTGGGAGAAATTGTGCTTGCGTTTGCGAGTGTTGCATGAAAGCCCTGTCTGTGTCTGTCAGGAAAGGTCTATGTGAATTTAGAGAAACCCACTCTGTACCTATTCAAGATGTATGACTGTGTAAGATAAATAAGTATTATTATTAATTATTATTATCGTGCTAGTAGTAGTAGTAAGTGTATGTCTGTTTTTTGTTTATGGGATGAGCTGGTGGGTGGCAGGGGGTCAGTCATTGCCTTACCTTGCTCTTTCAAAGGTTGAGCCATTTCCCTGTGGATTTCCTCACAATCACACAGAGGCATTCTCTTCGTTACCTCTGTCTCCCACCCACACAGGGGCCTCCAGTTAGCGGGGGGATGTGGAGGGAGGGTGTTTTACAACCCTGCTCAGGGCTTTCCCTGAGCGGTGGGCTGCCTGGCTAGTGATTATAGCTACACATACCACACACACACACACACACACACACACACCCATACACACATAGTAACACACATTTACACACAAATGACTCATTATAGGGGAATGTTTCCCTTGTTTTTCATGTCATAAACTGTTCCCATGGCAACGGCAGTTCCTCAAAGGGCCCGTTTGCTTGACCACCAGGGTCTCATCGAGATTAGCATTCAGCCAAAGATAAACCATCAATACTCTGGGCGTTAGCCATAATATTACAGTTTTTTTTGTAACCTCAAGATTGAGATATTTCTGTGAAAGTACATTTTCATTCATTTGAAGCCAGACCTTTAGCCCTCCTTCTAACACACTGACATCAAAACGCCCCCGCACAAAACACAGGCACACAAGCACTCAGCATCTCCCAGAGTCCCCCGTCTTCCAGTCTTGGAGAGGTCAGACAGGAGAGCGGGTGATGTCATCATCATCTCCAGCTGGTGGAGGTTAACCTGCCTTTCATAGTCAACAAGATCAGGCTCTGCTTCACCTCACCGTTTTCTCTGTCACACAGGAAAATGAACTAAATGCATTGGAAAATATTTGCTGGCCCACAATAAATTACACAAAAAAATGATTAAAAGACACAGCAGAGCATACTCCTGTCATTTTGCTGTCTGTCACCTAGAGGTAAACAGCTTTCACAATATTTGGAATCACAATATTGAGTCCAGCTCAACAAATGATTAATATCGTTTTAGATTATTTTGACAGTCATTTTTGAATACATTTTTATCAGTGGTTAAATACTTAAGGGTGTTTTTATTATTCCTGCAAAGGGAAACTTGTTTCACAGGCAGCAGTAAAACATAATAAAACCAAACATTAATAAAAAAAGACCTAAAATTTAAGTCCTTTGAATACCAAGTTTGAAGATGAATAAATGATCAAGTTTTAGTCCTTTAGATACACTTAAAAACAGTGGTCGCAAAGCTCCTTCCAGTGGGTCGGAATGTGTGCCAAGAGAAAAATTGGATGTACAGTAAACTAGTAAATCTATTCTTTAGTTTTTCCTATGATGATGGGTAATTTTCATTATTGTCTCAAGATTTCTTCTGTTGTGTCTCCCTTTCTTTGGATAACAAAGCTAGTTTTCCCAAGATAAGAGGAAATTCCTCAAGAAATGTCTAAATTTCAACCAAATGTCTTAGGAAAAGGTAGTTACATGTGGAGCATGCATGCATGTCCTTCTATTATGATTTGCTTTTTAAACCTGCTTTGCCTTTTTTCTTTGTTCACTTATTTTTGTTCCATTTGGGGTTCAAATAACATTTTTCACTAAATAATTTTGAGTGGTTAGAAATTTCTAAAAATGTTGGTCAAAATTATTCACAAGGAGGTGGTGGTGGGTCCTGATGTCTGACTAGTTGAGAATGACTGCTTTATAGTGTAAGGAATGATGAAGAAACTGATGAAGGACTGTTGGTCCAGCCTAAAACTCCACTAACATTTTAATTTGTATGGCCAAACAACTGATATAAGCAGATTTTATAGGTAAAATATTGGTTAAAAATATCGTCAGAAATGTTCATATCTGCCTACACCGATAATTCACATTCAAGCTAATATTTACAGCTGCCAATATAATCATACCTATAATATTGTGTATCTCTAATTAAAAACATGAAAAATGGTTACTGAAAATGAAACAAGCACATCTCCATTTCATGTGGCAGTTTTCAAAGATCTAAAATGCCTTTTTTTATCCAGCCGATCGAGACAAAAGTCTATGAATGTTCAGATCCTGAAAATGTGAAACATAAAAACATGCAGAGTTTTGAATTTGAAATATTTTAGGACAGTTAATATTTCTGCTAATGTTTAAAATGACAATAAACACATTGATAAGAAAATTGTTGACATGTAATGTTCCTGTTTCTAAACATATCAAGATTTACTTATTTTTGTAAATATTTTTACATTTATTTTATCGACTCCCAACATGACCTCAGTTGACAGAGTGAAACACTATAGAAGCGTCTTGCTTTTTAATGTTATCTGAAATCATCTGGCTGTTTATTGCCACATTACAAATCTGTTCTCTTGCAGTGTGAATAAGGACACCTTGATTGATAGGAAGCTAAACTCAACTGATCGATATTTATAAAAAATACACGATAGACGAGGAGATTATACAGTGCCACCGTGTGTGTCTGTTCTCACACACAACTAAGGTTGGATAAAGTCATTTTCACCACATTTTCACTGACTGGAACCGAACCATGTGTTAGATCAGCTGTGTGATGCATATTGTACATTTCAGTTGTCCTTACTGTAGGATACTTGTTGCATTGATCCTTGGGAGGTCTTCATTGTGCTTTTTAAGTAAGTAAAGCATGTTGTAGACTGAATAAGGATGACTTTTGAGCTCCTTTTATCAGATTACTCTTCATTTATAGGAAGTCTCAGTTTTCCACAAAGTGTGCAACAGGACAATCTCAGATTCTCAAACAGAATGTATTGATGATCTGCTAAAGTGTTTTTTTTGTAGAATTGGCTCTTTTGCTTGCAGCTCTTTCTCCCTTACCACCTCCCCTTCTGCTTTCCGATGCAGCATCCCTTAGAAGAAGATTTATAACTGGCACTGTGTTGAGGTTTTCTAAACCATCAATGTGCGAAAAACAACATTTATTTGCACAATCAATGCAAAATTTCTTAACTTTTTTGATGAGCACAAAGGACAGCATCCTAAATCTTCTGCTGAGGTTCGAACAAGGAAGAGATCTACGCCATAGTCAGTGATGGACAATGTGTCACAAGCATATAAGGCTGTGTTGACAGTTACAGCAGACGTTGTTTGCTTTCAGTTGTTTTCCCAAGTCATTTACAAGCCTTACCTCCTCAACACTTGACTTGTATGGATTCTTATCCTACGTCAGGATAATGTTGAAAATTTATATCAGCGTCTTTTTACAGAGGGATGCAGCGATGTCCAAGAGGTCTGGACATTGATCGTCATTTAAAAAATGTTTTGAACAGTATAATCATTCATTTTCATGCATTTCTGTAGCCTACATGCATGCTGTTGCATGATCTCTCAGCCTGCGTCTCCCTTTTCTCTCCTCCATTTTGAGCAGCAGTCAGGTACTAGCATGACACAAAGCCTACGTCACCGCTCAAAATCAAGATTATGTTAAAATAACATACAGTCACTACTTTACTGCATAACCACGTGTTATGTTTGTATTTTTTTATTTTGACAGGCTGTAAAAAGGCTGAATTAACTTTGTGATATAAGAATGCAAATGAACAGGTTACTGGTGCAAAGCTACAGCTGTAGGAATTCATGCTAAAAAGTAAAATCAAGGTGTTAAATGTGCCTTATAAACACTTAAATAGATTTAAAACAAAAAGGACACACAAATCATGATTTTAAATTGGCAAGAAAATTGGTTCCATAAAACAGATCAGAATGCAGGAAGATAAATGTTTGATCCTTAAATATTCTGGGAGTAGACCTCCACACCTCCTGGTGCAAACTATGAAATGGCAAAGTTTAAAATATTAAATGCATTGACCAAGGTTGTTGCAGAAGAAAAAGAAAAACACCTTACTTATGAGCACAGTATTTGTGCACTTGAAAAATTACATAGAGAAAAGTTTTTTTTTCTGGTCATTAACTCACAAATTTGTCTTTAAATGTATTGAAAAAATTGTGATAGAATTGAGATTGTGATCTGGCCATTAAAAAAATCATGATATATTTTTCCATATCACCCACCCCTACTACAAAGATAAGCAGACTGACCAACCAGCTCATACATCTAAATACCATCTGTATCTCACTCGTAGGTGATCTGTTCTAAGAAACCTGATGGGGGCATCCTTGAATTCACTCATTATCAGCTTGCCCAAATTTTTGCTATCTGAAAACAACAATGTGAGCTTGACACAGTGTGACTTTCTGTTTTCTGTTTCTCAGGCTCCAACAAGAAGAGGAATCACCTAAACCAGAAGGTTAAGCAGCCTGACTATAAAGTAGCTTACGTCCAGCTGGTGAGGATACACAAACACATTTACATACATCCCTCTACTCCAAGTCTTCTTTGGTTGTTTTGTTGTTGGAGTAGCATTAGCTTATTGACTCCTGTCCAGTGCACAGTGGGAGGTGGAGACCTTTTCAGAAAAACACTCTTTCTCCCTCCTGACACCCGGCCCTCAGTAGGCTGTTGTTTTTGTTTCTAATTGTTGAGCTTTCATTATTAAACACAACACCAAGGGGTAAAGGGTATTTTGGAGGCCTCGGGCCTTTAGCTCTTATGTCAATGGCTATTTTTTGAAGGGGGACTTGTTGGGTGAAAGAGGTGAGATGGATAAATTGAAGTCCACCCCTAGAGCCCTGAGAGAAAGTCTGACTTAAGAGAGAAACACTCATGTTCCCTCATGATGGTACGAGCAATCTCATATAATAAAAACATCAGTGCACAGATGTAATTAAAAGATTTAACAAACACTGTCACTGAAATTGACACATAATCACACATATCTCTCCTTTCGCTCTTGGGAAAGCAAAAGTGGTGGTTCCTGCAGGCCTTAGGGATGAAGGTTGTCTTTGCTCAGTTGATTTGTTACAGGACATAGTGGGACATGATTATCATCTGATATGGCTCTTTTTTCTCTCTTTGTTGTGCTATAAATGGAATGTGAACAATCATGAACACTTAATGTGTGTGTGTTTAAAGCGACACTCCCCATGGTGGCGTGGCGGCCCAGACTCCCCCATTGCGTAATGGCCTTTGCCTTCACACCTGTGTTTGAGGTGAGATTTGGGTCAGGAAGGCCCATTCCCTGCACATCTTGCCAATGTTTGAAGTCTGTTACTCTTTGAAATCAAACGTAAACCCTCCCCCCTCCAAAAAAATGTAAAAAAAAAAAAAAAAATCATTGTTTTAATGTTCCTTTGATGCAGATGTCAAAAGCAATGGGCCTTTGTTTTGTGTGCCTGCCGTTTTGATCTTGCCCAGATAAATCAACAGCGGTGTAGACGCTTGTTTACGCCACACCGCCCACCGGACTGGGAGCCATCAATCTTGAAACGTATGAATAATGAAAATTGTCTAAACACGACAGTTTGAAAGAGGATACATGCTCGAAGCAGCCATGAATCTTTTAGAAGGGAGACTTCCTCCTTTGTGACACCAAGGAAGTGGCCTGTGACTTTGTGTTGTGGAAATCCTTGAGGAGTCAGTTGTGATGCAGCTGTCTCCTTGGATGCACACAAAGATGATAGGCATGAGGATGCAGAACAGCACACATGTGACATGTGTGCATCATTCATGCATGCAGAGCCCCAGAGGGCTGATGTTTTTCTTTGTCATTTGCTCTGTAGTTGCAATCGTTTTGCGGTTTTCTGAAGTCACGCTTATTTAATGGTGAGCAGCGGACGGAAATCCTGAAACGCAGGCCCTTTGTGCTCAAACGGTTTAATGTAAGACCAGATATTCAGGCTACTTCTTTGAGAGGTTATCTGAAAAACTGGGTCTCTTACCTTTTCTTTTTACCTCACTTTCTTTTTTGTGTATGCACACACAAACTCTCACAAGCACAGAGCCGCAGAAAACCCTCCTTTCTTTTGCAGCGGTGGGTAGAAAACAAGATTGTTCCTAATTGACTCCACATGTGGGAGAGTGTTCTGTGGGTTGATGCTCACACTGCGGTCCCCCCATTCTACCCTCATCCTTTCCTCTCCCCCCTCCCTCCCTCCATCAGCTAATATTGCAGGAGTAATACGTTTGCACTCTCCCTCTCTCTCATTCCTTACTCCTGGTCTGTGGTCGAGGGGAGGCCTCCAGTTAGCAGGGTTCCGTGACGGCCATTTTCCTCAGGCATAGGGAAGGACCCCAGTACCAAGGGGAAGAGATAGCGTCTGCATGTGTGTAAAATGTGCACTGTGTGTGGGAAAAAGTGTCCGTTTGTGTGTGAGTGAGGGGCGCACACAGGGGAGGTGACTAAGGGGATGATGGAGTCAAGCCAGAGAAAGGAGGTCCAGAGACGGGGCATAGTGATCAGGGGGAGGGGGAACGGCTGTGTGTGGTTGGGGGACAAGGTGGTTGTGTTGGTGTGAGGGTTTGCAAAAACAGCAGAAAAAAAGAAAAAATCTTTGCTGTATTGAATTCCTTTTTTGTCTGGCTTCACATCTTAATGCACATTATGCTTTTTTAAGGAATTTGTGGACAAATTATATTTCTTCATGCATGTAGTGCTGTGAAAAGCTGATGTTACAAAACACAATTTTGTTGTGCACTCATTGACCTCTGTTTTGAGTAGTACTTCATGTACAGTAGAGGTAATAACATCAGTGTTTGGATCATTTTCCTTTTTGTACAATAATACTTTCCTGGACTTCTTAAGAACAGTCTACTACTTATTCAAGCAGGTTACATCACCAGTGTTATGTATTATTTTGCAGCTAATCCTCTTTCAAAGATGAATTAAACTTTGAGGTTTAAGATTTACTAGGTTTCTAGGAATTCATAATGCATGCCAGCCCTGTGGTTCACAATTTAAAATGTTTAGCATGTCTCATGTTTGCCTAACCTGAGTCGCCGGATGGATTTGTTTCACACATCCATTTGGAAAACCTTCATTGCTAAGCATTTGGGAAAGGGCAGAGGCTTTAAAAAAAAATTTGGAGTGTGATCGGATGAACATTCTGTCCGTCAAATCTTTACGGGCCAATAAGAGCAACAAAACACGTGACATAGCCGCGACCAAGGTATGCGTGCGTAGCTACCAAGGAATAACGCGAACCATGGCGACTATGGACATGTAAGTACTCGACTTTTGTCGCTTTTGAAAAGAAAACAACTCACTGCTGTGCTTTGTTCTTATTTTAACGAGGGAATGTCGTCAAGTTCTGATAAAACTGGCACTTTAGCAGCATCCACGCTAATGTCTTCTGCCATAATTGCACCGGCCTCTTGTTGCTGCTTGCTTACGTCACAACTCCGCTGTGCCTGAAAGTACTGCCCCTCGTTGCTGATTGGTCCTGTCACTTTCAAACCGGCCCCAAATGATTCAGATGGGAGCTTTGCAAGATGGATTCGCAAGTGAGAAACAGGTGAACGGGTGTATTCATCTGCTTTGCAAGGCTAATATTTGCTGTTATTTCAAGTTAAATCTTGCCTTCCTCTAAACCAGTGGTGGGCAATCGGGGGCCCATGGGCCAAAAGGAGTCCTCCCCTCACTTACTGTGACCCTCAAGTTAATTTCAAATATCTAGAAATTGTACAAATGAGGAAAAAATGCATCTGCAATGGAAACATGAAAATTGAAAAAAAATAAAATAAAAATGTATTACTGGTATAAAAAAAGACAGAGATATAATTGACTTTAAATGCTGCTGTAAAATCTTTTATATGCATCATTAATGCATTTGTATGGAAAAAACTAGATATGTAAGTAAAATATACAAAAATTAGCATTAACTTTTATATTCATTGCACTACAAAAACACTTTGTTTTTTAAATCCTGTGTAAAGCTGATTAAATTAAGCATTACTATTTGCATTTACATGATGAAAGCAACATATTTGGTCATTTTGTTAACCCTCTGAGAGACATGGGTTGTTAAAAGTTAAATATCTTTTGAACATAAGTCGTAGCCACTTATTTTTTTCCCCTCTGGAAGCCCTCTGTTTCACTGTTCGAATGACACTATCCACACCTTTGGTAGCTTTTCTAGCAAGGCTGGAATGTGGGTGACTTTTCCACACCAGTAACTCCAATACTGAACATCTTTTTATCCACTTCAAAATCCATTTTTGACTGTTTCTTCCACTAGCTTTGAATCCACCATGTTTGGTTCCCCAGACAGATATCACATGGGCTGTGCCAACCGATGGCAGGCTGTTCCATTGTCATGTCATGGTTTGCAGAACAGGGCATGTGTTGACACTTTAAAACTGAATAAGGGGGCCATAGTGGTTCATAATGGAGAGAAAGGGAGACAGGCAGCCTGAGATGTGGCCCTCTGTGTTACTGTAGACAGGAACTGCTTTGTATAATGGTGCATAATCAGCCAATAAATGAAAGCACAAGGACTTTTTTTTTAAATATGATGATATTTTGAAGACTTTTTGTCCTAGAATGTTTATTTTCTCATTTTTTGAAATGGGAGAACAGGTTTGGGTAAAAAAAAGTCATGGTCCTTTTTGTTTACTGTGTGTTTTGCTTAGTTTTTTCTTTGTCATTATAGTCCCATATCTTTAAAAAAGTGATGTTACTGCGGCACATATACTCTTAAAATGACTGTTGCTCTGACAAAAAGGAGGTTTCAGTCTTAACTGTGCAGGATTGATGTTTTACAAGCTTTTTAGACAGTAAGTCCAGGAGAGAAAAATTGTAAAAAATAACTTAGGCCTCAGATGGTTAAATTAAAAGTAATTATTATTCTTAAATTGATAGAATCTCACAGGTTCCAGCAATGTATCTCTCTGGCAGTGAGAATGAAAAACATTGGTGCTCTCAGTAACCAAAGTTGCCAATCCCAGATCAAAACTCTTGTGAATCCACTCTTGTGCTTTCTTTAAAAGAGAAGGTTCACCACTTCTTAAATTATAGTTAGTTTTGAAAGTTCTCAGTCATTGTGCAGCAACATTGTTGTCAGTCAAACATTTATGATAAAGTACTCTCTGCCTGGCATGCAAATGAAAAGGCTGTGGTGAGTTTTGGTCAGAGGAGGAGTTATTTTCTCTCTTTAGAGTGGCAGCTAGTTTGCAAGAAAGCTTTGCTTTCTGGTGCCAGCTGCAGCACTTCAGTGGGCTGAGTGCTCAGAGTGCATGTTGAAAGCTCCCAGGGGGCGACGTTGTGAATATATGAATGGGATGCCTGACCAGTCCCTGCATTTCTGAATGATCCAGTTTAGTGCCACATTGGGCTGTAAATGTCAAATGGAAGCTGTAAAAGTAACGCTGTACAATCAGCAAATTGACTACAGCAGGCAAGATTGATCCTTAGACAACATGCTGTACTTTATCCACCCTGTGGTTCATCCCCTATTGAAATAAACTGAACAGTTACAGGAATATTCAGAAAATTACATTCCCAAAATGTTCCTTTTCACAGATCTGGGGTGGTTTACTAGCTGTTAAGTAATGGTTCTTTAGCATTTTCTTGGAAGTCTGTGATGCTAATAGTGTAAAGCAAGGAATCTCAGACATTTTCCTCGAGTTGTTTTCAGAAGAGGTCAGAAGGGAGGAGCAGCAGTTTGTGTTCTTTGCGTGTTGGGCACAGCATGGCACGTCCAGGCACCTTGAGGGATGCTTGCAACAATATACATAAGAATCCATACAAGTCAAGTGTTGTTTGACAGTGTGTAGACACCTGATAGTATCACCCAGAGATTAGAAGTCCATGTGTGCACCAGCAGTAATCAGGACTCCCTGGAAGTCTGCAAGCATCGTCTTAAGCCCGTCCTTTTGTGGGGTGTGGTTGCACAAATCCTACACAAGCTCCATTCAGCTGAGTTTATCTGTAGACAAAAGCTCACTTCATACAGTCAGAGGAGAGTCTGTACAAGGGCCAAAGTAGTGAGAGTAGATGATGAGTGAAAACTTTGCAGCAGAACAGAGAGCAGGCACACAGATGGTCCAAGGTGTTGTCACGATGACAACATTTAGTTGCCATGAAAGGAGACGCTGGTTTTATTTACACATAAACCAGTGATGTCACTGTTGTGATCGTAGTCACGATCTAGATGTCCACAACAGAGGACAGCCTAAACACATTTACATGTATCAAAAAGACTTTCAGTTTTATGTGAAAATCATTTCTAGTTGTTTACAGTAATATTATTTCTTACATTTTAAAAGTTTGTATAAAACCCTCTAAGTCAAAGCATATTTAGGTATTTTTCTGATGGGGTCTGGATGGGGATCTTCTTACAACTTTTTATTTATTTCTACTACTGAGGACTTTTGAAGCTTAGTTGAAGCTCAGCACTTTCACTCAAAAAGCTCATATTACCACTACTTCCTCTTAATTGCTTTTTATATTTATATTGAGTGGCTAAGTTTTTATAAAAGTAGTAAAAAATGTGCCAAGCTTTTTCTCCCGTGTTTTGGTTAGTAACAGTCGCATCAGTAAGACCGCTCATTGCCCCAAGCAATGTACCGACCCAAAGACCACAGAACTAAACAAGATATGGGACTTAACCAACAGCTGTAGAATAAGTGGTAGCTTCATTCAAATTGTTCATTTCCCGTGTTTCTTTCTGTAGCTTTCTCCGCCCCCTCCTGGGTCCACGGGGAGGGCATCACTTGAATTGAAAGAGGGAGACAAACAAACAGAGGGAGAGAGACAGAGTGGCAAACATGGAGCAAAGATGACACAGCTGAAAATGAGGGAGAGAGAGGGAGAAACGGCTGTATTGAGAGTGATTCTGACCAGGTCTGGCTCTCTTCTCTGTTTGACTGACACTAGATGGCAACGTTTTGCTGTACAGCTTCTCTCACTTGCCTCCCTTCATCTCCCCCAACTGTTATTGACTCCTTGTTGCCTAACAATAGACCCTCTTGGGTTTGGTGACTATGTGTATCTGGCTTGGCTAAAGGGTACAGGATGGGGGGGGGCTACAGGATGGGGGGCTTCAAACCCCTGTAACCCCCCCCCCATACACACAAACACACACATACACACTAACTGGTTCCTGTTCTGAGCAAAGCCCCTGCTCTTTGGAGCTAGAGGTGCTGAATCAGCCAGAAGGGCCGAGGGGGAAATCTTGCTTATCTGTATGGAATTTTATTATTTTCAACTATTTGGATCACGATGGCTCCTGCTCTCCTTCCCTCCCTCTTCCTCCTTTCCACCTTGTCACGCAAACACAGCCTTTCCTCACACAGCCTTGTCTGTCTGGCACTCCGCTTCCTTCCCTTCCCTGTGCTGCCTCACCCTCGCTTATCATGCCAATTAACATTTTTAACTTCTGCAACTTTCCTACTGTACTCTCTTTTATGACGGTCTCATGTTTTTCTTCATTACAAAGGGCTGAATGGGTCACTGTAGGAAAATATAGTTCCTTTTATACATGACAATGTTTCACATAAATGTAAGGCTGCTTTTGAGAAGCCCAGCATACAGCAGCCAGATATGCCTCTTATAAAGAAAGCACACAAATCAAAATAAGTCAATGGGTGTATATGATTAATTAAGAACAATGATTATTGATAATTATTTTAAGTTGAAGATTATAATCATCACATCAGTCAGCCCTGGCAGGTTCCTCTGTGGACATCAGCAAAATTTAAATAAACGAAAAGGAACTCAAGTAGGGTTTAAAAACATGGAGTCAGATGGTGCTTACATGGTGTGACATCAGGTTTGTATTTGATTAAAATGTAATCATTTTTTAATGATTCCTTAATAATTTAAGGAATTATAGTGTAAGAATTAGGGATGAATGATATTATCGATATGACATCATTATCAGTAGTGATAAGCTTGAAAAGTGACTTATTGGTATCGGCTCATAAGACAATTTAAAGCAGCTATAAAGATCTGCCTGTATCGGCCGTGACTGCTGGCCTTACAAGCAAACAAGTTAGTGGAATCTTAGGCAGACCTGCATCAGCTGAAGCCCCTCTCTTTTTTTTTATCATCATTCCTTAAACTTTTAAGTGTGTTTTAAGGGGAAAAAATGGCCTGAATTACATTTACATATCAATATCAGAATCAGCTATAATTATTTTGTAAATATCAGCATTTCAGATATCAGCAAAAATCCAGTATCATGCATCCATTGGTATTTTGTCCTTTGCATTTCTGTTTTATAACCATTTTATCAGACATCAGGAGAGTCTGTAGAGGCATGTTGTGCCTTAGTTCAATTTAAATAAATATTTATATGTGAAGAAAAATGATCACACTAGAGATGCACAATGTTATCATAATGATATTGGTACCAGCAGATATTAGCTTGAAGGTGAATTATTAGTTTCAACTGATATGCAAACTTCTGCTGATATTTAAAACAGGTGTTTTGGATATAAAAATCTCCCTATATCAGCCATGAATATTGGCTGTACAATCCTACATGAGCTGAAGACTTTCTCTTCATCCATCATCATTTCTTATAATAAGGGCCCGAGCACTGAGGGTGTGAGGACCCTACACTTGCCTTGAATTTGAAGTATCTGAACATGCATGAAAACTCATGAAAATTGGCATGGACATGTGGCCTGCTGGAAATTCTGATATTTTATAGGTTCCCAATATAAGTGTGGGAAATAGGCCCACCCCAAAACTATACTAGCCCCTTTACACGGTTTCACCTACAGAATGAAATTTGGTATGCATAATTAGCTTCTTAATATGCACAAAAATGTCTCTCATCATTATGGTGAATTCCCAACAGGAAGTCTGCCGTTTTGAAAAAAATCAGTGAAATTTTGCCATTTTCTCTGGTGCTTCTAAGATTAAATCGTCCAACATTATTCATCAGAGCTATGTGAAATTTGTTTAATGGCTAGAAGTGACATAAATGAGCAAAAGTTATGTGGCTTTTGTACAAACTCACAGGGCGTGGCCATGGTGAGCCCTCAAATTTGCATTTTTTGTTATGAAAAAGGAAATTACTTGTAACTCAGCTGTGCATTGTCCATAGTGAATGAAATTATTCATGCATAATGAGGGGTTCATACCCCAGCACACTAATGTGGTAATATTTCTTACAGATCATAGTGCCTCCCAGTGGTGACAGGAAATCTCATGTTTTTGCTTTCAGTGGTCTATCTTCTAATGTTTTGATTATTTCCTCATCAAATATGCTGGGCAAACTTTTAAGACATTAGTCTATCAAAATTGGTGAGTTTTCATCAGAGGGCGTAGATGTGCCGGCATGGCGAACTTTAATTTGGGCTTGATGCTGCGCTATGAAATTTCAAACTGCTATAACTCAACTGTTTTTTATCGTATCTCAATAAAATTTCATGTGCACAACAATAATTGCATCCTAAACACATCTACATTTGAAAGTTTAGATTCAGCCACAGTGCCACCTACTTACCAGTAGGTAGCTAGTAGTTAGCTAGAAAGTTACTGCTTCTATATGATTAAGTATGATTCCTATATGGGTGATCAAATCCCACTCAAATTTGCTCAGAAAGACCTTCACCTTGCACCGCTATGAAGATCATTACTTCATGTCCTACGCCGTGACCATGGTGATTTTTTGATCGCTGTGAAACAGGAAGTAGTTTTATCAAGTGGTAAAAAGGATAATACAGCCCTAAAACTTGGGTCATAATATTCTGAGTGCATGAACAAGCTAATTAATATAAATTTGTAAATATAAAAAGTGACACAGAAACAGACTTTGTTTCAAATAAACAAATGCAGCTTCTGTAAACTTGACCAAATCTTCCACAAAATTGGTGTGAAAAATCCTTTAAGTGTTCCAATGGTATATATTTTCAAGCCCACAGATCTGACACTAAATCTGTTGCCATGGTGATGCATTAGTCAGAATGAAAGAGGAAGTAGTCTAGTTAAGGGTTTTGAAGAGCTCCAAATGGCTTGTACTGCCATGAAAATTGGTGAGAATAAGCAAAGTGGAAAAAATTAAAAGTTACGTATGGGTTTAGTCTGTGTGAGCTCAGTGGCTCAGTGGGGGCCCCTATAATTTGTTTAAAAAAATCAGCCCCCACACCACATACAACCTAAATATTTGAAATTTTGTACACATATTCAGCATAACAGGACCTACAAAAAGCCTCTTGACTCATGTCAACAAATCAACAGAAAGTCTGACATTTTTTATTTTAATTTTTGTAAAAAAAAAAAAAAGAAAAAAAATTTTTGAAAAATGAAACTATTTCCAGGGATCCTTCTAGGATTAACTTAAGGGAGTCCTCTGAATCCCTTGAAATTTGATCTGTAGCTTGAAGATTTGCCGCTTTGTTTGTGCAGAATACGACCCAGACGTTACACAGGTAATGGCTGCAAATTGATTCAGTGCCGTCATAACTGAAAATATTGCATATCTCAATGTGTCACCTTTATTCAGACAAAGCAATATTTTATGGCATGCTTTAGTCGACTACACTGTGTATTGTTGTTTCATGTTGGCTGTAGCGGACATGACACATCAGAGATTTTCAGATATTTTGTGTTTGAAAGATGTCCATAAATTAATGCATTTAGCAGCTATTCCACAAGCCCGTTGTGCACCAAACCCTGAGGTGCATGAAGGTGCGAGGGCCCGATCAGTGCTGCTTGCAGCCGTAGTTTAAAGTGTGTTTCAAAGACTAAAATGTGTTATTTTGTTCATCCTTAGACATTAAATTGTGTGTATTGAGGACTGCAGTTTTAGGTCTGAACTACATTTATACATGGGTATCGGCAAAAAATTAATTTGTAACAGTGTATCAGATATTGGCAAAAATTCAAAATTGTGCATCCTTAGTTATTTTGTATCCTTTGCATTTTTTTCTTTTGTAGCGATTTTATCAGGCCCACTAGGTGTTTGTTCACCAGACAAAGGTGAGGTTTTAGAAGCATGTTAGGCTTTAGTTTAATTTAGATAAAATATCAAGAAAAATCATGACGTGAAAAGATTGCACTGGGAATGCAGAATGTTACTGTTATGATATTGCTACAGACAGATATTGACATGAAAGTTAATTATAGTCATCAACAGATTAGGGTTGCATGGTATACCGATACTAGAAAAGTAGTGCAATACCACAACGTTAAAAAACAAACGATACCATGTGTTTTCAGTATCGACACTTTCTGACTGACAGTGTTTTAATCAGAGCTGCTGAAGGCTGCACTCTGTGTGTCTGCAGCCACAGCGGCTCCTCTCTCTCTCTGTAGTGGGTGGAGCAGAGGTCGCGTTAACCGAATATTCTCCGTCATTGACGGATTTTTTTGAAGGATGACGGAAAATTTTGAAGGCTGATTATTCAACACAGTTCCCGCTGCTTCCACCTCGCTTGCTCACCACTGAAACCTCACTTTAAACACCAAAGTCTGCTCATTTATCATGTGGATTTCAACCATGGAAATATTACAGATAGATGGGTGAATGATGATTCAGATCAGCACCTGTTGCTTTGCTCGCTCACCACCGCCTGAACCTCCTCTTTCTCTCTCTCTCTCTCTCTCTGAAGCCTCACTTTAAACACTGTAGTTTGCCCTTGTATTATGTGGATATCAGATATGGAAATATAACAGATAAAGGCATATGGTTGTAGCCGACTCATGGGTACTAACAGAGACTGAATCAAAAAGTTGTTCTCCACCTCTCCAACTTGTCTGCGCTATGACGCATGAGCGTGTGCTGTATGAAGCTCGGTGTCAGGATGGATCCAGCGGGATTTTAAAGGAGTGACAGAGACACAGGCTCGCAGTACAAAACTATTTGCCACATTCTACAAATTTTCTCAGTCAAGGAAATTACAAACGCAATGGACTCAGTGTGCAAGGTCGGAGTGCGTGACGTTTTTTGGGATTACGACTTCTGTGGAGCAGACAAATGTGCACAGCTCCACAGTGCAGCCTTTTAACAACTTGTTATCAGCTATGGTTGTCAAATTACAACATCTTGATATTAAAAATATCCTCAAAACTGTGCTTGATATCTGAAATGGCCCAGTTCATAGCTGCTTGTCTAAAGACAGGGATTGTTGCTCCATCGTCATTGCGTAAAAATGACGAGGAGTAAACGCTGCTGCTGTGTTCATCCTTCTCTCAGTGCCATTAAAATGCAGAACCTCAAAGATTGTTTTTGGAATACAAGTTTAGAAATGGTGCTTCATTAATTAAACACTACTAATAAAATCATATTGAATTATATCATATTACAGATATTAAAGAAGAAATTATAATGATGGATTGTAAAATGGCATGACGGAATTTGCCACCTGAAGTCAAGTATACTTTACTTTTTAAAAAATCTAATTTATAATGTTAATAATGTGTCAATTCAATTCACTGTATAAACAGCATAGGCTAAACAATGGGGTCACAGAGCATGAAAATAAATAAATGTTAACCGTAAATCTGGCAGGATTATGAACCTGCTCACTACAGCACTACAGTGCATTAAAGAAGTTATCACACCAGTGACTCAATACACCTCTGTGTGCTCGACTCAACACATTTTCTAGTTTTCCATTTAGTCAAATTATACTTAGAACTTATACATGAGCACAGGGCAAGCTCTCTCTAAAGTTGTTTAATCTACATGTGAAACCTAAATATGAAATTGCAATAATTTATCCATCTCCACTCCCCCCAACAGACAGACAAACAGATGCCAGCAGAATCAACTTCATTTTTTTTAAGAGAGAACAGTGGCATGTTAAACATTGAAAATATTATTTTAAGTTAATAGAAAAAAAAACCTAAAAATATGAAGTTTCATGTTCTGTAATCAATTATTCCATTAGGTTAACGACGTTTTTGGTTTTGCCATGGTATCGTTTCAGTATTGGTATGGAGATACTTTAGGCAGGTATCGTATCGAGGTCATAATTTTGGTATCGTGACAACACTACAACAGATATGAAAATGTCTACTGTTTGTAATGAATATAACGTCTGTTAGTATCTGCCTGCCAGACTGTATAGTTCCCCACTATTCTCTCAGCTCCACTCTAATCAGCCTCACTTTGAACTGGACACACTTAGTGTTTTTTTACAGTTATAAAAGGTGTGAATACATCAGTTTAGGTCTTGGCTAAAATGAGTTTGGAAATATTGACATCTAAGATATCAGCTAGAATCAAATTTTTGCATCCCTAGTAAATATTGACATTTCAGATATCAGCTAAGATCAAATAATGTGCATTTTATTTAAAATGGACATTTCAGATATCAGTGACAATCCAATTTAATGCATCCCTAGACAACAGTGAATGTTGTAAAATGGGTTCAGAGCTGTTGTAAAATGACACAAACCTAAACAATAACAACTAATACAATTCATTCTATCACCTAAAAATACCAAATAACGGAGATTTTATGACTTGGTACATCTCCAAGAAAATCTAACCATAAACTCTTTTCCTCTTCCTGGACCTAAATCTGTAAAGAAGGTCTGTGTTTAGCTCATAGAGGCTTAGTGACAATTGTAGACACTCTCTCATTTTTGTTGTTTTTACTCTAAAATCAAAATCCCAATTCTTCTGCTTACTCTGATTAAACGTGTCTGTCAGCATTCTAAGTTCATAAATCTCAGAAGAAAGGAACAAGCCGATAACATCATTAGTGTTTGTACATTTACATGTACGTGTGTCCACACGTGCAAATATTCTGGCGGTAAGCTAATAAAAGGAGAAGCTTTTACTAGCAATCAAGCTTTACTGAAAAGCCCACCATCACCCTATGTGTCTCCTGATTTGGAGAAATTAACTCCTTAGTAAGATCCTGTTTGTGTGTTTTTCTGTGTGCGTCTATGTGTGTACGTGTAGGTTTCATAAGAGCTCAGGAGAGAGAGAGAGAACATGAATTATAGAGAACAGAGCAGGGTCTTAACCATCCGGTTTGGATTCTCACACGCAAACCTTTTTTTGAATGGCTACAGTCAGGGCTGTCTATTGTTTCTTTTTCACATATTTGACCATTTACGCTTGAATCAGTTCAAGCTTTAATGACATAACAAGTGCTGTGGATGTTTGCCTCAGGAGTTTTTTTGAAATAACAAATTTCTCGAGAAATCTAGTCAGAACAGAAATATGGTCTGGTGTAACAAGAAAAGAAAAGCTTAGTTTGGCGATACAAAAATACGATCAGATCCAGAGATTTCTCTTTCCTTTCCTCTGACTCGACATCTTCTCCTGTCTATTCCCATTTGCTGTTTTTGATTGATCCTTACTTTATCTCTCTCCGCAGCATCTTCTGTCATCACCCTCATTTCCTTCCATATTTCCTCCAGGTTCCCCTTATTTAGATAACCACAGCACCACACACAAACACACACATGCACAAGAGGGCATGAGCGTAACCTTTCTTGATTATCCCTGACCTGTAATGACACAGCTGCCACTTTGATCAGCCAATCAGTGCTCGGCACCACCCAGGTTCTCAGTGGGGCTGCCACTGGCCTGATAAAGCGCTCTGATAGGCCCCTGCTGGTGCATTTCCTGTTTTGGTATGCTTCTTCATTTTTATTTTCTCCACCAGCTGGTCCCCGCATTCCTCGGAATCGGGGAGGGGGCAGGGGCATCGCCTGGATGTTTATGTTGCATGTGTATGTAGGGGTGAGTGTGTGTTTTTGTGCAGGGGTCTAACCAAGTGTTTGTGTGTGTGTTTGGTAGCCTAGATAGTTGGATGTGAGGTCAAGAGGGGGTGGGGGAAGGTGGAAGGGATGCTTGAAATTGGGGGGAGGGTATGTAAGGGTTGTTTACATGCGTCAGAGAGAGAAATGGGGTACATCGTGGGGGTTGGTGGGGGGGTAAATGACATAGATGGAGGGGATAATGACAGTGAACAGCTGTTTGTGTGTAATGGGGGTGGATAGTCGAGATAGGTAGGGTTTAGGTATGATTTGATTTGAAGTTACAGAGGTGTTGTGTTTACCTGGGATCAAAGGTGACATGATTGACAGTTTGTTGGTTGTCAATATGAACAGATTGATATCATATCATTCTCAGCTGTGGTTTTAGACATGCACTAATATATACGTATATATGGGTGACCAAAATCAACTGATTTTCTGCCTGCATAACTGTAACCAGTGACCGACTGGTCCTCAGCAGGGATGGCTGGTTTTGTTTGGATCATAGATTAACATGTACAAGACGGTTCATACCTTTAGCTCAGCTAAACAAACCCCAAAGCTCACTGATGCTCTACCTGTGAAACACAAGCCGTCGTTTTTGAGAAATGAAGCCTCACTTTTGACCGCTTTCACCTGTTTTGGTGACTGTCTGTCAAGTTTGTTGCAAAAGCCTGGATGGTTTGTTTAACTAATCTACTATATTACTGAGTGTCTACTTTTGGTTTCTGGTCTTTCTGTAAGGGTAAATCCCTTATGAGGTGTCCAGTTATCAGGGATTAATGGATGACGCGGAGGTGTGAACCGTCCGACGTGCAGCGGAGGACGGTTGCCTCCACAAAGTCCATTAATCCCTGATAAGTGGACACCTCAAAGAGCATTAACCTACTTATACCACGGTCACTTGCCAACAAAAATAATTAATACAACTACTAATTTATAATTTCATATGTTTTGTGATCAAAACATAAAGTTTGACCAAAACAATTTCTTTCCCCTAGCAACGCCTGAGGGCTCGACTAATAACTGGAATAGCCATTCCAATCCCATTACGATCTTAGGGAATGTAAACATTATTCACTACTCCAGTAAGTAGGTGGGCCATAGATACCAAGTCACAATGGAACAAAAAATAGTCCGCTCAGTGCACTTTCTGAACGGATTTATCAATGAAAAGACATGAAGACGAGTGAGACTGAGAGTCGTCTGTGATCAGACTATAAACCTGTAAGTTAACATGAACAGTCATCTGATAGAAAGCTTAGTTTTAGCAGACCAGCTGTTTGAATAAACAGAATAATTCCCCCTTCTGCACTACGAGGTCATAGATGTGAAACGGAGCTGTCCACGCCCTGCAGGTGCTGATTGTCCGTCAGACACGTCAATATTTATAAGATATTATCATGCCGGTTTATCAGAAGCATTTTCTTTGGCTCTACAAAAAAATAATGGCTTCTTTTCTTTTGTTTTATGTTATTTAAATTTTCTCACAATAGTTTATAAAGGGTAGAACAGGAGGGAAGTGAGTTAATTTTGCGACACTCACTTCTCGTTGATATGGTGAGCCTGGAAACAAGTCGTACGTTGGATGTAGGAGGTAAGACCATCTTTATACACGCTCAGCAGGTGCACTAAAGCTTTGTTTGAATAAACAGAGTAATATCCTCGTTATGCACTTCGAGGTGATGTGAAATGGAGTTGCCAGTGCCCTGCATGTGCTGACTCCCTCAGTGTGCGCCAAAAGAAAATTCGCTCAGCCGTCTTCATTTAGTTTATTTTAGGCAGAGTTGGCGACAGCTGATGAGAATGCCAATAGAGTTTTATAGGCGTATTAGATTTATTGTATGATTTTTTTGTATTTAACCTATTATTCATAGAACACTATTATTTGACACTTGGCTGACTGGCTGTGGGCTCTTATGCTTTTTCCAATGTTAAAGTTGTATCAGATTTTCTAGTTTGACAAGTTTAAATAACAACCACAGGTATGACAATAAAATCAGCTTTTATTACAATACAATACAATACATTATATTATTATAATTATATTTTATATAATAGATTGTGAGTACTCTTATTTAAAATTAAATGCTACGTTACTGTTGATAGTGAAATTTGAGAGAGCTACTGGCAGTGGTGGCATGTCCATCATAGTGGTGCTGGAGAAGGAGGAGTGGTTGACTGCTGGTGCCTTGCACTGATGGGCATTGCTTGTTGGGGCAGAAGAGGAGGATAGGATGTGGCTCCACTCTCCCTATCTCTCACTGATGGAGCCCAGTAGGAGTGTAGACTGCCCTCGCATCTGTGGCCTGTCACCGGCATAATTTGACAGCTCTCCAGACCAGCATCCGAGAGTCAGCCTACCGCTGTGCTCCGGAGGCTGTGATTGATGTAGACCCATGAAAGACCCACCTGAAAAGTAGAATGGTAAAAATATTTTAAATCTATACTTTGTCTTTAACTTTGACTTATCTTCACTAGTATACAGGCATAAATATAATTACCTCTTTGCTGATTTTTTTCAGCATGCCATACGTCGGGGGTGATAATGCGCTTCGGATGGAGGTAGAATGATTTGGAGTCTGGTGGACATTTAGACAAATTTTTCTTAAAAATTTCAACTGGATACAGCGGATCACAAACATAAAACCTCTAAGGTTTTCTTTTTCGGCGGCATACGGGTCCTTGTGATTCTTGCTGTCTGGGTTGTGCGCCAGACTGACGTACTCCACCCCATCCTTGTCCCTCTTGAGGATAAAAGATGACATGGTCAGCTTCTGGCTGCCCTCCCTACCTCTTCGGGCAAAACACAGCTGGATATCAAACCAGACTTTTCTTACGAGTTGATTTAAATCTTTCGGTGTTAACTCTTTGTGCCGCTTCTCTCTCTTCATGTTTTCCTCCAGTTCCTCAGCAGCATCCCAGTCATCAAAGTTGTTGTATTCACCAAATAAATTAAATGAAATGATTAAATCACTCATCATTGAATTTAATTTGCTAATTTCTGTCCTCAAGAACTTCACGTTTACTTATCAGAAAATGTGACTGTCTCAGGTTGCTATGGTTACTCCCAAGGGAGTAACGGCTAATGGCTGCTGCGCATTAATTTGGTGATAAGAACAGTGATAAGATTTTTTTGACCGGCACTACTTAAGAAGTTTGAAAGGTGTCTGTATGTCAGATGTTAATTGACACCAATGGAATTTCCAGAGCCAATCAGAATTGAGTATTCGCCAAGACCATGGTATAAGTAAAGATAATGGTGTCTTGTAAGCCTATTTGGGCTGGGCATATTGTTTATGCATGACACAATAATACAATTTAATCAATCAATCATGTTATTACAGTGCAATGTCTAAAGTGCAACCGGAGCTGCAACATCACTTTTTCCTCCCTCACTTTAATTTCTTTACCCACTGTATCTTAAAAATGAAGTGTAGCTTCTTCTTTTAGGAAAACCAGCATCCTTGATTGCCTGCTTTACATTCTCTGCTGTGTGAGACCCACGAAACTGGCATGCATGAAATACTGTACACTTTAACTCGAAGGTGGAGGACTATGTAGTGAGGCTCAGCAGTGACATGGGGCAAATGAATGTCTGTAGTGAAGCTAACGGCAGTGACGTTGCTTTTTAAATTCTCTAGTATGTCATGTACTTTGTTGTACAGCTCTGGTAAGCCAGTGTCAGTACTGTAATGTCAAGACGGCAGAGCATAACATGGGTCCAAAAGCTCAAGAAGACGACAAAACCCAAATTCTCCACCACGGAGATGGGCTGGTTGTCCAAAGCGATGAATCTGACCACTTTTTCTGTTATCTTTTTTGCCTTATTGCTCTCATGGGGGTACTTGTCATTTCTCTTAAAGTCCAGAGTGTGTTGCTTCAGTGTAGCTGCCTGTTGCTATAGTGAAGTCACTGTATTCCGCTGCATGTTTAGTTTGGAGATGACGGATCAAATTTAGAGAGTTAAATGCAGCTTTGCTGCTACCACCTTGTTAAACGGCCGTGTTACAGATTCTGTAAGTGGCCACTGGACTGTTTTCACTCTCACATTTGTAGTTTTTTCACACCGCTGACATTTTGAACACAGGAGTGCTAATGTTGCTAGCGCTACTGGTGCGTTTACAGCCAGTCGTAAATTTTGCTCCATCTACAGCAGCTGAGGTAAATGATTGGCTGGGCTGATCAGATAAAATTGTGGATCTCCGATCAATTAAAAATACTTATATTGGCTCCAATCCGATACATACGATCAGGATTGGGACATCCCTGGGTGTAAGCTCACTTGAGCTGAGCTAAGCTAACATGTTGATAGTGTGAATGTGAGGTGACCATCAGCAGAGGAGAAAAAAGCACTGACAGACTGAAGGATAAGCACGGGCTGTTGATCCTCTTTACCTACAGTACTATGTATCTGCACCGTCCACGCGTACCGTCAAATATGGTGTTTAAAACAAACTTTTAAGGACTAAATCTATCAGTTGGTGGTTAAAATCTCCAAAATGTGATCTTTATGCAAAAACTAAAATCCATTAATTATTTTAATAGATACTTTGTCATTTTTAGGTTTTACTTTATAAATATGTCAACACTTCCACAATTTATGACATTGTAAAATTAAACAAAAATGCAGGACAGAATGAGTTTGATGCAATCAATGTTCTGGAGCAGATTTAACTCCCCAGTGATGGCCATACAACCTGGTGCCTATGTTAATCATTTTTATGTTAATGAACTTTTTGTGTTTATTATAAAACTTAGAATTAAATATCCGTAATAGATGTTTTTTTCCAGCTGCCTTTAGAATTGTTTAAAGAAAATTAGTAGTTGCCAAAATTGGTGTGGAAAATGTCAGACGAGGAAAAAAATCAGAAATTATAGTTAGCCAACAAAAATGAAAATGTGTCTCTCTAGTTGTTTTTTCTCCAGAGCTCTCAGACCCCATGGATGTAAACGTCTTTGAGAGGAGCTGGCTGTGTATTTAGATGCTGATGATCTTTCTTGAGAGCTCTGTTACCGGGGTCCAGTGTCTCCAGTAGCAGGCTGTAAGCAGACATGCCTGGACATGAAAACTTCCACAAGCACACTCACGTGCACACACTTTCTCCCTCACACCCCTGGTTTGTCTCTGGGCAGAAGTATGTACCATTAGACTCCTGTGTCAGAGGGTCGCTGTGATGGATCTGGGGGTATTTTTAGATGTTGCCAGAGATGCTGTCACCCACCTACACTTCAGATTTTTAAAAAAATTCTTCAGACTTATAAAATATGTTTGTGATAACGATACCTGAAATATTTACTCTTATTTCAGTACTTAGGGCTTTCACCAATAAACCACAATCAAAATTGTATGGACCACTTTTAAGCCAAATCTGATAGAAAACTTGTGAGTTATTATTATTTAAATAAAAAAGTGTCTATGCCTCTTTCATATGAAAATATATATTTTTTCCTCATTAAACTGTAGCATTAGATACTTGAGATGCTAAGAAACTAACTCACTACACACCACCAATTGATATTAGTGCAGCACATGAAGTGACTGCTGAATGTACAGCCTTTCTACATTATCTTAGCAACTTCATCCTATAACTTTTCTTCATGAAATTCATTCAAAAGTAGTCCAAAAGAAATCCCCAATACTTTCTACTTCTCATCCACCTTTTTTTCTCTCTGAAGTCTGTCAAAGAAATTTTGTTAGATTTTCAGTTTTTAAATCAGACGTCTGGTTGTGGTGTACAATTTGGGTCAAACACTAAAGGAACTAAACTGTTTCTCATTATTGTGGGTTCTGTCACATTTGTAGCTTCTGTTTTTAATAATGTTTTCATTGGGGCTAGGCTAAAGCTGTGCATGTGTAGGATTAAACCAGGGTGCTAGATTAAATCAGCAGGTGTGTTAATTTAAGGTATTTTAATAGTGGACAAAACAATTTAAAGGCTAGATTTTAAACAGGAACCAGAGCTAACTGCATATGTTAACTGGCCCTTCACAGCAATGAGTGACGTTTTTGTCAGAGGTAGGAAAAATTGGCACTATAGGCTAGGGGTGTAACGATTCATTTATCTGGATCGATAAATTGATTGTTTGAGCAATGATTCAGTCAAATTGATTGAAAGTATAATAGTCGATTTCCACCGCCATTTTTACCTTACGCTTTAATTTTAAAAGCCCCCCCGACGTGCTTGGTTATGACAGTTTTCACTCAGCCACAAGTCACACTGCTGAATAACTACTGTGCATTTAAAACTGAAAACTGCAGCACTTTAAAGTGAAACACAAGCATTTGTTCACTTTGTTAAAGAAAGTTTTTCATGTAAATGCCTTAAACATTTGGCAATAAAATTCTCAAAACGTATCAATATTGTGTTTACTTCCTTTATGTGAAAAGTAACAAATTGTGGTAAATGGGTTCACAATATCGTCTGATATCGATCGTAGGCCTCTAAATCGAATCGAATCGAAATCGAATCATGGCAGACTTTGTGATATCAGCAAATATCAAATCGTTCTGAGAATCGATATCGTATCGTGATGACAACTGGTGATTTACACCCCTACGATTGGCAGTATCTATGGTCTACTTGTTCTGTTAACTGAATTTGGTTAAATTGATTAAAGAGACAGAATCACCCCCCACAGACCAAATGTCCTCATGCTTGTTAAACATGTGTTCATAGATTAGTAGTCTAAAGTGTGAAAGCTTGTCAAATTAATGCCAATACACACACACTTCAGCCCGTAAACATCTGCAGTGTTGTATTATCTGCATTATGTGTACCATAGGTCATGAATGTAAGGGCCATTAATATGAATGACATGGAGACACAAACATACTCTGTCGTAAGCCAAGACTGACCAAGTTATGCGGCTGTTGTCGGGTTGTGGAGGGGATGTCATTGTAATTGGAGGGAGGGTCGAGGTCATGACCCTGAATAAACCCACAGCAGGATGCTATTGGTTAGTGGTCCACTCTTACTGCCACTTATCTGTCTCTTTCAGAAAGGATTGATTTCATTTTGTTTATCGCTCAGTTGTTGTTTTACCCAGTGCCTTTCAGGCTCTCGTGTCATTTCAGCAGTTTGACTTTTTCACCTGAACATTTTAAATTTCTTACCACTTCCCACTTAATAAATGCCCCCCTCCCTCTGTTTCCTAAGAGAACAACAAGTCTTTTTTAGCTCCTGATTTTGACTTTCTTCACCCCCGCCCCCCCCAATTTTCTCCACTCCATCTCCACTGTCTCTCACTCTTTTCTTCCTGGAATAGTTTGTACCAGGAGGTCTGGATAGAGGCATGGGGCAGAGTATTAGGTGTGTGTTTGTGTGTGTCATGAGATAAAGTGAGAGTGAATATGTGGCCCTCCCAGGGGCCTGGCCGTCAGAGCTGTTTACAATCATCAGGCTACATCTCTTCTCCTCCTTTGCCCTCTATCATGGTCTTTCCTACAGCTCCCAGCTTACCTCTCCTAGATAAAGCTCTTCAGGATCAGACTACTGAATTTGAAAATATGAGAAGAGGATTCTGTGGAAGTGTTAGTGTAAAACGAAAGATCAACAGTGTGATTACACAAAGAATGTTTGGACTGATACTACTGAACACTGGCTGTTGGAAATTCTTGCAGATTTGGCGTTGATGCTTCTACTAACCCTGGTCTGCATTTTGCCCTTAGTTGGGGGGGGGGGGGGGGTTACCTTACCTAGATGAAGGGAGACAAGAGTCTTGAGGGCTTGTACTGATCTGAGAGGCTAGCTGAGACCTTTTAACATAAAACAGTTCTCAGTTTGACACAAACATGCATCTAGTAGAAAAAGTGATGCACTATCAAGTTAACCAAATAAACCTTGTGGGGCAATGATAAGCCATTCTATGAAACAGCTCTTTAATACAAGCTGTGGTAGCTAGCTCCCGTCTGAGTTTCCTTTTCGCCATCCTTTGTTGTTATTTATCAGCTCTACTGAGCTGAGCCAAATGATTGAAACTCTTGAAACGCATAAGTTCGACCTCTTCCTTTTTAAAGCTGAACCACTACCAGATGACCCAGCGCTGTTTCTCGTTGTCCGTCTCTGAACGCAGATAACTAGCCATCAGCTTGCCACGCTGCTCTGTTTACCTTCCTCTACCCTGCTTCTCTCCCCTCTGTTGATACAAAAACGCGCATGTGTGGAGGAGAGTTTTCTGGATGGGCAGGGGAGTGAGCTCTCTGCTGTGAGAGATGCCTTCAGGGACAATGAGAGAAGTGAAACTCCAGTGAGAAATGCATGCTGACGGCTCAAAACTTCTACATAATTTATACTCGGTGTTCGTGATAAAGTCATTTTATACATCGCACGTGCCAAAAGCTGTGATACATCGAGTATACTCAATATATCGCCCACCCCTACTCCAGTAGCCTGCAATCACCAGATCTCAATCCAGTAGAGCACCTTTGGGATTTGGTGGAACAGGAGATTCACATCATGGATAAATCTGCAGCATCTGTGTGAAGCTGTCTATCAACATGGATCAAAATCTCTGAGGAATGTTTCTGATACCTTGTTGAAACTATGCCAAGAAGAATTCACAGTTCTGAAGGCAAAAGAGAGTACTAGCAAGGTGTACCTAAAGAAAGTATGTATATGCAGACATTCAGCACAAGAGGATTAGTGTAATTATAACATTTCTTAATTGATATTCAAAAATGTTGTGACTTTTAATTGAATAAAACACAACTTTTCCTGTCATATACTGTTATCAAAGTTAAAAATGGTGTAAAAGCTGATCTTGTCATGTGAGCATATTGTCTCATCACTACCCCTAGTGTGCTGTTAAAAAGGCAACCATGATGAAATAAAGTAAGTTTGAAAAAAATCATTTTGAATCTATTCAGAATTGTAAAGATAGATATTTGCAAATCTGATGTGAATGTCTTTTTTCCAGCACCACTACTGAGCAATCCCAGAAAAAGAAATCATGAGAATTTTGTCTATTGTTTGGTTATTTTTTAACAATTTTATGACAACGAATGTTGATATGGGACAGCCAGCAGTCACTCATGCTTGGAAAGCTTTGCATAACAAATTAACTAGGGCCAAACCACAGCCTGTGCACATCACTGTAGTCAGCTATTTACTTCTTGTCTGGTATGAAGACCAGGGATACTGAATTATGGAAAGTGGTGCAGACACACCCACAATGCTTTGCTAAACTTACGGAAATGCAATTAAATAACTTCCATCTTCATGACTGCAAAAAATGTGTTATCCTAAAGGATGACAGGTTGCCAAAACAATATCCAACAAACAAGCTACTCAAAAGTCCATCTGACTGTGGTTTACAAGCTCCACTTTACTGGTTCATGGCCAGTATGAACTTAAATGAACTGACAAAAAACATGCTACAAAATGTCATCAGTGGTCGAGACCAACAGAAACAGACCAGAAAAAGGTGTGATCACACCTTAAAAAAACATATTCAGAATGAAGAATCAGTTCGGAAAGAGTTAAGTTAATACTCTTTCTGGCTGGGATGCCCCAGAGCAAGGCATGTACATCCCCCAGCTGGTCAGGTGGAGCAGGTTACTGGTTAAAAGTGAACTTTTGTCAGCATTGACCTCTGCATGAGAAAAAAAAATCATTGTGAGGTCTTTGTATGGCTCGGCATATAGAGCAGACTGAGGCTGCAGTTCTTGACACATCAGCTGCAGGTTTGACTCCAGGTACTGTGGTGGAGAGAGAAGTCCAACTGTCTCCTAAAGAATACACACAGCAACCAGTGAGAGCGAGCAGACCTTTATGTAAGCCAGGGTTTCAACCTCATTACTTTCTTATTATGGCTGCCTAGGGGTGTGCGAAAGGATGATCTTAGTTCATGAAGAAATAGAATGTATTGGCAATTTGCTTAAGCTAAGAGGTCAGAAGAATCACCTTCTAGTTGACTGGGTCTGCGTTCACTCACCCCCTCCCCTTCTGCTTCGATGAAGTGGGGATTGATGGCCGAAAACTAAACTGAAACTTAAAATTACATCCTT
Source organism: Cheilinus undulatus (assembly GCF_018320785.1). Lineage (NCBI taxonomy): Eukaryota > Metazoa > Chordata > Actinopteri > Labriformes > Labridae > Cheilinus > Cheilinus undulatus. Next base: position 34,198,412 of record NC_054873.1, read on the forward strand.
AAAAATAACTCTAACTGGCCCATTTGGAATTGCTTTGGGTTTTTCAATACTGTCAGGGTGCAAGAAACAATTATTTGGACAAGTTTACAAACTTTTTTCACAATTGCAAGGGACTGCATCATCAGAGTGAAACAGCTGAAAGGAGACCAGACACACTTACATTGGCACGGCAGCCCTCATTACATGACCATGTAGTGTGACAGAGGCAGATCTAGTCCGGTTGTTTTAATTGTTACAACGGATATTATTCTGCTGTCTTTGTGTTTCACATCACACCTGCTGACATTAGCAGCTAGCTTCGCCTGCCTTCGTTCCTCTCTGCAGATAAATATCTTGCTTTGATAGGCGGCCTTTTCACTTTGGTTGACTAGTTGTACGTGAGTTCAACTGTCTACATCCTACATACCACTTAATTTCCATTTATTACTTTAAAAAAAACTGTCATACCCCACTGTTCCCACTACACACTAACTGCTAAGCTTCTCATATTTATGTCCCGGTGCAGTGCTGCTGGAAAGCTCAGACAGGAAGGCAGCGGCCATTCACTGAAGCTACATCAGTTTCTAGTGGCGGGATGTTGATCACAGTTTAAAAGAGCACTGTTGGAGAAAAGGGGGACACTAAATAACTCACTGTAACAGTATCAATATGTCTTGAGTAGGGGTGTAACGGTACGCAAAAATTTAGGGTCGGTATGTACCTTGGTTCCTCCGAGGCTGACAGTTGAAGGTACTGCGTTTAGAATTAATTTGATTCACAAAACCAGAGCACCAGATCTTAAAATCATGGGAAATTCATAACCGGCTGGTGAGACTTTTTGTTGTTCCTCCTCATTACAGTGACTGTCTTGTTTAAGTGGTGCCTTTTCAAATGCTTTGATTGATCCGCTGGATGACGTGCTGTCAGTGACACACCTGCTGAATAATGTCAGGGCTGCTGTTGTTGTCTTTGTCCACTGTTGTATTTTACTGGGAAACAAAGTGTTCCTAAACAGGGAACCTTTATCTGGGGATATTCAGGCTGTTGCTGTCGTTTGCTGTGGTTGTGTGGTTGCCAGGACAGTGCGACAGTGAGTTGTTCTCTGGTTTTCCGTCTGTGTATGAGCTTCGTTCAACATGCATCCTCTCGGTACATGTCTGTACCGTATCGAGAGGCCGTACCAAATCGGTATGGTGCGAATACACATACCGTTACACCCTTGGTCTTGAGGTATAATGAAGGTAGAGCTGTGTTTCAGCACTGTGGGAGAAATTCACTGTGAAAATACCTAGACACACACAGATCCCACACACGCAGCAGGGGTTGCCCTCAGCTCTAATCCTGGTAACCTGGTAATCACTGTGGTCTCCCCCTCCGTAGTCTGCCAGGCTCCTCTGGGAGCTCAAAATAGAATCAGAACACCTTTCTGACCCCAGAGCTCCCCAAAAGAACACAAACTTCGGACATGCACAGCCCTAGTCCTTAAGACGTCTCTGTTTTTCGCTTAAGTGTACCCCACCACAGTACCACAGTGCCACCGCAGCTGCACGAACCGCGGCCTCATGAGATTTCTTACCGCATCGTCAACACCTCTCTGTTTCTGCGCCGCACAGATTTGTCTCTACTCTTAAAGCAGCCGCCACCATCTGCTTTATTTTATTGACCGCTTATTTGTGAATGGCTCTGTCTTTTGATTACTTTTGGATTGATCACAAATAGGCTTGTGGTTCGACCAGCAGGGAATGAGTCAGGTTCAAATTTTCTAACCACTTAAAGCCTTTTCAGTCCTTTTCTGTGACCCCACTGAGGGCTCCTCTCTTCTTTAATTCGGTCAAGTGTGGTCATTCAAAGAGTCAGTGTACTTGGCCTCCAACCCTCAGTTACATCTTAATAAGCCCTCACAATAGCTCAAGGTGCTTGGGGCCTTGAGCGAGAGGTCATAAAAGAGCACTTTGAATATATTTCTGATGGATTCAGTTCTTAAATTGTGGAGATTACTCGAACTGAAGTAGCCATTTGACCTTGAGATGTTTTACAGCTGTTTAATAGTCCTGAAAGTAATAAAACTTTCCTCCAAACTTCTTTCAGTCCAGAGGACATAAAATCTGATACAATGAAGGCATTTTATATTATTGAGGATATTGACAAATGAAGTCAGAGCAGCTACAACAAGATCAAGTAATCCGCTCTGAAAGACTTGTTTTGTTTCATATTTCAGATTTAGTTCTGACATGTTGATGTGTATCTCTTTCACCACTATGCGCTATCTGGCTGATCCTGGTCAAGTCTGGTTCGGTCCAGTCTTGTCAACTCATGTTTTTTTCTTTTCTAAGCCGGACATTGAATCAGCCTTTTGTGTCCTTGGTTGCCGACTGTGCCATAATGTTCTATTCAGCTCCAGGTCGGAAAAACGCCACGCACCAGCACCTTCCTGTTTTCATCAAAGACATTTTAACACATCAAGCCAGAACAACTATGGCTTTCATATTTCATACTTAAATCTCAGAAGATGAATAATAAAAGAGTCTCTCCCTTCACATTTTCCCAGTATTGATTTCACATGCATTCCAAGGCTGCCGGACACACATTTGCCCTTTTTCCTCATCTTTTTTTTCTCCTCTTACTCAAAAAAACAACCAACCGGTCTTCTTCCCCCTGAAGGCTGTTTTCGAGTTACAGCACTTTGTCACAGATCTGAAGCAAAGGTCAATCAGATTGAATACAGTTGTCCTTTGTGTGTCTCTTTCCAGCTCTCGCTTGGTCTTCTCCTTTTTCACTCTCCTTTTTCCCTCCTTTCCTCTGGGGCTCCAAACATGATTACAGCAGGATTACACATGCATTCACAAAGTCAGTCTGGATTTGGGATCTACTTAACTGGAGCACTTGTTCCCTGGAAGCTCACACCAGTTGTAAGCAACATTACATGACAATAAAGACAAATGTATTCTGTTTTTAAATGCAGCTGCTGTATAAAAAATACAGGGACACCGATGTTTATCCCTAATTTGACAGCTGTCCACAATCAGCTAGTTACAATCCAACAGTGGTCTCCAAATGTGACACAAGCCAGACCACCACTCTAAATACACTCTTCCTGGAAGAGAACAAGACATTAAATTAGAGCTTAATAAGGAAACATAGACAGGGAAAGTGAGACGGGTTGGTGGAGAGTCAATGACAACATTAGCCTCCCCTCTTAACCCCCCCCTTGTGTTTCTCCTTCCCCATTGAGAGGGAAAGTCTGGGTGTAATGGGTCATTCATGTGCGTAAGAGGAGTATGTTTACATCAGTGGCAGTGTGGGGCCTCGTCTCAATATTCCTGGATGGCATCTTGATCCAACTGGGACCTTGATGGAGACGATGGCAGTGCAAGGGAAAATATCCACAGAAGACAGCAGAAAGGAAAGCCTCTGAGGCGCATAATGACTGACTGCCTTTTTCAACTTTTGTCCCCTTTGGCCAGACCTTACTCTTCTCCATAAATCACTCAGTATGCACACAAACACAGAAACAGAGGGAGGCAGACAGACAGGAAAGATCATTTTGGCTCAGAGCCTATTGAGACGAAGGGGACAAGGGCTCAGCCTCCTCTGTGGTGTGATGTATATATTTCAAACAAAAATATGAATGCTCTCTGCCAGCGCTTTCTCTCACTGCGGAAATGTGTCTAGCAGACGTTTGACACATGCTTGCGTACGCACACATATACACACAGGGCGTTGCCTCCTGCCAACAATAAGACATGTTTAACGAGCCTCAGCGCTTTGTTGATTTCAATCTCAGGGCTTTGTTGTTTTTGTGAATCGCGCTCTCTGAAGACGGTATTAATCTTCACCATGTGTATACACAAGGTGTCCAGCACTGTGTGGTAAAACTGGGAATTGTCATGCGACAATGTAGGGTTCAAGTCGGGTGAAGTTTTGTTTTGCTTGCTTCTGAGTTGTTCCCTCCATTGCCAGGTCTGGTGTTTATAGTGCTATGGTCAGCCTCTTCCTCAGTCAACACTTTCCTCTTCCTTCTACTAGTCACTTCCTCACATCATCTGACCCCATCTTTCTCCCTGCTGCCTCTCTTCTCTTCTCCTTCTCATACTCCTACGGCAAACTTCCCTTGGCCCAGTCCAGTGTTTGTGTTTTGGATTCCGTCTTCCTTGATGGCAATGTGTTTGAGTGCAGAGAGACTCTGAAGGTCTTGACAGGACCGTTGGTTTCCAGGTGCTTCTCTGGTGTTTGGCAGCTCTCTGCCTGTGCCTGACTAAGCTTTCTCCTCCAAGCTAGGTCTGCTCTCTGGTCCCTCTCCTCCTGCATTACTACACTCTCTAGAAACCTCCTGTAGTGTGCGGTACAGGCGTTGCCGCAAGACAAGAACACAAAAACAGGGTTGCTTTTTCTTTGATTGAAGGTCATGCATGTTTTGTTCTGGATGCTCCTCAAAGCTAGTATCAGAGAGTGTAGACTCAAAGGTTGTGTTAAAAATCATATTTAAATAGCAGTTTCCATCAAGATGTGTTTTGTGTGTAGTTACATGCCTGGTTTTGCCAGTACTGTTAGATTTGGCACGCCAGTCTCAATTGTGGTTCATATAAAGGAGACCGGGTTATGGATAGTTTCTTTGTGAGGAGCATCAGTCTCTCCCACCAGTTTAGTTTTTTGTTGACAAATGAAGCGCGGCAGGACACGGCAGTCATACACCAATTTGTGATCAGCTGACAGCCAGCTGATCCCAGTTGTCACCTTCCAGCTTCCACAGCCAATCACAGCTCTTTCTCTCAACATAGCAGGGTTTTTAAATATGACGTACTAATCCCTGCATGCATAAATGCTGATGCACCGCTGCTGCTGCTGGAAAAGCTTTTCCTCCTCCACCCGAGCCTCCTCCTTTATAGCATAAAGCTTTTTGCACCCCCTTATTTAGATTCATGCTACTATGTATCAATTGCTTTTGAACAAATTTTATTGTATTCAGTTCATATTGTCATTAATATATCCATTGCGGTATCCATTGGGGATTTGTAGCCATGCACTCCCTGGAAAGTTGAAGCATGCCGCTTGGCTAACCCAGGGAACATGTTTTGAGCAGAGCCTTTTCCACCAAGTAAAACTAGAAACCATTTTGCTATAAAATGGTAAAATGTGTATGATGAGAGTAGTCCTGACTGAACTAGAGCCACTCACCATTTTTTTTTCAAGGACCAGCCCAATGGATTGAAACATTGTTGACGACACCCAATCTAGCCATTTGAGTCTGGATCTGACTATATGATGTCAGGGTTAGATTGGCGCACTTCTAGATGAGACACTTACCCAAGTGCAGGACATACTCTGTCTGGCTAAGATCAAAGGCCAGCCCAGACTACACAAATTCAGCCAAATTCAGGCTCTATTGCATTGTCAAACGTCTGAATATAAGCGTGGGGAACGACCATCACTTATGATGTGTGACATAATCAACAACGCATCTTAGATGCCCCACAACCTTGATTCAACATGACTAGGATGTCAGAATTTCCCTGCATTGTTGTCTAGTTTGACACCCTGACCTGACATCAATGATGTGAATCCTGATGCCTACCAACAGAAGAGCATTTGCTCCTCATCTCTGTATCATCATTTACCAGAGTGAGTCCCTACCTCAAGGCATCGTCATGCTCTAAGTCAGTGGTCTTCAGCGTGCATGGCATAAAAGAAAAATATGATGTGCCATTGTTCAACATTGAGGTAACCCTGTTGTGTGATAAATAACCTAATAATAAAGAATCAATTCACTGTAGCTATTGCAACATGGTTCTTGAATCCAAATAATAAATCCAAATAGCTTTTCTACCATTTACTTGGAAAGAATTATTTGAAGGTAGCTGACTGCCAGCTTGAATTTGTTCAAACAGCAGAATGATGTGAAAGCATGACCGTGAAACCCAGAACTTAAACCAACAGTTAAAGCTAGGGCTGAACGATACTGGAAATAATTGACACGGTGATAATTATTCTTTTTGCAATAGTATATCGAGATATTTAGGGGGAAGGGGAAATAAAAATGAAACCAGATAAATTAAGTGCTTTTCCGTGAAACCAGATTTTAAACCATCAGTTATATAAATTATATTTTTCTTACTTCACTCTTAAAGTTCCAATTCCGATTTCAAATATCACACACTTTGTCAGCCCTCTGACAGTAGCTTTGATGGGCATACACACACAGGAGAAAAAAAGCGGAGAGGGAAAACTAGTGGACAGAGTGACTCAACACACTTTATAACTGCATTACTGAAATATCATCAACCATTTCTAATGGTGTTCAAGTTACAGTCGGCTAGATCAGCCTCTAGTGTGTAACGTCTGATATGAAAGCTCATTGTTTCAAGCTGCTGTGGTTATGACACACTGCAGCACTTGCTTGAAGCTGCTGAGCCAACACTAGACATGCCCGTGCCGTAGTTATATTAACAAACAGCGGGACAAGATGCAGGTGTTAGCAGGAGTGCACTCACTTAGGATCAGCCTTTTGTATTTCAGCTGATTTATCAATGACACCTTTCAGCTTCACCTATAGCCTACATGCCAGAGACGCACAGATCGCCAGTTTCATCATGATACGATACACTATCAGTATTTTTGGCAATACGATATTTTCCGATAACACAGAAACTATCACGATACAATTTCGATTGGATATGACATAGGAGCCTGCGATCATCATCAGACTGTTTTCTGCACAAATGTCTTGCAAGTTCAGAAAAAAATAGACCTCTGTACTACAAAATCCTGTTTTTATTTGACAGTATCTTTTTTCAATTGTTGGAAATGATTTTAATAATGTAAAATTGAGAGCCCATGATTACCTTAAAATGAGGGACACAACTATTGACATTTGTATTAAAACATGTTAATTTTATAATAGCAACCATTGAAAGTACCAAACATTTTTAGTTCATTTCATATACTCTGATTTTTTGCAGACTTTCATAACCTTGACCAAGTATTTTGGTCTCTTTTTTCGTCTTAGGTTTTTAAAAACTCATTTACATACATGTGGACTTGAACAGTTAATTTGCAATTTAGTGATAAATTTACATTTCTTTTTGTTTACTGCTATTTTGATTCTGATTAATGGAGAGGTAAAGACAATGTTTTATTTCAAAGGAGAACAGCTGTTCTGCTTGAATAATGTAGAGGTCGGACAACTTTTATCTAAATGAATAAATGGTAATCGTAAGATGTCGGGCTTCAGTGTATCAAATAGGAGCAGACTTCTCCCCCTCTGTTTGCTGCCTATAGCAGAAGATATAGACATGATACTCAGCCCTAGTTAAAATGTATACATACTGACTGAAAAAGTTTGATTTATAAAGACTTTTTTAAAAATTTACTGCAATAAAGTCAGACTTTTGCAATGTGTTTTTTGGCAAATCCCTGAATTGTGACAATGATGAATATGCTGCCCTAGAAAGAAGTTGTTCTCTTACTGTGAATGCCCCAGCTGGATGCCTGGTCTTACGCATCAGTTTAACCTGTCAGACTTTGGTCTGCCGCCTGCTCCCCAGGCTTTTACAAAAGAGCAGTCATGATGAAGTCAATGACGATGAAGTGTTTAATGTTTATTTAAACTAATTTGAACATTTGTGTTCTCACACACCGTTCTAACATGGAATGTTCAATTTGGTTCACAGCAGGAGTGTGCCGGCTTCCAATGACAGGGATGCGATGATACCAGGAGGAATGTGCTCTCTCTACCAAGAACATGAAGCTTATTTCTCGTCATTGTTTTTGGGTCAGAAACGGGGTTCTCACACTCAAATTGACACTGGGCCATTTTTGGTTCTGTCACTTTGAAGGAGGGCCCCTTTAACTTCAAGTGCTACAAGAAAGTGCTTTGTTTCTGAAGTTGCTCTTTAAATGCAAACTGCAGTTGTAAACACTTTTCTGGAAGACTACTATTTCAAGTATTTGGTTTTGCTTTATTTTATCTAAGAATAACCATAATTTTGCATACATTTCATTATTTAGCAAGCGCAAATCTTTTGCCTTTGCTTCTTTAAAATAACTCAAAATGAACATTGCATGATTGGCTGGTGTATTAGTTGCATGAATGTACCAGTTTCTATCACTCACTAGGCCCTGATGAAAAGGTAGAGAGAAGCATGTTGGCTTGCCCATGCTTTCATTAAGAGCCACAAAATAGGCAGTAATAAACTTAGACTTGTTCTGTTACAAGTTCTGCTTTTTTATGAAATTATTCTTAGTTTTAATGTGGTAGGCAGCTTTTGTTATTTCTACAGATCTTAGTTAAGAAACTTATTAATAACTTGCAACATGTACCTGCTTTAATAGGCTACATCCTGGAGATCGTAACAGCTCATTGTGCACACACTGAAGTATTTTTGAGGTCTTCTACATCATTAAAGTCATAAAAGATTTCAGGTTGTCCTGATATCAGCACAGAATAACAACATATTTTTCTAGAATTCTCTAGAATCACCACTTCAAATTACCAAATGTGGATTTGCATTACTACTATCATCAGATGACTTATGTGTGTGCTTAAATGTGGTGATAATATCCCTGAACATTTTACTATATAAATTAAAGACATGGTTGATGGACACAGGATTAAAAGCATAGATGCCCTCCAGTTTTATTCGAAAAAACTAATCCCATTGGAATAGGGCTTTATCCTTTTCTGCTCTCGGTCTGTCTGCCACAAATGCAAAAGAGTTCCTGGTGCCACACCAAAGGAACTTGACAGTTCATCCAGTGTTCAGTCCAGTGTTTTCAGACGTACTAGGTTGTATCTATACAAGGACTGCAAGTCGTACAGAGAGCAGATGAGAGTGGGCACAGCAGGTGGAATGAAGTGGGGCTTTCCTTGTTTACAAATCACATCTGGCACCTTCCTATAGGGTTTATTCTTCAGAAAGTTACTATTGAGAAACATCCCGTTGTAGTTCGTTCTTTATAACACTGCTTTCTGTCAGCACTTACTCTCCTTGTCTCTCACCCAGTTCAGTTTTTTTTTTGTTATAGCAGCTTTGAGTTGAAAAATCAACTGTACAACCTTATTGCTATTCAATAATATCAGCTAGTGGTAAACAGTCTGTTTTGGTGGACATTTAGAACACAAAGTGAGGCAAATATCATGATTACATGAACGCCTGACAGTCCAGTGCTATTGTTTTTATCCAGTCTCATATTGTAACAGAAACTAAACTAAAGTTCCACTGGAGTTCTTACGAACACAAGATATTTTTATCATCTCCGTCATGAGACACAGCTGATTATGAATATATCTTCTTAATTTTTCCGCTAATCATCAGATTATAATCAGAAAAGTACGAAACCAAGCGAAAGTAAAGTTTATCAACCGTCTGTGTGTGACGTAAACAGCTCTGCGCCCCGCCAAGTGACACCATAATCACGCAACACAACGAATCAATACATAAATTCATTGCCAACGCTATTAATTATCGATTTTTTTTATCGATTTTATCCATTCATTGTTGCAGCCCTACTCTGTTAGCGTAGCAGAGTGATGCAGACAGAAACAGCTCAATGTGAGTTCAGTCATCTGTATATTTCTCTACAACACTAAAAAGCAACCAGGTAACAAGCCAAACGTCATCTGTTTTTGTCAGTGTAATTAACGTAAAACACAACGATGAGTTAAAATGTGTGCTCTTTCCTCTTTATGTCAAATCTTTGTAATACCAGCAACATGCAGCGAGTGTTCTTACTTCACAAAGTGTCTCTGTCAGCCTGTCAGGGGATTTTAACACAAGCTGAGAGCTGCATTGGATTGACCAAGTTAATAGAGCACTGTAACGATTTGCATAATAGCATTGTAAACCACTGTTTAAAGGTGTATTTTAACTCATGACTTGCTTATATTAAGCCCATGATGAATTACAGAAGCAGATAGTGGCGTAAAACGAGGTCAGAGAAGCAGCTGTAAATACAGTAGCTCCATACACTCAGCAGCACCTTTGCTAAAGCTAAGCTAAACTGTAAATGTTGATTAAATAAAACAAGGATGGAGGAAAGGAAACTGACACTCCAACAGGAGCTAGTTATTGCAGCAACATAAAAGAGCTGTTTCGTAGCACAGGCACTTACACCACATGGTTTATTTGGTTAAAGTACATCAGAGCATGTTTATGACAAAATGAGGATCAGCTAGCCTCTTTGATCAGTCCTGTTTCCCTTTGTCTGCATAGATGACACCAGATGCTAGGATGTCTGCTACCATGCCAGGTAAAATCTGTTAAACAGAGATAAAAATCACTGTTTTGTAAAGTTTAGGAATCATATTCATTATATGTAGAATTTTTCTGATAATAATTGCAGCGTACAGGTCCATTTAGAGCTGTTAAGTACAAACTTGCCTCTGTTCCTGAGTTTCTATGCTATGTGGTAATGTATGCATGTTTCTCTTGGTATTTGAGGGGTTGGAGACAGACAAAGTTACATTCACACCAAGGCCAGACCATTCTTTGACGCCTACACGCTGTTCCCCAAACAAAATATTTCGCATTTTTAAACAAAATAGTTGATTGAGAATTGTGTTCATGGAAGCAGTTCATGTTATTGTGGCTCTGTCAAATAATTTAGAGTTTTCTGGGTCATGGTTACACTTGACTGTCATTATAGAAGTGGAAGCTGTTTGGTGTAAACTCCAATGCTACTGACCATTTTTGGAACTTTTATTATAAACAGGTTTCTCTAAGTCTGAACAAACTGATGCCACTGACACATGTAAGTCCAGTCTCACCATCAGAAATTATTATCCTTACTTATAAAGATCCTGATATTCATATGAAGATGAGTCGTTTAAGGACAGCAATGATTTGGCTCCAGATTGATAACAGTGGATTCTTGTTGCCAGGTGTCCTTGGGAGAGGCTGAGAGGGATAGGCTATGGATATGTGTGCATGCCTGCACCCACTGACCTGTTATTTTTAAGTGTGTGGGCGTGCAAACATGCATGTGTATGTGCACTGTACTGTACTTCACAGTGGCCTGACACAGACTACGGTTGGGCTAGTGATGCATTAGCCATGTCCAGAGATGGGTTGGTATGGAATAAATAATGGATACCATCCTTTCCCTCTGAATAAATCAAGACCAGAGAAACGGAGAGAGATGAGAGATTAAATGTGGGAGAGAGTTGGAGAAATTGAACAGCAGGGAGAAAAAGATAGTTTTTGTAACTGAAAGAGCAGAACAGAGGGAAAATGTCCTGAATTCAGAATTAGCATTTCACTACATGTCTCTGAAGATAAAAGGAGACAGTTCAACAGCTATAATGCTCTTCAGTACAATGGTACCATTTGTTTTTTTAAGTAAAAATGCCCTTATCATCATGCAAAATTGCAATGTTTCTTTGCTTATTTTTTTCTCCTTTTCATCTCAGGCCCAGAACCAGACCTTCACCTTCCCCAACATCTTTCCAGAAAAAGATCAGACACCAGCGGAGGGCTCCATGGAGGAGATACAGGAGAAGTTTATGGAGGATGAGAAGCAGAGGCAGAAACTGGACCCTAGGAGAGGAGGGGTCACCGAGTGGTTTGGACTCTGAGACAGCCCACTGACCAAGAACTCTGCACTCATAAGCAGTGGGCGTTTCATTGGGAGAAACTTGTATTGATTTACAACGCGACTGTTGTGATGTCAGTTCTATTTCTGTAAGAAACTCTCACACGTTGTGAAGTAAAGAAGAACGAGCATGTGTGGGAGAGACTGGAGACATGTGTTTGGTGTGTGTGTGTGTGTGTGTGTGCTGGGTTTGCGGGGATTCAATCCAGAAACCTGAGCCAGAACAGAATCACAGGAGGAGGAGAGTGGCTCTGGTCCATGTTTTATGGAACCAGCCCAGCGTACAGAATCTCCATCACCTCAGATGACCTTCCCTCTTTTGTCTTCCACCTCCTCCTCTTCTTCTTTGTCTTTCCTCTTTAGTCCTCTCTCCTTCCTTTCCTGGTCCCTCTCCTACTGCTCTCCCTCTGCCATACTGAGGAGTGGTATATTGTGGTATCCCTAGTAGCTCCGACTCCCTGCCAGCTGGATCCGTCTACCTGGACAACCCACATCCTTTCCTCTTTTATGAGTTTGCCTTGGATTAATTGACCACTTTAGGTAAACAACAATTGAGATGTTGTGTCAGCAAAGCAACGATATGGAATTTGCTGGAGTGTTTTATTATTTTGTGGTAACACCTCTTGCCATAACTCTGAGAGAAGATTGGCCTCGCATGCAAGACTTGCCAGTGAATCCGTCTTAATTGTAAATGCTGTTGGAGTAAGACTAAATAAACAGTCACTTGTCCAAAAACGTCTCTGCTTACTTTTGCTTGTGTTCTCCTCGCCTCATCTCCCAAGGCTGCTGGGCTCCACAACATGAACTTCAAGATGCTGCACGCCACACAAGCTGGCCCACGTATGTGCCAACGTGGTCTGGTAGCTGTTTTGACAAAGTAATGATCTGTGTTTGAATCAGCCCACTAGAGGACTGAGCTCTCTTACCGTAATAAGGCCCATAAAGGGGAGGGACCTCTTTTGGACTCGCTCAGACCCTCCATTATGCTGAGAAGCCAAGGTTACAGTAAGTGTCCCCCAGCAGTGACCACTAATGCTAGCTGGCTAATACAAGGTCCAGTTCCTGACCTCACCCAGCCAACTCAGCTATTGCTAAGGAGAATGTCAATATTGATCCTGTTGGCCCATTGTCTGCTGCCTGGAACCACTCACCCCCTGCGTTGCTATAAAGAAATCTTATTCGGAACAAAAAAGAGCCCCCTTTTTCTTTCTCACTTTTATTTTCCTCTTTCTCTTCCCCTTGTGTCTCTGCTGCCCAGTCCAGAGAAACAGCTGCCTAACAGAGAGGGGGACCAGATTCCTGTTTTTGCTCTCCTCTTGGCCTGAGTAGACCCCACATGAAAGTTGGGAAATCAGATTCTGGTGTTTGCCAAGAAAAAAATCGTCCTAGTGCTTTTGCTGTTCTTTGTCACGGGGATACCCTGTGCCTTCTCAAGTCTGACACACACGTCATCGGTACATGCTGTACCCAACCCTTAAATCATCTGGCATTAGGGTGCTGACATATTACTCTGTGTAGTGGCTGTTGACAGTATGGTTATGTTGTGTTTGGGATATTTTGAAGGCCACTAATCAAAGTCAGAAACATGACAAGTTTTTATAGAGCACTAACAGAAACTGAGACACTTTGTGAGCTCATCTCTTGCTCACACGGATGAATGTCTCTTAGTCATGTCGGCTCGCTATAAAAGACAAACAAACAGGAACAACTCATTAGCTGAGCTGAAAAACAAAATAATTCTGGAGCAGAAAAGGGTCAAACATTAAATGATGTGAGAGCATCGAGACGTGATGTGTAACATGATCGTGTGTCGACAGCAGCTTCTCACTGGTTCAGGTTCCTCAAATCATTGACATCCTTATGGAAATAAAATGAATATGATTTGATTTGATTTAACTCATAAGGATAATTTGTGTTGAAAAGATAATTGGATGTATTATTTTAATCTGTAAATTTTAATTGCACTTATGAAAGATAGCCTTTTTAAAAGTGAAAACATCTGTGAAGGGATGTGCCAAAATTGCGTAATTTTTGAGCATGAATGAAACAGATGATTGTTTTTCTTCTCGGAGAAGAACACTGCCTAAGCGTTTGTGCCAGAACAAATATCATTTATATAGTTCTGAATCACTTTCCTTAAGAATTGGCAGAAATCAACAGTGAATATGTTAATACAGAAAAAAAAAGTTTACAAAAGTCAGTCTGTAGTTTTTATGATTTCCAGTTGTTCCTTAAAAAACACCAGAAGTCTTCTATTTCAGATGATCAGCAGTGTAGGAAGCTGGCCCAGTGTTGATGATGATGTACTCAGTGATGGCAGGGTTGAATGTTTGAGTCATGTCCATAACGCTTAAGGAAGAAGGTCCAGCCATTCGTCATGAAAAGCGCTTTTTTTTGCAAGTTTGAGCCTCACTGTTGGATTGACCCCCAGCCTACTGAAAACATGAGCAGGAAGCCCCATATTAATGAGGTTAGTGATAGCTTGATGTGGTGTTGATTTTCTTTCCATGATGTCAGCTCTGTAGAGAAGAAAAGTCAGTTTAGCTATCAAGCTTGCAGAACAGGCAGAAAGACGCACTAAAGGAGCATCACTAGTTTCCTCATGCTGCCTTCGTTTAGGGCTGCAATTTGTTCAAAACAAAAATGGCAAATTAAGAAAGCGTGACACATTTCTTAAGGCTGATTCAGCAAATACCATGTGATTCTTTAATGGAGGTAGCTCTAAGAATTTAAATTTGGGAGGAAAATATTCTGTTCAATTTTCCTAAAAACTGCGCAGCACCCAAATTCTGTAATCATGTGTATGTTATTCATGGCTGTCAGCATTAATTGCATTTAACTAAGGTCAATAAATAGTGAATTGTATTTTAATGTATTTAATCTCATACTTTATTGTCCCTTTCATCAGTTCACTTTGATCAAGCTGCTGCAGCATCTCCCTTCAGCCACAATGAGGTGGGGGGCAAATCAGAATATCTCCTAGGGCACCAAAATTGCTCGGCTGGCTCTGATGGTTGCATCCAGACTTAAGGATCAAGAGTACTTGGAGCACCCTTAATGTGTTAGAAATTATATTAAATGAGAAATTTCATCATTGATCTGTTTTTAGAGTTTAGATTGGCTTTAATAGTATGAATCTGTTAAAGGAGAAGCTACACTTCATGTAAACAGCTGTTTAGAGGTCCTGTCAGAGCAGAACAAAGCAGCCCTTGCTGGCACAGACGGGTCAGAGCTGTCCTCCTGCAGAGTGCTCAAAGCTGAGTGCAGACTTGTCAGTGCTTTTAAATTTTTCCCTCATGAAAGCCTTTTTTCTTTAACTTTTCTTCACTTCAGCCAAACCTGTCCACACTGTAAATATCCTGCACTAACTCCACTGCTGTAAAAAATAATGACCGCTAAATAGCTTCAAAGACTTTTTTGTGCCTTAGCAACATACTGTACACTCCTCCTCTCTGCCATGTTCTCCCCCTTCCTCTCTCTTCTCTTCACTCCCAGTAAAAAGCTGCATGTACAGCTTTTTTCCTCTCCGTCCGGCCTTGTCCATGTAGCTGGCTGCCATTTCCCTGTTTGTTAACACAGTGTTCTCCCAGTCTGTCAGGAGATGCTGTGTGTCTGGAGGATGATGGTGAGGAGGTATGCGGTGCAACAAGCGAACCCCGTCCATCCTGACAGCAGAATTCAGGATGAGTGAAGGCAGCTACAGATTTATGAGGATCTATGAGTCTTGAACAAGATGCAATGCATATTGTAATGCACCACACGTCATGTAAGGGCAGAAGGAGAGAATGCAAGCATGTGCGTGCGAGACGCAGAGAGAGTCCGGGAAGGATGGAGTGAGAGAGCAGATGGAGGTGAGGGAGAAAGTGAAGAGGGTGAAGTGAGAGTGAAAAAGAGATGACATCACTGAGAAAATGCTGAGCTGGATTCAAGGGCTACAGGATGAAAGAGGTCCATCATTTTCTCTCACTTCCTGCTCTCTCTCTCTCATGAGATGTACAGTGCAGGTCGTGTTCCCATCCTTACACGGCTGGTTAATGGAAGGGGGGTTGAATATTTTAAACAACCCTTCACTCTCCTCCTTTTTCTATCCTTACTCCTCCCTCACTTCCTTTTTTTTCTAGTTCGGTTGTGCATTAGTCAAGTGCACACATGACCCTGTTTCTGCTACTGCAGTCAACGCTTGGAATCTGCATGACATCATGCTGTATTTTTGGGATTAGTGGGATAAGTGGCAGTATAGTGAGTGTCCTCCCTGACTCTTTTTAGCTTCCCTAGGGGGTACATCTCCTCCTGACTGTCCGTAGTAACTGCCCACTTGCATGGGAACTCCTACATCCAGATGCTCCACCGCATTTTATTATTCTTAATGAGCTTATATGAAACATTGCACAGTCAGTAATGTCACTCTCGATCTCGTCATTACGTTGTCATTTTCCCTTCCTACAAGGGGCAGCTCTTGCATGAATGTATAAAAGAGAGAAAAAGAAAGCTTCATATTGATTGTATTCTGCTTCAATTAATAACAAAGGAACACTGAAACAGAAGGCTTGGTTTCATACATTCACATAATTCATCGCCAACTGTCTGTAAAATTATACACATTAATATAGTTACACAACCCCTACCAGTGTCTTGTGCAGACGCACCTACTCCCACACACTCACACTAGTGTTCACTAAGACAACCAGGGTTGCCTGCTGAGGATTCTGACGGCCTCTCTTGGATGAGCGCCATACACATTCCTGCTTCCCCAGGTTGCCACTGGTTCATCTGAACTCAGCTAGTGCACTCTGTCACCCCATAAGGGTGTGTATGTGTTAGTTTTAGTGTGAGTCCGTGTACTGTATGCACCCACACAAAAAAACATCTTCCGTATTTCCAAGAATTTACTTAAAACACACAGCGAGACTGACACCCGTGATGCCTGCATTCATGCCTCATTGTAAGGCACTCACACATACATAAAATGTACCCTGATGTGGCCTCTCAGTGAATATACTGTACTCACATCTATACACTTGCTGGCTCAGAGTCAGGAGCAACAACTGAAGCAGGACACTGAAGAAAACATGTGGACCAGCTGTTTATTGTTGCATACATTACACAGAATCCGTTTATAATACGAACTTTGCTTTTTTAATATGAAGGTACAGTTTGTCAAACCATTCTGCTCATCTCAGTGAAAAATAAGAACTCACTGTTTGTAAAACACAGATTTTATGATCCAATCATGTTGACTTGATAACAGACAGAAAGTACATTTTACATGTACAAAATCTTTAATTTAAGGAATGAAAAGAACAGTTTTTTTTATTATTATTACACATTTTATTATCACAACCTCCAGACAACTATCACTGAACTCAAGGCAAACCAGGAATGTACTTTTAAATACATTAATTTAAAATTATTTAAATACTTTTGCCATTGTTGAATTTTATCAACAGTGAAATTTAAAACTTTTATGATTCCAGTTCATGACTTAAGACCAGGCTAAATTCACTTAGCAACATATGTTTAGCAACTTTATGTTTGTGTTTGTAAGATTATTTCTTGTTCTAACAATGCTTCTTGGCAATAAATCTTAAAACGTTGGAAAGCGTGATTATTTCCCATTTGAATGGTGCCACAAATTTAAGGAACATGCTTTTGTGGGATGAGCAGCAGAGCTGAGTATGTGGGTTGCATCAAATTTCCCTAATCTTCCCTGCCAGTGCTAAACAGTTGATTCTGCCATTGACTCTTACTTGGTAGATTGGATGATCGAAGTCTAAAGAAACAAGACACTGGAAATTTAACAAGTTATTTATTTAAAAAACAGGAGCATGAGTAGTGCTCAGAAATGCCACTGAAAAAGTGGTGTTTAAAGACGAGTATTGTCACAATACCAGTATTTTAAATTATGGCAGGAATACTTCCACACCACAGAAGCTCTCCACAAAAAAAAAAAAAAAAAGAAAAAAAAAAGATTTTGAAGTTCAAAAGTTACTTTTTGGTTTGCCTTTTTTTTCTTCTGCTGTCTAAAGTTCAAATGATAGTAAAGTCAAACTCTGTTTAATTTTATCCCTGGCTTTTTGGTTAATAAAATCCACATGAACAACCTATGCTAACATAAGTGCTAGTAGTTAATAGGAGAGACTTTATTATGGCTGCTGGAGTAATGGCCATAGCCGACTACAAGCAACACCTGTTTTAAAACCAGGGGGTAATTCCCTTGGACACCCAAAACTGCTTTATATAGTTATATGTGTTTATTTTCAACTTGGTAACAAAATTCTGTGTTTTTTTTTTCTTGCCTCAAAGTGAACTTTTCCTAATCGATGACGCTGTTGTAGCTCTGTGACTCACTAACCTTCCGATGACCTTTTGCTTGTGCTGCAAGGTGAGTTGAAGTGGTGTGCATAGATATTTGTAAAAATGATGTAATATTTGATGCTTGGCTAGCTGGTTAATAGCGGCCCTGTGTAATATTCTTTCTGGGGGCCCAAAATCCCTAGCTACGCCCATGATTGTTATACAATCTTCACCACAGAAAATTTTAGAGTTTAATCATAAAGTGGCAAAAACTATAAATACAAGAATCTCAACACCCTACTTATCACTGCTTGAGGATTGCCACTTTTTTATTTAGTCTGTTTGAGATGCTTTTCTGAAGAAAGAAATGTAAAAACAAAGCATATGGAGAACAATTTAATGCATTAATTTATTTGATTACCCAACAGGATACAGTCTGCCAAAACTGGCTCCACCCAACAAGTTACAACACTGGAATTCTTGGTTAATATAATGATTCATTAAATGTTAGATTCCTGAAAGAGGTCGTTCTGTGTTAAAGCCAACTACCAACTATTACTTTTTATTGTGGCTTCTCTACTTAAGGGAAAGATCTGAATGCTTCCTCCATCAGCGTTAGTTTGTAGAATTTGTCAACATATTGTTCTGGTCTGGTTTGCGTGAAGCCTCTTATTGCTTCCATGCTCATCCACTAGTTCTCAGCAGAAAACAAAGGATCAATCAGCAAACCCAGTCGTGTTGTATTCTGGTTTCTTCAGCTGTTCTGGCTCTTAATGTAAGCTGAATGCTGTTTTCCAACATCATGCTCCTCCACAGATCCTTCCCCTCTTTGCCTGTCAAAACAACAATTAGGATCAATTAGAAGTCCTGACAATAGGGGATGGTACTTGCCAGTGTTCATCACTTAACTGGCTGTGGTGAGGTCTTTGATCTGTATTTACTCTGAAAGATTTTTTATGGTGACCAGAAACAGGAGGAGCTATCTGCATTAGTTTTTTCAGTGGCATAGTGTTTGGGACTGGTTTACACACAAACCATGTGATAGAGGGGAAGAATTTTCTCCTGGCACTCTAGTGCAGCTTATCTGCTATCAACACAATACTCCTCGGCCGGTTGGGTGGTCCCTGTCCTCACCAGCTGTTCAGCATGTACATTTGCATCTTAAACAATGTAATAGTATTGTAACAGGAGCAAATAAAAGAGGGGAGCTGCCTACAGTATGCGTGTGTTTGGGAGAAAAAGGGAAAAAATTGAACAGTTCAAATGGGTTCATTTGTCAAAACAAAATAACAGAAATCAACCAGGGCCTGGCCACCCATCTGGACTGCAGCGCAGGTCTGCGCACACACTTATGCAGTCAGTGAACCCTTGCTGGTGGAATCATACTGGCTGCAGGCTGTGCCAAGTCAATAACACAGGCTGATCCCCGATGCTGAACTTCCTGGAAGTCTCGGCTGGTCTCAGCGCTTCATGTACCTGCTCAGCACTGAAGCAGCCGCCTGGCTGCATGTTGGGCTGGATGAGGATCAGTGGATCTATCAGTGCTCTGCGCCTGCCCTCAGGTCACTCTAACTTGAAACACAGTTCAGAGGAGAAGAGATGAGAAAAAGAGACCATGGGAACAATGCGACTTGGAGATTGGGTGAATTCATTTCCTCCAAGCGATGAGATCTTCTGTTCTTCAAAAGCAAGCCTCTTCTCATCACGCACAATCAAACGAGGGCCACTAATCTCTTCATATCACCCAGGGAGTAGAACCTTGAGGTTAATTGTCCAACATGGCAGGTGTGATGGTGATGGTGTGTGAACGTCTGTGCAGGGGCAACACAGTATGTTCTAGTAACTTTACAGTCTGAAAATGCTGTAGTTTTCAGGGTAACAGAGGTGTTAGCTACTGCCGTAGCCCGTCTTGTGAAACAGACACTAGTTAGGGGAGCTACAGAAAGACCTGCCTCTGTTTTATTGCCTGTATTGTTTGTAGACAAACACATTCCCAGACTTGAATACATTCACTTAGTTTATCCTTGTTATCCCATTGCAGACTCAGGACTGATATGCAGTGAAGACAAAGGTGAAAGTAGTGAGGAAGACAGGAAAGATATTTGGAGGGATGAATTTGCTGCGAGACTCTCTGACAAGTGGAAATCTTTAGTTAGACTTTGAAGTTTATGAAAAGATGGGTTATAAAATATCACCCAGCTAATGTCTGGTTCACATGCAAAGAGCCTTCTCTTCTGTCCTTTGCTGCCAGCTGTGAGCTGCGCAATGCTTATGTCAGAAAGCTAACACTTAGCCAACATAATGACAGAACTGCAAACCCAGCCAGAGATAGATCGACCTTTTTTTCTTGGCTTAATTCCAAACAGTACGGGTGGACTTTTGTGGCCTGGATTTACATGACAGAGTTCAGCATCCCTAAGTGCTGACCATCATATCTTGATTAGAGAAGCCTTGGTTGAGCAGACACTGAGCTTGAAGAGTATGTCCTCACTGGCTCTGTTTCAACAAAGGGTACTCAACTAGTGCGACCTGAATTTGACTGTCTGGCTGCCGCTAACGTGGCCTGGGTTCAGCAGACAGAGCTTGACTTGTATGGCCTGAGTTCATCAGAGGGAGTCCAACTCCTCTACCCTAAGCTTGTCAGACGGGGCTCAACTAGTGTGGCCTTGGCGGATACAGGGCCAGGGTGATTAAGGATGTGTTTGTTTCCCAGGCAGCAAGCAGGCAAGGTGGCGGCATTGCTCCTGCACAGCCAAGGACTTGGTGTGGGGGTGAGAGAGCCAAAACAAACTACTGAGATTGCCTCCCATATGCCCTCCTGACCTCTGTGTTTCAATTGCCAGGCTTAGAGGAGGAAAAAGGGGAGTGGGGAGGAGGTGGTTATGGAAGCGAGCAGGATGGGGGTACGAGAGGCTGCGGCTGATGTTTGAGATGAAGGGGGGCATCAGTGGCAGGAGAGGCCACTTGAGTACTTCAGCAGAGAGGTGGCTCATGAGCTTGATGTTAAAGGTTATCTACCTATACATCTATCTATCTGAAGGTGGAGTTGTTGATAGCAGACTGAGAGAGGCAACAAAGAACAACAAAGACAAAATAGGAAAGGAAGAATAATGGGGGAAATTGGCAGGGAATGAGAGAAAGGGAGTCTTGTCGTCTGAGAGGTGGTGTGGTTCGGGTTAGGTTGTGGTTGAAGCCTTGAGAGAGCGGGAGGGGAAGGGGGGAGGCGCAGGGAGCGAGCAAGGCAGCGCATACCCGCAGCATTCAAATGGAGCTCCCTTTGGGAGGTTTTACGCTTCAAAATGGTTTCCTGTGACGTGGATTGTGTGTTTGATTTGAGCTTTGAGGGGTTTGTGTTATTCTCGGGAGGGGAGAATCTAGCACGCTCTCATTTCCGCACTACCAACAGCCAGCAGAAAGTTGGCAAGCCGAAACAGGGGGATTGTAAAGACAGATTTTTCTTTCCCTCCTTGTAAGAACCACATTTTTTGCTTTCACTTTTTTGCCATGTTTTTCTGCTGAGCCTGCTCCAGGACTTGCACTGCATATTGATGGATTGTTCTTAATAATTGGACCAGCTCAGATATATGTCTTTCCATGGTTTTCCCAGGCTGCCTGATTTTCTGCTGATCATAAGGTTTCTCTAAAAAATGCGAGCTTACTTAGATGGGTGCACACTTTGGTGCACTGGCACATTTAGGCATGCTTGCAAAAATGTACGAATGAGCTTGCACGTATACAAGTACACGTGCTGTCAAACACATGCTTCTAAACTAATTGCAAACAATGGATGCCAGCTGGGCAAAAGGTGTAGCAAGCAGCATGACTGGTTAATTTGTTTTTTTGTTTTTTTTAAGCTGCGGGAAAGGGGAAAGGGGGATAGCCTCTGTAGTAATCAAAGGAATAAGCAAAAATTAAAGAAGAAGAAGATTAGGGTCACTACAAAACCAGAGAAAAGAGAAAGCCACCTCCAAGACCATGACAGCCAGTCATACAAACCATTAGAGAGCTTACTGTTCTGCCAACTACTGTATTTCACAGAGCCAAGAAAATGACAAAAATCAACACTGAATATGTTTGTGTTGGGGGGGTATGTGGAACCCCACTCTCTCTTTCCTGATCAGCAGTTTTCTCTTCTTCTCTCTCTTTCGCTTTCCCTCTCTCCCCCTTTTTCCTTTCTCTCGTCTTTATTTTCTAACTGTAAATACTGTACTGGATATGCCCTGTGCTCGTGTAAGAAGACAATTATCGTAACAGCACCTCTTCTGTGTGGTGCACATGGAAAACCTAACTGCTACGGGCCAATTTTCTCCATGGAGTTATGTAAATAGTTTTGATGGAATGAATGGGCTTTCCCCAGTATGTGGGGGCATTGCTGGGTCTAAGGGGTTCCACTGCTGCCTTAATCCCTACCCTCAGCATCAGTGACTCCTTTGTTAACTCTGTTAGCAGAAAGCTTGCATTTATTGTAGCTTTCCTCGTAGTTATGTACCAGGAAAATTACATGTTTTGGTACAAGACCATCAATTAGATGCTCGTGGGACTGTAACTGTCTCCAGGAGTCTATTGATACCTTTCCTTCTGTCAGATGTAGGGAGCATATCTAACTAAGCATTTGGTGCAAGCCTTTATGTTTAACAGCCCATACAACTGGTGGTGTCACACAGCCAGAAGAAAAAGTAAGGTAGTCAGGATCCTAGGGAGAAAACATCAGGTAGGGGGCAGAAAATAAAGAAGAGTAGTTAGGAATCAACTGGAACAGAGAAAAGTTAGTTCATTATATAAAAGTATTGACCTGTTAATTATTGAACTCAGGTGTTTCAATCAGACTTGTTGCCACAGGTGCATAAAATCATCAATCACTTTCACCCAAGCTGAATATTCCACACTTAACTGTTAGTGATATGATCAGAAAGTGGAAGCATTAAGGAACAACAGCAACTCAGCCACGAAGCAGAAGGCCACGTAAAATTGCAGAGTGGGATCAACGACTGCTGAGTAAAAGTGAGTGTGGTGAGTAAAAGTCACCAACACTGCTGATTTAATTGCTGAAGGGTTCTGAACTTCCACTGGCATTAATGTTAGGACAAAAACTGTGCTGCAGGAGCTTCATGGAATGCATTTCTATGGCCAAGCAGTGGCATGCAAGCCTCACATCGCCAAGTCCATCCATTTGTTGGTTAGAGTGGTGTAAAGCACACCAACACTGGGCTGTGGAGCAGTGGAAACATGTTCTGTGGAGAAATCATGCTTCTCTGTTTGCCAGTCAGATGGGCGAGTCTGGGTTTGGAGAATGTAACCAGCCTGACTACTGTAGTGAGTGTTAAGTCTTGTAAAGGCGGGATAATGGTATGGGACTTTTTTTTGTGGTTTGGGCTCCTTATCTCCAGTGTAGGGCAGTCCTAATGTTTCGGCACACCAAGACATCTTGGACAATGCTATGCTAACTTTGTGGCAACAGTTTGGGGAAGGCCCTTTTCTATTTCAACATGACTGTACTCCAGTGAACAAAGCAAGGGCTATATAGACATGGTTTGATGAGTTTGGCGTGGGACAACTTGACTGACCTCAACCCCATCAAGCACCTCTGGGATGAACTGGAAGGGAGATTGCAAGCCAGGCCTTCTTGTCCAACATCAGTGCCTGACCTCATTAATGCTCTATTGAATGAACGGGCTGTACAAGCATTTTCTGACACTGCTGTCATGGAGGCTTTTAATCCATGTCTGCTGCTGTTTCCTGCTGGGATTTTAAAACTTTTTTTTTTCTCTGACTGTGTCACTACTTTCCAGATGCAGAAGTACCTCAAGATAATTTTGTTCCCAGTTTGAACTGATGGAACAAAGCTTTGCCATTTTGATAGTGTGTCTCTGTGCAGAAATCACCTCCTTCCCCTCGTTTGAAGTTCTCTGCTATGACGGTAACCTGACACGCCAGATGGATGTGTGAAAGCTTTAATAGGAAACGTTTGAGACAAGGCAGAGGCTTTGAAAAAAACTCGGAGTATGATTGGGTGAACATTCTGTCTGTCACAATTCTATGGGCCAATCACAGCAACAAATCACGTGACGTAGCAGCCATCAAGCTGCGCGTGCACAGCTACTGACAAATAATGTGAAACATGGCGACTACAGCCATGTAAGTACACGACTTTTGTAGTTTTTGAAAAGAAAACAACTCACTGCTGTTCTTTGTTCTTCTTTTAATGAAGAAATGTCGTCAAGTTCTGATAAAACTGGTGCTTTAGCAGCATCCACACTAATCTCTGCCTCCATGACTGCACCAGCTCTTGCTGCTGCTCGTTTATGTCATGACTGCGCCTGAAAGTACTGCCCCTTGTTGCTGATTGGTCCTGTCACTTTCTAACCGGGCCCAAACAGTTCAGATGGGAGCTTTGCAAGATGGATTCGCCAGTGAAAAACAAGGAAACGGGCGTATCCATCTGCTTTGCAAAGTTACTATTTTGGGTCATCATCTGCAAACAAGTGGCTTATTCTGAAATATGTGAAAACATCAAGCGTGTTTCTATGTGGCTCTAAAGGTTTCATCTCCCCAGAGGCCAAAGGTTTGAGTTTGGGTTATTAATCTTTCTTGTTGCACAGTTCAGGAAGTCATTTAGAGGAGGGGTCATCTTGATGATCCCTAATGGGTCCATGAATATCAAGCGCTTGCTTTCATACAGAGCAGTATTTGGCAAAAATGCATCAATCTTTCTGTTGTATCTTTCTTTTCATTCCTTGTTCATGGTCTCCTTTGTCTAACTCGAGTGACTGATGGTGGTTTGATGTACAGATTGTTAAGACTTTTACAGCTGGTTTGGCATGCAGGACATCCGTGGATCTCACTAGATTGTGGTCAGCGTTGAGGATGCTTTAAGACTCAACACAAGGAACAAGATCTGTCTGTTAAAGCTGGTTTTATTAGGAGAATCGGCTGTAGAGAGGTTCATCTTAGTGCGCTGTTCCAGTTCCATAAATTCCAGGAGAGCACAATAGGAGCTGCCTTGTTCACCCAGACAGGGTCTAGATGACTCAACAGTTGTATTTTCTGGCCTAAACTTGGTTTGACCTAGCGTACACCTCATTATTCCTCAATTTGTCCATTATCTGGAAAATGAATTCAACTGCTGAGATTTTGTCTTTTTTTTCATTTACATAGGCTTGTTTGAACCTATGAAACTGCTGCTCGCTTGATCAAATATGCCCCTCTAATTGAGTTTATATTTCGTACGTCACTGTACATTCTGTACAGTAATGACGTGTTTGCTTATGTGGCTCTTTATTTATGTGTTTGGTATATTTCATGCCTGTTTAGTCCGTGTATGTTTCCCCGTGTGACCATTTTTGTGTTTATGAGATGGGTTCGCAATGTTCTTGCATGCTCGATGTGTTGATAGCATGTAATGTCGTTATGTGGCCTCTTGTGGTCAAAAGTCACAAGAGAAGGAGGCCGAGACAGATAGTTGTGATAGAGACTAAGCTTAAGAAGAAAGACAAAGAAATAGGAGTCTCTGGCTGATGCAACATCCCACCGTGTAGCAAATTGGTTGTTGATTGTCCACAGACATGGTTGTTGGTGCTCCCCTACTCCAATAAAGTCCTGTGTAGAGCAGAGCAGGGGCCCTCCAGGTCTTGTTATTGTAACAGGAGTCCGTTTTGGCTGGGACTCTTGTTCTCAGCACGAAAAACAACAATAACAACATCAGCCCACAGCCCTGGGAGCTGGACCCAAGTCAGAGGCAGTGAAAGGGAGGGGGATGGATGCCCTGTTAATGTTGCACGCCGTGGTTCCAGTCTAACACTTCATCTGCGGTTCTGAAGTGACTGGAACTGTAGTTGGCGCCTAACTCAGCACTTAAGTGTACAGTCAGTGCAACACCCTGGCAATTCTGGCCACTCAGAAGGGCAGTTTAAGACACATGCGCACTCAAGCCCTAAACAGCATCCCACCCTTTGCAACTCTGCATCCCTCCTTCTCTCTTTCTCGTGTATACAAAGTGGTGCTGGCCCCTTATTGCTCAGAGAGATTCCTGGGTCTCCTCAAGACAAACAAAAGAGAAAGAATCCACGCAAGTCTCAAAACAAATTATTGAGGGAGTTTACACAAAGACCACACAACAGCATCATAGTGCTCTGATCTATTTGTAATTAAAAAAGTTTGCTCTGCGATGTCCTCATTCAGACAACAACAGATCCATCTTGCCTTGGCCTTGTTATGATCATGGCCTGTTTTTTTTTCTCTTTTCCCCTTCTGTTCTCGGTTGTTGTTCCTGTAACATAATATCTGTTTGTGTGTGTGAAAGATCCCTCTGTTGTGTTGATGGCATCTTGAGAGGCAGCCCATGACCCACTAAATGAGTCATAAAAGAGGGACTCTATTGTTTTTCGTTGACCCCTCTCTCTCTCTGTCAGTCTCTAAGTCTTTAAACCAGCTTACATAACAGAACTATATCTAGGGAAAGTTACAATAGGCCCTGGCTTGTGTTTCAATATATATATCCACTATATATATCTCTGGCCCATTTAACAGCAATGCAGTGTGAGAGAGCAGATTCTCCTCTGGGATACATTATAGATCCCTACAGTTAGAACATATGCAATAAAAATGTCTGTTCTCTCTTTTTTGGCTCAACTTTCTGTACTCTGTGGTTACCTCCAAAGGCAGTAAGAAGGGATGGAGAGAGGAAAGAAAGACAGAGAGATAGATTCAGAGAGTTCGAGGGCAAAGGCGGGATCAGGTGACTCAGCTTTCCCCCTGGAAGCAGATTGTGGGGAGCTGTGGGTTCGAGCCCCCCAAAGTTTTACTAGAACACAGGCTTTTTAACAGGAGGGAAAAACAATGTTATAGCTGCTTCCTGCACCACCAAGTGTTCCCCTCCAGTAAATATAACAGGGATTGGGTCATAATGTTATGGTCTGGCATCAGGTGAATACAGTGTTTTTTTTCTCCCCACCACCCCCTCCTCTTCTTGTGCTCTTTTCCATGTGGAGGAATAGTGTTAAAGAAATATCATTCATCAGCGTTGTTATTGCGCACTCACTTGCTCCATCTGCAACGCTGGCGCTCAAACACACTCTTTGTGTGAGAGGACACGGTGGCTGCTCTCTCTCTCCTCCCTCTCACTCTCTTGATCTTTCTCTCGTTCTCTGTTTCCTTTTGTGCCTGTTAAATGCTACTTATTATTTCCCAACAAGGGGAACTGGAGGAAACTGTGATCTAAGTGACCACCGTCTCATTGTTGGGAGCGTTTGCTGTTGTGTATGATAGGACAGTTTGAAAATGCATAAGAATGTACTTTTCTATAAGTTCAAGTGTATGTTCATGAATGTGTGCACACATGTATGCAAAAGTATTCTGCCAGTTTTATAGTACAAAGGAGCTCTGTCAGGTTCAGGACTATGAATCAGGTTGCAGGGCAGTTGAGAGTTTGACAGTAGCAGTAAAAACAAACACAAGTTCTCCACTCTGGAAAAATCTTAATACTATGAAAATGGCAACTATGGCAATGATGGGAACTGATCCACGTTGATTTTCCAAACTGTGTTGCATTTGGCTGAGGAGGAAAATGGCAAAGGGGTAAAATAACATGGATATATCTGTAATGGGATCCAAGCATACATAGAGTTTACAGTGTAAGGGCGATTTAGGAACAAGGGTGCTTGTGTGGAGAATTTCAGTAAAAACTGAAGCTATAGAGACCAGTTCAGACCAAAGATTCCTAATGCAATGTGGAGACCATTTTTAGAACATTTCAGACAGTTGCAGCTGTGTGAAATGAGCCAAAGCTGCTTGAATCTCACTGGCTGACAGTGTTCGTGCAATTCAGTTTCTCAAGTTGCCAACAGCTGGTTTTAGAGCACAAGGTTAGTCATGTATTTCCACAGCCAATTGGCACCTTGGAGTGGAAGTCAGCTGGCCACAAAATGGCATGAATGAAATGAGATACATTATATATTTTCAGGCTGCACCAATCAATTATTTAGTTATCAGTATAATTGCTGGGGTTACACGTTACACATGGATTCACCCATCATAGATATAATAAATATCGTATGTAAGAGCAATAACCTTCCCTTTCAAAGCATCTTTTGAATCTAATGCAGGAATCACCATTTTTACTCCAATACTTGGCTTAATATTTAAAGAACAACATTTTCAATCATTTTATGATTATATATATGATATATTTTCATCAGTTGCTGCATTTTCATTACCCTTAGAAGGGCACAAAATCTAAACAGTGCAATAAAAAACTGGCAATGGAAACACCTGAATTTCAAAAAACCTCTCAAATATCGCTAAAAAGTTTTTACGCTCTCATGAGGAGGTTTTTTAGGCTTTTTGATGTAGATATATATCACAAAAGTGCAATGGAAACGCTTTTTCTGCATTTACACGTCACAGGATGTAATGTATGGTGTCACATGACCAGTTCACTCTGAGACAACATGGCGGTACGTATGGACAAAAGAGAAGACAAGACTTTACTTGGCTTTTGCCATACATACAGACTTTGCCTCTAAACTATCATCAGTTGTTTTTGTCTTTTGTTCAAAATGATCAAGGCAACCACTGTATGGAGCGAAATCCATGCCGAAAGTTTTGTTAATTTGAAAAAAAAAAATTTAATTGAAAAAAATTAATTTGAAACCGAAAGTTTATGGTTTGATCCTGAATTTAAAAAAATACAAACACTGAACTGAAACTATAAATAAGTGTGAGCAAAGTTTTTTTCAATCTAAATAAATGTTTGCTTCAGCTCTGTGATTAACTTTGTCCTTTGTCCTAAAGTTCTCCTGCTTGTAGACATTAACCTGCAAAGAAGATCGAAGGTCAGTGATGCTGGTGCTTCTAATGTCACCCATGTAACCAGCGTTGCTTAGTGGGTTTACAGTTAGCTTGACTTTAGACTACTTGGCTTAACATCAATAAAGTTTGCATTAATGGGATGCGAATAGCAACCCTTTTGTCAGTTTTCAAAGCACCCATGAACATCTCCCAAGTCTGGATCATCCCATGTCATAAAGAGCAATGCAAACCCTTTATCTGAAACTTTTGGGGGTTTCATTTGGAAGAACAAGGTTTCCTTTTGTGTCTAAAACTGGGTACCTAGGGTATTGTTTTTTTAATCAGATGGATGCACATGGTACTGTCTTTCTTTGACATGACATAATGTGAAATGGTCTTTTCTGGTTAGCTTTAGCCACAAGAACGACATAGTTGTGGCAAGGCAAAACATAAAATGGGTTGTTTAAGACAATAATGCAGCATTTACTTTTGGTTACGAAGTGGACTCAAACCTCAGCCCCTTAAATGGAAATCCTGTGTTGTTTTGTCCATCACATCCATTTCCACTTACTGCTGCCCATAGTGAAGGTTCTTTGTATTTCTATGAAGCCTCAAGGAGCAATTTCAGTGGTCATCCTATACTGCTAGAGATCGGTTTGCAACACATTTCAAACAGTCCGGACAGGATCACGTTTATCCCTCTGTAGCATCACTTCTTTTAAAAACACTGTGAGCTATGGGGAACTGACTGGAATAGTCTCTGTAATTTTGTAAAATAAATGTTTTCTCTTTTCTTGCTTGATGGAGGATTTGAGTGCTTTATAACAATTTGGGGTCTCCTTTGTCTTGTCCTACACTTCATAATGCTCCAAACATTTTCAGTGAGTGACAAACTTGGACTACAGGCAGGCCTGTCTATCACTCTTTTACTACACAGCCGTGCTGTTTTAGTACATGCAGAATGTGGCTTGTCATTGTCATTCTGACTTAAAAAAGGCCCTCCCTGGAAATGCATGTTGTCTATTTGGCAGCATATGCTGCTGAAAAACATTCACATGTAGTTCGGAATTCACGGAGCCTTCTCTAATGTGCCAAATGCCATGTGAACTAATGCAGCCCCATATCATCACAGATGTTAGCTTTTGAATTGAGCTCTGATGAAGAGCTGGATGGTTTTCCTTCTCTTTAGCTCAGGGGACAAGGTGCCCAGGATGCCCATGCAGAAAGTCAAATTTGACTCGTCTAACCTCAGGAGAGTCTTCTACTTATACTCTTCCACCTGAGGAAGGCAGCAATGGTTCTGGATATGGTTCATATATCATTTCTTTTTTGTATGGCAGAGTTTCAGCTAGCATTGCTTCATGACTTCTGTATTCCTGAACCCATGTAGCGATGTTCTGTTTTAATGCAGTCCCTTCTGAGGGCCTGTAACATCTCAGTCATCCAGAATTGTTTTTTTTTTTTTTTTTTTTACCTTGAACACAGAGGTTTTTTTTAAATATTCTCTGAATTGCTAAAGCCTCTGGGAAATTGACTAAAAATATAAAATTCAAATGTTAAACAACAAATTTAATGTGCCATTAAACATCCACAAAAATCTGAGTCTGATCATCATTGATAACTATGAGAAAATCTTGTTTAAAAACAGCTCTTTTTGGTAGTTTAGAGCAGGAGTTCCCAAACATTTCAGCCCTGAACCCACCATATAATGGTAACAGAAACTGTGGACCCTCCCAATCATGATGTTTAAGCAAATAATGTTGGGCAAACTCACCTTTTTAAGCCTTTTCCAGCACTGGCATAAGAGCAATGCAAAATAACAAGAGTCTTAAAACATCATATTCTATGTGAGAATTTATCATCAAAAGGCTGGAAGCAGACGATATATTATTTTGAGTCACTTTAAGGTTTTGTTTGGATTTTGGAAAGCATCTTGTGACCCCCCCCCCCCCCATATCTTTGTGACCACCTGAGGGGTCCTATCTCAGGACTGTGTGAACACATCAACTCACATTTTGATTGACAGTCATGGTCATGGAATGCTGGGTTGCAATATTACTGTAATGACCCAAATATACATCTATGAGGAAAAAAAATCAATATGCTTAATCCCTCATTGTATATTTTGTAACAAAGATAACATACAATAACAGTGTATTTTTAATGGGGGTAAACCATGAATGCTGAAGAAAACAAAAATAGTACTTCTGCTGCTGCTACAACAGTCTCTAATGTTTTTTTTTTTTTTACACCAAATCATTTTACTGACCATAGAGGACTAATATCAAAGTAGACTGTGACAAATTCTGTTGGGTGCTTTTTAAGCCTTTCACAACTCCCCAGTCTTTTGTTGCCTTTGTCACAACGATTGAAACAAATTAAAAATTGTGTTTGTTTGACTATTTCTGTATTGTAACAATGCCTCTTAATTAATCTTATATTGTTGGAGAGTCTGTTTATTCAACTTTTAAACTGTGCCACATTTGTAAGGAACATGCATTTGTGGGATGAGCAGCAGAGCTGAGTGTGTGGGTGGCGCCCATGAAAAATTTGCCTTATCTTCTCTGCCAATGCCAAACAGCTTATTCTGCCATGGACTCTTGTTTGTGTGCTGTTTGGTGGATTGAATGATTGAAGTCACAGTTCATTCATTCAACAAACAAGAGCCTAAGTGGCGTGTAAAAGAACAATACACAGCCACAACAGCCTGGCACCTCCTCCTCATGCTGGTCAGCAGCCTGGTCACACACTGCTGTGGGATGGCATCCCATTCTTCAACCAGCATTTGTCACAAGTCAGCAGATGTGGTTCTGTTGGTCAGTCTGGCACGAACAGCACCCCCAAGCTGATTCCACCAGTGTTTAATGGGTTGAGGTCAAGCCATTCCATCTTATTCACCCCCAAATTCTGGAGGTTGTCCTGAATAAACCCCACTCTGCGGATTCTCCACACATTGAACCTATGATCCAACTGCTACAGGCAGATCTAGGCTCACTGCTGAACATAACATTTCTCCACATGTTCGGGTCCAGTGCATGTGTTGCCAACACCAACACAAACAGGCCTGACAGTGAAGGGCAATCATGGCAGGCCTCCTGGCAGACCTAGAGTAAACTATATTGTCCAGCAAATATTGACTGCAAATCTGTTGAGGACAGCCTACAGTTCTCAAGTGCTGAAAGAATGAGGAAATGGTCTTCTTTGGGTGTCATCCTCTTGGGAACCCACTTCACAGCCTGTCTGACATTCCCAGTTATAGTGAACTTGGCCTTCAGTTTGGAGATGGTATTAGGGCTCACTCCAAATAATGCCATAACTTGGTTTTGCAAAACACCAGTTTGAAGTCTTATCACATGGTCCATATCCAGATCAGTCAACTGTGGCATGCTGATTCTTGGGCCATACACTTACTGTCCACTGTAGCAGGGCCCATGCTCACAGGTGCTGACAATCAGAAGCCAATCAGGCACCTGATTGGCAGCACCTGGGGGTATCAGAAGCTCAAAACAAGAGTCAATAGCAACAAATAAGCTGTTTGGCCCTGGCAGAGAAGATTTGGCTAATTTTTCACCAGCACAACCCACAAACTCAGCTCTGCTGCTCATCCCATGAACGCATTGTCCTTACAAATGTGGCATCATTTAAAAGGGAAATAAACAGTCTTTCCAGCAGTATAACATCATCACCAAGAAGTTTCAACACAACACAAAACACAAAAGTCCTTAATTTTTGTGTGAAGTTTATGGATATAATATAAAGCACACTCAGCTTCAACAACTGAGAGGTTGTATTAATGCCATTTTCAATCAAATATGGAGTGTAAATATTTGGCAAATTGTCAAATCCTATTTTCCTTTTCTTTTTACATGTTGTCTCAACTTTTAGGAATCACAGTTGTATAAAACTCCAAGTCAAGTATTGAGTACACTGAACTGAGTCTTATTTTTAAAATTAAACATCTTTCGCATAGCCAAGATATCAACATTCTTTATGTGATACACTGACAAAAGCTTTTCCATTGAGAAAATCCTGCAACCATTCACATATAAATCTACTGGAGCAGACATTAAACATTGCACAATTCTGTGCCGGACCATTACCCCGAAGAAATATGAAATGTTTTGTGGGTGGGTGACAGGATTTAGTGCCCTGATTAATTATAGATAAACAACAAAGTAAATCAGTGGATGGCGTGTAAATCTCCTCTCCTCATATGCCAGAGATCACTCACATGCCGCCAAGTGATTGTTTAGTATCAGGCTGAACATGATGTGGATCTGGCTGGGTGTTGTTTGTGTACTGCTATGTTTATGTCAGGTGTATGTGTGTTGCGTACGTGTGTGTGATCTCTAGAGGCAGCAGGACTCAGCCCAGGGGGTCGTTTTTCCTCCAGTCAGTCAGCATTGGATCCACGTTATCTCACGTCTGGAGCTCCCAGATGAGAGCCAAGCAGGCTGCAAACACATTCTGCTGGCCTGAGTCATAGTGAGTTTGTGTGTGTGCTTGTGTGTGTGTGTATGTGTGTAAGGGAAAGACGGACAAAGCACATGTGAAAGTAGTAGAGAGGGTTGACTGTGTGCATGTTTTGTGTGGATGCTATGGATGTCTAAGACAGTGAGGGAAAAATGTTGTGTGTTGTGGTTTGTCTGTGTGTGTATCAAAGGCACTTAACTACCCTTCATATCACTTGCCTAAATCACGCTGACCTCATCCATGGAGGGGTCTAATAAATCCGCTGCAGGTGATGAGAGTGGATCATGGCTCTAAAACAACTTTCAAAAACAACTTTAACATTTGATTTCATTGCATAGGTATGCTGTGAAAGTAGAGCTGGGCAATGAGAATTATAATTACATTCACAGTGTTTCCTTTTTTAAAATAACTATTGCATCATGGTTATACAAAATTAAAATGATAACTCATGTAAATGCATGTAAAACCCCTCAAACAAGCCTGGAATGCAGTGATATTCAACACGTGGCTCCTGAGCCACATGCGGCTCAGCTGCAATTAAAATTATTCAGCTCCCATTGCAAATCAGGTTTACTGTGAAAATGTACAGACTTTCAGCTGTTTGCAATGAACAAATCAAACAAAAGAAATTAAAATTGCTCAACACAACTTATGCTTTAAAGCGGTTTCCCCAAATTAAATTGAGAAAGGAACCTAAAAAGACTTCAGCTATCGGAAATGCTTCTATGACCTGCTGCAAATGAGATGCATAGCCAGACACCAGCTTCTGGCAGCATTCCTGAGAAATCTTAGCCCATTCCTCATGTGCAACAGCCTCCAGTTCAGTAATATTCTCTGGTCTGCATGCTGCAACTGCCTTTTCCAAATAACACCAGAGAATTTCTATGGGCCATTGTAGAGTCTTCCAGGACTTATTCTGCAACTACTCCTTGGTGGAATCTGAGTTATGCTTGAGATCATTATCCTGTTGGAGATTCAGTGACACCCAAGCTTCAGTTTTCTCACAGATGGCATGACGTTTCCTCCTAGGATTTCCTGATACTTTAATGAATCCATCTTGCCTTCCACACGCTGCAGGTTTCCAGTACCAAAGGATACAAAGCCCCAGGGCATCACCAACCAACACCATGCTTAACTGTAGGCACAATGTTCTTTTCAGCATATGCTTCGTTCTTCTTCCTCCAGACACGTCACTGATCCATGATGGCAAAATGTTCCAGTGCTGTTTCATTGCTCCACAAAACAGAATCCCAAAACCTGTGTGGATTATTTATATGTTTTTGAGCATTTCTGAGCAGACCTTTCTTGCACTTTTGGGTCAGTAGTGGTGTATGTCGTGGAGTTCTGGCATGGAAACCATCTAAGTTCAGTACATGCTTTACTGTTCTCACTGACACCTCAGTTTTTTTGGAAGTCTTTTGCAGTGGCTAGAGGGTTTTTCACAACCTGCCTTCTCAGATATCTGGTTACAGCCACTGATAGCTTCCTTTTTCTGCCCCGTCCGGGTAGTGTAACCACTGTTCCTGTAACTTTGGGCTTGGGAACTATGCTTCCAGCTGTGTCTATTTGAACATTCAGTACCTTTGCTATCTTTTTGTATCCTGTTCTTTGTTCGTGAAGGGCAATGATCTCTTCTCTTAACTTTGTGGACCATTCTTTTGACTTTGGCATATTTCTAACATGCAATCCATTGGGCACTCAACAAACCCCCTTGCAATTCTTATATTTCATACAGTATGTTCTAGCTTAAAGCAAACCTGGTGCAGCTAATGAAGCCCTTGATTAGTTGCATCAGTTGTGCTAGAAGAAACACTGGTTTTGCATTTTGAGCTGTTGTGAGGGATTCTGTTCAGGAGTTGACTCATTTTGAGACTTAAGAAGTCATAATTTGCATTTTCTCTTGGATTTGGGGAAATCACTTGAAGTATTTGTTGTGCTGAGCTATTTCAATTCCTTTTATTTGATTTTGTTTGATTTGTTCAAACAGCTGACAGTCTGTAAATATTCACAATAAATCTGCAATGGGGTTAAATATTTTTATTGCAACTGTAAGTGTAGAAGTCAAGACCTCAAGGAAACAGCCAAAATGTACTCATTATCATGGGAAAATGGAGTTTATAAACACTTTTCCAGTTGTCTGACTGTTCAAAGTGCTTTTACAACACAGGTTCCACCTAACCATTCACACCCCTTCCAGTTGCCATCATTAACCAATCCCATTCATACACAGCCATACACATTTACATGTCACTGCGGAAGCAGTTGGAGCAAATTGGGAATAAACGTCTTGCCCAGAAACACATTGGCATGTGTGACTAGAGGAGCTGGGGATCGAACCAACAGCCTCCACACTGAGCCATTTCCAGTGGGATCACTGTAGCCTGGTATGCGCACTACAACACCACACATGTTTGACACTGTGATAATGGTTTTCAAAATCTCTTAAAGGCAGAAATAATAGTAATATTACATTTTATCTGTAAAGCACTTTTCAAAAACTCAAAGACACAGTACAAAAGTTAAAAGACATGACATACCAAAGAAATCAAAGGGATCCCACCAGTGATCGTTCTGGTACACAGCAAATTCAGGTCACTGGAATAAACTCTGTGTGAGTTAAAATCAACTCAATCTGAGTGTACATGTGAGACCTTTGAATAATCTCTAGAGTCGAGTTCAAGTAACTATTTTCTGGGAGTTGATTTTTAACTCCTATCAGGAGTTAAAATAAACTCTTACAGGAGTTAAAATACTACTCTCACTAAGAGTAAAACTAACTCCCGAGTTCATGTAAGTCTCGAGTTACATGAATTCTTTCTCAGTGTTTGTAGTTAATACTTCACAATGCTATATATTTTCTTGCACAGAGGTTATATTTCAGACCACTTTAAACACCACCAGATGAAGCCCTACCATGCTACTAAAACCTGACAATTTTCAATGGTCTTTGTGGCTAAGCTGCCATGCTCTTATTAGGATGGAACAAAGTGACAGACAGCTTATAGTTCTTCTGAATGGACCAGCCTTTGCCACGTGTGGTAAGTATGTAACTCAATGGACAGTGTCACTCATGGTGCAGATGTATCTTACATCAAAATCAACAATAATCCACCAGAAACATGAACAAACTAGGAAAGCACTCAGAGAGCGTAGACCTCTGCCATTAGCCCTATCTCCCAATAGTACAGAATCCTTTAAAAAAAATTCCTGGATCCAGATGGTGATCTGGATCACTCCCAAAATCTAATCAGTTCTTCCTTGTGCCATTTCTGACATTTCCTGAAAATTTCATCAAAATCTGTCCATAACTTTTTGAGTTATGTTGCTAACAAACTAACAAACCCTGCTGATCACAGAACTTCCTTGGCAGAGATAATGGAACACAGCAGTGATAACTATACAACAGGCAACATTTAAACACATCTAAACATATATAAATACATCTAAAAACATCTAAAATACATCTAAACACACAAAGCATGATGGGAAAGCTCTGCTCCCCAGATTTGAAGTGGCAGTAGAGGCGTGGCAGCAAAGCTGTTGGGAATGAACTCAGGAACAGTGTTGATTCCCTGCTCTCAACACCGTGTGAATGAACTACTTTTTGTAGCACTGCAAAGGAGCATCACTGAACACTAGCTGGAGTCTAAGTGTGTGAATGTACTCTGAAAATCTAACTCTTTAACTCTTTTTGGTTTAACTCCCATTTTTTTCACTCTGGGAATTTGTGTACCAGTTAACTGCCCATCACTAGTTCAAAGGCAGATTTTTATATCAAACTGAGAAACCTCATTTGACTTGTGTTTTTCATTGCTGGAAATAACAAAGCAACTTCCACAGTTTACGATCCATCCGTGATTCAGAACAAGAATAAAACCTATTTAGTTCAACTGAATTTCTGCGAAAAGCGGTCCGTCTTCTCAATTCTACGAAAGCTGGACACACTGCGAAGGAGGTGTAAATGTTGAGGAATTTAAAGGAACAGCAGGTTCCTTTCTTGATAGCCTCAATCAAAATAAGTACACAAACTTCCCACAGCCTCCTTAAAAAGTGATCTCATGTCTGTCTTTTATTTGGAGCAGATTGTCTTATCGGTCTGGGGGCAGAGGGTTTCCACTACAGGGGAGTAGTACAATAGTTAAAGAAATGGGGCAGTATTACAGGACACACAAAAGCAGTCCTTTAGCCACACACAGTCTGTCCACTTTCCTTTAGTTACTAGACTCCTCTCAGTATCTGTTTGCTGTTTGGAGGCAGACACGATGAACCAACTGCTCCAGCCTACAATGACCCAACCAGTATCACGCAGCTCATGTATTCCCTAAGGTTGTGTATTCCTGGACAGCAGATCCAAAGACGGAAAAACGCTACTGGAGAAGGCATCAAAGGCAAGATGCCGTTTATCCAGAGCTCACCTTGATCACCAATAAGACCCCCATTTATTGCACTGAAAGCCTCAACCGGGAAGACTCTAATGAACAAACAGAAAGGGATCTGCATTGTCTTGATCCAGGAATGCTACATTTTCAAATAATGAGGGGGAAAGGGAAGTTATTTGCCTCACCTGCCACAACTAACACACTAAAAACTGGCAAAAAGAGATGCATATATTTGCAATGACTAGTTTTTGGCCACTAGAGTAATGCTCTGACACAGAGATGTTTTGTTGCCTCAGAGTACAAAAGTGCAGGGCTCTCTACTGTTATATGAGCCCAACAAGTGGAAGTTAGGCAACAAGGTTGATCATACTCTGAAAATCCATACATCCATCTTCTTCCGCTTATCCGGGGCCGGGTCACGGTGGTAGCAGGTTAACTCAGACATCCTTCTCTCAAGCGTCCCTACGACACATTTAGGCTCTTCTCTGGGTTCTCCTCCCAGCTGAACGTGCCTGTAACACCTCCATGGAGAGGCGACCAGGAGGCATCCTGATCAGATGCCCGATCACCTCAACTGGCTCTTTTTAATGCAAAGGAGCAGCGGCTCTACTCAGAGCTCCCTCTGGATGTCTGAACTCACTCCTTACCCTATCTCTAAGGCTATGTTCACACTGCATTTAAAAATGACCTGAATCTGATTTTTTTTTTTTGCTCACATGTGACTCATATTGGGTTTTTTTCTGACAGTGTGAACAGCGCAAGTCACATTGAATCTGACCTTTTTGAATCAAATTCAGGTCATGTTTGTATGTGGTTCTACATCGGATACATATCTGATCTTTTTGAGGTTGGCTGCAGTGTGAACAAGCAAACAAAACAATCAGATCTGAGAAAGGATCAGAATTGAGCATTAAGGCCTGGAGTGTGAACGTAGCCTAAGGCTGAGCCCAGCCACCCTCCTGAGGAAACTCATTCAGGCAACTTGTATCTGTGATCTCATTCTTTCTGTCATTACCCAGAGTTCATGACCATAGGTGAGAGTTGGGAGGAAGATTGACTGGTAAATCAGCTCCCTCTTCACCACAACGGTCCAGCACAATGCCCACAAAACTGCTGATGCTGCACCGATCCACCTGTCAACCTCACGCTCCCTTCTACCCTCACTTGTGTCCAAGACCCCAAGATACCTTAACTCCTTCACCTGAGGCAGAAACTCACTCCCCACCTGGGGGGAGCACTCCACTGTTTTCAGGTATTTGGTCTTCTGAAAATATTAAGCTGAAATGTATAGAAATTGTGTTTTTACTTTTTTACTGGGAAAAGAAGCATACTCAAACATGCCAACAATCAATTTGATTCATGTGGATCTAGCTACCTATCGAACTACCTCTGGCTATTGAACTAATATTTAGTTGTATAACCGCTGTTTCTGAGAACTTCTTCACACCTGTGTTGCATAAAGTTGACCAACTTCTGGCACCTATGAACAGGTAGTCAAGCCCAGAACAATTAGACTACATTCCACAATTCCTTTGCATTTCATGTTCTTCCTTTTGACTTCAGACTCGATCAGTAAAATTAACAGTTACATGTTCATTGTTCTTGTCTGGTAAGTCACTTTAACTAACTTATTAATGGGGAAGACAATCAGATCTGCAGCACAGCCGAGTCATTCTAGCTCAGGGAGGGGTTAATGAAATATGTGGGGGCCATTATAATAAATCAAAGTTATAGCAGAAGATATGATCATCGTTTCATAATACCAGATAACATCTCCTAACTAGCCGCTATTTATAGGTGGATGTCTGGACTCCAGCAGTCCTCCTACACAACAGCAACCGAGTTGGATTCAGTTTGTGTGTGTATGTGTGTGCATGTAGCGTATATGTGTGGTTACATGAGGCAGAGTGTGTTCGTTTGAGTTGTGGGAAGCCCTGGCAAAAAAAAGCTGAGTGTTTGGGAAGTTGCCATTAAGACACAAAGCAGAGACGTCCGAGGTGGGCTAATGACCTTACATGGATTTGTGTTTGGCAGAACTTTTCAAAATGTGGGGTGGGACACAAAACTCCTCAAACAGATCTCTGAAAGGGTTTATAGTGGAGTTGGGGGGCTCACTGGGGTTTAGGTGTTTGGTTTTGGACTTCAG
This sequence comes from Cheilinus undulatus, assembly GCF_018320785.1. Lineage (NCBI taxonomy): Eukaryota > Metazoa > Chordata > Actinopteri > Labriformes > Labridae > Cheilinus > Cheilinus undulatus. Next base: position 34,238,054 of record NC_054873.1, read on the forward strand.
TCACTTTGTGTCCTCATCTTAACTTGTCTGTAGTGTGTCCCGCCTCTCAGTGGGGCTTCTGTTTAATCAGGTAAGTACTAACACTTTTTAAGAGATCCCATCATTAACAAATGCCATCAAGCACATCTAAGAAGTCAGGATTAAGAGGTGGATAAAAATATCTCCATCTGTTAAATGTTTTGTTATAGCCATCAGTTGTACAGTCAGGTTAATCTCCATCTAAATAGCCAACTAGATGTCAGAGGAAGTTTACAAGCCTCTTTGTTCATAGGAATAAGTTTGTATTGAGAGTGAAAGTGCTTGCGTGGGAAAGATATAACAGAGAGTTCATGTTGAAGGAGGGATGCAGTGTTGGGAATGTTCATTCTAATTCTGCTGTTGATGTACTTAAGTTAACTTCAGTTTTAGTTCATTTTAACACAAAGTCAGACATTGCATCCCATCCCTTACTCACTATCTTAAAACTAAGCTATTCCTTATCTATAAAAGTTAAAGAAATAGAACACCATTACTCATCCTCTGAGGGTGGTTGATTTAGGGAAGATTACACCACATTCCAAATTATTATGCAAATTTGATTTTTGTTTCATAAACATTCAGTTTTTTGTTTTTCAGTTAAACTCATGGTTGGTATAGTGTCTCTTTGGATCATTGAAATCAATCTCAGACAATATTATACTTAGTTTGCCAGGTGAGCCCAATTAAAGGAAAACTATTTAAGGATGTTCTACATTATTAAGCAGGCCACAGGTTTCAGCAATATGGGAAAGATCTCTCTGCTGTTGGAAAGTGTCAAATAGTGCAATGCCTTGGACAAGATATGAAAACATGAGATATTTCATGAAAACTAAAGCCTGATCATCATACTATGAAGACATTTGTTGCTGATTCAGAGCACAGACGGGTTCATGCAGATAAATGCATAATAAGGAGGGTTTCTGCCAGACAAATTTGTCAGATTAAGAGAGCAGCTGCTAAAATGTCATTAGGAAGCAGTAAACAGGTATTTGAAGCTGCTGGTACCTCTGGAGCCACACAAACCTCAAGGTGTAGGATCCTCCAGAGGCTTGCAGCTGTGTATAAACCTATTATTCTCCACCCCTGACCAATGCTCACAATCAGAAATGGTTGCAGTGGGGCCAGAAATACATGAAGTCTAATTTTCAGTCTTTTCAGTACTGATGAGTGCCATGGAACCCTGGATGGTCCAGCTGGAGGAGGAGCGGATGGTTGGTGGATGGCCAGCATGTCCCAACAAGGCTGTGACGTCAGCAAGGAGGTGGTGGAGACATGTTTTGGACTGGAATCATTGGGAGAGAGCTGGTAGGCCCCTTTAGGGTCCCTGAAGGTGTGAAAATGACCTCGGCCAAATATGTAGAGTTTCTGACTGACCTCTTTACCTCGTTACAAAAAGATCTGTGCCTTCCATAGCAAAATTATCTTCATGCATGACAATGCACCATCTCGTGCTGCAAAGAATCCCTCTGTGTCGTTGGCTGCTATGGGCATAAAAGGAGAGAAACCCATCCTCCCCTGACCTCAACCCTGGTGAAGCCTTTGGATCATCATCAAGCAATAAATCTATGAGGGTGGGAGGCAGTTCACATCAGAACAGCAGCACTGGGAGGCTATTCTGACACATTGCAAAGAAATTCAAGCAAAAACTCACAAGTTCAATGCAAGAATTGTGAAGGTATCAGAGAAGGGGTCTTATGTTAACATGGAACTTGGCCCATTAAGATGTTTCTGATTGAAATAGCTTTTGATCTTGATAGCCTATTCAGTACAAGAGGAGTTAGTTTAAATATTTCTGAATAGACCTGAATGCTTCGCAATTATGACTTTCAGCCATATAGAGGACATTTTTTCCACTCATATATTTTTTTCCAAAATTAAAAAAAAATGTGTAAAATCTCATCTCGTCTCGTGGGCCCAAATCTTGTCTCATCTTGTCTCATGAGATAAGCGTCTCATCACACCCCTACTGATTATACTGTCTAAAACATTTTTAAATAACAAAAAATGTACCAATCTCGCAGACATCACGGTATTACAAATGTTCAAGTTTGATTCTGTTATCCCAACAGATAAGCCTCACGTGGAGCAGTGGAGAAGCTATTTAATTAAACTACTAAGAGCAGAATAATATACACTTTAACAACTGAAACAATAGGACCAGGTCTGCCTCTGCCACAGTCGGCGAGCTGAGGATGTTGATTGTCACCAGCATTTTTCTTCTGAAGTAACGGTTGATTGTGGAAGTGTGGGTAAGATCTGATGTCTGTGGCATCACCACTGTTGTTAGTCATTGCCACAAACATCAGGTGTGTTCCTCTCGCTCTGGCTGAATCATCTAGTGTGTGCATTTGGAGCACAGGTGTCAAACTTAAGGCCAAGAGGCCAAATCCGGCCCGTGGAACAGTTAAATCCGGCCCACAAGACGATCTCATATTTCTGTTAAAACTGGCCCATCAGTATGAGGTCTGCAGATTTCCTCAAGTATAAAAATGTGAACTTATCCTTGATGATTTAAGATATCCTTAAGTCACAAAATCTGGAGTAAAAATATTTAGATAAGAAGTCAGGAATGTAGGAAAAGAAATTCATTTGTGTTTTAAATTTTATATTTTCAATTTAGCATCTCACAATTAGGACTCAAATTTAGGATTTTTACTTTTAATTTCATACTTAGAGCATTTCAACTCATAATTTTGACTTCTCATATAATATTTTGAGCTGAAAGATTCATAATTCTAACTTTTAAATGATATTTTGACCTTTTCAACCAGTTATTTTGTATTTAACCTCATATTTTCAGCTCCAAACTTTGACTTCATAATCCCATAGTTTGATCTTTTAGACTGACAATTTAAAATTTTGAATCACATTTTGACTTTTAATTTAATGATTACAAATTTTTATTTCATATTTTGACCTTTTACACTCATGATTTTGACTTCTTTTTAATATATTTGTCTTTAAATAACATTATTTTTCAATTTCTTGTTTTGACCTTTTTGAACTAATAAATTTACTTTTCTCAGATTGTGAACTTTTAAACTTATCTTTTTAACTTTTTAAACGTCAAAATAATCTATCATCAGTGCTAAGTTTTCTGTTCACATTTTATTAACGGTGAAGCAAGGTTGGCAGTTTCTGGTTAAAAAGGTGACCCTGTTAGGCACTCAGGTTAGACCTGAATCCAGAATCTGGCCCCTGCTGTGATTGAGTTTGACACCCCTGATTTAGAGGATTAGAATGTCAAAAATCAGTGAATCTGTCCTTATATCTGGAATCACCCACATTTTTAAAATCAGTTAAGGTATGAAAATCATCTAGAGTGTAGTCAGCCTAAGGCTGAATTTGAACATAATTCTTCACAGAAAATTTCCCCGACAATTTGAAGGGTTGTACATTTGGTATATACACTGCATGCCTCCAGTTTCCTGAAGGTCACAAGGTTCCTTAAACAAAGCAGGCACTGAACAGAGAAAGCCCCACAACATGTTTTAGCTAGAGTCCTCAGCAGCAGCAGCTCAGTTAGCTTGTGCTTTCTGCAGCAGTACCACTGTCATAAAGAAGAGGCTTTCTGCATGCAGGTTTAGGCTATGAGCCCCCTTTTTTACCCTCAGACAGTCTTATTTCCTGCAGCTAATAAAGAGGATTTCCGCCTTGCAGACATCTCTTTGGTATAGGGTGGCCCAGGGGTTAGAGGCCCACCTTGGACCCAGCTGCGTCCGCTCACCCTCAGTGGGCATGCTCCTCAGGATGCCAACCCTGACATCAACCTGCCTGTTATTCTGGATGTTCTTTTATCAGCCGCTGGGTCGTCAGGTTTAAATATGAGACAGGATGTGTTTTTGTCCTCTATTTAAGCCTGATGTGTTTTTCAGGAGCAGGGTGTTTTCACTGTTTGGCTTTTCAGGGCTGTTTTTCTGTCCAACATCTATTGTGAGCCGAAGTGTTGAGTTTTCCAAAAGGATGTTTTTACTCTTCACGGCTCTGTATTATCAGGAGAAGCAAACGCTGTGAACTGAGACACTGCTGCCAAGACTATGAGAGAATGAAATTTATTTTTGTGACTTGTTGGCACGCTATAGCCCCTCCTGTTAAGAGTCATGTCATAGGTTGGATGGAAACTCACGGACATAGGAGTTACTGAATTCATGCTTCTACAATTAAGCACTCTGCTTCCACTTTCATGCAGTGACCCGGAAACCTATCCTGCCTTACCATGACAAATTCTTCTGCCTAATTCATTAATATATAGCCTTCAAAACATACATTACACATTATTCTACTTTTGGCTGATGAGGGAAAATGCATCTAGCAAAATGATAAGAAAAAGCTGAGAGTCACTGGCAGGTTCATTTACCCAGTTTCATTTTAGGTTGTGTCCTCCTGGGACTCTTCAGGTTTGCCAAGGCTGCATGATGATTGGTCCAGTGTGAAAGCAGTGTTTGGATTGCTGTCAAAAGACATCCAGGGCCAGTATCCTAACGTCCTGTCCTTAAAGAAATGTCCTGTTCAGATGTAAGTGAACAGCCAAATCCTGACCAGATGAGTTTGCTCCCCTTTGCCATATTACTTTGTGTGGTTCTAGGTGTTTTGTGCTTAGGATGAACCAGCCTCTGTCTCAGGGTGTTGGTGGGTTTGAAGTGAACTAAAATGTTGTGTTTCTGAAAGATCTTCAGAAACACAGACCACCCAGATCATTAGCATGTGAATGGCCAGGTGGAATATCTTCAGGAACCTCAATCACGTCCAGTTGCCTTCTTGATGAAGGTCTTGATAACCATGACCTGGATTAGTGAGAAGCTGCACAGACATATTAACCATGACATCACTACTGGCTTTAATGGTAACTAAAATTTCAACAGTAAGATAATCATAGACAAATTTTGTCACGGTTTACATTAAAACTTTTAACTGTTTCATGTTGAGTTCTGATAATCAGGAAGACATGTCTGAAAGTAAACTGGGTATGGAGCAATTACAATGTTGTTGTCCTATTCTGAATTGTAATATTGTCTTTTAAAAACAAGATCTGCTCCTCAAGTCTTTTTCTGAAACTTGTCTTGAGAAGGGCTTGTAGCGCCACATTATGTAATAATGCCGCATTATGTAATAACCCTAACCATAGGACTTAGTGTGGGCTCCAAGGTATGACCTACCCAACTACCTTACCCTAACTCTAACCGCTTAGTGACTTATGCCTAAACCTAACCTCGAGACTAAACACCTAACCTTAACCCTTGGACTTAAGGTGGACTCCAGGGTATACCCTTCTACCTTGGCCTGACCCTAACTGCTTAGTGGCTTACAAAATGCTACGTTATTACATAATGAATTGAAAATGTACTACATTATTACATAATGCGGCGTTATTACATAATGGGGCGCTACAGGGCTTCTTCCAATAATCAGGTCCATCGTATATTAAGGCCAACATAAGCAACGTAAACTCCAAAAACTGAAAAGAAGTAAAAGAAAGAAAACATGAAATAAAGATACTGCACTGTAGTCTAGATATGCAGTAGGTGTTTTTGACATGAAATCTCAAGGTGTACTGGCATTTTTTCCTTGTTCCTTTTGCCTCACACTTTTGTATTTTTAAAAGGAACCCAGATTAATGTTCAAGATCATTTTCAGTATTGTATTAAACTGTCTCACTTCTTGGATTTGGATGTTACCCCATTTGCACTTCGTATTTTTTCTGATACATTCTTACTATAAAAACCAGGTGAACTTTAAAATACAATAAAATAGATCCAAAGGATTTTACAGAATCTTCAAAGACTTTACTCACCATCTGGATAAAAAAAAAAACACAAAACAATCTGTTGCTCAATAAAAATGTATTTTTAACCCTACGTCCCAGTCTTGACTTATACACAGAAGCCACAAATGACACAAAATAGGTTGTTTGTCCTCTGACTCCACCATTGGTAGGACAACATCACTTGTTTGTGTTGTCTACAGCCACTGTCACACAAATGACTGATGAAAAAAGGAATTTATTTTATCATGTGATAAAGCTGAGGTTGAGGTTTGTTTAGTTTTAGGCACGACATGACTATGTTTGTTTATCTGGAGGAAATATTATGGTCTGCAGTGGTGGAAAGTAAGTTTGTTGTAATCAAGTATTGTACTGAAGTTCATTTTGAGGTTCAAATACTGTAAAATTTTCATTTTCAACCACTTTGTTCCTTCCGTATACAAGTTAGTGGTGTCATGGTAACTTGTGGTGTCTGTCTGTGGCTATCTCTAGAGTTCTTTGAAGGATTTTCTTCAAACATTGCTGAAATGTCCACTCTGACCAAAGGGTGAACCTACTAGATTTTGGAGGTCGTAAGTGAATAGGTCAAGGTCACAGAGCCTCAAATTCATCCCTTGCTTGTAAATGCTGGAAGATGGCCCAGAATGCGCAAGTGCACTAGAAGCATGGGTGCAAGAAGGTGGGTACTGAGGGTGCTGCAGCACCCCCTGTTGGCAAGGAGTATGAGCACATAGACAATGTGTAAACAATCACAACTTAAAAATATTTAGCCTTTTTTTACAACAGTGTGTTGTACACTTCCTGTCAGGAGTGAATAAAACATATTCTAAATATTATATTACTTGATTTAAATTAACTATTTACTCCAACCTGACAACAATTGTCATCACGTCAGGTCAAAGTGCATCAACAAGTCGTGCCTGCATTCAACTCACTCTTCTGCAGGATCCTACAAAAGAAAAGGGATTAAAACAACCACTGGTGTTGCAGGTTTTCTGGGTGGCCTGCATCCACAAACTACAGGAGCTGCTGAGAGAGGTGGGAAAGTTAGCAGAACTGTCCTCTGCCTGTGCGTACGTGTCTGTGGCCTCTTCTGAGAGGTCATTCTCTACACTTAGGCGGTTGAAAACAGGGTTAAGGAGCACCGTGACTCAAAAAATACTGACACACATGGCTCTGCAGCACGTCCATCAGGACGTTTTGAACAAGTCGGACACTGTGCCTTTAAGTCAGACTCAAGTCCAAGTCTGGGACTTGAGTACTACAACACTGGTAAGCACCTGCCTACAAACAGTAATGCACTCACATTTACCTTGCAGTACCCCTCAACAGAAACATGTTCTTGCGCGCATGGCTAGAAACAGGTTTATTTCGTTGACTAAGACTATGACTTAAAATGTTCGCTGACAGCCTTTTTTTCCATGATGAAAACTAGACTAGTCAAAGACAGATCTGTGATGACTAAAACTGACAAAAAGTAAGTTTAGTTTTTGTCAAGATGACTAGAACTAGACTAAAATATAATCTAGTTCTCATCAGACATTCGAATCTATGATATTTCTCCACTGTGGGTAAATCCGTCAGAAAACAATGCTTCTCTGTATCTCATTGCAATCTGTATCTCTTGGCTGTAGAAAGCAGGGACCCCAGGTTTGTCAGGGTGCATAGAGCCCACTACCGTGACTTGGTACCAGATTTAGGGAAGAGAATGACGCTTGGACTAAAACTAAAGACTTTTTAAAATCAAAAGTGGCTGTCAAAATTAACACTGGCTGGAAGTGATGCTAAAGTGCATGATTGCTTCCAGCACAACCAGGAAGTACCTTTTTCAGCACATTTCACCCTCATTACAAGAAATTTATGAATGAAAACACAACTTTGGATTGTGTTTAGCAAATATGACATGAGAGGTACGTCCTTTATTACAAGAAGTTAGCACTAGAGATGGGCAGCGCTGTTCTGCACTAATATTGTTTCATTGTTTTGGTTAAGAGCCCCCTGGTGGCAGAATTGTACATACTGTGCATTTAAATGGTTTGGAGAAAACTTCATGAGCAACACTGAATGAGTGGGTTTTTTTCAGTTTCCTGATGCTAAACCTAAACCAGTCAGGCAAATACTTTTGAGTCAGCATCCTGAAGTTATTAAATTATGTTACAATCACTGAGAAATCCATGTTTTTAGTAAAAGCATCAGTTAAATGACAGAAAAACAACATGTTTATTGAGTTATCATCCTGGTGGGTCCGTTGGCCTCACATTTCCAGTCATCTCTGTGTTTAAGTAACAGATCTAGACCAAAAGGAAAGTGCCTGAAAAAAAAAGTCTAAACCGTAATGTAAATGTTTTGACTTCTTGGTTTAATAGACTGGCACAAAACCAGAAACACTCACTCACTGAGACTCATCTAAATCAATACCAGTCACAGCGATGAGGTGTAGACCTCGACACCAAAATAATGGTGTCTCACTCGTGCACACACTCAAACATGCACTCTTAGTCACGCATACATCATACTCATGGGGGACACCCTCAGGAAAAAAAAACACATCTCTCTCGCTCCCTGTCGAGTGGGCAGTGTGACTGGATAGTGGCAGGGGTTCATAAAAGGGGAAGAGGGGTTGTTTTTACAGGAACCACATGTTTCGGGGATGACTGGTGGCTGCTGAGTATCTGTTAGCGTAGCTGCCTTCCTACAGCAGCCTGCAGTTGCCACATCAGGACACAGTGACTTGTACTTTCCCTGATAAAGACCTGCTTGTTTTTCACCACAAGCTCATAGTATCCAGGCACTTTTTTTCCTCTTCCCAGCAGCAGGCTGAGCTTTAAGAGCCAAGCTGTACCTCTCGCTCTCCTGCATATAACTTCTCAATAACTCATAAATACTTTCATGGGACCTCATAAGCCACGCATTACCAGCAGATTTCCCACAACAATGTAAGCATGTGAAGAAGCCGCTCCTTCTCCCTTCATGGAGTTTATATGTTGGAGCAATTTCAGTATGTCATGCCTTTTTTAGGCAGTTTTTGTAAGATTGTTATCTTGAAAATCACTAACAAACTGGTAACAATTCATAAGACAGCCATGTGCTCTACTTTGATTTATCTTTACTTTTACCACTATACCAGAATTGTATTAAAATACAGGCCAGAAGTATAAACACTAGAAACACAGTGTAGTCTTTCCAACAAGTTTACTCAAACATTTACAAAAATCACCCAAAAATCCCACATAATGGGGCTGAGTGATATGGCATAAGATCTATATCACTCTTTTGTTTTACCCTTTTGGGTAATGGTATTATAATCATGGTGTTACAAAATTAAAAGGGATAATGCATTTAAATGCATGTTCAGGTTGTTCTGTCCTCAAAATATATATATCTTGACAGACAGCTAAACTCTTTCCTAAATTCAAGGCTCTGAAGACCTTGTCAGCTTGTTCACAGGTTTATCTAAGATGTAGAAAAGTGTTAAACTAAGAGTGCTTTCACACGAGGGGCCCGGTCCTGGATCCTGGTGCACTTGAGTCCAAAGTCCGGTTCGTTTTGGTAGTGTGAATGCAAATAAACCGCACCTGGGCACTGGGCCTGGGCCCACTTGGGAAGATGGTCTCGAGCGCGATTCAGAGTGGACTCTGGCACGGTTTGAATGAGATGTGAATGCAACTGCACCCGGATACGGGACAGTGTCATTTTAGCTTTACGACGTCATCGTAAAAACTTAACTTCTTTCCACATTAGTTTGTTCACATTTTTCCTGAATAAAGGGCGGAAAGCATCAGAATCCAGTCAATAAACGATCTATTGTGACTCACCTTACAGATGAACACAAGTTGGAGTCAGTGAGAGGAGATGCAAAGGCAATAAAAGTCTGCTGTCACCTCAAAAACCGCTGCATCTGTGCAGTGCGAGCCCATTTAATCCTCTGAGCTGCATGTAGACGTGCAGATACGACGAGTAAAGTTGCTGGCATCTTTAAAAAAGGGATTTTAAATCATCCATGGCTGCAGGAGGGACTTTTTGGCTTAAAACAAAAACAATCTTCGCTTAGGTCATGACCCCAGTGGTTGCCATGGTAGCTTCTTCTTCTCTCTCCTCCTTGGAAGGTTCGTGAACCCGCTACGTGCACACTGCCACCTGCTGTTTCAGACCGAGTACATACGCAAGTGGGCCCAGGCACGAATCGATGCTGCTAGTGTGAAAGCAAGCCAGCGGGGGGAAGGAGGAGGGGGAGGAATCGCGCCGCAGCGCAGTTCAAAACAACTTGGCCAAATGCAAAAGCGCCCTAAAACACAATAAGCAATAATCAATTGTATGCTCCCTTTAATGTGTACACAAGCACAGTGTAAAAAGTATTTATTTGTATTTATTGCTGTGTACTCCTGACAGCTAATTAACTGTAAGTACTGAGCTGAAGGCACCTTAAACAAATGTGACATCAAACTCACAAAATGAAACATTGCTCCTGAAAATACACATCTGAGGATAAAGATTACGATCAAACAAATTATACATACCCATGATGCTATCAAAGGCTTAAGACGAATGGCAAATGCTACAGGATTCTTTCACATGCCATGTTGCACTTCCATGTTGTCATTTTCACACTACTTCCTGGTCTAGTCACATGACATCACTACCTGTGGCTGATTCCCTGAGCTTCTTAAAACAACAGTACAAACAGAAACTAAACTTAAAAACAGTCTGAATTAGAACTTAATATAGGTAAATTAACTGTGTAACAGCACATAGGTGACCCCCCACCAAAAGATTACAGAAAAATTATTTCACTAGTCTCTCTGTGTTGTGAGTTTGTAATTTTTAAATTCATTTCTCTCCTGCTGGAATGAGTCAAACTGCAACTGATAACACCACATTTCCTGATGCGGGCATTCACAATAAAAGCACTCAAGCAAAACAACACTAGAAACAACACTAGAGATTTTTTATTTGAAGAGCTTGTACATATAAATCTTAATCTTTAAAATGATTTCTTTTTGTATTTAATATTTAATACATGTTCACTGAGATTCCTTGATGCATAAGCATACAATAAATCTGATTCTGATTATTCTGAACATCAAAGTTGATTTAAGTAAATTTACGTGCGGTGTCGGCTACCGTGTTTACAACTGCCTCTTCTGCCTTGTTTAAAGCCCGCTTTGAATCCTTGAAATAAGCAAGCTATGACTTTCAACACATCTTTAAACATTTATTAAAACAGTTATCAATCAATCAAAATTGTCAACCCAGCATTTTAGGTTCTGGGGTGATGGTCATGAGCAGCCCCTAACAGGAATTTGACCAAACTATCCTCCATACTCCAAAGGTCCCTCCAATTCAGCTTCCTCTTCTCTACACCCTCCCAGTTCATCCACTGTCCCTGCCTGAGCCACAGCCTTAGTACACCCTACTACTTCCTCCTGTCCACATACCTGCTCCTCAACCAGTCTCCTTCTGTTTTTAGGACCTGCTTTGTTCCACGCCGGTCTGCCTGAGCCAAGCCCCCGGCCTATCTGGACATTGCCTTTAATCTCAGCATGCCTAAGAGCTGCCTCTGCCTCCTCTACTGCCTGTCTTAGGTCGCATTTCCTTTCTCTAATTGGATATTGAACTACATTGCTAATTATTCTATCTTTGCTCCCTGATAACATCAACTCTGTTCTAACCTTTGAGCACTTGAACTCTTCAGTTAAGCTAGTAATCGGGAGCTGCTGTCTCTTTAACCCCCCCCCCGGACCTGCTTTCCTCTGATTGGCCGATTTTCCAGCGGCTGGCTGGCGGCAGGACTCAATGTTTTGTGTCTGCCCCCTCCAAAGTGGCTAATTTGCTATGCTAGTATTTGTAAACTTTGAATGAACCGGTCCAACTGAGTAAAATATGACGAATTTTGATATACGTCCGTACGTGTTAGACCCGGAGTCTGACCCTGATAGTTTGGAGAGAGAGGGGGAAGAAAACCAGCAGCAGCGAAGGATAGAGCAGGACGTATCTGTTTGGTAAGTGTTTAATTACTGTGATACTAAATGGCTAAAAGGTCTTGTGGGGGCGGTCTGTTCCGTTTTGCCGGCAGCACGGACAAACCAGTCAGGAGATCTTATTGCTATGACCTCATCAGTTTGCTCCATTGAAATCTCATCTCGGGAAGATCTTGGAGGGATTCCCAATGAACCGTTTTAATCGGTTTACAGTCTAATTCCAAGATTTCTGCCACATATGTTTATCTTGCAGTTTGAAAATTTGCATACGTGAAGTATGGACACCCAACACTGTGACTTTATATTTATGTTTTTAAATCGGAAAAGTATAATACCCCCTCTTTAAGGTCTTCATTTTACCATCTCCCTGAACTCTTTACTGACTTCCCCTGAATCAGCAGTATTTCTTCTTCCCTCCCTGGATACTGAGATGCTCCTGGACTTACTGGTTTGGTCTTCATGCTAGCCCACTTGAGATTCTTATTTAGCCTCTCCAGTAGACGTTTCAGACACGGGCCTCTTGTGGTCATGTCATCCATGTATGCCAGCCTGTCGTGAAATCTGGGGGACTAAACAAATCCTAATACCTCTGAACTGTGTTTTCACTAAATTTACCACTATCTCTGGCACTCTAAAAAAATCAAATGCCCTCCAGAGTAAGTTTATGAGGTACTGACCCGAATGCATCTGCGAGATCTAAAAAAAAAACAATGTGTAACTCCCTATTCTCTGCCTTAGCTGCCTGAATCTGATGCCAAATCCTACTTGCGTTCTCTATGCGCCAGGCAACACCTGGAATCCATGCTTTCTGCACAGTTGTGTTTATTAGTGTATTTGTTTCTATATAACTGGATAACCTCTGTGCCATGAAACTAAAGAAAATCTTCCCCTCCACATTCAGGAGATGGTACGAAACTGGGTCAGATCAGAGGATTCCTTCTCGGGAATCAGGATTCCCTCTGCTCTACACCAGGCTTTTGGGATAGACTGTTTCTCCAGAACTATTCTTAATAACACTCCATCAGGTGCGTTTTTATAAACCCTGTAGAGGACTCCATTTAGCTAAAGAAGCCTTTGCAAACCTCTCTACATCCTGCACTTCCTTCCACCTTGGTGGTCTAACATTCACACTAAACTCTATCCCTCCTAGTGGTGGCATGTGAGGAGAAAGGCCTAACTCCCTATTCTGTCCTGGATCTGAATGTGTCCTTTTTAAATGCTCCTCTACCTGAACAATCATTTAACAAACTTTAAGGGATCCCTGTAAAACGCTGTCCTAGCCTGCTCCTTCTGCTTCCTTTCCTCCTTAGATGTTCTGCCCTTTTTAGTGCTATAGCCTATTTCTGAGCTCCTCTTGCAAAACATTAATACTCCCTGTCTCACTCTTTTCTCTCACTTGCCTTAGGCTGTTTAACTCTAGCTTTGTGCTCAAAGGTTCTCTCTCTGACTGGCAAGCTGTCCTCAGTGTCGTCCATATCCCTTCTCCCCAGACTATCCCCCTCCTCTGCAGTGCCAGAGTCGCTGATACCCCTGCAAACCGTGGTTTTCTACCTGCTGCTGGACTTCAGCTGACTGACTCTACTGCCTTTTCAGGAAATACTGATAGATGAAGCGACCCTGCACTCCTCACCACACACTTCATTCAAATAAAAGACTGTTATAATAATCCTCCCTCATCTCTGTAACTCCAGGATTAAAGCTCATGCGCCAACACCTTCCATAGACTGCTGTTACAAGCTGTGCGTGCGCATTCTGTCCTCTTCAATACAAGAGATTGGAGCTCTGTGGGCGCTACACTTGGGTGCCCCTGAAGGGATTACTACTGAGCACTTGCAAGATGCCAACAGGTGGCAGCAGAGAAATACTCTCAGTTATTTGAGACACACAGAGTAAGTCATGTGCTGTCACAGTAAATCGCTAGAGTTCTGCCAGAAATCGCGCCTGTGTTCGTTGTTTAGCTCATCGAGAGATGCTAGGAAGACAGCAAAATGCAAAAAGAAAATTAAGTCGAGTGTTTAAGAATAAGGCCTTTTGAGTGGAGGACATTGGAGGAGAAAATTAGAATTAATGAGTTTGGACCTTACCAGCCGGATATCAGGATAAAGCAACAAAGCAATGACAGTGGGAGAGAGTACACTGATGGCAGACTAGACTAATAATAGTTCCCCCCAGCTCACTTGCACATTCGTGTTCACTGCTGGGCAGGCCGATGTCGGCTTTATGAAAATGTAACACTAGCAGGGCAAAATAGACTATCGGAGTGCCATATTCTGTGTAAGTGATGGGAAACCCTGCACTAAATCACAATGCATTCATTCAAACCGGTTGCAAAAGTCCATTCAATGACAGAATGTTTTACTGATTTATAGCTGCTACTACGTATCTACCTACAAACTGCAAGTTTTATTGTCATTTACAATTTTTTCTCTGTATTTTTGCTATTTGAATGTTCTTGTTGTTATGCTTTTGAGTTTAAAAAAATGACTGATTTGAATTCCAGTTTGAATAACTTTATAGTCCTGATTTATAAATATAGTACTTTAGACTTCAAAGCTCCTGACCTATTTGTCTCTGTCTGTATTGTTCCTTTGGACTTGGCTGGAGTGTTCACCTTCCATGCCTCTCCACATGTAGCCCCTGTTGTTATCAGGTAGGAGGGCTCATAGCCTCCCCTCCAACTCGCCCGTATCACCCTGTACCCAGCAGGCCTTCCCCAAAGGCCCTCCCCCCAGCTCTCCACCTTCCCCAGGGGCTCTCGGTTAGGCACTGGCGGGCTACTGTTGGTGGATACGGTATCTATGGATGGCAGGCCCTGGAAAACATGTCTGGGTGAGACTGGTGGGGAGAGGATGATGAAAAAGAGGGAATTTAAAAAAGAGCAAAAAGGAAAGAGAATGAGAGAGTATAAGTGAAACAGATGGAGAGAAAAGAGAGGGAAAAGCACAGGAGGGAGAGAGAAAAGAGGGAGGCTCATTCAGGGGAAGATAAGTTCTCCCTTTTTTCCCTCTTGTTTTTGACGGGCCCTTCGTTGTTTTTCGTCTCTCTTCCTTCTTTTTTTGACACAGGCAGTCAAGACTGGATCACCCGAGTGAAACCACCTGGTGTGTCGCCCTCCCTCCCTTTCTGCCCCCCCCTTTTCCTCCCATATATGCACTCAGTGACCATCGCTGTCCCTGGCTGCACGCCAGGTCACCTTGGCAACCCCACCCCATTAGAATGTTAGAGGAAATATTTTGCCCATTTTTATTATCTCTTTATTTGCTGCTGACACAGTGCTTTTTAATAATGTCTGTGTGTGTGTGTGAATGTGTGTATTTTTCTAAACTCTCCTTGGATCCCTTTTTCAAGGCAGGAGCATTAACATACCCCGTATTCTGCTTCTCAGCACAGCGCGGGAGAGCAGAGAGAATGTGCAGCCTGCTTTAAGTGGAACTTTAAGAGTCACATAACATGCAGCTGGTCTTTATTACTTCCCCTTTGGTTCATTGAAGCATAATTACATTCTGACTTCATCCCAACCTTAGCATGACCTCTGCTCTCCTGTCAGACACACTGGCAGCCACATACACAAACGTGCTCACGTATGTGCATGCCTGCCGCCACGCATGCACACTTGGATATCACACATGCACATTTGTGCATGCATGCACATCTATACACAGGCGCACACATTTGGAGACACACAAACACAAAATCCCACCTACAAACAGACAGACACAGACATTTAGCCTCAGTCTGAGCTGAGATCATACTGGACCAATATAATAGTGTAAGTGAGCCCAAACACAAATTGGGCTCCTGCTGGAAAACTCTGCTCCATGCAATTCTTGTTTGTGTGTGCTTGTGTGTGTATCAAGCTTGCCGGATGAAAATGAACCCCACCGACCCCGTCCCTCCCTCCCTTTGGTTTTCCTGTCCTCGGCTGCTCTAATTGGAAACGGTTGCTAATCAGTCACAAATTATGATTTTTTTTACTGTCGCTTTTCCACCGACCTCCTCCTGCTTTTTCTTGCTTTCTTGAAGGTGTGTTCGCTTTTTCTTTTCTCACTTTTAGAGTAGTGATGTTATGGGTTTTCCAGTCAGTCATTTTCCCTCTTTGTAATTATCAAGCAGGGTTTCCCCACATCAAAACAGCTGAGCCAGGTCCTTTAGTAGGCCAACACTGAACAGACCCTAGCCTGCAACCTTAGCAGAGGTGGGAACATAAGAGTGAGGTTATGAAAGGTTGCACAGAGCTGGATGTCTGTTTTTGTTACCTTAAAGTAACATGGCGCACGGCCAGGTTAAGTAGGTGTTGGGTTCTATTGTGCTCAAAAGTGAGTTGGACAGGGGACCAAGGGTATATCAGGGTTGTTTATGGGGTGATGCTGGACTGGGTGGGCTTGTTAAACATCATTAGGGCCTCCTGACGTCACTGGCCTGATGTTTGGGAAACACAAAATGTCCCTGTGATGTGCCGATGCCATGCTACTCAACTCACAGCAAATATTTACCAGCACAAAAGCCGCACCGCTGGCAAGGCCAAGGCGATATAGAGCCAAGAAATCTGCTTGATTGCTCTTGGTTTATTCCATGACAGCCATTACAAAGATGTTCCTTCTTCATCGTATAGTTTGAGCAAAAACAGCCAAGAGACATCTATACCCTACTGTATGTATAGTGGGACATATGTGTTCTGATAGGAGCCCTGCAACAAAATCCTCGCTCAGATCCATCAATGTCGCGGGATTAGCCGACTCACTGGCACCAAAAAGGAGCCATGGAGTCATGAGCTGACATCATGTGGCATCCCTGTGTGCCAAGTCTTTGTAAAATCATATCACTCAGTGTTATGAGATTATTATCATGCATGACAGAAATGTTGGGGTGCCCTTCTGCCACTGAATTGTGCTCCAGTGTCAGGATTTCCCTTAAATTAGAAATGAGATCATTTTCATATGGCAGCATGCTTCTAACTTTAAACCAGGTTTGGTCCACTCTTTCCCACTCCACCCTTCAACCACACCAGGAATATCACTCATTCGCCCTGTCTGAGAGCACACTATGTGTGGGTCTTTGCATGTGTTTGTGTGATCACACATGATGGTTTAAAGGAGT
The DNA here is from genome assembly GCF_018320785.1 of Cheilinus undulatus. Classification (NCBI taxonomy): domain Eukaryota; kingdom Metazoa; phylum Chordata; class Actinopteri; order Labriformes; family Labridae; genus Cheilinus; species Cheilinus undulatus. The sequence goes on from NC_054873.1 coordinate 34,254,908, forward strand.
GAGTGTGTGGAAGTAAAATAGAGTGTGAGACTATCAAGTCCTCCAAATAAAACAGGGTTCAGATTGTGCGATGGAAAAGCCTCGGTGAGTGATGTCAGACAGATTTTACACAGGATTCAGCTGTAAGGTCACTGCTGCAGTCATGGAACAGAGCTCAGCACACTTAAAGCTCAAAACCATTTTAGTAGCTCTTTATCCTCCTCAAGTTTCAAACAGCACATAAGAAACAGCTGAGGATCGACTATACATCCATTTTCACATCATTTTCATCACCTACACCCTGAGTGTTTTTGTGAGGTCTGTAACAGGATTATAAGGTTTCATATTCATGATGTCTCTGTGAAGATGCTGCTCACTGTGTCAGTGTCCACCGCACGCATGTCCAAATTTAGCCACCTGCTACGGTTGGCTGATAATTTTTGATGGTGCTCAGTTACTATCAGAGAGAGGCAGAGCTACATCTTCAACGACGTGTTTGCCGTCTTCTCCTCGATGTCTCCCTGTATCTTTTCTTTCCTCTTTCTATTTCAGGCAGCCAAGCACAGCCTGGGCATGTCATAGAAAGAAACACAAGAGCGAGAAGTGTAGTATACATCCCCAAAAATAAAACATTAAACAGCTTGAAAGATATGGAGACGAGAAAAATAAAAAACACTGAGATAGGCTGAGTTGGTCTGTTTCTAATTTTCCTCCAAGATGTGTCAAGAGCTTACAAGTCTTTTATTTCCTGTTAACAACCCATATATTTATATTTTGTGACCATCACTCTCCCCTGCCAAGAGGACTTAACATTTAATCATGACTACTTAAAATAAATGTAAAGGGCCATAGCATGGTAATTGTGTTGTTTTCACTGGCAGGACAAATTTGTATGTTGTGATTCAGTGGAAATTCCAGTGCAAACTCACGGTTCCCTTTCTATCAAAGGGTGCAGTGGGCACCACTCCATTATAGTTTGGTGCTCAAAATACCAAAATACTGCTCATGATAACTTCAATGGATGTCTCTGATAGAGGTCATTGTTGCCTCATATGCCAACCAAATTTCTGATGGTCTCTCTGCCCTCTACCACTAACATGAACATTAGAAAACAAGAGGATCTCAACAACTTTTAATCACTTCACCCCTCCTGATGATACATGAACAAATCAGATTTTTGCCCTTGGTATGCAAAAATATTCTGCAGAGATTTGTTCACTTATTAAATCTCAAAACTCACCAAAAGAAAGCAGACTGATCAGGGCTTATTTGATTCCACCTGATCTGTTTAGTATTCAGGAAATAAAAC